>NC_136258.1:23765000-28940000 GCF_053564925.1 Oryzias latipes
TGTGTTTGAAATGGAAATATCAGGGGAATGAATCTGTTCAAAGTTGATATTCTTCCTTGTTTTGACAGAAAATGAAAGAGAGGAGCTGGTCTCTCAGCTGGTCTGTCTGAGTTCCTGCAAAAAGGCTGTTGCTGTGCAGAAACTCCTGCATTCACAGACAAATTACTTTTTTAATCATTTTTAATTAAACCTTTTTTTTTACTAGTTAAATAAAACAAGAATTCAATGATAAATCATTTTCAGCAAGAACTCAGTAGTTTTGTTTCATAGAAGTGTTATCAGTAAAGGACAGAAGAACAAACATCTTTTTACTGAGGAACGTTCGATGTGAGCTTTTCTTATAGAGGATGTGGATCTATCTGTGACCGCAGCATCATGTTTGCACCTATGGAGCTTCAGCCATTTACTTATGAGAAAAGGCTCACTATTATAACACAGCTTCCTCATTACAACATTGAGCATTTGAAGAGGCAGCAGATTTTGTCCTTTTTATTAAACTAAAACTTTAAACGCTCCATAGACACTGGACATTTCATTGTGTTGTATTTATTCTTTTTTAGTGTTATGTATTATCTGTTGTTTTTATTATTATCAGTATTTTTTGAGCTATTGCATCAAATCAATTACTTCAGAGTGGGACCAATTAAAGCTCTATTGTTATTCCTCTAATAAATAAAGGACTTAATCATTTCAACCATTTTGAGCTAAAAATGTTCTGTGCAGACCTGAATCCAACCCCTTCATGCAGAGTGTCCAACAGGGAGGCATTGGGTCCCATTTTTGAATTTGAACTTTCAACCTTCCAGTCGACATGCAAACACTCTACCACAGGGCCACTAAGTGGGTACCAATCAATCAAGGAGACCTGGGTTCCTTTTATTCTCTTTCTATATTTAACCAGGATCATGTTTTATAGAATGTCAAAAGGTTCAGAAAACTTTGAGCTAGGAAAGGTTAATCAGGCAAAATTACATCAAACAAACCAGAGTCCTTTAATTTGACGCACAACAAACAAGCTGGGCATAAAGAAGGGATTGATTGCTGTGAGATTCTGCTCAAATGAAGCCTCTTACCTGGTGGGTAATTAGGAAGTAAGCAGATGTTGATATTGAGCGCCTTGAGTGCCAGAGAGAGGAAATAATTATTTTCTATTGATTACATGGCCTTCTGATAGAGAAAAATGGTAACTACAATCCTTGTAAGAAATTATATTATCTGCTATGACGAAAATGTCGATCATATTTTTTTTCTAGTGCTGGAAAGATTTTCCTAAACTTGTACTGCAAATACAAACAATCCCTCCATCATCCTCAGAGTCTTTAAACAACTTCTTTATAAATCATTATTGCCTTTTTCTGTAAGTATAAAGTTTATTCCACATTTTAAAGGCCATACACACTCTATACGTGTTGTTCAGTCCATATCAGCACTTTTACTTCTATTATTCTTTAATAAAATTACAAAAAATCCATGAAAAGTAACCCTGAAAATGAGGGAGATGCTGCGGGTATAAACATTTCTCTGTGTGGAGATCATCTTTGTGAATAGAAAAACTAAAGACATAAATGCGAGACATGTTTTTGTTGAATGACAGCTCCATCTACTGGTTAAAATAAGCCTTTGATGTAATGTGAGTAAGGAAGGACAACAATCAGAGTAATATGTTAGTAGTGTCACTAATCTGCCAGAAAGAATCTTTAAATGTATACCTTGTATTATCAGCTGCAGTTTTTGCTCTTGACTGGACTGTGATGTGAAAATAAAAGTTGAGACGTGTGTCAAACATTTGAATTTGTTTGATCCACAGCTGATTCAATTTAATTTGATTTGATGTGTTAAAAAAAAGAAGTGGATAGCAGCAAAATCAAATTAATTCCCACCTTTAATCTTCCTTACAATAAATATAAATAAACAACATTTTATGAATACATAAACTATCAATATTTTATGCATACATTTTTAGGATTCAGAACTTTGTTTTAGTTTTTGTCAGTTAGCATTTTCTGGTTTGTCATGATTCACAGCTGTTTTCATTTTAGTCAATCACCCTCAGTCTATTTGAGATGACATACATATTAAACATATAACTATTTTGGTAAACATAAGGTCAGCTGATCACTTTCTCCTTGAGGTTCAGGGAGGAACAAGTCTTTTATATCTGTGCTCTGAACCTCTGAACAATACACAATCATCTTTTCTATCGATTTTTAACAGCAGAGATTTACATGGATATCTCTGCTGTTTGTCGTCTTTAGTATTATCTTTGCTTTGATAACTTGAATTAAATCCTTTCCAAATTTAATTTTGCTTAGTGTTTAAAGTACAACAATTTGCTCCATTTTTAAATCGTGTTAGTGCTTTATAAATAAAGGTGATGATGCTAACAAAAAAATTAAAGAAAAATGACAAATTAAGGATCAAAATACCAAAACAATATCAAGATTTTATGATTGTCCATAAATTGTCCCATTAGGCTCCTCATTTATACTTTTCAAAAATGCTTTAGTTGGTATATTTTTCCTTTAATTGTGTAACATTTTTAATCATTGAGGATTTTCTTCATGTTATTCCATTCAAAGTACTATTGTATCATAAATGCATTGCATTATGTTTTATTATATCTGTAACTTTTTGATGTATAGAATAGGTGTGTTCCAGACCAAAACACATTTTCAGCTTTAAAAATGTGTCTTCTGTTTTTAGGACGTGAAAAAAAAACTTCTTTTTTTTTTTAAGTTAAAGTGGTTGAAAACAAGAAGGGCCTGTTCAAACCTGTTTGTAAGTGTGTTTGTGTGGATCGTTTTGACAATGTCATGTTTGTGTACCTGGTGGGGAATGAGGCCCTGGCAGCTCCACTGGAATGTGTATCAGTGAGCATCTGGCTGCTTAACGACTCTCTGGAGAAGAGTTTCAACTTTTTTCAACTTCTTTTTCCTTTTTAACACAGAACGAAGAGCTGCTGAGTTGTTTTTATTAGGATTCTTCATATGTGCTGTTGGAACAAAAGTCATTTCCGCTGTTTTCACTCTGTAACAACCTAAAATATGGCTAATCAGATGATCTGAGGGACATAATACGCCGCAAAGTAAAATTCAGCCTCTCATGAGGACCTAACTCATCCTTTTTTAGCTTCTCTCTCAATCGTGTGTTCCTAAATCTGGGAGCAGTCAGACTAACCACAGTTATGCAGCGAGCTGGGCAGTGGCTTCCATCTAATGCCGGGTCCTCCCCCTTCTCCTTGGAGCTGCTGAAGTTTTCTCCAGATGTGGCTGCCTGATCACTTTCACGATACAGAGGGAGAAAAAGAAGTTTGAGCTAAACGCAACACCAACATGAGCTCTTTAGGATGCTGACCTGCAAAATAATCAAGCATATTTGATTTAATCCGTGAAGAGACGATTTTTATTTTAGTTTGTGTAGATTTTAATGACATTTTCCTGGGAGTTGAGGATTTCCAGTAGACGCTTAAAGAGTTGGGCGAACTTAAGGGATGACCTCAGCTTTAAACTTTCCCGAAACTCCTTACCATATAAGGTTATGTCTTTGAATCGTTTCCCTGAAGCAATCAGGGAAAGCTTTGGAAGTATCATTTTTACTGAAATAATTAGCATGGTCAAAGAGTTTCTATAAATGTACAATAATTTAAGGTGTTTCAGCATAAATATGATGTTATACATTTTTCAGTCTCTGTGTTTACACAGACTTTTTGAAACATGAAATCAAACAGTAAAACAGGAATGTCTGCAGTGGGACATCTGGGACCTACAGACTTTTTCTCACAGTTTGGAAGTTGCTTCAAATGACAGGTGTTTCTGACTTGGTCATCCTCCATAGAGAGCAGGTTGAACAGCTGTTTGGCACACAAAAGCAGAGAAAACAGACATTTATTGAAGGACTGCACACAACTGAAGCCTGCTAGAACTGTATTGGACTTAAGGTTACCCTGCTGCTCCTTTCTGGATGTGCAAGTGGATCAAACAAAAGCCTTCGGTGGACTCTCCGGGAAGCTCAAGCTGTTGGAAAGGAATGCCCTCAGTCCTGTGGCCCAACATTTGTGTCTTAATCCATCACCTGAGGGGCCCACAAGCATTAGTCGTGCCCACCCTTTATATTACCTACTTATAGAATGAAAAATACATGGATTGGGACAATATTTTGATTTGGATAAATAAAATGAAATATCTCTGGGACACTTCTGATTTAAATAAATTGCGGGACGTGGCTCAGATATATTTTTCTTTTATTTGATGAAATATTCTAGGATTTTTCATGCAAAATAGAGATAAAGGCACGACCTCTTGCAGTTGTTCTTATTAAGCGTAATAGAAACACAAAGGGAGAGTGTTTCACCCCATAAGAAGGCGGGGTTGTCTCCCTGGGGTCCTGAGCCAAGCTGCGTTATGTAAGGGACGCACAGTTTCTCCTCTTGATGGAAGTTAGTAAAGTTTTGACTGCGCGCTCACTACTGTGGACAAGCGGGGATGGTTTCAGCCGTGTGTCTGCAGGTCAGAGTGGAAGAATTTTTAAGGGAATTAGATTCCAATAAAAACGTAATCTTAAACTAAAGACCCAGAAGCGCCCTGGGTTACTTTTTAACTTCAAACGTTGAGGGCGGAATGTTAGAAATAAGTCTGTAGGTTTCCAGAGCAGCGGGACGCGCGGACGGACATGGGCGCAGGGACGAGCAGAGGGAAAAAAGTCGCACCTGCGTCTGAAACCGAGGTGAAGGTGACCAAAACGGAGGCCGGAATCTCCTACGCCAAGACGGACAGGAGTCCACTGCCGTCCCGAAAGATTCTGAACGTTTTGCGCAATAAGGATCAGACTCAGAGCTGTGCGCAACGGCGCAGCGAAGGGCACGACTTGGAGGACTTTTCCGCGGAGGATGATGAAGAGTTGAGCACTGTCCTGGCGGAGGACGACATTCGAGAAGGGATTTTTGACAAGAAAACTAGTCCTAAGAAGTCTTTCATCAGATCCAAAACATATGGACTTTGTCACTTTGGTCAGGAGGACACTGGAGAAGATATCAGCTCCGCTTCTCAGCCTCGAGCGGCCGGAAGAGCTGCGCCACGTGTCTCACACAGTGTGTCAAAGGATGTAAACAAAGACTCCACTCTGCATGATGTAAGAAATTATTTGATTATTTAATTCCAAATAATGCTATTATATTAGGTAAAACAGCAAAGAAGACGCCATACATTTAAAATGCTCTCAATGTTTTCCTCGCAGAACGTCTTGCAAAAGGAAGGCTTGTTTGAAGTTGTTTCCACATCAGAAAGACAACTGTAAGTAGACAAATGTGATCAATAATTGATTTAGGAGCTCAGTGGAATAAAGAGGCAACATAGATAGAATTATCCTCAGAGGGAGAATTATTGTCAGTGTCATGAGATTTGTCAGACAAGAGCTGAGGAACAAGCGAGCCACAAGGACAGCTGCTTTAAATACATAAATAAACCTATCACCACTGCAATATTGATTTTCTGTTTATTATTTGCTTTTCTGCTCTCCACAGGGCTCTGAACAGCTGCCATCATTCTTCTCAGCCAATGCCAGCTGTGCTGTATGATGGATCAGAAGAAGAGCTGATGGACACTATTGAGAGAGAGTTCAGTTGATCATTCTCTCTAGAAATAAAGCAACTTATTGTTTCTTTTCTGTGTTTATTGGAGATATAGTTTGAACATTTTTATTTAACCTTTATTTTACTTGGAGGATCAGTTGAACAGTTTCTCATAGACATTGTTGACATGCAAATGTTATGGTATAAGGGTCATTCCACAATTGGGGGACATTTGGACTTCCATTCTGATTCTCTGCTGTATATATTCAGCAATAATAAACTATCACAGGCTATATTTGCTCAGCTTAAAGATCAGTTGTGCAATTTTTATTACATTTAAGGGTTACGTAACTTGGTGCAACCCTGTTACCAATTTTTGCAGGTATAACAGGGTTGCAAATCTGTACTAATATTAGCTCAGGAGTAGAAGCTACTTGTTTATCTAGCTGTTACCGATGACCAAGAGGACAAACTTATGTTCATAAGAAAATAATTTAGGAATTGTTTTATTCTGAAGAAATGATGTGTAACAGGGTTGCATGGGGGAAGGGTGAGACATTCATGTTGTAAAAATATGGCAAATAGAAAAGAGATTATGCCTTTTCTCTACCCATTCTTTTGGAAAACTGTTTGATGATGTCATGTCCAGCATATTATGTGACTCTGCTACATTCTTATTCTGCCATGATCAAAAGGTCATGGCAGCAGAGTTGCATGCATGTTGTGGGATACACGATCCGTTGGTAATTATTATTTTTTTAAATATTGTATTTATTAAAACAGATTCTCCCAAAGTTAAAGAGACAGCTGTGAAACAATTAATACAATAAAAATAACTTTTTCTATTTAAGATTTATTTTCGGACATGGAGGAAAATTTTAGGGGGAATTCAGAGTTATTTGGTATTTTTAAAACTATTTTCAAGCATTTCTTTTTCTTATTTTTTCTATTTGGTCTCAAGACAAGTAAATTTAATCAGAAGCTACATGTTTTAATGTTTTGTGTGTGGATTGTTTGAAATATGGTGGATGGTACGTCAAATGTCCTCCAATTCTGGAATGACCCAAAAAGTGTTTACCTCTGTATTCTTACAAATTTCTCTGCTCATTTTAAACCACTTGTTGAAGCTGGATGAAACTTCTCCATCGCTCATTATGAGGAAAGCTTTTCAACTTCATGCAAAGATAAATTTGAAGACGACTCATAATCAATGAGCAATAATTGATACCCTCAAGAGTTTTACCTTAGGTGCACACTCTTGAGAATGACCTTTGACTTAAGGTTTTTTTATATATTTAAAATATTTTTGTAATAATGTGACACTTTGTCAGACGCCTCTTTATTTACCTGCTACAATAAAGAAATGTTGCATAAACCATAGATAAGCCTTTGATTCCTTTATGGATTCAAGTTTTCTAAGACTAACTTAGCCACGAACAAGCCCAGCTTACGCTGATTTACTGTTCCCTTAGCTGGGACGTTATATCTTAAAGCCTGGATTTATGCTGGTACTGATTAGATGTTAAGGTAAAAATGAGAACAAATAAATTAGGCCTACAAAGCTTTAGCGACATGTAGACCATTTATGTTCATCTCTTAATATGCTTCTAAGATCACAGCCAAAATAGACAGTCAATTTCCGAAATGTTGTTCAAACTTTACATATTTTGTTTTCAATGCAACCGTTTAAGACTGTTTTTGCTTGCATAAATAGAAAATGATTTTTTCTCTTATCACTAAAAGATTCTACTGGTAAGAATATTGATTTTTTTAAGTTTTCTTAACATTTTTCAAGTTTTTTTTTAAGTTTAGAAAAAACAAATACCGGTAATAAATGTACCTCAATGTTCTTTTTTACTGCAAACATGACTTTTAAAATGTAAGAACTCATCACCTTAAAGTGCTAGTACATTTTAAAGGTTTTTTTAGATGCTTAAAGCCATTTCAATGAAAATCTTGCATTTGGTGTTTTTAACATGTTTTTATTTTTCTGATGATGGAGGACATGTATAAAATAATTAAGTTCACAATTGCATTTCTGAGTATTTCTTTATCCAAATCCCGGTGAGTCAGGAGCAGACGTAAAAATACAGTTGGAAAAAGATTGTAGAAGTGACGTAGAGAGGGGGGGGGGGGCACAAGCTCATATGCATTCACTTGCAGACAAATAAACCTGTGTACATCTTCGTTTTCCTCGTCCGAGCTGACACAGAAGCGGTCCTGTAAGAATCTCCAAGCCTACCTAATTTTCCCAAAATACTGCACAGTAACAATTTTCTATTACAAGAAATGCAGCAAAAATGTTATAACCTTTATACAACTCAGTATAAAAAGAGAATTCAAACCTCAAAAAGACTTTTTAAGACCCTCAAATCCTAATTAACAACATGAAGCTGGGCAATTGTTGTTGTATAGAAGGAGAAACATGACTACATGTTGTACTTTAAAAGGTGTTAACTGATGAAGACCTCCTTGGTTTGTTTTGCACAGGATCGGTGTCATGTCATCCGATCATTCCTGCTCAGCTCCCTTTGACAAGTCACTAGTCATCCATTACTTTGTACTTGAACTGGTATCTTGCTGAGTGAATGAGACGCTCCGGCTCTGCCTGATTACAACCAGCAGTTTAAGAAACAGAGACTTCTTTAAGCTTTCTGGACGTCCTTGCCTGTAAATTATCACATGTGGCGACTACAAAAGTGTAAGAAGTAAATGTTTATTTAAGGTTTCCTCCCAGTTCCGGCTCTTTTGCCGGTCCAGCCACAGGGAAATGTGGCACCAGAAAGATGTCCGGTGATTTTAAGACCATTTCTGCTGACACGACTCCCCACATTAAGGAGAGAAAAAGTCTGGAGCCACTTAAAGGCCCCCCCCAAAAAAAAGCACTTGTGGAAAAAAAACTAATTTTTCATTATGTAAATTAAAAGCGTACTTTAAAATAAAATTGTTTGTGTTGACTTGTCCATCAGATAGTCAGTTTATCACAATCACACCAATCACAAAAAACTTGTTTTAATGGTCACAGCCGTTCCAGTGACATAAGTGTTTTAGAATATACAAAATAAAATGCAGTATCTTTTAAAACTGTAAAATAACATAAATCTTTTTTTTTTTTACAAATTAAAACTGTAACCTTGGCATAAAAGAGTAACTTAAAAGCTCTTTAACAATAACTTCTGTGTTTAACTGAGATGCTGCTTCTTCAAAGACCTGTAGAAAGAAATCCTCTTCTGCAGCGACTTCAGCAGCTTGTGAGGTAGAAGAGGCAGCTGACGCCTCAGGTTCTCCGAGTGGCTCACATGTTTTGCGATGTAATCTTGACAAATCCTGATAGGAAACAGAAGCTCTTTCAGATCACTAAACATTTCAGAAACTATTGAGCTTGTCATGTTAGCGAGAAAAAAAAGAGGAAAACTTCAAATAACAAGATGTTATAAAAAAATAAACAAAATACAAGCAGCCCAGAAATTTCTTTAATTTAAACTGGATTTGATTAATTAATCATTTTCTATGTGTGACTTACTTTGATTTGTTATTTTCTAATAATTTAAATTGTCAAAAGTACCTGAATAGAGGATAGGGCTGTGTCTGGAACACGATGGCGTCGTTGCAGTGTCCCTGAAAAGAGTTGAAATAATCACAAAATTAAAGATCTGCATCAAATTGTAGATGTTTGTTACAGTTTTACTCCTAATAACTTCATATATAACTTTTGATATTTTATATTAATGTATAACTTTTTTGTAAAGTTATACATACAACCAGTAGACTTCAAGTGGATTTCACATCTTATCAATTCTCTTTCTTCAGATATTTTTACATTTCTCCTCATTTTTTAGTACTATGCTTGAAATATTATACAATAAATAAATAAACTTGTGCACTCCAAAGCTTAAACTAATACAAAAAACAATAATATAACAAAAAAAGAAAAGAAAAATGTTGTTACAAGACAGCAAAAACATAAAAACATGACCTAAAACACAATGTTCTAATACACGTGTTGCGTGTTTTTGATTAGATTAGAATGAACGGTTCAAAAGTGAACACTTATCAATTAGTTATCTTATTGGTTTTACTAAAAACTCCAAGCCAAATCTAGTAAAAGAAATTGAATCTTTAAAAATGTCCGTTCACTGTTTTTCCTGGCTATTAAGTTTGAACATCATCTCATAATCAGCAGTGGAGAGCATGTATTTAGATCCAAACCTGCAATAAGGTAGGCTGTCTGGTTCCTGCTTCACAAAGACTATTTTAGTCTCATTTTCATAAATGAAGTGTCAGAATTTCGAGTTGCTTTTTTTTTAACTAAACATGAAAATGAATCATGAATCATCTAATCATGAAAATGTTCAATATGTAAGAGAAACATGTAAACATTTGAACATCAATTTTCATGAAAGGAACAAATAAATAAATGAAATGAAATGAAATGAAAAAGGTTAATTTGACATTTTTTAAATTGTTTGTTTATTTTGGGTAGCGGCAATTAAAAGCAGCCAAAAAGATAAAGGACTAAAAATAAATATACTTATATATAACACTGGGGGGGGATGTTAATAAAATGCAGACAAGTTTGACCTTGTGGGCTCTAAGGGTTAACTTACAGAGTCCACCAGGAGGATGTAGTCACAACTTCCTCCAAACACAACCACATCTGCGTCTTTGGCCACAGACGCTGAGTGCCACAGCCTAGAAGAAAACAGACATTTCAAAATTTAAAGTAAAGTTGTATTTTTCCAATTCATAAAATACATTTGTACCTTGGCTTATTTTGGAATGGATGCTCAAACTCTGTCCATTGTTTTGTTTCAACGTCAAACAACCAGCCATCACCTATATTATAAAGAATAGAATTCAGCTCAAAAACAGTAAAGAAATTATAATAATCCTAATATTTAAGACAGGAGGAATATTTTGCCCATACTCATTGGTTTGCAGTCTACACTAAGACCTCCAAACAAGAACATGGTGGTGTCCGACACGGCTGTGAGCGTATGCCAGGATCTGCCAACCGGAGAAGTGGACAGGGGGGCTCTGGAGAGTATATTTAGAATCACAACAAGCAGTACAAATCATATATTTATATTAGATACGTCTCATGGGTCTACTTACATTTCCGACCATGTCCATGATTCAAGATCCAAACAATGAATATCACTAGTCCTGGTTTCCTGCACGTGAAAACAAAGAACAAGTACTTCACAGCTGCCTTAAAACTGAAAAACATCATACACCTTGATGAAAAAAAAAGCACAATGGCGTCTCACCCTGACTCTGCCCCCACATATGTATCCTTTACATCCAAGTGTGGCACCAGCGTGCGCTGCCCTGGGAGCAGGAGCACGGCCCTTTGGATAAAACGTGATGCAAAGATTTTCTTTTCTGTATTTTTTGTGTGACTCTTTTATTAACGGTATGTTAACATCAGATTAAAAGTGCGACAAAGCGTCTGCATAACTGTCATTCCCCTTATAGAGTCTTATACTTGCGTGGGTTTGTGGGTCATTCCAACTGACTTCTGAGGGATCAAACACATGAACTTCATTGTTCCATCCCCAGAAGGCATCTGACACCTGAAAAGACATTAAGAAAGGGAGGAAATCTACTGACTGCAACCATTTTCCAGAAGTGTCTTAAGTGTCTTTTGAAAAATATGTTTAATGTCTCGGCTTCATGACTACATGGGTTTGTGAAAAACAAACTATATTAAGGAAAAGACTTTACCCACGATGCTTCATCCGCAATAAAGTTTCTGCTTCTGCTGTTAATATCAGTGAGAAGTTTGCGCCCATATCCTCCAAAATAAATGAGCCTAGAAAACATGGAGCAGCATAATTTGAACTTTAAATCAAAACCCTAAAAATTCAAACAACCAAGATCAGTTTAGAAATGACAAGCTGGAAATCTACTGGATGCTTGTGGGGGGAAAAAAAACTTTTTTTAAGTTTTACCTGTCATTGTAAAGCCAGCAGGATAGTTTGTCTCGTGGTGATGGGGCTGAACCGGACTTCGGTGCCATTTTTCTCCACTCATATTTACCGTCTGTCAGGTCGACACAGTACATCTGTCCAAACCAAAAAAACGACATCAGTTGAGTAAACATTTAACCACACAGCAACTCTTTAGCTTTTTTCCCCGGTTTCATAATTCTAGCAAAGCAGAATTTGAAAAAGCCATTTTTTTTTAAAAGAAACCTAAACTTACTGGACACAGACAACTGTGATCAAGATTTTTATAACTTGGGAAGAAAAATAAAGTCAAAACACCTGATTTGTCTGTCCGTTGTCATCACAACCTCCAAATATGTACAGGTGATCATTGAGGAAGCAGCTGCATGACCCAGACATGGAAGGAGGGACTTCACCTGTCATGTGAAACACCTGCCTTAAAAAAACAAAAAAACATCTAAATAAACTGCATTCATATCTGTCACATTATATTTTTAATGAACAAATGTGAGGACAGAAAACAGCTCTGAGGGAAAAAAAAGTAAAACTTCTAAGACAGCTTCTTACCATGTGCCTCCTTCTAGATCATACACCCAGATCTCACCACCCGGAAGAAAAATTTCCTCATCGCTAACTGACTGCAGTTTCAAAAATAAAAACAAAAAATAAAGAAATGCATTTTAAAATGCAATTCATAATTCACATCAGCGAAAACATTTACAGTAAAAAGCCTCGTAAACCTAATTTCTATGATAACGACACATTAACAAGTAATAAATTTGGTGTTTCGACTAATTTATTTTCAACACTGCTGAACAACTGTGAGGCTATTGTAACCATGGAAACGCTTCTCTTAAAACCTCTCGGGTATTCCTATATTTTGATGTAAGACAGTGCTTATCAAGGACCAGCATTTTTGTTTATGTGAAGTACTTCACTAAGAACACACAGCTCATTTTTTCAAACATAACTCGTTTGGTTGCATGTTTTTGTTTTTTGTATTTTTCTTACCATGTAGCCTCCCCACACATGCAGCAGGTTATTCACCACCACGGCCGAGTGTCCGCTCCTTTCCCGGGCCACCAGCTGCGAAAGCCCCCCGTCCAGTGTGGGATCCATGCTGTCAATAAAAGGCAGGAAGCGAGAGTTCGTCTTTTAAACAGAAATTAATAAAAAAAAAAAACAACAACAACATAAGCGAGAAGAAACCCGAAAAAACGGCTTTAATATCCATATCGAACAGTTCAATTTTAGCTAACTCTGTTAATGTTATGGCAAGGTGAAGTGGGCTAAACTACAAGCTATCTAGGCACTGGAGAAAATAGCTTTAAAAATCAATTCATCTAAGACATACTCTCAGTCTATAGTGCAGCTCCAAGCTTCGTAATTCTATTGTCATGCTGTCAAAACTGCTCACTTAACACAAAACACACAAGTTCATCCTTGTCGGTGCCATCAGCTGTGTAAACACAGCGAGTGCGGGAGACCACCAAGCAGCAACTTCCGGTCTAGATTTTAAACCAATAAGACAAATGCCTGTAAAACCATCATGTATGTTATAGGTTACATACTTATACAAACATGAAATATTTTTTTATGTTTATTATTTGTGGTTAGCTGTCAAAAAAAAAAAAAAAAAAAAAAAAAAAACACTATGAGTGTAAAACACCGATAAAACCCCCCGCTATTTTCGCATTAACTGCATTTCCGGTGTTGGTCTTTCAAATTAATGGGCAGCCTGTTGCCATTTAGTAGTCATTATCGTATTAAGCTAAATAATAAACGTTTTTATATTGTACAGTACATATCATTACCACATGTATTTGTTTATAATATTAACAGAGTATTTTTTGTTACTTAGCGTTCCTGTTTTTTTCTCTCTAGTTTCAACAACTGCAAATAATTAAATACAGTGCTCTCAAGAAAAAAAGTTAACATTTTTATTTTTGTTATTTCAAAGTGTAACGTAATTTTATAATATTAAGCTTCCGTTTGATCTTTCATGGTAACATTCTTTTGGAAAACATTTGAACAAAGCAAAAATTTAAAAAAGGCAATTCGAGGACTTGCTATTATATTTTTAAACTTTTTCATAAAAGTGAACCCCTTGAATAAAATTGTAATTGGCTGAAAAATGGAGGAGAAGCAAAAAAAACAATACAAAGGAAAAAAGAAGAAATCCCTCATTGGCGGAAGTGACGAAAAACACGGAAGTTGCCTTTTAGCGCCAAATCTTGAGCCGCTGCAACAAACACAAACATGGATTTACCTCGAAAAATAAAGGCTAAAGTGACGGCTGGTTTCAAGATGAGGGGACTTATACTTCGACCGTAAGCTTGCCTTTTGTGTAATAAATGTGAACCTTTGATTTTTCTATTATTTATAGTAGTATCGACTACAGAACCTCATTGTACTTTTGTTCATTTTCTTCTTTAGGTTTATTATGTGTTTTTATGAGGTTGTGTTGTTGTATAGGATTTTTAGTTTTTCTCTCCTCTCCAGTGAAGCCAGTCGGTATCTTGCTGAAGTCCTGGAATCAGTCAATGTCTCTGAACTTGAGGATGTCATTGAGAAGGTGCTGGATTCGGTGGAGAAGC
Source organism: Oryzias latipes (assembly GCF_053564925.1). Lineage (NCBI taxonomy): Eukaryota > Metazoa > Chordata > Actinopteri > Beloniformes > Adrianichthyidae > Oryzias > Oryzias latipes. The sequence goes on from NC_136258.1 coordinate 23,779,115, forward strand.
AGCCGTGTAAGTGTACTTCAGTCACTTTCTGCAAGTCTCTGTGTATTTTTGGTGTACCGATGAGGAAAAATGGATCATGTGTTCAATCTGGAAGATCTTCATCACACATTTAGTGCTGAAGATTATCCAGCTGACAATGCCTAGAAGTTGTGTTTTGGCATCTAGACTTAATGTCTTCTCTTCTGGAAACATCTTGACACTCTTCACTTCCAAGTAGCTTCAGCTGATTTATGTGTTTGTTTTTTATTACCAACAGTGTCCTCGAATATGATCGAGCTGGCTGTGGTAGAAAGTGCTGTACAGGACTGCACCCAGTCATGTGATGAAACCATGTAAGAAACGTTTATCAATTAGAACAGAAAATATAAAACGTTTTTCTTAAATTTATTTCTTTATTGTTCTTGTTGTTACGAGATATTCTGTCTGTGTCACTGTAATGTGAACTGCTGCAAAACTGTGCTTTGTTTTTGTGATAAATTAAACTAAATAAAATGTTTGCTACAGTTTGTGGTCATTAAATAATATTAATTTGAATTCTTTTGCAGTGACAATATTTTTAACATCATTGGAGCCTTTGACGTGCCCAGATACATTTACAGCGTGGAGAGAAAGAAATTTCTACCGTGAGCTTTTCTTTTTTCTTCTTCTTTCTATTTACAGGAGTCTGATTTGAGTGTTTTGGTGTTGCCACATTTTTGTGTTTTGCTACACTTGTATTTCCTTTTTCTTGCAGCATCAATATGACCGGTCATCCAGCTCCCAGTCTGTGTGGTTCTGCCAAAGACAAAGCGGAACTTTTCAGGGAGCGCTATACAATCTTACAGCAGGTACGTCACAATAACTGGATTACGCTGTTCTGTTCTGCAGGTATGCTCATGCTCACATTTATTTGTTTTCGTTTTTTAAGCGCACACACCGTCATGAGCTCTTCACCCCACCAGCAATTGGAGCTGCTGTTGAAGAGGGTCAAAATAAATTTCAGGTAAAGGAAACGTATACCAATCTAAAAATGACCAAAGTATTATTTTGTTTAAGAGTTGAAACCATTTGTGTGGCTACTAATGTACCTCTTTTCTTGTTTGTGTAGCTCAAGACAATTGAAGCGTTGCTCGGGAGCACATCTAAGCTTGGGGAGGTGATCGTACTCGGGATGATCACACAACTTAAAGAGGTTAGATAAGAAACTTTTGAACTGATTTTTTCAATCGCTAACAAGATGAGATTTATTTAAGATGAACCTTTTTTTTTTTTTTGGCCCAATTTGTTTTTATGTTTAAAGGGTAAATTTTACCTCGAAGATCCAAGTGGAACCGTACAGCTGGATTTGTCCAAGGCAATATCCTTTGAAAGACTTTAGGGTTTGCCACTAAAAAAAAAAGTTTATTACAATTGCAAAGAAACATTTTCCTGAGCACTATTTTTTTTACCAGTTCCATAATGGCCTCTATACAGAGTCCTGCTTTGTTTTGGCAGAAGGTAAGACTAATTCTGTTTAACTCCACAGCTTTGGAAAGGTGTGGAGCTAAAATAAAAGGGTTCCTGTTTGTTCTGCAGGGTGGTACGAGGATTCTGTTCTTCATGTCAATGGCTTTGGTTTCCCCCCAACAGAGCCGTCATCGGCGACCAGGTAAACCTGCGGACTCGAATTTCTGTTCAGTAATTCCACGTTTATCACGGGAGTTACTTTCTAATGATAGACAAACTAAACTAAACCCAGTCAATTTAAATATTTTAAGGCTATAAAATGTCTCACAACACACTTTTGTGCACTTTTCTCAGACAGACATGAACATTTTGACGCTTTTCTTTCTTGTTTAAACTCTGAGTTTAAACCTTCATAGAAAATGAAGTCCAATATTATATAGAATGACCCCAAATATCTGATTAGGATTTATGTAACTCTGACGAACTGAAGACTTTCTGTACAGGAGACGCAGCACAAAGACAAAGAGACAAACATTTTCTAATCAATTTATTCTTTATATCTGAAATGTTTTTTATGTGTCTTTATTCAGTCTTTTTTTTATTGAAATTAATTAATTAATCAATCAATCAAATCAGATTTGATGATGTTCTACAGCCAATCAGGACATAGAAAGCAATGCACCGCAAAAAAAAAATCAATACAAAGACAAAAGCATTAAAAGTGACCTGTAGTTAAGTGAGGGACGACTGCTGTTAGGGCGGCCAGCAACTTTTAATAAATGTGCAGGTAATGAAGGAAACTATAGAAGCACAATCAAGACAAGTCAAGCAGACCGTTAAGAGGAGCTACATTTACATTTTTATTGCTTTTTCAAAATAGTTTGAAATTAGAAAGAATCCAGTTCTAAATGTTAGAAATAATTTAAAGGATGGTTTTTATGAAAGCACAGTTGGTGCAGGGGGATTTGTTTCTCCCATACCATAATATACTGTCTGCATAAACTCCAGGTCGTACTACGGCAACATAAACTTCTTTGGCGGTCCATCGTCCACGTCCGTCAAGGCTTCCTCCAAGCTCAAGCAGCTGGAGGAAGAGAACGAAGATGCCATGTTTGTGATCGTCTCTGACGTCTGGCTGGACAGCGTAGAAGTGATGGAAAAGCTCAACATCATGTTTTCAGGTAAAGCAGAATTTCACAGAACAATATTCTATTCTTCATGGGCTTCACGTTGTTATTGTTTTTCTCTGTTTAGGATATGCTGCAATGCCTCCTACCTGCTTCATTTTGTGTGGAAACTTCTCTTCGGCCCCATATGGAAAAACACAGAATAGATCGCTGAAAGGTGAGCCTCTTTTGGCTGCATGCTTGGTAAAGAATGAGAGCTTTTTCTCCCTTTTAAATGGGGTTCTGTTATTTTCCTTTGCCTTGTTTCTGTCCCGCATTTAGTGCTTTAACAATTTAGTGATGCTGGCTGCTCGTAAACATACTTGTAGTACCATATTTTTATGCTTCATAGGGGCCAGATGTGAAACTAAGGACTTATTTTTGATTGTGTAATTTATTTTTTATGGTTACCGGTACTAATCTGCTGTTTTTATTTATTTATTTATTCTTTTTACAGCTATGTTGTCTCTTACATTTCCCTTAAACGGGATTAATAAAAGTTCGATTCTAAAGATGAAAAACGATTGAACATGTATTTTGATGCCATTGCAAGTCAACCAAGTTTTGTCGGTTTGAATAGTTATGCCGTAATTGCATGTTACAATAAACATATATATTTTATTATTTCAAAGGTGGATTTTTGCAGTGCAAAGGAACACTAAACTGTAAAATTTTGCTTGAAGAAAGGGGAATTAAGGAACTGAAAAACAAAAGCAGTTCTGTGAATATGAGCTATTAATAGAAAAAAAAGCTCACTTTCAATCTTAAACTAATATAATCAAATAAGTGTATCAGTAAAGCTTATTCATAATTTTCACTTATGACCTTTCAAAACAGTAAGGTCAAATATTACCATAGGCATCTAAATATTAAAGAGTGAATTTGTTAAAATACAAAAATAAAATAGATGCACCACAAAGGGGGGATTGGTTCTAAACATGGATAAAATAAATGAAAACGAACATTTTGAATGAATGAACATTGTAAAAATTTGTGCAGACGTCAATCAATAATATTTGTCTTTTGTTTTTCTATTAGAATCCCTGAAAGCCCTGGCTGACATGATCTGTACATATCCCAGCATTCACAGCAGGTAGGATTTGACCCTTTTCTCTGAGTCATACTCTGCGTTCCAGTTTAAACGCCGACTCATCTAAACCCTGCAGTAGTCGCTTCGTGTTCGTTCCGGGTCCTGAGGACCCCGGTCCAGCAAACATCCTGCCGAGGTGAATCTTCAGAATCATTTTTTAGAACTGAGGAAGCTGACATTTTGATCCGAGTTCTGGACAAACATCTCTTGTAAATATATTTTAGGCCCCCCCTGGTACAAAACATCACAGAGGAGTTCAGTGAGAGAGTGCCATTCTCAGTTTTTACCACCAACCCATGCAGGTAAAACATACAGTTCCACTCATAGATGTTAACTGTCTACATAAAATGAGTTTGTCATGTTAAACTATGATAAAAACGGACTTTTGTTCTGACCAGGATCCAGTACTGCAGCCAGGAGATCCTAGTGATCAGAGAGGATCTTGTTAACAAGATGTGCAGGAATTGCATCAGGTTACCCAACAGTAACCTTGACATCCCAAACCATGTACGTTTCATGTCATCTCTGTAAGCTTTTGTCCCTCTGGTACATTCGGCTATCAGTTTATTTTTTTTAATTATCTAAATATATATGTTGTACATTTATGATGTTGCTTCAGGCGATGATGTCTTCCTCTTTTCTTTCTCACAGTTTGTTAAGACGATCCTGTCTCAGGGTCATTTGACTCCGCTGCCTTTGTACGTCAGTCCTGTGTTCTGGGCCTATGACTACTCCCTGCGCGTCTACCCGGTGCCTGATGTCGTTGTCTTTGCAGACAAGTACGACCCCTTCACCATCACCAACACTGACTGCCTCAGTGTCAACCCGGTATGAGACTGAAGAATCCTCAATAGTCTTTTGTTTTATTTTTCCTCATTTTTCTAGGTACTTATATTACCCTTTAGTTATTTGAAATGTCTAACAAATGTTTATTTCTGCAGGGCTCATTCCCTAAAAGCGGCTTCACATTCAAGGTGTATTACCCGTCCAACAAAACTGTAGAGGACAGGTGAGACACAGTCATATTTTTCTATTTACATAAGCTTTCTTTGACTGTTATAGTGTTTACACTAAACATTTCCTTTGTCTTTACAGTAAACTCCAAGGACTCTAAAGAAAAAGAAGAGTTTACCTGGCTTACTGTTGTGTGCATAACTCTGTAGATACTTTTAGATGATTTGTAATCAAAAGATTTTAATGTTTTTTTCTTTGTTCTGTCATGAATAATAAAGTTTTATTACTTTTGGTGAATATTCTGATCTTTATGTGAAGAGATTATAGTCAGGAATACTTCGTGCAAACTGCCTTAAAAATGCAAAACCAAACAAAAGTTTGTCTTAAAATTTTAAACTAATTTAAAAATATATATATATTTTGCGCAAAGTCTTTACAGGGAAAATATAGTTTGACATTTCTATTGACATCAGCAGTGTAAAAATACGACAAGAAATTAAAGTTTCATCGCTATCCTGCAGGAAATGTTTTCTCTGAGACTTTGACATTGCCCAATTTTAAATACGCTTGCAATCTACTCTGTATTTGTTTTACTTTTCAGGATCAGTTTAGCTAACAATCAAGTTTAAAAAAAAGGGCTAACTTTTATTTTCAAAATTTTTATGCAAAAAAACAAAGATGATTAACCTTTTGCACAGAAAAAGAAAGGAACTATTGCAATAGCAACATTACCTTACTACTATCGGTACTACTAGTACTTTCTAGAGATTCACATATGTAACAACTTAAATAGTTTCTCAGGTTATTTTAACATTATATTTTAATTTATTTATTTTACTTGACAGATAAACAGCTGCCCTTCCATTACAAGATGACATTTTATTACAGGGAAACGGCTTTATTGGGAAAATTAGAACGAAGAAGAATTGGAAGAATTAGAAATGGTTTTATTTTGAAATTATTTGCATTGTTTTATAGCATTTCGAGCGGCGTTTATGGCTAATGTTGTGTGTCTTCAATTAGGAGAATATGCTACAGAAGTCATTTGGAACGAACTCCAATTAAATAAATCCAAATTGAATGTTCATGTTCCTCGCTTTTCATTTTTTTAAATGTAAACTGTAAGATCTGTTGACTTCCGGTCTGCTAGGTTAATCATTTCCGGTGAACCTCTTCTAGCAGGTCTCCTCATTGTAATGGTGGAGCCTTTTTGATATTTACAGGAAATAAAAATTACTCATAAGGTAGGTTTATTATTCATAGACATAACTATTGTTCTGTGGTTAAAAAATATTGGTTACATTCGTCATCAAAATTCCCAAAAATACGTTAGAGTCGAAAATTGGAATTTGCTTTGTTTTTAGCATACAAATAAACGCTCTGAAGCTCAAAAGAAAGAAGCTTTTGATCAAATTAGAGGCTTTATCAGTAGTTAATTTGACGAATCTTATTACTTTAAAGAAATAATTTGGGTGCAAAAGCTTTCTGAACTTGTATGAGTGGATCATCGATCGTCTGTAGATGTTAGCTGTTAGCATAGTAACCTAAATAGTTAAGCTGGCAAAGTAGGTCAGAATGATGTAGCTGCTTTGGCGCTGTTTTCTTTGTTTTTTTGTGTAGTTTTCTTTAAAGAAAAACACATTTGCACTTAATTTGAACAAAAGAATAGTTTTTTTCTGAATAATATTCGCCTCATGTTCGGGGAAATGTTTGTGTCCAAGTACTCTAAATCTAATCCACCCCGCCCTCAAAGCCAAAACATTTTTGATCAAAAAAGTAGTCTTTGTTTAATTAATTGCCTAAATTTTTTTTTCTTAATTTTTTGATAAGTCAACTTGCCTACATTTCTTATCTTTTGTTTCATCATTTTGCTTTTATTTTGGGCAATTTTGAAGGAACATGTCAGGCATACTTCTCATGGCTGCGTTTGCTCTTTAGGTTAGTTTGTATTTTTATGGTATTGTTTGATTTGAATTTTTAGAAAATTTACATGTTGGTACCTAACATGTATAGCTGTCTAAATAAAATATTTAACCAGTATTTAAAAACTATTATTTTCCACATCAATCTTATGCAGGTATTATAATGTTTCTCTTAATTAAATTTATCTTTAGCGTTTTGATCCATTTTTTAAAATAATTGTTTCTAAGCGTTTATTTTTTAAGAAAACAAACAAACATCCAGTTAATATTTGTAGACAGAAGGGAAATGGCGGAGAGAATGGCAGACGTACAAGAAGACCCACCAGCTGGCGAAGACGATAACGATTCGGACGGAGATGAAGAGGACAGATTGTTTGTTTGGATGGTGAACAACGACAATCCGGATGAAGACGAGGAAGACGAGGAGGAGGAAGTGGAGGAGGAACAGTTAGAAACTGAAGGGTCTGAGACTTTTGAGCTGGATGCCCCAGCTGAGCGCAGCGGGCACGTCGCCGTGGTCGATGGAAACGTCATGTATGTGTGGGGAGGGTACAAGGTGCGTCCTGCAGTTCAGTTTTCTCTAAACTTACAGCCTTTTAAAAAAATTCCTCAAAAACAGTCGTATGTCTTTTGTCTCTGCAAGAATGCTCAGACCCACGGGTTCTTTGACTTATACTTGCCTAGAAATGAGATCTGGACTTACAATATGGAATCAGGAGTCTGGTAAGAGCATTGGATTACACCGTTTCCAACATTACATGTGCTGTTTACGTGCCCAACAACAATAAAAATGTGTTAATTATAGGAAAAAACACGTAGCTGGAGGAAATTTACACACCTCGATGTCTGGAAGCTGTGGCGTGTGTGTCGACGGCATTCTCTACCTTTTTGGTGGCCATCATGCCAGAGGAAACACAAACAGGGTGAGACTTTTGGGTTGCAGAAGTTAAGTCATCATTTATTGTCTTCAAAATGACTTTTTTTTCCCACATTTGTATCATATTTTTAACTTTGTACTTGGCAGATCTACCGCCTGTCCTTAAGAGCTACTACTCTGGTGTGGGAGGAAATGAAAGAGCTTAAAGGACTTCCTCCATCATCCAAGGACAAGCTCGGATGCTGGGTTCACAGGAACAGGTCAGACATTTTTCAGGGAAACTTGAATTTCCAAATCTAATTTTAATACCTTAAAGGTTTATTAAATTTGAAATGAATGTCCTAAATTAGATTTAAAGAAAGGTTTTAACTGCATTTGAGAAAAAAAGAGCACCGTCCTCTCACTCGTTTCCACCCCACAACATTTAAATGGAAAGAAGGAACCAATTATCACAAACTTTGAAGTTTCCAATGATCAAAGAACACCAACAGGTCAAATTTAAAATGACCTCGGCTGGAAAAGTTTTAGACTGCCTGCACCTTTTACCACAGAACGGCTGTGAAATGAGCTTTACATTTTGTTGAAAGTCGCCCTAAATGATCTATGATCTTAAATCTAACGTGTAAAACCAGCTGGAGCCTGTTTCTTAATTCTAAAAAATAAAACTAACATCTGACCTTCTGTGTCAATCAGGAAATATGTTGGCCACCACACAAACCCAGACTCCTTTTGTAAGACATTTTAACCTAAATCTATTTGATTTTTTTTGTCCAGATTGGTCTTCTTTGGCGGTTATGGCTATGCTCCTCAGGGATCTCATCGAGGGACTTTTGAATACGATGAATCCTCCTCTCTTGGGGTCAGTTAAAAACATTATATTCTGATTTAAGTTGGTTTTTCTCTGTTTATTCAGTTTTCTTTTAGCTTTATTTACCAAAAAATATATGTATTTTTTTAGTTCATTCACGTAGTTGAAGTTCACAAAAAGTCAGCTTTGGCCTTTTTACAGAAAAAGAGGCTTGAGAATAACATTCTAACTATAGTATAACTAACTACTACTTTAATTATCACGTTTATGTTGTGTCTAAATCCCATTCATGAAAACTTGCAATTGTATTTAGATCATATCAAAAATAACTGTTGAACTATGATGAAAAACGTAGATTGCATGAAAGTACTTTAAGGGAAAGAAGTGTCATTTCATTTCTTCTTTTCCAGTATGACAGCCCTGGGCGAGGCTGGAACAACCACATCCACGTCTTGGATCTGGAGACGTTGTCGTGGAGCCAGCCCATAACCCACGTAAAAAACACACGGAATCCACTTCACGTACACATTCATCTACATGGAGGAAGGTTTTTTTGACATTCTAAAATGAAAATACTCACTGTTGTTGTGTAGGGTAACACCCCGTCACCCAGAGCAGCTCATGCCTGTGCTACAGTTGGTAACCGTGGTTACGTGTTCGGCGGACGCTTTAAGGTGAGAAGCAGGAATAGGAAACATAACATCTGAATTTTACATTCTTAAGGTAAGAAAGTAAAAACAGAATTCTTTGCTGATTCGTCGTCTTTTATTTGCAGATGCACAGACTGAACGACCTTTACTACATTGACCTCGACACATGGGAGTGGCATGAGATGCAAGTGCCAAACCTTTCTTATGTTTCAGTGAAGATGCCCAAAATATGTTTGGTCTGCTGACGTTTCCTACTCTGCAAACCAAAAGACCTAATCTTTATTCTTTTTACTGTTTCTTTTTCAAACATTGCAGAACAACAGCACATTTCTTTTCTTGTTGGTTTGTGTTCAGACAGTAAGAAAAAAGTGTGTGTTTTGCTGCAGGAGTGTCCCCCAGCTCGGCCCCGTGGGACGATCTTGGCATTCCTTCACACCCGTGTCATCCGATCACATCTTTCTATTTGGAGGCTTCACCACAGAAAGGGAGACGCTCAGTGAGTGCGATTGTTACGAAGCTTTACAGGTAAACGTTCACCTGAGCCGGTTTCCACGGAGACGCCCCTGTTCTGTTTCCCAGGTGATGCTTGGCTGTACTGCGTGAGCAAAAACGAATGGAGGCCTTTCAAACACAACCACACAGAGAGCCCCAGGTCATTGTCTCCTCTTTTTATGGCTGTTTATTGATTGGTTTTTCTCTAAATTCATGTACGCTTCTGCGCTTCAGGCTGTGGCACACCGCCTGTTCTGGTCCGGACGGAGAGGTTTTTGTGTTTGGAGGCTGCGCCAACAACCTGTTATCACACCGGAGAGCGGTAAGCCGCCACCTGATTCCTCACAGCCATTTTTATTGTGTTTCCTCACTATTCCTTCTGGATTTTTTTAACAGGCTCACAGCAACGAGTTACTGGTTTTCAGTGTTCAGCCTAAATCGTTAGTTCGGTGAGTCCAAATGGAGCTCCTCACTTTGAATGTGTAAAGCCTTCTTTTGGAGCAAAAAAAACATTTCACCAAACATAAAATGTGATTACTTTTAAATGTAAAGAGTAATTACAATGACATAGCTTCATCTATGTTCTGGATAAGCCAACATTCATTTGTACGTCCCCACTCTTCAGGTTGTGCATGGAGACCATCCTGCAGCACAGGGAACACTTGTCGTCTTACTGGGACTGCTTACCCAAACATCTTTTGTACAGCCTGAAGCAGAGAATGTCCCGCGTCAACACTTTGGGATCCTAACGGCCTTGAGAACGACGTTGTAGGGAAAAAAAGCAGGCAGCCCTTCAACTGCGGGAGTTAAACCAGTATTGGAAAAATGGACAGATTTTTCCCTTTGAAAAGCAAAATTCCAATCTAAATTTCCTCTCAACTCAATAGTGACGAAACAGTTTGTATGTCATAAAGTCACTAGTGATGTTTTGTCTGAGATGATACACTACCACACTCGAAATTTTTTTTTGTACTTCTTTTAACATCTAAGCAACAATTGGCAGTGAACACAGTCAGTTATGTTTCTGAAAATCACCAGCACACCTCCCAAGATCTTCCCAAATGCTAAACATTTGGAGTCAAATGGCTAAATCAACGCAATAAACGTCTCGATTTGAAACGGACCGCAGCACAGCAAAGGTTCAGGTGCTGTTTGTCACTTTTTTATTTTATTTAGTAGGTTTTTTCAAAATGGGAAATCTGTTTTTTTGTGGAAGATAGGATACAGCAAGCATCCCACGATGCTCTGAGTTTAGTTTTTGTTCCCAGTTTTCTTGGCTAAACTTTGTTCAGTTCAGTTCTCTGTATATATGAAAACAATCTGTCACAATAGTTTTAGGTTTTGGTTTGTCCATGTTTGGAAAAGCTTGTTTTCAGATTGACTAAAGTGGTGACAGAATTCAAACTATTATCCTACTGAGAACCAACTACTCTCAAAAACACATTGTTGTCTACTTTTTTGTATAAATGTATTTATGGTTGTGTGGAAGTGATAGTTCTCTGTTCCTTTAAATTTAATCAGTGTAATTCCATACATTGGGTGTGGTCTCACTTTGCACTGAAACGCCTCTCAGTAAAGCTTTGTTTTTGTACTTTCCTTGTTTGCACAACTTTACAGAGGTTTTATTTTGTAATTGCATTCTGTCATTTTTACTTTGTATGAGTAAACAAAAGCAGTTCAAATCAAAGATCCTTGTCTTTATTTTTTTTTTTCTCATGAAAAATAATCAACTTTTAAAGTAAAAGAAGTCGTTTAGAACTGTTGCAGTTCTGCTGAGGAGCCTCGGAATTTTGATTTACAGATACAGAAAAGTCGTTTGTGTTCCTGAATCTCTTATTTCTTCTTAGCAGCCTGCAGGTTTGGAGCTGAAACTTTCACTTTTCCCGGCATGTTTCTGGACAGGTCTCCATCCTGCAACATAGAAGACAAACATTCAACGTCTTTGTAGACGAGATGTTCTCTCATCTGAGATCTGAGTAAGCTTTGGTCGTGTGATGTACTTTTTCAAGCCATCCAGTCTTCACAAAAATCCACATTTGTTGTATTTTTCTTACCTTGACACTTCGGAGCAAATCTTTTTCTCTCTGTGAGGCGTCTTTGGCTTTCATAAAACTTAAAACTGCAGTTCGAGCAGCTTGAAGAAGCAAAAAACATCAAATCAAAATGACTTAAACATCTTTTGAGTTGGATTTTGGAGGATCATTAAAATGGACATTTACCTTTGCCTTTCTTCTGAGAACCTGGCGTCAGTTTGACTTTGTGCCTGTGGAGAGCATGGAGTCATTAGCCTACCAACCCTTTGGGTTCTACAAAACCATCGCTGCACATACTTGTAGTTTGAGAGGGCCGTGTACGGAGCGCAGACGGGCACGGCAAAGAGCAGCACATCTTCACAGTGAGGCTGGCCCGTCAGAGACGTCAGCAGATTTTCCGCTTCCTGAAACCCAAAAATTCTGTTTTATTCAACAAAAACTTTTTATAAACATATTTATATTTTAACAGACAAACTCACCTCTACTCCTGGGTTGTCCTGATCTATATCATCCTCCTGGAAGAAGAAAAAAAAACAGCTTCATTCTAGTCATTCAAACCACATCATGGACACTTTTACATCGATAGGTGTAAATAAATGCACTTTTCTTCTTCTGTGTACGTCTTAACTCTACATGGATGTCAGCTAAGCTACCTTGTCCTCTTGATCTGCAGCAGCTCCATCCTCTCCAGGCGGCTTCTCCTCCAACACTTCCACACCTCCTGTCTGTTCAGGCTTCTTCTCCGCAGATCCTTTTGGTTGCCGTTTCTGAGGCGCCGGTTTCCTGACGGGATCTTCTTTTCCCTTCCCCTTCTTTGCCTTCTTCCCCTTATCCTTCTCATCCTTGACGGGACCAGCTGACTAAAAAGCGGGAGAGAGCAGAGCTGGTTTTCTCTGTGGCTCGCTTCATTTCAGTCAAATTTCATCGGCTTTCCAAGAACATGGTTAAAAAGTAAAACAGAGTTTAAAAAAATCCCAGTTAGACATAGTTTCTGACCCCAAGCAGCTGCATCATCAGTTCTCTGTCCTCTTCATCCTGGTCTTTGTATTTCTCCTTCATCTTCTTCAGTTTGTTCTGCAGCAGTAAACACAGAGCTACTATCAACACAGTTCAGAAGAAAAGAGAGACACTCTTGACAGAAAGAAAATAAATCCATATCAAAGTGACCTTGACTTAAAAAAAAGGTTTTGATTCATCAAATACAATCATCGATTTTACTTTAAAAAAAAAAAGTTTTATTCTTTTTAGATAAGAAACAGCTCCCAGGTTCAGTTTTCTTACGGTTGGGAATTTTACTTCCATGTTTGTTCAGTTTACAGCGTATTCTTCGTTACCAAATTGAAGGAAAATTTGAAAAAATACGTCAATGTGGAATCAATTCAGGGTCTTAGGCAGTGATAATCAGCCCTACTCACATTCAAGACTAAAGATATACATTTCTGTTCTTGATCACTATTATTTTTTTTACTAATTCATGTCTTTTTTTAGTTTAATTTAAATGTATTTGCCCATGTTTTATTCTTAATTGTAAAGCACTTGGAGTTGCTCAAAGTTTTTATAAAAAATATTTGCTCGGATAAATAATCCCTCCAGGATCATCCTGAAAACTATTTTTGACAAGATCACAAGTTTTACAAATTTCAGTTTTGATTTCACTTTTTCTGCTTACATTGGAATAAATAAACAGAAATTATTTTGTGAGATCCCATCATGTTTTCCTTTTTCACAATAAAAAATATAAAACCTACCACAGTATTAACCTTTTTTTTCCCCCATAAAATACATCAAACTGAAACTCTGAATATCTAAATAGGAAATATCTAAAACTATGTTTTAAAAGACTTTGGGGTCAGATGTCCAACCTTCTGTCCTCTCTTCAGGGGGGGCTGTGAGGGCCCCCCTCCACTTTTAGGCCCCTGATCCAAAACCGGCCCAGCAGATGAAGTCTCGGTCTTCTCCTCGACATCGGACCCCTCTTGTTTCTGCTTCATCTTTTTGTCTTCTCTGAATGTTGAGGAGAAACGGTGGAGGATGACGGCTCCCACAAACGGTTTCTTGAGGTCAGAAGGTTCACATTTTGTTCTCAGAACTCACCTCCTCTGCTTGGCAGTCATGTGTTTCTTTCCTTGGGAATCCACTTCAGCCTGACAAGACTTTCACAGAGCGAGTAATAAAGTATGAAACGTAGAAAAAAACTTACAAAAAATAATAACTTCAAAGCCAAACAATGCCACTTACTGCTTTATGTGATGCTTCTGTTTTGAAGCCAGAGTTTTGAGAACTCCTAAAAGAAAGAAAAAATACAAATCAGTTTGAATTCATTCAAATGAGTCCAGTTCCTTCACCTTCAAGGTGACATCTTTACCTGCTGGGCTGTAAATGAGAGAGGGAAATGGTTGTATCTGGAAAGTGGACCTCTTCCCTTTCTTCTTTTTCTTCATCTGTGTTGCTCTCCTCCGACTCCATCGCTCCCGTGTCTGCAGCAGGCTCCTCACATTTCTCCTCTTCTTCTCCTTCCACTGTAATCTTTGCTTTTGTCTCGTTTTCCTCTTCCGGTGTCTGACCGTCTCCTGCTTTTTCTTCAGTCGCATCCTCACTGCTGCTATCGTCTCCTACTGGGACAACAGAGACGGTCTTCTTTTTTCGGCTCTTCTCGGACACTAAACCCAAGCGTTTAGCCGTTTTACCCATCAGCTCCTCTCCTTCCTCTAAAAGCTCGGCCGTTCTCGACGTGACGTCGTCCATCTCCTCTTCGACGCTTTTCACCTTCCGCTCGCCTCTGTGACGGAACACACTCTGCTCCTCTACCTGTAAAAAAACACAAGAGAGATTGAAAACAAAACAAAAAACTTTGGATCATTACACATTTCAGATGTGCTCACAGCAAACCTTAAAAAGGAACCCAAAGCCCATGATCAGGTAGGACGGGGGCAGAAAGTTTTTCTTCCCTAGAGAGTTAAAAAAAGAACTTTAATCCACGAACAGGAGATCAATTCCAATGAAAATTGTGGTTTGAACATGTTCTTGTGGCATTTTTCTGATGAGGGAGGACATATATGAACACAAATAAGCCGGAAATTGAATTTACAAGTATTTCTTTAATCAAATCGGGAGCAGACAGGAAAAAAAAAGGATTGCATTTGTTACGTTGCTCTGAGCTCTCAGAAACAGGGAGAGGAATTTCTAATGAACTACTGCCGCTCTGCAGAAACTATGTTCTAGAAAAGAACACAAGTTTGGGGATTTTTGCTTAAAAACAACATCATCATAATGAAAAGACCAGTTGGAATGGTTGGAAAAAAAAACAAAAGATGCTTGGAGCTGGTCTTAAAAATGTGTGGTTGCATTTTATTAACAATGAAAGCTGGTTTATTGTACCTCGAATCATGAAACTTCCAGTGGTCAGATACTCTCCAGTGGGGGCGGTTTTGGATACCTAAAAAAATACACAACATTTTCAGTTAAAGATATTTTTAAAAAAAAACAGGATTTCCTCTTTACAACAGACTTTTTTGGGTCAGTTTCCGGACTCAGAAGCCGAACAATTGATCACATGTAGAGCAAAGTAAAGTTTCTCTAAAATCTGGATTTGATTTGTAAAGATCCCAGCGTTTCAAACAAGAATTAACATATTTCAATTCAAATGTAATATAAACTAATAATTAGATGAACTTTTAATTACCGGTAGTTCATAACTTCCTACACATGAAAAATGATTATGAGTTTTTGTTTTGAGCATAAATTAATCAAAAATGCAGAATCTCAGCAGCATCAGTAAAGCTAAAATATGGTATCATCTGCGTAAACAGATTTGACAATTATTTAAGATAATTTTAATGAGAATAAGGATTTGGTCTTTTTTTGAGAGAGATCTTTAAAAAATTAAATAAACAAAGTTTGATATTTTATGCATAATAAATAGAATGGGAATCTAAAGGTAATTTAAAAAATTTCATTTTTAAACAAACAAACTTCATATGTTTAGATTTGGGTTTTTTAAATGAATTATTCTGATGTTTCACGTCATCTCTAAGGGCCTCACCTGATGATGGTGAACCCACCAAGCGCTGGTGATTATTTTGGCGTCCCAGGCGGCGCTGTAGCACACGGCCATAGTGCCAGCTTCTGTCAGAGTACGAGGGGGAATGGGGTCCCCTATAAAAAAATTTAAAAAAAAAAAGAGGCCAGGGTGACTTAGTTTGACCAAATGCAGCCAAGCCTGTTTAAACAGCTGTTTACCTGAAGGGTTTTTGATAACACAACTGGTTGCTCCATGCAGATCAGCGTGAACGTAGATATCTCCTGACGAGGCAAACGCACAACAGATAAATGAAACAGCTTTTTAAGAGTTCAATGATTCAACAGAAGCTGGTCATACCTGCTCGAAGGTAACGTTTAACGATAATCTCGTTCTGCTGCTGGTCTCTTCCTGCGATGACCAGATAATTCTCAGCGCTGATGAACCAAAGGAACTTCTCAAACCTGCCAAAAGAAGGAGGAAAGTAAAAAAAAAACAGCTCAGAATAACTGATGGAGAGGCTCTACAACAACCGTGTCTGTTTCTTACCAGTACACCTTCCTGGCTTTTTGAATTGTGGTCACCGTTTGGACTTCTTTCAGAGTTTTCTGTGTTTTCTTCTCTGCAGATTTCATAGCCTGAAACAGAAAAGCTTCCATTTATGAACAAAAATCTAATAAATCACATTATTTATGAAAGACAGCAGTTTGGGCTTAAACATGGATGAAAATATCTTCATCACCTTATCAGCAGCTTCGAGGGTTTTCTGTTGCTTCTTTTCTGCAGAGCGCTTGTGGTCATAGTATCTAAAAACAGCATCATTGCAAGCTTGAACATATTAGTGTGACAAAAAAATAAAACATCAGATCCATTACAGGCTTTTATTTTAAGGAGCATGAAAAATCAAAGCAGAAAGGCTGGACGTATTTTCACATAAAAGCAAAAGAAAAACAAAAATGTATGAATATTTTTAATTATAAAATAAACAACATGATATAAACATAGGGTTTTAGAAAAAAAATACTAAGTCCTTAAAAAAAAAAAAAAGTTTTTGCAATGGATTCTTAGGCTCTAATTAAAAGTTAAAAATGTACATTAGTTAAGGAAATTTAAATTCGATACGAACAAACAAAAAAATAAATTCACAGATGCATAATATAAATAAATCTTTGCATATAAAATGTGAAGGTTGGAAAAGCTGCACAGAACTTCACAGTAAATCACAGATTTCCCTTCACTGCACGTTAAACTTACTTTTTGGCGTTGGCGTAAGCCGACAGGCCCAGATCCACATCCACTAACATGGGCTTGTTCCGCTGCAGCTTCTTCTTCTGACCTTTGTCCCGGTTCTTGTTTTTCTTCCCTTTCTCTTCCACTGCGTCCTTCATCTCCTCGTCTTCCTGCTCCTCCTCAGAAATGTAAGGATTCCTGGGAGCAAAAGGCAAACCAGGGCAGTGGTGCGAATGCCACTTCCATCTGACGCCTCTTTCTTTAAAAAGCAGCCTCTTACTTTAGAAGCATGGTGATGTGATTGCTGTGCAGCTTCAGCTCCTTGATGGCGCACGCCACTGGGTCCCCGGCGGCCTGCGCTTCCTTTACAATATGGCCAATTTCCGCCCAGTCCACCTGGTTGGCCAGCGCGCTGCGGACTACCTGCAGCGCCCTCTCTACCACAGCCAGATTTATCTCCACAAGCTCCCCCTTTAGTCTGTCGACCTCCTGCGACGCACAGCAGGAGTCCTGTTAGTCTGACAAACGAGAGTGTGGAAGTGCTGCAGCGAAGAAAGCGGCGTGGTTGCTAACCTGTGCTTGGTGCAAAGCTTCCAGCCTTTGTTCGTGGTCCTTCTTCACATTTTCGAGCTTCTTCAAGGCTTGCTTCTCCTGCTGCAAGGCCTTCATGTCAATCTTCTGACCCTCCATCTTTGAAAAGAACTCATCCACCGCCTGCATAAATAAATAGCAATCCTGCAATGTGGATTTCTCCCCCAAAAAAACATCAGTAAGATGCCTTTAGAGTTACCTTGTTAAAAGAATCCAACTCCAAAAATGGGCTTTTTGCATGCTGGACAAAGAGGAATGGATGAAACTCATCATATCTGTTGGAAGACATCAAAGAAATGAAGCCAGAAAATTTGAATTTGGAGAAAGTCCTTAAGCAAGACTTCTTCTTTCTCTTTCGGCTTTTCCCATCAGGGGTCGCCACAGCGAATCATCCTTTTCCACCTCACTCTATCATGAACATCTTCTACCCTAACATTAGCCAACTTCATGTCCTCTGTTAAGACATCCATATATCTCCTCTTTGGCCGTCCTCTTGCCCTCCTGCCAGGCACCTCCATCTCCAACATCCTTTTACCAATATATCCACTATCCCTCCTCTGAACATGTCCAAACCATCTCAGTCTGGCTTCTCTGACTTTGTCGCTAACACAGGCAACATGAGCCGTCCCTCTGATGTACTCGTTCCTTATCCTGTCTAACCTGGTCACTCCTAAGGAGAACCTCAACATCTTCATCTCTGCTACCTCCATCTCAGCCTCTTGTCTCTGTCTCACTGCTACCATCTCTAACCCATAGAGCAGAGCTGGTCTCACCACTGTCTTGTACACCTTTCCTTTGAGTCTTGCTGACACTCTTCTGTCACACAACACTCCTGACACTTTCCTCCAACCGCTCCAACCTGCCTGCACTCGCCTCTTCACCTCTTTTCCACACTCCCCATCACACTGAACTGTTGACCCCAAGTATTTAAACTCCTGCACCTTCTTCACCTCAGCCCCCTGTAACATAACGCTTCTACCTTGATCCCTCTCGTTCAGACACATGTATTCTGTCTTACTACGACTGACCTTCATGCCTCTTCTTTCCAGAGCAAACCTCCACCTCTCTAGCTGTTCCTCCACCTGCTCTCTACTCTCACTGCAAATTACAATGTCATCCGCAAACATCATTGTCCAGGGAGATTCCTGTCTTACCTCGTCTGTCAGCCTGTCCATCAGCATAGCAAACAAAAAAGGACTCAAAGCTGATCCTTGGTGTAGTCCCACCTCCACCTTGAACTCCTCTGTCTGACCTACAGCACATCTCACCACCGTCATACTTCTCTCATACATGTCCTGAACTACTCTGACATACTTCTCTGCCACTCCAGACGACCTCATACAGTACCACAGCTCCTCCCTCGGCACCCTGTCATACGCCTTCTCTAAATCTACGAACACACAATGCAGCTCCTTCTGACCTTCTCTGTACTTTTCCATCAACATTCTCAAAGCAAAGTCCTTAAGCAAGACATACGTGAGTAATTCCTCTGCAGGTTTCCCTGGAGCTACGCTTGGTTTCTTTTCGCTCTTTTGAATGATGAAGCCCTAAATACAACAAAAGAAATGATGAATGCAGCAGAGGTCAAACAGAATGTGACACACAAGAATTCTTCATTTACTTTGCCGTTAAAGTTCTCCGTTTTTTCCATGTAACTTTCTGCGATCTGCAGCGCTTCCCGGATTTTAGGGGCAACTAAAAGACAAATGTTGTCAATAGAATATTTTTAAACTAAACTTTTAAATGAAAGGGGAAAAGTGATGCAGTGTTTCACCTTCAGCAGCGTTTTCTTGACTGTCGACTTTAATGGAGCCCGGCAGTCCAGCTTCTATGAAACTGTGTTCTATCAGAGTGGCTCCGTAAGCTGAAGACATTTTTAAAAGGAGACACATTTTGTTTTTACCTTTTTACACAATAAAATGACTACAATTAAAGTAATTTAAAAAATACTTCTAAGTAGTGGTCATTACTTCGTTTGCTTCAAACCTTACAAGTCTGACTAACCTGCGAGTGAATCAAACATATATGACATATATAATAGATGTAAATTTCTTCAAATCTCTCAGGAAATAAGTGACGAATTTTATAGGAACACCCTAAATCAGATCTGCTGTCTCTCTCTGCATTCTCCTAGCATTTTTACTTTATTCAGGTGTTTTTTGGTGAATTTTTCACATTTCTGGTCATTGTCTAAAACTTATAAATTACCGTAATTTCATCAGCATAAGCCCAACAAGTTGCTGCCTTTACTTTTTATGAAAATTATAAATGAACCATCATATTTGCTTTTATGGTTCAAACCAACAGCCTCAACTAGTAAGATGTTACTTTACAATGATTTATTTGATTATAAAATGCTGGTTTTAGCTTCTTAGAATTTTTGATTAAAACACTTTACCTTTTTTTGTTTTTAAGAATAGTATGAGTATTTTATAGAGAAGTAAAGAACATCCAGAAATGTATTATTTTAGATATTTAATACTCAGTTTTTTATTCTTGTATTTCTTGAAGAAATAAGACTAAAACTTTATTGGTAGCTCAACTGGCTACAGAAGGTGCAGCAAGAAGGACGAAGAATCCCAAGTTCTATTTAAACTGGATGAGTTATTAGGATTACTTTAAGATAAGTCGCATTTATTAAACCTGAGAGGCTTTTGATGCCCCTGATCTTTAAAATTGTTTTTCCTTATTTGCATCTAGTATGATCAATATAAAATTGGTGATTGTCCCACATTACAAACATTCTTTCTTTTTTTTGAGAAAAGCAATAAACTACTCTGTTTATGGCATTGCGTTACAGGGACATGGAGTTCTACCTCGTATGTTAAGCACCTGAAAAACTAGGGATGTATTCTCACGATTCTGCTAAAGACATGAAACCACAGGTTGAACGACGCTGGCTTCACGGATACTTACAAAGGTGAGGATTCAAGATTCTTTTCACTTGCTCTCCTTTTGGTGCTTTGCTCAGTATTTCAGTAAGTCTGGAGATAAAAAGAAAAAAAACTCATTTTCAGCCAGGAGAAACGTCCACTAGGTTATAAAGAATGCACATTATTATCAACAGTTTAAAGCAAATGTAAAGGTGTGGTTACTGCTCCAGGCTGATGAGAGGTTCAGGGGATCTGGCATTCTCCACCGGGTAGCGTTCTCTCACGGCGATCTTCACATCCTCTGCTTCTGCGTTGCGAAACCTCAGCAGGTTTAAAATCGTGTATTCGTGATCTGCAAGGATGATGTTACCCTGAAAACAATCACATGCAGGATTATAGTTTGAACGAATATTACTATTATCTAATCAGAACTGGATGTGACAACAAAAAAGTAGTGTTATTGTGTGTTTAATTGAAGTAGGTGCAATTCTCTGACCCGGTCATACAGTTCAACAATCAAGTGGTAGGCAGCCTCGTCTGAGCCAAACTGCATGTCAACAATCCTGTCAATGCCAAGCTGCTTTATGTGGGTCAGTCTGCGCGTCTTCAGGTGTTTTCGACACTGTGGAAACACATTAGTGCAAGTTAAAAAAAAAAACGAAAAAAAGCCATGTCTATTAATCTGTAGAAAAGGATTATTAAAGAGCCACGCTGAAGAAAGTTGTGTTTTTGGAGTTTTCTGAGGATTGAGGACATATATTAAAAAGGTTTAAATTGCACTTCTGAGTATTTCTTTATTCAAACTGTTGTGAATCAGGAGCAGAAGTTAGAAAAAGGGCTAATTTGTCACATAAAAAATACACTGGGGAGGCCACAAGCTCCCTGCTCTGCTCCATTCTGATGCATAGACTTGTAGACGACTAGATCCACGTACTTCTTTGCTTTCCTCGTCCAAGCTGGTATTTGGCTCAAAACTGTACAGTAGGATAGCTCCAATATTGCTCGGCATTTTTGTTGCACCGCTAATGTTAGGTCGAAAAGCAGGAGAGTGTAAACAAAGAGCTCTCAGCAACTGGGAGAGGATGGGGCGGCATGGTTCCTCTGTGGCAGCAGTTCCACCTACAACTTTGAGGCGAGTTTCTAATGAAATACTGCCGTTCTGCGCAAACTTTTTTTTAACATTTAGACTAAAACCAGGATAATTATAGTTAAAAGACCACTGGGAACGCTTTAAAAACAGATTCAAAGACGATCAGAGTAATGAGTGTACCTGGACTGTTATACATAGTTAATACCTAAAGAAAGAAAAAAATTCTGATTTTAATTCAGTTTCTTACTTTCATTGCAAATCCCGAAGGCATCATGTTCTTGGGCCATTCGAAGTCTGTGGAATGAATACGGATGCCAGACTCAACCAGCAGAACAGCTTTGCTATCAGGCCTGAGAAGACAACACAACAAAAAGTAGTCTATCGATATGAACTACAAGTAAATACAAGTTAAGTCTATACTTAAAGTGAGCCACTATATTTGCCGTTGTAAACTTAAAATGTTCCAGTTTAGTCTAAAAACACATTTCCTATAATTCCTACACTACACACACATTTTCTAGTATATTTGCTATACTTATACTAAAATTTACTTTTTTTTTTAACTTTGAGTGGACTACTTTTTGCTTAGGGCTGAGCACTATAACCAGAATTATTATCCTTCTGTTTCTAAACGAAGCTTAACTTTCTATCATTATTTCCATGTAAATCAACAGTATTTGTATTGAATTCTAAATTTGATCCAATTTCAATGGGAAGGATAACCACAATTGCAGAAATAACGGTTTTAAATTAAACTTGTTCTTAACCAACAGTTAACCTGAATTAAAATAATTAAACCCGCTGTGTTCTGCGCTAAAATGTGTTACGTTATATTAATCACTCATAATTAAAAACGTAAATAGTTATGGATCAGCAAGTTTTAAACAATCCTTTGCTTACAAACCGTCCTTACTTCTGCAAACGGATGAGATATGTCTTATTGTCGATGTCATACACGTTGTAGACTCTCATTCCGACGTAGCTGCGGAGGGGGGAAGAAACACCCAGACAACCTGTTAAATATGTGCAACCAAACAGCTCGAAGCTAAGATAGCATTAGCTTAGCATGAGACCTGTGTCACCTACTTTGCATTGATCTCGGCAATAGCTGCCCTGATATCCACGGTGGTGAACCGAGTTTTCATGTTGACTTAACTTCCAGCTACAAAGCCCGTAAACTGTAGAATATGATCACATTATCAAAGCAAAACCGCCAATGAAAACAGTATCGAAAAAGAACAACACGCAGGAGTAACCTTTGAGCATGCGCACTTGAGGCTTCAGTACGGAAGCCGTTAGGTGACAAAAGGAACACCGTCCACGCCTTTTACACAGCAGCTGACCACCAATTCGTCGTGTGTGATTTAATTATGTCTGGCAATGCTATTAATGCGCGTGTTTAGATGTTTTTCTCCTCTGAGATTTTTCTGTCTGCATTTCTAAGCTCATGTTCAGATTTGTTGCAGTTTACGTGCACCAAAGATGCACTACTCAAACTGGCTCATTGACATAAAGAACAAGGCAAGCCTTCGAAATGAGTACCAAACATCTTTCAGCGCCAACTGGAATCATAGACGGGATTCCGCAGACATGGAGAACAGTAGCAAGAAGAAGCCCAACGAAAGAACATCCGAGCTTGCGATCCCCAATCACCTCTGGAAGAGGGGTGAGTATCGGGGGGGAAATGGGCCTGGTGGGAATAAACCTATTTTTCCTACACAGCAGGGCGTGTTGTGTTTATTTGTTTATTTATTTGTAAAGTCTGAAAATGCGTTGAGTTGTGGAAACGCGGTGGGTTTGCAGCAGGCTTCCTCTCTGGGTCAGAGAGGAGGGCGAAGGCGTGCTCTGTTGCCAAGGCGACGGTCAGCCAACAGGACGTGAACCAGCAGGGTTAGGGTGGCTCGAGCGCGATGATTGCCGCGACCTCTAACTGGGAAAATGCATCATTTTTATTCTTTCAATGGATATTTGACTGACGTGCGCAGAAGGAGATTAAAGGAAATGCATCGTAAGTGGAATTTGAAACAAAGGAAAAAACGGAAAGGGGAGGAGAAACGGCTGTCGATGCCCTTTCACCCTCCCATCCACTCAAGAATTAACTACCTCAACTAGTAGGGGGTGAGAACGATTCATTTTAACGAATCAACTCATATCAGAATTTGTGGATGACGATCCGATTCACAGTCAATGTTGGTTCATTTTGAACGATCTGATTTAATCCGATTAAATGTTAATTTCCACATAAAAAGAATACAAACTGAAAATTTAAACATTATACCACATTACAGGGGGGGGGGGGGGGGGGGTACCAAGGGAGGAACATGTGGCCCTTCAGCAGAAAGCTTTGCCCACTGCAATTTTTGAGTGGATTTTGGTCAATTATTTATTATAATTTTGAGTCAATTATTGACAAAGATTAAGAAATCCTCAATGCAAGCTTTTTTTAAGCATTGGTAATATCTCTTCAGCTACAAGAACTTCTATTTTAATCTTACCGTCTGCAGACCCGAGACAATATTTGAGCTGACCCTCTACACACATAGTCCCATGGCCTCAGATAAGCAGAAATACCTGCTGTGGTAATACAACCCAAAATGTGCCACTGCCACTCTGAATGGTCGCATGTCTTTGCAAAATCAAAGGGTTTCCACACATTGGACTGGAATGATGGCTTGATCATTTCCGGCTGCCATCACATGTGTGTTGTCCACTGTGATGACACTTGGTTAAAGTTAAAAAACGATGTCTTAATCTAAAAGGTATTTTCCAATATCGATTACAATCAATTTATTTCCATTTGAAATGATTACATAATGATATAGGTTAATTCAATTATCAACTTGCCTCAGAGAGATCGGTCCGGTTGGATTGTGGGAATATAAATTGATTCATTGATTATCATTAGATTTTTCAATGATTTTCCTATTTTGTGTTGTTACCAAAACTAATGTAAACAATTGACTCCCTTTGATTGTGATCATTGAAATCCATAAACACTAAAACGACCTGAATGTTTTGATTTCATTTGAGCATCTTTTGTTGTGTTTTTCTGTTTCTTGCAGGTTACAAAGTCATCAAGAAGATTGGAGAAGGTGCATTTTCAGAGGTGGTGAAAACTCAGAGCCTAAAAGATGGAAAGTTTTATGCCTGTAAAACAATGAAGCAGACAATAAAAAGGTATGGCTTAAATGCCAGGCATGTCCAAAGCCGGGACCCTGGGAAAAAATATATTTAGACGTGTTCCTGTTTTATGTGAAGAGATGAAAAGTATCCCCATTGCAATAGAATTTTAATAAAATACTTAATTTGTATTTAATGTTAGCAAATGCAGGTTCTAAGAATCCAGGCTGATGGGTTGACCCTCACACTTTTTCACTAAGTCAGATCTGACCTTTTTTGCAAAAAAGTTCGGACGCCACTGCCAAATGTTTTTATCATTTAAACCCCTTTGTAAAGATCTAGATGTTTCTTCTCACATCTAATTGGAACTTAAATTTACTTTCTTTAAAAAAGAAATTTGAATCAAACTTGACTTCTATTTACCACAAATGTCTATTTAAAATAACCTGCATTTAACAGAAATAAATAAGAAAAAAAAATGCTCCCTTAATTAGTTCTCCAGTGTAGTGTGAGAATATTTTTTCATAAAGTCATGTTTTTTATAAACAAATAAAATCTCAAATTAACACTCCATTCCACCACTATTACAATGATCATGACAGTCCTTTAGCCTGCTATGATCATTATTTCTATATCACGTTGAAAAGACATACTGGTATGATGTGTCCAAATTCTTTCACTACGCACTATATAGTGCACTATATAGTGCGATCGCCAATTTGTAGTGCTGTCCGAATCTACAATTCCAAAATCCAGTGACCTACAAATTTCCCAGAAGTCCCTGCGAAAAACCAGTGATCCTTGCTTGATGCTCACTAGATTGGCGAATACAGAGCACAATGCATTGCATCTGAACAGTTTTTGCTAAGAAAATGTATTTTAATGTATTTTTTTAAATTGTTTTCCTCTTCAGAACTCAGTGGATTCATAAATGGTCGTTGCAAGTCGCTTATATCAATGAGGTTTTAACTTTGTGAAATCGATAACGTCATATAGGCCGTTAAAAAAAAAAACACACACACAAAAAGAAAAGTAATAAAACAAAAAACAGAGAGCATGGTGTCTGAATTGCTTAATATCCAGGACACTACACAGTCCCACACTATATAGTATTTTAGTAGTTAGGGAGTTGGATGGGAATTCAGACATAGTATCTGGGAGAATAGGTCAAAACAATCAAGGACACTAAAGAAAAACTATAATATTTGACTGTAACAGAACCTTTATAACGTCATTCATTTTGTTTCATATTTTAATTTTCATTATATCAGGCCTTTTTTTTTCAATTTATGGCAACATCTGTAACTTTCTTCTTGTCATTTTTGGGTTTAGAATGAAGGTATTTCTGAGTTTTAGTTTAAAAACGCACATTTAAAGTTAGGGTCTTGTTGGTCTATAGGTTTGTTTGCTTTTTAACTACGTTCTGTTATGGCATTTTATTTAAACATTTAATGAGCAATGGGAGGATAGTCCCTTGGGATGCCACACTTCCTCCTGCTAAATTTATAACAAAAGATGACAAAGTAAAATGAATTAACAAACAAAAAACTCATTAAGTGTATGACCAACAAAAACAGCTCTCAATTTTACAAAACATATTTAATTAAGACACAGAACAAAACTGCTGTTTAAAGACACTTAGAAGGAAAATAGAAAGAAAAAAATCCATTCAGATCATTTAAGGTCATGGAAACAAAAACAGGTCGGTAGTATAGTTTTGAAAGAGCTCTCCTAAATAAAGTGAAGGATGTAAAGAGAGCAAAAAGAAGTTGGAAGCTTATTTAATTCTTTTGGAGCTAAAACGCAAGAGAATTTCTGTGAAATCTGGGTATGTGAAAAAATAAATGTGATCAGTATTTCAGTCAAAATGACCGCCTTGGTAGAACTATAAGGAGAATAAATAATGTTTTTTTAAGTTTGGAACAGGCCAACAAACTTCAAGAAGTCCAGGCGATGAAGAGACTCAGCCCTCATGCAAACATCATTCAACTGCATGAACTCATTTTGTGAGTGCACTTCATGATGTCCTACTTCACACCCACGCCAGCTGTTCGGATCATTAGACCTGATTTCAAATATTCCAATGTTTTAGCGACAAAGTGACGGGAACGGTATCCCTCGTCTGTGAGCTGATGGAGATGAACATCTATGAGTTCCTACAAAGTAAGTCTGCTTTACTGGAAATTAAACATGTTTCCATGATAGGATTTATGGGAATAAAAAAAAATGCTAATGGACGTTTCCTGCTTTTTCCTGCAGAAAGGAAAAAGCCTCTACCTGACCATATGGTCAAAAACTACATGTACCAATTGTGCAAGTCACTTCAACATATGCACAGGTATGAATGAATACATTTAAAAGGCAGAATAGAGAAATAGAGACTTTTCAATGCCTTTTTCTCTTACAGTTGTGGGATCTTTCACAGAGATGTAAAGCCAGAGAATATCCTCATTAAGGTAATATTCACCTGAATCAAATCCTTTTTTTATTTTTTTATTTCGAGGGCCTTTAACATTCCCAACTCAATTTGCAGCAAAATGATTTAAAGCTTGCCGACTTTGGCTCGTGTCGGAGTGTTTACTCCAAGCCGCCGCACACAGAGTACATCTCCACGCGCTGGTACCGAGCGCCCGAGTGCCTCCTAACGGACGGGTATTACAACCTGAAGATGGACATCTGGAGCGCCGGTTGTGTCTTCTTTGAGATTATGAGGTACTGCTTCCAAAAACGGACTTTTATTTAAATAAGTCAATCCTCCAAAGTCGTTCTGACAAATATTTTCAAATGCTGAAAATTTGTTTTTTTCTTTCAGTTTGAAGCCTCTCTTCCCTGGAGCGAATGAGTTGGACCAGGTTGCCAAGATCCACAATGTGCTGGGAACTCCAGATCAAAGTCTCCTCCAAAAGTTTAAGCAGTTGGTGTTCCTTCTGTTATGCTGCATTGCTACAATGTAGTTCATGACATTTTTACATACATCTGTGCAAAAACACCCCATTATTCATGTGCCTCAATGTGTGGCAGGACTCGAGCGATGCCCTTCAACTTCCCCCCGATGAAGGGCACGGGCATCTCTCGTCTGATCCCCAACTGCCCGGCTCCCGCTCTGTCCCTGCTTTATCAGATGCTGGCATACGATCCGGACGAGCGCATCTCTGCAGAAACGGCCCTGAGGCACACCTACTTCAGAGAGATCAGGTGAAACGTTTTAAGAAAGGAATCTGAACTGGATGACAAAAATCCCTTGTGTTGCCGAACTTCAAAATATAAACAGAACCACGTAGAATGTGCTATAATCAAAGCATGTTTAATGCCTTGAATCCAGGATGACAGAGAAGAAATCCGAGACTTCTCATTTCCTTTTTGGAACTCTGGATGCAGCGGGAAACAGATTAACGCAGCAATCGCTTGAGAAAATCTGGCGGCCGAGCAGCTTTGGTAAACAACTGAAAGGAAGACACATGAGACAGACGCCGTTAACAACTGTAAGTATGTGCTGTCGACGCCCACTTTTGGATTGGCGTAAATGCAAAGTGTCCCTAACACGTTTGGTGTGTTTTTAGCACAACATGAAGCACAAAACAGACCCGCTTATTAGACACAACACTCCTCATTACCTACCGCCGTTGTCCAAGATGAAAAAGGTCGTTTCAGGACCGCAGAGGTCGTTCAGAGTCTCCCCTCCGCCAGCTTTCACCTCCGATAACAGGGAAGTGCTGCCTCCCATCTTGGCAAAAAAGTGTCTGCCACACCTGGTTAAGGTAAATATG
The DNA here is from genome assembly GCF_053564925.1 of Oryzias latipes. NCBI lineage: Eukaryota > Metazoa > Chordata > Actinopteri > Beloniformes > Adrianichthyidae > Oryzias > Oryzias latipes. The sequence continues at coordinate 23,807,221 of NC_136258.1, forward strand.
ACAGGAAGAAGAACTGCCATCTTTACACAAACCAGTCAGATCTACCAGTAGTTGATATAATTGTGTGAATTTGACTAATTCTTTTTTGACGCTTCGGTCCCATTTTTGTTTTCACAGCATCCGAATGGTTCCCAACAGTCCGGTCCCAAGACCTGCTTACCCCCCCTGAACAGCAAAAACAAGGACACCTAAGGGCAAAACCTGAGACGGGGCAGAGCTGGAACTCTACGACATGCTTGAGAAAGAAAATGCAATAAAGACAGAAAAAACAAACATCAAATTTGTCACGTTACTAGAAATGCAAAGGCCTTTGCTAACAATAGTCTTTGCTGTCATTTGGGTTGTGTTGGCTGTGTCTTCCATCTGCATAGGTTTGTTTTTAATGATTATTTTAGACACTTAATTCCTTCACACAAGACAAAGTATGTGGCGAGCAACATTCAAATTATCAACTAAATTCTTGGAGGTGCTGAGTGTTTCTATGATAAACTTACCTCCACAACTTCTGAAATCAACAGATGATGAATCCAACAGAAAAGTCCTGGATTGAATTTAAATGTTTCAAAATGTAAAAGGAAATTCTAAAAATGGAGAAAAGTACTGAAACATTTAAAAAGAGAACTGACAGAGAAGGGTTACGTCAATTTAAACTACAAAAAAAAAAAAAAAAAAACTATAGCATTGCCTACAAAATAAGACACATATTAGTAAAAATAAAAATATCCTTAATAATCGGTTACAAAAAGTCCAACCGACATTTAGCAATAACCAGTTCTAGAACACATTGTCTATTTTTGACACATTTATGTCCCAGTCAGTTTAACCCTGATATTTTCTAATGACAGATGTCCTTTTCATTCCATTAATTACATTTTAGCAAGTCCTAGACTAAAATGTTGGGACAAAAAAAGTTTAATATTAAATAGGAATATGACAAGTTTGTTCAAAAACAGAGACATTAAATGCAAAAACATGTTATGAAAAACATTGTCAAACCAAAACATGCAGTAAACATGCTTTGCTGTCAAATATCAAATCTAAACTGACATATTTGTGAATTAATTTAGCAATTAAAAAAAAGAAGTCAATTTCCTTTAAATGCAGAAATATAAGAACTATTGAGAAATTAGGAAAAGTGCAGCATGTTTTTGAAAGGTGTGAATGCAGAAAGAAAGAGCCCAAAACGATGTATTCAAGATTATTTTAATATTATTAATATGTATATTTTAGGCTTTAGAAATATAACTATCAATGACAAAACTTCCACTGGAGTAATGGTAGTTTGCTTAGGCCCCATCAAATCAATTAATTACAATATACACATTATGATACAGAGCACATTTGAATCTGAAATAATATTAAAATAAATGCTCAATAGATAAAGGTTTTAATTTCTCTGTTTTTTTTTTAACTTCTTTTCTATTTTCTCCACATACTGTCAGCCATCTGAATTCAGAGCACACCCAAAAATGTAAAGCCATTTTCTTCTTAGAAACTAATTTAAGTGCAAACCTCTTTTTTTTTCTATTTTCTTTTAAAAAGACTATGATTGCAGCATCCAGCTCTATAGATTCAGGTTTAAAGACCGAGGAGGGCAAAGCCAGGTGCAACAAGGCAATCCTCAGCCCACTTATTCTTTTTGTTTGTTTTGTCCCATTAGAGTAGTTATAAAACAACAAACAGCTAACAAAATCAGTGCAAAGTTATCAATGGGGAGATTCTACTTGAGGAAGGTCAGAAGTAGTGGGAGAATGGAGATGGATGCAACCGTCTTCAGAAGCACTTGGTCGGAAAAGGATAGTCGTTTCAAAATGTAACTGTAGTCGGGGAGCCTGGATCTCAACAAAGGGATAAAGGGAATGCTGGGTAGAAAAACACAACTATCCTTTCAGTTTCAAGCCACAATCTGGATTGCATCCAAACAGCCAAGTCTTAGTTTCCAGATCCAAAAAAAAAAAACAGTCTGATGAGATCTGACAGAACAAAGTTTAAAAGGAAAAGAGATCTTAAAATGTGTTAAAACTCCACAGTACAGTCAGTAATTGCACCGTGACTTCTGTCGTTCCTCCTCTAAGACAAGTGAGTGACAAACGAAAAACAGAGAAGCCATCAACAGAAAGTGGGACAGGGAGGGGAATCAAAGAAAAGGAAAACTTGCAATGCTTGCAGGGTGAAGAGCAGCATCAGACTCTGGGTTGCAGGGTTCTTTAGCAGCAGAAATATTGTGGCTATACTACTGTTCCACTGGGAGAGCTGGCTTGGTTTTGGGATGACAATAAACCCTGGAAGAAGGAAAACAAGGAGATTTGCGTTGGGAAAGTGCACATACTGAGGCAAAAAGAAAAAAGAAAAAAAAAAGAGAAATCGAAATCTGTGCAGAGGATGGCAGACGTTTCAGCGACAGAAATCTTTGAAAATAATTGTCATTTTACTTTACTTTTACTTATTTCACTTATCAAGATTACCCTAGAAGCATCAGATTCTAATAATGTCTTCGTAATATTCTTTTGTAACCAGGTTCCACAGTAATAAACAGTTACAGAAACGTTTGTTGCCATTTTTTATACATAAAAAAATTCAGAAATATGTCAATTTTAGCTCTACCATCATGTCTCTTTCAAAAAATAAAAAAAGCTACCAGTAAAAGTACACAAGAATTTGCACAGTTTTAAAGCTAAAGGCATGCAAGCAGTTGCAGATTTAAGACAAATGTAGTGCAATTAGCATGAAAGCTGGATTGTGGGTAGTTGTGTGCAACGGCGCTTTCATAAATCTTCATTTTTCCAGTAACTGATGCGGTAGAACTGCTACGGTTTGATCACAGTCAATGGATCTGACTCACAATTTCACAGCTTGATTGGAGTTTCTGACATTTCATTTCAATGTTGATCTATTCTCCATTCCGAAAATAAAGCGTGTTTTAATTTTGGAAAAACTGGTGCTTTAAGCTTCACCAAAGAGGGGCTTTCAGAAGCAAAACTAATTTTTTGTTATCTTTTTACACACATAACCTTCAGAAAAGCTGTTTTTTTAGCCCAAAAATATACATGAAAAGTCTAAAAACACAAGAGATTTAATGAATCAATAAGAGAAGAGAAAATCAGTTCATCTTTTTTAAAGCAGCCTTACTAATAAGTTGAATTTTAAAGTCAGTTTTAAATCATTTTGCCATTTAAGTCAGAAGCAGAGGCAGTCAGTAAAATCTTAAATACTAGCATAAGTTCAGCTATCCTGTAAACAGATTTTTGAACAATGTCTAAGAAAGTTGTCAAATGTTTGAATAGATTAAATCCACCAGTGGTCGCTAGATAACGGAATAAATCAGAAGAGAAATGAGTTCCAGCATTTGAACACAACAGACGGGGGTTTGGAACTGAACCTTCCAGGTACCGGTACACGGTTTCTCTAAACAGAAGCAAAGACAGAACCGAAGCCAACACTGAATGAGAATGTTTGGGTTCTGGAGATTAAACTAGTTTTAGTCTATAAAAACAAATGTAACAAATAGAAAAATTTAACTTTCACCGTGGGTGAAAACTTCACTCAAAAAGACAATAAAAATTTAAAAAAAGAAGCTTCTTTAAAGTAGATTTGACATGAAAAGCAGGTGTATATTCCCTTGATTCCAGGGGAAAAACTGCATATTGTTCACCAAACTAAAGAAAAGAAAAAAATCTATTCTTTATACTTTTGTACGGTCTTATTAAAGTCTGACAACAGCTTGAATCTTTCACACGTTTCCCATGTTAAAAAGAACTTACCACTTTGCCTGGCCTTGCCCATGTGCAAATAAATCCTTCCTGACAAGCAGTCACTAAACAGTCCTCTAAAAATATGAGTACAGTTAGTCTCTCGTGTGCTATTTTTTTACAGATGAGGGGCTCCAGGAGGGGGATCTCCTCCATGCGCGGGCACAGCAGCGTTCCCAAAGTCTTAGCAGGGTCTGTTTTGGTTTTCGTCAGCAGGTTTAGCTTGTCGCTGCTTTTGCTGCTGATGTGGCCCATGCTGTGGTTGCGTTTGTGGTCCTTCTCGTGGTGGCGCTCTTTCCGGTCGTGGAGTGAGAGTGTGGCAAATTTACTCACACCCGTCGCAATGGCGCTGTCCATGATGCCGCTGCTGATGCCGCCGCCGCCGCCAGCGCTCGGCTTGTTGGAACTGTTGGCCGTTGTAGTGCCAGCTGAATGGGGAAGGCTGTTGGAGCGCGGTAAAGCAGTTGAGAGGGAGTTGATGCCCGGGGTGCTGGCACCACTGTTGTTTCCGTTGGTAGTGTTACTAGATGTGTTAGTGATTATTGTAGCCCCCGCAGGAGGGCTGGTAGCATTCATCACGTTAGTGTGAGTTCGTGTCCGTGAGAGCGGGAGGTGGGGAAACAGGATGTCCTCAGTCAGGTCCCATAAGCAAAGCTGGGTGTCCTGGCCCACCGAGCCAAACCGGTACGTCACGCTCACGGGCCGGCTGTCTGTGGAGTTGCGCTTGGAGAGCCGAGACTGTGTGCTGTTGGCCCGGTCCCGCCCAAAGTGGATTATTTGATCTTGGAAGTCCTCATCGCTGCCGCTGAACTCCATCGGGTCGCTCTCCTCCACACTGGTGGTGTAATGATCAAATGCTACCACACTCACCCATGACTTGTGACCGTGACCTCTGGCGATAACCCTGCAGTCCAAGAACGACCACACGGTCACTAAATCGTCCTCTCCGCCGGCGACGATGTACTTTCCGTCCGGGCTCCAGCATACACACAATAAGCCCCCGAAATAGCTCTTCATGGTGCCGTGAAGCTCAACGGCATCAAAGTTGAAGACTCGTAGGAAGCCGTCTTGGCTCACACAAGCCAGAAACTTCCCATCTGGAGAGAAAGCAAACTCATTCAGAGCCCCCTCGCCCACTGTCCACTTTAGGAGAGGGTTCCGAGTGGATTTGCTCTTGCAGGTGTGCACAGAGTAGTTCTCTCCCTGTTTGAGCAGCTGGTAATGGGGAGCGGTGGTGCCGCAGGTGTGCTCCACGTTGTACAGGTACATGTTCCCGCTGGCATGAGACACTAGAAACAGGCTCTCGGAACCAGTCACCCATTTCACACAGGTCACTCTGGACTTGTCTATTAACCTCTGGCCGTAGAGAAGGCAGGTGGAGGTTTGAGTGGAGGAAGACAATTAGAAGAAAAGAGAAGACAGAAAAACATATTAGTGCAAAATGAAACCAATGAAGTGTAAATACACAAAGTACAGTCTGGTTACTGCATTTCACAGAGCATTCAAATTAAAGGGAACAATTAAGGATGTAATTTGGATAAAGACGCATGCCGATGTTTTTTTCTAATGATGGAGAACATTTATAGAGAAAATTAAGCTTAAAGTTGCATCTCTGAGTATTTCTTCATTCAAATCATTGTGAATCAGGAGCAGATGAAAAAAAGAAAAAAAATATGATGGGCGGAATACTAGCTCCCTGCTCTGCTCCATTCTGATGCCTCCATTTACAGACAAATAGATCCATAAACGTCTTTGTTTTCCTCGTCTGAGCTGGAATCTGGCTCAAAACGCAGCTCGCCAATTTTGTTGCACCAGTAATGTTAGGTTAGGGGTGTGAGGGGCCGTAAGCTAGCGGGAGAGCGTATAAACAGATGGAAGACGGGAAGTGGGGGCGGGGTTGCTTCGCAGCAACGGTCCTGCCCGCAACTCAGGTGAGTTTCTATAAACTAGATCTTAGATCTTAGAAACGATGTCCTAGAAAGTAACACAGGTTTGTTGATTTTGCATTTAAAGGGTCTTTAACTTTTTACCTTTACCAAAATAAAACGAGCCACAACATTTTTGAAGTAGATCAAAATTTACAATTTATTTATATAGTATGCAGAGTTAAGGTGCACTGTATGCTAAAAGGGTCCGTCTATTTGTATCAACATTTTCTTTAAAGGAATTAACTTGTGGATTAAAAAGCAAACTGGTTTACCTCACAGATTTTATTTTATTTTTTTAAATCAAGCTCATAAATGTTGTCTTGACATTAGAGTAAGTCCTGTGTGGATTCATTGAGATGAGCTCTTCCAAAACTTAGCAAAAAAAAAACAAAAAAGTAATCTTTCAAAAAAACAAAAAACACATTTTTTTTTAATGAGGTCAGAATAAGAAAACAAAAACTTCTGTTGTTGAGGTTACACTGTAAAACATGACTACATATTCTTCAAAAGCGGATCAGCAGTGGAGGTTTGTTGGGACGTACCTCCTCATTGAAGAGTTTGCTGGTCTCCTTTTTGATGGGATCAATCAGCTGTACCTGTCCCGCTGAGAAGCCCACCAGCAGGGACACGCTCTCAGCTGTTGCCGTTAGGTGGTTGAAGTCGTGACATGTGGGCTGCGTTCCCTTGTAAATGCGCTTGTCTATGGGCTTGCTCAAGTCAGCAGCCTGAAAAACAAAGACAACAAAAAAATCACACCGAGTGCAGACAGACACGCATTAATATTTAGGGGACAGTGACATTTGCAATACATGTGCCCATAACAAATGTAAACTCTGCATTTTCATCCAAAAATGCCGACTAAAAGGATAAAGGTCTAAAGATTTAGGAACGTCAAAACATAAGTACATATCTAAAAAAAAAGCCTGATTTGTTAATCATTCACAGTTTCAGAACACTGGTAGAACAGAAAATGTTTTATGATTAAGGACTAAAAGTTTTTTTAGAGAGCTTTAAAACAATTGAAAACATAAAAGAAGCACAACAGTGTACTTGCATTTGCCAGAGTGCAAAAGACCAGGTTTTGAGCTACAAGACTGTTAAACTGACACACTTTGCTTCACCAATAATGAATTGCACTTTTGGGGCTAAGGAGCAAAAATGCTTCTTAAAGTGAAGCTCAGTCATCTTTGACAGGAAGCTCTGCAAATGTGTGTCCACATTTCTAACCGGGGGGGGGGGGGGGGGGGGGGGGGGGGGTAAAGGGTGTTTTGCATTGATTGACCTTCATGACACAGAGGTTTTCCTTTGTGTTTCAGACTGACATTTAAAGAATTGAGGTGGTGCCCTCTTATGGACATGTTATTAAAACAAGCTAACAGAAGAAATGCAATTAGATAAAAGTGTAATAAGAATAAAAGTGATGAGCTTGAAGACACCGAATGGAGTTTTCTGAATCTTTTATAGCCCAGATAAAACTAAATCAAGTCAGAACGAGAAATAGAAAAATATATATATATAACCAGAACAGCATCTTCATTACAAATGCTTACATTTGTTTATATGATAGCACATTACTTCTCATCCTTTTAAGTTTTCCTGTTCAACTTACTGCACAACTAATCTATAGCATAAGAAAAACGTTCAGAGTTGCACTTCAGCACGGTGCAGACGTTTAGGCTTCAAACTTTAAGGGTTTTTGTTGTTATTTTTTGGACAAAAAGACCTTCTCTGTCAGAAAAGCGAACATCTCTGCCCGGCACATCCATGGCTATTTCAGCCGGACAATACAAGACCTCATTCTGCATGACTTGCCTGCTTACGTGCTTGACTGGCCAGCTTACAGTCCAGGTCTGTTCTATTGAAAACACACACCAACTAAATTGGAGATCTCAGAAATAATGTCCACATTAATCTGCTACACTTTGACATGGATTTAAACCGCCTTCTCCTGTAAATAAACAGGCACATCTCCAATAAAATGATCTATATTTATAAGAGGAATTAAGACAATGGAACATAACGTTCTTTAAACATTTTTGACATGTCAACATTTTTTTATTGCTAGTTTGTACAGACAGTAAATGTCTCATGTACTTTGTTTTGATGCAACTAAGCTAAACAAAAAATTAAATACTACTAATTGTATATAAATGTACTTTTATATGACTTCAGTCACATATCGTCGTCGTTTCTCTAATTGTGTTTGGAAAGAAGACAGAAATACAAGAAGCCCTTTGTTTTTACGTACGAGGAAAAACAAAAGTTTTGCATAATGATTTGCTTTAACAAAATCAAAACAATGCATAATGGTTGAGTGACGACACCCAGCAGAAAACAGTCTCAACTCTGCCGGGAGATCAAATGGACTTCTGTTCATGGTTAGAAGCCATAAAGAGCAAGAGGAGAACACTGCTTCTACCCATAGCTGAAATCAAACTAATATTTAAGGCAAAGTGGCATTACTTAGAGTGAGGTCTGTTAAACAGGTGGGGATTTCCACAGCATATTCAACAGTTTTCCATTTAAGCAAAGACTCATATGTCAGAAATGTTCAACCAAAAATCTATAATGGAACTATATTCTGATTGGGTTAAAATTAATACACTAAAAGTTTTGTAGAAATAATAAAATAAATAATAGATAGATAAAAGTAATCCAAGTAAGAGTCAGAATTTTCTAGTTCCAGAGTACGCCGTTTACCAACAAGAGTGATATTTTGACAATCATAGAATTCAATTAAAATAAAATGATCAACAGCCTGCTTTTTATAAAAAATAAAATAAAAATGACATTCGAATTGTATTCTTCAAACTGCTCCCTTGCATTTATGGAATTTGTAAAAACGTAAAGTTGTAAAATGTATGTTTATATTTTTTATGCTTCATGAAAGGAAAAAGGAAAGAAATAATTAAAAATATCAGTTTTAAACTCATTAAAAATCCATTTAAACTCATCTAAGTGTAAATTGGTCAGAATAAATTAAATCTTGGGCACTTTCATAAGTACAGGTAGGCTATACAGCATTTACAGCTAATGAATTCACTGAGTGATATCATTGAATGTGACTCATCACTCACAATACCTAGGATCCTTGTAAGTCCTAAAACTGCAGATATTTCATTTTCAACGACAGATTATTAACAGGTTTTGACAACTACGTCAATCCAAAAGTAACAGTCTAAGCCTGTTTTTTATTTTTCCATGCATAGCATACACATTAAACACTTTGGTACGCTATGGTACTTCAGATGAAGAGTCAGCTGATTCTTGTCAACCAGTTCTTCTAACCAGGAAGAACTCATCTTGCGCTCAACTTTTGCTGACAAACCAAGAAAGGACAGATCCAGCTATAAGAAAAAAAAAACTCTATAAAAGCAAAAACAAAAACATAAATGCTTCTTCATTTAGAATATAGCTTGTGGGTTATTCTGTCATGAAAACAGAACAGGCACCGCGTTGTGATGAATGGAAATCAGTCCTCATGTGATTTCCAGTAGTTAAATATTATTTTTATCTAAACGATCATCATATATTGTTCCAGAAACAGTGAAGCTTGAAACCAAATTCCTTGATTTTAAGCTTTAAAAAAATTCTGCTTAAAAGTTATACATGTACAGGACAGTGAGGATATATTTACATGTAAATGTAATTAGAAAAGCCAAGATAGATTATATGTCCACTGTATTCAAATGATTAGTGCTTAGTGTGGAAAAAAATAATTTTAGCTTATTTTCAAAGCTGCAAATAAGGTTGTTAGGTTCAGGACTAAGCAAATTAAGCCAGGAACAGTTAGTTACATAATTAATAACATAATTATATTAAATTATAACATCATTTTAATGTTCAAATTGATCCAATGAGTTCAATTTGTTAAATTTGCAATTTTACCCCAATATCATCAACATCTTTATTTAAAGCGCTTGCACACAATTAAAAAAGGCTAAACATAACTAATTCAATAAATAAGTTAAATAAAACAATCAACTGTAATGAAGACCTAACCAGCATGTTGCCTGCTTTTTGATCTGATGGAACATATTTAGTGTTTATTCCCTTAGCATGAAGGAGGATGGATGGATGGATGGATGGAGAGTCCATTTAAGATTCTACTCTCACTTTGCGTCCAATAAGTTAAGGCGATGTTACTGTTTACATGGATTTAAAGGTAGTAATCATACTTTGATTTAACAGGTGGGCTGCCACATCAGTTAGAACAGTCCGATACTATTAGAGTTTGGGATAATCCGGTTGTTTTGATAAAACACATGACTGTCACAGTCTAATGGGAATCATTCAATTGTTGATCAACATACATCAGGAAGGGAGAGTCGACAGGTGTTACGGATAGCAACTTAGAGAGACCATCACCATCAAGAATATATTTGATCACGAATTCTCAAGTACATTTGCACAGCGATATTTCTTGAAACAAAAGATTGGGGTTTCCCTAATGTCCCTAATAACCTGCCACCGAGAAAAACACGATAACGGAGAAAGCAAAGAGTTCAGCCCTCGGCCTCGGACTAGTGCTAATGTAGCTAAGGTTAGCGTGTTGCGCTAGCAGGCTAACTTAGCCTGTAGCTAACAGGCTAGCTACAAGCTAATTTCAAAGTCAAGTACCTGCCAAAGTTATTTTCCCAACACGGATCACCGTAACCTTCAGCAACAACAGAGGCAAGAGTCACGTACATGAACCACCGGCATGTCAACTCTCCATCGAAATTAGCAAAGTTAGCACGCTACCTTTCTTACGCCTTTGTAGATGTAGAAGTACAGCTCACGGCCCACATTGAAGCAGATCCTGTCGCCGTTACCCGACTGGTCGTTGACGTTCACGAAGGAGACCTTAACGGGGTTGGAGCCCTGCGAATTGAAAGGCACCCTGTTCGGACGGCTGTATTCAGAGTGAGTGAGGAGTTTATAGACACCTTCCCGAGTGGTGAACTGAGTTTTAATTTCGTTCATCTCCTTCCCTCCTCCCTCCGCCGCCATCTTTGAAATTAACATTCATCCCTGTCCTAAAGCCGGATCTTACGCAGAGGTGGAAGCGGGTATTCCGACTATCTCATCCCCCCCTAACGGCTCTGAGAGGAACTGCATCGAAGTGGAGAGATTTTAGCACGTTGACGGAGATCATGGATATCTATTTATATTCGTCCCTACGTAAATACAAGAGATTGGTAAAATGAAGCTGCATTTCAATTACGATGTAGAACATTGCTTTCTCATAACTCACAAGTAAAAAAATAAAAGAAAATAAAAGCCAACAAGGGAGTAAAAATAAAAGACTGACCTGAGTCTACGTATTTTATTTTGAAAAGTAGCCACCGGATGTCGAAATTTGTCCAATTTTTTTTTAACAAGCACTTTAAACTCACCTGTGATCACTATTTTCTCAGTAAAATCAAGGACACCTGCTACCTTTTTGGTTGACTAACGTACTTATTTGCACAAAATTACCGTTTTATGTAGTACTAGTGTATTTTTTATTACTTTAAATAAATACAGTTAAATAATTAATAAAGAAGTTAATTAAACACGTCAGTTATCATCATGGCATGTAGGAGAGGACGACAACCCTCATTTCCAGGTATGCACAGCAGCATTTCTTGGTTACAAGTACCATTTTTCTTTTAACTGAATTAAATGTGTCTAATATAAAGATTTTATTTGAATAAACATTATCTACAATAATATACATAATTCCAATTGTATTTATTTATATATTACATTTTGGTCTTTAAAAATTTTTTAAGTAAAATAAATGAAGTTTAAAATATTTAATATTCTGAGGCAAAAAAATTAACACTTTTATGCACAGATAGAAAAAAAACAGACTATGAGAAATTGGATGATAATTTGCAGTTGAAAAGGAAAAAAGGTTTCACTCATAAAATTTCTTGTTGCATGTTCCTCTGCATCAGCCCAGATTGACAGAAATGCATCCAGCAATGTGGACCAGCTGACTCTCAAGTACATGGTAAGAATAGTGTGGTTGTTTTTGCTGGTACTCCTGACGGTGACACACCCGTTAAGAACTCATGACCTCTGCTTTGTCAGGAGATGTGCAAAGTGGGATCCAGCACAGACTCTGACTCAGAAATCAGTTCCAGATGGCCAGAAACCAGTGCTGTGGTATTACTTTACACATATGACCCAAACCCTTAAAATACAAGAACATGATATCTATTCATTTGTGAAGGTATGTCCAAGGGGTGCAGCAGAGCCCGAGACGTCACGGCAGATACACAGGAAGCCTAAAAGATCATGTGTCTGTTACTCCTTGGTGAAACCTCCTCTTCCTCTTATTTATTTATGACTCATGCATTACGCTGTTTAAATGTGCGTCTGCTGCTTATTGTAGTTGTTGGATCCATATGATGGGAGCTCAGAAGATTCAGAGTCAAACATCGATGTCTCCAGCAGAAAAACAAGACAGAGGAAGAATGGTGGAGCAGGATTTCCCTATTCAAGTCAAAGGCGGCGGTCCGTCTTAAATCAGCCCGTTTATAGAGGAATGCTGAGGAGTGAAATGAGGGACGGGAGTGACATCCAGATGAAGTACCACAGTGACTCTGACCTCTGGGACTGTGAGCTCGAGACTCTACCGTCTCACATTGACAGCAGCGATTGTAAAATGGTTACAGAGGAAAGTGAATCGGCGCTGCACATTCACAGCATGGATGCAGAATTTCAGCTTGGGGATTCAGGTTTGCACGGATCCAGATCCTCCACGCCTCTAACACCTGGACTTGTGTCTTCAGTGGAAAGCTCCTGCAAATTTAAATCTTTGTGGAAGAGAAAGGTGAATTTTTCTGCAGCAGACATGGTGGATCTAAGACCAAGAAAAAAGCAGTGTGTCGTTACAACCGAGGAGGAGAAGTAATAAATCGGATTGATTTGACTCCTTCGCCCACTGGCAGATGTTGACTTCAACCTAAGGAGTGATGTATATAATTATGTGAAAGAGCACTTTAATTGAATACAGCTACTATCATGTATAAGAACATTTTCTTTTTTTCATTAAAAACAGTTTGCTAGTAAACCTATTTTTTTTCACATCAACATTCAGGGGTAACTCCATAACACCATGCCTTATTTTATAAAGCTTTCTATACAAGCCAACAAATATTTCAAATAGATTTTGTTGGTGGGAACTCTGTCATTGGAATTGTATTCCAAACAATAAAAAAATTGTTCGTTCTCTTGAGTATAAGTTTCTTTTAAACAGTCAGCAATACAGGTAATATTTTAAAAATGTTTGTCCTAATTGTTAATCATGGCAGTCTTAAACATGCTATGCCTTTTCAACTTTTTCCTTATACTATAGCATACTTCTCTTTGGTCTTTAGCATTGAACACACGAGATCTTGAGTTAAAAAAAGTTGTCACACAAAAGGATCTTTGTTCATTCCAATGATTTCTTTTATTCAGTCTTAAAACAGTCCTTAAAACTTTTCAGTTTCAACTTTCTTTACCCAGAATGCATTTTTGTTCCTTCACTTTAACATTCTAACCGGCTGAAAAACTCTTTCATTTACCCGCTGACAACATTCCTGTAACTTTCTAAAACACTTCCTCAAAACGCTACGAACATCACAAATCTGCTACTGACTGACTAAATTAAGCTTAAGTAAGAATGCAATGGACAACAACTACTAGAAATGAAGTGATCCCTTAGGGTACACTGATCAGGACTGTCTTCATTCACTCGGTGCACAGAATAGCAACTCCACGCTCGTAGAAGTTGTGGGGATCCTCCTTAGTGGCGATGTCAAAGTCGACAGTGAAGATCAGATCGGATCTGGTGAAGTTCAGGTACACGGGTAGAGTCACCTGTAGGGGACAAAAAGAAAGTTAAACAGAGATTTCAAATGATCAAATTGGGAACATGTAATCCAACACAAAAGGAGATGATCATACCATGTGTCTCTTTTCAGCATTGCTTTGCTGGATCCAACGCAGCTGAGTGAGAGGCAGTTCAGTGGAGATGGAGGTGGACAGGGACAGCTTGTTGTTGGTGCAAGTAGCTCCATGCAGTTTCAGTCCTGTAGGAAAACGTCAGCATGCTTTAATATTCCAAAAGCCTGATATTGTAGATCTAATCCTCAGACGTTATAAAGTCATTTTATTCACAAGCTGAAAGGTTTGAAAAGCAAGGAGACCACAGAAAATATCAAAGTTGAACAAAGATATCTCCCTCCTCATAGTGGTGAGGAAAACTGAGGGAATTGTAAAAAAAAAATTAAAGGTGAACCAGGGTTTTATTTCAGCAAAGCAAGTGATGAAAGAGGTGGAGTAAGAAAAAATGAAAGGCACCAGGACAGAGCCTATGGGGACACCAGTGATGTCAGGGGATGATTGGGATCTGAAGGAATTGTGTTGAGTTTAAAAAGTAAGAACATGCAAGTAAATATGATATCTTTGAAAGCTGAAAAAGCAAACAGAGAGAAAAGAAATGACCAAAGTAAAGAGGAGCTCTACAACACCTCAGCCTGAATGACGTTTAGCAAACTTAAACTGTATTTTACCACACTGCATCCCACCAGGATGCTGCATTAATGTCAACATTCTGCTTCCCCTGTTAGAAAGCAGAAGCCATGTGTGTACTCAGACCTTTGATTCCAAAGCTGCAGGCATCTAGTGCGGCACCCTGAGTGCTGGTGACGTTGACCTCCAGACAAAGCTCCTCCAGAGACCAGCTATTAGCTTGCGCCACATACTGGCGAGTGGCGGTAATGTAGGCCTCTGGCACAAACAGGCTTCCCAGGCACACATGGATGTTCTGAAATGAGGCAAAAACAGCGTTTCAGTTACATCTCTATGAAACCATTTGAAAGTCTGAATTTGTTACTTTTTTTTCTTTTTAAATAGAAACTCTACCTTTAACTCCTTTGCACCTCCTCCGGCAGCTGCCTGGGAAATCTGCTGCAGCTGCTTGATTCGCTCACTGAAGTCTGCCACCCACTGGATCACAGTGATGGAAGCTGGAACAGTGTAGCGGCACCAGCTGCGAGGAAGGATGCCTACAAACACGTGGGAGTTTGACACAAACATGAGTCATTTACGGGGTCACATGGGTTCTGGGAATGTGTTCAAGATTAAATCAATACGATAACGTTTTGGGATGAAGAAAAACTTGTTTAACCTTTCACAAGGTCACTGATGAGTGTGCGCAGGTCGTTGGTTTGCTTCTTCTTGCCCTCACAGACTTGAACCACGTCGGACAGATCCTGACGGACCTCCTGAAGCATCTTCCCACCCATCTTCACCTCACGCTCGAAGAAGCGGAACAGCGGGTCCTGGAGTTTGCACAAAGAGGAGATTTAAAGACCCACGACAATGTTTCTTTTTTAACATGTTTATTGTGGAATTTTTCTGATGATGGGATGACATTTATAAAGAAAAATAAGTTTAAAATTGCATTTCTGAGTATCTCATTGAAGCAGATCAGTATTAACCAGAAGGAGATGAAAAAATGCTGTTTGGAAAAAAGAGATTATTTGTGATGTAGAAAATACACTGGTCCTGAATGGATGAATCAAAAACAGAAAAATGGAAATGTGGGTTTTAAATTACCTCAATAGACAGGTTAAAGAGCCTTCAGAAGAGCTTATTTTGTAGGTTTCCTGCACGTCCTCACCTTGATGTTCTCCACCGTGCGTTTCAGCGGATTAACCGTTTGTGGAATGAGCTGCAGCCAGTTGCAGGAGGTGGTGTGGAGGGTCCTCATCCAGGCCGGCTGTGCGTCAGACGCCGAGGAGGTGCGCTCCTTCTTCTCCGTCTCGTAGGCAAGGTCATCCTCATCCTCCAACATCTGCATTTTCAGCATCTTACCCATCATGTCAGTGCCTGTGCAGCCCAGCAGAGAGGGAGGGCGGTGGAGGAGGAGGAGTGAAAGACAAGGCCACGTTGGGGGGGGGGGGGGGGGGGGTAAGAAGAAATTAATTGTGGAACAGAAACAAACCACTTGCTTCCAGGAGTATTGCATGAAAAAAATTAGTAAGGGGGTTTGTAGAACATAAAAACACAAACAGGGCATCAGGCAAACAAATTTAACTCAACACAATCACCAGGAGGATTAAAAAAGTATTTTTTTAAGCCGTCTGATGCTGTTCATTAAAAAAAAGAACAATCTGAGGAGTCAGGTTTAAAGAGGAGCTGAAGGAAGGATGGAGGTGAGGGGTTGCAGGACACAATCCTGGGGAGGATGCATCTGTGAGGATCTAAATTTGACAAAACTCAAAGGGTTCAGTGAATAGAAGGAGAGCTGTGGGAAAATATAGGAATGTGGAATTTTTAAAAACCCTAATCTGGGAGTGGGAGGGAGTTGGAGCAAAGCAACATGATGGCTGTGAAATACAGCTGCTGGAGGGTGAGGATAAACACACCCGTCCTTTAAAGAAGACCTTTTTAACATAGATCAGTTACAGGCACTGCTAAACTGCATCATGTTGATATTTGTAGAGAGATGAGAGGAAGAGACGATGGGGGGACAAAAAGAAGCCAAGGAAGCCCCCCCCCTTAATGTGTTCTTTGCTACTTCAGTTTTCTGCCCAAAGCAGATGAGAAGGGCCCGATCAGGACATGTCATGGACCAGACCAAGAAAGATTTAAGATGCTGGAATAAACACGGTTAATAGGTTAGAGATGAGTGATAAAATGACTGAAATAAAAGAAAAGTTGGTGACCAAAAGGCAAGTTCAATTTAAGCCTTTTAAGACCTTTTACAACAGTTTCTCTTTCTCTGACTTCATGGTCTTTTATAACGTTTAACAGGTGAAGATGTACAGAGAAAATAAGATCTACATGTGTGATTTTGATGCTGTTCAAACCCAAAAATGCTTTGAAATATTCATATTTTTCTATAAATCTCTCATCTTATATCCTTCTCAAAACACTGACCTCAATATTTCAAAATGTCAGAATTACAAAACTCAAAACATGAGGACAGGAAAAGTAATTTGTAATAATAATAATTGCATTAGTATTAGTTTTGCAGCTCTAAACACTCCCTCTGGACGCCTTTGTGGCTAAAGTCCATAATGACTGACGTTCAAAGCTCACTTTTGAATCTGATGTCCATCAAATTTATGACCCTTTTGATTATTTTTAGGGATTATTTGAAGATTTTTCAATGAAAGGCTTTTGAAGACTTGATCAGACCAAACATACCCTGAGTGGTCAGCAAAACCTTCTCAGCATTGCTCGGCAGCCCCAGCCAAGATGGAGTCTGAGTGTCAGGAAGCATCTCCACCCAATGCATGAACTCCTCACGACTGTAGAAAAAAAAAAGGATACATTTACAAATCCTTATAAAGCTTATGAGTTTAGAAGTGAAGCACTACTGACCGAATGCCGTCGGGCATCTTTATGTCTTTGTGTCCATCCACCTTTACGGCCAGTTTGAATTCGCTGTCGAAACTTCCCTTTGTGAAGATGCGGTCCAGGAAGGTGATGAGCAGCCGCTGGTCAAACTCATTGTCGATGCGACCCCCATAGATGGACTGAGCCATCAGGGTCTTCAGAGCTGCCCAGGGTATCTTGTCCGGTGCGATGTTCTGACGACCCTGTGCGTTTGTGTGCAAACGTTAAAATAACTAAAGACATCAAACAGACATTTTAGCGCTGTACTTTACAATACAACTGCATTAGGTTACAGGTATTTGTGTTTCCATTTGGGATAAGTTAGGACTCTTCTGAACTTGGTGCAGGTGAAGTCATGAAAGAGATTTCTGTAGTCATCCCTAACCTTGGCTGTGTCATCCAACCAGGTGTCAATGGTGTCACAAGCAGAGCGCAGGTCAGACTCCCCAAACTCGTACTTCTTGGACCAACCGAGGGGAGCGTACCGCAGGCGTTCTTGAATGACGGCATGGAACCAGGCCAGCAGGAAGTAAAGACGGGCACGCTCATTTGGAGCCTGCAGAAACACGAGGAACATGTATACATGTATAATCCGACTGAATTTCACAGTTTGGTGTTTATTGCTTGGAGATCTCTTGTAACCTTGCACATGCGAGCCACAGGGATGCTACTGAACGTTCTGAGCATGTTGGCCTTGACACCGGGAGGAGGTTCAAAGACAAAGATTCGTCCGGCTCGAAGCAGATTCACTGGCACCTTTTAGAAAAATACAATGTTTCGAGAAAGGGTAAGTGTAAACGTTGATTTTTTTATACTTGAATCTAAATGATATTTCAGGCTGATAAGCAGTTTAACCTTTGGATTGATATCCATTGTGAGGAAAAGCCTGAAGCTGGCATGAGGCTGCATAGAGTGAAGCTTCTTCTCCAGCTGCATCAGCCAGCCTGGAGCTAGGTGGACATTCTCCAGCATTACCCACCTGGAAAACAAGACATCTGATTAACACACATGAATCTGAGGGAAGAGAAGCAGGAATAAAGAAAAACAAAACTTTACCTGCCAGATTTGACAGCAGTGTTGATGTCTCTGTCAGCTTTGTTGAATCCTTCAGCTGAACCTGTTGCCAATAAACGTACGGAAACATTTTAAATGTTTGAAGCAGGAAAAGAAAACTTGCAATTTGGCACAAAAAAATATTTTGTCAAAAAGATCCACTTCGTTCTTACCAATAGAAATTGATGTAATTTGTTTGTTTTCCTCAGCAGCCAAATCTCTGACCAGACCGCTGGCGTCATAACCAGGAACAGAACACATCAACACAGGAGTGCTGGGCTTCACCTACAGGAAACAACATGGATGTTAGCAACACAAACCCGAGCTGCAGGCGAGTATTAAGACTGAAGAGGCATTAAACAGTACCTCACTATCCACAATATAGGCCAGGTCCAGAGGCTGCTCGATGATGTTCATGAAGGTCTCTCCCAGGACCTTGGAGACAAAGATGTGCGACATGGCCAGCAGGCGATCCAGACGGAAAGCCTGGATCAGCAGCAGTTGGTGTACGGCTTGACCAACAGTAGCTGCAGAGAGAAAGATTCACACAAGCACAATTTATCCTCCGTTTACAAACTTGTGCATTTACAGGGCTGGCTCCCATACTCACTTGACTGCTTCTCCTCAGACCACAGGTAAGGAACTGCCAGCTCTGGAGTGTTGCTCTCAATCCACATGAAGAATTGCTAAAAAAAAAAGAAAAGAAAAAAAGATTACAGTTAGAGTTTATGCACCAACTGAAAGTGTTTTTTGAAAACCTCCAGACGCACACCTCGTCAGCCTCAACTTTGGCCACGAGGTCCTTAAAAGCAGGCAGGCGGCTGAGTCGGACCATCGCCTCACACTGGTCAGAGGTGAGACCTTTGACTTTGGGCAGCACTGTTCCTGTCAGAACGATCTCTTTGCCACGCAGGAAGTGCTGGAATTCAGTATCATATGATGGCTCACTGCAAAAGATGGAGAACAAAACTTCATAGTTGCATTGAAAAAAACCCCAACTAATTGTTTTGGAGTAATGTTGGTGTTTTACCTGGTCATGCCCTTTAGGCTGATCTTTGCCAGCAGCATGGCGAAGGTAATGTGGTCGTGGTGCAGCATACCTCGGGCCACTCTGTTGAACGCCACCTAGATCCAAGCAACACCAGACATGACAGTGTTTCCCGTATGCATTAGAGCAGTTGTCCCAAACCCTGGGCCGTAAACCGGTACTGGTCTGCGGGACAGTTTTATGGCAACAGTTGTTCCAACAGACCATAATAATAACGCATAATATTTACCAACTGGCTAACGTGTTTAATGTTATGTGAATGCTGCTTCTAAATTTGTTAAAATGGTGGATTCACGTTTATTATCATTTTTAGGAGGTGACTTTTTTTTTTTTATCCGTCGCACCTTAAAATTCAGACGAGGCAGAAGTTGGTGTCTGATTTTCTTTTTATCTTTGACAGTTAAAGGGTAAGGGAAAATCTAGATCACATTTTAATGGCTCCAACACGAAACCTGGAGTACAAATAAAGTTTAAACCAGCTGCAGAGACGGAGGATAAACTTAACTCTCAAAAGTTGAGGCCAAACAAAATTGCAAGCCCATGTCAGCCTCGTTCAGGGCGTTCTGTCCGACAATGGACCGGTCCGCGGCCTCAAAAAGGCTTGGGGTTCAGGAACACCCCCTTAAAGTACCCTATTTTTAAAAAGCTGGCACTCAAACCTGGAAAAGGTCTTTGGTGATGACGGCGAGTCTCTGCGAGTGGTCGGTGATGCCCTTAAGGTTGGCGTTCTCGTACAGCACTGTGTGGTAAGTGTCCAGGAAAAAGTGCAGAGAGTACTGGTAGAGGAAGTGCATCTGAAAACCCAAAGCCAAGCAACAGTTTAATTGCTTCTGTTTTTTTTAAGCTCTACATAGCTTTGATAAAGTTTACAGTAGAAAAGACTAAACATGTTGGTTTGCCACGTAAGGCGGGTTCAGACCTGGTTGAGGGCCTCCATGGTGAAGTAGATGCTGCTGCAGGCAGAAGACAGCGACAGGTATTGCTGTGACACCGCCTCCACCTCAGCCATGACTATGTCCGTCTCCTCCACCTTCCTGGTCACCTCAGCTGCCTCCTTCTTAAGATTCTCCAGTGTGGTGATAATTGTGTCATCGTCAAGGATGCGACCCTTGACCTCATTAAGGGCTTGCAGGAGAGATTTTTCCAGCTGACGAAGGCGCAACTGGAACTCACCTGGAAGTGGCAGGAAGTCCTCTTATGATTACAGTTTCACCAAACCTTCATCGGCAGCCCTTTACTAGGACTAAAGCGGCCTTACCCTGCAGTTTGAGAAGGTCAGAGCGTTTCTCATCCACATCGGGTCTCTCAGCCTTGAGGACCTCGTTGAGACACTGGCTCTGAAGGCTGCTACGCGTCACAGTGAAGTTCACAAATGTAACACGAGAGCACAAATCTGGTGGGAATTCAACCTGCAAACACGAAACCAAGAGCCAGGTTTGAAATGTGGGCTTTCCCACCAAAATCAAAAACGTTTAAAGCTCAGTCAAACCCTAAAGATGCGTTTACCGTCGGGTCACGAGTGGAGAGGAAGATAACGAAGGAAGGCGACAGGTCAATGTCCTGATCTCCGAGAGTGATGAGGACGCGGCCTCCGGTTCTGCGCACTTCTCTGTTTAGCACTGGGTTCAGGATGGGGTCGTAGCTTTCCACATCCTTAGAAAGTACATATCAGTTAATACATTTTCAATAAATCTACACTAGATCTGCGGCATCAAACTCATAATGGAGGCAGTTGCTGCACTGTAGCTGCTCCTACCTGGACAAGCAAAGGGTTTCCAAAACGAAGAGCACTCTCCAGGTTCTTCCTGAAGGAATCATCCAGGAAGCTGGTCCTGGTGATCTTGCGGTCCTTGTATTCATTCATTATGAATTCAGTAGCTTGGCCTGAAGGATCAATTATCAGTGGGTACCTAAAATAAGAAGATAAGGGAAATTAAGAGGCAATAAATCAATTGAACTGATTTCTGATGAGCAAACGCGAACCGACCTGTTGAACCGCTTGAGCATGATGGCGTTTTCAGTGCAGAGGTCGTCAGCAGGGAGGGAGTTGGCCTGCCAGCGAAGCCTCTCATCTGCATTTGAGAGGTACTCTGTTCTTGCAATATCGGTACGGAACTGAGGAGGAAAACGAGGCAGCAAAAATGTAAGGATTTAAATCTGAATGAGATTTTTTACTTGTTGTGTAAATTAGGTACATTTCAGAATAGTATTAGCATTTAAAGAGACCTACAAGTATCTCCTCATATATTTTGACTGCGTTTGTACCCATTTATAATGTTATATATTTCTATTGCTCATTTATATTTATATTGTATTTTTACCCTTTTAATATCTGGATTTATATTTCTAATTCTCATTTATTTTTACATTGCATTTTTGTTGTTAATTGCACTTTGTTCTTAGGGAGACAAATGTACCTCAAGATGGAAAATAGCCTTTAGGCTAACTCTGGTGCATAAGCAGAGATGCTTTTCAATGCGTAATGCCCCTGTCGTATATGTATTGATAGAAAAATAAATGCATATTCTCTAAAAGATTTGTTGATTTATGACTAATAGAGCTTTTGTTAAGGCTGAAGTTTATTTTTGAACCAACTGGGTGTCTGTTTTTAACAAATACCTGGATGTTGGCCTGCTGCAGGTGATGAGACCATGTTGTGAACAAATTCTGTCTCATCTGTTGTTCAAAGTAGCCAGCATAAGTGATGAACGCCGCGGACAGCAGACAGTCCCCAGCAATGGTGGACATCTGGTTTTTGAAAGTCTCGCTGGTCTTCTCCCAGCGGTCCCTTTCAGCTGACAGACTCTTCAGCAGGGCTGTGCTGCGATTCACCTGAGCATAGAGCAGAAACGGTGAGTTTAGTGATCCTAGATCCTTGTCAGGGCAGGTCTGAAGTCCACTCACCTTTGCCTCGACAGCAGCCAGATCAGCCTTGATGGCCTGAGCTTCTGAGATGAGGACAGCATACTCCTCCTTGTAGCGAGCGATGCTAGCCTCCAGGTCTCTGATCATTTGCTCCACCTCCTCTGCCTTCGTCTTGTTGTCTTTAGCATCATCCTCCAGCTTCTGCAGTTCACTACGCAGAGGCTCCACACGCTTCAGCATGTCGGCATAGTTGAGCTGGAAGAGATCACGGTAGATGTTCGAGCACATTCAAGCTAACCATCTTCATTTTCTGGGTACTTTCTGTGGAATACCTGAGCAATAGCCCATTTCACCATCGGTCCACAAGCTAAAGACGCCCTGTTGACCTGATCGTAGTTGTAGCTTGGGTTGGACATGTAGTTCTTCTTCATTTTCTCACGGATGGAGTCACTAAATGATGATTTTAAATGGCGTTAGAAAAGCTCAAATGTTGGTAAAACATTTCAGGCAAAAAAAAAAAAAAAAAAAAACATAAAGTCAAATATCTGCTTTTTATTTTTGAACATTTCACAAAGTTTTTATTAAAAAAAACCCACCTTATTCACAACAATTATTGAGATTAAGTTTTTCAATTCGAATCAACTCCTAATCAGGCAAATCCTCCGTTGATTGAACATAGATTGAGCTTTGATTTGATTTTGAAGATTTTGATACTAATACCTCATTTCATCAGAAGAAAAGTTGACTATGTTGCTGATGAAATTATCCCTGATGATAACTTGTCTGATTTTTTTCCAGTCATTGGTCTCCTCGCCCAGCAAAAGGCAGATAGACTCCAAGGCCAGTTTGACTGCAGCTGGAGGATTGGTCATTGCCCGCACTTCTACAAGGTGCTGCCTCTTAATAGAACTCACAGCTTTTTTATAAAATATGGAGGAATGAGTTTTAAAAGAAAGAAAGAGGGGAGATTGAAAAACAGTCCCAGAGGGGAAGAGGGGAAAATGACAGAGAGACAGAGAGAGTTTTCAGTGATCAACTACAAAACAGGTTCTCTTTTATTTCACCTGATTTCTTCAGCAGAGAAGTTAACAATGGTGGGGATGAAATTCTCCCTCATGATGATGGAGCGAATCTGCTTCCAGTCCGTTGTGCTCTCGCCCAAAAGCAGGCAAATGGACTCCAGGGCCAGCTTCACAGCTGCTGGCGGATTGGCCATAGAGCGGACCTCCACCAGGTGCTGCTTCTTAATAGACTTAACAGCTATCAAGATCAAGCGAATGGGCGTTATGACAAGGGGAGGGCAATGATGAGGGGCGGATGCCGGAAAAAGTCAAGAAGTCACATTAACGTACATCTTATACAAATTGAACTAATGGTTCAAAATAGTGGTTTAAAAAGGGACAAAGTGAATGTAAAAGAAGCACCGTACCATTCTGAGCTTCGATAACAGCAGGTTCCACCTGGTCTAAGTCCTGTTTGACACTCAGCTGTTTGTCTTTGATCACCTCCTGCTGCTTGTACACAGATTCCTGGATCTCCTGGCTCATCACCTACAATCAAAATGGTTAAAAGGCATTTTTACTTCCAGGGAGTCATAAGGGATTTCATGTCTTCATCCTAATTCTGCCCTTCTACCTTCTTCTTCTCAGCTTCCTGCTGGTCTTTGACCATCTTCTTCAACTTGTCATTGGCGGCCGCATTCTTTGCCTCCAACTCCTGGCTCTTGATTCTCAGATCACGACGAAGTTCCTCAACCTGGATGACAGAACACAGGTAGAATTGTTTAGAGGTGAAGTGACAGAGTTTAAGGTCTACACTATGATTATATTTTCTACAATGGGAATAATAAATAACCTGATCAACAGTCTCTTTAATCTTGCGAAGACCAACGTTAAGGTGCATTTGCTG
The DNA here is from genome assembly GCF_053564925.1 of Oryzias latipes. Taxonomy (NCBI): domain Eukaryota; kingdom Metazoa; phylum Chordata; class Actinopteri; order Beloniformes; family Adrianichthyidae; genus Oryzias; species Oryzias latipes. The sequence continues at coordinate 23,831,139 of NC_136258.1, forward strand.
CTCCTCTAGCTCACTGCGTTTCTCATTGAACAGATTGGCGTACTGGTTGATAAAATCTAGGTAGTGGCGTGGTGTGATTGCCATGGTGTGACCGCCACGTTTGGCCAGACGGTTGTTCGCCTGAAAGATGGAGTCATTGAGATTACCCAAAAGGTTAAATCACGGAAATCAGCTACTAAAGCCAACATAAATATCTTCCTTACCTGGTGGAGAGTCTGATGAACGAACACACAGCCGTTAACAATAGCCTCACGGTGAGAAGGTGGCTGAGGAAGTTTGTCATAGACGACTGGCATATAATCTGGGACTTTGTAGTTGGGCTTCTCCAGATCCATCTTGCTGGTGAACTCTTTGCCAACCTGATAAAGGGCCTCAGTGGACCAGTCTCCAAACCAGTTCAGCACACACCTTTAACATAATAAAGCCTTCAGAAAACACATAATCTTTTAGTTTTCCCTTTTCTTAAAATAGCAGGATGGTCTTTACCTGTTGAAGAGGGCAGGAGATGTGGCCGCCCTGTCCTTCAGGCCTTCGGAGGAGGGATTCATGGTGAAAACCACATGGAGGTTTCTGATAACTTGGCTTGTGAACCACTTGTACAGTTCTTCATGGGTGTCAAGCATCAGCCCCTCTTTCTGTGCTCCCTCCTTACACTGCGTCATTAAAGTGGCATACTCATCTCCTTCAAACAAGCCAGGAACCTTTGAAAATACAGGGTACATTAACATTAAAAAAAGACGAAGTGATGTATACAAGTAGTTTAAAAAAAAGAAAACGGTCAAGTAGACTTCGTACATCTTGCTTTTTTGTCTAGAAATACTCAAAATTACATCTTTATATGAGTCATCCAGCATCGTAAAAATGCCACAAGAACATGCCAGAAAACCTGATTTTCAAAGGAGTGGGTCTTTAAGTAATGCAAGTAGCATTTGTACCTCTCCATTGGCCAAAAGTGTGTTCATTCTCTCAAGGAATCCAGAATCTAGCACATTGGACTCGTCCATGATGAAGGCAATCTTCTCATTTTTGCATCCCGAGCGGCGCAAAACTGTACGCAGATCCTCATCAAAGTCCTCCCCTGTGTACTTCCTGTGAACCTGAAACAACCGCGCAGGTTACTTTAACAACAGAAAGTCTACAGGTACCTTCTAATCCTCCGGAATTACGATGGACCAACCTTGATTTGGTAAACACTCAGCCCATTCATCCAGGCCACAAAGCGAGAGAGCGTGGTCTTTCCTGCTCCACTTACGCCAATCAGCAACAGATGGCCTTGAGGCTGACGGAAAATTCTATAAAAAACACAAGAACTTGTGTTAATCAAACAATTAAGGTCCAACATGGCCAGGAATCCATCAGAGACACAACCTACCGATCGATTCTGAGGACATGGTCCAGCACCTCATTGAAAAGCACCAGCGGGACGTCCAGTTCTTCCTCATAGAAAACCTTTAGACGGGCCTTGACATAATCCCTCAGTTCCTCCTGTTCCACCGGGATGTAGTCCTGTTTCACAAAACACAAATATAGAACTTGACCAACAAGTCTTCAGAGACGTTATTGTGATTTAAAAACGAAACAGAAGCCAGACCTTGGAGAGCCAGTTGCTGTAGAGAATGGGCCTGTTGAGAGCCTTCTCCTTCTCAATGTTGGGAAAGTGTTTGAGAGCGACCACATCAATGTTTTCATCCGTCCACCTCCTCTCTTCATCACCTACAAGCCTAAAATCAACAGAAACACACTCGGGTAAATAAAAGGAGTTTGCCGAATAAAATGAACTTAGACTTGTGAGTCAAAACCATCTCCAGCTGACAGAAATGTTAGCTGACCTATCCTGGAAGAGACGGAGAGCCTCGTGGGCCCAGATGCGGATCAGCCCCTCCACAGGCAGAGTCTCAAGGGGTCGAAGAGCCTCGAAAATGCCCCTCACCCACCGAGTCATCTCTCTCGGAGAATAGATGTAATGCGGCTGAGTGTCTTGAGTGAAACGCTCCTAAAGTGAAATCATGGATGAAAGCATGGCATTAGAACTCATGAGTCTTATGTTCTTTACAGGGGTTGTGTCGTGGTTTGTACCTGTGACATGGTGTAGAACTCCACCATGGCAGCTGTAAGAGGTTCCGCGTAGGTTCGGAGCGATGGGATGAGACGTAACATGGCTCGATTGAAGGTCCCATAGATCTGTGTAAGAGACGCAGGACCTGGATAGTCCACATACACCACAGGAACGTGCCGCAGGAACCTGGCAAGAGGACACCACAGCTTTGTAAGTTTGGAAATTTAACAATTAAAAAAAAAAAAAAGGACAAAAAAAATACAAGACAGCTTTAAAATGCTTACATTTAATGAATGAGCATCAGATATCAAACACATTTTTTACTGTACCTATGTGTGAGTGGCTTTCTACCCGGATCAGTGGGAGGATTACAGGCGCCAACAAACTGGATTCTCTCCAGTTTCACCCAAGTCTGGTCTGAGGTGCGATAGAAGCCTCCATGTTCAACCATCTACACAGAAAAATAAAGATATTTATTTTGATTTTGCTGAAATCTAATTTGCATCCCATCTTAAACCAAACAAAGAAGCTTGGTGTGATTCTTGAGTGTATTTTGGAGACTGCTTCATACCTGTCTGAGGAAAGAGATCACCCTCTGTGTGCCATACTTGTCCATGTCTGGAAGATTGATCTCATCACAGAACAGCACCAGCCACTTGCCCAGCTGGACCGGGGCAAGCACAACACCGTTGGGGGTGCGGCGGTACTCGCAGTAGTGATCAAAAGTCTTGAGCAGCAGTTCTGGAGTGGTAGCGCTGGAGAAGTTCAGTCCGACAACCTGATGGAAAGCAGCGGTAAGGTGCATGACTCAATACACAAGATTTGCAACCTAATATGACATAGTAACATTTAGAGAAACCACTTGAAGTGACATTTTGAGGTCATTTGGTTTGAATTCCTGTAGGTAGTCAGCTCACCTCCATGTCGGGCAAGGCTCTGAGTGCGCTGAACAGGGTCATAGTCTTTCCAGAACCAGGAGGTCCACACAGCACCAGGGGTTTGTGCTCTGCTAGCCAGGTGTAAAGCAAGGCTTCATGGCGGACTGTGTCCAAAGTAGGAACCACAACATCTGGCGAGGCCACTTTGTGGGTCTCCACTTCAATCTGGGGCACCTTGCCCTGCCAGGACTGCCACTCTCCTGAGATGCACACCTAAGTAAAACCAGATCATAATTATGTTAAAAACACATGACTGGACTCCTTGGAGTTTTTTAGTGATGATTGATGCTAAAAAGTACCTCATAGTCGATGATGGGCACGTTTGGAGCAGTGGGAAGCGGTACAGTGGTGATGCGACGGATATATTCTCCGAGCTCCGCCCTCATCTTCAAACGTCCATCTCCAGAGAAGGACCAGAGCACGGCGTAGATCAGGTATTTCTGCAGAAACCAGAACAACGTCTTAGTTTAGGTTAAGATACGTGTAAATTCATGATAGTTCAGTTCATGTAGAAATATCAGAAATTTTACCTGCATGTACTTCTCCAGCTGGTCAATGGGCATGGGGAAGTCCGGATGGTTATTGTTGTAAAGGGCCACGTTGCGGCAGGCCTGGTGCAGCATTGAAAACAGCGAGCCCAGGCAGCGCAGGCGGGTGAAGTCCATAATGTGCTCCATCTTGGAGGCGTGCTCCAAGGCTTTGATCACGAGGCCCGTTGAAGTAAAGTACGGCTGCAGGATTCCCGCGGCATCTCTCTGGATCTAGTTTGAAGCACAGAGCAGAGCAAGATTACAGGTATAACGTTTTACAAGCGTTTAGCAAGTTCCCTCTGAACTTCAACTACCTGCAGCATTGGTGAAGCAGCCTCCTCCTCATCCTCAGTGCCTGTCCTCTTACGATGAGCTTCATCCTCTCCTTCATCCAATGGAATGCTACGAATGCGAGCCAGGAAGTTGTTGAAAATCATGTCGGTGCTGAGGACATCCTCACTGAACCAAACCATGCCACAGCGAGATACTGTGGCCAGAGTGGCGTATTTCAGGTCCTGGACTTCAAACATCACACGCACCTGGGCAAACAAGTCAAGGTACGTTTTAGAATATCACCCGATTCCATTCAAAGCAGTCACTTAAAAATGACTCACATTTGGAGGTAAGCTGAGACGCTCTCCGTTCGGCAGGGTGAGCAGCTTGTTGTCATCCAGCACAGAGTTGAGATTTTCAACCCATTCTGGGTCGACGTCTCCGTCGAAAATGATCCACTGGCGCTTCTGCAGTTCACCTCGAACATTGTCAATGATCCTAAAATTACAAGTTAACTTAGTCACATTTCTTTTCTTTTCTGAATAAACGGAGCAAACTTACTTTCTGAGAACGTGTGTGAACAGGCCATCAGTCCATTCTCGAGTGTTGGGGTCCAGAGTGCCGTACAGGTGGTCTTTGCTGATGGCTTTGGGGTCAATAATGTGGGCCACGCCCTCCAAACCTTCCAGTCTCTCTAGAGCTTTGAGAAGCACCCTCCATGCCATAGTCTTTCCACTGCCTGAAGGACCCACCATCATCAGACCATGATTGATCTGTGTGATCTGATACAACTGGAGCACCTAATCCATTTAAAAGAAGATGGCTTAGTATTTTGCTTCACATCTGGCACAGTAAAGGAAGGTTTGTTAACCCATTATTCTCCATACCTTCTCCACCCACATGCTTCCGACGTCGTCACCGTCTCCGTAGGTGAGGTACATCTCTGCGCAGACCTTTTTTAGCTCCTCCCTCAGAGCCGTCATCTCGCCACGGTGGTACTGAACTCCGGGGAAGACGTCTGACAGGAGGCTGAAGAGCAGAGGGATGTCTTCAGCCACCAGCTTGGGAACCATGGTCTCACACACACTTTGGATCAGAATCTAAAGCGAAAACAGATCATCATGTTAGTTCTGGAAAAACTAAGAAATCCCATAAAAGGAATGCTTCCGTTTCTGTTTTATACCTCCTGTTCAGGCAAGTTCTCAGCAATATCATTCTCATCAACATCCTCTCCGCGCTTCAGTTTCTCCCTCTTGATCCTCTGTATGCGTTCACGCTTAACGTTGCCAGCACTGATCAGCACACTCTTCAGGGCTCGGAGACCAAAGTCATAATGGCTCTGGGATGACAACTGCTCATCGCACAGCCTGAAAGAAAAGGATAGACATTAAAAGAAGGGAAACAACTGCTCTGGATTACGTGGGATGAGTGAAATACACACTTGAAGAAGGGAACTATCTTCTTGGCAAGGATCTCAGCACTTCGGAAACCCTGAGAGTAGAGCATGACCTGAGCAATGAGCTGGCGGTCGGGCTTTGTCATGGCCAAGCTACGGAAGAGCTTCTTCAGATTGTCAGGCAGGTTGGAGCGGCCAGCATAGCCAGGGTTCATGGTGATGAAGATGGCCATGTCCGGGCTGACCTTCACCTGCTTGTTCAAGAGCTCTGTAGTGACTGGAACACCTGAAACAATGACAAGCCACTTAAGAAAATGTACAAATAGAAAGATGTTAACAAGTGGTGTTAGAAATAAAATTATTTTTTGATTAAAAGAAACAGAAAAACTAACACCAAGTGATGTGAGCATTTTTGCATCAATACCACAAAAAAACACATTATGGCAAAAATATTTAACATTAAACTGAAGAAAACGGATTTCCAAATATTTTCAAAACATTAAATGTTAACATTTTGCTGTTTGAAATCCTTAAATGTGAACATCTTCAAGCAAAAACAGTTTTGCTTGGAGCTGCAGCGTTAAGTGTACATACTCCTGTCTCTGTTGGGGTTGATGTGTTCCCTCAAGGCCACCTGGATGTACTGGACCTGCTGCGAGACGGCAGACAGCATCCTCTCCTCCAGACGGTTAAACTCGTCAAAGCAGCCCCATGCTCCGACCTGGCAGAGACCTACGAAGATACGTCCCATGGCCTAAAGAAGAAATTAAAACATCCATCATCTTTTGTGGTCAAATGATTAATAGAAATGCATCATAATTTTGGGGTCTCAGTTTTGAAATGACAAATGTGCAGATGAAATCACCTGGAAGTCAAACGTTTCATCACAGTTGAAGACAAGGACGAAGCGACCAAGTTGGTGACCAAGCGCCTTCACCGACTCTGTCTTTCCTGTGCCAGCAGGTCCTAGAAAAAGAAAAAGAAAAAAAGGTTTTGTTAAAAGGAGTTGCCACTTTATTTAGAAAAAGATAAAATGATGGGGTGCTTAAATCAATGCGCATACCAAATGGTGAGCCGCCGAGGCGAGCCTCTAGAGCCTGGGTCATGGTGAGATAGCATCGGTCCGTCAGAGGGGTCTGAACGAGCTTGTCCTGAACCCCCAGGTACTCAAAGCCGTAGTTGAACTTGGCATTAGCCATCTGAATGGAAAGCTGCTGCAGGACCTCCGTCTGTTTCGGGTCAAAGTAGAACCGCATTTGGCAGAGCCACTCAAAAGACTTGGGGTTGTCAATCTTGTTCTTGAGAAGGGTCCTGGTCACGTCACGCTGGTGCACCAGCTCTGTGATCTGAGATTGAAAAGCAGGATCAACTTTGGAGAATCTATTCGTTACAAAGGCATGATTAAGAAAATATAAAATAGAAGTGCTCTAACCAGGTGCTCCAGTTTCCTCCTGCGAATTGGAGGCTGCTCCATCAGCACAGTGTCAGCCAACACGTTCAGAGTGGCCTGCACGTTCGACAGCACCTCTTGCATGGGAGTCATGTCTCCACCACCAGAGATGGTCGTCAGGGCAGACTCAATGTTCTCAGACCAGGCAATCTGAGTGGAGAGGACCACCAGCTGGGCCTGTCAACAGAATAACAGAAAAAAATTAGCTATTTGTCAAATTTGATAGATTTTTATGTCCATCAAAAACTGCATCACTGCAAAAACAATTTCTTTGGATTCCTACCTGATAACGATCAATCCACTGGATGTACTGGCTCAGGTCAACAGCTGTTCCTTTGTTAAAGGAGGTCACCTCATTGACAGACTCAGCAAGCAGTTTGGCCAGCGTCACTCTCATCTCCTTCTCCACCAGCGTCAGCCACTCGTTGATCTTTGGATGCTCCGTAATGGAGACTGCAGTTTTGAAGAGAACCTCCTCACCCTCGCGCGAGGAGATCCCCAGTACCTCCGTGTTGTCCTCGTTCAGCAGGATGCTCGACACACCAGCGAACATCTTCTTGAAGTGCTTCTGGAGTTTGGCCACATTCTTACTGTTGCCAATAATCTCAAGCAAGTCCTCATCTCCCACAAAGTAAAACCTATCAATAGAAGGATTTGGGATTTATCAATAAGTATAGGTGCATCTTTGGTTGTACTGAGTAGATCCAAGCGTAACATGGGAAAAAAAAAAAAAAGCATAAAGGAAATTTTCACATTCTGGTGCTTTTGCCTCCAATTATCTACCTACCTGGGGAACGATGATCGCTCCCTTTCCAGGTACTCTCCAAGAGCTTTCTGAATTTTGCCCAAAAGATCAGCCAGTCGCTCCAGAGACCTCTGGACCCCCTGAATGTTCAGCACGTCCATCACCAGAGGAGACTTTGTCACTTTCTTCATGAGCGCCAAAAATTCAGTGCTGATACTGTAAAATAAATAAATAAAAGTTGTTTACAAGAAAGAAAAAACAAAAATGGATCAATTTATCATTTCAATTTGTATCTATAGAAATAGATACTATATCAAATTTAAATGCAGTAAAGCAAGCGATCTGTGTTTACCTCTGGAATCTCTGAGTTTCCACTGGTAGCAGATGTTTAATGTCAGCACTTCCTGTGAAGATGCCTTCCAGGTACACCCAGCGGCGCTGGACATCAATCCACACGTCAAACAGACCCATGATGCGATTCAGCTTGTCCTCCCAGCTCAGAGCGTCTTCCTCAAACACCTACAAAACAGCAAGTGTGAGGAGAAAAGAATAAATTAGAAGAACATAAAAACTGAGATGCTGTTGGAGGAAACTAAAATGAATTGACTGGGTCAAAGAACAAAAGATGTAAAGACATTTACCTTGTAGTAAGGAGATAGCTTCATGGCAGACACGCTGTTGATGTGCTCCTTCACTTTGTTAAAAAGGTCATCCCAGCCTCTGATGAGACGGCATTTGTTCTGGTAGTTCACCAGGTCGAGCTCATAAGAGTTCCACACTTCCCGGATCTAATGTCAACAACAAAAAGCTCAATGAGCACCCAACATTCACCGAAAGCTCAAGTCTTACCACTATGGGGCTCAGATCTTGAAAATCCTTTTTTTTTTTTATACCTGTTTTAGGAATTCCTCCAAAGCCATTTCTCCCTGGGCTACCAGGAGAACATCCTTCACAACCATCTCATTCTTCTGAAGGTCAACGTCCCAAATCTGTCCAAGGGTCAGCTCAGAAAGCACCCAGTTCACATGCAGCCGCTTCATCAGCTGTTTCCAGTGGCGATCCTTCAGAGCCTCTGATTTAAGCTCAATCACCAACATGTTAACCTAGAATGAGAAGGGAATGGCTGAATGAATGTCATCCACCATTTGTATTTGGGATTTTGACCTCATGATTTGTGGAGAAAATGATGCCCCTGACCTTTAGGTATCCTTTAAGCAGTCTCTGGACAAACTCATAGGAAGCATACTGTCTCAGTCTGGCTTGGAAGTTCTTAAGCTGGTTCAGGAGAGCATCCAGACTCTGACGAAGCTGCACAGAAAATGTGCAAACATCACCATAGTTAGAGTATGAATTTGACGTAATGCAGGTAAACAGGAGATAAGCAAACATGTTGTACCTTGCGAGGCTGCACAGACACCCACGGCTGTTCCTTCATCTGATCAATTTGCTCCCACACCTTTGCCAGCTCCGTCCACACCTCTTTCAGGTCATGCAGTTCCTCCAATGCCACCTGCAAATCAAGTCAAAAAGACCTTTACAGACGATACTGCCTTATAAATGTGAGACCTCAAAATTAAGTAATACACTTTACCTGCACCCTCTCTTCACTTCCACTGAGCAGACCAGTGTCTGTTAGCTCCAGAGCCTCTTTTGCGCGAGCGCACTTCTCTCTTTCAACCTTCAGGCGGCCAAAGTTGCCTTCATAGATTGTCAAAGACTGAAGAGCCTCTTCTGGACGCAAGTTACCCTTAAAAAAAAAAAAAAAAAAAAAAAAATCTATAAAATCTTATGTGTAACACAGGTGGTAAAAGAGGAGGCATTCTTTTATAACTAAACCAGAAGTGGGTTTAGTTTTGGCGATGAATTTCAGGTTTTTCTTACTGCAACTGGTTTGGTCTTCTCCCAGTCATTGAGGAGGTCAGTGGTTCGGTTCTCCACAGCTTTATCCTCCTGGACGATCTTCATCTGTAGGTTGGCCACCTGTTGCTGGATAGCAGTGTCCTTCCGCTTCATGATGTCACTGAAAGCTCCCCATTCACCCTCAATGTTGTCAATGTAGAGCCACGAGGGCGGGAACTGGAACCTTTGCTTCTCCAGTAAACGCTGCCCATTACGGAACAACTGCAGATAAAAGAAAGGAGGAGGTTAGGACCATTTTCATTGAAGAAAAACAACAAAAAGAGAAAAAATCTGAGTGCTTACCTCCACATTCTTCTCAAACTGTTTAATCTTCCGCTTCAGCGTCTGGACATATGTAATGAAGTTAACAGCATCCGAGGTGCTTGCTGTGTCCACAGAATGTTGCTCCAGATCTTGACGAGACTGGTAAAAAACAGGAAAGCTTTAAGCAAAACGCTAACAGCAGCACAAAAATCCCGCTCTTAATGAAACCACATGAGTCTCATGTTATGGATTACCTTGGAGATCTGGGAGTGAAAGTCCTGCATGTTTTGGCCGAGCATCTGGCCAAACTTGCTGAGGACTTCTTTGTGCCAAGAGTCGTACTTCAAGTTCACCTTAGACTGGACCTGTTTGGAGGTTTAAATATGAACTTTAAATGCTTGAGCACAAATCTATTCTGACAAGTAAACACTGAAAGGAAATCCCCTAACAAGAATAGAAAGCTTCAAAAATAGATTGTCTACAAATATTGCACACAAATTAGGCTTAAAAATATTCCACATCTCAAAATTTAAATATTGAGAAACAAAATGTCAGTCATCACTACCTTGCCATAGTCGATGATCACAGGCCCAAAGTCCTTGCGGGTTTCAGCATTGTCAAAGGTTCCTCTTGCTTTACGGATCTGCACTAGCAGGCCCTGCCACTTGGTAAGATCTTCACCAAGGCGGTTGTAGATGTTTTCGGCCTGCATGTCCCAAAGGCATTGGTACTGCAGCCACACCTGGACAGAGATGGGAAAGACAAAGAAATGAAGTCAAACATTGTGAACTGGGTAGGCATTAAAGAAACATTTTATATCAAAATAAGGCGTCTCGTACCTTTACATACTGCTCCACCTCGTTGACGATGTCTTCCACTGCATTGTAGGCTTCCTCCAAGGCTGCAGGCCCATCTGGCATTCTAGTCAGAGCGTTCCTGTAGAACTTCTCTTCTTCTGAAAGCTCGTAGTGGACGCCAACCTGGGGAGGAAGAAGAAGTCGGTCTAGATCTTAACAGTAAAAGTACAACAGAAACTAAATTGTAGACTTCTGCAGAGGCTTGTTCAACTAATGGCTCTAAATAATGGTTGACACTGTCGGTCAACAAATATTCTTCCCCGGGGGACTTAGGCGTCATCTCATTAGTAAGCGATCTAGAACACTAATGCTTAAATGTTTTACCTGGTATCTCTGGCTTTGGATCCTGGGGAGTGAAAGAATGATCGTCTTCCAAGCAAACATCTCCTGGTAGAGCTTGTAGCGGCAGTCCTCAATGGGTGGGTTAAGGTAAATCACCTGATTAGTGATCCTCAGCTCATGAACCACATTCTAAGAATAAAAGAAGTTAGGCGGTTCAAATCAAGCGATCAAATTTGTAAACAAGTGAGTCCTCCTTTAGTCGTTTACATAGTGTACCTTAATCTTGGGGTCCCCTCCAGGTTTGTGGCCGACTTGTGGAGCTTCAGTGTCCATGTCCACATCAGCTTTGTCCTCCACCTGTCCTCGGAGCACCTGGGTCCAGGCTTTGAGACCGGCCTGAAGACGCACGCCCAGGATGCGTTCAATCTGAAAAAAATATCCTCAACCATCAGTCTCAAGACCAAATAAAGAAATAAATTAAGGAGAAAAAAGTTGACAGAAATACAAACGGTACATTATTTTATCCTAAATACCTCAATGTCTAACTTGTTGACCCAAATTGGCAAGTTGGAATAAGAATGGAGGTTAAGGTCATCCACAGCTTTCTGGACGCGGTTTAGGATGTCAGAAAAGGTCCTGTTGTCGAACATGCAAGTTTCCAGAGAGCGAACTTCCAGATCTATTTTTTCCTCAATCAGCAAGAGATCATCCACCTGGAAAAAACACAATTTATCCGACAAAAGTTAGGAAATAGAAAAAGCTTGGTTAAGGAATGGCAATCCAAACGTTTAACCAGTACAATACAAGAATGACTTGATCCCTGGAAGCCTAACCTTCTCCTGGAAGTTGAAGACCGTCTCAGCCAATCTCTGCACGTAGGGATCCAGCTTGTAAGATTCCCACACCAGAGTGATGCCTTCAGTCACCAGAGCCTGGACCTCCTTCTTGAGTCCAGCGACCAGCAGGGAGATGGAGGACCTCTCCTCCACTTTCTCACAAGTACGCTCGTAGGTGCGAACGCTTTCAATCAGAGAGATGGCAAATGGGTAGAGTTGATTGGCTTGGTGGGCTTTGTTGACGATGGCCAAAGGAACACGGAAGCTGAGCCACTTGAGGTTGCGGACCTCCTTGGATAAGGTGATGATCTCTGGGAGGAAGTTCACTTTGAGTTTAAGCATGTTGCCTGTCCTTCCACGCGCACGGGAAGTCTCAATTGTGAAGATCCGTCCAGAAACACCAAGGTTACGCTGCTGCACCTGGTTTAGAAAAGAATGAAAGATTTTACCAAATGCCAACAGTCTTTTAGAAAGGTAAACAGAAGCAGCACTGCATGGATGTGTACCTTGCGAGCCCAGTCATCAAAGATCTCTTGGGTGTTGAGTTTAGCTCTGAAGCTATCTCCGTCCTGTTTCAGCTTTAACCCTTCCACATGGTTCTCCCAACCTTTGCCCAAAACATCCTCCACCCTCTTCATATACGCAGTGAGCTGACGGTCAATCTGCTTAGCCCAAATGATGGAGCCTGACACGGGCGGCAGATCTCGAACGTGGCTCATTTTACACGCTTGGCTTTGAGGGTACTGCACTTTGAACTTGTCATGCAGCGACTCGATGTCGTCTTTCACACGCTGGATCAGCTGCGTCTGGTACTCCCGGATGGCGCCACGGATGTGGGGACGCACAAACAGAGCATTGAAGCGGGAAAATATACGGAACATCTCGTTGGCGTTCTTGGCTGTTCCGAGCTGATCGCGCAGGCGGGCGGTGATGCGCGTCTCCACGCGGTCAATGCGTTCATCGTAGCGCTTCATGGCAGCTTCCCAGGCTTCCATGCCTTCTTTAGACACATCTAGACCATCTACCTCTTTGACGTTCTCATATGCCAAGTTCACCTCTTCAATGGCATTGGCATCAGCAGCATCAAAGAGCACTCCTGCTACCTTCATGTCTTCGGGTTCAACGGTCTCCCCAGGAGCGTGCTGCTGCACTGCAGACACCTGTCAACAGCAAGCCCCTTTAGTATTCATGCTGTAAGAGTCAATCCAGGGTAGTAATAGGTCAGCACAAATGTGGTTATTGAAGATACCAAAGGGTGTTCACCTGAGGCCTAAGAACACGAACAATGACAGCCCTCAGCTGCTCGTGCTGTCTTCTGAAACGCCTCATGTGGTCGAGCCTGGACTGCAGCTTCCTGTGTGCAGGGCTCAGACGCCACACCATCTTAAGGTTCTCCTCCCTTTTGCGCTTTACAATATCCCTCAGCAGCACCTGGAGTTTCTCGTACTCATCCTCCCAGGTCTGGAACACCTCAAAGCAAGCCACCATCACCTGGAGCAAAGGATTTTTATTATCATTTCTTAGAAAATCTGAACTCTTCTTTTGAAGACATAAAAATAGACACCACTCAACTCCCACCTTTTCAAATTCCTCGTAAGCGACATGCATGAGCTTTCTGGTGCCCAACACCTTCAAAAGCTGGGAGCTTAAGTCTCGAGAGATGGCCTCCACGAGACGCAGTGCTCTCTGGATGGGATACTTAGTATTGCGTATCTTCTTCATGTGAGTAAATATGGCCATCAGAGCCTGACGGATTTTATCTAGCTCTGAGGCAGACAGCAGGTCATTAAGAGGGAAGTCCTTCATTAGTGGATTGTAGTCGTTAACTGTTTCTACAGCCTGTTTCAGACCTGTAGAGAGTAAACAGATGATGGAAAGATCAGCATTTATTCACACTAAAACAACAAGAAAAAGTTCTTCCCTTTTATGGCTCACTCACCTGTGTCTGTGTCAAAGCTCACAGTGGCGTGGAAACGTTTGCCGTGTTTCAGGATGTCCAGTGTGAGCAGAACCTCCGGGCTCTCTCTCTTCTCCTGGATCCTGTTGAGGGCTCTTTCCAAGTTCAGCCAGAAACTGATCTCCTGCAAGGCTGTGCCTGAAGCTGGGTCCCGATCAAGCTTTGTCACCTGCCAAAGGTCATTGTCAAATTTAAATGAGTAATATCCAACAACGAGGTACTTCACTGAGATTTGAAACAGAAAGATTTTTTTGTCTTGCCTTCTGGATCTCCCTGATCCAGCGGTTAACTCCAGACTGCAATTGGTTGAGGAAGGTCGGGTCTTCAACTTTGTCACCAAAGTCGGTGACCTTCGGTTTCTCCCCACGCTCATAACATTGCTTGGCAATGTTTGTGATGGTGGCGTGAATGGGAAGGCTGATTTCGGGGATCTCAATGTTCTGCTGCAGGTGGAGAAGACCCATCTCCAGCTCGGCAATCTTCTTCTCAACAGAAGGGGCCATTTTATCTCCATCTCTGGAGGATTATGATAATAGATTGTGGGATTAGTTTATTATTTTTCCTTTGTTGCGCTCTTTACTTAATGCCCAGTCTAGGATGTGTGGCAACTGCATTTTTTTAAAACAATACCTATCAGCCTTGCCAGACTCTCGGATGTAAGACTTGAAGAACGGAGAAACAGCGTTGCTGATGAAAGAGTGCAGAGTCTCGTAGGGAGAATCTTCACTCAGCGTCAACACTCGAACTTGAGTAGATATGGGCTTGTCTGCATCAATGACACCTGTCCTCTTGATTAACGCCAAGCTGCAGGAGGACATTTTTTAGCCACGCTTTGCATTTAAAATTTTTGCAGTTGATATTGTTGATAATATCTAATATTTACCTGTTCGACTTGACGCCATAGCGAATGTCAATGCTGATGTTGTAAGAGATGCACTCTTTTTCCTCTTCCCCTTCATCTCCCACATCCTCTGTGAAGAACAAGTCAGGAAAGGTTTAGTAACAAATAAAAAAAAAAGCAAAGTAAAACCACAATTTAATGGTGAGCCAAATCCTTTGGGTGTTTTGTAACAGCTGTTAACAGCTTTTCTTGTTGCAAATCTGGAGGGGGTTAAAAAAATGACTCCATCTGCAGCATCTGACTTTCCCACTAATCCATCAGTGAGCAGGGGAAGAGACCAACGCCTACAGGCTGTAGAGACTGTAGCTGGTCACATGAAACTTAAAAAAAAAAAAAAAACTCAATCTTGTAATGGAAAAGCAATTTATAAGCTATGGCCTGATTTACCAGAAGGAAATCTAAGACAATGAACTCATTGGTAAAAGTTGAACCACATGATGAAACCTCAAAATGCCAGAGGATACATACCGGTATTCATATTTCTGAAACTTTGGTTTAGCACAACCTTGCTACTAGCTAATGCTACATTTATAGTAAACGGTTATTTAGAATATCTGCAATCATTAGTGTGAGCCAGTATTAAACGTTTGTCTTTTTTGTTGTAATGGTTTCCTACAGTGTGGCGTAGCGGTCTTAAATTCTTTTGAGTTGAATGACAGGTTAGCTACTTTGTTTGGGGTCAAACTTTATTAAATATAAACATATAAAAAAACAATATTTATACTATATTAAAAATGTATGAATATTTACAGAACAGGTAAAAAAGTACATCCAAAACGCAGCAATGACCAGAAAAGTTTTACACAAAATAATGATAGCAAGGGAAACGTGAACAAAAAATTATAAATTAAGAAATGATATACAGATAATATAAATAATAATAATAATAATAATAATAATAATAATAATAATAAATAATAATACAAAAATGTTTTTGCTATAAACTTGATGAAAATTTGGTAACACATCCAAAGAAAATTAGGAAAAAACGTTTTACCCTGCATTTATCTATTTAAAATTTTCTATATTGTTTATCATCAGAACCGAAAGCCATAATTAATGTATTGGAAGTTCTTCTTCTTTCTCTTTCGGCTTTTCCCATCAGGGGTCGCCACAGCGAATCATCCTTTTCCACCTCACTCTATCATGAACATCATCTACCCTAACATTAGCCAACTTCATGTCCTCTGTTAAGACATCCATATATCTCCTCTTTGGCCGTCCTCTTGCCCTCCGGCCAGGCAGCTCCATCTCCAACATCCTTCTACCAATATATCCACTATCCCTCCTCTGAACATGTCCAAACCAGCTCAGTCTGGCTTCTCTGACTTTGTCGCTAACACAGGCAACATGAGCCGTCCCTCTGATGTACTCGTTCCTTATCCTGTCTAACCTGGTCACTCCTAAGGAGAACCTCAACATCTTCATCTCTGCTACCTCCATCTCAGCCTCTTGTCTCTGTCTCATTGCTACCGTCTCTAACCCATAGAGCAGAGCTGGTCTCACCACTGTCTTGTACACCTTTCCTTTGAGTCTTGCTGGCACTCTTCTGTCACACAACACTCCTGACACTTTCCTCCACCCGCTCCAACCTGCCTGCACTCGCCTCTTCACCTCTTTTCCACACTCCCCATCACACTGAACTGTTGACCCCAAGTACTTAAACTCCTGCACCTTCTTCACCTCAGTCCCCTGTAACGTAATGCTTCTACCTTGATCCCTCTCGTTCAGACACATGTATTCTGTCTTACTACGACTGACCTTCATACCTCTTCTTTCCAGAGCAAACCTCCACCTCTCTAGCTGTTCCTCCACCTGCTCTCTACTCTTACTGCAAATTACAATGTCATCCGCAAACATCATTGTCCAGGGAGATTCCTGTCTTACCTCGTCTGTCAGCCTGTCCATCAGCATAGCAAACAAAAAAGGACTCAAAGCTGATCCTTGGTGTAGTCCCACCTCCACCTTGAACTCCTCTGTCTGACCTACAGCACATCTCACCACCGTCATACTTCTCTCATACATGTCCTGAACTACTCTGACATACTTCTCTGCCACTCCAGACGACCTCATACAGTACCACAGCTCCTCCCTCGGCACCCTGTCATACGCCTTCTCTAAATCTACGAACACACAATGCAGCTCCTTCTGACCTTCTCTGTACTTTTCCATCAACATTCTCAAAGCAAAAATGGCATCAGTGGTGCTCTTACGGGGCATGAAACCATACTGCTGCTCACAAATCTCCACCTTCTTCCTAAGCCTGGCTTCCACTACTCTTTCCCACAGCTTCATTGTGTGGCTCATCAACTTTATTCCTCTATAGTTGCTGCAGTTCTGCGTGTCACCCTTGTTCTTAAAGATCGGAACCAGAACGCTTCTCCTCCATTCCTCAGGCATCTTCTCACTCTCTAAAATCCTATTGAACAAACTTGTTAGAAATTCCACTGCTGCCTCTCCTAAGCACTTCCATACCTCCACAGGTACGTCATCAGGACCAACGGCCTTTCCGCTCTTCATCCTTTTCAGAGCCTTCCTAACCTCATCCTTTCCAATCTCTGCTACTTCCTGCTCCACAACAACCACATCTTCCTCCCTTCTTTCCCTGTCATTTTCCTCGTTCATCAGCTCCTCAAAATACTCCTTCCATCTTTTCTGTACACTCTCCTGGGTTGTTAGCACCTTTCCATCTCTGTCCTTAATCACCCTTATCTGTTGCACGTCCTTCCCATCTCTGTCTCTCTGTCTGGCTAGTCTGTACAAGTCCTTCTCTCCTTCCTTTGTGTCTAACCTGTCATATAGCTCATCGTAAGCTTTCTGTTTGGCCTTTGCCACCTCTCTCTTCACTCTACGCTGCGCTTCCTTGTACTCCTGTCTACCTTCCTCAGTCCTTTCTACATCCCACTTCCTTTTAGCCAACCTCTTCCTCTGGACGCATTCCTGTACTTCCTCATTCCACCACCAAGTCTCTTTACCGTCTTTCCTCTTTCCAGATGAAACACCGAGCACCTTCCTACCTGTTTCCCTGATAATCTCTGCTGTAGTTTCCCAGTCCTCTGGAAGCTCATCCTGACCACCCAGGACCTGCCTCAACTTCTGCCTAAATTCCTCACAAGTTTCTTCATTCTGTAGCTTCCACCACTTGGTCTTCTTTTCTGTTTTCCCTATCTTCTTCTTCCTGACCTCCAGAGTCGTCTTACACACCACCATGCGGTGCTGTCTGGCTACACTCTCTCCTACCACCACTTTGCAGTCATTAACCTCTCTCAAATGACCTCGTCTACATAGGATGTAGTCCACCTGAGTACTCCTACCTCCACTTCTGTATGTCACTCTATGTTCCTCTCTCTTCTGGAAGTAAGTGTTGACTACAGCCATTTCCATCCTCTTCGCAAAGTCCACCACCATCTGTCCCTCCAGATTCCTTTCCTTCACACCAAACCTGCCCATCACCTCCTCATCACCTCTGTTGCCCTCACCAACATGCCCATTAAAGTCTGCTCCAATAACAACTCTCTCTCCTCTGGGAAAACTCTCTATGACCTCATCCAACTCACTCCAGAATCTCTCCTTCACTTCTAACTCACAGCCAACCTGTGGCGCATACCCACTGACTACATTCACCATCACCCCTTCAATGGTGAAGTTCATGACACTATACTTTTTTATTTGCAATTTAAAGCAACTGATTTCAGACACAGCTCAAAGAAAATGCACAATTATAGAAAACGTAATGTACAGATTTAGGGGTGTTATATTTTAAAATCATATTTTGTTCCATAAATATTATGTAGGTGGGTATTTTTGTTTTGTAGGTTGGCTACTTTATCAAGCTAGCTTTTGGGGCACTGACGTCATTTTTTAGTGTGTAGGGCATAATGCTACGCCCATTTACAGAGTAAAAACATTTCTGTCGTTCAATTTGGACATTCGCAATTGACTCCCGTCAAATTCTACCTTTGAGGGCTGATCTCTCCACCAGGATAGTGTGAATCTGCGAGTCTCCCAGGAATTTCTTCATCTGCTCCACAGCGCTCTTCTCCTCCAGGGCGGTTTCCAGTGAGGCCGGGGCCTCGCCGCCATCTTCCAAGAGCAGCGGCACCAGTTTCCGAATGTGCTTCTGCAGCACCGAAGTGTCCGCAACCGTTTGAACGGCCGACACCTCCATGGTGCCGGAGTTCTCCTCCGTCCCCCCGCCGTCAGACATCCTCCGAGAAAGCCAACCGAAACCAGAGGCCGGATTCAGATGTGCACGCGCTCAATGCTAAGGCCAAGAAGCCCTGTCAAAGGCTGACAGTGAAATCACCGCAGTTGTGGAAATTGGTTTTATACGCGAAAGGCATTGTGGTTCTTGTTGTTCAGTGAGCCAAGAAACTGTTGACCTTTAGCAGCATAAAACTACAACAACCACACGTCTGCTGTTCTTTTTCTCCCCCTTAAATACAAAATATTTTGCCGGTAGAGGGGGAAAGAGAGTATTCTTTGATGACACAGCAATATATCTAAAAAATATTTTTTTTAAATGTCTTTTTTTGCATTGCGATGAGGGTTTTTTTGCAAACCCAATATCACCAAATAATACATTTTTACAAATTCAATTGATTTTTGATACTATTGCTTGAGTCAGTAAAAGAAGCAATGCAGAGATCTAAAAGTGCAAAATAAAGTACATGTAATGCGTAAAGAAGATAATTAGGATACGGGTGACTTGGAGGGGTGGGAGGAAATGTAAAACAGTTGGGAACATAAATATAAAGTTGATTTTTTTTTCTTTTAAAATTCAGTTATCCAAGACCTAGAGTTCCAACATTTACTTTGAGTTTAAACTTTGACATTTGTTAATATTTTAACGCAACCTAACAAATCCTATTCAGGAATGTGTGCATCAGAGACAGAGGTTTTGGAGATAAAATCAGAGAGGCCAGACTGAGATTGTTAGGACGTCCACAGGAGAGACAGTATATATTGGTAGAAGGATGCTGATTCTAGGGCTGCAAGGCAAGAGGCTTTAAAAAACACCAAAGAAGACGTTTATGGATGCAGTAAAGAAAACATAATTAAAGGGTCCATGAAATATCACTACTGGGAGAAAACAGTTCACAAGGTGATCCCATCATGCCAATTTAAAAGTTTCAATCAAATTGGCATAAGAAGTAAACATTGTCACCATTAGAGGCATGAATCTTTATTTTATTTACAGGAACAGATAAACTGTAAACATTACAAAGTTTGCATTCAGTTAATTTAATTCCCACAACGAGGAGTAACATGAAGTGGTTTTGCACCATTTTACTGAATAAATATCCAAAACTAAAATCTACAGGGTCAAAACTTACAAAAATGAATTCAGAGCAATAAAAGACACCACAAAATAATAAATAAAACAGCCTCTACACCAGTTTCCTGAGTCAAAGTATGATGAACTTTCTTTCCTTGTTAAAATCATTTTAAATCTCCATGTTTGTACTAAATTGTTTAGCCTCGTGGCTTTTTGGGTGACTAATGGTTTTAATCTCAAAGAATTTCTCCAGTAGACAAAAATAAACAAATAAAAATAGAAAATAAAAATAACATAAAAACATAACTTTGCTAGGAAACCAATGATCGTTTGACTGGCAGTGTTTTGCCTCATGCCTCAGATGTGCTTACAGATAACACAATGTACCCAAACAGAAGCAAATCTACTAAACAAGTTCCAGGTTTTTTTTTGTTAATCACTTAGGGCAAAACCAAATTAATCCAAAAGACACCCAAGTTAATCAAAACAAGTTATTCTATTTCATAAAAAGATTCTGCATGAACCAGGAGAAGAGTTTTTCTTCTAGCTTAGAATAATATTTAAAAACTTAAAAACAGCTGATGTAACCCCTCAGAGAATGACAGTCCCTAATAATATTAAAAAAGAAAAGAAAACCCTCAATCTTCCTCAGGGAATCTGAACTTGGCATAAACGATGAGCATAACTACAGACATGACCACACACATGGAGCCAATCACCAGGTAGGCGATGCCGAGAAACTCATTCTGTCCTCCCATCCAGGACACGTTGCTGAAGGTCACCTTCTTTGTCCCTTCAAAGCTTATAACAGGATAGTCTGGGGAGTGAACGTTAAGAATATACAACACGTATACATGCAGCAGAAGATCATTGAAAAACAAAACATTTCTTTTACTAGTTAAACAACATGCTGGCAACTCAAGGGCCGCATTCCTGCACGTTTTCCAACATCCCCTGCTCTGGCATGCTCTAATTGGCTGGACACACCTGAACCAGGTGATCAGTCATCAATAGGGCTTGGATATCTGGAAATCATGCAGACTCTGTGGCCCTCGAGTTGCCTATCCTCGCGTCACCCGTCTCCCATTTGAGCAAAATATGGCTACCAATAGATTTAAACCGGTTTCAAATGGCAGTTTATTGTGTTTTACTTGCAAAATACACAGTCAATAAGACAAAAACAACAAAATAAAAAGGTTTGTGTCGTTTCTGCCAACAAAAACAATTATTTACATGGGTGGTTTGCATAAGCCTGAGGATTTCCCTGTTACTTGCAGGATTTAAATCCAGGTGAATAAGAACTCCATCTGACCCCTTAAGGTGAAACCACACCCAACTACCAAAATAAAAGCAGAGATCAGTGACGTGCAAGTAACTTCAGATAAAACACAAGTTCAGAATAGTACTCTAAATAGTTTTCTATGTAAAAGTCGATTTAACCATTTAAGTCACAATAATAGATCAATAGTCATTTTGTATGATGTTGTGTTTCAACCACACATGAAAAACATCCTCTACTTTTTATGGCAGAATGATTTTGGTCATATTCAACTGTCTAAAAAATATACATTTCATTAAACTTTTCTATCCCAAAACTAAAACATCCCTTTTCATGTACACTGGTAAATGTAAAATAAAAAAAACATATGAGCTGCCTTTTTGTAATATATTTCATACCAGCTTCAAACCCCACAGGGAAAATCAGCTGATTATGAGAAGGATACTGTAGGAAATCTCAAGAGAGTAGTTTCCAGCTGGCAAACCATCTTTGTAGTTCCCCTCTGTGATTCGGCGATACAGCTTTCTGAAATTTGGAAGGGCTGCCCTCCTCATCCACACAAGGAAGTCTTGGTTGATGAAGCCATTGTTTGACGCGTCTGAGGTGTCAAGCTCGTAAGCGGGCTTCGTCCAAAAAACGGGTTTTTCTGTGTCTGAAAGTCAGAGTGGGCCAGCGTTTAACAAAAAAATAAATAACTATAAAAATTTTTTTTTTTTCCCAATGGAAATAAATTATGATAACTTAAATTTAGTTTGTCACCATTAAAAGCATTTTTCAGAGGCGTATAATCGGGATTTCTGTATTTGATATTGTAGTCAGTCCACCAAGCGATTCCTTTTCCATCAAATGGCACCAGTTCTTCCTTTCCATTTATGATCTGATACAGCTTGAATGTGTCTGGGGAAAAATGCAGACAAAAACACCACACTTAGGCGCGCTGAACTGCAAGAAATAATCCCTCCATCATTTTCTTCATAACAGGATTCAATACGTACCATTGAACATGCTGTTTGCTATTGCCCCACAGGGGACGATGGGTTTGCCGTTGACACGCTGATAAGGTTGACAGTCTGAAGAGGGACTCTGCAAATATAGACCAAAATACATTCACAAGACAGATGTGAAGAAAATGTACTCATTTGGATTAGCCTGTACCACAAAAATTTAAATTAAAAAGGCAAATGTGGCTATTTTGAGAGTTTTTCTGTCTTCTTACTTTAAAATACGACACGTCTCCAATGAGCTGATTAAAATCTTTTGAGACTCCATATTTTCTTTGGTTCTGGAAGTAATTGGTCAAGCCGTAGTAAAAGAAGACGGGCCCCTACGGTGCAGAAAAAGGTAGGACAAACAAAAAGAAAACAAAGCATCACAGTTGAAATATTGTTTACCATAGCCAATGCCTAAGACTTCTACGTGCAAGTGTGTAAAATGACTGTCCAAACCTTAAACAGGGTCCCAATGGAAAAACTCAGCTTGCACACACAGTTACTCTGGTTTGACATGGTGCATTGATAACAGGGAGATGATGTCTCAGTTCCAGTGTAATCCAGCTGTGTGGGGAAAGAAAAAAAACAATAGATCATGAATAGTTAGTTGAAGTAGTCAGTCATATAGCTGTTAGACATCTTTAAAGACCCATTCCGATGATAATCGTGATTATGGTGTTTTAAACGTGTTCTTGTAGAACCTTTCTCAAAATGCAGGACATTTGTAAAATAATTTATGATATAAACTGTATGCAAGTGAAATGGGTGGGCCAAAGTCTCCCTGCTCCATTCTGATGCATCCACTTGCAAAAAAAATAGATCCATGCACGTCTTTGTTTTCCTCGTCCGAGGTGGCACCTAACTCAAAACTGCACGGCTGCATAGCTTCGATACTGTTTTTGTTGCACTGCTAATGTTAGCTTTGGGTTGTGAAGGGCTGTAAGCTAGCGGGAAAGAATGTTAAAAAAAAAAAAAAAAATAAGGGATGATGGGATATCAGCAGAGGCTTACTTCCGAGCCAACAGTCCCATTCACAAGCCTAGAGGCAAATCTTTTCTTAATTTTGGCTTAAAACTGCACAATCATAATCAAAAGACCACTGGGAACGCTTTTAAAATAGATTTTAAAAAAGATGTTTGGAGTGGGACTTTAGGAAGAAGTCAGAACGAAAAACAGCCAAATCAACAACCACATAAATAATGATATCATCTATGCAAACAGCTTTCTTCTTAACATTTTTGATCTTTGGTTTTAACGAATGTTTGCTTCCAGTCTCCCACCTCCAACACCTGGATACTCCTTGAAGTGATGAGGAGACCCACTCCAATCCCGATGAACGCCAGGCCGATGAGCAGGAAGCCCGGGATGACAACGCCTGCAGAGAGCATAGGCTGCCAAGCCGGAAGCCTCTGCTGCGTGAAAGCAGTGTTGCTCGGCCGGTTCGCGTAGTTCCCCTCTTCCTTCATGGTTGTCCTGTAAAAACGCATGTTCATAATTATTTCATTATCTTTAATTTCACAAAGTGTTAAGCATGTTTTCAGTCAAATAAAAGCACTGCCTTCTTTTAGTCTAAATTCATGAGATTTAAAGCACTTAATTCCTCAAACACAGTTTTGAGGATTTAAGAGATAGCTTCCTTTTTTTAATGTCTCCCGACATTTCAGTTTATTGAAGTTAACGTTACTAACTATGCATCAAAAATCGGTAAAACATTTAAAATAAACTCCTTTTTTATCTTTTAAGTTTTCGAAAAACAAAAGAGTAACACCTCATCATGAGGGACATTTGAGCGACTTTTACCTCAACGTACCTGGATAATAAAACGTTTTGTTAAAGATTTTTATAAACTATAATCTTAGAAGTTACTTACATCCAGTAGACTCACTTTAAAAGAAAAAAGACGCTAAAACATCAAAGTGTTCAGCGTTAGGCTAACTTTAGGAGACCGCCACCGAGTCACTAAATAGGCTCACCTATACCTGTTTCTGACCACACCCCTATTGGTCCTACTTTTTACCAGTAAATAAACCAAGTGCCAGCTAAAAAATATACTAAAACAAATTCAATCCATTAAAAATATTGTGTATGTAAATATAACAGATTTAGATAAAAAAAAAAACTCAAATGGGGGTAAAAAAAAATCCTGACCGCGCAAGGATACAGAAAAATGTCTCCACTTTGTTTCTCGACCCGTAGTGATGTCACCTTCTTTTCAGATTGACAGCCAATTCGACCAATCATAAAACTGAATGGTGTTGTGCAATGTTTCCAGCCACCAATCACAGACTAGTTCTCTCAAAGAAGGCCATTAAGTGTTTCGTCTTTGTGTTGACACCTTCGGAGTATTAAGAGGTAATATATTATTTTCAATATTGTTTTTTCCTAATTATTCTGAACTGTAGACTTTGGTGCAATCTGATGTACTTGCCATTCGCTATGATTAAGAAGACATACGTCTCTAGGTGTGTAAAACCGAAGCACCTGCTCCTGATCGGCTGCTGTGTGTGTGTGGCTAGCTACGACATTTCATTGTTAGCAAGAGCTAACGTAGCCCGTTTTGTTCTTCTCGTGCGTCTCCAAATAACTTGTAGTTAAAGCGTCTTTAATTTAGTTGCAATTTTAACATGTACATAAAAAATAAAAATTTAAATCGCCGTTAAGTTGGATGATATAGTTAGTGCAAAAATGAATTCACCATTTTGCTACTACTAGCCCCGCAGTGAGTGCGGCTAATCACTACTACTAGCAAGAAACAATACGAATGAAATAATGGGAATGAAAAGACAACAGATTTCAATCTCATTTGATTTATATTTTTCAACATTCAACAGGTTTCAGGTTTCAACATGAATAATAAACATAGCATGTCTAAAACTCAATTGTTTCTAAGTAAAGTCTTCTGTATTACCAAGCAAATGTATTGACATATACTAAAGACCAACGTCTTTTTCTCCGTTGGTGCTGTTTTGTAACTGTATTTCTGGTTCTTTTTTTTTTTTTCGTTTCTTAGTGCTAAAATGGATATTACCAGGTGTACGGAGAAATGGGTAAAACAAGAAAAGGTTACTGGACCTTGTAGCTCTCATTTCACAACATTCACGCACACTTAATATTCTTTCTGTCATCTTTAATTAAAGGGGGATTTACTGGTTCAAAAGATCTGGCATAACATGTTTTGTTTTTATCATTAGACCAGCATTTAATTCCTTCTTTTTTTTTCAAGATGTCAAAATATGTTTACAGATATGTTGTTGTTCTTTTGCTAACTCCATTGGTATGTTAATGCACAAATTCATGGCTGTGTACGTTTTGAACGCAGTTATAGTTCTAATTATGCATACGTTTTCTTTTATACCTTTTTAAACGCTAGCTAGGGGAAATTATTGTGGGTCTGTCAAATAAAATAGTTAATGGCATTTATTTCTTAGAAATTTTTAAATGTTGTGCACCTTGTTTAAGGGCTTTAGGGTCTCCCTTTCCATAAATTAAAATGAAAATAACCTTTGATTTTATTCACAGTTTCATCATATAAAATTTAGAGCTAAAGAAAGAAATGCTTTTAAATTGGAATCTTTACCAGATGGTTTGTTTATGACATTGTCTTGTAGGACGAAACAAAAAAAAACACTTCAAATATTTGTGTATTCTGTGCACTTACAAATGTTTCCATATTCATTTTATATTTTTAATTGTACATTTTATTCATCTGTCTCTTTTAAACATGTAAAATGAACCATTTCACTCATAGAGCTGTTTATTATGTTTATTTTGCAGTTCTTTGAAAACAATTTCCATTTTAAAGTTTCCTTTTTTGAACAACCGCCAAATACTCAAGTGAGTTTTATTTTCACATTTATTCAGGAGAGGCCCCCAACATCCTCTATAATGCTCTCGAGCAAGAAATCTGACCCTGCGTCCTCTTCATCCTCCTCTTCATCCTCTGCTGGAGCAGGAGGAGGTGAAAGGGTCTTGGGTTCTGATGCCCAGACTGGTCCGTCAGCCTCAGCTGCAGGAGCATTGGATTCAAAGAAGAAGGAAAGGTCCTCCCCGAGTGGGGAAGCTGGGGGAACTGCTTTTCCCCACCAGTCAGGTGCTGGAGGGGCAGACCAGGACTTGGCTGAAGTCCGCAGGACAAGTCGACGCAAGAGAGCAAAAGTAAACATTTAAGGTTTCTGCAGCCTCGGCAGGAAATAATTGAATCTGCGATTGTTTGTATCAATAAACACATATTGTGTGGTATAATGACCTTTCAGGTACAGCTCGAATCTTTGAAGTCCCAGGTTAAGTATGTGTTTTATTTTCGTCTTAGTGAAAGTCGTTTTCTGCTAGGTTTAATGTTTTTTGTACCTTTCTCTGGAGCACAAATAAATCAAGGATTGAGGTTGGGAATGTCGGTTTTAATGATGCTTTTATTGTGCCTACTGTTGCAGGTGGAGTACCGTGAGATGGACGAAAGCTTGGCTAACCTCTCGGAGGACGAGTATTATTCGGAAGAGGAGAGAAACGCTAAGGCCGAGAAGGAAAGGAAGCAAGTTGTCCCTCCTCCTGCCCCACCTCCAGAGGAGGAGAACGAGAGTGAGCCCGAAGAGCCGTCGGGTAAGTCTGGCCTTTCAAAAAAAAGAAACAAAACAAGTGTACCCTAAAAGAAAGGTCTGTGTTCAGTTAGAGTCCTGTTGACCCATCCATGGGTTATGATGCAGGCGCTGAACTGACTTCAGAGAAATGTATGTCTTTCAGGTCTGGAAGGTGCTGCTTTCCAAAGCCGTCTTCCCCATGACCGAATGACATCCCAGGAAGCCGCCTGCTTCCCTGACATCATCGGCGGCCCCCAACAGACCCAGAAGGTCTTCTTATACATCCGTAACCGCACAGTAAGTGCAAACGCATGTGGTCCCCAAAGAGAAATAAATAAGAATGTCTTTCACCCTAATGATTGCTGCATTCCAAATTGATTTAATTTAGCTCCAACTGTGGCTGGACAACCCGAAAATTCAGCTGACCTTTGAGGCTACAGTACAACAACTTGACGCTCCATACAACAGTGAGACATTAGATCAAACTTAATTTATTCCCTTCTTCACTTTTCTCTTTTTGTGTTTTTGAAAAACGTCCAAATCATTTACCTTATTTTTATTTCCAGGTGACGCCGTGCTGGTCCACAGAATACACAGCTACTTAGAAAGGCATGGCCTCATCAATTTTGGAATTTACAAGCGGGTCAAACCTTTACCAGGTGAGCTCGCTCCATCCATCCCACTGATGTCTGACCTGGGTTTGCAAAATCATGTATTTAAAGCGTGTTGCCGCAGCGCGGCAAAGCCTCCATGCTACTGGTTTAACATGCTCTCCGCTCGCTGCAGCCAAGAAAACGGGGAAGGTTATAGTCATCGGCGGAGGAGTGTCCGGCCTCGCTGCAGCGCGGCAGCTGCAAAGCTTTGGGATGGATGTGACGGTGCTGGAAGCCCGGGTAGGTGACCAACATCCGAGATTATTTTTTGTTTTACCGGTAGTTTTAATGACGGACATACTTCATCACTGACAGCTTTCCAAGCATTGTCTTCACATCTTTACGCATTTAAAGACCCACTCTGATGAAAATGGTGTTTTAAACATGTTCTTGTGGCACAAAATTAAGCTCAAAATTGCATTTCAGAGTATGTCTTTATTCAAATTGCTGTGAATCAGGAGCAGATGAAAAAATGTTGTTTACAACGGAGTTGGTTTGTGACCTCATCAAAAGGTGATTGGTGCGGATCTGTAAGACGATTATTAAGAGAAACTTTACATTTTAGAAGTTCAAAAGGTCACAAAATGTAACCTGCGACGCTTGGATTAAAATAAAAAAAAATCCACATCATTTTCATGCAGGACCGCGTCGGAGGCCGGGTGGCGACCTTCAGAAAAGGCAATTATGTGGCAGATCTTGGGGCAATGGTGGTGACAGGGCTGGGTAAGATGCTACAGAATATTAATGTCACCCTTCAATCTGAGGAATTAAAAGGTTTCATATAATTTCTGTTGCAAAGACAATATTTTTTTTTCCCCTGTAGTGCTTTGCTTGGATCCTCTTTAAAATTTAGCTGCGGAGCATTTTGCACACTTTACTGTTAAATTTAAGATGTAAACACTAATATTAGTGAACGTTGTCTCATGTAAATGGAGATCTTTTAGCGGCACATGTTCTCCTGTAGGGGGTGATGGTTGCTCATGTCTGGTTGTTTCTCTGTGGTGCGTTGTCAGGAGGGAATCCCATGGCGGTGGTCAGTAAACAAGTGAATATGGAGCTGGCCAAGATCAAGCAGAAGTGTCCTCTCTTTGAAGCCAACGGTCAAGCTGTGAGTATAAACCCCTGCATCATAGACAAGAATAAAGAGGATAGGAACATAATCATCCCTATTCCTTTTAGTTTTGCTTGGTTTGATGTTTCCTTTTTTGATTTTTACTCTGTATAAAAATTCAATTAAAATATAAAAAATAAAATAAAAAAGCAGCAGAAAATGAAATAGTTCCTTTTTTTAAAGTTGCCTTACAGCTTCATAAATGCTGGAAAGGTAATGAGGAAAAAAGACGAGTGTGGATTGGTGTATCTGCATGAAAATAAACGCCTGTTTGTGTCACTAACATAAATGTTTATTCCTTTTTCAGTGTTGGTAGTAGAAGTATGTGAACCGTCTCATTTAATACATCAATTAGATCATCTTTTGGCAACAATTTCAAACTTTACTTCATACTTTTGAGCTTAGTTCTGTATCTTTCATAGACTATTTTGGCAAAATATTAATTCCAAAAGTGAAAATTTCCATGTTTTTTCTGCAATTGTTTGATAATTGAAATGTCTTGGATTGCTTTTCTAATAACTCATGTTTGATTTGATGTTCATGTAAATTATCCAGCATTTCTCTTTTTTTTTTTACATTTTTTAAACAAACCACATGTATGTTGATGAATTCATATTTCTTACAGTTCCATATTTCACTGAGTTTGTGTAAATACTTTTTCATAGACTGCCATTATGGTTCACATACTTTTCCTTATTACAACATTTTTAGTGCATGATGGGAATGAATATGTACAGAAAACATGGATTTGTCTCACATTTGTGTCAAATTCACATGTAAAAACGTCTTTTTACAGCTTTGTAGTTTAATGTTAACAAAACTGGTAAATTTGAGTCAGAATTAAAATAAAACAACAAATACTTAATTGGAACAGGACTAAACAGAAATGAATTCATTCTAAAAACTGGACTTGTTTTTTGCTCACGTTGTTTTCAGGAAGTAGTGCAGTAAGCTTGTGTACTACCACAGTAGAAAGTACACATATGGACTCTAAAAGCAGAAAAGCAACATAAATGTTAAATCTTTTTCCCTAATGTGTTTTTCTTTTTCTCTCCCTTTGCCTCCAACCCTCCTCTGTTCATCTTATGGTGAAACTCCTTAAGGGAGAACGGTGTACAAGTGTAGGTATATTTTTATTTACAGTATCTCCCTCCTATTTCATTCTCCATGTTTCAATGGACTCACTGTAAATGTCATTACATGTCATCATTTCTAATCCATCTAAAGGAACACTTTAAATGAAGCATCAAAAAGTGATTTGATTGGATTTTTTTCTTTTGTGTGTTTAGTAAAAAATAAGCTCAGCTGTAGAAAATCCTAATTTGACACACTAACCAGAAATACGTGTTTAACAAAGGGCAATTAAATGAAGCAGAACCTTTAGGTGTGATCTCTTTCTGTGTCCGGATCAGAGGCTGGAGAGCATCGTCCAGACACACAGGCTTTGAAATATGGAGCACGGCAAACACAGAATCCCTCTCTGAGGATGTTTGTTTGTGTTTATGAATCGTTTTGAAGAGCAAAAACCTCACAGCATGCTCTTTTCAAGTTTGGATGTTTTTGCTGCATGTATTTTTTGATAGAAGGTTTAGGAGGTGGAAACGTCTTTCATGACCACATTTCCTTTTTCACTGAAACCGTGTGTTCAGGTCCCCAAAGAAAAAGACGAGATGGTGGAGCAGGAGTTCAACCGGCTGCTGGAGGCCACCTCCTACCTGAGCCACCAGCTCGACTTTAACTTCCTCAACAACAAACCCGTGTCTCTGGGCCAGGCCCTGGAGGTGGTCATACAGTAAGTTGGAAAACCTGGGTGAAATATAAAGACGGGATTGTAGAATGACGATTGGACACACTTTGATCTGCAGGCTGCAGGAGAAGCATGTGAAAGATGAGCAGATAGAACACTGGAAGAAAATAGTCAAGACTCAGGAGGAACTCCGAGACCTTCTCAACAAGGTGAGCGGGTGTCCCTTCAGTCAGTCCTCGGGGGGGACTGACTATATAATCTGATTCTGGAGGAAGTTTGAGTTTCTCCATCACATCCGACTCGTTCTTCATGCATGACAAGTCGCTCGGTTATGTGTGAAACTAGCAAAGTCAGCAAAAAACAAACGTATCCAGGAAAGTTTCTTTTCACTGAAAAGAGCCAGTGAGGAAAATAAATTAAAGTATGCTGCGTTTAGAAGACAAAAACAGGGATTTATAGCGACGGTTGTTCCCCCAGACCATAATAATAATGCAGAATATAATAAAGAACTGTCTAATGTTATGAGGATTCTGCTAATACAGTAGCTCAATCTGTGGATTCATGTTTATTGTTTTATTCAGAAAATATCTGTTTTGGGGACTTTAAAAAAAAATTCTTAAAAGAAGGGCTGAAGTTGGCATCTGACTTTTTTAGCTTCTACTTTGACATTTATGGGTTTTAGGGAAAGTCTAGGTCACATTTTAATGCTTCCTACACAAAGTCTAGAGTAGAAACGAAGCTGCAGATATTTGTCAAAGGATGAAGATAAACTTCCCCCTCAAACGTTGAGGGAAACTGAACGCTAAAAAAAGAAAATCAGACTTCAGCTTCATACAGGGCGGTCTGAGAAAATATGGTCTGACATTAAACGTGGCCTGGAAAAAGGTTTGGGGGTGAGGGGGGCACTGCTTGAAGTCATTTTTTTAATCCCCTCATTCACCTCCTCTCCTGCTTTTCAGATGGTTTCCACTAAAGAGCGCGTTAAGGAGCTCCATCAGCAGTATAAAGAGGCATGCGAAGTCAAACCACCCAGAGACATCACCGCCGAGTTCCTGGTGAAGAGCAAGCACAGAGACCTTACAGCCCTCTGCAAAGTAAGCCTTCTCTCTAAAAAGAAACCATCTTTTCAGAGGTTTGGGAAATGAAGCTTCCTGTCCGGCTTCAGAAACCTCCAATCAGAGCCCGTCCATTGAAAAGCTCTTCACGTTCCTTCCTATGGCTGATTAGTGGATCAGGAGTTGATCACCACCGTTTGTAGGAGGGGATCTTTGATCTGAACAGCTGCATTTGTCAAACTGATGGTTCACAGCTGAGCTGCAGCGGCAAACGTCTGCATCACGGTGTGGCTCGTGTTAGTGGAGGTTCCAACTGGACAGACTACAATTCAGTGGTTTTAATGTCCTGCTAGGATGTATTATTACTGAAAGTTTTGTTTTAAATCAGATGCATTCTAGCTGTGTGTGTTACAGTCGGTCTAAACACAGCTGGGATCTGAAGTTGATTTGTCTGCAATGCGAGCGCAGTCTGACAAACCACTTCAAGGCTGCGCGTCTCGCTCCGACGCTCCTCATGTCTGCAGATGTGTGGACGCACGCTGAGCGTTTCCCATTCTACACGCATGACGTGCGTTTACCACTGCAGGAACAACCCTCCGCTACTATAGTTTCATTCAGAATGTTTCAAGAAGGTTTGGATTTTTGGTTTAAACAAACGAGTTATGACACATAATTGGTATTTGCTTTAAAAAAATTCTAGAAACGCTGGAGTTTAGTGGAGCTTTGACTGATTTTTTTATTAGATGTTTATCACATAGTTTTGACTTTGTCTTTGCTCTGATTGTGGCTTTACGCATTTTTAGTTCATCTCTACACGTTTATATTTTATTATTAAACATCAAATCTGATTGATCTCAGAAAATTACAATATTTATAGGATCCGATCTGTTTAATGAGAAACTAGATTTTTATTTTATTGTAAATCTTGAAAATTTGACTAATAAATTTGACAAACATTTTAAACTCGAAGGAAGTATAAAAAATTTGGGGGCAAATTTGTAAATTTTAAACCCGAAGTTAAAAAGTTTAAAGCTAAAACTGCTACCAAATGAAAGCTAAATGTTTCTATATAACAGCTGCTGTTTTAGATTTTTAATTTTTGTTTTTTTGTTTCTGTCATTCTTCGCTTTTAGTTACTTGAATTATTGTTTCAATTCCGACTTTTCTTTTTCTGTATTGATCAACCCTAGCTTTACGTGGGGGTGGGGCTTTGATTGCCAGCAGGTGACAGAAGGGGGTGACGTCCATTGCGTTCCATCTTTTGGCGCCGCCCGCCCGTATCATCCGTCCTGTAACGTGGCGTACAGTAGAGACGATGCTCTCCCAAAGTTTGTTTTTTTTTTAGATAGAAATTTTCTTCTTTCGATTCAAATTTATAATCGGATTTTTCATGGTTTTTGAATAGAAAACATCAGTAGAAACTAAAAAGATGAATGTTTAGAATCTGCCTCAAATTATTACAGAAAATCGTTTAAAAAAAAAAAAAGAAATGCTCAGACTCCAAGAGGTAAAGCAGCTTTTGTGTTTGCTGAAGTATTTTGGGACTCTTACTGCTGCTGGGATCTTCTCGGGTTGATGGTTGGAAACCCGGCCTTGGACATGTTTCCACACTTTAACCGGGTGAACAGGTCGGGTCGGTCCTTTTTCACAGCTGCTCGCCCGTTCAGCTCAACCTGCAGCTTTTTGGGTGTGTCCCTGTTGCGAACCTACATGCCCCCACCCAGATGAAGACGCCACCCAAACTGCATGTGGTGTCAGATGACGTCTAAAGTCACGGAGAAACCAAATATGTGTTGATGATCTGCGTTCAGCCTCAACCACAGATGATTTTATGAAAGTAAACAAAGGATTGACAGGACACTGACGCCTGTGCTTCCTTTGGCTTGGTTCTCTCTGTAGGAGTACGACGAGTTGGCGGAGATGCAGGTGAAGCTGGAAGAAAAACTGCAGGAGCTGGAGGCCAATCCACCCAGGTAACACATCCACCCACATTCCTGCTGCTGCAGCTGCATGAAACAACACCTCTAGCCCTTAGAAAGACAGTCATGTGGAAAAATGAGGACACCCCATGGAAGCCTGAATATTTTCCCACATATTTGGATTCATTTAATAATAATCAATTTGAACATCACTGAGTGATAGAACCTGAACATGTTTTATCGGTCTATTTAAAACTTTCAAAAGAAAGTAACTCCTAAAGATCAAGCTGATTATTTAATGAGGGTGTCCTAACGTCTTCAAACTTTATTCTGGTTTTGTTCAGAAAATTCACACAAGAAAATGTCAAAGTTGCTGAAATTAAAAAAGTTACACAACTTTGGGAGCAACAAATGTATCGTTCTAGAACGGTTTTTCACACTCGTCATTTCATGATTAGTGCTTTCTCACATAGCCGCTACATACATTTTGCGCATTTTCCACGTATGAAACGTTGGTCTTTCGTGATACATGTGCGATTTACGTCATTCATACCTGTTTCTTGCGTTCGTCATTCGTCAATGTGCGCAGATATCACCTTCAAATGACGTGGTTATTTGTGATGCATCCTTGAAGATTTCATGTAAAGGGTACAACTTTTCTCACTTTTTCCACGTAAATTCATGTATGACCAATTTTGATCCGTTCAATGTGCCCTAAATGTCCATAATGACTGTTTGACACGGCCTTAAACCCACCAACCTGCATGCTTTCCATGTTTCTGCTAAGTTCAGCTCAGCATCAAGCTCTGCAGGAGCCTGAAAATGAGGGTCCTTAGAGACCCGTGTGGGAACTAGAACTCTGATGGGCTGCAACTGAAACGTCCCTCCTGACTGTCTGATGTCTTCATTGCTGCCAGAGCACCGACTGTCTCCGTTTGTTCCCGACTTTCCCACAGCGACGTTTATCTTTCATCGAGGGATCGGCAGATCCTAGACTGGCACTTCGCCAACCTGGAATTTGCCAACGCCACGCCCCTCTCCACCCTTTCTCTCAAGCACTGGGATCAGGTGAGGTCATGTCACGCCGGTGCAATCCCAGAATGAGACGCCTCTCTCATTTTATTGATCAGATTTGTTAAGTTGATTAAAGGGGTGACGTTGGATTTTTCTGGTCTCCACAGGATGACGACTTTGAATTCACCGGCAGCCACCTGACTGTGAGGAATGGTTACTCCTGTGTTCCTGTGGCTCTCGCTGAAGGCCTAGACATCAAACTGAACACGGCCGTGCGACAGGTCCGATACACGGCGTCGGGTACGTGAACCGCCTGCTAAAACCAGAGGAGCCAAAAACCCCAGAGGTTCACTCTGTAGTCATCACGCCTTTCCTTTCCTCTCCAGGCTGCGAGGTGATTGCTGTCAACACTCGCTCCACCACCCAGACCTTCATATACAAGTGCGACGCCGTGCTGTGCACGCTTCCCCTCGGGGTGCTGAAGCAGCAGCCCCCCGCCGTGCAGTTTGTCCCTCCGCTGCCAGAGTGGAAGACGTCAGCCATTCAGAGGATGGGCTTCGGCAACCTCAACAAGGTTTGACTCCTAATGGTTCACTGTCATGAATCCGTTTATTTATCTTCCCTAGATCCACTCCGATCATCTTTTGATCTACTTTTAAAGCTTTGCCAGTCGCCTTTTTTTAGCCCAAATAAAACAAAAAAAAGCTTAGTTTTCTAGATTTTTGTTCTCTAGAGCAACCCCCCCCCCCCCCCCCCTCCCCGCCCATCTTGTTGATGAGAACTCAGAGCAGGGAGGTTTTGGCCCGTTCAAATATGCATTTTTGTTGTCTGCTCCTGAATCACAACTATTTGCGTAACAACATACTTAGAAATGGAATTTTATGTTTATATACATATATGTCCTCCGTCATCAGACAAAACATGTTTTAAACAAAACAAAAATACAATTTTTAGTGAGCCTTTAAGCTGCCTCAACTGCTGAACCAAACTGATCTGAACACGTGTGACGTGAAAATGTGTTTAAGAAACCCCCGCCGAGTATAAAGATCTGCCACAGATTCATTCAGATCAGATCGTGAGAGTTTATTTTTCTTCTTTGATCGTCTCAGCAGCATAAGAGCATTTGCTGGTGTTTGGATCTACGTGTTGTGTTAGATACATGCTGTAAAGGAAACATTAAACTCCTGATTCTGCTGCAGTGTCCTCGTGCTGCAAGCTTGACCTTCAGTTAGTGGAGGAAACACAGGAAATGGCAAACAATCCCAATTCCCGTGCCGTTTGTTATTTGCAGTTGTGAAACATTTGAAGGTTAACATCGTTGGGTCGTCTTTACTCGGTCTTAGGAATTTTGCAGAAAGCATATCTGGAGAAGCGCATAAGGACGGAGTCCCCACACTCGTTAGCGTGTGACCGGCTGTGTGAGCTTCATTTTGCGTCACTCCTGACCCACCTGCAGCAGCAGCAGTGTGATGCTTCTGCAGCACTGAGGAAAATGCGGCATTATTATGCAATCCCAGCTGCTACTTCCGCTGTGTGTCCAGCAGAGGGAGCACTCTCTTCTTCACATCACAGTCACTGCTGTGCGATTAGGGGGTTCTGCTCCGACTGCAAAGCTTTGGACTGAAATCAGTATTTCAGAGTTTGCTCCTCCCTGTCTGCAGGTGGTGTTGTGTTTTGACCGCGTGTTCTGGGATCCGAGCGTTAACCTGTTCGGTCACGTCGGCTCCACAACCGCAAGCCGAGGCGAGCTCTTCCTCTTCTGGAATCTCTATAAAGGTGATAATAAAACATTCCACACTTAACAGCTGATTTATTGAAATAGCAGCGTGGGATAGAAATGTTTGTGTGTCGTGTCGTGTGCCCTCAGCCCCAATCCTGCTGGCTCTGATGGCTGGCGAGGCTGCTGGGATTATGGAGAACATCAGCGATGACGTCATTGTCGGACGCTGTCTGGCCATTCTCAAAGGAATCTTTGGAAGTAGTGCGGTCCCACAGGTACGCAGAGCAGCATCCCCTCCGCTCGAACTCACTGCAGATCTGAGAAGCCTTTTAATACAAGAGGATCCCACGTTGTGTTTGTTTAAATACATTTTTGTTATAATAAAGTTTTGCATATTACGCCACGCATGCTGAACATGTGTGGAAGAGCTTGTAGTCACATCCAAACCAACCATCATTATCAGTCATTTGCTTATGGTTCCCAATGGAATTTAAATTTCATGCACGCAGGCTGACATTAGAACTGTTTACGTGGGGCTGTAGTCGTCGTCGTGGCAACCCCCCTTGAAGTGTGTTTTTGTTGTTATGGCAGCCTAAAGAAACAGTTGTCACTCGTTGGCGGGCGGACCCCTGGGCGAGGGGCTCCTACTCGTACGTGGCAGCTGGCTCCTCGGGAAACGACTACGACCTCATGGCGCAGCCCATCACGCCCGGACCCGCCATACCCGGAGCCTCACAGGTAAGGCCCGGAAACCAGCAGGCAGCAGCATGTATCATGACTTCCCCTCAGCAGCACGCACAAGGGATATTTACGCTCCATCAACATCGCCTCCAGAAATTCACATTCTCCATTTGTCATCAGAGAAGCAATGCTGACTGACATGACGTTGCTCCGCCCAAAAGAGCGTCGTGACATCACAGTAATGGAAGGAGCAGATAGGCAGATGCAGTTTACAATAAAAACAACTGAATAAAGAAAAAGAGAGGTGGATGAATAGATCCTTTAGGTTTTTACAGGAGTCTGATGGCAGTAAGGTAGAAGCGCTCATGCAGGCTGTGGTATCTTCTGCCTGAAGTTAGGAAGGAGAAAGCTCCTTGAGATGGAGGAGTGGCCTCACCAGGCAGGGCTGTGTTACTTTCTGCTGAATTCCACGGCTTTGCTACAAAAATGATGTTTGTTTTTGTTTTTTCTCCTCAAGCCCGTCCCTCGTTTGTTCTTCGCCGGCGAACACACCATCAGAAATTACCCCGCTACAGTCCACGGCGCCTTGCTCAGCGGCCTCAGGGAAGCCGGACGCATCGCAGATCAGTTCCTCGGCGCAATGTACACACTCCCCAGACAAGCCACGCCCACCGCCACCAGTAACCCCCAGCAGGCGCAGCCCGCTGCCAGCGTCTGAGCGACTCCGAAGGCCCGGAAAAAAACGTGGATTTTTGAAAGGACAACAACCTTCTAGTTTCAGAAAAGTCATTTAAAAACCCAAACATTCTAACCGCATTATTAGCTCTGCTTCTCGTTTCATCACATTCATGAAATTCTCTTCGTTAAAGTCAAATGTGGAATTTTTCTATTTATGAACTCTTGTACATGCTTGGAATAATGGTTGAAAACCCGTCCACTAAACACACACAAACTAAAAAAAAAA
The DNA here is from genome assembly GCF_053564925.1 of Oryzias latipes. Taxonomy (NCBI): domain Eukaryota; kingdom Metazoa; phylum Chordata; class Actinopteri; order Beloniformes; family Adrianichthyidae; genus Oryzias; species Oryzias latipes. The sequence goes on from NC_136258.1 coordinate 23,868,507, forward strand.
GCAAACTCTACGGAGCCCCTCCCACTACAGTGTTCCTGCTTTCTCGTAGGTGTTTGTCTTTCAGATTTCATTTCTACTGTTCGAGGCAGAATATTTAAGCTTCAGAAAAGCTGAGGATGTTTATGTTGAATGGCATGTTGCCATGGCAGATGTTTGTGTTGTCCTTTTTTTTTTATAGTAAAATGTTTTGTTATTAAAAGAAAACCCAAACTGTATTTGTGGAGTCCATATTTTTAGGAAGTTCCAGAAGGTCGGATGTGAGGAAGAAGCATTTGCAGGTTTGTTTTTTTTTGTTTACATGTAGACTTCAGCATCTCTGATGCCGTTTGGCCTCAGGGTCACAGTCATCCTGAACCAAAGGAAAGGTGATCAACAGTCACCAACAACAACAACAACATAGTCGGGCCTTTAGAAGTTTTACCTACCGACCGACTGATTAACGATAATAAAAGCATAACATAAAAGATATTATTACCATATTATATTGCCAGTTTGGTTTTTAAATCCTCAGAAAGTTGCTCTTTTTGCATTTCAATCAAAATGCTTCTTGGCAGATAAATGAACAGTTTTGCATTTATATACACAAGTTAATAAAAGAACTGATTTACATTCGTTTTTTTATACATTGCAAACAATGCAGTTGTAAAAACCAAACCTCGTAGACCTCTGCATCACGTGGATGTTTTGGGAAAGCCGAGTTGTTTCCATGGTCGACTTCCCAGCATGAAGTCAGTGTTGGAAGAAGCCCAGGAGTTGGAATCCACAAATGCTGGTCCGTCTTCACACACCTGTAGTAGAGGCAGATTAACCTTTGTGCTATCCAAGGCACTTTAAGTGCCTAGTGGGTCTAGATGACCCCACTCCCAACGTTTCAGTGCCTAGGATAGCACAAGGGTCAAACAGCAGCTGGTAGCTGAATCCTGGGCATTTTAAAGCAGCAGGATTATCAGATCCGTTACATTTTTTTCGTCTGCTCCTGATTCACATTTATTTGAATTAAGAAAGACTCAGAAATGCAATTTAAAGCTGGATTTTCTTAATTTACTCCATCAGAAAAATGGCACAAGAAAATACTAAAAACACTAAAGAAAATGCTATTTTCATCGGAGTTTTATCAAACTGGAACCACCTTACTGTGATGCGTGAGGGCTAACCTCTGCACCACTGTGTCTTCATTTCTATTTTACCCAGATCAGAATCCTTTTATTGTCATTGTACATGGGGATACAATGAAATTATGAAATTTGAGTGGTGAAGATAAAATAAAAATACTGTAACTCACATCTCTGATCAAAAAATGTACAATGTGTACAGAAACAATTAAATATTACATACATGTGAACAAAATAGAATGGAATGAGTTGAGTTGCCATGACAAATATTGTCTCTGCACTACTTTCAATAAATAATTGACCATTTCTATTTGCACATCCATTGGTTTTGTGTTTCACCATTGATTGAGTTTAAGCTCAGGACAAATCAGAGTGCATTGCTATTAATGCATTCATAAACAAGTCTCTACACGCCGGTATACACTTGATTCCTATCCATCCGTTCATTTCAGACCCAGACACTTTATTAGGCACACCTGTCCAAACACTAGTTAGCACAAATTTCTTATCAGCCAATCACACGGCTGCAACTCAGTGCATTTAGGTCTGCAGAAGAGCATCTCTGAACACACAACACGTCCAACCTTGAGGCAGATGGGCTACAGCAGCATAAGACCACACCGGGTGTCACCTCTGTCAGCTAAGAACAGGAAACTGAGGCTACAATTCCCACAGGGTCACCAAAACTGGACATTAGAAGAATCAGAATTAGAAAAATGTTGTCTGGATGACGAGTCTCCAATTCTGCTGCGACATTCGGATGGTAGGTTCAGAATTTGGCATCAACAGCAAGAAAGCATGGATCCATCCTGCATTGTATCAACAGTTCAGGCTGCCGGTGGTGGTGTCATGGTGTGGGAGATATTCTCTTAGCACACTTTGGGCCCCTTAGTACCAACTGAGCATGGTTCCAACACCACAGCATACCTGGGTGTTGTTGCTGACAGTGTCCATCCCTCTCTGACCACAGTGTTCCATCTTCTGATGGCCACTTCCAGCAGGAAAAGGCGCCAATGTCATAAAGCTGGAATCATCTGACTGGTTTCTTGAAAATTATGAGTTCACTGGACTCAAGTCCCCAGATCTCAACCCAATAGAGCATTTTTGGGATGTGGTGGAACTGGAGATTGGCACCATGGATGTGCAGAAGACAAATCTGCAGCAACTGTGTGATGGTATGTCAATATGGACCAAACTCTCAGAGGAATGTTTCTAGTATCTTGTGTCACCCTTGTGCTATTCTAGGCACTTTAACATTGGAAGTTGGGTCATCTAGACCCACTAGACAGTGCTCTGAACCTTTTTTCTTCAATGATTTATGATCTTCACTGGTGTCCATGGATTACATGAAATCTTTCCACCTTTATCCACCTTTGACATGGTAGGGAGAACACGTCAATGCAAGGGTGGGGTCATCTAAGATAGCACAAGGGTTAATCTACACCACCAAGGATTAAGGCAGTCCTGAAGGCAAAAGAGGGTCCAACCCGGTTCTAGCCAGGTGTCCCTAAGATAGTGGCCGGTGAGTGTATACATGTACACATATACAGTATTTTCAGAAGAAACAGAGGCACAGACTTGACCCCAGATGATACATATTTCTTGATGGCTGAATTGTTTTTCCCCGTCCATCTATGAATCTGTATGGGTGGTGGGGGGAGAGTGGGGGTACTGCAGTACAGTCCTGCATCATGCTGAGGCTTCTAAACCAGCCGCTTAGAATAAAGGCCTCAAAGTACATTAACGGAGAATAAAAGCTGCTGGGTGTAAAGTTGTAGAAGCAGCAGCTCTGGTTGTCAAGAGCTGGCGGTGGGTGGGGTAACGGTGTGTGTGTGTGTGTGTGTGTGTGGGGGGGGGGGGGGGGGGGTAGCCGTTTAGGAACAGAGCCGAACCCTGACTCTGCATTCCACAGCAGCCTTGCGGTTTTCCTGCATGTACCCCACCAATTTGCCTCATTTGTCTCCCTCCCTATTTTGCACGGCGTCAGCTCCTGTTCTCTCCGCTGCACGGACCAGGAGACTGAAGTTTCGACGCATTAAAAGAAAATACTATAGAGGGAGGGGTGGGGAGGTGGGGGCACAATGAAAGGAGAACTTGCTGAGCGTGCTCAGGAAAACTTCTGTTTTGCACATTTAGGCGCTCTCACAGACGAGTTCGCACACAGACGTGTTACAGATAATTAGCTTTTTTTATTTTTATTGGAATACATATGGGTTTACTGTACAGTTGGCAGCATCAGGAGACCTACATGCAGATTGCCACAGTAACGTTAAAACATGCACAAGCCTAACATTGAAAGGAAAACTCCAATCCTGCAGTCCGACTTCTCCGATATGAGATTCAACCGTGAAATCTACGCTTTTGTGTTTGAAATGATGACTTCGACGCTGAGGAGACAGGGAGAACTTTGAACACCTGTCAAGTCTGAGTTTTAAATACAGGTAAAAGGAGAGCTCTGGTTGTTGGAGCCCTGAAACTTACAATGGCATAACAACAGAGCGTCCCTCTTCAGCTCCAGAATTCAATTCAATGAGGGATGGTCACCCGCTTTCCCTCCGATGCATCATCATGTGCAGGTTTGTGTAAAATCTCAAATACAGAATGCAGAAAAAAAAGAAAAAGGGAAAAAAAAAGACTCTCCAGGAGTGTAGAAACAGACCACCATACACAACTTTGTCAAAAAAAAAAGGAGCAAAAAGATTTTGTTTTTAAAAACCTGATGGACAAATATTTAATATACATCAATAACAAAGGCCCATTTTACAAAATTACAAGTTTCTTTAAATAAAATCTATCCAATATAGATTTCAAAATAAGATCTTTTGTTTAATAAAGAAATAAAAACATACATGAGTGGGGAAAAAAGGTCTGAAAATGTAAGATTTCCTCCTTTAATATAACAGAGGGTAACTACAGTGGGGGGGGGGGGGGGGCATTAGAGCACAGTGTGGAATGATTTGGCGCAACAATAGAAGGGAGACCTCAACGTTTCTGTTAAAACATAATTCCTTGAAATGTTTTTTTGTTTTTTTTAAATACTCCAATTTTAATACATTCAGCACAAAGCTATTTAAAAAATCTGTACATTTCAGGGGCTGGGAGGGGGGATGGGTCAGGGAAATTCAATTCAATTCTTAGAATTAAGTGCTGGTTAAGTGCAGATGACAGACGCCGCCAATCGGTGACAAAAAGTCTGCTCGCTTCCTGAGTTCTCGCTGATCCAGTCTGCACCAAAGACCTTCTAGTCTTCCTCATAGAAGAAGACAAATAGGAGGGAGAGCGACGCCGTTCCCAACCGTCCAACCTCAACCCTACAGAGGCGCGGAAACCAAACTCCCACATCCAGCTGACAGCATCGAGGCTGGCCTGCTGTCGTTCCAACGCGTGGATTGAAGGTGCAGCTGGTCGCTGGACGGCGGAAGTGTTCGTGTACATGTGGGTCTTGTAAGGAGGAGGGGATCCAAGCAGAGCCGAGGATGGAGTTTCACCTTTGCCCTTTTGGTAAAGAAAAAAAAAAAAAACTCCCAAATGGAGGAGGAGAAACCCTCCCTTGAGCCATAAAACCTACAGTTTCCGACAGGTTGACTCTTCCTGGCACCCCCGTTTTAAATCGCTCCTTTAGTAGTGGGAGCACGCGGGACGGTTCAAGGGGAGGTAAAGGAGCCGTTTGGATGGAAGGAAGCAGGTGATACAAGAGAGCAGGGGAGGCCAGCTCGGAGCCACGAACACCCCAAACGCCGCGTGCTTCACTGGCAATCCGATCACAGAGAAGTGTGTTTTAATTAACCACAAAGCGGGATGCCCTGCCAAGCTGTCCGTCGTCCCATCAGCCGTATTTAGAAGCTCCGAGTCGAGCTGCGGAGACAGGATTAGACGCTGCCTGACCTCTGACCTTTCAGCTACCCGGGGAGCTGTACGTCAGGCTCCGGTGACGGGCCTCTGGCCTTAAATAAAACGTTTCTTTAAGCCGGCGGCATCCACCGCTGGAGTTAGAGGACCAGACTTTACTTCTGGGAGATAAGAATTCAAGAAAAACAAAAGCACAGATAACGCGGTTGGACTTATGGGAGCCTTTGCATGTCTGCTCTTTCCTGTCATGAAGTCAGCAGAGCCTCCTCACGGTTTAAAGAAGTTCCCTCAACGTACAAAAATACTTGCTTTCAATGTTCCCACCACGACAGTGAAAAAAAAAACACATAAAAGAAACCAAAATTGCTTTTTTAGACAATCTCTTGCCGGATTTAAGGCACCCATGAACATAATGTGGATCTTTGCAGCAAAAGGTAAACATTGAAGCATTTAGAGGTGGAGGTGTGCATTCTTCTGCATTTCTGTTGCTTGCATGGTAACAGTAGGAGCTCTGAACTCTGTTGCACGTCTGATTTTAGGGGGTGGCTTTGGAAATCCCACATTTCCACCGATCCCGCCCACACTTGAAAATCCTGTCTTCTTCAGAAATGTCCCTCTGGGGTTACTGTCTTCAGAGGAGGCCATCTAATACCCATCCTAAAACCCTGCAGGAAGCTTGTCAAAGAAGGTTCCGACGCATGTTTCCAACACAAATGTGGATTTTTTTCACTCAATAAAAAAGGCTATTTCTAACAGTGGCTGCTGCTGCAACAACGACAGAACCCAGTGGACGCTCGTTTTTCTATAAAGTCAAAAGAAAAAGGAAAAAAAAAAAAAGATCTGGGACGATTCGCACTGCGAATCCAGTCTCGCACCAGCTTTCTGTGCTAGAGGTGTGTGAATGTGATGGCAGGCTGATGACTCCTAATACTCCGTTTGCCTCCATGTTGCCGTCACGACCTCAGGAACGACGCACCGCGGGAACGACATCCTGGTTTGGGTTGACGTAGACCCTTCCACCGTCTTTTCTTTTTTTTTTCTGCGCGTTCACTGCGCAAATTCTGCATTCTTTTTGCCTCAAATGGTTTGAGACGAACGGAAACGAATGATGCAGAACAGGAAGCAAATTACAGAAAAAAGGAGGGGAAAACCCCCCCACAAATAAGGTCCCAGTTTATCGGAAATACCGTGTCCTGAAAATGCTGCAGACCCCGGCAGATTACATGCCGAGTCCAAAGCATTCAAGTGCTTTTTTTTATTGACTAAAAACATGCTAAAGGGAAGTCCTGACAAACCAGCCAGAGAAAGCGAGTTCATCTGCACGCCGATTCAAGGACAAACACGCGAGATAAGAACCGAAAACATGAAGGATAATAAAGAAAGACAATGAGGGTAATTTGCTTCCTGTTTTTGGTCACAGTTAAAGTAAAGATCTCCTGGTTTGTGGTGACGATCCAGGCCTCCGAGATGCCCTGTCAGAACTCTGAAGAGAAAACTGAGAGAGGATGAAAATCTGGCCAAAAGTGAAGCTTTCAGCTCCACTGAGGTTTCTGTAATAGTTCTCAGGAAAAAGGCTCTTGCACTAAAGTCGTTCTTCCTGAAAATCCATTTGAATATCTTCTCTGGCAGGCAGGAAAATCTCCAGTGTTCCCCGGCATGCCAGCCTCTCCCTTGTCAAGTTGAGGTTACATAAAAATACATCCAGCTCAGGAAGCAGAAGAGGACGCGCAGGCTTTCCAGGGTTACGGCGAGCACAGAGAGTCAGTCTGTGGGTTTCTGTGGGCTGCAGCTGCTGCTTCTTCTTCTTCTCCGGCCTGGCTGAGAAATGTGGAGAAGGTGGTGTTACACGAGGACGGCGGTGGATGGCAGACGGGGGTTTGGTCCTCCGTGGGCCGTGACGACCTTTTTAGAGCTGGAAAAAGAATAAACATAAGAAATGTTTCTCACATCTTTTGTTCCTTATTATAAAGAAATGTATGATATTATTTGTTGGTTTTTAAAAACCCACTGATGAAAATCATGTTTTTAACTTGTTCTTATTAAGGATGAAAATCTGTCCTAGAAAAGGACACAGGTTTGTTCATTTTGGCTAAAAACAGCATAATCCTGATTAAAAGGCCACTAAGATGCTTTTACAAAAGATGATTGGAGGGAGTTTTTTTAAATAGAAACTGTTTATTGTGGCTGTGGAATACAAAGTTTTATTTAAAAAAAAAAAAAATTTCGGGGCTGATTTTTAACATTTCGGCAAACATTTTTTCTCCTTGTGGGAAAGAACCTGAAATTTCCCACCAAAGCTGTCTGTGTTGCATCAGTTTGACGCTGCATATTTAAAATTAAAGCCCAAAAGGAGCAGAAATGTAATTATAACATCTGTTTCTGTCAGTGGAAGACTTTTTAGAAGCCAAAAGAGAAAGAAGAGTCGATCGCCTCCTACCCTCCTCTAGTGATGCTCAGACTGACGGTGGTTCCACTGTCTGCTTCCCGCTCCCATCCTCCCCTCGGTTCTGGGTCCTGACCCTTGCCATCGGCCGGACCACGCCTCCCCTCCTCCTCTGGGGGAGGCTCCTGCAGCCTTGAGCGGCCGGTCGTTTGAAGCCCCTGGGAGCTGCGAGTCGCTGCTGGGTAGCAGGCGTCTCCATGAGGCCGGGCTGTGGCTCGGGTTGGGACTGGGGTCCGGGTTGGATGTGCTCTGAAGGACAGAGGATGAGATAGACATTTGAGAAAACAAATAATAAATAAAGCACCGTTTGACTTTTGCGCAGGTGAATTTATCCCGCTCCGTGTTTTAGCTTTTTGAAAGGACATTTGTCTTATGTGGCTATTAAACACACGCTGTCATGTTCACTTGCATGTGCCCGAGAATGTCTGCCATGTGGAGTCGGGCCAAAGGAAAAATTCCCAACCAAAAACCACAAACAAACCCCAAGCTAAGAGATTTATAATTTGGTGGGCCGACTGGAGAGTAAAAGCCGAGTTACTAGAGTGTGGTGGACGCGTCGGCACGTCCCCCCCCGTAGCCTCAGCAGTCCTCCTCAGAGAAAGTGAGAGTTGGATGACGGTGCAGTTGGTAAAGCACACAGAAAAAGTACCTCGCTCCTGTAATTTCAGCTTCCAGAAAGCACCATGATTAGTGACATTTGGTGGTTGGAGTGGGCCTCTGCTGCAGATTTAGAACGCATTCTCACTAATTGGCTGGATAGGGTCGTGCTAAGCGGCATGTTTCAGTCTCTCTGGGTTACAGACAGGAAATAAGTCACAGTCCAACCTTGCCAAGGGGGTGTACTTAGTTTTGTCATTTCCTTCTCCAGTGACGGAGAGGAAGAGCAGTTTCTTTCTCCTTCTATGGTGAGGCACAGCTGCAGGAATGCTTTGTTTCTTTGACTTTAATGACTTGCATTGCACAACACACTTTAATGCAATAAAATGAAATTAAAAAAGATGTACAGTGATCTGTCTTTTATCGCCAGATTTATATTCTAAAGATAAACTGCGATAAGTGAAATCTGCAAAGTAGTCGGCAAAATGTTTTACAATTACAGATTTTTTAAGGCAGTAAAAACCCCTTAGTACACACTTTTTCAAACAGAAATGAACATGTTCACTCTTTTCTCTCATTTAAACTCTCAAAGTTCAAACCTTCATTAAAAAATAAGTCCAGTTTATAGAAGGAAGACACAAAGATGATCACAGTCAAAGATTTATTTCAATTTAGCGAGACAAACACATTCTGTACTGAAGACGAAAATTGACAGCAGCCAATCAGGATGCAGAACTCAATGCGCTGTAAGAAATTCTAAACTTGCTCAACAACGAAACCGCAAAAGGTTAACCGCCAAATAAAGAGGGACCACTGTACAAAAAAATGAAGTGTTTTAATGATTAAGCAGCAAAAACTGGGGGGAAAGATAAGTTACACCAACTTTAATGAGAGCAACAGATATGTGAACGTGAAATATGAAATAAAATACAAATAGCAGTTTTCAATCAGATTAAAAGAAATCCACGTACTCTGAAATGGATTTGCAATTCATTCCTCGGATCAAAAACAAAACAGCATCATTGAAAAAAAAAAACGAAATATGGTGCTCTACCCAAAACACCAAATAAGGTGGCATAAGGGAGAAAGTTTGGACTCGTTCTGCAGTCACCAGACTCGCATCCTTAAAGACCCACTCAGATGAAAACGGTGTTTTTAACATGTTTTTGTGGCACTTTTCTCATGATGGACTTCCTATATTAAGAAAACTACGCTTAAAATGGCTTTTCTGAGTATTTTTTATTCAAATTGTTGTGAAAAAGAGCTGATTTGTTATGCAGAAAAGACACCTCCGCTCCTTTGTAGACGTCTAGCTTCAGGTTTATTTTTTATTTTCCTCGTCTGAGATGGCATCTGGCTCTAAACTCTACGGATTTGGAGTGCTCCAAAATTGCTCGGCCATTCTTGTTGCACCGGTAATGTTAAGGCCGGGGGTGTGAGGGGCTGTACGCTGGCAGGACAGAGAGCTCTCAGTACAGTAGTGGGGCAGGGAACCCAGGGTGGGGTTGCTCCACACCAACAGTCCCAGCCACAACTGAGAGGCAAATTTCTAATCAACTCCTGCCGCTCTGAAGAAACTATGTCCTAGAAAACGACAAAGACCGCTGGGAAGGCTTAGACAACAGATCAAACCACGATGGCTGAAACCCAGTCCACCGTAAACCTCTCTGTGGTAAATTGCTGAGGCAAATATCAAACTGACCCTTAAAGCTCGGTCAAAACTTAAAAAAACATGTAGCCATGAAAAAATAGAAATGATTTTGTTTTGGAGTAGCATAAAGTCTAGAAAAGAAAAGAAACGCTGGAAGTCCAACAAAACAAATAACTTCTGCTTTTGGTGTGTTATCCAACTCTTCTGCTGTCGGGTTGTGCTGCCAACATAAGCGCTTAAATCAGCGTTCCGGCTAGACATTCCTGGTCAGCCCAGGTAAAAATTCCACAGGGGGTGGCTTTTGTTGGTTTAATCTTTGATTTATGAGTGATAATTGATGTTGTGAAATAACTCATTTATTGTTTTTCATGGGTCACTCATGCAGTCTTTTCTAACCTATAACTAAAAAACCACCACAGTGATATTGTTCAGGATGTAATTTCTCATTTGGGAGGAGGTTTTTTTGTGTGTGTGTGTCAAATCAGGGGAGCGCTTTGGTATCTCGATAATCAGCCACGCTGAGCGGAGCCAAGCATAAGTTCACGGCTCTTTCCCCCACAGGCTGAGGTCTCCTGCTGCCGCGTCAGGAGGAAGTCCTACAATGCTGTACTGTTTGCCACCAAGGTGCAGAATGACAAACGCCAGCAGTTTGTCATTTGAGTGCAGACCTGTTGGGTTTAGTCTTATCATAATTGATGTGCAGCAGTGAGTGTGAGACCCTCTGATACCGTACGCTGGTTTGCAGATAAAGGCAGCCTCACATTGTCTGCAGATGCAATAATTTCTGATTACTGTTCATGTTCTCTTCAAAATATGTGTGTTTTTGTAGGCTTATGGGTTCATTTCCACCTGAAATCAAAACAAAATCCCCCCTTGATTCACTACAGTAAAATTTAAAATGGCCTGTTGACAATTAAAGTCATTGGTTACTACAATTATTTCAAAATTGGGATATTTCGTGACAATCTTGTCCTGTCATGCTGAAAGGAATTGGTTTGTGTTTTTTGGGCTTTCAGCTGTTAAACTATTCAAGTCTGGACTAATTTCTGTCAGAATATTGTCCATGTGATGAGAGTTGTTTGATCAAACAGGCTGAACAGGAGTTGTTGATCAGGTGATGCAGTTTTCACTAAATAAACGCTGCTCCGTTTTTCACAAGCGTTTCTAAATTTTAAGACAAGATAACTTGGTTGTTTTCATACCAAAAACACTCTAAAATATGTAAAGACCATTTCCCCCCCAAACTACTTATTCATTGTTGGAATGGAAAAACAGGAAACGGTATCTAGATCAAACCACATGTGGTCGGAAACTTGGAGAGATCAAGATGGGGCCAAAAATAGAAGTACAATTAAATGCCAATCAGTGAGAGGTAAGGACGTCTGGCTGTTTGCAGTAACAGCCCTCTATCATCAGGCTCCTGACGTTTCTTGTCTTAACTGCAGCTGTATTTGTTCAGTGATCCTGAGAATAGATGCTGCTCAGACCACTGAAATGTCCGAAAAAATGCAAACCAGAGAGGGTCGGCTGTGCTCCAAGACATGCTTCAAAGTCTATTAATGTTTTGACTGATTTTTGTTTTTCCCTGAAGCAACTGTTTTTGTAATCGCTATCCAAACTGGGAGAGCAGTTCATGCATCAAACATCGGGACGACCAACGGCTTTACAACTTCTTTAGTAAATTCCCTTAAAATGAAAGTTTTGATGGAAGGTGGAGAAAAAATGGACGGGTTTATGGGGAGACAGACATTTCTTTACAGGATATCTTAGCTGAGTCATGGTGGGTCCAGGCAGACAACAACAGGAGATCTGTGTTTTATTACTGCTCAATGGCCCGGAAATACTGAACACGAGGTCACAGCCATGTGGTTACCCTGACTGTGCACTGACCCTAGAAGAGATCCTCGCCTACATTATGCCGTTTATCCCCAGCTATAACTGCATGGAGGAATCCTCTTCTGCGGAACAAAGACCTCTGACACTTTTCACCAGTCTACATGAGTGATGAAAAGCTGCATCGAAGGGCCGAACCTCTGCGTCTGACACATTTCATTCAGCCTGGTGAAGTTAATGAGAGGCATGCAGGCAATTACAGCTCCGAGGCCAAGCCAGCGGCTATGTGTGTTAGCATTTTTACACTAAGAATTGAAACAAAACAGATTAACTGAACCTTCTAATGTTAAAAATGCATCATTTGAATAAAACTAAGATAAAAATACTCAAGCCGTTATTTGATAAATGTGTAGTTAAAACGTCTAAGGAGTTATCTAAGAGGAATAGGTGCCAACTATGGAAACATGAACATTCTTGAGATTTTGGGACAAATAAGTGTTCTTTAGTAAAGTGACCTTAAAGATGACGTCCAACTACAGATGGGTACCAAAACTTGGTGCCCATTTTCAGTTTTGCTCTACAGTTCTAGCCAATCGTTTTACACTTCCAGGGATTGTGGGCAGGCTCATAAGAATGGATGAGGCCATGAGGGTGGGCGGAGCTTCAGTCAAAATGCTGAAGCCAAGGCGAGGTGAAAGTTCGGTTGTACTTAACAGCAAAAGATTTGAATTCAGCAACCTGATGGATAAGAGTTGCGCGTACATCACGCTGTATCATCACAGGTAAATGCTTTTGGGGGAAAAAATTGTGTATTTTTTCATGTTTGAAGCACCGGTTTGAGAACCAATTAGGCACCAGAACTGTTTCCAAAAGTGTCGGTTTGGCACCGTATAGAATCCAAACAGTACCCATTCCTATGTTAACTTCTTTCTTGTCGTGGTCGCAGAAGCTGCACTCCTCCTCATTAGGCTGCAACCCCAATACTTTCACGCTGCTGTGAATTTGTAGGCATTGAGATCAATTGTTTCCACATCTGCATTGGCTTCAGAAAATTGAGCAACTGAGCAAATCCAAGCAGCTGCCGGACACTGTAATGTGGCGAACGGCACATTTAAATATAAGAATCCTATTCTTTTCTGCTTGGTGTTTTCTTGACCTTCTTTTCCCCTGTTGAGGTTCTTTTTAATTTCCACCCTCCTTTCACGTGTCCCACCCTTTTCTTTTTGTGCTTAATGGGGCAGCAGGAGTCCAGTCTGCAGAACTGCTGCCCTAAGCTTAAAGCCGCAGAGCCTGGCGTCAGGAAAAAGTACGCTGCAGTGCAAAGTTAGACGCACCAGGAGCTCGGCTTTGTACGTTTCAAATAACGATTTAAAAAACTCAGAACCTCCAAGTTCTTTGTCAATGATAATTTTAGAAATGAAAAGTCTTAAGCCCTGAAAGAAAAGTAAGAGCTTTTAAGATATAAGACATCCTCGATATAAAAGACATCCTGAATGAAAAACATGCTTTTTTTACAGCATTGCCACTTTGGATTTCAGCATCAAAACATATTTGTCAAATAGATTTGGAAAGAAATAAACAGTTTCAATTTCAAGTTTGGATAAGACAGTTTGTTTAAATTGTGGTCAAATTGATCCTTTTAGGTGTATCTGTTTAACTAACAGAGTTTCTGTTAGTTCTGTTGTAGAATGTCCTTTGTAAATAAGGAGAGCACCTACCGGTGTTTGTTGGGAGTATGACCGACTCCAGGACTGAGACGTCACAGGTGCGTGGGGTACCGTCCTTCCCAAGCCTCCAGTTTCCAGAGTGGGAGACTGTGAGCTCCTGGTTCGCCGAAGAGCCGGTTCCTCTGCTTCCTTAGTGTTTGTAGCAGCACTGTTGATTCTGCGCATGTACACCTGGGGCAGGAAACCACACAAAAAATGTTATATTTGGTAAATTCACTCTTATGCGTCAATGTTTTTTAGGAATGTAGTAGCTCACACGTCCCCTCACCTCTGCAGGTGATGGCTTGGTTACCTTCTGTGCTGTCAAACCAGCTGCTGCTCCGCTGCTTACGGATTCGTCTACATCAAATGTCGTTGCACGGTATGCCCTCCATGTCGTTGAAGCCTCTGCTTCATCTTCAGACCAGTCATCCAACATTCCTCTTTTGGCTTTTGCCTCGTTTCCTGGCGTGGCACCCTTGTTTCTCCAGGTGCTTCTCACAGTCACATTCTTTGTGTCTGGTATGCCGTCTTCTGGAGAGTACTGGCTTTGTCTTTGGCTTCTCCAGCTGGTGACTGTAGTCGTGCTGCTGCTGCTCTCAAAACCGGATTCTGAATCATTGACGTCTGCAGACGTGTTGTCTATGGGCTGAGCGCCAAGACTGCCGCGCAGGCTGCTGGAAGAGGAGGAGGAAGAGGCCTCCACCATGGAGGCTTTGTAGAATTTGGACCTTGATGAGTTATCACCGTGGTTGAAGCTCCCACAGTCCTGGTCCTGGAAAGACCGCATGGTGATCTCACTTTTGGGTATGGAGATCTCATATGGGATGGAAATACTGCCATGGTGGTCAAGGCTGGGACCTGGCAAAACATCAAACATGTTAAAAAAAGGACAACACAAATCAACATGAATATTTTCTAGTTAAATATCCTTGACCACAAGTCTTTCTTTATCCAGTTGTGTTAACAAGATATTGTCAGTTGTATTTATGGCACGCAGTGACCTAAACTTGCACTCCCTATGCTTATTTTTTTAAACAGTTATTTGAAGGTATATCACTACATGTTATTATAAAACATATTGAAAAACCACAAGAAAGGACGACTGCTCCTCCATTTCTTACCTCAGTCCTGAGTCTAACTGCTGCATGAAGTCAAGGGGTGGGTTAGTATTAAAGCTCCAGAATAATTATTAGCTGTAAAAACCCATCAGCTCTTAAATTCCTAAAATTAAGCTTTGAATGTTGTTCTGAACCCACCTATGAGGATGTTGCTGGTAGACGTATGGCGCTCCTTGAGGGCCGTCGGTTCACTGGACACACTGCTGCTACGACTGCTGGTTCTGGAGGAGCTTGGGTCGTTAGGGTAGAAGGTTATACTGCTGGTCATTTTACTGGATGTGCTCATCACAACTGGCTTGGTGGAGATCCTGGGTTTGCTGTTTGTAGATAAAGGTTCAGAAATCATAATTTCCTTCCTGTCAATCTCAGTGATGGCGGGCTTGATGACGGCCTTTGACCTGAGAGCTTCTCTTGGGCTGTACACCCTCTGGATCTCAATCACAGAGGGGGTATGCGTGGGTCCCTGATGCCCCCCATCAGCATACTGAGTCCTGTGCATCTCCTCATCAAACGAACTCCGAGAGGAAGATCCCTCGGAATGCGAGTCATGAACATGGGGGTATTTGGTATATTTGGAGGCTGCATTCCTACTGCCTACAGTTGGAGCAACATCAGAGATTGGTTCTGGTTCTGAAGGCCTTGAACTTGTGGATTCAGTTTCAGAAGCAGAAGAATGACCCTCTGAGCCCTGGTCGTTGGGCAGCAGTGGAGTGAGGTGAGATCTGTAGGCTATGTATGATCCATTTGTTTTGGCTGAACCAATAGATCCAGAGACCGTTTCTTGAACCTGGTCAACAGACTCGTGATCAGAAGCAGAAGCCAATTCTTTCTCAAACACAGCATCACTGTTTATGATACTGGATGTTTCCGGCGGCACATCAGAGTTATTTGATTCGCTGTCGCTACCTACACTCAAGCTTGAAAACTTTCCTTTGCTCTTTTTAATCTGCCCATCAGGCTGTTTAAGGGCGGTCCTCAGTGGCTTCTGGTCGTTTGCTGCTGGGGGGTAACGGCTAAGAACAGACACTTTCTTCATTTCAGTAGAAGCTGTATTTACGGAGTTGTATGTGGTGCCTCTGGTCTTTTCCTCGGGAACCCTTGATGTGTCCCTCAGTCCATTATTGGAGGAAATCAAAGCAGCTTGGGTTTTAGGCGTCCTTCGGAACTTGTGTGCAGGACTAAGAGCTCTCCTTGCAGACTTTGGAGAACCCCCGTCAGAGTAGCTGAGCTCTTTGCTTCTTAGTTTGGTTTCTCTTCTGTGCTGAGGAGAGAGCTCCCTGTTCTTGCGGCTGGGGGAACTTGGTTCTGAACCAGCTGCTGCGCTTCTAAACTTTGGCTTCTCATGTCTGAAGCCTCCTTTTACAATGATCTCCTCATTCTCAGCTTTGCCGTTCTCCAGAACCTTGGCAGGGCTGTGGGGGCAAGTTTTAGATTTTTCACTGCTATTTTTATCCAAACTACTTACTCCATTTCCTCCCTTTCCATCTTTCCCTGAGAGCTGCGCCCTCAGTTGTTCCAACTGCTCGTTCAATTGCCGAGCTCGGTTTTGTTCTGTTTGGAACTTTTCATGGAGTTCACCATTTATGGACTCGGAGTTCTTCAAATCCTCTTCAACAATTTCCAACTGTTTAAGGCGGTTCTTAAGCCTCTCCACCTCCAGCGTCAGCTCCTTCACCTTGTTGTCCTCCTCTTTTGAACCTTCCACACTGCTATTCTTTTCATTCTCTAACTTGTTCACAATACCACTGTTCTCGTCTGCTAGCTTAAAGTAGTCGAGGCTCTTTTTACATCCGGCCAGTTTGTTGGGGAAGAGCCCTGTGGATGACAGCTCATCCTCAATTCTTGACCTCATGAAATCTGCACGACTGGCATCTGTAGCCACACCGAGGCGGTTCTTCTGCTGGTCCAGTTTTTCTGTCAGCTTCAGAATGATGATTTCATCCTCTTTCTGTTTCTCCAACAGTTTTTTACGCTCGGCCACAAAGGCCTGAGTGAATCCTTTGATTTTGTCGAGCTCTGCTGCCAAAGCCTGCTCTGCTTTCTCCAACTTGATCTCAGACCCCTCTACCTCCTTTAAACGGGTTTTGAGTGTTTCCAATTCAGACGAGAGCTTCTTAGTCAAGTTCTTTTCCTCATTGAGGCTAAGGCAGAGTTGGCTGCAGTCAGACTTGCTCTTAGCAAAAGCTTCTTCCAGTTTCTCTAGCTCGGCCATCCTCCGCTGAAGACGCTCAATCTCTGCCTTCAGCTCCTTGGTGAGGCTCTCTTCCTCTTCCAGTTTTTCTCGAACTGTGCGACAAAGGTCTTCGGCTTTGCGTACTTCCTCATCTTTGCCCTGGATCTTCAGGAGACGTTTCCTCAAGCCCTCCACATCCCCAAGTAGTGAAGAGTTGCTGCCCTCTGCTTGGATGATTTTGTCCTACAGAGAAGAGAGATCATTTACTTTTCCATGTTTCCCCCTTCAAAACACACACTAAGACAAAAGAAAGTCAGAAGTCAATGAGTACTGACCTGCAGGTCAAGCAATTCATCCTCTGACTTCTGCAGCTTGTTGGTTGCTTCTTCCAGTTCATCCAGTCTGCGGCTGAGACTCTGCAGCTTGTGCCTCAAGTGGCGATGCGTCATGTCCTTATGATCAGACATGGCTCGAAAAATCTTTGCAATACACTGGTTGGGGTTTTTTTTTTAGAGTCCAGATTATTTGATGACAGAGCGATGGGGGTTCCACATCTGTGTGGCAGTGATAAAAAGACTTGAAGGCTTTCAAGGAAATGCTTTGCTCGTCCGTTTTTTGGCCGTTGGTCTTGTTGTGTGTCTCCTTAAGACTTCAAAGTTTCCTCAGAGTGGTGTTTAGCAGACAGGTCTGTCATCTATAGGAGGGAGAAGGCAAACAGCATTTGTTAATGATAATAGTCTGCAATCTAAATCAAGCTAGCGAGTTAGAAAGCTCAGAAATTAGAAACAAGAGTCACATAAACATTTGGTATCATATGCTTTTATGGTGAATTCCATCTGCTGTATGACCAAACAATAAGAGCAGAACTTTAAAGTTAAACAACTGCTTAGTTATTAAAGTCCCACTTCAATCATCTTTTGATCCATTTTCAAAATGTTCCCTGTTGTTTTAATTGTGATTATATCATTTTTTGACCCAAAAAAAAACCCCCACCTCCCCTCCCTTCCCCGTTACCGAGAGCCCTCTATTAACACACCCTCCCGCTAGCTTACGGCCCCTCACACCCCTGACTTAACAGTACCGGGGCAACAAAAATGGCGAGCAATATTGGAGCTCTTCAGCCGTACAATTTTGAGTCAGATGCCAGCTCGGACGAGGAAAACGGAGATGTACATCGATCTATTTGTCTACAAATGGATGCATCAGAATGGAGAGGAGCAGGGAGTTTGTGGTTCGCAAAGCATATTTTCCATGTTACAATCTTTTTTTTCAAACTGCACCTTATCCATCTGCTCCCAATCCACAATGATTTTTGAATAAAGAACTTCATTTATGGACATAAATGTTTGGATTTCTTTCTATGTGTGCATTACTTGGGTTGATGCTGACATCTGGTGAAAATTTCATGTCAATAGCTCAATTAGAAATATGTTTTTTGAGAGAAACGTTGACGTGTTCAATACTTATTTTCCCCGCTGTACATATATACGTGTGTCCTCCATCATGAAAAAAAAGCCACAAGAACCGATGAAAAAAACATGATGTTCAACAGAGCGGATCTCAATTATCAATGGGAACAAATATCTTGGTCAGCATTGAGGTTTTGTTATTAAAAAATAATGTATAGGCCAAAATCATGAATCGCAGGTTGTCTTTGCCTTTCAATCCGCCTGTATTTCACCTTGTTTGTCCCTGCAGGACTTGGGGGAGGTACTTCTCCTTTGTGTGTGGGTGTGTGGATGGGGGTTCATGCATATCTGTATATCTGCACAGGCTTGTTCCCTCAGACCCACACAAGCTCTCGTCTTCCTTCTCTCGTATCCCACATCGATCCAGGCACGGTTTTGCTGACAGCAGCATCTCTCTGTTCTGCCCCCCACCCCCCACCGCATTGCCACTCCATCACAACACTGCAGCATTCACAGCACCTTGAGAAAACACTGATGATAAATAGAGGAATCCTCATCCTGTCATCACAAAATAAGATCCCAGTTACTTGAGTAAATAACTGCTGTCATCAGGATCATTTAATCCCAGTTGTGCTGTGGTAAAGCATGTTGGAGGAGGGTTACACCAAAGGAATGGGTCAGTTCTGCTATTTAACCTTTCATGATAGCATAGATTATATACACAGTGCTGTCTATCAGCAGGGTCATCATCGAACGGCACACATTCACGTCTCATTCATGATTCAGGCCCTGGGTTTACCCTGTTTGACTATACTACAGCCCCCCTCCCCCAGCATCGACTGGGACCTTCTCACGTTGATCACAAAAGGGAGACGGGGAGATAAAGAAATATATTTAGAAATGATCACTTATTGATTCCCAGAAGACCTCTTTCATCTCTGACCCTTCTCCCAAAAGCTTTGTGACCACTTTTACCAGATCTCACACATAAATCTTCTTGATGTAAGCCCGCTCTCCCAAAGACAACCCATTTGATGTCTTATTATGCTTAGACCACAGGGTCGTGAAGTCGTGGCGTCTGATTATTTTATGACAAAGCACAATGAGAGTTCAAAGTTTTAGCTGAAGTCGTTTTTCCCCTTCATGAGGTTTGGTGGTTTTGTAATCTTCTCAGTGAACATAAGACATCAAGGAAATAAAATGTGTGAAATGAAGCGGAGAAAAATGAAAGAACAAATGAAAGACACAAGATTTGTTCCCTACTCGCATGCCACAAGTCTTTTTTTGTTTTTTTTTCAATGGCTAGTTTGTGATCAGCTGGTAAAAATAACAAAAATCCTCTTTTTTTTAACTGTCCGACTGGTAAAACCAGTACTTTTACATGCTTTAAATTCTGGTGTATTGCTTTGTTTTCAAACCAGTTCCTTAGAGCTTGATTCTGTCCCCACAAGGCATTTATTTCAAGCTTGGTGCTGCTTAATAATGCCATTTTGCTGGGTCTAGTTACTCCCATCTTGGCAGGCTGCCCACTTCTCTTCTTGTTCTCCGTCTTCGTTCTTTGCCAGTTTTCTACCTCCCACCCTCATCTCTTCCCTCCATCTCTGTTTGACACGCACCCCAGTCCAGCCAAGTTTGCACTTTTAATGGGTGGCAATGTGCACAACGTGGCTTTGTGCTGCCAAACCAATCAACATACCTGATTCGCTTTATTGCAGGCCAGAATCATCGTTGGCTTTAGAGGGACGGAATGAGAAGAGATGAAGCAAGCAAAGGAAATGTGCTTAGACTTTTGTGATTACACATCATACTTTCTCAGTTTCTCTGGATTTTGCCACTTTTTCTTTTTGTCTACAAAGAAGTAAAAATAGAAGTTTTGACTCAGAAAAAGTTCACAAAGAGGAATAAGATGGAGAAGAGAACTAGAACCAAAGCAGAAATTGACTCAAAGTCTTTTTTTCTCCTTTTTTTTTTCTTTGAGGCGGGGATCAAAGCTATGTGGCAGAGATATGAACTCCATTAAAGACCCAATGTGGTGAAAATCCTGTTTTTGGTGTTTTTAACATGTTCTTGTAGTATTTTTCTCATGATGGGGAACACATGTAAAGAAAATTAAAATTAAAATAACATTCGTAAGCGTCTCTTTATTCAATCATCGTTAATTAAGAGCAGAAAAATATAGAACGTAGTAACTACAATCCACTTGTAGACAAATAGATCCATGTTTGTCTGAGCTGGCATCTGGCTCAGAACTATACAGCTGGACTCCAACATTCCTCACCATTTTTGTTGCACTGCTAATGTTATGATCGGGCTTTATGTGACGGGCTTTAAGCTGGCGGGAAGAGCATGCAAACATATGGATGATGGGAAATGGGCGCAGGCTTACTGCCCACTAACAGTCGCGCCCACAACTCAGACTCCTGCTGCGCTGCAGAAACTATGTCCTAAAAATGACAGTTTTATTTATTTTGGCTCAAAATGACATAATTAAAAGACCACAGGGAACACTTTTATAATAGCTCAAAAGATGATTGGAGTGGGACTTTAGATCATTCTAAACAACCATCCATCCAGCCTTACAGTCTGTCTCCTTTCAATGAGGGTTTTCCAAATCCCTGATCAATGCAGAATCCTGGTTTGAATTCTGCTTTGTCCTGGAAATACTTCAAAATGGAATGAAAAAAGTCTGAGATCATGAGACGCCTCTAATCTGATCTGTATTTGGAAATTACGTCTCACTTTTTTTTTTAGAAGATTTACAAGATACATCTCATCCTATCCCTTTTTTAAATTAAAAAAAAACCCACCAAGGATACAATCAAACAACATATCATTAAGGCTTTGGCCACTCTCCTCCTCGCCTGTTGCCTTCAGTACATTCTGTTCTCTCCATGAAAAGTTCTCTCGTTGCACTTGACGTTAGGTTAGAACTTAATGGTTTTGAAACTCTTCTGCCTCATAAATAGTAGTTAATAAAAGAGCCTAGTCCAATTTAACTGCCACAACCACATTTTATAAGGCTTTTTGCCAGTTCTAGTAAGCATGACAAATAATACTGCATATTTGTACAACTATGTCTGTGTAAAGACAACTACAGTGAATGGATGCCGAGACAGCAGTAGAAGCCACAAGAAAGTAGAGACCTGATGCTTGGCCTGTATTTTTTCCATTTTTCCAAGAAGTTTGAAAAAATAAAAAAACCTGCATCCCATAATGGTCGGTTTGCCATTTCCTGTGCTGTCATGTTACTCTTTTACTTCGTTGCTTTCACTCCGTCAGTCTTGCACCACTTCTGGAAAAGTGGTCAAGTGAAAGGCAGTGTTTCTGCACAAAAATGTACTGTAACAAAGTCAGAGGAGTGTGCTGGGATGAACTGGACAAAAAAACAAGCTTTACTTCAACCCTGAATGATGGAGACTTAACAGAAAAACTTCAAATCTGGTTGAAATTATTTTTTTAAGCTAACAAAAAACATTAGTAAATAATAAAGGTATTAGTTTAAGAGGCATCCAAGATAAAGACCACAGGCTGCACGGTGGCACAGTGGTTAGCGCTCGTGCCACACAGCAAGAAGGCCCCCGGTTCAAGTCCCGGCTGGGGGACCTGAAACAGAATATCAATGGGGGACCTTTCTGTGTGGAGTTGGCATGTTCTCCCCGTGCATGCGTGGGTTCTCTCCGGAGTCTCCAGCTTCCTCCCCCCATCCAAAAACATGCTTCATAGGTTAATTGGCAACTCTAAATTGTCCATAGGTGTGAATGGGTGTGTGATTGTGGCCCTGGGACAGACTGGCGACCTGTTCAGGGTGTCCCCTGCCTTCGCCCATAAGTGGCCGGGATAAGCTCCGGCAGCCCCGTCACCCCGAAAGCGAACAAACGGAAGAAGATGAATGAATGATGAATGAAGTTAGCCACATTTCCACCAAGACAACAAAGCTCAAGTAAAGTGATTCTAATTCTCCCAAGGGGAAGGTTTTGTTGTTTCATTTTTTACTTGTCCAAACTCCTAAAATGTCTTCTCACCCACAATGATCCAAAAATACAAATAATCAAAGATTAAGGGAAAAAAAATACCCTCACGTGTTGCTAAATAAGGGAACAGTATCCTTGGCATGAAAGATGAACAGAAAAACACTGTAGAATATATATAATGTCTAAAGCTCTTTTTAGACGGGTGACATGTGCATCAATGTAATAATCTTTAATGGAGAAAATGGTCTTCCTTCCAGCTTTAGCCCAGTGACCCATAACCCTTTTCTAGGTCTGTCCTCCCACATTTCTCTTGAGAGTCAGCAACAAGAGTCTTGCTGCTGGGGTCAGTAGAAGAAATAACCTCAAAAAAAACAAAAAGGAGGTGAGCAATGTTAGAAAAACAAACTGACTGCAGAGGAGTGAGAGACCCCACAGATCTGAAGGAAGTTCATTCATATAATCTACATTTTTGGCCGCCATTTGTGGCCTGATTGAAGATGCAACTTTGAAGAGGTTCAATCAGACACAAAGCCCCAAAAGCTCTTTGGCTCTGACTCTAATCTTAGACACTCAACAGTAAATTGGAGCATGTTCTTCAAGACAAGTCTGAACTGCATAGTGGATTACAGCTGCTGCCGTACAGGAAGAGCATCAGATGCTTTAAACCACTGCCGCCCTTCCTGAACATCATGGCCAGCCTTTATCTAGTCGGGTCTCAACTAAATCTGAACAGACTACACATACAATTGTAGATTTTCACAACAACTTTGCAAAAATAATAATTTTCTAACATAACTATTGAACTTTTAAAGCTATTTAAACTTTTATCTCGTTTATAAAGAGTAAAATGGATATCCTTCATTTCTATAACTTTTCTTCCAAATCTCAAATGATTTAATACGTAAAATGATGTGTGGAAAAAAAAGATGATATGCAATAGAAATATATCTTGATGTAAACAGCTGTGTATTAAAATGACTATGGTCATGGTGACCATTAGTTTTTATCTTGCATGATTCAAAGACACGCAATAAGTTACAGAAAAACCCAATACCTTTTAAAATGAGAAACAGTTTCTAAATGCTAATATTTTGGTAAATTAGACTTGTTAAATTACTGTCTCTTATCTCAGTAGTCAGGAAGTGCTGTTTCCACTCCTGGATACAATGAAAACCCATTTAAGGGCCATAAAAAACACAATTTAATATGTTAAAATGTTAAAAAACACATATCTGGTTAGGAGAAAAAGGGCTAGGTAGACAAAGAAATATTCAATATTAGATTGAGTTTTATTTAAAAATAACTATTGAATAATTATATTTTATTTTAATGCTTGTGTTTTTACAGGCAAAGCATTGTTCCATTTGGTTTTTATCATAAAAAAAGATTTACTAAGTTTGATTCATTAGTTTGGTGAAAAATGTTCTTTATAACAAAATTAAAATAGTTTTTAATGAAAAAAAGACGTTTAATCAAATCAAGATTGTTGAATGTGTTTAACATCCAGAAGGTCCCAACGTTGGTCCCAGTGTTGTGTTGGAAAGTATGCAGATGCTTATCACCCAGAGCCCTGTTTACATGTGCAACAAAGCACAACCTAAAGAAAAAGGCTTTAACAGCAGCAATGCAGTATAACGCAAGTCATTTTTCAGGTATGTGTTTTTTTTGTGAGGAGCTTGTATAAGAAAGTGGAATAATGGTACCGATCAGGATTGGCATAACTGAAAAAGTGGTACGTAGCTAAAGCCTTAGTCACATGCAGCTGTACTGGAGGGTTGATCCATATGGGTGGTACTGATTTTTGGGTTGTTTGAGCCCGTGAACAGTTGGAGACGTGAGCGACTGCATCTTAAAGTAGGAACAGATGTGTCTTGCTGTTTCCTTGACGCTCGTATGGCCACCTTCAGGGGGTACAGGTGATACGTAAGCGCCCATAGGACGCCCACGTACGCCCAATATAAGCTCAGATTGTCTAATTGCCTTATTTCTAATAGTTAGGCTACGCGGACAACACGGAATTATCTGTACGACCTGTCTGCATCTCATTCACTTCTCCTTTTATCACCTTTCTGTGTTCCTTATGTACTCTGACATAAATGTATCCCCCTATAAGAGAAGTTGACTAATTCTCAAGACGACTAAAAAAATCTTGAGATCAGCAAAAGTCTTGAAACCCGTGTAAAATGACATCCGGATTAATCTGTGTACTTTAACTCTTAAAGTCGTGCTTTTGCCTTAAATTAGGAATGGAATCTGTAAATATTCAAGGTATTTGTTGTAAAAACAGCCCGAAAGCAGCAGGATAAACGTAAAGATCCATGAATTCCTTCCAGGGAATCCACTAAAAGCCTCAACTCCAGATGCCCTGTGAGTTTGGGGTCAGAGGTCACGACACTGTAATACATGTAAAACATTTCAGAAAAGACACAAGGGCAAACAAACCACTACACAAATCTACCAATATCACTGTGGAAAGTTAATACAGAATAACTTGTTGTTTTAACAAAATAAAAATACTTCCAAATAAACAGTTTAAATGTTACATTTGAAATAAATATAGGTAAACACTTTAAAATGAGTTTTTTTTGTAAGCAGTGATTAGATTTTGGCGGACAGAGGTGCTTTTGGCTCCAAGTCAAGAATCTTTATACTAATTATGACAAAGTTTCGTGAGCATGTTTAATGCGATAAAATAGGGAAGTGCTGACATATTTATCTGAGAGGCAAAAAGGGTATGCCAAGCACGATATGAAAACCAAAAAAACAGCATTTCTCCAGCCAAATGACTTTCACCATTTCTCTCCGTCTCTTATGTTACGTTTGATCCTTGACGGTGATTAAAAGCGGCAGATTTGATCTCCACAGCAGTCAGTGTTCAGATTGGTGGGGAGTTTGTTTTGAGCATTTTAGCAGACCTACACACCCACACATCAGCAAAAAAACAAAAAGGTTTCAGAGAAGAGTCGGTGTAAAGAATGAGATAGCTCAAATCTGACGCAGAGCAGAAACTCAGTCACACATTCTCAGTCACTTATTATCGCAGTGCTGCCTGTCAGGAACAACATGGTACACTTTACCTATTTTAAACTCTGCTTAACAGCTGTTCAAACACTCAAGCGAGCAGACGTCAGCGAAAATCCTTATGTGACCCATGAACGCTCACAGATACATGAAGTTGTCTCTGAAGATGAGCTCCACAGGCAGGAATTCTGGCTATTATTAGTTTAGAGTGTGTCACTGTTTAACACGGATAACAAGACGAGAAAACATCACTACATGGACACGTGTTCTAGTCGCTAAAGAACCAGCCGTCTGTCGTTTTAAAGACTGTAACAAAATAACGGCTGTCAAGTTATTATAAGTCAACTGCTTTTCTGGAAGAGTTTTTATGCACTGAACACCTTAATCAAAAAATATCATTTACATTTGGGAATCAACCACTGATTATTTATGCAAAATAGAAAACTTTGCAAGAATTGCTTTTAAAACCTGAAAGGACAAACAGGTACAGGAACTAAAAACCAAAGGACTCCTAGTAGGGAAACTATACAACATTAGGCCTAATGACTTAAAATACGTGAAAAGACTTAGACTGTAAAAACAAGACTATTTTATCAAAGAAAATCATCATAAATACATATCTAATATACACCCTTTCTTTGATTTACTTCTTACAGTCTCATTTCATTGTTTTTCTCAGTACAATTTTCAAAACTTAAAGTCCCACTTCCACAATATTTTGATCTATTTTCAAAGCGTTCCCAGTGGTCCTTTATTAAGATTATTCTGTTTTTAGCCAAAATTTTAAGCTATGTGCTTAAAAAAAATGGTTGCATTAAAAACCCAAAGTTATACACCCAACTTTTCAAAATGGATTTTTCACTTTTTCCACAAACAAATAGTAACAAAAGTGTACGTAGTGCAGAATGCAGGTTTGCACTAGCTGCAAGTGAAAGCAGCCACTTTCACATGCCGATTTTCTGGGGAACATAGCAATGATTAACAGCAGTAAAGTACACCTCTGCAGCTGCTGTTTACACAGTCACTTCAAAGCCAGAGATTATGTCGTTGAAATGTGGTTTAAAGCCTGGAAGCTCAGGGATGGAGTACAGAGGTGGCTAAGTCTCATTCAAAACAAAGCTTCCGTATTTTTATGAGATGCAAGTTGGATATGAGGCTTTATTTCAGCTTGAAGACTTACTTTTAATCAATTTAAGCAGGAAAACAAAGGTTTTACGTTACTTCAAAATACGTCTGCTTTTGAATCATTGCAAAATTGCTTTTCTTTGCTTTATTTTTATGGTGAAACTGTACATCTGTCTGCTTCGCCTGACCTTCATCCTATGTTTCTCCGATTTGCAGCTTCGTTTATGTGGCCACGAAGGGAGAAGAAGGAGGAAAAACTTCATATGGACACGACGGTTCATCCAAAACAATCAATGGGTCAGTGTTCTTGATCACAGAGCCCTTCCAGTGTCTGCATCAGCTGCCTGACATCTTGCTTGGACACTGCATTACCGTCCGAACAGGGCGTGCACTCGCAGAGCTCTGCTGGCAGAGCTCGGCTTTGCTTCGTCAGCCAGAGCCTTGGCATTAAGCAGCCTGCTGCGGCTGAATGAACAGCTCAGTGGCTCTCTGCTGAACAAGAAACTGGGGGGGGGGGGGGGGGGGGGGGGGGGACACAAAAGCTGAGAAGAAGCAACTGTGAGGAGGAGAAAGTATGTAGTAAGCAGTGAAAGACGGAATGACTGTCAGAGAGGAACATTAAGAAGAAGGGGGATTGCCTGGACTGAATGCAAAGCAGGTAGCTGCTTTAGTAGATTAATGCAGCAGAAACTCATCAATTGCAGGAAGGGGGGGGGGTGATGGTCAGAGCAGGAGGGGCAGCTGGACAGAAAGTGATGACAGTGCATCATTGGAGGCAGAATGCAGATGACTGAAAAGCCTCAGATTAAGAATAAAAAAAAAAGTTTCATTTCCTGTTTTAGCTGCTTCAGTTCAATAATCAAAAAACATCTTGGATTCTATAATGAGGGTTATGTTCCCAAAATCTGATCCATGCTTTTAACTCCTCTCATTTAGAATATTGCAGATCTCCCTTTAATTGTCTTAACCTTTGTATATGAGAACTGGACCAAGCGAGTGTGATGTCGCTCTTCAAAACTAGCTTCCTTAGGGCTACAGTGAAATTAAGTCAATTCAGAGCATGTCAAAAAAAAAAGGTAACTTACTCTGACAAATAGAATGACTGAGGAATACCATTTTATTTCTCAATAGAGGTCTAAGAGGTTTTGGCTTCTTGGAGCCAGCAGGTACTTCCTGATTGGACTGCAAGGCGGGAGGGGGGAGGGGTCACTCAGTCCAGTTCTCATTTACTTCAATGGTCTTGAATCTGCAGCCACCGTCTCCAGCTGGTCCAAAGGGCAGCAGCAAAGTTTTTTAACAGCAACAAACGGTCATATACATCAACTACCGATTAAAATTTAGAATTGATTGAATGATTTTAAAGTATTATCATATGTCAGAACTGCCGACTCCCTATACCTCTAGTCGCTCCCTATGGTCCTTGGGCCAGAACCTCCTAAAAGTCCAGAGAACCCGGTTTAAACTCGTGGAGATCTGTCCTTCCAGGCGGAAGCCCCGACTCTGGACAGCCCTGCCTTTGAGCCTCCTTGAGGCCGTTTCTGCTGACTCTTTGAAAACAATTCTACGACATTTTTGGATTCAGACAAGCTTTAAGTTAATTTTGAAACTACCGGTACATTTGATTGTATCTCACTTTTTCTTTTTTCTCTTTATTAATTTTTATTGCATTTTTTGTGTAAATTGTTAATTGAATTGTAATTGAATCAGTAAAAGCTATATTATTAGATTCTTTTTGTCACGGTATGCGGTATTAAAGAAAAAAAATTCGGTATTAAAAACTCATCTTCCTCAGAATGCTATCAAGTAACCAGCAGCAGACTTTACTTCCCAAAAATGCAAACATTTCGCAATTTACTGAAATGTGTGAGTAAACGGCCGGAGTCATGACTGTATGTGCTGACTAACATGTCATCACTCCCTCTCCCTACTGCTGCAGCAGCATTGATCCCTGCATTACAGCAGAATACAGTCACATGTATCCGTAGGTGTGTTACTTCTGTGGGACTTCCGGCTGCCGGGAAGGAAACATGGCGCCGGCGTTTGTGCCCGAAAGGAAACAGACTCACAAAGAGCAGAGGAGTGGCGGAAAAGACATAGAGGAGGAAGAGTGGGAGGAAGGGAGGCAAGAGCAGAGGATGAGGAGAACGAGAAATGAGGTGAAAAGAATGACACCTAAGAGTGTTTGTGGACAAAAACGTTTTAGGACTAAAGTGTAAACAAGTTTTAAAAACAAAATAGTATCACTTTGGAAATTATCTTTTTCATAGGGTTATTGGAAGGAGAAAATAAAATTGTTAAAACATGCATGTATAATATAGATGCTTCTAGGTTTTTTTTTTAAACAAACTTAAAACTAGGGGGAAAAGGTGCAAACCCTGAACAATTTCAACACTAATTCCAACAAGTGGGAACATTTCGAACTGTATCCCGAAGATAATCCTCATTTTGCCACCAACTATTTCTGCAAAACTAAGTTGGAGCAAAACACAGACACACAACTTGTATTTTATTGTAGGAAATTCTAGAAAATGACTAAACACAAAGAGCATGAAATAAATTTAAAGCTGTGTCACTTACTTTTCTTAAGCTGCATCTGGTATTCCACAGCAGGTCAGGTTCCTCTCCACAGATTCTCCATCCTGTAGTTTAAACACAAAGAGGGCATGAAGTTATTAACAAGGGAGAACTGGTCATCATATCAAGACACACGCTCAAACCATCTTTCACTATGGTCAGGTTAGGGCAGTTGGCAAGGCCGAGACGCCGCGTCCAGGCTGACAATGCGGCCACTGTAGGGAAGATTGTTCACAGTCAAGCTAACAGGCAAAGAATGAGCTAACTTTTCAGATATGGGGCACATTCAGATGCTCTGCAATAGACTCATGCATGAGCAGACAAGCAATTTTTGGCCAGGACAACAGAAGCCCCTATTCAGTTCTCTGGTACACACACAGACCATTATCATAATCATCATCATCCCCGAAGCTCTCATCTGCTTCAAAAACACGAGCAAACGCACACACATTCACACACGAAAGAGAAAACAATCCGGCACCAAGCATTCCACTACAGTAGCATTCCATATGTTTGGTTAAGCACAGAGAATCCAGATTTAAGAGAGGAGTCTGGACTGAAGAGGTTTGGGGAGATCTGTTGCTCAGTTGATCAGTTTGTGTCTGTCTTTAAGGGTGGAACACAACTCATCCAGTAGACCCCAACTCCAACAAAAGCTAAGAAATGAACCCACTGGTAAAAAGGTTTCAAGACAGTCCTCAAGCAATTTGACTTAATCAGCAAAAAAGAAACAACCTTTAAAATCCTTTTATGTGGAAATCGGACAAATAGAACACATTTAAAAATTATGTAAATGCAAAAGGTCACATCACAAAGCAGATAAGTTACAGAGATATGTAGGAGCAGTTAACACAATCAAGCAACTGATTATGGATTCAAGACCAAATCATTTATTTTCCTTTTTTTTTTAAAAGTCGTATCAGAAATCAAGAGAAGACTACAAAACGGTTTTTCTGTGGTTGGGTTTTGGCGAGTGTTCAGTTTCCTGTTCATAGGTGACAGCGGTGGAAGCTGGTGTGGTCTTCTGTTGCTGCAGCACATCTGCTTCAAGTTTCATTTCGCTTTGAGGTCAAACGGCTTTCTGCTTTCTGACCATTTTCTGTTGTGCGTACAAAAAATAAAAGCTATACAAAATACTTGAACCTCAAGTCTCCCTTTCCTCTATACACTGATACTTGTTTTAAATTTTAGAGGGGTGTCTTGATCATGACCATGTGTCTACACGTTAAACAATACACGGCTAATGTAAGTGTAGACAAAGGAATGCACCTCCAAAACAGTCTTTGGTGGCTGCATTGCTTTGATTTTTTTAAAGTGCCAATCATCATCCACTTTTAATCGTAGTCTTACCCAACACATTTTTCATGCCTAATGAATTAATGAACCAAGTTTTTAAATGTATTAAGTATACAACAAGGCCTCATTATTTTGCAAACACAGGTTATAAAGGAGGAGAATCTGCATTTCTTTAGGGTCTCTTTTTGCTTGCCAGTGAACCCTGGTGTGGTTCCCTTACAGTGTGAATGCAGACAGTCCACCTGTCAAACCAAAAGGTGCTGCACAGCTCCAGTAGAAAAAAAAAAGCAAGCAGCCCAAATATGAAGTGGCAGAATAGTACATCGAGAAGCTTATTAAAAAAATTACCTTTGGAGTATAAGGAAGCACAAGGCATTTGTTTTTTTCTCTCCTTATCTTTCATTTTGAGCACACAAAAAAGGAAAAAGTTAAAAAACATGCACAATTTTCAGCATTATTTATATAAACAAAACAAGTCTCAATTAACTCTGATATGAAATAGATGCATTTGAAAGAACATTAATATTATAAATTGACCGTCTCCACACTTTATCGACCATGTATGCTGACTTTTAGCTGTGTGTTCAATTCTGCATCTCTGATAGTCTGTCATGGAATAGGAAATTGTATAAATGCTTAAAGCTAGACAACAGCAGAGGGTTTTCTTAGTGGGTTGAAAATTGTAGTTGTGACCCAGGAAAGAAGACTTTTTAGGGAAAACCTAAAAAACAATGACATGCGATTTATCTACTCCCTGAAACTTCCTGCTTCCTCAGAGGTGACAGACAGAGAACATCATCTTCATAGCTGCTCCTGCCAATCCAACTCCACCTTCTGAGCAATGCTGCTTGCTCCTGCACATTCCTTCAAAAGGACCGAAGCCCTGTTGCTCTGCAGTCAAGTGTCACATTAAACTTAGCACCAACAAACAGGTTTTGCTGAATCATTCGACATTCTCATGCTACACAACAACCTTTCTATCTGGCACAAAACAAACAAGGATCAAAAATCTCTAGAAAACCAGTTTTTCTGTGTGACAAAATCGAACACAAATATTTTCAGATTTAAGAGCATTTAAAATTATATATATATATATATATATATATATATATATATATATATATATATATATATATATATATATATATATATATATATATATATATATATATATGAAAAAAAGTTTCTGAGTTAAAAGTTAATTCAGTCATTTTAAATATCCAAACATTGACAAGAACCTTTACCATTTCAGACTTTTGGTTTTCAATTGATCTTCAAGGTGATGCAATAATATTAATGATTGGGATTTTGAATTGACAAAATTATACAAATTAAAATAATATATTGTATCCTAAAAGTATGGAACTAATGGGAAACAAATAAACAGTCTAGTGTTAAGAAATGATTAAAAGCTATAGGTAAACAAAAAGTATTTCCAGTCATCTTGGAATCGATTTCCTCTATTCACTCTTTTTTAATCAGTAGCAAACATAGCCATTAATGCCATGAAAGCTAGACAGACAATGAGTGTTCTAAGAGATAGATTGGACTTTATGATATTAAGGGGTAAAAAAAAACATGTGTATCCCTTCCAGGAAAAATTTAAACTTTACTCCACACGTTATTCACGATTGAATCAAACTAAATAAAAAACCCTGCATAATTTTGGTTATTTTTAATAACCAGAGGTAAAATAAATCACATTATAAAACATTTGTTTTTAATTATAAAAGTAGTAATAACATAAATTTGCAATACTAATGTTTTGTGTACATCCCAGTTAGCTATACTAAAGTAATAAACCCAGAGTTACATTTTACTTTTTGTTTGCACAAAACACAGCTGGACTTATATTTAAGGTAAAGCTTTTAACTGTCCAAGCACTTGTTTTGCAGATTTTACAAATCTTTAGCAAAAAGGAGTCTTTAAAGTTGGAGCCGGCTAACATTTGAAGGCCTGATATCCTGGTTCCAGTTGCCAGACAGGGCTCGTTTGCATCAGAGCCCATTTCCTGTGTGTGATTAGCAGAAGAGAGCGAGTGTAAGTGTGTATACATTTGTGTGCGCTGGGGGATGCAGTTCAGAAGGGTCCTGGGTTGTTTTGTCTGCTAAGAGGGAAAGGAATGCCCAAATCAAACACAGTGGACAGGATACCTCACAAAAGAGAGGGATAGGCCAAAAGCGGCTGAGAGAACGTACAGATAAACAGTCAGGAAAACGATGGGGAAAGACGGGAAATCTATCTAGAAAGTGGCAGACACAAGAGCTCATGAAAGACAAGAGGTGAAGATTAGAAGAAGTGCTTAATTTTTCATGTGCTGGCTCTGAAGAAGGCCCAAAGCATTGCTCCTCCTGTTTGCATTCCAACTGCATGGCAAAGGTGGGGTAACATACTTTCTCCTAAAGGATGTTGAGCTGTTCGTCTGAAAAACCATTTCCATCTTACGCTTTCAAACGAAACCTGGAGAATAAGCTCTCAGAATCAGTGGTTAACAACGCTTAAATGATCTGGGATTTACCAAAAAACTGTGACACTTTACTGTCACTGCCAAAAGCAATATTTATTTTTCATGTGAGTGCTATAGCTCGCTTTTAAAAAAAACAAATCAAACCGATCTCCACTTTAACACAATATTCAAAGAAATCCATAAACTAATTACCCTTTAAAATCGCATTTCTAGTTTGAGTTCAGAATGGAAGTTGAGAAAAGATAGAGTTGAAAAATAATTTTTTTTTATTGAATCGACAATAAATTCGATTCTCAGCCTGAAGAAAACCATCCTTGGGCTTCTGTGACAACAGTGATGCCTGGTTGTCATAATTTTGTGTCTATTTGGGGATATCAAACTGCTCAGATAACAACAAAAAAGAAGAAATAATAAAATTCATGTTGATGCCATAATGCCCAATGGGTCATGTAAAAGATGGGTGGGATTAAATACATTTGCTTCCTCCCACTCCCTTTCAAGCAATCTATTGAACTAATCAGTTTTGTCTTGTTTTTGTATTCATTTTGTTTAGATTGCAAATGTAATCAGTCAAATGTAACGTAATCACATGCAACATGTCCATGGGGTGTGACCTCAGCCGAGTACGAGTCCATAGTAATGTTGAATAGGCTAGCTTGAAGGTAAAATTAGCTTCAAATGATTTTGTGTATCATTTAGAACAAACGTTTAGACACAAATTAAAGCATGTCTGTGTAGTAATACTAGTATGCAATAGTAATGCGTTTATTTTTAATTTTTTTACATAGCCTTGAAGCAGTTTGGTCATTAAATGTCAGTTTGTGTGTGTCTAAGGTGGTATGGGGGACTCACAGTTTTGTGCAACACACAAAGCATGGACAAATTTCTGGAAAAATGTTTAGAAAAATCTATTACTCAACAAATCCCACAATGCTACTCTACTTCTGCTGTCTGTATAAATGAGCAAAGGTGAATAAAAGCAGCTTAAAAACATTCAGTTCCTTTTTGGTCCGATGGAATTTAAAAATGCACTATACCTTTCACTATGTTCATGCATTTTTTCTTCATTGAATAAAAAAATAATTAGTGAAAGCATGACCGTTAAAACTTAAATACATGTACTTCAGCCTCTAGAACTGATTTTTCTCCTTTGACCAGAACAGGATAGGATTTCATGCTTATGAGTGACAACAATAAACTGGTAAAACGGAGGAAAATGCCAGCCAGTTCAGTTACCAAACACTTCCTTGTTTTGTGTGAGCGTGACCAAACCCATGCAGGAGCGAGTCGCTCCATGAATTGATTGGCTTCTATCATTTCCTTTTAAGGGCAATTGTGTCTCAATTGTTTGACATGGCAGGGTTTACAGATCCAGATGGCTGGCAGGAGAGATAAAACACTCATTTAACCACATTCTTCTGTGCGGTCCACACCTAGAGGAGGAAAAAGGGGGCGGAGAAGGAGCACCCTTAACAGAGGACAGAATGGGAAACATTTGAGAGGCTTTAGTAGGAATGAAAGCGTTGAAGGTAAGAGTAGAGGGAGAAAACAAGGAGATGAAGGCTAAAAGTTTAACCTGGTGGGTGGGCAAAACTCACTCTTGCCAGGGGCATCGAGCTTTTCCTTACTTTTGTGCAGGCAGTCAAAACACACCACCACATGTGGCAAGCACATTTGTCTAGGCCACAAGAAGAAGCGAAACACAAAAGCACACGTGTTATATAGATACATGCCCCTCGCAAAGACATCCAAACATCTCACAACACAACAAACCACTCGGCAATTTATGTCCTCGAGTTGACGTGTTCAAAGCGTTTGCAACGTTTGCAAACTCGTCAAAGGGCCAAACTGCAGCCTCCCACGACAGCTTAGTCTGAATAAAACCCATGAGCTACATGTCTGACATGCAATATTTAAGGATTCTGCACTGGAACCAAGGAGACTCGGGGAGGGGGGGGTAATGCGACTTACTAAGCCTTTCAAACAAACAGACACAGAAAAGTTGCATCAGAAACTATGTCCAGCATAGGACAATGTCCATAGGAGCACAAACGAGTTGCTCAGCGTTTTGATTTGTGGGAGTCTTGAGACGCTCTCGTCTCTACAAGTGTGCATTAAGTGAAGCTGTGGAAATGAATTTTCATCGATGATGTGTGTTGGCTTAACATTTAATAAAGCACCATACACTGATGAATTTGCCATATTGAAGTATGTCCGAGAGAAAAAGAGCGATTCAAAATAAAATAAAAAATGCAAGAAAAAACTTGACTGCTTGTTTATAACCCAAGTGTCTGGATTTTACTTCAAGTTGACTCAGTCTAAAAACTTTGTATTTTGTTGACCAGAAACAAATCTTTGAATCACAGTGGTTGGGGGGCCTAGATAACATGTCGTTCACTTGTAATAGCCATTTATAAGACATGGTGGATTAAAAGACAAAGACTGTGTTAACATGTCTCATCTCTTTAAACGTTTTCCACTTTGTTAAGTAAAGAAAAATAATTTTAGGTTGAAGCTCCACTCACCCAAAACAGTTTTATTCTACTCCTACTCACTACATAAAACCTAGTCGTGAAAAGTTTCATGACTCTTTCAGGAAAAGCGGCACTCTGAAGAGTCTATTTTAAAAGACTTTACCAAACCATCAATGTGCTGCTTCACTTCCTCTGGTCAAAGCAGCAGCAGAAGTGCAAGCTCTAAAAACGATGTTGCC
This sequence comes from Oryzias latipes, assembly GCF_053564925.1. Classification (NCBI taxonomy): domain Eukaryota; kingdom Metazoa; phylum Chordata; class Actinopteri; order Beloniformes; family Adrianichthyidae; genus Oryzias; species Oryzias latipes. The sequence goes on from NC_136258.1 coordinate 23,903,568, forward strand.
AAAGAAGGAAAAGCCAGGAAAACCAGCTCAGAGATGCTCATGAAAAATGACATGGGTGTAAAAAAAATTGTCTAAAGCAAATAACCAAAAACAAGAAGGATGAAGGACTTGGGAAGAAGAGCCAAAGACCACATCCACCATCACATGCCGTTATATGGATGGCTACATAAAATGACCATCACTGGGTTAACGACAAAAAAAGTATCCTTTAAATTTCTTAACTGTTAAACTTTTATGATGAACAGAACAGAAGACAAAATAGCCAAAGATAGAAGAAATTGTAAAAGAGGAAACATCCATGTTGCCATAGTTTCCCCAACATTCCTCTCTCCATGAACATGTATATTTTGCGATCACAGGAAAAATAATCTGCAGGAGGAATTTTATTTTGTGAGACGCCCAGTAGAGCAGAGGCTCAGAGCAGGTCAGACAGGAGTGTGTGGATGTGGAAATCCCACATACAGTTAGGGATGGGTATTGTTAAGATTTAAACGGTACTACTACTTAGGGGTGTAAGAAAAAAATCGATTGGGCAGAATATCATGATAGTTCATTTGGCAATACTTGCATCGATTCAAAATGCTGCCAGGACGATATTTCTTTAATTATTTATGAGCGCCCTTTAGTGTCTGACTCTTGTTGTCCACTGCACCCTCCGACCGCTAGTTAGCAGCAGAGCACAGAGAGCCTCTTTGAGCAGCTCCACACCACACTAGGGTTGTGCCGATGGACGATATCATCGTCCATCGTGATGGGTGACTGACATCCCGATGGAGAGACCACCATCGTGATGCCACGCCCCCGCCACGTTGCGCGTCGACACCATAAGCCGCGGTTACATGTACAAAATATCTTGATGGGATCAATGGTCGGATTAGAATCCAACCGTGTACATGGTTCCAGAAAAATGTTTTTAGAATATAAAAACGTTCACTAAGGTCACACTTTCCGTCGGAATAAATCATTCGCACATGCGCAGTAGGGTTTGAAAAACGGAAGGATATAAACTCCGCCGAGCGGCTTTTTTTTTTTTTCAAACTTTATTGTATGTAACAATTCAATACAAAACAATGTTAAATAGCGCCGAGCGGCTATATACATTGACATGTCAGCTCGGTAAAATACGAGATGATCTTCTAAACGTGCTTTTAATAATGTTACGGTTATTATGAAACACCTGTTCGCTCATCATTTGAATTTTAATCCGTGTGGTCAGTGCTTTTTCTGAACGAAGCCAGGATTAGTATGCTAACACGGGCTAACAACATTAGCTTTGGATGGTGCTGCTTGCTGGCTGCACGTAAACATGTAAGAATAACATCAGCCTTTATTTAGTCGGGACACGACTGGAAACACAAATCCACGTGATTGTTTGAATGTTTTCTAAGGACTGAGCGACATTTCTGCTTTGAAGCTCAAACCGCTGTGTGTGCTGACGATCCGAGCTGTGCACAGACACACACTTTTAGACCCGGTTCTGAGTTCGGTTGCTTGTACCCCTAGAGCTGCGGGACGGATCGCAGTCTTAAATCTCCCACACATATCGCTCATGTACCCCCCCCCCCCCCCCTTCCCATCAAACACAAAGCTGTAAGTCCGCACTCCCCCGGAAGTGCGGGAGCGGACTACTTCTCTTCTATTTTGTTTGTTACTTTTTTTGTTAAAGTCACTTCCCTCAGTTTATACTGGATCATCGCGGATTGGGAAATAAAATGAAAAAAGCAAAAAAACGAATAGCAGTTATATAAGAACGAAAAATGTAAAAACACCCCCCCCCGACGATGTCATCGTCCATCCCGATGGTTGACAGCAAACATCGTCAACGGCCAATTTAAGGGACATCGCCCAACCCTACACCACACAAGACAACAGGAAGACTGCAGCCAGAGGCAGCGTGTTTCGTTGTTCTGAGTCATGAACTACTTCGTTTTTACTTTGGATGGATACCAAACAAACTATGTGCCATGTTGCTGCCAGTAACATATAAAAACGTGGATTGCTGTGCTTTTCAGCGGCTCGGGTAAATACGAGTGAAGCATGGCAGCGGCTAGGCTAATGCGCTAAGCATCGGCTGAAATGCTATTGGCAAAGCCAAAGCAAGCTAAAGTTCTGCAGAACCTCCCAGCAATGGATTCTAGTTTAGCGACCTGATGGATCAGAGAGATGCGTACAACGCTCTGAAAACAAGGTCGACATCGTGGCGAGGAGCGTTACAGTTTACTTCCGCGTGTGAGAAGCGTTTGTTTTTTCTTATACTAAATATTTTGTTGTGTAAATCAGACAATGCTGACTGTTCCCTTTCTATAATTTAATGTACCAAAATAAAACCACTATGAATTTGCTTTGGTAAATGCAACTTATATATGAGACACAGTTGCAGTGCTTAACATTGTGATCATTAAATAAACTGAATTTGACCATTTTATTACAGTGGAAGACATTGAAATTCAAATAGAGTTTTTTCAAAGTCATATTTAAGGCATGTGGTCATGTGTCTACTGCGAGATCGCCACTGACCGTCTTTCCAGAAAAACTTTCCATCCCATGACAGACTGGTCGGCGTTCACAGCTGCAGACACGCCCCCTACGCGTGCTCACGCTGCTCTCTCGCTCTACCTGACGGTGTTAAAGGCACCACAACAATCTGAGAACATGATGGTTATTTAACAAAAACACAGAGAGCCGCGGCACAGGGAAGAAAAAGCCGCATTTTGGACCATTTAGCTCTTTCCACCATCGTCTATCTTTGGTAGCGTTCCTTTGTGCAACACAAAGCAACACAACAGCCCCGCCCCCAGTGCACACAAATAGCCAGACAGATCTCCCCTCTTCAGCAAGAATAGCGAAATTAATATCATCATTAATTAACGGAAAATTGACTGACTTGGTGAGTTAAATATGGCAGATAACGTTTATATCGTGTGGGACACAAAAAAATGCGACTTCTCCAGTACCGATAGCAAAACCGTTGAGGTCAGATCTTAACGATACAGTGGTATTGAAGAATGTTGTCCCGGGGCTCGGTACCCATCCCTACACACAGTAGAGAACTTCAAACATCTCATGTATGAGCAGTCAGCCACTTATAAAGGAAGAGAAATGGATTCAGTCGTGATTGATCATATAATTGAACACTAGTACCTTGACACACAAACACAGGATAATACGTAAAGGTCAAACTGGAGGTGGGGTCGCCCAAAGCTAAAAATTTCCAGACTTCTTATTCTAAATTTAACTCAGTTTATATGGACAGCAGGTGGGTTTCTAATTAATTTTTTTTCTTTGTTGATTTCTGTTGCAATTGCATACACCTAAAAAGTTGGCGGGCTTTGTTGAAAATGAGTAATTTCCTTAAAAAGTTAAGATAAAATAATAAAAGTTGCTGCAGTAAGCTAATGCTATCAAACTTTGGCTTCTTAGTAGTTCTCGTGCCTCATAGGTTAAAGCTGTGGTTCCCAAACTGGGGGGCGCTGAGGTATTGGGGGGGGGCGCGGTGGAGTTTAGAAACAAAGGATTTGTATGTTTGTGTCAGTGTGGGGGGGCTCGAAAATATTCTAATCTTCAGAAAGGGGGGCCCTGCAGAAAAAGTTTGGGAACCACTGGGTTAAAGCATACAACAGTGAAACCAATAAAAACATTTACTGTTGAATTAAACGGTTTTCTTGTGACAGGCATTTGGTGGATGAACTTTCAGAGATGAATTATTGCCAAACAGTAAGTATTGGTATCAAACTGGCGACATTGTAATTTTTTTCTGAACAAGTACCAAAATAACCGCCAAAAGTAATAAGCAAAAAACCAAATGTAGCTGTTCTGAGTAAGAACAAGAAGAAAATGGGAAAAATTATTTAATATTGGCGTTATAACAGCTATAACAGTATTGGACAAGCAAAAGTTAAAAAGAGCAACAGTAGCCAACTTTCTATAAATATTTCTTGTCAGGCAACTATCTGAAATACAAAAGGATGAGTTTGTGGAAAGCTCGCCCTGCAGCTTGCTACTATAAATTACAAAGTATTGCGTAAATGCTTACAACTCTTGAATCCACTTCACATGCGCTGCATGTATACAATTATCCTGTGAGCATCTGCATTTGTTCTGAGTTTCATCATTGGCTTTGCATTTATGCATTAGCTCCAATTCACATCTGAGACCTGTTACACAAGATAATAATAATAAAAAAAACGTTGTTTCTCTTCTTAGTTTTAGCTTAGCAGCGGTAAGACTAAAGAAAAAGCACAACAAAAGTTTTTCAGTTTTAAAATCGTATTCATCATCGCAATTCATCCCCCAAACAGTGGACTGCAACCACCACAGAGCTTCTGCCAACCGAAGTCATGTCAGTCCACGGTCATCCAACAGAAAATAAGAGGCTAAAGTTCTGTGGATGAAGATTTAAACATGCTTATTACAGTTGGAAGGACATAAACACATATTTAATTGTAGTGGCAGTGCCCAAGTCAAACCCTGCTGCTAAGCGAAGGACTTTGGCTCAAAATAAAGCCTTTTATGGATGCTAGTCAGGTTGTAGACTGCATGTTAGCATGTCGGTGACATGAAGTGGTGTTTTCTTACATTCCCAACACGTGCGTAACCCCCTTCTCATCTGTGACGCCCCTGACGTGGGATATGTGAAGTCTGCTCAATAGTCAGCCCCCCTCCCCAATCAGCATCACCAGGCTGACTGACATGAACTTTTCCCTCCACAGACCATTCTCTGATTGCCCCTTCAGATCTCTGAGAGGAAGAACACATCTTGAACCAGACTGGAATGGCTCCTAAAATATGCTAAATATGCCACTGACCCCCCCCCCCCACCACTTTCCCCTTCCTGAAGATGTAGGTCTGTTTCGTAAGCCCACCCTCCTTCCCTCCAGGTCCCCTCAAGCCACAACATTTCTGCTCTGAACTGCATTAAACACACTCATCCTCACAGATGACCCACTCACACAGAAAATGCGAAGGACATTAATAACACAAGTTTCCACCCAGTTGACCCAGACATGCCTTTTAAGGATAAGCAGTTCAGATTTCTCTTTTCATTAACTTCCAAAAATACTCCTGGACACCAGGCGGGGCTGTGAAAGCTAAGAGGAAAGGGGAAGGGGGGGGGCTCCTCCTTAGAGAATGAGGGAGACAAGATAACGATCAAAGGGAGAAAAGAGGTGAAGTGAAAATAACAAAAATGAGAATCCATGCCGTCTGCTCTTAAAAATACCTCTCTTTTCCTTTGCCCAATGCTTCTCAGTCCAAACCACAGAGCTTTAAGCCCTTTCTTTGCATTCTTCTCTTCCTTTCTTCCCAACTAAGAATGGTGGTCACCTCCACTAGATGTTGAAAATAAAGGTCACCCAAAAAACAGTTTGAGTTTTCTACTTTTTAACCAAAACACAACAGAAGGCTTTTGATGAAGTCAGCCTGAAGAAAGGCACAACACAAACATGGTCACACAGTGACCCACATCAGTCAATCAGGTCCAAACCCCAGTCATGTGAGGAAGCTGGTTTGGCCAGGCCACCAATTACACAGTAGAGGACTTATTACCTGCCGTCACCAGGACACACCAACAGCCTCAAATACTTGTTTTACAGAATAAATATGGACAAAAATAGACCACTTAACATGAGAAAGAAGCCAACCTTTCACTACAGAAACAAAAATGCATGAAATAAACACCACAAGGACCTTGGATTTATGCTCGCTATAACATCAATGCCAACAAAAGCAGGAACAGACAGGGAATTGAGGATTCAACAGGTGACTCAGATGATTATATTGCTCTGTCGCTCCTATAACCACCAGGAGTAATGTGGGGTTCAATGTCTTGCCCAAGGACACTTTGATACACGGGTGGGTAAGGCGGGAACCAAACCTGCAACCTTCTGATCAGATGTCGTCTGCTCCAACACTGCACCACGGCCTCCACAGAACTTTAAGAAAGTTACAACTTTAAAACCTTTATAAAGTCTTCTACTTTCCTACATCCAGTTAGCTCATACCATGCCTGGTGTAATATTGTAAAGCAATAAATAATAATAAATCCTTCTTAAATTTAGCAAAACGGTTGTTTGTCACTTTAAAGTAAACACACTGGTATGGAATAAGGTTGCAACGATCAACTTTCCCCACAATTTGTGAATAATGCTGTGACATTTGGTTTGGTTTTAAACCGAGAACATTCGTTTTTAAATGTAAACTAGGGCTGTACAATAGGAGGAAAATTTACTATTTGTGATATTAGTGATCAATATTACGATGACGACATTCCTTGCGATACATTAACAAATAGCAATTAAATGAACATGAACAAAAACAACTAAATACATAATTTCTATTTCACTGAAAAAGTTGAATTTAAATAAGAGTCAACATAACTTATAGTCTACTCCAAATGCCTCTTGTCTACATAGGCGAACATCCAACATTAAAGGGGCTCCTTCCGATTGGTCAAATTTATTTGATTTGTTTAATACTTCGAAGCTGCCATAAGATCGTTTCAGCACATTTAAGGAAACAATTTATTGCAATTTTCGCCGTCTTTTCCGACATGCGTATGGCACAGCTTGATATCGCGATAACGATAAATTAAAACTGTTTTGTTAAAGGAAAACAAATTTGTTTTAAAGCGAAATTGCAGAAAGTGAGTACTGTATTTTTCAGACATTAAGTCACTTTTATTGCATAGTTTGGCTAGGAGTGTGACATGTAAGAATTTTTCTTCTTTAATATGCATTTATTTGGATGCTGGGACTTATAGGATCAACTTGTAGTCCAAAGATCACTGTATGTTTGTTTGAATTGCAAATTGAACTGCACTGGAAAGCATTTATGCCTTAGGTGTTTTGTACTTCAGTTTTATAATCCTGTTATCAGGATTACACCTAATAAATACCCACTTTTACACTACAGCTGAAAACAGTTCAGCAGGCAGAGCTGGGTTAACCGAGGTAAAACTAGACTACAGTAACTCAAATTTGAAGTGTCACTTGACAGGTCTGCATTCAGGAGAACATTCCTTCACAAAAGGAGGAGAAGAAACTTCACTCCCATACACAGATCAGGTTCACTTGCACCAACTTTGCAATAATGACATCAGACGTCTGAGTGCTTGGACAGTTGCTCATCCATCTGCAGACCAACTAGTCCAAAACAATTCTGCATTCATAACCACCTGCTCATAAAACGCGTTTGATAATCATCCAGTGGCTGAATAAAACATTTACAGGTCAGCAAATTCCAGGGATGTCAGCTTTGAAAATGAGATAAATGAAAGGCAGCAGCTCTCTGTGGGGTTATGAATCAGTAACACAAATCACAAGACACAGCTTGCAGAGTTAATAATGAAAGATCCTGTAGAATTTACAGATACGGCAAAGTACGATAAATCAAAACATAAACTATGCTTTTCTTAATAAAAATTTGAAACTCAAGGTTTTAAATATTTGCAGCACATCCACATAGTTTTAAAGGTATATAACCAAAGGAATGCCATAAACAAGTTATGACAAACCATTGAACTGACATTTTTATAAGTGGCTTTTGTTCAGAACAAGAGAGCATGGTTGATTACATTAAAGAGAGAAGACAGCTTAGCATGCTTTCAGGAACTAGTCTGAGTGATTTTTTTTCCCTTAGACACATTTGGATGGGAGGTATTTGAGCTATTTCATTTATGTGGCTGACAGTGTGTAATGCAAAGTAATTTGGAGTGCTTAGGGTGAAAGCCTGAAAACTTCAAGGTACTTCTTCTAACTACTGCTTGCTGACTGAATGACAGTCAGGCTCTTGTATCTGATGAAAGATCCACGCCTTGCACCAAGCAAAAGTGCCCTGAAACGCAGACGCACACAGCAAAAGCGTAACCACACACAGTTTAAACTGTTTGAACTCCATCTGTAATCACTACTCTGCTCAGATCACCGGATTACAGGAGCAGTCAGAAAAAGAGGAGAGAGGTCAAGAAGAGAAAGCTTTTTGAGAAAAACCAATAACAGTAAACTCATAAACTAAAACTTTCAAAATAAAAGACAAGATATGAAAGGAAAAACAAATGAAGCCACAAAAAGTGTACATATAAAAACAAACACAAATCAAACAATATCTTTACAGTTCATCCTGACTACATGCTAGTATTAAGTAAATAAGTACCCGGTAAGTAAGTTTTAAAGAGAAAGAAAGAATCAATTAGATATGATGTAAAACAAAACTAAATAGAAGAAAATAAATGTAGAATTGATTCAAAGAATCAATTCTACATAGAATTGATCAAAAATCCCTGGACGACAGGTGGAGAATTTAGATATAACATATAGATTATTGCTGTTTGTTTGGATAAAAAGGTAATGTTTGTGTCACAACTAACCAAATCATTTGAAAATAATAACTTTTTTGTATTAAGGTAAAATAGTAGATTTCTTTATAAATGAAAACAAACGGATGGTGTTTTAGCCTAATCAAGTCAAATTTTCCATAACAGAAAAATAACATGAAGCTATAGAAATATGTCAGTGTTTCCTGGACTATAAAATAATATCAGCCATCCATCTAGTTTATTGATCTCTTTTCTCCACAAACACTAGAAATGCAGTACAAACATGCAGAATCTCACAACGGCATCTTTTTGGAATCCAGCCGGCGTCCTACATGCTTGTTACAACACAGCGGCTCCAGCTGGCCAGCGTATTGTCAACAGGATGCCGAGTACTTTATTGCATTATCACAAGACGCAGACAGACTCCTGAAGAATATACAGCCGTATACTGTGTGTGGGCTTAATGCAGCGCTGCGAGAGAATGCTTTGGAACGTCTGGAACATCACTTTACATCGGCTCTATTCCAGGACGAGCAGCTACAGTAGAACAGGAGAGCCAACTGCTAATAATACTGAACATCATCAGGGCTAAATCCATCCATTATATGTATATATATTTAGTTGGGAATTGGCTCATTCCTGAAACACTATAACATGGGCATTGTTTGGATTTCAGAATTTGACAGTGACCTTTTCAAGCACAATGATGTACTCCAAGTTTAGTCCAAGTTCTCGAAGCAACACTACTTCCTTTAGCATATTTTGACAACTGAAATAATATAAGGATGTGTGTTTTTACATCCATGTGAGCAGTACGTGAGTCCATTCTCGTTTCCATGCACTTGCAACACGTCACTTAATTCCACATGGAAGTGTGAGCTGCTCATTCTCAGGAGACTCTGTGCATCCCCTCGAGGATCCAGGATGGCAGGAATATCACCAACGGGCCAGGTTCACCGTGGTCAGATTCTCCCAGGCAGAAAACCTCAATATTTTAATATAATCCCCAGAGCTGTCATTTAGCCGCTCACTAATCCCCAGGTCCAGCGTTTAGCCTGATAATTACACTTATTGGACACCCATAATGATTAGTTTTTGGTTTCACCTAAAGCAATGCAGGCAGTTTAGTGGAGCGGTCACGGCCCTCTGCAGAGTGGAAAACCAATCAGGCTGGGAATAAACCAGGTTGTAAAAAAAATAAAAAAAGATAGAAGGTATGATTATTACCCTGCGTGGCAGCTGACAACACAACATCACGAAAACCCCAACTTTTACTTCTGGGCACCAACTTCACCCACGGTTGAAGAACAGGTGGTGGTGGGGCTAACATTCCTGCTGTGTCAACATGAGCAATTATCATTGTGCTGTGCAATCAAGTTCAGGGAACAAGAGGGCATCTGCTGGGAATTAGACATCCTGAGAGCCAACTGAACCAAACCTAAATGGGAGCCGAACTTCCCAGGGTTGGAAATGCGGAATAATCGCAGGAAATCTGAGCAGATCATTCCCTTTTCGTCTCTCCACAATTTCCAAGATGACAGAACGTTCCCCTGACATGCACAGTTATAATCCCACAGCGAATACCAAAGAAAAGCCTTTAAAAAGATCTACGATCAAGTGTACCCAGTCCAAGAGTAAAGTGGGTTCACAGCAGCACAGGCTGGCATGAAATCTACAGCTGGCAAAGAGGGCGAGTCTCACTGGAAACTCATCAGGGCTTGTCTTTTTTTTTTTTCCCCCTTCCTTCATCTCCTTCATGTCTGAAACAGGTCAAGGCAAGCCTCTTCCATCCCTTTTTCTCTCCCTGTGCTGCTCTTTACGAGCCCCACCTGGCAGATTAGCACTCCAGCACCACAAGCACCTTTTCTGTTTCCTTCATATATACATCCATACGCATCAGTTGCTGCTTTTGGAGGGGCGGCACAAGGCACATACTGTTTCAACCACAGTCCACTTTGTTTCCAGAAGTGCATATGCAGGCCGTGCAAGCATGACACATTTTATCACGTGTGAGAAAAACAAACACGGACACTTGAACAGAACAAGGATATCTTGCAGCGCTGGTGCTGTGAGAAAGCCTTCAAACAGCCCAACAGCTTTCAATCCTTTTTAAGACAACATTAATGAGTCAGTGTGAGTGTATTCAGTCTATAAAAATGCTTGTAACTCTGAGAAATAGAAACTGCATTTGCGTTTGATTCTGGTCAAATAAGCAGTGCTAGAGGAAACAGGGAAAAGACATGTTTATTTGGTCAAAATATACATAGCTATGACATAAGTTGCTTAAGATCCAGCAAAGAAATGTAAAATAGTGTCATTGTTTTGGGACAATTTACATGCATAATCTAGGTATTTCTTGCATTATTTTAATTCTAAACAGACAGTTTTTTTAAACTCAAAAAATAGTTATATCTATCTATCTATATATTTTTTTCTTAACATAAACATGAAGGTCATATTTATGTTTTTTTTCTTCTGTGGTGGCTGATTCTGAGCTAAGTTTGAATCATTTTCACTTTTGTCAAAATTCCCCCAAATTTCCCAAACCAGAGTTGTTGTTTTTTTAATAAAGATGAGGAAACTGATGAGGGGTGAAGGCTAAAGTTGGAAAACAATGCTCTAAAGAGACCCAAATATAAATAATAAAGTAAAAAAATAAATAAATCTGTTCTTCGTTTCTTGTTGTGGACTAGTCTACAGCATCAAATGTAGCAGAAGCTAGCATGTGAACACGACCTAGAAAACCAGTAATCACACAAAATAACAACAAATTTAACAGATTCTGGAAGTTTTGTTGAATTTGGAGGCTAGTATGTTTGATCTAACAGAGTTTCGGCTGCAGATTTAGATGCTTTTCTTCACCGAACAGAGGAAGAAGAGGAGGAGGAAGGAAGGAAAGCTGGAAAAAACTTGCCGCAGTTCTAACGGCTGCAGTCTGAACGAACAGAGTCCAAACTCGGGAAGACGCTAGTGTCTGACTCTCCGAAAACATTTCCGCTCGACCCCCCCAAAAAACCACTTCAACAAGACACGTTTACCTCAGAGAGACACCGCCGGCTCGGAGAACGCTTAAATCCACAACTTCAGTCGGGTCGAGGCTCACGCGGGCGGTCCGGTTCACGGCGCGCGGCACAAGTTGGTCCACATTTTCTGACAGCGACGGGGGGGAGGAGAGGGGGGAGCCTGTTCGATTTCCCGTTTTCACTCACTTTTCTTTCGTTGGTCTTTTTTTTTTTTTCCTCCCCTCTCGGATGTTCCCCTCCCTGGTCTTTTGGAAATCAAACCATCACATTCCACCGCGTCCTTAACAATGAGAGAAGGTGGGCTTTTCCTTTCTGCTGCCGGAGGACCCACCCCTCGGCCTGCCTCTGCCCAGTCTGACCGCAATGAGGACGCCCTTCCCGGCTGTGAGGCCCCGCCCCTCTCTCCCGCCGAACTGCACGCAACTGAGGGCATTGAAGGGGAATTAATCCTCATCCAGCAGACTTCTAGTCTGACTCCATGACAAAACACTCAAGTACGACATATAATAAACAACTTTATATCTAGTTGAAATATTATGTATGATCACAATATCAGAATTTTTCGGTATAGGTCTTTTGAGCAAAACTTACACCCACAAACGGGTTTATCACCAGAAAAATGAGTCTGATAAAACACACTAATTTAAAGACCCACTCCAATTTTTGTTGCATTTAAGATGTTAGCACATTTTTCTGATGATGGACGACATATAAAGAAAATAAAAGCTTTAAAATGGCATCTCTGAGTATTTCTTTGTTCAAATCATTGGGAACCAGGAGCAGGCAAAAAAATGCTGACACCCATACAAAGCTTGTAGTGGGGGACGTAGAAACACAATCATGGTGCACAGGCTCCCTGCTCCGCTCCATTCTGCTGCATCCCCCTATAAACAAATACATCCATGTCTGTCTTCTTTTTCCCTTGTCTGATCAAACTGCACGGCTGTATAGCTCCAATATTGCTCGCCGTTTAAGTTGCACGGGTAATTATAGGTTGGACTTGTTAAAGGGCTGTAAGATAGCGGGAGAGAGTGTAAACAGATGGATGTCAGGAAGTAGAGCAGGGATTACTCCGTGCCAACAGTCCCGCCCACAACACAGTAGCAAATTTTTATTGAACTACTTCCAGTAAACCTTATTGTGCAATATAGGGCTGGGATTCATAATGTGAAGACATCTTGGAAACAATATTCTTTTTAAGACATTTTTAAAGACCCACTCCGTTCAACTTTCAATCTATTGTCAAAGCATTCCCGCTGGTCTTTCAATGATGATGTGCCGTTTTAAGGCAAAATGCCAAAAGCTGTCATTGTCTTGGACATACTTTCTGCAGAGCAGCAGTAGTTAATCAGAAATTCACCTCTCAGTTGTGGACGGAACCATTGGCACAGAGCAACCCTGGTCCCTTTTGCCGTCCCCAATATCCGAGAGCTCTCTGTTTACAAGCTCTCCCGGAGAACGGAGTTAAGCAGGGAGCTTGTGGCCTACTGAATGTTTCTATGTCACACTGACAAGCTTTTGCCAATGGCATTTTTGGATCTGCTCCTGATTCATAATAATTTGAGTAATGAAATACTCATAAATACAATTTTGAGCTTAATTTTCTTTATAAATGTCCTCCATCCTGAGAAAAATGCCACAAGAACATGTGAAAAACACCTAAAACACCATTTTCATTGGAGTGGGTCTTCCAAGAAATCCATATTTAGTTGGAAAGTTGGAATGGAATTGCTATTGAAAGTCATGAATCAAAATTGATTTGATTTGGAATTCAATTCTAACAATCAGTCCAATTCTTTGTGTGCATATAATTAGTCAAAATAAACCAGTTTGGTTTTTCATCGTGTCTGTATTTTCTCACACTTATTCAGAATGAAAGTGTTTAAAAGGCAAATTGCACAAGTTTGTGTACAGATCTAACACAAAAGACAAAAGCATCACAACCCTCATCTGGCCCAACCAGTCTAACTTTGTTTTATCCACAGCACTAAACACACAGTTGTCTAATATTGTTACTAACAAGAATACAAATGGTATTTGCAGAAGAGTTTCCAAATTGTCTCCAAATATTGATGAGGATTTTTTGTTTCTCCATGAATTGCAAAAGCTTTCTTTGCCGTCACTGGTATTTTGGCCAAAACATTTCCTCATATGTCTTTAATAAAATAAAAACTCATCATAGATTAGCTTAAACAGGACAAAAAGTTGGGAGAAATGTCAGGTAACTTTGTGTTATAGTAACATGTTAGCCAATTTTTCACATCTGTGCCATGAAACTCAATTTTTAGCCAAAAGTTCAATGCAACAGTTTTGTGTTTTTTTTTTCATTTTAATATTGAATAAATAAACAGTTTAAAACAATGTGTTGCAGCTTAGTTCGTTCCTGTATCACAGCAGTGCTTTGAAGAGTTAGACTCTTCATGAGTAAAAAAGCGTTTTTTTTGGTCCAATCTGGGCTTAAAGAAATTGAGCATTGTGGTTTTATTCAGAGCTGAAAACAGAATATTTTTCAAAGTCAAAGTCAAAGTCAAAGTCAGGTTTATTTGTCAATTTCTTCACATGTGCTTGACATACAAAGGAATCGAAATTACGTTTCTCACTGTCCCGTTCATATTTTTGTTGGTTTCTTAATTTTGTCACTCTGCTTGGACAAGATCAAACCAGATAGATTTGTGACTTGCTAAGTGAAGACAAATATTAAGTGAGAACCAACTATGCAATTATTGAAAATATAAATATTAACAGTTTAAATGGAAGTGAAGCCGTCCAGGTTTTTGCTATTTGACTGTCAGTGGTTTGTTGAACACCTCACACTGTAAGACGTATTCAGGGAAATGTAATAGAAAATGTACGTTTCATGGCAGGCAGAGATGGCTGAGGCTTTGAGCATTGGCCCTTGAGCTTTTACTTCTTTTTTCTAGCTATCATTTTCACAACCAGGCTCCTCAAGGCAGAGATACTTGCCGCCGCCAAGTTCAGAAGCATCAGATTCGATTTAATAATTGTCAGGTAAGCCTTCCAGCAGAAAAATGTTCCCATTTTCAGCTCTTGTTGCACTCAACCTTTCTCAAATATTTCATTGCCCTTAAGAGTCTTTAATTCAGCAAAAGTCATGGACGAACTTAATTTTTGTAGAGTTTTTTTTTTTTTTCAAAAAGTTGTGCTTAAATTGTTCAAATCTTCAACTTTTGGGCTATATTGCATATAATACCATTTTAATTTACCACCTCTGTTTAGCTCAGTTTTGGAGAAAAAAGTGTAACCTTACACACCATTTGTCCCACCTTTGTTGTTTATCAAAAAACAAGTTGATTTAAGTTTCTTAAGGCTTAAAATGATTTTTTTTAAAAGCCTGTTTTTACAAAGTACAAATCCTTTGATCTCACTTAAAAGTGATCTTGTACTTGTATTTTGAAAAAAATATTTTTAAATCAGTGGAAAAAGGCACCGCTGCTCTCCACGTTATTGACAGGTCAAAGGTCATTGTGGTTCTTTGTTTGTCAGTCAGCTCTACTGCAATGAGTCATTTGTGAGAAGGCCCTTTGTTTTCAGCACATTCAACATACTTTTCTCTCAATAACACCAACCCAATCTGTCGATATCACTTAACATAAAAGGCTAAGCGAGGTATAAATAATGTTGTCACCCGGTCCAGGTGGAGAAAGATACCTAAGATACCAAAGGCTGTGAGATAAATGAAATCCTTTCAGAGGCAGCTGTGAGTGAAAGGCATAACCAGACACGCCCAGACACTTGAATACCGCAGCAGCAACGCCAAGCGCAGGTGGACTAAAATATTCCTCAGCTATAAGAGTTTCTCTTTAGCTAAACACACAAAAAAAAAATAATGAAAAAAAATTAAAATAAATAACTAACGAGGACAAAAAAAGAGACTTGGTTGGCAAATAAACAAGTCTGGCATGAAAACAGCTTATTCTATAAGACAGTGTTAGTCACGTTTTACTTATCTTAACACGTTTTGGCTCCTGCACAGACATGCTTTTGTCAATTTGTGACTTTAATAACACAAATGTGAATGCACTTCGGCAACGGAGGGTTAGCAGTTGCTGGGAATTTATTCTTCTGCACTGCAAGCTGATTCAGGAAGAGCAGGTTTCTGGCCAACATCCTTCCTAATCACAAACATCCTTTGCCAACTGGAGAGTTGTTTTATAGTGGAATAAAAAGGTGCGCATGAAGAACATAGTTTACTGGGAGGTGAACTGACAGGACCTGAGTGGAATTCAACGGTTCTGCTTGTCGAATTTTGTCTTTTTGGGTTCATTATTTGCCTGGATATTTCATAGTTGGGCTCAGATGAACTTTTCCATGCCCATTTTTATTTGTCTGCCTATGAAATAAAAATGAGACCAAACCAGAGGATTATGTACCACAATATGGCTTAGACTGGAGCTTCCCTGCTTTGCGTCCTTCCCACTGTGGATTAAGGATCAACGTGCATAATTCACTGTCCTCTCCTAGTGGGCTGTTGTCAGTATTTAAACAGATGTAACTCTGTTGGATAAAAAAATCTGGGGCAGCTTGTAATGTCAGGAGGCGTTCTCCATTATGAACATGTTTGTCCAAACCTTCATTTTCCAGAGCCTTCATGTGAATCCTTTTCCTTTCCAGTTAAATAAACGATTGCCAAAGCTCTGATTTTGTTTTTGTAGGCTATGTCTTACTTTGGAAATGTACTGAATTTTTTAAGAGACAAGCAAAGGGTGAGGGCTCCAAACCCCTTTGAACATCTTGACTTACTGTCAGGTCCTATATCATCTTGAAGTACAGATGCCTTGGCCTGCCTTGGGCCCCCTCCCATAGCCCTCTCATTCTCACTGCAGGGGGACATTCCTCAATCCTCTGTGTCTGGAATGAAGTAAATCTGCCTGAGAGAGATCTACACTCCCAAGCTTGACAACCTCTGCCAGGTGAAACGTGCGGACAATTTTTCTCAACTCTCCAATTCGAATGATCTTTTCACGCTCCGAGCGTGGCGGAAGCATTAAAGCTTTCCGCCTTCATGCCCGGCTGAGACAAAGTGCTTGGAGGTCAGGCCGGGGTGAAAGTGCAACTGTGAGAAGGTGTTAATGGGACAAGAAAAGCTCCATTTAAACGTCTGACATCCATCCTGTGTCCTCACATCACATGATTTCCAGCCTTATGTAAAAAAAAGAGAAAAAAAAAGAACATTTTGGCTGCATTCCCTGTTTCTTTCTGTGCACACCTGGACTCAAAAAGAACAAGCCCTCCTCTGGAGGAAGGATTCCCTGGATTGACCTGTGTGGCGGTGCAGAACATCAGCACTCACTGGCATGGACCTGGATCCAATTATTCCACTTTCATCTGTGCTGTACAAACATTAGATAAAAGAATATTTAAAAAAAAGAAAGAAAGAATTCATGAGCTTAACCCTCAGGACATCAAAGCCTCATATTTTGTCTTAAAATGCACCACCTTATCTATTTTCAAAAATGATCAGATGAGCAAATTAAGAGGATTACTTAGCTTTGAAGTGTATCGCTTGGATTTGCTACCTTGCTATGAAAATAAGAAAGTTTAACAGCGAGAACTGTGCAATTTCTGATGTTTCTTAATCTGACATGCATGATCTGATTTGGGAGCAACCAAGCCCCCTGGAGGAAACCCACACAGACAGAGTGACCACAGGAAGGCCTACCACGACCTGAATCAAAAACATCCCATATCAAGTGTCCACTCTAAAAAAAAAGACATCAGAAGCTGCCCTTCATTTTGAGACAAATTGCAGCGACCAGCAGAGGAATGTTCTGACTCCACACCCAGACCATGGGTTGCATGTGAACAGATTTTTACTGCATTCGCCTGTATGCACAGAGGAGGCACTGCACGTCAGGCAGGGCATCCGAGCACTAAAAAAAAAAAGGTTTCTGCTGTCTTGTTCCAGCGCCAAGCCATAATGGCAGCAATCAGGTTGTGGAAGATCGTTAACCTTAATCCAGGAATTATACCGTGGCACCAGGGAGAGCTTGTTGTGCTGTGAGCTCGTACATAAGAAGCTGGAATTAAACATTTACAGCAGAGGGGGAGGATGCAGCATCTGTATAGAGGGAGAGTCACTAAAGAGATTTTCTATGGAGCCTGGTCTCAGTCCATTCCTGCTGATTGTCTGTTTACACAGAGCGTGACAGAACTTTTGTATTTGAAACACGTCTCTAGCTCCCCCATGTGGCTGAAAAGCTGTTAGTGCCGATTTTATTCTTTATTATTTTTTTATTTCAGAGTAAAATATAGTGTTAACACATTTGATCAGACAAACAAACCATAACATGTACACATATTGATTGTTTAACACCTCTTTGTCTGTTGCTCCACTTATATAGAAAACAATATCAATATAAAAGTGTACAAAGCCAGGCCTTTGGTCACTATATTTACATTTGTGAATCTGATATTAGAAAATTATGATTCACAACTTTATTATGACATTGGAATATAATTTTCATTGCTTTTTAAAGAAATTAAATTAAATGTTTTTCCTTTTAAAGCAAAGTCCTTATAAAGATGATCATTAACACATCTGCTGAAGTCTTTCCAAGATGTCCTTGAATGTAAGCAGATCCAGATGAGGAGATGAACTGTCTCTGGGTGGTTTACAAATAAAGGTACAGAAAACCAATGTCTCTTTTAGATTTAGTCATGCAATGCTAAGTAGAATAACACTTGTGGATAATTTTAATGAAACTTCATTAACTTTGTTTGCTATTAGGTATCTATTACGAATGATCCAAATAGTTTTCCAAAGAACAAAGCTATTCCATGAAGACACACCAGTGGAACAGGGATGGACTCTTTAAAATAAAATGCCAACATTTTTGTTGCTATACTAAGAAACAGATTTTCCTGACTTCAGATTCTAATGGATTCCGATTTTATCATTTGTTCTCAAATATTATAGGCACTTGATATTAATAATTTGTTATTTGTGCTCCTGTACCTGGCCGTGGTTTTACCTCTGGCTCGTCCTGCGACCTCAGCCGTCCCTCCCCCAACTCCATCTTGATGAAGCCCATCTACTACACTATTCAATCATGTAGATGTAGAGTTAGATTAGCTAATTCATCTAATTCTGGTACATCAACTGTCCATCCTGGGAGAGGATCCCTCCTTCATGTGGACATCCCTTAGGTTCCTTTTTTTCTTTTTTCTTTAATCCATTCGTTTTAGGAGTATTTTCTTACAGAGGGAGGGTCAAAGGGCAAGGATGCCTAGTTTAACTTTGTTTAGTTTAGTTAGCAATTACCTATATATTTTATAACTAATTTAATGTTGATTATACAATTACCAGTATGAAGCCCATTGAGACGACTATTGTTGTGATATTGGGCTATATAAATAAAAGTGAATTAAATATCCCCCTGTTACATGTTACTTTTACCAAAGGATACTTTGTTCTGAGCGCAAACATGTACAGTGGTGAACAAAATTGTTGGTACCCCTCAGTTAAAGAAAGAAAGTCCACAATGCTCACTGAAATTTCTCGAAACGTTCAAAAGTAACAATCAATTAAAATTGAATGAAAATTAAATAATCAAAATCAGCTATTACTTTTGAGTTGTTGATTAACAGAAGTATTTAAAAAAACAAAGTAATGAAATAGAGCTGGACAAAAATGATGGTCCCTCCATAAAAGACTGAGAACTAATTACCCAGGGGGTCATGATGAACTCAGGTATGTCCTTTAATTGACATCACAGCTGTTTTCAAACCCATAATCAATCAGTCAGTTTGCCTATTTAAAGGGAGACAGATAGTCATGTTGCTGTTTGGTGAAAAGGTGTGTACCACACTGAATATGGACAACAGAAAGCCAAGGAGAGAATTGTCCCAGGACATTAGAAACAAAATGATAGACAAACATCGTGAAGGTAAAGGCTATAAAACCATCTCTAAGCAGCTTATAGTTCCAGTGAGGACAGTGGCACATATTATTCAGACGTTTAAGACCCACGGGACAGTAGCCAACCTCCCTGGACGAGGCCGGGGGGAAAATGGATGACAAATTGAGGAGATGGATAGTTGGAACTGTATCTAAAGAGCCCAGAACAACCTCCAAAGACATTAAAGGTGAACTCCTAAGGTATATTAATGTCAGATCACACCATTCGTCATTGTTTGAGCCAGAGTGGACTTCATGCGAGACGACCAAGGAGGACACCACTGTTGAAAGGAAATCATAAAAAAGCCAGACTGGAATTTGCACAAATGCATGTTGACAAGCCACAAAGCTTCTGGGAAAATGTCCTTTGGACAGATGAGACAGAACTGGAGCTTTTTGGTAAGGCACATCAGCTCTATGTTCGTAGACTCAAAAATGAAGCTCACAACGAAAAGAACACTGTCCCTACTGTGAAACATGGAGGAGGCTCAGTTCTGTTTTGGGGCTGCTTTGCTGCATCTGGCACAGGGTGTCTTGAAGTTGTGCAAGGTCAAATGAAATCTATCAAGGCATTCTGGATAGAAATGTGCTGCCTAGTGTCAGAAAACTTGGTCTCAGTCGCAGGTCATGGGTCTTCCAACAGGATAACGATCCAAAACACACAGCCAAAAAAAACCCAAGAATGGCTAAGAGAAAAGCGTTGGACTATTCTGAAGTGGCCTTCTATGATCCCAGATCTGAAACCCATTGAACATCTGTGGAAGGAGCTGAAACATGCCATCTGGAGAAGACACCTGTCAAACCTGAGACAACTGGAGCAGTTTGCTCATGAGGAGTGGGCCAAAACACCTTTGGACAGGTGCAGAAGGCTCATTGACAAATACAGAAACTGTTTAATTGAAGTGATTGCCTCAAAAGGTTGTGCAACAAAATATTAAGTCATGGGTACCATCATTTTTGTCCAGCCTTATTTCATTAGTTTGTTTTCTGAATAATTCTGTTAATCAACAACTCAAAAGTAACGGCTGATTTTGATTATTTAATTTTCATTCAATTTTAATTGATTGTTACTTTTGAACATTTCAAGTCATTTCAGTGAGCATTGTAGACTTTCTTTATTTAACTGAGGGGTACCAATTATTTTGTCCACCACTGTATGTCAGACTCTTTCTTGATAAGGAAAGCCCTGCTTTCTTCCAGCAGTCTCTGTGGGCAAACTGGAAATACGAAATATTTCTAAAATTCCAGAGTCGTAGAACTGGAAATCGTTTTGGTTTTTTGTCCTGGTATGCAAGCTCAGTCACACAGATTGTTTTATGGGTAAATTCGCGGCTACAACACTGGTGTTCCCTGGAAGTGGTTGCAGAGTGAACTCCTCCTTCCTTTGGTTTCTGTCTTCAGTGCATCAGAAAAAGCAGAAGAGACGCAGCACTCCATCTCAGCGCGCACCAACATTTGCCCTCTGGATAGTTTAAGACAGAAAAAAGATTAACAGCTGGAAGAACTGAACAGTAAGTTTAAAAAACCTTTTATTTTATTTTATTTTAGAAGCATATTTGTTTTAATGTTTCTACTTTTTTATAAAATGGGTTTGTTCTAATTGGACACCTACCAGATTTGGATGTATTTTTGTGTTTTTGTGGGAGCCGGTTTAGCTCGTGCTGGTTTGCTGCGCCTTCCGTCCGTGAAACCAGGGTTCGAATCCGGGCTGCTCCCTGTTCCCTTCTCCACCTCCGTGCCGGCTCCAAGCCCGGTTTGAGAAGGTTGCGTCAGGAAGGGCATCCGGCGTAAAACATTGCCAAGTTTACCATGCGACTTGTTCGCTGTGGCGACCCCTGATGGGAGAAGCCGAAAGAGGAAGAAGAAGAAGATGTTTTTTATTTTATTTTTTAAATTTCTGTGATAGACATCAGTTTGTAACCTAGTTTCAAAACTTAAAAACAATGATTTAGTATTTTGAAGGTTCTAAAACTGGTTTCACCTGTACGGGAAAGATGTCTCAAAACATTTTTGGAGTGTCAGTTTCGTGTGCTGTGATGAATACTTTTAATGTGTTGAGAAAATTCAGACATCAAGGAAGCTTTGAATACGCAGCAAAAGCATTTTGACATCAAGTACAAACATAATTTATGAAAAAAGAAACAAACAAACAAACAGAAGAACACATGTAAGTAAAATTTACATTGTTAATTTTCTAATGGTGTGCTTTTCAGACCAAGATCTTTAAGAATGATTTCATTATTGTTGTTGCCCAGCTCACATGCATCATACAATATAATGTAATTATTATAATTAATTATAAAATTAATCATTACATTATTTACAATGATAAAGATACATTCAAATTCATTATTTCTAGGCTGCACGGTGGCACACTGGTTAGTGCCCTTGCCTCACAGCAAGAAGTCCCCCGGTTCAAGTCCTGGCTGGGGGACCTGAACCAGAACATCAATGGGGGATAACTCTGTGTGGAGTTAACATGTTCTCCCAGTGCATGTGTGGGTTTTCTCTGGAGACAGAAAAATTGTCCCTAGGTGTGAATGAGAGAGTACGTGTGTGTGATTGTGGACACTCTACCCTGTGACAGACAGGCAACCTGTCCAGGATGCCACCTGCCTGCGCCCACAAGAAGCCAGGATAGGCTCCGGCAGCCCTGTGACCCCGAAAGGAAATAAACGGAAGATAAATCATGTAATAAAATGGTTACGGTAGAACAGGGGTGGGATTATATAAATTCGCTTCTTTCCACTCCCTTTCAAGCAATATTTATTAATATGTCTAATTATCCAAAGTTTGATTACTAGTTACTGTATGAATGTATAACTGATGATTGTATTGTTTTTGTGTATTACTCCTATTTGATTGCTTGAAATAAACCATTTCAAATCAAATCAAATGAAAGATGAATGAATGAATTATTTCTAAAGTGAGGCATTAAAGGGTTAAAAGGCAGATTATATTAAGAACTAAGAATAAATCAAAGTAAATGATTATTATACATGTTTATGTAGAAAACCGTCTGGAACTTTCTAAATATTAATGATGCCAAACTTCCTTGGAGTTAAAGAAAAAGTAACATTTTTGAATCTTTTCAATTTGGGCTGCACTGTTCTCTCGTCTCACAGCTAGAAGGCCCTGGTTCAAATCCCAGCTTGACCTTTTTGTGTGAAATTTACATGTTCTTCCTGGTCATGTTTAGATTTTCTCCTGTCACTCCAGTATGGGGTAAGATAACTGTTATAAAGCAACATATGCATAAAGACGAAGTTGAACAAAAACTATTAAATTAAGCTCAACTTTGTCTTTATGGATACGTTTCTTTTTGACAGTTACTTTACTCCATACTCCAGCTTCCTTCCACAGACTGAAAACTTACTTCACAGGTTTATCTTTGTCTGTAAACGGCTCCTAGGTGTGCATGTGAGTATGTGGTTGTGTGTCTTCACAACAGAATGGTTACCTGATCAGGGTGTACCCCGCCTTCGCCCAAGAAGTAGCTTGGATTGATTCAGCAGTTTCTAAAAATGGATGGAGGAAAATTTTGTTGATACATCCACAGTTTGGCAGCTGCAACAAATGCTTTTTAACCAGTTGTTTCCTTTGTGGTTTGTGGTTAAAGTTTGTCATTTTGCTTTACCTTTCAAACACTTAGCCAACTTCCGTCTTTACTAACACTTTTACTAACAGTTTGTTTGTACTTCTACAGTCTAAAACACCCTAAACACAACTCAGAGTTTTTCTTAGGCTAGAGCCATTAATTGTTTCGTGTAAATAATTTTTTTTTTAATTATTTTATGTTCTTCTAACAGAAATGGAGGGAACCAAAGACCAAGTTGAGACAGCAGCCTCTACAGTCAAGAGCTCTGATTTTCTGGACTCCGACTTTCGCTACATGCTGTTCTCTGTTGTTTACAGCATTTTCTTTGTTGTGGGCTTTTTGGCTAATGTGTATGTGCTGTATGTCCTCCAGTGCCTGCGTAAAGTAAAGGGCATGGGAGAGATTGACATACATGACCAACTTGACCATTGCGGATCTACTTTTTGTGTGCGCCCTTCCCTTCTGGATCTCTTACTATAGCCGTGGAGGCCACTGGATTTACAAGGACTTCCTGTGTCGGCTGACGGGTTCATTCTTTTTCATCAGCACCTATAGCACCATCCTCTTTCTGGGAGCCATCAGTCTGAACAGATACTGGGCAGTGACTCAGCCTCTGAATGCGGCGGCTTCGAATAAAAGATGGCGCGGGATCATTGTGTCTGTTCTGATCTGGCTGTGCCTGGTGTCTTCGGCCATTCCATACCTGCCATCAGAGGGGGGGCACACTGATAAAGACAACCTGGCGCGATGCTTTGAAGGCTACCACAATGAAATGGACACAGTGAAGCGGAAAGTTGCTGTTACTAATTTTTTAATGATTGGGTTGTTTTTCGTTGTTTTTTTCCTTGTCATGGTGTGCAACCTCCTCAGTGTTCGAGACTTACTCTCTCAAAAGCTTCCTCAAACAGAGTTACAATCCAAAAAATATATTTCCA
Organism: Oryzias latipes; assembly: GCF_053564925.1. NCBI lineage: Eukaryota > Metazoa > Chordata > Actinopteri > Beloniformes > Adrianichthyidae > Oryzias > Oryzias latipes. The sequence goes on from NC_136258.1 coordinate 23,927,353, forward strand.
AAAATTCCAAAGAGGCCCTGTTGTCATTAGGGAAAAGACTGAGAGGGTTGGAACGAAGAGCCTTGAAGATGCTGCTGGCAGTGGTGGGTGTGTTTCTTCTGTGTTTCCTGCCTCACCATGTAGTCCAAGCCCCCTGGGTGCTGGCGGTGCTGAAGATCAAAGAAGGATGGGGCCATGTGGACTGGGACCAAAACACCCTTCAAACTTTAAACGATGCCCATCAGATCACATTGGTTCTAATGGGTCTCAACTGCATTTTAGATCCTGTGGTTTATTATTTTGCCACAAAGAAGTTTAGGAGGTTTATTATGGCACACCTGAAGAAGTTAGTAAAGGGAGAAGAGTCTTCCAACATAGTCAACACACCAAACTCTACGGAGAGGAGAAATCACAGCCAGAGACAGCCTAATGTTCAACCGGAGCCCACCAAAGAAAAATCGTGATGGGAGTAGAGGCAATAGAATTTAGATACATTTGTACACATTTTCATGCTGTTAATAGAAAAACCTGTTGAATGCTTTAATTTATTGCAAATTAGAGGTCTAGTATGGAGTTTTAAGCTAGCCCCCTGGCAGTCTGTAAATTTGTACTGTTCTAAATTTATGTTTCTACAAATCTACTGATCTGTTCTCAGTGACAGTACTGAATGTGATCACATATTTATGGAATTTTGTGAAATAGCTTTAGAATTTTATCTTAAAATTCAAAAAAATAACTTGCTTCCTTATGCTCCAAGGCGGGGAAATACATGGATGTAGCAATATTGTCTCTTATGTATTTGCAGTTAAAATTACCCTGGTACTAAACATCGATATTTTGCAAAGTGAAGGCGCTCCAAGCTACTTTTTCTGTTCTTAATTAAATTTTTACACCACTGATGTCTCAAAAAATTATTGAGGGGTGTGTATTTCATAACACCCTATGAAGTATTGGCGACATGTACAGCTAGGGGTACCCTTCCCTCGCCCAACAGTATCTGGGACATCTGGGACAGGCTCCAGGAACCAACGATCCAATGAACAAAGCCATTCCAGAAAGTGGAACAGAGATGGACTCTTTTTTTTAAATAAAGTGCAAATATTTTTGTTGCTAAAAAGCAAATTTTCCCAATTTTAGATTCTAATGGATTCCTATTTTATCATTCGTTCTCAAACATTGTAGGCACTTGATATGAATAATTTGTCATTTGTGCTCCTGTAACTCGCCGTGGACCTTGCCTCTGGCTCGTCCTGCGACCTCAGCTGTCCCCCTACTCCACTGGTACATTGCCTGTCTGTCCTGGGAGAGGATCCCTCCTTCATGCATCCCTGAGGCTTTTTCTTTCTTTTTTTTTTTTCTTAATCCTTTTTTTTAGGTGTAATTTCTTACAGAGGGAGGGTCTAAGGGCAATGATGCCCTGTTTAGCCTAGTCTGTTTAGTTTAGTTAGGCAATTACCTTATATTTTATAACTGATTTCATGTTGATAATATAAAAACCAGAATGAAGCCCATTAAGATGACTATTGTTGTGATATTGTGCTATATGAATAAAATTGAATTAAATATTCCTCTAATAATGTTATTATGAACTGAAACATGGAGGAGTTATACCAGCAGCGCTGCCTAAGCAGAGCAGCCTCCATCATCGGGGACCCTCAGCACCCCTCTCGTGGACTGTTCTCCCTCATGTCATCTGGGAAGAGGTTTTTATTTTATTTAATTGAACTTCAAAGGATTACACATTCACATACGTACAATAGAAAGGCCTAACAAAAGAAAAAAAGATTAAGATACAAAGAAAAAAAATGAATAACATTAGAATTGTAGTTCACAATATTAGGGATTGTCATATAACATGTGATCTTCAATGAAAATGGACGGTTTTATTGCATTTTTGTTTTTCATGAATTTCAGCGATTTAAAATATAAACAGATCTCTTTATGAAATGTATTGAATAATGGTTTGATTTTTAAAAATCTGCTCTTATGGATGAAGAATTTCCCAGGAATTAATAAAGTATTAAATGTATTAAGTATTATCACCAGAAACTGTTCCAAATATTACAATGTGTTTTTGTAACTGAATAGAAATAGGAAAAGGAAACTTTGAGGAGCACCAACAAAAAAAAATCCTCCCACAAACTGTTAGTATGTATATACATTCAAACAGATGATCAAGTGATTCTATATTTATATCATAGAAATAAAAGTTATTTTCTTGAAAACCAAAATGTAAATGTAGTAGTTTCTTGCATGGATAGACTGCCTTCATTATTTTAAAATGGGTTTCTTTGTATTTTGGAAAAATTGGGTATTTAATAAACTGAGATCTTAACTTGCTTCTTTCCACTTTTGTGTAATGCTATGACATAAAATGATTTTTGTAAGATGTTGGAAATAGTTCTCTAACAAACATAGATCTTCTAAATGAGTTTGGAAGTTTTGAATTAAGCAGTTGATCATCGAACAACAGAGACGGAAGCTGAACTTGAACATTATGAACCAGACTGGAGGACATTTGGATCAAAGTCTGAGGGATTGCTTTGATCACATTGTCGTATTGTTTTCTATCATTCAATTTAAACTTACTGAAAAAGGTTTCAAATGAGATAATGTTTCCATTATCATTCATAATATGTAATGATGGCCAAATACGGTTATCAATACAATTTTTGTAAAATATTGATTTGTTCCTACATAAAATATACAGACAGTTCCATATGGGAGTTTTGTGTGGACTAAAATTATGTTTGAATATGAGTTTCCATTACAGTAGCACCTGCTGATGATAAGTACAATGTTTAATAGGAAGCTTTCTGTGATCAAAATCACATTTAGAAGAAACTCAATGCCCCCTGGATGAGAGAAAATATTTGAAGGTATCTGAAACTAATTATTTCTTCCATTTTGCATAAAAAGACCTAAGCCAATTAATTTTAATCATACCATCCAAACTTTCAAAGTCTATGACTTTAAGTCCACCTTCACTGTAATCCTGAATTATTGTTCCTTTTTTTATGTGATGAGTTTTATTTTTCCATATGAAGTTGAAATTGCCCTGATTTATTGCTTTCCTTGCAGATTTAGGAATTGGGAGTGAATATTCTGGATAAAAGAATCTGGATAAACATTCTAATTTAGTAATAAACACTCTGCCCAGAATAGAAATGTCACGCTGTGACCACATGCTTAAATTAACTTGACACTGTTCTAAAGTTTTCCATAGGTTCATTTCCTCCATTGTTTGGTAAGAGACAAGATATTTCACAACAGGTATGCTATGAATAACTGACTGATCAGAACAGTGAATTGGCAACAGTTCACATTGGCTGAGATTTTGTTTTAAACCAGATGCTTTAGAGAAGAAATCCAGTCTGAATGATCTCAGGTATTTGATGACTGTCCTTCATGAATATGGCCGTGTCATCTGCCAGCTGAGTAATGGCTAAGTGTTCTCCCAGGACATTTAATTTACAGAAACCAGAGTTTTCTTTTATAAGTATTGATAACATTTCTCTTGCAGTTATAAAAAGTAACAGTGAGATTGGACAGCCTTGCTTAATTCCTTTGTTATTTAGAAATCTGGGAGAAATGCCATTTGGTAAAATAACTATGTATTGTTATAGATTGTTTTAACAGAATTTATGAAATTATGCCCAAATCCAAATAATTCTAAAGCCTGAAACATAAATTTGTGTTCAACCGTGTCAAAGGCTTTAAAGAAATCTAAAAATAAAATGAAGCCATCATCTTCAATTGATTGGTTGTAGTCAATCAAATCAAGAACAAACCGGTTATTATTGTGAATTGATCATCCTTTTAAAAACCCTGATTGTGTGTCTGAGCTGATCTGAATCTTTCCTGTTTTCAATCTAGATGCATAAATGATGGTTAGAATTTTATAATCACTATTGAGGAGGGATTTTGGTCTGAAATGATCAATTCATCTGCCGTCTTTCCCAGGTTTAGGAAGCAGGGGGATGACGCCCTGCTTCATGGTAGTTGGAAGGATGTTCAACTCAGAAATTTCCTTTTTGACTAACAAAAACTGCTCTTTTAAGTGATTCCAAAAATCTCAGTAAAAATTAATGGTCCTGGAGATTTATCTAAAGCTAAATTTCTCATGGCTTTCTCTGCTTCTTCCATAGTGCTTCCATAGTCCATTCTGCTTCATAATTTAAAAAAAAGTTTTCATCCACTTTAGGAGCCAAATCTTTGATATGATTAAAAAAGCGATGAGCAACATGAGATGAAAAAGAAGAGTACAACCTACCTAAAAGGGCGGCAGTGGCTCAAGTGGTTGAGCAGGTCGTCCAATGTTTGAAGGGTCAGCGGCTCGATCCCCGCTCCCCTCAGATACCCATTGTTGTGTCCTTGGGCATGACACTTCACCTTCCTTGTCTCCAGTGCAGCTCCACTGTGTGTAAATGATGAGGGCGCAGGCAAGTATGAATGAGGAGTGAATGAATAATGGACACACTGTAAGCACTTTGAGTGTCTGGAAAAGCGCAGATAAATCCAATACATTATTATTATTACTGAAAAAAAAACTCTTAATTTCCTCCGTATTTGTACTTTCCCTGCCATTAATTAGCAATCTGTTAAAACTGTTCTTCTCTTGTTGCCTTTTTTCCAGTCTACAGAAGTAAGCTGAGCTTTTTTCTCCCTCTTTAACCCATTTAGTTCTAGATCTAATAAATGCACCTTTGGCTTTAGAGATGTACATAATATCAAGTGAGGTTTGCAGTAAAGCAAGTCTCTGTTTTCTCACCTTCAACAATTAGAGTTAATTTCTCTGATAATTTACATTTCTTTTTGTTTACCATCTCTGCTCAATGTTTTCCTGTGAGTTATTGAAATCCGTCTTGTTTTGAATTAGAAAAACTCCCATTTATCCCTCTGAGTGGTGAACTGTCTGTTTTTAGTTATCCTTTGGATTTAATTTATAATTGCCTGAGAATAAACTTCATCTTCTAAAAGACTACAGTTGAACTTCCAGTAACCTTTGTTTCTAGGATTATTGCGAGGTTGAATAAGGAATTTAATCATAGAATGGTCAGTTAATGGTACAGCTGAAATATTCGCTATTGATGTCAAATTTTGTTGATTTTTTTATTTCAACCAAAAATCCAACCTAGATTTAGCCGATCCATCTGGTTTAAACCAGGTGAAATCTTGAACATCAGGATTATCACGGCGCCAGACATCAGAAACATTTAAATCTATACATATATTTAGAAGAACTGGATTATAATGATGGTTTTGAAAAGCTGAACGAAATCTGTCAAAGTATTCATCTTCCACCATAATAAAATCACCTCCAATGATAAGATTACTGCTAGGATATCCTTGATTTAGTTCTTTAACAGAGTTTGTAAAGTCTCAAAACAGGATTTTGTTTTGCGCTGCATAAATGTATCCATATACATTCCCCAGAATAACAAATGTATCACATTTAATAAAAACACAAATTAACCAGTGACCAGAACCATATCTTTTTGTAACTAAAAGCTTGCCAGAAAAATAATTTAGTAAAATAGGGACCCCTGCTGACCAGTTGGTGCCATGACAAAAGTAGATTTTGTCTCCCCACTGATTAGACCAAAACTTTCATCGTTCTCAAAAGAGTGAGTTTCTTGAAGACAACAACATTGAACTTTTTGGCTTTTGCAAAACAAAAAAAGTTATTTTCTATTAACAGAGTCCCTAATACCCCTAGTATTTAGTGAAATAAAAGACCACACAGAACTTAAAGACATAAATAAAACACAAAAAATAAAAAAGAGAGAAAATTTAAGATGAAATAATCTGGTGTTTTAAATTAAAGATTATCTGCGCCCTAAACTCTTTACTAAATATAAAACTGAGAATTTTAACATTAGAGGATGAATTTCACTGTACTGTTTAAATGGAAAACAATATAAATTGTTATGAAATAAATTATTGAAACATAATGATCAAAACTTTTCACATCTTGGAAAAAATATATTTTATAAATAAAGGTGAATATCTAACTTAGATTTGCTTGAAAAGTAAACAAAGTGACTTAAATGTTAATAAGCCAGCAAACCAAGTAACAAAAATAGAATAAAAAAAACAATTTCAATAAAACCTTATGAACTCTCAATGACGCAAAATAAGTAATTCACCTCCCTGTAAATATTTCACTCCACAGTGACCCTAGTCCTGTTGATGTGTCCCACATGGCCCCTGTAGTAGACCTTCTTCCTTTCTGCCCTTCAGCCAGACGGCCGCTCGAGCTTCTAGGTCTGCTTTACTGAAGTCCTCCTTGAAGCGGATCCCCAGGTCTTTGCAGGTCTGGCAGTTCTTGGTGATTGTCCAGAAAGCATCTCTATGGCGCCTCGTGACGAACTACAGGATCACCTGGTGATGTCTTCCTCCCTCCCTCCTCCCCAGGTGATGAACAGTGTCCACCAGCGTGTCCATTGTGTCTGCCCACTGCGGTGCGATTTTGGACAAGATTCCAACCACAGATTCTCGTCATCTTTTTCTTTCAGACCATGAATTTTCAAGTTCCATCTTCGTTTATATCTTTCCAGATCGGCAACTTTTTCCTTAAGTTCTTGGTTCTCCCTGACAATCCGTGGTATTTCTCTTTCCATCGTTGCGATCTTTGTGTTGCTGTCCTTTATTTCAGCCGCGTTTATCTCAACCAGCCGGGAGATGTTTGCCACCATTATTGTGTTTTCACACAACTGACTTCCAAAGTCCTCTATTTTGGACGTTAGCCTTTCGATTGCAGCCAAAACAGCATCATCAGATATGGAAGTAGACTCCTGTCCCGCTTTTACCTTCAAAGGTGGTTCCGTAGATTTTGTGGGAGTTGTTGGTAGTTTTCTTTCATGTTGGAAGAGAAGTCCATCTGAGTGTAGCCATGCTTGCACATGGCTGACGGCTGCAACAGCTGCTTCGGACTTTTTTCTTCAACGCCATTTGAGCAAAATGGTAAAATTACCAAGATGTTTACTCAAAACAAAGATTCAGTCAAAGCGCGACAGTTTTTCAGTAAAAGCGTTCACTCTCAGTTTTAAAATTCTGACATTTACAGTGCAAATCGGGGCAAAAGGCGAGAGCTTAGCGAGAGACGTCAGCTCAGTCAGCCATCCCAGCCCCCAACCTTTGCAGAAAAAATGTGTCTGTTCCTGCTACACGTGTTAAACACAGTATTATGAACGACAGTTGGTCTCATCTCTCCACGCATAATATGACACTTACTTTACTATTTTGCTATATTTTCTTAAAACTGTCGAACTAGTGAGGAACAACATCTCGTCTCTGTGTATTCCTCTGGAAATACTATAAGTGAAATGACAATAAACAATTCTTGAGTATATAGAATGGTGTAGGAAGTATACTAACTAAATACATATTCGGACCAAAGTGCAACATTCATTCATCTTCTTAACCGTTTATTCCCTTTTGGGGTCACGGGGTTGCCGGAGCCTATCCCGGCCACTTGGGCGTAGGCAAGGGATACCCTGGACTGGTCGCCAGTCTGTCGCAGGGTGGAATAAAGTGCAACATTTTAAAGGTAAAGTAAATAGATAGTACTGTACTGAAAAAATACATTTAACACATACTGCCTTGTTTATGGTATAGCCTAAATGAACTTGAAGTACACTTAAATAGACTCCTTCTTAATAAAGAAAGCCCTGCTTTCTTCCAGCAGCCTCTGTGCGAAAACCGGAAATATGAAACACTTGAGTAGTAGAACTGGAAATCATTTCGGTTTTTGTCCTGGCATGCAAGCGCAGTGATGCTGATTGTTTTATGGAGGTAAATTCGCAGGTACACAAACCGGCTCTTCCCTGGAAGTGGTTGCAGAGTGAACTCCTCCTTCCTTTGGTTTCTTTCTTCAGTGCATCAGAAAAAGCAGAAGAGACGCAGCACTCTGTCTCTGCGCGCACCAACATTTGCCCTCTGGATAGTTTAAGACGGAAGAAAGATTAACAGCTGTGACAACAGAACAGTAAGTTTAAAAAAACTTTTTCTTTATATGTTAGAAAAATATTTGTTTTATTGTTTATACTTTATTATAAAATGGGTTTGTTCTAATTGGACACCTACCAGATTTGGATGTACTTTAATTTTTTTGTGAGAAATAGATGTTTTTATTTTATTTTTTTCATTTCTGTGATAGACAGCAGTCTGTAACCTAGCATCAAAACTTGAAAACAATTATTTCGTATTTTGAAGGTTCTGAAACTGATTTCACCTTTACGGAAAAATATATCTCAAAACATTATTGGAATGTCAGTTTCATGAACTGTGATGAATACTTTTAATATGTTGAGAAACATTCAGACATCAAGGAAGCTTTGAATACGCAGCAAAAGCATTTTGACATCGAGTACAAACATAATTTATGAAGACAGAAAAAAACAAACAAACAATATGAATAACACATTGAAGTAAAAATTCCATTTTCAATCTTGTAATGGTGTGTTTTTCATACAAACTCTCATACGGTCTTGTTGCACAACTCACATGCATCATACAATATATTAAATATAATAATTATAATCAATTATAAAATTAATAATTATATAAATTGTAATGATAAAGAAAAACTCAAATTTATTATTTCTAAAGTGAGGCATTAAAGGGTTAAAAGGCAGATTATATTAAGAACTAAGAATAAATCAAAGCAAATGATTATTATACATGTTTATGTAGAAAACAGGCTGGAACTTTATAAATATTAATGATGTCAAACTTCCTTGAAGTTGAAAAAGTACAATTTTTGAATCTTTTCAGTTTGGACTGGACTGTGGTACAGTGGTTAGTTCCATCATCTCACGGTGTTTTTGTGTAAAGTTTACATGTTCTCCTTGGTCAGGTGTAGATTTTCTCCAGGAACTCCTGTATGGGGTAATATAACTAATATAAAGCAACATAAATGGATACCTTTCTTTTCTTTTTTTCCATGCTCCAGCTTCCTTCCACAGTCTGAAAACTTGCTTCACAGGTTCATTTTTGTGTCTAAATGGCTCCTAGGTGTGCATGTGAGTAGGTGGTTGTGTGTCTCTGCAACAGAATGGTGACCTGATCAGGGTGTACTCCGCCTTTGCCCAACAGTAGCTTGGATGGATTCAGCAGTTTCTAAAAATGGATGGAGGAATATTTTGTTGACACATCCACAGTTTGGCAGCTGCAACAAATGCTTTTTAACCAGTCGTTTCCTCGTTTGTGGTTAAAGTTTGTAATTTTGCTTTACCTTTCACACACTTAAGCAACTTCTTTCTTTACTAACACTTTAAGCTTGTTTGTGCTTTCCTGTTTCAAAAAACCTAAACAAAACTCAGAGTTCTTCTTAGGCTGAAGCCATTAGTTTTTTCTAGTAAATAAAAAATAATCCAAAATTGTTTGTGTTCTTCTAACCGAAATGGAGGGAACTCTACAGCCAACAGCTCCGCATTTCTGGACTCTAACTGTTTATTTTTAACTGCCTTCACAAATACAGTTTTAGCTCTTACTTTTGCGATGCAATAAAATTATCATACCATAATGCTAACTGCTCAGTAAAACTAAAATATGGTACCTCTTCCCGTTTTGATATAAAAAGAGGGGTACGACAGGGTTGCCCCATCTCGCCATATCTATTTTTATTAGCCACTCAAACCTTGGCAGATTACATAACCTGAAATAAATTAAAAGGCATCTCTGTCTTTGGCAAAGTGATTCTTATTAGCCAATTAGCTAATGATGCAACTCTTTTTTTGAAAGATAGCAGTCAAATTCCTCGAACCCTAAATCTAATAAAAGCTTTTTCCAATGTCTCTGGAATTCATCTACACATAAAAAAAGTGAATTACTACTTATCAAAAATGACAAAACAGGATCCAAATGTGAAATTCCCATCAAAGAAAGTGTAACATACCTAGGGATTACCATCACTAAAAGCGAACTAGAGAGATATACTTCAAATTTTAGTCACGTAATGGAGAAAACAAGGAAAAGTTTTTAACTTATGGCTTCAAAGAGACCTGAGGCTAAAAGGCAGAGTACTGCTATCAAAGGTAGAGGGAATCTTTAGACTCACTTACTCTGCATTATCTTTGTACGTGGACAATCAAACACTGAAATCTGTTGACCAAATTTTTATTTAATTTTATCTGGAAAAATTGTATACATTGTTTTAAAAAAATTGTTTTAATGAACTCATACGAGAATGGAGGATTAAACTTACTTCATTTTAAAACCCTAAATGATTAATTTAAAATAAACTGGATCAAATCCTAACTTCCTACTTAAATTTGGAATATATATCCACATTTTATATTTTCAAATTTAAGTGGCTTTGAGTTTCTTCTCGTTTGCCTTTACAATGTTGATAAAATACCAGCTAAACTATCGGCATTCCGCAAACAAGCTCTTCTTGCATGAGCACTTTTATACAAACACAATTTCTACCCCCATAACTTTTTTATTTGTAACAACAAATACATTTTTTACAACAAAAATTCTTTATTTTTTCCACATCTTCTGTTGGGTCAGCTTTTTGACATGAATGGGTTCTTATTAAGGTATACTGAAATCAATTCTAAATACAATCTCGTTGTGAATCCTATAGAGAATGCTATCATGTTTGATGCAGTTTCCAAAGAAGTATGTCAAATGTTTAAAACAGCTGTTAGGAATGAAGTAATGCCCCCTATGGATGCGACTGACACCACCACAAGTAAAATGTGTTTTCCCGTACCCACAAGAACAACAACAAAATATGTGCCTATTTTCAAAAGCATGTCGTTTCTATACCAAGTACCAAAACCTGTTTGGAGACGTTTTGTTCCCGACAGTGTCTGGAGAAAAGACTGGTGTGTGACCAAAAAATTTATGATAAATAACAAGATGAAAGAAGTTTCCTTCAAAAATAATTCACAAAATGTACCCCACCAATAAATTCATGTCAAGATACATTTAAACAATTGACTAATTGTACCTTTTGCAAAGAACATCCAGAAACAATTAACCATCTCTATTAGAATGTACTGAAAAAATGTTTAAAATGTATCAAAGAACATATTCACCCCAACTTAACTCTAAAATTTGACCTTATAATCTTTCTCTTTCACAGTAAAAATGTGGACTCAAATAAAAAAGCAAGCGCAGACACGCAGATTGTTTATGGAGGCATTTTCGTGGTTACGCAACCCGGGTCTTCCCTGGAAGTGAGTGAACTCCACCTTCCTTTTGTTTCTGTCTTCAGTGCGTCGAAGGAAGCAGAAGAGATGCACTCCGTCTCTGTGCGCACCAACATTTTTCCCTCTGGATAGTTTAAGACAGAAGAGAAAATAACAGCTGGGAAAAATGAACAGTAAGTTTAAAAAACCTTTTTTATTTGATTTTAGAAATATATTTGTTCTAATGTTTCTACTTTATTCAAAAATGGGTTTGCACTTATTGGACACCTACCAGATTTGGATGTACTTTTAATGTTTTTGTGAGAAATAGATGCTTTTATTTTCTTTACTTTCCGTGATAGACAGCAGTCTGTAATTTAGCTTAAAAAAACTTGAAAACAATTATTTAGAATTTTGAAGGTTCTAAAACTGGTTTCACCTGTACTCCAGAAAATTTTCTCAAAACATTTTTGGAGTGTCAGTTTCATGTGCTGTGATGAATACTTTTAATGTGTTGAGAAAACATTCAGACATCAAGACACTCCAGCTTCCTTCCACAGTCTGAAAACTTGCTTCACAGGTTCATCTTTGTCTCTAAATGGCTCCTAGGTGTGCATGTGAGTATGTGATTGTGTGTCTCTGTAACAGACTAGTGACCTGATCATGGTGTACCCCGCCTTCACCCAAGAAGTAGGTTGCATGGATTCAACAGGTTCTAAAAATGGATGGAGGAATATTTTGTTGAAACACACCACAGTTTGGCAGCTGCCACCCTAAACAAAACTCAGAGTTCTTCTTAGGCTAGAGCCATTCATTTTTTTCTTGTAGATAAAAAAAATCCTAATTATTTTGTGTTCTTCTAACAGAAATGGAGGGAACGACAGACCAAAATGTGACAGCAGCGTCTACAGCCAACAGCCCTGATTTTCTGGACTCCAACTTTCGCTACATGCTGTTCTCTGTTGTTTACAGCATCTTCTTTGTTGTGGGCTTATTGGCTAATGTGTTCGTGCTGTCTATCCTCCAATGCTTGCATAAAGTAAAGGGCATGGGAGAGATTGACATATACATGACCAACTTGACCATTGCGGATCTACTTTTTGTGTGCGCCCTTCCCTTCTGGATCTCTTACTATAGCAATGGAGGCCACTGGATGTACGAGGAATTCCTGTGTCGGCTGACGGGTTCATTCTTTTTCATCAACACCTATGGCACCATCCTCTTTCTGGGAGCCATCAGTCTGAACAGATACTGGGCAGTGACTCAGCCACTGAATGCGGCGGCTTCGAATAACAGACGTCGCGGGATCATTGTGTGTGTTCTGATCTGGGTGTGCACGGTGTCTTCGGCCATTCCACACCTGACATTAGAGGGGGGGCACACTGATGAAGATAACCTGACACGATGCTTTGAAGGCTACCACAATGAAACGGACACAGTGAAGCGGAAGGTTGCCATCAATAATTTTTTAATCATTGGGTTGTTTTTTGTTGTTTTTTTCCTTGTCATGGTGTGCAACCTCCTCAGTGCTCGAGACTTACTCTCTCAAAAGCTTCCTCAAACAGAGTTACCATCTGAAAAATCTATTCCCGGAAAATCCAACAAGACCCTGTTGTCACTAGGGAAAAGACTGAGACGGTTGAAACGAAGAGCCTTGAAGATGCTGCTGGCAGTGGTGGGTGTGTTTCTTCTGTGTTTCCTGCCTCACCATGTAGTCCAAGCCCCCTGGGTGCTGGCGGTGCTGAAGATCAAAGAAGGATGGGGCCATGTGGACTGGGACCAAAACACCCTTCAAACTTTAAATGATGCCCATCAGATCACATTGGTTCTAATGGGTCTCAACTGCATTTTAGATCCTGTGGTCTATTATTTTGCCACAAAGAAGTTCAGGTTTTTTATTAAGGTACACCTGAAGACGGTAGTAAAAAGAGAATGGCCCTCTAAAACACTGAAAACACAGATCTCTATGACCAGCAGAACTCACAGCCAGAGACTGTCCAGTGTTCAACTGTAACCCACCTAATAACAACCCGACCAATCGTGGTGGGAGTAGAGAAATTGGAATTTAGATACATTTGTACACATTTTCATGCCGTTAATAGAAAAACTTGTTGAATGCTGTAATTCAGTGCAAATTAGAGGTCTAGTATGGAGTTTAAGATAGTCCCCTGGCAGTCTGTTAATTATTACTGTACTGAATTTCAGTTTCCACATATCCACTGATCTGGTCTCAGTGACAGTATTGAATGTGATTACATATTTATGGAATTTTGTGAAATAACTCTTGATATTATCTTAAACTTGATAAAAGAACTTGTTTCCATGTGTCACCTTATGCTCCAAGGCTGGGAATAACACGGATAAAGCATTATTGTCTCTTACGTATTTGCAGTTAAAAATACTCTAGTATTAAACATCAATGTTTTGGAATACAGAGGCGCTCTAATACTTTTTCTGTTCTTAATTTAATGTTTACAACACTGATGTTTAAAAAAATTATTGAAGGGTAGGTATTTCTTAACGCCGTATGAGAGATTGGCGACAGGTACAGCCAGGGTTTAATGCACTCTACACTGTGAAGCGTCGTCTAATGAGTGCTGAAGCATTTGGCTGAATATGAGCAGATAATAATGCCCAAAACACTTCAGAATTCATCCTACTGCTTTTGTCAGCAGTCACATCATCAATAAATACAAGAGAACCAGTTCCATTAGCAGCCATACATGGCCACACCATGACATTACCACCACCATGCTTCACTAATGAGGTGGGATGCTTAGGAGCTCCGTTCCTTCTCCATACTCTTCTCTTTTCATCACTCTGGTACAAGTTGATTTTGGTCTCATCTGTCCATATGAGGTTATTCCAGAACTGTGAAGACTGTTTTAGATGTCGTTTGGCAAACTGTCATCTGGACTTCCTGTTTTTGAGGCTCACTAATGGTTTATATCTTGTGGTAAACCCTCTGTACTCACTATGGTGAAGTCTTCTCTTGATCGTCGACTTCGACACACATATACCTACCTCCTGCAGAGTGTTCTTGATTTGACCAACTGTTGTGAAGGGTGTTTTCTTCAACAGGGACAGAATTCTTCGGTTATCCACCACAGTTGTTTTCCGTGGTCTTCCGGGTCATTTGGCGTTGCTGAGCTCCCCAATGCGTTCCTTCTTTTTAACTGTTCCAGTCCTTCTGGACACGCCTAGCATTATTGCTATCTCTCTGATGGTTTTCTTTTAGTTTTTTCGGCTTGATGATGGCTTGCTTCAATGATAGTGACAGCTCTTAGGATCTTATCTTGAGAGTTGACGGCAAAAGATTCCAAATGCATATAGCTCACTTAAAAAACTCTGGACCTTTGATCTGCTCATAGTTATTTGGGATACTGAGGGAATAACACCCACCTGGCCATGGAACAGCTGAGAAGCCAATTGGCCCATTACTTTTTGTTCCTTAACAAGTGGGAGCCACAAATGCAAACTGTTGTAATTCCTATACCGCTCACCTGATCTGGATGGAAATACCCTCAAATTAAAACTTAAAGTCAGCAGTTAAAGCAAATTTTGTTCATTTCATTTCAAGTCCTTTGTGGTGGTAAATTGAGCCAAAAATGTTAGAATTGTGTCACTGTCCCAATATTTATGGACCTGACTGTATAACTTTTGTCTTTCGTAGTAAAAATGTGGACTCAAAAAAAAAAAAACAGAATTAATCTTATTATTATATTTGGCAAATTTCATATACATAAAAGCAAATTCTCGTCATCTCCCCCCCCCCCATATTAATGAAACAAATTGAAATGCATCTCAAAACCATCTCTAAAAGCTGTAATCAGAAAGCTGTATGTTTATATGGAAGTTGTAGAGCCTTGAATAATTTTGTATAAATTACATGTTACTTGGATGCTCCCTTGGCATATTTGAATTTTATTTTGTAAAACGATGTATTGTACTGGATGTACTTCCATTTTGTACAATAAAGTTGTTAATAAAATTCATTTTGTTTTTAGTCCTGGCACGCAAGCACAGACACGCAGATTGTTTTATGGAGGCAAATTCGCAGTTACACAAACCGGGTCTTCCCTGGAAGGGAGTGAACTCCTCCTTCCTTTGGTTTCTGTCTTCAGTGCGTCAGACGGGGCAAAAGAGACGCAGCACTCTGTCTCTGCTTGCACCAACATTTGCCCTCTGGATAGTTTAAGACAGAACAAAAGATTAACAGCTGTGAGAACTGAACAGTAAGTTTAAGAAACCTTTTTTATTTTATTTTAGAAATATGTCTGTTTTAATGTTTCTACTTTATTATAAAATGGGTTTGCACTAATTGGACACCAGATTTGGATGTACTTTTATGTTTTTGTGAGAAATAGATGATTTTATTTTATTTTTTAAATTTCTGTAAGAGACAGCAGTTTATAACTTAGTTTCAAATACTTGAAAACAATTATTTAGTATTTTGAAGGTTCTGAAACTGATTTCACCTGTACTCCAAAAATATATCTCAAATCATTTTTGGAGTGTCAGTTTCATGGGCTGTGATGAATACTTTTAATGTGTTGAGAAGCATTCAGACATCAAGGAAGCTTTGAATACGCAGCAAAAGCATTTTGACATCAAGTACAAACATAATTTATGAAGACAGAAAAAAACAAAAAGAACAACAAATGTAAGTAAAAATTCCATTCTTTTATCTTGTAATGCTGTATTTTAATACAAAGATCTATGAGAGTAATTTCAGCATCCTTGTTGCCCATCTCAATAATGCATTATACAATATATTAAATACAATACTTATTTTCATTTATATATTTGCAATGATAAAGATAAATTAAAATGTATTAGTTCTAAAGTGAGGCATTGAAAGGCTAAAATGCAGATTCAATGAAGAACTAAGAATAAATAAAAGTAATTGATTGC
Organism: Oryzias latipes; assembly: GCF_053564925.1. Taxonomy (NCBI): domain Eukaryota; kingdom Metazoa; phylum Chordata; class Actinopteri; order Beloniformes; family Adrianichthyidae; genus Oryzias; species Oryzias latipes. The sequence continues at coordinate 23,943,390 of NC_136258.1, forward strand.
TATACATGTTTATGTAGAAACCGGTTGGGACTTCATAAATAATAATGATGCCAAACTTCCTTAAAGTTACAGAAAAAGTACAATTTTGGAATCTTTTCAGTTTGGGATGCATTGTGGTACAGTGGTCAGTTCTCTCGTCTGAAAACTTGCTTCACAGGTTCATCTTTGTCTCGAAATGGCTCCTAGGTGTGCATGTGAGTATGTGGTTGTGTGTCTCTGCTACAGAATGGGGATCTGATCAGGGTGTACTCCGCCTTTGCCCAAGAAGTAGGTTGGATGGATTCAACAGGTTCTAAAATTGGATTGAAAGAATATTTTTTTTGAAACATCCACAGTTTGGCAGCTGCAACAAATGCTTTTTAACCAGTTGTTTCCTCGTTTGTGGTTAAAGTTTGTTATTTTGCTTTACCTTTCAAACACTTAAGCAACTTCTTTCTGTACTAACACTATAAGTTTGTTTGTACTTCTCCTGTCTAAAAAACCCTAAAGAAAACTCAGAGTTTTTTTTAGGCTAGAGCCATTAAAATTTTCATATAGAAAAAAAAAATCCTAATTATTTTGTGTTCTTCTAACAGAAATGGAGGGAAGTACAGCCAACAGCTCTGATTTTCTGGACTCCAACTTTCGCTACATGCTGTTCTCTGTTGTTTACAGCATCTTCTTTGTTGTGGGCTTATTGGCTAATGTGTATGTGCTGTTTATCCTCCAATGCCTGCGTAAAGTAAAGGGCATGGGAGAGATTGGCATCTACATGACCAACCTGACCATTGCGGATCTACTTTTTGTGTGTGCCCTTCCCTTCTGGATCGGTTACTATAGCCGTGGAGGCCACTGGATTTACGAGGAATTCCTGTGTCGGCTGACGGGTTCATTCTTTTTCATCAACACCTATGGCACCATCCTCTTTCTGGGAGCCATCAGTCTGAACAGATACTGGGCAGTGACTCAGCCTCTGAATGCAGCGGCTTGGAACCACGGACGTCGCGGGATCATTGTGTCTGTTCTGATCTGGCTGTGCCTGGTGTCTTCGGCCATTCCATCCCTGCCATCAGAGGGGACGCAGACTGATAAAGACAACCTGACACGATGCTTTGAAGGCTACCACAATGAAACGGACACAGTGAAGCGGAAGGTTGCTGTTACTCATTTTTTAATCATTGGGTTGTTTTTCGTTGTTTTTTTCCTTGTCATGGTGTGCAACCTCCTCATTGCACGAGCCTTACTCTCTCAAAAGCCTCCTCAAATAGAGATACAAGGGAACAAACAGAGAGGGGTCAAACAACGAGCCTTGCAGATGCTGCTGGCAGTGGTGGGTGTGTTTGTTCTGTGTTTCCTGCCTCACCATGTAGTCCAAGCCCCCTGGGTGCTGGCGATGCTTAAGATCACAAAAGGATGGGGCCATGTGGACTGGGACCAAAACACCCTTCAAACTTTAAATGATGCCCATCAGATCACATTGGTTCTAATGGGCCTCAACTGCATTTTGGATCCTGTGGTATATTATTTTGCCCCAATAAAGTTCAGGACCTTTATTATGGCACACCTAAAGAAGGTAGTAAAGGGAGAAGGGTGCTCCAACACACTCAACACACAAGAACTCTGTGGACGGAAGAAATCACAGTCACAGACTGCATAGTGTTCAACTGCAGCCCACCTCAGAACAACCTGACCATTGGTGATGGGAGTAGAGAAAATGGAATTTAGATACATTTGGTTGATGCAACACAGCTCACCAAGTAAAGTTCTTAATTTCTTATATTCTCTTTTTTTATGTTCTTTATCTTTAGGTTAATTGATTTCTAAGGGGTTCAAAAATGCTCTGAAGCATAAAACTCTTTTGTTGTTTGCCAAAAAGTTAAATACAGACTTTTTCTGTTTTCAAGAGTCCCACTCTTCAAAAGAGGATGAAAGCTTTTGGAGATCCCAATGGGGATAATAACATAGTCCTTTCTCATGGAAGTGAGCACTCAGCTGGCACTTCTACATGTCATGGTACCTCCGGGAGTCCTCCCCCTCTCCCCTCTGCTTCCTTTCACAGATTGAACCCAGCTGTTGGCACTTGCCCCATTTCCAGTCCAGTATTTATGGTGGCCTTGTTCCGGTATTCATCGCCAGTTTGTTGACCTCTATGGTGCAGTACTTGGTCAAAAGTTAACCTCGTTTACCAAGCCTAACTTCTGTCTTGCAAAATTACTCATTCAAGTTTTCGCTCTGTCTACAGAACTTCACTTCCTCAAGTGCCAACCTGGGTTCAGTCTCAAGCTCCCCACTTTCAAATCAACCTTGCCTGCCAAAGCCTCCAGCCACGGCACGACTCTGCTACAAGCCACGGCACGACCACTCTCTTCACCAAGCCACGTTATTCCTAGCTCCAAGTGCCATCATCCACTGTCTCAAAGACTCTGCTCAATCTCACCCAAGAAAAACATCTTAGATCATCGTCTAGCAGACCTCCTCTCTGGTGACGATTCCACGGACTCATCGCCAACATCTGTGTACAAAATAAAAACTGTCAAGTCCTCGTGTATGATCATTTCGGGTTCCAGCGCTTGGGTCTTTTCTTGTCATAGCTAACCATGACAATACGGTTAAACACAAATTTCAAGGTGACATTCTTTCACATAAGTGCAACACAGAGGGTAATTTTGTCTGTATGACCTTGGCATATGAAAATAAGACTTTTATAGTTATAAATGTATACGTTTAAAATACTAAACGTGAAATTCTCAACTCCTATCCATAATAGAAAATTATTTAACTGAATAACATATTGGTGCCCGATATGTTTCTTCAATAATGATTATAAAAGTATTGCCTCTGTATTTGCTCATAGACTTAAATCAGTCTTGGATTCTGTAAGTGCAGAAACCATTTAGGATTCATGCATAGAAGGCATATTTCTAATAACATTCCGCTTGTGATAGATATTTTTAGATTACTCATATTTAATAACAAGGGAGCCAGTTTAGCTCGTGCTGGTTTGCGGCACCTTCCGTCCGTGAAACCCAGGTTCGACTCCAGGCTGCTCCCTGTTCCCTTCTCTACCTCTGCCGGTTCCAAGCCCGGTTAGAGAAGGTTGCATCAGGAAGGGCATCCAGCGTAAAACATTGCCAAATTTACCATGCGACTTGTTCGCTGTGGCAACCCCTGATGGGAGAAGCCAAAAGTGGAAGACTCATATTTAATAACAAAAAAAAGTTACATTCTTTCATAGGAATTTTATATAGCTTTTCATTCTATTAATCACATGTCTATTTTTAACTTCTTTAACAAATTCCGTTTTGGCTCTTATTTTTGCGATGCGGTAAAACTATTATACAGTAATGCTTACTGCTCAGTAAAGCTAAAAAATTGTACCTCTCCCCGTTTTAATATTAAAACAAGGAGAAGCCACTCAAACCTTGGCAGATTACATAACCTGAAATAAATTAAAAGGCATCTCTGTCTTTGGCAAAGTGATTCTTATTAGCCAATTAGCTGATGATTTAACGCTTTTTTTGAAAGACAGCAGTCAAATTCCTCGAGCCCTAAATCTAATAAAAACATTTTCTAATGTGTACGGACTTCAACTAAACATTAAAAAATGTGAATTACTACTTTTTCAAAAATGACAAAACAGGATCCAAATGTGAAATTCCCATCAAAGAAAGTGTAACATACCTAGGGATTACCATCAACAAAAACGAACTAGAGAGAAATACTTCAAATTTCAGTCCCGTAATGGAGAAAACAAGGAAAAGTTTTTAACTTATGGCTTCAAAGAGACCTGAGGCTAAAAGGCAGAGTACTGCTATCAAAGGCAGAGGGAATCTTTAGACTCACTTACTCTGCATTATCTTTGTACGTGGACAATCAAACACTGAAATCTGTTGACCAAATTTTATTTAATTTTATCTGGAAAAATTGTATACATTGTTTTAAAAAAATTGTTTTAATGAACTCGTACGAGAATGGAGGATTAAACTTACTTGATTTTACAAACCTAAATGTTACATTTAATGTAAACTGTATGAAATCTTACCTAAAAAAACCCTACTTGAATTTGGAATATATTTCCACACTTTATATTTTCAAATTTAAGTGGCTTTGAGTTTCTTCTCGTTTGCCTTTACAATGTTGATAAAACACCAGCTAAACTATCGGCATTCCGCAAACAAGCTCTTCTTGCATGAGCACTTTTACACAAACACAATTTCTCTCCTCATAACCTTTCTTTTGTAACAACAAATACATTTTATACAAGAATCTTTATTTTTTCCACATCAAGTTGAGAAAAAAAATCTCCTGTTGGGTCAGCTTTTTGACATGAATGGGTTCTTATTAAGGTATACTGAAATCAATTCTAAATACAATCTCGTTGTGAATCCTACAGAGAATGCCATCATGTTTGATGCAGTTTCCAAATAAGTATGTCAAATGTTTAAAACAGCTGTTAGGAATGAAGTAATGCCCCCTATGGATCTGACTGACACCACCACAAGTAAAATGTGTTTTCCCGTACCCACAAGAACAACAACAAAATATGTGCCTATTTTCAAAAGCATGTCATTTCTGTACTAAGTACCAAAACCTATTGGAGACGTTTCGTTCCCGACAGTATTTGGAGAAAAGGCAGGAGTGTGACCCAAAAATTTATGATAAATAACAAAATGAAAGAAGTTTCCTTCAAAATAATTCACAAAATGTACCCCACCAATAAATTCATGTTAAGATATTTTTTAAAAAAATTGACTCTAATTGAACCTTTTGCAAAGAAACAATTAACCATCTCTAGTGGAACTGTACTGAAAGCAGACATTTTGGGATTTTTTTTAAAAAAATGTATCAAAGAACATATTCATCCAAACTTCACTGTGAAATTTGAACATATATGTTTTAGCTCTTATAGTAAAAATGTGGACTCAAATAAAAAACTCATAATTACCGGTAATCTTATTATTATAATTGACAACTTTTATATCCATTAATGCAGATTCTCGTCATCTTATAATTTTCCCCCATATTAAATAAACAAATTGAAATGCATCTCAAAACCATCTCTAAAAGCTTTAATCAGAAAGCTGTATGTTTATATGGAAGTTGTGGAGCCTTGAATGCTTTTGTATAAAACACATGTTATTTGTATGCTCCCCTGGCATCTTTGAATTTTATTTTGTAAAACGGTGTTTTGAAGTGTATCCACTTCCATTTTGTACAATAAAGTTTTTAAAAAAACGCAGCGCAGACACGCAGATTGTTTCATTGCGGTAAATTCGCAGTAACGCAACCCGGGTCTTCCCTGAAGTGGTTGCACTGCAGAGTGAACTCCTCCTTCCTTTGGTTTCTGTCTTCAGTCTGTCAGAGGAAGCAGAAGAGACGCAGCACTCTGTCTCTGCTCGCACCAACATTTGCCCTCTGGATAGTTTAAGACAGAAGAAAGATTAACAGCTGGAATAACTGAAAAGTAAGTTTAAAAAACCTTTGTATTTTATGTCAGAAATATATTTGTTCTAATGTTTCTACTTTATTAAAAAATGGGTTTGCACTCATTGGACACCAGATTTGGATGTACTTTTATGTTTTTTGGTGAGAAATAGATGATTTTATTTTCTTTAATTTTTGCGATTGACAGGAGACTGTAATTTGGCTTCAAAAACTTGAAAAATATTCACATGTATTTTGGAAGGTTCTGAAACTGATTTCACCTTTACGGAAAAATATATCTCAAAACATTTTTGTAATGTCAGTTTCATGCGCTGTGATGAATACCTTTAATGTGTTGAGAAACATTCAGACATCAAGGAAGCTTTGAATACGCAGCAAAAACATTTTGACATCAAGTACAAACATAATTTATGAAGACAGAAAAAAACAAACAAACAAAAGAATACATTTAAGTATATATTTCATTTTTAATCTTGTAATGGTGTGTTTTTCATACAAACTCTCATACGCTCTTGTTGCCCAGCTCACATGCATCATACAATATATTAAATATAATAATTATAATTACTTATATAATTAATAATTATATTAATTGCAATGATAAAGATAAACTCAAATTTATTATTTCTAAAATGAGGCATTAAAGGGTTAAAAGGTAGATTCAATTAAGAACTAAGAATAAATAAAAGTAAATGATTATTATACATGTTTATGTAGAAAACAGGCTGGAACTTTATAAATATTAATGATGCCAAACTTCCTTGAAGTTAAAGAAAAAGTGCAGTTTTTGAATCTTTTCAGATTGGGCTGCACTGTGGTACAGTGGTCAGTTCCATCATTTCAAAGCCAGAAGGCCCTGGTTCCAATCCCAGCTTAGTGTATTTGTGTGAAGGCACTTCACACTTGTATGGGGTATGACAACTGATATAAAGCAACATTATGCATAAAGACAAAGTTGTGCGAAAAATATTAAATTGTGCTCAACTTTTTCTTTATGGAAATGTTTCTTTTTGACAGTTACTTTACTCCATACTCCAGCTTCCTTCCACAGTCTGAAAACTTGCTTCACAGGTTCATTTTTGTGTCTAAATGGCTCCTAGGTGTGCATGTGAGTATGTGGTTGTGTGTCTGCTACAGAATGGTTACCTGATCAGGATGCACCCTGCCTTTTTTCCCCAACAGTAGCTTGGATGGATTCAGCAGTTTCTAAAAATGGATGGAGGAATATTTTGTTTCAAACATCCACAGTTTGGCAGCTGCAACAAATGCTTTTTAACCAGTCGTTTCCTCGTTTGCAAGTTTGCAATTTTGCTTTACCTTTCAAACACTTAGGCAACTTCCGTCTTTACTAACACTTTAAGTTTGTTTGTACTTCTCCTAAAAAACCCTAAAGAAAACTCAGAGTTCTTCTTAGGCTAGAGCCATTAACATTTTCATGTAGAAAAAAAAAATCCTAATTATTTTGTGTTCTTCAAACAGATATGGAGGGAACCACAGACCAAGTTGTGACAGCAGCCTCTACAGCCAACAGCTCTGAATTCCTGGACTCCAACTTTCGCTACATGCTGTTCTCTGTTGTTTACAGCATCTTCTTTATTGTGGGCTTATTGGCTAATGTGTATGTGCTGTTTATCCTCCAATGCCTGCGTGATGCAAAGGGCATGGGAGAGATTGGCATCTACATGACCAACCTGACCATTGCGGATCTACTTTTTGTGTGTGCCCTTCCCTTCTGGATCGGTTACTATAGCCGTGGAGGCCACTGGATTTACAAGGACTTCCTGTGTGGACTGACGGGTTCATTCTTTTTCATCAACACCTATGGCACCATCCTCTTTCTGGGAGCCATCAGTCTGAACAGATACTGTGCGGTGACTCAGCCTCTGAATATGACGGCTTGGAATCACAGACGTCGCGGGATCATTGTGTGTGTTCTGATCTGGCTGTGCACGGTGTCCATGGCCATTCCACACCTGACATCAGAGGGGACGCACACTGATAAAGACAACCTGACGCGATGCTTTGAAGGCTACCACAATGAAACGGACACAGAGAAGCGGAAGGTTGCTGTTACTCATTTTTTAATCATTGGGTTGTTTTTCGTTGTTTTTTTCCTTGTCATGGTGTGCAACCTCCTCATTGTTCAAGCCTTACTCTCTCAAAAGCCTCCTCAAACAGAGTTACGATCTGAAACATTAATTTCCAAAAAGTCCAACAAGACTCTGTCCTCCTCGGGGAGAAGACAGAGAGGGGTGAAACAACGAGCCTTGCAGATGCTGCTGGCAGTGGTGGGTGTGTTTCTTCTGTGTTTCCTGCCTCACCATGTAGTCCAAGCCCCCTGGGTGCTGGCGGTGCTGAAGATCAAAGAAGGATGGGGCCATGTGGACTGGAACCAAAACACCCTTCAAACTTTAAATGATGCCCATCAGATCACATTGGTTCTAATGGGCCTCAACTGCATTTTGGATCCTGTGATTTATTATTTTGCCACAAAGAAGTTTAGGAGGTTTATTATGGCACACCTGAAGAAGGTAGTAAAGGGAGAAGGGTGCTCCAACACACTCAACATACAGAACTCTGTGGAGAGCAGAAATCACAGCCAGAGACTGCATAGTGTTCAACTGCAGCCCACCTTAGAACAACCCAATCAATCGTGATGGGAGAAGAGACAATAGAATTTAGATACATTTGTACAAATTCTCATGATGTTAATAGAAAAACCTGTTGAATGCTGTAATTTATTACAAATTATAGGTCTAGTATGGAGTTTTAAGCTAGTCCCCTGGCAGTCTGTGAATTTTTACTGTTATGAATTTATGTTTCTACATATCTACTGATCTGTTCTCAATTATAGTACTCAATGGGATCACATTTTTATGGAATTTTATGAAATAACTCTTGCATATTATCTTAAAAATAACTTGTTTCCATGTGTCATCTTATGCTCCAAGGCTGGGAAATACATGGATGAAGCAATATTGTCTTTTACGTATTGGCAGTTAAAAATATTCTGGTACTAAACATCAATGCTTCGCAATATGAAGGCGCTCCAAGCTAATTTTTCTGTTTGTGATTTAATATTACACCACTGATGTCTCAAAAAAGTATTGAGGTTTATGTATTTCATAAGTCCTCTGAAGGATTGGCAGCATGTAAAGCCAGGGGGTACAGTATCTGGGATAGGCTCCAGGAACCCTGTGACCCTGACAGGGATTCAACGGGTTCAGAAGATAAAAAGATCTACATATGGATGAATGGATGGATGGAGGGATAGTAATCATGACTACAGGTACTTCCTAAATCGTAAAGCTGACATAGAAATCGTTTTTTCAAACCTCATCCTTTTCCCCAATTTTTGTCCATTTAACACCTTTTATTTCTTTTCTCATATTTGTGTTTATTGTAAATAACTGTAAATGGATTTATATTTTACTGGGATTTATGTATTTTTAAACATTTTTACAATTTTTTTCCTCATCTTTGGAAAATAAAATGTGCTTCATCCCAAATACTGAAAACAGATCTATGCTCATTAAGACTGAATGACTGTATTGAGTAATGTATGAGAACTATTAGAAGATTTGTATGCTACTTTTTACGTACGTGATGTATTTTATTTTTTGTAAAAAAGAAAAAAAACATTCTGTGATTACATTTTTTTTACCATTACTTTGGTTTTGAGTATTAATTTAATACTACTTTCCTCAACCTTTTAGATTTCACCTTAAAAGGTTGTTTGTAGTAATTGTAAGATGCTGTGTGACTGTTTAAAACATTCTGAAATAGATGGTTGGATTTAGCTTTGCTTGCCAACACAAAACCCAACCATTTACACAGCTACAAGTAACAAGAAACAGACATACTCTGCATGCAGTAATTAAGAAAAGGTGGAAACCCCCAAAAGTGGTGCAACTTTCTAGCTGTGAGGGAACAGTGTTTTCAGCCTCTCCCTTATGACAGTTTAGTGAACTTTTCAGAGATGGGCTGTGCATTGCACCACTTGTGTACTTCCTTTTTAAAACAAAGCAGAAGTTTTGAGAGCAGATGGACGGAAATCACTTAGAAGGCTTCCTAAAATGAGGGCAATTTAAAAGGAGCTGTTTTCACATTCATATGATAAAAAGATCTTTCTCAGAACATACACCTAAAATAAATAGTTGTGCCATTGTCAGTGTTTTCCCTGTACGAGTGGAAGTTGGGACATCAGGGAACAAAGGTTTCCTGGATTACATTTCATCCTTTCGTTGCCACGTCTATGACTCATGCATGGTTAATCATTTGATTCACAGCAGTAAAGAAGCCACTCCTGTATTTTATTACTTTTGTTTTGTGTTTAAGGTTGTTGGAGTTTTTTATTAAACCATATTAATAAGTGTTTTTTTGCTGTTCACATTTGGTGGGTATGGATTAGTTTGACCATAAAAGACAGTAAGGGTAGGGTGTCGATTGCCGTCATGAGAACATTCTGAAGTTCATTCATCAACCCAACGGTGGGAGTTTGAATGATTTATTCCAAGAATGAAATGTGAAAGTACCGTAGATTAAATCTACAAAAAGTGATTCAAACTGAAACAAAAACATGCAGACTTATCGAAGGTTTCATTCTCTTGCACTTTTATCTCCTCCTTTGGTCAACTCTGCAATTGTTACGCAGTTGAATACACATTATCTGCAGACATACTGGAAGGGTCCAGATCTGTGTAGTCACTGTTTTTGCCTGCTGTGTAGTTTATGTACACGTCTCCATCACTTTCATCTGTAGGACACCCTCCTCTGATGATCAGAACAGCAAGAATAGAAAAAATAATCAAAAAGTGATTAAAATTAAATACAAATTTGTGTTAAGAATTTAAAATCAAGACTTACTTTGGTACAACTTTGGGTCCAGGATCAACTAGTGGAAAGATAACAGCAAGGATCAGTCACAGATTATTTTAATGGATGTTTACCTGTAATGTTTGTCTACCTTTCACTGCAGGACTGGAGGGAGTTTTGGGGCTTCTGATTCTTTGGCAAACCACCAGCAGAAGAGCAGCAATGATGATAATTAATATCAGAAGAGAGAGGATAAAGGCAGCAATTCCTAGAGACTCCCCCACTTGTTAGAATTATTGATGACCAGGCAGAAAAACAAAACAAAACACATTTAGTTGAACTGAACTGACCTTGTTAAAGAGCTAAAAATCACTTGTTTTCAGTTTGTAACAATTCAATTTCCATTCTATCATCTTCCAAACTGGCTGAATCACTTTTGCAGTCTTGAGGTAGGTTGCTGGACCCAAACTCAAACTCAAACTTTATTTATTTGTACAGCGCCTTTCATTTCAGTTAAAAAAAACACAAAGCACTTAACATAAAAGCAGATGAAATAATCATAAAAAAAGAAAATTATTAAAAACAGAAACCACAGGACAATCACACACAGATGGGACCCCTCCCTCACCAGATTCCTCCCTCCACCCACCCCGTTCCCACAGTAGAACCCTGAACACACAAAGAACTGCAGCTAAAAGAGGGTCTGGCTTGGTACTGCTGTGAAGAAACGATATAACGGGGATCCATTCATTCCAAGGCCCAGGCCAACCACAGCGGTCATTACCAGAGTGCCTGCCAACACAGAGCAGCCTAGGGCCCACTCCATGGCTAATAAGACCACAGAGCGGGACCCCAGCAAGCCTAATGAGAACGGGCACTGCAGCAACAGCACCCCCTATAGGTTAAGCTGGTGGTGCCCCAGAAACACCCAATTCTGCTACTGTTGGGTGAAGGCAGGGTATACCCTGAATAGGTCATCGGTCTGTTGCAGGGCCACACAATGTAGCTACATTAACACTAGGGGTGTGTATTTGCAAGAGCCTGGGAATACATATCGCGATATCCATCCCACGATACAATATGTATCGCGAAAGATCTAAAGACTGTACTAGATTGTACTAGAACAATTCATTTCTTTTAAAGAGTATGACTTAAAATATTGATAAATTGTAAATATCTTATTCAATGTTCACAACTACTGCAACTGTATCTCATTAACAAGTTGCTTTTACCCAACCAGGCTCAGTGTGGTGTGCTGCCAACTAGCTCACAAATATTAAATCAAATATCATCTTGTCAACATTTTAAATCGACACAAATATTGCTCTACACTCATGGTGTCCTTTTTAATTCACGGAAGTGCCAATTGTTTGAAAATTGATCGTGAAGGAGAAATTAATTTTGGTTTGTGCCTGGCCAGAATGATATGACACCACATCTTTCATATACCGGAATACACCTGTGAAAGAAAAAGACTGGAGCAACATTTGGTAGATTTGAGGCAGCAGACATACACTAGTAACGGTAGAAAAAGAAGAAGCCCCTGCCTTCTTGGTTATGCAAACTGTACACAGAACGGCTTTGAACTCTTGCCTTCTTATGTGACGTGAGAGCGCTTGCTGTGCCACCCTGCAGTCACAAATCAATCTTATCTCTGTTCTATTATTTGTCACACCAACTCAGACCCCACCTGAAGGTAAAAAACAGATTTTTTTGTATGGAATGACTCAAATCTAACCTTAGTCACATAACTATTACTTGGAAAAATTTGAATTAATTAATAATTAATTCTTAATTAATTATTAATTAATCTTTTGAATTGAAAACAATCAATACTTTAATTCCAAGTGATTTTAAAAAGCATTTGGTCCATAAAATGAGTATTGATGCTTTATTTGACTCCAAACTGCAGTTTCTGTTACTTCTCTGTTTTTAGAACAAACTATGAACATTTTATTTTGTTTAGTGAATATCGACAAACTTTAGACTTTTTGGAACGAATAATAAAAGAGTAAAATAAAAAACAAAAACAAATTTATGATTTGAAATGACTGACTCAGTCACACCTGTAGTGTTCTGGAGGAAAACATATTGTGTGCATCAGCAACATCCCTGCACATCACTGGCTGAAGTCATCAAGAATCATTTAACCGTCATACAGAAATGCATCTTCTTCCACTTTCGGCTTCTCCCATCAGGGGTCGCCACAGCGAACGAGTCGCATGGTAGATTTGGCAATGTTTTACGCCGGATGCCCTTCCTGACGCAACCTTCTCAAACCGGGCTTGGAACCGGCAGAGGTAGAGAAGGGAACATGCATAATCCTCAAAAAAACAAAACAAAAGATGATTAGCTATTTTTATACCTACTTGATGTATTTCTGGCAACAATGGAAACTGTATGGTTTTGGCTCCAGTTGGATCCACTCTTGGGCTTGCAGCGGTACACGCCGCTTTGTTCTGGTTTTGTAAGAATGAGTTCCTCATCACTGTCGACCTCTTTCCATGTCTGACCTTTCAGGATTTGCCAAGACCAATCGACATCGACCCTTGAAACGATGAGAGATTTGCACTGCAGGTGCACTCTCTGACCTGCTAGAACTGGGTAGTCTGGTGAGGCCAACAGCTGAACACCAGGTTGCTGTTCTCTAATAGTGGAGGCTGATGAGGGAAAAGAAAAGATAAAGAAGACTTTGGACAAATATGTATTTAGACCTGATTAGTCCTATTATTATCGGATGGCTCTCAGAGTTCATAGTTGTTGTGATGTTTTGTTTAGCAGCCAAATGCATCAAAAGCTCCTGTGATTTTTGCATTTTTACCAAAGCTTGAACATCAACAGTATTTTCAGGCACTTCACTGGGCAGCTTTGTAGGATTTTTTTGAAATATATTTGAAATTCACTTAATAGTCCATGTTTGCACAATACATAATTCATGCAAAAGGTAGTAAAAGTGTTATCTCATGTGCACAAAATTGCAAATAAAGTTACACAAATCAATAATTTACATTGATGAAATAAAAAGGTTCCTCAAAAGGTAATGCTTATATTTATTAAAATAATTTAAGCACACGTTTTTACTCTTTCTTTTGTAATCTGGAAACAACTTCTTTACTTTCATATCTTGAAAAAAATCTAAAAAAACTGACTAAAATGAAGATTTGTGATTCAGATACAAATAAATTCAGTGTTTTTGGGGCTAAAATAATCATTCATCCTATAAACATTTGTGTGATGGTTGGCATTGATTTATGGGAAATACCAACACTTTCAGTTTAGCAGAGCAGCCTGTAGCTTGTAAAGCAGGATTGGTCTCCTGGAATTTGACTCAGTCAGTAAAGGACACATTTAATCACTGTGTTACCTGCTGTCGTCGTAGTTTCTGTGCTCTGAGAGGTCCGTATTGTGGTTGACTGGGACTTGACTGGAAAAAAAATGCCTTTATTCCATATTTTTACTTAAAAAATGAAAATCTTTAAGGACATTCTGTTCTGGTTAATCCTGTAATTACTTACCGGAGCCCTTAAAAACAAAAAAGATGAAAAGAAAGCAAAGAAGCATCTTGTCTAAGCTGTATGAAAGCCACCCAGTCTGGGTAAATCAGTCTAACAAGTCCAAAAGTCATTCTATGTTTTAAGTACAGGTGAGACTGGAGGAAGTGCTAAAAGAGGGGAATTTAGATTAAGGAAGTTTTGAGTTCCTTTTTATGAACAGTCAACATCATTTATTTATTGATTTTACATAGTTTCTCATTCAAGGGTGGAAAAAGCAGCTTGTCCAGTTTTAATTGTTTTATTGTACCTGTAACACTTGTGCTATCTTGGATGACCCCGCCCTTACTTTGACGTGTTCTCCCTACCATGACAAAGGTGGATAAAGGTGGAAAGATTTCATGTAATCCATGGAGACCAGTGAAGATCATAAATCATTGAAGAAAAAAGGTTCAGCGCACTGTCTAATGGGTCTAGATGACCCAACTCCCAATGTTAAAGTGCCTAGGATAGCACAAGGGTTGATGAATGCTGGTTCTTTCTGTTTGTTTTTAGGGTCATATGGACCTTGAGTCCATAATAAATTATTTATTCAATATTTCAAAACCTGTTTCTGTAACTCTTGTTAAAGACCCACACTAATGAAAGTCACGTTTTTGGAGTTATTAACATGCTCTTGTGGAATTTTTCTGATGATGGAGTACATACAAATATATAAAGAAAATCAAAGTTAAAATTGCATTTCTGAGTATTTCTTTACACGAATCATTGTGCATCAGGGGCGACCGTGGTGCAGCGGTAGGGCGTTGGACCCATGATCATAAGATTGCAGGTTTGATTCCCGCCTTGCACGCCCATGAGTTGAAGTGTCCTTGGGCAAGACACTGAACCCCACCTTTCCTCTGGTGGGAGGTTGGGGCCAGTGTTTGGCAGCGGAACCACCACCAGTGTGTGAATGTGTGTCTGCATGGGTGAATGTGACTGTAAAGCACTTTGGGCCTTGAAGAAGGTAGAAAAGCGCTATATCAGTTTATGCCATTTACCATCAGGGGGATACTGAAAAATTATTTGCAATGTAGAAAATATGCTGAGTGGGCCACAAGCCTCCTGGTCCGCTCCATTCTGATGCATCCACTGGATCCATGTACGTCTTCTGAGCTGGTGTCTGGCTCAAAACTGTAAAGCTGGAAAGCTCCAATACTGCTCGCCATTTTTGTTGCACCGGTAATGTTGAGTTTAGGGTGTGAAGGGCTGCAAGCTATTGGGAGGGCATGTAAACAGATAGCTCTCAGTTATAAATGAAGGGAGGGGGGGCAGGATTGTCCCGTGCCAATGGGGGCACAACAACACCGTTTTTTGGGGGAAAAACGGCATTATTATAATTAAAAGGAATGCTTTTCAAATATCTTAAAAAAGATTGGGTGGAATGGTTTACCGGATTCATTTGGGGTTGGAACGATAATAACGATTAAAAGTTACCTGTTTCAAATGCTGATGTGACAGCATAGATGCCAGCAGCTGAAGCTAACCTGACCTAAGGCGCAAACACTCCAGCTGTAATGGTGGGCCAAAAACTTCAAAGAAGGTTCCAAAGAAGGTTTGGTTTATGATTATAATCGCAGGTGTCTGGGTCTGTGAAGCTGTTTCCATTGAACTCAGCACCATGCTTGTTCTATTTTTTTCTAGGCCATGTACCTTCTTTTTGCGACCACACAAAACCCCTTCCGTTTCAGCTCAGTCCTTTTCAAACCTTTACTCCTACTTACACTTTCCGAGTATGGTCATCCATCCTGCCCAAACCTTTCACGATCTCCATGACCGGCGTCTTCGCTCAGCACTATTTATTACCCAGGATGCAATTATTGTCCAACAATTGCAGAACATCTGCTTGCCACTGATGGTATGGTCTGTGAGCCACACCGTTGCTAAGATTTTGTCCAGGATAGTTAAAGTATGGGGTGTTTATATAAACAATGATAAGATGCATAAAGTCACTGAATGTCTTGGCCTCCTTCTGTGCCACATAAAGTAAAACCAACCCTATAGGACACTGTAATGCGTTTGAGAAAGGAAATAACTGTGGTAAGGTTGGCCCACACCGCCATTACCACAGGCTTACAAAATCAAAGAGGTGAAGCATTAAAATGCGAAAAGAACCCTTCAACTGGAAGGAAAAAAAATTAAATGAAGATCTTAAGCTTTTTGAAAATCGCCAGGAAAACCTTTTTGGGTTATTGGTTTTTACTCTGTCTGAAGTTCTGAAGTAGAGGAAGTGGCTTCTGTTGCATGAACCGCTTAAAAACGTAGACATGACAACTGCTTTGCCAAAACATTTGCATTGCAAAAACTGAATCTTGAGATGTTAGTAAGTAAGTAAGAAAGAAAAAGTAAGAAAAAGTAAGAAAAATCGTCTTCCTTTTTGTCTTGCAAGCATAATAATCTTTTCAAGAAAGTTTTTCTATAGCAAAAAGTTCTTAGATTGTGAAACATGTTTTTTAAATGAAATAAGAATTTTTAGTTAGACCAGTTTTCTCTTCTCTTTTTTTGTGTGCTTATTTACAGAAAATCTGCCTGTTTTTGCTGTGTGCAAAAAATAATTCAACATTACAATACTGCAAGTTCATTCATCTTCTTCCGTTTTGTCCCTTTCGGGGTCACGACACTGCCGGAGCCTATCCTAGCCACTTGTGGGCGAAGGCAGGGAACACCCTGGACAGGTTGCCAGTCTGTCACAGGGCCACATATCAAAGCTCCACACAGAAAGGTCCCCCATTGATGTTCTGTTTCAAGTCCCGGGGGCCTTCTTGCTGTGAGGCAAGAGCGCTAACCACTGTGCCACCATGCAGCCCAAAGGGAGTGTGTGGTAAATGGTAAGTGGCGGACACTCATGTAGCACTTTTCTACCTTCTTCAAGGCCCAAAGCGCTTTACAGTCACAGTCCCATTCACCCATGCCCACACACATTCACACACTGGTGGCGGCTCCGCTGCCAGAACCAGAACCCACCAGAGGCAAGGTGGGATTCAGTGTCTTGCCCAAGGACACTTCGACTCATTGGCGTGCAAGGCGGGAATCAAACCTGCAATCTTATGATCATGGGTCGACCGCCCTGTCGGTGCATCATGGACGCACAGTATGTTATGTTCAACCTCCCAAAACAAATCTGAAAGTGCATTGCTTGAATTTTTTTCCAGCTGTGAAAGAAAAATCACTTGTTTTCAAGTAGATGCTGAATGACAGTACGTTTGGAGCAGAAGTGGTTTGAAATGCATTTTTAGGCATTAAGGGGTTAAACACATGTAAACTTGTACTTTTATAAGTTTTGCGTTGAATTCAACAATTTGAGCATCAACAACAAGGAGAAATGAATTTAGGACCAAACAAAGATGTACTGTTGCCCACTCTACACCCTAACCAACACAAACACCCTGGATGAATCATAAAGGAGCAGTAAATAAAGAAATGATAAATCATAAATGCAAATTAATACCACATTCCAGAATAAACAGCAAATTCTTCCACCATGATAATAACATTTCCTGGAAGTTACTGCTACCAAATTTCTGAAAGTTTCATATTCATTTATGCTATATATTTATTTAATTGGCTATCACATAATAGATTTGAAGAAAAAATATACTCCAGCTGGTTTCCAAGGTGTCTACTAATCTGATCAGCTCTTACAGCAGATTAAAGTCACAGCCTTGATTAAAATGTTGCAACTCCGCCCCTCTCATCCCACCTACAGCTGAACCAAGCCACCGTGAAGCCATTCTGACATTTAAAGTCTGGAATTTCTACACGGTGAAGCAGTTTGTGATGAAGTGTGAAGCCATTCTTCATCTGAGTCATTAAGCACGAGTGTTACTTTCAGCAGTTTTTGAAACACTGTTTCCTGTTTTTTGGATTGATTACACCATTACTTTAGGTCGGTTTTGAAACAGAAATGAGTGATTGGTGAAGCTGACTGTAAAGTGGCAGATCTGGGTGTTTGTTCTCTTTCCTGTAACTGTGGAAACTGTATTTTTTTTTCAAACTTTGTAAGTGTGAAAAGTAGGCTCAGCTGCACGCCTTCCATTTCCTTTTCTCTCGAAGTTTATCTGAGTTGATCAAAGTGCACACGACAACAGCAAACAATGAAATGCTTTGCAAATGGGTTTGAACACAACTGAAGACAAAACCATTACTTTCCTTGAAACAAACATGTTTTAATTGTTGTCTTGGTTGAGTTCTGTTGCTAAATATAAAGTTTGCTGTATTTGTGCAGGTTTATTTTATGAGGATAAATCAGTTTCGACTTTAAATGTAGAAACATACAGGTTAGAAACGTCCAAAGGTTTAGAGACCTGGTCATTATGAACTTATAAGTTATCACAGTCAACTTTATGGCTATTTAATTAATGCTCAGAAAATCCAGGGTTAAAACGCGAGATGCTGTTTTCTATACTAGAATGCACTTGGTCATTGTTGTTTTTCATTTGTGTTCATGTTCTGCTGTCTGTTCTTGTGTGTCTGAGGCTGACCTCTAGAGGAATGAAGTCAGGATGCAGACAGGTAGACAGCACCAGCTGAGGTCTATTAAACCACTTAAAACAGGTCAGGACTTTCTGCAAACAAATGACACTTCCTGCTCATGGTGAGGGGTAGCTAAATATTTAATGACATGTCACCTGATAGAGAAACAAGGTAGGAAATGAGGTTCAGAGCAAATAGGATTTAAACATTGATTTTAATGGTCTTAAAATAGGATTTTGTTTAAACCTTCCATTTGGAACAATGATGAAACTGGACAATTCACTTCGTATTATAAGATTAAGCTATTTAGCAAACGCTTTTATCCAAAGCAACTAAACAATGAGGAACATGCGAGCCAGGTCACACAGTCATGAAGTGAAAAATGTTAAAGTTTAGACAGTCTGAGCATCTTGTTTAAGTGCTTTAAGGAAGTTGCAGACTAATTCCGTTTTCAGCCTTATCTTGTGGTTGCTGTGTGTGAGTTGAAAGTGAAGCTGTTGCCATGTTGTGCAGAAATCACAAGATAAACAAGTCGGTTCACTCTAGTTTTAGACATTTGCAATGCACACCTTTCAAAGCTTCAATTATCTACATATATGGAGGGGCTTTTAATGCAATGTGGTTGTGGACATGAGGGTTGTTATTCATATTTATTAAGAGAGATGGACTGTATTGTGTAGATTTATCTCCATGAACAAAAGAGGATGTGATGGCTTTCCTTTCACTGTGAGGGTTAAGCCGGTTTGGCACAATGAGGGCATTTGAGACAAGTCATTTCCATTTGAGTCAAGATCTTTAACCAGAACTTATGTCACAATTAATTTTTTAATGTGTATAAAAGCATATAACCTTGGACATAAGTAATAGAGGGGTTTGTAATATTTTACAAGATTTCATAATCTGACAATCTCAAAGGGTTATATTTTGCAAAAGATTTTTTCCTTTAAAATCATTCTTTTAAAATAATTCAAAATGTTCTATCCACTAATCAAATTTCACTTCTCAAACTGCACATTGGTTTAATATAGCTGTATTTTCTCAAATGTGTGGTGGGAGGATCAAAAATTGTGATGGAAGAAAATCCAGAACTCATCTGCTTTATTGACATCTTCACTTCTACAATTACGTTGGTTTTATTTGGAAGCATGGCTAAAACAGGTATTTTCTAAATATGTTCAAAAACCAAATATGAAAATGACATAAGGAGTTTTTAAATAACCCCAAAAAAAGGGTCACAACAAATTTCAGGGAAAGAAAACGGTTCATTGCATATTTTTCTCTGCATTTCCACATAATTCAGGACTGGAATCCTTCTTTTAATGTGATTCAATGAACTTTTTCTTCAGATAACTGGAATACTCAATGAAGCTGTGAGCACCAGAGGGGACAGAGGAACATCTCTGACAGTCTTGGTGAGAAAGATATATTGTAATACTGTATAATTATCTGTTCTCATGAGTATGCGTTTTGGGTGTGTATATGCACGAGTGTGTGTTCTACCCAAAGTCATTAATCTTCATTATTCTTGTATTATTCATCACTTATGAATTATTCTGGATGTACTGCTGGCTGCAGCCATGCCTGTTGATTCTCACCACAGACATTATTGAAGTTTCCTCCCAGCTGATAACAGCAGAATAGTGGGGTAGTATTTTTAAAACTTGTACCAACCAAATGTTTGTACCCATGCGGATACATTTTTTATACTAAACCGTGACTATAAAGATGGACTGTTTATCCGTGGGAAGCAGAGTATTTATACCCCTCGAGCTTGAATACATCCCGTTTACTCGCCTTGTCCTAC
Organism: Oryzias latipes; assembly: GCF_053564925.1. Classification (NCBI taxonomy): domain Eukaryota; kingdom Metazoa; phylum Chordata; class Actinopteri; order Beloniformes; family Adrianichthyidae; genus Oryzias; species Oryzias latipes. The sequence continues at coordinate 23,963,439 of NC_136258.1, forward strand.
GGGTCAAACATGACCCACTCTACCAAAGCCCCAAATTAAAGCAACTTCATTGGATTTTGAATCTAAAATACATTATGTGTGATAAAACATCATGCTGCGAATTTAACTTAATTTAATCCATTTATTAATCAGATTTTTTGTGTCACAATGCAAAAAGACAATCACCAGTTAACCTTATTTCAGGTTTTTCAACACAAACCAACTGGCAGAACTGTTTTCTTTTCCACTTGGAAGGCTTATGGGGTAGAGCGGTCGACCTCTGATCGAAAGATTGGTTGCAGGTTCGGTACCCCCCGGCCCCTCTGCCCATCTGTTGAAGTGTCCTTGGGCATGTAAAACTGAGAACTATCTGGAATTTCTTGTGTGTGCATATCTTTGAAATTGAGTTTGTGTGTGGCCTTTGAATTATTTCAGGTGTTCAAATGCTTTCATATATCACAGGTCAAAAATGACCCATTAGACAATTTTAGTACCCTAGTGGTATATCGGTGGGAAGCAGAGTATATAAACTCTGCTTCTGAAAAAAAGTTTTTCATTTTTTTTGTCATGGTGTTACTCTGTTAATGTAAGCTTTGGGTTGTAAGGGGCTGTGGGCAAACAGGACAGAGTGTAAACGAAGGGTTTATTGGATTTCAGCGGAGGCCCACAACTCTGAGGTGAATTTCTAATGAACTACTACCGCGCTGCAGGACATATGTCCTAGAAAACGACAGGTTTTATGATTTTTGGTTAAAACCTGAATACTCATTATTAAAAGACCACTGGGGATGAATAAAAATAGGTCAAAAGATGATCAGGGTGGGACTGTTGTGCATATCTGCGTTCATCACTGTATGTGAGAACTATTCAAAAATGCAAAAATGAAAAGATTTTTTTTAATTACATTTGTTCTCTAAGAAAAATGCCAGATGAACATGTCAAAAACTCAAAACACAGAATTTATTATTGGAGGGGGATTTTATGAACCGCAACACTTTAATATTCAGAAATTTGTGCAAGAAAGCCTGTCCAAATGTTTTTGGACAACAACAAAAAACACTACTTAAAAAAATTGCATTTGGAGATTGCAGTTAATTTTAAATATTCAATTATGTTTGGATATTAATCATGAAAATAGTTTGAATTAAATGAAAGTAAAATCATCCTCATGATCAGGCTGTTTACAAAGAAAAAAAGAAAAAAAAAGGTTTAGTGCACATGATTAACCGCCAGGTGGAGCCCTTTGCTCAACTTTTTACAGCCTCAGTAATGTGGAAATTATTTTGTTTTTGGAGAATTTAATGGGTAATGACAACCACATATAAAACAAAAAAATGCCCAAAATGTTACTGGCTTCAAATGTGTTTTCTAAAATAAAAACTACAAGTTTGTCTTTTTGTGGACAGCTCAAATGCATATTTCTCCAGGATTACGCACTGATATTACACACTCATGGATTCATTTTCCATGTTTTTGCAAAGACTAAATGCAATGGTCTTTGGTTTATTTCCTGCAAATCATGTGACACAGTTGCCTGCAGTGTCTTTGTGAATGTGTCTGACTCTGGGGTGTTTTTTTTTTTTTTTGTGTTCACACTCGACTTGCTGTTCCCCTCTCTTCTTGAGCTCTCCGTTTGTCTGTGTCTTTGGAACATTGTCCCTGTGGGGGGTAGCCGTCACTTCATTATGAACAAAATGTATTATTATGTTGTTGAGGGAGAAAACATGAAATACAGTTAAGGATTTCCTCTTGGAAACCGTTGCTCTTGATGACTCAAATGAAAAATGAAGGCAGTGTGTGTCTGTGTGTCTGTGTGTCTGTGTGTGTGTGTGTGTGTGTGTGTGTGTGTGTGTGTGTGTGAACGAGTGCAGTCATCTCTGCATCATTTTTTGATGAATACTTTCCTCCCTCCTCTTGCCACGCTTTGGTTGTCACAGCAATGACGAGTGGCCTCCTTCTGTTTTTCTGGCGGGTGGTGGATGTCACAGTCTTAGTCTTTTGCAGGCAGCGGCTGGTGTGCAACTTACCCCCCCCCCCCCCCCCACCACCACCACTGACCCTTCAAGTTCAAATGATTTACTCCATTCTCATTGGTTGTTTTCCTTTAGCAAACCGTGGCACGCCGTAAATTTAGAACATGGCTTTTCTCTATGTGGTACTTCAGAAATAATAACAGTATTGAGAACAGCGACAACAAGGGCCGTTAAAACCAGTCGCACTGAGACAACAGACTTGCAGAAGGCACTCGGATCCAGATGGGTGCTTCCTGTGCCAGGCAGGGAATGGCTTTGAGATTCCTCGCCATCGTTTTTCATTTTAGTGCAGAACACAGCTGATCATGCCTTCATCTTCTTCACATCTATTCTCCAAACACACAAGCTGTAAATTCCCGCCTTTCTGCTCGCATTTCCACTCCTGCTTGAGCTGACGAGGAAATGTAGACTCCTAAAAAGCCTCCTTTGATCTTTTGAGTCTCTGAGGAAGTGACGGGGATCGTAAAGCACCAGACCAACACAAAAGGGACAGGCCTGTGTGACTGTAATATTACATGAGGGTATATGATCTAATACTCTTATTAACTTTACATTTTTAGATTTTTAAGTTAAAAACTTGCAAAGTACTTTAGAAGGCTATTCATTGTTGAAGCTTCTTTCTGCATCAGGGGTCTGCAACCTTTAAAAGTAAAAGATTTGGCCCAGACCAAAAGCTGGAAAGTCACACTTTAATGTTTAGAAAAATACATTAATTAATGTTTTTTGGTCGCTAAGCCATTTATTAACAAAAGCAGCTTTTAAATATTTGCAATACTGTATTATTATAACAAATGTAGCCATACAAGTTCCTTTCAAAATAAAATACACCAAGTGTCAAATAATATCTTCCTGTGGCAAGCATGGCTTTTTCCATCATCATGACTTTGATCCACCTTTATCCTTTATCCCTTATTATCCAGCAGAGGAACCATTGGTGCAGATTCCAATTTTTGATAAAAATCTATTCAAATAAATGGAATTACTTTAAGAACTTAGGGTAATTTATTGATTCTAATGACAGTAGATTCAACCTTTACCCAAAGTGATTTGGTTATCTGACATGTATATATGGAAAAACAAATGCATCAAATCGAAAAAAAATATTTTATTTGAACCATTACTGTTTTTCTTTAAAGCCAAAGAGCCACAATGGAGAAAATTTGGTTCTGGAGCCTCAGGTTAAAGATCCCTGATTTGTGTGCAAGTGAGGGGGTTTCACTAACAATGTAGACTTATGTTTTGTGCTGTTTAGAAAGATGATATATTCAGTTTTGTGCCTTTATTAAAACAGGTTGTGCAACTGCATCGGTTAAATTAATGCTGTTTTCAATTGGTTAGTTCCATCCCTACAATAAAATATGCCCTAAAATTAAATCTGTTGACATGACTAAATAAATGAAATGTTGAATTGCAATATTCAACAGAGGCACGCTCTATATCCAGCTGCCATGAACAGAACTGAATACTGGTGTTTTAAATGGCTGGTTTTCCTGTTACTCTATGGCCCTTTGACCAAACTATGCTCCTAACATGTCATTAAAATCAAAGAAATCATGTCAAATTTTAGAAAATCCTTTTTTTTGTTGTTTCGTTTTGTTTTTAAAGGGCATTAAAACGCATGACTTTTCTGTTTTTCCTTAGAAATTTTGCTGAACTATGAAACCTTTCTTTTTCAGTTTAGAGAGACTCGTAGGGCATGAATTTCCTCTGAAAAGAAGTTCCCATGCAATCAAAATTTTGGCACACAAAAATAAAAAAAGAAGTGGCGAAGAGAACATTCACAAAAGGAGCACACGGCCAACAAAAACCCCATATTTGTTCTTCTAAACTTGACACAAGCAGTGCACACGTAAAAAACGCGTGTTTGTAGGGCTGCATTATTCCAACTGCTGCACCGTGCAGATGATGCTCGGTTCTGCTGTTTAGGCCCTGTGTTGAACAGATGTCACAGACGTTCATACTGTCCCCGTGCTGAGCAGAAACAAATTTCAGACACACACCGGTAAACAGACACACTCGTACGGCAAAAATATGACCTTCAGATTACAGACGGCCCCTATCGGAGCCTGCTGCCCGGATTTGTAAGATGTAAATACTGATAGGATAATCCAACGCAGGGCAGGGGGAGTTGGAAGATGGAGCAGGACGGGCAACAGATGGTGCATGTGTGTGTTTTAGGGTGAGTTTTAAATGCTGACATCGGGATTATGGTGGTTTGTTTCTGATGCACAACAGATGGACCAACATAATTTTTTTTTTTCTGTAGCGAAAGCAAAAACTCTTGAAGCACAAGATGGTATTTCATTTAAAAATGCAGCAAAACCTGTCAAATTGTGTGTTCTGAGGCTCCGTTTTTGTTTGGTGGTGTCAATAATGTTTATACGTGTTGAACAAACGGAAACATGCAGAAGAACCACACAGAGCCTCGACCCGGCACCTCCTTTTTTTGCTAGTCATCAGCCTGTTTGCATTTTCTTTAGTGGGAAACCCTCCTTTTTCTTTAACCAGCATGGTAGTGCTGGTCACTTCTGACATCCATCTGCCTCATGGTGTTGATGTCAGGACTGCTGGAAGACCTTTTCCATCCCCAACATCTGGAGTCTTTCATTAAACGTGGGTACTTGAATGCACATTTAGCTCATGGTGTTCACACTGGACAAACAGGGAGGGGCTACCTACTATCTACAGTTGGAAGAAGTTGGGTTCAAAATGTCACACCGGTGCAAATCTTGTGATTCTTGATCTATGCTTTTTTGTTTCACAGGTCTCTTCAGATAAATGAAACGCTTTTTTTCTCATTTAATTTAAGTCCAACACTAACTCTAATTATTCATTTCTCCTCCATTATCAGTTTTCAAGTGGTTGGCACTGTGACCCATACGTCACTACCAAATCAGTCCGTGATTGGTCAAAGTTCAACTGATTTAACTTTCAATGAGCGTTCAATGGCCATGTGATCTTTACACAGAACCCAAAAGCGGTGATAAAAACTTGCATAGCGATGCATGAACAAGAGAGTTTAGAACACAGAAGCCCAAAATCTGTGTTTACATAATCTTTTTTTTATTTTTTTATTGAAGTGGCCGCTTGAACGCATGTTGTTGCGGTGTGAAGGCAGCTTCAGATTGACAGGATACTAATGTGTTTATGTTCAAAGATTATCTCTAGTGATATGATCTCCATGCAGTGAAACCTCACACCAAAAGTCTGACAGTACTAGACATTGGCTGCGTTAAGGTATTTATAATAACACCCAACCTTGCTTTCAACTTGCAAAATAAACAGACTGACATTTTGACAGAGTGCCGTTTACCTCTCAAAATTGCTTTGACATCAGTAAGCAAAACCAGAATTAATCAACATAGGCTATTAGGCCCTCCACAATATAAGGTACTGTTGCCTTTATTAAAAAAAAAAAGCATTAAGTGTGCCTTACTGAACAGAAAATGGGCTGCATTAAATCTATGACCAGAAACTGTGGTTTTCAACAGTGGAAGTACCAAATACAAATGGATTTACATTTTAAACAGTATATTATGTTTGAGCTTGTATGTCAGGACGCTGTGAACCTTTCAGGAGAACATTTCTCCTGACCGCTCCTCTTCCCCACTCCACTCTCATTTATCACAGCCTTTTTTTGTCCTTGACATAATTTCATCTCTTTGCACATCATTAGCAAGCTGGTGCCTAATGAATTTCTTATCTCTGTAATTTCAGTGGCTGTTGTGATAACGTTTTATTGTTTTCACTTTTACCGCTGCCTGCGAGGCAGACGCATGTACAAAAGTGAGAGACGGGAGACGGGAAGGAGCCGAGAGACGCATATTTAAACACGAGCACAAATGAATGCAATAAAATATGTATTTGAGCAGCTCAAGATGACGCCAGCATCTCTGGGAAGGGCAGCGTGCTGGAAACCACCGTGACACACAGGTGGTCCAAATGATAAGAGCGCAGGGAATAATATGACGGTAGCTTCGTTTGTGACAAGAAAACAGTCAAAGCAAATCTAAAAGCAGAGCCATTGACTTAAAAACAAAAAGTGAAGGGAAGGTTTAGGGATAATTAAAAAGAAAAGAAGGATTGGGAGACGCATCAAAAGGACAAAGCAGCGGCAGATGGGAGTGTTCTGGTCTGTTACTAATGGTCCTCGCAAGAATTACAGTCCAGGAAGAGGTGAACGCACACTCATCAGCTCATACATGCGCTTGCATGCTGTCAGTAGATGCTTCTAGGGGCTCCTGTAAACATCAGCAGGCCCCTGCTGGCTTTCTCTCTGCAGTACTTAGTAAGTTAGTGACCCATTCAGCCCCTCCAACACACCAGCGTCAGCTCCTGTTGTAGCGCATGGCCGATCCGAAGTGTCACCTCACTAAATATGGACGCACACACACACACACACCCACACACACTAAGTGTTAAGCGCATTCCTCTGACACCTCGCCTGATGGCAGAACGCAAGAAGGGTGAGAAGCAGACAGGAAAAGGAAGGAAGGAAGGGAAATTGGACAGAGAGCTAATAGCAGTTGTGTCACAGTGGCTCCATTGGTGTAATGTAGTGTCAAAACAGCAGCTCGCTTCAGCCCTACTTTATTGTTGAAGTAATACAGCAGCACGGCTGTGGCTTGGGAACTTGATTTCCTGTGTAATATTCTCATATTTCTTTATGATACTTAACAACTGGCAGGTAATGCTACTATTCCCACTTAAGATTTCCTTCTTCCTTTGGCTTTTTCTAGTAAACTCAGCATACAGTACATGAAGCATGTGAGCAGTGTTAAGAAAGTTTGGATGCTTTTTGAGATGGTTCAGTACAATGACTTGAGTCAAGAAGATACGAAAAAGAAAACAAATGTCCCCAAAATGCATTAAGAATCTCTGCTTAAATCTGGTTTATAACACTCTCTCTGGCTCTGTCTGTCCTCTAGGACCTGTACGTCATGACCCTACCAACATTGATCTCCTGACACCTTAGCTCAGAGATGGGTAACTCCAGGCCTTGATGGCTGGTATGTTTGCATGATTTCCAGATATCCCAGCCCTACTCACGACTGATGACCTGGTTCGTGTATGTCCAGTCAATTAGAAAATGCAGGAGCAGGGTATGTTGGAAAACATGCAGGATTGCGGCCCTCAAGGTCTGGAGTTGCCCATACCTGCCTTGGCTCCCACAATAGCTTGAGCTCTCAAACCCCTCCTACATGTTAAGGTGGCGGTTTAAGGAGGGGTTGGCAGTCAAAAGGAGTTTCCTCTACAGGGTGGCTGTGCGCTCCCTTAGAAGCACAGTGAGGAGCTTGATCGCCTGGAGGGAGAGTAGAGCTGCTGCTCCTCCACACCAAGAGAAGCCAGCGGAGGTGGCTCAGGCATCTGCTTTGGCTGCCGTTAGAAGGCCTCCCTGGGGAGGTGTTCAAGGCATGTCCCACTGGGTGGAGACCCCGGGGAAGACCCAGTGTGGAGAGACGGTTTCTCCCAGGGGGCTTGGGAATGCCTCTGGATTCACCTGGAGGAGCTGGAAGTGGCTGGGAAGAAAAGCTGGTGCCCACACAACATGGCCTCTGATGACTGTAAAAAAATGGATAGTCTGTAGTAATACACAAGTTATTATGATTAAACATTTGTTAAATTTTACAAAAAGAATCCATTAGTAATGCAATACAGCAAAAGTAATCTATTACTGTAATACATTACTTTTATGATAAGTTACTCCCAACACTAAAGGTCACAAAAAACGTGTTTTCTGCCAACAAGCTAACACCAATGACTTTAGCAACAGTTTTTGATGGCAGCCTAAGCCTGAGTTTAAGAACAGATGAAACCAACTCAACAACTGCCCCAAAAAACATTAATTATAAGGAAAAGTAGCAATGCTCCCCCACTGGGATCAAACAGGACTTTTTTGGGGGGACAAGTCTCTCAATTTTGTCACCAGAGAGGCTGTTACTGCCTTTCATGATTTCACTTGATGCCAGGATTTCACTTCAAAGTCATTTCCCTTATAGCTTGTGAAGAAATGACTCGTTAATTGTTAAAAAAAAAAAAAGTGTACTAAAAGCATCTCTGGTTATTCATCCATCCTCATTCGCTCTCATGTACACTCTACTTCCTGTTCTGCACCAGCAGGTCTGAACGGCGTTGTGCGAGGTGCAGCGAGACGACAGAAGAACCCAGTAGCTTCATTATGCTTCCAGTCTTGTAACAGGACATACTGCCAGGAAGCAGCCTCTGGGTTGTTCGGAGCTGCACAGCTTGCCAAGTGAATACGACCTCATGGGCACGGCTGGCGTGGGCGTGGCTTGAGGAGAGACTCTTAACTGCCTCAGCAGGAACATCAGGAGAACAATATTTCTTGCTCTCGCCACACATATGGCACTGTTTTTCTTTCTTCACGCCTTTACACAGCACAAAGTATAAAGAGAGAGGACGCTGAGAAAATGGATGGGGAAAAGGGTGACAGGATAGCGAGAAATGGAGAATTAAGCTGAAAGAGAAACAACCAGGTAGAAAGAAGACAGAAAACTAGAGGTGCAATAAAAGAGTATTTCCAGGAGATGAAGAGAAAAAGGCTTGAGAGGGTATGAAATGTGAGGAGGGAACATGATTTTGTTTTCAGCAGTGTCAAGCTGCCACAGAAATATGTTTACCAGCATCTACTTTGCCATTAGTGACACTTGGGTGATCCTGTAGACAGAACAAAATAGGTTGATAACTGCCTCATGTATTTTCCAAATTTCCCCATAGCTCTCCATCTGCTGGAGGGCAGCCGTCCTTATGCCTCCTCTTGTCTCTTCATTTGTCCCCGCTCTCTGTCTTGTTTTGGTCCTTGGCTTCTGTTTCCTTGTGGTGTTCAGGTTTTTCATTTGTGGTTGTCATGGATGAATAAAACCTTTAAGGCTGGGCTAATCTAGAGAGAACCCACGATCAACTTTAGAGTTGCCCACAGCAGTCGCTCAAAAGATTAGAAGATATAAAAAAATTGGTACAATAATTCCTAACATGGTGGATAACCTTGATATATAAACGTTTAAATACATCATCTTTGATGGATGGATGGCTTGAATAACTTTATTAGTCCCCTAAGGGGCAATTTAGTTAAGCAAAATAAAGAGACATGACAGGGACAACAAACGCAGTGTAAAAAGAAATGAATAAAAATTAGAAAATAAATTGATTAGATCATAAGACGGGTACCTTCCTACTTGATCAGCTGATTTTGACCCAGAGAAAAGAGGCCTTTCATATTGAAGTATGCAACACTTTGTGTCAGAGCAAGGCTGCCTTCCTCCGCTTCAGAATGTACGCGAATTACGTTAATTGTGTAAACGACTGAAAAGTTACAGTGGTCAAAAGACACTTATTGTTTAGCTGGAGCCAAGAATCTGATGTTAAACCTTTAAGAAGGTTACAAGTTACGCTAAATATGAGAAAACAGAACCAAGTTTAGTTAGATTATCGTTCCAACCAGTCAAACTGATCAAATATATTTTATAAAATTTGAGCCATATTGTTTTAAATTAAACCAAAGCACCCCCTCCCCCCCACATACACACAACATAATGAAGCATAAAATGAGACACTGATAAGATGTGAAATGGAAAACGGAAAAGAAAATGTTAAAGAAATGGTTTCAGTGTGAAAGAGAATCTGTTTGCAAATACATTTTCTTTTCTGGCCCAGATAAGTTTTTAACTAATATTAATATTAATTTACGATTTGATTTAATAGGCACCTTTCTCAGAACTCAAGGTCTCTGAACAGGAATAAAAGCACACATTTATAAGATGAAAAGAAAAGAGAATCCACCTTAAGTTTTTTGTGTGGCAGACAACAGTCAGCATTGCAAAAAATTAACAGTGAAAGAATAAAATATGTTTTGTGGTTGTTTAGTTCTGCAGCTTACCTGAAGTGTGTCTCGGTGTGCCACCATGGAAGCAGCTTGCAAATGGAGATTTAGAAAGGAAAAGTCTGAGCAGAAAGCTGCTGGAGGTAATCTTGTGGCCTCCAGTTGATAACAGCTTTCCGGCTGGAGCCTCTTAACTAACGCCTGGACCACCATCAATCAACCAAATGTCCTTCAGGAAAAGAAAAATGTTTGAAGTTCGCAGAGTAAGTATGATGCAACATGTTTTTGATTGATAATTGCTTTTTCCTCTCCAAACATTTTAAGACCAAACCAAAAAAATGATTTTTTTTTCCCCAGTTTACATCAATTTACATCAATTCATCTGTTTTTGGTGCACAACTTTTACATGAGGTGCTGCAGCCCGTCCCAGCTGTTGGCACACAGCTTTGAGGTTTTCCTCAAACATACATTTTTGTTGCTTTGTAATTTAAAAAGCTCACAAACTGAGAAGCAATAAAACTGGCTTTTCTGGATGCAGAAACAAATTCTAAGCTTAGACTTTAGATCACGGATGCTCATATGTCGATCGCAAGCCGTGTTTTAGAAATGTCCTGCTCCCCTCCAACACGGTTTACAGCAGAGCATGAATCGCGATTGTCGCTGCTTTCTGTTTTCATAATAAAACGCCTTTTCGGTTCTAATTATATATTACTACAGAAGGAAAGTAACATACATGACAAAGCTATGTCTTCAAAAATATTTTCAATTACTAGTACATGAACATAGCATCTTTGACTTAAGATATATTAGAAGTTGTCAACTTTGAAGTTGAATAAAGTGACATTGGTGCATAATTCCAGTAGCTATTGTTCTACGCGTCGTCAAACTTTTGTGTGTTTTTACCGCCTAGTTTCTTAATCATTCATAAAAAAAACTTAGCATTTTAGACTAAAAATACTGGATCAGTTAAGTGACAATGGGAAATATTCATTAACCTTTTCAGCCCGCCTTAGATACATATACAAATAAAATAATTTTACCTAACAATAAATGTATTTACTTAAATTAGACAAAACAGTAAAGTGATACTGCTGTCTTTTTCTTTCTTTTCTTTTAGTTTTTTGTACCTGAGATGCTAACTGCAGCACAGGAATTGAACAATTGAACAGTAGAATATGGTAAACTTTGCGTTCGAATGATTTGGATGCATGTGGTGGCACAGCAAATGTGTGTGCATGTAAGAGTGCACATCTGTCGATCTGTCTGGACCTGGTCTAATAGGCCCTCAGCCTTTGCATTTCTGTCAGAAAATCAATGACCCCCTTCGCTGACCCAATACTTATACCTCTGTGTGGAGAGATAGGAGGCGGCGGTTGATTGATCCAATGTTAATTCTATGGATTCAGGTTGGGACAGACATGAATCCATAGACGAGACATGTAAAATTGTCACAAATCTCTTTTTTCACAGAATCTTGATTTCAAGCTGTCTGAGCCCACAGACGCCCAACAGAGGAGCAGCAATACTGATGTTTCTGAAAAGCATTAGGCTGCGGACTTTACACAAATAAATTGACTTAATCACATTATTCAAAAGTTTGGAGAGTCATCAGCAAAAGGAACAAAACAATGACAAATTAAAAAGTTTTAATTGAAAGAGAACAAAGAAGAGATCTGACGGAAATTGTATCAATGGAGTTGGATGTTTTGAGCATTTTGCTGCTCGACTTTGGGTCCTCACTGAATTTGAAGTAACAAAAGTGGGAGCTTTGTGAAAATCTGCAGGAGGTGTGAGAACTGAGCACAGGAACTGACTGACCGCACAAATATGGTCAGAACTTAAAGTACGAGCCCACTTACACCATGTCAAACACAACTCTTCCCAAACTGCAAAATTCAAATTGGCATGGCCTTTTTTTTTATTTTTTTTTATTATGGTCTGTCTTTAAGAAAAAAAAAAAGGCATTGTGGAGTTTGGCCATCACTGTGGTTTTTGGCTGAAATATTCATAACAGCTGACACACATGACAGGATCATTGTGTCAAAGTGCTGAAAAGTCATCTTCCAGCTTGTTAAGGACTCAACAAACCCAGAATCAACTGGTTAAGTTGATTCTATCTCGGTATGCAAAGATTACACCTTTCTGTGCAAATGTTTGACATCAGAGATATTCAGGTGTTACAGTTTCAATACAGATTTCTATTCTTTGAACAGAAAAATGTAATTTTATTAATCTTTTATGGAGATAACATTTGAAAATAAACAGATCTGGCTTCAAATCAGTTTTTTTTAAAAGGGTTTAAAAAATAAAAGGAATTTAGAAATTAATAATTTTGTTTTATAGATCTTTTTTTTTTTTAATTGTATTTATTTATTTTTACAAGCTTTGGTACAACTTAAGTCTATGTGAAAAAAGGACATTATTTAATGTCTGCATAAAAATGATAATGATAATGATAGGTTCAGATATAAGCTCACAGTTCTGAATTAAAATAAACATCAGGAATAAAGAATTACTAACTTTAGGGCGTTTTGTGGTATTTTTTCAATTACTTCTGCAAGAGTATTTTCCTTTTTTTTGAAAGGCATATTTGAAATGATTTTATATCTAATCAGAATTGTTTGGATCAAACTGATCTACATGTTCTAATGACAAAGTACTAATCTATGCTGTGCTGTTTTTGATTAATGGCAGAAAAAAACTGGACAGGAGGTGTAATAGAACTCAAGAAAAAGACTTGATCAGCAGAAGAACAGAAGGAAGTGAACTAAACAGAAAAGATCATGATGATAAATGATTTAGAAAAGACTACCTAGAACAACCCCACAAGACAGAATTTCAATGTATTATGCAATGGTATAATTGCATTTTTTGAGCCTGAGCAAACCATGTAGGTCTGGAAAAAAAGAATGGAAATAAGTGATAAAGAGGTCAGTGGACTCCTAGTAAAAAGAAAATTCCGCAGAAGTCAGTGGACTTCCCTGCTAAACACTAGATCACATGATGGTCTCACTTTAATACCCAAATCCCCAACCCCAATCCAATCAAAAAGCTCCCACTGGGTGAAGATGGAAAGGACACTTTCGGCCCATCATGTCTGAGTTTTATTTCTTATTTTCCCAATGAATACATTCAATTTGACTAAAAGGGTCTTCAGGGTATCAAACAAACAAAAATGCAAAAAAATTAGAAATATTTTATTGAGGATTTAGAAGCAAACCAGAGTTTCATCTGAGATCAAAAGATGGAGGCTCCCAAATATGGTTGCAGGCAGTCTGGGAAAAAATGTAATCTTAGTTAATACACAAAGAGATCTGTGTTGTCGGTGTGGGTTTGTAATGCCCAGCCAGCAGTGTTTAATACAGTCTTAGAGGGCTGTAATCCAGATTATCAGGAGTTTAAAGTCACTGAGTTTTCCTGTCTAGCCTCAGTACACTCACATGCACACATGCAATCACCCCCCCCCCCTTTTTTTTAAAAATCTGTTTCACATGCATCCAAGCAAACCCAGACAAAAGCGGAGGTCCTGTTTAGGATGATCCTCTAGGGGGTGCTGTGTATTCAGACAAAAGCATCCAGCCTGTTGGTGTGTCTTCAAAGCAGCCTTGTCCTCACAGACGCAGCTCACCTCTGATCAGCCACAGTCAGCTTGACCTATTTCAACGTATTCACAATGTTATTATTACCTGAATTGACATTTATATGATACCTTGCCTAACACAGAATCAACATTTGATCTCCTGACACACATATCGGGCTGCTGGATATGTATGGACATCCATGCCCAGTTCAGCTGCACATGCCAGAGTTTTTAACCACTTTTGAGACAGCTGCTCCATCTTTTGCTTACAGCTGTCTGATCTGCATATCAGATGGTCGCTCTGGATTAATTTCAGCAGGCATAATCTGATAGAAGAGATTGATGCGTGCAGCAGGGGAAGCTGGTCTCTGAGCGTTTCCTCATTCGCCCACTCGTACATCCCAGTGACAGGCAGTCTGATTGGATCACAACCAGTCATTTCCCACTAAAACAGAAAACAAAAGACAAGTCTCTGCAACATGCAGCGCTGCTGCATGGCCAGAATGCAGGGGAGTCTGAGCCATTTCCTGCGTCTTCTCGTAAATGCAAAATAGCTCCTTTTTGTGCCTCATCGTCTCTTTATTTCAAGTGCCGCTCTCCCGTTAATACCCTAACACTGTCGGTTTTTTTTCTCTTCTTTTTTTGCCTTTCACATTCTCTCTGCATGCATGTTTCCTGGTGCTCTGTAAATTAGGCTGAAAATGAAAGATTAACCTCTGGAGATGTGAAGCTTTCTTAATGTGCTCTCTTCCTCTGGCTCCTGTTCTGTTCTCCCATAAACCACTGCATTACAGTATTATTTAATGGAAGCATCTAATTGGAATCAGCTGGAGAGCAGAGGAACTGGGTGGCCCAACCTTTTACTCTGCTGTGAGAATCAAACACAGAGGATTACGCTCATTAAGACGCTGTGGCAGAGAAGTCATTTTGTGTGCAAGTATTTACACATGTCAAGAAACACACTTTTTTTTCCAGCTGAGGTATTCATTATTACTAGCTCAAAAAGCTTTCTGTGATCTTTACCTCTGCTCTGGAGTGCTGGTACAGAACACTAAAGGTGTTTTATACTCCCACTTTCAAGTCCAAAACACTAATATTAGTGAAGCTGGTGAATGCCAACTTCCTGTTTCCCAAATTCACTAGTATGGTGTCAACAAAAGTAAATACACAGCCTTTTCTTTACACCATTAAAAATAAAATGTTTTCAGCAGCTGCGGGTGGCCTCTTCTGTGTGAACATTACGTTGCAGTTGTGGTAGCTTAATGCAGAAATCGGAGCGTAAAAGCTCCTTCTGTTACTCTTTTCCCTCTTTTTCCTTCATCTAATGGTTTGCTCAGCTGAAAGGCAGCACAGTGACTCATAAGCGTTTAGTGGAAGTGGTGCTGCTGATCGGTGCATCACAATTTCTCACAGATCATTTTAAAGCTTTGCACCACCAAACTGGAAAACACAGGTTTTTAATAGGATGATGAACTGAACTGGGCTGAGTAACAGAAGATTATCCGTTCAGTCCTGTGCAAAAAGCCAGGTCATAGAAATTAAGTTGAATCTGGAGCTACACAGAGAATATTAAAAGCTGGTCTCTGCAGGACCAGACATTTTCTCTCAAATGGGTGCAAGAGCAAAACAATGGTCTCTTTGTTCGGGACTTTTTGCACAAATCTGAATAAAAAGCTCCTGAAAAGGTCCTCCTCCCCACCACTTATTATACGCATTTGTTCATTGATTGCCACTTAGTACCATTTGAAAACCTCTTTTTTTTTTATTGCAACCCCCCTACCCCCCTGAAAATGATGACATCACATCAGGAGAAATTGTCAAAAAAAATGAATGGGACCAAAATCTCTTATGGGGGCTCAAGGAATATTTCAAAATACATTGACAAAAACAAAACGCACATGTCGGGGATATTCAAAGGAAGTTTTGAAATGATGGGATGGCCACTGGACCAACAGCGTGGTGTTTTTGTGGGAAAGTGTGAATGGGGCAACCACAATGAAGTTTTCAAAAAAATCCTCTTTAATCATCTTCAATGACAGAAACTAATTTTAACTCCTCCTAGGAATTTAGATCAATTGCCTCCCAACTCCATAATCGGAACCTACTTGGGGAAATATTGGTTTTAAAGTTTGTAGATTTTTAACAGTGTTCATGTGGCATGGTTGCAAAGGCAACATTTTTCGGTTGCTGGCACATTTTTTTACCGCAATATTGCGAAAACTTGAAACCTGAGCTGTTGGCTCGAGCTGAACAAAAGTGAAATAACATACGATGTAAACATATTAAGAATGTGGGGTTGGTTAACATAAAATCTCCGTCAAGAATTCCAAAAATGTATATTTGCAGATTTATCAAAAAATTACATAGACCTGTTCATTCGATATGTTTGGCATGCAGATAAAACCAACAGAAAAGTCATAATTTTGAAAAAAGGTTTTTTTCTTTTGATTGTTTATACATTTTTCACACGCAACCCTGACCAGGGTAAAAAAAGGCAGAAGGGAAAAGTGTGGGGTGTGTAGCAGCCGCTCAGCCAGTGAGGGTGTGTCAGGAGGGGCCAGAAGGGGACAAGTAGCGCCAAAGGTCCAAACAACAGCACTCGCAGCTTTCATTTTTTTGTCGTCACTTTCAGGAAATGCAAAAGAAGAGTTAAACGCAGACAAGATCATGCCATTTATCCCCCTCTTGAGTTTTATGTGCATTCCCAACTTCAGTCCCTACACTTTCTTCAGCTGTTTTTACAAATATCCCATTCAAGCTGTTGGACGAAAAAATAAAAGTTAGAACGATACGTCACAAATTCCCTGCAAAACCTTTACAATTTGGGTTATGACACAAAAATAAAAAATGTTTTGCTTCTTTGAGAGTACGAGTTCTAAAATACTCACCTGTAGTGTAACATTCTGACTGTATTGATGCTCCTCTGTTTGCCCTAGAGTAAAATTACTTGAAAAAAATATTGTGTTCACTTCTAATAACTGCTGTTCTAAAAGACACATCAGTTTTATACCAAGCTATACTCGAGTCATTTGGAATTGTTCTTAACAATTTGTCAGTCGCAACAAAAAATGTCATAAACCAGTTATTTCTTGTGCACAGTACTAGTCTAAAGTGCTAGAAAATAAACATCTGCCTCAGACATATAAACAAAAGAAATATAATCAGTGGGTTTAACAAATCTACCCCATCAAACTGGAAAATAAATTCTCCCAAACTGCCAATAAAGCTTACCTTCCCAACATTATAGTTCTGCTATGCATTTCCAGGGTTGTAGACCAACGATTTAATTTGCATTTCCATTCAAGTGTTGACATCAAAGCAGTATATAGAGTACTGCTGAGGCAACCAAATGCTTCCTTTCCTTCATGACCCAGTGGCTCTTATTCTTCCAATCCTTTTTGTTCAGGAGCAGCTTCGAAAGATAGAATTCAGTGTGCGCTGCACAACAAGATTTCTGCCTCTAGGATCCTTATTAATGCAGGCACCTTTGACCAAAAACGCTAGATTCTTTTTCTTTTAGGAGAAATTATTTGTATTGCTGCTGTATATTGATAGATTTCTACGTTATATATATATTTTTTTACTTTCATAATATTTAGTCATTTCTGAAGTTGAAAATTCATGTTTCTGTGTCAAATAAGTGAAACACCTAGGTGCAGAGGTCACTGTGAACACAAACATTTACCTTAACTAGAAATACTTTCAACCTTATTTCTGGTTCAGACAGAGTACTCGTTCATCAATTTTACTGTTATTTTACTCAACTCCATCAATAGATAATAATTATGCAATCACAAACATAATTCATGACCTAACACAGATGGTGAGCAACATATGACAACATGACAATGGTTTTATGACTCCATTGAATTTTACACAAAAACTGTAAAATCTTGCTTACCAGGTATAGGAATAAAAGTTAAACACAATCTAACAGTCTATTTCTGGGGTGTCAGAATACAGGCCTCAAAGGCTGGTGTCCAACAACATGTTTTCCAACCAACCTGTCAATGAAGCTCCTTATTGGCTAAACACACCTGATCTAGGTACTTAGCAGCAGATAAGACAGGCTTTCAAGAAAACCAGCAGAAGGCTGGTCCTCAGGGCTTGGATTTGGACACCCTCGGTCTAGTTTGTTTTAGGCAGGTGTGAAAGCGGCCCTGAACTCTTGTTGATGAACCATTTTGTAATCCAAAGAGTGAAAGTAGAGCATCAAAGGTTCTGTGATATAACCAGTATGTTAAGAGTAATAAAAAAAAACTAGTGTGAATTTAAAGACTCACAAACATTGGCTGTAAATAGGGAACTGGACTGAGTGACCCCTCCCACTTTGCATTCCAAACAGGAAGTACACTATGGCTTCAAGAGGCCAAAAGTACATAGACTTCTATTGAGAAATAAACAGCTATTACTCAGGCATTCTATTTGTCAGAATAACCATTCTTGCTCTGTCCTCTTTTGCTAATCCTATTTTTTTCATGTTATTTTTCTTGTAGTGCAAGTTATTAAGGTTATAAACTGGCCAATCGGATGCCTCAACAGTAAGTGGCGCCTCCTCCCACGTCAAACGTTCAAAACATTTGATTGACAAATTTCGTGTAGCCTGCTTTGAAGTGGAAGGAATGTGGACTTCCAACAAGCTCACTCCTGACTGGCAAGACTGGTTGCCATCGTAACGTTGAGTCAGACAAATTTGGACCAGTCACTGCTCACTAATGTCATCTGGCTCCAACATGGCAGCCTCAATTTAAAAAAAAAAAAAACAAAAAAAAAACACGATTGAATTGGCTTCATTTGCTTTGAATCACATGCCAGTAATTTTCTATGGGTGATGTTTCTCCAGTTCTTAAATACAGTCAATAATCCCAAACCAAGAAAAAGCTGTAAAAGGCTGAGATGTGCAGAAGCTTACAATGTACTGCTGCATCCTAAAGTAGGTTTTCTTCTTTGTTCCTTCGTGGTCTGTGCTCCTTTTGAAACGATCCATTTTGTGATTGGGGTTTAAATCCTTCTTAAAATTCCTTTGTTAAAGCCAAATAAACCATATTAAGTCATAAGACTTTTCATTGCTGTCTCCATCCAAAGACTTCCAGTACTGGGTCAATGATAACTGTTACAGGCTTGTAAGGTTGAGCACTTACCACTGTCCAAACTAAGTTTATCTGTTATATGTTGTTGTTGTTCAGCATTCAGCACATCCCTTCAGGGTTTGCCACAGCATATCAGTTTTCACTGATTCGCACAGGTGGTTTGGCAGAGAGTTTTATGCCAGATGCTCTGCCTGACACAATCCTGTATTTCATTAGGGCTGGGGACTGGCACAGGGAGACACAGACTTGGGCCCCCTCATGGCCAATGACCCACACTGGTTGAAGGTCATATTTCTTTTGTTTGTCCTTTTTTTTGTTTTGAGTGCTTGACACAGACCAAAATCAAATCAGACTGTCCTTTGGACTACCGTGGTTAAAAGTATGCAAGATGTATTTTTGAAACTGTGAACACAACTGGATTGTCAGCCAATTGTTAGCTGTAGTTTCAGAAAATGGGAGCTCTGTCAACATCCAGCTGTGACTACGGAGTAGTTAAAATACAAAGGCACAAGTACAAATGCAAACAGCTTTGGAGGTATGAAGAAAGGTGTTTACTCAAGCGGAAAAAGAGAAGAAATCAGAGTATTTTCCTGTCTTTTGGATGCTTCTCTTACCATAGCAAAAAAACAAACAAATAGCCACCCTCGTGCTCTCCCTTTTGGCCAACACCTTGGCAGTTGTAACCTCAGCATCCTTTAACTGATAACCATTGACTGTCCCTCCTCCGAACGCGTCTTAACTATCACAGTCTGCCTTGTTTTGTTTTTTTGTGGCTTTGTCGCTACATCATCCAACATGAGCTGTCTTTCTGATGTTTCCATTCCTGATGCAATCATTCAATTTAAACAGAAACTAGAGTTATCTAAGAAGGTAAGCCTTCCCGAATGTCATATAAATACTACTTAAACACTTAAAATTACAGGTCATGTATCTCCCAAGAAAACCTTAAAATGTTAACTCATTCATACACACTTGAAAACACACTTTCACCCGCCAACCGCTTTTAGGTTATTACATGCTGTCATTGTTTAATTATTGCTCATTAAATGTTCCAGACAATGACAAAGTGCCTCAGTCACTGACAACCTTTTTGTTAACCCACTCCCTCTTATCTCTTTCCGCCTCCTATTCGCTCCACTCTCTACTCAGCTATGTGCTATTGTATGACACTCAAGGACGATTTGAAGGCATCCCCAGCCACCACTTAAACGTCCCTATTCATCTCAAAGTAAAACCTGAGAGAGAAGGGGAAAGTGAGAAATACCAGCTCCAACTGCAGAGAGAACAATTTGCAGAAGCCTTGGAATGTCAGATACCTCTGGCCACTTAATGGTAATACAAGACTTGCAGGGATGGAGACGACGCTGATGGCACTGGCGGCACAGACCCTGGTGATATGAGCTCTCATAACCGATTGTCCTTGCCCAAGCGTTTTAGGGGTATCAATCTGTTTGACCTTTTTTTTTTCTAGGACTCCAACCCATCTTCCTTTTAGATCTTTAGCACTGTCCTCTTTCACTTCCAAATTTACCAAAAGTTCAGTTGTGTATCTGCTTGAGAAAAACTGATGAAAATGAGAGATGAAGAAGAGAGGCTGCCCCTGAGTGAATTCACATCAGAACTGAGACCACCTGAGAGCAATGGAGCACAGAGTGGTAAAGATGAGAGAAAATGAACAGACAAAAGCCCCTCCCTTGTGTAATTATGATTTCATTTCATGGCCAAGTATCTTCAAGATGTGCCTTGCATTCAGAGGCACTCATTAAACGTACTGCATTTCAGGAAAGCATCTGCCTGGTTTGTCAAGTAGATCATTATGAAACTTTTGACTTCACTGCAAAAAGGCCTTCTGTAAAAGCTGCACCAATTTCTATTTCAGTATCATTACATGTTTTTAAGACTTTTTGTTTCCTCACAATATTGCTGCTTTGCATTAACATTACAGAAAGGAAAATATAGCATTTGTGGTTCCGAATGGTCTCTTCTAAGGCGTTGATGGAGAAAAAAACCTCAAACATATTTCAAGACAACTTTATACTGTCCAGCATCTCATGTACACGCGGACAATTCAAAGTGCTTGGCAACCAGTCACACTGGTTGAATGTTTTGGCTAAAGGTGACCTGGATGGACTTTAGGTCAATGAATCTGATTGAATTGAATCGTTCAAAATGAACCAAAATCAAAAGTGAATTGAATTGGTGAGGTCCCAGAATTCAACCCCGATGAACTACGCATGACATGAAAAGTCAGAGGTTTATGATCATCAAACACATCTGACCCACTTTTGCAGCTCATCAAGAAGGATTTTATAGTCCACAATAAGGAAAGCTGCTCTCACTACACTACAACACTAAAACTGACATGTTTTCTGAGTCACTGTTGACACAGATGTCATTTATCATTTTAACAAGTGCAGGCTGAGTGCTGTTGTGTTGTCTAAAACCTGACAGAAATTTGTCTAAGAAGCTGTTTGTGTTCTAAAAGTTACCTCTAAGAAGGCTCGGAGCAAATCCACACAACAGAGAGTGTTGGAGGAAAAACTCCCCCTTACATCTCTTCCAACAGAAAAGCTCCAGATGCTTGGATCTATGTTGCAACAAATACCTGTAATATCTCTGACTGGGAGAGCTGTCACGCCCCCTACCTGCTGCACTGCTGAAGAGGACTGGGATGTTAATGTAGTTAAATATGTACACTCATTAATGCTTGCAGGGGCTCACTTCATTACCAGCCCCCTGCTAATGTGCCACTCTACTCTTTTTTTTCCCCTTCCTAATATGTATAAGTGTTTGCAAGTGTCTGAGAAAGTAATTTGCATGTAAGCTTGAATACATGAATGTCTGTGAATGTGAGAACTCTGAAGTTTGACTCTGAAAAACAAACATTTTCAAAAGTAAAACTTTTTATTTTCCTTTAAATTTTTTTTGTGGTGATAAGAGTTCTTTAGAGTTGAGTTGACAAATTAACTATTCCCACTTTTAAAATCATTTGAAATTTATTTGACTGAAAACTAGAAGTTTCAGGGAAGAGTTTACATAGTCCTTTCATTGAAAGCAGTTGCCCAAACCCAGGCTTCTGAGCCTGATGTGAACATAGCATTATTAATGTAATGTCTTACGTAATTGGGCAAAGTTGCTTTTGTCTGTGACAGAATCGGCTGATTTACATTGTTTTGGTAAATACTTCACTGCAGTAAAATGTTGCATATTAGCACAAAGCTGCTGTTCACTGCTTCAGAATTCCATTAATTGCGTAAACATTTAAAGCATGGGTGCCCAAAGTAGGGCCCGCGGGCCAAATTTGGCCCACCAAGTTGTGCCTGTAGAGGCCGCGGAGTGTTTAGTTAAAACCCCTTAACTTTTCCCATTCATTCATTGAGCCACAACGGCAGTGGCAAACGGATAAGAGGCATTTTAAACAAATATGGGAGGAGGATTATTTTTCTCCTGAAATTTCTTCTCAGGCTGTTTGTCTTTTTGTCAGCAGTCCGTGGCAGTACTTAAAAAGTACAATCATCACCACCACTACGAGACCAAACACACAGCTTCATCCAAACACAAAGGTGAGGCGCAAAAGACAAATTCTAGGGAGTTCCAATCTAAACTTCTGTCACAGCAAGCTACCCTCATGATGCCCTCGGCAACACGGGACAGCGCCACATTGGTTAGCTACGAAAGTTAATTGCAGAGAGTGGGAGACCGAAAGAGATTCAAAGGAAAATGTTACTAACTTTTTAGTCTCACTAATGTGTGTTATCTTGAAAAGTACCAAATGCAAATAAACAAACTAAACTATATTCTTTATTCTCTGCTTTTATTTCATGACATGCAAAAAATCATTATATTTGGCCCACGGACCGGGATCACATTTAGATCCTTTTTTGGCCCTTTGAACGAAAAAGTTTGGTCACCCCTGATTTAAAGAGTTACGGTGCTCTAAAGAATGTCAACACTGGAGCTGAAGCTCCGGTTTTTTTTAGGGTTTTTGTCCTGAAGACCTGACGTGATCTGACCTTAGGGGCTTGAACAAATCTCTCTCTCACAAAGTGTTTACCCAGCTCTGAAGATTTCAAAATTCACTTTTTCAAACACATTTTTTGACAAATGCTCTTTTAGTGCCTAATAACAACTACAGAAAAAAGCTCCAAAAAGCCATGTCATCATTTCTTCATCGCTAAAAAGAAAAAAAAGAACTTTTAGCAAGAAAAGAAATGACTGGGGAAGCATGAAACTCTTTTAGGCTTTTGAAAGCAAAGACTAGCAAAGAGTAGTGAAAAGAGTTTAACCCTTGAACACGGGAGCTTTAGCTCAAGTATTTGTTCTTTGAATGACTGCAACTCTTAAACAGTTTACACAATCTTGCCGTAATTATGTTAATTGCATAAATGCTTAGAGATGCAAGAGTTCAAAGAGTGAATTTCATTTTCCCATCACCATGGTCTGCTTCGGTGGTAAATGGTGAAAGAGGTGTGGCTGTTTATTTTTTTTAAGATTGTTTTTTAAAGACAACAGCGGCATGCCCTGTAAAGTAGAAAAAAATAAAATCAAATCTAAATGAAATAAATAATTTTATCGTGAAATTTGATTAAAAGGAACAAAGAACGAGAGACGATCATACATTTTCTCTTATCTTTATTAGGTTTGGAATATCTTAGGAAAAAATTAAAAACGAAACATTATGTTTTCTATATCCACAACTTATCCAGAAATTAAGGTAATTTTAAAGTTTTTCTGTAATCTAAATTGAAAAATTGAACTGATAAATTTAACACTGATAAATGGTTCAAAAGAAAATCTATTTAACCTGATTAAAAATACATCAACTGTTTTTTTTAAATCTATATCCACATTATCCAACCAAAATTCATTACTGCATTAACATGTTATTTTTTGTGATTGAACTGAATGTGTACAAAGTCCTATATCAACAGCCTGAATAATGGAAGTTCACACACGTGCAAGCGTACATGTACACATACTTCTCCCAGCAGAGTCTGGAAATCCAACAATTAATGGGGCGGCAAATGAGATTGTTACTGATGTGTGGTAGCAAGTTGAGCGAAGGTGTGGAGGTGTTGTGGAAAAGAGGCGAGCCAGGAAGGGAGAAAATCACATAAAGATCCTGAGATGCAAATTGAAGCTATTTTGCATTTCATAAATCTTTGTTAAATTCTGTAAAGAGAATTTTAGTAACTTTTGATGCAAATGTACAGTTAAGCATGGAGACGTGAAGCACTGCTAGTAACAATCCATACTGAACTGTGAAGCAATAAATAAATATTTTTAATAAATAAAACATGAGAATACGAAACATAAATGGCAATAAATAAATGTTTTCACAATAAATGTATCCTGCGATGATGGGAATAATCTAAATTGAAAAGTTTATTAAAAAATCTCAGCACAGTTATGTTCATATTTTAGCCTAAATGTACTTTTGTCAAATTTATCGAGAATGTTTTTTTCCTGACTTTTGTGTTTTAGTCGCCTGGTTTGACATTTTTTAAAATGTCCAAAAATTGATTTGTCATCGTGACCTTTAGTTATAGTTTGATATGAACTGAAAATTCTGCTGAAAGAATAGTTGGTCAAAAGAACATTTTTGATGTTTGATATGATGAAAGCTTTAAGATGCATTTTTTTAAACCAGTTTTCAGAATCCTACTGGATAACAAATGTTGACAAAGATTCTCCATAAGAAGATAAACTTGGTCAACATTTGTCAAGGTATACTTGTTTAAGATTAGCTAATCTGGAAACACCAAGATATGGCATCCTCCACTGTGTCTGTGTTTAGAGCGTCTTTGAAAATCTTTTTGGACATTTTGTAGAAACGAGAGCTACTATGTAATCGTCAGTTTGTGCACAAGACCACTGGAGCTCAGCAGAGAGAGAAAGTCAAGATGGCAGCTATAAAACCTTACAAATACGCAGGTTCTGGGGCACCAATAATATTCTTTGCTTTATTAATAGTGACCATCAACCTTATAAAGCCCCGGCCGGACGGCTACTGTTTCAAAATATATAATTCAGAAGATTTGCCTTATTTTGGATTGCTCAGAGCTTAACATTCTTACATTGCTCAGTGCTTTTTCTCTTTTTGGTTTGTTGGACAGGCTGCCATTGGATTTAGTTCCCAGTGAATTGGGATCCAGGTGGACATTTCAAGGTGTAAGTCTAGCTGAATATTCATAGATTCCCCAAACCAAGAAAACTTAACATGTATGCGAATTTGACTCTGAAGCTGTGAAGCTGAAGATTGAAGCTGTGTTTACACCGCTCTGCAACACGCGTTCAAGTGACCATTTCCAATAAATGGTCTTTGTAAGCGCGAGTTTGTTGGCTTACACGATCAAAATTCTCATGTTTACGCATCGCTAAGCAAGTTTTCCGGCTCTACGGACAAAACACACAGCCATTTTAACTCTTGTTGAAAGGTAAAGCAGTTGAACTTTGACCGATCAGGGACTCTGATTCAGAAGCGATGTATGGGTAGCGTCATTTTTAATTTACAAAAGTGTAAACCTTTTGAAAAGTGATCATTGAGGAGCAATGAATAATTGCTTTTTGTACCCGGACAAAATTCTATGACACCAAGTCAGTCATTTATCAGAATAGAGCAGTGAAGGAAAAAGTCTGGAGCAAGAGTTTTAAGACTCTTCCAAATCTGGTATACTCCTTCAGAAAGAGTAACACTTTAAGATCCTTTAGGATCGTTCTAAGGATATTAGCTTTTTCTCAGCTGTTCTCAGTCCCTTGGGCAGACTATTTTAACAGTAAGGATAGTTAAATTCATAGTGACTGCAAGTACTTTATAGTATATAATTTGGTTTGTAATAGCACATCATTTTTTTCTTGGCGTAATACTACACTTTTTCATTACATATGTCTGTTAATGGACACAAAATGAAAAGGAAGTACTGCTTCCCTCCTCAAATAAAAACATGGATGATCGTGTTTGGCTTTGAGAGAAGAGTAATCAGATTCTGCTTCTCCTTCTGGGTTCTTTGTTTCTGCTATTACTTTTACTGAGACATATATAATATCCCCAAATCCCCTGTCAGCATGAAACACTGAAAAAGGCTCATGCCCCCTGCCTTGCCATTTGTGTAATCTTCCCTGTTGTTGAGCCTATGCAACTATAGAAGCATCTCCACTGGAATATTGTACTTCTGAGAAGGGCGGGCCTCGAGGGGGGCTTATAACATCCCCCATGGGGGGCTATTTTGTCCTGCAGGTGGACGGTGCATCAGGAGGAAAAGCTATCCATTTATATCACTTAATCCAGAAGACACACTATTAGACGGCCAGTCAGAAAAGGAAACACACATGTTTGTGTGTGTGCGTGCCCAGACTCACACAGGAAAAAAACAGACAATTTCACGAAGACATGCTGTCATCCACAAATGGGTTTCTTAGATAACCCATATGTGAGGCGCTTTGTGGTGTATGTGTAAATAGATATAAATGGTAAATGTCGTATACTTGTACAGCGCTTTTCTACCTTCTTCCACAGCGCGTTACAGTCACAGTCCCATTCACCCATGCACACACACACACTCACACACTGCTGGCAAAGCGGCAAGGTGGGGTTCAGTGTCTTCCCATGGACAACATGGGACGGCAAGGCAGTGATCAAACTGCCCATAAAGTTTATCCAGTGATCGCCTGTTAATGTAGCACTAACATGTTTAAGTGTTATCCGTTATGATTTATACGTCAACGGTCCATTGAGCATCCAAATATTTTAATGTACTTCCTATTTCGGGGAGTTTGTCATTTTAAAGGCAAACTAAAAAACTCCCTTTTATTTGATCTTTTTTGTGCAGCATATTGTTCGGGGCCTTTTTTTTAAAATGTATATTGTATGTATGTATATTTACAACAAACATCTTTAAAAAATGACATTTAAATTAGCATTTTGATGTGTATGACTCTGTTAAGAAAAGCTTGAGCATCTTCTGTACTGAAATTCAAGACTGGGAAGCAGGCTGCACTGCGATACAACAGGGACTATTTCATTTCTTCTGAGGAAAAATCTGACTTTTAAGAGGAGAGTAAATGGCAGATTGCTCACTTCTGCAACCTGCCTCTAGTGATTTTTGGTAGAACTACAACTGTATTACTTCCTTGTTAGTGTCAAATTTTAAAACGGAAGATGGTTTCTTGGTGGCGGGGTTGGTTGCCTTAGCATTCTCAAAAAACATCAAATCAACTCTCAAGAATTATACACTAGTCTGTTAAGGGCACCAAGCTCCTCCCCCCCCCCCCCCCCCAACCGAAGCATAGTTACACAATGCAGCAGTGAATGCAGTTTACATTTTAAAAATGTAAAGGATGTTTTAGTCCACACAGCTCCACCAACAAAGCTCAAAATGAAGACCAAGTTCCTGCAAAGCTGCCACCTAAAGGTTATTTAAGTCTGCTGAAAACCTTTACATATTCTGTGTCTGTTTCTCAAAACTGCCAGTCAAGAGACGGGGATAAAAAGGGTCAAGGTATACATACAGAGAAATTTCCACCATTAAAACAGCTTTACATGACCTTTTTTTTTTTAACTGTGGCATCACCTTTTAAAGGTGTATTGACTGCTGCTTTATTTTTTTAATTCTTCCTTTTTCTGTCATTGCTCTTCCACTAGTCTGACACTGTGCACCACAAATGTGCACAAGCTGTTGTCTAAGCCTGGCTAAAAACACAAAAACGGGAGATTTTGGGAAATCTGCTCCCTTTACTACACCAATCTGCACTAGAACGTCTGACGAACTCGATGTAAAATGGAATAGGGTTTCATTAAGAAGTAAAAATGTTTTCTTTAACTCAAAATTAATTTCTTCCAAGTTGAGGTCAGGAAAATGAGCCATTGCTGTAAGAAACAAAAGCTTCACAATTTAAAAACGGTGATTAAAAGCTGAGATGCAAACTATGTAAATTAGAAAAAAAGCTGCCTCTGAATCATTCCTCATGTCGCTGAAATATGGCAATGTTTCTTTCTGTGGAAGAAAATACAATGCATTTACATGGACTTATCAAACTCAAACATGCACAAAATGAATGGGATGAATTCATGCATCATGGACTCACCATTCAAAAACAAACTAGAACCATCGTTAATCCAAGTGACCGCTCCTTTCACATGCAAGGGGGGGGGGCTTCTCCTGTTGTTGCAGAAATGGTCTGTCAATCAAAAGACATTACTGCAGCTTTTGCACAAAAATATCAAACTGAGTGCTTAATCGGTTGGATGTGGTGCAGTAATATAATCAAAATGTGCCATTTTGTGTTTTCATGTGGCATTTAATCATACTAATGACTAATTTTAAAGTGGCAAGTGAAGCATAATGTCACATTTCAAATGCTTTCTCTCTTCTCTCACCTCGGTTTGGCTTCAGCTGAACAAATTGAGTGTATGCAAGGAGAAAGGCTCTGTGACCTTTTCTCAAACAGTTCCAGTACAGCTGAGCCCAAGGTTGCTGTCTGCTTTGCACGACTGAAAAGAAGCCAGTTTAAAAGGCGAACATTTTAGTTCCCTCTGTACTCTAAATATTTCTAAATCCACTTGTGGTGGACCACAGCTAACAAAACAATTCTTGGATAAGCAAGAATGGTAAGTTTGGGAATAGTTAAAAGATAATTATCTAGATTAATAAAAGAAGTGATATCTGTGACTGGTTACAGCTTATGCCTGCTCAGAGAAATGATTTACACTTAAAGCTCTGGTCACATCTACCCTTAAGCTACATTCACACCGCCTTCGGCGACGCGGGTTCAAGCGCCCACTTCCGATGAAAAGTCTATGTAGACGTTTAATGCACATTTTTAAGACCGTTTTGGGCTTTACGTACAAGATGCACCATTGAACACGCGGTAAAAGTAAAACTAGGTCAAACTTTGACCAAGCAGAGACTCTTATTTGGTGGGTTCCCTTTTTAATTAACAGAAGTGCAAACCGTTTGAAAATTGATCACGGAGGAGAAATTAATAGTTGTATTTTAGGGCTGGGCGTGAACCACATGACAAAGTATTTCATAAATCAGAATAGAGCTGAGAAAGAAAGGCCATGAACAATATTTACAAGATTTGCAGTGATTTGACATTTTGCTCCAAGCCTCTTCCAACTGTAGGTGGCAGACATGAGCTAGTATCGCCTAGCAACAGTCCTGTGTGAACACAATGGGCTAAAAGCGCTTTCAACAACCCATTTATAACCGGTTCTTGAACATGTGTCACATGACTGGTGTGAAGGTAGCATTACAGCAAGATACAGGCTGTCTGCAGGAAAAAAACGGTGGTTTGCAGGTGGACGGACAAATATCAATGTTATAAAATACAGTTATTCTTTGAATGTTTATAAACATTTCTTTTATCTACAGGATTGCTGCACGCGATGAGTCATAGCGAACGCTTATATAACACTCAAGGGTAAGTAAGGGTGAAGTGGGTGAGACACAGGCATGTTGAATAGATTTTTCAGTTTTTCAACTCCCTCTCCAAATCCTGTGGACTGCCCCAGAAGCCCGGTAGTACCGTTCATACGAAAAGTGTGCAGTTCTTGCTAGCAGTCTTGCTGTTAGAAATGAGGAAACTAGACGGAGCATAGTTTGTGTAGACGTCTTACAGCCACTTGCTTGTCACCTTTAACAACCCGTGTGAGCAGCATTTGCGTGTGGTCAGTGAAGGGCCAGTGCTTGCACCTTACTGAAGATTAATATGGTGTAAGGACATCATATGACCGTTTGTCAATTATCCTTAGAAATGCTTGACAATACACTAACCACATGCATGACAATGGTACGTTCCATTTTTATGTCACTCCTTGAGGTGGCCACACAAGCCCTCGAGTGAACAGCAAGACACACTCTTAAGATTCGGCCGCTCATGTCTCCAACCTTTCACTGACCAGACAACCCAAAAACCTGCAGCAGCAGGATGTGTCAAGCCCACATCCAGGTGCTTGTGACTAAAGCTTAAGATGCTGGGAATGAGGAAGAAGGGTCCCCTTAAGTTAACTGTTCCACTCTGACTTTGGTATTTGTGATTGAGCATTTAAAATGTCCAAATCCAGATCGGTTGATAGAATTATTAAATCAGGTTGTGCTAAGGACTGAGCAATACAGTTTAGCATCAAACTGTAGCCCACCAAACCAGGAGAGTAAGCAGGCAGACAAGCCTTAGAGGTAGAAATCCTACTTCTGTCACTTTGTCAGTCTTCATCATCTACCTGCACAGATCTTGGCACAAACCCCCCTCTGGACCAAAGCTCCTGTCGTATTTGGTTCACAGAATGGAGAAGAATTTCTTTTGACTTTAAAAAATAAAAAGTCTGGGGAGGACAAAATGAACAGAAACAAGGAGCAAAATGGTTTTACTGTGTGGGTTATGACATATGATTTCAGAGCCAGTTGTTAGTGTCATGTCTGGTTCTTCGTCTTTTAACCAGCCTCACGCATTTGGAATGGGTAATAAATGATGTGTCATTCACTGGACATTCTCCTAATGCTTGTATGTATGTAAAGTTGATGGATGGATGGTGACGGCGCTGTCACAGAGGAGCCATCACAGATTTGTTTGTCTGGAAGAGTCTTGTCCACTGAGCACAAACTTGCAAAGTGTTGTGCATTTACACTTGAATGACTGAAACATATTAACTCCCCAAAATATTAAAAGCCCACTTTGGTGAAAATCATGCATTTGGTGTTTTTAACTTGTTGGGGTTGTGAGCTAGCGAGAGAGAGAGAGAGAGAGAGAGAAATGAAACGTGGGGATGATGGGAAATGGGGGTGGGGTGGGGTGGGGGGAGCTTATTCCACGGTCTTGCCCAAAACTTAGAGGTGAATTTCTAGTGAACTACTGCTGCTCTGCAGAAACTATGTCCTAGAAAACGACACAGGTTTTTAGATTTTGGCTAAGCATAATTAAAAGACCACTGGGAATGCTTTTGAAATGGACCAAGATGAGGGACTTTAAGCTAAAATCGAAAATTTTAAACACATAGAAAACATATGTGTGGTAAAGAATTTAATGTACTAGAGTGTAAGGAAGTGGACAAACCCAAAGAAGCTTTTTGTTTTTAAGTTCTGTCAGAGAAACGAGACAGCCAGGCCCCTCTCAGTCCCATTACTGGAGAACGATCTCGATCAGCCCAACTCGGTCAGGGGTTGAATGTGGAAATGCTCCCAGCTCTAGGAACTGTTAGGTTTATGCGTACCTCTGAAAACACATCAACATCCCAGACGCCTCATTTTGGAAATCTCACGCTCTCCCTGCCTTCTTTTTTCCTATTCACTGCCTCACTCACCTAATCGCCACCTCTTCATCTTTCTCCTGATCCTCACACAGACACACACCAATACTCATTACAGCTATCCTCATTGTCCAGGAAGTGGAAGCAATATCTTTTTTTTTCCTCTTTATTTCCATCACCTCTCTGGCTTGCCAGCTCTTGGCCTCCTCAAAGATAATACCCATTTATCCCACGAGGTGTTTACACAAGCCATTCAGGTTAAGTGACTCGTTGAGAGGAATGACAGACAGCGGCTTTCCTTTATTCAAGGAAAATTGGATTCATCAACCATTGCTCAGTGGTTGCTTTCAAGCTTTTCACTGCGCTCCATCTGACACATTAGTTGCTGTTTGTGGTGCATTTATGCACACGTTTGCTCACATTCATTCCTAAATAATTGCATGAATGCTGTGATCTCAATATAGGATGGAAGATATACTGTTATTGTTCAGCAGCCGTAAAGACTAAGTTTAACACTTTAGGGCATGAAAAAAAAAGTTTCTCTCACTTAAACCACAGCCACAGGCGGGTTCACCTCCAAGATTATGATGTGATGCTTTTAGTGTGGGATGTGAGTGGATCTGAGAGATATTTAACAGTTTTTAACCCCTGTGTCCGGATAGATTTAGATGTATTAGACTGTAGGAATTCCTGAGTAGTTTTTAACAAGTTAAGCTGTAAAAAGTTAAACAAAGGACACATTGTAACATACAATTGAAATCCATTGGAAAATAATTTTTAACCATTTTTACATGTCTATTTATGATCCTTGCAGTCCAGGACAGCAGGAACAGTATTATAATTGGGATTCCTTCTTCTTTGTTACCGAACCCTTGAAAGATGTCACCTCCGCCACTTACTGAAAAACTTTGCACACACCTAGTATCTGGTAAAAGTGAATTGTTGACAAGGTGATGACTTCCTCCCACAATGCAATTTCACAGCATAAGACTATGACAAAACTTTGGGGCTATACTTCTAATGAAGCCCCTCCAAAAAAAATGGCAATTCACATAATAAAAACCAAAACACATTTCAGAGATATCCAACCTACAACTTGTGAAATTAACACATTTTGCCACAATATGGTCAAAGAAAATTTTTTGTTTAGGTTAAGTCTACAACCACAACTGAAGTTTTGGTGACCTTTGACCTCAGGAAGAGGCTCCCATCTTGAAAAAAAAAACCCATGGTACCAGAAAATTTAAACTCCTAGGATTTCACTCTTTCGCCTCCTAACTCCTCGAGCATAATTGGGGAGCTACTTGGGGGGGAAAAAAAGTTTGTTGTAAAGTTTGTAGATTTTGAACGGCGTTAGTGTGGTAAGCTCACAAAAGTGTGAGATATTCCCCGTTTTTCATATATTTTACTGGAATATTAGGTACATTTATTATGAATCATTGCTCCAGCTGAGCAAAATAAAATTACATCAAAATGAACGTATAAGAAATGTAGGCGTGGTTAACAGAAAAGCTAATTTGCTTTGGGAAAAGTTTACTTTTGCAGATTCTTCTAAAAATGACAGACACTGTAGACATGTTGGTCAACCCCAGGCAACCAAAATATAAAATTGTTCTCTGGAGATCAAATCCACAGTAAAGCTGCCGTTGTGAAAAAAGGAGTTTTTTTCATAATGAAATTGTCACATGCAAAAGGGGGTTATGGGGGTGGGGTGACGAGGGGCATTAATTTATTTAAATTCAATTCAGTTCAATTCAAACAGCTTTAATTACATCCGGGGAGGAATTCTTTTTATAATGCCACTAGCAGCTTAATTTTGTTTCTGACCTAAACAATATGACAACTACAGAGCTAAAAAAAGGACTTTAAATTACCTCAATACAAACTAGTAGCTAACATGACCACAGATGCCTCCAATCTCCTTGTCTTTGGTTCAAACCAAGAAAACTTGACAGGTTCTGTTTGCTAAAAATTACAGAAGACTCTAAAACGTTTGCTTTCAAACATCACATAACAGCCAAGTCCTATGATGACATCTGACAGGTACTGTTGCTGCTTGTTTGACAGGTGTTGTTGCCTTAAATTAACTCTGACCAGGAAAAACAAATAAAAAAGAAAACCAAATGCCTTTTCCTTCAGCTGGTTTGTTCACAAAGCCACAAGCAGATTGAATGTGTAGACTTTTGAGGAGTTTATGCACTTTCTCACTTCTCTACATCCGCCGAAAAAAATTTCTCTTTAGAAAATAAAATATACCTAAAGGAATTAAAAAACCAAAAGACATATTTTGCGTGCTTTCTCCTGCTTCATCTGCACATAGCATTTTCCTCTTTAGTTAAAAAAATCAGAATTTCCCATTGTTTTACAACAAATCCTCTGAGTGTGAACATTTCACTCAAAGCATAAGATAAAAAACCAGCAGTGTATTTTTTAAAGTTTGTCTAAAAAAGGTTCCTAACGGCCTGTGCATTATCAGTTGGGGTCTGTGTGCTGTCTGACACACCTGTGAGGTCTGAAAAAAGAGACTAAGATTTTGGATTTCTTTAATTTGAATATCAGTTGTATTTTAGCCATTTTACCTTTTTAGGTGACATCATTTGCTAGGTAAGAAATAAGCATCTTTGCATATTTATTACCCCAAATAAAAAGTGCCTGAAAGCCCAAAATGATAAATGGTGACTGATAAATGGTGTACACTTGTATTTTCTACCTTACTTCAAGGCTCAAGCGCCTCACGGTCAGTCCCATTTACCCATATGCATATTCACACACTGATGGTTGCTTTTTTGGCTTACAATGGCACGAACCTATAACCACGAGGAGCAATGTCTTGCCCAAGGACACTTCAACCCATGGGTAAGCAAGGTGGGAACCTTCCAATTAGAGATTGACCTTTTACCTTTGCACCACAGCTGCCCAAAAATGTTTTTAAAAAGATCCTTGAAACAACACAAAGAATGCAGTTGTTTTAGTATCCATCCATCCATCTTCCAAAATTGCTGTTTTGGGGCCGCTGGGTTGCTGGAGCCCATCCCAGCTACTGTGAAGTAAAGGTGGGGTACACTCTGGGTAGGGCGCCAGTCCATCTCACGACCACACACACACATTCACACCTAAGAGAACATTTAGAACAATTTATTTACCTATGAAGCGTGTTTTTGACTGTGGGAGAAAACCCACACATGTACTAGTGACCAGGAGAACATGCTAACCTGCACAGAAAGGCTCTGGGATTTGAACCAGAGCCTTCATGCAATGAAGGAAGAGTGATAGCAGATGTTGATCCATTTCATCCCCTGGCAGACAGGCTCTCTCATTGTAATTAATTTCTGTGGGAAGGCAAATGGGCAGACTAGTGATCCTCGCCGCTGAATTTATGAAGCATTTAAAAGGTTGCGGGGTGGTGGTGGGAGGATTTGGGATGCAGTGGCGTGACAAAAAGGCTTCTAACTAAATAAAAGCTAGACTCGGTCAAGCCGTCTACCTCAGGGGAAGAAAGTATGAGAGGATTCAGGATTAACTCTCATTTTCTGTACCTAAATGCCTAAATGAATCTGCCCGTTTAGTGCATCTAGAATCAAAGTACAGCAGGTTCACCACCTCCGTTTGTTGCTTTAAATTCACTGCAGAGCCGCCGTGTTGCTTGGCTCTGCCAGCATTCACGTCTGTGTTGTACCAAATTTACAGTCGTGGTTTGTGTGTCTCTGATCATTTCTATGGGCCGCATGTTATTAGTGTGATGCACCTATGGGTGTGTGTAGTTGAGGATCCTGTAATAGTTTATGTAGGGAGATCAATAGAATTGAAAGCATGAATTTGCACAAGCTTTTAATCACATTGGTATTTACCGATCTCAAGATGGACACATGGATGAGTAGCTATTGATGTCAGGGCTCAACCATTCATCCTGCTCATAATTTTATCACTACAGAGGAGTCAATTTTCCACTTCCCTACAACAAGATAACAAATGCATACCAGAAAGATGAAATTAACAACAGAAATGAGGGACTTTGAACATTAAAACTAACTTGTGATTTGAAAACACAAAAAAACTCAACTTGGTGTTTTCAACATGCATTTTTCTTCCAGGGCATATATAAAGAGAATTAAGAATTCATTTCTCAGAATGTTTTAATTGAAATCCTTGTGAATCAGGAGCAGATGAAAAAAAATGTTTGGGGAAAAAAAACGGAATGTATGACGTATAAAATACTCTATAATAAAATAATCTACTTGCAGTCAAATCCTGCCCACAACTCGGAGGCATATTTCTGATGAACAACAACGGCTAACCAAGGAATGGATAGATTTAAAAAAAGTGACTCAAATTGGCATTATCATTATTAAAAAAAAAAACTGCCTGGAGATTCTTTTAAAATGGATAAAAAGAGGATTAGAGTGGATGTTTCAACAAGTAAGTTAACCTGTTTAAAAAAAAGAACTTAATGCTTTGAGTTAAAAAATGCATTTAATGTTTCCTTGTCTGGCTGTTTCCTTTATTTTTATAAAAAAAAACACTCCTAACTGTTTTTGGAGAAGCTTTTACAGTCAATAATAATCAATAACCCCGTTTTTAATATCTGTAATCAGAAAAAATCACACAGAAAAGGGTTTATGACAAACACTTTTTTCTTTATTTCTCTGAAAGAAACTGATTTCTGTCTAAACTCCAAGGGTGAACAAATGTCAACGATTATGTCAGCTCTACTATGACAACAATAACTGTTCTAATGCTTTATTTATCATAAAGAATTAACACAATAGACCACAGTTAGGAATCTGTTGATTGCAGCTTATTTATATTTGATGCTGTTAAATATTTCTCAGCTTCACACCAAACAGTCTACAGAAAATCAGCAAGCCGCTGATTACTGCACGGCTCTGTTACCGGAAACACTTTTGATTAGGACTCTATTGTAAACATTGTGAACAACACAATCAAAGCTCTAGCTCCGAAGAAATGGAACCGCCTTTGTGAGTTCTGGGAGATTTCCAGATCCTCTCTGCTTTCTGGAGGATTCGGCCGCCTGCTGCAGTCGATCGGTGTCTTTCATTGATATTCATCAGGGTTTTGACTGAGACATTTGTTCACTTATAGGCCCACCCACCAGTTATGAAAATTTATGGGCACGTGTTTGAAACCATGGAGACTCATTACAATATCAAGGAGAGCCCGAAGACCAGGAATATGTCCTCCTTTAAATCAGCCCCTTTGCTGTCGCCCTGCATTAGCAGCGTGCGGTTTGCGAGCGTGGTCCGACCGCACCGGGATGCTCACACCAGCGGGGATTTCAGTCCAATGAGCTGCAATAAATCGACTTTTCTACATATGTACAGATAGGGAGGGAATCCATACACAACTGCCTCTATAGGTGGTGTTTTGTTCCTCACATAGGATTTGGTGAGTGACAGGCAGAAAATACATTATAATTACAGCATGTTTGCTTCAGGTAGCTGTATCTAATAGGAGAGTGTAATGACAGGCTGCGCTTGTTAATTATATCTTTTCCTCACACCTCTTCTGTGTATGTTAGCAGTCTGAATAATAACCCTCGGGATGAATGAATAAAACAATCGTTTTTAAAACTCTGCTCAACCTGAGAGTGGTTTGCAGATGAAGACTTTTTGTTCAGGCTCTCGGTCCGTAGGGGCCAGACCTCGGCGTGCTGCAGTGCAGAACTGGAAGGCTGTGCGCTCCTTTCCCTTTGTGCATGTATAATTTGTGTGTGGGTGTATGTGTTTTGCATATGAGCCCCAGTCAGACTGTGGGCAGTAGAAATACGGTCCCTCTGGCTTGGTGTTTGTGATTATGTGAGAAAGAGTGTGCTTGCTACCCTTCACTGTGATTCACATTCTGCCTGCAGTTGATGGTTTTGGAACTTTCCTTTTTACTCGCAGACACTTTCAGCTTCCTTTAGTTTATTTTATTAATTTTTTTCCTGCCTTGGCTGCCAATTCAACCATGCAGATATACCTGCACGCTGACACATCAACAAGCAAACAAAAAAACTTCAAACGTCGACGTGCATGTGGATTCTGGATATGCTTTTATGAGCGTGCTGGCAGCCCGGCTCCGTGTGGGTGTGTAATTGCCATCAGACTTGGATCAAATGAATCCATAGATTTGTGGGAAGGCTGTACTTTTTTCCACTGCATATGCTGGCTTCTGCCAGCTCATCTGAGCGTGGACTTGAAACATTGCCTGACTTGGGGAGAATGATGAGAAGAGCAGAACGGAGAAAAGGCCTTTAAAGGATGTATCACGTTCTCAGGCCATTAGCCTTCTAGGTTTTTTGTCTGCTGCTTCTTGATTTCTGTTGGTGGCACGGTCAATAGTTAATTAAAGGCTGACACAGGAGAGGAGCCTTCATACTCGTGCAGAGGGGAGGAGAGATTTTTTCTCATTTACTTTTAAATTAAACCATTTTTCTTGCACATTTCATCCTATTAAAGAGAGTTTTTAGGTGAATTTGTGGCAGGAATATGTATTTTCCACCATCATACTGCATAAAAAATTCACTTTAAAACTGTTTTTTCTATTTTATGACCAGGTTCTATTGTTGTTCTGGCTCATTTCAATACAATGCTGTCAATAAATAAAATCTAAGCTGATATTTCTACAATATTTACAATAATTTCACAATAATGAATAAATAAATATGCAACTTAATCTTAAAAAGACTATGGAATTCCTATACTTTTGTAAAACATATAATACCTACGTTTGAACATTTGATCTGCTTAAAGCTTGCTTTAGAACTCCCCAACCCTGATGGTGGTAACATTGCATAAATTAAAAGAGGAACTTTAAACAAGGGGTAAATAAATCATCGACTCACCAGAGCGAAACCAGTCCGGCAACTACATTTCCCCTGAGTCCCTGTTAGGATGGTTGCCAAAATAAATGGAATTTTAAGGCAGTTTTTAACCTAACTAATACAGAACAAGTGTTAAAGGGGGAGTTTTTTACACAAGTTTATGTTATTTTCAAAAATAAGAGCTGAAGTGATGGATCTTATTCCAAAAATGAAGTCATCACCCATCATCTTTAGATTGGTTTTTCAAAACTTGTGTTGTGTTCAACCAAATGCGTCAAAGAAATTGCACTTTTTTTAAGGACTTCTCAAAGAAAAACTGTTTTTAGTTGAAAAAAAAAATAATCAAACAGGTGGAGGATCATTTGATCATTTGTGTGGAGTATAAAAGCTTATTTATGCTACAGTGCTACGCATCGACAGAATCTTCAAGATTGTTTGCCGCTGCCTGATGGTTTTTTTTTTTTTTTTTTAAATGGTTGACATGGTCATGAATGCAGACGGGCTTTTAAAAGTTAACTTAAATTTATCTTTTGCTCAATTTGGGTAGCAGGAATAAACAGTGGCCCAAACGATAGAATAAAGACTTAATTCACCATCTTCTAATCCGTTTTTTCCCTTCCGGGGTCACCGGGCTGCCGGAGCCTATCCCGGCCACTGGACAGGTCGCAGGGCCACAATCACACACCCATTCACACTCACATTCACACCTATGGACAATTTAGAGTAACCAATTAACCTATGAAGCATGTTTTTGGATGTATGATGTATGAGTCCCCGGAGAATAAATAATAAATTAAAAAAAGAAAAATAAATTGAAATACCAGTGATTAAAAAAATAATAAAAGCGGCCAAATTTGATCCCATAGGTTCTTCAGGGTAAAAAAAGGTTAAATATAGGTTTTCATATATTTTTCTTTCTTGTTAAAGGGTGAAATTGATGTTTTTACCTTTTTCATTGGTTGGCCTGCTTTGGCACCGGAATATTTGCCTTCTCGTCCTTCCAGATTGCAGGTTTAAGAATTTCTTCACAACTCTGCTCCCTCTTTGCTGTTTATTTATCTATAGAAAACAAGAAATCCCCGTGGGAAATGAGAGCAAATTAGACCTCTGGCTGCCGGATCCTTTGATATTTACTTTTGATGCTCTGGTTCTCTATATGTACTTTGATAGACTCCCCGTTCACTGGCTGCAGTGATTTCTGGGATTAGACTGCTGTTTGCTGTTTTCAAATTTAGCGTGAAAACAGTGATGGCATTTTGATGCCTGTTTATCATTGCCATAAGTGACCGCATAGGAGTCTGGGCTGCCCTTTGTTTGTGTGCTCACTCCGGCCATTCCTCTGGGAGGAGCAAAGAGCTTCACACTAATGATCTACTTTACATTTGTTTTGATTAGGTGCGTTTAAATAGCTTTGAGCAATAATTAGTCGGGACTTTAGAGAGCGGGAAGAAGAGTTCGGTTTTTCTCTTTCAGGGTTGTTATTTCCCTCCTGCATCCAGGGCACTCTTCCAAAGCTGCATTGAACTGAAGCTTTCTCTCTCCATCTTCTCATGCAAACATCTCCAGAGGGTACAGAGGAAACACTTCTGGAACCACAAAGCCTTTGTGACTACATGGAATCCATTGTGCAACCGAAAGAATAGGGGTGTAAAATCAAGAGTCGAATCCAAACACAATTTACGGGAGAGAAGCGAAAGACAGAAAGGTGGTTGGAGAGTGAAGAAGAATAAGAGGCGGGCCAGAGGCTTCTAGGGCACAGATTAAATTGGTGTTTGAATTGCTCAGGGGGTCTCTTCACATTATTGTGGGTCTTAATGAGCTTTTTATGTTCTTGTGTATTTTGCACACCATGTGATGGTCGCTCAGTGCCTCCTTCTTTGGCCTCCTGATGGATCTGCTCATTTTAGGCACCTATTCACCATTGCATGTAAATTTAATTAAAAGCATCTGGTTAGAGAACAGCCTTAATTAACAGATTAGGGCTAGTTGCTTCTGAACATCAGGTCAGAGGGTTTCCAGTTGCAACCTGCCTTTGTTCTCACCCTTTCTTCTTTACTGCATGCACCAGCCGCTCATAAGAGCGTCTTCCAGTCAGTGGAAAGCAGGTCCTAGGATCTGCTGGAAGTCATACTTATTGTTGTCATAAAAGTGTATTTAAAAAAACTTAAAAAAATAATCTCAGTTCAAGAAGACCTGTTGTGGTGACTAGAAGGATTTTTCAAAAAAAGAATTAGAGCCCAGTGTCTCAGGTCATCTGATCAGCTTCTCCTTTAGGTACTGAGATCTAAAGGGAAGTGTAGGGGTGAACCGGCCTTTCTATTTGTGCTCCTTTGGAACTCTTTGCTGCTAAATATGAGACAAGAGTCTTCAATATCTATTTTAAAAACTCAATTGACTCATTTTATTGCCTAGCATGTGATCACACATTAGATCTGTTGTTTTACATTTTAACTTTTTTGTGTTTTATGCTTTTTGCCTTCAGGTTTTTTATGATGTTTGTATTCTCTTAATCATTATTTTTTTTAACAGTTTAGCTTTAATGTAGATCATTTTGTTTCAATTTTTAATTGTGTTGAATGCTTCATGAAAAAATATCCAAATGATCTATGACCATTATTTTTGTTTATTGACAGTTTTTTGTGTTTATTTAAAGAAAACGTTTTGAATTTTTGACTTACTTCTAAAGGGGGGTGGGTATTTTTGTACTGACTTCCCAAGTCAAATGTTATATATAGTGACAAAACATTTGAACTAAATTAAATCATTTAGGCTCACCAAGTTTCCAAATGGAGATGAGATTAAAAAGAAAATGAATCAAATAATCCCAACATTAGCCCCTCTTGAAAGAATATCTGTTATCTCTAATGAAAATATTTAAGTGTTTTCAATAGTTTTATTTAAATGTATTACAATCTATTAATTGTAGGTCTGGCGGGTGGAGAAGCTGAGGGAGAACAAAGTAAACATGAAAGCTGGAGATCTGCAGAAAAACATAAAAATAAAGGAAAATGTTGGCAAATGTGAATTTTTATTTTTTTAATTATTCCCTTTCACAAGTGAGATCGAGTTTATGCTTTACCCACAAACCCATAGCAGCAAAATATTCACAAAAAAATTGCTGAACAAAAGAAAATGAAGACTTGATGCCTCAAACTTGTTATGATAATGGCTTCCCCATTGGTTGACAAGGACAAATATTATTTTAGTCGTCTCCTGTGGGCTTGAAACTCCTTCATTAAATCCTGGAAATGTCACTGCCATGGGCAGAGATTATTTTTCTTTACTTTTTTCGGAGTAGTCTCTGTTTTGTGGCATTTTTACTCATTAGAAGAGAATAGCTAAAACAGAACCAATTTATGCAAATAAAAATACTGCTAGGACAACTTGAAATGTACTTCAAAACAGTTCTAGGTCAAAGCTGTTGGGCAAATGAGATGAATAAGACTCAAAATTCAAAAGCACTGCTGGGCTTATGGGAAAAACAAGCAGACTATAATTAGAGGAGACATGAATGCTCTGATCGAAGTGGATTCACAACCTGTTAGGAGACGTTCAGGAGAAATAAGAGAATCCAGACACAACAAAGAAGCGGGAAAGTTTCTTAGACTTTGATGGTGATTGCGCCTCACAGCGCCATCATAACTAGGCCTCCTGAAGGACACACTTTAGAAATGAAAGCTGTCACATCAAACTGAGAAGAGCATCCGGGATCCACAAAAACCGTCTGTTCATTTGGTCTGTAGTCGGAGACACTGTAAAAACTCAACTCCCTGTAATCAGATTACAAAACATGGCAAAAGATTAATTCATTGTGGTTGCTCTGTGACATTTAAAAGCTCACAGGAAGAACAAATGGTCTGTTGGT
Source organism: Oryzias latipes (assembly GCF_053564925.1). Classification (NCBI taxonomy): domain Eukaryota; kingdom Metazoa; phylum Chordata; class Actinopteri; order Beloniformes; family Adrianichthyidae; genus Oryzias; species Oryzias latipes. The sequence continues at coordinate 24,004,890 of NC_136258.1, forward strand.
CCATGAAATGAGCCGACAGCTGATGTTTAAATGCTTTTCTTCTCACCTATTAAGTGATGGAAAACCCCCACTTGCTCCATTTCAGCAATCATTGCAGTATTCATAGCTGGTTTTAATTTATTGCCCATTGATGTTTTGCTACCAGCTAGAAGGTCTGGAGATCTTTTTGACTGTCCAACCTAATTTTTGTCAACACAAACCCCCCAATTAGTGGTTAACAAGAACATACGCCCGCTGTTTGTCCTCTCTGCCTTGAGGAAGGCCTGGAAGCAACGGTCTCGCTCAAAGAACAACATGCGGCTCAGTGTGTTAGCATAAGCTGGACGCTAAAGGAAAGGGATGATTTAATGAGGAGTTAAAGGCAGCTGGGGAAAGAGAAATGAGTAGAAAAACCCAAAGGAGGTGCCGTGTTACTTCAGAAAAGTACACAAGTCACTTAATTGTAAGAGAGGTCAGAGCTCAGATGGCCCCTCGACAACCCCAACCAGCCCTTCAATGTCGTGGCTGCTTGACTAAATGTCTGATGTCTTGTTGAGGAGATGAAGAGTGGGAGAGGCTGAAACAGAGGCCAACGTGGAGGTCCACTAAGGCCCCGTTTCATTAAGCCCTGCGCTCACAGCGGGGAGTGACAGCAGAGGTGACTCGCCTGTCCACTCAGCTGATTGCTGCTCTGACAGACTCCATCTCGTTCCCTTTCTTGTCCTCAAAGACTCCCTCTGTCTCTTGCAATTTCTCCCATTTCTATCCTTTGTCAACATTCCCTACCAACCAGGGAAGTTTGAGGTAAACATGACTTTAGGTTGGGACAGAAGTTTCAGTGGCCAAATGTACAGTGAAAATGACTTGATTAGTTAGCTTCTTATTATCACCCTCTCTCGTTAAAGGTCCACTCTGATGACAATCGGGTTTTGGGTGTTTTTAAAATGTTCTTGTGGCATTTTTTTCTCATTATGGAGGAGTATTAGTTCAAATCATTCTGAATCAGTAGCAGATCAAAAAGAGAAAAAGAGAGACGACGAAGCTTGTAGGTTTGACGTAAAACCTACTATATGTGGGCCAAAAGCTCCCCACTCCGCTCCATTCTGATGCATCCACTTGCAGACAAATATCAACATTTATGTCTTTGTTTTCCTCGTCAGACCTGACATGAGGTTCAGAACTGTTTAACAGGAAGCACATGATGTAAGTTAGTTTTTAACGAGTTTCTCCTCTTAAAGCTGAATTTGTTCTGGTTTAATGGTTGTTCTTTTCAAAATAGCTCACCGTAGTTTACAACCTGTCTTCCAAATGGCTGATAAAAGCAGTGTTTGTAGACTTAATGTTTATTTAGTTCAGGAAGAAGAAACTGTGCCACATTAAGCTTTTTTCCTTGTAAACACTACATAAGATGAGGCCTCAAACAGCAGGCAAGTGGGTGCAATGAGAAAAGGAAGCGGGGAAAGCATAAACAAGTCGGGTCTGGCTGAGTGAGCAAGCTAATTAACTAAAAAAACTATAAAAATGTAAATTGCAATTTGCTACCGTGGGCATCTAATTAAAGCCAGTGAAATGTTAAGGACCAAATTGAATTAGCTGAAAAAAGAGGAAAAATATATGATTTTGCCTTATTGTCAGGTATTGATTGTCTACAGTGGCCTTCCTCGCAGCCATGGAGGAGGAGGTGATGCAAACAGAGAGTGCTGATGAGGAAAACAGGTTTGCGCAGGGAAAAACTGCAGCGATGGTAACGCTGTGTTCCTGCAAACGCAGTTTGGCAGGGAAAATATGACAAAATAACACAGTGCTCACAAGAGACAGAGAATGTAATCAGAGCCAAACAGCCTCGGTAATACTCCACAGGTGCATAATCCAGACAGTTATGTGATATATGAGAAATGACATGAAATGAGGATTGAGAGAAACCTGCAACAAATCCTCATAAGGTTCACAAGCCTCAAAGATCCTCCATAGCCCTGGAGTTAATTGTGTTAGCCTAATTGGTGCAGTGTATGTAGAAATCTTTGGTGTAATTATTGTGCTTGCAAAATTGTTGCGGTTTATCTTGTTACATCATGTCCTCTGGGCAGGTGATTAGGGTGTACGTACTGCAGTGGCGTGGGTGAGTGTGTTTGAGTGTGGATGGCCTTTTTGTTGGCGTTTGTGCTCACACAGGTAAATAACAATTCGTAGTTAAGGATCCGTGCCGCTAATTTCACACGCCTGTCCATTCTTCAGTCTAAAACTGGACACGTATGAAAATAAACGAGCCCCAGGGAAGAATTTGAGTCAGCTCCTAAACATCGTTTGCTTTCTCTCTCGTATTGTTTTTATTTCATGGCTGCACGGCTCTGAACACTCAAGCTGTCACTAAAGCAGATGTGCACAGGAAGCCTCGGATTGTGGGGCTGTTATTGTGGCGATAAACAATAATCTGCAGCTCACCCAGCCAACAGAAGAAGACTAATGAAGACGTTTCCAACTGACATCATAAATTCATAAAGATAATGATGGGGATTCTCGCGCAGTAAACGGAGTACCTTTCTGGAGACACTTGATTCATGTTGTCGTCTTTTCAAAATCACCCCAGTGTGAAACGGGTCGGATCCGTGGACAACGTACATCTGGCATCTGATTAAGTTAAAAAACGAAATCCGATTTTATTTTTATGTTGAGTGTTTTAAGAGTAAAAACAGAACGGACTTCAGACAGCTCACAGTGAAGCCGGGCCTGCTAGGAAAGAAAGCTCTGATGGACAAATTTACAAGCTGCCATAAATCCTTCTTTTTTCTTTTCTCCAATCCTTGGCCTACCAGCATCCCTGTCTGCGGATGCAGTTTGTTAGCCTCGTATAAGTTTTATATGGGCAGAGGAGAGGAATGGTCTGTCTGTTGCTGACTTGAGTTACGGGCTGCCGTAAACACACTTGAGAAAGGCAATAAATAGACTGAATCAGGATGGCAGCTTCAGTAATGTATTAACAAGAGTCCCTGGGCGGCTGCGGAGAGGCTGTTGTGGGTAAATTTGTCCAAAAGCTACTGCTTTTGGACGAGCTCTGCTTTTAACTATGACATGTCCTCATGGAGATGGAAAACTGAGAGAACATTTGGTTGTGTGGCGTTTTGTACTAATATGTGCAGATGGGCAGTTTGACAATGGAAAGCATTGGGGGCAGCAGAGAATTGGGTTTAGTTAAAAACGGTTACATCCAAACACGCTGAGTTTTAGATCGGTTTCTGAAGCAGCATGTTGCACTCTTGCGTCTTTTAAGAGGACAAATCACATCATTTTACTGAAGAAAATCAACAGACAGGAAGTTGTTCAGAATAAACTTCCATCCACAACCCTAGACCACAAAGGCCAGAGCGTAGAAACAGATTCCACATGAGACTGCTGGAGCTTTTTTGTGTTTTTGAAGGGGGCAGATGCAGCATTCAAAGCTTTACAACAACTGCAAAAAAGACCAGATTTGATATCTTAGAGGCTCTTGATGGAACTATCTGATCTTAAATTAACTAATGAAACTTTAGAATAAAATGATGACTCAGAATCTCATGTTGAGGATTTTTGTAGTTTCTGTTAGGGACGCACTCTGATGAAAATTGTGTGTTTAACATGTTCTTGTAGCATTCTTCTGATCACGAAGTACATGTATGAAGAAAATTCATTACAAATTTGCATTTCTGTTTTTTTTTTCTTATTCAAATCATTGGGAATCAGGAGCAGTTTGAAAAAGATTGCAGCAAGCTCTTAGCAACAGGGAGGGGAAGGGGGGCCGGAGTTGCCCTGCACCAACTGTCCCAACCGTAACTCAGGCAAATTTCTGATAAACCACTATAAAAGCTAAGTCCTAGAAAACATCACAGGTATTTGAATTTTGATTAAAAATGGCAGAATCATAATTAAAAGACCAACATGATCGCTTTTACAATAAATCAAAAGATGATCAAAGTGGGTGTTTACAGAAAAGTGGCTGTGTTCTGGAATAACTGTAAAGTTAGCCTGCAGGATCATCTCCTCGTGATGCCCTGTCTCACGGTCAAATGACCTCTATCACTGCGTGAATCTGAATTTTATGTAACGTCTTCTGTGCTTTTAGAGGAAATCTGGTGAAACTTTTGAAGCCGCTCAGTACGATTTGTCTAAAGATGAACCTTTTTGGAGTAGCCAGTAGTGAACCAACCTTGGTTTACCCCTTTTCATTTGTGTTAGAGGATGAAATTGCCAGTTTTAAGCTAACACTTCTAAACCACCGACTTCATAGGTGAGCAAAAAATAGTCGCAATGAAAAATACAATATGTCTGGGTCTGCCTCGTCCCTGAAACCTTTCAAACCATCTGACAGCAATTTCTAAGTGATGATACCTCCCTAAAAATCCACTGTATTCAGTTGTTTTGTTTAAAATCCTTGCTAATCGTAGATCTTGCATAGTGCAGAAACACCGACTATTCCGTTCACTTATCACTGAAATACTTTCTGAATTTAACTTAAAAGTCAAAAGCACTGAAAAAGAACAATCCAAAAGGCCAAACTGATGAAAAAGATGTGATAAATTCACTATTTGCATAGAAAATGACGGTAAACTGAGACAAATGAATGCAATCATTTCTATCTTTCCACTCTGCTTGTTGCAGCACCTTAGGGCATCTTTTTCCACAGACTGTGCCCCGACTTGGCATGTTCTTTGCCTTGAGACAAAAAATAATTTATTACAGCAAACAAGCTATTAATAAGAAATCAATAAGAGACTCCCAGGACAGTTTTATCCAGGAACCGTTGATGAATTTTCAGACAAAATATAGAAAAGAAGGGGTTTGATTAACATAATGGTAAGGTGTATAATCTGCCTTTAGTCTAAATGGTGAAGATGCTCTGTGCATACATGTGAGAATAGATGGAAAGCAGTGGAAAAAATACACTTGACTGTTTTTAATGAAGCAAAGCTGTTGTACATCAGATTTATTGTTCCACTTCCTCATTTTTTATGTACATTTTAAATGTTATAGACTCTAATACTGTTTCATACTTTGTCGTGCAGTATTATCTACTTGATACTTGAAAAGATTTAACACAGTAAAGATATTATTTGGGTTTTTGCCATTCCAAGCTTCTCATTAAGAGCTAGCATCTAAAAATATAGAAATTATTAATACAATTTGTCAAAATCCCTTTTCTTTATACACTTGACAATAGAAAAACTTGATACAAGATTTTTTAAAAACTCAAATTTCACTCAATTTTAAAGATGTTATTTTAAAGTTCAATAAATGTTGACAAGTTAGACTGGCATTCAATATAAATATTTTGGAAACAAAAAGAGATTTGCGTTCTAGATTTTACATTAATTCATTAAGATTTGCCAACTTGTACTGTTCTCACTTTGTTCACATTTTGTTCTAAAATGAGTCATTTCCACTCATTACACTGGTATTTCTGCTGCATTGATCAGTTACACTTTTACTTGCATGCAGCACTTTGTTCTATTCCATTCATGCATGCAATGGTTGACCTGAATTACAGAAATAAATATATATTTTGTTGTCTGATCAATAGAAATATAAATTATGTTTTATTCCCCCAAAGTATTTGCCTTTAAATGCCTTCAAAATATCTCACAAAGCAAAACTCATGAGCAGCAGGTTAAACGCACATATCATGGAAATAAAAGATGATGAATCAGATGTTGCAGCCTTTGTTTGTACTGCAGGGCATTGGGCTCCATGCAGCACCGTGTGTTGCTCTGGAGACAGACTCCCTGTTTTTCATCGCTGGCAGGAAGACTGTTCAGAGCCTTGGTACAGAAGGACACAATGAGGTGGCAGCTTCGCTTGGCTGACCAGGCAGAGCCAGAACAGGAAGAGAGATTACCTGCCAGAGGGGGACTGCGGCTCTGTGTGAACATGTGTGCATGAATGAATTAAACTGCTCGTGTTTGTGAGTGTGACATCATTTTACAATTAGGAGCTCATTCTTGTTTTTTTGCCACTATGGATCACTGTGTAGGATTCTCCGGAGAGAAAAACACAAAACTCTTTTTTAAAACTTGAGATTTCTGGCAAGAACTGTAAAAGGAGAGGATTTTACACCAAAGTTGCAAGTTGTATGTGCTTCAACACTGAAATGATTTTACCTCTTTTCTCCTAGCTCCTTTTTACCAGCATGGAAAAATCTTTCACATTTTCATCAGACACACTTTTATACCAACATCTGTTGCTGTATAACATATTTCAAGTTGGCAACCAGGGTTGGGCGATACTGGGAATTTGGTTATCGATCTGATACCAAGTAATTACAGGACTAGTATCACTGATATGGATGCTGATACTTTTTTCTTAAAATGTTTGATTATAGAATTATTTTTAAAAATACACAAATTGCAACAATCTGAAGTGAACATGCACCAAATATAGAACATGTATATTAGCAATGGCATAATACAACAAAAATAGTAAGAAGGAAACAGTAATGTGTGCAAAATGAAATAATAAAATAAAATAAAAATCTATTACAATGTAACAAAAAAGATATGTAACGACAAACATTTTTCTAAACAAAGGCAGTAATAAATTAACAAAGTCACAAGTAAAAAAAGGGTCTTATGAATGTTTCTTAAGCACACGTACATTATTTCTTGGCTTAAAATTGTGACATTTTCCAAAAAAGTGAAAAAGTGCCTTAAAGAAAAAGAAAAACTTATTTTATAAAAATACTAAATACTAGCTAATTTTTAAAAGTTCTCTTTGATTTTTTCTCCTGTTTTTGACGACTAGTATATTATTGTTTTGGCAAACCTTAAGAAATGCTCTTAATTTGATATTTAAGGATTTTAATTATCAGATTTTTCCCTTTTTTGGGTGCATATCTCAGTTATTTTAATTAAAAAAAATATTTTTCACTACTGGGATTTGAAAAAAGGCTAATTTGATAATTGATCATTTTAAAATGTCTGTTCAACCTGAGCTAATGGTACAGTGCATAATCCTAAAATCAGGGGCCAATAACCAAATCGTTGTGAGCCTCGAGGGCAGCAAGACTGGGAACAAAGAATAGCAGTACCTCACTCAATCAGATGTTAATTTATCTTCCATTCAAATAAAACTTCTAATTTTAGATGAAAATGTGATTAATTGAAACGTGAAACATTGATATTACACATGATCAAATCTCTATACCTCACAGATGGATTAAGAGTTTAATGAAGGGGCAAAGATGGAAGCCCCAGAATGGCTGATGGGGTGTAAAGATGGTGACGGATCCTAAAGCTGAAACAGCAGCTCAAGTGAGCGAAGTCGGACGACACTGACATGCAGAAACGATCCTTTTTAACTGACGTTTTTTGTGAAACAATCCCATGAGCTGGTGCTCATGAAAACGCCAGCTAACATATAAACCGGAGTGTGCAAACATATAGACAGAGGGTGAGACAGGCAGACAGTCGGGTGCGTATCTGGAGGGGAGACTGGTATTCTGAGAGGATTGAGAGACTCCATATTGTGAGCTAATGATCTCCCTGGGGCCCTGCGAGAGAAACGATGAAACCAGCCTGCATGACACTGTCGCACCCCCTCTGCCACGCTGCCACCTTCATCTCCGTCTTTTCTCCTTTTCTGCTATTCACTCTACATTTTCCACCAAAGCTCGCATTTTCTCTACCATGGAGAAATGCATGGATTCAACTTTGTTTGTACTGTCTCCCACACACATTCAACTGTCACAGTAAGGAGCAGAGTTAACTGAACTGATGGGGCTGATTTAGAGTAAGAGGCATGCGCTGGCCTCGCTTCCCAAAATTGAAACTCTATGACATCTATTCTCATTTAGCTCAGTCTGGACAAAAATGCCAGAAACGTCTGCAGGAGGTGTTTAAAAGATGTTTGAGCAAAGGCAGGAGATAACATCGTACTTCAGGCTGTGCAGACATAATGGGAAAAAGATCTTTTTAAATCAATTGTCTGCAGTTTTACAAAAGCAGGCACAATGAGTGCATTCGCCAGTTGTGTTGAAGGAAAAGCACAATCTTTTCCTGCAATCTGAGTCACAATTCTGTGCCAAGCTGTCACTGCTTCAGTCAGTTACGGTAGGAGGAGAGTCAAAGCACAAAAGTGTGCTGGTTTGATGTTGACTGGAGGCAGAATTCAGCTGTGACTGCATCACTGGGACATTTTACCTGCCAGAAAGAGGAGATGTGGAATACAATAACTGTTTGTAAAAAAAACAACAAAAAACTGTATTTTATTTTAAGTTTTTTCTTGCAACTTGAGTCACTTATCACTTTTTAATGCCAATATCTTTTTAAACAGATTTTACCTAAATGTTAGTTTCATCTTATACATTTAGGCGTCTCTTATTCTGAAAATTTTAAATGGCTTGTCAACATAGAAGCTGCAGATTCCAAGATGGCAGCAGCTTTTGTAAATGAATAGACTTCTTGTTACCCCTCTTGTTGCTTAGACTAAGCATTCACAGTGGTTCATGAGGAGGGGCCTAAGCTACGTTCACACTGAGGGCGATTCTTGCGGTAGGCGCCCCTTTCCATGTTAAATCAACGTACAGGTGAGATCAGATGTCCTGCACTGGGTTATGACCGCCGGGCATGGGGTGCTGGTGGTGTAGCAATGCGGCACTGATGCAACCCGATGTTTCCAAAGTTCGAGTATCCGAACTTTGGCGAGGCATCGGCATCACGTTAACCAGTCAGGAACTCACCTTTGACCAGCGGGTGGAGACCAAAGCCAACATTGAGGAGAAACCTGATCGTTCTCCTCCTGAACTTAATTTTTCTTACTTGCACCAAAACAATAATAAATTATATATTAATAATCATATCATCAAATTATATACGGTAATAATATATTTTTTTCCCTCTCTGGACTAATGTGGGACAGCATGTCAAGAAACTGGGTCACAGAGAGACAGACAGATGCAGTAGATGTTGAACATAACTATACTGGAAGAGTCTCTGAATGATCTCATGAACCCAGACATGGAGACATGTATCCAACGCGTATGTGGAGCTCTTCATAATAAATAAGAACTCTCTACATCATTGTTTCTCCCATGCATTGACTTTGTATGAGATATACAGATATATGGTCAATGATTCAATTTTGTGATGAGGCTAAAAGCTCCTGACTCCTCCCACAGGCATCAGGTTTATGAAGACATTTTTAGACTAGGGTCAAAACAGAGGCGGTGGACGGGAAACTTCTGTGCAAATCATGTCCAGTGCATAAGCAGACCCACCAGGAAACGGGAAGTGATGTGCAGAAAAGATTGTGCTTGTCCTAAATTCACACTATCACATTTTGTAGGCCTCTGGAAAGGACACTTTAAATAATCTTTAACTGAGGAATCTATATTCTTTTTTCAGTCAGTTTTGATAATCATCTAAGCTTAAAAAAGGAAAATTTTGTTTTTTTCCAATAGTTTCACTTCAGTTAAAATTTGATGAAAGGAAAAGTGTCTTTGTGACTGATTGTTCCATTCTTTTTAATATTTAGCCTTTTCTGAAGTGCTTTTAGTCTTGAATTCCTCTCATTATCTTCAAATACTTTAAACTGGTTCACTTTGGATCCTCGGCAGGGCTGCTCTCCTGTTATCTGCTGCTGCTGGATCTGGTCTTCCTTTTCACGTCTGCCCTCCTCCTGTGTCGAAAACAAATCATCTTTTTCCGTTGATGTTACCTTATTTTTTATTTCTACTTAGCTTTTTGCAAGACAGTTTGAAGTGGGAAATGGTAGTCTTCACTTCTTTCCTTCTTCTCAATCAAATAAACAAAAGAATATCTTTCTTTTAATCACTGTTCCATCTTATGAAGAAATTAAGCAAAGTCAGATATGAGCAAAACTTATTTTCTATTTATTTATATTTCCCTGGGACTCATTGGTCTGAATTCCATGATTATGTCCACCTTCTAAATGCAGCTGTGTAAGTGTGAGCTTGAGTGACAAAAGACGGTACACCTGGACTAGTTTTTTGGGAGGGAAATTGTCCTCCGACTCACTGTGGCATTTTCTGATAATGGTTTGATGTCCTGAGTCATTCTCTCCCTCTCATCATCACAGCGAAGCACGGGAAAAGTGCCATTACAGCACTTGCCATTATAAATCTAAGAGGAAAAATAAAATTGATTGAAAGCCCAGGGGATTGTGAATCACTTGCCTCAGCAGCTTCATTTCCACACTTGCAGGTGCCAGCATGATGTTCCATTTATACAAGAAAATAGCAGCATTTCTGACTATCTCGAGAAAGCCATTGTGAGTTGTTGGAATGGTGAGTTGGTTTGCATCTAAAAAGCAAATTGCCCAATTTGCCAAATCAAATCTGAGAGGAGTTTGAGGAGTTGAAATGGTTTGTTTTCAACCAAAAATCATATAGTGTGAATGGATAGTCTGTAATTTAAAGAACCTAAAACAACTTCTCCTTAAAAATAAAATAAAAATCCTACCAAATCCTTTGAGAAAAAAAACAAACTTTACTTGAATATTTTTTGTTTATTGGTTTTGAAACTTCTAATTATATTTAAAGTCACAGAAAAACAGAACTGAACCCTGATACAACCCTATAACACTGTTAACTTTAAGGCTGCCTGAAAGTCTAAAAAATAATGTTGTGCCTAAGATTTACCAATACATTACCACTATTTCACTTATGGTTTGATACATTTTGTAGCTTAAAATGAAACAAAAACCGAATCACTGGAAAAAACTGCCAAAATAAGGGTATTCTTTTTATGTCCTCAGGAAAAAATTATGACTCAGACGTTTGAATAATATCTCCATAACTATTAAAGAATGTCTTTTTTTTTTTTTTTTACAAAGGACAAAGGTTAGGAAGACATTTTCTTTGATCATTCTGGAAAGAAAAACAATCTGTCAATATAAAGGATATAACCAACACAGGAAACTTCCCCTCTGCTGATGCTGCCCTAATTAGTAATTTTGTCAGTGTTCTACAAATGCAATTCTTTAGTGATGGATGATGCATATTATCTTCTTTCTGGAAAACATGCAACAAAATCAATATCACATTTTTAAATTCTGCACATTTAAGGGCTAAGTGGAGATTTAAGGTGTGTTGGAATCCAAATTTAAAAAGTTTAAAGCGTTATGTTTTTTTTGTAACTTTTGACTGTGGTTGCAAGTATACTTGTGCATTTGTTGATTAGAAGTTGGATTTAATTTATGACAAAATGTAATTTAGTTATCTGTTTAAAAAAATGCACCTTATGAGACAGAAAACATAGGCGGAATATGAATTCTTGCCCTGCCCCTACGGCTTCTCCCTAACCCTACAGTTAGCTCTCCAAAGGGAGTTATAAAAATCAAGACTGTCTGAATTCCTTCACTACTCACTGTAGAGTGGGCTCGCCATTTTGTGGTGCTGTCCAAATCTACAATTCCAAAATTTCATCAAAATAAGCTCTTTAAGATCCATCTCTGCATTGTTCCCCCACTTTATTCCATTTTTCTTGGTCCTGCTTCCCTGGGCTTGGCTTTTCTATTTTTGATGTCTTTAGCAGACATCCTCATAGTATTCTAGACTGCTGTTTTAATAGGTTTAAATATTTTCCACACATACTTTTATTTCAGTTGTTAGTGTTAAGCTTGGTGGTTTGGATTGCAAGCATAAAAAATCTTTGTCCTATACTGAGACTTTTATACTTTTGTTTTTACTGCGGCTTTTGTACAGTAACCTATTTTGCTTTTCTGGTTTCTATGTGTCATTTATTCACCATGTGGGTTTTCTCCAGTCATGTCGTTTTCCATAACAAAAAAAACAGGCATTTATTAACTTTTGTTTTTATACATTTTTTTTGTTACTCACAAAGAGAAATAACTCCTTGGTTATAACCCATATTTCCATTTAAACTGCTGAAACAGTTGCAGGTAATCTCCCCCTTCTGAGTTAAATGGACTTGTGATGTGTGCTTTTTGTCTAATTAAAGCTCTTATTGTGCAAATCCACATTAAAAGACCCAAGCTGCACTATCTGCCTCAGCCGGTTTATTCAGTTGTTGTCACATCTCACTTTGTTGTGCTGTACATGAAAGTGCTGCCACTGCTCAAACACCAGGGATACTAACTTTCTTTGTTCGCTTTTCCATCCTTTTTTTTTGTCTCTTGCCTTTTGGAGGCTGTTTTGTCTGCTGTTTTTCTCTCTCCTTACTTTATTTCCTGTTTTTTTCCCCCCTGCCTTTTAAATCTTCCTGTAGCAATCTTTATGCCTCGCATGCTTTCACACTCCATTTTCCATGCTGGCTCTTGGTATCCCCACTGTGGAGAACTCTGTGGAAACAGTGTGCTAATATTGCCTGCTTATACCCACTGGGTGGGATAATGGCAGCCATCACTCACTGATGCAGCACAGAAACTGACATTTTGCTGTCCTTGTGCTGACAAACGGCACAAAAATCTGGCTGTTGTGTGTTTCTGTCTTTTGTCTCTTGTTTTTCTCTCTGAATGTCTTGCCTTTTCACTGGTTCCCTTTTGTCATTCGTCATTTTGTTATCCATATAAGGCCCCCGAAATGACGCCGCTCCAAAGAAAAGAAAAAAGAAAAAAAAGGAGCCATATTTGATTCTAAAAGCTTTACAGATGATCCTTTTCCTCTTGCATAAATTATTCAGTCAAGAAAAAGAGGTCACATTAGGAGTGCGCATTTGGCCGCTATCACATGTCAGTTAAACTGCAAGGAAATCTCACGGCAGTGACGGAACTGAGGGGATAAATGGCAGATATTTGAGCAACGTATTCAAAGTGAACGAAAAATGAAGGACAGATGTCAGATTTGTCCAGTTGCCTTGGTGATAACGTCTTAATAAAACAAAAAGACGTTGCACTGATCGGTGAGGAGTCATTTTTTGTGTTTCTGCATTACTGTAAAAAAACATGTTTTTTTCATTTTCATTAGTTTTCTGATTGTTCTTCCATTTGACTACATGCAGCAAATTCAAGTTTAAGGATTTAATAAACCACTACTCAGTTTTTTGCTTTTATTCTTTTGCACGCATCGGGCCTTGGTAATGGGCAAATTATTAGACTGTTGAGGTAGCAAGTGAAAAAATTAATCTTTTGGTAGAGGTGAAAGTGCAAATAAGTAGCTATTGCACTTCTGATTCACAGCAGCAGAAAACAAGCTGTTTCTCGACCTGCTGTTTTTTATTTTCATAAAAAGGCAATTAATGGAGAAGTGGAAGGACAACAGTCGGTAAACTACAGGGCCTGCCTGCAGTCTCTGCCTCTTGCTCTTCCCTCGAATTGGCGCGAGCCAGAAATGTGTTCCTTTTACTCAATTAGAAACGCAAAGGTGTCTGGCACGTCTGTTCACCTCACACAAGAATAAACTGCAGAGGCTAATTTGTGTAAATGCTTTGACAGGAGATGGAGCCCAAAGGCGAGCCCAGCAACACAGCAGAAGGACCAGGCTGTTCAGTCACCGGCACGCAGAACCAGACAGGAGGCTGGTGGAGGATGATCGTTTGAAGCTGCACCATATGGTAATCAGGAAAACGATGGAGAAAAGTGACTCCAAAGTTTTTATGTGCAAAGTTCTCCCCTTTATAGAATATATTGTACTGAACTCTGGTGTCATGGATTCTTCCATTAGGCCTCCTAAACCTTAAACAGTCCTGACAAGTTTTACATCTAACATTTCTAAGCTTATTAAAAGGATTTTTCTTATTTTTTCGTTTATGTTGATGTCTATTGCTACATTTAATACAACTTTGTTTTTTCTAAAGCTACTATATGAGTTAAGGTCATTCTAGTGATTATTAATGAGGGAAAAGTCAGGATAGCACAGGAATTATAATTAGAAAATGGGTTTATTTTACCCGAAACCTCAAATGGAAATGATTAAATACATTTAAAAACCACTTAAATGGGACCGACAAACTAGAGCATTGATGAAAAATGACCTGAACAAAGACGGCTAAACTACAACAACACTTCAAATAAACCAAAGTACCGGTACTGCCCCCCCCCCCCCCCAAACAAAATCACATGTAATGGCCTGATCGACCAATTTCAACATTTAAGTCAGCTGTACCCTTTGCTTTTGACTTCCTAAAGAAACAGAAGGAAAAAAAAATGGCAGAAAGTAACCTAATATTGTGTGAACTTGTTTTTGAAACTGTTTTATTTCGAGCAATCGAAAAAAAAATCAATAAATCAAACATAATTTAGGACATTTTGTCATAAATTGATTGAAATGAGGAAAAAAAAGAAGATAAAGAAATGCACATGAAGTGCAAACCATATCAATTCAATGGAATGCAAGATCACAACAACAATTTAAAGAAATATTTAAAAAGGTTTACATATTAAAAAATCATAACAAAATTCCAAAACCAGACACAATCCCCCAAAAAAATCAAAAACAATTCTAAAAAAAAAAAAGTTTTGTTTTTGGGTTGTATGATATGTTAACATGATTTGCACTTCGGTGCCACCATAGTTGATTAATGTTTGTTAGACATAAGGTCATTTAGATAAGAGCAGTTCCATGATATTAGTTTCGAATGGAAGAATCCATGACACCAACTTTGAAAAGAAGGATTTCACTAAGTTTAGCGAAGCTAATAAAATGAATGAAAAAGTTGGCAGGTACAAACATGCATACACGTACACACAAACCTGAGCGCACATACAAACATACACATGTAACACACAAATTTCATAGCCAAATGAGGAAAAAAAAACTTTGTAACCAAATTAAAATAGTTTAAAGTGTTCAAATTGTATTTTCTAGCTTTATTTGAGTCATTTCTAACTTGCTGCAATTGGAGACTTGGGAAATTTAGCCAAAATATTGATCAGTTCACACACAGGCCTTCTCTTCTTCTGCCATGTAAGCACACAACAAAGCTTGAGCGTCTAAATTGTGTTCTCTGCATTATTCATTTTTGCAAAACATGTAATGCACTTCTGCATAATACATGTCTTTGTTGACAGCTTTCTCTCCCATTTAAGTGAGAGTTTTTTTTAAATGCACACAAAAAACAACAAAATACCTAATAAAACAGTAATCACTTGACAGCCTCCTTGAAATTATTTTTTACTTATAGTGAAGCATAGGCTTTTTTCATTTAGCCAACCAATCTGAGTGGATTATCAGCCCTGTCTAATCACTGTCTCCACGGTAACCAAAACAGCTACCTATACACCTGTAACGAACTGAGAGGAGGGCAGATAATAAAGGCAGACTACAATCACCTCTATTCATTGAATAATAATGTCCTGTAATGTGCGACCTGCGGCACTTGGGTGGATGCTGTAGAACGCTGCATTTTCTAAGCAATCAGTTGAACAAGATTGTAAATTTTTAACGACTGTTGGACCTTTTTGTATCACGATTTCTATGCACACCTGTACAAATACAGACAAATGTGTATTCTCAGTCAGTTGAGTGGGAAAGAGTTTGTGATACACGTGTTGACCTGGAGTCTCCAGAGGATGCTGGTGGATGCTGTGGTTCAGTAATCTGAAGCCTCACAATTCCCTGGTATTAGAGAGGCAGCACTCTCAACAGCAGGGTCAAGGCAACTGAGAAAACAGCTCTTCTTCCTTCAAATGTGACAGATTGTGACATGACTGTACAGGATTTGGAAAAATGCTCACTTTAACCCATATGTTAGTGGATTTCTGTTTCTCTTAAAAACACAAGAAATACATTTTTTTAAAGGAAATTGGGAAAATACTATTTAGATTTTTTAAATTTCAGCTTAAACGCAGTGTTTAGATTCTTTCGATAAAAGTAACTCCAACTATTTACGCAACCTTCAAAATTCCAGTGTATTCTGAAGCCAAAAAAAGGAGCCTTACTCTGATATGCAACCCTGCAGTAGTAAAGTTCAAACGCAATTAACATAAATCTGCTGATGCAGAGAAAAAGCGAGTTTGCACCGATATGCAACACATTACTAACGGAACAACACAAAAAGCCGCTTTTCTCCGTGACCGAATTAGCTGAATCATGTTGATGGTTGAAGAAATATCGTATGACAAAGAGGGTATGTTATTTAGGTGTTGCTGGCGACATCTTCAGTGTTAAAGGGTTAAAAATTATATAATTGTGAGACATTTTCATTGAATTATGTCAACATTTGGGTTAGCAAGGTGAAGGAGATAGTCCTAGTCAAAGTGGATCTACATATTTTAAAGTACAGTGTTTTTCAAAGGACAAGTTGCAAAGCTTGCCTGGGGGGGCAACTTACATGTGACTTTTTAAAAATTATAAATAAATACAAACCATTAGTGGGCACTCTAGGTGTGCATATCTGTTTACTACTGACAGCAACGCAGAAGTAAAAGCACCGCTCAGTGTTACGCCAGACTCGGCAGAATTGTTCAAAAGCGACACAGAGGATGAAGAATTCAACAATTTTAGTGATTTGAAGTAAGATAAAGTTGACTTATTAGCAGAATAATTGTTCATTTTTTGTGCCATTATAGTAGATACCTCCTATGTATTATGAAGCTAAATAATCATCAATGTGTTATGGTAGTGAAGCGTATATTCAGTCTATTGTTGTTATGTAATTTCTTTTAATATGACTCATCTTTCCAGATAAAATGTTCTCGTTCCCATATTTTTTTCCCAAAAGTGCGACTTCTATAGGATTTTTTTCCTCTTTAGTATGCAATTTTTTTTCTCCTGCGACTTCGGCTCTGTTGTGACTTGTAGTCTGAAAACTACTGTAGTCACAGTTTGAGCTTTAGTTAAGATATGTTGAACTTTACAGAGGGCCATATTTTATTAATATGACTTCCATGTAATTGATTATGAAATAATGAAATATTCAGTTGCTCTCTGAACGTAATCAAAGACAACGTCTTTGGGAAGTGCTGGAAAAAGCTCCACTTACAGGATGTGCTAACAACGTCTCAGGGTCTAACACTACAACAGACACCTCTCAGATTCTCGCAGCGACAATGCCTTGATAATTTGAATGTAGCAGCTAAGTTTGTGGCATAAAATTCTTGCCTTGAACTCTGTAAAAGAAAAAGCTTGATTTTTATTATCAGACCTTCTTTTTTTCCTCAAGGCTTT
The DNA here is from genome assembly GCF_053564925.1 of Oryzias latipes. NCBI lineage: Eukaryota > Metazoa > Chordata > Actinopteri > Beloniformes > Adrianichthyidae > Oryzias > Oryzias latipes. The sequence continues at coordinate 24,021,919 of NC_136258.1, forward strand.
CATGCTTTTCAATACCATTTCTAAGCAGAACGCTTATCTATTAACCTTCCTGTTAGCCTTCGTTACGACGCCTTATGTTGAAGGGTCAGTTTTGACCCACACATTTTCTTTGCTATAAAATATACTTGAGCCAAAATTCATCATTCCACATTTTTTCAATTTTTGGTGTATTAGTAATCAGAAATTCAATATAAATAAATACTATAACTGCACTATTATATAAGGGAATTTATTTTGACTGTAATTTGTTAAAAAAAAGTTTTCATCGTAGCCCAACGGTCATCTCGTTGGGCTGCCTTATCCAAGAATTTATTATTTTTAATGCTCGTTTTTCAGAATACCCCTCAAATAAAATTTTAGAAAAATTATTAAAATGTTCCTAAAAAGAAATCACATTAATACATAATAGGGGGTTACCTTACTATCACTAAGAGACATACCAACACACCAATAATAATTTTGTTGACTTTAGTCATTTCTCAATGTCATTACCTACAGCAACATTCATGGTGTTTGGGTCAGTTTTGACCCATGAACATTTTAATACAATAATATTCAGATTTTATCATTCTAAAAGTTAACACTTCATAAATATATGATTACAAATGTGGTTTTCAAAGTGAGACAGTTTAACAGCTTGAAGTGAACATCTGTATCTCAAATTTTTCATTGACTGAATTGAATTAAAAAAAAAATGGTGGTGAATTAGGACACAGGGTTGAATTTTTAATAGCTTCTTTAAGTTGTATTGAATCACCAAACATGATAAGCTGACTTTGAACATTTGGATCTTACATTTTCAGAAACTATTGCTGCACTAATACACATATAGGGAGAAAATAGCGCAAGTTCAATCTTACAACGTAATTACAGATACATAGAAGCAGCCACTATATACATCCGTCTCTGCATTTCCCTTCATGCTAATAAAGAAATAATATTTGTCTTACATGTATTCCTGCTTGTCCTCATGACCCCCCGCCCAGGGTCTTTTCTGCTGAAAACATGTTAGAAATATTTAACGCTAAACACCAACTGTTCCCAGGACCAACCCTGAATACCAACACGACCACAAATGCTGCAATTAACAGATCCAAGATGTCAGGTATGCAGTGAGGCAGACTTTAAGACTTTGGCTTCAGGAAAAGCAGATGGGGTTTGAGCAAAGATGATGTTTCAGGTTCACAAAAGAAGGCAAAATAGTTTTTTTTTCTCCAAATTTCTTTTATCTTTAAACATCTGCTTTAAACACATTAGTTTAATTAATATGTTCTTGTTTAGATGTAGCTTCAACTGTCTTTTTTTAAAGCTGGAAAACAACTCTTTGTGCAACTAAGTAAACATAAATAAGAGCAGAACCATTTGTAATACTTTGATTAAAAGCTATTTACTCCAGATCTGGTGAAATATTTAAGTTTTATACTGTATGTAAAATTGAGTCAAAAATCCAATCTGAAGGTGTAAAGTTTCAAGGTTGAGTAAACAGATCTCTTGTTTTAATCATGAAAATGTGTTTTTTTCCTCTAGACAAACTTTTGTTGTAAAATGAGAATCTTTGCTAGATACACAGCATGAAAGTGCCCACCTAAAAAGAAAATGAGCACAGTACAAGTTAAAATTCTACACTTAAAGATCCACTCTGGTGAAAATAGTATTTTCGGTGTTTTTAACATTCTTGTAGCATTTTTCTCAGGCTGGTCGACATATTTAAAGAAAACTAGGTGGAGTTTGAGTACTTCTTTATTCTAGTAGTGGTGTATCAGGGGCAGATGACAAAATGCCGTTTGATAAGGATCCTATTTTCCATGTAGTAAAAAAGCTGAGCAAGCCACAAGCTCCTAGTTCTGCTCGCTTCTGATGCAACCACTTATAGATGACTACATCCATGTGCGTCTTCGTTTTCTTTGTCTGAGCTGGTATCTGGCTCTAAACTGTATGGTTGGGTAGCTCCAATATTGCTCACCATTTTTGTTGCATTGCTAACTTTAAGTAGGGGATGGACTTGCTCTCTGCCAACAACTTAGTGGCAAATTCTGCAGAAAACTTGATTTGATTTTGGCTAGAAATCGCAAAAGAGCACTCAGAACAATTTTAAAATAGAAAGAAAATGCTCAAAGTGGGTCTTTAATAGTCCTTTTCTGTAGGTCTATTACCTATGAAAAATTCTAACCCTCTGTAGTGTTTTTGTGTTTTCATCATACTGCCCTTTTTTCCCATTACAACACCATCAGTACAGTGGAGCACAGTCTGCCCCGGTGGGGATTTGCTGTCAGTGTTTGCCCAGTCGGGTTGGTGTGACATTGACCTGAGGGTGACAGTAAAGCTCCATTCTCTGGAGGGCGAGGTGTTGTCAGAGCTGCTGAGAGCTCCAAAGTTGACATCAGGGTGTGAGACACCTAAGAGTAAATGAATTTATTTGAGCCTGAAAAAAAAAAAAAAAACCTAAACAACCCTCCATGACACAATGGCCTATAATCTAATGAAGATTTACCTCCTTCTGCTGTTTGACAAGCACATACATATGTGTTAGCTAATACATACTTAATCATGTGGACAGTCATAATTCATAGGGCAGCACTTAGGCTAGAGATCTATTATCTTTATGTCCATCATGTGGATCTGTGTGATTATTGCTGCTGTGGTCCAGTGGGCATGTTTAAGTGGGAGCTACATGTGAGAGCAAGCTTTCCCTTCCAATGTCAGCTGGTCTCACAGCAGCCTCAATAATGCATGAAGATCAATACGTTGCGGCTTCATGAGAGAGGCCTGCAACTCTCCGCCCATATCAAGTATTCTTGCCAACTGCTCTACAGTTTAAAAAGATCTATGACTTTGGATTTATCCGGCCTCTGGGGGAGGGAAGACTACGGTTTGGATACCAGAACTGCTATTGTTTGGAGTGAAAACAAAGCTAGCTGTGTTGTGTTTGGAGTCTCTGTGACATTTGCAGATCTGTGGCCATGTTTGAAAATGGCTGTCAGGAAGGTTACAAGTGAACACGGCGGAAAGTTTGTAGGCATCTGGTTTTTTGCAATGATTATAGACGTTTTGATACACTTGATACACTTTTATCAGACAAAAACACATTTTTGTCGTGTTTAAACTCTCAACGTTCAAACTTTCATAGAAAAATAAGTCCCTTAATATAGAAAAGATCTGCTGACAAGTGAAGATTTATGTATATTTGGCAAACTGAATACATACAGGGGACATGGCATAGAGATTGCTTGATTAAACCAACAGCCAATTGGGATGCAGACAAGAAAAAAAAAAAGAATCAAAATTGTACTAAACGAAAATCTGCGAGATCGGGAAAGCTGAACCGTTACAGTGAGGGACCACTGTAATCACGAAATGATAACACAAGCTGTTATAACCTTTTTTTTTAATAGTTTCCATCAGAGCGCAGTGATGCCACTGTGCTACATTCATTCACATTTGCTTGCCAGCCAATTTACATCACACCTAAACCACTTGGTCCCTCCTGCAGGGGGGTTTGGCCACACAGAAGGGCAGACCTGTTGACATATATTCCTCGATTGGCTGTCACGTGACAATAATGCGCCATTGCTTTGCATTGAGTCTTTTCTGTCTTGCCAAGTGAAGAACAAGGTCCAAACAAGTCAGCATCCCAAAAGGGGACACAGTGTTTTGCAATCAACTGCAAAAATTATGACAACAAAATAATCCGATTGAGAGTTGTCACCTTTCACACTTTAGTTAATTGATTTTTAATCCTCCTGGACCAGTTTGCATTGTTAACCCTACCTGAAACAACTGTAAAATATGTGTATAGAGGTGTCCAGAAAGAAGTAAGCCTAGGCTTGAAACCAGAGCTCTAGATAGATGGATGAGTTGTACAGTCACTATTTTGGCATGTGCAGCTATATCTTTGTAATGCAGGGATTACATCATCGAGCTGCAACCAGTCAAGGTTCATAAAAACAAAACCAAATAATCGTCAGAACAAATGATGTGGCTCTTAATAATAAATATGCAGTATGACTCAGTAGAGTGATAAAGAAAAGAAAATATCCAATAAGGTGACAAAAATACGAGAGATTAACAATAAAACCAAAAGGAATGAGAAAACTGATTGGCCATTACAAACTGACCGTCATTTAAAGCCAACCAGCCACTGACTGCTCTCCTTACTGCCTAATGGTCCACACTCTAATAGCTGTTTGTCTTGTTTCACAGTAATTGGTGAGCAACGGACTCAATGTGAGCCTTCTCCTGCTGAGATTCTTTTCCTGGCCTTCTCTGACTCTTTCCTTTGTATGCGCCAGTTTCTTCTTTAATGATATCATTACAGCAGCTTTCCCACACACTGGACAATGGTTTCCGCGTCTAACGGGAGCTGGATGCAAATGAGCCGAACCTGGAACATGATGAGGGGGAGGAAGAGGATACATAGCATTAAAAAAATTAATCACAGAGGAATGTATTGAGATTTCTTTGAAGTGACTTACATTTTGTCTTCTTATTTTTCTTTTGTTTCTTGTTTTCGAAGCCACCACAGAAAGCAACTGGATTCTTGTGTTTTTTTTCTTGAACGGGATGTAAGTACGTCATTTGAGTACACCAACGTGGTGACACAATAGCCCGAGGAAGAAACATCAACATGTATCTTTCAGTTGCAACCACTGATAGATTTTTATCATGTAGCGTTAATATGGCAAAGCCTGGAAAACAATGAAATCCTTTCCTGTAGACACACCCACTGCAGTGAGACAGAGAGCCTCGTTTGAATCCCTTTCCAGCCCAGATGAATTGCTCCTGGCATGTTAGTTTTGTTAGTTTGCTTTCTAAAAACTCCCTACCCTTTATTTTTTTTAATTATCTGGAAAGCAAGAAGAAAGGAGAGGCTAGAGCTGAATGCTGACAGGGACATAACCTTTCATGGCTTGTTTACTGGCACGCTTCCTGCTACTATGCCGTTCTCTCTCAATAGAGCCATAAAAAACAAATGGGGGCTTTTAGAGAAATTGCTTGTACACCGAAGATTAATAACAGCTGCACCGGTTCACCCAAGAAAGTCTCCAGAGGCAAGAATGATATTGCAAGTTTAAAAGTGCCAGATCCCTAAATTGAAATGAGTCAGGACTAAGGCGGCTCTAAAAGTGAAAGTCTAGGCTTTGGTCCACCTGCCAGCCGTGGAGCGTCGTTAAGTATTTACTTCTGCCTGAGTACAGTGATGAGGGTGCGATCGATTCTCCTTTTTAAAAAGGACTGGCATGAGAGCTGTGGCAGAAGCACTAAAAAAAGGTAATTCTCTGTGAGATTAAGTCATTTTCTCACTGTAGTAGCTCATTAGTTTAAATAGAACATTTTCAACAGAAGAAAAATGAAGCAGGTAACAAACAGACAATGAGTTGGAACAGGAAAAAATAAAAACTCGCAAACCGTTAAAACACTTTTAAAATTCCATGACTTTAAAAAAGTAATCTGGACATTTCTTTTTCTTCTGGATCAATGCTTTATTAAATCTTTGGCATTTAGTCCACAAAAATAACAAGAAACAAGGATAGGATGTTTTTTCAAAAACTGAATTTATTTTAGATGCTACTTTAAAAAAAAGCTGTGTTCTTTGCTTTCTTCTCGTAAAAAACAAAACTCTTTTTAGATTGACCCCAACTGAGTATGTAAATTGCATTTTATGTATTCAAAATCCCTTACAACCCATTGTAGATGAAAGTTTTTTGTTTGCAACCGTTAGATACCTGGATAAATGTAAATATGGAGCTGTGCAGTTAATTCAGAATGTATACATTAATATAATGATAAAAATAATTTTGTTGTCGAATTAGTTAAAAATGTATTTTTTATGGACGGATATCTTCCGCTCATCTTCGTGTCAGAATATCATCTTTGGATATAATATTACTCATCTCAGCAGATCTGGTATAATTGTTACAAAGCTTAAAATAATAACTTATTTAAATCAGCGCTTGTATCCCCCACTTTCTCCACCTCTCTTCCTTTTATTCTCTAACACCTCCCACCTAACATTCTTCCCCTCTCCCTCCCCACACACACTAAATGTAACAAATTAATAAAAAATAATAAATAACAAAAAGGGGTTTCTACAAATGTACACTCTGGTTTTTTGAAGATATATAACCTCTTTTTGTGATAGTAAAACCTGTCCAACACAAAAGGCCTTCAGCTCTAATCTGTTTGCTCAGTTGTTGGACAGAACAAGTTGGAAGAAGAAAAAAACAAGTTATTTTTTTGGTTAACCCAGACCTCTCCACAGCGCCCTCCTTTCAGAAGAAAGGCTCTCCCGCATCTCTAAAGCTAAAAAAATAAAATAAAACCAAAATTACAAAAATGTTCTCTTTTTTCAGGTTTCAGTGCAGTGGTTGAATCAAGCTGTTAAAAGACTCATAGACCAGTTCAAAGTTCTTCTAAAATTGCTTTCTGCAAAGTTTCTTTTCTTCTTTGCTTAGAAGAAAGGACATACTTTTAATTTTGAAATACTTTTTTCAATTTTCTAATCATTAAAGTTGCAAAGTATATATATTTTTAAAGGTATCTTGACCTTATTTAAAGAGAAACCATTTTCTTTCTGGTCTTTGTAGAAACAGGACACATGTTTGTGACAACCAGTTGCTTAGCAACCACTTGTCAACAGTAGCTAAGCCGGACAGCAGTTTACCAGGTTAAATTACTCCTTGTTTTCTTTTTTGTTTGTTTTAGTTTGGTTTTAATTTTGTGGACATTGTTTGGAAGACACACCGCGGGTAAATGTGGAAGAAAAAGAGGACGGAGCTAAAAGCAGAAGCCTTCACAGTGAGAGCCAGCATGGAGAATGCAGTGGTGAGTGCAGATCACAGCTCAAGCAGCACAAAGACTCGACTGTTGGGGTTCCCTCTCCATCGGGGTGCTGCATGTTTAACTGATAGCTTAGGTCATTTGTGACCTGTTTCAGTGAAAGGAAAAATAACTTTTTGTCAAAAAAAAAGGCTTAAGAAAATTTTGTGTCTTTGAACAATTCAATTAATAAAAAGCAAAGTGAAAACTGCAACAGTTAATGGAACAGTTAAATTTGAACATGAACTTTACTTTTTATATTCGTGCGATATTAGGAGTAAAGAAAAAATAAAAAAGAAAAGAATGAAAAAACAGTAAAACTTCCAATTTGAATGATGAAAAAAATCAATGCATGTAGTAAAATATTTTTTTAATATGGCATTAGCTAAAAAATTGTGTACATTTTTATATAATATATGATTTTAGGATTTATCTGTTTTATTGGATATTTGACAAACTGTTTCCTTATGTGTTGACTCTTGTATACCAAGAAACAAAAAAATAAAGATATATAAGAACAAAGTCATACCATTTTAAGAAAAAGACGATAATGTACTTGAATAAAGTTACAAAATGAGAAAAAAGTCACAATTTATATGAATAAATAAAAAACAAGGAAAAAGGCCAGCTTTTTCAGAATTAAAAATGGTTGTTTGAGACTCAATCCACGTTATGTACCAATTAAATCCAACAATGCACCTATTTATGGTGATGTCATAAGACTTTAGTTTATCATAGGAATCCATGTGTCTTAATGCATTCAAACCTCTGCATCTATACTGCTGAGGGCATAATGACAGGGTCGTCCACCAGAGATCCTTGTGGGTAAAGAATCCTTTTCTGAAAAAGTCCGGTTTCCTTCAAATTTTTTTTTAATATCTTCATACTTACAATAAGTTTACAGTAGCTCAGTAAAAGCTTTAGTACTTCCTTTTGGCTGAAGTATCCACTTACAATGGGTTCTACGTCTCTCATCCAAAATTGTTTCAATGTTTTTGTTTTTGTTTTTATTTTTGTCAGCAGTCTTTTGCCTTATAAATTTCTAACTTTAATCATCTCAAAAATTTTTTAATTTTCTTATAAAACTATAACTTAATTTTTGTAAAAAAAAATCAACTCTTTTACTCGGATTTTATGAGTTTTTTTCTCATAATTTTTCGACTTTGTGTTCGTAAAGCTTTGACTTTATTCTCACATTTATTTATTTATATTTTTATGGTGCTTGTATGGTTTAAACTTAGTTCAATTGATGGATTCATTCTGTGAGACAGCCCCCCCCCCCCCATTTCATTTACCGCAGATGAAGACAGATCAGGGTCTGTAATAGGTTGTCTCGCCTAAAATTATGGTTTTTATTGACTTCATAGACATGAATGATTCATTCTGTAAAAATATTTTGTTTTAGTAAGAAGAAGGAAAACAATTTAAAGAGATCTGTTTCTATTTTGGAGTCCTGTTTCTGTGACATGAATGTCAGAAACACAAATCCTAATTTAACTTGGATAAGGAAAAGTTCCTGAATGCAGGAAAACCTAAAACTCTTTAATTGCTCAGAATATTGTGAAGCTACAGTAAAGAATTAGCTTTTACTGATGTTATTCATCAGATCCAGTAATGAACACAGGCTCTTTGAAGACCACAAAAAACAAGTCTAAAATAGAAAAACTATACCTTCCCTTTTATATTCTCTATCTTAAAAAGGTTGACTTCTCATTTGTACTTCAATACGAGTTTAATTGGATTTTCTTATTTTAGAAATGATTAAAAATATACAGAATTCCACCCCCTCCCATTAAAAAAAGGCCTTATTAAATGTACACAACCCAGCATGGGCTTGGGTGATAAACTGATTTTCTCTTTCTTATCCGGCATAGAGCCTTGAAAAAAAAAAAAAAGGACAGTTGGAGGGATCATTTACCATCTCCTACCTTTTAAGGACAGATCTCCTGTCCAGAGCTTTTACAGAGAAGACTCTTGCACAGCCTTTTGATATTCTCAACCTCCCTGGAGAATCTGTGCCACAAATATTGCAAGCTGGCTGGCTAAATTCTTAACAGAAACTGTTGCATTTTCCAGGAGCTTGCAACTTTGACTCTTTTTTTTTCTTGCTTTCCTGTGGTCACAGACACATCACCCCTGAGAGGGCAGCTTTGTGTGCAGCTGTGATTTGTAGGTAACAGCAAGGCCATTCCAGGTCTTGAAAGGGTATGGGAACTTGAAGCATAGGCTTATTAAGCTTTGAATTATTTGTGGTCATAGAAATTGGATCAATAGTCCAGGCTCCTGCAACTCTTATCCCTTTTTCTTATTTTTTCTCCCAGTGATCCATCCTAAAGATTCAAAAACAGAAAAAAAATTGGATTTTACATTGTGGTGGGAGGTCATCACCTTCTGTTACAGAAAGGAAAGCAAAGCTGTTTTATTTTGTGCTGCAGCTTTTTTTCTCCCAAGTTTACAATAATAAACAAGTGGTATAAAAACTAGAAACTAGGGAGCAAAACTTTTAGTGTGGTTTTCAGACAAAACAGAAATCTGAAAATGACATGGGATTTAATTACACATGAAAAAGAAAAATCTAAATAAAAGTACTAATTAAATGGTTTGACAAGGTTCATAAATTTTGTTTTTCAAACTATTATACCGATGCCAAACCAACTAACTGTCTAGCAAAAATCCTCCGTCCTAAACAAAAGATTTAAAGACAATATACAATTAAAGTCGCGAGCAGCGTTGTTTGGCCCGCAGGCGCTACCTCCTGCCTTCGCTGCCTGTCTGCCCCGCCGTTCAAAATCTACAACTTCTAAGTCCAACATTTTTTCTTTAGTAGCTTGTCATTGATGCCTGAGAAGGTACAAGACGATAGATAAAAATCTCTTGGACGGGTTTTCATTTGTATCTGTTACAAAAGGTGCTTTTTTTTAAATTCAAGATGGCGGCCACCACCAAAGGTCAAAGGTCAGTGAAATGTCTGTGGTCGTTGTAGACTTATGATAGCAGCATGTGTGTGAAATTTTGTGAAGATCGCTGGAACAAAAGTTTCCCTTCCCATATTGTGATAAAATGTGAAAATCACCAATTCTCGGAGTTTGCCACAAAATGGCTGCCAAGCCATTGGTCGTTTGGCCATCCCATAATAATTTCAAAACTTTCTTTGGATATCCTTGACCTGTGTGTTTTGGTTTCGTCACTGCATTTTGAAATATTTTTTTCTGGCCCTGTGGATCTTTTAGCCCATTCATCTTTTTTTACGGTATTGCTCGATGTGATGTCATCATCTTGGATTGGGGGGGGTTCGTTCACTTAATCAAAATTCCCTTTCACCGGGTACTAGGTATGTGCAAATTTTGGTGAATTTTCGAGTATGTGGGGTGGGGGGGTGGGGGTGGGGGGTTAAAAGGTGCAGACAGTAAGCACAATAATAATGAAACAAAGCAGAAACACTACAGATGTTTTTTGCAGTTAGAACCGTCTATGTCTTTGTTTGTATTTTGTGTTTTACTACACACTGTTCATGTCTTTTCGGGTTCCTTTGAGGGCTTTTTGAACCTTTTTGAGTTTTTTTTTTCCGTCGTTGTGAACACATTATGGTCTGAGCAGTCCTTGACTGCTGCAGATAATCATAATTATTATTTTAGAAGCACTACTCTGAGAAATATTTTCAAAAGTCAGAAGTGATTCAAAATGGATAAAACAAGGTAAAAACAATGCTGTGCTAACTTTAGTCTGACAGTGAAACTGTTTGGATAATCTGGTTAAATACTGTAACCACATGGTGCCACCTTATTCCAGTTTTTACCTTGTGCCGTATAAAAAAACATCTGTGTAAAGGCTAAAAAACGAAGCCAAAAGGATAAACAAAATACTGGTACAACCTGGTTTGATTCAATTATGAGATTCACTCCTTTACGAATGAAAGTTCAGGATTTTAAACGAGCAGTGTTCGTTGGTCCAAACAAAATTTTAAAATAATTTTCTAACTTTTACTTTTATTTCCATCCCAGAAACTAATCCAACAAAGTATGTGATGCTACACCTTAAGCAATAATTGTTGAGTTATCAAATTGTTTAAGTTTGGTATAGTCTAATTTTTTTGCTGTCGAAAAGGCAAAAAAATAAAAGACATGTTTTACAGCACATTATGTCAACTGTTTTTTTTACGTTTAGCTTATCCCAGTTGCTTTTCTTTTGACATGAAACACAAAAAGCTGGAAGCAGAAACAAACTTCTAAAAATACAGGCGTGCAATATGTTTAATGACACTTTTTGCACTAATATTTCTGTAGATGAATTACATTTAAACGATCAGACTGATAACATTGACAATGGTTTTTCTGCAACTGAATTATGCAGTTTTACATTGACTGAACTGCACATTTTCAGCAAAACGAGTCTCTAAACCCAACAGCAGCTTCCCTGAGACTGGTATAACCTTCCTCTCTGTCTGCAAACTCCTTTGATTCAGTTCTACAAGACCTGTTTTTGATGAGAAACCTGGGCTGTTTGAATATTATTACACTAGAAACCCCCCAAAAAAGATGTGATTACAAAAACACTGTTTGCTAGTTATCTTTCAGTTGCATTGTTATAAAGCAGTTTTGGTTTAATATGTTTCTTTATTATTATAGTTTTATATAGGTTTACTGAGGTTTAATTCTTGAGCATATTTTAGGTTGTTCATACTCAAACTAGTGGGGGCAGCAGCTTTTGTTGGTGGTGAAAACAACATTTTTAATGAGATTTACAAATAAAAACTAAATTAAATGCATTTAGGCAGGTGAAAAAGAGTGAGATCAACTACATTGAGTTTTCCTGTCTTGTCCTTTTCTTTTTCTTTTAAAAATAGGGTTTCTCAAACAGCTCCACTTCTGTTTAGTTTTGCAATCTGAAGGTTCCCCCTTTTTTTGTAAAATATGCAAAAAAAGACAAATATAAAGGGCATTACCTTTTCAGTGGAAACCCTCAGACTTTCAAAGGTCATGTTTTGTGAGGCAAAACGCAGCTTTCATTGAATGGTGTATTTTAGGACAATCTGCAGACTAGAGATAAAAAAGAAGAGAAAAGCTCCGAACTTCAGCCTGATGGTTGCATGAACGGTTGGATTCATTAATGCAGTCTACTAACTGCTCCGTAAAGCTCAAGCGATCATTTACCATGACTTTTCATGACATCTGGTTGGAAGGTTTCCTGTTTTGAGTCCACACAAGGATTATATTTGAGTAAAACTGTGGTGTGAAAAGACTTTGACTAAAAGCTGATGCAACCTTTTTTAAGTAAGATACGTTGGCATTCTTATTTAAATCCATTTTCTCTAACTATATAATCGTGACGAGACAATTTTTACTGCGAGAGTCCAGATTGTATTTTGCCAACTTCATCTTGTGTTTAATTTCCCCTTCAAGATGGTGTCAGAGCAGCGTTGGCTTTCATAATAGCTATTTGCCTTTGATGCTCTAACCCCTGAGTGCCGTCCTAATAGATGAATTCATCTGAAGAAATTAAACAGGTGACAGTTTGGAATTGATTCTTGATTAAGTTTTAAATGAGTCTAGTATTTCTGCGCTACCTGATTAAATGTAATGTCAATATAAAATGCTACACAAACCTTGCTGAAAAGCTGTCCTGCATATGAAATGGTTTAGGATGAATCCAAAATGATTATTTTCCAGCTTCATGGTTACAGGTTAAAGCTTAGTTAAAATGGCTGAGACATGCAGAAAGACAAGTCAATTTGATATGCTGTGTTTGTTTCTTCCTTCCTCCCCTCATGGCTGCTAATCTTCTCACATTTTGACATTTTGAAGCCTGCAGGAAGTATTCTGGTTTATTTAAGGAAGAAGTGAGACACTGTAAAATAATCAGCCTTTTGGGTTAGCTGTTATTTCCATTAGTATTTATCAAGCACATGGCCTGAAGGCCTTTAGAAGACACAATAGCTTCCTTTAAAAAACACCCTCATAGTTCCATCCTTTGTTGAATTCTGTTGACCAAAATTAAAGGCTTTTGAAACCTTTTCTGAATGTATTGTTGTGTGCATCAATGATCAACAGACCGAAGAAGGATCTGAAGCCTTCGCACACGGATGCTGCAGAATCTTTGAGTAGTTCAGGCCCGTGGAGGGTCAGAGGGAGGAGCAGGCACATCTTAAGGGTGTTTCTTACAGCGCAGGTGTGTCTAACAGTTCTATGTGGCTTGTACGGCCACCTTAAGGGACGTCTGAAAATGGAACGTACCATTGTCATGCATGTGGTATGTAAGGGTTAATGGCCGACGAAGTGTGCGGTTACTACTTTTTAACGCACGCCGTGGAAGCCTGAACCGTCCGACGCGAAGCGGAGGACGGTTGCTTCCGCGAAGTGCGTTAAAAAGTAGTAACCGCACACTTCGAAGGCCATTAACCCGCTTATACCATGGTCACTTACAAAAGCAATACATATTAACCAGGTTTTAGTCCTTAATTCTTGTTTTTTTTTTTCGATTTGTATCACTTTTCTCATAAACAGCGTACTATTTGTTACGTGATGCGGCGCATCGCGCCGCATCACGTAACATATAGTCCGCGTCGCGCAGCACCACCGCTGCAGTTAAGATTCGGCGATATATATATGCTGATCGTCCCGATGGGTTGAATAAAGCATCAATTCAGAGGGAAAGTTAATCGCTTACCGCTTGTTTTTGCCCAGATGATGAAGCAAAAGGTTGTTTTACAGAAGCCGGCGCAGTGATACAAATCATTTAAGCTAGCCGACCGGAACCTCTTTTTTCACCGTGCGGTTATCAGGTTTTAACGCATACCCAGCAGCCAATCAGAATCGAGTATTCAACCGGACCATGGTATAACTTGAAATATTCATAAGGATAATTGTAAGTTACATGCACTCATCACGTATGGGTGTTGGTGCCGTTTTTACTGGCAGCGCACAACTGCCGCACGAACGGGGATGTGCATGTGTTACACAAGTGTCTATGGGATGGCAACACTTCTAACATGCACTTATCTCATGAACAGCACTAACGGACCTCTTGCGCAGTGCACAGGATTTTAGTAACATCCATACATCTGTGTCTTACCTACTTTACCCTTACTTACCCTTATTTGTTGTTTAGGGTTGGGTATGAATTCCTTCTCTACTCACTACTTAATGCACCATATACTGCCTCCGCCAAGTCTCAGTCAAAAGCTAGATTGCATCAAAGCTCACAACACTGGAAAATATAGACCACAATGGATTGCGTTAGAACGATCTTTCTTCAAAAATAAATAAATAAATTATTTAAAACATCAGAGTTTTCATCTTCAAAACACATTGGATTCATAAATGGTCTTTATAAAAAGTGCATATGTATTAAGTTTCAGCTTTGGTATATTGGTGATTAGAATCAGAATCAGAATCTTTTATTGTTATTATGCAGTGCACAACAGTGACGTGCAGTCAGGAGAGGCAGGTGAGGCACAGCCTCACCTGTCATTATGGGAAGAAAAGAGAACAAATAAATTCAATTATTATATTTAATCAGTAAGTTGTGCTTTGCGGTCATTTTCCATTTAAATGTACCATTTTTGGGTGTTTTTTCTTTTCAAAATCGCTGAATTTCCGCATTTGCCGTTCAGATACTAAGTGACGTGCGATGAGGCACCAGCCCGCTGAGCCTCACCTTGGATTGCGCAATACCTATGCAGTCAGACGGTACTGCTGTCTCTCTGTATGTCGGTTCAATCACTTGTACTATATGAGCTGAGTTTAAATAATTTAGCAGATGTATATGATGCACAGTGCTTGTTTTTATAAATAACTGTATGTGAGGGACGTGTTTCTTGTGCTGAGCGCTAAACGACGGCGAAAAAGCCGCTGGGTGAGGCCAGCAGTTCTCGTGCCTCATGTTGCAGTTCTCGTGCCTCATGTTAGGGGGCGCCGGTGAGCCCTGAGATTATGACGCTAAAAAATACTAGAAGAAGTGATAGGAAGCGGCAACTCATTTTCTTCAGAAGGAGCGGCGTATGGACTTTATTTACAACTAAAGGTAAGACGATAATAACGTTTGTGCTTTTTTCTATGCTGCAGTTTGTATATGAAAAAAAACATGTTGAAATTATATTTTAAACAAAACTTTAACTGTTGTCAATCAAATGGTGAATAAGCTACTCAGTTATTTATACTCATGGTTCATATGTTTGTAAATCTGACTGATGACGTCAGTGCCTCACCAGCCATTAACCTCACCGCACGTCACTGGTGCACAATGACATTTTTTCCAGCCGCTCTTTTCCAACAATATTGAAAATACAAATAAACTAATACATAAGACTGTACAGTAGAACGGGATGAATATTGTACATATGAGTGGATATTCCACATATAGAATGAATATTGCACACATGACATGAATATTGCGTACTTGATTTAAAGTGCAGCCAGAGCTTTGTCAGCTGTGTAGTGACAGGGGATTAGTTATGTTAAGTTCTGGTGAGGGGGGGAGTGTTGTTGACACAATTGTGTGATGGGGCATTGGGGGTGGATGGACCTCACACCTCTGGGGAAGAAGCTGTTTCTCAGTCTGCTCGTGTGGGTTCTGATGCTCCGTACCTCTTTCCAGAGGGAAGAGGTACAAACAGTTGATGTCCTGGGTGGTTGGGGTCTGCAGCTATACCTCCGTTGGCCCTCCGTCGGACCCGGCTGTCGTACACTGAGTCGAGTTGAGGGAGAGGTCCTCCCACAATCTCCTGTGCGGTTTTCACCACCCGGGCCAAGTCCTTCCTGTCTTGAGCGGGGCAGCTCCTGTACCACACCGTAGCACACAGACAGAGGATGCTTTCTATGGTTGCTCTGTAGAAGTTCCCCAGAATTTGAGATGAGAGTCCAGTCCTTTAAAGCTTCCTGAGGAAGAAGAGTCTCTGTTGAGCCTTCTTCACCAGGTGGGATGTGTGCAGCGACCAGGTGAGGTCAGATGTGATGTGGATCCCCAGGAACTTGATGTGGTCCTCCACCTCCTCACCATGACTGAGGATAGCACCTTCTTAGACCTTCTGAAATCCGCAATGACCTCTTTGGTCTTGGAGGTGTTCAGGATGAGGTTGTTGTCAGCACACCATCCTCTTGTTGGTGGTGTCATTGGCAAACTTTAAAATAGTTTGTTTGATGAATGGCAGAGCAGTCATGGGTTACAACAGAGTGAAGAGGGCCGGGCTGAGGACACACCCCTGTGGTGTTCCTGTGCTCAGGATCAGTGTGGATGATGTTGAGTCCCCGATTCTCACCACTTGGGGCCTGTTGGTGAGAAAGTCCCTGATCCAGAGGCACAGAGAGGCACGCAGTCCCAGGTTGTGAAGCTTCAGTGTCAGCTTGTCCGTGATCACAGTGTTGAAGGCTGAACTGAAGTCTACAAACAGCATCCTGACATAGGTGTCAGTATACTCCAGGTGGGACAGGGCAGCATGCATGGCTAGTGAGACCGCATCCTCTGTCGATCGGTTCTCCCTGTAAGCAAACTGACGACTGTCTGGAGTAGCCGGGATGATGTCCTGGATGTGGCTCAGGATGATCCTCTCGAAGCACTTCATGATCACCGGTGTCAGAGCGACTGGCCAGTAATCATTGAGGTACGAGACCGATGACTTTTTTGGCATCGGCACAATAATGGAGGACTTGAGGCACACAGGAACTGAGGTGAGCTGCAGGGACCGATTGAAGATGTTCAGAAAAACTCCAGCCAGCTGGTGCGGACATAGCTTCAGAACCCAGACTGAAACCTTATCTGGTCCTGCAACTTCGCTGGTGTCAATCCTCCTCAGAGTGGAGCTCACTTGATGAAGCTGCAGGACGAGAGGCTGGGACTGCGGTCAACTTGGAACAAAGAGCGGCCTGCTAGCTCCACCACGGCGTTAGGAGTGTTACTATCCAGCCAGGTTTCTGTTATGATGGCCACACAGCTGTCCATCCTCCTTACGTTAGAGAGGAAGAAACTAGGGAGAGCTGGTCAGTGTGGGTTAGCATGTAGCCTAGCGCGTGCTCCGCTTCTCTTCCCTCGCTTTTGTTTATGGTGTCTCCTCCGTCTCCTTGGCCGCAGGGGGGTATGGTGAAGGCCGTGATAGTCCGTTGGATCTCGGGTGATAAAAAGTCCGGCTTAGAGGAAGCATTAAACTGACATTTCCTACCGATTTGAACTAATTCCGTACTGCTGTTCTGAATAAAGGTTTCCAGTGTCTGCAGCACCAACAAAAAGATGAAAAAAACAAACAAAAGCAGGGAACCCTGAGCCGCTGCGAGTACATGCGCCGCCATCTTCTTGTGATATCATACCTAAAAGAAAAAAAGAGTACAGCGTTTGATTTGCCTTAAAATCCAGGGCACCAAGTCGCCCCGCACTACATTTTTTTAGGAGTTAGGCAGTAAGGAAGGAATTCAGACGTTTCTTGTTGCCCGCTGCATGCCCTTAGAAAAAAAATGTGCATAAACAGGTAAACAGGTTTGTGTGCGATTGGAAGAATTTCTGACCAATCAACATCAACCTTCATGTCCGTGTCTGTGATTAGCTGGCTTTGATGGCACATTTGGAATGCGGTGCCCTACTTTTGTTTCGAGTGCACAAGAGACTGAATTTCTCGCAGGTGATTTTTTTTTTTAAATTATACGTACTTTTCAGTTTCAAGAGCAAACATTGTTTCATTTGACAATGTTTTGAGTTTCAAGTGCATTTTTCTGTTTCAAGTGCAAAAATATTTTGAGCACAATTTTTTATGCTCAAAACAGTGAGTATTTTACTTGGAAAAATAGCTCACTGAGTGGTCTATGACCTTGACAGCGCAGTTGTGACTAAGGCATAAGACTGTTTTCTAAAATCTATTTTTTTTATTTTGCCTTGACCCTTTAAAAAATTCAACTTATAGATACATTTTTATGAGCTGAAAACAACATCACCCAGCAGCAATACTCACTTTTGGGAAAGGGCTTTTCATTATAACCTCAGAAGAGGTGTTGGCTAATTTTGTCCATCACATTTTCTCCCCATGAGTTCAGTTGACAATTAAATTGGGGTGTGCGTTTGTGGTACTTTTCTCCAAGTCCTTGTTGGCTGCATTCTAATTAGGTAGCTTTTAATAGAAAATGTTTATTGCTCCTAGCAGGGCCTCTATTTTCTGCTCTAGACTTAATTAGCCCTGTGTCTTGTGACAACCAAGGCAGAGGACATCTAGACCGTCTTTTTTTCTTTGAACAATGTCCTTCTGAATTCAAAAGGAAGTACACAGTACTTTGGCCAATTTACCTAGTAACAAGCTGTGACATTGCGGCTGGCAATAGTTTCACCTTTTAGGCTGGAGTGTTTGTTAACACGTTTTTACTGTCGAAAATCAAATTTAAATGACTTAAATTGTCCAAAGACTTGCTGGAGATAGCTGTGTGGCAAAATATGATACTGTAGTCATCTTTTTTTCTTTAGGAACGAACCTGTAATGTAATTTCGGGCTGACTTGAGCTCAGCCTTTAACAATTAAAATCAATGCTGTTACTTTTGAAACATCTGTATGGATGGAAGAAATCTGAAAATTCACAGAGGAATACTTCTGCATGGAGCAAATCTGTAAGCATGGAGCAAATCTGTAAGCAAAAAGAATATCAAATTAAATTAGGAGGTCCAATAAAATCCTTCTACAGATACACAAAACAGGTAATGTGAGTTGATTTTTTTTTGAAGAGCAGAGTAGGGGTTGAGGGTGGTTACAGCCTATTCTTAGGACATGAGAAACAAGTGTGAAAAGTTGATGTCCCCACTTATCAGGTTTCAGCACATGCTGTACAGTTTTCAAGGCCAGTGTCTCTCATACCAGCTTTACACACCGTGTTCCCAATGGGATGCATTGGTAATGATAAAAAAGGGACATAAAAACATTTAACTTAGTACATTTATTAGGGGTATACGCTAAAATCTCAATTCGGTTTAATTCAGAATTTCATAGGGCTCGGTTCAGTACATTTCGGTTCGGTATGCTGTTTAACAAATCTGCCTGATATGAGCTGCTATTTTATGAACTATTATTTTATTGTTATTTATTGTGTGTGTTTTGCTGCCGCACACTTGAATTTCTCCCTTCGGAGATTAATACAGTTTTCTATCAATCTATTTTCGGTATTTTTCAGTACAAAAAACTAAGGCAGAAAAAAAATTACTTGCAAATTGCATTTATTGGTTTTACATAACAATAAATGAAATTGACCTATGTAGGTGATTTGCTTACTAAAATAAGAAAAACTATTAGCTCCCAGGAACCAAAAACTTTGGAAAATTAACACTGGCCTGAAAAAAACCCTTTTAACTTGCACAATTTTTTTCTTGCAGACTCGATTGTTACAAGTCGGGTGATGCCGTTTTAAGTTTGTAACAGATTGGATGTGTTACTGTGGCATACGTTATCTTTGTGTAACAATCTCAACACACAGCATTTGACTTATCCAACTGTCTTTTCCTTTCATGGATGCTGACAACAAAGCCAAAGTGTTCCCACACAGGGGAGCGTAAGGAGATGGGGCCTCGTGTCTGCATTAGCCACATGTTGACATGCTTACTGTCCGTCACCTAATAGCGCCTCGGAGGAAACTCACGGCCAACATTACTCCCGCTTCGGCGCAAAGTTAAAACTGTGGCGACCTGGGAGTTAAGCCCCGCCTATAGCCACTCTCTCTTTGAGACTGTTAGAGGGCATGTGGAGTATGGGACAAGGACAGTCAACGCAGCTAGCTAATTAGCAGCTCGGCTCTCGTTTCCTCCCTACGAGTGACAAAGCAGCTGTGTCGTTACAATGCAAGTGCGGTAAAAAAAGAAAAAATGTACCGAAACAGTACAGAAGTGAACCGAACCGAAACTAATGTACCAAAATGGTTCGGTTCAACTACGTATATTGTTACACCCCTAACATTTATAGGACTTTTCTTACAGTCACTTAGGATTTTTTAAAGTTATTTGTGTGTTGGTCTATATTCCCATATTTTAGTTTGTGAGTAGTGTGCATCATACTATGTTAAATAAAAGTCTATGTCTAAATCAAACCCTGTTGAAGTGCCTTCAACCTTTGAATGCTGAAGCTTTCACTCCATTCTTTAGACTACCGTAACTCTTCAACCATTGACACAATTCTCGTAATTCCAGCAGATTGTGAAGCACAGAAAAGCAGCCTAGTGCTGATATTCATTGGGATATTCATTAACAGCCTACAGTGGGGAAGAGCTTATGCAATCAACGTTAATGAGCTGATGCTGTTGCAAAGAAAAGCAGCTTTGCGCCTTTACCCATCCCGGTGGAAAGTTGATATGAAAAGCTGCTTTTCTCTGCAGCTGATTTACGTCGAATGCGAACGATTACGGTTGTTCAAAGTGTGTGTTATTTAGGTGTCACTGGTGACATCTTCAATGTTAACGAGTTAAGATTACAACAAGTTAGCTGGTTCTTCACTAGTGTCGGTGATCATTTTGACAAATGCTTGCCAGAATTCTCTATGTTCCAATATGACAGTGAATGGCCTACATTTGTGACAAGCCACACATTTAGAGCCTCATCATTGTTGTTAGATCTATGATAATACACCTCATAAAATCAAGGCGCAAGAATTTATACAGTCGCAATGGAGGAAAGTCAAAACACACATTATGATGAAATAAACCCCATTTGTGGCACAGTCGATAGTCTGTGAAACTTAATTTAAATGGCTGAGTGACACTGCATCCTCACTTCTGCATGCAAAGTCAAAACATTTAATTAACACTGAAAGCCAAACAAAATAAAGGTAAAGTCAAAGTCCCATTAGTTGTCACTCACCTTGGTGTGTGAAATGTGTCCTCCACATTTCGCCCATCCCCTGGGGGAGCGGTGAGCAGCAGACACAGCCGATTATTTAGTGGTTTAACCCCCCCAATCCAACCACTTAATGCTAAGTGTCAAAGCAGGGAGGCATTTGGTCCCATTTTTAGTCTTTGGTTTGACTTGACTGTGGATTTGAACATAAAACCGTACAGTCCTAAAGCAGACACTACCACTAGCCCACTGTCTACTAACAAAAAATTCCAACAACTCAAAGCTTTACTAAATGAAAGAGCACTTTTGCTCACTGCTTGTCCTCCAGTGAAATGTCATTGCAACATTAAAGCCACGTGAAACAATCAAAATCATCATAAAGGCTTTGTTTTTAAAAAATAAAACACACCCTCCTTTCTTCATGAGTTACCAATAGTTTATCTGTGCGTTTCCCTTCTATCAGATTTATCAGTTTGTGTTGCCATTAGCGGCTAATTTCTCACCAACAGTTTGATTTTGTTCTTCTTTTTTGCATGCTCCAATGCCAAAAACAAGTCATTAGTGGAACGGATTATTAAAGTAATCTGGCATTTTGTGATAAAAGCACCAAGTTTGCCACGGATGAATCTAAGGATCCCGTAAGGGGTCGCCACAGTGAATCAGCTTTCACTGATTTGCCCAAGTGGTTTGGCAGAGATTTTTACGCCAGATACCTTTTCTGGCCTAACACTTTATAATTATCCAGGCTGGGGACCGGCACAGGGTGACCCAGACTTGAGCCCCCTTGTGGCCACATAGTTGGGCAATAGCGTGAAGGGTCAAAACGCATTTTGTGCAATAGTGCCACAAATTGTATAGACTGGGGCAAAGGGTTAGTCATGAATAAACCGGCTAGAGCATAAAGCTATGCCATTCTCACACTTTGCCCCTGAACCATTTTAAAGTTTTCATCCAATCACAGATGCTGCATTACGTGTAAAGCCTTCCAGCTGGCCTTGGTGTCACAGATTGGATGTATTATTGGCCATTACAGCTGTCTGTCTCTGCTGTTTACTGCGTACACCAGCCTCGTTTTGTTGAATCTGCAGGCCTCAGGCAGATTTCATAGAACCTGATGACACAAGCAAGCTAAAATAAGATTGGATAAAAACTCTATTGTCTGGAGCTGAACCAGGTGGATGTAAAATGACTATAAAGAATATTCTTTAATAGGTTTAAAAAGCTCAACATATTCCTTTATTGGAAAAAAAAACAATTAAATTGACTTTTTGAAATGAGTTTAGGCCACCTTGCAGGACCTGACGGCCCACCGCTGGCTTACATTATACACTTGACCACAGGGTCGCATGTGGCAGCTCACATACTGCCTGCATCAACACAATGGGAACCACTGGAAGAAAAATCAATTTATCCGACAAACTCAGTTGTTCCAATCCGGTAATGCCAAATGGCAGCATTTTTTCTCTCTCGCCACCCTTTACTTTGAAAATCCTTCAAAGTCACCATCAGTGCAATAACATTGGCCTGACCTTTCCAATTTTGCTGTCAGGCTTTGAGACCAAAATGTTCTATATGCATGTAATCCCTGAAGGAAAAATGACAAAAGCCACCATGTGTTATTGATCCACTGCGATTTTGATCTCGTAATGGTGTTTACAAGAACGTGTTGGGTTATAATGTATTTGCGCTTGTAAATATTGACACTTTTACTTTTCTAAAGAAAATAGAGATAGTATTTTAACAAAACGGCAGCATTAACATGAACATTCCCCCTCTTGTACACCAAATGCAATTTAAAATGCACAGCAGCAGACTTCATAGACGATGCTCTGGGGTGTGGGGCTCGTTCCCCAGCGCCAAGACAGTATACCGGCAACCCTTTGAGATAATTTTCCACCAAGGACTACTTTGCTGCTTAGCTCTTGCTATGTATCCATCGCTGTGCTCCCAGTTGAAGGGATGCTGGAGGCAAAAAGCTCTGCAGCATGCTGGAGATGGCTGGGAAAGGGGAGGACTGGAAGGCAAAACTACTCTCATACTGTCAGAAATGATCCACATCTGTGCCTGACACCCGTCTGCTCCAGTCTCCGCAGCTCATTATGCTTCTGGAAACAAAATTCACTAAGGAGTGTTTGATCAATACTGCATGTTTTGGGAAAAAAAGGGACAGGGAACCCAGTCAGGAATGATGTTATTACCTGCTTTCCCTTCCTGTCTGTGTCTTTATATAACCTATACTACTCTGTATTCCTTTTTTACTTTCTCTTTCCCCTCTCACTCCCTTAAGACAGAGAAGAACAAAGAGCGAGGGGAGAAAAGGAGGATAACCTCTTGCCCCTTATCTGCAGAGCACACCAGAGCATGTCTGGCCTCAGACACCGCTTTGCCTGTCTTTTGAAGGAGCTCATCTACCTTTGATTTCAGCCAAATGCTCATGCGCAGTGACAGATGCTTAACTTTCCATTTGCCACTTTGACATTCAAAGTGTTATGTATGTAGTCAAACCTTAGAATCTAGCATGTTCTGCTGTTCTTTGTGTCTCTTTAACCATCTCAACTGTTGATTAACATATCATCTGAAGGTCAACTCCAATGAAAAACGTGTTTTTGGTGTTTTAACGTGTTCTTGTTACATTTTCCTCTTGGAAGATGTATATAAGGAAAATTAAGATTAAAATTGCATTTCTGAGAATTTCATTATTCAACTTGGCGTCTGGCTCAAAATTGTACTGCTGGGTAGCTCCAATAACGCTCGCCATTTTTGTTGTGCTGGTTGGGGAATGTTATGGATGATGGGAAATGAAGAGAGGCTTACTACTCACCAGCAGTCCACCCCACAACTCAGAGGTTTCTTATGAACTACTGCTGCTGTGCAGAAACTGTGTGTTTTTAGATATTGGCTAAAAACAGTTTTGTTAAAAATTCACAAAGAACGCTTTCACAATAGATTACAATATTATGTGAGAGGGACTTTAATTTAATTATTTTTCTGTACTTATGAATAGAAAAGAGGGCAAGAATATAGAAAATCATTAAAAATGACAAGTGTGGTTTTTTTTATTAAATCAGTAAAGATTCAACTGATGAGGTGTTTAAATGGGTAACAATTAAGCATCTCATGGTCTACAGGGAAAAGAGAAAAGGATTTCATCTATAAAAGAGTTTTGTACCACAGTGCGAGCAAAAAAAAACAAAAACAAAAAAAAGATGCTTTTTTGCTGGAAGAATATTTTTCCCATTTAAAAGTGACAGCCTCACAGGTCCGGTCCAAACAGCTGTAATACTCGCTCGAGGGGACATAACTGACCACGCTGCGTGCCCTGACTTTGGCTTTAGGCCTGTTTGCCTCTTTTCCTTAATTTCAAATTGAAAGTGATGGAAATCAGATTTTCTCGCTTGAATTATTCAAGAAACACGTCGTTTTTAATTTCAGTAATAAACTGCTGTTTACAGTTATATGTCCAAACATGGCACTGTAATCCCAGCAAATGGAATGCATACAAAAATTAACCTACATGACTCAATTAATTAATTTTTCTTTTTTTTTATTGATGTAAATCCATGTGTATGTGAGGCCACCGTGAAATAACTGGGATACATGCTTTGTGTGTATTTTTAATTTTTCTTTTGCTTAATCAATGTAAACATGCAAAGTAAATTATCTGGGGTTTACCTTGACTTTCTGTGAAGAGAATTTACGTTTGGAAGTTTTTTCCCCCTCGTTCTTTCTGGTTTGGCATTCAGTTAGCACGTAGCATGAGTGAATATTTCCCTCGTTTGCCAAGCAGGCTGATTCACTGCGTGCCATCATCTGAACTGTGCTTTGGCGATATGAATCAGCCAGTAGGGCTCTGTAAGCACAAGGCTGCCCTGCTGCCTGGCTGATAAGTGGGCCACACGGAGAAGATGGAAAATACTCGGGGCGTTCTCCTTCTCTTCTTTTTTCCTCTTTCATTTCTAACCCCCCACCCCCTCTCACCCTCCCACCTCAAACTCTTTCTTTCACATCCTGTTAATGCCCCCCCCCCCCCCCCCCCCACATGCACGCAGTTGTTTTAAGTCATAGGGTTAAACAAGAGAAGACAGACAACAGCGGGGTGCCCCTCGGAGCTTGCTCTACTTTTTGAAGTTTCCCTTTAAAGTTATCCTTTTTGCACAATGTTCAGTTGTAGGTGGCTGTCACCCGTTTCATCCTGATATCTTTGTAGTGACATGGGCTGCGTTGTTTTATCTTTACGTAGAGGTGTCGTCGTTTTTCATTACAAACATAGCTTACCTTTGTGCCTGTGTGCATGATCCGCTTGGTTCAAAAGCTTTCAACAGTCCTGTTAGCTCGAAACAAAAGACTTTGTTGTCTTATATCAGTCTGAGGTTTTCTTGTCCAGGGAGGGCTCTTCACTCATTTGTTTTTTTTATGACCTTGTTTGTTAATAGAAATCACTGGGAGACACGTTGTGCTTTTTGCTGATGAAAAAATAATAAATTCCTGCCCAAATATTGCAGATTTATCCTCTGGTGTTTTTAAATCTGTATTTTATTGGTATGTATTTTGCCTGCAGAGGGAACAAAAAGGATATACGTTTGACAGATGATTCATTTGAAAATAAAAATGGCTCCAAAAGACTGAAATTCCCCCATCATCATCTGTTTTTTTTAGTCTTGGATCAATTTCGGGGGAAAAAAAGCTTGCTGTGATGCCTGTGGCACTGATGTGCAAGCTGACCTTATCAGTGGAGTCTCTGCTTTTCTTTTCCATCCTCTGGAAAGTGGCCTCGTGTCTGGAGCTAGATTTCAATAACATTTAAAACCAATAATAGAGGTGAAATGCAGAGCCAGCCAGGGAAGCAGGCAGGTGGCCACTTCTTTTGCTTTTGTTTTGCTGCCTCAGTAAACAGGTGATGCAATGCAGCAATGTGCAGTGGCACCTTTGTCCCTGAACAAATGCAACACAGCAAAGTGATCCCCTGCAAGGAGGGTCGGGGCTAAGGATGAAGATAAATATGGAAAAGTTCAAGAAATGAAAATGCTAATGGAAAATCAGCAGAGGTATTTTTTTTTGGTATAGGGTGTGGAAGCAAAGAGCTGGACCAATTAGAATAAAGGAGCTTGTTTCAATCACTTCCTTCAAAGTCTCTCTCCCATCGTCTTTTGATCTCTTGTAATGGCGTTCCCAGTAGTCTTTTAATTAATTATTGATTATCCAGTCTTTGTTTTTTAGGACATAGTTTCTGTAGAGAGGCAGCAGCTCATTAGAAATTTATCTTCTTAGTTGTGGGCATGGGCATAAGCGCAGAGCAACCCCCACCCCCTCTATTCTTCATTCATAACCCAGAGCTCTTTGTTCACAACTTCTCTCGTTAGCTTACAGCCCCTCGCGGCCCCAACCTAACATTACCAAAGCAACAAAACTGGCGAGCGGTATTGGAGCTTTTCAGACGTACAGTTTTGATCCAGATTCCAGCTCAGATGAGGGAAACCAAGACATACATGGATCTAGTCGTCTACATGTGGACGCATCTGAATGGAGCATAGCGGGGAGCTTGTGGACTATCCAGCGTATTTTTCAAGTGGAATCTTTTTTGTCTACTCCTGATTTGTTCCAATTTAAATAAAGAATCACTCGGAAATGCTGTTTTAAGCTTTGTTTCTTTTTACACACTGTATGTCCTCCATTATCAGAGTAATGCCACAAGAACATGTCATAAACACCAAAAACACGATTTTCATCTGAGTGAGTCTTTAAATTTTCTGGTTTATGCTTGAAAATAGACCAAAAACACCAGTAGTTTTAATATTTCTTCACATCTGCAATCTTTTTTGTTGTTATTCTCCATTAGATGTATCTTCTCTTTTTCCCCATTTAAGTTCTTTTCTGCTTTTTTTTGTCTCTCACTGCTTTTCCTCTTGCTCTACTCATGGCTCTGCATCCCTTTTGATTGCTTCCCTTGTGCTTTCCCCTGTGCTTTTTGACTACTCTATTCTGCTGTGTGTGTCAACATCAGACAGCAGAGCCATGGAAGTGCCATACTAATAAGGTTAGAAGGAGCATCTCTGTTTCTCATGGTGACACTTTTATAAATGGCAGGAGCACAGGGCCCAGCCGGTGTTCAATCACCTCTGCAGGGGCTTGCCCATGGGAGACCAGCATGTGTGGCCTGTGAGTGAAAGTCCACATGTATGATTGCAGGTTTGTGTGTTGCCTCCTCCTGCAGCGGCCAGGTTTAAGGTGGATAGAGTTGAAGTGGACAAAGCATGAGAGAGGAAACAGATCTGGAGGCAGAGTGAAGATGAAGGGAAGAAATGACAGCCTTGAGCTCATCTGACCACTTCTGCCTTATGTGTCTGATGTGTGAACCAGAGTCCCATAAATCATGCACTTAGAAGGACTTTCTAGCACCAATCTTTACCTTCTGTCATACTTTAGGTTGATGGTATAGCTTTTAATAATGACGGGACTTGTTCAAATTTTTTAGACCTTTTTTGTTTGGATTTATTGAGGCCTTAACAGGTTAGCGGACTACAGACGAGAAACATAATCTTTCACTATGACTTTTCCCTATTGGATAAAATCTGAGTTTCTAAAAAAAACATTTTTGAAACATGTTTCTTGAAAAAAAAAACGTTTTTTGACTAAGGGTCATTGTTTTCTTTTGACAAATTCCTTTAAAAAAATACAGCTTCTGTCAAAACGTTTCAGTAAATTTACTCATTACATAAACTCAGTTTATCATAATCAGGAAGTAAGAGTCAATACTGCGTTAAAATATTTCATTTCTCTTTAAGTTGCTTAACAGTGAGTCCCAATTGTTCAAAATTTGATGCAAACTCAGAGGGACCACATGTTGCAGTTCCTTTAAAGGCCACTGGAGGCAGGAAAGAAAGAAGCCTCTTTCCATCAACTCTTCTATTAGAAAGTCTAAATTCACACAAATAATTTTAGAACTTTTTTTTTTATTTTTTTTCAATCAGTTGATTTTGGGTGTGTATATCTTTACCTCGAACATGATTGAATACACATCTCAATACATGGTCCACACGTCGATGCTTAAGATTCAAGCTTGTGGCGATATTATACAGTCCAGTTCCTAAAATGAACACAGTCTAGATACATAATAGTTATGTAAAACCAAATGCCTTTCAACAGAGAAATAGCTGGTGCTTTTTATTTTAAGCAACAAAAGTAAAATGTCTAAAGGACCAGCTTCAACATTAAAACATGGCATTTTGGGTCTTTTTGTCTGTTTCGTGCTTTGCGGTTAAAAAAGTGTCATTTTTATTTATGAAGGCAGTAATTGTGGTGCAGTGAAAAATAAAAAAGGTTATCAGATGTTTAGTGCCATCCAACCCGAACATCCACACACACATTCCTCACGGTGGTTCACCTTCATTTGGCTTACATTGGTAGAGGCTAGCTGGTGAATGGACGTCTTTTTGTTTGCATCTCAAGTACATAAAAAGGCAAAGAGAGTAGAGACAAAACAGGAACAGAAACTAAGTTTGACAGAAACCGATTATTTTTACTTCCCGTTCGATTTCATACCTTTTTATCGACATAATCTTGTTTGAAACTGGTTTTCAACTGATACTGTTGCTGCCAGTGCTAGATCGATTTTTTCAAACGTATCTTTATCTTCTACATCCCTAATTGTTTTTGTCTGTTACTGCTCAGATTTTCTGCATTGTTAGAGGGCAAGTATATTTGATTGGCAGGTGGGTGGACTGAACTGAACTCTACTTTTACCATGTGCCGCCCAACTGACCCTTTTTGGAATATAAATGAGGAGGTCAACTCAAGTCAATAAACTCATCCCATTTCAGGCTTTGATTTAAAGTTGTAGAATCCTTTTGGTGACATCACAGATTATCCGAAAAGCCATGGCTTTCATTCTATATGTCTCCAGAAGCTTCATAAACAATGCAGCTGGGTATAAAAGTAAATGATTGCTGGTGTGCGTTGCCTGTCAGTGCCGATAACCAGAGAAAAAGCAGCGATGTGGCTCTGATGCTTCAAACACTTCCACACCTATGAGCACAGGCTGCTGAACTGCAGTGTCATCATTCCTGACCAGAAAAGCTGCTCAGCCAGTCAATGCAGTTGGAGCTCCCTCTCCCCTCCCTGCCCAGTTGATGCTATTTTTAGCTGCATATGCAGTGTGGCTTCACTGCCGACGTAGCTAGCTGGATATTAGGGCTTTTTTTCCTCTCTTTTTTTTTGCTTCTGCAGGCTGAAGCAGCACTGATCCAGCAAACCTATAAGCTTCCTGCTTCCACAGCAAGGGATGCAAAACACACCCTGCTGTGACGGGAATGAACACGGTTAAAGTGAAAAGCTGGAAAAGTCATAAAAGAAGAAAAATAAAAAAAAAGAAGCTTCCTGGATTATTGTGACTAGATGATGAACTGATACTGAAAAGGCTGTCCCATGCATTCTGAGTTTAAACATTTCAAGCAATTACATTTTAATTAAAGAGAGTGAAAGGAATATCTTTTTAAAGCCAGACTAAACAAAGTTATAATAATTAAAAATGGCTCTGTAATTAAAATTAGACAAAAAGAAAAGCAGCTTTTGTTGTCTCTTAAAGCCTGCTAGAGTAGCTGACACAGCTAAAAGCCTTTTTTTCTGCACGTTACATGCTTTGTTAGTCATGGACATTTTGTCTCGTTTGTCTTTCTCCTGCAGGTATGCAAACCTGCGCCTATTAATTCAGCATAATAATATTTAGTATTCCCCTGCATGGTAAACAAATGCTCCAAAAGGATTCATTTGAAATGACTGCACTGCAATCCCATGGTGCATTAGGACTGTTTAAATGCAGGGAGTGCTCACTGAGAGCCACTAGGGGGTTGCTGTGATAATTTCTTTTCTCCTCTTGTTCCTTTAGGCTTCATCACGCCGACACCGGCTTACAGTGAGCAACCCGAACTTTGTTGCAGTCACGTTGCATCATTAGTTGGTGGTTATTTAAAACATTTACCAAAGCAAAATGTTGCTAAATTTGTTTTCTAAATCTGTGTACAACAGACAAAAGAAATCATGAATTCTTTTTAATGTCTACCAAGTTTGATGCCAACATGAGGAGGTTGTTATGGCAACATGTCTGTTCCTGTTGTCAAATTCTTGTATAAGTGCCCAAATATTTTTGTCAAAGGTATGTGCACATTTATCAAATATGAGTTTTAACAGGAGCCTAGTGTTGCACCAAATACTTGGTAAGAGTGATTTTTGGGTATTGTGAATGATCTCCGATTCGGCGATTTTCACATTTTTGGACGATGTGGGAAAAAGAAAACTTTAGTTTGAGCGATCTTCACAAAATATTACACACATGCTCTCAGCTTAAGTCTTGACTTTTGACCTCGGGAAGAGGGCGGCATCTTAAATTTTCCCAAAAGTTGACCTTTATTACCAGCTACAAATTGAACCTCCTCTTAGGGATTTTTGGGATGTGTTGCCTCTTAACTCCTCAAGCATTATTGAAAAAGCTGCTTGAGGAAAAAATGTTGGAATAAAAAGTTGTAGATTTTAAGTGGCGCTGGCATGGCGAGCTCGCAAAAGCGGTTTTCCCTTGATGCTTTCACATTTTGTACTGGATTTATGTGAAAATTTGATATATGATTGCCTGGCTCAAGCTGAACAAAATTACATAACATTCGTTATGATTATATTAGCAATGTGTGCAAGGTTAATAAAAAAATCTCCATAAGTTTACTTTTGGCAATGCTGTTCATCATCCCCAGGTGGTCAAAACACAAATTGGTTGTTATGGAGATAAAACCAAGAGAAAAGCTGTCATTTTGAAAATAAAAAGTGAGGGGCATTTATTTAGCAGCCGCTCAGCCAGTGAAGGCGGGTTGGGGATGGGTGGTGAGGGTGGGGTCCCGTAGCTCTGTGGGCCACAAGTTTAAATTTTAAATTGTATGTTTTATTTTTAACATTTGTAACATGATTAGCCTTCCCGTTCTCATCACCATCAATAATAGCTTCCACCAAATTTCAGAAAAACATCAATGATCTGGCAAAAGTAACAGCAAAAAGATTAATACAACAACAGCTCAGGGTACAGAGCCTCTGGCCAACACACAAATACACACAACTGTGCCCTCAGTGTTTCACATTTCCTCAGAGAACCACATGTTTCTGCCTGAATAATTTCTAAAAAGCAGCAGGAGCAAATTTATTCTTGCAGGAGAAAATGGTTATTTTTCTGAAGCCCTTTCTTGTTGCTCTTCTGCTTTGCTCCTTTCTCCTAATTAACATTTTTGTTTTCATTGTGTGGGACCAGGTGGAGCCCCCTGCAAAAACAGATGTTTTTCAAGAGCAGGCTTACAGGCCAACGGCCTTTAGGAAACACTACGATCGGAGAGACCTTCCTATCGCTTTGGATTACGGAGGAAGACCGAACTCCATCAAGTGGCAGGTAGGGTAAGATCTCACAAGCCCAGACATTTCTTCACAGTTTGAAAATCAAAACTTTAAATCAAAGTTTGCATTTTACCATGGTTTTGGAAAGGTACTAAACTATCTATAGAAGTAGTTCCAGAACATAAAATAATTAAATTGTTTATATTGATACTTAAAAATGGAAATTCAACACAATTTCCCCCCCCAAAAAAATAATAAAACAAGCTTTCGCTTCAGTTGACAATTTAGTTTTCAAAAACATGGTTTCTTTCTTCATAGGTCTTTGTTAGAAGTATATTTGTTTTATTAGATTATTTTTATAAAAAGAAACTTACCTACCACGTTTTTTTTCTTACAGTGTTAGGAGTTAGTCACGTTGCTGTTGATGTTTAATTTTTTGTGTTTTTAATGTTTTTACAGATTTATTTCTTAACTAAATATCAATTTGTTTTCTGTGGTTATTTTTTGCCAGTATTTTCTTTTTTATAGTTTATCATCTTATTTATCTAAATATATTTTCAAATGGTACCCAAGCCTTTTACTTCTCTGCACAGTAAAGCACTTTTGAATTTTCTTTGTATTGTGTTGCTGAGGTAAGGGGTACAGAGCTGAAGACTAATTTACAGGGAGGACACTTTTGAAAAAAGATGATTAAGTGTGCTAACTGCTTTTTGTCAAGGTATCCGTTTGGAATTCCCAACAGGAAGTTCTAAAAAGTTGTTCAAATAAACTGTTATTTAAAAAGATACTTGAGGAATATTTTATGTATAGTGAGTGTAGTGTGTGTGGTGGCAGGTGGTAAAGGTCTTCTACTGTCCCTTTTTCTACGTTTCCCTTTAAAGTCCCACTACAATCATCTTGTGATCTTCATTTGTGATTATACCGTTTTAGGTAAAATATAAAAACCTGTGTCATTTTCTCGGACATTGTTTCTGCAGAGTTGCAGTAGTTGATTAGAAATTCCTCTCTGAGTTGCGGGCCGGACTGTTTGTGGAGTAAGCCTGCCCTGACTTCCCATCATCCATCTGTTTACCGGTACACTCTCTCCTGCTAGCTAACAGTCCCTCACAACCCCGGCCTAACATTACCGGTGCAACCATAATGGCGAGCTATGTAGGAGCTATCCAGCCATACAGTTTTGATTCAGATTCCAGCTCAGACCAGGAAAACAAAGACGTTCATGGATCTATTTGTCTGCAAGTGGATGCATCAGAATGGAGCAGAGGGAGCTTGTGGCCGCTGTAGTAGGTCATGAGTCACATCTACAAGCTTTTTCCGACAGGGTGTTTTCGTCTGCTCCTGATTCACAACAATTTGAATAAATAAATACTTCAGTATGTCCTCCATCATAAGAAAATTGCCTGAAAAAAATGTCAAGCAAAAATTTCTCATTGCAATAGATCTTTAACCTATGACATATGGGCAAAAATTTAATAGGCATTTAATTATTCTTGTTGCTGCATTCCAGTCTTGAAGATGTGACTTTTGTTGTATTAAATGTGTTATTGTATTGTCTCACTCTTCATGAAAAGAACAAATGAATGTAACAGAGCAAAACTGCTGATTGGAGACAAAGTTATTTGTAAAACTAAAATCTAAAGTCCTGTTAGAAAAACTCCTATAAAGAAAAATTTAATCAGAAAAGACGCACAATCAGATATGAGAGTCCCCCTATAGATGTCTATGTAAAGCTGACAACACATATTGTCATTTTTGTGTCATTTGGTTATTTTTGCAGTCCCTTGCTATCGAAAAGAGCTTTTGCCGTTTACCTTTAGGAGGCAGTATAGATCAGCTCAGCTGAAGCCTCCACCAGTCTCCCAGTATTAGTCACAGAACCCATCAATCACAGACTCTATGGGAACTCACAGCAAAACGCAGGAAGTATTTGTGTATTTATTTGTGTGTGCATATATAAATGTGTGCTTTAACACTCCGCCGAGCCATTACTGTGGGCTCCTGCCTGCTGCAGCGTGTGTAGAATTGATGCTTATTTTTCTTTTTTAAATGGCCGTATTGTTTTATTCCAACACACAAATATGCTGCAGGCTACTCTGTAGCTCTACAAATGCCACACATCGCAACTACTCTTATGACAATTATTTTCTAGTAAACTACGATTAATGAATCATGAAAATTGTGCTCTTTTTTTTCCCACTTCAAAGGAAGGCAGGGAGGTGGGTGGTTGAGAGGGCACTTGTTAGTTTTGCCTGTCTTCAGGTGAAAACATCATGAAAGTGTCTCTCATTGCATGAATTATTAATGGAAAACGTTCAAATAAATTTTAGCATTTGCAGAAAATAATGGATTTCTTTTGTGCGCTGACTGTGAGAAAGCATGCAGTGGATAGGATGTGGTGTGTGCTGCCAAATCCACTATTTCTGCTATGTTTCTTGTTATTTCTCCAATAGACAGAGTCTTTTGAAGATGGGGGGGAAAGAAAAAATACTTAAATTGTTCTGTAGCTTTGCACTTAACAAGACTCTATGAATGCATCAGTGGTTCACGAATATTTCTAATTGGTGCTTTTTAGAGCAGTTCAGGTACAAATGGTCAACACTTAGTGCTTGCAAGTCTGTCCTCTTCCATGTGTGTGTACTGTGACCGAAAGTGCTACTGTGATTAGAGTAAGTGGAGAGGGGCTGCTGCGTGTTTGCACAGAGCTGCCCTCGGGGCACCGGTTCAAGACAGCAGCTCAGGATCAATCCCAGTCTGAGAGCTCAGCCTCCGAGCTAATAAAATGCCCGTGGAAAGTAAAAAAAGAGACAGAGTCTAAATTATGTGTTGATTTAGTTTGGGACCCAGGTACTCAAGTATACAGTGTATGCGTATATGTCTGGAAAGGAATCTGTGTTCAGGCGTTTTTATTTTTTCTGTTAAGCCTTACATTTTCTTTGGCACAGAATTGAAAAACTGCAGCTCATTCATGAAAATGACCATGAAAAAGACAAGCGGGCTTCATGTTTAGCTAAACAAAGTCTGTTCAATCAATATCGTTTTTGTGTAGATAGTCATTTTCCGTTCATTTGCAATTACATGGTTCAATCAACAAGAAGTACAGCATATGTTTCTGTCCTCTATAAGCTGCATCATACTTTGTTTTATTTGTATATTTTTAACATCTGGTCAAATATTTTTACACATAGTTTGGGAACAGTAAAGCAAGGCAGAAGCACAGAAACATGGAAAAGTCTACAGTCAGTGGATATTGTACTTTTTATTTATTATTTGAAATGAAACAGGTGAAGACGACTCATCAGCCTTAATACATTTTGAGTTATTTATAAATGTCAAAGCAATCAAATATTTACAACAAATGCTTTTTTATTTACAGACTAATTTTTACATGTGACTGTTAAAAATACATGTAGTAAACATTGTGTTTTTTTGAAAATTTTCTGTCAGCCAGTCAACAGACTAAATTGGTAAACATCAATGACGATGTCAAAACTAAAACGCAAACTGTTGGATCAGCTAAATAAAAAAGCTTTGTTTAAAAAATCCTAACCAGCAATCATTTTTTCTGCATTCTTCATTCTTATGTTGTTTGATGAAATTAAAAATTATTGCTACAACTACATTTTTTCATAGATTTGCCAACAATCAAAACAATCATTAAGTGCCCAAGCTTATAATTGTTCCATGAAACAAGTGTTTGTACACCAACAAAATGAGTTAAAGACCTACTCCAATCATCTTTTGATCTATTTTAAAAGCATCCCCAGTGGTCTTTTGATGATTATGACAGTTATGTTGTTTTTACCAAAAATCCCAAAAACCAGTGTCGTTTACATAGTGCGGCAGGAGGTCATTAAATATTTGCCTCTGAGTTGGTGCAAATCAACCTGCCCCCTCCCCAATACTGAGAGCTCTCTGTTCATACGCTCTCCCAGTGGTTTACAGCCCTTCAGACCCCCATCCTAACATTTCCAATGCAACAAAAATGGCGACCAATATCAGAGCCATCCAGCCGAACCCTTTTGAGCATGATATCAGCTCAGACGAGGAAAACTAAGACATACATGGATCTTTTTGTCTACAAGTGGATGCACCGGAATGGAGTGGAGGAGGGAGCTAGAGGTCCGCACAGTATATTTTCTTCGCAACAAATCAACTTTTTTAAATGTCATTTTTTTGTCTGCTCCCAGATCACAATTATTTGAATGCAGTAATACTCAAAAATGCAACTTTTTTGCTTAATTTTCTTAATTTATTGTACGTTCTGCATCCTCAAAAAATGCCAAAAAGGAGATTTGTTCTCACTTTTATGATCATTTTTCAGCCTTTCTGAATCACGCTGCCCTGCTCATTGGTAAAATGGTTTCTTTCTTAACCAGTAACATTTTTCAAGCTTTTTTTTAATTCTGACAAGTCTCTTTCTCTAAATGAGTACCAACACTTTTTTAAATAGTTTTTTTCATGGATTGTTCCACAACTCTACTTTCAGCACAAGTATTGGAAGCTGGCTGGAGTTGTAATAACTTTGTGCTAAAATTGCAGGTCTTGAGGATGTTTGAGTAGAAGCACATCTGTTTGCTTGCTGATGTATGTTTTAATCCGCGTTTGAGACCATATGTACGGGGGGAAATCCAAGTGAGCTAAATGTCAAGGGCAAGCCGGAGAAAGAAAAGTTGGATCTGAAAGGTAATTTGGCACTCTAGAGGAAAAAGCCTCGGCTTTAATGGGGCGAACAGGTAAAAGCTTTACACGTATGAGGAACATGTGCAGCAGGTAGATAAGAGAGAGTTGAGTGAGTTACTATCCCAGCACATTTGGGTTTGTGTGGGTGTATGTTTTAATGTGTGGTCGGCCCATGCCGTAACATGGAAGCCAAAGGCTCGGAACAGACGCTGTAATCTACTGGTGGCGCCCAGTGCCAAAAAGAGAAAGATAGATGGGGGGGCTCCACAGGGACTCAGCAATCAGGAGACAAGACAGTCGCTTGACTCTCAGTTATAATAGATGAGTTGAGGTCTTCCTGTCTCTCCCTGTGAGGCTTGGTTTAAGTCGAGCCTCTTTACCCTCTGCTGTGCTCTGCAGGGTTGCAACCATAGGAAGACCTTCACCATCTACACACACATGCGCACTACACTTCTCCTTATCTGATTTTTTTAATTTCATTTCATTCATTACCCATCTGCTTTATCATGCTCCCTGATATATTTTTCTACCCTGTGACTTCTGTGCTCCAGGTTGTCGTTTTTGTCCCTCGTCTGTTTCCACTGACATTCACCCGTTCATGTCGCCCCCATTCCTCTGCACTCAAATGCTGTTTCTATTCCCCTTTGTCCTTTTATGGAGCCCGTCAGAGAGCAAAAGGAAAAGGCCATTTTCAAAAATATCAATGCAAACCTGATTTCCGCAAACCCTCCGCCACCATGCAAGCTTTGGTCGGCATTTGGGGCTCAGAGATGTGTGTGTGTGTGCGTGGGGGGGGGGACGATCAATTAATCTGATCAAGCGCTTTAGGAAATGGAGAGCGTAAGCGTTCCTGGGGGACGGATATCCATCTCCTTGGGATGATTGAATTACGCACAGAGTGAGAGTTGCAGAGGAGGGAGGACTGGAGAAATGAGGTAGTAAGGGTGACTGGGGATGAGGGTGCATGAGAAATGCAACACTGGATGCAAGTGAAAGATAGAGGGGAAATAACCAGAGCAGAGCAAGAGGAGAGGAGTGGGATGAAAGAGAGATTTTGTCATTGCAAATACTGTGGTAATTTCTTCTCTTTCATTATTTCATGTTTCCCATTTCCATACATTTTTGCATCACGCCATCCTGCTGATAATTTCTTTATTATACAGTTAGATTAAATGAAGCGAGTGTAGAAATGAGTTAAAGCTGTGCAGCTATTCACAAATGTAACATTAGATCAAAAAGTAAACTTAGATGCTTCAGTTTTATTTATGTACAAATGCATGGAAACTGTCTTCCAATCACTTATAAGGGAAGTCATTCACCCCTCCAAGAAAAGATTTCATACCAAATGTCTGGAAGCTTAATAAGAAAAAGAACACCGTTATTTGTCTCTCACTAAGGAAATTACCTTATTGAAACAGCTGCAAGACATGAACAGTGCTGAAGTGAAGGAGGAAAAAAAAGATAATTAATCTATTTTTTTATCCATTTTCTGAATCCCTTTTGGGATCACAGGGTTGCTGGAGCCTGTCCCATCTACTGTTGCGCAAAGCGGATATACCCTAGACAACTCACACATGCACACCAGGGCCAACTAGAGTCCCTAGTTAACCTATGAAGAATGTTTTTGGACTGTAGGAGGAGGCCAGATCAAACCCACTCATGCACGAAGAGAACACGCAAACTTTCCGCACAGAAAGGTCCCAGTCAGTTTGTAGAGCCGGACAGCAGCAGGACGTTCTAGGCAGGACCTAATTCACTCTCCTTAACAGAGATTACAGTTACAGTGTTCCCCTTGCATGGAGAAATGGCATCCGCTGACTCAGTAGTGGACGGAAAATATCCTGATACACTGAAAAGATAATAGTGTTGAATAATTATCATCCAGGTGATTAAAAAAACGTCTTTAATGACTTAGCGGCTGGGTAGCTCGGTTGGTAAGGTGAGAGGCCACAATGCAGGAATCCAGGGGTCGATTCCCAGAGGGTGATAAACAATGGTTCTGGGTCAATTACCATATCAATGGCGTGCAATGAACATCACTCAGTGAGGGCCGTTAGGCAAGGCCCTTAACGCTACTGCCTCCCGAGCGCGGTTAGGCAGCAGCTCACCGCTCCCCCAGGGGATGGGTCAAAATGCGGAGAAGAATTTCCCCGTTGTGGGATCAATAAAGTCTCAATTATTATTATTATTAATGTTTCAGAAGGTTTTTTGATGAGTAAGGATCAGTGAGGAACATTCTTCTGATGCGGGTGGGGGTGGGGGGTGGTTCTTTGTATCTGCGGATTTTGCGCATTTGTCTCCGGTTCCTAACCCCCACGAAAATGGTGGGAATACTGAATTACTCCTAAAACTTTCTAGAGTAGCTCGTCTGCGTCTTCCAGCTTTACTATCAGCTTGAACAGCACCAATGGGCAGTGTCAGGGTTCAAAGGGTTAAAAAAAAAAGACTATTTCACACGACACGCCTTACTCACTCTTACAGTAAGTATTTACTACGACCTGTTGCTCGCAGCATGCCGATGGAGAAAAATGTGCATTAACAGTTTTGTCCTTTGGGTTCATTGAGTGGTCACGACCGGGCAAACGGCCTGTATCCACCTATAAGGGCAGCTGTGAAAACGGCATAAGACTTGGTTGAATTTTGTCCTTTACTTTGACGTTTAGGTTAAAACCACTTCTTCCCCTTTAGATCCTTTGGGCCGAACTCTGCAAAAATGTGTCCAAACACAGTTCTGACTCTTTGTGAACGCCCTGACTGCTGGTACCCGGCACCGCCTCGGTCTGTCCTCTTTTGTTTACATGGAATCCTCTTTGGTGTTGTACATCTCAGCCGTTTCTGATCCTGTATTCAGGTGTCGTTCCAGTGAAGCCAAGCTCAGTGCCTCACTGCTGTCCATCAGTCCAGGCACTTCTTCAAGTTTTATCACTACCAACCACTACTCCTGGCTGGTTGTGCTTGTCCTCTCCTTAGAGTTCATCCACTTGTTGTCCTCAGTTTTGGGCTGATGAAGAGCCCTTAAAAGCTCAACAAGGTAGCACTGACCAGATCTTCTTTATAAAGCATTAATTCACAAGCCACACAAAATCATGTCAGAATAATTGAAAAGACAGATCTAATCTAAAAATCTAATAATATGCTAACAAATATGACAACAAAAATTATAATTAAAAAAATGTTCTTTTGCAAGTATTTATTACAAAGGTTTGGTTCTCTCAGAAAAGTACAGTCCAAAAACAGCCCTTTTAAAAAAAAATATTCTAGATTGAACAGAAAGTGTTTAATTAAGCAAAGAATTTCTGCCAACTAATTGAAAAAACATGATACCTAGAAATTGTGTTTTTAGAAAAGAGTTACAGGAATTATGAGAACGTTCCGTTTGTCAAAACGTTGGCAAAAAAAGCATACATTTAGTTTTTTTTCTCGGTTCCACAGATTTTTGCAAATTTAGAAGTAAATGTTTGAAAAAGGAAACAGTATGGTGGTATGAACAAAGATTTGTTTTTTACTGTCTCTTAGATTTAGCCAAAAATAAAAAATAAAAACTAAATAAAGACACTTTGTTTAAATTAAATGTATGTTTACATTTATTTTGTATAACATTTAAAACAAAACATTCTCTATAGATAATGCAAATTTTAAAAAAGATTTTTGTAGTGTGTTTTACCGCAATATTACTCTGGATTTGTGTTAAAAATATATATTTTTATGATTAAAAATATTTTTTATGTTAGCAGAGTGCATTTTGGGTAAATATTGAGTGATAAATTGACCCATGGGGTTCCAAAAAAGGAAAAATGTTGAAAATGGGACTAAATGTCAAAATGAAATGCTAATTCTAAGACAAAAAAAACATTTGTTAATGGAATAAAAATATGAAGGAAAAGTTCAAAAAGCTTCATGAATGATGTACCGAATTTCTGTCCTTTTTAAAAAATTTAAAAAAAATCATGATTTACAGTGAAATTTTGTTTTGAGATTGTACAAAGCAGATTTATAAAATAGTTTTACATGAATCATTGATGTCACAAGTCATAGAAAATGCTGAAAAATACGATTTTCACAACAGCTCTGTGAATCTCTCTGCCACAATAACATTTGAAGTTCTATTCAGAGTATAGAAGCCTTAAGCAAGTAACCCTTCTAAGAACAATGCAATTCTTTCTGCTTAACTTATTCAGAGTGAGCGTTTCAGTTTAAAAAAAAAACTCCTAAAATCCTTTTGGGGTTTCCAGAAAAAAAGAAAATCTAAAACATTAAATCTTTTGTGTTGGAGCTTTTGAAGAAAAGGTGAACATCAATCAAAACCTTTATAAAAGATTTAACACCTTGTTTTATTGGAAATGACTGACTCTGACTTTCCAATGGCAGCTTTTGTTAGGATTTGTTATGAAATTGAATATAGCAGTTTGTTTTACTAGAAAACGTTGATCTTCTCTTCCACCGCGGACACCAGAGTTTTGGGGAAAACTCTGGTGAATAGAGGGAATAAAATGGGGTTAACCATGCGTTCTCAACTGGCTGGCAGAAAACTGGATACTCTCGGGGTAGACTTCTGTGTCGAAAGAAAAACGATGAACCACAATAAAAGGAGAGAATATGAACAAGCCCCCTTGGGCTTTCACAGAGGGGAGAAGAGAAGAGAAAGTTTAGATTAGAGGAGTAGGAAAAAAAACAGCAGGCCCTCTTGCTGAATAAAGAGATGAGAAAAGAAAGGAGATGGGTGGAAAAAAGATCCTCTTCGACAACAGCAGTGGCTAACTATCAAGACATGCTGCTTCCCCGGAGGGCGAGAATTGCTGAATTACTGATGGGACGAAACCAGATGAGCTGCACCACTTCCAGGCTGCAGGAATGAGGGGGACTTCAGGAATGGAAGTATCCAGTGGAGGGAGCCTATCTACAGAACTTGATCTCCACCGCCTGCTGCCCTCAGACATTTCTCCTAACAGACAAACGCCTCATGAGGCTGATGATGGTTGTTCAGACTGCAGGCCTTTCACCCTTGCTGTGACATGAGACAATAGCAAATAATGGATTTTGAGGGAGAATGAAGTGTCACAGGGGAAGATTTTACTTTCAAGATGATTTGCTTTGGGAATCCATGCAAAGCTGCTCACTTCTGCGAGCCGTCTTATTGCAGCCATTTAAATTTAATTTGTTTTTATGTTTTTGCCCTGGCAACAGCTGCAGAAAAGTGTTTTTAGAGGTTTTTTTTTGTTCTTCAGCCTCAGGAGTGCAACCACTAAAGGGATTTTTTTATTTGCATTTATGTGGATGACAGAAAACCAGAAAATGTCAACACAGAGTCATTATAGGTTGTAAATGAGAGGTTTAAGTCGTGACATTTCACAGATCACAAAATTAAAAAGTGGAAATTTTATGACATCAGGAATGGGCAATAATGTCGCCACAACTTTGGAACCGGAGCCAAAATCATTCAGTCAAAAAACGATATGAAAATTTCTGCCTCTAATAAAGTTGGACCATCACAAACATCAGCTCACCTGCATTAAACGTTAACATGTTGGCCATGTTGTCACAACTGCTCAATCTATCTACAGTGTTTTTTTTTTTTTTTTGGACAACAAGTTGCTCCGGAGTAGGCCAATACATCCCAGCAGCTAAAAAAAACGCATAATAAAGAAGAAAAAGTCATATATAAATTTGGAATGAATACAATAATAAACTGAATATATGCACGCTTCCATAACACATTGATGCTAATTTAGCTTCAAGAAACTCAGATAATCATGGCATAAAGAACTAGTCAACTAAAATCTTCAGATAACTTCAAAACACTAAATCCGTTTAATTTTTTATCCTCAGTGTTGTTCTGGAACAATTCCGCCAAGTCTGGCGTAAGACTGAGTGGCGCTTCTCCTTCTGTGTTGGTGTCAATAGCAAATACACACACCTACAGTGCCCTAAGCAATCACATTTAAGTCGCACCCCTGGCCAAACACAAAAATAAGCTCACCTGTTGATGACGGTGGTTCATGACTCCAGTTTGTAAAGGACACTTTTGGTTCTTCAAGGCTACTAAATTTTTCAAGGACAAGACTTTTTGCTGTTCATTTGAGCAGCTTTTTCAAAACACAGTAAAAGTTGAATGAGTGGGAATCTCCTCAAAAAGCTTTTAAAGGAGAGACCTTCTTCAACAAAACAAAAGTTAAGAAGAAAACATCTCCGAATTTGACCTCAATATCTCCAAATTGTATTGTTTGGTTTACCTGCCGTCTGTGATCTGGCCGCTCATAATAGTTCCCAAGCACCAAATCATTCATTCATTTTCACATTCCTTTCATTTCTGTTTAGGGGGGGTCCTTAAGGCTTCCCAGCTAATGTTGAGCGTGGGTAGGGTCACCCCATCATCACAGAGACAGAAAGCACACACACTCAGTCACAACTTTAAAATGTAGACATGTGAAAACCCCTAAGAAGCCAGCTTTTGGACTGGGGGAGGAAGCTGGAGTGCCCACAGAAAACCCCCCCACACGGGCAGGGATTTGAACCAGGGGTTGTTAGTGATGCTTCTTTAGTGCTACCCACTACCCCACCATGCAGCCCAGCAAGCCCAAAATCTGGATAGTCTGGATAAAACAAATCGAGGGGTATAGAAAATAAAACAACTTCAGTATCTTATCCTTATTTAAGTCATTTTTAAGTTTTGTTTTATTAAAGTGGATTTCAAAATGTTATATTTAATAATATATTGAATTTGAAGCATCTTTCAAGCCATGCACTCACACATATATGATTTCAAATACATTGTGTACAAAGGATCACAGATTCCAAAATCATAATGAAACTTCTTCATATAAAAAAAACACAGTTACAATGAGAAGGCCAGTTGAAACAGATTTGTTTTCAGCAGATTAGTGGATTTTAGTGGATGACATTGACGTTCTAATGTTTTCAATTTACAAAAACAAAGGTTTGGAAGAAATGCAGGACCTGGTAGAGCACCCTAGGGCAGAATTTAGTTAATTAAATAATGGAACTTAATGATGACAAACGGCAGACTGCATTTTAGCACTCTTGCCTCACTGTAAGAAGTCCCTGGTTGGAATCCCAGCTGAATCCTTTCTGTGTAGAGTTTGCTTGTTCTCCTGGTGCATGTGTGGGCTTTGTCCAGGCACTCCCACTCCCTCCCACAGGCCAAAAAACAGGCTTCATAGGTTAACTGATGACTCTAAATTGTTCCTAGAAGTGAATGTGAAAGTTTGACCCTTCAAAAAATCTTTTAAGTAATGCACTGACTGAACCCTTCACATGTTTTAGCTAAAACCTGATTTACTCTTTGTATATTTTCCAGAATTATTTTGACTGAATGGTTTTCTTAATGTAAATTGAAGTATGTATTGTGATGTGCTTTTATCCACCTTTATATTTCTCCACTTCCCTGGTTATCATCATAAAATAAGAACATGTTCTTAATCGCTTACCAGGTTAAATAAAGGTTAAATAAAATACCAACTAGGATAGGCTCCAGCAATCCTGTGATCGCAAAAGGAATTGAGCAGATTTGAGAAATGGAGGAATTATAAAAAAGAGTAACTTGAACAAAAACATGAAAAACAGTGAACAACGACTGAGGGGGGAGACAAAAGGCTCCGACCCTGCCAAAGAGAAATAAAGAAATTCAAATAGATTAAACAACTACAACAACAACAACTGTGGATAGTCGGTGACTTGACTGATACTTGGTGTGACTGACCAACATATGTTTGAAAATATTTAATATCATCAAAACCCAGATATCATACAAACGTTGATGTGATGTGCATTATGGATGCTCAACAAAGTGATGCTGGTGATTCTATTCTTGATCCTGAACAACAGCCTGTCAGAAACTTCCAGCAAACTCACATCAAATCGGACGTAAAGGCCCTGCGACTAAGCATCCTTTGATTTTCGTCTTCAGACCTTTCTCTTCTTTTCCACCATTTGCTTTCACATCACCCAGCTTGCATGGTTTCAGCAGTCACCCTGTTGATCCAACACAACTGTCCTTCCTGTGCAGATGGCGCGTAAGACAAATGCATCCACCGTCTCGCAGGGAAACACAAGACCGTGACTCCTTGTAGACAGATGGGGAAAGCTATGAATAGCAGGGAGGGGGGGGGTGAAAGAAGGAGACAATTAATAAATGACATTAAAATGATGTGGGAGAAGGAGATATGTGATGGCTAGAGTGGCTGTGAAATTAGACTAAGACAGAGGACGAGACGGAGAGGGACCCAGGGCGCCTGCCAGAACTGCAAATCATGTCCCTCATTGCCGCACCAGAGCTGTCACCCTTCCCTCCTACAAAATAAGCTGGAGATCTATTGATTGGCACTTGTATTTGTTAGTGTGCTCCTGCTTGAAATGAAACCTTTAATTAACTTAATGGACCAGCTGCAGCTGCAGCCAGTAAGAGCAGAGCGGCAAAAAGATAGGAGGAAGAGCAGAGATAGATAATGAGTGGGGTTAAAGCAGCCCTTCTATCAGATACGAGACAGCTAAAGTAAGCTTTCAACCAGAGGGTTCACATCAACTGCTAAAAGTTCTGTTGGTCTGAATAGCGTCTGTGTTTTTATCTATGAGTCACCCCCCCCAAAAGCGTTAAGGGCCCCCCTGCTTCTGTCTGTGCCGCCATCTCTCTGGAGCGCACCTCTCCCCTCCACTACGCGCCATTCTCATTCCTGTCCACTCATCCATTCTGTCAAAGGTTAATTGGTTTGGAAATGATTCGATTCATTCTCAACGTTAATGCTGTTATCATGCTTTTGTTAGAAAAAAAAGGGAGAAAGAAAAACTACCCCCCACATGCACTTAAGCCTAATTTAAAATAAAGGGAGAAAAAATCCAATTTAATTTTTTCTCTTCTTACTCTGGCCCAGAC
This sequence comes from Oryzias latipes, assembly GCF_053564925.1. NCBI lineage: Eukaryota > Metazoa > Chordata > Actinopteri > Beloniformes > Adrianichthyidae > Oryzias > Oryzias latipes. The sequence goes on from NC_136258.1 coordinate 24,066,443, forward strand.
TTGTCCCCACAAGTCTTTTCCTTTAAATTATAGCAGAATTTCATTACCTTGAAAGCCTTTCCGCCTCCTCCCTCTGCTCCCCTCCCTGTCTCCAATACTTTGAATGGCTCAGGACTAATGTCTTTCTTGTAACCTCAAGGTCGGAATATTTGGACCCGGGGAAGCGCTCAAGGGTTCCTGTGATTAATGCACTGTACAAAGTACCTTGGAATAATGCAGTGGCTGATGACTGCACAGACAATCTGCCGTGCACACACGCAAAAACACAGACACACACGTGCTCGAGGTATTTAAAGATGGAGACACAGCATCACTGCCCTTAATGTGGATCACGAAGGGGCTTTCATATTCAAATCGGGTTCGCTGGAGTCCCCTTTAACGCCTCCACTACCACCACAAGAATGGGGTTCAGTCCCCAGACAGGAAGCATGTGTTTTTCACTCTTGACACAAATCTAACTTTACTTAACTGGACATGACTGGGCATCACTTCCCCACAGCTGGGGCAAGGAAAAGGAAAGTTCCAAATTCCAGCGTCATCTTTCTTGCAGCACCAGTATTTCAGATGTTAACACACTGCATTTTAGGGGATTATCTGTGAGTGTCAAAGAGCGATAGTTTTGGTGTTTCTACATACTTGTGTATCTGCAGCAAAACAGCCACAATCTGTTTCTTTTTTTTTTCTTCTTTTGCTGACACATCTGACGACGTCTGATAAAAATGTTCTTTTCCTCATTTCTGTGACCACTCAAAGGTCCTCCTGCTGGCTTCTGGGCTCGCTGCCGCTGCCCTATTGATCACACACACACATACACACACACGCACACACACACACCCACACACAGAGGGCTCTGTATTGAAGTTGTTTGCAAGACTCCAGATGCTATCTCTACTTTTGTTAATTATTTACATTTGGTTTCACAAATTTGATCGATAGTTAACTGAGCCAGCAGGGCCCGTCTGCAAGACAAAACAAATGCTTTTGCAGAACAGAAAGACGACTCTTCAGGGTAAAAAAGCTGCTTTGTTTTTTCACTTTTGAGTGTGTAGGTATGTTGGTTTAAGGAACAGATAAGGGGTGCTTGAAATATTGTCATACTTCACATCGTAGTCTGATCTTAACATCCTTTAATTTCAGGTAACGCCACAAGAACTGGATAAGTAGTGGCCATTCTCTGGATTTAGATTCCACTTAAAGAGACATAAATGGGTAAATAGTTGTCTGTCTGTTGTGGGATTTGGAAAAATGAGGCCTTTGGACTGGTGTTTTTTTGTTTTGTTTTTAGAGGTAAGGATTTAGAAATAAACTTTTCTTAAACATTTAACAGAAGATGCATATGGTTCAAATGTTTCACTGTAGTTTGCAAATAAATAAGATTGTTTCAAAGCATAATTTCCACAAAATATAATCATCACAATAACTATAGGAAAGAGCCTTAAATAACTTTCCTCAATAACAATTTACCTGAAGCTGCTTATAAAATGAGCCACTTTTTTAGCAAATACAGTTTGATGTGTTGAACAAATAAAAGAAACATTGACTATTTTTCTTTCTGAGGAAAGCCAATGGAACTTGATAATATTAGGGCAGACAGAATAAACAGCCATTAGTGACATATTTTTGCTAACGCTTACCCAGTTTGTATTGAACACCAAATCTCTAATCATTATCACATTTCTAAAGTTAGTTGATTTTCCAATGACAACTGTGCCAATAATGAGATTTCCAATCAACACTGGTGGATGTTTTTCCTCAAAAACTCTATAAGTCCAGCATAGTATCACCAATATCATCCTGACTAACAGCAATGTTAATTTTTTCTCTGTAGAGGAGATTTCTAAACCTGAATACCTCCAAACCACTGCATACTACTGAACCAACTCCTCCTGGTATCTAATGATGACATTTAGGGCTTTTCAATGACACCAAATGTGATGGGGTGGGGCTCTGAGAGTTATAGTATTTGTGGATAAAATAAATTTGACTGGATAGGTTTTTTACTCACGTTGTTATAACACAGACATGTACAATATTTTAGAGGTTCAGATCTGCACAAGTGTCAAAGTAATACAGGAACCAGAAGTCACCCTTGAGCAGCATTTTGTATCCATGGAAACCACTGTGTGCAAATGGACCCCTTGCATGTGACGGCAGTAGGCCGCCATTTTGGGAATCAAACTGTGGGAGTCAAACAGAGGGCGTCGCTGCTGTGGCTATTTGTCGTGTTGATCTTTTGTTGTGTTGACTCGACTGTCTGCCTTTGATCAGTTCCCTCCGTGTTGTCTGCAAGACAAAATAAAGGGCTGCAAGGTCTGCCACAGATCAGAACTGACGTCTGGTATCTGTTCGGATGAAACCCGTCACCCACACACGAGCACGACGCAGAGCAGTGGGGCAGTGATAAAGTGGTTGGGGTGTGCACTTTCAAAGACTGGGTCGCAAATAGAAAAGATGAGTTTTTATATATTGACAAAATACAAAAATCCCATTATATCAAAGCATCGAGCATCAATAGCCTTAATATAATAATAATTTATCAGCCACATGGTGCGGGCGAGGATAACGGAGACGGACATAGACAAAGAAACAGCTCAGGCACATTCAGGCTCTGCAGAAACCTGGGGTGCAGCTTCCTCACATTGTTGAGGAATAGTTTGCATGCTTTACGTTAATGATCAAGGTTAAAAACGATAAAAAGTACTGGTTCCAGCACCATATTAGTACCAGCACCCTTTCTAAAGTAACAGATTGTCACCGGTACCGGATAAAACTCAAAACGATAACCATCCCTAACACTACTGGTGCAACAAGAGTATTGGAGCCAACCAGCTGTACAGTGTTGAGCCAGATGCCGGCTCAGACATGGAATACAAAGACATTGGTGGTACATGATTCTCCAATTAGAGGTGTTTTTTTATTGTAATTGTGGTTCGCACATCTATCTAAAATCTGACTGACAGAAATGGATTAAGGCATGATATGCTGATCTGTTTTAGTCATTTGTCCTGTAGCACCTCAGGCGACCAACATTACAAACCCAGATCTACGCACCTACTAATTCCTGTGATGCCTTATGAGAACCTGTTTGTCTTAATGTTTGTGTTCTAATTTACCCGTTTGAGCTGCATGTTTGCCATTGTTAACAGACAGACATGTCAATCACTAATCCTGCTGGGTGTTCAACCACCAAACCTGGTACTGGCCTCGCCGTTGCCTTATCTTGCTTCTGTTTCCAGCCTGTCACTGATAAGGAAAAAGAGCAGGGAGGAAGGTGGATAAGTGGGGCTGGGGAAATAAGAAAAATGAAAATAAAGAGTGAGTTGTGGTTAAAAAAGAGTGGAGGTAGATATGTGGAGACAGAAATAGGGCATGATTAAAGAGGGAGGTCTCCCTGGTGGCACACTCGCCCTTTTCTCTGCTCCTTTATGCAGATTGTTAAATTTGCCTCATCGTGGTTGCTGTGTTTCATTGGTGCAGATAAATGGCGTCTCACTTTTGTCCTACCACAGCCATGTAAGTACATTCCAAAAAATACAATGCGGAGCACCAATCCATCCTGAAGCTATTTTCTGCTTGTCAGCAATGTTTTGATTTGTGTTTGTGTGTAACTAAAAAGCTCAGCCTCACAACAACACACCAACCCATATATCTAAACCAAAGGAGAAAGGTGCAGTAATTTGTGTTTAAGTCATAGACTCTGTGGGCCACGCTGAAGCCTCAGCTCCAGCTTCAGTCTGGGTTTCACCTGACTCAGCATTATTGCTAAATCTGACTTTCGACATCATGCATCACCTCGTGGAGACAACCTCTGGCCGCAATCTGGGCGCCTTTGTCAGCTCGGGGCATCCTGGCCTCCGAATTGCTGAGGTGATAGAATTTCCCCTCCTCCCCCGCTCCTTCACATCTGTACATCAGCATTTCTTTCTCCACTGTCACCCGCTCAGACTACCTCTGACCAAAAGACTGTGGTGATGAAATCCCTCTCAAATCATTTCCTCTCTGCCCCATTTACAGACACCTCTGTTTCACAAGTTGAAAAGCAAGAGGGAAGAAAAAGAAGTGATCAAAAAGTATGACAAGAAAGAATCTGGGAGTGATTAGATAGAAAGGGAGTAAAACGAACATACAGAAGGTTTTGATTAAGTGGTCTTTTAAAGTGCTAGTGGGTAGCAATTCAGCAGCTCTTTAGTCTCCAGAGGACCTGTCTCAATTACACTAATGAGGCAGAATGACTTAACTGTAGCTTCCAAGGAAGGCAACTGGAGAAAGGGAGTCTTGCAAGGCCATAAAGGAGGGGTTGGGGAGCATCAGCCCCGGTTCGTGTGTGTGAAACACACAGGAAGTGAATGCCCTGTGAAGTTAAATGAAGTGTGCCGGGCTCATTGGAAGCCCGTGTTAGCTGGCAGACTGACACTCAGTGACCTCCCACTGTGCACATCACTTTCTCGTCTGGGCTGTCAGGGAACAGTTAACCTCAGTCTGCCCGAACCTTGACCTTCGCTAAGCCAATGCATGTCTTCAATGAAAGCATCGCATTCAGAATGCAGACATCAGTAGACAGAGGCATGAAGCGTTAGATTTTTACTCTGCTGTGAAAACTAAGCATATGATCGCTTCGTGCTTGTGTGCATGAGCGTCTCAATATCCTGTTTAAAATGATTCATTTTCAGTGGTCCATTTTATCCACACAAAATAATAGAATCAGCCCACAATGAAAAAATACACTCACCGGCTACTTCATTGGGCACATCTGTCCAACTGCTCATTAACGCAAATTTCTAATCAGCCAATTACACGGCGAAAACTCAGTGCATTTAGGCATATAGACATGGTCAAGACGATCTGCTGCAGTTCAAACCGAGCATCAGAATGAAGAAAGGCGATTGAAGGGACTTTGAATGTGGCCTGGTAGTTGGTACCAGACGGGCTAGTCTAAGTATTTCAGAAACTGCTGATCTATAGGGATTTTCACCCACAACCATCTCTATGGTTAAAAGAGAAAATATCCACTGAGGGGCAGTTCACTGGCAGTAAAGCATTAAAAAGTATACGCCATTTACCATTGTTTTATGTAGTCTTGAAGTTGTTTCCTGCTAAAAATGTCTTTTTCTCCAGTAAGTGAACAGGACAGATCATGAAACAAAGGAACTTAAAGAAGTTAATAAAAAAGACAACTCCATGAAAAGAAAAATCCAATCTTAAGGTTAATGAAGCAAAATCTTAAAACATGAAAAAACACTATGAAGCAGCTGGACTGAGGATTTATGCCACTAAGAAAACTAGAATGAGTGTTGTCCAAATGCAAAGAGAAATGTTGTCGTTTGTTGGTATATCAACACCTACCTATCAGATTTCCAGTGACTTTCAGTTTAAGACATGACATCTTGACTAATGAGAAAAAAATCACATGCTTTGTACTTTTTCACACCATCCAAAAAAGTTTTCTCCCAACATTAGTTTCAGGCTGACGTTTCGTCTCACAGGACAATGTGTTTTTGTGAGACCAACACTTTCACTGATGGCTATTTCACCTTTCACATTCAATTGTAGGGAAACTGCTAGAATCATTTGTCATTCTTTCATGGGCCACTGAGTGAAATATGACTCATGGCTTCCAGAAATGTTAAATTTGAAAAAGCACCTTGGCACGTACCACCTTTGTCTCAAATTTCCTCCCTCATCTCCTCCCTTCTTCTAAGCTTTCCGTCTTAAGAAGAAATTGCTTTTATTTAAACTCATCTTGATGTGGCTTTGTGACATGAAATGTGAAGAAATCAACATATTGTTTATCTGTCTCTTTAAATCTCCATCTCTAAAGTTTTTGTTTTACTTTTGACCATCAATTCTGCCTCTTATAAGGGAACTGATTTGGAAAAAAATAGGAAGTTTTAGCAAATGCAGGTCAAAAAGCTAGATTTGTTTTTTATATTTTCCAGAATCACAAGCCATCAAATTCCTGAACAGAGAATCTAATCTTAGCGCATGAATTTGAGCAAAAACGAACTTGACTAAAGCTCACATTTACATATCTAAAATTGAAGTTTGGATTGGAACACATCGAGCATAGCTTGGCTTTAGGTGTGAAAATGTCAACTGCAAATGGTATCAAGTTTCCCTCGTCAGCGCTGATGGAGGACCAACAGCTGCCCGGGTTGCCATTTGTCTTCTTGAGCGAAATTTCTAATAACCGTAATGGCTTTGGCAATAAATTACCAACAGCCCGTCAAAGATAACATAGTGCAGCATTTGAATCTAACAAAAAAGCCGTTACAGCTTTAGCTCGATCATATTTTTACAACTTAGAAACTCCCTAAAGGTAAGATTTAAGCTAATCGTAAAAACCACATTCTTCTTCCTATATCACTATCCATCTTTGTACTCTATAATATGCAGTGGTGTATGCTACTGCATATTATAGAGTATTTTACCCTGATGTATTTATTAATTTTTAAGCAAAAAAATAGCACAAACTCCCTTCTGGTATTGGCTCCCTGTGATGGGCTTACAAAACAACAACAAAACCTGAGAGGACTCAGACGGGATCTTACCCTGAACCGCATCATCACTTGACCTCGTCCCATAGTATTTACCCCCACAACCCCTTATGGGGATGTCTGCAATGCTTCTATAGCATGAGTGTGCTTGGTAATTGGAGCAGCAGGAGGCGATTTGTTCATGTCCATTCCTTCACTGCCGGTGGGCAGCTCATCCAGTGATGCCCTCCTGCCATTTGTCAAATGGGAGTGTAATTTCCCGCTCATCTGTTTCCATCTATATGGCAAATATTTAGGGGGGAAAAAAGTGGGTGATCACATCGTAGTAGTTAACTTTTAGTTTCGGCGGTTACTAATACGCTCACGTTTGTGGCAAATTCAACAGCCCAGTGGTCAGGGGCCTCAAATACTCTTCATATACAAGTGACGCAGTTCTCAGTTATGTGGTATGCTGCAGATTCTTTTACGTAACTGTGTTATACTAACAGATGGAGCATACTGTGCCTCTGGGATTGTGTGTCATGCTGAAAGGAAAGATGCCTCACATGAAGAAAAAAAAGCCCACAGGAACAAGTTCAAAAATCCAGTCTTTTGCCTTTAGTCTGAACCTCTTATTACACTTTACCTTTAACCTTTTACTTCCACCATCATTCTGCTTAACCCTTTAACACCAGAGCTTCATCTCCACTTTTGACTTTCTTTCGCCTACCATGAAGCTGTGTTCACAATAAATGCAATTTTTGTAGCATCCTTTTTAAATGTTTAGTCAGTGTACAGACACAATCAGTGAGCTTGAATTGATATTTTCTGCGTTCAAATATCTGAACTTTGGCAAAGAATTCACATCTCATCCACCAATCAATATTTTCCCTCCTTTGACAGTTGCTTGGAAGCAAAGTCGTCAAACTGGGTTACAAAAAGCAGACGTACGGCTGAAAGCGTCTGTCATTCAGATGTAGCTCCTCCAGTAAATGGTGAACCTCATTGTACTGGAAGAATATCTGAAGGATCTCATGAACACAGACCTAAAGATGGGATTACAACGCTATTATAGAGCTTTCCAATATACTGTACATACACTTGATCTCTTATCATCATCCGGATTTTCCATGACTGTATATTACAAACAGGTACAGTCAATGCTTCCATGTAGCGATGAAGCTAAAAACCTCAGACAGTAGCTCCTCCCACACGCGTCAGGAGGGTCAAGTTTGGGGTGAATGCAAAAAAACTCTCTAAACATTAACGTGATCGTGTCAATCAGCAGAATCTGAAGCAGAGAAAAGCAGCCTTGCACTGATAGGCAACACTTTACAGCAGCAAAGTGCAGCTTTGTCTTAACTTTAAGCTTTATCACTTCATGTTAGTGATGGGTTGATGATTGGTGCAAAGCCAGTATTTTTTTTTTCTTCTTCTTCTTTTTAAACTTGTTCTGTCCAACAGCTGAGCAAACAGATTAGAGCTGAAGGCTTTTTGTGTTGGACAGGTTTTACTATCACAAAAAGAGGTTATATAGCTTTGAGAAACTAGAGTGTAGATTTGTATAAACCCCTTTTTGTCGTATTATTTTTTATTTATTTGTTACATTTAGTGTGTGTGGGGAGGGAGAGGGGAAGAATGTGATGGGAGGGTGGAAGAGAGTAAAGGGAAGAAAGGTGAAAAGGTGGGGGATACAAGCACTGATTTGAATAAGTTATTATTTTAAGCTGTAACAATTATACCAGATCTGCTGGAAAGACGAATGTTACATCAAAGGTGAAAATCTGACACTAAGATGAGCGAAAAAATCAATACACTGTGGGTAAGGAGGAGGGATGAAGCAGACAGGGAGCAGTGTGGCAGTGTGCACGTGCACGTGGGGGTGGAGATACATGCATGCTGCCGACGTGTGTTCATAAGGGGAGCCAGATCCTACCCAGCCAGACCAGCCAGACCAGGAGAGGGGAGGAGAGCCCCCCAGGCCAGAAGCCCCCCCAGCATCTGGACCCAGGCAGCCCGGGAGGGGGGGGAGGAGGGGACCGCCCACCCCACCAGCCAGGCACAGAGAGGGCCCCCCTACAGGGGCCCCCCCAATGCCCAGAGGCACAAGCGAACCCAGTGTCCGGCCCCCAGGCCACAAGACAGGAGCGCTTAGCCGTACCAGGCGGCAGCCATGGGGGCCACCGGGCGCCGGACACCGAGACAAAGGCCAGGGACGAAGCCAGGGCCCCCAGAACCCAAGAGCTGGCCACCACCCGACTGGTGCCCCGTCTCCGCAAGCCAGCCCAGGCATGCGACCTAAGCAACCCAGGGATCGCCACGCACCCACAGCCACCCCCCATAACCCTACAACCCTACACACTACAACCCCCCGCCATAATATCTGAGCCCCCCCCCCCCCCCCCCCCCCCCCCTGATTCATGTCGATGTTTGGAGAGTTACACTGTGTCAAAGTTACTGAGATGTCACAGGCGACATCTTCAATGTTAAAGGGAGACTGCAAATCTTTAAAAAAGGATTTATTTGAGGGGTTTAGGGCTCCTCTGAATGTGGCAATCTTATTCTCATTCACAAAAGTATTTCGTTGCACGTAATAATTTGACTTATGGGTTGTTGGAGGCTGACGTCATGTTAGGCTCTTTTCTATCCCTGCAGTGAAGTGTTTCCTCTTTAAGGGGCCAAATGTATCCCTATTCATTCAGAAACTGGAGTGTAATGCAGCTCTGAGATAAAACTGTCTGGATCGTTCCACACAAATGTCATATATTTTCCAATAAATTAATTCAAAATTGCGTCACCATTTAGCACATTTTCTAAACTCCTTTTTCTTCACTCGGTTAGGATCCATTTTACATATTTTTTTCTTTCAGTCTGTTAGGAATATATCGAATAAGTACTGTATGTGCCTCTTGAGTCCTTTTCAGATTTTTCTATTAGAATTGAGACAGAAATGTGCATGACTGTGCCTCAGTAAAGACACTTTCTGATAAAGGAACATGCTATTTGAGATTTTGTTATCATTTTAATTACTGTCATGAAGAGAAATTAAAATTAATTTCCTCCTCAGTTATCGTTTTCAACTACAAGCAAGCGCTAAAGAAAATAATTATATTTTCTAAGAACTTTGTGAGACAAGTCTTAAATTCAAGATTGAATTGAGGAGCGATCTCTGCAATCTAACTCATACACTCTCATTTCCAGTGCTCTTTGGAAACTTTAATAGAAAAGTGGCAAAAGGTGGCGGTGGAGGATTTTTAGATAAACGCCTAAGGCTTACAAAAATAAGACGTTCTTTGGGGTCTGATGCAAAGATTTGGCACATGAAGATTATAAACCTTGACTTCCAATGACTTCTGTTGTTTGAATAGAATAAAAATGAGGACATGCAAACACAAACTAATTTCTCTGAAGGTGACGGACTGTGCATCTGGTGGAGAAAGGCAGTCCATGCCACCGTGGCTCCAACGCTGCACTGTGTACGACCCCCCAACGGGGTAGATCAATAAGTCACTGCAATGAAGTGGCACATCGATTACACCAATGACAGGGCATTTACAGGTTTAATCTGTATAATGAGCGTAACATTTTTCTTTCAACCGCTTGCTTTCTGCCTGACGTGGACTTGTTCAAGGCCGGCAGGGAGCAGAAAGGGCGTGAGATGAGATGAATGTCGCGGTGGAGGGTTTTTACTGCTGTGAAGTGCAGTCAGTGAAAGCAGCGGACACAAGGAAGGAGATAGACAAGAAGAGAGAGAGAGAAAAAAAGGGAGCAGTTTATGTGACACTTGGGTTTGCGTCACAGCTGTAGGTACGATTGTGCGGTTGGGATCATCATCAGCACACATTCACAAGCAGCGTGGAAGGGCTGCCGGTGATTAATGTGTGTCACGGTTAACTCGAGGCTCTGCAGTCTCTGGAGCATTTACAGTCTGTCCTCCTCTTCTTGCCTCCACAATCTCTCCCAAGGCTGTACAGCTTGTTGTTTCTTTATGTCTTTTTGCTGTTGAAACAGCTGCAAATTCTCCTGCGGTTCTTGGGCCACTTCATTTCCCTCACCTCTGCTGTATTGGTTCCCTTTCGCCACACAAACTAGAATGAATAAGATGAAAATGCCTCACTTTTTTTTAACATTTGTCTAATCGTTGCACAACAGACTTCAGGTTTAAAAAGATTCAGCAGAAATTAAATAAATAATATCCCGTTTATACTAATTATGACAGGATGAAAGCAGGATGTACACTAAACAGGCAACCATGGTGTGACAACACAAAGAAGCAAGTACGTTTGATGAGTTATGAAACATCAATTAACCTGCACGCTCGGTGGGAGGAAACAGGCCTGCCAGAGTATCCGGAGATACCAAACCTCCACCTTCTTTTTGCGGTCATTGTGCCCTCATTTTGGCCACACAGACTGACATCCGTGACGTCTAGAGCTAGTGTGTCTTTAGAAAATATTCAGCCATACACGAGAGCATGTAAACACCACAAAGGTGCAGACGGTGTGACTTTTATTCTTTGACAAATATTCACCAGGGATGAGCACTAAGGGTCACATTCCTGCTTGTTTTCCAACAAACCTTAACTCTGGTATATTTTGGAGACACCTGATCCGGGTAATCAGCAGCAGGGAGGGATAGGATATAAAAGCCTGCAGAGACCATCAAACTCTGGAATTCCTCACAAAGCAGAAAAACAAAAGTCTAAATTTGAATGAAATCCTATTCCAATCAACAGCATTTTAAACATGAAATATACAGAACAAAATACAAGTTTGGACACACCTTCTCATTCAAATGAATGGGAAGGTGTGTCCAAACTTTTGGTCTGTACTGTAAATGCATTTCTATCTTTTTACTTTGAGGCTTTTTTACTTTTCTTCAAATTATTTGAAATTTAACTTTTTTAAACAGAGATTCCACTAGAAGCAAGTAATTAAGAAAGCAATAAAACCCATGTAGAAGCATGTTTAAACTGTCTTGTAAATGATTTTGCCTTTAGGAGACTGCTGAAAGAGTCACAGCACGGTAAATGGTCTTCTCCATCAATGACTGCAAAAAAATGTCTCTGGGGCACAAAGTGCTCGGAGCGCGTTGTCAAGGGAATATTAGTGCAGTGTTGTTGTGTTTTTATTCAGTCATTCTCAGGCCCCGAGGGCTGGAACCTCACTCACAACTGCCTGCTGGTTCACTTTGCTACAAATGCTTAGACGTGTACAGACATGCAGACGGAGAAGCGCACAAAGATGCATCAACGGACTCGTGCAGCCACACACCATCACCTTCAGAAAGTTGATTGCTTACAGCTGAGTCAAGTTAAATGCTGTTTTCGCCAGTCCATCTTTGCTTCTCCCCCCACGTGCCCTCCGCCTTCTCTCTCCTCATCTCTTTGACTCCCAAGGACAAGAAGACCCTCAAACAATGGGACACCATTTATCACCGCAGGAACAATTACTGGAGACGTTTCATTGTCAGAAAATTTTAAGCCATTCTTTTTGGATCTCTCTCTCTCTTTCTCTTTATCTTCCTTGTCTTGCTCTCTTGCTCTGTTTTTATCACATATCCTCTTTCCATCACCTCCTTTTCTTCCTCCTTTCCTCTTCCCTGCCTCCTTGCATGACTCCCAATGAGCTCAATTGTAGGTCGGACTCCCATTAGCTCAAGAACATCACTATAGATTACAGCACAGGAGCGGACTGTATTATATCTCATCCGAAGGCCCTGACAAATTTTTTTTTCCATCTAACAATGGAATCCCCTCATTTTCTAAGAAAAGGCGTAGACAATTGCTTCTGATGCCATATCTCTGTCCATGGGCTTCAGGGAAGCCTTTCAATGAGGGGTAGCATGTAGGGGAGAAAGACCTTTGCAAAAAGGAAAAAAAAGAAGAAATGTAGCTTAGCTTTCTGATGAAAAGAAACGAGAATTCAAGTTGCATAAACCAGATTTTCAAGTTTGTGAGTAACTAACTAAACTAAGACCTAAAGCATCTGAAACACAAAAACTGCAGACCCTTAAAACCTAAATACTCTAATCCTGGAGCTGTGGGTTTGTGAAGTATTGAATACTTCTTGTGAAGTATTAAACTTACTGGCCAAAATGTCAATTAGTCTGATTCTCAAGGACTTTAACTTGATGTTTGATGACGTCTGAGAGCTATTGGAGATGTGGGGTTGTGCTCCTCTCTAAAGCACATTTAAGCAAGCTCATTGATGAAGGACCTCAAATGTTCACAACTATCTTCTAATGAGAACCACAAATGTATATGGAACCTGGAGAAAACCCATGTAGACTTGGAAAACTACAAAGTCCAAGAGAACAAACACTCGAGAAAGCTGAGATTTAAATCAGAAACCTTCTTCCTCTGAGATTTTGGAGACAAAACCAACAGTTTTGTTACTCAAGCGCCCCTCACCATATGTGGGTAAATCTTTTTTAGGTCTTCTTAAAACAGAAACCATTCCTTCCACTATGTAATGTGCACATGCGCACCTCTGGAGCATCCGTTCAATAATTTAACACATCGCTTTGCTGCCCTGTACTTGAACCTTTTGAGAATAAGTTCCTCTTGATAATTTGTTGTGTTTGGTTTTTCACATAACATTTGTCAGTTTTTTTTTTTTATAAGGCAAATTTTGAACGTTGAATGAATCGGCCTCAAGTGTCAGGCAGGATTTGATTTATCTGCAAGTGCAGATGTGATCGCTGCTACTTCACTTTTAATGATTTATGACATATGAAAAGTGCAGGGGTTCTCGCTGGGGCAAAGAGAACAAATCACCTCTCTATAGCGCGTTTTACACCGCAGTGTTCTCCTGTGGTGAAAGCAGCAGCTCTCTGTCAGAATGAAATCATGTTGAGTGAATGTGTGTCCGTTTGTGTCACCGTGCAGGCTGGTGGAGAGACCCCGAGGCAGCGCCTGAGGGCTGCTCGCTCGGTTCTGACGCGCCCTTGACAGTCTCCAAGTGTGCCTCAGTACCAGCTCAGAGCCACAGGTTAAACTGCTGCGCCAAATCACATGTAGAGGTTCCCATATTAGAGCCCCCAACTGCCCACTCTCACACAGGTGTTGAAAGCTGTGTGAGCATTTTAATGTCTTCTAAATGCTTTGTAAGTGAGAGGCTTTTTTGGTTTGTTACACATGGAGAAATGAGGGCTGTCTGACCTTGTCTCTGTTGTTCTATTACATTGTTAAAGGACATACTTTAAAATAAAAGTTCTTTACAGACCAACTCCAACGAAAATAGTTTTTCTGTGTTTTTAACATTTTCTTGTGGCATTTTTCTGAAGATGGAGGACATACTGTAAATAAAGATTTTTAAGCTCAAAATTGTATTTCTGAATATTTCTCAAAAGAAAATTGACATTTCTTGTCATTTGAAGAAAAAGCTTATTTGTGAAGTAGAAAGTGGACCACAAGCTCCCTGCTCCGCTCCAGTGTTATGCATCCACTTGAAGACAACTAGAAGACCCACTCCAATGAAAATAGTGTTTTTGGTGTTTTTAACATGTTCCTGTGGCATTTTTCTTATGCTGGAGGGCAAATATGAAGAAAATTAAGATATAGGGGTTCCTCATTTGTGTATCAGAGGCAGCCTGTTGCAGGGAAGTAGGTGCTATTGTTGGGAGGCCACAAGCTTCCTGCTTCGCTTCACTTTGATGCATTCACTTACAGACTAATAGATCCATGTGCGTCTTTGTTTTCATCTGAATCAAAACTGTAAGGCTGGATAGCACCAATGTTATTTGCCAATTTTTGTTGCACCGCTAATGTTAGGTTGAGGGGCTGTAAGCTAGTGCTAGAAAATAAAAATAAAAACAAAGGAATAATGGGAAATAAGGACAGACTTACTCTGCGCCAGCAATCCCGCCCACAACTCATAGGTGGCTACTGCCGCTCTGCAGAAACTTTGTCCTAGGAAACAACAGCCTTTTGCTTTTAGCTAAAAATGGCATCATCTTAATTAAAAGAGCACTAAGAACATTTTTTAATGGATCAAAAGACCAAGATCAGAGTGGAACTTTATCTTTGTGGCAGCCCTTCAATGGGAGGTGTTGCGTTTGCAGATCTGTTTAAAATTCTGGGAGAATTATGAGAGTTTGCAGAAAGTAAATGTAACATCAGATTTCTTCCTTTAGCAGTTCCCACAGATTTATTTAATTCTTCTTGACATCAGTAAAGAGGGTCAGTTGAATGGGTGTCTTTAGATGTCTGTACAAGTGAAAACATAGAACCAACCGACTGCATCTCTCTCTAAGCCTGCAAGGAGAAATGAAAAATAACTAGAGTACAAAATGTACTTTTTACATGCAGCCTACAGTATTTTACTCAACTGGAAATTTGCAGTAACACTCAGCTGAACTGCTTTGACTTTTCCACACATTTATTAGCTGCCTGGCAAAGAGACTTTAACATTCTGCTGCAAAACTGGCCACTCTCATTTCAGTCTCTGCAACTGCATCAGAAGCTACAGACAATCTTTAAAGAGTTAAATATCACTGGGAGGGCTAGAGCACTGATTTAGAACCACTAAATAGGAACTGCACATAATCAGCTTTGTGTGTTTGATGTGAGACACTACCCAGATTGAGGTGGCTTTTAAATGTAAATTTTGCCAGCAAACCTAAATCATTTAGTGCATTTTACTCGAAGCATGCCTTTGAAAACAGTAAATCACAAGGTTGCTGCATCCATTAGCAAATTGGCTCTGCAGTAGATGGAGGAATAAAAGGGGGGAGAGAGGCACGACGCAGAGTGCAGAAACAGTCTTTTATAATCTAAAGGAACAGTTTCAGGGCTACAGAAGCCAGACACTGCAGCACAGGGACGTTCAAACCTCTGCTAGACCCTGCATCACAACAATAGCATTGTTGATTGGTTGGCTGAGATGATGGGTGGGTCCATCTGAAGCGTGGCTCAACAAGCTTTAAAGAGCTTCTATTTTTCCTCTGGCCCCCTCAGACTCATATCCCTCGTTGTGTGTCCATGAGATGCTCGCCGTGGATCTTTCAATAGGCGTCCTTCATGGTTCACAGTTTGCTGCTAGCGCAGTCTCTCTGTCTGCTCCTGCTCCATCTCCCATCCCCGTTCTGTCAGTCTTTCTCACATATTCTTCAAGAGACTGGCCTTGTTGTTCCTTTTCTGCTTTCACTCCGAGAGTTTTATTGTATGTGGATAAGATGCCCACCCTTTAAGAATCTTGTATTAGACAGAATAGCTGATGCACAAAGAGAGACACAAAAGAAGAAGAAATGGGGCCAATTAGAAGCCTGGAGCTCCCACAGTCTTCTGGTACTGCTGGTCTGGGCCATAACATAGTGTGTGGGTGTATGTGTGTGCATTTCTGTGTGGAGGTGGATTGTTTGCAGGTATAGGAGGTGATGGGTGAAAAGAAAGGACCAGAAAATCCATTATTTCTATTTTGGTGTCCAGCGTCACTGGAGGCTGGTTGCTATATGAATTATGGAAATGACTGTGGGGAGTGAGCAGCGTGTTGCTGTGGTGGTTAGCACTTCTTCACAGCAGGAAGTTTCTCAGTTGGGTTTTTCTGTGAGCAGAGTAAGAGTACCCTCCATGCCTGCATGTTTGCCTCCCCCAGATTCAGTTGAGGCATGGTCCAGTAACAGGTAAATTGAAAGGATCAGAATGAGCACTGGTTGGACAGATTATGTCGAATGATTGAACGTCATTTGAGCGTTAGATTTACAGCCGCCTCTTATTTAATGTCTTCATAATGCTCCTGACGCATGTGGGAGGAGCTGCTGTCCAAGACTTTTAGCCTCATCGCTACATGTGAGCATTGACTGTACAGGTTTATTTATGTTGAAGATCTCTACAAAAGCGTCGGTGATCACGCCTCCATGTCTGGTTTCATGAGTTCATTCATAGTTTCTTCCAGAACAGTTAGCTTCACAATGTACTGCAGGGGATGCATCTAAATGACAGACGCTTTCAGCGGTACTTCCGTCTCTCTGTGGCCCAGTTTGATGACTTGCTGTCCCACAATATTCCGAAGCCCACTATAGGGTGAATGTAAAATAACAGGGGAAAAATCCGGGTGTGCTGTGAGTTTGGGGTGTCACATTACTCCGAACCCCTATAATGCTTAGAAAACCATACTGTCAACATGTTCGTTTCTTGTTTTATATTCAGTTCCCTGCCAAACACACTAGTAAAAAAGTATCCTCTGTATTTGCTTAACTTGGGACAGACACAAGCAGAACACTGGTTTGTTCCCTGTTGAGGCTACATTTATCTTTTATTTTATTTTATTTATTTATTTCATATTTTTTGTGTATTTGTTTTGTTTTGAGGTGGTTCTTTTTGCAATGTTCGTTTCTTTGACTTATGATGTGGGGGTTTGTTACGGCATTTGGGCGCGGCACCCCCCCTCCATGCCTTTGCCTAAATCCGGCCTTGGTCCGAGGAGGGAAAAAATGCAAATAAGAATAGAATTAAGGATCTTTTTACTATTGCTTTGAAAAATTATAAATACTATAAAATATTAAAATATATAAATATATAAAATATTATAAAGTTCAGGAAGAGAATGTTCAGATTCTCTCACACATTGATTTTAGACTCCACCAGATGACGGCGCCATCAACACATTACCAAAAGTTCTGATATTTGAACATCATGCTGTTATCACAGAAATTGTGCTTACGCTAGACTGCCATGTGTGATGCTCTAAACTCCCCACCGGACCTCTCAACATGTCTGTACATTGACTTGATAGTGAAATTGGATGCCCCTGCACTGAAAATTGCGGTTATTCAGTGTTAGCGTAGCTTTAATGTCTGAAGCAGCTTTTATTCCAGAAATCTGGAAGTACCTGCAGATTAGACCACATAGAAACAGGTACACTGAAGTGGAAGTCAGGCAGAGACAGGAATAGAGATAAAAACAGATTGGAACAGAGGACCTCCCTTCATCCTTTGGTATTCAGTCCAAGAAAACTGCCCAGCTCCCTGTTTTTTATGATCAAAGTTAGCAGATCAGACAAGTCAACGAGCAGACAAGTGAGTTGCCTTTCCTTTGGCTTTCGGAAAAACGGTTCTTGCGATTGCTCAGCAAAAAAAAAAAAAAAAAAAAAAAATCCTCACTGGTGAGAAAAGGTTGCCTGGCAATCTGTCTTTGCTGTTTTAGACGAGGAGCCTATACTTGTATATCAAAACAGCCCCTTTTTTTATTAGTTCCTGCAACCTCCTTAAAATTATCTTTACAGCTCCAACCACATCCCTGGAAATTAACAAGAAAATAAACATGCTGGCTCCCCTTTGAATCAGCGACTGCTGCATATTTCCCCAGAGAATGTCTGAATGGTAGTCAAGACTTTAACTTTTACACAAAATTTTAATCAGCCTCCTTCGTCTTAAACCTTTTCATCATCTTCCGAGTCAAGTTGGAGACCCTTGGTCCCATCCCTAAACCCTCTCCTATATTTTTACTCGCAGAAAGTTTAATCTGTCTGCACTCGAGGGCTCACTACTCACAAACCAATTACCTTCCATTTCATGAAAAGGCATAAGTCGTTAAAGAAAACCAAGCATGTCACCTTAACCTTTTGATTGGCCTTATCCATCCTCCCCTAAGCCAAACAGCAGATATGTCAGACAAACAGAGCCATTAGCCTCACTAACTTAAAGACCCACTCCTTCTTAACATGTTAATTGTGGCATTTTTCTGATGATGGAGGACATATACAAAGAAAACCAAGGTCACAATTGTTTTACTTTATTCAAAATAATGTGAATCCGAAGCAAATAAAATAATGCTATGGAAAAACAGCGTATTTGTGACATATAAAACACGCTGTGTGGGCCACAAGTTCCCTACTCCGCTGCAGACGAACAGATCCATGTTCGTTCTTGTTTTCTTCGTCCAAGCTGGTATCTGGCTCCAAACGGCACAGCTGGTTAGTTTCAATATTCCTTGCCTTTTTTGTTGCAACTGTAAAGTTAGCTTGGGCCTAACGTTGCACCATTGGTCCTCCCCACAGTTAATGATGAACCTCTGCAGCAGAAACTACATCTTAGAAAACGACACAGGCTTTTTGATTTTTAGATAAAAAAGATGATCGGAGTGGGTCTTTGACTAAAAATGTGCTGCTGTCGTTTCCGTTGAATATGTGTTGAAAGCGATAGAGACTGTGCCGAAATCTGAAAGCGCTTTTCTCTTCGTGTGGCATGGGACGTCTTTATCCTGGCGAGGAGTGTGTGGCAGTAATCCGACCCACAGATAATAGCACGGCGTGTCATAAACCCCCCTGAAAACGAAAGCAGTTCGGCTCGTATGTGCTCGTTCTGTCAGGGCGCGCACTGGTTGCTGCTCACAAGGGGGTTAGCTCCAACAGCCAGCTCCTCTTTCTTTCAGGAAAGACCAAACTCATGTGTTAGTCAAATTCTTTAGATAACGCCTTTGGAGAGCAGACTCTCACCCTGCTTTCAGTGGATCTGAAGTGTAAATTCTGTAAACAGAGATTCTCTCGCAGAGGCTCAGGAATAGTTTTATGAGCAGCTGTCAGATTTTGTCCTTGCCGTGTCAAGTACAAACATTGGATTTGAAGCGAAAAACAATAAAAAAGAAGTAGTGATATAAAATAACAAAGCAGCAGACGTGAGCGTGTGTGACTCTGTCAGGCCTAATTTATTATTTTTAACTGTACTTCTGTTCTGTTTAAGCAGCTGTGGATATGTGCGAGCATCCCGCGACAGGTTTGAGAGCCTGTCCAGATCTTCAGGGTTCCTCTTCCTCCTCAATACATGGCAAAGAGCTCATTAAAATTTAGCTAAATTTACTAAATTAACTTTTTTTTTTTCCTATTAGCATCATGCAAGCGCAAACTTCCTATTTTCCTGCATGTCAGTGAAACTGCCTATAGGGGCAGCATGTGTTTGCCTTCAGGGTTCTCCTTGCAATCACAGCCGCGTGCCCGCTGTCAGTTTTCTTTTCCTCAATCTGTGCGTTTGTGTAATTGGCAGTCGGTGCACTGTAATTCTATTAGTGAGTGAAAAGGTCGGGGTCATAGGGGAATGGTTTCAGGGAGACTTGCTCGTGAAGCACGCAACACTGAATCCGTTACGTGCGTGCAGAGATAATTAAAAAGGATCGTGATCAGAGCACCTAGCGACCTTTTCACTTAATAATGAAAAAGAGCTGTTTTAGTGGTGCCAACAAAAGATCAGTCTATATAGTTTTTGTAAATATTTAACTTGTGACATTTTCACCTCACAACGAACCTGAGCTCTAGTTCATCCTTTTTTTATCAGAGGTGTAACATCTGAGTTAAAATTACGAAAATCCAAAATTTTAAAAAGTACTGCTTTGTCTTTATTCAAGGATTTTAAAGAGATATAACAATGAATTTACTGCCCACAAAGTTTGAGTCACTGACAGAATTTTTAATGCTGTCATTGCAATGTTCGCTATACGACTGTCTACATTTTCATGCAGTCGGACACCTTTCTTGCCGTCAGGGCAACGTCCAAATTATCCAGGAATTTTGAAGTATTTAAATTTTAAACTCCCATAAAGTGGCCTACATGGCCCTGGCTGCATGTGGCTGTTAATAATGAATGAAGCCGAACGGATCAGCATGTGCAGTGGGAGCCTGGCCGTGGACGCCGTGTGAGCCGACTTTGTATTTTAAATAATCTGTCATCGTGTCGGCTGACCCTCACGACTGAAGTTATCCAGCAGGAAACGCAGGATGAAGAGGAACTGACAGCCCAGCAGTGTGTCTGCAGCTGTAGAGGGAGAGAAAGAACATGCTGCTTCAATTTGAATCCATGTTTTTTTTTAGATTTACAT
The DNA here is from genome assembly GCF_053564925.1 of Oryzias latipes. Lineage (NCBI taxonomy): Eukaryota > Metazoa > Chordata > Actinopteri > Beloniformes > Adrianichthyidae > Oryzias > Oryzias latipes. The sequence continues at coordinate 24,086,726 of NC_136258.1, forward strand.
CATAACACATGCTCTGGTTATTAAAACATTCTTCATGAGGAACTAGTTATCTATTTAAGTTATGTGTTGTATAAAGCTATACAATCTCTGCCTCTTTAACTGTATTTTTACTTAGTATTTTACTTAGTGTCCCTCCATCATCCACCCCTCTCTGAGGATGGTGCTGATTATGGCTAATTATGTTGATGAATGGTAGTGCTGAGGCCACTCCATCAGCATTTTACAATCTTTGCCTCCCTCTTCTCTCCACCTCACTCTTATTCCCAGCTCGTCACATTCGGATGCTCGGTCAGGACGTCCTGGGATCACATTTCAGCGTAGCGGCCAGTGTATTCCTTCTGTGTCATTTTTCATCAGGAAGGGTAGACTGATAGACTTCAGCAGTAAAACGCGCATAATAAAATGTTCCCTCTTGTTACTGTCATGAGATTTATCACTGCGGTAACTAAGGAAATGGAGGTGAGGTTTATCACTGACGGAAGCGTCGTGTCTGGCGACACGTGTCTGTTACGCCTGAAGCAACAGCCGAGTATTGACAGGCTCTCAGTCTTATGGAGTCGTTTTTATTGACTTTTAACAAAATGTCATATTTACATTGCTGGGACAGCCAGTTGGATAACATGTGTGTGTATAGGTGTTCTTTTTAATGAACATCTTTAATATTTACATTTTCTACCAAAGCTAATATAGTGTCCATCAAGTCCAAGTTTTCCTAAAATTCTAAAGTGGGTCTATTTAATTCTGGCACATCCGTTAAATCCAGGAGGGTGTTTCAATTCAACATTCAGGAAAAGAAACGTCATGTTATGAAAGAAAATCCCACATTTTCCATCTTTTAGACTTTGTTAAAGGAGGACGGTGGTGAGAAAACCTCCAAATTACCTCCAGGATTTACTAATAAATCAATAATCATAAGGATTGAAAGTTTTAAGCCTTAGTCACAATGTGGGCTGTTTGAGGGCGAAAAATGGGCAAACCTGTACAAGGCATATAGCTGGACTGACTGTTGGAAGTGAGGTAGACAACCACAGTGTAGTTTGTGTGGTTGTCCTACAGGTGTACGTATTGTGCGCACACCTCGTTGGTGCAGCATTCGGTCAGTAAGGAGCCAGGACTTTTACCTCATTAAAGAGTTGTGCTGTAAGGGCACCGTACGACAGCATCACTCCTACGTCACAACTGCATGCAACTTACATTATCCTTACAAATACTGTACAATGCACTTACCACAACAATGGAACGTTCCATTTTCATGGTGTCCCCTCAAGGGAACTGCAAAACCCACCTGCTCCATTTTTAAGATGTGGCTGCTCTTCTCTACGACCCTCCAAGGCCCTGGACAACCCAAAAACCTGCAGCCCTCACACAGATCAACCCCCTGGACAGGTGCATGTGACTGAGGCTTTAGCAGAAAATCATGGTATAAGCAGAATTCCTGACAACACGTCACGGTTTTATGATTATGTGAATTTTTTGCTTCATTTTCAGAGCTACACAATGTTATATAGATTTTTTTTAGTTTTGTTATGACTGCAAACATTTATGTAACATTAATGCTAAATGGAGGATTTTGTTTACAGATCTCTGATGCAGCAAAACCTTTCAATTAGCTTTTTTTGTTTAAACTACAAACAGATCATTTCAAGTTACGTAACTATCAGTGTCTTTTTTTAAATTAAAAAAAACAATGCAAAAGTGCATTTTTTAAAGATAAGTCTTAATGAAGAGGTGAAAATGCATGCTGCTATTTTTTATGCGGACTTGATTGTGCGCTCCAACATTCATACAGGGATTATTTCCAATCCTCAAATGGCCACTCACTTAATTGGCTTAGATCAATATCTAAAGCTGCAAAGGTTTTTTTAAGCCTCTCAATTAGCTGTGCGCTCCTGTTGAATTGAAAACCATAGATTGTGATTGCATGTTATAAACAACATTAAATTGAATTTTTTTAATACTTGAAACGATAATATTAAGTTGAAGCAAAATAAATAAATAAATACAAAGAAAAAAGTCAGGGAAAACTACCTAAAATTCAATGTTCTGTGCAATTATCATGTGTAATAGCCTGTAAAATCCTGATATCTATTCAGCCACTTGGAAACGGACAAGAGATGGCCGGCTACTTAGCCTATTTCCCCTGGTCCCTTCCTGGCCATGACATACAGCCCTGTCAGGAGAGCAGAAAGAAATAATATAAGCCATATTTCTTTTAAGGATTCATTTATGTATCCCCACTCTCTGTGTTCAACAGTCTTTCTCAGCTTTCCTTAGTCTTGCAGTTCCTTCAGAGCCATTTTGATAATTACTTCTGGTGAATCAGCATTTAATGTGAACTGCATCTTGAAGGTGGGAGGCTGCAGCTCTAATGGTGAAGTCAGCAGCAGGGTTTCTGAATTCTGTTTTTCCATTAAAAAGGCATTTCTTGAATGCACAATGAAATTCTGTAGACTTAGACACACGTTGGTGTGCTTTGCATTGTAAGGCACACTATGAATTGTTGATTTATCAACAAAAAAAAAGGTCTTGCCTAATGTTTTTCATGCAAATTCAATTAACATGTATTGATATTGACTGTTAAACGTATAAATTATGAGCTGCAAAACAGACCTTACTGCATTCAAACAAGAAACTCACTGTGCAGTTTTGATTTATTACATTCAGATTACAAAGAAAAAAATCACACTAGATACAAACCATCAGTTTATAGCCTAAAACATGTCCTAATGATTTTACCTGAATATGATCAAGTTGAAAATAGTCAGAAAAAAAATTAGATAGTTTTAAGATGTCTTGTGCTCTGTGTGGACAGGTATATAACTTTACACTGACTTAAATTTCATGTCAGAAGTTAATAATGTCCTTCATTGACCAACAAGAAGGAAAGCAAAACTAGTTCAAGGGTAAATCTACACATACAAATACAATCTTCACATGATTGAGTGTTTTAGGAAAACATCTCTTAAGGCAGGGTTACACATTTTGCGCATATTGTATGAAGGAAAAATTAGTCATACGTGGATAAAAGTGAGAAAAGTTGTGGTCTTTAAGTGACATCTTCAGATATACGACGAATGAACCACGTTATAGCCACTGAAGAAATACAAATAAACCACACATGAACTCTTAAATCTACGTAAAAGCCAAATCTGTTCCAAAATCTGTGCGTCAATTATGGAAGGGTTAATGGCTGACGAAGTGTGCATTATCAGAAATCAACCATCCGACGCGAAGCGGAGAAAGGTTGCTTCTGCAAAGCGCATTAATGCTGATAATGCACTTTAAAGGTCATTAACCTGCTCATACCATGGTCACTAACAAAAGAAATAAACATTCATTCAGTTTTTAGTCCTTTATTCTTGTTATTTTTTCAGCTTGGATCGCTTTTTCACAAACAGTGGACTATTTGTCTCATGGTGTGGCATGTTGTCAAACTGGCTGCAACAGTTCCATGTCAGATCCATCCCCAAATGGACTACTGTCTAATCCAGCACACTGGATTAGACAGAAACTGGTGTGCTTTCCTTCAAGGTTTGCGTTGGTGCACAAAGGAATCATTTGCCAGTGTTTAGTCCAGGTCATCTTCATAAAAGAAAAAGCTGGTTTCTGTCAGGTAGGGAGGGCTGGTGAGCATGAAGGACCCAAAATGCAGAGACGGAGGCGCACGGTTCCAGCGCAAAGGGTTATTTAACAAAAGGCACTGCAGACTAGGGTAAAACAAAACAAAACTCACTGTGGGCAAAACTTGAAGACATGGCAGAAGACAGACATGGACATGACAGTCAGGGAAGAGACGTTAGAGACATTAAAGGACCAGCTCAAGAGGAAGACAGAGACAAGACTTAAATACAAACAGGAATGACAAGACACGGGTCAACATGATCAGAAGTGATTGGGACCAGGGAAGTAAAGCTCAAAAGCATGACAAAACAGGAAACCTTTCAAAATAAAACAGGAAACAGAACTCAAACATGACAAACAAGGCAATAAGCAAAAACCAATTAAAAGAAACCCAAACCATGACGGTTTCTAACGATGTCTGGATCAAAGCACAAATTCCATTTCAGACTTTATTCACTTTTGAAAATTTTTAAGTTAAGCTTAAATATAAGTACTAACAAAATAAAAGAAAAAGGATAAAGTTGAAATGGCTGATGGACATATTTAAACTAATATGAAACAATTTAAGCACCCCCACCAAAAAATTAAAAAGATTATTAAAGTTACGTTTTATAATTAGACAAAAGAAACACTTTTTCTGTAGTTATAACTGAACTCATTAACATAAATAAAATGTTGGTGTTTTTTGTCAAAAAATTGTCAAACATGCTGTGATTATATTTTTTTCCTCCAAAATTCAATTGCTCATGCACAAACATAAAAACATGTTTGAAACTCAATTACAGTTTAGAAAGAATGTCTTTTTATTTGGTTTTTGTGAGGTTTGCATGAAATTGCATTTTTAATAGACTGTAGGGAAAAACAACTGGGCAAAAATTCCAGTAATTTAGTTGAGGCTTATTATTGAAAACTATCACAACCTTTAGAAAAAACAGGCAGATCGTGGAGAGACTGTACAGTAATACTTGCATTAACATAGTGGTTGCTGGTGTGCTGTGGGGTTTTTGTCAAGGAAAAAAGTGTACCTTGGCTCAAAAAAGGTTGAAAAATCTAGAAACTCCTTTGGTAAAAGGGTGTCTTTGAACAGAGAATGAACATGCTGCTTCAATTTCAAAAATTCCTCCTCTTCTTTTTGTTGCCGCAAATTAAAAACGCAACAAGGAAGTGCAAACTATTTAGTTCCTGTTTCTGGTCTCTTTGGTAAATACAACTTACCTTTTTAATTAATTTACTCACAAAAATAACAAAGCCCAACAAATTCAAAAATGGTCACATTCTCGCGTGAATGAACAGCTTTCGTTTCCAACACCACCTCCAACCAACATTATATGTCATCTTTGTAAAATGTCAAATCTAAAAGGAGCAGAACACAGTTGCAACCGCAACTGGAAGATTTCTTCATTCTGTGGCCCCCCGATAAGCTCTGATTTACTTCTCCATGTGGGTCAGAGAGACTTGGGGATGCACAGCTTGTATTGCCTTTCTGTAATTACATTTGCTTCACTGCATCCTTCTTGTTCCCCTCTTTCACTATTGTCTCACTCTCCCAAACAAGAAGCGAATTTAGGTGTGCATGTGAGCAGAACAGAGTTCAGTTTTTTGTTTGAAAATTGTATTTCCTCCAGCATCTTTACAGTTGTACCAGTTATTGTACAATACCTAAAAATGTTAACCAAAAAAAAAAAGGTAAAATGCTCTATTCATCCAATGTTATATGTTGCAGTGACTTTGTTACAAAAAAGTTAAAAATTACTTTTTCTTTTTACCTTTCGCAATTTTTAAAATCCTGTCTATGATTGTAGTTCTTCTAAACAAAACTTCCTTGGAAACAAAAGAAGAATGGAAGTTTTCTTTTTTTATTTTTTCTGAAAAAATGGACTTGAAAATTAAAAAAGAAGAGGTAGTGGTTTAGGACAGACTGCAAAGAAAAATGTTCACAGATGACAAAAGACTCGAATTCTTGAACCTTTTTTCAGGCTTAATGGATTTTATTGATATCAAAGTAGAAAAAGAACATGACACCCAGTAGAAAGAAAAAAGCGTTAAACAAGAAAATGAACCGGATCCAATTCAGATGTTAACTTTTTGGGCCCAGACAGTGTTCTGGTAAAATGACAAAATAAGTTTTCATTTTATCTTGATTTTTCAAGCTTTGCTGCTCTGGCTCGAGTTATCCCATCAGGTACTTCGCCTGTCCCTCCTGGGGGAGGATCCTTCTTTCATGTGTTTAATATTATCCTATTGAATCTATGCATTTATGATCCTTTTTGATTGTATGTTTACCTCACAATTACCGGTACAAAGCCCATTGAGACGACTGTTGTTGTGAATTTGGGCTATACAAATAAAATAGAATTGAATTGAATTAAATAACACTTCTTTTGTTAAAAAACTTCAAGTCTTTTAATGTCAGACAATGCTGTTAAGATTAGCCATAGTTCCGTCCAATGGTGCCCAAACTCAATTTTAGTTTCTTTCATTCCATCCACAATACATATTCCTGAAACTGATGTTTCCACACATCCTTTAAACTGCCTGATAGGAAGCCACAGCATTATTGCTCTCCAGTGGTCAATGAAGCAACTTTACTGATAACTGATGCTGTTTGTAAAACACACACACACACAAAAACACACACATATTATTTATGTTAATGGCCATATGGCCATATTATTTTCATGTTAACTCACTGATGTTTCTTCCTATCCTGTATTCTTCGAAATGTCCCTGTTTTATTAAAAAAAATAAACGCCCCTCTCACCCTCCGCGGGTGGTTTCTCCTCTAACCTCAGGTCCTCTATCAGAGGCCTGGGAGCTTGAGGGTCCTGCAGTATCTCAGCTGTTCCTAGCACTGGTTTCTGTTGTAGCCACTCCTCCAGCTTGGGGGTTACTGCCCCGAGTGCTCCAATTACCACAGGCACCACTGTCACCTTCACTTTCCATGCTTTCTCCAGTTTTTCTCCGAGTCCCTGGTGTTTCTCACGTTCTTTCTTCTTGATGTTGCCATCGCTTTGTACTGCCACATCCACCACAACGGCTTTCCTCTGTTCTTTATCCACCACTACAATGTCTGATTGGTTTGCCATTACCATCCTATCAGTCTGGATCTGGAAGTCCCACAGGATCTTTGCCCTCTCATTCTCTACCACCTTCGGAAGTGTTTCCCACTTTGACCTTCCAGTCCATATTCTGCACACATGTTCCTGTATATTATTCCAGTCACTTGATTGTGGCGCTCCATGTATGCTTTACCTGCAGGTATTGTTTCAGGTGCCTCTTTGCACAGCCTACACTTTGGGTCTTTCCTGGTGTGGTAGATCTGAGATCTACCAGATTATTCTCATTTTTATTTGAAAATTGTTGCAATAGGTCCGTTATTGGTAACTATTGCTTAGTTTTTCAATGATTTGAAGACTATGTTCAAATATACAAAGCACTTTATGATCATTTTAAAACGAATCCCAGAGAGAGAGAAAATACAGTCCTCTCCGTTCTGTTGTGCATTGTTGTGCATTCAGTTATGCATCACAGTAATTCAAGTGTAATGACCGCACTGAACTATAAACCGTGCAGTAGTAACATCAATTCTCTTCTTTTTTCTGATGTTTCAAAAGCTACCCTTTATCCCACTCACACAGCCCTGCGTGTACAACACATTAGTCAAGTCTTTGAAACAAGCCTCTCTTTTAGACTCAGCCCTTTTGTCAAAGGTTTTGAGTGAAAGTGTTGAACCGTGGGACCGCGGCTGCTTTCATCAATGTTGACATGAGGCATCTTTTTTCTCTGCAGGTACACAACACAGCTGAGCTGTGTGTGTTGGTTTGTGCATTTGAATTTGGTTTGTTGTGCTGGTGGCCAAGCATCACGCTCCTTTAGCTCCTGAAATTTATCACACCAAACACGGTTGTATCATTGCACTGGACCGTCACTTGTGCAGCTGGCTGCCACTCTTCTCTCAAAGATGGATGCCACATCGCCTTTCAAAGAGCTTTGGCTTGACATCACCTCTGACCCATGACAGAGGGAGCTTTATGCGCTTCCATGTTACAAGCTGAAAAAGTCTCAATTCTCCACTTCATCTTTAGCTGACCCTGAAAATATGCCAAATCTTTGGAATTGTATCACATGTCTGTTTTGGGACTTCTAAGCATCTCTCAAAAAAGATGCTTTTAGTGTTTTGCACTGTCATGATGTTATACCAACTCTTCCCGCCAACATTTAACCCAAAAAGCTCAAATTACATTTCATTAGTCTCTTGTTATTTCACAGTTCACCCTTCGCAATCCCCCTATTTTAGTGAATACTTTTTCAGTGTAATTTTGCATGTTTATTTTACAGTGCACTGTCCTCTGCGTCCTGATTGGCTGTAGACCTTGTCAATCAATTTCCTCTGTGTTTCCTGTACAGAATGTCATCAGGATACCAGATTTACACAAATCCTGTATTGCAACGGATGTTTGTTTTCATTCTCTAGTACTAGACTCATTTTTCTGCAACGATTTGAACTTTGAGAGTTTTAGCATGAAAGAAAACTGTAACAAAGTTCATAGCTGTCTGAATAAATTGCACCAAGTGCGTAGGGAAGGGTCTTACAGCCTAAAAATAGCTATAAACTTTGCAAATTTCACCTATTACAAGTTTTTTCTGGGACGGTGCTGACCTGTGGGTATCGCTCCCCTCACCTTCTCCAGCAACACTCACGAGCAGCTGTTGACCATTGCTGCATTGTCCAGGTCATATGGTCTTGTGCCCACAGCAAACGTTCATGCGGGTGTCTTGGGGTCGGTGGAGTCACTTGCAACAGTCGTCTGGCATTAAAGTCAAGTGATGGAGTCGGTTGCAAATGGTTTTAACATTTTTTTTTTCATAACCATTTCTGTTTTCTTTACCAAAAAAGGGAAAAAGCTGTCATTTTTTTAACTTTAACCTATATTTCTTTGTGTTTTTTACGTTTTTGCTTGATTTACACTTCTACTCACTGGTAAAACCTCTCCTTGCATACAGCTCGTGCAGCTCTGCAGAAGCCAGGCCCTCTTTGATCTGTATCCAGAACACAGGATAAGTCTCGTCCTCTGGCAACAACAAGAACATCCCGTTAGAATCTGGACAGAACCCTCACACACTCCTCACCGTTGCTTATGCTGCGTCTTGGTCATAAATGCTCACTGAGTGCTGCTGCTCCTGCTGCTGAGACAATTTGCTGCTCTGTAGCTCAAGGTGAGCATTACTGGCTCTGAACGCTTGATGTGCAAGCTCAGGGTGAGGGTTACTTGTTGACTTCCAAATCTTCAAAATCCTGTCACTGGTATTTAGTTCTGGTTAGTCACGGAGGTGTCATGAGGGAATCTAGTTGTGTGTCTATTACATCAAAGTTCCTGCACAGAACTTTCTGATTCAAGCGTGCATCTCAACCAAGAAACGTTCTTTTTAACCAGCAGTGTCATGTTCTGGAATATCTAAACAGATCTCTATTTACAGCCGTCACAAAATGAAACAGTTCAATATTTTATCTAGAAAACTGCAGACTACTGAACGGTCTCTGTTTTCTGCTTCATATTTGTCACAACAATTCTCCTTAAAATTATGATTTACAGAAGAGTCTTCACAAACACTGCTGCTCTCTTCTCCCCGACTTGGAACAGTGTGTGAGCAACATGTAAGAATTCTATTTTCAGATAAGTTGGTGGGCAGAGATGGTGTCCAGGATGATGCCAAAAAGTGCTTTAACCCATGAAATCCACTTCAGGTTTTTACTGCCCTTTAATGATCTTGGAAAAAAAAAAGAATTATCGTCATTACATTTAAATATAACAAAATGTAGTTGTTGTTTTTTTTACATTTTTTTCTTTTGTAATTTAGTGTTGTTCAAAACACTCCAAAAAGAGGTAGCCTAAAATGGAAAAATGACACTACTCTTAAGAATTGAATTACTGAAAAGTAGTAAAACTATCTGTCCACGGAGCAAGTCATCTTTACTCCACAAGAAATCTTATAATAAGACATGTACATTTAGAAAAAAGGAGTTCCACACAAAGATTCTCAAAGGGAAAAATAAGCTAAAAAAACGAACTGTCAGATAGTTGAAGGTTACACAGCCCAATACTAAGTTTTTTTTTTTTTTTTTTGCTTGTTCTAAGAATTTCTTTTTTAGTATTTATCTACCTAATTGTAGTTCATTTTGATTACAGACAAAAAAAAACGAGTGTATTGTGTAGAAATGTAAACAAAATGAGAATAAAAGCTGTTTACAGCGAGGCAGATATAAAATCAACCTCTCCATTAGCATTGTTTCCATTCAAAGTTCAACGTGAATAATTCAATATGTTTTTTGCTTTGACAGTTTTGGTTCAAAAATAAGAAGAGTTATGACACATACTCCCCTTGCCTTTGCTTTGCTCATGGATTTATAAATTCTTATTTTATTTGTACACGTTTAATCTTTGGATATAAAACATGAAAAAAGTTTGATCTACGTTTTTGTGGTTTTTTTGCATTAAAAAAAAGGAAAAAATTGACTTCTATTAATTCCGTTTTTTGGACAGTTTCAGGTTCGTTGTAGAATTATTGTGTAACATAATGAAAAATGTAGCCTATTTTTATATGTAGAAGGATAGACCAAAGAGGAGGTTTATGGCTTCAGTGAACAGAGACATGAAGGTAGCTGGTGTTAGAATAGAGGATGCAGAGATTCTCTGTGGCGACCCATGAAGGGAAAATCTGAAAGAAAAATCAGATGACCCATCTTTGGAAAAAAGAAGCTGCAGTTGTACTAACAATATGGATATCGATCAATTATTGCCATGAAAACTGTTTTAAAGATACATTAATATAGCTAATTGTAATGTAGAAAAAAAGCTCAAAAAGCTCTTTGACTTCTAAGGGTTAATGAAATGCATTTAAATATTTCTTAAATCAAGCAATTTGAGCTTTTTTTGAGTCTTAAATTAAGCTATTGTCAAGAGTCTGGAGCAAATGTATTTTAACCATTTAAAAAAATAAATATTTCTGTTATTGCAACAAAACATTCATGACTGCACTGATACTGAAGGCGTAGAGCAAAAATAAGTTACAACAACTTACAACCTGGTAAAATATCTTAAATGCCTAAAAACAAGGTTTTAAATTTTTGCAAGTATCAAGTGTTTTCCTGCAGAGAAAACAGATTTGATGAAGACAAACAGAAAAGCAAGCTCACATCCACTCAAACAGATGTTTGGTTTTGTTCTAGATTATCTTTGATTACAAAAAACCTTTGTTGTCCTGATTTTATTAACATCCCATGGCAACAGAATGACACGTGTCGCATTAAAGCTGCTCATCGTCTAAAACAGGCCATTTTTCTTCACTCCTATTGTTTTGAGTTTTTTTTTAAACAAAATCAATGCAGCCCATTCATCACATACTGATTATAAATGAGCATATGGGTGTGAGCATTTGTTGTTATTTTCCATTGTATTTTGACACTGATGAGCAGGATTTATCAAACCCGTACAGAGCGAATGCAACAGACAAGGTTTCTGCAGCTGTTCGGAGCTTCTGAGAAGCATTTTGTCTCCACTTGTCCTTCTTGTGTATCTGAAGCGCAAATTACAAATAGATTCCACGTGTCATTAATACACGAGTAACACGGGCTCTGTCAGACTCGCACGCGCAAAGATACAGAAATACTTGCCGTGTTTTGTGTTTCCTTCACAAACACCCAGTGATGGATTGGACCTTTCCATTTTAAACAGGGAGAAAACACATGCCCCTGGGGACCCTTGTGTGGGGAAGTACTTTGAAGTGTCCACATTTAATTCTTCTGTATGATAAATGATAGGGGGGGCTGCCGTTGTAGCCTGTGAGGAAAAGCTCTGCTTGCTCAACAAGGGAAGCGGTAACAAATGTAGCGATAGCTGATAAGCTGACTGTGCCTCATTCTCCTGCTTGTTGTTCTGCTCCCTGCAGACCCCCACAGCCAGATAACAAATCCATCCTATCAATCAAACCCATCAATGGCTGACTACAGATTAGAGACAGTGATTTTGGGGCTGATTGGAGGGGAAATGCTGATTACACCTCCCTCTCCTTTCTCTCCAACTTGATTACGCTCTGCCTGTGTGTTGTCAGGCTCGGCTGCTGAGCTGTAATCACTGCAAGCTAAGAGCGGACGCTGTGGCTCCTGATTAGACAAGACACAGACACAATCACAGTGAACTGGCTGTATCAGACTTTACGCCCATTGCTCTTTTAACGGTCATTTCCAACGCTCAGGCTTTGACTCTGTCAGAGCACGCCAACTGCTATTTACAGTCAGATTTAAAGTCAGTTTTTGCCAAATTAAAGACAAACATCTTTTGATCTAGCGCTCCGTGTGGTCTTTTGTTATGATTATGCCATTTTCTGACAAAATAAAAAAAAAACTATCATTTTTTAGGATATAGTTTCAGCAGAGCAGTAGTAGTTTATCAGAAATCCGCCTTTAAGTTGGGGTGGAACTGTCAGCGCGAAATAAGTCAGCCCCATTTCCCATCATCCCTTTGTTTACACTCTCTCCCACTAGCTGAAGGCGGATTTACACTGATCCAGCTCCGTTGCGATGCGTTAACAAAATAAAAAGAACTGTTTATTGATCAGTTCTGTTCTCCGTCCCTCCACAACACAACGTAAGGTTCACGCAGGAGTTCTATTTCCAGTGCACTGGTCCGTCAATGTCGCAGCAAATAGCCTGTGAAACATGAAACATGTCTGGGTTTCAAACCAAAAACTTCCTTTGTACTTTCAAAATAAAAATTTATCAAATTCCATTTTATTTGTACGGTGACAGGCCCATGCGATAACGCAAGTTTTTAGCTTTTTTTCTTATTGTTTAGGAAAAGTTTCAATAATACAACATTCATCATTTCAAATAAACTTTTCTTTGGAAATACAACTGGATAGGAATATAGCAGGAAACAGGGAAAAAAGAATGCATTAAAAGAACAAGGTTGCACAAGAAAATAGAAATATGTGTCATAAAATTTCACAGCGATATCATAAATTAGCATAGCAAATAACTGATGGTTGTGAGACAGACTCCCCACACAAACAATGGAGATGCACCGCAGATGGATCAGTGTAAATTGAGGGTTACAGTCCCCATCCTAACATCACCGGTGCAACAAAAATGCCAAGCAATATTGGAACTATCCAGCTGTACAGTTTTGAGCCAGATGCCAAATCTGATGGGGGAAACAGTGACATACATGGATCTAGTCGTCTACAAGCAAATGCATGAGAATGGAGTGGAGCAGGGAACTTCCAGATCACACCCATGAGCTTTTTCCAACGACATTTTTTTGTGCACTCCTGATTCACAATAATTTGCACTAAGCTCAAAGATGCAATTTTGAGCTTAGTTTTCTACATATGGTCCTCCATCATTAGAAAAATGCAACAAGATGTTGAAAGCACAATTTTCATTAGAGTGAGTCTTAAAGAAATCCCATTCCTCTATCATTCTCGCCTATGTCCATCACAGAAGCTCAAGGTCCCAAGCCGTGGCCCAAACACTTTAACACCCACATTCATGGTGAGCAGAGTCCTGGTCTGAGCTTTATTTAGCAGTCTCACCGTAAAACTGGAGCAAGTTTCCCGCAGTTTTTTCTGGACTCCTATCGTCTGCATTACGTCACTCTATCTTTACTTTGACAGGTTCCATCACTCTCTGCTTAGCTTTTCTCAGTCACCATATGGGCAGCCCTGTACTTATGTACAATATATTTTTAACTTTTTGTTGACTTGGCAGACACAGTAGCAATTGCAAGAGTTTAACAGCTCAAATTTACCAACTTTTCAATGTTTGGAATGCATGCAGCAAATTAATGGTTTCTGCTTTCTTTTGTGTTTAAAATCATTTTTCATGCTTCTTTAGTCCAGCAAGATAAAAGACCAGACAATACTTATAAATGGATTTTGTGCTTTTCCATGAACGGAACAGGTTTCACTTACTTTTTTTTTTTTTTTTTAACATATTTTTGCAGTGTGTCAACTTCAACCGTCTCCCCACAGATCACTTCTTTAAGTTTTTCACCCCACGTGAGCCACTTTAATAGCATCCTTCTGCCTTTAATCCTTAACACGCCGGTTGAGGCGGCTGGCATGCCGTGTACCTAAATAAACGTGTTTTCATCTCAGCATGTAGATGCATGTGCGCATGGTGTTTTCGGCGTGTGAGAGTCGGCTTGAATAAAATTTATAACTCCGTCCTGGTCTTGAGTTACCTTTGAAGCCACAAAATTGTTTCATTCTGCATGTGTTATGTACCATTTCAATTGACACCATGCACTCTGCTACTAGTGCTTTGGATTGAGCATAGCTGCATGCTTGTTAGATGGAAACAGCTGTCAGAGCTGATAGCGAGAGTGACTCACTCCTCTTCCCCCCAGTTTTCATTTGCCTACTCCAGTTCTGCTCTTCTCCCTGTGACCTCCAAAAAAAAGTCCAAATATTTTTCGTTTCCTGCCTTTTTACCCTCCAATCTCATATTCACAGGTAGTCCACACAGCATGGTGGCAGATTTGTATCAAAGGCGGTCTGTGCACCTGTGCCACAGTTGGAAGCTATGTGTGTATGAACAAAAATATGAGTTTGTTCTGTCTTCAGTGTGCTAACAGTTAATTGAACAACTCCCCAATTTCTGCTGCATAATTCTATCCAAAAAGACAAAGGAAATCTGGGTTTGAGGACTTTTACAGTGTTCTAAGTCCATTCACATCAGTCAGGAGTTTGGTTTAATGTCCTCTAAGGACATAGGATTTTAAATTTAGCACAAGTATTTACACAAACATGATTTTGAACTAAAACCGAATTTATGGTGCCGCTCACCTCATGATAATAAAGTACAGAATTGTAACGCAAAAACTAAATGTTGAGTTTACTTGCTGGACATCTTTACATTTTATTTTACCAACCATCTTTACATGAAATAATTTTATTTTGTAGCATTAATAACTGTTTGCTCATCAGAAAAAAATGTAAAAGTGTTCATTTGGCAACAGTTGTTAAAGATAATTTTTTGTTATCGGCTTACTGAGTTGGACGTCATTTAATTTACAGAAAAAACTATATAGAAAACACTAACACAAAATGAGTAGTAACACATGTTGTTTGACTGGAATACTTGTACTTGGTTCAAGTCTGAATTATACATGTATATATATTATATAGGATAACTAATGTTAACAGGATTCCATGACCTCATTAACTAACACCACTTCCATTCTTTAATTTACAAAAGTTTGCTTCCTAAATCAAAAATAAATGCAACAATAAACCAATTAATCATTGTTTTTGTTTGTTTAAAAGGCCATTAGTGAATCCATAGTAAAAGGAAAAATGGCTCTTAAAGAGGTTATTGCAGCTCCTTGGTGAAATTGAACGCCTGCATTTATTCTTTGTTTTGTAATGTTCTCTAACCGGAACCCCTCTGTCTCAGTAAATCAGTGTCATCCAACATTTCAGTTGTTTTACGATGCTTCTCCGTTCACTCTCTTTTTTTTCTTTTTTTTTTTTTTTTTTACTAAAACAGCTTAAATATTTGTTTTTATTTAGTATTTTTGAAGGTTAAAGTCCTCAACAAAAATGTTTATTTATTTATTTTTTCTGATAATGAGTATTTGAATAAAATGCAAAAATATTGCAATTGAATCCGTTCATGTAGTGTCTTTAAAAATAGCCTTGTTCAGCTACATTTCTTTTATGGCACATTAGGAATAGTCGTAAACACTTATTTATTTTTAAAACAAAGAATGCTTAAGGCAGACAGCCAGTACAATTTGGCATCAGAGAAAAACCTAATAAAAATCCTGGTTGAATTTGTAAATAAAAGTTGATCAATCTATGTAATTTACGAAGACATTTATATAACAACTGCTGCTTTGTGCTAGAATGATACATCTGATTCCTTAATACCACCTTAAAAATGAATACTATAAATATAACTTCTCATACTGGACTCTTGATGTTCTTTTTTTAATTCATCCATCCATGATTGTTTCACATATTTCTGAACTAAACAAAATATGTGGGGATGTAAAAAATGAGTTTTAATTTTGTAAAAAACTAAAGCGTTGATTGCTTAAGTTACAACAAGAAACATATAGCAGAAATGATAAATTAGCCTTCATAAGTTTTTCCCAACTTGAAGAAGAGGAAACTGAGAAGTCACTGCTGTGACCACACTAACCCAGGAGACTAACCCAAGTTCCTTATATTGAACTGAAAAGGTCATCTCATTTCTGCAAACCACATTTGACGGTCACCACTGCTTTTACCTTGGGAGTAAGCTGAAACAAAGAAGAAAACAACGTGCAAATAAACCTAAAATGCACACAAACACACATGCAAACCTGTCACTTGGAAGCAGTATCTTACCCTGATGCATGTATTCAGTGTGATTTTTCTTTCCTACCATTTTTAACATGAATGACTCACACATTCTGGCAAACTAGTCCAATTTTGCATACTAAATAATAAGACTTGTGTTTTTTTTATGCAGATTAATAATCATCCCGCTGATGTATCCATATTCACACAGCCCATATAAAATCAAATCCTGGTATTTCTGTGAGTAAAGTGGCAAGCTGCTGTTTGGGCTCTGCCGGGTCTCTTGTGCCTGTCAGGGACCTTTGAGGCTGTTGTGTAATGAGGGTTGGCTTCCCTCACACTCTCCGGCCTGGTGTTCCTCCGTTGCTTTGTGTCTGGAGTTGCAGCACTGACCAAAGGAGACATGTAAGTCTGAGTCTCGAGGCGACCCAGACACACAGCAGAATGTACGATACCTGCATGGGTTTCGCGGGTTTCAAAACATTGTTGAAGTTTCCTTCTTTTTTTTTTTTTTCATCTCTTTTAGTCATTGTTGGGAAGCTTCAGATATAGAAATACAGGTTGTTTGTAGACTGGGTGAAGCTGTTGCATTCTTCACCTAAAGCAGCTGTTATTACCAATTCTCATTGTTCTAACGTTTTCTCCTTAGAACATGGAACCCGGCAGGGTTGTCCCCTGAGTCCTCTCTTGTTTGCGCTGGCTATCGAACCCTTTGCAGACCGCATCAGAACTTTTTTAAGTATAAAGGTATTCCTCATCGATGGTACAGAACATAAAATCTAACTATATGCCGATGATGTCTTACTGTATCTAGTCGAAACAGACAGTACCATCCAACACTTACTTAACCTTTTGAAAAAGTTTGGCCATATCTCAGGTTTTAAAGTAAACTCATCAAAGTAAGAAGCTATGCCTATTGGCACCATGACTGGATCTTGTCCCCCTACGGGGTTTCCCTTCCATTGGTCCCCTAAAAAAAATAACCTATTTCGGAATAAAAGTGAGCCTCTCTCCTAAAAAATTGCTCTAATTGAATCTAAAACCAACAATTACACGTATTAGGGAGAACTTAGAAGGGTTAAAAAGTCTACTCGTTTCCTGGCTAGGAAGGATAAGTGTGTTAAAAAGGAATATACTCCCTAGACTCATGTATCCATTACAGGTGCTGCCAAACTCAATTCCAAATAGCTGGTTCTCTTATTTGGATAAAATATTTACACATTATCTTTGGCAGGGGAACAAAGTAAGAATGAAACTGAGCAAATCACAGAGAAGTAAAGATCAAGTGGGTCTAGCTGTCCCAAATGTCCGTTTCTACTACTGGGCTATACAAATGCGATATCTACATGAATGGGTGAATCCCACTGTCTCAAATACATGGATTAATATGGAATCTAGTAACTGTGGAATTCTAACTTTAAAGTATTGTCCCTTCATATGTTACAATAAGGTTAAATCAGAAGTACAAAACAACTTTACTGTCTTCAACAATTTGAATACATGGTACAAAGTGTTACTTTTCTTTAAACTAAAAGAACACTTTTCTATATTAGCCCCCACATATAGGAACCCAGATTTCATCCCATCATGTCACGACATTTCAAACTCTGGCATGAAAAAGGCTTGGACCAGCTTGCCAAACTCTATGGTGGAAATGCATTGGAATCCTTTGAAGCCTTAAAGAATAGATAGTCTCTGCCCTCGTCGCACTTTTTCCGGTACTTGCAGATCAGATATTACATACCCAGAACAAAACACCCCCCCAACCTAACATTTTTAGAACACATTCTTACACAACCCCAACCTACAAGACTTATCTCCCACATTTATGGAAACTTTTCTTCAAACATTACCCATTCTACAGATTACCTCAAAAGACAGTGGCAGACTGACTTAGGAGAAAAAATAAGTGACAATGAGTGGACCCACCTGATAGAGAACACGCTAAACTCGTAAATTCAAAATCACATAGAGAAACACAAGTACATTGTTGAGGAGCAAGCAGGGCTTAGACTCTCCCTACTGATGCAAGTGTAACAGTGAAATAGGTACATATGCACACATGCTGTGGAAATGTAGTAGGATACAAAAATACTGGATTGAAATAAAAAAAAGGAAGTGAAAATACTGTTGGGATATAGTGTGGAATTCTCAACCTTTCAGTGTGTTCTTGGCACTAAAGTGAATGGCACTAGGTACAAACACAACGCCAAGCTAATTGAAATTCTTCTGTTTGTAGCAAGAAAAACTATTCTGAAATTCTGGATTTCCAAGGACATTCCGACCATAGAGGACTAGTACACATATAGGTTTTGAAGATTCTCCCTCTGGAAAGACTAAAAGACTAACGCATACCTTTCATGACAACATTGAGGAGTTCAAAAAAGACTGGCGACCAGTTCTGGATAAGACTAATCTTTCTTTGGATTGAACTTAGTTCTGGTGAAATGCGAAAAAACCTGTACTAGACTTTTGTCGCTGGTGATGGTTTATTTGTTTATTTAGTTTTAACCTGGTACCTGTTTCTGTAATGTTGTGATGTTAAAAAGAAAATATGGGTTTGTAAACATCTTGATGTTCTATTTTTCATGATTGACTATGTTTTCACTACCCAAATAAAAAAAAAAAATATATATATATATATAGGTTGTCATGCAGCCTTATACAAGTGCAGGTTAAAAACACATGGCTAGCAGCTAACAGGAGAATTAACAATAGTTGTGCAACAAAAGATGTTGAGAAATAATGTAGCTCTCCAGCCATACAGTTTTAAGGTTTTAAATGCCAGCTTAGATGAAGAAAACAAAGACGTACATGGATATTTGTCTGCAAGTGAATGCATCAGAATAGAGTGGAGCAGGGAGCTTGTGGAGTCCATTATCTACATCACAGATAAAATTGTTTTCCAGCAACATTTTTCGTCCTAATTTACAATGATTTTAAATAAAAAAACAAATAGTCAAAATTCTCTTTTAAGCTTAATTTTCCATAAATATTTCCTTCATTATCAGAAAAATGTCATAAGAACATGTTAAAAACACTATTTTAATTGAAGTGGGTCCTTTTAATAAAACATTTACGAAAACACATTGCAGGATAAAGTAAAATGTTGGCGTCTGAATCTGCTAAAGTCTTTATTGTGTGTGACAGTGCTATGTTTTAAACGTGCAAATCTGTTTGAACGTGCTCCAAGAAAACGTGTTTTCTTGCAAGGAGCTGCCCAGGGCTAATTGCTGCTACTGGGCTGATTGTCTTTCTGTGCTACGCTGTCATTGACTCCATGGACTACAGGAGGATTCCCACAGGCACCCAAAGACAAACAAAACTGGGCGGACAATCAATAACGGATGCAGGAGCCACAGCTCAGCACAGCTGCTGATTAGCATTCTCTGGAAAAGCATGTGTGTGAGAGTAGGTGTGTGTGTGTGTGAAGGTGAGTCTGTAAGGCACTTAGTGCTAAAATACGCCCTTTATAGGATTTTGAAGATTAAGGTTCAGTCACTGCCCCAAGTAATTACTTGTCAACATTCTTGGTATACATTATTTGTGGAATCATCAATGTTTAAGTATAAAATAAAATAAGTATACCACTAAAACACATGAGCATGATTTTACTTTGAATCTTTTTTCTGAAAATATTCCTAAAAATAATATAACCAGACAAGGAGCAAATGTGTGGTCTTTAACCAGTACCGTACATAAATAAAACATTTAGGATTTGTGTCGTTAGAAAACCGTACAGGTTGCGATTTAAGATAAATAAAGCACAGTATCTGAACTTTGAATAAAACTAATTGCTAAAGCCAAAACAACATACAGTTTAAGAAGTTCTTCATTTTCAGTTCAAAAAGATCTAACAAAAAGAAGCAATCTGCTGTTTCCTCATCAAAAAAAAGTGTGGAAATATCTGAATTA
The DNA here is from genome assembly GCF_053564925.1 of Oryzias latipes. Taxonomy (NCBI): domain Eukaryota; kingdom Metazoa; phylum Chordata; class Actinopteri; order Beloniformes; family Adrianichthyidae; genus Oryzias; species Oryzias latipes. The sequence continues at coordinate 24,106,607 of NC_136258.1, forward strand.
AAACCTGTTTTCTTACTATTGCAGTACAGCACAAAGGCAGCATGAAATTAAAAAAATGCCTTAGCATTCTATCAAATGACATTCCTGGAATTTCGGATTGTGGTTTTCTTCTCTTACAGATTGACACTTATCTCAGGTGAATGTGCGTTTTGAGATAACATCCGTGTAGGCTTTAAAATATTTAAACAGGACCTGTAAGTTTAGCCATTTCATACATTTACTTTTAAAACTTTGTTTTGTATTATGTTAAAGTTATGTATATGCATTTAAGTTTCAAAATATACGTAGTTTCTTCAACAAAACTCCCACTTTGACAAGAAGAAGCCACGATAATGCAGACCAAACAGGTCTTTGTTGTCCCTCCAAATTTATTCATGGGTAAAGTTCTTATTTTTTTAATTATATTTTATGCCATTAATAATAAATAAATTACTAATAAATATTTATAGCAAGTGCCGGTGGGGAAACTTTACACATTGTTTTGAACACATTTTGTATTCCTTGTTTCTGCATTGGCAGTTTGCAGCATCATGCCATCGACTGCCACTGGCTGTCACGCAGTGCAGTGCTGTGGTGCCCTTTTGTCTTTTGTCACCCTTTCCGCCTCTTCTTTCCCTCTCAACTCGTCTCTGAGCTTGTGTTTGCTATTGTCCTCATCTCCAATCAACCTGACTCACAATGACGATCTTGACCAAGTGCACAGAAAGGTCAAGGTTAGACAGCAAATTGCCTCAAAGCAATCAGCCTTGTCTGTGCGCTGTAACAGCGAGAGCTCTGGCTGTTTCGCCATCTTGCCCCCTCTTCTTCTCTTTCTCTCCATCTGCAGTCCCTCTTCCCCGTTGATGCGGTGTTTACCCGGGGGATTTGACGTGTGTCAGGGAGGATTGGCAGCAGGAATGGAGGGAGGGTCAGCCCCGCTTTGAAGTCTCAGCTCTGCCAGACGAGAACTAGGAACTTTTAAAGCACACGGTGTCACTGCCTCTGCGACATTTTAGCACAGAGCAGCGTGACCCGACAGCAAGCTCGTCTGCATTTGGATACATAAATATACATGAGAATATCCCACTGCATGTGTCTCCTTGTGGTTTTGAACTGTCCTCCAGGACTACTGTGGGTTGGGACTTCCGTTCATTGAAGTAAAAAACCAGATGTACCTTCAGTCTCTTTGCATTTGGATCAACAATAATGTCATCTGAGTGTATTTTAGCTGCTGATAGTCCAGATATAAATATACCAGCAGTAACTGGATCTGGTGTCTAAATCCTGGGTGAGCTGTGCAAATGTTCAGAACACGCATATTCAGTGGGTCAAGGCAAGTCTCTTTTGGATCAGCTCTGCGTGCCTGTCCTGCGTCCTTCAAGGACTTTCCTTTGATGGGTTTTGACACAGTCCTCGCTGTAATGTATTCCTCTGTATATCCCTCCCCAGCCAACAAACATCAAAGGCTCCTTGTGCTCAATCATTGGATGAATGTCTTCATCCACCACCTGATTTGGTTGCGTGCAGCTTTGTGTCTGTCCTGTAAATGGTGTAAACAGGTGTTAAACATGTCAGCCCACAAGATGCCACATGCCACTGTGTCATGATCCCCCAAACAGCTGTGAAACGCCTCTATTGTGAGTGAGGGGGTGTTTATTGTACGGGTTTGAAATAGTTACATGAGGGCATGAGTCGAAGAATCTGTTCAAATCCAAGGACAAAGACAGAAGGACCCAGCAAAGAATAGGAATTGAATTGAATTAAAATAAATAGAGACGTTTATTTAAAACAGTAATTGAAAGATATCCAACCTCTGACCCACTTCTTTAAAACTTTTGGTTTTGCTGCCCAATGTTTCCTCACAAACACCTTCTTGTCTACAGGTGGACATTGAAAGAATCGACTACCACCACTACCTTCCCCTGTTCTTTGAGGGTTTGAGAGAGACCGCCTATCCATATGAGACTCTGGCTTGTCAGGGGGCATATGACATGTTGGACCACGGAGGTCAAAAGATCCTACCTGTGATTCCTCTCCTTGTGCAACCAATCAGGGGTAAGTCTAACACCTTAGTCTCAGCTGCCTTTATGAGTGGATATGGGCAAAGGAGAAGAGGGCAATCTGGTTTTAGGTGTTGAAATATCAAGCTCATTGAGGTAGTAGAGCAAAAATGTTCACGCACATTTTTTTCCTCTGCAAGCAGCAGGAAACGGGTCGTTGCAAACACTTACACAACACGTAAAGCTGAAGTAGGTGGGATGCAGGAACGTCGTACAGATTTTTACATTTTTAACCCCCCAAACACTGTGCAGGGAGTTTTTTGTACTTTTCAAGTAATAAGTGCACTCCCATTTTAGAAATAAGAAACTTAGACAATCAGGCTGTCAAACTATATAATCCAACACCACATAAATGCAGTATTTCTCTAAATTTGTGTTTTTACCCTGAGGGACATCGATCCCTTGGTGCGACTGGTACTTAGATGTTGAATTTCAGATTCCAACTCATTGCTTTCTCTGGGATTACCAAAACACTCCACGCATCTGCTCCTGTTATGGCCCTTTTGTCAAATTTTAGACCTCTTTGTTGCCCACGAGACATTAAAGTTTGCCCACCCCTGGACTAAAGCGTCGCCCTAAACCCTTCGCACCTGGGTCAACCGTCCCACACGAGTACATGTGACAAAGGCCTAGGCAGCCTTCACCCTTCATATTCTACCATCCTTAAAGTACAATTTAGGGTTTCAATTCATAGGTATTTCCATTCCACAAACAAATTGTATTTCTACTCCAGAAATACCATATTTAGAGTATCTTAGATAACATCTTTTAAAGTTTGAATAGACGACAGAATAAGATATAAAATCATATTAATACATTAAAACTTTAAATAACTATTCATTTGGCTTTTTTTTTTAAATATAATGTGCTTTAAGTTCTTTCCCTATTGTGGATGGATGTCCTAATTTAGTTTTACAGATGAACAGTTCCTAATATTATTTTAGACCTATAGAGGGAGCGTCCTTGTTTGTGCTTTTGCCCACACAGGCCGTCTCTAAAAGCATGGCTGGTAACCTGCCATAAATGCCGTGACATGCTACACTTAACCATGTCGTCAGGCTGTGCTTCTTCACGTTTCCGCTATGACATGTCTTCACTCACAGACGCACACACAAGTTGGCAGGCAGAGGTAGGCAGAAAGGTCAAATCTGAGGGCGAGGAGAGGGGACTTCAAAAATAGAAATCACAGTTTAGAGACGTGAAGGCGATAATGGTTCCATGTGCCGAGGATCTAAGTACAGAGAGGTTGCAGGAATCCAAAGTCAGGCTTTTGTTGGAAATTCTCAACACACGTGCACGTGCGTGCGCCAAGCTGTGCAAACCGTCTTTTGTTTGGCGCCACTGCAAAGTGGAGTGTCAGTTTCAAAGTGTGAGCTTTTAAGTGGCGCCCAGCGTGCCTGCAGTAGTGTTCATGTCATGGACAGTTGGCCACTGGTACGCAAGTGTGTGTGAAGGGAGAGTGTGTGTGAAGGGAGAGTGTGTGTGCATGGGTTACTGGGATATTTGTGGAGGTAGAGGGGTGTGACAGCCAACAAGGCAGTGGTGTGGAGACACAGTCAAAACATCTAACCCTGGCACTGAGTGATACAGAACAGTTTAGTGTATCTGAAGTCCGTCCCTCACATTGTTTCCAACTACACAAACAAGTGATAATTTTGTAAAAAAAACAAAATTAAAGCTCAAAGCTGCTTTTTTGCAGTTAATTAAATTGTCAAAAAGATTGATTTTGTTCTTAAGCAATCCGTTTTAAGAAATAATCTACTGTAGTTTCCGGATTACTTAACCCTGCGGTTTATTCTATGATGCGGCTAATTTATGCATTTATTTACTTTTTTTATGCATTTTTTCTAACGGCCGCTAGAGGCGCTCGAGCAGAAAGGGTAAGAGTGAGACCGGGGGAATAGGAAGACACAGGTTTAATGCAAATTCCTGCTTTGTGAATGAATAGCACAAACAGACGCTCATCATAGAAAATGCAAGAAGAAATGGAGATGACACAGGTTTCAAGTTAAAAGCAATCGTTAAAAGCAGTGTGAAACAATCCACCATCACCAACGGGTTTGGAAAAGCTGGTCTACTGCGTGACGGAGAGGACAGCGCAAGCTCAGGAGAGAATTTGCCTCAGAGTGACACTGACAACAAAGTAGAGACTGAGAGGGTGGGGCGAAGAATATCTGACGCTATTCCAATCACTGAGGAAGACTTCTATGGTTTCAATGCACAGGAGGAAGATGAATCAGGTGCGCTCTATAGTCCGGAATTAAACGGTAATTGATATTAGTTTGAATATTGCGTTACGAAAGTCTAAAATGTGATCCTTGGGTGTTAAGTTTGGTTGTTTTATTGAGCGTAGAGCCTTTACCAATGTTTCCTTAAAAATAAATGATTGGAAATAAATAATAGTTGCTTTTAAGTTAGCATTGGCTTAAAATGGCTCTAAGATCATAAAAAAGACATTTGATACATAAATTTAGAGTGCTGTAAAAGTCTGTACAGTGCATCATTAGCCTGAACCGGAAGTCCTGATTTTTTTTTTTTTTTTTGTTGAAGCAGACTCATTTAACTGATGACAGTTTGGCGATGTTGGTTTTACCTGTTTTAAGCTTTAAACCTTTAACACCACAGATTTCTCTGTGTAAACTACTATGCTCTTTGACATACCATAACTTACGCGATCGACATGAATCAGCTAATTTGCAGAGAGAAGCAGCTTTTCACGGATATGAGACGCATCACTAATAGGAAGTGTTGCATACCGGCTTTTCTCTGCAACAGAATAAGCTGATTCACGTTAATCGCGTTGAAGGTTGAAAAGTTATGATAGGAAGGTAAACGCTGGAGCTAAAGCTCTGGATTGACAGTTTTACAAATCCGAACACTTGTTAAAAGCAATTTTGAAAGGGGATAGAATTGTTACATTTTTCTTGCACACTAAACCGTTTATTCAAATGACAAAGCTTTAATAAAAGGTGTTACAATTCTGAAATCTTGTCAAATTTCCACTTCTGGCTATTGATGTCTGGGCGCTATCCTGTCCCAAGCCAGTTCCCCCTCGTCAAAGCTGTTGTCTGTCTCTAAATTGTGATTTCTTCTAGGAAGTAGGCAAGATCTGACCAAAATAAAAATAAAAAGCACAAATAAGAAAACAGATGGTCCGGCAACCGGGTATTTATAAGAATCTATACCTCCGAACTGTTCAGTGTTTATCAATCAGATATACAGACTTTTTGTGATTTTTCAGACTCATGCCACAGGCTTTTTAGTGCTTTTTATGATGCATAGCACTGACACCCTTTTTTCTTTTCTCTTTTGCTCGTCTGCCGACATTCATACTCAAATAAAGCGCAGCAGAGGGAATTTACATGGGATCCAAGGCTTTTGTTCCCAAGTGAACCACAGTCTGTTTGTTTAATCTGCATCAGAGCCCTGATGACCTTTCACCCTTTTCCAAATAAAGCAGACTATTTGAGGAAATGGACTCTGTTGCAAACCAAACCTTTCAGTGCAAATGTCTTTGAAATTTCACTAGTGGCACCAACGAATGTCTAAAGCCTTTCATTCCCATAGTATAATTCTGATGGTTTGGTATGAAGTATACCTGTACTAAACTGTACTAATGCATTCAAAGCAATGAGAAGTGGTTTGACAAATGAAACATTCCAGTTTGGTAGTAAACGTTTAACTGATGCAGAAACAACAGCATCTGACACAGGTAACCTGTACTAAAATAAATAACCCTTTGACAATACTCTACATACATTCAGCATCATAAAAATGTTTAGAAAGACACTGTTTTATTTTACATCTCATGTAAAGAATGAAACGTCTATACAGACATGTTGGTATCAGTTTGGAAATCTGACTAAAATAAATCCCTCATTGAATGCTGCAAAAGGTTGCATTGAAGTCAATGTACTGTTATTAAAAACCCTGCAGCTGAACTAAGATCTCCAAATGTGTTTGTCCACATCAGGTATTGGTACTTAAATGTTTTTCCTCTTTCAAGTTCTACAAAACTTCAAACTTCACAGAAAATGCCTTTCCCAAACAGGACTTTATTTTAGTACTTTCAACATCATTGGTCATTTGCATTAGAGTGGCCAGACTAAAGGTGACGGTTAAGCCCCTCATAAAAAACACACACACACACTTCTGCCTGATAATGGAATTTTAAATGGCCTGCTCCTTATTAACTTTTTAGTTTATTAAAAATCTGTCCTGTTTCACCATCCACAAGGCAAAGCTGCTAGTCCGTGTCACTGTTGCAGATTAATTACTTTTCTGTGGCAAAGGAAAGAAGAATGGATGGTGGAATGAGGAAGAAAGTAAAATGCTGTTCGGTTTAAAAATGGCAAGATATATATTTTTCTCCTGTGGTGTTAATACATCTTCAGTTTGGCTGGCAGGCTCTTATCTGCAAAGCGAATGAGGCATGTTGGGCCCTGGTGAATTTTGATGATGACTGCAGGTCACCCAATCAGAATGCACAATGAAGACACTCTGACGCCCTGTCTTTAGTAAGCTGCAAGCCATTCTCTTGTTGTGTGCACAAAGTTTAACTATTGCTCAAAGGGAAACTAAGTTTTATCTAAAAAACAGTTTTTTCAAAAAAATTATTTCTTAAGATTAAGAAGAATCGGTAAAGATTTAATATATTATATCTTGAGAAATTCTAGCATCTGACAAACAAATATTCTATCAATTTTGTTTTTTATATTCACATTTCACAAGAAGCTGACTACTTGATTTGTGATGTGTTGTCATGGTAACAGCTACTAAGCTTACATTGACCTTGCTCTGCTACAGCTGGTGAATGGGAACTAACCAGTGTTAGTTTTATTAGCTAAACACCATGTTTAGTTATATAAAGCATCATTTCAGAGGCAAAGTTTACGTCTTAGATGATGAAGCAAAAGTGAGTTTTAAATAATCAGAGTAGCAGTTTCCTGGATCACTTTTCTTACAAAGAATATCCACTATTAACTCTGATTATATTATGTGGATTAATAAACAATTTCTTTCAATGATTAATAGTGCAATTATTTTTAAACTCTGTATCAGGCAAAAAGTTAAGCAAGACAGTCAGACGGCCAACAAACTATTTAAAATGAAAGGTAATACTGGTGTTAATGGTAACATTTGATAGAGTTCCTGGTAGGTCCATCATGGAGCCATTTGCCACTTTTCTACTGTCCTGCTATTGTGATAAACTGTGGATAAACGTCTGTCCACCTGTGTTCCAAGTTTCTGTTGTTCTGGTTACCAACTGGTGTTTGGGCAAATAATAAAGAACATTCACTCAATGTGATCAGAACATTTTTTTCTAACATGTCCACCGTTATATATTGATGGACACCATGCAGCCAATCAGAACCCAGTATTTACCCAGACTTAGGTACAGTTGTAATTATCCCATGGTCCAGGTGTATACACTATTCGGATTGGCTACAGAGTGTGGATTAAAAAGTGATATACCACAGTGATATACCACACCTAAAAAGAAGTTCTGTTTGCTTTGTGTCAGACGATTGAGGCTTCCGCGTCATACGTTAATTTCTGATAATGCCTTGTCGGTCATTATCCCTTACCTAAATTAGCTTCTCCAGATGATTCCTTTTGCTTTTGTGTAGCGCTTTGGGACAACTTGGTTTTCTGCTGCTTAAACTTAAATAAACTGAATTGAAAAGTTGAATTAAAATGTTTAAATCGTTTTTTTTAAGTCCTAATATTTCGTTTTTCTTTTTTATTTTCTTTTGGCTACAGTACAAACATGGACTTAAAAAAAAGGTGAAATGTTACTAAAGTAGTGTTGCTCTGGGCTTTCAGCCTCCTTTAAACAGGGATGAGGATTCGGAGTCATGCCTGCACTGAGCCTCTGATGATTGAAATAACATTTGTTCTGCTTTGAACTAAAATGATACTTTCATTACAAGAAGATCCTCTGTTACGCCTCTGCCAGGGAACATCCTCTGATCTGAGACGTGTATTTAGACAGCGAGCGAGAACAATTTATTGTTAAACTTTGAAGTGTCACAATCCCTCTGACATTTCACAGGAAACATAGTACAAGGTCCCCCGTTGTTTTGTTTTTTTGTTCACTGAATATGAAACAGGTCAGAAATGAATAGATGATTGCTTTATTCAGATTTGTCCCAACGCATGTTTTAAAACCAGTATTAGTGCTACCCGGCCCTCAGCTGCCTTTTCCCTCACACTCTTATTACTTTTTCCTTTTTTTCAGCAAAGCGGGGAGCACCAATGAATAATTGAACAGTCCCACAGTCCAAATGTCACAGCAGGGAAAATTGTTTGTGTTGGATGGTAATTAGAATTTCATTGTTTGTTATGTAGGTTTGAAATTTCTGTCATTCCATATTCCGCCTTATCTGGGTGATGGCAGATATCCCTGCATTTCTCTGTCTGGGGACACAGTCGGGCAGAGATGGAGAGATGTCATCAGGCACAATGCATTTGCTCGTTCAGCATCGCCTCCTCTGCCGTGCACACTCTGACTCACGTGGATGATTGTCGCTGACGCAGACAAAGTCCTGCCACTAACGTGTCCTTCATTCCTGAATCAGTCAGTCATTAAGTATCAGCAATCTTCAGCTTTTTTGAGTAGTCCTTCAAACTTTCGATCTGGTTTTGTTTTTGTGACTCTTATATGGTTTTACCGAAGCTGTATTTGTTGTTGTCGTGTTCAAGCCTCCAAGTGCTCATGTCTGAGGCTGACACTGCATTTCATGTGTATTTGAGCTTCTGTGTCATGAATTCATCATTTTATCAATGAAAATTCTACTTTTTTCTGTGTGTAAAACAGAAGTTAGAAAAAATAATTTTAAAAAATGGAATAGAAATCTGAGAATTACTATATTTTTCATGAAAACCTTCCTAAACTGATTTTACTTTCTATTTGAATATTTTGTGGTAATGCCAAGCCTTAAATATAAGGATTTGGATCTTTTAATACATTCAATCCATAAATTATTTTACTTTACAAATGTTTGAGTCAGGGTGGCCGTGGTGCAGCGGTAGGGAGGTCGACCCATGATCGTAAGATTGCAGGTACGATTCCCGCCTTGCACGCCCATGAGTCGAAGTGTCCTTTGGCAAGACACTGAACCCCACCTTGCCTCTGGTGGTAGGATGGCGCCTGCGTTTGGCAGCGGAGCCGCCACCAGTGTGTGAATGTGTGAGTGAATGGGTCTGTGACTGTAAAGCGCTTTGTCCTTGTAGGAAGAAAGGCGCTATATAAGTATACGCCATTTACCAATTCATTTGCAAACAGAGGGAAATATTTATTGTACTACAGTACATGTTTGTGTTAGTTCCACGTTTGAGTGCAATAAAAACCTCATAAATCTTTCATGCACTTTTTCTGACAATCTACACTGTCTAATACAGATCTGCTAGCTAACAATGCATTTATAAACTTAATGTAAAACTCTGATAGCCCGAGTGAATCCAGAGCAAGTCATTAAATGGTGGCTTTATTCATTACAACAAAAAATAATCTCCTCAGCTGCAACAGTAGCAATTTATTAACGCTGTAAATTGTCTGCCTGCAGGTATAATTCTAGCAGAATTGCAAAGCCGTAGCTGAAGAGTCTTTTTTTAATCTGTTAACAGGCATTATACAGGCTTTAATATAATACTTTCATGTAAAAACAAAGACTTCTTGACACTTTTGTTTTGTCATTATGGATACAAATGAAAAGAAAAAAAGCATACTGTGACTGTTAAATTACTTTAGTCCAATTAGGATTATGACCAGGGTGTGAAGGAAGGGCTTACATGAAAGACTGTAAACAGGCGTAAAAAAAGGTCCCACAAAAATCAACAACAGTTATTAAAAGCAAAGTTTAAACAAAACAGAAGGGAAAACAATACATAAAAACTGAAAAAAGTAAGCAACATGAAACAAGTTTAAGAAGTAAACTGCAAAAATTTGCTCTAAGAGTTCAGAAGAAAACAAACAAAGAAACAAAAAAAAAACCTTTACAGCTTTGCAAGATTAAATAGGAATTGAATAATCAAAGTGCGTAACAATTCTTTAAAAAACACAAATTAAAATGAAATATAGTCCAACTATATTAACAAACTTTTTTCATATTGTGCCAGAAAGCTTTTTCAGTTGCCTAAATTTGTCCCCACATTGTAGTTTTTATGCATTCATGTCAAACAATTTTTACTTGCAAACTGTAAACAAAGATGTTGCTGCTTCCAAAGTAAAATGACCAAATGACAGCTGGTTACTAACACATGAAAAACATTTGGAGCTCATAGTATAGAAATAAAATCACGAAAAGGTGAATGATGCTGCTTCGTCAAAGGTTTACCTCCTGTGTGTTTAAAAAAAAAAAAGAAATAAAAACAAAGTTGTTGCTGTTGGGCTGTACCATGTTTTCACCTGTGTTTTGGACATTTCATGTTTTTTTTTTAATCCTTTCTCTTTGTCCAGATTCATCTCTCTTGATCTCTCTGGCCCTCCATCTCTCCGACCATTACTCCCTTTTGTTCTCTCTATCAGTGGGAGATGAAGTTAAGTGCAGCCTGTAGGCCAAATAGCCCAGTGATTGGCTCTCACTTACTCCTGCTTCCTCGGTGCTTTGGAAATCACTGATTGCAGACGAGCTTGTCTAAATCAAAGCCCTGCTATAAAAGAAATGCTTTTAAGAAAAAGGGAGCACGAGGAGGGTTAAGGTTTAGATGTATTTGTGAGTGCGTCTGCTAGCTCCTCTTTTAGCTACTATAAAACTACAGGTGCCAGACAAGCTCTGCATTTACTTTACCTTTTACTTCACAGTCAAGCAAGCTGTCATTTTAAGTTATAGGTTACCTCAAAAATTTCCTGCTGCTGACCTTTCTGATATATATATATATATATTTTATGAGCCTTGATTTCTGACCTTTACTGTTTATCTTTCAGAAGCCCTGAACACGAGGAACCATCGAGTCGTGTGCACCATGCTGAAGGTTCTGCAGCGTCTGGTGATGTCTGCAGACGGCGCGGGGGAAGCATTGGTGCCATACTACAGAAACATCCTCCCTATGTTTAACATCCTCAAGGACAAGAGTAAGAACCAGCCAAACCTTATCTTACATGTTGGGCTTCAGTAGGGTAGATGCTTTAATGTTAGTATTTTTTCACCTTAAAAAGGGTCTTGTTGAGAAATCTGCAAGACAGACAAGCTGTTTGTCTTTTACTGCTGTAAGTCAGGTTGTTCCATGCTATTGAAAAGATTTGTCCTTGACTTTTTCCAAAAGCCTGGGTGACACCAGTATCCGATGAGATTGGCATCTGATTGGCAGCTTGTTTGTGTCAATGTGCCGAGCGTAGCGTGACATGATCTGAGCGTACTGTGGGCAGAGCAGCACAACAATTGTAAGGCAGGAGATTGGAGAAAGGGACATTGTGAATCAATCATCAAAGCACAAGCCTTAACAGGGGAAAACACAAGGCTTTAGACTCTTGATCAATATCCAGTTTTAATCTCTTGAATTTGCCTACATTATCTGTTTTTATTTGCAGAGGTCAAAAAACAGCTGGAATGGAGCAGGAGGACAGATATTAAAAGCTTTCCTTTTTAGTGCATGTCCTCATGCAAATCTCTGTAAATTAGCTGTCACATCAATCCCCTTCGCACTCTTGATGAGTGAGTTTCTTCCCCACAGAGGAAGCTCAGAGAATCCCACCCAGGAGTGGTATTTTTTTAGCCTGCTATAGTTTCAGTGCCAGCCTGTCTACCTGCCCGCCTGCCTGCGCAATTGTCTGTCCTCCTCTGGCGGCCATTGATTAAACCCGAGCCAACCTTTCACCTGGCAGTCATCCCCACCATTGACCTCTCCCAGAGAGACTCGACTGGGCCAGCGAACGGTTCATGCAGCTGCCAAGGCACAGAACCCAAACTGCCAAACAAGGACAGAACTTCCTGCTCAGCAGTTCACAGCCATCCTCTGCAGTTTCACAACAGAGTTAGGCTGGAGCTGAAACAAGCCGCACATGAGCAAGTTCATGTTTTTATTTTAAAGTCACAGCAGCTGGATAACATTTTGAGCTTCAAATGCAGATTGATCTTGAGCATCTCTGCTTACAAATGAGTAAGGCTTGTTGTTCTCATATTTTTTCTCTAAGATCTCTTTGTCTTCTTATTTTTCCTTATATCAAAGTCTTCATTGAAGTCTGTCTCTTGAATAATAATTCTTTCATACAGCTCCAGGTCCATGGACTGTCTTAACTGAAGCCAGCGTGCTGCCTGCAAGCAGACAGGCCCATCATTGTGTTTAATACGAGGACACACAGAGGACTGTGCGGTGGCTTGTGGTAACATCTCCCTTTGGCTCTCCCACGCTGTAACCCACAGAGCTCGCATGGCATCCCTCTTATCGCAGGTGCCACAACGGGGCCACTGTCCTCTAAGTGCCAAGTGTGCGCGTCTGGATTTGCTCACATCTGTCATGAATAGATCCGTTGTGTCCCACATGCAGCTGCTGGCTTCAGCCTAACCTATTGTGCTTTTTTTTTTTTTTTTTTGGACAATTCTCCCTTTTTTATTGTTAATGCCAGTCTGCACATAGACGTCCATCATCGCGTGTGCACATTCTTAGCATCACTTAGCTAAAGCCCAACACCACACTGGAGTTCCTGTCTCTCCAGCTGTTGGAGCCATGAATCAAGGGCCTGACAGCCTCTGCTGCAAGGTCAGGGCTACAGTCAGACATCGCCAACATCCCATCACGGGACGGATCCTCCCCCGGTAGGGTTCACATGCTCGCACTGTGTTGCTCCCACTTAAAGGCAGGGTTTGCTACCTGTTAAAATGGTTTATACACACAAAAAAGCTGTTTTTTGTGTGTTTTATTTTAGGTCAGAGCCAAAGCGTTTCCAAAATGAGCCCCCTGAATGGCGTTTGGCCCAACGCTTTGACATGAACAAGATCCTGACCTCCATGTTCAGCCTTGCTGGCTTCTGAAGGCCTTTCTCTGTTGTTCAGAAGGATAACAAAAACATGGCTGTTTAACTCCTGGCTGCCACTCTTAGCCTACCAGTAATGCATCATTTTGAAGTGTACAATAATGAGCGATCGCATTGCATCACTGTCCTTGATGCACCGCTTTGTCTCCCGATTCAGCTGCCTTTGCTTTTGTTGGCTTTGTGCCTTTTGTGTACCAACCGCTCTTTGTGTTTGTGTGTGTGTCCTCACACGTTTATGAGAGACAGCTCTGAGGACGGCGTAGGAATGTCTTCAACACAATTTGCACGGCTCCGTTGTTTGCTTGCAGTGATGAATCTTATCCCTAATGAAATGCAACAACGCTCTTTAAAAAGGACAGATATGCTCCGTCATCCAGCAAATTCCTCATCTGAGCTCGAAGGAAAGAACTCATCTCTGTGTCATTTCAGGGATGAGACTCTGAGTTTGTGACATTTTGTAAGGCAGTAGCGTAAAACCTCCTCAGAAAATGGCCTGTTTGCGTGCAGGAAGGAAGTGATCACAGGCATTATCTAGTTGAACAGGTAACTACCAGCTGTCACTGACCCACATTAGTTTAGAGATGTTGGAATAAATCTGTCACTGTCTTTAGAAAATTCTGGTGGTCTAAGTTTTCACAAGTACTTGTATAATCTCACAATAAATTGCCTGTTATGAGCTCAACAAATTAAAACAATTCAAAATAAATAAAGATTTAAAGTGACAAAACGGAATCACAGGACCCAAAAGGAGCAATGACTGAGAGGGAATTGGCCTGATGAATTCAGAACCCTGGAAATCTCAAAACACTAAGAGGTGAAGAAAAAAACCCATCACAAACAGGAAACCAATAATGAAATATTAACAATATGGAGATTGGTATTAAATTGGTATTTTTATTAATGTTGTAATTATTATTTTAATAGTATTAAATTGGCAAAACTATCGTAAATTATGAATGCAGTCTTTCATAAACCAGAATGTTTTATAATCGGACTTAATAAACTGCACAAAAAGGGGAGAAAAAGGCAGACATTTGCTAAAGAGACTTACCGGAGCTCCTGATTTTTGCAAACTGGATCTTGGTCATGAAAAAGTCTGTTTCAAATCAATTAAAACTTTATTTATAAAAAGAAAAAACACTTCTCATGCCTTGCTCCACTCAAAGCGCTTTAACATTTAAAACAGAAAAAAACACTATATTACAATAAAACCAGACCCCCCCTTTACCCTTCTCACTGCCCTTTGTTAACACATAAGACACATGACCTAACACACAATGAATGCTTATAAAAGTAACTTCTAAAAGAAGATTTATAAGATTTATAAAAGATTTATTGAAAAAAAACATACAATTCAGATTAAGATTAAATTCACAAAATAAAATTAAATACATAGAATGATATGTATTAAAACTAACAGAATCAATAATCAGATAAAATCAACTAAAAGCGAAACTACAAAAGTTGGGTCTTGAGCCTCTTCTTAAAAACCTTTTACAGTCTCTGCGGCCCTGAGGCTGTTCCAGATAATGATAGAACGAAGCCTCACAATAAGTTTTTGCCCTCACCTTAAAGACAACCAAAAGTTTCACAACCCCAACAATGTAATTGCAGATGGTTTTACTGCTAGATTTGCTGTAAAACCATAATTTGTGGAAAAAAAGTTCCTTCCCCCTTCAGGTAGAGAATGAGTTATCCCCCCAGGTGGAGGCGTTGAAGTATTTGGGCGTTCACAAATGAGGTAAAGATGGAGCAACAGGCCACACAGTCTACAATAGTGGAGATTTTGTTCCCACCTGTTGTATTGAAGAGAGAGTCTGAATCAGTTGGTGACATTATTTTTAAATGTACCTCAGTCTGTATTAAGGATACAATTAGAAAAAATAAGATCCTTTTAAGAGTGACTAGAGTCTAATTTAGGATTGGGTAACTGAGTACCCTAGTGTAAAGCTCCAGGTGTCAGATCAATGACAACTGGAGCGATTATATCTCTTGACTGGACTGGGGATGCCTTGGTCACCTTTCAGAGGAGCTGGAAGAGATTTTGTGGTTTGGGATGTTGCTTTCTGAGTCAGATACCCAGACCAATGGCAAATAACGATTAGGACGAATGTGTAATAGATATGTTTAAATTTGCCAAAACTAATCAATAGCACAAAACCACTTTGTACTTTTTGATTTTTTTCAAAATCTAATTAGAACAATTGTTTTAATTTAAATATTAGTTTTAGTTTTTTTTTAGCTCTTTTACAACCCGGAATTAAGACGACTTGATCTCAGGGTCACCAGGTTTTGGTCCTTGTGGGTGCCGCCCATTTCATGACGTCAATCTAGAGTCGGCCTCGGCAGCGTGTCTGTGTCCCGCAGGCTTGGTTTTTTTGGGTTGGGAGGGGCTGGTGCTCAGGGCGCAGTTTTTTAGAGGAATACTCAGAAATGCGTGAATTTATTGAAATTCAGCTTTGGCGTCGTGTATAGTGAGGAATGAAGATTATAATAAACTTAAAAGCTCAAATAAATTGATTTTGCATGATACAGGCTGTTATTTTTTTTAGATTGTGTACTAAAGATCTTACAGCACTACTGTTCTATTATTCAGAAAAGAAAAAGAAAAAGCCAAAAAAAAGTTGTTAAAAATCATTTTTGTTATTTTATTCGTTTATTTGAACTCCATCAACACAAAGAGTTTTAAAATTGTGCCCAACTAAACTAAAGTTAGACAAGGACAACAACACAAGCAAGGCTTTGCCGTTTAATGAAGCTGCTGCTTCCACACGCTCTATGAACTACCATATAACTCTTTCACCGTTTACACAATTAACGGCATTGTAGCAGATTCTTACAGGGAAATGTACGTTAAGTATTGCAAAGTGGCACAAAGCTGCTTTAACGGCAAAAGAGCTACAGTGGTTCAAAGAATGTCAACTCTGGAGCTAAAGCTGTGGTGTTAAAGGGTCAACGACACAAACCACAAATACTTCTTTGATTCACACATCTGTGTATTAATTTACCCATCTGACAGTAAATAGACCTGCTCTGAAGCTAAATGAAACATAAACAAGGAATAAATGTAAATGAAAATATTCCTCATATCTGGGAATTTTTCAGTTAGATACAAGTCTGCCTCTTAAAAGTTCAAAAGATTTCTCTCAGTGTCTGTCATTTTGCAAAAGTTGTTTAATGACGTGAGACGGGTAATGTAGTCATAATAATTTAAAAGACAGAATACTTTCGGTAACAAAACCAGTTACGGTAATAGAGACCAAATCATTGGGAACACCAAAGCAACGGAATTACAGAAGACGTCAAGCTAAAAGAAATGTGTCAAATCAACATAAATCAGTACTCAAACAAGTACACAACCTTTGCTCCTGACACAAAAGCTCATGACAACAGCAAAGGTCCACATTGCAATGAGCTTCATGGTAAACATTGAACTGTTTACACTGATTTGCAACAATACTTTGAGTAAATTACAAATATCTAACACTGATATTGGTGTGGAGTTGTCATGGCTTCTGTAGCCTCTGCGTGGTTGAATATTATTGTAATGTTTGTCTGAAAAGCGGCCATGTCTTTTATTTTTCCCTACATTGTAGTTTGTTGTAGTGGCCTTGATAATTCCCCCTGCTTATCTTTGAGTTGTAAGCACTTAAACACCTATTCATCACTGTCGAGCACCCGTTCTCGTTCTCTCACACACACAGTCAGGAAATATATTGCTCACACACAGCAGTGATCAGATCAATTTGACCTCTTTTGTCTTCCAGCAAGGAATGTGGCCAAATATGATAAGGCAGGACCCATGTGCAGTCAGGCAGGCACACACACACACACACGATCACACACACACACACACACACACACACACATATGCTTAGAGGTTGTGATAGATGAGGCTCTCTGTCTTTTGTGTCTGGGCGACTTGTGAGGTTTTTGTGTTGCTGACAGTCATAGCTGGCCTCCCAGTTTGACACTCAAAGGAAAAAAACAATAACAGAATAAAAATATACACAAAAACAGCTCATGTTTGGCATGTTTATATACTCTGCAGATCAACGGCTGCTGACGGCTGATGTAAAATGGGGGTGAAGAAAGAACTGGGGTGCTTGACTAAAACCTACTTTTACTCTCTCAAACTGTTTGGTCTTGTGTATTTTTTTTACAGCTGAGCAAAGTGTCAAAGTGCATATTAGATGGAAACAGTAGTTTCATATTTCACAAAAAAATTGACAGTTTCTAGTTGTCCTGGAAGCAGTGGTCCTCACTGTCTTTTCTTTTATTTACAGTTTACATTTTAGAAACTAGATAGAAAGTGTCACATAAGTCTCGTACAACAGTGTTGCTACAGGGTTAAGGATGGCTATCAACAAATATGCAGGGGGCCGTATATTTTTGAATTTATCAAAAGAAATTTAAACGGACTTTGGACAAATCTGGGATCATAACAGGTGAATTTTACACCTGACACTCATGTCCTGCAGCTATAAATTAAAAATGAACAATTGAACATTGTACACAAATCTCAAACTTCAAATTGTAAGTCCTTGATGTCAAGTCATTTGTCAAATCTTTGCACGTGAGACTATGTACAGATTATTGTTGTGCACTTCCAAAACCCTGAACACATCTGATGACAATAAAATGCCTATTTTTATAGACGGACTCTGATGAAAATGGTGTTTTTGGTGTTTTGACCATGTTCTTCTGGCATTTTTCTGACAACTGAGGACATGTATCAAAAAAATTAAGCTCAGACTTGCATTTCTGTGTATTTAATTAAAGTTTTGTTAATCTGGAGCAAATAAATAATGCCATTTTAAAAGATCCCTGTTCCGAACTCTAAGCAGCAGGGAGGGAGTACAGCTGGATAGCTTAAATATTACTTGCCAAGTTTGTTGCTCCAATAATGTCAGGTTGGGGGTGTGATGGGCTGTAAGCTAGTGGGAGAGAGTGTAAACAGATAGTGATGGGACGGTGGGCAGAGTTGCACTGCGGCAACTGTTCTACCCAAAACTCAGAGGTGAATTTCTAATGAAAAACTGCCTCTACAGAAACTTTGTCCTAGAAAATGACAGTTGTTTTTTTTTTTTTTTTTTTTTTGTGGCTAAAATTGTAAAATCCTAATTAAAAGACCACTGCTAACCAAAAGAGGATCAAGTGGGTCTTTAAACCTTTTTATTTTTTTTTACTGATTGTGCAAAAAGTCTACAAAACAAACAAAACACAGGTGGGGTAGGGGGGGACAAGGAAAGCAAACACATGTATGCATAAACCCATGCCCTCATGCAATTTATCATCTTTCCTAACATCCACGGTGTCTTTTCCCTGCGGACAACAGAGCACGCACTCCATCCTTCGTGTCCATCTTTGCCTCCACATCCCACCACTCCAACAGCCAAAATCTATCAATCAAACAATCATCTCCTGCCGAGACAGGTCCTCCATTAAAATATGGAGAGAATTGGGGAAACAGATTAAAAGAAAGACGGAGGAATGGATAGCAAGAGTGAGCAACAGATGAAATCCAGGTTATTCCAGGCTTGTCTGTCCTTATCTGCTCCAACGTCATCATGCTTCACAGCACATAATGACTTTTTCCTTCTCTCTCGAAGCTTAGAAAAAGACAGGAGGTTGAGGAAAATAGTGGAAATATATTGTTATATTAACACACATACACCCTGCCCCCTCCTCTCCTTCTTCTCCCTCTGCACTACTTTACTTCTTTTGCCGGCGGACATGCCCACCTGCCTCTGTTAATTTTCTATTGTCAGCAGGTCCACGGCGAAACACCCAATCGCATGTCTGCCTCAGCCCTCCGGCCGGCACTCGTTCTACGGCTCCAATTTGAAGGTCAGCTGATAAGCGGCCAGATTCATGCATAATCTTGGGTGCTTTGCAGTGAGCCAGTCTGGCTTCTGAAGGAAAAACACAGCCACACAACAGACTCACACCGCAGCCCTTCAGTCTGAGACTCGCTTTTTACTCCCCAAACTCTACTTTTTATTGTCATCATGTCCTTTTCCAGATTGAAGAGCTACTATTTCTGCTTGTGCTTTTCAATCTGCTCAGATAATGTTCTTTCACTAATTGCTGGAAAACAACGCCTCAATAAGAGCTTCGCTTTGCTTTTGTTGATTTGTTCATTAAATCGTACATAGTGCCTTCTGCAATGTAAAGCACTTAAGGGAATTAAGGGATCCCCTCTTTAAGTGGCACAAAGCTCCCAGGCTGGCAGTAGACTTAAAGTGAAATAGAATTTGGAGTCGTTGCTGGCAAGTTTCCACATTGACGAGCACTTCTTTGATTGCTGCAGCACACTGGAGCCCAAAAGCATCGCTTACATTGCTGACCTTCCTGGACGTCTTACTGGAACTGCTCAGCAGACTTGCAATTTATCACTTTATTTATTTTGTTTTTTGAGTCGTGGTCTTGGTAAATCTAAACCTGCTGCCATCCTTTTTTCAAATTTTATCTAAAAAACCTCTTTATTTACACTTATTTACACCTCTTTATTTAAACACATTACTGCTTGTAAATTTGACGGTTTTCATGGCCACGCCCCATTATTAGTCACTGATCCATCCTTAATCAGCTCTAAAATATAGTGAGGTGGCGTTCCATATCGAGGCTACCAAGCATTTTCCTAGTAGAGGAAAGGGTGTTTATGTGATGCACATATCAAGGCTTGCTTCATTTAAGGTAGGAGCTGAAAATGATGACGTCTGAAGCCTCGCTGCCTAGCAGTACCACATGACCGACTCAGGAAGTGGTTTGGATTTAGCTGCAAGTTTTAAACCCCTCCAGCTCCATTCAAAATGTGGGTGTTTGATGGACACAGTTTGAATAGAGGAGCTTGGAAAGAGTTTGGAGATTTAGGACAAACTATTATTTTCAAGGAAAAACCAATTGTGTTGCCTCTGAACCATAATTACCGGCCATACCTCAACGTTAGAAGAGCATAATCATTATCCTTGCGCCAAGCACCCTCACCTCTGTGAAAAGCATCACTGTCTATATGCAGTATAGACAGGCTTTCTGCAAAATGCAGCACACTTCAAATCCACACAATAGCTTCAAGGAGCTCTGTAGCAGAGTTAACCAATGGGATGAAAAGCTTCGATGCTTCACGGATCTTCATCTGCCCATAAAATAAAACAGCTATGCATTTGTTCCATTATCTTCTCTGGGTTATTTTGATTTTGATTTTATTTAGTATTTTCCAATTCACATTATTATCAAGCATCAACAAAGGCTCTGGAGTTTTCGCAGTAGTTTCTGACAGTCTCTTGACGAAGCACAAATTACATTTTCTGTCTGTGTTTTCTACATTTTTAGGCAATTCAGACAGTTTTTTGCCATTTTACACTTTAATTTAGTGTAAAATGGCCAAGTAAAACCGTCCTAACTGTCAGCAATCCTTTTTGTGGCGTTCCAGGCACCATTAGGATCTAAAAGTCTTTGAATTTTTTCAACAGCAATATTCAAACAGACAGGGGCAACAACTTTTACACAATTTAAAAAAATCTTTGTTCAGATTTTGCCTTGCGTCTAAACATTCCACTGGAAGAAAGAAAATAAGGAGTCTGACAAATGTTGGCCAAATTCTTCTCCAAGATTTTTCTTTTTTTCATAACTACACGAAGCAAAATAAATGCCTTAGACCATCATAATCATGAATGACAAATGTCACTCTATACTTGAATACTTCTATAAATATACAGCTTCTTCTGAGGATGGAACCGGAAGTCCTTTGTCTCAGTGGGACTTCTTCTTCTTCTTTCCATCTAATCCAAGAGGCACTCAATTACCTAATTGGATGAGTTATGAGGGTCCTTCCCTGTCTCCATTCCCTTCCATCTCAATGAGATTAGCACACTGTAATTAATGAATTTGGGGCACTTCAAAATGATTTGCAG
The DNA here is from genome assembly GCF_053564925.1 of Oryzias latipes. NCBI lineage: Eukaryota > Metazoa > Chordata > Actinopteri > Beloniformes > Adrianichthyidae > Oryzias > Oryzias latipes. The sequence goes on from NC_136258.1 coordinate 24,127,537, forward strand.
GATTTTCCTGGCTCCAGGGGCCTGACATGTCTAACACAATTATCGAGTTGTTGAAATCAGACAACAGAGTGAGATGAATAGTGCTAACATTAGTTGTCTTTGCAACAAAGCGGTGATTGTTGGAGTCAGAGATTGTAACATGGATGGGGCTGGTTTAGATGGGGAGCATTTGTCCTTGCATCTGTCTTTGCGAGTGTTATGAGTTTGCGGCGAGCTGGGAGCTCTCAAGCAGCTTTTTACCACATCATTGTGTTTGACATCTCCACAGGCAGCCGGCGACAAAATGCTGGTGCATGTGCAGATATTTGTCCGGCCCACTTTGGATCAACATTTTGCCCCTTCACTGGTCCGCCTGTCAGCTTTCATGATCAGCTGCACCTTCTCAAATGGGTGCGCCACCTGAAATAAATAACAAATGAAAACTTGCTTAAATTTAAATCGCTCAGAATCATTTTCCTACGAAACTCGCTGCTGGGTTGAACGATTGCAAACACAGTGACTTTTAGTACTTGTGTCAGAATAGGTTTACATTTTAAGGTGACCCTGAAAATTGCTTAGGATTGTGAGGAATCCTCACCCCGACAGTTCCAACTATTCTACACCTGTCACTCTTCATGTCTGTTTCCTGTTGGTTTGTTCTATGTCCATCCTCAGAGACCCAGACCCTGTAACTGCCCCTTCCCGGCCTGTCACTCGACAGAAGAAACATTATTTTCTATTTTGTCGCAAGCACAACACCATGTATCTCTGCCTCTAATGAATGTAACTATTGTGACCTTTCCAATGTAAACCACGGCCAAAAAAAGACCCCAGAGCATAACCTCAGCCAGCACCAACAACAGCTGAAGTCACAGCGTTTACATTGTCCATCTGTGCTGTTCATATGTATAAACTTGGTTTTAACATTTATACTTTAGTCAGACGTTCTTTAAACATTTTTTTCCTAAGATGCTATATTTTCTTTGATGTAAACGTATTCACCGTAATATCACATGCACCAAATTTTAAAAATGGATATTAATACAAACTCATTTTAATGCAGTTCTTTAGTTTGATGAGAAAACAATGTCAGATCTTGGGTAAAACCTTCAGCCATTCTATTGTTTTGGCAAACACTTCCTAAAACAATTTTAAAGAAGGCATATAATTGTGATTAAAATACATTGATGTATTGATGTGAAACATTACTCACATTAGGAAATAGCTTGAAGCATTTAAAGTCCCACTATGACAAATAAAAAAAAAATAAAAAATAAAAAAAACGGTCCCAGTGGTGTTTTATTTATGATTATGACGTTTTTAACCAAAATCCCACAACCTAAACTCTTAAAAAGCCATATTTCATGTTTATCTGCAGCCTCTGTTTCCAAAATCCCCTCTAAATGGATATGGTTGTTGGTGCTGAGCTTAGTAGGCCTACCCTTGAGTTTCTAATCACAAAAGTTTCTCTTTATCGATAAAGAAATGGTGAGAAGTGACATACTTTTGATTCCAAATCAACAGTTTTTGAACAATGTGTGGTATGACAAAACAAATTAGTGTATCAGACCCTGCTGTTAACTAAAATTACCCATCAAAAAGAACTATGATAAGCCCATATAAGTTTTTTGAATTACATTATAATCTAGGCTACATTACACCAGCAGGCAGCACTGGCTGTGGCTCAGAACTAATTTGATGCTAGCACATGACGAATGTTGAATTCACTTGCACAGCAAATAAAACGAAATGCCAGAAAAAAAAGTGACTGTTTGAATGTCATTTTCAGAACGCGTGGGGCTAGCGCTGAACTTTTTTCTTGGCCGCACGGACCCAGAGGAAGGGTTAAATTTAGGATTACGAGTTAGGGTTAAGCTGGGTTAACCCCAAACGCGATTCGAGTGGTCAGTTTCAGTGTTAGTCAATGGTACAGATGCAATCTGAGGTCCTGTGGCAAGATTTGAGCAATGGGCACATAGTGAAGGTCTGGCAGCAGCGCGCTTTGACCGGCGTGCCGCAGTCGACCAGGGTGAAAAATCTGAAATCTGCAAGGTCACTGCGTCACGTCAAACAATAAGGGACTCCTAAACTCTATGAACTCTATGATATTTTTCTTATCTTCATCGAGGCAAAAATAAAAACGGTCCCCTGATTTTATTCTTGTTTTTATTTTTAACCTTTATGGTTGATGCGAGACATGCTAGCAAGGCAGCAATGTGAAGAAAGGGAAGGAAAAGGGGTTGAAGAAGTTGGAGGATGATGAAGAAGTTGGAGGGGATGCAATCGCAAAGCAACAAAAAGGCTTTTTTTATTTATCTAACAAAAGCCAAACACGTTTTCATTTGTGTAGACTGCACCTAAAATATTTACATTTTGTGTGCTCCAACTCAAGTCATTTGTGGAGGAAAATATGAATATTTTAACGTGTTCTTTGGTGCTGAGTTGAATGCGCCCTGTGCATTGTTTGGGTAATTTCTTCGTTGCATCTTCATCTGTGAATAGCATCGTTATTACATCAGATGCACAGATAAAGAGGGCCATTGTTGGGACCTCTGTATGCATGAATGTGTGTGGGTAGCAGCCCCCAGTCACTTCTACAAAAACACTAAAGAATTTCCACTGCGCACCCTTATTTACTTATTGGATCGGTTTTGTCACATAGGCATGCATGGCAGAGTGTACACACTCACACATGCACACACATCAAGCGTGCCCTTCAAAGTCAATAGAGGGGATTTAAATATCAGTGTTCGCCTCACACCACTGTGCAGAATGTAGAGTATGCCTGCCATGATCTACTAGAGATCCTGTTTTATAGTCAGGTGCTTCATGTCTGCAGCAGTCTTTATATAGAACTACAGTCTTGTGCTCTTAAAGTGTTTTGGAAAATGACTCATGCAAAGAAGAGTTATCACAGACACTTCTGAGTATAGAGGATAACCAATGTCAGAGTGTCAGGACAATGTCATTTGGTGTTATTAAAGAGCCACTCCAATCGGAAATCTTATTTTTGGTGTTTTTAACATGTTATTGTCGCGTTTCTCTGACGATGGAGGACATATATAAAGAAAATTTAAGCTTAGCGTTGCATGTTAGAGTTTTGTTCAAATCACTGTGAATCAGGAGCAGATGAAAAAAATGCCTGGAAAAAGCCTGTAGTAGTGATGTAGGTGCTACAAACGACGTGCTACATACTCCCTGCTCCGCTCCGTTCCATTTATCTACTTGCAGAGAAATTGAACCATGTATGTCTTTGTTTTCCTCATCGGAGCTGTTGGTGGACAGTAGAGGGCTGCATTGGGATCGGGTCCCGCCGGGTCCCGCGGGACCCAACCCAAATCTCGCGGGATTGCGCAGTTTGGATTGTGCTGCGGGCGGGAGCGGGCGGCAAAAAATAAACCCCGCGGGATCAGTGCTGGCATGAATATCTCATGAATATATATTAGCGGACTACGTTAGGCTGTGCAGCTGTTGGATTCTTATGTACTGAAGCTCCGTGAAGGCACCAGGTAGAGACGCCCAATGGCCTCTGTCATGTAACCTGATGTTGGGGGTGCGCCCCGCCCCGCCTCTACCTAAGAGCGCGTTTCAGGCCGTCTGTCTGCGCGCGCACACACGGACACTTTTAACCGAACAGGATTTGTGAAAATATATTTAATATTTAAGTTGCACATTACACAAGAGGAATGCATCAAAAGTTGAGGCTGGAGGAGGGACATGAATCTCTTTAATAATATCAATAAAAATACATGTTTTTTTCTTGCGGGACGGGGGACGATACAAAATCAATGCATCTCTATTACTGTGCGGGACTAAATTCTCTTAGTTTTGCGGGTGCGGGCGGGAGTGGACATACATATTGCGGGAGCGGGCGGGAGTGTAACGCATACGTTGCGGGAGCGGGCGGGATTGGTCAGAAATTCAGCGGGCGCGGGCGGGAGCGGGATGAAGAAAATAGTCCCGCGCAGGGCTCTAGTGGACAGCTCCAACACTGCTCGCCATTTCTGTTGCATCGATACTGTTATTTTGGGGGGTGTGATGGGCTGTGAGCTGGTGGGAGAGTGGGTAAACAGATGGATGATGGGAAGTGCGGTCGAGCTTACGACACACTGACGCTCCCATGTGATGTGAATTTCTAATGAACTCCTGCTGCTCTGCAGAAACTATGTCCCTGAAAAAGGAACAGTTTTTTTTTGATTATGGGTGAAAAATGCATCATGATCGTAATAAAAAGACCACTGGGGAGACTTTAAAAATAGATCAAAAGATGATCAGACTGAGACTTTAGGTAGTTCCTATTTAAAACACAGCCTGTAGTTTTCAAGAAATGTTTCTAAAACATTTTTAATGCAAAGCAATTGAAATGAAAAACCTCAAGGAGGCTAAAGGTGTGTCATATCAAATAATAATAGCTTCTTGATTTTATTCCTATGTAGAAAAAAGAAAGGTATATTATATAGAATGGCAATAATTGGCAATAAATGGTAATAATGATAAAATGATTTTATTGAAGCTTCAATACCAGATGTGTTTTTCTGTCTCTCTCTGTTTCCAACTTTTTTTTTAGCTCTCCATGCACGGCTTTCAGTTTTATTTAGAGTTTCTGTGTAAAAAAAAAAAGCCCCATCCTCTTTGTTTTCCAGCATGCATTCCCATAATGCTTTTCCAATGTTGAACTTAGCAAGATGAATAATTCACTTTGAGGACCATGGCAGCTCTTGTAACACCCTGACCCTGCCAACCCCCAGCATGCCTGGGACACTTTGCACGCTCCCACATCACATGCACCCAAGGTTCTCCCCCCTCAATAAAGTCTCTCTCCTCTTAACCAACTCATGCCATCAAATATTCAGTCTGGGTGGATGCAAAGCGAGTGCCTGCCCCCCCTGTGGCTTTAACCCACGGTTTCAACTCATCTCTCTCGCACACACTGCATGTCCCGCTGTTCTTCTCGATTTTCTCCTTACACACGGCAGCAATGCAGAGATGAAATGAGCGAATGAGTGCCTGAAACATATAGGTCTGCGCCCTCAGTGTGTGGCCTTGTCAAACACACTGAAATCTCAGCTTTGTGGTGCGGCTTTGAGGCCCTGCCACCATCAAGTCAGTCTCAAGATTGGTACTAAGTGAATCCAAATCCTTTGAATTTGAGCTTTTTTACAGTTCTTTTTGTTTTTTTCACTTCCCATTTTCATCCAAAAAGCACTCAGAAGGCAGCTGAAATATGACACACTTACTGTGAGTGTCTGTATTAGAGTTGATGGTGGTCGATATGCCTGTCACTCGGAGTGATGCTGAGAGTATAGATGAGTGTGTGAGAAGTCCAGCTCCCATACGTCTCATCTCTCAGTGATATTCTTTGCCTTTCTCCCAAACTTTGTCCGTCTTCCTTTACCTCTCTTTGGTTGCAGTGGTCTGCAGTGAAATGAGTCAGACAATATTTTGATCAGTGGTAAAAGCGTTCCCAGGGGTCTTTTAAGTTTTAGCCCAAAAAAAGTTGTTTACCGCAGTGCAGCAGGAGTTAATTAGAAATTTGGCTGAGTTGTGGGCGAGACCATACCCCTTTCCCATCACCCAGAACTGAGAGCTCACTATTTACACTCTTCCCACTATAAGAAACTGAATAGTAATAATTATTTAATTTTGATTTCCGATTTTACTTTATATTTTGTTCATGTATCAAATGGAAAACTTTGGGAGGAGGGAGGATATTTGTACATTTCACCATCAATTCAGAATCAGAATAGGATGATCCAGCTACCCCACATAATTACACTTTTGAGTTACTTCATTATTCCTCTTTTACCTAATGCAATGAAGACGATTAGTACAGTTCATTTAAGTACAGGTGCAATAAATGTCATATTTCTTCATATTGTCTAAATATCACTGTTGATTGTCTACAAGAAAACTTGTAAATGTTAAGGTCAAAACCTACGCTTCAAGCAGTTTGTGCGTCTCTGCTGTGTCACAGACTCTCCTGTGTCACGGCACTTTTTGTCCCCCACAGCTCTGCTATTCTTAGCAGGGAAAGGTCATCTTCTCCACATATAGCAGCTTCTTATAGATGCTTCACCCGTAAACAGTCTTTAGCTTTTTGGCACATGGTTGTGTCTATTCTTTTGTTGTCAAACTTGTCCACAAAAAAGTTTAGAGAATGGAAAAGTCTACTTCTTTTTTTCCCCTGCTGTTTTTCCTATTTTTTTACTACGGGTAGTTGTTTTTACTGGAGGTCAAGCTGACTGAAACAGATGCCAAACTGGTATTTAAGGGAAGACGAAAGCGCCTTTGCTTGTTGAATGCTGAAGTATGTGACAGTTAAGCAAGTGTTACTTGTACTCTCTATCTTTTTTTTTAGCTGTTGTGAGCGCCTGTGACACATGAAGTCAAGCTATCGGATTGTTTGTAGAAATCTAATCCGTGCACCTAAATGTCCCTGCCTCTCACCTTGGACCAAGTGATCACTCACTACATAAATAAACAATAAAAAACATGTGTAATTAAAGTCCCACTCCGATCATCTTTTGATCTATTTCAAAAGCGTTTCCAGTAGTCTTTTAACAATGATCATGGAGTTTTTAGCCAAAATCAAATATACCTGTCATTTTAAAGGACATTGTTTCTGCAGAGCAAAAGTAGCTCTTTAGAAATTTTAGTCAGAGTTGCCCCCCCAGTCAACTATGACTGAGAGCTCTCTGTTTACACTCTGTCCTGCTACCTTACAAAACCTTACCCCCCCCCCCCCCATCTAACATTAGCCGGGCAACAACAATGGCGAGCAATACTGGAGCCAGATGGCTGCTCCGACAAGGAATACAAGTACGTACACAGATCTACACAGATCATGTACAAGTAGATGCATTACAATGGAGCATATTTTATAAGTCCTAAATACTATCTTTTTTTAATTGGCATTTTTCTAATCTGCTCCTGATCTACAACTATTTAAAAAAAAGAGAAACTCTCAGAAATGCAATTTTAAGCTTCAGTTTTCTTTTTTATGTCCTCCAATACTGGATAAATCCCACAAAAAAAAAAAAAAAAAGATTTTCATCGCAAGTGGGTATTTAACATATGCACAACTGCTTTAAAGTGACTGATATGTGTAGCTAAAAAGTAAATAAAAGAGGAAATGCTCAAACATTTTTAACCATCTCATAAAATCGTACACATTTTTTACCACACGCTATAGCCACAATATGCTTTTTCCAAGCCTGTATTTAAATTCCACACTGTCATTTGCAAAAAATAAACAAACAAAACATTTGTTTTACCTTTAATCAATTTGTAAAACAGCTTTTCCACATTTGATACTTGATTTTTGTCAGTTTTTGTCTGTTTTTTTCCTCTGAGCTGTGAAAGCGCTGTAACCTAAGAGTGTATCATCTCCAATGGCATCATTCACTTTCATATATAAATAGTTCCTCTTGCTCCTCAGTCAGAAAGCTGTTTACTAAAATGTGGCAGCTGGACTTCATTTTTCTTTTGCTCATTTAAGTTGGTGTATCGCCTTTTTTGGCGATTTAAAGTTTGAAGGAAACTTTAAATTTGCCAATGTGCTGCTATCGATCAGGCAGAGATTCTTTAGAAGTTTACTTGTAGGATATATCAAAATGGCTTGATATATACTTGTTTGCGTTTGGACTCTTTAACGCCACACTTTTTTAACGTCCCTTGTGGGTGTGAATGTCTAAACAGTGAAGTCATTGCAGAGAGAGCTTTTATTAAAGACTAAAATGAGTGAGAGTCATCATAAGTCAGCTCACTTATTGATTACTGATAAAAAGCACTCAGTAGAGACACGGGGTGATCCAGTAATGATGCTTGGCGCATTACAAGTCGGTTCAAAACGGATTTGGGACCAACATGATGAACATTAAAACACAAATCACTGTTGCTTGTTTGAGAAACATAAAGTAGTTGGAACTCATTTAACTGCAGCAATTACCCCCAAGGACATTAGAAAAAAAGCTGAATTTCTTTTTGCTTTTTCTAATCTCTTCTGACAGATGAAAAAATGTTAGGATTCAAATTTCAGCACTAAACCTTGATTTTAACATGGCTGGAAAAAAATTGTGAAAAAATAAATCAATTAATATGGTTTGCTAAAGACCCACTGCTATGAAAGTTGCCGTTTGAAAAAGTTGTACTTGATAATTACAAATAATGATTGGCCGGCTACAAGATCTCTACTTTGTTCCATTTGGATGCATAAACTTGTAGACTAATAGATGTGGGTCTTTGTTTTCCTCGTCTGAACTGGCATCTGGCTCAAAACTGTACGGCTGGATGGCGCCAATATTGCTCACTGTTTTTTGTTGCACTGCCAGTGTTAGCTTTGGGTTGTGAGAGACTGTAGGCTAGTGGAAGAGAGTATAAACAAAGGGATCATGGGAAATGATCGGAGGCTTACTTTGGCACCAACAGTCCTGCCTACAACTCAGTGGCGAATTTCTGATGAACTACTGCTGTTCTCTAGAAATTATGTCCTAGAAAATGCCAAAGGTGTGTTTTATTTTGGCCTAAAAGCTGCGTACATTTTAATTTTTTTTTTTATTTGAGCAGCACTAAATGTTACTGCCTTTTTTGAGTTTTCACATTTAGCCCATTTGAAGCTATCATGCCTTGGTATCGATTTGGTTTTTGTATATCCAATCCAAACATTACTTTTTATTTACTTGCTTTTACATCATCAATAAATCAGAATAAGGAATAAATATTGGATATGTAAACTACCATGCATCCGTATAGTGAAAATGACGAGAAACAGATCTTTGTTGCACAAGAAATGTATCAAAAAAACTAGCTTAACTCTGAAACATCACAGTGCGCGGTTAAATAAACTTTTAAGTTGTTTTTAAGTAAACCATCCATCCATAAATTTTCTCAACCTGCCGTAACCCCTTCAGGGTCACAGGACTGCTGGAGCCTGTCCTGGCTACAGCTAGGCAGGGACGGGCCGGACCTTGGACAAGTCGCCATCCTGTCGCAGGGCCATACAATCACACACACACCTAGGGGCGATTAAGAGTCACCAATTAACCTATGCAGCATGTTTTTTTATGGTGAGAGGAAGCTAGAGTGCCAGGTTAAAACCCACACATGCAAACACGGGATAGTCCCAGGTCAACTAAGGCCCTCTCACTGGGCCAAGCAAGAGCCCTAACCACTGCACCACCAAATGAAGGTGAATCATGAGCGCTAAGCTTATAAAAACCTATATTTATTTTTAAGAATATTTAAAATAAATATTTGTTACTCATAATGATTTATAGCAGCACTGTAGAAAGTTATGGGGACAAGAGTGTTCTGCAGCAGCCTAGAAAAGGACAGAAAGCTATGAGTAAGTACAGCTGGATTCACCGGTACCCCCGAGGCCGCCGGAGCGGATGGTGAGATTGAAGAGTCACCTCATCACTGGTGATCCATGCAGGGCAACACACAAGCTAAAACCCATTTGCAAAACACACAGTGAGAGCAGCATTGGAACCGTTTCACACTCTAGAAGGAACACACATACACAGACATTTCATTTCAATGCAAATAGGTGTTCACCCTTCTTCTGGGAGGGGTTCTTGGCAGACTGCATTTTCTCCTCTCTATCATATGGAAGATCTAGATTGTATAGTGAGCTTTCAGGCAGAACAAGGTAACCACAAGTACACGCAATGCATTTGCCGAACCGATTTATCCATCTGTGTTAAGTAGCTGCCGGCTTTCTGAGGCTTGTTGCAGATGCAGCTCCTTCATTGGGAACGATGCAGCTCATCTCACGATGAAGCGTGTCTGTTTACGCCCTCAGTGCACGGGCCACCTTAATTGTTTGGCATCAAAGAAGTCTTGTATTCTTATACTCATATGAAGCCCACTCTCCACTTCTGCCTGCAGCATTAAAAATGAAGCCAGAATCTTCTGCCCTTCCCATGGGCCTTTGTCCCCAAAAGAACGAGGTTTCTCGCTTCATTGGATAGATTACAGCCAATTAAATGTGTCCGTTATCACCCATTAATTACCAACAGCACTCCTGCTAGAAATAGGCCTGACCAAGCAATGACCGTGGATGTGAAACTGACCCAAATACATCAAGATGAGTTTCCATATTTTACCTCTTTAATCAGCTCTCCTCAACACAGGCCCATCGTTTAACCGAGTCATCTTTCATATTGATTCCCAGCAAGATGTGTATTGCTTGGTTGGCTACGGAACGCTGGAATATGTGCAGCGGCATCAAAGTGATCGCGGAGCCCAAAGCCTGCGTTCAGATGTACACCTGCCTGATGCATATGCATGTGCGTGCTGGGTCGTCCGAGGTGAGAATTGATGGAGTGGTCTTCCTCAGAGAGGTTCAGCAGCCCAGAAGGATTGACACTCTGTGACATCTCTCTCTGTCTGCCTGATTAGTCACCCCTTTGATGCAGCCTTCTGTATTAAAGCTCTTAAATGGAAAACACACTGACACTTTCCAGCAGGAAAAAGCTGGATGAAGATTCGTACAAAGTCTTGATTTAACTTCACGACTGTTACTCAGATAGCCAAACACTTTGAGTTTGATTACTTTTTTTTTTGACACTTTGTTTGAGTACTTGTTGATAAGGGACAACTTTAATCTTTAATTTGTTTTTTTGTTTTTTAATATGTACCTCTCCTTGAAGCCTTAACAGCTTCTGCACATTTAAATGATGGAACAGATTCAATCATTGACTTTATAAGAGAACTGGACTCAGTGACCTCTGCCCCTGGCATTCCAAACAGGAAGTACCCACCGGCTCCAAGAAGCCAAAATCCCCAAAACTTCTAATGTAAAATAAACTGCAATTACTCTGTCATTGTATCTGTCAGAATAACCATTCTTGCTCTGCTTTTTTTAACACGTTCTTGCAAATCATAATTTTTCATTATATATTTTTTTCTTGATAGCAAGTTTTTAAAGTGATAAACTGGCCAATCAGATGCCTTAATAAAGGCATGTGCCCCCCCCACATCAAATGTTTGACTGATTGACTCTCTCATGTCCTCTTTCACATGGTAAAGGTGTGGACTTCCAATAAGCTCTCTCCTGGTTGGCCAAAGTGTTTGCAATAGAAATGTTGACTAAGACTGACTCGGACCAATCATTGCTCACTGACATCATCCGGCACCAACACAGCAGCATCTGAATCGTGAAATGAAACAGTGACCTAATTGAATTCATTTAGTTGGAGCCGAAAGTAAGCCACTCTCTCAAGTTGTCAAGTCAATGACTTCAATAAACAAGTGATGTTTGAAAAAATATTAGTTTTGATCATCACAAGTTGTTTAGCTTTCAGCTTTTTTGAAAAGGAAAAGTTTAATACCTTAAAGCCTGTTGATAAACATATGCATCAAACCACTTTGACTCCAAAATTACCTTAAATTAGCATCTACATGAAAGCAAAAACATAAGAATTTTTGTATACAACTGGAAATAAATGTAGATGTCAAGAGGTTAAAAAAAGTAGTGCAAAGAAATATATTTCTAATAAGTGGATTGTGCTGAATTGATGGAGCAGTCAGTTAAGCTGAAGTCTGACGTTTTAAGATTAAAAATTTTTAAAGCTACTTCTTGGATTAGTGTATTCTTTAATATACATTTTATTAAGAGCTGAGGATGATGCTAAAATAGTTACTCTGTGCATGTTGCACAGATCAGTGTTTTCTCTGCAAATCTTAATATAACCAGTCTAGCTTACGATTATTCTTAGAAACAACTGGCAGTGTTTCTAAATGCTGAATGTTATTTGTTAACTCTGCAAAAAAAAAAAAAATTATAACACAGAATAAAGTGAGAACCGAGAACCAACACGTTGCAATATTGTAAACAAGGAAATGCTGTTAATGAATTCTGTTGAAAACTGGCGTTCTTATCACAGCTCTGTGTAACACATCGGCTGAGAAATTTGGAATTGAAAATTGTTAAAAGCAAAAGGTTCTTAACTTTCCTGTTGGTATTTTACAGCTTTACCTGGGTTTACTTGTGCCACCAGCTCCTATAGAAATTTACTGAATTTCACTCATTCATCCTTATGAAAAAGAATCTTAATTACAGGTGTTCACTATTGTTTAGTTTGTGTTTATCCAGTAAGTAAAGTATTTAGCCAATATTATTATTCTTAGTGAGTAAAAATTGCCCCTATCAAACTTTAGCCAAACTGTCCTGCATTTAACTACATTTTCCTAAAAACACGTTCATCCAAAATAGGTTTCAAATAAAGTACAAACCAGGTAAAACTCGTGTGATAAAATGTTCCCAGTCGAGCACTATAGCAAAAGGTCTTTGCTGCAAAAAGTGGATTACTATATGTTATCAGGTCTGATCTTTGGCAGTTTTTTTGTTGAATTGGTTGTGAGGCCGCTGTATGTAGACGTGTAGCACATTTCACTATTGAGAGATTAAAGAGGTTGACTTGGTGCAACGTGTCGCCAGTCATTGGCAGAGTGAAGTGAGCAGGAAGGGTTCTAAACTCGAGATCTGTTCAAGACTCCTTTTATTTTTAGATCCCAACTGTCTCATGAAATTTTTTTAATCCAGAAATCTGTTTTCTTTTGATTCTCTTTCTTGCCTTGTCAAGTTCACCGACAGGGTCAATAAGGATCACGAAAGTAGAGGGGGTTTGTTTTTACTACTAGTTCAGGGAGGAGAGTGCTCTTGAGTTGACTACCAGCATCTGGTGCAAAACCTGAACGCCGGTCTGATTTGCCATTTCAGCTTGTTAGAAATCAAACCTTTAGCAGCATTTTGGACCATTTGTATAGACTTAAATCTGCAAGCTGGTAGCCAGGAGATGAGTGCCGGCACAAGAAGTTAGGTTGCATTAACCCTTCAACACCGGAGCTTTACAATACTTTTACAACATTACAAGATATTTGATATATAAATTAAAAGCTATTCAGTTAGAATAACTACTCTGCTACCTTTTTTAACACGTTGTGGTTAATTTTTTTTTTCTTTTGTTTTATGTAGATCAGGTTATTCAAGATATAAAGTGGTCTATCAAATGCCTTAATAAAAGTATGCGTTGCCTTCTGGCCGCCACATTGAATGTTCAATTCAAACATTCAATTGATAGATTTCAGACCAATCAATGCTTACTGACTTCGTCAGGCTCCAAGATTTTGGTAAATGTGTTGGAAAAAAATGAATACTCCACTGACCTAATTTCATTGGGATCAGAAATAAGCCTTTTTCTATGGGTGACGTCACACTTAGTCATTGCAGTTCTTGTATACAGTCAATGCATTAAACAAAAGGTAGGGCTGATACTGTGGGAGGGGGCTTTGTGGACTGAAAAAGTCAACAATGACTTTTCTAACTTGATGGTGAAGCGGTGTTGTACAGAAGGGTCAGCAGGAACCAGGAAATACGTATGTCCCTTTTTTTTCGAGACAAAAATGGTCTCTAAAGTCCGTCTGATTTCAGTGCCATGGCGGTCACCTTGCACCTTCCTTAGAAGAGTCTGTGCCCTTTTCACCTCCTCTCGCTTTCTGACAAGCATCCCAATGAAATAAGCTTTGACCCATGAAGAGGGAAAAAGTCCAATCTAATAAAACAGATCAAAAACTTTCCCCCTGCTTATGCGCCTCAGAAAAGTAACTTTGTATGAATTTGTGCACGTTTGAGCACACGCTTAAACTTTCCTCTGTTTGGTTCATGCTGCTAGAAGAGATTTTGTAACATCAAAGCTTTTAACACTCCTGAGGCCTGAGAACCAGCCTCCCAACTTGTATTTTTTTTTTCTTCAACACACATATACACACAGACGCTTCTTAGCTCGGCCTTTACCCCGCACCTCTCCGGGGATTTTACAACTCCAAAGCCACCAGAACATTCCACCTGGAATGGACCGCCACCAGGTTCTGAGATAAGCTAAACGTAGCTGAAGCCCCTCAGGTCTCAACTCCTGATCAGCAGCTCCACCGGCCACAGAGCGATATCAGCTGCAGCACAGCAGCAACGCTGCCTCGCTATCTCTCCCTCCGCCCCTCCTCCAGGTGCTCTTTGACAGAAATAATTGAGGTAGGAAGGTGGTGGGAGGTTAATGAAGCACTCCCAACACACAGCTGACCTTTCCCCAGCCCCTGCGCAAATCATCGCAGCGCAGTTTTTTTTTGGACATTTTTAAATGAAAGCCTTTAAATAATTTATCTAACTATAGTTCCCGCAAGGCCCTTCATTAGAGATTGGCCGTGACATTTCCCTCCTCCCCCAGCCTCTCATACTTACCGCCTCACATCCAGTCCAAGAATATCACTGTCGCCTTTGTCTCTCTTCTGCTGTTATCTCGGCCTCTCTTTCTCCTCTCCTCTCTCCCGGTTTCTCTTCATGAGACATCAGCATTAAAGACCAACTTCTGTGGTGTGTTCCACACATGGCTGCGAAATGACAGCCGTGCTGTCAAGACATGAGATGTAATCTTCTTTCTTTTTTTTTAGAGTGGAATGAAAATAGAGCTTATTGAAACTCCTTTGCAAGCTAACTGCTCTTTAAAGGTTAACTTCAATGAGAACTGTGTTTTTAACATGTTCTTGTAGAATTTTCTCATGATGGAGGCTGTATAGAAAGAAGAATAAACTTAAAACTGCATTACTGATTATGTCTTTATTAAAATCAAGGTGAATCAGGAGCAGACAAAAAGATGCAGTTGGAAAACGCCTGTAGCAGAGAAATAGAAGCCACAAGCCCCCTGCTCCACTCCATTCAGATGCATTCACGTGCAGACAAAAAATATCCATGTTCAGCATCTATCTGTTTTCCTTGTCTGAGCTGGCATCTGGCTAAAATATGTATGTCTGGATGGCTCCAAAACTGTTCAGCATTTTTGTTGCACCAGTAATGTCAGTTTGGGGTTGCGAGGGGCTGTAAGCTAGCGGGAGAGCATGTAAACAGATGGATGATGGGAAATCGAGGTGGGCTTACTCCACACCAACAGTTTTGGCAACAATTCAGAAATGATTTTCTAATGAACTACTGTGGCACTGCAGAAACAATGACTTTTGGCTAAAAATTAAGTAATCATAGAGAAAAGACCACTGGGAACAGTTTTACAAAGGATAAGAGGGGTATTTCATAAAGCAGGTTATGCTAGTTTGATGTAAGTTTGAGGCTAAAGAAGCGGATAACCTCAGATTTCGGTTCCAAAAATGGAGGTATGTTTCAGGATAGCCATAGCAACTCATGCTCTGAACATAACCTGGTCTGGAGCAGGTTTAGTTGAAGCTTAGTTTATTTTCAGAGAGTTGAAGGAGCATGACATCTCCATTTGAAGATGATTTAGTGGATGAAGAAGCACAGATAATACTTTTTCCACCATGAAAGGGTGTTAAGGCCACGTATGGATGTTTAAAGATAAACTTTTTTACATTGATCTAACTTAATTATTTGTTTCAGGTAAGATGAATCTTTTTTTTAGTTAAGTCAACTTAAAAATAACACGTAGTTATCAGACATTTATTTTACTTTCATGCAAATTAATTCAGTTAAGTAGTTGTAACTTTGGTGCTGCTGTTGGATCGGCACCACAAGGAATTGTGGGATACCATTCCCTTTGCCTGTCTGAACTGATTTGGGTTTAAGTGTGGGTTTTTGACCAAAGATGTTTAGTTGATTAGCTGTTTTACTCTGTATTGCCTAGTCATTTGTCCTGTTATGTTCCATTCTTTCTGCACCATGAGTGAGAGGGAGGAAGAGAATGATGAGTTTATTTAGCACCTCTACTCTTTGGCAGTATAATGCCAAAGTCTGAGGAATGGTAAATGTTTTCATGCTGCAAATCTATGTTGTTTCTTTCATTTTATTGTTATAAAAATGAGTATATCTGCAGGCTCAAACTTAGACAAATAAGAGTTCAAGAAGTACAATAAATAAAGATGGAAAAACATTTAATTGAAATCGAGTAATATGACATTTAGTTAGATAAATATGTACATGTCAGTTTTAAAGAATTATTGAGTTGGGTTGACGTAATGAATTAGGTTGAAAAAAATGTAACTCAATTACTTGTTACCAATTGAAGTAATTCATTTAAGTTGGATAAGTTTAATTTATATATTTATATATATATATATATATATATATATATATATATATATATATATATATATATATATATATATATATATATATATATATATATATATATATATATATATATATAAATATATATAAATGCGTCACAATAAAAATAGAAATGAGATGGAAACTCGTGTGTTTACCATGTCCGTTCTTTTTCTCCAAGCAGAAACTTTCTTTTGCTGATACAGCCGTATTACTTTTTTGATGGACGTAGAATTTCATACGCCGTCATTAAAATCTCAGACTCCATCTCACTGAAGTATAGCGCTCTCTTTTTTTCTCCATGCGTTTCCATGGTGACTCTGGGAATCGGCGATCCATTGAGAATATCTTTATGTACTTGATGTACACGCCCATTAACCCAGGGTCACCAAGTCGAGCGTGATTACGCTAACTTATATCCAGTCTTTTGGAACCCACATACCCAGAGTAAGCAAGTTCAGGCGGATTTCAGCCAGAGTTCAGGGTTAAAGTCAGCGTAGTTTAAACATGCTTTCTGGAATACCCCCTGATCAGAGTGGGACTTGTTTGTTGTTGTTTTTCCTAAATTATAAGTTGTACAGACAAACAGAACACGAAATCCTCCTTTTGTTTACTATGCCCGATGTGCAATAACCCGTGTGTCATTTAAATCCTAATTAAAACTAAAAACTCCACCGTGTAGGGATTTTAATACAGGAGCTTACCAGGAAAAAATGATAGCTGACAGAAGGAGAGACGGAGAGGCTCTCTGTTTAGTTCACTGTATCACCACGGGATGCGTAGTATTGACTCGTGTTTCATGCCTGCTTGACTGTGATCAAAACAGATTTGTACAGCATTAGACGTCCCTTGTATTGGAAATGGGTGACGAGACAGGTTCACTTTGGAGTGAGGAAATCAAAGCTATTCATTACCAAACCTCAGTGGAACCATGCAGACCTATGAATGCCCCTATACAGGGATGAATCAAACACAACACTCCAAAGTTAGCTTTTAGGAGCACAGTACTGGCAGGAAAGACAAATCCAACAGACCAAACAGAAAACATAAAGACCCATTCCAATGAAAATTGAGTTTTCACCAGTTTTCTTGTGGTATTTTTCTTATGATGAAAAACATAAAAAAAAACTTAAGCTCAATTTGCATTTCTTAGTATTTCTTTCTACAAATCGTTGAGAATCAGGAGCAAACAAAGAAATGCAGTTGGAAAACGCTTGTAGCAGTGACGTTGAAATACGTTGGGCAGGCCACAAGCTCCCTGCTCCGCTCTATTCTGATACATCCTCTTATAGACATACAGATTCATGCTCGTCTTCATTTTCCTCTTCCGAGCTGGCATCAGGTTAAAAACTGTACGTCTGAATAGCTCCAATATTGCTCGCCCTTTTTGTTGCACCAATAATGTTATGTTGGGGTTGTGAGGGTTTGTAAGGTAGCAGAGGAGCGCAGGTTCACCCCCCATCCCATCAGCAATGCAGGTTACTCAATACCAGGGGACCCGCCCACAACTCAGAGGCAAATTACTAATGAACTACTGCTGCTCTGCAGAAACTGTCCTAAAAATTGACACAGGTTTCTTGATTTTGACCCAAACCCCAAACGTGGTGGCAGAAAGATGTGACCCTCTGAATTTTTGTGCTTGATAACCTCGGTGATGTTATCAAGGAGTTTACAGTTTGGTCAAAATTTACTTCAATTTTCTCACACTCATTCAGGTTACATATTGTACGCGTACACTAAATGTTACCACAACTGCACAGACGCTCATATACCAGTGGCGCAGTGGTTAGCGCTCTTGCCTCACAGCAAGAAGGCCCCTTGTTCAAGTACCGGGTGGGGGACATGAAAAGCACAACATCAATGGGGGACCTTTCTGTGTGGGCTTTGCATGTTCTCCCTGTGCATGCGTGGGTTCTCTCCGGGATCTCCAGCTTCCGCCCACCGTCCAAAACCATGCTTCATAGGTCAATTGGCAACTCTAAATTGTCCATAGGTGTGAGTGTGAGAGTAAATGGGTGGGTGATTGTGGACACTCTACCCTGCGACAGACTGGCGACCTGTCCAGGGAGTCCCCTGCCTTCGCCCACAAGTGGCCAGGATAGGCTCCAGCTGCCCCGTGACCCCGAAAGGGACAGAATAGAAAATGAATATATATATATATATATATATATATATATATATATATATATATATAAATATTCATATAAAGACCGTATATGTTTTTAAAAAAAAAACTCTTGACATCCATCTGTAAAAATTACGTATTTTTGGCACAGTTTTACCAAAAAGAGAGTTAATAGTGTTTTAACAAAGGTAAGTCTATGTTTTGGCTGTGCTGCGTGATTTGGTTTTGATGGTTTCCCGAGATGTGCGCCTGGCGATACGCTTTCCCCGGTTCAGAGAGTTGCGCTGCATTTCAGACGGAGCAATAGGAGAGGCACAGTATTAGTTACTGCCTCAAACTCATTGCTTCACAGCTGCGCTTTAAAGATCTTAACATTTTGAGCGCAGGAGTTTCTGCATTCCATTTTTCTCCCGGCGGGGAAAATACTGAGACACAGTCGAGCACGCACACATGTACACACAGAAATATCTCAGTAAGTGATTGGACGGTAACCAGTCTGGAATAAAACAGATGGAAGTCTGTGCTATGGCACCAAACCTAGGAAATGGATTTATCCCACCCACCTTCCTTCTGTTTCCCATAATCCTTGACTGTTTTTAGTGTTTCTACCATTACTCACGCACATAGCAAACATGTACTTTACATTTTCAAAATCCAGTATCTGTCCTTAGGATGACATTTTATTTAATTGTTTAATGTCTGTTAAGGAAGATTGAAGTTTGTCATTGTTGTACCTTTAATTCTTAATAGTTTTGGGCCATAGTAAATGTTTTTTTACTACTTCCTTGTATTTTTTGCAAAATAATCAAGAGTAAATTAAATACCTGTACGAAGTAACAAGTAAACAGTAATTAATGGCAAATCTATTTGCGTCTTAGTTGTATAAAGTTCAGCCCACTGATGTTTTTCCACATTAAAATAATACAAACAGAAAATTCTACAATATTGTATGGCCACGTCTTGGTAAAATTCAAAGTGTTTCCACACATTAGACTGGAAATGATGGCTTGATCAGTTTTTGCTGTGATCAGATGTATGTTGTCTGCTAAATGGTATTTTCCATCATCAGTGTAAAATATTTATTTCATTTTGAAACAATTTCATAATAGTATTGACAGATTAAATTAGATTTGATGAAAAACTTGCCTCAAACAGATCAATCTGGTTGGTTCATAGGAATATAAATCGATTAATCGAATAAATCAGTTGTCACACTGTTATCAGATGTGATTGGCAAACCTACCAGTATATAAGTTCAGAGACTATTAACGGTTAACGCACTCATCCAGCTCTATTTTCAGCAATATACTTTATTTTTTTTCTTTCCCAGAACTTATTCTGAAGATAATTAACAGAGATAGATTAAATCTAGCCTGTCAGATCACAGCAAAAGAATGCTGAGGATATAGATCGTGAAGGAGCACTCTTTTTCTCTTTATGTTTACTCCATATATGTTTTCGGGTCATATGTGTGCCAGTTCAAACTTTTTAAAATGTCAAAACTCCTCTACTCGTATCACTTATTCTCGCCTCCAGCCTCTTGTTCACTGACAGCCCTACATATCGTTACTGTTGCCTTTTTTTTTTAATTATTGTTCTTGCCACTCACATTAATAATTCGTTTTTTGTTAACTGACTGATGTAAAGTGGGCTAATCCCTTTATGAGAGGAGAGGGTGAGGCTAAATGTGTCAGCTAGTGTTTGTTAATGAATCCAGCTTGTATCATCGGTATGCACAATGTGTTATTGTGTAATGGGCATGCGGGTGTGTGTGTTTTGTCTGGCTAATTTCCACCCTGCTTGGGTCCTGGAGGACTAAGCTGCTTTGACCTGATAAGCTCATTAGAATTCCACACTAATTACAACAGG
Organism: Oryzias latipes; assembly: GCF_053564925.1. Classification (NCBI taxonomy): domain Eukaryota; kingdom Metazoa; phylum Chordata; class Actinopteri; order Beloniformes; family Adrianichthyidae; genus Oryzias; species Oryzias latipes. The sequence goes on from NC_136258.1 coordinate 24,147,579, forward strand.
CCCTTTTTGGCTGTCGCCAGATGAGAACAACAGGTTCCCACCACATCAGCCCGTACCTGACGGGGAGAACAGCCCAGAAGTTGCAGCAAAGTGGAAAACCCTTGTAAAAAGTAGAACTTTGGAAAGAAAGGAGAAAAGAAATGCAAAAAAAGATGAAAAGGGAAAAGCGCCGTTCAACTTACATTCAGGGTTTCGCCACAGCAAATCAGCTTTGACTGATTTGGCAAAGCTTTTACGCTGGATGCCCTTCCTGACACAACTGTGTATTTTATCCGGGCTGGGGACCGGCACAGGGAGACTCTGAGGCTACATAGATAGGCAGTAGCATGAGTCCATACTGGAAACTCATTGCGGTCCCTGGGAAGCAAACCCAGATTTCCTACGTCATTAATATCTGCATATTAATAAAGTTTATGACTAGTTTGGAGCATTTCCAGTGTCCCTTCATGCCAAATAACTTTAGGCTGAAATAATGAACAAACATCATCATCTAGTCAGCGATGTCCCATCCTACCTGCCTTGTTTGGGTTCTGTAAAAGAAAAAAAATGTTCAGAAAACCAAAATAATTTTGAGAAACAAAAATGAATCTGTTAAAAAACGAAGCAAAAGAAAATAACGGAAAAGAAAGGTACTATGGGGCGACGCTGATTTGACGTTGACTTTTGTCCATCATTTCTACCAAACATTTTTTTAGAATGAAACGACACTGGATATGCGACGTACTAATCCTAAAACTTTTAACAGTATGCAGGTATTGAAGATGCATTTTAAAAAAACTATCATCCAATCAGTGAAGTCCTATAGTATCTACCTTTTCCAGTTTCTGACTGTGTGTTGTTTTCGTTTTGATATCTGGAAATTACTTTGGTTTTCCTTTAATGTGTTTTTGCAAAGAGTGAATTGTTGGTGGGATTTAAACTTCAGGGCCACCGTACAAAAGGGCAGTGAGGGGAATTATTTAGTTGTCCAGGTGGGAGAACAAAGATGATAAAAAAAAATTGTTGTGTAGAGCTGTACCAACACAGTCAATTATCTAACTTTGATGCAAACAAAGGAGGACAAAGACGAGAGAAAGAATGAGAGATAGGTGGGAGGAAACAAGAGGGAATGATTGTAAATTAGCCGGGCCGCCGCTGAGCCTTTTCTCTCACTTGTCGAGGCTAAACTGAGGGCAGCAGGGAGTGGGGCCTGATATGTCGGAATCTCCCTGGCAACCAATCCTTCAGTCGCCTACACAAACACACACACACACACATGCTTGAAGACACACACACCACCCTGTAGAGACTGGGGTAGTGTTTGCATCCAGGCTGATTAAATCTAAAGCAGCCTGGAAAATTTATAACAGGGTCCCTCAGCCTTTATGACACGCCGAAAACCTCGCCGGCTCCTTTTTTCACAGTTTCGCTTTAAAAGTCTTGCACTTTCATTTCCCTCCATCCCCCACGTTTTTATCAGTCTGCATCTCACTCAGCCTTTTCTATGTGCCCATCTTATTTCTCGCTGTGTTTTTCTCTTGTAGCTCAGGCTGCAGTGGCTGCACTCTAAAACTATCACTTGTTCCCATCTCGATCATCTTGTGTTGTGCCTAGCTCTGTAAATGTGCGAGCCTGTATGTTTATAAATGTGTGCATTTGTGTGGTTTTGTGTTTGAGCGAGGGATGGAGGGTTAAAGCATTTACAGAGGACCGTCTGCCTCCACCTCTGTTATTCCTATGCATTTATTCTTTCCTTCAAAAGGGTGAATTTAAAGGAGTTTGTCTGCTTTTTCTCCAGGTCAGCATGATCCCACCGTAGACATTCAGGTTTGCCCAATTTTTGATCACATACGCCAATTTGGCTTTATGTGTATCCATAGCTTCAGTCACAACTGCCCTTACAGCACATACAGCCTGTATGACAGTTGTAACTGAAGCTATGGACACACCAGGCAAGTTGGGTACGTTAAGGGACGCACATAACGCGTATTCTTGAACACACGTTTAACCAATAGTGTTCACACTGGACAAGCGGGGAGGGGCTTCTTCTTCTTTTTTTCCCCCTACTGTTTACTGGCGCATGTCCGCCACCTACAGTTGGAAGAGACTTGGAGCGAAATGTTGTGAATCTTGCTCCAGGCTTTTTCTTTCATACCTTTAGTCCGATTTACGAAAGACTTGGTGTCATAGAATTCCAGCCATACACAAAGCACAACTATTAATTCCTATTCCATAACTAATTTTCAAGTGGTGGCACTTTTGTGAATTAGAAAAGACGCCATACATACATCAAAAGCCCCTGATGCTCAAAGTTTGACTGCATAACTTTAAAAGCGTGTTCTGTGGCCATGCGTTTCGTATGTAGAGCTCAAACACTGTGGTAAAAATGTGTGTAGCAGCGCGTGAACGCAAGAATTTTCAACACTGTGTTTCGCACTAACGCACGTTTACATAGACTATTTACTGGAAGTGGCCACTTACACGTTCTTTGCTGAGGGCGGTGTGAATGTAGCTCAAGGCCTCACCACTAAAAAAAAAGGAAAAATATCTTTTATTTTGCTATGGTCAGCTGACAAGGAAGTGAAACATTTGAGCGACAATCTAATAATACAGAGTTACATGTTCCTCTTATTTGATCCTTACTCTTTAAAGTGGAGACACTGGAGCAACAAGTCCGACAGCAGACGTGTCAGACTCAGTAACAAGAGTGCTTCAACCAGAGAGCCAAGCATACGAACAAGCAGCTGCAGACCACCAGTCTGAGCTTGAGGAGATAACAGTTCACTTTTCACACTCGGATAATGTTCTGAGTGTGAAAACTATGAATTTTTTTCTCATAGCAAAAAGTTTAACTTCCTCTTTCAAAAGAACAGAGCCTAGGGTTTAGTGAGCCATGTAGGGAGAAAATGCTTTCTCCACATGATCCATACTTGTAAAATCTATTATTAATCTCATTTTTATGAACTTTTACATTTAATATTCTATCTGAGTCTTGCAGAGTTTGTAATGCAGCTCATAGCTGCCATACAGTTCTTTGAGTATCTTTGTTTAAACTCGTTTACTAAGATCGTCATTGCAAACCTCTTCTATTGGAGTCAGATTCTTAATTGTTGTCGGTAATTGCTTCTTTTAGCTCATTGCTAGTGTTTGTCTTCTTTGGTTTTGAGTTAGGATGCTCACTATAAACTATTTGATCAGTAGCCCCAACGGTTTTGTTGTTTCCTCGTGGAATCGATACGATGGCACAAAATTTACCCACTCTGCACTTGTGCTTAGCTTCGTTTTCAAAACGCATAAGAAACTTTTGTGTGGTTTTATTTAACCGCCTCCTGCTGACAGAGGTTATTAGTTCTGCCTTTGAACACCAGCAAACAGCGCTATCTCCTGATTGTGTTGTGCAGTCTGATGAGCTGCTGATAATAAACCTGACAAAAAAAAAACAGTAATAGTAACTCTGTGTCGAGTTAAATATCAAATTTGCTTAACAAAAACACAACCTGCAAGCTGCTTAATCTAATCGACCAGGAGGGGCTTCATGAAAAAAGGTGTTTCACACTTCCAGTAGATCATTCCAGAAATCAGTTTTCACCAACTGAAAGACTGGATTGTTCCTTCCCCAGCAAATTACGTAGGTGTTTCTTTTGGTTGCTGTTTTTGTTTTAAATTCTGTTTAATTGATGTGTAGCTTTCTCCGGGCCAGTGTGTTTGCCTCCCTTTAGCAGCAGCTGGTGGGTGGGCAGAACAGAGATGAGTGGGTTAGCCTCTGGCACTCTTCTTCACCCTGGGACCTGTAGCTGCTGGCTCCAGCCATCTTTGGCTCCGCTCTGTCCCCAGGCTCCCTAAGGTTGAGGATGTCAGGACGTGCGTGCAGCTATAACGTAGGTGTGTGTGTGTGTGTGTAGATGTCTGTTTTATGGCAAGTCTCAAAAGATGTTATCTGTGTGTTTTTTCAGGCTCTGGTGATTTGGTGCAGCCTGGTACATGCATAAAAAGCCATGATGAATGAGCAATGAGATTTGGGTGTTATGAGTCACGCGTGAAGCGGAGTGAGAGTGTGCAGCCCTCACAAAAAAAGAGACAGGGACAGTTAATTAGACTGTTTGGCTTCACTTCCCCCTGATGGAGTGTCTTCATCGCTCGCTCTCCTTTCCTGTGTCAGGCTTCACTCCATTTCCAAACGGAAATATGCCGCCGCCTACTTCAGCGCCCCGGAGTCTCTCTGTCTCTAGTTGTCTATCCCTTCGTCTTTTATGCTCATCATCCCTCCTTCTTTGTTTGAGAAGCAGCTATTGAATTGATAGGCGGTCAAAGCGTCTCCCCTTCGTACTCAGATTTATCATTCTCCAACACAGAGATGCCCCCACCCCCTCCTTACTCACAAGGTGTGAGCAAGGATAAACACTAGGGCTGGGTATCACTGTCAAAATATGTAACCAGTTTGATTTGCTTTTTAAGAAATATATAGAAAAACTTCTTAAAGGAGAATCATTTTATAGATTTGATGACTGTATATTTTCCAATCCAGCCCTAGAGAACAGGCAGACATGAACATGTATATGATAAACCTGTTAAACTTCACATTCATGCATGGATCCTTACATACACTTGTGATGTAAGCAAATGGCAGAAGAATGGAGGTGACCTTGTACAATCTGATTTTCATCAGTTTTTTTCTAAGAATTGTTGACTGTCCAGTTGTAAATTAGTAAGTAAACACTAATACATTATGAACTGATCATTTTTATAAATGTATTGATCCCGTTCAATCAAAAGCTTGGCATGATTGCATAAATAATCGCTTAATTTAATATTATTTTGAATTATAGATTTATCTCAGGGAACAAAGGCCTGAAAGGTAAAAAACAAACAAACATTTTTTCCCCTTTCTGCTCTAACATAACTCTAACAGTGGAGTGAATGTTCTCATCTTTTGTGAATCTTAATTTGTATCATCTTTTGATCTATTTTATATGTTCCTAGATATTGTTTCCATTATGATTATGCCATTTTTAGCCAAAATCAACAAACCTTTATCCTTTTCCAGTACATAGTTCAGAGTAGTTCATTAAAAATTCACCTCAGAGTTGTGAGAGGGACTGTTGGCAACCCCGCCCCCCTTCCCTTGCCCTGGCTTTGAGCTCAAAGCAGGAAGATTTTGGCTCATCCAGCATTTTTCTACATTACAAATATGATTTTTTTAAACAGTATTCTGCTCCTGATCCACAGTAATTTGAATAAAGAAATACTCAAAAAATTTCCTTATGTTCACCATCATGCGAAAAATGCCACAAGAACATGTTAAAAACACCCAAAACACATTTTTCATTGAAGTGGGTCTTTAAAGTGTGCATTTTAACAACTCAAAAACTGTTTAACAGAATCAATGAGCTTACATTTTTGGTGCCTATAGATCCTGATAATCTAGGAAGGTGATGTTTAGGATCTTCAAAGTTCTTAAATTATTCAAATCAAGCATGTGAAAAATTAATATTAATCATGAAAAAAGACCAAATTCAAGTATAGAATGTGATCAATCACAGTGATGGTTCCAGTTTTATACCTCTGGGACATGTCATTCTTTGCAAATAGAATTAGAATACGCTCATCTCACCTTGTGTCACATGACTGAGTCTTTTTAAGCCAAAAAGAAACTTTAAGTTTAAGTTTGCCATGGCTGTGAATAATTTCAGCCCGCTCCATACGCACTTTCACAGGGGGTATGACACAACACTGTATTAATATTCTGCAAGTTGTTTTGGCTCAAACTAATTACACATATGCAAGCTTATTGGAAATGAGAAGTAGCCAATTACCCCAAGTGGTTTTGTGACTGCAATAACTTTGGCACTAATGGACTCATCGTCCTTTAGAGGCAACAGTCAGGACTTCAAAGTTAGTCTTGCTCAGATTCTTTCTCTTAATAGTTTTGCTGCTGACACATTGCTTTCCTCTTCACAAAAAAAAATAAAAAAACTTAATTAAAAAAAGCCACTGCCTACATAGAAAACTAAAATGATTGCAGTCATTTACACAGCACAAAAAGGTGCAGCATATGTTTTTGTGTGGGAAAATATTTAAATTATTTGAACTTCAGATGGATTTTGAATCTTTTTAACTTCTTTCAACTATGGAAAACACATTTTTCTAGCCCTGGTTTTTCTGTATTTATCCCTTTTCACAAAAGCAGCAAAACACATGCTGAAACCTTGAACAGTTAAATAAGAAACTCTGAGGGTGAAATGTGAGCTAAGTCAAATCCCTTTGTGTTATTTGTAATAAATTAAAGCCTAATGGAGATAATTCAGTTCTGTCAAAAGAGAAAATAATTTGTCAGAAGGGTTTTAGTGATTTGAATTCTTAGAACCTTTTTTCAAGCTTTAATATCCGGCAGTCACTTAGATTTTTGAAATGGGACTTAAAGACTTAAATGACAATAGTTGGCCAATCTGTTTAATATATTTATGATAATTTCTTATGCTTTTAGTTGTAACATGTCAGATGTTTTGTTTCCCACCTGGTTGGAAGATGTTAAACCAAGACGAATATAAAAACATTAGTTTTGAAACAGCTCTCTTTTCCTAATTTAATATGAATTCAGCAAAAACACACTTAATTAATCCCTTTGGGAATTCAATGAAAGAATAGAAGAAAAATAAGTGTAAACAATAAACACACAAGAATAATATAATAAGCAAGCAAAGTCAAATATAGAGTTTTCCAAACTTAATTTGTAGTCCATAAAGCAAAGTGTTTGGCTGTGTGGATTCTTTGGTTTGGCGTTTTTGTCGGCGCAGATGAACTGCTATGTTTTTAAGAAACATTTATTAAGGAAGCATTTTGTGATCTACATGAAGCTGCAATTCCCTCAGGTCTGATTTGGGACTGCTATCCTCTCCTCCATCCTGTTTATGACACTCTCCACTTTAACTCAGCTTTCAATTTCCACGTGGCCACAAATCATCTGAGATAACCTCTGGAGCTGAGCTGTACATGCAGATTTGATGGTGATAGGACATGCTGTCGGGTTCGTTTCACACAGGGCTTAATGGACTGTCATGTTGCAACCTGGAGGCCTACAAGTTTAAGTGTTAACTTGAAAGATTGAAATCCTTTTATCAAATACATACAAGTGAATTAAGAGCACTGATCACCTTTTGTAGCAGTAATTCCTCAATGTTTGCTTCACAAAGTGAAGCCTACGGTGGTAGAATAACAAAGTAAAATTAACAATAATAATAATCTAATCTTGCTTTATGACTTGAAAAAGTCTAATTTCATTGGCTGTTTCAAAATAAATCTGATCTTCTTGACTTCTTAATGAGCTCGGATCCTTATTTTATCAGCTCAGTTCTGATCAGATGTCATTCTCTCAGATGACACCTGATGTCATGCAGGTAAATGGAAAATGACAGAGTACTGTTCTGCTGATTTTGTGTTGAAATCGACATTTTAAATTGTCCTAGATGAAACGCTGCAGAGCAGGAGTCTTGTTTGTGTGAAGCCTGCTGTGTGTCTAACACAATTCTGCTTCCTGAACAAAAAGGCAAATTTAGTAACTAGACTACATAAATGGATCAAAGGCTATGTGTAAGATTTAAAGCTCTGCTATTATGGTTTCCTTTCAGGCCTATAAAGAGGTTTGAAGTTCATAAAATAATCGTAAACATTGTAATCTCCTTCCTGCACAAGCATCTTATCATAAAACAGCAGCAAACATTGAATATCATTTAAGGAAGAGGCATGAAAGCAGCATAAAAGAAACCACTGATTTAGAGATTTTTTAAACTTATTCATGAATGAGCATAACAAATGTTTCAAAAGGATAGTTTTATTGGGAAAAACTGAACCAATCAAGGGACCAATTTGCACATGAAAATGACCGGTCCCTCTTCTGAATTTTGGGCTTTTCTCCGGGTCTGGCTTGTAAAATAGAGGGCAGAAATGAAAGTTTTTCATCTACGCTTTTAATTTTTCTGATATTGATTCCAAGAGAGGTCATGCTTTTGTTCATTCAAAGCTGCCTTTGAAAATAACTTAAAGGAATATTATAAAAACCCAGAATTCTTTGATATCAACATACCCAAACAAACAAACACGCACACACGCTCAGAAGCATATCACACAGCTCCCAAGGATGGCAGGCTTTCACTTTTAAAAGATTGTTATGGAAGGACCCATTACAGTGCAGAAGGTTTCAACCTCAATTATATGGAGAATATATAGTAGTCAGGCTGCTAATGAAAATGGAAGAGAGTGTCTACTTTCGCAAACGGCTTGCTAAGAAAGATGGGGAAGTAATCTATTCTCTTTACGAGGAGCTGTACCCACCCCCACCCCCCACCCTGATTGCCACTGCTTTAATGAAGGGCTTACATACCTGGGGGTAATAATTCAGGTGCACACAATCTGACAACTTATTCAATGTGCCTTCAGAATGGACGCCAAAAAAAAAAAAAAAAAACAGATCTTAAAGAGGTAAAAACTTGTTTTTCAAGCCTTACAGGCAGTTTGTGACGTCTGCATCTGTCTGTGATAACCAGGGATGGCAGACGAATAAGTGCTTAAATGAAATCTATTAGTCACATATTTTGTTCTTGCTGATCTCTTTGGAAATGGGACTTGTGTCTGCCTTATACACAGATAAAACGCTGCTAATCAGCTAAATGTTTGTAATGCACATTTTTAACCTTTGTCATACCAGACAAAGCTCAGACTGACAAAATAAGTGATGTCATTATTTATTGGTTACATTATTTTCCTTTGTTGTTCCAGCGATTGACTGTATATGAGAACTGGACTGAGTGAGTGTGACGTCAACCTTAGAAAATGACTTACTTCTGGCCCTAACCAAATGGAGTCAATTCACGCCATTCAAGTCACCATGTTGGAACCAGTCAAAAAGCATTGGGTAGTCCAAGCCAAGGGTCTGAGTCAATATTTCTATGGCTACCACTCAGGGGTGAGCTTGTTGGAAGGTCACAGCCCACTCAATCTGTCCATCAAACACTTTAAATGTCTGACCACGTACTTTTATTGACGCATCTGATTGGTCTGTTTAGAACTCGAATAACTTGCACAGCAATGATCTGCATGACATCAGGAGATTTGCTCTGCTGGTTGTTAATGCTAGCATGAAGAAGTTCAATGGCTGAGTTAGCATTAGCATCAGGAGGGATGTACACAGCTGTAACCATGACTGCAGTAAACTCTCTAGGGAGGTAGAAGGGTCTGTCAGATATTTATCAATGTCAGGTGAGCATTGACTGTCTTAAGTCACCAGCTGCATGGACGTATAAACAGAAAACGCCTCCTCTGCTCGTGCCAGATTCAGCTGTTCGGTCATGGCGCTGCGTTGTGTAGTCTGCTAGCTTGATAGATGAATCCGGAACAGAGTGTTGTAGCCAGGTCTCCGTGATGAGCAAAACACTAACAAAAAGAAGAAAACTCCAGCCAACAATCATGTTAACAACGATTATATCCATATTACAAGTTATGGTTGCTAATACAATAGCTAGTTTATATTTGTTCATTTCGAACGATCTGATGATCTAAAATCCTTCCAAGACACCTTTGGCCAAAACTTCAACCAGTTTTGAATCAGAGAGAAATGCCCGGGGACTGAACAGTGCTGGTCAGGTTTTCCAGATTCCCTGGATTTCTTCCATTCTCTTAAGTTCAGCCCACTGTTGTTTTTCCACAGAGAAATAATACAATTGGAACATTATTAGGACATTCTACCACACTGTATGGTCACGTCTTTGGAAAGTTTAGAGTGCTTCCACACATTGGACTGTTGAATGATCCTTTCTTTCTACCATCACGTGTGTTGTCCACCGTGATGGCCCTTATAGTAAAATGAACCTACTGAACGTCTATCCAAATGGAATTTTCCAATATTTATAATCAATTTATCTAAATTCAAAAAGTTTTTATGATAGAAACTTCCTCATCAGTTGAGTCACTAACTTGTTGTTGATGGAATAGTCCATTATGACATATGGACTGAGGAAGTGGGAACAGTTGAATTTGCATTTATTTATCCACTTCTGCTCATGGGACAATTTTAGACTTTTCCCTTTAAACATTTTATTTTACCTGTAGTCTTTTTTGTCAGTTTTTTCTTCTTACATTTCCCAGTTTTCATGTCACTTCCTCTTCTTGGTTTGCTGGACAGCCAATCTGTCCTCGTGAGATTCTCAAGGGGATGTAGGTGAACCACACAAGATTTCACCTGGGATGGAAATAGATGTGTGCTTGTTTAGTCTGCACTACAATTCTTTTGAGGACTTTGTTGGGATAAATGTGAGACATGTGATCTATCTGTACCAACCCAAAGTCCCCAATAAAGTAAGGTCAAAATGGATAATTGGTGCCAACTAAATCTAAAATCACAAATCCTATACGTCCTTCCATCACTACATTTTCCATCCCCCTTGCCACCTATCAGGGTCACTGATGTCTGTTTAAGCCTTTCTCAGTTTTCTTAGGAGAAAAGAAAACGTTCACCTTGGATTTAGTGCTGCTCCATCTCAGGGCCACAAAGGCATAATCCCTGCAGATGTCAGCATCCTCTGATGTTCTAAAAGATTCAGGGGAATACATGGAAATGTGTTTAAAACAGTTTTTACAAGAGTTTCAAGTAGTCAATCGTAGGCATGTATCCGTCCAAAACAGCTGTTACTGGCAGTTTGGGTAAATCAAGACAGCCCCTTACCAAATGCTATGCCATTAAAACAGCTAAAAGGTCACAAAGTCCTGTGAATGTGGCACCATGGGAAATTCACTGGACTTGTAACTATCAGGACACAGGTTCAAGTCTGCATGACCCCAACAAAACTGTACGACGAAGGCCGTAGAGAAAAAAATAGCTTGAACTCCTTTACTATGGCAACGTAAACTTGATGGAGAGCAGCTGCAAACTAAAAACAGTTCTGAATAAATAGCAAAAAGTAAAATATGGAGTTATGAAAACCTGGCACCTGCTTGCCATCTCTTTGATGGCAATCAGTGACAAAAATTGCGGACGCTGAGTAGAAATTTCTTCAGACAATGCCCAATCAGAGTTGTTTACATTGAAGCAGGCCTGGAATCAAATCTAATCAAGGGAGCTCTGCTTGCACGCCTCCTGTACCTGTGTTCAAAAGAACAGCCTGTTAATCATCAGCAATAAATATTGGTCTTGGTAATGTTGACTGACACTCATAAAAAAAATCTTCAGAGAAGCCAATATTTGATGCAAAGCCCGATGCTCAGATGAGGGGAGAAAGAGAATCGGCTAATCAAGCTTCAGCTGCAAAAGATCACGTCTAGGTTAATGCTGCGGACCAGGGGAGATGAAAACAAAGACACAGGAAGAAAGAAAAAGAAGATTTTATTTAAGAGAGCTCAGTGCTGCCTCAGAGACGGTGCAGAGATGAGAGGCTGACCTCTGGAAGAGAGGCACAGGTGGGGGGTCACCAGAGCCGATCTAATTCGAGGCAGTCAGAGCCCACAGTCTGATAAAGAGGTGATGAGAGGGTCAGGCCGACCATCTCACAGGTGAATTCACTGTGTGTGTGGGGGGTGGGGGGGGGGTGCGGGTGCGTGTGGTGATGGTGGGGGGTTGTCAGCTGGGAGAGTCTAGGGATGAAGAAAGTTTAAGCACCAAAGTGGGAAAATGTTTTAAAGACCATTAAACAAATCTCATATTTTTGTCTTGACCATAGTTTTTCAAAATCCCACTTCGATCTCTTAATCTATTTTCAAAGTGTTCCCAGTGGTCTTTCATTTATGATTTCTTTTATTTAGGATTAATTTTAATTATGATTATTTTTTGTAAAAAATAAAACTGTGTAGTTTTCTAGAACATAGTTCCTTCAGAGCAGCAGGAGTTCTTTGGAAATTCACCTCTGAGTTGTGGGCGGGACTATTGGCAAATATTAGCGACTATTAGCGTGGAGCAACCCCGTCCCCCTTTCCCCTCCTTTTTTAAATGGAATTTTTTTCTCCTCCTGATTCACAGCATTACCATATTTTAATAATTTAAAAAAAATGTTTAATCAACATTTGAAGATGGTTAAAATGATTGATTTCTAATTACATTACTTCACCTGCTCAAAAATCGATTCATGATTTTTCCTAGTAAACACAATTTGCACTTATTTTTAACTTTTGATACTTGATCATTTTTTTGCTATGAAGATTTTTGAAACAGTGTTATGTCTATTTTACTGATATAGTATTATTTTTTAATCATATACATCATTTTTCTAATTAACAGATAACTGATCTGCATTTGCCATGTTGATTTCTAATGTCTATTTTTTACATAAAAAGTATTTTATCTTAGCTATGTGCTTTATTGATACTTCGGGATTCTTAATTCTCTCTGATAAAAGTTATGAACCGGATAATGATAAATCTTGTAATAAAATGGTTACGGTAGAACAGGGGTGGGATTATATAAGTTCGCTTCCTTTCACTCCCTTTCAAGCAATATTTAATTTTATGTCTAATTATCCTAAGTTTGATACGTCATTGTATGAATGACTGATGAATGTAATGTGTTTTGTGTATTATTCTAATTTGATAGCTTGAAACAAACCATTTTAAATCAAATAAAAAAAGCAAGGATCTGAATAAAGAAAACCTCAGAAGTGCAATTTTAAGTTTAATTTTCTTTATCTATGTCCTCCATCATCAGAAAAATGCAACAGGAACATGTTAAAAACTCCATTAACAGCATTTTCATCAGAGTGGTTCTGTAAGTATATTTTTTCTCAAAAACTTGTGGTTGCGAAGGTGGTTAATTTGAATTTTTGGAAAACAAGTTTGTTGAGGAAATAATACCTAAACAAAGATTTTAAAAGGACAATTTTACAGTTAATAGCAGATGTAATCCTGGTGGACGTGATCCTGCTTTGATTGACCAAACTGCAGCTGTGTCTCCTGATTGTCAGCAGGTCTGTTTGTTTGTAACTCATAGTCATTTGCGCTGCTGTTGCTAAACCGTTTAAGTCCTTGCTGCTGCGAGGCGACTGCAGCTGCCTTTGAGAATTAGCAAAACAGCAGAAAGAGGTCCGCTGGTTCAGAAAGTAAAAGACAAAAATCTGAAATTCTGACAAACAGGAACAAAAGCAGCACCATAAACCCGACAAAAAAACGAAAGAAACCCGAGATGAGCACAGAAGTAGGACATGATGAATGACTGGACACAGATGTGGCAAATAGCATGTGCAAGTGATAGTTTTACTAAACAAAATGGAAAAGTGTGTCACATCTCTTTGAAAGAATAAAGTTGGTGTCTAAGAAACAAAGATCTCAAAGCCACCAAATGCTGCTGAAAATGCAGCACTGCATGTGTCCAATGATCACAGCCAGAAGCAATTTAGCACGTTTAGGAGCTGCAAACAGTGAGAAAAGAAAAGACGTTTGTGTGTGTGAGGACGATGTTATGGTCCCTGGTATGCTCTTTCTGTTGGCCCTACATAGTCAAACAGTAACACACAGCAGATCTGACATTTCTTGATCCATGTAGCGACTTGAAGGCTTGACCTGACGACGGAGACACTGGGGCAGGTCCATTGTTTGTCACGTCCAACATGGCCAACAAAGTTCTTGTGTTATGCCTTGAGCAAAACAAAGTATGTAACAAATAAGCTGATTTTTAAGCATCCAAAATCAGCTAACCACAAAAACTAAATTACATTTAAAGTGCAATTGATTACTTTACTTTGTAATTGTAAGCAAATTACTTTATTCCTCTACCAATTTAAAAAAAGTAACTCCCTACTCCTTCCTTTACTTTTTTTTTAATCACATACAAATTCTCAAGGGAATAAAGCTAGCATAAACAAGCTGCCCTTGTAAAATCCACAAAATAAGAACATAGAGGCTACACAAGAGCAATCAGGGTTTTTTTTGCACCGCCTCATTCATTTAAACACATGAACATGAAAACATGTACATTGTATAGTAGCTTACGTGTAGAGCGGTTACTCATTGACACTAGGGCAGTGGCAAGCAGTTTATCTCCAGGACATAACTTGCACTTAGCTGAATTTTTATGCCTTTGTTTTCAACAATTTGGAAATAATTCAAATATCACCATTTGCTGAATGCCTCTACAAATGTGTCCGTTTCCATATTTTCACTCTTTTAATCTTACTTTGACCAATCTCTAATTATTGCATATGTGTGTGTGTTTTTGTATTAGTGTTCATTTTAATTCATTTAACCAAGAAGTCACCTATGGTTTCACTGCACTAGAATGTGAGTAATGAACTAATGAGGGTTTCTATATTCTAGTAATTTATGACATTTGAATAGTTACATTACTCAATTACAGACAAAAGTAATTAAATTACAGTAAATTGTAACTTTGTAATTTATTGCCCCCAACATTGATCCAATTCTTTCCCTGATCATGTGACATTGCGACGATATATGACTGTTTTGTCACAAAATGTGAATAAAAAGGGATGACATCACTTGTTGATCAAGCTATAAATCCTAATCTTTTACCAAACGTAAATGAGTTTCTTATATTTATTGCAGAAATGCATTGATTCTTATTGGGGTCCTATTTGACCCTACTTGTGGTAAGTTTTTGGTGAGTCATACATCCAAAGCTTAAAAATGTGCCCATACAGACACTTGTTATTATTGATAATAGGATAAAGCCTCTAAAACTGGGCTTTTTAAAGCTACCTCTGATGTAAATGTTGATTCTTCTTTAAAGGACTTTGAGAGAAACTCATCCACTTTTAGGACAATTGTGTAATGATTCTCAAACAAAGCACAATAAAAGACAAACAGGTCACTGTGAGATGAGCTGCAGAAGGTAAGAGCTGTGTAATGCAGGAAGCCCCTTATTTGGTCGTTTCATCCAACCCGACTCAGAGGTTCAAACATTTGTCATTTTCTCTCAGAAGCAGACATTGTGGCACAATTGTCTCTTGAGGAAGGGGCTGAAAGCAGACGTTTTTCTCAGGTGTTTACAAAAAAAAAAAAAAAGGGCATCCTTGCTCTCCCAACCTCTCACAATCTCTGTAATCATGATTGTGAGAAGAGAGACACTTTAAAGTGAAATACTCTTCTTTTGCTGAACCTAATATTTTACCATCCTGATATAATTTTGGAACGCACTCCTCCCATAGAAAATAAAGAAGGCACAGATATTTGGGGTATTAAATTTAATTAGTTGCAGACCCCTTCCCACACCTGTCTGTCAGAGGCTCGAGAAGAGTTTGACTGTTTTAGAACCACATGGGAACGGGCTCTTTTTGTTGCTGAAAATGGAAAAACAGGTGGGAGACGAACAGAGAACCAGGCGGACAGCAAACCCACAGGGTGACAGCTGCAGACCTCTGGCAGAGGAGAGAGGCCCTCTGAGAGATGTGAGAGGCAGTGTTAATCCACATGGCGCAGCATTTTCTCTGTGGATCTCTGCGCGTTTGAACTTTTCAAGGGGGAGGACGGCAAAGAGCGATCGGCCACTCTGTAAATGTCAGTGGATCCGAACCGTCTGAGCACAGACAGCCTGGTGCCATCTCCCTGCCACTCACTCTCGTCTTCATCCATCTTTTCTCTGCATCGTCTCTGTCTGAGTCTTGTTTGTTTTATTTTTGCCTCCCTTTCCTCATCTACTGTCCTCTCACCCTCCATCCCCCCATGCTGTACTGTTGTCTTTTACCTTTGCCTTGCTATTGCCTGCAGGGAAATTGCACATCCTGCAATTATCTTTCAATGTCCTTTTTTTTTGTTGATTTTGATCCTTATTTTTTTCTTCATCTTTGTTGGACTAAAGTCCAATGTTCTCTGTGATTAAACAACTATCATAAAAATGTTGCTTTAATTCTCCACAGTTTAAAGCAGGACTTAAAGTTTTTCTGCATTATAATCTACTTTTTTCTACTTTTTCCATCACATTTCTATTGTCAGAGGAGGTCGACTGTGACTACACTCACACTAGTGTTGAATGAAAAAGAAAAAGCTGCACAAAAGCTGCCAAACCAGTGAAGAAAAATATTTTTAAAGCACAAGAAGAGGTGTGGGGGGTTTAAAATTTACTGAGCCAAAGGTGGGGTCATAAAGGGGCTGCTTTTATTGAGTGTGGCAAAGTTGGGCAGCTGTTGCCTCAAGGCCTTTTCTTCAGCTCTTTTGTCTCACTTCAGTCCAGAGAAGCTTCGTGAGCATTAACAGTGATGGGTCGGAATGAACAGCAAAGATCAGAAATGCAAACTTCTGTCTAAATGTTTATAATCACTTTATTTATAGAGCACCTTTCATCAACATGCTGTAGGGTACTTAACAAAAATAACAGAGAACAATAAAAAGTCATAAAGCTAAATAGAGTAAGAGCAAGAACAATTAAGATGAACATGAAATGAGAGGAAACACTGTGGCTAATAGAGGATGCCCTGATAGGGTGAAAATGTACAAATGATAAACCATGAGATCCATAAAATACTTAAAAGCTAAACAAATAAATACATGTATGTAAAAGCCATTTTAAAAAGATGTGCCTTTCATTTAAATTTAATTTTTTTTAAAAAACCTCCACAGATGGAGACAATTTTATTGTAATCCAGGTTACATTTAGTGTTTAACGAAGCTTTAATGATTTTTTTGTAATGATTTGGGAACAGAGATACATAATATGCACAGATTTTCTTTTTCTTAATACATCTTTATGAATATTTAGAACTTCGTCTTTTATTTTTCTTCTTTTGACAGTAAATTGGATTGATTCATGGATGGATGGATGGATGGATGGATGGATGGATGGCACTTTTAATTGATCCCACAACATTTAAAGCTCCAAAAACAATATAATAATAAAGAACAAAAGACAATAACAATCATTAAAAATATACAACAAATAACACAACGAAGTGTCTATGAGGCATTGTAGAGTTGCTTTTTTAGGTAAAACTTTTGTGGTGTTTTTTATTTATTTAGAATTTTCTCATCAGACATGCTGTTTTTCACATTTCGGCACATCCCTTCAGGGGTGGCCACAGCGAATCAGCTTTCACTGATTCACAAAGGTGGTTTGGCAGAGATTTTTACCCCAGATGCCCTCTTTCTGACACAACACAGTATTTTTATCCTGGCTGGGGACCGGCTGTATCGTTGGGCAGTAGCGTGAAGGGTCTTGCCTAAAGACCTTCATGGGATAAAACTCATTGTGCCACCTGAGATTTGAACCCTGATTTCCTCGACACACAGCCAACTGAGCCATCCAGCCACTATTTATTTTCTCATCAGAAATATTCAAAATATTTTGTTTCCATATCCCATTTAAAATAACGTGAGCAAAATATAAATGCATTTTGAGGGACAGTTCATGCTTTTGCAGAGTTCCTGTTATATTTCTTTGTAATTTCCACAAAGGAACTACAGCGCTGGAGGAGCTCTAGAGGAGCTGATGTGTGCGAGTTATCCTGCTGAAAAAGGGAGCCAAGTTCGTTTAAATTTGTGGCTCGGCCATTCGTAGACTCGGTCATATTTCATGTAGCAGGGAGAGAAAAGTATTTATATTAAAAATGCCCGATGTCTGGAGGAAGTTGGAAACTCTCCTTCATGCGAGTAAAATATGGAAATGAATGTGAATGGCAATAAAGAAGTGAGAAAAATAAAAGAAAGAAGGGAAGAATTATACAGAGTTGTTTGTAGGAGCGTCCCTCTCCTCAGTGCTGTCCCTCGCGGACATTTCTCCGGCGGTCTCTCCAGCTCTTGTGTTTGTGTGAGATATGGACTTGGATGTGCCGAGCGACCGCCCACTCAACACATTCCTCTGTAGTCCATCCGCTTCTCCTGGGCGTCGAACAAATTGATTTGGGTGATGATTATTCAGGGGGCGCATTTCATGACTTTTGACTGGCTTGATCTTTACTCCTACTTCACTCCGTGCATCTGTTTCCCTGCAACTCACACCCATTTGCAGCTGCAGCTCCAGAGAATGGGCTGGAAAGAGGCCGATGAGTTTCCCAAGTGGACACAGACTTAACCCTGTAAGCATCACAGAATTGACACAATTTTCTTTTTTTTCAATTAAGTTGTTTATTTGTTTTTTTATAAAATCCACAAAAAAAATTACAATTATGTTTTTTATGAGATACAGATTGTATTAATTCTAAAACATAGTGATTTGGTAAATTTTTGCTCACAACAATGTTAGTTTTAAGTCCCAATCCAATCATCCAATACTTTAAAAGTGTTCCCAGTGGACTTTTAATGATGATTATGCAATTAATACAAAAATCCTGTGCTGTGTCTTCCCTTCTTTCCTTTTCCGTCCGGTCCAACACCCAAAATTTTCAAACATGGCTGAAATTAATAAAGTTTGGCCTCAATTACAAAAGGGGTTTATTCAGACATACCTCTGGTTTGTCTGAATATTAATAACCCCTATTGTTAAAGTAAAATATGTCCAACACAAGAGGCCCTCAGCTCTCATCTGCCTTCCCAGCTGTTGGACAGGACAAGTTAAAAAACAAAAAACAAAAAAAAAAATCCTGTGCTGATTTCTTGGACAAAGTTTCTGCAGAGCCGTAGTAACATTTAAGACACCAAACCACCTGTGCTAACTCGCTGTGGCAACCCAACAATAAAAGACATGTAAAAAAAACAACACCACCAAAAACATGTTTCTGTTTTTTTATTAAAGTGGGTCTTTGAGAAGCAAAAATATTGACATTACTGTTCAGGAAAAAATTTTATTTTTATTTATTTATAAAAAATCTTATTTACCCGCAGTCACAAATGGGATACACAGTGTAACTGTATTATAAAGAATTATCTCTCCATTTTTTTCCGCTCATGCGGGACCGGGTCGCGGGGGTGGCAGTCTAACCAAAGATGCCCAGCCTTCCCCTCCCTGGCCACGTCCCTAAAGGTTTTCAGGCCAGCCGAGAGACGTAGTCTCTCCAGCGTGTCCTGGGTCTTCCGCAGGGCCACCGCCTACTGGGACATGCCCAACACAATTCCCCAGGGAGGCATTTAAACCAGATGCTTCTGAGCTCTCCGCGGGTGACCGAGCTTCTCACCACATCTCTAAGGGAGCACCCAGCCACCCTACGGAGGAAACTCATTTCAGCCGCTTGTTTTCTGAACCTTTTTCTTTTGGTCATGACCCAGAGTTCATGACCACAGGGAAGTATTGGAACAAAGATAGCTTTGAGAGAGCGTTGCTTTTTGGCTTAGCTCTCTCTTCACCACAACGGACCAGCACAGCGACCGCATAACTGCGGATGCTGATCCAATCTCCGAGCTTCCTTCACTCGCGAACAATATCCCACGATATTTACGCTCCTCCACTGGGGCAGTGACACTCCACCCACCCAGATATGGCAAACTTTCGTATATTCTGGACTATAAGTTGCCCTTTTTTTCATAGTTTGGCAAGGGGTGCGACTTATACTCCGCAGAGACTTTTATTAGAAATAAATTGAAATAAATACATTGTTAACCCTCCTGTTATGTTCATATGTGAGGAACAGAGATGGTGTTCCTGGGTCAATTTGATGGATGAGGTATGTTAAGTGTTAAGAGTAAGTTAAGTGACTCAGAGAATCAGCAAACCTTTTTTACAGTAAGATCTTGAAGGCTAAAAACATAATATTCTATTTTCCAATGATTTCATAGATTCAGAAATGCAATAAAAATGACAATTGTTTCTACAAATACAGGATAAATACAGAGTATTAGTTGCCCAATGCTTCATGAAAGGAATAAATAAATAAGTATGAGAAAGAATTACTGTGAAATTATGAGATAAACAGTCTGCTATGATTGTGTCATATGAGTTTGTGCAAGTTATTATATCTTGGTCTCAGATTTTGTCAAATAAATTTCCCATCAAAATGCGACTTATAGTCCAGTGCGACTTATCTGTGTTTTTTTCTACTTTATAATGCATTTTTGGGCTGGTGCGACTTATACTCCGCAGCGACTTATAGCCCGGAAAATACGGTATCTTAAAAAGTCGTTAGCCACACATTTTACATTCTTTCAATACGGCAACTTGTCATTTAAAAGCATGAACAACAATAAAAAAGCTATTCTTACCATAAAGTTTTGAAAATTTGAAAAATGAGCAGCAAAAGCGCTTATACTGCCTCTAGTGGACTGATGATGGATTACAGGGCAGAAACATGGACAAAGTTACATGCAATGGGTTTTAATGTCACGTTTTAATCCTCTTAATGAGATACAGATCTCAGAATTGTATGTATCAAATATGATGCAAATACGGTTAACCAACTTTGATGTATTAGTGCTTCAGCATCTACTAGTTTTCAAATGTTTCACCTTGAATAAATGCTTGAAAGAAATAGTGCGAAGGAAGCTTCACATCTACTCATTGAGTTAATTAAAAACAAATGTTTTATATATATTTTAAAGGACTTTGATTAGAAACTGAACTTGAGTTTGCATTCAATCAATAGACTTTATATACACAAGAAATATATATTCCCCAAAGATTGGAGATTGGAGCACCACCAATGAAGCATTCATCACAGAGACATGAGCTGAGGCCCAGCTGCAGGCTCAAACTCACTTTCATTTATTTAAACGATCGTCATCAAGAATGACAAATTGACTGTGAGCTGTTCCTCTCTTTAGAGCAGGGAAGTCATATTTTTTTCTGTAAAGATGTACTAAGAAAATGCTGAGATGCTAATAAAGAACCAATATTTGAGATGATGATTTATAGAAGATTGATTTCCAAAGTTATCATTGAGTTTTATTTTTTTATTTTTACTTAAAGTAAAGAGAGGAGCTGAAGAGGCTTGAAGAGTTACCTGTATTTTAACTTAATAATAAAATATGTGACAATCCAAAGAAATATTTATCACCATTTCTAAGTCTTGAAGACAACGTTCACGCATGACTGGTTTAGTCCGATAAGGATCCAGAAGCCCAAAGATTTTTCTTTCAAAAAGAGTAAGGAGGCAGGCAGTTGTATTTTAAATCATAATTTATATAAATTATTATTACCACCTGATGAAGTATTATATGTGAGAAAAGCCGGGTCATTTGACTCCATTGTATGAGACCTAAAAGTCCAATGACTGACATGTTTTCAATAGACATTGTCAAAAAGTTCACAGATCTTTCACCAAAAAAAAAAAAACTGTCAAAATATTACCATTACCATCAGCAGTTTCAATTTAACTATCAATCAGCTGTGAGATTAGAGTGATACAAAACTGAGCAGCAGATTTAGAAAGTGTAATAATAGGGACACACTTGGCATGTGACGCTCGTTCAAGAACGCGCTAAATGCAGCCTCTTAAATGCTAGACATCCTGGACCATTGACTGTTTGGAGAGAACTGGACTGAGCGGGTGTGAGGTCACCCATAGAAATGCCTCATCTCCTACTTCAGCGAAATGAAACCAATCCAATTGAACCTCGCCATCTTGGACCCAGATGACAGTGATTGGTCTGAGTCAACGCTTACTGTCGCACACCCCTTCCACCGGGCTCGGGATATTCTGTCTTTTAAAATTTCGAGGTGAGGGCAAGCGGGCGCCACATGCTTTGTTGAGGTGATCAGTTGATCACTTTATACCTTGAGTAACTTGCAATAAAGAACAAATATAATGAAAAAAAATAGGATTAAAAAGATGTGTCTACAAAAATATATCAGAAAGAATGGTTATTCTGACAACCAGAATAACCGAGTAATAGCCGTTTATTTTTCTATAGACGTTTATGGGATTTTGGATTCTTGGAGCCAGTGTGTACTTCCTGTTTGGAACGGAGGGGCTCACTCAGTCCAGTTCTCTGTATAGAGTCGATTCACTGATAAGTAGGGCAGGACTTGTTCTTCTTCTGTTTCTACTGTTTACTTGCGCTGCATGGCCGCGACCTACACTTGGTGTGAAATGTGGAAGTGGTGCAAATCTCAAGAAGCTTGCTCCAGGCTTTTTCTTTCATAGCTCTATTCCGGTACAGTAAACCCTTGTTTATCGCGGGGGTTACGTTCCAAAAAGAACCCGTGATAGGCAAAATCCGTGAAGTAGAAACCTCTATTTTTTTTTAACAATTATTATACAATTAAATACTCTGTTATACATTGAAAAGAAGAACAAACCATTTTACAGGCTCAAACATTTGTTTCACAAATCAAAGTACTTTAAAAACGTTTTTTTTTCAACAAATAACTTCTGTACAGTACTGTCAAATAATAATTTTAATCATCAATGTGAACAGAAGGCTTCAAATCGCGGAGATTAGCCCCGCCCACCGCGACCCGAGAGTAATTGAATTAAACGGGAGAAAATTTAAAATGATCATGAAAAAAATACAAAGTACAAACGGACAAATAGTGGCTCAGGTGTATTTCAATGCTCTTCAGTCTGAGAAGCTGCAGTGTTTTCTCCTTCTCAAGCCCGCGGTGCAGCTGTGTGTGTTTGTTCGGGAGAAGAACATAGTGATTGACAGTTGGTGTCGCTCTTTTTCTATGGGTTTTAGAGAAACAGGAAATTGCAAGATGATTTGCATGTACGTAATTTGGAAAGCTGATTTACGTACGTGTACATATTAAACTGCAACATTATTGACGCGCAGGTAGAGAAGAAGCGGAGTGACTTTTTTAGCCAATCAGAATGCAGAACACAATGCACGATGCAAATCCGTGAAGTAGCGAAACCGTGAAAAGTAAACCGTGATATAGCAAGGGATCACTGTATATGAAAAACTTGGTGTCATGTTATTCCAGCTGGGCACAAACCGCAATTATTAATTTCAACTCCATGATCGATTTAAAATGGTTGGCACTTCCATGAAGGAAAACAGATGCTACCAAACTGTCACCACCAAATCCAAGTCCCTGATTGGTCAAAGTTTGACCTGGTTTAACTTTCAGTGACCATTCAATAGCTGCACGTAGGGCCCAAAAACAGACTCAAACATTTGCACAGCAATGTGTGAATACGAGAGTTTTGAGTGCAGAAGCCCAAAATGTGCATTGGTGCACGTAGCGGTCGCTTGAACGCATTTTTCTGAGGCTGGTGTGAATGTAGCTTCCCATTAAGGAGCACACATCTCACTTGAACAGCACTAACTGGCAACTTGCGTAGTGCACAGATTGCGGGGGGCGGGGGGTAAAATTGAAAAACTTTACGTTGCACCTGCGTCTCATCTACTTCATACTTAAGTGTTCGCTGTTGCCCATAGAAACATGTGCATGAACATTTTTTCGCACGACCTTACTTTTTCGTGAAGGTTTGCCCATTTAACCATCAATCTGTGAGATGATGTGACACAAAACTGAGCACCAGATTCAATGAGAGTGTTATAAGGAAGAAAGGAGTCAAAAGTGATTCATTATCACTTTTGGTGCTCCTCTCGCCTCCTCAGCCTGTAAGGTTTGGATAATTCTGTGACTCCATAGCACCCCTACACACACTGCACGTGTGTGCTGGCACAACTTGATATGCTCCAGCCAAAGACATGAAACATGGATCAAACCCAAAGCTTGAGCAGAGGGAGAGTATGTATCATATGAGTCAATGGTTGGTATTTCCAAAACCAGAAAAAAAATTCTGGTCCTACACCCAATGCATTTTATTGGCAGGTGCACTCACAAACACCTCCATTAGTAAATAAATAAGTTAGATGCATAATTTTACTATAAAAAAGTTACTGGATTTTGTTTCTGCCACTGTTCTCATGGAGTATATGATCAATATTCACCTCCCTTCCATCATGGTCTTGACTTTCCACCAATCAGCATCACCTCTGCATCCATCATCAAAACGAGCCCTTTCTGGTTCAATACCCCAAAGGCTTCAGAGTGTGCACACTTAGATTAACATTAACAGCAACCTTTTTGTCACCGTAAATGAACCTACCAACAGTATGATCTCAGTCTGAGGTTTTTAACCACTACCTTCCTCCTCCTCCTCCTCCTCCTTGCATGTTTTATGCAGGTTTCATCTTTCTCTCCTCCTCAGGAGCCTCTGGGCTCTCTAGTCTGCCTCCCCTAAGGCTCATCTTCCTCTGCTTCTCTGTCTAGCTCCCCTCTGGTACGCTCCATTGCAGCCCCACCAGCATCGGACTTGTTTCAGCTTCTTCCAGGTTCTTTGAAAGAGAATAGGATTCTTACAACAATCTGTTAAAGAGGAGTCACATACTTATTATGATTTTGAACTTATGTTTGCTCTTACGGGCAATCTTTTTCCTCAGAAATGTGTGACAGTAGCTATAAAAAAGTATGTATGCAGGCACAGACAGACCGAAAAAATGGCACATCATCAACAAAGAAAAAGAGATGAAGGTTAAAGCCTAAAACTGTTCAATAAAGTTTCAGAAATGTGTCCAATCAAAGATACATTTGTGGTTAAAGAGGCAGAATGTTATGCAATCTTAGTCGATACTTAAGCAGGATGAGGCTCTTTTTTTTTCATAGAAAGTTTAAAACGCTTCTGCGAAGATTTCATTAAAACAAATGCATATTTTATGTAAACACTACTAATGGCAAATAATGCCATGCAACTCAAAGTACAGCTTTCTAAAGCACTTGGGCTTTTCGGATTTTGAGCATTGGTCAGCTGCTCATCATGTAAAAACATCTTCTGGCTCATTGGCAGGTACACTCATCTTTTGCAAAAAACATACAAATTGAAATAAAGTTAAAAAAGAATTTTGACTTTTTGGTTCGGTTTTATATTTTCTGTAGAAATTCAAAGACCCACTCTGATGAAAATCATGTTTTTGGGTTTTTCTAACCTGTTTTCGTAGTATTTTCTGATTCTTATGATTAAGGACATAAGAAATTAAGATTAAAATCACATTTTTTAGTAATTCTTTGTTCAAATAGTTGTGAGTCAGGAGCATAAAAAAATTTCGTTTGAAAAAAGCTTGTAGGTGTAATGTATAACCTAAAACGGTGGGCCACAAGCTTCCTGCTCTGCTCCATTCCAATGCATCCACTTGTAGACAAATAGATTTATGTACGACTTTGTTTTTCTCATCTGAGCTGACATGTGGCTCCGAAAGCTCTAATATTACTCACAATTTTTGTTGCACAGCTAATGTTAGCTTGGGGGTTTCAGGGGCTGTAAGCTAGCAGGAGAGTGAGTAAACAAATGGATGATGGGAAGTACAGGTAGGCTTACTCCGCACCACAACTCAGAAGTGAATTTTTAATTAACTACTGCTGCTCTATTGAACCTATGCCCTAAAAAAAAACACAGGTTTTTTGATTTTGGCTAAAAACAGCAGAATAATAACTAAAAGACAACCGAAAAGGCTTTTACAACAGCTCAAAAGATGATTGGAGTGGGACTTTAAATGTTGATTTAATAGTCACATTGTTTTTAAATTTATTTTTCTAATTTGTTTGCTAAACCTCCCGTAATTTCATTTGTAATTTTGATATTTCAACAATAAATCTTTACATTTTCTTTGAATAAATCTTAAGAAAAATTGACAGAATGCTGACTCTAATTTTAGAGGTTTTTTTTTTATTTGGAGTCTTTTATGTCTAAATGTTTATATTTCAGATCTCTTAAAAATTAAGAGATTTCTAGAGAATATATACAATTGTTTTTAGAAATTTTTTGCAGACTTTTTCCCCCAAAACTTTGAATTATTTTTAAATTGTACCTCAGGAAGGATGATTAATGACTAGAATGAGGGGCAAAAGTGTGACCCGCTAAATGAATTCTGTCTATCTTTAAGCAGAAAAAACAGGAATGTGGTTCTAGAGTTGACTTAGTTCCCTGCCTTGCTCATGCATGTGAACGCACATCCACCTCCTCTCCTCTGTGTTTTTAGATTGGAAATGAAAGCTCTCCATAGGAGGGTTTTCCAAGGTGTCTGTTTGCTGGACAGATGATTTAGTGAATGATTTTATGAGGAAATTCCTCTGTGGGGTGTAGCAAAACAGATAGAGAGGAGAGGCGAGTGAGACAGACTGCCAGGTCATTTGATGGAGAGTTGGAGAGGGAGGCGAGCCTGGGTAATAAGACTTTGCAGGCACCTGTGTGCACACACAAATGCACAGAATCACCCTGCAGAATAAATGCGCTGCAGGTTGTGTGAGACCAGAGAGACGAGGGGGGAGAGGGTGTTCAGTGAGTCAGTGTGGAGCTGCAGGGCAGCAAAGTCTTCCTCTAACACGAAGTCAGCCACTGATCTCATTTCTCCTCAGATGGACTCCTAACACAGTCCCATCAGGGGACAAATATATATTCCCGCCGCCTCTTTTTTTCTTCCTCTACACATTCCTGCATCGGCGACCTTTTCCTCTCATACTCCTTTTCTTTATCATGCTCCCTTGCTCTCCTTGATTCTTTTTCCAGGCCTCTCTTCACTCTGTCTTTATTATACTCCACCTACATCCTTCTTATTCTCTCACACTCCATTTTTCCCTTCATGTCTGGTTTTAACCCTCTCCTAGCGCAGTTCAGACACACTACCACACACCATTAACCCCTCTCCTCCTCCTTTGATCTGTCACAGCCAACAGGTAGTGTGAATTGTGTCCTCTGGCATTCCAGGCTGCAGCAGCGTGTCCCACGTGCATTCTTTCCCCGCTCTGCCTCCTTTCCCGCTCTTTCCCTTCTCCTGGACACATCCCTGCAGCTCTCGCCCCAGTTTGTCAGCGAAGCAAAACCGACTGTGTCTCGGATCCCATCATTAATCTCCCCTCCACTCTGTCATGCTGGCAGCTCGGCTGGTCTCAGACAAATGTGGCATCACAGCGGATGATACGGCAGGAGCAAGAAAGAGCCAAACCAACGTCTGCTGTGGCACTTAGCTCCTGGATGAACTCCAGCATCAATTTTTATGAAATCCGCAACCTTGAGCTACTTAATGCAAACATGCAGCATGAACCTGTATGGTTTCTGAGTCAAACAGTATAAAAACCCATATTCTGTTTACTTTCAAATAATCCGGCTCTGAAAGGTCAGAAAAAGTCAGACAATGTTTAGAAATAAATACAATTATTTTTATAGCTTCCACACATCGACTGTGTTTGAGAACTGGACTGCGTGAGTAAAACGTCACTGGTAGAAAATGATTTACTTCCAGCTCCAACGAAAAAAAGTCAATTCAGTCGCCATCTTTTCGCAATAATGACGCCACAATGTTGGCGCCAAACCACATCAGTAAACAGTGATTTGTCCAAGTTGGTCTGAGTCGATGTTTCTATGGCAACTACTCTAGGCAATCAGGAGTGAGCTTGTTGTTGATTGAGGCATCTGACTGGTCAGTTTATTCTTGGACTACAGAAAAATAATAGGAGGGAGGCGTCTCTCCATCCAGATCTCCAATACAGTCAGGGATGAGTTTTAAAAAAACATGTTTGGACATGGAGCTGAAGTTGTTTGGTTTAGAGGTAGAGCGGTCGACCTCTGATGGGAAGATTGTAAATTCGGTTCCCACCCTCCCCATCCATGTACTGAAGTGCCCTTGGGCAGGACACTGAACAGGTTTGAGCGGTCCACCTCTGATCAGAAGATCGCAGGTTTGGTTCCTGGCCTGGTCCTTAAAAATGTCGTTCGGCGGTTATAGGTTGGTGTCAGTGTGTGAATGTGTGACTGTGAATGGGGGACTGTGACTGTAAAGTGCTTTGGGCCCTTTGAGAAGTTAGTAAAGCTCTGTATAACTATTTACCATTCGTTTAATTATCAGAGCTGTGTCGTGTTTTCAATTTCAGTAATTAGTATTTTCAGGTTTAAACAGCTTCGCATTCATTTCTGTCAGAGTCTTATTAAAAGTTCAGGACAAAATCCTGATACGAGTCTTTGAGAAACACTAAAGCCAACAGCTGTGTGTTTTCTACCTATAAAAGCAGTGAATTTGACCAAGCTCCATGTTTTATTGAAGTCATGTCAGAATATATGATTGTGTGGGTGAATACGAACCCCGTTAGAAAGTAAATTGTTAAAGTTGCAGTGACAGAACAGATGCTGTCATGTCACATTGGTAACTGAGCACTGCAGAGGATTTTAGCAGAAGAAAAAGTCAATTATAGTTTTTAACAAACTCAGCGCTCAGACTTCCGCTGTAAGCGAGGCTCAAAAACAAAGGATTACTTCTTTGTTTTAGCATAGCTTGATTGTAATATGTATGTTAACAGCCAGTCTATGACAGAAGGGCTGCTCATTTTGTCTTGTTGCAAATTGTTAGCTTTCCAGATGGTTTTGTGTTGCAAACAATCCGGCCTGTCAGGTTACAGGACTTACAGCCCGGTTTTCTTCTCTGAATCTGCTCACATAATAGAGGTAAATTCGAAATAGAAGAAAACGACTGCATCAAAAAGTTCTCTTTCATAAAAAGATATTTGCCACAAATGGCAGGCTATTGTTTCACGATCTCGGCAGGACTGAGACATGCCACCACAATAACTGCTGACAGCATCCTCTCCTCATGTCTGACACTGATGTGCCGCTTTCATTCTGCCTGAGCCGTGTCCTCTTCTCTCCCCCAGCCTAATGAGTCAGTGTATGATGTTGGATGGCTGCTGACAGTGTGCCCCATGACTCATGTTGGGGTGGTACTGCTGTCCCAGCACATCTTGATGCTTCCCATCCCTCCTCTCCCCCTGCGTCCTCCCTGCTCTCTTCCTTCACCTTTTGTTCGGACGAACCGGGAGCAAACGTATTGGAAAGTCGAAGCAGGCGGGCTTTGTTCTGGCGGGGAGTTGTGCAGCCGCTCTGAGAACTTTCTTGTTTTTTTTCCTCTTTGCAGAGTAAGCAGAGAAAAACATTCATAGGAAAAGCTGCAGGGACTGAGTTGGCAGGAGGCGCTCAGTAAAAAAAAAAATACTGTGGCGATTCGCCAAATTGACATTCAAAGGGAGAAAAAGGACACTGTTTAATTGCTCTTGCATGCTTTTTAAAGACATCCCAGTTTAAAGCTTTTGTTACATACACTAGGCTTCTCTGTCTGATGCTGCAGTGTGAAAACTAAATATTTACACTTGAAAATTATGCAACAAGTCAAGCACCTGAAGATAAAACTATTTTTTCAATTAGATGTTTTAATTAGTTATAAAAATCTTTATCTTCTTAGATTTCTGCATCAATGTTAAAAATGGACACCTGTTTTTTTTTTTTTTTTTTGTGGTTGTTTTTGTGTGAACTAAATTTAAACCGTCCTCCTTCAAACGGTGCCGACACTCGTAAACCTTGACAGACCCGTGGGCTTTGCTGCTGCCCATAAAGCTGTGACTGTTTTATGGATGCCCCCGACCAGCATCCCTTCACCCATAAACATTTTCCCTTTGTCCTTCTGGGAGCCGCCAGGTAAAGAGCAAAAAGGAGGACCGAGTTATGAATTTTTTAAGCCACGTCCACAGCCATTATCCCAGATGTTTTTTTAATATCTCTTCATCAGGGCAGCACACAACTGTTCGGTCTGCAAGGAAGTTGGGTTGTTTGTCACACGAATCTCATTTTTTAAGAGTTTGTTACCAAAAAAAAAATAAAAATAAAGAACAAACCGAAATGCAAAAGTATAGAAACTCCTGTAAACCAGAAGCAATTCATACTTTAAGAGCCTCTGCTGCAGCAATGATGCCCAACCATGATGCTGCACTGAAGCATCTGGTCAATCATTTGAGGAGGTTACTTGGAAAAAATAACATGCAAAACTGTGCGAGACATGCAGCTGCAAAAAAGATTTTTTTTGAAAGAAAAAAACTAAAGGATGAGAAAAGTGAGAACACCAGCCAACAATCTCACCAAAATTAGACACCCCAGACCCGTGTGGGAGGAGCTACTGCCAACTGTTGTTAGCCTGATCGCTACATGGAGAAGTCTCTGTGTATATCTCATTTACAATGCATGGAAGACGTGGGTGGTGTTTAGAGATCAGATTTATTTGTTTTAAAGGGTTCTACAAGTGTCGGTAATCAAGTCTCCCTTTCTGGATTCAGGAGATCATTCAGAGCCTCTCCCACTACGGTGATGTTCATCATCTGCTGCGGGAGCTGCATATGAATGAAAGCTGCTTTCTGCGGCGTTTCACTCTTTCTTTGACTTGCTGTCCACATTAGTCCGAGGAGGGAAAAAATGAAAGAGAGAATACAATGACAGGATCCTTTTGTTATTTTTTCTTTATATGAAAATAAAAAATATATATCATTAAGTTCTGGAGGAACTCCAACTACTGATCACATCACTGATCGTGTCAACCTGTGGCCCTGATTAGTTGACGCGATGCATCGTCCTCACGAAAGTTCAGATCTTTGAACTTTGAATGTGACGTGACGGGCAAATTGCGCTGCTGCTGGACCAATGCACTGTGCTCGATTCTGAAATTACACTGCCGGACGTTTTATCTGCCTTGTTAGATGGACTTAACATTGAAACTGGACCCCCCTGCCACACAAATGGTGTGAACGCAGCTTTAGGCCAACTGCAAGACACACCTGAATTCCCTTTAAAATGGTCCTGTGTACAACCCATCACAGGCCCGGACAACCAAAAACCGGTACGGCTCAACACATGCCCGTGGGACTAAGGCCTAAAATTACCTTGAAACCAAAGCCCCAGAAAAACAAAAACAAAAAAAACGGTTCTATCCTATAGTTTTTGTTTCTAAGCGTGAATGCATTACAGATGAGGACGTACGCCAGTCTTCTCCATGGCCCTCTGGCCCCCCTCTTCCCACATTCCTGCCTGTTCTGAATGCAGACGGACGCCATCCCATTTAATATGTGCCATTGTCATTGTGGATTCAAAGTTCTTTCAATCACCCCACCTCCCCAACCCGCCGTGATTTACTAGCTCTCCACATCCGTAGGCATCCACTCTAGCCAATTGCATTAAAGAGATAAATAACCAGTCCAATAAAAGTGTTGTGTGCTGGTCGAAGGCTCATCGTCCATTTGGTGCAGTAAGCACTTGGGGGGGTTGGGAATCGGGTGGGGTGGGGCTTTTAGAGCAAGGTTTTTTAGGGGTGATATTGTGAGTGGTGGTTGAGGTGATGCCATGTCATCCATCTTACAGAGCCACTTCATTAGGCTAATGGAAGGCCTGGACCGCTCACTGCTCGCTTCTGTACCTGAGTGTGTGTGTGTGCGTGTGTGTGCGGCCGCTTGTCCTTCCACTGATGGCAGCTTCCAAGGCTAAAGCAGTTATGAAGACTAAAGTGATTTTATTAGCCAGGCACACAGCCCATCGCTGAGTATTGGCATAAATTGCGTGTGCAGATGAGTGTGTGTGCTGGTTCGTGTGTCCCATTGTCTTCACACAGAGCAGTAATGACCCCCTTCTAAGTGAGGGGAGATGGTACAGTTGGAGCTTAAGCACTCCTTGTTCTTTGATGGCTGAATTAAATTTGGGTTCCTTTCTTTGACTCCAAACGACGTGAGGCGGAAAAAGAATCGCCAAAGCACACAGAGGAAAATATCGGTTACACACTGGATTTGTCTCTGGCTTTAAATTGTATCACTTCAAAGATTTCTTTTATGGCCTCACCTGGGATCTTCATTCTTCAGCCCATTTTGCATCCTTAACCTTTCATTTCATCTCTTCTTCGTCTGTTTGTCAATCCGAATCCCACAATAGCTGTTTGTAAATGTTCATCCTCTGACCATCATCCATTTCCTTCGGCTTTACCAAAAACCTGCCTGTGATGGTTTATTTTGTACTCAGATCTTCCTCAGCAGAACTCTGAGTGAGGTGCACTAGGCGTTCATGAATAGATCAGAAAGTTGAGGTTACAACAGACTTCTACAGTAAAGGATCCATTTATTTGGACAACAATAATATCAGATTTAACAATAAATCTGATATTATCATTAGTCAAACTTGTAAAATAGACTAAAACAAAAAACAAAACAAAAAACACATCAAATGGATCCAGGAACATTGGTATACAGTTGGAATAGTCTGTCAATTCTGTTACATTGTTTATTTTATATAAACATTGTTTATATAAAATAAACAATGTTTATATAAAATTCTTAGAAATTATTTTAAAATAAAATAGGTAAATTAACTATTTACGATGTCCCATTTTTCAAAGTTCAGCATTGCCTCATTCATAATAAACAACCATATTTGTGTTGGTCACCCCTGCAGCAGCACCGTTGCCAGCCTTTAGTTTTCATTGCAATATTATAAAAAAAAATATTCTGTGTTAATGACGGTTTAGAACGTTTATTACCAAATTTAAATAACTTGCAAGCATAGCGTCAAAAGGTTTTTAATAGGTGGATTTGGCATGCATACAAATATCAGCAAACCTAATCTGTAGTTCACACAAATCTATGAGATGTTTTGGATTTTTATTCACTCATTTATACACCCGTCATCATTTGGAAATCAAAAGTAGCAAAAGTGACATTTACATCTAATTTTCCATATATTGCTTTTGTCAGAAACCATGTAGAATAAGTCTGGGTACCACTGCAGCTGAATTGATTTAGATTTACATGTTTACGATTTCACACACTTGGATCAAATTTTCATTTTTTAAGTTTTAACACAAATTTTTCCAATTTTCATATATTTTCTTGGTTATGAAAACCATTAGCTACAAATGTACAATGGAGAAAGGTTTTATGATAAAAACATGAAGTCTCACATTTAAAACCAACTAATAGACTTTTCAAATCCAATATATATATATATTTCTATATATATATATATAGATATATATATATATACACACACATCCACGTGGATGTGGATGTGTGTGTATATATATATATATATCTATATATATATATACACACACATCCACGTGGATGTGGATGTGTGTGTATATATTATCCACATTTTGTTAATTTCAAGAATCTTGGTTGATTTCTTTAAACCAAGGTTTAAATTTAAGTTCTTTGAAATGGGTCAAATTTTCAGTAGCTGAGAGTTTGAGCCTCATGATTTAAAATTCCTAATCTACAAAATTTGTGGTGTTTCCCTCTGATAAGAGTCATATTTTCAAAAGAAGAGCCTTCTTTTAATAAAATGCAGAAAAAGAGCAGTTGCAGCTTAATATTTATCTTTGGATTTTCCAACCTTTGATTACAAAAGAATGAGACAATTCTTTTTGTATTTCTTTTAAAAAGCATCAAATGAGCTCAACACCTGCTCTCATCTACTAAGAAAGAGCTGCAGCTCTTTATGCTCAAACTGATGCTCAGGCTTAAGGGATGTGACACGTCCTGTGTGATGCTGGGCCTTTCCCTTTAAAATAACAGCATTCTCTGATCAAGGTAAACCTTGTTATGCTTACAGGATTTCTGTCTAACATGTTTGATATTGGAACACAGCCTTTCGGCAGAGGCACAGCTACATAACAAGAGAAAGCATCATTAGAGGACTTTGCTGTCAGGGGTGTTGCTGTGTGATGTAGCCTGTAGGCCACAGGTGACAGAAAATGTTGAAAAGAAGTTTGTGATGTGAACTTTGACAACCTTGGGTGTTTCAGAGTGGTTTGAAACTTCAAAGTTTAGGATCACTTTTGTCAAATGTTGCTCCATATTTTTATGTTTTTTTACCTCTAGGTTTTCCTGAATTCCCTCTACATTCAGTGGCTTAACATGATACCCCCAAAATGCAATAAGTGGCTAATCTGCTCTAATTTCTTTTGGACTCCTCAGTTTGCTTTCTGAGCTTTGTTTATGTGTTACTTTCCCCTGCCTGATAAATGGCCTTTGCATTGAAGTGCAGTGCCTGTTTGGATCGAGCACACTCCTCGCTGCGGTGGCCTTTAATGCCTGTCCCCAGTGCAGATCGATTTTGTGCCTAGCCAGCAGCCCACTGCTAACCTTGAGGTAAGCTGGCGTAATGAGATCGCATCTGACGGCATTGACTCACACCTGACAGGCCTGACACGCTACTCCGGGCCACGGAGTGACGCCGGCAGACGTGAGAGTGGCTCTATGGTGTATTGTACTGTTGAAAGCTTGGATTTTAGTTTTTCTTTTATTTCATTGTGGCATGATTTTGTGTGTGACGCAGCAATGCCTGATTGCCCCCACTGACGCCTTTCAGTTTGGTTGGTGGTGGAGAGTTTGCTTGTTCAGGATTTTCAACATTAAAAACATGCAGGGGGTGGTGGGGGGGAGGGCTTACTTTCTTGGTGTCCCTGTTGAACAGGATAAGGTGTGAATAAAAAAGAAAATAACTTCAAGGTGAAACTCGGTTGTGAAACCTCAGCAGCTGCAGCTGTTTGAAGTTTGGCACAGTTGAATTAGCGTTGCTGCGTGGTGAAATTGCTCAGGGATTACTGGGTTACGCACAGATCTGTGTTCTGACTAAACTGCATTAGACTGTCTATAATGTGAAACTCAGATTAAAATCTCTGCTGCAAGAGGCCACAGGGATCAGTTGTCACAACACACACTTTTTGATCCTGAACAACGCGAAGCGTAATTTGAAAATAATTAAAATAGTTGTGTACACCCGAGCCGACAATGTGTTTCAGCTGGGAGGATGTGTAAGCGGGCCGCTCTTTCCCTCAGATCTGTGACAAGTCCACTGAAGCCGATTCACAGATGCATGTTTTGAGCCACAATTGAATGAGATGAGACTTAGATAACCATTATCTGAGTGGCGGTAATTGAAACAATAATGGACATGGTAACAGCTTGGAAAATAGCATTGATCCACCATCTCAGATGGACTCTCTTTGTGAATTAAAAGCATGACTAAATGGCAGAAACTGAGATTGCTCTCGGTCATGGCGAGGTCTGGTTGGCTAATTGAAAAAGAAATTACAAAATGAATTCTTGTTTTGTCTTTTAGGGAGGAGTGTCGTGTTCGCTATCCCTGGCAGGGCTTTGAAACCTTCCACAGTCTGGGATCACTTAAGAAAGATTAGGAAAAGACACAGCATGATTTCATCGGAAGTGTGGAATTGGAATTCAATTCCAGTCTACTTACGTACAGATGTAGACTAGAAAGCCAGTGGGACCGGATCGATGGAAATCTAAGAGCTTTCCGTCGGGTGCAGCTCAGGACTGCCTTCAGCAGGTCATGTCTTTATCCCAGGCTTGTCTAGCAGTTCTGCTCCTCTGGTTTTTGAATCTGACCTTGAGACACTTCAGTCATCCCAGCATACTAAAGTGCTGATGTCCAGCTTTCACTGGGTTTACGCGTTAAAGTGTGATGTGGACTACACAGGCTGAGCACTTCTGGGCTGGATGAACGCATGGAAAATGAGTTCACTGACCTACAGCAAACGCCGGACTTCAGTAAGCGCCGACGGTTGATGCTGGGCGGTGTCAAGGTTGGGAGTTTATTAAACTTCTACTACCTGTAACTCTGTTGTTTTACCTCTGCTCAGGCAACAAGATGTGGATACTCCTGCAATTGTGTGCGCGGGATTGTGTGTGTCCGAGTGTGTTTGATGTGACTGAGGCTGCAGGCTTCACTGGGGGAGCTGCGATGAGCTGCAATGTTGTTATTGATCACACACAAAGGTTGTGATGGAAAAGCAACAAAATGGGCCTAGTTCCAGGTTTGTGTGTGTCTGTGTGTGTGGGTGGGTGCATGTAAGAATGAGAGCGCATGTTTGTGAGCCACAGCTGTTCAGGGGTTGGCTTCTTGCTGATCCATTAGGGGAAAATGAATCTGGAGGACGCTGTTGGAGGAAAGTCCCATGTGATCAAACGGGGGGGGGAGGGCAAAGTTGGACGATAGCAAACCTGTTCTTTTTTTTACAGTATTAAGTTGGTTTCATGGTCTCCAACATGGAAAACCTTTTTTTGTGTGCAGAGCTGCACGTCGTTTTGTCTCACAGCCCTTTCTTTGGTCCTTCCCATATCTTATTTCCAATACAACTCCCAATTTGAACTGTTTTATATTGATTTCATTATAATTACTATAATTAATAATTGTTATACCATGGTCCGGGTGAATACTTGATCCTGATTGGCTGCTGGGTGTGCATTAAAAAGTGATAACGCACGGTGAAAGAAGTTCCGGCCACCTATTTTAAATCTTCTGTATCACTGCGCCGGCTTCTTTAAAACAACCTTTAGCTTCATCATCTGGACAAAAACAAACGGTTAGAAGAGAACTTTCTCTTTGAACTGATGCTTTATTCAACCCATCGAGACGATGGTTGACTTATTTTCTACTATCTCTTTACAAGCCTTTGGACTGTTACAAGAAAAAAACAATACATCACACTTGGTTTATTGACAATGTTAAATTTCCTTTTGTTCACTAAAGTTGTGTTTTTAATGCAAAAATGAAGGAATTCCCTTTCAGAATGGGATGCACAAAAATAACAAGAATAACTAATCTTTCTTTATTGTTGTTTTTGTTTATTGCAAACATCAAATAAATTGAAGTTTGAGTCAGTTTTTTCCGTTGCAGTCACTGGATTTTTCAGGTGCTTTTAATCTTCCTCCACGCGGGCTGGTCAGCATGCATCCACACACGCTAAACATCCAGTAATTACTTTTGCACACATGCACACAAACACTGTTGAGACACTCTTTGTTCCTGCACATGCATACACACATTCTTTCTCTTTCTCGTTCGTGCATACACCTGGGCTCTACCGCCTCTCTTCAGGAGAAGGCTGCCTGTCGCCCAACTGTGAGGCCATTTTAATTAGAGCCCTGCTGTGAAGCGCAGACCTCCTCCAGTGACTCCATCCAGCCCTCATCACCTCTTTCCTCAAACCAGCACACAATCTGTCAAATTTTTTACCGCTTTTCTGCCTCTTTTTTTTTTTGTTTGTTTTTTTGGCCTGATTTCAGGGGGAAAAAATTTGAAGTGAAAAGGTAAAAACAAAAAGCTAAATAAAATGTTGTTCTTATCCCAAGATTTGTACTAATGAAATTATAAAGAGTCCCTCATAGGAGCTCATTCATTAGGGTACTTTTTAGAATACTTGGCAGTGATATATTATCACTGAAAACTCTAAGCGTTTATGCTAAATCTGTCTTCTGCTACTTTGAATACTTTAACACAAGGAAGCTGGAGATTAAACTGGTTTGTGATAAGGAAGAATAGAAAAGTACTCAGCAGGCTGCAGTAGTTTGAAGAGTGTAGGCTGCACTGTTTTTATTATGAAATTATTTCTGGAATTTATGCTCATTCAGTTTATAACTCACATTCTTGCCTTACTTCATTTCCCTTTTCCCAAAATGACGAACACACGTGGCGAATGGGTTTTGAAAGAACATTACTCAGTTTGAATAGATTTTTTTAAACATGATACATTTATCAAATCTATAATTATCTATCCCTAAAAACCTTGTCATTTTTGGGGTGAAATGGTTTTGATGGAATGATAAATCTTTTTGTGGATAAAAGTGTAGTCTTTAAACATAAATTCCTAAATTCTGAAAATCGGATAAAAATTAGCAATGCAAATAAAAAATGAAATAAAAAAAGAAACATCAATGAAATCAGCTTGTGACCTTGTAAACAAAAGCTGAATCGATTCAGAAGTGTTTATATATTACAAAATAAAACCTTTTTTGAATTCGGTAGGTCTTCTTGATGCTTCATTCAAAAAAACGTTTTTGCACAGAATGACCTCATCTATAAGCTGCTTTTTCTTTGTCATAATCAGCCTGATTAGAAACTTGGGCAGGTATAGGTGGAAGTCATTTGGATCAGCTCCAGTATTTGCAGCTAAAAACGTGCTGAAGCCACTGTGGTGTGTGTGTGTGTGTGTGTCTGCCAGGAGAACGGGATTAGAGCTTCACAACGTACACGTAATGTATGCTAAGCTCAGTCAGAAATCTTCGAACGTGGTGACAGTGTAGCTGTTCCAGCTGAAACTGCGAGGAGGTTTGTTCATCATCACTTAAAGCCCGGTCACTGGCACAGCTCTGCTGAAATGCGATGGTTGAGCATTCGCTGATGGTTGCTACTCTCTGTGATGGCTGTCTCAAGTTTGATGTGCAAAGACAGGTTGTTTAGGACCGTGGGGAGAGGGATGGGGAAGGGTGGAGGATAAAAACGGCAGCTGTTGTTGTGCGTTGTTTAGCATGGACTGCTGAGGTTCAAATCACAGCAGAACCGGAGCAGAACTGGAAGCAGGGACCGCCAAAGTCAGTGTTGATGCTGGAAAGACACTTTTACCGTTTTGTCAAGCTTCCTTACTCCTCAGAAGTGTGGACCCCCACCCCCACCCTTGTCTAAAGCTATTATGATTGTTTTAAAGATTTTATTTGCCCTCTGCTTGCACTTAATGCACATTCCATGAGAAGGGGAAAAGGCTGGCGCGCAACAGAAAGAGGAAAAAGAAGAGAAGCTGTTTTGCTTAAGGACATTTGCAGAGGCAGCTTTTAACACCCTCACCCCCCCCCCTCCACCTAGCCTCCACAAACACACTTCTTCCTTTTTCTTCTCTTTAAATATTGAGAGTCACTGCAAATGCTTCTGCCCCCTTCCTTTTGAAGCCTCTGGCCTCCCAGCAGCTCAGCAGGGGAATCTTGGATGAACTCAAAGGCTCAGGACAGCAGTGCCAGCATCCACCCCACCCCAATGCTGGACCCCTCTGCATCCCCCTGCAGGCCTCCTTAAACTGGCCTGAGCTTTGTTGGTTCGGGAGCCACACCTCTCTGCGCTGCCGGTCTGACGGCTGCAAGCTCTGCCAGCTGGTTTCCATGATGAGGGGATGAGTCTGCATTAGTTCAGCGTTCACAGTGGTGGAGTGACCTGAGTGACTCCTTTCACTTTGTTCCTGCTGAAACGTTTACCAGCACTCCCTAACCAGATATTCCAGACCGCACGGTTTTTCTTTATTTTTTTCCTTTCGGAGAGTATTTGGATGTTATCTAGAGTTTGGGCTTAGCACAGGGCTGTGCTGTGACTAACATAAGAAGAAAAAACACATGCCAGCACCGCCCCCACTCACAAACACACACTTTCTCTGTGGAGCTAGCGGTGATCAGCTAATCGCTCTCCTTTTATATGCACAATATGCACATCCATCTTTGCAAAAGTTCAGCTGTTGTTTGTTTCCGTGGGCAAAACACAGACACGCTGCCGAGGCCAAATCTAGGTCGACGTCATGAAATGGGCGGCTCCCACATGGAGCAAAAGGCAGTTCCTCATAGAATGAATATCTCAGATTTAAAAAAAATCTATAAAACTTCAGTGTGCCAAAAGTAATATGTTATCATATGTTTGGATATAGTTTACTCTGAAAGGGTTAAGAATAGAATGATATAGCCCCTTTAACATGTACAGTTCTTGTGACATTTTCTGATGATGAAGGGCACTTCTAAGGAAAAATAAGCTTAAAACTGAATGTTTGAGTGTTTCTTTATTTAAGTCGTTGTGAATCAGAAACAGACAACTAATGGCCCTTTGAAACAGCTATTGCTGTGATGTAGAAAATACAATGGTCGGGACACAAGCTTCCTGCTCTGCTCAATTCTGATGCATCCACTTGTAGATATAGATCCATGTTCCTCATCTTAGCTGGAGTCTGGCTCTAACTGTACGTCTGGATAGCTCCAATATTGCTCACCATTTTTGTTGCACCGGTAATGTTAGGTCAGTGGTGTGAAGGGCTGTAAGCTAGCTGGAGAGCATAAACAGATGGGGACACAAAGTGAGGGCGGTGTTGGTCTGCCAACAGCCCCGCCCAGAACTCAGATGCAAATTTCTAATGAACTCCTGCTGCTCTGCAGAAACTATGTCCTACAAAAACGTGTCCTATTTCTGTTCTCTCTCTAGGTCAATTTGAAGAAAAAAAGTGATCTTTGGGTTTCAAGTCTTTCTAATGCATTCAGGACAAACGTTTTCATTCATTTAGTTCAAAATACAATTTGTTTTGTTTTGGCTCTGAAACATTCAGAGAAACAGTTTATACTTTGTGCCCAAGAGTACGGAGCCCGTGTCCTGACATGGAAAAAATATAAAATGTCTCATTCCCACAAATTAATATCACAATCCCACAAAATAATATTTTGTTCCCACGAAATAATATTTTGTCTCCTCAAAATAACTAATTTGGGCGAATGAAATAATTATTCACATCAAAAGTCATTCATAAACATGGATATGCTCTCCATCCTGCCACAAAAGCCGCTTTGAGCGGTAACGTCCGTGTCTATGTGATCCACATTCGTTCAAGAAATGACAAAGAAAAACAAGAATGATCAATTTATTATTGTCTCAGTGAATATAAGAAAAATATCTCAAGATTTAGGATGCCCAAGCTTGCTGCTTTGCCGTACCGCAGCGATTCTCCGGACATAGCTCTTAGCTCCGCCGCAGAGCTCTTTTGCTTGTCATGCCGGAATTCGGGCAGCTGGCTGGCCGGTAGACAGCCAGCTGATATTGTAGTTTAGGGTCGAATAGGAATAATAATATTCAGGACTTATCTTTTATTAACATACTCTTTAGCAGTCACTTCACATCCAAAGGCAACATGCTGCGTATCCCATCATGCATCACACAGATCCCATATAATATCTGGACCAATCACCATGGCCCTGTAACTGTGATGCGTTCAAAGACAATAGGATAAATGAAAGGCCACGTAGCATGTAGCCTACTAACCTTTGGATATAAAGCGACTGCTAAGGAGTATGTTAATAAAAGACAAGTCCTGAATTTTATTATTCCTATTGGACCATAAACTACAACATCCCATACTGGCTGGCAGGTAGACGTCCAGCCATCTGCCTGAATGAGGGTCGAATTTCCTTTATTTTGAAACTTTTTGTGAAAAAAAAACCTTATTCATGTCTTTTCTATTAGTTTCTTCACCGTTATTTGATTTTTGGTGTAATGTTTGTGTTGTAAACAATATTTTCTGTGTATTTTACAGGAGGGGTAGTTCTGTTTTTTTTTTTTTTTTTTGTTATGATTAGCCCCAAGTGTGTCGCATTTCTTCTCAGATTATCATTAATCACATCGGCTCAAATGTCAGTAAACCGGGGTTACAGAGACACTCAGAACAGCCTAAACCTCACATGCACAGACCCGCATGCGCGCATTCCTACCTGTAGAGCGTGACTCCAGGTCACTGCCCATGCCTCGTGTGCAGCGGTGCAGCCTTCTGCAACAGCAGAGCCGTCACTAAATCATAGGTCCTTTGGTCTCTCTCTACAGCCTGCCTCATTAAACTTTCAGCTGAACAGTTAAAAACTCTTCCGCCATTCAGTCCCAACCATCCACAGCAGAAGAGTAAATTAGATTTAGTCTGTCCAGTGGGTTTCAAGTCAGATGGAAGGATGGCATTTGCCCATTCAGTCTGCAGCAAAGCAGTACAGAGGGGCTGCA
Organism: Oryzias latipes; assembly: GCF_053564925.1. Lineage (NCBI taxonomy): Eukaryota > Metazoa > Chordata > Actinopteri > Beloniformes > Adrianichthyidae > Oryzias > Oryzias latipes. The sequence goes on from NC_136258.1 coordinate 24,188,729, forward strand.
GGTGGTACTTCATGAGCTCAGATGTTATCTATTCAGACTTGGGTGATACTTTGATTTGTGGTTTTTCAACATGTGTGTTTCCATCTGTTTGCATCTAGAAAGCCTCAACTCAGAGAAAGGGGACAATATTGGTCATCTGGTTGGAGAAACTCTGAAAGTGATGGAGCAACAAGGAGGACAGGACGCCTTTATACACATAAAGTACATGATTCCCACCTACCAGTCCTGCATAAGGAACTGAAGCAGAAAGACAGGATTGACAGTCATCACACAGTCTGGTAATCCTGGATCGTTCCTCATTTGGATTGTTATTAAACAGCTTTAAAAAAGTTATGTTTTTGATGTATTAATTGTTACATTTTGATTTAGCTCTTTCTTTTTCATTTCTGCTTTGTTAAAAATGAATAAATAGTTAAAACTTTAACTTTCATGTTTTTGTCCCCCTATATGTGGATTAGAGACCCGATGTAAAACTTAGCTTTATGCCAAAGTGCCCCAATGACTTAAAAAAAGAAAAAGCAGTTCCAATACTCTAACAATTTTGAATCTAACCTTTAGACCCTAATCTTTGACCTGCCACATCTCCATTGACTGTGTATAAGAACTGAACTGAGTACCCCCCCCCTTCACCTTCCAAACAGGAAGTGCCCACTGGCTCCAAAAAGCTTAAATCCCACAGACTTCTATAAGACACAACAGCTGTTACTCAGTCATTATATTGGTCAGAATAACCATTATTGCTGTGCTCTGTTACATTTTTTTGTATTCCTAGTTTTGTCATGATATTTTTTTGTAGTGCAAGTTATTCAAGTTATAGACTGACCAATCAGGTGTCTCAATAAAAGTATTTAATGCCTGCTAGCCCCCACATCCAACGTTCAAAACGTTTGACTGACAGATTCTCCAGAGCCCGCTTTTAAGTGGAAGGGGTGTGGACTTCCAACAAGCTCACTCCTGATTGGCAAACGTGCTATCCATTAAAATAATGACTCAGACTGACTTGGACCAATCAGAAGTAAACCATACCCTGTGGTGGCTGTCACACTAACTCAGTTCAATTCTTATACACAGTCAATGACACACCCTAAAGCCAAATCTGCATGTCCTCACAGACACTCAATCCTCACCTGCAACCCTCCCCCAAACTGCAAAAATGCATCTTACCTCTAACTCTTAAAATTATCAAATAACCTACCTTTTTCCTATCTCCAACCCTAATCACCCCCCCTTCAATTTAAAACCACAAGAAAGTTCAATTAACCCTTGTTCTATCCTAGGCACTGTAACATTGGGAGTTGGGTCATCTAGACCCACTAGACAGTGCACTGAAGCTTTTTTTCTTCAATGATTTGTGATCTTAACTGGTGTCCATAGATTACATGAAATCTTTCCACTTTTATCCACCTTTGTCATGGTAGAGAGAACACGTCAATGCAAGGGTGGGGTCATCTAAGATAGCACAAGGGTTAGAGAGTCTGTCCATTACAATCTTAACCCCTTACTTTCCCATCGCCAATTACCCAAACCCCTTAACCTTTAATTGTTAAAGAGGAGTCCCACTATAACACTATAGCCTCTTTTCCAAACTCTAAGTAAAGGTTATTTCTACCTCAAACCCACTCCACGGAATGCTAAGATTGAGGGATGGTGGTGGAACGTTCATGCACCCTTTTATCTTATAGTTCAAACATTTTTTTGAGACACTAAAAAAACAAAAAAATAACAACATTGTTCTACCATCTACTGTGGCTCTGTTTAGTATTTTTCTGTACTACTGTACCCATTCTGTCACCAACCCAGCTGGAGATGCAGCCTGTCTAAACACACAGCGGAAGTCACTCAGGAATGACGACTGACAGCACTTTTCCGGATAAAAACACTCACAGCCTTACATGTTTGCTAAACCTTTTTTGAACTACAATACCCCACAGTCACTGAAGCTACCACACGCGGTGCGTTTGGGATTATTTGTTAGTGTTTCTGCATGACAACCTCTTCTGTGTTTAATGAAATCAGGCAGCAACTCAACAGTCGTCTTTGGCCAAGTTGGTGTTTTCTTGTTGAGCTGCAGGAAGAGGGTTTATTTTCTGACATATATAACAATAAGAATGTAAACTTTTATTACTTTATTTTAGGGATTTATTAGCTATGGAATCAGCAGCTGGTCTCTAAAGATGATTTAAATGCTCGCTGCAGCAATTCCTTTCTAAAAACACTTTTTTATTGGCCTTGAGTCACCATAGTGGGAGTGGACTCGGATAAAATTGAAAGACCCATATAGTGTACACTGACTGGAAAATCCGCGCCATCATAGGGTTATAAAGAGTGAAAACAAAGCCTGAAGGGAACAGTGACTGGAGTTTACTCTGCCAAACTTAACAGCTGTCCTAAATAGAACATTTTGATTTTGATTTGAAATGGTTTATTTCAAGCAATCAAATAAGAATAATACACAAAAACAATACAGTCATCAGTTATACATTCAAACAATGACGAATCAAAGGATAATTAGACATATTAATAAATATTGCTTGAAAGGGAGTGGAAGGAAGCAAATTTATATAATCCCACCCCTGTTCTACCGTAACCATTTTATTACAAGATTTATCATTATCCGGTTCCTAGTTTTTATCAGACAGAATTAAGAAACCGGAAGTATCAATAAAGCACATGACAAAGATGAATTACTTAAATTATGTAAAAAAAAAAACTTTTTAGAAATCAATATGGCAAATGCAGATCATTTATTCAAAATATGTGCAGATTATGTTTCTTATAAAAGTCATGTATATAATTCATAACAATAATACATCAGTAAAATAGACTTTACACAGTTTCAAAAATTTCAAAAGTTTCAGTTTCAAAAAAATAAAAAATTAGCAAAGTGTGATCAAGTATCAAAAGTTAAAATATGTGCAAAATTATGTTACATTAGGAAAAATGAGTCAATTTTTCAATTTTTGGAGCAAGTGAAGTAATATCATTAGAAATGAATCAGTTTAACCATTTTCAATAATTGGTTCATCATTTATTTTATTATTTTTTTTGTTTTTCTTATTTTTTACAATAAGGTAATGCTGTGAAGTGAAATAAAAAAATGGATCCATAATCTGTCGAATGCCCAAGGTTGGTATTCCGTCTTCTGCTGATTAACAGCCGTTCTTCTGGGATTAAACAGAGTTTATAGTTCTCTTCGAAACATAAAGCAATGAAAGTTCTAAAGTTTTTAACACCAAGCTGAGCATACATTTTTGAAGTTTTTTTTTTGGGGTGTCAAGATTGAGTATTTACATAAATCACAATGGAAAACTGCGCTCTTCAATAACCAGCCTTCAGTGGTCATTTAAGAAACTGTATCATTTAAAACCAGAATTTTTCAGTTGATTGGAAAGCTGAAATCTTTTTTTTAACTTAGGCATGTAAGTTTCAGTTCATAACTTTAAAAAAATGATTTTTGATTGTATTTATGTCGCACTTTTAATACAGATTGACTGAAGAACAAACAAAAAAGCAAATAAATACAGTAATCAGACACCTATTAAACACATTCACATATTAATAGGATGCAATCACCCCAACAATTACAAAAAAAACGCTGTAGAATCAGACGACTTTCAAAAAACAGGTCAAAAAACAATTTGAGAAAAGTCAAACGTATTTGCATGCCTAGATAATGAAAGAATAAAATAAAAAGGTCAAAGACAGGAGTAGGATTAATTAAAAAATGTGTTTGTAAAAAGCTAGAAAACACTGACTCTAGCAACAACAACAAAAGTGGCAGCGGAAATCATTTATTGCATAAAAACTGCATTAAAGAATTTTGAAGAAAAAAAGAACAAAATGGTGAGCAATACTAAAGCTATCCAGCTGTACAGTTTTGAGCCATATACCAGCTCGGAGAAGGAAAACAAAGGCCTACAGTGCATGGATCTAGTTGTCTACAAGTGGATGCAGCAGAATAGAGCAGCCCTGCCAATTGTAGCTTCTACATCACTCCTACGAGCTTTTTCCAAGGGCATTTTTCCATCGGGTCCTGATTCACAACGATTTGAATAAACAGTCAGAAATGCCATTTCAAGTTTAACTTGCTTTATATGTGTCCTCTGTCGCCGGAAAAATGCTATAAGAACACATTAAAAACACCAAAAACACAATTTTCATTGGAGTGGGTCAATAAAAGGAAGCAAATGTAAAGTAGAAATAAAAACAGAATTCAAATAAAAGCCAAATTCTTGTTAGCAAAGTTTAATAAGCTTTACTAAAAAGGGAAATGTTGTGGTTTTTCACAAATCAATCCGAACAGCAGATACATTCCCCATATTTTAAAAGGAAAGTGCTTCCTCAAAGGAGACCTGCAGATCTGGATTAAGGCTTATAACAAACTGGAGGTTGCCATGGGAGCATCTGAGGCTCTGGGACGTTCACAAGAAAAAGCCCAAAAAATTGAGCTGAATGTCTAAGATCATTGAGGCATTTAGATGCCAAAATAGAAATTTGCTCATAAAGCCGACAGGAAGCCGATGCATATTGTAAAGCTGGAGTAGTAGTGTGCTGCACCTTTGTGGTATTGGGAAAAGACATGCTGCAGAGTTTTAGACAAGCTCTAATTTAATAGCTTAACCTTTTAAGGGACAAAATCTGACATGGTCAAAGTGTTTAAGTGTTTTAATCTTTACACGTCATTATATTCAATGATTGATATTAAATTTACTGATTATTGTAAGCTGAATAAATGCACAAGACCTGTTTGATTCTACAGAGGTCCTGATTCAGTTCAATGGTTGCAGAAAATGTATTTAAAAATGTCTGGAAATTGTAAACATAATAAAGAATGCATATCAGCATGATGTCTTTAAATATACAAACTCTTTTTTTTGTGAATATAACTCTATGCATGTGTTTGTTTTTGCAGCCATGAATTTTTTTCATGAAACGTTTTGTAAGTTTACAGGAAAAAAAGGTTTTTTAAGTTTAAAAGTGTTTCAGTTTACTAAAAAACACCACCAGAAAAGGTTTTAGAGATTTTTAGTGTATTTTCTTCTAGATAATTACTATTAGCTTGATTTGTGTGTGTGTGTGTGTGTGTGTGTGTGTGTGCGTGTGTGTGCATGTGTGTGTGTGTGTGCATGTGTGTGTGCGTCCGTGCGTGCGTGTGTGTTTACTCCACCGGTAAGCAAAAACTTAAAACCTCTACAGGAGCATCAACCAAAAAAATGTGTCCCACTTTATTGAACTCACCACGCTGCAGTACACAGAGGAAACAGCAAAATGAACTTCTGCATCTCACAAGGACACTTCCACTGTCTCTTGGTGTAAGTCATGTCTCCAGCAGAAGCAACTTTACAAGCTGGGAGAGGAAATCTATTCTGAACCAGCAGACAGCTTCATAAAGCTCATATTTCAGCATGTGTGGGTTCTGAACAGAAAGTTACTGAGTTGGTGTTCCACCCTGCTGAACTCAGAGGAGCTGCTGTCTGCTTCAGGATGTGACGAGTGAGGGACAAAAGGGTCTCTTTCCTTTTTTTCTTTTTTTTTTAACAACAAAATGCATAGCAAGCAAAGTGGCTACAAAGTGGCAGAAAAGACATCTATAACAAAAAAGGAGGGGATGCAGCTTCGCCTCCATTTTTACTTAATGAGCAGATCGAACACCGAATAGCCTGCAGTGGTGTCAAACTGTGTCAGTGACGCCCCGCTGTCCCGCTTCACCTGTCCAATTTTACTGAGCCGCAGGCAAGCAAGCAAAGAAGAACTTAGAGGTACAGAGGAAAACAAGATAAGCAACAAAGTGGACACTGGTTAACATTATTGTTGCACTTTTTATTTTCAGAATAGTTTTAGGGGCAAGTTGTGATTCCTGTCTGTTCGTTCTGGGTTCTTCTCTTTGCCTTTGTCAATGAAAGGGGTTGCAAAGCATTGATAAATAGAAATGAGGTCAGAGCAGTAACAATGGCTTTAAATGGTCTGTTTTAACCTCTTGAGACAGAACTGTGACACTCATTGTGTTAATTTACCTCCACCATCCTCTCCTATTAGTAATCTTAACCTCAGATGAAAAATAACACATCATGGAGATTTCTTTTATGTGACCTAATAGCACTGATTTATGCCCTCACCACATAAGCAATTTTAGTATGTACACACACAAAACGATGCCAAATAATACCAAACGGGTCAAACTTGCTCATGCAAGTAACAGAATGAGCTGGGAAATGAGCAGAAATGGAGGAAACCATCAAGTTGATGTGGTCTATCAAAAGCACAATCGCATGACTGCCTTGGACCCACAGGCCACAAACGCCGAGCATTTCTTGACTGGAATTACTACCTTATCTCGCCCTGCTCTGAAAACGCTCAAAAGCTTAAAAAAAATCGGAGCTAGATCCTGATCATAATATTCTGACCCTCTTTCCTTAGTCATAATAAGCTATTGATCATTTTGTGACTGCTGGTGCCCCAGAATGCAGCAGGAAATAAATTGCTGGCCATTCAGTGTATTTCCTGCGGTCATAGAGCACAGGTTATAACACCCTGCTCTACTTCCCAACGGCAGATATCATCTGCTGTAGATAGTGCTATAATATTACTTTCAGTTGAAAGGCTTTCCAAGGTTTTGTGCATTTTTGGGGTTCCATTTGTTCCATGTCCTCTATGAAACCATATACTCAATGGCATATACAAACCAAGAAATAGTGTTAAAACTCCCTCTGATCATCATTTGATCTATTTTAAAAGCCTTCTCAGGGGTATTTTAATTACTAGTATGCTGTTTTCCGCCAAAAAAAAAAGCTTGTTTTCGAGGACATCGTTTTTTCAGGAGTTCATCAGAAATTCTCCTCTGAGTTGTGGGCGGGACCGATGGGAGTAACCTTGCACTTATGTCCCATTATCCCTTTGTTTACACTCTCTCCCGCTAGCTTACAGCCCCTCACACTCCCAAGCTAACATTACCTGTGCAACAAAAATGGTGAGCAATATCGGAGCTATTCAGCTGTACAATTTTGAGCCAGGTGCCAGCTTAGACGAGGAAAAAGATCTACTGGAATCTCGGCCCAGTGTATTTTCTACGTCACAAGTACGCTCTTTTTCCAACAGCATTTTTTTGTCTGGTCCTGATTCACAACTATTTGAACAAAGAAATACTGAGAAATGCAATTTTAATCTTAATCTTCTTTACATATGTCCCCCATCATAATAGAAAAACACCAGCAAACCATTTTCATTGGAGTGGGTCTTTAACAATCCAGGATTTGGCCAGAGACTCTCCGTTGCAACTGGATCCTGGGTGTTGAACCCAGAGGATGTGGGCCCCATGTTACCTGCGAGGTTATTATTAGCCGAGCTGGCTCCGCTGCCCGTTCCCAGCAGCCACTGATAAATTTCGCTAACGAACAAACCCCAGTCATTTCATGTATGAAAACGCTAAAAGCAGAGCGCAGAGCGCAGCATGCAGAGGACGCACCACCTGGAAGTCTGGCTGACCCCTGGGCGGCTTCTCCAGGATGCTGGAATGAGCCGAGAGTTTTTGAAAGCTAGCTCCACGGATCCCAAGTTTGTCCGTCTCGCCACATCACAGAAGTGGCATGGCAACAAAGACTTTTATTGTGCAGAGAGCTGTCCAACAAAAGCCACACAAACACACTGATAGCTTTTTGCCAAGGGAGAAACGAGAGGAGGCTACCACTGAGGAAAAGAGTAGAAAGTATGACAATGTTCCTTTGGTGTTTGAAAGAGAGAAGCTAAATGGAAAAAGAGGACAGATTGGAGGAATCTGAGCTGCTGTTCAGGATCATCCAGCTGCATGACAACAAAGAGAACTCCACTTGTTCATTTGTTACGCTGATAAGGTAAAATCAAGAGAACTTCTAAACAAGCGGATGTCCCACTTTACAGGGGTTGCAAATCAAATAAATCCTGCTTGTGGGATGCAGTTGCTGTGATCAAAGCTGCATTGTGTCTCACATTCAAAGCAGTGTACACTGAAGAATTTATTAGGTATTCGGGAAGTTTTCATCTGTCTTCCTTTTTATCACTTCCTTCCTCTTTTCATCTCGTCTGCACCGCTTCTTCCTCTCCGGGCTCCTGGATTTCTGATGTTCCAGTCTTGAAAGGTGGATTGTTAGAAGTAGCAACAAGGGAGTTGTGCTGAGCAGCAGAAATAAATAGCCCCCAGGGAATGATCAGTCTTCCTTACGTCTGCTAGATTGGTCCCACACTCATCTGGGCCTCACGATTATCCATCTGGGTTCATCTCAGGTCGGTTTGACAGGAAAGAAAAGATTTAACAATTATTTCCAAGAAAATTCCTCAAACTTTAAATGCTTTTATGTTGATTTAATGTCCACAACCAATCTTTCTTTTTGCTCATAAAGATATTTTTTAATGTGTCGGTATAGAAACCCACAAGACGCTGCCGGATCAATCCCCCTCGGAGGAGATGTGATCAATGAGAATTCTCTGTCACTATCCCTTCTCCTACGTTCTGCGTTTTTATTTCTCCTCTTCCTCTCCTTTAGGTCTTATCGCTCACAAACATGTACTACTTTCTCCGCTATGGGTTGACAGGCACTCACAAACAGCCGAGTCAACAAATCGGGCATCTTCAGCCGGAGCCGGAATGGATCCGCACTGGTAAAAATCGGCGGGGATAGATGTGGCATCAGCTGGACTTCTCTAAGCTTTTTCGACACCACTGTGCTCACTGCAAGGAGGAGAATGAGGAAGAAGGAGCATATCTCCACCATGCTTGAGTGTTTTTAAAGTGGCAAGTCACGACAGGCCACTGGATTGCCAGAAAACTGGACCAACCACTCAATGGCACGGTGACCTTCGGCAAAGGGCACGATGATGTAAAGCAGTGCTGCAGGAACTGCAGGGCCTGCTCAGTAAAGCAGGAATGTGGCAAAGTGAGATGGAAAGGTGATTCATTTGTTTTCCTCATACCACCTTACTTTGTTCAGTATCAATCCATCTGCTGCTGTAACCCGTGGTGCGTGAATGACAAACGGTCTGTCTGAATCATGATGGTTGTGAGTAAAGACAAGGACCCAACAGGTCTGTGGTTGCATTGTTTGAGGCTATTATAGCTGCTGCACAGGGCATCGACAGGGGCAGGAAAAACGTCACTTTGGCCATCTCTGCCTGTATAATCTGCTCTTACTCTAGCCCAATTTTTTCCCACTGATGTTTGGGCTGCTTGGCCAGCCTCATACCCATTCAGTCTGTATGAGAGTATAAGATCTCTCATATCTTCTATCCATTTCTCTACATCTTCGTCAATGGGAGTCACCCCCTCAACAGCCCTTCGTGCTTCTTCCAGGGTCCAGGGTCAGAACACATAATGGTGTTCGGGCCCTTTTTCGCCTGGATTCGGGTTAGCCACCTGAATCATTGGATATGCTTCTGTTCCCTCTGCGCGATATTTTAGCGGGGGCCTTAGCTCATATCTACTGTATCTCTAAAATCGTAGGTAGGGGGCTCGGGTGGGGGTGGAGGTGGGGGCAGAGAGGTAAGGTCTGGGTATAATGAAAGGGATGCATGGGGACTGGTCAGGGACAGGCGTTGTACTGCAGGTTTTTCCTCAGCTTTTGACTGTAGCGTGTCAGCCAATACCGCACCCTGATGGCGTCTGCCACAGGGCTGGGTTTCGTCATTTTCTGGATGTTCAATCATATGAGTCTCTGCTTCTTTTATATTGCCTCCTTTTTTGTTTTTAGCAGCCTGGATATCTTTTTCACGTTTATCTGCTTCTCAAAGCCAGTGTCTTGCGCAATCGAGTTCTTTTTGTTTTTCTTCCATTTTTTTCTTATCTCTGGTTTTTCCAGCTACACTTGCTTCTAGTTTAACAACTGCTTCTTTCCATTCTCCTATTTTTAGCTGTCCTTATACGCCATACTTTTTCTTCCATTTTAACATATATTGTAGACTGTTTGGGTATTTTCGTGCCATAAATATTTTCCCCCTGTAAAGGAGCCCCGTCATTGGATTTACTCGTGTTACTACCCATAGTCACACATAGTCGCCGGTGAATTTTAACAGTCCACACTTTTGAGCTTGTTGAAAATAAAAAATCCAAGATTACTTTGGTGACCTTGGCCAACCACGATTCGCCAATCTAGCGAGCATCTGGCTTTTTGCAGAAACTTCTGGATAATTTCTAAGGCTCTTGATTTTGAAATTGTAGATTTGGACAGCACTACAAAATGGCAAATGCCCCAAATAGTTCACTATGTAGTGAGAAGTAAAGGAATTGTTCTCTTCTTCTGTTTCCTCACTGGATCTGTTCTGTGAAAGAAACTTTCCAAACACGTTTGGTTTTTGTTAAGTTTGCTGGCTTTGGGGCAGCTGCTTTAAGAAAGTAGCAGATGTCTTTTTGACACGTGACCGAGCAACTTGACATTTTAAGAATGAGCTGGATGTGGTGGGGAGAATCCTGTAGTTTTCCCAAAATAAAGCTTCCTTCAGGATCAGAGCATGAATAAAAGTGAAAAAATGTAGGTTTGTGGGGTTTTTTTTTCCCTTTGTGGCCCGTTACCACCTGTCCCATGGCCTGGTACATGTCCGCAGCCTGAGGAATGAGGTCCACTGCTCAACATGATCTAACATTAAATGAAGAATTCCCCTGTGTCATTTTGTGCTGTTTTCATTTAACATGTTGACTGTTCCATGTTTACTTTCTGTCGAACATTGTCCTCCTTTCCCTTGTATGAATTTTGCAACCACAACCAGGTCAAAAGGCCTGTGAAGAAACCGAGTAAACAGAATTTTTTTCAAATCGCGTGTTTTATATCTGATCGTTTTGGAGCCATGAAATGCACCAGGAGAGTAAAACAAACCAGACCAGCGAGCTTGGAACTAAAAAGTCAGTTACACCCACAGCACTGAGGAGCTTTGCTCAAAACAGTGTGTTTCCTTTTCAATACTTGTGTTGTGTTCTTATCTCAGTGTTGGGAAAACTCCAAAAATTGTACCAGAACTGAGTTTTTCTCATAGGATTCATTCACAAAACAGCTAACTTTCAACTGCATGCAGACGGAGCAGAAGAGAAGGGCCCTTGTTACCCTCACTAATTACCACTGATATCATGTTTTGTGAATGAAATAGCTTATTGTGTTCAGCTGGCAGGTCACAGGTATGTGTCAGTGTGCAGACTCTTTATTTAATGAGCAGCCATTAGCCCTGAAAACAGCTAGCTCTGCTTCTTAATACACTTGTTTTTGCCGCACTCCCGCAGTAGTAACAGCTGAACTGGAGTCTGAGCAGAGGAATTTTGGATTGATTAACAACTCTCACAGATGGCTGATGTATTTATCAGCATTGCAAACAGATTTCAGTCCAGTTGTGTTTAGTTGAACAGCATTTAGGGTGATGGATGCTGAATAAATCTGTACAAGTTCACCACTTTCAAAAGGATTTTACTTCTAAATGTTGTTGCTCCATGACAGTAAAGATTTGTGAGTGACTACTTTTAGACCTCAAATTCTCCTTGAAATAATCTACTTATGCGAGGGATGAGTAATACCCCGCCACCTTTATTTTAGGGAACTTCTGAGACTTAAGACTCTAGATTAAAACACAAATATATTTAATCATTCCTTGAAGTGGCAAATGTCACAGACACATTACCTAAAACCAGGCGAATGCTGGCAAACAACTATCTAAAGGGAATTACCTTAAGACTGTGCACAAAAAAACAACTTGTGCTTGACTAGTGGGCCATCAGACAGCTGAGGGGCAGATCGATCTTTACAGACCCCAGAGGAAACCCTGAGGGGTTAGCTTGTTCTCCCAGCATGGACCGAGATGGTTTTCATTTATTTCTCCCTACTTTGTCTTTATCCTCAGTTTGTATCTTTTTTTTCAAATAAAGACAACAAAAAATGCATATTTCTCGGCATGAGCATGCACAGACAAGCAGGAGTGCAAAAATGCACAATCGCAAACATCCATGCAGCAGCAGGGCATTTGTCACGCCAAGCTGGTGATACAAGTTAAAGGGAATAACGAGCGCATTTCTCTGTGTGTGCTTCAGTTTCAGGAGGGGCATTTGTGCCTGTTGCAGGGTACTACTACCTTCTTTAAAATGTAAATTACCCAGATTGTTGCTTCACTTTTCCTCCCTTGCTCCCCGAACTGGCAAGTTAGAAAAAAATAGAGGAAAAGATTGGGAGGGGGTGTAGGTGTTATCAGAGCCTTGTTTGCCACCTAAACGGGTGCAGCCATTATCACAAGCATGCATTCCTCAACAGAGTCAACAGCTCCTGCTCACTTCCTGCAGCTGTGGCCCCCCGAGGCATGCCGCTGCAAGCGGGGGCCTCCGTTGTCCCCATCAGCTTAGCTTGAGTTGAAAAACCCCAAGCGCTCTCAACATTTATGGTGACTCTGCTAACAGCTCCTCTTCAAAAGGGACTCAACACATGTTCATTAATTATCTGGGTCCTTGTTAATTGGATTAATTGTTGAATAGAAACCGTGTTATTAAAAATTACGACAACACAAGGGCAGGAGAAGCAAAAAGGGGGGGATTAATATCATTTCTGTTTACTCCCAGGCTCTCGGAAGGCACGGGCAGAAGGGGAGCGTGCACACACATTGCCGTGCGCTTCCCCGGTCTGTTGGTGCGGTGCTATTTCGCACACGTCTCAGCGCGCTCGCTCTCAGAGGCTCTATGTGACCCAGCTCAGAAGAATGAGCGCGTGGCAAGGTGCAAATTTCCATGCCCACCGTTAGCGATAACAACTAAACCTCTTTTCAAAGCTCAAAATAAATGCCAGATTCTTTTTGATGCAGGAGGATTGTGGCTTTTGCATCGCTTGCAGTCAAAGAGGAAGGATGGAAGAAAAGAGAAATATAAAGTCAACACTGTGAACAATTTAGCTATCTCCAAGTCACATTTTAAATTGGGTTTCTCATTCCCTCTGCCTATCTCCTGAGTCTTATCCACCAAAATCACTTATCAGGGTTTGACTTCAAGGGATGTTTTATCAGCCGAGCTTCAAGATAGCACGCTGATACCGCAGACCGTTTGGACGACCAGGCTAATGTTACATGTCCTGTGTAAGTGGTGTGAGTGCATATGACAAGCCTCTCTTTGCGGAATTCTTGCTTTCCTGTTGACATTGCAAGCTGAATGTCAAACAGCCGTTTCCAGACAGTTCAAGTGCACGCTTTTAAACTTTAAACAGGGAAAGTTACCGACAAATCAGATTAAACGGGGAGGGAATAAGTGAGTCCTACAGAGACCAGACAGTGAGGAACAAATGTCTTTCTTGCTTAGTGCCACTGTTTCTCACCCTGTGTCTGAATGGAGTCTATTTTTAATCGAAGACCTGCAGTGATGTGCACAGAAAGTTGAAGAACTGTCAACTTTATTTTGAAAGATTTTGACCTCTTAATGAGTTTTCATGCTGAAGAGACAGAAAAGATGGATCATCAGAGCCAGCAAAACGGGAAATGCTCCCTTCACAACACATGTCAGAGTCAACTCTTTTTTTTTGGTTTTGTTTTAGCTGACACACATAGAAATACAGAGGATGGAAATGCAGTTTGCCCCAGGCCCTGGCTTTCTGTGGCCAGGAAGAATGAAGCAAGCCACCAAAAGTATGGTTGTAAATTCCTATCGCAGATATAAACAGCCTGCCCTTGATGATCAGAAACTCTACAATGTTGAAGAATTGTAACAGAGTAAACAAATATTTTGCACGGGGTTGGATTGTTGTAGACTTTAGTTCAACTGGCTTCTACAGCTGCATTGGAGAAGGATGATTTGGTAATGGAATAATCCCAAATTCCATAATTTGGGTGGATATTGAGTTGCCTATTTTGGCAATTTACTTGGGACATAACATAAGAGTAAAATTTTAGCTCCGTACCGACCTGCTTCCGCCTCCAAATACTAACCCATACAAGTTCGGTGCCCAGCACAGGATCACAAACACACACACAAACCACTTTCTCTGGTTTATATTTAACCGCCGCTCAGTACAAACACCAGCCGTTTATTTTATTCCTGGCAGCTTTCAGACAGAGGAAAGAATCTGCTGAATTAAACAAAACCTGCCATACTCTCCCTTTAGTCGTCGAAATGCTTCAGCAACACAGTTGCAACAAACTGAAGCCAGCAGGTTTCTCGCGCAGCTTTTCCAGCATTTGTGCACCCAGGAGGGGCAACTCCTCAGTGGCTCGTGGGGAGCAAATTGAGTGGCAGCCAAGGTCAGGTCTCTGATTTAGGTGAGCGCCTCTTAACTAACAGCTGTTAAATTCAGATTGGACTGCTTTTCCTAAATCTCAGTAGAATTTAAAGTCTAGGAGTAGTGGGTTTGTGTCTTTCATTGATCAAGAATGGTAATCTTTAGAGAACATATAGTAAGGTCCACCCAAGGACAGGACAATGAAAAAGCTCCATTGATTGCTGGAGGATTGATCATTGGTCTCTAGACAGATAACAAGTTGTACAAGTCTGGATGGACAATAGGCTTCTTGTAGGAAACGGACTGCATGTGTTCATCCCTCCGTCTCTTTTCTTTTTGGCCATATTTCAAAACCTTGATGTAAAATCCCCACACATGAAATTCCCAATCAGTCAGATTTGTGGGCTGATCTTGGCAAGTGAAGATCCACGTCTGTCACTGACAATCCCTGCATATGAAGCAGAAGACGGAGCACACATTCAACCCACATATGGCTATTCAAGACAGCTCAAACGTCCACACTGACACAGATTACAAGACATGTACAGATTATTTTTAAAAACGGAAGATTACACCAGATGGTGTCAATTTCTGGAGAAACAAATGGGTTTACTTAGGTTTAACAGAGCTGCTGGAATGTTGTTTTGTGACTGGTTTGACAACATGGAGGATAGACAAACGCTTTTAGACATCATAAACAATTCTTACTCTGTTTCCTAAGACTGTATGGAATATGCGTTTCATCCACTGAGTACATATATGTTTAAAAAATAATATTTAATAACAAATGGGGGAGGGGTATTGCATTATTTTTAACAGTTTTTGTAGTCGCTTTGTAACCTTACACGTAGTCTTACACATTTTTTTTAATGCTAGTGAATCCTTAACCCCTTCATGCATGAATTTTTTCCCCAATTAAACGTTTTTTTCTCTTTAAGGTGGTGTTAAATGGAGTTCTAGATGAAATGGTACGTTGTAAATTAGTGACACACGGCGTGAAGGGGTTAAGGTCTTGGCCATTTTTGTCTCTTTAATTTATGGTTCTTTATTTCAATGATTTTCTATTCTGTCTTTTCTCAAAAAAGCTTTTTCTTGATGCAAAAACCAGCTCATGTTTCAACTGCATTCATTAATAAAGTGTTTATTTAGAAAGCTTTAATATTAAAATGGAGGTTAAGGATCATTTGTAAATAGATGACTAAATTCTGTTGAAGAATTTAATGAAAGTCAATTTTTGAAACTCAACTCAAGACTCATTTTTATAGCCAAGCATTTGGTCACACCGGGGATTTTGCTATTTTTTTCTTTCAAATTTGTATCGTATTTTATGTTTTTACTTTCAAGTTTACTTTTGTTTTTATTTGTATATTTTAAATTTTTAATACAAAGAACTTGGTTCAAATTTTAATTGTGTTAAGGAGCTTTAAAAATAAAGATGCTGCTCTCTGTTTCTGTTATGGCCTCTATTCTTTTTTGCATTTTTCTGTATATTTAAAAACAATTTCTTGTGTTTTAATGTATTTTAAGTTTTTTTTTGTTTTTTTTGCATGATTGAACATTTTATTTTCCGAGTTGTTCTTTCATGCTGTGATGCTGAACTGTTTTTGTTGTGAGAACCTTAAATAATATTTGTCATGATCGCTTAAATTGATCTACTTGGAGGCATATACTTAAATAAGCTTTAATGAACATTTTAAAGGTTCTAAAGATTCATACATTTTTTTTTACCCCAGTAAACCAAATAGTACAATTTTTGGTAACTGAATCAGTTAATCCACAGATTTTGGAAAACATGAACTTTTCTAAAATGTAACACTTCTTAAAATGTTTAATCTTTTGAGAAAAATGTTTTAAAATTCTTACACAACTCATTTTAGCTGAGCTACTTTCACGTCTTAGAATGCTTAAACTCGCCACAGAAGGCAAAACGAAGCAATACCAAAAAAAAAAAGCTCTGAGCTCAAAGGCTCCTTTGCAGCAATTCTTCTTCTACAGCTGGTAACAGAACTCATTTTTGCCACCTATGTGGATGTGGATGTAAGAATTGTTGTAAAGGTAGTCATTATTTGTGAGGAGCAAGATACTTATTGATTTATTCATGATATGAAGACTCGTTTTTTTTTGTTTTTTGCAAAATGTTTTGAAAAATGAAATGAGATGCATTCTATTTTTAAAGTTTATATGTTTTCAAATAGGAGAGGTTCTTTTAAGTAGTCATTTGGGATTTTTTTTTTTTTTTTTTAGAAAGAGGCACTGTGAATAAAACCTTCTTTAATTTTCTAGCACCAGGCACTTTCAGTTATAAGGCCATAAACGATGAAAGGGAGCAAGAAATAACTGCTATTTGATGTTGACAACGCTTCAGATGTGTTGTGTGCATTCTTGTGAACCCCATCTTATTGGTTAGGATGCCTGTCAATTATTCCTGTGGCCACCCTCTCAAGTGAGATACACGCTTCTATTGGTTTGTCTGTTTAGCCCTCCCCCTTGTGAAAACGTCCTCTTGGCCAATGAGCGTCAGGGGGCGTGTCCTTTGCAGTGCAAGGCTCTAACGCGCCTACAGTGGAGGAATCAAGCGTCCCCAAACGCACACAGCGTAGAGGAGAGAACTGTGGAAAGGAGTTAACGGTTTCCTTTTTGCCCCCCCTACCACTAAAATAACAAAGGCGAACCAAACGTGAATTTAGGGGGACTCGAAAAGTGTTCTGCTCTCAAGGAGGAGGGAAGCGTGGGATTGTAACAGCAAGTTTTCTTTTTTTTCTTTTTTTGCTCTCTTTTCTTAAAAGAGGATTTTTGTGTGTTGTGCGGTGGTTTGTTGAACGTTCTCACCGCAAAGATGATGGTCGGAGAGGTCGAAGTGAAGGAGCGACCGAGGCCGAGTCCCGACTATTTGATGCAATTATTGAACGAGAAGAAGCTCATGACGAGCTTGCCAAATCTGTGCGGAATCTTCACACACTTGGAGAGGCTTCTTGACGAAGGTAAGTTGAGACGGACGTGTGCTGGGGAAGGGGCGAGCGTGGCCACGGCGCTGGCCGATTTCGGCTCGGCTTCGCGGGGTCTCCGTGCCGCAGAACAGCGGGGACCCCAGTGCTGGTTTACCGTCTCAAAACCTATCCCTAATTAAAAAATAAATAAATAAATACCCCTTAAAAAGGAATATAACCCACATACTAGACGTTTGTTGTCCGCGGAGTTTGTTGGGGCGAAAAAACTTTATCGAACCAACTGAGAAAATAGAATAAATGCTAATCTGCGTCACCGAAAGTGTTGCAAAACTTCAAAAACCAGAAGCGTTTGGGCCAAAATAAGTCTGTGAAATGAGGCAGGGCCCGTTTCCACATGTTTCCCCAGCAGTTTAGCCCGTGTTAGCCACATTTTCAGCTAGCGAGCCTGGGTGTCTGCATTCCGCTAAACTCTTCAGGAACCAACCAGACGATAACTTGGTTACACATTTTTTTTTAAAGATAGGGGGGGGGGGGGCGACGCCATGTTGTTTATCTTTTATCCCTATTCTTTTTTTTTAAGTCTTTGTGTGGACTTTTTTTTATGTTGGGTTATCTGTGAGTTGTTGTTGCCCAGCGGTCGAGTCGAAGTGCACGGAGGAATGTGTCTGCTTGTTGCCCAAACAATGGCCGGTGAGTTGCTGCAGCAGCTGGGAAGAGAGGGGCGATTATTTCAACTTTTTCACTAAACTTGGCTCGGGGGGGTGTTGCCTGTCTTTAATGTAATATATTTCTCTAAACCATTTAAATATATGTACTCTCCCTCCCCCCATTTGCCAGACATTTACTGTTTTTTTGTTTTTGTTTTTACTTTTTTTGATTTGTCAATAAAGGTTTCTCATTCAAAATAATAAGCCCAAAATCACGTTTTTGGTCCAGTGACACTGATTTTAACACCTGTAGCTTAAATGGAGGCACATTTGCATCAGATGTGATCAAATCAGGAGCTGGTGGGGACCATGGCTTTCATAGAATTGGATTGGGGACACTAGAGAGCGCCACAACCCCCCTGGCAGACTGTCCCCGCAGCTCCGGACATCACGCGCCATGATGATCCGCAGATTTATAGTTGTGAATTTGCGGTGGTGGAGAAGAAGCGCATTCTTTGCGGTTTCGGTTGCGTGTCTGGATACGCACGCTCCGCAGTTATGTACCTGCCAAACCGGTCTGAAAAGATTTACTGGTTGTTGTGGCGCAAGGCGAGCCGTTTCCTTCCCAAGAAATATACTACAACTGTATTATTAGCGTTTAAAAAAGCTTCAAAATATTTAAAGATCTCCTTTTTTTCTACCTAATTTAACATCTTACGTTGTTTTATGAGACTATAAAAGACTAATTGGATCTTCAAGTGTATCAATAAATCTCTACTACGTAAAAAAATAAAAATAACTTGTTTTTGATTAAAGACAAGCTTTTTAAAGCATACTACCTTTATTCATCCCCACTTTTACTTTTTGATTTAAAAATCATGTTTTATGCCCCATATTTGACATAAACTTTAATTATGTTCTTTCGATTTCCTGTTCTAGTCCAGAGATCTGCAACCTTTACCGCTAAAAAGGCCATTCGGTCCAGTTTCTTACAGACCAAGACCCAACAAGAGCCTGAAATTTAACAATTTAGGAAAAAAAAAAAGCTAAACAAAACATAAAATTTTTGCTGTTGTCAATGAGCCATTCATTTAATTGGATTTTAGTGTTGTCTATTCATTATATTCCTTTTGAGGTGGCACATTCTTTTCAAAATAAAATACACTACCAATTAAGATCCTCCTGCTGCATCCGATTTCTAAAAACTTTGCCTTTGAACATCAACAAGACACAAGAGAAAAGTTTAAACTTATTTTAGTAATAAACTACTTTGACAATAGATCAAACCTTTTAGCGTTGTTTTACTTGCTTGTCTGACATGTACATTTTTGAATAACTGAGCCCTCTTACTCATAAGACCACCCCAGTTTAAAATAAATGACAAAACTTAACTAACACACACCTATTATTTATAGTCACTTTGTTAGCATTTTTCATGTACGGCAACGACCCACAGTGGAGGGATACCAGAGCCGCTTGTGGCTCCGGAGCCTCAGGTTGCGGACCCCTGTTCTAGTAGATGCGGGATTAGGCAGGTTGGAGTTCACCTGAACGAAGGGTTACTGAATGAGTTTATTTATTATGAAGTGGCTAAGTTGCAGCTTCCTTTTATAAACTTTGTGATGATTGACCGGGCGATGCTCAAAACAAATTCCGCCTCCTGGTGTTAAAAAAAAAAAGACTGGGACCCGCTGTTTCCTTTCCTGAGTCTCGTTCCTGTAGAGTCTGACATGTGGATGTGATACTTCGTCTGTACAAACGTCAGCTTTGTTGCCAAAAAGGGTGTGTGAAAGGTCCGCTCCTGCCAGCCAGACAGGTTTCAGTTTAAGTTGCTCTTCTTAAAGATGTCGCAATGCTAAAGCTTAATTGGAGGATAACTGAAGCCAGCTCACAGAGTTTTATTTAAATAAACTTCCCGTGGATTTCTTGCAAAAGCACTGTAGTTGGAATTTAGGTGGGACTGAAGCCTCAGAGTCTTTTTGTGAATAGTTCACTTGAACATTTTCAACTTTTTCCCAATTTGTCCGTCCTACAACAGCTGCTCGCTTCCCTCATCCACCCAGCATTTTCTAACAGCTGTTTCCACAGCGGAAGAAAGCCGACACCACCCTTGTGTGCTTTAAGGAATGCTCTCTCCCTGCCTTGGTAGCATGTGTCCCCTGACAGCCCTGTTACTTTCTCAGTATGTATGTTGTCCCTCAAGGTCAGTGTCTCCGATTGACAGGCCTGTTCTGAAATCCCCATGCGTTGCAGTTGTTCATCTTTCTGAGGTGACACCTGCCACCGAGCCGTTTTATTTCTTTTTATAATCTGCCTGTCATCAGACTGGTTCAAATTGCTATTTTTTCTCTCTTGGCACATTGAGACGGAGCATATAACATGTAGAAATGCAGACGTAGCACTAAAGGGAGGTAGCAAATCACTCCCAAAAGTAGGTGTTTCTTTAACCTCTTTTTATTTATTTTTAAATTTATATTTATGTTTCGCAATTAAGCATGGTTTTACATTAAAATAGTTGGCTATGTTTTTGTCTTTTTACATGTAGAAGAATTGTTCAGTCAGTTTGGTGAAAGTGGATTGTTTAACAATATTTTACATGCAAATAACTAAACAATTGAATCAAAACCTGAGCAGAATTGTGTAGAATTTGTGTGATTGACTTTTGAAGTGTTTTCTTTGTATTCTTGTCATTTATTGGTAACGTTTTTAATGGTAATTGTATTCTGTAAATGTTGCAGCTTTCGCTCTTTAACATAAAAAAAAATCAGGTTTTGGTCCATTTAGAGGTAAAAATGAGTCATTTGGAATTACAAAAAGTAGACTGACACCCATGCAAGTCTATTTAAATTCCTCATTAATGAAGCCTCGCTGTACTGCCTCACTGCCCATTTGTTCCCGCCTCCCTTACCGTACATTTAGCATAAGGTCTGCATGTGTCATGATCTCTGTGGACATGTTTGGGAGATCTGTCACCGTTTGGAGGACAGACTGTCTGTTGTCCACTGTGGATTTTTTATAGGTGACTAGTCCTTCAGGAACTGCTGTTCTCAGAGCAGATTGCGATGAATAAGCCTGGACTGTTTCCTATCCACGGTTCCGTTTTGTGTCCGTCTTGCTTGTGGTTCTCCTCTCTTTTTCTGCCTGTTTCTCAGTTTTCACCGCAAACATTTGTCAATGCAAACACAAAATGGATATAATGGTTATTGTCTGACAGCACTCGTTTATTGCAAAGCTGAACTTTATTAATCATTAGACGCTGTGCACTGCTTTTATTTGCAGAACAAAAGCAGAATTGGCTCTTTTGTTCTCTTCCTTTCTTTCACTTTGTGCTGCTTGTTAATACAGACTTCTTTCTCTGATAATATCTTGCAAGATGAAGTTTTGTGGCAAAATTCGATTAGTTTTTCATGTTCATAGCAATTTATCTTTTGCCCCCGTACGATCTGGCCCGTGCTCAGACCCCCATCTCGGGGCCCCTGGCCCGGTCTCGCCTCAGCCACTCCCTCACAGACTCTGCACGATAAAGTCATCCAACGACACCTCCGGACCCTTATCTGAAGCCTCAATCCTGCCAGTGCCGGGGTCTCCTTATCACCGTTGCTTTCCCCTGCCCTCCTGTCTCTGTGCTCAGCCCCAGATGCCTGTTTGGCTGGCTGGCTGGCTATCATAGAAGCAAAGCATTTCCCCCCACAATGATTGAATAGTTTGTTTTTTCTTCGCCGACATAAACGCTGAGTAATTGTGCCATCATGATGAAGATGAGCATTACTGCTTTACTTGTTTTAGAGTAAGTGTATGCAGATTTATTTTTCTCATCTGCAACAGGCTAAAGTGGAATACGCAGAAAGAGATTTTGTAACTGATGTGTTGCAACAGCTCTTTGACTCAGACCTCTCCTTTAATTTTAGCTTGTGTTTTTTTTTTAAGCGTAAGCTCCTCCCTTCTCAACTTCTAGACGCAGCGAGTCGGTGGTTTGTTTTCTGTTTGACAGAAATTGAGATGAAGTGGGGTTGTTTTTCTGGTGGCACGAGAAGTCTGCTCCTGCCCTTTTCCACAGAGAGCCGGCCGTTTCAGCGTTCTTCTAAATTATTAAGATTACATCATAAGTTGTTTCACATCACATACCCTATTTCACAATTGTTTACATAGGCAGCAAACAGTACTTCTCAGTTGAGAGTATTTGGGGCCCCACCCTGTTTGGACTTTAAAAAAAAAATCTTTCTTATGCTGGTGGTCAGGTGATCACTCCAAATCTAATGTGAATATTTTTAGGATGAGCAGATGCTGCCACGCCTCCCAAATGCCATTCTCTTCCTGCCTAGTTTAAAAATACTGGTAGGTGGTTGAATGCTCGCTCTGTTCCTGTCCTAGTCGCCCACCAGTCTGCATTCATTTTCGGCCTCCTTTCAGTGGAGGAATGGCA
This sequence comes from Oryzias latipes, assembly GCF_053564925.1. Classification (NCBI taxonomy): domain Eukaryota; kingdom Metazoa; phylum Chordata; class Actinopteri; order Beloniformes; family Adrianichthyidae; genus Oryzias; species Oryzias latipes. The sequence goes on from NC_136258.1 coordinate 24,210,936, forward strand.
AGTGTTGGCAGCCAGCTCCGGAATTTTACTGGGAGCGCAGTCAGAGCACTTAACCTCCAGCCTGGTGTTTGTTTTCCCCGCACACACTCTCCTGCTGTGCTTTAACTTGGCTTAGCATGACTGCTATTCAGGTCCGTCACAGTCAGGATATTTGAGCTCATTTTAGTTTTTGCTGTACAAATAATTTTGATTGACCATTAAAGTATATCTGTTCAGTTTTGAAAAGCGTTTTCTATTGTGAAATAATTTGTACAATCCCCTAAAACATCTTTCAGCAGCAGAAAACTGGCTTTAATTTAAAGGATGTTGACCATCTCAGTGACTAAACAAATCCAAACAGAGCAACAATATGATTGAGATAGATTGCCAAACATTATTTTCCGCATTCTTTTCATTTATTTCACTGATTTAAGAGTAAGAAAGTTGAATTTCTCTCATGTAAGTCGATTAAAGCTTTAAGTGGCAGGGCTCGACATAGCCATTTGTCCGCTGGCCCGGTCCTGTTTTTCGAGCAGTACGGACCACAAGACTTTATTTTTTACTTACTTGTCCGCTCGGGCCACTAAAATATCTAACAATTAATACATTTTTCACCTTTTACAATAAAGTATATTTTGTGAAAACGTGTAGATTTACCTCGTCTTTATAATGCACTTTTTCTGCTAGTCCTGTGTTCAGACTTCAAGGGTTTCTATGGGAAACCTTTTATCACTCTTCTCCTCCTCTCCCGCCTGCGCGCGTGGCTGTCACTGCCGAGCACCACGCGGCACGCGCTCACTCAATTTTTTTTTCAAACTTTATTGAATGTAACAATTCAATACTAAACAATGTTAAACAGCAACAACGAAGGAACAAGCCAGTGGGTTATTATTACATTTTAGGCAGATAGCTCGTGCTGGTTTGCGGCGCCTTCCGTCCGTGAAACCCGGGTTCGACTCCGGGCTGCTCCCTGTTCCCTTCTCTACCTCTGCCGGTTCCAAGCCCGATTTGAGAAGGTTGCGTCAGGAAGGGCATCCGGCGTAAAACATTGCCAAATTTACATGCGACTTGTTCGCTGTGGCGACCCCTGATGGGAGAAGCCGAAAGTGGAAGAAGAAGGCAGATATATTTAAACTGACACACATATCAGTGCGCCCCCTGGTGGTTTTTCACCGCGATGATCATAAATCCAACACCGTCACTGAAGAGAGACTGAAGCATGTCAGAGATGTGGAAGACATGGCAGGAATAGATAGGAATATGTTAGATGGAGTGACGGGTGGAATTAGTGCTATGGACAGCAAGATATTTAATGAATGCATTGAAGATGAAACTGTATGCACTAAGCTTTAAGCTGAATGTCAAAGAATCAAAGGCAACTCCAAATACCTGAATCTCAGACTCAAATGGAGTATAAGGTCAAACTACTTAATTTTGTTTTTCTTTACAACACTGTAAGCAGTAAGTATTTCTAGTTAGCTGAATGATCTCAGTAATTTAATTGTATTTAATTTTTCAATTATTTAATTTAATTAGGTAACTAAAGTAACTAAAAAGTAAATGTAACTTTGCAACAGTAACAAAAAGCAGAACCTTAAGGCAGTCAGGGCAAAAAAGTCAATAAAACTTCTTAACTATTGATTAGGAACAAATGTGAAATAGCAGTGATTAGAAGCAGCATGAAAACGTCTTAACTAGTGTTAACTACTACACTGCAGCGCTCTCTTCAAAACATCTGAAACAGACTAGAGCAGATTTAAGTTTGATATGCTCTATTTTTAGTCATTGAAAAGTGTATAAATAAGTGCTAGATGTCACCAGAATGCACCAAATTGCACCATATTAAAATTTTCCGGGGGGGCATGCCCCCGGACCCCCCTAAAGTTGCAAGCACCTGCGGAGCGGCGGGTCTCGCTGTGCGCGGTGTCGGGCCAGTAACTTTCAAAAACTACTGGCCCTGTGGGCCAGTGCAAATTTCTGGGCTATGTCAACCCCTGAGTGGCAATGAAATATTTTGAAAAACAAATCTGCTTCCCACCCTTTTCTTGAACAACAGACTGTAACATTTATAATTTCTGTCATGAGTTTAGATGCTAAAATGTTATTTTTAGGCTCCGAAATATGCAGTACACTCCAACAGACTCTTGTCTTATCCAGGACTTGTTAACAAAGAGTTTCTCCTGATCCTTTTTCTTAAAATAACCCAGTAGGTCAGCCTGCCAGTGACTAGAAAACATTCCATGGTTCCTTACAGCCCGGCCTTTAAATCAAATATAAATAATTTAATTGCCTCCTCACAACAGCATGTGTTGTTTCTGAGGTCTCTCCAGAGTCTACTGTGCTGCTATAACCTTTCCTAAGGGCCACATAAAGTCAGATGCCAGAAGGTAATGCCATTCTTCCATAGCGCATTGCTATCAAACGTGGCTGTCCTGGATTTAAAGCGTGGGGTAATTTGAGAGAATATTCAGAGTAACCCTGACTACCTTAGAGTCAGTATGCACTTCATTAGGAGTACACTGGTAGATGACATCTTGCTGGATTTGTGTTCTTTATAAAAAAAAAGTCATTTTCTTTCTATCCCTTATTTTGTTTTTATCGTACGTACACTGTTGCACTGCCCAACAATCTACTTCTAAAGTTAGGAGGGAAATTAAACAGGTTTTTAGTATTTATTTTTCTATATGAAAAACACAAACAAGCAGGCGGCACAATGCTCTAAATATTGTCTCTCAGAACACATTTTCTCCACCATTGTTCCCTCATGCGTTCATTAGTATTGCAGCAGCTTGAGCGGGGTCTTGTCTGTGTCAAGGCACACTCCCACCGCAGTGGCTTTATTGCCCTTCGTAATTATATGTGTAACACAGTTGTGCTTTACTGTAGGTGTTGGCTTCGCTGGCTTGTGTCGTATTGTAAAACCTTGTTTTCTATCCATAATTTATGTGCATGTGTTCAATAGCAGCGGACGAAATGAAGATGGAGGTTCACAAAAAAAACACACACACCCTCTTGTTTGTTTTCTTCTGGCTGTTCCTGCTTGCTTTGGGATTAATGGGCTTCATGTGCATGTCACAGTTATGTCACACATTTTGTCATTGCTACTTCCATGAAGGTCTTCTGGGTCCCTTTTGTGCAGCTCTGAAACTATTTGCAGTGTGTGCAAAGAACTACTTGTTTGTTTGTGAGTAAGAATTGTTGTTCTCCACACCTCCTAAAAGCTTCAGCGAAGGAATGCAGTCTGATTTAAAAAATGTGAAGCTTCGGTTCAGTTGACCTAAATTGCACTATGAATGGGACCACATGTGCCTACAGAGTCCTGATCAGTTTGCAAGTGTGCTTGTGGCTGCTCTGAATCTGTCCTTATCATGGTTGTGAGAAGATTCCAGACAATAGGTGGTTTTGTGTAATTGGACTTTAATTAAAGCAACAAAGAGCCTCTGTGGTACAAGAAGGATAGGACTGGCATCACAATCCACTGATAACTAGCAGGAAAAAATGTTATAAGGTTAGTGAGCATGAGCCTCGCCTCATCATTGTTGGTCAATTGTGGTCACTGCTAATAAAGAAGGAAACCAAGGTTTCAGAGAGCAGGAAGAGGGGCTTTTGATTAAGAACTGAAACAAAGAACTCCTATGTGGTGTGAATGAGGTCATTTGGGTTGATTAGGAAGGCCACAGTCCCCTTCACCTCATTTTTAGTACACAAAGGCTTGTTGTGCTTTAATGGGGCAGACACATTGTGTCACTACTGCAAGCTCTCAAAAGTAGTGTGCACAGAAAAGTTGTCTGTCAAACACGCCTAGTATATTCATTGGTGATGTTTACTTACTGTACTACAAAATGAATTCCTTGACACCAAACTGACTGGTATGTTTTCAAAATGTGATTTGGAGGCAATTATCTCATAGGGAGGACTAAAACTTTTCAAAACAAGTTCATACATTGCGTTTTACCTGTCACTACAACCTCTGTTTTTTGCCTTTTACTGAAAAAAGCCAACCTAATTATAGTGGACTGTTGCAGTGCAGAGGCTCCAGTTTTTTGTGAGTTCATGGTAAAAGATCTATTAATTGTGCAATTCAAGTAGGATTTGGGTATAAATAAAAACAAATTATTACTAAAACAGCTTTTTACAGTTTGTTTTTCACTTTAGCGTGTAGAAAGAAAACATTTACAACACCAGCTGATAATGATGCTTTATGGCCGACAATGATTCAACATCTGTTGATGATTTAATCTATTTATACTTCCACCACCTTGTAGAAGGAAGCAACCAGATGTGTCTTTGAGTTTCACAGAATCCCGTACACTGACAGTAATTGTATTTTACCAGTCAACAATACCATCTTTTGTACTAAAAATACCTGCTTTTATTTAAGGTGATAATATGTTATCATCAAAAAAAAGAAAAAAATAACCTGCTTTACAATGAATTGACTTGTGCGCTGTTTAGAAAAAAAAATTTCCATCTGATTTTGTGCAAACAATTTAGACTTTTGAAGAGAAAATAAGCATTTCAGAATCTGTTCAGGTCAAATAGTTGACATCATGTTGGACTAGTAGTGACGCTGGCTGGTGCATGCATAGACCACAAATATTACCACACAAGATTATCATGTTATCCAAAATAGGCAATAATTGCTACTTACGTAGTATTGGAAGAATATTTTAGTCAATTTTACAAACTTTACTGTTTCAAGTTAATTAAACCTTTCTTTAAAAAAAATAGGTATGTTTAAAAACACAACAGGGGTGCTTGCAATAAATCTTCAGACCCTTATTACATTAGTACATAAGGATCAGTAATCTAGACCAATCTCTGTAGACTGGTGAATTGTATTTTTTGGAACAACTGTTTAAGTTCCTCATTTAGACAATTTACTCTCAAGTCACCTGTCACCGTTTTCGTTCTCTTCTGACCTTCTTAAACAAACTCAGAACCAAACAATACCAGACAGGAATATTAAGTGGTGCTGGCAACAGGAAGTTAAATTTGGATAATAACAATAACATTGTTGTGGCATTCACATACGATTTTTAGTTTTTCTGATCTTAAGAACTTATGGTTTTTAAACGGTACTTTTTGTGCACAGAGAGACATGCTTTTGAAGCCATTCTATCCTAGCCAAAATAAAAACATTACCATTTTCAAATTGCTGTTTATCTACGTCCTAGACAGTGGTTTGTTCTCCTCAATGATTGTCTTGGCTTGTAGTTTGGCCCTTTTCGGTTTTGCTGTCTGGAATGTGTGTCATGGTTGTGACATTGACTTTTCTGTAGGTGTTTAGCTTTTCAAAATTGTCATGTATGCTATTCTGTGTCTACAAGTAACTTAGAGGGACTGACGGTTTATTTGTAACTAAGAATGCAGATATCCTGTAGGGTACAGGCTCGGCCTTAATGAAGGAGACAACATGAGAGCAGCTGTTGCCTGAAGTATTATATGCTGAAAGATGGCTTTTGTCTTTTGTCTTTAGCATCTCTTTCCTCTGTTAAGTATGTTTATTTTGATTTAATGGATTTCCTGTAGTCTTAGTTTTATCGAGCATCTGACACTTCAAAACCATGCTTTGGTTTCATCACAACTTGTTAGACGCTGCCCGTTTTACCATTGGTGTTTTGGACAGTAACTATCATTGTTTTTTAATTGTTTATAACCCTTCCTTATCTATTATAAGGATAAAAAAATCCTGCTTGTTTTAATTATGTGATGCATTTTGATTTTCATTTCTCCTGTTTCCACTGACTTCTAGTTTCAGCTTTTCATCCTTTTCTTCTTTGTGTTCTTGTACATGAAAATGTGTGGCAAAAATTCAGCCTTGAGGCTACATTCTCTCGTTTATGTATGGACCACGGGTGACATTAAAGGCCTACAACACGGTCTGTCGGTTTGTATCAGCCCAACTCCCACTATCTGCGCTCAGAAGAGTAGCGTGTGCTTGGCACTCCACTCACTAGCTGCCAGACTAAAAACATCAGTAGTTGGACACAACATGCCTGTACTCGCTTGCTGTCATTGTGTACGTGCCGTATGCACCTGATGATTTGTGAAGGTCTCACGCCCAGGGCTTTGGTTTAAATTGATGTCTGAAAGCTTAAGCCAATGACAGCTCTGTTTGTAACAGCTGATTCATCAGCGTCTTCGTGGTGTTTCCTTTAGCCTGTTTTGTCTTAAGCATGTTTTCATATTTTTTATTAGGCCTTCCACACCTATTAAAGAAACACATTGAACTGAAACTGAAAAATGCAGTGTCAAAGTATAGGTAAAAAAAACAACTATTTTTCTCCTACTCACTGAATACCAAATGATCTTGAGTTACACATGTAAATATGGATAAAGAAAACTGTTCAATTCTGGCATTGTGACGAAGTACCAAGTTGTTCTTCACCTTTTGATGATCTAGACATGGAGATGTGTGCTTTTGACAATACAGCTTCAGCAGATTTTATGACCTACTCTGTGTTTGGAGCCATTACCGGTTATTCTGCACACAGCAAGTTTACCATTAAATTCTCAGATGTTTAAAATGATTTTGTAAAGCATATCATTTAGTTTCAAAAAAATAAACATTTTTGTACCCTTGCTGTTATTTGTAAAGCAGTGCATAGTGTTGAAATGTAGTGAGCTCCTTCCTGAATACTGAGACCAAAGAATGTGTTTGTACTGTATTCCGTCTCTGGCTTGCTTACCAAGCATTTTTTTTTAACTCCTGGCCTTTGCTGAGCTCCTACATCTCCCACCTGTTGTTATAATTTAGGGTTAGCACAATGTTGATAGCTGAAAATGATGTTTTCCTCTCTTCTTCTTACAACCTTGAGTTTTATTTGACATGACTGGATGTGTAAAAGTCTCCTAAATGTAACTGCACACTTCCAGGTCATTTACACATTCCTAACATTTCACAGGGTGATAAAGTCTTACCCAGTCCATGGGAGGATGTTTTGGCAAATGGTCACAGTGAACATTTCCAATTTGAATAAGTTTGTATTGATAAAGAGGCAAATATTCCAGGTGAGGCCTCATAACCTTTAGCCTTTATTTACTGTTGTCCAGCAATCAAAGTATTTATTCAGTTTTTCACAACATGGCATTGCTCGTTCATAAAATATTTTTCCTTTTAAAATTCAACAAATCTGAGCCTGAAAATTTTTTACCCTCAAAGCTGACTTCTGGCTCTCAGCCCTAGTGCTCAACCAGACCCTAACTCTATGCTAGTCTACCCCAAAGAACCATAACATTTAGTTTTCAAACACAACTGGGGGTGGAGTAATCTGGCAAAAGGACAAGGGTTTAAACCAAGGGTGGTCAGCTAAAACCTAAATGGTCTCATTGGAAAATAATTCTTGAAGTGAAGTGTGATATAAAAATATGTATAATCACCCAAACACGTTTAAACACTTTTGGCCAATGTTCTTTGTCAGGTTAGAAGTAGTTTGACATTTATGACTGATGTCTTTAATGTTCCCCTAATAACTAAGAAGACATGTCCTGCCCTTCAAAAAAACTGATGTACTTAAATAAAAGAAAAAAACATTTCCATTTCAGTGTTGAGTCACAACTTAACATTTTCTTTACCCACTTAACATTTGAATAGTTTTGAATGCTCAGTTTAAAATTTTATTTTATTTTACAAGGTTTTTTTCCCCCTACGTAATTCTAGCTTTCCTGCCAAGAATTCCAACCTGGCTTGTAAAAATGTTTCACATAGATGTTTATCGATGAGTGTTCTTTTTGTGGTTTATCCCATAATGCTGTTTCACATTGGGTTTTTTAATAACATTGTTTCTGAACAACTGAGACATATTGGTTTGGTACTAAAATAAGAAGAACCTTTCCAGATTGAAAACTCTAATTTGACTGTCCACTTTTGGTTTCTTTACACTCTTTCTACCGCGTCTTATCTTTCTGTCCCTTATTCTATTTCACTTCTCTTTTTCTCAACCTTCTCCTGTTGTTTCCACTGCGCAGATGTCTTAGTCTGAGAGACTGGCATGGAGGTGCAACAGTTATTGTGACGCCAAACATTCCAAAGAAGATTTGTTGGGGCAAAGTTAATGTTGGACTGTAAAACTAGCTAAGAAAAGAGGAGCAAAAAGTTACGAGAGAATTTCCATGATCACAAAAGGCACTTGGGGCGCAGATTTTAATTCTTGGCTATAACCCAGCTCCCTGTATTTTCATATTTTATAATGGTATATTAGATGGAAAAACAACATGGGACGGACATGGTTGAATACGTGTGTGAAGTCGGGATTTATTTTGTTCAAATCAGCTCTTACTAACAGCAGCACCAAACTATCAGCAGCTTCTCCTTGGTCAGAAAGGCCTACGCGTGATTAGAAAAGATAACCTAATTTTGGTCAACTCTTGTTAAATAGATTTTGCATCTTGTACTAAAAAACAGTAAATCCCGATCATCAGTAGGGTTGGGCGATGTCCCCTAATTTGGCCGTTGACGATGTTTGCTGTCAACCATCGGGATGGACGATGACATCGTCGGGGGGGGGGGGGGGGGGGGTATTTTTACATTTTTCGTTCTTATATAACTGCTATTCGTTATTTTGCTTTTTTCATTTTATTTCCCAACTAATGGTTAATCCGCGATGATCCAGTATAAACTGAGGGAAGTGACTTTAACAGAAAAAGTAACAAGCAAGATAGAAAAGAAGTTGTCCGCTCCTGCACTTAATGGCGGAGTGGACCGGCGGAGTGCGGATTTACAGCTTTATGTTTGATGGGAAGGGGGGGGGGGGTACATGAGCGGTATGTGTGGGAGATTTAAGACTGCGATCCGTCCCGCAGCTCTAGGGGTACGAGCTATCAAACTCAGAACCGGGTCTAAACGTGTGTCTGAGCACAGTTCGGATCGTCAGCAGACACACAGCGGTTTGAGCTTCAAAGCAGAAATTTCGCTCAGTCCTTAGAAAACATTCAATCAATCACGTGGATTTGTGTTTCCAGTCGTGTCCCGACTAAATAAAGGCTGATGTTAATCACAGGATGCAGCGCCACCCAAAGCTAATGTTGTTAGCCCGTGTTAGCATACTGCTAATCCTGGCTACGTTCAGAAAAAGCACTGACCACACGGATTAAAATTCAAATGATGAGCGAACAGGTGTTTGATAATAACCGTAACATTATTAAAAGCACGTTTAGAAGATCGTCTCGTATTTTACCGAGCTGACATGTCAATGTATATAGCTGCTCGCCGCTGTTATCGTTTTGTATTGAATTGTTACCTTCAATAAAGTTTGGAAAAAAAGCCGCTCGGCGGAAGTTGTATCCTCTTCCGGTTTTCAAACTGCGCATGTGCGAATACTGCGCGTGTGCGAATGATTTATTCCGACCGAAATTGTGACCTTAGTGAACGTTTTTATATTCTGAAAACATTTTTCTGGGCCCATGTACACGTTTGGATTCTAATCCGACCATTGATCCCATCAAGATATTTTGTACATGTAACGCGGCTTATGATGTCGACGCGCAACGTGGCGGGGGCGTGGCATCACGATGGTGGTCTCTCCATCGGGATGTCAGTCACCCATCACGATGGACGATGATATCGTCCATCGGCACAACCCTAATCATCAGAGAGCATGTTATCCTGCTCACCCAAAGCCGTGGTTGTGTGCTGTGTGGTCTTCATTACTGGTAGGGGTGGGGACAGGAAGTGTGATGCATGTTATCTTCTCCAGTCACGTTGACAATAAGAGCCTTTCTTTCCATCCTGTTCCTTTGTTATTTCCTCTTCTGACAGCTGGACCTTTCCTGCCATTGTTGCATGACCTGGGGGTAGGATGTGTATGTGTGCAGTACATCATTAAAAAAAAAAACTAAGTGCTGATGCATTGTGTATCTTTCCATGCTAGCTAACATTTAAATCAAACTACTCCAACCACCTTAAACTGTGGTTATTTTCTAGTAAAAGCAGGTCAAGCTACGATCAAGTTACAATTCTTGTTGGCGTTATAAAGTAGCCAAGGTAAGAATAGACTATTACAGCATCCAAATTTAGGACACCTGGAGCCTCGTCTTAAAAGTGGTCCGATCCACCTTTCATACACAGACAAAACAACCATAGGCATGCTTCCTGACTTCACATCCTGCCATTCATAGTGTTCCTTATCTTCTACTCTCAAATCTTGTTGAATTCAAAGCCAGCATGAGCTTCAGTTTACTTTCCCCCTAAAGTTTTGTTATGGTGGCTATCTCTTAAATGCATCTATGTTTGTGGACTGTTGGACATCTCACTGATGTTGATAAACATGTAAATTCCAGTTTGGTTAAAAAAAAAGCGGTACTTTTATTTCCCCCCAAAATTAAAGTGGACTCTTGTAAAGTTCTGTGTGAAGAAAATGCCTTATTTCCAACAGTGATGCTTATCACTGAACATCTGCTGTTTATGTTCAAATCCATAAATAACATTTGCCTGTTGAAGTTATTGAAAAAACAAAGGAATATTTTTTACATTTTTTTGCTCAGACTATGACCATTAAGTTCTCATTCAAATAAAAAAAAATACAATCAGATATTTCTGTGTTCATTATTCAATTTTGCTATCAGCAATGTAATTAATCTCAGGTAATGGCTGCAAATTACACAGATAATCACTATTAAACATTTTAATAATTGCCCAGCACTAAAATAGTTATGCATCTTGTGCATTTAGCAGGGCTTTCTCAAATTCAGAAGGGGGGCTACTTCATGTGGTTTCATTTTTCATGCTACATATGTCTCCTCAGATGGTAAAAACAACAGTTAACAGCTTGCTGGGTATTTTTAGTCATAGTTTGAGTCTGCTTTTGCATGTCACAGTAGCTTGAACAGCTGAGTTAGCAAATTTAGCTGCTGTCTGTGGTGAACAATAACAAAAGAAGAACTACTTTTTTTCTTCACATTTGAATAATTAGTAAGATTACTTTCGAGTTTCTTTTAGCCTTCAGCTTTATCATTGCATAAAATAATCTTTTGGTGATTTTTTGGTTCCTGCTTTGAATAAAATATTGAGATTTTTTTTAAAAATAGTAATTATATAGTTTGTGAAAGCTATTAACTCAGAACTATTATGGTCCCTTATTGAGCCAGCCCTTCCTGGCATTTTCCCATTACTGTGGCACACCCCACTAAGTGCACAAAACTGGTATTTCTATGGCTCATTGAGCTGCCAGGCTGCCCCCCACTAACAGACAGCCCCATAAAGCAGTTCCACATCATCAAATGAGATGATCCCGTTTTCTAATTTTAGACCAAGAACCTAATAGCTCTGCAGATCCTATCTGAAACACTAACTTTACTTCTAAAGTGTCAGCAATTACATTATGAGGGAGGAAGGGGGGGGATCTTTATTTCATATTTTTTTTGTAAATATGTAATTGCTACTACCTTTCTTAGGGGGGGGGACAGCGTTGTAAATGTTTTGTCAAAAACAGATCTTAGAAAAATCTGTTATTTTAATACTGCTGATTTTATTTAGCTAGATTCCATTTTTAATAGTAGGATTAAAGCTGAATATTCCCCCAGCTGAAATCGTTATTTCATTCCTTTCTCTCCTTTGCTGCTTCTTTCCTCCCATAGTTTCTGCCTTACTTTGGTCCTTTTCTCCTTGTCTTCTTCATTTGTTTGCTTTGTTTAATCACCAAACTAACATGCTATGACACATTTTTATAGCACACTGTCCCCATTACTGCCAACAGCCACAGCAAGCCACATTCAGCTTGGCACGTCTTCCTCTTCCTGGATGCAGTCACACTGACAGCTCCGAAAAACATTGCACTTGCCACCGATTATAATGAATGGCTTTGCTGATTGCTTTAAACCTACATGTTCCCATTTTTAGCAGACGTATTTTTAGGGCTTCTGCCTAAATAGGGTTGGTGCTAAATTCAGTCTTATTATTTCTAATACCAATTATTGATCTTCTAACCTGGAAGTTTCAACAATTACTGACTTAACTTCCTTTAGGAAGTAATGGAAGTTGAGCCAAAAAAGAAATGTTATTTGTTTGATTCATTAAGAAATGTCCTTAGTTGTTGTTCTATAATATCCCCATCATGCGAGTTCATTATCAACTAAAGGTAACTTGAAATTTTTTGGGGAATTCTTATGGAACAGCATTAGCTCCAGTATCAAACTGAAGTGAAAGTAGGGTTTTCTGAGCAGCTGCACATCCTTTAAAAGTACTTTTCTGAATGAACCATTGACTGTATATGGGAACTGGACTGAGTGAGTGTGTCGTCATCCATTGACTGACTTCTGGCTCCAACAAAAGGAAGTCAATTCAGTCGGCATTTCTTCACGATAAGGACATCGTCATATTGGAACCCGAGATCATCAGTAAGCAGTGATTGGTCCAAGTCGGTCTGAGTCAACCTTTCTATAGCAACTACTCTCACCAACCAGGAGTGAGCTTGTTGGAAGTCCACACCCCTACCACTTTTAATCAAACATATCAAATGTTTAACTTGAGACCACATAATTTATAATGAGACATATGATTGGCCAGTTTATAAGTTGAATAAGTTGTACTACACAAAAATTTCATTAAAAATAAAAAAAATATCAAAAACCTGTTTACAGTGTAGCACCAGAGCTCTAGCTCCAGTATTTATATTCTTTCGACTACAGTGTTTACTTTCGAAACTAACTCATCAACTGTTTATACAATGAACATAATTCCAGCGGATTCTGAAGTGGACAAATGCAACCTTGCAGTGATATGCAACCCTTTACGTCAGTAATGTGTTGCCTATCTGAAAAGCCTCTTTTCTCCGTGTTAAAATTAGCTGATTTATATTGATCGCATGAACAGGCAAAGAGTTAGATCTCCGCTGTGAAAGGGTTAAAAACATAAATAAATAAATAAAATGACCGAATAATAGCCTTTTATTTCTCAATAGAAGTCTATGGGATTTTGGTTTCTTAAAACCAGAGAGTACTTCTTGTTTGGAACGCCGGAGGGAGGGGTCACTCAGTCCAGTTCTCATATACAGTCAACAGTATGAACCAATGGCAACCTTCGGCAAACTAGTCGAGAGACGTAGCAAAAGTTTCCTGTTTTCATTTAGCAGATTTTTCTCCACAGCTGCTGTGCTTCTCCTTTCGGGCAGACTGTTATTTCTGTGACTTGGTTCTCCCGACGGAGTCGTACCTACAAACACTTTGGCTCATTAGCTGATTGTGGAAGTTGCCCATTTGTTTTTATATCTAGTTGTTTAGCCACATGCACTGGGGGACTGGAGGTAAAACATAGCGAGCTTTTATCAGTGGGCGTTTTTCTTTCAGGCAGCTGCAGCTCGTTATTGATGATTAGAGAGCAAAACAGGCTGCTTTGGTACAAATAGTTGGCTTTGCTATAAGCATAAATGTCTGGCTACATGTTCACCTGTTTTTTTTGTATTTCTACAGTTTCTTAGTGTAAGCATCACACACAATCTGTACCTGTGTGTGCTTGTCTATGTGTAAGCATTTTCATACCAACCTAGAACGCGTCAGCCATCCCTAGCTTAGATGAAAGAGGAGCTCCCCCCTGTGCTGCAGCTCTGTTTTATGCACATGTGATCTTTTTTTTTCTTTCTGTATTTTTATTACTTTAGTTTCTACCTGGCTTAGGCAGAAGAAAATGCTGCATCCTTGTTTTGTCATTCTTTTATTTAGTGGCCCGTCTACTTAAAAACCTGACGAAGGAGCTTTTCTTTTCAGCGTACTTTGTGAAAATCCCTGAGACACAACATAAATTTCTCCATCTGGCTGCAAATGGCTTGGTCTCATTTTTTTCGTCAGGGCATTTACAGCCTCAGCCTGTGAGGATCTGTAGTTTTATTCCCAACGTGATGGGGTCAAGCAACTGTGTCAACAAGTGGCTTAGAGGACAGATTCAAAGATTTCCCTCAATTCTGACTGGGATTTAATTGTAGGGAAACAAAATACATTTTAGGAAAGACAATTTTGCTTATGTCATGTTCAACGGGTATTTTGTACTTTTAAATTCCTCCTACCTATTGAAGTTGTACAGTATGTTAAAATGTTTTGAATGATGGTCTAAATACTTTTGGCTACGTTAGACTACACAATCTCTAATTTGAGATGTTTTAATTTGTGTTTTCTTAGTGTTTTTGATATTAAGGAACAAACAAACTCTGTGAACTGAAATGCATTGAATGGAGAACATAGAAGACAGACTTGCTAGGTGAAAAGATGGTTAGTAAACCAGGCTTAAGTACGTTTTGATATCTGTAAACTATCTCAATATTAAAGCTGTTATTTTTCCTATCAAGGTGGACACGTTTTTGCCCTGACAAGCTTTGTTAGTTTGTTGTTTGTCATATAGCAGTATATAAAACTAAAACACTGATCTTGTTTTGCAGGTGTATCTCTAATCGTGTTTGACATTTAAATTTTTCATACGCCCACAAGAACATTAGAGCCTAAGGGAAGTTCAAAAACTCCTTTCTCTAAATGGAAATTACATCATTTATTAGAATATTTGCTTTTTGCAATTTTTTTGTTTAATACCTTTACTTCCAGTTTAGATTTAACACATTTTCTTTATAATGTTTAATTAATTTTTACCCATTTCATTTCCATAATGTTTATTTAAAGCGCAGGAGTAAAGTGAGCAAAGAACTTTGCACCCCTGGTTTGTTTTTTTTAATCAAATATTGGAAACTAATAGCAAGATGTAACCATGTTGAAACTTTTTCTCATCTCACTGAGGGTGGGGGTAGACGAGCTGGGAGTTGATGATAAGACTCAGAAATGCATACGTTTTCATGGCTCAGTCACTCCCACCTATGCACACTCTGCATCTGGTCTCAGCTTTAAAAGGACTGCTCGTCTTTCATACGCTTGAGCTGCCAAACCTCTAAACTGTTGAGGTGGGATGTCATCTTGGATAAAGAAGTCTGCACTGTGAATAAAGGGCAAGAAGGCATAAAACATCCAAATTCTTCAGCTTGCAAGTTGTATCCGGGCTTTGTGACTGCTAAAGTGGGCCGCTTTAAAGTGAAAAACCTTGTTCCTCTCTGCGTTCCATTTTATTCATCGCCGGCACACCGAGGCCCAGTGACGGTGGCAGAATGTCTTTTGATGGCCAAGCACTGAATTTAAGGAAATTAACTTTAAACAGATCTTTCCCAGTCTTGCTTAGATCATGATTTTTTTTTTATCTCTGCGAGGATAATCTGACAAACTTTTCTGTTTGTTTGATGCATTCTTATTGTTATAGACTTAAAAGATGCTGCCATTTATTAACCCGGAGTAATAAAATGTCCAAAGATTGTTCTTTTTGGCTGAGTTGATCACAAAGTTGCATTTATTTCTGCCCCTCACACACGGACGAACGTGATCTATAGGGTTAAGGCCCGTACACACCGGGACGAATATTCGCCAGGCGTTATTCGCCAGCATTTTTCGCCACGTTTTTTGTGTTCACACCCAGGCGATTTTCGCTGACGGTGAGCCGAGCGAACATGCAATTTCATTCCCTGACATTAGATGGCGTTTAATGTAAACACAAATACTCCTGTACACAAGGTGGCGCTGCGCAACTTTACGCTTCTTAAAGTCGCTTTTCACTCAGAAGAAGAGAGCAAGTATTTACGCGCTTGTCAGAATAATACAAAGAAAACATGAATATTTCAAGCATCAGTAGCTCCAACTGGTGTTGGTTCGGGGATATTTTAGAATGTCCGTCAATATTTCTTCGTGGCTGTGAAGACGCTACTTGGCGTTTATCTTCTTCGCTGGTATGTGTGCTCAGCAAGGCAGTTTTGTGTTTGAGCGCCCCCAAGTGGTGTTTTACTGTAACTTCAGAAGCTCCAGACACGTGTGCAAAAGCGCCATTCTCATTGGTCGAATAGATTTTGACGCGAGGCGTCAAAAAAAAAAAAACGAACCCGAGGCGTTTTTTTTTTTGCCGCTTTGACGCGTGGCGTTTTTTCGCGTCTGTGTGCACAATCTCATTGGTGCCCTTTGTTTAGTCACGAGGCGTTAAACGTCGGCGAAAATCGCCGGCGAAATTCGTCCCGGTGTGAACGGGCCTTTAGAGGATATTTTCCTGTGAGAGGCGTCATCATGGCAAAGCAATTATAGAGTATTGTCTATTTTGGGCCATTTAATAGACTTGCTCCCATTTTCTTATGGAGCACATCTTATTGAATGATGTTAGATGTGTCTTCACCTTTCCGGTATGAAATCTTTTATCCATCATAATTACTATTATTGTCGCTCTATAATCCTTTTGCTCAGATCTGCCAGTTTTTCAGCCTACCTACTATTATTTGTCAGTTCATTGGCCTCCACTTTAATGAGCACAATCACTACAGAGTCAGCAAGTTCTCTCTAGTGCGGCTAAAGCAAGTGAAGTTGGATTATAAACAAATGCATTGTTAGTTGAACATAAAAATGTAAACCTCCATCATCATCCTTTTCCATGTCGCTCTGCTTGAAAACTCATTCCTCTTCATCGTCAAAAAAGAGATTTGAGGACAATCATTTATTTACTTGACAGAAACCCCCTTTATGAGTGCAGATTTGACAGGGAGAGCAGACACGGTGAGATGAAAGGAAAAGGATAAAACAAGATGTGTTTAACTTGGGGGCAAAAAAAACAAGAAAAGAGTAGCAAGAGTCAAAAAGAATACATCTGGCCTCTGATTGCTATAATTCCTTCAGGGATGTCTCAGTCTAAAAGTTTGATTTTCTTTCGCGTTGCCATGTGCATTCATGTGGATATTACAGCTCTTACAGCGGGAATCAGCAAACCAGAAAGGGGGAAAGCTGAGGAGCCATGGCTGTGTTTGATGATAGATGCTGTCTAATGCTTCCTTTTAGGGCTGCACGATATGAGCAATGATTGGTGGTTTAACTATTTCCAGGCTCGTCTTTCCTTTAATAGTGGCAACATGCATTTTACTCTCTAAAGAATTGGTAGTCCACCACAGGGACTTGGTTATCAGCCTGGGTGCTATACAACACATGTTTATCCCCCAAAGGCCGATTAAAGCTTCATTAGATCCAACAGTATTTTTTTTAAAGTAAATCCATTGAATTGCCTACATTCACACCAGGCATGTGACACATGTTCAAAAATGTGCCAAAGGCACAGTCTTAAACACATGGTGTTCACACCGAACTCTTAAGGCCCGTTCACACCGGGACGAATTTCGCCAGCGATTTTCGCCGACGTTTAACGCCTCGTGACTAAACAAAGGGCACCAACGAGAGTGTGCACACCGACGCGAAAAAACGCCAGGCGTTAAAGCGTCAAAAAAAAAAAACGCCTCGGGTTCGTTTTTTTTTTTCGACGCGTCGCGTCGAAATCTACTCAACCAATGAGAATGGCGCTTTTGCTCACGTGTCTGGAGCTTCTGAAGTTACAGTAAAACACAACTTGGGGGCGCTCAAACACAAAACTGCCTCGCTGAGCACACATACCAGCGAAGAAGATAGACGCCAAGTAGCGTCTACACAGCCGCGAAGAAATAATGACGGACATTCTAAAATATCCCCGAACCAAGCACCAGTTGGAGCTACTGGTGCTTGAAATATTCATGTTTTCTTTGTTTGATTCTGACAAGCGTGTAAGTACTTGCTCTCTTCTTCTGAGTGAAAAGCGACTTTAAGAAGCGTAAAGTTGCGCAGCGCCACCTTGTGTACAGGAGTATTTCTGTTTTACATTAAGCGCCATCTAATGTCAGGGAATGAAATTGCATGTTCACTCCACTCATCGTCAGCGAAAATCGCCTGGGTGTGAACACAAAAAACGTGGCGAAAAACGCTGGCGAATAACGCCTGGCGAATATTCGTCCCGGTGTGTACGGGCCTTTACTGTTTACTAGGTCAATGTTTCCTAACCCCGGTCCTTGGGGAATGGTGTCCTGTATGTTTTCCATGTTGCCATGCTTATGTAAACCTGATTCAGCTCATCATCAAGCTTGCAGAAGCCTGATAATGGCAGTCATCAAAGGCAGGTGTGTTTGAGCGGGGTACGATTGGAAAAAATGAAGGACAGTGTTCCCAGAGGACTAGGGTTGGGAAACACTTGGGTATGTCAGCTACATGAAGAGGTTTGGTACCACATGTGGAATCTGTGCCAATCTTGTTCCTGGCTTTTTCTTTCAAATGTCTATTCTGAAGTATGAAAGACTTAGTGTCATAAAATTCCAGCCGGATACAAACAGCAATTTTTAATTTCTCCTTCATGATCAATTTTCAAATGGTTTACACTTCTGTGAAGTGAAAAGTATGCCACACAAATTGTAAGTGGTCACTTAAACGCGCGTTGCTGAGAGCGGTATGAACCTAGCTTTAGTTTGACTCAAAAAACTGGGGCTTCATTACCAAACACTTTACATTTATGAAGTATTTTACGCTTGTGCATAACGTGTCTCATTTGTCTTCAGAAAAGATTTGTGTACTCTAAGTCATGGCAAAAGTGTCTCAAAAATAAATAAAGCTGAACTGTTGGTATGGATGGTAACGATTGGTGGTAGGACATTATGCAGATCGTGGTTAACAAGCAAGTATTTGATTTAGCGAGTGCATTTCACATCTTTTTTTGTTGAATATTATAATAATGACTCAGATGTCCGCACAACTCCAAGCAGCCTTGTTACACAGACTTAATTAGGCTAATTTCCCTACACCTTACCAGCTGGTACAAGTGGAAAACGAGCCTGATGGGTAAAAGGAAAATATCATTTACGTTCCTCGTGCTATGGGATAAAATAGAAATACGCATATACACACCTGTCAGCTTTTTTCTGCAAGAATAGACCGATTGATAAATGATTTTGACAGTTGTGTTAGACAGGGGGTAATTTTTAGGTGAATGCAAGCCTTCAGAAAAGAGTTGCTGCATTGAAATTAGAGGTTGTCAAATGGCTCATGTCTCCATTGAAGGCCCTGCTCAGCTCCCTTATGTTAATGTGGCATTTCAGCTGGAGGAAGCAGAAATTAGAGCGAAGGACTGCTGCTGGTTAGCAAATATGAATACCTTTTCTTTTTTTTTTATGCAAAGAACGAAGGGGCTTAGAATAAAGACCACAGAAGATGGTGTTTGTTGCTACATTAGTTTAAAACTGAAATGATATATTTAAACTAGCCACTATAGTAACACTGTGACGTTTGATTCAATGACAAACTGTTGGCTGTAGGAAGATGCCCTCTGATCATTTCAACTACATGCTTTTATTCTATGAATGATAATTCACTCCCTACTTCCTCTGCTGTCTTTTCAAAACTGAACGTTAAATGTGATCTTGCTGGAATGTCAGTTCAGGCTGATGTGATGTGTTGCCTGAGTAAGAAACCAGAAGGATGAACTCGTCTTTGGGAGTACTGGGACGGTCTGCTGACAGAGATCATGTGGCTCGGGAAGGAGTTGCTCTCTGACTGTACAAAGATATCATAAGACTTGGCCCTGTCTGTAAAGCAGGTGCTTTCCACACTGCTATGCCAGTTATCTGTGTCTGTTTTGGTAATAATTAGCGTTTTAATCATTTCATCCAGAAAGATGTTCCTCCCTTTTAGCAGTATTTCTACCTCATCAGTTCCAAAACTGTCATATTTCAAGTTTCTTGGATTGTTAGTTGACATTTTTAACCGGAAACATCAAAAAAGAGGAAATAAGTTACAGCAACTTATTTAATACTGTGTTGAGATTAAAGGCTTTTATGGTTAAACGTCTGTGTTTTATTATCACAATCTATTTCTTGTTAAAAGATAAATGCCTTCATTATGTCAAATTTTTGGTCTCTTCATGTCTTAATTTTACTGTCTACTTTACTCAAACCTGTTTCACAGATTTGATTTCTATATTGTAAAAACATTTGCTGATATGCTCATTCGTGTGGGCAGTTTTCTGTCAAAGAATGACCACGTTTTCCACTTTTCCCACAGTGCACAGCATTCCTGCAAACTTCTCAAGCTAGGAAAATTAAAATGAACTGAATGACACGAGGACAAGCTCTTCAGAGACATCCTAAGTTCTCATATGACATAATGTGTGCCAACGCAAAAAAGAAATCTCTTTGTTCCGATTTTTCTTTTTCTGATCATCTCTGAAGTTTGCATAAGTCTAAGCCTGAATCAAGCAAAGGTCACAGAGTCCGAGAACAGAGAAAGAAGAGAAAAACGTTTTCTGCTTCACAGGCAAAGGTTGAATGTTCTAAAAGCTTTCATCCAACTTTCATTCAACTGACCATCTTCTACAAGTCCGTCCTGTGACATTTGTTATACGAAACTGTACAAAGATGCATGGACGCTTCAAACGCAAATGCTAAATAACAAAGTACTAAACTCTTATAGGAGCTTCATTTCCGCTCCTGGCTTTATTTTTTTTCCCGACAGCATAAAATGCATAAAGTTGACAGTAACCTTAGAAATTGTCGGTTCAGATAAAGTTGGTGCTCTAACCTTCAAAGCGTTTCAACACAGGGTTGTTACTTAAGACCACAACATCTGATTTCCGTAACCCTGGTGCCTCGCTGGGGTTGCATCAATTATCACACATTTGTATTTCACATTTGGGATATTTATAGATGCATTGCTCGTTTGTGGCACCTTGAGATTCACTTTGACTGAAGTGTTTTCTACTCCATACGTGGAAATGTTTGCATCGTCCAAAGATGAAACCAAACACCAGAGAATGCATGTTTTACTAAAACATCAGCATGTCACTGCTTTTCTGGTTCTGTGTTTGATCAAAGTTTGTTCCCTGTGTTTTCAGAGATCAACAGAGTGCGCAAAGACATGTACAGCGACACAGTGAATGGCCTTGTGGACAAACACCCGCTGGAGCTGCCTGAACCTATGGGACCCATCGTTCACCTCCAGGAAAAACTGTTTGTGCCTGTCAAAGAATACCCAGATGTAAGTGAAACAGCAGTTTGCTACATTGCTAACAGTATTAACGTATTTAGATCCTGTTCTCAAGTCCTAATACGGCTTCTAAATTCTGCTACATTTTTTTTATTTTCTTCATTGACTGGCAATGTTTTTTTTTTACGTCTGTGGAAAGCGGTTTCTTAAATTTCCAGCATTATTAGGAAAAGATTGTGGCGTTAAGGGTTGGAATCAGTCCTGCTGAATACAGTCTGCTTGTTTACCTGGTGAGAATTGACCAAAGACAGGAAACAGTGGGTAAAATGAGGTGCGATCTGACATCCAGACACAGAATCTAAGCTCAGATCCGTCTGGGAGTCCTATTATGACAGAACATCACTTTGTGTGCTTTGTAATTGGCTTTTGTAATAAAGAATGCATTTAATGGTGGTCTTTCTCACAGAAAGAGTAAATTGCTCATTTATGAAGGACCTTTAAAAGGCATTTTGTGACTGTAGTATGTGCGAGTGTTGCTTTGTCTGACTGTGTTTTCATTTTTGCTGTAGTCCTGGAAACAGCTTGTTGAAGTCTGGGAGACTGAAATGTGTTGCTGGATGCAAAGATGCTGGAGCATATTGTGAAATATGACTCAGATGACCTTTGTGCTCCTTTTGCTTTCTGTGCTTCACTGCTTTGAACAGAGCAATGTTGTACTTCTGTAATCTGTTTATGAGCTGTCAAGAAAGATTCTAAATTAATTAGGTTTCCCTCTGGTGGCCAAGATAACTCTAGGATGACCTCAGAGAAGGCACACACTAGACTGCGCAACATCCAGTGGAGCATATTTGAAAGGGGCACCTTTTATTCTTATTTTAACACCCATTCATACCAAAGTGGTAAATGAAAGTTTTCGATTTTAAATTGTGTCTGTTCAGCCTAAGTTAGGGGAAGAAACTTTAAAGATGTGTCATAGGGTGTGTCCTGCAGATAGTGTAGCATGTTTTCTTCTGAAGGCAGACAGCATTTTGTTTTGTTTTTTTGCATTGCAATGTGACTGTGATTTCCTGTTATCCTTGAAACCTGCTGTCCTGTCTCCTGTACTCTTGGAGTATCGACACAATTCCTCCTTTACTTGCCAGATCTTTAGTGGAACTTCTTTCTCAAGTCAGCCATGTATCCTCTGTTCAAGTTTCACATGAGATCATTTGATCATCCTAGTACCTTCAGTGCAGTTTGCCTCTACTTTCATTGCTGGTATTCGTTTTATTGAATTTCCTCAAATGTGTTCCTTCTCTGTTGGATGTTTGGATGTCTGACTCTTAATACCATTCTGGAAAGTCAGCCAATTCCTGATGCCGTCAGCGGTGCAGAACGTTGAAGCATAACCGTGGTGACTGCATCTTGACTGACAGCTGAGTCGCAGGCTATCTGATAACTTGAACTTTCAATTAAATGCTATCTGTGGCTCTACTTCTCTGAGCATACACACACGCTCCCGCACACACAGCTGACTGACAGCTTGGCATGTCATTTCCGTTGACCTTCAGGCACCCGATAGGAAGTGTGACATGTCTTTTAAGTTTGTCTCTGTTTCCAGCTCGTCCCTCCGTATTTGTTTGAGCCAACTGTGGAAAGTGTGTGGATATCAGTTGCTGATAAATGTTTTGGACAGAAAACACCCCTCTGCTGTGCTGACTCTATGAAACTGGACCCCGGGGTATTTCCAATCTCTTGAGCAACTGGTTAACTGGACTGGCTCAAGTCTTTCACCATTTTAAAACGCCTCCTGAAGATTTGGCCAATCAGAGTAGGAAATATCCCATAACACGGGGAGCTGTGCTCTTGGTATTTCCCTTAGCTCTGTTGTAGTCTCACATTCTTCAGATTTTTTGGGTCTCTCATGATGGTTGCCTCCTGGATGGGGTATGTTTTGCTCAACTGTCATTTGAAATGTTTCAAGTCTGAAACAGTACATGTGGTCACATCAGACACATCTCCACTGGAGGTGTCATTTGCTGCTGCACTAATAGTGGCTGAAATAAAGTTAATTTCTCTGTGCAATTGTAACCTTATTGTGTAAAATTTCAATGAATAGAATTGAGCACCCAGTAAGTCTTGGAGTAAAAGCTGAAAGCTTAAATTGTATGTTGTACTTTGCCATTAACACCACTATTAAAATGTCGTCATAGAATATGACGGAAGCCAAAAGCGGCCTGCCCTACTTTTTAAAAAAATGTTACCGTCATAAAGAGGTCCACTATCTTGTCATCATGAGAAAAACGAATTTTGTTTTCTTGTGATAGCGAGATAACTTAACACTATTCTGTAGCGTCCGTCTCTCCTTCGTACACTAAGACGCTGAGACGTTTCTGTTTCAAGTCCCTTTATTTTTTTGGTTACTGTAGGCTCTAAAAAACAACTTTTGGGGAGTGTTTTCTTCTGCTGTCTTACAAAGAAAACAAAGAAACTTAAAATGGGGAAATCAGTGCAGGAAAGGGAGAGAGCGATGCTACAGGACCTTCTTCATTATCTCGTTGGTGCATCTCGATGTCACGAGAAAACTGTAAAAAAAAAAAATAGGGCAGGCCATTTTCGGCTTCCGTACTCTAATGGTTTAAAACTGGCACTGTAAGTTTTTGTTTTTTTTTTTGTTTTAAAATATGTTCCTAAAAAAATGTCTTCAACATTTATTTATCACCTAACCTTTTAAACCTAATTTCTAAAATGTGATTTCAATTTCAGTTCCCCATTTTATTGATGGTTTCCACAACAGATGGCATAGAAATGTCAAAATGTAGCGGAAAGGTTTCTTGAAGTCATGTTTGTTTCATGTTTGAGTTGGTGCACATTTGATTTAGGAGTGTCAGTGCTTTTAATAAAAAGTATTTTACATTTGATGCTAAAATCTTATAAAACCAGTACTGTACATAAGCATATATGTATGTAGAGTTTATATAGGCAGAGTAGTGGTTTCCATTGTTGTCATCATATAGTACTTCACAGCTTGAAGACGGTTTTAAGGTGATGTTAAAAATGAGAAGGAAGGACAGAAGACGCATCAGCTGCAGTGTTATATGCTGTGATGTCATGGAAAGTTATGTCATATTGGATCCCATTTAAGGAAGAAGTTTAGTGCTTGCATAGATCTATACCTTTCTGTTGTTAAAGAAGATGCAGGAGATCAAGAGTCTGGTTTTCTACCAAAAACATTTTTTCTCTAATAAATCATAAATCTATGTTTAATAGTTTAGTTCCTGGGACACCTTAAGGCTGACATCAACAGAAACGCCACGATTCAAATGTGTTTTCTTAAGAAATAGGTGACAAGTTCCCTCTGTCACTGAGAATATTTTCACTTGTTACCTGCTGGCCATTGAGATGAAGAATGAGCTTAAATTGATAAAAAGTGAAACATTGGATGTGTAATTAACTGATTCCAGAGAAAATTCACAGATTAACATGAGTTAACTTTACTAAAAAAGGATTAAGTGTGAGTCTATTGAAAATGCAGCTATCGGCTCATATTTTGATAAGATCGAAATGGATGGACACAATGGTTCCTCGGCTTCCTTAAGAATTTCAAGAGCAGTTTAACTCGCTGTAATAACCTGACATTCAAATGGAAATATTCAATGGTGTGAACCGTGTGCTTGCTCATTTTATTCTCTTCCAGAGGCTTGATTCTTCACGCCCCCTTTTGTAGTGCTTTCAGGGCATGGTGTGCCTCTGTTGCACCTTTGCTGTTCTGTGTCTAATTAACGGACATGGAATGGAGGTTAAAACTGTTGTGCTTTGATAGAAATGTCCACAGAGCCAAATTACTGTATTTCTGTAAGAGCACGCTGGTAGAATGGAGAAGGAAGCTGTTTACTTATCATGCTTAATTTCCAGGATCTTCCACAATTACACCTAACATCGAGCTTCACGCATTCTGTTTCCATCCTGACTTAACTGACTGCAATATCAACACACTGTTCAAGATTTGGGCAAATAATTAGACTGATAAATGAGGCTGAAAAATGAGGCTGATAGAGGGTTTGAATCTGTCTTTAGGGAAAAATACCATTGGTTGTTTTTCAGTTTGTCATTTTAAGTAGGTCTAACAGTTGACTCGGCCTTAGTCACATGAATTTACATGGGGGTTAGCATACGGCTAATGCAGCATTTGGGTTATTCGGCCCCATAGAGGGTCGTAGATAGGTGTTGACACATCTTAAGGTGAGTGCAGGTGTGTCTAGCAGTTCCCTTAAGGCTCATACTGCCACCTCAAGATATGATTGTCATGCGCGTTGTAAGTGTATTGTGTAGTATTGGCACGGCCACTGTAAGTTGCATGCACTTCGGACATGCAGGTAATGCCGTCGTGTGGTGCCCTTTCACCTGTGTAAGGTTTGAGTACTGGACCCATACTGACCCCATGCACAGGGTGTGCATGCAATACATGGTTACCAGTAGGATGCACACTCAGTATATGTTCCGATTGTCAAATCTCGTAATTTATAACATTTGGGCAGCATGCAAAAAGAACACTCTTATTACATGAATTTCACTCTTATGTGAATTTTATTATGTCTGCAGGATTTGAGGGGTTAAAAAAACCCAAAATGTCTGCACAACATACCTGCGTCTCACCTACTTGCCTCTTGCGTCTTGTTTAAATGTTCGCTACGACCTGTTGACCTGTTTGCACAATCATTTTAGCTCCACAGGTTCACAGAATGTCCACAACCTTGCTATTTTTTGTGGGCCACCTTCGCCCCTGCAGACAGCCTGTAAGGACGGTTGTGACAAAGGCTAAACTCTCCGACATTTCTTACTACAAGCTTTTTTTTTATCTGGGAAAGATTCTGCTCATAAGGATCTCTTTAAAAAGAGTGGTGGTTAGTTGTCATTGATTCACAAAATGCTGAGAGGTAGCGGTAGTTTATGTTGTCCTAGAAAATTCATTTTAGTTGAGCACTTGTTGTAATTAAGGGGGATTGCAAAGAAAAACAAAGGAAAGGCTAGATCATGTTTTCACCAAGTCAAAGTTGAAAGGGAGGATTGCTTATGTTCCTTTGACAAATCCATACAGATGGATGTGTGGTGGGAGGACACCTTCTATTAGGAAAGAGTGTTTTCAACTGTTTCTTTGGGAAACACTTTCAAAAATGTTACTTGAGGTTGAGTGTATCTGAAGTATGAGCAAAGCCAGAGTTGTGCTGTCATAAATTGGTATTATTATCACTAAACTGTTTAAGTGTAAAGGTGTAGGAGACTGAGGGAGATGAATGGTGCCTGGTGTAACCAGATTCCGCATTGCTTTGATGCATTGCACTGAATGAAGTCTTTCTTATTTCCATAAGCCTGACTGGATAACGCGTGATCTGTATTCTCCCCCATGCCCGGCTCTGCTTGCCGATAAGTCTTTCGTGCACGCAGTTGGAGCCCTCAGCATGATCTCATTTCCTGTCTCCCCAGCACTACAAACACTATCAAAGCCACAATTGTTCTGGTTTTGGGAGGATTGTTGGTGCAACTGTTGTTCCGCAGTTGGGTTAAATAAACAAATGTGTGTTTGCACAAACAGTCAAGTTTTGGTGTCGAGGGAGGGTTTGCAAGAGTTCACTTCGTACTTTTGTTTTTCACAGACGCCCTCACTAACACAGTGGCGGAGACATTGATGGTCACAATGCAACTCGTCTGTTTGGTAGTGATAACTGAACTAAACAAAGGCCTTTTAATGTCATTGTAACCCCTTGTCCTAAAGGAGGCTGTGTTTCCATGCAAGCCTGCCTGTCTGTGTTTGCATGCAAATTGTGTTTTTTTTATTTCTTTGTTCTGTTGGTGAAAACTTTAGGAAAATAGTTTCAGTTGAGGCTTGCAGAAGATTGAAAAACAGAGTTTCCCCAAGTCTTGTGACTTGGATTCTTTCATTTAAATGAAATCTAGAAATATAGAAAAACACATTGTGTTCAAGTCCTTCTTTTTTACATCTGGAAGGGAGAGTCACGTATCACATCTGCCCCCTCTAATGATGTGAGTCACCGGTAATTGTTGATGAACTTTCACTTTGCTTCATATTGATGTGGATGATGAGTTAGATGGTCTTAAGTGATTGCTTTGCCAGACAAAATTATTTGCATTAATTAACGACTTACTAAAAAATGCATTAATTAAAAAAGGATTGAAATAACTTGTGGAGTTTGTGAACTTTTTAGGATTTCAGCTGGACATGCAATCCCTTTATCCATCATATTTTCCTCTGTACTTTGGTTCAGAAGTTTGTATTCACATCATAGGAATGTGGTGCTGCCATTTTTGCTTAAATATCTGTAAAAATTATTCTTTTATTTCTAAAGGGGGATTTTATCTACACTTTTTCACCTTAAGGTCTTAAAAGTTTTTTTTCATTTCTAATCATTTTTCTTTGTAGAAATTCTCCAATATCATCACGTTAAAGCTGTGTTCACACCACCCTCAGCAACACGCATTCAAGCGACGACTTCCAATGAGACGTCGATGTAAACATTCACACGTTCAACGATCAAGAACCCACTTTTAGTGTGCTCTGGAATGCGTGTCACATGCCTGGTGTGTCCGTAGCTTTAAGTTTTCCTGTCAGTAACAGATGAATGTTATCAGGCAAATATTGTGTTTTTGTATTCTTGTGGTGTAAATTATACTGCAACACCTGCAGTGTTGCTTGTAAAACTCGAGAAGAGAGAAAGTGGTTCACCCGTGTTTGCCTGGGTACCATGATGCAGGCAGACAGCTCTCTCCTCTGTGCTTCTTGAGGCTGTGTACACATGTGTGAGTGTGTGTGTGTGTGTGTGTGTGTGTTCACCTGTGAGTCAGAAGTCTTGTTTTCTTTGGTGGCTGACCTCTGAAGACAGGTGTCCTTGCAGACACACATGTTCCAAAAGCGTAGCCCCCGCACTGGTTTTGTTAATCAAACCCACAGTGACAGAGAATCATGCTCAGCCTCTGGATCTACATGCCATAATTATCAGCAGGGAAGCGACCATCGTCCAGCCACAGGGTGGTTCTTTCCTGTTAGAAACAGGAGAGGAAGGCAGGCATGCCCTCACTGAGATAAGAAAAACAACAGCCTTCAGCTTTCCATTGTCCTTGCTTTGTTTATGTTGTTCAGGGAAAATTTGCAAACTTCATGTTTCATTTGTAATCCCTTTGAAATCAAATAAGACTTCCCTGGTGGCTTCCTTGTTTTTAAATTTTTTAATTTTTATGTGGAGGCATTGCAGAGAATTACTAAAGTAAAGTCATTTCTAATCATGACCTGAATCTAGTGATCTCACAGTTTAAGATTGAGGCCTACTACATTTATTTTTCCTCTTAGACTATCATGCTGCTTTCACTGTACTGTTTGAAACAACTCAGAAAAAAAATAATGACATTGAACATGTTTTTACGCAGCAGGAAAGCTGTTTCTAATTACAGGGAGTGTTTTGGGAAAATGCATTTTCAGAAGAACATAAACTCTTTAAACGAGTTTTGGCTGGACTCTCACTTTTCTCATTTTTTTTCAACTAATATCTGCCTAAAAGCCCCCAAACCAATTTTCTCAAACTGCTCCTCTTAATTCTTATCTAGACTCGTTCCCTGTATTAATATTCTGCTTTTACTTGTAAAAACCTCTGACAACCCTTAGACTAAAAGTGTGAAACTCATGAATGCAGATGGATGTTTCTGACGGCACAAAAGAGAAATCCAGCAAATCTTCAAAATGTCTTAAAAATACTTTCTCTGTTTCTGCGTAGTTTTGTTTATTTTCAAAGATACTTCTGGCATTGCTGTCGGTATTGTTAATACATTCTTTTACAAAGATTAATGTAATAGATCTAATAGAGCAGGAGCTTGGGTTTGCTTGAAAGTTAAGCTACGGATAAAAAAAACTGTATAAAATCTGTATTCACTGCTGTAGTTTTTATTTTGGTACAATGCAAAGCCATGTCTAAATTGAACGTTGTTTGTGTTTTTGCAGTATAACTTTGTCGGGAGAATCCTTGGACCCCGAGGGCTCACTGCCAAACAATTGGAAGCAGAAACAGGATGCAAAATCATGGTGCGAGGAAAAAGCTCCATGAGAGACAAAAAGAAGGTGAGATAATCAAAAAGCCTGCATGCATTTTTTCTTTCCTATTAACGCTGAGCTGATGCCTGCTGGCAGCTGTCTGACATCTGATAGTGCTGTAAAGCCCAAGAACTCTATTGTATTTAGAATTTCCTAGCTAAGATTGCAGTCATAATAAAATACTTTTTAAGCATATCAAGTTTTGAAGCTGCAGGGGGAAAAAAAATAGCAATCTCTGCTGTAGGGCAGCACGATATGAGAAAAACTTGCGATATGCGATATTAGTGATCAATATTGGGGTGAGGATATAACTTGAGAAAAATGAACAAATAGCAAAAACAACAAAAACATTTCCATTTCACTGCAAAAGTTCAATTTAAATAAGAGTCAAAATCCCTTAAATTATTCTCCAAATGACCCT
The DNA here is from genome assembly GCF_053564925.1 of Oryzias latipes. Classification (NCBI taxonomy): domain Eukaryota; kingdom Metazoa; phylum Chordata; class Actinopteri; order Beloniformes; family Adrianichthyidae; genus Oryzias; species Oryzias latipes. Next base: position 24,240,236 of record NC_136258.1, read on the forward strand.
CGTCTAAATAGGAGGACAACATCTAACATAAAAGCTCCATCCGATTGGTCAACGACGTGAAGGGCCCCATCTGATTGGTCAAAAGCATAAAGGGATTTATTCAGTTCATTAAATAGTTCAAGTTGCCATAAGATTGTTTTAGCACATTTATGGTTTACCATTTATGGCGATTTCCGCTGACTTTTGCAATATGGATATTGCACAGCTTGAAATCGCGAAAACGATACATTTGCGATTAATTGTGCAGGCCTACTCTGCTGTTAATTGTAAGAAGCATCGTTGGAGTGATCTTTTATTTGGACACATCCATGCAGCAAAATAAATTCAGCTGTGTGTCATTACTGCTGGGGCTGTAGTATTTATTTGTGCCCCATTAATGAAGTTGTATTTCTCTGCTAAACCACATGTTTATGCAATGTTTCAGACTATGACAACTGAGGTAATTTATATTCATCCCTGAAGGATGAGAAATGTTTCATCAATTTTAAAAAAAAAGTTTAAGGTTTGGATTCTGCGATAATGTGGTCAGTTAAGCATTCCTGCACATTTAGCATATCATTTTCAGCATCTAAAGGGAATTTTTATGTTTACCATGAACTTTTTTATATTTTTCCCCATCTGCTTTGTGATCTTTTACATTTGTCTTTTAAATTATCATCTCTTTGATTCCTGGAAGTATGTTGGAGGCTGACATACATGTAACTCTGCTCTTTAATTGCCAAAAATGGCAAATAGGAAAGCCCGTACAGTTACTAAACTGCACACACAGGCAGTTCAGATGTTAGTTTTAGTTCTTGACATAAATCCATAATTACCGTCGTCATGTTTTATCTTTTTTGTCCTGTGCTAGTTTATTTTTAAGCTTTCTGCAGCTGTTTCTGCCAGAGGTCATTTGAATTATTAAGGCAAGGCAGAATTCACAGCACTGTTTAGATTACAAAAATTCACAAAATCATGAAAATTCAGTTACCTGTTATTTAAAGAATACTTCATATATAAAAAACATTTTTATTCAATATTTGCTTTTCAGAATTACGGTCATTTAATGAAAGGCATCGACTTGCTACAACAGTCTTACCTCATTCACATCCTTGTTGGTTGTCATTCTGCACTTTCTTTGATCTGACTGAAGGAAACTAAAGCTGATTTTTATTTTTTTTATTTTAGCCTTCACCTTTATTCTGTAAAGATTAAGTACTTTTATCATGACTTTAGAAAGTAGGTCAAGAGATTAGTTTTTTGGTGAAAGCATACTCTGACATAACCTGGGCTCATGCGTAACTGTCATGACCTCTATGTGCACATTAAAAGGAAGAACTTGAATGTATGTTAGCTCTGTACTTATCGATTTCATGGTTTAAGATGCTAAAAGTGCGTTTTTAACTACTTTACTTGGGTTTTACTCTCCAAAAACCTAAACCGTATGGAAGAATCTTCTGAAATTCTGTTTAAAGTTGGTTTGTGTAAAAAGCTGTTTGAGATGGGTTAAAAGGGTTTAGCGTTCTGTCCAGTTTGTGCATACGTAAATCACAATAATCACTGTAAGATTTGCTCTCTACATCCCCAAAAGCTTTTTGGATAGACCCGAGTGTCACAGCCACCGACAAAGCCGCTGAAGTAGCTGGCGGTCACTGCGTTTTCAGCCTTGGTATTTTCAGCTTGATGCCCCCATGGCAGCAGAGGATGCGGCGGCAGCAGCTAAGCCAGTGTGTTTATTCAGGATCCATTAGCGGCAGCATTTTTATGCTCTCAATAATTCAGCTGGTTACTCCCCCTTGGGCCTCGCTGCCTGACAGAGAGCCTGCTCACTGGAGCTCCGCAATGGGAGAGTCGTGCAGCTCCAGAAAGAGGCGAAGCAGAGTCAGAGGAACAATGCTGAGAAAAGGAGAGCAGGTCTAGCAGAAAAAAAGGAGGATGGAACTAGGGGAAGAGCAAAATACTGTATGTAAGGTAAAGAAAAGCGAACTGCAGTATTTTGAGCATTTCCATTATTAAATGGGGCCATTAAGCCGGACCAAAGCGTATCATTTTTGCCCCCCTATTGGTTGTAGGTCCATAAAAAATGGATGAATGGTTAGTGTAGCTACTGTCGTCACACGATGAAATATGTTTATTGGCGGAAGGTCTTTATCCTCTTTGCCACCTGAAATCTTCTGTCAAACATTAAATGGCTTTTTTACATGAACTACCAAAAGTGGAGAAGGATAAAAGTGAGCTGCTGGATGACCTCCACTGTAGTTGTTGATAACTTCACACTTGCTGTAGTTGCACTACTACGATGCAAAGCTACGCCATCAATCTACGCTCCACATTTACTGTGATGGTTCAACTTTGAGTGGAAACGCTCGCCTGAATTTTCTGGAGCATTCTAGACCGGACCGGACCGCTCAGCATTTTTTAAAAACTTTTGACAGTTTTACTAGAAAGTAGAAGTGTAATCAATTATAATAAAGGTTTTTTTCTTGTTTGTAGGGGTCAGCACTTTGTCCTTTACATCCTTCAACGTCCCTTCAACGCTGCACCTGTTTGGTGTGCTGCCATTGAGCCTCACTTTCTCTGACCTTAGCTGAGGAGTCTATTAGAGTCGAAGGCAAATCAGCGCGGCCTCTAAAAGGCGTAGCTGACATAGTGTAGATAGTTTCATTTACAGCAGTTAAAGTTCAACCTCTAAAAGAAAACTGGAATAGCCAGCGGTGTCGGGTGCTGTTGAGGCCACACATCAACATCAGCAGAAAGCTTTAAATGTCAGATTATCCTCCTGTGGTCACGTGCCCCGCAGCCCAGGTGGGAGAGGCTTTATTTGGTGCAAGATTCAAACTTCAGTTATTAAAAAGAATTTACAAGAAAGCAACATTTAACTTAAAACTTGGATAGTTCATATAGACTTACTTTCAGTAGAGGAATTTACAATATTAAAGAATGCAGTTTAAGGATTTTTCTTTTTCTGGCACAGATGGAACATTTAAAAGCCTTCAACAGTGTTAAGGCTATTGAAGGAAATACAAAACATGTTATTTTTTTATATAAAACATACAGCAGCTATTAATAACTCAAGATTAAGGGACAAGAACTTTTGACAAGATGAGCTAAAGTTACCGAGGAGGTGCAACTTATCAGCTTTGCACTAACACTGATCACCCACTTAAATGGTACTTATTTTTATTAATGCCATTTATTCAAGTGAAATTAATCATTAAAAACAAGTTTGAAATTTGAAGTTAGCCAGTCTAGACATTTTTTTTCTTTTGAAAAGCAGTTTGTTTTTAAGCTCCAGTCTTGGCTTCTGTTTTTTCTTAACCATCCCATCCTATCTTTCCTCCTTTCTAAAGCCATATTATCATTTTGTCACTTAAGATCACAATACCTTTATTTTTCACACAAATGTACAATAATGCTACTATTTTGTTTATGCTAAATGGTAAAAGTATTTATATGTGTCCTACTATAAGCTCCTTTTTGAAGTTCTTAAACTTTAATATAAAGCTTTAAAACCTTTTGGTTTTGTTCTGCAATTTTTGATGGTTAAAAAAGTGGGCAGATATGAGGCAAGTAAGGATCAATTTTAATAACAATTTGATTCATATCATAATTTGTGGTTAATATGATTCATAATCAATATTGGTTCATTTTGATCTGATCCAATTCACTGACCTAAAATGGATCCAAGACACCTTCAGCCAAAGATTCCACCAAAGGGACTCAGAGATAAATAAATACCTGTGTACAAACAAACAAGTAAACCAGAATTAATGTAAAATCCATTCACACTAAATTTTCCTAAAGTTCTGCCCATTGTTGATTTTCCATGTAAAAACACTAACAGAACATTATTAGAACATTCTACCACTGTATGGTCACGTCTGCAAAATTTATTCAAGCTTTTTCCACACAGTAGACTGTAATGTTGATCATTTTTTGTGGACATTACATGTGTGTTGTCCGCTGTGATGACAGGATTTACGTTAAACCTATTGTGCCTCAATCCAAATAGTAGTTTTCAATACAGATTATAATATAATTATTTCATTTCAAAACCGTTTTTTAGTGATGTAGTTCTATTCCATTTGATTACCAACGTCCCTCAGACTGATGGATCTGGTTAGATCGTAGGAATATAAATTGTTTAATGAGTGAAATGCAAATAGTGGTTTTTCATCCTTTAAAATATGAACACAAATCAAAATAACTTATTCCACTTACGACTGTTTATGCTAAAATAGTAGGTAGATGTCCACACAAGTTTAAATCAATCCTCTGTAGCACAGCAAAAGACACTCAGAAAATGCTGAGTCACCTTACAAGGCTTGCGCCCTCGTAACACTCTATGAGCAAACAATCACTGTGGGATACTAACCTCCCATCCCCGACCCACATGTAGAAAAGGGGGGAAAACGAGAGTGGAATATTGAACGTCCTTCTCTGTATGTGTCTGTGTGTTGTAAAGAGCAGTGCCATGGCAACAGCTCTCTGTGGAGTTGAAAGCAGGTGGGTGGCACTCAAATCAAACTCTAAGCTGTGTGTGTGCATGCTCCCCTTCATTTGATGGTTTTTGTTAAAAACATTCAAATCAAACCTGACTGTGCACCACAATGCATTGTTGGTAACTAAAACACTTGCGCAAGAACTCAGCACTTTCAGAAATGAGAGGTGTGCTGAGGTTGTGGTTGTTTGTGTGGATGTGGGTAAACAAGGCAGGAATCTGTCCAACTTTTCTCAACAGCAGAAGGTAATATGGTTATCACCTTTAAACTATGATCCCCTCAAGTCTTACTTTTATTTTTTAAAGTTAAAGTATTTTAACCAAACCTAGGAAGTTTAGATGTATTCCCTACATTTTTTTTCTGTTCGTCTTATGTGGCATCCCGTATCTAATTCTGAGGTTGTTTTTCAGTCAACCTCTGCCCATACTCCTCACCTCATGGGAGTGGAGCAGACAGCTTTCAAACCACTGGCTTTTATCGTCGTACACTGACATGCGATAGTATATCACAGCTATTTGGAGCGCTCTCTTTGTCTGCGCTCTCCATTGGCTTGACTAAAGGGAGTAAAGTACTTAATGATACATTAAGGACTGTGGTATAAAAATAAATGGCAAACAAAATAAGCCACTCTGTTTTATTTTGTTTAGTTCTTTTTTAACCAGTTTACATATTACATTTTTTCTTCAAAATGTATTAAAAGTTTTTTATAATGATGACATAATGGTGCTACATCTACATTTACTGCGACCGTTTCCAACTTTTAAGTATAAATCAGGCTCTCTAACCTGTTACTCGACAGGAAATTGCTCTATATTCGGACCACCCCCCCAGTGGTCATTTTAAAGAACTACCACATTTGGAAGGTGAAGGCCTGGACAGAACTTGTAAAGTTACTGAAGAGAAGGCCCCAATAACTGGACTGCTCATGCAGGACCATGTATAGATTCAATATGTGTGTATTTAGACAGAAAGGACAAATGTGGAGCAGATGGGTTGATGCTAAATCCAAGCACTTTGAACAAATTACCCAGCTATGGATGAGGAAAAGAAAAATACGTGAATATGTTACATACACAATTGTTGGTAATGTGTGGGGAACCCTCTAGACCAATGGTCCCCAGCCCTTTTCAGGCCACGGACCAGTTTAATGTCAGGCAAAACTTTCACAAGCAGGGCTGTGTGAGGCTGAAGTGGGCATCAATTTCTTTCTTTCTTTTTTTTTTTATCTTTTAGCCTCCAGTTTCCCTTAACTTTTGAGTGTAACGTTTATCTTCATCCTCTGTAAACTATCTATGGTTGGTTTAAATGTATTTGTACTGTAGGTTTTGTGTAATGGAAGCATTGAAATGTGGTATAGATTTTCCCTAAAGCCATTACTGTAGAAGTGGAAGCTACAAAATCTGACATCCAACTTTTAAGGTGGGACAGATTGGGGGAAAAAAAAGAAAACTGACATTTTCTGAATATAATAATAAACCAGAATCCACCATTTGAGAAACTTAATTAGCAGCAGGATGTATTTTCTTCACGTGACCGAGCAGTTTGACATGAATCGTATCGGGAGAATCCAGTAGTTTTCCCAAAAATAAAAATAAAAAATACTTTCAGTATCAGATTACAAATAAAATGGGAAAAAAATGTAGGCCACGTTTTTTTCCCCTCTGCGGCCTGGTACCAACTGTCCCCATTATGGACCGTGGCCCCGGGGCTTGTGGCCACTATTTTAGACCATATTGTGCAAATGTGCAAACGTCCTCTAAACTCTAAGTATCATAACTGTTTTCCTATCAGTAATGTAGACGTGGTTTAGAACTCCAGATCCATCTTTCCGATCTCACTTATCTTTCACTGATATTAATTGCTGCAGGGCTTGCTGTCACCTCTGTCTTTATGAAGCAAAGGATCTAATAAAGATGGTTGTCCCTTCAAAGTAAGAGTTGAATAGCTGACTGAAGCCCCATCCTGTCATCCTGCTTCTCTTCACAGCCCCCCGTCGTCCTCTGTCTGTCTCTCTCCTCCTCACAGTTATGCCGGTGCTGGCCAGTCTCCTGAAGCACACCCACACTGTCACATCCACTCACCTTCTCCTTTACTCTTCCTGTTTCCCTGTCCAGGAGGAGCAGAACAGAGGGAAGCCAAACTGGGAACACCTAAATGAAGACCTACATGTTCTAATCACAGTGGAAGACACACAAACCAGAGCTGAAATCAAGATGAAGAGAGCGGTGGAGGAGGTCAAGAAGCTCCTTGTTCCCGCAGTGAGTAAATAATCCACTCAAAGTTGTATACAACACGGAAGAAACGAAGAGGAAGCTTTTGCCCTAATCTTGTTTTTCATTTGAGTGTCTTAGATGTAATTTAGAGGGTAAACTATAGTCAGTCAGCAATGGGATAATGGCACCACATATGGCAGACCATCGCTGCCCCACTGCTACCGTCCTGTTTACTTTCACATATAAACCAGGGGAACAGGTTGGCTATACCTCCAGTTGAGTGGAAAGAGGCAGTCATCTCCACATGCCTCCTGTGATTGCCACATTTCAGCTCCGCTTCCCCTCTCCGCATTCTCCAATATCCGTGTGGCTGTTGGTAGTTTCTGGCGCTTTGTTGGCAGGACAGAGAGCCTCTGCGCCTCAAACCAGGACGACCTTGTGCGACGAGCAGCTGATTGCTTAGATTTGTCACCAGGTGGCTGCACATACAGCTTTGGAGCTCTTCCGGACGTGGGGTTATAGCCAGTGCTTGGCGAGGTGTAACATGCTGTGCAGTGCTTGCTGTTCTTGTTGTTGTCGGTGCTCAGATGTGACACGCAGCCTCACTCAGCTTTAGTGGCATCCGGGGTTGGGGTTTTAAAAAACAAAACAACCTTTTTTGTAGAGACACTTTGAGCAGGAGGAACACCAACATCCAGTTGATGCTTCACACGACTAGTTCACATTAGAAAGTAACACTTTGCCCCCTGACTAATAGCATAATACATGAGCAACAGTCTGCCTTTACAACACGGAGGTGGCTGCTGTTGTAAGCAGAAAACAAACAGGTTTTCTGAGAGTAATGGCTTCAGTGGCATTTTGCAACTGTTGCAACTTTGCAGATCATTCTGTTCAGCATCAGCTCTTCTGCTTCTCTGTACAGATGGATGTAAATAACTCATCTTACTGCCTGTTTAAGAAAAAATTAGTTCAGTTTGATCATTATTTGGGTTCTTGTGTTTAAATGTTTTTGTTTTTTCCCTCATGCAGCTTGCTTCTTAATTTTTACACCCATTCTTTTCTGAATACTTGAAGTTCAAGATCTCCTCTGCTGTTGCGTCTTCAGATGATGACTACATAGTTGTGCGTGCACACACATGCGTGCACAGAAAATTCCAAAGGTGAAACCAGGTCGTCAAATGACAGTGTTCCAAGCTGTCATGCATAATGAGCCCCTGTTAAAGCATGTGTCGCTGTATAAGCAGAAAACCCTGTAAGTCATTGCCTGCTCTCTGCTGCTTAATCCTTTCTCAATACAGAGCCTCACCGCAAAGCAGCATCACATGTATCCCATTTGATAAACAGCCTATTTTAGGCCAAGATTAATGTTAAGTTTGGGTTTTGTGGTCAAAAATATATACATGTATGTTTGAAAACAAAAATGTTCATGAATGGCTCAATTACTGCTTTAAGGTCGTACTCCGATCATCTTTTGATCTCATTTAAAAGCGTTCCCAGTAGTCTTATAATTATGATTATGCTGTTTTTAGCCCCAATCTTAAAACCTGTTGTTTTCTTGAACATTGTTTCTGCAGGAGTTCATTAGAAATTCAACTCTGAGTTGTGGGCACAGAGGAAACGCCCTCAATTCCAATCATCCATCTGTTGACAGTCCCACTAGCTTACAGCCCCTTACAACTGCGACCTAACAATACTGGTACAACCAAACAGTTTTGAGCCAGATGCCAGCTCAAACCAGGAAAACAAAGACATACATGGATCTATTTAATCAGAATGGAGCGGAGCAGGGAGCTTTTGTCACCTTTGTGACAAAAGCTCCTACACCTTTGTCACTGGTGTAAACTTTTTCAAATGGCTGTTATTTGTCTGCTCCTTATTCCCTGCTATAACAATATAAAAATACTCGGAAATGTAATTTTGAGCTTAATTATCTTTATATTTGTTAGTTAGGCCTGGGCAAAAAATCGATTTGAATGAATTCAAATTTCTTTCTTACGGGCGATATACAAAATAATTAAATCGAGTTTTTGTCTAATGGGACATTTTTGGCTCCCCAGAGCTGCCGTAGCGTTAGTTCCACATGGCAGTGTGGCAAGCGACAAACAACAAACAATATCAGAGCACACACAAAACAGCAAGAGACAACATGGCTACCGGTGAGAGTGGGGAGTTTGTTCCCACTCTTAACTGGTTTTATCAGTTAACACTTGTTTATGTCGCCGTTATAACAATTTAGTACATTGTAATAATAATTAGGACTTTTCATTTAGACTTTTTTTTCCCGTTTTTGTTTTTAGACACTAGATGAGCAAAAGCAGCTGTTTCAATGAAACATTAACCTTAGAGCTGTGACAGTGTGGGATTTTTGAGCACCGCTGGGATGAACCAGCAGGGGGCCCGGTGTCGCAGTTTATGAGGTCATCACCGCGGTGATGCGGTTATCATCACACCCCTAGTTAACCTGCACTCATTGACTTTATAAGCTGGATATCTGAAGCAGGTCTCATCTTCTTTGTGTCTGGTATCCTTCTCCACCTCTCTGGTCTTGGTCTTGTGAACTCTTAAACTTTACATGAACTATGAGCTCTGAAGCATCGGCGAGGCGATGAAGCTGAAGCATAGAGGGAGAGATGTGTGGGAGAACATGATTGAGCTACTCTTTCAAGGGTGGATTTATTTGACTGATCCTTCCCTAGTGTACACACACACACACTTACACACACTGGCACCCAGAAACACAGAAAAAATGCACAATTTCAAAAAAAGAAAAAATACTTTCAAATGCCTGCACACAAACACACCCGCACACACACACACACACACTGATTGAAAGGCTCCTCTCATCCCTTGATTCCTTCGTTAAGACGCTCAAACCGACACTGCACTTTAGGTAACCTCCTGCTCAGAGAGCTGCAGCATATAGATAAATCCTGATAGGTCCACTTACCTTTTCTTCTTGTCCCTTGAATGGCTGGGGAGCAAAATAATCATTGAACTGTTGGCAAGCGTTGAAGCAGAATTCCAGATATATCAGAGTTTTCCAGCATTATGCAATCACCATCAGATCTGAACTTTCTGAGGAAAAATGCTCTCTTTTCAGTCAAGTTTCATTTTTAAATGTTCGTCTTTGCTGTTGTCCAGTGGCAGTTTGATTTGTGCATAAAAACCTAGTAATGTGTAAAAGTAAATTTTTTTCTAAATATTTTCCTGTCTGATGTAAAGGTTTTGACACATTCATGTGTCTTTTACCTCATAAAACCCTCATAAATTAACTTAAGGTTTTCTTAAAGCTCACGGAGCACATTTGTTTTTTATTTATTTATTAGTATCTTAAAGAAAAATCAGTCTTAGTTAATCAAAATAATGTATTTTTCCCTTTGTTTGGCACTTTGACATTGGAATCATTTATGGAACAGTAAGTTGTTTCTTTCTCATCTTAATGGTCACAATGAGCCTTTAAAAGAAGGGAAAATCTGGAAGAGAAAGTGCCGCAGGACTTTGGCTCTGGAGAGTGGAGCACGGGTTTCCATGAATGAAACTGTCACTGCAGAGAACAAAGTGATCCAGCGAGCGATCCGGGCAGACAGTGGCCTCAGGCTTCACTCTCCATTTTAGGATTGTGGAAATCCAGAGAAGTCCAACACGCTGCTCCCCCCCAGTGCTCTTTGTCCCCCACACATTCCCATCCATTCAATTCCTTTTTTTTTATTTGTTCATATATTTCTGGTGGAAATAATAGATTTATTTTATTTATTTTCTGGAATGATTCAAATTGAACAAAATATGTAAAGTTTTCCATCAGCTCCTAGTTTTTATTTATTTTTTTGCTGCTAAGATGAACCAGTCCGAGAGAAACCCTAAAGTATGTAGTGTTTCTGTCAAAGGCACACAGATGGACCTTAATGCATGCCAAGCTTGGCGATCTGTGGGGTGTTGTGTCTGTTCTCACTAGTATGCATCCGGCTTGGCAGAGTGCACAATGGCAGCCACATCAGAACTGACTGAGGATGGAAAGAAAGACGACGATGATGATGCAGACAACAAGAGCTGGATTTGAACAGTGGAAGGCTGTTCTAGGCGCTGTTTAACTGACTTTCTCCTTTTCTTTCCAGCTTCAATTCCTTCCTTCTGTCTTTGTGTCTGTGTCAGCAGTGTATGACAAATGAGTACAAAACACCATCTGGCTGCACCTACCCATGTGTGCCTCTCCAACTAATGATGTTTATTGTCTGTTGGGTTTACCTATCACCACCGTTCTCATCTTATTTACTCCATCTACCTTCTTTTTTGCGTTTTTATTCATGTGTGATATTCAATTAAATCTATATTTAGAAACTCTAATCTGCAATTGAACTTCATGAATTTACTTCTATTTTTAAGTCTATTTTTTGTTTGGTTAATTGAAGTATTTGTACAAAAATAGTAAGCCGTATCATTTGATTGCTAAATGATATTAAGTGCAGAAGTGTGTTTGTATTTGTGCCCTTTTCACATTCTAGACGGTTTTAGTCAACCCGTCCAGCTTCACCCCCCCCCCCCCAAAAGACTGTTATTACCTTCATCAGGCTAATGAAGGATCCGAATCGGATCATATTAACCTCCTGATCTCCTCCTCCCAGGACACCAAAGTTACAATAGGCTGGACTGCACTTTCCACTGCTCTCATTATATGTGTGTGTGTGTGTGTGTGTGTGTGCACAGTGAGCATCTAACCCACCTCCACATAGACCACACATCTCCCACAAGAATGTTAATCATCTCTTTAATTAGCTTCCTTGACTCGGTGAACTCTACTTATACGGCCAGACTACTGCGCCGTGTTCCTCTTTCTGTGCCGTCACCGTTTTATGCAGTCTTTAGGAGCTGTTCTCCTCTAAATGGTACATAATGTGTCCAAGAGACCGCGTGACCTTTGACCTTAAGCAATTGTTGCGCTTGTCTTCCACTTTCATCGTTATCCATCCTAATCCTCCCGTTTTAATCGTCTTCATCCGTCTAGTACTTACCAGAGACACACAGAGATGCAACCCACAGATGAACATTCAATCATTAAAAATCTGTTTATTCAGAAAGCAAGAAATGACAGATTTGTTTAGTTCAGTTTCGTCCAGATTATTCAGTGGTCAATTTGTTAAACTCTGTTTATTATGAGTGTTTTAAAATTGGCAAGAGATTCCAACAAAACCACAAAAATCAGTTTTTTGGGGTTTTTAACATGTTTATGTGGCGTTTTTTTGACGATAGAGAACATTTATCAAGAAAATTAGGCTTAAAATCACATTTCTGGGTATTTGTTTATTCAAATCGTTGTGAATCAGTAGCAGACGAACAAAAATGCCGTTTGACAACGCTTATTATTCAGCACGCCACAGACTCCCTGCTCAGCTCCATTCTGATGCATCCAAGTGTAGACGACTAGATCCATTTACATCTTTGTTTTCCATATCTTGGCTGGCATCAAACTCCAAACTGTGCTGCTGGATATTGGTTGATTGGAATGGCTCATTAAAGGTTAATTTCTGATTTATATTATATTATATTTTATTATATTATTTACAACACAGACGGTACACCAACTACTGAGGAAAATGTGTAATTCTTTAGTGTTTGACTGATGTCATACATGGGTCAACGGGATCTTCCAGTTTGACATTTTTATTTCTGCAGTTAAGAATGTTCTCAGGGGAGCGGGTTAGCTCTTGCCCAAAAGCCCCACCACCACCACCACCACCATTTTTCTCCTCCTCATCACCATCTGTCCATTCCTTCATATTTTCAGCTCTTTCTCTCCTGGGGGGCAGACAGGTGGCTCATAATCTAAGTAAACTGTAATCTTGTTGTGAACAACTTCCCTGATCCTCGCCACATTCCCACATCGTGCCTGACTATGGGGAAAAAAGCAGAACATGTTAACAATATGAAATGGGTTTTTGCAAGCACACCTCAGCGTTAAATACTGAATACATTAACACATTTTGAGCAGAACAATAGGTTCCTACACAATTCTAAATTCAGTTTAATATAATCTTTTACACTGCCTTAACTGTATTAGGAACTGACAAATGGGACAAATTTATATTGTTTAACTACAAAAAAGTGCACCTGATATTTAAGCATAAGGATTATTTAAATACAACAAGGAAGAGGAAAAGGATTGACAGACCCTTTTCACATTTGTCTAGATTTTTATTTTTGTTGGTTTGTCAGCTGTCTGACTTTGAGGCAAAGAATGAACTAAAGTCGGCTTTGACTGAAACAGACCGTTTTTTCCCAAACACTGTTGTTATATAAGTTTTTTTTTTTTTTTTTTTTTTTTTTTTTTTTTTACTATTCAGAAGCAGTTTCTTCGAGAAGCAGAAGGAAAAGCAGCTTCTTCAAGCTGCACATCCACCCAGAGGTGTACTGCCTGGATGCACTCAGTGACACAAGAACAACACACAGGGATGTGGGACTTAAATTCCACTCGCTGTTGTTTATTTCATCAGTCTGTTCATTCGCTTTGCCACAGAAAACACTGTGAGGAGTTTTGTGGTGACAGTAACACACAGTCACAGTCCATACCAGATTTTTTTTTTCCCCAAGACTGGGACAACAGAAAATATAGCAAGCATGAACTCCTTTTCCTCCCCATTGTTCACATCCATTACAGAGTTGTCGTGAATCCGCTGTCTTGTGTTGGATAGGCACAGTTGAATATCTTGGGAGTAAATGATTAAATTTTTTTATTTTTCCTGGAGGATGATTGCAAAAGGATCAGAGTTGTTTTTTTCCCATGTGTGATATTCTATTTTTGTAATGATTTAATGTTGCACCTGAGTCATGACGTGATGTTAAAGGCTCTGTTTTTGATGCCTGTAAATCAATAATAGAAGTGCTCATGTGTTGAGCCATTTGCTTTTACTTCTGCCCTCGTTTCTCTGCACTCCTTTGCACTCGGTGGCCAATCAGGGGGATTCGTGTCGCAAAAGAACCTGGGGGGAAATTCTAAGGAAAACAAAATGCACTCTGGGTTTGGCAATGCTCATGGTGACTTGCTCAGTGAAAAGACAAGGACAACAGATGTTCAGTGACGCTCTTGACATTCCCGACAGCTGATTGTTGGCTTGGTGTATGTAGGCCCCGAGGGAATTAGTCCCGTTACTTCCTCTGTCTCATTCATTTAAGTCAACCACAGTCCCCAGTGCACGTGTACTCTGTTTACATCGGCCCGCTGGGCCACTTGCAAAATTGCCTTTGCCACTTGTATTGTCCTTTTAATTTTAGTTTACACACTTTCTTGTGTACTTCACTCCCTAACATCCCAGGTCCCTAGAATTATTTTCAAAATTCCTCCTTCTTAATCCACCTGCTTGTGCGTGCCTGAAATTTAAGTGGGCAAATACACAACGCAGGAAAAGAGGCCTGCTAACGCTTCTCAGCCTGGACAATTTTAATCTGCCTTGGTCTTCCAGTGGTGGGGAAAGGGACCCTTCAGGCCCCTGGCCAATCTCTGCCTCTCTTTGAAGGTCCCCTTAATCCCCTTACAGAGAGCCAAGGAAAGGCAGAACTCTGCATACTCCTGTGGTTTGATTGCATGAGAGTGGAGGTTAGCACTCTCAATCTCTTCAGGCTCGATGCTGATTAAACCCTGGCCTCATCATCTCTCTGGCCCTTTGTCTCTTTATCTTTCATACATGCCACTCTAGACATGGTTCCCTCCACAGTAATGTCAGAACCTCCAAAGGGCGAGCCGCAAAAACCGAGCTTTAGCATCCATTAATCGAAAATAAACTCATACATGCACACCCCGCTTTGGTTCCTGCCTTTCCAAAGACTGTTCCAGGCAGAAAAATAGGATTGTAGTTTAGAGTTCGTCAAATTCAGTGACTATGGAGCTACCAGCATCACCAAAGGCTTTCATTTGTTCAGCCCCAAATGCCAGCTGTGAGTTGATGGGCCGCCCATGGTTCCTTCAGTGTTCCTTTTCTTCTTCTTTGGAAATCAAACTAACAAATGATCTGCGTTATAAGGCACACTTAAAAAGCTTTAATTTTTTTCAATAAATAACAGTGGGCCTTATTATCCAGAGCACTTGATGTATGCAGTCATTGTGGTTGTGATTGCTGATATCAGGAATTTTAAGAGGTCAGTCTGTTTTAATAGTTGCAAACAGGTTAGATGTTATTGTGAATACTCTAATGCAGTAACATGTAGTGGTGTTGGGCTGTGTTTTTTTACATGTCACTAACAAGGTTAGGAGTTACAGATATTGTGAATACTCTAATGCTGGCTTTTTCAGCCGAGCACAGGAAATTACTCATTTGAAAAACATTTACTATCACCAAGATGTCAGCTCTGTGTTCAGAAGCAATACATATTAACCAGTTTTTAGTCCTTAATTCTTGTTTTTTTCCGATTTGGATCGCTTTTCTCACAAAAAGCGGACTATTTGTTACGTGATGCGGCGCGATGCGCCCCATTTGTTTTTGTCCAAATGATGAAGCAAAAGGTTGTTTTAAAGAAGCGGGCGCAGTGATACAAAACATTTAAGCTAGGTGACCGGAACTTCTTTTTTCACCGTGCGGTTATCAGGTTTTAAAGCGCACCCAGCAGCCAATCAGAATCGAGGATTCACCCGGACCATGGTATAATATATATTAATAAACTGGAGGGAAAAACAACGTCCATTCTGTATAAACTCAGTTTCTTTCAGGAGCTCTCTTTTTTTCTATCAATATTGTTGAGCTTTAGGATTAAAAACCGACGTTTGTCTTTCCAGAGAAGCTCTGATAACACACTGTGTTAGAAATGACTAAATATCTTCTGTCTGACACAAAGTGTGGTAGACAGTGGAAAAGAAGACCGTGTGAATGCAGGCGTTCCTGTTTGAACGCTTGTTTAGGTTTAAAAGAATTCCACATTGACAAAGCCGGTTCTGCCTGGACTGATGTTTTACTGCTGCACAGACTGAAGACACTCAGGGAAGATGTCTCCAAAAGGCATTTCAAGCCCTGGATTGTAAATCTAGTGGACAGCTCGGTGTTCACACAATGCATTGACATGCATCCCCACATAGGTCTCGAGTGACCACTTGTGAACCAAAGATACATAGGAAAAATATGTGGGACTAGTGAGTGGCCCACAGAGGCAGGGCTCTGAGCTGTTTCAGACCTCTGGATTAAAAAGAAAAAATTTTTTTTTTTTTTGTGACTTCACATTCTTCTTTTAGGGGTTTTTATTTAAATAGAGGAGGCACCAATATTATTTACCATTTTTACGTCATTTTTCATTCACACGCATGTTTAGTTCTGAAATAAGACCTATATTGATCCAAATACCAAATCTTTTAAAAACATCTGTCACTGCTGATCAGGCTGCCAAGGACTCGAGCACCTGAACAAACCCAGAAACGGGCGTTCCTGCTCTCTTCCGTACATCCACATGTATGGGGAAGATGAAAATGATATTTTGAAATGGATTCTCAGATCTGTGTATAAAGAGACCGCTCCAGCGATCTGCTCGGAGTCAGGAGATCTGATGCAAATCCCGTGGAAATATTTAAAGCTCCCAAATCATCCCTGGCTAAATCCTTTCAAGATATTCCCTGCTTGATTGGATGGCATTAAAAGATGACAGCAGCGGAACAATACACAGTCTAGTGGTGTGATGGGTGGAAAAATAAGGCATGGGGGGATTGGGGAAAGGTAGAGAAAAGGTAAAAATGGAACTGAAAAGGTTGAATATGCTATGGATTGCAAGTGTAAATTTGATATGAAATAGGAAATGGAGTGGGGACAGAATTTTCTGGTAAGGCATAGAAAATGTGACAAAGGTTAGCTTCTGTTGGCCTGTGCAACGTGGTGTGATTGTGAAACAATCAACTTGATTTAATGTATTTGTAAAAAAAAAAAAAGGCTGCTGTATCTCCACAACCTTTTCGTTTGCTAGGTGTATTTTTCCTTCCTATTTATTTGCTTTAACCTTTCAAAGTAATTGCAGAATATGCAGTGTTAAGCTGGTTATGATTGAGAGGAAAAAAAACATTTATAGATCTGTTCTTTGTTCTCCATTTTTCTTTTATATTATTTTTTGTTGCTGGTAGCCTGAAGGGTTTCTGTTGAAGATCTGTGAAGATCTACTGAAGGGACAAACACAGTACAAGGCACAAAAAACGAAGCCGTTTCAGTTCACGGTATTCCATAAATACGGTTTCTTTTTTGTTTTTCTGTAGAAACTGCTTTTACGGTTAGATTTATCCAGGAATCTGTGCTAATGTTTGTTTTGCTATCAGCTTTAATAAACATTTCTCCTTATAGTTTTACAAAAACAGTTTTGGTTTGACTACAAGACCATAAGGACTGTGGATGAATCAGAGTTTAATAAACATCTACTTTATTTTTGGACCATGAGGCGCACCATTATAGGGCGCAGTGAGCAAAACATAGCAGTCCTATAACGTGATGTGACTACACCACCCATGATGCCTAGAGGCAGATGACTGGTCAGAGTCATTGATAATTTTTTTGTCACATTCCAGGGCTCCAGACTAACTTTTTTCACTAGGAGCACTGTGGCCCCTAAATGAAAAGGCACAACCTGAAAATTTAGGGGCGCATACCGTAAATCAACATGCAAACCAGATCTTCTAATTTCCACTGTATTATAAATACACTAAATAAAATAAATAAAGTAAATAAATAATTTAATTATAGATGCAAAAATTACAATCTGCTTTTTCAAATTCAGTGTCAGATTTTATTCTGCACTTTTGAAGATGCAACAAGAAGGTAAACTGACAGCAGCATCGCTGTCATGACAGAAAAAATAGTAAACAAAATACCATAAATTTAGAATAAAAAAAGTTTTTAGTAACAAGTGATTACCGTAATAACCTTTCGGTCATTTCACAGTTAAGAACAATACTTAAATGTATGTAAACATTAGGGGATGGAAATTCATGTTGGCGACACCAAATAGGTGCAGCCAAGATGCACAATAATTTGAGATCACCCAGATGGACGTAACGCTGCACAGATCACCTGGTGTGAGACATATTTTTGTTTTTGCTCTAACATCACCTGTCAATCAAAACCAAAATATCACCAGAAAGGGGAGGAAGCAAGACCCCAACCTGACCAAACACAGCTGGAAATTTAGTACTGAACTGACTGAAAGCTGCCCTACAGACTACAAAACAATGCATTATGGGACATGCGTCCTGATGGGTTTTTGTAGTTCACTGATCAATTAAAATAATTTAAAATACCAACTGATTAAAAAAAGGCTACATACATCACAAAACATTGAAATAATTATAAAAGATGTAATATCACAGATCATACTTAGGGGGAGAGGCATAATTATTAAATTGAATGTTAAGGACAACTCCAACTTACTGTTGCAGCTTCGCCTTCATGCCCCCCCCCCCCCCCCCCTCATCTCAAACACGTCTATCGTTGCATTTTCCACACGTGTTTTAAGTGCGTCTAAGACTAAATCGTGTTGTCGCTCACACGTGTTTATGTTCGAGCCCCGTTAGCTGTCACGCATGTAGGTGTGGGACATTTATGCTCCTCAGCTGACCATCTCCCGCGGGAGCGGTGTGCTGTCGTTACAGCCGTGCATGAGAGCCGTGGTTTGCTTCGCGAGTTTGAGACCCCTGCTGTACACTCTGGCACTGGTACACTAGCCGCAGGTCGAAAGAACGAATCAATAGTTCGCTTGCTCATAGCTCAGACGCACATATCAGGTTGTGATGATTTGTCTCCGTTTCCTTCCCACAGACGTTAACGCGCACTCGATTATCTCTAGGCCCCGCCCCTCCACATATTTTAGCCACTTGCAGTGACTTTCCCTATTCTTCTCACACGCATTGGCCGCCTCAGGCATCACTCAATGACATGCGAGTGTGCGCTCGCGTGTGCTCCAGTCTCACGAGTGTGTGTGTGTCTGTCTGCGTGCGTGTGGGCTCGCGTCTCATTGATGATTTCATTGCTCATTTCATTGATCATTGACGGGCCGCTTCCACGTTTAATGAATTAAAAAATACGGAGGGTGGGGGAGGCAAATTTACTGGTCGCGCATGTGCGACTGGATGTAAAATTCAGTCGCACAGTCTCAAATTTTGGTCGCAAAATGCGAGCAAATGGTCGCAGTCTGGAGCCCTGCATTCTCATTTGCCTGTTTTATGTACAACAGTTAGCTGTTGTTTAGAGTGCAACAAGACAAAAAGGCCAACTTAAATGACAAAAGCTCTCAACATTGTTAGGATGTTTAACACATGAAATACTAAACTATACTCTCACATTTAAAATAAATTATGTTGAAGCACAGTATGGTTGTCTCCGCCAGGCTCCTGACTACAGTAGCCGTAACGTTCCAACAATCCATCAACCGGTCCACCTTTGTAGTTAACCAAAGTCGTACGAAAACATTTTGACAGATTTCTGAGCGCCGACTACCACAGAAAATCAGTTTGAGATTATTAAGCACAACCAGAGTTCAAACATAAGGCGTTGATTTTTCAAAATCAAAATGAAGGGTCAGGCCTGCGCAATAGAATGTAAATTTACCGTTATCGCAATATCAAGCTGTGCAATATGCATATAGCAAAATACGGCGAAAATCACAATCAATGGTTACCTCAAATATGGTAAAACAATCTTATAGCAGCTTGAAGTATTTAACGAAACAAAGAAATTCCTTTACGCATTTGACCAATCGAATGGACTCCTTTCCATCATAGACCAATCAGATGAAGCCCTTTTATGTTAGATGCTCGTCTCCTATGTAGATGGGGATCATTTGGAATTTAATTTTTAAACTGCTGCAGTGAAATGAAAATTATGTTTTTTTGATTGTTTTGCTATATGTTCATATACCGCAAGTTATAATATTAATCGCTATTATCGCATATTGCAAGTTTTCCTCATATGGAACAGCCCTATAAAGGATTCAAAGGACGAATTGTGGTCTGAAAAATACGGTACGTCTGCAGTGTTGTGGAAATCTGTCAGTTTACCGGCTCATTTCCACCATGAGAAGCCACTAAGTTGACCAATTAATGGACCAGGTTATTGGAAAGTAAAACGAAACATCTTTTTTTGTTAGTTTTTTTTTTAAATATGAATTTTGTCAAACTGATTCGGCTTTGAACCTTAAGAGGGATCAAAGTGTTAACAGTTGAATCTCTGTTGTCTTCGTTTTTCAGTAAATTCCGTTGTGGAAATTGGAGTTGTTTTTTTATGACTTGTTTTAAAAACTTCCGCTAACATGCATCCAAAAAATCTTTCCAAACTAAATGCTCGTCTGAGTGTTGTCACTAATGAAATGGCGTTAGCACTTGTGAGCTCCTACATGTTGTAGAAACAGAATTATTAACAGACAGGTTACTTCCTCGCTTTGTAATCTGACACTTTGTACTGTACCTCACTAAACTGTGTGATTGACTAAATAATGGGGCGGGGCCACTGCGATACCTTCATAGTAATCTGACTGGATTCTGCTGCAGTTTTATGCTAATGAGCTGGCGTGTCGGTGGTTTAGCATGACTAATGGCTCGCTGCAAACAGAGGTGTCTGAGTAAAGAATACAGAGACTTCACAAGGGGGTTGTGAAAGAAGAAGACAGCAAAAAGGGGAGGGGGAGGCAGGAAATTGGATTGTAATCTGATGGACAGATATGTTTACAAAAGTTCAGGATCCAAGCAGAAGAAAGAAAACAACATTTATAAGCAGCTATAGTGCAGCACATGCTTATTTGTTAAACTGCTTCTAAATATATATGTTTTCCACTTTACATTAGATTTATGCATTTAAAAAAAGCACTTTGTCTATTCTGTTTTATGTGCATAAGTCTTTTATTTCCCTTGTGACAGTAAAGTAAAAAAAAGTAATAAAGGAAATGGTCGTTTAGTATGCAGATTTTTGTTTTCCAATTCTATTTTTTTCTGTTTGCTTCTAGAAAGAAAAGTGGCGTCATGTTTGTGGTGCTCCTTGATGCCGTTATCTGGGTTCTTTGCTTTGGTGGATTTGAGTAAAAATGAATATTTTGCTGGTTATTTATTTGGAGCAGTGATGTTCTTAATCTTCCGAAACGTTCTCGGTGTTCCCCTTCCTCTAACCCTCTGCTTCTGAAAACTGTGAAAATTGTTAATAAGTCATCTTGACAGCTTGGGAAGAGTAATCGTTTCCCTCCAGATGTTAAAGTTTGGGAAGGAATTAAGGGGAAAGAGGGAGGGGAAGGGAGCAGGCGGGAAAAAGCAGCTGCTGCCACAACCAGTTCCACCCAACTACATGAAGTCATCTGCTCCTCCCTGCCCACAGCTCCTTATATCACCTCCTTTTCTCCACTCTGCTCAGTTTTTTTTCCTCCCTTCTTATTCTCACTTCTACACATACAGCCCCCCCCCCATGTGTCCCAAGAGACAGCCAGGGCAGGCTGTGTTTACTGCTGAGGTAATTGGAGTAGTTTGGAGAGAGTCTGACCTTTGCCCGGCGAAGGCCGAAGATGTGTGTGTGCGCATACATGTGTGCATACGCCTGTTTCTCATGACTGGCAGTGAGGCCAGCGAAGGAAAGTAGGCCTCAGCCAGTGTCGGCCCACACGGGAGCAGACAAATTGGCTTTTACTACGCTGTCTTTCTTTTTGTCTCATGTTGTTCAGTTCTTCCATCCTCCTCCTTCCACCTTTCACTCCTCTCTGGCCTGTTCTTGAGCTCCTTTCCTGTTCTTCCATCAAAGGCCTGAGAATGTTTCTACAGCTTTGTCCAGCCGCTTGCTATGGTTTTGGAGAAGAAGATTAAATTTGGCTCTTGAGTGAGTTAAGATCCAGATTTATTTCAACAACCCCCCACCCCCGTTAAACAAAATCAGTAGTGTGTGACAGAGATGCTCCGTCCCTCCATCTGAGCGAGCACGCATCCACTTCACAAACCTTTTTGTTGTCAAACCATCCTTTCTGGCTGATCATTTCTCGTCATTTTCACAGTTTAGACCATTGACTGTAAATGAAAACTGGACTGAGTGACCCCTCCCCCTGGCGTTCCAAACAGGAAGTACCGGTGCTGGTTCCAAGCAGTCAAAATCCTATAGGCTTCTATAGACAGAAATGGCTTTTACCCATTCATTATATTTATTACTATGACCATTCTTGCTTGGTTACCTTTTTTTTTTTAGCATACCCTTGCTAATCCTAAATTTTTTTCACAATCTTCTGTCATGCAGGTTATTCAAGTCATAAACCGGCCAATCAGATGCCTCCTATACAGTCGGTGGTGCCTGCTGGCCCCCACGTCCAATGTTTGATTGACAGATTCTCCCGAGCCCACTTTCAAGTGGAAGGGGTGTGGCATTCTAACAATCTCACTGTTTATTGGAGAGAGTGGTTGCTGTTAAAATGTTGGCTTAGACCGCCTCAGTTCATTGCTTACTGGGGTCGTCTGGCTCCAACATGGCGACCTCCATAACCTAAAAAGGCCACTGAACTGACTTCATTTTGTTGAAGCCGTATGCAAGTCTTTTTCTATGGGTAAAGTTTTTCTTCTTACATTTAAAAAAAAAAAAAAAAAAAAAGAATTGTAATTGAATTAAATGTGTATGCACTGCTGTACATGTATGTATAGTAAAGTGCCTATGCGATCAATGTCTGTCCAGCACAGAAGAATCGAGTTTGTGGTTTTTTCAGAGAAATGTTTAGACTTATTTAAAGGGCTTGGTGTTGTTGTGTTGGTGGTCATTTTGCCCTCTTTCATGTTTTTTTGTACATCCCATTGATTTGATTTAAAGGAAAATAGAAAAACCTACTTTGGCTCAGCAGTGCCAAGCATTCCAATGGGTTTTCATGCATCAGATGACGTACGTCATGGCGGGTTTGTCAGGGAGGCGGCGAGACACGACTCACCTACTTCGGCTCATCCCTCCCCCCTTACCTCACCCCTCTGTCCTGCTTGCCCCTGATAGCTTTTACCGCTCTGCTGATTTCACAAATAGGCCTCATTGATCGAATCTGATTCTTGTGGATAGAGCAGCTTCATTGAGTGGCTTTTTTTTAAACTGATAGACAGCAGCACAAGGGTGTGTGAATGTGTTACATACACACTTGTGTGAATGTTAGGGATAAGTGAAAACTTCCTCCTCTCGTTCTGTAATCCAGCAGCTCTTCCTCCCCGGGGTATTCCTGCAGCTAGATTACTGCAGACACTTACAGCTTGTCTACACGCAGACTAGCTGTGGCTTTCCCACAGTTAATGTTTTATTATGGGCTGTGCACGCTGGCTGAGGAGTGTGTTAATTGTAAAAATACCTTGAGTGAAGCAGCATTTTACTATTAACTGCTCTCCCAGTTGCTGTTCACCATCGATTTATTCCAGCTTTTATGGCGGAAGGGAAGAACCACTCTACCTGAGGCTCATTTAGTTGCTCCAGCTCCTCCATAGCGTTATCAGCAGCGCCATCTTTTGTCCTTTTTCTTTTTTTTTGTCTTTCAAACTTTATGCAGTCATTTTGAGTGATGTTACTGTGTGGCTTTTCCCACTGTGTAAATATTGCTGTCATTTTCTAAGAGAACAATGAATGCTTTCGTTTATTCTGCAGCTGAAAAATAGAATTTCCAGGAAGATTATGAGCTCCACCGGCGTCTCTTCACTAAAAATACACCGGTTTACACACACATTCCGTTCTAACCGCTTCACCTGAGCTTTTCCTTGTTTGCCATCTGCTTGAATATAATTCAGAGTTGGCTGTTTGGGGACTCCTTCCTACTCTGTACCCTCATAACCCCCCACAAACCCAGCAACACGCAAAAGCTGCAGCATTTACCCAGCATGCATTTGTGCTCATCTGCATCTCTTGGATCAAACCTTTAAATATTCCTGTCACCCAAGGAATAATAGCTAAAGTAGTTCTGGTGAAAACAAATCAGACAAAAACTCCCCTTAGTTTTTATTTATAATTTCAGTTATTGATTTTCACTGCTGTTTTTGAGGAATTGCTGCAATGTTAAGTCTGACCTACAATTAATTTAGAAAACTATTAATTAACCTAGGTTAGTCTAGGGAGACAGCAGGCTTTTGTGCTCATTAATAATTGTGGCGAGTGCGATTTCCGCAGTGCGTTTGTTGTTTATGCAGCTTTCCGGTGACGGGGGCCACAGATAAATCCCTCATCCATTGTAGTCACTACAAACGAGAAAAACCAGCGTTCAGCCCTCTGATTTATTGTGACTTAATGTTCTGGGTTTACTTGACCCAGTTAGAGACACAAATCAATTAAAAAAATGTTTGTTTCAGAAGAATTATTAGTTATTGCAGACTCTTCTTTCAATTAGTTGTCATATAAAGTTGTTGTGGTCAAGGTTTTATTATTTTTCAAGGGATAAAATGACAAGGATTGGTATGTTTGCATACATTTCTGTCTGCACAACCGACAGATTCTCCAATATTGTGTGTACTTTTGCTGACATTAGGGTTACTGCATTTACTATATTTTTAAGGTGGATTTAATAGTCCATGCTGGCCATGGACTAATTGCTTATTGACCATTTTGATGTTCAGCCATCAGTTTTGTTGGGTCCAAGTGTTCCTGTTTTTGATTTGGTCTAAATCAGTCACACATTAACACTTTTTTTATTTGAACAGCAGCAGTTCTGAGGATTTGCGGTTTCTGAAAACCTTTTCCCCCTCCCTCTCACTTCCTCCAAAAAAATCTAAGAACTACACCTGAGGCTGCAGGTGAGCACAGATTGCAAGGGAGGAGTTATGACTGAACAAATCCAGATCCAATCTCAACGATCTATTTTTCTGGTCTGTGGGGAAAAACACGACAAAGATGAGGGCCAGTTTGGCTTCCCATTCTACAGAATCATGATTGCACCACCTCAGATACGACTGTCTTCGGTACCAACAACCCACGGGGAATCAAATGCAGCTTTAAAACATTAAGTAACTCTAGAGGAGCAACGGTCAGTCGGGGGGTTAGCATAAACGACAGGTCTGTAGTTAAAATGTCTTTGTTTGTTTTAAAGTGTTGCCGTGGTTTTTATGCTGAATACTACGCTTTATTTCTAACCTCAAAAACATAAACTGGTAACTGTTTTAACCACAGAAACAGCTTGAAGCCATGAAATCAAAGTTCACTAAGGCTTGACCTGAGGTCAGCTGGGGTCACTGTCTTGATTTTTGGAAATAAACAGAGAAAAGTCTCCGCTTGAGTCATGACGTGCTACCTTGTGTGTTGTCATGGTTATTGAATGTTCAGTCGCTCCAGAGGAAATGGAGTTTGGGGGTGGAGAGGCAACGCAGGAAAGCATGGGGAGAGGAATAAATGGGTGTGAGTGGGAGGAGGGGGGGGTGCTATCTTAATTGCTTTCCGTGAATAATTTCAGTCCTCTAATTTGGCGATAATGACAGTGGCTGCTGCTTTTGTATTTATTTATCCAAACATTAATTGACAGCAGTGACATTAGCCAGGACGGTTATTGCGTATTTGATTGCGCACATGGGAGTAAAGAAAATTACAGCAATTATCATTCTGATATGGATTATGAATATATATTCTCCCATTTAATGTCTCTGTCAGCATTAAGGCATTCTGCCATGACAAAAGCGTTTAACAACCACCATCTTTGTTTTCCTGAATTCCATCCAACAGGTGTTTTTACCCAAAGAGCTCAGCTGCCCCATTGTGCTTTTATGACTAACATTTACACTGACATGGGGATCCTCGCAGACACGATCTGTAAAGGCGTTTTTTTCTTTTTTTTCTCTGCTCCTGAATCTTTCTTCTCTACAGGCGGAGGGCGAAGACAACTTGAAGAAGATGCAGCTGATGGAGTTGGCCATCCTTAATGGAACATATAGAGACAACAATATCAAAACACGTAAGTGAACTGCAGTTCTGAAGAGATCCTGTCTCTGCATAAAGTACACTCACTCAGAATTATACACCGCCGGTCTTTAACCCTTTAACACTGGCTCCACCTGAAGAAGGCGCTCTTCGACATACTGGAACTCTTCCACTATTTACGCGGTCAACGTGAATCGGCTGATTCTGACGGGGAGAAAACCGGCTTTTCACAGAATTTCGCAGAATTTGCGTTGGTGATGTAAACGCTTCACCACTGTTCATTGCTACGTATCAGCGCCAGGCTTCTTTTCTCCGTTCAGGAGTTGAAGGAATGAAATGCGTGGACGGTTAAAGAGTTTCGGTAGTCAAAAGAATGGCGAAGCTCCGGCGTCAAAGTCCCACTCCGATCATCTTTTGAGCCCTTTTAAAAGCATTCCCAGTAGTCTTTTAATTCCGATTTATGCTGTTTATTTTTTTATTTTTTTTTGATGTAGTTAAAAAAAACGACCTGTATCATTATTTAGGACCAAGTTTCTCCAGAGCGGCTGTAGTTCATTGGAAAACTACATCCTGCTCGTTTTCCCCCCATCCCCATTGTAGAGAGCTATGAGCTGGGAGCTTGTTGCCCCTCCCAGCGTATTTTCTGTGTCACAAACAACCTCTGTTTCAAACTGCCTTTTTTTTTTTTTGTCTGGTAATGATTAAAATTTTTTAAAATATATCTTGATCAACAAAAGGCCACAAAAACAAACATTGATGTTCTTCTAATTACCATAACTCTTCAACAATTTAAAAGCGTCGAAAACTCAGCTCAGTGGCCTCGTGGTAGAGTGTCCGCCCTGTGACTGGAAGGTCGTGAGTTCGAATCCAGGCCGAGTCATACTAAAGACTCTAAAAATGGGACCCAATGTCTCCCCGCTGGTTGACACTCAGGATTAAGGAGTTGGATTGGGGGGTTAATCCACCAAATGGTTCCCGAGCTCACTGCTCATCCCCAGGGATGGGTCAAATGCGGAGAACAAATTTCACACACCTAGGTGTGTGACAGCTAATGGTACTTTAACTTTAGTTAACAGTAGTGGAATGTTTACGCACTCAACGTAAAGCGCAAATCCACTTATCTTCATGTCAGAATCTGCTGGTATCTCGTTAATTGCGTAGCTGTTTCGAAGAGTTTAGTTGCTCAAATAGTGACGCTCCGGTGTTTAAGGGTTAACAGGACGGTTGGACATTGTTTCTGTTGATATTTAGCCTGAAAAACTCGTCATTTTTTTCGTCATTTGTCTTTTAAAACAAAAATGTATCTGCATATTGCCTTTGTACTCTTAACTGACATATCTGCCTAAGGCAGATGATGATCATAACACAGGCAGCAGTTTTGTTTGATCACGTATAGAAAACTGCAGAGTATTTGACTGCTTTGTAATTCAGCCAGCGGAAGAATGTAGTAACAAGCCGAACGGGGATTATTATGGCAAGGAACAAAAGAAATCCCACTTTTTCTGCAGGAAACGCTAACCTGCTCATTATTAACCAACACTTTCTTCAGTCATATTGGTTCTCTCTTAAACAATCAGTTTCTGCCCGTGAGAAGATCTTCTATTCTATCCTCCACATATCTGTCCTTCAACATCCATCCATGCTCCCTCCTCCCCTGCAGCCTTCATATGTATTCTCCTCTTTATTGCTTTAAGCTGTCACATCGCTGCACCCCACACATATTTTGCATGTCGGTCTGTAAATCATATTTTCTTTAGCAGTTTCAAACTCTGCATGCTGGTTTTGACCCCCAAATCAAAACAACAAAATCTGCTTTAAAAGTAAAACCCTAATGAGTGCAATCTGTCCCTGTGGGCTGAAACCCAAGACAGTTATTGATTTGAGAGTCGACTCCAAAAAGCTTTTTGTTTGTCGGGATGGAAATCTTTTAGGAGCGTGATTTATTTGACACGCTCGCCAGGAAATAGGTATGGAAGCTAATTCATAGTTTAGCATAAACTGACTGCTGAATTTGCTCACAATCGATATTTCTTCAAACTTTTTTAAATGACTCCAGGTTGGCACAAACATGAATTCTGCATTCTTTTTATCGTCTTTCCTTTAATGTGAAACTACTGGCATGCGTGTCGTAGACTTCACTGATGCCATCTCCATGAGATGAATGTGTAGCTGCTGTGGGGTTCGGTTTGCTTCCAGAGCTTTTGGGGGGAAATTGTTGTGGTTTGGTGTTGGTTTTTTGTTTCATTAGATTTTTTTATTTTTTTATTTCTTTGGCTGTTTTGGTTTTTGCAGCAAAATGTGGCTTTTGTGGATCATCACCATGATCATTGCATGGACTAAATTTGCTCCTCTTCTCTCCTCTCCCTTCCTCCCCTCCCCTCTGTCACTTCCTTTTCACCCTTCTGCCCCCCCTCCTGTATTTTTACCCTCCACTGATCATTTGTGATGATGGTCGACCACACTGCACTCCTCTCTCTCTCTCTCTCTCTCTCTCTCTCTCTCTTTCTTTCTACACCTGTCCTTTGCTTTCTTGCTTATGGCAGCCACCCTTGCGTTCTCTCTTGCAGCAGCGGCAGCAGCCGCTCAGGGCCCCCGCCTCATAGCGGCCCCCACAGGTCAGGTGTTGCCTCCTCCAACACTCCGCCCCCCAACACCAGGCGGGGCGCCCATCATGAACCTCATCCGGCCCACTCAGATGGCTGCAATGCTGCAAAATGGCACCCCCACCCTGGTGCCTCCGACACCAGACGCTGGCCTAATCTACACCACCCCTTATGATTACCCTTACGCCTTGGCACACACCTCCCTGCTGGAGTACCCCATCGAGCACAGTGGGGTTCTAGGTAAGAGAGCCTGGGGGAGCATGGGTGCAGCAGGTACAGCGACCAACTTTAGCCATCCTGGACAGGAGGGCAGCTTGTTTTACCCCGGTGTCGGGGTGCTGGACGCAGCTTTCATGAGCCACAGTCAGGACTTTTTGAAAGGTAAATATGTCATGTCCACCTGAAGATCAAAACTTTAAAGGGTGGAAGTGCTGGTGAAGCTCTTGGGGATGGGATTACCAGCAATGTGGCTCTTATGGACACTGCAGGGGGGGTGGGGGGGTGGGAGGGCTAGGCTGTTGGGAGTCTTCATGCTCGTAGCCGAGGTTATTTCCCTGTTTCACTCCCATTCTTGCCAAATGGAATCACTCTCAGGTTTACATTGCCTCTTTTCTGTAAGGTTTATAGGAGGACTTGGCTCAGTGTGAACTGAAACACGCTCTCATACGTGCAGCATGATCTCTTACCCTTTCATTCAACGGCCTGAAGGCATATTCAGTCTGCCGGCAGATCCCCTTGGATTCTTGCAGCTTTTGAAATCATTTCTCTGTGCTGTTCTCTGCAGGCAGGCCTTGATGCCGGCAGATATTCCCCGTCTCACTCCCACTGGGGATGTTCATTAAATTCTTCCAGTCGTCCCCCCCCCCGTTTTCTTTCTCTCCGTTGTCTTAGCTTCACCCCCCCGTTGAACCCCCGCCCCCTGTGCTTGTACCTGACATTCGTCTTGGTTTCTGTGTTAGGACGACAGTTCAGTCTGAGGGAATAGATGTTATATTTAATCACCGTGGTGCTTAAAGCTTAATGCCTTTTCAACCAAAGAGACGACCGCTCATCAGTTTAGGAAATTGTCTTGAACGCCATATGCTGCGCTTCGCCGAAGTAAAGCCATTTCCCGTATGGACACACGAGAGGCTTAGTGAGTCGGCGTGCCGCTCCGTGTTGGACACAGTTCTCCTGTAGGGTTGTGCGCGGCGTCATGTGGCAGCCGGAGATACAAGTGAGATCTTTTAGCTGACCTGTGTTATCCGAGGGGCCTCTGGGAGACGTGTAGAACAGACAGGGGCGGCCGACTGGCTTCTCTCTCTTTAACTCGAGGGTTACACCAGCTTAGTGCTTTTTATTTACTCACACTATCGATTGGTGCCTTCAGCAACACAGGGCCCTGTGGAAGGCGCGCTCCCACACCCGCGGACTCAGCTTGGCTGCATGCGGTACCGCATCTCCTCTTCTCGGAGAAGAAGGAAACGTCCGGCCATCTGCTTCCTCGCAGTATTGTGCTTAATTGCATAGTCATGAGCCAAAACGTCCTCTTTGACGCTGGAACAATTTTTATTCTCACGGTTGGCGAAGCTTCATTTTCTGGGTTTCTTTTTTTTCGACTCGCTTTTCTGCAAGCGTCGAAGGCGCAGCAACACGCGTCCTGTTTGCTTGTGTCATGTACGTGAAGCCGCGTCGTCCACCCCGCGAGAAGGAAATCAGTTGTGACAAATATAGGAGGGGGGAAAATGACAGCCTCTGCCTTCAGAGAGCAGATTGACCTGGAGAGACACAGTGAGAAAATGAAGCAGAGAGGGAGAGGCAGGTGGTGTCTGCCACTATTCAATTACCATCAGAGTGTATTGGATTCCCCCGCCTTTCAAAATAGAGAGACAAATTTCTCTCAGCTCCTGCTGGATCCCACAGGAAGAATCCCATTATTTTTCTAGAGTCTGTACCCTTTGCCTGCCCCTTTTCAAAGAATTCCAGCGTATCTCTGAGCACTGTGGACTTTTAGTACTTAAGTTATGCATTTATAAATGCCAAACAAATCTTTAAGATGTTTTTTGTACTTCATTTTTCTACATGTAAGAACCATGTGTGATGTGTAAAAGTACTATAATCTGTATTATGTTTTATGTCTTGTTGTACTATCCAAGCATTATAAATGATAAATGTGAATGTTAATATTGTCAGAGATGACTTTTTTTTCCCCTTTTCAAAGTGAACGGTTTCTAACCTTGTGGACCTGTTACGATCTAGGTGCAATGGCTACTAAAGTGAGACGGCATGACACGCGGGTCCATCCTTACCAAAGGATTGTGACCGCTGACAGAGGTCAGTTTAGTCTCTATTGACTGATGCATTTCAATGATTTCTATGCCTATTATGCCTCAATGCCTTAGTTTAGAAAGTGTCTATATTGTGCTTTGTTTGTTTTTCCTACTCCGAATATCCACAGCCACCAGCTAAATGGGTTGGGTGTGGTTCACAGGTTTCTGTTTACATGTTACACTTAATAGATGCAGTATGTGTGGACTTGAACATGTCAAAGCTCAGGCAAAAGTGATCTTAAGAGGTTTCAGTTCAAGCAGCTGTGAAAGCAGAAAAGCTAAATACTTAGCCGAGAGGATTGGAGTTGTATCACGACATTCCTGATGTGACATTAGAGCCTTGTTCCAATACACGACTTATCTCCGGGGCTCTTAAGGAGCCAAGAAAAAGGAGATGCATGTCTGTTCTGTATCGGAGAGTGAAAGCAGGTAGAAGACGGTTACCGCAGCTGCTTTCAGGCACCATTTCACTGCGGTTTGTTTCCATGTTTTTTAGCTAAGGTGGACACGCACCGACATTTGTTAACCCTTGTGCTATCCTATGACCCCACCCTTGCATTGATGTGTCATTCCTATCATGACAAAGGTGGATAAAGGTGGAAAGATTTCATGTAATCCATGGACACCAATGAAGATCCCAAATCATTGAAGAAAAAGGGTTCAGAGCACATTCTAGTGGGTCTAGATGACCCAATGTGTATGTGCTTAGGATAGCACAAGGGTTAATGCAGTTTGCCTACTCTCCAGTGTATTGAAAAAAAAAAAAAGCTAAACAACTTTTCTTTATTATTTTCATTGTACATGAGGTACTGTCATTTTATATTTGAGCCTTTTATATCTAATGTATTTATGTTTTTCTGTATATTTATATTATATAAAAATCTACTGCTAAATAAAGAGAAAGAATCGGAAAGCAGCGATTCATCTCTTCATTGCACATGTACCACTAGTCAGTTATCGCTCACATAACATTAGTTATTTTGTTTAATGAAGTCTCCTTACCACTAATCACGCTGTTTTTAACTTGCACTCCAACTTCAAAGAAACTAAAAGGCTGCATTTTTGGTTTATTTAATTTCCGTTTGACCTTTGTCTGCTTCTTTTTTTGTGTTATTTGGGGCGTCTAAATGAAACCATTGAGGGTAATCTGATTAAAGAGTCAGGCTTAGCAGTTTTGGATCATGACCACATCATCAAATTAGCCCAGTTCATCTGGTAGCAGCAGGGAGATTAGCAGCTAAGAGCCACACCAGAGATTATGATCATTTTATTGTTTAAATGATGTCATTCCGATCTCTTCTTGCTGACACTAATATCCTTTCTATCTTTTTTTTCTGTTTGTTTTTGTTTTTGTTTCTAACCACCTAGCCGCCACCGGCAACTAACACATGACCTTCTGACCTCTGAACTCTTCACCCAATGACGAGCCGCCCCAAGCCTGCCTGCTGATCAGTTAACTGGTAATTGCCTTTTGCTAGCCTCTCGGACGCAAGAGAGGACGAGAGCGGCGCCTGTCCGTAAAGTTACCCTAACTTTCTGACAAAACAAACACAAAAGAAAAGCTAGAAATCGACTCCGACTCTTCACTGAAACGCAACAAAAGCCCAACAAAGTTGTGTATTATTGGTTTTGTTTTGTTTTTTTTCCCTGTGTTCATTGAGTTTACTTCCCATTCTTTCTCTTTCTTTTTCTTCATGAATCAGGGTGGGTGTGTTTGCAGTAAATATATATATATATATATGTTCCTCATGAAATCTGCACTGAATTATATAGCAATAAAGCCCCCCACCCCACCCCTCCCAACCAACCAACCAACCAGCCGACCGACCGACCCCACCCCACCCCGTTGGAACCGCTCTGATTCGGTGACCTCATTCATGTCAAAGTCGAACATCTTAAGAAAGTGACGCAAGCCATTTGGTTTCAGAGTAAAAGCAGAGTCACCTCTGGATGCACCCGACCCCTCCCTACTCAAACATGCCCCACACCCCACCCCGCCCCCCACCAGTAAAACACCCACCTAATGCAAGAGAAAAAGAAATGGAGGGAAAGAGAACACTCACAATAACTGTCATTTTTCACATGTATTTCAGTTGTTGAGCTCTGTGTTGTAATGATAAGCTGACACATTCTGGGTGTGCCCCTCTAAACAGCTTTCTGTCTGTTTTTAAAAAAAGCATGGCCTAAATGATTGCAGAAGGAGCTTTGATTTTTTTATGATTTATGTGTTTTTATTTCCCCCTCCCCCTTCTGTCTTGTTTTAATGCTTTTTTTTTTGTTTTTTAAGTTCCTTTTCTCCTCTCAAATTTGGTTTTGCTGTTCACATTTGGACTCATCGGCCCGGCTCTTGAGCAGAATCGCGTTAAAACCACGTCGATCTAAAGCAAAAGCAGCGTCCCGTTTGAGGCAGGCTGCAGCAAACAACCACAGGATGGAAGGCGAGCTGGGAGGGAGGGTCAGCGTTTGGGTTGTTGGGTCTGTGCGCATGTGTGTGCGTGTGTGTGTGCGTGTGTGTGCTTTTTAATGATACTACATTGAAAGTAGGGTACGGTGAGGCGTCGGGGCTACGCCCCCGTCCACACTACACCCACTCTACAGTGCCTGATGTATTTAGAAAAAAGAAAATATCTCAAGTTAGCTGAGCTGTGATAACAAAAAAAAAGTATTGTGTGCATATTTAGCCAAAGGGTTCTCCAGTGAGTTATATATCTGCAATTATGCATTTGTCTCATAGAGGGCTCTCCTTGTGATAGAGGAGTTTGCCGCCTGTTTTTTTTTTTTTTTTTTTTTAGCTGAAACAGACGGTCGGATGAGTTTGGACCCGTTTTACTGCTCAGTCCCTTTTCCACAGGCGTTTAACACTAAATAACAGGCTAATGAAAATAACCGTAGGAACAAGGACACTGATGTGGTGGACATGAAACCAACAAATCATATCGGTTGCACTGAAAAGCAGCCGTTTCTTTATTATTTTCTTTTTTTTTTAGCTCAAATTTGGACAATTTGTGCTGATTTATGTTTAACCCTAGTGGGTCGTATTACGTCATTTTGGGTGCTCATAATCGAAGCCCTTTCTTCTTTTTCGTTTTTGTTCAGCATGTTTGCGTTTTGTCATCACACGACCATCCCAAAAGTGCATCCACAATGTGTCACACCTTCCTCTGGTCTTGTTCAACTTTCTCAAGAAAAATAGGATGTGAAAGCCATGCCTGCCTGTTCAAATTGCTTTATACATATGTCTCACACGTATATATAAGACTATAAATACAAATGTAGATATGTCATTGCAGAAGAGAACAAAAAAAGAGATAATTTTACAGGGTGCTGGAGAGAAAAAAAAAATTTGAAAAATCTATTTTTGCCAATTTTAGCTTTTGATACTTTACTTGCAGTTACAAAAATCATAAAGAAAAAAAAAAAGTTCCAAACAATATAGAAGACAACCGTCAAAGCGAGTGGGTGAGGAATAAAAAAAAAAAATTGAAGTGCTAAATCGGATTGAAGACAAAGACCAAACCCTGGAAAGCTGGTTAAATCAAGAGAGACGGACGTCTGGAAGGATCAAACAAAGTGCCTTATCAACAGTGGTTTCTGTTTCCTAGTATTCCAGTTGTGTTCAATAGTATCCAGCACCCACTAAGATGGCGCAGAGAGGGATGGGCTAGTGTTACACGCTCCCAAAGGCGGAGCAGGGGAGCGCCACCGCACGGTGGCGTTACCCAAGTTACTCTATGCAAAAAGAATAGCAGTCGTTGTGACCAGCTACAAAAATGTGCCATGGTTTTGTCTTCCTGATTTATTTTTTTCTTCTTCCTTTACTTGATGGCCCTTTACTCTGCTGTTTGAGCAGCCTTTGTTGGTTTATTTTAGGTTTTAATGATCATATGAAATTATGTAATGATTTGGTTTGTTTTTTGGTGACTGTGACTAACCTCTTGGAACAAAATGAACTGCCAACAGCAACCAAGTTATCTGCCAGAACATATTTTGACCATGAGCTGAGAAAAATGCATATGAATCCAGAGAGTGGATGGGAAAGTGGGGCCGCTTTGTTTCAACAGCTGAAAAAAAGCGAAAGCCTCGTCGTTTGACAACAATCCATCGATACAACAAGGTAATGGAGGACCCGGGCGCCGGTTAACGGCGTTTTCGGCTTTTGAAACAAGCGGCTGGAAGGTGGAACGAGGAAATCTTTGATCCGATCCGAACCGCTGCACTCTGTTTTTCTATTCATAGTTCTTTCATCATGCTGTTACAACGAAAGGTCAATGATTTATTTTTTTCCCTTTTTCAGTGTTATTATTTTGAATTGAAATGCAATATTAAAATGGAGCAAGAGATGGCAATTCAGCATTTGACAGTATTAAGAAAATTCCCTCTGCAATGTTACAACATGCTGTGTCATTGTGAAAGGCTGGATAAGTCCATCAGGGGAAAGATGACTCTATCTAAAGATCTACTCTCTCTGGCCTGCCTAATACATGTATGATAATGTAATTAATAGCCATTGTTACAGGTTTATAATGTATTTTTCTAATCTCATTTTATATGTATTATAATCATGTTTCTGAGTAAAAATTTTTTTTTTTTTTTTAAATGAAACCCACTGCAACTCCTCTTCCTCCCCGACCTCTTCTTCATCCTAGACTGTCTCTAGTGGGGAGTGTTGCCTTTTCCCTGTTTTGCTTTTCTTTTATTTCAGTTTTTTTTTGCCAAATCCCAGCTTGTTTAACTCATTAGCTACTTTATTAGTTTCCTTGTCATAAGTATTTTTACATGCTTGCATTTAGTTTTCACGGTGTATGCTGTTATTTTTCTTATTAACCTCTTGGCATTTATTTTAATAAAACATTCTTAGTAAGAATTTTACTAACTTGCTGATATTTTGTCTTGTGTTTTTAACCAGTCTCATGAATGTATTTACCGGTCTGGTTCACGGACTAACACGATTAAAACCAGCGTCTGACCCGCCCCCCCTCCTTCCGAGCGCCACACATGGACACGCGTGCTCCACACATTTATAGTAAAAAACAGACAAAAAAGAAACACACACACACACACAAGAAACGGGATGGGAAGAAGCTGCACGAGTGTCCACCCGTCCTTCCCTTCCGCTCACACTCTCCGTCCTCGCCGCGCTCCAGCACGGCTGCTGCGTCTGGCATCTTCTGTCCCAAACAACTCTTCTATGATTTGTCGTGTCCCTCTGTCGCTGACCCCGATGGGATGGCAGGAAGTAACGGGGGTGTGAGCTGCACGCTGCTTCAGGTCACTCACAGCTTTCTGAGTCACTGGCTCACCTATAAAAGAGGTTTTTTGATTAAAAAAAACATATTTTCCATTAATAATAAAAAAAAGTTTTGTTAAAGTCCACTAACCGTTAACCTTTGGAGCAATAATTACTGCACATTAGTCCTGCTGTGAAAACATAAAGCAGATCATCTCCTGAATAAATAAAGAGGTTTGTACAGCTGTTCCTCAGGGTAAGTTTCTCACTGACAGTTTTTTTGTTGCGCTCTGTTACGACTCGATAGCGGCATCACAATTATCCCGAGCTTTCATCTGTTCCAATTCAGCTTATTCTGGTTCAAGCTAATTCTGGGCCATTCGGGAGCTTCTTTAACGCTCACAAACACATCAGCTGCTTTGGGATCAACACTGTTCCTTTTTTTTTCTGTGTTAAAGTGCTGATTCGAGTTTTAGCAGCGTTTGTGCCCGGGTCCACTCAGCTTCTCTGTGTTTTTTTTTTGGTTTTTCCCTCCAACACAAGCAAAAGATTAACTTTATTAATCCCGGTCCTTGTTTTTTAGCCACTGAACGGCGCCTCAACACCCTGTTTCTCTCCTCTTTGGGCACAAAAACGCTTGATGTGCTGCAGCTCTTTTAACGTCTCAGCGAGTGAGGAACAAAAACGAATCTAACATCTAACATCAAACTTCACTTTTCTCCTCTAAAATCAACATTTTTGTCTTTGATCTGAAGAGGGGTTTTTTGTTTTTTACAACTCAAGCAGACAAAAGAAAGTTTTAAACATTGATTGATTGCAGTGTGCACATCCATGGTCTTTTATCCTAAAGCACAATGTACAGCCCATCAGGAGGTGCCTTTTTAGTCAGTTTACTGCCATTTTTTCTGCTATAATAATCTTTTTTTACCCATTCAATCTTAGATAAGTTAAACTGGGAGAGTTTCACCATGAAAACCTTCAGGCTTCAGGCATCCAATGGGATCCACTGAAGCCCTAACATGAATCTCAGGCAGATTTCTCTGTGCCTTTTCAAATCTGTCACAGGGCATTGTGCTTTTTATTTTATTTTTATTAAAATTTACTAACAGGCTTTTCTCGATCTTTAATTTCCTGTTTAACAAACATTCCTCCAATGAGTTAAACAGCATGTTAAGCAGTCAGTGTTTTCCTCAGCGATGTATACTCAGGTGGTTAATCAGTAAAAACTACCTAAACAAAATGGGTAAACTTTTTCTTTAAGTCCCACTGGAGTTTTTGTGTCCTCTTCATGCGTTTTCTTCTCCCTAAAATTATACTCGTATGGATATATACTGTAAGTTCCTCATTCATTTAGTGGTGCACTAATACCTGTGAGATTTTCTCAGTTTTTTTTGTTGAATTGTTATTTTACATGTGAAGTAGATTTTTGTGTGTTTTATTGTTTTGATGGAAGGAAACACTTTTTGAGAAGAGTGTAATGCCAGTTTTTGTTGCTCACACCAAAAGGAAACAAAAAGAACCAGACAAATGTCAAGTGTGCAATAAAGAACCATATTTACAAGCTTCCCTCTGACTTCTCTACCTGCACTGCTGCTTTGCTTCTGTGTCGCTGACGCCATTTGGCTGACTTGAAGGTAGGTGAGCCGAAAAATCCTTCATCTCAATACAAAAAACATTTTTCTAAACATTTTCTTACTTCTTTTCTGATGTTGTCTACACTTTAAGGTGCAGGAATTTCCTTCAACTCCAGCCCTCCCTGTTTACATCTTTAATTAAACATTATTTTTATTTTTTTTTACAATAAACAGGACTTTAATACATACATATATATATATAAAAACTAAATAAAAACTGGTCAACCACTCCCTTAAATGTGCACACAGAATCCCAACTGAATAATAAATCAATTTAAAAATACTGATACATATTTCCTCACCTGGAGCTTAAAAATCCACCCAATGGTTCGTTTTGGGGGGAAAAGAAAGAAAATTCCAACAAAACTTTAAATATAATTGAGATGTATTGATGATTTTACTAAATATAATTAAACAGAAGTGTAGAAGAAAAGGAAAAACTATGATTGCTTACTAAAATTCAGGCTGTATTTGTCTTGTTTCTTTGTATTTTCATTCCTAAATAAAATCGTCTTTTTTTGTTCCTTATATGATGAATAAATGAAATCCTGATATTTTCAACATATTTCAGTTCCTGATTACCTAATTTTGATGGTACAAAATCCCAAACTGGTGGTGGAAGTCAGTCAAAACTCCAATCTTTGGACACAAAATGGCAACATTTCATGGTTTATTACTAGTATTACTTAATTGGTTATAAATGGGAGGTAGAATGAAAATACAGTTAAAAATATTTTTCAAAATAATATCCAACAATCTGCTTTAAAAAATGTTAACTATTTACCCATTTTAATTAAGAATAATTGTTCCGTCTTCCATAAATGTCCCGTCTTTTTCTATTTATTTTTCCTTTTTCAAGGAAAAATAAAGTTTTGGTCACCATCCCTTTCGTCTGCCCCTGCTTGGAGGACGGAGCTGCTGCTGCTGAATGGGTGGGTGGGGAGCGTTGGTTCATGAAGGGGGGGTCCAGGAAGTGACTTTAATGTCACTCAGGAAGCAGGGAGTGAGAAGGAGCCGATTGAAAGGGAAGAGGCGGAGGATCCTGATGGTGGCTTGGCTCCCAGGAAGTTGCATCAAAGGGACATTTGTCACTGAGGACAGCTGGGACTATAATCGGGAGGGGGGGGGGGGTCTGCGCATGCGCGCGTTTTGAATGGATAGAGTGGAAGGGTTGCATCAGTAGACACAAATGAAGCATGTGCCTGTGGAGTGAATGTGGGGCATTCATCAAAGTGCAGCTGCTTCTCTCTGGCTGTGTGGTGACTTGTTTCCGGGGAGGGGGGGGGCACAGTTGTTGGCGTTTTCAGGCTTTTCCTCGCTCCTGTTTGGAGTGACACAAGAGGGCAGCTGGATTTCATGGCTCTGCACAAAGAGCCCAGCTTCAATTTTATTCCATTTTTTGCCAAAGAGACAGTGTTTCTCCTTGAAGAGTCAGTCACAGTGGTTCCTCTTTCTAAAATTTGCCACATTTGTAGCCAAAATACAGGTGACAGCAGCATCTAAGGAGGGGGAAAAAAACATGCCCGGATTGGCAGAGGTTCGGAATTCTCCTGGCTTGACTGTCATGCGGGAAAAAAAAAAAATCTAAGAAGACATCACTCCACAGCTGGATTGTCGCACACATTCCTGTTGATGCACAAATGCCACGTTAAAAAATGAAACAGCTGAAGGAACTGTCATGCCACCCCTGCTGGGTGAAAGTGATGAATCTTCCTGTCCAGAGCGGCAGGTCCTGATTCTGCACTGACTGATCCGGACAGGTGTGAGCGCTGCAAGCCTGCGGTGCCACCTACTGCTGACAGACAATGCCTAACAGGTGTGTGTCCCGTGTCTAAACACACACACAGAGGAACACAATGGGTAAACGGTGACACACTTCAATTTGCATTTGAATCAAGTCAAATTTGCTGTAAATGTGAGTTGTTCTGTTGGAGCAGAAAAATAAAATACTGTTAGAAGCAGGAATACAACAATTTGGATTCAAACCCCAATTTTTGGGTCACGGTTTTGTTTCAGTTCAATATTTTGTCTGTGTTTTACAAAACAACAACAACAAAAAAGAACTCAGAAAAAATCTTTTTCTTTGATAATAAGCGAGTAACAATGTTGAAAACCATTTCAGTTGCCTCATTCTAAGCCTGGTGTCACGTAATAGAACAACAAACAATAAATCTGTCTTACTTGCTGGTATGCTTAGGGCCATTTACCTTCCCCACAATTCAGTTCAACAGTGTTCACTTTTAAACGGGATTGTTTACTACTTAGCAGCACAGATACATTTCTGTTACTAAGGAAATAAGTAACTTTAATGGTAAAACCGCATCATGAAACATTCGGTGTGATCACATGACCCTTGGCTTTCTAAACGGTTGACTAAATGATCCGTTTTTTTTTGTTCTCCATCAACTTCAAATCTAATTCTTTTCATTCATTTTGTTTCTTTAGCTCAGTGGTTGATGCGACCTTCAACCAATAGGAGCCCAATAGACCACACGCTTCTTTGTTCTCAGAAATATGTCATATTGTCTATCAGAATAATTCTGGATTGCGTTTCTTTGACAAGCATTTGCCAGTGTCTTTCTATCAGCTGGTACCTGTCTGACCATTCTCCTCTGGCATTCACAAGGCATTTCTGTCTACAGAACTGCAGCTTACTGGATATTTTTTCTTTTTCCGACCGTTCTCTGTAAGCCCGAGAGATGGTTGTGCGTTAAAATCCTAGTGGATCAGCAGTTTCTGAAACACTCGGAGCATCCCATCTGGAACAACCATTCCACGTTCAGTCACTGTTCTTCCTCATTCTGATGCTCGGTCTGAACTGCAGCAGATCGTCTTGAACATGTCTACATGCCTAAATGCACTGAGTTGCTGCCTTGTGATTGGCTGATTAGACATCTGCATTATCGAGCAGTGGGAATTTTTTTAATTCAAGACTTTATCAATTACCAGCTTTTGAATGTTATTTGGCGTTTATAGATGCTTGCCAAATAAACAACCAAAAACACTCAAGATTTTGTTTTTTTTCTCTAAAAGTTTGACTCTTGAATGTGACTCTTTGACTCTTTCCCTGACACTTAGTTTGCTGCTTCGGATTTCTGCAGTGACTTTATGAGCATGTTAGCGTAAAAACTACTAAGACGTCCTGCATCTTCGAACTTCCAGTAAGTAAACAGCTTCAGCAGAACGCCAGATCCTTATTATTTTGAATTACAAACAGTCTGGTTAACTCCAAAGCTAAGTTATTGTGTATGAAACTCTCTTTCCATATCACCATCGGTTATGGATAAAGCTAATTAGCCTACATTTATGCAATTATAATAGCCTAATTATGCTCATATTGTATGCACGACAGTGTCTGTAGGAGAAATTGGTTCTCTGTGATGACTTTTGTACCGTTTCATTGGTGCTGCTTTAATGAAACTTCTGTTGACTGCACCATTGTTGGTTTGTCCAACAGAGAATAAACTACAAACAAACTTGTTTGTTTAATTGACTCTTTATTCATCTCCGCATGTTTCTTCTGCTGCCGCCTCAGAGCAGCGTCTGATCGAGTTTGGTCATGCAGACGTAAACACCAGGAAGGGCAGTCACCATAAAAGCAGCCTGACAACGGCTCAAAGCTGAAACTTTACTTTCTTTGAAGGAAGCTCGGCCCTCTGATGGGAGATGACCTTCCTCTGACTCGGCTCTCCAGCGGCTTGAACTCCAGACACAGCAGCCGTGTAAACACTCCTCCGCGCACTCATACATAAACACAAACGGAGGCAATAAAAAAAAAAAAAGACAGAAAAACAGCACCCTCCCTTCCCATTCTGACTGAGAAATATTTGCACTACTGCAAAAAATAACTCAAAATCCTGCATGTTCGGGAAGTGAAAGCACTGTGTGTTTGCGTGCCTGCACACTGTCATAGTGCTCGTGTGTGTGCAGGTGTGTTGGCGCCAGGCTTCCCTTTGAAACAGCACAATGCTGTAAGAATGTGTCTGTGTGTGAGCTCACCCTGGGAAATGAAAACGCTGACCCAATTTAATACACCTGTGTCTCACTGCACTTTGGCCCACCACTCCATCACACACACACACACACACACACACACACACACACACACACACACACACACACACACACACACACACACACACACCCCTAACAGCAGCTTTCCAACACCACCTTATCCAGGTTCTCTGACATGCTGATTAATTTTAGCCAAAGAAATGGCAGCTTTTGAGTGTGAATCATAAGATTATAAAGCTGAGTGCAGAATTCACGGTTTGTTTCAAACCGCTGTGATGTTAGATATGCATTTATTTAACTCCTAATGCATGTGTACCAAAAAGCACTAAACTAAAGGAAATATGAAGTGTTAATAATGAAAACAGACGTTCAGAGGAAGCAGCAGGTAAAAGCTACTCTGACATTTGTTATCAAAATGATGGTTTGTGTCGTATGCAATGGCTGCAACCCGCATACTGGGTGTTTCCCAGCATGCCACTCAGGTCCTGGGGAGACTCTTGGAGTAGAGTGGCCTCATGCTGAGCCCTGAGGCGCTAATGAACTTCCTGCCATAAAGCCTTCACACACATTGACATAATCTCCCACACATCTCTGACTAAATGTGATCCCACTTTGTTTCGGTTAGAAAACGGCCTCATTGTTGCAGGATTTGTACCTCCAGCACGTGTCTGTAATTACATGGATTTACAATCGGAGTAAACAGGAGAAAATTGTATTTTTCTTCCTCGTTTTATCTTGAATTAAGCTGTCCTCTCAGATTTGCATCAGCCCTAAATCTCAACACTCCGGCATGATTTTATGCGCGCACACAATAAAATCCAGACCGTGTTTTCCTAGCTTCATGGAAACATCTGTTTATGTGCCAGAGCGGCTCAGTTCTATTACTCAACTCCTGTTATCCATTAGCAGTGTTGGAAATAGCTCATCACAAAAGTAATCTATTACAGTAACATTGCTTTTTGTTCATCCTAAAGTGAGTAGGTTATTGATATTTCATTTTTAAGAAATATTTACTTCAGTAACTTGTACAATACTGCCCAAAAAGTATTTATTTAAAGACCCACTCCAATGAAAGTGGTGTTTTTAACATAAATCATTATGAATCAGGAGCAGATGACATACTGCCATCGGAATAATCTTGTAAATTTGACGTAGGGCAATCAATGGCAAGTCACAAGTCCCTTCTGCTCTGCTCCATTCTGATGCATCCACTTGCAGACGACTTGATGTGTCTTCATTTTCCTTGTCTGAGCTGGCATCTGGCACAAAGCCGAACGGCTTGATAGCTCAGATATTGCCTGTCATTTTTGTTGCACTGGTAATGTTAGGTTGGGGTTGGTGAGAAGCTGTAAGCCAGCGAGACAGAGGCATGATGGGAAATGGAGGAAGGCTTTCTCGGTGCCAACAGTCCCAC
The DNA here is from genome assembly GCF_053564925.1 of Oryzias latipes. NCBI lineage: Eukaryota > Metazoa > Chordata > Actinopteri > Beloniformes > Adrianichthyidae > Oryzias > Oryzias latipes. Next base: position 24,282,952 of record NC_136258.1, read on the forward strand.
CCACAGCTCAGAGGCAAATTTAATGAAATACTGCCGCTCTGCACTGTCCTGGAAAGTGTCACAGGTTTGTGGATTTTGGCTAAAAATGCCATAAAATATCACCGGGAACGCTTTTACAATAGATCAAACAATGATCTGACTGAGACTTTAAAGCATTGAGCGCATAAGTTGTTAACAAATCGAAAGGGGAAAAAGCCTTTTGTCAATTTGTAAACTTTGGATGGCCTTTATTTTAATTTATATGGAGGAGCCTGACTAAATCTGTGGGTTGCTCCTGACATTTTAAGATAGGTTCTTTCACTTAAACAAAAATCTACACTATCATCAGTAAGAAGCCAATAAAGGTGAATTATGTAACACTTTCCTCGAAAGGAATCACAATTTGCTGAACAAAAACAGTATAAAACCAATGTATAAAACATATTAAAGGTAAGAGAATCTAAATGTGTTTAATCTTGCCAATATGAAAAATCATGTTTAGCTGAAATTCAGCGTAGGTAGAACGTTCCAAGGTCTAGGAGCCATGGCTGGGAAGGTTTCCAAAAACGGACGTTGAACAATAAAACCCAACCTGATGAGCTAAGAGCTCCAAAAGGTTTGTGGGATCTGAAAGGTAAGGTATGGACCTGACCATGAAGAGCTTTGAAAGTCAGAGCTCAAATTTGAACAGCGTGGAGGTTGGAAAGCTCTGCTTGGCTTAAACATGTATTAAGGGTGATACAGTAAACCAGGCGTGATGTAATGAAGGTAGGAATTATACTTTCAAGTTCTGCCTTGGATACTAGAGACCTCAACTTGGAGATGTTCCTCAGCTTGAAAAGCAGTTTTTGGTTGAAAATTTAAATGGTTATTGAGATACATTGCTGAAACATGACACTGAAGTTCTGAAGGCTGGACTAGGCGGACGGGCCAGGAGAACCAAAGTGGTGTCTGATCAGGAAGATCTTTTTCAGAGCAGAAAATTGACATTAAAAAGGAGAAAAATAGGTCCAGAGTGTGAACTTTGACATTAGAGGCGCCTTCATCATGCTGAGTGACATGAAGAGTCAGTGATGGATAAGACGTCAACAGCTGTGCCACATGCGGTTTTGTCAATGAGGATTTCAAAATCACCCAAACTTTTTTTCAGTTTGTCAGTGGAGGGTAAAAAGTCAATAAAGTACATGAGAAAAATACCTGCAGGCCTTTATTTTTTAATTTTATTTGTTCGGGAAGTGGTAGATTAAACCATAATAAAATGACTTTTATTAAAGTAACTTAAAGGACATGCATGAGTCATGTAAATGTAAATTAAGGGATTTTTTTAAATAACAAACAATCCGTAACATGTTACAGTTTGGAAGTACCTTCCATTTGTTTATTTATTAATTATTTTATTGAATCACATGAGGATATTACAAACAATCAAGGCGGATCCCTTTTCAGTATCACTGTCAACTTCAACATCACTATTTGACGTTTAACATAATTCAAAAACCCATTTATATGGGGGTTCACCTTTAGGAATTTGTCATCGTGGATAAAAAAAATCTTATACAAAATCAACATGTTAATTATAAAGTCTAAATATTAATCTCTTAGGTACATTTTCATTTTGATAGCATTCCAATTTACTTGGTCTATTGTAATATTTTCACCTGTCATCCAATTATGAAAAGACGGCCAGAATTGCTTAGCATGCACCTTGCGCGACACTGTCCGTGTCCATCAAAAGGTCACATTTATAGCTTATTTTCAAGGAATACTGTCTGCGGGATGCACATGCAGCAGTCCCGCTTGTGTCATCACACTCACAGTGACCCTTCAACTCTGCAAACCATCTGTGTGAAGACTATAAATTATTCTATGAACATCTTGTTCTTGGATATTTTATTTATGGGAAATTTAACACATAGATAATTAATGTAGATCTTTCACTCATAATCATGGCTAAATATTACTTACACCAGTGTAGGTTTGCTAAAAATAAAAAAATAAAATCTTATTTGTTTTTCACAAAGAGGTGATACTGTATGTAAAAACTATTGAATCCTGTTTAAAAAAAAAACTTTTTCAAACATTAGAAATTTTCTTTTTTGATGTATTATTATTATTGTTATTATTATTATTCGTCTTTGAACTTCCTGGCAAGTTCAATTATCTGTTTTTGTTTTACTCAAACGGATTTGAAAGAGGTACGAAGTGTCATGTTTTGTATGACGTTCTTTACTTACATTTGTCAATAAAGTTTATTTAAAAAAGACTGCTTGAATGACCCAGTTTTGAAATCTCGCGATAATAACAAATATTCCAAAAAAACTATTGGAAGTTCGGTACCTTGATGACATTTATTCAGATTAACCTGTTAATCGCGCGACTGTATCTGTTCTTTTGCAGCAGGTAAGTGAATAATTTTATGATTATTTTACTGAATGTTTTAAATTGTTGACAAAATCGAGTTAATAGTGTCAAATAAATGTGTTGGAACTAACCATTAACACCTATGGGTGAACTGCTATCATAACAACATATTTGTTTGGATGTCAAGAAAACCCTTTTGTGAAATATTGGAATTTTCTTTTCCAAAAATATTTGTTTGTTAGGCTAATAAACATATTGAATAAAAAGAAAAGAGTCTCTTTTTGTGTCTGAGTAAAGAGGAGAGCTGTGACCGGAGGAGTTTTGCATCCTGTGTTTCCCTGCAGAGCAGCTGCTGTCCTCTGATCCAGGAAGCTTGAATCTAATGGAAGCTCCACATTCTCCAGGCGGGCTTAACACAGCACCAAACTGTGACTATGCAGCTATGCAGCTACTAACAGGTAAATCCACAGCCGGCTCATGAAGAAAGTGTCATATTGCCCTGATTAATCTGAGGGTCATTAAAAAAAAGCTGTAATTAACACAGGAGGGACAATTAATAGGGAGGTGATGTTTTCCATCCAGACAGTGGGGGCTGTGTTGTTCTTGCTGTGAAAGTTATTAATGTGTAAAATTATCTTTTGATTAAAATGTTTCCATATTCTAAAGAGCTCATATATTTGATTAAGCTTTAAAACACTTTTACTCTAATTTTTTGCTTAATTTTTAACAAACTAATGAAAAAACCTGAATCAAAAAACAAACAAAAAAATGTAGCTCATGATTTCTGTTAATGTTTCTACAAATGGAAACGGTGCATCTATATGTTTTAACGGGAAACTCTGCCTGCACTTCTCAGCGAGACACAACAACCTTACAACAAATCCATATAGCCTCAACTATTGATAACAAAACACATATTTGTATATTTTTTATGCTGGCACTCATAAATTTAGCTTAAAACAGTTTACACAAGTGGTCCCCAACCTTTTTCAGGCAACAGACCTGAATTTTGCATCAGATTTATTTATTTATTTATTCATATTTTTAGTCTCCAATTTCTCTAAACTTTTGAGTGTAATGTTTATCTTCATCCTCGGTAAAATATTTGCAGCTGGTTTAAACTTTATTTGTTTTCTGTGTTTACTCATTAAAATGTGATACAGATTTTCCCCTAAACCCATAACTGTTAAAATGGGAGCTAAAATAAATCGGCGATAGGTTCGACTAAAAGCAAAGTCCTTCAAATTTAGGTTTTTTTTGAAAATGTAATGGTAAAAGTGAATCAACTGTTTTAGCCACTTATTAGCAGCATCCTCTTAACATTAGACAGCCGGGTGCTGAATATTACATCAGTGGTGCTCATTACGTTGATCGCGATCGACCCGTTGATCTTCGAGAACATGAAGGTAGATCGCAGGCCAGCAAAGATAAATAACAAAAAAAATGTACTTCTAAAAGATCCACCGGCCAATCAAAATCCTCACCGAGAAGTACGGGACTTGATTGACATGCAGAACAGCCAATCGGACATCCTCTGAAACATACGTCACTGCACATACGTGTTTAAATTCTCTGAGCCCAACTTCTGTCTGTCATCAGAAAGTCTCTTTCTGCCCCGCGGCACGTCAAGTCCCCGGCAGAAGACCACGCCGGACAACCGGAGTGTTTATTGAGGCCGCCCCGCGTGTTTCCTCCTGCTATCGCCTCTGGAGTTCTCCCCCGATAAATACGAGTTCATTAAGGAAGTTGTTTTTTTTTCTGTGGCAGCACCTTTGAAATGCCATGCTCCCCCCATTGCAGGGTTTACAACAGAGCATGACATACGATAGTCGCTGCTCCCTGTCTTTGTAATAAAACGCCTAATACAAAAGTATTTTTGTCTACCGTAGATACTGTGTAGTTTTTAATCATCAGTACATAAACAACAATGTACAAATAAACATGTAACTAATAAACAAACATTCAACAACAAACATTTACTAATAATATATATATATATATACACATATATATATATATATATATATATATATATATATATATATATATATATATATATATATATATATATATATATATATATATATACACACACACACACACACACAGGTAGATCTTCAAGACATTGTCAACTCAAAAGTAGCACACATGCCAAAAAAGTGTGAGCACCCCTGTTATACATTATTATTTTGGTGTGCAATTTTCTTGGAAATCGAAGACTCTTCGTCTGTTTTTCTCACTGGCTCTTTTTTTTACAAAAAAAACTCTAACTTTGCTAGCTTGGAAGTTTCAATTTAGCGGTCGGCACAGCCGCTTTAACAACGTAGCGGATGTATTTTTGACACATGACTTGATGTGCGTCAGGAATGAGTCGGATGTGGTGAGGAGAATGTAATTGTTTTTCTAAAATGAAACTTTTATAAATAAAACAGAAAAATGTTGGTTTCTCTGCGGCACGGTGCCAACTGTCCACTGGACTGGTAACAGTTGACGGTTTGGAATCACTGATTGACATTACACATTTTTAAATCAGTTTTTTTTTCCTTTTTTACCTGAATATTAGATTTCAATTTGTTACTTTTTACCAGATGCATTTAATTGTTTTGTATTGTACACATTTAATTAAACCTTTACTTTGAGGATAAAAAGTTTGCAATAACTCAAATTATTTCTCTGACTATCACATTAATAAGTGAGCAGTACAGGTGTTTTTCCCTCTCCTCTTGTTTGCTGGAGGTACAGTGAGTCTGGGTTTTGTTCACCGTGGAGACGGAGGCCACAGAGAGCCGAGTACATGTCTGCTCTTATCACAGTCTGCATCTCTGTCTGTCTCTCATTTTGCTCTTATCTGCCAATCCAGCCTTTCTTTTCCTCTCTTCTCCTCTCACCCCTTTTAATGTTTTCCACTTCTACGTTGCATGACTCAGTCTAATGGAAAGGAGGGAGCATAAAAAAAATACCCTCCTTCAAATATGCATGCACCGCGCGTGCTTCTTCATTTTAATGCCAAGGCTGATTAAGCGGCACTGCTTTGCCTAAAAGAGTGGCAAAGAGTGCATGTAAACTGGTCTTCAGAGACCAAGGTTGACTGATTTCAAAATAAGAACACCACGGCAAGTGTGGGAAATTGAAGGGGTGAGTCAAGTGTGTTCTCATGTCTGTACTGACAATTCAAGCTTAATCACATTTAAAACAGCTCATCTGGAAGTAAAAGTACAAATATTGCATGACAAAAGTGTGTTGTTTTTTTAGCACTCTACGCTGTTATCTGTATGATTCTATGTTCGCATGAATAAATTATTTTCAGCCTGATGGAATTCCCTCTGTAGCTTTATCTGACTTTGCAATAACTTTGCCTATTAATTATAAAACCTGCAGATGTAAAGCAAATTAAAAAAAGGTAAAGTTGCGCTTGTTTTTAGTCTGGTTTGAAGAAATATGCATCCAACGAGTTGAGCAGCATCAGGAGTGTCGTCGAGGTCGCAGGAAACCGTCCAAGAAGCGGAGAAGACGCGACTGGATGAAGTGTGGCGTTCTGGACGTCTGCCGGAGGTTTCTAGTTTCTTGTGGATCACAAAAGACACTGAAAATTCATGGAAATAATTTTTATTGCTGTCATGCAATGACTTTTTTGATGCAAATAATTAATTGTGACCCCTAATTAACTAATCTATTGAATCTATTAAAAAAAATAATAATAATAATTGCTGTGAATAGTCTCATTTTGAGGTATTTTCATTTTAATTTGTAACATTATGTCTTCGTAAAAGATCAAAATACAACCAAAGAAGAGTGCAGTATGAAGTTTTTTTTATAACAGACTTCCAACCTTTACTTTTACACCACCATGGGGGATTTTTTCAATCTCAAACAATTAAGAAACAAATCCAAAAAATATTCACCACAAACTTCCTACTTATACCATAATCCATATGTTGACATACCTTATTCCACAGTTTATCACAACAACAAGAAAATACGAGTGATTTTATAGTTTCCTCCAACTTGTTTGTTCAATTTATTAATTTTGAAGACTGGGATGGAGCAGAAAGAGAGAAGAGAATAAAAGGAGATGAGACACAGGAGAGGATTTTTTTCTTTGTTGTGACTGGAAAAACAGGAGGTTTTGTCCAGAGGTGAACTTTTCATCTAAAATGATCCTTTGAAGAGCTCATAATGTTTAGAATACATGCCACTTTTATCAGATGCTGCAGCGGGGTGGGTTTTTGTAGCGGTTACCATGACAACGTAACACACAGCGAATAAATATCAAATCAAATAGTCTGCTTTTTGTGAAAAACGATTCAAAAATAACAGAATGAAAGTACCAATAATTGATTTAATATTTCTATCTTTTTTAAGCGACCATGGTATAAGCGGGAAAATGTCCTTTGAGGTGTGCACGATCAGAAATGAACCGACTTTGCGGAAGTAACAAAGTCCGACGCGAGCAGGTCTCCATGTCATCCAATAAGTTATGATAACAGACACCGTGTCGGTGATGATCCTTTACAAAATAGACAAGCTAATAGTTCTAGATAAAAATGAGATCACCACAATTGCAAAAAAGGACACGCTGATTTGTCTGTAATTAATTAATTTGACGCTCATAATAATTCTTACTTTTTAGGAAAACACCAGATCTCTGATGAAGCTAACCTAATAAAAAAAACAAATGTTAGCAACATTAAGCATTATCATAGAATGGACAGATTGAAAGTTTGGATTTGCTGAAGATAAACCAAGCTAAAATGCAGCAGCAGCGCGTTTGCAAAAATGAAGGAAAACCTTTACACCGTACACCGTACACACCGGGACGAATTTCGCGCGCGATTTTCGCCGACGTTTAACGCCTCGTGACTAAACAAAGGGCACCAATGAGAGTGTGCACACCGACGCAAAAAAACACCACGCGTCAAAGCGTCAAAAAGAAAAAAACGCCTCGGGTTCGTTTTTTTTTTGTCTACGCCTCGCGTCGAAATCTATTCGACCAATGAGAACGGCGCTTTTGCACACGTGTCTGGAGCCTCTGAAGTTACAGTAAAACACAACTTGGGGGCGCTCAAACACAAAACTGCCTTGCTGAGCACACATACCAGCGAAGAAGATAGACGCCGAGTTGCATCTACACAGCCGCGAAGAAATAATGACGGACATTCTAAAATATCCCCGAACCAAGCACCAGTTGGAGCTAATGGTGCTTGAAATATTCATGTTTTCTTTGTATTATTCTGACAAGCGCGTAAATACTTGCTCTCTTTTTCTGAGTGAAAAGCGACTTTAAGAAGCGTAAAGTTGCGCAGCGCCACCTTGTGTACAGGAGTATTTGTGTTTTACATTAAGCACCATCTAATGTCAGGGAATGTAATTGCACGTTCGCTCGGCTCATCGTCAGCGAAAATCGCCTGGGTGTGAACACAAAAAACGTGGCGAAAAACGCTGGCGAATAACGCCTGGCGAATATTCGTCCCGGTGTGTACGGGCCTTTAGGAAGCTAAAAGCTGTTGTTGTTTAAAGCCCTTTAATAATTTCCCGTCAGCCAGTGTCAGCACTTCTATTAGTTCTGACAGTCTGCTGCTACGGACCATAGAGGTATTTGTTAACACGATGCTGGACAGAAATCAGAAGCAGCTGCTGCTATTCCCCATTAATCTTGACTGGATAGAAAAGCCATTTTAAATCATTTGATGTCGATCATTCTGTAGCAAAGAAGACTGTTTACTAGTGGGAAACCATTCTGCCAGCTGCCAGTCTTCCTACAATTTTCAACTGTCAACTTTCAAGCAACCTAAGGTCAAACATCACCTTTATCTGAGAAGCTGCAACTCAGGACTTCTGAGACTGGAATATTAATGGGCCTATATCGTGCTTTTCTTAAGCCTTTCAGAGTAAACTATATCCATATATATGATAATATTTAATGTTTGGGACACTAAAGAACAAACTTTTTAATGAAGTAGGAGTTATTTTCGCAGCTCATTTGCCCACCCCCGAAGTAAGACGACTCGATCTCTAAGGCTTCCCCTTTCACTCCATGTGGGTGCCGCCCATTTCATAACGTTAACATGGCAGCGTGTCTGTGCTTCGCCCACGAAAACAAACATCATCTGAACTTTTGTAAAGATGTATATTGTGCATATAAAATGAAAACATTTTGCCAAACACCACTAGCTCTGTGGAGGAAGTGTGTGTGTGTGTGTGTTAGCCTTGGGCGGAGCTAGCAGGGCACATTCTTCCTGGAAGGGGCTGTTCTTTCATATGTATGAATGTGAGAACCGGGTCGTTTTCGTGGATTGGGAGGGTCTGGTGCTCAGAGCGCAGGTTTTTAGAGGAATAGAGAAAAGCGGGAATGGATCCAAATACTGCTTTAAGTTTTAAGTATAGTAAGGAATTAACATCATAAAATTTTGAAAGCTCAAAATTTTGACTTTGCATGATATAAAACATTTGCGTTGATGAGGGCTAAAAACAATTGCCTTTTTGGTTGGAGGGGAGATTTTAATATATTTTTTTACAAGTGGTAATATTTTGAAAATAAAAAATGATAAAGTCAGAAATATAATACAGTTAAAATGTGGACAGATTTCCTTTTTTTAAATGTTATTAAAGCATGGGGGAATTTTCAAAGCTTTTGAGGTAGCAACATGATCTGGACACTTTGGAAGTTATTGAATCAACTCTTCAGTGTTTTGGGTTCAGACTGGGAGCTGACTGTCTTCTAGCTTGTGGCTCCACTAAATTTGGGTGGTGAATGTCTGCAAAAGCTCCATCGGTTTGTCATAATGCAGAAACAACTTGAACACATTCTAAAAAACAAACAAACACACACATGGATCACAGAAACAATAACATCCAGACTCACATCTGGCCGTCCTGCATAAAGTAGAAACACACTTACCCCCCCACCGCTCCGCTGCAACAGCCTTTGGGGCAACTTTTCATTAACGTTTGGGTATTTCTTCAAACCCATTAAAATAGGCCTCTCCTAATCTAAATCCAATAATTTGTGTAGTTCCCCTCCCTGCACCGGCATCAGGCTTTGCTCTGTCTAACCCAACGCTAAATGAAAGATTCATTATCTGTTGTTTGGACAGGGATTATGCTGATCGGGGCAGCTTAAGGCAGAAGACATAAAGACTCTTCATCAAATTCCTCAGCTGTCGCAGCAACGTTCCATTTAATTCGAAGCAGTTGGATGCTCTTGAAAGCACACATATTCAGAAAGCACCTTTTGCGTCTTTGCTTCAGCCTGACACACCTTCATCTTCCTCATCCCTCTTGGTTTCCTCATCATTTGTTGCTCTGAAATGTTTTCATTATGAGAAAGACCAAAAAAGCTTATTTTTTGTTAAGCTTTATAGATTTAGGAATTATGACCTGAGTACTATAAGAGGTTGCAAAATGCAAAATTTACGTTTCACTTTTAAAAACTTTCCTAAAAAGTCAAGCCCCTAAGCATGAAAAGGCTTTCAGCAAAACCTACCACAGTTTCCTGCCATCATAGTGGGGGAAAAAACTTGTTTGTTCAATTCACAGTCACAAAATGTTGCACACGTCTTTTTAACACACAGAAGAGCGCCACCTGCTGTCAGTGTGAGACAGTTTTTAGAAAAATAGCTAAAATTGGTTTTGTATTTCCACCCAGAATCTGTAAAATGTATTAAGTTACCATGGTGCAATCACTTTAAAAGTAGTTGCCAATTAAAATCAAATGGTCACTTTGGCACTATTGTTATGTACAGTACAATTGAAAGGGGTTTTATCTGGGTTTATTTTTTCCACAGAATAGATGTAGTCATTTGACCAAACTTTACAGCTGAGAGTAGAGTGTAGCTGAGAGAATCCATCCATCCATCCATCCATCCATCCATCCATCCATCCATCCATCCATCCATCCATCCATCCATCCATCCATCCATCCATCCATCCATCCATCCATCCATCCATCCATCCATCCATCCATCCATCCATCCATCCATCCATCCATCCCAGCGTGTCCTGGGTCTTCCCCGGGGCCTCCATCCAGAAACCTTTTTTTTTCCCAAAATAAAAAATATTTTAAAATAAAAGATTGTCGAAACTTAAAAGGACGTTTATTTATTTTTTAAAATTATTTCTTCTGTGGCCGGTGCCAATTGATCCACGGACCAGTACAGCCCCCCCCTTACCACGAAAAACTGTGACAAAATAAGCCAAAAACATTCAGCTTTAATACCATGTCAAAATGTTAAACCTTTCTGCTGCTAGAGACTAGAAACCGTTGGAGAACACGGCTTTCAACAACCCCAAAGCGGTGTTTTGATCCATTTACACATCCCTGAGAATTCCTCTAAAACCCTATGCTGCCAGCTCCGCCCCCAGGCTAACACTCACACACACTTTCTCCACGGAGCTAGCGGTTATTGGCCTTATGCTTTTCTTTTAGATGCATGCACATCCATCTTTACAAAAGTTTGGATGTTGTTTGTTTTCTTGGGAGAAACGCTGTCCAAGGTCGACTCTAGGTTGACGTCATGATATGGGCGGGACCCCATATCACGACGGCCCATTAAAAGCCACTGTGAAGGCCTATTTCAAATTCAATATAAAATTACAATTTGAGAAATAATATTGAAAAGGAACATAAACTGTATTTTAAATTGTCAAGGAGTTTTTGGTACCATATTTCAGATGAAAATGCATTTTGTAAATAACAATTTAATACTAAAATATGACATTTCAGTTTATTGTTTGCTTTAAATTTGTTTGTTTTTTAAGGAATAAAGTTCAGTTTTTTGTTGGAGAGGCTGAGCCTGGGAGGTAAACTGCACTGCAAAGACGGAGCAAAAAGGTGTCTTTAAAGGTGTCAAATTAAAAACTCTTAATCTGCCTATCCGTCTGTCCATGTCACCTTTTCCCTCAGATCTTCCAGGTTTCCAGTTTATTTTCATTTCGTGGTCTTCATAAAAAATGGTGTTTGTTGTCTGCTTCACAGAAATATTTCTTTGCAGTATTCATTCATTTTACAGCTTTCTGTCAGCTGTTCTGACATGAAGGAGAGAAAGCTCAGGAATGTTTTCAAAGTCATCTTTTTGCATAAACTATCATCAGTCTGAACCTTTTTAGAGTTATTTAAGAAAATTCGAAGCACAGTCAAAAGAAGAATTCAACTCTGTGGTTCATGTAGATGCCCTTTTAAAATCCAACCACGCTGGAAGAAAATGTTATTTCTGAGCTAAAATGAATCAAAATCCCAATGTCTTAAGGCCATGTGACACAGCCACTACGTACATTTTGCCTGTTTTCCATTTATGAAATTACAGTCTTTTGTGATACGTGTGTGATATTTTTAATTCATTGGTATTTGTTTCAGAGATGTCCGTCGAGGGTTTCCGCCGGCGGGTTTTTACGTGAATTTTGTTTTGAACTGTTGGTCAGTTGAAAATTATTACGTTTACGCGTATTTTACGTAGTTTATATGCAATTAATACATAAGTTTCACGAGATTGCGCATGATTATTGCATACGCGTATTGGGGCTTTCCCTGACCGTATGTTTAACAGACTGTTCATACATGTACCACCGATGTATAACTTGTATCGCGTATAAGGCGCACATTTTACGTAAAAATTACGTAATTGCCACATAAATCACTAATGCATATAAACAGCACAATAATCACACACAGTTCATGTTCTACATTAGCTGTGTTTACATGGACAAAAGTAATCAGAAAGAACACCTGATTGGAAAAGAAATATGTCATGTAAACACGCCGTTTGGAATAGTCTGCCCCAATCAGACTCGTTCGGATCAAAATTTCTTTCCGATCGAGTTAGGTGGGTTTTGCCGATTGTTGATCCAATCGTTGTTCATGTAAACGTTCATTCCGATCATGTGTCACTACTGCTCTGGTTTAACATCATTCATAGACGGTGTTTCGCTCCAGAGAAAGCTTTAGAGCTCAAACAGGACCGACCGGCTGCTCTGCGGACGCCCAGTGCGAAGCGCAGCTCCGCCCTCGCCCCCCTGGCTCTTCGCCTCTCCCCTCTCTTACACCCCTCAAGAGGGGGATGTGGGGGGAAGCGCTTCGTGTCCCGTGACGTCTGGACCCTGCGCAGTCCGGGCTCGGGTGCCGGTGGACCGAGCTAACTGTGTCTCTGAGCAGAGCAGTCGGGTTTATAACTTGTGTTTGAGGGGAAGGGAGGGTGCTTTGTTACGTGTGCGTTTTGTTAAGTGTGGGAGACTTCGGACTGCGATAGGTCCCGCCGCTCTGGGTTAGCGACTGCCGGACTCAGGAGAACTGTGTGTCCGAGCAGAGCCCGGGCCGCCAGCCCACACAGAGGCTTTGGGGCGGTGTTTGAGCTTTTCAAAGCAGAAATGCCGCTCAGTCCTTAGAAACCGTTCATACAATCACATGGATTTGTTTTTCCAGTCGTGTCCCGACAAAATAAAGGCTGATGTTATTCCCACATATTTACGTGCAGCCAAGATGCAGATTGCAGCAATACCCGTATGGATTTAATGTTCATCAAAGACTAATGTTGATTTAGCACGTTAGCCTCTCCTAGCCCTTCTTCCAGCTCCGTTCTTCCACAATAAAAGCACTGACCACACGGATTAAAATTGAAATGATGAGCGAACAGGCGCTTCATAATATTCATAACAGTAATAAAAGCACATTTGGAAGATCGTCTCATATATTACCGAGCTGCTGCATAAATGTATATGGCAACTCCATTTGTTTACAACGGGACTCATTTCCTCTTCCGGTATTTTCAACACTACTGCGCCTAAATGATTTATTCTGACCGACAGTGTGACCCATGTGAAGGTTCATTCTAATAGGAAAAAGTTTTTCTGATCCCATGTACACGGTTGGATTTTAATCCGAACATTGATCCGATCAAGATATTTTGAGCATGTAACCGCGGCTATTGATTTACGTGTTCTTTGCGTGGTTTATTCGTACTTCTTCCATATTTTATTATGCTTCACATGTTGATGATTTCACATGAAGACCTCAACTTTTCTCACATTTCCCACATATGACCAATTTTCGTCTGTGCAATATGCGCAAAATGTACACAGTGACCTCTACATAATCAGTTTGTCCTGTTTGTGTATTTAAATTTTAATTACAAGACAATAATATAATCTTGAAGTTGTGTCATGGCATCAGGACTTCTAATCTTCTCTTCTATTGACATGGCAATTAGGACTAGATCCTAACATCACCCTGCAGTTTTTATAAAAACATGTAATCTTTAACGGTTTATTTGATAAACATGTGAGTGGATTTCCTTCAGTTCTCATTCATTTTAATTTCCAGACAACAGTCTTGTCGTAGAAACCTGATGAGCTCTCAAGCGCAATATCCAAATCTTTAAAACAAGTCTATAAAATATGACCTGTTCAAGGAGGAAAATCAATATTACATGTTTGTCTGCAGGAAAGCTGCAGACACATTTGCTGTGCTGACTTTTCCAATTTCTATATCCAAGATTACCATCGCTTTCGAGTATGCAGCTCATTTTGAAAAACAGAATTTCATTCAGCCGCTGCTGTAGCTGTATACCCCGAGGCTTGAGAAGAGAGGGGGAAGAGTGCATTAATAAAATGAGTGAAAGACAGTGTTATTTAAATCACCTCAGCAGCATAACCAAAGGCCTAACCTGGGTTCTCTGCAGCTTCCCAAACATGTTTCCACACCTCCACTATTGAACTTAATCAAAGATAAGTCCAGACGGATGCTCACTGACAAACCGAGTCGCAAAATGTTTCCAGAGCTAGTGTTGATTCATTGATATGCAAAGCAATTATATCCAGCCTCCTATACCATGTTCATTAAAAGATTTGTTCTAAATAGTCTATTACCAAAGCTGGTAAATTGAGCCATAGCCCCGTGAGGCCTCACCACTCTCGTTTATTTCCACTCAAGTAAAGAGAAGAACTGGAACAATACAAATAAAGTAAATTGAACTATGTAATTATGCATGCTTTCATTTTGGTAAATCTTCTAGCAATCAGCATTTTTCTGCAGCAAATGAAACCCAATCCACGACACTACCACAACCATATTTGTAGTTACAGTGGTCCCTCATTAATTGCGTTGTAAAGATAAACTGCGATAGGTGAAACTCATCTTAAACCTTTGGTTACATGCGTCCGTACACGTCAATCCCTGTGCAAATGATTGACCTGTACAGCTGCTGCAGGTTTTTGGGTTCTCTGGGCCCATGGAAGGTCATAGAGAGGCTGCATTTTAAGGGGAGTGCTGGTGTGTCTGGAGTTCCCTTGAGTTTGCATGAAACTGGAACGTGTGATTGGAAAGGGTAATGTGACAGTATCTACCTGTAAAGGCAGTTTTGACAAAGGCTTTATTCTTTTATAGTAATTATAGATGTCTTAAGGCAGTAAAACCCCTTACGAAACAGTTCACACACTTCTCAGACAGACAGAACTTTAATTGAACTCACGATGGAGAAATTGCTTTGTTATCATTGCTCAGTAAATAGCAGATAATAGCATAATAAATGACACAAAGATACAATAAATAATAACAATAATAATAGCACTAAACTACAAGAAATGACAATTAAGTGTCCAGTGTCTGTAAGGTGTTGTAGAGTCTGAATCTAGACTTTTGCAATCTCTGAAGAACCCCAGCCTCTCCTCAGTCTCCCCTGCGATCAGTTCTTTGGCGGCATTTCGTTGTTGCCAAGCGACAACAGCTGATGTTGTAAACAACACACCCGCAGACTGCTTCCAGCCAAAAAGCTTGCTGACCAAAGGGTCATCAACAAGAGAACGATGAAACAAAACTAAAAAATAAGTAATCTGAAATGGAGCTATGGTAACTGGCAGACTACCATGGCGCTGGTTAAAAATAAATGAATAAATAAAAACTCAAAGTTCAAACCTTCATAGGTGAAAGAAGTTCAGTTTATAGAGCACAAACAAAGATGTGCTTGTGATCAAAGATTTATCCAAATTTGTCGAATTCTAAATTGTACAAAGAACACAGGACGGAGGAGATTGATGGACAGCAGTTTACAGCCGATCAGGATGCAGAACACAATGTGCTGTAAAAAAAAAAAACGTAAAACATACAAGATTATATTTAAAAAATCTTTGAAACAGAGCAACCTCAAAAAGTGAACCGTGATACAGTGATTTTTTTAACAGCGTATTATGGTCTTGATCAATCCATCAGTCTTATCTTTTATACATTCTATATAGCAAATACATTTAAGACCTGAATGGGTTCCAATGGCTGGCTGCTAAAGAAATGACTTCAGCTCCTCTGTAACCTTGCTCTTGAATCAGATTTTTATTTGGTTTGCAACTAGAAAACCCATTATGCTCTTCTTAGCCCTGTTCGCTTGTGTTAGTATTAGACATATTTGATGAGCACAGGCACACAAAGTGAATGGTGAACTTAGATTACTGTTTGTGCATTCACCAGGAAAACTGGAAAATGAATCCTCTCCTGAAAGGACTCCTCATGTAAATGTGTGTGCTTGGCGCCAGGCTTCAGGAGCCACCTGTTCTTGCAGAACTATCAAGTCAGGCCTCTTTACAGTATCTCCAATCCAATTAATTTTAATATTTAAACAGATACGCATAGACTTATGAACCCACTAATGCAAGATTAGAGCAAACGTAATTAAATATTCATGGCCATAAATAAACATTCTAATTTAGCGAGCCTCTACGGTAAGCCGTAAATCAAGAGAAAAAATGGAGGCAGAAGGAAATTTATGCTATGCTGAGAAAAGTGAAGGCTGGGGGGTGGGATGGGGTCAAAATTGCGAGGTGAGATCAAGGACAGAGGATTCGAGAGGAAAAACCATGTGAAGATGCATTTGAGGAAGCTCTAAACACACACACCCACACACACACATATATATATATATATATATATATATATATATATATATATATATATATATATATATATATATATATATATACACACACACACACATTTTAGGATGTATCATGTCAGTAAACGTCTTGTGAAAAAATGTAAAAAGTCATATTTTATGGGCAGTGTTGTAGTTAGAAAAATTTGCAAACAAGAATTAGGTTTTACTTAACACGCCTTAGTGACATTTGCAATAAAGCATTAAAGATAAAGTCTATGGTCAGAGGAAGATGGTAAGACAAATTTAAATAGTCTCTACCAAACTGTTTTGGATGGGCTTGCTTCTGTTGTAGTTTCAGAGCCAAAACGTAAAACAATTCTATCTCCAATAACTTTTCGGTCACTTTATATTGGGAATTCAGGATCTAGGCTGACTCAAGTACTTCGACTGTAAAAGTTAAGGTCAAACTATGCGTTCATTTGAATTGAAACAATTTGCTGTTCACTTTCTTAGCCCTTTTTTTGATCTGACATTACTAAACTGTGGCTGAAAGGGGCAAAAGGGTGGAAGCCTGCATGGGAATCTATTTTGAAGGGTCAATCGAAAGACAACACCTCTTATGCTTTCAAGTTTTACTATTATTAGAGAACTTTAAAAACTGTTAAATCCAGAATTAAGGCTGTCAATTTGACAGCAGAAAAAGGAAAACCAACCTTGGGACAATCTATAGAATATGATCCCTTTCATTTAACATCGTAACCACATTTGTAACTTGGTTCAACTGTGACAAGGACACTGACTTTGGCAAAACAAAAAATACATTTCAATAAAAAAAATCACTAATTGTAAACAATTCAGCCATCTTTACTGATCATAATCATGAAGTGCTTTGTTTCAAGTACTTCGTTTTGATACTGGAACTGTTAAAAATAAAAAATAAAAGTTTCTTGAATGTTGTAATAACCTTTCTGATGACACTTAGGAAGCCCTCCATTTTATACTTTATCTGTGACTTCTGGAATAATGATATGTCTTTAATTTGCAGGTACAAACTGGAATATGGCATATAATAATAAAAGATAATAAAACAGTTGAGTAAAGCACATAGGAGTGGGAATGTATACGTTTGCTTCCCCCTCATAGTCTCAAGCAAAGAATTCAACTTTTTTTTTGGACAAACTTCACATTCCAAGGATTCGGTGTGTTATGCATTGCATATTTAAGATTTATAACCAATAGTAAATATACATTTTTGATGTATCTGGATGTATGTATATATTGTGGTTTGTGTTTTGAAAAACATTTAAAAATTGTTATAAGATTATCCATTTGTCCTGAACTGTAAAAATATATGTGCAAAACGTAAAACCTTTCATTTTTAACTTAAAGTTCATAGAAACTGTTTTTTTGAGTAACAAATCACCTAGTGTTTTTTTGGAGAACTGCACCTCATTCTGGTTTATTGTTTTTTCAGAAGCATCAACCCTGGAGCCACAGGGTCTTCTTGGTTGAAAACAGTCAGAAAAACAGCTAAATGAACTTCCAAATAAAAAAAACGAAAACCAACAAAGCCAACTCAGAAACAGTAAACAAGTATTCAAAAAAAATCCAAACTAACCTGAACAAGGTTAGATGAAAAAAATACAAACAGGAAGTAACTCACTCAGAAATCCCTAAGGCTGAGATTCCTACAAAAAATAAAAAATAAAATCAACACAATTTTAACACTGGAATGAAGAATTGAGCAGTAAAAAAAAAACACAACATGATGGTTTGATCTAAAATGTCAAAAAGAAGTTAAAGAACTTCTTGGCAGAAAACAAGTTATTTAGAGGCTGCCGGAGAGTTTGTGTGTGATTGACAGTGAATCATTTATGTAGTGCAAGAGACGTGATGAGAGCTTCATTAGGGATGGGGAGAAACAGGCTTCAGTGCTAAATTATACCAGACTGAAGGTTGATTACTAGAGCATTTTTACACAAGAAACTGCAAGGGCTAAAAAATTGATCAGACAAGCCGGCAAAACCTGACTTAAACACTTTAGGTTACATCATTCCTGTGCCAGCAGGACTCACACACATAATTAAAAACGCGCAGAACCATTTGCCATCAGTGCCTGTATGAATTTTTATTATCATTATTTTTTTGCCTTTAAATTCCTGCAACTAGTCATCAAAGCTGTTCCACCTACACAGGAAGGCAAAATCAAAGGGAAACATGTACACACAGACAGAAAGACACACACTTGTCTACTGAGATTTTCTACTTCAAGCTCATGAATTCGTAAGACAGTATGTTTGCCAGGCAGAGAGGACTAACATGACAGCCTCCTGACAGCTCCTGTACACAGCCAGAGTGCTTCCTGCTTTAGATATACAGTAAATTTTGAAAGGTATTCAAGAGAAGGAGCGAGTGGAGTGGGGGCCGGCGGAAACGCCGCATGAATAAAGAGAAACCAAACACTCGCCAGCAGAGGTTTTGGTCCTTTGAGTAGAGAAATGGGGGAAGTTGTCATGGGGTATGGCAAAGCTGTTTGACCGTAGGGGGTCTGCTATGGGCAGCAGCTGCTGTCAGAGGTGCTGATGCATGAACTGGGAAGGAAATTTGCGGCGCTGTGGATTCCTCTGCTGGTCATTGGAGGGGGCCGACGTCTGTGGGACCGGCTTTTAAAATGGGTCCACCTGTCAGAGCTTTGTACTCACACACTTCACAGCATATGTTCCCTGTTCACTCCAAAACACTTATTTGTTAGGATTTCAATTCACATTACAGAAAAACATCATCCTACATTGTCAGGTTTGGTCTAAATCTGCAAATAACTAAAATTCTTATTTTTGTGCCAAGAAAATAAGAACAGAAGTTACATTTTTAAATACTAAATATTTTTATTAACACTGCTTTCCTTCCACTTTGGTGTTTCTTGTGCGATTGACAGGTTTATGACGTAAGGTGACAAATGGACTTCTGGGTATTTGAATGATGATGGCAGAATAAGGTAGCGTTCCTTATTTTACATATGAAACTCCGCTTTACCGATAACAAATCCCAAAAATCCAGCTACACTAACAATAATTTGATTTTGAATTGCCAAAAGACTCAGACTTTATTTGTTTTTGAAACCCAGCCGGAAATAAAGCTTCACAAAATTCTCCACATCTTTCATCTTTACACAAGGCGTGTTTTTTCTTGTTAATTTATGACGAGAATAAAGTCGTAAATGTAACACTTTAAATCTCGTAAATGTATGAGAAAAAATGTTACAACGTTAAATATTGTAAATTTACGAGAAAAAAGTAATACATTTACGAGATTTAAAGTCGTAAAATTATGAATTTATTGTCGTCATTTAACAGGTATGACTATTTTCTCGTAAATTTACGACCTTAAAGTAGTAAATAAAAAAAATGTTTGTTTGTAAACTGGCCCTAAAACTCCATCTTAACTGCAAATATATTGTTTATTTTTATAATTTCTTATACTGGGTTCATGTGAGGTAGAGGCTGATCTAACACAACCAATGCAACATCCACTGACTGAATCCAAGCAGCTTGAATGGAAGGCACCTGATTGGATGAAATCCAGACCAATCAGCACAAGCCTGCTCATCTGTGATTGGCTGATTTGGTGGCAACTATGTGATGCAACGTCAGAGTTGAAGACACATGAATAAAAAATGAATGAAGATGAGATTATAGAGATTGGTTATGTGAAATACTATTATTACCGGTGTATTAAGCTGTTTTATGAAGGCCACCAATGCAAAACAGTATTTTCTATACAAAGAAAGAGTTTTTCACATTTGGGATTTTACAAGCAAACATTTAATATTTTCATTTGCAATTTACAACGTTATAATTTTAAAGCTGTACATTTTGTTTGCAGTTTGGGAACATTTGAGTTAAAAAAATTTTTTTTATTTTAGTGGCACAAATATTACATTTTTTAAATCAGGTTCTCCATTCTAAATTTGTTTAATCTTAATTTCTTTACCCAACAGCCTAAAACTGTTCTCAGAACTGTCTTAATCTGTTTTTTCTCAAGTTGAGAGCATTGTAATGTTACAAGTTTCTTTTGATTTGGCACTGTTTTTAATGTTTTTTTTATACAATCCTTCTTTGCTTTAACCTCAAAAGCACCAAACCTGGTTATATTTTACACAGTATCATCAAAAAATTGGTTTTGATTTACGCATTATAAATACTACCCAATCTAACTATAAAATATAGTAAGCACACTCACATGTATGTGTGTGCGTGTGTGTGGGTGTGTGTGTGTGTGTGTGTGTGTAAATGAAAACAAATGAATGAATGAATTTCTGTAGACTTACTAAGTCATTCTATTTGTCAGAATAATACTGTTATCTGTTTCTAACATGTGTAAGTGCAAGTTATTCAAGTTATAAACTGATCAATAAGATGCCTCAATTAAAGTAGGCGGTCTCATGTCCAACGTTCCAAACATTTGATTAACAGATTCTCCTGAGCTCACTTTAAAACATTAAGGGTGTGGACTTCCAACAAGCTCACTTCTGATTGGCAGGAGTGGTTGCCAAGAAATGAAAACTCAGACCGACTAGGACCAATTAGCGTAATTTCAGGATTATAATCCGCTAATTTTGTCAACCGCTTTCAACCCTGCGCCTTATTCAAGGATGTGGCTAATTTTGCATTTTTTCGAACGGCCGCTAGAGGCTAGAAGAAAAGGTAAGCGTGAGACAGGGGGAAGACGAAAGTTTAATGTAAATTCCCGCTTTGAGAATGAGTAGCACGAACAGATACTCATGGAAAATGTTAAAAAGGAAAGCAGATGGTTCTAACTATCAGTCATCTGAGCTGTCACTCATACAACTGACTGTAATGGAAACCATCCGTGAACCATGCACCTCTTGACTACATACAGTCTAAGGGGGAAGCTATGAGAGAAGCTAAATATGAACTCTCATTTCCGGCATCAAGCTCATGTATTTTGACACACCCACAAGCAGCCAAACAGCATGGAGGTAACTTCTGCTCTTAGACCCCTCAGTCATGGTGCAACAGAAAGAAACACCCATGCTCAGCCCTAGTTTGGTCGCATCCCACAATCCCTTGCTGCTATTAGACCCAACGTGCACGTGACCGCCACTACAATATGAAGCAGGTTTCAAGTTGAAAGCAATCATTAAAAGCAGTGTGAAAAAATCCACCATCACCAAGGGGTTTGGAAAAGCCGGTCTGCTGTGTGACCGAGAGGACCGCGCAAGCTCAGGAGTGAATTTGCCTCAGAGTGACACTGACAGCGACAACTAAGGAGAGACTAATAACTGAACCAATCTGAACTAAGGAGGAAGACTTCCATGGTTTCAGTGCACAGGAGGAAGATGAAGAAAGCTCTCAGTGACTTTAACATTCATATTTTTTTAAACCAGCCCTGTTACTACCATATTGCTGCCGTGTCACAGGCACTGTTTGGAAAGAAAAGCTCAGGTATATTATTAAAACTGTTTCTGTGTTCCATCTTTCTTTGTAAATATATCATTCGTTGAACCTTTCTTGTGATTACTTTTTTTCTTTCTTTCCTCTCTGCCGAAGGCGGATCTTCCTTCGGTTGTTCATTTCCCCGTTCGGACCCTCAAAGCCTCCAGAGTGGGTTAAGTCAGGGTTAATGGCCGACGAAGTGTGCATTATCACTTTTTAATGCACGCCGTGGAAGCCTGAACCGTCCAACGCGAAGCTTCTGTGAAGTCGTGGGTGTACACTTCCTCACCATGACTGAGGTGGCTGTGAGCAGAAGTGACATCCATGCTGTTTGGCTGATAGTGAGTGTGTTAAAATAAATAGACTATGATGCTGGAAAGGATTATATGCAACCTGCGATTGCTAACATACAGGTGAGGCTTGTGTGAGTATTAAACAGTTTTTCCTTTAAAAACGGAAGGGGTATGGCTTGTAATCAGGTGCGCTCTATAGCCCGGAATTTATGGTACTGCTTACTGGCAATTTCTGGTTGAAAGACGGCAACAAAAATGCAGACTGAATTGACTTTATTTGGTTGGAACCGGAAACAAGTCATATGTGACGTCACACTGACTGACAAGTTCTCTTATACAGTCAATGGTTACACGGGAAATGGAGTTGCTCAGCCAATTAATCGCCGTGCACAGTAGCATCATGAGCATCATGTACCAATAGCCATTCAAGAAAAAACGATTTAAGCTATAAAATAGGTTGAAGATCTGCAATAATAGATAATCCAACACCATCCAGGTGTCTTATTTAATTTATTTATTGATAATTCAAATAAGTAAAAAGTGTCATTTAAACAGTCTTGGCCTTTGCAGAGGTTGTTCTTCTTTTTTGAATAACACTGTTAAAAAATGTTTTACAACTTGTTATTAGGTAAATATTTACCTTATTATTAAATCATGCTGCGGTCGTCACAGTTAAATGTAAGCTTTAATGTAGTAACTCTGCGTTGCCCCATCTCTTCGTCTCTTTCTCCATCTGTTTCTGCGTTTCCTGAGGGGGAAAACAGACAGTAGGCAGAGTGTTTTTTGGACCAAGCATGGGAAGCAAAGGCAAACGAGAAAAAAAAGGGGGAAAAGCTTCCATTCAATATTCTGATAATACTCTATTCATGAAACCCCATGTGCTTTTATTATTTAAAGCATTCTTCAACCACAGAAAGCTCCATCCTGTCTTATTGTGGAGCCATCATCTGAGGAGCTATTTCCACAGAGGGAAAAAATAGTCTCGAATGTGAAACACTGATTATCTAAAATGAGACCCCAGGGCCTCGATAGAAGGGAAGACCGGATTCCACAGACTTCCGCATCCCACTGGTGGATTATGGCTCTTTATTTCCCATTTCTCCTTTCCCTCACCCTAACTCCGCTCGGTATCGCCAGCTTTCAGCTCTGCACACTGTAGTGCACCTCTTGTGTAGATAATCAGGCTCACTGAGCAAGTTTGCAAGGCCAACTGGAGGCAATACCTCGAGTGCGAAACAATGATCATGCAATGCATCTGCATAATTTAATTATTTTTAACACATTTGCTTATTTGCCACCTTGAAAAATGAGCCACGTTGACAGCTTGAGAAAAAAAAACCCCGGAACAAATAGTAGTAATTAGATTTTGCGCCGGGCCGACTCGCATTGATGATGCACATAAGTGTGCATGTCGTGCTCATTTGGATTACAGTGTTTGGGCCCATCATCCCGCGCTCTGACACCTCCATTGTTCTCACAGCCAAATCGCATGAAAGCCAGACAAAGTGAATGAGTATTGATGCGAATGCCACCATTTGAACCTCCACTTCTGCAGGAAAAGCTCTCCGCAGAGTACGAGGCTCTCCGCAGGAAGAGGAATGGATGCGGTTAGGTGTCACAGGTTAAAAGAAAAAGAGCTGAATCTCTTTAAAAAAGGGGCTCAAATTGTCACATGTTGTGTACGTGCGCAATCAAGGCAATGGTGCTAAATATTGGTAATCACGGCAGATTCATCATAGCCTCCTTTTCGTGCCAGCGACAGCGGTGCACTGCAATTATGTAGACATCAGGCCCTGCGACAGCCACCCGCGCTTGTTGTAATTTTGCCCAATTTACATTGGAAGACTTCAAAGGACCTATAATTTGAATCCTTTCAGCATCATGGCAATGTGTTAGCACTGACTCTCTGCACCTTTGTGCACATATGAAATGAGCACGTGCAAAAATGTGTGCAGAAGGGAGCTGCAACGACACAAAATCCATGTTGAATTAAGGTGAAGAAGCATCAATGACGATAAGATTTCACCTGAAGTTTAGAAGTAAGAGAAACTTTAAAATTTTGTCTACAAAAATATTATATTACAAATACATTTAGAAATGTTCAAAAATCTTAAAACATCAAATGTGATCATTAATGCAGTCACCACATGATAACAAAGCCTCAAGTTAAAAACAGACCTGCACTTTTAACATTTTAAAACCATTAATGTTTTATGGGGGCACAGCGTTGAAAGTGTCTGACTTCCTCCAGTTTTGTTTGCAAAGTGACAGTCACAAGGTTCTGTTAAAAAAAGACTTCTTCAAAGATGTTTTTTATGCCTGATTCAACTTATGTTGCTTAGAAGTTTCATCATGCAAGTGTGCAGGATTTTTCCAGAATGTGCTGCACAGCTTTTCAATTGATCTGTTGGCGGCTGAATGTGTCATCATGCCCGAGTGTTCGTCCTGCTGCTTTTTCACGATTCTCTGCAGCGGCGGTGTGACAGGGCCGGACCGTAAACGCTTCTCTCCAAACACAGCACGGCTCGGAGCTGGGGGGGGTCTCAGGAAAGTACAGTTGTGGTGTTGCCAATTGCATAAAGTTGCGCTGTCACTTCCATTTTTTTCCTCCAATGTGTGATGAATACAGAAGACAGAAATCAGAGTTTTGCTTCATTTTTTCCTGTTTTCCTATTTCCTATCCTTTTTGTGCATGCTATTTTATATTATTTAGTCTTATGTATCATTTTAGAACTTTGAACACCTGCAATGGTTTCCTGAGCCTTGGAGTTATTACTGAGTGTGTTTCCCAGTCTGTGGGGGAAGACTTGACGAATCTGCAGTCATGGATACTCCTGACAAAGAGGACAAGTCACAGCAGTCAAGTACCGGTACTAAACAAGCTGGTTGTTTACCGAGTGCTGTATCCAAACATATTAACCCTTTTAACCCCTTGACAATGCATCAAATTGCTACTGCTCAACATGAAAGATGATGTTTGTTTTTTTTAGCTTGAAATAAATTGTCAACATGAGCGTTCTAGCTCTTTCGACTAGCATAGCTTTTCAACCCCAATTAACGTAATTCCAGCGATTCTGTAGTGGAGAAAGGCGACTTTGTGCTGATATGCAACACTTTAAAGTAGTGAAATGTTTACACAATCAACGTAAGTCAGCTGATTCTGTCGCGAAGAAAAGCGTCTTTGCGCCGTAATGGAGTATTCAATGTCAGTAAAGTGTTGCATGACAGAGTCGATATGAAAAGCCGCTTTTCTCCATGACACAATCAGCTTACGTACTGACTTACGCTTGTGTCGGATTGTTCAGGCCTCTGTGTCATCTATTCCGCTTGTTCCATGGTCAAGTAAGAAATAAATGAATGATCCCGTACATAACACACGCTCTTTGACATAACGTAACTCTTCGACCATTTACAACATAAATCAACTGATTCTGACGCAAAGAGAATCGACTTTTCAGTTTTCTCTGCAACAGAATCGGCTGATGTACGTTGATGTTGGAAGGACTTCACTGCTGTAAAGTGTTGCACATGAGCACAAAGCTGCTTTTCTTTGCGTCAGAATCCACTGAAATTACGTTAGCACCGTAAAACTGTTGAGGAGTTAGGCAGTTGAAAGAATGTCAACACTGGAGCTGAAGCTTCTGTGGAAAAGTGTTAAGTTACATAAAATTCCATGCTGTGGGGCTCTGAGGTGGCTCTGCTTCACCTTGTGTCTGACCACATAACAAGGCCAGTCTGCTGTCTCTGGAACGGAGCGCTTTCTCTTCTCTGTTCCTCTCTAAGGGCTTCTTAATGACTAACCTGTCAGGATTAGCATCTCTCCCCATTTCACACTGTAGTGTGCAGCTTCCTCTTCATCCTCTAATGAACAACCCCGACTCCAAGGACGGAGCAGACGGGGGTGAAGACAGATGAAAAGCTAAAAAGCGTACATCACAGGCTGGCTTCACATTTCAGAGCCCACACCAGCCGCGTTGAGCCGCGCTGGCTTTTTCCCCCGCTCTTCGCCCCCTTTTAACATCCTCTGCCGTTAGCAGCTTCCGATAGTTAGGATAACTTAATTAATCACTGTACGGCTCTAATGAATTGACCAGCCTGGGTGTATTGATCCCTGGAGTATTAACGGCTCATCTTTGTGAAGCCTAATACCTTATAAGCTCAAAGATCAAACGCCTAAAGAGAAGAGTAGGAAGGGATATCAAATTGAAATCTTTTTTTCTTTTCTTTGAAGAGTGAGAGCAGGTCATCTTAAAAGACATTGGCTGCAGCTCTTTAGCAAATCGCTGCATTAGACAGAAAGCTAGTCTGCATCTTCATCCCACATCCTCTTCCATCCTGCAGCTTGTGTTACATGTGTCACATTTATAGAATCAACACTCCTTTCATCATGGGAATTAGTGTTATATTTCAGGTTGTCTCAAATCAAAAGAGGAGCTAACGGCATGTTACAGTGTTGTCACCACCAGGGATGCTGTGGGATTTGGCAGCCCTCTTCCCAGACTGCATCACAAAGATCTTTTTATGGGTTGAGGTTAGATTAGACATTGATCTGAAAGGCTAATTTAATGTCACATTACAGCTGTGAAATTACAGCACTGTGCGGCTGTCATTTAGCATCACGAGCCGGACAACTGCCGCCGCTCTTTTAATAAAACCTGCTAGGTTAATGTAGGGCTGGATCGAGATGAACATTTGGCTAATAAAGGCAACAAAGCGGAAGAAAATTTATCAAATTTAATGACTTTATTTTTATTTTTATTTGTTTACCAAATCATGCTGCAGTTCTTCCTGCAGCCTGCAGGGCTATTTTTCTACATTCAATTCATAAATCTTAGCAGCCTTTGGAAACCAACTCAACATTTGCAAGCTCACTGATGCTCAAACAATGGCTCAATATACGAGTTTGGAGGGTCTGGAAAGGCTGTAATTACCTGCAGTTACATTTAGGGTCAGCTGTTGGACCTTTTACCTGTTGGTGAATGATTTGTAGCCCATCACTGCCCACCAGAAACTTAGATTTTCACAAAATTGTGCCAATTAAAGTTAACATACACATACAAGGAAAACGTTTTTTTTTTGTTTTTTTTGAGAAAAAACATGTTTCATCATATAAAAAAGAACACTGATTACAAATTGGCTTTAATTTACAATGTAATACATTTTTTTCATGATTTTCAATGAGAACCTCATTATGTGATTGATTCATTTCCGTTTATTTTCAAACACAAAATAAATATAATAGTTAAACAAAAAGTGATTGAAAAAAATTTCTTAATTGCCAAATTCTACACTCACCTGCCACTGCCAGTACTGGGTTGGACCCCCTTTTGCCTTCAAAACTGCCTTAATCCTTGGTGGTGTAGATTCAACAAAGTACTGGAAACATTCCTCTGAGAGTTTGGTCCGCATGGCGCCTTATCCTGCTGAAGGGGATGGACAGGGTCAGCAACAACACCCAGGTAGGCTGTGGCATTGGAACCATGCTCAGTTGGTACTATGGGACCCAAAGTGTGCCAGGAAAATATCCCCCACACCATTATGCTACTAACACCAGCCTGAAACTTTGGTACAGGATGGATCCATACTTTCCTGTTGTTGAAGCCAAATTCTGATCCTACCATTTGAATGTTGCAGCAGAATTGGAGACTCATCATCTAGCAGTTTTGGTGACCCTGTGGGAATTGTAGCCTCAGTTTCCTGTTCTTAGCTGACAGAGGTGACACCTGGTGTGGTCTTTTGCTGCTGTAGTCCATCTGCCTCAAGGTTGGAATGTTGTGCGTTCAGAGATGCTCTTCTGCAGACCTCGGTTGGAACCAGTGGTTATTTGAGTTGCTGTTGCCTTTCAGCTGGAACCAGTCTGGCCATTCTCCTCTGACTTTTCACATCAACAAGGCATTCCTGCCCACAGAACTGCCGTTCACTGGATAGTTTCTCTTTTTTGGACCATTCTCTGTTAACCCTAGAGATGGTTGTGGGTGAAACTCCCAGTAGATCAGCTGTTTTTAAAATTCTCAAAGAATTCTGTCTTATGCCACATTCAAAGTCCTTTCAATCACCTTTCTTCTCCATTCTGATGCTCGGTCTGAACTGCAGCAGATCGTCTTGACCATGTCTACATGCCTAAATGCACTGAGTTGCTGCCGTGTGATTGGCTGATAAGAAATTTGTGCTAACGAGTGTTTTGTGTTTTTGTGCCTAATAAAATGGTTAGCGAAGGTATTTGACAATCTTTTCAATGTGTGGTGTGTACTGTATGTATAGGAGCAAACAAGTCTGATTATGATTAAAAAGAATTTACAATTGCATCATTTTCTTCTATTTACTGAATTTATTAATCTATTTAAAATATCTAGTTAAAAAAAATCCTATGGTCCTTTTTTTCTCTTTTTGTTAAATCTGCTTTAAATAAACTAACCAATCAAGTTAATATTGATTTTTTATTTAAAAGTCAACCAAGGACATCTGTAAGTCTAATTATGCTTATGCTGAGCCGCAAAAAATACAAAATCAATTCACTTTTCACTTCTACTGGGAGTCTGTTAATTTCAGTCAATAAAACAAAATAAGCTTTATTGAATTATAAACTGTGAAAACCCAAAATGATCTTCAAAAAATAATTTATTTGCACATTTACAACATCTTGAGATGTTTTTGCTTATTTCAACTTGTACAAAAAAGCTGCTCTGCAGGTTTCTCAAAATTATTAGTACCTCTTCTGCTGGATTTTCTCTTGGAAAAAAAGGAGTCTTATCTCTATGCCTGAATGATCATATAACCAATTAGCTTTGAGAAATCATTAAAAGATAAAAGGTAAAACTGCACAGACTTTTAAGCACTTGAGTGCAGTGAGGTGTAGACTCTTCTCATCCTCGTCATTTATGACACTCTTAGAAAAATATTTCAAAAACATACATTTCAGAAAACGTTTGCCTTTAAATTTCTACAAGGTAAGCCTGGAAAAATTAGGCGTAAAATATAAATCCAAAAGCCCTTAAACTCTTGTTGTTAAAATTAAAATGGTCCAGAGAAAGCTAATGTGCTTTCCTTTATTTCCTGTGATGCAGGCGTTATGGTATTACATGCTCGTTAACCCCAAACCCATCAGACAGATTTGTTTTTATTCCTCAGTTGGGCTGTTGTCTGCTCAACTGGGATTTCTTGGTTCATTCGCCGCAGGCGCAGAAAGCTCCATCTTCTCCTCAAATTAAACGTTATAAAGGGGCATCTAAAGGAAATCTTCTCCGTCCGGTGTTGCGTCACAAAATCAGCAGGTAATGAACATAACAATTGCCTGAAGCAGTCATCTTTGCTGCTGTGGACGCTCTGATTAAAATGTGTGCAGTAGGGGTTGATAAATTGCCTTTTTCAATCTCGACTTAGAAGTAATATTTGCCTCCTATAAGAGTGAAGGAAAAGAAAACTGAACATTTGTGTAGAAAGGCGTCATTTTTTCTGCCTTTTTATGGAATCCTGACGGATAAAACTCTTGAAGTTAATGCAGGAAAGCCCCAGTGATATTTCTTTTCCTTCTATTCTCATGTTTCAGTGTGATTGATGTGAGCTGTATGGACTTGGGAGGTGCTATGTGGCCTCTGTTGAGCCTTTATAGAGAAGTAGACCACATGCACTCACATACGCAAATATGCAAACTATGTGTTTTGCTGTAAGTTAAGTCCGATTAGCCAACATACCACAATTCTCTGCAGGATTGCAGCTCCACTTCTTTTTACTAGTTACACCCAGATTCTGTTAGTCATCACTCCAGCTGCTCGCCACTCCCTTATTACTCCCTCACTGTAAAGTCCATGGAATGTCTTGCTCACGGCCAGACCCTTGTTTTGTGTTTATTTTTCTATTATGTTTCACTTTAGTACATTTTAGGGCGCTGTTCTCTTTTCGGATAGTACACATATTTTCAAGCAGACTTTTCTCTTTTTCTTTTTTTTTAATTGTTTGATGTCCGTTTTGGTTGAAGCTTTATTCTGAACCATTATGGTAGCTACTTCCTTCTTGAAAGTGCAGTATGAAACTGAAAACTGTGGTGGTTTCACCCCTTCCTAGTTAGTCAAATGAATTCAGTCACAGCATTTTAATATAATTTAAAAAGCCCTCTTAGTTTGTTTTGTTGAAGTTTAGAGTTCAGGTTAATGCTATCATCTGTTTTGGATCAAAAGAACAAAACTCTCAGGTTTACCTTTTGCTGTATTTCACTGCTTACTGGTTTGTTGTTTGCAATAAGAAAAAAAACAACTTTTTTTTCTAAAGCTTGTGGCGCGGAGGAGAAATGCATTTCTTTATATGGGTGTGCTCTGAAGTACAGAAGTTTATATTTACATTTAAGTAATGACTTTTTCTTTTGCGTGACTTTTTAAGGTTATAAAACCGGTGTTGTTATATATTTTCCAAGCGCTGGCAGCTATGCGCTAACGTAGATGACTGGCGACTATGGATGATGTCATCGAGTGGTAGTAACGTCCAGATTTGAAGACACTTTTTTTCCATCCTTTTAACTGTTTGGAGGGCTAAATGCAGTGGAAGGGAGAAGCCGTAGGGGTGGGGAATGAATTCGGATTCGGCCCAAAACACACCCGCGCTCCCCTAAGATGCAGTCGCTTCTCTCTCTGACCCCCCACGGGTAACCCCCCCCCCGTATGGGTGCATGTGATTTTAGAAATCTGGTTTTCAAAAAAGGGTGTAAAGGCAATTTAGAAGCCTGACCTCACTTTTGGGAAGAGATCACCCAAATTCAAAGAAGTCTTGTTTAAGGGGAAGCAGAGTCTGCTGGACCACACTGGCTGCTTTGCATTACACGCATTTCATTCAAAGCCGTGGAATATTACAGCTGCTCATGCGTAAGCCTGCGTGCATTCTGTTTTGGGTGCTGGAGGCTTTCGAAGTGCTCGACAGCTGCGTTTTGCTTCTACTGAGGGAGCAACTGCCTGGTTGGAGATTCAGACAGAGGACGCTCTCAGTCTCTGATGCACAAACCGCAGAGCAGCCACACAATGGAGTTAGTCAGTGAAGTCTATCTGCCACAAACTAAATCCCCCCTCTCGCTCTGCGCAGCAGCTTCCTTCCTCCATCTCTCCATCCCAGCTCACACTCACTCTGCAGACGTGCACACACTCACACACAATCAAATGCTGTTTAACTTAGCCGTCCCTCTCTCATGCTGATGCACCGGGTGGGATTATGCGTGAAAGGCTGCGTGCCGTGCCGTCCCCCCGCAGCGCCAGGCTGGGCTGTGCGCCGCCGGCCCGTGTCTGCATGGCTGACTGTATTAAACGTAAGCTGCTTTACTTGATAGGGCTCTATCCAGCTTTAATTACCACAAACTCACAAAGTCTGCGGACAGCACTCCTCGCTCCTGTCACTCTGCAGAACCAGCAGGCAAAAAAAAAAAAAAAAAACACTCACTGGTACTTCTGTGAGAAAAAAGGACGAGAGGACGGAGAATGCGGGAACAATTCTCAGAATGATGCATGCAACTCATATGATGATGATTTCTAAATGATTGTTGCAATCATCACGGCTTTGCCCGAAGCTGAGGGCAGCCGGGATTTGCTCAGTTCAGCCGGAATGCAAATAATAATGTCACGTTGTGTGAACGGCATATCAGAGTGGCACCACTTTGAAATATATTACACGGCTCCCTGCAGTCAAATGAGATCAGTGCTGCCAAAAACCGGATCTTGCCCACATAAGACAAAAAGGGGTTTAAGATTAATTTGATAAGGTTTCACAGGGATTTAATCACATCCTGACAATCCGGCCCTGATCTGCAACAGAGCGTCTGCTACACACCGCAGCAGAAGCTCCCCCACTTCATGTCCTGACTGTCATCACACTAAATATCAAACCCAGCAAGGTAACTAATTACTTGCGTTGCAGTTCGATGTGTGCCCACAGTTGCAGGTTACACTGATAATGACGGCAAATTACATGCAGGGAAACGCGGAGATGCCAGAAAGAAACATTTACACCCTGGTCCAATTAATTTTGAATGAGGGTGGCAGTTCTGGTGTGCCACAGAGATACTATACTTTTACATTAGTTTAGTTTAAAAAAATCCTGGTTCTGTCTCTACATGTGGATAAGATCCTAAAAGCTGTAAAGTCTTTTTTTTTTTTTTTATCCGCAGATTTTGTGGGTTGCAATTTTTCCAGAGAATAGTGAAAACGTGACCTTTCTGTGACACATGCCAAAAGAAAAACTTTGGTGAGGTTTTGATCGTGACTCCCGCTTGTTGCATATCAATTTTGAATGAACATTATACATTTAGCATGGATGTGTTTACGAATAGATCACAACGGTTCATTTTTTGGGTTTGATAGAATTTATTCAGAAGATTTCCAAGCTCTTTTTTTGAAAATAAATTCTCCAGAACATTTTAAGTCAAAGTCTGCGTAACTGTTTGAGCTAAGGGAAACAGGTGAATGACAGTGAATACATAATGAGTGTCCATAAATTTGTCAGGTCTTAAGTGTTCCCTTAAGCATTAGTCACTACGCACCTGCACAGGGGGTTGATCCATTTGGGGGCTGCAGGTTTTTGGGTTGTCTTGGCCGATGAAGGGGTCGTAGAGCTTAATGCAGCATTCACACCAGTGTTTCACGCTTTAAATTAGCATCGGACAGCTCTCTTTCGATTCACATCATTTGATGCTTGTCCTGCAAAACCTGATTCTCCTGACAAATGTGGGAGGAGCTACTGTTCGACGTTTTTACCCTCATCACTACATGGAAGCATTGATTGTGTATTTCATTTACAATGCGTGGAAGACACGAATGATGTTGAGAGATAAGGTTTATTTATTTTAAAGAGCTAGTACGGTGAGCTTCACCCTCTACTACAGGAGCTGCAACTGAATGGCAGACACTTTCAGTGGTACTTCCATCTCTCTGTGACCCAGTTTGATGACTTGCTGTCCCGAATTAGCCTGAGGAGGGAAAAATAAGACTAAAAGTAGAGGAGCTTTTTAGTATTGTCACAATGGAAAAATGAAAAATATTACAAAATTCAGAAGGAGAATGATTAGGTTCTCACTTCATCAACATGTCATGGACCAAAGCTGCGTTGTATTGTGATGTTTTTGTAAGAATAATGGAATTTGCCCCTAGTCAGAACATGCGGGTGATGCTGTACGGCGCCTTTTAGACGCACTCTAGTCATTTATAAGGTGTCAGTACTGGCCCGCTACCGACTGTGCAAGTGCCGCATGCACGGGGTGTGCAGGTGAAACGAACGTACGTGCCGTGCCTTTTCTCATTTCTAACGGTCAGGCTGTGTAGTTATCACCTAGCGTGCTCACCAAGTGATCTAAGACCTTGCTATTTCGTACGGGCCACAATGCAGGTTTGCTCATTTTTTGTCTGTAAACAACCCATAAATAGTCTTAAGGGCAGTGACTGAGTCTTTATCTGAGTCATTCACTAAATGTTCTGTTGTGCTATCATTTCACCAAACACTTAAAACAAAAGACAGCAAAAGTAAAAACGATTATCCTGAACTATTCCAGCTGCTGAATTTTGTGTTTAGTGTAGTTTGACAGCAGTCCTGCAGCCCCCCAGGGGAAAGACCCACCTGCTGCTATCAAAGAAAATAGTTTCTTTTTTTTTACCGGTTTTCTACTTTATTTGTACCTTTTTCAATTCTGTTTTTCCACATTTTCTTCGAACAACCTAACTAGCATTTACACTTAAATAAGCCATTAATTTAAAAAAAGGAACATTTCAACGTACAGCTACAGAAAAAAGCTTAAAATATGCAAATCTAAGCAGCTTTGCTTGCTGCACAACAGTCGCCATGGTCACTTTAGCAAACTGTCTGGTTTTTAAATCGTCTGCGTCTCTTAATCAATAATTCTTAGACGGTTCTGCTTTCCAAAGATGTTTCCTTTATTTGGCTCCCTGCAGAGGACTCCAGAGCCTGGAGAATGATTGCTGACCTAATTACCCGCTAACAAGTTTCTCTGAAAACCAACGTTCTGGTCCAGGTTCAGCTGCTTTAGCTCTGAGCCCTTTAACAGTCCCATGCTATCAAAGCCCAGATTCACACCAAAATAAAACAATGAAAGATTTATTTTTATGTAAAAATAAGTTTCTTTTGTTTGACAAACAAAGATTAATCACTTCCTGCATTTAAAAGAAAATCTGCTTACATGGACAACATTTTTGTCCATCTAAAACACACTGCAAAAGCAGAAACTGCTTTTAATAAAGCATTGTCAGACACTTCTGCTTGGGAAAATTGGTTTTTGTAATGAACTTGGACTTAATATGAGAAAAAAGTCCATTTAGTTAAATGTAAAAGAATCTATTTATAAAACGATTGGTACGTTTCTGGATTTTTTCCTTCTGAAGGTGGTATCTCATGCCTGCTTTGCCAAAGTGTGATACTGTGGAATAAATTGTTTCCACAAACAGAAGCTTTCTACAACTGAAATGAGACAAATGAAGACAGACTTCTGTTTTCTCAGCTCACCTGACCTGGCAACCAACTGGACAAAAAAGACATTTAGATGGCAGTAACTTGTTTTTAAAAAACTCAACTCTGGTTATTTCATTTTTCTTCCCTAACATTACTTGGTCTCCAGAGACAGTGAACGACTGTTCTTTTTTGAAAACTTGAAAATGTCAATTAATTAACCCTTAAACACCAAAGTTTTAGCTTTAGTTCCAGCGAAGTCTGAAGCGAAGAGAAGTAGCTTTGAACTAGTTTTCTGCAAAGCCAATATAGAAATCCACTTTTCTGATCTGATCTTGTGAACACTTGAGGAGTCGTTAAAGGTCAAAGGGCATGTGTGTTCCACCCCGGTCTAAGGGGTGGTGGAGGAAAGAAAAAGAAATGAAATGTCCTGATGACTCAAAAATTCCCACAAAGACCACAGTTAAAAGTAATCTGGAATATATTTATGGAAAAAATAGATACTTTTTACACAAAAATAACCAAATTACAAGGATCAAAGGCTGTATGAACAAAAAAAAAAAGTTTGTCCCTATCTCTGCCCTGGAGATCTCCGCCCAGTCATTTGGTCTGGACAATGAGACACTAATCTGCAAATATAGATAGCAGAAAAAAGAAAGACAGAACTTTCTGCCCCAACAGAAAATGTGCATTTGGATGTTTTCTGACTTGGATACACATTAAACCCAATATTCAACCAGTGCGAACCCACACGGTCAAATGTTGCTGCGTTGTCTTCTTTTTACAAAACTATATCTTTAATTTTTATTAATTATTTTTGGCTGCTGTTATTTGCTGCAACCCCAAATGAACAAACAATCAAAAAAATATGTAACTTTTAAAGCCCAGAAGAAAATTATTGTTGGGTTCCAGGGTTGAGAAACAATCTAGAAAATGCATTAATATTGTAAAATATAATAATCATTATAAAAGGCTGCTCTCTTCACATAAACTCTCAATATTTTACGACAAAAGTACTTAAAAGAAAACTAGGAGTATTTCTTAAAATTAAGTTGGTTTTTGTTTTCCATCCCCTAAACAATTATGGGAAAAAAGGAAAAATGTATTTTCATTGTACGTTTCTGACAAGCCTGAATGAAAAGGTTTTTGATGGTCTAATAAGAACGGTTGCAATGAGTCATTAAATCTTGATTTGCTTCAGCTATTTCCTTTGAGTCTTCTCCCTTTATGTCATGAGTGACACACTTCTTCCTGTTGGCGTCTTCGCGGCTGAGTGGAAATGAGATCTTGAACTTGCACATGCTCAGCACACAGCTCTCATAAGTATGAAGCCTAAAGCAGTAGAGCTCATCCCTCCTTTTCCACTGTGCATGTACTTTGCTCTCCTCTGGGACTTCCTGACCCTGTCATTCCTTCAGCTCCTCTCACCTCCTCCCAGTCAGTGTGCTCCATTTCTTTATTTTCATCCTTCGTTCTTCTCTTCCCACCTTGTCTTTCACAATCAATGCCAAGAGATCCTTCCATCCTTTTCTGTTCTATTTCGGTCTTTTCTGTTGTTTTCTTTTCATTCCCACCACAGTCCAGCATCACCTCTACTTCGCCCCACAGGGCTTTGTTCTTGATGAACTGCCACCTCACCATTGTATGCATCCTGCTTTCCGATGCTTCGCCCTTGTCACCTTCAGAGAATAAAGAAATCCAATATGAATTGCTGTCATTATTTCAGGGCAGCATGAGAGAGAGCCAACGGGAGCAGGAGGGACAGAGGGAGATAAATAGACCAGAAAAGCAAAAAGAGAAAGCGAGATGGGAAGAGAAAAGGAGAAATCTATATTCCCTGCCTCTAACGTGCCAGCGATAACCACAGGCCAAGTTCCTCTTTTCAAAGCCGTCTAAACGAGGCTGCGGCTAAAAGCCCTGAGAGCCTCTCAGCCAGGCCCCGCCACCGCCGGCCTGTCAATACAGGCACGTCTGCAGGCTACAATAAACCAAAACACACATGTGCACACTGCCCAGCCAAGTGCACATATGACATCGTTTTTTTGTTTTGTTTTTTAAATTCTCTACCTCAAAACAGCCTGTTTGTATCCAGTCTCCATCCTCCTGCACGGTAATAAATGAACACATTGAGGTTACTTTATTCCCTGCAGACACCAGGGAAATGGGTCCCGGGACAAAAATTGAATCATTTAGGGCCACCGCTTTAGAGGGATACGGATCCATAAGCAGGCACTAAAGGCGGAAAAGGTAAATCCTGGAGTTTCAAACAGCTTCTAAAAGACGACGTCCTCTATGTCCCCATAAATCAAGATGTGTCCTGGAGATTACCTGGGTGGCAAATTGCCCATAAAACACTGAGCTATTTTAATAAAGAAGTTCTGCAGCTCTGTAAGTCTTCTGCAGTGGACGTACGTTACTAATGCCTTAGTCACACATGCCCTTATGGGTGGAAAAACGTGCAAACCTGAACGGGGCACGCAGGTTGCACACAAAACATAACGGGGTCGTAGACCACTCGGTAAGCCCGTACAGAGGAAATGTTCATTCACATTTTTCTATGGCCGTGCTGCGAGCGACAGATCAAAGCAAACGCTTACACAGCATGTGCAGTTAAGTAGGGGCGAAGTAGGTGAGACACAGGCCTGTTGCACGGATTTTACAATTTTTCAACTTCCCTAAATCCTTAGCAAGATGTCTGTTTGTGCTGTTCACATGATAGGTGAACAGCACAAACAGGTTAACTTTTAGAATTAAGGATAATAAACAGTGTAATTAGTGTGGACATATCATGTGCACACCCCTTGCGTGCAACATTTGCATGTGGTCAGTAAGGAGCCAGTATGTGCACCTTACTAATGACTAAAGTGTGGCATACGGACACCGTAACACAGCATTACCCTTTCGTGATAAGTGTGATCAACCTATGTATACTTCACGATACTCTGACCACACGCACAACAATGGTACGTTTCTTTTTGTGACGTCCTTTAAGGTTGCGAGCAACAAGGGATCTGCAAGACACAACTGCGCTTCCCTTAAGATGCCGCCACTCCTCTTCACAACCCACACAGTGTCGGACAACCCAAAAACCCACAGCTTTTTTTCATGGTGCCACTCGACACTCGTTGTCATACATATTAACAAGAGGAGGCCTAATGAAAGAGACAGTCACAGAGTTGGAATATGCATCTATATGTATTTTAATGTCTCGAGTTATCTCAGGTAGTTTTTCCAGTAATTCAGAACATGAGACCAAATGTTGTTTCAGGTGGTTTTAGGATGTTTAATCTCACTTTGAGTTTGATTTGCAGCAACAACTCTAACCCAAAAATCTGTTTAGGTTTCCTCATTAAAGCAACAATTTTGGACTAATTCAGGTTCTTGTTCCTGAAATCGGAAGGTCTCACTTCCCAAATCAGAGTTGTATCCCAAATTTACTCTTTAAATGAACTACTAATGGAAGTTAGATTGGTATTTTTTACTCTAATCGAGGCAGTCTCTTTTATTTCTGAATAGCTAATAACATTTCAAATAAAATGTGATTTTCACCTCTCTTGAAGTTGGACTCTTAAAGAAATCAGTGCCCAGAGAGAAAAAAAGCATGAATTTTGGAGAAGTCTCTGATCATCAGTCTGGAAAGGGTGAAGCACATTCAGCAGCAATGAAGACTTTTCAAAAAATGACAAGCACTCACAGCTTCCCAGGGATGGACAAAAAAAAACCCTCAGTAGCTTCATCTCTGACCCTTCAAGCCTCGCTGAGCCCAGTGAAGCTTAAAGCTGTTCAGCATTAAAATCCATGACTGCACAATATGAAGAATACCAAGCAAGTTAGCTTTTTCGGAAGATGAGCAGTGTCGGAGAGAACATGGAGGCTAAATTCAAGTATTTTACAACAATGACTTGCGAGAAAAATGGAAACATTGTTCCATTTTTACTCTGATTAAACTTAACAGAATGTCTTTTTAGCGTAAAAGCTTTTCAAAGACCCACCCCAATGAAAATCGTGTTGTTGGTGTTTTAACATGTTCTTGTGGCGTTTTTCTGATAATAAAAGACATGTATAAAGAAATGTAAGTTTAAAATAGCTTTTTTGAGTATTTTCTTTTAATTATATTGTTGTGAATCAGGAGCAGATGAAAAAAATCGGTTCATAAAATAGATTATTTTTGAGAGAAAATATCCTGGGTGAGCCACAAGCCCCCTGCACCCCTCTGTGCTCTGTACCAATAGTCTGTGCCAATAGTCCTGCCTACAACTCAGAGTGGAATTTCTAATGAACTCCTGCCGCTCTGCAGAAACCATGTCCTAGAAAACGACACATTCTTTTTTAATTTTGGCTAAAAATATATATCTTTACTAAAAGAACACTTTTGAAATAGTTTAAAAGATAATTGGAGTAGGAGCTTAAACCAATTGTTTAGCATGGAAGTGGGAGGGTAATGATTAAAACTTGCTTTGCCACTACAGGACCTCTTCCACTTGCTCTCTATATAAACATTAAAATAAATGCACAAGATACATTTAAATGCAACAGTAATTCTAACACAATCAGTTATAATTGATATTACTGCAGAACACATCACAAGGGGGTAAAAATCTAAGTCAAGTTTTTTACACTTACATGGGTACTAATAATTGAAGTAAACTAAAACAAATAAAAAGAAATTTAAAACAATGTGTACTCAACATGTTTATTCTATGAAGCATCAATTTCTGCAAATAGATTTAAGATTTTGGTTTAGTTGCAGGATAAAAATAACATAATGTCTTAAACATTTGTGTTTTATATGCGCCACAGAAAACCTATCATTCTCTGTAGTTTAGCAGCCATGTTAGGCATTTTATTGACACCCCAACTTCAAAAACTAACATTTCTGCAGCAGATTTTAAGAAGGTTATTTAGGAATCTTGTTGAAAGAGGTATCCCTTTGTGTTTTCAAAAATAATTGACTTTATTCACATGAAATCCCTACAGATTGTTCTTAAGCTGCAATCATGCAAAAACAAGAAAGGTCAGTATCAAATAGTAAACCCCAAACCTCTCTTTTTCACAATAATCTGTTTCAATGGTAGGAAAGTACATGTCTGCTGTTCTATACCTTTAAAAACAATATTGTGACGGGGTGTGGCATTATGGGTCAGGGATTGTGCAACGCTGCTTGGATCTACAACAGATGTGCCCTGCAGCAGATCCGGAAATCCCCTGGTATTCCCACCGAAAAGAAATAAACAACACCACAACACTGAGCTATGTGCCTCAGTTTACATCCAAGATCTGTGTTTAGTTCCTCCTCTAAACCTATTATCTAATGACATGACTCAGTGAGTCACCATCCCTCTAATACAGCTGAGAGGGGGAGACTTTTGGCAGAGATCAAGTTGAATGCAGCAAAAAGAGGAGTTTGGGATGCATTTCAGAGCAGCAGATTATTGGACCGGTAACAGCATTTAAAATATTTATCTTTTCAGTTAGCGAGGAACTAAGTTGACACTGCCGGGGCTCTTGCTAACACGGGATGTTTTGTAATAAATTACAGGAAATGTTGAAGGACACTCCCTCACTGGACTGCATCCTAACTAAATCCACTATAGATGGACCCTGAACTCACCTGAACAGGAATCTTTTGGGACTCATAAACAGCCCAAATGTGTCTGAGAAGAAGGGAAAAACAGCAGAATGACAGCATCTGTGCTTGAGATCTGTTTGACAGTGTGTTCTTGCTTTCATTTTATAAATGCAAATAGTAAAAAGAAAATCAATGAAGTGCTGTGAGAATAAAGCAAACAGATTGATTTAGAAAATAAATACTGGTGGGTTTCTGACAGGAAAATCTTTGAATCACATCACAGAACAAGAATCACTAATAAAATCTGCTTTGTATGAATTGCAGAATCTGTTGTGCAAAGCTTTTGAGACATCTTTGCTGCAGAGCAAGGAAGTAATAGTAACTTATTTTTGTTCCTTTTTTGATCAATATCCTATTTTCTTAAACAATACACACGGAACAATGAAGTTTTAAAGGGTTCATGTCAGTCAATTCCAGACAGCTGATACCTCGAAAGGATCCAAAATCCTTTTTCTTTTGTTTTGTTTTTTAGTTTTGCCACAAATGGCTTTGAACAGCAATGCTCCATCTGCTGAACATGGAGTCACTCAGTTCAAACTGCTGTGTTCCTGCAGCCATTAGGTTCAATGAGAGCTCTGCAGGGTAACATAACCACACACAAGTATGAAACCATTATAGTATCCGGATCCACCATATGGTGGTTTTCATTTTCTGCTATCGGTTTCTGTCAATGATGTCTATGTACAAAGCAGGATGTCTTGTTTTTGTGAAATGTGTCCATATGCGTGAATAAAAAGACACTTTTAGTTCCTGTAGCGCTCCATATCTTTAAATCTCTGACATTTTGAAGTGCAGGTTTCCTTCCTTTTCATTTGTGTGTTATTGGCCATGTCATACCACAAACAGATGTTTGGAGGATTTATTTTTCTTTTTGCTCCTTCTTTCCATTCAGTTCAGATGGGACCTTGACCTCCCAAGCACAAAGCTGCGAGCCCAACTCCCCAAATCAGTCATTTTCAGCAGGGGTCAGCATGTTTCAATCGATGAAAATGCCATCAGGGACAAAACCGTTTTCCACAGCTCTGTTGTAGATAAATAATGCTCAATCCAGTGCTGTCAATCCTGCTGTCAGATGCTGAGACCAGATGCCCCTTACTGCCGCTCCCACACATATCACATAGCAGATTTCATCTAGAGTGCGACACCGAATTCCAGATGGCTTTAGGTGACCATGCTGGCGTCAGGAAGGATTTGTTCAACGCTGATGAATTACATGTTTTAAAACCACAAGCCCCATCAGCCTTATCAGCAGTGTTTTTTTCTGGAAAAATGATGCTGCAC
Source organism: Oryzias latipes (assembly GCF_053564925.1). NCBI lineage: Eukaryota > Metazoa > Chordata > Actinopteri > Beloniformes > Adrianichthyidae > Oryzias > Oryzias latipes. The sequence goes on from NC_136258.1 coordinate 24,324,227, forward strand.
GGTTGCACATGAATCGAACTGTCAGAAATCACAGATACATATCAAAAGGATGGTGACATGGAAAGAGTGGGGAGTCTGCCCACCTCCAGGAAGGAACCTCTCATGGAGAGCAGTGTGGTGCTTGGCCTCCCGCTTAGGTGTTCCAATGATTCAAGCCTCTGAAACCTAAAAAGCAACTTGACATTTAGGAGAAAACATAAAACTAGCATCTGGAAGACATTAGAATGGCTGCTCATTTCAGAAATTATATTTGCAAATATATATAAGAAGAATTAAAATAAATAATTACGCCCTGAAGGGAAATTTAATTTCTGTTGCATAGAGTGAATGATCTTCTGTGTTTCATTCACAAATTTTTCTTCAAACAGTTAATAAACTATTTTCATTATCTTTCAGGGGCCTTAAACGTTTTCAGAACAGGAGGCCACTGGGGATTTGTATGAGGTTACCACCACTGGGTGCAGTTGTTGACTGTAGGAAGGGGTCCTCCCCCAGGAAAACCTTGAAAATTAGGGCCCTTTATATGCATTTTTCAGGCATCTGGGCCATTATTTGAAAGCAGTAGAGAAGGGGGGTTTAGTACTTAACTTCTACTCTTTTCGCTGTATCTTTTTATCATTTTACGACATATTCTGAAACAGTTTTGCTGACTGCACTTCCAGTACGTAGATGACAAAAAAACAGTAAATGAAGACACAGCAACACCTCAATAAAAATGTCTCTGGAGTAACTAAAAAACACTCAGTCCTTTTTATTCAAACTGTAACAGTGTTTCCAACAGAAATCTATTATAAACTGTCTTCTTTTAATCTTGCCAGGGAATTGATAACAAGACTTTTGTAATATTCCTAAATTCATAATCATCTTTTTTTCAGTAGCTGTTATGATACTGAAGCTACTGTCACCAGTACAGAACAATTGGTGACAATAGCTTGAGTATCTACAGAGTTTTTGAGCACCTTTATTATTATTTTTATTTCTTTTAAATTTTGAAAAATAAAATAAAAATGGACTTTTTACAAAATATTAATTGCAACATGAATCACCAGCTCATATATATGTAGACATTTATTCATTTTTGAGAGATTATTGATTTTTATAGATTGGGTCTTTTTTCTGAACTTGCACTTTGTTGACGGTCCCTTGGCAGCCGACTCGCTGAATGTCTGCATTCACATCTCGAAGAGAACAATTCTCATTAAAATGCAGAAAAACTACCTTTTTTCTTTGAAATGCATTTGTAGCTCGCTCTCTGTGTTAATACAAAACAATTGAGATACTTGCTGTCACATTTGAACGTTTATCAGAAGAGTTATTGAGGCCGAAAGTCCGTACCTGTGAATATCTTTCAAACTTTACCGAACTGAAATTTTTCTTATTTTCATGGTGACAATAATAATAATAAAAAGGTCCCCTAATTTTTTTTTTTGTTTTTATTTCACCCTCTTGGGTTATTAAGGGACATTGAGCCTTCAAAACGGGTCACAAAGACACAGAAACACGCGGAAGGAAGCGGCTGACAGACAGACGGAGCAGCAGAGAAACTGTGGGAGAATCTTTGAACGAGCTTATGAACCCTGAATGATTATGGAAACGTAATTAACGAGGTTTTAGCCCAGTGGAAATTTCAGAATAAAAGCACTTCCTTTGTAGATAAATTTTGTGTTGTGTTGTGAAATCTAAAGTGTTGTGTTGTGACCCTTCTGGGCAACCGTAGGTTTTGCATGGCCCTCATGCATCGCTGGATGGATTCTTTGTCATATAGAACCTGGACTGTTGTCCTACTCTCTAATATATACACTGACCAAAAATAGAAACGCAACACTTTTGTTATTGCTCTCATTTTTTATGGTATGAACTCAAAGATGTGAAACATTTTCCACATACACAAAATAACCAGTTCTCTGAAATATTGTTCACAAATCTGTCTAAATCTGTGATAGTGAGCACTTCTCCTTTGCCAAGACAATCCATCCCACCTCACAGGTGTGCCATATCAAGATGCTGATTAGACAGCATGATTATTGCACAGGTGTGCCTTAGACTGGCCACAAGAAAAGGCCACTCTGAAATCTTCAGTTTTGTTTTATTGAGGGGGTCTCAGACAACCAGTCAGTATCTGGTGTGACCACCATTTACCTCATGAAGTGCGACACATCTCCTTTGCATAGAGTTGATCAGGTTGTCTATTGTGGCAGACAACCTGATCAGTGGTCAGTGTTTATATATATATATATATATATATATATATATATATATATATATATATATATATATATATATTTATATATATATATTTATATATATATATATAATATATTTATTTATATATATATATAAATAAATACATTTATTTTTTCAAAAATTTGCCACTTGGAAAAATAAAGTTCTAATCTTTTCACAACAAAAGTTTTAATTGCTCCAATTAAAGAAAATTTAAAACACACAGTGAGGTTGGCATGTGTACTCACACTATAATGCTGCAGCTTTTTTGTTTTTAGGTTAAATGGTTAAGCCATTACAAACCCACCCAACAGAATAACCAAAAAGGAAAAATAAAACTAATAAAAGCCCAAAATGACTATGTATTCCTATGACTTATCAGTTACAGCAGGTTGCAGCAATCCACCCATGGTAGTACAGGGTTACTGTTTAACAATATAGGCCAACTTTAAAATTCCATAGGTGCTTATTATTCATGTATTTAATAGAAAAAAACCTTTGCAAATAGTTTAGGTTTTAAACTCAATTATCAGCCTGATTTTGCCTTCCAGTCTTTTCACATAAACCTTTTATCACTCTTTTCGGACTTGGACGCCTCTTTTCTGCCTTACCAGATATTGAATGATTGATGGTAATAATAATTTGGGATACACATCACATTTTTCTCCCATTTTCAAAACAGTTTGGCCTCACTCGAGGGGCGTGTTTTTAGGATTTCTGAGGATTTCCTATGCCACTGTTTGTTGTATTTTGTGTGAAATCCTTGCACAGCAGTGTCTTGAGTGTGAAGGAGGGTTGTTCCTGGAGGGTCTTTGCCGCTGTTGTTCGCATCTGAGGGCCCTTACAGACTTCCACAGACAGCACCTTTCTGTGCAGCAACGGGGCGTCGCAGCTTTTCTCCACCACCTATCAAAGTCCAAGCTAAGAGGCAGAATAGGAGGTCAGAGGGGTGTGTACAAGCAGGAAATGGTGTCAGTATAATAGATGCAATGCTCGACAAAACAGCAGGGCTTTTAGGCAGTAGCACAATAGCAAAGGGGACTGACTGGTCTTTGGGACAACAATTAAACTGTTTGCTTTTATTTTCGTATGCAGAGAGAAAGCATGCATTTGCATACATGTGTTCATGAAAAAAACCCTACATTTTGTATGGATCGTAACGCAAATAACAGCTTAGGTTGTAGTGTTTATGTTTTTTCCTAAATAAAAAGCAAGATCTATGGCATTGGGCAACATTTTGACAAAAGCTATTCCAATTAAATTAACACAGCACAGGTACTGTAAAGTAAATAAGAGGAAACTTTTTGATCGAATTTTTCCTTCTTTGTATTAAAAAAGCAAAAATTAGATAAATATACAAATATTGTTTTGTCTCATTAATCTACAAACTTATGCGATAACGACTAACCTTTACTTTTTTTTATATTATTTATTGAAGAAAACTAAAAGTGAAATGCAAATGCCACTTACAACTGTGCCGTGGTGCGGGTTGCTCAAATCGCACTAAAGAACGTCTCGCTGGATGTTTATATTTACTTAACATTAGAACAGACAACCCTCACCATGCTAGTAGCGTTCGGTGTGTACGCAGCATAAAAGTTAAAATAAAAATATCTTAACAATCTAAAATTAACAGTAAAATCATTCAAACAGACCAGAGTAAAAATAGCAAAAAGAGAACTAACAGATAAGATAAAACTTTATTGATCCTCAGAGGGAAATGATGTCACTGCAGAAGCATGACAAGAAGTTAGATATTACACAATACACTGTATTATTACTTGTTAACTGAAATAAAATTAAATGAGTGACTTCGAAGTATAAATATGAGAAACATAAGACAAAATAAAAAGGAAACAGAAAATATAGTAGGTTAGGGTATTTAGAATGTATTTTGCAGTATAGAGACTTAAAATTAAAGCATGAAAAAATAAGGAAAATAACAAATAACCACACAGACTGTAAAATGGAGTGTTGTATTCATGTATTGAAAGATAAAATGATATAAAAAAAACAGTGAATACATTTTTTTTGACAAAATCTCCCAAAAAAACTGCGGAAACTGTAAATGACCCTTGAAAAAACAAAAACTAAACTAAGATTGATGCTGTATCAAAGTAAAACTGTTTAATTCACCAACCGAAACTATTTCCAAGGAATGACTCGGTATTCCAGACATTCTGTGAAAGCCATCAATTTTCTATTAAAAGCTGAGTATTTCCTGTAGGTATTGTGGCCAGGAGGCAGTTCAGGAAGCTTTCTGAGTATTAGCAATAACAGCCACATGGTTCCTTCATTTGTAGCTTTGTAAGCAAGCTGGCTTACCAAACCACATTTACTCTCTTTGGCCAGATTTTTAATTAAGATTCAAGCCAGACGGGTTATTGTCTTCACTCTGTGGCTGAAAATAAGTTAAAACGTTTCCATCTCCCTGTCGTTATACAAACCCCATGAGGCTATTTGTAAAATAGTCTGGAGTTTTTATGATTTAGAGCGGCAAATTTCTTCAGACAAAAGGCCTGACTTGATTATTGGAGCAGCAAAATGACTTATTATGCAGAGTTGGGAGATGATTCAAAAAAGTTCTTTCTGGTGAAGAGAAAAAAGGCAGGCAAACTTAGAGAGCTTGCTGAATGACCCTGACCACTGCTTGTCACTTACTACATTCTTTCTAAAGGAAAACCTGGATAGTTGTTACCCCTTTGTTACTGGAAATGTCACCGGGGACACAAGTTACACGCTCTTCAAACTACCATAACTGAAGAGCAGAAAAGCAGCTTTGAACCAATACATAAGTGTTCTCTCTGCTTCATAATTCTTTGGAACTTTGAAAATTGCATAAGCATTTCATTCCTCTCAAGTGTTGCATTTCAGCTGTTTTCTTTTTCTCAGCTTCAGAATCTATTGGAATTATGTTAATTGTGTAAAAAGTCAAAGAGTAATGAGAAGTCAAGGAACATTGAAGCTAAAGCTTCGGTGTTAGAAGATTAAAACAATTGAGAACTAGACCGAGTGACCCCCTTTCCACATTCCAAACAGGAAGTACCAAAATCCCATAGAGTTCTATTGAGAAATAAACAGCTGTTACTCAGTCATATATTTGTCAGAACAACCTTTCTTCCTTTGCTACCTTTTTTTGCTACATGTTTTTTCTATTTTTTAATGAGATGTTTTTTTTCTGTAATGAAAATTATACATCATAAACTGAACAATCAGATGCCTTAATCGAAGTACGTGCCTCCTGCTGGCCCCAACATCCAATGTTTAAACATTTGGTTGAGACATTTTCCCGAGCCTGCTGTCAAGTGGTAGGGGTGTGACCTTCCAACAAGCTCACTCCTGATTGACGGGGGCGGATGCCATAGAAACCTTGACTCAGACCTACTCAGACCAAATACTGCTTACTAACATCGTCTGCCTCAAACATGGCGGTATCCATATTGTGTAAAAATGGTCACTGGAATTACTTAATTTCCCTGAAGATGGATGTATGCTATTTTCTGTGGTTGACGTAACTCGATCCAATTCTTTTATGCAGTCAGTGGTTAAAATCAAATGTATTTACTAAACCTCATTTACACTGAATCCGTCTTTTTATTAGCTCTTTATGCTGCAGACAGCAAACTGTAAGTAACTGATAAATTGCCAGATTGAAGACTCTACTTGGGTAGCAACAACATCTACTAATCTACATGTAATATATAACAACTTAAAAAGGTACATGGATTTTTTTTGTTTTTGGCAAACTGTTCCAGGACAAGGAAGGTGCAGGTGAAAAGAATCTGATTTACAGATTCTCCAAAATGTTTTCTGTCAATCACATTTACACTCAACCATTTTTTATGCAGTGTTCTGTCCAACTGATCACTGTCAACTGTTTGAAAGTGCTGAGGATCCTCCATAGATGAGGTCTTAAAGTCGGATCATTCCTGAGATCAGATCGGCTGCAGGAAAGGAAGATGGCTTCATCTGTGCAGGAAAGGAAGATGGCTTCATCTGTGGGCCAAAAAAAAAGATGCCGATGACAGCAGGTGTTATTAAAATGTCACTAAAAACTACAGTGGGAAGGAGAATTGCTGAACGGGGTAAAACACAATCTTCTCAGACCGATGGTCCTCAAAAATGCTGAATGGCGTAATAGAACCTGTGTGTTAAGATGTGCTCAGCTCAATGCAGTGTTTTATTTATTTTTTTAATATTCATTTCAGTGAAGAAGCTGAATAGAAAACTTCAAGCTGTTTCCACACAGACCCTCCTCTAAAAGTGAGCTAAAAGAGGATGAAAAACTCAAGTAGCACTTTAATTTCTGATAGGTATTTCTGTAAAAAATCTCATCCTTTATAAACTTGAAGGAAAAATAGGCCTTGATGTGTTTTCTGTCCTGATCCTTTTGTCTCATTTTACTTGCAGCTTTCTTTCTGTGTCCTTTAGAGGATTCCACCTGTTTGACAGGTGTGAGCCACATTCCTTAAAGTTTAATTTGAGTGGCACATTAATCCCATTTATTAGACTGTTCTGACAGAGAAGGAAAAGGTTTACCTAATCAAAAACTCTGAATGTGTGAACATCTCAAACTGATGACGTTCCTTCATAATAGTGAGTTTAACGGAAACTGTTAGGAAAAGCCAGAGTCCCAACTGCCTTCGTGGGTGGATACAAGCTGTCTGCAGGCAAAAAATGGTCAAATCTGTACTGGGCATGCAGGTGGTCCACACAAAATAACAAGGTTATGGGCCGCTCGATGAGCTTGTAGAAAAAATGTTCATGCACTATTTCTTCTGTGGGCATGCTGAAGGCGACAGGTCTGAGTAAACATACGACACGCAAGGTTAAGTAAAGGAAAAGTAACCCTCACCCAAGGCATTGGCTTTATATGAGAACTGGACCAAGTGAACTCTCCAATACAAATAGGAAGTACCCACTGGTCCCAAAAAGGCCAAATCCCATAGACCTTTATTAAGAAATAAACAGCTTTTACTCAGGCATTTTTTAACATAAACTTGCATAAATATTTTATTTCCTTAATATTTTTTCTGTAGTGCACATTATTGAAGTTATAAACTGACCAATCAGATGCCTCAATTAAAAAAGGGGGTCTCATGTCAAATGTTTGAAAATTTTAATTGACAGGTTCTCCTGAGCCCACTTTCAAGTAGAAAGGGTGTGGACTTCCAACAAGCTCACTCGTGATTGGCGAGAGTGATGGCGATAGAAATGTTGAGTCAGACCAACTCCGACCAATCACTGCTCACTGATGATCTTTGACTCCATCATTTGAACTTAATGACTTAATTTTGTTGGAACCGGAAACAAGTACGGTAACCTTCTTTAGGTGACGTCCTTCTCACTCAGTCCAGTGGTCTGATACAGTCAGTGCTCCAAATCCTGCACTGCCACAGAGCCTATAAGCGCTGTTCATGTGTGTGCTCCGTATGTGCAGCCTGACTGGTTGTGGGGGCGTCCTGTGGGTACTTGCGTATCACCTGCTTACCCTCACCATCACACAAACATTAGAGGTGCATGCAACTTACATTTGTCTTACAAATACTTCACGGTGCACTCATCACACGCATGACAATGGTACGTTTCATTTTCATGACGGCCCTTTAGGTGGCGGCATGAGCCTCAAGGAAACTGAAAGACACACGTGTGCTCCTTTAAAGACGCAGCTGTTCTTCCACAGGGCCCAGACAACTCAAAAACCTGCAGCACCCGTATGGGGGGGTTGAGGTCAACCCCCGCAGGTTTGTGTGACAAAGGTTTAAGAAAGTAATCTGCATTTGAAGTTGGATTGAAATGATAACAGGAAACCTTTTTCCTCTGGCAAAGTTTGTCTAAAGTTACTTCTTCAACCCTTTTATTTTCAGTTTGGTGCATCTGTCCTGCTCACAAACAAAGCTACGGCCTTGTGGCATTATGGTGTGAACAATCAAACCCTCTGTACAGAGTTGGCTTTCTGCCTGCTGGTAAACAACATGCCCTGCAGAAATGGCTGAATCAATTGATGGATGGTTAACATCGTCAGCTGCCGCAATTTGAATGGCACTTTAAAAACATGTGCCAACTTCCAAAACAAATGTAATTGATTTAATTGGCAGTCTTTCTGTTTCTGTGCTAATGGGCTTCACAAACAAACACATTTAACTGGAGCCCACCCCCCAGACACAAACATGACACAATATAGACACAAAACTTTCCAATATAAAAAAAAAAAAAACCACCTTTGGTTTTTACTTCCACTTGGAGGAGTTTGCAGACACCACCTGCTCACCTGGCACAGCTGGGGGTGCAGTAGCTGTTAAAGACCCACTCCAATGAAAATTTAGACTGAAACTACATTTCTGAGTATTTTTTTATCAGAATCGTGGTAAATCTGGAGCAGATGAAAAAATGCAGTTAGAAAAACCTTGTAGTTGTTACGTACAAACTAAAATTGTCAGGCCACAATCTTCCTGCTCTGCTCCATTCTGATGCATCCACTTGTAGTAGACAAATAGATCTATGTATGTCTTTGTTTTCCTCGTCCGAGCTGGTATCTGGCTTAAAATTGTATGGCTGGACAGCTCTGATATTGCTCGCCATTCTTTTGGAGTTGTGAGTGGCTGTAAGCTCGCGAAGACTGTAAGCACAGGGATAATGGGAAATGAGGGTATGCTCACTACCCGCCAACAGTCCTGCCTGCAAATCAGAGGCAGAAACAGTTTTAGTTTTAGTTTTTTATTTATGCTAAAAACAGCCTAATCATAATTAAACACTGGGAAAGCTTTTAAAATATATCAAAAGATGATTTGGAGTGTGACTATGAGTTACCTGGGACTTTGCTTAGAGTTCAGTTCTTGCACTCACAAGGTAAACATGTTTACAGGGAAAATTTCACAAGATAAATCTAATAACTCAACTTTCTTCTGGTCTGAACACCAAATAAAGTCATCAGTTAAATCTAAAGGAACACTGAGCTGATTAAAACAATAAGCATTAGTGTGCAGTAATGATAATGTTGTCACTGAAAGATCAACTATGATTGTTTGATCAGCTTACACGACTTCTTACAGTCTTGTGAGCTGAAGGAGCTTCAAAGCAACAGAGAGACGTTTGTTGGCAGAAATATGAAAACAAGTGTAAAGAGCTCTTAAATGGCTGCTTTAAGTGTATATAATCTTAATCGTGTGTACTTCTACACCAGCAATCATTTTTGAATCTCTTACACATTGAATGCTGATCCTGAATCTTCCTCGCTCCTCTTCACTTCTTTAGTATGAGTAAATCTAGATGATGCACTGATAACATTGAGGCCAGCTCGTCTGAAATGACGGATAAGATCAAAGCCAAGCTTCTCTCTATAGGCTTTATTTTAAGTAGCTTGTGTAGAGCTATATGGTACAAAGACAACCTATTGTCAGTGCCCTTACTCTCAAACAGTCTTTGCATGCCTTTAGACCATACCTTCAACATTTTTTATAAGTTTAATTAATTTATTTTGTCGGCTGAACGCAAGAAAAATAAAGGAATTGGCGAGGAAAAAGACATGTAAATGAACCATGGGGAAATGGGCTCAGAGAAATCAAAATCTAGTAAAAGAGAAGTGAAACTAAAGGAGAAAAAGCTCTTTGGTGTAATATGAGAAACAGGTGTTTGTCAGGACAGATAAAGAGGAAACAGCACAGCATGAATGATTTAAAAAAAAGGAAGAATGCAAAGATTTAAAAAACCACCTTATCCTGTCCCTAATTGCCCCTGAGACTGTGTGGTCATTGGTTTTGAATCCCTGTCACTGAAACTGGGACTTAATACAGAGTCAACGTCTGGTCACAACTGTAGGAGCTTTAATTAGAAGTAAACTAATAAAAAGAAATCAATAGATTTGCATAAAATAAAATAAAAAGCTGAAACTCAACCTGGGGGAAGAAAAAATGTTTCTTAATTACAGATTTGTGAATCGGAGCGTGATAAGTTTTTAATGAATGATTGAAAACCAATCATCAAGGGTAGAACATTAACATCGCAGCATGCCAGGTGACCTTCTCTGTTGAAGTGGGGGAAAAGCGGCATTTCATTGAAAAGTTTTAACCAGCCTCCCCTGTAGTTTTCAATTACACGGCCCCTCAAAGTCCTTTATTTATTTTCCCTAATCTCTCTAGTGCTAAAGTATGATTTTTGTTTTTTCTAAAATGCCATTTTCAATTTAATAGAAGTGTGGTAACGTTCACCTGTGTTTTGAATTAAAATGGGTTTTCTTATGGGCAGAGGTGCATGCAGGCATGGTTGAGCACCTTTTCATTCAAACTCTGTGTACCTTGAAGGTGAGCAGTGCAGTGACTGAACTCCATAAATTGAGCTGAAGTTTTTTTTTTGGTTGTTGTTAGGCCTGCACAATTAATTGCAAATTTATCGTAATCGGGATTTCAAGCTTGGCAATATCCATATCGCAAAAGTCTTGAACTATTTAATGAACTGAATAAATCCCTTTATCCTTGAGCCAATCAGATGGAGCCCTTCACGTCGTTGACCAATCGGATGGAACTTTTATGTTAGATGTTGCCGTCCTAGTTAGACGAGGGTCATTTGGACAATAATTTAAGGTATTTTGACTCTTATTTCAATTAAACTTTTGGAGTGAAATGGAAATGTTTTTGTTCTTTTTGCTATTTGTTAATTTATCGCAAGTTATATTGTCATCGTAATATTGATCACAAATATCCCATATCGCGAGTTTTCCTCATAACGTGCGGCCCTAGTTGTTGTTGAGACGAGGCTCAACATTTACCTTTGAAAAGTTGCACATGAATCATGAATACCATTAGTTCGGATGAGTCCTGCTTTAAGATGCAGATGATGGAAAGACAATTTCATGGCCACAATAAAAGACTTGGTGTAAACTAAGGATGTGTATCAAAACTCGTCAAGTTTGTTCTGCTACCAACATAGCAGAACCGTTCTAGTACAGTATAAAACGCGAATTTTAGTGCTTCTTTTTGGAAATGTCAGTCACTTGTATCCTATTCAATTTTGCTGTACATTTGACCTTACCTTACCTTTGCTGTATCATTTTACCTTTCCAGTGATTGTGGACAGGCTCTTACAAAAAGGGTGAGGCTATGAAAGTGGGCGGAGCTTCAGTCAAAATGCTGAAGATGAAGCGAGCAACAATTTTTTTTTTTAGGATTAGACCTAATGGATTAGAGTGACATGTGCAACAGCCTAAAAAACAACAACATTGTGTTGATAATAGGCGCAATTCGTGTTGACTTCTGCTTGTGTGAAAACGGAGATGCAGACTGTCAGAAAGAAGGAAATAAAGCATCTTAGGCACATTTTAGCGCTCTCCTTTACTCTGCTAAGCTGCTTCGTCACACTTCAGTGTTTTTGGTGAGTTTCTTATACATTTTTGAAGCAACGTTTCAAACACTGTTTTGGCACACGAACTGTTTCAAAATCACTGGTTTGGAACCGGCACTGGCTAAAATTCAAACCATAGTCCTAAACCACGTCCTAAAATCAGCGTATTCTTCTCGTGCAACCATGTTTTAATGCTTTTTTTCGAACAACAATCATCCACTTTAACACATTCCATAAAGACTGCTGATTTAGAGGCTGATGAGGACAGCCCAGGGATGTGTGGACGGGTCTCCACAACATGAAAAGATGCAGAAATGCCTACTAGCCATCCCCACATAAAAGAAGGATACTTTTCTGTGCCTGAAACACTTTTGGAAAAACTCAACATTCCCTTGGAAGAGATGCAGGGTTTCACATCAAAAGCCCCTACAATTTTTCTCCACTGCCGCACAGCTTGTGATCCGCTGTCCTGAAGTCTTTCTTGGGATGAGAAGAAGTATTGAGGAAAGACTAACCGATGTCTGGCATTGGGCTCACAGAGCCCGTTGGTAATCACAGCTGATTGTTTTGTATGTGTGGATGCACAAGTGTGTAATTATTGTCTAAAATTAGTACATGCATCTGTCAGTCTTCAGGCTGGTGCGGGTTGTCATTCATGGTTGGTTAGGCTCGGTTAGTTTGGCCTTCAGGACACATTCCGGCCACTTTAGCCTATGACTGATGGGCTGCCACCCTCTGCAGGTTTAAAGCACCTGAAAATCATATTTTACAGCAAATAAAGAATTTTTTGTTGATCCTTTTTTTTTTTCTGCACACAATACAGCAACAAAATAGAAAAATATCTTTTTTTTTTTTACAGGGTATTACTTTCCCGATTTGGGATATCTTGCAGATTTTAGCATCACAAAATACTTGATTTATACATTTTCAAGAAATGTAATACTTTTTTCAGAATCTAAAATTCCTCAGTGCACCATTATAATATCCCTCCTTGCAAATGAAGCTCTCAGACTTTCAGTAAACTCTCCCCAACTCAGAATGCAGACGTTTTGTTAACAATGCCCACAGCATGAGCCACTTAAGAGAAGTGGGAAAAACACAGAAAAAAACGGAAGACAAAATAAAACAGAGTTATAACACCTCATTTTCTAGGGGATTGACTGCAAACAAGTTTTAAACATGCCCACACCTCTGCACACCCCTGCTGGATCGCTTTGATGCTTTCCCAAGTAGAACTTGTGTTTCATGTCATTCAGTCAGACATGAGAGTGGCTGCCGCAAAGCAAATGTATTTAGAATTTGCAAAATGATTGTTTTCTTCGAATAAAAAAATGAAGAACAGGCTTCTTCTATCATAGAGCTCTGGCTCTTATAGGTTCAGAAGGCCATAGCAGTGTCATGAGTTTTTTGGGTTTTATTTTCACAGGATGAGATGAGATAAAAAAGGCTTTAGAGCTTCAAGTGGATTTGGGGATGGATACATGTAATCACAGTGTCAGGGTAGAGAGCAACACAAAATGATATTAATCCATAAATATTAATCCAAATCTAAATTATTTCATTTTTTTTGTTCTGTCCTTTATGAATGAACAATCTAGAGGTTCGGACCAACTCTTTTGAAAAGGGACAGAAGGTGGTGTTTTACTTTGTCTTTGAATAAAGACATTACAGTATGCTTTTAAACAGATCAAAGACATAAATAGCCCCAGGGAAACTTTATGTGTTTTTTTAGTATTTCCAACAGGAAGCAGACCTATGGCAGATCCAGAAAGGCTGTTGAAATTATAATTCCCTACTGGCGATTTAGGAAAGGCAGGTTGACCTGCTCCAATGAAAATCGGGGTTTTGGTGTTCTTGTGGCATTTTTCTGATGTTGGAGGACATACATTGAGAAAATTAAGATCAAAATTGCATTTCGGGGTAATTTTTCAATTCACATTGTTGTGAGTCAAGAGTAGACGCAAATAAATCGTTTTAAAAAAAAGAAGCTAATTTGTGACAAAAAACTAAACTGGGCGGGCCACATCAATGGGGAGGGTTACAGGTTGCTTCGTGCCAACAGTTCCGCCCACAACTCAGAGACAAATGTTTTAATGAACTCCTGCCACTCTTTATTCTTTTTTTCTCCTTGTTGTTCCACATTCAGCTTTGATCACTGAGGACTCCAGAATCAGGAGGGTTCGTTTTTCAAATGCCACCACGTGCTGTGGTGCAACATGTTGTCGTGGCGCCTCACTCACTGCCGACTCCTCCAGTTTCAATTAAAGGAACCATTTGAAGAATGAAGTGACCGAGGAAGACTTCAAACTTTTAAAACATTTTTCTCTGCCTCTCCCGTAATTCAATATGGCGCTAAATGTTTTAGCTGCCACAGAATTTAAGCCCAATGCTCGGGTCTTTAGAGACTTCAAACTTTTGTAGCCACATTTTATTGCAATATCCAAACTACAGCTGAAACCTAGTTTAGACAACTATTTATGATAAAGCCCTTTGGGTTTCCAAGTATTGCATGAAAGGTGATTCATACATGAATGTACTGACTAATGGATTTTAATGTCAAAATCTTTTGGCAAAAAGTATTCCGTTATATCTGGTGTTAAGACACTGTCTTCCATCCGAGGGACGACATGACACTGAATTGGCTTCATGCAGTAATAACACACTATATAATAATGTGAAACCTTAAGAGTAAAGTGAGATTACAACTGTAAGTAAAGAATTAGCCAGTCAGGCATAAGACAGTTGAACAGACATTCAAAACATAATCTTTACTCTTTTTTTTTTTTGCTGTGTCAGTTATTTGAAAAAGCTTTTTTACTTACAAGTGTTCTGCCCGCCTTGCAGACACCACAGAAAATTTAGGAGATTGTAAAAGCATGACTGGAAAAAATCACTGCTCATCAGATCTGTGAATCACACAAAGAGCCTGAAACTGAACATTTCCTCAAGCAGGCCACTTTGAGATATGACAGGATCTTATTTTTTCACTTAAATAAACAGTGAGTCATTTTAAAATGCAAAACTACAGACTGTCACACATCTTGTATAGTTTTACTGCAATAGATTCGAGGGGCAAAGCACATTTTACCTCCTATTCGAAGCATTTATGAGTCAGCACTGCGTTTGGCCAAATGCATCTGCCACAAAATATAGTTTTGCTTAGGATACATTTGTTTTTGTATGCTTTTTTTGTAAAAAAAAATATTTGGCAAAACAATTTGTCACATGAAATATGAGCCTGCCACATCCAAGGTGTATATTATGTGGAAAGATTAATATTCCCTGACAATTTCTGTGCCGCTGCCATAAAGTCAAGAATCAAAAGTCTTTTTGCCAACACAGAAATGATGCTCTAGTTTCATTTTTCCATCTCTTCCTTTGTTTGATCTGAGTGTCTCTGCTGAAACTGCAGCTTCTGTTAATGATTCTTAATCCCTGTGGAATACTGCTGAATTTCTTTGAAGCAATGGAGGAACGTTAGCTGCCATGGAACAAGACAGGTTTACAATCTGCTTTAATGAAAAAAAGATCTCACTTGACAAAGAAGATGTGTTTTTGTCTTGTTATCTAAAACACTTACAGTTTTACCCTTTAACACTAGCGATGGTGCTGGTAACACGTAGAAAACACCCGCTCTTTGACATGCCGTAAGTCCTCAACCGTTCACACGATCAACATGAATCAGCCGATTTTGACTTGGAGTAAAGTGGTTTTTCACATCTATGTAACACACTATTAAAGTAAAGGGTTGCATTTTGGCCACTTTTCTCTTGGAAACACGTTAAAGACCTACTCTGATGAAAACTGTGCTTTGGTGTTTTTAACATGTTCTCGTGGCATTTTTGACATCATAAAGCAGGGGTGTCAAACTTATTTTCATAGAGGGCCACATCAGCCTAGTGGCTGTCCTCAAAGGGCCAGATATAACTTCTACATGTAACTAAATGTAATGACAAATAAATGTAACTAGTTAATGTTAAATAACTCATTATTTATTTATTATAACATTTTAAAGTGACAATTACAGTATCATAGAAAATATGTTTGCTTGTTACTCTAGCATACATCCTTTTAAATTTTATTCTGTCAGGTTAGGTTATATGGACAGTGTTTAAGTCCTGATGTATAGTTGCCCAATTCAATATTTCAAGTCCAATTCCCCCTAAATATTAATAAATACACACCAATTTCTTTATTTTATTTCAAGAAATTAAAAACTTTTATGCTCTGGGGGCCACATATAACGACATGACGGGCCACATTTGGCCCGCGGGCCTTGAGTTTGACACGTGTCATAGAAGATATATATTTAGGAAAATTATGATTAAAATTGCATTTCTGAGTGTTACCCTTTTTTTAATCTTGAATTGGGAGCAGACAAAAAAACGTCAGTTCGAAAAATATGGTATTTGTTACGTAAAAAAAAAAAAAACTGGGTGGGCCACAAACTACCTGCTCTGGTTTATTCTGATGGATCCACTTTTAGATGACTAGATCCATGTATGTTATGGTTTTCCTCGTCTGAACTATCTGGCTCTAAACTGTACGTCTCAAAAGGTTAGGTGTTGCCCCGCATTTTATTGCACCGGTAATGTTAGGTTGGGGTTGTGAGGGGGTGTAAGCTAGTGGAAAACAGAGAGCTCTCAGTAACGGAGAGAGGAAGGGAGGGGAAGCTCCAAACCAACAGTTCCACCCATACCCCAAAGGTGAATTTCTAATGAACTACTGCTGCTGCAGAAACTATGTCCTTTAAAAGATGATTAAAAAAAAAGATTTTAACCAAAAAAGTGCATAATTCTAATTAAAATATGACTACTAACAATAGATCAAAAGATGATGAGAGCAGCTCTTTAACGGTTGAAGTTACTATAGTCAAAAGAATGTCAACACTGAAGCTAAAGCTCCAATGTAAAAGCTTTAAGAGGATGTGGTGATGCTGTTCTATGTGCTCTAAGATTTACTAAACAATTGAAGGAGGATCGTGAAAAACAGGGACTGCATGTGCAGGAGGAAAGGACACTGAGAAAAGGTAGGGCACAAAAGATCAAGCTGTGCCACTGAAACTGTTGGAACTCAGTGTCGACACAGCAGGAGGCTGGTGAGGGAAAAATCAGGTAAGGGAGTATCATGCTGTCACAAATCATATCGCCATCTCTCCACTGAGATTGAACTGCCAACCTTCTGCTGCACAGCTTTTACACACCCCGAGTTTTTCCCCTCCCCACAATGCAGCAAAGACATTTTTCCGACGCACGCTGTTGTCACCGGGACGGGACTGAGGTAGCAGTGTGAGATCACGAGGTCACGGCTGTGACTGGAAGTGGCAGAGGAGGATTAGCGGCCCAGTGGAGGGAGAGCGCGGCCACCCTGCAGTGGGGAACCAGCTGGTCAGCAGGCTGACTCCATCTGTCAGTCACCTGCTCGACCCGCTGGGAGGCAGAGCCATTCTCTCTGCCTCATACAGCTCCCAGAGATTATGTCATTCGGTTTGGTCGAGTCGCACTTCGTCTGTGGGAACGAACACCTGAGACTTGCTTGCCACTTTGGACAGGCCCGTGTGCATGCACTGACTGGAAATAATGGCTGGCTGTTATCAGGTTCTGGTTAACTCACGTCACATCTCTATTCTTTCCCTTAAAAAACAGGGTTTTTAGATAGATAGATAGATAGATAGATAGTCTTTATTGTCATTGCAACATTGTACAACGAGATTAAGGTGCAAAAATAGTCAAATAGTAAAAATAGTAAAAAATAAAATCACAATAAATAGTATAAAAACAATATAAAATACAGCAGACATAACCCACACACGCGTGAACATTCTGTCATGTTTCCATTTATGGCTTGTTCTTTACAGCGTTTAATGTAGTTATTGCTACGGGATAAAAACTTTCCTTGAATCTGTCAGTCCTTGTTTTGATTGATCTGAACCTTCTCCCTGATGGCAACAGTTCAAAGAGGGAGTGTCCAGGGTGTGAAATGTCCTTAAGAATGTCCTGGGCTTTTTTGAGGCAGCGCGAGTTGTGGAGTTCTTCCAGAGGGGGGAGAGGGCAGCCAGTGATCTTCTGTGCCGTGTTAATGACCCTCTGAAGAGCTTTCCTCTGAGCCACTGTGCATCTGCTGAACCACACACAAACACAGTACGTGAGGATGCTCTCAATAGAGCATCGATAAAAGGACACCAGCGGTCTCTGGGAGATGTTGTTCTTCCTGAGCACCCTTAGGAAGTGCAGTCTCTGCTGGGCCTTTTTTAGCAGCTCAGAGGTGTTTACTCCCCAGGTTAGATCCTCCTCTATGTGGACCCCCAAGAACCGGAAGTCTGGCACTCTCTCCACACAGACCCCGCTGATGAACAGTGGAGAAACAGCAGTTTTCTTCCTCCTGAAGTCAATAATGACCTCCTTGGTCTTTGTGGTATTGAGGAGCAGATTGTTCTCCCTACTCCACATCGTCAGCTGATCCACCTCGTCTCTATAAGCAGACTCATCTCCCCCCGAAATGAGTCCCACCACTGTCGTATCGTCTGCGAATTTGACAGTGGTGTTGCTGTGGTGAGCAGGAATGCAGTCATGGGTGTACAGGGTGTAGAGCAGGGGGCTTAGCACGCAGCCCTGTGGGGAGCCAGTGCTGAGTGTGAGGGCCTTGGATGTGTGTGGGCCCACTCTCACTCTCTGACTGCGATCAGTAAGAAAGCTCTTGATCCAAGAACAGGTGGAGTGTGGAAGTCCTAGTTCCATCAGTTTATTTACCAGTTTGTGAGGGAGAATGGTATTAAACGCCGAGCTGTAATCCACAAAGAGCATCCGCACATAGCTTCCCTGTTTCTCCAGGTGGGACAATGCAGTGTGGAGGGCTGTGACTATGGCGTCCTCTGTGGATCTCTTTGCCCTGTACGCAAACTGGTGTGGGTCCAGGGATGTTGGAAGTAGTGATGTCATGTGACTCCGTACCAGTTTTTCGAAGCACTTCATCACCACTGGGGTGAGTGCAACTGGCCGGTAGTCATTGAGACTGGTGATGTGTGTTTTCTTGGGCAGGGGGACTATAATGGAGGACTTCAGGCATGGTGGGACAGTAGACTGGGCAAGAGACTGGTTGAAAATCCTGGTAAGGACTCCAGCCAGCTGGTCCGCGCAGTCCTTCAGAACGCGTCCAGAGACACCATCGGGTCCAGCAGCTTTCCTGGGGTTGACGGTCCTTTTCTGCAAAGCTAATCACTGTCTGAAGACATTTTTGTTGCTGACTTATGACGTGATTGATAATGGAAGATTATACATTTATCACAGCAAGACTACTGTCTTTAATAAGCACAAAACGTAATGCAGATTGTATTTTTATAAGCGTCATTAACACACAATGGTAAACACAATTTTTATCAGAGTGGGTCTTTAAGTGAGCTAACCTCAGCTTTCACTACCCACTGGTTTAATTTGTAGGTTTTCTTAAATAGGTGATGTTGATTATTTTGCATTTATCTTTTTTTTTCCATCTCCAGTAGGACAATAGGTTTAAACAGTGAAAGTGAAACATTAGCTTTAAATTCAGCATGAGAACTTCTCTTACATGAGCTGGAACCTTATTACATAAAACAGGGGCTTGGTGGCTAAAGGCTCTACCTCTAACTGTGCTTTTACAAATTCAAGGAACCAGAAGCATATGGAGAGAAATTAGACTCAGTCGGCTTTGTGCGTGCGTAATTCTTGCTTTGTGCGTAAATTAGGATTTGTGCGTGATTTGTTACTCACATAATACGTTTTGTGTATAAGTTAAAAAATATATAAAATGAAAAAAATACAAAATGCAATTTATGTATGCACAAATTAAGATTACAACAGCTTGAAACTACTTACACACACACATCTTTAAAAAACATGCATGAACACGCACACACGAAGCCAAAGTTACGCACGGATCTACCATGAGACACGTCTCACAAATTCGTCCGTAAGCGCTGCATTTAAATACCAGTGGAATGCTCGGTCATTAGAATTTTCCTATCAGCAGTCCCAGAAAATGACTCAATCAGTACATGAAGACAGTAGATGTTAGTGTTGAACATAGAGGCTACTTACTTCGGGGCGCTGACCACCGAGATGGGCCGACATTCTTCCCATGACTTTCTCAGTCTGACTGCCTTTGATTTTTCCGGAAGAAAAAAAACAGTGCCCCCTATTGGTCGTTCCTGTTACGCATTTTGTATCAATTCGGTGTCTCGGAGAATAATATACTTTTAATATATATATATTAGCGTTTAAAAGTGAACGTCATATTCTCAGATAATAATTTTTATTTTCCTTTACAGTTTTTTTTAAGCCCTGCTACACCCACTGAAGGAAATACGTTTAGAAGGGAAAGCTGATAGGAAAATTCTAATGACCGAGCATTCCACTGGTATTTAAACGCAGCACTTACGGACGAATTTGTGAGACGTGAAAACAGTCTCACGGTAGATCCGTGCGTAACTTTGGCTTCGTGTGTGCGTAACAAGGGATTCGTGCGTGTTTTTTAAAGATGTGTGTGTGTAAGTAGTTTCAAGCTGTTGAAATCTTAATTTGTGCATACGTAAATTACATTTTGTATTTTTTTCATTTTATATTCTTTTAACTTAAAAAACGTATTATGTGAGTAACAAATCACGCACAAATCCAAATTTATGCACAAATCCTAATTTACGCACTCACAAAGCAAGAATATGCATACACAAATCCTAATTTACGCACAAATCAAGAATTACGCACGCACAAATCCGACTGAGTCTAATTTCTCTCCATAGAAGCAGTCCTGCATTTTGTGAGCAGGACTGTCAACTCAGGTCGATTTTTGCAACAGGCGTTTATTATATGTCAATGCGTGCCTTTGCACCATAACGCCATGAAAACTGTAAACGAAAAGGCCTAAAACATTCGTAGAAATAAACACAATTGGATAAAATGATGCAAAGAAACCAAAAACATACGGAGTACCTTGTTTTTTTGTGTCTAGCAAAGTCTCTTTGAGGCCAACGTTACATTTGCTGCTTGTTCTTCCAATGTGAACTGCTGCAGACATAAGGAGTTGTGGTCAACACAGAAGGCTCAAATTCTCGTGAGATTAATCATATTTGTCTGAACGTATTTCCATCAATATTCATATTACATTCCCTGGAAATACAACTCAAATGACCAGTTTTACAAATTTCACAATCCATAAAAAACAAAAAAAATTATATATCATTTTAAACAGCACTTTAAGTGTCAATATGCACATTAGGGGATAGAATATTAATGCCAATAGCCATAATGACCTCTTTGACTGGGAGGATGGTAGAGAGCGCGCTATAGTTTCAGCTTTATCAAAAATAATTTCCTTAATCGTTGCAGTATGCTGTGTTAATGGCCTTTGGGCAAACAAGTGGACCAATCAGATTTAATCTGGAGGCATGGGGGCATGTGGATGTTTTTCTGTGCACATCATCACAGAATGACCTCAGATCTACTTCCATAAGAAATAAGCTGTGTGTTAACTATAGAGTCGGGAAAACAAATGCTCACACACAAAAAAAACAACACTTATTTTTAAGAGCTAGAACAAGTGTCATGATTAAAACAAATATATTTCCATATTTTGTTTGAGGTTTGCTCATGCCTGCAATCTTTGGGGAGCTTCCTAAAAAAAAACAGATTTTCCCAAGCCTTCATTCACCCCAGTTCTGTCACAGCTTCTGCTTCTTAACCCAGTCAGGTACCACAAACAAAGCATGTTTCTCCCTCCCACTTTAAAACAATGCTGCATTTTGTTTCTACTGCTGAATCCCTCTGACAGCTGTTGTGGGTTGCTGTCAAAAAGTGTTGTTTTACTTTTTTTTTTTTTTTCTCCTGTATTATTATTTCCCAGTCTCAGTCACACAACAAAAAGTGAATTAAGAGAAGGTGAAAAAGCAGAAGCAGCGCCTTTGCCCAAGAGAGTCAGCAGAAATCGGAAGCTATAAGGGTAAATTTATGGCACAGCCTTCTTTAGCAGTTCTCTTCTTCACTCACGCTCAAAGAGTTGAGGAAAAAATTCTACAACACACCTCCTGCTGCAGGAGCTTTCCTCGACAGTTGCGCTGTATCTTCTGCTGCTGCCTTTATCCTCCATGCTGAAAGCTGCTGTCTCCCCCAAACAATAACAGATGTCAAAATCCTGTTCTCCTAAAAGTTCATAACAGATGAGCACTTATTGCACTCGCTCCTGCAGAAAGCCTGTTGTGTTTGATTGACTGTGACTGTGACTGGCAGAAACTAAACTCTATTGTTTGGCCGCTCATGTTATCACATTTGAGAAGGCAGGCTAGCCTGCGGCAATAAAAAGCAAGAGGGATATTGGCTCCTGAGTAGCTGGCATCAAGCCTCTTTTAGACAGGCAATTCCTTGGGAACAATTGTCTGGTTTAATTGCTCCAGAAAAAGAAAGACAGAGAGGCGGCGAAGCTAACAAGCTGTCTGCAGAATCAGTAATTTACAGCCTCTCTGATAAAAACAGATTTCTATTTTTCTTTTATTCCCACTCACTCTGTCTTTTTCTCTTGATGATCCAGTTATAAAATATTTACTGGGTGGGTGAGAGGGCTGGAACAATTTGTAGCTGCATTGTGCTCAGATGAACACATGCAAGCTGACTTCCCTCTCTGGTGTGATCGAGCAAAGCTTTTTATCATTTTATGACCTAGACATTAGGAAACTAAAAAGAACACAGTTGCTGATTATGCTCAAGAAATTACTTGTTTTTTTTCACTTTGATACTTGAAAAATGTGCAAACTGTGGAGTAATATTAAATGTAACATGGTTGGATTTTGATCTGATATGCAGTACTTGACAGTAGTAAAGTGTTTACACAATCAACATAAACATAAAGTGCTGCATAACGAGTCAAAGTTGCCTTTCTCCACGACAGAATCCGTTGGAATTGCATTAATTGTGTCAACGTTGGAAAAGTTCAAAGAGTGTGTTATTTTGTTGTCACCAATGACAGCTCCAGGGTTAAATGGTGAATCCCTTTTTGGGGTCACAGGGTTGCTGGAGCCTTTCCCAGCTACTGTTGAGCAGAGGCGGGGTACACCTTGGACAGTTACTTTTACACCCATATGGTCAATTCAGAGATACCAAAAAACCTATGAAGCATCTTTTTGGACTGTAGGAGGAAGCAGGAGTTGTTGGAGAAAACCCACACATGCACTGAGAGAACATTCAAACTTTACAGAGAAAGAACCCAGCTGGGATTTGAACTAGAGCTAACACGCTGGGTGGTGAGTGCCAACCTCTACACCACCGTGCAGCCCAAAAGTATAGCAGAGGTACACAGAGCTACAAGCCCCCTCAGCCTAGCCCAGCTATTTGTCTTAAAATGACAAGTTGTGCCTAAATGCTTTCTGGAAGTATTTACAGCTTGAAAATGATAAATGAAACAGTTAACATAAGTGTTATCCAGACTAGCATATCAGTTAAAGTTGCTCGTTTAGCAATGAGTTGTGTGCAGATTGTCACATTAGCCATCTGTGAAGTCTCCATCTTTTAATTCGAAATGTAGGAAACAAGCAGAAAAAACAATGACTAACTTCAATGATGAAGCTTTGATTTTCCTATTTAAATGCCCGTTTCCACAGTGTTGTGCCAAAACAGCAGTAAAATATGGAGAGTGAAGACACCACTGACCCATTTCCATTTTTTTTTTTTTTTATTTGTCAAATAGCACATTTTTTTTCCACTTTACAGTAAAAAAATAAAATCAAAATCCCAAAATAATGGGGTCAGTAAATTAGCTGCACTATGTCACACTGACAAGTCATTCCACATTCTGGTAGCAAATCAGCAGTTATGCAACCTATTTGTGCACATAAAGGAAGCTAGTCGTGTGAAATGGAAATAAATTAAAGAAAATAAGAGGCACACGATGTTCTGAGATGAACATTGTGTTCATTTGTGTGTGATACTTTGTAGATCCTTGGCCCACTCTTCTTATTTTGACTACAGCCTCTGTCCATATTCATTTTTGCAGAGACAATAAAAGTATAGAACATCTATCATTTTTGTTTTGTACAATTTAAAGAAATACAAAAAGAATATAAAATGCTGTTAGTACACGTTAGCACTGTCATGTCCTTTTTCTGACTGTGGCACAGAGGTAGACTAGATCTCTGATTGCAGGGTTGGTTTTCCCTCTGGATGCCCATGTGTTGAAGTGTCCTTGAGCAAGCACTCGGTGGCCTGGCCAACACCAACACATGACAGGTCTGCCGCCATCGGCGTGTGTGTATGGGTAGGATCAAGGCTTCTCTGTGATCTTGGCGGTCATTTTTCCGAATCCTACCTAACATCAAAAACAAACTCTTATTCAGCAATTGTAGCCTCCAATAAATGTAAAATCGAGACAAAACCATCATACAACTTATAATTTTTTTATTAAATAAACATTATCTGAAAAACAGAATATAAATTAGTAAATAATGACCTTTAAATTCTTCAACACCATGCATACTTTAATAAAATAAAGTTTCTTAATTCTGTGCCCTTGTGCTATCTTAGATGACCCCACCCTTACATTGACGTGTTCTCCCTACCATGACAAAGGTGGATAAAGGTGGAAATATTTCATGTGATCCATGGACACCAGTGAAGATCAGAAATCATTGAAGAAAAAAGGTTCAGCACACTGTCTAGTGGGTCTAGATGACCCAACTCCCAACGTTAAAGTGCCTAGGATAGCACAAGGGTTACTTTCCAAGTCTTATTTACAAAAACGTGCCCAAAGTTTAATTGGAAACCCAATCATCCAAAGCAATGTAAAATGTTGCTAACGATATTTTAAAAGGAAGCACTAACTTCCAGGATGTTCCTCAAAACGGGTTTAGAAAATGAATGAATGAATGAACGAACGAACGAACGGTATTAGACTGTTTACTCTTGGTGAGCGGTAAAATGCACTCCCTGTCTGTTTTTATCACAGGTGTAAACAGCTTTTGTTCCAAACACCTCGAAACCATCAATGCCGAGTTGACTGGAGTGATCCACTTATTAAAATAAGCTCTGGTAGCAGCAGCAGGAGAAACAAGCTGAATGCTGTTTTTAGGGTCCAAGGCCCTCACACGTCACAAAGTTAACCTTGCCTTATATAGCACTGTGATTTGTTAAGTGCTTTAGGCATAAATGGCAGAAAAGCAATATATAAGCACCACTTATGATCTAAGAAGTATAAAGGTTTGCAACAGTCTTGCAACACTCTTTTTTTAACCAGACTTAAACTTTAATGAACCATTTGAAATCTTTGAAAGCTCAACTCTAATGACTTAGATAACTGAAGGGATGTGAAGACAATGAAGAAACATTTTCAAGCTCACAGCGTTTAGCCCTGCAGTTAAGCTGAAGTGGATGTGAAAAAAACAAACAAGCAAAGCAAACATGGACCTGAATAGAAAAAGTGTATTCATTATTGCTAGCCTTGGGTGTTCTGTTCTGAAATTAAATCTATTATGCATAAAAATAAGTCTATCTTGTACTTTGGTTAAAAAAAAAGCTTGAGATGTATTAGTTCTTCTTTTTTTTGGGGGGGGGGGGGGGGGGCACTTAGGTCATTAATCTTTTTTTTTAAGATAGGAATTTGGTATCAATGTCTTCACAACGTGAGTTTTTGCCCCTTTTTAAATGCAGCAACAATCCCTTCAAAAGACCATAAATACAACTTTTGAAGCTAAGAAATGATATGAACGACCTTGGAAGTATTTCAGGCAGGCAACTCGAGAAGTGCGTTTACCTGGTTACTCCTCCCTGCAGGCGGTTCAGTCTAATCAACTCACCTGTTCAGCGTCCTACTTAAGTTCCAGGTGTGTGGTCCAATCCCTCTTCATCCATTTCCATGAGCTCTGCTTTCGTCACCCCACCTCCTCCCCGGCTTCCTCCTGTGAGCTCCGTTAGGGGTAGTTTAATACCCAAAGTTTTCTATGGAGATCTTTGTTTTATGTATCTGAACGGAGCCTTATGCCAAACTGAAAGAAATATGGAAATAAATCCTCTTTACTGCATGAGTTGTGTGACTGAAATATTTTTATGTAGAAATTGAATGAAATACAAAAAATAGGACACTATGCAAGGTTGGTAAAGCAAATAGGTTTAGCTTGTAAAAAGAACTTAAACTTTAAGAATATGAAGTGTGTGTCATTTATGAAATTGATCTTTAAGTGTTAATGTGGTTTTAGCCACAATATGGCAACTAATCCCAATTTCCACCACTAGCTAGTTAATGGTATAACTAAAGAAAAAAGCATTTGTGTGTAAAATAAGTGTTTGAACAGTAAATGATCTATGGTTCAGGTTACCCCAGACTGGATCCCCTCACTCCCCCAGTGGTCTGACCCCGCCTCTCTGATCTTCCAAACTTTCTTCTGTCCAGTCTGAAGCTGTGGTCAGTTCATCTACCTCCACACAGACAATTCTCATGCACACATAAACGCAGTCAGAGGGCTGTGCTTCTGCTGGTTGGGTGGGTACAAACACTCTACATATGTTAACACACATAGTTGTATAAGATCAGTCTACAATGGGTTGGAGTTTTGGGTATTGTCACTTGCCTGGTTTCTTTGATTTATTCTGAATACCCTTTTAGATCGTCTTCCTTGGGTTAAAGGACACAACCTCTGGTTCAGATCCTTTAACGAAAGGAAGAAGGCCTTTATAAAGCCTGACTCAAATTGGAAACAACTATAATTTTAGTGACCCAGCCTGTGGGAGGGGCCATCTCTTAGAAAAGGCCATTTTCCCAATGTAAAAAGGCAGAAGGTGAGTTTGTAATGTTAAAAGGTGGTTCCTCGTGCACTGTTTTTTTTTTTTTGGCTGGGGGGGGGGGGGGGGGGGGGTCTTGGTTACATTGTTTAAGTTTTTGGATATTTCTTTTGGATAAACCTGCAGAGAAAACCTTTTTTTTCTGTTTTTTCCTTGGTCCACAGTCTGTATCAGAGAATGACAGAGTGACAGAAACATTTGCTTAAAAAAATTAGCAATGCTTGGTTCAATGTTACTGTGGCTCCTAGAATGCCACAGTAGGGATCTGTTCAGTCCCATTGCTCTACCCTCCATGTCTCCTCTGATTTGATATTCTGATGTTTTTTACCACCACACATATTTAGACAAATTTCCATCTTCAATCTACAGTAATAAGTTCTAGAGATTTATTTAGAGTTTCTTGCTGCAAAGGTTTCTTCCAAAGAATCCTGTCATTCTTTATCCTTCAGGCATTTGACATTGAGGTAAAACAGTATAACAAGTTTGAAGTTTATATAATAATTGGTGTAGAAGCATCACTTTTATCAACACAGTCGTTCATTTGAAGATAGTGTGCATTCATTTTAGCAGTAATACAAATGATTCACTTCCTCGCTGCATGGCAGGAACGAGCACACGGACTCTGACGCACACGTCTAGCCATGAAATTCTTAGTGGAGCAATTGATGTGAAGTGTGTGTTTTTGTGTTTAAAGCATTTTACAGTAGTCTTTCTTAAGGGTTTTAAGCTGAGCTGACTGTTTGATCATTCACTTGACACTTCAGTGGAGCTTTACTGAGCTTTAGCAGCCCACACATCCTACACCTAGCTCCGGACAACACACTACTTCTGAGATGATCCTAAGCAGAAGTCCAGCATAGTCCTAGATCAGAGGGTAGACAGGGGGGGGGGCATTTTTGCATCAATAGTAGTGTCAGTATTAACAAAGATTAAGAAATCCTCCATACGAGCTTCTTTAAGCATTGCAAAACAACAAAAGCAACATTTTTATATGAAATAAAACTCGTAATAATTATAATAATGATTGTAATAATATAATGATAATAATTATGACAAAACTGTTAGAAATATGAATTTTTGATCCTTTCATTTGTAATGACCTTCCGCTCTGGTGTTTTGCCCCCCTTCCAACGTATTCTGCCTCCCTCCCACTCTGCAAATAAAATGCTCTAGCTCTGTCCCGTTCTAGATAAATTACTTAAATATAATATTTCGTCTTCGCTTTTTAAATGTCCTGGTGATAAAAATGAACAAATGTTGGGATGCTGTTGTCTTGGAAACACATCTTTTCATGCTTATTAAGAATTCAAAAAAAACTATGAAAATGGTTTACAAGACTGCAATCAAGCCAGTATTTAGAGCACAAAGTACAATTGCAATTGAAATGTTTAGTGAAACTGTCCAGTGGTCCGTTTAACACAGAGGGGAAGGTCCAGAACCATCAGGAATGCAGGGTCACGATGATTCTGATGTGGAATTTCTGAGGCAATGATGGGAAAAAGTTCAAATCTTTCACTGGCAACAGCAACCATCATCATCATTTCAGCGTGTCTGATCATTTGCATGACATTGCACTTCTCTTTTGGAAAATTAAAAAATAACAAAAATATTCCTTTTATGTTGACTGCCTTTTTCCACAGATTTTGCTTCATATACTGTACTGTATATTTTGATCTGTTGCTTTCATGATTCAATTCCTTTGTTAATGGCGAATATTTCTCACCCTGCTGTCTGTCCATTCATCCCTCTGTCTGTCTAAAAGACGAGTGAAGGATGATATTGTGAAGACTATTATTTTCACGTCTTCCTCCCACCATTCCTAATCATTTTACCTGCTGAGCATACGCTCAATTAACTTTGTCAAATGCTTCAGGCTCCCTGTGAACCACACAGGATCCCAGAACTCATTGCACATGTCTCATATCAAGGCGAAAAAATACTTTTGAAGCAAGACTACAGCTGTGTGGAAAGCACCGTTTTAAGTCATAGCGGGACCGATCTCTCTCATTTTAGCCATGTCCTCTTTGAGATTTATTCCTTTAATAATGTGTCAGTTAGCTTTTTTTAATCTAGACCCAACAAATATTAACCCTTTAACATTTGTCATGTCACCTGCAACGCCTAAATAACACACAATCTTTGGCATACTGTAACTCTTTGACTGTTCCCGTAATCATTGTGAATCAGCTGGGTCGGATGTGGAGAAAATTGTCTTTTCATATCGGCTCTGCACCGCTGTGCTAAACATTACTAACGTAAAGTGTTGCACAACTGCGCAAAGTCGCTTTTCTCTGTGACAGAATCAGCTCATCTATGTTGACAGAGTAAACACTTCAAGTGTTGCAAGTCAGTTCATGGCTGCATTTCTGTGCTTCAGAGGCTGCTAAAACTGCAATAATTGCGTAAATGGTTGGAGAGTTAGAATAATTAAAGGAATTTAAACATTGGAGATAAAGCGTTGGTGTTTAAGGGTAAATAGGGGTTGAGCTGTGAGTTCAAACTTTACTTTACTTTACTAATATATTTCCATTGGTGTTCGTACCAAAATGAGGGTCTAATGCTAAAAAAAAAAAACTTTGACTTTTTGTTTAACCGAAATTGATTCAAATTAACTTTCATTAATTGTGACATGTTAACAATGTGGCCCGTGCAAACTAGTTCCCAGAGAAAAAAATTTAGATGTTTGCAAAAAATTCTTTAGTTATTGGTCAACTCATGGGGGCTGTATCATTTTAAGATTGAACCCGTCATTACACTACAGGTGTTACCAATGATGGCATATGAGAGCTTGACTGAGTGACCCCTCCCCCCCTTGCATTCCAAATAGGAAGTGCCCTCTGGCACTAAGTAGCCAAAATCCCATAGACTTCTATAGAGAAGTAACTGGCTATTACTCAGTCATTATATTTGTCAACATAACCATTCTAGCTCTGATACCATTTTTAACAGTCTTGCCAATCTGATTTTTTTCTGTAGCTCAAGTTATTCATGTTATAAACTGACCAATCAGATGCCTCAATAAAAGTATGTGGCCTTACGTTGAAAATTTGAGTGACAGATTTGCCCAAGCCCACTTTCAAGTGGTAGGGGTTTGGACTTCCAACAAGCTCACTCCTGATTGGTGAGAGTGGTTGTCATAGAAATGTTGACTCAGACCGAATCAGACCAGTCACTGCTTACTGACAATTTTCTTTCCCCACATGGCGACATCCATATTCTGAAAAAATTGCGACTGACTTGACGTCTTTGCGTAAGCCTTTTTCAATGGGTGATGTCATACTCACTCAGTTCTCATTTACAGTCAATAGGTGTTACTTTGGTGTCTTTGTTTTTTCGGTTTTTTAATACTTAGTAGAAAACAATTTGTGTTTGATGTTTTTGTAAGACAACCTTTTTGTGAGATGGGTGGTAATGGTAAGGTGCTAAAAGTAGGACTTTTTTTCAGGATTGTTCAGTCACAGGCTGCCTTCAGGAACCATGGTTTCCTACTCTTAAGTCTATGGTTTAACAGGAACCACCCTTCAACTGAACATGTTTTTTAAAATGAAGGAAAAAGCTGGAACGCCAAGAATTGCCTCAGCGTTCAAAATCCACAGACCTTTTTTTCTGTATCTTATATCTGTCTTTGTGATCTTCTGCTATTACAAGATGCCTGCAGATATTTGGCCAACATTTTCTCTGGGATCCCACAGTAAAGAGAGCTAGACCTGTATGCGTGTGGGATGTGATGTGCGGGGATCTATTTGAGGCAGCCGCTCTGACACCGGGGTTATGATTTATTTTATTAGCTCCTGCTCAGGGACTGTTGAGAGTCTCACCAGAGAACTCAGCTGTGACACTGTGGATCCTGAACTTCGTCGTTCCCTCTCATCTCCCCCCATCTGTCTCCTGATTTTGATTTTTGCTCTCTCAAATAGCTCAACCTTCATTCGTCTGTGCTCAACTCTTCCACACTTTAAGCCCTCTGTTATTCCTATTTTATTACTCTCGTCTGCTTGGGCCTTCTTTCTGCATCTTAAGGCACTGAATGTCTGTGAAGAAATCCCTTTACACTGTGCATCTCCTGTCAAACAGACTTTTCTCATGACACATGGCTAATTATATGTCACTACAAAAACTGAAAGGTAAATAGACAGTTGATGGAGCCATAAAGCCTTTTGACAAAAGAAAAAAAGACTGGGGTAAAAGGCAGATGAGTAAGTTACGGGTAGAGGTCAGTGAAAGATTGATGAGAACTGGAAAGAGGATAAGTGGATCCAAGGATTGGGCAGAATTAGGAGGCAGGCCAACTGTTGGATGGAAAAACACAAAACGGATTGAAAAAATGAGAATAGATAGATAGAAAGGAGGGGGGAAAGTAACAAAGTGAAAGAAGAGGCAAAGGCCACTGCTGCCCTTCCCTGTGGCCACTAATAAAATTCTCCAGTCAGACCTCTCGTGTACGCTCATGCATGAGGAAACACACATACAAAGGCCAGTTAGACTTCCTGATCGATTGAGTCGTACTCTGCTCTGACATCTCAGCAGGCCTCAAGATGAATGAGCTGACCTACGAAGGAAAAGAAGGAAAAACAAACCTTTGGCTTTTAAATCTCAGAGGTCTATGTCCCACCAGTTGTATTCCATCCACTGTTGCTGCTTTTATTTTGTTTTAGTGCATATTTGTAAAACAAACATGACACCAACTTTTTTAAAATACATGAATAAATAGAAAATCCTGGGTTTCCCTCTTCTTAAATCTTTCCATGCACCCAACCTGAAATCTTAAAAATAAATAACATCAAGTTGTTTTTTATTCTCAAACCCCAATTTTGCTAGTTCTAGTTTTCTTAACCCCTTCACACTGTATGTCGCTAATATGCAACCTACCATTTAGACTCCACTTAATTTAGCATAATCTTGAACAAAAAACAACAAAAAAACACACTGAAAAATATTATTTAATATAAGGCTGATGTTATTCACACGTATTTACGTATGACTGAGCACAAAAGCTGATAGAAAGTCATGTGGGCCACAGTTGGGCACAATACGTGCACCAAGATCGGCATTGCTGCATTAGTGCATCCAAGGCCAAATGTTGTTGAACGCAAGTATTAACCTAACAGTAACCCTTCCCACATGTCCGCAAGGACTCGCACACACTCGCCGCACCCTTTGAAGTCACGGCAAGTCATATGAGAAGCTGAGGCTGTAATTATGTTTCTATCTATCTATTCTTCACTTTTTAAAGATGCTCTCTGTCTGTGTTATTTTATATTTTCTGTCAAAGTGAGTTTTTTCTCTTCAGGGCAGGCCACAACCTGCTCTGAGCTCTTCACAATGGTCTCACCCACAGCTCAGAGGCGATATTTCAAACTCCCCACTCTTGCTAAGCAGAAACTATGGCCTAGAAAACCCAATTTTTATTTGAATTTGGCTAAAAACTAAAATCATAATTAAAAGACCACTGGGAACACTTTTACAATAGATCAGAAGATGCTCGGAGTGGGTTTTCAATTGTCCGCGGCACCTGATTGGGCAAGGATCTACATGGCAGCATTTATATTGAGAGCTCACACTTTTTCTGTCATGGCAAGCTTGGCGAGGCAGACCCAGACGCTGGAACCCGGAAGGAAAACACAGGTGAGTTATGAGGTGAGTAATAAAGTCTATTTTGATCCGGCGTGGCTTTGAGTCATGGCGAAGCAGGAGGCTGGATAATGGCTCGTGGCGTGACTGGAGGTTCGTCCGTGGCTCGTGGCGTGACTGGAAGTTAGTCCGTGGCTTGAGGCATGACTGGATGTTCATCAGAGGCTTGAATTCAGGAGGGCTGAAGGCTCAGGTGACCACTTGTGGTAATGATGTCCTAAAAACGAGGCATAAAACGAGATTAGGACAAGAGAAAGGATACATGAACTAAGTAAACTTAGCGACCAAACTATGCACCATCAGGGGCAACAAACTAGCGATGAATACTGGAACTGGATCTCCTTTTGAAGGCTGGCAGGTGATGAGGTGAGTGGTCACAGCTGAGTCGAATCAGGAACCAAGCAGAGAGGGGAGGGGGAGGAGAGCTGACAGTGGCACCATGACATTTTCTGTGTTTATGTATGTTTTGGTCCTTGTTACATATGTTTATTTTTGTAAATAATTGCTTTTTTCTAAAATAAATAAATACATTAATAAATTACGGATTTATTCCTGGGGTCTTTGTGAGAGATTTTGAATCATTACAACATTTAATCTGTCCTTCCTTTCTTTGTGCTTCGTCTTTTTGCAATCCTCTAGACTGGGATGTAACATGTTAAATGTTTACGTTTTTGCCAGCTGGCCTTTGTGGATTTTGGGTCCTATCCCACTGCTTCCTGACACATAGAAGACATTATTAATAATTAGTATTAGTATCTTAGTTTGGTCGTCGATCATGTTACAGTTCCAGTCTGAACAAATCAAATCTGATGTAGGAGGTGTCATGTGCTTTGACAGAGGTGTTTTTATCAGGGAACATTTAGCTCACAGCCCATTTCACAGGTGGGGAGACTTTTACCGATGTCTCCTATAGATCAACCTTCAAGCTGAAAAATGACACTATAGCTGACTCTGTATGTAGAATTGAAATCATACACTCTGAGTTGGATTTTTTATTTAACTCTTTGTCCTCGGATGACCTTTAGCATGAAATGGTGCACGCTTTCTCACTCCACTTCTGTCCAAGTGTATTTGACCATCAAACAGGCAGTGCACGGAGAGAAGGGATTAATCAGTCCATCCATTAATCATTTTTGAGTGTGCTATTTGCATGCCTCTGGGTCAACCAGTGTTGGTTTCTCATATCAGTGTCCAGTTGTGTGCTTATGTGCTGAGCAGAGTGTAAATATCTGGGTGTCAGAGGCAGAATGGAGCTACTCCTGTTCAACCCTGCACTTGAGAGCCATCCATCACCACTCAGCTGATGGTCCACCGCTGGCTGGCCTGTCACTGCCACTCAGACAGGTTAACACTCACACAACAGCCATGAGAACGACTGCTGTGAGCTGAAAAGGGCACATCGACTTATAATTGGAACTGCGCCCATACTGAGCTTGAGACTAATTAGCTGTGTATCCAGAAGTGTGACTTTCATACCAATGGAGGATATTTTGTTGACGGCTTTTGAGTCTGCAGCAGGTAGCTGAAAGCAGACCCCGCCACACTTCCTCTGGCGAAACAATGAAAACATGATATGATCAGTCAAACAAATATTCAGAGATGAAATTAATTCTTCATTAAGTCAATTAGGAATGAAAGCACCTAATCAATCTCATTAGTGTTTTTTTTTTTTTCATAGAGCTGTTTTTATCTTTGCTCATGAAGTGACGGGGCTTATTGAAGCCATTGCATCGCCATGACAATGCCTCCTCACGGATAGTTTCATATTCATGTTTTAAAATATACGTTTGCAAATATGATAAGATGCCGACAATTACACCCTTTTGAGAGAATGCCTGTAATTTTCTCTTTAGCTCTTGCCTAAGAAGAGCAGCAGACTCTGTGACTAATTCTTTTAGCTTTTTTTATTTTTATTTATTTCTGTCATCCTGTCTTTTACACCCACACAAGCACAAGGCAGACTGGACACAGCTGTGGCAATGTCATTAAAGCAGAAACAACAATGATGGGAAATTTTACATGAGGTTGTTGTTTTATTGTTGGAAATAACTTTTCAAAAATCTGCAGGTGCAGGTGAAGTCTCTCTTAAACATGTTTTTTTCTTTTTTTAATAAAAGTTTTCCAAATGCTTTTCATGTTCTTGTTATATGCTGGAACCAGTCTTGCCTGTCTTTAGATCCTCTTTAGTCTATCATCGGACTACATACAGGTATAGATTAAAATCCATTAGTTAAATTGATTTATTGCACACACATTGACACATTTTTTTAAAGGAAACATTTCTTTTCATTTAAAACAAATACAACTTCCAGCTAGCTGTTACACAAAATTCAGTATAAAAAGTCTGAAAAGACTGGTTGCCTCGGCCGGTTGGCCTCCTCGGTCCCGTCGAGGCCTGACCAGAGCTCTTCTAGGGCCGGCGTCTGGGGGTGGGGGCCTGGGCTTGCTCCGGGGGGGGGGCGACGCTTTCTGGCTCCTCTCTCTCTGTGTGGGGTGGGTGGTGCCGGGCCTGGGGTGTCGGCGCCTCCGGGGGTGGGCCCCTGGGCTGGGTGGCCCTGGCCCCTTTGCTGGGGGTGGGCTGGGGGACGGCTGTTTGACCACCGGGGGACAGTCTACCAGCTGTCCCCAACTTACCCCCTTCCTTATATAACCTCATATTAGGGTGAGGGGGTGGGGGGTCTAGCCTGCGATGCGCCTTGGGGGGGGGCTACTTGGGAGTGGCCCCCCTCCTATGGTTGCCGTATGGAGTGGGCCCCCCCTCTTTCGGTTTTATTTGCACCTTAGACATGTAGGGTCTTTGGTAGGGGGGGTGCTTGGACATCACTGCAAGC
Source organism: Oryzias latipes (assembly GCF_053564925.1). Classification (NCBI taxonomy): domain Eukaryota; kingdom Metazoa; phylum Chordata; class Actinopteri; order Beloniformes; family Adrianichthyidae; genus Oryzias; species Oryzias latipes. The sequence continues at coordinate 24,359,037 of NC_136258.1, forward strand.
AAGCAGCAGATGTCCTCCTGGCACCCTACCCGCCAATTTTAACCGCACCTTAGACATTTAGGGCCCCTTGGTGTGGAGGGTGAGGGGACATCACTGTGAGTAATCAGGAGATGTCCCCTTAGTGCCCTACTCGCCAATTTTAACTGCACCCCCCTTAGTACACACACCCCTCCCCCTTCAATATATACATTCAAACATAAACACACACACATGCACACAAACACCCTCTCAAACACCCATACACGCACACACATTTTACAAGGAAGGTGGGACCTGGGTCCATCTGTCCCCTACCCCTTCCCTGGTGGGGGGTGCGGGCCCCTTGGCGATGGCGGCCGTGTCCCTTGGGTGCCGGCTCCCTGGGCCCGGCGGTGCTCTCTCCGCACGGTGGGGGGGTTCATATTACACCTGAGCCGGGGGTGTTCGTGTCCCTGGGGGGTGGGTCCTGGTCCTTGCCCCTGGGCGCTGGGCCCCGCCAAACTTCCAACATGGCCGAGCCTGGTCGGGCCATATTTATAACATCCCTTGTGGGCCGCCCTTTTTTCCCCGGGGTTCCCCCCTCCTGGGCGGGGGCGGCGGGCCCCTGCCTTGCTCCTACCTGGACCAACCGTGGGCCGGGTGGGTGGCTGCCTGGAGTGCGGAGCGGGTCTCCCTTGGGGGGTCCTGGCTCGTACCTGGGGTCGGGGCGGGGGGATGCCCGGAACTCCTGGGTGGTGGTGGGGTGCTCGTCTGGGGCTGTGGGCGTCCCTCTCCGGTGGGGCCCTGCGTTGGGCTCTTCCGGCGCGGCGGGGGGCTGCTTTCCTGGCTGGGCTGGGGCGGCGCTCTCTTTCCCTCTGCGCCTCCCTGCTCTCTGGCTCTGGGGGCCTCGCGGCGGTCCGGCTGGCCCTGGCCTGGGTGGCGGTCTTGGTCGCCCGGGGGGCGGTTGTTCCCTGCCTGTTCCCGTGTGGCGTTGGGGGAATTCCGGCTGCCGCTGCTGCTGCGGCGGGGGTATGGGTGTGGGGGTGGCTGGGCGCTCCTCCTTCTTTTCACATTCCACCATCCATTTTAGAAGAACATAAACACTCACCTGAGCACAGGTGTTAGCTCACCTTTGCACTAATAGTTTGCATGATTGAATGAATGAAAGATTTCACACTAGTTGGTTTAAAGGCATAGGTATGCGTTCGTGAACACTATCTGTTTTGTGTGCATGTTGACATGTGGACATTTTTGCGGCTAGCAGGTGTGTTGATAATATTTGAGTGTGTGTGAACAGGCCCCGCCCTTTTTGTACTACATTTGAACCGTACCGTAACGATAAACAACCAGTAAACCTGTCTGCTCTATGCTGCTTCATGGTCTTACCCCCCCTTCCCCTCCTATTATCACCCTCCTACCCCCCCTCTCTCTAACGTCCCTCTCTCTTCTTCCCCTCTTTCCTTTTCCGTCCGGTCCAACACCAAAGATTTTCAAACATGATTGAAATTAATACATTTTGGCCTCAATTACAAAAGGGGTTTATTCAGACATACCTTTGGTTTGTCTGAAGATGAATAACCCCTCTTGTTAAAATAAAATATGTCCAACACAAGAGGCCCTCAGCTCTCATCTGTTTGCCTAGCTGTTGGACAGGACAAGTTAAAAAAAAAAAAAAAAAAAAAAAAAAGTCTGAAAAGGTTCAGTGTTGGAGAAATACGGTGCAACGCTTTAATCAGATAGTTCATTTTAAAAGACTTTCAAGGGCCTTTAAATTGTCTGTCCGGCTTAACCAGAAGACCATCAAATCATTAGAAAAACTGCTTTGCCCATGATTTGATCTCAGACGCCTTCTGAGGAAAATGTAAGGCACAAAAGGTCATTTCTAATTAGCTGTCCAGTCAGAGAGCTGCATCCATAGCTATTCATATTAACGGGAAGTTGAAAGGAGGACAAATGGGTTAATAAAGCTGCACAAGAAATAGGGGGTTAACTAAAGCTTCGAATGAATTGGCGGGAGCTGTCCAATTGGTGCTTCAACCATCAAACAAAGACAGACTAAAGACAAGGACGTCTGGTGTTTCATTCCTTTGGTCAAACCTGAAGCGTCAGACATCTCTACGTAGGTGCAGCAAAAAAATTAAGCCCTTAGTCTCAAACGTCCTTATAGCTGAATATGGGCTGTCTGGTGGCAAAAAATGGGCAAGGCCTACATGAAATATCAAGGTCATAGATCGCTCTGTCAACTCGTAGAGCAAATTGTTCATTCATGTATTCATGTATTAGTTGGATAGGTTTAAGTTATTGTCGGTGAATTTTACCCACGCTACCCTTTTGTTAATAGCAGTGTTACAATGTGTAATAAACATGTAAAATCAACCCACATTTTTTAGTTCTTAGTTCTAATAATGACAACGAAGGGCTGTTTCAGTGATAAGTACGTGCTCCTAGCATGCAGCCCATTGACAAAACCGAACCAAGTGAGTGTGTTGCCACCTATAGAAAATGGTTCCAACAAAATGAAGTCGATTCAGTCACCAGCTTTTCACAATACGGACGTCGTCATGTTGGAGCCAGAGTCCCAGTCGGTCTGAGTCAATATTTCTATGGCAACCACTTTCACCAATCAGGAGTGAGCTCGTTTACACCCTCTACAATTTTACAATTTGAAAGTGGGCTCAGGGAGTATTTATTAATTAAATATTTTGAAGGTTTGACCTGAGACCACATACTTTTATCGAGACATACTTTTGTTATTCAAGTTATTCAAGTTATAACTTCATCAACAGAATAAATATAAAAAAAAAACAAGGATTAGCAGGAACATGTTAAAAACAGATATCAGAGTAGGAATTATTATTCTGAGAAAAAGAATGACTAAATAATAGCTGTTTATTTCTCCATTGAAGTCTGTCGAATTTTTGCTTCTTGGAGCCACTGGGTACTTCCTGTTTGAACACCGGAGGGTAGGGGTCCCTTAGTCCAGTTCTCATATCCAGTTTATGTGCAACCCGACTGTTAGAAATGAGGAAATTAAACAATCAGAACGTAGTTTGTTTGGCCATCCTAATGGAGTCCCAGGGACTCTTACACCTCACGTGTGGCATTCAGAGTGACTAATGACTAGAGTGCAATGTAAGAGCACCACACAGCAGCGTTACCCATATATAATAAGTGCGAGCAACTTAGCCCTACAGATACTCAACAATACGCTGACGACCCCTCAACAAACGTACGTATTTTGTGTTTTTTCTTTTCCAGGAGGACTCTGTGCAACCTTTGGTTATCAGGATTTGGAACAGAGGCTCATCATAAGCAGAGAAAAAGGTGTGTGCCACTTTGTGAAAACCAATAGGGGTAAAATAATTGTGAGTCACAGAGAACATCTAAAGAGAATAAGAGGTAGACTCTCTGGTAAGTAAAGAAAAGTAGGTTTACACTTCATTTTTCCTTTCATTTCATAGTTTCTGGCCAAGCTTGATCTGAATTTGAGATGCAGTTTCTTTAGCACCTTCCTTCATGGAAATCAGCCTGTGTATAGGGATGTATATGGATGAAAGATCACCAAGTTTTGATGTTGTTATCCTCACTCAGCTTTACCTGTAATGTTGACCAGCATTCAAACTTCAAGCCTACAAAGAAATGTGGGGGGGAAAAAAATCAAAATAACAATAAATACTTAATGAGTAAGTTCCGTAACCTTACAGTACATAATGAGATACCAGAGGAGAGCGTGGGAGAAATTAGATAAATAAATCATGAAGTAATGACAAGCTCATCGAGTGTGTGTGAATTGGAACAGAAAAAAAAATTTAAACATACTTTATTAGTTGTTGGAACAAGCTGACTTTGTTTGGAAAGCGCAAAAGTAAAGCACTTAAAATGAAGCCTTTGAAAGCAAAATGCAGGTTAAAAAAACAATTATATAAAATCAGTGAAACAATAAGCAGCAATTAAAAAAGTTGTCAGGATTTAAAATATGATAAAGAAACTAAATTGAGACTAAATCTGGGTATTCTTTAGAAGTAGACAGAAAATACAGTTCAAAACACAGATTTTAATGAGGAGAAAACTCAGCCTAATTTAAGATTAAGGCACACACCATTTATTAACATAGTATTAATGGAGGTGAAGTCGAGAGAAGATAGGAGGAGCTCATAAGCCGAGCAGACTGGGAATCGGGTGGAGGCCTTGTACTCCACAAAGGGATTCTGCCAGCAGAAGGAGCCGGCTCAGAAAGTGCTGCAGGCAAAGGATGATCTGACATACAGGGTTTGGAACCGGGATCCCTGGATGAGGAGGACGATGACAGCAGTAAGCAGCTGGTGGTCTGGCCTCCCCTCCTTCACTCCTGAGATTTGCCACTCATGAAAAAGACATAACAAGCCCAAAGGGTTGAATGGCAGAGGTGATATCAGGTCACCTATTGGTTTTAAGTTGGGTCTCTTGGTGTCTGGTTATCTAAGGTTTTCATAGCTTGAACTGAATAACAGCTATACTGAGATGAACATACTACTGTGATCAAAAATCTGATCTTGTTCATTAAAGGTGAAGTATTAACATTCAGAAAGATATTTAGCATCACTGAACCGAAAAGTTCCAACTGAGCATCATGTCAGGCAGCACAATTTGCAAAAAAATAAGACATATTTCTTTTTTTCCTTTTGCAGCACTGCAATTGTTATTTTAAATGATCTCCTAAAGTCCAATTTCTGTGCACACACGCATGGCAGAAAGACAAAAGGTAACTGCAGGGCCACAGCGACATGTGCTCCTGCTCACTCGCAGCCCTCATCTTCCATCTACACTTCCAAGTACAGTAACCTGGGGGTAACATCACTCAAACTGCTTTAGAGCAACAGGAGGTGATTACCGTGATCGAGCCGCACGCTTCTTGTACCTCAGTAATGGAGCGGGCCACAGCGATGCCTGTTGAGTTCATGTTTTAAGAGCTTTAATGGACTGGTAAGCCGCATATGCCGAGTGCTTTCTGCTGCTCTATTTTAGTGATCCACAAACACACAAGCACACACTTCTGCACGCACTCAAGTTCAGTAACTACCATGAAGCAAGCTTACAAGAGGCAGAGTTTCATTCTTGTTTTGAAGAAAAAGCCCTTTTGTTTAAAATAAAAATAAAAAACTGGTAAAAAAAAAAAAAAAACCTGGCCCAAATTAAAAATTTACAGTTTTTTTGTGTTTATGTTGCCACATTCAGATTGTCTTTCAGGCTGAAGCCAGTTTTTATTTTTTATTTTTTTGGTCCTGTGGACACTGCTGCAAGCGATCTAGGCTTTATTTATTCTATTTTCTATTACTGATAACTCTGCTTAGTTTTCCCAAAGGCTGTATTAGTACTTTGACTTGTTTTGTTTCCACATTTCCACCTCTTCAGTGCTTTCCTCTGTCCACTTTGCCTCCATTTCCTATCCCCCTCCCACTGAGCACACGCTTGTGTAGCTGACTCGTTCAGCTGCTTCAATATTGATGAGGCGGATTGATCTGCGCAGCATCAGCCTCTCCGTCCTCTTACTGTAGGCCTTGGCTGATATCTCTCTCATCCATTATTCTGATACAAGCAATAAATGGCTGCAGTTAAAGATCTCCTCCAGGCTCAGATCACCGTCCCCGGAGCAAAGAGTTTTGACTGCTCAGACTTCACTAAGCAAGAAAATCTTCTACTAAAGGACATGCAATTGTTTGGCCTCTGATGGCCTCCTTCCCCAATTCTTCCACTCTTAGATGTTTCTGGATCTTCTTTTATGAGTTTGAGTTTAATCTCATTTTAGTCCCCGAAGGGACACAGAAGTGATCTGTGGCTCCACTACCTCGAGGATCAGTCATCATCACAGAGGATTATGTGACTGTCAGGCTAATATGGAGCAAGGTCAATATCAGACTGCTGCATTACATCTGCCTCACTAGAAATTTAACTTGATACAAGACACTCACATGATTGCAGTTCCCTTCAGAGGCTCCAAATGGAGTTATTCCACCGCTGAACCTGAGCACCATAACTTACTTTCAAAATGAAATGAAGCGGTCTGCCCTCTCTCCGAACTGAAGCTGATCTGTTAGAGGAGGAACTGCAGGAAATAAAGCTGGCCTTTGAAACTATGAGATGAGAATGACTGTGGATACTTTTAGTTTTGTAAATTAGTAAACAAAAAAAAATCCCAATTGGTTTCTGCACTTAAACCATCAGAAAGATACAGTAAGTTTGATTAAATATCTGTTTGCTAATCGAAAGGCCATGTCACACAGCCACTGTTTTGCAAATGTTGCACGGATGAAAATTGGTCACACATGACAAAAGTTGTGGTCGTTATGTAAAATTTTCACAGATGTATCACAGAAGAAGTATAAATAAACCGCGCAAAGAACACAAATATCTATGTACATGAACTGTGCGTGATTATTGTGGTGTTTATGTGGAGTTCATTACTGATTGAGCATCAGTTATGTCATTCTAATCTGTAACGAGTGCTGTATACGCAGTATAAAAGTTATACTTCGGTGTGACATACGTGGAATGGCCGTGGAAAGCTAAAACTTGCATCTCGCAAAATATCATGCACAATTGTGTTAGATTGACCTATTAATTGCAACTATGTAAAATATGCTTAAACTGCGTAATTCTCTACCAACTAAAAATTTTGAAACTTAATTCACGTAAAAGTCCATCGGCCGAAACCCTCAACATACATCAATTAATGACGAACACAAGAAACAATTATGAATTATGTATAATACGTATGTATCCCAAATGCCCAGAATTTCATACATGGAAAATGTTCACAATGTATGTAGTAGCTCTGTGACATGGCCTTAGGAAAACATCCAAGCGACAGATGTGAAAAACAATAAGTTACACTTCCTAAATGCACATACACACAGAAGGAGCTTGCTTTGAGGGCTCACAGACAGGAGGAGTGCAATGATGAATGGGTTGTATCTTCTGCCTCCAGACAGCTGGTCTGCAGAGCGGACAGAGGGGAAGAGAAGGGCATCGGTCAACGTACACTTTAGCCCAAGTTTTGGATTTGTGTGCACTTGTAGTACGTGTGTGTGCATGTCCATCCTGGCTGCTATCCCGTCTCTTCTTCTGACCGCGGTTTTTCCGATGGAGGACTCGGAGCCCCATTCTCCCTTCCCATCTGCCCAGGCCCCGCCTTTTCATCCCTCGGCTTCCTCACTGACAGGCAGAGTTGTCAAGGTGATGGATGACTGTGCGCTTGGTTTCAGTGTCAGAGTCTTGCTCCTCTGCTACCCTGCAGTGTGGGTCCCTGTCAAAGATATCCTGTCGGGTCAGCTATACTCTCCCAGCCTCCATCGTCTTTCTTTTTTATCCAGCTTTTTGAATACGCCACTATCTCTCCACTACTCTTCCTGCTAGTGGGACCTGTTCAGGAATCAAAGAAAACTTTTAAACTTTTTTCAAGATGGTACCATCATTTTCATCTAAATGACCTTGCAGATCAAAACTTGTATAGAAAACAAAAGTGATTATTGGTGATGGTAAAGATCTTGATGGGAAGCAGACACGTTTTTCCATTGGTGAAAAGCAGTTTTGTGTTCAGACTATTATGGGATGTTTAAACATCTTGTCTGATTGCTCTCCACTGCACGGGCATTGATTTTTATTAGTCATTCATTCATTAGTCAGTTCCTGGTTTAAGATGTCTGTTTTATTCACAGAATCCCCAAGATATTGCTGTGAATCCATTACAATATTTTTGAGAAAATTTGTCAGAGATTTTGACTGTATAGGAGCACTGGAGCGAGTAAGTGTGACATCACCCACAGAAAATGGCTTACTTCCAACCTCGAACGACATAAAGTCAAATCAGTCGCCATTTTTCCCCCCAATACGAACGTCACAATGTCAAAACCAGATGTTGTCAGTGCGAAATGGTTGGTCTGAGTTGGTTGGAGTCATCGTTACTTTGGCAACCACTCCTGGCAATCAGGAGTGAGCTTGTTGGAAGTTCACATTCCTACCACTTGGAAGCAGGCTTTAGAGAATCTGTCAATCAAATGTTTTGAATGATTGACGTGGTAGACAACATACTTTTATTGTGTCATCTGATTGGCCAGTTGTATGACTTGAATAAATTGGACTATTAAAAAAATGTTTAAAAAAAAAGGATGGTTATTCTGACAAGTAGAATAACTAATAGCAGTTTATTTCTCAGTAGAAGTCGATGGAGTTTTGGTCTCTTGGAATCAGCGGGTAGTCCATGTTTGGCACCTGATGGGGGAGGCGTCACTAAGTCCAGTTTTCATTCAGTCAATAGTAGCCACCTGATGTCAGGCCAAACTTATGCCCTATAAATTTAGCATTGCTGTGACACATGCACTGGGATGTTACCATTGTTGGTTTGCTTGTGTGGTCTAGAAAAATGCCCTAAAGGGGTCTTGTGCTGTGCAGATGGAATGCTCTTCTATTGTTGCTTCAGATATTTTTTACTTGCTTGCTCATAAACATGCCTGAAGGGGTTCTAAATGGCTTCCAAAACAAAAATATTGGTCTGTCGCTGTGATTGACTGACAAATGGTTAGGGGTTTTTGCTGCAGCCGTATCCTACCAATTGGTGTCAGCGGTGACATATCCTATGAGCGACGTTTATTAGTGGCAAGCTTTTGAAAATAGCCAGAAGATAACACATATGCTGATTTAAATATATATGTTATTGCACATTTTTGTTTTCTCGTGTCAGGGTGCAACTGGAAGGCAAAGCAGCTGCCCCTATTTATACAGCATTATTGCTGAGGAATGTAGATGCCCACATGCTAATCCTTACACATTCAGTCTTCTCTGTCGCCGCATTAAAGGCTGTTCTCTGTTCCTTCACTGAGAAAACCTGCTTCAAAGTGTTGTGGCAAAGTCCGCTTCCTTAATGAGCTTCATGATGGGAAGTCACCGCTCCCCTTTTTATGGACACACTGTGCATATTTGTGCGTTAGAGTCAGTGAGTGTCTGCGTGTCCGCCCTGAGTGCAAATGCATCTGTCAATTTGTGGCACGTCTTCATTATACACCAGGCTTCCTTAAGAGTGACCCCAGTTTTGCAGCACGCATTTTAAATGCTGGCCCTTTGAAATGAGGGCCGTTAAGAGAGTCACTCAAGCTTTGTCTTTGAATGTAATTAGCCAATTAGTCTCTTCTTTATTCGAGACCAGCAGTTTCAGTCATGCGTCTCTGCTACCAGGGACTAGTTAGTTTGTTCTAATGAGTCTTTAGCTCCCAACCAGAAGCCCCATCAAGCATTATTAATAAAGAGGCCATTTACTCAGGGCTTCCACTGCTGATACCATACAGTCATGCTCATTACGACGTATCAGCAAGAATAATGGGCTGTGGTGAGAAACAAAAAACAAGAAATAAACAATTATTGTTGTTTTATTATGTATGCATTTCTGTTCTTGTATCTGTGAGTCAACTTTCTGTTTAGGCTTGTTCTATTTCTACAATAAAATTTAATCAGAAGCATATTTTATGAGAAATAGCCTCCGGCTTTTTTCACTTTTTATGCGTGCGTCGCTTTTATGTTCACCACATTTGCCAAATGGGTGTATTATTCTGTTACACCGTCAGTGGAAATACAAACAGCAAGGGCGTGGAATTAATTTTATAAAAAGTGAAATAATTCTGTAGGTGTTGCATTGCAAACAGGACAGCCTTGGGGAAAAAAAGAAGTAAAAAGATTGTGAAATTTGATTTTCGAAGAATTAGGGTGTATTCAGACTGGATAAATCCAGTCAGCTTAGTTTGTTCCGGATCGAGTCCGCCTAGTTTGTTCCGGATAGAGTCCCAAACCTTGTGTTTGGTCTGTGTTCCGACTGGCATCAAGCGAACCATTCTGTTCTAGACCAAAGCTTGTAAACAAAACCATGTGAATAAAAGATCTCTTCAGTCATTGGCCAGAAACTACAAGGGTGGGTCAAAGAAACAAGAGAAAGACAGACATGCTGCACTTTACGATTCTTATCGGGACAGATAACTTATTCAAACTTTATATTTCGATTACCAGTTTTGAATGTTGGGAACAACATCTTTTACTTGTGACTTTGGTAACAAGTAAAAGTCCCGCAGCAGGGTCTGCTAGGGTGTATTCAGACTGAAAATGTGTTCTGGATTATCAGGGAAAATGAACTGTGGTTCCCTTTAAGCAGACCAAATGTGTCCAGTCTGCATATACCTTTAGTCAAAAGACATTTCTGACCTTTGAACATAACAGCTTATTGCTGTCAGAGTGTTGAGTGGCAAGCAATGGTGTGGCAAACAAAGCCAGATGAGATTTAGCAAATTCATATATCAAACTAAAGTTACTAATGGACTAATTTAATTCTTTTTTAGAGAAGTGAAACCACAAGTTGTTGGACAGCACATAGAACCCTCACAAGCAAATGAAGTGGTTCACATGGAGTTAGCATTTCTCTTTTCTAGAGCAAGCAGCCCTTTCACCTAATTAGCATTCAATCTAAAGATAGCACCATCACCCAGGTGTGACATGCTTTTGGCTTGGACTGAACGCCATTGCGCTGCTTTAGCCTCTGCGCTGGGAGAATTCCCATAAGGTTGTTTGGCAGCTGTTTTTAAGCGCCTGTGACCTTATTTTCCAGAGTATTTCTCCTAAATGTCTATTGTTGCTGCAGCACAAGCCACTGAGAGGAAAGCTCTATTTTTTGGAAAGCTTTGATCCTTTAAAGGTCACATGGGGTTGAGGGAGGAGGTTTTTTTTGATGGAACAAAAAATATTCAAGAGTGAGCCCCAAAGATTCTGGATTAAAGCTTGTTAGTAATTGGAACCAGGCGTAGCTAACTGAAAAACCGCTAGGGGAAATAAGTCAGTTTTTCGATTCCCTTTATGTGAAACACTGTAACTTTACATTTCATATACATATACATAAATTTCATATTCATATTCAAAACCATATAACTTACTTAGTTAAGATCTACAGGAATGTTCACTGACACAGAGATTAAGGAATCCTCAGTCACCTGACTAAACTGTGGGTCTGGATAGCTCCAATATTGCTCACCATTCTGTTGCACCGATAATGTTACGTTGGGGGGTGACGGGCTGTGAGCTAGCAGGAGAGCGCATAAATGGAGAGCTCTCAGCAACAGGGAGGCACCAACAGTCCCGCCCACAACAGTTTCTGCAAAAACTATCCGCGAAAGCAACACAGATTTAAAAATTTTTGGTTAAAAATGGCATGATCATAATCAAAAGACCGCTGGGAACGCTTTTAAAGTAGCTCAAAAGATGACAGAAGTGGGTCTTTAACCCTTGTGCAATCCTAGGCACTTTACTATTGGGAGTTGGGTCATCTAGACCCACTAGACAGTCCACTGAACCTTTTTTCTTCAATGATTTGTGATCTTCACTGGTGTCCATGGATTACATGAAATCTTTCCACCTTTTTCCACCTTTGTCATGGTAGGGAGAACACGTCAATCTAAGGGTGGGGTCGTCTAAGATAGCACAAGGGTTAAGGCATTATATACAATATGGGCTTGTATTTTGTAAATCCAGAGAAATACAAATTGTTAAAAATATTTTTTAAAAAGTGGGATAAATGGTATTTTAAATCAGAACCTGACATATTTCTGTGAGCATTTATACCTTCATCTGAAAACCTTTTTGAAATCTTTTTGAAACAACTCAAGTTTTTGCATCGTAGTACCAAAGCTCTAGATGAAGATATCACACATGAGGTTTTCCCAGACACTCAGGATTCCTTGTGGTTTGAAATATGAATGCTGCCTCCCATGTTTCTCCCAGTCTGTCTCCACAACACTTGAATGAGTGATGCTTCTGCTGACTGGCAGAATAAACACTATAACCACAACAGTAATACTGGGAGACAAACTACGAGCAACAGCAGACACAGACAGAGAAGCCACAATTGTGACAGGATACAGCAAAGGGAGATGAAAGTGCAGAGGTAAGTGTGGGTGTTCCTCAGTGAGGCATATGCTGATGGGAATGCAAGATTCAGATAGATGTGAAGGTTCAAGAAGAGGTCTGACCAAGGAGTCTTTAAGAGATACTCATCAGAGTCCTTGTGTGGATGTTTTACTTCTGCTTTTATCAGAAAGACTGACTAGTTTTGTATAGAAGACTGGCTGAAAACATCCCAGCATGGTGAGCTGCTGCATGTCTTTACCACAATGGAAATCAAAACTTACTCAAAGAGAAGTCTATCTGCAGATCAGAAATGCAAACAATAGATGGAAATGAAACTCCCGAGGCAAAGCTAGATGACAGACATGTGCACAATGACAATAAAACGTGGCAGAAAAACTGAACCCTAAACACCAGGGGAGAAACTCCAATTCAAAGGTAGAAGTAAAAAGAAGGAAGAGATTGACAGACCCAAAGAAGGAAATGCACAGCATCGCACTAATATTGTTGTTCTGTGCAGTAGCCCAGCTCTAATGTGCTGATTACTAGAAAATCATTGGAGACCTACAACCTTGTTCCTACACCAAAGCACGCCTAACACATTCCTGCTGCCAATCTTCATCTAACTTCGAGCTCACTCAATTGTCATTTGATGAGGACTGAATGTCTGGCGGAGCAAACAAGTTGAACTCAAAATAATCCCTTCAAAAAAATAAATAAAGAGGAAATAAAAGCTTGAGTTGAAAACGAAGAGAGCAATTTGAATGTGTGGAGAGCATAGACTCGATTCAGCTGCAATTAAGGGAGTGATTTTTGTGCCGGGGAATATGCTAATTCCTTCTTTGTGTGATCACTCGATTAGCCGTTGCACTGTACACTCGGCAGGGAGGGGAAAAGAGGGCCGGGACGCTTGTGTGTGGTGTGGCGTTTATCATGAGCCTCGCCATCACAGTTTGCAGCTACGGAGAAAAAAATGCAGAGTCTTTGTGGGAAGTAGAAGGTGAGGCTTGTACAATTAGCAGGCAGTAGAGACACAAAGCAGAGCAAAGACGCTCATTAAATCTCATGTATGACCTTTATTTATAAGATGATCCTCAATCCACCAAAGAACAGTTAAAACCGGAGGGATTATAGGAATATTGCGGGTATCATTTCAATTCCAAGGATTTGCTTTACAACACTTTCTGGATTCAAACATAGAACAATGACCTTTACTAAGTGCATTTTTTATATTGAAGATACATTTTTTTAATTATGAAAGAGCTGATTCTGAATTTCCACATGCACCATATGACTAATATGATTGTCATGGAGCCAGACATGATTATGTAAATATTATTTAAATGATGGTTCTTAATGTCATTGAGACATGTGTCATCATTCAGAGTTTTGCCTCTACAGCATCACATGTAATTAGACTATTGAGAAGAAATGAAAAAAGAAAAAAAAGTAGAGGGAAATCATTAGACGTCAGCCTGTCAGCCGAGTGGTTGGTGATTATCTTTTCCCGTGCAACATGCACACCTGTCTTTATCATATTGCACAGCGTGCACCTGAATGGTGAGATGAAGGCAAAAGGGAAATGCCACGCTGATGAAGCTCTCCGTGCTAATGTCATTCTGTGTTTCAGCATGTGTTTCATGCAACTTTGCTGCAACTTGTCTAAATTCAAGTAACACTTGCTTTCTAATCTATACATTAAAGCAGGGATGTCCCAACTATTTGCAAAGACGGCAAAAATCGATGAGGTGTGACACCGCCTGACACATTCAGCATACATTCTTTTCATAACACTAAGATGCAATCTATTTAATGAAAATGTATTCTGTATATTTTTCATTTTTTAATATAGAAAAGAATTATATGTAAATACGTTTTTTTTTTTACCAAAATAACAGTTACATTTATATTTGAAGGCCAGAAAAAATCTATTAAATAAAAAGTTTGTCTGGGGAAAAAAATCAATCTTTTGTCAACATTAAATGTAGGCTGACATGAAATGTTGGTTTTCCCCACAAAATCCTCTGTATAAACTTTACATTTAAATAATATGTAAAGGAAAATACCACAAACATATAGTTTCTTATGCAGAAGTAGAAACCAGTGTAGTTTTGATCACAAAAGTAAATACATTTTGTGCTTGTCATTTGGATCTAAAGGCTCTAAAGTCAAGTTGCCACAGGTTTGTAACGGCTTAGAACCTAATTCAGCATATTTATATCAAGAAATGGAGTTCTTAGAAAGTGCTCACAGCTTCTTTTTTTTTTATGACAGGAGCCTACTAGCCAGAAGAAATTTCAAAACTAAGCCAGGCATGTCCAAAGTCCGGCCTGTGGGCCACATTTGGCCACGGGCCGGAATTTGGATATGCCTGCCTTAACCCATTTGCGTATGGAACTATACATCATACACTTCTGCTCCAAAATTAAATTTAGTATTTGAAGCAAAAAATACTGGTGATTTTTTTTTTCATAGATGTAAATAAATTCAGCCATCAATGGGTTAAAACTATTTTTTAAGACATTTATAGAGGCATAATTTTGAGGTAAAAATTGCGATTTATATCTAAAAGGTTGGGTCAAAAACAACAAATGAATCTAGTGTGTCTGTGCTGTGGTCTGTACACAACTCGACAAGCGAAAAGGATACAGCAGGTTGGCTCAAGTATGTTTCACACGACAGAATGATCTCAGCAGTTCTGAGAATCTGGAGTTGTGTTGTTTTGAAAGGACTATTCAAAACCACAACCTCCTGTCTTCAACTTGTGGTGACTCAGCAAGACATGGTGCTTTAGAAAATCAGACATTCAATAAGTCACAGGATTGCATTCAGTTAAAGTAAAAAAAAAAAGTTAATTTACTATCGTATTGTAAAAATGGTAAAAACAGTTAATACAACAACAAACAAGTTTAAAACTGCAGGGCAAAAATAATAAATAGAATAAAAAAAGCTTTCAAAATACAATGGAATCTCCAATCCAATAAATGGAACAAGACTTAAAACAGATGGACTGTACCAACAGATAAATATGTAATGATGTTTAGGAAATAAATAAAAAATAGAAATGAAAATGTACTTGATGATCAATTAAAATGTAAATACATTTTAGTTTTTAATTAGGTGAACCGAGTTTTATTTTTTATAATTTGTTTTGTGGCTTAGTAGAATTTTCAGAGATACTGTTGTTGGATCGAACCATTCCGAAGACTCCAGGTAAAACCAACTGTTTTTGTTGTAAACATATGCAGCCTTTTGTGCTGTTTTCATTTTTATTTATTACAGTTCATGAACAAATACGCATCAATTTCAGATCCAGATTCCATTCTCCGACATACACCTTGGTGTTTACTTTCTTTACTGTCATTTTTCTATCTTTTTTTGTTATTTCTATTAAAAAAAAGCAGAATTGTGTAACATAAAATAAACAAGCAAACAAACAAAGTTGCTAAGCTAATCCAAATTTCTCAGCAGTGCTACAGATTTATAGAGAGAAAAAAAACGTGTTCTGGCAACATCCAGACCTGAAACATCTCGCTTATGCGGATGAATTACAACAAAGAGTAAAACTGCTGTTAGTTCAGTGTGTTGGCAATGCAGAAAGCTGCACAAACATGATATTTATCATTGTAAGTCTCCTAAACATAAAAAAAAAAAAATCATCAATCTTAAACACTGTGATATCTTTAAGGCCTTAAAGAGGAAAAACGAGTATCAAGAGATGCATTTTTCACCAGATTTAGCTTCAAATATTTATCCCTGCATGTGTTAAAGGGCAGGTGATGTGAATTACAGAGCTGTAGGGTTTCTATCATTTAAAATTTAATAACACTCTAAGTTAATCATTTTGTCTGTCTCGACTATAAATTATGCAAAATATACAACTTTGACAAGAGTTTAACAATCTAAGCAGGACCTTAAGGGAAAAAAATGGAACAGAAAGAAGAGAAAAAAGTTTTAATGTTTTAAAAACAAATGTAGAATACTTAATAGTAGAAAGTAAACTGTTTTCTTCTCGTTTTCCTCTTGTCTTTGAGTGTTTGTGTCAGAAACAGTCGAGAGGAGCCACTGGTTCCATCACCATCTGGTCCCCAGTAGAGGGAGGCACAGCAGTTTCTCTCACGATGCACACCCACTCACCAGCCCACCGAGCACAATCACACATACTCACCCACTCACGCAACTTCACTCTGAGGCCAAAGCCAAGATCCTGAGGTAGCACAGACATGGACAAGCACGCCAACGCTCATGCTGGCACCACCAGGAGCATTGAGAAGCACGCACACAGGGACAGGCGGGCTCTTCCTCCCACTATTTCTCCGAGGTGCTGTCCATCTGCTCTCCCCATAGATTTAGATTGCATTCCAGTATATGATGTACTTTGCCAGCTTGGGTTTATTATAGTCCCAGCAGGTGCAGGTGTCTCAAAAACCATAAGATATGGCTGAAACTATCTGTCAAATATTTTTCTGTTGCAGAAGATGGGAATAGATTCATATTCTAGGAAACATTGAACAAAAAAAAGTAATTTCACAAAAGGGAATTTTATTTTGTATCAACAAATTTGTCAGCAACTGTATACGTTACATACTATTTCCCTTCATTTGCATGTTTGATTCTGTTTTTTTTTTAATGCCACATACGAAGGCCGTGAACGATTTCTAATGATAAAGACATCTACTATAACGACATGTACTGATTCTCGTATAATAAAATGGATGTATTTATCACGAAATGACATTTCTCGTATACTAGATAATGAAGAATATACTTTTTTCTACAATCCCCAGCAAAAGAAAGCGGTTTGTCAGAGAAAATGTCAAAAACACCAAAAGAACTGATCAATTAAAATTGGTGTCTCACTCAAGTGGAGATGGTGTCAATCATAAACAATGTCCAAATCAGTCATCGTCATTTGAGGAGAAGGTTGGCCCAGCTGTGCAGGCGGCTGCAGTTCGGTGATCCTCAGTTGTTGTCAATTTCATCAGTGATCAGATAAAAGGACCAGTCCATCTATATCAGGCCTGCCCAATCCTGGTCCTCAGGACCTACCACCCAAACCTTTCCAGATCGCACTCCCCTCCAAGTTGCTAACCACCTGGAGCAGGTGTTTTCAGTCAAGCAAGGTGGTAGCTCTCGAGGACTTGGATTGGGCTGCCCTGGTCTACATGGTTACATATTTATTCATGAGAGGTGCATTATGGAGAGCATAGAAAATCAAATTTTCAGGGTTCTCGTGCTAACAAGACATAAAATCTCGGGGTCTAGTTTTCACGGGAATAAAAAAATGTTTTTTCTCGTAACAACAAGATACAAGATATCATTATCATGAGAAAAAAGGGGGGAAAAGAGGTAGGTGTCAATATCTCGTGACGATGATATAGTTATCACTAGAAAACCGGCAAAAGAAGGACTTTCGTAGGGAACCAAGAGCCACCACTTAAGTAAACAGAACGCTTCGGGGTTTGTCAGTCAATCTACCGGAATAACCGTTAATAAAACATCTTCCTCCTGCAGTAGTTTACTAGACTTAACCTCACAGACAAATGCATTAAAGAAAAAATAACATGGAGCTCAGAGCACAGATGAGAAATGCAAACCGCAATATTTTTAATTGTAACTCTTGACTCAAAGTGAGGCAGAATGCCATCAGAGAGCAGAAGAGATCAGCCACCGATGCCGAGCTCTGAGCGTTCAGGTTGCTGCTGCAGTTTAAAACATCACTGGTGGCTGTTTCACCCTCTGACTCACTAAATTAACTCCAAATCCATTTACCCACGTTGCCGCTTAAGCCCTCCAGTTTGGTTTGGGTCTTCAGCGGTTTCTTCTAATTGAGTTTCTAGTAATTACCACAAGGCTAATGCATTGTAAGTGCCGTCTAAATCAGGAGTAAAGATTTTGTTTCAGTCTACAGGCACACAGTGATCTTATACATCAGAATGTAAAAGGGGGCTTTGGGGCTGGAGGATCATTGTGCCTTATGTGGATCTGAACCCCACCTTTTGTTTTCCTGCTTTTCCTTTTAATCCAAGATTTTGGATTATGAAGGCTATCCTGATCTTTGTTTCTGGTGCCCTGCTGTAACGGTCAACAGAGAGAGAGCTTATGAACACATTTCTCCCTTTCACTTGTGAAGTTGCCTGAGACATCCACTCTCTTCGAAGACTCTTTTAATTAGGCTTTAATTGCCTTATTAGCTGCAGCCATCGATGGCGTAGAGAATGCCGGGAGAGAGTAAAAGGTCAGGCAAGGAAGACATGCATAAACAAGGGCGTGTAAAGAAGGACCGGAGAGCACTAGAAAGCTTCCACCTACCCACAGGCACACGTGTGTGTAAGGCGTTGTCAGGAGTACAGATAAAAGTGTGAAGTCAGGGGATATAAAACACAAGGATAAGACAAACTTTAGACACATTACTGCTCCTCCATGAACAGGATCTGAGGTCTAACCGAACAATTGACCCCTCACCCTGACCTCAGTGAGGCAGGGGAGATGGACGAGGTAGCACAGAGAGCTGAAGGCAAAAGGAGGAGCAACAAGAAATGATAAATGAGGGCGGTGCAGTAGAAAAGGAAATCAGCAGGTGGAGAGGGAGGAGAGGGGACACTTGTTCAGGCAGTTCTCTGCATGTTGTCTCTTAGAGGCATTACCAAAGGCCTTCTGATGACAGTCTTTTCACAAAATTTTGTCATAAATCAGAAGAAATTCATTATCAAATTGATCCAATAGTAATTAATCTACCTAAAACATTCTAGTTAAAATCTGCGTTTGCTGTTTCTGGTTGTTCCTATAACAATAGATACGGGTAGTTTGACAACATTGTGCACAGGTGGTTGTGGTCTCATCATCCACCCATGCACCCTCCGGGTCTCTGGAGTGTCTGAATGCTGGGAATCTAATAAAATTAGCATACTGCACACATGATTAACAAGACTGGTTTAGTGGCGTGTTTGTAAATGATTCGTGTAAACATTGAAAAACTCATTAAGATGCACTTTTACACGTTTTATCCTGTTTTAGTTTTGGGTGCTTGTGTACTTTTTGCATGCGTGTTTGCATTGGCCTCTCTTTTTTCCATCATGGAGGATGGAACCAAATGTGTTTGCTAATTTCATTCTCACTCTGCAAGCTGTTGACAGTGATCATGCAGACGCACATCTCCACATTTCATCGCCCTGTGGGGAGTATTTTAATTCAAACATTTTTTCATTAAGGGGGTAGTGTGAAGGATAGTCTGTGTCCAAATTCACTCACTACTACCTTACCCCCTGAAGAAAATGCTGGGAATATCCAGTTCCAACACAAGCTCACTAGTTTGCCAAATATTGCATCAGCTGAAGTAAAAATGCAATGCATTGTGGTTTACATTAGCCAATCTTGTGAGCATCTATGCACATTGGTCTTTTAGAGAGACTTCTGGGAAATTTCTGTGGCACTGGATTTTGGAATTGTTGATGCAGACACCCCACCAAAATGGTAAACTCCTCATATAGTGCACTAGGTGGAGAGTAGTGAGTGCATTCAAACACAGCCAAGGTAGAGTTAAGCATTAATCACAACTGCCTTTATGAGCAGATACGGGCAATCTACAGGCGAATAATGGGCAAACCTGTACGGGGTATGAAGGTGGCCCACACATTATCAAAATCGTGAACTGCTTGGTGAGTCTGTAAAGGGAAATTTTTTTTTCATATTTTCTACACGCCCGTTTCAGGCTCTGCTTTCAAATCATTCGCATTCACGCATCGTTTACGCATAAAACGCCCAGCTGTTGAACTTTGACCAATCAGGGACTCAGTTTGTAGTGATGTATGTTTGTATGTTTAGCATCCTTTACATTTCACGGGAGTGCCAACCGTTTGAAAATTGATCATAAAGGAGGAGTTATTAATTGCATTTTGTGTCTGGCCTGAGCTCTATTACACCAAGTGTACCATTTTTTGCAATAGAGATGGTAAAGAAAAAGCCTGGAACAAGACTCGCGAGATTTGCACCGCCTTGACATTTTTCACTGAGCCCACTTCCAACTGTAGTTACATACATTGGTATGGTATAACGACAGTCCAGTGTGAACACCATATGAAAAACGCCCGTTCAAGAACACGCGTTTTGTAGCATTAAATCATACATAAGGGTAATTAAGGGTGAAGTAGGTCAGATGCAAGCACGCTTTACGGATTTTTCATTTTTTAACCCTTTTCATGATGTTTCTTAAGGTGGCACTAAGAATCTCAAGGGGCTCCTCTCTATGACCCTCCTCAGGCCCGGACAACCCCACCCCCCACCCCCCACCCATAAGGATGCATGTGGCTAAGGCTTTGAGGGCCAGCATGCAATACAGAGATTTGAACTTTTTGGCCAACATTTCTTTTTATGACCGCATATACTTTAGCAATCCATCTGTTTCTGTTTGTAATGCAACTCCACAAGAAGTCAAGTGATACTAAAACAGGATGCAAGTGGGAGTAAAGCTTTCTCACAGGAATATCTGCAGAGGCAACTTGCCTTTTCACAAAAAAGATCATTTTAAGTGTCACCCATTGCACACGCTCGAAGACCTGCAGAGTACACCGTTCGCAGCGCCAACATTGAGACAGAGACTTTTGCCTCATTTGTGTTCACTCCATGCGCTCCTCCACGTTTATGCCGGTGTGAATTTACACCTTTGAACTGTTGCTGTCACCAGCAAGTGTGTCTGCATTTGCAAGGATCCCGCTGAATCAATCCATTGGGGAAACAGAAGAGAGATTTTTTTTTTCTCTAGCTCCTGCACATCATTCCCCAGTCTCATTAGAACCCATTCAGTCAATCAAGCATGAATCCCTAACACAATAACATGCAAAGTGCTTTGTCTGTGTGTAATTGGCCTTGCCAGTGCCGTTTTTCTCAAACGGTTAGCTTCACTTGCCTTTCCAAGTCTGGAGCCTGGAGTCCCTGCTTGAGAAATGCAGCTCGCCGATGATGGATGGAGTTATGAGGGGGAAATAGAAAATTCAGAAAAGAAAGATTTAAAAGATCAAAATTCATGGGTAAGTATGGATCATGAGAAACATGTAGGGTTTTCTGCTTGAGCATATTCACAGACTTGCATGGGTATTGTGAGCAGTCAAGCAAAGAACCTGCCTGTCACACTTGTTTCCAATGATCATAATAAACCAGTTAACGTGAACATTGAAGAGACTGTGCACAAATGAGTGGAGACGGGTGAGACATGGGGCGGAAATATACGTCTCCCATAGAAAAAGGTGTTTGTTTACTGTGATGGGTGACACGGCTGACTGACACCCCTCTCAGAACCCGCCGGCACATTGTGCCGTGACGCCGTTGATTAAACAGACGCTCTCTGTTCAGAGCACGATGGGTTCACTGGTGCAAGGAAATGTTATCTTAGTGTGCATGTTGGAGGCATATTTTTGTATTACATGTTGGCTCTGACAACATACGATTGCAGAAATAAGAAAAAACGATTGACTTTGAATCAGGGCTCGCCACCAATCCATCCAGGTCCGGCTCTGAGGGGGCAGATAAGCATCAGTGGTAGTTTGCTGCCACCTAGTGACAGAAAAGGCTGCATATTATAGAACAAAGACATTCTTTCAATAGTCACCTTTGCTAGAAAACTGTGGTTCAGCTTAGAGCTAAACTTGTATTGAACTTTAATTATTGAGGCAGTTTTAATTGACACAGCAGGAACAAACACCCCCTGCTCCTTAACAAGATTCAGATCCGTGCCCCCTGTGTTTCCCCCCTCGCTTTGCCCTGAATCCTTTCGCCTGCCTCAGATCGATAGCTTTGTTTGTTTCAGCAGCACCTCCCAGTGTTTCCACTTGTCCCTCTTAGCGGGAAGTGAATTGGATGTCCTGTCCTGTGCTGTGGTTATGCTGTGAATCAAAAAAGCCAAATTAAATTGCCTAATTGGTTTCCTTGGGAAGGGTGAAAAAGATTTGAATTGATTACCGGTAATGGCCTTTTGTGGTGCCGCATAGGCTTGTGCTGTTTGAGGAGGATTTAGTAAAACCAATTAATTTGACTCACCTCTTACGCGCCCTACTCTTGTCTTCCTTTGTCTCTGTCTTGGAGCTTTTTCATCACTCGCTTTTTCCAGTCTCTAATGTCCTTTTTCATACTCCTAAAAATAAAGGGACTAATGACATTTATGTCACTGGATAATGATCATTCAACCCTAAATGGCTCAACATTGCCCCCCTGGAGAATGCAGATACAATGGTCTAAATGTAATCCTTCTCAAACGTGACAAAAGATTATTTAAATTTCTTTCAATTACTCCACTCGTGCATGTTTGCTCCCAGTCAGTAACTCTGCTGCTCCGGAGAACAAAAAGTAAGACGTCACAATCCCACTTTGTCACACCAGCTGATTAAACCCCCGATACGTTCCCCATTTTTCATATCCATGCCTCTGTGCAGCTCCCATCAAACACTGAGACAACCACGCCGAATGTGGCTGTACATGAGTCAATTTACAACTATTTATTGTGATTTTTCCAATGCGCTGTAGGAGGAAATCTCTTTCCCAGTGATGATTATTATCAAAGCAATATTAGCTGTTTTATAAATGGCTTTTCAACAGTTAGGATCACTCTTCTATTTCTGTGTTTCCTAGCTGAGTAAAAGAGATTTGTGCACTAGACTCTTTTTTCTGCGGGAAAATTAAATGCAGTTTGGCGGAAAGGCCCATAACAAATGAACAAAACGATTTCAAGCACTGTAACTTTATTTATAGCCAGCTTGGCGGTTTGCTGCAGAATTTATTAACTTTCCACTGGCCAAGATTCAAAAGAGATGTGTGAAAAATGACTTAAGAACTCCTATTTAGTTGGATTACAAGTGAAACCCTTAAGCATCACAAATTACTGTAGAAAAAGGGCTGGATTTCATTATGGGATTACTCTACACAGCATTGGTGCAAGTACTGCCGTTTCTTTCCTAAATAGCAATAGTCCACAGCATCCAAATAAAGTAAGAGCAGCTTTAAATACGAGTGTTGTATGGAGAAGATGCGTGAGGATTCAAATGCATCCTGACTAAGCATCCTGACATTCAGTCATAGGATGACTAGGATGGAAAATCCAATAATTAATAGATGACAAAAAAACACACAAACTAACACTAAATACTGTCTAAAAATGTATGAATCCAGTTTAGCTCTCTGCCAGTAATGGACACAAATAGGTGATGCAAAGGCAGAAATAAAAGATGATCTTCAAGGCAAAAGGAAATCTACAACAATAAATTGACCAGATTACAACAGAAGGCAAAACACAGATTGTGACGTAACTCTAACACAGCGGTCTGCAACCTGGGGCTCCAGAGTCACACGGCTCTTTTATCTCCCCAGAGAGGCTCTTTGACTGAAGAAAAATAAAGAAATAGCAAATTTCAAAAGTAAACTTATTTTGCATTAATTTAAACAAGATTAGTTTAGTTTTTGAATTTAAGGCAAAGGTGCAGTAAAATGAAGTGTGTAATGAGGCCATGTTTGCTCCACCATTTCTCCACAATGCACAGATTTCAAATACTAAGAAAATTGTTGGTAAAAGGTCTGAGTCTGTGTGGTAGACTATATTTTTAAATGAAGCAGTGCTTTGTTATTATTGGATTAAAAAAGTCCAAGTTACTGTTGTATGTGAGAAGTTTTTTGTTTTTTTATTTTTTCTAACAATCTGTGAGGGTATTTTGCTCCGTCTTCAACCAAGACATGCCACATTTTTATGGTTTGAGGTTAGCAAAATGACCCAAATTAAATCTAGTAAAAATTTAATTAAATTTAATTAATGTCTATTAAATGTTACTCCACTAAGAATACCCTGACACATTCATCCAAACTGCATAATAAAAAATATAAAAGTTGTTCATGCCTCTAGATCGTTTTTGTTGTTTATGAACATGATGAAGCAGCATCACAGGCTGCAGGGCAGAACCTGATTTTTTTGTTGCTATTGTCATCTCTCAGTCCATCAGCAGTCTCAACAGTTAACACCAGACACACCCGCCTGTCACATGCACACACATAAATAAACCACTTACATTTTACCTCACCATAATAGTCAATTTTGTTTAATTTTATGGCTGCACACTATGAGTTATTTTCACAGTTCATTTTTCTACCCGGAAGTAAGATGATGTGATCTCTGAAAGTGGGTTTGTGCGTTAGCCTGGGGGTGGAGCTTGCGGTGCAGACTTTCCTGGAAGGGGCTGTTCCTCACTATGTGATGTCACAATGTAAGAACCTGCTAGTTTTCATGGATTGGGAGGGGCTGGTGCTCAGAGAGCAGGTTTTCAGAGGAAAACTCAGAAATGTGTGAATGGATCAAAATACAACATTGGGGTTGTTTTTCATGAAGAATTAACATTATAATACACTTAAAAGCTCCAAAAACGTTAATTTTGCATGATATAGGCCCTGTCAGAGTTTTGAGTTGTAAGGCAGGAATTTGTTCGGAACACGCTTGGTTAATTGGCCTGTGGGAGTGGCTAAGCCTTTTCACGTTAGAGATAGTGGTGCAGTTGCAGTGGTGGCAACCTATCCCAAAAACGGTTCATGTATTCCTTTTTTTCTGTTTTGTTTTGGGATCAATGAAAATCCCATTGTTTTTGTTCCTAAATTTTCTGGGTGCGCCGTCTCATTTCTGAATGTCTTAAATAAAAAATTAAAAAAAAAAAAACGACACAAACAACAAAACAGCTGTGTTTTGGATAGTATTTTTTATTTCTTCACATTTTTTCTCTTAAAAAAACATTTTTACATTTAGTATGAGTCAATTTGAATCACGATTATGCTCTCAGGTGTCTTTCAAAAATAAAAAAATAAAATATTGTTTCACAGTAGAATCAACTTGAATTAGATCTCAGTGTCCTCCTGCTCCTCACAGAGAAATGTCTTGAATCTGCAAATATAACAAACCTTCACTGTAAAAGTCTATGAACAGTCCAAATTTAAATGTTTTTAAGTTCTTTTCTCACCAGTTTAAACCAATGGGTAGCTAGCTGCTGTGGCAATCCCGCACTGGTTGCTTTTGTTCTTGGACATCTTGATATATCCCTGATCTCCCCATGTCAGACCCCAGCTGTGGAGACACACAGTAGAAGTTTTCTTTTAGTTTCATCAACTATAAAAAAAAAACTTAAAACAGCAAATGAGCCCATCTTATTGTGTTCACTGGAGAACCACAAAGAAGATGTTTTCAGAAGATTTAAAGCTAAAATAGGAGACCATCTAATTAAGAGATACCTGTTCTTCACCAGCCAGTAGTCTTGGCCATTTTCTGAACCGTATCCCACAGCCAGGACACCGTGATCCAGTTCTGAGCTGCTGCACTGAGGCTCATCATACAGTCCTGAAGCATTTTTGAAAAATATATCAGGAAAAAGCAGCATTGTAACTCTTCTCATTGTTTTATGGCAACTGCAGTGATTTCCCACCTGACTCATAAAGCTGGAAGGAAATGTGAGATGCATCGATGCCCACAGAAATTGGTCCAATGGTGGCCACAGCCTCTTGCAGCGCATCCTCGTCACCTGAACTCACATCAACATAGCCGGTGCATGTGGCGCCGACTGCATCTGGTTTGTAACGGCATTCCCCGTCCTAATGCAAAAACACAAACGTGAATTCTGTTAGTGTTGCAAAGAGACGTGTTCCTTTTTCCAGTGTTTCTTGTTTTTTCCACAAGATGGCAGCATTTTGCATGAACTTGTCCTAAACGCTTTCTGAATGAAATGATCAGTATCCTTGTCTCTGCCTTTGAGGGATGAGAATTGATTTATTTTCATATGGCCACATTTAAAGAGTAACATTTTTAAAACTTTATAGATGTTCACTTACCTCAGCCTCATAAGGGTAGGACTCCTCTGTGTCTATCCCTCCAGTGGCTTGGATGTACCTAAAGGCATCATCCATCAGTCCACCGCCGCAGCCCATGTTCCCATAGTCACCAGAGCAGTCAACCAGCTGCTGCTCACTCAGAGAAACCAACTTGCCGGTCTTCCTGAAGGTCTGGCCCTCCAGCGATCCAGTCTGAACAGGGACAGGAAGATTTAGGTCAGAGAGCAGCAAAGTCTTCAACTTTTTAACCTATTTATTGCACATACAGCACTGAAAGCCCAGCAGGAGCCGCACTGCTTCTGGTCCTTCACGTCAGTGACATATCCTTTGTCCCGCCAGTCAACAGCGGCAGGCAGGTCTTTGTTTTCAGGCAGACGGAAAAAGGTGGAACCTCGGCGGGGCAGAGAGGCATTGAAGGAGCCCAGGCAGCCCTGAGAGATCAGGCGCTTGTACTCCTCATTTTCCTGATGATGAAGAAACAGAGAACAGTCAATACATATTTATTTCAAGGTTATTCATAAATAAATCAGTTTTATCCATGCATACCATGTCAGCAAAGTAAGTCATGCCGAGGCGATACGACTTGATGCCCTGATCTGCCAAGATGTTGTGCACCAGCACCAGTTTACGGTTGTTCAGCCAGGTCTGCCTTCGCTGAGCCTCCTCCGTTGGAGAGCTGTAAGTCCTCCCTGAAAAAAATCAGAGTTTGTTCGTCAGAAAGAGAAGAGAACGCTGACACACAGTTTCTTTAGGAGCCAACACCACTCCAGATTTAAACTCGAGAATCCAAGCAAAACTCCTTGATGAAAAGTGACACACTCCTCACCAAACTTCAGCCTCCAGGCGTGGAACTCCAGGTCCTCCAGAGACAGGCTGGCACAGTTGGCCACGGCTAGAACAGCAGCTACAGCGAGCAGCACCTTCATCCTTTCTGAACACATGCAGACACAGAAGTGAGGCGCAGGAAATCGCAGAAGCGGTTCTTTCACTTTGGCTTTACTTGGGAAATCCTTTCCGAAAGTTGACGCTAAAGCTGCAGACACTCCTTTCCTTTCCTTTCATTTCCTTCTTATCTGTGTTAATATATAACAGAAAAACATCTTCTTATCAGCTGCCACTTACCTGCTTGTTTGTCAGTGTGGACAAAGAAGACTGCTTAAACCCCTTGCTGGTGATATGGAGCTGCTTCACAGAGGAGTGCTTATATACGTGAGTTCATAAATGGTGACAGCATTTCAGTCAGGTGGCTGTCAGGAGTTCATTTACTGGTCGGGTGAGTCAGCTGTAAAAAGGTGGAGAAAAAGATTTATGCAAAGCTTGCATTATGCCATAACTGCTTTTGAAGTCAGCAAAACAAGGAAGATCCGTAAAACTCCTATAGAGTCTGGAGTTCTTTATGATAAAAGCATGACGTGTTACTCAGCACTTTTGCTGCTGGAAACCAACAAAGTCATGTGCTGGTGTGAAAAGAACTAAGATGTAAGCACGATTCCTGAAGATGTAAAAGCAGTAGGTCATATTTGCAGATGTGGGTCACCTGTGTCTCCAAAACCAAAGAAGCAGAACGCTACCACCTCAAAAAAAAAGAAGAAAAAATCATGTTAATTCACTATAGGAAGAGGCGCTTTTGACACCCACTCACTGAAAGTTGAAAACTCAGTTTCATCTGAAGTGTTGCTCCAACTTTCCTTCTCTCATTCTCAACAATTTATTCTACATAAAAATTGTATTTGTGTGATATATATATGTATATACATATATCCCTGTGTTGACATAAGTTTGCAAATACTGACAATTTTATGGAATGATCACCTTTGATTGATGCTTGAGTGCTAAAATAGATGCATTTGTTTATCTTGTGTTTCCTTCTATTATGTTTCCAGGAAGACATTTTTACATGTTGCATTCAAAGTTTACTGTAAGAGTCATATGAGAGGCTTCAATGCGGTCAGGTATGTATGCAAAATACCAGACAGCATTTACCATAGAAAAGGAGAAACATTAACAGTAGAGAAACGGCTGTAGCTGTTCAACATATGTTCAAAACGTTGCTAAGTAGATGGTTTTTTTTTGTCATTATGACAATGGGATTTCTTTTGGCTTTAAACAGCAGGATTTCAGAAATGGATTGTTTGTCTGACAGAGAGTCACAAGGCTGTCGTGTAAAGCTTCTGACCATAAAGATGCTGAGAACAGAGTAAAAAGTTTACAGACGTCGTTAAACTCTTTGTGTCAGGCCTTTTGGTGTTGTTTGTCTCTTGGGAAAACCAGATCTTTGAGGATGAGCTTAGACCAGGACTTACAGCCTTCTTGGTGTTCTACGTCTAACCCACAGAATACATGACTCAGTAGAAGTCTGCATCTGGGTCACTTTAGCCCGGTTCTCCATGATGTCCATGTTGCTGAAACAGACCTGATTTTCTTCAGGTTTTGCATCTTAATATCCAACAAATCCAATTTCTGAAAACCCTTTTTGCATCCTTTCAATAGCTTTTTTTTTTAGTTTGAGTCTGAAAAAAGGAAAATATTCTAAATATTCATAGTTATGCCAAGGAATTTTGATAAATAATTTTAAATCCTTTTATTTATTTTCCTGTCAAAACTTTTATGATTTAAATTCTTCTTAATTTCGATTAAAATGTGGGTTCCTGAAAATTAAACAGATCCAAACAGGCTGTAGAATTTTAAATCAGCAAACAAGAAAAAAAAATTATATGTGTGTGCGTGTGTGTGGAAATATATACGGGACATGTATATACAGTCCCAGACAAAAGTCTTGTCGCTTATCCATTTTGTAGAAATAAAAGCGTATAACCTCACTTTTAATGAATCCATTGGTTTCAGAAATGTCTCATGTGAAAGCTAAAACCCTCCCAAATTATGTTCAATATACTAAAATAAAATTGCTTCACTGAAGAAAGATTGATCATTTAATGAACACAGGTTACATTTTGGCAAGACAAAAGTTTTGTCGCCTACAGAGAGTAATGTGAAAATTTAACAAATAATTTACTTCAAAAACAAAAATATGTTGCATAACATCAGTGAATTAAGTAGTGCTACTGTTAGATCCATATTTAATATCTTGTATGACTTCCATGAGCTTGAAGGACAGCATCCATGCGGTTTGACAATGATTCATACAATTTATGGATGAAGTCATCAGGGATAGCAAAGAAAGCTGTCTTACATGCCTCCCAGAGTTCATCAAGATTCTTTGGTTTCGTCTTCCATGCTTCCTCTTTCATTCTACCCCAGACATGCTCAATGATGTTCATGTCTGGTGACTGGGCTGGCCAGTCCTGGAGCACCTTGATCTTCTTCGCCTTGAGGGACTTTGATGTAGAGATGGAAGTATGCAATGGAGCACCATTCTGCTGCAGAATTTGACCCCTTTTATGGTTGGGAATGTAAGAGGTAGCTAATACTTCTTGATTTTTTTAGGCTATTGATATTGCCTTCCACCCTGTAAATGTTTCGCACACCCCCATTCTGGATGTAACCCCAGACCATGATTTTTCCGCCACCAAACTAAACTGTTTTCTGGGTGAATCTTGGGTCCATGCGGGCTCCAGTTGGCCTCCTGCAATATTTGCGGCGGCTGTGATGTAATTCAACTGAAGACTCATCTGAGAAATCCACCTTCTGCCACTTTTCCAGCGTCCATCCTTTTAGCTGGCTGTGGGCCTTGGCAAATGCCACACGTTTGTTCAATTGCCTTTTGTTTAGTGCTGGTTCCTGGGCACTGATTCGATTTTGAGACAGAATTCTACAAACTGTTTTGGTTGACACAGGGACTTGAGGTGACCAGGCCTGGTGGAGCTCTGCTGCAGTGGAAAAGGGATTGGCCTTGGATTTTCCAACCAACAAACGGTCCTCGCGAGCAGTTGTCTTGCGGGGTCTGCCGGACCTGGGCTTGTCAAAAACATCTCCAGGCTCTTCAAATCTTTTTCTTATTCTTTGTACTTGACGCTGAGACACATTGAAGGTGTCAGCCACCTCAGCAGTCGATCTGGTCTTCAGCCTCTTGATAATCAACGCTTTGATCTCAGGGTGAATCTTAGGCATGTTGTCCGAGGTCAAGTTACAGTTGATGTGAAGGCCTGGTGTGCTGGGGTTCTTTTTATACACACCCACTATTGATTGATCAGTAATTGATCACAGGTGAGGCTGTAATCTAGGATTGGGTGCATCATATGACAAGGCGACAAAAGCTTTTGTCTTGCCAAAATGTGACCTTTCTGTGTTCATTAAATGATCAATCTTTCTTCAGGGAAGACATTTTATTTTAGTATATTGAACATAATTTGTGACATTTCTAAAACCAATGGATTCATTAACAGTGAGGTTATACGCTTTTGTTTCTACAAAATGGATAAGCGACAAGACTTTTGTCAGGGACTGTATATATATGTCTATTTTTTTAACGTAACATTAAAATATAAATATGAAAGCAAGATTTTTAATTATTTAATTAAAAATGAATTAATTAGTTTGATTTAGATAAAAGAAGAAGTCCCTAAGTCAAAACTAATTTAGTAATAACAGACAGAATATATTTTCACTCTTAGAAATGATTTTGAAAATGCAATTTTTTTCAATGAAATACGTGGAAATGTGTTCATCTGTTGTAAAGAAATAAAGCTACAGGAAATAATTCTTAAGCATAAGGCCTGGGATTAGTTTTGAGTTTTGTACAATCATTGACTGCAAGTATCATGTGGGAACACTAAGTCATGAGTCAGCGCAAAAACACAATAATTGTGCACAGATGAATCTTTTCTGGATAAATTCCACATGTTTCTTTACATGATTACTGTAAAGTAGGTTAGGTGTCTGTGTGGAAGGAAGCTGATGTTTCTGCAAAATAAAAACTGAAACAGCAACAACAAAAAACATCCTGTGCTTTCCAGCACAACTTCTGCATTTTGCACCTCCTCCTTTTTTCTGTCATCATGGTGAGTCACCACAGGCCTCGTTTCCAGTCAGCGATCATTTGAAAGGTC
This sequence comes from Oryzias latipes, assembly GCF_053564925.1. Classification (NCBI taxonomy): domain Eukaryota; kingdom Metazoa; phylum Chordata; class Actinopteri; order Beloniformes; family Adrianichthyidae; genus Oryzias; species Oryzias latipes. Next base: position 24,389,753 of record NC_136258.1, read on the forward strand.
TCTGAAACATTTCTGTTCTTGAACTTTGTGAATTGATTGTCAGTTTACTAACTATTGAACATTGTCAAATAAATATAGATTAACATTTTCCTCATTAAGTAGATTCAAGACGTCATATGACTGTTCATGTAATCCATTAAATGAGGGCCAAGTTAAATTTTTCCAACATTAAGTGACCTAAACCTGCCACCAAGGGATCCCAACCTGCTAAGAATTAGTGTAAGTAAATATATTGGATTTCTCCAGTAACTACCCAGCATTCCTCTGAAATGGTTCAAAGAAACACTTTCAAAATGTGCATTTTTCTTCAAATATAATAGAGCATCAGAAGAAGGAACTCATACACGTAGTTGCTTGTTTTTCCAGTGAGAACATTACATCATCTTAATATTGACATGACATTGTCCAGTAAACTGGGAAATTCAAAAGAAAGTACCAGAATGCCAAACAAATGTAGACTCATCGTGCTGTGAGAAATAGCCTCTTCTCTTTAAAGTTAAAAAAAAAAAAAACCTGGGACAAAAAGACTTTTTTGGAACAATGAGCGAATGAATGTTTGGGGAAATACAGCTCAGATCAGAAGTGATCATGTTTTTAGAACAGGACCTGAACTCTTGTATGAGAGTCATCCTGAGTGACTTGAAGCTTGTAAAAAAGCTTTAAAAGGGATAAGACACAGATGTTTGACTGTTTGGCCAAAAGGCAGACATCAGTCTGACTGTAATTCTGTGCCGGGACCTTTTCACTGTATGAAGTAAATCAAATTAAAACTTGCCTTTTTTCCCAGAACAATAACAGAGATTGTAGCTGTATTGGGTTCAGGCTTCGTTTATTTATTATTTATTTATTTAATTAGTTTTTTAGTTTTTATTATTTTTATTATCCTCATTAATGACTTTTTTGAATTAAATAAACCAAGACTATAAGACTCATTGTCATCAAATGATTCTAAAATAAATGCACACAAAAAAAAATATTTTTTTAATATTTCTTTAAATTTAAGTATCAGAGATTAAATACTAAAACAGTCCCATTACAGGGACTGTTTTAGTCTAAGTAACTGTTTTGAGTCATACTAGAATGGTCTTACAAATGCAATCAGGACAAGCTGCTTCTGATTATTTTTTTTCTTCGGAAATCACATTTTGCTATTGCAGTGTTGCAAACTCACCAGAAGATGGCAGCATTTTCAGAGGCCATTTTTTTGCCATCACAAAGCAATTACACACAAGAAATGTTTTCTTTTTGCTATAAAATTTATTTATCTATATACATACATGCAAATATCAAAAATGTATGCCAAATACATTGAAGGTGTAACATATTACAGATTATTACTAATTGTTTTACATCAGTCCTGTATTTATTTTTCCGGTATTATCTTTATTCATAATATATATAATGTTCAAAGACACAAATTACATATACATGGGAGATGTTTGATGTAAAATTGATTGCTAATAGCACACTTGAAGGGGAAACCCTCATTACCAAAGGAGATGATTAGTTATTCCCCTTAAATTAATGGAAATAACTTTCTGAGGCTGGCTTGCCTCAGAAAAAATGCAGCCTGTTAAAAGCAGGGGTTGTCATTTACAACAAGAAGACATGCAGCTCTGTATAAAAATAAATAAAATCATGATTAAACACACAGTCAGGGCCATAAATATTTGGACAGAGACACATTCTTTCTCATTTATTTTCTGTACATTACCACAGTGAATTTTAAATAAAACAACTCAGATGCCATTGAAGTGCAGACTTTCAGCTTTTATTCCATGGGTTGAACAAAAAGATTGCATAAAAATGTGAAAAACGAAAGCATTTTTAAACACAATCCCTTCATTTCATGGGCTGGACAATTGACTTTCATGCTATTGCATGGGCAGGCATGGGCAATTCCCTTGTTATGTCATTTTGAGTGAAGCAGATAAAAGGCCTGGAGTTGATTAGAGGAGTCGTGATTGAATTTTGAAAGTTTTGCTGTGAACAGACAACATGCGGTCAAAGGAGCGCTCCATGCAGATGAAAGGAGCCATCATTAAGCTGAGAAAACAGAAATGAACCATGCCAGAAATGGCTACAGTATTAGGAGTGGCAAAATCAACAGTGTGGTCCATCCCGAGAAAGAAAGAAAGCACTGGTGAACTCAGCAACACAAAAAGACCTGGACATCCACGGAAGACAACAGTGGTGGATGATCGCAGAATCATTTCCATGGTGAAGAGGAACCCGTTCACAACAGCCAACCAAGTGAACAACACTCTCCAGGAGGTAGACGTATCAATATCCAAGCCTACCATAAAAAGAATGAAAGAAATGAAAGTAGATACAGAAGGAACACTGCAAGATGCAAGCCACTCATAAGCCTCAAGAATAGGAAGGCTAGATTGGACTTTGCTAAAAAGCATCTAAAAAAGCCAGCACAGTTCTGGAATATACATTCTTTGGACAGATGAAACCAAAATCAACCTCAAAAGTATGGAGATGGCGTGCAGAAGGTCATGATCCAAAGACACTACATCATGAGTAAAACACCGTGGAGGCAGTGTGATGGTCTGGGCGTGCATGGCTGCTACTGGCACTGGGACACTAGTGTTTATTGATGACGTGACACAGAACAGAAGCAGCCCAATGAATTCTGAGGTGTTCAGAAACATACTGTCTGCACAAATCCAAGTGAATGCAGCCAAACTGATTGGGCGGCATTTCATAATGCAGATGGATAACGACCCAAAACATACAGCCAAAGCAACTAAAGAGTTTATTAAAGCAAAGAAGTGGAATATTCTTGAATGGCCAAGTCACTCACCTGATCTTAACCCAATTGAGTTGCATTTCACTTGTTGAAGACTAAACTTCAGATCTTCAGACCTTCAGACCTCAGAACTTCAGAAAGGCCCACAAACAAACAGCAACTGAAAGCCGCTGCAGTAAAAGCCTGGCAGAGCATTCAGAAGGAGAAAACCCAGCATCTGCTGATGTCCATGAGTTCCAGACTTCAGGCTGTCATTGCCAACAAAGGGTTTTCAACCAAATATTAGGAATCACCATTTTGTTTTCCGTTATTTCATTTGTCCAATTACTTACGAGCCTATGAAATGAAGGGACTGTGTTTAAAAAATGCTTTAGTTTTTCACATTTTTATGCAATCTTTTTGTTCAACCCATAGAATAAAAGCTGAAAGTCTGCACTTCAATGGTATCTGAGTTGTTTTATTTAAAACTCACTGTGGTAATGTACAGAAACTAAATGAGAAAGAATGTGTCTCTGTCCAAATATTTATGTTCATGACTGTAGATGGAACACAACAGGGAAATTAAAAGGCTTTGGGTCTAAAGGGTTATCAGGAAATTTAAATCATTATGACTTAAATAAAGGTTTTAAATTACCAATTCCAGGCAGAACAATGATTTTGTTTAACCCTTGTGCTATCCTATGGGCTCCAGATGATCCGATCCTTACATTGACAAGTTCTCCCTACCATGACAATAGTGGATAAAGGTGAAGAGGATTTCCTGTAATCCATGGACACCAGTGAAGATCACATATCATTGAAGAAAAAAGATTTAGCCCACTGTCTTGTGAGGTCTAGATGACCCCACTCCCAATGTTAAAGTGCCTAGGATAGCACAAGGGTTATGGCATCTTTGATCTTCAAATGCCACATAGTCTTAACTCTGAACAATAAATTTTGAGTCCATTTTTGGACGTATGGGAAGTAAAATATTACTCAAAAAGCAAAAGCAAAGTCTGAGCAAGTTTGTCATTATAGTAAAAAGGATGGTGTTACTTTTGTAAATGAATTTTACAAAAGTAGATTCTCTTATTCTACATCTAAAGACACAAATCCACTTAGCATTTTGTTTGTTTTTCCTTTGGTGTATTGCACTGTTTTCTTCTTTTTTTTAATTCTTTTCAGTAGCTTTGATGCTACCAATCATTTTTCTATCCATCTTTTATCAGCAGGGTGATGGGGTTTGCTGGAGGTTTTCCCATCTACTTCAGGGCCAAGTTTGGGGTCTACACTCACACTTACCGACAGGGACAATCCAGAGCCACCTATGAAAAGTATCTTAGGAAAAAAAAAGACGTGCCTGGGGAAACCTCAGGCATGCACAAAAGACAAACCTTTCAAAAGAGTTTTATCTTTAATAAAGTTAGAAAGCCCAGCAGAGATTCTGGAGAGCATGCAGACCGCAAGGAAGCGTCTTTGCGATGCGATGTGAAAACAAATTCAAGTGTGAAATGGGAGTCCTCTGGTTGGAAGTTGAGAAGGAAGTTATGCCTTATAAACTCTTCTAATTTCATTACCCTGCGTGTTTCCTCAGCTTTAAGCCAATCACATCGTTGGCTGCTCCCAAGCAGCCATCAGGGGCAGGGTCACAAATAATGTCACAGGCTGTAAGGTGTGACAGCGGCCCAGACCGGCATACCTTAGCACATAATCTGATTACCAGATCAATAACACTCCAGCATATGCTGCATAACTGAGATGGCTGGCTTTGTCTCTGGTTACACATTGCTGACATTCACCACTTGCTCCCACTTTATAGGTGACAAAGTGTGAATGCGAGCAGGAATTCAAAGCGAAGGCCCTTTAAATAAGATGAGTCGCACGGCGGAAGCCTCCCCACATCTGGCTGTGCTACTGTCTCTGAAACATACCATCAGATGTTGGCACAGAGTCAGAAATTAACCCCCATAAACTCTTCACATCCATTAGGGCAGATACTCAGGGTTCAACAATGTACCTCAAAAATATTTATTGACATTACAATTTTATTTGACACAAAAATGAGAAATGTCACACAGAAAAAAAATAACCCAAATATTCAGACATTTCAAGTTCAACACATCTAAAAATGACAGGGATGAAGAACTAGCAGAAAAACATCATTAACCTGAAAGCCCAGTCTTATTCCAACTGGTTTGGGCTGCACAGATTTTGATATGTTCTGGAGAGGTGAGGAAACAAACACAACGAACTTATGGTATGGGCACTTCAGTCAGCTTTTACTTTTAAAAGAGCAACTAAACCACAGAAATTACAAAACACTGGCCACCACATAGAGTTAAAGTCCCACTCCAATTATCTCTTGATCTGTTGTACAAACGTTCACAGTGGTCTTTTAATTATGATTATGCCGTTTTTAGCCCAAAACAAAAAACTGTCATTTCCTAGAATATAGTTTCTGCAGAGCGGCACTAAAGATTCATCTCTGAGTTGTGGGTGGAACTGTCACCCCAATTTCCCATCATCCATCTGTTCACACTCTCTCCCGCTAGTTTACAGCTTCTTACAACCACAGCCTAACATTACCTGTACAACCAAAATGACGAGCAATATCATATCTATCCAGCCGTAGAGTTTAGATCCAGATTCTAGCTCAGACGAGGAAAACAAAGACGTCCATGGATCTATTTGTCTGCAAGTGGATGCATTGGAATGGAGCAGAGCCGGGAGCTTGTTTTCTACTGACTGTAGCTCCTACCTCACTGCTATAGGCTTTTTTAAATGACTTTTTTTCATCTCCTCCCAATTCAACAATAAATAAAGAAATACTCAGAAATGCAATTTTAAACTTGATTTTCTTATAAATGTCCTCCATCATGAGAAAAATGCTACAAGACATGTTAAAAACACAATTTTCATTGGAGTGGGTCTTTAGAGAGGCACAATGACAACAATAAATTAAAAAAAACTACTTAGTTCTTTTAAAAACAAATAAAATAAAAAAAACACAAAAAAGGCTCACAAAAACCAGCAATTCTGCCTTTGGACATTTATGCATTTGTGAAATGCAGATAATTGGATCACAACTGTACTAACAGAGAACATGAGACAGTGATAATAGTGGTGGGAATCCCTGCTTGTTTCCATTCAGCCCACCGTTGCCTTTCCCTTCGCAGAAGTCTGTTGTGATCCTGTGTTTCTCAGTCCAAACAGGTCACTGTGGCTCCCGCCTCGCCAGGGCCTGAACTGCAGCGGGGCTGCGGGAGACAGAGTGGATGGAGGCGATGTAAGAAGGAGAGAGCAACAGCACGGATTGTTGCTGGTTCAGACCCCCCCTCCACCTCCTCTGCTTTATCTCCATGGTGCACACATGTCAACCTGGAGCAAGGCTGTGTAACTGGCAGGGGAAGGTTGAGAGCAGAGACAAGGGGGTGGATCGGCAGGGATGCAGTGCGTGTGGGGGGATAAAGGGACACGCTGCTTCAATAGCAGAGCAGGTCCAACGACTAATTGGATCTGGTAATGGCTGGTCAGTGTGACTGAAGGGCTCGTTAGAACCAGTAGAGCTCCTTCCCTTTCTTGTGCTGCTGCAGGCCTGAGGAAAGCAAAAGAAAGAGAAACAATGAGGAGAATAGAGAATGGCAGTACAGAGGTTGTCATGGAGCCCACTTTGGCAAAACAACCTGTTTTAAGAGGGTTTGGCATGGTTAAAAAAGAAATGATTGTGTTTGTGTGTTTGCACATATGGGGAGTGTGGAGTGTGTCAAAGGCATATTAATTCTATGCATTGAATTTACTTCAGACTCAGTCAAAGTTGACATGCTCTGTTTCATAGGGTGGGCACAAAGATTGTTGGAAAGCGATAAAATAAATTTACTGATTAAAAAGAGTTGCAGAAATTCTCCAAAGAATTAAAACCTTACTTTTGTTCTGCAAATTTGTACTGAAAACAAATCAAAAAGAAGTTAAACCTGCGTCCATGTTGAGCGCCAGAGTCTGGCTCACATCTCCAGAGGGGATCAGACCGGGCCAGGAGGCGGTGGGCTCCAGCTTGCTCACTTCATAGTGACCCGGTAAGGTGGGGAGGTGATGCGGCCGCACAGTGGGCATGAGCAGGGGCCCGTAGTGGGGCTCCAAAGCTGATGGGGAATACAGTTCATGAAGAGGTCTCGGTGGGCCATACGCTTGGGCTTGAGGGTATCCCCAGTTTTCTGGTGGGTGGGAGTGAGGGTGAGGCTGTGGGTGAGGATGAGTGTGGGGGTGGGGTAGACCTGCATGCAGCCCGGATGCATATGGATCCATAGAATATGAGGGTGCGCCCGTTTCACAGTGGGGGCGGCTTTGAGGTGAGGAGTAGTTGCTGTCCCAGAATGACGGAGGAAAGCTCCTCCGACTGCTCGGTGAGTTGGCATCTAGCAGGGGAGAAAGGAAAGGGGTAAAAAATAAACACAGATAAATCATTGACTGTATATGAGTGACTCCTCCCCCTTGGCGTTCCAAACAGGAAGCACCTGCTGGTGTTTGTCAGAATATCATTTTTATCTGATACCTTTTTTAAACACATTCTTGCTAATCCTATTTTCTTTTCTGGTGTTTTCTATAGTGCAAATCAGTCAAGTGCTGAATAATAATCTGATTGGTTGACGTTACAAGTGTCCAAAATGCTTGAGTGACAGATTTTATGTCGCCTGCTTTCAAGTGGATTTCCAACAAGTTCATTCCTAATTGGTGATGGTGGTTGCCATAGAAACGTTAACTCAGACCGATTTGGACCAATCACTGCTTACTAACAACATCTTGCTCCATCATGGCGGTGTCTGTATTGCAAAAGAAAATGGTGACTGAATTGACTTCATTCAGTTGGAGCCAGAAGTGACATCACACTCACTTGGTCCAGTTCTTGTCTATAGTAAATGGTATGAACCAAAACTGTTGCACTACTTTTTAGTGAATCACTTAATTTAAACAAACACACTGAGCCGGGGCTGTGCAAGAGGAGCATCACGTACTAGATGTCACTCACATGACTGCTACACCCTGTGGCCCAGATATCTTCCCCATTGGATCATTCTGTCACACATTCTGCCTTATACCCGCAACAAGACACAGAAATAAACACAACTGCTCTCTCAGACAGAGCCAGAGAGAAAGAGACGCAAGGTAAAATTTAAGGTAGACGCTGTAACCTGGAGGCAGCCCAAGACTCAGCAAGTCCTAAATCACTTCCACAGCTAGACTTTTCAGTCTCATGTCAGCCCTTCACTCCTGAAAGTCTAGCGGCACGTCACAGCTCAGACACATGCATTCAAACCAGCATTTCTGGCCCCTAATGGCACCTCTCTTCTTCTTCCTGGACCCCCACCTGTTGTTTTCTCTGCCCCCTCTCCTCGCCCTTGACAGAATGTCAGCAAGCCATTATAGGTTTTTAGCATTAACTATTTTAGATTTATTCCTTTGAAAACGGACACCGTGCATCACCTAGTGAGGTGGTGTTTCCCATTACCCCCACCACACTGACAACATATAACTCTGACAGACAGGCGGGCAAGAACTGGACCAAGTCATGGAGACGTTTGAAGGGGATACGCTGGCGAGGCTGTCCGCTTACGATCATGTATAAACATAGCATCTGTTGTGAGGCAGGGAGCGCGTGTTGGGGCTGAAATGAAGATGTCCAGCTGAACAAGAACAGCGGCTACAGCAACGGGTGCATAAAGGGGGGAGCAGAGTGCTGCAGGCCCCTACATGGATATTGAGGGAGCATTGTTAGGTCTGCCGCTCTAGATCGGTTCAGAATAACTTCAAGTTGTATTTTTCCGTCAAATTCAAAACTCAAAGTTAATTAATCACTTAATCTGAATCAAACAGGAAGACTTTTGGCTGTGAGAAGCTCCTAACCTGTGTGGCACAAAGCCTTGACCCCATTCACAGACAAAACGTTCTATGTCCTCTTACCACATCACCTGTCTGACCCTCTGCAGAGCTCCCAGCTCACATTTGTGGCATCAAGAACCAGTGACAACTGCAGTCATGGCTGCAAGGATGCAGCTGCTTTGCTTTTGGACATGTGAATGATTTAGAATAGCTTATGTTAACTAAAGTTACTAAACAGATTAGTTTCACTGGTTAGTTTATATTAACTAATTAAATATTGCAGAATCCAACATTTAAACAGTCCTTCAGCTTTGTTGATAGTTTTATTGCCACCTACATAAAGTGTGAGCTGTTCTTTTTAGTGTCAGATACCTGTTCCCTGTGGAGGTGCTCGACGTTTGCCCTCTCCATCCATGTAGGAGCTGAGCGCCCTGGAGAAGTGCTCATCTACAACGCTGCTGATGTCTCCCTGATAGTATGTGAAGAGGACACAGCGAGAAGTCAGATATTCTGCCTCAGGGGCCTCCTGCTTCTCCTTGGGGCCCTCCTCTGGCCTCGAAGTCGCAGGATTGTACAAAGAAGAGGACGAGCTTGTAGAAGAAGATGAGGAAGTTGTGCCTGGGCCCCCAGACATTCCTTCGGAAGCACTGGGATTGTCCATAAAATGCCGGCTGTGGGGTGTATTGCTGCTCAGACCAGTGGGAGCCTAAGGTGGGGGGAGAGGGGAGGGTGGATTTAGACAGGTGTTGCAAAAGACACTTCTGAGGCTGAGCACGAGACGTTTCAACACCATGTTTTCCATTGTGTGGCTGCACAGACATGTGGCAGCTAAAGTTGAGGACACGAATGCATGAGATTGGTAGATGAAAGAGGAACTTAACATCTATGATATGGAATAAACGCATCTCCTAGATAGAAACAAGAAAATGAGCAACTCTGCTTAAAAAGTCATTTTTACGCACAAGCTGCAAAAACAATCTGGGTTTGAAATGTTCTCATTAAGAAAATTTGTTACATGTCGTAACCCTAAAAAATATATTTAATTAATTTCCGAAATCCTACCTGTAATCTGTTTACAAAAGCAGAGGCGGTCGGTGCGTACGGTGCGTAATGTCCATAGGCTGGGTACATAACATCCAAACAGCTCATGGTAAATGAGCGGTGACTTCAATGTTCTCTTGAAACCGACCTTCTAGAGGGGGGGTGCGTCAACATTTCGTATTTTTGTCGAAGAAAATAACGAGCTCGGCGACCGCTGGTGAGCGCAAAAAGAAAGTCCGTGCCAGATTCAACATAGCCACTCCAGAAGGAGCGCGCCTCCTCGCTCCACGCGTGCGCCACGACAGCTGCGGTTGCAAAATGTTTGGAGGGTTATGAAGCAAGCATGAGTGGTGTTCTGTCCTGTAGGCTACATTTCTGTGTCAACCCCTCCCACCTTTACCAGCCCTCCACCCTCAATTCCAACAGCAGAACTTCTACCCCTAGATCTATTTAAAAAAAAAAAAACGTTACACGTTTCAGAAAAGCACCAACTATTTTTCAAAACATCTTAAAGGCAGATGATGTGTGCACATTTAAACGCAACATATGAAGAAAAAAGACTTTCCCAGATGCCTTCAGCGTTATTCTTTATGTAAAACCTAATAGAACATCATCCAATGACAAAAATAGATTTGGATGAAGTCATTGAGCCAACTAGCCACACAACAATGAGCATATGATACATGCAGTTCTGTGACATTTTATTTCTCTCCATGTACTTAAAAAACTTTGTGCTCAGTCCAAGCTGTAAGTCTATCCGTGCTCTTAAAACAGCCATCGGTTGCCAAGTAAACCTTCAAGTCATCAGAGGCATTTAGTGTGTTCCCAGAATGACACATAGATGTCAGCTATAGGTTGCATACACTGGTTACACCAGCATGGAGGAGAAAGGAACTCTGTACAAATCTATGACAAATTATCACCTATCAGCAGAGCAAACAAAAGATATTTTCACATGCACACGTGAGCATACCCGGCGGCAATCACAAACACAAGCTAAGCACTAAAATCATTGTTTTGGGCCACAACCCGCCCCTCCCCTGAAAAACCATCTGTCATGAAAACACAGGAGATTCAGATTTGAGACAGTTTAGCCCTTTTTATTTTCTTTGTAGGTGCAGAAAGTTTGGACATGCCAGTCTTTTTGACAGCCACTTCAGAATACCTGGGAGAATAGTGTGGAAAATATGTAGAATTCCATGGACGAGTGTCAGATGAGGTGGAATGTCTCTGATGTATGCGAGTAGACGAGCTCCTCTGGAAGTTACATCGCCGCTCTGCTGCGTTCTCTAGAAGGAGAACATGACCAACAACTTGTTATGCATACATCACTCATAGTACAAATGAAGACGGTATACTGATTCAACCAAAAATGCTCTAAATACACACTGGATGAAGCTGGACGAGTTTTGCATTGGTAACCGGCTGGGTAGCTCGGTTGGTAAGGTGGGAAGCTACCACGCAGGAAACCAGGGTTCGATTCCCGGAGGGGAATGAGCAATGGTACTGGGGGCAATTACCATATCAATGGCGAGCAGTTAACATCACCCAGTGAGGGTCCTTAGGCAAGACCCTTAACGCTACTGCCTCCCGAGCGCGGTTTCGGCTGCAGCTCACCGCTCCCCAAGGGGATGGGTCAAATGCGGAGAAAGAATTTCCCTTCGTGGGATAAAATACAGTGTATAAAAAAAAAACAAAAAAAACCACCCTGATCCCAGATTTAAGACCCACTCCAACAGATATTGTGTTTTTGCTGTTTTTATCATGTTCTTGCATTTTTCTCATGATGGAGGGCATATATAAAAAGCAAATTGGAGTTAAAATTGCATTTCTGAGTATTTCTTTATTCAAATTGTTGTGAATCAGGAGCAGATGTAAAAAGGCTAAAAAAGCTTGTAGCTGTTATGTGAAATCTACAAGGACACAAGCTCCCTGCTGTGCTCCATTCCGATGCATCCACTTGCAGATGACTAGATCTATGTAAGTCTTCGTTTTCCTCACCTGAGCGGACATCTGGCTCAAAACTTCACAGCTGTACAGCTCCGATACTAATCACCATTTTTGTTGCACCGCTAATGTTAGGTTGGAGTTGAGAGGGCTGTAAGCTAGCAGGAGAGTGTAAACAAAGGAACGATGGGAAATGCGTGCAGTATAGTTAAAAAGGTGACCCAAGTGGGAGTTTAGGCTCTGCAGTGTAGCCATGCACTGTTAGTTTTCAAGTATCAGGTTCTGCATAAATCTTAGGATCATTTCAATAATGCACAACATATTCACAACATTTCTGAAGCATAACACTTTCTTTATTCCATTCCCTCAGGAATATGGTGCAGTTTAGGACACTGGATTCATGTTCAGGGTAATGCAGGGCTGTGTGGGACTCATGAAGAAAGAGTGATGCAATGCTAGAGAGAGATCACTGTTACACCAGTGTGATCAACAGCTGCAACTGACGGAAGAGAGGCCTCTGTTAGTATTAATGGCTATGACCGCATTTTTCTGTCTTTCTGTCTCTCACTGGACTCCCCTGTGTGATGTGCACACCTTTACAGAAACACAAACAAGATTGAGAGTAGATTTCCAGCAAAGCAAGAGCCTGGCAGTGCTCTCAGAGTACCGTAATGTCTGTCAGCCTGGCTGGACGGTGCATTTGGAGGGTTTTGCGTGTGGACATCAGTTCAATCAGAAGTCCTCAGGTGGTCTTGCTCGTGTGTGCATCTGTGTCTGTGTGGAGGTGTCCACATTTCCTTGCAGATGCTTAAAATAAACAGTGGTTACATCATTCCTTGTGACCCCTCAGCACATGGAGACCCCGCCCCCTTGAAAGAGCTGTGACCAGGCAAAGTCTCCTATTGGTTGCAAGGTTGCGGTCTAGTTGGGGTTGCAGTGGCAACCTGGTTTTATTTAGATCAATATTCAAATTGCATCAACACTATTAGCAGTTTATAAACTCATTAACTTTAAATGAAACGCAGGGACGTTGCTGTGCCTCAATATTTACTTGCAAAATTAATACAGTTGGTCTTTAAAGTGGCTGTAACATGAAGCCCAAACCATATAAGCTCCCTCCTGAAACAACAACTCCTTTATTAAGGACTCAGTGTGTCTTGGTCCCAAGGGGCCTGGATGTCAGGATTCCATCGTTGTTTATGTGCCTCTGTGTGTGTGTGCGTGCATGCGTGTGTGTGTCTGTCTAAAGGAAAGATGTACAGCTGCCTCGCTGTCCAGTTCCCCACAAAACTCATCTCAGCTGTTAAAAATCCTCACCAAGTGTCATCAGGAAGACACTCTGGCACACACGCGCTCACAAAGGGCCGCATATGGACAGATCTGGCTCGTTCAACCTTCTACACAAATGTTGGTGATAAATCCTCCTTGATAGAATGTGCAAGTGTGTGGCTATTTTCTTCCCCAACAGCCTTCCTGTTGTCCTCGCGGACCACCAGCATTCCAGATGCCAGAAACCAGTAAAATATCAGAAAATCATCTTTATAAACACCATCATAAATTTAAAAACTTGGTATTTTTTGTTACTCCCTATATTTCACAGCCACTCTTCTTTATTTTAGCAGCTTTATTGCATGATTTTAGTGCATTTGGAAGCCTATACTTAAGGCAAGGCTGATTTTTGAAAAAACTGTGTTCTTATAATCTAATTCTGCTGCAATCACATTTATATTTGATTCCTAGTAAAACAAATGGATAATTTTGGATACCGAAACAGTGATTTTCTTTTCCAAAGGCCTGAAGGTATTGACAGTGTTAACACTAACCCTAAGCAATAGAAATATAATTTTGGATTCTAAGCCGGCAAAACAATTCAAATCTTAGATTGTGAATCAATCATTTCTGGATTCCTTTTCCCAGAATTAGCTTGGTTCTGCTTAGTGTCAAGGAGAACTGGAGCTGATCCCAGCTGTTGTAAAGCCACAGCTCGGGTTTATCCTGGACAGGTCGCCAGTCTAACTCTGGGCCACACAAAGACAAAAACACACTCTTAAATCAGGATCAGTGATCCACCTGGCCTGGGTTTGGAAACCATTGAACCGCTAGTTTTTATGCAGTTGGAGGATGTGCAAAGTCTGCACACAAGTATCCCACATACAATTTGAAGACCTGCTCTAATTAAAAATGTGTTTTTGGTGATTTTAACATGCTCTTGTGGTACTATAAAGAAAATCAAGCTCAAAATAGCATTTCTGAATATTTCTTTATTAATTTATGGAAAAAGAGCTTATTTGTGACACACAAAATAAACGCTGGGCGGGCCACAAGCTCCTTGCTCCGTGCTCTCAGCGGCAGGGAAAGGAAAGAGGGGCGGGGTTGTACCAAATAAACAGTCCTGTCCACAACTCAAGAGTCGAACTTCTGATTGAACTCCTCCTGTTCTGCAGACACCATGTCCCAGAAAACGACACAGGTGTTGTAAATTTTGGCTACATTTTGCATAATCATAATTAAAAGATCCCTGGGAATCATTTAACCATTCAAATTCAACGCACCTTTCCTGTTGCAGAACACCTCAAAGTACTTTACATAAAACATAAAAAGTGTGGTAAAAGCACTACAAAAAAACGCAGTCCACAAAATCAAATTAAAACTTGAAGTTTTAAAGTAGTTTTAACGTTTAAAGTGCATTTTCTCTGGAAACTTTAATTTTGGTAAGAAGAAACTTTGGGATAGAAATCAGATAAGATTTTGAAAACAGATTTTTTCTTTGAAATTATTTTGAATGACTAACAAAGCCTCTTCATAAAGCTGTGAGTCCATCTAATGCAGTCTGACCTAAAGATACCAATGAATGAGTGATTTCACGAACAAAATGGAAAATTTGGTCAACTTGAAACTTTCCTCTCTTTAAATTATAAAGAAGACGTTTTTTTAAGTTTTAACTTTCATCCAAAATCAGGAATCATGCCAAAGTGTCACATTGTTCAACAATGTAACAAAAGCTATTCATAATGTTGTTTAATTTCTCCAAATTTTAGTGGGAAAGACAGAAAAAAGAAGATGATTTTTTTTGTTATGTTTGAGCCTGACATCACATTTTGGGTTATAGTACCACAGTAGTTCATTCTGCGTGGCTACTTAATACAAAAGGCATATCAAACAAGAGCTCAGGTCTAAGAGTTTCATACGTTTTTGCACGATTCAAATCATAAAACCAACAGTGAGCCGTCACACAGGTGACTGTTTATTAACGGCTAACTGACTTGAAGGGACAGAATGTGGATTAACTGCATCCTTAGAGAGGCTGGCAAGTGCTACATTTCTGATGTCCTGTCATTGATATGGTGCTGCTGTTGGCCTCCTGCTGGGTCACTGAAGTTAGCCTCACAACATTTGCTCATATATAAGACAGAAATATGGCCCAGGTGATTGCTCTTTCAGGTTGTCCCATGTCTGGGTCCCAGCCGGAGTGGGGAGCAGCTGGAGGTGTCCTATGGGTGGAGGAAGGATGAGGTGGAGGTTGGGCAGAGGGCAGAATCACAAATTAGGCAAGTCACATGGTCAAACAGGGAAGATTTATGACAGCTCAGGTTCCTCATCGGCAGCATGGTGTTGTGGCTTCAGAATGCCAGGTATGGGAGTGAGATCAGACTCCAGCTTTAGGCTCTCACTCTGGCTGGTGACTGCAGCAGCAGTGATCAGCTGAAGATTGAGGCTCTTCAGTCGCTCTTTTGTTTTAAGCCTCACTTTTTCTGTCCTGGTCTCCATAATCAATACATCTACAAATGTATGCTATGGGATTTTGCAGTGAAAAGAAAGAAACCATAAAAAAGTTGTTTTTTCACAAATTATGCAAAACACCAAACAAAAGAGAATATAAACTAAGGTTTCCGTCATATTCATTTCTCTTCTTCCTTAAAATTCCAGATCAATGATTTACTCGCTGGTGACATCATGGAGACCACAGCTATTTTTATTGGCTGGTAAAAGGCCAGCTTCTTCTGCATGCTCTGCCACACGTCCAATCCGCGGCAGTCATTAAGGCCAGGGGGAAAAAAGGAAAAGTCAAGCACCCAAAATGATTGAGAGTTGAAAGGCAGAACATGATACATGCATGCCATACCACTGTCCCCCGCATGTTTCACAAGTCAAATGTCTTGTCACTGCTACTGGACTGTCGCCCTCCAGACGTTGTTCACAGTGCACTTAGTTTGTCTTCTATTTTCCATCGAACACTTACATCTTCGAACGATAATACTGAAAAATATTAAAAGCACCATTTGGTTTGCTAGTTTTCCATTTGTTTTTACAAAGCAACCTAAATTTTACCCGTATGTCTTATTTTGAAGAACAAATGGTTTGAATGTTTTTCTTTTCAACACTCTTGCTTTAAAAATATACTTTCAGCAAAAGAAACAATTATATCATCTTGGGGGTTTTTATGCTTCAAGTTGTCATAACAAATTACATAAAAATGGTTAATTTCCAGATTTTTGTTCAAAAGCATTCATGTGGGTGATCAAGAAAAGGGTTTCCGCTGGCTATGCACACCCTTTCAAAATAAGAGAATCTATGCTTTTGTCTTGTTTCTTTTTTTTTTTTTTTATTCTTTCAAGTCTGGCCCTGGCTGTCAGTGGGGCACAGAAATGCACTCCAGGCTTTGGACGTGCTTAGTGCGCAACGGGTGCGCCACCTTTGCGCAGCTACTATGCAAAAGACAATCTATGTGTTCAGCATTTACGGGACATGTCATGTTTCTTTCGTCCTTCGAATGTCATTAACAATTAGAAGTTGTGATCTTTTTTCATAATTTGTCAGGTGCGATGTAAGATTAGACGCTGCAGGTCAGCCTTGTAACCTGACTTCATCTGATCCTTTATTGCATGTGCAGTGCTGCAGGCGGACATCCGCACACTTTTTCGCATGCAAAAGGCTTCGTGTTGATCAAGACACCAAACTCCAGCCTCTTTCTCAGCAGCGCAAAACAAAAGCAAAAAAAAACCCAGCTTATTTCAACATGCAATAAGTCTCTCAATGTTTTCAAAGATTATTTTAAAAAGAAAGAGCAAAAGGGCCCAAACGCGCCAATACGCACAGACACTCAGCTGCTCAGCTTTTTGGTGGATTCTGGAGGGGTAAGTGAAAAACCTTTGGAAACTTTTTCCGTCAATAACACGCATTTTTCCTGTTTCTGTCCTCGTGTTGGGCAGCTCTCGCTTCATCATGAACCTCTTCCCTTTTCGCTTTGTTCTCTTTTGTTCAGATTCAGCAATATTCACTTATGAGTCACAGAAGCATCTTTCTTCATCATCTCAAAGTCAGCTCACATTGGTTTATTGTTTTAAAGCTATAAATTTCTTAAGCTTTTAAATTTTCCAAATGTTGGAAGGCTTGTCCAAGTCTTTACAATTTCAAATCAAATTCATGTCTGAGATTAAACTTTAAAGAGTTTTGTAACAAAACGGATCAAGGAACTAGATTTTTAAGATTAAACTTCACTGATGACTTCCATTCAGTCGAGCACTCATTGCTTATTATTTAAATGCACATTTTCCTGTAGTTCCAAGAATGTTTAAAATTTATATAAATGCCATCAGTGGCGGTTTTTGATATGGGCGATGTGGGCGGTCGCCCAGGGCGGCACTGCATAGGGGGCGGCATTTGCTGTGCCCGATGCGTAATGTGGTAATGTGGTACGTACTATATTCAACGAGGTAGCTTGAAACTTTTAAGATGAAATTGCTTCAGTAGCCGACACTTAATGCTTTTACTTTGACACATCAGACTCTTAATAATGTCTTCCTCCTATTTCCTCTTCACACTTATGGTGCAAAAAAAAAAAGAATAATTCAGAGTGAAACAACGTAAAACAGGCACATGAAAAGGATTTAGGCATAACAAACATTCGTGCTCAACCCAATTTCGACAAAAGCAGGCAATGGGGATTATTTCCCACAATTCTTTGCTCCGACACAGCAGACACGATGCGCACGTGACCACCGCCCTCTGCTGCAAGACGCTTGCGGCCACACCTCTTTGCGGTAGTCTTTGGAACATAAGTCAAAAAACTCGAGAGGGGAGCGCAATTCTCCGGTGGCTGGCTGAATCACACTAACAGGGGATTGGGAGTCTTTTTCTATCTGACAATCAACTCTGAGCCGCAGCTGCGCCTCCCGTCATAGAGACGGAGCCGCGTGTGTCAGAGGGAAGGGGAGGGGGAGGGGGGATGAGCGCAGACCATTTTTTATGGATTGAGTTTTTTTGGAGGATTTCTACTGTTGGTGTTGCACAAATTTAGGGAAATGCCAAATATTTTTGGAGTAATCCCACTGATGAGTTCTAAGATTTAGTCTTTAATGTTTTATAAGACCTAAACATATTAATCACAATAAGTTTTATTTTTTAGATCTAATCCCTCTGATATGTTTCACAAAGACACACACAGGGCGTCACACATTAAGAAATTATTGCTAAAAATTATTTGATATGTAATTTCTTATTAATATTTCCAGGCTTTCTTTGTTTTGTCCTGCAGCATGTTCATATTTGTATAATTTTGACAGAACATATTTCTATGGAGAACAAAATATTACAAGTTATTTAAGGTTTAACTTGAGTTATACTGGATTAATGTTCCTGTTTTTATTCATATTTATGTTCAAAAAGTTCAGTTTAAAAGGTTTAAAATTTTAGCTTTAGTGTGTTCAGTAAATGTTTATCTTCTTCGGCCCAAAACCTTAAGCGTGTTTTTAACTTAGGCCCCTGTGTGACTGAGTTTGACCCCCCTGTAATATGAGTCTAGAAAATTCATGCATTTTTTGAGTAAAATGGCTAAATAGAAGATAGGGAACACAACAGGATGTTGTCAAATTTTGTATGTGTGCGGGGGGGGGGGGGGGGGGGGGGGGCTGGTGGGGTTACTCGCCCAGGGAGTAAGTTAGTGTAGAACCGCCACTGAATGCCATTTATAGGAACGACATAATTATTTTAATTTAAATATAGAGATTTAAAAAAAATGCGAGGCCTGAAAAAACAAACAAACACTGCCCTCTAGTGGACCAAATTCATATGACAAAATACAAAAATGTGGCTGGGAAGCAGAGGTCAGGCAGAAATCTTCAACACCGGACATATTTGATTTGATTTGATTGATGACTTCTATCATTAAAAATAAATTAATAAGACAATACAAAATTACAAAATACAAATATATCAAAACATTTTTTATATATACTTTGCAAAGACACGTGCATACTGGACAAATGATCTCATGTCCCTCAATGGATTCTCCTTGGCAAGCTTGATGTTGCATGTTGGCTCCAACTACACCTTCCTAAAAAAGAAATTTGCTGGGGGAAAAAAGTACTTTTTAGCTATGGAGTAATATTTATGCCACCACGTTGTACACAAAAATTTCTAAGTTGCAAATGAAGATATTAAATATTTCCTTTCAAATTTTCTTTTTTTTTTGCTTTCAAAAAATATTTTTGCGTTTGTAAAACAAATGTTTTAAGCTCTGTTGACTCCACCCACTTCGTGAATAAAACATTGCCCTGAATTTAGCAAATTTAAGCTAAAACAAAGTCAGCGGCTTAAAAATATCCTTCCCTCTACAGCTGTCATCAATAAGAAATAAAACTTATTGATGACACAACAATAAAACAACAATTCCAACAGGAAAAGAATAGAAAACACGGAAATCATGTCTCTACACTGTATAACCTATCAACGGTTTAACAGCTGTTTTGTAGATTTATTTACTTAAATATTTTCTGAACCTTTATGTGTTCATGCAAACATTTACCAGAGTTTCCTTCCACAGCTCCGGCTACAGACTGGGAAGAGCTGAAGCATGATGACATTTTTTTTCAAATGACCACAAAGAGGCTCTTCCATTTTGCAAGCACTCATATCTTTTGTATTCATCAAAAAAATCAAAATCTTGCTAAAATATTTGGAGATTTAAAATATTTGCATATATATATATATATTTTTTCCACTGGATATGAGACAGTGTGCAAATTAGTCATTACTGAAAAAATATATGTAGATTGGAAAGTGTCATAAAGAACACAAGTTTTAACCTCTAATAAACCCTTTAGAAATTCCAAATAAACAAAAAAATCTTTAAATAGAATCTATTATTTGAGTTCATTTAAGTGAAATATAGAAAAATGTGTTTAGGTTTTTGTCTTCATTTGTAAACATTGAAGAAAAAAGGAACAAGGGAGTCTGTGTATCATGTTATCTTTTTATTAATGTCATCTACTTCTCAATATCATCTTTTTTTTTAACAGCAATATCCACAAAATATTAACAGTGTGCAAGAAAACATGAGTTATGGCACATCAGAGAACAGTTACAAAAAATAGGTAAATCTTCTTCATAATCAACCAAGGCAATAAAGATACATATACTGTATGCATACACAGGAGATCAGAACGCAAAAGGTGACGCTCATAATTGGCTCCCAGCCAACCCAGTGATGTTTGATATGAAAGACAGACGGCGGGGAGTCTCGGCTCTCCCCACCAGGCCAGAAATGAAACGCATCAGGCTCACTCTGTCCCCTCAATGTGGATATCCAACATGGAGCCAATGTTCAGCTATAAACTTTTCATTTTGTTGGTCTGATAGCTCCGAAGCCCAGTACTAACACAGCATACGCCACCATATGGCAAACTAACAACCAATCCGTCAGAAAAGCTGTCAGCCAAAGCCGTGATCCAGGCTGGCCGTCTTTGATTGTTGCTGAAAGAGGAATGGAATGAAGGAAAACAGAAAAAAAAACATTCTAAAAAGCAAACCAGGCATTTGTGGGAAAACAGAAGTATTGTGTTGATTTTATATTGTCAGGCTGTTATAATGTTAAGTTGTATTAACTAAATTAATTTGTGAAGGTGCAAGTTTCTGTTCTTTTTGTTTTTTTTAACTCGCAACTTTTTTTTTAAACCCCAATTTTTTTTCTCAGCATAATTCAGATTTAATTGCGACCGATTAAACTGTAGATGAAGGAATCGATTTCTTCATAATAGTTACAAATTAGGTCAAGTTGTCAGCAGCATAACTTATAAGCATCTTTTAAAATATATAACAAAATCTTTGTTTTCTGAACAGTGACTGTTTTGTTGGCAAACATCAGATTATATTTTTTCTTTTCCAAACAGTTCACTCGACCCTGTTACTGATAAAAACTGGGAGCAGAGACCAAACAGGCTCGTCGTACTGCGTGACCTTTGCCCTGGTCAGACCAATCCTGACCTAAAAATCACAGAAGTGCGGAGCTGTAACATTACTGGAAGCTCTGCCTGCTCTGTTTTCTACTGCTCTGCCAAATCCTACTTATCTGCTACCAAATACCATCCCCCCCCCCCCCCCCCCCCAAGTCCTCAATGCAACCTTTTCCCAGCTGCTGTTTTGGAGGCAATTAGGAAATTAGGAGGATGAGTTTTCCTCACTTCTTGCTTTGATGATTTTAGGAGCCACAGAGGAACTTCTTATCTCACAGCTTGTAACAGCAAAAAAAGAAAAAATCAGAGTTGACATAGCAACAGAAGAGCAACAGCATTGATCAGCATGACCTAATGACCTCACTTTGGTTTGTCACTGCATGCACTGACTCAGCTAAATGCTCAACTCCAAACATGGCTGCTAAAAAAAGAAAAATCCCCTTTTTAAATCTTCTGCATCACTCGGAGAACCTGCAATTTCTTAAGCCTTTCTTCTCATCCCTCCTCAGGCATAAAGAGCACCTAAAGATGAGAGTTTAGCCGTTTGACAGATGTACAATGTTGTCCTTGTTGCCTGGTGCTTTAAAAAAAATCAGCACTCCTGCATGCACCCTCACATTCACAGAGTGGTGTTAAAGGACAGTTTAGGAGGCTGGTTTTCTGCCACTTGAAACAATCCTAATCAAAGTGTTTGTCAGTCATGCGACTGCATTGTTGTCACATTGTTCTGTGCCTAAAACCCACCTCCAGCACAGCAAACGCTCGGTGACACAAAAAGAAAAAAAAATGTGAAACAAAAGAAAAGAGAGAAGAGGACAGACTTCATTCTGGCAGACAAAACAGAAGCATTACTAAAAAGTCCAACATCCACAGGTGGGAGTTCTGTGTTTAGGTTTTGTATCATACAAACACTGTACAGGGTAATTATACTCAACTAACCAAGCTTTATGGACTTAAGAAAAAGGAAACAAAAAATTAATTTAAAAAAAAAGAAAATAACGGCTACTCTTCAACTTATCACTTGTGCACATCAGAAAGAAAGTTTATACAGTTTTTTTTTGTCTTAATGCCATGTTTTTCTTCTTCATTTTCCGTTTTTACAATCAAGTTTGGTTTGTCAAGAGAGGAGGAGCGTTGAGGAGGAGAGGAGAACACAGAGGTGGTGCTGCCAGCTCCTGCAGATGCAGGGTGGACTCACATTATACCAGGGAGAGAAACACCTCCATAAAGGCTGGGTAATTCAATTTGCTGCTTGAGTCATTAGGTGTAAATAAAATTGTGTAGACACGCATTTGCAGACTATTTTCAGTTGTCTTCGACTTACAAAACTGATGTAAAATGATTGAAATATGAGTAAAATGGCCGCTTTGTTGGTTCAGATTTTCTCCCCGCAGCCTTTGCAGGTTGATTCTCCAGTGTGGTCAGTCTGTGACCTCGCTCCCTCTCAGGGTAAAGCACAGGAAGGTTCGATGTACAGTAGAAACCTTTAGTTGGAGGTCAGGTTGGGTGTTAGCCCTGACTCTGACCTCTTGTTATTTTACGAACAAAAGCAAGAAAAGTAATACGTTTTACCCAGGGGTAACACCTTTACGTTAAAGAAAAACGATAAAAAATGTACAGTATGAACTTATCCTGTAAGTAATTCTTAAACAAAATATCTAAACATACAGAGTTCACATACAAGTTGTTGGTTTTTTTTTTTTTTTTTTAAGAAAAATGCAGTAAACGCGCCATGCCGTTCACTGTTTCCTCCTCGTGGATGCGGATCTGAGGTCAGCCAACATCACTGTGACCCGATCGTAGCTATCCTAAACGGCAGTGGCATCGGTGACAGCGGATCGGCACCCAGAGGAGACTTTTTGTACAGGTTGGCACAGCTGGAGGCTTGGCCAAAGGCTGCAGACAGCCATAGTGAGGCCACAGGCAGAGAAAATCTGTTGATGCAGGTTTGGCAAGGAACATGCTGTAGTCTGAGAAAGGCAAAAGGCTTTAGCCACTTGCTTGTAATGAGCCAAGGACAAAGCTGTCAGACTGGATTTAATATTCCCATGAAAAAGTAGCATTTTTTGAGCTTTAAATGCGACACCAGGTCTTTTGTTTCCTTTTTTTTTTCTTTTTTTGGCACAGTTGGCCTTGCACCCAAAACTCATTTTTGTGTCCATCTTGCACCCTTCTATTCACTGCCAATGCCAAACATCGACCCTCATTTCATGGCAACTAAAGGAGAAAAAATGGTTTCCAGCTGATTAATAAAGTCCAAATCCCTTTCAAGTCAAGCTGTGGTTCACCAGCACATATAACTATTACCAAAGCACCTTGGACTATACTCTGAATGGTCATCTAAACCCCTGTGAGCAACAGATACACCTGCCCCCTAGCTGCGACTCTGGGGTATGGCACAATTCCGGAGTGGCTATTCAGGGAATTAGAAAGGGCTGCTTGAAAAAATTAAAAAACTGGGGATCCTTTTTGATATCAGATGAAATCAGACATGTATGTTCAGGCATGAATCAACACAGTTAAGGTCAAAATTATCAGCTGTTCATCAAATCCAACAAAATCTACACATTTCCCAAAAAACCCAACGACACAGAAGGCCTTTAGGGTTTATTTGGTTCCAAATTAACAAAGAAAAGAATTCTACTGACTGTATTTGTGCAAGAACTGATATCAGACAGCCAAAATGATTCTAACAAGTTGACAAATGTATCCTAAAACTTTATACGCCAATACAGATGGTTGTGTCACCACCAGATCACTGCAGTATATTGATTTCTGTTTCTGTAAATTGTTTTGGATCAAGATTTTCTTTAAAACTCTAAGGTGTAACCTAAAGTGAGGCTGGCAACAGTTTTTTGGGGGATTATTTCTCAAAATATGAACACTATCCTGTTTTTTAGGATCCAATGCACAAAAAAAGGCCTAATGCCTCAAGATCAACGTTTGGTGGTAAAATACTTTGTTTTTACGGATTAATTCTATACATTTCCTCCACCAGATTATCCCACCATCCATGCTAGAAAAATGGTGTGAAAAAAGTGACAAACTTTGGTGTTTTTACAAGATGACCTTTGAAGCTATGTCTGTCTTGCAGGCCTAGTTTGTTTTCAACCGTATTGTATTTTTACTGTGATGAGACCTTGTATGCTTTCCAGAGACAGTGAAAATACCAGTATTTTCATAAAAGGGGTTTCTTTTAGTCCAGAGGAGTTTGTCCACAGTTTGATCTCTAGATTGACTTTTTTTCTGGTTTGCACGGCCAGGTAAAGTTTTACTAATAATTAAAGTTAATTTGAAAGTTAAGTCAAAGATCAACCGTCCATCTTTTTGTCCCTAGAGTTGGGGTTTAGATTAAAAATTTTAAAAAGTGTTTTAAGAAAAGGTTTCGCACTAAAAAACAAAAACAAATCACTGTCCAAATCAAATTTTAAAGATAAAAAAACAAAGCTTTGATATGTTAAATCTAAGTCAAATTTTGGGGGAAATGCTTCAAAATTCTTGTGTGGGGGTGATAATTTAGACCTTAACTGTTTGTGCATATGTGTGTGTGTTGGGAGGGGCAGGAGAAGCAGGGTGCAGTTATAGGATGATGCAGGGTTTCTTGTCCTTGAAAGGGTTTTCAGAGGTGGGAACCCCAACCAGCAGTGGGTCGCTACGAGCGTGCTGGTCACAGTAACTCATCAGGTCTGCTGCTGCTTTTGACACCTGATAGGGCAGGGAGAAGGGGGCAGAAAAACAAGGGAGTTGGGTGGGAGTAAGAAGAATGAAAGAAAATAGAAAGGTAGCAGACTTGGAGCGATAAGTGAGATGGAAACAAATGAAAAGATAAAACCAACAGAGGAAAAACAAAGAAGAAAAGTATTGCTTTACCTTAATACGCTCAATCCCTGCCTCAATCCTCAGCTGTTCCACCAGTTTCCTGGCCTGGGCAATGTTATTATTGGTAGACATGATGATCCATCAGAAAAGTCCAACACTGGAGGAAACTAAAGGACAGACAGAAACTTTTCTAAATATGCATGCTGCTTAAACAGTTTCAGGGCAGATCGATTTGGTGAAACCTGCTTATTTGGAGAAATGTGAATGCATTTTCCATGGTTGGGGTCACAGGGTTGCTGGAACTCAACTTCTAAAGAGCAAAGGTACACCCTGAATGGATTGCCAGCCCATTGCAGGGCCACAAAGATACAAATAAAAATAAATAAATAATACATTCCTATGTATTATATTGTATCCACACCTATGAGCCATGTGTTTAGACTGTAAGCCTGGTGAAAACCCATGATTGCACAGGAGCCACATGCAAACACAGGAAGGACCTTTCTGGGATTTGAACCAGAATCTCCTAACTGGGATGAAAAGTACAACAAAATTAAAACAAAAATCTTGGTCATAGTTTCTGCAGAGCAGCAGAAACACGCCTCTAAATTGTGGTCGGGACAACTCAGAGGTGAAGCAGAGGTGGATGCATACGAGGCAATCTAGAAAATTCCAAAGGAAAAAAAAGAGATTAAAATAATAGATTTTGGATAAGAGGCTGGAAAATATGCCATTTATGGGAAGAAACCCCGCCCCCTTTTACAAGCTATCCCTTTAGCTTACAGCCCCTCACACCTCCAACCTAACATTAGCAGTGCAACAAAAATGGTGAGCTATATTGGAGCAATCCAGTCGGACCGTTTTAAGACAGATTCCAGCTCAGACGAGGAACACAAAGGGTTTACTGATCTTCAAATGGAAGCATCAGAATGGAGTGGAGCAGGGAGCTTGCCTTTGCCCACAAGTGGCCGGGATAGGCTCCAGCAGCCCACTGACCCAGAAAGGGGCAAAACGGTTTTAGAAGAGAAATGAATTGCATGTATCTGTGCATCTCATTAAAGAATATTTTCAGAATTTGCACCTTGACATTTAACTCTTGTGCTATCTTAGATGACCCCCCCCCTTACATTGATGTGTTCTCCCTACCATGACAAAGGGGGATAAAGGTGGAAAGATTTCATGTAATCCATGGACACCAGTGAAGATCACAAATCACGGATGAAAAAAGGTTCAGAGCACTGTCTAGTGGGTCTAGATGACCCAACTCCCAATGTTAAAGTGCCTAGGATAGCACAAGGGTTAAAAAGATACTTGTATTTACTACCAGTAATTTCTGAAGTTTCTTCGAGTTTCTTCCAGATAATTAATGGTTTGAATGTTTTGTTGCTTTTTTCTTTTTGGTTATCCTGTATTAAAAACACCAATAAAAATAAGCAAACTATCATTTCCTAAAAATCTAGCATTTTTTTCTATTCAGACTTTATCTAAAAAGCCAGTTTAATTCAGATTGACAGCTGCAAAGTGCTTTATAGTAAAAAAAAATATTTAAAAAAATATTTCAAACTGTTATCAAAGATTCCTCTCGTTTATTTTATTTTACACATGTTCAAGGCCTTAATGTTTTATACAAGCTTGTTAATCACAACTTATGTTACGGGGGCCAGACTGATTTACCATGAAAAGAGTATTCAGATTTAATTCTACCTTTTGGATTCCCTGAGACTTTTCTGTCTGTTTTACTTGTAAAAGCAGAGAATAATTCTAAACTGAAATGAACCAAGTAAAAAAAAAACACATATTTAAAAAAAAATAAAAGCTGGAGGGCCAATCAGATAGAAACCATTAACCTCTAGTTGGAGATCTCATTTTAAAAGATGTTCTGAAAACAACAAGGAGGCCATTACTAAAATCTTAGGTTTGGACTGTAGGTTTGAGAAAACGCTCCTGTTAAGTTATAGCACCATAAAAACTGCAGATAAAACAAGTAGTTATTGTTGTCTATCATTACCTCATTACACTTTACACTATGTATTTTACTTTTAAGACTCTTGGATCGTCTTCAAACAAAATGAGTCATTTTCCTGCAGGAATTGCAGCTGTGGAGCCACGATTCCACTATGAGGTGACTCCTCAGTGATGCAACACAAACAATGAGTAAAACATGGCAGCTCTGCGGCGAAACAACGTTTACAAGTCAGAATTTGCTGAATGAATTACACAGACGCCACAAATAAACAGCGCGACACCCCACAAGTTCGTGACAATATATGAAGTAAATATTTGGGAGGGAGATTTTTTTCCTGCGGGTCACCTGACGAAAAAGAGGAGCCATGAAGGCGGTGAGGCCGCCACCGATGATGATGATGATGATGATGATTAACTAAATGCT
Source organism: Oryzias latipes (assembly GCF_053564925.1). NCBI lineage: Eukaryota > Metazoa > Chordata > Actinopteri > Beloniformes > Adrianichthyidae > Oryzias > Oryzias latipes. The sequence continues at coordinate 24,416,790 of NC_136258.1, forward strand.
ACAAACGCGTCTTCACCTGACTGGTGGTGTGCAGACAGGACTCTCTCTTGCTGTTAATGTCAGCGGATGCGTCGGATGGTTTGAGGGATGCAGGGATGACAGCAAAGCTAGGCTGAAACGACAGAGCTGGACGCCGGCTTGGCTTTCATTGGCTTGTCTCTGTGGAGAAGAACAAAGATTGTAAATGAGAAACAACAGCTGCAAACGCTTCACGTATACTTATAAGTTCATTTTAGGGGAAATGTACACATTTCTGTCCAGTGGGAGCCTCGTATGTTACTATTATTACATCTTACATCACTACTACCTACCTCTCAGTCTGCCAGCTTCTCTCAGGAGAAGAGTCCTGCTTTAATTACTCCTACTGTGGAGTAGATCAGCCACACTGGTCTGTAATTAGAGCTTTTGTGTGCCCGAGTATAGGAAAAGACAGAAAAAGAAGTGTTTTCCTTTTATTCACTTAAACTTCATTTATTCAAACATTTTAAGAGGTGAGCTGACTTCAAATCTAGAGTTTGGTTTTATTTGGAAAGCAAACCCTTTTTAAAAATTAGAATGTATGAGAACAAATCTTTGATTTTATCTCGGCACTACATGGAATTTAAATCCCTCCCTGACCATGTTATCAGCTAAAAGCTCACTTTCAAACACTGAGCTTGTGCCACACTGAACCGATACCAGGACCCACCGGATCCAGTCAAACATACTGTATTCCTCTGGATATGATGAATCACGCATTAGTATCATTCAGGGCCAGCAGATGATACATATGGATGTGCCAGACCGATCACTCACTGCTGCTATGGTTTAAAACCAAGTGTTTACAAGCTGCTGCTGAACCTTTGACCCACAAAGAACATTTCCTTCAGGTGGATATTTGCCAACTCGCTCTGGGTGTGCATTTAAGGCATTATTGGGATTTCTGCAGCCCGTTGATTATTAAAAACTTTCTATTTCAGGCACAGATGGAAGTTTTTTCTTTCCCCACCAGTACCACTGGTTTCATTTCTAGCTCTCTCCGGGAGATTTACTGGAAAAACGATGCCACAAATAAAAAGAAAGAAAATACGCACTAAGCTGGTTTATACGTCTCTGAAGCTGAAAAAACATCACCAGATTTGGACAGGCCCCGGTTAGCCAGCCCAGCCTGCGCCCCAAAGAGGCGCTCTCAATACGCGCAAATATGCATCAACCTGTATCGATCCCGGCGCTGATGGGGCCTTCAGGATGATGCCATGTCCTCTGCTACAGGCCCTGCCTGCCGCTCTACCGTGTGAAAACACAATGCGGGTATTTTGATGGATAGAACAGCATGTCCTCTCTCCCATGGCTATCCATGCACATACACGCCAGCACACACGCGCAAACGCACAGGCAGACCTTGTGCACAAATGAAAGCATGAGATGTTTTTCTTTTCTTTCGTGTGAATCCAAAGCAGAGCGCAGCTGATCGGCACAGAGGCCCACGGCCGTGGGAGCGGACTGGTGACATGTTTAGAGGAAGGCGAGCTCCACCAGCGGCTGATCTGAACCCAACTAGCGGGCAGGGACCGGAGCGCACGCCGTTGCGTTCCGCTAATATGCAAATTGATACGCGCTCGGCCCATCACCACATCCAGATCCCGCTGCCTGCGCGTCCTTTCAGCGCGACCCGAACCGATAGAAATCTTCCACTGACCCTTTCCCCAGTCTTCCCCACCCTCACAGCCGACAGAGGGCTGGGGAAATCCGGATTCGTGACACTCCTGAAGCCCGTCTCGATTGCAGCTGCGCTCGGGGAGCAGACTACGAGCTCGCGGAGGCGCACAAAGGGGTCGCGGAGATGAAACACGGGGAGAATATAGCCAAATATCTCCAAACTCACCTCTAAACGCGCTGGATTGGTGATTTAAAGGGCCAGATCCGCTGGTTCCTCGCCCTCTCTGCTCGTTCGCTCCCCGTCTCCGCCGAGCCAAACGCCTCCCCCTCCGTTCCAGTCTGTCCACTCCTCTGCCCCACTCCCCTTCTTCCCCTGCGCGCGCTCTCTCTCCTTCCTCCAACAGGCGGCTTTATCGCAGGTGTTCCTCAAACACGATCAAACATCTGTGCAGCTCTCCTCTGTCTGGTTTTGCGTGATTCCAGTGCAGAGGATCAGTTTATTGAAAGCTCCTTTGTGTGACTGAAACCTCAATTCAAAACAGTCAAAAAATCGCCTCCAACTTATTGATAAGAATGTCTTTTCCGTTTGTAAATAAGCAGCTATTATTTACATTTCCTAAAGATGTATATAATGTGTCAATTTTACATGAAAGATTAATTCATTTGGTGCTTTTTTTCGCAAACAAATGTAAATGTAAAAACACTACCTTTTAAGCACTTGTCACTTAATTTTTCCATAGAGGGGGATCTTTATGGAACCAGATGGTCGCCCTGATTTACCTCGTGAGGTTTTTTCAGTCGACGTTAAATGCCAAAATGATGAAGCTCCTCAAACGCCATGAAGTCAGCTGGTTCCCACCGCACGATGGCGCCATCAAACCACATCTTGTTGCTCTTTTGCTCAAGGGAAGTGTGGGCCTCTTCCTCTATTTCTAACAGACCTCTGTGCACATGCAGCCTCCACTCCTCTGCTGCGCACTCATTGGCTGAGGCTTGTTCTGTGCCAAAGGTGTGACGCGTTGGATCTTATTTATAACCCGGAGCTTGAGGTGCGTTCAGCTCCTGAACAAGGCTGCTGTGATGATCTGAGCATCCACTTGATGAGATCTTCCTGGCCTTTTGCTGACGAGACACAGGAGATCTAATAATAACACGCAACCTGGCCTTGTTTCCACTGATGTGAGAAATGATGGCTGCACACATTTTCATTTCCTTTCATCACCTCACAGTTCTCTTCTTCCTCAGACTTACTGTATCTCCCTCATTACCCTTCATCTGCTCATGGGTTACAGTGAAGTCCATGAGTCACCACCCTGAAATTGCTTTCAGGGCTGGCATCTGTGCACTGTGTTCTTGCAGATTTATCATTAAGCCCATCTTAAAGGCGCACCGTGTTTGGACAAATACAATGGGTTTGCCACTCTGACCCAAGGAGCGAGAACCCAGATCCTCCTCCGATGTCGTACAAGCCAGCAGCAGGCTGGGAGACCTCCGCTTGTCATAACGCATCTGTCTCCACCAGAGTCACCCCACGCTGATGCGACATCCGTCTACGTCACACTGTCTCCATGACAACCACCGCCGGACACAGCAACATCCTCCAGCAGATGTTAGAGGGTTAAATAAGAAGTGAAGGGAGGAAAGGGAGACCGGGGAGCCTCGCCAGATCTGGGATTTTATTACTGCGAGTAATCAGGGCATGGAAAAAGATGTACAGTCAGGTTTTGGCAGAAGAGATTTTTTCTGACACAGTCTCAGAATAAGGCGGTGATGAGAATGCAGAGATGTGGAAGCACAGAAAAAGTGAATATCAATGCTACAGTGTTAACTCAGACTCACTAGAATAAATGCATTGTAAAAAAAATGTAAAATTTTAGGGCAAATCTATCCTAATTTTGAGCTTTTTTGTTTAAATTTAGGGATAACTTTTTTAATAGCTTGTACATAACAAATATTTGTGAACATAAGAGCAGAAAGCAGAAATGATGTCATGATGGAAATTCATCTAAAACCTTTTTAAAAACAATTACAATTTTCTCTTTCAATGCACACACTTATATATATATATATATATATATATATATATATATATATATATATATATATATATATATATATATATATATATATATATATATATATGTATATATATATATATATATATATATATATATATATATATATATATATATATATATGTAATGTGGACGAACATAAGGGAATAAAGACATTTTTTTATCTGTTCTGGATGCTGGAAGGATGGAAGATGAAGATGCATTTTTGAGAAAAAGAGTGGCAGCTTGTCAGCATAAGATATAATTTTTAAAACTGTTTAACTAGTGAATGAGTTTGAGAGTCTGTCCATGTTTTTTCGAGACCAAACTCACACTGTTTGGTGCTGTGTCTGTAGGGGATGTGCTTTCCATCAAGAAAGAAAAGTTCAAGTACTGAAACACGGCAGTGGGAGTTTCATGAAGTGGGGCTGCTTTAATATAATACCAATTAAACAATAATTTCCGTAAACATAAACAAAAAATTGAGCTTTTCAGCAAGACCTTGACTCAAAAGAAAACTTAAAGCGGACACAGGGAGCTCAGATGTCAGATCAAAGAGGAGCTTAAAATAAAGAAAACTCTGCAGGTCAATAATAGCTGAGACAGTTGAAATGATATGATGAGAGAAAAAGCCAAAAAAATGCCGTTTTGTAGTTGTGAGCATTGACTTTATAAGAGAACTGGACCAAGCAAGTGTGGTGTCACCCATGGGAAATGCTTTACTTCTGGCTCCAACAAAATTTAATCAATTTAGTCGCCATTTTTTTGCGACACAGACACCGTTGGAGCCATATGACATCAGTAAGTAGTGATTAGTCCACATTTCTATGGTAGCCATTCTCACTAGTTAGGAGGGAGCACGTTGGGAGTTGAATTCCCTACCAGTTGGAAGCAGGTTCAGGAGAATCTGTCAAAAATGTCAAACTTTCAACCACAAACCACATACTCTTATTGAGGCATCTGATTTGCCAATTTTTAGCTTGAATGAATCGATCTGCAGGGGGAAAAAAATCACCTGAGAAAAATGGATTTGGCAAAAACATGTTAATAAAAGTATCAGAGCAAGAATGGCTATTCTGACAAAAACAATGACTGAATAATAGCTGTTTCTGCATTGAAGTCTATGGGATTTTGGCCTCTTGGAGCCATCGGGTACTTCCTGTTTGGAACGAGAGGGGGAAGGGGTCACTCAGTCCATTTCTTATTAACAGTCAGTGGTTGAGGGCCAACAACTCTTAGTAGTTTCTTTTCTTTTGTCATTTTAACCCTTGTGGTATCTTAGACGACCCCATCCTTACTTTATCGTGTTCTCCCTACCATGACAAAAGTGGATAAAGGTGGAAAGATTTCATATAATCCATGGAGACCAGTGAAGATCACAAATCATTGAAGAAAAAAGGTTCAGCGCACTGTCTAGTGGGTCTAGATGACCCAACTCCCAATGTTAAAGTGCCTAGGATAGCACAAGGGTAAATTCTGTTCATCTCTAATAAGCCTCTTTATTTCTACACAAACTTTTCAATAAAGTGAATTTGTTTGAGTTATTTTGTGAACAAATACAGAAAATAAAACTCTTTTGAAAATGCTCCCTAATGAAAACAAGCAGAACGGTGTTTTTTTTTTCTATTTTTTTACTTTCTATTTCTTAAAGTCTGAATGAAATGATGCAACTGTGGAGTAACTTCTGCAGGTTTCACTCAGTTCATCAACATCATGGGTATCTCTGAAAATCCGACACAGCTTCAAAAACTCTGTTTCATTCAGAATCTAGTAATCCCCATTGAGAACCAGTGACATGCATGAACCTTGTTCAAATTCAAGCCAGTTGTCGTGCACAAGCTGCAAAATATCACAAGCAAATGATGACAGAAAGTCCTCAGTTCACACTTTTTATTAGAAAAATTATTTTGCAGATTATTGTCATCTATGTATATATTTATATATAAATATTTATATATGTTAGTTTCCATTATTCAGAGGATGCATCAGCACAGTATATCTTAATAGGAAGACTATTGCTAGAATAAATATCTATACATTATAGTTAGTTAAAATAAAAAATACCAACAGAAGAAATAATTTTAAAAAACTGAATTAATAGAAACCAAGAAGTGCTAAAAACTGTTGGAAAACCCAGACAGAAATAAGATCAGACAAAGATTTTAGTAAAAGTACAAAGATGATTCACAGTTTGTGTCCTTGTTCTCATGCTGGCTGGAACACCTATGGGGACCATGCAGGATTGATGGGCCAGAGTGACAGGACCGTACCAAACTACGCTACCTACAAAGCCTGTGTGCCACCAATTCACACTGCGAGAGGACTCAAAGGTGTGAGGGGACCAGACAAAAAGATGTTTACAGATGACCCACAGGGGTCTGCAGGGTGGTTTTCAGTCGTCTGTTTTCATCCTGATCTCTTTCCGATTCTCTCACAGGAAGTGTGACAGATCTGGACTGAAACCTGGCAACTGTTGGCAGAAACAAGAGTGATGAAGGTGAAAATGCAACCTTTTCTAGTGTGTTTACCATTCTACTAACACTCTTTGCGCCATTTAGCTTGGTTTGGACTTCCTGCTGGGAAAGAACAAATATGAAACTGTGGCATCTCAGTATCAGTGACACCCTGTGACTTGATTGATGAGTACAAATCTGAGGTAATACTTTTATTGTCCCACTAAATGAGAAAGTCTATAGGAGGCCTGAAATGTTTATTGTGAAAAGAAAATATTTGGATATATTAAGCCGTATCATAACATACATAAAATTAAATACATTGAAGACATGTTTTAGCTAAATTTGTTCCAAATGGTTGGCTTGAAAATCTCTCTACAAAATGTGAATGATTATATATTTTTAAAAAGTTTGTTTGGGGAATCTCCAGTTAAACATTTTAGGTCTCCATACATTTTCTTGTCTCATGTCAAACAATAATAAAGCAGGGGGAGTAATCGCTGTATAACTTTTGAAAAAATTTACAACAAAAAATGTTTTTTGCCACCTTGTAATTTGATGCACAAGTAAATGATTTTTGCAGAATAATTCAAAGTGAACCCTCTCCTCTGATATCACTGATATAGTAAACCCTTTAGACAATATTTACATCTATCTACAATCAGCTGGCCTGTTTAGTCTCTTCACTAACAAACACATTATGATTTCTGATTGAATAAGAACAAGAACTTGATGAGCTGTTTAGAGAACAGTTCATGCTGACAGATGTGAAGGTTCAACAGCACAGAGCAGAGAAACATAAAATAGAAATGAATTTCTCTGATGATGATAGATTTCAAATCAAGGTTTGTGTACGGGTATCCGCGCAGACGTTTTTCTTCAAAAATCTTGGTCAGAATTATAAACAGTAAATGGAAAAATGTATGTGACTTCAGAAATGAATGCAAATAAATCCAGATGATCAAATCCGTCCTTTTATTTGACATTAAAAACAAAAAAGAACTGTGTCAGTGGAATAAATACAAACAGAAAATATAATTCCATGCAATTAGTGGCACTCTTTACTAATATTTTGTTAGTAAAAATAGATTTGGGCAAACTTTTTGGATTTTAACTTACATTAAATCATCAATGACACAATTTATGGCATGTCTGGTTTATATAAAAATCTTCAGACAGGTAAGCTCTCTCCAGCAAGATCTGCCCCATATTATGAAACAACCTATGCCATGCTTTAATTTCGATTGAGAATTCTTTTAGAGTGCGTTTTTACACTAATCCAGCGGACGTAAAATTTTATTGCTTCAGGCTTCCTTCCTGTAAACACAACGAGCATCTAAGAATCAGCGTTTGGTCCAAACCAGAATTTGTTTCAAAGCTCTGTACATTGGAGTTTGGTTTACTGGTTTATTTCAAGCAATCATGTCTATATTTTTGATTAACTGCTTAAAAGGGAGAAGGGAGAAGTGAATTTGTATAATTCCGTACCACTCCGATTAAACCAGCAAACTCTGCTCCCTCTGAAAAAGGAAGGTCTGGGTTCTCCCGCAGCTGAACTAAACTCTTGAGTGCAGTGAATGCACACGTTTAGCAAATCACACAAGTCAGAAAATGCCTTGTCTGTAAAAACAGGTGAACAAACTTATCAGGGCTATAGCTGGATGTCTGCTTCATTCTTTTTTTTAATCTTGTTTGCCGATTGATTGTTGGTGCAGCCCCTAAATCAGCAACTTATGTAACAGAATGACCTGATCAAGCTCAAAGAAAGATGGGAAATTTGGGATATTCCCCATACAATGGAACAGAAACCAGACAATCCAAATGTTAAAGTCCCTAGAAGGACTTAAATTCAAAACTGGAATTTAACTTTTTTTGCAAACAGGTCATGCATTTTTGTAAATCACTTACACATACACAAATATCTCTAGAATTAAGCTAGACTTTAAATTAAGAATGAAAACTACCCTAATTTTAAATGATCTTTTTAGAGATATTAACCTGTCTTGCTTGTTCTGAATATTTGGATTTATTTCTGAATTTGTGGATAATTCTGACCAGGACTGCATGAGTGAGGAGAAAACGCAGAAAAGTATGGTTAACGTTCTGCAGGCCACAGAGATTACAGACGTGGCTGAGCGTACATGCGTGGAGCTTCTCAAAGGCACGCAAAGACAGCAAGGTGAATATGATTCATTGATAGATGAGACAAGCCACAAGGGGGGGTGGGGGGTGGGGGGCAGAGGTGTTTGTCCCAATTCCTGCAAACATTTGACTCACACAGACCTCAAAGTCAACAAAGACCCTCTGCATGCGCGTCATCTCCTTACATTCAAGCCAGTCTGCCACAGCCGGCACGCTCAAACTGTACATCTTCACACAAGCTCCTTTGATAGTCCAGCTCCCCTCCTGCTGCTCCCGCCTGCTGCTCCATTGTTTTTTTTTCCTCGTGCTGTATCGTATTCCATGCAGGGACATGGACAATGACAGCCTCCTGCTAACGTCAGCAAAACACCAGATTGCACAAAGATACGCAAGCAAACTGGGATCTGCGTGAAGCAACCAGACGTGTCAGGCTGATATATATAAATATGCAGTGAGCACTGCATCCACCATCAGCAGCACATTAGATCAGACCGGGCCAGAAAACCATCACAGATTCCCGCACCTAAATATTTCCCAAATCAGATGGAGTTAAGTTTGTCGCCTTCCTGTCTGAATGAAACTAGCTAAAACATTTATAAATAAGTCATATCTGTATTTGACACCCTCTAAAAATGTATTTGAGAGTGCATCCCTGGCATCTAAAAGATAAAGGGTACGTTTACGATGCAAATCTCAGGATTCAACAGGACCTCACATTAGTGCAAAGTACAACACAGCAATAACAACAGATTCATTCAGTAACAAACAAACATAAAAAAAACACCCATGGAGTGAAACCTTTAGATACATATTCACATTTTGTGTCTATTATGCAATAACTGGATCATAGGAGTGGATGAGTTCAAACTGAAATGTTACTTTACAGTACAAAGCAACACTAAAGCTAAACTGGTACAGGTTTGTGGTGGAAGTTTCTAGTTACTTTTTCCCTAGAAAGACAGCAGAGGCAGCTCTCTCTAGACATGGGTAACATCTTACTTGAAGCTCTTTAGGACATTTTATTCAAGTACCGTATTCTTATTTTTACAATAATTACACCTCTGGAGTTGTTTATTGAAGATCTGCGACGGATGCAGGTGAGTAATTTTAACTTAAATGAGGCAAACCTTATTAATAAGCAAATTTTCAAGTAAAATGTCACCCGAAAGTCACCAGCTGTCGGTGTTGCCGAACACATAAGACGAGAGCAGTTCCTGTGCTTTTCCTGATTCTTTTTGTTTTTTGGGGTGGATATGCAGTGAAAGGGGGCTGTCATCTGTGTCTTTGGGTTTAACAGTACTGAAGCAGATTATCCTCCACACAAGTTGTTATTAAAACCGCCTGAGAAATGTAGAAAAGTGGGCAAATAATCTGAACCTCCTCCGCTTGCCATGCAACCGGTCTCACCGCCATCATACCCTGTTGTTCAGCAGAGCCGCACCTTCATTGTGCTGTGGACCAGACCCCTCCCTAAAACACTAAAACTACAAACTGTAGAGACTGAGCTCAAAACTGGGCGGAAACTGGACGGAAAAGACAACCAAAAAAAAAAGATAGCAAAAAGCTTGCACATAAATGAAGGATGTGTGTTAAAAAGTTGTGCTTCTGGCTGTCTTGTGTGTAATTTGGTGGGAAGAGGGTGTTTTCTGCACCCTAGAACTTTTTGGTGGCTAAAAATGGAAACGTTCTCTCTTCATAAATGTAGAAAATGAAAAGTATGTCTATAAGTATGATATAAAGTGCAATGTGAGGGCATTTCAGTTGAGTGAGCCCTGTTTGTCTTCATGCAGTCAGTCAACAGTAACTATGTTTGCATGGATGCATTTAGGTGCATGCTTCCTGTGCATGTCTTTGTTTTCTGTTCACTAATGGGTGGCTGAGAATACAAGAGGATATGCAACTAATCCAACCGAAGAGAAAAGAGAATTACCAGTTTGATGAATAATCTGTATATAGCAGGTTTACTTGGAGATTATTTTCTTCCTTGTGTGTGCTTTTTCATTGATTTTTTTTTCTAACACATAAAATTAAAGAGCATCTTCAAACAAAAATACAAAATGAAATAAAATAAAAAAATAACAAAAAAGGCATAAAGAGAAACCTCCAAAACAAGTTCTCAACCTCAGAAGAATGTCCCAGTTCCCTTTTATTTTACCAGATTGGCAACGATAATCCAAACGTGTCATCCTTTTTGACAAGGCAGATTTGCTTCTTCTGTTTTGATGAGAGTCCAGCTTCCCTCTGTTCAGAGTTACTCCCCGCTCCACCAGAGTTTTAAAAGGATTGTTGCGTCATATCAGTGTGTGCATACCCTGCCGCTGGATGCCTCCTCCCACCAGATGAGAACATCTGGAGGCTTCAGTGAGCAGTTTTTCTCATCATGACAGTGGGATGGATGTACAGAAGGTTTTAATCTTGGAATGATGGGCTCGGGAATGTGGGTGAATTTGTACTCTAGCGTCAACTGTCCGTTTTGGAGTTGGATAGATGAAAATATCGTGAACAGGGTTTATATACAGCTGAATCTTCTGTTGTAGGTCGATAGGTCGTGGGATTTGTTGAGTGCCGTCCATGCAGTCTTAAAGGTTTGAAGCTCACTAGAGTGACAGACACACCAGGGTGCGAGAAGTGAGTGGATTTAGCTGGGATTTTCAACTTTACATCTACGTAACTGTCATCTATGGTAGGAAAGCAGAAGATGGAGGTGACGGGATGATGAAGGAGAGTTCAGGTTAAAGCGGATGGCCGGGCTACCAAGAGATGGTTTAGAGCACTTGAACGATTCAAACATCCAGATCCTCCTTTTTTGTTGTTGTTGATGTAATTTCGGATATTCTGGCAGCCTTTAACCACCGGTCCGCTCAGCCACCTGTGGATTAAGCAAACATATATGCTCCAGCCTGTTCATGCGCTGCAGTCGTGAAAGAACCAACAGAGAAGGATCCAAAAGTTGAGATTCCTGGTGTTGTCCAGACATTTTTTTTTGATGATACATTTGGGGAACTTCTTTTTTAATCTTTCTGCCACGTTGCCTCTGATGCACCGCCCCCCCCCCTCCCAACCCCCTCTCCACAGCCCTGACCTCCTTCCATCCTCCTCTTCTGGATTCACATCAGGCTGCATTTGCCCTTCAGTCTCTCTGCGCGGGATTGCTTTCCGGAACGTTTACCGTCAATGTTGAGGCTCATGTTCCTCTTCTTGTCCAGGTTGAGGAGCTCCTGGAAGAGCTCGGTGACGTTGTGATTGGTTTTGGCTGATGTCTCCATAAAGGCGCACTTCCACTGGTTGGCCTGAGCCTCCCCGTCCTTGGTCTCCACCTCTCTTTGGGTCTCGTCACTCTTGTTTCCCACAAGCATTATAGGAATCGCCTCAACGTTGCCTTTTATGGCCAGAACCTACAAAGGAAAGCAGAGAAAGCTGACCATCTGTGTTTTCTAAAAGGTCATGTATTCTAAACTGCTCTAAGGACATAGTTTAGGGAGTTTTATGGCTGTGTTTACCTGTGTAAAACCAAAAAAAAAAAATTAAACAAAATTTTTATTTTTTATTTTACTTATTGCAACTTGTGCTCTGGCTTTTTTCCACATTGACCTTGCAAAATGACAAATATTTATATCTTATGTCCATCATAATGACTTCACTTCACAAGTTTATCCACAGAAAAAAAAAAAATATGACATTCACTCAGCATTTTTTACATCCAACTGGAAAATACATGTTATTTGATATAAAAATTAGCCAAATTAATCTTCCATTTTCTTGATTAACCCTTAATAATCTCTGAAGTCACCAGTGTGTTTGCTAATCCCATCTGTTGTTAACGAGGATTTATGACTCTGACCCGCCATTATTATAGTTTTAAATTGAATGTGAAAGTTTAAAAAAAAAAATTAAGGTATAAAACAAACATAACAAAAATAAATGTGTTACCCGTTAGGATAAATGCTTGAACATTTTATAAAGTTATGTGGAGTTTTGCCTGTTTTAAAAAAAAAAAAAAGTTTTTCAAATTACATTGCTTTATTTTTGAATTTATACATTTTTATTTTATCAAAACAATTTAAGTTATAAAACATAAAACAGTTTGATCTCCATTTTGTGATTTTTTTTTGCTGTAAACAATTACGTTTACCACTCGGACTTTAGGTTTTTGAACAGTTTTAGGGTATTTTGGAATTATTGTGTAATATGCACAAAAATGTATAAAAAAAAAAGGAGAAGAAGAAAAAGATGAGTATCAAGCCACAAAAATCTGTGTTAAAAGCAAATTACTACAGCCATATATGAATTTGGTTAAAATCAATAAATAAATAAATAAAAACTTTAAAAAGGCCCCAAACTACTAAAAACGGGTTCATAGAATAATTAAATTCGAAACACACAAAATTCAAAATTAACATTGTTTTTTAAACCCCATCCTTTAAAGGAATTCAAATTCTTGTTTCTAAGTTAGTTAAATAAAAAATGTGTTTCAGCATTTTGAAAACGCTTTTTAAATATTAAAACTAACATTACAATTTATTTTTATGAGTTTATTTTTAAAGTAATTTGAAATCAATTTCTGTTCGTGCAAACATGTTTATAAAACTCCCATGCTTTCCCTTCACATGTCATCATGATTTTTGACGCAAAATACGCATCTGAATCTGTTTTGACCCGCCTGCACCAGCTTTAGATTGGTCAGTTAGAAAGGACCTGCATATACACTTATAAAGCCCTTTGCTATGGAAAAAGTGCTATATAAAGTTGAATTTGACTTCAAAATTACACTTTGCCAAACTGTGGATCACTGCTACATTTCATCCTTACAATACAAGTTATAAAGATTTTTTTCATAAATCATCTTGTCCAGCTTCACATCAGTAAAAGAGATTTAGTATGAGCTGTGTTTTTTTATATTTTATTGACAGAAGGGTTTAAAAAAATCAAAATGTCACATTTTTATGACTGTAAATTACTTTTAATAACTTATTCTCATGTAGGGTGTGGGATTTACAAAAAAACACTTTTTATAGAGTCATGCCGACATTTTCTTCAATGTACAGATCTTTTATGAAGTAATCTGTGTCATGGAATTCCTAAAATAAAAATTCCAAAAAGTTTTAGGATTAAACTTCCATACAGTTGATGTTAATCAGCTTTCTTCTTTTTGTGAAAGGCGTTCCCACCTGTTGATAAATTGGTTTGAGCTCCTCCAAGGACTGCTTGCTTGTGATGGAGTAGACCAGGATGAAGGCGTGGCCTTTGGAGATGGAGAGGCGCTGCATGGCTGGAAACTGGTGGCTGCCAGTTGTGTCGGTGATCTGGAGGGTGCACACGCTCTTATCGCAGCTGATCACCTGGCGATAGGTGTCCTCCACGGTGGGGATGTAGGTGTCCCTGAATGTGCCCTTCACGAAGCGCAGAACCAGGGAGCTCTTCCCCACTCCTCCCGCCCCGAACACCACCACGCGGTAGTCGTTGCTCTGCTCCGGCATTCTGCGCTCTCAGGCTCAAGAAAGTATAAGACCTAAAGGCAGGATGAAGGGAGGAAGTGGTCAGAAAAAGAAAGAGAAAGAGATCCATTTAGAGAGGACTGAATTTTAAACAATTATCATGAATCAATCTATCCTATACGCATTTTTATAAAAATAATCATTTCTATTTGGCTACCAAAATAGAATAAAAAAATTAAATTCTTAATGTTGTTTCTTCTATAATACACAATTAAATCAATGAAACAGTAAGCTTAAAATTAAAATATTAGAAAAAAGATATAAAGATGTTACAAATTTCTTGGAGCTGAGACATTTCTTTACAAAATGCTCAACTTTAAACCTGTTTTTTTCATTATGCACCTTTTTGTACGTTATTTAGGGTCCAAGCATCTACCAAACGAATACATGTACGCATGCCAGTCAAACAATTCATATTACTTCATGAGGTTTGTCAGCTGTTGGGTCCAATCCAGAAGTTAAAGTCCCACTCCAATCAATCCCAGTGGTTTTTCAATTAGCATTATGCCGTTTTCACCCAAGATGTTAAAACTTGCATCGTTTTTTAGGACACAGTTGCTGGGGTAGTTTCAATGAATTTATAATTCACCCCTGAGTTGTTTATATATGTCCTCCATGCGATAAGAGCATGTTAAAAACACCAAAAACACACTTTTCATTGAAGTGGGTCTTGAAAGGTTAAACAGACTTATTTATTAATATATACACATTTCCATTATTCACTACAGTCTTTAATTGTTTTTTAGTTTACACAATTGTAAACTGTTGTTTATATTTAACAAGAGGATCACTTTTAATACAAGTGAAAAAACTAAAGCAGAGGTTGATGTGTGTGTTTCAGTGATTTGACGCTGGTGAGCTCAGATCTGATCAGGATTTTTTTGGTTTTATAAAGTTACCCCGTAATTGTTTTTACTTCAAACCATTGTCTTTTATTATATGCAGGAAGTGCAGCAAATGCTAGGAGAGATGAACACTGTGTTCACATAAATGCTCCTGCGTGCTGCATACAAACGTTCCAACCACAACCTCATGAATAAAAACAAAATCAATGCGCGGATTTTGATTGTCTGAGCTGTGTAGTTACCCCCTTCATGCTTGAATTTATTTCCAAATATATAAAAGATTGTGTTTTTTCTGTTCCAGGTGATGCTACATAAAGTGGAGTCCTGGATTAAATACTGTGTTTTGAATACGATATGAAGGGGGTTAAATGAAGAATATGTACATGAAGCTCTGTGTTTTACATTACATACAAATGAAATTTCACCCATTAACTGCCTGCTCAACCAATTGACAGCATATTTTCAAATTCATTGATTGTGTGTATTTTCTATCCAAGGCAATGAGCAAAAACAAAAACATATATATTTTTTCTTAGTTGGATTTGTTAAAGGGTTAACAAAAAAAATGTTTAGAATAGGCAGAACATTTTTTTTTTTTTTGCTAAATTTCCTCATCCTGAAATCTTAATTTAGCTGAGAACAGGTGGCTGGTTGGGTTTTGTAAATGTCAACACTGGATTCCCCAAAGACAGACTTAAGACAGCAAACTAAAACCCAGCTGTCACATTCTGCTGCATGCTCCGCATCCATGCAGATTATGTTACACATAATCAATGCACCATCATGGCTCAAACAGCTTCCTATAAAAACCTCGCTGAGTGAATTCACTGCACATAAACCAGAGAACTACGACTCTGTTGTAAATCGCGGTTGCAGCGTTCTGCAGCAGACTGTGCTGTAAATATGAACCTGCTGCACCTCATGAATGCATCGGAACAGCAGTCTCACGCATTGTTTACTGCGAGTTTTGAGAGCAGCTGAGCCTCTGCAGTGCTTTCCTGCCTGAATCTCCATCATTTCCTTCACATTAAACCGCTCTGGTCTGCCCCTCGCTTTGAGGTCCCAAGCTAATGTAGGGGTCCGGCAGAAATGAAATGGCAAATAGTCATCAATGTCTTATGGAAATAGGAAGGCTGTGTCATGCCTGCAGTGGCGGAACCTTCTATTGATTGTGCAGTTTATAACTGACTTATCAGGTTCAAGGTGACATCAATCGAGGACGTCAAAGCAAAGAGGAAACACTTCCAGAGATCCTCTGTAAATGCAGGACGTTCACACTTTCAGATGAACTTTTAACATTTTTATTTGCTTTGTCTGAAAGGAAAAAACAGGAAACCGTGCTTATCTGCTCCTTGCTGCCAAAATCTGGTGGACTTTCTCTATCCTTTTTTTTGGTTGCTGAGAACTATATTTAGCAAATGCTTGGTTTTAAAGTAATCTCTGTTCAAAACTGCAGTGGGATGTTATTGAGAGTCAAGCTAACCACTCCACCCTGAGTGCCTCTTTTGTCATTTGTTTCACAGCTTTGTGCTTTCTTTCTGTGAGGAGCAGCTCCTGCATCATCCTGCAGCTCTGAGCTTTCCCACTGACAGACGTATTTTTAGATTTGACTAAAGTCATTTGTTTTTTTTAAATATGAGATCTCTTCTTTTAACATAAAATTAATTTTCATGAATTAAAGAAAATCATAAAAGGAAATTTGACAACAATCAATAGTGTGTATTTGTTGATTTTTGTTGTAACTGATATTGCCAATAATGCAACTCTTTGTGCCTGCAGTGCAGATCAATATAGTGCCCCCATGTGGCCAAAAAAAAAAAAGATCTGACCCCCCTCAACCAGAAAATCAAGTTGCATCTAAACTTGAAAGCCAATCATCTCTGAAAATAACTTAACTGTTTAGATATAACTTATTTTCTTCTGTAATTTTGTTAATCAAGTGCACAGATTCTTTGAATGTCCGAATACCCAGAATGTTAAAGGTTTTAGCATCAGAGTGGAGGATGCTTTTGATGCAGACACACACATTCCTTCTGCATCCAAAATTCAGTTTGTTTTTGGCCTGTTCCTCGAGCTGCCCCCTGCTGCCCCCTCCCCCCTCTCCCTCCTGCCTCCGGTACTCTTACTCCCTTGATTTCCTCACTGTTTGATCAATAGACTCATGCCACTGTGCTTTTGATCGATGCGGCTCATCTCTCCAGACCCTCATCCTTTTGGACATGGATTTAAGCTCCTGCTCATCAAAACCTCGTCTCCTCCCCTCCGCGCTCTCCTCTGGCCTTCTTTCAACCGCAGCTAAAATTAGGTGTCTCCATTTCTCTGTCAGCAGCTGTACAAGCGCACACACAGGTGCAACTTCACACTGACACAAATACTGTACATCCACTCCTTCGCCGACTGTCCTTGATGCCCAGCCTTTGGCACTAGCAGAGCTCTTTTCTGCTGCAAAGCTCTCTCCTTGTTTTGCTCCCAATGAGAGGCCTGCAGTTGCTTAATGATTTAATGGTACCCCATAACTGCATCTTTGGCAGTGTGGCAGCACTCTGTTAGCTGACAGCTATGGCAGAAACAGGCCCGTTCACTTTTCCACCAAAAAAAGAAAAGGAAAAAAAGCACGCAGCCTTCTCCAGCTATCTTTGAGCCTGCAAAGAAATGTCACCTTTACCAAAAATATGCACATAATTATCTTCAAGAGAGCCACTTACTTAGCAGCATAAAGGAAGCGCATTAATCAACATCAAACACAATGCCATTCAAAAGATCAAAAGCCTGATTAAATAGACACCAACAAAGCAATCCCGTGGTATCTTGTTGAGAAGGGGTTTAATCAGGCTGCTCATACTGGAATCCTGTGGATGCTCGGCTATTTGGTGATGACTGTTTTAGAGGATCAACAGATTACAGCTCCAGGGTTTTTTTCCTGACGTATTCTTCTCTCTTTTTGAGCAGGAAAGCGTGCGGCTGGATGAACCCCGCACAAAGTTTGTTCAGCTGTCAGACCGCCGGTAGGTGTGCGACGGTGTGTGTCTTGCGTGTTTGCGTCTGTGCAGTCAAGCAGAAGATCCTCTGTTCTCCCCGCACACATCATCAGCTCAGGCCTCCTGACGTGTTTGGGCTCCGTCGCAGAAATGAATCACGGGTTTTTAGCAAGTCAGTTTACTGACTCTAGAAATTTCATTGGGTTTTTGCAGACGGTGGAGTTTCAGTTTATACGTTTTGATGGACTCTCACTGCTGCTTCAGTGCACTCGCCTGTCACAGCTGGGAAATGCATCAGTCTAGAATTCCAGGTTAGTTTGTCAATGTAAAAACGATTTTATAAAAGTCCCTCAACAATAATACCTCTTATATAGCATGTCCAAAAATGTATAAAGGCCAATTATATATGGAGCAATTTTATTTTAAGTTATTCCAAAAATACTGCAGGTTACTGTGGTGTGGGAATTGTTTCCAAACAGCTTCATACACAAAATACGAATAGATCTTCCCACTTCTTCTTAGGAAAATACTGCAGGTAAAAAAATAGTGGCAAGGTTCTTCCACTAAATCTGTTTCAAAGGCTGCAAATTTTGCAGAATTCTTTCCCTCTAAACACTGCAAAAAGTGAAATGGCTGTTTATGCTTTAAGTTCCACTCCAATCGTCTTTTGATCTGTTTTCTCATCATTAGGATTATGCTGTTTATAGCCAAAGTCAAAAAAACTGTGTTGCTTTTAAGGACATTTTTTTATGCAGTAGTTCATTAGAAAGTTACATCTGATTTGTGGGAGGGACCACTGGCACAGAGCAAACCCACCCCCCCTTCCCCAACATTGCTGAGAGCTCTCTGTTTACTTGCCCTCCCGCTAGTTTACAGCCCCTTACACCCCTAATATAACATTATTGGTGAGCAATATCAGAGCTATTCAGCCGTACAGTTTGATACCAGATTCCAGCTCAGACGCAGAAAACGAAGACGTACATGGATCTAGTCGTCTACAAGTGGATGTATCAGAATGGAGCATTGAGCTTGTGGTCTGCCGATTGTAGTTTCTGTCACGACTGAGCTTTTTCAAATACAACAATTTGTATTAAGAAATTACCAGAAATGCCATTTTAAGCTTAATTTTCTTAATATATGTCCTCTATCGTGAGAAAAATGACATACGAACATCTTAAAAACACCATTTTCATTAGAGTAGGTCTTCAAAGAAGAAGTAAAAAATAATGTATTTTTTTATGTTTAAAATAGAAACAACTTTCTATTTAGATATTTAAATTAAAGGATAAATACTTTATAATCCATAGATGCAAAAATGATTTGAGAAAGGAAAATAATATTTCTACCATTGATTAACATTAGGAAATAAGGAGGTGAAGCTGAATGGAGGGATTTTCTTCAGCCTGAAGAAGCAGCTGCCCTAAGCGGGGTGAAGAAGGCTCCGTGGACAGGGGGCACTCATGTTCTACATCCCTGTGGGCCTTTCAGCAAAGCACGTCAGACACTTGAGCCACACTAAATTGGAACAACTTTTGATGTCGGAAGTGAACAGAAAATAAAGAAATAAAACCTCCAATCAGTGCTTTTAGGATTGCATTCCAGTATTTTTGCATAGTGGTTTTGGCTTAGTAGCTAATCAACAAGCTTAACCTTCTCTCTGCTTGTGGCCTGCTCTGCGTTGACCTAATTCCTGAGACTTATGCTGTCAACAGTCTGTGTACAACCTCTAGAGTCCTGAAGTCCTCTGAGGAGCCTTCATTTTGACTCAGCATGAGCTGATGCACAGCAACGTGTGGTAGAAAAGAAAATTGTGGCAGCAGTTATGAGGGTTTTAGGTTTAACTGAGCAGAAAGTTCTGCAGAAGTCCATCAAAAGTGGAGCACAGCATGAGTGCGCCCAGATTAGTCATGCTGAGGAAACATGAAACGTTCTAAATAGATGAAAGGTTGAAGAAAAAGAAGCAATTTCATGGGGGAAACTTTACACATGAACAAATAAAGTCAATTTCTTTTTTAGAATAATCTGTGTTTTTATATTCCAGATTAAGGTCGACTTTTTACCTTTTCTTTTCAATATATTTCAATCGAACAATGAAGAAAAGGCAGCGTTTAAGTGAGGAGTTTTTGATGGGCGTGTAGGCCGATTGTTTCCAAAAACAGACTCAAACATCATAACCTTTCACCTGCTGGTTTTGTGCAGCGGTAGTTAGGGTTTAGATGTGTTTCTGCACTAAGTGTTTGTGTGACCTGTGGATCCCCACGTTGCTCCGTCTGTTTTCTCCATATGACCCTGCTAATCCCTCAGCCTGCCAGTCTCAGAAACTCCCAGACACCTGGCCTGTAGTAACAGTAATGACATTCAGTTGGCAGGACTTGCAGCAGAGCAAGTATACCTCCACTCTTTTCATTCATTTTTTTTTTCCTTCAAAGAAGCCATTTTTAGATGCTCCTAGAGCCTCAATGTGACCAAAGCACCAATTAAAGACTGAAAGGCAAAGTTTGACAACATTCTGTCCCCCATGACACCAGGTTTTATAGCCTTGGATTGCCTCTACTGATCTGTTAAAGGCAAACCCAAGAGATAAATTATGAGAGTAGGACGACTACAAGGTTACATTCAGTTTTCTCCTCATGAAACAACTGCTATAAAAAAATCAATAACCAGAGAAAAACATTTTTATCCTCAACAAAAGGTTGCACAACATGAGTTGCAGTAAAGTCACGTTCCAACCTGGTTTTGTAGACAAAAATTATTCTTAATTTCACAATGAACATTTCAAAAATGTTGTCAAAAGGGCAAAAACATTCTAGAGGAACCGACCAAAGTGCACTTGATTTGTAAAAAGAAAAGAAGCTCAAAGAATTGTGGCAAACAGGAATGAGCAGAAAAACTGATCTGACTTGTTTTTTCGTTACTTTTGTTTAATATTTATAAACAATTACATAAAAATGACACTTGTAGATAGTTTTTTTGCTAGATCTGTTTTAAAGGCTGAAGAAATGTTTTCATCTAAACCCTGCAAAAGCACAAATTGATGTCCATCCTTTAAATAAACACTCTGATCATCCTTTGATCTATTTTAAAATCGTTCAAAGTGGTCGTTTAATTATGATAATGCCATTTTAGCCAAAATATTAAAAAAATCTTGTCATTTCCTAGGGCATGGTTTCTGCACAGTGGCAATGATTCATTAGATATTCCCCAGTTGAGTTGTGGGCAGCACCACTGCCACAGAGCAACCCTGACCCCCCTTCCCCTCCCAGTTGCTGAGAGCTCTCTGTTCACATGCTCTCCCTCTAGCTTACTGCCCCTCACATCCCAAACCTAATGTTAGCTACGCAACAAAAATGGCGAGCAATATTGGAGCTATCCAGCCATTCAGTATGGAGTCAAGTACCAGCTCAGATGAGAAAAACAACGGCGTACGTGGATCTGGTCATATTCAAGTGGATGCATCAAAGTGGAGTTTGAGGCACCGCCCATTGTATTTGCGATGTCACAAATACAATCTCTTTCGAACAGCATTTATTGCATCTGCTCCTGCGATTCAGCCCTGCGACAGGCTGGCGACCTGTCCAGGGTGAACCCCGCCTTTGCCCAACAGTGGCAGGGTCAGGCTCCAGCAGCCCTGTGGCCCAGTAAGGTAAAGAACGGGTTCAGAAGATGGATGGATGGATGGCTCCTGATTCACAACCATTTAAATGAAGAAATACTCAGACATGTAATTTGAATCTTGATTTTCTTTATATATGTCCTTCATCATCAGAAAAATGCCTCAAGAACTTGTTAAAAACACCAAAAAAGGGGGAAAAAAATCATCAGAGTGGACACTTTAAGAGGAAAGAAGAAATCATACGAAAAAAAATATTTTTGTCATGTTTAGGAAAGAAACAACTTTTTAGGTTTTTTTCAAAGACAATCAATTCTGAATTCAAAGATGCAGAATTAATTTAAAAAAACGCTCATAAAAGTTCTATTAATGGCACCTCTAGATAATAAAGAGCATTTCAAGGTACTGGTTTATAAAGATAACATATTCAGATTGCCAATCCCTAAAAGTAGCGATTTTTTTAAAGAAAAACTGCAGAAAATAAGGGAAACAGATGTATATTTCGGTTGCTTTTTTAGAGCATAATCTTTTAATGTCTTCATTTTTCTTTGTTAGCAAAATAATTCAATTTTAAATGTGTCTTTTGAAGGATGCTTCCGATCCATAATCAAAAATCAGCATCTTTCTGATGTCATCCTCCATGCAGCGCCTCCAGCGTGTTGATATGTATGGATGGATTTCCTCCTCCTGCCTCAGAAAGAGTTCTTATGCAACAGACTGGAGTACATCAGCATCCCCGCATCCCTCAATCCGTCCATCCTACCATCCATTCGTCCACTTATCCTCCAACACATGCTCGCTTTAATACACTTCTTCTCTCCTGCGCTTTACTCACGGGATTTGCATCTCTCTCCTCCGTCTATCTCAGTGCTTACAGGAAGTTGAGTCACGCATGTATGCGCGCACATGCAGATGGGACCTCAATGATATTCCTTCCATGTCCCTCCACTCCCACCAAAAGAAAACACATTTAGCTGCCTGCACAATATGGAGGAAGCTGAGAAAACACGCATCCAGATGGTGGATTAGCCATGACATTTGCCACAGAAATAGGGTTTATATGCGTCATGCTGGCGTCACTGATAGTGTATGGTCCAATGTTGACGTGCGTATCAACCGCGGCTGTAGTCAGGAAGCGGTGGGAAGGAGAGGGCTCGGAGTTGGTCCGCAGATTGGTGCGCTACGCCATTACAGACCACCCTACTCTGCTCGGTTCATTCATAAATACCAGAGGATCGCCATCTCGCAGCGGTGCATCATTTCGCAGTCGCAGCAACCCCCTCCCGCCCCAACCCAACCCCTCCTCCTCCTTTACTCCTCAAACCAATATGATAATCCAAACACCTTCTTATGTCTGCCCCCCCACCCCACCCCGATCCAGCACAGACACGCACCAATATGGCTGTGCGGGCATACATGACACTCCTCAATGCGCGTAAGATTGAAGCCGAGAGTCGTGATCAAGAAGCCGGCATGGAGGGTTAAAAAACACGGATGAAGGGTGGGGGATTCAGAAACACCACCACCCATCTCCTGCGTGTACTACACGATGGCTTAACGCGGCAGCGCCGCCGATCAATGCCAACGTCTTCTCTCCGCGTCGGGATGCGGACACGAGCTGCATCTCCATACCTGCTGGTGAAGAACTGCTCCGCTGCAGGCTCGTCCTCGGCTCGAAGGGTGTCGGGAAAGCGCCACAAGCGTCTTATAGCATTTTTACGCGATCCATGTAAAGCTCATGCCGACCGTTTCCAACCTCACCAGATCTCTCTCAAACACGCGCGCGCGCACACACACGCCCGCAGTCTCCGTGTCTGCCTCTCTCTCGTTCTCACAGGACGTGGGAGGTGCTTTCCCCTCTCTCCTGTCTTAATTTTTCTGTCAGTTAGTGGTAGGAGCGGAAAAAAAGGTAAACCAAGAATCTTTTTAGTTTAAGTTGAAACAAAAATTCAGTCTCTTTAGAGCTGACAATAAAGTTTCCAAACAGATACATTTTCATTTTATTTTCAGTTTCATGCCAAGTGTTTTTAAAATAAACCAGACTGGAATAAAAACATACAAAAAGACGTTTCAAGGCCCGGACGGAATTAAATGCACCAATATGGTCATGAATGAGGCTGAGTGAAAACGCAGCCGCCCATGGAAATCACTGCTGCTGTGGTTGGCTGATCAGCACCACGGACAGCTCCTCCATCCTCTCCGGAGAAACTACCGGAAATGCGTGAAAGCGGTAAGGGTCGGCCTTCACGTGATTGAACGTGATTTTAAAAAATCAGATTAGATAAAAGATAGCTTTAAATGACGAATAGACACTGATATACCAGGGAGTGGCAGCAAATCAATGCGTAAATCCAAGTCATTTAGTCATTTGTCAATCACGTTATATCACACATGTAAACATCCCATCTCTTGATGCGAATATAGATCGAGCACGAAGTCAGGCGAGGCCTTTTCTTTGAGCTTTGCTTTCTGTACGTGACGGTTTCACCGGAATGACTCACCATCTCATCACGTGCAGCTCCTTGTGTTTGTCTCCCTCTGGCGGTATACCGGAGAAGTGCAAGAAACAATTGCCTACTTTAGTTCTCTATGGTTTAACTAAACGAGCACAAAACTCTACACTTTTAGTACAATTACAAAAGCTTAGAATTTATCGAAAGATTTTTACATCAAATACTTGATGTAAAAAGTAGGATTGTAACCCCTGTGCTATCTTAGGCACTTTAACGTTGGGAGTTGGGTCATCTAGACCCACTAGACAGTGCTCTGAACCTTTTTTCTTCAATGATTTGTGGTTGGTCTTCACTGGTGTCCATGGATTACATGAAATCTTTCCACCTTCATCCACCTTTGTCATGGTAGGGAGAACACGTCAATGGAAGGGGGGGGGGGGGGGTCATAGGATAGCACAAGGGTTAAATAGTCGGTTAACTTTAACACTAGAAATTATATTTTAAAAATGTGTCAAAAACGTGTTCCTTTGAGTATTCTTAAAACAAAGCCATTATTCGATAGTTCTAGTTCAACTAAAAACAAAAATAAAAAACAAACTATTTTATAAAAGGAAAGAACTCTAACCCTAACCCTTTTTTTTTAACTGAACTTCAGAGAACTTCTTAGATCAATAACTTTTGCAAATCATGCAGTGTTACTTAACAGAAGCTACATGGGTGTGCTTATCTGCGTACCTTGCTCTTACTCAACCCACATTTCCATGGATTACAACAGGCACACAAATATAAAGGGCCTTCTATTCAGAGCTCTTCAAGCATGAAAACTGCACCAAACAAAAATTAATGCTTGGGTGGTTAGGCTCCCTGAAAGATCACAAACATGCTCCAGGATGACATCAAAAGACAGAGCCAACTTGTAAGAATGGAGATATAATCCTGCATTTTCCATGCAAAAAAAAAGGATTTTTCCACAATTAAAAACAAACTAAAAATGAAAAATGTCCTTTTGAAAGACAACTTTTTGAAAAGATCCACAAAGAGTGACTTCTATGAAAAAAAGTTTTTAATATAGCCAATTTAAAACAGCATATTTAGAGGGAATTGCATTTCCAGAAGAAAATGCAGAGTTGAATGCTATTGCTAAATGAAAATGAAATTTAAAGGGTAATAAATGGCAAGTAAATAAATAAATTATAAAGTGTACTTTAATAACCTTTGTGCTATCCTAGGCACTATAACATTGAGAGTCGGGTCATCTAGACCCACTAGAATGTGCTCTGAACCTTTTTTCTTCAATGATTTGTGATCTTCACTGGTGTCCATGGATTACATGAAATCTTTCCATCTTTATCCACCTTTGTCATGGTAGGGAGAACACGTCAATGTAAGGGTGGGGTCATCTAAGATAGCACAAGGGTTAAAGGGAAAACAGAACAATAACAACAAAGATCATTTTTGTGACAAACGCCAGCGCTGTGTATCGAACTAGCAAGCCTCTGCATCAAAGACTCCCCAATGTTTCCCTTTCGGCTTTTCCCATCAGGGGTCGCCACAGCGAACGAGTCGCATGGTGAACTTGGCAATGTTTTACGCCGGATGCCCTTCCTGACGCAACCCTCTCAAAGCAACCGGGCTTGGGACCGGCACAGAAGTAGAGAAGGGAACAGGGAGCAGCCCGGAGTTGAACCCTGGTTTCACGGACGGAAGGCACCGCAAACCAGCACGAGCTAAACCGGCATCAAAGACTCCCCAACATATCCCGGAAATCCTGACATATATTGAAAAGTTCAAGGATTTGAAGGACCAAAAGTCATAGCTGAAGAAAGCTGAAAATATATAGTATTAATATTTGAATGATCATGGCTGAAAAATTGTAGGAGTTCAGTGGCAAAAAATGGCGGAAAATACTATGATAAAGAAAGTGAAACAGGAAAACAATGGGTTGAATATTTTATAGCATTCAACCAAATAATAAAATACGCACATGATCTAAAACAATAGTGGTTGTGTGAAAATTCAGTGACACAGAAGTTTGAATTCATTGATTTAATTTTATTCATAGATAATAACTTAAGAAAGTGAAGACAGACATTTTCCAGAGTTAAAAATCAACAATGGCTCAAAGACAGATTGAACATTTGATGGCACAAACGAGCATTTGGCTCTTAAGAGAAATAACATTTAAATTTAGAGTCAATAAAAGCAAAGAATTAACATGTAGGGTTTCCTGCTTTGATAAGAAACAAAGCCTGAGATCTTTACAGTTACACAGATGATGAGTCACCAGATCTACTCTAAAATGTTTGAGGAAACAACTGCATTGTTATTTTACAAACATTTTATTTACTCTGTTTTCACACTGTCAAAGGGTAAATGCGTGTGGCTAAAAAGGTTAGCCTTTTCTGGGTCGTCGTCTTTGCGCTGATGGAGTTCAGGCCGGCTGTAGAAACAACCTTTTTTATCTTTTCATGAGCTGATCCTTCAGTTCGGGGTCGGTAAATCATCCGTCACAGAAGAAGTGGACAAAAACTCAGACAAACACCAGGCCGTTCCGTCCTCGTCACTCATCCTTGTCATGGTTGAGGGCGCTGCTAACAGCTGGTGGAGTCAACACAATAAAACAACAAATGTTGCACTTATTCACAGTCTAGAAGGCCCACCTGAATGCTTACAGACAGTAACTGACCTTCTTTTGTGACGGTCTCACAGAGGGACTTCGTCCGAGCTTTCAGATCAGTGGCCATGTTGTCCATGGCCGTCTGATGTTTCAAGAAAAATGGCAGAATCACACGACTGTACAGCATGTTGGAGCCGTTCCACTTCACCGGAGCCATGCACCAAACCAAGAACAGACACTGCAGAGAACGCAGAAGAGCAGACCGCGCATGAAATGTGGGGCTGTGACGAGTATCCGAATACTGGGATACTCGTGAGCTGTTCCCGAAATTTAAGTACGAATATTTATGACGTGTGAGATTGCTGATGTTAGATCTTTATAAATCTAATGGAGTGTAGTAAAAATACACCGTAGGCTGTGCAATTAATGCTCTAAAATGCAGAATGTTGGATTTAAAACTAAAACCGCATTCACGTCTGTCACCAGGTGTAAACAAACTTCAAAGTAAAGCGTCGGTTAAACTTCTCATTTTCAAAGTAAAACTATCGAGTACTTTTGTAAATTAAAAAAAAAAAAGAAAGAGACTGAAGTTCAAAATACTAAAATATTTTCTTTAAATAATTATTTGTTTTCAATATATATTATATTATAATAAAAGGTTTGAAAAAAAATCAAATTAAAAATATATGATTTTAAAAATACGACAAAAATCTTGTGATTGATTTCTTCTAAAGATAAAGTCTGTTTCTAAAAGCTGTCTGTTGGAAGCACTGGGGTCAGTTTGGATTCAAGTGTGAGAGGGTTTTCTAGTTATTCAATAGGTGTTTCTGTGTTTTCTTGTCTTCATCTACTGGAACTGAAGCAACAAATCTTTGAGAATAAACATCTGTGCAGAACATTTTCTGGATTTGTTGTTAAACGATGCAAAGCGTCAGTGATGTTTAGGTTTCCTTTACTGCTGTGAGTTTTTAAAGTGATAAATGTTTCTTTCTCTCAAAATCTTTGTGTTTTTATCCATTACATTTTGTGGATTTCTAAATAAAAGTATAAATGATTGTGTTTAAGGACATTTTAAATGTTCCTCATCCAGTAAAAAGACATGCATATAGCAACCATCCAGACATATTAAGATTAAATAGTATGAATTGTGGTTCGATCTGTGATCCACAGCCCTCATGAAAAGGCTGCTGTCCAGGATTAACCTAAGAGGTGTCGTTTTTGGACTGAACAGAAACAGTTAAAGTTAAAGGACTAACACACCTTGCCAACATAGTAAAATGGCAACCAGAAGAGAAAAATGTCGGAGAAAGCCTCAACAACGGTGAAGAGTCCATAAACAACCCAGTAGGTCAGCCACTGCGTGTCATCCTCCTTGTTCTTGCTCTCAATGGCTTTGATGCTGAGAAGAAGAAGAGGAAGAGGAAGAAGAGTTTGAAATCCACAACAGAAGCACATGGTTGACATTTACAGTGAAAGTCTTTCCACATTTATTTCACCACATTTCTGCTTGTCTGAAAGTTACCAATAATGCTGAATTAAGATCCGACTATTATAGAGAAATGTGGGCGTCTGCCATCACAAGACTAGACCTTCACAAAAACAGAGCATGACCTTCATGTTCAAATCAATGACTGCACAGGTATGGAGGTTCTCCTACTCACGAGAAATAAGCTGGATAAATGAAGCCAATCAGGTTACTGAGTAACGAGGCTCCGTATCCAAACAGCAGGTACAGAACGAGAAAACCAAACAAACCTGCAGGGAAAACAAAACCAACGGTTAGAGGAGGCGGGGATGTGAAAGCCGCTGCAGGAAGAACCAGGCGGTGAGATCCAGTTACACAAGCTCAGTTTCAGCTCAGTATGTGGTTCAAAATATCATTTCAGATGGTTGTGAGGATAAGAAATAACAATGAACATTTTTTTTTTTAAATCAGAGAAGGGTAAGAAGTTGGATTTTTGGAAAGGACACATTTTTAAATTTTATGAAAAATTCAGACGGATTCTTATGTGAATGTGAAAGTTTTTCCAAAAGCTGTACATTTAATGACAATAAATACATTGCTGTTGGTTTAACAGTTAATAAGAATGTTTTTTTTATTGGGACCGTCTCCTATTTAGATTCTTCTTTTTTTTTTTTTTTATTCTGACCCTTTAGCAAAAAGAGTCCAATAGTTTCCAACATCTGAGTTAGCATATTTGCTACAGAAATAATCAAATAAGCAACAGTGCTAAAGAATGACATAATACACAACTGAAAAATATAAACGGACATTTAAGTGAAATCTAAGAGCTCTTTTAAAGATTTATATTTAAATCCAGAATTAAACATGGCGTGCATTCATTTGGATTCCTTCACTTTCAAGTTGCCAAAATCCCATGTTACCCACTTGGTGTTGCACAACAGCGCCGCTCTAGTGGCAGCTTTTCAAACTCAGCTCGTTTTAAGATTTTGTATCAAGGTATATTTTAAATACCACAGAACTTTTTTAAATTTAGTCAAGATTACTGTCTTTTTGAAATATTTATTTATATTCATAACTGCAATAACATAAAACTGTTTCGTAGTTGGAAATCCTTATTGAGTTTGTTCTTGAGCCAGAATGAAACCAAACAAGCTGAAGAGGATGAAGCCGAGACATTGGGCAAGAGAAAAATGAGAGGAAGGAAAGAAGAAGGGATTCTTTTCTTCCCTCAATTGTGATGCAAGATGACAGAAAAGTTAAAGGAATGAGGAACTCTGAGGTCGTTTCTGCAGAAATATTTTCCAGACTTTCCTAACAAAATTTTGATAATTTGCTTAACCGGACCAGGAGGAACAAGGAAGTGCTGGCTGTGAGCGGCCGTCCACGCAGTCAAAGGAGATCGGCGCCCGCCTTCCTGGGCTGCGTGCAAGCTCAGCTGTTGCCAGGATACAAAGGAGGCTTCACACTGGTGTGGCTCCCTGGAGATTTCTACTGTCCGTCGTGCTGACTGTTCTGACTTCAGAGTTTTCTTCATTTCAGATTATTTTTCCTCAATAATTAATGAATAGTGATAAGGTTTTCTTTTGGTAGGTTGGGAACTGAACTAAGTCAAACCTGTCTAATCCTCCACCATATGGATGTGAAGCCTAAAGCCAAAAGCCACACCAACCTCTTTAGAATAATAAATGTATACACCATTAAAGGCATTAGCTTTCTTAGCGTTTCACATAGACGTAGCATCAGTGGAGGTTGCAGCTGTTTGCACGCCACAACACACAAAAATATATCCTGCACTCTTCACAAACTCTGACCAAACTAGAAGAACTGGTTGAATATAATGTAAACAAGTCAAACTAGCGCTGTAGGCTATGAATGTGGAGGTAATGTTCACCAGTGCATTAACTGACACTGTACCAACAGAAGCTGTTCTACAGCAAAGCACATTTTTGAAAGTTTTACACAGAACAGGAAGTTAACCTAAACAAGGTCGTTTCAAAGAACATAAAGACTGGTTTTCTCTGTTAGCTGCAGTGAGATTAGCTTAAAAGATGACAAACTTTGAAGAAATTTCAGTCTGCACATCCGACGGATTCAGGATCACAGGAGTTTGCAAGAAATCCTGAGAAGTTTCATTTAGAAACGTTGTCAAACACAGATGAAACACAAAGTACACGGCAGAAGGAAAAGCACGTAACGCCACTTTATCAGCGCGCATGGGGCACACATGGAGCATACAGACTTATGCTTCCAAACCTGCAGCCTGTTTCAGTCATACAAGAACTGAAAGTTGGAGAAAATTCCCCTGAAAGCCAGTTTGATTCGTGCAGCAAAACAAACTGTTGACTAACAACCTTCTGGGTGTTTGGCTGATTACGAGTATAAAAAACGGTTTCCAAAGAATGATTCAATCCTTATTGATAAGTGTGGCTCTGTGGCAATAATCTGAAGTGCACATCTAGACGAGCAAACTTTGCTACAAACCACTAAAACAGGAAATGTCTATAACCTAGAATCATTTCTGGTAGGCGATGTTTTTCTTTTTGTGTAGAAAACAAAAATAGAATCTTATAAAATAGCTAAAAAACATTTCAACGAAGGCCAACATCTTCTCAAATCAAACCTTCTTCAATGAAAATTGTGTTTTTGGTGTTTTTAACATGTTCTTGCAGCATTTCTCGTGATGGAGGGCATATATAAAAGGAATTTAATATTAAAACTGGTTTTCTGAGCATTTCTTTATAGGAGCAGATAAAAACCTGCCTGAGCTGAAATGGGCGGGTCAAAGTCTTCCTGCTCCTGCGCCAAACTGATGCATCGACTTGCAGACAAGTAGATCTATTAACGTCTTCATTTTCCTCGTCCGAGCTACCATCTGCTAAAAACCGTACCGTTGGATAGCTCAGATATTGCTTGCAGGTTTTGTTGCACCAGTAAAGCTAGCTTGGGGTTTTATGGGGCTGTAAGCTAGCGGGAGAGAATGCAAACAAAGGACATCAGCCGAGGGTTACTTCTGCGCCAACACTCCACTCACAACTCAGAGGTGAATTTCTGCTGATCTGCAGGAAATACACCTTATTTGTGCTTAAAACCACATAATAAAATTCACTTTTACAATAAATAAAAATATATCTAGAGAGATAATAATAATTATAGAGTCCAAAGGGAGTATTAAAGGGAGTCACTGCGCATGTTCACTTCACCATTGAAGAACTTTGTTTCCGCATAGGAAAATTTACAGCGTTAATATATACGTTGCTGTCCTCACTGGGATAGCTTGTACTGTGATTTTCATTTTCATTTGGAACAAGGTCCAGTGGACTTAGTGGACATTTGTGCAGCTTTCTCATGGTTTTGGATCGATTTCACAGCGTTGTGAAAGGTAATTAGGTCCCCAAAACCGGTCCCTCAACATTGAGGAAACGCGCAACATTCGCCGTCGCAGACCAGAGTCTCACATGTCAATATAAACGAATGCAGTAAGGCGCAGTCACAGGTTCAAGCCCTTAATACAGAATAATAAACTGCATTTGGCAGGCCTAAAGCATGTAAAAATTGCAGAAAAACTTGAATAATGTCCTGTGACAAAGTGATGGTGTTCAGAGCACAGATAGGGAAGATGTGGTATAAAAAAAACTTGATACCTGTGATTACCAAGTTTTCCCATTGTCTTCTAAAAACACTAAAAAACAAAGACGTTAAATATGAATAACTTGGCTATTTAATGTATTTCTATCTTCAGAATTAGATGCTCTATCATTTGTCACCAACTTATATCTTTGGACCTTACAAAATCGTGGCTAGTGGTCCCTAATAATTATAAAGGTTTATTTCATAAACCAAAGGTGACCTTACATGACTTTTTGGCAGACTCCTGCAGTAACAAGTATTAAATAATCACCAGAGACACTTGGCTGTCTGAACATGCAGTATTCTGTTACCACGCATCTGTTTTCATCAACACTGGGTACAGATAGAGGGTTTGAAAGTAGGTCACATATATACATTACCTGCATCTGTGTACTAGTACAACAAACCCACCTGAGGTGTCAGATACCTATTGACTTACACTGTGCAAATTGACTCAACTCAGCTATCTCAAACTCTACTAAGGGCGGAAGAGGCTTTAGCAGGATGACCAGGATCCCCTTTCATTTCTGCCATGCAAATGATACGTGAAGGCTGATAAAAATACCCCTGCAGACCAGCTGCTGCTGCTGGTTTCCGGATATTAAAAGCAAACCTTTTACCAGCAATATTTCGACACTTAAAAACACTCCTAAAATCTGCGGGTGCGAGTTGGCTGCCCTTTGGCTCCCGGAGAGCCCGAAAAGGGCAGTAAACCGAGGCAGTGACACAGGATCTGAGTCAGTGCCGGGGATGTAACCACAACACGGTGACACAACAGGAGAAGCTAGCATCACACGAGGAGTAAAGTCAACACGGAGTGTGTTTAAGTTAAACTATCGAGGCAAGAAGAAAAAAAATAAGACAAAGTAAAACCTACCCAAAACGATAAACTCCTTTTTCACGCCGGTTTTTTGTTCCAACGTCGCTAACTGATCTGTGACAAAGTTCTTTTCGTTAAGAAAAGCAGTAAAGCGCTCCTTCAGCTGGTTCATTTCGGATGTTTTTTTCGGGAGAACCTGTGTCGAGTCTGAAACAAACAAACACAACTGTGTTAAACAAAGAGAAGAAGTTTAAAAAGATAAAAGTAGAAGACGAAAAACTTTACTGACCTGAGCTGAAGCGGAATGAGCCGCAGACCGCTGCTGGCTCAAACTTTGTTAACTGCAGCGACGGCTGGGGGCGAGGGGGAGGGGTTCGAATCCAGCCTGTGCTGACCAATCACAGCGCGTCGCTGAGAAGTGACGAAAGAGCACGGGCGGTTCGTTATAAAAAAACAAAAATTATATCAAATTTATAGGGTAAAAAAGGAAATACAATTTAAAAATATACAAAACAAAACAGAAAAAAAATAGCACTTAACTGAAGAATATTAGAATAAAAAAAATCAATAAAGCTTTATTTAAAAAATAAAATTGAATGGAAACCATAATGTTTGATGGAGTGTTTTTTATTTATTTTTTATAAAGTTGTCTTATCAGTGGAACACATACTTGAGGATCAGTGTTTTAAAGAACAATTGTGACATTTTGTTACAACAGAGTCCATATCTTTAATGTTCTCTGGAGACTTGAACTTGTAAATTGTGACTTTTTAACATCTCTGCTTTTACATTTGTTATCTCAGAGGTTGTCGCTTTGTCAGTATTTGCATTTGTTAGGATAACTTGTCTGCTACTTAAAAGCTGGTTGAACTTTTATTACTTTTATTGTTTTGCAGATTGCCCATTTGAAGGCCACAAACTGTAATATTTTATAGATATTTCTAAATGTGGATCATAAACATTTGTTAGAATGAAAAATAAAATTTCAAATCTCTACAAGCCTTCGGATGAAATGACTGTCTTTTAGCTGGGTAAGCGTTTGTGGCACATTCACCTGTGTGTTTTGAAATGACACGCCTTGTGTTTAGTGTTTTAAATAACCAGATACACAGAAAACAGATCACAGTTTACACGTCAAACTTCTTATCCAGAATTTTGAATAAACTCCAGTTTTTCTTCGTTCTTAAATTTTCAGAATATTATCACCAAAGTATTTGTGAAGTTTATCCTTCAATGGCAGCATTTAAATATTAAATTTTTAGATTATCCACTATTTTTAGTATGTGTTGATAATAGAACATCATCGTTCGCTCTCCTTCCTGTTCACAATTTCACAATTTTCTGAACAAACATTATTCAGCATGTCACCATTTACATGCAATCTGTAGGTGACGCGCTATCCTGTTCAGATTATGTAAGTAGAACAAAAAAAGATTACACAATGGTAAATGTTTTACATCTTAACAGTCAACTGTGTATTCATTTTTACCTGCTAAAGACATGAACCATGTGGTTACATAGCACTTTTCTTACCTTTATTAAGGCCCATAGTGCTTTACTTTTTAAGTCTGTCATGACCCATTTGACATGAAAATTAACATAGTTAATTTTAACATCATTTGACTTGACATTTTGTTTATTTTCTTTCTTTCAAAGACTTTGACAGGCAGAGGAGTTGATGATTGATAGAAATGTGATTACTTCCTGTGATGTGATTAAGTTTAGATCATCTCTCTTCAGAGTCGCAGACTTGGATTTGAGTCACACGTAGAAACTCAAAGCTTAACTTGAGACTCGACCTCAAAGACTACAGACTTCAGGTTTGGGACTTGCAAACATTGTACATTGGTTAAATCATATTTTTTAGCTGCGCTGTCAAGTCTAAAAATAAAAGGACTTTTTACAATGCTTCTGTGTTGAAAATACAGAAACACCCATTGCCACTTATTGCATTTTCATGAGTCAGATCCACAAGATCCACAACGGTTCAAATCCCATCACTAGAATGTCCCCTAAGGGATCCTTTATTTGATATCTCCTTAGAAATACTTTGTGTTGTTTTCAGGTGAAGCACCTTAAAATTATTAAGAAAAGGTTTCCAAACAACTGCCAAATGGATCTACACCAATGACTAATTTTTCTAACCTCTTGATTTATACAAAATTCTTCAATTCTAAGGTCTTGAAGGCCTTTTTAAAGCAATTGGTTTTCATTAATCAGAAATGTTTAAGTTAGAAAAAACACGTTGGTGTTTACTGTTCCTGAAACTTACTTCTGCTATAACGAGAGTGATCTGATTAAGCTTCATCACACAAAGAAATTAGAACTACAGGTATGATTTGGATCCAAATGGTTCCAAGTTTCAAAACTGATTGTGTGTCTGTAGTAATTTGGTTATATAGGACTTTTCTTACCTTTATTAAGGCCCACAGTGCCTTACACCCATGTATAAACATAACAAATAATCTTTATTCCTATAATCTAACCAAAATGATCTGTCTGAGGCAAATTGTTAATCTGATTGAATAGAATCAACCTTAATCATAAAATAATTTCAAGATTAGATAAATCGATTATAATTGATGTTGGAAAATACCATTTGGATTAAGGCATGGCAGGTTTATTTTACTAAAACATAAAAACGACCAAGTGCATCACAATGACCCACACTCATGCAATGGCAGCAAAAACTGATCAAGCCATTATTCCAGTCCAATGTGTGGAAACACTTTGAATTTAGCAAAGACATGTGACCACAGTGTGCTAGAATGTTCCAATAATGTACCATTTGGATTTGTCAGGAATTGATGGTGGAGGACCCAAAAAGCAGGAGACCAAGCTTGGTGACAGGAAATAAAACATTTAATAAACAAACTGAAACATGACAAAACTATGGGGAGAAACAAACCGGTGACAAAACAGAGCAGATGACGTGACAAGGATGAACAGAAACCAAGACACTTAAATTAACTGAACTGAAGACAGCTGTGGATCATGAACCTGAAACTGGAGTGACTGACAAGAAGGAAACCAAAAACATGACAAAAAAAACAAACCACTGAATCCTTACAGGATTATTTTGATGTGCAAAACAACAGTGGGCTGAATTTACGAAACAAATATGTGAATGGATTTGCCAATAATTTTTGTTTACTTGTTTTTTTGTACACATATTTAATTTACACTTGAATATCTGGCGAGAAATAACTGGAAAATGTCAGTACCCAGGTATTATTTTTCTGAGTCACACTGGTTGAATTTTAGGGTTAAGATGTCCTGGATCAGTTTTTGGTCACTGAGTCGTAGGGTTCAGAATGAACAAATACTTTAATTTGACTTATTTTTTTCAAGCATTAAGTGTATAAGTATATATCGGCAATGAATCATATTGGCGACCAACAATTGTAAAATGAATCATATCATTAAATTAAATCATCACACGTTTTCACACATACACACTCTGACGGAGGCAGATCTGTCATGCAAAGTGCTAACCAGACCATCAGGAGCAGCGTGAAGTTCATTATTTTAACCATGAACACTTGGACACATGGAAAGGTACGGCAGGCACCGAGTCTGTATGAGAGGCTTTACCTCTGGTCCCCAGCTGCTCCCCAACACTGTCATGGTTACAAAAGCATCCAGGTTAACAGGTGGAGGCCTGTCGTAAACCTGTGGTGACAGCAGAGGGCAGTATGCACCTAATGTGCATGAGCAGCACGGAATATAGAGGAGTTGATGATTGATAGAAATGTGATTACTTCCTGTGATGCAGATTAAGTTCAGATCATCTGTCTTCAGAGTCGCAGACTTGGATTTGAGTCACACGTAGAAACTCAAAGCTTAACTTGAGACTCGACCTCAAAGACTACAGACTTGAGCTTCGGGACTTGCAAACATTGTACATTTGTTAAATCATATTTTTTAGCTGCGCTGTCAAGTCTAAAAATAAAAATTCTTTTTACAATGTTTCCGTGTTGAAAATACAGAAACACCAATTGCCACTTATTGCATTTTCATGAGTCAGATCCATAAGTAGAACGGTTCAAATCCCATCACTAGAATGTCCCCTAAGGGATCTTTCATTTGCTCTCTCCTTAGAAATATTTTGTGTTGTTTTCAGGAGAAGCCACTTAAAATTATTAAGAAAAAGTTTTCAAACAAATGCCAAATGGATCTACACCAATGACTAATTTTTCTAACCTCTTGATTTATACACAATTCTTCAATTTCAAGGTCTTGAAAGCCTTTTTAAAGCAATTGGTTTTCGTTAATCAGAAATGTTTAGGTTAAAAAACACATGTTGGTGTTTACTGTTCCTGAAACTTACTTCTGCTATAACGAGAGTGATCTGATTAAGCTTCATCACACAAAGAAATTAGAACTACAGGTATGATTCTGATCCAAATGGTTCCAAGTTTCAAAACTGATTGTGTGTCTGTAGTAATTTGGTTATATAGGACTTTTCTTACCTTTATTAAGGCCCACAGTGCCTTACACCCATGTATAAACATAACAAATAATCTCTATTCCTATAATCTAACCAAATTGATCTGTCTGAGGCAAATTGTTAGTCGGATTGAATCAAATCAACCTTAACCAGTATAAAATAATTTCAAAATGAGATAAATCGATTATAATCGAAATATGAAAATACCATTTGGATTAAGGCATGGTGGGTTTATTTTACTAAAACATAAAAACGACCAAGTGCATCACAATGACCCACACTCATGCAATGGCAGCAAAAACTAATCAAGCCATCATTCCAGTCCAATGTGTGGAAACACTTTGAATTTAGCAAAGACATGTGACCACAGTGTGCTAGAATGTTCCAATAATGTACCATTTGGATTATTTTGATGTGCAAAAATAACAGTTGGCTGAATTTACGAAACAAATATGTGAATGGATTTGCCACTAATTTTTGTTTGCTTGTTTTTTTGTACACATTTTATTTACACTTTAATATCTTGCAAGAAATAACTGGAAAACGTCAGTACGCAGGTATTATTTTTCTGAGTCACCCTGGTTGAATTTTAGGGTTAGGATGTCCTGGAGGTCAGTGAGTCGTATGGTTCAGAATGAACAAATACTTTAATTTGACTTATTTAGTTCAAGCATTAAGCGTATATCGACAATATCAGCAATAAATCATATTGGCGACCAACAATTATAAAATGAATCATATCACCAAGTATTATCCAACAAAACCCCTAATTTGAGCAATTTCACACCAATCTTCCTAGTTGGATGATTGGAATTTCATTTATCTTTTGAACAAAGGTCTACCTCATTTGAAATGTTGCTAAAATTAGAATTACACAGCACACAAGTTTGAACATAAATCTATCAATTATGGGTTAAATTCCACAAAGTTGGACTATTCTTGTGGTCTTGGTTGTAAAGTGAACTATTGATTGCATAAACATGGTGATGACAACACAGTATACCGATATTCACAACAAAGATTGCTTAATTCAATTAGATTTCATTTATATAGCTCAATATTACAATAGTCGCCTCAATGGGTTTCATGCCGATAATTGTATAAGAACATGAGATCAAAATGGACATGAAGTCACAGAAATCAATAGGTAATGGCTAACCTAACCTAAACAGACTAAAATTAAACTGGACTTCCCTGCCCTTACACCCTCCTTCTTGGTAAGGAAAAACTCCTAAAAGTAAACAGATTAAGTGAAAAAGTTACAACCTAGCCTCAACAGATTTAATTGTGCCACTTTTCCTTTTTTTCCCTCTATTGCTTGGAAAGGATTTTCGCAAATTGCAGTTTATATTATGTTCCCTTTGTAGTCTCTTATTCCTTGCCCTTGTTCTTGTGTATCTGTTTTTTTTGCCGTTCTGTTTGTTTGTTTATCCTTTTAGTTGTTCAAATGTATATTGTTCTGTAACAAAAATTCTTTAATAAATATATGTGTAAAAAAAAGAGAAAAGAAAACGGATTAAGGAAGAAAAAAAAGAATAAACCTCAGGGATTTCTCCATGATAGAGGGATCCTCTCCCAGGACGGACAGGCAAAGTACCAGAACTCTTCGAGGAGAATGAACTAATCTAACTCTACAACATGTTTGTATAGTGTACCAGATGGGCTTCATCCAAATGAAGCTGGGGGACGGGTGGGGGCGCGAGACGAGCCAGAGGCGAGGTCCACGGCCAAATGACGGTAGCCAAATGAAGGTA
Organism: Oryzias latipes; assembly: GCF_053564925.1. Lineage (NCBI taxonomy): Eukaryota > Metazoa > Chordata > Actinopteri > Beloniformes > Adrianichthyidae > Oryzias > Oryzias latipes. The sequence continues at coordinate 24,455,191 of NC_136258.1, forward strand.
GCCAAACATATATTAATAAAAACAACAGAAACATCAGGCAACTATCATAAACTCATTACAAACATTTTTTTGATGTATAATATAATTTAAATTTCTTTTTTTTTTTTAACAAAAAAAAATAATTCTAAAATTCCCATTGAACCTTAATATAAATATAAAAAATGAAATGAAATGACGCATGAAACTATAATTTTTGGGGTCAGTCGTTAAAAAGATTTCAGATTTAACTAGCAGAAGAAGCCAAAACTGGAAGAAAAGTATGATAATACTCATCTGATTCTAATAAAGGTATTTGGGTCATGATGGCATCAAAGCGGAAAAAGTCTGTTACAAAGAAATTGCAGAAGAACATATTGTGCATGAACATTTTTTAGAAATATAACTTAAGATTAAAGATTTAGTTAGATAAAAGAAAATGAAGTTAAATACTAAGGTCGGAGCACATTTTGTTCCATGGGTTTCCTTCTGTGCCATTCATTAAGCGTTATTGGATTGTTCAGCTGACGTAAACATTCAAGGTTACACAGGAAAGACTCCTGTTTGGAATCTCCTGTTAGGTCAGCAAAGAATCAGTGACGGCAGCAGACGTCTGACGGCTCTAGAATTAGAAAGATGACAAGAATAGAACCACAGTCAGGACAGATTAACAGCACACAATGATTTCTGAATGAATTCCTCAAACTTTTATACCTTTTTTTTTAGCTTTACATGACTTGTATCAATCAAATTTTATCTATTTGGGATGAAATAAAATAATGTGCTTCATGATCTTTAAAAACAAACAAAAGTGCACGTGTTTTCAGTAATATTAGGCCTATTTTTTATCAAAATAATAAGAAACATTCGGATGTTCTAACACAAGTTGTAGGTGCATATTAAGAAAAATGTCTTTTTTTTGTATGTAAGACTAATTAAAATCAATTTCTGACAGGAAACTCAAATGTATAAGTAAGCGTGTGTGCATGTTTTTTATGAATGGAAAGGCTTGGTGGAGGTGGGCTCTAATAACTGAGGCTGAGCTATGAATGGGGCTCATGTTTATCTGGCTCTCACCCACTCTAATGGGCCTTGGTCACTGTGAAGGAGTCTCTGTTTGCAGCAGGAAGAGATAATCCATTTAGGTGATGCTTTACCTGGAATAGGTAAGTCATTACTTCCTCTCAGATGAGATTCCTTCCCCGATGAGAAGCTGCGAGTCTTAGAGGACTCACATTCAATCAGCTTGTCTTGCTCTCATCTACCTCACATTTTTCCGGGACAAAAAACAAGCCCGTCGCACCCGTCCAAGGAAATCTGACATCTGTGGGGAGTTGGAGGGGTTGGGGGGCTGGAAAGCACCTGAATCAGGATGGAGATGCTGAGGAAGTTTACCAAACGTTTGGTGCCTGTGAAAGTCATGGAGTACATGAAGGACTATTGCAAGAGGAACGGGCTGCTGACGCTCTCCGTCTTTGCTGTCGTTACCGGCTGTGTGCTTGGATTTTCCCTCCGGACCCTCAACCTTTCTACACAGGTAGGAAGGGACGGACACCATTTAGAGGCCAGATGCTGGATCTAAAATGACATCCTTTAGAATACTGTGGGGAAATGAAAAAAAAAAAATCTAGAGTTCAAGAAAATGAACAGTTAGATCCAAGAAAAGAACATTAGATGTGGAAAATTGAAGTTAATCAAGAAAAAGTGAGTTCCCTACATCTTGATCACATTGTTTGCTGTGTAATGTCACGTTCCAATAAACTTTATTGTTCCATTCAAAGTCAAAATGGGTTTAAACCTCTAAAAAAAAAAGGAGAGGTTTCATTATGCATACATGTTACAAAAATACATTTCATTTTATAAATGATTTATGGAGCTTCCTTCTTCTTTTGTGAGTGTACTGTTTATCTCTAAAGTATGACGGGCCGTCAAACCTACAGGAGTTGTTCTGGTAAAGTTTTTTCTGCTCAGTTCAGAGGAGTGCAAGCATTGATTTGAAGGTTATGTACCGCACTCAGTGGGTCATTTTAAGGTAAGATGCTATAAGCAGCTTAGTGAATTTTGGCACAGAGTTAGATTTCTAAACAAATTCCAGTGTGAATGCAACGACACTATCAAAGTTAAGCATTGAATGGAAGTTCAGCTGCTTCGAGGAATTCATTCAATTATTTGTCTAACCTTATCTTAATAGTGTTATATAATGTTTGTTTCATTTAAAAAAAAACATGAATAATGATGTCTAATGCTGACTTGATGCTATGACACTCTTCTGAAAAAGCAGGGCAGATAAGGTTTACAGGTATAACCCAGTGTAGCTTGAGGTTGTAGTAAGCATTTAAATAGGGAAAAGATTTTAAACTGTTGACACATAATGTTGTATGCAACAAAATAAGATTCCAAGCACTATTTCTGATTTCAGACTAAATAAAATTCTTGAGCATTTCCTTTTTTTATTTCTTATAAACAGTTTTTTAATTCTAATTTTCTATCAATTAAAACGAATAAACTGTCGTCAAATTTTTTCTTGACTTTCATGCATTGTAGATTTTTTTTAGAGCACATTCATCCAAATCTTTTTCTTTTACAGGCCAAAATCTACTTTGCGTTTCCTGGAGAATTGCTGATGAGGATGTTGAAGATGTTAATTCTCCCGCTTATCACTTCCAGGTAAAAAAAACAGTCAAAAATAATTACACATTTGCTTTAATAACTGAGTCTTTTTTAGGACTTTTGTGGGATGCGAGTCCACACTTTAATCTGCACCATTTTTAGCAAAAAAGTGAAAAGAGTTACGAAATGAACTAAAAACAACTGATAAAAGAACAATTTGTAAGAGGTCTGTAAAAAACAATGGCCGTGGTTTATTGGAACAAGCAACCAATCAGATTTGGGGGTTGGTTTTAAGATTGTACTGTCATGTAACCCCACATTGCCCTCAATCGTATAAACCTATAAGTCACAGATGAAAAGAAAGCTGCCAAAAGACTTAAAGTACATTTCAAAAATAAATTCCAGTACTCCAAATTACTTTGAGTTGGATTTCAGTGCACACAGATGTTTTAACACACTAAAACTTAATGTGGTTTGTAGTGACACTGCAAACACAAATAAAGAACACAAATTGGAAACAGAATAGTTCCTCAAATAATATTATAATAATATTGAGAAGCATTTCTGTCTCAGCAGGAATATTATTATTACAGCCCTGGAACCACTTCAAGCTTCTAACCTTTTCACTTTAGGTCTGTTTTTTGGTTAGGTCTGTTTTTTGGTTTCAATTTTATCTGCCCTTAAGGTACTTAATGTGTCTTAAGTTTCATTCTTATGGATATTAAGAAAACCAGTTATTTCAAACATGAAAGTAAATTTTATTTTCTTATTTGAAAAAGAAATAAATCCAAATTAAGCAGGAGGGGGGTCTGTACAAGAACAGGATGAGCTTTGTTTTAGACTTTAAATATAAATATATAAATCTTATATTTGCAGTTTTTACTATGCTTGAAATACACTGTTTTTATGTTTATTTTCAACTCCAGGGGGGTGAAAAGTTGGATCTAATGAATAGAAACATAATACCCAGCCATGCAAAACAGAGTGATACAAATGAGAATGTCAGCACCAACTAGCAATCGCATAGAGCAGGGGTGGGCAATTCCAGGCCTCGAGGGCCGGTGTGTCTTCATGATTTCCAGATAATCTTGCCCTACTCATGGCTGATTACCTGCTTCAGGTGTGTCCAGCCAATTAGAACATGCCAGAGCAGGGTATGCTGGAAAACATGCAGGAATGCGGCCCTCAGTGCCCACGTCTGGCATAGAGTATAACACATTCAATGCAACCAAACAAAAATATCCAGCACCTTTGTCAATTATGAAAGTTAAACTACCAAACGTTTCTCTTCAGAGAAAACCTCCAAACTCTGATTCTGCCTTGTCTTCCACATTGTCAACTTAACTTCACTCAAAAATAAAATTTTATAGCATTCCCTCTTCTGATGATGGATAACAAAAGAAAACGATCAAATGAATAAAAGCTTTATTTCTTCACTTCATCCAATGCAGTTTAATGTCTGGCCTGTCAGCCATGGACACAAAGGCAAGTGGTCGGTTAGGAGTCCTGACTATCACCTACTACCTGTGGACGACCTTCATCGCTGTCATCGTCGGCATTGTGCTGGTGCTCATCATTCATCCTGGGACGGGGTCGGAGAAAGACGGTCACCATGCAAGCACGGGACCTGTTATGACCTCGGCTGACGCGTTGCTGGACCTCATCAGGTAAATATTTACATTTGACCTGTTTGTCTGTTCATATGTGATGTAAAGGTTCACACGTGATGGCGTCAGGCAGAATTTAGATATTCCCTAAATAAAGATAAACCTGCACCCGGCAAAAAGAGCAAACAACCTAAACTTTATCTCAGCTGTACTTAACTAAAACATGTAAAAACTGGTTCTTATTTGTTTTTCTCTGTGAGAGGACGTAAAAGACTCTTTCTTCAACCTATTTCCTCTTTTCTCAGCTCATTCTCCACTCATTCTTGCCGTGTTATAATGTAAAAGCTTAGAAATAGGGTTAGAGATATATTTGGCTTTTCTGAATATACCTGGTCAATGGAAAAAGATTGTCCATTCCCCCCAGAACAAAGGAAAATCTCTTTTTGTTGTGCCAGCCGTGCAGGAGCCTTCAGCTTTACTTCCTAGTCGTATTATCTCTTAATTCTAGGACAACCACAGCTCCTAATCACAGCATGTAAACAGATTCAACAAAACGTGAACTGATAGAACTTTTACTGCTGAAAAGTTTGAGGAAATTCATTCCAATTTTACAGCAGGGATGGCAATCTGTGAAAGTCAGTAGGCAACGTGTTTGGGCATTGCAATAAAAATGGGGAGGACACAATGCTTGAAGGACTGTTGCAGCGTCACTCCCACGCAACACATCAGCTAAGAATAAGTAGACATTATTTTTGACCGGATAAGCCTTGGCTTTCTTAGAAGCTGTGTAGTTTTACACTGACGGAGGCTCAACTTGCAGGTAAATCTCAAGCTTACTGCAGGAACACTAAGACCACAAGCCAACTAATTCCTTTTCTCTAAATTACACCTAATTATGTGATAGATAGGTAATTTATTGAAACACAGCTATTTTCCATCAGTATTTTTTTTCTATCTTATTTAAGGAATAAGAATATTTCGTACCTAAACTCTTGTTTGCTTTTATTTTTACCTATGTACTTTTATTTTGAAGTAACACTGCTCTTACTTGAGTGCAGTTTTTACTAGAACAGAGGCCTCGATACATTAAAACACAACAACTAATTATGGCTAATGCCAACTGTCAAAAACAAAAGTACAAAAAAACCTTTTACATAAACAAACAAGAGTTTTGCTAAAAACAGTGACTGCTGTCAAAGATTTGTCAACACAGAAAAAAACGTCTCTCCTTATCACAATGTCTTATTAGTGTTTACATTTTAGGTAAAAAATTTAATATAAACATTGCAACATTATACATTGTCCTCAATATGTATCAGATTCACTGTCAGGCACGAAGGTGGAGAAATTATGATTTAAATGTCTTTTAAGTTCTCAAGTATTTAACATATACCTCGCATTTAAGACTTCTTTATATTCCTAAGTTTTGTAAATGTGGGATCATTTCTTCTATGAGTAAATTATTGGTGCTATTAGATTGTTGAGCAACAGAATACTGAACACATAAAACCAACATAAGACTGCTTATGACTTAGAAGAGCCTGAGTCAGAGCAGTTCTATGAAAGACTGCTCTGACTTAGAGCCTGTGTTATAATGGTGTAACAGAGACAGAGGCTGCAAAATTACATCGTAATAAAAGTGGAGCCTGTGAAATAAAGTCGTGACAGAAGTGGAGCAAATTTGTTTATTTGTAAAAAACATCTTAGCTTCAAGAGCGTTTTTTTGTATTAATGAAATTGGTTTTACCTCGAATTAATGCTCATTTGTTGTATTATTTTGCCTCCAAAAACAACTTTAACATGGCTAGAAATTGTAGCACATTAAATTTTTCCAAGTAACAGATTATTTGACATTGTTGTCTTTTTAGCACTTTTTGGTAGCCAGATTAACACTTCCTGCTTCCAACTGAAATGGGAACAACATTTATTATTTATGTGTTTTCTTTCTTTTCTAGAAACATGATTCCATCCAACCTTATTGAAGCAACTTTTCAGCAGGTGAGAGGATAAAATAAAACTGCTAACTTTGTAGAAATCTTGATTGTGTTTATTATTTTTTTTACATGTCTCTGATGCTTCTTTCATTCCAGTATCGGACAGATTTGGTGCCAATAATTCAGAATTCTGATGAAAAAGAGTCTCAGGTCAACTATGTGTACGTCATGCCCGACTACCACAACCCTCAGCTGGGTCACCCAGTGTTCCTGGAAATCACCCCTGCACCTGACATAAAGTATAAGATTGTCCCCAGCACAAGCAAGGGCATGAATGTCTTGGGAATCGTCATCTTCTCAGCTACCATGGGTAAGAGGATCACCATCAAATCTAACCCCTCCACTTCCTGACTTACTGAGTTCTTTAAGGGGTCAAAACAGTCTGCAGATGCAAAGAATTACTGCCACAATTACATTAACTGGTTGAAGTTTTGTTGGAATTTCTGCTTTATTGAATACTTTCATAAATTAAATATTAATAAAATATGTGTATCTAAAAATAACTTTAAAAATGTGTTCTCAACAAAAAAATCTTTAGCATGAAAAAGAAAAAAAAACGTTACTCTAGATTACACATGTTCCCAAAAATGTAAGGTATTTTATTACAATTTCGTAAAACAGCAGATTTATTTAGACGCTAACAATTTTAGTAAAACAACCAACTGACAAAAGTTTTTATTTATTTATTTATTTGGGGGGGGGGGGGGGGTAAGATTTATAGTACGACGATGAAGCAGGACAAATATCAAATAAAGACTCTTTTTTTTCTCTAACCCCATGTTAAATACCACAGTTGTTTTATGTCTCATTACCTCTTTTCAGTGGAAAAAAAATACTTTAAAATAATTGTTTACTATTTAACTGTGGCATTTTTCTTCTATCATCACAGAATTCGTACCTGAAATCTCACAAAACAATGTTTTGTTTTTGTGGCAAAATTAGGTTTAACATGGGATCCAAAAAGTTAATAATAATGATTATATGCATTATCTTTCCTAGTTTTATAACTAATCATTCAGAGGCTAAAGTCACAGTATGTCTCTTGTGTCTGTTTTCAGGTCTGCTGCTGGGGAAGATGGGAGAACGTGGATTACCGCTGGTCAACGTGTGCCAGTGCATCAACGAGTGTGTGATGAAGATCATCAACGCTGCCATGTGGTGAGTTAAAACTCCACATTCAGATCCCAAAAGATTCTGCTGCATGTGACAAAAAAGTCTCACTGCTTAGCGCAAAGTGGGATTAAATGTAAGAATAAATCAATAAAACTCCACTCAGCATCATGGTACTAAAGGAATGAATGCGCCCATTTAAGATGGTAAACCAATGACTGTTTTTCATCACAATCATTGGTTAAGTTAATTATTATTATTATGAGTTTTTTTATTTTGCCCAAATGAAGTTACTTTGTTTGACTACTTTTATTCCCGTCTATCTTTTCACTCGTGCTTAATTTATTACAGAAACAACCCTTTTTGCTTGAATTCCCTGCTTAAATGGATTTTTTGGCTGCTCTTCCTACGTTTTCCACACTGGAAGACACTGTGTGCTCCAACTCATTTGACTTTGGGCATCTATCTCTGGCATTAATCTTCTATAACACCCTCTTATTTTCTGGATCCTGGCAACGGGAGTTTGATCCCATTCAGCCACGGGAGCATTAGTGAGGTCAGCTACCGATGCTGGACATTGAGGTCTGGTTGTTTGTTACGACTTAATCCCTTTAGGATTGGTGGTGCTGAGGTTGAACAGGTCAAACTCACAAAACTACAGATGAGGAATAGGGATAAAACATTTCTTAGATAATGACAAGTTGATTTTTAAAATTAAAAACCACAGGTGAAACCAATATGTGCAGGGCGGGTTTGAGTTCAATCGTCAGGTATCAGTTGAGTTTTGAGATCCAGCAGCTGCAAGAACACTCTGAAATGTTGATGCAATTGTTTTCTTGAATCAAAAGAAACAACAGAAAATGCTTCATAACATAGGAGAGGAATAGCACTAAAGAACTGCTCATCATTTTTTATCTGAATGCAGGTACTTCCCTTTCGGTATTGTCTTCCTGGTGGCGGGGAAGATCCTGGATATGCACGACCCCGCCCACTTAGGGGAGAAACTCGGCATGTACTTCATCACAGTCTTGGCCGGCCTGTTTGTCCACGGCCTCATCCTGCTGCCACTCTTCTACTTCTTCTTTACTCGCAAAAACCCCTTTGTCTACATCAGAGGGCTGCTGCAGGCTCTTGTCATCGCCTTGGCCACCTCCTCCAGGTAAGAAGAGGCATCTCTATCTGAAGAAACTCAGTTTGACTTTCTTGTCCTTCAACCCTGATGTTGTGCTTTTTCCTGAAGTTCTGCCACTCTGCCTATCACCATGAAGTGTCTCCTGGAGAACTGCGGTGTAGACCGGCAGATAGCTCGCTTTGTACTCCCAGTGGGGGCCACCATCAACATGGACGGGACAGCATTATATGAGGCAGTGGCGGCCATCTTCATCGCTCAGGTCAATGATCATGAACTGGACTTTGGTCAGCTGGTCACTGTGAGGTAAGAGCAGTGCCAGAGATTTTTGGATGCTCTTTATTTCTTCTAAGAGTTAACTTCATCTCGGCACCCTGGTTGTCAGTATCACAGCAACAGCAGCCAGCATCGGGGCAGCTGGAATCCCACAGGCAGGACTGGTAACCATGGTGATCGTCCTGACCTCCGTGGGGTTACCGCCCGCTGACATCTCCCTGATTGTGGCCATCGACTGGGTTCTGTGAGTCAGATACTTTCTTCGTTTGCTGGATAAAAGGGGGGGGGGGGGGTAAGAGCAGCTGATTAAGCTTTTTTTTCTTCTTTGCGTTTGCAGCGATCGTTTCCGTACGATGATAAATGTTCTCGGGGATGCACTGGCGGCTGGCATCATGGCTCATTTGTGCAAAAAGGACTTTGAAAAAGCTGCTGCTGCCAAAGCCGCCTCCCCTGTCGCCAGTAGTGAAAGGGTAAGAAAAATGTTCCTTTTTTAAGAGGAGGAGCTCTGCTACCCCCACCGTTCAACCCTAAAAAGAAATAAAAGAAATGCGGACTTATAGGTGTTTTGACTGATGCTCTAAAACCTGGCTTTTGGTTTTCTCTGGTATCTATGACTGATACATGATATGTTAGATGGGTGTTAATTCCATCTTGGTCTTTGTGCAATTTTCAGGAACTTGGGAGGGTTCAACTGGATTTTACTCACCCACATTTTAGTTCTATTATTTTAATTTATGCATATTAAATTAGCACAGAAAAGGGCAGTTTAATTGTCAGTTTGTTAGGTCGAAACTCGTAAACCAAACTTCACAAAATATACCAATAATGCTGAAGTGAGATTATAAACCAGTTTCCAACAACATTGAAATATACAATATTACTCTTAGTACTGCAAGACTGAATCAAACATTAAACGGTGTCTTATAGTTCTCAAATGACATAAAGATAGAACATGGAGAATTACTCTCCATACTTGTGTGCTCCTAAAGACCCACTCTGATCATCTTTAGATCTATTTCTAAAGCGTTCCCAGTGTTCTTTCAATTGTGATTATGCCGTTTTTAGCCAAAATCAAGAGCGGAAGGAGTTAATTAGAAATTCACCACTGGGTTGCAGGCGGGACCTCCCACTTGCTGAGAGCTCTTTGTTTACAAGCTCTCTGGCTAGCATACAGCCCCTCACACCCCCTACCTAACGTTACCGGTGCAATTCCGGTGTATGAGAACGGTTAGTCCCCCTAATTGCCAGTCCATGAAAGCACATAACATGCAGTTGATGTAAAATGTGTTGTCATGTATTTAGAATGAATGTTGAGAAGGATTTTCATTCATCCAGGTAATCAAATCAAACTTTATTTATAAAAAAAGCCCTTCTCATACTTACACAGCTTGAAGTGATTTAAAGTTAAAAACAAAAAAACACAAAATAATAATGATAAAAAGAGAAAAAAAAAACCGACCCATGAATGTTGTCTTGAAGTTGACACCTTGAAGTCACTTGGTCAGTTATCAAACTGATGAAGCGACTTGGTTGAGTGAGGAGACATTAAGTCTAGATGCCATTAACGAACTTCATGACATTCAAGACAGCTGAAAGCAATAACCAGCAACTGGTTTCCCTGTTCCCTTAATATCCCTTCATTTATAAATGTTAAAAAATGTTTCAGTGTTTTATTTTCTGATCCAAACTTTCCTTCATTCAAAACTCTTGCAAACTGCCTGAAACCTCGTGTCTGCTTCTCTCTTGCTCCTCACAGAGGGACACGGTCATCTCCTTCGGTAATCAGAGCGTGGCGCTCTCCGATGCTCCTCTCCTCCCTCACCGCTGCGACTGCATGTTTGAGGTGGACGGAGACAACGTTCTGGAGAGACCTGTGCCCTGCTACAACCTCTGCCAAGTGTGAAACGGCGCCACGAGGCCAAAGGCACAACCATTTGCAGGCCCTTAAAGCACAAATCATGCTGTACAGTTTAATTGCTGAGCATAGCCCGGCTTCAGTCAAGTGGCTTATATGTATTTTGCCTGTGCCCTGCTGAAAACAGGAACTTCCTTTACTTGATAGACTCCATCCAGGTCGGGCTGCATGGAGAGAGATGAGAAAACTAACCTCACATGAAACCTAAATTAAAAAAAAAAAAAAGGGACACGGGTCGCATCAGAAATCAGAGCGGATCAGCCCGTGAAGACTTTCACGGCTTGCCTGACATGATGGAGTCTGATTGCAGGTTTGACATCGACGCTTTAAAATGCCTTAACATGACCTCGGTTTTGCTGTAAAACTTGAAAGTTAGAGAGAGGAGCAGAGGCAGTTGTAGGGAATGTTATGAGCTGCATTCAGTGCAAATTTAAGCAACCTGATGTTTAGTAGATCAGAAAGACGGTGTGATAATCACACAGAATGTTTATTTCTGTTTTTATACCAGTGCAATTACTATTTTCTAATAAAAACCTGCAGCACTTGAAACTGATGGTGACAATTTTTTTTTTCTACCTTAAATTTGTCCATCCTTTATGTATGATTATATCCGATCCCACCCCGACATGTCTGTCTTTCTATTAGGCTTTAACCCTTGTGCTATCCTAGGCACTTTGACATTGGGAGTTGGGTCATCTAGACCCACTAGACAGTACGCTGAACCTTTTTTCTTCAATGATTTCTGATCTTCACTGGTGTCCATGGATTACATGAAATCTTTCCACCTTTATCCACCTTTGTCATGGTAGAGAGAACACGTCAAAGTAAGGGTGGGGTCATCTAAGATAGCACAAGGGTTAAAAACTAATATGATCTCTATGTTTGTTTGTTTGTTTCTTTTGGGTAGCTGGAATTGAGAGTGGCCAAAAAAAAAAAAAAAAAAGGAAAAAATATTTAAATTAAAATAAAATGTGAAAAAAAACTGCAGCCAATTTTTTCCCTTCGGGTTTTCTAGGGTTAAGGAAACAAACAATCCAAGCCAAGATGTCCCTGTGAGGTAGATGTGGCCGTCCCATCCCATAAACATAATAACTGCTTGGGCCACTTTTAAGAGCCAGGGTTTGTGATGATTGACAGTAACTTTCAAAGCGCTTCAAAGGGATGGAGATTCACTTAGCTTTGCAGAATTTTTCAAATTGTTGCAGAAACATCAAAGCTTCATTACAGTTCACAAAAATGTAGATTTTGCATCAGTTAATAATTTTGTTCAGCATTTGAGGCACTTACCATCCTTAAAACCAGACAAAACCTTTAAATATTTTCCTATCTAGGCATTTTATCATTTTGTTCTTTGACAAATGTAGAAATTATCTGATGATCAAAAACATTTAATGTGACTAATATCTAAACCAATAAGAGTTTGGAACATCAACAAACCCTTTTGTTGCTCAACATTGCTGTTTGTGTTGACAGTGGCAACGTGGCTCGTTTTTGCAAATTATGAGGCACAGTTTATGTCTGATTAAACTTTCCAAATGCAAAATAATAACCTTCTAGAAACGGTATTCCCAGATATAAAATTGAGTTGTCAGAAATAAGCTTTATATGTTGTATTCTGTTGAGCTTTACTGCAAATATCATGTTAATGGAACAGATGGATTTCCAAATAAATAACTTGTTTATAACATTTTCCTTATTTTTAAGCAAGCAATGTTTTTATTTGGTTATGAATATGTAGTTTACATAAATAAAGGTTTATTTCCCCTAGAGACTGTGATTTGAAAACAGCACATTTCAAAAATTTTTTGCAACATGCTTTTTATGAGTTATGGAGTGACTTCTTCTGTAAATCAATAAGTGTGGGTGGGGTATAAACCGTCAAATAGTCCATGTATTGCATTATTTAGAGAAATCCTATTATGAAAGATGATATTGTACCAAAAATAGCATTCTTTAGAATATGTTGAAATCACAATGAAACATCAATACTCTGCAATACTAACATTTTCAGTCTTAGTTATGCAATAATAAGCAGACCTTTGACGCACATTTATACATATTATTTAACATTTAAGTTTCTACATTTAAATCTAAATATTTCACAATTTTACTTGTGGTACTATTTGTTGATTTATAAACGTTTTGGAGCTCACAATTTTCCGCTTTCCCATATGTGTTTGTAAACCTGTTAATACGCAGCCTTCTGAGTGAACATGTTGCAGTGGGTTCCCCCACATCAGGCTCCTGCTTTGATTGGGGTGGGGGTCATTTTGTCGCGTCCTGAGTGGGGTGGTCACTGACGTGTATACAGGTCACCATAACATGGTTTCCCCAGTTGAGCATCAAGTCATGTCATTTTATGTTTTATTATGTTGTGTGTGGTTAAGGGGAATTATGCATTTTACAACGTTTTTGTATTTAAGTGAAATACAATGTTTTCATAATGTAGGGGACTTTGTGTTACATATGTATGAAAAGAACTTTATATAAATATAAAGTTGTACTTTTATTCTATACTCCAGATGGGAATATTTGTACTCTTAAGGAAACAGTCCCAACAATGGCTTTTGCTGCTGAGTATCTGGGTTTTGGCTCCTCCTGCTGGTGGGGAAAAACTCCAACTACGATTCATTGAATTAGCTTTAAGGCTAAATAAATGCAAAAGTATTCAAATTAGTCATGCAAGAATAATCAGGAAAAATTCACAATAATTTTCTTAAGTCATTTTTTTTTTCAATACTGAAAATTCACCATGTTTTATTGAAATGATTCTGTGTTATAGGACATTTAATGGACTTAACTTGGTATTAAATGCGTTCAAAACCAGGAAACCGTTAAAAACACTCCAATATCATCAAGTATCATGGATTACACTTTCAAATAAATAAAGCCACCTCCTGTAAATGTACACTATATCCACATAATTTAAGGCAGACTGTAGTTTATGTCGCCTGCCTAGTAAAACAAACATGCTTTAGTCTTTAAAAGGTTCAAACAAAACTGCTGGAAAATAAAATAAAAAAAAAAACAATAACACGTCAGTAGAAAATAAGTTGTAAAAATATTAAATGCTGCAAGAGACGACACAGACCAAGACACGTTTCTATAACCTGCTTATAACAAGTTGTGAAATATTGCACAGAGGCTTGTGACATGAATAACATGTAATTTCTAAATTAAAATGCACTTTTAATGTTCAAAATCTGAGGGGTAGGTTCAAGAAGAGCAGATAAAACTAATGCATTAGCGGAAGTACTGCTAAAGGACTGTTTAAAAGCCAGTTCACTGCTTTTAATGCAAGCAACAGTTTAATCTAATGTCCAACGACAGTGAAACAGGCTGAAAAATGTTAAAACCTTATACAGAAATAAGCCACAATAAAAAAATAATCTCAATGTTACCGCAAAACATTTAATTAATATTCAACACTAAAGGTTCAACTTTCAACTACTTGCTTGAAGCAGGAAGAAACTGACCATTTCTAGATCCAAACATTGGTTTAAGTGATATTCTGAATGTATTCAGTGATGTAAGATCATGAATAAATGTTTGGGGGAGAACGGTAACAGAACGTTGAGAGCTTTTACTGAGCAGGTATTCACACCGTCTACTTTGGTCCATCAGCACTGACCAACTCTGCTCTGCCTTCAACACAGAGGAAGTACCGCATCTCATCCAACACTACTTGCAGGAACCAAGATGGAGATTTGCTTTTGAGAGAATTTAAAAGAAAATGTAAAATTAAAATTAAAAAAAGTATCAAACCAAATAAAACAAACAAAACTCAGCAAAATGAAATAAAATTTAATGTTTTATGTTCAAAAGGGAAACAATCAAAAACAAAAGAAAAAGAAGCAAATCTAAACGCAAAAGAACAAAGGCCTTTAATTCTCTTTAATCTGAGATTAACTCTTCTATTGCAAAACAAAAGAAACAAAAAGGAAAAGGAAAAAAAAGAACAACAAAACCAAATAACTAGGATGTTGCTCTAACTCTACAATATACAGTGTCAGTACCTTTTCAAAAACAAATCCGAATTAGTCCAAACTGAAAGGAGGTCAGAGGAAACCATGGTAGGGTTAGAAGATGCCTTTGGTCCATCTCATTTCCTTTCTCAATGGTTGCTCATGTCCCCTCTTCTCATTAGCTCCATAACAATGTCACGCTATTCTAAAAAGACACTTCCTCATAGGGACATAAAAGCAAACAACATTAACCTCCAAACATTTAAAACTGTTGGTCAGAGGGGAACAAACGCCCTCAATTTACATCACCACATGATATTTAGAGCCATTTCAAACAGATTTACAGATCAAAAGTGCTTTGCTCTTTCGTGTACTATTCTCTGGGTGGCATCAAATCATTCATCTTCACGAGGTGATAAGGCGTCTATTTCTACATGTGAAGATCCAGGACAGACCACTGTCTTTTGAGAAAAGGAGAAAGAAAGAAAAACAGACAAAAAGCTTTTTCCTCTTAACACTAATTTTGCAGTAAAAAACACAACAATGTGGAGGGTTTAGTTTCTACTTTCTGGATTCCTTGTTTCTGGCCAAGAATCATTTTTCTTCATCTATTCCTAACAACTGAACATGCAAGACATATAGTATTGTAGTTTCTGAGATCACGTTCAAAAAGAGTTGTCTTGAGGGAGACCTTTTCAACCAGTTAAAACTATTTTGAAGGTTGTGTCCCTCAAGACCCAAAGCATTAGTACACAATAGGGGAAAAACATCGTTGATGGGTACGTAGGCGTAGAGGATCGGCCATACCATTTCACGGAGGAAACAAGGAGACCGCAGCGGATGTTTTAGACACTGCGGCTTTCACCGACAAAAGCTTGACACAGCACGGCGGCCTTCCTCTACACCCCATTGTCCGACTCCTACTTGTGGCCCTTGCTGGTCTTAAAGGACACTTGCAGTATCTTATCTCCAAGCCGGTACCCGTTCAGGCTGGCGATGGCCATGGCCGCCTCTTCGTAGTTTGTCATGGTAACGAAGCCAAAGCCTTTGCACTTGTTGGTGTTGAAATCTCGGATCACCTTGACGTTGGTGACGGCGCCGAACGGACCAAACATCTGCCACAGTATGCTCTCGTCTGCATCCTGGCCCAGGTTGTAGATGAAGATGCACCAGCCAGAGGTGGAGTTTCCAGGAACTCCCACACTTCCCATGCCACCCATGTGATCAACACTCATTGGGGAAAACCTGAAATCAGGGTTCAACATGAATAGATCTCAGAATTGAAAATATCCAACAGTGTACAGGCCTGATTTTCATTCTCATCTTCTAACCTGAATCTCTGTGCCTGGTGGTGTAGCGGCCCTCCAAAGCGCCTGGACTGGTTGTGGTAGAGCTGAGAAATGATCTGCGTGTTCTTCACCTGGTTTGGGTTGGCAGCAAACTTCACTGTGATGGGCTCAGTAACTCCAGGGGGTTTTTGGCCATTCAGGCTTTTTACAGCCTCCTCGGCCTCGGATCGCTTGTCAAAGCGGATAAAAGCCACTCCACGAGACATTCCTTTGGCAAAAGAAAGTAGATGACGGCCACCTCCCACGCTAGTAACGGTACATTTTGTGTACTAAAAACATAATGATTGAAAAGCCAAGAAAGTCATTCACCTGTCGTACCTGTAGACTGATCTACAAGGACACGAGAATTAATGATACGTCCGTAACATGAGAACATGTCCTCCACATCCTTTTGAGTCATGTTCTTAGGCAGGCCACTGATGTACAGGTTTGCATCCTTTATTGTGTCTGAGCTTGGCCGTGCATATGACACCTGACAAAAGGAAGAAAAATAAACAGCGTGTTACAACTTAGATTTTTTTTTAAATATTAAAAGTGACTACGTATGAAAACTATATTTGGATGTACAAGGTCAAACATATCAAATTATATATTATATTATTGTTTTGGGGGACATTTCGTTTCAGGAAATTAAACTAAAATAATCTACAAATTACTTTCCAATTTGTTTTTGATCTGAAGGTCCGTCTTTTGGCCTGGACCACAAATTTAAAAAAAGGAAAACAATTAAAAAAAAATTTTTTTTTGAAAAAAACAATTAAGGGTCTTTAGGTTTTAATAACAAGTAAAATTAAAGTACAAACTGAGACATGTCAGATGAGGCAGCAAGTGAGCTGTGAAGGAGATCACTTCCTGGGAGTGACATGTTCTAGCTAGTTATCGGAGCCAGAGGAGTTGTGTGAAATGACATCTTTGCTTTGAGAATTGTAGAACACCTTATGGCACGTTACCTTGATAGTTTTGGACTGTAGCCTTAGTCCATTCAGAGTACTGATAGCTCTTTCTGCATCACTAGGGTTAAGATAGTTAACAAATCCGTACCCTAAACTGTGGCCTAGAGAAAAAAAAAAAAAGGAAAACAATAAAACAAAACAAAAAACGTATTGTTCCAAAAAATCTGCAAACAAATATTAAAAACAAAATTTAATTTTAACATGGCATTGAAAACTAAGCAAACAATCTGCCAGAATAGCAACTTCCGTAAAAAAATAAATAAATAAAACAAGTCGAAAGTGGTCAAAATTACAATAAACAAAGTCATTTCAGAGCAAACTATTAATTTGAGAAGGTTTACAAGAATGAATCAACATCAATGAAGGGAACGATGAAAGCTAGGGATGCACTGACATGATGAAATTTATGGCCAAAGCCAAAACATTTTAATGGTTCCCGAAAACCGAATATTTAGTGGCTATTGAGCTTTTCATTATTTTTAAGTATAAATAGCCTAAAATAAAATTTTAGACAATCGTGTTTTTCAAATAAAGTAAACGTTTGGATCTCAGGTAAGCACACACCTGAGAAATACAGTCTGCTCGGTATTGTGTAACGGATTCGATGCACTCCACATGCCTCCAAAAGCCAATGTCTTCCACAACACTAAATGTTTGGTCATCTAAAGTCATGTACTCCATTATCTTCTTTGTGATTCCATCTACTTTGGCACTATCATTTATACGTCAGCCACGGACGGAGTGCTGCAAGCTTTCCTTTTAGCTGCTATCTCGCTCATTTTCGTCACGCTGTTTTGAGTGTTTTAACTTTTCACTGGCATTTTAACACAGTGCTAAAGGTTTGAGCAGATTATCCCCGTCTTAAACTGTAGTTCTTTTGTTTCTCTCAATAACTAAAATATCTCAACACAGCTACTTTTTTAGAGAAAACACAACATCATCAATGCACGCAGACTGACCAAACTTTGATTGCGTCTTTATTCTGCCCTACTTTAAATCACTTTGAATGTATGATTTTTTCCTCCAACATTTAGCCAAATGAATTAAGTTGTTCATTATTCGGTGCATCCCTAATGAAAACAACCACCTGGCCAAACATTTCTAGATGTTGTGAGGCCAAATCATCACTAAAAATTGAAGATTTGCATTCAAATAATTTTCTTTAAAATGCTTCAGAAGTCAGCCTTTTCCATTTTATACTACAGTCTTACGTACAAGCTGCTGGAATATAATCGATAACATAAGCCAATATTTTGAGAATTTATGCTCGAGCTGTACACACAGTGTTTTTAGGGTTTCTCCTTTGAAAAAAAAAATTGAGACTGACAATTTTGAAATGTGAAATCTGAATCCTGCAAAAAATGTATTTGAGCACAGACACTGTTTTGAATTGACCACATGACAACATCACAAAGAAGGACTCCTTAGGTGCCAACAACCAAAACCAGATCATCACTTTGGGTGGTAGATTTAATACAATTATAGCCAAACCCTAAAAAGTTATACATTTGACTTGTAAACAGTGATCTGGAAACTATTTGACAAGCTTAGCCTGAATTAAAATAAATACAATACTGATAAAATGCAAGAAAAGAGCAGTTACTTGATCACATCAATATTTAGTACAACTGAAAACCACCTATATGGAACTTTTTTCCATCCACCTGAAAATATAATGTTTTATAATCCAAAGAAATGTACTTCTGATAATCAATACCAACAGAGATCTACTGAAAGCATGGATGAATGTCTGTCATAACAGGAATCTGATGCATAATTCTTGATCAACTGAAGGTTATAACTGTATTTTATATACAGAAGAAAAAAAGGACTACATCTACTTTAAACCTGAGATTTTTTTAAGGATATGCTACCTTGTAAAACCTTTCGTGGTGGGTAAAACTAGCCATTCTTCACAAAGAAAAACATGTAACAAATTTAAACTTTCATACAACTCTGGTCAAATCATCCACCTTCCGTTTGCACCTTGAGTCAGTTTATTCCGTCCAATCATTGCTTTTCACTCTAGCATACCTGCGACTTTGTCTCGAATCAGCTTGGCAGACTCCACCTCTCCAATGCTGCTGAAGAGGCTTCGCAGCTCATCCTGCGACATGCTCTGAGGCAGGTAATTTACTATCAGGTTGGTCTTGGCATCCTTTGGCTCATCCCCTCCCACCATGTGGTCTTCATAACCGTTAGACATTTCATACACCTCCTGCAAAGGAAAAAAAGGTTAGATTAGCAAATGTGTACACAAATAAATATGCTATCAACTAACTAAGAAGAATTCAATTTGACTTCAATTTCTTTGTTCCAGATTGTCAACAGTAAATGTGATGTTTTTATCAATGCAAAATTTGCAAAAACACAGAAAAACCAGTACGTGCTTTTATTTTTATATTTTATTTTTATAGAACATTACTGATTACATGTATTGGCAAGTTAATGTGGAATCCCCAAAATCTTTTAAACATTCTAAAAGAAAATTATCAAAAACACTTCCTTTTAACTGAATTGCAAAAAAGCCCTTCCCATGCATTATCGTGTACCAGGTTATAATATCTAAGGATCAATTATCTATTGGGTAAAGAGAAGAACATCAACTCATATATTCAAAATATTTGAATTTAACCATACACAGCAATTGCACTGTACTCGACAAAAATTGCACAAACGTTTTCTGTTACTTTTAATGTGAACATTTTCTTTCCCCAAATGCCATAGACTAATGTCACCTTTTATTTTCTATAAGATGGTTAGTCTGCCTGCATTTACATTGGAGTGAAATGTGTCAGGGTTCATTTGCCAGTAAAACCACAACCTCTGCCTTCAGACTGACCAGGAATCCACTTGTTTGGTTTGCAACCGAGACAAGTTGAGATGTTAAAAGTACTTAACCAAATGTGGAAATAAACTTTGATCAAAAACAAGCAAACCAATGCCCCACAGCAGTATTTGAGTCAACGCAAGTTGTAGATTCACATAGTTGTAACACATAAAGAGCAATGTTGTCAGTCATGTGTCCATCAGTAATGTTGTCCCTCGGTTATAAGAAGCGTGACAAAAAGTAACAAAAATAAAATAAAGTAAAACATTTTTCACATACGTATTTGGAAAATCTATTCTGTAAGTTCACTCTGTCATAATTACCATCACTTGACATAAACCAAAACCTAAAATGCAAGGAAACACCAGAAAAGAACTGACAGACGTTCATTCATTCTAGGACAGAAGAATCTCATTTTGTATTCTGGTGTGAACGGTCTACCAGGTTGAGAGAAACTCTGATAAAAGCAGAGAGCTTAGACTCAGACTTAGACTGTAGAGGAAAAGGATGGTGTAGAACCACATTCATGTCATCTTACACATTTAAAGAGCAAAGTGATTTTTACTACAGTAAATCAATACATGGCTGTCAGATTTATAACTGAAAGAAAAATCATCCAGTTAGTCAGTTCTTTGTTAAAAATTTTATTTCATATTCACAGCTCTCAAACACATCAATACCAAACTGTTCTCTTTAGGACATTAGGACTGGAAATAAGAAAAAAACTCAACATTTTATTTAATTTACCCTTTTATTACTTCTCAAGTACAATCATAATTAAATAGCATGCTACAAAAATTAATCAAGTCCTAAAAGTATAATAGTACAATTAAGGTTTGTTGCTTTCTTTGTCATGCTTCTTTTGTTTGATTAAATTTAATCATGCATAAGGAACTAAATACCAACTGTTTAACAGACTATTAAAAGTGTGCTTTTCTCTCTTGCTTTAAAAGAGCTGCATTTTCAACTGTCAGTCAAAAACTCCCATGCTGTCTGAAACGGGATTTTTGGGTTTAATACTCACTTTTAAGTACTTATTGTGTCCTCGACGAACTGCCATGAAGACAATTCACTGCTCCTGGGGCTAAGTGGAGATGAGACAAAAATCAGACAATATGACTGACTTACAAGTCAACCCCCAGCCTCCAGGACACAATATTAAACCTAAAAGTGCCTGTCATGTTTTGGAGAAATGTATCAACTCCAAACTGTTATTCAAAGATAAACAAGTGCAAGATAACTTTAAAAAAAATCTTTATATGGTGTTTTTCTATTGGCATTTTTTAAAAACCCTCAAATTTCAAGTCATTTTGACTAGGGGTCTGCAACCTGTGGCTCTTTTGTCCCTTCATTGTAGCCCTATGGCTTTGGAAAAAAAAAAGGGTAGTCTTGGTTCATTTGATTTAAGCAAAATTTTGTAATTCACGTTGAGATTTTTTTACATGTCAGATAACTGAGCAGAATAATTGTAAAAGGATTAATGTATTGTCAGAAAGGTTTATTATTGGAATAAGTTTAAAGTTCACATTCTTAGCTTTTGACACACAAGTATCTTGTTGGTGTTTCGAGGCTAATTTCTTAAAGTTAATAATTGCATTTACATGACTAGTTGCATCTCTGAAATAACCAATCTTATAATCTTCATCTTTGGTAGTAAAAAGATGAAAGTGCACCAAATAATGATACTGCAGAGTAGGGCTGCACGATATGAGGAAAACTCGCGATGTGCGATATTTAAGATTAATATTGCGATAACGGTATAATTTGCAGTATATAAACAACAAAATAAACGAAAACATCATTCCCATTTAATTGCAACAGTTTAAAAATTATACTCCAAATGACCCTCGTTGACATAGGAGACAAACATCTAACATAATAGGCCTCCATCCGATTGGTCAACAAGGTGAAGGCGTCCATCCGATTGGTCAAATGCATAAAGGGATTTGTTTGATTCGTTAAATGCTTCAAGCTGCCATAAGGTTGTATTAACACATTTAAGGTTTACGATTTATTGCGATTTTCACTGTCTTTTGCGATATGCATATTGCAGAGCTGGATATTGCGATAACGATAAATTTGCGGTATATTGTGCAGGCCTACTGCAGAGCAGAAGAAGTTAATAATAATAGAAAATGACATGCTTGACATGGCTTTCTTGCATTTTTAATTCAAGTAAATTTGCTGCAGCAGGAGAGTCACAAGGCATATTTTATTTTGAAAGGAACTTGTATATGTTGCTCTCAAAAAGCCGGTTTAGCTCGTGCTGGTTTGCGGCGCCTTCCGTCCGTGAAACCAGGGTTCGACTCCGGGCTGCTCCCTGTTCCCTTCTCTACCTCTGCCGGTTCAAAGCCCGGTTTGAGAAGGTTGCGTCAGGAAGGGCATCCGGCGTAAAACATTGCCAAATTTACCATGCGACTTGTTCGCTGTGGCGACCCCTGATGGGAGAAGCCGAAAGTGGAAGAAGAAGAAGCTCTCAAAAGGTATTAAAGAAATGTTATATAGTAAAGGAAGTGACTATTTCCACTAGTTTGTGTGCTTTGTCTCACTTAAAATACGCGTGAATAACATCTGCCAATAGAAAAATAAAAGACTATTTTTCCAAAACAGTGAAGTGACATATTGCAGTCCTTGCTTGGTTTCAGTCTGTAAGAAACTGGACCAATAGCATCTTTTAGTGTTGAAGGTTGCAAATCCCTGGTTAAGACTAAAAGAGAAGTTAAATGGAATAAAAAATAAATAAATAACTGCCCTTTTAAATGTTGTCTTTTTAAGTAGCAAAACAATGTTTAAAAAAAACAATTGTATGGTCATGAAAATAAAAAATGTCAGGACGAATATTTGTAATGTGAACACTGTGTAGCATTAAATTACGACATAACAAAACTACACGCAATAACCTCACATTTATTCAACTATATCAGATTTCAGTATTGCAACTATTTTAATATTGGTAAAAACAAAAAAAAGAAAAGAAAAGAAGTATAGGAAGCAGCAGCAGCTGTGGACGTGATAAGTAGCTAATTTTGTGTAACAATCAAGCTTAACACATTTTGCATATTTTCCCCATGTTTACTTTAGATTGTGGCGAGCAAATTTATTCCAATAGCCTACACAATTAGCATAACCTCAGGTTTTCAGATATAGCTTAACCAGCAAGTGGCCTATCTCACGCAAATTCTCAAGGACTGCCGTTATCATGAACATAATTTCTACAGAGCGACAGGAGTTCGCTAGAAATTAGCTATCCAGCTGTACAGTTTTGAGCCAGATGCCAGCTCAGACCAGTAAAACTTATTTGTACATGGATCTATTTGTCTGCACATGGATGCATCAGAATGGAGCAGAGCAGAGCCTAAGGCCTGATTATAATTTAAACTTTACAACTACAAGCTTTTTCAAACTGCATTTTTTCTTCTGCTCCTGATTCACCGCGATTTAAATTAAGAAACGCAATTATCTTAAATTTCGAAATATATGTCCTCCATCATGAAGAAAAATGCTACAAGAACATGCTTAAAAAAAACATTTTCATTGGAGTGGGTCTTTAAATTTTCTGCTGAGGCGGGGGCAGCCTTGAAATGGGTATGTTTGTAATTTACAGGCGTGCTTTATTTGAACCGGTCACATAATAAACGACAAAAGTGGGTGTTTACAGCTGTACGACATTTGATGCCTGTACAGAATAACAGATAAACTGGACCGTGTTTGTTTTGGTCAAGGTGGTTGTGGTACCTTGGCCCGTTATTTTGTGATGGGTCTACACCCTCTTTCGGAAACGTGCGAAGGCCCAAACGGCAAATGACTAGCATGCTAACAAGCGCCACTTTGAATCACGTTCAGAACGAAAAACACATCATGTCTTGCCCAAAACAGATAACATGGAGAAACGTAACGAATGCCGTTGTAACCGAACGAACGACAACAATATACGCAATATTTTATATTAAATGAGACTGCATTGTTGTAACTTGCCTCCTAGCACGTGTAAAGCACCGTGTCCCTATTTTTGTGAGCGTCTAGCTGAAGCGATTCTAGCCCAACATCTAAACCCAAGCGCCCTAGTGTTAGCAGGCCGCGTAAGCTAAGGCTAGCCGCGGCTACTTCACTGCTAGTACTCGTACAGGCCATAAAAAACGGCATTGCGCTAGTTAGCGTTTTCAATAATTTATCCCTTCATCTATGCAGTTACGGTATTTTGTCAAACAGTAACTAAAATATAATCTTACCAGCTTTTCTGTGTTTTTTTGTTTTATCTCCTCGCCTCTTTTTTGTCTTTTTCTTAACGACGTTGACTTCCCTCCAAGTCAGTCACGCAGGGGGAAAAATTAGGAGAACGTGATGACGTCACAATCACAGACGCAACCCCTCGCCCTGGAGAAGCAGAGCAATAGTATGAAAGTCAACGATTTCTGGAAACAGGCTACTTAAAAGAAAAAAGAAGACATGTGTTGGGTTTTTACACGTTCCCTTATGATAAAATATTAGAATTTAACATATCAGATACAGTATAACATTGTGTACAGTCATATTTTTAATCAGAAATAATTATTCAAGAAAACGTCTTACAGTTTTCTTGAATAATTTTAGGGATTTTGTGATGTATTTGTTTTTATGCAAACCTTTATTGAGTTTAAGGTTGTTTTACGGTTTTTAAAACTTTAGGGAAATTGCAAACTAGCAAAAAACAAAATACATCTTTATTATATGACAAATTTTGCCCATTGCTTGATTGCACAAGTTGTTGGCACACTTAGAGAGGAGGAGGGCACTAGCGGAACTGAGTGTGAATGCGAGGGAAAAAATGGAATATGAACACCAGTTACAGCCAGTGCTGGCTAAATTACTTTTAAAAAGTATTTGATTTCTTTACTTAGTTACTGGATCAAAATTGTAATTACTTTACTCATTGCCTGTTTGAAAAAGCAATTCACTACTAGTTCAATACTTTTTTTCCTCTCATATGCAAATTAGCAAGGGAAAAACAGTGCAAACAAGATCCTCTTGTCTTTCGTTTAAGCAATGACCTTATGGAAAGTATAAACCTTGTTCAAGACATAACCTGGCTTCAATTGAATACAAACAACAGTGTGAAAAATGACACAAAAATAAGTTACAATACATGTGGTCATTGCCACTGCTTAACCCTTGTGCTATCTTAGATGATCCCACCCTTACATTGACGTGTTCTCCCCACCATGACAAAGGGGGATAAAGGTGGAAAGATTTCATGTAATCCATGGACACCCGTGAAGATCACAAATCATTGAAGGAAAAAGGTTCAGCGCACTGTCTAGTGGGTCTAGATGACCCAATTCCCAACGTTAAAGTGCCTAGAATAGCACAAGGGTTAAACTGAGATGAACCTGATACGCCTATATTAATATGTACCAAATGTGAAATTAAGCCACTCTTTTGAAAACACAAAAACTATTTAATGCCCCATGTTCGTTTCCTCTTACTACAATGAGTTGCACGTGTCCCTCTCTCTGCGTCCATCTACCCTTTGTGCACAGTCCTGCAAATACCCAACTACCCCCTCCCCTTCTTAGGAGCGAATTGAATGAAATATTATTATTTTTAAAAACGGCTCCCATGAAGGACTTCAAAGTTGTTTCATTCGTTACCGACACATCTATTACTCGGGGCGGGTCTCTGCTCGCTTGCTCAAATTAGACCTTTCTAATTAAATGTTGCTACACAGTTACTACAGAACTTTTTGAAAATGAAATGTCAAGTACCATTTTCTTTATCATTTTAATTAAGTGACAGAATAATCGGTGTTGAAGAAGAAAAAGAAAAAGCGGTTTGGCGGATTGCTTTTTCTTTTTAATTTTGAGTCAACAAATGCAGCTTCATTTTGTAAATGAAAAAGCATTTCTGGTATTGACTTTTATTTTTAATTATGCTCCAGAAAAACTTCCACAGCTCTTTCACCCTTACAAACCGAGAGAATCCAGTTGAGGTGGCTTAGGCACCTGGTCCGGGTGCCTCTTGGACGCCTCTCTGGAGAGGTGATCCAGACATGTACCACTAGATAGAGACCGCAGGGAAGACCTAGGACATCCAGGAGAGATGTCTCTCAGCTTATGGGAACACCTGAGGATTCTCCCAGAGGAGCTGGAAGAATTGGCGAAAGAGAAGAAAGTCTGAGCATCTTTGTTCAGGTTGCTACCCCTCTCAACCCAGTCCTGTATGAGTGTAAGAAAATGGATGCATGGAATGGAATGTATGGAAACATGGAGTGGGAATCAGTTTCTCCTGGAAGGGCCACAGCGGTTTGTTTTAATGAAGATACATGAAGATTAGTGATACACGCTGGGTCACACGAACATGGATGATGTGGCAGAGCCAGAGCAGCATGTGGTATTGTGGTCCAAAATTCTGAACCACTTTAATGAACTGTGGTCTGCTTCACCAAGCCATCTCCCGTAATACTGTGCAGACACCAGCGGGAAGCGGCCAGTTGGTAGCAGTGCCAGGGATAACCACAAGAGGGCGACAGAGGCCTGACAGAATTATTTATATATTTAGGTGTTGTTAAAAAAGGAAAGTCGGGATTTTAAAAGGCTCCAGGAGAAACTGTCATTTCTATAAAATCATTTTTTGCTTCCTCCCTTTGGTTTCATTTGTTTTACCTGGAGAAGAAACGTAAAAAATACATTAAAAAAATCAGCTGCAAAGCAAATGTTAACTAATAAAACGTAAAAATGTCCCCTACCAAAGAAATAAATTGGTGTGAATTTGAGAATAAAATGAAGATTAAAGATGAATTGCATGAATTCTCAATGGCTCTCTCAGTATTGACGTGAGCTACAGGTGACGTGGAACAGGTAGATGGTGGCTTATCAGACACTTCTCCCCTCATTAATAGTCTCACCTGGATTTTCAGCACATTTATTATATTGAGTCGGGCCAAACTCATTTTGTTACATGTAAAACTGTTTATTTCAGTAAAGATACAGTACAGACCAAATGTTTGGACACATCTTCTCATTTGAATGAATGGGAAGGGGCGTCCAAACCTTTGGTCTGTACTGTATAAGTTTAACAAAAAATTTTAGATTTCAGTTTGTGATACAAATCAGAATATCTAAACGACCACAACCATCATATGAAGATGTTCATGGATCTAGTCGTCTACAAGTGAATGCATCAGAATAGAGCGGAGCATACAGCTTGTCCAACAATAATGAAAATAGAAGGTTGAAATTTCAGAATAAAATCTGTTCTCACAGCAAGGAATATTGTCTTTTTCCACCCAAAATTCAAAAACATGCTTAATAGTTTAATTTAGTAATCTAAATTGTTGCCAGGTGTGAGTGTGTTTGGCTATGAGATTGTGTGGCCCTGCGATGGGCTGGCGACCTGCCCAGGGTGTACCCCGCCATCGACCAACGTGACCCTGAAAGGGAAACAGCGGGTTAAAAAAAGGGATGGACCATTTCCATTTTTCCATAATGAATTTTAAAAAAACTGTCAAACTGCTAATATCCTATATTGGATTGCTCAGTTTCATAAAATGGTTGGGTGTCCAGGTTCTATTAGAGCAAAAAAACCACAAGCTCAGTCCCGTCCACCACCATGTAGGCAGTGGAGTATTTTGAAATAAAAAGGACCCAGGAGCCGCCCACCACCCAGCCGGAGCCTCGTCACTGCAGGCCAGCCCCTGGCGCAAGACGCAAGCAGCCCAAAGATCATGACACAACCTCTGCTCCACCCCTCTGATATTTTAGCCCTAGTATTGCTTGATCCGGTGCTTCATAAATTATACAGGTCATATAAATAAAGTTGCCATCTTTTGCCAGAAAATTATTCATTCTTTGAAATATCTTTGATGTTAATGTTTGTTCACATTTTTAACCGTCCAACAATCCTTTTTCAAACAGATAAACTCTATTTCAAGCCTACAAGTTTTCAGCAACAGAAACAACAGTGGTAAATTATTATTTATCCATTATAAGACGTTCAAAAAATGATAAAAAGTAAAAATGATTGCTGTAAGCGTAAGTTTTGATTTTCCTCTATTGCTTTATTTCCAGTAAAAATGGACAAAAAGGTGAGTCTTTATCAATGGATTATTTGATTAAAAAAAAAAAAATTGGATTTTTTTTCTCTGAAAAGTAAACTTGTGAAACGTTTGATCTGTGCCCGGGGGGTGGGGGTTAGGGTGCTGTCTCGTTTCAAGAAGGTTTTGGTGCAGCGGTGACGGGGTGCTCCCCCCCTTTTGTCTCACTTTCCACATTCTATCGTCCACAACAGTACAAGACAGACACTCCCCTGAGCACAGGTGCCTGCTCTGCTTTGCACTGTGTGACAGAATGATGACGGAAATGCTGACAGGTATTTGTTTGAATGGATGGGTACTTGCGTGAGAGCTGCTCTCTGTATTGTATAGGTGTTGATAGACATGCATGTGTGTGAAGTTTTTTTGGAGCCAACTGGTATCTTTGTAATATCTGAGTGTGGATGAGACAGGCCGAAACCTTTTGACTAATATCTGCATTTGACCGTAATAATCATAAACCTCAAAACCTCCCCATTTTTATTATAATTCTACCTTTTTTTCATCCATCCTCCACCTTCCTCAACCCCTTTTATCTCCCATTTATTTTGTACCATTATCCCCTATCTTTAATATCCCCCTATCCCTTTCACTTATCCTTTCCATCTGCTCCAACAAGAAAAGTATGCAGATATAATAAAAACAACTAAAGGTTAGCCTATAATACAAAAGAGGTTCATTACCCCCTATTGTTGCAAAATCCATCCAACACAAGAGGCTTTCAGCTCTAAACTGTTTGCTCAGCTGCTGAACAGGACTAGTTAGAAGAAGAAAAAAAAACTAGAAACTTCTGGATTTGTAAATGACTTAGATAATTAAATAATCCTTTTTGAAAATGCACCAAAGCTTTTCTTTCAGTTTCTGTTGTTTCCAGTGTCTGGAGTTGTCACAGCCTCATTTTGCAAGGAACTTGGTTGGACATCTGCTCTAACGCTTTCTGCTTGTGTTTCACTATTGAAGTGTTATTCATTCTAAAATAAGATCATATGCTGACTGTTAAACAGCCACCCTAGCAACAGGTGCTTGTTTTTATGCTACTCATCTGACCTGTTTTTTTTATTATTATTTTACTTTTTCGCTATAGGCACACAATTATCTCTACCAAATCCACAAACCAGAATGACTTGTTTGATTTTCTATGAAGTGTAACTGTACATAAAACCTGGCTTTTGTGAAGGTAAGGAACTTAATGCATACTGGGCTTGGCTTTATGTAAAATAAAAACGTTTTTGTTTTGTTTGCTGTCAACAGACCAAAGCCTATAGATAAATCCATCTTTTGTACATCAGATGACTGACAGAGAGAAAAGCACGGGATTTAAAAAGGCAAAGAACTGGATTTTCATATATAGCTTTAAAACTGAACTCCTTTTTTTTTTTTTTTTGGTTATGCTGTTGAAGAGTTTGATGATGATGTTTGGCATCAGCCTTGCAGGGACTTGCCGCTCCCAAGCCCAAGCCCCGACTATCCGAGACATGGAAATATATTGCAACGATGGAAAATTTTTGTTGTAGAGAACCAAACTTGTGATGTTCTTATCAGAGGTTGACTTCTCTTCCCTTTGCGCGACGTCTCCCCTTCAACTGTTGGTTAAAAAGGTAAGGAAGATTGTGTTTGTGATGCAAGAGTGTCAATGGAAACTTTTGACTGTACAAGAGAACTGGACTGAGGGAGTGTGCCTTACTTCCAGCTCCAGCAAAATGAAGTCAACACAGTGGCCATTTTTTTGCGACACGGACATCGCCATGTTGGAGCCAAATGTCAGTGATCGGTCCGAGTTGGTCTGAGTCAATGCTTCCATGGCAACTAGTGTCGCCAATCAGAAGTGAGCTTGTTCGAAGTCCACCCTCCTTCCACTAATAGCTAGTTTGGGAGAATCTGTCAATTAAACATTGAAAGTGGGGGACAGGCATCTGATTGGTCAGTTTATAACTTAAATAACCTTCAATAAAGAAAAAGTATCATGAAAAAAGGATTAGGATTAGCAAGAATGGCTATTCTGAGAAATATAATGACTGAGTAATAACTGTTTATTTCTCTATAGAACTCTCTAGAATTTGGCTTCTTGGCGCCAAATTCTCCCCCTTGCTTGGAATGCAAGGGGAGAGGGATTGCTTTGTTAAGTTACCCCCTCATACAGTCAATGGTGCAAACGTTGTAAAACGCAACAGATCAGCAACTAAAAAGTTGTCGCTGGGGAGAATGTAGCTAGACAGTATGTTAGTTAAAGATGGGACACTAAAAAAACGAAACAAAGCTAAGATCACATGAAAACCTGTATTACCAGTTGGACACAAATGAAGGAGAGGCAGATCTATAGACTACATCTGAGTTCTATAAAATCACCATACCATGCTAAGCCTGTGTGGAAATCATGCTTTTGTACACCATCAGATGATTGAAAGGGAGAAAAACAAAGGGTTTGAGAAGACAAACAAGTGGATTTCGTGTAGCTTTAAAGACAGTGTGTTCATAAACAAAGAGAGAAATAGAGAGACAAGAGTGTACGAGGGTATCTTGTGCAGACATAATCTGAAAGAGTTCAGCAACTGCAAAGTTGTTGCAGGGGGAAAGTATAGCCAGACAGTAGGGGTGCTGGTATGAGGATGATTTTAGTGATGAGGAAGATGAAGAGGTAAGGCGAGAGCAGAGGACCAAGTGTTGGAAGTTGAAAAAGGGAGTGCGCTTTGTGGCTTTTAAGGAGGAGGTGAAACAGGAGATCAGGGGCTTCTTCCAGACTACTGGACAGCAAAAACTACAGAGAACAGGGAGACTAGAAGGAAGGCACTCAATATGTCATCAGAAAGAACGAAAGAAGATAGGAGGCTTTATGGTAGAATGGAAATGTTCAAAAGTGTGTTAAGACAAAAAGATTTTCCAAGAAAAGGTGGGGAAATTAGAAAACACTAGAGAGCAGAAAAAGGCCAAACAAAGAGCAGATAAGAACTTGTATTTAGTGTATTCAATAAATGTTTATCTTGCTTGGCCCCCAACCTAAAGCGTGTTTTGGATTTAGGTACCCTGAGCAACTGAGTTTGACACCCCTGTGATACTAGTATATAAAATTCAAGCATTTTTTTGTGTAAAATGGGCACACAAAAAATAGGGAACACAAAAGGACACAAAGAAGGGAGAAGCAAATCTATGGGCTACATGTGAGGCAAAGAAACAGAGATAGAAGGACGATATAAGTTATCAAGGCATGGAAATTTGTTGACAGGTTCAAAAAGTGAGATGGAAAAATGGAAGGAGAACTTTGAAATCCTGAAATGAGGACAATGTCAGAGAGCTCAAGGTGTGGGAGGTGGAGGTTGGGGAGCAGAAAGAGAGATAAGATGTTTAATCTCACCCTCTCTCCCTGAAGAAAGGTGTGCTTGGAGTTGTCTAAAAAAAACAAAGGAAATGGCAAATGTAACAAAACATTTCTAATAGCAAAACATTTATTTTAGTGAAGTAGAGGAATTTGACAAGAGGATTGGTTAATGATGAAGTTGTTATTGATCCATTTGTGCCTTTAGTTTGCATTTTTCCCAAACTCCTCAGGTGGAATCCTCATTCCCTCGCTCTGATTAAACTCCCAACACTTAGCCTAATAGTTATTTTGCATTTAAACCAGTCAGCCCTGATGACATTTCTGAGGCAATTAGCAAGTAGTTTTTTTACAGTGGTCCCGCTCCTGGTGGGAATACATATATGAACACATATAGTTCAATAGGAAAATAATAAATTGAACTAACAAACTGGACATCCCTGCCCTTAGACCCCCCCCTCGCGGCAAGGAAAAACTCTTAAAAAAAATGGATTCCGGAAAAAACGAAGAAATCTCAGTGGTGCCCACATGAAGGAGGGATCTTTCCCCACAACTGCTCTCATGAAATTTGCAGACGATTTCTTTATAAATTTTGACACCAACTTCTGAACTGGTGCTATTTTCATGGACCTTACGAAGGTATTGTAGACCATTATCTGCTTTTAGAACAATTTTTTTCCATTAGCCTTTCTACTCCCTTCCTTCTGTGGTTCAATTCGTACCTTCACCAACATTAGCAATTTGTGTCATGTTGTGGCAGTCAGTCAAACTATACTGTAATAAATGAAGGAATCCCGCAGGGTTCTTCTCTTGGGCCTTTTTTTATTTTACTATATTTATTAAGGCCCTGCCAAATTAACTCTCAGTTTCTGTTCTTAGCTGACAAGAGTGGCACCCGGTTTGGTCTTCTGCTGCTGGAGCCCATCTGCTTCAGGCTTGGACGTGTTGTCTGTTCAGACATGCTCTTCTGCAGACCCGGGCAAGAACCCCCCCACACACACACACACACACATACACTTTTGACGACATCCTTTTGTGTTCCCTATTTTTTGTGTGTGCCCATTCTACACAAAAGAATGCTTGAATTTTATATACTCGTATTACAGGGGTGTGTGGGCGGCCGTGGTGCAGCGGGAGGGCGGTCGACCCATGATCGTAAGATTGCAGGTTCGATTCCCGCCTTGCACACCCATGTGTCGAAGTGTCCTTGGGCAAGACACTGAACCCCACCTTGCCTCTGGTGGGAGGTTGGCACCAGTGTTCAGCAGCGGAGCCGCCATCAGTGTGTGAATGTGTGTGTGAATGTGTGTGTGAATGTGTGTGTGACTGGGTGAATGGGACTGTGACTGTAAAGCACTTTGGGCCTTCAAAAGAGGGTAGAAAGCGCTTTATAAGTATACGCCATTTACCATTTTGCACAGGGGACCTAAATCCAAAACACACTTTAGGTTGGGGGCCAAGCAAGATAAACATTTATTGAATACACTAAAGCTAAAATTAACTTTTTGAACATAAATATGAAAAAAAAAATAGACAGGAAAATTAATCCAAAATAAATTAAGTTAAAACCTTAAATAACCTATAACATTTTGCTCTCCATAAAAATATATTTTGTCAAAATTATACAAATATGAACATGCTGTAGAACAAAACACAAAAAGCCTGGAAATATTAATAATAAGAAATAACTAATCAATTTTTCCATTTCCTTTGCCTTTTGTCAATTTTTTTCATTTCTGCTTGGTGTGTAATGCCCTCTGTGGTTTTTTTTGTGTGTGAAAAGTATCAAAGGGGTTTGATTCTTTTTTACAGTTTTTCTGATCAATGAAGCGCTGCAATGCGTAAAGAAACAGAACTTCTTTGTTTCCGTCAAGGTCTGGGGCAGAACGGACACCATAGGGCCTATTTAAATGAATCACTCGACAGAAAAGTGTAAAAAAATGTTATCATAATGCGCAAACTCAAGTGCAAACAGGTTTTTCATTATCTGATTTTGTCATAACTTTTGTCACATCTAGCAATGAAGTGAAGTGGTTTGGCAAGATTTAAAAGTAGATTTACTTTCATTGCCTTCTGTAAAAACATCAGTTTTGTTCTTCTGCTGGAAGCAGCCCTGCTCTCTTCAGTGCCTTGTCCACATTAGGAATCAGTTTGTCCTGGAAGTCCCAAAGTCGTTTGTCTTCATTAAGCTCCTCCAACTTCAAATATTCACGCAGAGCTACACGAACGTGTATAATGCGACAGACCTCCAGTGGAACTTTGTAACGTTCTCCAAACTTCCTAAGGACTTCATGCACTGAGGTCTGCTCTATTAACCTGAAACACATAGAAATCAAGATAGTTAATTCATCAGATCCTTTTAGCAGCACAATAAGCACTATAATTTTTCCACATAACATTTTTGTAAATATTTGTTTAAAGTACTTTGGTTTTACTATCATCTTGAGTGGATTGAAAACCCCTCTTTCTGGGTCTTCCCTGTAGATGTGCTCCAGAATGTTGATTCCTGGAACCTTCTCCCACTGGGGAAGATGAAACCTCCCACTTGGTTCAAAGTGCTTTTTGGGAAAGAAATGGCTCTCAATGAGGAACTCTCCAACCTAAAGAGCAAGAATATGAAACAAAAGATGAGCGTGAACCGTAAAGCAAATGGTGATGTTTTTCCCCTTTAAGTTGACTTACATTTGAATGTTGTGGTTCCAGCGTGTTCATCAGAGAGACCAGGTTGTCGTGTTTATATGGCATTATGATCTCATCTATGTCATTCAGCAGGACGTAGTGTGAACGCTCCATGGACCGATACACGCATTCATTAAGGTTGACGATCTGTCCAAAGTAATGCAAGTCTCCTCCATGTTCTGAGAAAAGCCAACCCCTAGATGGATTCAGAAACCTGTCTATGGGCCATGGAACCATTTCAACAAAACCCTCCTGTCTGTAACTTTGTAAAAGACGTTCCAGTTCTGGACCACAGCTGGTGTTGTAGATCACCACTCTGTTCACACCAAGCAACCTGTAACATGAAGAAGTTATTGGCTCCTTGGAGCATCTGATTAGTTGTGTTTAACATTTCAAATGTTAATACAAATGTCTACCCAGCAACCCAACTATAGGAACAAATAATAGTAATTACATAGAAGGCAGGCAAATACTGGGATACAAATACACAAGATTTACCAATACACAAAATAGGAACGTTAATACTAAAGATAAAGAGTTAAAAATAAAACGTTGAAGTTTCACACGATAAAACAATTGAAGTTTTAATGATAGATGAGAAAATTGGCAGTTTGTTGTCAGATGAGCAGGGCTTATCTATTGTTTAGATCAGTAACAACAAGTTCCCTGTTGATTTTCAGTCACTTTTTTATGAGCACCAGAAACAGGAACTGAAATATGGAAACTCCAGCTAACATGTCCTTTTAAAACCCTTAATTGTAAATCCATAAGTGCACTTTACACAGCGCAATGAAAAGTTTGTCTTACTTGTACATTTCCAGAGTCTGTGCAAACTGAAGCACGTTGTTGTAATCTCCAAACAAGTTGGAGATACAGACGGTGAAGTTGAACCTCATTTCCTCTTTTTTGTTTCTTATAGGAATGAATAAGTGGTCAGACACATTCGATGAAGGCTGAGTGAGAACAGTGACATAAGAAGGATCACAGTTTTTGGGGATCTGACACAGGACATCTGTGGCAGTGTAAGGAAAACCAAAGTTGTCACTGTGTGGGAGAATGTTGGCTGGAGAGGTTTTGTTACATACACCACCACAGCAGAAAGAGCAGTGAAGAGGATTTATGGAGTCTCTCTTGAAAATGCCAATGATGCGTATGTCGAAACCCTTCACTCTCTGGTC
Source organism: Oryzias latipes (assembly GCF_053564925.1). NCBI lineage: Eukaryota > Metazoa > Chordata > Actinopteri > Beloniformes > Adrianichthyidae > Oryzias > Oryzias latipes. The sequence goes on from NC_136258.1 coordinate 24,490,137, forward strand.
CATGAAGGCTGACACCAGGTAGTGTTTGGTGTTTTTGAGTGGAGTGATGCTCTCCTCTGAGATTGCTACAGGGCAAAGGACGGGTTCTTCTTGTAGCTTTGAGACTAGATTTCTTATCATTCTCATGTTTTCTGTGGTCAGGCTGTAGATGAGCAATACCATGAGCCCAGTAAAGATGAGAAGGACAAAATCTCTCTTCCAGAGGCAGTTTGTGTTTCCTGTCCTGGTATTCATGACGATTCCCAATCTGAGGTAGAACTGCAATGGGAGACAAAACAACAATGTCACAAAGGTGGTTCTTGAAGGCTGTTAATGGAAAATATTGAAAAGGGTTGCAACAATAATGGATAAAAGAAGACATTTTTGGGCACAGGATTTTGGAATTGCAGGCTGTGGGCGCATTCCTTGACTGCGCCGCGTAGTACCTTTGCCATTTTGTAGAGCTGTCTGAATTGCCCAGAAGTCTCTACGAAAAACCAGTGGGCATCGATGCTTGTCATTATATATATATATATATATATATATATATATATATATATATATATATATATATATATATATATATATATATATATATATATATATATATATATATGAGCAATATATACAGTATATTTATATTTATACATATATATATATATAGAGAGAGAGAGAGAGAGGAAAGCCGTTGTGGTGGATGTGGCAGTGCCAAGCGATGAGAACATCAGGAAGAAGGAACATGAGAAACTGGAGAAATACCAGGGACTCAGAGAAGAACTGGAGAAAGCCTGGAAAGTGAAGGTGACAGTGGTGCCTGTGGTAATTGGAGCACTCGGGGCAGTAACCCCCAAGCTGGAGGAGTGGCTACAACAGATACCTGGAAAGACCTCAGACCTCTCAGTCCAGAAAAGCGCAGTTCTAGGAACAGCTAAGATACTGCAGGACCCACAAGCTCCCAGGCCTCTGGTAGAGGACCCGAGCTTGGAGTGAGTGAGAGGGGCGTTATTTTTTTTTTTTTACATGGGTTGTGAATGTGTGAGTGTCAGGGGGAAAAGGCAGTTTTCTCTTTAAAACCAGCTTATAAAAATGTTTTACTGATGTCTGATCAGGAAGTTTGCTTTTCAAATTTTCTGCCACACAAAGCAAAGCAGCTCTTTCAGAGGACAAGACGCCAGTTTTACCTCAGAGAAGGAAGGAACTCTGAGCGCAGACACGCCCTTTGGGCCTTCATCACTTCACTTTATTTAGCTCCTGGTTCAACAACCACACATTCTTTGGCAGGTTTACATTCGTCATACCTTTACTTCAGTTATTTTGCCATAAAAAAATCAGCTTGTTCAGGAGAATTCTACTTTTGTTTCGGGCATTGTTGGATGTTTCTGAAATGCAAACAAGTATTTTGCTTTACAAAAGAAACGAGATCCATTTAACTTTTTGAAAAACATTTTGCTCAGGGATAAATTACTTTTAAAGGATACCGTAATATTTGTTTGAAGGGTGTGAACATTACCAGTGAGACTAGTATTTGGGTTCAGTGCAATTTGAGTCCCCAAGATGTAACAATATTTTGTGTAATAAAAGGACTAATACTAATTATAAAAATGGTTAATATGCATTGTTAATGTCATTTTACCCAAAAAAACAACATGGATAAATTAATTTAAAATAGTACTATTCTTCAAAAACAATTAAACTAAACTGCTACATGTTTGTTAAAGTCTTGATATTAATATAAGTACAAAATTGTTGCAGGTACTATAAACATTAAAATGTGGTCTTAGTTGTATTATCTATCAATAAATGTTATTTTTGTTATGGCTATTGTATTTAAAAACGCTGAAGTCTTTAAAATAAGCTGTATCTGAGATTCAACTGTCCATTTTGCCCTCAAATTGAAACAAAAGAAAAGGATTTGGCAAGACATTGGAATTTATACTGTCTTTAAGAAAAAAAAAAATATTTTTGTTCTGTATCTGATATTAAAAAATTAAAATATATCTTGTTACCACAAATTAATATCTTGTTCGCACGAAATAATATTCCGTTCCCACAAGATAACATTTCGTTCCCTCGAAATGATTAATTTGTGCGAACGCAATAATTATTCACATCATAAGTCTTTCATAAACACGGATATGCTCTCTGTCCGCCGCAAAAACCGCTTTTTTCAATTCAATTCAATTCAATTTTATTTGTATAGCCCAAAATCACAACAACAGTCGTCTCGATGGGCTTCGAAGTGAAACATGGCGGTAACTTCCGTGTCTCTGTGACCCACATTCGTTCAAGAAAGGAACAACAATGATCAATTTATTATTGTCTCAATGAATACAAGAAAAATATCATAAGATTTGTTATACCTAGGCTTGCTTCTTTGCCATGCTATTCACCGGACATAGCTCTTAGCTCCGCCACGGAGCTCTTTTGCTTGTCATACCGGCATTCGGGCAGCTGGCAGGCCAGTAGACAGACAGCCAGTTTGGGGTCGAATAGGAATAATAATATTCAGGACTTGTCTTTTTTTAACATACTCTTTAGCAGTTGCTTTACATTCGAAGGCTAGTAGGCTACATGCTAACTAGCTTATCCTGTTAGACACCTCATAGGCATTCATAGGAATAGTTGGATTTACAGCAGATACCTTCACATTTCTGTCTGTGTGTGTCTCATTACACTGCATAGAAGACACGGAGGATGTTTGTAGAATAATTATTGCGTTCGCACAAATTAATTATTTCTTTCGCACGAATTAATCATTTCGAGGGAACGAAATAGTATTTCGAGGGAACAGAATATTATTTTGTGCGAAAAAGATATTAATTTGTGTGAACCAGATATATTTTAATTTTTTTATATCAGAACAAGGGCTCCGTGGTATCTGACATGTTTTAGTAAAAAGAAAACCCTGAAAGAAAAACAAAACAGCATTGTTCAAGTTCCGCTTGAAGTATCATCAGGAAAAACCTGAATTATTTGGTTTTCTGGAAGACACATCCGTTTAGACGTGGCATAACCTTTTTTTCAGAGCATTGCTGATTAAATATGCAGATGTTTCCTCATGCACAGGTCTTTTGCGACATTACGCCAAGCATTTTATAACTTTAATTTAACAGCATTTAAGAGAGTTTCTCCTGACCAGATGGTCTAACAACTATAAGTTCCTGGTTTAATTTTTCCATTTCTTTTTACCCATTGTAAAAAACAGTCAAACTAATTCATACCTTAGATTATTCAATTTGATAACATTTTTGGTTGCAGGTTCTTTCGGAGCAAAGAACTAAGTTAAACCCCTTTGAGCACCCTGCAGGCTGCAATTATTTTAAATTAAAGCACATCAGCTTTTTACCTCCAGCATACTCATAGTTCTGGGACTTAAAAAAAATAATGTTACATGTTTTTATAAAGAAGCAATAGAACATAAATAAGAAAAAGTACTGAATTTGTAAAAACTGAACTGTTTAAAGTTAAAACCCCAAGACTGTGGGTATTAAACATAAAAATGCAAAATTGATAATCATTAAAGCAGGTCATTTGTGCGTGCACAAGCTTGTTCATAGTGAAAAAATATATGCACTTGTGAAGAAGCAATTCTGCTCCTGCCCTTCCTTTGAAGGAAGAATGATAACTTTTTTATTTTTTTGGAAACTTGAGATAATCTGGAAAATTTATTTTAATTTTTGTTTTCATTCAAACTATAATAAATAATAATGATAAACAATAACAAAGGCCCACTTGTGTTGACTTTAAACCGCAGAAAAACAAGAGAAATGACAAAATCAAATTACTTTTCTGCTCCAAAACAAATACATGTTTGTGGTTGATATCTATTAGGCCTACTTTAGGACGTGAATGTTGAAAAAATCATGCGCTAAATTACCTTAAAATGTTAAGATAATCAGTCAACAGAAAATAGAATACAATTTCAATCATTTGAAAATTATTTTTTTTATTAATAAAGTAATTTTTATAGCTTCAAGCTACTCACCTGTGAAGGAGAACGCTTAGGTCTCTTGTGATCCGGCCTGTGGTAAAATGGGTCACGACAGGAACCACCTAGACAGCCCACACAGCGGTCTGATTGGAGGCAATCGGCCAATCAGAGTTTGCCTCATCGCATCTTTCGGTCTTTCTTTTTTTTTCCATCTTTCGGATGAAAGCGCGTGCGGGTTGAGCGCGTGTGCAGGCGGAGTTAAGCGCGCACAGAAGAAATGCTGGGGAGCGCGGGCACAGGTGTGAGTGAGCGCGCAGAGACCGACCGGATTCATCAGAGGCAAATGAAAGAGTAATTTATCAGACAAAGGTTTTTGTGAGGTTTATCTGTTCAGCTCTGTATATAAAAGGTTACAGTCTAGATTCTATTAACGTCACAGTTTAGGGAATGAGGATTTTGGGGGTTTTGAGCGTCATTTTCTTCGGTATGAACAGCGCAACGGCTGGTAAGTTATTCTGTTTTACCTTTTTTATCAACTACTTTTTTCTTGATTGTTCTTTTTAAGCCTTAAATATTATCGAAATGTTACTGTTTTAAGGTAAATAAAAACTAAACAAAAGTTGAAAAGGGGGCCATGTTGAGTTTTAGAATTTGAATTTTTATTGAAAGACTCAAAAATGTTTGGAGAAAGGGTTCATTTACGAAATATATTTCTAACAGTCTATATTCGGACCCATTTTAATTTTTTTTTGTTATTTTTCGTTTGTCCTAATTCACTTAAGCGACGTTAGCTTCTCTCGGGTTCTTTAGAAATTGAAATATTTTATTAATTGAAAAAAACGTTGACCTTTTTGATTCTTTGGTTCATTTTTCTCTTTGATTTCGGCTTCAAAATCACTTTTCACTTTTATCTTTTTTTCATTTTCAAAGCGCACCACAGACGTTGGCTGTTGTTGCGCAACCGCTTCGTTTCCCTTCAGGGTAACATGTCGGATTAACGATGAAGCCATAATATGTCTCCTCAGTCACGCATTCGCTGCGGTACCTGCACACGGCAGCTTCAGGAATCCCAGCATTCCCAGAGTTTGTGACGGTGGTCCTGGTGGACGGACAGCCCTTCTCTTACTATGACAGCAGCATCAAAAGGGAGCTTCCCAGGCAGACCTGGACGGTCCAAACCGAAGACCCGAATTTCTGGGAGAGACGCACTAAGAGCTCCATTGTTGACGAACAAGTCTTCAAAAGTAAAGTGGAGATGATTAAACCAAGCTTTAACCAGACAGGAGGTGAGTTATCTCCTTTTTTAAATGAAATTTCGTTATTTTTAATTTAAAAACTATTAATACTTTTTGGTGAATTAAATCCCAGAGGCTCTAATTTTAAGAACTTAACATCAAATGTTTAATATGGCGTATCCATTAAGCTGAAAGAAGAAAAAAAACTTCTTATTTGTTAAAAAACGTTTACATAAAGAAATAAATGAAGAGAAAAAAAGATTTGTAACTCTTATTTTGTCATTTGCAAATTACTGAAAATCCCCATATGAGTGACATTTTACAGTTTACTCTGGAACTGGTTTTCTAAATCCTTTTGAATTGTGCCTGCGTGTACGAAATGTTATGTAAGGTCGGAAGGATTAATGTATAAATATTATTTAGACACAATTAGAAAAAATAACCAACACATTTCCTGTCCCAGGGCGCAAAATGATGTAGGTAAGTTTGGGTAAAACCTTTAAGTAAACATGAAAACCATCCCTCCAGAATTTGTAGGGAATTAAAAAAAACTATTTATTGTGAGATGCAAGTCTTTACAAGGATTAAAAAACATAAAAAACTGGATATTTTTCAACCCCGTAGTTTTGATGTGTGATTCAAGGAAATTATTTCCTTTTAAAGAAGAAAATATGTTATTATGTGCGCTCCAGACAATCAGCCTGAAGATCCGCAGTCACGCGCCAGAAAGGAACGCTTCGTTGAAGAAACGACCACAGTGGCAGGTTTTTACGGTTGAGCTCCATATTCCCGTTTTGCAGGGGGAAACTTGTTCTTTCCGTCTGATTCAGATCTTTCTGATGCACTGAACGGCGTTATCCCCTCAGTTTGTTTGAACAAACGCCACCATTCAACTATTCAACTTCAAACCTGGATTTTAACCCAGAAATGAGGAAACGAAAAACAAACAGGTGACTTGAGATCAATGTTATCTTTTGTTCAGGTGATCTGCGCGCTTTCGGGTGTCCGCGGAAAAAACAAACTGCGCTCCGCATGCAAATGTCAGCCTCAAGGCAAGGCTCTCTTTAAGAGCAGAAATGTTTTACTGTGTTGAACTACGATGAATATCACTGCATGTTTTTGTTTGGGGAACTATTTTGTGCAGCGCAAAGTGACATGCCTGTATAAATAAAGGCGGAGTCACCTGCCCCGTTGTTCTTCATGGGTGACAGGATTAATGGCTGCCGGAAAGTTTAAAGTGCCTCCAGTCTCATTGTAATAGTGAAACAGATAATATTCAAGAGGGATGTCTGAAGCGGGGAGCACGGGTGGGAGCTCGCACGCAGCTCGTCCGCTGCAGGATTCAACATACTGTTATCTCATCAGAAAGTTCGGAATTTAAATCTGCAGCCACACAAAAGAGAGGCGGAGATGCTTTACCTCCGAGAAGGAAAGCGCTCTGTGCGCAGACACACCCTTTAACCACCATCACTACACTATTGAGATCATATTTCCACATCCATACGTTTTTTTTTTGACAAGTTAACATCCTTCAAACCTTTACTGACTTCAGTTATTTTAGCATAAAAAATCAGTTCGTTCAGGAAAACTCTATTTTGTTTCTGTTTAATGGCTTTGAGACCAAACAAGCGTTTTGCTTTAGAAAATAATGCAGATCTGTTTCATTAAAACCTTGTACTCAGGGTTTAACTACTTTGGTTATGAAGAACTTTTTGAAGAAACTCAGTTTTCTGATCAGTTTTACATAAATATATATATCTTTTTAATTTATAATGCTGCATTCTTCCTCCAAGATTTACAAAACCGAACCAAATATGATGGGATGGTTTAGGAGAAGCGTTCGAAACAAGGTGGGTGAAGGTGTGTCTCTGCACTGTTTCTGTCTGAAGAAGCTGCATTTGCTCTCAATGCAGAGAAGCTGCTGCTTCTGTCTCCCACAGACAAGTCAGGGCTTTTTGTCCATTTAAGTGTTTGAAAATCTACAGAAATGTTGATCCACTCATCAAATCAATATCTTATTTTGTTGTTGGATGTGTATTTTCATTTCCAAATAGGAGTTTGCTAATTTCAGAAAGAACTATTTTAAATAAAAAGTTCATTGAGGTATTGATCAATTGAGGTTGGGTTCAGTCATTTTGATTATATTTAAAACTTCAACAGAAGGAGGTTGTTTTTGTTATTGCTTGTTACGATACAGTTACTGAGGAGCTAACTGTCTGGCTTTTGGCTTCAGATCAGTTCAGTACGGTGGCCCTGAAGTGCAAATCACTCGACACAAAAAACATTTTAGAGATCATAACGACAAAACTACTTTTGTTTTCCCAAATTCTTTTTCATTTTGTTTATTTTTCTGGAATTTTGTTTAGTTTTCCAAAGTATAATACTGTTTTTCTTATATTTGCTTTTTTTATTAGTCATTGTGATAATTAAAAGGTTTTTTGAGTTGAGTCATTTGTTGATGGGATTTGCAGTTCAGGGCCACCGTAGCTTAGTGAACTTTAATAACAGGCTTTGTTTGGGGTTAGTAGGGCAGTAAAATAAAAATAAGTTTTGCCAGATTTATAACGTTTATAATATTTTCTGCATTTTTATTACCTTATCAGCATTTACTGTAAACAAATATGCTACTCATGTCATTTGAAAATAGTCTGGCTTAAATGCTAAACTGAAAAGTAAACATAAATGTTAAATAAAAAATAATAAGGTTTTAAATGATAAATCTTATTATTGAAGCAAAATAAAATCTAAATCTTAATCCTGAATGGTAAATCTAAATGTTAAAACTTAATGCTATTTTCAAATATTCATTTAAAAACTAAATGTTTAATCCAATCTTTAATGTTTGGAAAGTATTCTAATATGGCCACGCCTATGAAATGAGTCTTAAAAATAAGCCACGCCCCAATCGCTTGTTTAAGGGCCTATATCATGCTCTTCTTAAGCTTTTTATACTAAAAAATCTCCATATATAAGATAATGTAATACCTTTGACCGCAGAAAGAACCATTCTTTCATGAAATATTTGTTGTTGTCACAGCTAATTTTTCTACCCGGAAATACGGCAACTCGATCTCTGAGGCACAGCTTTTCGCTCCGTGTGGGTGTCGCCCATTTCATGACGTCAACCTAGAGCCACCCTCGGCAGCATGCCTGTATTTTACCAACGAAAACAAACAACATCCGAACTTTTGCAAAGATGGATGTGAATATTACGCATATAAAAAGTGTGTTATGCCAATCACGGCTAGCTCTGCTGTGAAAGTGGGCGTGTGTGTTAGCCTGGGGGCGGGGCTGACAGCACAGACTCTTCCTGGAAGGATATTCAGAGCGCAGGTTTTTAGTGAAATGCTCAGAAATGCGCAAATGGAGAAAAAAAACACGTTGGGGTTGTTTTTTGTGAGGAAATAGCATTATGATACAATTAAAAGCTCAAACAGTTGTTTTTGCATCATGTAGGCCCTTTCAATATTCAAATCTGTATTGCTGATTTGACTGTGTGTGAGAAGCATAGTGGCTGAGCGCTGATCAAGGTTCCTGTCTTACAGGTGTTCACATTATTCAGCTGATGTACGGCTGTGAGTGGGATGATGAGACTGGAAGCATCAAGGGCTGGTGGCAGTTTGGTTATAATGGAGAAGACCTCATGGCTTTGGACCTGAAGACGAACACGGGGACGGCACAGACTCCAGCTGCCACCTTCCATAAACACAAAAAGGACAAAGATAAAGGCTGGGCCATACGAATGAACACCTATCTGTCCCAGGGGTGTCCTGATCATCTTAAGAAGTATGTGAGCTATGGGAAGAGCACATTGCTGAGAACAGGTGCGTCCCAAGCCCCTATGTATCTATCATATATACAGTAGATACATTATTTTATGTCTCTCTTTTTTTTACCATCATCAATTGTGCGGCTTTCTTTCAATTTTATTCACATTTTCCTTGTTTTTCTCACCAAACTTGTGTGTTTATTTGGTAACCCAAATCTGAAAGTTGTTGGAACCGGTGCAGTGAGGTTGTTAGTGACACTCGGCAGTCAAAGGTCCAAAACTTTATTTGAGCATCGTTATTTGAGAACATTTTCATTTTCTTGTGAGATCCTTTTGAGCTGTTGGTATTTCTTGATCTGAAACACAGCAAGATGTTTTACACAGATAGAAATACTGGTTGCAAATTCAGCTTCATATTTGCACAAAGGCTCATGAAGCAGTGCTAACACACAGAAAGAAAGAAAAACAACTGTGCAAAACTTTGTAGTCTAATTAACAATCAGCTGCTGCCTGGCATGATTATTATTTAAAAATGAGAAACAACTCTTGTCCTTCACAACCAAAACTGTTAACAGTAAAGAAATATATATTTAGCCAAAAACTATACAAGACTTATGATAAACAGGACGGCGGGTTCCAGTTATAGCAGGTTTATTAGCTCAGCTAAAAGTCCATAAAGCTAAATCAGGGTCAGGCGGGCAGGGGTCGACAACAAGTAGGAGCCTCAAAGGAGAAACGGGAGAAGTCAGGATCCAGGGTCCCTGAGTGATCAAAGTTCAACAGGTTTAAATTTCAATGGCCACGTGTTTTGGATGTAGAGTCCAAAAACGGACTTAAAACTTGTGTTGCAAAGCACAAACGAATGAGCTTTGAACGCGGAAGCCCAAAACATACATTTACAAAGACTCTTCATTGGAAGTGGCTGCTTCACTGGCTGCCACTGAGAGCATAGCATGAGAGTACCGGTAATAACAATTTAACTCATGGATGGTTTTCTTTTATCAGAGACTCCATCAGTGTTTCTCCTCCAGAAGAATTTCCTGTCCCCGGTCAGATGTCACGCTACAGGCTTTTACCCCAACAAAGCTGTGATGTTCTGGAGGAAAGATGGAAAGGAGATAACCGAAGGAGTGGAGACCGGAGAGATCCTCCCAAACAATGACGGGACCTTTCAGATGAGCACTGATCTGAAACTTTTATTAGACACAACAGAAAAGAAGAGGTACGAATGTGTTTTTCAGCTTTCTGGTGCAAATGAAAGCATCATCACCAAACTGGAGCAGTCAAAAATCAAGACCAATGGAGGTAAGTGGAAAACAGGCATTAGTGTAGCTTAGACATAAATCTTTGAAACTGTTTATAATTTTGATGAATTCATTGTTTTTATAAAATAAACAGGAAAAAATAAAATCATTATCTTTAAAAAGTAAAATTAACCACAAAATATATAAAAGAATGTCAGTTTATCAAATGATGGTGCAAGCAAGAAATACCAGTACTGCTTAAATTAGCCAATAAAATGAAATATGAACAGAAAGACCATAAAGTCTTAAAAAACAATACATATAGTGTACATTTACATTTTTTGTTATTAGATATTTAAAAATCTGCACAACCTTGTGTAATTGTCACTTTTGTGTTTCTGACAGCAAACCCCTATGAAGTGACCATCTCCGTTGTTATTGCAGTCATTATTTTTGCTGCTGTCATTGCTGACTGGCTCATTGTTTATAAAGGCAGAAAAGGTGAGAAACTTTTCTATTACATTAGTGCCATTCTAAAATCTATTTCACTTGTTAGAAATGAATCAAATTTTCTTGCTGAGTTTAGTCAAATAAAAAACAAGAGTGGAATAAATGCAAGTTTTTAAGTTAATATTAGGTTGCTATTTTTTTATCAGCGGAATGTACTACTATTTATTTACTTGGTTTATTTAGCCTACAGGCAGAACTTAGGATGTCTAGAGTTACAGATTTGTTTAGGAGTTTAGAACAGAACACAAACTCTGTGTTTTTCTTGTTGCAGCTGCAGATCACTTGAACGTAAAGAAGCAAATGCATCTTTGAGTCTGGATGCAAATGAAACTCTGCACTCAGTGAGTCGTTTCATCAAATTTACATAGATTCTTTTTACATAGACTTTTTTGCTGGACCGGACGGAAAAGAAGAAGAGGGAAGAAGAGAGAGGGAAGTTAGAGAGGGGGGATTAACCTTTGTGCTATTTTAGATGACCCCACCCTTACTTTGACGTGTTCTACCATGACAAAGATGGATAAAGGTGGAAAGATTTCATGTAATCCATGGACACCAGTGAAGATCACAAATCATTGAAGAAAAAAGGTTCAGCGCACTGTCTAGATGACCCAACTCCCAATGTTAAAGTGCCTAGGATAACACAAGGGTTAAGGGCACAAAAGATGAATCATAAAGCAACAAGTTGCTGAAAGTTTATCATCATTCCTGTCAGGATAACATGTCAAAAAGATTGCATAAAAATGTGAAAAACAAAATCATTTTTAAACACAATCCCTTCATTTCATGGGCTGGACAATTGACTTTCATGCTATTGCATGGGCAGGCATGGGCAATTCCCTTGTTATGTCATTTTGAGTAGAGCAGATAAAAGGCCTGGAGTTGATTAGAGGACTCGTGCTTGAATTTTGAAAGTTTTTGCTGTGAACAGACAACATGCGGCCAGAGGAGCTCTCCATGCAGGTGAAAGGAGCCATCATTAAGCTGAGAAAACAGAAAAAAAACCATGCCAGAAATTGCTACAGTATTAGGAGTGGCAAAATCAACAGTGTGGTCCATCGTGAGAAAGAAAGAAAGCACTGGTGAACTCAGCAACGCAAAAAGACCTGGACATCCACAGAAGACAAGAGTGGTGGATGATCGCAGAATCATTTCCATGGTGAAGAGGAACCCGTTCACAACAGCCAACAGAGTGAACAACACTCTCCAGGAGGTAGGCGTATCAATATCCAAGTCTACCATAAAAAAAAAAAGACTCCAGGAAAGTAGATACAGAAGGAACACTGCAAGATGCAAGCCACTCATAAGCCTCAAGAATAGGAAGGCTAGATTGGACTTTGCTAAAAAGCATCTAAAAAAGCCAGCACAGTTCTGGAATATACATTCTTTGGACAGATGAAACCAAAATCAACCTCAAAAGTATGGAGATGGCGTGGAGAAGCTCATGATCCAAAGACACTACATCATCAGTAAAACACTCTGGAGGCAGTGTGATGGCCTGGGCGTGCATGGCTGCTACTGGCACTGGGACACTAGTGTTTATTGATGAGGGGACACAGGACAGAAGCAGCCCAATGAGTTCTGTGAAGGCCTGGCAGAGCATTCAGAAGGAGAAAACCCAGCATCTGGTGATGTCCAGGAGTTCAAGACTTCAGGCTCTCATTGCCAACAAAGGGTTTTCAACCAAATATTAGGAATCACCATTTTGTTTTCAGTTATTTCATTTGTCCAATTACTTACGAGCCTATGAAATGAAGGGACTGTGTTTAAAAATGCTTTAGTTTTTCACTTTGTTATGCAATCTTTTTCTTCAACCCATGGAATAAAAGCTCAAAGTCTGCACTTCAATCATTTTATTTAAAGTTCACTGTGGTAATGTACAGAAACTAAATTAGAAAGAATGTGTCTCTGTCCAAATATTTATGGTCCTGACTGTATGTGCGCTGTATACGTGATATAAAAGTTATACATCGGTGGTACATGCGTGAAAAGTCAGTTCGACATATATGGAACGGTCCTGGAAAGCCACAAATTTTCCTATGTGTCTCGCAAGAATCATACGCAATTAACATAAAGACCCATCAGCCAAAACCCCTTGACGGACGTCTGTGTTCTTCCATGAATGATGAACGCAAGAAACACTTATAGATGACGTATATTACACATGTATCACCAAAGACCGAAATTTCATACGTGGAAAATGTGTAAATGTGCATAGTAGTTGTGTGACAGGGTCTTTACTGCTGCTCATGGTGGTTGTTGGTGTTTGTGTCATCCTGTTATGAGCCACAAATCTGTCCAAGAAGACATCCAGTGACAATTGTTATAAGTTTCCTAAATTTCATTGTGCACAGGTTTTCAAGTGAAGTCTGCACTGAAAAGGCAACTCTAATAATATCATGGATAAACTATGTGTTTATAACAAATTATCTGATTTAATCTGGTAGATGTGTCAGAAATTTACAATGTTGCAATTGTTTGATTTTAAAGAGAAATTTATTTGCCATTTTTCTTTAGCACAATAAATGAGTCTCATATGATTAATTTTTGTTTCCAAACTGGAGTTTGGTGTTGAATATTGTCAAAGGAACCAAAATAAAAACAAGTGAGGCTCAAGACCTTAATTTACTTTAAAACTGATATTATTATAAGTGAAAATGCTTGTTCACCATTTAATCAATTAGATATAAATAGGATTTTTCATTTTAAGGAATAGATACAATCCCCAAAAAATACCCAAACTTTGAAGATTGGAAAAGTATTTTTTGGGGGGAACTTACCTTTATTCTTATTCTAAATCTTTAAACAATCTTGCTTTATTATCATCCTAAATGGCTTAAAGAATGATATTCAAATCTCTTCTGTTCAGCTTTAAATCTTCACAGTATATCAGCCCTCACCTTATGCAATGACACATAAATGGATAAAGCCAATAACTCAATTATTAAAAAGCTTGATAGAATGGATTTCCTTCCTGACATTTTTCATTTGTATATCTTGAGCTAGACATCCTCATCTTAGTCTTTTCTATAACTCAGTTGATGGTAAAGTCATGGTTGAAAAGGTGCAAAAGTTTCCTGATGAAGAAAATCAATGCAAAGTCCTAGAAAGAATATCATATTCAGATATTATGTTATATATTTCAAATCAAAAATGGAAATCTGAAAGAATTTCTTATTTAAATTTGTTTTCACAGTGTGTATAATAGCAAATAAAAGTTTTAAATGAGCACTAAAAGAAAAAGCTTGGGGGCCTAAAGACATAAAAAATTGAGCCAAACACAAGAAACAAATGGAACCAAACTTTCACCAATGTTTTTAGGTATCTCCAACATTCCAAAAACGGCTTTGTTATGATTTATACGTGAGTCAGGTTTTATTTATATTTTTGTGTACTTTTAAAGGTTTGAGGGTAATCTTGTTTGAGTGTGGAAAGTTACAAAAATGTGCTGGGGTTGAAAGTTTATTTACTGTGACACTAAGGATTATGAAGTTGCTTTTTTTATACTGTCTTTATAAAATACATACATTTACTTTTGTATGTAACTTGTATGCCATTGAGTTTGATTAATCGAAAAGCACCAATCTTTGCTCTTCGGAAGGAAGTTTCTATGGTCATGAAAGTACTGATGTAATATGTGTGTGTGTACAGACTTCAAAGGTAAATAAAAGTAACATTTTTTGCTTGCTGATCTTAAACTTCTTTTTCTGTTAAAATTGTATGGCCTCTCAGGTTTATTTGGGTTTTTGTCATTTTGTTAAATTTAACCTCGTGATCTTTGTTTACAATTTGAGTTTTGGAGACTTCATTTTCCATTTTCTTGATAAAGCCTGAGAGTTGAAGTTATTTCATCATTAATTCTACCTTTGGTGTTTTCGGGTTGTTTCCTTGGTTTTTATGTTGTCACCCAAATAAACGGCTGTGTGGCCAAACTTGACCCCGCCTGGTTATTATTTTTTCTTTATGTTACATATTTTCTCCCTCCTCCCTGAAGAGGGACGTAACACACACCTATATTCAGAAAGTTCAAGCCACGATAAACTTGTAAAAAAATATGAAATCTTTCATTGCTCATTATTGGTGAGCTGCAGTGTTCCCAACAACAGACCAGCCTCTAAGAGCCACCTGTATTGTTTTGTCTTTGTTTATTAAACTTTACATCTGGTTGGGAATCTCATGATCACCAGGACAGGGAACATGAAATAGAGCTCAAAGAAGGATTATGTTTATATTTTTACTGTGCTCTTCATCATCATCACACTCCTCTACAGCATAATCAAAGAAAATGCAACAAAAATGAGGAGTCTAGACTGAAAGCTGCACATAAAAAAACAGTAACATACCTATGTAAAAAATGCTTTTTTAGTGTTGGAGTGGAAAAAAGATTTCCTTACAGGCGTTATGTTGATACAAAAAAAAGACTGGTATTATTGTGTGAGATGTATTTTGAAAGATTTTTTCAACCCAGCAACTTTCAGAAACAGAACAGATAACCATCACACACATCTGAAAAAGACAAAAACTTACAGTTCAGAGTCTCTGAACTGATATGGGAGTTAAGGCCACATATGAATATATAATACATTTCCTTGACTTTGTCTTTAACACGCAACACTTGTGACTGAAGCTTGTTCATTACTGTTCTACTCGTTCCTACAGTAGAACAAGAAAAATAGCCTTTAGGCCCTTTTGTACGACAATCTTTCAGTTATTCACTTTTGACAGGAGATCAAACTAGTTTGTGAAGCTGGCAGTGTTGGTGTGTGCCTTAAGCAAAGCAAAAAAAACTGGGCAGGTAAATAGTTTTAAGTTTAGTTTTGCAGACCACTTCAGGAGCAAGATCGATTCTGTCAGATCAAACATCATAAATGAACAGAAAAGCCTTTTTATTGGTAATGATGGCTTGATTTTACATGAGGAACTACTGGACAGTTTTGACCTGGTTGAAGCTGCAACACTTGGTCGAGTTTTCTCCCAAATTAATCCAACGACCTGTTTTTTAGATCCCATCCCCACATCACTTTTTAAATCACTTTACGGGTCTTTTGAGAGGGAGATTCTAAATATCATGAACTCCTCTCTACAGACGGATATTTTTCCTGCTGCCTTTTAAGACTGCAGTGGTGAAACCGTTACTCAAGAAAACTAATTTAGACCCTTCAGTTTTTAATAACTACAGACCTGTGTCCAACTTGCCATTTTTAAGCAAAGTTTTAGAAAAACTTGTTTTTATTCAGCTGAATGAGTTTCTCTTAATAGTAAAATTTATTATTGTAACGCCCTGCTTGCTGGTCTTCCAAAAACCAACATTAGGAGCCTTTTCCAAAATTCTGCTGCACGAGTTCTTACAAAGACCAGGAGGTGGGCTTACATCACCCCAATTTTAAAATCCCTGCATTGGCTCACCATATGCTTCAGGATTGATTATAAGGTACTTTTAACCGTTTTTAAATGTCGTAATGGTCTTGCGCCTTCTTATTTATCCAATCTTTTAGTAAGGTATGAACCCTTGCGGACCCTGAGATCCTCTGGCACTGGTCTGTTAACCATTCCGACTGTAAAAACCAAAACCTACAGAGAAGCATCTTTTCAGCACTATGACCCCCGTTTATGGAACAGTCTGCCAGAGGACCTGAGAGCCGCAGAGAGTATTGAAGTTTTTAAGAAAAGGCTAAAGACCCATCTTTTTAACTTGGCTTTCAGCTAATTTTTTACTACCACTATTTATTTATTTATTCATTTATTTTTATTTTGTCGCGGGGTTCTCTCAAGAAATTCAGAAAAAATGCAAAAACAAAAACTGGTAGGCAAGCCAGGAGAGATTTCATAGGGCTTTTACCCTTTTTAATAGAGTCTTTGGGAGACACACAAAAAATAAAGCAGGGATGAAAGCAAAACAACATAAATTCATCTGACTTTAGATCATATCACCTTCAATTATGAATTTGAATGGCACTCCTTCTGCCCATTTCTCTCTCAACCTCTCAGTCCCTCTGCCATTGTGAGAGTGAGGCGCCTTCTTATGTACCTCTTGCCACTCCCACATAATTAGGCACTCTACTTAGAAAAATTGTCACTGCGCGAAAAGAGCCAGAATCCTCAATATCTGTTGTGGATACTTTCTTAAATATCTAAAGAATCTGGAACATTTCTAATGAATATCCAGACATGCAGCATATCTGAAGATATCCGGGCAAAAGATACTGGTTGTGTCTTATTTTGGTCATATCCAAGTTCCGAATATGACCTGAAGTCAAATCTGGAAATATCTGGAGTAAAGATACTGAAGAAGGTAAATATCCTGTAGTATCTGTAGTGCATACTTATCTAAGTGTTGAGGCATTTCTGGTGCATATCCAGACATGCCGCATATCTGAAGATATCCGGGCAAAAGATACTGGTTGTGTCTTATTTTGGCCATATCCAAGTTCCAAATATGACCTGAACTGAAATCTGGGAATATCTGGAGTAAAGATACTGAAGAAGGTAAATATCCTGTAGTATCTGTAGTGTATACTTATCTAAGTGTTGAGGCATTTCTGGTGCATATCCAGACATGCAGCATATCTGAAGGTATCCGGGCAGAAGATACTGGTTGCGTCTTATTTTGGTCATATCCAAGTTTCGAATATGACCTGAAGTCAAATCTGGAAATATCTGGAGTAAAGATACTGAAGAAGGTAAATATCCTGTAGTATCTGTAGTGTATACTTATCTAAGTGTTGAGGCATTTCTGGTGCATATCCAGACATGCAGCATATCTGAAGATATCCGGGCAGAAGATACTGGTTGTGTCGTATTTTGGCCATATCCAAGTTCCGAATATGACTTGAAGTCAAATCTGGAAATATCTGGAGTAAAGATACTGAAGAAGGTAAATATCCTGTAGTATCTGTAGTGTATACTTATCTAAGTGTTGAGGTATTTCTGGTGCATATCCTCCGCAGTTACCATTGCCGCTGTAGGTACCATAACCGTTCGGCCTGGAACTTCCCTTTGGGGTCCTACGACTAGTGCTGACGTCACATTATGTGATTGGCTGTGTTGGTCTGATGACGTGTCAGACAGTGATTGATCTGGACAATTTACGATACTATCTATCTATTTACCAAGGCTGTGTCCCACCAAGGTGGGGTAGCCTAGACAGGGCACACAATTTTAACTCCCTCCTTCTCTTCCCCAAACCCTCCGCCTTCAGTGTGTGCGTGTGTGTGTGCGTTGGTGTGTGTGTGTGACACTGGTCTAAGGCCTGGTCTAAGCCACACCACACTGCACCAGGGTCAGCTGCACACTCCAGTGTGGGCACCTCCACAGCAGGGCCTCAGCCAAGGCTGGTTTCCCCTTGCCGCTTCATCCCAAGACCAGACCTCTACCACACCCATCCATTCATTCATACACAAACTCTCGCCACCCATCCCTGTCCTGAGCAGCCTCTCTCCCCTGCACCACAGTCATCCCTCTTGCATTCAGCGCTCTCCTTACACCCTCCGTCCATCCCATTCGTGGTCTTCCTCTCATTCTCACTCCACTCACATCAGATTCATATACCCTTTTCACCAAACGCTCCCTTTCCATTCTTTCAACATGTCCAAACCATCCCAGTGCCTTTTGCTCTGCTCTATAAGCCAACTCTCGCATCACACCAGTTCTCTCTCGGATAACTTCATTTCTCATACGATCCATACGCGTCACACCACACATACTCCTCAAACATCTCATCTCAACTACATTCAGCTTCCTCTTTTCCGCCACATTCAGACTCTGTTTCAGCCCCATATAACGCTGCAGGCACCACCACACCCTCATAGAATCTCCGTTTCGCATGCTTTTCCAGTGATCTACATTCAATCACTCTCTTCATCCCCCCCCATATCTTTCGTACTTTGTTCATTCTAAACTCTACCTCTTCCCCTATTCCACCATCCACACAGACACACGACCCCAAATACTGAAAACACTCTACCTCTTCCAACAACTCCCCATTTAATGCCACATTCAATCTACGTTCACCCTTTAACCTCGTACACCTCATCACCTTACTCTTTCCCTTATTCACCAATTTACGATACTAATATTAATAATATTAATAAATAATGTTATGACGTCTGTTGTAAACGAACAGAGCTGCGAGATAGTATTTGAAAGGTGCCTTTATTATTGTTATGATTATTATTGAATTCATGTTCTCTTATAGTTCTTTTAATCTGTGCACCCATTGCTTTATTATTGACAGAACGGACCCGGAAGGGCAACATTTAGCCGTGCTGACAAAAATTTCAGCCACGGCTGAACTTAAACTGGAGTAACGAGCGGATTGTGACAACATGTCTTTATAAAAATGACAAAGAATATTGTCATATACAATTTATGGGGGAAAACTCCTTTAGGTTACAAAAGGGAACATGAAATGAAAATACGTAGAGCCCAAGCAGATGTCAACGCTACGTAGTTTGTCCAAATGGGGTTACCGTAGTGTGACGTTATACTCAGTCGAAAGGACCCCGAACGGAAGTTCCAGGCCGAAAGGTTATGGTACCTACACCGTATTTTATGATTTGTGCAAAGGCGATACTGCATTAGGACATGTATTGTCTCTGGATATTATATGTATCACTTGTTTGATAAGTGCCTTGCCTAGCAATTTATGTGCACAAGATACTTCAAAAGCACATATATTTGAGAGTTTGCTCTGCACTTATATTTTCCCACAAATTTTTAAAAACAGGTGTGAAAAGTATTGACAAGTCAACCCAAGTTTGATTAAGATATACAGTAATATCCTCATTGCTTCATCAAAGGTAATAAAAACAATGGCACTTCGGCATACAACAAATTTTGTCATTTTCAACAGCCAATTTCTTCCTGAGCATGTATCAAGTGGCAGGAAAGTCTTTTGTGATGTTTTGTAAAACAGTATCTCATATTATACTAAAAAAAACCATAAGAAACCTTTTAAAAAACTTTAGGATTGTTTTTGGTAAGAAATCAATGATAACTGCTGCTCTGTTTAGTGTTTTCAGGGAGTGGGTGAAGAAAGTTTATTTTTTTTAACTTTATTGTTCAAAATGTAGGTACAGCCAGGAGAGCAAACATATTACATGCATTTTACACAAAAACATTCAGGTTTCCACAACTTTCATACAAACATACAGCTTTCTTAAGGCTTTTAGAGATTTAACTGAGATACATTTCAATTTGTTTGATTAACACGGGGGGGGGATAGAAGATGAATAGAATAAGCATTTATGAATATACAATTTGCCAAATATAATAATAACATTAATTATTAGTTTTTATTTGAGTCCAAGTTTTTATTATAAAACCCAAAAATTATATATTCGAATTTCAGAGTGAAGTTGGGGTGAATATGATTACTGATAAATTGTAAACACTTCTTCCAAAAAAAAAATCTAATTTCAGTACAATTCCAAAAAAGAAGATTAATTGCTTTTGGATGTTCTTTGCAAAAGGGACAAATCAATTTTTTAATGTATCTTAGCATGAATTGATTAGTGGGGTAAATTTTGTGCATGATTTTAAAAGAAACTTCTTTCATTTTTTATTTTATTTATCATAGATTTTTGGGTCACACTCCAGCCCTTTCTCCAAATGCTGCCGGGAACAAAACGTCTTCAGTAGTTTCGAAGCCGCTAAACAACACGAGGAGAACGAACGGCCGTGACGTCTTACCCGAGCTCCAGTAAAGTGAAATTTGATTGGTCACGTTCTGCAACGCGACAAATCAGCTGTCAAGTAACAGAGCTCCGCGCCGCCATGACGCAGTCTGTTTGAAAACAATGGCGGCACGGAGCGCTAGGTCCGAAGATGAAGACGGAAAAAAAGAATAAAAGTTGACCGTAGGAGACATGGAAACCCTCTAGTAAGCGAGGCCGACCGCGTCCTCACAACGAAAAGACCTCAGAGGATCCGGGAGTTGGCGGCAGTGACCCGGCCGAGCGGATAAGTTCAGGTAAACTTTTGATTTAAATGGGCATGTTCGGGGCTTGGAGGCTACGGGGTTATATTTAACCAATTCCGGGGCTATTTTAAATAGCAAAAATAACCACATCCTTCCCTTTTTTCAGGAAAATAGTTTTCATCTGAAGCGATTGAAACATAATCACAGAGGCTGGACGACGTGGAAAAAACCAAGAAGAAGCTACAAGAACACCGGATACGACCCCCCCCCCCCCCTCGAAGTTTCCGTATGTATCTTCCGTGTGTAAAAATATTTTGTACTGAAAAACTTCGCTTTTGTATAAAACTTCAAGGAACCCAGAAACATGTCATCACCTAACGGACAAACGTCGAGCAGCGACTTTGACGCGGTAAACAGCATGACGTGACCGTACAGATTAATGAAGTGCGTGGAGGGGATGGGGGATTGGGGGGTGGAATCCGCGGCACACGTCTGTGCAGAACCGGGGACTGTGATCCGTATGGATCATGGATCATCCGCGCAGCCTAGTAGCTTCTCCTGGGATTCGGTGTCAGACCGTAAAACCTCATCACGCGCGGGACGTCATCACCGCGGACCCACACTTTATTTATTTATTTATTTGAAGACACAGAGGACTCATATGGTGTGTGATTTGAACTATAAACATATTCATCTTTGCTAATTATTGTGTATTCTCGTGCGGTTATGGACAAATGTTGGAGACCTATGGCAGGCCATTTTAACATTAAAAGGCTAGACTGGATGTGTGTTGCAGATATCTTTATTTGAGTTTTGCCTAGTCAAAAAGAACATTTCAGATATCCGCAACTACATTCTTCCTATCCGTAATCGTAATTTTAGATATCCTCAAAGATATTATTCCTAGGACAAATGACATCACTTTCACCATTCATTTGTATGGGGTTTACAATTACAGATATCTACAATTCAGTTGCAGATATCCACTTCATGAATTACGGATATCTGTAACTGAATTGTAGATATCTGTAATTCAAGTTTCAGATATCTACAATTTCATTCTTACTAGTCAAAACTCAAGTTAAAGATATCTTTAATTCAAGTCAATTTAAGATATCTACATGTTCCTTTTCAGATATCTTAAATTAAGTTTTGACTAGGCGAAATGACGTTGTAGATATCTGTAACTGGAATTGTGACTAGTCAAAATGACTTTGTAGATATCTCAAACTGGAGTTAGGGATGGTCATAATTTAATTGTAGATATCTATAATCAAGTTACAGATATCTTGAAATGAAATTTGAATAGAGATATCTGAATCTTGAGATATCTGTAATGTTCATTCAGGATAGTCAAAATGTAATTACAGATATCTTGAATTAGAGTTTCGACTAGGCGAAATGACGTTGCAGATATCTGTATGCAAATTAGGTCCGCATCGCACTTTAGGGGAGGAGCAGAGCGTGTTGTTGTAATCATTCAAATCGCACCTGCTAACTTGTAATTAGCACTGATTAGCACCAGGTTGCAGCAGTACGACGGGGTTTTAGGACTAGTTTACAAAAAAAGTTTTGTTTTCTTTAATTACAACTTTTATCTCGTAAATTTAGGAGATAAAAGTGTTGTGGAGTGTGTGTGTGTGTGTGTGTGTGTGCGCGCGCGCGCATGCGTGCGTGTGTGTGTGCTGAGATGGGGGTGAGTACGGAGTACGGAGCGGAGGTGTGTGCGTTGATACTGTGTGTTCGGAGGACGGAGCACCGTAATAAAGAGAAGGTGTCCCCCCCCCCCAGAATAACTGTTTTCTTAATCCGCACTGGAGGTTGAGGGTTCCGATCAGGAAAGTGAACCCCGAAGAAGAATCACCTTCGGCGGAGGAAATCTCCCCTGCGCTTCTGACCGCGATCGGAAAGAGAGAAAAGAAAAGAGAAAAACACCAAGTCTTCCGTTTATCGGAGCCTAGCTTTATTTCCGGATAGCTTTAACCGAAGTGATTCTGAACCTTTTGGCGACTCAAAATCAGATTATTAGTGGAGCCGGCTTTCCGGGGTTCGGTGTCGGTAAAGCGGAGTTTTATGTGTTTAATAAGGAGCTCAGAGACACGTGTGGGTGCAGATGATCGCTGCAGCCTTTATTTTCCTTTTCATTCACATATCCTGAAGTTCATCAGTCACCTTATGTCATGAACCTGTCATCCGAACACCAATGCAGAAGTAAACAGTGTTACATACACCTCTCCTCCAGATGAAACGTCCTGATCCAACATAAAACAATAAAGAGGAATGAAAATAGTCTGTTATGTTAGCATTACAACGTTGAAAATGCCAAAAAGTGCTCCTCCATAGACGGAAGGGTCACAGAAACGTAGAGATCTTGTCTTTAATGGAGGAAGAAAGGATTCAGGTGGACAGCTGCAGGGACACTGACGGCTTCGGGCTGCAGAGATCCTTCAAACCACCCATCAATGAATAAAACATGAATAAATCATAAATCAAACTAACGAATTTCCAAACATTTAGAACGTTATCAATAAACATTCAGCTCACCTCTTCAACAAAGTTTAGTCGGTCTGCTGCTGCTGTGTGGCGTTCACCTGCTGCTCATCATGCTCACTTCCACTTAATATCGTAAATTTAATTTAGGACTTAAAATCTTTTAATTTTACTGTTTTTGGTGGCCCTAAATCTCCGTCGTAGAGCAGCCAGCGGGCGAAGCGATTTTTAATCGTCTTTTAAATGCTGCAGCCCGTGCAAGACAGGAGGAGCTAGTGATAATGACGTTTGAGATATCTGTAACTGTCATTCTGCAGGAGGAGCTAGTGATAATGACGTTTGAGATATCTGTAACTGTCATTCTGCAGGAGGAGCTAGTGATAATGACGTTTGAGATATCTGTAACTGTCATTCTGCCTAGGCAAAACTGAATTGCAGATATCTACAATTGTCATTTAAGATGTGTGACGAGTTGAATGTCGTTTTCAATGACGTCATTGCAGATATCTGTAATTCAGTTTTGACTAGGCAAAACTGAATTATAGATATCTCTATCGGTCGTTTCGACTATCACAATTACGTTACAGATATCTTGAATTACAATTCCAACTATCCAAATGTAATTACGACTAGTCAGAAATACGTTGCTGATATCTACAATGTTCATTCCGGATAGTCAAACTTAGCGTTTTGATGTTAAAATGGCCTGCCATAGAGACCCTCAGCACTATGTCAATTAGGTTTCTTTTAGGTTCTACGTGTTGGGCGGCCGCGGCGTCACTCCTCCCGATTCCCCCGCTGGAGCGGCAGACGTCGCCCCCCACCGCCGTGGGGCCTGTGTAGCGTGAGCAGCACGGAGACACGGGGGTCCACCGGCAGTTGCGCCCGAACCGGCTGCACAGGGTCCGAACGTCGGCTCCCCTCTCGCTAAGGGCGCCGGAGGAGGGAAAGGAGAGGCGAGGAGCCTGGGGGGCGAGGGTGGAGCGCAGGCCACCCGATGTCTCTGCACTTCTGTCAAAAGTGGCAGGAAAATATACGTCTGGAGGCGCTACGAGCTCCTCATGGCGTGACTTCAGCGCGGCAGGAAACATCGTCACCCCGTTAAGATCCTCACTGATAGCTGACACGGTTAATATGTTGGTGTTCCGGTCACGTAACATGAAGACGGACAAATAAAAGCAGCAGCACGATTCACTAAAGCAGCCAAACAGACAAACACGTGTTCACTTTTTTTTTGCACTTTAAAAAAGGTTGTTCATGTTTAGCCTATGTTGAACCTTTCCTGCGAGGACTTTTCTCTTTCTGACCGTGGTCGGAAAACGTTGGCGGATCTCCCTTTGGGGTTATAAGCTACATGCGTTCTTGAGTTTGCCACTCGGCTGCTGGGGGGTTTTGTGTTGGGCAGGTGCCTGTATTCTAGAACATTGGCCAGAACAGCAATGTTGCTGTAACCTAACAGACTTGTTCTTTCTTTCAGATTCTTGTCCATCACAAACACAAGAACCTCGGAGAGCAGCTCCAGTGGAAGGTCTGGGCAGATGATAAGTATGTTTCTTTCTCACTATCATTTTAGGAAACTTGACTAGAACTCCAGTCAGTTATAAAATATTGTCTTTTTTTTAGCTTCAGAACACCACACAATGAGGAGATGACGGCAGCAGTGAAAGATGTGGAACCAAATTGGAGTTTCCACCAAGTTAGAAGTAAGCACCAACATGAAGTTGGATTTACACAACTCGCCAAGTTAGAGATAATGTGAGAGACTCAATGTCAATAATCAGTGTTACTTTCTTTTCAGAGATTTTTTTGAATAGGATTGCAATTGTATTAGTGTGATAGACAGCTCATTTAGTGTTTCCATGTCTTAAGACCAAACACTAAGTTACATTAACGATATAGCATTGACAATGGATAATTAAGATAAGCCACTGTGACAGTCTGCATGGGACATTTTGAATATTCCACTTTGGAAACATGTTTGCAATATGTTGACCTCATCTTCTGTACATTTCATATTTCCATCGACTAGGAGCTTGCAATCAAGCTATTGACAGTCTCAAGTGCAAAGAGAGAGAATGGAGATAGAAGCAAGGAGGAGGTCAAAAAGAGGACCAGTCAGCATGATCAGGTGAGTTGTCCTATTTGTGACCTTGTTTCATTTACTCAGGTCATGCATGGTCCAGTTGAACTGTGTATGTGTGTGTATGTTGTTTCCTCTAATTAAAATAATATTTTCCTTTCCTGTTGGTCCATAGCTCTTCAAAAAGAGGGTCAAAATTGCTGAGAAGATTCTCAATCAAGAGGATCTGTCATAAAAAAAAGAGCCAATGCAAACTATGTCAGCGACGAGGAAAGTGACGAGGACAAACATCTTATTATCAAGCCTTGCCAAAGTGGCGCTCCACTAGGCTAACCATGGTGATGCTGAAATGCCATAAAGCCTGGGATGAAAACTTGAGGAGTGGAATTGAGCCAAAATTACGCACGAGACACTCAGCTGGCTTTACTGAAGGAAACCCACCACCAGTCAAGAGCTGCTATCTGGCAGAAGAGAAAAAAAGGATGCATGTTTGTTTGTGGTTTTTGACTTATTTATTTATTATGTAATAAAATATTTTTGAGTAATACCGGTTTTCTGTTACCTTTTATTATGGCCCGCAGCAGTCATAGACTGCAAGGACCATATTGTAACTGGTACAAGGGTCGAACACTCAAAAAGGTCCAAAACCTCAAAAAAACGCGTCACCAAAATTGGCACACACCTAGGATAAATGTGAAATGAATTTTCGGCAAAGAGAACGTCACCCCCCCCAAGTCGATGACATCACGGCGAGCGTTCCCGTAAAAAAAATGAATGGGCCGAAAATCGCTTATGGGGCTAAAAAAAAATATTTCGGAATACAGTTACGAAACCAAAACACGCGTGTTGGAGATATCCCAAAGAAGTTATGAAATCATTATGGGATGGCCACACGACTTACGGCTTGGCGGCCATTTTGTGGCGAACTCAAAGAAATAAAGATTTTCGTGTTTTTTGACAATATGGGAAAATGACACTTTTGTTCAAGCGATTTTCACGAAATTGCATACACAAGCCAAAAACACGATTCTACAACTGCCAAAGAAGTTTCGTTGACCTTTGACCTTGGCAAGGGGCGGCCATCTTGGATTTTCAAAAAAAAGTACCTTTAGTAACGGATACAAACGAAAACTCGTCCTAGGGATTTTTATCAATCTTCTTGAAACTTCTCGGGCATCAATGGCAAGCTACTGTGGACAAAATGTTGGAATTAGAAGTTGTAGAATTTGAAACGCGTGCGCGTGGCGAATTCGCAACCGTCGCCATTTTAGCTAGCTCGCACATATTTTATCGGAATAGCCTGAAACTGAAATATGCGATACCCTGTCCCACACTGAACAAAACGATGTCACATACGACAAAATCGATAAAGGAATGTGGCCGTGGTAAACAAAAAACCGTCGCAAAAAAAAGTGCTGACTCGGCAAAAAAAAATTTTTTCGGATTTTATTTTTAAGAATCGGCTAACGAAACTCAGATAACTTTGTCGGGTATATAAAAAGAAAGTTTTGAAATCATTACGTGATGGCGACATGACCTACGGTTTGGCGGCCATTTTGTGCCAAAATCTACCATTTTGCGTTTTTCGCGTTTTTACACAATATGGAAAAATTAACTTTTTTTCGAGCGATTTTCACGAAATTTGATGCGCGTGTCCCTAGCGTAAGTCTACAATCACCTCTGGAGTTTCGTCGACCTTTGACCTTGGGAAAAGGTGGCCATCTTGAATTTTCTATAAAAAACACCTTTACCACCGGATTCAAACGTAAACTTGTCGTTGGAATATTCATCGATTGTCTCGAAACTTTTTGGGCATCAATGGCAAGCTACTGTGGAAAAAATGTTGGAATTAGAAGTTGTAGATTTTAAACGGCGTGCGCCTGGCAAGCTAGCAAAGTGGCGCACTGTTATAACTCCCATGCATTTCAATACAATACAGTGAAAATTGAATGCATGCATTCATGCCTGAAACAGAATACATTGAAAAACACTGGATATGGACATATAAGGAATGTGGGCGTGGTTAGCATTAAACCACTGTTGCTAAGGACGACAAAAAGTTTACTTTTACCGATTTGTCCGAAACTGACGTCAATCTGTTCGTCCTCCCGAGGGGACAAAAACATAAAATGGTTGCTATGGAGATAAAATCAACAGAAAAGCCGCCATTTTGAAAAAAGTGGGTTTTTTACTAACATATGATGTATAGCTCTCACCAATGGAGGAATGTGTTTTACTGAGTGGATTGATGATGCTGATCGCTATGCTAGCACTTTTAGCCTAATTAGCATAACTAGCATAGTTAGCATAATTAGCATTTTAGGTAATGTGTTTTTCTGAGTCATTTGATGATGCTGATCGCTATGCTAGCACTTTTAGCCATGTTAGCATAGCTAGCATAGTTAGCATAATTAGCATTTTAGGTAATGTGTTTTTCTGAGTCAGTTAAAGATGCTGATCGCTATGCTAGCACTTTTAGCCATATTAGCATAGCTAGCATAGTTAGCATAATTAGCATTTTAGGTAATGTTTTTTTCTGAGTCAGTTGATGATGCTGATCGCTATGCTAGCACTTTTAGCCACATTAGCATAGCTAGCATAGTTAGCATAATTAGCATTTTAGGTAATGTGTTTTTCTGAGTCAGTTGATGATGCTGATCGCTATGCTAGCAGTTTTAGCCACATTAGCATAGCTAGCATAGTTAGCATAATTAGCATTTTAGGTAATGTGTTTTTCTGAGTCAGTTGATGATGCTGATCGCTATGCTAGCAATTTTAGCCACATTAGCATAGCTAGCATAGTTGGCATAATTAACATTTTAGGTAATGTGTTTTTCTGAGTCAGTTGATGATGCTGATCGCAATGCTAGCACTTTTAGCCACATTAGCATAGCTAGCATAGTTAGCATAATTAGCATATGCAGTTTTGACTAGCCATTATCAAAAGTGGGCGGTGAGGGCGGTGAGGGCGGTGGTGCGTAGAGTTGGGCGTGGAAGGCGGGTTGCGTCTGCGGGCCATACAACGCCGCTTGCGGCTTTAATTATTATTTTTCTTCTACTTTCTTTCTTCCACTTTGAGCTCGAATTTGACCCCCGCCACATACCCGAAAACTCACCAAAATTGGCACAGACCTAGGATAAATTGAAAATGAATTTTCGGCAAAGAGAACGTCACCCCCCCCCCACGATGATGACATCACAGCGAGCGTTCCCGTCAAAAAAATGAATGGGCCGAAAATCGCTTATGGGGCCAAAAAAAATATTTCGAAATACAGTTACGAAACCAAAACACGCGTGTTGGAGATATCCCAAAGAAGTTATGAAATCATTATGGGATGGCCACACGACCTACGGCTTGGCGGCCATTTTGAGGCAAACACAGAGAAATTGCGATTTTCGTGTTTTTTCACAATATGGGAAAACGACACTTTTGTTCAAGCGATTTTCACGAAATTGCACACACATGACATAAACACGATTCTACAACTACCAAAGAAGTTTTATTGACCTTTGACCTTGGCAAGGGGCGGCCATCTTGAATTTTCATAAAAAAGCACCTTTAGTAACGTATACAAACGAAAACTCGTCCTAGGGATTTTTATCGATCTTTTTGAAACTTCTCAGGCATCAATGGCAAGCTACTGTGGACAAAATGTTGGAATTAGAAGTTGTAGAATTTGAAACGCGTGCGCGTGGCGAATTCGCAACCGTCGCCATTTTAGCTAGCTCGCACATATTTTATCGGAATAGCCTGAAACTGAAATATGCGATACCCTGGCCCACACTGAACAAAACGATGTCACATACGACAAAATCGATAAAGGAATGTGGCCGTGGTAAACAAAAAACCGTCGCAAAAAAAAGTGCTGACTCGGCAAAAAAAATTTTTTTCGGATTTTATTTTTAAGAATCGGCTAACGAAACCCAGATAACTTTGTCGGGTATATCCAAAGAAAGTTTTGAAATCATTACGAGATGGCCACACGACCTACCGTTTGGCGGCCATTTTGTGCCAAAATCTGCCATTTTGAGTTTTTCGCGTTTTTACACGATATGGAAAAATGAACTTTTTTTCGAGCGATTTTCACGAAATTTGACTCGCGTGTCCCTAGCGTAAGTCTACAATCACCTTTGGAGTTTCGTCGACCTTTGACCTCGGGAAAAGGCGGCCATCTTGAATTTTCTATAAAAAACACCTTAACCACCAGATTCAAACGTAAACTTGTCGTTGGAATTTTCTTCGATCGTCTCAAAACTTTTTGGGCATCAATGGCAAGCTACTGTGTAAAAAATGTTGGAATTAGAAGTTGTAGATTTTGAACGGCGTGCGCGTGGCAAGCTAGCAAAGTGGCGCACTGTTATAACTCCCATGAATTTCAATACAATACAGTGAAAATTGAATGCATGCATTAATGCCTGAAACTGAATACATTGAAAAACACTGGATATGGACATATAAGGAATGTGGGCGTGGTTAGCATAAAACCACTGTTGCTAAGGATGACAAAAAGTTTACTTTTACCGATTTGTCCGAAACTGACGTCAATCTGTTCGTCCTCCCGAGGGGACCAAAACATAAAATGGTTGCTATGGAGATAAAATCAACAGAAAAGCCGCCATTTTGGAAAAAGTGGGCTTTTTAGCAACTTATGACATATAACTCTCACCAATGGAGGAATGTGTTTTTCTGAGTCAGTTGATGATGCTGATGGCTATGCTAGCAATTTTAGCCACATTAGCATAGCTAGCATAGTTAGCATAATTAGCATTTTAGGAAATGTGTTTTTTTGAGTCAGTTGATGATGCTGATCGCTATGCTAGCACTTTTAGCTATGTTAGCATAGCTAGCATAGTTAGCATAATTAGCATTTTAGGTAATGTGTTTTTCTGAGTCAGTTGAAGATGCTGATTGCTATGCTAGCACTTTTAGCCACATTAGCATAGTTAGCATAGTTAGCATAATTAGCATTTTAGGTAATATGTTTTTCTGAGTCAGTTGATGATGCTGATCGCTATGCTAGCACTTTTAGTCACATTAGCATAGCTAGCATAGTTAGCATAATTAGCATTTTAGGAAATGTGTTTTTTTGAGTCAGTTGATGATGCTAATCGCAATGCTAGCTCATTTAGGCACATTAGCATAGCTAGCATAGTTAGCATAATTAGCATTTTAGGAAATGTGTTTTTCTGAGAGAGTTGATTATGCTGATCGCTATGCTAGGACTTTTAGTCACATTAGCATAGTTAGCATAGTTAGAATTATGAGCAAATCCAGCCTTGATTAGCTTTTAATTTGTGGGCGGTGAAGGCGGAGAGGGCCGGGTAGTGCGTAGAGTTGGGCGTGGAAGGCGGGTTGCGTCTGCGGGCCATACAACGCCGCTTGCGGCTTTGATTATTATTATTATTATTATTATTCCCGTTTCTAACGGATCCGTAGATCGCAAATTTGACCCCCGCCACATACCCGAAAACTCACCAAAATTGGCACACACCTAGGATAAATTGAAAATGAATTTTCGGCAAAGAGAACATCACCCCCCCCACGATGATGACATCACGGCGAGCGTTCCCGTCAAAAAAATGAATGGGCCTAAAATCGCTTATGGGGCCAAAAAAAAATATTTCGAAATACAGTTACGAAACCAAAACACGTGTGTTGGAGATATCCCAAAGAAGTTATGAAATCATTATGGGATGGCCACACGACCTACGGCTTGGCGGCCATTTCGTGGCAAACACAGAGAAATGGCGATTTTCGTGTTTTTTGACAATATGGGAAAACGATACTTTTGTTTGAGCGATTTTCACGAAATTGCACACACATGCCACTAGCACGATTCTACAACTGCCAAAGAAGTTTCGTTGACATTTGACCTTGGCAAGGGGCGGCCATCTTGAATTTTCATAAAAAAGCACCTTTAGTAACGTATACAAACGAAAACTCGTCCTAGGGATTTTTATCGATCTTGTTGAAACTTCTCAGGCATCAATGGCAAGCTACTGTGGACAAAATGTTGGAATTAGAAGTTGTAGAATTTGAAACGCGTGCGCGTGGCGAATTCGCAACCGTCGCCATTTTAGCTAGCTCGCACATATTTTATCGGAATAGCCTGAAACTGAAATATGCGATACCCTGGCCCACACTGAACAAAACGATGTCACATACGACAAAATCGATAAAGGAATGTGGCCGTGGTAAACAAAAAACCGTCGCAAAAAAAAGTGCTGACTCGGCAAAAAAAATTTTTTCGGATTTTATTTTTAAGAATCGGCTAACGAAACCCAGATAACTTTGTCGGGTATATCCAAACAAAGTTTTGAAATCATTACGTGATGGCGACACGACCTACGGTTTTGCGGCCATTTTGTGCCAAAATCTGCCATTTTGAGTTTTTCGCGTTTTTACACGATATGAATAAATGAACTTTTTTTCGAGCGATTTTCACGAAATTTGACGCGCATGTCCCTAGCGTAAGTCTACAATCACCTCTGGAGTTTCGTCGACCTTTGACCTCGGGATAAGGCGGCCATCTTGAATTTTCTATAAAAAACACCTTTACCACCAGATTCAAACGTAAACTTGTCGTTGGAATTTTCTTCGATCGTCTCAAAACTTTTTGGGCATCAATGGCAAGCTACTGTGTAAAAAATGTTGGAATTAGAAGTTGTAGATTTTGAACGGCGTGCGCGTGGCAAGCTAGCAAAGTGGCGCACTGTTATAACTCCCATGCATTTCAATACAATACAGTGAAAATTGAATGCATGCATTAATGCCTGAAACTGAATACATTGAAAAACACTGGATATGGAAATAAAAGGAATGTGGGCGTGGTTAGCATAAAACCACTGTTGCTAAGGACAACAAAAAGTTTACTTTTACCGATTTGTCCGAAACTGACGTCAATCTGTTCGTCCTCCAGAGGGGACCAAAACATAAAATGGTTGCTATGGAGATACAATCTAAAGAAAAGCCGCAATTTTGGAAAAAGTGTTTTTTTTTATAAACTTATGACATATAGCTCTCACCAATGGAGGAATGTGTTTTTGTGAGTCAGTTGATGATGCTGATCGCTATGCTAGCAATTTTAGCCACATTAGCATAGCTAGCATAGTTAGCATAATTAGCATTTTAGGTAATGTGTTTTTCTGAGTCAGTTGATGATGCTGATCACAATGCTAGCACTTGTAGCCACATTAGCATAACTAGCATAGTTAGCATAATTAGCATTTTAGGTAATGTGTTTTTCTGAGTCAGTTGATGATGCTGATCGCTATGCTAGCACTTTAAGCTACATTAGCATAGCTAGCATAGTTAGCATAATTAGCAAAATCAGCCTTGACTAGCTTTTAATTTGTGGGCGGTGAGGGCAGTGAGGGCGGTGAGGTCAGCGGTGGTGCGTAGAGTTGGGCGTGGAAGGCGGGTTGCGTCTGCGGGCCATACAACGCCGCTTGCGGCTTTAATTATGGCCCGCAGCACTCACAGAGTGCAAGGACCATATTGTAACTGCTACGAGGGTCGAACACTCAAAAAGGTCCAAAACGTCAAAAAAACGCGTCAAAACGCCAAAAAATGGGGTCAAAAGTCGCCCAAAGCACAAAACGACACGACAATTGTGTAACGCAACAAAAATACACACACACACGCACAACACCAACGCAAAAACGTAAAAATTGTAGTCGCAAAAATGACGACAAAAACACAAAAAAGCCCAAAAAAGCCCTCAAAAGACGGGTTTAAAGCCAAAAAGACATGCCCAGCCTATAGTAAAAGACAGGCCGCATTGAAATACATAGGCCACCTGACTGCAAAAACTTCTATATTGTTTTTCGAATGTTTTTTTATTATTATTCTTCTGGTTTCTAACGGACAGTTTGAGCTCAAATTTGACCCCCGCCACATACCCGAAAACTCACCAAAATTGGCACACACCTAGGATAAATGTGAAATGAATTTTCGGCAAAGAGAACATCACCCCCCCCACGATGATGACATCACGGCGAGCGTTCCCGTAAAAAAAATGAATGGGCCGAAAATCGCTTATGGGGCCAAAAAAAAATATTTTTAAATACAGTTACGAAACCAAAACACGCGTGTTGGAGATATCCCAAAGAAGTTATGAAATCATTATGGGATGGCCACACGACCTACGGCTTGGCGGCCATTTTGTGGCGAACTCAGAGAAATGGCGATTTTCGTGTTTTTTCACAATATGGGAGAACGACACTTTTGTTCAAGCGATTTTCACAAAATTGCATACACATGCCAAAAACACGATTCTACAACTGCCAAAGAAGTTTCGTTGACCTTTGACCTTGGCAAGGGGCGGCCATCTTGGATTTTCAAAAAAAAGCACCTTTAGTAACAGATACAAACGAAAACTCGTCCTAGGGATTTTTATCGATCTTTTTGAAACTTCTCGGGCATCAATGGCAAGCTACTGTGGACAAAATGTTGGAATTAGAAGTTGTAGAATTTGAAACGCGTGCGCGTGGCGAATTCGCAACCGTCGCCGTTTTAGCTAGCTCGCACATATTTTATCGGAATAGCCTGAAACTGAAATATGCGATTCCCTAACCCACTCTGAACAAAACGATGTCATATACGACAAAATCGATAAAGGAATGTGGCCGTGGTAATCAAAAAACGATCGCAAAAAAAAGTGCTGACTCGGCTAAAAAAAAAAATTTCGGATTGTTTTTTTAAGAATTGGCTAGCGAAACCCAGATAACTTTGTCAGGTATATCCAAAGAAAGTTTTGAAATCATTACGTGATGGCGACACGACCTACGGTTTGGCGGCCATTTTGTGCCAAAATCTGCCATTTTGAGTTTTTCGCGATTTTACACAATATGGAAAAATGAACTTTTTTTCAAGCGATTTTGACGAAATTTGACTGGCATGTCCCTAGCGTAAGTCTACAATCACCTTTGGAGTTTCGTCGACCTTTGACCTCGGGAAAAGGCGGCCATCTTGAATTTTATATAAAAAACACCTTTACCACCGGATTCAAACTTAAACTTGTCGTTGGAATTTTCATCAATCATCTCGAAACTTTTTAGGCATGAATGGCAAGCCACTGTGGAAAAAATGTTGGAATTAGAAGTTGTAGATTTTGAACGGCGTGTGCGTGGCATGCTAGCAAAGTGGCGCACTGTTATAACTCCCATGCATTTCAATACAATAGAGTGAAAATTGAATGCATGCATTCATACCTGAAACAGATTACATTGAAAAACACTGGATATGGACATATAAGGAATGTGGGCGTGGTTAGCATAAAACCACTGTTGCTAAGGACGACAAAAAGTTTACTTTTACCGATTTGTCCGAAACTGACGTCAATCTGTTCGTCCTCCCGAGGGGACCAAAACATAAAATGGTTGCTATGGAGATAAAATCAACAGAAAAGCCGCCATTTTGGAAAAAGTGGGTTTTTTAGCAACTTATGACATATAACTCTCACCAATGGAGGAATGTGTTTTTCTGAGTCAGTTGATGATGCTGATCGCTATGCTAGCACTTTTAGCTATGTTAGCATAACTAGCATAGTTAGCATAATTAGCATTTTAGGTAATGTGTTTTTCTGAGTCAGTTGATGATGCTGATCGCTATGCTAGCACTTTTAGCCACATTAGCATAGCTAGCATAGTTAGCATAACTAGCATTTTAGGAAATGTGTTTTTCTGAGTCAGTTGATGATGCTGATCGCAATGTTAGCAATTTTAGCAATGTTAGGATAGCTAGCATAGTTAGCATAAATTAGCATTTTAGGTAATGTGTTTTTCTGAGTCAGTTGATGATGCTGATCGCTATGCTAGCACTTTTAGCTATGTTAGCATAACTAGCATAGTTAGCATAATTAGCATTTTAGGTAATGTTTTTTTCTGAGTAAGTTGAAGATGCTGATTGTAATGCTAGCACTTTTAGCCACATTAGCATAGCTAGCATAGTTAGCATAATTAGCATTTTAGGTAATGTGTTTTTCTGAGAGAGTTGATTATGCTAATCGCTATGCTAGGACTTTTAGTCACATTAGCATAGTTAGCATAGTTAGCATTATTAGCAAATCCAGCCTTGACTAGCTTTTAATTTGTGGGCGGTGAGGGCGGAGAGGGCCGTGGTGTTGCGTAGAATTGGGCGTGGAAGGCGGGTTGCGTCTGCGGGCCATACAACGCCGCTTGCGGCTTTAATTACGTTTCTTCTTTCTTACGGATCCGTTGAGCTCAAATTTAACCCCCGCCACATACCCGAAAACTCACCAAAATTGGCACACACCTGGGATAAATTGAAAATGAATTTTCGGCAAAGAGAACGTCACCCCCCCCACGACGATGACATCACGGCGAGCGTTCCCGTAAAAAAAATGAATGGGCCGAAAATCGCTTATGGGGCCAAAAAAAAATATTTTGAAATACAGTTACAAAACCAAAACACGCGTGTTGGAGATATCCCAAAGAAGTTACGAAATCATTATGGGATGGCCACACGACCTACGGCTTGGCGGCCATTTTGTGGCGAACTCAGAGAAATGGCGATTTTCGTGTTTTTTCACAATATGGGAAAACGACACTTTTGTTCAAGCGATTTTCACGAAATTGCACACACATGCCACAAACACGATTCTACAACTACCAAAGAAGTTTTGTTGACCTTTGACCTTGGGAAGGGGCGGCCATCTTGAATTTTCATAAAAAAGCACCTTTAGTAAGGTATTCAAACGAAAACTCGTCCTAGGAATTTTCATCGATCTTTTTGAAACTCCTCGGGCATCAATGGCAAGCTACTGTGGACAAAATGTTGGAATTAGAAGTTGTAGAATTTGAAACGCGTGCGCGTGGCGAATTCGCAACCATCGCCATTTTAGCTAGCTCGCACATATTTTATCGGAATGTTGTGAAAATGAAATATACGATTCCCTGGCCCACACTGAACAAAACGATGTCAGATACGACAAAATCGATAAAGGAATGTGGCCGTGGTAAACAAAAAACGATCGCAAAAAAAAGTGCCGACTCGGCAAAAAAAAAAAAATTCGGATTTTTTTTTTAAGAATCGGCTAGCGAAACCCAGATAACTTTGTCGGGTATATCCAAACAAAGATTTGAAATCATTACGTGATGGCGACATGACCTACGGTTTGGCGGCCATTTTGTGCCAAAATCTGCCATTTTGAGTTTTTCGCGTTTTTACACAATATGGAAAAAGGAACTTTTTTTCTTTGCCACTGGATTCAAACGTAAACTTGTTTTTGGAATTTTTATCGATCGTCTCGAAACTTTTTGGGCATCAATGGCAAGCTACTGTGGAAAAAATGTTGGAATTAGAAGTTGTAGATTTTGAACGGCGTGCGCGTGGCGAGCTAGCAAAGTTGCGCACTGTTATAATTCCCATGCATTTCAATACAATACAGTGAAAATTGAATGCATGCATAAATGCCTGAAACTGAATACATTGAAAAACACTGGATATGGACATATAAGGAATGTGGGCGTGGTTAGCATAAAACCCCTGTTGCTAAGGACAACAAAAATTTTACTTTTACCGATTTGTCCGAAACTGACGTCAATCTGTTCGTCCTCTCAAGGGGACCAAAACACAAAATGGTTGCTATGGAGATAAAATCAACAAAAAAGCCGCCATTTTGAAAAAAGTGTTTTTTTTTTTACTAACTTATGACATATAGCTTTCACCAATGGAGGAATGTGTTTTTCTGAGTCAGTTGATGATTCTGATCGCTATGCTAGCACTTTTAGCCACATTAGCATAACTAGCATAGTTAGCATAATTAGCATTTTAGGTAATGGGTTTTTCTGAGTCAGTTCATGATGCTGATCGCTATGCTAGCACTTTTAGCCACATTAGCATAGCGAGCATAATTAGCATAATTAGCATTTTAGGTAATATGTTTTTCTGAGTCAGTTGATGATGCTGATCGCAATGCTAGCACTTTTAGCCACATTAGCATAGCTAGCATAGTTAGCATAATTAGCATATGCAGTTTTGACTAGCCTTTATCAAAAGTGGGCGGTGACGGCGCTGGTGCGTAGAGTTGGGCGTGGAAGGCGGGTTGCGTCTGCGGGCCATACAACGCCGCTTGCGGCTTTAATTATTATTACGTTTCTTCTTTCTTACGGATCCGTTGATCGCAAATTTGACCCCCGCCACATACCCGAA
This sequence comes from Oryzias latipes, assembly GCF_053564925.1. Classification (NCBI taxonomy): domain Eukaryota; kingdom Metazoa; phylum Chordata; class Actinopteri; order Beloniformes; family Adrianichthyidae; genus Oryzias; species Oryzias latipes. Next base: position 24,527,466 of record NC_136258.1, read on the forward strand.
AACTCACCAAAATTGCCACAGGGCTGGGATAAATTGAAAATGAATTTTCGGCAAAGAGAACGTCACCCCCCCCACGATGATGACATCACGGCGAGCGTCCCCGTAAAAAAAATGAATGGGCCGAAAATCGTTTATGGGGCCAAAAAAAAATATTTTGAAATACAGTTACGAAACCAAAACACGCGTGTTGGAGATATCCCAAAGAAGTTCTGAAATCATTATGGGATGGCCACACGACCTACGGCTTGGCGGCCATTTTGTGGCGAACTCAGAGAAATGGCGATTTTCGTGTTTTTTCACAATATGGGAAAACGACACTTTTGTTCAAGCGATATTCACGAAATTGCACACACATGCCACAAACACGATTCTACAACTACCAAAGAAGTTTTGTTGACCTTTGACCTTGGCAAGGGGCGGCCATCTTGAATTTTCATAAAAAAGCACCTTTAGTAACGGATACAAACGAAAACTCGTCCTAGGGATTTTTATCAATCTTTTTGAAACTTCTCGGGCATCAATGGCAAGCTACTGTGGACAAAATGTTGGAATTAGAAGTTGTAGAATTTGAAACGCGTGCGCGTGGCGAATTCGCAACCGTCGCCATTTAAGCTAGCTCGCACATATTTTATCGGAATAGCCTGAAACTGAAATATACGATACCCTGGCCCACACTGAACAAAACGAGGTCACATACGACAAAATCCATAAAGGAATGTGGCCGTGGTAAACAAAAAACGATCGCAAAAAAAAGTGCTGACTCGGCTAAAAAAAAAAATTTCGGATTTTTTTTTAAAGAATCGGCTAGCGAAACCCAGATAACTTTGTCGGGTATATCCAAAGAAAGTTTTGAAATCATTACGTGATGGCGACACGACCTACGGTTTGGCGGCCATTTTGTGCCAAAATCTGCCATTTTGAGTTTTTCGCGATTTTACACAATATGGAAAAATGAACTTTTTTTCAAGCGATTTTGACGAAATTTGACTGGCATGTCCCTAGCGTAAGTCTACAATCACCTTTGGAGTTTCGTCGACCTTTGACCTCGGGAAAAGGCGGCCATCTTGAATTTTATATAAAAAACACCTTTACCACCGGATTTAAACTTAAACTTGTCGTTGGAATTTTCATCAATCATCTCGAAACTTTTTAGGCATCAATGGCAAGCCACTGTGGAAAAAATGTTGGAATTAGAAGTTGTAGATTTTGAACGCCGTGTGCGTGGCATGCTAGCAAAGTGGCGCACTGTTATAACTCCCATGCATTTCAATACAATAGAGTGAAAATTGAATGCATGCATTCATACCTGAAACAGATTACATTGAAAAACACTGGATATGGACATATAAGGAATGTGGGCGTGGTTAGCATAAAACCACTGTTGCTAAGGACGACAAAAAGTTTACTTTTACCGATTTGTCCGAAACTGACGTCAATCTGTTCGTCCTCCCGAGGGGACCAAAACATAAAATGGTTGCTATGGAGATAAAATCAACAGAAAAGCCGCCATTTTGGAAAAAGTGGGTTTTTTAGCAACTTATGACATATAACTCTCACCAATGGAGGAATGTGTTTTTCTGAGTCAGTTGATGATGCTGATCGCTATGCTAGCACTTTTAGCTATGTTAGCATAACTAGCATAGTTAGCATAATTAGCATTTTAGGTAATGTGTTTTTCTGAGTCAGTTGATGATGCTGATCGCTATGCTAGCACTTTTAGCCACATTAGCATAGCTAGCATAGTTAGCATAACTAGCATTTTAGGAAATGTGTTTTTCTGAGTCAGTTGATGATGCTGATCGCAATGTTAGCAATTTTAGCAATGTTAGGATAGCTAGCATAGTTAGCATAAATTAGCATTTTAGGTAATGTGTTTTTCTGAGTCAGTTGATGATGCTGATCGCTATGCTAGCACTTTTAGCTATGTTAGCATAACTAGCATAGTTAGCATAATTAGCATTTTAGGTAATGTTTTTTTCTGAGTAAGTTGAAGATGCTGATTGTAATGCTAGCACTTTTAGCCACATTAGCATAGCTAGCATAGTTAGCATAATTAGCATTTTAGGTAATGTGTTTTTCTGAGAGAGTTGATTATGCTAATCGCTATGCTAGGACTTTTAGTCACATTAGCATAGTTAGCATAGTTAGCATTATTAGCAAATCCAGCCTTGACTAGCTTTTAATTTGTGGGCGGTGAGGGCGGAGAGGGCCGCGGTGTTGCGTAGAATTGGGCGTGGAAGGCGGGTTGCGTCTGCGGGCCATACAATGCCGCTTGCGGCTTTAATTATGGCCCGCAGCAGTCATAGACTGCAAGGACCATATTGTAACTGGTACGAGGGTCGAACACTCAAAAAGTCCAAAACGTCAAAAAAACGCGTCAAAACGCCAAAAAATGGGGTCAAAAGTCGCCCAAAGCACAAAATGACACGACATCTGTGTAACACAACAAAAATACACACACACACGCACAACACCAAGGCACAAACGTCAAAATTGTAGTCGCAAAAATGACGACAAAAAACCAAAAAAGCCCCAAAAAGCCCTCAAAGAACGGGTTTAAAGCCAAAAAGACATGCCCAGCCTATAGTAAAAGACAGGCCGCATTGAAATACATAGGCCACCTGACTGCAAAAACTTCTATATTGTTTTTCGAATGTTTTTTTATTATTATTATTGTTTCTAACGGCGTCTTTGAGCTCAAATTTGACCCCCGCCACATACCCGAAAACTCACCAAAATTGGCACACATCTGGGATAAATTGAAAATGAATTTTCGGCAAAGACAACATCACCCCCCCCACGATGATGACATCACGGCGAGCGTTCCCGTAAAAAAAATGAATGGGCCGAAAATCGCTTATGGGGCCAAAAAAAAATATTTTGAAATACTGTTACGAAACCAAAACACGCGTGTTGGGGATATCCCAAAGAAGTTATGAAATCATTATGGGATGGCCACACGACTTACGGCTTGTCGGCCATTTTGTGGCGAACTCAGAAAAATGGCGAATTTCGTAGTTTTTGACAATATGGGAAAACGAGACTTTTGTTTAAGCGATTTTCACGAAATTGCACACACATACCAAGACCATGATTCTACAATAACCAAAGAAGTTTCGTTGACCTTTGACCTTGGCAAGGGGCGGCCATCTTGAATTTTCAAAAAAAAGCACCTTTAGTAACGGATACAAACGAAAACTCGTCCTAGGGATTTTTATCGATCTTTTTGAAATTTCTCGGGCATCAATGGCAAGCTACTGTGGACAAAATGTTGGAATTAGAAGTTGTAGAATTTGAAACACGTGCGCGTGGCGAATTCGCAACCGTCGCCATTTTAGCTAGCTCGCACATATTTTATCGAAATAGCCTGAAACTGAAATATGCGATAACCTGGCCCACACTGAACAAAACGATGTCACATACGACAAAATCGATAAAGGAATGTGGCCGTGGTAAACAAAAAACGGTCGCAAAAAAAAGTGCTGACTCGGCTAAAAAAAAAAAATTCGGATTTTTTTTTTTATGAATCGGCTAGCGAAACCCAGATAACTTTGTCGGGTATATCCAAACAAAGTTTTGAAATCATTATGTGATGGCGACACGACCTACGGTTTGGCGGCCATTTTGTGCCAAAATCCGCCATTTTGAGTTTTTCGCGTTTTTACACAATATGGAAAAATGAACTTTTTTTCGAGCGATTTTCACGAAATTTGACGCGCATGTCCCTAGTGTAAGTTTACAATCACCTCTGGAGTTTTGTCGACCTTTGACCTCGGGAAAAGGCGGCCATCTTGAATTTTCTATAAAAAACACCTTTACCACCAGATTCAAACGTAAACTTGTCGTTGGAATTTTCATCGATCGTCTCGAAACTTTTTGGGCATCAACGGCAAGCTACTGTGGAAAAAATGTTGGAATTAGAAGTTGTAGATTTTAAACGGCGTGCGCGTGGCGAGCTAGCAAAGTGGCGCACTGTTATAACTCCCATGCATTTCAATACAATACAGTGAAAATTGAATGCATGCATTCATGCCTGAAACAGATTACATTGAAAAACACTGGATATGGACATATAAGGAATGTGGGCGTGGTTAGCATAAAACCACTGTTGCTAAGGACGACAAAAACATTACTTTTACCGATTTGTCCGAAACTGAAGTCAATCTGTTCGTCCTCCCGAGGGGACCAAAACATAAAATGGTTGCTATGGAGATAAAATCAACAGAAAAGCCGCCATTTTGGAAAAAGTGGGTTTTTTAGCAACTTATGACATATAACTCTCACCAATGGAGGAATGTGTTTTTCTGAGTCAGTTGATGATGCTGATCGCTATGCTAGCACTTTTAGCTATGTTAGCATAACTAGCATAGTTAGCATAATTAGCATTTTAGGTAATGTATTTTTCTGAGTCAGTTGATGATGCAGATCGCTATGCTAGCACTTTTAGCTATGTTAGCATAGCTAGCATAGTTAGCATAATTAGCATTTAGGTAATGTGTTTTTCTGAGTCAGTTGATGATGCTGATCGCTATGCTAGCACTTTTAGCCACATTAGCATAGCTAGCATAGTTAGCATAATTAGCATTTTAGGTAATGTGTTTTTCTGAGAGAGTTGATTATGCTAATCGCTATGCTAGGACTTTTAGTCACATTAGCATAGTTAGCATAGTTAGCATTATTAGCAAATCCAGCCTTGACTAGCTTTTAATTTGTGGGCGGTGAGGGCGGAGAGGGCCGCGGTGTTGCGTAGAGTTGGGCGTGGAAGGCGGGTTGCGTCTGCGGGCCATACAACGCCACTTGCGGCTTTAATTATGGCCCGCAGCAGTCATAGACTGCAAGGACCATATTGTAACTGGTACGAGGGTCGAACACTCAAAAAGTCCAAAACGTCAAAAAAACGCGTCAAAACGCCAAAAAATGGGGTCAAAAGTCGCCCAAAGCACAAAATGACACGACAATTGTGTAACACAACAAAAATACACACACACACGCACAACACCAAGGCACAAACGTCAAAATTGTAGTCGCAAAAATGACGACAAAAAACCAAAAAAGCCCCAAAAAGCCCTCAAAGAACGGGTTTAAAGCCAAAAAGACATGCCCAGCCTATAGTAAAAGACAGGCCGCATTGAAATACATAGGCCACCTGACTGCAAAAACTTCTATATTGTTTTTCGAATGTTTTTTTATTATTATTATTGTTTCTAACGGCGTCTTTGAGCTCAAATTTGACCCCCGCCACATACCCGAAAACTCACCAAAATTGGCACACATCTGGGATAAATTGAAAATGAATTTTCGGCAAAGACAACATCACCCCCCCCACGATGATGACATCACGGCGAGCGTTCCCGTAAAAAAAATGAATGGGCCGAAAATCGCTTATGGGGCCAAAAAAAAATATTTTGAAATACTGTTACGAAACCAAAACACGCGTGTTGGGGATATCCCAAAGAAGTTATGAAATCATTATGGGATGGCCACACGACTTACGGCTTGTCGGCCATTTTGTGGCGAACTCAGAAAAATGGCGAATTTCGTGTTTTTTGACAATATGGGAAAACGAGACTTTTGTTTAAGCGATTTTCACGAAATTGCACACACATACCAAGACCATGATTCTACAATAACCAAAGAAGTTTCGTTGACCTTTGACCTTGGCAAGGGGCGGCCATCTTGAATTTTCAAAAAAAAGCAACTTTAGTAACGGATACAAACGAAAACTCGTCCTAGGGATTTTTATCGATCTTTTTGAAATTTCTCGGGCATCAATGGCAAGCTACTGTGGACAAAATGTTGGAATTAGAAGTTGTAGAATTTGAAACACGTGCGCGTGGCGAATTCGCAACCGTCGCCATTTAAGCTAGCTCGCACATATTTTATCGAAATAGCCTGAAACTGAAATATGCGATAACCTGGCCCACACTGAACAAAACGATGTCACATACGACAAAATCGATAAAGGAATGTGGCCGTGGTAAACAAAAAACGGTCGCAAAAAAAAGTGCTGACTCGGCTAAAAAAAAAAATTTCGGATTTTTTTTTTTATGAATCGGCTAGCGAAACCCAGATAACTTTGTCGGGTATATCCAAACAAAGTTTTGAAATCATTATGTGATGGCGACACGACCTACGGTTTGGCGGCCATTTTGTGCCAAAATCCGCCATTTTGAGTTTTTCGCGTTTTTACACAATATGGAAAAATGAACTTTTTTTCGAGCGATTCTCACGAAATTTGACGCGCATGTCCCTAGTGTAAGTTTACAATCACCTCTGGAGTTTTGTCGACCTTTGACCTCGGGAAAAGGCGGCCATCTTGAATTTTCTATAAAAAACACCTTTACCACCAGATTCAAACGTAAACTTGTCGTTGGAATTTTCATCGATCGTCTCAAAACTTTTTGGGCATCAACGGCAAGCTACTGTGGAAAAAATGTTGGAATTAGAAGTTGTAGATTTTAAACGGCGTGCGCGTGGCGAGCTAGCAAAGTGGCGCACTGTTATAACTCCCATGCATTTCAATACAATACAGTGAAAATTGAATGCATGCATTCATGCCTGAAACAGATTACATTGAAAAACACTGGATATGGACATATAAGGAATGTGGGCGTGGTTAGCATAAAACCACTGTTGCTAAGGACAACAAAAACTTTACTTTTACCGATTTGTCCGAAACTGAAGTCAATCTGTTCGTCCTCCCGAGGGGACCAAAACATAAAATGGTTGCTATGGAGATAAAATCAACAGAAAAGCCGCCATTTTGGAAAAAGTGGGTTTTTTAGCAACTTATGACATATAACTCTCACCAATGGAGGAATGTGTTTTTCTGAGTCAGTTGATGATGCTGATCGCTATGCTAGCACTTTTAGCTATGTTAGCATAACTAGCATAGTTAGCATAATTAGCATTTTAGGTAATGTATTTTTCTGAGTCAGTTGATGATGCAGATCGCTATGCTAGCACTTTTAGCTATGTTAGCATAGCTAGCATAGTTAGCATAATTAGCATTTAGGTAATGTGTTTTTCTGAGTCAGTTGATGATGCTGATCGCTATGCTAGCACTTTTAGCCACATTAGCATAGCTAGCATAGTTAGCATAATTAGCATTTTAGGTAATGTGTTTTTCTGAGAGAGTTGATTATGCTAATCGCTATGCTAGGACTTTTAGTCACATTAGCATAGTTAGCATAGTTAGCATTATAAGCAAATCCAGCCTTGACTAGCTTTTAATTTGTGGGCGGTGAGGGCAGAGAGGGCCGCGGTGTTGCGTAGAGTTGGGCGTGGAAGGCGGGTTGCGTCTGCGGGCCATACAACGCCGCTTGCGGCTTTAATTATGGCCCGCAGCACTCACAGAGTGCAAGGACCATATTGTAACTGGTACGAGGGTCGAACACTCAAAAAGGTCCAAAACGTCAAAAAAACGCGTCAAAACGCCAAAAAATGGGGTCAAAAGTCGCCCAAAGCACAAAACGACACGACAATTGTGTAACGCAACAAAAATACACACACACACGCACAACGCCAACGCAAAAACGACAAAATTGTAGTCGCAAAAATGACGACAAAAACACGAAAAAGCCCCAAAAAGCCCTCAAAAGACAGGTTTAAAGCCAAAAAGACATGCCCAGCCTATAGTAAAAGACAGGCCGCATTGAAATACATAGGAAATCCTAACCGCAAAAACTTCTATATTGTTTTTCGAATGTTTATTATGGCCCGCAGCAGTCATAGACTGCAAGGACCATATTGTAACTGCTACGAGGGTCGAACACTCAAAAAGGTCCAAAACGTCAAAAAAAACGCGTCAAAAAGCCAAAAAATGGGGTAAAAAGTCGCCCAAAGCACACAACGACACGACAATTGTGTAACGCAACAAAAATAGACACACACACGCACAACACCCCCGCACAAACGACAAAATTGTAGTCGCAAAAATGACGACAAAAACACAAAAAAGCCCCAAAAAGCCGTCAAAGAACGGGTTTAAAGCCAAAAAGACATGCCCAGCCTATAGAAACAGACAGGCCGCATTAAAATACATAGGCCACCTGACTGCAAAAACTTCTATATTGTTTCTGCTTCGTTTTTTTATTATTTTTCTTCTTTCTAACGGATCCATTGAGGTCAAATTTGACCCCCGCCACATACCCGAAAACTCATCAAAATTGGCACACATCTAGGATAAATTGAAAATGAATTTTCGGCAAAGAGAACATCACCCCCCCCACGACGATGACATCACGGCGAGCGTTCCCGTAAAAAAAATGAATGGGCCGAAAATCGCTTATGGGGCCAAAAAAAAATATTTTGAAATACAGTTACAAAACCAAAACACGCGTGTTGGAGATATCCCAAAGAAGTTATGAAAGCATTATGGGATGGCCACACGACTTACGGCTTGGCGGCCATTTTGAGGCGAACTCAGAGAAATGGCGATTTTCGTGTTTTTTGACAATATGGGAAAACGACACTTTTGTTTGAGCGATTTTCACAAAATCGCACACACATGCCAATACCTTGATTCTACAATAACCAAAGAAGTTTCGTTGACCTTTGACCTTGGCAAGGGGCGGCCATCTTGAATTTTCATAAAAAAGCACTTTTAGTAACGGATAAAAACGAAAACTCGTCCTAGGGTTTTTTTCCGATCTTTTTGAAACTTCTCGGGCATCAATGGCAAGCTACTGTGGACAAAATGTTGGAATTAGAAGTTGTAGAATTTGAAACGCGTGCGCGTGGCGAATTCGCAACCGTCGCCATTTTAGCTAGCTCGCACATATTTCATCGGAATAGCCTGAAACTGAAATATGCAATTGCCTGACCCACACTGAACAAAATGATGTCACATACGACAAAATCGATAAAGGAATGTGGCCGTGGTAAACAAAAAACCATCGCAAAAAAAAGTGCTGACTCGGCTAAAAAAAAAAAAATCGGATTTTTTTTTAAAGAATCGACTAACGAAACCCAGATACCTTTGTCGGGTATATCCAAAGAAAGTTTTGAAATCATTACGTGATGGCGATACGAACTACGGTTTGGCGGCCATTTTGTGCCAAAATCTGCCATTTTGAGTTTTTCGCGTTTTTACACGATATGGAAAAATGAACTTTTTTTCGAGCGATTTTCACGAAATTTGACTCGCATGTCCCTAGCATAAGTCTACAATCACCTTTGGAGTTTCGTCGTCCTTTGACCTCGGGAAAAGGCGGCCATCTTTAATTTTCTATAAAAAACACCTTAACCACCAGATTCAAACGTAAACTTGTCGTTGGAATTTTCTTCGAACGTCTCAAAACTTTTTGGGCATCAATGGCAAGCTACTGTGTAAAAAATGTTGGAATTAGAAGTTGTAGATTTTGAACGGCGTGCGCGTGGCAAGCTAGCAAAGTGGCGCACTGTTATAACTCCCATGCATTTCAATACAATACAGTGAAAATTGAATGCATGCATTAATGCCTGAAACTGAATACATTGAAAAACACTGGATATGGACATATAAGGAATGTGGGCGTGGTTAGCATAAAACCACTGTTGCTAAGGACGACAAAAAGTTTACTTTTACCGATTTGTCCGAAACTGACGTCAATCTGTTCGTCCTCCCGAGGGGACCAAAACATAAAATGGTTGCTATGGAGATAAAATCAACAGAAAAGCCGCCATTTTGGAAAAAGTGGGCTTTTTAGCAACTTATGACATATAACTCTCACCAATGGAGGAATGTGTTTTTCTCAGTCAGTTGATGATGCTGATCGCTATGCTAGCAATTTTAGCCACATTAGCATAGCTAGCATAGTTAGCATAATTAGCATTTTAGGAAATGTGTTTTTTTGAGTCAGTTGATGATGCTGATCGCTATGCTAGCACTTTTAGCTATGTTAGCATAGCTAGCATAGTTAGCATAATTAGCATTTTAGGTAATGTGTTTTTCTGAGTCAGTTGAAGATGCTGATTGCTATGCTAGCACTTTTAGCCACATTAGCATAGTTAGCATAGTTAGCATAATTAGCATTTTAGGTAATGTGTTTTTCTGAGTCAGTTGATGATGCTGATCGCTATGCTAGCACTTTTAGCTATGTTAGCATAACTAGCATAGTTAGCATAATTAGCATTTTAGGAAATGTGTTTTTTTGAGTCAGTTGATGATGCTAATCGCAATGCTAGCTCATTTAGGCACATTAGCATAGCTAGCATAGTTAGCATAATTAGCATTTTAGGAAATGTGTTTTTCTGAGAGAGTTGATTATGCTGATCGCTATGCTAGGACTTTTAGTCACATTAGCATAGTTAGCATAGTTAGCATTATGAGCAAATCCAGCCTTGATTAGCTTTTAATTTGTGGGCGGTGAGGGCCGCGGTAGTGCGTAGAGTTGGGCGTGGAAGGCGGGTTGCGTCTGCGGGCCATACAACGCCGCTTGCGGCTTTAATTATTATTATTATTCCCGTTTCTAACGGATCCGTTGAGCTCAAATTTGACCCCCGCCACATACCCGAAAACTCACCAAAATTGGCACACACCTGGGATAAATTGAAAATGAATTTTCGGCAAAGAGAACGTCACCCCCCCGAAATCGATGACATCACAGCGAGCGTTCCCGTAAAAAAAATGAATGGGCCGAAATCTCTTTATGGGGCCAAAAAAAAATATTTCGAAATAGAGCTATGAAACCAAAACACGCGTGTTGGAAATATCCCAAAGAAGTTTTTAAATCATTATGGGATGGCCACACGACCTACGGCTTGGCGGCCATTTTGTGGCGAACTCAGAGAAATGGCGATTTTCGTGTTTTTTGACAATATGGGAAAACGACACTTTTATTTAAGCGATTTTCACGAAATTGCACACATATGCCAAGACCCTGATTCTACAATGATCAAAGAAGTTTCGTTGACCTTTGACCTTGGGAAGGGGCGGCCATCTTGAATTTTCTTAAAAAAGCACCTTTAGTAACGTATACAAACGAAAACTCGTCCTAGGGATTTTTATCGATCTTTTTGAAACTTCTCGGGCATCAATGGCAAGCTACTGTGGACAAAATGTTGGAATTAGAAGTTGTAGAATTTGAAAGGCGTGCGCGTGGCGAATTCGCAACCGTCGCCATTTTAGCTAGCTCGCACATATTTTATCGGAATAGCCTGAAACTGAAATACGCGATACCCTGGCCCACACTGAACAAAACGATGTCACATACGACAAAATCGAGAAAGGAATGTGGCCGTGGTAAACAAAAAACCGTCGCAAAAAAAAGTGCTGACTCGGCAAAAAAAAATTTTTTCGGATTTTATTTTTAAGAATCGGCTAACGAAACCAAGATAACTCTGTCGGGTATATCCAAATAAAGTTTTGAAATCATTACGTGATGGCGACCCGACCTACAGTTTGGCGGCCATTTTGTGCCAAAATCTGCCGTTTTGAGTTTTTCGCGTTTTTACACAATATGGAAAAATGAACTTTTTTTCGAGCGATTTTCACGAAATTTGACGCGCATGTCCGTAGCGTAAGTCTACAATCACCTCTGGAGTTTCGTCGACCTTTGACCTCGGGAAAAGGCGGCCATCTTGAATTTTCTGTAAAAAACACCTTTACCACCAGATTCAAACGTAAACTTGTCGTTGGAATTTCCATCGATCGTCTCAGAACTTTTTGGGCATCAATGGCAAGCTACTGTGGAAAAAATGTTGGAATTAGAAGTTGTAGATTTTGAACGGCGTGCGCGTGGCGAGCTAGCAAAGTGGCGCACTGTTATAACTCCTATGTTTTTTAATGGACCACTGTGAAATTTTAATGCATGCATTAATGCCTTAAACTGAATACATTAAAAAACACTGGATATGGACATATAAGGAATGTGGGCGTGGTTAGCATAAAACCCCTGTTGCTAAGGACAACAAAAAGTTTACTTTTACCGATTTGTCCGAACCTGAGGTCAATCTGTTCGTCCTCCCGAGGGGACCAAAACATAAAATGGTTGCTATGGAGATAAAATCAACAGAAAAGCCGCCATTTTGGAAAAAGTGGTTTTTTTATCAACTTATGACATATAGCTCTCACCAATGGAGGAATGTGTTTTTCTGAGTCAGTTGATGATGCTGATCGCTATGCTAGCACTTTTTGCCACATTAGCATAGCTAGCATAGTTAGCATAATTAGCATTTTAGGTAATGTGTTTTTCTGAGCCAGTTGATGACGCTGATCGCTATGCTAGCACTTTTAGCCACATTAGCATAGCTAGCATAGTTAGCATAATTAGAATTTTAGGTAATGTGTTTTTCTGAGTCAGTTGATGATGCTGATCGCTATGCTTGCACTTTTAGCCACATTAGCATAGCTTGCATAGTTAGCATAATTAGCATTTTGAGCAATGTGTTTTTCTGAGAGGGTTGATGATGCTGATCGCTATGCTAGCACTTTAAGCCACATTAGCATTGTTAGCATAGTTAACATAATAAGCAAATGCAGCCTCGACTAGCTTTAAATTTTTGAGCGGTGAGGGTGGTGAGGGTGGTGAGGGCGGTGAGGGCGGTGAAGGCGGCGGTGGTGCGTAGAGTTGGGCGTGGAAGGCGGGTTGCGTCTGCGGGCCATACAACGCCGCTTGCGGCTTTAATTATTATTATTGTTTCTAACGGCGTCTTTGAGCTCAAATTTGACCCCCGCCACATACCCGAAAACTCACCAAAATTGGCACACACCTAGGATAAATTGAAAATGAATTTTCGGCAAAGAGAACGTCACCCCCCCGAAGTCGATGACATCACAGCGAGCGTTACCGTAAAAAAAATGAATGGGCCGAAAATCGCTTATGGGGCCAAAAAAATATATTTTTAAATACAGGTATGAAACCAAAACACGCGTGTTGGAGATATCCCAAAGAAGTTATAAAATCATTATGGGATGGCCACACGACTAACGGCTTGGCGGCCATTTTGTGGCGAACACAGAGAAATGGCGATTTTCGTGTTTTTTGACAATATGGGAAAACGACACTTTTGTTTGAGCGATTTTCACGAAATCGGACACACATGCCTCGACCTTGATTATACAATAACCAAAGAAGTTTCATTAACTTTTGACCTTGGGAAGGGGCGGCCATCTTGAATTTTCATAAAAAAGCACCTTTAGCAACGGATACAAACGAAAACTCGTCCTAGGAATTTTTATCGATCTTTTTGAAACTTCTCGGGCATCAATGGCAAGCTACTATGGACAAAATGTTGGAATTAGAAGTTGTAGATTTTTAAAGGCGTGCGCGTGGCGAATTCGCAACCGTCGCCATTTTAGCTAGCTCGCACATATTTTATCGGAATAGCCTGAAACTGAAATATGCGATACCCTGGCCCACACTGAACAAAACGATGTCACATACGACAAAATCGATAATGGAATGTGGCCGTGGTAAACAAAAAACGGTCGCAAAAAAAAGTGCTGACTCGGCTAAAAAAAAAAATTTCGGATTTTTTTTTTTATGAATCGGCTAGCGAAACCCAGATAACTTTGTCGGGTATATCCAAACAAAGTTTTGAAATCATTATGTGATGGCGACACGACCTACGGTTTGGCGGCCATTTTGTGCCAAAATCCGCCATTTTGAGTTTTTCGCGTTTTTACACAATATGGAAAAATGAACTTTTTTTCGAGCGATTTTCACGAAATTTGACGCGCATGTCCCTAGTGTAAGTTTACAATCACCTCTGGAGTTTTGTCGACCTTTGACCTCGGGAAAAGGCGGCCATCTTGAATTTTCTATAAAAAACACCTTTACCACCAGATTCAAACGTAAACTTGTCGTTGGAATTTTCATCGATCGTCTCGAAACTTTTTGGGCATCAACGGCAAGCTACTGTGGAAAAAATGTTGGAATTAGAAGTTGTAGATTTTAAACGGCGTGCGCGTGGCGAGCTAGCAAAGTGGCGCACTGTTATAACTCCCATGCATTTCAATACAATACAGTGAAAATTGAATGCATGCATTCATGCCTGAAACAGATTACATTGAAAAACACTGGATATGGACATATAAGGAATGTGGGCGTGGTTAGCATAAAACCACTGTTGCTAAGGACGACAAAAAGTTTACTTTTACCGATTTGTCCGAAACTGAAGTCAATCTGTTCGTCCTCCCGAGGGGACCAAAACATAAAATGGTTGCTATGGAGATAAAATCAACAGAAAAGCCGCCATTTTGGAAAAAGTGGGTTTTTTAGCAACTTATGACATATAACTCTCACCAATGGAGGAATGTGTTTTTCTGAGTCAGTTGATGATGCTGATCGCTATGCTAGCACTTTTAGCTATGTTAGCATAACTAGCATAGTTAGCATAATTAGCATTTTAGGTAATGTGTTTTTCTGAGTCAGTTGATGATGCTGATCGCTATGCTAGCACTTTTAGCTATGTTAGCATAACTAGCATAGTTAGCATAATTAGCATTTAGGTAATGTGTTTTTCTGAGTCAGTTGATGATGCTGATCGCTATGCTAGCACTTTTAGCCACATTAGCATAGCTAGCATAGTTAGCATAATTAGCATTTTAGGTAATGTGTTTTTCTGAGAGAGTTGATTATGCTAATCGCTATGCTAGGACTTTTAGTCACATTAGCATAGTTAGCATAGTTAGCATTATTAGCAAATCCAGCCTTGACTAGCTTTTAATTTGTGGGCGGTGAGGGCGGAGAGGGCCGCGGTGTTGCGTAGAGTTGGGCGTGGAAGGCGGGTTGCGTCTGCGGGCCATACAACGCCGCTTGCGGCTTTAATTATGGCCCGCAGCAGTCATAGACTGCAAGGACCATATTGTAACTGGTACGAGGGTCGAACACTCAAAAAGTCCAAAACGTCAAAAAAACGCGTCAAAACGCCAAAAAATGGGGTCAAAAGTCGCCCAAAGCACAAAATGACACGACAATTGTGTAACACAACAAAAATACACACACACACGCACAACACCAAGGCACAAACGTCAAAATTGTAGTCGCAAAAATGACGACAAAAAACCAAAAAAGCCCCAAAAAGCCCTCAAAGAACGGGTTTAAAGCCAAAAAGACATGCCCAGCCTATAGTAAAAGACAGGCCGCATTGAAATACATAGGCCACCTGACTGCAAAAACTTCTATATTGTTTTTCGAATGTTTTTTTATTATTATGGCCCGCAGCACTCACAGAGTGCAAGGACCATATTGTAACTGCTACGAGGGTCGAACACTCAAAAAGGTCCAAAACGTCAAAAAAACGTGTCAAAACGCCAAAAAATGGGGTCAAAAGTCGCCCAAAGCACACAACAACACGACAATTGTGTAACGCAACAAAAATAGACACACACACGTACAACACCAATGCAAAAACGACAAAATTGTAGTCGCAAAAATGACGACAAAAACACGAAAAAGCCCCAAAAAGCCCTCAAAAGACTGTTTTAAAGCCAAAAAGACATGCCCAGCCTATAGTAAAAGACAGGCCGCATTGAAATACATAGGCCACCTAACCGCAAAAACTTCTATATTGTTTCTGCTTTGTTTCACTATTATTATTACGTTTCTTGTTTGTTACGGACGTTTTGAGCTCAAATTTGACCCCTGCCACATACCCGAAAACTCACCAAAATTGGCACACACCTAGGATAAATTAAAAATGAATTTTCTGCAAAGAGAACGTCACCCCCCCAAAGTCGATGACATCACAGCGAGCGTTCCCGTAAAAAAAATGAATGGGCCGAAAATTGCTTATGGGGCCAAAAAAAAATATTTTGAAATACATTTACAAAACCAAAACACGCATGTTGGAGATATCCCAGAGAAGTTATGAAATCATTATGGGATGGCCACACGACCTACGGCTTGGCGGCCATTTTGTGGCGAACACAGAGAAATGGCGATTTTCGTGTTTTTTGACAATATGGGAAAACGACACTTTTGTTTAAGCGATTTTCACGAAATTGCACACACATGCCAAGACCCTGATTCTACAATAACCAAAGAAGTTTCGTTGACCTTTGACCTTGGGAAGGGGCGGCCATCTTGAATTTTCATAAAAAAGCACCTTTAGTAACGGATACAAACGAAAACTTGTCCTAGGGATTTTTATCGATCTTTTTGAAACTTCTCGGGCATCAATGGCAAGCTACTGTGGACAAAATGTTGGAATTAGAAGTTGTAGAATTTGAAACGCGTGCGCGTGGCGAATTCGCATCCGTCGCCATTTTAGCTAGCTCGCACATATTTTATCGGAATAGCCTGAAACTGAAATATGCAATACCCTGGCCCACACTGAACAAAACGATGTCACATACGACAAAATCGATAAAGGAATGTGGCCGTGGTAAACAAAAAACGATCGCAAAAAAAAGTGCTGACTCTGCAAAAAAAAAAAAAAAAAATCTGATTTTATTTTTAAGAATCGGCTAACAAAACCCAGATAACTTTGTCGGGTATATCCAAAGAAAGTTTTGAAATCATTACGTGATGGCGACACGACCTACGGTTTGGCGGCCATTTTGTGCCAAAATCTGCCATTTTGAGTTTTTCGCGATTTTACACAATATGGAAAAATTAAGTTTTTTTCGAGCGATTTTGACGAAATGTGACTCGCATGTCCCTAGCGTAAGTCTACAATCACCTTTGGAGATTCGTCGACCTTTGACCTCGGGAAAAGGCGGCCATCTTGAATTTTCTATAAAAAACACCTTTACCACCGGATTCAAACTTAAACTTGTCGTTGGAATTTTCATCAATCATCTCGAAACTTTTTGGGCATCAATGGCAAACTACTGTGGAAAAAATGTTGGAATTAGAAGTTGTAGATTTTAAACGGCGTGCGCGTGGCGAGCTAGCAAAGTGGCGCACTGTTATATCTCCCATGCATTTCAATACAATACAGTGAAAATTGAATGCATGCATTCATGCCTGAAACTGAATACATTGAAAAACACTGGATATGGACATATAAGGAATGTGGGCGTGGTTAGCATAAAACCACTGTAGCTAAGGACGACAAAAAGTTTACTTTTACCGATTTGTCCGAAATTGACGTCAATCTTTTCGTCCTCCCGAGGGGACCAAAACATAAAATGGTTTCTATGGAGATAAAATCAACAGAAAAGCCGCCATTTTGAAAAAAGTGGGGGTTTTTATCAACTTATGACATATAGCTCTCACCAATGGAGGAATGTGTTTTTCTGAGTCAGTTGATGATGCTGATCGCTATGCTAGCACTTTTATGTATGTTAGCATAACTAGCATAGTTAGCATAATTAGCATTTTAGGTAATGTGTTTTTCTGAGTCAGTTGATGATGCAGATCGCTATGCTAGCACTTTTAGCTATGTTAGCATAGCTAGCATAGTTAGCATAATTAGCATTTAGGTAATGTGTTTTTCTGAGTCAGTTGATGATGCTGATCGCTATGCTAGCACTTTTAGCCACATTAGCATAGCTAGCATAGTTAGCATAATTAGCATTTTAGGTAATGTGTCTTTCTGAATCGGTTGATGATGCTGATCGCAATGCTAGCACTTTTAGCCACATTAACATAGTTAGCATTGTTAGCATAATTAGCAAATCCAGCCTTGACTAGCTTTTTATTAGCGGGCTGTGAGGGCGGTGAGGTCAGCGGTGGTGCGTAGAGTTGGGCGTGGAAGGCGGGTTGCGTCTGCGGGCCATACAACGCCGCTTGCGGCTTTAATTATTATTGTTTCTAACGGCGTCTTTGAGCTCAAATTTGACCCCCGCCACATACCCGAAAACTCACCAAAATTGGCACACATCTGGGATAAATTGAAAATGAATTTTCGGCAAAGACAACATCACCCCCCCCACGATGATGACATCACGGCGAGCGTTCCCGTAAAAAAAATGAATGGGCCGAAAATCGCTTATGGGGCCAAAAAAAAATATTTTGAAATACTGTTACGAAACCAAAACACGCGTGTTGGGGATATCCCAAAGAAGTTATGAAATCATTATGGGATGGCCACACGACTTACGGCTTGTCGGCCATTTTGTGGCGAACTCAGAAAAATGGCGAATTTCGTGTTTTTTGACAATATGGGAAAACGAGACTTTTGTTTAAGCGATTTTCACGAAATTGCACACACATACCAAGACCATGATTCTACAATAACCAAAGAAGTTTCGTTGACCTTTGACCTTGGCAAGGGGCGGCCATCTTGAATTTTCAAAAAAAAGCTCCTTTAGTAACGGATACAAACGAAAACTCGTCCTAGGGATTTTTATCGATCTTTTTGAAATTTCTCGGGCATCAATGGCAAGCTACTGTGGACAAAATGTTGGAATTAGAAGTTGTAGAATTTGAAACACGTGCGCGTGGCGAATTCGCAACCGTCGCCATTTTAGCTAGCTCGCACATATTTTATCGAAATAGCCTGAAACTGAAATATGCGATAACCTGGCCCACACTGAACAAAACGATGTCACATACGACAAAATCGATAAAGGAATGTGGCCGTGGTAAACAAAAAACGGTCGCAAAAAAAAGTGCTGACTCGGCTAAAAAAAAAAATTTCGGATTTTTTTTTTTATGAATCGGCTAGCGAAACCCAGATAACTTTGTCGGGTATATCCAAACAAAGTTTTGAAATCATTATGTGATGGCGACACGACCTACGGTTTGGCGGCCATTTTGTGCCAAAATCCGCCATTTTGAGTTTTTCGCGTTTTTACACAATATGGAAAAATGAACTTTTTTTCGAGCGATTCTCACGAAATTTGACGCGCATGTCCCTAGTGTAAGTTTACAATCACCTCTGGAGTTTTGTCGACCTTTGACCTCGGGAAAAGGCGGCCATCTTGAATTTTCTATAAAAAACACCTTTACCACCAGATTCAAACGTAAACTTGTCGTTGGAATTTTCATCGATCGTCTCGAAACTTTTTGGGCATCAACGGCAAGCTACTGTGGAAAAAATGTTGGAATTAGAAGTTGTAGATTTTAAACGGCGTGCGCGTGGCGAGCTAGCAAAGTGGCGCACTGTTATAACTCCCATGCATTTCAATACAATACAGTGAAAATTGAATGCATGCATTCATGCCTGAAACAGATTACATTGAAAAACACTGGATATGGACATATAAGGAATGTGGGCGTGGTTAGCATAAAACCACTGTTGCTAAGGACAACAAAAACTTTACTTTTACCGATTTGTCCGAAACTGAAGTCAATCTGTTCGTCCTCCCGAGGGGACCAAAACATAAAATGGTTGCTATGGAGATAAAATCAACAGAAAAGCCGCCATTTTGGAAAAAGTGGGTTTTTTAGCAACTTATGACATATAACTCTCACCAATGGAGGAATGTGTTTTTCTGAGTCAGTTGATGATGCTGATCGCTATGCTAGCACTTTTAGCTATGTTAGCATAACTAGCATAGTTAGCATAATTAGCATTTTAGGTAATGTATTTTTCTGAGTCAGTTGATGATGCAGATCGCTATGCTAGCACTTTTAGCTATGTTAGCATAGCTAGCATAGTTAGCATAATTAGCATTTAGGTAATGTGTTTTTCTGAGTCAGTTGATGATGCTGATCGCTATGCTAGCACTTTTAGCCACATTAGCATAGCTAGCATAGTTAGCATAATTAGCATTTTAGGTAATGTGTTTTTCTGAGAGAGTTGATTATGCTAATCGCTATGCTAGGACTTTTAGTCACATTAGCATAGTTAGCATAGTTAGCATTATAAGCAAATCCAGCCTTGACTAGCTTTTAATTTGTGGGCGGTGAGGGCAGAGAGGGCCGCGGTGTTGCGTAGAGTTGGGCGTGGAAGGCGGGTTGCGTCTGCGGGCCATACAACGCCGCTTGCGGCTTTAATTATGGCCCGCAGCACTCACAGAGTGCAAGGACCATATTGTAACTGGTACGAGGGTCGAACACTCAAAAAGGTCCAAAACGTCAAAAAAACGCGTCAAAACGCCAAAAAATGGGGTCAAAAGTCGCCCAAAGCACAAAACGACACGACAATTGTGTAACGCAACAAAAATACACACACACACGCACAACGCCAACGCAAAAACGACAAAATTGTAGTCGCAAAAATGACGACAAAAACACGAAAAAGCCCCAAAAAGCCCTCAAAAGACAGGTTTAAAGCCAAAAAGACATGCCCAGCCTATAGTAAAAGACAGGCCGCATTGAAATACATAGGAAATCCTAACCGCAAAAACTTCTATATTGTTTTTCGAATGTTTATTATGGCCCGCAGCAGTCATAGACTGCAAGGACCATATTGTAACTGCTACGAGGGTCGAACACTCAAAAAGGTCCAAAACGTCAAAAAAAACGCGTCAAAAAGCCAAAAAATGGGGTAAAAAGTCGCCCAAAGCACACAACGACACGACAATTGTGTAACGCAACAAAAATAGACACACACACGCACAACACCCCCGCACAAACGACAAAATTGTAGTCGCAAAAATGACGACAAAAACACAAAAAAGCCCCAAAAAGCCGTCAAAGAACGGGTTTAAAGCCAAAAAGACATGCCCAGCCTATAGAAACAGACAGGCCGCATTAAAATACATAGGCCACCTGACTGCAAAAACTTCTATATTGTTTCTGCTTCGTTTTTTTATTATTTTTCTTCTTTCTAACGGATCCATTGAGGTCAAATTTGACCCCCGCCACATACCCGAAAACTCATCAAAATTGGCACACATCTAGGATAAATTGAAAATGAATTTTCGGCAAAGAGAACATCACCCCCCCCACGACGATGACATCACGGCGAGCGTTCCCGTAAAAAAAATGAATGGGCCGAAAATCGCTTATGGGGCCAAAAAAAAATATTTTGAAATACAGTTACAAAACCAAAACACGCGTGTTGGAGATATCCCAAAGAAGTTATGAAAGCATTATGGGATGGCCACACGACTTACGGCTTGGCGGCCATTTTGAGGCGAACTCAGAGAAATGGCGATTTTCGTGTTTTTTGACAATATGGGAAAACGACACTTTTGTTTGAGCGATTTTCACAAAATCGCACACACATGCCAATACCTTGATTCTACAATAACCAAAGAAGTTTCGTTGACCTTTGACCTTGGCAAGGGGCGGCCATCTTGAATTTTCATAAAAAAGCACTTTTAGTAACGGATAAAAACGAAAACTCGTCCTAGGGTTTTTTTCCGATCTTTTTGAAACTTCTCGGGCATCAATGGCAAGCTACTGTGGACAAAATGTTGGAATTAGAAGTTGTAGAATTTGAAACGCGTGCGCGTGGCGAATTCGCAACCGTCGCCATTTTAGCTAGCTCGCACATATTTCATCGGAATAGCCTGAAACTGAAATATGCAATTGCCTGACCCACACTGAACAAAATGATGTCACATACGACAAAATCGATAAAGGAATGTGGCCGTGGTAAACAAAAAACCATCGCAAAAAAAAGTGCTGACTCGGCTAAAAAAAAAAAAATCGGATTTTTTTTTAAAGAATCGACTAACGAAACCCAGATACCTTTGTCGGGTATATCCAAAGAAAGTTTTGAAATCATTACGTGATGGCGATACGAACTACGGTTTGGCGGCCATTTTGTGCCAAAATCTGCCATTTTGAGTTTTTCGCGTTTTTACACGATATGGAAAAATGAACTTTTTTTCGAGCGATTTTCACGAAATTTGACTCGCATGTCCCTAGCATAAGTCTACAATCACCTTTGGAGTTTCGTCGTCCTTTGACCTCGGGAAAAGGCGGCCATCTTTAATTTTCTATAAAAAACACCTTAACCACCAGATTCAAACGTAAACTTGTCGTTGGAATTTTCTTCGAACGTCTCAAAACTTTTTGGGCATCAATGGCAAGCTACTGTGTAAAAAATGTTGGAATTAGAAGTTGTAGATTTTGAACGGCGTGCGCGTGGCAAGCTAGCAAAGTGGCGCACTGTTATAACTCCCATGCATTTCAATACAATACAGTGAAAATTGAATGCATGCATTAATGCCTGAAACTGAATACATTGAAAAACACTGGATATGGACATATAAGGAATGTGGGCGTGGTTAGCATAAAACCACTGTTGCTAAGGACGACAAAAAGTTTACTTTTACCGATTTGTCCGAAACTGACGTCAATCTGTTCGTCCTCCCGAGGGGACCAAAACATAAAATGGTTGCTATGGAGATAAAATCAACAGAAAAGCCGCCATTTTGGAAAAAGTGGGCTTTTTAGCAACTTATGACATATAACTCTCACCAATGGAGGAATGTGTTTTTCTCAGTCAGTTGATGATGCTGATCGCTATGCTAGCAATTTTAGCCACATTAGCATAGCTAGCATAGTTAGCATAATTAGCATTTTAGGAAATGTGTTTTTTTGAGTCAGTTGATGATGCTGATCGCTATGCTAGCACTTTTAGCTATGTTAGCATAGCTAGCATAGTTAGCATAATTAGCATTTTAGGTAATGTGTTTTTCTGAGTCAGTTGAAGATGCTGATTGCTATGCTAGCACTTTTAGCCACATTAGCATAGTTAGCATAGTTAGCATAATTAGCATTTTAGGTAATGTGTTTTTCTGAGTCAGTTGATGATGCTGATCGCTATGCTAGCACTTTTAGCTATGTTAGCATAACTAGCATAGTTAGCATAATTAGCATTTTAGGAAATGTGTTTTTTTGAGTCAGTTGATGATGCTAATCGCAATGCTAGCTCATTTAGGCACATTAGCATAGCTAGCATAGTTAGCATAATTAGCATTTTAGGAAATGTGTTTTTCTGAGAGAGTTGATTATGCTGATCGCTATGCTAGGACTTTTAGTCACATTAGCATAGTTAGCATAGTTAGCATTATGAGCAAATCCAGCCTTGATTAGCTTTTAATTTGTGGGCGGTGAGGGCCGCGGTAGTGCGTAGAGTTGGGCGTGGAAGGCGGGTTGCGTCTGCGGGCCATACAACGCCGCTTGCGGCTTTAATTATTATTATTATTCCCGTTTCTAACGGATCCGTTGAGCTCAAATTTGACCCCCGCCACATACCCGAAAACTCACCAAAATTGGCACACACCTGGGATAAATTGAAAATGAATTTTCGGCAAAGAGAACGTCACCCCCCCGAAATCGATGACATCACAGCGAGCGTTCCCGTAAAAAAAATGAATGGGCCGAAATCTCTTTATGGGGCCAAAAAAAAATATTTCGAAATAGAGCTATGAAACCAAAACACGCGTGTTGGAAATATCCCAAAGAAGTTTTTAAATCATTATGGGATGGCCACACGACCTACGGCTTGGCGGCCATTTTGTGGCGAACTCAGAGAAATGGCGATTTTCGTGTTTTTTGACAATATGGGAAAACGACACTTTTATTTAAGCGATTTTCACGAAATTGCACACATATGCCAAGACCCTGATTCTACAATGATCAAAGAAGTTTCGTTGACCTTTGACCTTGGGAAGGGGCGGCCATCTTGAATTTTCTTAAAAAAGCACCTTTAGTAACGTATACAAACGAAAACTCGTCCTAGGGATTTTTATCGATCTTTTTGAAACTTCTCGGGCATCAATGGCAAGCTACTGTGGACAAAATGTTGGAATTAGAAGTTGTAGAATTTGAAAGGCGTGCGCGTGGCGAATTCGCAACCGTCGCCATTTTAGCTAGCTCGCACATATTTTATCGGAATAGCCTGAAACTGAAATACGCGATACCCTGGCCCACACTGAACAAAACGATGTCACATACGACAAAATCGAGAAAGGAATGTGGCCGTGGTAAACAAAAAACCGTCGCAAAAAAAAGTGCTGACTCGGCAAAAAAAAATTTTTTCGGATTTTATTTTTAAGAATCGGCTAACGAAACCAAGATAACTCTGTCGGGTATATCCAAATAAAGTTTTGAAATCATTACGTGATGGCGACCCGACCTACAGTTTGGCGGCCATTTTGTGCCAAAATCTGCCGTTTTGAGTTTTTCGCGTTTTTACACAATATGGAAAAATGAACTTTTTTTCGAGCGATTTTCACGAAATTTGACGCGCATGTCCGTAGCGTAAGTCTACAATCACCTCTGGAGTTTCGTCGACCTTTGACCTCGGGAAAAGGCGGCCATCTTGAATTTTCTGTAAAAAACACCTTTACCACCAGATTCAAACGTAAACTTGTCGTTGGAATTTCCATCGATCGTCTCAGAACTTTTTGGGCATCAATGGCAAGCTACTGTGGAAAAAATGTTGGAATTAGAAGTTGTAGATTTTGAACGGCGTGCGCGTGGCGAGCTAGCAAAGTGGCGCACTGTTATAACTCCTATGTTTTTTAATGGACCACTGTGAAATTTTAATGCATGCATTAATGCCTTAAACTGAATACATTAAAAAACACTGGATATGGACATATAAGGAATGTGGGCGTGGTTAGCATAAAACCCCTGTTGCTAAGGACAACAAAAAGTTTACTTTTACCGATTTGTCCGAACCTGAGGTCAATCTGTTCGTCCTCCCGAGGGGACCAAAACATAAAATGGTTGCTATGGAGATAAAATCAACAGAAAAGCCGCCATTTTGGAAAAAGTGGTTTTTTTATCAACTTATGACATATAGCTCTCACCAATGGAGGAATGTGTTTTTCTGAGTCAGTTGATGATGCTGATCGCTATGCTAGCACTTTTTGCCACATTAGCATAGCTAGCATAGTTAGCATAATTAGCATTTTAGGTAATGTGTTTTTCTGAGCCAGTTGATGACGCTGATCGCTATGCTAGCACTTTTAGCCACATTAGCATAGCTAGCATAGTTAGCATAATTAGAATTTTAGGTAATGTGTTTTTCTGAGTCAGTTGATGATGCTGATCGCTATGCTTGCACTTTTAGCCACATTAGCATAGCTTGCATAGTTAGCATAATTAGCATTTTGAGCAATGTGTTTTTCTGAGAGGGTTGATGATGCTGATCGCTATGCTAGCACTTTAAGCCACATTAGCATTGTTAGCATAGTTAACATAATAAGCAAATGCAGCCTCGACTAGCTTTAAATTTTTGAGCGGTGAGGGTGGTGAGGGTGGTGAGGGCGGTGAGGGCGGTGAAGGCGGCGGTGGTGCGTAGAGTTGGGCGTGGAAGGCGGGTTGCGTCTGCGGGCCATACAACGCCGCTTGCGGCTTTAATTATTATTATTGTTTCTAACGGCGTCTTTGAGCTCAAATTTGACCCCCGCCACATACCCGAAAACTCACCAAAATTGGCACACACCTAGGATAAATTGAAAATGAATTTTCGGCAAAGAGAACGTCACCCCCCCGAAGTCGATGACATCACAGCGAGCGTTACCGTAAAAAAAATGAATGGGCCGAAAATCGCTTATGGGGCCAAAAAAATATATTTTTAAATACAGGTATGAAACCAAAACACGCGTGTTGGAGATATCCCAAAGAAGTTATAAAATCATTATGGGATGGCCACACGACTAACGGCTTGGCGGCCATTTTGTGGCGAACACAGAGAAATGGCGATTTTCGTGTTTTTTGACAATATGGGAAAACGACACTTTTGTTTGAGCGATTTTCACGAAATCGGACACACATGCCTCGACCTTGATTATACAATAACCAAAGAAGTTTCATTAACTTTTGACCTTGGGAAGGGGCGGCCATCTTGAATTTTCATAAAAAAGCACCTTTAGCAACGGATACAAACGAAAACTCGTCCTAGGAATTTTTATCGATCTTTTTGAAACTTCTCGGGCATCAATGGCAAGCTACTATGGACAAAATGTTGGAATTAGAAGTTGTAGATTTTTAAAGGCGTGCGCGTGGCGAATTCGCAACCGTCGCCATTTTAGCTAGCTCGCACATATTTTATCGGAATAGCCTGAAACTGAAATATGCGATACCCTGGCCCACACTGAACAAAACGATGTCACATACGACAAAATCGATAATGGAATGTGGCCGTGGTAAACAAAAAACGGTCGCAAAAAAAAGTGCTGACTCGGCTAAAAAAAAAAATTTCGGATTTTTTTTTTTATGAATCGGCTAGCGAAACCCAGATAACTTTGTCGGGTATATCCAAACAAAGTTTTGAAATCATTATGTGATGGCGACACGACCTACGGTTTGGCGGCCATTTTGTGCCAAAATCCGCCATTTTGAGTTTTTCGCGTTTTTACACAATATGGAAAAATGAACTTTTTTTCGAGCGATTTTCACGAAATTTGACGCGCATGTCCCTAGTGTAAGTTTACAATCACCTCTGGAGTTTTGTCGACCTTTGACCTCGGGAAAAGGCGGCCATCTTGAATTTTCTATAAAAAACACCTTTACCACCAGATTCAAACGTAAACTTGTCGTTGGAATTTTCATCGATCGTCTCGAAACTTTTTGGGCATCAACGGCAAGCTACTGTGGAAAAAATGTTGGAATTAGAAGTTGTAGATTTTAAACGGCGTGCGCGTGGCGAGCTAGCAAAGTGGCGCACTGTTATAACTCCCATGCATTTCAATACAATACAGTGAAAATTGAATGCATGCATTCATGCCTGAAACAGATTACATTGAAAAACACTGGATATGGACATATAAGGAATGTGGGCGTGGTTAGCATAAAACCACTGTTGCTAAGGACGACAAAAAGTTTACTTTTACCGATTTGTCCGAAACTGAAGTCAATCTGTT
Source organism: Oryzias latipes (assembly GCF_053564925.1). Lineage (NCBI taxonomy): Eukaryota > Metazoa > Chordata > Actinopteri > Beloniformes > Adrianichthyidae > Oryzias > Oryzias latipes. Next base: position 24,554,059 of record NC_136258.1, read on the forward strand.
CGTCCTCCCGAGGGGACCAAAACATAAAATGGTTGCTATGGAGATAAAATCAACAGAAAAGCCGCCATTTTGGAAAAAGTGGGTTTTTTAGCAACTTATGACATATAACTCTCACCAATGGAGGAATGTGTTTTTCTGAGTCAGTTGATGATGCTGATCGCTATGCTAGCACTTTTAGCTATGTTAGCATAACTAGCATAGTTAGCATAATTAGCATTTTAGGTAATGTGTTTTTCTGAGTCAGTTGATGATGCTGATCGCTATGCTAGCACTTTTAGCTATGTTAGCATAACTAGCATAGTTAGCATAATTAGCATTTAGGTAATGTGTTTTTCTGAGTCAGTTGATGATGCTGATCGCTATGCTAGCACTTTTAGCCACATTAGCATAGCTAGCATAGTTAGCATAATTAGCATTTTAGGTAATGTGTTTTTCTGAGAGAGTTGATTATGCTAATCGCTATGCTAGGACTTTTAGTCACATTAGCATAGTTAGCATAGTTAGCATTATTAGCAAATCCAGCCTTGACTAGCTTTTAATTTGTGGGCGGTGAGGGCGGAGAGGGCCGCGGTGTTGCGTAGAGTTGGGCGTGGAAGGCGGGTTGCGTCTGCGGGCCATACAACGCCGCTTGCGGCTTTAATTATGGCCCGCAGCAGTCATAGACTGCAAGGACCATATTGTAACTGGTACGAGGGTCGAACACTCAAAAAGTCCAAAACGTCAAAAAAACGCGTCAAAACGCCAAAAAATGGGGTCAAAAGTCGCCCAAAGCACAAAATGACACGACAATTGTGTAACACAACAAAAATACACACACACACGCACAACACCAAGGCACAAACGTCAAAATTGTAGTCGCAAAAATGACGACAAAAAACCAAAAAAGCCCCAAAAAGCCCTCAAAGAACGGGTTTAAAGCCAAAAAGACATGCCCAGCCTATAGTAAAAGACAGGCCGCATTGAAATACATAGGCCACCTGACTGCAAAAACTTCTATATTGTTTTTCGAATGTTTTTTTATTATTATGGCCCGCAGCACTCACAGAGTGCAAGGACCATATTGTAACTGCTACGAGGGTCGAACACTCAAAAAGGTCCAAAACGTCAAAAAAACGTGTCAAAACGCCAAAAAATGGGGTCAAAAGTCGCCCAAAGCACACAACAACACGACAATTGTGTAACGCAACAAAAATAGACACACACACGTACAACACCAATGCAAAAACGACAAAATTGTAGTCGCAAAAATGACGACAAAAACACGAAAAAGCCCCAAAAAGCCCTCAAAAGACTGTTTTAAAGCCAAAAAGACATGCCCAGCCTATAGTAAAAGACAGGCCGCATTGAAATACATAGGCCACCTAACCGCAAAAACTTCTATATTGTTTCTGCTTTGTTTCACTATTATTATTACGTTTCTTGTTTGTTACGGACGTTTTGAGCTCAAATTTGACCCCTGCCACATACCCGAAAACTCACCAAAATTGGCACACACCTAGGATAAATTAAAAATGAATTTTCTGCAAAGAGAACGTCACCCCCCCAAAGTCGATGACATCACAGCGAGCGTTCCCGTAAAAAAAATGAATGGGCCGAAAATTGCTTATGGGGCCAAAAAAAAATATTTTGAAATACATTTACAAAACCAAAACACGCATGTTGGAGATATCCCAGAGAAGTTATGAAATCATTATGGGATGGCCACACGACCTACGGCTTGGCGGCCATTTTGTGGCGAACACAGAGAAATGGCGATTTTCGTGTTTTTTGACAATATGGGAAAACGACACTTTTGTTTAAGCGATTTTCACGAAATTGCACACACATGCCAAGACCCTGATTCTACAATAACCAAAGAAGTTTCGTTGACCTTTGACCTTGGGAAGGGGCGGCCATCTTGAATTTTCATAAAAAAGCACCTTTAGTAACGGATACAAACGAAAACTTGTCCTAGGGATTTTTATCGATCTTTTTGAAACTTCTCGGGCATCAATGGCAAGCTACTGTGGACAAAATGTTGGAATTAGAAGTTGTAGAATTTGAAACGCGTGCGCGTGGCGAATTCGCATCCGTCGCCATTTTAGCTAGCTCGCACATATTTTATCGGAATAGCCTGAAACTGAAATATGCAATACCCTGGCCCACACTGAACAAAACGATGTCACATACGACAAAATCGATAAAGGAATGTGGCCGTAATAAACAAAAAACGATCGCAAAAAAAAGTGCTGACTCTGCAAAAAAAAAAAAAAAAAATCTGATTTTATTTTTAAGAATCGGCTAACAAAACCCAGATAACTTTGTCGGGTATATCCAAAGAAAGTTTTGAAATCATTACGTGATGGCGACACGACCTACGGTTTGGCGGCCATTTTGTGCCAAAATCTGCCATTTTGAGTTTTTCGCGATTTTACACAATATGGAAAAATTAAGTTTTTTTCGAGCGATTTTGACGAAATGTGACTCGCATGTCCCTAGCGTAAGTCTACAATCACCTTTGGAGATTCGTCGACCTTTGACCTCGGGAAAAGGCGGCCATCTTGAATTTTCTATAAAAAACACCTTTACCACCGGATTCAAACTTAAACTTGTCGTTGGAATTTTCATCAATCATCTCGAAACTTTTTGGGCATCAATGGCAAACTACTGTGGAAAAAATGTTGGAATTAGAAGTTGTAGATTTTAAACGGCGTGCGCGTGGCGAGCTAGCAAAGTGGCGCACTGTTATATCTCCCATGCATTTCAATACAATACAGTGAAAATTGAATGCATGCATTCATGCCTGAAACTGAATACATTGAAAAACACTGGATATGGACATATAAGGAATGTGGGCGTGGTTAGCATAAAACCACTGTAGCTAAGGACGACAAAAAGTTTACTTTTACCGATTTGTCCGAAATTGACGTCAATCTTTTCGTCCTCCCGAGGGGACCAAAACATAAAATGGTTTCTATGGAGATAAAATCAACAGAAAAGCCGCCATTTTGAAAAAAGTGGGGTTTTTTATCAACTTATGACATATAGCTCTCACCAATGGAGGAATGTGTTTTTCTGAGTCAGTTGATGATGCTGATCGCTATGCTAGCACTTTTATGTATGTTAGCATAACTAGCATAGTTAGCATAATTAGCATTTTAGGTAATGTGTTTTTCTGAGTCAGTTGATGATGCAGATCGCTATGCTAGCACTTTTAGCTATGTTAGCATAGCTAGCATAGTTAGCATAATTAGCATTTAGGTAATGTGTTTTTCTGAGTCAGTTGATGATGCTGATCGCTATGCTAGCACTTTTAGCCACATTAGCATAGCTAGCATAGTTAGCATAATTAGCATTTTAGGTAATGTGTCTTTCTGAATCGGTTGATGATGCTGATCGCAATGCTAGCACTTTTAGCCACATTAACATAGTTAGCATTGTTAGCATAATTAGCAAATCCAGCCTTGACTAGCTTTTTATTAGCGGGCTGTGAGGGCGGTGAGGTCAGCGGTGGTGCGTAGAGTTGGGCGTGGAAGGCGGGTTGCGTCTGCGGGCCATACAACGCCGCTTGCGGCTTTAATTATTATTGTTTCTAACGGCGTCTTTGAGCTCAAATTTGACCCCCGCCACATACCCGAAAACTCACCAAAATTGGCACACATCTGGGATAAATTGAAAATGAATTTTCGGCAAAGACAACATCACCCCCCCCACGATGATGACATCACGGCGAGCGTTCCCGTAAAAAAAATGAATGGGCCGAAAATCGCTTATGGGGCCAAAAAAAAATATTTTGAAATACTGTTACGAAACCAAAACACGCGTGTTGGGGATATCCCAAAGAAGTTATGAAATCATTATGGGATGGCCACACGACTTACGGCTTGTCGGCCATTTTGTGGCGAACTCAGAAAAATGGCGAATTTCGTGTTTTTTGACAATATGGGAAAACGAGACTTTTGTTTAAGCGATTTTCACGAAATTGCACACACATACCAAGACCATGATTCTACAATAACCAAAGAAGTTTCGTTGACCTTTGACCTTGGCAAGGGGCGGCCATCTTGAATTTTCAAAAAAAAGCTCCTTTAGTAACGGATACAAACGAAAACTCGTCCTAGGGATTTTTATCGATCTTTTTGAAATTTCTCGGGCATCAATGGCAAGCTACTGTGGACAAAATGTTGGAATTAGAAGTTGTAGAATTTGAAACACGTGCGCGTGGCGAATTCGCAACCGTCGCCATTTTAGCTAGCTCGCACATATTTTATCGAAATAGCCTGAAACTGAAATATGCGATAACCTGGCCCACACTGAACAAAACGATGTCACATACGACAAAATCGATAAAGGAATGTGGCCGTGGTAAACAAAAAACGGTCGCAAAAAAAAGTGCTGACTCGGCTAAAAAAAAAAATTTCGGATTTTTTTTTTTATGAATCGGCTAGCGAAACCCAGATAACTTTGTCGGGTATATCCAAACAAAGTTTTGAAATCATTATGTGATGGCGACACGACCTACGGTTTGGCGGCCATTTTGTGCCAAAATCCGCCATTTTGAGTTTTTCGCGTTTTTACACAATATGGAAAAATGAACTTTTTTTCGAGCGATTCTCACGAAATTTGACGCGCGTGTCCCTAGTGTAAGTTTACAATCACCTCTGGAGTTTTGTCGACCTTTGACCTCGGGAAAAGGCGGCCATCTTGAATTTTCTATAAAAAACACCTTTACCACCAGATTCAAACGTAAACTTGTCGTTGGAATTTTCATCGATCGTCTCGAAACTTTTTGGGCATCAACGGCAAGCTACTGTGGAAAAAATGTTGGAATTAGAAGTTGTAGATTTTAAACGGCGTGCGCGTGGCGAGCTAGCAAAGTGGCGCACTGTTATAACTCCCATGCATTTCAATACAATACAGTGAAAATTGAATGCATGCATTCATGCCTGAAACAGATTACATTGAAAAACACTGGATATGGACATATAAGGAATGTGGGCGTGGTTAGCATAAAACCACTGTTGCTAAGGACAACAAAAACTTTACTTTTACCGATTTGTCCGAAACTGAAGTCAATCTGTTCGTCCTCCCGAGGGGACCAAAACATAAAATGGTTGCTATGGAGATAAAATCAACAGAAAAGCCGCCATTTTGGAAAAAGTGGGTTTTTTAGCAACTTATGACATATAACTCTCACCAATGGAGGAATGTGTTTTTCTGAGTCAGTTGATGATGCTGATCGCTATGCTAGCACTTTTAGCTATGTTAGCATAACTAGCATAGTTAGCATAATTAGCATTTTAGGTAATGTATTTTTCTGAGTCAGTTGATGATGCAGATCGCTATGCTAGCACTTTTAGCTATGTTAGCATAGCTAGCATAGTTAGCATAATTAGCATTTAGGTAATGTGTTTTTCTGAGTCAGTTGATGATGCTGATCGCTATGCTAGCACTTTTAGCCACATTAGCATAGCTAGCATAGTTAGCATAATTAGCATTTTAGGTAATGTGTTTTTCTGAGAGAGTTGATTATGCTAATCGCTATGCTAGGACTTTTAGTCACATTAGCATAGTTAGCATTATTAGCAAATCCAGCCTTGACTAGCTTTTAATTTGTGGGCGGTGAGGGCGGAGAGGGCCGCGGTGTTGCGTAGAGTTGGGCGTGGAAGGCGGGTTGCGTCTGCGGGCCATACAACGCCGCTTGCGGCTTTAATTATTATTATTGTTTCTAACGGCGTCTTTGAGCTCAAATTTGACCCCCGCCACATACCCGAAAACTCACCAAAATTGGCACACACCTAGGATAAATTGAAAATGAATTTTCGGCAAAGAGAACGTCACCCCCCCGAAGTCGATGACATCACAGCGAGCGTTACCGTAAAAAAAATGAATGGGCCTAAAATCGCTTATGGGGCCAAAAAAATATATTTTTAAATACAGGTATGAAACCAAAACACGCGTGTTGGAGATATCCCAAAGAAGTTATAAAATCATTATGGGATGGCCACACGACTAACGGCTTGGCGGCCATTTTGTGGCGAACGCAGAGAAATGGCGATTTTCGTGTTTTTTGACAATATGGGAAAACGACACTTTTGTTTGAGCGATTTTCACGAAATCGGACACACATGCCTCGACCTTGATTATACAATAACCAAAGAAGTTTCATTAACTTTTGACCTTGGGAAGGGGCGGCCATCTTGAATATTCATAAAAAAGCACCTTTAGTAACGGATACAAACGAAAACTCGTCCTAGGAATTTTTATCGATCTTTTTGAAACTTCTCGGGCATCAATGGCAAGCTACTATGGACAAAATGTTGGAATTAGAAGTTGTAGATTTTTAAAGGCGTGCGCGTGGCGAATTCGCAACCGTCGCCATTTTAGCTAGCTCGCACATATTTTATCGGAATAGCCTGAAACTGAAATATGCGATACCCTGGCCCACACTGAACAAAACGATGTCACATACGACAAAATCGATAAAGGAATGTGGCCGTGGTAAACAAAAAACGATCGCAAAAAAAAGTGCTGACTCTGCAAAAAAAATTTTTTTCGGATTTTATTTTTAAGAATCGGCTAACGAAACCCAGATAACTTTGTCGGGTATATCCAAAGAAAGTTTTTAAATCATTACGTGATGGCGACACAACCTACGGGTTGGCGGCCATTTTGTGCCAAAATCTGCCATTTTGAGTTTTTCGCGTTTTTACACGATATGGAAAAATGAACTTTTTTTCGAGCGATTTTCACGAAATTTGACTCGCATGTCCCTAGCGTAAGTCTACAATCACCTTTGGAGTTTCGTCGACCTTTGACCTCGGGAAAAGGCGGCCATCTTGAATTTTCTATAAAAAACACCTTAACCACCAGATTCAAACGTAAACTTGTCGTTGGAATTTTCTTCGATCGTCTCAAAACTTTTTGGGCATCAATGGCAAGCTACTGTGGAAAAAATGTTGGAATTAGAAGTTGTAGATTTTGAACGGCGTGCGCGTGGCAAGCTAGCAAAGTGGCGCACTGTTATAACTGCCATGCATTTCAATACAATACAGTGAAAATTGAATGCATGCATTAATGCCTGAAACTGAATACATTGAAAAACACTGGATATGGACATATAAGGAATGTGGGCGTGGTTAGCATAAAACCACTGTTGCTAAGGACGACAAAAAGTTTACTTGTACCGATTTGTCCGAAACTGACGCCAATCTGTTCGTCCTCCCGAGGGGACCAAAACATAAAATCGTTGCTATGGAGATAAAATCAACAGAAAAGCCGCCATTTTGGAAAAAGTGGGCTTTTTAGCAACTTATGACATATAACTCTCACCAATGGAGGAATGTGTTTTTCTGAGTCAGTTGATGATGCTGATCGCTATGCTAGCACTTTTAGCTATGTTAGCATAACTAGCATAGTTAGCATAATTAGCATTTTAGGTAATGTGTTTTTTTGAGTCAGTTGATGATGCTGATCGCTATGCTAGCACTTTTAGCTATGTTAGCATAGCTAGCATAGTTAGCATAATTATCATTTTAGGTAATGTGTTTTTCTGAGTCAGTTGAAGATGCTGATTGCTATGCTTGCACTTTTTACCACATTAGCATAGTTAGCATAGTTAGCATAATTAGCATTTTAGGTAATGTGTTTTTCTGAGTTAGTTGATGATGCTGATCGCTATGCTAGCACTTTTAGCCACATTAGCATAGTTAGCATTGTTAGCATAATTAGCAAATCCAGCCTTGACTAGCTTTTAATTTGCGGGCTGTGAGGGCGGTGAGGTCAGCGGTGGTCCGTAGAGTTGGGCGTGGAAGGCGGGTTGCGTCTGCGGGCCATACAACGCCGCTTGCGGCTTTAATTATTATTATTATTATGGCCCGCAGCAGTCATAGACTGCAAGGACCATATTGTAACTGCTACGAGGGTCGAACACTCAAAAAGTCCAAAACGTCAAAAAAACGCGTCAAAACGCCAAAAAATGGGGTCAAAAGTCGCCCAAAGCACACAACGAGACGACAATTGTGTAACGCAACAAAAATACACACACACACGCACAACACCCCCACACAAACGACAAATTTGTAGTCGCAAAAATGATGACAAAAACACAAAAAAGCCCCAAAAAGCCCTCAAAGAACGGGTTTAAAGCCAAAAAGACATGCCCAGCCTATAGTAAAAGATAGGCCTCATTGAAATACATAGGCCACCTGACTGCAAAAACTTCTATATTGTTTCTGCTTTGTTTCATTATTATTATTATGGCCCGCAGCAGTCATAGACTGCAAGGACCATATTGTAACTGGTACGAGGGTCGAACACTCAAAAAGTCCAAAACGTCAAAAAAACGCGTCAAAACGCCAAAAAATGGGGTCAAAAGTCGCCCAAAGCAGACAACGAGACGACAATTGTGTAACGCAACAAAAATACACACACACACGCACAACACCACCACACAAACGACAAATTTGTAGTCGCAAAAATGACGACAAAAACACAAAAAAGCCCCAAAAAGCCCTCAAAGAACGTGTTTAATGCCAAAAAGACATGCCCAGCCTATAGTAAAAGACAGGCCTCATTGAAATACATGGGAAATCCTAACCGCAAAAACTTCTATATTGTTTCTGCTTCGTTTCATTATTATTTTTATTCTTCTTCTTTCTTTCTTCCACTTTGAGCGAAAATTTGACCCCCGCCACATACCCGAAAACTCACCAAAATTGGCACACACCTAGGATAAATTCAAAATGAATTTTCGGCAAAGAGAACGCCACCCCCCCGAAGTCGATGACATCACAGCGAGCGATCCCGTCAAAAAAATGAATGGGCCGAAAATTGCTTATGGGGCCAAAAAAAAATATTTCAAATTAGAGCAACAAAACCAAAACACGCATGTTGGAGATATCCCAAAGAAGTTATGAAATTATTATGGGATGGCCACACGACTTACGGCTTGGCGGCCATTTTGTGGCGAAATCAGAGAAATGGCGATTTTCGTGTTTTTTCACAATATGGGAAAACGACACTTTTGTTCAAGCGATTTTCACGAAATTGCACACACATGCCAAAAACACTATTCTACAACTACCAAAGACGTTTTGTTGACCTTTGACCTTGGAAAGGGGCGGCCATCTTGAATATTCATAAAAAAGCACCTTTAGTAACGGATACAAACAAAAACTCGTCCTAGGGATTTTTATCGATCTTTTTGAAACTTCTCGGGCATCAATGGCAAACTACTGTGGACAAAATGTTGGAATTAGAAGTTGTAGAATTTGAAACGCGTGCACATGGCGAATTCGCAACCGTCGCCATTTTAGCTAGCTCGCACATATTTTATCGGAATAGCCTGAAACTGAAATATGCGATACCCTGGCCCACACTGGACAAAATGATGTCACATACGACAAAATCGATAAAGGAATGTGGCCGTGGTAAACAAAAAACGATCGCAAAAAAAAGTGCTGACTCGACAAAAATTTTTTTTTTTCGGATTTTATTTTTAAGAATCGGCTAACGAAACCCAGATAACTTTGTCGGGTATATCCAAAGAAAGTTTTTAAATCATTACGTGATGGCGACACAACCTACGGGTTGGCGGCCATTTTGTGCCAAAATCTGCCATTTTGAGTTTTTCGCGTTTTTACACAATATAGAAAAATGAACTTTTTTTCGAGCGATTTTCACGAAATTTGACGTGCATGTCCATAGCGTAAGTCTACAATCACCTCTGGAGTTTCGTTGACCTTTGACCTCGGGAAAAGGCGGCCATCTTGAATTTTCTATAAAAAACACCTTTACCACCAGATTCAAACGTAAACTTGTCGTTGGAATTTTCATCGATTGTCTCGAAACTTTTTTGACATCAATAGCAAGCTACTGTGGAAAAAATGTTGGAATTAGAAGTTGTAGATTTTGAACGGCGTGCGCGTGGCGAGTTAGCAAAGTGGCGCAGTATTATAACTCCCATGTATTTCAATACAATACAATGAAAATTGAATGCATGCATTAATGCCTGAAACTGAATACATTGAAAAACACTGGATATGGACATATAAGGAATGTGGGCGTGGTTAGCATAAAACCACTGTTGCTAAGGACAACAAAAAGTTTACTTTTACCGATTTGTCCGAAACTGACGTCAATCTGTTCGTCCTCCCGAGGGTACCAAAACATAAAATGGTTGCTATGGAGATAAAATTAACAGAAAAGCCGCCATTTTGGAAAAAGTGGGTTTTTTTATCAACTTATGACATGTAGCTCTCACCAATGGAGGAATGTGTTTTTCTGAGTCAGTTGATGATGCAGATCGCTATGCTAGCAATTTTAGCTATGTTAGCATCACTAGCATAGTTAGCATAATTAGCATTTTAGGTAATGTGTTTTTCTGAGTCAGTTGATGATGCTGATCGCTATGCTAGCACTTTTAGCCACATTAGCATAGCTAGCATAGTTAGCATAATTAGCATTTTAGGTAATGTGTTTTTCTGAGTCAGTTGATGATGCTGATCGCTATGCTAGCACTTTTAGCCACATTAGCATAGCTAACATAGTTAGCGTAATTAGCATTTTAGGTAATGTGTTTTTCTGATTCAGTTAATGATGCTGATCGCTATGCTAGCACTTTTAGCCACATTAGCATAGCTAGCATAGTTAGCATAATTAGCATTTTAGATAATGTGTTTTTCTTAGTCAGTTGATGATGCTGATCGCTATGCTAGCACTTTTAGCTATGTTAGCATAGCTAGCATAGTTAGCATAATTAGCATTTTAGGTAATGTGTTTTTCTGAGTCAGTTGATGATGCTGATCGCAATGCTAGCACTTTTAGCCACATTAGCATAGCTTGCATAGTTAGCATAATTAGCATATGCAGTTTTGACTAGCCATTATCAAAAGTGGGCGGTGAGGGCGGTGGTGCGTAGAGTTGGGCGTGGAAGGCGGGTTGCGTCTGCGGGCCATACAACGCCGCTTGCGGCTTTAATTACGTTTCTTCTTTCTTACGGATCCGTTGATCGCAAATTTGACCCCCGCCACATACCCGAAAACTCACCAAAATTGCCACAGGGCTGGGATAAATTGAAAATGAATTTTCGGCAAAGAGAACGTCACCCCCCCCACGATGATGACATCACGGCGAGCGTCCCCGTAAAAAAAATGAATGGGCCGAAAATCGTTTATGGGGCCAAAAAAAAATATTTTGAAATACAGTTACGAAACCAAAACACGCGTGTTGGAGATATCCCAAAGAAGTTCTGAAATCATTATGGGATGGCCACACGACCTACGGCTTGGCGGCCATTTTGTGGCGAACTCAGAGAAATGGCGATTTTCGTGTTTTTTCACAATATGGGAAAACGACACTTTTGTTCAAGCGATATTCACGAAATTGCACACACATGCCACAAACACGATTCTACAACTACCAAAGAAGTTTTGTTGACCTTTGACCTTGGCAAGGGGCGGCCATCTTGAATTTTCATAAAAAAGCACCTTTAGTAACGGATACAAACGAAAACTCGTCCTAGGGATTTTTATCAATCTTTTTGAAACTTCTCGGGCATCAATGGCAAGCTACTGTGGACAAAATGTTGGAATTAGAAGTTGTAGAATTTGAAACGCGTGCGCGTGGCGAATTCGCAACCGTCGCCATTTAAGCTAGCTCGCACATATTTTATCGGAATAGCCTGAAACTGAAATATGCGATACCCTGGCCCACACTGAACAAAACGAGGTCACATACGACAAAATCCATAAAGGAATGTGGCCGTGGTAAACAAAAAACGATCGCAAAAAGTGCTGACTCGGCTAAAAAAAAAAATTTCTGATTTTTTTTTAAAGAATCGGCTAGCGAAACCCAGATAACTTTGTCGGGTATATCCAAAGAAAGTTTTGAAATCATTACGTGATGGCGACACGACCTACGGTTTGGCGGCCATTTTGTGCCAAAATCTGCCATTTTGAGTTTTTCGCGATTTTACACAATATGGAAAAATGAACTTTTTTTCGAGCGATTTTCACCAAATTTGACGCGCATGTCCATAGCGTAAGTCTACAATCACCTCTGGAGTTTCGTCGACCTTTGACCTCGGGAAAAGGCGGCCATCTTGAATTTTCAATAAAAAACACCTTTACCACCAGATTCAAACGTAAACTTGTCGTTGGAATTTTCATCGATTGTCTCGAAACTTTTTTGACATCAATGGCAAGCTACTGTGGAAAAAATGTTGGAATTAGAAGTTGTAGATTTTGAACGGCGTGCGCGTGGCGAGCTAGCAAAGTGGCGCAGTATTATAACTCCCATGTATTTCAATACAATACAATGAAAATTGAATGCATGCATTAATGCCTGAAACTGAATACATTGAAAAACACTGGATATGGACATATAAGGAATGTGGGCGTGGTTAGCATAAAACCACTGTTGCTAAGGACAACAAAAACTTTACTTTTACCGATTTGTCCGAAACTGACGTCAATCTGTTCGTCCTCCCGAGGGTACCAAAACATAAAATGGTTGCTATGGAGAAAAAAATCAACAGAAAAGCCGCCATTTTGGAAAAAGTAGGTTTTTTATCAACTTATGACATGTAGCTCTCACCAATGGAGGAATGTGTTTTTCTGAGTCAGTTGATGATGCAGATCGCTATGCTAGCAATTTAGCTATATTAGCATTACTAGCATAGTTACCATAATTAGCATTTTAGGTAATGTGTTTTTCTGAGTCAGTTGATGATGCTGATCGCTATGCTAGCACTTTTAGCCACATTAGCATAGCTAGCATAGTTAGCATAATTAGCATTTTAGGTAATGTGTTTTTCTGATTCAGTTGATGATGCTGATCGCTATGCTAGCACTTTTAGCCACATTAGCATAGCTAGCATAGTTAGCATAATTAGCATTTTAGGTAATGTGTTTTTCCGAGTCAGTTGATGATGCTGATCGCTATGCTAGCACTTTTAGCCACATTAGCATTGCTAGCATAGTTAGCATAATTAGCATTTTAGGTGATGTGTTTTTCTGTGTCGGTTGATGATGCTGATCGCTATGCTAGCACTTTTAGCCACATTAGCATAGTTAGCATAGTTAGCATAATTAGCAAATCCAGCCTTGACTAGCTTTTAATTTGCGGGTTGTGAGGGCGGTGAGGTCAGCGGTGGTGCGTAGAGTTGGGCGTGGAGGCGGGTTGCGTCTGCGGGCCATACAACGCCGCTTGCGGCTTTAATTATTATTATTATTATTATTATTCTTGTCCTATAACGGCGTCTTTGAGCTTAATTTTGACCCCCGCCACATACCCGAAAACTCACCAAAATTGGCACACACCTGGGATAAATTGAAAATGAATTTTTGGCAAAGAGAACGCCACCCCTCCGAAGTCGATGACATCACGGCGAGCGATCCCGTAAAAAAAATGAATGGGCCGAAAATCGCTTATGGGGCCAAAAAAAAATATTTTGAAATACAGTTACGAAACCAAAACACGCGTGTTGGAGATATCCCAAAGAAGTTATGAAATCATTATGGGATGCCCACACGACCTACGGCTTGGCGGCCATTTTTTGGCGAACTCAGAGAAATGGCGATTTTTGTGTTTTTTGACAATATGGGAAAACTACACTTTTGTTAAAGCGATTTTCACGAAATTTCATACACATGCCACAAACACGATTCTACAACTACCAAAGAAGTTTTGTTGACCTTTGACCTTGGGAAGGGGCGGCCATCTTGAATTTTCATAAAAAAGCACCTTTAGTAACGTATACAAACGAAAACTCGTCCTAGGGATTTTTATCGATCTTTTTGAAACTTCTCAGGCATCAATGGCAAGCTACTGTGGACAAAATGTTGGAATTAGAAGTTGTAGATTTTGACACGCGTGCGCGTGGCGAATTCGCAACCGTCGCCATTTTAGCTAGCTCGCACATATTTTATCGGAATAGCCTGAAACTGAAATATGCGATACCCTGGCCCACACTGAACAAAACGATGTCACATACGACAAAATCGATGAAGGAATGTGGCCGTGGTAAACAAAAAACGATCGCAAAAAAAAGTGCTGACTCGGCAAAAAAACTTTTTTTCGGATTTTATTTTTAAGAATCGGCTAGCGAAACCCAGATACCTTTGTCGGGTATATCCAAAGAAAGTTTTGAAATCATTACGTGATGGCGACACGACCTACGGTTTGGCGGCCATTTTGTGCCAAAATCTGCCATTTTGAGTTTTTCGCGTTTTTACACAATATGGAAAAATGAACTTTTTTTCGAGCGATTTTCACGAAATTTGACGCACATGTCCCTAGCGTAAGCCTACAATCACCTCTGGAGTTTCGTTGACCTTTGACCTCGGGAAAAGGCGGCCATCTTGAATTTTTTATAAAAAACACCTTTACCACCAGATTCAAACGTAAACTTGTCGTTGGAATTTTCATCGATTGGGTCGAAACTTTTTGGGCATCAATGGTAAGCTACTGTGGAAAAAATGTTGGAATTAAAAGTTGTAGATTTTGAACGGCGTGCGCGTGGCGAGCTAGCAAAGTGGCGCACTGTTATAACTCCCATGCATTTCAATACTCTTCTTTCTCTTTCGGCTTTTCCCATCAGGGGTCGCCACAGCGAATCATCGTTTTCCACCTCACTCTGTCATGGACATCTTCTACCCTAACATTAGCCAACTTCATGTCCTCTGTTAAGACATCCATATATCTCCTTTTTGGCCATCCTCTTGCCCTCCTGCCAGGCAGCTCCATCTCCAACATCCTTCTACCAATATATCCACTGTCCCTCCTCTGAACATGTCCAAACCATCTCAGTCTGGCTTCTCTGACTTTGTCGCTAACACAGGCAACATGAGCCGTCCCTCTGATGTACTCGTTCCTTATCCTGTCTAACCTGGTCACTCCTAAGGAGAACCTCAACATCTTCATCTCCGCTACCTCCATCTCAGCCTCTTGTCTCTGTCTCACTGCTACCGTCTCTAACCCATAGAGCAGAGCTGGTCTCACCACTGTCTTGTACATCTTTCCTTTGAGTCTTGCTGACACTCTTCTGTCACACAACACTCCTGACACTTTCTTCCAACCGCTCCAACCTGCCTGCACTCGCCTCTTCACCTCTTTTCCACACTCTCCATCACACTGAACTGTTGACCCCAAGTACTTAAACTCCTGCACCTTCTTCACCTCAGCCCCCTGTAACCTAACGCTTCTACCTTGATCCCTCTCGTTCAGACACATGTATTCTGTCTTACTACGACTGACCTTCATGCCTCTTCTTTCCAGAGCAAACCTCCACCTCTCTAGGTGTTCCTCCACCTGCTCTCTACTCTCACTGCAAATTACGATGTCATCCGCAAACATCATTGTCCAGGGAGATTCCTGTCTTACCTCGTCTGTCAGCCTGTCCATCAGCATAGCAAACAAAAAAGGACTCAAAGCTGATCCTTGGTGTAGTCCCACCTCCACCTTGAACTCCTCTGTCTGACCTACAGCACATCTCACCACCGTCATACTTCTCTCATACATGTCCTGAACTACTCTGACATACTTCTCTGCCACTCCAGACGACCTCATACAGTACCACAGCTCCTCCCTCGGCACCCTGTCATACGCCTTCTCTAAATCTACGAACACACAATGCAGCTCCTTCTGACCTTCTCTGTACTTTTCCATCAACATTCTCAAAGCAAAAATGGCATCAGTGGTGCTCTTACGGGGCATGAAACCATACTGCTGCTCACAAATCTCCACCTTCTTCCTAAGCCTGGCTTCCACTACTCTTTCCCACAGCTTCATTGTGTGGCTCATCAACTTTATTCCTCTATAGTTGCTGCAGTTCTGCGTGTCACCCTTGTTCTTAAAGATCGGGACCAGAACGCTTCTCCTCCATTCCTCAGGCATCTTCTCACTCTCTAGAATCCTATTGAACAAACTCGTTAGAAATTCCACTGCTGTCTCTCCTAAGCACTTCCATACCTCCACAGGTAGGTCATCAGGACCAACGGCCTTTCCGCTCTTCATCCTTTTCAGAGCCTTCCTAACCTCATCCTTTCCAATCTCTGCTACTTCCTGCTCCACAACAACCACATCTTCCTCCCTTCTTTCCCTGTCATTTTCCTCGTTCATCAGCTCCTCAAAATACTCCTTCCATCTTTTCTGTACACTCTCCTGGGTTGTTAGCACCTTTCCATCTCTGTCCTTAATCACCCTTATCTGTTGCACGTCCTTCCCATCTCTGTCTCTCTGTCTGGCTAGCCTGTACAAGTCCTTCTCTCCTTCCTTTGTGTCTAACCTGTCATATAGCTCATCGTAAGCTTTCTGTTTGGCCTTTGCCACCTCTCTCTTCACTCTACGCTGCGCTTCCTTGTACTCCTGTCTACCTTCCTCAGTCCTTTCTACATCCCACTTCCTTTTAGCCAACCTCTTCCTCTGGACGCATTCCTGTACTTCCTCATTCCACCACCAAGTCTCTTTACCATCTTTCCTCTTTCCAGATGACACACCTAGCACCTTCCTACCTGTTTCCCTTATAATCTCTGCTGTAGTTTCCCAGTCATCTGGAAGCTCATCCTGACCACCCAGGACCTGTATCAACTTCTGCCTAAATTCCTCACAAGTTTCTTCATTCTGTAGCTTCCACCACTTGGTCTTCTTTTCTGTTTTCCCTCTCTTTTTCTTCCTGACCTCCAGAGTCATCTTACACACCACCATGCGGTGCTGTCTGGCTACACTCTCTCCTACCACCACCTTGCAGTCATTAACCTCTCTCAAATGACCTCGTCTACATAGGATGTAGTCCACCTGAGTACTCCTACCTCCACTTCTGTATGTCACTCTATGTTCCTCTCTCTTCTGGAAGTAAGTGTTGACTACCGCCATTTCCATCCTCTTTGCAAAGTCCACCACCATCTGTCCCTCCAGATTCCTTTCCTTCACACCAAACCTGCCCATCACCTCCTCATCACCTCTGTTGCCCTCACCAACATGCCCATTAAAGTCTGCTCCAATAACAACTCTCTCTCCTCTGGGGATACTCTCGATGACCTCATCCAACTCACTCCAGAATCTCTCCTTCACTTCTAACTCACAGCCAACCTGTGGTGCATACCCACTGACTACATTCACCATCACCCCTTCAATTTCTAACTTTAGGCTCATCATCCTGTCCGAGACTCTTTTCACCTCTAGAACACTGTTTACAAACTCCCCCTTCAGAATCACTCCTACCCCATTTCTCTTCCTATCAACACCATGATAGAACAGTTTGTATCCTCCTCCAATACTACGTGCCTTGCTGCCCTTCCACCTTGTCTCCTGCACACACAGTACATCTACCTTCCTTCTCTCCATCATGTCTGCCAGCTCTCTGCTTTTCCCTGTCATTGTGCCAACGTTAAGAGTCCCTATTCTCAAACCTATGTTCCTGCCTTTTCCCTTCTCTCTCTGGCCACGGACCCTTCTGCCTCCCCTCTTTCTTCGACCAACAGTAGTCAAATTTCCACCGACACCCTGTAGGTTAACAGCATCGGTGGCGGTCGTTGTTAACCCGGGCCTCGACCGATCCGGTATGTCCAAAGTGTTGTGGATGATTCGCATGGTTATTTTGGCAATTTTTACGCCGGATGCCGGATGCAATTTTTACGCCGGATGCCCTTCCTGACGCAACCCTCTCTATTTATCCGGGCTTGGGACCGGCACAGAAGTAACTGGCTTCCAACCCCTGTGGCCATGCATTTCAATACAATACAGTGAAAATTGAATGCATGCATTAATGCCTGAAACAGAATACATTGAAAAACACTGGATATGGACATATAAGGAATGTGGGCGTGGTTAGCATAAAACCACTGTTGCTAAGGACAACAAAAAGTTTACTTTTACCGATTTGTCCGAAACTGACGTCAATCTGTTCGTCCTCCAGAGGGGACCAAAACATAAAATGGTTGCTATGGAGATAAAATCAACAGAAAAGCCGCCATTTTGGAAAAAGTGGGTTTTTTATCAACTTATGACATGTAGCTCTCGCCAATGGAGGAATGTGTTTTTCTGAGTCAGTTGATGATGCTAATCGCTATGCTAGCACTTTAAGCTATGTTAGCATAACTAGCATAGTTAGCATAATTAGCATTTCAGGTATTGTGTTTTTCTGAGTCAGTTGATGATGCTGATCGCTATGCTAGCAATTTTAGCGACATTAGCATAGCTAGCATAGTTAGCATAATTAGCATTTTAGGTAATGGGTTTTTCTGAGTCAGTTGATGATGCTGATCGCTATGCTAGCACTTTTAGCCACATTAGCATAGCTAGCATAGTTAGCATAGTTAGCATTTTAGGTAATGTGTTTTTCTGAGTTAGTTGATGATGCTGATTGCAATGCTAGCACTTTTAGCCACATTAGCATAGTTAGCATTGTTAGCATAATTAGCAAATCCAGCCTTGACTAGCTTTTAATTTGCGGGCTGTGAGGGCGGTGAGGTCAGCGGTGGTGCGTAGAGTTGGGCGTGGAAGGCGGGTTGCGTCTGCGGGCCATACAACGCCGCTTGCGGCTTTAATTATGGCCCGCAGCACTCACAGAGTGCAAGGACCATATTGTAACTGCTACGAGGGTCGAACACTCAAAAAGGTCCAAAACGTCAAAAAAACGCGTCAAAACGCCAAAAAATGGGGTCAAAAGTCGCCCAAAGCACAAAACGACACGACAATTGTGTAACGCAACAAAAATACACACACACACGCACAACACCAACGCAAAAACGTAAAAATTGTAGTCGCAAAAATGACGACAAAAACACAAAAAAGCCCAAAAAAGCCCTCAAAAGACGGGTTTAAAGCCAAAAAGACATGCCCAGCCTATAGTAAAAGACAGGCCGCATTGAAATACATAGGCCACCTGACTGCAAAAACTTCTATATTGTTTTTCGAATGTTTTTTTATTATTATTCTTCTGGTTTCTAACGGACAGTTTGAGCTCAAATTTGACCCCCGCCACATACCCGAAAACAACACTTTTGTTCAAGCGATTTTCACGAAATCGGACATACATGCCACTAGCACGATTCTACAATAACCAAAGAAGTTTCGTTGACCTTTGACCTTGGGAAGTGGCGGTCATCTTGAATTTTAAAAAAAAAGCACCTTTAGTAAGGTATTCAAACGAAAACTCTTCCTAGGAATTTTCATCGATCTTTTTGAAACTTCTTGGGCATCAATGGCAATCAATTGTGGACAAAATGTTGGAATTAGAAGTTGTAGATTTTGAAACGCGTGCGCATGGCGAATTCGCAACCGTCGCCATTTTAGCTAGCTTGCACATATTTTATCGGAATGTCGTGAAAATGAAATATACGATTCCCTGGCTCACACTGAACAAAACGATGTCACATACGACAAAATCGATAAAGGAATGTGGCCGTGGTAAACAAAAAACGATCGCAAAAAAAAGTGCTGACTCGGCTAAAAAAAAAAAATTCAGATTTTTTTTTTATGAATCGGCTAGCGAAACCCAGATAACTTTGTCGGGTATATCCAAACAAAGTTTTGAAATCATTACGTGATGGCGACACGACCTACCGTTTGGCGGCCATTTTGTGCCAAAATCGGCCATTTTGAGTTTTTCGCGTTTTTACACAATATGGAAAAATGAACTTTTTTTTGAGCGATTTTCACGAAATTTGACTCGCATGTCCGTAGCATAAGTCTACAATTACCTCTGGAGTTTCGTCGACCTTTGAATTCGGGAAAAGGTGGCCATCTTGAATTTTCTATAAAAAACACCTTTGCCACTGGATTCAAACGTAAACTTGTCTATGGAATTTTTATCGATCGTCTCGAAACTTTTTGGGCATCAATGGCAAGCTACTGTGGAAAAAATGTTGGAATTAGAAGTTGTAGATTTTGAACGGCGTGCGCGTGGCAAGCTAGCAAAGTGGCGCACTGTTATAACTCCCATGCATTTCAATACAATACAGTGAAAATTGAATGCATGCATTCATGCCTGAAACTGAATACATTGAAAAACACTGGTTCTGGACATATAAGGAATATGGGCGTGGTTAGCATAAAACCACTGTTGCTAAGGACGACAAAAAGTTTACTTTTAACGATTTGTCCGAAACTGACGTCAATCTGTTCGTCTTCTCAAGGGGAACATAACATAAAATGGTTGCTATGGAGATAAAATAAACCAAAAAGCCGCCATTTTGGAAAAAGTGGGTTTTTTATCAACTTATGGCATATAGCTCTCACCAATGGAGGAATGTGTTTTTCTGAGTCAGTTGATGATGCCGATCGCTATGCTAGCACTTTTAGCCACATTAGCATAGCTAGCATAGTTAGCATAATTAGCATTTTAGGCAATGTGTTTTTCTGAGTCAGTTGATGATGCTGATCGCAATGCTAGCACTTTTAGCTACATTAGCATAGCTAGCATAGTTAGCATAATTAGCATTTTTAGTAATGTGTTTTTCTGAGTCAGTTGATGATGCTGATCGCAATGCTAGCACTTTTAGCCACATTAGCATAGCTAGCATAGTTAGCATAATTAGCATTTTAGATAATGTGTTTTTCTGAGTCAGTTAATGATGCTGATCACAATGCTAGCACTTTTAGCCACATTAGCATAGCTAGCATAGTTAGCATAATTAGCATTTTAGGTAATGTGTTTTTCTGAGTCAGTTGATGATGCTGATCGCTATGCTAGCACTTTTAGCCACATTAACATAGCTAGCATAGTTAGCGTAATTAGCATTTTAGGTAATGTGTTTTTCTAAGTCAGTTGATGATGCTGATCGCTATGCTAGCACTTTTAGCCACATTAGCATAGCTAGCATAGTTAGCATAATTAGCATATGCAGTTTTGACTAGCCTTCATCAAAAGTGGGCGGTGAAGGCGGTGGTGCGTAGAGTTGGGCGTGGAAGTCGGGTTGCGTCTGCGGGCCATACAACGCCGCTTGCGGCTTTAATTATTATTATTCTTCCCGTTTCTAACGGATCCGTAGATCGCAAATTTGACCCCCGCCACATACCCGAAAACTCACCAAAATTGGCACACACCTAGGATAAATGTGAAATGAATTTTCGGCAAAGAGAACATCACCCCCCCCACGATGATGACATCACGGCGAGCGTTCCCGTAAAAAAAATGAATGGGCCGAAAATCGCTTATGGGGCCAAAAAAAAATATTTTTAAATACAGTTACGAAACCAAAACACGCGTGTTGGAGATATCCCAAAGAAGTTATGAAATCATTATGGGATGGCCACACGACCTACGGCTTGGCGGCCATTTTGTGGCGAACTCAGAGAAATGGCGATTTTCGTGTTTTTTCACAATATGGGAGAACGACACTTTTGTTCAAGCGATTTTCACAAAATTGCATACACATGCCAAAAACACGATTCTACAACTGCCAAAGAAGTTTCGTTGACCTTTGACCTTGGCAAGGGGCGGCCATCTTGGATTTTCAAAAAAAAGCACCTTTAGTAACAGATACAAACGAAAACTCGTCCTAGGGATTTTTATCGATCTTTTTGAAACTTCTCGGGCATCAATGGCAAGCTACTGTGGACAAAATGTTGGAATTAGAAGTTGTAGAATTTGAAACGCGTGCGCGTGGCGAATTCGCAACCGTCGCCGTTTTAGCTAGCTCGCACATATTTTATCGGAATAGCCTGAAACTGAAATATGCGATTCCCTAACCCACTCTGAACAAAACGATGTCATATACGACAAAATCGATAAAGGAATGTGGCCGTGGTAATCAAAAAACGATCGCAAAAAAAAGTGCTGACTCGGCTAAAAAAAAAAATTTCGGATTGTTTTTTTAAGAATTGGCTAACGAAACCCAGATAACTTTTTCGGGTATATCCAAAGAAAGTTTTGAAATCATTACGTGATGGCGACTCGACCTACGGTTTGGCGGCCATTTTGTGCCAAAATCGGCCATTTTGAGTTTTTCGCGTTTTTACACAATATGGAAAAAGGAACTTTTTTTTCAGCGATTTTCACGAAATTTGACTCGATTGTCCGTAGCATAAGTCTACAATCACCTCTGGAGTTTCGTCGACCTTTGACCTTGGGAAAAGGCGGCCATCTTGAATTTTCTATAAAAAACACCTTTGCCATTGGATTCAAACGTAAACTTGTCGTTGGAATTTTTATCGATCGTCTTGAAACTTTTTGGGCATCAATGGCAAGCTACTGTGGAAAAAATGTTGGAATTAGAAGTTGTAGATTTTGAACGGCGTGCGTGTGGCAAGCTAGCAAAGTGGCGCACTGTTTTAACTCCCATGCCTTTCAATACAATACAGTGAAAATTGAATGCATGCATTCATGCCTGAAACTGAATACATTGAAAAACACTGGATATGGACATATAAGGAAAGTGGGCGTGGTTAGCATAAAACCACTGTTGCTAAGGACGACAAAAACTTTACTTTTACCGATTTGTCCGAAACTGACGTCAATCTGTTCGTCTTCTCAAGGGGAACAAAACATAAAATGGTTGCTATGGAGATAAAATAAACAAAAAAGCCGCCATTTTGGAAAAAGTGGTTTTTTTTAATCAACTTATGGCATATAGCTCTCACCAATGGAGGAATGTGTTTTTCTGAGTCAGTTGATGATGCTGATCGCTATGCTAGCACTTTTAGCTACATTAGCATAGCTAGCATAGTTAGCATAATTAGCATTTTAGGTAATGTGTTTTTCTGAGTCAGTTGATGATGCTGATCGCTATGCTAGCACTTTTAGCCACATTAGCATAGCTAGCATAGTTAGCATAATTAGCATTTTAGGTAATGTGTTTTTCTGAGTCAGTTGATGATGCTGATCACTATGCTAGCGCTTTAAACCACATTAGCATAGCTAGCATAGTTAGCATAATTAGCATTTTAGGTAATGTGTTTTTCTGAGTCAGTTGATGATGCTGACCGCTATGGTAGCACTTTTAGCCACATTAGCGTAGCTAGCATAGTTAGCATAATTAGCATTTTAGATAATGTGTTTTTCTGAGTCAGTTGATGATGCTGATCGCAATGCTAGCACTTTTAGCCACATTAGCATAGTTAGCATTGTTAGCATAATTAGCAAATCCAGCCTTGACTAGCTTTTAATTTGCGGGCTGTGAGGGCGGTGAGGTCAGCGGTGGTGCGTAGAGTTGGGCGTGGAGGCGGGTTGCGTCTGCGGGCCATACAACGCCGCTTGCGGCTTTAATTATTATTACGTTTCTTCTTTCTTACGGATCCGTTGATCGCAAATTTGACCCCCGCCACATACCCGAAAACTCACCAAAATTGCCACAGAGCTGGGATAAATTGAAAATGAATTTTCGGCAAAGAGAACGTCACCCCCCACACGATGATGACATCACGGCGAGCGTCCCCGTAAAAAAAATGAATGGGCCGAAAATCGTTTATGGGGCCAAAAAAAAATATTTTGAAATACAGTTACGAAACCAAAACACGCGTGTTGGAGATATCCCAAAGAAGTTCTGAAATCATTATGGGATGGCCACACGACCTACGGCTTGGCGGCCATTTTGTGGCGAACTCAGAGAAATGGCGATTTTCGTGTTTTTTCACAATATGGGAAAACGACACTTTTGTTCAAGCGATATTCACGAAATTGCACACACATGCCACAAACACGATTCTACAACTACCAAAGAAGTTTTGTTGACCTTTGACCTTGGCAAGGGGCGGCCATCTTGAATTTTCATAAAAAAGCACCTTTAGTAACGGATACAAACGAAAACTCGTCCTAGGGATTTTTATCAATCTTTTTGAAACTTCTCGGGCATCAATGGCAAGCTACTGTGGACAAAATGTTGGAATTAGAAGTTGTAGAATTTGAAACGCGTGCGCGTGGCGAATTCGCAACCGTCGCCATTTAAGCTAGCTCGCACATATTTTATCGGAATAGCCTGAAACTGAAATATGCGATACCCTGGCCCACACTGAACAAAACGAGGTCACATACGACAAAATCCATAAAGGAATGTGGCCGTGGTAAACAAAAAACGATCGCAAAAAAAAGTGCTGACTCGGCTAAAAAAAAAAATTTCGGATTTTTTTTTAAAGGATCGGCTAGCGAAACCCAGATAACTTTGTCAGGTATATCCAAAGAAAGTTTTGAAATCATTACGTGATGGCGACACGACCTACGGTTTGGCGGCCATTTTGTGCCAAAATCTGCCATTTTGAGTTTTTCGCGATTTTACACAATATGGAAAAATGAACTTTTTTTCAAGCGATTTTGACGAAATTTGACTGGCATGTCCCTAGCGTAAGTCTACAATCACCTTTGGAGTTTCGTCGACCTTTGACCTCGGGAAAAGGCGGCCATCTTGAATTTTATATAAAAAACACCTTTACCACCGGATTCAAACTTAAACTTGTCGTTGGAATTTTCATCAATCATCTCGAAACTTTTTAGGCATGAATGGCAAGCCACTGTGGAAAAAATGTTGGAATTAGAAGTTGTAGATTTTGAACGGCGTGTGCGTGGCATGCTAGCAAAGTGGCGCACTGTTATAACTCCCATGCATTTCAATACAATAGAGTGAAAATTGAATGCATGCATTCAT
Source organism: Oryzias latipes (assembly GCF_053564925.1). Taxonomy (NCBI): domain Eukaryota; kingdom Metazoa; phylum Chordata; class Actinopteri; order Beloniformes; family Adrianichthyidae; genus Oryzias; species Oryzias latipes. Next base: position 24,578,619 of record NC_136258.1, read on the forward strand.
ACCTGAAACAGATTACATTGAAAAACACTGGATATGGACATATAAGGAATGTGGGCGTGGTTAGCATAAAACCACTGTTGCTAAGGACGACAAAAAGTTTACTTTTACCGATTTGTCCGAAACTGACGTCAATCTGTTCGTCCTCCCGAGGGGACCAAAACATAAAATGGTTGTTATGGAGATAAAATCAACAGAAAAGCCGCCATTTTGGAAAAAGTGGGTTTTTTAGCAACTTATGACATATAACTCTCACCAATGGAGGAATGTGTTTTTCTGAGTCAGTTGATGATGCTGATCGCTATGCTAGCACTTTTAGCTATGTTAGCATAACTAGCATAGTTAGCATAATTAGCATTTTAGGTAATGTGTTTTTCTGAGTCAGTTGATGATGCTGATCGCTATGCTAGCACTTTTAGCCACATTAGCATAGCTAGCATAGTTAGCATAACTAGCATTTTAGGAAATGTGTTTTTCTGAGTCAGTTGATGATGCTGATCGCAATGTTAGCAATTTTAGCAATGTTAGGATAGCTAGCATAGTTAGCATAAATTAGCATTTTAGGTAATGTGTTTTTCTGAGTCAGTTGATGATGCTGATCGCTATGCTAGCACTTTTAGCTATGTTAGCATAACTAGCATAGTTAGCATAATTAGCATTTTAGGTAATGTTTTTTTCTGAGTAAGTTGAAGATGCTGATTGTAATGCTAGCACTTTTAGCCACATTAGCATAGCTAGCATAGTTAGCATAATTAGCATTTTAGGTAATGTGTTTTTCTGAGAGAGTTGATTATGCTAATCGCTATGCTAGGACTTTTAGTCACATTAGCATAGTTAGCATAGTTAGCATTATTAGCAAATCCAGCCTTGACTAGCTTTTAATTTGTGGGCGGTGAGGGCGGAGAGGGCCGTGGTGTTGCGTAGAATTGGGCGTGGAAGGCGGGTTGCGTCTGCGGGCCATACAACGCCGCTTGCGGCTTTAATTACGTTTCTTCTTTCTTACGGATCCGTTGAGCTCAAATTTAACCCCCGCCACATACCCGAAAACTCACCAAAATTGGCACACACCTGGGATAAATTGAAAATGAATTTTCGGCAAAGAGAACGTCACCCCCCCCACGACGATGACATCACGGCGAGCGTTCCCGTAAAAAAAATGAATGGGCCGAAAATCGCTTATGGGGCCAAAAAAAAATATTTTGAAATACAGTTACAAAACCAAAACACGCGTGTTGGAGATATCCCAAAGAAGTTACGAAATCATTATGGGATGGCCACACGACCTACGGCTTGGCGGCCATTTTGTGGCGAACTCAGAGAAATGGCGATTTTCGTGTTTTTTCACAATATGGGAAAACGACACTTTTGTTCAAGCGATTTTCACGAAATTGCACACACATGCCACAAACACGATTCTACAACTACCAAAGAAGTTTTGTTGACCTTTGACCTTGGGAAGGGGCGGCCATCTTGAATTTTCATAAAAAAGCACCTTTAGTAACGGATTCAAACGAAAACTCGTCCTAGGAATTTTCATCGATCTTTTTGAAACTCCTCGGGCATCAATGGCAAGCTACTGTGGACAAAATGTTGGAATTAGAAGTTGTAGAATTTGAAACGCGTGCGCGTGGCGAATTCGCAACCATCGCCATTTTAGCTAGCTCGCACATATTTTATCGGAATGTTGTGAAAATGAAATATACGATTCCCTGGCCCACACTGAACAAAACGATGTCAGATACGACAAAATCGATAAAGGAATGTGGCCGTGGTAAACAAAAAACGATCGCAAAAAAAAGTGCCGACTCGGCAAAAAAAAAAAAATTCGGATTTTTTTTTTAAGAATCGGCTAGCGAAACCCAGATAACTTTGTCGGGTATATCCAAACAAAGATTTGAAATCATTACGTGATGGCGACATGACCTACGGTTTGGCGGCCATTTTGTGCCAAAATCTGCCATTTTGAGTTTTTCGCGTTTTTACACAATATGGAAAAAGGAACTTTTTTTCGAGCGATTTTCACGAAATTTGACTCGCATGTCCGTAGCATAAGTCTACAATTACCTCTGGAGTTTCGTTGACCTTTGACCTCGGGAAAAGGCGGCCATCTTGAATTTTCTATAAAAAACACCTTTGCCACTGGATTCAAACGTAAACTTGTTTTTGGAATTTTTATCGATCGTCTCGAAACTTTTTGGGCATCAATGGCAAGCTACTGTGGAAAAAATGTTGGAATTAGAAGTTGTAGATTTTGAACGGCGTGCGCGTGGCGAGCTAGCAAAGTTGCGCACTGTTATAATTCCCATGCATTTCAATACAATACAGTGAAAATTGAATGCATGCATAAATGCCTGAAACTGAATACATTGAAAAACACTGGATATGGACATATAAGGAATGTGGGCGTGGTTAGCATAAAACCCCTGTTGCTAAGGACAACAAAAATTTTACTTTTACCGATTTGTCCGAAACTGACGTCAATCTGTTCGTCCTCTCAAGGGGACCAAAACACAAAATGGTTGCTATGGAGATAAAATCAACAAAAAAGCCGCCATTTTGAAAAAAGTGTTTTTTTTTTTACTAACTTATGACATATAGCTTTCACCAATGGAGGAATGTGTTTTTCTGAGTCAGTTGATGATTCTGATCGCTATGCTAGCACTTTTAGCCACATTAGCATAACTAGCATAGTTAGCATAATTAGCATTTTAGGTAATGGGTTTTTCTGAGTCAGTTCATGATGCTGATCGCTATGCTAGCACTTTTAGCCACATTAGCATAGCGAGCATAATTAGCATAATTAGCATTTTAGGTAATATGTTTTTCTGAGTCAGTTGATGATGCTGATCGCAATGCTAGCACTTTTAGCCACATTAGCATAGCTAGCATAGTTAGCATAATTAGCATATGCAGTTTTGACTAGCCTTTATCAAAAGTGGGCGGTGACGGCGCTGGTGCGTAGAGTTGGGCGTGGAAGGCGGGTTGCGTCTGCGGGCCATACAACGCCGCTTGCGGCTTTAATTATTATTATTCTTGCACACTAACGGCGTCTTTGAGCTTAATTTTGACCCCCGCCACATACCCGAAAACTCACCAAAATTGGCACACATCTGGGATAAATTGAAAATGAATTTTCGGCAAAGAGAACGTCACCCCCCCGAAGTCGATGACATCACAGCGAGCGTTCCCGTAAAAAAAATGAATGGGCCGAAAATCGCTTATGGGGCCAAAAAAAAAATATTTCAAATTAGAGCAACGAAACCAAAACACGCGTGTTGGAGATATCCCAAAGAAGTTCTGAAATCATTATGGGATGGCCACACGACCTACGGCTTGGCGGCCATTTTGTGACGAACTCAGAGATATGGCGATTTTCGTGTTTTTTCACAATATGGGAAAACGACACTTTTGTTCAAGCGATTTTCACGAAATTGCACACACATGCCACAAACACGATTCTACAACTACCAAAAAGTTTTGTTGACCTTTGACCTTGGCAAGGGGCGGCCATCTTGAATTTTCATAAAAAAGCACCTTTAGTAACGGATACAAACGAAAACTCGTCCTAGGGATTTTTATCGATCTTTTTGAAACTTCTCGGGCATCAATGGCAAGCTACTGTGGACAAAATGTTGGAATTAGAAGTTGTAGAATTTGAAACGCGTGCGCGTGGCGAATTCGCAACCGTCGCCATTTTAGCTAACTCACACATATTTTATCGGAATAGCCTTAAACTGAAATATGCGATACCCTGGCCCACACTGAACAAAACGATGTCACATACGACAAAATCGATAAAGGAATGTGGCCGTGGTAAACAAAAAACGATCGCAAAAAAAAGTGCTGACTCGGCAAAAAAAAATTTTTTGGGATTTTATTTTTAAGAATCGGCTAACGAAACCCAGATAACTTTGTCGGGTATATCCAAAGAAAGTTTTGAAATCATTACGTGATGGCGACACGACCTACGGTTTGGCGGCCATTTTGTGCCAAAATCTGCCATTTTGAGTTTTTCGCGATTTTACACAATATGGAAAAATGAACTTTTTTTCGAGCGATTTTCACCAAATTTGACGCGCATGTCCATAGCGTAAGTCTACAATCACCTCTGGAGTTTCGTCGACCTTTGACCTCGGGAAAAGGCGGCCATCTTGAATTTTCAATAAAAAACACCTTTACCACCAGATTCAAACGTAAACTTGTCGTTGGAATTTTCATCGATTGTCTCGAAACTTTTTTGACATCAATGGCAAGCTACTGTGGAAAAAATGTTGGAATTAGAAGTTGTAGATTTTGAACGGCGTGCGCGTGGCGAGCTAGCAAAGTGGCGCAGTATTATAACTCCCATGTATTTCAATACAATACAATGAAAATTGAATGCATGCATTAATGCCTGAAACTGAATACATTGAAAAACACTGGATATGGACATATAAGGAATGTGGGCGTGGTTAGCATAAAACCACTGTTGCTAAGGACAACAAAAACTTTACTTTTACCGATTTGTCCGAAACTGACGTCAATCTGTTCGTCCTCCCGAGGGTACCAAAACATAAAATGGTTGCTATGGAGAAAAAAAATCAACAGAAAAGCCGCCATTTTGGAAAAAGTAGGTTTTTTATCAACTTATGACATGTAGCTCTCACCAATGGAGGAATGTGTTTTTCTGAGTCAGTTGATGATGCAGATCGCTATGCTAGCAATTTAGCTATATTAGCATTACTAGCATAGTTAGCATAATTAGCATTTAAGGTAATGTGTTTTTCTGAGTCAGTTGATGATGCTGATCGCTATGCTAGCACTTTTAGCCACATTAGCATAGCTAGCATAGTTAGCATAATTAGCATTTTAGGTAATGTGTTTTTCTGAGTCAGTTAATGATGCTGATCGCTATGCTAGCACTTTTAGCCACATTAGCATTGCTAGCATAGTTAGCATAATTAGCATTTTAGGTGATGTGTTTTTCTGTGTCGGTTGATGATGCTGATCGCTATGCTAGCACTTTTAGCCACATTAGCATAGTTAGCATAGTTAGCATAATTAGCAAATCCAGCCTTGACTAGCTTTTAATTTGCGGGCTGTGAGGGCGGTGAGGTCAGCGGTGGTGCGTAGAGTTGGGCGTGGAGGCGGGTTGCGTCTGCGGGCCATACAACGCCGCTTGCGGCTTTAATTATTATGGCCCGCAGCAGTCATAGACTGCAAGGACCATATTGTAACTGCTACGAGGGTCGAACACTCAAAAAGTCCAAAACGTCAAAAAAACGCGTCAAAACGCCAAAAAATGGGGTCAAAAGTCGCCCAAAACACAAAACAACACGACAATTGTGTAACGCAACAAAAATAGACACACACACGCACAACACCAAGGCACAAACGTCAAAATTGTAGTCGCAAAAATGACGACAAAAACACAAAAAAGCCCCAAAAAGCCCTCAAAAGACGGCTTTAAAGCCAAACAGACATGCCCAGCCTATAGTAAAAGACAGGCCGCATTGAAATACATAGGCCACCTGACTGCAAAAACTTCTATATTGTTTTTCGAATGTTTTTTTATTATGGCCCGCAGCAGTCATAGACTGCAAGGACCATATTGTAACTGGTACGAGGGTCGAACACTCAAAAAGTCCAAAACGTCAAAAAAACGCGTCAAAACGCCAAAAAATGGGGTCAAAAGTCGCCCAAAGCACAAAACGACACGACAATTGTGTAACACAACAAAAATACACACACACACGCACAACACCAACGCAAAAACGACAAAATTGTAGTCGCAAAAATGACGACAAAAACACAAAAATGCCCAAAAAAGCCCTCAAAAGACGGGTTTAAAGCCAAAAAGACATGCCCAGCCTATAGTAAAAGACAGGCCGCATTGAAATACATGGGAAATCCTAACCGCAAAAACTTCTATATTGTTTCTGCTTCGTTTCATTATTATGGCCCGCAGCAGTCATAGACTGCAAGGACCATATTGTAACTGGTACGAGGGTCGAACACTCAAAAAGGTCCAAAACGTCAAAAAAACGCGTCAAAACGCCAAAAAATGGGGTCAAAAGTCGCCCAAAGCACACAACGACACGACAATTGTGTAACGCAACAAAAATACACACACACACGCAGAACACCAACGCACAAACGTCAAAATTGTAGTCGCAAAAATGACGACAAAAACCCAAAAAAGCCCCAAAAAGCCCTCAAAAGACGGGTTTAAAGCCAAACAGACATGCCCAGCCTATAGTAAAAGACAGGCCGCATTGAAATACATAGGCCACCTGACTGCAAAAACTTCTATATTGTTTCTGCTTTGTTTCATTATTATTATTTTTTTTATTACGTTTCTTCTTTCTTACGGATCCGTTCAGCTCAAATTTGACCCCCGCCACATACCCGAAAACTCACCAAAATTGGCACACATCTGGGATAAATTGAAAATGAATTTTCGGCAAAGAGAACGTCACCCCCCCCACGACGATGACATCACGGCGAGCGTTCCCGTAAAAAAAATGAATGGGCCGAAAATCGCTTATGGGGCCAAAAAAAAATATTTAAAAATACAGTTACGAAACCAAAACACGGGTGTTGGAGATATCCCAAAGAAGTTATGAAATCATTATGGGATGGCCACACGACCTACGGCTTGGCGGCCATTTTGTGGCGAACTCAGAGAAATGGCGATTTTCGTGTTTTTTGACAATATGGGAAAACAACACTTTTGTTCAAGCGATTTTCACGAAATTGCATACACATGCCACAAACACGATTCTACAACTACCAAAGAAGTTTCGTTGACCTTTGACCTTGGCAATGGGCGGCCATCTTGAATTTTCATAAAAAAGCACCTTTAGTAACGGATACAAACGAAAACTCGTCCTAGGGATTTTTATCGATCTTTTTGAAACTTCTCAGGCATCAATGGCAAGCTACTGTGGACAAAATGTTGGAATTAGAAGTTGTAGAATTTGAAACGCGTGCGCGTGGCGAATTCGCAACCGTCGCCATTTTAGCTAGCTCGAACATATTTTATCGGAATAGCCTGAAACTGAAATATGCAATACCCTGGCCCACACTGAATAAAATGATGTCACATACGACAAAATCCATAAAGGAATGTGGCCGTGGTAAACAAAAAACGATCGCAAAAAAAAGTGCTGACTCGGCAAAAAAAATTTTTTTCGGATTTTATTTTTAAGAATCGGCTAACGAAACCCAGATAACTTTGTCGGGTATATCCAAAGAAAGTTTTGAAATCATTACGTGATGGCGACACGACCTACGGTTTGGCAGCCTTTTTGTGCCAAAATCTGCCATTTTGAGTTTTTCGCGATTTTACACAATATGAAAAAATGAACTTTTTTTCGAGCGATTTTCACGAAATTTGACGTGCATGTCCCTAGCGTAAGTCTACAATCACCTCTGGAGTTTCGTTGACCTTTGACCTCGGGAAAAGGCGGCCATCTTGAATTTTTTATAAAAAACACCTTTACCACCAGATTCAAACGTAAACTTGTCGTTGGAATTTTCATCGATTGGGTCGAAACTTTTTGGGCATCAATGGCAAGCTACTGTGGAAAAAATGTTGGAATTAGAAGTTGTAGATTTTGAACGGCGTGCGCGTGGCGAGCTAGCAAAGTGGCGCACTGTTATAACTCCCATGCATTTCAATACAATACAGTGAAAATTGAATGCATGCATTCATGCCTGAAACTGAATACATTGAAAAACACTGGATATGGACATATAAGGAATGTGGGCGTGGTTAGCATAAAACCACTGTTGCTAAGGACAACAAAAAGTTTACTTTTACCCATTTGTCCGAAACTGACGTCAATCTGTTCGTCCTCCAGAGGGGACCAAAACATAAAATGGTTGCTATGGAGATAAAATCAACAGAAAAGCCGCCATTTTGGAAAAAGTGGGTTTTTTATCAACTTATGACATGTAGCTCTCGTCAATGGAGGAATGTGTTTTTCTGAGTCAGTTGATGACGCTAATCGCTATGCTAGCACTTTTAGCTATGTTAGCATAACTAGCATATTTAGCATAATTAGCATTTCAGGAAATGTGTTTTTCTGAGTCAGTTCATGATGCTGATCGCTATGCTAGCATTTTTAGCGACATTAGCATAGCTAGCATAGTTAGCATAATTAGCATTTTAGGTAATGGGTTTTTCTGAGTCAGTTCATGATGCTGATCGCTATGCTAGCACTTTTAGCCACATTAGCATAGCTAGCATAGTTAGCATAATTAGCATTTTAGGTAATGTGTTTTTCTGAGTTAGTTGATGATGCTGATCGCTACGCTAGCACTTTTAGCCAAATTAGCATAGTTAGCATAATTAGCATAGTTAGCAGAATTAGGAAATGCAGCCTCGACTAGCTTTTAATTTGTGGGCTATGAGGGTGGTGAGGTCGGCGTTTGTGAGTAGAGTATGGCGTGGAAGGCGGGTTGCGTCTGCGGGCCATACAACGCCGCTTGCGGCTTTAATTATTATTATTGTTTCTAACGGCGTCTTTGAGCTCAAATTTGACCCCCGCCACATACCCGAAAACTCACCAAAATTGGCACACATCTGGGATAAATTGAAAATGAATTTTCGGCAAAGAGAACGTCACCCCCCCGAAGTCGATGACATCACAGCAAACGTTCCCGTAAAAAAAATGAATGGGCCGAAAATCGCTTATGGGGCCAAAAAAATTTTTTTTGAAATACAGTTACGAAACCAAAACACATGTGTTGGAGATATCCCAAAGAAGTTTTGAAATCATTATGGGATGGCCACACGACCTACGGCTTGGCGGCCATTTTGTGGCGAACTCAGAGAAATGGCGATTTTCGTGTTTTTTCACAATATGGGAAAACGACACTTTTGTTCAAGCGATTTTCACGAAATTGCATACACATGCCAAAAACACGATTCTACAACTGCCAAAGAAGTTTCGTTGACCTTTGACCTTGGCAAGGGGCGGCCATCTTGGATTTTCAAAAAAAAGCACCTTTAGTAACGGATACAAACGAAAACTCGTCCTAGGGATTTTTATCGATCTTTTTGAAACTTCTCGGGCATCAATGGCAAGCTACTGTGGACAAAATGTTGGAATTAGAAGTTGTAGAACTTGAAACGCGTGCGTGTGGCGAATTCGCAACCGTCGCCATTTTAGCTAGCTCGCACATATTTTATCGGAATAGCCTGAAACTGAAATATGCGATTCCCTGACCCACACTGAACAAAACGATGTCACGCACGACAAAATCGATAAAGGAATGTGGCCGTGGTAAACAAAAAACCGTCGCAAAAAAAAGTGCTGACTCGGCAAAAAAAAAAATTTCGGATTTTATTTTTAAGAATCGGCTAACGAAACCCAGATAACTTTGTCCGGTATATCCAAACAAAGTTTTGAAATCATTACGTGATGGTGACACGACCTACCGTTTGGCGGCCATTTTGTGCCAAAATCTGCCATTTTGAGTTTTTCGCGTTTTTACACAATATGGAAAAAGGAACTTTTTTTCGAGCGATTTTCACCAAATTTGACTCGCATGTCCGTAGCGTAAGTCTACAATTGCCTCTGGAGTTTTGTCGACCTTTGACCTCGGGAAAAGGCGGCCATCTTGAATTTTCTATAAAAAACACCTTTGCAACTGGATTCAAACGTAAACTTGTCGTTGGAAATTTTATCGATCATCGCGTAACTTTTTGGACATCAATGGCAAGCTACTGTGGAAAAAATGTTGGAATTAGAAGTTGTAGATTTTGAAGGGCGTGCGCGTGGCAAGCTAGCAAAGTGGCGCACTGTTATAACTCCCATGCCTTTCAATACAATACAGTGAAAATTGAATGCATGCATTCATGCCTGAAACTGAATCCATTGAAAAACACTGGATATGGACATATAAGGAATGTGGGCGTGGTTAGCATAAAACCACTGTTGCTAAGGATGACAAAAAGTTTACTTTTACCGATTTGTCCGAAACTGACGTCAATCTGTTCGTCCTCCCGGGAGGACCAAAACATAAAATGGTTGCTATGGAGACAAAATCAACAGAAAAGCCGCCATTTTGAAAAAAGTTCTTTTTTTTTATCAACTTATGACATATAGCTTTCACCAATGGAGGTATATGTTTTTCTGAGTCAGTTGATGATGCTGATCACTATGATAGCACTTTTAGCCACATTAGCATTGCTAGCATAGTTAGCATAATTAGCATTTTAGGTGATGTGTTTTTCTGTGTCGGTTGATGATGCTGATCGCTATGCTAGCACTTTTAGCCACATTAGCATAGTTAGCATAGTTAGCATAATTAGCATATGCAGTTTTGACTAGCCATTATAAAAAGTGGGCGGTGAGGGCGGAGGTGCGTAGAGTTGGGCGTGGAAAGCGGGTTGCGTCTGCGGGCCATACAACGCCGCTTGCGGCTTTAATTATTATTCCCGTTTCTAACGGATCCGTTGAGCTCAAATTTGACCCCCGCCACATACCCGAAAACTCACCAAAATTGGCACACACCTGGGATAAATTGAAAATGAATTTTCGGCAAAGAGAACGTCACCCCCCCGAAATCGATGACATCACAGCGAGCGTTCCCGTAAAAAAAATGAATGGGCCGAAATCTCTTTATGGGGCCAAAAAAAAATATTTCGAAATAGAGCTATGAAACCAAAACACGCGTGTTGGAGATATCCCAAAGAAGTTTTGAAATCATTATGGGATGGCCACACGACCTACGGCTTGGCGGCCATTTTGTGGCGAACTCAGAGAAATGGCGATTTTCGTGTTTTTTGACAATATGGGAAAACGACACTTTTGTTTAAGCGATTATCACGAAATTGCACACATATGCCAAGACCCTGATTCTACAATAACCAAAGAAGTTTCGTTGACCTTTGACCTTGGGAAGGGGCGGCCATCTTGAATTTTCTTAAAAAAGCACCTTGAGTAACGTATACAAACGAAAACTCGTCCTAGGGATTTTTATCGATCTTTTTGAAACTTCTCGGGCATCAATGGCAAGCTACTGTGGACAAAATGTTGGAATTAGAAGTTGTAGAATTTGAAATGCGTGCGCGTGGCGAATTCGCAACCGTCGCCATTTTAGCTAGCTCGCACATATTTTATCGGAATAGCTTGAAACTGAAATATGCGATACCCTGGCCCACACTGAACAAAACTATGTCACATACGACAAAATCGAGAAAGGAATGTGGCCGTGGTAAACAAAAAAACGTCGCAAAAAAAAGTGCTGACTCGGCAAAAAAAAAAAAAATTCGGATTTTATTTTTAAGAATCGGCTAACGAAACCCAGATAACTTTGTAGGGTATATCCAAAGAAAGTTTTGAAATCATTACGTGATGGCGACACGACCTACGGTTTGGCGGCCATTTTGTGCCAAAATCAGCCATTTTGAGTTTTTCGCGTTTTTACACAATATGGAAAAATAAACTTTTTTTCAAGCGATTTTCACGAAATTTGACGCGCATGTCCATAGCATAAGTCTACAATCACCTCTGGAGTTTCGTCGACCTTTGACCTCGGGAAAAGGCGGCCATCTTGAATTTTCTATAAAAAACACCTTTACCACCAGATTCAAACGTAAACTTGTCGTTGGAATTTTCATCGATCGTCTCGAAACCTTTTGGGCATCAATGGCAAGCTACTGTGGAAAAAATGTTGGAATTAGAAGTTGTAGATTTTGAATGGCGTGCACGTGGCAAGCTAGCAAAGTGGCACAGTGTTATAACTCCCATGCATTTCAATACAATACAATGAAAATTTAATGCATGCATTAATGCCTGAGACTGAATACATTGAAAAACACTGGATATGGTCATATAAGGAATATGGGCGTGGTTAGCATAAAACCACTGTTGCTAAGGACGACAAAAAGTTTACTTTTACCGATTTGTCCGAAACTGACGTCAATCTGTTCGTCCTCCCGAGGGGACCAAAACATAAGATGGTTGCTATAGAGATAAAATCAACAGAAAAGCCGCCATTTTGAAAAAAGTGTTTTTTTTTTTACAAACTTATGACGTATTGCTCTCACCAATGGAGGAATGTGTTTTTCTAAGTCAGTTGATGATGCTGCTCGCTATGCTAGCAATATTAGCCACATTAGCATAGCTAGCATGGTTAGCATAATTAGCATTTTAGGTAATATGCTTTTCCGAGTAGGTTGATGATGCTGATCGCTATGCTAGCACTTTTAGCCACATTAGCATAGCTAGCATAGTTAGCATAATTAGCATTTTAGGTAATGTGTTTTTCTAAGTCAGTTGATGATGCTGATCGCTATGCTAGCACTTTTAGCCACATTAGCATAGCTAGCATAGTTAGCATAATTAGCATTTTAGGTAATGTGTTTTTCTGAGTCAGTTGATGATGCTGATCGCAATGCTAGCACTTTTAGCCACATTAGCATAGCTAGCATAGTTAGCATAATTAGCATATGCAGTTTTGACTAGCCATTATCAAAAGTGGGCGGTGAGGGCGGTGAGGGCGGTGGTGCGTAGAGTTGGGCGTGGAAGGCGGGTTGCGTCTGCGGGCCATACAACGCCGCTTGCGGCTTTAATTATTATTCTTCTTGCACACTAACGGCGTCTTTGAGCTTAATTTTGACCCCCGCCACATACCCGAAAACTCACCAAAATTGGCACACATCTGGGATAAATTGAAAATGAATTTTCGACAAAGAGAACGTCACCCCCCCGAAGTCGATGACATCACAGCGAGCGTTCCCGTAAAAAAAATGAATGGGCCGAAAATCGCTTATGGGGCCAAAAAAAAATATTTTGAAATACAGTTACGAAACCAAAACACGCGTGTTGGAGATATCCCAAAGAAGTTATGAAATCATTATGGGATGGCCACACGACTTACGGCTTGGCGGCCATTTTGTGGCGAACTCAGAAAAATGGCGAATTTCGTGTTTTTTGACAATATGGGAAAACGAGACTTTTGTTTAAGCGATTTTCACGAAATTGCACACACATGCCAAGACCATGATTCTACAATAACCAAAGAAGTTTCGTCGACCTTTGTCCTTGGCAAGGGGCGGCCATCTTGAATTTTCAAAAAAAAGCACCTTTAGTAACGAATACAAACGAAAACTCGTCCTAGGGATTTTTATCGATCTTTTTGAAATTTCCCGGGCATCAATGGCAAGCTACTGTGGACAAAATGTTGGAATTAGAAGTTGTAGAATTTGAAACGCGTGCGCGTGGCGAATTCGCAACCGTCGCCATTTTAGCTAGCTTGCACATATTATATCGGAATAGCCTGAAACTGAAATATGCGATACCCTGGCCCACACTGAACAAAACAATGTCACATACGACAAAATCGATAAAGGAATGTGGCCGTGGTAAACAAAAAACGGTCGCAAAAAAAAGTGCTGACTCGGCTAAAAAAAAAAATTTCGGATTTTTTTTTTATGAATCGGCTAACGAAACCCAGATAACTTTGTCGGGTATATCCAAACAAAGTTTTGAAATCATTACGTGATGGCGACACGACCTACGGTTTGGCGGCCATTTTGTGCCAAAATCTGCCATTTTGAGTTTTTCGCATTTTTACACAATATAAAAAAATGAACTTTTTTTCGAGCGATTTTCACGAAATTTGACGCGCATGTCCCTAGCGTAAGTCTACAATCACCTCTGGAGTTTGGTCGACCTTTGACCTCGGGAAAAGGCGGCCATCTTGAATTTTCTATAAAAAACACCTTTTCCACCAGATTCAAACGTAAACTTGTCGTTGGAATTTTCATCGATCGTCTCGAAACTTTTTGGGCATCAATGGCAAGCTACTGTGGAAAAAATGTTGGAATTAAAAGTTGTAGATTTTGAACGGCGTGTGCGTGGCGAGCTAGCAAAGTGGCGCACTGTTATAACTCCCATGCATTTCAATACAATACAGTGAAAATTGAATGCATGCATTCATGCCTGAAACTGAATACATTGAAAAACACTGGATATGGACATATAAGGAATGTGGGCGTGGTTAGCATAAAACCACTGTTGCTAAGGACGACAAAAAGTTTACTTTTACCGATTTGTCCGAAACTGACGTCAATCTGTTCGTCCTCCCGAGGGGACCAAAACATAAAATGGTTGCTATGGAGATAAAATCAACAGAAAAGCCGCCATTTTGGAAAAAGTGGGTTTTTTAGCAACTTATGACATATAACTCTTACCAATGGAGGAATGTGTTTTTCTGAGTCAGTTGATGATGCGGATCGCTATGCTAGCACTTTTAGCTGTTAGCATAACTAGCATAGTTAGCATAATTAGCATTTTAGGTAATGTGTTTTTCTGAGTCAGTTGATGATGCTGATCGCTATGCTAGCACTTTTAGCCACATTAGCATAGTTGGCATAGTTAGCATAATTAGCATTTCAGGTAATATGTTTTTCTGAGTCAGTTGATGGTGCTGATCACAATGCTAGCACTTTTAGCCACATTAGCATAGCTAGCATAGTTAGCATAATTAGCATTTTAAGTTATGTGTTTTTCTGAGTCAGTTGATGATGCTGATCACAATGCTAGCACTTTTAGCCACAATAGCATAGCCAGCATAGTTAGCATAATTAGCATATGCCGTTTTGACTAGCCATTATCAAAAGTGGGCAGTGAGGGCGGTGAGGGCGGTGGTGCGTAGAGTTGGGCGTGGAAGGCGGGTTGCGTCTGCGGGCCATACAACGCCGCTTGCGGCTTTAATTATTATTATTCTTCTCGTTTCTAACGGCGTCTTTGAGCTCAAATTTGACCCCCGCCACATACCCGAAAACTCACCAAAATTGGCACACATCTGGGATCAATTGAAAATGAATTTTCGGCAAAGAAAACGTCAACCCCCCCACGACGATGACATCACGGCGAGCGTTCTCGTAAAAAAAATGAATGGGCCGAAAATCGCTTATGGGGCCAAAAAAAAATATTTCGGAATACAGTTACGAACCCAAAACACGCGTGTTGGAGATATCCCAAAGAAGTTATAAAATCATTATGGGATGGCCACACGACCTACAGCTTGGCGGCCATTTTGTGGCGAACTCAGAGAAATGGCGATTTTCGTGTTTTTTGACAATATGGGAAAACGACACTTTTGTTTATGCGATTGTCACGAAATTGCACACACATGCCAAGACCCTGATTCTACAATAACCAAAGAAGTTTCGTTGACCTTTGACCTTGGGAAGGGGCGGCCATCTTGAATTTTCATAAAAAAGCACCTTTAGTAACGTATACAAACGAAAACTCGTCCTAGGGATTTTTATCGATCTTTTTGAAACTTCTCAGGCATCAATGGCAAGCTACTGTGGACAAAATGTTGGAATTAGAAGTTGTAGAATTTGAAACGCGTGCGCGTGGCGAATTCGCAACCGTCGCCATTTTAGCTAGCTCGCACATATTTTATCGGAATAGCCTGAAACTGAAATATGCGATACCCTGGCCCACACTGAACAAAACGATGTCACATACGACAAAATCCATAAAGGAATGTGGCCGTGGTAAACAAAAAACCGTCGCAAAAAAAAGTGCTGACTCGGCAAAAAAAAAATTTTTCGGATTTTATTTTTAAGAATCGGCTAACGAAACCCAGATAACTTTGT
This sequence comes from Oryzias latipes, assembly GCF_053564925.1. Lineage (NCBI taxonomy): Eukaryota > Metazoa > Chordata > Actinopteri > Beloniformes > Adrianichthyidae > Oryzias > Oryzias latipes. The sequence goes on from NC_136258.1 coordinate 24,594,226, forward strand.
CGGGTATATCCAAAGAAAGTTTTGAAATCATTACGTGATGGCCACACGACCTACGGTTTGGCGGCCATTTTGTGCCAAAATCTGCCATTTTGAGTTTTTCGCGTTTTTACACGATATGGAAAATTGAACTTTTTTTCGAGCGATTTTCACGAAATTTGACTCGCATGTCCCTAGCGTAAGTCTACAATCACCTTTGGAGTTTCGTCGACCTTTGACCTCGGGAAAAGGCGGCCATCTTGAATTTTCTATAAAAAACACCTTAACCACCAGATTCAAACGTAAACTTGTCGTTGGAATTTTCTTCGATCGTCTCAAAACTTTTTGGGCATCAATGGCAAGCTACTGTGGAAAAAATGTTGGAATTAGAAGTTGTAGATTTTGAACGGCGTGCGCGTGGCAAGCTAGCAAAGTGGCGCACTGTTATAACTCCCATGCATTTCAATACAATACAGTGAAAATTGAATGCATGCATTAATGCCGGAAACTGAATACATTGAAAAACACTGGATATGGACATATAAGGAATGTGGGCGTGGTTAGCATAAAACCACTGTTGCTAAGGACGACAAAAAGTTTACTTTTACCGATTTGTCCGAAACTGACGTCAATCTGTTCGTCCTCCCGAGGGGACCAAAACATAAAATGGTTGCTATGGAGATAAAATCAACAGAAAAGCCGCCATTTTGGAAAAAGTAGGCTTTTTAGCAACTTATGACATATAACTCTCACCAATGGAGGAATGTGTTTTTCTGAGTCAGTTGATGATGCTGATCGCTATGCTAGCAATTTTAGCCACATTAGCATAGCTAGCATAGTTAGCATAATTAGCATTTTAGGAAATGTGTTTTTTTGAGTCAGTTGATGATGCTGATCGCTATGCTAGCACTTTTAGCTATGTTAGCATAGCTAGCATAGTTAGCATAATTAGCATTTTAGGTAATGTGTTTTTCTGAGTCAGTTGAAGATGTTGATTGCTATGCTAGCACTTTTAGACACATTAGCATAGTTAGCATAGTTAGCATAATTAGCATTTTAGGTAATGTGTTTTTCTGAGTCAGTTGATGATGCTGATCGCTATGCTAGCACTTTTAGCCACATTAGCATAGCTAGCATAGTTAGCATAATTAGCATTTTAGGAAATGTGTTTTTTTGAGTCAGTTGATGATGCTAATCGCAATGCTAGCTCATTTAGGCACATTAGCATAGCTAGCATAGTTAGCATAATTAGCATTTTAGGAAATGGGTTTTTCTGAGAGAGTTGATTATGCTGATCGCTATGCTAGGACTTTTAGTCACATTAGCATAGTTAGCATAGTTAGCATTATGAGCAAATCCAGCCTTGATTAGCTTTTAATTTGTGGGCGGTGAGGGCGGAGAGGGCCGCGGTAGTGCGTAGAGTTGGGCGTGGAAGGCGGGTTGCGTCTGCGGGCCATACAACGCCGCTTGCGGCTTTAATTATTCTTCTCGTTTCTAACGGCGTCTTTGAGCTCAAATTTGACCCCCGCCACATACCCGAAAACTCACCAAAATTGGCACACACCTGGGATAAATTGAAAATGAATTTTCGGCAAAGAGAACGTCACCCCCCCGAAGTCGATGACATCACAGCGAGCGTTCCCGTCAAAAAAATGAATGGGCCGAAAATCGCTTATGGGGCCAAAAAAAAATATTTCAGGTGAGAACAACGAAACCAAAACACGCGTGTTGGAGATATCCCAAAGAAGTTATGAAATCATTATGGGATGGCCACACGACCTACGGCTTGGCGGCCATTTTGTGGCGAACTCAGAGAAATGGCGATTTTTTGTGTTTTTTCACAATATGGGAAAACGAATCTTTTGTTCAAGCGATTTTCACGAAATTGCACACACATGGCACAAACACGATTCTACAACTACAAAAGAAGTTTTGTTGACCTTTGACCTTGGGAATGGGCGGCCATCTTGAATTTTCATAAAAAAGCACCTTTAGTAAGGTATTCAAACGAAAACTCGTGATTTTTTTCGATCTCTTTCAAACTTCTCGGGCATCAATGGCAATCAATTGTGGACAAAATGTTGGAATTAGAAGTTGTAGATTTTGAAACGCGTGCGTGTGGCGAATTCGCAACCGTCGCCATTTTAGCTAACTCGCACATATTTTATCGGAATAGCCTGAAACTGAAATATGCGATACCCTGGCCCACACTGAACAAAACGATATCACATACGACAAAATCGATAAAGGAATGTGGCCGTGGTAAACAAAAAACCGTCGCAAAAAAAAGTGCTGACTCTGCAAAAAAATTTTTTTTCGGATTTTATTTTTAAGAATCGGCTAACGAAACCCAGATAACTCTGTCGGGTATATCCAAAGAAAGTTTTGAAATCATTACGTGATGGCGACCCGACCTACGGTTTGGCGGCCATTTTGTGTCAAAATCTGCCATTTTGAGTTTTTCGCGTTTTTACACAATATGGAAAAATGAACTTTTTTTCGAGCGATTTTCACGAAATTTGACGCGCATGTCCGTAGCGTAAGTCTACAATCACCTCTGGAGTTTCGTCGACCTTTGACCTCGGGAAAAGGCGGCCATCTTGAATTTTCTATAAAAAACACCTTTACCACCAGATTCAAACGTAAACTTGTCGTTGGAATTTTCATCGATTGTCTCGAAACTTTTTGGGCATCAATGGCAAGCTACTGTGGAAAAAATGTTGGAATTAGAAGTTGTAGATTTTGAACGGCGTGCGCGTGGCGAGCTAGCAAAGTGGCGCACTGTTATAACTCCTATGTTTTTCAAAGGACTACTGCGAAAATTGAATGCATGCATAAATGCCTGAAACTGAATACATTGAAAAACACTGGATATGGACATATAAGGAATGTGGGCGTGGTTAGCATAAAACCCCTGTTGCTAAGGACAACAAAAATTTTACTTTTACCGATTTGTCCGAAACTGACGTCAATCTGTTCGTCCTCCCGAGGGGACCAAAACACAAAATGGTTGCTATGGAGATAAAATCAACAGAAAAGCCGCCATTTTGGAAAAAGTGGTTTTTTTTTATCAACTTATGACATATAGCTCTCACCAATGGAGGAATGTGTTTTTCTGAGTCAGTTGATGATGCTGATTGCTATGCTAGCACTTTTAGCTATGTTAGCATAACTTGCATAGTTAGCATAATTAGCATTTTAGGTAATGTGTTTTTCTGAGTCAGTTGATGATGCTGATCGCTACGCTAGCACTTTTAGCCACATTAGCATAGCTAGCATAGTTAGCATAATTAGCATTTCAGGTAATGTGTTTTTCTGAGTCAGTTGATGATGCTGATCGCAATGCTAGCACTTTTAGCCACATTAGCATAGCTAACATAGTTAGCATAATTAGCATTTTAGGTAATGTGTTTTTCTGAGTCAGTTGATGATGCTGATCGCTATGCTAGCACTTTTAGCCACATTAGCATAGTTAGCATAATTATCAAATCCAGCCTTGACTAGCTTTTCATTTGTGGACGGTGAGGGCGGCGAGGGCGGCGGTGGTGCGTAGCGTTGGGCGTGGAAGGCGGGATGCGTCTGCGGGCCATACAACGCCGCTTGCGGCTTTAATTATTATTATTCCGCTTTCTATCTGCGCCTTTGAGCTCAAATTTGACCCCCGCCACATACCCGAAAACTCACCAAAATTGGCACACACCTAGGATAAATTGAAAATGAATTTTCGGCAAAGAAAACGTCAACCCCCCGAAGTCGATGACATCACGGCGAGCGTTCCCGTAAAAAAAATGAATGGGCCGAAAATCGCTTATGGGGCCAAAAAAAAATATTTTGAAATACAGGTACGAAACCAAAACACTCGTGTTGGAAATATCCCAAAGAAGTTATGAAATCATTATGGGATGGCCATACGACCTACGGCTTGGCGGCCATTTTGTGGCGAACTCAGAGAAATGGCGATTTTTGTGTTTTTTCACAATATGGGAAAACGACACTTTTGTTTGAGCGATTTTCACGAAATTGCACATACATGCCACTAGCACGATTCTACAACTACCAAAAAAGTTTCGTTGACCTTTGACCTTGGGAAGAGGCGGCCATCTTGAATTTTCAAAAAAAAGCACCTTTAGTAAGGTATTCAAACGAAAACTCGTCCTAGGAATTTTCATCGATCTTTTTGAAACTTCTTGGGCATCAATGGCAATCAATTGTGGACAAAATGTTGGAATTAGAAGTTGTAGATTTTGAAACGCGTGCGCGTGGCGAATTCGCAACCGTCGCCATTTTAGCTAGCTCGCACATATTTTATCGGAATAGCCTGAAACTGAAATATGCGATACCCTGGCCCACACTGAACAAAACGATATCACATACGACAAAATCGATAAAGGAATGTGGCCGTGGTAAACAAAAAACGATCGCAAAAAAAAAAGTGCTGACTCGGCAAAAAAAAAAAGAAATCGGATTTTATTTTTAAGAATCGGCTAACGAAACCCAGATAACTTTGTCGGGTATATCCAAAGAAAGTTTTGAAATCATTACGTGATGGCGACACGACCTACGGTTTGGCGGCCATTTTGTGCCAAAATCTGCCATTTTGAGTTTTTCGCGATTTTACACAATATGGAAAAATGAACTTTTTTTCGAGCGATTTTGACGAAATTTGACTCGCATGTCCCTAGCGTAAATCTACAATCACCTTTGGAGTTTCGTCGACCTTTGACCTCGGGAAAAGGCGACAATCTTGAATTTTATATAAAAAACACCATTACCACTGGATTCTAACTTAAACTTGTCGTTGGAATTTTCATCAATCATCTCGAAACTTTTTGGGCATCAATGGCAAGCTACTGTGGAAAAAATGTTGGAATTAGAAGTTGTAGATTTTGAACGGCGTGCGCGTGGCATGCTAGCAAAGTGGCGCACTGTTATAACTCCCATGCATTTCAATACAATACAGTGAAAATTGAATGCATGCATTCATGCCTGAAACAGATTACATTGAAAAACACTGGATATGGACATATAAGGAATGTGGGCGTGGTTAGCATAAAACCACTGTTGCTAAGGGCGACAAAAAGTTTACTTTAACCGATTTGTCCGAAACTGACGTCAATCTGTTCGTCCTCCCGAGGGGACCAAAACATAAAATGGTTGCTATGGAGATAAAATCAACAGAAAAGCCGCCATTTTGGAAAAAGTGGGTTTTTTAGCAACTTATGACATGTAGCTCTCACCAATGGAGGAATGTGTTTTTCTGAGTCCGTTGATGATGCTGATCGCTATGCTAGCACTTTTAGCTATGTTAGCATAACTAGCATACTTAGCATAATTAGCATTTTAGGTAATGTGTTTTTCTGAGTCAGTTGATGATGCTGATCGCTATGCTAGCACTTTTAGCCACATTAGCATGGCTAGCATAGTTAGCATAATTAGCATTTTAGGTAATGTGTTTTTCTGAGTCAGTTGATGATGCTGATCGCTATGCTAGCACTTTGAGCTATGTTAGCATAGTTAGCATAGTTAGCATAATTAGCATTTTAGGTAATGTGTTTTTCTGAGTCAGTTGATGATGCTGATCGCTATGCTAGCACTTTTAGCCACGTTAGCATAGCTAGCATAGTTAGCATAATTAGCATTTTAGGAAATGTGTTTTTTTGAGTCAGTTGATGCTGATCGCAATGCTAGCACTTTTAGCCACATTAGCATAGCTAGCATAGTTAGCATAATTAGCATTTTAGGAAATGTGTTTTTCTGAGAGAGTTGATTATGCTGATCGCTATGCTAGGACTTTTAGTCACATTAGCATAGTTAGCATAGTTAGCATTATGAGCAAATCCAGCCTTGATTAGCTTTTAATTTGTGGGCGGTGAGGGCGGAGTGGGCCGCGGTGTTGGGTAGAATTGGGCGTGGAAGGCGGGTTGCGACTGCGGGCCATACAACGCCGCTTGCGGCTTTAATTATTATTATTATTGTTTCTAACGGCGTCTTTGAGCTCAAATTTGACCCCCGCCACATACCCGAAAACTCACCAAAATTGGCACACATCTGGGATAAATTGAAAATGAATTTTCGGCAAAGAGAACGTCACCCCCCCGAAGTCGATGACATCACAGCGAGCGTTCCCGTAAAAAAAATGAATGGGCCGAAAATCGCTTATGGGGCAAAAAAAATTTTTTTTGAAATACAGTTACGAAACCAAAACACATGTGTTGGAGATATCCCAAAGAAGTTTTGAAATCATTATGGGATGGCCACACGACCTACGGCTTGGCGGCCATTTTGTGGCGAACTCAGAGAAATGGCGATTTTCGTGTTTTTTCACAATATTGGAAAACGACACTTTTGTTCAAGCGATTTTCACGAAATTGCACACACATGCCACAAACACGATTCTACAACTACCAAAGAAGTTTTGTTGACCTTTGACCTTGGCAAGGGGCGGGCATCTTGAATTTTCATAAAAAAGCACCTTTAGTAACGGATACAAACGAAAACTCGTCCTAGGGATTTTTATCAATCTTTTTGAAACTTCTCGGGCATCAATGGCAAGCTACTGTGGACAAAATGTTGGAATTAGAAGTTGTAGAATTTGAAACGCGTGCGCGTGGCGAATTCGCAACCGTCGCCATTTTAGCTAGCTTGCACATATTTTATCGGAATAGCCTGAAACTGAAATATGCGATACCCTGGCCCACACTGAACAAAATGATGTCACATACGACAAAATCGATAAAGGAATGTGGCCGTGGTAAACAAAAAACGATCGCAAAAAAAAGTGCTGACTCGGCTAAAAAAAAAAAATTCGGATTTTTTTTTTAAGAATCGGCTAGCGTAACCCAGATAACTTTGTCGGGTATATCCAAACAAAGTTTTGAAATACTTACGTGATGGCGACACGACCTACGGTTTGGCGGCCATTTTGTGCCAAAATCGGCCATTTTGAGTTTTTCGCGTTTTTACACAATATGGAAAAATGAACTTTTTTTCGAGCGATTTTCACGAAATTTGACGCGCATGTCCCTAGCGTAAGTATACAATCACCTCTGGAGTTTCGTCGACCTTTGACCTCGGGAAAAGGCGGCCATCTTGAATTTTTTATAAAAAACACCTTTACCACCAGATTCAAACGTAAACTTGTCGTTGGAATTTTCAGCGATCGTCTCGAAACTTTTTGGGCATCAATGGCAAGCTACTGTGGAAAAAATGTTGGAATTAGAAGTTGTAGATTTTAAACGGCGTGCGCGTGGCGAGCTAGCAAAGTGGCGCACTGTTATAACTCCTATGTTTTTCAATGGACTACTATGAAATTTGAATGCATGCAATAATGCCTGAAACTGCATACATTGAAAAACACTGGAAATGGACATATAAGGAATGTGGGCGTGGTTAGCATAAAACCCCTGTTGCTAAGGACAACAAAAAGTTTACTTTTACCGATTTGTCCGAAACTGACGTCAATCTGTTCGTCCCCCCGAGGGGACCAAACTATAAAATGGTTGCTATGGTGATAAAATCAACAGAAAAGCCGCCATTTTGGAAAAAGTGTTTTTTTTTTATCAACTTATGACATATAGCTCTCGCCAATGGAGGAATTTGTTTTTCTGAGAGAGTTGGTGATGCTGATCGCTATGCTAGCAATTTTAGCCACATTAGCATAGCTAGCATAGTTAGCATAATTAGCATTTTAGGTAATGTGTTTTTCTGAGTCAGTTGATGGTGCTGATCACAATGCTAGCACTTTTAGCCACATTAGCATAGCTAGCATAGTTAGCATGATTAGCATTTTAGGTAATGTGATTTTCTGAGTCAGTTGATGATGCTGATCGCTATGCTAGCACTTTTAGCCACATTAGCATAGCTAGCATAGTTAGCATAATTAGCATTTTAGGTAATGTGTTTTTCTGAGTCAGTTGATGATGCTGATCGCAATGCTAGCACTTTAAGCCACATTAGCATAGCTAGCATAGTTAGCATAATTAGCATATGCAGTTTTGACTAGCCATTATCAAAAGTGGGCAGTGAGGGCAGTGAGGGCTGTGGTGCGTAGAGTTGGGCGTGGAAGGCGGGTTGCGTCTGCGGGCCATACAACGCCGCTTGCGGCTTTAATTATTATTATTATTCTCGTTTCTAACGGATCCGTTGAGCTCAAATTTGACCCCCGCCACATACCCGAAAACTCACCAAAATTGGCACACACCTGGGATAAATTGAAAATGAATTCTTGGCAAAGAGAACGCCACCCCCCCCGAAGTCGATGACATCACGGCGAGCGATCCCGTAAAAAAAATGAATGGGCCGAAAATCGCTTATGGGGCCAAAAAAAAATATTTTGAAATACAGTTACGAAACCAAAACACGCGTGTTGGAGATATCCCAAAGAAGTTATGAAATCATTATGGGATGCCCACACGACCTACGGCTTGGCGGCCATTTTTTGGCGAACTCAGAGAAATGGCGATTTTTGTGTTTTTTGACAATATGGGAAAACTACACTTTTGTTAAAGCGATTTTCACGAAATTTCATACACATGCCACAAACACGATTCTACAACTACCAAAGAAGTTTTGTTGACCTTTGACCTTGGGAAGGGGCGGCCATCTTGAATTTTCATAAAAAAGCACCTTTAGTAACGTATACAAACGAAAACTCGTCCTAGGGATTTTTATCGATCTTTTTGAAACTTCTCAGGCATCAATGGCAAGCTACTGTGGACAAAATGTTGGAATTAGAAGTTGTAGATTTTGACACGCGTGCGCGTGGCGAATTCGCAACCGTCGCCATTTTAGCTAGCTCGCACATATTTTATCGGAATAGCCTGAAACTGAAATATGCGATACCCTGGCCCACACTGAACAAAACGATGTCACATACGACAAAATCGATGAAGGAATGTGGCCGTGGTAAACAAAAAACGATCGCAAAAAAAAGTGCTGACTCGGCAAAAAAACTTTTTTTCGGATTTTATTTTTAAGAATCGGCTAGCGAAACCCAGATACCTTTGTCGGGTATATCCAAAGAAAGTTTTGAAATCATTACGTGATGGCGACACGACCTACGGTTTGGCGGCCATTTTGTGCCAAAATCTGCCATTTTGAGTTTTTCGCGTTTTTACACAATATGGAAAAATGAACTTTTTTTCGAGCGATTTTCACGAAATTTGACGCACATGTCCCTAGCGTAAGCCTACAATCACCTCTGGAGTTTCGTTGACCTTTGACCTCGGGAAAAGGCGGCCATCTTGAATTTTTTATAAAAAACACCTTTACCACCAGATTCAAACGTAAACTTGTCGTTGGAATTTTCATCGATTGGGTCGAAACTTTTTGGGCATCAATGGTAAGCTACTGTGGAAAAAATGTTGGAATTAAAAGTTGTAGATTTTGAACGGCGTGCGCGTGGCGAGCTAGCAAAGTGGCGCACTGTTATAACTCCCATGCATTTCAATACAATACAGTGAAAATTGAATGCATGCATTAATGCCTGAAACAGAATACATTGAAAAACACTGGATATGGACATATAAGGAATGTGGGCGTGGTTAGCATAAAACCACTGTTGCTAAGGACAACAAAAAGTTTACTTTTACCGATTTGTCCGAAACTGACGTCAATCTGTTCGTCCTCCAGAGGGGACCAAAACATAAAATGGTTGCTATGGAGATAAAATCAACAGAAAAGCCGCCATTTTGGAAAAAGTGGGTTTTTTATCAACTTATGACATGTAGCTCTCGCCAATGGAAGAATGTGTTTTTCTGAGTCAGTTGATGATGCTAATCGCTATGCTAGCACTTTAAGCTATGTTAGCATAACTAGCATAGTTAGCATAATTAGCATTTCAGGTATTGTGTTTTTCTGAGTCAGTTGATGATGCTGATCGCTATGCTAGCAATTTTAGCGACATTAGCATAGCTAGCATAGTTAGCATAATTAGCATTTTAGGTAATGGGTTTTTCTGAGTCAGTTGATGATGCTGATCGCTATGCTAGCACTTTTAGCCACATTAGCATAGCTAGCATAGTTAGCATAGTTAGCATTTTAGGTAATGTGTTTTTATGAGTTAGTTGATGATGCTGATTGCAATGCTAGCACTTTTAGCCACATTAGCATAGTTAGCATTGTTAGCATAATTAGCAAATCCAGCCTTGACTAGCTTTTAATTTGCGGGCTGTGAGGGCGGTGAGGTCAGCGGTGGTGCGTAGAGTTGGGCGTGGAAGGCGGGTTGCGTCTGCGGGCCATACAACGCCGCTTGCGGCTTTAATTATGGCCCGCAGCAGTCATAGACTGCAAGGACCATATTGTAACTGGTACGAGGGTCGAACACTCAAAAAGTCCAAAATGTCAAAAAAACGCGTCAAAACGCCAAAAAATGGGGTCAAAAGTCGCCCAAAGCACACAACGACACGACAATTGTGTAACGCAACAAAAATACACACACACACGCACAACACCAACGCACAAATGTCAAAATTGTAGTCGCAAAAATGACGACAAAAAACCAAAAAAGCCCCAAAAAGCCCTCAAAAGACGGGTTTAAAGCCAAAAAGACATGCCCAGCCTATAGTAAAAGACAGGCCGCATTGAAATACATAGGCCACCTGACTGCAAAAACTTCTATATTGTTTCTGCTTTGTTTCATTATTATTATTATTATTTTTCTTCTACTTTCTTTCTTCCACTTTGAGCTCAAATTTGACCCCTGCCACATACCCGAAAACTCACCAAAATTGGCACAGACCTAGGATAAATTGAAAATGAATTTTCGGCAAAGAGAACGTCACCCCCCCCACGATGATGACATCACTGCGAGCGTTCCCGTCAAAAAAATGAATGGGCCGAAAATCGCTTATGGGGCCAAAAAAAAATATTTCGGAATACAGTTACGAAACCAAAACACGCGTGTTGGAGATATCCCCAAGAAGTTTTGAAATCATTATGGGATGGCCACACGACCTACGGCTTGGCAGCCATTTTGTGGCGAACTCAGAGAAATGGCGATTTTTGTGTTTTTTGACAATATGGGAAAACAACACTTTTGTTCAAGCGATTTTCACGAATTCGGACATACATGCCACTAGCACGATTCTACAATAACCAAAGAAGTTTCGTTGACCTTTGACCTTGGGAAGTGGCGGCCATCTTGAATTTTCAAAAAAAAGCACCTTTAGTAAGGTATTCAAACGAAAACTCGTCCTAGGAATTTTCATCGATCTTTTTGAAACTTCTTGGGCATCAATGGCAATCAATTGTGGACAAAATGTTGGAATTAGAAGTTGTAGATTTTGAAACGCGTGCGCATGGCGAATTCGCAACCGTCGCCATTTTAGCTAGCTTGCACATATTTTATCGGAATGTCGTGAAAATGAAATATACGATTCCCTGGCCCACACTGAACAAAACGATGTCACATACGACAAAATCGATAAAGGAATGTGGCCGTGGCAAACAAAAAACAATCGCAAAAAAAAGTGCTGACTCGGCTAAAAAAAAAAAATTCGGATTTTTTTTTTATGAATCGGCTAGCGAAACCCAGATAACTTTGTCGGGTATATCCAAACAAATTTTTGAAATCATTACGTGATGGCGACACGACCTACGGTTTGGCGGCCATTTTGTGCCAAAATCGGCCATTTTGAGTTTTTCGCGTTTTTACACAATATGGAAAAAGGAACTTTTTTTTGAGCGATTTTCACGAAATTTGACTCGCATGTCCGTAGCATAAGTCTACAATTACCTCTGGCGTTTCGTCGACCTTTGACCTCGGGAAAAGGTGGCCATCTTGAATTTTCTATAAAAAAACACCTTTGCCACTGGATTCAAACGTAAACTTGTCTATGGAATTTTTATCGATCGTCTCGAAACTTTTTGGGCATCAATGGCAAGCTACTGTGGAAAAAATGTTGGAATTAGAAGTTGTAGATTTTGAACGGCGTGCGCGTGGCAAGCTAGCAAAGTGGCGCACTGTTATAACTCCCATGCATTTCAATACAATACAGTGAAAATTGAATGCATGCATTCATGCCTGAAACTGAATACATTGAAAAACACTGGTTCTGGACATATAAGGAATATGGGCGTGGTTAGCATAAAACCACTGTTGCTAAGGACGATAAAAAGTTTACTTTTAACGATTTGTCCGAAACTGACGTCAATCTGTTCGTCTTCTCAAGGGGAACATAACATAAAATGGTTGCTATGGAGATAAAATAAACCAAAAAGCCGCCATTTTGGAAAAAGTGGGTTTTTTATCAACTTATGGCATATAGCTCTCACCAATGGAGGAATGTGTTTTTCTGAGTCAGTTGATGATGCTGATCGCTATGCTAGCACTTTTAGCCACATTAGCATAGCTAGCATAGTTAGCATAATTAGCATATGCAGTTTTGACTAGCCTTCATCAAAAGTGGGCAGTGAGGGCGGTGAGGGCGGTGAGGGCGGTGGTGCGTAGAGTTGGGCGTGGAAGGCGTGGAAGGCGGGTAGCGCCTGCGGGCCATACAACGCCGCTTGCGGCTTTAATTATTATTATTATTTTTCTTCTACTTTCTTTCTTCCACTTTGAGCTCAAATTTGACCCCCGCCACATACCCGAAAACTCACCAAAATTGGCACAGACCTAGGATAAATTGAAAATGAATTTTCGGCAAAGAGAACGTCACCCCCCCCCACGATGATGACATCACAGCGAGCGTTCCCGTCAAAAAAATGAATGGGCCGAAAATCGCTTATGGGGCCAAAAAAAAATATTTCGGAATACAGTTACGAAACCAAAACACGCGTGTTGGAGATATCCCCAAGAAGTTTTGAAATCATTATGGGATGGCCACACGACCTACGGCTTGGCAGCCATTTTGTGGCGAACTCTGAGAAATGGCGATTTTTGTGTTTTTTGACAATATGGGAAAACAACACTTTTGTTCAAGCGATTTTCACGAAATCGGACATACATGCCACTAGCACGATTCTACAATAACCAAAGAAGTTTCGTTGACCTTTGACCTTGGGAAGTGGCGGTCATCTTGAATTTTAAAAAAAAAGCACCTTTAGTAAGGTATTCAAACGAAAACTCTTCCTAGGAATTTTCATCGATCTTTTTGAAACTTCTTGGGCATCAATGGCAATCAATTGTGGACAAAATGTTGGAATTAGAAGTTGTAGATTTTGAAACGCGTGCGCATGGCGAATTCGCAACCGTCGCCATTTTAGCTAGCTTGCACATATTTTATCGGAATGTCGTGAAAATGAAATATACGATTCCCTGGCTCACACTGAACAAAACGATGTCACATACGACAAAATCGATAAAGGAATGTGGCCGTGGTAAACAAAAAACGATCGCAAAAAAAAGTGCTGACTCGGCTAAAAAAAAAAAATTCGGATTTTTTTTTTATGAATCGGCTAGCGAAACCCAGATAACTTTGTCGGGTATATCCAAACAAAGTTTTGAAATCATTACGTGATGGCGACACGACCTACCGTTTGGCGGCCATTTTGTGCCAAAATCGGCCATTTTGAGTTTTTCGCGTTTTTACACAATATGGAAAAATGAACTTTTTTTTGAGCGATTTTCACGAAATTTGACTCGCATGTCCGTAGCATAAGTCTACAATTACCTCTGGAGTTTCGTCGACCTTTGACTTCGGGAAAAGGTGGCCATCTTGAATTTTCTATAAAAAACACCTTTGCCACTGGATTCAAACGTAAACTTGTCTATGGAATTTTTATCGATCGTCTCGAAACTTTTTGGGCATCAATGGCAAGCTACTGTGGAAAAAATGTTGGAATTAGAAGTTGTAGATTTTGAACGGCGTGCGCGTGGCAAGCTAGCAAAGTGGCGCACTGTTATAACTCCCATGCATTTCAATACAATACAGTGAAAATTGAATGCATGCATTCATGCCTGAAACTGAATACATTGAAAAACACTGGTTCTGGACATATAAGGAATATGGGCGTGGTTAGCATAAAACCACTGTTGCTAAGGACGACAAAAAGTTTACTTTTAACGATTTGTCCGAAACTGACGTCAATCTGTTCGTCTTCTCAAGGGGAACATAACATAAAATGGTTGCTATGGAGATAAAATAAACCAAAAAGCCGCCATTTTGGAAAAAGTGGGTTTTTTATCAACTTATGGCATATAGCTCTCACCAATGGAGGAATGTGTTTTTCTGAGTCAGTTGATGATGCCGATCGCTATGCTAGCACTTTTAGCCACATTAGCATAGCTAGCATAGTTAGCATAATTAGCATTTTAGGCAATGTGTTTTTCTGAGTCAGTTGATGATGCTGATCGCAATGCTAGCACTTTTAGCTACATTAGCATAGCTAGCATAGTTAGCATAATTAGCATTTTTAGTAATGTGTTTTTCTGAGTCAGTTGATGATGCTGATCGCAATGCTAGCACTTTTAGCCACATTAGCATAGCTAGCATAGTTAGCATAATTAGCATTTTAGATAATGTGTTTTTCTGAGTCAGTTAATGATGCTGATCACAATGCTAGCACTTTTAGCCACATTAGCATAGCTAGCATAGTTAGCATGATTAGCATTTTAGGTAATGTGTTTTTCTGAGTCAGTTGATGATGCTGATCGCTATGCTAGCACTTTTAGCCACATTAACATAGCTAGCATAGTTAGCGTAATTAGCATTTTAGGTAATGTGTTTTTCTAAGTCAGTTGATGATGCTGATCGCTATGCTAGCACTTTTAGCCACATTAGCATAGCTAGCATAGTTAGCATAATTAGCATATGCAGTTTTGACTAGCCTTCATCAAAAGTGGGCGATGAAGGCGGTGGTGCGTAGAGTTGGGCGTGGAAGTCGGGTTGCGTCTGCGGGCCATACAACGCCGCTTGCGGCTTTAATTATTATTATTCTTCCCGTTTCTAACGGATCCGTAGATCGCAAATTTGACCCCCGCCACATACCCGAAAACTCACCAAAATTGGCACACACCTAGGATAAATTGAAAATGAATTTTCGGCAAAGAGAACATCACCCCCCCCACGATGATGACATCACGGCGAGCGTTCCCGTCAAAAAAATGAATGGGCCTAAAATCGCTTATGGGGCCAAAAAAAAATATTTCGAAATACAGTTACGAAACCAAAACACGTGTGTTGGAGATATCCCAAAGAAGTTATGAAATCATTATGGGATGGCCACACGACCTACGGCTTGGCGGCCATTTTGTGGCAAACACAGAGAAATGGCGATTTTCGTGTTTTTTGACAATATGGGAAAACGATACTTTTGTTTGAGCGATTTTCACGAAATTGCACACACATACCACTAGCACGATTCTACAACTGCCAAAGAAGTTTTGTTGACCTTTGACCTTGGCAAGGGGCGGCCATCTTGAATTTTCATAAAAAAGCACCTTTAGTAACGGATACAAACGAAAACTTGTCCTAGGGATTTTTTTCGATCTTTTTCAAACTTCTCGGGCATCAATGGCAATCAATTGTGGACAAAATGTTGGAATTAGAAGTTGTAGAATTTGAAACGCGTCCGCGTGGCGAATTCGCAACCGTCGCCGTTTTAGCTAGCTCGCACATATTTTATCGGAATAGCCTGAAACTGAAATATGCGATTCCCTGGCCCACACTGAACAAAACGATATCACATACGACAAAATCGATAAAGGAATGTGGCCGTGGTAAACAAAAAACGATCGCAAAAAAAAGTGCTGACTCGGCAAAAAAAAAAAAAAATCGGATTTTATTTTTAAGAATCGGCTAACGAAACCCAGATAACTTTGTCGGGTATATCCAAATAAAGTTTTGAAATCATTACGTGATGGCGACACGACCTACGGTTTGGCGGCCATTCTGTGCCAAAATCTGCCATTTAGAGTTTTTCGCGATTTTACACAATATGGAAAAATGAACTTTTTTTCGAGCGATTTTGACGAAATTTGACTCGCATGTCCTTAGCGTAAGTCTACAATCACCTTTGGAGTTTCGTCGACCTTTGACCTCGGGAAAAGGCGGCCATCTTGAATTTTATATAAAAAACACCTTTACCACCAGATTCAAACGTAAACTTGTCGTTGGAATTTTCATCGATTGTCTCGAAACTTTTTTGACATCAATGGCAAGCTACTGTGGAAAAAATGTTGGAATTAGAAGTTGTAGATTTTGAACGGCGTGCGCGTGGCATGCTAGCAAAGTGGCGCACTGTTATAACTCCCATGTATTTCAATACAATACAGTGAAAATTGAATGCATGCATTAATGCCTGAAACAGAATACATTGAAAAACACTGGATATGGACATATAAGGAATGTGGGCGTGGTTAGCATAAAACCACTGTTGCTAAGGACAACAAAAAGTTTACTTTTACCGATTTGTCCGAAACTGACGTCAATCTGTTCGTCCTCCCAAGGGGACAAAAACATAAAATGGTTGCTATGGAGAAAAAAATCAACAGAAAAGCCGCCATTTTGGAAAAAGTAGGTTTTTTATCAACTTATGACATGTAGCTCTCACCAATGGAGGAATGTGTTTTTCTGAGTCAGTTAATGATGCAGATCGCTATGCTAGCACTTTTAGCCACATTAGCATAGCTAGCATAGTTAGCATAATTAGCATTGTAGGTAATGTGTTTTTCTGAGTCAGTTGATGATGCTGATCGCTATGCTAGCACTTTTAGCCACATAAGCATAGCTAGCATAGTTAGCATAATTAGCATTTTAGGTAATGTGTTTTTCCGAGTGAGTTGATGATGCTGATCGCAATGCTAGCACTTTTAGCCACATTAGCATAGCTAGCATAGTTAGCATAATTAGCATTTTAAGTAATGTGTTTTTCTGAGTCAGTTAATGATGTTGATCGCTAAGCTAGCACTTTTAGCTATGTTAGCATAACTAGCATAGGTAGCATAATTAGCATTTTAGGTAATGTGTTTTTCTGAGTCAGGTGATGTTGATTGCAATGCTAGCACTTTTAGCCTCATTAGCATAGCTAGCATAGTTAGCATAATTAACATTTTAGGTAATGTGTTTTTCTGAGTCAGTTGATGATAATGATCGCTATGCTAGCACTTTTAGCCAAATTAGCATAGCTAGCATAGTTAGCATAATTAGCATATGCAGTTTTGACTAGCCATTATCAAAAGTGGGCAGTGAGGGCGGTGAGGGCGGTTGTGCGTAGAGTTGGGCGTGGAAGGCGGGTTGCGTCTGCGGGCCATACAACGCCGCTTGCGGCTTTAATTATTATTATTATTATTATTCTTGTCCTATAACGGCGTCTTTGAGCTTAATTTTGACCCCCGCCACATACCCGAAAACTCACCAAAATTGGCACACACCTGGGATAAATTGAAAATGAATTTTTGGCAAAGAGAACGCCACCCCCCCCGAAGTCGATGACATCACGGCGAGCGATCCCGTAAAAAAAATGAATGGGCCGAAAATCGCTTATGGGGCCAAAAAAAAACATTTTGAAATACAGTTACGAAACCAAAACACGCGTGTTGGAGATATCCCAAAGAAGTTATGAAATCATTATGGGATGCCCACACGACCTACGGCTTGGCGGCCATTTTTTGGCGAACTCAGAGAAATGGCGATTTTTGTGTTTTTTGACAATATGGGAAAACTACACTTTTGTTAAAGCGATTTTCACGAAATTTCATACACATGCCACAAACACGATTCTACAACTACCAAAGAAGTTTTGTTGACCTTTGACCTTGGGAAGGGGCGGCCATCTTGAATTTTCATAAAAAAGCACCTTTAGTAACGTATACAAACGAAAACTCGTCCTAGGGATTTTTATCGATCTTTTTGAAACTTCTCAGGCATCAATGGCAAGCTACTGTGGACAAAATGTTGGAATTAGAAGTTGTAGATTTTGACACGCGTGCGCGTGGCGAATTCGCAACCGTCGCCATTTTAGCTAGCTCGCACATATTTTATCGGAATAGCCTGAAACTGAAATATGCGATACCCTGGCCAACACTGAACAAAACGATGTCACATACGACAAAATCGATGAAGGAATGTGGCCGTGGTAAACAAAAAACGATCGCAAAAAAAAGTGCTGACTCGGCAAAAAAACTTTTTTTCGGATTTTATTTTTAAGAATCGGCTAGCTAAACCCAGATAACTTTGTCGGGTATATCCAAAGAAAGTTTTGAAATCATTACGTGATGGCGACACGACCTACGGTTTGGCGGCCATTTTGTGCCAAAATCTGCCATTTTGAGTTTTTCGCGTTTTTACACAATATGGAAAAATGAACTTTTTTTCGAGCGATTTTCACGAAATTTGACGCACATGTCCCTAGCGTAAGCCTACAATCACCTCTGGAGTTTCGTTGACCTTTGACCTCGGGAAAAGGCGGCCATCTTGAATTTTTTATAAAAAACACCTTTACCACCAGATTCAAACGTAAACTTGTCGTTGGAATTTTCATCGATTGGGTCGAAACTTTTTGGGCATCAATGGTAAGCTACTGTGGAAAAAATGTTGGAATTAAAAGTTGTAGATTTTGAACGGCGTGCGCGTGGCGAGCTAGCAAAGTGGCGCACTGTTATAACTCCCATGCATTTCAATACAATACAGTGAAAATTGAATGCATGCATTAATGCCTGAAACAGAATACATTGAAAAACACTGGATATGGACATATAAGGAATGTGGGCGTGGTTAGCATAAAACCACTGTTGCTAAGGACAACAAAAAGTTTACTTTTACCGATTTGTCCGAAACTGACGTCAATCTGTTCGTCCTCCAGAGGGGACCAAAACATAAAATGGTTGCTATGGAGATAAAATCAACAGAAAAGCCGCCATTTTGGAAAAAGTGGGTTTTTTATCAACTTATGACATGTAGCTCTCGCCAATGGAGGAATGTGTTTTTCTGAGTCAGTTGATGATGCTAATCGCTATGCTAGCACTTTAAGCTATGTTAGCATAACTAGCATAGTTAGCATAATTAGCATTTCAGGTATTGTGTTTTTCTGAGTCAGTTGATGATGCTGATCGCTATGCTAGCAATTTTAGCGACATTAGCATAGCTAGCATAGTTAGCATAGTTAGCATTTTAGGTAATGTGTTTTTCTGAGTTAGTTGATGATGCTGATTGCAATGCTAGCACTTTTAGCCACATTAGCATAGTTAGCATTGTTAGCATAATTAGCAAATCCAGCCTTGACTAGCTTTTAATTTGCGGGCTGTGAGGGCGGTGAGGTCAGCGGTGGTGCGTAGAGTTGGGCGTGGAAGGCGGGTTGCGTCTGCGGGCCATACAACGCCGCTTGCGGCTTTAATTTCTTATATATTTTTGAGATGACTGGTATCTTGAAATATCCTGACTTACATCACTAGTATTTGTTCTTCAGATATGTCTGCTGGCCATATGTTCCAAATCCTAAATTCAGATATGACTGGTATACGGACATCAGATATCAACAGATATGACATGGATAGAATCTGGAAATATCCTGAACTCAGATATCACTGGTGTTAGTTCTTCAGATATGCCTGCTGGCCATATGTTCCAAATCCTAACTTCAGATATGACTAGTATACGGACATCAGATATCAACAGATATGACATGGATAGAATCTGGAAATATCCTGACCTTGGATATCACTAGTGACGCATCTCATATCTGGAGAGAATCTCATCTCCAGATTCTATCAGAATAAAAGTGTCCCATACTCGGAGTTGATATGCTCAGGACATGAACTTAGAGACAGTCATGTCCGGAGAGTATCCACCGTAGATATCACCAGATATGGGGTATTTCTGAGGATATCCAGACAAATATATGTCCTGATTCTGGGGGCTTTTGCGCAGTGTGTAAAGAAAGTTATTCTCAAAACATTTCATATTTCCTTCAATAATTAAATAATGTCCTTCATCACATTAACTTCAGCCACAAATAATTCAACTTAAATTCTAAAAAGAAAAAACGAGAAACAAAAACAAGATAAATTAGGAACAGTTGTTTCATAAGATTTACAACAATATATAAACAAAAAAAACAAATCCCTCGGTTTGGCTGTCAACGAAGGGGGCGTGGCTAAGACGCCGCTGGTGCTGAGCTGCTGCTGGGCTGCCATGAGTAAGCGTTTGTATGTATGTGTATGCTGAAAACTACTGATGACCAAGTGTGCACCCGAGGTCTAAACTGTAACAATGAAGGGTGAATTGTAAGAAACTATGGTTTCACAGCGAAAAGATTTGATAATGACGTGGACGCGCGCACCAAACCCTGTGGGTGTGTGTGTGTGTGTGTATGTGTGCTCACGGTGTTTGCTCAGCCCGAGAGACGGAGCCGCTCCGTCACATATTTATTTATCCATTTTATCTTGTTTTATGAACTTACACTATATTTTAATGTTATTTTAATTTTAATTTATTTCAACGTTTTATTGTTGTTTGCCTTTGTTGTTTTATTCTAGCTTTCTGTTGAAGGTTTTAATTATAATTGCATGTGAGTTTGACTTATATTATTTTTAGTTTAACTGCATTATCTCCATTTCATTTTTTTATATAGTGTTTATATATAAATATACACATTTAAGGGTATTAAGTGGCATGGTTCCTGACCTGACTTAACAAAAGTGCAGATGGATCCATGACAACCCGGTCTCATCCTAAAATGTGTAGTAGCTACATTTGTTCACATGGAAATGCGTGAGAGTTTTACAAAAACGCCCCCTAAACTGTGACGCGGATATGTTTCATTTTTCTATTCATTTTCTACGAGCCTTCTCAGGATCACGTGACCTTGGAGGTTTTGCCTGCCGTGAGCAAAAAACATGGCGGATGCACGTTCATTTTTCGGTGGAATATCCCATAAAACAAGATATTTTGAGGACTAATTTTTATTTTGACAACATTTCTAGTGAGAAATATACCATTTTCTTTTAAAATATGCTTTCATTTAGGACATACAGTTTGTAGTTTGCCTGTTTCGTTCAACTTTTTCTCCCAAAGGCTCTGTTACGTTGGAGAAACACGTTAACTTTCATTCATATCTGCAGACGTGCGCGTGGGTCACGTGACTAATATGTTTCTCTTTTTTTCCGCAGAAAATTCTATAATATGAGTGAATATGGACTGATTTATTTTTGAAAACATTTCTAGCAGTATATATCCCCTTTATTTTCGTAATATTGCAGACATGAAGTTGTTTTTTTGTTACGTTCAACTTTTCCTCAAAGGATCTGAAAGCGTATGATCTTTTCCATTCATATATGCGGGCTGATGTGGGTCACGTGACGTGACTTTCTCTTTTTTTTCCTGTGGAAAATCTCGTAAAAAGGTACGTTGCGATTTATTAATTTCTTTTATTTACATTTCTAGGGACCCGTGTATAGGTTTTCTCGTTCCGTGTTGCTGTTGCGGCGATTAGGCTTTGATTGACATGTGACAACAAACCGGAAAAATGTTGAGTTCAGGGACGGACCAAGGAGTTCTTTAAATTGATTTTTCTGCATTTTAATTTATTTACACTACGAGTCTAATGGTGTGTGATAAAAAATATAAATATTATGATTAATGAGATAAAACAATTATTTTGATGGAGTTTATAAAATACTAGCATCTATTATATTCTTTTTTCTTTAACTGTCAATTTTTGACGTATATCATATATTATAGTATTACAATGAAGTGCTCTAATTTATCTGTTAAAAATGTTTCATCACTGTTTCCTGTAGTAATTCTCAATAAAGTTTTAAATAGGATATATTAAATAGGATATATTATCTAAAGTAAACGGGCTTTTAAGCCTTCAATTTGCCCCAATTGACATGAAGTGCGCATTTCGAAAAGCCAGTGAACGCAGCGGGCACCCCCACCCCACTCCCACGGATACCACCGGATGAACCCGCAGGAAGGCGCGCGGCTGAAGAACTCTTGTAGTGGGAGGTGGGCGATGCTTTGTACTTTTCTCTGTAGAAAAATCTAATGTTTAGATTTGGGAAACCAGAGATGGGTTTTTAGTAAAAACGTGTTGGCTGTTTAGGATTGACGTTGAATGACGAGGCGTTTTTCCATCTTAAATTTAAAAGGCCGCAGCATCACGGTGAAGGCCTCTTCTGTAGGACGGGGGCGGAAACGTCACGTGGTCTCCGCAGAGGTAAGTTTCCTTTTGGGTCATTTAGCCAGAAACGGGGGTCTGCAGCCCTTAAACAGCTAAGAGCCTTTCCAAACTCACTGTCCAGAACTCAGTAGGACCCACCAGGTGTCTCTTCAGCCTTTAGAAAATCAAACCCTCATTTGCATTTATGTTATTTTGGAAACTTGATAACTACTGGGGTTTACAAAGGCTTTTTTTCCCCACACATTGTGATTTTATGTTGTTAGTACATCTCAGCCAGTATTTTGTTTAAGGGCCTATATCATGCAATATCAACGTTTTAAAATTTTTAAGTGTATTATAATGTTAATTCCTCACAAAAACTAATCCACAGTAGTATTTTGATCCATTCACGCATCTCTCAGCATTCCTCTGAAACCCTCTGAGCACCAGCCCCTCCCAAATCACAATAAGGGGGTCCTCACATTGTGACGTCATCACAAGTGAGGAGCAGCCTCTTCCAGGAAGAGCCTGTGCAGCTAAACCCCCTCCATGCTAACAGACACGCCCACTTTCTCAATGGAGCTAGCGGTGATCAGCAAAATGCTTTCATTGCACAATATGCACATCCATCTTTGCAAAAGTTTGGATGGAAGAAACGCTGCCGACGCCGGTTCTAGGTTGATGTCATGAAGTGGGCGACACCCACAAGAAGAGAAAGGCGGAGCCTCAGAGATCAAGTCGTCTTATTTCTGGGTGGGAGAAAGAGCTGAGATGTTCTTTAGTGTACTAAAGGTAATATCTCATCATATATATATATGGAAATAGTTTACTCTAAATGGCTAGCATGGTATAGGCCCTCTAAATTGTGCGTATTGACCTCAAATTGATTTTTTTGTGGTACGTTGTCAGGTTTAAAAAATTTGTCATAAATGCTGGAATTTCTTAAAATATTGTGCATCACCGCTTGATAGATTATTGAACCATTATGGGTACTGTAGTCAGGAGCCTGGCACAGTAATATGTACTTTGCTTCAACGGTTGAGTAGATCACTTAGTTAAGTAAAGTTTGACTTATCTGACTGTTTTGTTTTGCGTGATGCGTTGTGTCGTCCGCAAAATAGGATATTTGTTTGAATTAAAAACATTTTTATTTTTTGTCAGAGAACCACAGAGGAGGGGTCAAGGGGCCACATGTGGCTGTGGAGCATCAGGCTGCAGACCCCTGGTCTAAAAAGTTATGGCTGATTTGGCTGACCACATTTATTTATCCTAGCGTTGTCAACAAAGATAAAGAGCCGCTCCAATGGAAATCATGTTTTTAAGATCAAACATTTTTCTCATTATTGAGGACATTAACAAAAATATAAACATATACACTATAATATAAGATTAAAACTGTTTCTGAGTATTTATTCAAATCCCAATGGATCAGGAGAAGATGAAACTCATTGTCTCAAAAAGCTCTTAGTTGTGACGCTCTAACTGCCATGAAAGGGCCAAAGTCTGTACTCCGCTCCAATTCTGATGCATCCACTTGCAGACAAATACCAGTAGATCCATTAATGTCCTGAGTTCCCTTGTCTGAGCTGGTATCTGGCTCAAAAGTGTACACATGGATAGCTCCAATGTTGCTCATTGATTTCTTTTTTTGCTATGCTAATGTCAGCTAGGGCTTGTGAGGTGCTATAAGCTAGCGGGAGAGAGAATCAACAAACGGTTTATGGGAAATTAGCAGAGGCAAACATCTGCACCACAGCTCTCAGGTGAAATTCTTATGAGCTGCTGTGCTGCAGAAAAATGTCTTAAAAAAACAAAATGATCGTAATTAAAAACACACTGGGAACGATTTTATAATAGCTAAAAACTCTGTTGGAGTGGGACTTAAAGTCCCACTCCAACAGAATGTCTGATTCCTGATTCTTGTATGTGTGTATGTATGTATATACATAAAAGAACCTCATGTTTTTTTCCCTTTCCTCTCTCAGACTGGTTACTTATTTGGAGACAGCGAGCCGCTGGTTCATCTCAAACACGTCTATCGTTGCATTTTCCCCACGTATTTTCAGTGTGTCTAAAACTAATGTTTTTGCTCGAGCGTGTTTAAAGTTCAAGCCCCGTTAGCTGTCACGCATGTACGTGTGGGACATTTATTCTCCTCAGCTGACCCGACTCCCGCGGGAGCGGTGTGCTGCCGTAACGGCCATGCATAAACCGTCTGATGCGCCGCCGTAACCGTAACCAAAACCTAAACCTTCCTCCGGTTCTGTGCGGCCCAGAGAAAAGTTCAGCACGGACTGCATGTATGTAGAAAATTACGAGCGAATAAATACGTTCTAAAGGAAAGTAAGGAACTCCTTCATGTGGTCTGGGGAGGGAGGGGGCTGTCAGGTTTCCTGCTTTCAAACCCTGTCATTGTCACGCCCCCAAGAGTCATTTACCCCACTGTGATTGGTTTGTCAGCTCCGCGCACGACAATGAAAAAGTGTCATTCATTAAAACTGGCGGGCTGCAGTAACATTAAACCTTCATATTAAGGCGGGGACCGCAAAATATCATCTTGGGGGCCACAAATAGCCTGCGAGTTTGAGACCCCTGCTGTACACTCTGGCACTGGTACACTAGCCGCAGGTTGGAAGAACGAATCAATAGTTCGCTTGCTCATAGCTCAGACGCACATATCAGGTTGTGATGATATTTGTCTCCGTTTCCTTCCCACAGATGTTAACGCGCACTCGATTATCTCTAGGCCCCTCCCCCTACACGCATTTTAGCCACTCACAGTGGCTTTCCCTATTCTTCTCACACGCAGTGGCCCCCTCACAGACAGGTATCACGCGAGAGTGCACGTGCTCGCGTTTCATGAATATGTGCGCGAGTGTGTGTGTCTACCTGCGTGTGTGTGGGCTCGCGTCTCATTGATTATTTCATTGCTCATTGACGTGCCCCTTCCACGTTTAATGTATAAAAAAATACGGAGGGTGGGGGAGGCAAATTTACTGGTCGCACATGTGCGACTGGATGTAAAATTCAGTCGCACACTCTCAAATTTTGGTCACAAAATGCGACCAATTGCTCGCAGTCTGGAGCCCTGACATATGTGTCAAAAACTGGTAAATACTCATTGAAGATGCATCCTTTTTGTGTAGTTTGTTTTCTCAGTTTAATACATTTTGATCCTTTCATTCTGCACAGACATCCTCGCCGTTCAGGCCGGTGGCTGGAACAAGCGGAAGTCAGAAAAGCTGGAGCAGACGTTACCAGAATGATACGTCCAGGTAAAGATTGTGGTAATGTTGTAGATAAATGTTGGCTTGTTTCTTTCATGTTACTCTCATGCTGTTGATGTGGAATATCTCTTGATTTCTTCAGTATTATTAATGCATTAATCTCTTCCCGCAAGGACCAATCAAAATGACCCAGAGAAAAACACTGAAGGGCTTTGTCTGAGCATCAGGAAAACAAGAATCAGCTGTCATCAACATATGGTAAAAATCTTTTGTAACCCTTGTGCTATCTTGTGACCCCACCCTCACATTGACGTGTTCTCCCTACCATGACAAAGGTGGAAAGATTTCATGTAATCCATGGACACCAGTGAAGATCACAAATCATTGAAGAAAAAAGGTTCAGAGCTCTGTCTAGTGGGTCTAGATGACCCAACTCCCAATGTTAAAGTGTCTAGGATAGCACAAGGGTTACACTTTCTAAAGTTGTTGCATAACTGATCAAGCATGATGTGATGGATTGCAGGTTATGGTGCCATGGTAAAGAACTAAAGGCTCTATGATGTCATGCTGCTGACCAGACTGTGGTTGGTGAAGTCCAGCAGCACTGCGGGTCCTTGAAGTGTGGTTGAAGAGCTCTCCTCCAGCTTTTGGAAGGTTCTGCCCCACAAAGCCAGGTGGTTTCTATTTGTGATCTGCATGGATGTCCAGGGCTTGTGGCATTTATGTGTTTTCCTCTTCATTTCATTCTCAGGCAGCACAGAGGCATTGATGGAGAGAGGACGTGAGGGACTAATTGTCTGCTGAGGAGGAGACTTTCTGCAGTTCAAGCCCCAGCTCCACCCCTAAAAAAAGGCTTATATGAAGGAAAACCTCATTTCAACTTTGTACCAATAAATGACTTTTAATTCAAATGAGAGATTTTTTCTGCACCGCACCAATGAAGATTTTTTCAACCTAAATTTCAACAATTACATTATTTTTTACCTCCGTTCAAGTTTCTACAACACTAGCTAAACATTTCAGTGCTCACACCTGTGCTGAAGACACTTCTCATTTTAACTCAAACGTTTGGCCTTTGATTTGTATGTCCAACACCTTAGAATGAAACACTGTCCCATTAAACTCATATAATAAATGTGCTATGCATCTCCAAATCCTTTGTCAGGGTACTGACTACATTTTAATTGTAGCAAGACTGAAGTAAATGTAACAAAATGACAATGAATTATCTTAAATTAGGGGTAAATGACATGAGAAATTAAGAATATTAGAAGTGTGGAGTGATACGTGTATTTATCAGTATGTTAGCTGCAGGAAGGGTGCTGTCCTCGACACGTTCCTTTACTCAGACAGGATGACAGGTAGGGAAGGGGGTAGCCGATGATCTGCTCCAGTATCTTCAGCACTGAAGCTTCTGCTGCTCTTCTTCAGTTTGATCTGAGAGCCAGACCATGATGCAGTTGGACTGGCTGAGCGGTAGGTTGCCAGCAGCTTCAGACGTGCTAATGTGCCTTGTTGCTAACGTCCTGGATGTTAGGAAACCAAGTTAGATCAGCTGAGATGGGGATGCCCAGGAAAGGGAAGCTGTGAACCGTGCTCTGTGCCTACTATAGACCAAGATGACTTTTATGGACTTTTATTTGCAGATCAGCCTTACACTATACAGTTTCCGCACTTGTCTAGAAAGTTCACCTCAGTGACCTTTAATAAGACTTTGTTATTGGCAAGTTAATTACTTATATCCAAGACATGGAGATGTGCGTGGTGGGTCCAGTATGAGCAGGATTTGGGAAATGGCAGTTGCCAAGAACTTGCATGAAGTTTCAAGGTTTTTCCCTTTATTTGGAGGAAAAACAGTTTTTGTCCCTTGTTTGTTGTGCAGAATTGCAAACCTAGAAAGAAATCAAGTTGAAAGAATTTATATAAATTTATTTGCCCTTCTTTTGACCCTTCTACATCATGAATATTTGGTGGCTGTTGCTTGGCGACTGTGAGATCTCTCCATAGGATTGATATGGGCTGGGCCTCTCCATGACCTTGATATGATTGTTCTTCAGCCATTCCTTGGTTGCCTTGGCTGTAGGTTCTAGGTCACTAACCTGTTGGAAGACCCATCCATGACTGATTTGAAGGGTCCTGGCTTAAGGAGGGTAGGAAGTTCTCACTCAGGATTTTCCATTAATGGCTCCATCAACGTGGTGACGTAGCTCTGTGCAGAAAAATAGCCACAAAGCATAATGCTTCCACCTCCATGTTTGACAGTGGGGAAGCTGTTCTTGGGGTCATAGGTAGCAACTCTATTCCTCCAAACCCAATGGTTGAGTTGATGCCAAAGAGCTCAGTTTTGAGCCAAACATTCCATTATGCAGAATAAAATGATAAAGCAAACCCTATTTTTCAGTGTGTGATTTTAATTTTTTCATAAATCTTAGGACAATTAAGATGATAAAAGTAATAAATATATGAAAACAGTATAATACAGTAAATATGTAAATATTTGATATGATGAACAATGCCTATCTGATTTAGACCCAACATGGAATATTTTTTGACACACACACATCAAGTTGTGTTATTTAATGCTCGTAATTTAGACACAAATGATAGAAATGTTAGGTTTATATGCCAAAGAGGCCATGTGAAAATTTTAGTGCAAACACGCATGCGTGCGCGCCGTGCACATAAAGCCACCCCACCCCCACGTATCCGCGCGCCGGTCGGTGGGTGTTGGGCGTCAATAAGGTAATCTGGTTGTCGTGCTTTCTGCATCTCTGCACGAGCTAAAGAAGTCTCAAAGGTAAGAAATGTAAACACACGAGGCAGAAATAAAAATACTTTCAGATCATCTGAAAGTATTTTCAACTGACAGATGAATGCAGCTGTTGTTATTGCTGTGACGGAAGAGCGGTGCTGAAAAATACAGCCTCCATCGAGAGACTGAACGTAACACGACTGCAGGGTACTATGATCATAGAAAAATGTATTAATTATTTGTTTCGACTGTATAGTTATTGTGGTCGAGCAGAAGAAGGGAGGTTTGTGAGAATCGGGGTTACATTAGCTAATGATATGGCAGCGCTCGCGCCACCGCCGGTTTCCCGGCAAAAAAGGAACAGTAATTTCCTGATATATTTAAGTGTTATGATTGACCTATTTTGGGTTTTTCTTCAAATTTACATAAAGAACGTTGTAACAACGATCAGCTGGACTTGGTTTGGTAAATATTTTAAAACAGTCTCTGTCTCAGAGACCTGGACTGACTCCTCCCCCTCACGTTCCAAACAGGAAGTACAAGGAGCTGTAATCCTATAGACTTCTAAAGAGAAACAAACAGCTGTTAGTCAGTCATTCTATGGGTCAGATTAACCATTCTTGTTGTGATACCCTTTTAACTATGTTTTTGCTAATTCCAGTTATTTGTTTTATAAAACTGTTTCTTTATCACAAGTTATTCAAATTATAGACTGACCAACAGATGCCTCAGTAAAAGCATGTGCCACCTTGAATGTTTGTTTGACAAATTCCACCAAGCACACTTTCAGTGGAAGCATTGTGGACTTTCAACAAGCTTACTCCTGATTGGGGACAGTAGTTGCCATAGAAACGTTGACTCAGATCAATCACAGAATTATTCATCTGGTGGTTATTTTTACACTTTTCCTCAAATCTTTAATAAGAAAAAAATAATTCAGTTCAAGTTTAGTTATGCTTTTCTTTTTAATGGGCATTACAGTTTATATAAAACATATAACATGCAATTAAAATGCTTTGTAGTTAAAAACATTTTACACACTATTAAAAGATTCTATAAAATATTATTTAAAAAAAAAAGAATCCTTTCCAAGAAAATCTTGACTACCATATATCTTCCAATTGTAGCCCTGGCGTTTATTCCATCACAGGCAGAACGGTGATGGTTAATGGGTTTATTTTGCAGCAAAATTTCATCAAGAAATGCAGACAAACACCAGCAGATGAACATTTCAGGATTTATTCAAATGATGAGAACATTGGATTGTGTTCTGATCAGCACTGGCTGTTGACGTTTCTTTTCTCTTTGAAGCATCAGCCTCCGTATCAAAAATCCTCTTGGTTAGGGCACTATTGGTACGGGGCAGGGGGGGTTGACGGGTCGGGGTCTCCGCTGAGGCCATCGGCGGTTTCCCCGGCCGGTTGGCTGCCTCGGTCCCGTCAAGGCCTGACCAGAGCTCTTCTAGGGCCGGCGTTTGGGGGTGGGGGCCTGGGCTTGCTCCGGGGGGGGGGGGGGGGGCAACGCTTTCTGGCTCCTCTCTCTCTGTGTGGGGGGGGTGGTGCTGGGCCTGGGGTGTCGGCGCCTCCGGGGGTGGGGCCCCTGAGCTGGGTGGGCCTGGCCCCCTTGTTGGGGGATGTCCTCCTAGCACCCTACCCGCCAATTTTAACTGCACCTTAGACATTTAGGGCCCCTTGGTGGGGAGGGTGAGGGGACGTCACTGTGAGTAATCAGGAGATATCCCCTTAGTGCCCTACCCACCAATTTTAACTGCACCCCCCTTAGTACACACACCCCTCCCCCCTCAATATATACATCCCAACATAAACACACGCACATGCACACACACACCCTCTCAAACACACATACACGCACACACATTTTGCAAGGAAGGTGGGACCTAGGACCATCTGTCCCCTGCCTCTTCCCTGGTGGGAGGTACGGGCCCCTTTGCAACGGCGGCCGTGTCCCCGGGGTGCCGGCTTCCTGGGCCCGGCGGTGCTCTCTCCGCGCGGTGGGGGGGATCACATTACATCTGAGCCGGGGGTGTTCGTGTCCCTGGGGGGTGGGTTCTGGTCCTTGCCCCTGAGTGCTGGGCCCCGCCAAATTTCCAACTGTGGCCGAGCCTGGTCGGGCCATATTTACAACACCCCTTGTGGGCCCTCTTTTTTCCCCGGGGTTCCCCCCTCCTGGGCGGGGGCGGCGGGCCCCTGCCTCGCTCCTCCCTGGACCAACCGTGGGCCGGGCGGATGGCTGCCTGGAGTGCGGAGCGGGTCTCCCTTGGGGGGTCCTGGCTCATACCTGGGGTTGGGGCGGGGGGATGCCCGGAACTCCTGGGTGGTGGTGGGGTGGTCGTCTGGGGCTGTGGGCATCCTTCTCCGGTGGGGCCCTGCGTTGGGTTCTCCCGGCGCGGTGGGGGGGCTGCTTTCCTGGTTGGGCTGGGGCGGCGCTCTCTTTCCCTCCGTGCCTCCCTGCTCTCTGGCTCTGGGGGCCTTGGGGCGGCCCTGCTGGCCCTGGCCTGGGTGGCGGGCTTGGTCGCCCGGGCGGCGGTTGTTCCCTGCCGGTTCCCGTGTGGCATTGGGGGGATTCCGGCTGCCGCTGCTGCTGCGGTGGGGGTCTTGGGGTGGGGATGGCTGGGCACTCTCCCTCCTTCTTTTCACGTTCCACCATCCATTTTAGAAGAACATAAACACTCACCTGAGCACTGGTGTTAGCTCACCTTTGCACTAACAGTTTGCATGACTGAATGACTGAAATATTTCACACTAGTTGGTTTTAAGGCATAAGAATGCGTGTGTGAACACTATCTGTTTTGTGTACATGTCGACAGGTGGACATTTTTGCAGCTAGCAGGTGTGTTTATAACATTTGAGTGTGTGTGTGGACAGGCTCCGCCCTTTATGTACTACATTTGAACCTTACCATAATGATTAACAACCAGTAAACTTGTTGCTTTATGCTGCTTCATGGTCTTATCCCCCTTCCCCTCCTATTATCACCCCCTACCCCCCCTCTCTCTAACGTCCCTCTCTCTTCTTCCCCTCTTTCCTTTTCCGTCCGGTCCATCACCAAAGATTTTCAGACATGATTGAAATTAATAAAGTTTGGCCTCAATTACAAAAGGGGTTTATTCAGACATACCTTTGGTTTGTCTGAAGATTAATAACCCCTCTTGTTAAAGTAAAATATGTCCAACACAAGAGGCCCTCAGCTCTCATCTGTCTGCCCAGCTGTTGGACAGGACAAGTTAAAAAAAAAAAAAATCCTCTTGGTTGTCATGAGGATCTCTTTCCTGGAGACACGCCCACTTTTCCGTCTTTGTGCAATAATTCATGTTCAAACCAGTTATTCTAATTTGTCGCTTTTCTTTGCATTTCCAATAAAAAGTAATACAACAAAATACTTACAGAATTTGTAAAGATTTTGATTTTGTATTATTAATTTGCCTTTTTTAGTCTTTTATTATAAAATAACTATGCATTATTACTTTATTTTCTAACACATTTATCTTAGTTTAAAGTAGTCCTCTTAAACATCTCTTAAACAAGTTTACACTTTTCATCTTTCAGAATGCAGCCGTGTGATTGGAGGAAAAGATTAATATGCAATGAGGACATCAAAAGAAAAAAGGAGCAGTTTTTATTTCACATTATTACTATTTTAAAGTAGAAGTCTAATGTATATACATGCTTTTTTTTATTAATTTGTTTGGCAAATTTACTATGTTAGAGATCTGAAGATTGTTTTGAGTGGTAAACGTTTTTGTTTTATTTATGAAACCCAGATGGAGTCAATGGAGTGATAGTCATGTCTTATTTTGGATATATTATTAATGAATTTATTTATTTATTTTGAAGTGCCTATTTGCAAGTAAAGAAGGCGGGGTTATGGTTAAAATACGTATAGACAATCCAGCAACGTGCCTCTTCAACATGAATTTCCATCAGTTTTTTTGCTTGGTCGCAAATAAATAAGTCCAAATAATAATCAGCTTAATTTGTTTTTTTTTTGTTTATTTAAAATTATATAAATATTTTCTAATTTTCTTTGTCAATAAAAGGAGAAAAGGGGTAGATAATGGATGCATGTCCAAGTTTTATTATTCATGTTCTACAAGTTGTTAGATATTGATTATTTGATGCTTTTGTGCTATGCGTTAAAAATCAATGTAATATTGTAATTATTCATAAATATTTGAATAATACTAATATTTCCTACAAAGGATAACTGACACAAATCAAATTAAAAACAGTCGTCCTGTAAGCACTGAGTGAACAAACTGTTGCCCATCGTCTTCTATCACTGTATGATGGAACCTTCTCTACTTTTCTTGCAGGGGGGGGGGGGGGTCATGGCCTCTACGCTGGATTCCAAAAAAGAGACAAAAAAAACCCCGCCCTCAACCCCCACTCTTAGTCAGACATGTTTATTTTTTTATTTACAATAATAAATAATATACTTTGTACATTTCTTTTGTTTTACTTTTTTATACTTAGTTTCCTTATTTCCTATAATATTTATTAGTAGTTGTTCGTTGATGTTAGTTCTTTTTAGCCCCTTTTATGTTAAAATAGACGTAAATGATCCAGATGCTGATATTCTAATATATAGACAGATTTATGAATGAATTATTCTCAACAGAAGTTCAACACTATTGTGGTAGCAGTTTGACTGTTTTACTGCAATCTGTCGTGCCTAACACACTGTCCATCCCATAAAAAAGAACAATTCTACATCATTAACCTTTTATTATTTTTATTCATATGGCACATTCATAAATACAAAGTTAGAAATTATACCCCCCATTTTTCTATCTTTATCAATGAGTTCAAACAAAACATGAACACAATAAATAACTCTGACAATAAGAAAGCATTTAAAACATTCAATCTGTGCGTCAGTTTCAATGTTTTTGTGAAAAATTTCATAATAATCCCCTGGTTTGTTTCTTTCTTGTTGCTGTTTAGAATTGTTGTTTTAAATTGTTACAGTCAATAAAGTTTGTATAAAAACAACTGCAACTGCAATCTGTCATGGGACATATCTTCCCTCTGAGAAATATTTGATGTTTTGTTTCTTTAAGTATCTGCAAAACAAAAAGTTTGCATTAGTAATGGGAACATTAATTTCTGTAAAAATTAAAACCTGTTTGTCGCAGGGCTTACTTTTAGAACTTAACCTTCCCGATAAAAGTGGGACCAATCACAAAACCAGTTTGGAGCCAAACGTCTTTTTTATTATTTACAGTGTATTTCTAAACTCAATTGGTTGATGTTGAAAAAATACGTTTGCATGGACGTTACGACAGAGTACATCGGTCCCTAGAAATGTTATTAAACGTAAATATTAAACCTCAGACGATCTTATTTTACGAGATTTTTTTCCACAGGAAAAAAAGAAACTCGCGTCACATGACCCCACGTCAGCCCACAGATATGATGGAAAAGATCAGAAATTGTACACAACATTTAGACTTGTAGTGTGAATACTTTAACATGTAAAAGAATATTGAATAAAAAAAATCGCTAAGTAAATTTAGAGAACTCTCCAGTCCATTCCTGAACAACATTCTTCCGGTTTGTTTAAATGTCCTTCAAAGTCGCAACAACACAGCATGAAACCTATACACGGGTCCGTAGAAATGTAAATAATAAATAAATAGCAACGTACCTTTTCACGAGATCTTCTATATGAAAAAAAGAGAAACTCACGTCACGTCACGTCACGTCACGTCAAGTGACCCACGTCAGCCCGCATATATTTATGGAAAAGATCAAACGCGTTCAGATCCTTTGAGGAAAAGTTGAACGTAAAAAACAAAATATGAACTGCATGTCTTCAATGAACGGATATTATGAAAATAAAGAGGATATATACTGCTAGAAATGTTTTCAAAAATAAATTGGTCCACAATCACTCCTATTTTATGGCATTTTCTGCGGAAAAAAAGAAAAACATTAATCACGTGACCCACGCGCACGTCTGCAGATATGAATGAAAGTTAACGTTATTGTCCAACGTAACAAAGCCTTTGGGAGAAAAAGTTGTACGAAACAAGCAAACTACAAACTGTATGTCCAAAATGAAAGCATATTTTAAAAGAAAAATGTATATTTCTCACTAGAAGTGTTGTCAAAATAAAAATTAGTCCTCAAAATATCTTGTTTTATGGGATATTCCACCGAAAAATGAACGTGCATCCGCCATGTTTTTTGCTCACGGCAGGCCAAACCAATGAGTTATATCATGATATATTATATCATGATATAACTCATTGGGCAAAACCTCCAAAGTCACGTGATCCTGAAAAGGCTCGTAGAAAATGAATAAAAAATGAAACGTATCCGCGTCACAGTTTAGGGGGCGTTTTTGTAAAACTCTCACGCATTTCCATGTGGACAAATGTAGCTACTGCACATTTTAGGATGAGACTGGGTTGCTATGATGATGTGTGGTCTTATTTGTAATATCTAGCAATAAATGTAATTTTTGCAATGGCTATTGCATTTGAAACACTAAAGTCTTTAAAATAAACTGTATCTCAGATTCAACTGGCCATCTTGCCCTCTAATCGAAACAAAAGAAAAGGATTTGGCAAGACTTTGTGATGGCATTCATACTGTCTCTAAGAAAGAATATATTTTTGTTCTGTATCTGGCATGTTTAAGTAAAAGAAAACCTTGAAGTAAAAACAAAACTGCATTGTTCAAGTTCCGCTTGAAGTATCATCAGGAAAAACCTGAATTATTTGGTTTTCTGGAAGACACGTCCTTTCAGACGTGGCATAGCCTTTTTTTTCCAGCATTGCTGATTAAATATGCAGATGTTTCCTGATGCTCAGGTATTTTGCGACATTACGCCAAGCATTTTATAACTTTAATTTAACAGCATTTAAGAGAGTTTCTCCTGACCAGATGGTCTAACAACTGTAAGTTACTGGTTTAATTTTTACAATTTCTTTTTCCCCATTGTAAATTTCCTTGGGGGAAAAAACGGTTAAACTAATTCATACCTTAGATTATTCAATTTGATGAAAATTTTGGAGCAAAAAACTAAGTTAAACCCCTTTAAGCACCCTGCAGGCTCCAACTATTTTAAATTCTAAAGCACACAAACTTTTTTCCTCCAGAAATCATACTCATAGTCATATTGAGGAGTTATGTGACTAAAAGAATGAAGTTACATGTTTTTATAAAGAAGGAATAGAACATAAATAAGAAAAAGTACTGAATTTGTCAAGAACTGAACTGTTTAAAGTTAAAACCCCAAGACGTTGGGTATTAAACATGAAAATGCAAATTTGATATTCATTCAAGCAGGTCATTTGTGCGTTCAAAGCTTGTTTATTACAATGAAAAAATGATATGCACCTGTGCAGAAGCAATTCTGCTCCCATCCTCCCTTTAAAGGATGAATGTTATTTTTTTGGGAAACTTGAGGTCATCTGGAAAATGTATTTTTATTTTTGTTTACATACAAACTATCATAAATAATAATAGTAATAATAAATAACAAAGGCCCACTTGTATTGACTTTAAACCACAAAAAAACAAGAGAAATTACAAAATCAAATTACTTTTCTGCTCCAGAACTGATACATTGGTGTTAATATCTATTAGGCCTACTTTAGGACGTGGATGTTGAAGAAATCATGCCATAAATTAACTTACAATGTTTTTAAGTATAGCTTAAGTAAATCAGTCAACAAAAACATAGAATACATTTTCAATCATTTGAAAATTCTTATTTTATATTAATATAGTAATTTTTATAGCTTCAACTTACTCACCTGTGAAGGAGAACGCTTAGGTCTCTTGTGATCCGACCTGTGGTAAAATGAGTCACGTTAGGAACCACCGAGACAGCCCACACAGCGGTCTGATTGGAGACAATCGGCCAATCAGAGTTTGCCTCATTGCATCTTTCGGTCTTTCTTTTTATTTTTTTTTTCATCTTTCGGATGAAAGCGCGTGCGGGTTGAGCGCGTGTGCAGGCGGAGTTAAGCGCGAACAGAAGAGATGCTGGGGAGCGCGAGCACAGGTGTGAGTGAGCGCGCAGAGACCGACCGGATTCATCAGAGGCAAATGAAAGAGTTATTTATCAGACAAAGGTTTTTGTGAGTTTTATCTGTTCAGCTCTGTACATATAAGGTTACAGTCTAGATTCTATTAACGTCACAGTTTAGGGAATGAGGATTTGGGGGGTTTTGAGCGTCATTTTCTTCGGTATGAACAGCGCAGCGGCTGGTAAGTTATTCTGTTTTACCTTTTTTTATTAACTACTTGTTTCTTGATTGTTCTTTTTAAGCCTTAAATATACTTTTTATATCGAAATGTTATTATTTTAAGGTAAATAAAAACTAAACAAAAGTTGAAAAGGGGGTCAAGTTGAGTTTTAGAATTTGAATTTTTATTTAAAGACTCAAAAATGTTTGGAGAAAAGGTTCATGTGAAAAATATTTCCGACAGTCTTGATTCGGACCCATTTTAAAGTTCTAGTTATTTTTCGTTTGTCCTAATTCACTTAAGCGACGTTAGTTTCTCTCGGGTTCTTTAGAAATTGAAATATTGTGTCACTCATGACCCGGTCAAAATTAATAACGCATTTGAAAACTTTTATAAAAACTTGTACACACCACAGATCAATCCGTCAGAGCAAAGTATTGACTCATTTCTTAATAATGTAAACCTGCCCAGGTTAAATGAGGATCAAATCACAAATTTAGACTCTCCGCGTTCATTGTCTGAACTTCATGAAGCTCTGTTACTTATGCCCAATGGTAAAGCACCAGGGCCTGACGGCTTTCCTGCTGAGTTTTATAAGGAATTCTGGGAACAACTGGCACCAACATTTTATAAAACGGTCACATATATTAATGAGAGCCAATCAATGCCACCTAACATGAACTCAGCCAACATAATTCTTCTTCTAAAACCAGACAAAGATCCCACTAGTCCTTCAAGCTATCGCCCTATTTCTTTAATCAATGCAGATGTAAAAATTATCTGCAAAGCACTAGCATAGAATAGAAAAAAATCACTCCTCACATAATTCACTTCGACCAAACTGGATTCATCAAAGGTAGACACTCGGATGATAATGTCCGTAGACTAGTTAATATAATAGACTTTGCCACCATTGAAAACCAGGAAATGACGGTACTATCGCTGGATGCTGAAAAAGCCTTTGACAGAGTAAATTGTAAGTTCCTTATTGCTGCCCTCCATAAGTTTGGTTTTGGAGAAGCATTCATCAATTGGATCAAAATATTATATCACAACCCCAATGCATCAGTTAGAACTAATAAACAGACTTTAAACAGGTTTTTTCTTGGAAGAGGAACCAGACAGGGTTGCCCACTCTCTCCTTCTCTTTTTGCTATATTAATTGAGCCTTTAGCTGCAGCAATAAGACAGAATGAGAGCATTATAGGAATAAAAACCAAACACAGCCATCATAAAATTAGTCTTTATGCAGATGACATATTACTGTTTTTAAGGAATTTACATTCTGTAAATGAAACAGCAATGATCATAAATGAATTCTCCTCCATATCAGACTATTCCATTAATTGGAATAAGTCTGTTTTATTACCACTCAACAGGAATATGGAACAAAGACTCAGAATTCCAGTTAAAACAGGAAATATCAAATATCTGAGTATCTACTTTTCCCCCAAACTTTCAGAACTGGTGCAGCTAAACCACACCCCATTACTGAAAAGCATACAGGACGACCTAACACGCTGGACCAACCTGCCTCTGTCCCTTATGGGCAAGGTAGCCACGGTTAAAATGAAAATCTTACCCAAAGTTAATTATCTCTTCTCAGTGATTCCCACACAACCGCCATTAAAATGGTTCAAAACATTAGACTCATCCATATCAAGCTTTCTATGGAACAATAAACCTGCAAGAATTAGTCTAAAAACTTTAAAATCTGCAAAAAGCTGTGGAGGATTAGAATTACCTAATTTCCACAAATACTTTCTTGCAAATAGATTACAATAAATCTTAAAATGGTTAAAAAATAATCCAGAAACCAACTTATGGTTAGACTTGGAGTTTTTTAAATTAGAGCACTTTGGCTTAGGCCTTTGTTCTGTTTGAGACTGAAGAATTACCACTTAGTGGTACAAAAGTAAAGGTTGGAAAAAAGTCTGTTACACTAAGAAAACTTCATAAAGCCACCCTTTAAATTGTATTTTATATTTCTTTTACTGTGACACAATCTTGCTATTTAAATCAAATTACCCCAAAATAAGGATTTTTCACAGCTAAATTTTAGGTTAGCCAGGGCTGCTCATTCCTGGTCCTTGGGATCCATCACCCTGCCTGTTTTCTAGATCTCCAAGCCCTGCTAGCTGTTGATCAGCTCAACCAGACGTCTCCACATTCTGACTGAATGAACACACCTGGTCCAGC
This sequence comes from Oryzias latipes, assembly GCF_053564925.1. Classification (NCBI taxonomy): domain Eukaryota; kingdom Metazoa; phylum Chordata; class Actinopteri; order Beloniformes; family Adrianichthyidae; genus Oryzias; species Oryzias latipes. The sequence goes on from NC_136258.1 coordinate 24,632,643, forward strand.
TAATCAGCAGCAAGCAATTCAGGGAGAGTTGGAAAACAGGCAGGGTGGTAGATCTCAAGGACCAGGGATGAGCAGCCCTGAGTTAGATTAATACAAGATTAATTAGAATAATTAACTGCAGGTCATGATTAACTAACCACACCCAAAAATGAATCGCATGACAGCACTCATAAATATGTACCTTTGCAGAAACTCCAGGGTTGAAGCCAGCTCAGTTGGATAATGACTGTTAAAGCAGAAGTAGCTTCTGAACATCAGGCACAGTGCTGCAATGTTGTTGTGTACGATGGAGCGGTTCCAAATGAGCATGAACCTCCTTGGGGAAAAGCAAGACTGTCCTAAAGACAGAACAATGGATGAAGTAAACATGTCACTCATGTACAGTGTACAAAGACAAAACCTTTAGAATAATTTAACATTTGAAACTTTACTTACCACATAAATAACAGTTGGAGTCAACGGCACCTGCTGCAGCTGGACCTCGTCTCCATCTTCTACAAGAACATGGCATCCTCCTCATTAAAGTAGCAGAGCAGAAGAAAGCGCATCTCTTTAACATCTCATCTCTTCTGAGCAGCCACTCTGCTCTCCCCGCATCATCTGCAGCCTTTTAGAGTCTGGAAAACCGTCTTGCTTTCATCATTTCTGCAAAAAGAGTGCAAACCATTTCCTTCCTTAGTCTTGGGCCAGGTCTCTTTCCCCTCTGCACAAATTCCTCAGAAAACTTACTCCAAGGAATTTCAAAGCTGTCCTCCCAGTCAATGTATGTACAGTCCTCAGCTTCTGGAAGATGTGGATGACGAACACCTCGGTGACAATAACAAAAGTGATGATGATTGTGTTGGTGAGGTCTCAACAGATGACGATGTGCTGTTCTCTGGTGTTTGGTCTGCAACAAAAAACAAACAAACAGTATAAGTGTATTAAGTTTACACTGTACTGTCAGTGTGTTACCCATTCATATTCATATCCACTTCCGTGCATTACAAAAACTCATTTGTAATGTTTGACACTCACATTTCAATTTCCAGAAAGCAAGACGTTTCCGGGCTTGAACAGGTCTCAAAGCTGGCAGCAAGTCAGCCTCTTCTATGAATCGTAGATCCTCATACAACTCCATTTATTCCAATGGACTGCAAGTGTTCTTCCAGGATGTCTTTTGTGGCTCTCGTAGGACCTCCATAATGGCAGTGTGGAGAAACATGGGTTCTGATTCACTTATTTTCACGTGTAGAATTTAGATCACCTTGAATCAGAAAGGGGAAAAAAAAACGTGTATACACATTTTATACAGCACAAATTAAGATCTGGATAGGTTTTTAAATATGATTTATATGATTCACTAAAATCCTTGTACATATCAGTGTTGACATTTGTTGGCTTAGCTACATCTGTGCTCTCTAAACATCTCCACCACTGACAGAGGGCTGAGAACATGTTTCCCTAATATGCATACTTAAATTTTCAGATTAGGATTTCTAGACATGTGAGCAGTTAATGATGACTTCACTTTAAACACATGTCCATAACCAGTTTCAAAAGATGACGTCACGTGCCAGGCCAAACGTCTGCAAGATGATCTTTCAAACAAGAAAAGGCCTTTAGCGTAAAAATGCATTGAAACTGCACATTTTGAAGTTTGCAATAATGGAAATGGTCTGTGGTGTCGTCACACTGTGAATGGACGAACCCTGCAGACCCTTAACTGAAGAGCAAAATGTCTTCCAACAGTTACTTAGCACTCACGCGTTTGGAAAAATATCGAGGCTCATTCCTGTAAACTCTGCACCGCAAATAACACTTCAATATGTCTATTTTTTATTACAAAAAGTACAAGTTATCCTTTTTAAAATTTAATAATTACTTATACAGCCACAGCCACCGCGAGTAGCCCAGACGTCTGCAGTACTGGCGGAGCTAGCTTAAAACACCTTTAGCATTCAACTGAGTTCAGAGTTGGAGGAAAGAAATCGCAAACTTACCGTGCAAACTTCAAAGATTTTACTTGAATCTTTTCTAGACAAGCAAAAAAAAAGTTGGAGATTCATCCCACGGATTGTTAAAACGCAGAAAAAATACGATAAACGGTCGTCAAAAGTCTCTCGTTCTCTGCACTTCTCCCGCTTGCAGATTCCGGCCCGTTGGTGACGTCAACCACAGAGTTTTCCCTCCCACTGTGATCAACCAATCAGAAATCTGTGTCAAGTGAGGCTGTGATACAGTTTAAAATTCAAATCGGGTTACTCCAGGCTTCTGTTTGTTCAATATGATGCAGACTAAGATCAAGAAAAAAGAAAATATTTTCAGCTTGTAAGGCTGCATGAAGGGGGATTTTTAAAGACAAAGATAAATTAACTCAAACTGAACCCCATAAATCTGTACCGCCCTAAAGTTGATTTATTAATTTGATTATTTTTATTTATGTATTTTATTTGTTTGTTTCAAATCTATTGTTTGTTCACTTTAAGGTGATCCAAATTTGATCCCAAATGTCCTTTATTTAGTTCAGACATCAATGTGTTAAATGTTTTATACCCACCAATATATAAGTGTGCGTATATGCACTTATGCGTGTATGCATGTGTGCCAGTGCATGCGTGTGTTTGTGTTTAACTAAACCTAGCATCATTAACCCAACATACATTCTTCATTTATGTTTATCTAAGCAGTCAAAAGAAAAGTTTATTAAATCGACACTGCAACGTTGTCTTGAAATTTCATGTTTTTTAAAAAGTTTCAAAAATATGTCTTTTGAGGACATGACCGTCTTAATGATTTAACTTTTTTTCTCTTGAAATTGTAATTGAGTTATATAAATGTGTAAGCAATAGACAACTTTTTTAAGTTGAACATAAAATAAATAAATAAATAAATATTATTTTCTAGAGATGAACTATAATGGTGTCATCCTGAGACTCATTTTAGGGCTTGTACTACTCTCATTTTTCTTTTTGCTGAGACAATTAAAAAAAAGGCTAAAACAAGATCTAAATTATTGAGCAACGAGAGACAGAACCATTGATGTCTTTCACTGAGACATAACTGAGATAGGAATTTGAAGTAAGGATATCCAATTGAGACATACTTGAGCGCAACATAATATGGCTCATTTTTCTCTTAATTGAGATCTGGAGAAGAGACAGTTGTGAGAGAATTTTGAGATCTCAAACAGTGCTCACTGTGAGACTTATTTCTCAGGAGAAATGTTTGAGAAGAATGAGAAAAGCAGTTTAGTCTCAAACAGTTCTCATTTATGTCTAGGAGACGTAAATGTGACAGAAACGAGATCTCATCTTCAGTTTTGCTTTGCTATGGGAGGGGACAACCTGGACAGGTCGCCAGTCTGTCGCAGGGTAGAATGTCCACAAACACACACCCATTCACTCTCACACTCACACCGAGGGACAATTTAGAGTTGCCAATTAACCTATGAAGCATGTTTTTGGATGGTGGGAGGAAGCCGGAGACCCCGGAGAGAACCCAGGCATGCAGGGGGAGAACATGCAAACTCCACACAGAAAGGACCCTGTTGATGTTGTTTTTCATGTCCCCCAGCCAGGACTTGAACGGAGGCCTTCTTGCTGTGAGGCAAGAGCGCTAACCACTGCGCCACCGTTTAGCTGTGCTTTTATTATTTTAAGTCAGACCCAAATCTTTTGTTACATTTCAAACATGTAAAATTGTTTATTTTATTAAAAAAAAGTTCAACAAAAGTTTTAAGTTTTGTTTTAGTTTGTGATACAGATCAGAATACCTTGAATTGAACAACTTTGTTTTTTGAGTTTGTGTTGTTTCTAAGAATGTTAAAAAAGTCAGTTTTGTTGTTCTGCTGGAAGCAGCCCTGCTCTCTTCAGTGCCTTGTCCACATTAGGAATCAGTTTTTCCTGGAAGTCCCAAAGTCGTTTGTCTTCATTAAGCTCCTCCAACTTCAAATATCCACGCATAGATACACAAACGTGAATAATGCGACAGACCTCCAGTGGAACTTTGTAACGTTCTCCAAACTTCCTAAGGACTTCATGCACTGAGGTCTGCTCTATCAACCTGAAACACATAGAAATCAAAGTAGTGAATTCATCACATCCTTCATATTTGACTTTTTTGTTCCACATAACATTTTTGTAAATATTTGTTTAAAGTACTTTGGTTTTACTATCATCTTATGTGGATGGTAAACCCCTCTTTCTGGGTCTTCTCTGTAGATGTGCTCCAGAATGTTGATTCCTGGAACCTTCTCCCACTGGGGAAGATGAAACCTCCCACTTGGTTCAAAGTGCTTTTTGGGAAAGATATGGTTCTCAATGAGGAACTCTCCAACCTAAAGTGCATGAATGTGGAACAAAAGATGAGCGTGAACCGTAAAGCAAATGGTGATATTTTTCCCTTTAAGTTGACTTACATTTGAATGTTGTGGTTCCAGCGAGTTCATCAGAGACACCAGGTTTTCGTGTTTATATGGCATTATGATCTCATCTATGTCATTCAGCAGGACATAGCGTGAACGCTCCATGGACCGATACATGCATTCATTAAGGGTCACGATCTGTCCAAAGTAATGCAAGTCTCCTCCATGTTTTGAGAAAAGCCAACCCCTAGATGGATTCAGAAACCTGTCTATGGGCCATGGAACCATTTCAACAAAACCCTCCTGTCTGTAACTTTGTAAAAGACGTTCCAGTTCTGGACCACAGCTGGTGTTGTAGATCACCACTCTGTTCACACCAAGCAACCTGCAAACATGAAGAAGTTATTGGCTCTTTGGAGCATATGATTAGTTGTGTTTAACATTTCAAATGTTAATACAAATGTCTACCCAGTAAGCCAACTATAGGAACAAATAATAGTAATTACATAGAAGGCAGGCAAACACTTGGATACAAATACACAAGATTTACCAATACTCAAAATAAAGATAAAGAGTTAATAATAAAACGTTGAAGTTTCACATGATAAAACAATTGAGGTTTTAATGACAGATGAGAAAATTGGCAGTTTGTTGTCAGATGAGCAGGGCTTATCTATTGTTTAGATCAGTAACAACAATTTCCCTGTTGATGTTCAGTCACTTTTTTATGAGCACCAGAAACAGGAACTGAAATATGCAAACTCCAGCTACCATCTCCTTTTAAAACCCTTAATTGTAAATCCATAAGTGCACTTTAAACACAGCGCAATGAAAGGTTTGTCTTACTTGTACATTTCCAGAGTCTGTGCAAACTGAAGCACGTTGTTGTAATCTCCAAACAGGCTGGAGATACAGACGGTGAAGTTGAACCTTATTTCCTCTTTTTTGTTTCTTATAGGAATGAATACATGGTCAGACGCATTCGATGACGGCTGAGTCAGAACAGTGACAGAAGAAGGATCGCAGTTTTTGGGGATCTGACACAGGACATCTGTGGCAGTGTAAGGAAAACCAAAGTGATCACTGTGTGGGAGAATGGTGGCTGGGGAGGTTTTGTTACACACACCACCACAGCAGAAAGAGCAGTGAAGAGGATTTATGGAGTCTCTCTTGAAAATGCCAATGATGCGTATGTCGAAACCCTTCACTCTCTGGTCCATGAAGGCTGACACCAGGTAGTGTTTGGTATTTTTGAGTGGAGTGATGCTCTCCTCTGAGATTGCTACTGGGCAAAGGACGGGTTTTTCTTGAAGCTTTGAGACTAAAATCCTTTCTGTTCTAATTTTTTCTGTGGTCAGGCTGTAGATGAGCAAGACCATGAGCCCAGTAAAGATGAGAAGGACAAAATCTCTCTTCCAGAGGCAGTTTGTGTTTCCTGTCCTAGTATTCATGACGATTCCCAATCTGAGGTAGAACTGAAATGGGAGACAAAACAACAATGTCACAAAGGTGGTTCTTGAAGGCTGTTAATGGAAAATATTGAAAGGGTTTCGAACAATAATGGATAAAAAAAGATATTTCTGGGCACAGACTTTTAGAATTGCAGGCGGTGTCCGCATTCCTTGACTGCGCCACGTTGTGCCTTTGCTATTTTGTAGAGCTGTCTGGATTTCCCTGAAGTCTCTGCGAAAAACCAGTGGGCATTGATGCTTGTCACTACCCAATCTGCGCAAACATTACGTCGCATATATATATATATATATATATATATATATATATATATATATATATATATATATATATATATATATATATATATATATATATATATATATATATATATATAGATACGTAAAGCGTACACTTTATATATATAATACATCTATATCTGTAGATATATAAAGATATGTATATAGATATGGGGTGTGAGTGTCAGGGGGAAAAGGCAGTTTTCTCTTTAAAACCAGCTTGGACAAATGTTTTACTGATGTCTGATCAGGAAGTTTGCGATTCAAATTTTCTGCCACACAAAGCAAACAGCTCTTTCAGAGGCAGAGACGCCATTTTTATCTCAGAGAAGGAAAGCACTCTGAAGTGATGAAGGCCTTTTGGGCCTTCATCACTTCACTTTATTTAGTTCCTGGTTCAACAACCACACATTCTTTGGCAGGTTTACATCCGTCATACCTTTACTTCAGTTATTTTGCCATAAAAAATCGACTTGTTCAGGAGAATTTTACTTTTGTTTCCGGCATTGTTTTATGGTTCTGAAGTGCTAGGCCAAAAAAGTATTTTGCTTTACAAAAGAAAGAAGATCCATTTAACTTTTTGAAAAACATTTTGCTCAAGGATGAATTACTTTTAAAGGATACCGTAATGGTTTTGAATATTTGTTTGAAGGGTGTGAACATTACCAGTGAGACTAGTATTTGGGTTCAGTGCCATTTGAGTCACCATTCCATATTTTGTGTAAAAAACGGACTAATACTAATTATAAAAATGGTTAATATGCATGGTTAAGTGTCATTTTACCCTAAAAAACAACATGGATGAATTAATTTAGAATAGTATTCTTCTTCAAAAACAATTCAACTAAACTGCTACATTTTGGTTAAAGTTTTTATATAAATATAAGTACTACAAATTTGTTGTAGGTACTATAAACAATGATGTGTGGTCTTATTTGTAATATCTAGCAATAAATGTAATTTTTGCAATGGCTATTGCATTTGAAACGCTAAAGTCTTTAAAATAAACTGTATCTCAGATTCAACTGGCCATCTTGCCCTCAAATCGAAACAAAAGAAAAGGATTTGGCAAGACTTTGTGATGGCATTCATACTGTCTCTAAGAAAGAATATATTTTTGTTCTGTATCTGGCATGTTTAAGTAAAAAGAAAACCTTGAATTAAAAACAAAACGGCATTGTTCAAGTTCCGCTTGAAGTATCATCAGGAAAAACCTGAATTATTTGGTTTTCTGGAAGACACGTCCTTTCAGACGTGGCATAGCCTTTTTTTTCCAGCATTGCTGATTAAATATGCAGATGTTTCCTGATGCTCAGGTATTTTGAGACATCACGCCAAGCATTTTATAACTTTAATTTAACAGCATTTAAGAGAGTTTCTCCTGACCAGATGGTCTAACAACTGTAAGTTACTGGTTTAATTTTTACAATTTCTTTTTCCCCCATTGTAAATTTCCTTGGGGGAAAACACGGTTAAACTAATTCATACCTTAGATTATTCAATTTGATGAAATTTTTGGAGCAAAGAACTAAGTTAAACCCCTTTAAGCACCCTGCAGGCTCCAACTATTTTAAATTCTAAAGCACACAAACTTTTTTCCTCCAGAAATCATACTCATAGTCATATTGAGGAGTTATGTGACTAAAAGAATGAAGTTACATGTTTTTATAAAGAAGGAATAGAACATAAATAAGAAAAAGTACTGAATTTGTCAAGAACTGAACTGTTTAAAGTTAAAACCCCAAGACGTTGGGTATTAAACATGAAAATGCAAATTTGATATTCATTCAAGCAGGTCATTTGTGCGTTCAAAGCTTGTTTATTACAATGAAAAAATGATATGCACCTGTGCAGAAGCAATTCTGCTCCCATCCTCCCTTTAAAGGATGAATGTTATTTTTTTGGGAAACTTGAGGTCATCTGGAAAATGTATTTTTATTTTTGTTTACATACAAACTATCATAAATAATAATAGTAATAATAAATAACAAAGGCCCACTTGTATTGACTTTAAACCACAAAAAAACAAGAGAAATTACAAAATCAAATTACTTTTCTGCTCCAGAACTGATACATTGGTGTTAATATCTATTAGGCCTACTTTAGGACGTGGATGTTGAAGAAATCATGTCATAAATTAACTTACAATGTTTTTAAGTATAGCTTAAGTAAATCAGTCAACAAAAACATAGAATACATTTTCAATCATTTGAAAATTCTTATTTTATATTAATATAGTAATTTTTATAGCTTCAACTTACTCACCTGTGAAGGAGAACGCTTAGGTCTCTTGTGATCCGACCTGTGGTAAAATGAGTCACGTTAGGAACCACCGAGACAGCCCACACAGCGGTCTGATTGGAGACAATCGGCCAATCAGAGTTTGCCTCATTGCATCTTTCGGTCTTTCTTTTTATTTATTTTTTTCATCTTTCGGATGAAAGCGCGTGCGGGTTGAGCGCGTGTGCAGGCGGAGTTAAGCGCGAACAGAAGAGATGCTGGGGAGCGCGAGCACAGGTGTGAGTGAGCGCGCAGAGACCGACCGGATTCATCAGAGGCAAATGAAAGAGTTATTTATCAGACAAAGGTTTTTGTGAGTTTTATCTGTTCAGCTCTGTACATATAAGGTTACAGTCTAGATTCTATTAACGTCACAGTTTAGGGAATGAGGATTTTGGGGGTTTTGAGCGTCATTTTCTTCGGTATGAACAGCGCAGCGGCTGGTAAGTTATTCTGTTTTACCTTTTTTTATTAACTACTTGTTTCTTGATTGTTCTTTTTAAGCCTTAAATATACTTTTTATATCGAAATGTTATTATTTTAAGGTAAATAAAAACTAAACAAAAGTTGAAAAGGGGGTCAAGTTGAGTTTTAGAATTTGAATTTTTATTTAAAGACTCAAAAATGTTTGGAGAAAAGGTTCATGTGAAAAATATTTCTAACATTCTAGATTCGGACCCATTTTAAAGTTCTAGTTATTTTTCGTTTGTCCTAATTTACTTAAGCGATGTTAGTTTCTCTCGGGTTCTTTAGAAATTGAAATATTGTATTAATTGAGAAAAAAAACGTTGATCTTTTCGATTCTTTGGTTGAGTTTCTTATTTGATTTCGGCTTCAAAAACTTTTTTTCATTATTTGAGTTATGAAGAGATCTTTATCACTTTTCATTTTCAAAGCGCACCCGAGACGTTGGCTGTTGCGCAACCGCTTCGTTTCCCTTCAGGGTAACATGTTGGATTAACGATGAAGCCATAATATGTCTCCTTTTACCAGTCACGCATTCGCTGCGGTACCTGCACACGGCAGCTTCAGGAATCCCAGCATTCCCAGAGTTTGTGACGGTGGTCCTGGTGGACGGACAGCCCTTCTCTTACTATGACAGCAGCATCAGAAGGGAACAGGCAGACCTGGACGGTCCAAACCGAAGACCCGAATTTCTGGGAGAGACGCACAAAGAGGTCCATTGTTGACGAACAAGTCTTCAAAAGTAAAGTGGAGATGATTAAACCAAGCTTTAACCAGACAGGAGGTGAGTTATCTCCTTTTTTAAATGAAATTTCGTTATTTTTAATTTAAAAACTATTAATACTTTTGGTGAATCAAATCCCAGAGGCTCTAATTTATGAATTTAAAATCAAATGTTTAATATGGATTATCCTTTAAGCTTTTATTTGTTAAAAAACGTTTTACATATAAAGAAATAAATGAAGAGGAAAAAAATATTTGTAACTCTTATTTTTTCATTTGCAAATGACTGAAAATCCCCATTTGAGTGACATTTTACAGTTTACTCAGGAACTGGTTCTCTAAATCCTTTTGAATTGTGCCTGCGTGTACGAAATGTTATGTAAGGTCGGCAGGATTAATGTATAAATATTATTTAGACATAATTAGAAAAAATAACCAACACATTTCTTGTTCCAGGGCAAATGATGTAGGTAAGTTTGGGTAAAACCTTTAGGAAACATGAAAACCATCCCTGCAGAATTTAGGGAATTAAAAAAATAATTATAGTAAATTGCGAGTCTTTACATGGATTATAAGACATCCAAAAACTGGATATTTTTCAACCCCGTAGTTTTGACGTGTGATTCAAGGAAATTATTTCCTTCTAAAGAAGAAAATATGTCATTATGTGCGCTCCAGGCAATCAGCCTGAAGATCCGCAGTCACGCGCCAGAAAGGAACGCTTCGTTGAAGAAACGACCACAGTGGCAGGTTTTTACGGTTGAGCTCTACAATCCAGTTTTGCAGGAAGAAACTTTGTTCTCTCCGTCTGATCAAGATCTTTCTGATAAACTGAACGCTGTTATCCCCTCAGTTTGTTTGAACAAACGCCACCATTCAACTATTCAACTTCAAACCTGGATCTTTACCAGGAATGAGGAAACGAAAAACAAACAGGTGACTTGAGATCAATGTTATCTTTTGTTCAGGTGATCTGCGCGCTTTTGGGTGTCCGCGGGAACAAACTGCGCTCCGCACGCAAATGTCAGCCTCAAGGCAGGGCTCTCTTTAATAGCAGAAGTGTTTTACTGTGTTGGACTACGATGAATATCACTGCATGTTTTTGTTTGGGGAACTATTTTGTGCAGCGTAAAGTTACATGCCTGTATAAATAAAGGCGGAGTCACCTGCCCCGTTGTTCTTCATGGGTGACAGGTTTAATGGCTGCCGGAAAGTTTAAAGTGCCTCCAGTCTCATTTGTTATAGTGAAACCAGTGGCGGTTTTTGATATGGGTGAAGTGGGCGGTGGACCAGGGCGGCACTTCATAGGGGGCGGCATTTTCCGTGCCCGATGCGTTACACATAATGTGCTACTAAATTCAATGAGGCAGCTTTGAGCTTTTATTTTGACATTGCTGCAGCTGCCGACACTTTGCGCTTTTAGTTTGATACATCAGACTATTAAGAATGTCTTCATTTTATTCCCTCTTCACACTTATGGTGCAAAACAAAAGGATGAAATAACTCAGAGTGAAACAACGTAAAACAGGCACATGAAAAGGAATTAGGCAGAAGAAACACCCGTGCTCAACCCAATTTCGACAAAAGCAGGCAATGGGGATTATTTCCCACAATTCCCACAAGTCCGACACAGCAGACCCGACGCGCACGTGACCACCGTCCTCTGCTGCAAGACGCTTGCGCCCACACCTCTTTGCGGTAGTCATTGGAACATAACAATTCAAAAAACTCGAGAGGGGGCGCAACTCACCGGTGGCTGGGTGAATCAAACTAACAGGTAATTGGGAGTCTTTTTCTATCTGACAATTAACTCTGGGCCGCAGCTGCGCCTCCCGTCATAGAGACGGAGCCGCGTGTGTCAGAGGGAAGGGGAGGGGTGGTGGGGGCAGACCATTTTTTATGGATTGAGTTTTTTTTGGAGGATTTCTGCTGTTGGTGTAGCAAAAAATTAGGGAAATGCCAAATATTTTTTGAGTAATCCCACTGATGAGTTCTATGATTTAGTTTTTAATGTTTTATAAGAGCTAAAAATAGTATTCACAATAAGTTTTTTTTTTTTTTAAGATCTAATCCCTCTGATATGTTTCACAAAGACACACACAGGACGTCACACATTAAGAAATTATTGCTAAAAATGAAGCAGGAGTCCAGCTCTAAAAAAATGATCTAAAAAATGATAAAAGAGCAAAGAAAACTGAATTATTTGATTTGTTATTTCTTCTTATTATTATTTCCAGGCTTTCCTTGTTTTGTTCTGCAACATGTTCATATTTGTATAATTTTGACAGAATATATTTCTATGGAGAGCCAAATATTAGTTATTTAACTTTAACTTGAGTTATTCTGGATAAATGTTCCTGTTTTTATTCATATTTATGTTCAAAAAGTTCAGTTTAAAAGGTTTAAAAGTTTAGCTTTAGTGTGTTCAGTAAATGTTCATCTTCTTCGGCCCAAAACCTTAAGCGTGTTTTTAACTTAGGCCCCCTGTGTGACTGAGTTTGACCCCCCTGTAATACGTGTCTAGAAAATTCATGCATTTTTTGTGTAAAATTGCTAAATAGAAGATAGGAAGAGAGGGAACAAAACAGGATGTTGTCAAATTTTGTATGTGGGGGGGGGGGGGGGGGGGGGGGGGTTACTCGCCCAGGGAGTAAGTTAGTGTAGAACCGCCACTGAGTGAAACAGATCATTTTCAAGAGGGATGTCTGAACCGGGGAGCACGGGTGGGAGCTCGTACGCAGCTCGTCCGCTGCAGGATTCAACATACTGTTATCTTATCAGAAAGTTCGGAATTTAAATCTGCAGCCACACAAAAGAGAGGCGGAGATGCTTTACCTCCGAGAAGGAAAGCGCTCTGTGCGCAGACACACCCTTTAACCACCATCACTACACTATTGAGATCATATTTCCACATCCATAGGTTTTTTTATTTGACAAGTTAACATCCGTTAAACCTTTACTGACTTCAGTTATTTTAGCATAAAAAATCAGTTTGTTCAGGAAAACTCTATTTTGTTTCTGTTTAATGGCTTTGAGACCAAACAAGCGTTTTGCTTTAGAAATAATGCAGATCTGTTTCACTAAAACCTTGTACTCAGGGTTGAATTACTTTGGTTATGAAGATTTATTTGAAGCGGGTGAACTCACTTTTCTAATCAGTTTTACATAAATTTATATATCTTTTTAATTTATAATGCTGCATTCTTCCTCCAAGATTTACAAAACCGAACCAAATATGATGGGATGGTTTAGGAGAAGCGTTCTAAACAAGGTGGGTGAAGGTGTGTCTCTGCACTTTTTCTGTCTGAAGAAGCTGAATTTGCTCTCAATGCAGAGAAGCTGCTGCTTCTGTCTCCCACAGACAAGTCAGGGCTTTTTGTCCATTTAAGTGTTTGAAAATCTACAGAAATGTTGATCCACTCATCAAATCAATATCTTATTTTGTTGTTGGATGTGTATTTTCATTTCCAAATAGGAGTTTGCTAATTTCAGAAAGAACTATTTTAAATAAAAAGTTCATTGAGGTATTGATCAATTGAGGTTGGGTTCAGTCATTTTGATTATATTTAAAACTTCAACAGAAGGAGGTTGTTTTTGTTATTGCTTGTTACGATACAGTTACTGAGGAGCTAACTGTCTGGCTTTTGGCTTCAGATCAGTTCAGTACGGTGGCCCTGAAGTGCAAATCACTCGACAAAAAAAACATTTTAGAGATCATAACGACAAAACTACTTTTGTTTTCCCAAATTCTTTTTCATTTTGTTTATTTTTCTGGAATTTTGTTTAGTTTTCCAAAGTATAATACTGTTTTTCTTATATTTGCTTTTTTTTATTAGTCATTGTGATAATTAAAAGGTTTTTTGAGTTGAGTCATTTGTTGATGGGATTTGCAGTTCAGGGCCACCGTAGCTCAGTGAACTTTAATAACAGGCTATGTTTGGGGTTAGTAGGGCAGTAAAATAAAAATAAGTTTTGCCAGATTTATAACGTTTCTAATATTTTCTGCATTTTTATTACCTTATCAGCATTTACTGTAAACAAATATGCTACTCATGTCATTTGAAAATAGTCTGGCTTAAATGCTAAACTGAAAAGTAAACACAAATGTTCAATAAAAATAATAAGGTTTTAAATGATAAATCTTATTATTGAAGCAAAATAAAATCTAAATCTTTATCCTGAATGGTAAATCTAAATGTTAAAACTTAATGCTTTTTTCAAATATTCATTTAAAAACTAAATGTTTAATCCAACCTTTAATGTTTGGAAAGTATTCTAATATGGCCACGCCTATGAAATGATTCCTAAAAATAAGCCACGCCCCAATCGCTTGTTTAAGGGCCTATATCATGCTCTTCTTAAGCTTTTTATACTAAAAAAATCTCCATATATAAGAAAATGTAATACTTTTGACACAAGAAAGAACCATTCTTTCATGAAATATTTGTTGTTGTCGCAGCTAATTTTTCTACCGGGAAGTACAACGACTCGATGTCTGAGGCACAGCTTTTCGCTCCGTGTGGGTGTCGCCCATTTCATGACGTCAACCTAGAGCCACCCTCGGCAGCATGCCTGTATTTTACCAACGAAAACAAACAACATCTGAACTTTTGCAAAGATGGATGTGAATATTACGCATATATAAAGTGCGTTTTGCCAATCAGCTAGCTCTGCGGTGAAAGTGGGCGTGTGCGTTAGCCTGGGGGCGGGGCTGACAGCACAGACTCTTCCTGGAAGGATATTCAGAGCGCAGGTTTTTAGTGAAATGCTCAGAAATGCGCAAATGGAGAAAAAAAAACACTTTGAGGAATTAGCATTATGATACAATTAAAAGCTCAAAACAGTTGTTTTTGCATCATGTAGGCCCTTTCAATATTCAAATCTGTATTGCTGATTTGACTGTGTGTGAGAAGCATAGTGGCTGAGCGCTGATCAAGGTTCCTGTCTTACAGGTGTTCACATTATTCAGCTGATGTACGGCTGTGAGTGGGATGATGAGACTGGAAGCATCAAGGGCTGGTGGCAGTTTGGTTATAATGGAGAAGACCTCATGGCTTTGGACCTGAAGACGAACACGGGGACGGCACAGACTCCAGCTGCCACCTTCCATAAACACAAAAAGGACAAAGATAAAGGCTGGGCCATACGAATGAACACCTATCTGTCCCAGGGGTGTCCTGATCATCTTAAGAAGTATGTGAGCTATGGGAAGAGCACATTGCTGAGAACAGGTGCGTCCCAAGCCCCTATGTATCTATCATATATACAGTAGATACATTATTTTATGTCTCTCTTTTTTTTACCATCATCAATTGTGCGGCTTTCTTTCAATTTTATTCACATTTTCCTTGTTTTTCTCACCAAACCTGTGTGTTTATTTGGTAACGCAAGTCTGAAAGTTGTTGGAACCAGTGCAGTGAGGTTGTTAGTGACACTCGGCAGTCAAAGGTCCAAAACTTTATTTGAGCATCGTTATTTGAGAACATTTTCATTTTCATGTGAGATCATTTTGTGCTGTTGGTATTTCTTGATCTGAAACACAGCAAGATGTTTTACACAGATAGAAATACTGGTTGCAAATTCAGCTTCATATTTGCACAAAGGCTCATGAAGCAGTGCTAATACACAGAAAGAAAGAAAAACAACTGTGCAAAACATTGTAGTCTAATTAACAATCAGCTGCTGCCTGGCATGATTATTGTTTAAAAATGAGAAGCAACTCTTGTCCTTCACAACCAAAACTGTTAACAGTAAAGAAATATATATTTAGCCAAAAACTATACAAGACTTATGATAAACAGGACGGCGGGTTCCAGTTGTAGCAGGTTTATTAGCTCAGCTAAAAGTCCATAAAGCTAAATCAGGGTCAGGCGGGCAGGGGTCGACAACAAGTAGGAGCCTCAAAGGAGAAACGGGAGAAGTCAGGATCCAGGGTCCCTGAGTGATCAAAGTTCAACAGGTTTAAATTTCAATGGCCACGTGTTTTGGATGTAGAGTCCAAAAACGGACTTAAAACTTGTGTTGCAAAGCACAAACGAATGAGCTTTGAACGCGGAAGCCCAAAACATACATTTACAAAGACTCTTCATTGGAAGTGGCTGCTTCACTGGCTGCCACTGAGAGCATAGCATGAGAGTACCGGTAATAACAATTTAACTCATGGATGGTTTTCTTTTATCAGAGACTCCATCAGTGTTTCTCCTCCAGAAGAATTTCCTGTCCCCGGTCAGATGTCACGCTACAGGCTTTTACCCCAACAGAGCTGTGATGTTCTGGAGGAAAGATGGAAAGGAGATAACCGAAGGAGTGGAGACCGGAGAGATCCTCCCAAACAATGACGGGACCTTTCAGATGAGCACTGATCTGAAACTTTTATTAGACACAACAGAAAAGAAGAGGTACGAATGTGTTTTTCAGCTTTCTGGTGCAAATGAAAGCATCATCACCAAACTGGAGCAGTCAAAAATCAAGACCAATGGAGGTAAGTGGAAAACAGGCATTAGTGTAGCTTAGACATAAATCTTTGAAACTGTTTATAATTTTGATGAATTCATTGTTGTTATAAAATAAACAGGAAAGAATAAAATAATTATCTTTAAATAGTAAAATTAACCACAAAATATATAAAAGAATGTCAGTTTATCAATATGATGGTGCAAGCAAGAAAAACCAGTACTGCTTAAATTAGCCAATAAAATGAAATATGAACAGAAAGACCATAAAGTCTTAAAAAACAATACATATAGTGTACATTTACATTTTTTGTTATTAGATATTTAAAAATCTGCACAACCTTGTGTAATTGTCACTTTTGTGTTTCTGACAGCAAACCCCTATGAAGTGACCATCTCCGTTGTTTTTGCAGTCATTATTTTTGCTGCTGTCATTGCTGACTGGCTCATTGTTTATAAAGGCAGAAAAGGTGAGAAACTTTTCTATTACATTAGTGCCATTAAAATCTATTTCACTTGTTAGAAATGAATCAAATGAATCAAATTTTCTTGCTGAGTTTAGTCAAATAAAAAACAAGAGTGGAATAAATGCAAGTTTTTTAGTTAATATTAGATTGCTATTTTTTATCAGCTGAATGTATTACTATTTATTTACTTGGTTTATTTAGCCTATAGGGAGAACTTAGGATGTCTAGAGTTACAGATTTGTTTAGGAGTTTAGAACAGAACACAAACTCTGTGTTTTTCTTGTTGCAGCTGCAGATCACTTGAACGTAAAGAAGTAAATGCATCTTTGAGTCTGGATGCAAATGAAACTCTGCACTCAGTGATTCGTTTCATCAAATTTACATAGATTCTAAAGGCCGTGTCACACGTGGAATTTTTAACAGATGCATCACGTATGAACATGAATGAATTTCTTTCTTAACTTGTCTTGTCCAACAGCTGAGCAAACAGATGAGATCTCTTGTGTTGGACATATTTTACTGTTAAACATGGGGTTATGAATCTTCTGACACATGAGGTGTATATTTGTATAAACCCCTTTTGTGATTTCGGCTAAATTTTATTTATATTGATTATATTTTTAACACTTTTTTGATGGACCGGACAGAAAAGAAGAAGAGAGAGGGAAGTTGGGGGGTGGGGGTGGGGTACAAAAGATTAATCACAAAGCAACAATTTACTGGAAGTTCATCATCATTACTAAGGTGTAAATGTTGGTCTAAAAGGGGCGGGGCTTGTCTACACACACACTCAAGTGTTACATACCTGTTGGCTCAGAAAATCTTCACATACAAACATGTCCTTATGTACACAATACAACTAGAGTTCACACACATACTTATGCACAAACCAACACATGTAAAGCATTTCATTCAGTCACATATTGGTGCAAAGGTGAGCTCTCTGTGCTCAAGAGTGTGGATTTTCTGCTGAGAGGTCTATTACATAACTTTAAACAGCATATGTGCGCTGTATACAGGATATAAAAGTTATACATCGGTGGTACATGCGTGACCAGTCAGTTTGACATATATGGAACGGTCCTGGAAAGCTACAAATTTGCGTGTGTGTCTCGCAAGAATCACACACAATTCATGTTAAGACCCATCAGCCGAAACCCTCGACGGACATCTGTGCACATCCATGAATAGAATGCAAGGAACACTTATAGATTACGTATATTACGCATGTATCACAAAAGACCGAAATTTCATACGTGGAAAATGGAAAAAAGGTATATAGTGGCTTTGTGACATGGCCTTTAGCTGCTGCTCATCGTGGTTGTTGGTGGTTGTGTCATCCTGTTATGAGCCACAAATCTGTCCAAGAAGACATCCAGTGACAATTGTTATAAGTTTCCAAAATTTTATTGTTTTGTCTCCACAGGTTTTCAAATGAAGTCTGCACTTAAAAAAAAGGGAACTCCATTAATATCATGGATTTACTACGTATTTATTACATTTATTTAATTTAATCTGGCAGCAGATGTATAAAACATTTACAGGGTTGCAACTGTTTGACTTTAAAGAGAAGTTAATTTGACATTTTTCTTTAGCACAATAGATGAGTCTCATATGATTAATTTTTGTTTTCAAACTGGAGTTTGGTGTTGAATATTGTCAAAGGAAGCCAAAAAACAAAAACAAATGAGGTTTAAGACCTTAATTTACTTTCAAGCAGACAACATTTTTCTATGCTGTTTTTTTTTAAAGCTAAGGTGTTTTTGTCTGCAGCTTTATAACTGATATAGGAGCAAAATGCTTGTTCACCATTTAACCAATTGGATAAAAAATAGGATTTTTCATTTTATGGAATAGAAACAATCACAAAGAAATACCCAAGCACTAAAGATTGAAAAACATATATTTTTTGGTAACTTGCCTTTATTCTTACTATAAAAAATCAAACAGTCATCCTTTATCATCATCCTAAATGGATTGAAGAATGATCTTTAGATTATATCTGTTCAGCTTTAAAAATTCACAGTATATCAACCCTCACCTTATGCAATGATACATAAATAGATAAAGCCAATAACTGAATTATTAAAATGCTTGAAAGAATGGCTTCCCTTCCTGACATTTTTATTTGTATATCTTGTGGAAAACACCTTCATCTTAGTTTTTTGAATAACTCAGTTGATAGTAAAGTCATGGTTGAAAAGGTGCAAAAGTTTCCTGATGTGATGAGGAAAATCAATGTAAAGTCCTACAAAGACTATAATATTCAGATATCATGTTGTAAAATTCTAATCAAAAATGGAAATCTGAAAATAATGTCCCATATAAATCTTTTTCACAGTGTGTATAATAGCAAATACAACTATTAAATGAGCACTTCTAAAGAAAAGCTTGGGGGTTTAAAGACAAACAATGAGCCAAACACAAGAAATAAGTGGGACAAGGCTTTCACCAATGTTTTCAGTTATCTCCAACATTCCAAATATGACTTTCTTATGGTTTATATATGTGTCATGTTTAATTTTATTTTATTTTTCATTTAAAAAGTTTGAGGGTAATCTTGTTTGAGTGTGGACAGTTACAGAAATGTGCTGGTTATTAAAGTTTATTTGGAGTTTAGCTAAGGATTATGAAGTTGCTTTTTTTCTAGTACTTCTTTTGTAAAATACAGACATTTACTTTTTTCAACTTTTTGTGGCATTGAGTTTGATTTATTGAAAAGCACCCAGAAAATGTTGCTCTTTTCGTGAAGTTTCGATGGTCATAAAATACTGGTGTAATATGTAAGTGTGTGTGTGTGTACAGACTTCAAAATTAAATAAAGGTAAAAACTTTTGTTGGCTGATCTTAAACTTCTTTTTCCTTTTTAAACTTGTATCCCTCAGGTGTTAAAACATGTGTTTGATTGAAGGTAAAATGAAGTCCCTTCATAATATATGGAGAGAAAATAGCTTTGAAACACGTGTGGTACATTTGTAATACTTGATTTGTATGTAAGAGGGACGTAACACACACCTATTCAGAAAGTTCAAGCAAAGATAAGATGAACTTGTAAGCAAATATAAAAACTCAGGTTCATTGCTTATTATTGTTACTGTGCTCTTCATCATCATCATCACACTCCTCTACAGCATAATCAAAGAAAATACAACAAAAATGAGGAGTCTAGACTGAAAGCTGCACATAAAAAGTCACATTCCTATTTTTAAAACCCATCTTTCTCTTTTTTGATTATTTTATGTTTTATAGTTGGATTGGAAGAAAGATTTCCTTACAGGGTTTGTATGATCTTCTGATACCACACAAAAAAAGACTGTTATTTTTGTCTAAGATCTATTTTAAAAGATTTTTTTACCCAGCAACTTTCAGAAACAGAACATATAGTAATCATCACGCACACAAGAAAACATACAGTTCAGTGTCTCTGAACTGATATGGGAGTTAAGGCCACATATGATTATAAAATACATTTCCTTGACTTTGTCTTTAACACGTGAAACTTGTGACTGAAGCTTGTGCATTACTGTTCTACTCGTTGCTACAGTAGAACAAGAAAAATTGCCTTTAGGCCCTTTTTACATCAACCTTTCAGTTATTCACTCTTGACAGGAGATCAAACTAGTTTCTGGAGTTGGCAGTGTAGGTGTGTGCCTCAAGCAAAGTAAAAAAAAACTTGGCAGGTAAATGAGCTGGAACTTAAATACTGCACATAAACAATCATGAAGCACGTTCAAATGTTCCTGTATTTTATTTTAGCTTTTTAGTTGAAGGTTTAAATAAGAATTGTACATGTGAGTTTGTTGAGTTACATTATTTTTTAGTTTAATTGCATTATCTCCATTTGATTTATTTATAAAGGGTTTATATATAAATATACATGTTTAAGAGTGTTAATTAGCATTAATCCTGACCTGATTTTACAAAAGTGCAGATGGATCCATGAGCAGAGTTTAATGAATGAACCTAATGGGCATTTGTGGAACAGCACTTGACTGGTTCAGGTCTTATCTGGCTGATAGGTCTTTTTGTGTGAGCATCTTGGATGCTGTGTCGTTTTGTGCCCTCCTGTCATGTGGGGTCCCTCAGGGTTCAGTTCTAGGACCACTGCTGTTCTCCCTCTACTTGATGCCTTTAGGCTCTGTCCTTCAGAGACACAACATTGCCTTTCACTGCTATGCTGATGATTGGCAGATCTACTTACCTTTAAAAAAGAATGATGGCTTCAGATAAAGCACTCCTGGATTTCCTGCACTCAAAAACACCAAACACTACCTGGTGTCAGCCTTCATGGACCAGAGAGTGAAGGGTTTCGACATACTGGACATTGGCATTTTCAAGAGAGACTCCATCCATCCTCTTTACTGCTCTTTCTGCTGTGGTGGTGGATGCAAAAATTTCAAGGCCAATAAAACGTGATGCTCTCCTCTGAGATTTCTACTGGGTAAAGGGCGGATTTTTCTGCAGGTTTGCAGGCTGAAATGACCCAATTCCTATTTTTTTGCCCCCTGTATCTTATCTTTTCATGACAGTCTGAACAACACAGAACCAATCTTTTTAACTGCGAAACCAGGCTTTCACCAATGTTTTCAGGTATCTCCAACATTCCAAATATGGCTTTCTTATGGTTTATATGTGTGTCATGTTTAATTTTATTTTATTTTTCATTTAAAAAGTTTGAGGGTAATCTTGTTTGAGTGTGGACAGTTACAAAAATGTGCTGGTTATTAAAGTTTATTTGGAGTTTAGCTAAGGATTATGAAGTTGCTTTTTTTCTAGTACTTCTTTTGTAAAATACAGACATTTACTTTTTTCAACTTTTTGTGGCATTGAGTTTGATTTATTGAAAAGCACCCAGAAAATGTTGCTCTTTGGAGAGAAGTTTCGATGGTCATAAAATACTGGTGTAATATGTAAGTGTGTGTGTGTGTACAGACTTCAAAATTAAATAAAGGTAAAAGCTTTTGTTGGCTGATCTTAAACTTCTTTTTCTGTTTTAAAATTGTATCCGTCAGGTGTATAAACATTTATTTGATCGAGGGTAAAATGAAGTCCCTTCATAATATATGGAGAGAAAATAGCTTTGAAACACGTGTGGTACATTTGTAATACTTGATTTGTATGTAAGAGGGACGTAACACACACCTATTCAGAAAGTTCAGGCAAAGATAGGATGAATTTGTAAGTAAATATAAAAACTGTGGTTCATTAGCCGCAGTGCTCCCATCAACATACAGATCAGCCACCTGTATGGTTTTGTCTTTGTTTATATTTACATTTGGTTGTGAATGTCATGATCACCAGGACAGGGAGCATAAATTACAGCTCAAAGAAATATTATGTCTATAGTTTTACTGTGCTCTTCATCATCATCATCATCACACTCCTCTACAGCATAATCAAAGAAAATACAACAAAAATGAGGAGTCTAGACTGAAAGCTGCACATAAAAAAAAACAGTCACATTGCTATATTTAAAACCCATATTTCTCTTTTCTGATGATTTGATGTTTCAGAGTTGGAGTGGAAGAAAGATTTCCTTACAGGGTTTGTATGATCTTCTGATACCACACAAAAAAAGACTATTATTTTTGTCTAAGATTTATTTTAAAAGATAATTTTACCCAGCAACTTTCAGAAACAGATCAGATTGTAACCATCACGCAAACCTGAAAAAAAACAAAAACATGCAGTTCAGTGTCTCTGAACTGATATGGGAGTTAAGGCCACATATGATTATAAAATACATTTCCTTGACTTTGTCTTTAACACGTGAAACTTGTGACTGAAGCTTGTGCATTACTGTTCTACTCGTTGCTACAGTAGAACAAGAAAAATTGCCTTTAGGCCCTTTTTTACGACAACCTCTCAGTTATTCACTCTTGACAGGAGATCAAACTAGTTTCTGGAGTTGGCAGTGTAGGTGTGTGCCTCAAGCAAAGTAAGAAAAACTTGGCAGGTAAATGAGCTGGAACTTAAATAGTGCACATAAACAATCATGAAGCACGTTCAAATGTTCGGGGTCCGCGGCGGGCGGCTCGGGTTCGGGGTCCGCGGCGGGCGGCAGCGGCTCGGGTTCGGGGTCCGCGGCGGGCGGCAGCGGCTCGGGTTCGGGGTCCGCGGCGGGCGGCAGCGGCTCGGGTTCGGGGTCCGCGGCGGGCGGCTCGGGTTCGGGGTCCGCGGCGGGCGGCTCGGGTTCGGGGTCCGCGGCGGGCGGCTCGGGTTCGGGGTCCGTGGCAGGCGGCAGGAACGGGAGGGGTTGAGTCCGACAACCTCCTCGGAGCCGGAACGGGTCGTGGAGCGTCCGGGACCCTCCTAGGAGCAGGAACGGGAGGGGTTGAGTCCGGCAACCTCCTCGGAGCCGGAACGGGTCGTGGAGCGTCCGGGACCCTCCTAGGAGCAGGAACGGGCGGGGTCGCGTCCAGCAACCTCCTTGGAGCCGGAACCGGTCGTGGACGGTCCGACACCCTCCTCGGAGCAGGAACTGGAGGAGTTGCGTCCAGCAACCTCCTCGGAGCCGGAACGGGAGGAGGTGCGTCCGGGACCCTCCTAGGAGCCGGAACGGGTCGTGGTGCGTCCGGGACCCTCCTAGGAGCCGGAACGGGTCGAGGTGCGTCCAGCAACCTCCTCGGAGCCGGAACGGGTCGTGGTGCGTCCGGGACCCTCCTGGGAGCCGGAACGGGTCGTGGTGGGTCCGACTCCCTCCTGGACGCAGGACCGGGTTGGGACGCCTCCAGTTCCACCACCGGAACCAAAACGGGGCGTCGAGAGGGACGGTGGCGACGACGACGGCCCCTTCGCACAGCCAAACGAGGCCCGTCGAAGAAGGAGGCGGGGAGCTGACCCTCCAAAGTCCACTTGGACTCGACCCCCTCCTCCTCCAGGTAAGGGTCCTCCCACAGCCACAGGTCCTGGTCCAGAGGCTCCAGGAAGGCCCGTGGCCGGAGACTGTCCAGCGCCATCCAGGAGTCAAGGGAGGACTTACGGTGAGGGCGGCGGTGACGGCGACCTCCTCTTGAGGCTAGGCGACTCCCCTCGAAAATGGAACCGGAGACCTGGGACCAGGGGCATCTGGTCCTCTCTGCCTCCTGGCAATATGCCTCCAGGAGCCGCATGTCCCTCATGCCCGGGTAGAGGAACTCGTCCGGCCGTTCTTCGTCTGCCTCCTGGCAGAATGCTCCAAAACACCCAACGTCACTCTCTGCTGGGTACATATTTGGCTGGTCCATAATGTTACGGGGAGCGGTGGGAGGTACCCAGGCGCAGAGAGGAGAGGAGGCAGGAGGATGCAGGGAATGGAGGTTTAATAACAAAACTGGAACTACAAAACAAAACCACTGCAACAGGCAGGCAAAACTCGAGACTCGAAAAACTCTGAAAACGGGGGAGCGAGACAATTACAAACTATGGACCAGCACAGGAGGAAGGGAAAGACAGGACTTAAATACATACAAGGCAACAAGACACAGGTGGAAACACTCAGGACTGAATGGGTCAAGGTAAAACTCAAAACAACAACGAAACAGGAAATACTACAAAATAAAACAGGAAATCAAGGAACAAAACACAAAGTGACTGAAACCGTAACAATATCAACATCTTAAATTGAGTTGGATAGACATAAAAGTTAAGTTGAACATTAACCCTAACTTAATTCAATTACGTGTTACCAATTGAAGTGATTTAGGTTGAATCTAAATACATTAAGTTCACCTAACCTAGGTACATTAAGTAAGACCAATATGATCCATTTTTGTTCAAGTAAAGCTATCCACTCAGGTGGAAATCCTAACCATAATTTGTTTATGTTTATTCAATGTAATAGTTTTTTTAGTGTAGAATGAAATGAAATCATGCAGCACGGATTACAAAAGTTAATCTTTTGGCAGAAAATAGGGATGGCCCATTTGACACGACGCTTTGGCGCATGTTTCACCTTCATGAAACAGAGCAGTTCGGCACAATGTTTCAGGGCGTGTGTCAAAGCACAGATGACGTGGTTGATGACGTATGAAGCGCCAAATGTAGTTTGGTCGAACCACAGTTCAAATGTCACTTGTGTTCGAACAGTTTGGCGCGCTTGTTCTCTAGAAACACGAAAGGAATCCCAAACGTTTCCCGACCAGTTCTATTGTTTCCCCTGTATCTGAATCAGCGTCAGTTCATTGCACTTTACCATGACTCCTGGTAAAAAACGTACGGGGGCTCTGGATCGTTTCAACTCGATTCAATCTGTCTCAAGAAACAATGTATGGTGAGAGAACAAATTTGCAAGAAATCACAAGATGGGGCAAAAACAGGAGGATGGACGTACGGCACACACATGCATATCTACATTAGAAAACAAAAACAACAACTATGGCGTTTCGTCTCTGCTATAAAGTGAAAGGGCATAAAGACAACTGAGCGGGCGTATTCAGGAACTAAGTGAGCGAATCTTACAACCGCGCAGCAAGGTTATAATAGTTTCGGATTTTTTATTAGTTTTAGTTTTTCTTTAGTTTTGAATTTTTGTTTTTAAATTTATTTAGTTTTAATTAGTTTTTAGAGGCTGCTTTACTAGTTTTTATTAGTTTTTATTTTTTGAAATTGCTTCGTTTTAGTTTAGTTTTTATTAGTTTTAGTGTTAGTTTTAGTTTTTTAAGCCAGAGTTTCACCCACCAGGTGAAATTATTATGAGCTGCTGTGCTGCAGAAAAATGTCTTTAAAAACAAAATGATCGTAATTAAAAAAAACACTGGGAACGATTTTATAATAGCTAAAAATTCTGTTAGAATGTCTGATTCCTGATTCTTTTGTGTGTGTATGTATATACATAAAAGAACCTCGTGTTTTTTTCCCTTTCCTCTCTCAGACTGGTCAGTTATTTGGAGACAACATGCACAAATAGTTCCTGGACTGATTTTCTGCTAACTCTGAGATGGAGAGGCTGTCAGGTTCATCTGTTTCAGTGTCCTGCATGCTCTCCCTCTATGTTTGCCGTAGCAGTGGATGCAACTTGCAAAATGTACTGTTTTGAGAGCCAACTGGGGTGTGTAAAAAATTTTTCCACCTACATTTTTGATGGTATAAATGTTTTTCTTATGTAAACTTTTCTGTTCTTTTAGGCTCAGTGGTTATTTTGAAGATGCGTTTCTGACCAAAAACACTGTGGAGACCTCCTTTGTGAACTGCATTCATGGGGAAATAGAAAATGTAAAGTTATTTTCATGTCTTCTTCCTTAAGAAAATGAACATGCCTGCATATATGTTTTATTGTATTTTGTGTCATATCATCATGTTAATATACGACATTCATTTGTTTTGATAGAATCCTGGAGATGGGAGATGTGGAGCAGGAAAGTTTGTGGCAGCACCAGAGTCCTCCAAAAAGTCTTCTGGCAAAGTAAATGAGGAAGGATCGCAGTCTGCCATCGTGGAGTTTTGCTGAAAGGACTGAACATGTTCCATCCATCCAACCATCTTCTTCCATTCATCCAGAACCAGGTTGTGAGGGCAGCAGTCTTAGCAAAGATGCCCACACTTCCCTCTCCTCCAGCTCCTCTTGGGGGACCCCGGGGCCAGCTGAGAGACGTAGTCTCCCCAGCGTGTCCTGGGTCTCCCTTAGGGCCTCTGCCCAGTGAGACATGCATGGAACCCCCCCCCCCCCCCCCCAGGGAGGCGTCCTCCTCTGGATGTAGAGAGGAAGTGGCTCCACTCAGAGCTCTCTCCAGGTGAGCGAGCTTCCTGAACCTGTTCCGTTGAGATATTTTCATGAACCCCTTCTATTTGCAGAAACGGCTTTCTCCACAGACCGTGCAGTTCTTCTGCTCTGATGTAGTCTACGAGTTCTGATCGCATTTGGAGAAGGTTGTGGTTCTGTGTCCTGAGATGCAGGACCTGTTGAACATGTGTCCTTTTCAAGTTCACTCTTGGATGTGTGAGGTAATAATTATCAATGGCTTACTTCTCATTATTCCTGTTGGAGTTTTTTTCTAATCCCTTATGTTTCAAAAGTTTGCAAACATACATTTTGGTTGAAATGATGAGGATCCGAGGATGAAATCAAGAAGGGACAACTTCAGGGAAAGGGACTGAACCGACTGAACAGCTTCCTCTCTTCAGCAGACACATGTTCCGAGTACATATGTGTCAAATATTGGTAAATACTCATTGAAGATGAATCCTTTTTGTGTAATTTGTTTTCTCAGTTTAATACATCTTGATCCTTTCATTCTGCACAGACATCCTCGCCGTTCAGGCCGGTGGCTGGAACAAGCGGAAGTCAGAAAAGCTGGAGCAGACGTTACCAGAATGATACGTCCAGGTAAAGATTGTGGTAATGTTGTAGATAAATGTTGGCTTGTTTCTTTCATGTTACTCTCATGCTGTTGATGTGGAATATCTCATGATTTCTTCAGTATTATTAATACATTAATCTCTTCCCACAAGGACCAATCAAAATGACCCAGAGAAAAACACTGAAGGGCTTTGTCTGAGCATCAGGAAAACAAGAATCAGCATATGGTAAAAATCTTTTGTTACACTTTCTAAAGTTGTTGCATAACTGATCAAGCACGATGTGATGGATTGCAGGTTATGGTGCCATAGTAAAGAACTAAAGGCTCTATGATGTCATGCTGCTGACCAGACTGTGGTTGGTGAAGTCCAGCAGCACTGCGGGTCCTTGAAGTGTGGTTGAAGAGCTCTCCTCCAGCTTTTGGAAGGTTCTGCCCCACAAAGCCAGGTGGTTTCTCTTTGTGATCTGCATGGATGTCCAGGGCTTGTGGCATGTATGTGTTTTCCTCTTCATTTCATTCTCAGGCAGCAAAGAGGCATTGATGGAGAGAGGACGTGAGGGACTAATTGTCTGCTGAGGAGGAGACTTTCTGCAGGTCAAGCCCCAGCTCCACCCCTAAAAAAAGGCTTATATGAAGGAAAACCTCATTTCAACTTTGTACCAATAAATGACTTTTAATTGAAATGAGAGATTTTTTTTCTGCACCGCACCAATGAAGGTTTTTTCAACCTAAATTTCAACAATTACATTATTTTTTACCTCCGTTCTACTACACAATGTAGCTACTACACATTTTAGGATGAGACTGGGTTGTCTTTTTTTCCATCTTAAATAATTATAATTCTTGAACTCTCATATGTCTAAGTTTAAGATATTCTCATTTTTATTTTAAAAAAATCAAAATGCCTCACGTAGAGTGCAGACAACTATTTTAGGAATTTCCATCATCGTCAATACAACAAGTGGCAGGGGTGCTTTATAAACTCATCATCCTCTCACTTATGGTGCAGAGACATAAGCTTAGTAGGGAAAAATAACTCAACAAAACACGGTGAAACACAGTAAAACAGCTAAACCACTAAACACATTTAGTCAAAAACCCACACTTAAACCCAAATCCGTCCAGACAGGCAAAGGGAATGGTATCCCACAATCCCTTGCGGTGCCGATCTAACAGCAGCACCAAAGTTACACCTACTTCATTGAATGAATTTGAATGAAAGTAAAATAACTGTCTGAAAACATGTTATTGTTAAACTGACTAAACCATAAAATGATTTATCTTAACTGAAGCAAATAATTAAGTTAGATCAATGTAAAAAAGTTTATCTTTTCAACATGAATATGTGGTCTTCTCACCCTCTCATGGTGGAAAAAGTATTATCTGAGCTTCTTCATCCACTAAATCATCATCAAATGGACACGCCATGCTGCTTCACCTCTCTGAAAACAAACTAACCATCAACTAAACCTGCTCCGGACCAGGTTATGTTCAGAGCATGAGTTGCTATAGCAACTTGACATACCCTGAAACATACCTCCATTTCTGGAACCGAAAGCTGAGGTTATCATCTTCCTTAGCCTCAAACTTACCGTGGGAGCTAGCATAACCTGCTTTCTGCTTTCTGCAGGTACAGAGCAGAGACGAGCCAAAGATGAGCCAGAGGCAGGAACCACAGCCAGGTGTAGGAGCGGGAGCAAAGGCGAGGTAGACGGTCAGCAACTGGAGCACGGATGAGCCAACAGGAGTCTGGAAGTGTGTGTGGAAGTCTGGAAGTGTGTTCTGGTGTCCCCCAAAGTTCTGTCCTTGGTCCTCTTCTTTTCATTACTTTTCGTCTTCCCCTTGGCAATATCTTCTGTAAATTTAATGTTCATTTTCACTGTTTTGCGGATGACAGCCAGCTCTATGTATCGAGCAAACCTAACTCCTCTTTTCCACCCTCCTCCTTCCACTCTTGTCTATCCGAAATAAAAAACTGGTTCACCTTAAACCTTCTCAAACTAAATTGTGATAAAACTGAACTACTTCTAGTAGGTTCCAAATCCAGCCTCTCCAAAGCCACAAGTGTTACTCTTTCCATCGACCCAGCATCTATCTCCCCCACCCCTCAGGTGAAGTGTTTGGTGTCATCCTAGATAGCTCCTTATCTTTTCAGTCCCACATCAGTAACATTACTGGGTCAGCCCATTTCCATCTACGTAACATTAATCGTATACGCCCCTCTCTCACTGTCCCCTCTGCATCTATTCTGGTTCACAGTCTGGTCACTTCCTGTCTAGATTAGTGTAATTTCCTCCTCTTTGGTTTCCCCCAAAAATCCTCAATAAGCTTCAACTGGTCCAGAACTCAGCTGCCCGCATCATCTCCCTCCTTCAGCCATATCACCCCAGTTCTCCACCAGCTGCACTGGCTTCCCATAACCTCCAGAATCCAATTCAAACTCCTCCTGTTCACCTTTAAAGCCCTCCATAACCTGGCTCATCCATATCTCTCCGACCTCATCCATATCAAAACCTCCTCTCGATCTCTCCGGTCCTCCTCCTCTGTGCAGCTATCTGTCCCTCCGGCCCGCCTCGTCCCTATGGGAAGCAGCTGCTCGGCTCCCAAACTCTGGAATTCCCTCCCTCCTGATCTCTGTAACATAGACTCTCTTCCTACTTTCAAATCTAAACTCAAAACTCATCTGTTTATTTCTGCCTTCCCATCCTGATTCACTTTTAATTTTCTTTTCACATTTACTGTGCTTTTAATGTCTATTTTTTACCTTTGTTTGTACAGTGTCCTTGGGTGTCATGAAAGGCGCTTTAAATAAAATGGATTATTAGATCTTTTTTAAACTTGGTGAAGAAGTGTTTCACTGGATAAAATTTATGAAGAATTTTGAAAGAAATTTTCTTATTTAATTGGTGATGAAATACTTTTGGGGAGGGACCAAACCTTTTCCCACTAAATTCTACAGCCAAACCTATTCCTGTATGAGATAACATGCGGTTTTGTGGAAATCTCATTTTTAACACAGAGAACGGATACTTTGATTATTCCTGCCAGCTAAAACAACAAATCTTTCCACACCACAATTCTGTTAATTTGGGAGGAGAACATGGACTATTAGGAGAACTGCAACACAGAAGTCTTACACCACCTGGGATAGCTCCCGTAACCTGTGCAAACTCTGCAGGTGAGACTTGCAGACTATAGGTGGACAGAAACTCAACATATGACATCAGGTTACCTTGTGGATTAATAAGCTGTGTCACATGAGAAATGTTCTTTTCTAACCAATTTTCAAGAAAAAATAGTATATCTGCATTATTCCAAATATAGTAGCGATGAGGAGAAAAACTATGTTTTTAGATCAAAGTCCATGCCAATAATACCTGCTTATGAAAATTAAACCGTTTTAAAAGAATTTTTCCTATTTTGAATTTACATAATAGAAGAAATATATATCAAATATATATTTTGGTATGAAATTCCAAAATGAGGTTTCACTTTTTAAGAAGTTTTTTAACCATTTAATTTTGAAGACATTATTTAGAGTGGAAAAGTCAAGAAAGTCAAGTCCTCCGTCTTTTGATGAATTAATCACTACTGATTTTCGTACATAGTGAATTCTATTTCTCCAAATTAAAAAGTATCTGATCAATCCTTTTTGCATTTATACTGTCCAGAGATAGCGAGGAAGCAATGTCAACTAGTCTGGTAATTCCTTCCGCTTTTGCTAAGAGGGCACAACCTTTTAGTGATAGATCTCTTTGTAGCCAGCGATTAAATTTATTTTGTGCTTTTGCAATCATAGGATTATAGTTGTTCAGTTCTTTTTGTTTTTTATCTTTAGTTATCTGCAATCCCAAATATGTGACATTTTCTTTGACTACTATACTATTTATGGATGTTAGAGCACATTGTTTAAGAGGAAATAACTCACATTTCTTTAGGTTTAGATAAAGTCCAGATGCTTTTGAAAATGTTACTATAACTTGAAGAACCCTGGGAACCTGTGAGGAGTATTTTAAGAACAATGTTGTGTCATCTGCCAGTTGACTTATAAGAATGTTTTTACCAGCAATAGAAAATCCCAGCAATATTACTCGATTTTATATATCTGCAGAAAACTTGTGCAACCAGAAGAAACAGGTACACAGAGACAGGACACCCCTGTCTTATTCCTCTCTGAAGACAGAATCTGCGAGTAGTGCCAGCACTCAATTTAACATAACTATTTCCGTGTGCGTAGAGTGTTTTAACAGCACTACACAAATATTCCCCAAAAGCCATCTTTTCCAGACAGTAGAATAGAAAAGGATGCTCAACAGTATCAAATGCCTTACAAAAATCAAGGAACAGAATGAAGCTTTCATCATCAGTAATAAGGTCTGAATAATCAATGAGATCTAAAGTCTTAGATTGTTTGAGATGCATCTGTCTTTCATGAAACCTGACTGATTCTCATCTATTACTGCATCAAAAACAATTTTCATTCTCATGGCTAATATTGTGGCAAGAATTTTATAATCATTATTAAGTAGACTAATAGGTCTCCAGTTATCTATTAGCAAAGTATCTTTGTTGGGTTTGGGGATTCAGGGAAAGAACACCCTGAGTCATATTTGTGATACTTTTTGTATAAACAATCAGTAAAAATAGGGTTAAGAGTTCTGAGAAAAGCTTATAAAATTCTGCTGTTATTCCGTCGTTCCCAGGGGACTTGTTGTTTTTCCGATTGTTAATCGCATCTGAAACTTCCTGTAAAGAAATGACAGAATCACATGCCAATTTATCTTCTTCTCTGATTGTATTTATATTATTCAAGGAATCACAGAATGAAATCATTGCTTCCTGACTAAATGTTGTCTTATAAAGTTCACAGTAATAATCATGACAAAAACTGGAAATAAGCTTTTTATCATTTGTAATTTTCCATGTATATTTAACTGTAACACTGAGTCGAACTTTGCTTGGGACTTTTCCTCATTTGAAAAAATAAGGAGTCATTTGTTCCCCTTGTTCCAACCATTTTTGCCGGGATCTCATAAAAGCTCCTTCAGCCTTAGCTTTGTACATATTGTCAAGTTTTAATTGTAAATCTATTAGTCTTAAATTTTGCTCCTCATTTAGGTTTTCTGGTGGTAAACTTAAGAGTTCAGTAATTTCTTCTTCTAATTTAAGTTTAGATTTTGCCTGAATGCTGCGATATCTTCGCAAAAATTTAGAAACTTCAAATTTGAATAGTTTCCAGTTCAAGCTGTAAGCCTTTTCCTGTTGAGCTTTATCCCAGTAAAGTTTAATGAGTATCTTAATCACTGATTAAACACGTTCTTTTTTTAATACTGTGCTGTTCAGTTTCCAGTAACGGATATTTTGAGACCCATTTTCATCAGGAAAAAATTGTATTCTAATTGTGAAGGCTTTGTGGTCAGTTAGTGGTTTTGTTAAAATGTCTGCAGAAACATTCTCTTTGTCTACATGCTTTGAAAGAAGCCAAAAGTCTAAACTTGATTGCTTTGATCTGCTTTTACTACTCCATGTATACTCCCTGTTATCGGGAAATTTGGTCCTCCATGTCACATAAATCCATCTTTCTTCTAGTAGCTTCAGCTCTGATGTAGACTTTAGAGGCTGACCTGGAGGCTGTCTATAAGCGTTTTGGTCCATTACCACATTGAAGGTACCTCCAATTAGCACTTGTGCACTTGGAAATTTGGGTAACTAGAACATTATTTTTTCTTCCAGAGTGTCCAGAAGCTGGTCGCTATCAGAGTTGGAATTATAGCCGTAAATAATGATCATTATAGAGTGAATATTGCTCATTTAAAAAAGTAGAAAAATAAGAACCTTTTTAACTTGTAGGAAAACTTAAGTCCAACAAAAAATACTTAGGTCAACAGCAAACGCAGTTGCATCTTCTTAATCAAACTTGTGTGAAAAAAAAAATAACACTAAGGACATTCAAGTATTAAGTCAACATCCTCTTTGCATATAAAAATGTCAAGAAAAATGACATTCGTATGTCCATTGTGTCAACACTTCAAACTGAACATGTTTTTTTTTCCTTCTCCCTTGTGCTATCCTATGACCCCATCCATTCATTGACGTGTTTTCCCTAGACAAAGGTGGGTGGATAAAGGTGGAAAGATTTCATGTAATCCATGGACACCAGTGAAGATCACAAATCATTGAAGAAAAAAGGTTCAGAGCACTGTCTAGTGGGTCTAGATGACCCAACTCCCAATGTTAAAGTGCCTAGGATAGCACAAGGGTTAAATTGAAGTGACGTTATCGATCACTGTTACGCACCCCCCCCCCCTCGTCTAGTGGCCCAAAAAGGACGCAACACAAAAATGAAGCCCCATCTCCCTCCAGTCTCAAAAGCCAGCACACTTAAAGCAGGTTAAGATATTTTATTTTGATTAAAACATTAGAGATAGAGTATTTACTTCAGAGTGGACCCAGGCCAAAATAACAAACAAAAATTGGCCTACCTAACAAGAACCCAAATCTTACCTAATAAAACCACATAAACCAAAAGACAAGAACTTACCTCCCTAACATAACATAAACATGAGAAAACATGGGTCAAAGTAAATGGCAGTCCACTCCTACAACTCTAAACTCCATATAGTTGGTTTTGGGAGAGGTGGGAGATGTCAAATGAGCCTCCTTTGGTCTTCTTCCTGGTTCCTTTTATAGCAGGTGTGATTCCAGGTGCGACTTCTGGCAGCCAGTCCACCCCTGGTGTTGGAGCACCACACCAATCGCAGCCCGGCACCTGCACACTGACATTTGCAAGACACAAAAAGAAAACCACACAAAGAAAAACGTCTTGGGACGTAACACCCCCATTCCCAAAGATTAAACATTAAAACAAAATGTTTAATACAACCCTGATCGCGAAAGGGTATCAGCTAACACGTTCTCTTCTTGTAATGAACTGAAATATTAAAGTCCTGCAGGATAAGGGACCAGCGCATCAATCTCTGATTTGAATTACGCATTTGAGAGACAAATACCAACGGATTATGATCAGTATAAACTCTGACAGGGCTAGAACTAGAGCCGAGGTAGACCTCAAAATGCTGTAAGGCTAACAGTAATGCAAGAGCCTCCTTCTCTATTGTACTGTAATTTAACTTCTTTGAAAAATAGCTGACTGGATGATCAATCCCCTGCTGATCCTGCTGCAAAAGAACAGCCCCAGCTCCACCAGCGCATGCATCAACCTCCACAGCAAATGGTTTTGAAAAATCAGGTGCAGCAAGAACTGGTGCACTGCAAAGCAATGCTTTAGCTGCCACAAAAGCATTTTCACAATCAGAAGACCAAACAAATGGTAATGAAGGGCTAACAAGATGTGTGAGAGGAGCTACCACTGCAGAAAAATTCTTGCAAAATCCTCGATAGTCACCACACATCCCCAAAAACCAACGCAGCGCTCTCCTGGTCTGGGGGGCAGGGAAATCAAGAATAGCCTGCACTTTTGCAGCCAGTGGGCGTACTTCACCTTGCCCTACTTGTTTTCCCAAATAAGTAATTGTGGCCTTACCAAACTCACATTTTGCAAGATTTAGGGTAAGGGAGGCACCACAAAGACGGCTGAAAATATCAGGCAAGGTTTTGAGATGTTCCGACCAAGTTGAAGAATAAACAACCACGTCATCCAAGTAAGCCTCACAGTTCTTAACTCCAAACAATACTGTATGCATCAGTCGTTGGAATGTTGCGGGAGCATTGCGCAACCCGAATGGCATGACAGTATACTGGAGGAAGTGGTCAGGTGTAACAAACGCAGAGATCTCTGAGGCACGTGGTGTCAATGGCACTTGCCAATAACCCTTCAGCAGGTCTAATTTTGTTACAAAGTTGGCTGAGCCAACTCTATCAATACAATCCTCCATCCTTGGAAGAGGAAACGAATCAGCCTTGGTGACCGCATTTACTTTTCTGTAATCGGTGCAGAAACGAAACGTGCAATCTGGTTTTGGGACCAAAACACGTGGTGAACTCCAAGCACTACTGCTCTGAACAGCTAAGCCATGTTCGAGGAGGTAGCTCACTTCCTGCTCCATTATAGTCCGCTTAGTTGGATTAACGCAATAAGCGTGTTGTTTAATAGGTTTCCGACCTTCCACATCAATGTCATGACTCAGAACAGACGTCTGACGAGGATGATCGGAAAACAACAGCAAATTATCTTCAATCAACCGGATGATGTCACCACGCGCAGGTTGACACTAACAAGACAAAAAACTGTCCAGTTGGCTTAATATTTCAGAATTCCCCAAACAAGCGGTAGGTATAATTCCACTTTTCTCTACAAGTCCATCCTCTGAAATATGATATTCCGAGGGACGAGTACACATGGAGACCGAAATTATTGGAGCATCACCAGAAGTACAGCTCGAGTCCCTTCTGGAAAAATAACGCTTCAGCATGTTGATGTGACAAACTCGAGATTTCTTCTTTCCGTCATGAGTTTGGATAACATAATTGGTGTCATTAATTTTCTTCTCCACCTCATACGGACCAGAAAACTGTGCCTGCAGGCTGGAACCAGGCAAAGGCAACAACACCAGAACTTTATCACCTGCACAGAAACTTCTAGTCACAGACTTCTTATCATAACGTGACTTCATTTTAAACTGAGCACGTGCCAAGTTCTCCTTTGCCAACTGACACACATGATGAAGACGCTCCCGAAAATTACTAACGTAATCCAACACATTACATTCAAGAGATTCCTGAACAGTCTCTCTGACAGCAAAAAGTAAAAGTGGAAGACCCTCATCCCACTCTTTACCAGACTCAAGACAGTATTTAGCCAGCATAAACTTTAGAGTCTGATGGAATCGTTCCAGTGCAGCCTGGGACTCGGGATGGTATGGACTCGAAGTTTGATGTTTAATCTTTAGTTCAGCGAGCACTTGTGCGAACAAACGAGACATAAAATTTGTTCCTTGGTCTGTTTGAATAACCTTGGGCAACCCGAAAGTTGAAAAGAATTTTATAAGCGCTTTCACAATAGGTGTAGCCTTCATTGTGCGCAATGGGATAGCCTCTGGAAAACGAGTGGCAGCACACATCACCGTTAAGATGTATTGATGACCAGATTTAGTTTTTGGCAGAGGACCCACACAGTCCAACAAAACTCGTTCAAATGGTTCTCCCAGAACCGGAATTGGCTTTAACGGAGCTTGTGGAATAGGTTGATTTGGTTTTCCCACAAGCTGACACGTATGGCATGATGGACATTTCTTAAACTCCTCCAATAGGAAAAGTTCTCTTAAATCCTCAAGACTTTTTACTTTGCATGCAGAGCACCACTTATCAAACAAAATACTTTTTTCTCGCGCAAATTCTACAAATGTCTGGTTGGCAGTTTTTACTACGTTCCTGAAGTTCTGTCGATATGCTTCAGGGACAAGTTCATAAGCCTGCAACACAGTTTTCTTCAAAACTTCATAATCTAGACTTTGGTCAAGCAATAAAGAAGAGCAGACTTCTTGGGCTTTACCAACAAGCTTACACTGCAACAGCAAAGACCAACACTCCTTAGGACAATTTAATGCAGTGGCTATGCGCTCAAAAGCACCAAAATAAGAGTCAACTTCTGATTCACGAAATGAGGGAACTAATGGTATATATTTACTGATGTCAAAACCGTTCAAAGGAGAGGCAGATGTGTCTGGAGGTGACGTGGCAACAGATGATCTTTTCTCCAACTCAAGAGCTCTAATGCGAAGATGCATAGCTTGTACCTCGAGCTCTTTGTGACGGGTTTCCACTTCTTTAATACGGAGGGTCAACCGAAGATCCTCGGTGGACATATGAGGATGAAAATCAGAACCCGATTCATTTTTCTGTCTGGCATCGAACACACCAGCAACCTCTGCCACCGTAGTCTCCACAGCATCACCATCCTCAGCAACAGGTGACGCAGAGAACACGCCCCTCTCCAAAAGGGCCTCGCACAGCAGCTGCTTAATCTCAGCTTTCCGGATGCTGGAAGAGACTTCAAGGCCAAAGCTGTTAGCAATGAGAATCAAACGTGCTTTTGTACAGTCATCTAATTTGTCCAGTGACGGAGTCGCCAGAAAATCCTCAAGAAAAACATCCATAATGTCCCCACACCACAAGAAAAAAAACTGCCAACCAGAACTCACATCACAGAGCGGAGAAAAACCAATAGACGAGCCCCCAATTTATGAACCCCCCCCCCGTCTAGTGGCCCAAAAAGGACGCAACACAAAAATGAAGCCCCATCTCCCTCCAGTCTCAATAGCCAGCTCACTTAAAGCAGGTTAAGATATTTTATTTTGATTGAAATATTAGAGATAGAGTGATGATTTTCCAATGATGATTTCCCCTTCTCCTTTGATGAAGGCCCTGGCACCAGCATAGTAGGCCACTTCCAGCAGCTCGAGTCTTCTGAATCTCTGGCCACAGCCGCAGCCTCCTCTCTCTGTCGCCTGTAAAAAATCCTCCTTGAACTGCAGACCACGTTCCTTCATGTAAGGTGAATACTTTGCCGCCATCCAGACTGCATCCCTCCCCAGCCGAGAGATGAACTGCAGAATAATAGCTCTGGGACGTGTGTTGCCTGAAGACTGCCTCTTATGCACAGTGTCTATAACATCCACCAGCTTTTCCTTCATGGAAGGGAGGACCATCTGACAGATCTTTATCACGACAAGGCGGGTGTTTTCATTCTCTGTCTTGGGAACTCCCACAAGCTTCAGGTTCCATCTTCTTGTGTAAGATTCAAGCTCATCCACTCTACTTTGTAGAAGCTTAACAAGCATGCATCTCCAAGGAGTCTGCGCAACACCAGGGTCATCGTGCCTTTAGATGACTCAGCTCATGCTAATAATGTCATTCTTTATTAACTATTGTAGACATTTTGATGACGTGTCTTTATTTTCCATAAATATATTCTTTGTCTGCCTGTCGTTTAGTTGGTGTCAGTATTTGACATAAAGACAGCAGATAATGCAGGAAAACAGCTGCACTTTATGAGATCATAAATAAACAATCCATCATACAACAAATATTCAAAACTATTACGGTATCCTTTAAAAATAATTTATCCCTGATCAAAATGTTTATCAAAAAATAAATGGATCTCTTTTTGATTTGTAAAGCAAAATACTTGTTTGGCCTATAGCACTTCAGAACCATCCAACAAGTCAGAAACAAAAGTAGAATTCTCCTGAACAAGCTGATTTTTTTATGTCAAAATAACTGAAGTAAAGGTATGATGGATGTAAACCTGCCAAACAACGTACAGTTGTTGAACCAGGAACTAAATAAGGTGAAGTGATGAAGGCCCAAAGGGCGTGTCTGCGCTCAGAGTGCTTTCCTTCTCAGAGGTTAAACTGTCATCTCCACCTCTGAAAAAGCTGCTTTGTTTTTTGTGGCAGAAAATTTAAATTCGAAACTTCCTGAACAGACAACAGTAAAACATTTGTGCAAGCTGGTTTTACAGTTTTTCTCAATCGCTTTAGTACAATTCTCAGATCAGAATGAAATTCCCAAAACTATTTGTTCAATCTTCACATCATGATGTCACTTGTGCACATCATATAAGCAGTTTCTCACGTCTTTGAACAAGTTGCAATTGCTTTGGTACATCCATGCAAATGATTATGTATAACTCTCTGCTCTTTCCTACATTATTAATTGTTTATGTCATGTTGATCAAAATGTATTACATAGTTCACTGTGCAATAGTCTTACTCCTCAAAACACCTAGTCATTAGTTCATCGTATAAGTCATTAACTGCAAAATGGTTGACCAAGTTGTCATAATGTGACAAACATATTTTGCTGCATTGCAAGAGAGGATATTCGCTGTGATGTGGATGAGAATTTGTGGCCTAACATACAGGAACGACAAGAGGTGTAGGAAGACCACATCAATTCCTAATGCACTGCCTGGACTGTTGTACAGAATATTGTCCTATCTTTTTTTCCCTTTGTGTTACTGTTTGCAGTGTTTTTTTTCTATGTTGATATGACATGGTCTGTCAAAAAATTACAATATGAACAATAAAAGTGTAAATGTGAATCTTGTCCAGTCTCTTGCAATCAAACATAAAAGGTGTAACTTACATTTTACAATAATTGTCATCAAAACTTTAGCCATAGTTTACATCAGAACCTCCCTCTAAAGTACACAGTTATATTGACAACATGACTAAGTAATTTGACTGTCGTGTTCGTAGACAATGACACAAGGACTTGACATTCTGATGGCACTGACATGTTCAATGACATAAAGACTTAGTTTTGAGAGATGAACTAAAGATTTTGAGCAAGTTACAGGCTTTTGCAAGAAATACATAGTGTTTTGCTGTTTGTACAAATTGTTTTGAGAAATGCACACACGTATTTGCAAACTTCAATTCTGATCTGAGAATTGTACTAAAGAGACTGAGAAAAACTTTAAAGAGAAAACTGCCTTCTCCGCTGAGGGGTTAACAGCCTTCAAGAACCAGTTTTGTGACATTGTTGTTTTGTCTCCCATTTCAGTTCTACCTCAGATTGGGAATCGTCATGAAAACCTGGACAGGAAACACAAACTGCCTCTGGAAAAGAGATTTTGTCCTTCTCATCTTTACTGGGCTCATGGTCTTGCTCATCTACAGCCTGACCACAGAAAACATGAGAACGATAAGAAATCTAGTCTCAAAGCTTCAAGAAAATCCCGTCCTTTGCCCTGTAGCAATCTCAGAGGAGAGCATCACTCCACTCAAAAACACCAAACACTACCTGGTGTCAGCCTTCATGGACCAGAGAGTGAAGGGTTTCGACATACGCATCATTGGCATTTTCAAGAGAGACTCCATCCATCCTCTTCACTGCTCTTTCTGCTGTGGTGGTGTATGTAACAAAACCTCTCCAGCCAATATTCTCCCACACAGTGATCACTTTGGTTTTCCTTACACTGCCACAGATGTCCTGTGTCAGATCCCCAAAAACTGTGATCCTTCTTATGTCACTGTTCTGACTCAGCCTTCATCTAATGTGTCTGACCACGTATTCATTCCTATAAGAAACAAAAAAGAGGAAATGAGGTTCAACTTCACCGTCTGTATATCCAGCCTGTTTGGAGAATACAACAACGTGCTTCAGTTTGTACAGACTCTGGAAATGTACAAGTAAGACAAACCTTTCATTGCGCTGTGTTTAAAGTGCACTTATGGATTTACAATTAAGGGTTTTAAAAGGACATGTTAGCTGGAGTTTCCATATTTCAGTTCCTGTTTCTGGTGCTCATAAAAAGTGACTGAACATCAACAGGGAAATTGTTGTTACTGATCTAAACAACAGTAAGCCCTTCTCATCTCATAGCAAACAACAAATTTTCTCATTTATAAGATACACTTTTCTCTGTCATTAAAACTTCAATTAATTTATCATGTGAAACTTCAAAATTTTGTTTTTTAACTATTAATCTTTAGTATTAACGTTCCTTTTTAGTATTGGTAAATCTTGTGTATTTGTATCCAAGTGTTTGCCTTCCTTCTATGTAATTACTATTATTAGTTCTTATCGTTGGGTTACTGGGTAGACATTTGTATTAACATTTGAAATGTTAAACACAAGTAATCAGATGCTCCAAGGAGTCAATAACTTCTTCATGTTTACAGGTTGCTTGGTGTGAACAGAGTGGTGATCTACAACACCAGCTGTGGTCCAGAACTGGAACGTCTTTTACAAAGTTACAGCCAGGAGGATTTTGTTGAAATGGTTCCATGGCCCATAGACAGGTTTCTGAATCCATCTAGGGGTTGGAGATTCTCAGAACATGGAGGAGACTTGCAATACTTTGGACAGATCGTCACCCTTAACGAATGCATGTATCGGTCCATGGAACGATCACGCTATGTCCTGCTGAATGACATAGATGAGATCATAATGCCATATAAACACGACAACCTGGTCTCTCTGATGAACACGCTGGAACCACAACATTCAAATGTAAGTCAACTTAAAGGGGAAAAACATCACCAATTGCTTTACGGTTCACGCTCATCTTTTGTTCCTTATTCTTGTTCTTTAGGTTGGAGAGTTCCTCATTGAGAACCATTTCTTTCCCAAAAAGCACTTTGAACCAAGTGGGAGGTTTCATCTTCCCCAGTGGGAGAAGGTTCCAGGAATCAACATTCTGGAGCACATCTACAGAGAAGACCCAGAAAGAGGGGTTTACCATCCACACAAGATGATAGTAAAACCAAAGTACTTTAAACAAATATTTACAAAAGTGTTATGTGGAAAATTATAGTGCTTATTGTGCTGCTAAAAGGATCTTATGAATTAACTATTTCAATTTCTATGTGTTTCAGGTTAATAGAGCAGACCTCAGTGCATGAAGTCCTTAGGAAGTTTGGAGAACGTTACAAAGTTCCACAGGAGGTGTGTCGCATTATTCACGTTCGTGTAGCTCTGCGTGGATATTTGAAGTTGGAGGAGCTTAATGAAGACAAACGACTTTGGGACTTCCAGGAAAAATTGATTCCTAATGTGGACAAGGCACTGAAGAGAGCAGGGCTGCTTCCAGCAGAACAACAAAACTGATGCTTTTAACATTGTTAAAAAATGCTTTTCATGTAGCCAGTCCTTTTTATCCTGAGTGATGTGATTGTTATGTTGCAAGATCCAGCAGCAATTCTCCTTCAATGCTCTGACTGTTTAAAAGAAGGTTATGACTAAAATCTCAACATACATGGTCCCATTTGTCCTTTCCTTAATAGGGATGAGTCATCCTGTCCCCCTATGCAGAAAAACAACCCCAAAGCATGATTGTGACAGTGTAGCACCGTCAGCTGGTGGCCGCGCATACACACACCCACACGCCTTGATGCGCACATGCAGACACGCCATTCATTCACTAAAACTTACCTTTCTCTCCATCCCAGGTCGGGGTGCACACGGGGTTGCCGACTCTTAATCCTCATGCATACACTTACACAAAGCTCACACGGCGTCATCATTAGTTGGTTTTGTTTACATGGAGGTCCGTGACCAATCCCACACGTCATGTGACTCACCTGACGTTGTTAGTTGTTAGAGTGTGGGAATTATAATCAAAAGTATAATAAAGTTTTCTATGTTAGTCAAGCAAACATTAGACCCGTGTGTGATGAACTGGTTGTGTGACCACTGTGGAAACTCACAAGACAAAAGGAAAAAAAAGGGGAAGTGAAAGATGTGGGTTAAGAATGAAAACAACTCCTTATATGATGTAAACAAATGTATGCATTGTGACACTAGAATAGCCAAAGCCTTGGACTTCAACAGGAGATTACTGTGATTTTTGTAAATAACATAGATTATGGTTCTTTAGGTGGAAGATGGAAAATGTTTGTTTTTGTGTTATTGAAAGACTGTAAAACTGTTTTCCTAACCCTGAGCAAATGAAGAGTAACACCCAGTAGGAGGGGCTTATGGTTTAGAAAAGGAAATGAGACAGGAAATGATGAGGGTGTCTTGGGATGATGGGGCCTTTATGAGGAGGAGTTGATCTGCTCTATTTTTTCGGAATAAAAGACAAAAGTCTAACCTTGGCTCTTCTGCGTTCATTGGTGGGCAGACAAGCTCTTACCTGAGGAACTCACGGCAATGATGTTTTGAACCCAGTAGGTTCAGTGTTTTTGAGCATCCTTCCTCCTCCAAACCCGGTGAATGGTGTTCATGTCAAAGACTTGCATTTTAATCTTATTAGACCACGTGGCCTTCTCTCAGTCCTCCTATGGATCAGTTAGATGGTCTCTAGGTTACCTATAGATGGCTCTGAACATGTGCTGGTTTAAACAGGAAGACCTTTGGAGCTGTGAAGGATTTAAATTCATGAAATCACGTGTTAATATAGTCATAATTGAATCAGTGAATTCAAAAGTGGCCCAAGTCCACAATTTTTCAAAATAGAGATATTATATGTTTTATGGTCTTCAAGGGAAAAGCTATCTGATTATGTGCAAAAACGTCCCAAGTCCATTGTAATGTATTGACTATGCTTGCCATTTAAAACGCATTAATTGCAAGAGGGGCCAAATTCCTGGACTTTGGTTTCTCTTGCATGGGTTTAGCTTTATCCCACAGATGGAAGCACTAGTTATCCAATATTGCAGTGCCCATGCAGCAGGAGTTTGATTCAAGTGATGAGGAGATTTGGCCTAAAAGAAAACGTAATGAATAAGAACCTTAAGAGCTTGGGATACTAGGGGCAATGACAAGTCTGACTTTGAAGATTGGATGTACCTTTTTGATAACCTGTTCCATTTTAGGAGGAAAACAAATCTGACTTGCAGTTATCATGTAGCAGAAAAAGGGTTTGTATATGAACTGATCCTAAAAACTGTTAAGAATGTGACAATTTGAAAAATAAAGATTATTGTAGATGACAAATATGTGGTTTGTCCATTCTTTCCAGATGTAACTTCTGTTTAATTCAAGAAGGGCCCCAAGTATAGACTTTAGTTTGCTAGTCCTCTCAAATTATAAAGTGAAGTGCTTCATACTATAGCATTTGTAAGCTATGAACTGGTGCTAAATCTGGGTAAAGTATTAATCATTTGGTGTAGCCTCACTTTAAGCTATGCAATTAAAATAATTTCCTGGAAAAACAAACCTCTTAGATTTGGGCCCTCATTGAATTCGCCGATTCAATTGTTACTGTGGTCATGACGTCTGTGCGACAGATGCGAAAGATGTGCCACTGTGCGACACAGACGTCATGTGAAGGACACAAACACAGGTGCCTTCACATGACGTCTGTGTCACACAGTGGCACATCTTTAAACAACACCTTTACCTCCACTCCAGTGGTGGGGTTTTTTCTC
Organism: Oryzias latipes; assembly: GCF_053564925.1. Classification (NCBI taxonomy): domain Eukaryota; kingdom Metazoa; phylum Chordata; class Actinopteri; order Beloniformes; family Adrianichthyidae; genus Oryzias; species Oryzias latipes. Next base: position 24,676,241 of record NC_136258.1, read on the forward strand.
TAACACATCCAACAGACGGAAAGTTTTTCTTTTCTTGGATGGTTCACACCAGAAGGTAATATTCGTAAATCTACTATAAATCTTGCCAAACCACTTCTCTTCATTTATAGATTTGACAAAAGTTGTGATAAGATGACAAACCTGTTTGCATTTGGGTCTTCGCATTAGAGTGATTCATGTAAATAACCCCTATTTTGGTGTCTGTTCTGCCCCAGACTTTGAAGGAAATAAAGAAGTTCTGTTTCTTTACGCATTGCAACACTTCCTTGATTGATACACTGTCAATGTCATGGGATAGTTGTGTGAAATCGTAGAATTTTATGCTTTATACTCTCTAATATAAAATCGAGCTCAGCCTTGATTGGGCAATACCTGGATCATTGTGTGGCTTTGGATTACTCAGCTCATGCTGATAATGTCATTCTTAATTACTTTAACTGCCGTTGCAGTTACATTCGGATATCTTGGGGAGCAGGAACCGTCTTTACATGTGCTTCATAAAAAAAGTCCCTAAAAGTTCCTTTTGTGTAATTTATTCTTTTGCACTTTCTTGAACAGTAAAAATATAAAGCACAAACCACAAAATACTTTTCAATGGCATGAACACGTCCTAACTATGATAATAACATGTTCTAAACATGTTGTAAACACGGTCCCTAAGATTAATGTGCTGCTGTGCTTCCTAAGTTCAAAATCCAAAAAACAAAATGCCAATAAACTCCCAAACTGCATCAAAACCAATAAGAAGCCAGAACAGCTGCATGGCCAAGGAATGACAGGCACATACATGCATGAAATCTAATAAATAACCTAAGTTCAGCCTAATGGCTCCAAAAATTACCTATTGTAGACATTTTTATAATGTGTCTTTATTTTCCATATAAAATGTACTTTTTACTTATGCCGGTCGTTAAGTTGGTGTTGTAAACCTATTTGACATAAAGACAGCCGGTAATACGGGCAGTAAAACAGCTGCATTTTTTTAAATGATAGATAAACAATAGATCATTTATTTGTGAAAGAATTGAGGGTTTTTTTGGAGGATTTCTACTGTTGGTGTTGCACGCAATTAGGAAAATGCCGAATATTTTGGAGTTATGAGTTATATTATTCAATTTTTAATGTTTTATTTGACCTAAAAATGATATTCACAATAACAGGTTTTTAACAAAAAACAAATCCCTTTGATACGTTTCACAAAGACACGCACAGTGACAAAAATATGTCAGCAGTCCGGCTCTAAAAAAATTGACAAAGAGCAAAGAAAATTGAATGATTTGATTAGTCATTTCTTATTTTTAATATATACAGGCTTCATTATTTTGTACTGCAGCATGTTCATATTTGTATAATTTTGACAGAATATATTTTTATGGAGAGCAAAATGTTATAGGTTTAATTAAGGTTTAACTTAATTTATTCTGGATTTATATTTCTGTCTATTTTTGATACATATTCATGTTCAAAAAGTTACATTTTAAAGGTTTAAAAGATTAGCTTTAGTGTGTTCAATAAATGTTTATCTAGTTCAGCCCCCACCCTATGGCGTGTTTTGGATTTAGGCTCCCTGTACAATTAAGTTTGACACCCCTGTAATACGAGTGTATAAAATTAAGCATTTTTTTTGTATGAAATGGGCAAATATAAATAGGGAACACAAAAGGATGTCGTGACAGGTGAAGACAAAAAATCAATGCATCTCTATTATTGTGCAGGAATAAATTCTCACAGTTTTGCAGGAGCAGGCGGGAGTGTAACACATTCGTTGAGGGAGCGGGAAGTAATGTCAAAAATTCGGCTCAACATTTTAATTGCCGTTTTCTGGCATTGGTGTCATTATCTTGTCGTAAACCTAATGTGAGAACAAAAATTACATATAATTATGCAGGAACAAACTTGCTCTGACGAACTTCATTAAAAAAGACTTAAGGTACAGGGACAGATGAGATGAAGGTGAAGTTCCTTTATTTCAAACCCAAAAGATTGTTATTTTTATTTTATTTCATAATACTCCACTGCCTGCATGGTGGTGGGCAGTGTAGGTACCATAACCATTCGGCCTTCAACAACCGTTCAGGGTCCTTCGACTAGTGCTGATGTCACATTTTGTGATTGGCTGTGCGTTGGTCCGATGAGGTTTCAGATAATGATTGGTCTGAACAAATTACGATACTACCATAGAAGAAGATATTATGAGGTACGTTGTAAACAAACAGCTCTGACATGGAGCAAGATTGTCTTGTAAACGTGCTTTTATTATTGTTATGATTATTATTAAACGCATTTGCAGCCGTACGGACTGCATTCCGAACCCTTCTCCGGACCAAACACTATAATTAAGCATCTTCCCTGCCTGCAAACATGAAGCTACGAGACTCCAGCTGCTCTGCTCAGAGACACGGTTCGCTTGTGTGGCGCAGCAGGTTCATTCTGTAATTTCGTTGTACATGTACTATGACAATAAAGATATTTCTAACAGCCACAGATCTTTTTACAAAGTGGGTTGTGGCAAAATCTCTATAAACACTACAAAGAATAATGTCAGACACAACTTATGAGGGAAAAGAAAATTTAGGTTAGAAAAGCAAACGTGAAATGAATAAATGTAGAGCCCAAGCAGATCTGGACGCTACGTAGTTTGTCCAAATGGTTCTACCGTAGTGTGACGTCATCCTCAGTCGAAAAGGACCTCGAATGGTTTTTGCAGGCCGAATGGTTTTGGTACCTACAGCTTGTGGTTTGTTTTGCTCTAATAGAACCTGGACACCCAACTATTTTATGAAACTGACTAATCCAATATAGGATTTCATCAGTTTGACAGTTTTTTTTTAATTATCATGGAAAAATGGAAGTTGTCCATGTTTTTTAACCTGCTGTATCCCTTTCAGGGTCATGGAGTTGTCAGAGCCTAGCTACTGTTGGGCCATGGCGGGGTACACCCTGGGCGGTTCACCAGCCCATCGCAGGGTCACACAATCTCATAGCCAAACACACTCACAGTCACACCTGCAATAATTTAGAGTACTCAATTAACCTATGCAGCATGTTTTTGAATTTTGGGAAGAAGCTGCACAGAGAAAACCCAGACATGCACAGGACATGCAAGAGGAGAACATGCAAACTCCACACAGAAAAGGCCTTCTCGGTGTGACGCGAGAGTGCTAACCACTCCAACGTAGGGCAGCTCTAAACATTGAAATATGACAAGAAATTCAACATTTCTAGATGATCAAATTGTAAATGACAAAATATCTCAAATAAAAGTAATGAAAAGGTTCTATAACACCTCAAAGGGATAATGCACGAAGAAAATAAAAAGCCTTAAGCGATGCCTTTTTTTCCTGTTAGGCCTAATAATCATCTTTGAGTCAAACTGTAACAATGCTGTTTTGTTATTCCTTCATTGTTTTGTTTTTTTACTAAAAAATGTCAGATACAGTACAAAAAGCAGTTGATTTCAGACATTATAAATTACATCACAAAGTCCTTTTTGAGTAAAGAATTAACTCCATATATAAGACAGGGGTCAGCAACAATTATGACATGAAGTGCCAATTTCTAAATTTCCTCCTTCCCAACTGTGCAAACATCAACTACACCGCCAACTGTAGTACCAAGAAATTCGAAACATTTCCAATATATCTGAAATGTTATTCAATTCACAACCAGCAGGTCAAATAGCTTTTTAAAACATACTTTGATATCAACTCAAAAAAAGTGCTTTCACAACAATATTACCTAAGGGAAGTTTGAAAACATTTTTGTTTGATACAATGTTTCAAGAGTGTGTTTTGGCATTTTTGTTACATTATGAGACAGTAACTTGATGTAATTCTGTGGTTGCGCTTTTGTGAAGATCATATTACATCTGAGCCGGGGGTGTCTGTGTCCCTGTGGAACAGGTTTTGGTTCTCAAGCATTTGTTTACTACGCTCTTCGGGAACGCCCACTTCTTCATGAGCGTAGGTGGGCGGCCTTGCTCTGCCTTGCTCTCTCCTGACTTGTTGCGGGGTGGGAAGCCGGTTGCCTGGAGCATCGGGCAGATCTCCCTTGGGGGGCCCTGGCTCATGCCTGGGGATGCCTGTAGAACGTTTCTGGAGGAATGCTCAGAAATACATGAATGAATTAGACATAATCTTTATTCTTTTTTTTCACTCCCGGTAAATGGAGATGTGATCAGCTGTAGTTTTTATTTTAAAACTTTTTCACGTTTCCTTTTGACATTTGGCTGAACAGAAAGAAAGTTTGGGTTTAATCTGACCTTGCTTGGTTATTATTTAACAAACTAAAGGAACATTTTCAGAAATGTTAGCCGTTGCGTTGCCAAAAACGTGACAAACAGAAACAGCAGTGCAAAAACGTGAGCAACAGCTCGCAGATCAGTATCGCGCTTTTTCCACATTGCTCACGTTTCATCCGCAGACGGCCTCATTTCACCCCATCTGTCATCTCTCCAGCAACCGTTTCAAAACAGCAATCATTATGTTTTCATATCACCATGGCAAAAAAATTTTTTTCTTCCCTTCAATATGTATTAATTTAAATGTTCACAGAGGTTGACATGGAAAGTAGTGTACTTTGTGTGAAACAGTTTGCGAATGTTGACCACAATGCATTGCCGTTGAACAATGTATGTGGAAACAAAGAGTGTTTGAATGTATTTATTGATAAACCTACAACATTTTAATCTTCAGAACACAGTGTATTTATAAACGGTCGTTGTACAATGCTCGTGTTGATTAGATTTTTGCTTTGTGAAATCTGTGACATTTAGATTTTGGTGTCCGAAATTGCTTATAAAATCCAGGGCACTTGATCATCCCGCACTGTATAGTTTTTTAGTAGTTATGGATCAGGGAGGAAATTCGGACCAAGCCATTGTAACTAAAAACTTTTTTTTTTAAATCCAAAAAAATACAGACGACCCCTGGTATAGGATATTCACAATAAAAAGCTTTTAATTTATCTATAATTTCTTGACATTATCTTACGCAATGTTCTGCAGTTTAGCGCCAGTGTTCAGCAGTGAAGCTGCCATCAATGTGTCAATGTGTGTGTGCATGGATAAATGGGAATGCACTTTGGGTCTTCAGGGAAAAGCACTATATAAAATATTAGTCATTTATAATTTTTACTGTTTTGAAATATTTCTGGTACAGAAACCTTGTAGACAACTAGATCAATGAATGTCTTGATTTTCTTCATCTGAGCTGGCATCTGGCAGAATAACTGATGGTATATTCCTGTTGCTCAAAATTCCAAAACACACCCAAGTTCCTGTTGACTCTGACAGTTTCTCTGTCACGCAAACATCGACTAGGTCTCTCTTGGACCAAAACTCTTGTGAAGAATAGTTAGAAACTGCCTTTAACTTTTATTACACTAATGGTTTAAACTTAATTCACTGAGCATGTATTGTCATCTCAAAATTATATTACATTTGAAGAAAGCACAGCCAAACTATTGTTCTCACAGTTTATTCTCATACTCCCTTTTTTCTGTGCATGTGTGATCTGCTGAGCAGGCCTCAGACTTCTCTTCACTTTAGCCTTGGAGCTTCTCTCCAGCAGTAACCTGTGGTCATGATTTTCACACGGGGTCCATCGGACGATCTTCTGAATATGCAAATGCAGGGTTTTTATACCAACCCCATCCCTGAACTCGTTGGTTCGGACTTTGAATGCACCATGTTCATCTGTCTGTCCCCTTCGTGTTTGTACGAAGTAAAACCTCCAAAAAAGCTAAGTAACTGTCTCTGAGTCTTATTCATTCATTTCTGTGTGCAGGAAGCTGAAGGGGAACGAACCTAATTACCTATTTTACAGTCCTGTTTAGAATCTCCAGTTTCCTCACATTTGGTCCTTCGAGCGCGGCCGGCAGGGGCCCTGGACACCGCTGGAACCCCTAGGGGAGGGTTGTCTGAAAACCCCGCGCGGTCTGAGACCATGGTCTCAGCATTGACCCATCCGACTTCAGGATCTGTGACCCTGCCCCTGGATCCAGTGGTGCCCTCGGCAACGTCGGACCCTCCTCAAATAACGAGGTTCATTGCTCGGAGTGAGTATGCCACACAGAAAGTCTGTCCTCTCTTTACTTGTTAGGGTCTTATTTTGACTGTGTCTGTGTCCTTGTGTGTGTGTGCGCACATCAAATTTGGGGAGAAATAGAGAAACGGCTGCAGCCTGACTGCTGCGCGGGCATGTTGAGCAGAGCAGCGCCTGCAGCAAGGGTGCTGCGCGTGCACGAGTCAGCTGTGTGCTAAGACTTTAGAAGAGGAGTGTCGTGAGCTGTGTGCGCGACTTTAGAAGGAGAGGTGTCGTGAGCTGTGTGCGCGACTTATTGAGAATAAACGGTGTAGGTGTCATGAGCTGTGTGAGCGAGTTTTGGGAATAAACAGAGCTCCGGAGAAGCTATGTGTGTGTAACGCTTTTTATGTCTCTCTGTCTGTGTCTGAGTGTGCCTTTTTCGACAGCTTCTGTGGTGCATGCTCGCTTTGATTAATGCCTCTTTCTAAAACAAAATAGTGACTCAGTTGACAAATACTTAGGTTTCTTTTCTGATTCTCCAAGCTTTTTCTGCTGATTAGATTCAGTGCTGGAGAATCCATAAAATGGGTTACTTGGGTGGGAACTCTTGTTTGTGATTGGAATAGAGAACGTTGTAGCTGATCATCGATCAAAAACCTCAAAAAGATGGGTGGGACTCATTTGCAAAATCTAACAAAGACAGTAAGAAAGCACATTGATCAGGTCCAAAAAGCTTTTCATAAAGTTTGGAAGTATGTGGGAAGTCAGGATCAGACATTAATCAAGTATTTGGATAAATGGGTTAAAGATTATGGATTTCATAGAAAGAAATCTGCTGGTAGATCTGACAGGTTGATCTTTTCACATAACACCTGTTCCAAGTCTAACCATTAGTTGGTTTCTGGATTATTTTTTAACCATTTTAAGATGTTTTGTAATCTATTTGCGAGAAAGTACTTGTGGAAGTTAGGTAATTCTAATCCTACACAGCTTTTTGCAGATTTTAAAGTTTTTAGACTAATTCTTGCAGGTTTATTGTTCCATAAAAAGCTTGATATGGATGAGTCTAATGTTTTGAACCATTTTAGTGGTGGTTGTGTGGGAATCATTGAGAATAGATAATTAACTTTAGGTAAGATTTTCATTTTAACCGTGGCAACCTTGCCCATAAGGGACAGAGGCAGGTTGGTCCAGAGTGTTAGATCATCCTGTATGCTATTCAGTAATGGGGTGTGGTTTAGCTGCACCAGTTCTGATAGTTTGGGGGGAAAATAGATACCTAGATATTAGATATTTCCTGATTTGACTGGTATCGTTTGTCTTTGCTCCTTATTACTGTTCAGTGATAATAAAACAGATTTATTCCAATTAATGGAGTAGTCTGATATGGAGGCGAATTCATTAATGATTTTTGCAATTTTATTTACAGAATGTATATCACTTAAAACAGAAATATGTCATCTGCATAGAGACTAATTTTATGATGGCTGTGTTTAGTTTTAATTCCTTTAATGCTCTCATTCTGTCTTATTGCTGCAGCTAGAGGCTCAATAAATATAGCAAAAAGAGAAGGGGAGATTGGGCAACCCTGTCTTGTTCCTCTTCCGAGAAAAATCCTGTTGGAAGTCTGTTTATTAGTTCTAACTGATGCATTGGGGTTGTGATATAATATTTTAATCCAATTGAGGAATGATTCTCCAAAACCAAACTTATGGAGGACAGCAATAAGGAACTTCCAATTTACTCTGTCAAAAGCTTTTTCAGCATCCAGCGATAGTATGGTCATTTCCTGGTTTTTAATGGTGGCAAAGTCTATTATTTTAACAAGTCTTCGGAGATTGTCATCCGAGTGTCTGCCTTTGATGAATCCAGTTTGGTCGAAGTGAATTATGTGAGGAGTGATTTTTTTTTCTATTCTCTCTGCTAGTGCTTTGCAGATCATTTTTACATCTGCATTGATTAAAGAAATGGGGCGATAGCTTGAAGGACTACTGGGATCTTTAATTAAAGAATTAGATGCATCTTACAAATCTCCACCTTTGATACAGAGCACTGTGTCTACGAGAAACATTTAACCACCTTCATCACTCTATTGTGCTGAAAGTAATTTTTAGAAATGTTGTACTCAAACAAATATTTTTATCATAACTTCTGTTTAGGTTATCAGCACCAAACTTTCCACATTAATAGGCATTTATGTGCTACTGCTTCCTAAATATTTTCAGAATTTAAAAAGTAACATGTGAAGTTTGAGACAATTTTACAAACAAAAAGGTCAGAAAACATCTTTTTAAGGCAAAACTACAAACGCCTATTTTTTTTCATAACTTATCATTCATATATCAACAACAAACTTTAGAAAAAAGTAGGGATCTGTGTCCAACTGCTTTCCATACTTTTGTCTGACTTTTAGGTGGAACAGATGAATTTGAAGACAATTTTATTCATCCCAAAACCTGTGTTGAATCCGTCTGGACTCCAAACAAATATTTTTTATCACAACTTTTATTTTCAACTATCTACACCAAACTTCACAGACATATAGCTGTACATGTCCAAATGGTCCCTGAATATTTTCACAATTTTTTTTTCATCTTACATGCTACAGCCTTTTCTCAGTCTGCCTTGCTGCAGGAGTTGGGTTACACCCCCCCCCCCCCCCCCTACTGCTTGTATGCTCATGTGTTAATTAGCCAGGACTGAAAAACAGTTAGAAAATCCAGTTCAACAATGAAAGACTGCTTTTTCATTTTTTTGTATGTCTTTTATACATTTTTAGTACTAATCATTGCATTTTATTTTCATTTATCCAAAATGCAATTAACTCAAGATTTTATGTTTTTTATTTTTATACAAACAAAACATATGAATATGCTCCAAAACAAAACCCAACCTCAGTACACTCCTAAAGATGTAACATAGGATAATTTATATATCGTATATCCTTTTTTTTATCAATGCTGGAAGTTCTCCTTTTCTATACATCCGATGAAAATAAACCACAACACCAACAAAAAACACAACTGATAACAAATGTTATGTGTATATATGTAGCACCTTTAAACACCAAAAAAAATAACAAACCCTTCCAATAAAAGCACAAAAAATGGACTACAAGATATAAAAACCAAGTTAGAAATTGCGATTTTAAAAAGATAATTTATTCAGCAGCTTTTTAAAATAAATCACCAATTCAACTCTTTTGTGGATGAAACAAAGAACTCCAGAACAATGAAGCAACTTCTCCAAAGTCTCTGTCACCTTCAGTTTTAAACAAGGTCTCTGAACATCCACCATACATTGGTCACATGTACTCAGAGTCCTGCTAAAAGTGCACAATTGTAAACGGTCTTTTATATAGACAACTGTTTGGTTGCTTAGAGCTCTAAATATAAAAACAATGCTTTTATATCACTTAGACACAGATCAAGAAGCATATCAACTGGATTAGTAACAGTGTGGCATGTTTAGGTTTAAACTTACATCAATAGACAACATGAAGCTGTTCATCACATTTTTGACCTAAACATGTAAACATATGCTTGGCTCTGTGGTAAGGAAACGGTATCTGGGAATCTCTTCATACCAGGAGCCAGCCTGGCCATTGGAACATCGCCACAGTGCCCATCCAGACTGGGACAGCAACGGGGTCCACTTCACAGCCATGAGGCTGCAAAGTTAGACTCCAGCTGCCCCAGCAAGGGTGACAACTGCAGCAACAACCACCGACCAAGCCGGCAAGCCCTGGCAGAAAAGATCCCCACAAGAAACACTGGCTCAGGCAGGCTGTTCCATAAAAATATATAGTTTTGCCATTGCCTTGCAGCTCGCAGTTCAAGTGGTTTAGTTTTCCAGTAATGTCAGTCAAAAATGCAAGGTCATATTCACCATATTCATATTCACCATATTCAGCAGACATCTCTTCCAATAGCACCTTGAAAATCCTGTGCTGTTTTGCTTTGCAGCTGAGGTTGTTTATGATTTTCACAATAGGAGTCATTATGTGTCCAGAGCCAATCACTTTTGCACATAAGGCCTACTGGTGAATGACGCAGCAGTAATGCAGACATTTTGGAAAGTCTTGGTCAACTTTACAGTTAGTGATGAAACCTGTTTGTCTATTGATCATAGCAGGAGCCCCGTCTGCAGTCACTGCTACCAGCTTTTCTAATGGTACCTTTTTCTGCACAAAAACTCCTTCACCATGTTATACATTTCAACTCCTCTTGTAGTTGTCTGTAAGGGCAGTTGTGTCAAGAGTTCTTCTCTTGATGTTAATAAAAACCAACAGCTGCGCTGTACTGCTGCTTTCCACAGGCTCATCACACTGGATGCGAAACCACCTGCACTTTGCAATATCCCGGTCCAGCTAATTGGCCAAGTTATCAGACATAGCTGACACTTGTCTAGACATTGTAGTGGAAATTAGATCCGTTCCATTTTTCTCATCCTTAGCTACAGTGTTAGTAATTATCATCATTGCTTGATTGACAACTTCTAAATCTCAGAATGCCTTCTTCTTGATGAGAAAATGATTGGGTCTAAACAAGGCTTCAGTTGAAAAATTCTTTTTAATGCTATATGCAAAAGTCTCTGTCCTTAAAGCCAACAGATTACAGCCCCCCCCCCCCTCCAGCCCCCATTTACTGGCTGCTGTCATGTTAGCAGTATCTTGCAGCTCCAGAATGCAGAAGGAAGAATGACATGAAACAGCTCAAGTAGGGCGTTGCTCGCGTGGCGGTCGCACGTGCTCGGGCCCGCTAACTGCTACTTGTAGCTTTAATTTTATTTGGGTTTTTGTCATTTTGTTAAATTTAACTTTGTGATCTTTGTTTACATTTGAGTTTTGGAGACTTCATTTTCCATTTTCTTTATAAAGCCTGAGAGTTTAAGTTATTTCATCATTAATTCCACCTTTGATGTTTTCGGGTTAGTTTTTCCTTGGTTCTTATGTTGTCACCCAAATAAACGGCTGTGTGGCCAACCTTGACCCCGCCCGGTTATTATTTTTTTCTTTATGTTGCCTATTTTCTCCCTCCTCCTTGAAGAGGGACGTAACACACACCTATATTCTGAAAGTTCAAGCAACAATAAGCTAAACTTGTGAACAAATGTAAAATCTTTCATTGCTCATTATTGTTGAGCTGCAGTGTTCCCATCTACAGATCAGCCTCTGAGGGCCACCTGTATTGTTTTGTCTTTGTTTATTACATTTTACACAGTTGGGAATCTCATGATCACCAGGCAAGGGACGCATAAATTAAGGCTCAAAGAAGGATTATGTCCATATTTTTACTGTGCTCTTCATCATCATCACACTTCTCCTCTACAGCATAATCAAAGAAAATATAACAAAAAATGAGGAGTCTAGACTGAAAACTACACAAAAAAAACAGTTACATACCTATATGTAAAACCCATATTTCTCTGTTCTGATTATCTGATTTTTTAGTTTTGGAGTGGAAAAAATGTTTTTTGACAGGCTTTATGTTTATACAAAAGAAAGACTGTTATTATTGTGTGAGATCTATTTTGAAATACTTTTTTTAACCCAGCAACTTTCAGAAACAGCCTTTAGGCCCTTTTTTACGTCAACCTTTCAGTTATTTACTCTTGACATGAGATCAAACTAGTTTGTGAAGCTGGCAGTGTTGGTGTGTGCCTTAAGCAAAGCAAAAAAAACTTGACAGGTAAATAGTTTTAAAACAGGCAACTGTTGCCAGGGCTGCTGTTGAAATATAAGTGGTGTGTTATTACAATTATGCAAGTGAGCCGTAACTTTAATACGGTACTTAAACTTTGATACGGTACTTAAACAATCATGAAGCATGTTCAAATGTTCCTCTTTTTTATGCTAGCTTTTCAGTTGAAGGTTTAAATTAGAATTGTACATGTGAGTTTGTTGACTTATAAATATTTTTATTTTAACTGGATTAACTCCATTTTATTTATTTATAAAGTGTTTTTATATAAATGTACATATTTTAGGGTGTTAATTAGCATTGTTCTTGACCTGACTTAACAAAAGTGCAGATGGATCCATGAGCAAAGTTTATTGATGAACCTAGTGAGCATTTATTGAACAGCACTTGACTGGTTCAGGTCTTATCTGGCTGATAGGTCTTTTTTGTGTGAGGATTTTGGATGCTGAGTCGTCTTGTCAGTGATCTTAAATTGGATGGCCAGATTAGATAAGTACTGAAGTCCTGTTTTTCCCACTTAAGATAATTGGCAAAGGTGAAATAGTTTCTTTCAGAGCAGCATTTAGAAACCCTGATACAAGTGTTCATCACGTCTCGTCTGGACTATAGTCCATGCTCTCTCGTCTGCAGCTGGTTCAGAACGCTGCTGCTTGACTTTTAACTTGTAACCCTACATAGAAAAACAGGGAAAGCACAGAGTTTGAGCAGATGAAGGTGTCAGCCGTCTGCTTCGGGTTTGGACGAGGATGAGGCAGGTAAGGAACGAGGTGGCAAACAAGGACTGAGATTCAGTGAACATCAGTAACACGGCTGAGTAAACATAGGGCATGACCATAAGGCCAGTAGAAATGATGCTTCCATCTGAGCACAGGTTGTTTGATTAAAGATGAGAGACAGGTGAGGACTACCAATTACCGAATTTACAAAAAGCAACCCCATTACAATTACCAAATCCAGAAACACGAAAATAAAAGTGGAGACAGCTTCTAACAGAGAGGGACTATATATATATAAAACTAATTGTTTATTATTTTTTAAAGTTACTTATTACTGTTTTCTTTATGTGGACATTATAAATACAGTATTTTACATATATGTATATAGTATATGATCATTACTGCGCAAAACTTCAATAATAATAGACTGATTTCTTTTACCAAATCAAAGGTCACAAAATTTAAATATCACCACGAATGCAACCTCTCACTTGAGATGTATGCAGCAAATTCTTTCAAATGACACAACAAAGTGCGTGGATAGCACGTTTTTCCTGTCTCTACATGTGCATTCTTCAATAGTTTGTTCAAATAAATGCGTTGAACTACAATACCTGGCGCAACCGCTAGAGGTCTCTAAAAACACGTTGAAAGAAATCGGCTCACTAACAAAAGATTAAAAACACATTCATAAACAAAATATGTAACTGTTAGTCATAACAGAACAATGGTGATATATCACCTTTGGCCCACCAAAGGAACAAGAGCACAGTGTGTGAAGAGTCTAAGATGTATGGCTGCTGAACAGAAGATTATGAATTTAATTGCTTTATGTGGCCAGCAGCTTGACTATTATATATATGTTTTTGTGAACTAAATTGAAAAAAAAGAATATAAAATAATAATGAAATGGCTCTTTGGAAAGATTGAAGTTGTAATTGATATGCTGTTGCATGGTCAATTAGATGTGTAGGAGCCATTCTGATATGTTTTTTGTTTGTTTCTTTAATATTATCTATTTTGTATTGCAGGGAACTTTTTTTGTGTCTATAGGACTTTGTTTACTTTGCTTGATTGTAGTCCAGAAGGTGTGTCCCCTGCGATGTGGTCTGATTGGCTAATAATGTTTCAAATAATAAGATGAATAAACTTTAATATTATCTCCTAGATAGTTTTCAACAATGTACATAAAAAGATTTCCCCAACAAGGATTTAAGTTTGTTTTTTCAAACAGAAAAAAATGTATTTGATTTATTGGCACCACACTGAAACCTATGGAAGTGTATTGCATTTAGCAAAACAAAAATAAATAAATGAAACGTTGTTCTGTGTTTTTATTTTTTTCCATGGTTTTCGTTCTAATATTTTTCTAACTACAAAAGCAAAGAACTACGAACTAATTAACCTCAAATTTAAAATTGAAAAGCCACAATGTGTCCATTTCATAGACATGATCTGTTTTGTTTATGTGCTCGTCACCATATCGTCAGTCTGTTTTATTCTTCCTTCTTACTTTATCCACAAACATTACAGTTTGTAATTACAGAGTAAAATGTTGGGGAAGTATTAAATATTGTTAAATAATACAAATTGTTTCCATACAAACCTGCATGTTTTCATTTACATTACATTGACGTGTTCTCCCTGCCATGACAAAGGTGGATAAAGATGGAAAGATTTCATGTAATCCATGGACACCAGTGAAGATCACAATTCATTGAAGAAAAAAGGTTCAGCGCACTGTCTAGTGGGTCTAGATGACCCGACTTCCAATGTTAAAGTGCCTAGGATAGCACAAGGGTTAAACAAATGATTAAAAGGCAGCCAGAGGAACATTAATTTCTATAAAATCATAGCTTTTTTTTTGCAAAACAAACCTTTTTTTTCATCCACAGAGGAAACGTAAAAAAAGATATAGACATCGAATCAGCTGGAAAACCATTTTGACATTTGATTTTACTGACAAAGATTTAGGTTTGTTGATTTGAGAAGCAAAAGATTAAAGACAAATGAATTGTCTCCAGGTGATGTGGAACAGACAGATAGATGGTGGTTTAACAGACACTTCTCTTCCCCTCATTACAGTGTCACCTGGATGGTTTTCCTTCATACTCAGTGCTTTTGTTATTTTAAGTCAGACCCAAATCATTTGTTAAATTTCAAACATGTCAAATTGTTTATTTTATTAAAAAAGGTCAACAAAAGTTTTGTTTTAGTTTGAGATACAGATCAGAATACCTGCGTGAGAAGATTTGAACAACAGTCTACAGTCTAAAAATGATAAACAAAAACATTACAATCATCAGTAGTACATTCATACAAAGACGTATCAAACTTAGGATAATTAGACATAAAATTAAATTGCTTGAAAGGGAGTGAAAGGAAGCGAACCTATATAATTCCACCCCTGATCTACCGTAACCATTTTATTACAAGATTTATCATTATCCTGTTCATAACTTTTATCAGACAGAATTTAGAATCCTTAGGCATTAAGAAAGCACATGAGAAAGATGAATTACTTTATTATTATGTTAAAATAGACATACCGGTAATTATTTTAGAAATCAACATAGCAAATGCAGATCAGTTATCTAAAATATATGATTAAAAAACAACACTATATCAGTAAATTAGACATAACACTGTTTCAAAAATCTTCATAGCAAAAAAAAGATCAAGTATCAAAAGTTAAAAATATGTGCAAATTATGTTATATATTGCGTATACAGTGTATATCACATAGAGATTACGTAATTGACGCACGAATCACTATTGAATTGTATATGAACAGCGCAATAATCACGCACGGATCATGTTCTAGGTTGATTATTGTGTCCGTTACACAGTTTGTTGGTATTTCTTCTTGGTTCATTCGCTGTACATCTATGAAAGTTTTATGTACAGACCACAACTTTTCTCACTTTTTCTATGTCAATTCACGTATCAACAATTTTCATTCGTGCAATATGTGTAAATGTTTGCAGTGGCTGTTTGACACTTCCTTAAATAAAAGACAAAGAATGTGGCTTTCACAAAAATGTTAAAAGGAAACGCCCTTAAATCCAAGAACTGAATTGGTCTTCCAGATATTAATCAGAATGTTCCTGGAAAAGGTGGATCTGCAGGCTGTTGACTTATTTGGGCACTAGCTAAAAGCACATCTATAAATAACAGCAATAAGATTGTTTTTAATTTTTAAATGTATGTTTTTGCAATCTCATGAATTGAGAAAATCATTAGCCTTCAGGCACAATCAGGATCAGCAAAATAACTGCTGCAAGATTCACTCTGATGCATTTATGACCTTCTACTTGCATTTCTTTTTCCCAAAAGCCATTTTTTAAATTTACATTTAAATCAGAACAATATACCACATTTAATGCTGTTTGCATGTAACTGTTCATTGTAATAATCCAAGCTAGTTCATCATGAACAAGAGGAAAAAAAGGAACAAAACCTGAAACTTGACTTATAATTGTTCCACCATGAGTTAAAGCCTAAAGAAACAGTCTGCTAGTTCTACTTAAGTCTTGAAAATAAATTATAAAATCTTTTGAACTCATTCCAACTATTTCCAGAGACGTTTGTATGATCACATGCTTGCATGACATTAACTGAACATTTTGTACTCTTTCCAGTTTGTACTCCTCATGCAAAACACTGAGAATGTTTAACCCTTTACCCACAAGGCTTTGTGCTCATGCATGCATTTTTTTGTGTGCTCAAAACACACAAAAAAACTCCAGACATTTTCAAATGTTTATCATTATCAAATTCAGTTTATCACCCTTGCTCTCTTCGTTTTTTTTTTTTTTTTTTTGTCTCCGTCGTTCAACATTTTATGAACTAAAGTCTGCTCCACTTTCACAAAGCAGGCAGATGGCTGCCTCCAATTGGAGCAGCTAAAAGTCCACACAACCTGAGGATGATGATGGAAGCATAAATAAACAAAACTAAATGACTTTCAGAACAGTATCTGGAAATAAACATAAATGAATTAAAAGGTTTTAAGATGACGGCACAACTGACTGGAAGCAGCAGATTGACAAGCAAGAACCTGACGGACCTACTGAACAAGAAGAAACTCCATAAACTGAGTCATCAAAGCAATGAGAGGAAGCCTCACCCATAAGGTGAAACCAATGTAAGATAACGGGAAAAAAATAGAAGAATGTAAAACATAACAAAAGCTCTGCAGTTACGCCAGCGTTAAACTGGTTCTGAGAAGTGGTTCCCCAGCCTAAGTAACTGCCAGAGTCCGAATGTTTCAAAAGGTGTTTACAGGAAATGTCCTCAAATCCAGTCACCGATGATAAAGATAACAATATTGCCAAACACCAGCAAACAACTTCAAATGACCGGCAATGATGACATCAGGTAATTCTGGAAAAAGGTGAATCTACAAGCTGCAGGCTGATGTGGGCACAGAATAAGGGAAATGTTTGCAAAAAGAGCAAAGAGGATTTTCTTTTGGTTTTCTACAAGGTTTTTTGCAGCGTAATAGAGTGTATTTGTAGATTTGTCACTTGAAAATATCATTTTATATTTAGTCTTAAGGCACAATTAGAGTTTAGGTCCTGGAGAAAACTGAAAAGAGCCTTGGTTGATGTTTTCATGACAGACTAACTGCCAGAGTCAGGATGAATTCGGATGAGAACTTTGATTGTGTTTTTGGTTATTCTTCACTTAAGATTCTCCTTTCAATAAATCTCTGCATTTACTCACGTTTTTTTGGGGGTATCTTGTGTTTTAGTGCGTGCCTTTGATATTTAACAAAAATGTAAAAGTGGAATCTGTTGGTTGTTTCTTTACTTTGAGCCCACAAGGGAATGATACCATGTCATCACTTCAGATTCGTGGGAAGAGTAACTTTAGCAGAGATAGTCTCTATCCCTCTCTGAATTTCTAGGTACAGCCCGGAGTAGAGGGGGGGTCTGGTTTGCAGAGCAGAGGATTTCCTCTCTGCTCTTCACAGATTATGTTGTCCTGTTGGCTTCATGAAGCCATGTCCTGCAGCATGCTTTGCAGCAATTTGAGGCTGCAGCCATGGTTTTTGACCTGGGGAAAGATAGCTTGTCTTCTTTGAATGGGTGGAATGCTACTGGCCCAGGAAGAGAATTTTAAGTATCTTAGGGTCCTGTTTACGAATGAGGGAAGATCAGGCGGATTGAAGCAGACTCCACTGGTTTGTGGTCGGTGTAACAGTCCATGGCGGTGAGGACAGAGCTGAGTCAGAAAGCAAAGCTCTCAATTTATCGGTCAATCTTTGTTCCAACCTCACCTATGGTGAGGAGCCCTAGGTCATAAAAGAAAGAATGAGGTCCTGGATAAAAAGCCACTGAAATAAGTTCCCTCTGCAGGGTGGCTGGACGATCACTTAGAGACAAGATAAAGAGCTTGGTCACTTGGGGCAAAACTATTGCTCCTCCACATTGAGAAGAGCCAGTTGAAGAGGCTCGGGCATCTGGTTCTCTGATGCCTCCTGGACTCCATCCTGGGGAGGTGTTTTGGGGATTTTTGCTTTTAAATGTGTAGCTATTTTACAATATGAAATATTTTTAAATTTTACTATGTCATGTTTAGGCGCAAAACAAATAAACAGAATTGATTAATTGACTGATCTGGGGTAGGAAGGGCCTTTTACTGCAAATCCACAGTAAACACTGGATAGGTCAACGGTCCACAGCCACACGCCCAGACAATAGCTCAAAAATATTTGTCACTTCAAAAATGTCATGAAAGTTTTAGATAATCAACTAAATTCCAGACAACAGAGGGTTTTAGAAAAGTGCCAAAAGCATCCTTGCGTAAACACATACATAAACATAAAGGTTCTTCACACATATATAAAATCTTTAAACCAGTTTCATGGACACAATCTGTCAATTTTTCATTATCATTACAGTCCAATAGAATGGAAACTATTGAGATTGAAAAATGAGTTCATTCGTATTCTAAGCCGTTTTGTCCCTTTCGGGGTCACGGGGCGGCCAGGGTCACAGTCACACACCCATGCATAATCACATACTGACATCTAGGGACAATTTAGAGTAACCAATTTTGGATGGTGGGAGGATGCCGGAGAAAACCCATGCATGCATGGGGAGAACCAACCAGGACTTGAACCAGGGGCATTCTTGCTGTGAGGCAAGAGCGCTAACCACTCCACCACCATGCTCAAAAAGAGTTTGTTTTCTATATTTTCTTAGTTACAGTAGAGTGTACACACTCCATGTCAGGATTTGCAGGTGAGGACACAAGCGCAGGACGCAGGAGATCGTAGACGAAAAATAGTTTTAATGCTCAAAGCTGAAAAACCACAAACAAAGTAAGCAAAACGGTCCCGTGATGAGGACAGGGGAGACACAGGTTAAATACTTTCAGCGTGATTTGCCACAGGTGTAAATTGTTACGGAGAGAGGATGGGAAGTACCCAGGCGCAGAGAGGAGAGGAGGCAGGAGGTTGCAGGTGAAACGGGGCTTTAATAATCAAACTACAAAAACAAAACCACTGCATACGGCAGGCTAGAGACTCGAAAAACACTAAACCAGAGAACACCACAATATGGACCAGCACAGGAGGAAGGGAAAGACAGCACTTAAATATATACAAGGCAACAAGACACAGGTGGAAACACTCAGGACTGATGGGGCAAGGTAAAACTCGAAACAACAACCAAACAGGAAATACTTCAAAATAAAACAGGAAATCCAAGAACAAAACACAAAAGAACTGAAACCGTAACATAACCCCCCCCCTCAAGGAACCGCACCGAGGTTCCTCCAAGAGTCCAGGAGGAGGGGGCCCGAAAGGCCAATCCAAGGGCCAACAGCAGTCTGGCGAAGCGGGTCCGGAGGACGGCCCGGAGACCGCCCTGTCCGGCGAGGCGGATCCGGAGGGCGGCCGGGAGGCAGCGCCATCCGGCATCGACAGTCTAACCAGCAAACGGCAGGCGGCTCGGAGTCAGGGTCCGCGGCGGGCGGCTCGGAGTCAGGGTCCGCGGCGGGCAGCTCGGGTTCGGGGTCCGCGGCGGGCAGCTCGGGTTCGGGGTCCGCGGCGGGCAGCTCGGGTTCGGGGTCCGCGGCGGGCAGCTCGGGTTCGGGGTCCGCGGCGGGCAGCTCGGGTTCGGGGTCCGCGGCGGGCAGCTCGGGTTCGGGGTCCGCGGCGGGCAGCTCGGGTTCGGGGTCCGCGGCGGGCAGCTCGGGTTCGGGGTCCGCGGCGGGCAGCTCGGGTTCGGGATCCGCGGCGGGCAGCTCGGGTTCGGGATCCGCGGCGGGCAGCTCGGGTTCGGGATCCGCGGCGGGCAGCTCGGGTTCGGGGTCCGCGGCAGGCGTCTCAGGCTCAGAGTCTGGAACTGGTGGCTCGGGCTCGGGATCCGCGGCAGGAACGGAAGGGGTGGCGTCCGGCAACCTCCTCGGAACCGGAACCGGTCGTGGACGGTCCGACACCCTCCTCGGAGCAGGAACTGAAGGAGTTGCGTCCAGCAACCTCCTCGGAGCCGGAACAGGTCGAGGTGCATCCGGGACCCTCCTAGGAGCCGGAACTGGAGGAGTTGCATCCAGCAACCTCCTGGTAGCCGGAACGGGACGTGGTGCGTCCGGGACCCTCCTGGGAGCAGGGACGGGAGGAGATGCGTCCGGCAACCTCCTTGGAGCCGGAACGGGTCGTGGTGCGTCCGGGACCCTCCTAGGAGCCGGAACGGGTCGAGGTGCGTCCGGCAACCTCCTTGGAGCCGGAACGGGTCGTGGTGCGTCCGGCAACCTCCTTGGAGCCGGAACGGGTCGTGGTGGGTCCGGCTCCCTCCTGAACGCAGGACCGGGTTGGGACGCCTCCAGTTCCACCTCCGGAACCAAAACGGGGCGTCGAGAGGGACGGTGGCGACGACGACGGCCCCTTCGCACAGCCAAACGAGGCCCGTCGAAGAAGGAGGCGGGGAGCTGACCCTCCAAAGTCCACTGGGACTCGACCCCCTCCTCCTCCAGGTAACGGTCCTCCCACAGCCACAGGTCCTGGTCCAGAGGGTCCAGGAAGGCCCGTGGCTGGAGAATGTCCCACTCCATCCAGGAGTCAGGGGAGGGATTACGGTGAGGGCGGTGAGGGCGGCAGCGACGACGACCCCCTCTTGAGGCTAGGCGACTCCCCCTGAAGTCCGAGGGGATCTGGGAACACTCAGGGGTCCACCAAAACCAGGTCCTCTCTGCTGGGTACAGGTTTGGCTGGTCCATAATGTTACGGAGAGAGGATGGGAAGTACCCAGGCGCAGAGAGGAGAGGAGGCAGGAGGTTGCAGGTGAAACGGGGCTTTACTAATCAAACTACAAAAACAAAACCACTGCATACGGCAGGCTAGAATCTCGAAACACTATAAAGACACTCAGCTCGAAAAACCAGGGAAGGATACAATATGGACCAGCACAGGAGGAAGGGAAAGACAGGACTTAAATACATACAAGGCAACAAGACACAGGTGGAAACACTCAGGACTGATGGGGCAAGGTAAAACTCGAAACAACAACCAAACAGGAAATACTTCAAAATAAAACAGGAAATCCAAGAACAAAACACAAAAGAACTGAAACCGTAACATAAATAATGACAGAACGTAAAGACCGCAAGAACGAGAACGGCACGAAAACCGGAAACACCAAAATAAAGCCCAGTAAACCCGGAAGTGAAAAAACAAAAGCCTAACCAAACCGCCCTGGCCCCAGTACCTGACACTCCAACCTCTGTGACTCTATAAACATGTTAAATCCCTTTGTTCCTATGTTTGTGCCAACTTCAAGTAAAAGAAATATGAGCTTCTTATCAATTACAACATTGAATAACTTTGTTTTTTGAGTTTGTGTTGTTTCTAAGAATGCTAAAAATTTCAGTTTTGTTCTGCTGGAAGCAGCCCTGCTCTCTTCAGTGCCTTGTCCACATTAGGAATCAGTTTTTCCTGGAAGTCCCAAAGTCGTTTGTCTTCATTAAGCTCCTCCAACTTCAAATATCCACGCAGAGCTACACGAACGTGAATAATGCGACAGACCTCCAGTGGAACTTTGTAACGTTCTCCAAACTTAATAAGGACTTCGTGCACTGAGGTCTGCTCTATCAACCTGAAACACATAGAAATCAAAATAGTGAATTCATCACATCCTTTATATTTGACTTTTAGTAAAGCACTATTTTGTTCCATATAACATTTTTGTATATATTTGTTTAAAGTACTTTGGTTTTACTATCATCTTGTGTGGATGGTAAACCCCTCTTTCTGGGTCTTCTCTGTAGATGTGCTCCAGAATGTTGATTCCTGGAACCTTCTCCCACTGGGGAAGATGAAACCTCCCACTTGGTTCAAAGTGCTTTTTGGGAAAGATATGGTTCTCAATGAGGAACTCTCCAACCTAAAGTGCATGAATGTGGAACAAAAGATGAGCGTGAACCGTAAAGCAAATGGTGATGTTTTACCCTTTAAGAAGACTTACATTTGAATGTTGTGGTTCCAGCGTGTTCATCAGAGACACCAGGCTGTCGTGTTTATATGGCATTATGATCTCATCTATGTCATTCAGCAGGACGTAGTGTGAACGCTCCATGGACCGATACATGCATTCGTTAAGAGTCACAAGTTGTCCAAAGTATTGCAAGTCTCCTCCATGTTCTGAGAATCTCCAACCCCTAGATGGATTCAGATACCTGTCTATTGGCCATGGAACCATTTCTACAAAACCCTCCTGGCTGTAACTTTGTAAAAGACGTTCCAGTTCTGGACCACAGCTGGTGTTGTAGATCACCACTCTGTTCACACCAAGCAACCTGCAAACATGAAAAAGTTATTGGCTCCTTTATGCACCAAATTACTTGTTTTATACCATTTCGAATGTTACCCGAGATGGTTAATCGGTTACTGTAACATTTTGTTTTTGTATTGTAAAGACAAATGACAATTTCAAGAAAAAACGATTTCCCATTTTATGTTGTCAGTCAGAGAAAAGTGTACAATGGTTCCTTGTTTAACCTTTGTACTATCCTAGGTAATTTAACATTGGGAGTGGGGTCATCTTGACCCCACAAGACAGTGTGCTAAACCTTTTTTCCTCCATGATCTTTACTGGTGTCCATGGATTACATGAAATCCTCTTCACCTTCATCCACCTTTGTCATGGTACGGATAACACGTCAATGGTCATCTTGACGCCATAGGATAGCGCAAGGGTTAATGGGGGGGTTACATCCTAACACTAACTATAGGGGAAATTAGTGAAGTAATATGATAGATGTCTTGAGACTGTAAACCCCTCACTACACAAACACCTTTGTCAGACAACCAAGCCAATTCACATATCAAGTTGTCTGTTGCCATCCAAACTTGTTTTAACAATTTTCTCTCTTAACTTTTAGAGTTAGGTCAAACTCTTAGAGCTCAAATCAAAGATCTGATCCTGATCGAATATTTATCTAGACCTGACAAACTGGATGCACTCTGTACATCATGGCAGATTGGGATGCAGAACCCAATCCACTGTGAGAAAATAAAACGTGCAAAACTGCTGTGAAAAATATCCACAAAACAGCAAGACTATTATAGGTCTACTGAAAAACAGTCAGGGAGCACTGTATCTTATAAAAAATCGAAGTGCTTTCTTTTAATAGATATAAAAGAGTTTTCTTTTGTCAAATACAAGTTGTACTACTAACAATAAGTTAAGGATATTGTAGCAAACTTAGTGGATGTCATATAAACAGTTTTTGTTTCACTTTACAGATTTTCAGGATAGGGTGGCAACTGTTTTGGGGTGATTCTCTCCTTATTTTGTGTTTTCCATGAAACAAAATATTTCTAAAAAAACAAAAACAAAAGATTTCAATAAGGCTTCAATGTCAACATTCTGTGCGTATAAAAAGCCAATTTTTTTAGTAAATCATTCCAAGTTCACCATTAAAACAGTAATGAACACAATGGTGCTTAACGGACGAGCAGCATCACTTAGCCATAGCACACCTTTGGGTTAGGCGAGAACGGTTGCAGTGGCCTCAAGACCATGTGACCTGGACAATGCATTAATGGTCTGCCTTGTTGTTCACTGATGAGTGTCAGGTCATTTTGCAAAGAGATGATGATTGTCTGTGTTGCTGAAGAAGGAAAGGAGAGCGATACGCCAAGGTCAACATAGTCCTAAGGGTTTTTTTTGGTGGAGCAACAATTATGGCACCATGTGGTAGAGCATCATCATTCATGCTCGGGTTGGGCTGATGGAATTGGAGGATGATGATGGGTTCTATGATGTCTCTGAGGTAAGAACCTGCAGTGATGGAGATGCTCTACCACATGGTGCCATAATTGTCACAACTCAACTACAGGAATTGCGAGTGCCTCATATGGTTTGGCCAGCAATGTCCCCTAACCTGAACCCAATAGAGCATATCTGGGACCAGCCGAAGCAGAGACTAGATCATTATACCTCACCCCAAAGTGACCTGGCAGAATTTCAGACAGGACTTGTGAAAGAGGGGAATGCATTGCCTCAGAACATCGTGATCATAGTGTGGTGCATAAAACAATGCTATCAAGCTGTCATTCCAGCTTAATATGGTGGTAATTCCTGCTATTTAAAATGGTGTTTCTTCTTGCACATTATTGATAAAATCAAACGAATACAAATTGGATCTAAATAGGAAAAGCACTCATGTAAATAATATCCCTAAACTTATTGTGAGAAGTGCTGTTCACTTTCTTTATGAGTTCTCCTTTGCAGCACCACAAACAGGAACTGACAAATTCCAGCTAACATGTCCCTTCAAAACCGTTTAATACAAATAAGGTGGTTCAATGAAAAGTTTGTCTTACTTGTACATTTCCAAAGTCTGTGCAAACTGAAGCACGTTGTTGTAATCTCCAAACAAGTTGGAGATACAGACGGTGAAGTTGAACCTCATTTCCTCTTTTTTGTTTCTTATAGGAATGAATACGTGGTCAGACACATTAGATGAAGGCTGAGTGAGAACAGTGACATAAGAAGGATCACAGTTTTCGGGGATCTGACACAGGACATCTGTAGCAGTGTAAGGAAAACCAAAGTTGTCACTGTGTGGGAGAATATTGGCTGGAGAGGTTTTGTTACATACACCATCACAGCAGAAAGAGCAGTGAAGAGGATGGATGGAGTCTCTCTTGAAAATGCCAATGATGCGTATGTCGAAACCCTTCACTCTCTGGTCCATGAAGGCTGACACCAGGTAGTGTTTGGTGTTTTTGAGTGGAGTGATGCTCTCCTCTGAGATTGCTACAGGGCAAAGGACGGGATTTTCTTGAAGCTTTGAGACTAAAATCCTTTCTGTTCTAATTTTTTCTGTGGTCAGGCTGTAGATGAGCAAGAC
Organism: Oryzias latipes; assembly: GCF_053564925.1. Taxonomy (NCBI): domain Eukaryota; kingdom Metazoa; phylum Chordata; class Actinopteri; order Beloniformes; family Adrianichthyidae; genus Oryzias; species Oryzias latipes. Next base: position 24,701,051 of record NC_136258.1, read on the forward strand.
CATGAGCCCAGTAAAGATGAGAAGGACAAAATCCCTCTTCCAGAGGCAGTTTGTGCTTCCTGTCCAGGTTTTCATGACGATTCCCAATCTGAGTTAGAACTGCAATGGGAGACAAAACAACAATGTTAATATAAATACTGAAAAGAGCCACAACAATAATAATGAAAGCCTGTTTTTCCATTTATCATAAATTGAGCTTTTAGAATTAAGTGTGTTCTCACAGCAATTAAAATTATCAAACATTTTTGACCCATTGAACATATGCACCAAAATGAATCTATAGCCTCATTTTTTTATCAGGTAGAAAAAGAAAAGAAATAAGTAATGCCAAACTAAAGAAGAAGATAATATATAGAAATTATAGATTAATTCAAAGCTTTATTTTTTTATTTGTTGCATATTTTACCCCCTTTAATCAGAAACAGAAAAAATGTTTTTTGGTTGTAATTATTTGTGATGGCATTTTTATTGTCTTTAAAAACAGTGGCTTTGTGATGTTTATGACATTTTTTAATAAAAACATAACTATGAAGGAAAACACTACAGTATTGTTCATGTTTCTGTTACGGCCTCAGGCCTTTTGTGTGTATTTTATGTCTGCATGGGTGTGTGTGTATGTCCTTTGCAGAGGCCTACCCTATGGTTTAGGTGCTATATTGACACCATACTACTTCACCACATCACAAGACTCCCCCTCCTGCAGGAGATGATTGCGGCCTGCTTCCCTCCTCCATTCACCAGGCTGCGCGAAAAGCATGAAAGCTGTTCCAGGGGCAGCTGAATCCCTGAGAGGAATCCGTTTGTCAGCTTGCCCCTGCTGTTGGACTTGGCGTAAGAAGCCTGTGGAAAACGGCCTGGTTTTTCCTTCTTGTGTGTGGTCTTTGTTTTCACTTATGTTTCCGCGTCTTGGTAATGTCCCTGTGGTTAGAGTTCCACTTTAGGTTTTGTTATTTATTGCTGTAATACCTGAGAATTTAAGTTATTACTATTTATCAGTTTTAACTCTACCGGCTTTAACTTTATTTTTTTATGTTACCTATTTTCTCCCTCCTTTGTGGTGGTATATAACAGTTTCAATTTGATTATAATCAACAGGAAAAACTTGAAATATAAAGTTTTACAGACAAGATAATGGTTTAGGCTTGGCCTCACTGTTCAGAAGTATTACTTGAAGTATGACGAAGTGCCTCCATTTGAGGCATTGCATAGCATTTTTCTGATGATGGAGGACATGTATAAAGAAAATTAAGCTTAAAATTATGTCTCTGAGTATTTCTTTATTCATTTGTTGTGACTTAGGAGCAGATGAAAAATGGAAAAAGAGCATTTTTGTGACATAGAGAATATGCTGGGTTTGCCACAAGCTCCCTGCTCCATTCCGCCATGGAAAGAGGAAGGGGAGGCGGAGTTGCTCTGCACCAACAGTCCTGCCTGCCCACAGCTCAGAAGTGAATTTCTAATGGACGACTGCCACTCAGCAGAAACTATGTCCTAGACAATGACACAGATTTCTGGCTTTTGGCTGAAGTCTGAATATTCATCAAAAATGCTTTTAAAATAGACCAAAAGACAATCAGAGTGGATCTTTAATAATTATTATTTATCAAAAGTCTTTTAGAAATTTTGTCATTTAACCTTTGACCATCTAAAATGTTGATCTTTTACACATTTCAAAGTTTAGTTATTTGTTTTTGACCATTTCCATTTTTCCATCCATTCATTTTCATAACTCGCCATATTCCTTTTGGGGTCACGGGTTGCTAAAGACTGTCCCAGCTACCATTGGGCAAAGGTTGGGCAGACCCTGGACAGGTAACCAGTCTGTTCGTAGGGCCACACAATCACTCCCACACACACTCACACACGTAGACACCTGGGAACACTTTAGAGTAACCAGTTAACATAGTCCAAAATGCTTTCATTTCTGTTCTCACATAAGGTTTACGACACAATAATGACAAGAATCACAGAGAAAACGGCTGTGAGAGTTGAGTCACTATTTGTCATAGAGATCCTAAGCATTTTGCATCCAGCAATCAAAGTCAAGACCGAACTGGATGACGTTTTCCTTCAGGCTAATTGTGTAAAATGAAACTCTTCTGCAAACAAAAAACTTTGCAACATCTGAACATAGACTGTCAATTGAGAGATTTGTCAAAATCTGACATTGAAACTCCTACAAGTTTAAACCCTCCAGACTCTGCTTGTGACTCACTGCAAAGGCTTCTTTATGTGCAGCAAAGGTTGAAGTGTTCAGGTCTCTTATATGTAAAAAACAATATCTGCACCTTCGCAGGAAAGGTTCTGCTTCCATTTTCTACTAAATGGATGAATCGTCAATATTTTATAATTACAGTTAAAATTAAGTTTTAGGAAAAAAAACAAATAAAAAACAAATATTAGACTTATAGTCAGAGTCAATTAAAGAAAGTAGGCTATGAAACTAAAAACGTTGCAAAGTGCCGAAAGTTTACTGACAAACATTGAAGCACATTGTAAATATCCGGTGTTTGCTTGCGCTGGATCATTCTCCTTTGTATGGATCAAAAAGATATGACCTCTAATACTTTATTAAAGTATCTGTTTATTTTACTAAATCCACAGTATTGTAGAATCATGTGTGTCACAAGACTAGAATGAAAGGAAACGTATGCAGCTCAGATTACAAAAGAGAATCTTTTGGCATAAAGGGTGGATTGCACAACACTGCGGTGCGCAGCTGCAGTTCTTTAAAACAACTTTAAAAAAAGAGAAAGAGAAATACACTTTGCGATCTTCCTCATTCGATAGCAGAATAGCTGCGTTCAATGCGTTTCAAGGTCAGAATGAATTGATCATTTTTTGTTTTGCTGAATATTTTTCTGTTCTGTTCTATTTTTGTCAAACTTTTATGGAATTTAAACACGTTTGACTTGTAACAATGAAAAATGGACTCATCCTACATTTTATTTCAAATTTTCTGTCATTAAATTAAACTTAATTAAATATATTAGATTTTGTTTCTTTTTTTTTGAAGTATTTTTTTTTAAGAAAATTAGATAAATGTCAGGAATTCTTATATTAATTTAAAAAGAAATACAAAGTTTTCATTCAAATCTCTCAAAATGTTTGATACTGAAATATTTGTAACTACATTACATGCGAACGATCGTTTTTCTAACAGATAAAATAGAATTTGTTTGTTGGCACCAAACTAAAGCTCGAGTGTTTTCAGCAAAAGGAACAACGGCTGTAAATCATGATGCATATAAATGAATAAAAATGATAAATGAGCAAAATAATGCAGATTAGCAACATTTTTGTCAAACGTTTTAAAATGTTTTAAAACAGAAAATTTTGAGAAAGACGTTAATTTAGTTGGAAAATAAATAACTAATAATATAAATAACTAAAAAATAATATTAAATTATTTTTGTAACTTTAGGAATAAAAGAAGAATGAAATGACTTACATGAACTCTCAAAGGCTCTTTCTCTGCTGATGTGGACTACAGGTGACGTGGAACAGGTAAACGGCAGTTTAACAGACAACTCTCCTCCCCCCTTTGATAGTCTCACCTGGATGTTCCGCCGTCATCCCTTTTGCCACGATAAGTCAGCTTCAGAACAATGTTAACACCCTTGCATACATATTTTACATGTTTTCAAACAAACAAAAATAAGAAAATAAAGATCAACAACAAGTCATGCACCCTCACATTTGCAATTTTAAGTCAAACCTTCAACTGTAAAAACTGGAAGAAAAAAAAGCTTCACAACTATTTAGGAATCGTGCCAAAATAAACGCCAAATACCCTCATTCATATTTCAACAAAAATATGCCCCCCACCCCCACTCCAGATCTGACACAACTGAAGGAATTGTTTGAGAAGGCAAATTGATAGTAAAATCTTTTCTTTTTAAAAGCAGCTTGTTAAATAACAAATGGATTTATAAATGACTTAAATATTCCTTTTTGGAATCTTTTTTGAAAATGCACCAAAGCCCCTTTTTCAGTTTCTAGTGTTTCCAATGTGAGTGTTTCTTTCCTAAAAGAATGTTTGTTTTTATATGGAATCCTATTATTTTCTGTTTAACATCAACCCAAGGTACTAATCTGAACTGTTTAATATATATATATTTTATTTGTTCACTGTCGGCACACGGTTATGTCTGTGAAATCTACAAACCAGAATAACTTGTTTGATCTCTTAAATAAAATAACATAAAAAACATGTGATGTTGTCATGTTTATATTTAACATTAAAAGAAGAAAAATTATGAAGTCACACCAAAGTCACACTGATAAAAAATACAAGTTTCACTTGTTTTTCTTGCATTTTTAAATTAAGTAATTTTGATGCAGCTGGAAGAATATGAAGTTAGATTTGTTGCTAACGCTATTTCTGTCCCTAAAAAGGTTTCGTACTTGTAACAACAATTTTTGTCTCTGTAAAAATGTTTTATAACCTCATAGAAGATCTTCTTTGACACAGGATATATTATATTTTGAAAGGAACATGTCTCCTCATTTAGTGCTTTACTACCTTACTAGAAGGCCCAAAGCGCTTTACAGTCACAGTTCCATTCACCCACACACACACAGATACACACAGAGACACACTGATGGCGTCAGGAATGCTGAGGTTAGAGCTTCCAAGGTATAGGGGGAGGAGCGTCATGGAGGATGTGAAGGAGGAATTAGGGTGGATGGTGTGACTGCAGAGGAAAATTGTGATAGGAAAATCTTAACACTGATAACTCCCTTTAGGGAACGCCCCTGAAGGGAATTGTTTCCTTACTTTTCTGTAGAACAAAAGATTCAAATCTTGGTTACAGTTTTTTTGTAGAGTTTTGTTCCTTGCTGACCATATATAGACTCCAGCCTGAGCTATGAAAAAGGATATGTAAAAAAAAAGAACAAAAACAACCCTACAAATGGAAACATTAAAGACTCACTGTGGTGAAAACTGTGTTTTTGGTGTTTTTAACATGTTCTTGTGGCATTTCTCTCGATGAAAAGACATAAAGGAAAATAGAGCTAACATTGCACTTCTGAGTATTTCTTCTTAAAATTGTTGTGAATCAGAAGCAGACCAGAAATGCAATTTGAAAAAGCCTGTAGGTGTGACATACAGGCCACAAGTTCTCTATTCTGATCCATTCTGAATCATCCACCTGCAGACAGATAGATCCATAGCTCATTGCTCACCATTTTTGTTGCACCAGTAGTGTTAGGTTCGGTTTGTGAGTGGCTGTAAGCTAGAGGGAGAGCTTGTCCGCACATGGATAATTGGAAGGGGGCAGGGCTATCCCATTCCAACAGTCCCTGCCACAATTTTGGTAAAAATATATTTTGATGTATTTCTGTTTTTTGTGAGGTATTGTAGTAGTACTGCAGTAAGATTTTTATTGAATAGTTCATTTTAATTTATTATTTATTTTATTATTAGTTCATCATAATAATAAACCTTTGACCTCTGGCATTGACAACCACGTTTCCATTTCAAAGAATTGAGAGGAAGTTTTGTTATTGAGCAAATACTTGTTTTCTGCTCCATTACTAAATAAATACCAATACATTTTTTACATTTATCATTATCATCTGTGGTTTCCCCAAATTGTTTAAAGGCGTAGTGATCTCGGCATATGTAAAGTTTTGACTTTGATAAACGTAATAAAAACGTGTCTAAACAAGTCTCATTAACATCTAGCAAACAGAAATAGTTTTGTTAATTGTAAGTGACCTAAAACAGGAAAAGTTTATACTTCTTTCATGTCTGACAGTGAGGAAACAAAAAATCATATGTGTGTTTTTATGTGGCGTATGTAAACTTCTAGTTTCAACTGTATATTAAAATGACAGACTCTCTCTCATGACTTTAAACAAAGCGTGCTGTGATGTGGCAAGTGTGTGACTTTTACAATACCTGCAGGTAAAAGAGGACACTGTTGCCAAGTAACATTCCTATCTTTACGCCTGTTAAAAGACCTGAACAAACAGAATGAAGTATTTATGATTTATGCCCTGGAGGACAAAGACAAGACAGTTTAGTGTCATAATATATGCAAATGTCTACATTTTGTTTCAGTTTACTCTGTTAGGTTGAACTCAAAGAGGGAGTGTTTGATGATGATGTCCTCAGAAATGGCAAAAAGCAAGGAAAAGCTTCAAAGCAATGCAAACAGTGAAGATGACACCAATTTTAAAAAGTAAAATCTTATTTGACTTTTTAGTATTTTTTTAAATCACACGATTTGATTATTAATAATTTGCAAATCCTTTGTAAAATAAATGTTCAATTTTAAAACATTAGATATTTAATTGATGTTAGTATGAAACAATTTTTATAATTACACTCCTGGCTTTTTGTATTAGATTACCATTTAGTAAGGTAAGAACAAAACTCACTGCAAGCCTGTAGGTTTAAATATGAAATTCCTGAATTAGTTTCAAGCTTTCAGTCTTACATACCACTTTATTGCATCTTTTTTTTATTCAAACCAGTTTTTTGTGGACCCCCCCCCCCCCCCCCAATCCAATCCCCCCCCCCCCCCCCCCTTCCATACTTTTTTTTTTTTACTTGTCCTGTCCAACTCCTGGGCAGACAGATGAGAGCTGAAAGCCTCTTGTGTTGGACAGATTTTACTGTTACGATAGTACAATAGGGGTTATGAAACGTTTGACACATTAGGTGTATATTTAAATAAACCCCTTTTTGTAATTTAGGCTAAATATTATTCATCTTACTTATATCTGGCTGTAACAGTCTTTTGCTGGACCGGATGGAATAGAAAAGAAGGTAAAAAGAGAGAGGGATGCCAGAGGGGGGATTGGAAGGTGATTAAAGAAGGGGGGGTGGACAGTGAACCAGCATAAGGCAGTATGTTGCTAGATGTTTACAATCATTACAGTCAGTTATATAAATTCAAAAGGGGGCGGGGCCTCTACACACACACACACCAAAATGCCACAAACATACCTGTGGGCACCAAAAAGGCCCACATACAAAACATGTCAACACGTACACAATATAACTGATGTTCACACACGCATACTTATGCATCCAGATCAAAACGTGAAATATTTTATTTAATCACTCAAACTATTTGTGCAAAGGTGAGTGGGTCTTTATGTTCTTCTAAAATGGGTGATAGAATGTAAAAAGAAGGAGGGAGAGTACCAAGCCATCCCCACCCCAAGACTCCCGCCATAGCAGCAGAGAACAACCGCCCGCCAGGCAATCACAACCGCCCGCCAGGCCAGGGCCAGCAGGAGCACCACAGCCGCCCCCAAAGCCAGAGAGCGGGGAGGCACCAGACAAGCATCCCACCGCCACCCAGGGGTTCTGGGCATCCCCCCACCCTTACCCAGGCCACGGGCCAGGGCCCCCCAAGGGAGACCAGCCCTACACTCCAGACAAGCACCCACCCAGTCCACGGTTGATCCAAGTGAAAGCAAGGCAGGGGCCAGCCACCCCTGCCAAGAAGACGCCCCAGAGCAGTGGGGGTCCACAAGGAGTGTTATAAACATCGTCTAACCAGGCCCACCCATAGATGGAATTTGGAGAAGGTCAGCGCTCTAGAGCAAGGACCAGAACCCACTTCACAGGGACATGGACACCCCCAGGCTCAGATGTGATGTGAACCCTGGTCCCCGGTCTTGCCAGAGAGCACAGGGATCCCTGAGGTCCCATCCTGGAATTTCAAAAAACAAAGTAGACATGATGTTGGATTTAAAAAAAAGGGTTTGAAAAAGCAAAAAACAGCAAGAGATGAAGTTTTATGTTCAGGAAATCCAAACCCTTTTAAGAAAAGAGATTCATCATAATATTTGTCATCCAACGGAATATCTGCAACAGAAAAAGGAACAAAATCATGCAGTGAAATAGTAAGACAATCTTTCGCTTCTGTTTTTCAGATATTGTTTTTTCATAGATGTGTGGGTCAATGATTATGTCTGTCAGTCTGTACTGATTCTCATGCTTTATATTAAAGGTCAATCATGGGACAAATGCTTTACATAAAGACATAAAAAAAACGTTTTGTGATATCTGCATTGAGCTGGTGTTTTAGAGTTAGTCTATGTCAGATTGATCTAGTAAATAAATTTAATTAATAAATAAACTTCATTACCCATAAAGTGGATTGCCAACATAAAAGAATCAGAGACTTCTCTACAGATCATTGTGACAAAATTATAAAATGATGGACGTTTTAACGAAATAAAGAGAAATCTTTTTTAACCAATATTACAAGTGTGCAAATGTGACTGATAAAAAGACAGTGGGAACTTTCTCTCTGCAGCTCAACATAGTTTTAGGATATGTCGCCCTCTAGTGTCATACTTTAACAAATATATAACCTCACAAATCTGTTTGTTCCAGTAAGTTTTTTTCAAAAACAGTAAAACCCATTTATAGTTCTGTCTTTATTATTCCTGTAATTTGGACATTAAATCCTGTTATTTAAGAATATCCAGCATTTATTGTCAAATAATGATAATAAAGAGGAAATTACTAAGTAACGCAAAATTGGCAAAAAAATGTAACTTTTAAAGTTCCTCGTCATTTGCTGAGGTTCTGTTCCCATGACATTAATGCTGGACACAGAATGTTGCTCTTACAGAGACTTTCTGCATATTTTGTGTTTCTGCGTATTTTGTTCTGACCCCTGTATGGCAGTTATGTCTGGTGGTTGCTGGTTGATCAATTAGACATCACACACTCCTAAAGGGTTGCACGGTGGCGCAGTTGTTAGCGCTCTGGCCTCACAGCAAGAGGGCCCCCGGTTCAGCTGGGGGACCTGAAACATAACACCAATGAGGGAGCTTTCTGTGTATGTTCTCCCCGTGCATGCATGGGTTTTCTCCGGGTACTCAGACTTCCTCCCACCGTCAAAAAGCATGCTTCCCAGGTTCATCGGCTCCGCCAGCCCCGAACTCACTCCATCCATTTTCTAAATTTGCGTTATCCGTGTTGGAGTCACAGGGTTGCTGGGCCGATCCCAGCTATTGTTGGGCGGAGGCCGGAATCTTAACTGAACTCTAATATACTGAAGTATGATATGTTTAGTTGAAGGTCAACAATTTAAAACATTTAAAAATATAGCCAGCTCCATGGTTTTACTTAAAACTATTGGGCGCCAACCTGTATCTTTGGCGCTAACCACCAGGAGCAATAGTCAGTGTCTTGCACAAGGACATTTCAACACAGGGGCGAGCACCCAAACATGCAATCTTCTGATCAGAGGTCAACCGCTCTACATCCACACCACGGCTACCACATGCATGTCAATAGGACATAATGTTTTGTCTGCATGCTTTATTTTGCTTTTGCTTTTTGTTGTAACCCAGTAATGGAGCTTTAGATTATAAAACAAACGTTCCTAATTAACTAAATGTATAAAAAAAGGTTGGCTTTGTTCTTAAAAACACAAGCTTCCATACAGTCTATGGCTCATACTGTCAGGATTTTATTCTGTGCCAAACAGGTTTGATTTCAAGATGTAAAAAAAAAGAAAGAAGAACTTTTCTAAACATGTCTAATAATTCACTAAGTTCCACAGCATTCATGGCTTAAAGTCCATAACTGCACCATCAGGGACAGGATTGTCTCTAAATCGAAACCTGAAGACAAGAGAAAAATAAATTTGCAAAATTTGAACAGAGTTCTGCTGTTAGTTATAAACATTAAACAGAGATATACAAATAATAAAAGCTGGTAAAATAAAGAACATTGTACAATATATGAAAAAAAAAATCCTCCAGGTTAAATTTAAACAGTTTCATAAAGTTTTTGTGAACACAAGGCCACAGAAGAACAAACATATTCTAGTCTAACAGTGAAAGCTATAAAGCTGCAGTTTTTGCACTTTGTTATTAATTCATGCAATAAAACGAAGGATTTTAAAAATCTACAGTACATCAGTACATAACTGTTTTGGTGCCTGAGTGGATTTCAATAAAGAATTGTTCAAAAAGAATTCAAAATATGATGCTTTAAGATACTGCAGTGTTTCACGGTGCAGTCTAAGGACACTTTGGCTTTTCATGGCACACTTGGACAAAAACGGCACGTATAACACCTCCTAAATGTGCAGCTTTTTAGAAAACCTAATTCGAATTTTTTAAACAAAGAATTAAGACAAAAAACATGTCTTATGTTTATGATTGTTCAAACTTTGTAAGGCCATAAAAACTGAATTATCTCTCTGATTGTTGTTCAAACTGAAAAAAAAAACTGCTACAGCTTTGGAACCCAAATAATAAAACAGTTTTGGTACAAAGCAGTGTTTTGTCACAACTGGGAATAAACATGAAAATGATCACAGATCGCCGATGGTCCTCCTATGTAGACCAGAGGAAGATGCTGACCGTCTGTGGCTTCGGAACACTTTTAATCCCAGATACAAAAATCATTTCCAACAGTTCTTGGGAAGAGATTTAACGGTTGCTCTTCATCGCTTCTTTGGCTGCCAGGATGAGAGGAGTCAGGCTGGAAAGAGGTTTTGCAATCTTCAGGAATGGATGCTGCACAGATGGAAAGAAGTGGAATTAGGAAATGAGAAGACGAGCGATTCAGTTGAGTTTTGGAATCATCTCAAGACGTGGTAAAAAAATAACACCACAAGTGTCGAACGAACATCTTCTAACCTCTCCCAAAAGTCAATTATTTTACTAAAAGGTTTATGAAGGCAGAATATTTGAAAGTATTTTTGATATTTGGTGTGTTTAAATAGTGCTCTAAAGCTGTTTTAAATACAATTACTGCATTTTTTGGTCTATAAGTCGCTCTGGAGTAGAAATGCACAAAGTAAAGATGAAGAAAATCCTATAGAGGTCGCACTAGAGCAGGGGTCGGGAACCTTTTTGGCCGAGAGAGCCATAAACGCCACATATTTTTAAATGTAATTTCCAAAGAGCCATACAATAATGTAGCGTCCCTTTCCCACACTGAGGCACGGAGACTTAACTTCTTTTAAGGTTCTTTATCCTGGTTACTGCAGACCGCAACAAACGGCAAACAATTAATTCAGCAACTCCTGAATCTGTCCCGCCGAGACGAGAGCGCTTCTCCCATCTTTATATTCCCCCCTCCCGCTCCAGCCCTCCCATTTCCCTTATTCGGCCCATAGCTGAACCCCATTGGTCCAAATTACCTAACAACAGGCTGAGCGACAGAACTGAGAGCCAATCAGATCTCTGCTTGATCGATGCGTTCCATGAACTCCAGAACTTTTAACGCGGCCCAACAGCCACCCAGTCCAACTCAGTCCGCAACAATATGTTTAAAACTAAATATACAAGTGAATGTGTGCATTTGATGTAATTTCAACACTTTTAAAGTACAATAAGTCTGTGGATTCTTTTTAATAACATTGTTATGCTGTTGCTAATAAATGATGAGTATTTCTAGTGGTAGTTTTGCTGATGGTCTAGTCTGGTTGATACGTGGTGAGTTTCTGCTTCATGCAGGCGTTGAGACTTTAAACGTGATCGTAGGTCTGAATGTTCTGTAGATGTGACAAAGACCTGGAGCCAAACACACACTCACACGCCGCGGTGAGTGACAGGCAGCGGGTTTACGTTTTTACCATCCCTGCGCCGTTCACCTGCTGCCGGTAACCCCCCCCCCCCGGCTTTCTTCCTCACACATCCCGTCCCCGAAACTGTGCGCTCTTCGTCAGAGACGGGAGCGCGCAGTTTTAGGCACGGCAATTCACAGGTTTCCGGGTGGTACCAACTCTATGAAATAATAGATAACAGTAAACTGATAGTTTTCTCTCCAAGCACCGCTACTACTGCGCATCTCTGGCATCGCATCGTGCCCGAGAAGGACTGGTCTAATGAAAAAAAAAAAGGAATAATTAAGGATTTGTCTGTGAGCCACATGTGACCATCAAAAGAGCCATATATTGCTTGCGAGCCATAGGTTCCCGACCCCTGCAATAGAGTACAAGTCGCACTTTTGGGAGACATTTGTTTAACAAAAACCGGGACCAAGAGCGGACATTTTATCTCGAAAGGCAAATCATTATAACGCAATAGATAACACTAATAGACTGGATACATACGTTACTACCATCACACATTGATGCTCATTTGGCTTCATGAAACATTGGAGGAATCTATTATATAAACTTAACATATGAACAATTCCTCAGATAAGAGCATAAAGAACAGAAAACAGGTTGACTAAACTCTTTAAATCACTTTAAATCAAGTAACCTGTTGAATTTTTCATCCTGTCACTTTTGAACAACTAGTGCAAGACTGAGTGGCTGTTCTTCTGCATTGCAGAAGAAAATACCAAATTTGTCTGCAGCAAATAGAGATTAACACACCTACTGTGCCCTCTAGTGGTTGTGGCTGTTTATGCTTAAAAAAACAACAAAAATTCATCATTATGGAAAGACGATCCAAAGTGGCTTTTGCATCCACAGCCTGTAGTTCTTCCACTTTGATTCTGATTCAGCACCATTCACACGAAAGAAACAAAAAAGTGGAGGTTTGTGGCACCTGCAGCAGTTCTTTTCCTGAGCCTCGCTTCTCCACGTCCATCTCCAAACAGCGGGATAGGAAGGATTTGAAAACAGGGGACAGCTTCTCTGGATTCTGAAGCTCAGGAGTTCCATTGGTGGCGATTAAATACAAAGCCTAAACCCACAAAAAGATGGCAGACAAAAAATAAAAATAAATCAGTGACATTAAATCTGAATTGCTATCTCAGGAATATTGTCAATGTTTTCAGCGCAAATCATTTAAAATGACAGATTTATTGTTTGTGCTTAGTTTATGTTTTTGTGACATAGTCATCTTTATTTCTTTTATTATAATAGATGTTTTAAACAGACTATAATAGACAAACGAGGACATTTTCACACTTTTCTTTCTTGTTAAAACTGTCAAAAGTTCAAAAGTCCAGTATTGTAGCATCGTAGCATGTAGCAAACGTCTGTTTTTGCGATCAAAGATTTATGTAGATTTGTCAAACTGAATGCATTAAAAAAAGCAACAAAATTGCAACAAAATCTGCAACAGCGATACTGGAAAAGGTGAAAGGTGTTCAAAGCCAGGTAAAACTGTATTTTCAGAAATCACAGAAATTGTCCTAATTTGATTGGTTCACTAAGGCAACTGAAAAAAAATATTTGACTTGTTTTATCATCTGCTGATTTTAGTAGAAACAACATTTTTTCCTCTGCTCCTGATTCAACACAATTTGAAGATTTAAATAAATACTCCAATATGCAATTTTAATCTTAATTTGCTTTATGCATTTCCTCCGCAATGATAAAAATGCTACATGTCAAAAATGCCATCTTCTATGGAGTGAAACTATTTGCAGCGATTTTAGAGCTTTACTGTTTTCCAACCAGTATCTAGTTGTTGTTCCCATATTGGGACAGAAACTCTGGGGGGACAGGCATTTTTCATTGCCATCCCTCAGCTGTGGAATTTTATGCCTCTTATATAATACCTAAACAGCTTTTAACGTCACCTTAAAACACACTTTTTCAAAATTTCTTTAACACCAAGTAATTAGTATCATAGTATTTTCTTTTACTTGTATTTTTTAATTCTTATCTGCCCTTTGTGGATTTTATTTTTAACATTTTAAATTCAATATTCTGTAAATAAAAGTTGCTGAAACACTTTAAATGACTTTAATTTTTATACAATCCGTGCTTGAGAAGATTTCGGTTGAAATAAAATACATTTTGTTCCATTACCTCTGATTTATTAGGTCTGAAATTTTGTTCTTCAAATAGAAAGTCTTAGAATGTTGTTGGGTAAAATTCAAATGCAAGTTTGCCTGTTTTTGTTATCCAATATCTTTCATATTATATGCCCTGCAGATGCTGTTTTTTTTTATCTACAAAGCTTTTAGAATCTGAAGAAAAAAAGATTATAACCGTTCAATCAACAAACTTAGAAAATATTCCAAAATAAAAGCAGAACATGAATGGCAAAGCCGCTGAAAGTTTAGCTCCTTGCAGCCCAAACTCACTCTGAGAGGATTCTCGTTCAGATATGGAGGCTCCCCCTCCACCATCTCTATGGCCATGATCCCCAGGGACCAAATGTCCACTTTGGGGCCGTAGGCTTTTCTGGTCACTACTTCTGGAGCCATCCAGTATGGAGTCCCCACCATGGTGCTGCGCTTGCTCTGCTCTGGGGTGATCTGGGCACAGAAGCCAAAGTCCGCTGCGGGCAGAGAAACAGGTGTTTTTTGTTTTTGTGATCAATGAAATCCCCCGTCTCTACTGCAGATGTTTTCTTTATAAGTAGGTCTTATCTTGGTCTTACTGAGTTTGACTGATCCATCCATTCCTAGCAGTACATTGTCACTCTTGATGTCTCTGTGGATGACCTGGTTGGCATGAAGAAACTCCAGAGCCTGCAGGACCTGAGAACACGGAGAGAAGACTCTAAAACTCATGGAGTTTAAAGTTGGAGAAGAAAAAAGGATTTGGGGTCCTTGAACCCTACCTCTCTACAGACGGCAGCAATTTGAGCCTCATCCATGCACGTCTCTGTAACAACATCAGTCAGAGAGCCTCCAGCTAAGTACTCCATCACCACAAACAGCTCGTCACCGACCAGGAAGCTAAAAGATGTGTTCAAATGTTGTCTTTTAAAAGTGCATCAAAAAACTTTTTTTTTGCATAAGATCACAAGATAACTGTAAACCAAAGAACCTTCAGTTGCCACCCTCCTACGGTTAACATAACCTCATCGTCCCATTTTTTAGTTCTGCCAACTAACCACTAGAGGCTGGTTTCCAAAGGAATTAATTGCTGTGTTAATTGCGCGAATTGGATTTGGGATAATGAACTGGCTTAATTTAAAATAAACATGCATTTCTCAAACAAAAGTTTTTGCACTTGGAGGAAGTGGTTTTTGAGGCCTATGGAAATTAACGTAACTGCAATGGAAACACATTATTCGAAATTAAATAAGTCACGTGACCAACAACTCTGCACAGGTAGCCAGCTAGAGACCGTCTCGGCTACCGTTGGGCGTAGGAGGGATACGCCCTGGACAGGTCGCTAGCCTGTCCCGGGGCCCATGGTGCTGGAGCGATCGCACTCGCTACGGCAGGCGGGTTCTGGGCGGCTGGCTGGTTGGCAGACGGAGAGCCGCTGCAGGATGGGGAGGCAGCCAGCTTGGCCCTCGTAAATCTTAAGATTTTTTTTTAATTTTCATCAAAACAATAATTGAAAAAGTTCCTCTAGTTTGATTCTTGTTTTTATTTTTCCCCTCTCAAACTGATGTGGGTCACACAAACATGGAAGTAGCAGCAGAAAGCGGCTTTTTCAGCTGGAGTAAAGCACACCATACCGGAGGGGAGACTGAATGTTTTCATGAACCCTGACATGGAGACGTGATTAGCTTTTGTAGAGCTTTTAAAAATGAAGAAAGCTGATCTCTAGACATACTTCGTGCCCTCCATGCATTGTAATGAGACGGAAATTGTAACGTATCTGCTTTAAATCAAAGTATTGTTCACATCCATCGCCATGTTTTTGCATGACTTATCACATTAATTGGTTTGTGTTTATTTGCTTAAATGATTTAATGGAAACAGTGTAATTGTAAACATTTTTAATATTTCTGGAATTTCAAAAATGTTTTGCGCATATGTGTCATGTAAACACTGAGCTAATAAATCCTTACAGACTTAATTTACAGTCTGGTTAGTTTTCTTCCTGACAAAAATATTTATTTTCAGCACCTTTGGGCAAATAAATTCATTTTAAAATTATATAATGTGATTTCCTGGGTTATTTTTTTACATTCTCTCTCTAACAGTTTCTATAATGAACATTACAGACCAAACTCATTTTCATGTGGGAATACCCTGCAGAGTCAATAACTGACAAATGTTTCAAACCGCTTTGATTTTTTTCTTCTCATTAAATAAAACAAAAACACACAAATAGTTTCTTTATGTCTAAATTTATAAATACTTGTGCTTCACTTAGGAACTCCCTCATCGCACTAAAATGGACAACTGGTTAAGGTTCCCTACTCTTTTAAACAGGTTTCAAAGTTCCTCTATGAGCATTCTTTTGCATTTGTTACGTCTAGGCTGGATTACTGTAACTCCTTGTTAGCAGCGTGTCCTAAGAGTTCCTTAAGAAGTCTCCAGCTTGTTCAGAACGCAGCAGCTAGATTGTTAGCAAGAACTAGAAGAGATCACATCACTCCTGTGTTGGTTTCGCTCCATTGGCTCCCAGTTGATTCTAGAATCAGGTTCAAGATCCTCCTGTTAACCTATAAGGCCTTACATGGTATGGCCCCGTCCTATATTAAGGACCTCATAGTCCCTTACCAACCAATGAGAACACTTCGCTCGCAAAACGCAGGACTGCTTGTGGTTCCTAGAATTAGTAAAAGTACGGTTGGAGGTAGAGTGTTTAGCCACCAAGCCCCTGTCTTATGGAATAAACTCCCAGCTCATGTAAGAGAGGCCGACTCAGTTTCTACATTCAAAGCTAGACTGAAAACATTCCTCTTTGGACAGGCTTATTGTCAGACTAGTTAGTATTCAGAGATTATTTAACTTAATGTTAATGTGTTTAAATTAAACTTAATAACAATAACTTTTTGTTTTAAAAGGCTGCTAGAAGTTGAAGCTGGGGTAACTATGGTGCACTGGGGTTCTGTCCTCTTTCATTTTTTTACTTCTACCCTTCCTCTCCTCTATTCTTGATCATAATTTATCATTTAGTTCTCCATGCCTCTGTTTGGTGCAGTGCGATTCATGTATTGTCCCTCTTTTCCTCTCCCCTCCTGGGGAGTGGGAGTGCTTCCAGACTCCAGTTGGTTCATCCGTGCTCCTGTTCCTGACCGTCTACCTCGCCTTTGCTCCTGCTCCTACACCTGGCTGTGGATCCTGCCTCTGGCTCATCTCTGGTTCGTCTCTGCTCTGTACCTGACCGTTTACCTCGCCTTTGCTCCTGCTCCTACACCTGGCTGTGGATCCTGTCTCTGGCTCATCTCTGGCTCGTCTCTGCTCTGTGCCTGACCGAGTACCTCGTCTCTGCTCCTGCTCCTACACCCGGCTGTGGTTCCTGTCTCCTGCTCGACACAACCACGGCTGGATGAAGCTCGTCTGCTGGACTTTTATATATGTAGTTGTAGATTTAGATAAGTTAATTCTTCTCTAAGAGTTCTGGTAAATCGCCTGTCCGTCCTGGGGGAGGATCCCTCCTTCATGTGGGCACCCCTGAGGTTTCTTCGTTTTTTCCGGAATCCGTTTTTTTAGGAGTTTTTCCTTACCGCGAAGGGGGGTCTAAGGGCAGGGATGCCAGTATAGCTTAGTCAGTTTGTTAGTTCATTTTTAGTATTTTCCTATTGAACTCTTTGTATTCATGATCCTTTTGAGTTCATGTTTACTTCGAAGCCCATCGAGACGACTGTTGTTGTGATTTTGGGCTATACAAATAAAATTGAATTGAAATTGAAATTCTTTTATAAATGTTAACCTGCTCAGTATTCTATACAGTTCGTCTTTATATTTGCCCAACCCTAAATGTAAGCGGTGCGTAGTGCGAGCGTGTCTTGTGTGTGTGGCTTTAAGGGTCACCTATCAACAAAGTTGACAATATTGGGATTCTTGAGCTCTTTCATGACCAAGATCTCGTTGATGATGAGTTCCTTCTTTGGCTGCTTCTGCAGGTTGATCTGTTTGATGGCCACCTAAGGAAAACAGGCATCATGTAAAGATCTGACTGTGGGTCAAATTAATCCCAGTTGAAAGCTTAGCCCTTTAACCCTGGAGATGTCGCTGGAAACCTCTAAATGATAGGGGTGTGCGGAACCATCGAATTGGCGATATATCGCGATATTACATTTGGCGACACTTTTATCAATTCCAAAAGCTGTCAGAATGATCTTTATTTAATTATTTATAAACATTTGAGCGTCTGACTTTTGTTTTCCACTTAAACCGACCACTAGTTGGCAGCAGAGCACACTGAGCCTCTTTGACCAGCACTACAATATGGCCATATGTATCATATCATGGGACGCGTATGTGGATACGTATCGTATCGGCAGACTCTTGCCACTGCACATCTGTACTAAATAACACAGGCTTTTTGACACGCTTTAATTCTTTTGTTTACGTGACCAATGTGAATGCGCTGATTCTGACGCACAAAATGTTGCACTGCTTTCTTCTTAACAGAATCAGCGGATTTATGTTGATTGCGTAAGCACTTCATTCTGTAAAGTGCTGTATATCAGTGCAAGGCAGCTTTTCTCCGCTTTAGAATGACGCTGGAATCACATTAATTGCGTAAATTGTTGAAGAGTTGAAGGAATCTAAACAGTGGAGCTAAAGCTCCAATGTTAAAGGTTAAAGTTTCTTAAAGACTGTACAATATTCTTAAAAAAAGAAAAAGACTACAATATTCTTACACCTACAATATATACATGAAGCTTTCTTACCTCTTGACCAGTGGAAACATCTATGGCTGTGTAAACTGTGCCGGAAGCCCTTAGAAATTACAATTCAATACGGTCATTAAACAAAACCTGAAATATTTGACTGAAAAAGTTTCTTGGCTTTCATAATGTCTTTTATTTAATGGTTAAAAATCAAACTCACCCTTGGCCGATCTTCTCATAGCGGGTGTATTTTTTCTTGGGATCCCCAATACTGACAATAGTTCCTAAAAAAAAAAAAACAATCAGATTGAAACTGTCAAAATGACTCATTAAGTCAGCAAAGCTCGTCCAGCATTGTGCAACTTCTGCTCTATGCTGATGAAAGTCTGTTTTACATACTTAGTTTGTCCATGATTTCCTCATCGGTCATCTTTCCCCCTTTTTTCTTCTGTTTATCTGCTGCCTGAGAGTTACTGTCTGCATCTGGAGGTGGGATTGGGTTGATAACTGATCTAGTATACACCTTGCAGAAGAGAAGAAATATAATGGTTAAAAAAGCGAGTAAAAATACTCAAATCAAAGTAGTGTCAGGTTTAAAAATTGACAAAAAGAGAAAGATCTTTGAAGCAAAGCTCACAGATATTGTATTAGGTGGTCTTGGAGCCACAATTGGAGGAGGTGTGTCATCTCCATCATCCTCATCATCAACATCTTTCCCAGACGGTGAGGCTGCAGTACTCTGTTTTCCCGGCTAAGACAAACAATAACAAAAGAAAATTAGAGGGTTTTGAAGGAATGTTTGATCGGTGGAACGATAAAAACAAAGATACTCACCAACTGCGAATCTTTATCTGAAAGACAAAAAACAATAGAAGACGTGTGAGTGCACAATCCCAAACCTTTAGAAAGTTTTATTCATCTGCAGAGAGACGGCCAAAACGCTGACCTGAACCGATGTATTTCTGCTTTCCACTGGTGGAGTCGTAGAATTTGAGAATGGTGAGGACAGTCTGAGGGTTTTGCTTCTGCTCCAACTTACTGATGTTGGAGGTTTGAAGGAGCCGAGCCCATTGCTCTGGCATTCCCTGGACAAACAAATAAAGAAATGCAAAATGTGTATCTGTTCAACAAAATGTGGGCCGAGTAGAAAGCAGAACCACAACAACAAAAACAGTGAATCTCACATACATCCTTTAATCCTTCTACCAATCCAAAAATTCTGACATATGACAGAAAACCAGCTGTTAAGCAGTTTATATAATTAAAATGTTGCATAAAAAAAGAAAAAATGCATATAATCAATGCATGCCTAGTCCACAGTTGTACGGCAACACAACAGGAAATTCCTGAGGCTTTCCGAGTGTCATTAGATCCTTTTTTCCCTGGAAAAATCAGGACCAGCTCCTCTTTCCACAAGAATGAAGAGAAATGAAGAAAATCCACATCGATTTTGTCCAGTAGAGCACAAGTTATAAAAGAGGACTCATCTTTTTCAGATACAATCAATGGCTGATAATGAGCGGCTTCACAGAAAGCAGAAAACATTTGTTTTGTATGAAGGGAAGTTGATGCATTATTACATCCCATTATTATTACTTAAACTAATTGTCCAATCCAGAGGGTTTTCTTGTAATCTTTTGACTTTTCTACAACTAAATCCAACAGGATTAAAGAGATTGAAGGCAAATCAACAGCATTAATCCATCAAATCAGGCTTCACGTCAAACTTTCACTTTAAATCGTCTTTTATTTTTGCACACTTCCCTCTAGAATACAAAAGGGGAAGAAGAAACTACATTTCCATTGTGTGCCAATAGTGGATATCTGCTGCAAAGATCATGGACGGCAACTTGACCAAATGACACAAGTAGGATTTTCAGTCAAATTGTTTCAGAGCTGCTCCTGCTCCTGTTGGACACCACACCCTGAAATAAGTCTGAAGCTGCAGATCAGGAAGCTCACACTGCATTTATCACAAGATCAGAACATGGATTGGGTTGCAAACGAAAAAATCTTTAGGGAATTGTATAGAAAAAGGAGTTTAACTAGGGATCAGCTGATCCGATATCCATTAGCGGTCTCAGAGAAATGCCACAAATAACTTCTGGACCAGATATCTGAATGTATTGCTTCAGTCCATCCAATTCAATATTGCTTCAGTGTTGGGAGTGAAAGACACTTTTCCTCAGCTGAAATGCTAACCTTCCGTAAGAAGAACCAGCCCTTATGGCTAAAAAAACTTTATAAGCCTGAAGACCCCTTTTTTGTTCCAACTTGTCATGCAGACAAGATACGACAGCGTATTAAGGCCACCAAAAGAAGAAATACAAGCAAATGTATGACGAGTCCTAAAATTATGAGCATAAAGACTAAATTTGACATTAAGGTTGTAAAATTATGAGTTAAAGGGTCAAAATTTTAAGAAAGCCACTTCATAGAATTATGAGGAAAATATTCAAAATTGTAAAAGAATAAAGTCATAAAATTATGAGGGGAAAAAGCAACATTTTAAGAAAATCATGTCGTAAAATTATTGGGGAAAAAGTAAAACGATTTTTAGAGAATTAAGTCGTAAAATTATGAGAATAAAAGTCAAAATGTTCTGATGATAAAGTCATTAAATTATGAGAAAAGGTTAAGACAATAAAGTCGTAAAATTATGACATAAAAAGTCAAAATATTTTAAGAATAAAGTCATATAATGATTCAGTAAAAATCTCTGTTGGTCACAGACGATAAACTGAATGTACTTAACAGCAGAGGGGGTCGTTTTCTCTCCTTTAAGGAGGCCATAAGCTGCAGTCGCAGCGTCTTCCCAATGCAGCACACTGACATTCAAGCATAGATCCAATTTTTTTAAGTTTCTGAAAGGTCCTAGTGAGGAATCAAACACAAAATACTTCGACAGTAATGGACACTACACACCTGGGCCACTGAGCTAGTCAATCCCTTGGAAATCCTCTTCTAAAGAGATATATGTGGTTATGAATTCCCAAATTTGTCATCTAAACAAAAAGTGTAATTTCAAACAATTATTTTAACTGACCATCTTTTACTGACGGATTAATTAATAGATCCATTTTAGGCAAAGGAGAATCCACTTTCCACTGATCGCAGTGATTGACAGATATGAACTACTTCCTGTCAGGAGGTTCAAGTTGTTTTTTTTTGCCGAGTGACGTTAATGTTCTTTCAATCAAAGAAAAAAATGCATGTGCTGGAAATCTCCTTATTGATCATCACATCCGACTACATGTTACAGCCCGTTATTAACACAAGTTTCCTCTACAAAAAATAAAAGAGGCTTCTTTTATTTCAGGAGCCAGAAGTCAACAATCTTATTAGAAAAATCAATCAGACTTGGAATCACTTCATGCATAAATCTGTCTTTTAGGGAAGATTATTCTAAATAATTTCTAAAAAAATGTGACATAACCGGGCCACACAGGGAGCCAAACAAGACATAGTTATTCCAAAAACACCCATGAGTCAAAAATGCCGGCTAGAACATGCATTTCTGGTTTCTCCTGGTACACTGACAGCATCCAAAAACCTGGCATGAAGTGCTGAGCCGGAATTTCAACCTGGAATGTTTTTCCTCTGGTGAAAATAATTAAAGCCCTGCAGCGCGTGCAGACTTGGAAATAAAATCAACAGTAAAAAGCACAGAGACTGGAGGTCGACACTTACAGTGAATTCTCCTGTAACAGAGTCAAAGCCCACATGGATGGTGTGTTCAAAGTCTGACGGGGAGGAGATCTCAGGTCTGTCCTTGTCTCTGTCCTTCTTCCTGCCTCCTGCCGGGAAAACATGGAATGTTTTCATTCATTAGTAAACTTTTAGAAACATTTTCAACGTAATTCATGTTTTTTTTGGGCGCCTTGCCTTTCTCTGGGGCAAAAATGGAGATGATCTTGTTTCTGGACTTCTTCTCCTCCGGTTCGGATGGAAGCGGCCGAGAGCTGTGATTGGCTGACTGGGTGTCCTTGACTCCTCCTCCTTGACTGCTCATCCTGACAGGGGGGGCGGGGGGCTTGTCCTCACACACTCCGCTGTCACACATCTATACGCACATTCACCTGCAGGGTCAGGAGGAAACGCACACGTTTAGGGGGAGGTCACATCAACTCGTAGTTTGCTGCTTCCTGTTTCTCACGTTCTCCAACGATCGGCGCTCCAGGAGACCCCCTGCGTTGGGAAATGTTAGTCAGCACTTTCACGAGGGAAAACTCCCATCTGTGCAACTAAAAGTTGAGGATCAGAGGTGTGCGTTGGAGTGGAAGCAGCCGAGTGAGAACAGGAAGTAGTGCTGAATGGTGACGCTTTGGGTCTTGAGCATGAATGAGGAAGGAAAAGAGGTCAAGTGAAAAGAGAAAGACAGAGGGACATCGGCAGAAGGAGGAGGAGGAGGAGATGAAGGAGCCATGTGAAAACAGGAGGTCAAAAGAAGTCAGCGAGGAAATAATAGTTTATATCCCATTTTTCTTAATCGTGGTAAAAAAGCTGCTACAAAAGCAGCGCATCTTAAAATAAAATGTCTCCTTACGCCCCATTATCCTTCAAAATCATTTCAAATAATCTATTGTAGGTGTAGGTAGGAATATCAAACCTAAACAGGTGCAAAAGACAAACGGATGTTTATTGACTGATTTGATGCGGTAAAGTTTGACTTTCAATCCTTTAAATCCATGCTGACATCACACATGGCCAAATGGATGAAAGTCTTTCCTAACACTCTTTGTGAACGCTCTCTTGAATTTCATGCTTTAGCCTAATATGGTCAAATGCGGGTGTTGCAGACGCCCTCGTTCAAACGCGACCTCTGCTTCTCGGGTTCTTCTTCCAGCTTTGCAGAGCGATCAGCTCCGAGCTGCACCGCGGCTGACATCACACACAGGAAACAGGAAGCAAACAAGAGGTTTCCTCACTTCCTTTGTCTGCCCGCCAATTATGCAGCTTGTAATGAAATGGAGTACGAAACGTGGCTCGGGTGGGCCCGGCCTCCTCCTTAACCCACCGCATGTGTAAGCTCTGCCGACCTGACCTACTGCTGACACCGCTTCCTCGTGAGAAAGCCTTCCTGGAGGCAGACGTTACCTTAACCAAAGCACACGACAGCAGCTCAAGGAGGACGTGTTTTTACAAAAGCAGGTTGGAAACAAACCAGACGATCCAAAAGCAAAGACTTACTGCACGAGATGATCACTATCTGAAACCTTTATCACACCTCAGCTCCAACAAAGTCGTGGTACTCGGTGTTCTCCTCACAACTCCCTGGGAGTCCACATGGAGGAGAGCCTAACCTGGAGTAAGAACACCAGTGAGCTGCTGGAAAAAGGCCCAGCAGAGCCTGTATTTTCTGAGGTTACTCAGGAAGAATAACATCAACCAAAGACTGCTGGTGGCCTTTCACCACGCCACCGTAGAAAGTAGACTAACATACTGCACATGCACTTGGATCAGCAGCTGCACAATGGCTCAAAGGAAAGCTCTCCCGCGGGTCATCTACACCGCCCAAAAGATTGCTGGCTGCCCTCTCCCCACCCAGGAAACCCTCCACAGCTGCCGTTGCCTCAACAGAGCAAAGAACATCATCGGAGACGCTTCACACCCCGGACACTCCCCGTTGGATCTGTTGCCTTCGGGCAAACGCTACAGGTTAAGCAGAGAAAGGACAGAAAGATTCCAGAACCGTGTTTATCCAACTGCCATAAACAAATCAAACGTGCCTAGAAAACATTCAACCTGGATCTCTTTTATGGATTATGATACGGTGGAAGTTTTCTTCATATGAATTATTTTATTATTTCTCTTGTTTTAAAACATTTTAGCACACATTGAAGCCCTTTTTATTTAGTGTGATGCATTATTTATTATTTTAATAGTAAGTTTAAGGTATGATTGTTGCCGTCACCAGAAGCCCCTTTTAACTCTGTTATACGTGTGACAAAGACAAATAAAGATCTAACAGAAACCACCACACAAAAAAGAGCAATAACTGAGTCACTCGTCCTAATCGCTGTTATCTGCTTTTGACTCACCTGAATTCTGTCTCTTCTGCTTCTTACAGAAGATCAGGTAGAAAAGGAAATGCCATTATATCCCCGCTGTGCACATCTGCATCTGCTTCTTGTGTAGCTGTTAAGCTGCCCCCTAACCCTTCCTTTCTCTCTTCACACCTTTCTGGGCAGGTCTTAGCAGGCTGCCTCATTCCTCCCAGATCTTGGAAGAGGGATCTTCGTGTCTCGACAGGATAAAATTAGCCCCAGTCCAAGAATATGCTGCGTTTTCAGAAGTATTGTGTGTGTGTGTGTGTGCGCGCGTGTGTGCATGTGTGGTGGGGGAAAATGCTAGCTGCTGGCTGGCCAGGTTCAGACAAGTTGCCTTGGGTTTGGAATTTAAGTAGCTGTGGGCTGCAGATTGGACCGGGTTGTTTCTCTGCTCCTGGATCCCACATGATGAAGAACAAACACTACAAGTTAGTGAATAACTACCCATTCGGCTGCCGTTTCTCTCCTGTTCTATCATACACAGCAGTACCATAGACTAGCTCTATTCTGTGTAGGGTTTGGAATGTTCTGACATCGGTTCTCCAGGTACTGCGGCGTCCTTCCAAAGTCCAAAAACATGTTTCTTAGGCTGATTGGTGACTTTGAATTGTGAGCAGTTTGTGATTATTGTCCTATGATTGACAGGTAACCTGTTCCCTGCCTTTGTCCTGACTTTATATGAGAACTGGACAGTGACTGTGATGTCACCCCTTGAAAAGGGCTTACTTCCCGCTCCAACAAAATGACGTCAATTCAGTCGCCAATTTTTGCGATACGGAAGCCGCCAAGTTGGAGCCAGACAACATCAGTAACCAGTGATTGGACCACGTTGGTACTTGTAGACATTTCTATGGCAACAACTCTCACCAATCAGAAGTGAACTTGTTGGAAGTCCACTTCCCTACCACTTACAAGTGGGCTCGGGATAATCTGTCAATCAAACGTTTTGAACATTTTATCTGATTGGTCAGTTTAGAACTTAAAATACTTGAACTACAGAAAAAATAGCATTAAATACATGAGGATTAGTAAGAACATAAAAAATGTATCAGCAAGAATGGTTATTCTGACAAATAAAATGACTGAGTAAAAGTTGTTCATTTCTCTTTAGCTTCTTGGGACCAGAGGCCACTACTTCCTGTTTGGAACGCGAGGGGGGAGGAGTCATTGAGTCCAGTACACAAACCAATGAGATTTCAAAAACTAAAGCAAAGTTTTCTTGATTTTGTGAGTTGAGTTGAACTCATTTGGGTGATTTGTAATAGTTCTGGCTTTTACATCATGTTTATTTATGTTTTTGAGCTTTTTGCTTTGCTTTTACAGAATCATTTTATCTTTGGCTACGTTTTTGATGAATAATTTATTCCTTTTCCGCTCCTCTCTATCCTTTTACCATCAATTTTGAACCGTTCTGTAGCATTTGTCACTTCATCATGCAAAAAGAGACTGTCTGGAATTGGTTGCCTTTTTCCATTCCATCATCCTATTTTTTTCTTTTTATAAAAGGCTTTGGATGACCGGGCTTCATCATACTTAAGTAATCTTGTCTTATCCAAACATCACTTGAGGTTTCCTAAGATTCCAAAAGGAAAAAGGCAGTTTTGTGGGTTCTCTCCAGAGAAACCAGTTTTTCAGTGTAAAGAGGCAGACATGCTTTCTCATTCATAATGTTGAGGGTTTTCAACATCAACTGTATGTTTTCTTTTCAATCATGTAATCACCATCAGTTTATATTGCAAAACTGTGTGTAAACTAAAAACTACTTTAAAGTTCTGGTTTGAAGACGTTACGCCTCTGACCCGAGAAGAAAGAAAATGTTCATCCTTGGAAACAACTAGCAGTTAAGCAACAACTAAATGGCCAATTGCACCAGCTAAACACTTGATAACTTTGGACGGAAAATATCCATCTAGAAAACAGGACAGATGCAGTCCCCTGACCATATCCATCATGCGCTCTGTTCCTCATTTTCCTTCTTTCTCCTGCTTCGGAGTATTTTATAATCCGGGGGATCTAGGGGAGACCATTTCCTCATCCTGGTACTCCCCAAACCCCGGATAGGTTGCAGCACCGAGCCGTCCAACCCAAACGCAGCAAACCCAGCCACCAAGCTGTTTACAGGAAGTGAACAACATGCCTTTTGTGTTCAGCTTCTATAAAAGGAAATTCTGTGGAGGACTTCCAGGAAGAAGAGAGCTTGAGCTGTGACGCTTCTGTGCTTCATTCAATAACAGAAGCCAGCCGAGCTGCACAGCCAGATGGAAAAACAACCATCTACTGTGTGGATGTTATGTGCAGAGCGCCTCAATCGCTTAGTGTTCTGCTTTAAGCCCAGCTCAGCTGCAACACCCACACCATACACCTATCCTGTTATTCAAACAGCTGCCTCGCCCTTGTGTCAACATTTGACGGATCGTAATTTTCAGCCTGAAATCCTTAGCCTCCAGTTCTGGATGGAGTGGCAGATTTATCCTCGGCTTTCAGGTGTGTCACTTTCATGGTGTGGTGCACATATGGCTGCTTCACTGCAGCTGCACAACAAGCACTAAGAGGAAAACTAAAATCACAGCCAGAGATTTTAAGACTGCACTGCTTTGTGGCAATGAGATGAGAGGGTCACACCCACGTAACTAAAAAGGAGATGCTGAGGAGACATGGGCACATCTTTATTGGGGGGATTTAATATTATATTATATTTAAAAAAATTATATATATCAAACTTTGCTCTTTCGGGGTCCATTTATTTGAAATGCAGCTTTAAGTACTTCGTTAAAGTGCTTAATATAAGTATATACTGCAAAACGCGCGTTTGTATTTCTGTACAAACTGCCTTGGTGTCATTTTAAGTCGCTTTAAATAAAGTTTAATAGAAAAAAAAGAACCAGTGCAGCTTTTAATTGGTTGATCTTTGTTTTTCTTATTAAATAATCAAAACACCAATGAATTTTCACTAAAACGGTCTAAGCCTCCCCATGATAACAACAACAAAGCTTTGAAAAACGAAAAAGTGAAAATACTGCAAAAAAAAAGTATGAGCAGGGATCATTTCACCGAACTGATTTCACTTAACTAAGTTACTACTCAACAGATCGATAAGTTGGTTTCTTTACAAGTGGAAGAGAAAGGAAGTCCCAACAAAGTGACAGTAAAAGTGATCCAATAACTCATATAAACTATAGAGCTCACCTGTGTTGTGCCAACAAGTATCTGCAGGTCGTAATTTGAATTTCTGCTCTGTCTGTCTGGGTAAATCCTCAAACGTTCTCCAGTGGCTTACTTACTTTGAATCCGACTATAAATCCAGATTTGAGCCGGAGATTTCGCGAAGACTTCCACGTTCGTCAAGAGAAACGGCGGTTTCTCAGACACGGTGGACTTTTGTCGTTTTTTCTCTCCCGGCACTCTGTGCTTCGTTCGGTCCAAGGAGGAACCTGGTGGAGAGAAGAGGAAGCGGAACCTCGCACAAACATGAGGATTCGGGACCTAGCGGCACCCGTAGCGCTCACATTTAATCAAAATTAAAAATGTAAATACTTTTCCCTGAATTTAGCTAAATGCAATGCATATGAAACTCGCGCAGAGAAAGATATAATCAATATAATTCCAAACAACATCGGTGAAAGAACGATTACGAAGAACTAAAGTGTATCTTCAAACAGATATGCACTGCGCATGTGTGTTGACCTCAACGGAACCAACAAGTTGGATTCTTTAGATTTTCAAAACAAAATATCCAACATGAATAATTGAGGGTCGTTGTTTTTTATCATTAAGAGCTCAAAAATACACCTAAAAAACACACAATAATAGCTCACAGTATATATAATCTGAATTATAATTTCATAAAATGTTGAATTTGTTGTCTTTATGTTGCACAAGCTTTACATTTTTGTGCAAATATTTCTATATCTACCATATCAAATCATGATAAATCTCTCTTTGTGTATGAAAAATATAACTATGTTATAACTATGAACTATGAAATATAACTGATGAAGTACACTGATGAAGTATACCTTCAGGAGCCCGGTGTACTGTTTTTATAAAATAAATTAAATAGTGATAATAATGTAATGCAGATACAATCTTCATTTTTGATAATTATGGAAAAAAACAAAAATAAAACCATACTAAAAATGACATTGTAATGCAAAGACAGGATAAATGACGACTGCTGCCAGTGCATCCACATAAAAGATTGATAACATACTGCACTTACCAAAACTTTTATTATCAACTTCAGAATTAAATTCTTATATTATACAAAGTTCTACATCAAGCAGCTATAACAAACAAATAAAAAAATAAAAATAACACCAAAAAGCATGTCATTGGGTTTTATTTTGAAAGTTAACAACGGAAGGATTATTCTAGGCGCAGATGTGTTTCATTTGAAAGTGCTGTGAACATTGTGTCGCAGTTGATAGCAGGATACTTGCAGGGAAACCGTACAAAAACTATCAACACTGAAGGAAGATCGAAAGTAAGGCCTCGTTATTATATGCTGATATTTATTACATTCTGTGTTCTTCCGTTAGCACGAGAACAAACGGCGCGTGCTAGCTTAGTAACACTTACCTACTTTACTTTCCATAAGAATGGCTGTGTTTCGTTTTCTCGAAAACTGTAGTTGAAACGAAAATTAAACTACAAAGTAGTATGAAGCTTCTATACATCTCACCTCCAACATGAGAGCTAGCAGAAAGTTAATTTAAGTTGTGCACCGCTGCCTGCAACTGTTAGTTTCCACAGAACCATCATTTTTTTTAAATAAAAAAAAACTTTATTAACAAATATTGCACATACAGAATATCACACATTACAATCCATACTAGTATGTGCAAATGCCAAAAGTTTCACATTTGCCAGGAAAATTATCAAAAATGTCAAAAAAGCCATTATAATAGCAAGATAAAACAGATTAAAAAATAAAATAGGTAAAGGATTCTGCTAAAGTCTCAAATGTGACCATGTTTCAACTGTTCTAGAAGCTTTTTGGTTAGTGCAGGATTCAATACTATTTACATACAGAATAATTTATTTCTGAAAAATATAAAATAAATACTGCCTTATTTTGTTACAGAACTCTTCATCTTTGCCGTCTTTTTTTGTCTGCAGGTATGCTTTCCCACAGGTGGAGGTCTGGATGGGGCAGGTTCGTTGACGTGGACCTCTTCACAGACAGCCATGAGACTTTGTCCCAGGCCATCAGAGCTGCAGCGTCCGAAGAGCCGGCGGATGCTGACGGCAGCGTGCTGTTCGGCCACCTGAGGGGTTCTGTGGTGGGCCTCAGATATTACACAGGCGTGGTAAGGGTCAGACTGTCTCTTCCACACACACACATAAAAAATACTCCTACATTTCAGAGGGTTTCTTCTCTGGACAGGTGAACCAGGGTGAGATGGTGGGCTTGGTGCGAGAACCTCATAACCCATACGACTGCAATGCAGTGATGGTTGCAAACGTTTATGGCAACCAGGTGGGACACATCAAGAGGGAACTGGCTGCAGCCATGGCCCATGTCATGGACAACAACCTGGCTAAAGTGGAGGGGTGAGTGTCATGGTGCGGTCACTGTGTCGCTTAGGTTTTCTCCTCATACGTTCAGAGCTTTCCATAAAATTTGGAAAAGTTTTTAAAGACCCACTCTGATGAAAGTTGTGTGTTGGGGAGTTTTTTAACATGTCCTTTTGGTATTTTTTTTGATGATGGAGGACATCAATAAAGAAAATTAGGCTTAAATTAGGCATTTCTCAATATTAAATAGAAAAAATATGAAAAGGTGCCATTTGAAGAAGCTTGTAGCTGTGATGTGGAACCTATTTACTGCATTCTGATGCATCCACCTGCAGAGTAACAGATCCATGTACGTCTTTGTTTTCCTCATCCGAGCTGACGTCTCCCTCCAAACTGTACGACTGTATCCCCTTTTTGTCGCACTGGTAATGGTTGGGGGTGTTGGGAGACATAAGGTAGCAGGAGAGAGTGTAAACAGTGGGATGATGGGAAATGAGGGTGGGCTTACTCCACGCCAATGGTTCCACCGACAACTCGTAGGGGAATTTCTGATAAACAAAGTTTTTTTGAATTTGGCTAAAAACAGCATAATCATAATTAAAAGACCACTAGAAACCCTTTGAAAGCAGATCAAAATGGGTCTTTAAAGGTTGTAACAACAGGAATTGATGCCTTTTCTGGTTATTTGCCAGTTTTTTCTGTCTCGGCATAACTTTGCCGTAAAATGGATAAACAGAATTGCAAATCTCGTTTTATTCTAATTTGTAAATGTCTCATTAGTAGAACATTATAAAATCATGATTTTGTTTTGTTTTTCAATAATTCATTCTTAAAGCAAGAAGAGTTAAATTTTAGTTTTTTTTTTAAATTTTAAGATTTGATGTTGTTGTTTTTTTTTTTACCGTATTCTTTCTCCTTCTGTTTTTTTCTTATCATGTATACGTTATTACATTTTCTTTTGATGTACTTTTATCCAATAATTGGAGGAAAAAAAGTCACAATACTGCAATTAACGTCAGAATTTTCTTTGCCCTTTTTTTTTCTTTCTCTATGGCCCTAATCCTTTTCTGTAATTTTAGACCAAATAAGAAATTGTGAAATTGAAAATATAAAAGTATATTGCTTTTCAGTTCTGAAAGACATCCTATAACATTAGGGTTCTTGTTGAACACCAAACGTTAGTTGTGATTGTTCATTTATTTAATGTATATTAGGTTTTTTGTCGTTTTGTTTTTAAATTGACTTTTAGATGAAAACAGAACATAAATGAGTTGATATGAGCGCCGCTGCCTGTGTGGTTGTCAGGGTCGTACCTTACGGAAAAAACAACTCGTTCACCATGCCGGTCATTTTGTCCTTTTGGGGGAAAGAAGAGAACAAAAATGCAGTCCTGGAAAACATGGAACGGCGAGGATTCAAACTGAACTCAGACGGAAACAAATTAGCAGGTATGCCTGAGTCTTTCAGGAACGTCTGTGGATGCTCCAGACACGTCTGGTTTTACTATTATTTGCTTCCTTTCAGGTCAGAAAACCAACAGCATTTCAGGCGCTCGTGCTTTTTCATCCAAAAAAGGAGTGACTGTCCCACTAACTGCAGAGGAGGTAACTGGATTTAACGACATGAAATGTTTGTTTTCTGTTGAATCGGGACAAAGAAAATGGTAGTCATTTCCATTTTCTGGGAAAAGTATGTTGAAGTCCAACTCCGATCATCTTTTGATCTATTTTCAAAGCGTTCCCAGTGGGCTTTTAATTAGGATTAAGCCATTTTTCTGCCACAAATAAAAGCCCCACCTCCACTTCCCATCACCTATCTGTTTACAAGCAATATTGGTGAACCAGCTGCCATGGGAGGAGGAAGACGAAGACCTTCATGGATCTATTTATCTCTAAGCGGATGCATCAGAATGGAGCGGAGCAGGAAGCTTTTGATTGTATTTTCAGTATCAAAAGCGGTCTTTTTTTAAACAGCATTGTTTTCATCTGCTCCTGATTCACAACAATCTAAACAAAGAAGTACCCAGAAATGCTTCATTTTCTTTATACCGTATTTTCCGGACTATAAGTCGCCCTTTTTTTCATAGTTTGGCAAGGGGTGCGACTTATACTCCGCAGCGACTTATATTAGATATAAATTGAAATAAACACATTGTTAACCCTCCTGTTATGTTCATTTGTGAGGAACAGAGATTCCTGGCTAAATTTGATGTATGAGGTATGTTAAGTGTTAAGAGTATGTTAAGTGACTCAGAGAATCAGCAAACCTTTTTTTACAGTAAGATCTTGAAGGCTAAAAACATAATATTCTATTTTCCAATGATTTCATAGATTCAGAAATGCAATAAAAGTGAAAACTGTTTCTACAAATACAGGATGAAAACAGAGTATTAGTTGGCCAATGATGATTCATGAAAGGATTAAATAAATAAGTACGAGAAAGAATTACTGTGAAATTATGAGATAAACAGTCTGCTATGATTGTGTCATATGAGGTTGTGAAAGTTATTAGTTCTTGGTCCCAGATTTTGTCAAATAAATTTCCCATCAAAATGCGACTTATAGTCCAGTGCGACTTATGTGTTTTTTTCTACTTTATAATGCATTTTTGGGCTGGTGCGACTTATACTCCGGTGCGACTTATAGTCCGGAAAATACGGTAAATGTCCCCCACCTTGAGGGTAAAAAAAGTTCCACAAGTACATGTTAAAAACCCCATCGGAGTGGGTCTTTAGACATTTCATGGTCTTTTTACATAAATTAATATTTGTCATGTTATTATAATGACACAAATCTTCTAGCCTTTGCTCATTTCTAAACTCTGTTCTGCACTTGTTGTCTCTTTCAGCTGAAGAATGCTTTTGACAACCTGTTTGAAGGTTTGATGGAGAGTAAAGACGGAGAGAAAGAAGCCGCTGAGGCGAGTACTGATTCCGTGTTTACGTCAGTCAGCTGTTTCCTTTTTGGGATTGGATCATTTGGATTTATATCCTGGAAAACAGTCGATATAAAGATTTCTGTTTTTTTTCTGTTTGTGTTCTTCATTAGTTCAGTCTTTTTGTTTTCTAAAGTCTCACTGTTCAGAAATTTTTCACCTTAAATTGGCATCTAGTTGGAAATAAACACCTAGCTATTTTAGAGATGCGGTAGCATGAACAGAATCAATTTCCGAAATATTGTAAAAAAAATAATCAATTACATTTATGACCTTTAGAATCATCTAATGCTAAATTTTAAACAAAGTTTACAGTGCACACGCTCAGGAAACATGAGTTGCTGAACCTGCTGCTTTTTTCAGGAGAAACGTCCAATGAACTTAAGATCAACCGGCAAAAAGTCTCTAATTTTATGCCCCAAAAGTGATGGCAGTTAAATAAAAACATTTTAAAAAGTAATTAAAGTAGTCGGCTGATGAGCGAAGAAACTATAATCCTTATCAAGGATGAAGAAAGTGCAGCGGCAGAACCTGGATTCATCTTTTCATGCCCAAAACATTAAAGTCAATTATATTATTTGTTAAAAATGTCTGTTCTGGATCCAAAAAATAGTGGGGTGTTTGCATAAATCATTTAGTTGTTGCCAGGCAGAAATGTGAAGAAAGTAAACAAATCGTAGCGATCGCAACAACCGACATCAAAGCTCAGTCCAAATATTTCAAATAATTTAATTATAATATGTCTTAAACTCAGATTTACCACCAGATCTATAAGGTGTGATCACATTTTAACTTTTAACAAGTTCATATAAGTAGGAAAAATGGTTATTATAATGATGATAGAGGGCAGAAATCCTTCATGGCAACAATAATGTGATGTGAGAAGAATAACAGAATTGATGTTTTTCCCACAAATTGCTTCACAGCTGCATTAAAGGACCAACAGTGATTTATTTTTTATTTTTTAATCTTCTCTGCAGTCTGTGGCCACGCCCCTCCTGCCTCACCAGAAACAAGCGCTTTCCTGGATGTGCGCGCGAGAAAACAAATGTGCGCTGCCGCCATTCTGGGAGAAAAGAGGCGATCTGTACTACAACAGCCTGACGTGTTTCTCCTCCAAAGAGATCCCAGAGAGAGTGCGTGGGGGGATCCTGGCAGATGACATGGGACTGGTAAGCCGCTCAGATGCTAAAACAACCGTGTTTTAGAAAAAAGGCCACAGGGTGATGGAGTTTCCATGTTTCACTCCAAAGGCATGAAGGTTAGGATAATTGGAAATACTAAAAAATGCCATCGAAACGACTGTTGTTGTGATTTTGGGCTATACAAATAAAATTGAATTGAATTGAATTGAATCCATAAATGGGATCGTAAGCGTGCAGGATTAGGCAAACTAAAGGGCACATTTGAATTGTAGATGTGTCTTCTCTGTTCTGCTTTTCAGGGCAAAACTCTGACAACAATCGCCCTGATTCTCACCAACTTTCACAAAGGGAAGCCTCTGCCTGTGCAGAAATGTGTAAGCATTTTTTTTAATTCTTATATTCTCACAGCATTACATTAATGCAACAGTTTTTATTATTATTTTTGTGTGCACAGCAAGAACGGCCCTCACCTTTCAAGGTTAAAACTAAAACGGCAGAGGCCTCCAGACGGGAAGGTAATCGTCCCGCCTTTCATGTCATTTCAAAAAGTTTCGAGGAAGCATGACGTGGCGTTTATCTCATGTAGATAAAGCAGCAGGAGCAAGCAGTTCAAAAGGAACTGATCCCGGCTCAGAAATGTAAGCATCTTTTACTCCTGACACCAAAAACTTGTGATGTTTGTTTTAGCTTAGAAAAAACAAATCCTGTCAAACATAATCTGTGAATCAGAGTAAACCTGGAGGAAACATTCGACACGTCTGAGGTGGTGGAGGTGAAGGAAGAGAAGCAGAAAAGTACGAGCTTTCACATCTATTTCAAGTTATTCGGGTGTTTTTTTTTGTACTTTAGTTTGACCTTATACCTTTAATTTTGTTTTTCAAACTACAGAGTTAAAGAAAGGCAAGTTGAAACCCACAAAGCGAAAACCCGGTAAAGGTGCGTCTCCACTCAAGTTGTGAGCTTACATGTCAAAATAAAAGCTTGATAAAGCTTTTTGTGATGAAAATTGTATTTTTAGTGCAACATTCAGTCCCACCCGCACCCACAACAGCTCCTGCCGCTCTGCAGAAACTATGTCCTAAAACGGCAAAGGTTTTTCGAAATTGGCTCAAATCGGCATAATGATATTTATGGTGAACACTTTAAAAACAGAACTACAGATGATCGGAGTGGGACTTTAAACGTTTCAGTGACAGAAATGTCAGAAAATAATACATATATCATAGCTGACGAGCACTTTTTTAGGATCCGAATTGACTGATTCTCTCATCTTCTGTCTGTTGCACAGAGGCTCCGGTGTTGCTGGAGGACCTGGACTTTGCTGCAGCTCTAAGTGGTTCATCAGACACAGGCCCAAAGAAGAAGAAAACCTCTCAGAAGTCCACCCTCAAAGACAGTAAGTTGTTGCTGGTTTGCTTTTCAGTGAAAGCGAAGCTCAGACTGCGTGAAATTCCTCTTGCTGTCTGCAGGTGTGGAGTCTTCCTGTACCTCAGACTCGGATGACTCGTCGGCAAGAGCCACTCTTATCGTCTGTCCTCTATCGGTGCTCAGCAACTGGCTGGTACATAAAAAAACAATTCATCAAAAAAGAATGTCAGTCAAAGCGGCTTTTCAGCTTTCCTCCCTGTTATTTTCCTGACTTTCTTCTTGTGCAGGACCAGTTTGAGCAGCACATTCACCCTGACGTGAAGCTCGGCGTGTATCTGTATTACGGATCCGATCGCAACAGGAGCAAGAAGTTCCTGTCTTCTCAGGACGTGGTGATCACCACCTACAACGTCCTGTCTGCTGACTTTGGGGTGAGTGAAACCGCTTTACGGGGATGAGCCCACAAATACGTCGTTTCACGAGCTTGTGCTTTCAGAATAAGAGCCCCTTACACGGGATCGACTGGCTGAGGGTGGTGCTGGATGAAGGACACTTTATAAGAAACCCCAATGCCCAGATGAGTAAGGCCGTGCTGGAGCTGAAGGCCCAGAGACGATGGATTCTGTCAGGTGAGTTCTCCCTGTAAGATACAGAGAAATGTAAGCAGGAATATCTTCTAAAAGGAGATTTTTATGAATGGAAATGTTTTTTTTGTATACAATCTTGAATCTAATTGAACAAATCTTATTGATTTGAAATCCAGTCCTTGGCTAACTTTTTAAATGATCCTAGTTTTTGGTATAAACAGATTGAAAATCCTGCGGCCTTGAATCATTCTTCTAAAAGGAAAGTGTTCATGTGTTCCTTAAGGTACACCGATTCAGAACAGCGTGAAAGACATGTGGATGCTGCTGGCCTTTCTGCGTCTGAAGCCCTTCAACGTCAGAGAGTGGTGGAACAGAGTGATCCAGAGACCCGTCCTGCAAGGAGACAGGACCGGCCTGGAGTGAGTGCTCCTAAACGTTCGTGTAGTTAAAGGACAATCCTCTAGAGGGCGTTGTTTAGCTTGTATTTTCCAATTTCCAGTTTCCAGTGATAAGTAAAAAACAATAAAGCATGAACCATAGTTTATTTGATGAAAAATCTTGCAATTTTCTGCTTGAATGCTTTTACCCATCTTTTATTTTGATATAGATCTGTAAAAAAAAATGAGAAATGTTGTGAAATGGGCACAGAAACCTCCAGACTTTGGTGAAGTACATCACCCTGCGGCGGACCAAAAACAGCGAGGTAAACGGCCAGCGTTTGGTGCGGCTGCCTGAGAAGAAGGTTTACGTGGAGCAAGTGGAGCTCAGTCAGCAGGAGAGGGAGGAGTACGAGCTAGCATGCAACGAGGGGCGGAGCACCATCGGCAGGTGACGCAGACGGGTCACTTCTGAATCAAATAAATGGAAAAAATTTCTCTTTTGATCTGAAAATGTCAACGTCTGTGCTCATTCTTACAGATATGTGTCTGAAGGGACCGTCTTGAGGAATTACGCCGATGTGCTCGTCATTCTGATGAGGCTCCGGCAGCACTGCTGCCACCCTGATCTGCTGGCAAAGGCAGCAAACTCAGGTTTGGGTAAAATCTTTACACCTGTGAGTTATGAATGGAGAGAACAGACAAAACACGAAGAGTCCAAACCAGTTTCAAATTCTCTAGGACAATTATTGAAGGGGAAATGCAAAAATAAACTCTTTTCTAGCATTAGCTAGGATTCTATACCAAATACAGTACCGGTAAGTGAAATTTAAAAAATTATATAAAAGAAATGAGAGAAACGTTTCATCACCAACATTTTAATTCACAATGAAAACCTGCAACAAACGAAATGCCCAGTGAAAGAGAAAAGGATTCTTCAAGCTAGTGACCATAAGATATTTATCACTAATAAAGATGTGCACTCATGTCAGTAATGACATGAGTGCACACTGGTTTAGCTGTACAGCTACAGCTAAACCAGGACAAAACAGAGGTTTTAGTGATCGGTTCTGAAGACAAGAGAGAGATAGTTTTATCTAAACTAAAGAATTACAAAACTTCTCAGTGTGTGAGAAACCTGGGTGTCATTTTTGACTCTGAGTTGAATTTTATCCCACAAATTAAAAACATCACAAAAACAGGATTTTATCATCTAAAAAATATATCCAGAGTCCGCCCATTTCTCTCTCTTGCCAGTACAGAGGTGCTAATGCATGCTTTTATTACCAGCAGATTGGATTATTGTAATGCCCTGCTCTCTGGTCTTCCCAGAACAAGAATAGCAAATCTTCAACTGCTGCAAAATTCAGCAGCACGCGTTCTGACGAGGACCAGGGGGCGGGAACACATTACACCGATTTTAAGATCGCTGCATTGGCTCCCTGTGCAATTCAGGATTGATTTTAAAGTTCTTTTATTGGTTTACAAATGTTTTTATGGTCTCGGGCCTTCATATTTATCTGACATGATTTTAAAGTATGAGCCCTCGCGGACCCTGAGGTCCTCTGATACAGGCCTTTTGGTTATCCCAAAAGTTAGAACAAAAACGTACGGCGAGGCCTCATTCAGTTTTTACGGACCTCGCCTGTGGAACAGCCTCCCAGAGAGCCTCAGGGCTGCAGAGACAGTTCATGTTTTTAAAGGAAGGCTTAAGACCTACCTTTTTAATTTAGCTTTTAGTTGAATTTTAGGATTTTTTATTTTATTTTATTTTATTTTATTATTATTATTATTATTATTATTATTATCATTATTTTTAATTTATTATTATTATTATTATTTTTAAATATTTTAATTAATTTATTTTTCTTTTAACTAGTTTTATATGTGTATGTAAATACATTTATTTATTTATTCTATTAATTTTTAAGACGCTCTTACTACTTCATATGCCTATTAAGGTTTATGTAATTATTTGTTTTTTGTCCATGTTTTATATATATTTTAATTTTATTCCTTTTACATTTTATTTCACTCCAGTGTTTCCCTCTGAGGGATCCTCCACATCAGTGACTGACCCTTCTCAGTGAGCGGGGTCGCTGCAGTGGGATCTCCTGGGTCTGACTCTTTTGATCGGATCTGGGGGGTTCTGTGGTGGTGTACTCCGTGAACTTGGGTTGGGGGGTCGCTGGTGTGGACATGTCCCCAAACTATCGTTTTCCCACCTCAGGACAAAGCCAGGTCTCTACATTCTATCATTCTATCACTTTTTTATTTATTTATTTATTTATTTATTTATGTGTGTGTGGGTGTGTGTGTGTGTGCGTGTGTGTTTTTGCGGGGGGGGGGGGGGGGGGGGGGTTGTCGCACGGTTTGTCTTGTCATCTTGTTTTTAAATTTTATTGTATTTTATGCACAGCACTTTGAGTGACATCTGTTGTCGAAAAAGTGCTATATAAATAAAGGTTGATTTGATTTGATTTGATCGCCCCGACGGTTTAGGGTTCAAAAGGTCATTTAAAGGCCTATTTTTGTTCATGGCTTTTGATTTTGACTGAAACGAGAGCTGTGGAGTCCTCTCATGGGTTCTTCTTATTTGATCTTTTTTCTTTTATTCAGATTTTTTTTAAACTTTTACTAATTTGTCCCTGAAGGACCCATGGGACCAAATTAGGATTTTTTTTCCCCCCCGGCAGCAGTTAATTGCTACTACCTGACCTACCTTTTGTTCCGCACAACTCAAACCCCTAATAGCTCATTGTAATCCAAATTACTATGTCCGTTGGAAAGACATTGAATTACTTTAAGTTTCAGACCCCCCACTACAGGCGCTCATGGGAAACAAAAACAAAAACCTGGAAACAATTGAAAACCCATGGATAGTGAGGATAATGGGGGGAGGATTTTAAAAATCTTTTCCAGAACAGTTGGGTGACTGTCTTTATTTGGATCAAAGAAAGAATTCTGTTTAGTGAAACTAAATGTTCTAAACGATCAGAAGAATAAAGCTGCATCACGGCTTCATTTACCCTCATTGAAGCTGAGTGCACGAAGAGAGAATAGGATCAGAAGTTAACGGGTCAATTCCGCCAGAGCGGGTCGTTTCCTCTCCGAAATTTCAAGATCCTTGGTCCATTTTGGGGGGAAAGTTCTTGACTGTCTTGGACGTTCTAATACTAACAAGGATCTGCTTCCTTCACCATTTAAAGAGCCCTCTGGGCAATATTTTTCTTTTTTTTTACTGACCAATATCCACCAAGTCTTACTTCACCCTTCAGAAAAATAAGACACTCTTTTATATTTATGTTACTATTATAAATATAAATGAACCATTGCTTTTTTTGGAGCATAAATAAACCGTAAACATAATTAGAAAATATTATTTTTTTCTAAATATGAAATAGTTTATTATAACTTTTGACAGAAGTTCAGGTGACTTCCTTTCAAAATAAAACAACGGCCTGTGCCACAATGGGTCGTCTCAATGCAGCAAATGTCATAGTAGGTATGAGTAGCAGTGATTAAAAAATAAATACACCATTTATATGGTCTCAGCCGTAAATTAGTAAACCTAACAAACCGAAATTAAATGATAATCAGTGACCCATACCATGTTTATGAACCATTTGGCACACAAAAAATCTTTGACTTGTATTTAAAAACTATCATTTGGCACACCATTGTGCTTGCTGATCTCCTTGGGCTCTAAATGTTTTAGTCCAACTTTGGTAAACTGAAGCTGCACCACCTTATGTTAGGAGACTTACCGAGTGAATGACTGAAATAAAGTTGAACTTATCAGACTGTTATGCTTGATCCACCTCATAGTCCGTGACTTTTCTTCAAGCAGAGAGCCACAATGGAGAGGTAAAAGAGCCTCACGAGGCTCCAGAGCCTCAGGTTGCAGACCCCTGACTTACATCCGTTAAAAGGCGGTTCTCCTGTGGTTGTGTGCTGCAGGTGATGGCGCTGCAGGTGCAGGCGCTGCAGCCACGCCAGCAGAGCTGCGGGAGCGTCTCATCGAGAAGCTGCGTCTGGTGCTGGCCAGCGGCTCGGACGAGGAGTGCTCCGTGTGTTTGGACTCCATCCGTCTGCCCGTCATCACTCACTGCGCCCACGTTTACTGCCGACCCTGCATCGCTCAAGTCATCAGCAACGAGCAGGTTCCTCCCCTTAGAGCAAAACGTTTCTGTTGAGCTTTGTACCCGACAACCTGCTGCTGACTCGCTTTCTTTCCCACGTTCTGGTCGTGTTTGCAAAGGAAAAGCCGAGATGCCCTCTCTGTAGAAGTGAGATCAAGAGCAGCGAGTTGGTGGAGTTTCCTCAGGAGGACATGGAAGAGGAGAGTACGAACAATGGGAAGTGGAGGACGAGCTCAAAGGTCTGGGATCCAGCTGCGAGCTAAAAATAGTCGAAACACTCTGCAGACCACTAAAATATGCAGCACTCTCATGCATCCATAAAAGGAAAACATGTTCAAGCCTTTCCAACCAAAATCTGAGAAGGAAGTTTTCATGTGGCCAATATTCACTTCTTCATAATAATTTTTTAAATAAAAACTCACATATATTAGTTACTTGACTCAGCTGTCAGTAATGTTCCCCTTTAAACAGGAGGACTTTCTGGACTTTTTTGGAAGTCTCCTCCTCTCAAGCACGTTTGCACCTCTGCAGGTAAAAGCTCTGATGGGAAACTTGCTGAGGCTGCGGGAGGAAGACAGCAGCATCAAGTGTCTGGTCGTCTCTCAGTTCACACGCTTCCTCTCCATCCTGGAGGTTCCACTCAGGTCAGAAACACGAGCTCACGTTTCTGTGAGCAGAAATGCAGTGGAACAAAGTTTTTTTTTTTTTTTTCATTTAACTCTGCAGGGAACACGGCTTCCGTTTTGTGCGTTTGGACGGCTCCATGAGCCAAAAGAAGAGGACCCAAGTCATCAAGGAGTTTCAGAGTTCTGAGGCACACAGCCCTGCCATCATGCTGCTGTCACTCAAAGCCGGAGGGGTGGGGCTTAACCTGACTGCCGCCTCCCACGTTTTCCTCATGGATCCCGTAAGAGCAGAAACGAATCCGAACTGCTGGATTTTCTGTTGAGATTCTAAATTTTTGTGGCTAAAAATGCAAGCAAGTAGCAAAACGAAAACATTTTATCACAAAAAAAAACGTCTCAAATCAGTAATGAAGTAATGAATTATTATATTATTATATTATTATTATTATTAGAAAATACATCTCCAGTTTGGAACCTTATTGGCAACGTTGAGATGATCATCTTTATTTAATTGCTGAAAACGCCAAAAGTTGAGATCACATGGTCAGTTTTAAAGATAACTAATGTTTAATAGTGGAGATGGATCAACACATTTATAAAATGTAGTTAGAGATGCTTTATTCAAACACGGAGATCTAAACGAGCTGCGTGTCTCTGCCAAGGCCTGGAATCCAGCGACAGAGGAGCAGTGCATCGACCGCTGCCATCGTCTGGGCCAGAAGAACAACGTTGTCGTCACAAAGGTCAGAGACGTGGCCTGCAGTTAATGCAAACTTTGTTTCCATGCTCCTTCCTTCTTTCTTTTAAGAAGCTTAAAGTCCCGTCTTTTCAGTTCATTGTGAAGGATTCGGTGGAGGAGAACATGGTGAAGATCCAGAAAAAGAAGCAGGATCTGGTGGAGAAGGCCTTCGGCTCTGCAGACAGGAAAATTTCTCGCATCGATGACATCAGAGCGCTGATGGAGCTGTAGGCGTGACGCTGTGGCGGGGATTCTTCTGCGTGTTGCACCGCCTCAGAATCATCTTCATGCTTGAGTTCACAATTCAAGGAAACAGTAAATGTGCTCAAACGTTTTTGTCAGTCCCTGTTTCTGCTCTAAAGGAACTAGCTGCTGACAGTTCAGCATTTTGTTCTTAAACAAAAGATTCTGTTTCAGAGGCAAAGTTCAAGTGGGTGAATGTATAAAAGGGGACGTTTTTTTTCCAGCACTGCTGCTTTCTAGACGGGGTTTAAAAAGAAATGTCTCATATGATCTCATCATATTGGGGAGCTTCCATAATGTACACATACTTCTTACTTTCGTTCCTACAAAAATAAAGATTTTAGGGCTCATTTGCTCTTTATTACATAGATTAATTTTATGGATAATTGACACCATTTCCTGCTTATATCATGGTCACTTATCAAATATTAGTGCTTTAATCTTTGCATTTAAATTAGTTTTCCCAAAGAATGGACTGTGTGATGCATTGTCATTGTAACTGCTACAGAGCTCGCCTCTCTGCTGTAGCTGGTGTTTGAGGACTAACCAGCGGACGTAAGCCGTATATAAGCTAAATATCATGTCAAGTGATAAGAAGCATCATTTCCCTCTGAAATTAGGGAAATGATGCTTCTTACTGCCTTTTTGTCCAGGGGCAAAAGTTTGTTTCAGGGAAAGAA
Organism: Oryzias latipes; assembly: GCF_053564925.1. Lineage (NCBI taxonomy): Eukaryota > Metazoa > Chordata > Actinopteri > Beloniformes > Adrianichthyidae > Oryzias > Oryzias latipes. The sequence continues at coordinate 24,743,840 of NC_136258.1, forward strand.
AAATTAACAATCTCCTAGAAAGCTTTTTTTTAACTCTTGACTAAATGTATATTCAATTTATTTATAAAGATGTTCACTGCATCAAGCAATAAAGTAAGCAAGACAGGTAACATTGCCGTTGATGGTAAAATAGTGATATTAGAGATAATGGCGTTACTTAATGGACACCCTAAAGCCAATCAGACTGTAGAATAATTGCATTTAAATGCCATAAACTAATTATTGTTCAGCTATAAACACTATAGTTTGCAGACTAAATGCATATACAAAGTGGAATACATGTATTTTAAACATGAAAATGGGATTGTCAGTATAGTTAATGCACTTAAAATACAATAAAAACAATGAATTTGCAAATAGTTTCACATCTTTATTAGCCATTAGAAGGTTTACATCTACTTGTGCATTCATCTACTATAGTTAATCTTTTTCCACACCAAAAGCTGCAGCTGGAGTGCTTAACGGACGGAGGAGCTTCAGACTTTAAATGGTGAAGTGGAGAAAAGAGGGCGGAGTCAACAGGATCGCTCGTCACTAGCAGCAGTTAAAAGGTCAGTGAGGTTTTGCAAACTCAACAGGAACTACGGAGGAAGGTTGCACTACAAAAAAAAAGGAAGTGATGACATAAACGCACCGTTGTCGGTCGGGTGGAAGTACAAAGAAACCAGACCAGAGTGGACTTTGGTGGATGTACTTCGTCACATACTCAGTCGGGCTTGAGCCGTGCAGATACACCACAAAACTGCAGACATGACGGAGAGCTGGTGAGCACTGAGGTGTAGATGAGGTGACCGCCGTCAAACACCGACAGCGATGCGGCTGTGCGTCCACCTCAGCACGCTTGACACAATAATTGCACAAAGAGGAAAAACACGTTTTTTCTGCAGATAAAGGCTTGATTTTCCACAGTGTAGGAAGACTTGGGATGCCTTTCTCTGTTGGCTTCATAAATAATAAAGTCAAAGACCATAAAGAAATAAAGTCAAGATGGTTCACATAATTCAGACTTATCGGCCTGTTTTTTTTTTTTTTTTTTTTATCTCTTTAAACCTCGGAATGAAACTTTGAAGGTTTTTTTCAAAAGTAGTTTGAAAAGAGTTGATGTTCTGCTTTTACTTCCTTTCAGACAGATAATCCAAAAGTCAGCCGTGACCACATCTGACCCTGAAATGTGAAGGGAAAAAAAACAGCTTTCAAACTGATTCTTCAAGTGTAGCGGACATTTCATATTTTTCTGCATCTCTTTCCCTTTCAGTATGGCAGCACACTCCTGGGAGTGAAAACAAGGTTTCCTAAATTGTCAAACTTATTCTTAAAGAAGAAAACAAACAGTAGAGTGCACGGGAACTTTCTCAAATGCCCGTTCTCTAGGTGCAAGTTGCAGGAAATGAGGCTGAAATTGCCCATGAGTATTGATCTATTTGCTTGGTAATCAAGCCCAAACAGTGGAAGGAACGCCACCCAACCCCAACACAACCTCCACACCTGGTTTCCCTTTTTCTGCCGTCTGCTACTTCAGGAAAGAGTCAAGTTTTCGCTCAATGTTAGCAAAGGAGTCGTCCCCCATGTAGTCCATCTGACCGGCTTCCCAGCGCTGCTTCCTCTCCTCTGATGAGATGTTCTGCGCCGACGGGGGCGGGACAAACTCCTGCTGCCTAATCACGTCCTCCTGAGGTTTCTCCTGGATTACAGAGCACAACCAGGGAAAGGTTACGGCGCTGCATTAGCGCACACACTTAGGTTATATTCCCTCTGACTATTTAGGGCTTTCACCGTTTAGTCAGGGTGTTTGAATCTACAATTCCAAAATAAAGAGCTCGGAAATTTTCCCCCTGAAGTCTGTGAAAAGCTAATGTGCATTGATGCTCACTAGATTTGAGAATTTAAACCACAATGCAAAGCCTTTGAAAGATTTTTAATTTTAAGGAAAAAAACTATTTACCTACATTTTTTTGTTGTTGTGTGTTTTCCTTTATTGATGATTTTATTGTTATCGTTTTACTGTGTTTCTTTGAATTTTACCTATGGTTTTAGTGTATTTATACTTGTGCAGCACTTTGGATGTCTGGCAGATGTTAAAGTGCTATATCAATAAAGATTGATAGATTAATGTTTTCTTTATATGTCATGAGTTTACATCAGTGGATTCGTAAGTAGTCACTAAAATGTTCATATTTATTATACGTCCACTTTGACAAATGAGTGATGTCATATTTGGCATTTAAAAAAAAGAAACGGAGTGAGCTTGAGTTCAACTGGAAAGTCCTGCACTAAGAAGTTTTGGGGTTAGGGAGTAATAAGGGAAAGCAGACCCAGCCTTTGTGTGTGGCATGGATTTCCTCATGAATAAATATGGTGCAACTCTTCCACAGGATGAAGCAGAGATGTTCAAATGTTGCCGTCACTTTAAAGCCCCACTCCAATGAAAAATGTGTTTTTGATGTTTTTTTGCACATTTCTGTGGCATTTTTCTCATGGAGGACATGTATTTGTATTTTTTAATAATTTATTTATTCAACTTTTTGTTAATCAGGAGCAGACCCAAAACATTGGAAAAAGCTTATAGCTGTGACATAAAGGCTATTACGGCAGGCTTCCTGCTCCACTCCATTCTGATGCATCCGCTTTTAGTCAACTAGATCCGTGTAGGCTTTTGTTTTTCTCGTCAGAGCTAAATTCTGGCTCTAAACTCTATGGCTGGATAGCTGCAATATTGCTAGCAATTTTTGTTGCACCTGCAAGGTTTGGTTGGGGAAGGGAGGGGCTGTAATCTATCAGGAGAGAAGGGGGGGGGGGATTACTCCCCCCACCAACAGTGCCACCCAAAACTCAAAGGCAAAATTTTGAATCCACTACAGCCGCTCCACAGAAACTTGTCAAAGACAATGACATCATGACCACTGGGAGTGGGACTCTAAAATAGTCACAATCATTTCCTATCCTCCAAAATATCAGCAATAGAATATTTAAGTCACACAAACGTACAGAAAAACTGCAACTATGAGGAAACATGAGTGTTTATAATTGAATAAAAAAATGAGGACACTTGAGGGTTTTCCCCTCTTTTCCCCCCCAAATCCTTTTAAAGTCTGATTTTAGTCTCCACTTGGCCCCTAAGCTCTTTAACATTCTATTAAATCCAGGACTACACTTAAATTAACATCTTCAATAGAAAAAACTGAAGAATACGTTTTTGTATAACTGGAAATGAAGTAATGCATGAAGGGGTTAAAATGCACTTTATATGTTTTTCTGCATTTAAAATTAACATGCTAAGCTGCGGCTTAAGGCCCATCACAGAACAATACAAGCTTGTACCTTTAGATAAAGCAAAGGGATCATTTATTGGTCAGTACCAGCTTATGCCAAACAGACTCTACAGCCTTTTAAGGTAAAGCACCAAACTAAGGCGCATTCTCCCAGCGGATCCAAGAAACTGCTCTTGCACATTTTTATTGCCCAGAGTAAAACATTAAAAAAGGTTCATCCACTTTGTTTGCAGCAGAGAATTAACGCTCCCATCCTTCCCTACTGTTCTATCTCAGAAAGCTGCACTGGCTTGTAATTAAAAACTGTTAGAAAACCATTAATGGTCAAGTCTGTTTGTTATTTGGAAGAATCCAAACTGCAGCTCAGAACAGGAATGTGTAAAAGATGGATGATGCCAAAAACCTGTTCTAAATCTTTCAGAAGCAAAAACATAAAAAAACACATCAGCTTCATCCAGTGAAAAACACTTTCCTGCTGAGCTGCAGCACACACTTGTCAATGTGACGACAACAATGAAACTCTTGTCCTTTTGTACAAAACTGGACAACTGAAGGTTTAAAGCTGCTGCTAGAGAATGTACTGGAGCTTCCTGATGTTATTTTTATCACTGATAAAACATTTGTAATTATTTTTTAATTATTAACCTCAAAATGCTTTGGACCAACCAGAACAGCAGGCTTCAGCAAATCTCACAACCTTTGACTGTATAAGAGAAGTGGACAGAGTGAGAATGGAAAACTAACTTCCAACTCCAATTTGACTCTTTCCTATTTATTTCTTTATAGATCTCTGAGATTTTGGCTTCTTGGAACCGGCAAGTACTTCCTATTTGGAACGCCTAGGGGGGAGGGGTCACTCAGTCCACTTAATATCTACAGTCAATGGTCACAACAGATGCATTAGCCCCTTACATTACAATCATCTCCACCTCCCCACGCCCCAAATACACACCCATCACTGGTCCTACCTCACTGCTCGGCTCCACACAGCCGCTGTTGAAGGGCGTGTCCCCGTAGGCCTTCTGCAGCAGCGGCACCACGGATTTGGCGTACAGTTGCCACCACATGAGCAGGTAGTCGGAGTGAAGGTGGCACTCATCCGGCGACAGCGAGTGACCTCTGACTTCGCCTCTCTCAGCATCATAGGAGTAGTTCCACGGCTTCACTTTGCCCAGAAAGTGCACCACCTTGGCACTGTGGCCGTATCTGCACAGACCAGAGACAAGAGGGCATCAACATGGCTGCAAACACAAAAGTACAGGATGGGATTGAGAAATCACTTGAACAAGTTTTCAAAATAAAAGTCAGTTTAACAGAAAAAGCAAGTCGTGCTAAATTTATCTGCAGCTCATTTGGATGACAACATGTGGAGAAATTTCTCCAAATTAAACAATGTTATTTAAATTCCTTTTTAGACAAAGTCTTGTGCAAAGATCCAACTTGAGAGGAAGAAAAACTAACAAGAAAGATGAACAAAAGTAAATCTTTCATCTACAACCCACCTTTAAAGTACTGTTTTCACATCAAAACAGTACTAGAAAAAGGGCTTTGCCCTTGAAAATCCATGTGAAACCCGAGAACCGAGTCCGTTCTTTGAAGAACCAAAGAGTTAACACATCCAGTCTTAAAACGGCTGTTTATCAGTCAAACGTTGATATGAAAACGTGTTTGACAAACTGATGTAAAACAAAAAACTAAATAAACTTAATATGACTAAACTCCTCTATAACGTTCTGATGAAAACCCATAAAAAAACTTCAAGTACAAAAAGACAAAATAGTATAGTAAATGTGAAAGACGTGCCTTCATATCAGCTGCCTTGTTTAACGTCAGAATTCTGAAACTTTTATGCTGGAGACAGCAGATATCTGAAGAAGTTCAAGCTTCCTCAACATTTTCAGTATTGTTTTGGGAGCTTCAACAGTTGGGATGCTTTACAACATTCCCATGATTATCAGAGCTGCAGACTCCAGAAGGAAAACCAGTTTTGTTGATTCAGCTGGGGTCCAACTCTAAATATTTGCACATACGTGTGAAATACAGCTCGAATTCTTTGAAAAAGGAATTTTTCCCTCACCTTATCTGAGTGGAAAACCTAATTACTATGCTGAAATATTTTATTCATCATTGAAATATTACCTTTGAGTCTTTTCTTACTGGATCTGCTTCTAAATAAACCTCACAGAACGAGATTTCAGTCAACGTTGTTTAAAGTCAGCTATCATTTTTTGCATTCAGACAAAAACAGGTGAAACACTGAAGTCTCACAGGAGAGACTGCAGAAAAGATTCTTGTAGATCATTTATTTACTAAACTTCTTTAAGGATACAGATATTCTGGGCAAAGAAATGTCCCGATTCGGGATAAATTTGCACGAACGGAGTATGAAATAGAAACATGCACTCACTGTTTAAAAGCTGGCAAGTAGGAGTAGATGGCGATGCTGCTGAGGTTGTAGATAAAGGGGAGGTGTTTGGAAATATCCGCTGTCGCCCAGGTGTTGAAGTAACTGTTGAGAACCCCCTGATCTCCTCCTGAAGGCGAAGAAGAAGCAGAATCAAAAATGAAAGGACTTTGATATTCTCCTAATTATAACCTTTTCTCATTTCTCGCACAGCGGATGCTTAGGACGCGTTGACACGACAAATACTTTGTTCCGGCCTGACGGCATAGAAGTAGAAGCTGGAAAGATAAAAATGCTATAAATAGATCCAAGTCTCCCAGCAGTAGAGTGTCTTGTGTGATCTACGAGTTATGGGTCACATGAACTTTGGCGCTTCAGCCTTTCCAAATGTACCTGGTTTTACTGTAATCCAATCATTGTTTGAAGAGTCTAAAGCAGACGAATATCTACCCAGAAATGTCACTTTTTATGAACATATGGTATAAGATAACTCAAAAAGAGTTATCTCATACCATATAGACCTTATACTATAAAGAAAGAAACCTGTACCTATAGACAAAGTTTTACGTTTAACATGTCTGTTATGATACAGTTTGTCTTTTTTTTTTTTCAATGCGACTTTGATTTGAATAAGAAATGTCTCCTGATTTTGAACTTCATTTTCTTTGTACATGTCCATCAACAGAAGTATGTGTTGAAAACGTGATTTTCATCAGAGTGGGTCTTTCCATCTCTCGTGGTAGTCGGTATGCATGTGCACTTAGCTGAATGAATGTTCCCAGACTTCTTATGTGACCTTGTGACATCTTTTTTTTAAATAATTTAACTGGGGAAATTTTGTTTTGTAATATAAGATAAGTCAGTTTCCGAAACCTGACATGTCAAACATAAGACCAAATGCTGTGTTCATTTTTTTTTCCTTTTTCAAAGTGTTCCCAACTTTGTCTATGAACACACGTTTCATTTTGACAGTTAGCTTACCCCATATGCACATGTCTGCACTTTGCATGGGAAGGGTTTGTGAAATCACATTTCAAAATGATTCCGTTTCAGAAACTGCTGTAAGCAGCTACTACCAACCTCTAAGGATCCTTTTTTAACGCCTTGTTTAAACACATTTTTTCTTTCTCCTCACGCTCACCGTCAAAGCTGCCATTTTCCCCACAGAAGGCCAACAGCTTTTCGTGCGTCTCATTGGACGGTCTGAAGACGAAAACCCCAGAGTTGAAACAGTCTGGCCAGCCAGGATCTGGAGCCGCAGAGAGCTCCTCCCTCTCAAAGAGCTCGTCTACGTTGGACAGCACCTGCAGATGAACAAACATCCCATTTACCTTTGAAATGGTAAAGACACACTCCAATGAAAATAACGTTTTTTATATTTTCTTGAAGCATTTCTGGACCTATATGAAGAAAATTAGGCTCATAACTGCTTTTACGACTTTTTTTTATTCAAATCAGGAGCAGACAAAAACATGGCATTTGAAAAAAGACGCTGGGCTTCCCGCTCTGTGCTCTTCAGAAACGGGAAGGGGGGGCGGGGTTGCTTTGTGTCAACAGTGCCGCCCACAACTCAGAGGCAAATTTCTAATAAACTACCGCCACTCTGCAGAAACTATGTCTATAAAACGACAGGTTTTTAGATTTTGGCTAAAAACTGCATCATCATAATTAAAAGACCACTGGAAAGGCTTTGGAAATACATCAAAAGATGATCAGAGTGGGACTTTTAAACGAATATAAGAAGAAAATGGTTTAATGCATCTCTGCTTCAACATGGCAAACACATGTTTTCATAACAAATTGAGTCATTGTTCGATTGTTAAATGCAAGAATCTGTTCATGGCTTTCAGGTTTCCTTCTTTCTCACCATGGTGTCTGCATCCATGAACACACACTTGCTGTACTGTGTGAGCGTCCAGCAGTGCAGTTTGGTGAACGTTACTCCCAAGTCCGGCCTCTTCATCAGCGCCAGATGAGCCGCATCCCCAGAATCCATCAGATTCACAACACACACTTCATCAAAGATGGATTGAAGCGCCTCTCTGCAAAAAAACATAAAAGCGTTGCATCCGTATTCAGTCTTCCTCATGCTTGCTTTAAGTAAGTCTGTAGAGACAGCGATACCTGCACGGTTCTGCAATGTGAGGTCCTATGAGAACCACCAGTTTCCGGGTTGTGCAGTGGTTCCGTAACGATTGGCCCAGAACCATGGCTCCCTTGGCATAGCTGTCATTTGTGGCCAACGTCACAAAGGCTTGGTCTGCACAGAAAAAAAATGTCAACCAAAAAACTTTAGTAAAGTAGAGGTCAAGTATTTATTAATATAAAAACATTTCCTTATTTTTCGTGAGAAAGAAGAGGCCTAAAAAAGTTTTTCAACCAAGGATATATATTTATAAATGAAATATTGTTTTCCATATAAAGATATTAAAACAACTTTAAAGAATAGCAACTTTATGCAAGTATGAACAGGTGAGTAAATGTCACACATTTAAAGTTTCTGTTGAGAGAATTCTTCAGTATAAAATAAGAGTCCCAACATTCCTCTGAAAAATGGGACTCAAACCCCCGACATCCACCTATAGTCCGCACAGGAACAACGGCAGTCAGTTTTGCCGCCACTGGTTCAAACATGGCCTGCAGCCAGGAAACATCCCCCAACAACTGGATACTTCAATTATTTTGATGAGGGGTTACTGGAAACTCCTTCCCTGTCGGGATGCGTTCACTAAGGTCGGACAATAAATTGACAAATGGAAGGCCAGAGCGTCGATAGAGGGAGGCCCGCCTTCTGCACCCTCCCTGGGTTTTTATTGGATGCATGCCTGAATGTGACATCCTGCAGTGATAAATCAGATCAGTTTCCACAAGATGAATTACATTTGGAGCTGATTTTGCTGCTTCTACATTTATTGTAAATTAACGTTTGCACCAATTCCAAAGGATGGGGGGGGGGGGGGGGGGTTATGTCAGAAGCATTTTATATTCCTGGGGGGAGAAAAAAACTTGAAGGCCGGTTCATTACTGATCCAGGAATTAACCATGACCACCAAAGTGTTCAGTTTACAAAATAAAAGCGTAAGAAAAAGTCTGTTTTTATTTTATTTTTATTGAGATTGATTTGTCGACTAAAGTTGGTTTCTTTTCATCTTGCTTTGTTTTAATTGAGGAAATACTTTTAAATTCCGTTTTTTTTATAAGTGTATAAGTTATTCTTTACCAAGCTGCATGTCGAGCATCAGACAGGACCCTAAAAAACTGTCTTTTGTATGTTAATGCATTATGCACTTGTCTGAAAAATTATTTTACTATGCATAAAGAAACAATTAGCAGTTTGTACTGTAAATTAAACAAATCCTACGACTGTTTTATATTTTAAAAAGCAGTATTTTTTATTCAATTCAATTTTATTCGAGTATTTATTCAAAAATAATAATATTCAACTAATTTCATCCTGTTCAAACTCTGTTTAATTTAAATATGTTTTCTACTATATGTTTAATTTTCTTAAAAATTTGAACCGGAAGTGCAGTTTTGACTACTGCCACTTGACTTAATCTGCTGCAGAAACTGTGCAGATCAACACACCGCCGTGAAATAAACGTGACCGCGCCGTCAGAAAACACGAGACTTCACAGCGGCTGGTCTCTGAATGGCGTTGAGAAAAAAAAAAGGAAAAAGAAAAAATACTGCGTTGTTGTGGAGACAGTTCGGAAAGGTTCGGGCAGGCACTGCGGTTCTGGTGCCACCGTGCCCTTTGGCTCTTACCCGACATAATGCGCTGAGAAGAGTCGACCCGAAGCGTGTGGGTCGTGATGACAGAAGCGGACGGTTTGCACTGCGAAGGCCAAAAGCGCAGCAGCTGAGAGCAATCCACAACAGGAATGAAGCCCCACATTTTCCGGGTCATGTGACCTCCTAAACTTGACACGCCCCCTGCGTTGAGCCTTTCAAAATAAAATTTACTATTTGACCATCTGAGGATTGAATTGTCATGAACATTTTGCGACAAAAAAATAACATGTTTATTTACGATGCAGAATAACAATAATATCATTCAATTATTTACTAGGTGTGTATTGGAACAAAGATTGACCGGTAAATAGAGAGCTTACTTTCTGACTCTGCTCTCTCTTACACTGCCCCAATCAGCCATTGATCTCACACTCTGATCTTCCCTCACTTGTGAACAAGATTCCAAGGTGTGTCAACTCCTTCACCTGGAGGAGGAGCACTCCACCCACCCAGAGAGGACATTTCTTCAATCAAGGCCTCAGACTCAACACTGCTGACCCTCATCCCAGCTGCTTAACACTCTGTCATAAACCACCCTAATGCATGCTGGAGGTCCTGGCTCCAAGAAGCCTCATCTGCAAGTAGAGTAGAGATTTCTTCATTTTTTCCGGAATCCGATTTTAGGAGTTTTTCCTTACTGCGAAGGAGGGTCAAAGGGCAGGGATGTCCAGTTTAGTTTAGTCTTTGTAGTTAAATTTTAGTATCATCCTATTGAATTCTATGCATTTATGATCCTTTTTGATTGTTTGTTTACCTTACAATTACTGGTACGAAGCCCATTAAGACGACTTAAGTCGACGGCTATACAGATAAAATTGAATTGAATTGAATAGAGAGGAAATCCCGTGGTCCACAAACCAGACCCCCTCTGGCTGCATCTGGAAATTCATAAAGATTATGAACAAAACTGGTGATAAAGGGAAGTCCTGCTGGATTTAAACATGCACTGTGAACCAAGCTCCAGCTCTGGTCATACATAGACCACATAACCCTCAGTGTGTTTTATTGATGTTTATTTTATTGATGTAATTTGTGTGTTAATCTACATTTATTTTCAAGTGTTGCTGATTTGCTGTTGTTGTTTCATGCACCACTCTTTTGGATGCTGCTCGCAAGTTGTGGATGCGACGCATTTGTGCGGTGGCCCTGAAATGCAAATTATTCAACAAATCACTCGATACAAAAGCATTTTTAAGATCACAAATGTTAATAAGTAAAATTACATTTTAGAAAACTAAACAACATTTCAGAAACCAAACTTAGGGCCACCGTACATTTGGACTTTGAAGCCACCCGATCGTGTCTCCTCAATTGTCTCCCTGACTCACCAAATGCCACCAGAACCCGGAGTTTCCCACGAGGAATAGGGCATCAGCCGCAATCGTTGTGTGCTGTTGGTCGTGAACAGCGGGTATCAGGACTTTGTGGGGAGTCTGGGAAGGCGTACTAGAGCTGCAGGAATTGTGTGCAGGCTTTGAAATGGTCCATCTATGACGAGTTTGATTAGGGACTCACCCTCTGGTCCCTTTCTCAAAGAGGGGAACCACCGCTCCCATCTTCCAGTCCGGTAGTACTAGTAGTTTCCCCACTGCCATGCAATGCTGTAAAGACGTGTCAACCAAGACAGTCCCATAGCATTCAGAGACTTGTGGTACTTGAGGACTTCATCCACTCCTGGTGCCTTGCCACAGAGGAGCTTGTAAACTACCTCGGTGATCTCATCTCCTTCATTTTGTACTCAGTCTGGTACGATGGGTTGGGGAGGATAGGCAGACACTTCCAGGTGAGGATGAATTGGAGGGACTAAGTAGCCATGTAAAGTCTAACAGTCCGTTGTGAAGTCTAAAGTAAAGCCAGCAAAAAAGGAAAGATAAAGGTGACTTAGATGTAACAATTTCCATAATGGTTTTCTGACCGCTCTTATCTTGTCATTTTGTCCTCTTGTCATGTTCTAGTGGCATCTGGCGAGTCGGGGAGACGATTGAGGAGACATGCTTCAAAGTCCAAATTCACTGTATCCACCCACAACTTCAAAGCAGCATCCAAAAGAGTGGTGCATGAAACAACAACGGCAAAACTCTTTGCAGATGAGGCTTCTTTGAGCCAGGACCTCCAGCATGCACAAGGGTGGTTTATGGCATAGTGTTAAGCAGCTGGGATGAGGGTCAGCACCGCTAAGTTGGAGAAAGCTCGGAGTAGAGACGCTGCTCCTCCACGTTGAGAAGAACCTTTTGAGGTGGTTCTGGCATCTGGTCTGGATGCCTCCTGGACACATCACTAGGGATTGGCGGATCGATTTTACGAAATTTCACGCAGATGACGCTAGCTTAACTCTGCAACCACCTCTGGAGTTTCGTCGACCTTTGACCTCGAGGGTGCCATCTTAAATTTTCAAAAAAAATCACCTTTAGTACCAAATACAAACGAAAACTGTAACCTGTAAAATGTAAATGTATGTAGGGTTCTATGGTGTGATGGTCAGCCCTCTTGACTCTGGGTCCAGAAGCCTGAGCTCAAATCTCAGAAAACTCGTGAAACTCTCCTTACTCATCACTGTTACGTGAACCTAAGCAATACAGCGAACTCAAACTAAAAATAACAGACATGGTCATACATAACTTTAGTTTCTGGCCTCAAGCAACGAAAATCTTTTTTTTTTCTTTCAAAACAATCATTTGCACTCCATTGTTAGTATACAACATATGCCACATTATTTTTTCATATAATATTTATTTCATTCATAAATCTTTTGTGTTGTTTAGCATATTCTCCATTTTTTTATAATCTTTTTGAAAATAACAATATTGGCGCACGAATCCCAATTGCATATAAACAGGGCAATAATCACGCACAGTTCATGATCCACGTCACTTTACGTGTTGTTTATTCGTGATGTGTCTGTACAATTTTCACATAAACGCCACAACTTTTCTCACTTTTTCCATGTACATTCATGACCAGTTTTCATGCAATATGCACAAAATTGTACATAGTGGCTGTGTGTCACACTCTTAAAGCGCTATATAAGTATATACTGTTTACCAATTTTGATGTAATAATTTAAACAGAAGCAGTTTTTAGATAATTCCATATTTTTTACAAAGAATGACTGGTATCATTTCACTGAGATGTGTGTCGTACTTGGATGTTTTATTCAGCAGCAGGTTTGTGTTTTTACTGCATGGGGGAGACTTTCCTGAGACTTGTGAAGTAACCCGAGAACCTGAGTGAAACTGGGGTGATCAGGTGTCAGAAGAAGAAAAGGGTAGCTGGAGAGACGGAAGACAGTTGGTTTTGTGAGTCTGAATCAAACCTTTAGCCCGCACTTTAGCAATTTTATTTAAGTAAACTTTGAACTGCTCCGCCGGTGTCTTTTCAGGTGAAAGAGGGGTAGATCGTAGAAATGTGCATCGACCAAAGAGTGTTGATGAAGAGAGTTGTCAAGGAGGGGCTAAAAAGGTTTCAGAAGAAAAGAGGGCACAGTTCTCAGTAAAGCTGATTTTCTACACTGGACCGGCTCAGTTGTGGACTCAGCCCTACAGCCTGCAGGAGACTGAATGTAAGCTCCTTATTTCTTGTCTTTTTTTTTCCTAAAAAGACAAAGTTTTTCCATATTTTCCAAGCAAACTGTTTTCTGTCGGTTTTTTACGGAAATCTTCTCCATGTAAAAAACAAGAGTAAGGCTATACAAGTCAAAACACTGCTGTAAAATAGCAGTACTGTCAGGAAGTGGGACAATTTAATCTAAGTTATAATCTTGGCCTCACGCCTCAGGTTACAGGGCATTGAGTGGCAGGGAAGCAAGCTGCAGAAACAATACTTTTCACATATCTGACGAAGCGGTCTGGTTTTTACAAAGGAAAAGATAATTTATATAAATATTACATCATATGAACTGATATTATTGTCCTTTTTGAAATTTCTATTGAAGTGTTTTTTCTTTTCCTCCTTTAAGTTTGCGTTTAAGAGTTTGACTGAGACACAGGGATGGCTCTGTTTTTGCCGACAAGAATATGATGACACAGCTGAGGTGTTAAATGTTAACATCCAGGCTACGCCTGTCCCAGGTTCAGGTGGGACAAAAGTCCACCAGCTCTCCTCTGAGTGACTCCTCCTCGGAGAGGTAATCAGCTCCAGCTTCCTCTCTGTCCTGGTGAGAAGCAAAGCTCCAACCCTGCAGCCAGACTTTGCATGAAGGTACGTGTCTCTGTTTCCCTAAATATCTGATCGTACTTTTCTTATTCGGAAATGTCAAACTACATGGAAATCTTTGAGATGTTTAGCTTTTTCTCTGAAAATACTATTAGTTCACTAACACAATCAGAAAATTCTTGATTTTGGTCTACACACAAAAAAAAAACCATTAACTCTCTCCATGTCGTTGTAAAGGTTCATCTTCTTCATCTCCTGGTGTTTTCTCAAAATTTGCGTTTGCATTTCAGGTTGATGAACGACAGAAACAGCTATGGCGAATCATGTCACCCAGATTTCAAAAGTGGACCTAAAGGAGCTGGAAGAGGCTTTCGAAAAAATTGGTTAGCTTCTTTTCCTGCATGATCACATTTACACATCCAACCCAAAGTCCATAGATGTGAAATTTGACCAAAGTTAAACTTTTATTGAAGCCATAAACTAAAGCTATTATGTAACTGCTTTTTATTGCTAGCAAATGTGATAAAACATTACATTTATAGCAGTTAATAAACACAAAATTGAAAATGTGGTTGCTAAATAAAACTATTGGGAAGATTTGAAAAGGTTCAGGTGTATTTTCTTGGTTGTAGCAACGTACTGTACATTAGATGCAACAATGGTAATCATGCATCCATGCCGTCAACATATAAAAATATCTGGACTTAGTCTGTTCCAAACTTATGGATTTTTATGGGACATCAAACCATGGTTGTGCTCATTTATCAGCAACCATCCATCAGTTTTTTTGCCAGCAAAATCAGTCCAGTGCTGCTTTCTGTTTATCTTTTGGCTGCTCCAGCTGCCTTCATCTGCTCAACATCCTCCTCACTCACACCCACCACCTTCACTACATTCATGAAGCTCCTCTTTGGTCTAGAGACCACTTTGCTGGTAGCTCCAACCTCAGGCACCTTTCACCAACATCATTACCAAAAAGTAAAAAATGCAAGTTCCCTTCCTGTGTTTTTGTGCAGACATTGACAAAAGCGGCTTTGTGAGTGACTATGAGCTTCAGGAGCTTTTCAGAGAGGCCAGTGTCTACCTGCCAGGATACAAAGTGCGAGACATCATCGAGACCTTTATCAGCGGAGACACAAACAAGGACCAAAAGATCAGCTTTGAGGAATTTGTCTACGTAAGTGTTGACTCAGTGAAAATTCGAGCTCACGCACAAACAGACGTGAGGACTGACAGCGCCTGATTGTGGACAGATCTACCAGAAGCTGAAGAGCCAGGAGCTCAGCGACAGCTTCAGGAAAGTCCTCAGTAAGAAAGATGGCATCCACTCCTTTGGAGGCACTTCAGACATTTCCAGCGAGGGAACGCAGCACTCCTACGCTGGTGAGAAGGAGGACTGCAGAGTGTGTGTGCATGTTCCTGAAACAGGACAGGGAAACACTGACGTAAATACTTGGGCTTAAGGAAAAGGAATAGTAAATAAAATTGAACAAAAACAGAAACTGGTGGATTTTCAAAATAAAAAAGGAAGTCAAACCAGCAAGTCTTTGCAAATCCAACACAAGAAAGGTCAAAGAAAGTCATTGAAAAAGCAATTTTAGAAAGATGTACAGGTTACAGTTTTGTTAAAGAATTGAAGATAAGCAAATTTGGAAAAGAAAATTCATATCTAAACACTAAAAAATATGTTTTTCATTTAATTTAGAGTATAGTAGTAATAAGATAGCAATTTTGCATTAGTTGTGATTTTGTTTTTGTTTTTTGCTTTTATTATTTATTAAAATCCTTCAGTCAGTAGAGTCCAAAGCCAGAATGGAAGATGAATACATTTTTATTACGATCATTGACTGTATATGAGAACTGGACTGTGTGAAAATGTGTAGAAAATGCCTTTCGTCCGGCTCCAACGAAATGAAGTCAATTTCTACTTTTTTTTTTAATTGTCACCACGCATGTTGGAACCAGTAATCATCAATAAGCAGTGATTGGTTCAAGTCTGATTGGTCTACATTGAAGGTGGTCTATATTATATTCTAGTGAGCATCAATGCTCGCTGTTTTTTTAGCAGAGACTTGTGGAAAATTTATTGGGCACGCAGTTTCGGAATTGTTGAAGCAGACAGCCCTACAAAATGCCAAACACACCATTTAGTGCAATGAGTAGTGAGGAGAGAAGGAATTGGAACACAACCAATGATAAAGATACATAAATGTCCACAACAGCATGAGGTAGGGATTGGTTTTGCTTCCTGTCAAAGCAGCTGATGTCAATCTTTGTACTTTAAGATGAGGAGAAGGTGGCTTTCGTCAACTGGATCAACAAAGCTTTGAAGAACGACCCAGACTGTCACCATGTGCTGCCCATGAACCCAAATGACGAGAGCCTGTTCAGCTCCCTCCGTGATGGCATCCTGTTGTGGTATTTTGCATTAAAAAGTAAAAAGGCATGCTGGGATGCAACAATATGCATGTAGTCTCAAATGTGAATCGTAAATTGGTGAAAAAAAGATTGTAACATATTCGCACTGCTGTCTATCTATCCTGAAACCTGTCTGAATGTCATTTTTAAATGTAGCAACCGTATTTACAGCATTCTTTCTTTCTTTCTTTCTTTTCTTTTCTTTCTGTCTGTTTTCTTTTTGTTGCTCCGCAATGGGGTACGTTTTAGGTCTTAGTTTTTTTAATGTACAGTGTGTCTTTATTTTAACGTGATTTATTAAAGTTTTATAAAAAAAAAATCTTTCTTTCTTTCTTTCTTTCTTTCTTTCTTTCTTTCTGTGAACTGCCTGTAAACTGATGATCTGAAAGGTCAGAGTTCATGTGTCCCTCTTCGCTCTTAATTTTTCTGTTATTGCTCTCTTTCAGTAAAATGATCAATTTTTCTCAACCCGACACGATTGATGAAAGAGTCATCAACACAAAGAAGCTCACAACTTTCAAAATGACGGTGAGTAACTGTTTTTTTTTTACAAGTTCAGGAGACTCCTGTCCCTTAAGTGTTGTCTGGAGTTCAACATAAAATACTTTTAAAATTGTTAGTTAATGTTTTTAATGCTTTGTGTTCTAGCAGTAGTTTTGGGGATAATTTGTGACAATTGTAACCATAATTTTAGCGGTTTGCTGCTATCTTATAGCATAAAGATGGTTGGATTCAATCATCTCCCAGCCTTTTGCAAAAGCAAACAACAAATACTGCTCTAAAATGAAATGGCTAATAATTAAGAGGATCATATCATTGTTTATTACCAGATAAAAATCACGTGTCACTTAAATAAATCTCACTTTTAGTTATTGTTGTGCTAATTAAAACAAGCCAGTAATTTATTAACTTCATTTTACAGCAATTTGCTCTCCGTATCAGTTTTATACGTTGTGTGATTTTGTAATCTTCCTTCTGTGCAAAAGGAAACTGTTTCATTCAGATTCGTTGATCCAGCAATACTTTTATTCTTACTTTTTAGGTGTTTAAAGTGATTCAAGATATAGGATTTTAAGATATAAAGTTTTAACGATCAAATTTAGGCCATCGTTGATACTTGGTTAGTTTCTGAATTGTCTGACTAATTTAAATTTTTAGGAGAACCTGATCTTGGCTCTGAACTCGGCCTCAGCGATCGGCTGCAGAGTTGTCAATGTTGATGCCCATGATCTGAAGGCCGGGAAACCCCACCTGGTCCTGGGCCTGCTCTGGCAAGTCATCAAGGTCGGCCTCTTCGCTGACATTGAACTCAGCAAGAATGAAGGTCAGCGTACTGCACCCACAGTTTCATCACACATTTTGTACATGTTAATACCATTACTTTCACATTCATACATGTATATATACACACACATACAAACATATGTGTGTGCAAAGAAAGTTAATTCTCCTCTGATTCTGGACAAAATTCTCTTTGACTTTAGCATAAAAGTCCTCCTTATATCGTCTTTTAGTTTTAGAAGTATCTTTGTCTCTATGGAGATGTTTTCGGCCAACATTCGTCATCCATTATTTATAACTTCACGTAATTGAAAGTATAACAAACCCAATTTTCAGAACTTTATTACATTTACCATTATTGCTTCCAGTCAAAAATAAATGGTGAAATATCAACAGACTCCTGGTGCCATCTATATTTGTGGCAGGGCTACTGCCTGCCTCACCTTCTGTCTTTATGTTAGAACCAATAGAAAAATACATTCCCTATGGAAAGAAAGGGCGTGTAATAAAAATGTCTACAGGATCTAAAAACATTTTAATGAACCGTTACATGAATAAGGCGGAGCTCTGTGCTGTCTCACTGTCTACGCTGGAATGGAACAGGAAATATGCAAAATACACTAATTTTGAGCATTAAAAGGATGAAAATGAAAAGGAATGATGCAGTAATTGCATTTGTAGTACACATTTGTGGACAGATATTTATTTTATTAATAGTAGGCTTCTCATGATGGTAAGTGAGGATGGGGACAGACAGAAAGATGTAGAAAGTGTGTAATAAATGTTCTGCTAAGAAAAATCATTTTGATTTAGTCCTTACATTTTTAGTCTATTATAAATAGATTTACCTTTTTTACCTTGGTAGGTGCATAAAGGTTTTTTAATAGTGTTTTACAGCCGCTTTTCATACGTAAATCAGTTTGGTTTTTGTTTGTTTTGATTAGTTTTTGTTTTTTTTCCCCCCCATCATGCAATTTTCTGTCATTCAGAGTAAAATGACAGGAATTCTGTGTGTTTCCTATCTAGACCTGATCGCGCTCCTGGAGGATGGAGAAAAGCTGGAACATTTGATGTCTCTGTCACCTGAGGAGCTGCTGCTCCGCTGGGTCAACTATCATCTGCAGAACGCAAAAACGCAAAAAATCAGAAACTTTAGCGATGACATCAAGGTACCAGACTGTCTTCCCACAGTCACATGTGTTTGCTGTTCTTGTCAAATGATACAAGTGCTAATATAATCCCTTTGTTTGATTGGTTCCTGCAAGGATTCGAGGGCCTACTTCCACCTGTTGAACCAGCTTGCCATTGAAGAGATGCTGGAAAATAAAAGAGGCATCAGAATCGATATGGGTGGCCTCAGTGTGAGTCAGAGTGTTGATGTTGTTTTTCAAAAAACAGATGAACAAAGTGAAAAATTTCCAGCTGAAAACATTTTTAAACTTACATTGTTTTGTAAAGGAGTTTAATTTGGAAAGAAGAGCTGAGCTGATGCTGCAGCAAGCGGCCAAAATGGACTGCAGGCAGTTTGTTTCACCCAGAGACATCACAGCTGGAAACAGCAAGCTCAACTTGGCCTTTGTGGCAAACCTGTTCAACATGCATCCCGGTCTGAGGGGAGCTAAAGCCAACAAAGGCAACTGGGACAGTATAGAAGGTGAGATTTTCCTGCCACTTTTTAATTAAAACCTAATTTAATCAGAAAACACATGATGTTCCTGAAAATAATGGGTGAACGGGGGGAAACATCGCCCCAGATGATTAGTTTCTGAATTTTCTGCTCATAAAATGTTTGACGTCTTCATGTCTTAGCGGAGACCAGAGAGGAAAAGACGTTTCGCAACTGGATGAACTCCCTGGGCGTCTCTCCAAGTGTGAACCATCTTTACTGGTACGTGATCATTTTAACCCATGGTCCTTATCACAAGAACAGCTGCAACCTTTGCACAGGCAGGATATTTTGCTATGTAATGACAATTGTTGGCACTAAAAAAAAGTTATGCCATGTATTTGACGGGGGACAAATGGAACAGTTTTCATTCAGCTTTTATTTTGAACTGGCAAACCCTAAAAGACGTGTAGGTGAAATGAAAGGCCGTTGGCTTTCTTGGATTTTCAATTCCGGTAAATCTGCAGCAGCATGAAAATCTTATTTGACACAAAAAGTATTTTATTTTTGAAAGGAACATGTATGTGATGCTGTCAAAAGTAAAAGACGCTAAAATTGTAATATAGACTTTCAGACAAAATGTAATTATTGAAAATGTTTAAAAGCTACTTTAAAAAAAAATGGCATACTGTATACAAAAAACATGAATAAAGTGTATTTTTTTAAACAATAAAGTGGGACTTTACATTTCCTGTTGGGAAACTGACCTAAATAATTCTTTTAAATGTTGCAGACCCCTGAGTTAAACAATAAAGTCCCAATCATAAATTGAAAAGGAAACGTTAGCATGCAATTAAAAGGTTTTTAGTGCTTTCACAAACTAGGTGTTTTGCATATTTTACTTGCACTTATTAGCGAGACAAGCCAGAAATGCACATGTTGCAAAGGTTAAAATGAGGATAAACATTTGATTTACTGGCAGCTCTGCAGTTTGGATCAATCCAGTGAATTACAGCAAAATAAAAGACACACACACAAAAACGCCTAAAGTAAAAGTGAGGAAAACGTGATGTGTGTGTCGTTATGTGGAGTTGTGATATGGATGTTTTTATCCTCAGCATTTGTTTTAACTTTGTGACTGATATAGGGATTCTGTGGTGACGTTGTCATTCTGATTCACAGGGATCTGTGCGATGGCTTGGTGATTCTGCAGCTCATGGAGAAAGTCAAAGTGCCCGTGAACTGGAAAAAAGTCAACAATCCTCCTTTTTCCATGCTGGGGGGAAACATGAAGAAGGTGTGACCTACAAACACAAGAAGAGTTCAATATTGAGGGTTGTAAATCAATTAGAATGTTGTGCTTTTATTTTTATAGTTGGAGAATTGCAATTATGCAGTGCAGCTGGGCAAGAATGTGGCTCACTTCTCTCTTGTTGGAGTTGGAGGAGAAAACCTGAACGAGGGAAGTCGCGTTCACACCCTGGCGCTGGTCTGGCAGCTGATGAGGAGGTGCGTGCATCCAGGACTCTGATTGTGTCACTTGTTATATAATACGGCTGTAGAAGTGTTCGTAGTCCAACACGTCAGCTTTGCGCTTATAGGTACACAGTTATGGTTCTGTCAGATCTGGGTGATGGGGAGAAGATTGGAGATCAAATCATCCTGAACTGGGTCAACACCACTCTGGGTCAGAAAAAGAAGGCATCACAGATTAGTAACTTCAAGGTTTGTGGTTTTTTTTAATTAGAAGATTCTGCATTTGAACTCACCTGCTGCACGTCAGTGAATCTATGCTGCTTGGTTTATGCAGGACAAGCTGATCAGCACCAGCATGCCGGTGTTTGACCTGATCGACTGCATCGTTCCCGGCGCTGTTAAATGGGACATGGTGAAGAAAGATGCCAGGGGAAAGATGAGCAATGAAGATAAACTCGACAATGCCAAGTAAGCGCTTACTCATTCGTTAATTTTGTTATGCTTTTTATGTTGTTTTTCTTCCCCTTAATCTTTTTACCTGACCTTTGTTTTTTGTTTTTTTGCTTTCCTCTCAGATACGCAATCTCATTAGCCCGAAAGATCGGAGCTCGAGTGTACGCTTTGCCTGATGATTTGGTGGAAGTAAATCCCAAGATGGTGATGACACTCTTTGCTTGTCTCATGGGGTATGGTTACAAAAAAACCACCAAGTGAAAAAACATTTTGAACAAAAAAAGGAAAAAAACATTTGTTTGCTAAAATCACCAGACATCAAGTGTTCCTCATCAGCAGCTTCACTAGACTATTCATGTTTTTTAATTTGCTGATCTCAGTTTTATTTGCTTTATGTCTGGTATTGCTGTACCACTGAAAAATGTCAGAAATCAGAAAAATAAACGCCCCCTTGTGATATATCCATGAATGTTGGGAACATTTACCTTGTTTTTCGTGTCTAAGTAGATTGAATTTTGTTTGTCGTATTGTTCTTTAGATGGTTAATTTCTTTTTTTGTTTTTTTGTTTACAACATGAATTTAAAACAGTTTTTGTAAGTCTATTTCTATTGAGTGTTGTTATTTAATTGGTGATTAAAATACAAAATAAAAATAATACACCTGTGTCCAGTGTCTCATTTGATGACATAATGATATTATGAGAATTAAGAACAAAAGTATTTAGGCAATGATTACATACAGAAAATACCAATTGTGTTGGTATTAATTTACACAGTTGTTTTTGAATGGCAGTCTGCTTTTATTTTTATATTTTTGTAACTTTTTTTAACAGGGAATATTAATGGTGTAGTCTTGAAATAACCCATTTCCTGGGTGTGCCAGTATTTTCAATCAGTCGTTGTGGTTCTGATACATTGGTAAAAATAGGTATGGGTGAGATATTTTAAAAGTTTGAGAGGAAAAAAAAAGCAAAAATTGACTCCAAAAGTTACTTTTCTGTTTCTTTACTAACTGTATTTAGGTTTAAAAAATTACCAGAAGTTTTAGATTTTTAGATTATCGACTTTTTGTTGTTTACAGAGTATTTAAATACTATGGTTGTCCTTTTACTCTTTGAAAAAAATATCATACTTTTGGAGCGGTTTCGTGAGAGTAAAACACTTTTTTTAAGACAAGCCTTTTCCGCTAGAGGGCGCCTTTCCCATTTAAAAACGTTTTCGTGTGTTTTGGACCTCGAGAGCTTCCGTATGAAAACAGAACACGTCATTTTGGAGCGAAAGTTTTGGAACGGGACTGGATGTGATGGGTGTCGCGTATTGCTTGTATTTTAACTTTTCTTAACGCGTGGGGCACCCATAAAAGTGGGCGCTAAGGACGTCAGAAATGGACGGACTTGAGATGTCCGCGATGATACCGGCTCTTCAGGAGCTAGCAAGGTGAGTCCTGCAAAAACTAAGATTAGCTAAAAGGCTAATCAATACCGGTAAAAAGACAAGTTCAAGTTGGCGACTGTATCTGCTGAAGCCACAAACGATGGTTTGTTTCAGTGCTGGCGCTGCTGAGTACGACCAGACGGTGCAGAAACCTCGACGCATCCTGTGTCAGTTCATAGACAGGATCCTGACCGATGTGGATGTCGGTAAGTCAACTTGAAAACTGCGAATAATATCAGATCTGACGCGTTGACACAAAAAAACCTCTAAAATCACTGATATAAATATGTATGCCATTCAGACTGAAATATGGTCGCTTTTGAAGTTTCTTTATTTTTTTGTAACTGCCATTGACTGTGTTCTTTTTAAAACAAAATTTCTAAGTTTAAAGAACAAACAGAATCCGATTATTAGGAAGAAATTAGGGGGGGAAACGAAGTTATACAGGAAAGGAAGTCAGATTATCCTGTTTACATCATGATGGTTAAAACTGTCAAAAATTTAGCTATTTAGTGTACTTGTTCATCATGGGGGGAAAAAGACACTTAAGAAGAGGTTGTTTTTTTTTAGAAATCTAACGAAAATGTGATGAAGGTTATACTTTTTACCAAAAAGCATTTTATTTTCCAAAATGTTTTTATTTCTGGCACTAACAATATGTGGTGCTAGTGAACGGTTGTTTGTTTTTTGGCATATCTTGATATTTTAAGCCTGAAGGGTCAATTCCTTTACCTCTAAGTGGTCAACAAAAAAGACTACATTTAAAACTCAGAAATAGTATTTATGTGACTTTTGTGTTCAATAATGTTTTATTTTTTTGAACTCATAGTAGTGGTTTAATAGTTTAGCAGTCATAAGATCAAAAATACTGGAAATAACTTTGTTGCATAGATTAAAGCCTCTTCATACTGGAGACGCCAACAGGTTGGGTTTTTTCTCAGAGATGCCTGTTGTTGCAAATGTGCAATTTATCTAAAATAATATTAATTTATGTACTATAGTCAAAATAACTGTTGCTTTAGCTTTTACTTGAATGCCAAAAAAAAAATTTTTTGTCATAATTGGAAATAAATTCATACATCAAGGGAATAAATGTGTATTCTTATACTGGAAAAATATATTATTTCTAATCAAAAATGATTGATCGGGAGTGTTTTCATCTGTAAAAGTAAATAAAAAAATATTGGTTGTCTCAATAAACACAAATACATGGAGCTTCCTGCCATTATCAGCCATTCTTCTTTATTAGGTTTGAAATCCGCTTAACGAAATATGCTATCATATACTTTTGATAAAATATATTTTGGAGATTGAAGCTGAGAAAATGTCTTTTCCCTTTTTTTACTACACTTTTTTAAGTTCACTCTGTTCTGTACAGATGTTCAGTCTGATTCGTTTGAAGAAACATTAAAAGTCTCTGTTGTTCCAGTTGCTTTAGGTCTAAGTAAGAAGTCCAGCTCGGAGCCGGCGTGCGTCATGCTGCTGGACTTTGTGCAGCATTTAGTCAAATCCTCTTCTTTGATGTTTGCAAACCCTGCTTGCCACCCTGCTGAATACCCAGACGCCACGCAAAGCTCTGTGGGTAAGAAATCCTTAAAACAACTAGCAAATTCTCAATAAAAGCATAATCAATAGTAACTTTTTTCTTTCCTGACTTGTTGATTTCAGACTTTAGTCGGTGGGTCGCTGCTCGCTTCCTTCGGGTGGCGGCAGCTCCGAGCTGTGATGTGATCCACGGACGCGTCTCTGCGGTGTTGTGCTCTTTACTTCACACTCTGAGGGTCAGGGTGCCTTTCATTTTCAGCCGCCTCACTCAGGAGCTCCTTTTTTTGGCCCGGGACCTCAGCGGCGTCCTGTATTCTCACATCAGTTTCCTGGCTGAGCGAGGACCCGGTCAGGGGATCCAGATGCAGAGCCGATGGCCCGTACTGCTGGAGCCCTTCCGCTTCCCGCCCACGTGCTCCTCCTCCTATCTCAGCTGTTCCTCCCTCGTACTCTCCTCGCCTGCTGCCTTAGAGTCCCTGACTGCTGCAACCCTCCACATCATAACTGACGTTCTGAGGGGGGTCATGTCTCGGCAGGACCTCGCGTTGGCCTGGGAGACGGCCTGTTTCATTTTGGCCAATGGCAACATCAGGCTAAAGAGGCTCTCCATGGTGATGTTGAGGGAACTGGTTGAGTGGAAGGGGTTTCCCGAAATGATGAGCCACGAATTCTTTATTGCCTTTTTCCATTTGCTGGAAACGCACTCCTACACGGAGAAGGAGGAACGGCCGTATGAAGGAGAACTCCTGAAGCTGATCAGCTGCGTGTTCCAGCCTCCTCAAGCTCCTCCCTCCCACTTTGAGCCCATGCATCTCACGCAGCTGTTTGAGTGCGTCTGTGCTCTTGGAGGAGGTCATGTCAGGTTAGGAGCAGAGGTTGCTGAATCTCTCTGCCTGCTCTTCAGCTTCTCTCTGTCTTCTGCTCCTGTTTGCGAGAGCACGGCACTGCTGAGGAAGCAGCGGGTCGCGGAGGTCTGCCGCACGCTGGCGCTGACCGTCGGGACCAACAATCAGGCGGAGGTATTCATTTACTGCTCAACTCCTGTTCTGTTGATTTGTTCCTTTCATAAAGAGTACCACAATACTAACAAAAGTCCAGACATCTTCATAACTGGAAAGGAGCAGCGAGAAGAATAAAATTCTTATTTTATCTCTGCTCCCATATCAACGCTTCAAAGAAAAAAAGAGAAGATCCTAAATGGTCTTTACTGCCGGAACATTCCTCAATTTTCTTCTTAACAAATCATTTCTTAAAGTACTTTTCAGAACTTTCTGCTTGGAATTCAAAACTTTTATCCTGACAAAACAAAAAAAGCATGTTTGTTTTGTAGTAGAGCAGCTTGAAATCATATCTTCTCCTGTAATTTCCTTTTTTTTTACGTTACTTGTCCCATCCAACAGCGAAGCAAAAAGGAGCCGAAGCCCCTTGTGTTAGACAGATTTTAACTGTTAAAACTGAGGGTTATGAATCTGTGGACGCACGAGGTGTATTTTTTTAAAATCCCCTTATAAATTTGAGGCAAAACTTTATTTATTATAACTTCTTTGATTTTCATCTTTTGAAGTAAAAAGAATTAACTTTTGTAAGATCCCACTACTTTAAACGTGCCTTTATAAATCTTGCTGTTTCACTAAATCTTCAAATTTTAACGTTCCTGACCGTTTCCCAATATCCAGCTATTTAAAAAACGATTTTCTGCAGCAACCATTAAATAATTAAATTGGTTTTCTATTTATTATCAGACACTGCAACGCAATAAGGAAGACAATGAAACATTCTCAGCATTTCACAGGATAAATAATACCTAAAGTCCCACTCTGATCATCTTTTTGATTTGTTGTGTTCCAAGTGTTCCAAGCGATCTTTCCATCAGGATTATGTCATTTTTAGCCAAAATAAAAAAAAAATGGTGTCCTTTCCCAAGACATAGTTTCTGCAGAGCGGCAGGAGTTCATTAGATATTTCTGCAGAGAAGTTGTGGGCAGGGCCGTAGGTACGGAGTAAGCCTGCCCCCACTTCCCGTCATACATCTGTTTACACGCCCTTCTGCGAGCTCAGGGTTGTGGGGGGCCCTTTAACGCTGTAACAAAAACAGTGAGCAATATTGGAGCTATCCAGTTTGAAGCCAGATGCCAGCTCAGAAGAGGAAAACAATGACGTAGACGGATCAAGCCGTCTACAAGTGAATGCTTTAGAGTGGAATGGAGCAGGAAGCTTGTCGTCTGCCATAACTCTGTACAAAGCTGCTACAAGCTTTCTCAAGGCTTTTATTCTTCAGCTCCTGATTCGCAGCAACTTGAACAAAGAAATACTCAGAAATGCAATTTAGAGCTTAATTTTCCTTAAATTTATCCTCCAATATATAAATAGAAAAAATTATTCCAAACAAATTTAGTTTTAGACACTTTACTTTTAATATATGATGAGTGAGACTTCCAATTTCGTCTAATGTTGTTGTATTTCTAGTCCTGCTGTTTTGTAACTTTTGTAATTTGGCAGTGTGCTCAGGGCTTTCTCCAAGCTGCCCTCAAAGCTGAGACTGCTAATGTGATCCGGGAAGAAGAAGACGGAGAAGTTGCTGCGAAAAGATCCTGCAAGTCATCAACCAACAACACATCTTTGAAGTAAGTTCAGGCTCGGCTGAGGGGGGGGGGGGGGGGGGGGGGGGGGGGCACACGAACGTGTGGTTGTCCTCTCATTGTGCAGAAAATGTAGCTTGAAGGCTATTCCAAAAACTGAGAAATTAGGCTGTTTCTCACTCAAGTTTTTTTAAATTTTAAAATTTTAAATTTTTTAATGACTTTTCAGAAAAACAATGGGAAAAGGTTTGTCTGAAACGGTTCTGCCTGTGTTTTCTTAGTGACGTGGACATGAGCGCCCGCAGCGAGGTTTGGGCCGTGCTGAAAATTCGGCTGGAGGAGCTGCTGGACCCTCTGAGCTCTGCAGAACCGGGGAGTCCCCAGACTCTGTTCGCTCTGCAGGGTCTGGCCCTCATCCTCCATGTGGCGGGTTGCTGCTTCTCCCCCATCAGGTAAAGTTGTGGCTTCCTCCCCTTCGTGCAGATGCCGTGTTCTGATGAAGTGACTCTGTTTTTGGTGAGCAGTCCGTGTCCTCTCCTGTGGGTGTCCGCCGAAACCCTCAGCAGAGTCCTGAAAAGCTGCCGTGTGGTGTTGGAAGGAGCCGTTGGAGAGCAGGATCGTTTCCAGGCTGCCGTTCGTGCCACTGTTGGGATTCTTGACTTCGTGTTGTACCTGACGTGTGAGTAAACATGCAAGAGAAGCTTGTAATATTTGGTCTTGAAAAGCAACTTTTTGGTCTAAACTGAGTCCTGGCTGTCCCGTCTTGTTGCCACAGTGGGTAGAAAAGGGGAGGATGAGCTGCAGCGGGATGTGTGTGCTCTGCTGTCTCTGCCCTGGGTGTGCGAGAACAAGTCTGCCTTCGCCTTTAAGAGTTCGAGATTCCCTTCCTGGCTGCCTGCTTTGGCCCAGAAGCTCAACAGCTCTCTTTGTGAGTGTTTTTATTTGCTGAGAAGTTTCTGGATGAATTAATTTGGTTTATTTTAAGCAATAAACACAAAAGAAAAGGCAATAAAAATACATAAATATGTCAAATCTATTTTAAGATAATTCTTTGCTCTATTATAAAAGTGTTCTCAGGGGTATTTTAGGTTTAATAATGGCCTTTTTAGGCTAAATAAAATCAAAAAACATTGTTTTCATGGACATCAACAGTTCGAGCGCTCTGTTTATGCTCTCTTCCGCTAGCTTACAGCCCCTTACGCCTCCAACCTACCATTTAGGGGCGCAACTAAAATGGCGAGCAATATTGAAGCTATCCAGTTGTACAGCTTAGAGCCAGATTCCAGCCCAGATGTGGAAAACAGATGTACGTACATCAGAATGGAGTGGAGCAGGGACCTAGCATCACAAATACGATATTTTCTATCAGAATTTTTTCATCTTCACCTGATTTAAATAAAGAAATACTCAGAGATGCTATTTTAAGCTGAATTTTCTTTAAATATGTCCTCCATCATGGGAAATAAGCCATAAGAACAAGTTCTAAGCACCATTTTCATCGGAGTGGGTCTTATACATAAAGTAATAATTGATTAAGAAAGTAATGCTATCATTTTAACATTGTAATTGCTTCAAATCATATTTGCATTTATACAAGCAGTACACACTTATGACATATTAAATCTGTCAAATATTCAGTTTGTCAAATGTTTTTTTTCCCTCATATATTGGTTCTAAAGGTGTTTTTAAAGGTTTAGAATCTGTCTGTGTTCTTCTCCAGCACCTGAAATCGAGGCAGACTGTGTGTCGCTGCTCGCCTTCCTGCATGGCGGCGTGTGTGAGACGTGGCGCCTGTGCGTCTTTACAAAAGCGCTGCAGAATCGGGATGAATCCGTCAGAGCTGCAGCCGTCCGGGTTTTCCCGGTCCTTCTTCATCACCTGGGAAATGGGTTCCACAGCCTCATCGGGACAACTCTCCTGTGCGTAAACTTCCCGTGCAGTCACAACATGTTGGATTTCCTTATTTGGTCATTAATCATGTTGCTTTTTTCCTTTGCTGGGCGCTGCAGGTCTGTGCAGGAAGATGAATCGGAGCAGGTGAAGGTGGAGCTCGCCCGGATCGTTGGAGACTTGAGCTGCGTTCAGTCTGGACTTTCTACCCTCATACACAAAGAACACAGCAGCCCTCCCAAATTCCTCTGCTTCCACTGCAGGCTGAAAACAGAGCATGATGGGAAAGTAGAGCCATCCCTCAGCGTTTCTGTTATCAAACAGTTTCTGTCTTTACTTGGATCACAAGCTACAAGTGGCGTCAAGCAAGGTACTTTAGGAAGAAAATTTTCTATTTTTCCTTCCATAAATACTCCATTAATATATAATATCTAATAATTGAAAGAGGATTTGCTTGCTTTATATTTTGCCATCTCAGCCTTCTTGGAAGCTCTGCCTCACCTTTGCCAGCATGTGAACCTGACCAGGGAAAGCAGCGACTCCCAGGCGGTTCTCCGTTCTCTGACCGACCTCATGGAGGATCCAGAACCTTCCGTCAGAGAGCGCTTCAGCCACGTGGTGCAATTCCTGATCCAATACTCTGCAAGCGACTCAGAAGGAAGCACTCTGAATGAGGTCAGAAACATCAAATGATTTGAAAGCCTGTTTTTTCCGATCATAACATGAAAATAAAACGACTTAACCTCCACAGCTCCTGGTCGCGCGTCTGAAGGAGTCCTTCAGCAACGCCAAAAAGAACCGAGACGACGGTCTGCGTAGCACTCTCATCCTCACTCTTGGAGAAATTGGCAGGTATATAAGCCGTTTTTCTTCCTCGGTCTCAGCACCAACAGAATCGCTGCTGCCGTTTCAGGATTTTTCTTTATTTATCTGTAATAACATTGGTCCAATTTTAGCAAATGTTTCTCAACTTGAATGAACTTTTTCTTATATTTTTTACTTCTATCAGAGCTTCTCGGGGTAGTTTGGTGTCTTTTTCCCTGCTGCGGCTCCTCCACTGTCTCCTGTCCAAGTCGTCGTCCGTGACGGTGGATGCCTACACTCAGATAAGAGCGCTGGCTGCTGCTAAAGGCTTGAAGCTGCAGACCCTCTTCAGTCAGTACAAGAACCCTATATGTCAGGTATTCGACACCCCCACCCCACCCGGCGGATGCAGCTTTAAGGACATCAGATCATTGCGTTACGTTTTAATCATCAAAAAACTGAAACGTGTGGGTTGAGACGGCAGAGAATGTCATTTATATACCCTCTTTTTAAATGGATTTAGTTTTTTTACAGTGATTTTATTGAGTCCAGCTCTACATGGAGTTTAAAAGATAAATACATTTAATTTTTCTAAAATGAGTATTTCAATGTTATTGTTTTCCATGTATAACACAGGAAAAATGTTAAGAGATAGTAGTTCTATTAAGAACGTATCATAAACGCACAACAATATACAGTAAAACAATTTTAAATCAGCCCTTGGTAATTTTACAAGAATAATTGACTGATAATTGAATGATTGACTGAATTGACTTCAAAAACTGGTACGTTCAATCATTTGGGATCTGGATCCCCCTGCCCAGCTTTCTCCCTGGAAAAGAGGCAGGGTTGAGGCCTTGAGGACCAGGATTGGCCGGCCCTGATCAAGGCAGTTTAATTCAGGGGTGTCCAAATCTAGGGCTCGAGAGCCGGCGTCCAACGTGTTTTCCAACCAGCCTGCTTCTGAAGCTCCTTATTGGCTAAACACACCTGATCCAGGTAATCGGTGGCTGGACTTCTGGAAAACCAGCCGGAGGCCGGCCCTCGAGGCCTGCAGTTTGAAACCCCTGGTTTAGTTCTTTCATTTTCTCCAGAAAGTTCAAAAAACTTTCATCTCCTTCACACCTTATGTTGCTAATTCACAACTTACTGCCTAATGCAGGACTACACTTGATTTATTTTTTTATTTTACAAAGTTTGATGAATCGCTCCACATTAGGATCAAAGATCTTGATTTAAGTCTTATTTGTCTTTAGGAAATTGATAAAAAGAAAAGAATTGGTTTGCTTGGATGCAGTTTTAAATACACGCATCTTTAACACTCTTTACACATTGGTTGTTTTTTTTTTTTGGGGGGGGGGGGGGGGGGTTGACCTTATAAAAAGCTTTTTTATTTCAACTGAAAGTATTTGCAGTTAAAATGTTTGAAGTTTTGCATGTTTTTAGGAAGTTCTGTGCTTCTTTTTTTTTTACTAGAAAATGAAGTAAACTCAGATTTTGAGTGTACATTTATTGCTATAGATTCCTTGTTTAATGTAATAATAAAAATGTGACCACTGTTTGTCGTTTCCTCTGTAGTTTCTTGTGGAGTCGCTGCATTCACGGCACGCATCGGCGCTGAGGAGCACCCCAGACCAGGGCAGCGAATCGGCCAATCAAAGAGAGCTGGCTCTTGACATCCTGGCTCAGACCGCGCACGCGTTCGACTTCCCGGACCTTCACCGCTTCCTCACAGTATGCCAAGCCGCACACACACACCGGGAGAAACCATGCCACTGCAGAATGAGTGACGCAGTGTTTGCTTCCTGCAGCGGACGCTCCAGGTGCTTCTGCCGTACCTGGCAGCTAAGGCCAGCCCCACAGGCT
Source organism: Oryzias latipes (assembly GCF_053564925.1). NCBI lineage: Eukaryota > Metazoa > Chordata > Actinopteri > Beloniformes > Adrianichthyidae > Oryzias > Oryzias latipes. The sequence continues at coordinate 24,774,812 of NC_136258.1, forward strand.
CCGCCCTCATTCGTACTCTCGCAATCGAGCTGAAGGCGAACAGGAGGGAGATTCTCATCAACAACTTTAAATACATCTTTAGCCACCTGGTCTGCTCCTGCACCAAGGAAGAGTTGGAGAGGGCCTTCCACTACCTGCAGGTCGTACATTCATCATCAACGATGTCAAATGTGACAAATGTTCTTCAAATCAGATTTCTATACCTTGATTTACTTTATTCTATTGAAGACAGTTTTTTTTGTCAATTTTGTTAAAATTGTTTGTTTTTAGGTAAAATGCTGTTTATAAGAAGCTCACTTTTATTGTAAAGTTGTTTTTTGAAGGGAAGGAATTATATTGGTCAGAATATTAGCAGTCTTTGAATATTTGGGTCTGGCGATACGTTTCTGAAAGTGCTGCCGATTTTCCCTCCTGGGGTCCTTCACAGATTTAATTTAGATTCACGTGCTGATGGTTCAAGAGGATTTCATTCAATCCTAAACGAAGAAGCTTCTTAGAGACTGATTTGTTTTGTGCTTAAAAAGATGCCATTTAAACTGAAAAAGGGGGGAATTTGCATCAAAAACTAAAAGAACATCTATTTTCTGACTTGCAAGAAAGAAATTTAATCAAACTGTTACATGAATCGATATTATGACCATTTTTTTTAACGGATCCCTCCTTTTTTTTTTTTTTTTTTTGTGAAATGCTAGACAGCCAGACTGAATATTGATTTCCGGTCATGTTGTTTCAGAGTGAAACAGAGATCGAACTGGGCTCTCTGTTACGCCAAGACTACCAGGGTCTTCACAACGAGCTGCTGCTGCGTCTGGGAGAACATTACCAGCAGGTTGGTTCATGCCGTCCCGTCAGCGTGCGGCCCGCCAATTGTAGATTTTATGAAACAACTACAAGCGTTTCAAACTGCTTTTTTTATGACTGCCTCTGATTTACAATGATTTGAATAAAGAAAAAAAACTAAACACAGTTGTAATCATAATTATCTTCATTTATGTTATCATCATGAGATATCATGAGATAAAGGCTACAAGCGCATGTTAAAACACTAAAAACATCATTTAAAAAAAATCAGACTGGGTGCTCTGTTTTTTTTTTCCTCCTCTTTTCCTGCATCACACATATGGAGGATCCTTAAGAGCCCACTCCCCTCCTTATTTGAAACAGGATGTCAGACATCCCAGTAAAATGTCTCAGTCAGAAAGTTTGCAGAAGCCGAATACAATTTGATTCTTCTTTGTTTTTGTTTTCAGGAATCTTTTTCTTTTACAGTGAGAACACAAAACATTAATTTAGTTGTTTTTGCCAAAAATCTTTTTAGACTTAAGTGTTCTAAAGTTGTGTGACTTTAAATGAGCTGTTTTATGTTTGAAATCTCTTACAGGTTTTTAATGGATTGGCAATCCTGGCCTCCTTTGCATCCAATGACGATCCGTATCAGGGGCCACGAGACATTACCACCCCAGAACACATGGTATGCTTCCTTTTGATGGTTTACTTCAAACAAGATGCTCCTCCGGTTCTCTGGGGTTCAGTATTTTGGGATTCTTTTACAGTCTGTAGCAGAATCTGGGAAGTTGTTTTTACTTTTTTCATTAGAATGAATCAACATTGCATTTCTTGTTTTTGTAAACTATAAAGATTAAAACTGAATCCTTGCTCAGTTGGTCTTTCTATATCTACTGCGTCTCAGGCAGACTACCTGCAGCCGAAGCTTCTGGGAATTCTGGCCTTCTTTAACATGCAGCTGCTGAGCTCCAGTGCAGGAGAGAAAGACCGCAAAAAGTTGGTGAGTCTCCGGCTGTTGGAAGGAGTGCCTCATGTGTCAAGTCTGGTGGACTCTCGTCCGTTTTTTCTCTCCCTTCAGGCTTTGACGAGTGTGATGGCTCTGATGCGCCTGATGGGCTCCAAGCACATCAGCTCCGTCAGGGTGAAGATGATGACCACGCTGCGCACCGGCCTCCGATACAAAGAAGACTTCCCTCTGCTGTGCTGCCAGTCAGTACCTGTAACAAACCCTGCAGCCGTCAGGAAGAATCTGAAGAAAACCTCCTGCTTCTTTTTCTATTGTTCACAGAACATGGGATTGTTTTGTGAGGAGCGTGGAACCATCACACCTCGGGCCTCTTCTCAGTCACGTGATCGTTGCATTGCTCCCCTTGATCCCCCCACAGCCTAAAGAAACTGGAGCCATCATCCGTTTCCTTATCTTGGACAACAGGCAAAGAAAAACAAATGATTTATTTTATACGTTCATTCACAGCAATGCAGGAAAGTTCTAGCAAAAATAGAATATTAAAATGCTAAATGAAACTGATCCCTGAAAAATAAACAACTTTAAGTGGTATTTAGCTGGAAGTCAGGCTGAGTGGCGAGCAGAACAGGTAGACGAGCAGGCAGTATAAACAGAGCAGGTGAGTTGACCGAATGCTTTGCGGTGCAACGATCAGGCAGAGATTTAAAGGAGCAGGCACGAGCGGAGGGATTCAGAGACGACTAGAAGCATAAAGAACAGGAACTCCTTTCATAGATCGCTTAAAAAAGGAAGGGATACGTTCCAAAAACTGTGAGCCTCATTTTTTAAAGACCATGCAGCCAATCAGAATCGCGTATTCACCCAGACCACAGTATAAAAACAAAAAATTCTTTCACAGGGAGGAAGTTCAAGACTACCTTCACGAGATCTACTTTCTGCCAGATCACCCGGAGCTCAAAGACATCCACACAGCTCTGCAGGATTACAAAAAGGTCTGTGAGGCTACACTAATGATGTGAGGATAGGTTTTTGAATCAATCAAACGATTGGCGTCTCTTTTAGCTGACGGCCAGCAGCAGCGATCTGGCGGCGGCGCTGCAGCTCTCCATGAGAGCCGTCCAGCACGAGAACGTGGATGTGAGGGTCCATGCTCTGACCAGCCTGCGGGACATGATGCACAGCAACCAGGTACGATGATTAAGCACAAGAACCGAACGTTCTGGGATCTGATAGGAACGGATAGCCGTCTGGTAGGTTTTGTCTGGTGCGGTAAGCACTGCTTTCTGCAGGAGTGGCTGCTGCGGCAGGTGTGTGCCAGTGAGGCGGTGGAGCCGGTCATCTCCAGCCTGGTGTCGGTGCTGCTGAAGGGCTGCCAGGACGCGTCTCAGGAAGCCAGGCTTCTCTGCGGGGAGTGTCTCGGGGAGCTGGGGGCCGTGGATCCAGGACGTCTGGACCTGTCGCACACACACACCCACGGAGACCGCAACACCTTTGTGGTGGGTGTGATACCCCACTCTTTAAACCGTTGCTTTTCTCAAAGAGTTAGAGACGTTACCTTCTGTAGATCCTAAGTCTGGAAACCTAAGTAAATATTCACTCATTTGTTTGAGCTTTGACGTCATTCATTATTTTTTTAATGCGTTGGAACATATAATAATTTTTTTAACATCATTTCAGAAACAAGCTAACTCACACAAAATTCTTTCCTGTGTCGTTTCCTTGGTGACAGACTGGCGTTGATGATCCCAATTTTGCCTACGATTTGCTGATAGAACTGACCAGGACATTTCTGGCTTACGCTGACGACGTGCGCGCCCAGGACTCAGCCGCTTACGCCATCCAGGTACTTCTGTTACAGCTCAGCTCGTGTCAGATTCATGCAGTGTGCCTCTGAGGAGCTTCTTTAAGAAAAAAGACGTCCAGTTTGTAAAGAGAACCAGAAAAGTAAAACTTTATAATCATCTGCTCATGCATTTGATGCAAATGAAGTGTTGAATTAAACACATTTTACCACAAATCCCATGGAGAGCATCTTAGGAAAATTGGAACAACACACCCATTGCAGAGTTATTATATCTAAATATATATCTACACGTCTGGTTATACCTTTGGGGGATCATTTTAAAGATATCTCTTATCAGAGACCAGCTAAAGTTTGAAAGATCTTCCACTTCTACAAGTTTCTGTTCTACAAGGTGTCTGATCTATGGAGTCAAATTAGGCTCAAAAACCAGATTGCAAATTTGACAGAGACCTTTTGGGTAAACCAGAGAGCAGGGCAATTACAATAATCTAAATGACTAAAAATAAACAATTCCACCGACTTTTACTGTTCATTTGCATTAGAACAGATCTTAGAAAATGAAGGAGGCTTCAAACTAAGGGGGTGTAGGAACTTCAAGATCATATTGAGAAGAACCACAAAGAAAAGTTTAAGTAAGAGTGTTCAAACAGTGTTCAAATATCTAAATAATCAAGAAAATGTCTAAAGAAACTCTGACTTCCCGATAAGAAGATCAGAGGAGTTAAGGGTCAACAGATGTTTAAATTATTCCAAATACATGTGTGAACTTGTGTTGAAATGATCAAAGCTCTTTTAATTACAATCAATGAGTATTCCGTTGTGTAATGTGCAATAATGATTACCGAAATGTTTTAATTACAATCAATAAGATTTTCTTTACTTGATCCGCTATGTGTAGCAATAATTACTGGTTTAATGTAATAATGTGTTCTAATAATAACTATTATTACCTATCGGTTACCTAAAGTGTGAATCATTGTGTTTTGAAAAGATGTAAGAATTCCTTCTGAAGATAATCAACAAGGACTGGATTTTGAAACTTGAAAAAGAATCTCTGATCAGAACCGGATTACGAAAACAACACGAAACTTTAAATGATGTAACTCAGTGGGGGTGGGATTATATTATCTCGTTTCTTCCCACTCCTTTTCAAGCAATAAATCAAGCTCTACTTGACTTTAGTTAATGATCACTATATTTAATTAAGCAAATGTAACTTAAATGTGACTTTGTTTTTGTTTATCTGTTTTTTTTAACCTTTACATTTATTTAATGTAATCTGTGATTAATGCTTGAAACAAACAAATCATTGTTGAAGTAAGGGTTTCCATTAAACGCTGGCTAAATGGTCGGCCTTCGCATTTTCACTTCACCAAACCTGTCTCTCTTTGCAAAAAGTTTGGACGCCCCTGCTTCAAGATGATCCTCATTTGACCCCGTACTGATCCTCCAAGAGGAAAATATTTACTTAAGTTGTATGAACACAATATGGCCCTGCCACACTTGGGTATATTTTTGTTTGTGCGCGGCAGGAACTCCTGTCTATATTCGAGTGTCGTGAGGGGAGGAGTGACACCCCAGGACGCCGGCTGTGGAGGAGATTTCCAGAACAAATTCAAGAGATTCTGGAGCCTCATCTCAACAGCAGGTTCACACCTTCAGACCCAAACTTTTACCCTCTTTATTCACCCACCATCCTGTTGGTTTTTTTTCTTATTCCAGTCTTGCTTTACGTTAAATAAAAGACGTGTTTCTCTTCTTCATTGCAGATATAAGAGCAGCCAGAAAGAGGTGAACTGGTCTAAACTGAAGAAGCCCATTTATCTTAGCAACAAAGGGAGCAAGTTTTCTGATTGGTCGGCTACCTGGGCCGGTTACCTCATAAGCAAGGTCAGCCTACCGTAGATACCATCTCAATGCCCGCTAGCAAATAAATCCACTTTTATTTCAGATCAGGAGAAAGAATTAAAGGTTTTCTAACCTTAAATTATCTGCATGAATTGTAAACGTAAATTTAGGTTTTTACTTTTCAGTTTTTTAGCATTTCCCCAAAAAGAACAGCTTGGGTCTATTTAGAAAATTATTACTATGAACGAGTTTCTACATGAAAAACAGAGTAATGAATTATATATATTTAAAAAAAAATAATGGACCAATGTGGATAGAAAAATGATAAAATATCTAACAGAAACAAAATTAGAAAATCAATTTTATTTTGCATCCCTTATTTTTAATTTTTTGGGGGTTTTTCTGTCAAGATTGAATGGAATTACCTTCAGTAAAACGGTCCAATATTGCAGCCTTTGATGTCATGTCGTAAACACGTTTTTACTTTTTAAAGGTTGTTTTTGGCAAAAATACCCAGGATAACCGGATCCATCTCCAGTGTCGGCCACTTTAAAACATAATTACCGGCAGTTATAGTTACTAGTTACATCCCCCCAAAAGTAAATGAGTTAGTAACTCAGTTACTGTGTCTTAAAAGTCATTAATTAAACTTCTGGCTGGATTGACAAAAATACTGTATAGTAAGACATGTAAAAATTACATTTAGATTGTTAATTTTGTTTAAATTGTACACATCTTTCGATCACAATTAAACTCAGGAAAAGTTTACAAAAATGCAAATTCATAATAATCCTTCCATTAAACAGTATTTATGAAAACAGCCATGTTTTATTTAAACATTGTTATACGTTGATACTTTTTCATGCTGTTGTGTCCCAAAGGAGCTAAAATCCTCTGCTTTGATTATTCAAGTAGGCCATAATTCACAGAATTATGAAAACATTGTATTTTTAATTCAATTATTATTCTAACTTCAATTGTTTTTAATTGAATCAGATCTGCAAATCCACTTTTTTATAGTTTTAAAATGTTTTGCTGTCCATCAGGTGAGACACGAGCTGGCTAGCAGAGTGTTCAAATGCTGCAGCTTCATCATCAAGCACGACTTCAAGGTCACCATCTACCTGCTGCCTCACATCCTGCGCTACATGCTGCTGGGCTGCACACCTGCAGAGCAGCAGGAGGTGAGGAAGGATGAAGAGGAGGAACACTCCTCGGGGTTCTAGTTCTTCTTCTCTGATGTGTGTGTGGGCTTTCGTCAGGTAACGGAGGAGATGCTCGCTGTGCTGACAGAAGGTGATGCACAGGAAGGAGGCGGAGCCCAGGAGACGGCCTCCAGCACTCAGACTGTGTTCAGTATGGTATCACACCTGACGCAGTGGAGCCGGCACATCCTGTACTCCAAACCCAAAGGTGATGGTCATTTAGGAGTAACAGCGAGGAAACTGACTGAGATTTAAATGCTCTCTGGAGCTTCAGCACTACAGCAAAAGGGTTCTGTTCCTGCATATTTGCTTCAGTTTGTTGCTCTGACCCTGTTGGTGGAATTTCACTTTTTTAGAAAGTGGGGATTTCCAGAGCGTGGTGGCATTCCTGAAGGGAATTCCACAGGACATTCTGGCCAAGGCCTCCCTGCGATCCAAAGCGTACACCCGGGCTCTCATGCACTTTGAAACTTACATCCTAGAAAACAAGCTAAACATCCAGGACCACCTAAGCTTCCTGCAGGTGAAGTTCATCCTCTGAAGTTCCTTTGGTTTTTAAGGGGGTCAATGGGTCTGAATGTGCGGCTGCTGTTGCAGACGTTGTACGCTGCCATGCACGAGCCCGATGGAGTGCGGGGCGTCAACGCGTTGAGGAGAGAGGAGCCGTCGCTACGGGAACAGATACTGGAGCACGAGAGCATCGGCCTGCTCCGAGACGCGACCGCCTGCTACGACCGAGCCATACAGCTGGAGTCTGACCAGGTACCCGCACTCAAGCCTGATTATTATTCCCGCCATCTGCTGGAGGTGAACCGGAAAACTCCCTTTTCCAGATTGACCATTATCATGGCGTGATGACGTCTATGCTCGGTCTGGGACAACTCTCCACAGTCATCACACAAGTCAACGGAGTTCTAGCCAACAAGTACGACACGAGCACGAAAGCTTTCTGACTGCTTCTGTCTTAGTTATTTGAAGTTGATTCACTTTGCTTAAACCTCTTTAGGAAGCATTGGAAATCGGACTTGAACTCCTACAGAGTGGAGGCAGCCTGGAAGCTCGGAAAGTGGGACCTGCTGGAAGATTATTTAAGTTCAGGTGAAGAAGAAATTTGGTTTCTAGGAAACCCAATTCAACTTCAGACTGGAATCCGTTTTTATAACGAAAATTAGAAACGACAGAATATTTTTTAAGAAAAGATATTTTATTTTAAAGGGCTTATGTCGTGCTTTTCTTAAACCTTTCAGAGTAAATTATATCCATATATATAATAATATATTACCTTTGGCACACAAAAGAACAATCTTTTAATGAAATTTTAGTTATTTTCACAGCTCATTTATCTACCCAGAACTTAGACGACTTAATCTCTGATGCACCACCTTTCTCTCCGTTGGGGTCCTGCCCATTTCATGACGACAAGCCAGAGCGTGTCTGTGTTTTGCCCACGAAAACAAACAACGTCCAAGCTTTTACAAAGATGGATGTGCAAATGGTGCACAAAAGCGTTTTGCCCATCAACGCTAGCTGAGCACTGAGAAAGTGGGTGTGTCTGTTAGCCTGGGGGTGGAGCTGGCGGCGCAGACTCTTCCTGGAAGGGGCTGTTCCCCACTTATTTACGTTACAATGTGAGAACCCGCTCGTTTATCGGAGGTTTTTAGAGGAAAACCCAGAAATGCGTGAATGAATACCACTTTGCGGTTGTTTCGCCATGCGCACACACATTCACACACTGACGGTGGCTCTGCTGCCAAACACTGGCGTCTACCTACAACCACCAGGAGCAAAGTGGGGTTCAGCGTCTTGCCCAAGGACACTTCGACACATGGGCGGGACCGGGCAGGAACAGAACCTGCAATGAAATAGCTTTGCCTAAAGAAAAACTATCTTCATTTTATTTGGGTGGAAAAATTGTGGCCAACATTTTAATAAGATTAAACTGGTGGCATCACACTGCAGCATGAGCTGAAGGATTTTAGGTTGAAAGAGGATTTGAAAAGTATTTTAAGAGATTTGCATTTTTCTTTATATTTACAAGTAACAAGATAGACTTTTGACCCATCTTTAAGATTTGTTTTTCTATTATGTTAGTTCCTTTTTAAAACATCTCTGCACTGAGCTTTGACTGAGTTTGTTTTTCTGTTTTCCACCCGTAGACCAGCAGTCGAGCACTTGGGGAGTGGGGCTTGGCCAGCTGCTGCTCTCCATGCAAAAGCAGGACGCTGAGACTTTCTGTGAGAAGCTGAAGCTGGTGAGGACCAAACAAGTGGTCCCCCTGTCTGCTGCTAGCTATGAGTGTGGGACCTACCAGAGAGGATACGAATACATCGTCCGGTCCGTGCTTAACATCAGCCGCCTGTCACCGTTTTAGCTTTTGATTCCAGCAAAGAAAAATGTCTGTCTGCGTGTTCAGGCTGCACATGCTGAGTGAGCTGGAGCACGCCTTCACTGAGCTGCAGACTGGGGGCTCCACTCCGAGTCTCAGCCAGCTGCCCCCCCACTGGTCAGACCGATTGGAGATGACTCAGAAGTCCTTCAGGGCCAAAGAACCTATCCTGGCTCTCCGTCGCGCCCTGCTCAGCCTGGGACCACAGTAAGACGTTAATAGAAAAAAACATTATTTTATATTTAGGCATAAATTAAACTTAAACACATTGACCTTTTTTAAGGTGGTGTTTAAGTCCTAAAGACCCACTCTGATAAAAGTCATTCTTGGTGTTTTTAACATGTTCTTCTGGCATTTTTCTCATGATTGAGGACATACATATATATATATATATATATATATGTATATCAAAAGTGAGCTTAGAATTGCATTTCTAAATAAAGAGCAGACAAAAAATGCAGTTTAAAAAGGAGCTCCCTGCAAATGCATTCACTTGCAGACGGATAGATCCGTGTACGTCTTCATTTTCCTCGTCTGAGCTGGAATCTGGATCTAAACGGTTCAGCTGAAAGGCTCCAATTTTGCTCGTCGTTTTTTTGCACCGGTAATGTTAGATTTTGGGGGCTGTGATGAGCTGTAAGCTATCTGGAAAGCGTGTAAACAGATGGGGGAACCAAAATCACATGAATATCTAATGACCTACAGTCACTCTGCAGAAACTATGTCCTAGAAGAGGACACCGGTGTTTTGATTTTGGCTAAAAACCTCCATCTTCTTGACCGTTTTTCCCTTTCGGGGTCACGGGGTTGCCGGAGCCTATCCCGGCCACTTGGGCGTAGGCAAGGGATGCCCTGGACTGGTCGCCAGTCTGTCGCAGGGTAGAACATCCTCAATCACACGTCCATTCACTCTCACACTCACACCTATGGTCAATTTAGAGTTGCCAATCAACCTATGAAGCATGTTTTTGGACAGTGGGAGGAAGCCGGAGATCCCGGAGAAAACCCACGCATGCACGGGGAGAACATGCAAACTCCACACAGAAAGGTCCCCCATTGATGTTCTGGTTCAGGTCCCCCAGCCGGGACTTGAACCGGGGGCCTTCTTGCTGTGAGGCAAGAGCACTAACCACTGCGCCACCGTGCAGCCCCTGGCTAAAAAAAGGTTTTTAGCCAGGGGCTGCACGGTGAGGTTTTTTTTTTTTTTTTTTTTTTTTTTTTTTTTTTTTTTGGCTAAAAACCTCATAATCATAATGCTGGGAATGCTGTTTAAAATAGATGTTTTCTTGATTGACTTAAAAGTCCGGGAAATAATTTTGTGTTCCCCGTGCTTCAGGCCTGTGCGTCAGGAGCTGGTCGGGGAGTGCTGGCTCCAAAGTGCTCGGGTGGCCAGGAAGGCCGGACACCACCAGACGGCTTTCAACGCCCTCCTCAACGCCAACAACACTCACCTGGCTGAGCTGGTCACAGAGAAGGCCAAGTGGCTCTGGTCCAAGGTGCATCCAGCCCATCAACTTATCCACCTACCACTACAAGCTTAGCTCTGTCACCATAGTAACGCTGCACTCATTTATTTGAACTTTTGAACAAAGTTCAAAGGTCCACAAAGGAGCAGAGATGATCTCTAACAAAATCTCTGCATTTTCTTGTGATCAGGGTGATGTCCACCAGGCCTTGATTGTACTGCAGAAGGGCGTGGCACAGTGTTTCCCCGATAATCAGCCCCTGATGGACCCACGCAGCCTTCAAACCAAAGGCAAGGCCATGCTGCTGGTGGGACGCTTCATGGAGGAGACGGCAAACTTCGAGTCTAATGCCATCATGAAGGCCTATAAGGTCATATTGTTTAATATTCTCATCACTCTTTACATTTGTATTTAAACTACTTTTTTTTCTTCTTCAAACTGAAGTGCTTCTCTAAATCTGCTGCATTTTTTCAGGATGTGACAAACCTTCTACCAGAGTGGGAGGATGGGAACTTCTATCTGGCTAAGTACTATGACAAAGTGATGCCAATGGTGACCGATAACAAGCTGGAGAAGCAAGGAAACCTCATCCGATACATCGTTACGTTCTTCGGAAAGTACGTTAGCCTCCTCTATCTAGACGTCACCTTGTGGCTCAAAACTACAGTGACGTCAGCGGTTCCTGGCTAGATCGCGGTCCACCGTTATGAAAGAAGAAAATTGGTTGTAGACCTTGCCAGTCAGTCTCCTTTGTGCCCTGTATGCTATACAGAATGCATTCAGCTCGACAAATTTACATCAATCTTTGTCATTCTATAATACTGGACGTGTTTTCTACAAAGCTTTGAATATTGAGAGTTTAAACAAGAGAGAAAAGTGTGAAAATGTTTCTGTCTGTTAGAGAAAAGTGTGTAATGAGGGGTTTTATCTATATTTATTCTAAAATAAATCACTACTTGCCGGATTTCGCCTATGATGGGCTGTTTGAGAAGATAATTCTTACAATCAACAGGGAAACACTGCAATTCTTTTTTCTTTTTTTGTGGAATCTTTGTACTTTTTAGGGCACTTCAGTTTGGAAACCAGTACATCTACCAGGCCATGCCTCGCATGCTGTCGCTCTGGTTGGATTTTGGAGCCAAAGTGTGTGAATGTGAGAAAAGTGAGTGACCAAAAACCTCCAGCCATCCACCGCCCGACATGACTGAAGCTTCTTCACGCCTCTCATTCACAGCTGGACGCGCAGACAGACAGATGCGACAGGAGCTCAGTAAAATCAACTCCATCGTGTCTGAGCACTGCGCCAACCTGGCTCCATACCAGTTCCTCACCGCCTTCTCCCAGCTCATCTCTAGAGTGTGTCATTCCAGTGATGAGGTCTTTGCTGCTTTAATGAATATCGTAGCCAAAGTCTTCCTGGCATACCCGCAGCAGGCCATGTGGCTGATGGCTGCTGTTTCCAAGGTAACGATGCAGTGTTTTTCCAATCATAACGGGCAGCTACTGTATGTTTCTGTATTGGTTATACTCTTTGTTACATATTTCCAGCTACATTTCCCCTTTTCTTCTATTAGTCCACCAGATTTAGTTAGAATGGAAATTTCACATCTCTTTTTGGTTTGGTCTACCTTCACACTAACCGGATTAAACTGTGTCAAAACATCAGGCTGTTCCAACTGCGTTAGACCAGAAAAAAAAAAAAAAGAAGCTTGTTTTTTTTCATACTAAAACCCACAAGATTACTGACTCTCCTTGCTTTACTTCCCAGAAAAGGTCAAATCTTTTGTTGTTTTCTCACCGTTGCCGTATCGCGCCAGGGTTCACTTGCAAGTGGACCAGAATTCACTTATTTGGCCTGCACCAGACTGTAGATGTGGTTTTATGCCTGATAAACGAAGCGGATAATCTAAGGAAGCAAACTCTGATGCAGACCAGAATGCCAAATATATTATAGTTTAAATAGTGGACAATTTTTTTTTATTTTTACATTTTGAAAGTGCTCGTTTCAGGCAATACAAAATTAAAACTCTTAAGCTACATCATTATGCCTTGAACTAAAAAAGATGAAGTTTTAGATTTGATTTTATTCATTTACTTTCTAGTAAATATAACAATACAGCACACAAACATTTTTTGTGACGATGAAAGGGTAACAGAAAGGGCAAAACTCTCTTCTGCTCCTTTTACATTGTTAAAAATAAACACATTAATTCACTTGTTTCCCAAAAAACAAAAAAGAAAAGAATACAAAAGATAGCGAACACCAACATGTGTGGATCTTTTAGTTTAAATACAAAATATAACAAAAAAATATTTAAAAAACAACCACCAACCATTATTCCTATTTTTAACTTAAAAAGTACTGATTTAGCCTCTGATTTGTGGTTGAAGATCATTTCATAAATGAACTTTAATATACTTTATAGACATTTTATTTTAAAAGGCTTTTTAGTTTGCCTGCTTTTAAATCAATATAGTTACTAAAAGGAAAAACTGCGACATTCATTGTCAATGCTGTTTTATTCTGTGAATATATCCAATTTTTTGAAGGTGTTACTATGTAAATGCAAATGTTGTTCTATTCCAATGTTTTTCAACCAGTGTGATGGTCAAGTGTGCCGTGGAAAATTGCCCTCATTAACTGATCTAAAAACATTTCCCATCTCCAGGATTTCAGCTCTGTGTTCATCCAAACAGGCCCTGATAAAACACTGAGGAGTTAGGAATATAAAAGATCGTAAAATACTTTTTCTTTGCGTTTATTTTATTTTATTAAAGACATTTTGATAAGAATGACAGTACCACGATTCAGCTGCAGCTCCGGCTGTATTTGGGAAAAGTCCCGTCCCTTTGACTGTCTCCACCAATCATTCTTGAGGGGCTTAATCACATGTCATCAGTCTGACCAATCAGAAGTGGTTAAAGTCTTCACTTCCTTGTCCTGATTTAGCTCGTAAAGTCGCTCAGTTCTAACAAAAATACCAGCTAAAGCTCGTCTTTTGCGTTGTAGCTTTCCACAGAATCCGGTATCAGACCGTGGAACAAGTGAACAAAACCATGAAGCTCCGAAAACCGATCTCCGGCCGTTTTATGCACTACATCTCCCATGATCCATTGGGTTGTGAGAGTGACAGGGTAAAAGGAGTTCTGTCGTTAGACGTCTTGAAACCAACGAACACACATCAAACTATTTTTAAATCTTCTAACTTAACTTTTATTGAATCTTTTAGAAAAAAACAGCTGCAGTTTCCAGCTTTTTCTGCAACAATTATCTCAAAAATGCATGTGAGATTGTGGAGGGGCTGTAGATCAATATAGACCATGAGTTTATCCTTCTTTTTTTAAATTTTTGGATGCTGGTGTGCCGCGGGATTTGTTTTAAGGTTAAAGTGTGCCGTGACTCAGAAAAGGTTGAAAAACACTGTTCTATTCAACCACCTCAGTATTAAAAGCTAGAATTCTCCTGTGCACGTCTTTGCAGTCTTCGTACCACATGCGTATGAACCGCTGTAATCAGATCCTTAAAAAAGCCATCAGTCTAAAACCGTCTCTGGACAAGTTTATTGGAGATGCCAACAGACTGACGGACAAGCTGCTGGAGCTCTGCAACAAACCGGTAACTCTTCTTTTTCATTGATTATTTTGTTGAAAGCGAGGTAAACCTCCCTCATGTCTGTAAACGTGCGTTCAATCCAGGTGGACGGAAACAGCACCACCCTCAGCATCAGCGTTCACTTCAAGCAGCTGAAACGTCTGGTGGAGGAGCCGACCTTCAGCCAAATCCTGATCCCACTGCAGTCCGTTCTCATCCCGACGCTGCCTTCAACCGGCGGGACAAACGCAAAGCACGACGCTTTCCCAGGCCACTGGGCGTACCTGGATGGCTTTGAAGATGTTGTAAGAGCAAATGTTTTATCGTTGGGGTCAAAAACAGTTGGATGTATCAGGAGGATTATGATCAGATCTTATGTCTGATTTGGGTTTTTGTCATTATGAGAACCGGAAACAAACCCTCCTACTTTAGGAAGATCATATTAATCAAATATAGCACTAATGTTCCCCCATTTTGGGGGACAAATCCCCCCGAGGTGAACAGCAGGGAAACGCTAACTTTATAGGAGTTAGAAAGCTCAACGTAGATACTTACAGAAAGTGGTGTGTGTGTGTGTGTGTGTGTGTGTGTGTTTGTGTGTGTGTGTGTGTGTGTGTGTGTGTAGGTGGAGATTTTAGCTTCTTTACAGAAGCCTAAGAAGATAAGTCTGAGGGGCTCCGATGGCCGAAGTTACACCATGATGTGTAAACCGAAAGATGATCTGAGGAAGGACTGCAGGCTCATGGAGTTCAACTGCCTCATCAACAAGGTGTGTGGTTATTTCCTCTTGACCTCATGGTTAACCTTAAGGGCTGTAAGGGAATAACCTGCCTGTTTAGGTTCTTGTATATAAACTCAACTTATCCTTACACTGTTGCATCATATTAATTTGTCACTAAGGTTTCACCTTAAAGATAAAACATTCTTAGAAACTCAAAAGTTGTACCAAAGTGGAGGATTTTTTTTTGCGGATTTTGTTGAGTTTTTTTGTTACACAATTGATGTCTTCTGTTTGTCCTGAGCTGCTCAAATCTCACTGCAGTTGTAAATGATTCTGTTTCTGAATTGCAGTAATACTTCAAATACTGTAACATAAGCGGTAAAGCCGTTCCGTTCTCTCTGTGCGCATAGTGTCTGCGCAAACACGCAGAGTCGAGGCGGAGGGAACTTCACATCCGCACCTACGCTGTGATTCCCCTCAATGAGGAGTGCGGCATCATCGAGTGGGTCAACAACACCGCTGGACTGCGACACATCCTCACCAAGCTGTACAAGGAGAGGGGTAACCTAACTCTCGGAAACGTATTCATCCGTTCAAAATACACAATTACTAAAAAGGGAACCGAGTCGTTGATTTCTCTCTATTTTTCAGGTGTCTATTTATCGGGCAAAGAGCTGAGGAAGCTTATTCTACCAAAGACGGCTCCCTTTGAGGAGAAACTGAGGATCCACAAGGAGGTGCTGTGCGCCCGCCATCCGCCGGTCTTCCATGAGTGGTTCCTGCGGACCTTCCCGGACCCAACCTCGTGGTACAGCAGTCGCTCTGCGTACTGCCGCTCCACTGCTGTGATGTCAATGGTCGGCTACGTCCTGGGCCTCGGTGATCGCCACGGAGAAAACATTCTTTTTGACTCATTTACTGGAGAGTGTGTTCATGTTGACTTCAACTGCCTCTTCAATAAGGTTTGTCTTTGTCTAAATTCAAATTATAAACATATTTAAGTTTTAAAGACCCACTCCAATCATCCTTTGATCTATTTTAAAGTATTCCCAGTGGTCTTTTCGTTACAAATGTTCTGTTTTTAAAAATCTGTCATCTGCCGATTGCAGCTTCTATGAAACAACTATGATCTTTTTCAAACAGCTTTTTTTCATCCGCTTCCCTTTCACAATGATTTGAATAAAGACATGGTCAGAAATGCATTTTTAAGCGTAATCTTCTTTATATAAGTTCTGCATCGTCAAAAAAATCCACAAGAACACATTACAAACAGCAAAAACCCAGTTTTCAGAAGCATCACTTCCTTCATTTTTACTTCTCTCCACTAGGGGGAGACCTTTGATGTGCCTGAGGTGGTTCCATTCCGGCTGACCCAAAACATGGTCCACGCTATGGGGCCCATGGGTACCGAGGGCCTCTTTCGACAAGCCTGTGAGGTCACATTAAGATTAATGAGAGACCAGCGAGAGCCGCTGATGAGGTAGACTCGTAAAATATTTAAAAATATAGCTTAATATAAAACTATTTACCAGGCATTTTTGCAAACGTGAATATACCAAATTGAAGTTCTTTAATCACAATATGCCTCATATTCTTTTTTTTTTTTTTTTCCCCTTCTAGTGTGCTGAAGACCTTCCTTCATGACCCCTTGGTGGAGTGGAGCAAACAAACCAAAGGACTGTCAAAGACCCAAGTCCACGAGACTGGCGAGATAGTAAATGAAAAGGTGACTATTTTCTTAGATTTAGAAAGCCTTTCCACTAGTCTGCGTCAGGTACGTTTCATTTACTAACTCGGTTTTGCTGAAATTATATCTTCTAGGCGAAAACACATGTGTGTGACATCGAGCAGCGCCTGCTGGGGGTGATAAAGAGCAGGAACAAAGTGCTGGGACTACCTCTGTCCATAGAAGGACACGTGCATTACCTCATCCAAGAGGCCACGGATGAAAAACTTCTCTGCCAGATGTATTTGGGTTGGGGTCCATACCTGTAAAAGCACACATTCCAACCCGCCATCCAAGCACTTTTTGAAGATTTGATAAAAATGTTCTGAAGAATTCACGTTTGTAGTTGCAAGTTTTCTAATAAGTGTTTATAATTCTGTTTTTGTTTTTCTGTAAATTTGTTGTAATAAAACATGTTTTGTTGGTTTAGTTTTTGCTGGGTACTGTGTCTTTTAATCTCTTAACCCTCATTAGATGCGCAGCGTTTCAAGCTGCCACCTGACCAGCAGCTTTAATCCTGTTTTTCTTTTGCACACAGACATGGAAGCAGTCAACTTGTATGGTTATTGGAAGCTGTAGAACTTTTTAGAATGTCTTCATTTTTCTTAATGTAAGTCATTTTTGTAGAGATATGGGTTCAGACACACAGAACGCTGCTGTGTTTTTTATTATTGCTTTACTCCTCTTTATTAATGTGTGGCTGGTTTGGCAATTGTCTTTGGTATAGGAGTTTTTTATCCAAGTTTTTGACTTTTAAGATAAAGTATTTGATGGGCCTCATTGGGATGTTTTCAATCAAGAAGTCGTCTGTCTCTTTCTCATAAATATATGAATGGACTGGTCGCTCATTGTAGAAATGCAGTGTTGTGCTTTTATTTTGAAGTTGATCTCAACAGGAAGTTGACGCTTTTTTTGTCAGTGGATTTTATTTGATTTCGCTAGAAAATATACGTTTTGACGGATTTTTTTTTTATTGTAAATTTGAACATTTAATTTATTTCCAACCCTTCACTAAACTTTTTATTAAAATAAGTCTGCGGATGTCCAGAAAATAACCTTTAAAGTCGACGTGGGCGCGTGATCATCATCATGGAAGGATGACATGCATTCATTATGACGAGGCAAAGGGCTGCTCGGATTGCAGGTCACGGGTATATGTCGTGGTCGTTCGCTTGGTTGAGGAGAACTGACCCGGTCCAGTGGGACCGTTTGTTTCGTGCCGCTTTGTAAGTTGACACGGATATAGTGCGCGCGTGACCTTCAGAGCGACATCATGGATCTCACGCGCCTGGCTGTGGATGCCGGTCAGTTCATCAACCGAACTGTTCAGGTAAATTAAAGTCGACTTTTACTTTATTATTATATTTTTTTTATTAGTTTTATATATTTGTATTTATTGCTGTTCTTGTTATAAGCTCATTAATTAAATATTGACGGATCTTTCCAGTTGACAGAGGAAAGTCTTGGCCAAACCGATAAGACTGCGTTGGATCCCGGGCTGGAGGAGCTGCTGGCCCTCGCGGACGCAACCAAAGTCTGGACGGAGCAGATCATCACCCAGACGGAGGTTTTGCTGCAGCCTAATCCCGGTGAATTTCTGTTACTAGTCAGACTGCTGCTGTTTTAAGACCAAAATACTTCTTTAAAAATGGAAATAAGTCCACAAATCATCACTGGAAGCAATCTAGGAGGAACCCATTTATTACAATGCAATTCTCCTAACAATAAGGTTTACAAATGATAATATTTGAGATTGTTTTTATTATTAACTTTATAGACTTAAATTATGCAGAAAGACTGATTTAAATTCCTGTATATTTAAAAAAAAATATTGCCTTTATGTTATAATTTTTTTTAAACTGATGTAGATAAACCACATTGTGATGACTACATGGAGTTTTTGATCATATCCTAAAGCAGAAGAAAACCTTTACATTATATACCTTTACTAGTTCCAGATGTCTTTGTGTTTTTAGTCTGCTTCCTATCCTTAAAGACCCAAATGTTTTTTTAACATGCTCTTGTGGTATTTTTTCTGATGATGGACGACATATATAAGGAAAATTAAGCCTAAAGTTGTATTCCTACATATTTATTTATTCAAATCATTGTGAACCTGGAGCAGATGAAAAAGTGCCGTCGTATAAATGATTTGTGATGTAGAAAATCCACTTCCAGACGAATAGATCCATGCACCAGCAATGTTGGGATGGGTTTTGTGAGAGGGCTGTGAGCTAGTGGGAGGGAGTGTAAAGAGACAGCTGACGGGAGGGGAACAACACAGGTTTTTTGATTTTGACTCAAAATGGCCTAATCATAATTAATACAGCTCTGGGAACGCTTTGAAAATAGATCAAATGTTGATCCGAGTGGTTGATGTAAAAATAAAATGTTAAATGGCGGTTAGCTGAACCTTGGAGATCTCTTATCTCTTCAGTTCAGTTCACCATAGGAAGATCCTTCAGTCTCTCTTAGCTGTAGTTTGGGTAATTATGTTGGTTGGAGTTCAAGTAGTTCAGCTAAAACGGTTGTTCAGGTCTTCTGTATACCAAACGAGTGGACCTTTCAGTTTCCAGATGAATGAGTCTATGCATCTTTCTGTTTCCTTTCTAGTGTGTTTGTATTGGAATAAAGTTCTGGAGTTTAAGGATCGTGTGTCAGCACTGTTTCAAATCCTCTTCATTGATGGTAAATTCTAAAAACAGTTTTTTGAGTGTCTGTCCGTCAACAGGAGCGCGTTTGGAGGACCGCCTCTACGAACACCTGGAGTGGAGCGCCCCACCCCGACCGCGGGCGCACGAACTGCTGGGGGAGGAAATGGTCCAGGCCGGTCTGGAGGTCGGATCCACCACACCCTATGGTGAGTGTGAATTCTCCTGATGAATCTACGTATGTAGAAGGTTAACGGCAAGCGTGGTCATCATGGGTTCATGTTGCGGATCAGGAACGGCGCTGATGAGGTGTGGAGGGACCCAGAAGCAGCTTGGAGAAACGGAGAGGAAGTTTGTGCAAAGCGTCAACATTCATTTCCTCACGCCACTGCGCTGTTTCACCGAGGGGGAGTACAGAGCCATACAGGTGAAGGGCCCACATCCACTCTGCAGCCAGCGATGCGGCAGACCATCGTCATCACCTGTATTTAGAAAATGCATCAACACAATTCAAACAAAGCCCTGCTTTACATAATAACAACTATTAAAAACAATGTCATGAATAAGTGAATAAAAATGTAAAAGTGTAGGAAAACAACTGCTGGTTATGTGTCCGAATGTTGGCAGAATGAGCGCAAGATGTTGGTGAACAAGCGCTTGGACTTGGACATAGCAAAGAGCAGACTAATGAAAGCCCATCAGGCTGACACAGAGGCCAGAGTGAGTTTTCAACCTTTAAAATCGCTGGAATATCAATGTTTAATCTCTAAAAACATACATTTCAGCTGTTATCCTCATCTCGCCTGTTTGTTTTTTTTAAACAGAACCTGAATTCAAACCCGCTCAAAGACGACTACCTGTCTCAAGTGTCTTATATGTTCAGCTTCCTGCGGATTAAATGGCTGAAGGTTGGTGTTTCTGTAAAACAGCAGAAAAACTTTCAGACACAAATGAAGCTGCTGCTTTAACGCTTCCTCTTCTTGTGCTCTACAGATGTGGGCTCAGGAAATCTGTCAGGTAAAATATATATATATATGGTTGACAAAATAAGTAAAAATTCATAAAAATAAAAAGTGAAAAAATCTGCCAATGGGGTAAGAAATACGGTCTAACCAAGAATTGTTTTTGAAGGAAATAAATTCCAGTCGCTAATACATATTTTTTAAAACTAACATTATGCTTAAAAAAAATATTATTTTTCTTGCAAGACAGAAAATAAGACATGTTTTTCTTTTAAAAATGGTCTTGTTTTTAACTTTCGTTAGATTCAGTTTGTATAGCGCAGAGTTTACTGTTTATTTAGGAAGTGTTCCAGTGTTAAAGCACAAAAAATGCAAGAAATGGTAGTGTAGCATCAGATTTTAGAGTTTGCATCATGCAGATGTGTGGGTGGACACTTCAGAAACATCACTGCTTTATTTTTAAAGGGCCTACAATGTCCTGCTTCTATCCGTATGTATGATCTTATATATTACCTTTGGCACACTAAAGAACCATCTCTTATGAAATATAAGTCATTTTCCTACTCGGAGGAAAAACGACTCGATCGCTGAGGAACCCCCTTTCTCTCCATGGGGGTGCCGCCCATTTCAAGACATCAACCTAGGGTCGACCTCGGCAGCATGTCTGTGCGTCACTTACGGAAAAAAACAACATCTGAACTTTTGCAGAGATGGATGTGCATATTGTGCAAATAAAAGCATCACCACTAGCTCCACAGAGAAAGTGGGTTATCCTGGAGGGGGCGGTGCTGGCAGTGCAGACTCTTCCTGGAAGGGGCTGTTCTTCATTTTGTGATGTCACAATGCGAGGACCTACTAATTATTATGGATTGAGAAGGGCTGGTGCTCATAGCTAACAGATCAAAATACCGGTTTAGGGTAGTTTATTTGGGGGGAATGAACATTATAATACACTTAAAAGCTCAAAAAGTGGATTTTGCATTTTGCTGTTTCCCTACGGCGTCATTCATACAGCATGGCTGCACATACTGTATTAGTTAATAGAGTGGCTTTTAAATGCATCATAGCGCTTGTGTCCTGCACTTCGTTTGTCATTATTCATCCAAACGCCACTCAGTACACAATGTGAGCAATCATGGCGCCCGATGGAAGGCTTTTATTTTCACCAACAAAAGCTCCAAAAGCCTTTCTGTGGTTTCCATTTGGGGCTTTTCAAACAGAGTGGAGCCTTTTGCTGGGAGGTAATCTGTGGAAAGAGAAAGCCATGAGCTAATAAGGTCTGAACGCGTTCGCAGGCAGAGATGGAGCTGAGAATCTGCCAGAGTCTTTTCGATCGACAGGCAGAGATTACTCGACGGCTTCTGGAAGGACTCGGCAGCACTCACGTGAGTACACACGCATGGAAACGTGGAAGCCCGTGTTCCACTTCTTCATGCCTGTTTACGTTTCCGCTTTCTTTCTTTTTCATCCGCCTCAGATCAGTCACATGCGCAGTTTAACAGATTTCGTGGACGCTCAGGCCTCTTACTTTGCTGAGTGCCAACAACATGCTGAAGAGCTTCAGAAACACCTCGCAAGGTCAGTCTTTGATCTCATTTTCAAACAAATAACTCAAATGAATGCAGAAGAGATGAACACAGCAGGACGTTTTCTACCAGCTTCCCAGAAATGTCCGTCTTGGTCTAGAATGTAAACGGAGGGAGGAAGTTTATGCTGCGTTCAAACCGAACGGGATTTGGGGGTCAGATTCAATGCTGGGCACTGGAGCATTCAAAAGTGTCGACGCTCCAGACACGTGTGGGTGGAGGTTAAAAGTCTTCTACCTGGTCGCTACCTGGAAGCAATGACTGTATAGGTGAGCTTCACCATCGACTGCAGCAGTACTTTGTCTCGCTGTGACCCAGTTTGATGACTCGCTTCCTCGCATTAGTCAGAGGAGGGGGGAAAAAGGAAGAAACCAACATGGAGGATCTTTTTATTATCGCTTCGATACAAATAATAAAAATATCTGATACCATGGTCCAGTGAATACTCTATTCTGATTGGCTGCTGGGTGTGCATTAAAAAGTGATCACGTTCCGGTCACATGGCTTAAATGTTCTGTATCACTGCGCTGGCTTCTAAAACAAATTTTAGCTTCATCATCTGGACTAAAACCAGCGGTAGGAGGTGAACTTTCTCTCTAAACTGATGCTTTATTCAACACATCATGATGTTCAGCATATGTATCACTTTCCTTTGCCGCTGCATACAAGCAGTAAATAGTCCGCTTTTTGTGAGAAAGCGATACCAACCGAAAAAATGACAAGAATAAAGTACTAAAAACTGGTAGAATATTTCGTTCTTTTGTAAGTGACCATGGTAGAAGCGGGTTTATGGCCTTTGAAGTGTGCATTATCAGCATTAACGCACTTTGCTTGGCGTCGGGCGGTTCAGGCTTCCACGTCGTGCGTTCATTTCAGATAATGCACACTTCGTCGGCCATTAACCCTTACATAAAGTTTCAGATATTTGAACTTTGGAAATATCGTGACGCCTAAAGCGCCCTGCTGCCAGACCCCCCCCGCCACGCCTGAAGCTCAAATCCCGCCGCACGAGCTTTGATCGCGTTTGTACATTGAATTAACATCAAACTGCTCTCTTTAGGGTTGCCATAGCAACCCCTACATGCATTGGTAAAAAACTATTGAGCTCTGCTTTGTACCTGTAATGCAACTTTTGCAGAAGCAGTTTCACAAACCATGTCATGCATATAAAATTCAGCTTTTTTCTAAAATATTTCTTAAGTCGTTTTGCTTCATTTTTCTCTTTCAGCATCCCAGCTGTCTTCTGCTCCAACAACTGGCAGTCTGCACGCTCCACCTGTGTCAATGCAAAGACTGTTGACTTGGATGACATCACATCCGCGCCTGCAGTTGTCCACCAGCTTCCAGACTTCGATCAGGACTCGTGGTCTCTAAACTCCCCGACCAAAACTGAGAAGGATTCTTCTTTAACTGCTCTGGATCCCACCAACAACAACGTCTCAACTCACAGCCGCACAAGCCGGGATTATTCGGCCAGCAGACTCCCCGCCGCAGCCACAGATGCAGCCTCTGTCAGGACCGTCGGTGAGGCGGTGCCAACAAACACTCGTCCTGTTAGCGAAACAACCGCAGCAGAGGATGCACTGCTGGGATCACGCAGACAGGACGCAGCATCAACGCCCGTCACCCTTCAGCCGATGTCTGATGATCGTAGAACATTAGGAGGACCAACATGCATTATGCCAAATGAATCCCACAGGGGAGAGAACCCCCCGCAGCTGTAAATACGTTTATTCTCCAAACATGGCATCATCATGAATTATTCATGTCTAAAAAGGAATTGAGTCTTTCCTGGTAGCAACAAGTGGAACGACTCCCGACTCATTTCCCTTCACTACATCTCAGGTTTTAGAAAACACTTTGTGCCAAACATTTGTGTCAGTATTTGTGTGAATCTTTAAACTGCCAGAGTTATTAAAATATATATACTGTATATGTGAATGTGATAGTCTGTCACTGATGCCAACCAATGGCTGTAGATGTCAACACCCAGGTTGAATTGGGCTTTTTATGCTTTCTGCTGTTCCCTGCTGTTTTTCACAAGCAAAAGCAATGTTCCCCTCTTTACGGTATTGTGTTTTTACATTTTTTCCCTTTAAAAGCCTCCATTTTTCCATTTCCATGTGATTTTTCCGGTCAGTCTTATGTACCAATTAGAAAGCTTCATAAATATAGAGTTTTTAAAGTGTCTAAAGATTCTGTAAACTTGCATCAAGGTTCAAGTTTGAAACTTCCAGTCAAAGCTTGAGAGGAGAAATAAAAAAAACATGCAAATTACAATTTGAGTGTTTTCTCTTTTTTTTTTCTGTAAAAGATGCTGATCTGGATCTGCAGATGTGGCAGAAGCCACGCTGTCCTCAGCCATGCTCGTTCAAGCGACCATTTCCGATGTAAATGATGTCGATGTAAATCCGCGTTTCAATCGCACAAAATGGCAGACAAACCGTTGGTCGTGTCGCCATCCCATAATGATTTGAAATGAAGAATATGGTGACCAAGACAAAGATTTATGATTAAGATAAATATTGTTTGTAAAAAATAGCGCAGGATATTTTGCACACTACCAGTGAAGTGCATTCAATTTTTTCGAGGCCAGAAAACCGAATTTATGCACGACAAAGTCTGTTAATGTCTTTTATTCACTACTTTTTACATCCTTTTCATTTTTATTACATTTTTGGGTGAAACCTTCTAAAATGAAATAATTCAAATCTAGGACAATGTAAATTTTAATAAATGTAAACTTAGACATTTTTATAACAACTTAAATATTATTGTGTAATCTGTTACAAAATAATATTTAAATTCTGTGGACTCATTAGGTTTTACAATGCAGTTCATTCCTAAAAGCTTAATATTTCTTGATTATTTGGAAATGTCTTTCATTCACTACTTTTTACACCTTTTTCATTTTTATCAAATTTTTGAAGGAAATATTTATAATATGTATTTTACACATATAATCTGGCTCAAGATTACAATTTTTAGTGATCATTTTTTCCTGTTTTCTCTCCTTTCGTAACAATTATCAAACTTTTAGGTTGAACCTACATCAACTATGTGTCCCAATTTTAAGTTTACAGGTTTTCCTGGTTATTTGGTAACATCTCTTTCTTTTAATACTTGCTTCTTTTTACTGTTTTAGATGTTTAATATTAAAATAAAATCACATAATTGGATTTTCTGGATTATCTTTTCTAATTTTGTCTCTCATAGTTGAGGTATACCTAGGATGAAAATAACAGGCCTCCTTCATCTTTTTAAGTGGGTGAACTTCCACATTTGATGGCTGACTAAAGAATTGTTTGTCCCCCTGTAAAGCGGAGCCGGCTGGGTTGATAATTTGTAAAGGTGGCGGTCATCCTTTCAATTGTTGCTGAGTCTATTTTCCCCAGTCTCAACAATATGGGCTGTTCATGCACCAAATGTAGTCTTTAAACCTGAGGGCTACCTTCTACATGTATATTCTATATATTTGAAATCTTGGATTATCTTGTCACCAACGTGCTTTTCTGAAAGAGGGAATCTGAAGGTACATTCATACTAAATTTGGTGCTTGTACCACAAAATGTACAATTATTTTAATTACCGGCTCCACCAATATGCTCAAGAACATTTCTGTGAGTGGCGTGAAGAGCACTCAGTCCAGGTCTCGTATACAGTCAATGGTTTGCATCACTTGCCCCAACAACACAGACTAATTCTGAGGTTTCTCCTTCTTTTTCCTCCAATTTCATCTCCTCAGCTGCCACCCGAACACGGTCCGTCATTGGCTCGCGTGGCATCGATCTGAGATTTCTCAGGAGGCCTTTTGGCTCCATACCACTATAAACATTTACATCATTCTGCTAGACGTGCTTTGCATTTTAAGAGAGGAGGCTTCATGTGACTCACTAAACAGGAATAGATTCTCTTCTCTCAATCTGTCCACAGTTGCTTGCGTTCTTCCGCTCCTCTGATTCAGCGCCTGGCACATCTCAAATCTGTTTTGATGTTTCCAATTTTAACCAGAGGGTCACAGTTCCCTCATTAGTCTCTGTGATACTGCTGCGTCATACGAAAAAGAAGCGGAAAGCTGTGTTTCCGAGCAGGTGATGGGCAGGTCTGGCATTTTGCTTTTGTTTTTTTCATAATGGGACATCCTCCCGATGGAACAGGAAGCTGCTAGCACAGGCCTAGTTCTTCCCATGATGCAAAGTGTCAAGCTTCTAGAGTCTTTTATGACCTCAACATGGAGTTGAACCATTGACTGCACATGATAAGCAGACTAAGTGAGCGTGACATCACCCATAGAAAATAACTCACTTCTGGCCGAAGTCAGTTCAGTCTCCATGTTTGGAGACGTCACCATGTTGGAGCCAAACGTCGTCAGTAAGCCGCGATTGTTCCGAGTCGGTCTGAGTCCACGTTTCTATGGCAACCACTCTAGCCAATCAAGAGTAAGCTTGTTGGTAGTTCACACCCCACCCCTAATTTGTCCATCAGGTGTTTCAAACGTTTGACGTGGAGCCCAACAGGCTCCACCTGCTTTAATTAAGGCATCTGATTGGCCAGTTTACAACTCGAATAACTTACATTACAGAATGTAATTTTAAATAGAATTACCAAGGACAAGGAATTTTGTGGGTACTTCCTGTTTGGAACACAAGGGGGTAGAAGTCACTCAGTCCTGTTCTGATATACAGTCAATGATTTAAACCCACACATTTTAAGACTCTCACTATGTCTTTACAAAAATACAAAAATCTCATAGACACCAGCCCTGGCAGACACAGCAGCCCCCACACCTGAGGGCCCCCAAACGGAGAGAGCAGCTCAACCAGAATTGATCTGGCTCCAGTCACCTTTAGGGGCCCCCCAACACCTATTTCAATGCGAGGGAGCCCTCCTCTCCCTCATGTGCCCGATGCCTCCAAGACACAACCCAAAATCAACACACATGCATGTGTTAAATTAGGTCATTTAAATTGGTGTCTTGGGGCTTACAGGGACACTTCCAGCTGTGTGGTGACAGTGGTGTTGAACCCCCCCACCTCACACACACACACACACAAACACACACACTAAAGGCCTCTGCATTTCTAAGGTGCAATTAAAATCAAAGGGGGGGTGAGCGAAACATAGAAACTGCTCAAATGTCACAGCTTCTGCTGTGCATCTTCATGATTTGAGGACGTCAGCTACCAAAATGTCAGGAGTAGACGTGTTTTATGACTCCACTCTTTAACACGAGGCTGTCTTCGGTTTGGCGCTCCGCTTTGAGAGACCACAGAGTTCTCGTAAACCGTCTCAGTCTGCCGCTGTTTAGCGTTATCCCAACAACAACCGTTGTCCCACTTTCTCCGGCATCCCAGTTCTGTCAGGAAGAAGCTTCATCTGTTTTCCCCACACACCTTTTTTTCCTTCAATCAGGAAGAAGAGGAGACCTTCATCAAATGTAACTTTAGCCATCTTCATCATCATCTTTCACCATGTTCTGTCGTTTGATCTCCATGTCTCTCATCCTCCTCCTTCTTCCCACCCAGGAGTTTAGCCGGTGGCTTTAACTGTAGGTGTGGTGTGCAGGCGCGCGGGGGGGGGGTTAATGGCGTCTGGCATTTGCTGATTATTGTGCCTCCTGTGAATTATGGGATATTGGAACAGAAGCTAACCTGTAGAGGAGAAAATGGGATGAAGAATAAATCAAAAGCAGAGGAACGACAGCATGATGGGAGCAAGAAGGGGCGCAGAAACCGGCATAGTTCAGTGTTCATTTGTTGCTGGATAGAAATGAGGTACATTTTTCAAAAATAAGTAACCATTTCCACATTTTTTTACTTTTTTCCCCTTTTCTCCCCAGCAGAGCACCTTTCTGTCTCCACCTCCACATCTGCAGACCAACTCTTCCTGCAGGTTTTCTCTTTTTCCTGAAATAAATCTGCCATGTTCGCTTACTTTTTGCTCCCACCGCTGGAGTTCCAGTTCGGCGGGCGTGGATGATCTCACATCCACCCGCTGACGTGCATGTGGATGGGTCGTCTCAGGGAGGAAGGTGAGGGCTCTTCCTCAGAGCCTGACGTGTTCTGTGCCTGCAGCTGAACGCCATCATCTCCCGGCCAGACCTCTTACTATAACAAGGTCACATTCCTCAAAAAATAACAAGTTTAAATGGTCCTTCATACTTAATCCACACTGTTGCCAGGCAACCAAATATAATCAGTGCCTGAAAGGGGATTTTAAAAATTGCTTAGCAATTGCTTTTCACCAAAACCTAAAACAGTGTTGAGATTTTCAGCAGAAATCCAGTTGCAGTTTTCTTTGGAAGGGATGGGAAAAGGAAGTTTGAGGATAAATCTCAGTTTACTTCTAGGTCGCACACCCCTCACACACATTATAACCCTCCTCTTCAAGGACAAGGAGGAAGAATAAAGGATACTGGAGAAAGTGCAAGAATCAGGACAGTCATGACTTCAGAAAAATACAATTCTATTATTTTCACAGAAGAAAACCAAATTTTTGTGTCTTCACTTAAAACATCAGATTAAATATGAATCAAAATGAACACTATTGTTTGACAAAGAACTAAAAGGAAGTTATGCATTCACGTAACATTCCTGGTTTACATTCAAGTTTTGTTGTCTTGGTTCAGACAGAAAATAACGGTCAGGAATATTAAAGGACTCAAGTGCAGAAGCTTTGTATGGAGAAGAACTTAAACTAAGATTAGGAAAAAACTGAGTAAGAACCTGAACGTTTTAAACCAAAAAACCTGAAACATGTCAGAAAGAAAACTGGACATTTTAACAGTAACAACTGGTTTGTTAGCAACTTAATCCAGGTGTACTCAAAGCACGGGAAACAATTTCCCTCAGCCTGACAGTCATATCAATTGCTTTCATATAGAGGACTTAGAGTCCCACTCCGATTATCTATTTTCAAAGCATTCCCAGTGGTCCTTTGATTATGATTATGCCACTTTTATCCAAAATCCAAATAGTCTTTGTCATTTTCTAGGAGATAGTTTCTCTCTGTTTACACTCTTTCCACCCAGCTTCCAGCCTCTCACACCCCCAACCCAACATTACCGGTGCAACAAAAATGGCGAGCAATAGTGGAGCTATCCAGCCGTACAGTTTGGAGCCGGATGCCAGCTGGGACGAGAAAAACCAAGACGT
The DNA here is from genome assembly GCF_053564925.1 of Oryzias latipes. NCBI lineage: Eukaryota > Metazoa > Chordata > Actinopteri > Beloniformes > Adrianichthyidae > Oryzias > Oryzias latipes. The sequence continues at coordinate 24,803,665 of NC_136258.1, forward strand.
CCATGGATCTATTTGTCTCCAAGTGGGTACATCAGATGCTCAGTAATGCAATTTTAAGCTTAATTTTCTTTATACATGTCCTCCATCATCAGAATAATGCCACAAGAACACATTAAAACTGCAAAAAACACAATTTTCATCCATTTTTATCGTCATGGATTACAGTGAGACTACATACAAACTAAACCAATGCTGTTCTGATGAAGAAACGGGGGCGTTTCCTTTAAAAAATCCACAACACAACCTTCCCTTATTTCCATGGTCCGCCCCCCTCTCCTTTACTTTGGCTCAGTTTTAAAAGCTTTTCCCTGACAGCAGCTGGATCAGTAAACAGTCAGATTGAAGCTAGATTGCGTCTTTACCTGCAGAAGACAGGTCTCACCGCTGCATCATGCTAAGGTTCTGGTCTGTCGCGTGCTGGCTTGGTGCTGCAGGTTTGTCTCTCAGAGTGAATCCTGTGGAGCTTGAAGGAAATCATGCAGAAAATTATGACAATGACATCTATGAGGACCAGCAGGAAAGTATGCTTTTTTTAAATTCTGTTTCCAAAACATTTTTTATTTAGTCTAAAAAAAAAAGCAGAGAAAAGTGATATAAGCAGCATTTAAGGATGCTGTTTATGGCATCCCATTTATTTTGACAGGCATTAAGTCATCTAACTTTAAATTATATACAGACTTAGTGGTAACCCTTTCATTACTTATCCTAAGCATTTTTATTTTATTTTACCTTCATATGAAATATTCTGCATATGAAAGGTTTTTTGTAAGATATTTTTATGTGTTTAAATCGCTTCATTAATTAAGCAAAGCGAGTAGAATAAGTTTCCTTTTTTCTGCTCCCCTTTAACTGTCACAAAAAAAGAATAAAACGTTTTGTTTTTGTAATTGTTTTGTGGGAAATGAATAAATATATATAAATACTAATTAGAGAAATATTTACCAAATTATTGAAAGTATTATGATCTCAAACACGACACGGCTAAATGTTAAGGCACAAACCTAAACACCCTTATGGATTTTTTTGTTGTTTTTATTTTATACAAATGTTTTCCATGTTGTTTGTCTTCAGGCGCTCCTCAAATGTTTCTAGTCCTCCAGGTTGAAGACATTTTCTGAATGCTTTAAGTTTGTTTGTCTACAATTTGTTTCTATGAGGGGTTATGAGAATTGAAGGGCTGGCAGCAGCATCACTTATAGTTTAGTGACATTTAAAAGAATTTGTCCTTGCAGTACCAGACCTGTTCGCATGGTTGAATACAGGTGGATGTTTTTGGCTATAAACCAGGCATTGACCCCCCCCCCCCCAATGGTTGTTGTCTGCAGGGGAGCCTCCTTCCACGCCATGCCATGCAGACTTGTCCCGCTGGGATAAGCTTTTCATTGCTCTGGAGAACTCCCACATGAGGCAGAACATGCTGCTGGAAGCAGTGCAGCTTTGCGGTGGAGGCGTGGCCTCTCTCAGCAACCAGGCGGACAGGCTGGCCAAGGGGGCGTGCCAGCTCTGTGCACCCAGTCTGGAGTCAGCCTGCAGGGAGCAGGCGGCGAAAGTGAGCACCACCCTGCATCACGGTCTGATGGAGCTCCGAAGAGAGGAGGCTAAGAGGGAGAAGAGGATGAACGCCACCTTGCAGATGATCCTCGGCAGATGTGAGGAAAACGCCAAACCACGGGACCTTCAGGAGGCAGAGAGCATGATGGGAAACCCAGTGACACAGAGACCTGGAAGTTTGGGAGTGGCATTCAGTTCAGGTGTGAAGCCTTTTCTATCTGCCCACAAGGAGCAGGAGGTGACGTCCACATCGGGCATGGCCTTGATGGAAAAGGCTTTGGTTGCTATAGTAACGGAGCTGCAGAAGGTTCACCTGCAGCTGAGCAGAGTAATACAGCAAGCAGAAACCCTGAGGAAGGACAGAGTGTGATCTTTTTTTTTTACTGATTGACTGCAGCTTTGCACACAGCTTTAATATATTTTTGTATCATTGCTTTTTTTAAAATACAAACCCTGTGTGTAATAAAAGGATAAAAGATTAAAATGGAGCTTTTCATTTATTTATCACAAACATATAAATAACAACGTTGACGACATCCGCAGCAGGTTTGTTTGTTACCTCCTCCTGATAAGTGTGTTTGTGTTGTTGTGTGTTCACTAACACCCCCAAGTGAATGAAGGTGTGTCAGAGGCTGCGGTTTGGTTGTTTGGTCTCTTCCACTCGTTAGTCCATTTAAGAGCGTCTGAATCCGGGAGGACACAACTTTTACAGCCTACCATGTTGTAAAGCCCCGCGGGGCCCAGCCCTGCACAAACCTCAAACCCACAACGTCCACTGTTCTTACTGAAAGCACCAGAGGTGGATGGTATTATGGTCTGGGCTACTTTCTGTTTGTTTTTAACAGTTTCTGTCTCACTTTTAATTTTTATTTAGGGAAAAAAACATTCTATTAAAAATAAAAGTAGGTCAATCATCAAATAAAATGCTCACACTTCACGATTAACTATTTTTAACATAACATAAATATAAAAACTAACCCTCAGCAAAAAGTAGTACACTTAAAGTTTATTTTATGAGTATAGTAAAGCTACTAGAAACCAGGGATGAGCAAGCTGCGGTCCGGGGGCCATATGTGCCTTATTCTGGCTCGACAAAGTTAAAAAGTAATATCTCCAATCATTCCATCATCGTGACATCAACCCATTGGTCCAATAGGCACTAAAATGAGAACAAAAGCCACAGTTTTGACATAAAAGCTCCAAAATGTTCTATTTTAAATAAATAAAAAACATTTCAATCATAATTAAAGCATTTTTTCATGTTTTAGCGTCCAACTCTTTGTGACCCATGAGTCAAAGTGTTTGCCCAGCCCTGCTATAGACCATGTACATGTAGAGTAAGAGCTATGCTAACTGAATCCTTTAGACTGAACTGGAACATTTTGAATTTACAATGTATAGTTAGTAGATAAAAGAAATAAAATTCAGATATACTGCCTCACTTTTAGTATAGACTATACTTGTAGTACACTTAAATAGACCACTTTTTGCTTAGGGAAAGCATCAAAACAAACTTTTTATTTAGTAAAGCTAATTTTACAAAGTTGTGTTTGTGTCAGCATCTGGTTAAAGAAATGAAAACTTTTTTTTTGCTAAAGGTCAAAGAAAACAGTTCAGGTCAGACATCACACTGTGTTTGCATGGCTCCCAGCAACTGTCTAGGACTGCTGAGGTCATTGGCTTTTCATAAAAGCCTCTATGTTTGCAGAAAGTTGAAGAAAAGAAGGCGGCAAACCGATGAAGGGGAAAACCCTGGAAAAAGTGGTGATGTTCATGCCCCTGATAGGCAGTAATGAAGTGTAATGGCTGCTCCTTGTACATCCCATCTTGTTTTTCACCACCCGCCTGGCGTCAAAACAACCTGCAGCCATCTGTTTTGATCTCTGACCTCACCCCCTTCCCTTATTCCAGTGTTTTCTTATCTGTACGTCAGTCACGTTGGCTCCTCTCGGCCCTTCATTTATCTGTCTTACTTGTCCTCCTTTTCTTTGTTACATCCCACAGCAGTCCTGGACTGCAAGAACCAGACTATTTTCACAGTTTAACTTACTTACTGTGCCTTTGAGGGAAAATTTGGCTCCAGCCTCAAACTCTTAACTTACCAAAATTGAAAATGAAGATTTATTGAACGACCCCGGCAAAAAAAAAAACTATGACATGACAGCTGGAAAAACCGCCAAAAATATCTCTAAGGGGGCTCAAAAAAGTATTTAGAATACATGAACGAAACCAAAACACAGAAGTCAGGAATATCCAATGGCAGTTTTAAAATTATTATGGGATGGCCATAAGACCCCGGCCATTATGTGGTAAAGTGTAACATTTGGCGATTTTCCCACAATATGGGAAAAGAAAACTTTTGTTTTTTTCGTTTTCCCAGAAATTTCACACACCACCAAGTAAGGTCTACAACCACACCAGCCAAAGTTTCATTGACCTTTGACCTCGGGAAGATTTCAATAATAATAAAAATCAAGAATGTTAGCTGGGTTAACAAAACCCTCCATTGCCAAGGAAATCCATAAATGCATCTTCTAAAAATGACACAGACCTGCTTGACATCACCAGGCGACCTAAACACAAAATAGTTGCTATGAAGACAAAACCAACAGAAAAGCAAACATGTTTTTAAGTGTTTTTCTTTATGAATTTGTCACATGCAGCTCTAAGCAGGGTGGCAGAGGGGGAGAGCGAGGGTGGGTCAAAAGGGGTAATGGGGTGGCGGCGAGGGCCGGTAGCACTTGTGGGCCATGCAACGCACCTCACGCGTTTCATTTTCTTTTTTTTTTCTCGTCAGCAGAAAGCAGCCAGATAGATGGTATCAAGCTGTGGCTGAAGCTCAGCTGGCTCCTAAAAGATGGCCGCGGATGAGGAGCGCTGATTAAAACTGGCCAGAACAGCGGGCGGTGTTCATCACAGAGGTTTTAATGTCACTGCACTTGTCACAGACACAATATTGGCACTTTCCCAAAACAGAAACGACAATACAAAACAGCTAAAACTCCAATCAACATTTAGAAGTCTCTCATGTACAGAAACAGCCTCACCGAGGACAAAGTTTATTTCACAAGAAGAGGGGAGGAGTCTATTTGATGGGCGAGTCCAAAATCTCCTCGTATTCCTCTCTCTGACGCAAGCCGCCCCCTCGAGGCAGAAACAGCTTCGTGGCCACAAGCCATCCAACGCTCAGCACCACCATGGCATTCCCCACAACCTCAGGCGCGGTGGGAGCCAAAGGCAGCACCGCCAGGTGCAGAAGCATGGCAACCGGCACCTCCACGCTCTGAGAGGCGGACACCAGAGCCGGGTGGAGCCGGGTGAGGGCGTGGGTCATTCCCAGGAAGGCTGCTGCGGAGCAGGACACGAGGCCTGCCATTATGGCCCACGCTGGGACGCTCGCGGGCCACGCCCATCCCTCCTGTAGTAGGGCCAGGGAAGACGGAGCAAGCAGGCAGCTGGTCCAACTTACTGTGAATAAAGCAGTACCAACCCCCACCCTGTCCTTGAGAGAGCGGTACCCGACCAGCGCCAGGGCCATCCACAGACCCGCCAGCGCTGACAGAGACCATCCAAACGCACCCTTCCAGAAAGTCACCGGGTCAGTCGGAGAATCAGAATTGCTCTCATCTACGGTGGGGAGCAGCAGAAGCCCCAAACCACACAGCCCTGCGACAATGGTGATCACATCGGACAACCCCAGCCGCTCCTCCAGGAGCAAGAAGGCAAGGACGGCCGATAACGCTGTTGTCGCCAGGCGCCAGGTTGTTGCTGCGTTTCCAGCAGAGACAAAGGTCAAGGAAGAGTAGGCGCAGCACAGGGAGAGGGAGTAGGCAATGCCATAACAGAGCAGACGGAGCCGGTACCCCTCTGGTCCGAAGGGGTTCTCCCCCTTCAGAAGGGGAGCAGCCACGGAGAGGAGTTGTACAACCGACCGCACTGTGAGCAGAAACAGGGGGGCAAAGTGAAACTGTTCAGAGGCAAGGCGGGTCAGAACGATCAGACAGCCGTGGGCCAGTGCCGCGCAGAGCAGCAGCACCCAGGTGAGTCGCGACGCAGACACCGACGCCTCCCCAAAACTGGCCAGTTGTTCTCCGACCCCTTTTCCAGGACCCTTTGCTGCTTTGCCACCCCCATCGCTCTCTGCTCCTCCTGTAGGCTGTAGTTTGTGGGCCGTGTCTTTGTCCTTCTCTTTGGAGCCAAACAGCGTCAGGGGCCACCGCCGGCTCTCCATCAGCTTCTTCTTGTCTGACGTCTCCTCTAGGAATGAACCAAAGTCCTCAAAGGAGGGAGCGTCGTCGTAGCCTTCGTCCCCAGGCTGAGGGAAGTGGGTGTGGACTCCAGCTTGCGGGGCGTAGGGGGCTTGCGTGGCGTATTTGGCGGTGACGGTGTGAGGGTGGATCTTCACGCGCTTCTTGGAGCCAGTTAGGAGATGTGTGGACTCCATTTTTAAAGTCACCTGCAGGAGAAACGGCACCATTAGTGATTCAGATGGCATATCTGTTTCTCTGAGACTCCCTGAGGTCTTCTCCCCATCACCCCGCCTCTCTCCAGGATCCAGCCTATCTCATATATCTTTAATATCTGAGATAATAATAGCAGTGACTCACAGCATCCCTTGTGTCCCTGCGGTCTACGTAAGCACTGCGCTTATGACCAGTCAGCGCTGAAACAGTTTTCGGTGATGTTTGCTGGAATGAAACAGAATCTTAACTGCCTGGTGGTGTTTGAGTCTCCTCTGAGCGCGCTCAGTGTCTGCTGGCAATGACAGTTACATAAATGTGACCTTCTCGCCTCATTTCACTCCTAACCTTCTCCTTAATGACTTTTCATCACCTTCTTTCCACTCACTGACCTTCTGCACTCTAATGTGTCATCTAATGAAGGCTCTTGTCTCTGCCGATTACTTTTTAACAACTTCTCATTTTACTTGTGGGCTCTTGCAAAGGCTTTTTGCTCCAGAAATGTACATTCATTCAGACTTTGTTAATTTGTTTCATACAGGTTTAGTAAAACCAAACTAAACATGTATCACTTTTTGTTAGAAATAAAGGATTGGAAGAGTTCTGGATTTAAAATTTACCCTGCAACAGACTGGCGACCTGTCCAGGGTCTGCCCCGCTCCATACAGTAGCTGGGACAGGCACTGGTAACCCCGAATGGGAAATGGCGGGTTAAAAAAAATGGTTGGTTGGATTAAAGCTTCAAATTTAAGCACATGTGGTGGTTCTTTTATATTCATTTCACAAATGCTAACTCCATATAATATGCAGTTGATTGTTTAAAAAAAAAAAGGTATTGCAAATGTTTGAAAGTTTGCATTGGCTGATGACATGTTTCTGAATGTATTGGCAGGAAAACTTGAGTTATTTAATTTTGTACAGTTACTGACAACAATATTTCTTTTAACTTAATTTTAAGAAAGTATAAACATCCTTTTTTATTTTTTTGTCTTGCAAGAATGATAATCTTATCAAGCAGGTTTTCAATCACAAGGTAAAATTAGTTTGAGAAAACATGTTTAGAATTATTATTAAAATAAGAGTTCTTGATAAGACAATTTTTCTAACCCCATAGGTATAATTGTTTTGCTTACTTAAAGAAAATTTGCCAATTAGTTATGATTTTTTTACTTATCTTTAGGGGGGGTCTGTTTTTGGAGCATATATCATCAAATTACTTAATTTAAAAGGTAATTAAAAGGAGTTCACAAGACAAGTTAATGTCTAAGTTTTCATATTTCATTACATAAAAGTTCAAATACACATTTACATATATATCGATCGATCGATCGATCGATAGATAGAATTAAAGGCACACTGACAAAAATGATGTGTTTTTTTACATGCTCTTATGGCATTTCTCTGATGATGGAGGACATATATAAATAAAATTAAGCTCAAAATTGTATTTTTGAGTACACCTTGTGCTATCCTAGGTACTTTAACATTAGGAGTTGGGTCATCTAGACCCACTAGACAGTGCACTGAACCTTTTTTCTTCAATGATTTGTGAACCTCACTGGTGTCCATGGATTACATGAAATCTTTCCACTTTTATCCACCTTTGTCATGGTAGGGAGAACACGTCAATGTAAGGGTGTGGTCATTTAAGATAGCACAAGGGTTAATTCAAAACATTGTGAATTAGGAGCAGACGAAAAGAATCTTCTTTCTCTTTCGGCTTTTCCCATCAGGGGTCGCCACAGCGAATCATCCTTTTCCACCTCACTCTATCATGAACATCTTCTACCCTAACGTTAGCCAACTTCATGTCCTCTGTTAAGACATCCATGTATCTCCTCTTTGGCCGTCCTCTTGCCCTCCTGCCAGGCAGCTCCATCTCCAACATCCTTCTACCAATATATCCACTATCCCTCCTCTGAACATGTCCAAACCATCTCAGTCTGGCTTCTCTGACTTTGTCGCTAACACAGGCAACGTGAGCCGTCCCTCTGATGTACTCGTTCCTTATCCTGTCTAACCTGGTCACTCCTAAGGAGAACCTCAACATCTTCATCTCCGCTACCTCCATCTCAGCCTCTTGTCTCTGTCTCACTGCTACCGTCTCTAACCCATAGAGCAGAGCTGGTCTCACCACTGTCTTGTACACCTTTCCTTTGAGTCTTGCTGGCACTCTTCTGTCACACAACACTCCTGACACTTTCCTCCAACCGCTCCAACCTGCCTGCACTCGCCTCTTCACCTCTTTTCCACACTCCCCATCACACTGAACTGTTGACCCCAAGTACTTAAACTCCTGCACCTTCTTCACCTCAGTCCCCTGTAACCTAACGCTTCTACCTTGATCCCTCTCGTTCAGACACATGTATTCTGTCTTACTACGACTGACCTTCATACCTCTTCTTTCCAGAGCAAACCTCCACCTCTCTAGCTGTTCCTCCACCTGCTCTCTACTCTCACTGCAAATTACAATGTCATCCGCAAACATCATTGTCCAGGGAGATTCCTGTCTTACCTCGTCTGTCAGCCTGTCCATCAGCATAGCAAACAAAAAAGGACTCAAAGCTGATCCTTGGTGTAGTCCCACCTCCACCTTGAACTCCTCTGTCTGACCTACAGCACATCTCACCACCGTCATACTTCTCTCATACATGTCCTGAACTACTCTGACATACTTCTCTGCCACTCCAGACGACCTCATACAGTACCACAGCTCCTCCCTCGGCACCCTGTCATACGCCTTCTCTAAATCTACGAACACACAATGCAGCTCCTTCTGACCTTCTCTGTACTTTTCCATCAACATTCTCAAAGCAAAAATGGCATCAGTGGTGCTCTTACGGGGCATGAAACCATACTGCTGCTCACAAATCTCCACCTTCTTCCTAAGCCTGGCTTCCACTACTCTTTCCCACAGCTTCATTGTGTGGCTCATCAACTTTATTCCTCTATAGTTGCTGCAGTTCTGCGTGTCACCCTTGTTCTTAAAGATCGGGACCAGAACGCTTCTCCTCCATTCCTCAGGCATCTTCTCACTCTCTAAAATCCTATTGAACAACCTTGTTAGAAATTCCACTGCTGCCTCTCCTAGGCACTTCCATACCTCCACAGGTACGTCATCAGGACCAACGGCCTTTCCGCTCTTCATCCTTTTCAGAGCCTTCCTAACCTCATCCTTTCCAATCTCTGCTACTTCCTGCTCCACAACAACCACATCTTCCTCCCTTCTTTCCCTGTCATTTTCCTCGTTCATCAGCTCCTCAAAATACTCCTTCCATCTTTTCTGTACACTCTCTTGGGTTGTTAGCACCTTTCCATCTCTGTCCTTAATCACCCTTATCTGTTGCACGTCCTTCCCATCTCTGTCTCTCTGTCTGGCTAGCCTGTACAAGTCCTTCTCTCCTTCCTTTGTGTCTAACCTGTCATATAGCTCATCGTAAGCTTTCTGTTTGGCCTTTGCCACCTCTCTCTTCACTCTACGCTGCGCTTCCTTGTACTCCTGTCTACCTTCCTCAGTCCTTTCTACATCCCACTTCCTTTTAGCCAACCTCTTCCTCTGGACGCATTCCTGTACTTCCTCATTCCACCACCAAGTCTCTTTACCGTCTTTCCTCTTTCCAGATGACACACCTAGCACCTTCCTACCTGTTTCCCTGATAATTTCTGCTGTAGTTTCCCAGTCCTCTGGAAGCTCATCCTGACCACCCAGGACCTGCCTCAACTTCTGCCTAAATTCCTCACAAGTTTCTTCATTCTGTAGCTTCCACCACTTGGTCTTCTTTTCTGTTTTCCCTCTCTTCTTCTTCCTGACCTCCAGAGTCATCTTACACACCACCATGCGGTGCTGTCTGGCTACACTCTCTCCTACCACCACTTTGCAGTCATTAACCTCTCTCAAATGACCTCGTCTACATAGGATGTAGTCCACCTGAGTACTCCTACCTCCACTTCTGTATGTCACTCTATGTTCCTCTCTCTTCTGGAAGTAAGTGTTGACTACAGCCATTTCCATCCTCTTCGCAAAGTCCACCACCATCTGTCCTTCCAGATTCCTTTCCTTCACACCAAACCTGCCCATCACCTCCTCATCACCTCTGTTGCCCTCACCAACATGCCCATTAAAGTCTGCTCCAATAACAACTCTCTCTCCTCTGGGAAAACTCTGTATGACCTCATCCAACTCACTCCAGAATCTCTCCTTCACTTCTAACTCACAGCCAACCTGTGGCGCATACCCACTGACTACATTCACCATCACCCCTTCAATTTCTAACTTTAGGCTCATCATCCTGTCTGAGACTCTTTTCACCTCTAGAACACTGTTTACAAACTCCCCCTTCAGAATCACTCCTACCCCGTTTCTCTTCCTATCAACACCATGATAGAACAGTTTGTATCCTCCTCCAATACTACGTGCCTTGCTGCCCTTCCACCTTGTCTCCTGCACACACAGTACATCTACCTTCCTTCTCTCCATCATGTCTGCCAGCTCTCTGCCTTTCCCTGTCATTGTGCCAACGTTAAGAGTCCCTATTCTCAAACCTATGTTCCTGCCTTTTCCCTTCTCTCTCTGGTCACGGACCCTTCTGCCTCCCCTCTTTCTTCCACCAACAGTAGTCAAATTTCCACCGACACCCTGTAGGTTAACAGCATCGGTGGCGGTCGTTGTTAACCCGGGCCTCGACCGATCCGGTATGTCTAAAGTGTTGTGGATGATTCGCATGGTTATTTTGGCAGGAGCAGACGAAAAGAATGCAGATGGAAAAGCTTATAGCTGTGACATAGAAGTTACAACGACAAGCCACAACTCAGAGATGAATTTTTGATGAAAACGACCTAGTTTTTCAAATTTTCCCATAAAACTGCATCATTATATTTAAAAGACCACTAGGAACGCTTTAAAAAATCATCAAATGATGATCAGATTGGGTCTTTAAACGACGGAAACAGAAATGAAATCAAGAACTGTCTGAGGGGTGAAACGTTTTACAATATCTATTTAACTAAAAAGTAATCCCATTTTTAGTGTCTTTGCTCTTGGCTCCTTTGCCTCTTAGCTGAAAACTGCAGCACACAGACTCAAAGACAGTTGCTAAACCCATCAATGGTGCAGCTTTTTAGGGGAGCTGCGAGGGGTTTTAAATTTTTAATTGAGCAAATGTGATTGACGTGTATCTTTGTTTTTGTCTGTTTTTTTTCTGTGCATTTCATCATTTCTGTAATGAGTTTGATAAATCTGTGTGAATTTTGTATTGACTACAAGGAATGCTTGAAACAAAAATAAATCAAATCAAATATGTTCTCTGGAAGAACATTCACACACATGAGCACAAAGAAGAGCTTTAAAGCTCACGTTGTGTGGTTCTTTTTAGATAAAACCTTGAAAATGATGAAGACTTTTGTGAAAATGGGTGTGAAGGAAACGCTTTGGATGTTTCTCAGCAGCTGTTCAGATTTGTGGCCTTAGTACAGCGAGTTGTGAACGCTCGAGGTCGCCCTGACATCCCAGAATGTATTTTGCTTTATGATTGACAGATAAGGTTGCATTAAAAACATGGAGATCAAGGAAACATGAAAAAAAAAGATAAATAAAAAACAAACAAAAAAAACATTTAAATGACTGGAGATCAGGATGTTCCTGTCTGGCTCCTCTCTTCCCAGAATGTGAGCTGGATGATGCAGACTGCCTCTGCAGTGCTGCTGCTCCACTCACCAAAGCTGATTTTACACCTTATGCAACCATGTGAGTGAGCCCCCCATGAGACAACTCACCTGCACGGCCTAAAAGGGCATCAGAGGGGTTTTTGTCTAGAGAGCTTTCCTAAATAAAACCAAATATTAAGGAGAAATCTCTTCTGCCCTTCCTCTTTTGCATTTCATGTGACAGATGTCCTCTAAAGGCCTACTATTAATATTAATATTCCAGTCATTTAATGGAAGCTCTAATGGAGCCAGAAGGATGATGCATCAGTCAGAGCTTCTTGAAGCAGATCTGCCCTAAACGTGGTTAAGGCTGTTTATAGGTGAGCGGCTGCACCTTATTAATTTTACCTCAAGGTTATGATTCGGGGTGCTGCACTCCTGTAGAGCCAGAACGGCAACAACACTTTGAAATCTCAATTAAAATCACATCTTCAAGCACCGTCTCCCTGTTTTCTGACTGGAGCAGCGCCGCGGGCGACTCTGCGAGTTGGATTCCCGCCTCTGGCGCATCAGGACCGTATGAATTTATTATTCAGTATCTGGGTTTTATTAAAATCCTGACAGCTTTTGATCCATGGATGTTATTTTTGGCGCTGGTGCATTGATTGTTTGATGAGTGATTAGAAATGCACCGTCTGGCGCGTTCTGGCTCCAGTCTGCGTCCACTCACCTGCTTTGATCCGCGGAACACCGGACGGAACTTCACTGTCTGCCTCCGTTATTCACATGCCCAACGCCCCGTCACCTCTCCCTGGCCATTTGCGCGCTTCCCGGTCTTCTCGCCTCCTTCTCTTGCTCTTCCTGCGGCTGTCCTGAATGTCCTCAAGGGCGCCGCGCTGCGCCTCAGCCGGACTTTTGCGCACACCTCACTGCGCTCGGGGTGCTGAGCACGAGAGGATTAAGAGGACCTGACGTTTACGTCCATCCCTCTGTGAGCACCACGGATACAGAGATGCTTCTCCTGCATCCGATCAGTGAGACAGAGAGACAGACGGAGGGGAGGACCTAATTATGACGTCTGAGCATGCGTGGCATCTGTTCCTGTCTGCTCTCACCTTCTGCGTGAGACGTGTGTGTGCGTGTGTGTGTGCGCGTGCGTGTGTGTGCTAAAGAAAAAAAAGCAACATTTACCACTAAAAACACAAATTCGAGAAAAGTCTGAATGATTAATCTAATTCCATTACACTCCATTGGCAGAGCCGTTAGACTGAATTGAAATAAGGCTCGTCCCTTATTTACATGTAAATTGAATTATGTCATCAATAAAGAAATTCACTTGTGATTAAACAAAAATTCTAAACATCACAGATTTTTCGGCTTAACCCTTGGTAATCCAGTGCCTACTTTAACTTTGATACCTTAACTTTAAAACAGTTTTTGTGGCAATGCATGAAAATCTTGTACTGGTCCACATTTACTCCAGATTTACATATATTTACAGATATTTTCCATTGTATTACACTATAAATCGTCAAAAAAACTAAAACTCAATTCCAAGTAGTAATTGTTGTGGGGAGCCCACTACATTTAAAAATAGAACAGTTTTAAACACTTTTTATGTTTTACAACAAATGAAAAATGTGTAGAGACAAGATACAAATGTACAAATCCAAAAACAAAGTCAAAACAAAGTAAATGTCTTAAAATGATGAACAGATGATGCTCCACTGTAAAATACGTTTTTTTAACTTTACACTAGGAGAGCCTTGACGGAAGAGCTGCACACAAACATTTTACATACAATGATTCCATCACTTGAAAACTAAACAAATGGGGTGTCTGTATTTCTTTCTTAAATCTGTCAATGAGCTCCAATATTCTACTCCAACCACGAATTGTAAAATATTGCAGTTCCCAAAATGACCACTGGAGGCTGGATCTGTCAGGAACGATCTACTCCATGTGATAGAATCCAACTCTACATCAAAAATGTTTACAGGCTGAAGAATGTGGAGAAGTTTTTTTTAATTTATTTACTTATTTAGAAGTCCAATTTGTGGATTACTAGAGGTGTGTTTTTGTTGATTGGGAAGTGGGCAGACCCGTGGAATCAGCACTTAATGTCACTTGGGATTTATTTGCCAAACACAAAGGATGTACTTTAACATGCTCCTAAGCATGATGTAATTCAGAAAATGAAATTAACTTGTTCTCAAGCTCTGAGGTATTTTGCTCCTCTTAAAAAAATCTGTCTGTGAAAATAGAGCAAAAGAATCTAAATCTGTGCTGTTTATTAATTGAACAAATCAATACTTTTCCCTTTCCTTAGCTGCTTCCCACGTGTACATCTGATTCCTCTCAGGGCAATGTGAAATTTCCAGGGTTTCCATGGTTACAGTGGATAAGAGTACTCTGGAACCAGCTATTTTTGGCACTGTTTAAATCCAATCGGCTGCTGTGCTGGTTTTGGGAGCAGCTTCGCTATTGTCCAAGTAAAAATCGTCAAGAGTTTGAGTCTCTGTCTGGTGATGATGAAACTGGAGATGTTCAGACAGCAGGAAAAGCAGAGGTGATAAAGGGAAGTAAAGATGTGAGATCTAGGAGTTTCTTTACTATTTTATTTGCTCAAACTCTGGTAAAGACAAAGTTCCACATTGGAGTTCTTTGAGGAAGCAGCATTTGAGAGAAAGCTCACTTTAGAGGACTGAATCTGAATATTGCAAGTTTTTTTCTTATCTTGATCTCTTTTTTTGTGGCAAATATATATTTTAATTACTCTCTAATTCAATTTTTCTGTTCATTTTCCATTTAAGCGACACCGAAAGCACCACTAGGGGCAAAAAAGTTTTAAGTCAGCCACCAATTGTGCAAGTTCTCTCACTTAAAAAAATGAGAGAAACCCTGTAATTTTCATCTTAGGTATACTTCAACTATGACAGACAAAATAATCCAGATATCACATTGTTTGATTTTCAAAGAATTTATTTGTAAATTATGGTGGAAAATAAGTATAAGTTCAATAACAAAAGTTCAACTCAGTACTTTGTTTTATACCTTTTGTTGGAAATGACAGCAACCAAACATTTTCTGTCAGTCTTCACAAGGTTTTCACAAACTGCTGCTGGTATTTTGGCCCATTCCTCCATGCAGATCTCCTCTAGAGCAGTGATGTTTTGGGGCTGTCGCTGGGCAACGCAGACTTTCAACTCCCTCCAAAGTTAACTATAATGAAAATTACAGGCCTCTCTCATCTTTTTAAGTGGGAGACCTTGCACACTTGGTGGCTGACTGAAGACTTTTTTGCCCCCTTGTATTACTCTTCGTGAACATTAGAAATGACAAATGCTTGATCTAAACATGCAGTTTGGTGAATTCTAGTACTTTTGTGACTCCACACCAGGCATTCACAGACACAAATGGTTTTCTTAACGGGTTCATTTGGTCTCTCCAAATCCACCGTGAAAACTGCATATAAAAACATGATAGAAATCTTTTGGTAAATGGCGTATACTTACATAGCACTTTTCTACCTACAAGGCCCAAAGCGCTTTACAGTCACAGACCCATTCACACAGTCACACACACATTCACACACACATTCACACACTGGTGGCGGATTCGCTGCCGAACACAGGCGCCAACCTGCCACCACAGGCAAGGTGGTGTTCAGTGTCTTGCCCAAGGACTTTTCGACACATGGATGTGCAAGGCGGGAATCGAACATACAATAATACGATCATGGGTCGACCGCCCTATCGCGGCCGCCCTTTTAACAGCGAACATGCAATGTAAGCAGACAGATAAAATAAACGAATAAATCAATTCGTTGCAGATATGGGAGAAAGTCTTAGTGTTATTCTGGCATCCACACATGACATATTTTGCGTACAAAAGACGTTTCCAGCGTCTCTCTTCTCCGTCGTCTTTCGTACCGCATGTGCGCTAAGCACTCTTAACACTTCTAGTATTTTCAAAATAAAATAAACTTCTCATAAACAGCATTTCACAAACAAAACACAAGAAACTAACAAATAACCATTACAACTTTGTTTCTAGAAACTTGTACTGGGATGAGACTTTTGGTTTTGGAACTATATAAAAAAGACCAGACGCTGTGTTGCCCCGCATGGGGCAGGTGAACTGTCCAGGGTCTTGCCCCTTCAGCAGCTCGGTTGGCTTAAGCATTGTTATGGACCCAAGTGGGACCAAAGTAGGTTTCTAAAAAATGAACAAATAGAGCAGATGCCGTGTTTGGAAATGTTTTCTTTTTTCTTTTTACAGCTAACACGGCCCTGTGTTCCTTCATACATTTTGCATTAGTGCAGCTACATTGGGGGCAAAGAGTTTTGGAGGAGGACAAGAGCAGGAGGAAAGGCAACTGACGTGGAGAAGAGGTTTGCAAAAGAAAAAAAAAATGAGTTAAATGCTGCAAGCAAAAATAGGAGCGACATCCATAAGCAAAGGAGACACAAACAGTGTTGTCTTATTCACCAGCCCCGGGGAGATAACAACACAGCAAACAAAATAAAAAAAGGCTCAAACCAGTACCAATAATGCACTGCACTGCCTCTGTTTCTGTTTCTGTGGCAACGCAAAAAACTTTTTCGATTAAGATAGATGGGGTAATTAAGAACGTTTGTTCTTCCACGGATCTAAATAAAGGTGCAATTCTGTTAATGTGCAGAACAGTTATCAGGTGAATGTTCTGATCACGCACCAAAAGTGTGTAGCATGGATGGTAGAAATGTGGAACCTTCTAAAACGCAGGGAGATGTGTAAAAATACTAAATTATGAATGGATCGGTGTGGTGAGGCCCTCGATGTTGTCGATGGGGAGATTTGGAAACACTTTGCTATGTGTTCTCATCCTCATGTGCACACATGACTGTTTGACTTTAAACAAAGCAGATCAACTGGGAAACAGCTGATGATGTTGGGTACTTTCCAACCCATTGAAACGGAAACTGTAAAACAGCAGGGGGGGGGGGGGGGGGGTTACGTTAGATCGCGGGTCTGCAGCCTTTTACTCTGAAAGAGCCATTTGGGCCAGTTTCTTATTGACAAAACCCTGAGAGCCACGAAGACCACTTTACATTTGTTTTTGTGGCCATTAATCCATTCATTTATAAGATTTAGTTTTTTAATATATTTGCTACAGTTGAATTAAAACTGTATTGGGTATTTCTATATCTAACAATTTTAACTTTTGGCTTTTGACAGCAGCAAATCCAATTTCCTTTCAAAATAAAACACACCCAGCGCTAAATAAGATCAACTTCTTTCAGATTTACCTTTATAAAAATGCAAGACAAATAAGTCAAGTATTTTTCTGTCATAATGACTTTGGTACCTTTTCTCCTTCTCATATTGTATATGTTGAATAATGAACAAATTGAATATGTGCATGACAACATTTGGGTGTAATTCAAATTTTTAACACAAATACAAATACGATCATGCTACAATCCTGACAAGGATCTTTCTGTGGTTCCAATATTCCACCCATGACCCCCACAGAGATGGGATCATTCATTCACATGACATGTTGAAGTTGAGTCAAAGCATCTGGGTATGTTGTCTTCTCAAAGCCTTCCTCCTCTCATCCAAGTACTTCATCAGTCTGTTCAGACATTTCCATTTTTGTTTACTAACATTTATGTAAAGGTTTCCATTCTTGATTTCATCTGCAGAGTGACCAGAAATCCCGGGGAAATGGATGTATTCATTTTTAAAATTGTATTATATTTTGCAGATCCATTTTTATTAAATTAAAGGAGGACATAGAGACTCTCTTCAACACAGGTGTTTGGACTCTTTTGTTCGGCACGTCAATTTCCGACAGAATCAGGGAGACGCAGTTACTGCTCACGTTGCCAAAACCAAACAGGTTTCCATGTTTTGCATTCAAGTACTAAAAGACTGAGAGCTGGACATTTATTTCACTATATGATTACCCAAACTAAAGCTATAAACTGTGTTTTTGTCTGACCCATCTAAAGGTTCTGGTCCTAAGATCATCTTTCCCTCCAGTGTTGAAATAAGATTCTCAACTCCATTTGTAACTCACTACTGGAGCCAGTGCACATGTGTCACACTAACTGGTATACAACAATACCTTTAGATCCAACAATAAGTTTCACCACCTTTTATGTTGACTGATAGAGTAGTCTGTTGACCTCCAGGCGGCAGCGGCACTGCGACGTTCCCCTGGAGCCGACACGGAGCTCAACAATCTCTGCAGATGTCAGAGCTCCACCGCCAATGCTGTGGCAGGTACAGGCTTCCAATGCCCCCTTAGTGGGCAATGATTTACCGATTTTTAGGGAAGTGAGTTCCAAAAGCAATAATATAATACCGAAATTTTCCTTTCGGGGTGATCTTATCCTGCTTGGGGTAAGAACTCTATGAGCTGCTGTGTGTTTTCTCCTTTGTGAGTGGCTCACTGATTCTTCTACTCAAATCAGGCATGTATCAGCTCGTATCAAGCATGAAAGCAGGATAAATGGTTATTGTAACTGCTTTTGCACTCTATGTGGTCTTTGCAGACTTCCTACTGGTTTAAATTGCTTTCTGTGGAGCAGACTCCTGTATGACCCCTGATGTATCTCTTACTTGCAACCCTTTACCAATTGTTAAAGACTTGAAACAATACAGTTCTTGCCTTTAGTTTCAGATTCGGTTAACCCCAAAACAGTAAAACGTTCTAACTGCATACTGTCTTCTTGTTTTATTGTTTTTTGGAGTTGTAGCCATCCATCCATCCATTTTCCTAACTTGCTTCATTCATTTTTGCCTCCATGGGGGCGATGGAGCCACTAAAAGGCAAAGGCAGGGTTCACCCGATCAGTTTGTCAGTCTGTTGCAGGGCCACACACAGATTATGTTTAAATTCACTCACTCCCTAACCCCTCAAAGACTACCTAGTGTCTTGAATTTGAATCCAATTCAAACACATGCTCACTACTTGTTTTTTAATGCTAAATATGATGTCACCCATAATAAAAATCGAATAACTATAAATAGTTTATGAAGACTGTTTATGAATCCACTTCTGATGATAAAAACTTGAAAGATATACAACAAATTAATGTACAGACATATTTAAAACGCATTGCATTGTGGTCTATATTTGCTAATCTAGTGAGCATTGATGCAAAATGGCTTTTTGCAGAGACATCTGGAAATTTTCCAGGGCATTGGATTTTGGAAATGTACACTCAGACACCCTGGAAAAAATGACGAACTAAGTAGAGAGGGAATTCAGAGCACAAACCAAAACAGACGCACAACCACACTATTTAAAATCACCATTTAAACTGTAAAGCATAGCGGCCGGACAGGGTGGGTGAGAGCGTGCCGGAAACCAGGCTTTGTTTGCGCGATGACCTTCATCCAGCGTGGGTCCTTAGCGGAGACCCCTCACACATCTGCCTAACTGTGTATCCAGAAGAGGACCCAAGTCTGGGTCTCCCTGTGCCGGAACTCCCAGCCCAGATAAAATACAGGGTGGTGTCAGAAAGGGCACCCGGCGTAAAAATCTCTGCCAAACCACCTTAGTGAATCAGTGAAAGCTGATTCGCTGACGGGATGTGCTGAAAGGTGAACAGCATCTTACACTGTAAAGGATTTTGTTGGACTGTGGGTGGAAGCCAGCAACCCAGTCTCATCCCAAAATGTGTAGTAGCTACGACTTAGAGCCCGTTTTTGTAGAACCGCTACGTTTTTCCCTGTGGACTAACGTAGCTACTACACGTTTTGGGATGAGAATGGGTGGAAGCCACTCATGCAATGCAAGAACATGCAAACTCCATACGTAAAGGACCATGCTGGGATTTGAACCAAATACTTCACACTTCACAAGAGTGCTCACCACTACTCCAATCTGTAGCTCTGAACTGGTTTCAGTTTGTATTAAATCACTTTTGTGATCTCGTCTTCCTCTCCAGAAAAAGCCTTACAGACAGAGTCCAGCCTCTGTTATCTCTTGTTGGTTAGCAGAAAGAGTGTGGCTGGGATTTTCCGGTGTTCATTTGGTTTAAGTTATGGTTGTCAGAAAAAAGGTTTCTTTATATAAAGGTTATGTGTGATCTGCTAACTGGCTCTCAGATGCTCAGAAAATCCTTTAAACCTTCTTTCTGACTGTCTGGCCATCAACTGTGAGACAAATAAAGATGCGCTGCCTTTCCTTCTGTCTATACAGGGCCTTTAGTTGATGCTCCTTTCATCTCACAGGATTCTGGCTTCTCCCATCCTTTGGGCAGCTGAGAGCTAGAAGGTCAAATCTTTATTTTGCAAACTTGTGCAACATTCAAGGACGTGATAAAAGTGAACAATTTGAATGAAATATTAACACCCAAAACCAAGCATGGGGTACCGTTGAGACACAAAAGCAACAACAGGTTTCCAACACAGCACCACTCGCAGTAGCCTGCTTACAGAAAGCAGTGTCAGTGTTTGATATCTGCTTAATGACTTTGAAGTTTGTCTAATGGAATTAGGGGAAATAAGGCCCTTCCCTGTTTGTCTGGAGCTCGCTCCACTTAAGACCGTCGTTAGGAAGAGTAATGTGAGTACATCCAGGCTCTGTAATTGGGTTTATCCAGTTTCAACCCAGGGCCAGAATTTCAGCCACGTGTGAACGTGTCTTAGTCAAAGGTAGGAGGCAGAAGAAGCAGCTAAACAAACCTGGGCTCAAAGGTAATTGAAATACAAACTTTTTTTTAAAAAATATTATAGTTTTAATTTGTTTTTAGATTTGACTTGTCTGTCACAACGTTAATCTGCTCCACAATGTGGAAGCTGTCACAACACAACATAACGGAGAAAAAATGCTGAAAGATGGGTTACTTCTGTTTCCTTTGTGGTGAAAGCAAGCCCAAAACATGTACTTTTTAAAATCTAGTAAATAACATTCAATTTGAAACAATGTCTGTGTTATTTTTAAAAAAACCCATTGTAAATATTTTTTGCAATGCTTTAAGTTACTTTTATTTAAGAGGAAGAGGATGTCAAATTCTGAAAATTAATATATTTTGAATTATAACATTTCTATTGTTCAAAGTCAAATAATTGTTTAAGGCATTTTGATATTTTAAAGCCTTGTTAAACTAAAAAAATAACTTTAAAACATATTTAGGATTTTTCTTGGTTTTATTTGTATTATTGTCCATTTTCAAACTATTTTAATCTTTAATGTTGACTTTGTTCATGCAGCAGACAAAGGAGATGAGAAAATGAGAATTAAGAAAAATTAAACATGATAAACTCCCCAAGATCATAAAAAAATATGACTCAAAATTGAGATTTTAAAATTTGAAGTCACAAGATTTAACAATAAATTATTACAAAGGATATCAACAAATTAAACAAGACAACACAACAATTTAATAAGACAGAAACCCAACTGGGACCGCAAAAAAACGTGACATTTTTATTTCAACTGAGCAAGACTTCCCAGCTGGAAGCTTTGGGCTTCGCTCGACTTTAGTTGAGATGTTTTCATTAAAGTGGGACAGAGGAGCTCTGCTGTTTGCTGATGGGGTCCTGCCTCCCCCCTCCCTCCCCCCCTGCCCACGCGCGCCCCCCGGAGGCGCGTCTCCGCTGCGGCGGAGTGTCCGCCAGGGGGCAGCTGTGTCCCGGTCTGAGGCTGCGCCGCTCCCGCTGCATCACAGAGAGGAAAATACCACCAGATGGCGGTTTAGGATTGCTGCTCTTCTCTCAAGGCGCGGTTCCGCTCGCACGGCCAATTTTCAATATAAATATCGGAACTAAATTACAACCAATTTCGATTTAATATCTGGGAATGTGGTGATCGGTTCGGCGATGGTCGTTACGGGTGAGTGTCCTGTGTTTTTGTCGTGTTTTGTGCGCTGCAACGGGAGGCGAAGAGCTGATTAAAGATGGTGGACACGGACAGGGAAGGCTGGAAGGTTGGGGGATGGGCACTAGCGGCTAACGGAGGCGAATGCGCTTTCTCTCCCGTCCTCACTTCCATTATAGCCTAGCGGAGCTCCTAGCTTGTGAGCTAGCTCCAAAAATCGCTAAAGACCATTTGAGAACAAGCGGGTTTTTCGTGTTTAGCCCGCATTTTTAACCCGCGCAGGAGTTTATCTTGTCAACAAATAGGAGCAGTGCCGCGTGACGTTTTTTTTCTTCCTTTTTTCTTCTTTGCAGGCTGGAATCTCAGCATCACTTTCGTTCAAAGCCTGTTATCTGGATGTACAGTATATCGCCTTCCACCAGACTAGTGCGCGGGGCTGTCTGAGGTTATATTTGTAAATCCAGCTGTAACCCAAAAATGACAATATTGTCCCTATTTTTTTCTTCCCCCCAGCACAACCACATCATGAATACTTTCTGCCAACACACGCGTCCCCTTCACCGTTTAGAAAGCCTCCTCACACACTAACGATGAACACGTTGCTTTTGTCAATCAATGACAACACGTGGGTGCCTTTGAAAATCACAGAAAGGGGGTCCTGCATGGTTAGAAGACACTTTTATTATGGCGCTTCTTTCCCCCTTCCCGCCCCCTTCCGTGCGGGAAACAGGCAACGCTGAGGGGGGAAACCTGAGCCACATTATATGGATGGGTGGGGGGTTCAGTCCTCACCATCCATCCATCCATTTACAGTTCACTCCAGTTTCCCAGCAAACGCATGAATCTCAGGTTTATTGCATAACTGCTTTGTTTACAGTTGACCACGTGACTTCTCTGCTAGCTGTTTTGGTCTGGCGGGTGTCTGCTTGCCAACTTTTTTTCCATGTGTACTCAATTGACACTTCTTCAAGTGGCATAAATCTCATCACAAGCAGCCTGCAAAACCACATAAACATGATAGAGCAGTCAAACCTGACAAATAATGATTCAGTTCTGTGGACTAAGCTCAAAAACCTGTTTATCTAACTAGGAATCAGCTGATTTGAATAGCTGTGCTGGGTAATACCAGCTATTATTATAGTCAAAAACAATGTTTTCAGTGTAGCATTTTTTTGTCATTAGTTTGTATTTAATACAATAATGTATTTCTTGCTCGGTTGCATTAACCTTTAAGGTATTATGGGGTTACTTTGTTATGAGTCAAATGCAAAACTTAGGAAACTTAAGTACTATTTGCAATAACCTATATGGTTTTAACTGCTCCTTTTGACAATTTCTGAAATATCTAGCAGAGTGTAATATAATCTTTGTTATTTAGTAAACAACATTTTGCACAATTTGTTTGTGCACAAACCAAAAACTATTTGATTAACTTCAGCAGCAAGCTACGTGCTCCCCCCCCCATATTTTTCCCATTTTTCTATACATTCAATTTCATTCAAGCTGTTTTATACCAGATGACAGAATACATCAGGGAATATTAGATTCAATAATATCGATATGGCGTAAACGCACAAAAGCAGAGTAAAAGTTTTGTTTAGAAAAATAAAAATGAATAAAATAGTCTCATAATTGTTAATTTATTCACTCTGGGATCTGTGCGTCAGACCAAATGTCATTTCTGAATAAAGCAGGAAGCTTTTATGGGTTAGTTGTTTGTGTTCTGATGGGATTCCCAATACAGTGATTCCAAGTGTTCCACTAAGAGAATCTGGTTATTGGGGGTTTGAATGTTGCAGCCAACACGTCCCTCAGCTGGACTTGGCATGCAGCTCTTTAGTCAAAATCTACAATCAAGTCATCTTTTGATTGAGGATTTCCCTGTTCCCTGTTTTCCCTGTTCCAAATGATGGATTTTAGGTCCAAGTTCCAATGACTCAACTTCAAGACTCCACCTGGATAAATATTGACCTTCAGTTTAATTGGATTAGAAGAATATCTTTTCTCTCCTACCCCGAACCCTTCAGCCTGTTCTGTGTCCGTTTCTGTTCAAAACCAAATTTATCTGGTATTAAAACCACTGTTTTGGATACCTAGCAATGTGAAACTTGAACAAAGATGGCAACTTTAATTTATTAAATCGTTCAAGTGTCTGAAAGCAGTTTTTTTACTGTTAAAAACACACATAACCACTTTAAACAAAAATTGCTTTGTTTATTTGGTTTTTGTTCACACTTAAAACCTCCATACTACCATTTTCTTATTTAATCCACCAAAAACTACCATTCCCATCACATTTAGTTTCATTGAAAAAGCCCCAAATGTCCTCAGGAATGAATTGGGTGGTATGCAGTCAGTGTTTGGAGGGTTTGGAAATATCTTCTGCTTAACCTCTTGGTTGTCCGGAGGTCAAGCAGCTTTTGGAGCATTGAATTTTAAAAGAGCTATTAAAAGTGAGTAGAGTCTAAAGGAATTTACATACGTAATAAATGTAATTCTCAGATGAAAGTGAACCCGGGAAAACATACAAGGAATACTGCCTCCCTGCAGTTCAGTGCAGCTTGTTGGAGTCTGTTTGTGAGGATAAAGATGAGTGTGTGAAATGCTTTTAGCATCTCTCCGGGCTTATTAAATGGTGACTATGATTTAAGATGCAGAAGGACTGAATGTTACTGCTTCTCCTTTCCAGCTTTTAGTGGTTTTCTGCCCAGCGGAAGGACTGCTAAATATAGAGCAAAACTAGTTTTCCCACTTCTGCTTAGTGGTCAGTTTAAAAACCTTAGAGTTTAACATACGTCTGAGCAGTACATTTGATTTAAGAGTTTTCATCAAATATGTCCCTGCTTTAATGTACTGAAAACATTCGGCTTAGCAGGAACTGTCAAGGCCATTAGGACGAAGTGGCTTTGCTCACTGAAAATACACAATATGCTTATGGTGTTAAATAAAATATTCTAAAAAACAAATCTGATGTTCATTTGAAGGAAAAGCCTGGTAGAATGTTATTTTCTGTATGCAAGCAGAAAACCGACACGTCTGCTCCTACAGATTTGTTGAGAGCATTTCTGGTTCAAGGGTTTCCTGTTTGCCTGATGTATCTACGATGAAAGGATGTCAGGGTGAAGACACCTTAGAAGCAACCTTCTGTAGGAACCAGGCTCCCTGTGGTGCTGCAGAAGCTGCTTTTCTAGAACGTCATATATGTAACACAAATTCCATCTGCTTGCATAACATAGATTTTGGGATTAGATTCTAATTTACTGGGTATATAGTGGGTATTGTTTCAAAAATGAGCAAAGTGTTTGCACATTTTTTCCCCCTGTTTTGTTATATGTGAATATAAAGTATTGGAAGCAATTTGAACAAATCCGGTCTTAAATCCATGTAAAAACAACATGTAAAGAGCAGAAGGATTCAGTATTAAACAGTCTTCAAACCAAAAGTGACTGGATGACTGTGTGGAGAAGAGAGTTGGGCATTTTCAAACGGAGCTGCATTGTTGTCCCAACAATTTGTCAGATTCTGGATTGCGTTCAAACCAGTTTAGTGTGTTTGTTGTTCAGTGATTCCGTTTAGCTTCAAGTTGAGCTTTGGAAGTTACTGATGTCCTTTTTTAATGCTGCTCGCCGCAGAAAATGTTTCTGATTCTCAGTTTTCGTCTCTGAATTTGCACATTTTTGCTTTAGTTTGGAGGAAAGTTTAGCAAACAATTGGTAAAAAAGTTCCTGCAACACAAGTAACAAACGAAAAGTAGCGAAAGTTGTATCAGGAAGAAAAAACTCCTTGCCAAAGCACCCATGGCGACCCCTCCCTGCTTGACACTCAGCATTGCAGGGATGGATGATGCAGGGGTTGAACCACCACATGGTTGTGACTGGGGATGGGTCAAATGTAAAGAACAAATTTGACCCATCTAATGGGACTTTGACTTTAACATCACATTTGAAGTACAGTGGTATTACCAGAGTCTTCACAAACACTTGCTGAGTGACTTGAAGACCAAGGGGATGAGAAAATCCCCACAAACATCAAAGTCAACCACCAAAACGTTTCGGCCTGGGTATATGTGGGTATATATGTTTTCCACATCCAGGAGTTCCAGCTAAATTCTGCACGTTGACCAATGCTGCTTCATCCAACTCCAGAGCAGATAATGACAGCAGTTCTGGGATGCCTCCCTCCAGTTCCTTGTTACAAGCTGATGTTGTCGGTCGGTGTGTTTACTTCATAAAATCATTTGAATCAAAATGACGTGTTGAACAAATGCTGCATAAGACACGTATTTTTATTGTCATCTATGTTGATGCGTCAAGCTCATAAATCTCTCACAAGAACCCTGGTAAATCCTTAGCTGGGATTTTTAGGTTTAGTAATCAAACTTACATTATTTATGAGTATTACATATTGGATTTTGAGCGGTCATAATCACTGCAAAACAACCTAGGGTTGTTTCACCTTTAAAAAAAAAAACTTTAAATAATGAATCAAAGCCAAGCCTTGTTACAAAATAAAGATTCCAGTATTTGCTGTCTTTTACTGATCCTTTTTAATTCAGGAAAAGAGAATTTGGTTTATTTTACACCAGTCACTTTAACATTTTTCCTTCATTTGATTGCTTGTCAATTCACAAATGGAGTGTGGCATTTAAACTAAGTCTGTTTGCTTTAATCCATTCTTTTAAGGTTGATTTTGGAGCAGCCTAAAGTGTACCTTTGACCCTACAGCTGGTTAGTTTTCATACTGTCAGCGTGGGTAAAATAATATAAAGGCAGCAGAAGGCCGGTTTCAGAGGCAGGACTTTTAATGAGACGATGAAGAAGAAAATCAACACTGTCTGATTGAAAAATCGAATCTATTAATCCTCCACTCCCAAGTAACTACAGTATAATTTGCATAATTTCTAGTCATTTCCAAGCACTAGTTTTGATGTCAACCAATTTTAAAAATCTGACATTTACATCATATTTTATGAGATCTTACATTCAAGAAAATATTTCCAACTTGGCATAATCAAACCTGACAGTTTTCAGTCCACAGACTTAAATTCACACAAAAAAAACCCTGAGTGCTTCTAAACACTAAGTTTACACTCAACAGCAAAAAAAAATCAAAATAAAAAAAACTTGGCACAATCCAGCAAATCAATAATAAAACGGAGACCTAACAGCACTGATGGCTCAAGCAAACAATGATACATCTAACAGTGAGGAGGTGGGTGCTGTGTGTTATTGCTCTGGTTGTTTGCCATGTCTTTATAAAGACACCTTAAGGATCTGTAGGTGTAATCTGGAGACACATTTAGATTAAGGTGCGCTGCACATAAAAGACCAATGAAATCTTTAACAAGCCGAGGCCAGGATTGGATCTCAGACACAAACTTTACGAGCAGGATATCAAAGCCAGCCTTAGAAGGTGAAGGCAAACTTCAATATGTGCCAAGGAAATCAATAATGCATCATAACTTCTATTTTATTTATTAAAAGCAGAACATGGAGCACCTTTGCAGCTTTTGGTTGCGTTTTCATGTCCATTAGTGTAGTTTTTACATTTTAAAGAAGTCAGTGTCTTTTCATCTACTTAATCTGACATTTAATTAGATGGAGACATAAACTTGCACACTTTGAGGCATTGTTTTGTTTGTACTTTTGAAATCAAACAGTTGTGATGCAACAGATTACCGTTTTTCTATATGTTTTGCTTATGAGGTTATTATTTCATCCTCCATAGCAATGGTGTGTTGCTAAAAAGTGATCAAAGTGAATTTTACCAATGAAATACTGTTAGTGAATAATGGGTATAATAGGGTTTTATAGCCTTAAAAAAATCTGTAATTCTGCTTTGCAGATTTCACCCATTGCAGCTTATTTTTAGAAAGTAACCCCTGCGATAAATGTTGGACCGTTGTACACAAAATCAAAAGTACTTCCTGTGACAAAATGTTATGATCTTTTGTTGTTTAACCTTTCGGGTTATCCTGTTAGGCTTGACACATGGGTTCCCTATTTTGCATTTTGGGATGACTTGGCCTGGGTTTGAACTCATGACCGTCCAGTCTCAGGGCGGACACTCTACTGGTGGTGATGGGGAATTTGCGTTGTTTATGTGCTGAGTAAAAGTTTAACAACTCAAGGTTCATCAGAACAGTTGGCTGATGTCTGGTTACCCGGTGGGGGTTTCGGTGGAGCTCAGTACTTGTTATTGGTTTATTGTTGGTGTTGCAGGTTGGAATGAGACTTTAGTGCCGGGCAAATATGTCAAAATGGGAGCACTGCTTTGACTCTTCTTTCAACCGCCTGTCTTGTCTGTCCAGAATCTGCATCATTTTCAAAGGACTTTCTTCTTCTGTCCTTGAGGTGCAGATGAACTGCTGAGTCCTTGGCTTGAAGTGGCTCTTCTGTAACTGTTGTTTAGGTCTTCCAGTCTAAATCGCTTAGACCACATTGCTCTGCTTCTTCTTTGTTTTTTCCTTGAGGTGAACCAGCTTCTGACTCAGTGTTTTGCTGGGTTTGAAATAAACTGGAATGTTTGTAAAGATTTTTTTGAGTTTCTCAGACACGCCTGAGGGACACGAGAGGAAAACATTGTTTCTTTGTTGCTCCCTTTCTTCCTTGGGGTAATTTCTGCAAGTTCTCCTTCCCTCTAACTGCAGTTTCTGAGGAAGGTGTCTTTCCTTTGTTGGTTCATTCTAAGTTTGTAGGTCTGGTTTTGGCTTTGTGATTACTTCTAGCTTAGGTTGATGAGGATGAACGGGTCTCCCATTTCTTTAAATGTTCCTGACTTCCTTTATATGTTTGGAGCCGTTTTTAGGAGGGGAAATGGTGGTCCATGTCATTTTCCTGATTGAAGTAGACATATCTGTCCACTGCATTGATGTAACAAGTGAATGGTTCCACTTCCCGGGGAAGTGGAAACATTATTTTAACGTTATTTGGATTCAGTTCCAGAGAAGGATGTCAGCTCTCTATTTTCTACTCTTTCCATTTATAGATGGGCCACTGTGAAAGATACAGGTGATCCCATGATACAGCAGTTTTTTTGTTCTGTTTTTTTGCATATAGAATTGAGTTAGATGTGTTGTGATGTCTGTTCAGTTCTTTCACACAGGGTGGGTCTTGTTGCTGTTTTATCTTCTTCATTCTTGTGGTGTCTATGATAGAAATACAGGGGATTAGGCCTGCACAATAAATCGCAAATTTATTGTTGTCACGATATCAAGCTTTGCAATATGCATATTGCAAAAGACGGCGAAAATCGCAATAAATGGTTACTTTAAATGTGTTTAAAACAATCTTATGGCAGAAGTTATATCATCATTGCAATATTAATCACTAATATCGCGTATCGCAAGTTTTCCTCATGTCGTGGAGCCCTACAGGGGATCCTCTATGGGGATCCTCTGGGTCCATCTTGAAGTGTTGCTCTTAGCTGACGAAGTTCTGGTGTTGTGGATGTGGTGTACTGTGTTTCCTACTCGGCTTCCTCCCTCAGAAACATGCTTCACAGGTTACACGTGACTCCAAAATTTGAAGAAAAAAAAGGAATAAAACAAAGCCCCCCTCCGCTCTGTTTATAAATGAATTGTGCTCCCAATAAACCCGCCATGTTTTGTTTACATTTCTCAACTCCAGCTGAAGAGCAGAGAAGTCCAGCTAGGTTTGGTCTTCCTTCACCTTGGTGAAACTTGTGTTTTAAATCGACCATCTGCTTGACTCTTCCTGTGATTCTTCGGGCTGCTCTGTGGATCTGAACAGTCATATTTTCCCCTCTGCTGCCTGCACATTATCGTTAGATAAGTGTTTTTTCCCCCAGCTCTTGCTTTGACATCTGCTTGCACACATTAGGCAGCTTCTCCTGCTTTCCTGTGAAATCTTTGACATTCCAGCAGATGATTAGGAAGTAATAACGGGTGTGAGGACTAATGGCCTTCTCAAGCCGACTGTGTCGGTGTGTTTGTGTGCGTGTCAGTGTTGGCATGTGTGTGCTGTTTTCCGCCTCTATTAGCAGTGAATGTGGTAACGGCTGTAAATCTGGGCCAAGGTGAGACGAGAGCGAGCCCAGACAGAAGAACAAATTAGTTTCTTTCTATTCCACCACTACCCCCTCACCCCCCATCTGCTTTCCCCTTGTTGCAGTGCTGTCACACTTTCTCTTTCTTTCCCCAGACCTGCTCCCCCACCTATTCTCCCCCCTTTAAACTCCATTTTAGGTCTTCTGCAGCCAAGCAGGCAACCATTGCACACAGAGGTGGAGATGAATTATCTGCCCTTCTTTATCCTTTGAACTGTTCTCTAAAATAATTGCATTATTAGGATTTCATTGAGAAATATTGCTGTTCTTATTGATTGATTTTTGAAATTGCAGGAACCAAAATATATCCTATCTAAAGACCTACTCCAATGAAAATGATGTGTTTAAGCGTTTTTCTCATGATGAAGAACGTGTATGAAGAAAATCACAACGCATTTCGGGGTACTTTCTTTATTCAAATCGAGGCCAATCAGGAGCAGACGAAAAACTGGCGTTTGCTATTTTGGAGTTGTTGGATCCAAACTACAATCGACAAGCCACAACCTCCTTGCTCTGCTCCATTCCAATAGATCCACTTATAGATGAGTAGATTCATGTATGTCAGTCTTTATCTCCTTTGTCTGAGCTGTCATCTGTGTATGATAGCTCCAATATTTTTGATGCATCGCTCATGTTAGCTTTGGGTTGTTAGGGGCTGTAAGCTAGTGTGTGTGTGTGTGTGGGGGGGGGGGGGGGGGGTAAACGAAGGGATGATGAGCACAGGTTTACTCCATGCAAACAAACCCGCACACAACTCACACAACTTTTTAATGATCTACTGCCGCTCTGCAGAAACTATGTCCTTGAAAACGGCTGTTCTTTTCATTTTTGCATAGAAACGGCGTAATCATAATGAAAAAACCACTGGGAACACGCATGCAACAGATTAAAAGATGATTGGAGTGGGACTTTAAATGTGAACATTTGAAATCCAACCAGATTTCAGCTTTTATTTTTAAACCTTTCTGTACTTTTTGTACTAAATTAGAACAAACAGTGTGATCAGTACACAACATAAAGTTTAACAGACACAGCTACAGCTAATTCTTCTCTTCCTTTACATGTTTTCAAATATGCAAAAATAAAGTTTCACTACAAAACAATCATAAAAACATCAGTAGTTTTTTTCCCCAAAGCACATACAAATGGTCCTGTATTATAATTATATTTATATTTAACAACTGTTAACAAATCAGAACATTAGTGAAACAGTTAGAATATGAACCTTTTATTATTATGGATAAATTCAAATTTGACCTCAGCTTGTCTGCCATAATCATGTTTATATATAAAGTTTCATTGCAAAGCTGCATGAAGCATTTTTATTTATTGGAGGAGATGGGTTTGGAGCGCAGAAGAACAAAC
Organism: Oryzias latipes; assembly: GCF_053564925.1. NCBI lineage: Eukaryota > Metazoa > Chordata > Actinopteri > Beloniformes > Adrianichthyidae > Oryzias > Oryzias latipes. Next base: position 24,834,571 of record NC_136258.1, read on the forward strand.
CTTTTGGTGTGATTTATATTTGGGGAAAAACCTGTTACAGTGTTTTTGACTAAACCCTGAAGTGTTTGTTTTTAATAAAGTTTTTCAACTTTAAATATTTTTGCCTGTCACCAGGTTAACTCTTTTCTTTGTGGCATGTTTTCTATTCAAAAAGCTCATTTGAAGGAATGTAGAAAATGTTTATTTTTTCCAGAAGGGATTTTTATCTCTCTGAACAGTTCACACAGCGCTCTTCTCTTCCCTTCCTGTTTGCTTTGTGTGGTGCAGAATTTTTGTTCAGTCGTTTGTGTCAACAAGCAGTTGGTAAATTGTCTGTTTGTGTGCAAGTGTGCAGACAGAAACACAACCACCTGTCTTTCTGCTCCAGGCAGGTAATCTCCCATGCAACTTAATCCTAATCTGGTTAAAGCAGGCTGTTGCAGCTGGTCTCTCAGGGTGTATTCAGACTGGACACATTTGGTTCGCTTAAAGTGAACCTGAGTTTGTTTTTCCCAATAATCCAGAACAAATTTTCAGTCTGATACACCCAAGCAGGCTGGGCTGGTCCGGTGGACCAGGAACCACTCTCAGGCCCATCTTTTGAGGTAGTCTCGGTTCATTTCCAATTGGACTGAGCTTAGGTTCGCTCTAAGATTCCTCAGTCTGAATACAATCCGTCCTCGGAGCAGAATAACTGAACCAAAACAGCTACCGTAGCCGACATAAATAGAGTTGGAATGAAGCAACAGATGAGCCGCGGACGAATGTAAAACAACGATTGTCGTGTCATCAAACACACTATTTGTTAGAACGTATATTTTAACACAGCTGAAAACACCTCTAAGATGCTTTTCGGTGTCTCAGCTAGCGCTGCCGTAATATCACCCTAAAAGCTACCCTGTAGTTTCCTTAACAGAATAATACCATAACACAACTATGAGACACAGCAACTCATTGAAAGGTTGTCAGATGAATGCAAGCTCATCAAAACAACTTTGAATGTGATACAAAATGCTTCTCGCTGTTTTCCCGACAATCTCTGTCACAAACAGGTATCAGCCTATCCTCATATTCGACGTCTCCTTATCACTGCAGTTGCTAGCATTCTCTAGATTAAAGCAACCATGGCTCGTCTCCTTGCCAGGAACCGCCTTGCAGCAGGCCTCCGCCGTACCCAAGTGACTAGTAAAAAGTGTTGCTCCTGACATTCAAAACTGGTAATTGCCATATAAAGTTTTAATAAGTTATCTGTCCCAATAAGGATTGTAAAACACAGCTCGTTTGTCCTTCTTTCGTTGTTTTGACCCGGCCTCGTAGTTCCTGGCCAATGACTGAAGGCATCTTCAGACACAGAGGGGTCCGCTTGATGCCAGCCTGAATACAGACCAAAAGCAGGGTTTGGGACTGTCCGGAACAAACGATTTCTGAATACACCTTCAGTTGTTTCTTTTGTTTGGATCCATCATGAATGGAAGCTGACGGCATGATAAACTGCAGCTTCAGTTGTGATGAATCAGCATGTTGCTATGGCCTGCTGGGAGCCGTTGTGGGTTCAAACCACCAAATCAGACTCTGGTTAACCTCATTTGTAGAGGTTTCAAACAGTTGTATCTTCTCTGTGGTTAAGGGTTTTACAGGATTCTCACTGTTGTTTTGACTTAAATAAATTCTATAAAAATGACTTCCATAAAAGTTTTTACATGAAAATGAGTGTAGCTGAACATTGCTGTGAAAATACAGAATTCATTTGATTAATAATATTCGCAGTTTTTTTAAATTAGATATATATTACCTTTTCCAGACGTCATTTCCAAATTTTGCTTGGTTAAAACAAAATATTTTTCCCACTTAAATTTTCATTTAAACTTAACAAAAGTGGAACTTTCATGAAAAAAAGCTTTACATTTTTACATTTCAAACTATCAGAAATGCATGTTATTCAGCAACAAAATTGATTCAATGATACCATAGATGAATATTTAAATCTGTAATTATAATCATTTTGATTATAATCATATATACGTATTTATATTTCTTTTTAAAATCCATCTCAGTTTTCAGGAAACTGCTAAAACACCCTTCCTTGATCTCTTTGATCGGTCACATCTTTTAGATCTAACAGTTACTGATTGTATGTCTTAAATGTACTTCATTATGTTTTATCTGCTAGATTAGAGTTGCTTTTTTTTAATGTTAATGTTTTGGTCACTAAGTTGTTTCTTATTTTTATTGGTTCATGAACCGTAAAATGAATGTCTAAACAAAAAGAAAAAAAACTTCATAAAAAGTCATAAAAACATACCGGCCTTAGCTATATTTATATGACTGTTTTATTCAGTCCGTGTTGTTCGAAGAGAAACTGTATTCATTCAGATATTTTCTCTTGTGTTGTTAAGGTTTTACTACAGTTTGATTTACTTAAGTTTTGATCCATTAATTTAAACCCTCACTGCTTTGCCTTTTTCAGATGATTTCTCTGAAAAATGTCTTCAAGTGTAGCTCCATAAATACTCCAGTGACTGAGTTAAGTGAAGATGCGATACATGTTAGATGCCAGTTTATGGGATTTAAAACTGTTTTCAGGAACGAAGCATATTTATTTGTTCTGTGACGCTTCCGTTTTCCTAGAGTTACACACAAACCAGAGTTGCCATCAGCATTTGTCATATTTTGGTTTCTGTTTCTTTTCTTCTAGTGCAGCCTTCTTTGCTGTATCGTGTCATACATTCACTTTATATTTTATTCACTATTTTTCAATGTGTCATAAATGCACGTCTTTGTAGGTTTTACCAGATGTCCACACCATCAGATACAAACCCAAATGCTGACAAGTTTTTAACTAAAAGTACAACTGTACATAATCGAGTATTATAGCAGTATTTTCTAGTAAAGCATTTATGTTTTAACAACTTGTCTGTAACAGGAACACTTCTAGAGGACTAAAAGTTGTAAAGTGAACGTGTTTTTTTCTCTGATTATAGATTACTTGAATTCTGTAGTTGTAAAATGTTTGGACTGCATTGCTATTTAAGTTTTGAACAGTTGACATTGAGATGGCTACACGGCAAATTGCTTTAGCAAACAAAAAAAATTGAATTTAAAAGTTTTCAACTGGTTCAACTAGCTCGTTTTTTAAATCTGTTCACGGATAACTGATTTGTTTTTGCATGTTAGGAAGGACATTTGGACCTATAACTTTTAGAACACATTTACTGTCATTACAGAGCATTCTTTATGGGGACCAATTCACTTGTCTTAATGCATTTACAGGCTGCAGGTAGAGTTAAAGGTCATCGTGGTGAAGAAGGTTCTGTTAAAGTTTGGACCACACTTAATGGATAAATTACAGCTGAGAAAATACACAAAAGCTGATGTTTTTTGTATCAGCCCATTTCATTTCTGATATTAATAACTTGCCATTATCATAAATATTTTTTAAATGGCACTGATGCAGTTCAAATTCAGTTGCTAAAAACAGCTCCTAGACCTTTGTCAGCTGAGGAGACACTCAAGTGCTTCCCACTATTCCACTTAATAAATGCAGAATGTCCCTTTAAGACAGACACTAGTCTTGCTACCTTCACCTGTAAAATGAGGGATTAAATACTTGTAGATTAAATCATTTCTTTGGGCATTACTCCTATCCCATAGACCACCTATAGAGATTTCTAACCATATTTTTCTGACCGAGAGCCCAACTGATGGTCTCAATAAACATAGAACTAGCGGTCTGGTTTCATACACAAGGAGCACCAAAACAAAATAGTTCTATAATCTGGTTTAACTACACCCATCCAGAATGCTGAGAAGGGCCCAAGAGGCAGATGATTGGTCTGAAGACTTGATGGGAAGTTTTTGTAGTGAATTGTGTTCTTCATGTTTCCCCTTTTTATCTGCAATAAGAAGCATTTGCAGAGAGAGCAACACAGCAGTTTAGTCAGACATTAGACTCTCAACATTGTTCAGTTGTAACACGTAAAACACAAAACATAAATCTCACTTTTCAACTTTATAATGTTAATTACAAATCTTTCTGCCAGGTAGTATAATATCAGTAGTGCTCCAACGATCCATCCAGCTGTTTGGCGTTATAGGTTATCAGTCATACCTAAACATTTGGCCTGTTTTTAAAAAAAATCTCCTTGTACCACAGAAAATCAGTTTGAGGTCAGTAAGCATAACTAGATTTTACACTTACACTTACACTTTTAAACTTGCACTGTTGATCTCTGGGAAAATTAAAGGATTTTAAGTGTGCTTTGTGGTTTGAAAAAATGTGAGGTTTTGTTTACTCATAAGCAGTGACAGATCACAGCTTTGCAGCTTAGATTGGCGTACTAAATCAATGGAAGATGTATTATGTTAGCATGCTATGTTTTCATTAGGTTAGCTATGTTTCGCAATAGAAGTCACACTGCCATCTAGTGTTTACACACCTGCTAATGCCACGATCCACATTAGTAGTCTGTCGTCATTTTCCAACCCCCCTGTTTTCTCAGCTGTCCTTTGCAACACACCTGATTCCGACCATCATCGGTCTCTGCTGTGACCTTGTAGCCATGACAGTCATTAAAGCCCTTGATAAGTATATGGTAACAAAGAAAACTTGCGAGATGGTGTGTCCTGAGCACCAGGGCGGATCAACTCTTGACCATAGCTTTTAAAGAAACGAGCGGGAGGTTGTGCATGAAGAGAAACACCGTGCAGTGTAGACACCATTATCTGGAATACACCATCAGTGATGCATTGTGGGTTCATTGGGTGTTCTATCTTAGCAACATCAACAACATACACTCTAGGTGACCCCACAAGCATTAAAGCCCCCGCTTGTGTTTTAAATAATCCATAGTTAGAAATGGAACAGTGTGCATTCAAGCACTTTATTTGTTGTGCAAAATACAATCTTTTAATTACATTAACATTTTAATAAAGCATTTTACTGGCGTATAAAACTATTTTAAATATTCCAACATGGGTGTTTTCTATTCAGAGCTCTATCACTGTGATGTTCCACCATAAGTATTGACTTTTTTACTCTTTATTTAACGACATGAGCCCCCATGCTTGAAAGCACTGGCAAAATCCTACTTAATGAAATCAGTCCAGTCTAAAGGATGCTTGATTGGCCAGTGTTCACCCCGATACTCCTGCTGTACTCTTTGGAGGAATATTAAAGCAGCAAGAACTGATTCCAACTCCCAGCAACATCTTCCTGCTGTCATGTAATGTGCTTTTCACTGCAGGGAGTTCTCAGTGTGGCAGGTAGCAGAGGATTTGCACAGAATTCAGTTTAAAGCAGAATTAGGTTAAATTCTGCAAGAACTGAAAATCCCTAAATGGTTGAGGTGTTGAAAAATCTGTTCTAATTATTGCATTTTTTCCTCTAAAAACTAATATTTTAAAGCATAGTAATCTTTCAGGTGGAAAAGCCAATATGTGCAAATGGAGTAGTAGATTAGGATTATGAGTGGGTTCATTTGCTTTTTTTATGTGCTGAGGATTTAAAGGCATCGTCTAATCCTATTGACTCAGAAAGTCTGTGGCTGTTGTGTCAACACAAAGCAGCTCGTTTGGCAGACAGTTGCACATTTATTTGGCTTACAACTATAATGTGAAGGAGGGCAAAAAGGGATATTTTTTATTGTGTTCAAGTAGAATTCGCCCTTTTCTCTAATAAGTTTTTTTTTTGCTTCAAGGGATCAATTTCAATAGCTGTTAAATTGAGTACCGGCAGATTTCTTGTGGATACTTTTTCAACTGTCTCAATTCTTTTTAAAGCTTTTGTCTTTGCTTTCATTCAACATTAATCAGAATCATTCAATGCAAAGAACCTCTGGTGTTGATTTTTCACTTACCATAGTTTTTAACTGAAGCAAATTCATCAGATTCCTCCATATAGTTACACTGTTATTAGATTTGGTTTGAGGTTAATTTGTTTTATTATATCTTTGAGTTTTATTTATTTTATTTGCTTTTTTGCCAAATGTTTTGGCACTTTAAACAAAGAACTATGTTGGACTTCGAGTGTTGGTTTTAGGTGTCTAAAAACAATCTTTTAATTTAATTTGAGCTCCTCGGTATTGTCAAAATGCTCTTAATGCACGATTCAGTTTATCAAATATTCTATTGTTGGCTAGTATCAACAAATAAAAAATGATAATGTGGCAAAAGACTATGAGCTTATTATATAAATCCAATCTGATGAAAAAAAGGATGTACAAACTTTTTAATTGGCTGACACTTATAGAAACTGTAATATTTCCAATAAACCTAAATATTTGTGGATCAGGTGAAAACTTTTCGGGTGTTTGGAAAGGCGGCCAATTTTAATAATATTTTATATTGGTTAATCATCAAAAGTTTCAAGATTAAAAGTGACTCCAGAAAAACGAACCTTAATCGAGATTTTAACCAATTTTAGGCAACTTTTATTCAGAATATCCATTAAACTTGGTCATTTAAAGTAAGGCCTTTATCTATATTTTGATTTTACAAAACTGTAATTTTAACTTTAATTTCTTGTGTGCTTTTTAATTCTATTTTTACATTATTCCCTTATCAGTGTTTTCTGTGTTTCTTCCATGTAGTACCATGGAGGGAAAAAAAACTTTATCTTTACTTATGAACACACAGTCCTGGTAATACTGTGAATCTGATCTGGATGTGAAAAGTCAGTCCATTCCTCCTTCTCCTTCAGATTTTCTATAGTTTTACTGTGCTGCACAATTGTAGCCCTCTGTGTTGGAAACAGGGACTCACAACACACAGTCTCCAGAGATAATAGGCAATTATAGCAGATGCAGTGCAGGTTATGGCTGCCTGTCAGAAGGTTCAGCCAACAGGGACTACAACTGAGGGAAGATATCTGTGCTTTTTCGTGAGGAGGTTTGACTCAGGTTTTGGTTTTTCAACTGTTTTGAGACCAAGCAGCAGTAGTTAAAAGCAAAAAATGTATTTCTTTTCCCAGTTTTTACATTAAATAAATGATAATGATGACATCTGAATGAACGACGGAACATAAAACACATTCATAAGAGCCTTTGACACAAGTGTTTTCTGCAAATGTGAGCTCTGGTGAGCTATAGCGTATTCTTTTTGACCATAAGGCACACTTATAGTCCTTTAACTTTCTAAAAAAGTTGGCAATGCTTCTTTATATGTGAATTCTGGCTGTTCTTACAGATCTCAAAGAATATTTTGTGGAACATGGCGCTCAAAAGGCTGTCAAAATTGTTTTAGCAAGACTTTAGAAAACTTTGAAGTGGCACAGCTTGATGGATGGTTGTAGCAATACTGCCACTGTAGCAGGAGCCTGGCGGAGTGATCTCTCGTGTTACTCTCCCTGTAAAGGCTGATTATTGCAGATAGAAAAACTTCCCATTAATTCCTCTGACCAATCACCTGCCTCCTGGCCTCTCAGCATTCTGGATAATGTAGTCAAACTTCATGGTATGTCTTTTGTTTGCTTACTGCTCCCTATAATCTGGTGCCGTTATGTTTAAAAAATGATGTACTAATCATTCGCTGTGCCTGAGGGTCTATAAAAGAGGCCAATTCTTTGGTAAAGCAATCAGTGTTTTATTCTGAAGGGTCAAAGAACTTCCATATAAACAGCTGGAATTGTGGTTTAAATATGCTACCTGTCCCTCCAAAAAGTAAAACCAATGACATAGTCATAAAAAAACACAATTGGTGTAAAAGTAGTAGTAGAAAGCAGAAAAAAGCTTTACAAATATTAATCACTGATGTTGCATTATTTCACAATATCGCTACCAACATTTGTACTTTATTTTTTATTCATGATTTCATGGTCAGACTAATTCCAATTTTATTTAAATTTATCTTTAATCTTAGTTAAACCTAGTATATAGATTTTATATTTTTACAAAACTAAAGAGTAATAATAGAAAAAACAGGGAACTTTTATTTGTAAAAATTAGTAATGTGAAAAATATTTCTTCTTAATAAAATGCAATAAACTACTGTAAGGTAGATTTTTGTTATTTGATAATTTTATATTTTCACGAGTAAAGATCTAAAAATCTTTTTTTTTTTTTTCCGTTTTTTTTTTTACCAAGCGATAACACAGATGTTGCATTAATTTATGGACTCTGTGTACATTAATGATATTTCGGCAGTTATTGGTTCATGAAAACATACAGTAACTCTGGCGGCACAAATAATACCTCCTTGTTTGACAAAAGGCAGTGAATTGTGCGTTTGTGAGTAGTTTGCAGTACTACTTTCTTTTGCTGATTTCTTTTTGGAGTTAAAAAAAAAACTGCATACACACTAGATCTGCATAATATATCGCAAATTTATCATTATCGCGATATCGAGCTGTGCAATATAGATGTTGAAAAACCAGCTGAAATTGTGATAAATGGTACTTTAAATGTAGGGTTAAAACAATCTTATGGCAGCTTAAAGTATTAAAAGAATCAAATAAATCCCTTTATGCATGTGACCAATCAGATGGACTCCTTTACATCATTGACCAATCAGATGGAGCCCTTTTATGTTACATATTCGCCCTTCTATGTGGACGATGTTCATTTTGAATGTAATTTAAGTTGTGTTCTTTCTGATTTGAATCAAACACTTTCAGTGAAATGGAAATGATGTTTTGATTGTTTTTCTATTTGTTCCTGTATCACAAGTTATTGCATCATCGCAACATTGATCATTGCAAACAGCGAGTTTTCCCTATATCGTGCAGCCCCGTATATACACAAACTTTACTGTGTATCCTGAAGTCAATAACTAAGTTGTCTGTGGGTGGAATTGAGCCATAACCCCATGGTGCAGAGTCCTTTTAAGAGTCGTTCATTCCGATTTTGGAGCACGTCTGTTGGCAGCGCTGTTGTTTTGCTCTTTTCTCACTATGGTCCCTCCTGTCTCAACTTACCCAATCAAATATGCCATCACCGCTGGGCTTATGACCTACACTAGTTGCTATAGCAACACCGGCCTGCCTCTAAGAGGACATGTTGTGCATGTTAAGTGACTCTGATGCTCACTCGTTGTCTCTGCACTCTTCCTTAAGTAGACACACACACACACACACACACACACACACACTGCACTGCTATATGAAGAAATACAGTTCAGTGGGCCAAGTTTTAGTTTTAGAAAGGACCAGTCCCCCCCCCTTTTTTTATTTTTTTTTTATTTTACTGAATTTTACCAGTATGCCTGTATATTTTATTGACATAATCCTCTGCTGTGTTCAAAAGATTACAAGTGACAGAATAAGACTTTTATCCTCACATTTCTGTTATTGGATGCTTCTGCTCTGTTGCTTCAGTTGATTCTGCCTCTCACTAAAAAAATGGAAATGAAAATAATTTTTTATTCAGAATTCTTTATTGTGATTTTGGTTTTCACTGTAACAGCTGTCTCAAATATTATTTAAGCTAAATTTACACCAGGCTAGATGTGCTAGACGCAGGGTCGAAGAGTGTGCAAATCTTGTGAAACCCGACCTTTTCTTTCACTGCTCTCTTCTGACAAAAAGATTTGGTGTCATAAGATTCCAACTGGGCACAAACCGCAATTATTATTTCTCCTTCATGATCAATTTACTCATTTTCGGCACTTCCAAGTTTTGAAAAGGACACTAGTACCCATAAGTCACTACCATATCACAGTCCCCGATTAGTCAAAGTTCAGCTAGTTTAACTATTGACATGCGTTCAGGGGCGTCCCCTTTTGGACATAGAGCCCGAAATCAGACTTAAAAACGTGCGTAGCAACCAGGAAAAAAAGCACACAAGTTTTGAACAGCGGAGGTCCAAAACACACATAAATGTGCATTTACGTAGACGTTTCTATGTACGTTTCTGAGCCCGATGTGAACGCTGCAACAGATATCCTTCTTCCTTTATACCTTTTTTCTTTTCTGAGATTTTCCCTTTTTTCTCCCAGGAGTAGAAATGACTTTAAAAGAACCTTAAGTTAAAAAGATCTGCATTTGCTTTGGCATTTTGTTTTTTCTTGATTGAATCCTTCTGTGATCGCGTTAAACCATCGCTGTGGTTTTAGCCACAAAATCTGTCAGAAATGACAGAAATATAATACAAAGTTGAAAGTTAATTTCTTCCATTATTGTTTTTGTGGCCTCTACAGAATTAACCGCTTGAATGGAGAGAAAAAATCTGAAATTTAAGATTCTGACCAAAAAAAACCAAAATATTTATTATTACTAGTATTTAATGTTTGTGTTGCACATGATTTTTCATTTAAAAAACGGCAGCATCATTTTCATGGTTTCTACTTTATTATTCATAACCATCAGTATGTTTTTGTTTTAGTGTGACACATTCTAGTTTCCTGCAATAAAAGAATTTAGGAACTATGTGTCACTATGTACCGTGTCATAAAGAAATCGTAAACTAAATATTTAGTCAGTTTTATGTGCTTTAGATTTTTTAAATCATTCATCAGCTTCACGGGAGAAAAATGTATTACTTCATTTATTGCACCGTTTTTGTTTTTACATATTTTATCACGTTGCCACACCCTAAATATGAAATGTCAGGCTAACAAAATCCTAAAGAATGCAGAAATAAAAAATCACTACAGTACTACTAATTGCTGCATTTTGTACCTATTGTTAAAGAATGAAGAGTGATGTTCACTTTCTTGTGGTTTTTGTTGCAGCATCCTTCTGTTTGTTTTGGAGAGATACTGAAAAGAGGCTTCATGAATGCATCTGGCAGCTTCAATGGTTTCCTCAAATAATTTAATAGCTGTTCCGAAAACTCAGAGCAAATAAGCTCCACGCCGGAATGTGTGAAAAAGCAGAGAGCTCTCCACTGTCTGGAAAATAAGAAGAGCATGCGCGCCTTGAGAATGACTTTGTCATTTGTTGATAATGGTTCAGACAGGCCCCCGCGGCGGGCGCACACAAGAACAACACACGCTCAAACGAAGTCAGCTTCTGTCACTACAGGGAGATATTAACTGATGATGATGAGAGCAAAGTAGAAGTCTGTCGGGATGATGAGAAATGGCTCTCCAACGCAGAGTGGCAGAGGTGCATGATGGGTTTCAGCAGATGATGGGAGGACTCAAAAGCATGTTTTCTTCAGGTTGTTATTTTTTTCACACAAGAAGCTCATTATTAATGATCCGTTCCTCATCTTACAATCATCTTTAGTTTTGTCTGACAAAAATGTCAATGCAGATTAAAAATGAACGTATTGAGGCAAAACATTTTGGTTAGAATTACAAGAGTTGCTGCCTTATCGCAAAAAGGTCGGAAAAAGTCAACCTCCACCTAACTAAGCAAAGAGTGATGCATTTTTGTTTAGGTCCTTGTCATTTTTGTCCCTTTCTTTTAAGCTAATACATATTTTCTGTGATCTTAAATACTACAATTAAAAATAGTTCATTTAAATGAATTTCCCTGCAGTTTTTAAATTATTCGAAAATTGCATTATTTTAACTTTGACCTTAAATGGGCATGCTCTGTGGTGAGTTTGCTGAATAAATGGAATGAATTCGACAAATGTTGTTGGAGGGATTTTCCTTTTGCTTTTGCTGCATCTGTGCCGTCTGAGAGCTTTGGGCTTTGGATCTGACTGGCAGGTCTGACTGTGATCTGTGTGTGGATGAGCGGAAAAAGTCTGGTCTCTGCTGCTCCTGTTATTTCACACTATAAACACTAAGTGGAAGGCAGCATTTAAATACACACTCTCTTAGCCTGCCCCCTACTGTTCCCCAGACCTACCTTCAAACACACATGCGTGCATTTTCAGGTACTCTGGGGAAAGTAAACCCCTAAAATAATTTCTAGATGAACGGGATTGTTCTTGAACTGTGACAGACCCTAAATGAGTCTGACTTGATTTTCCCAGAGCCTTTTTGTCCAATTATAACCCAATTAAGCCGCTCAGAGAGAGTCTGAGGGCAGAGCACTTTGTGGAGGATGCTGCCTCTTTTGGTTCAAAGTGGTATTTTTCAGGATTGATTCTTATTTCCATTAGATTTCTGAAAAAGTTGTATTATTTTCCATTTTGTTTGTTAAAAGCTTTATCTGACAGGAATATTCTTAGCTGCTTTATCTCCATTGTTCAGAACATGTTTATTAAATGCTTAATTCTTATCTTCTTCATCCAACTCCACAAGTCAAATCTAAACTAAAAAATGACTCATTTGCTTTTTTTGGGACACTTTTTGAAAGAATGTTGCATTTAAAGCACCCATCTTTAATATTAAAAAGCTTTTTCTTTAAAGTTTCTGATGTCCTGTGGAGACAGCCTCCCTCCTTCCTCATGGTGTTGCTGTTGTAGTTACCAAATTGACCAGTTGGTGTCGTCCTCTCCCCCTTTCCCAAATGTTCTGTTTTCACTACAGTTTCTTTGCATTATAAGTCACATTTCTATCCACTAACTTCTATTCCTTTCTCCTTTAGTCAGTCATTTTCACAGCTTACATCCCGTCTTCTTTTCTGCGCTGAACTTCCTGAAAGTACGGTTCAGTAACACTTTTCTTTCTGCTTCTTTTCTTTTTTGTTGTTGTCTTCCAGGACCTGAAAAGAGTTAAGTGCCGGTAAGGTGAACCCAGGTCACGTCAGGGTCTTTTTTTTCCCCCCCGAGGAGCCCAGACCTCCCCACCCCCCCCTTTGAACCTGCCGCCTGGTGCCCTCCCCTCCACACCTGAGCCGCTCCTCTTCCTCAAGGCGCTCCCAGCAGTTTAAAGGGTTAACTTCTCCCCACAAGTCAAGATGATCACCTCTGAGCTCCCCGTCCTGCAGTAAGTGACATGCTTAACAAATCCCTTTTTTAACTCAATCAATCATCTCATTACAGCTTTAAAAGCATCATTTTTAGACCAGGAAACAGGCGGTGCAAGATTTCAAATTCGAATAATAATTAGTTGGGTTTATTTAAAACTTATTTATCATGGTGTTTTTTAGTCAAACTTAAAAACTATTTGAAACAATTTTGCATTCTGTATGATCTTTGTCAGTGTGATGATGTTACTTAAATCAAACAAGTTCAGTTTTTGTCCTCTTATGACCCAAAGCCTTCCCTAAACTGGTTTTGCTGTTTCAGGGACTCTTCCAATGAGTCTGGCGCTGCAGACGGCGTGGGCTTGAGCTTGAACATGAGTGAGATGGATGAGCCGGAGATGAAAGGGAAGAAAAAGAGAGGGAGGCCTGGAAAACAGCCAGTGGTAAGAGTCCCAATGACATCGAGGGTGTTTGTTCCTTCAGTCTCTAACTGTGTTTTTTTTTTTATTTCTGCTCTCAGACGACCAGCAAGAAGCCCCGGAAGTCGCCGACAGACAAAGCCATGGTGGTGTCTAGAGGGCGGGGCAAGGCGAACGGTGTTGCTCAGCACAACGGGGACGGCGGAGATCCCGTCACTCTGTTCGAGGTGGTGAAACTGGGAAAGAGCGCCATGCAGGTACGGCGGGAAAGGTTTTATCAGAGAACGATGTTCACATGAAGCAGAACTTTCAGTTCATTTGGAACTCAGAACAGCAGAGACCGCCTCAGGTCCCGGTCCTCGACTCGTCATTTGGCCCTTAAAGTTCCTTTGTAAAAACAATATTTTCTCTTATCCAGATTTCAAAAAACAAAAAGCTGATTTTTTTTGTAGTTACTAGGGATGCCACTATTATAATAGTATGATAAAATTAAGTTACAGCATCAAACCAAACTGTGGGAAAAGTGAATCGTTGCATCCCTACTGCATATGTTTGTGTTGCTGTTACATTACATCAGGCTTAGTAAAAGCCAACTGAATCGTTTTTTTCCATTGTTACTTGTATATTGGCAAATTTAAAAAATTTTGTTTCTAAATAATTAGTTTTTTTAATACACACACCATATTTTAAAACTGAAACAAAACCGTGACCCAAAAATCCTAGTTTCATCCAATTGTGGTAAAGTCGTGTTAGCAGAGCTCAAAGGAGGGACAGTTGGGAGATTTTATAAAGTAAAAACAAAGTTGACGAAGAACAAGGCCACTTGCAGTCAAACACAAAAACAAAACACCATATTTGTAATTTGATTTAATTAAAAAAAAGGAAAACAAGCTGGTGGAATAAAAGATTTAATCTGCTTTTATACTGTACTGTATATTCCACACTGCATGGTGCACCAGATTATAAAGCACATCGTCAATGAATTTTCCAATGTTTGTCACAAATAAGGCGCATCAAAAGAGTTAACAGTAACTCTACAACTGTTAGCCACATTAGCATATTCACCATATCAGAAATCCCAACCTTGTTTGCCACTCGGCCTGATGCCAATAAATTCAACGTTATTGTGACTACGCTGACGCCGCTGCGTGTTATCCGCTTCACGCCGTAACACCCGAGCAAAACATTTTGACGTAGTCCCCTCAAAATCCTTTCGACATCGGCGAACTCAACCAGGATTAATCCATGAATGAGGCGCACTGTTGTTTTTTGGAAAGAACATGAAAGCTTTGAAATGCGTCTTACAGTAACACTAAGCAGAAACTCTGTCATTTGGACTTGCAGTTTTCTTCCTGATATATTTAAAAAAAAAACTTTAAATGTTATAATTATTATTAATTAATTACATCTGTGACCCCTGCTTTACAAACTTCCTGTTTGTGTCCCGGTTAGTTTTCATCGTCGTACCTGTTTGTCTTCACAGTCTGTGGTGGACGACTGGATCGAGTCTTACAAGCAGGACAGGGACTTGGCGCTGCTCGACCTCATCAATTTTTTCATCCAGTGCTCCGGCTGCAAAGGTGAGAAGACTCGTCCTCACTTTAGATCCTTCCTGGTCCTTTTTAGAGACGGAGCTCTGAATGTGTGTCGTGTTGCTGTGTAACCAGGCACCGTGAGGATTGAAATGTTCAGGAACATGCAAAATGCAGAGATCATTCGTAAGATGACAGAGGAGTTTGATGAGGTAACGGCCTGCTTTGGTTCTGGAAAATCTGTCATCTTTGCTGCATGAGGCTATCACTGTCAAATCCCCTCTGAGCTCCACATGTTCAGATTGGACTGAAAAAATGGGCTTAAACGTGTTTTTTTTCTGCCCCTCAGGACAGTGGGGATTATCCTCTGACCATGCCAGGCCCAATGTGGAAAAAGTTCCGCTACAACTTCTGTGAGTTCATCAGCGTTCTGATCCGGCAGTGTCAGTACAGCATCATTTACGACGAGTACATGATGGACACGGTGATCTCCCTCCTCACCGGACTCTCCGACTCCCAAGTGCGAGCCTTCAGGCACACCTCCACACTCGCAGGTTTGTTCCGTTCGGCCTAAAACGCAGCGGAGCTTTGCGCCTTGAATCGGGGTTCACGTGTGCATCTGTGCAGCCATGAAGCTGATGACCGCCCTGGTTAACGTGGCGCTGAACCTCAGCATCCATCAGGACAACACCCAGAGGCAGTACGAGGCTGAGAGGAACAAGATGGTCGGGAAGCGGGCCAACGAGAAGCTGGAGCTGCTGCTGCAGAAGAGGAAAGAGGTTGGCTGCTGTTTGAATGTCCTCAGTAAATGTGGATCAGAATATTTAATGAGAGGTGGAGAAAAATCCAAATCTGCTCCAATTTGATTATGGTAAGAAGGTAAATGTCAGGAATGAGAAACAAGGAATTTCCATCGCAGACTTTAAACTAAAGTTTAAACTAGTTCCAATTGACATTTATGCATAAAATCTTCCTAAAACTCAACTGAAAAATGGTTTGACCATCATTGATCAAGATTCATTTATTGTCATTGTCATTAAAACAACAAAATTGCGTTTGGAGCATCGACAATCACCCTTGTTATGTCAAAGCTGAAAAAAATGAACCAACCATTTGCCTAAGAAACATGAAAACTACAAATACACTTTTTGTTTTCTGGGCAGCTTCAAGAGAACCAGGATGAAATCGAGAACATGATGAACTCCATCTTCAAGGGCATCTTTGTGCATCGCTACAGGTGAATTTCTGCATCTTGTGCCGTAACGAAAACATTTTTCCGTTTTTATCTAGATTTTTTTTCCCGTCTTTTCATCAGAGATGCAATCGCAGAGATCCGAGCCATCTGCATCGAGGAAATCGGGGTGTGGATGAAGATGTACAGCGACGCCTTCCTCAACGACAGTTACCTGAAATACGTCGGATGGACATTACATGATCGGGTGATTAATCTCAAAAACATCAATTGATCCTATTTTCACGAATCTCATTTCATTTTAATCCATTTTTTGTTTTATTTTGAAGCAAACAAGTGATGTTAGTTTGTTGTAAAAATTCCACCATTGTTCAATTGAAATTCATGTGAAAACCATTGTTCTTAACTAAACAAACTGTTAGAGGAAATAAATCCAGATCAGTGAAATAAAGTTATTTTTAAAAGAAAGTATGACTTTGTGAATTGAAATTAATTCCATTTAGTGGTTTGGCAGTAGTACGAAGCTCGAATATTTGTTCCTGTTATTTGCAAAGACTTAACCTAATCTTAGTCACGTTTGTATTTATTTTAGCTGTTTGCTTTTTTAAATTATTTTTGTTTTTTTAGCAAGGAGAGGTTCGTCTAAAGTGTCTGAAAGCTCTGCAGAACCTCTACACAAACAGAGAGCTGTTTCCAAAGCTGGAGCTTTTCACCAACCGCTTCAAGGTAAAGTCCGCCCTGAGACTTTCTGTACATTCAACTTTTCGGTTTAGTTTTTTCCAGGTCATTGATGTCATCATTTGTGTGTTTGCAGGACCGTATTGTGTCGATGACGTTGGATAAAGAGTACGACGTGGCCGTGGAGGCCATCAGGCTGGTTACACTCATCCTGCAGTGAGTCGATCTGCTTCTTCTCTGTGTTTTTTAAGCTTCTTGCAGCTCCAGATTCACCTTCAGCCTCCCTGCCTGTAACGGAAAGGCATCTAGAAAAACCTTGATTGATTGACGTCAGTGATGAGTTTGTCATATTTGGCCCACTAGGGATTGTTGGAGTGTCTCTGTGCTTGTCCATAGAGGTGAATTTGATGTGATTATTCCCTGCAGAGGCAGTGAAGACGCTCTGTCCAATGAGGACTGTGAGAACGTCTACCACCTGGTTTACTCCGCCCACCGGCCCGTGGCTGTGGCGGCCGGGGAGTTTCTTCACAGGAAGTGAGTCGTGTTTTTTTGGTCCTCAATTTTTCTCGGAAAAATAAGCCTACTAGAAAGATATGGAACAGTATTGAGGTGATCATTTCTTTTCACTTCTTGTAAAATTTTGAACAGATAATCAAATGTTATTTAACAAAATAAAAGCGGATCTATAAGAGTGGTTTTGTTAAATCCTTCGACCTTTTGAGTCTGCTTTTCATGAAAATATCTCCGTTTTACAACTTTGTCACACTTGTGTTTGTGAATTATGAATCTTTAAAAAAAAATAAACATCTTTCTGCCAACAGATTGTTCAGTCGCCACGATCCTCAGGCAGAAGAAGCTCTGGCCAAACGGCGTGGGAGGAGCAGTCCCAACGGGAATCTCATCCGCATGCTGGTGCTCTTCTTTTTGGAGAGTGAGGTACACAAAACACACACTAATGCAGCCTTTTGTAGATTTAACATCCTTTAATGTCACAGTTTTGATAGGAATATGCAGTCATAGCAAATTCATACGATTTTTCTGATGTAAAAAAAAAAATCTGTTTCTGCTTTTTTATTATGGAATCATAGGATGAATTCTTCAAACGGACACTTTCATTTTGTCTAATTTAGATTAGTTTTGGAGACAAAATGTTGAGAGAACTTTTTGTTTGATCTTCTTTTTCCGTAAAAGTTCGTGTCTTTGTATTATTTTTGTAAATTGAAGCGAAGGTTTTATGTGATTTCACAACTTTTCTGTTTCGTTTGTCTCTGCCCTGGCGTGCAGCTTCACGAACACGCAGCTTACCTGGTGGATTCGCTGTGGGAAAGTTCTCAAGAGCTGCTGAAAGACTGGGAGTGCATGACCGAGCTTCTGCTGGAGGAGCCGGTGCAGGGAGAAGAGAGTAAGGCCGGCTGCTTTTCATCAGCAGCAGTTAAAGTCATCACCTGGAAGCTTTCTTTGTTTGTTTGTTGACTTACCCCGTTCGTAGTTGTCTTTGATCGGAGACCCCGTTGTCTGCCTCTGCAGTGTTGTCCGACCGGCAGGAGAGCGCGCTGATAGAGCTGACGGTGTGCACCATCCGACAGGCCGCAGAGGCACACCCACCCGTCGGCAGAGGCACCGGCAAACGGGTGAGTCACAGGGTTCCCTCTGAAAGACGGAATGTGAACATGTCTGAAAAAAATGCTTTAAAAATAATCCCTACAGTGATGGCCAAAGGTTTGGAGAGTGACATAAATATTGGAAATTGGAAAAGTTGCTGCTTAAGTTTTTATAATAGCAATTTGCATGAATCACATAGTTCTTCTTTACCATGAAGATGAACTTTATCCCGAAAAAAACCTCCCACTGCATTTCATTGCTGAGATCATTTCAGTCATCGTCTTGTTAACTCGGGTGAGAATGTTGACGGCTGGAGCTCATGATGTCAGGCTGATTGGGTTAGAATGGCAGACTTGACGTGTTAAAAGGAGGGTGATGCTTGAAATCCTTATTCTGCCATTGGTAACCATGGTGACCTGCAAAGAAACGCATGCAGCCATCATTGCGTTGTATAAAACTGGCTTCACATGTTGTGGGAGCTAAGATTGCACCTAAATCAACAGTTTATAGGATCATCAAGAACTTCAAGGAAAGAGGTTCAATTCTTGTTAAGAAGGTTTCGTGGCGTCCGAGAAAGTCCAGCAAGTGCCCGGATCGTCTCCTAAAGAGGATTCAGATCGCACACACAGTGAGGCCAAAGCTTTTGGAACATGGCCTGGTGACAAGAAGGGCGGTAAAGAAGCCACTTCTCTCCAAAAAAAAACCATCAGGGACAGATTGATCTTCTGCAAAAAGTATGGAGAATGGACTGCTGAGGACTGAGGCAAAGTCCTATTCTCCCATGAAGCCTCTTTCGATTGTTTGGGGCATCTGGGAAAAGGCTTGTCCGGAGAAGAAAAGGTGAGCGCTGCCATCAGGCCTGTGTCGTGCCAACAGTAAAGCATCAAGAGACCGTTCATGTGTGGGGTTGCTTCTCATCCAGGGGAGTGGGCTCACGCACAATTATGCCCAGAAACACAGCCATGAAGGAGGAATGGTACCAGAACACCCTCCAAATGCAACTTGTTCCAACAATCCAACAACAGTTTGGTGATGAACAATGCATTTTCCAGCACCATGGAGCACCGTGCCATAAGGTGACTCAGGGACCAGAACGTTGAAACTTTGGGTCCATGGCCTGGAAGCTCCCCAGGTTTTAACCCCATTGAGAGCTTGTGGTCAATCCTCAAGAGGCAGGTGGACAAACAAAAACCCACTAATTCTGACAAACTCCAAGACTTGATTCTGAAAGAACGGGTCGCTATCAGTCAGGATTTGGCCCAGAAGTTGATTGACAGCTTGCCCAGTCGAATTGCAGTAGACACTGCAGAGACCGACCCTTTGCATAAATGTCATGTGTCGATAAAAGCCTTTGAAAGTATGAAGTGCTTAGAATTATTTTTTAGTACGAAGCAAACATCTAAAAGCAGTTTAGCAGCAAACTTTGTGAAAACTAATATGTGTGTCATTCTCAAAACTGTTGGCCACGACTGCACTTTCATTTAGTTCCTGCTTCTCTGTCCAGGTGCTGACGGCTAAGGAGAGGAAGACTCAGATCGACGATAAAAACAAACTGACGGAGCACTTCATCATGGCTCTGCCCATGCTGCTGTCCAAGGTAAGGAACTGATCCGTTTGTTAAATTCAGAAGACGCATATCAGTTTGACTAAATATGAAGCGACTCCAGCTGAGAAGCTGCTGCCCGATTGGTTTTCCTTCTTTAACGATCGATTGGAGCGTCTCCTCACCCGGCGCCGTTTCCTCTCAGTACCAGGCAGACGCCGAAAAGGTGGCCAACCTGCTGCAGATCCCGCAGTTCTTTGACCTGGACGTGTACAGCGCCGGGCGCATGGAGAAGCACTTGGACGCTCTGCTGAAGCAGATCCGCCTGGTGGTGGAGAAGCACATCGAGACGGACGTGCTGGAGGCTTGCAGTAAGACCTACAGCATCCTGTGCTCCGAGGAGTACACCATCATGAACCGCGTGGACATCGCCCGCTCGCAGCTGATCGACGAGATGACCGATCGCTTCACACACTCCATGGAGGAGCTGCTGCAGGAGGTGCGGGAGATTCTCCTGTGTGCTTGCCCTTTATTTCTAGAACAGATTTTTTTTACTTTGTTGTTCTGCAGGGGGAAGAGGCAGATGATGACGATATCTACAACGTCTTGTCCACCCTGAAACGGCTCACAGCTTTCCACAAGTACTACTTTGTTTTACTTTATTCTTTCAGAATATCAGATAAAGTCCAGATGTGTCCTCATCCAGCGGATGAAACTACAGCAGCACATCCTCACTTTAAATGTTAAAACTGTAGCTTATTGCTTGCGAGTAGAAAGGCCTCAAATGTCTTGCGTGCTTCTGTCTGGTTCCCCTCCAGCGCCCACGATTTGACCCGATGGGACCTGTTTGGAAACTGCTACAGACTCCTGAAGGCGGGCATCGAGCAGGGCTCCATGCCGGAGCAGATCGCCGTGCAGGCCCTGCAGTGCTCCCACTACTCCATCCTCTGGCAGCTGGTCAAGATTACCGAGGGGCTTCCCAGCAAGGTGCTTCTGATGTCAGATGTTTAACCGCTTGGAGTCGGACATTCAGGCGTGATGATGGTGTTTCTGGAGCTACCGATAAAAATCTACAGAAAGCTTTGTCCAGTTTTTGTTAATCCAAAAAAAGGAAGAAAAACACATAAGTGCAGATGAAACTGTTTGTAAAAGCTATTTGTCACTTCCCCTGTTTTAATAAAAGTAATGCTGTTTCTGCCAGTACTACATGGCTTTTCTGTTGTATCCATTCCGTCCCTAAAAAACGGATGTAATGAGATGTAAACTGGCCTCATGACCAGTTTTGGCGCCGACGTTTTGTCCGGGCAGCGATGGGAGTTTTTGATCACGAGGCTGTTGTTTTTGACTCTGTGTGTGTGTTTGTGCGCAGGATGACCTGGTGGCTCTCAGGAGAGTTGTCAAGTCCTTCCTGGCTGTGTGTCAGCAGTGTCTGTCCAATGTCAACACTCCGGTTAAAGAACAGGTAAGAAACTCCAGGCTTGACCTCGGCGATGGGCTTCAGATGAGCCTGACCTTTAGATTCGGAGGGGGCGGAGCCTTTTATCTGTGTCTTTTGTAATCCGTTCATATCCGTGCGTCTCTCAGGCCTTCATGCTGCTCTGTGATCTGCTGATGATCTTCAGTCATCAGCTGGTGTCGGGCGGCAGGGAGGGCCTGCAGCCCCTGGTGTTCAACCCAGACAACACTCTGCAGAACGAGCTGCTGAACTTTGTTCTGGACCACGTCTTCATCGACCAAGACGACGAGAGCCAGAGCATGGGTGAGGAGAACTGCGTGCTCCTGGTCTTCATTTAAAGCATTTTTTTTAGACAATATTGGCGTGTGTGTGTGTGTTTTTTCCACCCCTGAGAAAATCTATTTTTCAAATTAAAAGCCTTCTATGTGGAATGTGGTTTAAAACGACAGTTTGAAGATGTTTAGATGATGAAGATTTAATGAAACAAAGTTTTTGATTTTTAAAGATTTAATAATAGCAGCATCGCAGTCTTTTTCATAGAAATGCCATTTTAACAATGATAACTCGATCCAGGCTCAGATTATTTTTCAAGGCAAAAATATTAGGCTAATCTTATTTTGTTTTGGCTTTTTAAACGTTGGCTCATCGTGTGTTGGATTGTTTTCTGTGCTAAAGTTTCTTCACAGATGCTTTCCTGATCTAGCTTTGATGTGGGAAAATTCTTAAATGTTTCTTTGCAAGTTTCCACAAATATCTTTTTATTGAATCTTCAGATTTTTTTGTTGGGCCCATTGAAATGTGATGTAGATTGTTCCTTAAAGAGGAGGATAAAAACCGGACGCCGACTTTTAAGGTGTGACGGATAAATAGAGCAAAATGAAATGAAGCAATCGTCATAAAACTTGTATTTTCTAAAATTATAATAAGACAACATAAATTCACAGTGAATGCACCTTTATTTGCAGCATGTTTCTAACATTAGAGGCTTGGTTGCTGAATATCTTGCAGAGTGGGCTTGGTTTGAAGGAACAAGAACCGTCTCCATAAATTCACATTTTGAGGAAGAATCCTGCAAACAGTTTTCTCATCTTCACTTTTCTCCCCAAGGAAACTTTGCTTTTTTTTTTTATGACCTTTTTTAGCTTTAGAGGTCAGAGCAGTCAATTTATGAAGGTAGCAAATGTTTTTAGGAGTCATAGACGGATGTGGCGGAGAAGGAGCCGGTTTAGCTCGTGCTGGTTTGCGGCGCCTTCCAACCATGAAACCAGGGTTCGACTCCGGGCTGCTCCCTGTTCCCTTCTCTACCTCTGTGCCGGTCCCAAGCCCGGTTTGAGAAGGTTGCGTCAGGAAGGGCATCCGGCGTAAAACATTGCCAAGTTTCCCATGCGACTTGTTCGCTGTGGCGACCCCTGATGGGAGAAGCCGAAAGAGGAAGAAGAAGACGGATGTGGCGGAGAGAATCGGGTAGTTTTCCAAAATAAAACTTCCTTCAGAATCAAGAAATAAACAAAACTGGGTTAAGCTGAAGGATAAATGGATAATGGTCTTTAATTCCAGTTTGCCTCATCTCCACATTGTGCTTCTTCGTTTCATTCCACCATTTCTTATCTTTTAGAGGGCGATGAGGAGGACGAGGCCAACAAGATCGAAGCTCTTCATAAGAGGAGGAACCTGCTCGCCGCTTTCTGCAAACTCATTATCTATGACATTGTGGACATGCCGGCTGCCGCCGACATCTTCAAACACTATATGAAGGTGAGAGAGGCTGACGGCAAACGTGAGGCTTAAAAAGGGATTTAAATGAACTTGATAGGAACTTTGTCAGGATGATACATCTGTAATGAAGCTTTTTAGTGTACATTTTGGTTTTACTTACAGAAAGGTGTTTGTTCTGTACGTTTGAGGGTAATTTAATGTTTTGTTTTCATTCTCTGCCTCAGTATTACAACGATTACGGCGACATTATCAAGGAAACTCTGAGTAAAACCAGACAGACGGACAAGATTCTCTGTGCCAAGACTCTCATCCTGAGTTTGCAGCAGGTGAGGCCGCCGGCCAGCCGGTCGGCGCCGTGAGATCTCCTTTCATGTGCCGAACCCGGTCTGGATGCTGAGCGGCGCCCTTCTTTCGTGTGTTGCAGCTCTTCAATGAGCTGCTGCAGGAACAGGGACCCAACCTGGATCGGACGTCGTCGCACGTGAGCGGCATCAAGGAGCTGGCTCGCCGTTTCGCCCTCACCTTCGGCCTGGACCAGATCAAGACCAGAGAGGCCGTCGCAATGCTACACAAGTAAGATCCCGTCGACCTCATTGCTGATCCAAACGGAAAAAAGTTTGACCTAAATGAACTGTAAAGTTTCTTGTTTTTGTCTCTTACTCTTTCTGTGGTTTTAGGGATGGAATAGAATTTGCCTTTAAGTACCAGAGTCCTCGGGGACCAGAGTTTCCTCCCGTCAACCTGGCCTTCCTGGAGGTCCTCAGTGAATTCTCCTCCAAACTAATCCGTCAGGACAAGAAGACGGTGTAAGAGCTTCCTTTTGAGGATCAAGATCTAAACCTCATCCTGATAAAGTGTGTTGAGAACTGTTCATGTTCTCCACAGCCACTCGTACCTGGAGAAGTTCATGTCGGAGTCCATGTCGGAGCGTCGGGAGGACGTGTGGCTGCCGCTGATCTCCTACAGGAACAGCTTGCTCACCGGAGGAGACGAGGACCACATGTCGGTCACGTCGGGCTCCAGCAGCAAGACCGGCTCTGTCCGCAGCAAGAAGGGACGGCCGCCGCTGCACAAGAGACGCATCGAGGGTGAGCGGACAGCGCCAGGCCGTGGGGGCGTCGGTGGGATCTCCTGGGGAGGTTGTAAAGTCTGCGCTTCTTTTCAGAGGAAAGCAGCGTAGAGGGGTCCTGGATGTTACGCAATGACACCCTGCAAACTCCGGGGGCGCTCCAAACCCCTCAGCTCACCTCAACCGTCCTCAGAGAGAACAGACCCGCAGAACACATGCCGGACCCGGACTCGGAGCCGGGATCAGAAAACGACTACGTGCACAAGTGAGCAAAAAAATCCAGTCCAAACACCAACATGTGGCTCCGAGTTCTGAGTTTACAGTCGGTTGGTCTCCAGCCCTCAGATGCAGATGTCGTGGCTCGGCCAGCAGAAGATGGAGGAGGTGAGCAGGAAGGACCGGGCGAACATGAACTACATCAAGTCGCGCAGCAATCAGGGCGTCCGGCAGACCGTGTAAGTGTGCTCCACAAACACCATGTCTGAAAGTTTCACGGCTCTCGAGTGATCGAGTCTTTGACGCACCGTCGCCAGGCGCGGGCTGATGGAAGACGACGCGGAGCCCATCTTTGAGGACGTGATGATGTCATCGCGGGGCCAGCTGGAGGACATGAACGAGGAGTTCGAGGACACGATGGTCATCGACTTGGTTAGTGAAACGCTTTTCTTTTTTACTGTTAGCGTGGCTAACTTTCCTCACTGATGGAAAGATTTGGGTTTCAGCCGCCATCAAGGAACAGACGTGAAAGAGCGGAGCTAAGACCGGACTTCTTCGACTCGGCGGCCATGATTGAGGACGAGTCGGTATGTGTCATGTGACCTCTTCTGCTTAAACAGAAACTGAAGCATCAAAGGAAGATTTTAAGCTCAACAAGACCTAAACCACACAGTAATGGAAGTAAGAACAAAAAATACAATAAAATAGAAAATAGGGAACATTTTGAGCTTTTGTCTGATCCGTTTCCATTCATGGTTCGAAAAATGAGGCTAGCAATCATAAAAGTGTGAACCAGTTTTCAGAATCTCTTAAAAAAGGTTTTGAAATTTGGTCATAAATAATAAATAATTAGAAAAAGAGGAAATCCAGGTCTGAAATGAGTCTCTGCTTCTGTCTCATCCACTAAAATCTAGTTTCTGTCGTCTGAAGAAGCGTCTTAGCGGAGCGGGGTCTCACTGCTGGAGAAATGAAAAGCACTGAACCAATCTCCGTTAATCCATATCAATTCATCCTCTTTATAAATCAATTTTAGTTTTTTAGTCCAAAATTAACTTGTGTGATTATATAAATGTATAATTTCACACATATAAAGTTCAGGTTTTGTTTTCGTTCTATGTAAAAGGGTTTTCACAACAAACAAATGTGGTCGTGATGTAGAATTCGACACATAAGTTGCTATTTAATTCAATCAAACTGTGAATTACCACAGAAAGAAATCAGTTAGTTCCATCGACATGCATCCAATATGACGTCTAAAAACGATCGGCAGAGCAGTTTTCTTTGGGCGCCCCACCTTCACCCAACAGGTTAGCTCCAGCAACCCCTTTAGCCCAAATGAGAAGAAAACCTGATTTAGAAAAGGGCGAAATATTTACCGAAAATGTTTCCTCCTTTATACCTCCTTAGAATAAAGGTTATCTGTTTAAAAAAGTCTACAGTTTTATGTCAAATGGTAAATACAGTGTTTGACATGTACATATATCAGAAATAACATAATTGAATGTGAAATATTAAATCAAATTTGTCCTTTTTTTGTACCTAATATAAACCCTTATACAAAAATCTGACTACAAATGAGAAACATTTTAATAAAGCATTCCATTGAAGAACATGAATATTCCCACTGCAGACCCCTGTGGAACGCCAAAGCCCGGTGTGAAAAAGATTTCGCCATACAAATGTACACACTGCAGAGAGCGTGATTCAAACCGGTTTGAACCCTTTGACACCAAAGCTGCTGCTGGCGTACTAAAGCCGCTAAAAGAGCCGTTACTCTTCATGAAACAGATTCTGTCAGATGTTGCATTTCTGGACAGTCAGAATCGGCTGGAACTACATGGTTTGCCTCAATGGTTGAAGAGTAAGTGAAATTCAATGCTGTAGCTAAAGCTCCGATGGGACGGGGTTGAACAAGACTTTGTCTGACTTTTCTGTTCCTGTTTTTGTCGAAATCCAAGTGTTTTCTATGAAAATGGTGCGTCCCCCTCTGTAAATCCAGCCGTTGAAGGCCTCAAACAACAGCTCCTGCCTTCTTTGTTGTTTCAGGGATTCAGCATGCCCATGTTCTAAACTGTCTGCATCCACGCAAGGAACAAGCTGATGCTTCTGGGTCTCCTGCACGGACCACCTGCCAATCAAACTCTATGAAAACGAAGGAAATCCTAAACGTACTTTAGTCTTTCTCTCAGAATTCGGCAGAGGATGTTTGCCATTTGAATCTCCTGGTGGAACTTCTGCGTCCGACCGAAGGATCCACATCCAGACAGAAAAGCCGAAGAGCTTCGTTCTGCTCGTGTTCTTCCTCCTCTTCCTCGCCAGCCGGCCGGTCGGCTTGGACCTTTTTAGTAGTGGCTCTGGTGGCAGCCTAATCCTGCAGCCAGCTCAAGAGCGCTAGCTGTTTCCGTGGTTTCCTCTCGCACACATGTACACGTGTTTGCCTGCGCTCGTGGTCAGCGTCTGTGCGTCTTCACCGCCCCCTTCCTCCTGGTGTTGCACTTCTCCCCCTTCCGGTTCACCTGAAGAGGACCGCCCGTACCTTCAGTATGTCTGCTGCCAGCGCAGCCCGTCGGCGCCGGTCCGATCTGTTCCCAGACTCTCGTATGTGCTGTGTACATATAGTGTTGGCGGCCGAGCAGCTGCACGCCGAGGTCAGCAGCTGCACGCCGTTGTGGAGGAAGTGATGTAACCGTCTCGTTTGTGGTGTCAAAAACAAAGTGGGTGTTGTTGGACCGTAAAGCTGCACCTGTGACAGATCTTTGGCAGAAAGGCCCCCCCCTCCCCTCCGAAATAATGACTTTTTTGAAGTAAACAAAGTTTAAAAAAAGAAAAAGACAATAAACATATTTTAAACTCTGTAGCTTTAGTACAAAAGTTTTAAATCAAGTGTTTCTTTTTTCTGTTTGTACAGGTTTGTTTTCTTGAATAAGTATCATTTGTTGCCAAATTGTGGCCTACATACTTAAAAGTATATCACGTTAGCCCCTCCCCCCCTCCCCCATGTACGTCATATCAGATGGTCGTCACGGATACCAGGTGCTGTATCTTGATTGTAACAGTTCCAGGATGAAGTATTTCTGCAAAAATATCCGAGTCTCCAAACAGTGTTATATCTGGGTTGAATATCTGTTACTCTCATGGTTCATATTCAGTGCAGTGATGGATCTTTGTCTGACAGAAGTGTTTGAATGTGTTTTGAATGTTTTCAACCACCCCCCCCCCCCCCCCCACTGGGGTAACCAATCATTTACAGCTGGATGGCAGTCCTGTAAATATCACAAGACGGTTGGATCGTTTCTGCCTTCAAGTTGCCCTTAAATAATATAAAAGCCTGTTTTTTTCTTTGTATTTTTTTTCCTGTGAACTTAAATTCTTTTTAATAAAATAAAATCTGTAACCGATTCATGGATGTGTATCTCCTCCTTTTAGTGCCCTCTTCTAATGGACCAGCAAGCTTTTATTTTGAAAAGCTGGAAGAAAACAGCGTTCTGTTTGGCTGCTTCTTCAGAAACAAAAAAAAAGCCAAGAGTTGAGTCAAAATCTGGTCTTTGCAAAGACACCAATGATGTTAAGGTTTCATAAAGTTTTTAGCTGTGACATTTTTGGTCTAAAACAGAGTTATGACACATAATAGTCATTATCCCTAGAATAAATCCATGACATCGTATATACTTTAGTGGGCCATCCTGCCTGAAATCAGCCACCATAATCACTGTGCCAAAAACATCTCCCACCACCAGCCTTAGTGAGAATCGCCCAGTGGCCCTCACTCTAGTCATAATGATGAAGTGCTTTGAAAGGCTAATCCTCCCCCACATCAGGGACCACCTTCCCACAGACCTGGACCCCCACCAGTTCACGTACCGCAAAAACAGATCCACAGAGGACGCTGTAGCTGTGGCTCTCCACTCCACGCTGAACCACCTGGAGCAGCAGCAGAGCTACGTCCGGATGCCCTTTGTGGATTACACTTCCGCTTTCAACACAATAATCCCGGACAGACCCTGCGACAAACTGCTCTCTCTTGCCCCCCCCCCTCACATGCAATTGGATTAACAACTTCCTCACGAACCGATCACACACTGTGAGACTCAACCCCCACCTATCCTCCACCCGCACACGGAGCATCGGCGCCCCACAGGGCTGTGTGCTAAGCCCCCTGCTGTACTGCCTCTACTACACGCATGACTGCAGTCCAGCCCACAACAACAACAGCATCGTCAAGTTTGCTGATGAGTAGTAGCATCCTACAGTCAGCTACAGAGAGGAGGTCCTGAAGCTGACTGCCTGGTCCACAAAGAAGAACCTCACCCTGAACACCAGCAAAACCAGGGAGATCATCGTTGACTTCAGGAAGCATGGCGCCGACCCAACCCCCATCCATATTAATGGGGAGCACGTGGAGAGGGTCCACGCCTTCAGGTTCCTCTGTATCATCTCTGCCGACCTCTCCTGGACAGCAAACACCACAGCCATCATCAAGAAGGCTCAGCAGCGTCTGCACTTCCTGAGGGTCCTCAGGAAGAACAACATCAGCACCAACCTGCTGCTGACCTTCCACCAGTCATCCATGGAGAGTCTGCTCACATTCTGCATGACAGTTTGGATCGGCAGCTGCACCGTCACGGATAAGGAGAGACAGCAGAGAGTTTTACAGATGGCACAGAAGATCATTGGACGCCCTCTCCCCACCCTGACGGACATCTACTCCGCGCTCTGCACCACTAGGGCCCAGAACATCATCAGGGACAGTTCACACCCCAGCTCAGACCTGTTCCACCTGCTGCCCTCTGGGAGGCGCTACAGAGGCATCAGAAGCAGAACGAACAGACTCAAAAGCAGCTTCTTTCCCAAGGCAATAACCATCCTCAATTCCAAAATGCACAGATAAATCTGCATTAGCACACTCCACTTAAGTGTCCACCCAACATCAACACTCTACTTCATTGCTACCTCTTGCACATCTATGTTTGCACAAAATTTTGCACGTACTTTTGAACACATCTTGGCCATTCTTTATTACAGTTTATATTTGCACACTGTATGTTGTACATACTGATTTATTTAATATATTTAGCTATTTTGTTACTCTTGCACTGGAATGATGATGCTTCAATTTCATTGTACAATGGACAATAAAAGCTAATCTAATCTCATCTAGTTGTGGAATGATTGGGTAATAGGAGGAAAAAAAGATGCTATAGTTTTAGTTTATCTTTATTCAGTTTTTTTAAACTAAAATTAAAGTAGAGAGCAAATTGTAAACTAGAAAAGTTGAAAAAAGCACCAGACTACTTTGGGTTAACAAAAGTACTTTTCATGAAGCCATAAAATGGAAGAAATCGAGGAAATGTGAAATAACTTGTTTTGAGGAAAATCTTAAAAGATGCTAATAGGCCATAAAAACTAAATCCATAGTTTTGTACATTTTGTTGACTCCTAGAAGTGAATAAAAGTGGAGTTTTGATGCTCAGCTGGAAGATCTGTGACTGTAGAATATAATGTTTTCGTAGCAGCCATCACTTACTGACACAAAAAAACACCTCGCTTGTTAATCCAAGCCGTATTTTATTCAAACCAAATCCGTGGAAGACTAAATTTGCTTCACAAATGATGCACAGAAAATGTACAAATGGATGAATGAACAGAGTCTGCTTTTCCAAATAAGAGAAGGCACAGCAGCAGAGTGGGACAGATGGGGTCCATTACAAACACTGAAGAGGTTACAGTATATCACTTTAAATTCTACTAAAGTAAATCAATATGTACTGTACTCCTACTGGGATTTAGAGGGGTTTTCCCTCTACAGATGGTAAAAAAAAGATGTTGCCGAGTTTTGTAAAAAGTAAATGTCCTGATTTTAGGTCACTGTTTCCAAAACCTGCAGTCTCATACGTGACTATAGAAGAGGATTTGATGCTTTTAGTGGAGTGACAAACAGTACTGCAGATTTTGAGCTGCCTGTAGGTGGCGCTACAGAGCAGAAGGCGTTCTTCACAGAGGAATGTTGGCGTGCTTCTTCCAGGGGTTGACCTGCTTCTTGCTGGCCAGCACCTCCAGATCGCTGCAGATCTTCTTGCGTGTCGATGACGGCTCGATGATGTCGTCCACAAAACCTGAAAGAAAAAAAAACATTTAAGCTCCTGGAGGCGCCGGAATCACAAAAACGGGATCGGGAAACACAAAGGAATGGGCATTTTGGGATACCTCTGACAGCAGCTGGGAAAGGGTTGGCAAACTTTTCCACGTATTCCGCCTCTGCTTCCGCCTGATTCTCCTTTCCTCTGAAGATGATTTGAACGGCCCCCTGGACACATAGGAGCAGAAAGAGAGAGAGAGCAGCGTCACGCCAAGGCTGCAGGAAAGGGGCGGGGCTAGGAGCACCGTCATACCTTAGCACCCATGACAGCAACCTCAGCCGTGGGCCAGGCGTAGTTGACGTCCCCTCTTAGGTGTTTGGAGCTCATCACATCGTACGCTCCCCCATAAGCCTGCAGCACACCAAAACAAAAGCAACATTTTCATAAAACGCTGGAATTTCCTTCCAGTTTTGGGAACGTTTTCACCATTTTCAAGGAGAAATAAACAGCAGATTCATGTTTTATGGGATCTAATCTCAAAGCAATTCAATCCCTGATAAAACACACAAAAGTGGAAGGAATAAGTAATGACAGACAATTCATTAAAACACTTTCCGGACCTTCAGCTGCAAGTTTTAACTGCGTCAGAACATTTCTCCCGAGAATCTCCCAAATCTTCCATCTTTTCATGCCGGATAACAATTACACCGAGTTTCAGTCCAGAAGACAGAACCAGGACAGGAACGACAAAGGAACATGAATCCCCTTCTGCAGGAAAGTGGAGGAACTTTTCCAAAGACAAACGATGTTTAGTGAAAACAGATCTACTTGGTTCCTACCTTTCTGGTGATGATGGTTATTTTTGGTACAGTCGCTTCGGCAAATGCAAACAGCAGTTTGGCTCCATGTCTGATGATGCCTCCGTACTCCTGAGCCGTACCTGTTCAGAGGCCAGTGAGCATGTGCAAGAGAAACCTTTAAAGACCCACTCGGATAAAAATGGTGTTTTTCAACGCATTTTTCTGAATTTCTGGGTAAAAAATTCAAGTTTGAAAAAGAGAGCATCTGTATTTGAAGGGGGGCGAGGCTGCTCCATGCCAACAGTCCCCACCTACATCTGATGAACTAGTGCCGCTCTATCGAAACTGTCCAAACAAAAACACACTTTTTTTTTTTAAAGTTTGGCTAAATATGGCATAATCATAATTAAAAAACCACTTTAAAAATAGATCAAAAGATGATCGGAGTGAGTGGGACTTTACGTTTACTCTTTGGATTATTTACTTTTCCCAACAACCTTTGCAGCATCAGAAAGTAAAGGTTTGATCTGGATCTTGAAGAACCTGAAAGGAATACCTGGCAGGAAACCCGGCACGTCCACAAAGGTGATGATGGGAATGTTGAAGGCGTCACAAAAGCGGACGAAGCGAGCTCCCTTCACCGAGGAGTTGATGTCCAAGCAGCCTGATAAAAAAAAAGACATTTCAATCCTCTTCCTTCAGACTTTCCCACCTTCGATCTTCGATGTTCTGCTCACCTGAAGCCACTTTGGGCTGATTACCCACAATGCCCACAGTGCGCCCGTTCATCCTGGCAAAGCCCACGACGATGTTTTTGGCGTAACTGGGCATGATCTCGAAAAAGTCCCGTTCGTCCACTATCTGAGCACAGGAAGCACATTTTCACCTCTGTTAGCGCCACCCGGCCGCACCTGAAAGTGTGTGTGTTTGTGCACGTACTGCATGGATGATCTCCAGCATGTCGTAGGCTTTTGTTGACTCAAACGGGACAATGGTGTCCAACGCCTTCACCAATCGATCACTAAAAAGCAACCAACAAAATCTCAAGATCTAGTTTGAGAAAACAAAACGAAGAAATACTCTTAATTGGAAAAGAATTAGACCATTGGTTAGAAAAACATGCTGCTCGCTGACATATGCTGTCATTCAGACCAGATGCACATCATTTGTTTAACAGTTCAGTAATAATGAAACCAGCAGCTGTGGAATAAAGTGGACAGGGGAGGGGGGAGCCAGCTCTGATGTCAGCAGCATCGGGTTTGAATGAAACTTTTCAAACTGGGCAAGAAAGCAGACCAAACTCTTCTTTTGGGGTTATTTTAAAGACACACTCCTCCGATGGGGAAAAAAAAAATGTTTTGGGGCTTTTTAACATGCAGCCTTTTTCTCATAAAGGAGGACATTTATTAAGAAAACTGAACTTTTGAATTTCTGAGTATTTCTTTATTCACATCGTTGTGAACAACAACAACAACAAAAAATGAGTTCATTAGTGATGTAGAAAACACACTGTGCGGGCCACAGGCTCCCTCTCCTCTCAGTAATAGAAATGGGAAGAGGGGCGTGGTTGCTCCATGCCAACCACAAGTCAGAGGCAAATTTCTAATGCTCCTTGAGCAAAACTAGACTGCTGGGCCCCTAAACCTGTTTAAAGAATAATGTGTAGTTCTGATATGGATATGTTCTGATATGCAGTTTAATAAGGAGATTCTGTTCCCAAGTGTTGGAAACCTTTACGTATACAAATGTCTTCGTCAATCAATCTAATGCTACAGATCTCCTCAGAGGTAAGAAATTCCTCACTTTCTTTAATCCATTCAAGCAGATTAGCGACAGAGACAGGATTCTGAACACATCAGTAAATTCACAAGTGAGTGTGTTTAGTGTTTGTCTTGATTTGTCTTTGAGCCCCGGCGGGTTACCTGGGGTCGTGGCACTCCCTGATGGGGGGCGCGTCCTGGTTGCTCAGCGGCAGGAAGTTGAAAAACTCCCTTAGGTTTAGCAGCGCCTCCACGTCGTTCTCAAAAGCGCGGTGTGCCACCCCTGAGAAGCAGATGAACTCCTTTAGACAGTTTTAAAGGTCATTTTCTACTTTTTTTTTTTTTTTAAGGAATGAGTCTTTTGATGAAACATAAGAAAACCAACCGGACACGCTGGTGTGAGTTTTGGCTCCTCCGAGCTCCTCTTGGGTCACATCCTCGTTGGTGACAGACTTGACCACATCCGGACCTGTGATAAACAGGTACGACGTGTCCTGCACACAAAAATAAAACCTTAGAAGAAATAAAGGTCTCATTTGTCTCCGAGTTTGAGAATGCCAACCATTTTTAACAGAATCTCACCTTAACCATGAAGGTGAAGTCTGTCAGTGCGGGGGAGTAGACAGCCCCCCCTGCACAGGGGCCCATGATGAGGGAGATCTGAGGGACGACCCCTGAAGCAAGGACGTTCCTCTGGTGAGCAAAGAGTTGGTTTTAATAATAATAATGATAATGAATATTCTTGATTTCCCAGCAGACTCGTTTCTTTAGGCTAAATAAAAGGTTTTTCAAACTAAACACACCAGGAAAATATCGGCATAACCAGCCAGGGACTCCACTCCCTCCTGGATCCTGGCTCCTCCGGAGTCATTCAGCCCGATGACAGGAGCGCCGACCGTCATGGCCTGGTCCATTATCTGAGCGGGAATTTAAAAACACACAGAAATAGAAACGATAACAAAACAAACCCACAATAACCTGTTAATATGTTAACAAATGATAACTACTAAGAGACCCACTCAGATAAAAATGGTATTTTAAGAATGTTCTTGTGGCATTTTTCTCATGATAGAGGACATTTGTTAAGAAAATTAAGGTTTAAATTGCATTTCTGAGTATTTCTTTATTGAAGTTGTTTGGAATCAGGAGCAGACGACATAATGCTTTTTAAAAATGTTTGAATTTGTTACATATAAAATACGCTGGGTGGGCCACAAGCTCCCTGGTCTGCTCCATTCTGATGCATCCACTTGTAGACAAATAGATCCATTAACATCTTTTTTTCCCCTCGAGCCAGCATCTGCCTCAAATCTGTACAGCTGGATGGCTCTAATATCCCCATTTATGTTGCACTGATAAAACTGTAAACTAGCAGTAGAGCATGTCAACAGATGGCTGATGGGAAGAGGGGCGGCGTAAGTCTGTGCCAACAGTCCTACCCACAAGTTGGAGGTGATTTCTAAAGAATGGCATAATCATAAACAAAAGAGCACTGGGGATCCTTTTAAAATAAAGATGATTGGAGTGGGATATTAAAGAGCTCACCTTACAGATCTTCTGTGCATGAGCTCCAGACAAGCTTCCACCAAAGACAGTGAAGTCCTAACAGACAAAGATTAGAATATCAATATTAGCTTTAAAAAAAGAAAATTGTGTATTTTTCAAATCGCACGTCTTTCTTTTTTTCTTTTTCTGAACAAACACCACTTATCCCACCTGACTAAACACATAAACCAGCCTGCCGTTAATCCTGCCACGGCCTGTCACCACGCTGTCTCCGGGAAACTAGAGGAAGAAAATCAGGTCAACCGTGTAAACACAAACCATGATGCTACCACTGCCCTGCTTGTAGTTGGCTTACCTTGTTAGTGTCCTGCTCCATGCCAAAGTCAGAGCATCGGTGCTCCACGAACATGTCAGTCTCCACGAAGGACTCAGGATCCAGCAGGAGCGCCACCCTCTCCCTGGCTGTCAGTTTACCCTGCAGAACAGAACTGAGCTCACTTTGAAGGAACTTTATTATAACCTAGATTAACGCGATAATTCAGAATAAAAGGCTAAAATCAGACACGTTAACGTGAATGCATAACAAACATACATCTCTTTATTTGTTAAATTTGAATTAAAAAAAAAAACTGACATTTTCTTCATCACTTTACCTTTTTATGTTGTGCATCTACTCTCTTCTGACCTCCCCCGATGAGCGCCGCCTTCCGTTTCTTCTCAATTCTCTCCTTAACGGACAGGTGGCTGACCGAGTACCAGCGACAGGCCCGCGGGACGTGACTCTGCGGCCCTGACGCAGGTGTTGCGCCGCATTTTACTTGCGCTAAAAGTCTGAATGAGCCCCTGAAGCTGTTTATCAGCCCGCAGCTGCTACGAGCTACACCGAAGGCCGCCATCATTGTCCTGCCTGCTCTGAAGGCCACCGAAGACAGGCAGGCACCTAGACCAATGAGGATTGGGGGGAGGGTTTTTGTAGCCAATCAAAATGAAGGAATTTCCCTCAACGCGCATGGGCGGGATTTCGACTTTTTGCAAGCAAACTTTTTGATTTACCCTGAGCATTGTTTGTCAGGCATGCCCTTCTACTTGTATCGATCAATTCTCCATTATTATTTTGTTGTTGAACTTATGGATAATTCTCATTCATGCAACATTTTACTTTATAAAATTATTTTTAACGATTCATCAAGCAACTCTTCAAATCTGCTGCTCAAATTAAATACTAACTAGCTTTAAATATTGACTGACTGTTCACAGTAGGTATAAAAGTATGAGCAACTATAATTAATTTACTCAAATACTCACTTGCCACTCTGTGTCAACCTCTATTTTACACCTCTCTGTTAGGTCAAATTGGTTGATTTTTGATAGTTTAAAAATGCGAATACATTTGTAATTACTCGAATAAAGAAACAAATATCTACATGAAATGTGAAATATAAGGTAGAAAGCAGCATTCTAGTACTTGTGAAAAAATATTCATTACCATCCTCAACAATATTTCTTAAACTTATTGTGTTCACTGTTATTTATTCGAGCGTCATTAAGTACAAGAAGACACACCTAAAAGATTTGTTAAAGGACTAAATCCAACTATGTTTTGTCTTTGCAAAAGTGCAACAGGGTTGAAAACTCGATTACATGCGTTTCAGCGGCGCAAGCCGGTTACCAGGGTAACCACGGCAAATCTCGCGTGAAGATTACGCCTGTTGTGCAGGGTTGAAATGAGGAAAAGTGGAAAATCGATTGATTAATGCACTCGTAAAACGGCGAGTTAGCTACGGTGCCCGTACTGCTAGCACATTTTTTCATGGAAACCTACCCGGATTGCAAGATTTCGCGTTGCAAACTCTATCCTGCAGCTCTGCGTGCGGTTTGAAGCGACCCAAAGGATACGGTTATATCCTAGCGAGCTAATGTGGCTAGCATTGCTAACATTAGCTTAGCTTTGTTTACATCAAGTGCGCGCCTGGCGATTTTTTTTTCTCGTTTTTGCGAATTTCAGCCCACTTACATTTTATCTCTGCAGCTAAACACCACTCAGGTGTACGTCAGTGATATGTTTATGTTGCACTGTAAGCAAGCTATACGGATATCTCAAACTATTTGGCACTTAAAACGTTTGTACGCTAATGCTAGCAGCGAAATGCTAATGCTAATCTTCTGAATTAATTGTAGGACCTGGTCACGTCGTTACGTGTGCAATTTTAGACATATTCTATTTTTGTTTACAAAAAGTATGATATGGAGGAGCTATTTGACGTAAATAGTAAAAACCGTGAACAAGTGGCGTTAACCTGAGTTAGCCACCTGCTAAGCTAGTCATCGTGGTGTGCATTTATTGCACAAATTATTTCGGGTTTGCAATCAAAAGCTGCATTCGTAAGGCACTAATTGATGCACCAATAGGCCACCCGTCCGTCTTTTTACCCCAGATTGGGTCTCAAGCGGCTGGACTTTTTTTTTTAAGGGGAGCTTATCGCTATGAATCCTGTAAAAGCAACCGCCTTGTATGTGTCTGCCAGCCGGGCCGTGCTGCAGTGCGATCCGCGGCAGCCTCACACCTTGGCGGAGATGTACAAGCTGCTGCCCTTCTTCCGACAGTCCCTAGCATGTTTAGTCTGCGGTAAGAATCTTACAAGTCTGTGGTTGTCCATGTTTTTTTTAATGTTTGTTTGTTTGTTTTTGCTGTTGTATGGCCTTGATTTTTTTTCTCACATTTAAATAAATAATGATGGGACTGCAACATACGTGGACGGCTCGGTGTAGTAGTCTCCTTAGCAACCGAGCCAGAGCCTCTCTCATCTGTCCAATTGACGGGACAGATGACTCCTCTGTTGTGCAGGCAGAGCCATGTGGTTCCTCTTCATGCTTTATTTACTCTGCTTAGCCAGGGAAACATCAAAGCCGACACAGCGTTCAGAAAGAGACTTGTTGGATTAGCAGAATGTGAAGTGATGAGACTGCTGATGTGATAAATCACATGTTATGAAGCTCTTGCTGTACAAGTTTGATGAAGCAAAACGTCACAAATCAATAACAGACAAAATGTTATTTGTTGTCACTTTGAAGACTAAAGCAATGTTGTTTTGTTCTGTCACGGTTTGATTTGCTGCTGTTTTTGGGTTACAGCTTGCATATACGTTTACTTTGTTATGAGATGATTTAACTTAAGCACATTATTAGACTTTTGTGTTGTTCTTGTGGCATTTTTCACATTATGGGGGACATTTATAAAGAAATTAAGCTTAAAATGCTCTTCTTAGTATTTAAATTGTTAAGAATCAGGATCAGATGAAAAACTACCATTTGAAAAAGATTGTTAGTATTGGAGTGAAAACAGTGGTCAGGCCACAGGTTCCCCGCTCCGCTCGATTCCGATTTATCCATTTGCAGACAAATACATCCGTGTACATCTTGGTTTTTTCTCGTTCAAGCTGGCATCTGGATCAAAACTGTACGACTGGATGTCTCCAATATTGCTTGCCATTTTTGTTGCATTGGTAATATTAGGTTGGTGGTGTGAAGCGCTGTAAGCTAGCAGGAGAGCGTGCAAATGGAGAGTTCTCAGTAACGGGCAAGGGGAAGGGCGGTGGGCCTGCTCCATGCCAAAAGTCCCACCCACAACTTGGAGGCAAATTTTTAATGATCTACTGTTGCTTTGCCAAAGCTATTTCCTATATGTTTTTTTTCTTTAAATTTAGGCTAAAAACTACATAATTATAATTATAAACCACTGGGGGCGCTTTGAAAATATCTTAAAAATTGATCGGAGTGGAGTTTTAACTATAGCTGTTTGACGGATTCTATTATCATGAAATGAAAATCTAACGACATCAAATCTCTTTTCCAGGTGAATTACTTCAGGATCCAATTTCACCGATGCATCCCGAGTGTCAGCATTATGTCTGCCTAGGCTGTAAAGGCAAGAAGATGCAGGTCAAACCTTCATGTAGCCGCTGTAAGGACTATTCCTGCTTCCAGGAGAACAAGCAGCTTTCTTTACTAGTTGAGTGTTACAGAAAGCTCTGTCTGTACGTCACTCATTCGCCATTGCTTCAGTTGATCAGCGGCCACGTTGGAGGGTCTCCGGAGGTCATGTCCTTGTTAGAGGAGGTGCTGTTGACGCACAAAGAGGACACAGAAAACTCGAGCTTTGCACAAGAGGATGTCAATCTGTCCGTTCACGAGTCCCGCACCCCGACAGAGGCACCACCTGCTCCTGCTGAGCTTTCAGCTGTTCCTCAGACCTTCTCGTCCCACCCTCCCCGTTTTAATGGGACACAGAGATGCAACGGAGAAACACTGGAGGACTTTGATCCCTCCTCCCCTGAGCTGGAAGTTTGTGAGCTGGTGGAGGAGCCGCCGCATACAGAGCTGTCGGTGTCTGATGCATCGTGTGGTTTGGCTCTCAGTTTGACCTCCGGGCCTTTAGCTCCAACACCAGGCACCGTGTGCTCACTCAGGGATGGAGAACTGAGCAGCAGGGAGCTCGAGGAAGGAGAAGTGTTGCTCCTCAGCGTGGAGGAGGTGTTGCAAACCCTGGACCCCCTTCAGCCCAGTCGAGACTCTGTTCATTCACAGCCAGAAAGGACTCACACACACCTAACCTCGGACAGAGCGCACACGCAAATGTACATACACCTGGATGCAGCCCACAACTACACACAGTCTCACATGGGAAGGACTAACACAGCGGCAAGCCACGGTGCTCGCATACACACATCTTCCTTCAATCCCCCACCACCCTCCAAACCTCCACCGGTCCGCCTTAACCGCAAGCGATCTCGTTCAGAGAGTGACAGGGAAAAGGTGAAACCTCTTCCCATCTCCTCTATCCTGCAGGGCTCCTCCCCAAACGCACACTCGCCAACCTTCTCTCACACGCTGCACCCAAAACCCCCCACAGCTTCTTTGTCTGTACCAGCACACACATACTCGTCACTTCCTAACGGGGCACCGCCCAAGCCCAGTCGGCCTGTGCAGAACCACAACAAAGGCAGCAGGAAGCACTCGGATCAGAATCCCAAGAAGAGCCACGCCAAGGCCCGGAGCAGCGGGCTGTCTAAGGCCAAGGACAGAAGTAAAGAGCAGCGCTCAATGTCGGGCTGTTTGGTGCCAGCAGCGCCGGTCAGGCCTCCGTACAAAAAGCCAGTGGAGAAGAAGGGCTGTAAATGTGGGAGGGCGACGCAGAACCCCTCTGTGTTGACCTGCAGGGGGCAGCGATGTCCCTGTTACTCGAACCGCAAGGTGAGGCAGAAAGCACTGATCGTCCAAGATGTTTGCTCTTCCTGCATTCATGGGGGGGCTGTCCTCACCAG
The DNA here is from genome assembly GCF_053564925.1 of Oryzias latipes. Classification (NCBI taxonomy): domain Eukaryota; kingdom Metazoa; phylum Chordata; class Actinopteri; order Beloniformes; family Adrianichthyidae; genus Oryzias; species Oryzias latipes. The sequence goes on from NC_136258.1 coordinate 24,874,176, forward strand.
AGGGTTTATGATAGTTACTGAACTTGGTAAATTATTCACCAAAAAATACTCTAAGAGCATCTTCTGTTCTCAAAGCGCTCCAAGTGGCCTTTTCATCATAATGATGCAGTTTTAGCCCAAATTCAAAACGGTTGAATAGAAACTCGCCTCTGGGTTGTAAGTGGGTGACACTGGCCCACCCAACGTCACAAATACAAAGAGAAAAAAACCCAAATACAACCTTTTTTAAATTGTAATTTTTCTTCAGCTCCCGATTCAATAAAGAAATACTCAGAAATGCAATTTTAAGATGAATTTTCTTTACATATGTCCACATTAATGTGTTAAAAATACTAAAAAATGTCATTTTTATACAAGTGGGTCTTTAAAACACTTTTCCTGTCTGCAAGCAGAGCTCAGTTGAACAAGAACACGCTCTATTTTAAAGTCGGGCTTTGTTGTGCGATCGGCACAGTGAACGCGTCTCATTGGTTTCCTCTCTCCTGCTCAGGCCTGCTTGGACTGCATCTGTCGAGGCTGCCAGAACTCCTACATGGCCAACGGTGAGAAGAAGCTGGAAGCCTTCGCCGTTCCGGAGAAGGCCTTGGAGCAGACGCGGCTCACCCTCGGCATCAACCTGACCAGCATCGCCGCCGCCGCCGCGCTCCGCAACCCGGCGACCACCAACATCCGAGCGAACACCCTCCTCAACGTCGCCACAGCAACGGGGACACCTGTAACCACAGCCTACCTGGCCCCAAGCCCCCCACGAGACCCCACTTATGAAGACAGTCTGGAGCTGCTGATTGGATGAGAGGCGGTGACTCTGAACATAGACAGCCTGGTGCTGATAGAATGTGACAGCTGATGGGTCAGTCAACCTTTACCTGTCCTCCTGAGGGGAGGAAGTCTATGGCAGCTATGGATCTGTCCTGTAATCTGCTCTTCTTCTGTGTCGGATAATGTGGAGTAGTCAGACTAGCATGGGTGTGCCAAAGCCTCCTGGATCGTGCCTGTGTGCTGGTGTGCGTTGTTGCCTGTGTGTAGTTTAACATTTGTTCCGGTTTTGAACTTCAGAGGTGCTCTTTCTGTTCATAGACCACAGACTTACTGTACGAGGCAATAGAAACCCATTCCAGGTGTTGTTTGTGTGTGTGTGTATGTGTGTGTGCACAAAAAGTAGTATGTGCATGCATGAGCGAACTCTTTTCTAATTTTGAGCTTAATGACAACACTGGCGGATCAACATTTTGCTGGTTGAAGTATTACTCCCACAGATAAATCGGGTTCAGGGCGGCCCTCGCTACACCTTAACCCTTTGTGTTTCCCACTTCAGTGACTTTTGTGACTTATCCACGGACTATTTCACGCTAAGCTATACGCCGTCTTTGATCATATTCAGTTGAGCACTGTCGTCTGTAATTTGTCTTAACGAGAGTGACGGGTTCAAGCGTCGTCTGTGCTGCACGTCCAAGCACTAGGCCTGCTCCACGGTTTGTGTTGTGTGTTAGTTCCTACTTAATATCAGTGGGGAGGTGGGTGGCTAGCGCTTAGTCGGACTGTCCAAGTCACAACTATAACCTTTCACGGTTACCATAGCAATAGGAAGTGTTGTCGAGGAGGCTCCTGCTCTTGTGCACTCGAAACGTTTACAGTGTTTGGCATGACCGCGTCTTCGGAGGTCCTTGTTTTTGTTGTGAGGTTGTTCACGACTGTGTGTGTAGATGAGCTGAAGCCATAGGTTGTCAGAAACAAAATCCCCCCCTCCCCGGCGCCCCCCACCCCCCCACCACCACATTTGACTGATCAGAGACTATTTTTGATATGAAAAGAGTCCGAATGAGTTCCAGAGTTTTCGGGTTCCTTATTCGTGTCTCAGCTGTTACTCCATCATCAGTCCGCCTACAGCGACCAAAAAACAGACTGGAAGGAGGAAGTGGAAAAGCAGATAACAACACGATCGGCTATTAAGACCCCACTTCCTGTGTGAAAGCTTCAATATTTTATTTTGGGCATTAATTGAACCCTGACTCTTTCAGGGTTTCTGTCAGAGACAAAAGGTTTGAGGAGTGCTGATTAACGATGAGACATCCACTGCCATATTACAAAGACATGTCATACAACATGAATTAAAAGATAGTTTTTTACTTTTTCAGCTTTGTGTCTTTCTGATTTGGTTGGGTGGAAAGTTTTTCCAAACTTTACAGGGTTTGTCAAGAACATAAACTGCTGTAAAACATTTGAAGTCAGGCTTTAAAGACCCACTAATCCTCTTTTCATCTGTTGGCAAAGCGTTCCCGGTGAGGATGCCGTTTTAGCCAAAACCAAAGGACCCGCCTTGTTTTCCAGGACGTAGCTTCTGCAGAGCAGCAGGAGTTCATTAGAAATTCTCCTCCAAGTTGTGGGCGGGACCGCTGGTGCAGAGCAACCCCGCCCTCCTTCCCCTCGCCTTTGCTGAGAGATTTCTGTTCATGGCCTCCAGCGTATTTTCGACATCACACAGATGCTCTTTTTCAATCGGCATTTTTTCGTCTGCTCCTCAATTATAGCAGTTTGAAAAAAGAAATACTCAATAAGGAAATTTTAAGCTAAAATGTATATTTTCCATCGTAAGAAAAATGTGTTAAAAAAACACTATTTTCATGGGAGTGGGTCTCTAACAGAAATGTGCTCTGATTCAGAAAAACATCTCAAAAGTTTAAAGTATTTTCACCAGGAAAAAGAAATCCAACCAAAGTGAACAGGAATAAAGTGCCTGACGTGGGCAGTGTCTCTTTGAAAAACACCCTTTTAGTCTCGTGTAGCCCCACTGTCACACCTCTTCCCTTCCAGGAAGTGCCTCCAAAATCCACGCTCGCTTCCAGTTCAGTAGCAAGAAGTGCGGCCGAGCCGCGACCACAGATCCGTACTGGTTTCCAGTAAGTAAAAGGCTCCGTCTCGCTCATTTGAGCCGGCTAAAGCTGTAGCTCCGCCCAGTCTGAAAACGGCCTTCAGGATCCTGTACTGTAGCTCCAGACAGCTGCTGACCTTTGGCTCCGCCTGATCCTGGCTTCAGTTCCAGCTCCGGCTCGGCTTTAGCTCACCAGGAAAGCTCCGAAGTAGCTGGCCCTGCCGTCCATCTCCACGGCGCTGGCGTTGCTGACGGTGATGAAGAGGCGGTCGGCCGGCTGCAGGAAGGCGGTGCCAGCTTGATGTAAGGAGAAGAGGCCAGGCTCCTGACCTTGGGGCCAGCAGGCACTCCTAGAAGATTTCATCAGTAAGATGGGCCCCATGTAGGAACTCATCTGTGAGGTACACAACGGGGAAAGACGATGCACATTATTTATGTCCTCGTCTTCACGGCCAAAATCTAGATTTGATCAAAATATATAAAAATATACAATAAAAATGCTTTTCCCTTGCTATGAGTCAAATTTAACTGCAAGACTCCGACTTGATTCATTTATTTAAATAAGTTATGATGCCTTGGCCTTTAAGACCAAATTAAATCTTGAAATGACCAATAAACACATATTTAGGTACATCTGGTAATTGGAAATATTTCTTAAAATAACTAGTAGTTAAAAACAGTTAAAGTAGATATATTTATACACTTTATCTTCAAATGTATCCTATTTTAAGTGCTTCAACAGTCCAACAGTCCATTTTAGAATAAATGTAAAAATGTTTGACTTATAAGTACATTTATGTTTACTTTCACAATTCTGTCCTGCTGTTGTTAAATGCATTTGTACTGTTTTAGTCAAAACTTTATTTGATATTTATTTATTACCTTTTAATAAATGTTTGTTCTGTTACAAATTAAACGTCTGCTTAAAGTCCCCTCAGGTCACCTATTTTCAAAGCCTTTTAGTTCCGATTATGCCGTTTTTAGCAAAAAAAAATCCAAAAATTCGTGTCGTTTTCTAGGACGCGGTTTCTGCAGAGCGGCTCTAGTTCATTAGAAATTTTCCTGATGCAAAGCAACCCAACCCTCCCATTTATGTTGTTGAGAGTTCTTTGTTTACACACTCTCCCAATAGCTTCCAAGCACCTCACACCCACTAAGCCAATAACATTAGCAGAGCAACAAAAATGGCGAGCAACATTAGAGTTATCCAGCCGTACAGTTTAATGTCAATGTCTGCTCAGAAGGGGGAAACAAAGTCGTTCATCTTTTAGTTTTTCACAAGGATTTGAATGAAGAAATGCTTAGAAATGCTATTTTAAGCTTAATTTTCTTTAAATATGTCATCCATCATCAGAAAAATGCTACAAAAAATGTTCAAAACACCAAAAACAGGATCTTCATCGGACTGGGTCTTTAAAAAATATTATGTTAAGTAAGAAAAAATCTTGTTTGATTAGAGACATTGTTCAAAAATATATATTTTTCAGTTCAAATAACGCAGCAAGATGTTTTAGGATGAATTGCTTTAAAGCAGGTTGTTTCATCTCACTGTAAAGTAGTAAATTTGTTTTGTCTTATTTCGATTAAGATATTTAAACTAGAAACTAAACTTAATACTGCAGTGTAAACAAATCTCTCACTAAAATGGACCAGTTTGATGTCGTCTCATGATGGATCATATCTCTGGAATGTGTGTAGTAGAAGTTGCACCTTTTTGTAGATGTACTGCACCAGCTCTGCTCCCTCCTCCGTTTCGGGGTCGCCTGTGGAGGCCAGTCTGAAGTACGTCTGGGCGTAAATGTAGTAGAGCCCGGCTCTGGGCACCAGCAGCTCGCCCCCCCTCAGCTCCATGTTCTGCAGAAAGGACAGGCCCCTCTGGCCCTCCCACGCTCTGATGCGCTCGCCGAAGTACCCCGTCGTACTCCTGGAGCCTGCAGCAGCACCAGACACAAACATAAGAAAACTGACTTTTTTTCTCCAAGATCCAAGGACAACAAGGCTGCAGAGGACAAAAAACAGGTGAATATTTCCACCAGTTTTTAGCAGAATGATAATAGTAATGTTACAAAAGTGACATTGCTTGCAGACAAAGATGTGCAAGGATTTTCAAAATGTGTTTAAATTTCTTTTTGATAATTGAAGTTCCCAAGTAAACACTCAGAACTCCCCTTTGGCTCCCCCTAGTGTCCATCCATAGAAAGTCCCTAAACCAAATATACGCTTACATCAGATCTGACCTTTTTACATAATACATCATAAACTTGAAGTTTTACAATTTTAACAAATGTATTCTATTGTGAAGCAGCTACTATAAAAAATACAGCACAAAAACTTGCAAAAATGTATATATATTTCTCATTAAATTAGTTCAATGTGCCGTAGCCTAGCTTTACATTCTTTAATTTAGTCACAAATGATATAAAACAGTACATTTCAAACGGGTTTTTATAATGCCTTTAGCTTCTGTCCACTGTTTTTTCCTCATTTGTTACAGAATAACCTGAAAGTAATTACAAACCTCAAAGCCGTAAGGAAATTTAAAGACTTTTCTGGAATTTTTATGCGTGCAATTTTGTTTCCTGTTTTCCACCAACATAAAGGCGATTAGAAATGCGCCTTTCAAAAGTGCAGGACACTCAGAGCAGATGCACATGTGCAGGTTCTGACATGAGAAAGGAGCTCAATTCATGCCTGCAGGCCAATTCCTTGAGTGCAGCCTGGAAAAGGAAGCCTTTTATCCATGTGAATCTCAGTGGTTAAATGCAAAATTGGTTTGAACATGGATTAATTTAGACATTAGAAAATCCTCCTCACTTTCTTCTATTGGTGGCTTGAGTGACGAGGCAACGCCGGTCACATGTGCGCCGACTTTAGGAAGAGGGACGCCTGGGATCCCCGGGTGCAGGACGGGCAGAACACCTGTTAGCTTATCTGTTAAACCCAAACACACAGGAGGCTCAGTGGGAAAGGTCAGGAAGCAATCAAAACTCTGCAAGGGAATTGTTTTTTACTTGACACAGCGCTGGAAATCTCCTTCTGGAAACTGTCAGCAATTTTCTGAAAGAGAACACAACACATTGTGGAACTTTTGCATTACTCAGAGGTACGGAGGGTCAGAAGGGTCAAACCGGAATTGAAAACATTCCCAAATGTGGTGATAAGAAAAGAATGCTTTATTGTTTTTAACTATAATTAAACCTGGTCCCGACCTTCTCTATGAGGTAGTGGAGCTGTTGAGTGACCTGCCAGCACGGGTCACTGTTTTTGTCCTCAGCAGCAGAATCAACCACCTCTGACGGCAGCTTGACGTTGATCAGGCAGGACACGCTGCTCTGGGAGAAGTTCTCCTGCATCTGTCACGCACAAAAACACACAAAAAATGCAGTTTATCACTGGGTGAGATTTGATTGTGAGCTCTCAGACTGATGTGTTTTGGTTTTTCTCGTTTGGTCTTTCTGACATAACCTTGTATTTTCTTCAGCAAAGTGAAAATGACATCACAAACTGAAATGAGATAAAGATATATGTAAAACAAAAACACCAGACAGAGCAAAAAGGAAAGAACCACCAAAGTAGTCCATAACTAACCAGCACTAAGGAGACAAACGTAAAGAAAAAGAAGGAATAAATAAACAAGTGTATGTTTGTCAAAGAACAAACTCCTAGGTTTTATTTTAGCATTTTTACTAGTTCATATTTGCTATGGTTATATAACATTAAATAGAAAATAACAATACAATAAAATCATTTCATTCCAAAAGTATTATAAAACAAAACTATGTAAAGAATAAAAAATGCCATGTTGACAGTTTAGTATCTTCATCTTTATAGTAAAGATATGGCAAACTAAGCAGAAGTTACAATATTTTGTATTTTTAATAGAAAATTACTATGCAATTTGATGTAAACACTGTTTACTTGATTGTTTACAGCCCTGTGGACGGTGTACGTAAAAAAAGCTTACTTATGCCCAAACATTTACATTTGTTGGCTGTATATATATAAAAAACTATATTAAAATAAACATTTTTGGGAGGAAAATGAGCTTTACCTAAAAGACAATGAGCCTAAAATGTCACAGGTGTGAATGATGGGGGCGGGGTTTGTTTGTGCCTCAGCCAATAGTAAGTCAGAACCACCTGCATTCTGACGTTTTCTAGTTTTCTCCTGGTAAACAGTGGCACCTTTAGAAGTGGCACCTCCTCCAGCAGCGTGAAGTGCTTTCGTTTCCTCTGGTAACTGTCTGTCCTACAGGGACTTCTTCATTCGATCTCCTCTCAGACAGGCAGACGTTGTGCAACAGCCGTGGTGCGTTTGTGTCGGTTCTTCACGGTCAGGTCTTTTCTGCAGAGGTTAGTTCCTGTCCCCTTTGCTCCCCCCCTGTGCTCCTCTCTGCTCCTCAGGAGGTTGAAGGAGTGCTGGTGAGGCTTGACGCAGCGCCACGGACTAGCGCGCGCGCGGCGGCGGCGCTCGAACCAGCGACTTACCGTGTTGAGGACTCTGCTGAAGTACATGAAGCTGACGGCGACTGCGATGGTCTGCAGGAGGATAGCGGCGAGGACGACGAGCCCCAGAGCCTGGACGGACAGAACCATGGCCGAACCTCTCAGGAGCAGGAGGACCTCTTCAAGCAGGCTGGACGGGTTTGATGGAGCTCCGCTGCGGCTCTGCCCTCAGGGAGGAGGAGGCAGGAGGAGGAGGAGGAGGAGGAGCAGACGGGAGGTATGAAGAAGCGCTCTGACTTCCTCAACCCTCAGGAGAAACGGGCGCGGAGCTTCAGGGTGACTCCAGGTGAGGCTGGAGGGAAAATATAAGGAAAATTCAGCTTCAAAAAGAGATGAATCCATTTAAAGTAAAATGGATAAAGAAAAAACAAACACTAAAAGAGCTAAAAGCTTTTCCGAAAACAAAAAGTTGGGAAGAAATTGTAATTTTTATTTAACATCAGCAGGAAAACTGATAACTTTTATAAAAACAGCCGTTTAGGGTCATGAACTGAGAAAAGAAAAAAATCAAATTTGAATGAATTAAAATGATCTGATCAAAGTAACTCTTGGCAACAAGTAGTATAGTAAAATATAAAATGTATTCTATAGAATTTGAACATTTTAAGTTTGCAATGTGTATGAAAAGTAAACTTAAAGTATACTGTTTTACTTTTAGTATAGACTAAGTATAGTTGTAGTACACTTAAATAGACGACTTTTTGCTAAGGAAAGATTTATTTATATTGCTATTGGAAAAAATGATCATAAATCAAATAGCCTAAATAAAAATTAAAAATAATGGGGAAAATAATGGGGAAAAAATAACAATTATGTTTAAACTGTAGTGAAAAGGTAACTCTCTCCTGTCATTTAAATTCTAATAATGTTTTTCCAAATTACAACATCCAGACAGAAATGCTTTTCTTCTTCCAGAAATCTATTAAAGTCTCAATCCGATCATCTTTTGATCTATTGTCCGAAGCGTCCCCAGTGCTCTTTCAGTTATGATTCTGCTGTTTTTAGCCCAAAAACCAAACACTGTCATTTTCTGGAAAAGCTTGTGCAGAGCATCCGTACTTTATTAGTAATTCATCTCTGAGTTGTGGGCAGGACCGTTGCCACAAAGCAACCCCATCTCCCCTTCCCCTCCTCTTTTCTGAGAGCTCTCTGTCGACATTCTCCCAGGGGATTTTTGACGCAAAAAATACTTTTTCAAACTGCATTTTTTTAAATTCACTTCTAATTCCCATTGATACCAATAAATAAATTAAAAAAAGAAATACTCGGATGGAAATTTAAGTTTGTTTTTCTTCTTCGTGCCACAAGAACGTGTTAAGAAAACACACAATGTTCATCAGAGTGGGTCTTTAGTAATAAATGTCACTAAAAGCAGTCGCTCTGTTAACCTTTAATACGTTTACCTTCTATTTCTATGCTGTAAATGCTCACATTGTGATGCTGGAGAGGAACTGCTTCGCTTTAACAGGAAAAGACTCCGTCACTCGGGAATTCTTTGCGCACAATGCCCGTAGTTTTACCCCTCTGTTTACTCCTGAAGACGTCTGAAACCCAAAGGAAAAAATCATTCATCATTTGACTTTCTAAATGTATCGATTTTTCATTTAGCCTGTTTAACACTGAAGCTGCTCTCGTTGATCTCCTCTTGAAGCTTTTCAGCGGTTCTGTATTTTGACCTCTGTTTTTATGATGTCACATGACTGCAGTTTGATAAAGAAAACAGACTTCAGGTTTCATGCGTATGCTGGGCATCGGGGCTCTGCGTTGTTTGGAAAAAGTCTTTCCTGTTATTGTCCATGGGGGGCTGCAGTGATGGAGGCTTTGGTCCAGCTCTGTGTAGACTTTGTCCCGCAGAAACGGTTTCTTTAAATGATTCCCGCTGACCTCTGACCCCTGCTCCATTGTCACTGACAGGAAGTTGCACACAGATCCTGGAAGTGGCCCACCCTACACTCTCAAATGGTTAAAACACTAAAAACTTTTACCCAAAAAACCACCTTAACTGGAGCTTTATGTCCTGATTTTCACAATCCATGAACTTTGGACATGTGGAATGTTTTTCTTTCTACTTTATCTTTATTACACTTTCCGGCCTCCCGGTTATTTTAAAAGAATTTCCCAGCAGCCTCCATCTGTCACCATAGTCCATGTTTCTCTCCTGGCTAACTGACAGCAGAAGAAAATTAGTCTGTCGCTCTTTTTTTCTTTTTTCTTTTTTCTGTCTTGACGGGAATCTTCTTAATACATGAGGTAGCCAGGTCGAGGTTTGTTAAAAAAAAACAACAACAAAAAGGATGAATGCTCTTTTAACCGAGCCAGTTCCCAGGGTTGGAGAAGGAAGGAATGGAGAAGGTAAGCTGAACCTCCAGTCTGTCAGGCCGCAGGCATGAAAGATGACTCCCTGAGAGACATACCTGCCTGTGCTCCCTGCAGGAAACACGCCGCCTTTTTTTTTCTTCCTGTTTGGGCCCGGTCATCCTGCCACCTTTGACTGCACTTTTCCTTTTTTTTTTTTCACGTCCTGTACAATAACTCTTTAAAAGTCAAAGCGAGAAATGAAGGATTTAAATCAAACATGACAAGAACTATAATTGTGCAAAGTTTTAATGGATAAAATCAGTAAATTAGGTTTTTTTTTCTTTTTTTGTTCTCTGAGGTGAAAGAGGTATGGAAAAGTTTCCCAAACTACTGCAGAGCTGCTCCATTTCTGGAAAGAAAAATATTCCTTTTTCTTCTTCTTTTTTTTTTAGCTGAGTAGTTTGACTGCGTCCACCCTCCTCACTCCCTTTCCCTCCCTTGAGGGCTTCTCCTCTCTAAGTTCCTCAGAATAAATTCGCGTACTCTCCCCAAAATTCCCACCCAAGCACAACAGCTGCTCATTGTCTTTTTATGTGAAATAAACAGCAGTGCTGAAAAATGCAGCACAAAGTGTTGCCAGGAATGGAGTTTAGTAAAGTGCATCGCTTAGATGGAAAGCGACGGTCAGTTTAACCCTCCTCCTCTTTCTCCTGAGCACACAGGATTTGATCACATTTGGAAACAGATGCTGCGATGAATTTCAAATGAAGCTTTTGTTTGTTCTCTGATGATGTTCCAAGAAATTTCCTCTTGAGAATAAACAGAAAATATCTCATGAGTTTCCACAATTTTACACAGAACCTATCCTGAGTAAAATTCAAAATCAAGATTAAAATAAATAAAAAATTGTAAATTAATTAAAAACAAAATTAAGCTTGACTTTTCCAATAAAGCTGTTGATACTTGCCAAGTTGTTGTTTTTGTTTAAATGGTCTCCAATTTTTATTGTTTGAGAAGACTTAAAGATAAAGTTGTTGTTTGTATTTTATAATCATGATAGTAATTTTTAAAATGTTGTCATTTTGACCTCCAAATCTGCTGTAGAACTGTAGATGTTTATGAGGATGTCTGGAAATGTTACGATTCACCAGCAGAGGGCAGTGTTGCACTGTTTTTCAATCATTTCATTTCGAACTGACAAAGCCTTTTGTTTGTTTGGAAAAAATGTTTATTAGATTAAAAACTATATTTTTTTTATTTGAGGAAGCTAGAAAACTGAAGTTAATGTTGTAAAATAAGTAAATATTGTTTAAAAAGCCACTTTCAAAATGTTTCTAGCCTGTGATTTCTTTTATTTATAATGCAGGTAAAAAAACAAATTTAAGCTGAGTTATAAACTGTATCTAGAAAAGAGAATCTTTTATTTTTATTTCATTTAGGAAAAGATTTGTGAGCGTCACAGCAGCTCAGAAGAGTATACCTTTCTTTGAAGGACTGAAAGTTTGACTTAAGTCACATCTTATAAATATTAGGAAATATAGATCTACATCTTAAAGTGTTCATAGACGAGTCAGGACTTTGGGTTTGTATACCGCTCTGCTGCTAGTAGAGGTCAGCAACACTGTTCACGCCATCATTCCAGGCAGAAACATAGTTAATTCTAAAAAATAAAATAATATATTATGGTCTGTAGAAAAGTGTATAAGTTCCTCTACAAATTCTGGAAAAATATATATTTTTTGTAAATACTTTTATTTAAGTCCACATTATTGTGCATTTTAATTGAAGTTTCCATAAACACGTAAAATATAAATGTCAACCTGGTTGTTTAAATTTATTTTAAATAAAAATTTTACTTAATTATAGGTATAATATTTCTATATTTTGTTCAAAAGATATTCAAAAAATAATCCAGGTAGTAAAATAGTTATAGAACAGTAGAAAAACAAACTTTTAAAAACTTTTATTGAATCATTAATTACATGCTTGAAAACTTGTGATCTATTCTGAAAATATTGAATCATTTGATTGTCAACAGGCACAACAAAGTTTTTTTTCCAAACTTGTCAGAGATTAGTTTGTGAATCAGTGCTAAAACATTTATGATTAAATGAAGCTGATCAGTCAGAATCAAATGGAAATTAAAATTTTTATAAAAATGTTAATGAAAAATGTAGCAATAGTTTTTTGTTTAGAGTGCTAACTGCTTTTATTTCTAAGGGTAAAGGAAGTGACTGCATGTTTTGTCTGTAAAAAGCCTCTCTTTAGTAGTTGATGTATCTTTCTGTCAGGCTGCAAATTTCTTCCTAACAGTAGAAATTTCTGTATAAAAGTTGAGACGGTCGCAGACTCGTTTGGACCCTGAGTTTGGAAGGAAAACTCGTTATTTACAGAGTTGGGTTTAGTGCATTCACTTCCTGTTTCCTGCAGAGCTTTGCTCAAAGCTCTCACAGGTTGCTCTGCAGCCAGCTGACGTAAGCGCGGACCGCCCTCTTCCCCACATCAAAGTCCAGCGGCCAGGCGATGAAGCCGAAACAGCCGTGAAAGCCGTCCTCCAGGTGCTCCACGCTGACGGTGACGCCGGCGTCCCGTAAGCGCTGAGCGTACATCAGCCCGTCGTCCCTCAGCACGTCGTACTCGCACGTCATGATGAAGGCACGCGGGCATTTGGCTATTGCCGCGGCTTCGGCCAAGAGCGGCGCCGCCCGCCTATCCAGAAGCCCCGGCACCTTCTTCAGGATCTCCGGTGATCCCTTCTTCTCCACCACGAGCGGCGTGTGGTTCTTCTTGAACTTCGGCGGAAGCAGGACGGTCCAGTCCAGCCGTGACCTCAGCTCCGTGGTGAAGGCGGAGTGGAGCGAGCTGCTGTGGTTATTTGCTATGAACTGAGGCAGCAGGGAGAGGTCCGCGTTGAGGTACTGCAGCCAGAACCTGACCATGGTGTGGCGAGGAAGTACGGCCATGTTCTGGTTCTGCACATAAGACGGAGTGTTGAAATCCAGAGCCTGAAGCACCGGGTAGATCAGAGCCTGGACGCTGAACTTCACGGGCACGCCGTCGTCCGTGGAAATCTGGAAGGACACAAACGCATCAGGCGATGTCTTCATCCACAGAACCGGGCCAGGCGGGTCTCGTTTGCACCTCCTGAGCGACCGCAGCAGCCAGGTTTCCTCCAGCGCTGTCTCCAGAAACCGCCACACGCTCCGGGTCGATGGCGTACCGAGCCAGAACTTCAGGAGATAAGAAGTGTTTGGCAGCAGCTAAGCAGTCCAGAAAGGGCTCTGGGAAGTGGACCTCTGGATACAGGCGATAGCTGCAAACACAGAGCAGTGAGCTGCAGCTGGAGGCAAAACAAACCCACCGCTGCCGGCCTCAGACGCACTTACTCCACACTGACCACCACGCAGTTCAGCTCATCAGAAACCATGCTGCTGATGGAGTCATAGGTCCCAAATTCTGCAGCAGATGGAAGAGAGATGATGCTGAATTATTCCTAGAAAGACTCATTCCGAATGACAGTTTTGAGCTCAGACAAGAAAATGACTGGATTTAGTCGTCTACAAGTGGAGGCATCAGAATGGGCCGCTGACTGTTGGATCCGCTTGAACACAAGCGTGTACGTCTCCGTTCTCCTCATCAGAGCTGGCATCTGGCTCAAAACAGTACAGCTGGACAGCTCCACTGTTGCTCGCCATTATTGTTGCAGCATTACTGTTAGTTTGTGGTTGGGAGGGGCTGTTAGCTAGCTGTAAACAAAGGGATCATGGGACATTAGCGGAGGGTTGCTCCACACCAACAGTTCTGCCTGCAAGGAATTTCTAATATACTCCTGCCCCTCTGCAGAAACTATGTCCTAGAAAAGGAGAAGTTATTTTGATTTTTGGCTTAAAACGGGATTGTTAAAAGACCACTGGGAACGCTTTAAAATCAACCCAAAATATAGTTGCAGTGGGACTTTACCTGGTGTAAAATATCATAACTTTACTTTCTAGTTGTACCTTTTTATAGATATTTATCTGTCTGGTTTTCGGCGTTTACTACAAATTCGTGACTGCAACTACATTCCTCACTTTTTGTCCAATCGAAGAGCGGTTAACGAAAACTTCAGAACTTCCCGAGCTTCCCGAAATACTTTATGGGAAAGAACTTATAAATTAGATTATTCAAAAGCTGACTAAATTTTTTTTACAATCGTATAAAAGTACGTTTATTTTTGTCAAACATGTTAAATTAAGCTGAGTTGGTTAATTTAAAAACGCTGCATAGAAACAAATGTGGTAGCATTTGTTTTTTTTTTTATCTGCAGGCACAGGTTTGATTATTTTTTTTATCCTTTTACTTATCACTTCTTACACACAGAAACTTCTTTAAGTCTTTGTACTTTTTTAAAAAAAAGAAAACATTGTTTAAAAAGCTATTTTGTTGATGTGACAAATCAGTTTATTTATAAAGTTTCTGTTTTGATTCAATTCAGTCCAAATAATTTCAAGTCTGCGTCTTCTGCTGGTGCATGGGTGAGGAAGCAGGGGGCGACAGCGAGGCTCAAACTAGCATCTGTACTCACTGCCACTTCCAAAGGCCCAGCCGCCTCCGTGGAGATACATCAGGCCTCTCCTCAGATGGCCCTCGCCGCCCGCCGGGGGCTCGTAAACTCTCACCGGGACGCCAGCGAACGTGGTGTCTGTGAATTTGACCCCTGGGATGACTCCTCCCCTGGAGTCCACGGTCATGAACCCCTCAAAGCTCTCCAACGAACTCTTGACAGAGCTGATGGAATGACCCAGGTCCAGCCATTCCTTTAAGAATCCCTGAAGAAACGAGAGGGAGGGGCCATTAACTAATACATACACCCTTTTGAGAGGGTCCTACCCCGGTCTTTGAGAGGCCGCACCTCACACCTGATTCAGGTGCAGCCGTTAGGGCAGAGACACCTGAAAAACCAGCAGGACGCTGGGCTAGGACTGGGATCGGGATCGGACAGCCCTGCCCCAAAACGTGTGAAAGGTCAGGAGAAGAAAGAGGAGTTGAAGGATTTGAAGTGTCGTCATGCACCGTTTTTCCCACTGAAGGGTCAGAGTGAGTCAGGGCGTCTGAGAACGCAGCTCCATGGAACAGATCCCGCCACACCAGTTTCTAAAGTGCTCATTTACCTCGTGGATTTTTGGGAGGAAACCTTCATTACGAACCAAAGTCAGGGTTTGTCCTGCAGAAGACAATCGGAGGCGATTCAGAGCTAAATTCTGTGGGTGGGTGACGGGTCGGTCAGGGTGTGCAAACACAAATGCACTGACTGACGTTCTTGCGAAATGAAAAAACACTGTTGTAAAATGTTTTGTGTGTGTGTTTTAATTTTTTTATTTCGGTCTGGACAACATTCTTGATGGCAAAACGTGTCGTTGCATCATTTTTCCGTCAGGTTGTTTGGAGAATTTGGTTATAATCTCCTGAATAAATCAAATAGTTCTGCTTTATTTTAGGCCAAAATCTAAAAAACCTAAGAAAGTTAGAAGAAAAAGTGAATTAAACTTAAGTTTATTAACAAAATTATATTTTTTAAATGAACAGTTTTTGCTTCTGTTAATGTGAAATCAGTGTACAGGGATTTATTTCTTCAGGATTTTTAACAGAATATATGTAAAAAATCCATATTACATCTTTCATTTAGTCTAAACATTAGTGGGTTCCAGTAACTTAGTGCACCAATTCTTTAAAAAAATTCTTTGACTTTCAACAGAACAGCTTCCTTCATAAACAGACGAATAGAGTCGCTCTAATAAATGTTGCCTTTGCTCTGTCAGTTTCAAAATGTAGACCAAAGGTGAGACAGCAGCGCAATGATCTGACAGCCTGCCAGAAAAAAAACTGTTTAATGCTCCACGTTCTCTCTTTTTTTTATACGATTTTTGAATTTTCTCTTCATGCAAAGTTGTAGTTAAGTGTTTGCTTGCAAATAGAATCAATGGAAATGTTTAAAGAGGGTGTGGACTTTATCTAAAAAAAAAAAACAAAAAAAACTGGACTACAGTATATTGCAAAACGTTTACAATCAACGTGCATACATTTCATCAGTAGGTGAGTTATAGTCGGGTCAAAGTCCACTTTTTTCTCTTCCATATATACATGTCTATATTTTACAATTTCTGCAAAGCTAAACAGGGCAAACTAATATTTTTTTATGCACGTGTGTCCTGCAGGACAGAGCCGCTCTTCTTACCAGGTGCATCATGGTCCTGAACGTCGCGTCCAGCATCATCAGCTTCCAGGGCTTCTCGATGGCGTCCGGCAGCGGTTGGTAGATGTAATAAGCGACCGCGACGGTCAGCAGCGCGGCAACCACAAGCGGCTTCCACTTCATCTTGGTGCATCTGTCAGCTGCAGCTCCTCCTGTCAACCTATTATGTCAATCGTACCCGACCGGAAGTGAGCTGAGGGGACTTCCGCTTAAGCTAAAACTCAATCTTGGTCCTCGGAGTAAATTCAAATATCTACAATTAATTTGTTTAAAGACACACTTTGGATTTATTTTATGTTGCGGAGTAAAACAGTCTTCATGTCCGAAATTTCTTTTGTAAATTAATTCACATTTCTTTAACAATACTTTTATTCTGAAAGGCCAGCAGTTGCACGAAGGGGTTTCTGGGAATTTGAGTGTTTGATTAAATTTGCTCAAACTGTACTGCACGTTTGTGACCACTGAAGGACGCTGTAAACTTACCGATCCATTCAAAGAAATAAAGTTAAGCAGATTAAAATAAAACGAAATAAATAGTATTATTATTAAGAAATTCTGTTTTGTTCTTAGTAGCTGAAGTAGCTCAAAGTTCCTTTTTTGTGTGTGTTTATATCAGTCTGCAATTTCATATTTATTTGGCTGTGTTATCAAAATCTAGACGTTTACAAAAATACTGAATGTCTATAAAGAAAATTTAATATTCTGATTATTAATTTAGTCTGTCTTTAATGGCAGTATTTTATTGTAACAGAGTTTTTATAGTTATTATAGATATAGTTATTATAGATACAAAAAAGCTGCAATAAGTATGAAATGAAAATATCAAATCATTCACTAAAATGTTTTTTTCTAGGGAAATTTCATCTTGGAAAAAATGCAGAAAGTTGTTGGAAAATCTGCACTTTAAATTCTATCCAGATTAATAATTTTGGTTCATTTCTGTTGATATTTTTTCTCCACTTTTAGTTAGCTTTACTCTCTACAGATATAATGTGATTTGATGCAGCTAACACAGGTTCTGAATGGGATTTTATGCCATCAAAGGTTCATAGGAAGAATTTCGATGTGTTCATGATGAACCACTCTGACCATTCTGTTGCCTGCAGACTTATTTTCAAGACTGGTTCAAATGTGGGTCAAACACCCAGAGAGGCGGAGGAACTGACGTCAGAGACGACGCTGCACAGAGTGTCGGTCACATTTTTATGTGCTATTAATCGTCCTGTCAGTGCCTTTCCCTGGTGGCTCCCAGCAAGACAAACCTTAGCCTTGATAAAGATTTGGCCCTAGAGCTGACTTTCCAAAACAGAAGCAGGAGCAACAGACTGACAGGCAAACCGACGCGGAGAACAGACCGGAGCAAGAAGCTTCATTATATGACAGAAAAAACCCTCACACACTAGCTTTTCATAAGTGACAGATATTTATAGTCCAGTTTTCTTTATGGTTTACATTCCATCTTCTAAGCCCTTAGATTCTGGACGTATTGACCACATTCAGCACTTGATCAATTTCCATGAGCCGCTGGTAAACGAGCGTCAGCAGGAAACCCAGGCTGTAAATTTGATATATGTGCTTTCGTAAGAGACTGCGTGATCATGTGTGGCAGAAAAGTGTGCATTAAAATTCCCCCTAGCTTTCCCCTCCCTGACTGCTGTGTGCTGGCCCGCCGTCTCCCTGCAGTCTGTGGTATGGCGGGCAGAGACGGGGGCCCCTATCTCCTGTCGCTGGCTGGAATTACACTTATGGTCATTTAACTCGACCTGAGCGCACAGAGCAGAGATGGAGGGCTTTTTTTCCCTCCATTTTTAGTTTACTCAGCCTCAGCCTCTGACGCCACCATCAGAGGCGTCCTGTGATTACACCTCCTAACCTGCCCTGCATCTGGTATTTTGATCTAGGGCAAATTAGGACAGAAAACCAGATCTAACAGAATGTAAAGGATGTTTTACAGCTGTGTGCTGCATGTAGAAACCAGAGAACACAAGTCGACCCTAAATATGCTCCAACCGACACTCTCCTGCCAGAGTCGTTTACAGGAAATTGCTGCACATGAAATCAGGAATGTCTTTGAGTGTCATCAGGGATGCTGACTGTGGTTGTGTGACCACAGCTGCAGAAGATGGATGAAGGCATCCAGGCTCATTTTCTCCTCTCATATTATCACAGTGAGTCACAGTGAGGAAAGGTGAAACTGATCCTGAGACTCGGAGCAAAAAGGACACTATCGTAAAATAAAGTAATGAATGGGATGTAATTGGATTATTAAAAGCAATCATTTCAATTCACTTTCAGCAAATCATTTTTGACTCCTGTCGGGTTAGATATGTGTGGAGCTGCATTTTGGACACAAACTAATGACTCAGAAGTTCAATATTTACATTGTTTTTTTTTCTTATTATAAATATTTGTTTTTATGTTCAGAAAATTGAAATGACAACATCTCCAGATCCATAGAAGACAGGCTTTTGCATCTTCAAACTCAAACATGAAAAGGAAAATCATGGCTGTGTCATGGTACCTCTATCAGTTCTGTTCCTGACGTGACTTAACTGTGACCAACGAGGAAACAAACCTTGTTTTTACTAAAGGGAGTTCTGGTTGGATCTGTGCCAGCTGGACCTCAGCTGTGGAGGTGGGAGAAATTGTTTTTCATAGGCCTAGAAGCTCATGAGTTTTATAATTTCATACCATTTTCCGGAAAATGCTCTCCTTTATTAAATAATTCTTTTCACCGACAGAGCCATCTTCTGTCTAGTTAGTGTCACACTTCTGTTTCCTGGGGATCCTGGAGAAGACTGACGAAGAGCTCCTCTGTGGTTGGAAGCACAGGTTGGAAAAGTCATCATGCCGACAATTGGCCGGGGAGGTCAAAAGTCACGCTGATGTGGACACCCGCATGCCTCAGGCCTGACCTTTAACATGAGGGGACACGAGGGCACCCCCTCTGCTGAGGAGGGCAAACATGCCCACCCTCCTCTTTGATGGACTCGTTGGCAAATACAACCTCATTAAAAGGCCGGTCCTGACCTCTCGCTTCCTCTCCGGCATGCTCAGCTGACGCGCCGGCCCTCTCCCATGAGCCTCCACCGGCTCCAAATGCGATCCTGATGTTCTGTTAACCAAACTCCCCCCCCTGCTTGTCCCCCTCCGCCATAAGCGAGGTTTTCAAGTGTGGTCTGGGGGCTCCTCCCCTTGTCCTCAGCTGCTGCGGCAAAATCGTTGACAAGAGGCAGCTGTTGCGGTGGCGGGAGCAACCAGAGAAGATGCGCAGATTATCCGACTCATGGCGGGAGTCACCTCCACTTCCACTTACAGACCAAGAGGAAAACCTGACAAGAAGGGGGAGGTTCTTCTCGCCCTGTTAGACAGCTGGTGTCATATAACGCAGTAATAAAACTCTTCCCCTTTTAACCATCATTTTCATGTGACATATATGACAAACCCCAGACAGAGAGAGAGAGACACAGGCAAGCAGGCTGTGCTTGTAAAATGGCAAATGTAGGCCAGGATTTTTTTAACTTGGCTTTGGTAACAGCCTCCCCTCCTGCTGGCCTGCCAGATTTGGGCCCAAACAGTTGAGCTGCAGTTCGTTTATAAGTTCCTGTCCTGCATTTTTGCAGCTGAGGCTCAGATCCAGGTGCCCGCTCCTCACATCTCCTGTGTTTGTGCACACTTTATCCCCGCTGCTGTGTGAGGCGACACACCCAGCTCCATTGTGGCACAATGTGTCAGCACCCTCTGTGCCTTCTCTTTTATCTTCCACCCATCTCTGCTTCATCTCTTTTGAGCTCAGTGCTGTAAAGCTCCTTCAGGTGTGGCAGGTCTTTTAGGGAATTTGAGTCTTCTCCTTCAGTGAGCTGAAACAAAGCCTTTCAACTTACTAGGTTTGTTTCTCACTTTATTTTCCCCCTCAGGAACATTTTTTGTGCAGAATTTGGCGGATTAAAAAGGACTTTTGCATGCAGTATTTGCTCTGACAAAGATAAACAACACAAACCCCACTGGATTGCCTAGATTTGACCCAAAAAGGGTCATTTGCGTCATAAAACTGAGTCTTTAATCTTTACAAACCTTGCATTGACAGTTGGTTTTTCAATAACTGCACATTCCCGTTTTTTGCTGGAAAACAATCTAATTGGGTCATTTTACACTGAATAAAATGACAAAAGCTGTTTGAAAGTATATTTTATGATATTTGTGATGATTGTTGTCTTTGTGTTTTCTGATATGTTTTGGTTTCTTAAAAGTCTTAAACGAGATAATTATGACTTTTCTCGTTTTCTTTAGAAAATGTTTTTTTTAAATTCATTTTTTGGTTATTTTTAAATTTCATTTTTCTTTTATCCATCTTTCCCATTTCAAATCCTGCTTCCTTTTGGGCTCACAGGGCTGCTGGCGCCAACCCAGCTAATGTTGGGTGAAGGCAGGGTACACCCCGAACCGATCGCCATTGAAGCATGGTTTTGGATTGTGGGAGGAAGTTGGAGTACCTGGAGAAAGCCTTTGCATGCAACTGGAGGTTCCAGCCGGGATTCAAACCCCTGTACCATTTTGCATTTGTTTTATTATGGCCACTTGTGGGCGAAGGCAGGGGACACCCTGGACAGGTCGCCAGTCTGTCGCAGGGTAGAATGTCCACAATCACTCACCCATGCACTCTCACACTCACACCTATGGACAATTTAGGTTGACCAATTAACCTATGAAGCATGTTTTTGGACAGTGGGAGGAAGCCGGATTCCCCGGAGAAAACCCACGCATGCACGGGGAGAACATGCAAATTTCCAACAGAAAGGTCCCCCATTGATGTTTTTTTTGGTCCAGGTCCCCCAGCTGGGACTTGAACCGGGGCCTTCTTGCTGTGAGGCAAGAGCGCCAACCACTGCGCCACTGTGCAGCCCAATCGAATCAATTATTCAAGAAAAAAAATGTAAAAATTTAATTTAAATAGAATCAATTATTTAAATTAACTTTTTACATTTTTTAAAATTGTTTTATTTTGAAAATCGGCCTTTCCTCGACATGTATTTCCAGTCCAGTGCCCACACCTGTCTGACTGCAGATCTCTCCCACTGGTATGTTGAGCCATCTTTGTTTTCTTAGGTCTTTGCCAAATGACGGTTTAGTCTGAGTAAAGTCCGTTTGTTTTCCTGTCACTGCTTTGTGGCGTCTTCCTGTTAGTTTGTTCCGTTTCCCCTATTTGTGTTTTCCTCCTGTTATCCAGCTCTGGCTCTTTTTATTTGTAAAATTAGATTTATTCAGCACTTTTGTTCATTTACTGCTCAAAGGCATCAGGGGGCCATTGATGCTCTTTTTGCAGTGAGCACGCACACTTCTGGACTCAGAGGAGATTATATAGAGATACATCTAAATAGCACGCCTTTGTCGGGCTGGTGGAGAAGTAAATCAGAAAATGCAATTTCTGTCTGTAATGAGAAACAAAAACATTTGTGGAAATGACAAAGAAAATATCTGCTCTTTCCATAAACATCCTGATTATAGAGATTATTTAGAGGAACGTATCCTTAGACAGGAAGAAGAAATGCAAATGTAAGGAAAAGTTGTGTCCCCTTGCAGCACTGAGTGCTTGAGGGCATTTTGCGGCCGTGAGTGGTTAACTAAGCAATAGGCTATCTGATCTCACAAACGGAGTTTTCTTTTGTTCTTGTGCGTGAAATGCATATGAAATCCAATTTCAAAGCATTGCATGACCAAACTACAGAACATCTCATTGTTAAAACAAGCCATGAAAACAAATCTGTTTATATATTTTTTTTTAAAACAAGTCTTTAATATCAGAGAAAGACAGTGATGCTTTTTTGCATGTTGGTAATCTGTTTATTTGATGACTATAATACATTTTTAATAATTATTTTCTGAAAGGATTTTGATGTCAGTAAACACATTTCTTTAAAAACTTTGTTTGTCCTCAAGTTTTCGTTTTGGTCTTTACATTTAAGTTTGGATACTTTATCACATTGTTGTGTGAATTACTCCCAAGGTAAGAAACAGTACAGTTTACTTGTAACAGTAAATAATATACCATACAATATTACTGTCTCTTTGTAGTCATTTCTTTTTTATACCTGCAGGAACAGTATCAAAGTACAAAAAGTACCACAAAGTATTTCACATGTAGGTGAGGGGCGATGTGTTTTTTTTAATGATAGATGATGGACTTGATATCGGATTGGGCAACTATATATTAGGACTTAAACACTGTCCATATAACCTAACCTGACAGAATCAAATATATAAGGATTTATGCTAGAGGAACAAGCAGACAAATGTTTTCTATGCAACTGTAATTGTCACTTTGAAAAGTTCAAATAAATAAAGTAAATTACTTCATATAGTTGGGATTGACCGACCACTAGCAGGAAAAGGGTTTTGTTTGTGTCATTATCTCTTCAGCCACTAAAGTTTTGTGGGTTCAGTCAGAATTACTCACTAGTGCTCTATGTTGGACACTCGCCATTTTTTGGGGGGTGTCTGAATCAAAAGTCTGTGGGGTTGTGTCCAAAATTCTTTCCCTACTCACTATATAGTGCATTCGCCATTTTGTAGTGCTGTCCGAATCTACAATTCCAAAATCGAATGCCCTGGAAATTTCCCAGAAGTATCTGCAAAAAAACGGACGCAGACCGCAATGCATTGCGTCGGATCTTTTTTTTTTTGCCAATAAATGTATTTAAATGTGTTTTTGTAAATAAACCATTCACGTTTTTATCTTCAAAAGACTTAGGACTCATAAATAATCGTCTCAAAGCGCTCACATCAATTGGATTTTAGCTTTGTGAAATCGATGACGTCATATCCGCCGTAAAAAAAAAAAAGTAATGAGCATGGTGTCCGAATTGCTTTTAAAATCTGCTACATAGTGCCGCACTATACAGTTTTTTAGCAGTTAGGGGTTAGAGTGAGAATTCAGACACAGCCTCTGTAAAAAAAACAATATGCCTCAGTACTGACGTATATAGACCACAATGCATTGCGTTTGAATGTGTCATGGTTTGGGTTTCTTTTGTCTTGGTTTTTGCTTTATTTCTTGTTCTGTCATGTTTGGTTCTGTTTCCTGTTTTATTTTGAAAGGTGTTCTGTTTTGTCATGTTCCTGAGTTTTACTTCCTTGTCCCTATCTGTCCTGATCTTGTTCACCTGTGTCTTGTCTGCCCTGTGTGTACTTAAGTCTCGTCTCTCCCTTCCTCTTGTGCTGGTCCATTAACGTCACTAATGTCTTTAAGGTCTCTTTGTCCCTGACTCCCTTCATGCCATGTTTCATGCTTTGCCACAGTAAGTTTAGTTTTAGTTTTGTTATCCTGCTCTGCAGCGCTTTTTGTTTGTGATTAAACACCTTGCCTTGGAACCGTGTGCCTCCTGCCTCTGCGTCTGGGTCCTACCTGCTCTCATACCCCCCAACCCTGACAGAATTATTGGTTATT
The DNA here is from genome assembly GCF_053564925.1 of Oryzias latipes. Lineage (NCBI taxonomy): Eukaryota > Metazoa > Chordata > Actinopteri > Beloniformes > Adrianichthyidae > Oryzias > Oryzias latipes. Next base: position 24,897,524 of record NC_136258.1, read on the forward strand.
TAAAGACAAAATATGTATTTTTTATAAATCGTTCAAGTGGATTCATAAATGGACTTTGTAAAATGTTCGTATTAACGTTTTTTTTTTGGCAAACGGGTGATGTCATATTTGCAGTTAAAAATCAAAATAAAGTGAGCATATGTTTGATTTGTGTTAAAGTCCAGGGCACTGGATGGCTCCACATTATATAGTCTTTTAGGAGTTGGAGAGAATTCAGACATAGCCATCGCTCTTCTATGTTTACATTACACTTTGGGAGGTTAATCTGTTCTAATACACGTGTTACAGAATACGTAGAGAAAAAAAATGTCTTACATGACATAGATATAGCAAAGAATGATCATGTTGCTGTAATAAATACCATATAATGACCTCTCTAAGATGCTCTGTTTTTTTTTTTCTCTCTAAATCTTTCACATCTCCATCACTCCCCTCTGTTTCTGCTGACTGGGTACTGCTCTCCAATCCTCATGTCAGCTCATTTCAGCTCAGTCCCTTTCTCCAGTGTTTCCTTCTTGCTTGTTAAACAGTAACTAACGGCTAAACGCCTGTCTGACCCGGTTACCACTGTCGACTTAGCTTCCTGTGTCCTGAACCTTTCACAATGTCCTTTGGATTTGTTTGGGCTGATTAGCTGCAAACAACCTTCTGCAGTAGAGGTTGAGTCTCCTCCCCCTTTGTTGTGTGCTGCTCTTCATATCATTATTAGGTCAAAGCACATTTCCTCTAGGGGGGGTTTCACACTACAGTAGTCTGATGGACTCTGTACCAAAGGCCAGGGCATGCTGAAAGGTTTTATCCAGACACTTTGTTTCTTTACATTAGTAAACCTAGCTGCCACACAGATACAAAAGCTGCTTGTTTAAAAGACCCACTCATATTTTGAGCAATGTTAAAGGCTGGTATTGAGTGAACCGTCTACACACAGGGCCCCAGTTAAAAGGTCAATGTCATGCTTTTCTCAAGCCTTTCAGAGTAAACTATATCCATCTTTATGATAATATTTTAGCTTCGGCACACTAAGGAAAGATTTTTTAATGAAAGATGAGGTATTTTCACAGCTCATTTTCCTACCCGGAATAAGACTACTCGATCTCTGAGGCACCGCCTTTCGTTTCTTGTGGGTGTCGCCCATTTTCATGACGTCAACTTAGAGCAAGCCTCAGCAGCGTGTTTGCAACAACATCCAAACTTTTGCAAAGATGGATGTGCATATTGTGCAAATAACATGAAAGGGTTTTGCCAATCAGCGCTAGCTCTACAGAGAAAGTGGGCGTGTACGTTAGCCTAGGGGGCGGTGCCGCAGACTCTTCCTGGAAGGGGCTGTTCCTTGCTTTGTGATGTCACAATGCGGAAACTCACTTGTTTTCGTAGATTGGAAGGAAATGGTGCTCAGAGCACAGGTTTTTGGAGGAAAACTCAGAATCTGTGTCAATGGAACAAAATATTAATATTTTGTCTTTTTCTTTTTGAGGAATGAGGAATTAATGTGGTCACCAGGTTAAAAGAGCACTGGAATTGCTTTTACAATGGATTGAAAGAGGAATGGAAGGGGGCTGTAACTGTCAATTAACAATGTCATGTACCTCCTCTACTGTCCTCTTTACGTTGGCTCCCATCAAATTTGGAACTGATTTTAAAATAGTATTTCTAGTTTTTGGAGCCTTGCAGAGTTAAAAGCCTGCATACATTCTTGACTTTTTAACCCCTTACTCTTTGTCATGTCCTTTGAGGACTTGCTTTGAGAACAGAGGAGATCTCGCCTTCCAAGCGGTGGCCCCTCGTCTTCGGAACGGCTTCCCTTTCTCTTTGCAACATATTGACCGTTTTTGACAAGTCAAGATGTTTTTATTCAGAAGAGCTTTCTGTTGATTTGACCCTTTTTTTTTATTGTGACTTAATCTTTGGTTTAGTTTGTCCTGTTGATGAGGTGATTGCTCTTATTTGCTGTTTCTGTCTGATTTTATGCTCTCTTTTGCAATTGTGAAGCACTTTGTGATTTTATCTGAGAGAGGTCATTATCAATAAACATTTAGTCACTTTAATTTCTTGTCTTTGATCCATCTTGTCTTGATGGTTTGTGGATGGTCTTCCCGTTAAGCTCGGTTTGCTCCTCCTCTTTTTGAGAGTATTTATTTTTACCCCTAAGGGAGAACTCCGTCTTTCCCAGACACACACTAAGTAGCCGTTCTTGTCATGTGATACAAACCTTGTGATAGTTGATGTTGTTACAGGAGACACATTCCAGCAGGATTTGTGGGGGGGGGGATCTTAGGTGTGAGTGTGTCTGTGTAAAGCGCACCGCAGACCATCCATCAGCAGGCCGCACTCTTGCTGTAACTTCACACGACCTGCTCCACGACCACAGACTGTACCCCATTTGAACCACTTTCCCCCCTCTTTCATGATGAGTGGAGCCTGCAGCCTCGACGGCTCCTCTGACGGTGATGGAGGGCACGGACGTGCCATGTGGAGTAGGGGATGGAGTCAGGGACGGGTCAGATCTCAAGTATGCCTGTCACTTTCTATCAACACAGCACAGAGAACTTTTGGACTGAAGCTTCTCTCTGAGTGTGTGTTACTATCTATGACCTAACATCCCTGCAGTTACTAACCGGAGAAAAATATGTCTGCATTTATAAATCTGACCAATATCATAGTCTGTCGGCAGCACTAAAGTCCCAGTCTCCATAGAAACACTGGCTTTGAGCACAGAAATCTTGCAGTTCACCAATTTGTGTTGTGCAGCTGCACCTGCTGCTTGATGTTAACAATATATTTTCCATTTATAATTCACATCTTCCTAAATATCGTTTATTCTCTTTTAATATAAGGCTTCCATGTGGTCATGGACCTTAAAATGTGATTTAGTTGTAAACCTGAAAGATGCTTGGACCCTTTTAAAAGATATCAATCTGGACTTTTAGAGAAAATGTTGAAACTATACAAGGATGCTAGCTTACAACACCCCAAATTAACATTAACTGTGCTACAAAATGGGGAGGAATATTGGAGCTATCCAGACGTACAGTTTTGAGCCAGATTTAGGCTCGGACAAGGAAAACAAAGACGTACGTGGATCTAGTCATCTGCAAGTGGATGCGTAAGAACAGAGCGGACTAGGGAGCTTGTGGCTGACCATGGTTGATTCTACGTCAATGAGTACTACATTGTGTAATGTGGAGTAAGGATTACTGAAATGTTTTCATTTCAATCAAGAAACTATTGATTTTCTTTACTTGATCTGCAATGTGTAGCAATAATCACTGGTTAATGTGATAATGTGTTCTCATTATAATCAATGATTATTACATATCGGTTACCGCTAATGTTTACTGAAGTCATGAATTAATGCTTTCTGACGATAATCAATCATTAACAGGGCACTTTATTTTTTAACTTGAAAAGAATCTATCTGATCAGAACCGCATTACGAAAACTATGCTAAACTATTAAGTGATCTAACTCAGTAGGCGTGGGATTATATTATCTCGTTTCTTCCCACCTTTTTTTCAATCAATAAATCAAGCTCTACTTGACTTAAATTAATGATCATTACAAAAGCAAATGTAACTTAAGTATGACTTTGTTTGTGTTTCTTTTTTTAATCTATGCATTTAATCATGTCTGTTATGAGTTTGATAAATCTGTGAACTCTCTTTATTGCTTTGACTACAATGCTTCCAACCAACCAACCGACCGACCGACCGACCGACCGACCGCCCGACCGACCAACCGACCAAGCAAGCAAGCTTATATACTCCCTCAATCATGAGAAAAAGGCTACAAGAACATGTTAAAACACCAAGAAACCCAACTTTTTTTAAGGGACGTCATGAAAAAGAAACAGTCCATTGATGTGCGTTTGAAGGTGTATAGTGAAGTATTTGTAGGAATAATCTAAGTTACACACACTTATAACGTACTGTACCCTTACGCTGCACTCTGGTCATTTGTTGGGTGCAGCCCTTGCTCCTCACTGAGTGTGAGCAAATAGTGCTGGCATGGGGGTACGTAAGGGCAGGATGCCTACACATGATACAGTATGATGGTCTAATTTTCTAATTTCTAACAGACAGGCTGCGCTCGAACACTTGAACAGCACTAATGGGCACTCTGTGAAGACAGTGAACAGGTTTCAGGGGTATGAAAAAAGGATAAATCTGTACGACGTGCCTGTGTCTCACCTACTTCACCATTACGTGTTGTGTAAGTGTTCACTACAACCTGTTGCCTGCAGCATGTCCACAGAAAAAATGTGCTTGAAGATTTTTGCTTTACAGGTTAAGGTGATCAACAATCTAAAGATTCTGTGCCTGTGTGCCCAGTACAGGTTTGCCCATCCACCTGTCCAGTTGTGACCTAAGTTGCGTTCACATCACCCTTGGTAACGCACGTTTAAGCGACCACTTTCAATGAAAAATCCATATAAATGCGCGTTTTGGGCTTCTGTATACAAAGCTCTGGCTTTCATGCGTCACTAAGCAAGTTTCTGCGTCCATTTTCGGGCGCTACGTAACAAATGGGCATCCGTTGAATGAATGCCTGTTGAAAGTTAAACCAGTGGACGGCATCCTTTTTAAGTTACTGAAGCCCCAACTGTTTGAAAATTGATCATGGAGGAGAAATTAATAGTTGCAGTTTGTGCCCAGAAGGAGTTATATGACACCAAGTTTTTCATAAATCGGAATGGAGCTGTGAATAGATTTGCCGAACTCGCACTGCTTCGACATTTCCCACCAAGCCTCTTTCAACTGTATTCTTGAATGTGCATCACATGCCTGATCTGAACGTGGAACATTTAATCATGATGTCGAATGTCGAATAATGAAAAAAAAGGTATTCAAACCAGCCTTTACTCTTTTTCCCTGCTGTCCATTGGAGGTATTTGTGTAAAAAGCCACCTAGTGGCTATCTGATGAAGTCATCTGGCTCTAATTTAGTTGATCAATATGTGCTTAACATGAAGTCTTTTGAATTTGGATACAATTAGCAACTTAAGGGCTGAAAATGTAAAAGTAAAAAAAAAAACGATTGTTTGATTTGAGTGTTTAATGTCCTGAAACTGTGACCCACACAAAGATGAGTTCATGTTTTTAGTCTTCATCAGGCTCCAAACACAAATGTGTTACGTCAGAGTTCAGAGCTGTGATACAAAAATACACCCTGCAGCAACAAATATGTTCCTTCAACCACAGCAGTGATACGGATCCAACTGTTTTCTTCGCCTGGGACTGAACGGAAGAGAGCCGTAACCGTGAGACCCGGCCCCGCCCAGCCGCTCTGCTAACGGGAACTCCCCCTAAGTTCCCCGGTACTCCTGCCTCTGCTCAGTCTCTCCGCGAGCTGTCACGCACTCACACGCGCGCGCACATCTTCCCCGCGGAGTCGCCGCGTGCTGGAGCAGCCATCCGTCCGCTCTCGCCCGCAGCCTCCCCGGCTCCAGAGCGCTCTGCAGTCCGCGTCGAGCCTCGTCGTGACGGGAGTTGGGACGCGGCTGGTCGGCGGAAGGCAGAAGGTACGGCGCTGCCCGTCCTCCGGGACAAACTTGGCGTCACGGCCGTCTCGTGTGATTGTTGTGAACAGGGCGTGAGGGATCTGCATGCGCGCGCGGGGTTTTCTGCACATCAGAGGGTTCCGCGTGAAGGGAAGTTTGGAGACTGCAGATCTTTGCGCGGGGAGCGGCAGGGGGGGTCCTGCGGCCACAATAAGTCGAGTTCAAGCCCCGGACACAGAACACCTAAATTCAACTTTGGCTTTTCAATTAGTTAGAATTTAGTGTTTGCTTAAATACACGGAATTGCTAGTGTGTCAAAAAATTGTTGGTTTAATTAAAACATGTAATTATAAAGTAATTTTCTTTAAATTTTACTGTCTTTTAAAAGGAAGAAATGTGTTTTTCATTTATATTCTGACTCAATATAACTTTAAAAGCCCTATTTGGTATGAGGTGTATGCTTTTCAGAACAGTTAAACCAGTTTCAGAAGGTTTTCAGAAACATTTAGCTGCTTTCTAACTTCAAATTGCCTCACAGGTTTCCAATAGAGCAGGTTTTGTATTTAAAGACCCTTTTTTAAAACTCATGTTACCCCCTGTCGCCCTGCAGTGTGATGCTGTTTGTTTGTGTGCACACACATGTAAGTGTGCATGTGGTGTGATGATATCCTGTCAGATCCCATGGGGTGGGGGGTCAGTCACAGGGTCTCCCCCCTGGAATTCACCAAGAATAGACGTGGAGCATTTTCAGAAGCATCTTTGCTCGGATGAATGTCTTTTCTTTTAATGATCACCCATGATGACCTCCGTGCTTCAATTCCCACCTCTCCCATTATCACTGACATTTTATAATAACTGCAGTAGTTTCTTTTTATGTTCGTTTGTTGGAATAATTCCACCTTTTAAAGCTTTTTCTCTTTTATGCATTCTCTTGGCTTTTATTCTTTTTTTGTTTGGGGTTCTACAGATACATTTCTTTTTCAGTCTTTTGCATCTCTCAGTACCTGGAAGTCCATCCTATTCAGTCTCACCTGTTGATACCCAGACAAGCATTTTCCTTTTTTTTTTTTTTTTTTTTTTTTTTTTGTATTGTTGTGATTTTTCTTCCTCTTTAGACACTGAGTGACTCAGAAAAGAGAAAGGGATAAAGAATGGACGTGCTTGTGAGGTGATGGATGCTTGAATGCAGGAGTGTGAGGACGGGAGGATCTTGTCGGTTGTAACTGGATCCTGCCTGAACGCGCTGACTTTTGGAGGTCTGCACAGAAAGCAGTGCATGAACTGTGGGGAATGTGGAAGTTTGTGTGTGTGTGTGTCTGACAAAGGGCAGGCCAGCCCCCCTGCGACATGTGATGCTTGCACCCACATGAAGCCTGCATGGCATCCACAGTCCTAAAAAAAAAAAAAAAACAGCAGCTATGCTCCAGTTTTAGCCCCAAAGGTGCCTTTTTCTGTGATCTGACTACCAAGACCTGTCGCATGTGTCGTAAACAAACTTATGTGAGACACAAACAACAATAAAACTGCTTTGTTATGTGATGTGGGATAGAATAGAATAGAATTTTCCATGTTAAGGCTGGAAACAACAAAGTACTGACATTGATTTAAATTTGACCCACAAGTTTATAACTTACTACATTTCTGTTTTTATTTTTCAAATTTAGATCCAAAACCATTTTTGACATTTTTTTTGACAGAAGTAGTCACTTAAAATAATTAAAGGGAAACTTTCATTAACAAAATGAGGTATTATACCATTAAAAATAAAGAATTTTCTTGGAAAAAATGCAAAAACCCAATATATCTTTAAAGGAAAATCAATTTATGGATGTATTGAACAAAAAATTGTTTTCTAGATCATTTTGATCAATTCAATATTTTAAAAATTCAGCCCAAATTCTGATATTTTAATAAACTACTTCTATTATCCTCAAAAAAGTTGTCAACTTTAAACCTTAGTCATCTAATTGTATTCAAGTAAAAATACTAATGTTACATTTTAGATTCTACAGATATTTGTGGGGAAAAAGTTAACTTTAATGTTTAAAATAATGTTTGAAGTATTCATGGTGCAAACCATTTAACTTATTTTATTGTGAAAGAATTCATCAAACTAATAACCTTTTGCATCTTTTCACCTTTTTTTGTTATGCATCAAATTATGTCAGATTAAATGGAAAATGTGTTTACTTTAATGTTTTCAGTGTTTTTATAATTTGAACATCAAGTTTTATGAAACTGTCTTCACTTATGTAATTAGCTAATAGCAACAAAGTGTTTCAGACTGATCAAATAAAAAGACAACTCTAAATTCAATAAAAAGAAAAAATCCAATTAAAACAGTCAAACTGTAATTAAGTTATAAAAATGAATTCAGTAAATCTAAAAAAAAATCTGTCAAAAAAAGGATATTGAGTCTTTTTTGTGGGTGCCTCACAAACCAAGATATCTTGTTTTATTCTCCTTTTTCCCCCACCATCTAAATCCAAAGGAGCAGTGTAGCTTGACTGAAGTTGTAACTTCAGTACCTGCATCCCTCCCAAAGTTGGATTCTTCCAGTCTGTGAAGAAAACCAAAGAAGCAGATCAGCTGTGTTTATTTATTCATAAGCTTTATTTAAGCAGGAGCGACTCAGGTGAGAAGGAAATTGTCTTCTACAGAAGCACCTGATCAAAGAACACGAGGGAGCAGGAGAAGCGGGATGTAACAGTGTGAATTTGAGATGCGATGCCTTTCTGGTGTGAAACATGATGTCATCCTTGAGACGTGATATCAACTTTCTGAAAAGAGGCTCGACCCACAGGATGGAAATGAGACATTTCTCACCTTTTAGTTGCTATGACGAGCACTGCATGCATATATTTTTTACAGCTTTCCTTCTGAGTTCTTGCTTTAAAACAAACTGCATTCTGCACATTTTAGGAGCTGCAGGTATCTGTTTATTACATTTAACTCCTAGCCCTTGTCTTTTTATCTTCATTGCACTTTTTAACATTTCATTTTTAAACCAGCATATTGTGCACGATCCTTTTTTTTTTTGCGCTGGAGTTGTGCTGGTGGGCATCTGGCCCGCTTGGAAGCTGTTTACAGCCGCATTCCCTCAAACATGTGCGTCTTTTCACAGATGCTCGTTGCTTCCAGGGCTTCCTCAGCTCATGTGCATCCATGAACGATACTCATTTGAGCTTCTCACATAGGTGTAGTAGGACAATGGATGCCTGTTTAGCAGCATCACGATAGGTTGGGCTGGTAGCATCTTGATGTAATGAAGTTAGACTGTCTGTGGTTATGTGGGTTTAGAGCAGACTGATGTAGATTGAACCTGTGGGCTGAACCACAAACTCAGAACATCCTGTTGTATTCTTGCTCCTGTCAGTTCTGTTCATATCTGTTTTCAGCATTTCAAGCAACATCTTGCCTGGAAATAAACAGTTTTTTTTTTGTGAAACTACAAAGTTTTTTCAAACAACTTCCCACAATTTGAAGTACTACTACTGAGATAAATGTAGTACATCGCCCTGAGTGTGTGACCTGAGTAGATCTTGGTTCCTGATCTTCAGATAAACAGAAAAGCAATCTGCTGGCATATCAGGGTTTGAAGAAAACATAAAGTCTAGGTGGCTAGCCTCACAGAGTTAACTCGTTTTCCCACATCTGAGTTGGCAAAGTTCTGAATTGGAATTTTCCCCTGAAGAACAGTGGAGCTGCAGTCACCACCCAAAAACCTCAGGAGATGTCTCCTCTTGGTTTGGACAGATTTATGGTCAGTTTTTGAGGTCAGTGGCTAAAACTGCTTTGACTGGGTATGACTTCACCTATTTCTGGACTTTCAAAGAGTAGTGAGTGGTAAATACAACCTGACTGTGCAAAACACTTAGTCAGGCTCTTGTAGACCTTAGAATATACCATCCTGTCAGTCAAGAGTCATCACAGTTATCCTGAACAATAAATGCAACCAGAGAGGAAAAATAGGTTTTTCAAAAGTTCTGCTGTAAATCTTTAAATGGACGTACATGGGAACTGATCTTAATTAACTTGTTAACACCGGAACTTCTAGTGTTGACGTTCTTTGAATGACTGTAACTCTTCAATGTTTTAGCACCAATTTATCTCTGTTTTTATGTTCGGTCGGTCTTTAGATCTTTTGGAGCTTGTCGGCGTAAAAGGGTCAAATGAAAGGATCATTTGAGGCATTAAAGGGTAAAATTAATTAGAACCATTAATAGATGTATAACTAATAGTTATGGATGACTACATATAAAGTGAAATTTTACACTTACCACTTCGGGCTGTTTTAGAAGCAAAGATTAAAGGCACACCTGTTCCTCTAAGTTTGGTCATCATCACAAGCGTACTGGGATGCCCACTGATGACTCTGAACTGCGCACAGGGACTGGGAGAATCCGCTTCCTTCTATAGGTTAAGGGTTCCCCTCTCAGCGAGGAACTCTGTCATCTCAGTGGGTCTCCTTCTAGAGCTGCTGCTCCCCCACATCGAAGGAGCCAGGTGGTGGTGAGGGCGTCTGGTCAGGATGTCTTTCACACACTTCCCAGGGGACGCGGACCGTTTCCAAAACGCCTCCCTTGGGTAGCATCCTAAGTCGGGGGACAACGCATATATTTCCTGTTTGAAAGGAGGTCTTCTGCTTCTCTTTCACCTTAATCATTACTTATACATTGGCAGTGTTTTCTCTTGGGGATGCACGCCATGTTTTCAGGTGTATTGGTGTTGTGGAACAGAGTTCTGTAGTAGAAAACTAACTAAGTTGGAGACTTTGTTTGCAAACACACCCTTGTGTTTAAGCCAGGAAACTCCCTGCTGCTGAGGGCTGCCGTGTGACTCAAAGTTAAAAGTGCAAAGTTTAAATTGGCTTTCATTTTTGGATTACTTGTGTGTAAAAGTGATATTTACTCCATCCCATAATTCTGTGTTTGTGCCTGTGTGTTGATGGGTGTGGCGTTTCCGTAATCAGACATTAAGTTGTGCAGCCGACCGCAGCCTGTTCTTCTCACATTTTCGTGTTCTAATTGATCCAGAGTGTGATTAATGTCGGTCTCTACTCCCACATGTGTTTGCCCGTTCTTGGTTACACAACTCTCACTGCAGCACACGCCCAACTTTGCACACATGTGCTGCATGCAGACGCACTCGTACAGCAGATTTGTGAGTTACTCATCGCTGCCGCTCAAGGCAGTATTGTGTTTAGCTTCTTTAAAGGAGCGCAGCCATTCACATTTCCCTGCAGGATGTGTGCGTGTCTGTGGGTGGTCATCTCATATTCCTTGCAATGCTGCTGGCTGCTAAAAATGAAGACGTGACAAGGAAAGTGTGAGTGTGGTGGTGACAAGTGGGTGTGGGTTTGGTGAGAGCCGCATCTCCACATGCTTCTCAAGGTCTTTTGTTGTTAGGTTCTAATTTTCTGTTAAATTGCTTTTGGAAATACTAATCTTCATCAATTCCATTTTATGGGAGAGAAGAATCTTGACAGGCAAAGCAGCCGGAACCGCAGCAGAACCTTTTGTATGAAGGAGTCAGGACATGAGGGAGTCTGAAGTGTAAAACCTCACAACTCAGAGAGAAGAAAAGAAAATTCAGATATGAAGAAGGACAAACTTTCAGTTCAGAAAATTGACTGATTTTTTTCAACTATATCCTAAAAATCTTGTAAAAAGGACAAAATTGATGTCATTGTGTTTATAGAATAATATTTTTCATCCAATAAGAAAAACAGGTTTTGACATGCTACAATTATTATTATTATTTCTTTTCCTTTTTTTTTTTTTTTTTAACTTGTCCTGTCCAACAGCTGAGCAGGCAGATGAGAGCTGAAAGCCTCTTGTGTTGGACAGATTTGACTGTTACAATAAGGGTTATGAAACGTGACACACTAGGTGTATATTTAAATAAACCCCTTTTGTAATTTAGGCTAAACTTTATATGCCACAAACATACCTGTGGGCTCCAAAAATGCCCACATAAAAAACTTGTCAACATGTACACAATACAACTGATGTTCACACACGCACACTTATGCACACATATGCGTACTGGTTGTGGACCCTCCCCCTCCCCTAGGCACCCCCCCCCCCACACACACACACACAGGGCCAACCAGCCTACCTGCCCGCCCCCCAGACATGCTACAATAAAAAAACAAAAAACTACTATTCATAAAAACAAGTGCGAGCATCAGACTCTGATCATAAGAAACCTACAAAAAAATCAGGAACTGAAGAAAAACAGAGAGAGGAGATGAATAATATGATACAGTTAGGGAAGCAGACAACACCACCAAGGTTTGAAAAAAGTACTTTTGCCCCGCTAGTACAAAACAATGGTTTAAAACATCAAACTTGAAAAAAAAAAATTAAATATACAAAAAATCTATGAGAAAGAAAAAGCTAAACTTCTAAATTCCTCCCTTTTGTCACAGCAACTAAGAGCAGGGAGACTGCGTCATCAGAGCATTTCCCCTCCAAGGTCAGCACTAGTTTCTGCAGATTTTAGGACAGTGGCCTCAACAAATAAAAGAAAACCTTTTTTCTTTGACCCTGCTTCTATTAAAAAAAACAAAAAAACAAATAAAAACAATTACATTACATTTACCCAATTTTGTTGAGTGCCTGAAAATGCAAAAAATAATGTAAAATGAGCATATTTTCTTATTAAAAGTTGAATAAAAATGAGTCTTGCTCTTTTTTCATTGTGACAAACTAGACATTCCCTTTTATGGTGGAACCTGAAGTATCAACAGTTTCCACACATTAAAAAAGTTGTAGTTTTACTGTAAAGACTCAAGTGCACAGCAGCTGCAGTTTCTTCCCAGCAGTTTGTTTCCAACTGAGAAGCCTGTAAAGTGTGACTCATTGTCTCATTATTGCTCTACATTTTAGTCGGAGTTCTGTATTTTTATCTTCTGTGATGTCTCTTTTTAAGGAAAAGAGTTGGGTTTTTCATGTGCAAAAGGGTTACACTTAAAAAAAAAAGTTTTATTTGACATTTATAAAAAAAAAAAAAAAGGTCATGGCAGTCCATGACTCACCTCATGTCATGCGATCACTAACAGGAAAATCACATTTTTATGAACACACTTCCATCAATAAGCAGGTTTTTATTTTCATCTTTTTGGTCACTCTGCTGAATGTTTCTTAAAATAAAAAATGGGAAGAAATGATTAAAGATTCACTCGATTAAAAATGGTGTTTTTGGTGTTTTTAACATTTTCTTGTGGCCTTTTCCTGATGATGGAGGTCATAAATTAAGAACTGAATAAAAGCTTAACATTGCATTTCTCTGCCTGCTCTTGAGTTCTCTGAAAAGGGGAGAGAAAAGGGGGCGGGGTGCCACCAGGTTTCCTGACACTCTAAAAATTAGGTAAATAAAGTTACAAACGAACAAACCAAACCCTAAAACCGAAAACATCAGTGTGTAAACATAGCCCACAATGGGTGGATTCATACATGAGCGAGTGGGAGGTGGACTGTGCCCAGCGGCTTCTCCTAACCACCTTTAACCGCTGAGATATCAGCCCTGGGAAACTCGGGAGTGAAGAGCAGGAGGATGGGTGGAGGGGGGAGAGGAATGAAGATTAGCGAGACAGCGACGAGGACTGGGGCACTTTGATTCACAAATCTCCCATCATGCCCCTGCTGATCATTGACTCTTTTGTGGCTGAGGTAAAGCATGCTGATTGGCCGGTCGGGTCTGAATGTGGCTGCTGCTCCTCTGCAGAGAGGAATGTGTGTGTGTGTGTGTTTGTGTCAGATGAGTTAATAGCTGTCCATTGAGGGGCTGATTGTGTGCAGTTGTTAACAGTGGCCGTCTTTGTCCGGACTTTCACAAACGCATGCATGTAAACACACATCTGAATATGAACGGCACATTCCTCCAGTGGCAGGGAAGTTGCAAAGAAAGAGGGAATAGAGGCGAAGAGAGGAAGCCACCAAGACCATTCACAGTCGTCATGGTGCTGTGGTTCTCCCTGGCTCCAGTTCCAGACATGAATGGGGTTTGAGGCTAAAAATACTTTTATTGCTGCTTTTTTATTTTCAGCTTCCTCCAGTTTTTTCATTACTTCTTTTCTAGTGTTGCAGTGGGAGGAAAGAAGGTCTTTACTGTGGCTAGATGAGTGGGAAAAATATCTGCTTTGGAGCTTAATGTAGCATTGAAATAAGAGGATCTCAACATATTTCCTTTTTCTTGGCTTTGCAGAGATGTTGTCATCAGGAAATCTGACTCATCCAGCAGATGCCCCTTGATGCTTTCAATACTGAATCTATTAAGATTTAAAAACCATTGAGTGTCCGCTTTAACCTTTTAACATAGGTGCTTTAGCTTCAGCGTTTACACTCTTTTGACTACTATAACTCGTCAACCTTTTACACAAATAACGTAAATCCAGTGGGTTCTGAAGTGGAGAAAAGAAGCTTTGCGCTGTTATGCAACACTTTACGTTAGAAACATGTTTAGTACGCTTAAAGTGACGTAACCTAAAGCGTCTCATATCGCTGCTTTTCTCCATGTTAGGATCAGCTGATTCATGTTGATCACGTAAATGGTCGAATAGTTACAGTAGGTCACTGAGCGGGTTATTTAGATTTAGGGTTAAATTGCTCCATCTCAATACAAATTGCTCTAACCTTTTCCATTTCAAAGTTAGGGTTGCAAGTTTTCAAACTGAAATGGCTAAAAGTCGATCAGTGACAGAACAGTTCTGTGCTGACCTACAACATGTTCATGTCCATGAAATGTGTCCAATTCCAAGTGGTTGATAGTTGTTTTGTTTTTTTATTGGCTAGATGCTATTATTCTTTGGAAGGGAGGCTGTGACACTAGGTGGATTTGGTCCCCAATAGGTCTGCACAATAAATTGCAAATTTATTGTTAGCGGAATATCAAGCTGTGCAAAATGCATATCGCAAAAGTCGGCAAAAATTGCAATCAATGTTTACCTTAAATGTGCCAAAGCCTGATGAGGGGTTATACCAGCCAAACAAAGTTCACATTTGACTAAAAGGAGTCGACCTCTTGTTTCTCTAGTTTCTTTGGATTACTTAGTATGAGCAAGAACTTAAAGATACAGCTGTAGATGGGAGAAATGAAGGAAAGGAGGCAAACGCAGACTGACAGCAATCCAGCTGAACTCATAAGTGAGGCTAAGTAAAAAAGACAGAATTATGGTTAATTCATTTCATCTACTGTTTGGAATTTGCTGTACCACATGAAGAGAGCTGAGCATGAAAATACACAGACAGAGAGGCTAGGCAAGAGTTTGCTCCTGTTTGCTATGCCAGCCAGCAGTTCAAGGCTGAAAAACGGTTTTGCAAAGCTGTCAGTACTTTAACATGTAAGTTGCAAGGAGGAAGAAGAGGAGGAGGGGAAGCAATCTCTCTCAAGGGGGTGATAGAAATGACCCAGTTGCAGGCGTTTAACCCTTCATGTTTTTTCTCCTCTCTGGAGTCTGAATCCCTTCGAGAACTTTGCATTGAGATACTATCACTCCGACATCACCGGGCCTTAAGTGCAACTCTTCGCGGTTGGACGGAGGTGGAAGTAGGTTGGTGTTGAGAGAGGAATGACAAGCTCTATCTCGGTCAGTAAACACCGTCTAAGGGAGTCCCTTCATTGTTTATACTGTGCCTCTCTCCCCCTCTTACACTCTGGGAGAAGCTCTGGAGCTCCGGCAGTATAAAAGCAGGGTCACGCAGACATACTGAGGCGCTGCGGTTGGATAAAGTACTGGTGTCCGTTCGTATATGTGTGTGCGGTGGACTGTTGGCAGCCAGCACACAGTGAACTGGTCAGAAAGCAGCACACTCGAGCTTCCTCCTGCCTGCCAGTCTGACCACTGGTGGTTGTGTGGAACTGCTTTACAGCAAAGCGCTTCAGTGCAACTCAATGAAGCAGACTCTTAATTCTGCCTTTCTTCCATCCTATTTAGCTTTTTGTTTTACCAAATATTTTACGGGCAGCACAGAAATGTTGGACATACATATGTGGATTTTCGGTATCCTTTTAACCTGAAGGCTAGTTAACGTTTTACTTTAGAGCCATCCCAGATCTGCCGCTTTATTTAAGGCACATTTACACTGGCAGGTTTCATCCGCAGCAGAGCTTGTTGGTTCATAATGGTTTGCTTTTTTTGGCTCGCGTGACCAAACATTCAAACCCTGGTCCCCATGGGAGGGACGATCTTGGTGAAACAGAGTAAACATGGTGTAGGGAGGAGGTGCAGGCACTTATCGCTGTGTTATTATCAGAGAAATGGAGAGAGTAGCCGACTTTCTTCTTCTTGCTCTTTTGCCTGTCTTTGTTCAGGCAATACTGGCCTCAACAGTGTGGCGTATGGAACTGCGTGATTCTTCCAGACTGTTTTGTCAGCTTCAGTCTGTGGTTCAATTCTGAGAGGGCTGCGTGTGAATGCAAAACAAACCAGAATAAGACTAAGGACACAAATACAACTGCCACTGGGCGATGGGGATGGACACGCAGAATCCTCAAGATTTCATGCTGC
Organism: Oryzias latipes; assembly: GCF_053564925.1. NCBI lineage: Eukaryota > Metazoa > Chordata > Actinopteri > Beloniformes > Adrianichthyidae > Oryzias > Oryzias latipes. The sequence goes on from NC_136258.1 coordinate 24,913,534, forward strand.
CGCCGGATTTTTTAAAATTCTTTGGCATTGTCATGAATGTAGACAGCGGCAATCAGGCGCCTGTCTGGCATAAGTCAGTCAAGGGGCATTATGGGTACCAGCTTGCCGGCCACAGGTTGGTGGCAGCTGGTTTGCTAGCCTGCATCATCTCTGAATGAACAATGTATTTCTTCGAACCATCATTTCATTCAGAGCTCTGTGACCATTGACTGTATATGAGAACTGGACTAAGTGACCCTTTCCCCCTTTGCGTTCCAAACAGGAAGTGCCTGCTGGTTCCAAGAAGCCAAAATCCCAGACTTCTTAAGAGAAAAAAACAGCTGTTATGCAATCATTCTATTTGTCAGAATAACCATTTTTGTTTTGCTACTTTTTTTAACATGCTCTTGCTAATCCTTTTTCGTAATATTTTTTTCTTTATCGCAAATTATTCAAGTTATAAATTCACCAAATGCCTCAATAAAAGTATGTCGTCTTACGTCAAAAGTTTGATACTCTTGATTGACGGATTCTTCCAAGCCCACTTTCAAGTGATACTTGAAAGTTGACTTCCAACAAGCTCACAAGAAGTGTGGACTTCCAACAAGCTCACTCCTGATTGGTGAGAGTGGTTGCCATAGACTATTTTTGGTTCCAACTGGGCAATGTCCATGTCGCAGAAAAATGGCAACTTAATTGACTTCATTTTTTTGGAGCCAAATTGAGGCTTTTTTAATGGGTGACGTCACAATCACTCCGTCCAGTTCTCAGACACAGTCAATGGGTGTACCCTTTCTTTGCTCAACAATAGCTGGGATAGGCTCCAGCAGCCCAGAGACATCAAAAGGGATCTAGTAGCTTTGGAAACTGGATGGATGGATGTCATTAAGTAGATTATCTTTCTCGTCTTTTTCTTTGCCTTCTTTCATTTTTTTGCTGATTTTCTCTCTGCTCTGTTGGGCTGATTACACATCATCTACTCATCCAAACCCACCTCCTTAAAATTATCTTCTCTAAAGCATAAATTACCACAGCTTTTTTTCCTTTTTATCTACATTTCATTTACTTGTCTCATTGGCTCTTAATTAGCTTTATATGAAAGCTTAACTACTATCATCAAATATAATCTCTGAAGTTCTCTTTTGACCTTTTTATCGCATTTTGCTCATATTTTTTTTGTCTTAGCAGATTCCAGTTTGTTTTGCCCAAGAACAACGTGTTTCTTATTAAATGTTGAAAGTGGGAATTGTTTTGAAAATTTCAAAAACTTAGAACTTCCCCTTCAATGACATGCAGCTCACCAGGTTTTTATCTGATGTGAAGGTGCAGCAGAAATGTCGATCCTGTTTATTCTACGGGAACTCCTGTAATGCTGCAGCTGGATCTGAGTGTTCGGTTTTCTGCTAAAATTTCAACTGCAATTAATTTCCAAATCAATAAATGCCTCCCAAAAAGAAAAGTGCCTTTATTCTACTTCTGCCCTTGACAGGAAAGGAGAGCTATAGCCTTTGTTCCTTCATAGATAAGCATTTGCTAATGATGCATTTTGAAAATGGTAAATAAAAAAAAGCCCAATTTAACCATCTGTTCATTCCAATTTTGAGACCGCCTCTGTACATTAAGGTTGTATTCAGACCCAGACATTCAAATCTGAAAACATTAAAGTTTTATTTTGCTGCTGTAAACACGTGCAGTAAGGTAAAAGATCCACATTTCAGCTCAATGTGAAGTTTTCTATCAATACTTTTAAAGATTTTTCTGTCCTTATCCTTCAGCGCAGTTATTCTGGTTGTAGACCATTTTTATTCTGCACTGATGGGTGCAGCATGTAATTCCAGATCTCCAACTTGTTCTTTTTTGCGGTCTAAGGCTTTTTTCCTTAACACGAGCGACTGCCTACGTTTTTGATTCCCTCTTGGCCAGAACGTTGTTGGTTCTGGAAAAGCAGGGCAACACTGGGTATGATGGGACATAAATTAAAGCGGTGGGGAATTGCCCTTGAGCAGGACAACCAACCTAAGCGACTCCTGATCTGGGCTCACCTTAAAAAAAATAATGTTTGATCTGTTTCTGAAACAACAGAACAAAACATTATGTTTCATCACTTGACTGCCAGTTTGATGTCCATGTGGTTTCCATGGTTACAGACTCTGCTGGATGAGACCCGTACAGACCGCTGAGAGTAACTTCTCTTAGTGATCCCAGAACTCAAGTCTTTTTTTTATGTCATTTTTTCTTCTTCTGGGTTGTGCTGTTGGGCCTTTACTTGTTTGTTTTTGGTCCCAGAAGTGGAGGGAAACGCTTATCGACGGTTCTAATCCGATGGAAGGCCTCTTTTAAACAAAGCATGACTTCAACTATCCTAGCTATCTTCCAAAAACTTCCAGAATTAATCAGACAGAATTATTTGTTTGCTTGTACCTCCCTTGACATTTAAAGGAAAGACTAACTTCTTTTTCTCTTGAATTCCTCTCACGTTATGTTTCTGGAAGCAGAAAAATCCACAAAAACTGACAGAGAACTTTAGATTTTGAGAATTTCTGTGGATCTAGTTGTCTTTTCTCTCCTTTTTTTTTTTTTAAATTTGCGTTTCCTTCTTCTTCTCTCTGTTTATGTCCTGACCTGTTGTCTGATCCGCTCAGGCAACAGCTGTGTTTCCTTCTACCTCCAAAGTCTGGCCTCCAGTCAGAATAAAAAAAAAACATTTTAGAGACTGCTGTTTAATTCAAACTCTATCTTAGAGATTATGTTGTCATAACGGCATTGTTCCATTAAAAGTATTGAAAGTTATTGCAGATTCCTTCAACCAAGTTTATGTAACTCATGGAAATCCCCTTGTTTCTATCGTTTTTCCCTTTTTCCTGCATTCTGGTGCCCCATGTCTGGCTGGCAGCAACTTGAAATGCCGGGCTTTGACATCAGCAGCTCATTTCATCGGTGATTTTCCTGCGGTGGGTTTGAATCAAAGTCCTCTTTGCAGCTGCTGTGGTCGTGTCACCTGGATGCCTTTTGTCCCCCTTTCATTTTTGACGTCTGCATAGATTTCTGGTCTTTTTTTTTCTTTTTTCTTTTTCTCGACTGAATTCGATGCCAGCTTCATTCTCCAATCTGCTTTCAGCTTTCTCCACAATCCAGTCAAGCAGTCAGAGGCAGGCAGCACTTTTCTCATTTTTCCTTTTTGTGTCGACTGTGTTTGATTTGTGAGTCACGATGGAAGATAAAAAAGGAGATTTTGTTTTAGCACAACGACTACTTGAAAGATGCCCAGCGGCTTTCTCTGTTTGCCAAAACACCATTTATTTGTTCCACTGCAAAATCAAACTGCAGGGTTCCCCATCCCCAGCCAAGAATGCAAATTATTGGAATATTTTAGAATTGTTTATTTTGTTAAATTTTTTAAAATTTATGTTGAAGCAAATTAGTAAAAGCTGAGAAAGTAAGAGAAACAAAATGTTTTCTTTTTGTCCTTTAAGTCATGTCTTATTTGTATAAGGCGGTTTTATCTTTTAGACCTCTAAACTCAAATTTAGCTCATATTCTTTAAATAAAACATGAAATAATTTTATTTAGAAAAGATTAATCTGGAAGTCAAAGAGTTTTCCTTTTGCTTTTAGTTTGCTTTTTCTGTAGAGCTGGAAAGTAACAGACCTTTTTATTTAAAATGTATCAGGTTTCTAGTGTCATTTCAGTTTATCTGGAGTGACAAACTAGAATAGATTTTCTTCAATAGCTATGAAGCAGCAGTTTTGCTAACAGCTGATAATACTTTAAGTTTTCAGTTGTTGGTTTAACACCAAACGTCTTCATTAATTGATTTAGATAAAAAATGAATTCTAAAAAAATTCATTTATATATTTTTTAAGGAAACTGGAATGTTGTATTTAGTGCAGATGACAAGTGACGGCGCACAGGGAGGTGAAGCCATCTACTTTTAGAAAAGTAGCACTTTCTTGAGCTTCAGCCGTTTGTACATTGTGGTGATTAAAGACTGAGATGAAGAGCGTTGCTTTCAAAAACATCTAACTGCATGTGGAGGGCACTGATGTGGTTGCGTGTGTATAATTACTGTGTCATTTTATCACAGTAAAATTGTGTTTAAACAGTGATTCACTCCTATGTTTTCTTCTGCAACAGCATTGTCTAGAGTTTCACAATGGACAGCAACACGATCCAGGGCTTTGCTGGCGCACACAGGAGCCACAGTGGCTTCAGTGTTCAGGGTCTTGGAGTCAGCTGGGATTGTGTTGTTGTTGTGCAAAAAACAAAAGGTCATTTAGAAAAATCTTCCTGTTTTTGATCTCACCTGTTGCCAAACAGCTGTTTATGGGTGAAAACGTCACAGTGTGAAATTAGCACAATGACTCGGCCTCGGTGGAAACCTAAAAATAACTTTTTTGTTTTGTTGTGGAAATCCTCTGAGTTCTCACGCCCTGAAGTTCGGAGGCTGTGCACGTGAGCGTGCACACCAAGATGCAGCAACACCAGAGCAAGTTCACAGGCGGTGGATCAGAGCCAGGACGCGGATTCAAACTTTTACTTTCATCTTTGGTTATCATTTCATGACATCTCTGCTTCATCCACTCAAAGGAACCCGAAGACAGATCTTTATTCGCTCCTGCCTTGCACTTGCTTCCTCATTCCTTTTAGATTCATTTACAGGGAGGAAAAAAACAGTTGTTTGGTCAAATCATCCTTCTTTTGCTTGGTTTAATATAGAATTTTTAAGTGTAATTGACAGTTTGGTGTCTTTAAGGTCTGCTGCATAAATAGATGTTTATAGAACTTTTACATTGCATTTATACTGCTAAAATTGACAACTTGCAGTTTATGATATAGGACAGTAAAGACTGTTTGGAGTTTATGTTGGTTGTTCCATCTCATCTTGTGCTTTCTCTGAACATCCATTAAAAAAGAAATAAAAAAGAACACAAAATTCCTTTAAAGACTGGGGGGCTTCATGTTTCCAAGATCCAACATTTTTCTGTTTGTAGATGTTTATAGAACTGAGATGAGTTTCAAACAGAAGTCAAGAATGCGAGGAGAGTGTGAATGTGAAAAAGGACCTTAACACTGAAAAAAGACATGTGAGGTATTTATCATTTAGGCTGAATCAGGGAAACTCGGGCCACTCAACCCACAGGCATCAGGAGATATTTATAGGTTTTACACATCAGGATGCCACTGCTCTCACTTTGCTTTTCCTATGGGACACTTCCAGGATGAAGGCCCACAGCTAAAAACTCCTCTCATCAGCTAATAATTTTTTTGTTTTTGGCTTAGGAAATTGAAAGCATTTATTTACCAATTTTAGCCCTTTAAAGACTCATACCAATAATAATTGAGTTTTCAGTGTTTTTTAAATGTTATTGTAGAATTTTTCTCATATATAAAGAAAAGTAAGCTTAAGATTGGATTTTTTTGAGTATTTCTTTATTTAAATCATTATGAATTAGTTGGGCACAAGCTTCCTGCTCCTCTCCATTCTGATGCATCTGTGTGTAGACAAATAGATCAGTTAACGTCTTTGCTTTCTTTGTCTTTGCCGGCATCTGGGTTAAAACTGTCCAGTATTACTCACCATTTTTGTTCCCCTGGTAATGTTAGATTGGGGAGCTGTGAGAGGCTGTAAGATAGCCGTAGAGAGTGTAAACAAAAGGATTATGGGAAATGATGGAAAACTTTCTAGGCGCCAGTGGTCCTGCCCTCAACTCAGAGGTTAATTTCTGATGAACAACTGCTGATCTGCAGAAACTGCAGAAAACGACACAGTTTTTAAAAATGTAGGCTAAAAACGGCTTAACGATAAATGAAATAGATCAAAAGTTGATTGAAATGGGACTTTTACTACCCAATCAAAACAAAATCATCTGCTGCATATCGCTTTGGGAGAGTAATACACACAACTAATGTTTTAAAAAAACACGTTTTCTAAATTTCCCCTACCATTTTCCGTAGTGTTTCCCTGTGTTTGGGGTGTTGGCTGATTCAAAAAAGTACATTTTCAGTTTTCATGTCAAAACACAAAAGCTCCTCTTTTTCTGTGTTTAAGACTCCCCATATTCAAACCCAAAATCAGAAAATCTTTTCTGCTAACTTTCAGTGTTCATCCCAAATAATTTAATGGGGGAAATGGAGAGTGGGGATGAGGAGAAGTGTTTAAAATGAAAGAATGATGCTTTTCCCAAAAGTAGATTAACAGAGGGGAACAAGAGTCCCTTTCATGACTTTATATTTTCAAAGTTATTCCTTAGCTGCAGACTGAGACGTGGAGTTTGAGATGACTGAAGAGGCTGTGCTGGATAAAGCAAATCCAGACAGATTACAAGTGTGCTTCTGTTTGTGGTGGTGGTTAAAATCCAAGCGGCTGCATACATGCAAACGTTTCTCATTGTATTTTTGGCTAAATCCCAATGCATTCATGGAGTTTACAACTAATGGTAGTTGGTTTTGCGTGTCTGTAGCGTACCGTCTTTATCCCCATGTGTGTGTGTTGGCGTTTACGTGTAACAACAAACAGATGTGCTCTTTGAAGACTTGGCAGTATACAGACAGGATGACTGTGTGTCTGTTCTCTCTGTCTGCCTGGAGAACTTGAATTGGAAACTTCGTCGTTCTGCTGACTCCCTGTCATGTGGAAAGATGCCGTCAGCCGAGTATACATTTATAGCATTTACTAGCAAGCCGTGGCAGAAAAGGAGACGCCTACACACCTTCTTGACATGAAGCATTTACCGCCTTCTCAACTTTTATGCAAATATGCACACAAGCAGAAACCCAGCAGAGGATGGCAAGCTGTCGCTCCAACGCGCATTAATGCGTGAGGAGCAGCAGACGAACCCTTGAAAGCCCCACACTGGATGAAGCAAGGAAGGCTTCATTTTAACGCAGCAGCTGCAATTTATTGCAAAGCCTGCTGCCACCAACTCCTAACAGGGATGATAATCTGCTGTCTGCGTTAATTGATTCTTGGCATAAGATGCCAATTTCTCATACGCCTGAAGGCTTTTTTTTCCTCCTGGAAAGGGAAAATTCTGCTAAAGGTTTATCATCAACACTTTTAGAGAATAAGAATTTAGTGTTTTCAGATAAAAACAGGGTGGTTGGAAACATTATGTTTTTGTTTTTTATGGATTTAGGGATATTTTATGTTTATAGTTTGTAGCCCATCCATCTATTTTCCAAATTGGCTCAATCCCTTTTTTGGGTCACAGGGTTGCTGGAGCCTATCCCATCTTATAAAGGGTGAAGGTGGGGTACCTCTGGACAGGTCACCAGTCAGTGTTTGTATCTTCCTCTAAAACGTTCTTTCTAATCTCTTATTTTAATGATTTAAGCCTAAAAGCAGCATGCTACTGTGCTACTGCGGCTAATAAATTTATGAAAAACTGGTAACTAAAGGTTTAAAGATCTATACTCTTCTAAAACACCTTTCTACACATTCTACCAACATTTAAAGTTAAAAAAATAAACCTATCTTTTAGTCTGGAGGGAAAACCTTGTTTTTTTTTTAAGCTGAAAAAGAGGTACACTGCATTTTTGTTTGTATGTTTAACTTTAAATATGGTCCATTTATTGGTGATTTACTGCAGTTTTTCAGACAAAACGTTGACCAGATATTTATTTATATTGAACTTATAACTATAAATGAATATGATATTGGATCAGTTTTATTTGTTCTAAAATGCTCTTCCACGGCTTTGCTATCGGCTGCTGTTGAGACCTACGGTGGCCCCGAAGTGCAAATTACATCAACAAGTCACTACAAGCAAAAACATATTAAAGATCACAATGACAAATCAAAACAATAAAAAAACCAAAAATTACATTTTAAAGATCAAAAGCAAACTTTAGAAACCAAAATGTTAAGAAAGAACATTTCAGCAGTCAAAAGAAAATGTTAAAACATGAAGCAAAACAAGAAACCAGGAAAGTTAGGTACTATGGGAACATCACTGATTGGATGAAGATCTTTTGAAGAAGAAGAAAAGCAGAAGGATGTTTTGCCCAAACTGTGGTAAAAAGTTGATTACGCAATCACCAAACTTTGGCAGAAGCTGTGGCCAGAAACTTAAAGAAATATCATCTGTTAGAAGACATTGCCGAATAACTTCTGGTTTAAAAAGTGAACAAGTGTCATCATCCAATCAGTGATGTCCCATAATGCATGCCTTCTCTGCTTTCATATTTGTTTCAAGGCTGTAGGGTGGCACAGTGGTTGGCACTCTTGCTTCACAGAGAGTTTGCATGTTCTCTCCATGCATGTGTGGGTTTTCTCCAGGCACACCAGCTTCCTCCCACAGTCCAACACATGCCTCATGGGGTAATTGATTACTCTGAATTGTCCCTAGGTGTGAATATGTGCGCACATGGGTGCATGATTGTGACCCTGTAAAAGACTGGTGACCTTTCCAGGGTTTCCTCGTCCTTCGCCCAACTGTGTCCGGGTCAGGCTCCGGCAGCCCTGTGACCCTGTAATGGGTACAACGGGTTCAGAAATGGGTGGATGGATATTTGTTTCGGTTTTTAATATTTTATTTTGATTTCTGCAAATTATTCCTAAACTTTCATTTTGTTTCTTTTTTTGTCTTCTGGAATTTTGTTTAGTTTTCTGAAGCATAATTAATTGTAGTTTAATGAATTCACAGTTGTGATCTTTAATATGTTTTTGCGTTAAGTGATTTATGATTTGCACTTCCAGGCCACTGTAGAAACCTGATCTGAAAGCCTTTTTGCAAACTTCCTGTTAGCACTACGGGGCACTTTTAAACTTTATTTAAAAATTGTAGAAACTTTGAGTAAAGCCTTGATTTCAATTCCCCTTTACCCACTAAACCCTGCTTACAACAGTTGTAATGCAAAAATAAAAGCACATTTTTACCTATCCTTGTTATCTACATCAAAGCTGTTCACTATCAAAGTTGATCTCCTTGATGGCAGCATCAGTTTTAAGAAAATGATACCATCATTTGCATTTAAAAGTTTCTAATCCAGCTTTTAGACTCAGAAGAGCACACTCTGTGTCAGGCCATTTAAAAAAACGAGAACAAATGTTGATTTTTCTATTTTCTTTCAGAGCTATTCTCAATAAATAACTGTATTTATAGTGCTTTGAGTTTGACTTCACAAATGACACACTTGATTCCAGTCTATAATTGCCATGACTGTTGGCAGGCAGTGTCAGTGTGTGTGTGACTTGCTCAGCTACGTGGCAGTGTGTGCGTTTAATACTTTGTGACATTAGTTGGTGTGATGATCCAGGCCTGCAGCCAGTTAGAGCCACAGTAACAGCCAAGAGTTCCCCGTCTGCCTTTGAACTCCTGCTATAATGAGAGAACGTTCTTTTCTAGGCTCAACCCGGTGTTTGTGTGCGTGTGTGTATATATACACGTGAATGAGTGACATGGTGAGTCATGCATGCTGTAGCCATTAGCCATTGTCTTTATTCTCCTGACATGCTGGCTCATAACCAGGGCTCATGCTGTTTTCATCCATTTCCAAGTATGAGGAAGGCATAAAAGTGCATTTGTGCGTCACCTCAGCTTTAAAAGTTCCTGTCTGCAGGACTGAAAGGGCTGCACAGATGCACCGGTTCTTGAACATGTGCAAATCTACATGCATGATAACAGCAGTCTGCCCTTTTGAGCTCTCCCTTTGACTCCCGCTTAAGCATTGAGTCTAATAAGCCATGCACATTGTGAATTTTGCTTTTGTGCCACCAAAATTACAAACAGATGTGCAACTTGACAGTAGAGACACATGTGCATGTGGCCTGCAGCTATACGCAGAAGGCAGAACACACACCCTCGTCTTCATTTTTTTCTGTTTGCTCTTGTTGTGACCAAACCCAGCTGGTTAAACAAACCCCCTTTCTTTCATTGTCTTATTCTTTTGCACTGAATAGTCAGCAAAATGTTTTTTACTCAGATCTGGAGCCAAAAGAACGTTAATCCTTTAAGAGAAAATTTATTTAAAGTAAACTTTTTTGTTTGGGGAGTAATACACCTATTTTTAATCAAATGTTTTCTAAATGTACTCTACTGTTTGGTTAACATGGTAAAAGAAAAAACTGTTATAATGCATCAAGAAAGTAACTGTAAAAGAATGGACAGGTTGAACAAAAAAAGGGAAAAGACTTAGATATATGAATTAAACATTTTACATTCATTATTTTCTAAGAAAAACATAGCTTTGTGTTTGTTTTTAACACATTAATTCCCACTTGAATTATTATATAACAAATGCCACAACAAAACACGAACTTATTTAGGAAAAAATATTGGTTGAGCTGAAAATCCCATCATAACCTTCTGAACAGAAACAATTTAGAAATGTGACTGAACTGTAATAGTAAGTATGAAGTTTATCAAAAAAGTTAATCAAATTTATCGTAAATGTGAGGACTGGTGCCTTTTTGCAGTTCTTTCTTAATCCACGTTTCCACTGAGTGGTACAGTCCGGTACGGTCCGGACCGGTCCATTCTTAAATGAACCCATTAAGCCGGACCGAACGGTACAATGTTTGGATCCCCAATGGTTGTTGGTCCATAGAAAAATGGAATGGACCGGCGAGGGTGGAACTACTGTTGATTGGCTGAAGGTCATTACGACAAAAGAAAGAGGCTCTATCCGTCTTTGCTGCCCGAAATCTTCTTTCAAACAGCATGTACTGCTTTTGTATGTATCTAGTACCAAAATCCAAACATGAGACAATGAGCTGCTGGTTGACCTCTGTTGTTATTAGCTTCACCCTGCATTTGCCCTGACGGTCCAACTTGGAGTGGAAACGCTCACCTGCTTTGCCTGGACCATTCTGAACCGGACCGGACCGCTCACTGGAACCGAGGCTTTAGAGTCCTGCTTTGTTTAGTTCTGTTTTCAGGATTTAGGGTCACTGCGGGTTCACTGCGTCACAGTTTTCTGTCACGCCTTTCTCTTTACCACTTGTTTTTTTCTTGGTTGGATTCTGTTTGTCCTGTTTCTTTCCTGTTCTAGTTTAAATCTAGCTATTGCACTCATGTTGTAGTTTGTTAATAACGTTTTTTTCTATTCAAGCCTAAATCCATCCTGACAAAAGGTGTGTTAAGTATAGGCTGAATGAAGCAATGCCCAAAGCGGAGGCTGCAGGCACTAAAGTGACATTTCTTTAGAAATTGACTGACAAAAGAAAATTTTTGAGTGGAAAGATGATTGAAGGTCAGTTGTTGTTTTTTTGTAGGGAATGTAAGCATGCACCTGATGGTGACACCATGCGTCTCTCCTGGCCAGACACACTGAAAAACACCTACTTATGTGTTGAAAAGCCAGCCGGACATTTAACATGACTCCAAGAATAGAAACTTAAAAGCAGTGGAGAAAATAACCCAACAGATGACAAGTTTGTGCATTACACTTAGTACTTGGGTGGGTGTTTTTTTTCATCTCACAACACATTTTATTTTTAGAATGTCCAAGTAAACAAGCAATCCAACTACTGTAACCGAATTGAACGCAGGCCTAACTTTCATCCATAACTGTAATGAACCTCATAAGGTGTTATATGTCTGGTAAATCCCCGTGTAGCGCCTTTACTGATTCCATCTCGCAGACTAATTTGCTTTCGCCGTCTGTTGAGGTTTTTCTCAGCTGTAAGTTTATTAGAAAGAGGGGAGGGTTGAGGGAGAGGTGAGGCAGATCCAGTTTTATGGTCTTATTTGTATGGTGGGCTGTAAATAACCCCCCCGATTGGTTGAAAGTGGCAGCTTGCACCAGTGTCATCCTCTTGTCTGGTCCTCGTCGATCTCTTCAGAGCAATATGTGGCTCTAGTTCGGGCTGTTGTTGTACGTCTATAGTCAACAGTTTAAACTAAATATGAAGTTTAAAAAAAAGGGCTGCACGGTGGCACAGTGGCTAGCGCTCTTGCCTCACAGCAAGAGTCCCCGGTTCAAGTCCTGTTGCTGTTCTGAAACAGAACATCAGTGGGGGACCTTTCTGTGTGGAGTTTGCATGTGTGCGTGCGTGGGTTCTACGGGGTCGGCGGCTTCCTCCCACTGTCTAAAAACATGCTTCATAGGTTAATTGGTCACTCTAAATTGTCAGTGAGTGTGAGAGTGAATGGATTTGTGGAATGTGCCCCTACGACAGACTGGCGAACTGTCCAGGGTGTCCCCTGCCTTTTCCCACAAGTGGAGGGGATAGGCTCCGGCAGCCGCGTGACCCCGAAAAGGAATAAATGGAAGAAGATGAAGGAATGAATATAAATTAAAAAAAAGGTTCTTGTGTTTTAATTATGATTATGTCGTTTTTTGACAAAATTAAGCAACCCCGCCCACACGTCCCGTCATCCATCCACTTACACTCTCACCCGCTGGCTTACAGCCCCTCACAACCCCAACTTGGAGCTTGTGGCCTGCTGATTGTAGCTTTTACATCACTGCTGCAAGCTTTTTCCAACAGCATTTCCTCTTCTGATTTTGATTAACAACGATTTGAATAAAGAATAAAGAAATGCAAGTTTTGTAATATTAGTCCTCCGTCATCGACAAAAAAAATGCAACAAGAACACGTTGAAAATACAAAACCATGATTTTCATTGGAATGGGTTAATGCAAAGCAAATGACGAAAGAGAAAATGTCAGGAGGGTGAATCATGGTCTGACCAATTCTACTAATAGTGGGTAGAAATTAGAACCCTTTCAGGATGTATTCTCATCCAGAACAAATCATGGAAACTGTGATTATAGGGTTGGTAAAGTGGGACGAGGCTAAGTCATCTCACTCATCGCAGAGGCTGGTGTGTATCTTATTCCGTTTTTTAACTCCAGATGTTTACAACATTAAAAATGGAATACCTCCCCTTCGTTCAACTATAATCTGACATCCTAAAGCCACTGGGGTTTTTTTTATCGGCTTGGTGCAAACAGGAAACATTTACAAAAGAATCCTTTTTCATTGCCTACCGTGATATAATGATGCATCCTATCCTTACAGCATCATAACTAACGCAGATTTTTAACTGGTATCTATTCAGCTGCTGCTGTTTCTGTGCTGCCCTGTGGTTTAAACGTGATGCTTTGTCATGGCGTTTCAGGAACTGAGTGAGCGAACCTCACAACGCGCAGGCGCAATTCTAACCGAGCGACCCCGCATTGTACAACTGCACGCCTGCAATCCTAACTGAGCCGTGATCCTGCGCGGTCAATTCTCCTTTGCGCTCTTGCTTGGATTTGCGCTCAGCGTTAAGGGGGCGTTTTTGTCACTTGGGGGCAGTAACCTTTCTGGTTGATCTGATTGCAGCGGGGCGGGACTTTCATTTTTCAGAGCAGGGGGGGTTAACAAGCGGCTCTTGAGCTGCATGCGGCTCTCTGCCTTTTATCATATTTTCTATGTACAGTACTTTCACAACCATAAGGCGAACATAAAATCAGAAGAATGACAGACCTAAAGTTTAGATCTATCATTCTTCTGACTTTTTCCTTACTTGGTAACTAAAGTAGACATTTTTTTATTTTCATCCCCTCAATGTTATGGTTTAAATTTAATGTAAAAACAGAATCTCTTGGGATTTTGGTCCTTGGTTCGCCCCTTTTCTTGCAATTCTGACTTTGTGTCAATGTTTTAGGACGTCCTAATTCTGGTAAAACTGCATTGCACGTACCGAAGAAGTTCTTCTAGCTTCACGATGATCAAAAACTGCTTCTCCAACTTCAAGTTTTGAATGTACTCTTGTGTGTTTTGTTGAGCAGTTTTTAAAAGACACAGAATAATTGCCAAATTCTCAGCTTTTGTTAGAAGTGTTGGATTTTTTTTCTCAGTCTTTGCGCAGTAACTTTTAAAATCCTAAATAGAGGTGTAATCTAATATTTTTAGTGGTACTGTGACGTACCGAAAAAGGACTGTTGTTACATTGATGTTTAATGGCTGTGATTAGCCACGACTGGAAACAGATCAGTCTAACCACTGGAGTTTTGTAGGCGATGATGGACATGGGTCGCATCCCAAAGTCCCAATTTAGATGCAGTTTTCTTAGACTGTATCTGTGACAGCGGTGGTGCAGGTGATCTGGGGGGTTTGTGACTCAGCGGTGGGTCATGATGACCCGTCTCCCTGGCTCAGTGACGATGGACCATGGCGACAGGGGTTTGCGGTCAGAAACCCTAATCTGCTCCTCATATGACCCTCTGATGGACAGGGACAGCAGTTGACAGACTCGCACAGCACACACGTGTGAGCCAGGCCTCAGCCCTCCAGAATTACCCTGCTCTTATAAGGATTTCTGTGAAAATCTTGACATCTACTCTAGGCTTGCACAATAAATGGATAATGCATCGTCGTGGCAATACACATGCTTAAAAAATCTTATGACAGCTTAAAGTATTTAATAAATAAATTGATCCCTTTTATCTTAGATACCTACCTCTACTTTTTTATTTAAATAAAGCTGTTGCATTGAAACGGAAATGATGAATAGGTTGTTTTTAGTTGTGTTATATGGTCATGTACCACAAGTCATCGTCATCGCAATATTGATCATCAATATTGACCGTTGCAGGTTTTCCTCACATTGAGCAGCCCTAATCAGCTCTTTTACTCATTATAAGTACCATGAATAGTCTATATAGTTTCGTTTATCGTAGATCCATCTCCAAACAAATGAAATGCTTTTAGATAAGTTTTAGATCACTTTAAACTAGGATAGTCTGAATTTTGTTCTTTTTAATGACATTTTTATATGAAAATGTTATTTTTAGTCTCCACGCATGGTCTCAACTACATGGAAATCCTTTGCCTGTCTTTCTTTGTTCTCTTCAAATGTTCAACATTTTGAGATCCTTCAGTGTTGTGACTTGAGGAATTGAACGTCTTGTTGCCTTTAGCTGCAAAATGTTGGTTTGTGGTTGTCTCATGTCTGCTGTCGAGTGTAAAGTGTCACCATAAGGCAACGCACTAAACTATGCACATATTGAGAAAGGATTGCCATGAAATGACGCAAAAACAGTTTGGAAATGTTACTATTATGAAACCGTTCTTGTTTTTTCTTTTAGAACTCTTATTTTCCAAAGATGTTGCTGAAAAGTTACAAATTAGCCCAGTGCAGGACTGTTCACTTTTAGCAGCAACTTTATAGATTTTTTTTTTATTTGTGTGTGTTTTTTTGGTTGTTGTTGTTAAATAACTTATGCTTCTTTGAACTACTGCTTGCCCTTATGTAAAACTGTCTTAAAACTGTAAAAAACCTCTTTAAGAAGCAGCTACATTGAGTGTTTGGAACAATCAGGAACAAAACATTCAGCTCTGACCGCTGAGGAACATGGGAAACCTCCTGGTTTGGCTCCTTATCGTCTCACTCTTGTCAAGCATGTGCAAACACTCAACACCTTTTTATGAATCCGTTTTTTTTTTTTTTTAAGTTTGTTGTTCTTTTTTTTCTTTTGTCACGTATGTAAATAAATCTGTTTTCTTATGTGGCCATGCAAGAGTTCCTGAAACATGAGCAGATCATTGCCACAGACTCATTTTCATATTCCTACACGTTAATTGAAGATGTCTGGAAGCTGTTTTGGGGGCTGTTATCTGCAGTCTAATGAGCTCAGGTTAATCCTGCCGTGAAAATTCCTGATTATGCATCACTGGAAGTTGAAACAGGATGAGAGAAGGCCTCCCAGCTGATAAAAACTTGAATTATTACATTTAAAAATGTTTTAAATGTTCTCAATTTTTTAATTGAATTGACACAAAACTTTTTCATTTTGAAATATATTTTAATTATATGATCTAAAACTAAAATAATATGGTCATAACTCAATTGTAGGTTAATTTTTATGACTTTTACTTCATAAGATGTTTGGCTCATCATTATATTACTAACAATGCAGCATAAACTACCTGAATACATGTACCTCATTAAAACACCAATCTCATTATTAACTCTTTGACAGAATGTTGGGAATTCATATTTGTCCTATTAAATTAATAGACTTTTGATGATCATATCAAAAAGTTAGAGTAAATGGCGCAGCTACTGATGATGATTATATTTATAAGCAAAGAGCAGTTTTTCTTTCTATTGGTTTGATGATGATTCCTCAAACACTCCAAAAGGTAGAAGTGCTCACTGTCACTTGTTTATTGTAGTCAGACGCAGATTTGTTTGTGTTTGTGGGTCCTGTGGGAAGCGGCGGGAGTTCGCAGCTTGCCTTTGGCTCTGGATGGTAAGTGGCTTGCTGGGTAAAGTGTCTAGTGGCCGAATTCAGGTCAGCCGTCTCCGTGCGTTACGTTGGATTTATTTGTGCGTCCTTTGTCATCTCAGCCAGTGTGAGTGTTTGCTTGTGTGTGTGTGACTCTATTCACACAAGCAGAAAGAGCCCAGAAGCGTAACATCAGTCTGAATGTGTTTTTGAAATGAACGTCGTGCAGCGACTGGGTTACAGCGAGCTCGAGGCCAAGCAGGATGCAGCTCTGTCAAGCTGTTTTATAACAGCTTCCTCTCATTCATTACGTCTTATTTTGCTATGAAGCTGCTGTCTGGGTTGGAAGTGTCCGATTGTTGTGCACATGCAGTTGTGTGCAGGTTTTGGAGCTTATGCCAGCCTTCATCCTCTGTGGATTATAGAACTGCATATTTACAGCTTCTTTTCTGCCCTCTGCAGAGCAGCTGTGCGATCAGAGCGGTGTGCTGGCCTTATAAGGTTAAGTACATATAACAAGGAAACGTCTTAGAATAAGAAAAGATGTGAGTCACTGGTTTCTGCGTGTTCACAGAAACTAAAAAAAAAACCCATCCTCTTCTCTGGCCTGAAAGAACTCCCTAAAGGAGTATATTGTGTGTTTACATTGTGTGTTGGTCCGTGTGCAGTCCTTAGGGATTCATCTGGTCCTAATGAGGTGCTGAGCAGTCCACAGTTGTGAAAAGGGTGATCAGCTGGTCCAGCAGTGGAAGAGAAACAAAGTCAATTTTTACAACGCAAGTTTACAGAAGTACACAACGGTACCAATGACCCAGTTTTTTATTTTATTTTTTATTTTGAGATGAGAGCTGAAGGACTTTTGTGTTGGACATATTTTACTTTAACAACAGGGGTTATGAATCTTCAGACAAACCAGAGGTATGTCTGAATAAACCCCTTTTGTAATCGAGACCAAACTTTATTCATTTTAATGACCCATTTTAACCAATGACCCAGTTTTAACAATCCGAGGAGCGTAAAAATTCAAAACCGTAATGGTTAACTAATGATTATTCTTAAATGAATCGCATATTTGTAGCTGTTTATTGATGTAGCTGTGAAAGCTTATTTTTCAAGTTGGATTTTAAAACTAAAGAATACACAGTTAAGAAATCTGAATAAAAAGGTTAACTGAATCCAACCTTACATCATGTTTGCAGTGATTTTACCATTAACTGTTTAAATATTGATTTTTATTTTGAAGGTGTTTATGAGCTTGTTAACTTTATAAATCAATATAAATGCTAAACTAGGCAAATTCAGAGTTCTAATGCTTTTTCAATTTCATAAAAAGCCATATAGTCTTTGTTTTGTAAATAGTAAAATAGCAAATGTCAAAAAAAAGAAAACTCTCCATATGATGGATCATTTTAATATAGTTGAGATCTTTAATCCCAAGCAAACTTCTGCAGATGTTCTGCAGCTCTTCTTGGAAAATGAAGGGATGCATGAGACCAAATTTCTCTACTTGCTTTGGAAATTAAAAAGTATTTCTCCTTTTCCTGGAGGAAAACATCCGGATCACCTCCACTGATGCACCTCCAGATGTTCAAACAAGCTCAGTGTGAGTTTTTTCGGGAATTTCCCGAATTACCAGAATTCTTACAAAGCTCATTTTGCCTGTTAGTAGTTTTGGTCATTTTTCCTTAAACCCTAAAAAAGCCAGTTTGTTTGGATGATCTGTGGATCTCCTGCTCCGCTCTGCTCTTTCTCCACAGGGATGGGCGACTTTAGTGACCATGCTGCTGTGGGTTCTACCTTAATTTTCTTCCAAAATGACCTTCAGATCAACTGAAAGACAATTTATTTGCTGTTCTAATGCCTGCTCATATTTATTTGTAGTTTTGTATATTTTAAGACTGATAATATTCACTGCCTGGTCACTGAAGTAAAAGTGAGGTGCCCTGAACAGCATTTACTGGTATACAGGAGTATTTTGCTTGGAATATATATTTTTAAATTGGAATTTATCCTTAAAGCTGCCTGAATCATAATAAAAGCGCAAACAATATTTTTTTTTCAGTAAATACAATTGATTTATTTACCACAAAACAGTTACAAAAAATACAACACGACATTAAAAGGGGAACAGAAAGAAGAAGTGTATTATTTATGCCCCTTTTACATAATTAATAAAGCCATTGGTACACTTGTTTTCCTCAGAACAATAAACAAAAAGAAAAGAAAATACAATAGATAGTGAACACCAACCAATTTATATTCCTTAGCTTCTTTAGACCTCTGTATTTATGTGCTAAAGCCCAAAAATGAAGTCGTTCTTCCTCTTGTGGAGAAACTAATGGCTGATGGGACGTTCACCTTTTGTCACAGCATCAAGTGAACAGAAACCAAAGGGTTGTAAACCAGAGCTCTGTGTGTCACTGAGAGCTGCTCGGCTTGACAACAGCAGGACCTGCATGTGCGAGCGGCGATTCCGCTCTACGCTACCTTCTCTGACCTGAGACAGCACTCAGCAGCAGCAGCAGCAGCAGCACTTCCACCTCAGCAGCTGCCAGTGTCTCCAGAGTGCAGTGATTTGTGTTGTTAGCCTGGGTCTCCAAGTGTTCGCCACATTCCCACACTTTCACAACGTCGCACTAACGGAGGAGCAATCTGGAAGCTCCTTATTAGTCGGATTAAGCAAATCTGTAAACTGGATAATCAGACCAGATGTCTTCATTCTCCATAGGAAGTAACTGATGTTTTTTTGCCATGTTTTCTTCGTCTGTTTGTTTAAAACCCAGCTCCCGGCTGCTACCTACTTTCCTTCACATTAGTCCTAATTTAGGCCTGTTTGGACACGTTTACCTGAAGGATCCCTCGGTGTATTGTGTTGGATATCCTCTCTAAACCCCATCTTGCTTGTGTTCTGGCTCATCCACAGACATCTGGTTTACATAGAAGCTCATCTTTTTCGATGAGAACTAGCACAGCTTCTCCCTCCTCCACAAAAGCAACCTCTCTGGCAGCATATGGACTTATTTTTTTTGTGATAAAACAGAATGATGGAAAACATGACTTAGAATTTTTTTTGTTTTCTCTCCAAAAGTTAACCTTTATATTGTTGAGGGTTTTTCTTTCCTTTCTCTGGTGGTGACGTGGAAAGTAACACAAAGTGAAAAGTGACCAGACTTGACAAGGACACTGTTTAGCCTCCAGATGATTGGCATTTGATTGATGCTGAGCTGATGAAGCAGCTTGAACAGGGAGCGCGTTCAGAAACACTGATGTGTGGGCTCAGTGTGAACCAGACACCGAAAGGTTAAATAATTCATGGGAGGATTTCAAAAAGAGCACCAAAAAAAAGTGGGTCAGAACATCAGTTACTTCATTGTCTGTCTGGAGAGATCAATGTGTGAGACTTCCATTATGACAGGAAGTAGCTGTTTCTCTTTAAATAATAAAACATTTGAAGGAGTTTTATGTTTGCTCTGCAAATAATTTGAGCCTCTGTTTATGCAGAGCTTCATCCGTGCGTCAAAGTTGAATTTATTCCCTCATAAGAAAATGAAGAGAAAGAGCTGAGACACCCATTAATTTCGTTTATCATCTTCTCCTTACGAAGAAAAAAAAAGATGAGCGGATTTTTAAATTCAGATATGAATGATCACGTGCTGTCGTCGTTTCCTGAAAGCTCTTGATTAATCGCCGTTTTTAGCTTATCGAACTTGCAATTTATGGACGCTTCAAAATGACAAGCAACTTATGTCCACCTCCCTCCGGAGGGTTTGGAGACCGTTCAGAGAAAAAATCTGCTGGACTTTTGCTCAGAAAACGGTCAGCTGATGGAAAAAGTCCTTAAAACTGTGCTAGAATGTGACTCCATCTTAAGTGTTGTTATTGCAAAAGTCTATTCATACTACAGTAATTTTATTCTATTCATACTGTCAGTATTGGTATTAGTAATTACTTTGGTTTGTTTTGTACAATTCTTATTTCATGTATTGTGGGTTTGATTTTGTGTTTATTTCTGAGGGGCGGAAACTTTGTTTAGACCGTCTTGCTTAGAAAAAAGTTTTGGTTGTAGTGCCATTCAACTGAAGGAGTTCCATATGACAGAAAGATGAATAACAGGAGTTTTCTTCCTCTCTTTTTGGTGTATGTGGCCCAGGAAATACATGGTTTCAATGATTTTGTTATGGACGTATGAAAAATAAAATCATCAGCAACAGCATCTAATATATTATTATTTAAACTCATCAGCAGAGAATGCTTCCACGCCTTACTGAGGCTACGACCAAATATGGAATATAGCCGCGTCTGTAAGCGCCCTAACTTTTGTTTTAATATTTTCCACTAAAGATTTTGGCTTTGAACTATACTACTGGGATTTGTAAAAATGTGCTTTAAATGTTTCTGATGGCACTGAGCTTTCCTCTCATCAGCAACAGAGATTGCAAAAAAAAAAAAAAAATCAGCTTTTTTTTTTTTTTTTTTAACAGAAGCTTTTTAAAGACCCACTCCAATCATCTTTGGATCATCTATTGTAAAAGTATTACCAGTGAGCTTTTATTTTTGTTTATGCCATTTTAGTCAAAAAAAAAAGTTGTTTTCTTGTGATATTAGTGTCTGCAGAGCGGCAGGAGTTCATTAGGAATTCGCCTTGCTGTTGTGGGCGGGACGTTTGGCGCTGTGCAATCCTGCTCACCTCCTGACTGTTGCTGAGAGCTCTATGTTTACATACTGTCCCGCTTGCTTACAACCCCCAAACTAACACTACCAGTACAACAAAATTGGCGAGCCAAATTGGAGCTGTCCAGCTGTACAGTTTAGAGCCAAATGTCAGCTAAGACGAAGAAAACGAAGATGTACACAAGTCTATTTCTCTACAAGTGTATTTTCTACATAACAAATAGGTTATTTTTCAAAAGGCATATTTTCATCAGCTCCTGATTCACAACAATTTTACATAAAGAAATACTCAAAAAATGCTGTTTAAACCAAATTTTTCTTTACATATGTCCTCCATCATCAGCAAAATCCCACAAGAACATGTTAAAAACACAATTTTCATTGAAATGGGTCTTTAAAAAGTCATAATTATTTATTAAACCATTAAAAAAAGAAAAACTTTTCCTGCGTTGTCTTACAGAAGTCACTGGTTTATTGGAATATTATATCATAGAGTATTTGGGGATATTTGCTCGAGGTGAAGTTTTTATGAGAAGATGGGACAAAGAAAAACTCCTGAGATTTCTTTAGTTTTTAAGTAAATGTTTTAACTAAAAAGCAGATTATGAGTCAAATAAGGACTTTGGATGCATTTAGCTTCATGCAGTCGAAAGAGACACCAGATCAGATGAAGTTGATTTCAATTTGCAAACTGATTTGATGGCAAGTTGTTTCAGTCAAAATGCACACCTCATCTTTTACTCAGTTTGTGTACGTTACTGTTGCTTTTTTTGTGAGCATAAAAACTGTTCTTCCGACTGTGTGTGTTTTTGTGCAGGGAGCTCTTGTACGGACACGTCTTGGTTTCCTGTGGGCATGTTTGAGGTTCTTTCTTGGGTCTTGTTCATGAAGATCCATTTGTTCCAAAAGGCCTCTTGGCCCTTTACCAAGCACACACTCATACACCCACCCACACATACACACACACACACTCATACGCAAGGGAAACAGTGGCTTTACTGAAGAAGCTCAAGAGCACTCGGCGCTTCCTGCTGCTCACAGACACACAGGCATGGCCAAACGGGCTGGTGCGTGTGGCTGATGTGAATAATTGAGAGCTTCCTGGTGGAGGTCAAGTGGAGGGGCTGGTTTTGGTGCTGTGGTTACTGTAGACGTTTTGTTTTTGTGCAGCAGCTCCAGAAGCGGCCATTTACAGAGACATAAACAGAACAGACGATGCACCAACAGGAGGAAGTGGTGTCATTGTTTGTGTTAACCTGAATTCAAGAAGATGATCGACGTCCTGCAGTAGTCAATTTTCAACAGTTCCACTTCCAACTTGCCAGGAAGCATGATTTCCTGCTGAAGAGCCTGATTCAGCATCATCCAGCTGTGTTAGAAAAACGACCATAGAAAAGGATGATACATGAATGAGTCGAATGTTGTTTTTTGTTCCTCACAGAGTTTAGGCGTTGCCAAGTTTCTCTTTTTACGCTTTTGATCAGGAAAGTTTGTTTTGCTCTGTTGAATCCTGCAGCGCACATCGGTGCCCTTCCAGCTTTTCTTCCTGTGGTTATTCTGATAACTGCACATCCTAAAACGTTTCCACCCTTAATACCAGCGACGAATCTGTCTGACAAACTTTAGCAAGTAAGCATTTTTACTTTTATTTTTTAAAGTTCTGCTGTTGGAGCGTTGGTGTGTCTTTTATCATATGAATGACTGCTAAATGGAGGTTTATAGATCCACTCTAATCAAAATTTTTAAAATGTAGTTTTTTTTTTAAATGATGATGGACATATAAATAAGATAGACAAGATGAATGTATGAATGAATGAATAAATGAGTATTTATCTGTTCAAATTCTTGTGAATCAGGAGCAGACGGAAAAAAAGCAGTTTGAAAAAGGGCTTTTCTGTGAGGTAAAAAATATGCTGGGCGGGCACTTTGCTCCGCAAAGGGAAGGTGAAGGGGCTGTGGGGTATCTCTGCACCAACGGGTCTGCCCACAACTCAGAGGTAAATTTCTAATGAACTACTGCTGCTCTGCAGAAACTATGTCCTGGAAAATGACAGGTTTTCTTTTATTTTGTGCATGGTTGAATGGGACAGTTAAAGCACTTTGGGCATTCAAGGAAAGCAGAACAGAACCTTTTCTCTCTTTATCATGTTCTTAGAAACGCTGTTATTTTAATTGGATAATTTAAAGCCTTTGGCTTTACTTGAATCCATAGCTGCTTTAAATAAGTGAACAAGGTTCAGTTGCTTTATGTTAAAATGTCTTCAAACAAAACATTCTGAAGGAAAAAAAACAGGATTACTATGAAAAACACTCCATCAACACACATTTTCCTTTCTTTAGACCAAAACAAAACAGCTTGTAATGAATAGATCATTAAAATGTGAACACATTTTGAGAGTGGCTGTGGCTCAGATTTAGTTGGATTAGTCTGAAAAGGCTGATGCCCAATAGTTGGGAAATGTAATTGTAAACAGCTGGATTGATGGTAGACATGTCGGTCCATGTTTAGCACTTTCAGGCTTCATGGGAGATGTATATGAGCTTCCTCAGCTTCATAGTGTTCTGAAAGTGCAAATGCAGACCAGTGCTTTATGCTGTTTGCACCAAGTTGAGACACAGTCCTCTGTATTTTGATTACAATTTCACTAATGCACTGTTCCATTCTGTTCCCTCTTTTTCTCTCCTTTTGCAGGTGGTGCCATTCAGACGAAGCCACGTAACTGAACTAGGGATTTTTGGGAAAAGAAGCGTTCTGTGATCCTGCCATCCTACAGTAGCGTTGGAGTCAGCAAATGTTTCCCATCTTTTCAAGAAAAGGGTTTTTTCAATACGAGTTCAATGGATGTAAAAACCTCTCTGCCCTTGGATTAGGCCCCTGGAGCTGTGTTTTTTTCAAAGCCCCCGCTGGATGTTTCACTGCCACTATCCTCCATGGTTGTCATTAGTGGCTAATGAGCTGCTGCTGCAGAGGACAGGAAGAAGCTGCCTGTGGAGAGAGCTGTGCAGCTGTTATTAAGAGGGCTCCAGATCCCCGAAAAAATTGTCTTTGCTTCTTTAATCGAGCTTTAAAAGCATGAAAATATGAGTTCAGGAAATTGATGTTGTTTTTTTTCAGATGTTTTTTTTTGCCACATTTCTATTTCTCAAAAAACCTGACTCAAAAAATGACTCCAGTTGGATACAAGGCCATTTATTTCAGCAAGATGTTTCAGATTTTGAACATAAATTGTCTTTCTCCAAACACTGACTATTTTAAAACCAAGTAATAAAAAGGAGAAGGAACTTTTTTTAAGCACCAAGTATACTACACATACATATCAGTTTGCTCTGCCTATGCTATTCTATCTAAATTATGGCAGCTGCCTATCGTGTGGTTGTAAGCAGTGTTAGCTGTTACAACAGCGTAGTGGTGGACCGACGCACGCACTCTCATGCTGTGCATTACTGCTGTGGGCCATGTGGGGCGCTGTCCCAGGGCCTGGACTGCGCCATTGCGCACCGCAGCACATGCTCGGAGCTTCTTGTGGCCCCCGACCCGCCATATAATGACCTCACCAGCTCCCCCATTCACACCAGTAACTTGATCACTCAGCAACTCCCTAACCACGGTAAACTTTGTGTATCTATGGGGGCTATTCATAATGGTGGACTAGAGAGAGCAGGCAGCAGTGGCAATTTGTCTTTAGGGGAGGACAGCCCGACATGGCGAGGTAAGAAGACCCCCAGTGGTGGTGGATCAACTGGGAACTTGAGCTCTTTTTGTAGCCTGAAGGACATTACTGAAGAGGCCATCAACCTGGCCAGCGGGAAGCTCAAAGAATTTTCTTTTGACAAGCTTCGTCTGTCCTCATCAAGCCATGTCACTCTTCGTAAAGGTCGCAAAGTCCGCCCGGACTCTTTTAATCGTCGCTCCACTGACCTGGAGATCATCTATGGTCACTTCAGTACCAACTCTATGACAAACATGACAACTACTAACATATCAAATAATTTGGTAACTTCTAACGACGAGAACACACCTCCATTTATGTTAGGAAAAGGAACAGGATTGGAAGAGACAAAGCTAAACGGTAGTTCAGCCACATTGTCAGCAGTCAACAAAGCAGGCGGTGGATCAACAAGCAGTCTTTCAAGTATTGGGTCATTGGACCAGAGTCTGAACACAGTTGCCTCTCTGTATCGCACCACCCTCGGGGAAGAGAACCTTATTGCCCGTCTGTTGGAGAAGACGCGGGCAGAGGCTGCTAGTGGTGGTGGCGAGGACATTCGTGCTTGTCTTGACATCCTGCTCAAATGTTCTGAAGACTTAAAAAAATGCACTGACATCATAAAGCAGTGCATCAAGCGCAAAGCAGGTGGAGGTCCGGAGGAAGGGGGAGCAAGTCCGGACAGTGTTTATAGAGCTGTGATGACCCGACTTAGCTCCTACCTGAAGAGACTGCCTCTAGAGCTGGAAGGTCTTGGAAGTTTGGGGGGCAGTGTACAGGGGCTCCAAGGTGCACCTGGGGGTGGGCACAGTGATCTTGCTGAGCTGGTTAACACTCTCCATTCCATCCAACAGGGTCCTTACTCACCCATATTTGGCAATGAGCAACCACCCCGCTATGAAGACGTGGTGCAGTCACCTCCCATCCCGAAGAGTGTTACTATTTCAACTTCAACTACATCTTTAAAATCTGATTCAATCCAGAAAGTAGCAGTTCAGAGTTTAACCCAGTCAAAGGATACTCCACTCACCAACGGACTGCAGCATGCACCCAATATTTCGGTTTCTCAGAACACTCTGTCCCTACCACCCTTAACATACTCACCTTGTAATTCCTCTTCAAGTCACTCCCCTTTACGAAACTCCCCGATCCCGCCCTACACCCACACTCCCCCAGCGTCCCCCATGGAAGCCCTTTTTATTGAGGAAGAGGAAATGGAAATTGGAAAGACTTCAGAAAATCCCCTGCAGCAGATACACTCTCCATCTAGAGGGGTGAACAATAATCTGAACAAAAATGGGACTATTCTGGGACAACAGCTGCAACCCCACACACCTTATAACTCCTCAAAACCTATGGCTTCTATCTCTGGCTACATCCCCTCTTGGCCTCCTGCTGCGACAGTCCCAACAAACAAAGCCTCCTCCCAGAAGAATGAGGATATAGACAAGCTACTGATGGACTTAGAAAATCTGTCTCAAAGTATGAGCCACCCCAGAAACACTGAACCTCCACTTCCTGTTAAAACCAGAAAGAGGGAAGGAAATAAAGCTATTATAAATGAGTCTTTCACTCAGCCAAAAATACCCCAGTTCCAGGTTCCAAATCCAACCAGCCAATTAAGCATCAACGGTCACAGTCCAATGACCTCCCAGAGCACTACTCTTCCCCAAGGAGACATCAGTGAACCTGTGACTGAGGAAGAAGATGGGGCGCTTTTGTTAAGAATCCTGGAGAGCATTGAAAGTTTTGCCCAGGAGCTGGTGGATTCAGGAGCAGGGGGTACAGGGAGTGTAGAGAGGAAATGTGGAAAGGAGAAAGAAGTAATGAGACTCCTACAGGACACACTAGTCCCATCCAGTAGAGCTGATACCCCAGTAGAAAGCATTAACGCAACCGCTGCTTCCACCACCCCATCCATTCCCACAATTGAAGTGACATCTATGGTGACAAAACAGGGTGAGGCAAATGCATCCGCATCCATTCCTGTGCCTGTGGTGTCTGAGACAAGTAACAGTACTGCTGAGGAAGCAACATCTGTACCTGAAAAAACTCTACAACCATTGCCTGCACTCACACCAGTTCCAGATATAGTTGCAGAAGACCCTACAAATGAGTTTAATTCCAAACCCACCCCTGCCCCAGCAGAATCTTCTCATTTGCACCCTAACACGCAAGTGGAGGAGCAATCACCTGTTGTCTTAGCTGGCGTTTCAGTTCCTGATCCCA
This sequence comes from Oryzias latipes, assembly GCF_053564925.1. Classification (NCBI taxonomy): domain Eukaryota; kingdom Metazoa; phylum Chordata; class Actinopteri; order Beloniformes; family Adrianichthyidae; genus Oryzias; species Oryzias latipes. The sequence continues at coordinate 24,940,284 of NC_136258.1, forward strand.
TACCGACAGAAGAAGCCATAAGAGAGACTGCCATCCCGGTTGGTGAACTTGCAGCTGCTTCAACCCTCCTCATCCAGCAGATCCCAGAGGTAATCAGAGTAAGTCAAACACAATCAAATGGGCCAAGAGTGATGCAAACTTTGCAGTCATCTCTTTTAAAACATTCCACAATAACTTTGTTTATTTTTTAACCCACTACATTTGAAGTAGTTGCAGAAACGTAGGTGTTTTAGGGACACATGTTATCTCTTTTGATTTTCTCGGGTTTTCTTTGGAAGTTACTGCATTTAGCCATACTCTTCCCAGTAAATATCAAATGCCACTGTGTAAGCATTCTTTTTGCAGCACGCAAAGCGCGTAAGTCAGTCCTGGATAAATAAACAAAGCATTTTATTGCTGCTAGAAGGCTGATGCAGCTCCAACTGATGGGTTTCAGTGATTACTGTAATTAAGTGCAACAGACATGCCAATTCAGCTTCCCTATCCTAGGCTTGAATGGGAAAGGCTGAAGCTCTGAATCATGGAGCATAATAGCTCATTGTGTTGGGAGATGCCCTTTGTTGAATTTTCCTGGTTTCTTGCTTGTGTTTTGCTCTGCAAGTGTGGAGAGGATGACTGTTTTGCTTTCCTCATGGTGGCACATTTTGAATAGGGATTTGGGGATGTAAGAGAGTGAGACAGAAGGAATTGGAGCGTGTGTTTATTCATATTTGCGTGGATAATGTACTGATTGCAGTGTTTAATTCCAAAAAGTAGAGTTACCTCAACCTGGCTCAGACGGTAGGTGTTCAACCGCTTGTTTTAGAGTGGGCTAAACATGGGTTCCAAATTATTTCTGTTTTTCTTCATTTGTTTTGCTTTCACTCAGCTTTTTCTGTTTGTTTTTCTTCCATCCATATTTCTACCTAGTGAATTCCCTGCTGTTTTATGTGTTTATGCTCTGAGCTGTGTAACCTTATGCCCTTCTCAAATGTAGGGCATCTATTTATGAAGTTACCATGGTAGCTTCCACTGTCGGAACTGAACAGCCAGCACACAAACGTCATTATACAATGCTGTTTCTCCCTCACTGTCCGTATGCACATCCATCCTTCATCACTTTTTCAACCTGCTTCTCTCCGGCCTCAGTTTGTTTGGTCTCCTTTCTACCACTCAGGGCTATTCCTCTTACCGTCCTTTCACCTTCAGTCAAGAAGCAACCCAACGTTGACCAGCACTTCTCCTCCTGCCCTCTGATTGGCTGCTCCGATATTTTGGGATGGTTGAGTAACAGTTGTTGCTGTGTGCAGGGGAGAGAGACCTCACGAGGGCTGCTGATTGGAGCGTGCTAGGAGGGGGTCAGGAAGGGTGGGGCTGTTGGAACAGCAAGTGTTAATGGTATCGTTACCCCACATCCCTGGCTGAACTAGGTGTGAGAGAGACCTAAATCTGTCCGCCACTCTGTACTACAGCATTTCGCTAACAGACCCACTGTCGCCACAATGTAAGCAGAGCTGCATGCAGCTGTGCAGCGACACCGCATGTCCTCCAGTGTTTTTTTACATGTTTGCAGGCATAAATATATGAATGCAATTTCTTTTGTGGACAAATGCATGCATATGTACACACATTTTACCAACAGAAAAGTTTGTTTTCTTGAAGTGCGAGAATGTGTTTGTTGGCTCAGTGTAAGTTGACTCTGTGCTACTGTGGGTCACAGCTGAGTTTGGGAATAGCTCCCAGACACCCAATACCAATACTGGCACTCTGGGAATTATGCTAATATTCCTCAGCGCCAATCCCACCCCCTTCCTCAGTAATACATTAAACTGCCAATCAAACTGCAAACAAGGTAGGTCTTCTCACATGCAGCTGAAGTCTCACGCTGAAACTGCAGACAGTCCACTCGGGGACATTTGTAGCTATGTTTCCCTTGGCACGTTCAAGGCTTTGATGGGGACTTCTGCTAAGCCCCGAGGATGAAACTGGCCTCGATAAGTAGCATCTCCATCTCTGCTTTGCAAGTGTTTATTGTTGTTTCTGCTGCTGACACACTAATACAGGGTTTTCTGCACCTGTCAGAGCCTACCCATTAATCTCCACGGTGACAAGGATGGCAACGGAAATAAATCAGAGGCAAAACTACATCAGTCAGAGAAGTGGCAGGAGTGAAGCTGAGAGCTGGGTTACTTTGCGGTAGATTAGGTAGATGTCCTCTTCATCATCTGTCCTTTGGGGATTATCAATGACTAAATTTAACATGTATGTTTTTGCTCCAGTGCTGTCAGCGCTGACATGATTTACAGATGCATTCCTGGCTGCATCCAGTGCTGCCAAAGCGATGGTTCAATCAACCCTCCCGCATGTTTTTGCCAACTGCTTCAGATGTTTTGCTGCTTTGCAATAATGCTGGTAGGTTCAAAGCCAGCTCTGCAAGTTTTTCTTTTTTCTTTTTGAAAATCACCTAGCTATAATTTTTGCAGAGTATGACGGAAAATCAATAAAGTTATATTTGGTTTTAAACAAAAGAAGTATTTTACTGTATTTTCCTGAGAATGTCGCGTTTTTTTGCATTGTCTGGCCAGGGGTGCGACTTGTACTTAGGAGTGTCTTATATGTAATTCTAAAAATTAAGGAAAACTTCACTGGGAAAAAAAAAGACTCTGGAAGATCTCATGTACTCAGAGATGGAGACGTGGTTACCAATGCTTTCGTAGAGCTCTTTAAAATAAATAAACCTGATCTCTCAACATCATCCATGTCTTCTATTGTAAATAAGATATACAGTCAATCCTTTCATGTATTGATCAGGCTAAAAATGTTAACAGTGGCTCCTCCTACTCGCCTCTGGAGCATCAAGTTTATGAACACATTTTTGGACTAGCATTGAATCTGACGTGCATTTTTGATGCATGCAACACGTTTGGTGTGGATGCAGCATTACGCAGGGCTTGGCAGAACTGTTCAGAAGCATTGGACTTTTTTCTCAAAAGTGCGACTTATACTCCAGTACGATTTATGTATGTTTTTTTTTCTTTATAATGCATTTTTTGGCTGCTGCGACTTGTACTCCAGAGCGACTTACAGTCAGAAAAATAAAATAATTCTAGCGTATTTTGTTGGCAAGAGAAAACCTTTTTTTGAAGAAAAAATTAAACATATTGTTTTAACAATTGGTTAGCAGTGTCTGTCTGCTTGCTTATTTACATTGGAGTGACTGAGGATACCCTTGTGGGTACTTGATGAACTGCACTTGCATTTTGATTTTTAAATGTACTTCATTCCGGAATTCCAATAACTGCTCTTGGGTTGTGCCTCAAAACACACATGAAGTAATGAAGCTCTCTAGTTTTGTGTTTTTTTTTGTTTTTTTGGGGGGGATGGGGGGGGGATTCACAATTCAACAGTCATCTATCTGTTGACCTAAACATCAGCATTCAGCGTCTTTTAAAAAGATGAAGTTTATTAATAGTGGGTGACAAAAAACTAAATGATAAGGAACAGTGAAGACAATCACACCTGAACTAACACAAAATCCTGCGTCAGCCTTTCCTGAACATGTTTTTTTAGTCTAGAAAGAAAAGCAATGTGTCAACCTTTAAGACAGAAAATGTGCGTTCTTGACTCGAGAGGATTATATAGACACCATTTACTGGGTGGGGGTCGCCACCGATGACTGCATTTGTTGATTCTTGGCTGGCAAGTGGATGACATCATTCCCCTCCTGCTTGTACAGGAAATGAGGTCACAGCAGGAAACTTAGCCAAGCGTGGAAGGTTTGAACCAGGGTGGAAACGCACACATGAATACATTCACACCTCAGATTTTTGGGGGTAAATGTTTGGTTGTTATGACTGTAAGGGAGTTTAAATATAGTTTGTAGTTCTAAGCAGAGGTTTGATGATGAAATATGGACGAGTATTCGAAAGGGTTCATAAAAAGATTCCTGCATCCACTCCAACACATCAGGAACAGCCCTCCACCAGCACCACCTTCCACTCCCATTTTGAGCTTGGAAATCCTCCAGCTGTAATGTTACACTTACAAACTTCTATATAGTTTTCAGGCTTTGAGTTAAATCTCTGAGCCTCCCTTTGGGTCACCATGGAAACCACCACAACATGTTTACAAGCTGCAGGTTGGTGGTGGGACTCCCAGAAAATCACTTGCTCACATGTGATTAGTTGACAGACCCCTTCAGATATTACCGGCACCTGGGGAGACTGAGTGGGGGCAGAAGGATTTTGGATTTGTTTTGTGAACTGTTGTAGGCGTGGTTGATTGTCTTTCCATGTGTTGGAGCTTGCCAGTGTTCCTGAACGTCATCACCCCTTTAAATGAAGCTTTCATTCACTTCACCAGAGGTTTTCCTACAGAAACCTCCCTAAGAGTGTTGGATCCTCTCAGCTTGTCCTTTCAGATTTGATGCACACAGGATGTTGGTTGTGAATATGGATTTAGACGAGAAGGTCATTTGATTAAGGCAGCAGTGAGCATCATCTTTCAGTCCGGTGCGGGTAAAGTTTAGTAACAGATTTGAAGTTTTGCTTTGTCTGCTGCTTCCCTCTAGTGACTCTCAGGCTGAACTGTCTAAGATGCTGCAGGGATCCAAATAAAACAGAGGATGGACAGCGCCATCCTCTGGAGGTTTTGTGACTAAAAAGGATTTCAGAATATGCTTTTCCTTTTTCCTGAAGAAAGCATGAAGTAGATAAATGAATTCTGTCAACTCAGTGTGCTGTGATTCTGGATTTAAGGACAGGAGGGAAAGGCTGAACTAATTTGCTTGCTTCATTTATTGCATTCAAATTTATTTCCCTGCTTTACCATGTAACAGGTTGGTAAATATTTCCTGTTAATAGGATGACTCAGGGAGCTTTTTTTCCCCCTCAAATAGCTGAGATTTTTAACTCCTCCGTGATTCGGATGTGAATTGGACCGTGACCTGCACGGTTTCACTTCATCTGCCACAGCAGAAGCACTCACACTCTTCAGATTTCAGAAGGGCGGGGCCTAAGGAAGGTGTGTTTGTGTGTGTTTATGTGAATGTGTGTGTCCGTCTTTAAGGGAAGTAAGAATAAAGAAGCAGAGAAGCAGCAGTGTGGGTTGTATTTCCCACACTTGGCGCGGTCACCATGAGTGCATTCCTTCCACTGCTCAATCCAGGGAAAGGGTTATCGCCATGGAGATGGCATTTGGCAGAGCTGGCCCAAAGTGTGTTTGTGTATTGTCGCACAGACGGGGAGGGGCGGAAGACCTTCGCCTGTTAAATCGGGCTTGGGTTAGAACTGCAGGATAAAACAATGATGTTATAAATAAAAACTTCTCTGGATAAGGAGAATTTGTGAAAATAATGACACAGTCTTTGACAGTTAAAAGGTACATTAAAGTAGAATTAGGAGTAAAAGGAAGACTTTTTTTACTTTCAACCAGTAGGCAAAAATTGCTAATATCTAAAGAGTTTGAAACTTGCATATATGTTCTGGATGTCAAGATTTTCCTTCATTTTTGTGCTTTTTCATGTTTTATTTTGGTTATTTCAGCTAAATCAGAAAAATGCTCGTTTTTAAAAGTTAATAGAAAAGGTTCACATAAGAAGATTTAGAAGAAGTGGAGCGACCATAAAACCTTGGTTTTGTGAAGGATTGCTTCATTCAATGCACTGATTATTTTTTATTTTAGAAAGTGTTTGTAGTGCAGAGGCTTTCCTGTCCATCCAATTCTAACGCGGTTTTGCAGAATTTTCTGTGCGGCTCTGCAAATGTGTCCTAACAAGGTGCAGCTATGTGAGATGATGAGGGAGGGGCAGGAAATTCTTACTTCTGGAGCCTGTAGAGGATTCTTTTCTTTACCAGATGCATGCTGTTGGGAGTATATAAACTGAACACCTAGGTGGTTTGTGACATTATGAAGAGAATTCGATCCATTGTTTGATGCAGTTCTTTAAAGGTCTTCATCAGGTTTAGCTTTAAAGATCTCAAAGTTGATGCTTTGTGGGAACTAGAAGCAGATCCCTTCACCCTTAAATATATAAAAGACAGCTAAAATTTAGGAAAACTCGCCCACAATTTCTATTCATCTTCTGCCGCTCTACAGAAACCGTGTCCTTGAAATTTTTGGCTAAAACAACATAATCATAAATAAAAGACAACTAGGAATGCTTTCAAAATCTCATCTCAAGAGATGATCGGAATGAAACTTTAAAACATCTTAGAAATGTTGCTGTAAATAAACTAAGATAAAGTACCAGAATTAAAAAAAATAATAATCTTGTGCCAACACTGTGACACAGAAAATATTTCAGCAAATTAAAGTTCCAAGAACTTCAGGTCACAGATGTTTAATAGTGAAGTGACAGAAGCAGATAGATCAGCTCAATTTCCATATAGAGCAAATAACTAAAGAGCCCAAAACATAAAAAGCATCTCAAATGTTGCATTGCTTCATGAAACCGCTTCAAAGCCATCACCATTACAAACTTTTAGTAATCAGGAAAACGGTTTTTGAAATAACAAAATTTGTTGACTTGTCAGAGCGAATCCGATTTTTTAAACGTATAACGAAAACTCCTTCATTGTTGAGCCTCAGCTCCTCCACCCTGTGCTGTATATATGTGGGTGTGTAAAGTCTGCCTGGTTCTTGTAACAGAAATAAACATGAAATCACCAACTTAACTTGCACAGATAATTTTACACTCCACAGTGAGCCACTTTCATGGAGCTGATGTTTGGAGGGGCGTCCGTGTGTTGAGGAAGTTGGTGTGTTGATGCTTGTTTTTTGATTTTTTTTTTTTTTTTTACTCTTAAGGATTCCAAAAAACATTTCTTTTAAGCTAATTCCTCAATCCATGCTCTCATGGGAAAAAAATAAAAACATTTCCGTCTCATGGTGTGTTGACCTCAAAGAAGCCTTAAATCTGCCCTGATTGGAGAGTTGCAAGCCCCCCAACTGCATTTACGATAATCTGATGACCTTTATCTGCACGGTTAGGAATTGCTGACAATTTTCCCCCTTTATTTGGTTTGGTTAGCTTTCACAATGCACTTGTGAGAGTGGCTCAAACTCCATGATAATAGATTGTTTGAATTATTTTTAAGCCTTGAAGGAAAAATGAAATTTTGTTTTATTTCCCACCGCCTCAGTCCACCACGTTTACTTACTTACTTTCTGTGAATCTTGCTTTCTCAGAATCCTGCTTTGAGATTTTCTACTTAAGAAGACTTCTCAAGATTCTTCACTCACACCATTCTTAGAGTTCAATTTGGCTTTACATTTTCCAAAGTTAGGTAAATTTTCATTTTTGACTACCAAACTAGCTGATGTGAAAGCCCCCCTGATATGACCCCCCCCAATATTTGTATTTTTTATATAATCATTTATAAGCATTTAAGAAGTTTAAAATAATTTTACAGCATTTAAAAATACATTGAAAATAAGTCAAGGAAGCCCCCCAGTCCTAAGAATATTTAAGAAAAAGTTTTTTTTTTGTTTTGTTTTTTTAAAGAATGCTTGAATCTTTCCAACCTGGCAACATATACGAGTTTTATTGTATCTTTGCACATAAGTAATATAGTCTTACAAATTTGCAAACAATGCAAATAAAAACATACATAGAAACAGAAATATGTTACCGAATTTTGGGGTAAAAGAATATAATGAATAGTTTAGGTGGTTTTTGCTTTAACTCTACACTGATTTACTGAGACACAGACATATTAGACCCCAAAGGAGCTGCCAGCTGCCCTGGAGGCATTTATATAGACAGTTCTACTCTCGAGTAACAAACAGCACAGACCACTGGTGTAAGGTGTTGTTTCCTGCTCTTATCATTCCCGTAACATAGATTTCTTACTTTCGTTAAAGTGAATTACTGTACTTTATTGTATTAAAAACTTTACATTTTTGACGTGTGCATCAATAATGGTCACACGAAGAAGTCTTTTTTTTTTTTCAAGAAAAAAGCACAGTATTTTAGTAAATGAAAACATTACTTCAAAGCTGATATCCTGAGGGGTTTTTCTGTTTGAAGGAAAAGAAAATTACAATTATTTGCTTTACTTTCGATTCTTCCGACACTTTTCATAACATGCTGACATGAAAAGAGCTGCATGTTATGGCACTGCTGCCTGCATGAGTCCTAATTAAAGGAAACAGTTTGGCCTCAAGGCTCCTTTCATGTACCTGGAAAGACTTTTTATCAGGAGCGGGCACTTAGGCCAGTCCCACTGCCTTTGATGGCTACATTTTAAGATAATTTAAGCCAGATTTGTAAGTATTTGTAAGGGGGGGGGACCAAGAAGAGCGCTTTGACAGACGGGGAGGTACTGACTTGACAGTTGGGCAGGAAAAGAGCACACAGCTGCCCCGGTGGCATCTGCTCTGGCTCCTTTTACTCTCTTGCACTTACATATACACACATCAAGGGAGATTTACGATGTCTTAAATACCTTGCTACAGTCGATTAGGGGGTGCAGAGGAAGCTTAGGGACTTAAAGAATCAGACTAAGAAATAAGATGTAAAACAAAGAGGAGTAAAAAAAAGGCAGGGATTCTTTTTTTCGATGTGTGAAAGTATTGGACTTTTTGTCTGTTTTTTTGTGAGATAGAGGCTATACAATGTTTCCCTGTGCAGCGTGAAGGTGTGAGGAGCCAAAAGAAGACAATGTGTTTGTGAGTGTATCAGTGTGGGATCGGTATGTGACCTTGGCATCGGTATAGAATCCAGTTGTTCCAAAGAATTCAGTAGGATGCGCAGGGAGCTGAGAGAGGTCGCCTAAAAACTCACTGGGTGAGTCATTTATTTTGGAACGTCTTCACAAACGGACACGCTGTCAGAACGTTGCCATGTCTCCCATGTGGGATGTTGGCAGGGAGTCAAACTTATCAAGCTTATTCCCCCCAAAAATGATTCCTCTGGGCCACAAATGGAAGAAACCAGAAGCAAAACCACAGAGAAGCAAAAAAAAAAAAAAACTCTAAATGATTTTCAAGACATTTCCTGAGATTTAAAAATGCATCGTACTGGCTGGGCTTGTGCAACAGTAGAGGGAGCAGGATTCTCCACTCCAAAGGATACCCCAACCTTTTGTCCACAAATAAGGATAAGTGTTAAAAGGACTCCTCACACCAAAGACGTATGAACATGTAGAAGCATGTGTGACCTCACAGGAAACAGTGCAAATACAAAGTACAAGCCTGTGAGGTTATAGGGGACATATCTGAATGCTGATCCGGTGGTGACATACTCTGACAGAACTGGGTCAATGTTAATAAAGGAACCTTCCACAGACTTGGATCTGAGTCTGGGTTCAGCTGAAAGACCTTCACATGACAACCTGACAGGTCTTATCACATTGTAAAGGCTGGTTTACTGTTTGGCAGCAGGGTGGGGTTGGGGTGCTGGTTGTTTCCTGCATGGAGTTCTTCTTCCCTTTCTGTCAAAAACCACAAATGTTAGGACGATAGATGAGTCCAACATATCATCAGGTGTAAACCTGTGCTTTTAACTCTGAAAGGATCGCACGATGAACAAATGGCCTGTTCCAGCTAGAAGATAATTATATAGGAGTAGATCTTATAAAAACGGTAAACCTGGAAGTACCAAATGTTGCAGTTCCTTAAAAGACCACTGGAGGTTGGTTTCATATGGCAGAAATCTCCTATTGGATTTCATGTTAAAAAGTCTCAATTTAAATAAAAAATGAATCCGCCTGCTTATTTTTGTTTTGTTTTTTTATCTGCTAGCTGTTTATTGTTTTTCTAAAAAAAAATTAAAACAAAAGTTGTTTTGGGGTGTGTCTTTTAGATGGACAGGTGGGTGGACTTATCAAAACTCTGGCTTTTTCTGGCCCATTTGGCCGTTTTTTGCAAATGTTGGATGGCGGCAAAGTACACATCTAAGTTCAATCCTCAGGATTTCCTCCATTTAGAATAAAGTGGATGACGTCAGAGAGAAGTTTGTTCATTCCATTTCCTTTTATTTTATCCAGTTGACTTTTCGTCCTTTGGATAAAACGCATCAATCTATCAATCTTTCTGTAAGAACATCGACTGTTGAATGGTAGCATCATTGGGGTTTGATTAAAGGTCTAATGTGGGAAGTTTCTTTCTTTTCTGGTCTACAGCCAAAAATATGCTTGTCAGCCAGTTTTCTGTGTCCAATTAATTTAAAAAATGAATTGATTGATATACTTTATTAATACAGAAGAAAATTATTTAAGTAATAACTCAACCCATCTGCAAGATGCAAGATATTTCAATAAGTCAATTATTTGGACTACCACTATGCTCCATGCTTTGTCCAGTGCCTGGTGCAGAAAAGTGAATTATTTTTAAACAAAATCAATTAAAATGTTAAATTTGAGGAAGGGGACCTGAACTTGTGACTACTTGGGTGTTAAATGTAGAGAGGAAATATTCATTCTCAAAAAACCTTGGAAAAGTTTTACCTTTATATGTAAATTTTAAAATGCAGCTGTTCTATTTTTCCTTCTTCTTTGGGTCCATTTGTGGCATTTTTTAGTGAAAATACATGCTCCCACACCACCACTAATTATTTTAGTGATCGATAGTGACTTGTGACCATAAAAAACTTTTTTTTTTAAATAATTCTACCTGAAAATTAGATTTCATTATTCCAAAAAAAAACATCTGTAACTGTAAAAACTTTAAAAAGTTTGGTCTGGCACCTTCTGCTTTTGTTTACAATGTCGAAATCAATGACCAAAGACTTCCGACCACTGGGAAGTGTTAATATCCATAACATGCTCTATGATTTGATTCTTTTAATGGCCTAACTACCTAACAAAAAATATGACTAAAAAGGGCATCAGTTGAAGCTCAAATGAGCATAAACTTTAGTAGATTTGAAGATATTTCATGTTCAAAAAGAAATGCTTAGGCTGTCCAATGAAAAACACTCCATGTCAACAAATGAAGAACAGGTGCTCTGGCCACTGATTCATCACCCGACGCCTCAGATTACTTCTACGAAAGTATTTCAGATTGCTGGTTAAGACACTTCAGGGTCGGAGCAACAACAGAAACTTCCTGTTTGCTTTAAAATTATTTCAACTGTTTTGAGCTGTAACTTCCTGCTGGCTAACTTTAGAGTCATGCAGAGACAGATGAGTGCTCAGATTCTGCAAAAATACTACTTGTAAATATGGACCCATGTGTGCACCCCCCTTCTCACCCACCGCCCGAATGCTAAGGGCAGCTGGGTTGCTGTGTGTGTGTTATCAGGTCTGTGTGTATTAGCAGATCCCAGATCAAATGTGCAGTTTGTCAGAGCCCAGCTCGAAGCGGCAGGCACCAGGCAGGCGTCAGCGGGCTCGTCTATCCAGAGCTGACATGGTGACAGGCGCAGGGATTCTTCCCGAGTTGCAATTTCGGTCATAAAACCGCTCTGCACATGAGGCTTGAGGATTGCCTTTTCTTTCCGATCCCCCGCAGGAATTTTTATCAAAAGGACGCACACTTTGGAGTTTATTAACACAAGTCAATATTGGAGGATTCAGAGACTTTATGACTTTCTCTTTCTTGCCAGAACATTTTGGGTATGCCTTTGGGTTCCTGAGACCTTCAACCAAGTTTTGGTTGGTGGATACCATTGGTGTTCAGCAAGGATTTCTCTTCACCTTTCTCTTAAGTGATTTAGCAGCTTGAAAAGCTACAATCAAGGTGTCTGTGGACGCATCGGTGGCCATATCTACTGGGAGGTTGCAACTCTCATCTCCCACGATGATGATCAAGGAGACATCGTTGCGACAGGACCCTGATTTGAGGGGGGAACTGGCCTTTCTGGCTAGGGGGTGTGACTTTGTTCTCCCCTCACGCTTCAAGAAAAGACTCAAGTCTTTCCAACAGCAGCAGGTCAGTCAGTTCAGAGGACTGACGAGGGAACTGTAGAGTCATGACAAACTAAACACGTGAAGATGTTATGTCTGGATATGTTTCCTTTCGTGTTCAGTATGCGCAAACACACATGGTGTACAGTAGATGCATTTTGCTGCCCTTCTATTTGCAGAGTTACATGCCGGTGGACAGCAAACTGTTCTGAGACGGATACCGGTGAGGTATTAATAGTTCAGGAGTTGCAGGAATAGGGTGATAGAATGAACGCTGGGAAGGAAAGGCTTGGTACAGCTGTCCACTTCAATATACGCCGCATGCAGGTCCAAGTGGAGTCACCAGGGAGCTCCTCCTGGAGCTCCACCGGGTTCCACATGGTTTAGATGGAGTTCTGCTTTTTTTCCATTGTGAACTCTCTAATGCCACCCCGAAAGAGAGCAAATGCATTGGACTGGACATGTCATCCCACCATCCATTCATGGTAGTGTGAACTGTCGTCTTGTGGAATGGTCAGATTATTGGTAATGCATGTTTTTGGAAAAGATTGTATTTGTGATGTAAAAATAAAACAAATCCATTCTGATGCATTCACGTGCAGACAACTAAATCCACTTACGTCTTTGTTTTCCAAGCAAAGCTGGCATCTTGCCTTAATGGCTGGATAGCTCCAATACAACTCACCATTTTTGTTGCACCGGCAATGTTAGGTTGGGGTTGTGCGGAGCTGTAAGCAAGCGTGAGGGCGTGTAAACAGGTGATGTGTAGGGGGGCGGGGTAACTCCACAACTCAGAGGCAAATTTCTAACGAAAGATTGCCACTTTGCAGAACATATTTCCTAAAAATCTTTGGCCAAAAACAGCATAATTATAAATAAAAGACACTGGGAACAGAGCGGAACTTTAAAAAAGCGTGTACATAACAGATTTTTCACAAACTAACGTTCTATCCCATTTGTGTTGTTGGAAGTCTGAGGTGCAAAACATATTTTAAGCTTGTAGAATTTTCAGTTTCCCCACAATTTTAGGGTAATATGAACTTATTTATTTTCCACCAGTTGTGGTCAATGCATTGATTGTAAGTGCTGTCTGCAACAGCTCCCCAACTGTCTTCACTGAACAGACCTGTGATGGTAGTGTCATATTTTCTGCGGCTGATCTCAGCTTTTTGTTTTCAGGTGCAGCCTAAACCTGAAAAGAAGCCTGGCACGCCTCCACCAGCACCTGCCACAGTTGCTCCGCCCCAAGCGCCACGCTCACCAAGCCCTCCTCCAGCCCCAGCGATTATTAGCCCCCCTCCTGCCATAAACATTCCCAGGTTCTACTACCCCCGTGGGCTCCCTGCCATGGGCCCTGCTGCCACCCACGACTCAACCATTGCTGCCATAGAGACTGCCTTTGCTGAGTTGGAGGAGGAGAAGGCTGACATTTATGAAATGGGCAAGATTGCAAAGGTGAAATGTTGGAAAACACTTCCTAATTCTAACACAGAAAAACAAAAAACATTTGAACATTTTTTTTTGTTTAAAATTATTCCCTCCTAATTTTCAGGAGATCCCATGGTTCTGTTTGATCCACAAACCCAGTTTTCATTAGGATATCGGGATACAGAAACTGTGCAGATCTGTCAGGGTCAATCTTTGATAGACATCAATGATTTGAAGCCAACAGGAGCTCAGAGATCAGTTTTTTCAGAGCACTTTACGAAACTATTATCACTAAACACCAGATCAGTGGGTTCTGTAAAAAACTTTTATTAACCAGCAGGTTGTTGATTTAACCTCAGATATGGTTTTCAGAAAGGAAAGCTGCACTGGAGTGTAGGACACTGTAGCTGTGAGAGGTCTTCTGTGAGGAGATGGAGTTTTTTTCTTCCAAATAAGTGATTTTTCTTATTACTTTTGTGATTAAGCTGACTTTTTCTAATGGCTACCTTGTTGTTTTTTGAGTCAGGGACTAAAGCGCAACTTTTTAAGTCCTATCAGGCATTTCCATGGAGTTTGGCTATTTGCTGCCTTCAGTGTTGCGGGGCGTAGATGTGCTCTGGACAAATGAGCTGGAGCCATATCAAAGCAAAGTAAAGCCACTTATGGGACTGTCATGTGGCTCTTTCAGTTGGAGGTTCACATATTAAAAAATAAGTACCAAATCTTTCAGCCCAGGAAGTACCAGTTTACAGTGCCCTCCACTGGGTGTGTGGATCAAATATTGATAGATTCATTAAAAAGAAGTCATGTAGAAAATACTGATGGAAAAATATGAATTTTTTTGTTGATAAAGTGAAGGAGTCCCCTAATTATCAGACTTGCTGGTTTTATTGGCATCATCTCTTTAATTTTCTCCCCTTTTTTGGGTCAAAACCGTTTTTACCATTGAACAACAAACTTGCAGTTGTTTATTGTTGACTTTTGCTTCTGTTCAGGTTTGTGGGTGTCCGCTGTATTGGAAAGCCCCCATGTTCTACACTGCAGGTGGAGAGAAGACAGGCTTTGTGACAGTTCAGTCATTCGTGGCGACGTGGAAAAAGTAAGAAAAGCTTTAGAAAAGCCCAAAAAACCTATTTGGCGAGGCACGTAAACCTCTGCTCTCCTGCAGGTTGTTGCACGGTTGCAACGATGACGCATCCAAGTTTATTCACTTGTTAGCCAAACCGGGATTTAATTACTTGGAACAGGAAGACTTTATCCCTCTCCTGCAGGTGGGTGTCTTATCAACACTGCTGAGCAACTAAAACATTACACAATTCTGTGATTTTTTTTTTGTGAGACATTTGTTAATATTAACTTTAGCTAATCTTCCTGTTTGTCTGGTTAGGACATAGTGGACACTCATCCTGGACTCACATTTCTGAAAGACGCCCCCGAGTTCCACTCACGCTATATAACAACGGTTAGTCCGTATTATATTTACACACTTGAACAAATTTAAGAGTTGAGATGTTCATTCATGCTGAAGTATTGCCACCTATACATTTATCATTAGGTCATTACTTGTAATGGAAAAAGTGCCTGATGTTGGAGCCAACCAATCTTTGTAGCAGCAGCTCACTCACAGCACTGTGTCTTAAAATGTCCTTTTTAAGGGTTTGAGCGTGTGCATTGCTCCTATATCGCTTGTTTGAACCGCGTCCACTGCCTCTTCTTGTGCGGTAAAGGTCAGCTGTGCAGAAGAGCCATCAAAATCATCATTCAGGCTGCGGAGAAAGCCGGAGGGGGAATCCGTGGAGTAGTGGGCCACTTGGACACAAGTCGAGGCTGATCCCCCTGGCTGGGTCGCCCGAGCGAGGGTGTTTGATGATTAAAGACCCGAAACTGCCTATGACCTCCGGTTTATCACTGATGATGTGTCCAAGTAGCGCCTGGTGGTGTATTAAGAACCTACGTAGAAAATATGCTGGGCGGACCACAGGCTACCTGCTCCGCTCCATTTGGATGCATCCACTTGTAGACAAATAGATCCATGGATTTTTGTCGCACTGTTGGGTTGGGGGGTATGAGGGGCTGTAAGACAGTGGCAGAGCATGTAAACAAAGAGCTCTCAGCAACGGGAAGGAGAAGGGAAGGGTTGGTCCACGCCAACGGTCCCACCCACAACTCGGGGATGAATTTTTGATGAACTCCTGCCGCTCTGCAGAAACTATGTCCTAAAAAACGATACAGGTTTTTTGATTTTGTCTAAAAATAATCATAATTTAAAGACCAATGGGAAAGCTTTTAAAATAGATGACCAAAAGATAATTGGATGGGGACTTTAAGCATTTAACCACTATCTTGATGTGCTTTAATGTTTGATTGCTGGTTTGAAAATGAGGTTAGAAATACAACGTTCAAAGGCAAAGTCAGGTATAATGAGGAACTCTTGTTTTTCTCTTTCAGTTCAGTTGTAATGCCAATTTGACTCGCTTTGCCAATCATATAACACTCAAATCTCAGACTCTATCAGTTTTTAATGTCAGTGAAGGCATCACGCTGCTTTCATAACTGCCTCTGTGAACCTCAGCTGTGTAACGGAGCGGTGGATGTTGACGGAGACAGCTGCGACACGTGCCACAGCAGCTTTGCTTCACAGCAGTGCGGAGATGTTTGCGTCAGCATGTGGTGACGCCACGGAAACATTAGCGAGGCCGTGGCCCCTTGCATGCCCATTTTAAGACGCCTTAAGTCTGGGTCATGAGCTTCCACTGCACCAGAGTCCATGTCAAGAGTTCAAGCGCTAATCAACTGGGTTTCGACTTTTAGCTTTTTTTTAAAAACATTATTCACCAAAAAAGAAGTGTAATAAATTTAGAATTAGTTTAATAAATTTGAAGAAAAAAAAGATTTTTTGTTTGGGAAGGTGCTCTAATTCCACTACATCCATGATCAATGGATAAAGAAAACAGTTTTACAATCAGTTTTTGAAAAATGTGAAACTGTGCAGGGTTCATGTGTGCTTTTAACGTTTGTTATTTTAATTCTTTTTTTGCTGCTATTTAGCTTAAATTTATAATTTTCCATTATAATTTTTTAGAGCAAATTGCAAAAGTCAATTCTCCACACATCTACATTACACAGACCTATATATTAATATTAGCTAACATTTTACATGCAGAAAAATTGTGACATTTGGTCACCAGGATTTATTTTAGTTCTGTGTGTACTTATGGTCCAATATAGACTTCAGAGTTTATTTTGTCTCTCACAGCCAATAAAGTTTTGTGAAAGCGATTTTTCTTCGTTTTTACACCAATTTATTTTTACAAAAATGCATTTTGGGTCCTTCACGCTCACCAGCCCTCCCTACCTGACAATTACCTTTGGCAAACCAAAAAATAAGTTATTTTCCTGAGTTCTTTTCCAGCCTGGAAGTAAGACTTCTGGATCTCTGAGGCTCTGACTTTCGCTCCTTGTGGGTGTCGCTCATTTCATGACGTCAACCCAGAGTCGGCCTCCGCGGCGTGTCTGTGTTTGGCCCACTAAAAAAACAAACATCATCCAAACTTTTACAAAGCTCTATTCAGATAAATCAACTCAAAGCTGACTAGATCCATGAACGTCTTTGTTTTCCTCGTCTGAGCTGCTATCTGGCTCCAAACTGTGTGGCTGGATAGCTCAGATATTGCACTGATAATGTTAACTGTGGGGTGTGAGGGGCTGTAAGCTAGAGGGAGAGAGTCCCGCCCACAACTCAGAGGTGAATTTCTAATGAACTCCCCCTGCTCTGCAGAAACTATGTCCTAGTAAATGACAGGCTTTTTGATTTTGCCTAAAATTGGCATAATCAAAATTTAGACAACGTGCTTTAAAAGACGATCAGAGTGAGACTTTACATTTTTTAACTATTTTTAGACTTCAAAGATTGGAAATATATCTTTTTCATGTGTTAAATGCTACAATGAGTTTGCTGCTGTGTTAAAACAGGTGATTCAGCGGATCTACTACGTGGTGAACCGTTCTTGGACAGGCCGCATCACGATGATGGAGCTGCGCCGGAGTAACTTCCTCCAAACTCTGGCCCTGCTGGAGGAGGAGGAGGACATTAACCAGATCACTGACTACTTCTCTTATGAACACTTCTATGTCATCTACTGCAAGTTTTGGGAGCTGGACACTGACCATGACTTGTATATTGATCCCAAAGACCTGGGCAGATATAACGACCATGGTGAGAAGAACAATTTACTAACTATTCAATGCTTCAGAAACTTTGAACTTATCATCCTCTGCTCTGACAGCCTCCTCACACAGAATCATTGAGAGACTGTTTTCAGGGGCGGTTACTCGGTAAGTAGAAACACACCCATAAATAAAAAAAAATGGACGATTTGATTATATCACCAGAACATGTAAGAATGTTATCCCTTTGTTTTCAGGGGTAATGCTGTGCAAAGAGAAGGCAGAATGAGCTACGCTGAGTTTGTCTGGTTCCTCATATCTGAAGAAGACAAGAAAAATCTAACGAGGCAAGGCTAAGTATCCAAAAATGTTCCAATTTTGTGTAAACGTTTGTGGTTTTCTGCGACTTTTGCTTACTTTTATGATTGTCTTTGCAGCATAGAATATTGGTTTCGCTGCATGGACCTGGATGGTGATGGTGTTCTGTCCATGTTTGAGCTCGAGTATTTCTACGAGGAGCAGTGTGAAAGAATGGAAAGAATGGGCATCGAACCACTTCCCTTCCAGGATCTGCTCTGCCAGATGCTCGATCTGGTAAAACCTGAAAGTACAGGTCAGAATTCTTAGCCTTCTTCATCTTGCCATCACATGTTAGCACTGCGCTGTGATATCTTACCGCGTTCTTGTGTCTCCATCAGGAAAGATAACCCTGGGTGATCTAAAGCGCTGCCGGATGGCTCACATTTTCTTCGACACCTTTTTCAACCTGGAAAAATACCTGGACCACGAACAGAGGGATCCATTTGCTGTGCAAAAGGTGCAAATGCGCATCCCAAAATATCATGTGTTGCTATGGGAACAGAGAGCGTGAAATAATCTTATTAGCAATGCAGAGAAACAAAGAAAATCACGCTCAGAATTTTTTTTTCTGGTTTTGGTATCTAACAGCCAATTCTCTAATAGGCTGAAAAAGTGATGAAATGTTTTCACTAGCCACGCCCACATAGAAAAGGCAGGCGGTGTCCATGACATGTTTTCAGATTCCACATCAGAGTTCCACCCTGATGTGTCTGAGCCATTGACTGTCTGATTATGAGAACTGGACTGAGTGACCCCCTCCCCTCTCACATTCCAAACAGGAAGTACCTACTATTTCCAAGAAGCCGAAATCCCATAAACTTCCATAGAAAAATAAACAGCTGTTATTAAGTCAATGTATTCGTCACGTCAGAGTATACATTCTTGATCTGCTACTTTTTTTTCTTAGGTTCTAGCTAATCCAACATTTTTTTCATTATATTTTTCTATAGTGGACGTTATTCTAGTTATAAACTGACCATTCAGATTCCTTGATAAAAGTACCGTATGTGGTGCCTGCTGGCCCCCACCTCCAACGTTCAAAACATTTGATTTACAGATTCTCCTGAGCCCATTTTCAAGGGGTAGGGGTGTGGACTTCCAACAAGCCCACTCCTTATTAGTGATAGTGGTTCCCATAGAAATGGTGATGCAGACAAATTCAGATAAGCCACTACTTACTGACATCATTCGGCTCCAACATGGGAACGGCCATGTTGTCAAAAAACAGCGACTGATTAGACAAATAGCTGAAGCCAGAAGTGAGGCATTTTCAATGGGTGACGTCAGTCCGTTTTCCCAGTCAGTCCAGTTCTGTTGTACTGGGCCGACATCATGGCAACATCATCACATGAGCGTCATCTGCGTTTTGTCAACAGTCTTTGTTTTTACATTGACCAGCATTAAGCACAGGTTTGTAAGAACTAACAAGCAAAAGTTTTAAGTCATAAAAATGTATATTTTTCCATGTCTTAATACATCTAACCTGTTGACTTTTTTTGCTTTTTTTCTTCCTAACATTTCATCAGGATAGCATGATGCTCTGAAACGTTCAAGTCATTTTAGGTTTAAACCATGTTTCTAACCATAAGACTGACGTTTTTATAAAGTCACCACAGGAAACAGAAACATTTAAAGTAATGCAAACATAGAAAAAATCTAAAAATGTATTCCTTTGAGTCGATCTGAAAACAGTTTAAAGCCCCAAAGATGGGTCATAGGTCATATTTCTGATTTTATCCATCACACATGATCAAAGTTAAGCCCTTCACGTCTATTGATGCAAATTGCATCAAAACAATTTAGGACTAAAACAAGTTATTATCTTCATGAAAGCAAAAGCATAAGTGATTTTTTTTCATGACTAGAAATCAATGTAGGTGTCAAGAGGTTTGAGTGAAGAATTACATTTTGACTTTAAAAATCACAATTTTGACAAAGAGTCAGTTTTCTCTAAATCTAAATGTAAATTTGTCCTTTCAGGACATTGAGAGTGAAGGCCCAGAGCCGTCTGACTGGGATAAATATGCTGCAGAGGAGTACGAGATACTGGTGGCTGAGGAGACTGCAAACGAGCAACTACATGAGGGGTACACACTGTCACATATCCACATTAACAGCTGAAACATTTAAGGAATTACGGGATAACCTTTGCTATGTGTTGTCTTCTCAGATCTTTTGACGATGACTATGAATCTGAGGAGCTTCAAGTCTCTGGAGAAATTGGGAGTAAAATTGAAAAGCTGGTCATTTCCGACTTGACGGCATGAAACTCTTATCTTAAAGATGCAGTGCGTTTTTTTTCCAAGAACATTATAAAATATGGCTCCTTGAGATGTTTGGGGGGAAAAAAAGGAAGACTGTTTGCTACTGGGGTCCTGCTCAGGAAGGAGACGTCATGCATTTGGTGCAATAACTCCTCCAGCAGTTTTTCTCCACGTGACACAAAAGAAAACAGAGATTGGAGTAGAAGTTTTTAATAAGCTCTTACAGGAAGACGAATTGTAAAATAGGAAAGTATTATGGATTCTTTCTGACAATCCTTTAAATAGACAATCATTGTTTATTTTTGTTTTTTTTTATAAATGTTGTGCCAAAGGTAGACTACCAGCCACAAAGGCTAGAGTTGGAGCCGTAACAGAACTTCATTAGGTCATGAAGCCACTGAAGATCAGCTGCTCAGATACATGACACACGCAGACAACGCTGCAGAAACGTGCTGCCAGTGCAGCTCGTCACTGTATTTCTTCTGCAGGAAGTCGTTAACACCCCGGACCCCTGGGGGGGTTGGTCATGTGGTCCTTTGGGTGTTTGCAGCAGCACCTCCTCTCTGTGGCCAGTATGCGCCACTGCACCGCTGGAGCTGCACGGTGCAGGGCGACTGGCTAACGTTTCCACAAGCTGCTCTATTATTAGAGCGGCTTTATCAGAAAGGACTTCCTGTCTGGAGTTGCAGGCTGCAGCGTTTAAGATGTGTGTGAGAGAAACGCACACAGAAGGAGGGATCGTGTCAAACTCTGGTGGTGGTGTGCAAACATTACCACTTGTCTTGGATCTGCATCTTTTTTTATTTCTCTCTCACACATTCACTGTTTGACTGAACTCTATGACAGAAACATCAAGGGCAGAGACTGTTTGCACACAGAAACTATGTTGCACAAAGAGCTCAGTATTAAGGAGTAAAAAGGATTTTCACCCATCCTGTATGATTTACAGCTCCCTTTCAGTACATTGATGATTTTTTTTAATTGTACAGTGCATGCTCATAACTTATTTATGGTTTTTTCTGTTTTATCGCATACAAGTCATGATTTTTACATGAAAAGTTGACACGCATCCTCAACGTAACCACGTTTTCTGCCATCTTTTGTTGTGCATGTGTTAAATGTGAGGTCGCAATAATCAGTTTGAAGCGTGCACACTTATAATTGTAAAATACTGAGTCCTCAAATGCCCTCCTCCTATGTGCACCTGCTGTACTCACACTTTAATATGGTTTTTACAACAACAACAAAAAGGAGAAGGAGCCGTCCCCATTCCCACCTTTACCTGATTTATTCTGCTTGTAAATCTCTAACAGTGTATTTAGCTGGCTGGGGTGGGAGGGGGTAAATTATGCTCGTCACAAAATGAGGCCATTACAATGCAGAAACACTTGGTTTATTTCTGGGGTCACAAAAGTGAACTCTGAGAATATTTGACTGTGAAAGGCCATTCAACTTCACTGACTAACAATATTTCAACTCTATGCAAAGTGACCCCAGGCTAAAGATGATGCAAAGAGAGGAGGATGTGCTGAAGCTAAACTTTGAAAAAATGACTTTTATTTTGATGTACTTCTTCCTGTGCAGAAGAATGGAAGCTGAGATATTATGGGAATTGTGCAGAATATTGTATTAGTGTTACTTCTTTCTTTCTTTTTTTACCTTTCTTCCCTTCTCTCCTCATTTTCTTTAATTGTTTATTTTGTCTGAATTTTAGAGAAAAAGTTTAAATAAAAATTTAATTCCACCTTTTAAACTCTGCTTTTTTCTGTGAAAGCTAACACAGTATTTTTAGATAGAAGTTATCAAATAAGACATTTTAAAAAGTTTATCGGTTTTTATTCAGTTTAGTAATCAAACAATAAAATAAGGCGGGCGTTGAGGGCGGGGGCAGGTAGCACCCGTGGGCCATACAACACCACTTCCTGCTTGAATTCTTACATCTAAAGATATTTAATTACTCATTTTTTTTGCTAATTATTTTAAAGTATAGGTTTATTTTTGAATGGACTTCATTTTTAATTTCTATATTTCACATTTTTCAAAGCCTCATTAAGAGCCTCGTTTCTGAAAGTTCCTGCATTTTTAGAACATGGCAGATGGTCAAATCTGAAATTTATTTGGACATGATGCCGTTTGCAGTTGTGTCATTCTTGGTTCTTTTGCCCTCAAACGTTCTGCTGTGGAAATGAAGGGAGCCCATTTAACATGGAAAACGTTGCACACAGTTACACGATGATATGAACCTGGGAGAAAATGAGCAAATCTTTTTCTGTTTATTTTTATTTTTTTTCTTTACCAACTCAGACGTTTAGTTTACACATTTCTGCCTAGTTTACACATTTTTTTGTCGTGTGAAGTGAAGACTTGAGGTTTTTTGGTCTTCCACAGGGAGCTACTGTGGATCTGAAAATGCAAAAACAAAACAAAACAGGCACTACTTGGTGGATCATACTGAGTTTCTTTTGTGCATCCAGACTTTGGCAATAAACACACTGAAGTTGAAAAAAAATTTGATTGTTTTCCAAATACTCACGTGGAAGCAGGATATTGTATAATTCTGGATGTTTCCTGCTGGAACACAGTCTCTCCTGCAGTGTGAATGTCTGACTAGCATTCTCAGGAATGCCTAATCCCCTCCTAAAAAAATCCAACTGAGTGCAATGTTAATATGGTTAAATGTAGATAATTGGTTGTCTTTGTGGACGGAAGAAAAATTCAGATGCACTGAAAAGAATGCTTACTTTTTTCTTCCCTAGTTTTTTGTTCACCAAAGATAAATGTCCTTTTGAAAGTCTGGAACAAGAGACGTTTGTCATCGTCATGTGCTTTTATGAGCAACACTTGAGTGTTCTAAAATAGCTCAGGCTTGCAAAAAAGACATAATCATCATTATAATCACTGATTCCCCTTGGAGCTGCATCACGGTTGTCATGGTGATGCATTGGGCAGTTCAACTCTTAAGTGTCTGGACAGCGCGGTACATTGTTCATTATTAATTTCAGCAGAGAACAGATGTGGAAGATTCCAAACACGAACGCACCCAACAGTCTGAAGTTTACCTTATCTCGGTCTGTATCTGCTGTGCGTGTTTTTACGGTCACACACTAATGACATGTAAACAAAGTCTTCTGTAGCGGTGGAGGAGAAGAAATGCCGGATTTTGTTTTTATTTTTTCCTTTGATTGACTGATTTGATTGATAACAGGTGACGCAGTTGGTAGCAATCTGCAGTTTCACCACTAGATGTCTCATTATCCCTCCTCCTTTAGGAACATGTGAAATAGACAATTTAGAAACACTTTAGTGTGATTGTAAGAAGAGAATATTTCTGGGGGTTTATTACAATGACTGCAGCAATTGTTCTCAGAGTGCTGTAACAGTTGGCATGCATCCATACTGCGATTTGTCCATGAGCAGTTCACCTCCAATAGAAGGTCAGAGCTGGCCGTTCATTGTTTGAAATTGTACTCTGCTTGTTTTCCATAAATGTCAGGAACACGACAGTTGGCCAAAAACACGGCGTGTCCCAGCTCCTTGAGACACGAGCATTCCAGTGACATGGCTGCCAACGCCCACCACACTATGGTGGTGTGGCTTAAGCAGCATGATATCACCCATAATGATGTCAGAAGTGGTTAATCTGTCAAAAGGAATGCATGACACAAGTGGCAGAGAGAACAAAAGCTTAGATTGTGACTAAACTCTAAACTATAGTCAAAATCATCGGGGAAATCCACAAAAGTGATGAGGAAACCACTGCAACCACGCCATCTAATTGCGACCAGAGCGAGGAAGGAAGTGCTTTTGGGGTTCGATGTGAACTAGGCAAGCTATTTTGCCTAGTCGACACTTACTAGTGTTACCAAACCGAAAAGGGATGGAATACAACTGGTAATAATTTATCCGTGTGACTCAATCAAGATCCTGAACTGACATTTCGACACTTCTTCCAGATGCAGTAGAGAGATAATAAAAACTTAATTAAAGTGTACTTTTCATGGAAAAATCCAATTTTCTGTGCTTGACAGCTTATATTCGGGTGCCTAAACCTATACAGAATTCAAGGGTGACACAACTGTGTGCGTGTTTTAAAAAAAAAATTTTTTTTTTAGAGGCTCCAGTGTTGGAACATATGTCAGTCAATGGGCGGCATCTGTTTTTGTTCAAAACCCAGAGAAAGTGGGTGTTGGAACTGTCTGACCCACTTTAACTGCTGCGACTGGCTGAGGGATGAAGAGGTGGGTAAAAGTGGCATTTCTGCTCTGGATCTGGACAGTCCTTTGGACAAACAAAGTGGGAAAAATATCATGAATACCTCAGGAATTGTGTCAACTTTCTGATTTGAAAACCAGACTTTGGAATATAGCGACACTGTAGCCTGCCAAAGACACCAACAGCAAGGAACCAGAGAGATGAACTCCCAATCCCTCCAATGAAATACATTTATTAATAGTTTATCCTTTTTTTTTCCTTTTGCACTACTCATCCTGTTAGCAGGAGGTGTCAGGAGCATCTGAACAATCTGTCCTCTCAATTTTTTAAAACTCCCCCTCTCCTTGGTAGACAAACAGACGTCTGAGTCCAGAGAAGTGGTACACCACCTTTCAGTGTTGGATACCACAAGACTGGAGTTTAGGACAGGGGTTCTCAAAGTGCGGCCTGGGGGCCAATGGCGGCCCGCGGGAAGATTTTTTTGTGGCCCTCAATAAAAGAGACCCAGAACAGGTTCTTTTGAGGAAAAATGTTGTGTTGGCGAGGAGAAAAGGCGCTTTCAAGCTAAGTGGACAAATGCTTAATTTGTCGTACCTCATGGGGCTGGATGAAGTCATGTGCCTGATTTGCAAGCAGGTAAATGCAATGCTCAAAAAAATTCAATATCTATCGTCACCATGTTACAAATTATAAAAACTATGACAAATTTACCTGCGAGGAGCGCAACAACAAGCTCCAACAACTACAACAAGGCTTTGCTGCACACCGGATGTTTACAAAAATGCCTAAATCCAGTGAAGCTGTGACAGAAGCTAGCTACGTTGTGGCTTTGGAAATGGCCTGGCAAAGCAAGCCCTTAAGTGACGGGGAGTTTGTAGAAAAATGTATGCTGAAAGTAGCTGACATTGTTTGTCCAGAGCAAAAGAAAAAGTTTTAGAAATAAGTCTATCAAATGATAAAATTAATAGACGAGTAGAAGATCTGGGCAGCAACCTCCAGGAAACATCTGGAGGGCCTGGTTACCCTTGTGCTATCCTAGGCACTTTAACATTGGGAGTTGGGTCATCTAGACCCACTAAACATTGCGCTGAACCTTTTTTCTTCAATGATTTGTGAACCTCACTGGTGTCCATGGATTACATGAAATCTTTCCACCTTTTTTCACCTTTATCATGGTAGGAAGAACAATGTAAGGGTGGGGTCATCTAAGATAGCACAAGGGTTAATTGCACAAATAATACTTGGTCATTAAAGTTATTAAAAACATTTTTTTCTGTTTATCCATTTTTTTAACCAAAATTGGCCCCCAGTCTAATGTCGAGTTCTTAATTTGACCCTCATCTACAAAAATTTTGAGAAGCCCTGGTTTAGGAGGACCAGAGAAAGAAAGGACACGCTTTTCATCCTGTAAAAAGGGTGTGGAGACCCTGGAACATTATCTTGACATTCATCTGTAAAACAACCTGGAAAAGCAGTGTAACAATGAGGCCTTTTATGAAAAGAAAAAAAAAAACATAAAACAAAAAGTAGACTGTAGGAGAATCTTGGGTCCATTACAGGGAAAGAAAATCCTCAAACAGCTCCTCACCGCTGGAGCTGATGGTGCAAATGACAAGGTTGAAGAAGGTGTGAACTGTAGACCCTCTGCAAAACAGGGGCTTCATCCGGTTGCTTCAAATTTACCAATGCACTTCTGATGTCAGCTAATCCAGCCTTGAAGTCCAACTCCTGTCCTCTTTTGATCTACTTTTAAAGTGTTCCCAGTGGTCTTTTAATTATGATTATGCCAAAATCAAAAAAACCTGTGTTGGTATCTAGGATATAGTTTCTTCAGAGTGGCAGTACAGAAATTAGCGTCTGATTGTGTTCGGGACTGTTGCCCCTCCCACCCCCCTTCCCGTCACCTGTCTGTTTTCCAGAGGTGTCAGAATCCTGCCATTGAGGGCCAACATGTTTTCCGATCAACCTGCCACTGAAGCTCCCTATTGGTTAAACACACCTGATCCAGGTAATCAGCAGCTGGAAGGAGCAGGAGGCAGGCCCTCGAGGCCTGGAGTTTACACGCCCTCCCGCTAGCTTAAACCCCCTCAGACCTCCAATCCAAAATTACTGATGCAACAAAAATGGCGAGCAATGGTGGAGCTGTCCACCCGTACTATTTTGAGCCAAATGCCAGCTCAGACGAGGAAAACAAAGACGTACGCAGATCTAGTCGTGGATGGGTCGAATATTTTTTACGTAACAAAAAGTCTCTTTTTCAAACGCCTTTTTCCCCCGTTTGCTCCCAATTCACATCGATTTGAATAAAAAAATACCTAGAAAAGCTTTTTTAAGCTACATTTTCTTTATATATGTCAGAAAAATGCCACAAGAACATGTTTAAAGAACCCCAAATCAGAATTTTCATCAGAGTGGGTCTTTCATGAAGCTTTCAAAACGTTGGCCTTCTTGTCCTTTTCGGTCCACAGACACATGCAAATACATGAGCGTTTTTCCTAGTTACGACACTGAAATGTACAGCTCTGGACATGCAGACACAACTGTATGCACAGCAGAAATAAGTTCAGCATTTGGTGATCCAACCATCTGTTTTGCAGACTTTAAAAAAACAGAGTGTGGAGTGGAAGAGTGAGGCTGACAAAGACACAGGGAGAAAGACAGAGGAGAAACGGGGCAGGTCTGCTCTTGTTCAAAAAGTTCTTGGGTTGACTCTTTTGAACTCCTGATGAAGTGAATTCCACCTGAACATCTACGGGAGGAAGTACCTGACACCGGCACACACACCTACATGCTCATGTGCTACCCTTCCCCGTCTCCTGCTAGACGGTCGTTATCATCTGTCTGCAAGTGTCTGTGAACATATGTGCAGGCAGATCCATGTAGACATAACACACTCACGTATATGCGTGCATAAACACATGCAAGAGCAGGGCCTTAATTAACATCTAGGAAACCGCATCGTTCAGCTGTGCGTAAGCCAATGATCCCTCTTTCTGCTTTCTCTCCTCTGCCTTCCTATCTACTGTAAAAATGCACAGAACACACTGTCATACGGCTGGACATATTCCACAAACAAACGCAAAATAACGACTTCAAAGACCCTGAGAATGCATGATTACAGGGAGAGTATGATTTAAAGAGTCTCGGAGAGGGAAAAAAATTCTGAGAAGGAGAGATGGGAAGAAAGAATGAGAGATGGAGAAAACAGCTGGGTTGGTGGTAAACATCTGGTGGTTGCAGAGGCCTGGCCTTCAGATGCAGGGGAAAAAGCTGCGTGGCCGTTCCAAGATCTGTTCCCTCCAGTCTTTCCTCATCCGTTCTCTCTCACAGATCTAATCTAATGTTACTGGCATGCTGTGAAGTCTAGGGCAACACTAAATGTTGCCTTATTTTGTGAAGCGATTGTGGAATCTATCCAAAAGGTTTTTTTTTTCTCAGACTCTACAGGCTTCGCTTCCTTCATGATAAAAATTCATGTTTATGCAATTTGAAAAACAAAAATTTGGGATTTGGTTTTAGAAAAACTACTTTTTTTGGTCCAAATTTTCAAAACATATTTTCCTTCATTAATCCTAAAGAAAATGTTCTTAATTTTGGACATATTATGTACCAGATAAAGCTCACAGGGCCTGAAGCTACCACCTCCTTTCTGATCATTTCTTTACTCAAATTGTTGTAAATCAGGAAAAGATGAAATAATCTCAAATAATAAATTTTGACGTCAAAAATATACCGGGTGGGCCACAAGCTCCCTGCTCTGCTCCATTCTGATGCATCCACTTGTAGATGACTAGATCCACGTTCGTCTTCCTTTTCCTCATCTGAATTGGCATCTGGCTCAAAACTGCTCCAATATTACGCGCCATTTTTGTTGAATCGGTAATGTTAGGCTGGGGGTGTGAGGGTCTGTGAGCTAACGAGAGAGCTTGTAAACGGAGAGCTCTCAGAAACAAAGAGGCGGGTTTGCTCCATGCCAATAGTCCGGCCCACAACTCAGAGGTGATTTTCTAATGAACTACTGCTGCTCTGCAGAAACTATGTTCTAGAAAATGACACAGGTTTTGGGATTTTGGCTAACATAATCATAATTTGAAGACCACTCGGAACGCTTTTACAATAGATCAAGAGATGATCAGTGGGATTTTAAAATATGTTTGCACTCTTTTTAGCTGATTGTTTCACAAAGCTTATAGAAAAATACGACTAAATATCATTGTTGAACCTTTATTTAAGAACATTGGTTCTTAAATAACCTTGATTAAAAACATTTTCTCATTCAGTGTACAGCAAAGTGTGCAGCATCACTTGAGACATGGCAGAAAATGGTTCTTTTAAGAAGAAGAACAAACAGAACTAATTCTGAGGAGCTAAGGCTACAAAATGGGATCATTTACAATAGTCTTTATACATTGAAGCACATAAGGTTACTTTCCATTTACTTTTGAAAAACACATCCTAAAATGCTTTATTTAGGTTTCTTTATCTACCACAACACACAGAAAGGATTCTGACACGTTTGTGTTGTAACATTCTCTTTTTTTTACTCCAGGTCTATCCGTTTACCGATCCACAAAATTCTATTTGGTTAACATTTTTGGCGCTTTGGAGCTGCAGTTTGAATTTCAACAGTGGATGTTTTCTTGGATGCAGGAATGTGTGAACGTTTGCCAGCAGAGAGGAATCTACTCGGGGCAACGGGTGTATCTGGCAGCATCTGCTTGCTTAAAAATAACAGAAAGGATAACCTCTCAATCTTGTGCACAGATAGTGATTTTTGGATTTTTTTTTTTTAGGATTTTTGTTCATGCAGTTTGGAAATATTGCATGATAACATTAAACAATGCCGTATTTTCTGACTCAATGTAGAAACTGTGTGAAAGAGTTTTGTGCTGAGGGGTAAGTGTGTCCAAAGAGCGCCTTTGTTTTTCCTGGGAGTTTAATCTTTTTAAACATTTGATGGGGGTCAAAATGATCAAAAGTAGGGATCAGACATGTGAAACCCGCTGAGACGACCGTGTTTTAATATTGGGCTTTATAAATAAAACTGAATTCAACATGGGACAGCTTATGCTAGACAAATTGCTGTTGTCTAATTGTCTAACTTCTAAATTGCTTTGCTCCTCAGTTATTTTTTTGTTCAGTCGTCTTTTTGGTTCAGGGTTACTTTTGTAAGGAGCTGTATCTTTAATAAAGTAGTTGTTTAATGTTACTAATTGGTTTACTTTTTGACTTTTTACAAGCCAATTTGTTAGTTTTTTCTCTTCAGTTTCTGCTGTCTTGGTCAAAAAAGATAAACCCTAACTTTAGTAAAAAAAAATAGTCAATAGAAGAGGAAAACACGAATATGTTACTTGATGGAACATGCTCAGAAAAGTTATTTAAATTTGAGGATTTGAAGCCGTTTGTCAATCTTAAATGAAAAAAAAATTAAAGTCTAAAATCATTTATCAATGAAAAGACCCTCCCCTTTTGGAGCAAATATAATAAAATAATAACTTTAATAGAAATCCATTAAGCACTAAGGTGAATTCTGCTTCAAACCGGAAGTCAAAGTAGTCCCCCCCTCCACACACACATAAACGCATACAATAAGTTCGTTTTGTGTTTATTTTTGCTTTTAAAAACAAAATATAATCAACTTAAATTATGCAAGTTTTCTATCTTAGCTTTATTTGTAGAAAGGTTCTGCATTAAGAAGCGTGAATCTTAAGAAATCTCATACTCCTTTATGCAGTTTTTGTTTAAAAAAGTCAATATTTTTCATACAAAACAAGAAAGTTCTTTGAATTTTTTGTAAAAAAAAAACCAAAACAAACAAAAACAAAACAGAAAATATTTATCATTTGTAACGTCACCATTTACGCAAATGGAACTGAGCCTCATCCAAACTTTGCGGCTGCGCACTGGCCTAAGTCTTACGGTACGGGGCGGGATCTGAACTCCATGTGCGTCGCATTTTGATTGACATGGCGGAGTCTCCCAGAACGCGTCCGCCGCGCCAGCAGACAGGCAGTACCAGAGCCTGGGAATAAAAAAAAGAGGAAAGAAACGCTTAAGAAAGGAAAAGAAAACGCGCAGCCCCGTCTGTCTGAAGATTATTTTATTACAGCGAGGTGAGTTTTTACGCACTTATTTTTTGTCTCAGGAGGAAGCAGCAGGGAATGGATCGAAGCTGAAGGAGTCGATGTTTGGAACAAAGTTTAGAAGTGCGTGTCTGTCTGTGAGCGAGTTTGGAGAGCTGAGCGCTGACGCCGGCAGTCTGGGCCACTAGGAAAACGGAAAATCAGTGAGACTGCTGCGGAGGGGGAGGTTGGAGACGAACTTTTTCGGCCAATTTCGCCGTTTTGCGCCAAATCGAGCAGGAAAAGCGGAACGGCGGGGATTGCCGCGCTGGTTCTATCTCTGTGGCGAACGCGGCGCGGCTCAGGCTGCTCCGTCTTTGAGGTCCCGATTTCTCCGCTTTCACTAAAGAATGCGTTTTTGGACTTCGTATGGAGTGGGTGCGTATTCTGAGGAAAGTTTTGGGCTTATTTCTGTACCTCCAGTTGCGCTGCGTTTAAAGTGGAACGTGTGCGCAAAACTAGGAAATGAGCGCTTTCTTTAGGCTGGGAAATTAATTTGGAACAGAAGATGCTGAGGCAATCAGAATTGACAGAGGGAGTTACGACGAAGTCCATGAAACGAAACGGTACGAGCTGTGTTGCGTTTGATAACTGTTAAGAAGTGGGGGGAATGGAGTGAGATAGCTTTCTGGCTGCGTGCGGTTGCAGAACGCAGTAAAAAAAAGCTTTGGAGAGGAAAAAAATTCCCAACTCCAGCATATCCTGGCATTCCTTCCAGCCAGTCTGTCTCCCTCCCTCTCTCTGTCTCTCTCTCAGAAACGACTACGTGTCTGTTTGTGCAGGGAAGACAAATCCCTCTCTCAGCTTCTCTGATGCAGACGTGGAAACCAAACATTGGCCTCCTGTTCCGCGCGATCGATTATCTGACCTCCACGTCGCCCACATCCACCTCTTGCAGCCCGTAAAAAAAGTCTGTTACATCATCGTGGAAAAAACCTCAAATGCTTAGGATTTTGGGGGTCATTTTCTAACGGGGCTGCCAGCATCCGCAGACGGGGAGTGAGGATTCGTTTTGGTTTTTTGCGCCCCGCTTGGATCCACTGGGCGCATTTTGGAGAACAATAAAATCCGGGTGGAAAGACATTTAAAACTTAACACGCACTCTTGACTTTTCCATGTGGGGGTGAAGGAGAAATCCGACCCCAAATATATGACGTCAGGTGGCATTCCTCTGGTAAGGGCTTTGTAGTTCTGCTTTTTTTTTTACTCCTTTGGAAATATCTGATAATTTTGTTGGTGGGGTTGGGGATGAAGTTGGGGTGGCTTCCAGCTGAAAAGGTGTGTTTAGGTTTGCAGAGCAGAGGAATTCTGCCTGCGGTGCATGGATGAGCAATTTATTTTGCTTCCAGATGGAGCCCCCCCCCCCCCCCCCCCCCCATTGGATGTCTGTGCCTCAGGAGTAGAGGCAGGAACTCTAGGATGAGAGTTCACTTAGGAAAAGCTTGCAGTTGTGTCTGCAGAGAAGTTCCTGCAGAGATTTGTGGGTCTAAGTCAGATTTGACCCCCAGCCCCAGGATTTTTCTGCTTCTTCTTCACAATGTTTCAACACAGATCCAAGGGAGGGGCACCCCTTCCCCTCAAATAGGTGAAATATCCTCTTAAAGGGGATTAAATTAGTCGTAATGAAGGTGCAGCTCTAAATTTATGCAGTAAAACAGCGTTTAGACTTGAATGAAGCTTCCATCTGAATTCAATTTTCCCTGCAAGTCTCATCATTTACACTTTAAACAATGTAAACACAGTTGTTTGCAGAGATGTGAGAGCTCCGCTTTGTTGAGCTTGCATCAAAAGCCATTCAGACTTGGATGAAAATTCTCCTTTTTAAAGCACAAATGTTCTGTGAAACTTTTTTTTTGGAAAACTTTTTGTTCTCTTTAGTTCAGTTTGTGGAGAGCTAAGGATGTATGACATCACAAGCAAAGTAGGTTTTGTGTTCAAACTGATGCAACACTAAGAAATGTTTTTTTTTTGTCTTTCTAATTGAATCAAACCCACAGATATGGGAAACAGGACAGAACCACCATTTTTTTTTTTTGTTGAGTCAAGGTTTCTAGCTGATTGAATCAGGTTAATTAACATTTTATTGAGCTACTTTTCAGCCCTTTTCATTTGACTGTTTTTCTTTTTCTAGACACCAAATCTGTTTGTAGAAACTTTTGCTGAAAGTCCGTTTTGATGGAGAGCTTGGAAACTCTTTACCCGCACCAGCTTGCGGCTTGGTGCCGGCCTAATAAGACCTTCAGGTGTGCCTGGTTGAAATGGGGTCAGCGAATGGACAGGATGATACTTGCCATTGTATGTAGGCTCTTCTGTGTGGGACCGATAACCTAAAGCATATTATCTGATGGGTAGCATTACTGAGCAGCGCTTGTGTATCAGGGAGAGAAGCGATAGTGTTACGCAGACGAAACAATGCGGTCCTGAAAAGTGTGTGCATTCATGTGAAAGAAGCAGCGAAGAACAAGAGGAAAAACCCTCAATAAACAGTCTTTCTGCTGGGATCTGGTTACAATGGCTTTGCAGTTTTTTTGTTGTGAAGAATGGGCTGAAAGCAGGTTTCTGCACTTGCAAAAACTTACACTGTATCCTCCTGTGTATTTTATTCCAACTGTATTACAGAATTCTTTCTTTTGAAGCTCTTTATTTCATTACCGTTTTGAATTGCTACAAAAATAAGCTTACACCCCTTATATAACCTTTTTTTTTATAAAAATTGAATGCATTTTTATGCATAACTCTCCCCTTGCTCCTTATCACGAATGCATTTTGGAAATTCTCCATCCCAGAAGTTTCAGTGATTGCTGGTGGACCTGCGTGACTGCAGCTTTGTTACTGGATGCAACAGGTGCTTGTTTCTCAGACAGATTGTTGCCTTCGTCGCTGTTTGGTTTGGCACGTGAACCGCTTCCTGCTTCCTTGTGTTTAAGCAGAAGTCTTAAGGTGAGTCTGATCAAGCCGTCCTCGGCTGTGGGGTGAAAGGTTTGATCCGCCTCGTTTTCCTGAAAGGTGTTGAGACTGAAAGAAGAGAGAAGTTTTTTAGGCTGCGTTTTGAAAAGGACACCAATAGTTTGTCATAAGAAAAAAAAAAAAAATCCCAGTTAGCTTTGCTCCATGCAAAACAAATGATAAAAAGAGCTGATGTGAGACAGAGGGAGAAGAAAAGACAATGTCCCTTGCTGGGGAATCATTTGACAGCAGCTGCATGATGCTTTCACTTTCCATTTCCCAGCTTTTCCCTTCATCTCCTCCCTTCTCTTTTACCGTCTCCTGCTCCCTTTTCTCTCCTCTATATAAACGGTGGCTTTTTGTTGAAGGATCCCAGCCACCCATGTTTACTTGGCATAGAGATGCAATGTTTACCCTCCTGGTCTGTTGCCCCCCAGCACCCCCCCCACTGCCATCGTCTCTCACTCCCTGCTTGGCTACTGCTCTCCGATGCCTCTGATGTCCTCCTTGTAAAAAGCTGATTTGGAAGGAAAAAAAGAAACTTCATCTATCCTTCCCTCTTCACTTCTTTAGACATGAAAAAGTCTAATATTGACAAAATAAAGCTTAAAACAATTATAAACGTAAGTGGGAATTCCACTTAAGGCCTCATAGCTTTCTTTAGAAATAGAAACAGAATTTTGTGAAAGGTTTATGTATTTTCTGCAAATATTCAATCCCATTCATTCTATTTACACTGCAAAAACAGGCCACAGAGAAATGAGTCAAAAAGTCTTAAAACATTTTCTTTAACCTCTTAAGACTTGAGCTCTTGTTTCTTACGCCTTTATTTTGTAGTCACAGGGCCGCAGTTAAGCATAATGAACGACTGTGGTCATATGACTCAAAGGTGATGTTCACACATGTGGACGCCACATCTTAAGAGATTAAATGAGCAAAAGAATCTGCCAATGGGGTAAGAAAAATGTCACTAAGACGTGTTTTTTTAAAGTAAGATTATTTTGCGACTGAAAATTTTCTTAGTGCGTTTATTTTTCTTGTAAGTCAGAAAATGAGACATTTTTCTTGAACACAGGGTCGATTTTACTTTAAGATTCAGTTTTTGCAGTGTAGTTTTGACAACATCTTTTTCTCCAGATACACAAATTCTGAGAAGTGCTTATTAAATGTGCCTTTTAGATCAGATAAAACAGTAGAAAAACTTCAATTTTACTTGTATAAGAATCCACATTTTTCATTTTAACGTTTCATTTTGGTCAAAAGCTGCACAAGCAAATTACTGGACTTTTGCAGGTTCATTCTTTTGACTTAAAAAAGAATGAACCTGCAAAAGTCCAGTAATTTTAAATCAAGTCTTCTGTTTCTTAGATCCAAGTCAGATATTTTATAATAAAAGAAAACAAAAATCAAATCTGTTTTTCTTTGGAGAAACTACGTTGTGCAACAAAAAGTCTGAACTTTCAGTTTGAGTTCTATATTTGCCTTGTTTATGTATGCTGGACTACACGGGATGTCCAGCAGATGATTCAACATGTGACTTCCAGTGCTAAAAGGAAGAGAAAAAAAGAATGGAGAGGAGGTATTTTTACAAACAAAGAACATATTTGGACATTTGAGATTGTCAGGTTTGTGACACACTTCAAGCAGAAAAACCAAGATGGTTTTGATGCTGTTTCCTGGTCGTCTTGCTCCCCTTGTTCCTCAGAACAGGGCTATCGCTCATGGAAATGGCTGTAGAAGAGCTGCCCTGTGCGTGTGCGCCGTGAGGTGGCTGAGGGCGCACCTGCACACACACACGCACACACAGTGCTGAGCCGACACGCGCACAAAACATTAAAGATGCACGGGGCTGGCTTTACGTGCTTGTATTAGCATGCCAGGCGTGTTGGTGGAGCTTGCTGGCAGGTCCATGGAAAGTTCCGCCTGTTGTAAATGGTTGTTTTTATGCTTGAATGTGGGCACCTGGAGTGTGCGTCTGATTACCAGGTTGGTCACATCGTCTTTCCACAAGCTTCTTTATTTGTTTGTAAAACACGCGGGATGTGTGCATTACTGTCACATGATCAGAAAGCAGTGCATCTGGTGCTACGTTCACACTGAGCATGTCATGCACGTTCAAGAACGGGGCATTCATGAACTCACTTTTAGCTCACAGCGTTCACACTAGACTGTCGCCACCCGATACAAACGCATGAACTCACAGTTGGCTTGGTGCAAAATGTTGGAAGTGCTGCAAATCTGGTGAATCTGGCTCCAGGCTTTTTCCTTCACATCTCTATTCCGAAATATAAAAGACTTGGTGTCATAGAACTCCAGCCTAAGCACAAACTGCAATTATTAGTTTTATCCTTCATGATGAATTTTCAAAGAATTGGTACTTCTTTGTATTAAAAAAGTGGCTACTCATTTGTCAATACCAAATCTTCAACTTGTTTGCACATTTTGTATGTAGAGCCTGGAAAACGGACGTAAAAACTTGCGTAGTGACGAGTGAGCGTGAGAGACGGAAGTCTGAAACTCACACATTCGCCCGTTTTTATAGACTTTTTAAATTGAAGTCTTGAACGAGCGTTACCGAGCCCGGTGTGGACACAGCACAAAGAGGAAGTGCTGCTCCTTCATTCATGCCCACATAACTCTTCGTTGCGTTTCCTCTCCCCCCTCCCCCTCTTCTTCCCATTCATGGCCTGCAGACTCCACGTGACCCCTCCCTCCTCTCGTGTCGCCGTTTGCCCCCACCTGTCTGAGTCATATGTACCTGCTGTTTCTCTGTTTAGCAGCACTCTTCTGCTCCGCTGAGATGAGCTGTCAGTCAAACTTTGATTTGTTTGCTTTTCAAATAATAAAAAAAAGATACTTGACTTCCCCCCCCCCACCTATGCTTTCTGTAGACGTGGCCTCGAGGCCCCTATTTTCCTCCACTTCTCCCCTCCCTGCCCTGAAGACAGACCCCCCACAAATCACTGAAATATCCTAAACTCACACACACACACACCCATGAGCAAGTGTGTGAAATCCTGAGGCCAATTGAGGAGGAGGAATGTGACCTTCTGACCCTGTGCTGTGGGGAGGGGTGTTATAAGTGTGTTTGTGTGCGTTTGATGCTAGGTAGCAAGTGATTGTATGTGCACTTTCCATTGGCTTGCTATTCCCAGTAGCGTCTCTCCGGTTCCAGCTAAATTCCCCTCCGAAGGATGAATGGCCGATGTCTGTTTTCTCTTAACTTTTATTGTTTGCAAACATATCGGTCTTTCCTGGGGAAGCTCTGAATGCAGGAACGATCTGTTCATTAACTGGATGCTTTATATGAATATTGAACTTCTACTCCAATGTCCACCAAACGGTCAGACTTCTAAGGTGGCTCAAAAACAGCTCAACTTTGAGTTTATTTTTTGTGGTTTTCCTCCATCTGAGTAAAAAAAAAACAAAAAAAAAACACTGTCTGCGCTGTGTGAGAAAAAAGAGGGGGGCGGGTGGTGGTGGTATTCACTTCTTGACTCTGCATAGCGGTCTTAATTAGAACTCATGGCATCCAGCCCTGATGGAGCGCAGCGCTAGTGGCAGAGGCATGCTGTGCACAGGCCCTGGCGGCGGCACGTCCATTGGCAGCAAATGTGGGCCCATTGTCCGGACTCCACCCCCCCCCCCCTTTTTTTTTTTTTTTTACCAGCCGCTGGTAGTTGAGAGCCGCCGCCAAAATATGTGAGTCGGTTCACTGAAACATAAAAAGTCATTTCAAGAAGCAAAAAGTAGCCTCTCCGTTTTCCATATTTAAAGTGGAGCCACAAAATGTAGGTTTCCTGTAAAATACTGTATGTAGGACATTTGCCTCTGGCTATAACCAAATATACAAACTGCTGCTTGCATATTATATATAAAAAGATTTGATTAATGACAGCCTAAGTGGACCAACATACCTCCACAACACAGAGTATATGTGTTTTGCAGTCCCACATTTGGATTTTGTTAATCCCCGCATGTCATTTAGATTGAATGAGTGCATTTCTTCAGCATGCCTAAACTGTTGCAAATTATCTCATTAACTTAGTATAGGATCACAGGAACTCGCAGCCCAATCCTGTTTTTTTGAAGGGGGCTAAAGCTGATACAAATCAACGTTTTGCGAGTGTTTGAAGTTAATTGCTTGCCTGCATGACTAGGATTGGTTGATTTGATATGCTTCCAGGCAGAGCACTTTCCAACTTAGCAGACACTGTTAATATGATAGTGCACATGAGATATAAATACAACGTGATTAAAGAGTGAAATACAAATGTTTTTTGAATTATTATACATTATTCAAAATGATAGTGAAAACATTATTTGCAGCATTGGTAATATTTTCTCAAATCAAACTGAGTTTTGCTATTTTACTGTGGTCTTTTCTGCTAGTGGCTTTAAAAATATGCTTAATGTGAAAATTAAAAAAAAGGGCTCCAGGGATATTTTACTGGTCAGAAAATCACTACTGTAAAGCTTTAGTCATCCTGAACCAAAAGAGCAGCCGCTTTGATTTTTTTTTAGACTGAAGGTCCTTCTAAAACAAAAACAGGAGCCAGGTCAGTACAACCTGTAACCACTGTGGCTTGTCAAACAACCCAAATTGGTTACTATTCCATGTGTTAGGAATTCATATTTATGTATTGTGGGTACATTTTTATGTTCTTTTATTAAAAAAAATTGTCCAATATTGGAGAATGTTAAGTTTTTTTTGACAGGTGATGTCATTTCCTTATAAAAGATCCCCAATAATGATCTTTAATCTATTTTCAATGCGTTCAGTGGCCTTTTGATGCTACTTTTAGCCAAAATTTAATAAAACTGTCGATTTCTAGGACATAGTTTTTGCAGTAATTCATTAGAAATTCACCTCTCAGTTGTGGGCGGAACTGTTGGCAAAAAGAGCAAGTCCGGCCCCACTTTCCATCACCCATCTCTTAACGCGCTTTGCTGCTAGCTTACAGTGCCCCACAACCCCAATCTAACATCACCAGAGGCACAAAAATGGTGAGCAAACTTGGAAGCTATCCAGCCGTACAGTTTAGAGCCAAATGCTAGCTCAGATGAGGAAAACCAAGGGTCTAGACGTCTGCATATTTTCTGTCACAAATATGATCTTTTTTGAAACTGCATTTTTTACGTCTGCTCCTGTTTTGCAACGATTTGAATAAGGAAATACTCAGAAATACAAATGTAAGCTCAATTTTCTTAAAACAAGTCGTCCATCATCAGAAAAATGCCACAACAACATGGCAAAAACAAAAAAAGCTATTTTCTTTAGAGTGAGTCTTTAAAGACGCCTGTTTGAGTGTTCTACCGGGCGACAGCCGAGGACCACCTGCAGCTAAAAGTACATCATCTGTTTTTCCTTCCCAAATTAACAAAAAAGCAAATAAAAATGCATCTCCACTTCAGTGCTGAAAACTGGCCATGACCACATTC
Source organism: Oryzias latipes (assembly GCF_053564925.1). NCBI lineage: Eukaryota > Metazoa > Chordata > Actinopteri > Beloniformes > Adrianichthyidae > Oryzias > Oryzias latipes. Next base: position 24,979,053 of record NC_136258.1, read on the forward strand.
CATTGACTTACAGTTATTGTGTTGAGCATTCAAGCAACAACCTGAGTTGTCATTCTTCCACATTACTCCAGAGTATTAACGTTTTCAGAATCGTGTTCCATACAAAGCGAGCTTCTCTCATAGAAGTGTCTGTATTTTTATGTTAAAAAGATGTCATTTTTTAATGTTTAACACACAAATATATACCTGCTCCAGGACTTGGATCATTCATGTCCAGGTGGTGACTTTGGTTGTTTTTTTTGCCCATAAAGGTTGTATTGGACGTATAGTTTTCATGGTTTCACGGTTTATTTTGGATCACAGCGTGCTTGTGTTGTGCTTGTGTGTCTCAGTGCGCGCAGTGAGAAGGAAGTGTCTGCTTTAATGTAAGCGCGCTCAGCCATGTGGGACAATTTAGCGGGAACGGGGCCTTCTCCTGTGCTCTCCTCCCACTCCGCCTAAACCTTTTGAATGGGCCGCTCTCTTTTGAAGGCTAAAGGGTTGTTTGGGAAGTAGTGCCAATTGTGTGCATGTCTGGGTTAGGTGATGGGGGGGGGGGCAGAGACAGGTTAAAGCTGGAAGTTGGGAGTCGAACAACTACAGAAGATGAGGGATTATGGGAAAAGCTGTGCTGCTTCGGAATGAAAGTGTAACTAATGTTCATTGGCCGATGTTTTTTTTTTCTTGTGAAAGCATGCAACCGCGAAAGTCATACACAACACACGCTGCTTTGTCTGAGCAGCCACTTGAAAGAGCCAACCTTGGCAGGCAAAGCATCACATTTATGCTCAGGGGCTGCATTGCCTGAAGCATTTCAGAGTAATAAAGGACACAGTATTGATGGGGAAAAGTGTAAAAACGATTGTTTATTGTCATGGTGTCCCATGCAGTGGACCTGTTTGAAAAGAAACAACGTGAATGTTTGTATTCCTTCAAATCGCCATGGAGATGATAGGTAGCTATGTCACTGAAGTGACAACATGTCCCGAACTGACTCTAGCTAAACCGAGTCTGCTGGTTTTTTTCAGTTCAGTTTAGTCAAATTGTAGTTTCAAACCTGCTAATTTCATCGAACTGTCGGCCCAGATGACAGAAATGTGATTTATTGACCGACTTTTTGTTACCTTACATGTTAAACAGGCTGGCGTTGGTGTTAATCAGATGGAAAATTGATAAACAACATCTCTGAAGAGTGTACCACCTTGTGGTTATTTATTTCCTTTAAAGTTTTGTTTTCATAAAATCAGTTTTCATTCATTAAAGTTCATTTCTTTGTCTCTTGCAAGTCTGCAAAACTGCAAAGTTTTAAAAAAGATTTTTCTTTAGTAATCTATAGAAAGATGCACATTTATCAGTGAGCTATTTTCATTCGCAATTTTCAGACATTTTTTTTAGTCGTATAGAATTATTATATATAGGGATGAAATACGTTTTTCTTTAAAGGCAACAAACCATTTGGTTGCACAGCGTTCCGTCTAAAAGTGGTCTGCATTTGTACTTTCTCTTTGTCCTTGAGTTGTTTTTTTATGAATTGATTGCTTGTACATCGTTGAGCTTTTAGTTTTGACTGATATGCTGCTGTTGTTTTCTTGCATGACCTTCTCTTCTTTTTAGTTCCAACAAAGCTGTCTTGCAAAGCAGAAGAATGCTTAAAGAGCACGATCATAAAGCTGTACAGATTGACTATGTAGGGTTCATCTTCAGGTGGTCAGTTTGAGGAGGATAAATGGGGTTTTGAGGGGTCACCTGCAGAAACTTGGCTAAAGAAACATGACAAACTCTTTCAGACCAGGACAAACTCATTCAATCGGGGGAGGAATGTCAAAGACTTTCCTTTTAGAGCTCTGACTTTGAGCACATTCTGCTCTGAGAATTGCTTGCTTTTTATTCCAACTCTCATATTTGTTAATGTCTGCAAAACTCGATAGCTGCCCAAGAAGCACTTGTTTGATTTGTGTAAAGGTCTATGTCCTTTCCTGTTTTTGATTCACTTCTTGGAGCACAGTCACATATGCACATTTGGTTTGTTCCCTAGTCCACGTTGACCGGCAAGAGTAAAAGCTGTCAATCAAGCAGACAAACACTGGGAACGTAGATGTTACTTCACTTCCAAATAAGCTCTGGAGCTTTTCACTGCACTATGAAAGCAAATCTACTTTTCATTGATCAAAGAATAAAAAAAACCCAAGGACAGTAAATGACATAACCACCTTCACAGTAGGGCAGAGACAGAGTGGCCGACCTCTGATTGGAAGATCGCAGGTTTGGTTCCCGCCTTGCTTGCCCATGTGTCAGCGTCCTCGGGGAAGACACTGAAACCCATATAGCTTGGGGTTCATAGTGTTTGGCAGTGGAGTCGCCATCAGTGGCTGAATGGAGAAGTAAATGCCATTTTCCATTTACTTGTCCTGAAAAAATGGACTATCTCAGACTAAATCCAAACTGTAGAAATAAGTGGGTCATTTGATGTTAAGATAAATGACAGTAGGTAGTGTGGGTCATGTTGAAAGGATGTTAACGATATAAAGCGACTCCCTGGCTTTGTGTGTGCATGCAGTCTGACAAGTGAACAGCGCTCAGCCCAAGTCAGCTTTCTCTCCTGCTGACCTTTAAAGCCGGCCTTCCTGCGTGTGGCCAGACTGAGCCGTAAGATCCAAAGGTGTTAGGAGGGGGATTGCTGTGAATCCTCCTTGGGCTCTGTGCTCAGCGGAGAAAACTTGAACTGCACTGGGCCAAGACGAGAAAGGGGAGGGGGGTCCGAACGAGGCGAAGAGATACAAGCAGGAGGGGGGAAGGACAAAAAGAGAAGAAAAATCTGGAAGCACTGCAATGAATGAGTCATGTTCATGTGATTGTGGGAAAATAGCCACTTCCTCTGTGTTAATGCGCACACACAGGCGGTACACAGCATGTTATTGAGGTAAAAGATAAATGCAGTAATATAGATGTTACAGATTTGTACTCCACCGTGTCTTTTTTTGTCATTATTTGTGCATAAAATGATCAATTTCTTGAACTAGATTTGAGAAAAGATTCTGTCAGAAAGCAGCCTTTCTTTCCTGGCAGACACGAACACTGGGAACACTTGTTTCTCTAAAGATATTCAGTATCGCAAAGTCAGTTTGTTTGACTGTTTGCACAAACCCAATCCTAATAAAGCACACTCATTCTCTTTTATTAATTCCTACTCCATCTTTTTTTTCCCCCCGGTTTGCATCGTTGTTGCTGAGTTGTGGTGCTGCTACGTGGCAAGCGTTGGACTGTTAGGGCCTCTGCTGTGGGTTTACTGCCTACTGGCCCCCAGCCCAACCACACACACACACACACACACACACACACACACACACACACAAACACTCAGAGTTGTGGAGCTGCAGGAGGGAGGGTTAGCGTCAGCATCTCCTGGAGGTAGCAGCGCTGTGCTCCCAGAGCTCCTCGTGCTACGTAAAGCGTCTTGAAAGCACTCTCGAAAAGTGAAGAGCGTGTCCTAAACTCTTTGCTTCACTCTTAATTTGCCAGACTCATTCAATTTTCTCCTCCTCTTCGCCTCTTTCTCTCTCGCACACACACTACCTACTGTCTGCAGTCTGATGAGCAGGACTAATGTTTGCTCTGCAGCAATAACATAATTAGGATTCCACACATTTCTCCTGTCATATATCCCCCTTATCCCCAGTTTTGGTCAACTTTTATTTCTCTCCTCCCCAGACCTTCTCTGCTATAAAAGATCGCTCAGTTGACTGACAGATGTGATGGGATTGATTTGATTACTTCAAATGATTTTGTTTCTCCCCTAACCACAGAGCTGTGTCTGCCAGATTTTTTTTTAAGCTCTCCTATTTGGTCCACTTCTTTTCTGCTTTGTGCTTAATGCAGGTGATCTTCCTCCCTAAACCAATTAACCTTTCTCTGTCCATCCTGGAAGAACCCATCCACTGTTCCTGATTTGAGTGCAAAATCCCATTTCCTCCCTGTTTTTGTTCTCCAAGAAAACCGATATTTCTTTCGGAACTTCTTCAAATCCATTCTTTCCCCCCTCCATTATCTCATCACCTTTCTTGTTTGACCCTAATTGTGCGTCAGTTTGTTGTTGTTAAACGCGTGCGTACTTATCTGACGGCTGTTTCTCGCTGCCTCTTTGGGATCAACTTTTTACTTCTTTCTGCCCGATGTCTCAGAAACGGGAAGCTCGTGGCTTCCCATTGGCCACTTGGAGAGTGGATCTGTGTTTTGACAGGGCACAGGAATGCAACGAAGGCGTGGTGTTTCCCGGAAGTAGATGGCAGGAGTTGAATCCTGGACTCTGTCGCTGAGCTATTAACTGAGTACCTTGGAAAAGCTCACACATACATGCTTTTGTATACAAAAACAGACAGATTCAGTTACATTTTTCTAAATTTTAGCTTCACATTTGCTTGAGAAGACTTAAAGGGAGTCTTTTTAAAAAAAACAAACAAACAAGTCCTGACTTTGAAGTTACTAGGTCATCTATTTTCAGTCCCTGCTTCTAAAAATCCTTCCTGATGAGAGGACTGGATGGGTTAGCAGATGGACGGATGGGAGGATGACACAGGAGAAAGGCTTTACTCAGGGTACTCATTTTGTGTGAGTGTCTGAGGGGGAGAAAAATGCTGAGGCTGTCGTTTAGCTGGCTTCGTCCGGACTTGTCTGATCTACAGAATGCTTGGCATTTCAAGGAAACAGGAAAAATGGAAGAAAGGTGATGGGAAGACTGAAGAGGGGACTGTTTTATTTAGGGAAGAAGATCATGACATACTTGAAGAATCTAGACGTAACTATGCATTGATGTTAGAGCAACTGGTATCCAACTGAAGTTCGTGGAAACATCAAAGCCTGTTCCAGGTAAAGCAACAATGCTCTGCAATCTGATAAGTGAGCGTGCAGCACTGCATGTCTTAAGCTATAAGCCTGTCAATCACTGCTTAACATGATGTCAGGTGTTTTGATGTGTGGTCAAATGGAAGCAAACCAGTTTTTTCCTAATGAATCTACAAAACCAAGGCCAACCTGGAGATTAAATCACCTCGCCGAACTCAAATTTTAAGCAGAAAAGTAAACCTATTGCATTATGACACCAGAGACTTCATGCCACCTTAGTGTTTCATCCCTTTTAGCACAATTTAATGACAGCAAACTGCAAAGGTTTAGGACCCTTTCAGTCTTTCTGCTTTGGTGACTGTTCTCTATACTCGCAACAATGAAGAAATCAATTAAAATGACAAAAATGAAATCAATCTTCTGATGTTCCAACACTTTTGGTTTCTGAGGCAGAAATCAGCACCTAACTGTTATGTTCTTGTATGTTCTTATCAGAAATGCTGGATGTTTTGGATGTTTGCTGTCAGCCCTAGAAGCAGAGATTTGTTACTAATAAATAGAATAAAGCAGCTGCTCTCTGCCAGGTTTACCTGTCAGTGTCGAAATGCATGAAAACATTCTGCCAACGCAATCGTGGTTGGTAATTTATTCAGGGATAGAGCGGTCAACCTCTGATCAGAGGACTGCAGGTTTGGTACCCATAATGTGTTAAATTTTCTTTGGGCAAGAAATTGAACTCCACATTGGTGGTTACAGATTGGCGCTAGTGTTAGGCAGCAGAGTGTGTGATTTTGTGAATGGGATTGTGACAGTGAAGCACTTTGGGCCTCTTGAGAAAGGATTTAGAAGTATACGCCCTTTACCACTTATCTCTGACAGAAACATCCATGAGCAATCAGAAGCTGGATCAATTTTTGTAGTTTCTAATAAATCTTTGACTCTCATAAGTGAGATTGGATAAAAATTATTGAAAGTGTCTCAGTAAATGCGTCTTAAATTTGTCGGTGCTGTTGCTGTTTTCTTTTTGGGGTGGTTCGCTGCTTTTCATCTGGAGGGAAATGTGTTGTGAGCTTTTCTGTGGTTCGATGAGGATCTTCTTTGGGTTTAACTTGGAGCACGTGTGTGTGTGCTGGTACGTGTCCACTGCATTCCACCCCACCCTGCTTTAAGTTCTCCTTCGTGGATGACATATCATTACGGCAATTACAGGGCAGGAAGACCTCAGCCGTACGCTCACGCTGAGGCGTGCACTCATGAAGACACTCTACCAGTGATATGTGTGCACATGTGCAGGGCCAAATGCCGAATTCAAGAACAATTTTGTTTCCGATTTTTTTACTGCTGCCTTTAGAAATGGGTTCCTTGGTGGTCTCCTTCGTTTTCACCTTCACACATGCACGATCTGCATATGTGCTGGAAGCTGAGGGTCAGTGGGAACCAATAAAAGTTCCATCTTTTCACCTGTTGTGCGTGTTTCAGTTTAAGCGGCCTGATCCTCTCCATCTTTTTTTTTCTTCCTTTTGTCTGCATCCACCCTTTTCTGCTGCACTCTTCTCCCTCCTGGTTCAGGGAAGAAAAAGGTATCAGCTGAGTGTGTGCGTGCAGGTATACTGGTGATAATAGAGGATGCTTTAGAAAGAGAGGGCCCTCCTGAATACCTTTTTGTAAGTGGAGCTGGGGTTAAAGGGGGCATTGTTGGTGGCAGTTTCCCACCAAATTTAGCACGTCATCCCTATAAAACACGCACCTGAAAATTGGCACGTCAATGTATCTGTGTGTCTTTAATGCCAGCGTGCGCTGACGATGTCTGCTGGTACAAAGAGATTAAAACGACTGAAGCTCGGACGTGCTTTGTGTTTTATTGGTGTCAGTTTGTGTGCACGCTCTGTGGAGAAAAGTCATTCAGGCAGCTCTGATACAGACACCTTGTAGCATTCCGATCAGCTCAACACACCCAGTACAGGAAAGAAGACACCTTCACCTCCATTTATCTCTTTATCTTCAATCTTTCTATCCTGTCACATTAGAATGAAAATAATAAACTTCAATGACATTTTCCATCTGATCAAATGTCCTTTTCTGATCCATTCCATGTCCATAGAAGCTGCATTTGCCCTATGTTTGGCATATTGATAATTTTCCTATATTATCTCGCTGGTTTGTCACTGCCGTTGCTGAGAGGCGAGTTCCAGAATCACAACAGCGAAACACATAAACAAACCCTGTCAAGTGAGATTCAGTTTCACTTCTCCAATTATCTCCTTATTGTTTCTCTTTTCTGTTTTATCACAAACAAAACCTTAAAAGATAAAAGCCCCAGCCTCAGACAAAAAAAAGAAAATGAAAACAGTTGCATATTGAAACTCACAAAAGGGAAAAAAAGATTAAAATAAGTTTTGGGTTTGAAGTTTCTCTTGATGTGTTAGAAACTTAAAGTCGTTTTTGACACTGCTCAAGTTTGAGCACTTTACATGGACTTGTACAGATTTTACTTGGGATATTATGGTTTTATTTAGTTATCAAATGCAAAAAACTGATTTGGAAATCTACACATTGTTATGCAAAATAGTATAAGATGTTTTTAGATACATGCCCTTAGCAAAAAGTGGTACACTTAAAGTTTATTTTATTAAGTACTGCATACTTGAGTATAAGTATAGCAAGTCTGTAGGAAGTATACCAACTGAATACTACTTCGGACTAAATTGGAACATTTTAAGTTTATAATATACAGATAGTAAATAAAAAGTAAATTTCAAGCGTCACTTTTAGTATAATTAAAATATACTTATAATAAACTTAAATAGACTACTTTTTGCTAAGGCTATATTTACCTGTTTTTAGTTATCTTTATCAAAAATTAGTCTCTGTAAATGTACTACAAGTATACGTAGTCCATACCATAAATGAGGTGCTATGCTTAAAGTTGACTTTATATAGTATACTATTTATACAATGTAAAATTAAAATGTTCCAATTCAATCTGAAGAGGTATTCTTTATACTTCCTAAACTACATGGTATATTGTATACTTGCTATAATTTTATTCAAGTATCTTTGTGTCCTACTTTTTGCTAAGGTAAGCAGATAATATGCTTGGAATTTGAGGCGTTTCAGTCCGAAACTGTTTGATGGTTTTGATGGAGTTTTTGATGGTGAATTTCATTCTGGATTCATAGATGAGGTTAATCTATGTCCGTCTTTTGGGTCAAATTCCATAATTTCAAATAATGTGAATCCTGAAAGTTTTCATTTATTCTCCAAGTAAAATTGTATTTTTATGTCGTCCTGTACCACAGAGGCTCTAGCTGCCCTCAGCAAAAGGTAGTACTTGAAGTAAAGTTTTTTTTTATAAGTTATTGTAAACCTGAAATGTTCTAATGTAGTTTGAAGTAGTATTCAGTTAGTATACTTCCTAGACTACATTTACATGGTCTATAGCAGACTTAATATGCTTATACTCAAGGATACCTAGTAAAATAGACTTCAAGTGTACTACTTTTTGCTAAAAAAAGAGAAAAGTAGGAATGACGAAGGAGGTGTTGAATGCAGCAACAATCTCCATGGAATCATGTGAGGAGTAGATTTTAACACCCCGTCCCTTTCTCTTTCTATAAATGACTGCCTCAGTCTAAGAAAGAGTCTGCTTTAAAACCCAGCCGGCACTTCTTATTTGTTGTGACTAGTAACCTGTCCAGGAAGGTTTCCAGCCTCTTTGGTCTGATGACCCTGCCTAATATTGACAAAAAAAAAGAAAGAAAAAGAAAGTCTTATTTTGTAAAATCGTAAAACACAGAGCTACGTTTAGTTGTTAAGCAGGTCATTTCTGGGTTTTATGACAGTCAGGAGGTTGCATATATCTGTGTCTGTCTTTGTTTGTATTTCTCTGGAAGTAAGTCAGACAGTCTGGTAGGTGCTTGTGAATGTCCATTAGACTTCATCAGGATGGACAAACTGGAGTCAATGGGCGTGTGCACGAGTAAGGACTGTCGTTTTATTAGCTCAGAACTACTGTTGAATTTGTGTGAAGCTCTTTTCTGTGAGCTTTACTCTATAGATCTTTTATATCAGAGTTTCCATTCGTATACGAGGCGTTTTGTTTAAAGACAGACACGTGTATCATGCCAACACCACACAGGCTCCTCCACACACACACAAGATTCATACACAGACAAGTAGTTGATTCTTGTCTAGCCTCAGCAACACATTTTTCAATTGAATATTTTCTCCTTATCCATCCAACATTCCACCAGACATCAGAAACCCCTCTCTAGTTTGGGAGTGTTTCTGAAGCTGTCATCGGCAGATAACATGTGGTTAAGATCCCTCTGTAAAACAAACCTTCCTATTCATTCATTGATGCATAAAATGTCCAGTTCTGTGCGCTGCATCCTGTGGGAAACATGCTCCCAACAGCTGCTGCAAGTGGAATTGCATCTATAGGCATAGAGTTACAAAATCAACAAAGCAGTTTTCAGCGTAGCGGAGACATGCACTGTAATTTCACAATTCAGTTCCTGTGGGTTGCAGCTAAACCTTGTTTTTAATTTGAAGGGAAGATGCCATTATGTTACATGAAATCAATTTTTAACCATAAACGCTACTATCTTGCCCTTCCAATGAAAATATGTCTTCCTGAAAACTAGGTAGTGTTTATATGTATAAAGTCATTGAAGACCAACGCCTAAAATATTAATCCCATGTGTTTAACATTAAACCTTTTAGTCAGAGGGGATTAGTTTAATGTATCCTTGCAGACAGTTTTTTAACTGTTTTTTAACATCTCACTCTCCTAACATTAGTACGTAATATGCAAATTGTTCCTCTATGTAGAGCTGCTGTAAACGTACAAATTCCCTCTGATGGAATAAACAAAGTACCATCTTAGTTTATCTTATAACAGTCAACCCTTCCTGCTAATTTTTTGGAAATAATCATTCAAAATCTACCTGTACTACTAAAATTCCATTTTAGTACAGAATTCAGCAACTTTTATAGAGTTTAGAGTTTCAGCTACTGAACAAAGGCTTACAAAAGGCCCTACACATCTGTCAAGTATACTCAGTTATTACGCAAAAAAATTATCACTTTAAATGTTATCAGAGTCTAATGTATTAAAAAATAGTAAAAGTAAAACATGGCAACTCATCAAAAAATCTTTGGTACAGCAGGGATCGAAGCCTTTGACCTTAGGTTAGTAACCAGTTTGCATAAAGACATTTTGTTTTATTGTGATCAAATCAGTTTGACCATGTTGGATGTGTCCAAGATCCTATTTGCTGCGAAAAGAGGTAGCCTAAAAGAACACTAATCATAAGAAGGAAGTAATGCAAAAGTAACTTAAAGTACTAGTAGTAAACCCAGGGAGAACTAGTAGTGAAGTAGGAAACTCCATAGTTAGTAGTAAGGAAAGTACCGTAGTAGAAGTAGTTGCATCTGTTCACGCAAATAGTCATTTTTACAAGACATCTTGTGAAAATGTAACCAAATCTAGTAACAAGAAGTTCTACACAAACATTCAAAAAGGGAAAATGAGAGAAATCTGTTAGAATGATTCAAAATGAATGTATTATAGGCTAATAAAGTAAAGCTAATAAAGTAATTTTTGCTAGTTCTAAGCAAATGGTTTATATTTTTTATGTACCTAATTGTAGTTGATTTTAATTAAAGGGACAAAAAACTGTTCAAAAGGGTAATTTTGCTGAAATTCTTTCATTTTTAAAAGACCTTTGTCACCAGGTACAGCGGGTTTAGATCAAAAACAGGAACGTGGACTTTTGAATGAATTCTGTACTCAAGATTTTTCTGCCTAAAAAGTTCAAAAGTGGTAAAAAAAAAATGTTTTTACTGAACGTCTTTCTGTTTTAACTTTTAAATTACCGTAATAAAAGTGGAACTAATATGTGTCATTTACTCATTTTAGAGCAAAATGTGAACAAAATAAGAATATAATCTTAGTACAAGCTTTCCCATCCTAATAAATCCTCATGAAATCTAATACTAGCACTTATTCTTAAATAATAGATAATAGATCAATGAATGACAGTCTAACTTGTCAACTTTTATTGAACTTTAAGATAACATCCTTAAAATTGAACCCAAATTTTTGGTGTAAATTGAGTTTTTATTTTAGTTTTTCTACTGTCAACAGTAGGGCTATGGTGCAAAAGGATTTTCAATCATTTAATAATAATTTTTTTATTTCTAGATCCTAGCTCTCAATGAGACCAAAGATTCTCGACTGCTGATTTTAAGCAAAGCTTGAAAAAGTTTTGTGTAAATAGACGTTCAAACATATTCAAACCTGGTCAAATATCTTTAATGACTGATAAATAATCCACAGAAATGAATAAAGATTCTGATTTCTTGCAAGCTGAATGTCAGAATAATGTAATTGTATGTAATTTTCAGTTTGCTTTCAATGCACAAAACTATTACATGAACATTGGGTTCTTGGAAGAAAACGCTGACTTCCTTCTTTCCTATTCACACTGTCATCTTGAGTTACTTATTCCTTTCTGCTTTCTTCTCCATCTCTCTTTCCTGGCAGAGCTGACAGTGGTGTTGCCATTAGTCTGCGATGTGTCCTGGATGTGTGTGTGTGTGTGTGTGTGTGTGTGTGTGTGTGTGTGTGTGTGTGTGTTCAAGGCTGGATGGCCAGGCTGAGCTGGGAACGGGGCTCAGATTGGGAGCAGGAACAAAGTCAAGGAATGAAAGAAGGCGATGATTGAAAAACCCTAAAAGACGTTGAAAAGATGATGCAAGTGTGTATTTACTAAGCAGCTGCACGAGCTCCGGCTGTATGATCCACTAACCCTTCAAGTGACCTTTTTGGTACCTGAAGAGAACCAGCTGAAAGAAACAAAAAACAACGACCCACAGCTGGTTCTGGAAGAAAGCTCCACATGCGTGCACATCTTCATGTGCTGTGTTTTGTCTGGCGGATATCGAATGGCTTTCTTTCCACTTACCCAGATTACAGGAAATCCTTAACACATACAAACTCTATGCTGCGCTCATGTGTTTACCAATATAAGCTTGCAGCCATTTGTCGAAAGCTCTTTAGTGGTTGTTCCTCCCAGCAGCATTGAATTCGAACACCAACGTCATTGGGTAATCTTCATCTGGCACAGATGTCGTGTTACGTGAATACTGGTGTGCGAGCTCTTTTGGCTCGACCTCTTGGTTTATCCGTGTTTGTATCGCCTTCAGGAGACGGCACATGCTGCTGCGATGCATCAGTCCCATCAGTTTAGTTGTGTTGATCTATGTGGTCTTTCGTGTTTGTATCTGTAAACGCATCCACTTTGATCATGAAGTTGTGAGCAGCCCTGATGAGGACCACGTGCACAGCAGACGCATGTCGCCTGGGTTTCTTTGTAATCTTGCCCCGCAGCCACTGAGGTGATGCCGTGTTATTTTCCACTTAAGATGAATGACATTCTCTGTGGTTTTCTAATTTTTCTTCTCATGGTTATGCTTTTTGGTTTTACTCTTTTATTATGCAAGAAGAAAAGCCACGTCCAGATTTAGTTTCCACTTAGTCTGCACATCGCACAGATGACAGGATTGGATTGGAAATGCTTTATTTCAAGCAATCAAAGCAAAATTTATATAAAAGACAAACAACAGAAATTGAAATCTATTGAAAGATATGTCAAACATTAGTCATAAAAACTGCAAAATACACATACCTTAAAATATATTAGTAAATGGTTAAATTATTTCCGCTAAATATAATCAATCACCCTTCCCTAACTTATCATTATCTGGTTCTTAACTTCTGATCAGTCATTCTTACTTTACCAATACAGATTCAGGTAATTGGTTACCAAGTGTCAATAAATCACATGACAAAGCTGAAGTACATAAAGACTATGTAAATAGACATAACATCATTTCAAAAGTCATAATAACATATGCAGATCAAGTGACAAAAACATGGGCAAATTATGTTATTAGAAAAAATATCGACATAAAACAGGATGATTAAAAAACGTGAAATGTATTTATTATTTATTTAATCCCTTTTTCTGCTGTCTGATTGACAGCTATCCTTCTGGTTTCAACAGAGTTTCTAAGTTCTCTGTGCTGTAATGTCTCCAGACAGTGTTTGTCATGGTCCTTGTTTTTCTGCAGGTCATATCAGTCTAGCTGAATTCGTGGAGGTCAGCAGGTCAGAACTCTGCTGAAAATCAGGATCCCTGTTAACTTTTAGAGAGAGCGCAGATCCCAGGTGCCATGATTTTCTTGAAATGATATTTGATTCTCATATTTATTACTGCATTTTCTTTGCGCAGAGAGTTCTGACCTGCAGACAACTTGACCTCATGATATTCAGCTACACTGATAACCGCTGCAGAAGGACAAGAACCTTGACAAACACCGTCTGCAGACATTACAGCACAGAGAACTTACAAACTATGTTAAAATCAGAAGGATTGCTGTCAATCAGACAGCAGAAGTGACACCAACCTGAAGAAAAAAATCAAGCGACAAGTGACAACGAAGACATCAGAAAAGCGCTCAAAGACCCGACCAGACCACGTTTTGAACTGGATGAGGAGATTAGAAGAGTCAGAAGGAACAACGAGACATCAGGGTTAGCATTCTGGAGAAACGAGTGGATGAGTTGGAACAAGCCAAGATGAAGAACGTGATCCTTTCTGGATTACAGATCCAACCCTGGGCAGAGGCTAGTGCTTCTGGATCCTATGCTAATGGGAACTTCAATGTTTCTGATCTTGTTGAGAGCAATGGTGAGTCGGTTACACACCAAATGGAATTGTTTTTCAAGTCTAACGGGATTTCCTTAAACTTAAATACCATCGAGACCTGCCACCAGCTACCCAGAAGAAAGGAGATGGATAAACCAGCAATCATCAGGTGTGAATCAAAATCACAAGCTAGCTCTAATGAAGAAAAGAAAAAATCTGAAAGGATCTGCAGTTTATTTGAATGACCATCTGACCATGTGATTCTCAAGCGGCAAAATAAAATTCAAAACACTTGACGCTGCAGAGTATTCATTAAACCACTCGGTCCAAAGGACCAGTCCAAGGTTCTGGTTGTCAACTACTTGCAAGACTTGAGAAGTGTTTGATCACAGACATCTGAGCACAGAAGATGACGGTGCTAGTGTTGGACAGCTGCCATGATGCTTCCGCTGCCTTTGACCTAGAACTGGAAACATGAGTCCCAAAGGAAAAGGAGTGATCGGTCACAGAAGGTCTTCGACATAATGCCGATGCAAAACATCTCATTTGAAATCCACAGTAGATGAGAATTGATTGAAAAATGCTTGAGAACACGACAGCCGATTTTTTTCTTTATAACAAAAATGCTGGGTCATGGCACAGTATTCTCAGGGTGAAGTGGGTTCATTTAGACAAATGTGAATGAATTTTCCAGTAGTCCTTGCTTCAGAGGGGACTCATGATGACTGGGAAAGGGGGACGGTTCAGAAATTGGAGAGGTAGGGCTCCAGTTGGCGGTAGGATTCTTGGACTTAAGGGCGCCTAATGTGTGATGTGTTTGAATAATGGAGAAAAGGCATCACTTATACCCAATACTGTTTTGTGAATGTGCCTTTGTGCTGTAAAGCTGCTCTCTACGGCCTCCCAAGATCAGGAAGGCCAAACTAAAATGCAGTCAATTTCTCTTTACAATAATTCCCGTCTGCTTCTGTGCAGCAGTCCCAAACCAAGCAGCCCATGCACTCATCACTAGTTGGTTATAAATTATAACTTCCTTTCTTTCATTTCTTATCCACTCCTCAGTTTTTGCTGGTTTTAAAGGCAGAATATTCCTCATATTCATGTATTGAAGATGGTGTACATCTTTGATCTGAATTTTCCCCTTTCATCTGTTTTCTTTTAAATCATGGTGTGGCAAGTTAGATTTTCGGTATCAGTTCAAAATAATAGAAAACGAGGTGCACCCCAGATAATCCTGGAAAAATCTGGAATCAACTGCATCTTTAGCTCTCCATAAAGAATTGGTCTCTCTGTGTTTGCATTATTCAACAGCACTGTTAATAAATCTTTTCTCTTGAACTTTTTCACAGAATGTTTCAGCAGAAATATGTCTTGGATTTGATATAAATGGATCTAAATCTTGGGTGAAAACTGAATTACAGCAAAACTGGAAGCAAGCACATTCGATAGGAGCTCCATAACAATGCAAAGTGGTTTTCATGCTCTTATGAAGTGTAAAATAGATTTTGCTGTGACTAGACTGCACAGTAAACCCTCTTATTTTCTGCATATTTTCTGGTACATAATCATGTGAAATTGATTGTGGGACAGTTAAACATTTTAGGAAATAGAGATGGATCTATACTGGCTTTGTGTCAGTTGCAGGTTCACTTTATTTCACATAGATTTTACATAGATTAACTAAACAAAATGAATTCCTCAGTGACCAATACTTCCGTCTGTTTTCCAGGTAGGACAGTTCAGTGAATTTCTCCATGAATGTACGTCACAATGATGATGACAGACCAGATTCCACTGGACTTGCCTCCCCCTCCCCTCCTGAACGGGGAGGTTCCTCTCATGCCTCACATGGTTAATGGCGACGCCACGCAGCAGGTACGCAAATTTCTATCATCTGTCCTTCTACTAACAGTTGTGCTTAAATGAGGGGATAAACTAATAAAAATAAACTGTTAGGAGTCATTCATATGCATATAAATGTATCTGTCAAACCGAGGTACATTTTTAAGAAAAAATGGAAAACACGCATCTGTTTAAATATGTTTACTTGTCTGTTTGAGTATAATAGTCATAAATAGAATTCCCTCATAGATAATATATCAAACTCATTTGCACTATGCAAGTCGTTTTAGAACATATGCCATATCTACAAACACTGTTTAGTAAAAGTATTAGTAGGATTTTCAGTAGTTTGTGATATTAATTTAAGAAAGAAACAACAGATGGACAAACTCATGGTGACTATCATGAGCTAGGCCATTGACTGTATGTGAGAACTGGACAGAGTGGGTGTGACGTCACCCATAGAAAAGGGCTTACTTTCGACTCCAATATAATGAAACTAATTTAGTCGCCATTTTTTCGCAATGGGGATGCTGCCATGTTGGAGCCAGAAGTTGTCAGTAAGCAGTGGCTGGTTCAAGCCAATTGGAGTCATTGTTTCCATGACAACCACTCTAGCCAATAAGAAGTGAACTTGCTGCTACTACTTGAAACCAGGCTCGGAAGAATCTGTCAAATGCTTTGAATGATGTGAGACCATCTACTTTTATTGAGAAATCTGATTGGTCAGTTCATGGCTTGAATAACTTGCACTACAATAAAAATATAATAAAAAAATGAGCAAGAACATGTTAAAAGAAAGGTATCAAAGGGTTATTCTGAAAAATAGAATGACTGAGTATTAACTGCATATTTCTCATAAGAAGCCCAAGGGATTTTGGTTTCTTGGAGCCAGCGGGTACTTCCTGTTTGGAACTTTAAGTGGGCGGAGTCACACAGTCCAGTTCCCATATACAGTCAATGGTTTGCACGCAACAAGAAGTGGGTGTGGCTTTTTTTAAAGTCTTTTTTTCTTGAAATGGTGTTATTTGTTATACCCATTACATGACAATTGGCTTTGTTTAAAATAAAACCGTTTACATTCATAAGTATAACGTCCATTTCGATTTTTTCCTTTCAGTCTTGTCTCTCTACCTTTAACGGGCAAATATTTTCATCACTTTATTTTTACTTTCACCCTTCAGATCCCTTATCCTTAAATGATTAAAATATTTAGCTCTCTGAATCACAATAGATGATCAGAAAATGCCAATTGATGGGTTAATTCTGACACATTTAAAAACTGCAGCATTATTTTTTAACGTTCATGCCTTTTGATGCTAAACTCTCTGATGTATTCTGATTTTTTTTCTTTTCTTTAAACCTTCCCATATCTTGTTGTAGATTAATCTGTGCTGTGCAATAATAAATCACATTGTTCTGCATGTTCCTGTCTTAGTTTTTACTTCATGACATGCTTTGTGGGTTTTCTGCTGCAGGTTACAAAAACGCAAGCTTTTAAGGGGAGGAGTAAATCATTCAAACAAACAAACAAAAAGTAGAAAAACCTTTAGTAAAAGATACAGGTACTCTGGTACACACCGCTCAGTTGTAGAGACATGTTTCAAACGGCATTATTGACAAAATTCCTCCACTGATTGATCCCAAAATCCTTTGCTTGGAAAATAAAATAATGTGCTTGGTTTAGCAGAGCCAGCTGGATCCCCTTCAAAGAAGCAGACTCCACCCGAGCTCTGCACAGACAAAAATGAAGCGATCAATGTACTTAAACACATCCCACTCAAGTGACTGTGGTTTAATCTCTTTGTAGAAGGTACTTTTTTAATGCTATGTGCTTCTGCTAGATGAAGAAAGAAGATCCACATCACTTTTGGCCTGTTCCCCTCACACAGGAAGCTCAGTGGGAGTGTTATGGCTGCGACACATAACAGTTATGGGGTTTTTTGGCAGGCGTGCACAGCAGTTAGGGAGCTCTTTTTTTAACCAACCTGCAGTTTAAACTCTGTTCCCAGTGTGGAATCAAAGATTTGGACTGCCGATTATACAGATTAGCCCTAGCATCGGGGGTAAATTTGTGCGTATGTCCTGGTCTGTCATGCACATCAGCGACTGCCCGGGCACACATTAGCGTCTGTGTTGAGTCTGAAGACACACTGGTGTGTTTGTCAGCCTGCGTGTCAATCAGCTGTTTACCTGCCCACAGCTGTTTAACGGTCTTCTGCTAATACACAGAAGATAACAGGATAGGGACAAAAATAAATGCAAGAAATCTCAGTTGAAGGTTGTTTGGATTTTAGGATCTTTAGTTTAAATGGTATTTATGTGCGAAATAATGCACTGTAAACATTGATGTTCCTCTTTGAAAATGTTCAACTATTTATGAAGAAAGATTTAAACAAATTTACTTTGGGGTGGGTGTCAGCATGTGTGCTTGTTTGCCTCTGTGTGGTCCTGTGATGGACTGATGACCTGCAGCAGCTTCAACAGACCTCTTCGACCCTAAGCGGTGTGATAAGGGTCACCATGTGCTTGAACATGAAGGTCGCATCACGTCCAACATGGTCCAACAGGAGCCAATCCAGCTACTGTTGGGTGAAGGCGGGGTACATCCTCAACGGGTCGCCAGTTTGTTGCAGCCCCGCACATGCACACCAACATAGAGACACCAATTGAGCCATGAATCATGTTTTTTTTTACTGTGGAAGGAAGTATGAGTGTCTGGAGAACATGCACTCTCCACACAGAAAAGGTCCCAGTTGGGATTTGAACTAGACCCTTCATGCTGAGAGGTGCTAGCCACTGCTCCACTTTGCAGCCCTGGTTCCCTTCTTTTTGGTGAAATGTCAGTGAAACTCTAAAAAGAATAAAAGAAAAAATGGGCTGAAGTTGAAGTTCTAAAGAAGTAACTTTCATTGAAAATCAAAAAATGTGAACATAAAGGATTTTCACTTTTAAAGGCAGATCAAGAAAAAAATCTTTTTCTGTCATTTATATGTGGGGGGAATAAAAATACGTTTTTAGTAATTTTATTTTTGAGGCAAAGTATTCATACCTCAAAGTAATTTTCTCTTAAAAAAATCAAAGATGTTCTTTCTTTATTATTTATTATTTTTGATCATGATTGCCTTTTTTAAACAACGTCAAAGAAAAGATGGCTTCACCAAAAAGCATTATTTGT
The DNA here is from genome assembly GCF_053564925.1 of Oryzias latipes. Taxonomy (NCBI): domain Eukaryota; kingdom Metazoa; phylum Chordata; class Actinopteri; order Beloniformes; family Adrianichthyidae; genus Oryzias; species Oryzias latipes. The sequence goes on from NC_136258.1 coordinate 24,997,608, forward strand.
ATATTTTACATGAACAATTTTTGCTTTAATATATCCTATTCCTAACCCTAACACGTTTTTCATCATGCTGTTTTCCACTGTGTACATTTAGAAAGCATCCTAAAATCACAACGCAGCAGTGTGTCATTGTCCAAAAATAGGGTTAAACAGACAGGAAGTCTGATGATACTAAATGTTTTACTTCTGAAACTCATTATACTGGACCTAAAGTTGATCTGCAGGCTAAGAAATGAAAAGGTGCTGAAAGGGATAAACGCCCTTTGTGTGTCCCCAACTTAACTGCCTTGTATAATGACCAGATAAACACCCAGGCGACAGTGGCGATTTCTTTAAGACTGCAAGGGAAGCTCGGCTTCCCTTATAATGTCACAAAATTAATGGTCAAATATGTACTATTGTATTAACATTTTATTGACTAAAAATGCGTTAGAAAACATTCATCTCAAAGACGAGTTCGTTCAGAATCAGTTACATGTAGCAGGTCGGCTGACTCGATTTCCTTCTCATACATTCCTGCAGCATCACAGTGCATTTCCCTATAGAAGCCCAGTGTCCATCGACTTCAATGGGGCTGCTTTGAACGTTTTTTTTCAGCGCTTTGAAACTAGACGGTCATTGGATAAACGCTGCAATTATGTCCCGCCCACGGATGGTCAGCGTCTCTGGGGGTGAATGGGGAGTGGGCTGGCCCGGACTCCGAGCTTCTGCGTGATGATTGGAGGGTCTGTCGAAAGACTACATCTCCATTTGACTGACAGCGATTCTGTACTATAAGGAATCCATGAAGCTATTCGCGCTCAGTCCCATCGCGGATTTCTCAAGTTCAGTCGAAATAAAAACTGCTGCAACCTATTTCTTTGATATTTGCTTGGGGAAATTGCTTGATTTTTCAAAATAAACAATTTTATGATGTAGGCCGAAAATGAGCTCCCCCCTCTCTGACAGACCAGTAGCCACCACTGGTAGGCGACTATCGATAGTTCTGGGAACTCTCCCTAAAACAATCATCATCATGTTCAGGAGGGATTTCCCGTCAGATGTTTGTCCCAAAAATACATTTTGTTTTTGCCAATTTTAGTTAAGCCTGATTTAAAGCTGGTGTATCTAGGGGCGTATTCAGACTGGAACAGTTCATTGGTCAGGACCGGATCCCATCTTCGAAAGATGGGTTTGAGTGCGGTTCCTGGTCCTGGACCAGGGTCCGCTTGGGTGTATTTAGAATGAAGATTTGTTCGGGATCATCGGAGGAAACAAACTCTGGTTCACTTTAAGTGAGCCAAATGTATCCAATCTGAATACACCTTTGAGGTTCTGATATCTTGATAGTCAAAATGTATTGTATGCCTGTAGTATAAGAGATGTTTAGACCATTAAAAGCTTCTAAATATTTAAAAATAATTAATATCTAAACATATTTTATTTACAGACGACAGGGTTTTTGGATGAGCACATGGTACGATGTAAGGGTGTAGCCAGTCCTTGGGTCACCCTGTACTATACTGGGGTTCCCATAGCAACAGCAGCCGCTGCAGCAGACAGAGCAGGAAGTATGTGTGAGTGTGTGTGTCTGAAGGAGAGGAGCGGGTTAGTGCTGAGAAAAGAGATGATGCAGAGGGTACAGGAAGAACGCAGGACATGAGGCTTTTCCAACGGCACACCTGTGGAGCGTAAACAGAAGCGTGCTTGTGTGTGTGTGCATGCATGCAATGGAGGGTCACCTGTTTCATGTCTACAGCCACGTGTACACTCTTAACAGTCTGTACGCTCAGAATATGACGGTAGGCTGCATCCGTGTTGTCTTCAGCCTCACTCAGCAGAAACCCTAAGGAAGCGATGTCATGCATTTTATGTGCTTGCTCATCTGTCTGTTACTTGTGTTTTTCCTCGCTGTGTCTACAGTTTTCTTCTTTTCAGTACAGCTAAAGGAGAAAAGCTGTCATCAAGGCTCGTGACAGCTCTCATCAGCAGCTTTTCATGATCTGATTTGTGTTCCTGTTTTTAGATCCAAAGGTTGTTGTGTCAGTTTTGAAAAGTGATGCTCAACAGAAGTTGCTAATTTTTCTAATTGATAAAAAACATCTTCAAAGGAAATCTATTGTCATTCAACGATTGTGCAACGATTCCGATATTTTGCTTACTGTGTGTTTTGTGTCGGCACAGGTGATTCTGGTGCAGGTGAATCCTGGGGAGACGTTTACCATTCGAGGGGAGGATGGTTCACTGCAGTGCATCCAGGGTCAGTTCTGCATTTCATTGCTGTAATCTCTCTCCATGATATGTAGATGCAATATGAAAAATTCTCAAAGCTTTTCCATCATTGTGCTTGTTGAGCTGTCACTCTCCTCTTTACTACTGTCTCGTGTCAAGTTTTCTTCTTTTCAGACAAGTTTGGCCAAAGTTGATTTTTAGAGCACAACATGATCACACAAAAGCACACACAGTATATAATAGTATAAAATTAGTGTGTTTTTTGGACACATAGAAAACTGTACCCACACTTTCTTACTTTTATTAGGGTTGAAAAATGAAAGTTTCTGGAACCCAATTAGTTCATTATGTCACCACTTAGGTGGTTTGTTACTTTTTTGATAATAATATTAACAATAATAATTTTATGTATTAAGCAGGTTATATTTAACAAAATGTAAGTGACAATTTAAAATAATTCATTGTCATGAAAGCAATAGTTGTGTTCACAGTCTGAAACACTAATTTTGACCTTTTGAGTATATTCATTATAACCCATAGCAACTGTAAGAACACATTTTTATTAACTTCATGTCTTGATAAATAGAAGCTCTTAACTGAAATGGGGTCGTGGCCTTTTCAATGACAAGTGATCATTGAATCTTTAGCTGCACAACAGCCTCAGTGACAGAGTTACAGCTGCTGGGCTTGTATGAACCTGTGCTTGAACTCTTTTTGAAGGATTGGGGTTTGGTGGGGTCATACCTGGCCCAAATGGAAGCGCACTGGGGACTATGGTCTATAGGGTGAGAGGTCGACCTCTTATCACATGAGGAATGTATGCCCCTACCCCTTACCTGTATGTAACGTTGAAATAAAACTGAAATAAAATCAAGCCCCATCAAAAACCAAAAGGATAGAAATGGCAATTTTGTTCTTAATACGGCAACCATTTTTGTCTGGTTTGGTTACAAAATATTTGCCAAAATAAAAGCTTTTAGAATTTTTCTCAAATGTATTGGCCCTGAATACATTTTTTAAATTGCATTGTCATTGCTGTTTTTTTTTTTCTATTAAACAATCTTGGAATCTGTAATAAAGAATTGTTCAATCACCAAATATTTCCTCCGCTGCATATTTAGTTGTACAACTCCCCATTGGAGTAAATAGGTGAAATCTGAAATCTAAAAGTTTTTTTTGAGTCATTTTTACAACTGTCTATAAGAATTATTTTGTTGCAGCAAAGCAAATAGGAAAGTGCGGAGGAATTCCCTGCCTCCAAGGTGCTAATGATTGCATTTTAAAAGTACCGGTAGGTCTTGGGTAAAGGTGAAGCAGGAGAGGCTGATTCCACGTTGAGTTTCCACGATTACCATTCCCATAGGCCAGCATAATGACTATGGTTCTTTGCTATTACGTTTAACACAGTAGCAGGAAAGCCAAGCCACTTCAATTGTTTTTTAGCAGATCCATTTTTGTAATGCTACTCTTAAAATATAAATAAATATGAAAATCTATAACTGTGCACAAACACAATTATAACCATAAACGCCATGACTTAAATAAAGCAATATTAATTTAACTTTTGTATTAAATATTTTAGTGTCCACAAAAACCCTCCTGTAATTCGAAAAACATTGATGTCAGTTTTCCCTGAACAGATTTACACTACATTTGACATCCATTTTTTAACAAATATTTTATTAAATGGAGGCATTAATCATAAAGCCTCAGTCAAATCTTAAACTTCATGCTAAAAATTCAAATCACTCTTCATAGTCTACATAATCCTTCAAAACAGTCATTCTGCAAAGAAAGGGTAAAGGAAAGAGGTGAGTTGGCTCTCAGGGGTTGCAATCTTAAAATTCAAAGTCAACAGTTGAGAGAAATGCTCGACTCTAGAGTAGCCAGAGCAAGAACAGACGGGAAATGCACGCCACTCAGGCGCTCCCGAAGACACTGAAGTGGCAGTAATGTGGGATTTCCCCAAACTTTTCTGGATTTGCCTCATGTTGATGATGTCAGAGAATGAAAGCTGCAACTCAGAAAGCTTGAAAGGGCGTCTTTGTTCCCCCCACAATCGCCTTACCTCTGTGGTTTTCTTCTTTCAGTCCCTTCTCTGGGGTTAAGATAAAGCCGTTTGGCTCTGACACAGACTGCCAGCCTCTTGTAAAAAGCATCCCTTAACTGTGCAGCAAATTATATTATATTTGTTTTCTGTCTGCCCGCAACGTAATTCAATTTTTACCCTAAAAGAGAAGCATTGCTTTAGGCAGATCTTCATGTGTAGATAATTCCAGATGGAAACAGGATGGATGGATTCAAAGGTGCACGGATAAGATAATAGACATGAAGGAGTTGTAAAACAATGGCACAAAGGCAATATGGTTAATGCGTAGTCAATACACGAGAGACACCAGACACCAGTTTGGAAAAAAAAAAGAGATAGTATTGACGCAGTTAGGGTTCGGTGGTTGTTTATTTGTGCGGCTGCATGTGTACACTTGCCTGCGGTATTCAGTATTAAAGGCTCAGTGTCTGCATGCTCTCTCAATGCTCCTTACTAGAGCTGAGGACACTTGCTTGGAGGGAAGCTGGACGGCCAGGGGTCATATCTGAACTCAGATGTTATTGGCGTGGAGACTCACACAAGCAGCGCTTCTATCCTCCGCCGGAGGAGGTCACCGGGTTTAATGAGAGGTGGAGTGTGGCAGCGCTTTGAAGAGTCTCTCCTTTAACTGACTTGCCGTGATTTCGGAGACCTCAGAGCGACTTGTTTGCACAAGCTTGTGTACTGGAGCGCCTGCATGTGTGTGTTTGCACTGCAGTGTACCAAGGTGCAAGTTTGTGTGACTTTCCAGAGACCTCAGAGCACAGCCAGTGACCAGTTTTTATATAAAGTAACCTCTGTTTAGCTACTGCTCTGCGGTGCATGCATGCAAGCATGCATACACATACAGTACTTAGACTGAAGACGTCAAAACCTCAACAGTTTAGGATGATTCTTCTGCTTTCTCCAAATTTTCTACCAATTTGCCATTTTTTTCTTACTTTTCTGGTGTTCTGGTTACCTACCTATTTACCCTCATCATGAATTTTTTTTTAAAGTAGGGTTGTATTTAGCATATTAGGCCTGAGGCACCCTTTAACGGTGGACACAGCAATGCCCAGGTCACCAGGTCTTAATGGTGATTTATGCTTCGGCATTGATTCGCTCAGGATCTTCCTGTTCTTCCTTTTTCTGCTCCCTTTTTTGTTTTTCCAAATGCTGAAGTTTGTTTCTTGCTGAGCTCCTAATGTTTGCACCACATTGTGAAAAGTATTTGCAAAAGCGTTTCCAAAATGTTTTGCGGGGGACCTCAGTTTTTTTTGTGTCATCTCCTAGGGAATTTGTAACATTTTGTAATCACTAAAACTGGGACATTGTTATTGCAGACGTCTCAGATCTGTTTTTAATCCATCTCAAACTTTTCTCTATTGGTTTCATGAGTCAGAAAGTGTGAAAACTTGAGCTTTGTGTGGGCATTTGGTTAAATTAAAAACAAAATTTGACTGATTAAAACATTCCTGGTGCACAAGTGTCATGCATGAGACATGTCCTCTCCAGCTGCTTTTTTTTTTAAATGTACACATTATTCAATGCATATCAGTTAACATGACTTTTTACTGATGTCTACGGTGTAAATTAGTTGTTACATCATCATGGAGAATTTATGCAGGCATCTGTAGTGGTATCACTGCACCATGCCTCAAAATTGTCCAAACAGATCATTTATTTCTCGACATTTTTGATTTTGTAAAGTGTTACGCAGAAGGGATAACCCAATAATGCAGATATCTGATATTCAATTCAATTCAATTCAATTTTATTTGTATAGCCCAAAATCACAACAACAGTCGTCTCGATGGGCTTCGAAGTAAAACATGAACTCAAAAGGATCACAAATACAAAGAGTTCAATGGGAAAATACTAAAAATGAACTAACAAACTGACTAAGCTATACTGGCATCCCTGCCCTTAGACCCCCCTTCGCGGTAAGGAAAAACTCCCAAAAAAAAAAACGGATTCCAGAAAAAACAAAGAAACCTCAGGGGTGCCCACATGAAGGAGGGATCCTCCCCCAGGACGGACAGGCGATTTACCAGAACTCTTAGAGAAGAATTAACTTATCTAAATCTACAACTACATATATAAAGTCCAGCAGACGCGCTTCATCCAGCCGTGGTTGGGGGGACAGTCAAAGGCGCGAGTCGACAGGAACCACAGCCAGGTGTAGGAGCAGGAGCAGAGACGAGGTACTCGGTCAGGTACAGAGCAGAGACGAGCCAGAGATGAGCCAGAGGCAGGATCCACAGCCAGGTGAAGGAGCAGGAGCAAAGGCGAGGTACACGGTCAGGAACTGGAGCACGGATGAGCCAACTGGAGTCTGGAAGCACTCCCACTCCCCAGGAGGGGAGAGGAAAAGAGGGACAATACATGAATCGCACTGTACCAAACAGAGCCATTGAGTACTAAATGATTAATAATGATCAAGAATGGAGAAGAGAGGAAGGGCAGAAGTAGAAGAGAAAAGAGGACAGAACCCCGGAGCACCATAGTTACCCCAGCTTCAACTTCTAGCAGCCTTTTAAAACAAATAGTTACTATTAAGTTTAATTTAAACAAATTAACATTAAGTTAAATAATCTCTGAATACCAACTAGTCTGATATGTATGTATTGGATTCATAAATGTAGATTTTGCTCAGATAGCTGATAGTTTTCCGCTTGTGTCCATTGTTATCTGTTATATGTTGTAGTTTCTTCCTTGCAAAGTACAGAGAACAGCAGCAAATGTTTATTTGCAGACATATTCATTTCCATATAATCGAAGGTATGACAATCGATGGTACCATGTCTTCAAAAAACAGACAGATGGAGGTTTTAAAAGGAAAAGGAAGTTTCTAAACGTCATTAAGTTTAGTTCTTCTAAAAAAAATCAGTTAATGGACCCCCATGTAGACCTAGTTTCTGATGATCACATTTTTTGCATGTTAATCGACTCACTTCTAACTTTGTCAACATTATAGACGAACTCCAAGGAAAATTGTGTTTCTGGTGTTTTTAATGCGTTCTTGTGGCATTTTTATGATAATGGAGGATATGCATTTCTTTATTCAAAGTACTGTGGATCAAGAACAGACAAAAAAATGCAGTTTAAAGATGATTATGTTCGTTGCGTAGAACAGTGTTTTTCAACCTTTTCTGAGCCACGGCACACTTTAACCTTAAAAAAAATCCCGCGGCACACCAGCATCCAAAAATTTTAAAAAAAGAAGGAGAAACTCATAGTATGTATTGATCTACAGACCCTCCACAATCTCACATGCATTTTTGAGATAATTATTGCAGAAAAAGCTGGAAACTGCAGCTTTTTTTTCCTGAAAGATTCAATAAAAGTTAAGTTAGAAGATTTAAAAATAGTTTGATGCGTGTTCGTTGGTTTCAAGACGTTTAACAACAGATCTCCGTATGCGCTGTCACTCTCACAACCCAATGGATCATGGGAGATGTAGTGCATAAAACGGCCGGAGATCGGTTTTCGGAGCTTCATTGTTTTGTTCACTTGTTACATGGTCTGATACCGGATTCTGTGGAAAGCTACAGCGCAAAAGACTAGCTTTAGCTGGTATTTTTGTTAGAACTGAGCGACTTTACGAGCTAAATCGGGACAAGGAAGTGAAGACTTTAACCACTTCTGATTGGTCAGACTGATGACATGTGATTAAGCCCCTCAAGAATGATTGGTGGAGACAGTCAAAGGAACGGGACTTTTCCCAAACACAGCCGGAGCTGCAGCTGAATCGTGGTACTGTCATTCTTATCAAAATGTCTTTAATAAAATAAAATAGACGCAAAGAAAAAGTATTTTACGATCTTTTATATTCCTAACTCCTCAGTGTTTTATCAGGGCCTGTTTGGATGAACACAGAGCTGAAATCCTGGAGATGGGAAATGTTTTTAGATCAGTTAATGAGGGCAATTTTCCACGGCACACTTGACCATCTCCCACGGCACACTAGTGTGCCGCGGCACACTGGTTGAAAAACACTGGCGTAGAAAATAGGCAGGTAACAAGCTCCCTGCTCTGCTCGATTCTGATGCATCCACTTTTAGAGGAATAGATCCATGAACGTCTTTTTTTTTTTTTCTCGTCTGAGCTGGTATCGCAAACTGTATGCCTGGAAAGCTCCAATGTCGCTCACCAGTTTTGGTGCACCACTAATGTGACGTTGGGGGTTTGAGGGGCTGTATGATAGCGGGAGAAGATGTAAACAGATAGCTCTCAGTTATGGGTAATACGTAAAAGGGGGTGGTTACTTACTCTGCGCCAATCGTCCAGCCCACAACTCGGCAAATTTCTAATGAACTCATGCCACTTTGGAGGATCTATGTTCCAGAAAATGAGACTTTTTGTTTTTACATTTTGGCTAAAAGCAGCATAATCATGATTAAAAGACCACTGGGAACGCTTTGAAAATAGATCAAAAGATGATTGAAGTGGGACTTTAAATGAACTAAATCCTCTTCTGTACATAACCAATAATTTATTAACTCTAGTAAATGAATTGTTTTAAAAGTGTGTCTTCTTTTTCCTCATTTCTTGCCTTGTGCAGCATTGTTTTGCTGTCGCAGGGCGTGTCTCTGTGGGTCTTCTGTCTTTTAGCAGCGGCTTCGCTTGATCTTAATCACATCCCTTTTTGTATCACTCTTCTAATTAGCATGTTTTCAGCACGAGCGCAAGTGTCTGCGTGCCTCCATGCACTATTTCAGCAGACTGACCTGTCTGTGCTCCGGGGGTCACCATCAATGACCCCCCCCCCCCCCCACCTCCTGCCCCCTCCTCCCCTCGCGTTCAGACTGTTCCCCTGAGCTTTCCCACACTCACATCAAAGACCCAAACTCCAGAGGGTGTGTTAGAGCACCCTGCTCTGGAATGTCAGTGTGGTGCCATGCACTTGTGTGTGTGTGTGTGTTTTACAAGGCTGTGTTGGTTTACTGTGTTGTTTGGTTTTTGTTGAACATTTATAAGGAATAATGAGGCTTTTGGGGGGGTTGGGAGAGCGGGAAGATGCTGCCTGTGTGGGAAGATGTGACACGGTGGGACCAAGGTGATGGCGGCTTAGCCTTTAATGCATCGCAGTAATGCCTTGAAGCTGGGATGGATGTTAACATTTTCCCATTCCAGGAATTTTTCCCTGAAGCTTTGGTCAACGGTGTGCCCAAGATCTACTGAGAGCTCCTACTTTGGGCGGGCCACAAGTTCCCTGCCCCGCTCCATTCCGATGCATCCACTTGTTGACTAATAGATCCATGTACGCCTTTGTTTCCCTCATCTGAACAGGCGTCTGACTTAAAACTGTATAGCTGGATAGCTCCAATCTTGTTTTTGTATCACTGGTAATGTTAGGTTGGGCGTTTGGGTGACTGTAAGCTAGTGGTAGAGCAGTTAAACATATGCATGATGGGAAGTGGGGGCGGGCTTATTCTGCATGAACTGTTCTGCCCACAACTCAGAAGTGAATTTCTTGTGAACTACTGCCGCTCTGCAAAAAAATATTTTTTTGGGGGCAAAAACATCATAATCGTGATTTAAAAAAACAACAACAACAACAACGCTGGAAACGCCTTAAAATAGATCAAAAGAGGATCAGAGTGGGTTTTTAATGTTTAACTCCAAATTTTCCATCCTATCTATAATATTCCATTCCAATGATTGTTTTAGGCTTTAATTCCTTATTTCTAAAATAAAAAGGGGGCAGAAAAGGTTTCCCGTCGTGATATCCCATGATAAAAATGCCTATTTATGAGTTTATCTTTTAGCTTAAACGACTGGGTGACATTAACCTGAATTAAGGGACCACTTTCTGTCAGGCATTTCTGGTAAGACCCCCGTTGTGCCTTTTCCTGAACATGTGCACACGTTGCCCTGGGTGTGTGTTGTTTAACCAGAGCATATCCAGAGCTGAGGTCTGCTTCCACTTTTGCTGGCAGATGTCTGCTCTTTCAGATCTGGTTGTTCCTGCTCAAACTGATCAGCTGAGACTCTTAAGCACATTCCACTGACAGTCTTGCTGCTCTCGACCTATTTGACAAGACTTTTGCTATGAAAAGCCTCAGGGTTCTCCATCTGAGTGATGGCTGCCAAGCAGAGGTACCTGGATAAAACTTCCTTTTTTGAAACTTGCAGTTTATTTGACATTTCTTCAATGTTTTGTCTCTCCTTTCTGCTTCCTTGTTTGTCTCAGTTCAATGCCAGTTGAGCTACTTCTGGGTTCACAGCATCGCTACTCTGAGGGCTCACTGAGGTTTCCAGTGACCAGCCTCTCCTTAGACTGGGCACTTCTGCACTCTGGACTCTTTGATGTTAATGGAAATAGCTAGTTGAGAGAAATATGGTGGCCTGTGTTTACTTCAAGCCAGATGGCTCTAAACAAGCGGAGGGAGAAGACACAAATACATTTTTCTCTGAAGGGCTTAATTTGGTTGAGCTGCTCCGGACCGCCTGTTTGCTGCTTGTACCCAGAAGTGGTCGTGTCAGGAGCTTTTCTTAAACTGAAGTGCAATACCAAAGAACTGGACTGATGTGTTTGACAGTTGGCTGAAGACCCACGAAGACATTCTTTCACTTTAAAACTCTGTTTTATCAAACATGTTTTCTAAAATGAGTTTGTGTTCCTCACTCTTTTTGAAGATCTTTAGTTAAAAACCTTCTTCTGCCCACAGATTTACGAAATCTTCTCACCAATTTCAAGTGACTGAAGGTGCTAAATATGGTTGTCTGTTGTTGTGGGGCCCTTCATTACACCACTGAGCCCTTTATTTTCAGAGCCTTTTATCTGACTCATACCAAAATACAAGTTTTATGTTAGATGAATTATGTGATCCCTTTTTGATTTATGCATTTAAAAGAAAAAAAATAATAGTTGTTGTAATGCTTACAGAAATGACTTCATCTTTTAGTTTTAAGGTTCATAAAATACTTAAAAATCCTGGCAAATGCATCCAGATCTCTTTAGGTAAAACTTGATTTTAGCACAAACTTTAAATTTCTGATATGACTTGCTTTATGATTTTACCCCCCCCCCCCATTCCATAATCACCCTTCCACCCCCCCACCCCCCCTCTAACATCCCTTTCTCTTCTTCCCTCCTTTTCTTTTCTGTCCGGTCATACAAAAAAAGTGTTATACATATAGTTCATATGAATAAAGTTTAGTATAATTTACAAAAGGGGTTTATTCAAATATGCATTTTCTGTGTCAGAAGATTCATAACCCCGCGTTGTAAAAGTAGAATATGTCCAACACAAGAGGCTTTCAGCTCTCATCTGTGTGACAGGACAAGTTAAAAAATAAATAAATAAATAAACAAACTTTGACAAAACTAAAGTAATTTCCATAAATCTAAATTAATGGAAGTGAAATAAGAGGCCATTTTTATGAGACATCACTGATTGGATGAAGACTTGAAGAAGAGGGAAACCAGAAGGATGTTTGCCTGAACCGTGGTAAAGATTTGATTAACCAATTACCAAACCTTTGCAGTGGCTGTGGCCAGAAGCATTTTGGTTTTTGTAATTTTGTTTCGATTTTTAAAACGTAATTTTTTTTATTGTTTGTTTTGTTTTTCAGTTGTGTTGATCTTCAATATGTTTTTGTGTTGAGTGATTTTTCATGGACTTCAGGGCCACCGTACTTTTAAATGGCTGCACTCAAAAGTTTTTAACAAGACTTTTGTCTGTCTTAAATATCACAGTTAAGAATTTGAGACTTAATTTGATACTTGGCCTAAATTTATTAGGATTTGAGTTTTGGGACTGGGTCAGGGAAAAACCTTTATTTGTTTGTTTTCTGTAGGAAAGCCCTAACAAGTTCCATTTAAGTATGTATTGAGCCTTCTTGTTTACTTTGATGTATCATAGAAACATCTTCTGACTTAAAGTAATTTCAGATTTAAGTAGTACTTCCTGAAAGTTGCTTGTGAAAATTTCTGTAACACTCCAAAAACCTGTGAAAAGTTAGGAAGTAATATTTTCAATTTCCTTTCCTGGAAAAAAACATCATTTTGTTTTAATCTAATTCTTTTCTTTATTTTTTATATCTAGTTCAGATGTAATTAAGTGTTTTATGTTTTTTTTTCACAATAAGAATAAAGCTGCTTTTAGAGAATAATATAGATGTCCTTCTTGATCTTATATTTTTAAACCATCATTTGTACTTAAGCTGGAGTTCCTCTGCACACATTTGCTCCATAAAGATCTTGTGCATGTCTTGGTTTTATCTCCAGAAAATAACATTTTACCCTTCAACATCAACTCAGAATAACCCCTTTCCATTTTTTCCCCATGTTATTTTAGTGTAATTGCCAGACTGGATGAGCTGGCTACCTCTTTTGTATTTTACACAGCATAACTTTCAGTGCATTTAAGACGTACAAAGCTCTAACAAGTCTCAGACTGTGGCGTCTTGAGTGACCAGCAGATTATTTTCCTTTTGCCTCTAATCAACCCTGCTTTAAGTTCTGCTGGACCTGCAGGTTCTGCTTTGTTCTGTCTTTGGGTGTTACGCTGGAGAGACTAATGATGTAAGGAAAATCTTATTACAAGGTTTTACCTGCACGACCTCGGGGCCGCTGTAAAACCTGTTCAGGAGGTGTATTTAGCATGCGCCTAATTCCGTGTTATGTCCCGCTGCATTTGGGAAACTGGTCACCATGGGAACAGACTCTCACTCCAGGTGTTGTGTGACGGAATGTGATCCCTCCGGGCACGGTTTTTGTGTGTGCTGCGCATCTTTGTGCTGCATACCTGCCTATTTTTCTTTTATTTGCTCATAATGTTCCTCATATAAAGTAGTTTTAGAAAACAAAAGAAGAGGGGCAGAGTTGGTTGGTTTGGCACAAGGTGGTTCAAACCTTGACTTCATTGTGCATGTGAGACGCAGAGAGGAAGTCCTGCCCAGCGCTCGCTCATGAACTCACTGCCCTCACAGAGTCGGGCATGAAGAGGCATATTCGGGAGGGAGGGAAGGAGGGAGACAGAAAAGGAGCTGAAATTTAAATAAGTAAAAATGTAAGAATGTGTATTAATGAGGATAGGCTGAGGGAAAAGTGATGGCGGATTGCGTGTCCAGTCGCGTCTGCCGTGCATTCCTGCAGAGGCCACTTCCTCTCTGCAATGACTCCGGCCACCTTTGCTGCTGCTGCTAGTTTGCCAGCTTGTCCAGTCGTTGCCATCAGTTTACCGTGCGAGGAGAAACAAAAAGTCCAGAGAATATGGTGCCTGTGTTGATCTGTCAGAAAGCCGTGGACGTGTGAGATTCACAGCTGTGTGGAGGAGAGTGCTTGCAGGATTTTTTTTTCCAGGTGAACAAAGAACGAAAGAACTTTTTTCTAGGGATGAAATTCTTGGCTCTCTTGATGCTCAGGGTGCAGCTGGAGAGCATCTTCCTCTCTGCACCTCTCCTCTTTACACTACATCTTCTACTTCTGTTTCAAGTCCCATTCAGATCCTCCCTTGATCTATTTTTAAAGTGTTCCGAGTGGTCTTTTAATTATGGTTGTGCTGTTTTTAGCCAAAGTATATAAAAAAACTTGTGTTGCTTTTTAGGACATTGTTTTTAGGGCAGCAATATGTTAGTAAATTCAGCTCTGAGTAAGCCTGTCTTCTTTTTCCCATCATCCCTTTGTTTACGCTCTCTGCTGCTAGCTTCCAGCCTCTCACACCCCCAACTCAATATTACTGGTGCAACCAGATTGGTGAGCAATATTGGAGCTATCAAGTCGTGCAGTTTTGAGCCAGATTCCACCTTAGGTGATGAAAACAAAGATGTACATGCGTCTAGTCTACGAGTGCATGCATCGATAAAAGAGTGGAGCAGGGAGCTTATGGCCTTTAGTTGTAGCTTTTACGTCACACCTACAAGCTTTTTCAAACTGCATTTTATTGTCGCGTCCTGATTCCCAACAATTTGGATGAAGAAATACTCAGAAAGGCAATTTAATATTATTTTTTTTTATATTTGTCCTCCATCATGAAAAAAAGCTACAAGAAGATGTTAAAAACATGATTTTCATTAAAGTGTCCTCAAACCATCGCTTTCATCACGTATACTGTTGGATGAATTCAAATGATTGCCTTTGGACTAAAAAGGAATGAACCTAACAGCTGGGCAAATAACACGTGATGCTTTACATCATGTGTATGGCTCTGAGGGAAGCCCCTCATTTTTTTCCTGCTCTCATCTGATTGGATGAGCTGGAGTGGAAGGGCTCGACCAGGGAGGACAAGGATTGATTGGAGATCACGGTATAGCTGCGGATGTACAGAAGTGTTTGTCACAATTCTTCACCCCATTTCTCTTCACAAAAACACAAAGCAGAGTTTATATGATCATCTAAGAATGCATATGTGAGTTTGTGCAATCTCACAACTTCCAGTTCTCTTCTCTTCTCTTCTCTTCTCTTCTCTTCTCTTCTCTTCTCTTCTCTTCTCTTCTCTTCTCTTCTCTTCTCTTCTCTTCTCTTCTCTTCTCTTCTCTTCTCTTCTCTTCTCTTCTCTTCGTGGTGGACACAGGCTTGCTGCTGTTCAGACTGTGACTCACTCTCCAGGAATGCCCCACATTCACATGTGGAAAGATGGGAGCTGAGAGAACGAGGGGGGGGGGACACAGCTGGCTGCAAACACGGGCACATCATGTGCATGTGGGGAGGGAAAAATTGGGCAAAAACAACCAAAGCTTTGCTGCTGCTTCACTGGGTCAGGATTTTTTTTGTTTTTTTTTGGCATCTTTAGGTTTGGAGGCAGTGATGGAAGAAGACAGGAGCAAAGTAAGGGCGGCAGGAAATGGTTCTGACTCAGTCTGTTTACACAGCAACAGCTGTTGCACTTTTTTGCTCTTTCTCTCTTGATGATTAGGGAATGGACATAATGAGTCACCAGTGTCTGGATTTTTTATGCAGACTTTATGCACGCTTGATTCTCTTTTGAGAGCTCAGAGGACATCAATCCTGATTTCTCCTGTCTGACCCAGAATTGTTCAAAGCCAAAAATACAGAAAAAAGCTTTTTGTTTGCGAGCTGCTGGTATCTGACTTTGTTTGAAATTGTTTGAGTCGGGGTGACCGTGATTCACTTCAGCGCACATTATCTAAAAAAATGTCGGGGTGTTCTGGAAGCGGGCTGTGTGCAGGTTCAACCCCTGCCTCTTCGGTGTCAGTGCGACACGCTGGGAGGTCATGCACATGGCAGCTGAGGTCGTCATGGTGACGGATAGAATCACAGAGGTGGGATCATTTGACCAAAAAACCCAAAACCAAAAAAACATATTGATTCATTAAATAAAGGACTTTGTTCTGCCAATAATACGTGAACATTTATCATTTACTGTAAAACAAACTCATCATATGTCTTCTTGTTTTTATGTGCTATAATTTTAATTTTTTTTACTTCAATATAGCTTTAGAGTTGGTTTTCATTTCTTATTAAGCTGTTAATTTTAAAATATTTCACTAGTGATAAAAAAACTCTTTAGGTTTGTTATTTAATTGCACATTATCAGATTGGGACTTTGGGAATCAAACTCAGAATTATAGTTATACTTAACTAAAACCAAAATAGTGTTTTTGCTATCTTTTTCCTAAACAGAAATGCCATAACTTTACTCATCAAAGTTTCAAGAACTCCATAAAATGCAATGTGATGATATGCATGTTTTTGCTTAATGGCTGCATGGTGGTGTAGTTATTAGCACTTGCCTGACAGTGAGAAGGGCCTGGTGTGAATCCCAGCTGGGTCCTTTTTGTATGGATTTTACACGTTCTCCCTATGCATGTGTGGATTTTCTCTGGGCTGTCCGGTTTCCTCCCACAGTCCTTTGTAGTTCGATCTGTGAGTCTGTCCCTTAGGTGTGAATAGGAGTGTGCAATCCAGCGATAGATTAGAGAAGTGTTCAGGGTGTAACCCACCTTCGCCCTGAAGTAAGTGGGGTAGACTCCTGCAACCCCCATGACCGTGGATGGATGGGCAACAGAACTGCATTTGAGTTTTCTGATTACTGATCTCTATCAAACTTTAAATTGGTGCGTCTTACAAACCATTTAGTCCATAGAATACATTTAAATGTTTCCTCCACCTGTTCCAGTGACGTGTGTCACGGCACTGGAACATGACGAAAGGTCACGGTGCCGGTTTTCTTCTTCACTTCAAACACGACCTTCTATAATCTCACCAAGATTCATAAACGTATCAGGTTGAAAAGATTTCACAGAACGATATTCTTCAAGGATGCCGATCAAAACAAACAAATCCAAGAATGTTGTGAAGTTATCATGCCTTGTTTCCCATCATGCCTTGCTGGACTTTGCTAAGTCATGTCTTTTGCTTGTTTCGTCTTTCAGAAATTTTGTTTGATAACTTCTGATGACTTTTATTCACTTCACTGGATCAAACTGCGTTGTTCCTGTAAATAAGGGAGATCATAGTTTACGTTTTTCTTTAAATATTAAAATGAGGAGCTCTATTGTTAGTAATTTAAAATGTGTTACTGAGATGGAATGTGACTGTGGGAAAACTGAAAGTTTCTGTAATGCGGTTTCATGATTTACTGTAGTAAATCCATCGAAAATCTATTTAAAGACACTTTATTGTGCAGAAAAAGGGTTTTGTAATTGTTTAACAAGGTATTTATGTTTGCATTGTTCTTGTTTTCTCAACCAAACTTATGAAGACTTTCCACTGTAAGGTTTTATCCTGAAAATGAGTAAATTAAAAATATGCAGCGTGAAGAGAGGCTGTCTGCATCACTTCTAAAGGCAGGTCGACACACCATGACTGCAACAGATCAACGATATCCCGGATTTTACTTTGGAAGAGTGTCTGGGAGAGTGCACGCTCCTGCCAGCTTGTGTGCAGCTGTTGGGGTGTGTGTTTGTACATGTTTGGAATCTGGAGAACAAAGCGCGGCTGGGCCCAGCGTCCCTCCAGACGTTACGTTGCTCACCTCTGGAGCGGGCCCAGCAGCAGAAGTAGGTCGGCCAACAGCGCTCCACCTCTGGGTGGAGGAAAACCGTTCAAGGATCTGGGATGGGGGGAAGTAGAAGCTGGCACCCGGGCTCCACGCCGGCCTCTTAACAGGTCAAGGCTCTTATTGGTGAAGGCAATTAATGGGTAAATCAGGCAGCAGATGAGAGATTCTTAATTTTTTTTACTGTTTTTGGGAAAAAAGATGGAAAAATGATGAATTTAGTTTAGAAAAATGATGAAAGAAATTAAAAAAAAATGTGAAAAAGATTTAAAAATGCAAACTTTTCAATTTCAAAGATGTAAACTTAAACTGCTAAGGCAGCTTTTGTCTGATCTCATAAAATTGTAATCGTAAAACAAACAAATGGGATTAATCCCTGTGGAAGAATAAGGAAAATAAGCTTTTTTCTTTTTCATTTTAAACTAGGATTGCAAGGTATAACGCGACTTTTTTCTAAATGTGGAAGTAAATGGACGTGTTTTCTTCTCAAAGGCAGCACATTTGAAAATGTCCACTGATGTTGGAATAAACCTGACCAAAAGAAACGGTTTGATTGTGTAAAAGAAGAAATAAAAAGTACACATATTCACATTCTTATTAAAACCTAGATTCGCCAAATATAAAGCCAAGTAAAATTAAGTAGTTTACTTGTTTTCTGGGCTGGATTTGGTAAAAAAAAAAAAAGAAAAATCAAATTAAAGCACCGATTTGATGAAAAGCATCCATGAAACTATGCATTTCTTAGCCCTAAAGGAGAAGATAAAACGGAAAAAAGAATAACAAAACATTTTTCAAACAAGCTCTTTTGGAATGGAATGCTGTATGTGACCCTTGGCTGAAGTTGGAAACAGACAACCCTGATTCAAGGCGTTCTGTTGTGCATCTTCAGTCCAAAGATGCTGATGTCAGCGACGTGTGAGCTCGTTGTACAGTAAACGGCTTCATCAGCTGTCATAAAAGATAACAGTTTGTAAGGCACATTTACGCAACTTAAAGCTTGAAGGCATGAAGTGGTTCATTCATCTCCAGGAATGTGTTTACACTCACCTGCACACTCGCACAAAACACAGTAAATGTGCGTTTGAAGCCCGCCTGATTGGGTACATGCACTCTGGTTCAAGTGTGACGCTGTTTCAGCTGTGTGTACATTCCTGCACATCAGTGCAGATGCATGAACTGGATCCTGCGTCATTCTGCAGAGTCGGTGTCAGGAGAGCAAAGGACTTGAGGCGGGGCGGCACAGGAAGCCTCGACTTCCTCCTCGATCAATGAGCCTCACCCTCCCCGGGGCAGAGCTGTCCGCCTGACTTGACTCAGTGGAGATGAACTGTAGGGCTGGGTGCTGCGTTCATGAAGTGCTACTCTAGCTTTTAGGCTTTAGCCCTCATTTCCTCCAAGAGCTATACATCTCCAGCGCTAAAGACACCTTCACATGAGCTGATGTGGACAGATCACTGTGGTTCCTCCGTGAGCTTCTGTTTTTTTTTTTTTTTTTTTTTGGGATTTGGCAGTAGGCCTTGTGCACAGAGTTGAGTGCATGAGTGTGTGTGTGGCAGAGGAAACTGTCGTGGGAGGGTCTCGCTGGTGCGGCTCCAAGGACAGATAACATTACCATGCTGATGCTTACATAACTTCCAGGCAACGCCACGTCACTACCAACCACAAACGTGCACAAATACCCATCCAGACTGAACTGTGGGCTTCGGGAGATTTTGACTGGTTGTGTTTTTCTTTCTGTGGGAATGATGGATGCTTTTTAAAACTCCCCCCAAAACATCAGATACTTAATTTCTGTGTTGGGAAATCCATCGGAGCTGCTAGTATGTAGGTCAGCTAACACGCTCCTCTGGTTTGAAAATTTGGCACAAACACGCACTCGTGCTTTCCCAGGAGGGTCTGCGTTTCCTCTCAATGTGGCGACCACATGTGCAGGGAATCGGGTTGGGGGGTGGGGGGTTGCGAAGCCGGAGGGAGAAACCCCAACACTCCGGCCTCGTGTGTGATGGAGCGCTGACACACTTTCAGCTCTCCAGGCCGATCCGTACATCTTGATGAGCGTGAGGTCACTTCTCTGCGTTTGATGTTTGGGGGGCCCTCACAGCTGTGTCTGACAGCTGTATCACAGGAAATATCTGATGAAACGTTGCATCAACTCCTCTGTCTGCACATCACTTTATGTGCGGGCAGCTGGACAGAATGACAAGTTGGTCCGACTTTTTTTTATTTTGTAATCTGTCACTTGCGAAAGCAGGTTTTGCTGCGTTTTTCAGGCTGTGTGGTAAAGCCTGAAACAGGATGTTTACTGTGGACCTGTGTATATTTCTTGTGTAAATCTTTACCAACAAAGATTTAAACTTTCTGAAGTGAGATTTAAACATTTTGTGTCCGTGTGAAAATTTGTTCTTGTGGGAAGACTCTTTTATTTGCCATCAGGGCTCAGGACATGACCCCTTTTTTAAACCTAAAGTTACTCTTTCATTCTGTTCATATTTGACTTTTTTAAACGTTTCCTCATAATTGAACATTATACATTTTTTCCCATAAAATTTGGACGGCTTATGTTCCCTTTTTCTGCTATGAAAAAATCTTAAAAAATGTCTCTATGGATAACTTTAATGTAAAGAAGCTAAAATTGTTTCTAAATTCAATCATATTGCTGCAACTCACTTGAGCAGAAAGATAAGCAAACTCTTGAAAAGGGAAAGCTATGCAGACACTGACACCTTGTTGTGGTTCTGCATGTGATGCTGTTGCTATGGTGACAAATGTTTGTTAAGATAGACTTTGCTGGACCATTTATTAACTCTTAATAATTCTAATTCCAGTAATTCTCTACTTTAGGTTAAAAGATTTTTCTTCATTATCGTCTAGTCACAGCAACGGCATAACAAATATTTTAAAACAAGAGTTTGTGATAATGGCTGAAGCATGAAGCTTCTTTTCTAGAAAAAAGTCTAAATTAAGCTCTTTTACATTATACTTACTATACTCATAAAAGAATAGGAGTAACAAGAAGTACCTAAATTATTTTTTTTAAATATACTGTAAAATATCAATGCAAACAATGTTTTCATAAACTTTTGGAGCCACTTCCTCATCTTCATTCGCGCTCTGTGTTGATCCCTCAGTTTCTTTTTCATATCAGTTGTTTCCTTCCCTGATTGCATTTAGCAAGCATGTCCGTGCAAACAAGGATTTGGGACAAAAACGAACTTCAAACACAACCGACAAAATTATAACTACTCAGTGTGACCACAGAATATCAAATAGGAGTACTCCAGCTTCATTCTCTGCTGCTGTTTGGTGTTCAACAAGTTGCACCCTAACCAGAGGAGTCCTCTTGGGAACTTTGTTCGTGGAAAGTGATGTGCAAAAAGGTCACAGCAGTTCTCTACACAGAACCTCCAGATTTCAGTGACGGGTTGTTGGCTCAAAATTGCTACTTGTTTATTTCTGGATCTCAGCTTGTAAATAAAGCAGATCCAGTGGCATGTAGATTTGAGCAGGACCTGACCTCACATCCGATCTTCCAAGCCGCCTCCTGCAGCAGTCGGAAGTGGAAGAAGCCACAGATGGAAGATGAGGGGAGAGGAGAAGGGGGAGTGCGTCGGTTTGTTGTGTTGTCTGGGATTCCGGGAGGATTAGACGGAGGAAGTCACGACTTTATTTGTGGCGCTCGGAGGGCGAAGACCAGCAGCTTTACCGCAATATGGAGCGGGGGACCACACTGACTTATTTGTACACGTGCACTCAGGCCCGCTCACACAATCGCAGCCTCTTCAGTGCACACTGACAAACGCCCGATTATCCAGAGCCTCCCTAAATGGACTCTAATATCGTATGACTGACAGAACCGTATGTGTGCGTGAAGGCGAAGGACAAAGAGTGTCTTGTGTTTTGGGGAGGGGTTCTTTAAGGAGGGGGTTTGGCCTGTTGGGTCCAGTTCTTGGGGCCAGGGATGGGGATGCTTACTGTGTGTTTGTGTGCGTGCAGAGGAATTCTGCTGTTTGCCGAGTGAGGAGCAGAGGCAGCAGAGACTGTCCAAACACACATCTGTTTGTCGAGAGTGTGCGAGAGGGAAAGTGTGCTGTGAGCAGGGATGGAAAGAAGGTTAGAGGAGCTGTGTGTGTGTGTGTGTTCTCCATATGCTATGACCTTCTACTCAATGAGCACTTTCATATCCACTCTGAGACTCCACAGTGGGGAGCAGACGGCACTGAAAGAGGCCTGTCTGCCTACCTGTGACCTCCTCACTGCCCGCTCTGTAGACTTTACTGAGGTTGTGTTTGAGGGTGCCTTTGTGTGTGTTTACTGTTACCTGTTTGTTGGGCTCCGGAAAAGGCTGGTGTGTGTCACACAAAATAGCTGGAAAGAGGTGAGGAGCGCAGTTAGGAGTAAGTGTGGAAAGGATGAATTAGGAGGGACAGAGTGAGTAATATTCGAAATAAAAAAGGGAGTGAAGCATTTTCGTAATGGCTGATGGGAGGAAAAAATAGGAGGTTCGTTCTGGGAAATGAGATGAAAAGATGGAGCCAAGCAAGGTGGAGGAACTGATGAAGACGCACTCTGCAAACGACAAACGCCTTTTTTATTGTTAAAAAGGTAGTTTAAAAACTTGCAGCAAAACCATTAGGATTCAATATGTTCAAAAATCAGTGTGAAATTCCTCCATTTCTTCGGAAAATGTCTGGCATAATTGAAGCTGTCAGCACAGACAGAAAATATTAGGCTGTGTTTATGCTTGGATGTGTGTTTGCAGTTAGCCCAGGCCTCTGTGTGTGTGTAAGTGTGATTTATTCGAGGCCAGGTCTACTTCCAGAAGTCCCAAAGGGGTCCCCAATGACTTTAGCAGCCGCAGACCTCCATCGCAGAGACGGAGGAAGAGAGGGATTTGGAAGAAGGAGATATGGACAGTGGAAAAGTCAACATCATTTTGAGACTGCTAATTCTATTTAGGATCTCTTGCTTCTGCATTCGGTGCTCATGTCAGACTCAAAACGACCAGGAGGCATTTACAGGGTACCAACATTTGTGACGTTCTTTTTTTTCCCTCTTAATTCTTTCTGAGGGCATGCAGGCGGTTTTAAGGAGATTTTATAAGTTGATGTTAAAACTGAGTTTATGGTGCTCTTGATCCTGACTTGACCTGCAGCAAATCATACTGTATTTTCCTGCCTCTGTCATGCGCCTGTACATTAACGTTATATCCTCTGAATGGGAAGTTTTGTTGAGGAATTTCTCTCATTTTTTTCCAGGTCCTGCTGAGGTTCCCATGATGTCTCCAAATGGGTCAATCCCCCCCATCCATGTTCCCCCAGGGTACATTTCACAGGTTAGTGTTTGTGCTAGAAGTCCTTCGTCTGATCACATCATTTCTGAAGGAAGTAAAACTTCTCTATTGGAAGGGAAAAAAAACAGGTTTTTACATTTCTCAGTTTGTTTAAGCTGCTTTATTTTCTGCAAGAGCTCTCCTTTGGGATATCTTATTATTGCTTCAGTTCATTGAGGCTGCTCATCGTCTTGTATCACTCCGTCTGGGTTTCTTCTCGTCAACAGATGTCTGAAAATCTTTGAACTGTAGTTAAAACCAACATACAGGGGTTGTAAACAGCATTTCAAATCATTCATTCATTTTCGTATAGAAGTCACTTATTTCTCCTTGATTTCAGTATTTTTTCCTGCAGATTGTAACTTGGAGTCTGAAAGGTGCCTCTCAAGTTGTTGAAGCCGTTTCCATGGTTACTAATGAAATGGAGATTGACGAAGCGGTATCTGAAAGTAACGCACAAGGCTCCTAAAGGTTTTCTTGCATCTATAAGATGGTTGAACATGGAAATTAGTCTATCCATTCATCCATCCAAAAAAGCCACAGTTTTCAAACTGTCTGAACTATGTGAAAACCATCCTCCCCCCATTCAAAAGCAGAAATGAGTTAGTTTTCTTTGGGGGGGAAGGAGCAAAAAATGAAGTCTGTCCTGGTCAAAGCGTTACATAATTGAGCAGAACACAAAACGTCTGCAAAGTCTTCTCCTCCCAATGCAGCACACGTCAAAGGGTCCATAAATCAGAGAGGAAGGAGCCGCACATTTATTGCTATGGGGGAGGGGGGCAACTCCAGACCTTCAAGGCCACCGTCCAACTTGCTTGACCCACTTACTGTTTATTACCTGGGTCAGGTGTTTCCAGGTACTCATGTTTATGCTTCTTGAAAAGAAGAAAAACAGCAAATCTTGTCTTTAAAGTGTTTTTCAGCATTTCAGTGAACTGCTGTTCCAATTTACTGAATTGTTAGTTGGGTAAGTTTATAAAAAAAAGAAAGAGGAACCCCCATCCACTCCCATGTGGGGACTTTTTCACATCATTTTACAGATGATCAAACCTAAGGACAAAGATTTATCTCTTTCAACGTGGCAGAAATCTTAACTGAACCATTAAAGACAGTTTAAAGAGCAGATTCTGACACACTGTCATTCAAAGTTTTTAATGAATACCACTCTCAAACAAGAAGTGACTTGGGAAAAATTAAGGCAAACTATTTGTTTGGTGTAGCTCACTGAAAGGATCTCGAAAAAATTTGACAGAAGTTGGTTTGTCGTCTGTTGAAGAATGCATCTCACATTAGTTTTCATTTGGTTTGAAATCAAATGTTGAGAAATTTCTGAATGACTTATTTGGTAACAATTTTTTGATAGAATGGCTTTTACTTTGAAAGCCTTTCAGACAGGCGTGTCCAAAGTCCGGCCCGTGGGCCAAATGCGGGCCAGATTTCTTCTGGCCAGCAGGCTCCTGCCAAAGTATCAATAATATTTAGCGCCCAGCACTTTCTGAACTATGATTTCTTGATTGTGATTGGCTTATGTTATAAGCTGTTGCAAACCTGTGGCAACTTGACTTTTAGAGTCTTTAGGGCCAAACGAGAAAAAGAGATTTGTGAACTTAGATTGACAAAGTATTTTTCCAGAAAATTTCTTCATTGCATCTTTATTCTTCAAATAAAAAAATTCCCAGTAACTTTAGTAAAAATGTATTTAGATATATTTTTGTTATATGTGAAGAGATGAAAAGTATCTCATTAAAAAAACGTATTTATTATATAGTTCATTTGCATTTAATGGTATTAAGGGAGTTCCTAGAATGCAGGTTGCTGGGCCTTTGCAGTAAATTTGGACACTCCTGCTTTAGGAAGACTTTAGGATACCAGTCAGTTCCTGTTTGGGTGAAACCTAACTGGCCATAAGGTAGACATTATGCAAATGCTGTACACGGTGATGTAATTAGGAAAGGTAAGGAAAACATGGGCTTCAAATGAGGCATTTAGACATCTCAGAGAAGCGTCTTCTAAGGGACAAAATAACTCCCTCTGCTATAGACTTTTGTTTTTTTTCATCTCTGCGGACAATTTGCATCGACCAAAAGCTGAATAACATGTTGAAGGAAAGGCACAAATCCAGCAGATCTAAATGACCTCTAACGGGGAATGTTTCAACATAGCTTTCGCAGACTAAGCCCGTCTTTCAAGGACTTAGGGATTCTTGGTTTGATCATTTTTTTAAAGAACAAACGCCAGAAATAGAACTGGTGGTCATTGTTAAAGATTGGGAAGTATTAGACACTGAAGGAGGGCATTCTGTAGAAAGCTTTGCTCCGACCACACGTTAAGTATGTGCCAGACATTCCACCTTTCCTTTCAGTTGTAGTTAATAAAAACAAGTATCCAGCCTCCCGCCACATCTGCGCCCAACAGGAATGTGCTGATTTGTGGTGTTAAGGCCATTCGTTTTCTTTCCTGTATGAATTTGTGCCTGTGTTCTCCCTTGAATGCCCCCAGAATGGGGGGAAAAAGAGAAGGAATCAATAGACCGTCCTCACAAACATTTGTGGTGAGCGGCTTGTGGTATTGTGTTCCTACGGCTATGAAAGTCAGGTCATTGGCTGCCTGTGTTTGTCTGTGTGTGGGTGTGTGTTAGTCGGGAATCGGCCAAGTATGAGCGGGAGGTACTGTCACTCTTACATAAACAAGGCGGATGGGGGAGACGGGCCTTCGCTGGACAGCTTTCAGGGGGTGTGAATGTTGGAAGCGATGGGGAAAAATCTGTGCGATTGGCCAGAATGGATAGATTTTTAGTATGTGTCAAGGTTTTCCTGTTTGTGGGTGTCCTGTGCTTATATTCAAGTCAATTCCTTGCCAATAAAACGTACATGTAGAGCTGGTATGTAGGCCAGCTCCACATGTCCTCCCACAGGGACTTTGCCCTTATCTTCCTGTAAACACTCTGTTTTTCCCCTCTTCAGCAGAGGAGGGGATGAGGGGGAGACGAGGGCCTCCTCTTCATCCGCCTTCTCCTAACGCCCCCCTTCTCTTGAATTTCTCCCTCGGATTAGTTCTGTAACCTTCTTTGTCCCCTCCTGGCGGCCCTGCGCACCCTCACTCCTTTCTTTTCTCTGTCTGGTGTGTTTTGACAGTGCGCTGCTTCTCAGTTTGTGTTGGGGCGTTTGGGGTGGTGTTATGTGGCCTGTTTCTGACAGTGTGGATGTTGTTGTTAGGGACCAAGGATTGCTTCCCCTCTCTGCAGGGAGTGTGTGTTTGCTCTCTCCTTGGAATGCGCGCCTGTGAAAGTGTCTGAATAGCTGGAATGTGTGTGTGAATGTGTGTCCCCCCCAGTTCCTCATTGTGAAAGTTATTATATGTATTGAAACTTTAGTCATGCGAGGCATTTGCTTCTATTGACAAGAACATTACTTGGTTTCAACACTTTGAGAGAACCCATTACTATCTCCTTATCCTTTGTCAAGGTGTTGGATAATTCCTGAAAATAATTGCTTTATCACAGGTCCTACTATACACAAAAACTCATAAAAAAAGAGAGCAAAAAAAAGATAAGAAACTTAGCATTTATCATTAAATTAGGCAGTATTACAATCTGGTCAGTTCAATATTAAGCCGAATCCGAATACTTCCCCTACCTCTACGGCTTCAGCCTACCACACCAATTGTAGGGGCATTTGGAGGAGTAGGGTTGTCCGAAATAGTTTTTTTTTAGGGCTAACTCTCACGGCGGCGGGATGCAGTGCTGTCTCCTGCTAGGGTGTTACGCGTTATCCGTTTTCTTTGCGTGGGTATTATCTGTTGCACACATGTGTAAATTTAAATTTAAGTAATGACTTTTTGTTTTAGCATGACCTTTTTAAGTTATAAAACCAATGTTTTTACGTAGTATAGCTGAATAATACGAATCACATTACTAACATTAGTTAATGCATAATTAAGCATTAACTAGCTGTTAATTAAGTGTTGATTGCCACTTTTAGCCATTACTTTGCATTATTAAGTGTATTACTGAGGGATATTTTTCTAAGCAAAATCTAAAGTTTATTGTTTAACCTCACTTAATGCATTGAAAGCATTGAGTAAAGAATAATTGCTCAGGCTACAATATGGTTCCAATGATCAATTCATAATTATTAAATAAGGTAATTAATGCTTAAGTAATGCCTATTAGGCTTTTCAGCATTAATTAAGAATTAGGTCATCCTAAAAACACAACATAGTAAAAATGATTACTTTAGACATTAAGACTCTACAAACACATTAACATGTAGTTATTGCATACTTAATGGTAAGCAGTTGTATAAGACAGCTTGTAATAAATTCTTAATGCATTATGTAAGTATGAATATTAAACACGAGCGGCTGTGGTAAAGCGGTAGGGCGGTCGACCCATGATCGTAAGATTGCAGGTTCGATTCCCGCCTTGCACGCCCATGTTTCGAAGGGTCCTTGGGCAAGACACTGAACCCCACCTTGCCTCTGGTGGGAGGTTGGCGCCAGTGTTCGGCAGCGGAGCCGCCATCAGTGTGTGAATGTGTGTGTGCATGGGTGAATGGGACTATGACTGTAAAGCACTTTGGGCCTTCGAAAGAGGGTTGAAAGCGCTATATAAGTATACGCCATTTACCATTTAACATTTACCAAACATTAGTTATCTGCTAACTAAAGCATGTAGTAATACACTTAGTAATGGAAAGTAATGCATAAAAGTTCTACTTTTTTTAATAGTTTATTAATGCTTCATTATGAATTAACAAATATTACTGAAGAAACCCGCTTTGTATAATGTTACCAACCTTTTTGTGGTATCCCGAATTACTCGAATGCAAATTTTAGCTATTAAAAAAAACCACATTGAAAATAAGATACTAACCATCCCTCCCCGCACAGTTGTCTTGAATAAATATGATAAATGATTACCGGTAAATGTAAAGTTGAACATTTTAACAGGAGCTGACAAGAAATTGTTCTAATTTGAAACCAGATTGGCCTTCTCATTCAAATGAATGGGAAGCTGTGTCCAAACATTTGGTCTGTACTGTAAATATATAAATATTAGTCAAATGGTAAAGTAATAATTTCTTGTTGTTGTATAGCAATAAAAATGTAGCGTCCCGATTATTTTTTGTTAATGTGTCTGTTAGTTGTGTAGAAGTGTGTTTGTTGCTCAGTTTCTCCTGAGTTGTTCACAGAGTGAACTTGTGGTGAACTTGTTGCAGTGCTTCACAGATGACGAGCTCTCCAAAAGCTTTCACCTCACCTCGTTTGGTGTTTTTAATGCCTTCAAAAAGACTGACGGAAAATTGTTCTTTCTTCCTGTCTACTTTTAAATGATTTCCATTAATTACCGGTACACAGAAATGTTTTTTTAAAGCAGTGAAGAGTTTGTTTGTATTTTTCACATAATGAAACTTTTCCACAATTTGTTGCTTTGGAACTGGTAAAGACCCAAAAATATTTAGAACATGCTAACATTTTAGGACTCACAGGAATGCCTCCATAAAGACAACATTCTTTATTTCAGTTTTCATGGGTTTTGTAATTTGTTCCTGCCCACAGGTGCTGGAGGATACCGCGGGGGTCCGTCGAGTGGTGGTGACCCCTCAGTCTCCAGAGTGCTACCCCCCTTCATACTCCCCAGCTCTGTCCCCTACACACCATTTGCCCCCTTATTTGGCTCACCCCCACTTCATCCCCAACTCTCATTCCTTCTACCCTGTAAGCCCAGGGGAGCTGCCTCCCCACCAGTACTACCAGCACCACCTTCCCCCCATGTATGGCGACCCAGGTAACCAATCTGTCTACTAAAAGGGTTTTTCTTAAGGGTTTTGAAACATAAAACTTGGAAAAATAAAACCTATCATCTTCTCTTTAAGAAATCATCTCAGTTTATGGGATGTCGAGCTACATAAGCACAGAAGAGACGTACAGTAAGCCGCAGCCTAAAAAGATCAAGGAACCACGGCAGCTGGAGCCACAGAACCGGCTCAATTCTCTGCCCTCCACTCTGTATAAGGGCAGCATGGGACCGGCGCACAATGGATACAGGTGAATGTTTTTAGAAAGATTAAAATAACATATGCCAACTCAATATAGATGTGAATGTAATTTACCTGTCAATTAAAAAAAAAGGGCATTTTGATTTCTAAACTTTTAAACATTTGTTTAAATGAAAGAAAGCTATCCAACTTTCATTTTTCTTTGCCCTCCTTTGTGTTAATCAAGTCATTTTTTATTCGTGATTCCTTTTGTGATGCAGCAACAAAACGCACGCCTCGTCACTCGGGTCAGTGGGGTCAGGGAGTGGAGTCAGCAGTCCAGGGGGCAAGAAACCAGAGAGACGACTCCGCTGCAGCCCCAGAAACAATGAGCCAGAGACACACACACAAGGTAGAACACACCAACACAATGGCGTCTGTTTCCAACCTGTGCATTGCTGTAGTGCTGTGTGCGGTGAAATCACCACTTCTCTCTCCCTGGAAGAGTCACCTGTCGTCCTGCTGTCTTTGTATCTGCCTTTATTCTCATTACCCTCGGTGCCCCCTCTGCATTTAGGCCCCATGACGGGAACATGTTGCCCCTTTCTTTCTCCGCCCACAAAAAAAAAAAGAAAAAAAAAAAGAAAGATTGGATGAAAAATGAATGCAGCCTCACTGGAGTGAGGAGATCATAAAAGCGGCAGGATCTGGATGGACGGGTTGAGGTGGGATGGTGGGGAAGGGGCTAAGAGGGGTTGTCTGGGTAACCACATAGTTGAATCCGTCCCTGAGCGCTATCGTTTTACCCCCACTACAATACCAGCCTTGTTGGTGAAGGCTGAGCCATAGAGTGGGGGGGTTGGGGTGAGAGCGATAGGTGAAGAGGGGGGGGGGTTACATACCTTTAGAGTCCAACAGAGTATGAGGGAAACCTTTGAGGTCTGCGATTTAAACAGCGCGGCTCAGCCTTATCGCTCGCACAGACAGACACAGGACCCTGAGGTGTCCCGGCCCACATGCACCTGGTTACATGGCGCACCTGGCTCATGTGCTCGCACACATGTAACCTCTAGAGATGCATGCGTTTATGGACGCCATCATTTTGACTGTCAAGCTCTTCTTAAAATTTAACGTCACCGTAAAAGGATGATTTAATCCTTTTCAGTTGGGTGTCGGATCACAGGAAGGTTCCAGCTGAGTCGGGCGGGTGCAGATCTTTCCTGCAGTTTATGACCTCCGATTCTTTTATCAGAAAAACACAAAGAAGTCAGACTTGTCCCACCTTCCAGGAGATTTTTAAGCTTTATTATGTGGGACAAATAAAAATGGCTAAAGCACTTAATTTGATTTAATATCGAGTCATATTTACCACTTGCTGTTTGACCAGAATTCTTTTGCAAAATCTCATTTTTTATTGTAACTGTTGCTGTTTGAACTTCGTGAAAGAAATTGGGTAAAATCTCTCATTTTTTTCAAAGTAAAATTGTAATTTAAAATTAAACACATATTAATAAAAAAACTTGTTGGGTGCATTAAAAATTTGAGTAGCTGTAAAATCAGTTGTTCATTAAATTTCATGCAGGGCAGTGTTGGAGTGAATAAAAGGGTTTGTGCAATGAAAGCAATCACATATTCAATCTAAGTGTCAAGCTTTTTATCCTTGATATTTTTAGTAATGTTTTTTTTTAATGCTTTTAATTTACGCTCAAGTTTCAGACATTTTTTCCCTTCACAGTTTAGTCTTAAAATGAAATTTAAGCTTAGGCACTTGAGCTTCCTGCTGTTGATTTATGCTTCTGTAAAGGTTTTGGAATAGCAGGGATTCCCCTCAAACATACATTATCACAGAAGTGTTGACTCCACTCATCTATTGAAGAAAAAAGTCGACAAGAAAGACTGAAAAAAACATGAAACTGACAAAAGTAAAACTAACTAAGGATTTTATGAAAATAAAACCCCAATAAAAATCAGAAATATAAAACCTAAATAAATATTTTATGTACAATTCCTAACAAATGAGGGACTCTTAATGGAGGAAACGTTTTTCATTTCAATTAAAAGATAATTATTTACAGGATCCTTCAAAAATTGTTGACATCCATCATGGCAACTTTTAGGAATTTCCCTATAAATCCTAAAAAGTGATTTTACTACTTTATTTCCCAAAGCTCATGCAGCTAAGACACCAAACGTTATTGTGTTTAAATTAAAAACATTATTTTGACTAAGATATTGGGACGACACTAACTTAAACTTCAAGTAGTGAATAGTGACTATTAATTAGAAGTTTACACTTTGTTATCTTTTTATTTAGCTTTTGACAGTATTTTTTTTCTACCTCAAAGGAAGCTTTGCAGTCTGTTTTTGTGCTGTGTTGCCAAAAAATATCTTATTTTGACTAGAAAGGTGAGTTCTAATAATGAAAGGAATTTTAGTTTTTGCTGAAAAGGCAAATATTTAGACGTTCTGTGGTTGCCCTGACAAAAAAATATGACTTGGAGACAGACGGTTCTGTACTCAGAAGGAATCTGAGCAAGCTCTTGCTACACACAGACCCACTTACCGGTAGCTTACATAAGAAAGTAAAAAAGCCACTTTTCCCTGTCATTGTGCTGGTTTTATGCTGGAGCTTCTTTCAGCTAACTCTGTGGCTCACCGGACTGACAGAAACATGTTAGCTTTTCCCTGGGAGTTTATTCTGGTCTGTCAGGGTCTCTGTACAGTGCTGGAGATCCAGCTGAATCAGCTGGATGCAGCACAACATGAACGTGCACACATGCATGCAAACACCCCATGACGGGGCTTCCCGTAAAACATTCTGAGAACGAGGGTCCAAAGGATAGAGGGCAAACGGAGCCAAGCGGGGGCTGGAATGTGTGATTGGAGGGACTGAAGCAGAAGTCCTGCACCACCTGAAGAGCCAGGGAAGGAAAGACAGTGCAAACATTAAAAACTAAAGTTGCTTTTTGGCTTGGCACATCTAAGCACGGTCCAGTCTAGAATACCACACACACACGGAGCCGCCCACGCCATGCCCTTGATGCCCTTTCCCCTGTGTGTGTGTGTGCGGTTTTTTCCCAAATGCCAAAAGACAGCAGACTGACTTGGAACAGTGTCCGTTCTCCAGCAAAGCCAGCTCAACTGGCCATTTTCCCCCGAATGGAGCATTTTTGCTGAGCAGAAACAGATGTGGGCTGCGTCCTCTCCGTTCTCCCATCTTGACTCTACATCATGCCACCACAGGTCCTGACTCTCACTGAAAAACTGGATCGTCAGCAGAAACAGACGGATCAGCTCCTCTCAGCCCATCCATCTTAGCTTCAGAGCCAAGTGCTGTAAAATCTGGCGAAACCTGGTGTGCGCCGTGACTTCCATGTCCGCTGTGCTGCCTTTTATCAAACATTTCGTACTTTGATTACTCGATCAGCAATGTCCAGCCGTTGTGTAGCTGAACAGATTAACCTTTTAAAATCGGACACCTAAATAACACACGCTGTATGACATGCCGTAAAGGCAATCGGCTAAATCTGTTGCAAAGAAAAGCAGCTTTTAATATCGGCTTTGCACCGATATGCAGCAACTTATGAACGTAATGTTGCGTAACGGCTTTAAGCTGCTTGTCTCCATGACAGATTTAGCTGATAGATTGTGTAAATGATTGTGTAGATACTTCATTACTGTAAAGTGTTGTATATCAGCGCAGAGCTGCTTTTCTGTGCTTCAGAATCCTCTGGAGTTACATCAATTGCGTAAACGGTTGAAGAGTTACGGTAGTCGACAGAATGTCAACACTGGAGCTGAAGCGCTGCTGTTAAAGGGTTAAATTTATTTTGTATTTTTCATAGCATGGTCCGAGAGTAGCACCAGAACTTCTTAGATTTGACCAAAAAGCTGTTTTCTTTATTGACACTATTTCTATTTATTAGAATTGTTACAAATATAAATTAATATTTAGTTCAAATGGTGATCAAATTCATGTGACTTAGACTTGCAATTTACACTGAAGACCACAAATTGGTCAGCATTTAATTCTAATTTTAGACTAATTTTTGAATATTTCCTGTGCCAGTCCAGTTCAGCTTCAGTTGAAATATGGCCAAACTGTGAAATTACTAGAATATTTAAAAACATGATTATAAATGTAACTTTTTCGGGCCACAAATCATATGAACTTTTTACTGTAGCTGTTTTTCAATCAGCTGCAACTCTTTTCATATTTTGCTTAGTGTGACATCATCTATTTGGATTTTCATTGTGAGTTTGCTGAGCGGAGTGGTGACTCAGCTTTAGCAACCATCAGTCTCCTCTTTCTCCTCCTCCTGCTGTGTTTGTAGTAACAGGCCTGAAAATGTGTGAACACAGTCTCTCGCCTGCCTTACTGAGCTCTTCTTGTGAAGCGCCATTGCGATTGCTCCTCCCACATCCTCCCACACATTACCTCCTTTCCCGCCAACCCAAATACGGCCATCTTTGTTGGTGCAAGATAGTGAGCCTGGTGGAAGATGGCGATCAAAAGGGTAAAAATGTTAAACTAAAAAGGGGAAAAAAAACCTCAAAGTTGGGAAGTGCAAAAGGAGCATGTGCAGAAAACAAACGGAGAACAAGGGGTGGGTTTACCGGCAGAGGAATGTCTTTCCTGCTGATATCGCGTAACGGGGCCAGTGGGATTAGTGAGGTTGTTCCCGGCAGTCACAGTTGCACCACCGAAATTTCCCATCCTGGTAAAGGAATCTTTCCATTGAAGCAGTAACCTCAACACATGATGAAGCTCCAGCACGAACTGGTCAACGTCAAACAGAGAAGAGAAACTAGGCTTTGTCCTTTCAGCAGTTTCTGTGAATTACCAGCATGACCTGCCTGTAGCTCAAGTTGTTTAGAAAAAAAAACTATAACTTTGTAAGAGTTTAAATTGCTCTAAATTGTTAATTAAGAGTAAGCAAAAAAACAACACCATTTATCTCAGTTTACTTTCTAAAAATAGTGTGAAATGTAAGGATATTCAAAGAATCAGATATAAAATAAAATGTAAATCTACATTTAAACTACTTGGTGCAACTATCACCAAACAAAAACCACAACATGCTATGGCTATTCTTATGCTCAGCTATTGTTACAGCTTCAAAGCTGCAGCAGAAAAGGGCTTTAATTTTTTAAATTTTTATTTCTTTCAAAATATACCCTAAGCATTTGTTGCAGTTTTAATGTGTCCTCAAACACAAAATTTGGACTTCTTGTTAAATGGATAGATATGACATAGAAATAATTAAAAACATCAGCAGTTTATATGAAACCATGTTTTTTAAACCTTGCATTCTTTTCCCCGTATGGCTGTTATGGCTTCAGTCGGCCTCTAGATGTCCTCGTTTTTTCTCAGTTTAACTGAAACCTTGACGTGTTAAATTTTCAAGCAAATTCTGCAGAACAATGTGAGATTTTAGCAACCTACAAAAAAATGTCGATTTCTATTAATTTTTTTATTGCTGACAAGTTGAAGTACTGCCCTTTGAGTTTTGTTTTTTTTTCGTTTGCGGAGAACTTTTCTTGGGGATAAATTTCCCATTGCCCATGCTAGCAGCAGTAATTGGAATTCACTGTAGTTAAAGTACAAAACAGTCTTTCATTTAATGTGTGTTTTAGTATTTATAACATAAAAAAGGCCTATCCAGCTAAAGATACGACCCACATAATTGCATAACATATGGAATTTATTGGAAAATACAAGGTTTTTGTTGATCAGTATTAAAGGCCATAAAATATTTAGGACTCATTACTAAATACTTGCTAGTAAAAATATGCAAGTAACAAATACAACAAAAAACTGTGAATCGACTAAACTTATCTTTTATAATTAAAGGACATCTAAGGCAGAGGAAACTCGTTTTAATCTTTCTTTTTTTTTTTTTACTAAGATTTGACTGTAAACACTATAATAATGTAAGTATGACAACTTCGTTTTATGTCGTCTCATTTACTGACGCTGTTTGTCTTCTTTTTCTCTCTGCTGAACGGCGCTTGTCTCTTTCTCCATCTGCCTTTTCTGCTCTTGGTTTTGGCCTCCACAGCACCTGCCAATCTGCTTTCACTCTTGAGACTTTTTTTTGTTTTTTTTGGATTTTGGATGAACAGGGTTGAAGGGGGTCAGGGTTTAAAAAAACTTCATCCACATAATTTCTCAACATCTCTGATCCGCAGCAAAAAAGAAAGAAAAAGAAATGACTTTTACACTATTTTCACAGGTTTTGGCACCTGCTTTTAAGATGTATTTTTTTCTGTTTGAGTGGGGCTGCAGTCCTTAAGGTCTTCGCATCACTGTCTTTTTATGAAACCATGACAACTACACTGCAAAAAACTCAATCTTAAGAAAGTAAAACGATTGTTGTTTCAAGAAAAAATGTATTTTGTTTTCTGTCATGCAGGAAAAATAATGTCATCAAGAAAGTTTTTAATTGCAAAATAATCTTAGTTTGAGAAAAACTAAGATTATTCTCTCAGGAACTAGAATTCTTTTTTAAATGAGACAATTTTTATTTTTCACCCCATTAGCATTTTTTATTTGTTTTTTTTAAAGAAAATCTTCTAATGTGGTAAGAATTGTTTTATGTATCTCTAAGAAGGCTGTTTTTGCAGTGTAATTATTGAGAACATTGATGATTTGAAATATTAAACCTTATATTAATCTGTTTAAGGCTTAATAGCTACTTGAAGAAAACTTACCTCAATTTTGCGATAAAGGTATAAAAGCTGGATATGGCAAGAACTAATAATAGCATAGTTGTCATTCAGGAATTACTTTATTTTTCTTCTTTTTAAAATTTGATTCCTCTCCATTAAATCCTCAATTTTCTCATTTAGCGTCTTTTTCTACAGTTCTTTGCCAGGATTGCCCCCCACCACACACTCACTCACCCACCCACCCCTTTTCCTTAATCCCCCTACCAACAATCCAGACCCTGTCCATGAGAACCAGACCTTTACTATGACAACCACAATGTCAGGCATTTCTCAACAGTATTGTGTGTGCGTGCACGTGTGTGCATGTGCATATGTGTGTGAGGCCCAGCTGTTGAGCAGATGGAATGCTCACTATGCAGAAGATGATAATGGTGTGGAATCCGAGGTCTGTACCACTCTCACCCTCCATTTTCCTCCTTGTATCCCTCATCTTCCTCGTCTTTCTCCTCACCTCCGTCCTCACTTCTCTCCTCCCCTCCTCTGCACTTCCCTATCTTTAATTTTAGCTGGACCGGATGACTTTCTGTCACTTTGGTCTCTATGGTTCAAGGCCTCTGAAGAGGGGAATCCTATCTTAGCTTCCTTGGTGTGACACACCACATGCACCCTGCGGCCCAGTATTTGAGTTCAGTGGGGGTTGAGTGAGCGTCTGTCAACACATTTTTCACATTTTTCTCTCCGGGCCTTAAAGGTCTTTTTCTGTCCCAGTGCAGACAGAGTGTATCTAAGACTTGCAGGCCGTCATGCAGGAGGAATGCACCTTTCTCAAAGAGAGCTTCTTTTGACTGAGGTTTCCTTTGCGAGCTTCATTGCTAATTTCAAACGTTCTGCATCGGAACTTGAGGGTATTAAAGACATCTGCTTTTAAATAAGAAGAGAAAGAAAACATGGTTGAACAGGAATGGTCTCAGTTTGCTTGCAGATAGATTCTGGTGCAGAAGCTTCGGTGTTCACACTGGACCAGCAGGGAGGGCCTTTTCTTCCTTTGCTTTTGTTTACTAGCACATGTCTGACATTTATAGTTGAAAGAGGCTTGGTGAGAAATGTTTAAGTTGTGCAAATCTTGCAATTTTTCTATTTCTTTCACAGCTTTATTCCGATATATGAGAGACTCTGGGTTATTTAATTCTGGCTGGGCACAAACCACAATGATTAATTTCTCTTTCATTATTCATTAAATTTTATAAATAGTCAGTATTTCTGTGAATGAAAAAGGTGCCATCCATATGTAACTACCAAATCCCAGTCCCTGATTGGTCAAAGTTCGACCCGGTTTACCTTTAAGTGTGCGTTTAATGGCTGCACGGTTTGTACATAGAACCTAAAAAAACTGTCGTAGAAAATCGCGTAGCTATGCATAAATGCAGAAGCCCAAAACGCTTCTTTATGCACGATTATATAGACAGGGAGTGGCTGCTTTAACGCATGTGGGTGGTGAACGTAGTTTAAGATAGTTTCAATCTGCATTTGAGGGAGTATTCTCTGGTGGTTCCCTCTGTGTACTGAGCAAGCTTAACTTAAGTGTGGTGCAGACCTGAAAGTGACTCCTGACCCACCTGAAGACTAGGGCTACAGTTCATTTTCAGGTGACCTTCAGTGTGGTTAGCTACAGTGCGACAGCAGATGGACAGCACAACAAGGCGTGAACTACTCATGTTTGGGTATGAAAAAACTGGAATCTATTAATATTTCATTAGCTAGGGTCCATTGGAGGCGGTGAAGATACTTGGTAGTCAGAGGTCTTGCAGGATGATTCAGTTTTCTTCTATGCACTTTTTTCCTCCCTGTCATTTATTTTATGGGCAAAACTGCTGATAAACAAACCAAATTCATAATTGTGTAACCTTTTTTAGCAAGCTAGGTTCTTATTTATCCGGATGATGTTGTCTTGACATTGAGTCAAGGCATCTGGACTTGAAATCTTCTTCCTTAAAGCTTTTAACCTCTCATCCAAGTGGCTTAATCATCAGTGATGAATTAGATCCTCGTGATAAAACCATTTGGTGAAATGTTTTTAAGGAAGAAGATTTTAAGTCCAGATGCTATGACTCAACCTCAAGACATTTTCTATCTGGGTTGTAGTTCTTCTCTCCAAATGTGTAAACAGAGTAAACCAAATGAAGGGCTGAGGTCTTTTAGTTTTCTGAGTTCAATGGACTAGCCTGGTCTGCATGTCGCTTTTGAAAACTGGAAGCCAGTTTTGTTCCCTTTGTTCAACTCACAGAACAAAAAGAAGCGCCATCCAAAGCTTGGTTTGGAAAAAACAACAGATTAATTCCAATTTTCTGTGTTGATTCAGTTAATTGTGGTTTGTTTCCCGCCTCCTAATTTCTTCCATAACACATTTATGACATTAAATCCATACTCGGATGAAATAACAGAGAATACATAATTATTATTTTTAACAGAAACTTAGTTTAACAAAGAAAAACGTTTTTGCTTTACAATATTTTTTAAATGATTTCTTCTCACTGAGGCTCTAACACGGTTAGTGTTATACGTTAGTGTTCTGCTCGCTAAGGAGTCCTAAAAGAGATATACTGACATATTTGTAATGCATTTTGCCTAAAAACATCCTTCAGAAAAGCTCATGAGGGGCAACCAAGAAGCATGATGGGAAAATGAACAGAGGTGCAGATGTGAACTCCTCTGATTACCGTGGTTACCACATGGATCTGAGAAGCTCAGACACTTCCTACTTAGGTTTATGGTTTTGTGTTGACACAGATGTAGACTCTCTTGCTACATGGAAGTCTGTATTTGAACTGAAACGTGTAGAGGTGACATTGACTTGAACACTTTGCTGTGTTGTCTTCTAGATGTGCATTTTCTTTTACATTTTGCTCTGCATGTAACCAAAAAGGCCTTCTGTTTTTTGCTTGAAATTCAATAAACTTTGTTCAACTAAGACAGGGATTGGCAAACTGTAGTCCAGGGGCCATATGCGGCTCATTAAACTATTTAATCTGGCCCGCCAAACTGGAAAATATTACATTGATAATCTTTATAAATGTTTTATTTTCCCAGTAATTGACCTTTGTTTTCCTGCTTTCATGTGGTGTTGGAAGATTTGTTGTTTTTCTGATATTCATGTGTGTTTTTCGAGTCGGACAGTCGTATTTCCCATCATTCCATCACCAAATGAGCGCAGTATTTCTCTAAGTTTGCATTTTTACCCCATTTTTAACCCATTGTTGCAATTGGCACTAAAATGAGACAAAAGCCACAGATTTGAAAGTCTCCAAAATGTTCTGTCTGCAAATATACATATTCATTTTTAATCAAATTTAAAGCTTGTTTGTATCCAGATTCCATGGTATTTCTTTCATTTATGAGCTGAATCACCAAAACACTCCACATATCTGCTCCTGGTCCAGCCCTTCTGTCAAATTTTAGAACCCTCTGTGGTTCACAAATCAAAAAGTTTGCCCACCCCTAAACTAAGAGATTAAAAAATGCGTATTCTTTACATGCTGCACCAAAGTAACCAGAACTTCCTGTTCTTCTTGAAATTGTTACTGCAAAGCAAAGAAAAAAGGTTCTTTTCAGTGAAGGTTTGCCAAGAATTGAAGCAAAATACAAGAACGTTGTAGGCAGACTCAAACTTTTTCCTTTTAAACCAATAAAAAAATGATTTGACAATTTTTTTCAATGTCCGTTCTAAAATAAAAAAGTGTCTTTATCTCAGATTCAAACACTCATCCTCTACTGGCATCTTTATAAGATTTATTATCATAAGTAATCCTTACAACAGGATGGTTTATTTTTATTTTTTTAAATATGGGAGTGTCTTGTGTAGCTTTCCAAGCTCAAACAATCCCTGAGTAAAATCTCAAATCCAAACAGGTTGAAGAGGATCCATGAGGATGGAGAAAGGGTGAAGAGGTTCAGTTAGATCTTCAGCCATCTGACAAATAACAGAACAACAAAAACCATTAGAGCTAATTAATGCACAATAAAACCTGGCATCAGAAAAGCTCACATTATATATATTTTTACTTCATTTTATTGAAAGTGTTTTATCTTGATATGTAGCAGTTTCATTCCACCTTTCCACCATTTTTAAACCTTTTTTTAACATCTTGAATGACCACATCTGCTCTGCATCTTCTGATGATGTCACAAAAGTTTGTGTAATCTTTGCCCCACATCCCCTAAGTCCTCCTCTGACTTTTCTCCTTTTATCCCTTCTTTTTTCCTCCTCTCTGCTGATCCCCGGCCTCGCTCTTTGTCTCTCAATTTCCTTATGTTTTTGCTCTTAATCTCTAACCCAGACCGCTCCTGCCAGTCCTCTTCTCTTTTCACGGTGTCCTTCACTGTCTGTCTTTCTTCCTCCAAATTCCCATCTCGCCTGGCTTTGGCCGGCCTCCTCCCTGGCGATCCTCCTTTCTTGTTGCGCTCCTTCTCTCCGCCTGTCTGTCTCCCCTCAATAATCAAAGACAGGCAGTCAGACAGGATGTGAGGTCAGACGAGGAGAGGAAGTGAGGGTGCGTGGGCGGCATGAAAACAGAAGAGAGAAGTCATGAGGGACAGGGAGAACACAGAAGGGAATGGAGTTAACACCAGGAGGAGGCTCGATTACTCCTTCAGCCGTCAGCATTAGATCTCTTCACTAAGCATTTGAGCAGCTGAATCTTAAAACTGCAGCGAGTCGTAACAGTCAGCTGAGAGGAAGAAAAGTACTTTAAAACTTTATTATTGTTCCTATTTATGTGTCCAAACTTGAGCTTGTGGATCAACCTTTTTATCATAACTTTTTAAGTATTTTTGCCGTTACATTTTGCCGATTTTTGTGACAGATTTTAGGGTTGTTGTACCGTTGAAATGTTTTGCTTAATGCTGTCTTTCCCATATAAAAAAGAAAGTACTGAAAGTTTTTTTATCTACGTTCTGACTGTTGCTGCAATATCAAGTTAATATCTAAAAATACTGCATCAATTTAGCTTACTTTTAAGGATTGGTTGGTGGAAATGTCAAACTTTAACAGGTCACCTTTGGATTCCTGGAGGATTCAACCCTCCCACCATTAGCATCAATAGGCTTCACAAAATAATCCAAAATGATGATCCAGGTTATGTCCATATTCCTTCACTGCTCACTAGATATTGCAGTGCATTCGCAATTTTGTCGGGGTGTCTTAACCTACAACTACAAAATCAATTTCCCTAGAAATTCTCTGCAAAAAAGCAGTGTGCATCGATTCTCACTAAATTGGCGTTTTAAGACCACAATGCATGGCATCAGAACGATTTGTGGTTCAAAAAACCAGATGATTCATGAATAGGCTTTGTAAAAAGTTCATATGTTTTTCGTTTGGTACAAAGAAGATGTCATTTTTGTGGTTCTAAAAGAAAAGTAGTGAGCGTAGTGTCTGAATTGCTTTTAAAATCCACCAAATAGTCCAGGACTATATTGTTTTTTAGTAGAGGGAATTTGGACATAGCTCCTGTGTACTTTTCAGGAACCTTTCTAGTTAATTAGGTTTTAAATTTTAGGGAAGGTTGAGCTTCATATACTTCGATAAATCAACTTTCTGGATTTCTATTTTTATATATTTTTAATCCTTTTATCTGTAAAGTGTCCTTGGAACACTTCAAAGGCACTTCCAAATTAATTTTATTTATTATTTCCTCAATAAAAGCTCCAATTCTTAATTTTTAAAATTTCTTGAGCAATTATTATGACCTAATTCTTGTTGCTAAAGGATAGATAAACAATATGTTTGTGTAAAAATCGATTCAGAAAACACCAACATAATATGTTTGCTGCTAAGCTGAGGATGGGCAGCAAACCTCTGACATTCACCTTGGTTGGAGCCAGGAGGCATTGAGGCTGTTTAATACAAGCATACAAATCTCCATTCAATCCAGCGGAGCTTCATCGAACTTTGCAACAGAAAGAAAAAAAACAATTTCGTTTAGATTTGATCCAGAAATCTACATTAGAACACCCTCATAAATCAGAGGATCATGTGACCTCACCTGAGGATCACTTTTGTCCCCGGTATTCTTGACTCTTGATTGAAAGATCACACTTTTTTTGCACAAAACATGGACTAAAAGGACATTTGTTTTAAACCAAAATTGTTTCATCAAGCTCATTTATAAAAATACTTCAACGCTTAAAATGTTTGAATTTGCTGCAGATTTTCTGGTTTAAACACAGGAAGGGGTTGAAAAAACAAAATTTTCTGATAAACTTTGGAAATATAATATAGCTTCAAAAGTAAAAAATATACTTTTTTCCAGCCTGCAAGATCATTAAGGTTGTTGCAGACATGACATCAGTGTTATTACACAGCTATTGGAAAAACTGCTGCTTTCTGTCCAGTGCATTTCATCCATTATTCACCTGGAGTGGATGTTTCAAAATAAGAGTCCATCTATTTCCAGATGCCTGAACATCAACTTGAGTTTTTAAATGATGTGACGATTCAGGCTGAAATACAACTGAAGGAGAAATGTGTCACACAAGTGACCGAGCAGGCCGCACTTCCCTTTATCACTCAGCTGTGATAAACGTGGGGAATAAGCTGCAGCTGCTGGTCTGCACACGACTTTTATTCCATAAAAGACTAAAAAGATTAGTTTAGTCACAACACATGAAAGAGGACAAGTGTGCAGGAAAAAAGAAAAGCGCTAATGAGCCAATGTGTCGAGCAGTGATGCAGAATGTGAAGTTCGTTTGAACTCCCCCTGCTCGCTGTGCCCCCAACACACGCAGTTGCATGCACACGCACATGCACAGTAGCTAAGCTCCCCTCCTTCTGTTGCTCATCACCAATTTCCTGCAATCTGATCCTGAGACCCGCAGCTTCTCTGTCGCTCTTGTTTTTTTTTTTTAATTCTAGCGTGCCCTTACTCTGCAAGGAGGTCAAGCTAAGGTTGTGATTCCATGACATCACTGTTGCCATGTCTCATAAGGCAACCCCCAGGCACAGCAAAGGCCTCTACTGCGCACAGTCACACACACACACACACAATCCCTCATTCATCACTTGTACTAAAAATACAGCCATCGCAAAATGCGTCATGCGCAAATACACCAAACATGTGTGTCCAAACAATAAAGGCAAAAAGACCCTGCACAGCTCCCCATTCATTACACATTAGTGCAAACCTGTGGCAGGTACCGTATGCATGCACATGAACACAATCAGACTTCAGATGTTTGTAACAGCCTCAACATGATCGTTTTGTAGGTTTTTTCAAGCTAAATAAATACAATCACATAAGAAGAACATATAACTACGGACAACTTTGTAATTGGTGCTGAATTTAAGCGTCAACATTTTTTTTTTAACATTTGTTTGGATTGTTGAAGCTTTATTAAAGTCCCACTGTGATTAAAAACAAAAGTACACAGATCTATTTGTCTAAAAGTGGATGAACCAGAATGGGGTGGAGCAGGGAGTTTTGTCATCATTTTTGCATATTTCTCATCCACTCCTGATTCACAACAATTAAAAAAAAAGAGCCACACAAAAATTTAATTTGAAGCTTAATTTTCTTTATACATGTCCTCCAGCATCCGAAAAATGCAATGTCAAAAACACCCAAAACCCCATTTTCATTGTAGTCTGTATTTAACCCGTACAAGCCTCTATTCTTTACAAGTGTCGATCATTAACAGTTCATCTCAGTTTTTATAAAAGGTAATCCTGAAGCAAAAACCATCTCTTGAGTCTCTGTTTCCAAAGAAGGGTATTTAAAAGAAAGTTGCTTCCAAAAGATGTCAAGCTGGCTAAACGACTAGTGCGGCTCTTTTTAGATTTGAAAACGAATGGAAATGACAATAATAGCCATTATTGCACTATTGTTACACATCATCAGAGTTAAATTTTTCAAGAAGACAGAAGACGGCTACAGTTTGTCTCTGTGTTTGGTGTAATTGTTGTGACAGTGTCAGGAAGGGACACGTTCTGACTACATTGAAAAGAAAAAACGTGTGTATTCAGCACATAATAAGCTGCATGGAAAATCAACAACAGCCACGCTGATGTCAGATGTTTGTGCTAATAATTATACTCAGGTGTAGGAACAGCTGATTAAAATGATAAATGCTAAAGAGTTAGCATCATCATTTCCAGGAACCGATTACTTTAGTTATGATTCCTAAATCATAGACTGTTAACCATGAGTCATGTGTTTTGGTTGTTTTTTTGGTTAACCTGGTTTGAACTGGTCAGAGCCTGTGACTAAGCTTTTCAGTGGC
This sequence comes from Oryzias latipes, assembly GCF_053564925.1. Taxonomy (NCBI): domain Eukaryota; kingdom Metazoa; phylum Chordata; class Actinopteri; order Beloniformes; family Adrianichthyidae; genus Oryzias; species Oryzias latipes. Next base: position 25,041,111 of record NC_136258.1, read on the forward strand.
ATTGTGGGTAATGTTTTTTTGTTTTGTTTTTTTCCATATGGGATGTGATTATCAGAGGAAAGAGGTGAAGAAAAATAAGTTTCTTGACACTAAAGTTTGTCCGCTCTCGTCCCAGCGTGAGTTTTACTTCTATTTTTCTCCTGAAGGTCTGAAGAATTTGAGTTCATAAAGGCATTGAAGGGCCCCCCCCCCCTAGTTTCTTAAATAAATTTGGCTGAGACTTGGGAAAATGTGCAGACGATTTCTTGGATACAACAGTCTGTGGCATGTGGAAATGGGAAAATGCCTCTTCTCGTCATTTAGCAGCTCTGTTTTTAAAGCAGCAAAGCCAAAACGGATTATGTGGATGTGTTGTGAAACTTTGTATGGTGAAATTGTCAGTTTTTTTTTGTTTTTTTTCCTCTTTCAACCCTAACCCATCCTATTCAGCAATGTCTGTTCTCACATTGGATTTATGGCCCAATTCAAATTTCCCACAAGGATTGTCAAATTCTCCTGAAACTTCTTTGTGAAGCCTTTCTCGTAACTCCGTTTTGGATAATTAGTTTTGATAAGTTATTACACTTTGTTAATTGCTGTTTTTGCCCTCTCTGTCTCTCCGCAGATCATGACTTGGAGGGGAAGCGCGTTCAAGAAATGCTGTCTACAATCGAGAAACCACAGGTTTGTGTCCGCCCAATTCCAATCACCCCAATGATTAACAGAAAAATGCATTATAATAGCAACAACCCCTTAGGTGAACACGTCAAAACTTTCATTTATCTCCCTACAAGCCTCTGATAACTCCATCCTTTTCTCAAAGCAGCCACTAGAGGGCGGCATTTTATCATTCTCTTCTGGCTCCCCGTTCATCTATTGAAAAAAAAGGCTGTTAACACTTTCCCCCCTCCTCCTGGGAATGTGAATGAATGAGACCACGCCGTGCAGACTTGCTTTGCTAAAAGAAGAATTGCTCGCTCACACTTTAAGAGCCTGGGCAGCAGGCCGTGCAATTGAACACTTTGACATATCGGGTTTGTAAGGGGTGGAAATAGAAAAGGGGGGAAAAAGCAGCAGTGACAGACTCAGAAATTGCAGAATAAAAGATGGGCGCGCTCCAGAAATCTGTCAGCTCGCCTCAGATGACCCCAGAGTTGACACAGCCTTGGTATGAGGGTTTTAAAGGATGCCTCCAGTTTAATTACCGCTTTGTCCCATTCTTAAATTGGAATTGTATTTATGTACGAGCAGACACGTTTACAAAGACTGACTGTAAATGTTCCCGTTGATAGATTTTTCCAAAACCCTTTTTGAGATTTTTGAAATATCCAGCAACAAGCACAGAAAGGAGAGGAATCAACAAAGCAAGCAAACATCCGTGCATTTCTATCCCCATAAACTAACGTCAGCGTTGAGCTAAAGGGGCAGTTTTTTTTTCATAAACCCCCCCACATAAATATGGCCGTGATTGATACTGTACATGATGTGTGCACAAACACAGATGCCGTTCCGTGGGAGATTGGTGTTTATATTCACTCGATGTTGTGACCTTTCTAATGCAACCATTAATCGTCTTTTTCTTTGAGATTTGGAGCAAAAGAGGCAGAAGTTTGGAAAATTCTCTTTGCTTTTCTTCTACTTCCCAGCTTGTTTACCTCCTCTTTTCTCGTGTCTTTTCCTTGGTCCTCCCTGTGAGCTGGTTGTGTGTTTTGAGCATCAGAGAGAGGAAAGAGTCATCACATTACATGACAAATGGGACACTGAATCACTGCCAAACTATTTCATCATTTCAAAGATTGATTTGATTTGTGATTCAATGGGTTTTGATAAAACATCAACATGTTTATCAAAATTTCCCTTTTAGAACCAATTTATCATTTATCCTGTGGTTTCAGCTATGTAAAGGCTGAACTTTCATTGATAACATTTTGGATTCCTTTATTTAAAAACAGAATTTTCTTTCTGTTTGGTATTCTCAAATGCAAAGAGTTGATTTAAAAGAAAATCGAGTTCTGGGTTTGACTTTTTTTTTCTATGAAAACGGTTAATTGATTTCGCCATTAGGGATTTTTGTTGTGGTTGTGAAAACTGATTTTATTCACTGATTGTGCAAACAAAACTCCAAAGACAGGAGCTTGGTGCATGAACATTCACGCAGACGTCCAAACAGGCTGAGACCTGTGTTTGTTTACATTTTGTTTTTGATTTCTGTTATTTAGCAAATGAGCTTAAAATAGATTTTTTTAAAATAATTAATTTAATGATTTGGCTTTTGCATTTTGACATGAGAGTTTCCTTTTTTTGTTTTGGAGCAAATGAACTTAAAATAGTTGCTAAATATAGAAAAGGATCCAGTTGTACTTTTTTTTGTGTTGCTGTTGTCAGTTTTTGTGTTTTGACTTAACATAAACATGCAAAAAGCTGCTGTTCGGACAGCTGGATAGCAGCTTTTTACAGCTTTCCCACCCATTTAAGGTGGATTAAAGAGGGAAAGGAGCTTTTGCAAAGGAATTAAGTTTAAAAAAAGAATTGTTTTTTTTTTTTGGGCAGGTGACCAATATTCAGGCGCGGGCTGCTCGGCTGTCGTGGGCCCCCCCAGCTGGGCTGGTGAACAGGCATAGTAATGGGATGCCGGTGTCCTGGTCCTATGAGGTCTCCCTGTCAGATAAGGGAAAGGATGGAAAGTATCGGCTTATTTACAGGTGAGCATCTCGTCTCGGGCTGAAGGGGAAAAGGCTGGGATATCTGCACAGAGCGATTCCTGTTTTACTCTTTGGTCTTTTCTGTTTGTTTCTCAGTGGTGAAGAGTTGGAATATCATCTGAAAGATCTAAGGCCAGCGACAGACTACCACGTACGGTAAGAAGAGATCTCTTTTTTTTTTGTGTGCTAAACTTTTTTGAAGATGCGTTTTTGTGAAAAACCAGAGGCAGTTCAGCTTAGTTCAATACTTTTAAGTATTTAAGGGAGCAGAATCCCATTGTTTAGTGTGAGAGAGAACAACATAAAAACAAACAAAAAGAAAAAACTGTAGTAAAATGAATCTCAGATTATTTGCTGTTTTAAAATTAGCTGATGTCAGATTTTGTCTCACAAACTGCAATTGTGCACGTTAGTGGTCTACAAGTAGATCCTAAAACATTTTTTCAGATGATTTGGATGCAGATTTAAGACTTTTTAGGCAACAATCTAATGATCAATTTTGGAATCTGTCTTCATTCTGTTAGTCTAGATAATGTTTACGCCTTTTTAAATTCTTTTACGTGAAAGGATGGCAGTGTTTGTATCCTCTTATGGTTAAAATGGAAGTGGAAATCATCATTTCTATGTTTACAATCTTAGAATCTCTGAGATTTTTTTTTTTTTTGTCTTTGGTTGCCCAAATTGGATGTGAATGTTTTTCATGACAGATTATGTGCTTCCTTTTTAGGGTGTTGGCGATGTACAATTCTGTTCGGGGGTCGTGTTCTGAGCCCGTTTCATTTACAACGCACTGCAGCGTCCCCGATGTCCCGTTACCCCCAAAGCTGTCCCAACGCAGTAAGACTACGCTCAGCCTACAGTGGAAGGTACAACCAACTAACTAATGGCAAAAATATCTTTGCCCGTTAAACACCTGTCCTTCTCAAAACAGATTGAAAAAAATCTAGAATACAAACTGTTTTCCCTTGTTATAAGTGAAAGAATGTGCCATTAGAACTACTGGAATTAGTGTTGGTAAGATTTCTTCAAATATGTTGGGATGTTCTGCTCTTTTAAGACAAAATGGAATCTTGAGATTTGCTATGCGCACTCATAATTAGGGGTTTTGCTCTGATAATTAGAAATATCATGTCTTAAAATAAGCATGTAGCATAAGCAGGTGGATACATTTACACATATTCCTTAAAAATACTACATTTTAAGCGCTACAACTCTCCCAACTATCCCTATTTTAAGATCAATTAAAAGCTTTTATTGTTAGAGATGCCAATTAAAATACAATGTTTTCAATCAGTCAAGCAATTTATTATTTGTAGAGCATTTACTGTATAAAAGCAGAGGCAACCAAAGTGCTGAACATAAAATCAAATGTAAGTAAAATCACTAAACAACATGATACAATACAGAAACCATAACAATAAAACAAAAAAATCAATTAAACAATAAAAGCAATAAAGCAATGAAAAAAAGAAGATAATAAAATTAACTAAATTAATAAGCTGGCCCACCAGATCTGCTCACTGGAGTTAAAAGCCTGAGTAAAAAGATTTTTAAAAGTGTATTAAAATCACTGACGGTTCTGGCAGACCTCACAGAAAGGATCAAAAGACTCAAGATTCATTCAAGGTTTAATGTCTTAAAACAAGATCTTACTGAAAGGTTCCAGGTGAGTTTGTTTTGTCTTATATCAAGTGGAATAAGATATTTCAACTAGAAACTAGACAAAAAAAACCGAGAGATTTTCAGTTTTTGCAGTGTGCTGGGAAAGCCGACGCTTTTCTGCATTTTCCAGCTTGATTTTTATCAGTTAAATAGGCGCTTTTGACTTCTTTCATGCTGCTATCAGAGTTCATCTCTGCATCCTCGCTGACCTCTGCTGCACAAGTCACTTTTTTTTATCTGCTCACTCTGCCACTGATAAAGAGGAGCATCAATCACCTCCGACAGGAAATGAGGTTGATCATGAGAGCACAGCGGGTATTTTGTCAAGTCTTTCAACCTTGCCTAATCTCTCCCGTGTCTCTTCGTCCTCGCCTGAACCCTGCAGCCGCCAGGCGACAACGGATCCAAAATTGTGAACTACCTGCTGGAGTGGGACGAGGTAACTGATTCCCTACGGTGGAGCGCAGCTCGGCGTCTCTCGTTTCTCACCTTTTCCTTCTTTGTTTCCCTGCAGGGAAAGAAGAACAATGTTTTCAGAGAATGTTACTTTGGGAATCAGAGACACTATAGGGTGACACGGCTGTTCCCCGCCTGTTGCTACACGTTCAGAGTGGCGGCGCATAACGACATTGGCACGAGGTACTGTCACCCATTCATGCATGTGTTATACAAACCAGCAAGTGACAACGCATGAACATAACCTCATAAATACGTGGATGGAGAGGAGATGTTGTAGCTTCTTCATGCACTTCATTATGCACCGCTGTGATGGAAGCATGCAGCCTGTTTCAAGCCGTTATCCTGTGTGTGACACCTTCCTTTACTCCTTTTCTTTCCGCTTCTTTCACACCTTCTCCTGGTCATTATGTTAGTGTGAAAAAGGGTGGAGAGGATAGAAAAAAAGAGACAATTGCACTGTGTAGTCCTTGCAGGGCTCAAAGAAAGGTCAAATCAGCGTTAAATTTAAAGGCTGAGGGAGCTTTTTCTTTTTCACAAAAATATTCTTAATTACTGCCTTTCCTGATAAAACAAATTGCAGAGGTTTCTCCTCCTGCTTGTAGATTTTACTTAATCTGTGACGACTCCACTTTTGATTCTGCAAGTGTCCTCAGCCGGCAGTCTCAAATGCAGTTTCAGCTCTGCCAAAATAAACACTCCCTTTCATTTAGACCTCATCTCCTCCTGCTCTGCACTTAAAGTGGAGCGGACACATCTTCTCTGTCTCTAACTGGAGTGTCGTTTGTGCAGCGGCTTCAGCTCAGACGTGGCGTTCTACACCGTGGGCACGCTGCCCGCTCTGCCTCTGGCACCACGGCTGGTCAGGGCAGGGGTGTCCTGGGTGACCCTGGAGTGGGCTCGCCCCGATGGCAGTTCCAATGAAGAGCAGCTCAAGTATACGCTTGAGATGCAAGAGGACAACAGCGTGAGTGCCATCAAACACACAAGAATAAGACTGAGACATCTTACTGTAGTAAACCCAGGAGGTTTTCATAATTATACTGGGGGGCTTTCACAATAAAAGTCTACTTTTTTTGTAGTCTTTACTGTAATTTACTCAGATTTCCTGAAAGTAATAGAGAAATTACGTTACCTTTTTGAATTTAATGCATGAAAATTAAAATAGAGCACAAAAAAGTCTAGAAAATTGGTATAAATTAAGTACAAAATAATGTAGTTTTGATGGTAAGGAAGGTAAAATTAGACAATATCAATATGACTGACTTTTTATTATTATTGTAACCCTCTTGGATGGATGTGAAAAAGGATATCTTAAGTTAAAATGATGGTCACCATCAGCAGATAGACATATTTTGTTAGTTGGTTCATTCAGCAAAAGCTTTTGAAATTCACCACATTGGCAGAGGAATTTCTAAATGGATGCTGCAGTCCAGCATTTAAATATAAAGATAAAAAAGGATAAGTCAGGTATAATTTTATCACAGTTGAAGTTTTAACATTTTACCCAGAATTCCATTGTATAAAAAAATTGTAATTTTGCTAAAATTAGCTAAATCCATTCTAAAAACACAAACACTAACATGGACTTTCTCTTACTTATAATTTGAAAAAAGGTGACTTACTTAATACTGTTTTATTTATCTTATAATTTGAGCACTTATTATTTTTAAAAAAATACTTGCAAACTAAAAAGTATCAAGGAGAAAATTGTGTACTGCTGTAATGTGACTCTAAAGAGTCCCGTCTTTTATCTTTCTATTTACTGTATATATTATGTGTAAAACCTTGAGTTAACCACTATGAGGTTATATTTTTGATGTTCGTATTTTAAGCTAAAAATGTCCTAAAACCAAACCAAAGCCCTATTGTCTCTCCTACAGGGAACAGACTTTTATCCAAAGTACACTGGAGAAAACTTGACCTGTACTGTACAAGGCCTGAAGAGAAGTACACAGTACAAATTCAGGGTGAGTCTTCGTTTCTGTATACTACTGTAGCTACTATTACACATTTGCTGAGCTGGAATACAACAGTGCTGATTTACTTTTTTAGCATTTTGACAACAGAAATAGTGTTTTTGTAACGTTTGACCATCTGTTTTTTAATTTAATTTTTAATTTTTCTGTCTCTTAAAATCAATCAACTATAAGTCATTAATGGTAGAAATTTAAAATCTTTTAAGGAACACAAAACATAAAGTTGTTACCCAGCATCCATCAGTAGCACTGTAGCATTACGCCACCAGAGAATTGGCTGCTATTTAACACGGGGAAACGAGGCAATTCACCTGCTGTTTGTCAAGAGGAGAGCCCAGTTTGGTTCATCCTTTGATCGAAACTGCTTCTAATGTAAGGAACCTTTTGAGACTGAATGTACCGCGTCTCTGTGAGTACAGGGGTCTTCATGACTCTTCAGATGTGCATGATGAGGCTGCTTGTGACACTTGATCACACACATTATCAAACTGCCGGGGTTTGGAGGAAGAAACGTGTAGGAAAAAAGGAAGTTGCATCCAATTAACAAAATGCTTTTTTCTTTTGAAAGATTCTCCTGAGTTGACTGGATTTCTGTAGATCTCTTTATGTCTCTTGTTGGTTGTTCTTTCTGCAGCTCATTGCGTCAAACATGGAGGTAAAGAGCAGTCCAAGTGAAGTATTGGTGTGCACCACCAACCCAGACAAGCCAGGGCCTCCATCTACACCCTGTGTCACCGCGGCAACGCCTTACGGCTTCACCGTCACATGGGGTATGCAGCTCAAACTAGCAAATGTGCTTTGAGACGTTTTTTTTTGTGTGTGTGTGTGTGGGGGGGTCTACTTTGTGGTATTAAAACCAGTCCAAAAATTTAAATTTGATGAATTTGATCTATTCCTTCCACAGACCCTCCCCGGGACAACGGCGGCGCAGAAGCTCTTACGTACCTGCTAGAAATCTCAGAGGGAAGCTCTGAAGGTACGGAGATTCATTCAGAAGCTCTTTTTATTTACCACACAGCAACTAATTCAGTCATTTGTCTTTCTGCACTCGGCTTCTTTTCTTGGAAGAAAAGCTGTAATGATTTACTTCAATTGAACTGGAAGCCAAATGTGTCCCCAGTTTAATTAAGAGACGCAATTGGTAATTGGTATCCTTTAGTCAACAACATCCTGGATCAATGTAGCACCAGATCTGATTACGTTTTTGAGGAAACAGTTGATGTATCTGGAGATTTATGTGCAAAAAAGCAGAAAATGTGCAACAGTTTTCTCGCGTGTTTGTGCAGAAAACCAGTGGGAGGTTGCATACAGTGGTCCGGCGACAGAATGTGTGTGTGAGCGGCTGACACCTGGGACCTTTTATCGCCTGCGTGTGTGCAGCATCTCCACCGGAGGACACAGCCAGGTGAGACACGCCCCTGCCTTTTTCCAAAACAAAGAAATCTGATCATTTGATGACAATCCTTCAAATTCAACTAAATGACTTTTTAATTGGGTTCTTCTGTCTTTTTATGAGTTCTTGTTCTGATTCCTGTTTATTTCTGCTCCTAAAGTGCACCGTTAGCGTTCCGGTCCGCACTTTAAGTGTCCCGCCGGGTCCCTGCAAGCCGCCAAGGATTGTGGGTAAACCCAAACACAAGGAAGTGCAGCTAGAGTGGGGTGAGTAGAGAACACGGGAATACCCTGCTGAGCTTTATTTTTCTCCCCAAACATTTGCATATTAGGTGAGCTAAATCACCTTCTGGAAAACATAATTGGGTTCTTTGGCCGGCTCAAACAGAAGTGAAGTCGACCATGTTTCATCTTAATTGAGCCCCAATTCGTCTCATTAAATGTCTAAGCTACGCTCATATGTGGTTTAACTCGTCTAATGTCAGCCCATTATTGCAGATTGGTAGGGCTATCTGTTGGCAGCCAAAAGGCTGGCAGCTGGCCCTGCCGAGGAAGTTGGTTCTTAAACCAGCTTCATGCAGCTGCTCGTTTCTCTAATCAGCTCAAATTCAGACAACGCTGCTGCAATTATTGGCTGCAGCTGAAGGTCAGCCGGGATATATTAAAGGGTTTTCCCCAATGCAATGTTCTCATCGTTTAGTACTTTGATGCTCCTGTGAGCAAGATGAAGAAAAGGCATCTAATCAATCTCTGAGTCATTAGAAGATTCATCACATATTCTGGAATAAACCTCACATTTGCTGCAAATTCTTGGTTTTCAGTTCATCTAATTTTATGTAAACTGACAGTAAATTGTTGTTATTTTTTTGTTTTCTTCCTGTTGCATCTGCAGACTCTCCTGTGTGTGAAGGGGTGTGTGAAGAGTGTGTGTACAGCCTGGAGATGAGTGAGGGGGACACCACTCCAGCAGAGGTGTACCACGGCCTGGAGCTGCAGTGCACCGTGGCTAGCTTGCTTCCCGGAGCGACGTACAGCTTCAGACTGAGAGCGGCAAATGAGGCAGGGGTGAGAAAACCACTGGTTAACAAGAAGCCCCCCTTCATGAGAATAAAAATAGTGACATGTTCCTCGAGGAAAATTCATGGGCGTTAAACGGACATGACTTTGGTGACGTCAGTGCTTAATTTATTGTAATTATGTGGTTATGACGGAAAACAAACCTCAAACCGATTAGATGGACCATTTATGTGCATTTTACAATGATAACTCAACAAGAACTGATCTATCTTTGCAATGAGGTCAAAACTTAGACATAAAATAACCTATTTTTAACGTAGTTTACTGAATCTGCTGGATTTTTAAAGTTTTGCTCCTTATCTGATAGTACATTTTTGTTTTTTGTTGAAAAGTCATGAATTAAGTCAATTTATTTTTCTATTTTTCCCTGTCTACAACCACTTTTGGTAAAACAAATAAATGAATAAACTGCAAACCAACCCTAACCATGTTGCTGTTTAAAGGGTTCTTTGAAGTGTTTTATTTGCGTTTCCTTCAGTTTGGGCCATACTCTGAGGTGACAGAAGTAACCACCGCAGCCGGACCTCCTGGACAGTGTGGGTCGCCACTTATCGCTCTTACGAATAACACCTGTGTATCAATCAACTGGGAGGTGAGACTAACTCAACTGAGCATTAATCTTTTTATCGAAGCAATGCAGGGAAAACTAATATGTGATGGAGACGCTGATTTTGACGATGGAAGACAAATAATAAGAAAATTAAGCTTAAAATTTAAACGGCTGGATAGCTTCAATATTGCTCACCGTTTTTGTTGTACCGGTAATGTTAGGTTGGAGGGTGTAATGGGCTTTAAGGTAGCGGGGCAGTGTGTTAACAGAGAACTGAGAGGAAGGGGGGAGGCACTCTGTTCCAATGGTGTTCCAATGGTCCCGCCCACAACTTACAGGCAAATTTCTTCTGAACTCCTGCCATTTTACAGAATCTATGTCCTAGAAAATGACACAGGGTTTTTGATTTAGCCCAAAAATGACATAATCACAATTAAAAGACCATTGGGAATATTTTTATAATGGATCAAAAGATGATCTGAGTGAAGTTGCCTTGAAGGGTCAACCGACACTGTTTTTAACGAAGACAGAACTCAAGACATTTGAATGGTCCTCCTGAGCTACAGATGAGTGCCCCAATGCAAAATTTTGTTCTTACAGTCTATAATTTCCTATTGCAGTCTTTTAAAAAGAAGAGATAAAAAAATGGCCCCTGTTTAGCTGCTAATTGAAGGAAACCCTGTGATCCCTCTGTTCTTTGGCTTACATTAATGTGGCATTAAATTGGTTTTCTGCTTTCAGAGAGAAAGCCTTTGAGGTAGCTCTGAGTCTAACAGGTTTTTATCCATTACAACCTGCTGGTGCATACAGGGCTTTTACCTTACATGTAGGTGGGGATCTAAAAAATGGGAAACAGGGCCGCTTAAAAAAAAACAAAAACAAAAACCTAGAACCCTAAACTCTGCTCAGCATGGAAGACTCAGTTTGGGTTTTAATGAAAAACACAAATGCAGTCAATGAGAAATAAGCTGGCTTGCTAGCAGGAGGTACATGTTGCATTGCATCCAGCAGCGTTGATGTCAGGTGTGCATTGATTTCATGAGCTGATCGTGTGTTTCCATTTGCTGCAGAGCCCCGAGGGTTCGGGTACAGACATCTCTGAATATCGATTGGAGTGGGCGAGGGAAGATGAACCCATGGAGCTCATCTACTGTGGGCCAGCCACACAGTGTGAACTGTCAGACCTGACGCCTGCGACAGATTACTGCTGCCGGCTACAGGTAACAAGCACTTGGATAAGGATTATAATAAGGATTCTCTGACAGACGAGCTAAGAAAAGCAGAAAGCAGACAATCACAACAGAAAGTAGCACTAGCAGATTTACACAACCAGGACCACAACCAGATATTTTTGTGCCTCAATACTACAGTCCGGTGCATAAGTAGGTGCCGTTTGGTATTGTGTGTGTGTGTACTTGCCCAACGCACACAGAGTTCTGATGCCCCTTCTAAAACTACATCCAATAACATCATGTTTTATGGCCTCTTCCTTTATTGGCTCATTTATAACAAGGACAAAACAAAGGTCAGCCTAATTTCCTTTTCACTGGAACGGTTTGTGTGCCAACGGTTTGTCTACAGGTTACTGTCCACTGCAGGGTGCGGTACACACATGTGACTGCAATGGCTCTCAATCACGACAGGCTTCAAATGTGCTGAACTCTTTGTCTTCCTGCGTGGCGCTTCAGCTCAACGTGCTTTATGGTGGGGGCTGAGTGTGCTTTTGAGCCTCGCCGAAGTAAACATTGCAGCCAATAAGAAGAGATTTTTTTCTTAAACACTTGAAGTTAGGTGCTTATGGAAACTTCATAAAGCTGTTTGATAATAATAATTGTTACTTTATTTATCCCACAATGGGGAAATTGTTCTCCGCATTTGACCCATCCCCTGGGGGAGCGGTGAGCTGCAGGCGACCCACGCTCGGGAGGCAGTAGCGTTAAGGGTCTTGCCCATCACCCCTCACTAGGTGATGTTAATTGCTCGCCATTGATATGGTAATTGCCCCGATTACCATTGTTTATTCCCTTCCAGGAATCGAACCCTGGTTTCCTGCGTGGTAATCTTTCACCTTACCAACCGACTTTCAAGTCCATTTAAGGCATAAATATAATGGTGTTTCTCAAAACGGCATCAAAATGTAGTGCGGGGGCTCCTGTTACAGCCTTTTATTTATGGCTCGGTTTATCTGCTCCTCAGGTTTCACTGCGACTGATCCAAACTATTGACAAATTAGCTCGATTAGGTTGGTGATTTGTGGTATTTTAGGCATCTGTAAATCCAAACTGCTGATTATTCATTTATGGGCGAAGCTTTTATGAAGCAGACGTATCTCTGCAACTGATTAGAATGTTTGCCAGAGTCCATCAGGTGTTTAGTGGAGGAAACAGCAGGTACATTTAAATATATTTAACTGATAAAATGACAGTTTTTCCCAGAGCTCCCTTTGCTTCTGTGCCATGCTCAGGCGGTGAATCATGCCGGTGCTGGTCCATTCAGCGAGAAGGTGAGCTTCCGGACGCCAGCGACAAACCCTGACCAGGTGTCATCTCTCATGCTGCTGGACCCTCCATCGTCCCCGGAGACGGGCCACTCCCCGTCTACCTGCCTCCTCCTGAAGTGGGACGAGCCCAGCAGCAATGGGGCCGACATCACATCGTACCTGATCACCCTGGGTAACCAGACCATCACTGTGGAGTCGGGGACGAGTCACCTGGTCACGGACCTGCAGCCAGACACCGAATACAGGTGACTACTGCTTAGGCGTAAGCCCATCCCACTCCTCGAACAAGGGTGGGATTATATAAATTTGCTTCCTTCCACTCCCTTTCAAGCAATCTTTAATTTAATATCTAATCATCCTAAATTTGACTCGTCTTTGTAGGAATGTGTCGCTTCTGATTGTATTGTTTTGTGCATTATTCTTATTTGATTGCTTGAAATAAACCATCTCAAATAAAAAAAATGTAATCAGTTAAGCTGATGATTATCTAAAGGAGCCATTAGGTCATTTATATTAAAGCTCAGTAGTGATTTCATGGATGTTCCATCAACCGTCCATCTCCTCTGTAATGAAGACTCTGTGTCCTTAAAGAAAAGTGATACTGCTCCTAAATTCTGTCTCAAGTGACCAAAAATACATGGGGCCAAAGAAACAAAGGAGTGATGCACAAAGACCATTTAGGGTGATGATTGATTGTGATTAAAATGTACCAGACTGTTTTCATCGCACTTAAGACAGTAGTAATTGTAAGTGCAGACGCATCATTGGTGGAAGAGCATGTGGGATGTTTTTGTAAGCTGTGATGTAACTCGGCAGTAAACAACTGCTTAGTCATCAGTATTCTCAGCCACGGCTGCAATGGCCGTGGCGACCACTCCGTTTGTTTGTGTGCATATGATTGCGTGTTGAGTACCCTGAAAGAAGCATGGAGTTCATGCGAAAAGCTGTCTTCTTCCCAACCTTTTTTTTTCCTGTCCCCATGTCAGACTGCTCTCTTGCACAACGGCTGCCAGTGAACCCAAAACACCACATCAACATATGTTTTTTATGGTCCTGCTTGCTTCCAACCACCTGTTTCCCTTTAGCCTTTAACCAGCAGTGTGTAGGTGAGGAGATCTGGACAAAACTTAGGCTGGGAGTTGTGAACTCAGCTGTGAGCCCCTTTTCCATGCCTGCTCTTAGTGCTAACGGGAAACTGGATCCTTCATTCCTCTGTTCTACAAAGCTCTATTATGTGAGCCTGGGTTAAAAAAATAAGAAAGTATTTAACATATTAAAACTGTTTTTTTTTTAATTGAAAACCTTTTCCTTTTTAGACAGAAAAATGCTTTTCCATTAGTTTCATTGTAAAAATAATTATTTTATTTATAAAAGTTCCACCTTTGCTCAGCTTGAATCACCAGTTGTATGAAAACTATTATGTTTTGTTGTTTTTTTTTTTTTACCAAATTAGTTTATTTTGGTCTTTTTAATTAAAAAAAAAGGATGTTTAATCAATCAAGTCAAATTGTGGAGTAAACCCCAGCTTTACTGACAAATTAGTCTCATCGTTCCCCAAGGATGAGCCCTGTAACCCTAACACCATAGCTCTGGGAGTCATTCAGACCCTCAGACCTTAGGTGGAGATCCAAACTGGTTTAAATTGAAAGTTTATCAGCAGAACGAATTGGCTTCCTCCCGCAGAAGATCAGTTTGTAGCCATACATCCTTACATCTTCTTGTTGAGATAAGATCCACACCCAGGCAAAGAGTCTCAAACACTTTATTCCAGTTTCTTTTTTTAACACTACCTGCCTCCATATCACTTCAAAATAACAGGCAGACATCCTTATTCATCTTAATCTCTGGTTAACCTGTATGCTTGATTGCACCGTGGATGGATGGGAGAATGCTGCCCTTTCTCCTTCTTCTTCACCTAGCTGCAGGTAAAGGTTACAGTAACATAAAGTCAGCAGTTAAATGTCAAGAGGTGGATGTTTTCTAGCATGGAAAAAAATCAGATAATGGCATTTGGACAAGTGTGGAAGGGGGTGGGGATTCCTAGAAGTGAAGCATCAGGGGACTTTCAAGAACAAAATCTATCTAGGACTGTACTTTCTGTTGTTTTCGCAGTGGGACCTGCCTGTGTTATGATTTTTTTTTTCTCCTGGTGACTTCAACATTGGACACAGTTTGGCAAATGATGTATGAACATGTATAGCAAACAATATCTAAAGAAAAATTTTTAAAGAGCCATTTCCCTCTTGTTTAATTTTTATTTTTTTAAACTTCCAGTGTGCAGATCCATGCAGTCAACGCCATTGGCCCCGGTCCCTTAAGTGCACCTATTTTGGCAAGAACGCGCCCCCTCCCTCCACCCCCGCCTCCCCTGGAGTGTTCGGCGGCCGGTCCTCAGAGCCTGAAGCTGAAGTGGAGCGAAAACGCAGGGCACGCACGTGCTCTGCTGGCAGACGAAATCGTCTACACGCTACAGATGGAGGACAAGAACCACAGGTGATCACATACCAATGGTGTTTGTTTGAAAATAATCTTTAGAGGGGAACATCTACAAAAAAAAGGGGTTCCATAGGTCCATCTGTGTGCAATTTAAACTTCATGTCACTACAGTGTGAGATGTCCCTGCAAAAGTCTGCAGGTCTGATCAGCTTATAACAGAATATAAAACAAATGTAGCATCTTAAAGTCCAACTCCAATCATCTTTTGAAGTGTTTCAAGTGGTCTTTTCACTATTATTTTGCCATTTGTAACCAAAATAAAAAACTTTCTAGACATCATTATCATTATCTTAAACATAGTTTCTGCAGAGCAGGAGTAGTTCATTAGAATTTTGTGGGCAGGACTGTTGGTCCGGTGAAATCTTGCCCACCTTTCCCATCATGCCTTTGTTCGCACTGTATAGTGTTGATCCAGATGCCGGCTCAGACGAGGAAAAAAGACGTACATAGATCGATTTGTCTGAAAGTGGATGCATCAGAATGGAGGGGAGCTTGTGGCCTGCCGATTTGTTAAATTCTACGTCGTAAAAACACTTTTTTTTTCTTTTTTCAACCGCATATTTTCATACCCTCCTTATTCACCACGATTTGAACAAAGAAACGCTTACAAATAAAATGTTAAGCTTAAATTTCTATATATATGTCGTCCTCCATGAGAGAAATGCTACAAGAACATGTTAAAAACAGCAAAAACACATTTTTCATTGGAGTGGATCTTTAAGGGATAAAAATTATTCAGACATAAATTTCAAAAATAATTATTTTGATCTTTTCCACATTAAAGAGTCAAAATGAAAGTAACTAAATTGCAGATTTTGACATTAATTAGAAATCGAACATTTCGGATGTGCAGTCTGAAATTTGACCAAAGGTTTTCTGCTTGTTATTTTAAATGTTATTTTTGACTCATTACTGCTGCACTTTTGCTGAAGCCTCAGCTGGTCAATACACGACCTGTGTGCATCCTCCACGAGGCTGTGTGTAGGAACAGTAACTACATGTACCATGGAGTAGTCATGTTGGGAGTATTTGTAGCCAGCTGGGAAGCCGTCTCCCATAATAAACACTTAACTGGTCAAAGAGGAGCAGGAGACAGAGGAGGAAAGAGAATTAACAGACTGGGACTGGAAGAGGATGGATGTAAGCGCCAAGGTAATTACACACCCGGACAAATCGCAGGGTGATGTTTTTAAAAAAATCAATGTTTGATGTTAAGGGAATATGGGACCCCACCTCCAAACACACTGTGAAACCATCCACCATCTCTGTCAGCCAGTGTGTGAGTTTAAATTAGGACCTGGCTGGCACCAATTTGGCACCCAGGTATCTTGGCAACCCTGGAATAAGTTACAGAGGGGGGAGAGAATGCAACAGACGGAGATGTTCACAACAAGCTGTGATCTGTGATCACATGCTTGGTCGGGCCGTGCGCTCTCACCTGCCAGACAAAGAGCAGTTATTTACTGTGGATGCGTTCCTGCAACACCTGTAGGGTTTCTGGCAGCGTTTTCATGAACATTAAGGCACCAAATTAATTTGTCAGGGATTTTTATATGCTCAGTTTTGCAAGGTTTGTTACAAAAGACCTGGGAAAATGTATTGAATTTCTAAAAACAAGATTTTAAATCTTTGCAAGTATTAATTAGTTTGCAGCGTAAGAGGAGAGTGTATTTTTCAGTTTTTCTTGAACTTTTAAACCTCGACTGGGTGTTAAAAACAAACAAACTGTAAATCTGTTTTTACTCTCCTATATCACAACGTTTTTTATTAAATTATGTCTTTTTAATCTCACTAATATGATTTCTGCAACATTTGTGTTGCATGTGTTTCTTTATTTCTTTTTTTATATTGCAAATGTGAGAACCCTAACACTTTGCATTTGTTGATTAAATTTACAAGAGCTTAATGATTATTTCTCAAAGATTTCAAAATGGAGATGAATGTCTCCCCCCTCTCGCTGGTGGTCTTTTTTTTTTTCTCTGCTCTCTATGTGTCACACCGGCTCTCTGTTAATAAACTTTAGGGAGAGACTCTGTTATCCAGGAAAATAGCTGGTGTTTGTCTGAAAAAGCTCTCTGCCCCTGGGGAAAAAGTCACACTGAGGGAAAAAAAAAGTTTTCTTGTTGTGAAAGGAAAACGATGTCAATGGAAAAAAGTAAATAGACAAAATACAGCAACGGAAGAATAAAAAGAAAAGTATAAAGAGAAATTTGGTAAAATTTTTCCCACTCTGATCATGTTTTGATCAATCTCAAAAGCGTTCCCAGTGGTGTTTTAATTATGATTATTCAATTTAAAGCAAAAAAACCCTGTAATTTTCTAGGACAGTCCTGCAGAGCGGCAGTGGTTCATTAGAAATGCACCTTTAAGTTGTTGGCGGGACAGTTGGCATAAAGCACCCCCCCCCCCTTAACATCACACATAGAGAGCTCTGTTTAGACACTCTCCTGCTAACTTGCAGCCACTCACAGCCACAACCTAACATTACCAGTCCAAAAACAGCCTTTTTTGCGCTCCTAATAATTTGATTAAAGAAATACTTAGGAATGCAATTTTAAGTTTTATTATCTTTATGCATTGTGAAAAAAACGGGTTAGAAAAACAAAAACACCATTTTCATTGTAGTGGGTCCTTAAAATTTTTAATTTGAAATAGTTGATTTCGAAAATGTCTTTATGTTCTATGAGTTTTGTTTCTTGTCTGTCATGTTGTACACATAAGCAGACGGCAGTGCCATCATAGGTCATACATGCTTCTGCACATCCTGGAGTCAAAGCCCCTCTGCGATCTGAGATCCCACCGCCCACCCCTGAAAGCGGTATATGTCAGGAAAATCCAACATATTCCACTGACCGTTTCTAGGCCATATAGCGCACTGATTTACCCAGTAATGGTTGTGCGTGTGATTTATGGCTTCCATCTACAGCCGGGTCAGACGGGATGCTCGGGTGCGTAGCTGCTGCATTAGCGGTGTGTCGCTGTCTCTTGCAGGGGAGTATGAACTGAGCTGCTTTCAGGGTGCACTTCTCCTGTTTCCCTTTTGCTCTTTCACCACGCCGTGGCAGAAGGAATTAGCGGGGCTGTTTGCGTTCATACAGGGAAATAAACATGGCAAGCTTCGCTGCTAATGTTTGCTGTGACACAGGCAGAGTGCTTTGAAAGAGCTGCAAGTATGGCACAATAAAGCATTCAGATGAGGTAACAAATATGGTAATGTCAGGCTGCCCCTTCTGCAGATCTAATCGGGGAATTCTCTGTGAATGTTTTTGACTTTAACCGGCCTCTGTGCCGTCTCCTGTGGTCTCTGTCTCTGTCCTCTGATCTAATTTTGTTTATTAATTTAGTTGCGTATTTATTGGCTGGGGGACTTTACTTCTACTTTGTGTTTTTCTTTTTGTTTTGTTTTCTTCTAATTTAGCTTCTTTTCATTTTCTTCAAAATATTCAATTTTTTTACATATCTTTTAATCTTTATCCCTCTTTCATGCTCAATGTGATTTTACCTTTGTCTCCTTGTGTATAGACTTGTTGCTCAAGCTCCCCCCCTCCACCCAGCTCCTTTATGTCCCTTCATTTTGTTTGCTTTATTATTTCCCCTCATAAAACTGGATGAGTTTGATTTTTTTTCTTTTTTTTTTTACCTTCTCATTTTACTCATCTGCCTCCACAATGCCCTCCCTGCTGGTAATTTGCAGGCATGCTATGGAAACAGTTGGTGTTGTTGCAAGTAAAAGCATTTATTGTCAAAGTAAAAGATTGGTTTAAGAAGAATGCAGATGGAGAAATAACAGTGACGCCAAAGAATCATCCATCTGTTTGCTTACAAGCTCCTTCTTTATTTTTATTTTTTGCAAGTCTCATTCAATTTAAAGCCTGTCTTAGATTCATTCAATTGGCTGAGCAATTTCTTTTGTACTGCTGCCTCAGTTGCTTTTTGTAAACGTTTTTTTTTCTGTCCAGGGTATTATGAAAAAAGACCAAACAGATAAAGATGAACTTGCCATTTTTTTTAAAGGGAGTTAAGGCAACTCTGCACACTCAGAACTGAAGGCCATGCTTAAATCTTGGAGAAATTATCTCTCTGTATTTCTTTAGATTTCCAGTTTGGACATGGCGGTCAATCATTGCCATTGACTGTAAGTAAGAACTTAACAAATTGAGTCTGACATCATCCATAGAAAACGGTTTACTTCTAGCTCCAACCAATCATGAAGTTAGTTCAGTTGCCATTCATTTGTGATTAGTCCGAGTCAACGTCTCTATGGCAACCATTCTCGCCAATCAGGAGGGATTTATTGGAAGTCCACACCCCTACCACTTAAAAGCAGGCTCAGGAGAAAATGTCAATCAAATGTTTTTAACGTTCAACCTGAGGCCAGCAGGAATCACATATAACTGCAATAAAAAAATAGGATAAGCTATTAGCTAAATATTTTAAAAAAGATATCAGAGCAAGAATGGTTATTCTGACAAATAGAATGACTGAGTAATGGGTATAGATCCGATACCAAGTAATTACAGGGCTTTTATTGTCGATGTCGATACAGATACTCCTTGAAATTTTTAATATAAAATCTTTGAAAATGCACAATTTTTGGTATATAAATATGCAATAAAACACATGAAGGAGGCTTTTGGCAGAAAAAAAAATTGTTAACTAATTACAACAGTCTTAACTGACCATGCATCAAATATAGAACATATATATTAGAATTTAAACTTGCAATTTTTACATAAATGAAAAAAACACTTAAAACCAGACTAAAAACACATCTTTTATGCTTCAGTAAATGCATACTGATTTATTTGTATAACAAGCCCCCTTGTGGTTACTTGGAGAAGTGTGTCTGGTTTTGAAGGTGGTTCAGTCCGAAAGTTTTAAGTTTTAAGGGTTGTTCAGTTGTGTTTTAAATACTTACGGATATAAATCACTGGCTAGTTTCATAAGTCCATATACTCATTGCAGCACAATGAATAAATGTAATTAAAGTGACCTACTGGTTTAAAAAAAGTAAAAGTAAAATTGTATTAACTTTTCAACTTCTTGCAGGATAAAATGACCAAAACTGCTTGGAACATCCAGCATATTTAAGTTCTATATTCCTAATTTCCTTTTTTTGTTCTCATGCTCAGCTTGGAAATAAAAAAAAAAAGAGAGAAAAAAAGAAAAAAAAAGTCAGTCCATCAGACTTGGAAAAGAATATATGTTCGATTTAAGCCCAAAGTGGCGTTTTGATGAATAGCATCAATCAGAGTGGTAACACGTCCCTGTCTGCTGCTGTCTGTGGTCAGTTGGCAGCCAGTTTGGCTCTGAATCACGGTTGCAATTCATCACATTAACCGGTGAAGGGTTATTTGTGTCTGTGATGTGTTGAGTTATAATTGCTTTGACATCCTCGCTCTCATCTTTTTGCATGAAGGAGGAGGTCACAGCGCTTTGTGAAAGAGTAGCTGGAATAACCAGCGTTGGCTGCTTGTAAACAAAGAGTCAGACTGCCATCGTTGGGCGTGTTGTGTTTTATGGTGAAGGAAAGGTTTAAGAGCAGCATATATCAGCCACAGGAACAGCTACATAAAGACCTCATCTGGACTTATGGGGCTCTCCTGAACCATGACGTCCTTTCTTCACGCCTCCCGCATTTTGCTTTAACTCTACCTTTTGTCATTGCTTCTCTTCTTATCTTTTTTCAGACAGATTTTGGTTATATTGCTAAAAGAAACTAACAGCAGAGACAAGTACCTATTTTCTAGCTAATATCTACTTCTTTTCCTTTTTTTTCCTTTAATCTCATAAATCTGTTCATCCTGCCACCTTAGAGCTGCTATGATGCTCTTTGTATTTATCAGGTCTGTAGCTACCTGCACTGTTCATAAATCACATCCATCTTTTTTTTTCCCTATCTTGTTTATCTAAAGGTCTCTTGTCTTATTTTTTCAAAGATCCACTTTGTTAAATTGTTTTTAACATGTTTCTAGGGTGTTTTTTTAATGTTAAAGGAGAAAAGGAAAATTTATCCCAAAATTGCATGTCTGAGTATTTCTTTATTCAAATCGTTGTAAATCAGGGGCAGGTCAAAAAAGGCCGTTCGAAAACGCTTTTAGCTTTGAACAGGAATCTACTACAGCAAGCCACAAGCTCCCTGCTCTGCAGATCCATCCACGTCTTTGTTTTCCTCGTCTAAGCTGGCATCTGGCTCTCGACTGTATGCTGGATGGTTCAGATGCTCACCTTTTTTTTTTTTGCGCCGGTAATGTTTGATTGGGAGTGTCAGGGGCTTTAAACTAACAGGAGACCGTGTAAACAGATGGGTGACGGGTAGTGGGGGTGGGCTTCCTCTGAACCAACAGCCCCCCCCCCGACTCAGAGGCAAATTATGGTTAGAAACGGCAAAATTATGATTAAAAGACCACTGGGAACACTTTGAAAATGGATCAAAAGATTATCTGAGTGGGTCTTGACTTTTATTTTTTTATTAATCCTAAAAAGTTCCTTTTATGGGTCAATTTTCCACAGCTAACCAGAAAGTTTTATCTTTAACATCCAACATTCTGGGGTTAGTCCATCCTTTGCCTTATCCTCCATCTTACCAGCTCTTGGTTGCTTTCTTCATTGTCCTCTTCCAGGTTTGTGACGATCTATCGCGGACCGAGCCACACCTATAAAGTCCAGCGGCTGATAGAGTCCACCAGCTACAACTTCAGAATACAGGCCATTAGCGAAGCTGGGGAGGGACCCTTTTCTGGCACCTACACTTTCTGCACCACCAAATCTGTCCCGCCTGCTCTAAAAGGTAAAAATTATTTCTGTTCTGAAGCATTTCTAGTCAAACACTGCATCAGATCAGGGTTTATCCTTGGCGGTTTTGCTGTGGACTGAAAAAGGTGAAGAGAATCCTCTCAGGTGGTTTTAGCTCAGGCAGTTATAAGAATGATTTTGCAACTGTAAATGTGAAGCACAGCGTTGACATATCAATAAAAGTAAATTTGACTGAAATTTAATGGATTTTTCTGAATTTTCATTAAGGGCTGCTGTTGGTAAACCATGCAAAGGTTTACTGTGACTGAAAGAATTTCACTGACTGGTTTTCTGTTTTTAGAACAGCCTAAAATACCCTCAGAGTTTAATGAAGGGTTGCACTGTGGTGGTTTTCCCAGAGGACATTATCGCTTTCCATTTTCATTCTGGTCATTAGTAACACCAGAGCAATGCAAGGGAAAATTATAATTTTGTTTTGTTTGTGTTTTACTTTTACCCTTAATAGACCCCTCCCCTCTAACCATTTTTTCTGCAACCTAAAATACCATTAAGGCGTTTTCATCTGTGATCAAATTGGAAATGACAAAAAGCATTAAAATGACCTCATTTGGTTGAGAGGAAATACTCTATTCACAATCAGTTTAAAAAATATATGTTTTAGAAAACAAATTATGCTGTGTTGAATTATTATAGACTGTGCAGATGATACCTGAAATTACTGGAATAATTATAGATGGCAGAGGTAACATGTTTTTGACTTGAGTAACACATGTAGTTGTTCCTGAGCTTTCAGTTTAAGGGCCTACTTTAGTTGTTTGATTGATGGAATGGAAAAAACACAAAATGTATTTGCTGCCCTTCACTGGCTGTTTGTTCATTTCAGGACATCCCAATCCTTACTGTGTAAGTGTTACTTTTGTATGACCCTAAAAATTAGCAAAGATTTCTAGACTTGAGACTTTAAACACTGGAAAATTCATGTGGGCTAGGATTTAAAAGGATGGGAATGCCCCCCACCCCCAAATGAATTTATTTGGCGTAAAAATTGCATATACTTAGATAGCACTTTTCTACCTACAAGGCCCAAAGCCCTTTACAGTCACAGACCCATTCACCCAGTCACACACACATTCACACACTGGTGGCGGCTCCGCTGACGAACACTGGCGCCCGCCTACCACCAGAGGCAAGGTGGGGTTCAGTGTCTTGCCCAAGGACACTTCGACTCATGGGCATGCAAGGCGGGAATCGAACCTGTAATATTACGATCATGGGTCGACCGCTCCACCACGGCTGTTTGCTTTTGCATTGAATGAATCAAACCCCCTGGGAAGGTGACACTATCACAACAGATGAGTATTACCCAAAGCGAGCATTAACCAGGAAATGAGCAAGAAATTGGGTTGTTCTCTAGTCATCTAAATGTTATGGACAAGAAACGGAGGCCCGAGCTTCCTTATTGACTTATCCCCTGATAGATAATGGATGAATGGATGGAAGGATGGATGGCAGGTGTATGAATGGATGGGTGAGTGAGTGGCTGTGACAGTAGCATGTGTGAACGAGGGGATGGATGAATTGGAGCATGTACAGTGGTGGACAAAATTGTTGGTACCCCTCACTTAAAGAAAGAAAGTCCACAATGCTCACTGAAATGACTTGAAATGTTCAAAAATAACAAAAAAATTAAATTTAATTGAAAATTAAATAATCAAATAAGACAATACTTTTGAGTTGTTGATTGACAGAATTATTAAAAAAAAATAAAACAATGAAACACCCAAGAAGGATGGATGGATAGATGGTTGGATTTGTAAACATATTGTTATTTGGATGGATGGGTAAATGGATGGATCGGTGAACGGACTGTTGGGTGGAGAGATGGATGAGTAGATTAATGATTGGACAGATCGATAGATGGATGGACTGGTGAATGGATTTTTGATCATACAGATGACATACAGTCAATGGAGGGATGTGTGTTAGAATGAACTGGTGAATGGATTGTTGGGTGGATAGATGGATGATGTAATGGACAGATGGTGAGATTGGTAAATGGATTGTTGGATGAACAGAGAAATGAGTGGGTAGATGTGGGAATGAATAGATGGGGTGGGTGGAGGAACAGTTAGATGAATGAATGGATGAATGTTAGCATCTCTGGGTAACTTTACTTTCCACTCTTCTAAAGCATTTGGTTGGAAGTCCCTTTTTCCACAAAGGTGTCACTGTATCCGCAATCATACATTCCCACCTTAATGATTTCTCTCGTTATTTTATCTGCCTTTTTTAGAATCCTATAGAGTAGCTCTACTTTTAAATAAATGCTTTTTTTTATATTTTGTTTCCATTCTTTTTGGTCTTCAATGCACTTTCAACTAAGTCTCGTGCTTCCATTAAGTATTTTAGCAGTTTTTAATTACGATTTTTGTACTGGAATTAATATTTTGTTGCGTTTACATCCTGCAGCCCCCAGGGTGCACCAGCTGGAGGGGAACACATGTGAGATCACATGGGAGACTATTCCACCAATGAGAGGAGATCCTATAAGCTACGTGCTGCAGGTTCTGGTGGGACGGGAGTCTGAATACCGACAGGTGTGTCTCACGCACACACACACACACACACGTGTCTATGCCAACCCTTTAACTCCTGAGCAGAGTTCATTCTTTACCCATATTTAAAGCATAATCATTTTTTATTAAGAGACAAAATGTTGTATTCATTTGAGTGCCTACAGATCTATCTAGTCTGAGGAGTAAAGCTCAACATACCTGGACAGTAATTTTAAGAGGTATTGAAGCTTTAAGCTGCAATACCCTAAATTCTTAAATCACTTGATAAAATGTCTTTAGGTCACTTTTCAAACTTGCTTTGGGCGCCTGCAGCTGCAGCAGGCAAAGAGCCATTTATCTTCACATCAGTTTTACACTCTGAAATTCAATTACAGAAAGCTGTTGATCCTCAGCTCCAGACGAAAATGGAGCAATGGGAACAGTTGTGTAACAGGAATGTGTATGATCAGCTTTCACAACATCACAACTCAGATGTTAATAATGTCACCTAATGCCTGCTCTTTAAATGTAACTTTGGTTGGATTAAATGAAATGAAAAGAGTCTGGGATCTCTTTCTTAAAGTCCCATTCTGATCATGTTTTGGTTTATTTAATACAGTGGAGTATTAGGGCCACTATAAAAATCAAAATAAATTCATGCACAAGAATATTCATAAAAGTATGGGAAAAAAACTCAAATTGAGGAGAATAAAGTCATAAAAGGATGAGAAAAAAGTCAACATTTTACGAGAATAAACCCGTAAAGATATGAGAAAAAGTTATAATTTTACGAGGAAAAAGCCATGCATTACTTAAAATAAGTTGGTTGTGTACCCCTCCATCCAGATTACATGCAGACTACATCAATGCACCCATAAGGCTTTGACTTTTCATACTATAGTTGATGGCGTAAACAGCGAACCCACCGGAAATCCACTCCTTGTAGTTTAGGAATCTTCCTCTGTAGAGGCCCAATGTTCTGCAAAAGTGTCCTTGACAATAAGTCAATGTTAACTCACTAATTATTAATGAAACCAACATATATAGTTAAATATATACCACTCACAGTGGTCTTTTAATTCACGCTGTTTTTAGCCAAAAAAAACGATATTGTTATCTTGGTCATAGAAAACAACCAGCTCAGTGACCTTGTGGTAGAGGATTCCCCCTGTGGCTGGAAGGTCGTGAGTTCTAACCCAGGCCCAGTCATGCCAAAGACTCTAAAAATGGGTCCCAATGCCGACTTGACACTCTGCATTAAGCGGTTGATTTGGGGGGGTTAAACCACCAAATGGTTCCCAAGCGCGGCTGTGTCTGCAGCTCACCGCTCCCCCAGGGCAGGAGTTCGTTAGAAATTCAACTCTGACTGATGGGTTGGGACTGTGAGGGCTAGCTTACAGCCCCTCACACCTCCTAACATTAGCAGTGCATCAAAAATGGCGAGCAATATATTGGAGCTATCCAGCCATACAGTTTTGAGCCAGATTCCAGCTCAGACAAGGAAATCCAAGAAGCACTTTGATCTAGTCTTCTACAAGTGGATGCAGTAAAGCAGGGAGCTTGGGGTTTGCCGCTTTTAGCTTCTACGTCACTGTTACGGGTGTCTTCCAACTGCATTTTTTCATCTGCTCTTGATTCACAACAGTTTGAGTAAAGAAATACTCAAAAATCCAGTATTTAGCTTAACTTTTTTATATATGTCACAAGAAAATGTTAAAAACAGCAAAAAACAATTTTCGTCGGGGTGGGTCTTTTAAGATAAACGTACTTTGCAGGTTCCAAAACAAATACTTGAACACTGAAGTTTTTCAGACTTCTTGGCTCTAAAATTCCCCCTCTTCTTGCAGGTTTTTAAGGGAGAGAAGGCTGCATTTCAGATCTCCGGTCTCCAAGGAAACACAGACTATCGTTTCCGAGTCGGTGCGTGCCGGCGTTGCCAGGATACGTGCCAGGAGCTAAGCGGACCACTTAGCCCCTCGTCCTTGTTCACGTTGCGTCGCCAGGAGGCAAGCGTGGCGGGGGAACAGTGCACCGCGGAGAATGGCAATGGGGCGGGGCTTATCTCCAGCGACGAGCGCTTCGCGGCGCTGATCGTGTGCGTGTTTGCGGGCCTCTCCATCCTCATCGCCTGCTTGCTGCAGTACTTCTTCATGAAGTGAGGGAAATGAAACAATAGGATAGAAAGAGAAAAGCAAAATCACAGAAAAAAAAAAAAACTTTTTAAAATGTCTATGAAAGAACCGAATGAAATCAAAAACACTTGATGTATTTTTAAGGCTATGTATGTCTTTTGGTTTTTTTTCTAGTCAAAGTATCGATTCAGGCTTTTAAATGTCACTTTCTGGCTTCTGTCCGTTGCGTTTTTTTTCTCTCAACTCTTCTGTCGTCTTTGGATCATTTCCAGAGGGTTTCTTTCAAGGAAGCTCCACACTTCATTCGGAAAACAAAGTTGATCAAGCCTTAAAACCGCCGTGAGCAAAGCACACGCTCCTCACACTGCCTTGCATGTTTTTATTTTGTATCCTATTTTGTACTTAGTAGATTTTTGGACGGTCACTGCCTTAATTCCCCCGTTGGTTTGTTTTGTTTTTACGCTGTTGCCTACACTCTGCACATTCAACCCTTTGCCTTTAAAGCTTTAGCTTTTCATTCCGCCTGCTCTCATACACAAAGAGGCCGATGCATTCTTGCAGCGACAATGAGAAAGACGCATTTTTTTCAATCTGCTCAGCTTTTATCATTCAATACTCACTCAGCTACCAAAGTGATGCAATCTATCTACAGTGTAAAATGCTGCTATCCTGTGATTTTATATGTTTAAGAAAGAATGGAAAACCGGTAAACTAATATATACATATATACAATATATGTATTTTATAGCAAATATCTATAATTGATGTGTTTTAACTGATGGTAATGTAAGGTGTGAAGTACATTATTAAAGCGGATGTGTGGTTCTCATGAACAGGAGATCTGAGGTCAGAAGCTTGCACACGTTTGAAGGAGCTCTCAAACTCTGCTCGAAGTCGCGCCAAAGTCATGGACTGGCTTTAGAGAGCCAGGCTGGGGGGGGAATAACTTTTCTGAACGCCTCCACCCTCCATCTCTATATGAGTGGGATGCCTGCAGCATCACAGACCCAGAGGTACTAACACGGAGCTATAGTCCCATTCTTGCAGCTACGTTTTTTAACAGGGGAGACCATAACAAGTCAGCTTAAACTCACAACAACCCCCCCTCAGAAAAAAAGAAAATTTAGGCGTCTGCAAGTCAGACTAGACCAGAAGCTCCTCCCTCCTGCTCATCTGTGAATCATTTGAAGAGTCTTCCTCTTGTTTTTCATCTGCTCATGTTCCTCTATACTTTTTTTCTTCTTCTTTTTTTTTTAATGGCGGCTGCTTTGCTGTTGTCTTAGGCCCCTCCCACTTGCTCTTCATCCGTCTCATCCTTCTAATTAAGTCAGCATTTCAAAAACATGTTGCCCCTGATTTTCCCCACATCTTGCAAAGAAAACAAGCCAAGGTACAGCCCATTTTATAACATGGTAAACCCTGGACGTCACCCCACCGACCTGCGTATAAAAAAAAAAAATCTTCCATGGGGGGGTTTGGGCATGCTTAACTGTGATTGGCAGCCTGTAACGTTCCTCACAGTGGGGACAAGTTATCCTTTCATCACCTTATTGACCTTGATCTCTTCTCTCTTTAACAAAACTGTTAACACCCACCCACCCCCCCACCCCCAACCTTCTTCTTTGCTGTGCCTTGCTGTGTTCGCAAGCAAAGTGGTTTACTAGCTAAAAAAAAAAAAGGAAAGAAAAACTTTGCCAAAGTTGGTGGGAAAGATAAGGTAGAGTTCTTTTCTAGTTTTTTATTTATACTATGTATTTGCATACAGTACTTTACATGCCAATTACAGTGCAATCTTCATTTATTTATTGTTTAAAGGTTAAGAGACAATTGTAGTTCTATACTAATTTTTCTTGTAGCATGTTTTTTTTCTCTCTAATGGATCTATGTTAGATTTTATGATTAAAGCCAGCATTCCTTTTCATAGTAACCCTTTAAGTGTTTCTCTAGCAGCCTGTAGCTCATCAGTTCTTGCAGCTGTCATTCAAACATGTAACCAAATGTATGTTGTTGATTCATCTCCTGTTTTTTTTTTGTTTTTTTTCCTGCAACGCTTAGAGATATGTAGCAAACCCGGCTTTTGGGTCAGTTCAAGTCCTCTGTTTTGGGATAACCAGCCTTTTTTTTTTTTTTTTTAATCTAAATACTGTTATAATTAAGCTTCTGATATCTTTTTACATTTTTAACACCAAAGCACAGGCTTTTTTTTAATCCTCCAGTAGCTGTTGCTTTTGCAGTTAATCTTAAGGGTTCTGTGATGTTCTTCAGTAATGACACAGCATTATGATTATTATTAACATTATTATTCTCAGAAAGAAAAAAAGCATTAACTTGATCTGTGATTATGCTTCTGTTCATGTTATCTCTTCTAATTGTTTGTTTTGTTTTGTTTTTTAACAAAGAAAAATGCGCCATTTTTTTTAAAGAGGTGTAGCCCCTTTCTGAGGAGAGCCAACTGAGAGATAAGGACAGAAAACAAAAAAAAAATCACGGCCAGACTTCAGGCAGGCGAGAACTTGGATGATTCTTGTTTCGGGCTAGTGCTGGTGTAGCAGTAGTGAGCGTTTTGTATCCAATGTTTTTGTTAAAGAAATGATATACAGAGATATCTATAGAGCTATAGAAGAGATTCCTTATTACTAACAAAGTTGAAGCACTTTTCTTGTGTCGAGCATTAAGACGCGACGAGCAAGGACCCTCTTTGCTCCGTTTCGAACACTACTGCCAACGCTTACTGTTACGTTCATTGGCATTATTCTGCCGTTGGCACCACTGTGACATTGGCATTACTGGAGCGTGGCCCCGTGCTCCACAGAATGCAAACTACCGCACCAAGGAAGCGACTCTTCGGTGCCTTATCCAGATGTGCTCGTTGTGTCTACCCAGCCTTGAATTGGAATAGATTCCTTAAAGGCAGTGATGTTTTTGCTTCACTCGCATTGGTCAGTAACAAATGTGTGGAACAATCATCACAGTGTAAACTGATAGGCTTTGTGGTACTCCCTTTTTATGTTCGATTTTCCAAATGCTGGCAATTTTTTTTTTTTTTTACCGAAGCCCACCCGTCTTACCTCCCACCTCGCAGGTTTTTCACATTTGGTTAATACTAGAAAAACCAGGTCATTTTTTTTTTTCTTTTATCCAGCAACCAACCCCCCCCCCCCCCCCCCCCCCCAAGTCTGTGCCTTCTGAGCTATTGTTTATGATTTTTCTGTAATATTCTTCTCCAGTAAAAAGAGAATTTTCTTCTTTTTTTTTTTTGACTGAAATATTGGCGATTAGACAAACGTACAGAGACTTGCTGGTATTTAAGTATTTTTTAAAGCAAATTAAAGAGACGTATTTTTTACCTCATGATCTACGAGCAAACATTCCAATGTTGTCACGGTCTGCCATTTGACAAACGATTTTTAAAAAGAGAAAACACAAAAAAAAAGGCAAACTCATGCATTTTTTTTTCTTCTTTTATTGTAAATGTTAGACAATTTCATATGCATTATATAAAAAGAAACTGCCATATCAATTTTAATGTATAGTTTTTTTGCAAATACTACCCTATGTATGTAAGACGTAACTGTATCGGTAGCGTATATATAATATATTTATGCCCAATAAATGTTTTAATTTTTCTGACTTGGATTGCAGCTGCGTCTCATTTTTCATCAGAAAATCTTAAGCCTCTGTTTACCTGACATTTTCTTTTTATTGATTTGAATCTTTCAGATTTATCAGCAGTACTTTCATTTTAACAGAAGATAAACACACAGGACTGAAAATAGATTTTTATACTTTTAGAGCTCCTCTAAATGAACACGTGTTGCAAACATTTTCATTATTCTAAAATTCTGCAGCAAAAACTCAGTAAAGGTGTTTCTTTTGGTAGATTCAGTCTTTTCTTGCTGTTCTTTCCAGTGATTTTTACATTAAGCTGTACACCAATTGAAATAATTGCATGCTTATCCTGCTTATGTCCCTAAAAAGCACTCACAGAAAGGGCAGTTTTGCACACGTAGTCCCCCAAACCTGCAGAACTCCATATTTTTTCCTCATCCACTTTTGTATAACAGAAAGACGGGGTGAAAATTCCTCAAAAAAAGTAAAAAAAAAAAAAAAAAAGTATATCTCTTTTTGTCGAGAAAAAATCCAAGGAGCAGATGTTCTACAAACAAATCTAGTCATGTTGAAAATCATTTTTGAGCATTATTTAAATGTAACATTTTTAAACAAATTGCAGAATTCCATGTGTTTCTGGTGTCCTGGATCAAAAATCAAAATGAACTCACATCGACAATGAATCATTTCTGTATTTTTCATGTGGACTGATTATAATCATCTTTAGATTCATACTTTTCTCCAGTCTTTTGTCTTTGCACAGTAGGTCTTGTGTGTGTGTAATGGCATACACAAGAATTTATTGATGAATCCCTTTCAAAGCAACCCCAAATCATCATACTTCCACCACAGCTGATGCTTAGCTGTGAATTTCTGGTGTTTCTGCTTTTAAAAAAAAAATCCTCTTCGGCTTAGTATATTTATAGGATACAGTTGTATTAGAAGCAATTAGAAGCTCTTCCAAACTACTTTTACATGTGTTCTGTTGTTGAGGATTTAAACATTTTGCAAATGTTTTCTAGTGTCCACAGTGGCAGCTGCCTTAAATGCTTTTTGTCTGTAAATGGTCTTCAAAGAGTTTGGTTAGGCTTTTACAATCCTCTCCAAATAGAAGGAGCAGTGACCCTTTTTGCAGATATTTGCCCCCTGACTTTGGGTCTCCCTGCACCCAAATGCTGCAGGTAAGCTGATAAATCAGTTTTGTAGAGTTCTGGATTCATTTTACGGTTTTATTTAGAAAAAAAAAGCAGTCTCTTTAGAATTTCTCACCCAGTTTTCCACATGGCTCAGTTTTTTGAGTTTGTGTTATCTAACAAAAAACAAACGCCTGAATCGTGACATTTCTTGTTAGACCATCTTTCAAGGACATTGGAGGAACCCAGAGTATGCAGGGGGGGGGGGATTTTGCCATAAGTGGCACATAGATACATTTTTCACATTGAAAAGTCGAAGTGAGAGTTTAAACTGAGCGCTTTCTTCTGTTAGACGACAGTTTTAATCTTCTCTGCTTCAGATCAGGGCAGTAAATGCTTGATGCTCTGTTTCACTCGACTGAACGCAGAAATCCAACGTCTGCCTGAGAAGAAAAGATATTTTATGCAAATGTTAGCTAAAGTACAAAGTATTGACACAAAAATGATAAATAACAAAATGCAAAGTTTTCCTTTTTAGACAATACTTTATCACAGAAACATAAAAGCATCAGATGAGCATCACAATTTTTTAAGAATAAAAAGGATGTTTTTGTCTTTTTTTACATTCAATATTTTAATAAATAATGTCATACAAGCACTGTACATTTTTTATGGAATAAGCTGTAAATTTTGTTGAGGCTGTTGTGATTTGAACTGTAGATTTCACAGTATCAACTCTATAAAGCATCTATTTACAAATGAATACATTTCCTGGCAGTTCAAAGGTCCTCTGAGTTCAGATGATCAAACCCAAGATACAAACTTTTATTAAATTTTTCTTTTCAAGTCATGGCCCATTTAATTTTTTTAGAACAAATTTAAAGTCAGGGGGACATATTTGTTTGAAGATTTTGATTTAACATTCGGGATCATTTGGGTATATTATGATCTGCTTTTTTCTTTTTTGTAAAAAAAAATGTATACAGGATGGTTTAAACTTTTAAGAACAATCTCCTAATCAATACATCCTAGAACAGTCGAGGTCTGCTTTTAACCCTTGTGCTATCCTACGGGGTCAAGATGACCATCGACGTGTTATCCTACCATGACAAAGGTGGATAAAGGTGGAAAGATTTCATGTAATCCATGGAAACCAGTGAAGATCACAAATCATTGATGAAAAAAGGTTCAGCGCACTGTCTAGTGGGTCTAGATGACCCAACTCCCAATGTTAAAGTGCCTAGGATAGCACAAGGGTTAAAAAAAAACCAAAAAAAAAAAAACCAAATGAACCTGAAAACCACATTAGAGATGTTTTTCCAAAGGATATTTAGAAATGGCAAAAATCTGAAAGACTGCAGACCCCAAGACCACTATGTTGAGTAACAGCAACCTTTAGTTTTACATTCTCCTGCACCTTTAGTGCAGCAGAATTATATCTCTTAACAAGACGATTTGAGGAACCTGAACCAATGCTAAAAATATATGACAACTTCCCAGATCCTTTAATGGTCTCCAAAGCAACATTTCTGACATCAGGATGAAGTTTTGTGACACCAAAAAGCCTATTTGCCAAATCCTTGGGAGACTCTAAGGGTGACCCCTGAGAGTTGACCAACTTCAAACGACCTTTAAACATTTGTTGCATATTGTTCTTGTACCAACTTTAAAAAAAACGTTTTAAAAGCTAATTTTTGTACATTTTAAATAAAATGCTCTCTTTATTTTTTTCCAAAGTTATAATTCAGTTTTTCATTGCTGATATGTTTTGGTTTGGTTTATGTAGCTCTTTTGATTTTTCAAGCAATTAACCTTTACATTAGATTTAAAGTAATCATAACATCCATATTTTCATTGTATTAATGTTTTATGTATTTGTTCTGAATTTGATCCCCTGCAGTTTTTTCAACCTGGGCCCCTCAGAAAATTCAGAAGTTCCTGCCCGACAGAGTCTTGTGTAAGATATAATGCGCAGCAGATGTAACACAATGAATGTGTGTTATATCTTCCCCTCAGTCTTTTTTTTTTACATTTTGAGCATGGAAGCAAAATAAGGCATTTGTCAAAGAATGTGGCTCTTTAAGGAGCATGTATGCGCATGCATTGGCGAGCGTTCATCTGGAGCACTTGAGGTGTGAGCGCCCATCTTCTCATTGTCTTGCATGAATCTATGGCACTTGTGGAAACAATCGGCGGGAAAACACTTGGAACCGCAGTTTTTAGTCTACAGTTTTTGTTGCTTTTTCCTTTTTATCTTTGCAGACAGTCTCTGACCTGACGGAAGTTATGGCTTTTTGGTGACTTTTCTGAAGATGAGAATGAAAAAACAACAGCAACAACAAACTTGGACCATCAGCTCACAGGCTGATTGTGGATTCTGTCCATCCGATGGAGCTGTCTCCCTTCACGGTGCTGGCGGTGCGGCCCCGTGCCGGGTGATTGTCTGCGAGGCCAAAGAGGCGCGCCGCTGCACCCCGGTATTTCCAGGACATGGTGTTGTAGAGGACCGGGTTTATTGCGGCGCTCAGGTAGAAGAGAACCACGGACACCATGCTGCAGTACTCAGACAACACGGACAGTAATGGGGAGGGCGCGTCGAGAGACCGGAACTGCAGGTACCGACCCACGTGGAACGGTAACCAGCAAAGGACAAAGGCCAGCACAACCACCACTGCAGGAAGAAGAGGAGCAAAGAAGGGAAGACTTGTAAGTGGATGAGGACTTATTCTTTAAACAAAGAGAAACAATGTTTGTTTTGAAAAGTCATAATTATATTGATGCGTCTGGTGCGTATTTTTTATTTAATTGGCGCACCCTTCAAACTTACCGAGCATCTTGATGGTTTGTCTGTTGCTTTTGTCCCTGTGGGCCACTCGGGAGCTTACGCTCGTTTCCCTGTGCCTCTGCCACAGCCGACGGCCTATGAGGCTGTAGAGCACTGTTAGACAGAACACTGGCATGAAGAAGAAAACTGAGCTGAGCCACACCATGGCCTCCATCAGTCCAGACTCCACGGCGTAGTGCGTCATCCTGCACTCCCGCGTGTCCCCAACGTCCAAAAACAAGCCAGTCTCGTTGATCCATGAGCTGAAGTTGGGAGGCTCCGTGATGTCCCTCTCCACTCCCACCATGACGAACACGGGGCCAGCGCTCAAAAGAGACACTGTCCAAAGGAAACAAATCAGAGCGCGCACACGCCTTTTGGTGACCAAAGCCTTTGCGCGTAACGGGAAACATATGGCCAGGTAGCGCTCCACGGACAGCGCAGTGATGCTCAGTATGGTTGAGTACGTGCACGACTCCGACACAAACTGAAAGAGTTTGCAGAGCGCATCCCCGAGGCGCCAGGGCCTGTACCTCCACATGCGGTACAGGTCCAGAGGCATGCAGAGGAAAATAAGCAGGTCGGAAACAGCCATGCTGCACAGGTATAAGTTGGTAGTAGTTCGCATGTCCCTGTACCTGCCTACCACCAGAATAGTCATGACGTTTCCGGTCACTCCAACCAGAAACAGTAGTGTGCACGCGACGGTTATGGCCGCAAGGAGAGGAATGGAGTAATAATTAAGTGGTGGCAGAGAAAACTCCAGGTTCCGAGTGCCGTTGTTGGTCTCCTCCCAGCTGCAGTTTGGAGGGAGACACTCAGAGTCATTGGGCCAGGAGGGCATGCTGGCGCCGCAACTATTCACGGGACCGCGGCTGCCCCTGGCTGCTGAAGTCACCTTGAGTCGGATACTCCTCATGCCCCCCGGAGAGGAGTTTTTCTCCTCCCATCTCCGTCTGGGCACCGAGGTTAGCGGCAATTGCGCAGCGTTGGTGCGTAAAAGCGAATGTCACGGGCACCCACTGCGTAAAAGCGTTTTCTTTGCGCAGGAAATACAATATTACCCGGACACAGACATAGCAAATATATATGTTTGTGGCATCTAAACCATCAGCCAAACCTCCAGCTGAGGTCCTAAGGCACATCAATCACATTTTTGTCAGCTGAATTGTTGTCATCGGGACGTTTTAGAAATAAAAACATAGAAAATCAGCATTTCTGTTTTTTATCCTTACTTAATGGTATTTCTTTTAGTGTTAAAACGAAAGAACAAACACAAGTCCCGTCACGTCCAGCAACTTCCCGCAGGGCAGACAAACCCAGGGCAGCTGATCGGTTAGTGAGTCACGTCGGGCGGCGGGTGACAGTGAGTGAGCTTCAAGCGATGATGTAGTGATAGGGTGGCAGGGATGGACCCACATCCAAGAAGAAACTCCGCATTTCCAAAGTCACTCAAACCCAAACGGAAAAACAACCACCAAGGTGAACACAAAGACCGTGTGAGAAAAAGGAGACAGTTTTATGAAACTCACAAAAATCAGGAAAGAGCGACGAATTTTCAGCATTTTCCAAAAAG
The DNA here is from genome assembly GCF_053564925.1 of Oryzias latipes. Taxonomy (NCBI): domain Eukaryota; kingdom Metazoa; phylum Chordata; class Actinopteri; order Beloniformes; family Adrianichthyidae; genus Oryzias; species Oryzias latipes. The sequence goes on from NC_136258.1 coordinate 25,076,489, forward strand.
GCTTCATGGAGTAGTTTATCGGGAATAAAATGAGTCAAAGGCAAAAGAAATCCAGCTTGAGGTGCTTTAGACGCGTTAGATGCGGCGTGCAGAGGATCCTGATTCCCAGTGTGCAAAACAACATCAGGTGAAGTGATGCTGTTCATAAGGAGGAGGTGAGGGGCGCTCTGCTGCGGGTCCAGAGCTGCAACGACACCTACAGGCGCCACCAATGTGGACAGCGTTTTTAGCCCCCACAAAACAAATCTTTCAGAGCGTAAATTCGTCCACGTGATGGTTAAGAAAGTTAAAGTGTGACACAAATCACATCTTAGCTCTGCTAGGAAGAAAGGTCCTGTGAGAATGTATTTTTTAAAAAGAAAAATCATCTCTTTTTATGGTTGGTTGAGTTTTCATCAAACCTATTATTTGGTTCACTGAAGTTTTATTAAAAACACAAAGAATCAGCTTGCGCACAACTCTTGACTTCCAAGTTCAGTTTTTTAAATCAATCCTGAAACGTTTTTGAATTTAAGTCTGAAGAAACAAAAATAAGGTTTCATTTGGGCAACTCCTTAAATGCCCCCAGGACAATAAAAGCCTCTTATCACAGCCGCAATGTAAAACTTAACGTGAACTCAATATTTATATTGATTTAACACATAAAGTGTTGTGATTTTCTCTTTTGCTTTGCAGGAAAAATGTTTTTAGTAAGCATGGTTTTAGGAGTTCATGATAAAATATGTGTAAAATATCACAACAAAAGCATAAAATCCTGTTTTATGATGTGCTTTATTGAGTAGAGCCTGGCATAGAAGATTTCATAAAACTAATAGAATAGTTAGAGTAAATAGAGCAATACAACTTATTAGCTTAAGAATAAAATGTGAAAACTAAATTAAAACTTTTCCTTTAACGCAAAACACCGCTTCTTATATAATTTTTCTTCCTATAAAATATCAGTCACAGATAATACTTTGAAAAATTCTATAAAACAAGGAGGGATCAACTTCCTGTTTATCTTTTTGGACACTGATTGTGGTTTTGTAAATGACGTGCCTTTTTCCCTTCTCCCTCCCAACCTCAGCTCTGATTGGGGTTAATTTAAGGAGTACAGCATCTTACAGTCTTACTTATTTGACACAATTCTCCAGTCACCTTTTGAGTTATTTTTAAAGCATCCCCAGTGGTCTTTCAATACACCACTTTTTAGATAAAATAAAATTAAACCAAAACACAGCTGTTTTCCAGAACATAGTTTCTGCAGCGCAGCAGCATTTTATTAGAAATTCCCCTCTGGGTTGTGGGAGGAACCGATACCCTGCCCCCTCCCCCCACCTGCCCTGTTGCAGAGTGGAGCAGGGAGCTTGTCTCCTGCCCAGCATAAATTCAATCTTTTTTAAACTGCATTTTTTACATCTGTTCCTGATTAACATCTATTAGAATAAAACAATAATCAAAATGTTCATGATTTTCATCAGAGTTAGTCTAAGATACCAAGTAAACTGCAAATGTTACAATTATGGTATTCTTCTGAAATGAGACACAAGTATGATAACAGCATATCGACTGACTAAATTAGCTTCTTTTTATAGTTTAAGTTTTCAAAGGAGTGCCTCAAGGCTCTGTGCTGTGGCCCCACAACCTTTACATCAACTTTTCGGTTCATCTGTGTATGTTCATTCTTTTGCAGATGATACTCTAGTATTTTTTCAGGTCATACTACAATCCTGAGGGGTTTTGCCCCATCTTACCTCCATTAAACATTGAAGCACAACTTTATTATCAATATTTCCCTCTGTTATAAACTTTTCTAAAGTGATAAATCAGTACATAATGATCGCTCATGCTTGTGTAGTTCTTCAGATCTTATGCATGGCACAGTTTAAGTTTTCTGGCTATTGATATACCCTCTAAAATTTCAATTTAAAGTCCCATTATTGTGTAGGAGATGTAAGACATTTGTTCTCCACATTTGACCCATCCATTAAAGTGGTGAGTTTTAACATGTTCTTCATGTTCTTGTAGCGTTTTTCTGATGATGGATGACATATGTAAAAAAAAAATCTTAAAATTGGATTCTTGAGTATTTCTTTATTCAAATCCTTTGTAAAAAGAGCTTATTTCTGAAGCAAAAAATACGCTGTTTGGGCCACAAGCTCCCTGCTCTCCTCCATGATTAGGAGGGGAAGTGGGGTGAGGTTGCTCTGCAGAAACGGAGCAACACAAAGTCAAATTTTGAATGAATTACTGCCGCTCTGCAGAAACTATGTCCTAGAAAAGTTTTTTGATTTAGACTAAAAACAGCATATTTATATTTAAAAGACCATTGGGAATGCTTTGAAGATGTATCAAACCATGATCAGAGTGGGACACAGGCATTGGGTCCCATATGTAATATTTGGTATGACTCAACTGCAGACTTGAACCCATGGCCTTTCAGCTTCAGGGGAAAAAACACTACCACTAGGCTAATGAGTTTACCTGGGTGAACTCAGCTGCTCCAATTCCAGTTTGTATGTAAAACCTAACAGACGTTCCAGAACTCACTGTGCAAACTGCCCATTTCTCCAAGTTTGATTGTCTCCCTTTCTGTAAACTACTGAAAATACGGAAGTGTTTGTCAGCTTAAAAGATCAAAACTGAAAAGCTTTCTAGGTAATCTTTACAGTGTTTTCTTAGTGTCTGAATCATGTGATGTGATATCACTTGTGGTGATTGCGAATCTAATTCATAAAAGACTAAAGGTTAGTTTGGCTTTTAATAAACATGGGTGGGAATCTGATCACAATCAGAGTTTCAACATCAAGTATTTCTTTATTTTTTGTGATCCTACTGCACAGCTCCTGTTATCTCCCTGCCCTTTGCGCCATGTTTACCAGCTGATAGCATTATATTTATGACCGCTGAATCATAATGTGCGTCTTCAAGGTAAGGCATGAAAATGAGGAAGACAGACGACTTTACAGGACAACAGCCAGAAACCTGTGGTGAGAGCTGTGTCTTGAAAAATACTATTTCGTCACATCTGGTAAGTACAGCAGTGGATGTTAAATAATCTGAGTGTGTCTGGACCAGCTTGTGTGTGTGTGTGTGGATGATTCTCTCTGACATGACCTCATGTAGACAACAATTTTGTGCTTGAAGGTTCAACCCATGTCCTCTATAATCAGTGTACTTTTAATCTGTTCTCTATTTTGAGTTTGCTCTCATGATGAATGTAGTTAGCTGGAAAAAAGTCAAATTACCATCCTATGTTACTATTTACGCAAATCAAACATGCAAACGGAGCGCCGTCTGGGAACAGGAAGTAATGAAAGTGGTGTTTTTTTTCTTACTGTATGTACTATTATTCAACACGTGAAAACCAATTTTCTCCTTTTTTTTGTACTTTTGAACAATATCAAACCAAAGCATAGCAAAGTTTGTTTCAATATGCCTTAGTGGCTATTTATTCCGTCTAAGGGTCCCACTTAAGGTTTTCCACATGTCGCTGATGGTTAGTGTGCCTCAGGTTGTTGATTGACATGTGGATAAGGCTTTGGTGGTCACTTCAAATAGTAATGGTCAATCAGGGTGTGGCTGAGTGCAGGTTAAAGGTCCGGCGGTGAAGGCAGGCATGCATTTGGTCTTAAGTGTGTGTGCGGCCATCATGTGAGCACAGCAGTACATTATTTCACCCTCTAGATGGAGGGAGAGATTGATTCCATTTCTGCGACTGAGAGGCAGTCAACCTTTGAACGGGACAGCTCCTCCGGTTTAACCCACAGACCCTCTGCAGACTTGTCAGTCTGCGTTTGGTAGTGGGGAAGCAGCCAAATTCAAATGGTTTCACTGAAACAGCTGTAGTGTCTTACTGGTAGTTGGCTGACTATATGTACAGATCAAAGCAAAGAAAGGTGCTGTGAATACACGGGAGCACATGTGGATGGACGCTGCAGCACAGCCACTAGACAAACACATGGGATAGTGGTGAGAAAAATGCAGAGCCCGTGTCAGTATTTCCCCCAGAGGTCTCCTCCTACCTCACCACAAGTCCAGCGCTCTCCGCTGACCAATGAGACGAGCCCAGGGGGGAGAATCACAGTCTGTCATTGGTTCAGAGTTTTGGAGCACCTCCTCCTCTTTCTGAGGAGTTCACAGTTAGTTTTTCCTTTCTCACTACTCTTTGTGGTTTGCAGTAAAGGGATCTTATAGGACTGGGTGCTTCTTCTTCTTCTGTACAGTTCTTTGTGCATACAGGAGCTGCCTGTGTGCTTCACTTCTGCTGATCAGTCAGTGAAAGCACAGGATTTGAGCAAACATGTGGCGTGCCCGTCCACAGAAAGAGCAGGTTGGTAATGTCTCCCTCTGTTTGTTCTATTTGTGTACATGGGGTTTGGAAGATACATTACAAGTTTGCGTGGCACTCCTTGGATTTGGGTTGTGATCAGGTTCGTGGCAGTTTGTTCCTAATAATGTCATGCGTTCATATTTGCAAAGGCATGAAAGCGTGCACTTGACAGTACAGTTATCTTTTGCAAAATCAGTGTGTAACACTCTCTGGGTCTTTTTTTTTATGGACACTTTGTATTTTCAGTAATTAAAACATATGTGAAGGTTCTGAAAAACTGATAAAGTGGCTTCAAATTAAGTCCAGGTGTGTCTGTTCTGTGCGGCTGTTCCCTGTCTGAGCTGTGGAAGTTTGTTGTTGCACATGGCGTTTCATGTGGAGAAGCAAACCCAGCTCCCTCTCAGTCTTCTCTTCTTCTGTTGTCTTTGTGGGGCGTACACATGACCCTTTCCTGTGGCATGTAGTGGGGGAAGAGGTGTGACCTCAGCAGTTCTTTGTTAGGTTGCCAATACGCTGTATGAGGCTTCAAGTGTGGGAATGCTCTTTTACATTTCCTGTAGCTTAAGTCTTCTTCCACTTTCGGCTTCTCCCATCAGGGGTCGCCACAGCGATTGAGTCGCATGGTAGATTTGGCAATGTTTTACGCCGGATGCCCTTCCTGACGCAACCTTCTCAGACCGGGCTTGGAACCGGCAGAGGTAGAGAAGGGAACAGGGAGCAGCCTGGAGTCGAACCCTGGTTTCACGGACGGCAGGCGCCGCAAACCAGCACGAGCTAAACCTGCTCCCTATTTCCTGTAGCTTAAGTGTTTGTATTAAACATCAGTTAGGAGCGTTGGAATTCGTAAGCTGGTACATTTTTTTCTTTTATTGCAATTCACCTCTTGTATTCGTAGACAACTGAAACGTTTTCTTTTTAACAAGTTAGGCAGAGTTACTACTGTAAATGTGTTCCAGGTGTCACTGCTACAAGACATTGCATTCTGTGGTTTTCCAAACACAAAATATAATGAAGAAACCTTTATTTTTGGATTATAAAAAAAGAAAATGTGGCCATGTAAGTTCACAGTCTCACTAGTTGTTAGGGAAATAACTTTTGACAGGTTTGATGAGACCATTTTCCTAAAGGAAGTCTAAATAGCAGAATCCCTTCACACGGCATGTTTATCATCTGTTTTTATAGTTGAGGGAAATTTGATTGGTCTGAAAATGTGCAGTTCCAATTTCACTTTGCAACATCACAGACCCAGCTGAGGGAGAAACCATCCACCCTAAGATTTTCTCCCACCCTTTTTGACTCCAACGCTTTGAGCGCCAACATCTGTTTTTCCTTCTTCTTTTTTTTTAGTTTTCATATCTTTCAGTGGAACTTTAAGAGATAAACCCAACAAATATTTCTCCTTTATTCATGACTACAGTATTGTGAGTTCACGGGAATCAGGAAAAGCCACAGTTTTCCAGGATTTTGAAGAGTTTGAAGCAGGTTTTGGCCCAAACAGTCAGAGGGAGCTGTGCTTTCCGTCCGTCAGCACAAAGATGCCTTGTGTTTCCACTTCGGCAAAGATGACGATCCCCTTCTTTCTCTCTTTTTTTCCCTTGCATTTACTGTGTCTTCCTTTCTCTGGCTCTCGCCCCTAACCCCTCTATCTATGGTGTGAAAGATTAGATAATAGGCAGCTTTAGTGTGGGCAGAGAAAAAAAGGTGTCACAGACCTCTCTTATTGCGTCTCCCTCCCAATTCTCTTCTCTCTCTCTATTAGTACCATCTGTGCCACGAGGAGCTTGGCACCAACAGATCTATAAATGCCAAGCAGCGTTTATGTTGGTCGTACTGTATGCACGTGACTGAGCGTGTGCAGCACTGGGGTTCTTTTCTTACCCAGGAAGGATTTGCACAAATGGTCTTTTATCATTTTCGCCTCGATAATTTTGAAAAAACCTCAAGTTCTCCATCACACATCTGGGAATAGATGAGGCGATCCACATGTTTCTCTTCACACTCCATGGGAAACAGTGGTGGCGCTTCTGCCGATGTTGACAGAAATGCTCGGTCCGCCTCCGCTCTTCTTTTAGTCATTTGACACTCCAGACAAAGATTTCAAACATACTTTAAACAAACTGATGTGACTGAGCTGCAAAAAATGCTCTCAAAGACCCACTCTGATCATATATTGATCTATTTCCAGTGGTCTTTTAATTATAATGATGCCGTTTTTTTTAGCCAAAAACAAAAAACGGTGTCATTTTTCTAGGACATACGGTACTGCAGCAGTAGCTCATTAGAAATTTGGCTATGAGTTGTAGGTGGGACTGTTGGCAGGGAGCAAGTCTTCCCCCACTTACCGTCATTCCTCCATTCACGTACTCTCCCGCTTGCTTACAGCCCCCCACACCCTGAACCTAACATTGGCAGCGCAATAAAAATGGCAAGCAACATCAGATCTATCCAGCCGTACAGTTTAGATCCAGATGTCAGCTCAGACGAGGAAAACAAAGACGTATGGATCGTATGGATCTATTTGTCTGCAAGAAGCTGCATCAGAATGGAGCGGAGCAGGGAGATTGTGGCCTGCCCAGTGTATTTCCTACATCACAAATAAGCTCTTTCTCCAAAGGTATTTTTTCGTCTGCTCCTGGTTCACAACGATTTGAATAAAGTAATACTCAGAAATGGAATTTCTGCCTATTTTTTTCAATAAATGTTCTCCATCGTAAGAAAAATGTCACTAGAACATGATAAAAACACTGTTTCTATTGGAGTGGTTCTTTGAATTCAATTCAATTCAATTTTATTTGTATTGTCCAAAATCACAATAACAGTCGTTTTAATGGGCTTCGTACCGGTAATTGTAAAGTAAACATAAAATCAAAAGGATCATGAATACATAGAATTCAATAGGAGAATACTAAACTTAACAAACAAAACAGACTAAATTAAACTGAATTGAACTGATCAATGGGATCATTGGCTGCTCACCAGAGCTCGATTTCGCCACAATTTTTGGCCATTTACCTCAGAATCTGGAATTTGTGATGGACATAAAAAATATAACTGATTCATTTTTTCATTTAGTTTTAAGGGTAATTTTGCTTTTTTTTCCTGAACAAAGGTCCAACTCAATGACAATGTTCAATATTAATATTTTTAAAAAGTCTTTAGGTGAGTCATTGGCAGACTTTGTAAACAAAGACCAAATAAATCGATAAACTTGATTTCTTTTTTTAAACACCTTGATACCAAACGTATAGTCATATTACTATTATTATTATAAAAAAGATTTTGGTTTAGCGGTTTTTTTTCCCTTTTCTCTTTTTCTTTTTTACACCTCACCAAAACAAGCTGTTTAAAACTAAATTACATTAATTTATAAATTATACATGTGTGTGCAGTCCAGAACCTTCTCAAACAAGTTTGACTTGTTTTTATTTCTCTTTCTGCTGTTTTACAAGGCAGTTTCCCCATTGAGGGAGAACGTAAAAAAATGTTTATTCTTATTTGAACTTTTCTAACTTTTTTTTAATTGTCTGACATAAAAAAAGTGTTTCAAAATTCCTAACACTTTTAGCAAATGTTTTTTAAATCTACAAATAAACAGATGATGCAGAGTGTCTTCATTCATCAAAGGTCTAAAGAGGTTTTAGCGAAACAGATAAATACAGAAAATAGTTATTTTTACTGCCCACAACTTTGATTTATGCGAAAGTTAAAGTCCAGTTTCTCTGCAGGTATTCTAAAAACATTTTTCTGTTATCTGTTAAAGGAATATTTGATTGCTTAATTTTTGGAAACATCCCTTTACATATAAATCCAACAAACTCCGTTGTTGTCGTTCTTTTGATGAGCTGCTGAGCTGATGTGATATAAATTTACTTCTTCCCCTTCTCTGGCTGCATATTTCCAAAACCAACATGACCTTATTTGAATCCGCTCACATCCCCATCAACAGGGCTTCAGTTGGTTTGTCTGCAGAGCCGCATTTATAGGCACCTCATCTTCCCATAAAACCTCAGGAGGGAAGCACGTTATGATCTAACAAACCTCACATGGCTGTTCTGGGACCACGTTTGGTATGGTCAGATAGCCGCACATGATTTGCACAGCTTTGTTGGGTTCTTCTTTCTCTTGTGTGCATTAGTGTCATGACCGGCTGTAAAAGGAGGAATAAGTCAGCTGTGTTTCATACAGGCTGGATTGTTGATTAACCAAACGGAACCTTAAGTCATTTTGTGGTACCGTCACAAGTTGTTTCCCATCAACCATCTGTAATCATGATAGAAAATTGCAAATCATTCCATCACAAGACAAGTTGGATCAAATCCAGATCAATGACTGTAAATAGTAAAAAAGAACAATTTAATGTTTTTTTCTGACATTGATGACAGAATTATATATATAAAAAAAGTGTTTTGTCTAGAAGGTAAGAAACAATTCCTATATGGTTTTGTACAAAAAATATAGGTATTGTGCAAACAGTGCATGATCTTTTCTTAAGAAGTTGTTTATGAGTAATAAATAAAGAATATAAAAGCAGAGTTCTGTTTTTTTTTATATACAGGAAAAGTGGTTTCTTCCCTCACATGTTGAGCGCAAAGAGTCTAAGATACTCTGATCCTGATAAACCTTTTGAGCCAAAAGTGGCACCCTGCAAGAACTTAGCCTGGTCAAACTTAAAAACAATTGTTTCTGAGTAAACTGATTCATCTCTGACCCTGGGCTGCTCTCCTAAAAAATTCCCATTGTGCTCAATTAGTTTCTCTATTCAAAGTGTCTGTGCTGTTGTAGGGTTGTGTCTCCTTGAAATGCACAAGCTGCAATGCATCACTAGATTGCTTTTGCAAAATGTTCTTTGTCAGCAAGTGAGAGAAACGTTCAAGCTTCTTGGGGGCGTTGGCAATCTAAGAAACTGAATTATAGCTGGAAAAAAGAAATCTGCAGATATTGCAAATACTCTCACTCCCGCACTGAGAGTGTACTCTTTCACCTGGTGATTATGCCAAAGCGCAGTTTAAGAAGGGATTACCAAAGCCTATTAAATGATCGGCTGCATGTTTACTGGAAAAGGCCACAAAACTTTTGTCCAGAACCGCCCTGCCCTCTCAGATGTGAGGTCTTCGTAAACGCTTGCATTAGGGTTTTGGTATCACATTGTGGTTTTTTTTGGTCTCCATTATGTGCATTGAATTGAATCTTATGTTCTGATGACTAAAAAGTTATTTTACTTAATTGCAAAGGTGATCTGAGTTTGCTTGAATTTTACCTGGACTTCCTCTGACTTGTGCACTACTGTGCTGCTGCAGTAAAACAAACAGCAAAATCCCAACCCTACCCATAGTGAGAAGTTTTTGCTTGCTCAGATAGACTTGATCAGTTTAGCTGCTCCGTGGCTAATACATTTATTAACATGAAACCACAGTGCCCCAGCTTACAGTACCCTTTATTTCCATTTTATCGCTTTTGTGGTAAACTAAAGGTTTTGACATTTTGCTTTTTTCATGGAATTTGGAGAATTTGTTCTTTGCATGTGTAACACGTTATTTGGAGAAAGTCTATGTTGAAATTGAAGGAAGAAGATCCACTAATTTTCTTCTGTATTTCAGATGTTCCACACACAAATATTGAGTTATTGTTCTCAGCTACTACCGTTGATATATATATCTATATTTATATAGATATATATAATTGTACATTAGTAGCCTTCTTGCTGCTCACATTATCACCATGACAACATGTCAGGAAGCAGGAAGTAAGAATTGTTCTGTTGGAGAAGACTGCAGAGATAAATGGTTTCCTCTCTGTTTTTATTTGCATGGATGGAGACAGCCAGTGTGTCTGTGTGCATGTACATTCATGTTCGGCGTCAGCTGAGAGTGTAAACATTTCAGGATCTTTTTCATTTGACCTTTACATGACTCAGGGTCTGAGGTTGGGAATAAATTTAGCAGAAAGAAACAGCTGCTGTGTCATAAATTCATCTGGAATTTCAGAAAACGTTTTTTCCTCCCTAAAAAAACATTTCAGCCTTAAGTCAGCCTTAAGATGTGTCTTCAGATGCTTGTAAGAGGAAGAGCTGGTCAATTCAAATTGATATAGCAAAAAAACTCACCTTTATCTTGTGGATTTCCCTATCAAAGTCAATATTGTGGATTTTTTTTTGCAGCTTAATGCTTTGAGAAACAAAGAGGAACTGGAATTACTTACCTTTTATTACGGATCTTAACAGAATCCACACCCTTAAAGAAAACTCCTATACTCTATGGGTCATGTTGAGGCTTGTTGGTTGGAATGTTAAACATCAGGTTATTTGTTTTTATTTCTTACTTACTCTGCACCAGCAGAAACTACTATTCTTTTAATGCTCATTTGATATTTTGGAATCCTTTGAATGTGGACAATCTGTTTAACCTTTAATGCATTAGAGAATCTTCTGGATGACCTTTTTGTTTTAGTCTAAACACTTAAAAAATGTCAGAAACCTTTGGAATATTTAAGGCCTCAGTTTGACTTTTGCACCAAAAACTGAAGGCTTATATCTTACTTTGTTTTTTTCCCCTGTTTTCCAGCAAGTGTTTGCAGTTGCTAAGCAGTTCTTTCTGCAGCACAGCCATTGCATCATTGCTTGAGTCATCGCTATTCTTTTGTTTGGTTGTGTAGTCATGTAACCAACTTTCCGGAAGTACACGTTTACCAAAGTTTTGTTTTTTGTAAGAATTCTGGAAAAAGTTTACTTTTTTGATAAATGTTATTTTAACTGCTATAGAAACTGCCAGATGACCTGAACTGTTATTTTTTTTTCTTGTGACAAATTAATTTTTTTTCTTCTTCCTTTTTAATTTCTCTTCTATGAAGTTCAGTGCTATTTTTCTCTATCGGCTTGGAGAGGTTTAACAAGTCACATGAGCGTGTGTTAACATGAGTGACAAAGTACGCAGTGCAGGAGCTTTGCACATGAATGCGGCGCCACTTCATCTTTTTCTGGTGAGGGTATTTCCCCAAATCCTGTTGGGTTTCCCTCATGTCAAATTCAGAGGTCGGGTTTCTCATGGAAGTCAGAAGTTTGACTGTGTGTGGAGGAAGAACACAGAAATCCTCTTCGTTTCAAGTTAGACAAGTTTTGGTTTCTGAGGAATTGATTGTGAAACAAAATGTGGTACATTAACCCTTGTGCAATCCTAGGCACTTTAACGTTGGGAGTTGGGTCATGTAGACCCACTAGACAGTGCTCTGAACCTTTTTTCTTCAATGACTGGTGTCCATGGATTACATAAACTCTTTCCACCTTTGTCATGGTAGGGAGAACACGAGAAAGTAAGGGTGGGGTCATCTACGATAGCAAAAGGGTTAAGAAGACAGCCATTGAATCACAAAAACTGAATGAACAGCCTTTAAGAGCAGCTGATCAGTTGTAGTTTGAATGTAAATTTTAAATACGTAGTTTGAGTTTTACATATTATTTACTGCAAAAATAGGTCCCCTTAGAAATTAGTCATATTCTGACCCATTGGCAGATTTTCTTTAAACAAGCAAACAAGGTAATTAAATAAAGTTGCCATCAGGTTAAAAAACCTGGTTGTACCTAGAATTATTATTTTAGGGAAATTAAAGACTCGTTTTCTAAACTTAAGATTGTTTTACTATTGAAAAATGTTCTTAATGAAATTATTTTTCTTGCAAGACAGAAAATAAGAAATTTCTTCTTGAAACAAGGTTATTTTTAGTATCCTAAAATGTACTTTACCTCCTAAAAAAGGTGACAAAAATCTTATGAGACATTGAGGCAGTTTATTGATGATCAGTGACAAAATTCTGAAATACATCCTTATGGTTCTTCTTTAATTCTGTATTTAGCTTTTTTCTTTTTTTTTGCATTTGAGTTTTTGCTAGAAAAGGAATCAGCTAAAAATTGACTTTGAGTTGAAAGAAATGTTATGACATTTTCACTAACCTGTCCTGTCAAATCATTGTGTTCTGATGTCCTGAACAGTCACAATTTAGCTCCATAAATTGCAAAGTTTTTTCCTAATAATTTAAGTTCTGACTGTTCTTTGACAGAAAATGTTCAGCAGAAACATTTGGACACCAAAACTCTGGAAACTTGACAATCTTATGACTTTCAGATAGCCATCAGTGTTAGAAATTGTTCAAAATCTCCTTTGAATTTAGTTTATAGTTTGTTGTCTTTGCCAAAAATAAAATCACAGTAGATGATTAGTAGAACTTGTTTGACTTGTTTATCTCCTGTAGATAACATGAGTCAAATTAAATCACATCAAACTTTATTTTTAAAGGCTCTTTTCACATATATTTAACACAAAGGGCTTGCATACTAAAACATTTTATTTAATGTAAAAAAACGACAATTCCTACAACCTCCCCTGATCCTCAATCACACAACATAATAAAACATATAATTCAGTATGAATAAGAAGCAAAGTCGAAATCTGGCTTGGGGAAAAGGTATTTTGGGGAAACAGTAAAAATTAGGTTTGACTTTTATAAGTAATTTTTGCTTTCTTGCTATTGTGTGTAAAGCATAAAAGCTGTGGTATAATTCAACAAAGTGTCAAGGAGATTTCTTGATTAATTTTAATAGCTGGTTTTAGAATGTGTACACATTATTTGCCTTGCTTTTCCTTTTATGTTGATTTACAGATAAAAACAAACAAAGTCTACAGTTTGTGTCTCTCAGTTATTACAATTTCTACAATAGTTCATTTTTAGCCACAATTGTTATTACAGTTGCGATGACTCATGATATTGCAGCTTCGATGCTGGGTCATGGGAAGGTCACAAGTCAAGTGACTGTCCTCTTGCTGTGGGAGTGTGTTTGTAGAAAAACTGCTATAAAAGTGCTTCTTTCCGTTTTGTGTCATGATCGTCTCTATCTCGCTGATAGGTGCACCCTGCTCCGGGGTCTGACTGCTAAGCATGCTTGGCAAAAGCCAGTCGACTCCCAGTAAGCTTGACTTGGTAAAATCGGAGGCTTTTGACTCATCGGACGAATACGACAAAATCACCATGGCTGACCTGGTGGAAAGTCTGGATGCCAGAGAGCTTGACCTTGAGGAGGGAGATGATTTAGACTACGATGGGAACTACTTGGGTATGTATCCTTAATGTTTACTAAAGCTTTAATGTTGAAAGAGAAAATAACTTTTTTCAAAACATCACATAATTCTAACTTTTGTCATAATTTCACCCAACTTCCTTTCAAAATAAAAGACACCCTGTGCCACTCATCTCAATGCAGTAATAATAACAAAAATACCTTTATTTTACCATTTATGGTGCATCTCAGCCAGAAAGGAATTACTCTAATGAAGTAGAATTAAAATCAGAGCTAATCAAATAACCCTTGTATTTTTCAAACCACAAGGCGCACTTAAAGTTTATAAATTTATTCAAAAAATAGAAAATATGCTTTGTAATCTTGTGGTCCTAACGTATGAATTCTGGTTGTGCTGACTGACTTCCAATTAATTTTCTGTGGTACATGATGTTCAGAAAATTCTGTCAAAGTGTTTTGGTTCGACTCTGGTAAACTAAAAGTACTGATGGATTGTTGGAGCATCATGGAGAGTTATGGCTGCCACAGTCAGGATCAGGAACCTTTTGGGGTGATACGTACCGTCTTTCAACTGTTTTGGAATAAGTTGAATGAAGTATGTGTCACTTCTTACTTTTTACTTCAAAGTAACTTTTTACAAGACTTCTTGATTTGGGTCATTTAGCTATTCAAAGTGAAGGCCTGATACATAATGGTGTGTGGAGTGATTTACCCACCATTATTATATACCAGTCTATTACACACCATTACATCACTTCCAAGAGTACCTGAAAATAATGCAGATCTTCCTTATAGAAATTGCTCAAAGCTTCACAACACTAAAATCTAGAATAAAGGGCTGTTCCTTAAAGTTCCAGCTTTGCTTGAATTCAGCCCATTGAACTGCAATAATCAGACTGCTTCCTTTTTCCTTCTTCTAGGTGACTGTCGCATCCCCTTTTCTGCGGTGTATGCCACTGTGGGCAGCAGGGAGAACAGCGCCAAAGTCTACCTGCCCACTGTGCCGGTCACTGCCCGCATCTTGGAGGTTGAGCGGTTTACTGCAGCACAGGATCGCTTTAACTTATCACACCACAGGAGTGTGAATAAGGTAATAAACACAGTCATTTTTTTTTTAAATACTGACATTGTTTTTTAGACTTTTTAGACCTTTGCAACCTGAGGCTCCGGAGCCACACGGCTCTTTTTATCCCTCCATTGTGACTCTTTGACTTTCAAGAAAAATGCAAACAATATGACTAAAATTTTGTCACTTATGTTTAGATTTTTAGCATGTCAGATAACTGAGCCAAATTGTAGTACAAGGTTTAATCTCCTGTTAAAGTGGTTTTTTATTGGAATATTCTCATCCTCGGCTGCACATCAGTGTTTAGTGCTGTTTGGAGGCAAAGTTTTAAAACTATAAAACTGCATTCACATGTATATATTTTAAAAAAGAAAGGATTCTACATTGTTGTCATGTTTATTATTGATTGTTATACCATGGTCCGGTTGAAAACTCGATTCTGATTGGCTGGTGGGTGTGCATTAAAACCTGATAACCGCACGGTGAAAAAAGAAGTTCCGGTCACCTAGCATAAATGTTTTGTATCACTGCGCTGGCTTCTTTAAAACAACCTTTTGCTTCATCATTTTGGCAAAAACAAGCGGTAGGAGGTGAACATTCTCTCTGAACTGATGCTTTATTCAACCCATCGGGACGATCAGCATATATATATCGCCGAATCTTGACTGCAGCGGTTGTGCTGCGCGATGCGGACTAAATGTTATGTGATGCGGCGCAACACATAGTCCGCTTTTTGTGAGAAAGGCGATCCAAATCGGAAAAAAAACAAGAATTAAGGACTAAAAACTGGTTTATATGTATTGCTTTTGTAAGTGACCATGGTATAAGCGGGTTAATGGCCTTCGAAGTGTCGTCGGCCATTAACCCTTACTTAATGGGGGAAAAGGATGGTGGCAAACCAAAGCCATAATGATGGTACAATGTTACAATGTAGAAATAAAATTACACAACACTTTTATAATTCAGTTACTCTAAATTTGTAAAAGCTGCATAATTTACTTCATTTCCTCAAAACATAAATAAAGTGTATTTTTCAAAATGATCAAGTGTGATCAAGTCTGGCTGGGTTTTGGTCAGCAGGAAACTGGATCAAATGGGTCTTTTAGCGTTAAAAGTTGCAGACAACTGCCCTAGAGTTTACTTACAATATATAAGTTGGCACAAACATTTGTTCAATCAAATATATTTTGCTTGTCTTGTAAATTGAATTAACCCTGTGTGTAACTGCAGTCTCTCCCAGCAGTGTTTCGGATTGAAATGAAACATGGCGAGTTCACCTGGGTGATAAAGAGGAAGGAGAAACATTTCCTGGAGCTGCACAGAGAGCTGAGGACCTACAAGGCCCTCATGAGGATACCACTGCCGTCACGCAGGTACTTTGCAATCAACCAGTCATGGTAATATCCTCAATTTTAACATAACTTGAGCATGCATTTGTATCCATGACATTAACAAAAAGATAAAGAAAAAGTTTAAAAATTGTATCATCCTTGTAACAAAAAAAGCTAATTGGGGCCTGCCTTCAGTAAACAGCAAAAGAGAGTGAACCTAACTTAGCATTAAATTCCATAAAGCAGACTTTCAATAATGTCTCAAATAAAAAACAACGAATGCTTCCCTAATTATTAATGACAAATCCTCTATTTGCTGATGATATTGCTGTCTATATTCAAAATTGTGGTCCAGTCATGGCTTCAAATTGGAGTTTTTTTTTGCATCAGTAGACTTTGTATATCTTATTTTTATGCCTAACATGTAAAAACATTTTGGCATTTATATGCGCAACAAATCTATTTAAAAAAAGTTTTGGTGTGAAACGTTTTTCCAAATATTTGATGCTAAATTACCCTTTTAGATGCAGTATTCATAAACACATATAGTATGTACATTTTTTTTTTCAAGTTAGAAAAGTTAAAGACTACTAATGTTGCTAAAAATGACTACAACACTAGTTTGTTTTTGTAACAGTCATGCATGTTGTTGATTAACATATTCAATGATCAGTCAGTTTTATTGATGAACCCATGATAAAAAAAAGTTTTACTCCACTGAAGCTTATAAGTTTATAAACGACTTTGATTACTGTCAACCCCAATGGTTGTGTTGCACTCTACGTCTTGATGTGCATTTCAGATAAAAATAATGTTTTCTGCCAGTTGAAACTAGCTTCCTAAATAAACATCGGTTTACTTGCAGCCACACAGTGAGGAGGAAAACGGTGAAGAAAAGTGAGGTGAGGGAGATGCCAACTTTGCCCCGGGGCGGAGGAGATGAGCTGGCACGAGACGAGCAGGTTTCCAGCAGGAGGGTATGTTGCAACAATTTGATGGCAGTCTGTTTTCATGTGTAGAACAGCGACTGCAGTCATTTGAAGCCATATCAGAGCTTATATGGCTCTTCTGTTGCCAGGGCAGTCAACTCCATGTCAGCACTTTATCTTCAACACTCTGTGTACACATGTTGGTGTTTACTTTTGTGGAGTTGAAAACACTTGTGTGTTTCCACAGAGACAGTTGGAGGACTACCTGAATGGTCTTCTGAAGATGGCTTTGTACCGCAAACTCCACTATACTGTGAGTAATAATTATGAAGTGGATAAAAACTCTCACATGACGTGATCTTTGTTATGTTCTTCCTTTTCTTTTACCCAACTTTATTTTAGATTACAAACATTGGTACCAAATTAGCAGGAAAGTCCTTGTTTTCCTAAAATGCGATTGATAAACTCTTTCTTTATATTTAATTCTTGTGAATTCTTACAATTTGATGTCTTCTGTTAAAGGAAAACAGTCATTTGGGCGATCCTATGTTTGTAACATGAGTCATCAGCCTCCACTCTGGTTGTTCTCATGTTGACTTTGGCAGAATAATGCTCTTGCATCACACCATTTTGTGCTTGCCACGCGTCATTTTCTGGCACATTTCAAGTCCATCTCTGAACCATAATTTCACCTGAGTCACAGCTCTTTCAAGCGTTTGGATTTGTTGGTTAGATTATACATTTCGGAATTTGAGGTGTGCCTCTGCAGGAGTCATGTTTTCCTAATCTTTTCCCAGATGGAGTTCATTGACGTCAGTCAGCTGTCGTTCATTCATGATTTGGGGCCCAAAGGACTGTGAGCATTATCTATTTTCATTTGTTTGTGAAATCAGTGGCAATGAAATGCCTCCTTGTAATGACCTGTGACCATTTGAGAATTCCTCTGACAAAAGTTTTTGGGATATTTCTGATAGTGAGGGGATGGTCTACAAGCGATCAGGCGGACACCGCATCCCCGGCTTGAACTGCTGCGGTCAGAATCGAGCGTGCTACCGGTGGTCCAAACGGTGCGTGGATTGTGCTGCTTGCTCTTCATCAGTATTTTGCATCAGTATTTTATTTATATTTATTCCAAATTAGTTGTTTTTCCACCCACTCCTTCAGTTACCATGTTAACAAATACGCCTCTCTTTCTCTGCATTTTCATAGACTTTGTGGTTGTGATCGGGAAAACATTCTTTCTTTGCTTAAAAATGTCTTTATATTCACAAACAAATCCCACTGACTGGTTATTGAAATGTGAGGTTCGTTAAAAGATTGAAAAACATTAAAGCTATCATGATTGTATTTCTTTTCAAAGAACTCTCCATTTTCCTTGTAGTTCAGGAAAACATACGAAGAACATTAATCACCTTTCATTTTTTAGGATGTTTTCAAGAGAAAAACAAACCTAACAAACGAAACAGTTACATCTTTATGATGGTTTTCTTCCCACAAATGATCATTTTTGATCTATTTTCAAAGTGTTCCCAGTGCTCTTTTAATTATGATTGCCATAGTTTATAGTTAAATTCATTACAAATTCACCTCTGAGTTGTGGGCAGGACTGTTGGCACGCTGTAATCCTGCCCTTACTTCCTATCATCCATCTGTTAATGTGCTCTCCTGCCAGCTCACAGCCCCTCACGTAACATTACTATTACAAAGAAATTACGAGGAATATTGGAGCTGTCAAGCCGTAACAATTTTGAGCCAGAAGCAAGTTTAGAAGAAGATAATGAAATCGTAGGGAACTTTTGGCCTGCCATAGTAACTTGTAAATCAGAGTAACAATCTCTTTCAAATGGCATTTAATTGTCTGCTCCTGACCCAGAACAATTTGAATGAAGAAGCACTTCTTTATATATGTCCTCTATCATGAGAAAAATGCCACAAGAACATGTTAAAAACACCAAAAGCAAGATTTTCCCCAGAGTGGGAAGAACGCTGCTAAAATCATGTTTTTTGTGTGTTCTGCAGCTGGCTCGTAGTGAAGGACTCATTCCTGCTGTACATGAAACCAGACTCGGGAGCAATTTCCTTCGTCCTACTTGTCGATAAAGAGTTCAACATCAAGATGGACTCCAAAGACACAGAGACCCAACATGGAGTCCGCGTCGATAGTCTCTCCAGGTTACATTTCATAGTTCTGTGTTCTCTGCAGATGTTTAAACCATTGATACTGAATTGTCTTGATGTGAAAGAGTGGTGGGTCTAATTCTACAATATCCAGAGACTTAAGAAACTCAATCACCCCTAAGGCCATACTGTTGCTGAGGTTTTTATTTTGTAACCACCATAGTGACCTCACCTGGGTCAATGGATGCTCCAGCTTCCAAGTCCAGAGGCCTTCAGGATTTTGAACTTCGCCATTCCAAATGTTATTTGAACCAATAAAAATATCCTAATTTGAACGCATTAGAAATGTACGACTCAAATAAGAAAGTTAGAAAAGTTAGTTTTTGCCCCTGTCAGTGGTCTGACTTTTCAGCATCTGTGTCTGTATTTCTGTGTATCCTGTTTGCAGGACCCTTGTGTTTAAATGCATCAGCTACAGATATGCTCGCTGGTGGGGTCAAAGCATTGAGAACTTCGTGAGGAGCCATGGGAAAGCTTTCCTCAGAGATCACCGCTTTGGGTCGTTTGCACAAGAACAGGAAAACATCCCAGCCAAATGGTAAATATGCATTAAGAGAACACTGAAGCTGTTGGAATAATTTGACCTGCAGGGGCATCCGTAGTTATATTTAATCTTCCCTCTTGTGTTAGCGTTCTGTTACAATGCCATTTATTAGTCAGTTCCTATTGACCTGCCAACAAAAGGCATTTCATAGTAAATTAGCTATAGTAACATTTATGGTGTTTGGGTCAGTCTCGATCCATATACATTAACTTCAAGGAAAGGACAATAAGTTTTAAATAGCCTTTTATTTAGAAGATTTTTAGGATTGCCCCATTCTTTTGCTCATATCATCAGTTAATATAACTTTTCCCTGAAGTTTTAAATGTATAAAAAAATTAAAAAGACCTCAGGAAAGACTTGACATTTAAATTATGATTATTATTTCAAAAGTTTTATAGAGGTCTTTGTTAGTTACTTTTGGGGCATATATAAAATTGTTGTCTCCAAATTTAAAGTTTTTTTTAAAAATTGTTAATGTACATTTTGACGTAAAAAAAAAGTAAACTTAGTGCCAATTTGTTGTTCCCCATCTCTATTATGTGTTAGATATATCCAAAGCCTCAGTAAATCCTATTCTGCTTGTTACACAAAAGATGCATTGTTGAGTAATCGCAATAAAAGCAGATCTTCTTTGCCCTCTTGGTAACTATGGAAATGCACGACAGGACTCTGCAGTCGGATCTCCCTTTTGGCAGTTTTTCCCTCCTCTTTTTTTGTGCTCTCTCCCCCTCAGCTGGCAAGTCCTGTAATGTTGAACTGCTAGTGACAGTCATTCCATTGTAGAGCCTGTTGCTTTGCAAAACAACATTTAACGTGTTATCTCATCCATGGGAATTAGAAAAAAGACTGAAATGCAAATGCAACTAAAATGTATAGTTTATGCATATTTTTGCATCTTTGTGTCATTCATCTATCCATTCATGCATCCTCCCATCAATAAATGAAGAAGACTGTATTTTTTAAGTCCTAACTGTAAACAATCTTTGCAGGTATGTGAACGGAAAGACTTACATGGAGGATGTGGCTGATGCTTTGGAAGAAGCTAAAGAGGAAATCTTCATCACTGACTGGTGGTGAGTTTCAATGTCCTTATTTATATTTTCAGCACTGAAGATTCCAAAATTTTAAAAGGTTTTCTGTTGTTGGTGTCATGGTGTTCGACATAAATTCTGGTGTCAGAACACCAGGAAGCTTAACGCTTTTTCACAGTGGGTTTAAATGGGCTACACTCTGCTGGACTGAGATGGCGAACGTTATTTCTGGGGTTTTCATGTCTCAGTCCTCAGTGTGCTGGTGTCATGAAAACGCTTCACCATTTAAATTTGTTTTTTGTTTTACCTGCTTCTATTGAAGTTGTTATTTTTATTGTTAGAGTTCATTGACTGTATATGAGAACTAAACCGAGTGAGTGTGATGTCACCCATAAAAAATGACATACTTCAGACTCCAACCAAATAACTCCGTCTCCATTTTTTCTCAGTGTATAAATGCTCTTATGGCATCCACTCTCGCCAACACCCCCATCACTTAAAAACAGACTTAAGAGAATGTGTCAATTAAATGTTTTAAATGTAGGGCATAGGGACCAGCAGGCACCACATAATTTTATTGAGGCATCAGATTGGCCAGTTTAGAACTTGAATAACTTGCACAACAGAAAAAAATATGGAAAAAGATAAGATTAGCATTAGCGCAGGAGCATCCAGGTGAGATTCGAAACAGTAAAC
Source organism: Oryzias latipes (assembly GCF_053564925.1). Lineage (NCBI taxonomy): Eukaryota > Metazoa > Chordata > Actinopteri > Beloniformes > Adrianichthyidae > Oryzias > Oryzias latipes. Next base: position 25,097,640 of record NC_136258.1, read on the forward strand.
TACATTTTTTTAAAGGTTTCTGTCTCTCACAGATTTGATCATCCTGCTCCAGAGACTCAAACCAGTGACACTCCATCCAGATTCACATGACTCCTATCATTAGACATCAGTTTTAGAGTCAGTTGTCTTTCATTTATTATCTTCATAGATTGACTTGGACTCTAATTTTAGTCCTAGTAGTTAGTCCATATTCGGTACATGCTGTATGTTCCTCTTCATATTCCAGACACATGGGTATGGCCGTGGCTGCCTTACTCATATGATGTGCTGGAATGAGATGAACCTTTTGCCCTTTAGGGTCTTGTCTTCACCTCTTTTTTAGCTCAGTTGAGACCAGTTGTTTTTTTATACATGAAAGGCGTATCCCTCCATCTGAGGAGCCATGTTCTTTATTCATTCTTCTTACTGGATTTTTGCTGATATTTGTTGCGGGGAACCATCTGGCTGATTAAAAGCTAGATATTGCTGACTTCATCTTGGATGGTGACTCTGATAGTTCGCCCTCCGACCCCTCCCAAGGGGTTTCTTAAGCGTTTTTTGTCTTGACACCAGTGGTTTTGTCAACTATCAACAGGGATCCAGTTTTTGAATGTCTGTCAGGGCCATGTATTTCCCATCCAGACTCTTTTTGAAGGTTGTGCCTGACTTCTTGTGACACCTCCATGATCTCCGATGAATTACAACAAGCAGTTACATTGGTGCAATACAATGTGTATTCCTAAAAAGTCAAGGCTTACCAAAGGGCCAATAGATTAGACTGACTCACATTATATTCTTACTCCATGATTTAGACATATTCTGTATCTGTTTACGCTGCCTCTGTGCCTCCTTTTGTCCCCCCCCCTGTCTTTACTTCCTGTCTCTTTATGTATGTTTATCATCACAGATTGTGACGTTTCAGAATGGTTCTGACGTATCCACAGTGCAGTGATTAGATGTCACAAAGTACCTCAAGATGCTTTTTACAATGTCTGCCTGCATCTGCATGTAAAGGCTTCTGTTCTTTGAGGAGAATTGCAATGTGATTAAATTTAATGTCTCACATCTCACGTCTGTGATTTCAGGCGTCACAGTTTTTGGTCCCACTAAGCAGCACATGCAGCTGTTTAATTCTATATTTGTCAGGCAGTACTCGTTGGTACTGCTTATGGTCTTTACTAGTGAAGTGCCACACTTCATTGTGGCGTTAGAGCCAGTTGTGTTGCAGATGTGTAAGCTTTGGCTGTTTGTCTATTCAAAGACCATTTGAAAAGTTAAGCATTAACCCACAAATGTATGCCAGAAATTATGTTCATGTGCTGTTTCTTGTTAACGTTGCTTTGGGTTTTTTCCCAGGTTGAGTCCAGAAATCTTCCTGAAAAGACCGGTGGTGGAGGGCAACAGATGGCGGCTTGATCATATCCTCAAACGTAAAGCAGTAAGTTGGCAGCCCTGTTCTATTTGGGTAAAATGACCTGTTGGCTAAAATGCTCTCTGCTAATGAACACATTATGTTCTGTAAGCGGGCATGTGTAGTGTGTAGGTGTGGAAAGAGTTGTTCAGTCAAATTTTCATAGCCTCATCCACATTCCTCTTGATTTTATGTAATTTCCTCAAAATTAGTTCAAATGTTTCTCACTTGACCTTTTCCCACAGCAACAAGGAGTTCGAATCTTTGTGATGCTATATAAGGAAGTGGAGCTCGCTTTGGGCATCAATTCAGGCTACAGCAAAAGGACACTCATGCATCTACACCCCAACATCAAGGTTAGGCTTTCCTGTCTTACCATTGTTGATCTCATATTTTACCAGGGAGCATGAATGTAATTTTTTTAGAAATACAAATAGAAGTTAGGAAATATCATTTGGTATCTCCGAATTTATTCAGTTAGTATGTTTCAGGTTTGGTGGTTCTTTCTGTCGTGTTTTGTAGAGGTTTATGAAAGTCATCTTTAAGGCAACTTAAGCTGCTGTAAAACTTTGTTCTTATCTTTCTGGACTTTTCTACACCTTTCAATATGGTGAAAATACTCGATCCAGGAAGGTGATCTTTTTCAAATGTCTTTTCCAGGCGTCAAAGACTCTTGTCTGTTTCCCAATGTCTGTCTACATCGATAAAGAGGGTTGGAGGTTTTGTGCAGGAGTGTATGTGTGTATGTTTGTGTGTGTGTCTGTGTGTGTGTGGGTTTCCATTTTTATATTATTGTGCTTTCTTTTTTATATACTACTTATTTTGGTGTGCAGCACTTTGTGCGACCTTTTGTAAAGTGCTGCATAAGTAAAGATTTCTTTGATTTATATTGGAGATTAGCGAACGTTCCTTCAAGATTTAATAAAAAGGGAAAAGCAGTTCTAACCATTTGCATCATTAAGGATGCCCCCCAAGGCATGGTGCTAAGATCTTTTGTTCATTTTTACCTTTCCACTCTACCATATTCCAGTTGTCTCTTTGGACAACATAACACATTAAGTTCATGCCTGACTCAGTTTGCCACCCATGTCCTTTTAAAGCTTGTAATGTTTCTGAGTAAGATGCCTTTCGCATTAGAGCCTCTAAATTTGGCCCATAAAGCACCAACATTTAGGTCTATTTAATGACATTCATCTTCACAGCTCATTGAACTTCACTGCCTGAATCTGCATCATGTTCCTAATCCCCTTTTGCAGAGTAACTTCAGGCTCTGCACACTGCAATCTAAACTTTTCAGGCTGATTTTCAAGTTTGATCACCAAAAATATTTTCTGCTCCTGCAATTCCTTATACAGTACCTTCATTGGTTCCAATTCAAATTTCGGGTAGAACTGTTAAAGCAGACCTGTGCCATCCAACTTTAGAAAGCCTTTAAATGGATCATGTTACTCAGAAACTGTCCTAACGCCTGTAACATCCTTCAAAAGCCAAACAGTAGATTTAAGAGACATTCCCGTCTTCTTATCTATTTTCAAGACATTCCCTGTTGTCTTTTAATTATGCGTATGCTGTTTTTATCCAAAATAAAAAAAAACGGTGTTGTTTTCTAGGACATGGTTTCTGCAGAGCGGCAGTAGTTCGTTAGCAAACTTTTCTGAGTTGAGGGCAAGACTGTTGGTGCAAAACAACCCCGCCCCCCTTCCTGTCACTCATAGTTTACAGCCGTTGGCTCACAGCCACTCACAACCCCGACCTTAGTGATTAGATTAGACCTTATGTTACTAGTGCAACAAAAATAGTGTACAGTTTTGAGCCAGATTCCAGCTCAGACGAGGAAAACAAAGACATATGTGGAATTAGTCGTCTCTAAGTAGATGCATCCAAACGGAGCAGAGCAGGGAGCTTGCGGCTCGCTATAACCCCAGTCCGATCTTATTCAAACTGAATTTTTTTCATCCTCTCCTTATTCACAACAATTTGAATAAAAAAATACTTGCATGCAACTTTAAGATTTGTTTTCTCAATAAATGTCCTTCATCATGAGAAAAATGTCACAAGAACACGTTAAAAACAGATCACATAACACATCAGAGTGGGTCTGGATCAGTACTACCCTCACTCTTATTTGCAATGGCACCTATTAGACCTGTCACAGTTCTGAAAGTGATTCATTTTTATGCATTTACTATGACAGTGCATTTCAACATTTCAATATTTAGTCATAATCTCACTGTATCTAAAATATTCTATCCTTTACAGTTTCTTACAGAGCCCAATAGTAAAAAAATACAACACGTATTATATCACGTTTTATGCATGTTATGCGTCATATTCTGCTTTTTGGATCTAGGTGATGCGCCATCCAGACCACGTCTCCTCCTCCGTATATCTGTGGGCACACCACGAGAAGATTGTGGTTATTGACCAATCGGTGGCCTTTGTGGGTGGGATTGACCTGGCGTATGGTCGCTGGGACGACGGAGAGCATCGGCTGACAGATGTCGGCAGCGTGACGCGCTCTGTTGCCTTGGAGCAGGTTTGACACTCTTCCTGAAATAACTTTATACAGAAAAAAAACGTTTTTTTTTTCTGACTGATAAAAAGATATGAGCAGGAAAGAAGGGACTTTCTGGAAGACATAAATGAGAAGGCGAAATGAGTAAATAACACTTTACGTATATGAAGTGACATCCTGCAGTGACATGGTGTGCATATATTGAAGGTTTAGTGCAAATGATTACACTCCATCGCTCTGCATCATTTCATTTTTTTCATTCATACAAACAAAAAACTTTTTATTCTTCTTCTTTCAACTCCTTTGCATTTATTGAATAAAAATTAACTTTATTATCTCCATTATAGAAGTTAACGGTAAAATCTGAGCTAGATTTCCTACTGAGAGGCATGCAGTTTAAAAAAAAAAGGTACAAAGATTGTTATTATTTTTATTATTTATTCTATTAGAGTATTTCCAGTCTTCTCCTTATACGCATCATGAGTTTGATGTTCAGTCTTTTTTATTGCATTGCAAAACTCTGTCCAGAGGCGTTTGATGATTCTCAGCGAGGTTTACTAGGATTTACTTAATTACAGTAGCTAAATTCTTACAATGTATATCCACTTATTGTGCCATTTTTGTCTTAAATTATACAAAGATGTTCTAAATAAGTATCAATACTGTAAATAGTATATATGTGAAAAACCCAGAATGAAATGGGAGCTCTTCTTAACATTTACATTTTTCAAGAAAGGTTGTATTTCAGCGAATGGATGATAGTCCCAGGAATTGATCCATTAAAAATGTTTTTAATGTTGTCCTGGAAGACAATATTAAAAGGTTTTCTGTTCCAAAAAATGGTATTTTCCCCATCAGCAGACTGATACAAAAGCAAGAGGAAAGTTTGCCAGCGTAAAAAGGTTTAAAGCTTAAACTATTTGCTATTTATACACAAAAAATAAGAGTGAAGATCTTTAGGTTAATGCATGAAGCAGATTAAATGTCAAACGCTAACTTTTGGATTTAGTGCAATCAATTCATACATTGTATGTTTTAAAAAGCCCTGCTGTGAACATGTTTCACTGATTTAACAGGAGAAAAAATATTTTGAAATTCAGAATAAGATTGACACACTTTGTTACTAAAACTTTGTTCCTGCTTGTGCGCTAGCTAACAGGAAAAGCTTCAGCTGCAATAATAATTTTTTATTCTCAAATCCATTTGTTTCTCTTTTCATTTGATAAGGGATTGCTCCCCTCTGATGGAGTATCTGTGACTAATGGTCAAGGGAAGCCGCCTGCAGATTCGACAGACTTGCCTAAGCTGAAGGGAGTCGGGCGCACCCGGATCGCCCGCTTCAGTCTGTACAGACACCTGCAAAAACACACCCTGCAGCATGTGGACAGTGTTAGCAGTGTCGACAGTGCGGGTGGGGGAAAGCTGCTCCTGCAGAAAAACAACACACATACACCCCCTCAGGTGAAAGCCTCATTTTGTGTGTCTTTTTTTAGGGAGTGGTTCTGTGGGAAGCCTTAAAACTGATGTCGGAGAGCTGCAGGGCAACACCCGTTTCTGGCACGGAAAAGACTACTGCAACTTCGTCTACAGGGACTGGATCCAGCTGGAGAAACCTTTTGATGGTCCGGTACTCAAACACACACACTCTAAATAAAACACTATGCGGGGCAAAGTACACCCTATTGGTTAGGTTTGAGGTCATGTGATCATAAAGAAGTAATCCATCGTCTCACATGTATGGAAATAACTTCATGTGGCCAAAAATATGTTTTAGTTTGTTTTGTTTTTTTTACTAAACAAAGCTGAAATGTAGAAGCACTTTTAGAGAAATTAAGTCAAATCTTACCCATTCTTGGTCAGACCACATGTGTCAAACTCAATGCCCGCGGGCCATAAAAGTTTTTAACTTCTTAAAATAAAAAATAAACATTGGTGTGTATTTATTCATATCTAGGGGGAATTGGACTTGAAATATCGGATTGGGCAACATACACTATGACTTAAACACTGTCCATATAACCTAACCTGACAGAATTAAATGTAAAAGGATTAATGCTAGAGTAACAAGCAAACATATGTTTTCTATGCAACTGTAATTGTCCCTTTCAGAAGTTATAAAAAATAAATAATTTAGATCGTGGTAACTGTAGTTTTCAGATCTTAATGATAATGTGTTAATGTGTTTTTTTTTTACTCTTTAATCTAGAAATGTCAAACTTAATTACACATTCCCCTCTGAGTTGTGGGCAGGACTGTTGGCTCAGAGCAATTGGTTTTGTTAAAATTCACAGATATTTTATGATATGACAATTTATGTTTTTAAAACTTTATGGAGATTCAAACTGCTCTCCACCGACACTTTTCAAAACTTTGATTGTACAATCAATTTGAGTCACTTCCGTCTGGTCACACCTTTTTTTTTAATAATCCTTCAATCTTTTAATCTTTGAGTTTATTGATTTTTTTTTCTTGCTTTTTTCTTTGCAGACTTTATTGATAGGTACACCACTCCCAGAATGCCGTGGCATGACATCGCCTCTGTGGTTCACGGCCGAGCTGCTCGAGATGTGGCAAGGCATTTTATTCAGCGCTGGAATTTCACCAAGGCAGGAACATTTACATAATAAGAAGCACAAACAGTACAGTGCATCCTTTAAACAACGGCCTTTCTGTGTTAAAACCAGGAATTTGTGTTTTTGTGGCTTCATTGACTGTCAATCATTTCTTCTTTAGTGTCTCACAAATGAAAATATGTTATATTAAAAGTTATAGTGAGCAGGAGTTGGTTTGTTTTATTAACCCATTAGAACCAGACTTATTTTTCCTTAAAAAAAAATTATGTGGAATATTCCACAAACCACATGGACCAGAGAACACATTTGTGATGTTTTCCTGTTACACTGATGCCACAGTGGGGAGAAGGGAGAAGATAAGTTTGTTAAAGTCAACTGCTTCTTGTTTAGTCTTTTCTTACTGCTAAGTTTTCTCCTCTCCTCTTGGAGTTGCTTTCATTTCCAATACGCCTCTTTCTAACTCTAAATTTACCATCTCTGCCCACATTTTCCTCCTCTCATAGATTATGAAGCCAAAGTATCGCTCTCTGTCGTACCCGTTCCTGCTGCCCAAATCTCATTCTACAGCCAATGAGCTTAAGTACCAGGTCCCAGGAAGTGTGAATGCCAAAGTGCAGGTAAGAAAACATGTGGATGTGAAATTCTGATGTTTATTGACAAATCAAAAAAAAAGCATGAGAAAGAGAGGAGAATAATGAAGAGCTCACACTCTGCAAACTCCTTTTTTTCAACAATTACCACATCTCCAAGCATTGCTGGAAGCAAACAAGACAGCAAATGCTAAGAGTCCATGTGAGCCAAAAAGTTACATAACTGCAACAAATTTCCAACTGACGAATGAAAGACACAACTAAACTTACTGATCTGAAAGAGGAAATACAACCTCGGTTCGGTCTTTTTTTCAACATGAACCCTGGTGCGTTTCTTAAATGACCAATTGTCTTTTTGTTGCTGCTGTTGCTGAATGGTGGTTTGTTGACCTCTGCCATGTAGGTCAGTCCAGTCAAATTATGTTTACATTTGAAACATGACTGACCTTTAAAAAACAAACAAACAGGTTTGTTATAAAGCTGACCGTTAAGACCGAGTACTCTGATAAAGAAGTTTTGGAATTGTTTGATTGATAAATCACATGGGCCGTGGTCACCAAGATCTGTGTGTGGTTTAATAAAATAAATAAAAAAAAGGACTTGCTTCAGCTGAAACATGAGAAAAACGATCGGGAATTCACTTACATAAAAATGGTAAAGCTGAACATATAATTAGAATTTAGTTAAGTTTCAACATTCTAATTGAATTAAGTTTAAAGTGTATTTTGTTATTAAATCCTAAATCAAAGTAAATATCTGTCTTTTGGACTTTTGGAAATAATTCTTTTGCAAAATTGGCTGCATTTGCTTTATTTCTAAGAATGTAAATCAAACAGTTTTTGCAGTGATAAGATTTGTGATAAGTTTTGTAATTTGATAAGATTTGTGATAAGTTTCCTTATTGTCAGGGACATCAAACTTAAATTGAACAATGACAAAATAGCATTTTTTAAGTAACCCCTTTTATATTTTATATGCATGCATAAAAATGTACAAACTGTGCCTCTTTGGAAAAGTAATCAATATTTGTGTTACAGGTGTTGCGGTCTGCTTCAGATTGGTCAGCAGGCATAAAGTACCACGAGGAGTCCATCCATAACGCCTACATCCAGGTCATCGCCAAGAGCAAGCACTACATCTACATCGAGGTACGTCACTGATGAGGCACGGATTACCAAAAGCAGGTTTTTACAGTCATTTTTTGATTGTAAAACAGTTCCGATGGGATTCATCTTAAATGCTTAAAAAAAAAACAAAAAAAACAATCTAAATCACTTTCTGCTTCAATTCTTCCTTTAACAAGTTTTCTGTCCCAATCTAGCACAGGTAAGCAGTGGTGCTGCTCAGGTAATTGTTTCCCCAGGCCCACCTTTCAGAGCTGATAGTGGCGCCATCAAATGCTTAACAAACGCTGCAGCTCAGAGCAGTAGCTGGTCTCAAAGCTCATCACTTTTTCTCTGGAACCTGCGTCTCAGGTGTAGAGAATCCTACCAGTGGTTTTCAATGTTTGCTACTGGATTGTCCCATTTTTCAGGGGAAATCAGGTTCAGAGAAAATTAATTTTCTACCACTGAAGTTAAAGTGTAACAAGCGAGCGGACTGACTCACTATCTGAAAATGTTATGAAAGGCAAAAGCAAAGCTTTTGCCTTTCATAACATTTTCAGATAGTGAGTCAGTCAATATCGACCATTACTATGGTTAATATAGTCAGTAATTAGATTGGATTTATTAGTATTACTATCACAAAGAAATATTTGAAGTATCTATTTTTCTTACAAGCCCCTCTTTAATTAACTATTCAAATTTACTATTTCTTTTAGAATTGAACAGTTTCAAGGAAACTTTCCTTTCATGAAAAAGTCTTGGATTACCTTTGAACTGTTTTATTCAGCTCCCCTGGGAAATGTTCCTTCTCTGTTGCTAGAAAAATAGTTTGCTTCTGTGTTAACCTGTCACTCAATACCCATCAAGTCTGAATGGGAAAAACTTCTCTTTGTCTTTCTTTTGAAGATTTGAATAGTTGGTAACACCGATGGAAAAATGATAGTTGTGTGACTTTTCCCCAGAAATAATCTGTATTAACTAATTCACAGAAAATCACTATATATTTTTTTAATTGTGTGTCTTTTTGTCCTCATTTCTCCCTCAGAATCAGTTTTTCATCAGCTGTGCCGACAACAAAACGGTTTATAACAAGATTGGAGACGCCATCATTGAGAGGATCATCAGAGCACACAAGTACCTTCCTTGATAATTACAGTTCTTTTGTAGAAAAAAGGCACTAATGACTTAAAATGTGTTTTTTTTCCTATTAGGCTTCTATTATTTAAGATGATCTATTTATAGTTATGCGTTTCTATTATACAGAGTCATCTTCTGATTCCTGCAACGAAAATCATAAATGATTTGCTTTCAGGGAAGGTAAGAAGTACCGCGTGTATGTGGTGACGCCGCTGCTCCCCGGCTTTGAAGGTGACATCACCACAGGAGGAGGGAACGCCATCCAGGCTGTCATGCACTTCAACTACAGGTAGCTCAGCTGGGATAGAAGGAAGGAGGATGGGGATGTGACAACCTGAGCTCATTATGCTGTAAAGGTGCAGTTTGTAAACATTAATGAGTTTGGTGTTTCCTCAGAACCATGATCAGAGGAGAATTTTCCATAATCTCCCAGCTAAAAAGAGAGAGTAAGTTCAAGAAGGAAGCATGCACTGAATCCCACTGAAAGCTTCATTTTTTCTCCTTTTTTAAAAATATCTGCTCTCATTCTTGTAGTGGACGATCAGTGGATGAACTACATCTCCTTCGCTGGACTGCGGACTCACGCTGAGCTGGAAGGACGCCTCGTCACAGAGCTCATCTACGTCCACAGCAAGATGCTCATCGCTGACGACAACACGGTCATCATTGGTGAGCGGGCTGTTGAGTTCATTTCTGCCATTTCTCCCTACAAGCTGTCAAACATTTTTTTGATACCCTCAAAATCTGAAAAAGCTCAAGCTTCCGTCTCTGCTGTTGTTTATGGTAAAGTGAACAGTTCTGCACAATACTCTTGGAATAGACAGGTGATGTGATGCAGCTCTGCAGTGCCATCTACTGGTGAATGTGACCAGAACTAAATGGAAGCACTCATTACGTTTCAGAAAAAAGACGAGACCTTTAATTTTAGTTTGCTTAGATGGTCCTTTTATTATTGAAGCAGTTATGACTCAAATCATTTAAACTCACACTCTGATCACCTTTGATCTGTTTTCAAAGCGTTCCCAGTGGACTTTTGATTAGGATTATGCCGTTTTTAGGCAAAAAAAACTCATCCCATCATCCCTGTGTTTACACTATATATATATATATATATTAGAAAAACGCCCCTCTCACCCTCCGCGGGTGGTTTTTCCTCCAGGCTCGGGTCCTCTACCAGAGACCTGGGAGCTTGCTGGTCCTGCAGTATCTTAGCTGTTCCTAGCACTGCGCTTTTCTGGACTGAGAGGTCTGAGGTCTTTCCAGGGATCTGTTGTAGCCACTCCTCCAGCTTGGGGGTTACTGCCCCGAGTGCTCCAATTACCACTGGAACCACTTTCACCTTCACTTTTTATTCTGTCTCCAGTTCTTCTCCGAGTCTCTGGTGTTTCTCACGTTCTTTCTTCTTGATGTTGCCATCGCTTTGTACTGCCACATCCACCACAACGGCTTTCCTCTGTTCTTTATCCACCACTACAATGTCTGGTTGGTTCTCCATTACCATCCTATCAGTCTGGATCTGGAAGTCCCACAGGGTCTTTGCCCTCTCATTCTCTACCACCTTCAGAGGTGTTTCCCATTTTGACCTTGGGGTTTCTAGTTCATATTCTGCAGGCATGTTTCTGTATATTGTTCCAGCCACTTGATTGTGGCGCTCCATGTATGCTTTCCCTGCCAGCATCTTACACCCTGCAGTTATGTGCTGGATTGTTCCAGGTGCCTCTTTGCACAGCCTACACCTTGAGTCTTGTCTTGTGTGGTAGATCTGAGCCTCTATTGCTCCGGTGCTCAGGGCTTGTTCCTGAGCTGCCAGGATGAGCGCTTCGGTGCTGTCCAGTAGGCCAGCCCTTTCTAGCTATATATATGTATACATTTTTTTTAATGATTAAAATAGTAAATGATGTACATTTGCAGGTTCTGCTAACATCAATGACAGAAGCATGCTGGGTAAGCGTGACAGTGAAGTGGCGGTGATTGTGGAGGACTTGGAAACGGTGCCATCTCTGATGGACGGACAGGAGTATGAAGCTGGAGCGTACGCGCTGAAGCTGCGCCTTGAATGTTTCAGGTGAATAAAAAAATACAGTATTACCATAGAATTTTTCATGTAGTAATGCTTTTGTTCTTATTGAAGAAAAGAATGGATTTAGTGGGAGATTGCCAGAGGAACAATTCCAGTATCATATATACGGTAGAATTACTTGCATATAGTCAAAAATAAAGTTGTGGCCACATGTATAAGTGATTTTGGGATTGGCTTTGAAATTAAATTCAAGTTGGGATATTTCATTTTTTTTCCTGTTTTTGGGACAATAACTGGGCTTTGTATATTTTGTCTTAATTATTGGTATTTTAAACACCACAATTATCTCATATTTTCTGCTGGTTTTGTAACATTTTTATGAAATTGGAAAGAGTTGCTGATTCACAACTTTTTTATAGATATTCTTTCCATTGTTCAGAAATTTTTTTAAATTCCTTGTAGGTTCTGGTTGTAAATTTCATAGTAAAAAGTCTCGTGAATGTTTCGGGAACAGCAACAAATTACATCCATTTTTCAGATAGCAATGAAGATTTTTGCCAAATATACAATTTACCACATTAGAACGATTTATTACTTTGAAAAAGCTTATGAATTCTAAAGTCTTTAGAATGAGTTTATTTAGTTTTAGCACCATGGTATAAATTTCTAATGGCAAACCTCGACAGAAACTTAAAAACAGCTAAAAAATGTCCTCAAAGCAGAGGTTTTATCCCCAAATTGATTCCAAATCACTCACTAATATTTCCTCCTGAATATTTTATTTCCCAAAAACCAGGACCATCCTGGGAGGTCACACGGATTCCAGCATCGACCTGGTCGACCCCATCAGCGATCGCTTCTACAAGGAGGTGTGGATGACCACAGCCGGCCGCAATGCCACCATTTATGAGAAGGTAGAGAGCCCGTGCTGAGTCCCCAAGACAAATTACAATCCTTTTTAAAGGAAATTTCATTTAACCTTTATTTACCCAGGAAATGTCCCGGTAAGATAAAGAATCAAGGGAGTCTTGACTAGGAGGAAACAATAAATTACATATGCAACAAAAATGTAACAATAATAAACATTACATAAATAAAAATGACAGCTTATGTAAAACATGTACAGTTAAAAGTGACTTTTTCCTTGTGGAATGAGATCTGAGAATGATCCAACGTGGAAATTATTGAGATTTACAATAATTGTGTTGACTTTTTATTTTTTCTCAATCATTTTCCTGTTCATTTGAATTGGAATTTACTTTTTAATTCAAACTGATTAGGATTCAAGTTGTTTTACTATGTTGTTCATTCTTTTTTTGTCAAAATGCAAACATCAAAACATCAGCAAAAGCGAAGTGCCCAAAGTGGGAGAAACGTAAAAACTATTTCTTTTTCCAATTTCTGCCTCAATACAGAAAAGTCAAATAATGTACATTGTTATAAAAAAGAGTTATAACCACATTTTCCATTTGAAAGATTTAAAATCGAGTGACATCAAAGAACATCCACACTGTAAAAATGAATCTTGTTTCAAGATAACCTTCTTTTCTGTCTATTAAGAAAAATAAATTTTACAATAAAGTTTTTTTTTTACTAACATATAAAATAAAAATACTTGTTAAGACCATTTTTCTTACCCTTTTGGCAGATTGTTTACTTCTGATGTAAAAAAAACAAAACAATTTCTTTTACTTTTTTCTACGGGGCTGTTTTTGCACTGCATCTGTGGGGGAAAAGGTGACCTCAATGTACAGCAAAAATCCACATTTAACCAGCAGGACGTTAGAAGAACAGTATAGAGACTGAAAAAATATTTCAAAGAAAGCTAAAAATGCAACATTAAAGTTACCAGAGTGTCAAATGTCATGATGTGTAGGAAGTGCTGTGAAAACAAGAGCATTTCTGTGAAGCACACAGTTCAGGTTGTTTTGTTTTGTTTTTTCAGTCTATTTTTACTGGGTATTTTGTGGGATTTGATCAGTTATTAGAATTCACTGAGCTCTAAGACTTGTGGAATAAATTAGAGAATATGTGGAACTTCTAAATAAAAAACGAATTATGGTTTAATTTGTTTGCTGCAGGTGTGCAATTCAGGTCATGAAATTACAAACTCAGTTCATTGCTCTGATGGCAGAGAAAAGCTAAATGTGTTTTTCCTGCAGGTGTTTCGCTGCCTTCCCTCATCGCTGGTGAGAAACATGTCAGAGCTGGAGAATTACCAGACCACGCCCGGTTTGGCCCAAACGGAGAAAGCCCGCGCTCAGGAGGAGCTGCGCAAAATCCGAGGTTTCCTTGTGCAGTTTCCTCTGGACTTCCTGTCTGAACACAACCTCATGCCCTCAGTTGGAACAAAGGAGTCCATGGTCCCAACGGAGATCTGGACGTGAGGGCCGTGAAGTCCTGAACAGAAACCCACAAACACCTAGGAGGGCTCGACTGTCTGGACAGTCCCTCAATGTTGAGGAAATCACTCATGATATCGTAACCCAGACTTCAGACAGTGCTGGACATTTAAAAATTGCAACGCAAAATCACTACACTGTAAAGTTTTTGCTTGTTAGTTGTTGGGTGTGTGTAAGGCCGCACGTTTTGTTTTCACATTGAGGAAAACTGAAGTTTGGTGAAACATTTTCACCTCTGGATGCTGAGATTTGGAAAGAAATGAGCTGTTTGTTTAAGGGACCACAAATAGGAAGTAGGAATTATCCTATAAAATACGTAGGAGATGCTGCTGTCTGTGATGTCATCGCTTCACAAGTTGGAACTGGGAGTGGTGCTTGAGCCTGCATTTAGGAACATTTTAAGCTTTTAGGCAAATTCACAAAGTTTTTATTGAGTGAAATAAAAAAAAAATAAATACTTTTCAGCCATTAAACCTGGTTATGACAGGTTTGACTTCATATGCAATTAAAATATATCCACATGCCCAAAATACAAACATTTTATGGGCCTGTTTTCTATTTTTCAGAGCCGAGTTTGATTAAGCAATTCGGATATTGGCCACAAGATGGTGCTACTTCCAAAAACAAGACAAGATCTGAGTTTGTGCTGTCTTGGTCTCAAGAGAACAGCTTTTAACAAATTCCAATGTAAAAATTCTATTTAAAGAGATATTATCTCAATCTTAGAAGCTTTTATGATCCCATGTATTTTTGTTTGAATTGGTTATAGAATATTTAATATTTTTAGATGACACATTTCTGCTTAAATAACACTTTTCTTTTTTGCTGGTTCAGGTCTGCTAGTTAATTATCATTTGTGGTCGTGTTTCTTTTAGATTACATTTCTTTTACACAGTATATATATACAGATCTTCCCAGAATGTGAAAATCACTTCTTTGGAACCACATATTGAAGCCAGTGGTACATAAATGCCTGAGGATAAAGAGAATGTCAATCAAAAACATACCTTGAATATTTTTTGGAGGCCCCTTTTTTCTCTCTTCCCATGATCCTGTCTTGACAAAGACATGACGTATCCCATTCTTTGGAATATTCCCACGTTGTACGCCTCAAGGAATTGAGCTGAATTTTCCTGAAAAACAACTGGATTGGGACCAAAAATGTAAAGTGAAGGACTGCCAGAGAAGCACATTTAAGGCATTATTGTCTGTGATTTTTATCAATGCTGTATTTTTGTGTTTATTATTTATGAAATAAAAAGCATTTAACTTTCCTTAAAATTCTCATTTTTCAAAAGTATCTGTCGTAGTAGTGAAGTTGTAGTAGTTTTATTTTCTGTTTTTATGCACTTTGCAGTTTTTCTGGCATTTTAGAGATTTTCGATTCATTAATCATTGTGAGCTAAAAAAAAAAAACGTGACTATTTTATTTATTTCAATTGAGGACATACTTGTTGTTGCCTGAAATAGGAGTAAAAAACCTCAAAAATTCAGCCTTTGAAGGAAGCCTGTTGTGTTTTTATCTAATATTCCTAATCCTAAATTAAGTCAGATTTACCTTAAAAATTCTGATCATTGGAGCTGTCATTGTCATTGTCGCTTGGGCAGCATTTCTAATGGTGACAGCGTTGCTGCACTACAAACCACTGATCTGATGAGAATTGGCAATAAGATTTTGGCCCCAAAACCACTCAACTGTGCTGATTCAGTTTGAAGCACAACATGAAAAAACAAAACAATTTTATTTGCTTATATGTCTATGTAATCTTTGAAGAAGAATAGAAAAACACAAGAAAAAAAATCAGCTATATTTAAATAACTGTTTCAAATGTTCACCTCACTGTTCCCCCCATCCTGTCACAGTTATCATGGACACATTTAATGTCTTGACACTTTGCATTTCCTTTCATGTCGTTTGCAAAACCAGTCCTCAGGTCCAAACGTCCTACATGTTTTCTTTGGTTTTACTCACCTGCCTTTAATGACTCTTACTGTCAGATTGCAGACAATGATGATAACGACTCAAATCAGTGGTTAAGGATATCGAAAAAACATGCTGTGCCTGGGCAAATAACCTAAAGAAACATGCAGGATGGAGGGATAGGAGGACAGACAAAAAAGAAAACTGATTTGACCTGGCAAAGGATTTTGCACTCATGAAAAGAAGTCATTTTTATCCCCATACAGGAAGATCCCAGAAGTTTCTTGACGGCTTTTGGATATCATCAGGAATTAAACTAAGCACACCCGCAAACATGCAAAGTTAGTACTTTGAGTTTTATCAAGTGTGGGTACTTGGGCAAGCCCCTTTGCGCTACTGCCTAACAATGCAGCCATTAGGGGGCCAAGATCTGAGTTTCCCCTTTGCAGGTCCCCAGCCCGGACAAAATACAGGGTTGTGCATCATGTCAGGAAGGGCATCCTCCTTGCACTTTCCTCAAGGGAAAATCATTGCTAAACCACCTGTGCAAATCAGTGAAAGTTGGTTCACTGTGGAACCCCCTCAAGGGAAAGGTGAACAACATTAATTGAACATAAATTCGATTTTCTACTTGTTTTTTAAAGTATATTTTATCCATTGATTATGATACATACAAATGGATTATTAAACATAAATTTGCTATTAAAGTTTTGTTTTAAAAGGTGCGAAACTGCAGAAATGTAATTAAAAAAACAACAACTAAAACTTTCCTGTTCCACAGCCAACCCCGCCCGGTAACAGGCGGGGTTGTAGTACGGTCTCCACCCCCACCCCACCCCCCGGTATATGAAGTGAGCGGCTGTCAGGGCAGCAGCAGCATCCACAGGCAGAGGCAGCAGATCTTCCGCAGCGCCTCACCTCCCTCTGTAGCGCTCACTCCTCCTCATCCAGCAGACATGGACGCGTGACAGCGGATGCGCGCTGCGCTCTCGCTCCTCCACGCGCTCTTCTAGCTGTGCGCACCGGACCCGAGGCACGTTTCTTCCGACCAGGAAGGGGTTATTCCTCCCGACCAGACTCGAAGGAGGAGGGGAGGATCAGCGCAGGAGACCGTCCACACTGACGGTGGAAGACCGTTTTAGGATATCTGGCAGCTGAGAGCGGCTCCTTCGCCTCCTGACTCCTCCATCATGGCGAGCGACTCTCCTGCTCGGAGTCTCAATGAAATCGACCTGTCGGCTTTGAAGGTGAGATGATAATGATCTTCAGTTCAGACATGTGCAGAACTCGTGTGTCCTTCTTCTCCTGCACCTGACGGGGCTCCCTTAATAACAAAGGGCTGCAAACAGCGGATGCGTTGGAGACGCTTTCAAAAATAGCGAGACGTGAACTGACATCCCTGCCGCCCCGCTTATCTTCGCGCGTGTCAGTGACAGGGGGTGATGTGGATGGAGGATGCTGTAGCTGTGATTTTTGCTGACCTGGGGGTTTGATTCCGAGGCTCATGGACTTTCTGCTGATTCTTTAGAAGTCCAAACTAGTTCCCTTTTCATAATGTTTTGACGCCACTTGTGCGTCTGAGAGCGCATGGGTACACCTGTGTGGTTGGTTCCAGTAACCTCTCAAAAAGAGAGCTGGATCACCGCTCTCTCTGCTTCTTTTGTTGATCTGCAAAACCACATCACAGCCATAAACGACGTGCTGCCCTCCTTTTCATGCGTGGATACCCAAGTTTTCATTTCACAGGGCATTTTGTGTATTTCTGAGTGGGTGTCTGCCAAGCTCAAAGTCAACTGTAAAAAAAAACAAAAAACAACGAAAGATAAAAGGAAAGGAAGCCAGTCACAGAGCGTCAGCTTCAGCTGCAGGTCTGAGAAACACATTTTGGGTCAGCAAAAATCCTTATCTGGTTTATTGTAACTTAGTATTCATAACTTCTTAATCTCTTCTCTCCATTTCCTGCGTTTTTTTATGCATGGCTGAGTTTTCAGGGCCAGATTTAGAAATTGTGTGGCCAAGGTTAAGATAAACAAGAGATAAGAATGAGGTCGCCTCAATTTTGCTGGCTAGAACTTTACAGTCTTTGTAGTTTTTAGTTAACATGTTTACTGGTGTAATTAGTGAAAAAGTCCAGATTGGTACTTCTTTTTAGCCTTTATCATAACAAAGTGTGCTCCTAATTTCCCTGAAAGAGCTTTACCTTCTCTCTTCAGTGCTCATCTCTTCTTCATAAAGTCTCATATAGCCTTGATTTTTTTTCTTCTTTATATATCTTGAATTTGATTGTGATTACTCCTGATTATCTTCCTGTACTTATTTTTTATTAACTCCTGCTGACTGCTGAGTAATGCTTCCGGCTTTTGATCCGTCAGGCAGCTTTTGAAAATTTCCCTATCTGTTTTAGTGTCATCAGGAAACTTTTACAAAAAGATTATATTACCAAGTTGCGCTTGTGGATGAAGTGGTGGGGCCGTCATACCTGACTCATGACCCTGCTGCTTCCTTCTCGTCTGGCTCCACTCCCCTGTTTTCCAAAGTTTAACTGACTTTTCCAACACTGTTGATTTCCTTTTACTGTTAAGCAAACCTGTCCATATCAAAGATGTGCAACACCTTCTTGAAGTGGGGGAGGGAAGGCACACCATGGTGTTTTTCAGAATGCAAATCTAAAATATCTGGTTTCCTGTGTCTCTCTTGGCCTCAAAGCCATTGAAAACTGTGCAAGAGCTTTTGGTTTTAGATTTTGCATACCCAAAAGTGATTTATATTACCCATTATCTAGAGCTTATTTTCAAGCTGGGAAAATATCTGCTGCAACTTAATGGGGGAGTTGTAGTGGGGGCTTTTGGTTAGGATGGGGCCCAAGGCATTTGCCGACCTTTACGTGATGAGAAGTCTGTTCACATGTGTATCGGTCTTCCCCATTCCTCCTATTTTATCTGCTGCTTTTCCTGCATCTTGTCTTGTCTATCTGCCAGCTACACTGTCTGCCAGCATTATGTCTGTGTGCCTGCCTCCCTGCCCCTCACGCACTGAAACGAATGGTCACAGAGGAGATGAATCACCTGTCTGCAAAAAAGCAAAAAATAACATTTTAGGTTTTGAGGAGAATGTAGGGGTAGAGTGGAAAGAAGATTGAAGAGGAGGACAGGGGAGTGTGTACATGCGGAGCCAGTGCATGTTTGTTCTGTTCTTTCAGATGAGTAATGCTTGAGTCTTAAAGGCACCTGCAACCACTAAAGACCCACTCTGATGAATTTTTTTTTTTACATGTTTTTGTAGTGTTTTTCTGATGATGGAGGACAGATATTAAGAAAATCAAGCTGAAAATAGCATTGCTGAGTATTTTTTTGATTCACACTGTTGTGAATCAGCTGGCACCTGGCTCTAAACTGTACGGCTGGATAGCTCCCATATTGCTCACCACTTTTGTTGCACCGGTAATGTTAGGTTGGTGGTGTGAGGGGCTGTAAGTAAGGAAAAGAGCGTGTAAACGGAGAGCTCTCAGCATGAACAATTACCGCACTGCAGAAATTATGTCCTAGAACATGAGACGTGCTCTTTGGATTTGGCTATAAATGGCATAATCACAATCAAAAAAATGAACGGGTCAAAACCGATTGGAGTGAGTCATTGAAAGATATGTGAATAACTTAATCCGACAAGAAGAGTCTGTTTAAAAACCTGCTCACTTTAGTGTTTGATGCTTGGTTTGCAAGGCTATTTGAAGAACGCTTTGAATGTTTGCTGGGGCTTTAAAATATATCAGATGGACAGGAACAAATGTGGAAACTGCAGTGAGCAACCTCTCTGGCCATCTTAATAAAAAACCAGTGTTTTTAGTCAAAAAGCTAATTTAAGAGGATTAAATGTGGTTAGCTTTTCTGAACAGAAGTATAATTATTAAACAATGTCAGGCAGCGCATGGTGTTTTTTTTTTGCTTCTGCCAACACAGAAAGGACTTATAATAGGTTTAATGTTGGGTGCCAGGTTAGAAAATGTAACAGGGATGTTCCTTGGTATCCAAGAGTATTCATTTTTAGCTGTCATAATAAGTTTTTTTCCCATTTATTTACTTGCGCATACACAGACAGACAGACAGTCAGTCAGTCAGTCAGTCAGTTATAGAGGCAGTGATGAAGAGTCAACCACTGGAGTGGCTAGACAGGAAATAGGTCAGCTGTCTGCCGCAGTGGGGGTGGGGGTCACTCATTATAATATAGTCATTGGTAACGAAAGAGCACTGCTCTTTTTTTGTGAAGGAGTGCCTTGCTTCAAGGCTCATTGGCTATTACACAAAACAATAAAAAAAACACCGAGACAGACAGAAATAAACAGGAAGTTCAGAGCACAGAGAGAGAAGTGGTTTTTCATGTTTGCACCCTCTGCGCTTTTCTTCGCTCTGTTCCGTGGCTTTTTATCATGTGCTCTGTGCGACATTTGCTGTCGTCGTGCATCAGACACCTGCATGTCTGCGGCATGCCTCACATGAGCGAGAAAGGCCAGGCTCTGTGCGGGGGGAAGGCCGCCGTTACCCGTTGCACTGTGACTCACAATGACAGCCAAAAGAGAGGAGGTCGAGGCGCTGCAGCTTCTGTGCAGGAGTGGCTGTCGTGTTGTGTAAAAGCACGCCAGCACACGAAGGTCAGAGGTGTCTGGATCACTGACTCGTCCAGTCAGCTGATGAGTGCAACAGATGGTAGAACAGTGAGAAGCACAGTCACAGCTCTGCTCACACACAAACAAGGAGACTCGCACACACTGGCAATGGAGTCGTGTGCTGTGCAGGGATTCAGGTGTGAGAGCTGAGATGAAAGAGAAAGCAGGTGAGTGTGACGCGAAAGTGACCCAGTCACAGAGAGGAAAAGCAAACCAGAAGGTGTGAAGATGAGTGCAACTTGGAGAGGATAAGGACACAGTCACGTCAGGATAAGTTGGTTCAGACTAAAGTTCATTTCCTGGGATCGTCTTCTTCATTAAGGCCTTCTAATCTCCGGCTCAGGCCAGGGCTTTGTTTAATCTGAGAACACATAAAAAAACAAAACACCTCATTTGAAAGTCCCACTCCAATCATTTTTTGGTCTTTTGTAAAAGCGTTCCCAGTAGTCTTTTGCTAATAATAATACAGTTTTTAGCCCAAATGAGAAAACCTGTGTTGTTTTTTTAGGACATAGTTTGTGCAGATTGGCTATAGTTCATTAGAAATTCACCTCTAAATTGTGGGCGGGACCATTGGTGGAGCGAAAGCCTGCACTGATATCCCATCATCCCTTTGTTTACACTTTCTTCCGCTAGTTTACAGCCCCTCACAACCCCAAGCTAACATTAGCAGTGCAACAAAATGTGGACTGATATCTGAGCTATCCAGCTGTACAGTTCCGAGCCAGATATCAGCTCGGACGAGGAAAACAAAGATGTTAATGGATCTATTTGTCTGCAAGTAGATGCATTGGAATGGAGCAGAGAAGGATGATTGCTCCCTTCCAATTGTAGTTTGCATTTTTTCATCTGTTTCTGATTCATAACGTTTTAAAAAAAAAAGTCTCAGACGCAGTTTCAATCTTATTTTTCTTTATACGTGTCCTCCATCATGAGCAAAATGCTACAAGAATATGTTAAAAACACCAAAAACACAATTTCACTGAGTGGATTTTCAAATAAATAGCAGTCTGAACAAGATTGTGCACCCTTTCATATCTCGCCTGGACTGCTGAAAAAATTAAGAATTTCAGATCAAATGGTACCAGTATGAATACACTTGTACTGAAAAAGTTTGTCCTCAATCAAGTGATATCTAGTTCTGCTCGCTTAGTGTGAATGCAGACCAATTGGCCAGGAAACCAAAGAGGAGAACAACACTGGAGAGAGCAGCGTGACATGAATGTCTCATAAATCAAGTAGATAGAATTAAATGGCTGCAGTGCTAATTTGAAGAAGCTCAGATCAAGAATTAAAAATATCTTGTTGGCAAATAGTGAGAAGGGGCCAGCGCTTATCAATATGATGCAGGACTAGTATGTACAACCCGAGCTGGGTTTACTCTCTTTTTCAGTTTTTGTCTAAGACTGCAGAGAACTTTATGCAATCTGCATTTTACATGAAAACAAAGTTCTCCTCATCCCACTCAAACACACAAAACATAAACAAAACAGAGTTATTAGAAATGCGAGTAAAGATTTATTTGTGTTACAGAAAAATGCCCATGAAATAAGTTCATAATATTTGGTGGTTTGGCTCTGGGTTGATGACTTCTTGCTTGGATTGAACTCAGACCCTACATAAACCCCAGAGCCTAGACCCTGACGGTGGTTAGAGGGCATTCCAAAATACCGTTCAAACCGCATTTATTAATTTCTCCTTCGTGGTCAATTTTCAAACAGTTGGCACTTTCGTGAACTAAAAGGGATGCTAAACCCATTTGTTACTACCAAATCTGAGTCCCTGAATGGTAACAGTTGGACCAGTCTTAACCTTTAAAGTGTGTTCAGTGGCCGAGTGTTTTGTACATAGAGCCTGAAAACTGAGTTAAAAATGTGTGTAACTATGTGTGAATGCGAGCACTTTGACCCGCGTTTGCATAGATATTTCATTGGAAGTGGTCGCTCCAATGTGCGTTACGTGAACACAAAGCATAAGTGAGGTAGATCTTCCTTATTGAAATTGCACCAAAGCTTCATTTAAAAGTCCATTAAGTCTTCTTTTAAATACCCTAAGATTTTAATAGTTAGCTTACTGTCAATTCTGTCATAGGCATTAAATGACTGACACACAGTTGGGTGTGAAAAGTGCAACATGAAAGAAACCTAAACAAGGAAAAAGGGACATGTTTTTCTATTCCTCATTTAACTGAACCAAGTTGTTCGGTCTGTCTTGTTTTGAATGAGCCCCTAAAGAAGTGGAAAGCAGAAAAAGAGGATAAGAGGAGGCACTGCTTGGACTAAAAGTGATGTGACCAGAGACTAAAGTAGTCAAAGAGCCTTATCTGGAGATCCCCCCTCCTTCCCCGTAAACCCATGTTGCCCAGTAAGGCCACATTCCTCAGCCCCTCACCATAGAGACCATGGTAACAGGGCCAAAGCAGCGCCCCGGGCCTTACACAGAGCTTATTCATGAATAGTCCATATACTGTATGGCCGTTTGTCGCTGCCTCTTTTTTCCTCCTAGGCTCTCTTCAGCTTTGCCTGCATGCTTATTGCTGACCTATTTCCCACAATAATTAAGTTGCATTAAGTTGTTACTGACTTCCACAGAAATGTGTAATTGACAGGTGATCTGTTGTTTTCCAGGGAATTATCTCTCATTGTCAAGTTGATGGAAAAAACAAACAAAGCAGTTGACTTAGTCAAGCTGTGACAGAACAAACGGCATGAATGAGTTTTGGTGCCTTCAGACACCACCCTGTCTTTCCTTTGTCTTCTTCAGGTTGACGTAATCCCCAAAATCATCTTCACATTTTCCCTGAAATTCTTGTTATCAACGCCCAAAGCTTGTCCCCGTCAGCCATCTGGTTACATACTCTTCCAATAGCTTACAGCCTCTCACAACCCCAACCTAACCTTACTAGTGCACCATGGCGAGCAAAATGGCAGGCAATATTGGCAGCAAGGACAAGGATAATGTGTCTTGATGGGCTTCGAATCGGTAATTGAAAAAGTAAAACATGAAATCAAAAGGATCATGAATCCAAAGAATTTAATAGGAAAATACTAAATTGAACTAACAAATTGACCAAACTAAACTGGACATCCCTGCCCTTAGACCCTCCTTCGCGGGAGGGTCTAAGATGTGTCTATTTGTCTACAAGTGGATACCAGTACATGAGAGTGGAGCGGAGCAGGGAGCTTGTGGCCCGCCCATTGTATTTTCTACGTCACAAATAAGCTCTTTTTTAAATGGCTTTTTTTTGGTCTGCTTCTGATTCACACATTTGAACAAAGAAAAACTCAGAAATTCAATTTTGACTACTTTATTTTCTTCGTATGTGTCCTATCATCAGAAAAATGCTACATAAACATGTTAAAAACACAAAAACATGATTTTCATCAGAGTAGGTCTTTAAGGAGATGTTCATGTGACAGACGGGGAGAGTGGCAGTTAACAGCTGACGAAGCGCGGATTCCTAAGGAGTATGGATGGATGGGAGAGGAGAAGACAGGATGAGGTGTGAGATGATGGGTGGACAGGAAGGGAGGTGAGAGGCAATGAGCAGATGCGTTGTTCTGAACTGCAACAAAAATGGCCTTAACTTGTGCTTTTGGAACTTAAGCTACGTTAACACTGCCCTTGGCAACACAGGCACAAGTGTCTACTTCTGATAAAAAGTCCAGGTCGTGTGTTTACATAGACTTTTCATATACTTTTTATGCTTCCATGTTCAAAACTCAAGTTTGTATGACTGTTTACAGGCTAAACATACAAAACGTGCAGCCACTGAATGTGTGTTAAAAGTTAAGCTAGGTCAAACTGTCAGGGACTCCGATTTTGTAGTGACTTATGCATGGAGTCCTTTTCTGGTAGGTGCCAATTGTTTGGAAATTGATCATAAAGGATAAATTCATAACTGCTGTGTTTTCCCAGCCGGTACTATTTGTGACACCAAACATTTCATTTCTTGGATTAGAGCTGTAAAAAAAAAGGCTGGAGCAAGTTTTGTGAGATTGCCACCCAATTTGATATTTTGCACCAAGCGTCTTCCAACTGTGGTTGACGGAAATGCGCTAGAAAAGAGTAGAAAAAGGAAAAGAAGAAGAAGCCCCTCCCTGTTTGTCCAGCTTAACCCTTTTGCTATCATATGACCCCACCCTTGCATTGACGTGTTCTCCCTACCATGACAAAGGTGGATAAAGGTGAAGAGGATTTCATGTAATCCATGGACACCAGTGAAGATCACAAATCATTGAAGAAAAAAGATTCAGCACACTGTCTAGTGGGTCTAGATGACCCAACTCCCAATGTTAAAGTGCCTAGGATAGCACAAGGGTTACACACTGTGGGCTGAATGTGCATTCAAGAACCCACGTTTAGTGCGTTCTTAAACACGTGTCACATGCTCGGTGTTTATTTAGCTTAAGAGTTTTGTTGCTGCTCATGTTTGGATGGCACGTCCCAGAAGCAAAGCTGCCACAGCCTCTTGTAGCATCAAGCAGCCATGTTAAGTGTAAGTAGTCTGACGGGGAGCAGATCCCGCCTCAGCATGACTCTCATCATCCTCTTATGGTCTCTAATTCAATTCAGTTCACTTTTCTGACACGTCACTTTCTGCACATATTAACTGCACTCACCTTGCTTCTGTCTCATGCATAACAAAGATTGCATGTCAGCAAATTCTAATGCTAACCTGAACCACTGAGGTGTTGCAACAGTAGACCTACTCTTCATGGGATTGTTACTTAACTTAATATTTTCTGGCATCCTGAAGAAAACAATGTCAAAGATGGATTTGGGATTTACATATTTAATCACATTATGAGCTGGTGCTGTTTTCATTGGCTGGTGTCTAAGTTTGTTTTTGGGAAGTGACACAGAAAAGGATGTCTGGTTTATTATCAGACCTGCACCTGCAGGCCAGCTTCTACAAAAAAAGCACAAGGTTAGCAGATGTGCTCTACTTTTGTGGAACAACTTTTGAGGAGTATTTTGGTAAGCCTACCAGGTCCTTGAGAAGATGCCCTTGACCTTCAAAAACCTCATCCTTCAATTTATTCAACTTTTTTGGGTTAGCTGTGAACATTCTTTTGAAAAAAGGTGCTAAACCAAAGTTGGTTTGTACCAACTGAAAAAGAGATATCAGACAACAGGGACAGGGTTCAATGCAGCGCT
Organism: Oryzias latipes; assembly: GCF_053564925.1. Taxonomy (NCBI): domain Eukaryota; kingdom Metazoa; phylum Chordata; class Actinopteri; order Beloniformes; family Adrianichthyidae; genus Oryzias; species Oryzias latipes. The sequence goes on from NC_136258.1 coordinate 25,123,114, forward strand.
TTCAGTGAATTTATGCCATCAGGGTTTGAACGTTTCAAAATACCAGATGTTATGTAGTGAAAGCTTTTGCATAGATGACGGAGGCTCTTCTGGGTTCTTACTCAGAATTTATTGAAGGGTAAAGGGTACATGAACTTGCTGCTTCATCCAACAGTCGGGGAAAAACAACACAGTTACACTCAATGCAGTTCATGAAAGGCACCTTCAAAATAAAAACACTTCCGGTTTTTCACAATAAGGTTTTTCTAGGCATTTTTAACAACACATTTCACTGTTCTAATTAAATCAACAACAGAAATGTTGTCTCACATTGTCATTTAAACTGTGGTTAAGTCACAACACCAGACATTTGTTCGGCTTCAAGTGCTATTATGGTTAAGAACCTATGAAAATAAAGAAGGCTAAAACAATGAAGATAAGTTACCGTAGCTGTAAATATGCTTATAAAGAGGAAAAAGTTTAAAAAGACAAAATATTGCACAAATCTAAACCACATGCAAGCAAGGTAAAGGTGCCTGGATAAATGCTAAATAGGCTACATACATTTTAATACTTTAAAAAATGCTAAATAAACCAAATTTTTAGTCTTTGCTGATTCTTTTGAAACTGTCAGTGTTTTAATATCTTAACACTGAAAGTAGTGTCAAACCTGTTTTTTGTGTTTGATTGTTTAGAATGTTGTGCAGCAGTGTGGGTCCAAAGTGGCAGATAAATGGTCATCTAATGTTGACACTAACTGGTGGTGTTGTCATGTCCAATTACATGTTCTTTTTTTAACTCAAGTTTTTGGTTACAAACATGATAAGTCAAAGGTTTTTTGACTCCTCTTTCACACATTTGTGGGACACGGGGCACCTTAAACTAATTTACATAAAATCTTAATCCAGATTATCCTGCAAACCAAATGAAAAGTTAAGTAGTAATAACACAATAAACCTGCATTGTGCTGCCATTTGACAGCTAATCTGTTTATTGTAAGTGTCATAATACTGGTGTGTTGTTAAATATGATTTTGCGGAAATACCTCTGTTTTTCCTGTCTGAAGACTCTATCATGATTACTCATCCAACGGTTTGGGAATGACAGTTTCAGAAAGCACAGTAGTTAGTTTCTGTTTCTTATTATGTTCATTTGGATATTCTTTCCAGTCTGGCCTGTATTTGTTTAGATGTAATGAAGATAGTCAGAAGAAAAATACTGTAAATAGTTGGTGTGACTGCTCAAATCAAGTCTGATTTGTTCTGCCCTCACAGAGTCTGGTTCTGCTGAAAGTTTCTGCCTAGTTTTCTATGCTCAAAGATATCCTGTTTCTGATGGACTGATCTGGACTCAAATGGATTATTCATTTATTTATTTATCTTTTAAACCTGTTTTGGGGTCACCGGGCTACTGGAGCCTTTTCCGGCCACTCGTGGGCGAAAGCAGGGGACATGCTGGACCGTTTTCCAGTGTGTCGCAGTAAATTAAATTATAACAATCATAATTTAGAAAGTTAGACAATGTGTTTTGCTATTTGTGTGGAGTATTCAGACAACCTTGGTTGTTAACTGCCACTGATTTAAAGTGAATTAAAATAATTTTCCACTTTTGTAGTAAAGTTATTGTTTGTTTTGAGGCTACTTGTATTTTTCTTTAAAATGCAACTTCCCTGCCAGCAAAGCCAAGTGGGTCCCATATGGGCCCTGAATTGGTTTGTCTGCAGTTTCTGTGGTGGCCCCACCTGTGTTTACCTACATTGGCGTAAGTGGGCACTCAGTAAGCTGGCTCACTATGCCAGCCAGCCGCCCGATGGACAGCATATCTGGCTCTGCCGGAGCGGAGCTCTCTACGCTGTCTACCGGGAGGCTGGCTAGCATTGAGCCAGCTTACTGAGTGCAAACACAGGTGGGGCGACCACGGACAAACCCATTTGGGGCACACATTTTTTGCCCACCTGTAAACCAAACGGGAACCACTCTGCCTTGCTGGCTGTGAAGCAAGGATAAATCTTTTAAAGTCCCTCTTTGATCTATTGTAAAAGTGTTTCGAGTGAGATTTTATTTAGGATTATGCTGTGTTTAGCCAAAAAAAGAAAAAAATGAAGTGTTGTTTTCTGGGCGATAGCTTGTGCAGAGTGGGAGTTGTTCATTAGAAATTAGCTTCTGAGTTGTAGGTGGGGCCGTTGGCATGGAGTAAACCCACCCCCTTTCCCTCATTGTTGAGCGGTCTCTTTTAAGTGGAGCAGGTTGCTTGTGGCTTGTATGTGACAAATACGCTCTTTTTCAAACTATATTTTTTTATTTGCTCCTGATTCACAACAATTTGAATTAAGAAATAATCAGTAATGTAATTTTGAACTTAGTTTTCTTTATATTTGTCCTTCACCATCAGAAAAATGAAGAAAAAAAAACCACACACACCAAAAACACTATTTTCATGGGCGTGGATCTTTATTTGCATTTTTCTTAACAAATTAGGATCCTTTAATTTGAAAGTCGCTTTAATTTTTGAGGTTAGAATAAGTGGAAAGCAGCAGAAAACATGATACAGTTTGCACAATGAAGATTGAGGCAACAATGAGGAATCTTTCACTTCCTGAAATCTATTTTTCTTTTTTTATGCTGCCTGTGGATTTTAACACCATATATGGTGAAATATAAGGAATCCGCTCCATTGGCTTTAAACTCAGCTCACATTGACAGTAACTCTGTCCTTGAGAGGATTTTAAATTCTTTTGATATGTTTTTGTTTTTCTTAACCAAACCTAATTGTAAACATTTTTGCCACATATTGATGTGGTTTAACCGTCTGTGCAAAGGCGATGGTTTGAGAAACCATTAAGTGTTTTCTGCTGTTTCTTCAGAAATCTAATCTGTGAGACTAAATTCATTTGTTAAATTCAATCTGGAGCTCTTTGTCGTTAAATAATTGTAGAGACAAACTTAATAGAAGTAGTTATATGTTTGCCTGACTAGATCTCCCTTAACACAAAATAGTCTAACTGTACTGTAAGTCTACTAATCTATACTAAAAGTGAGGCAGTATACTTGAAGTTTGTTTTTTATGTACTATTTATATACTGTAAATTTAAAATGTTCCAATTTAGTCTGAAGAAATATTCAGTTAGTATACTTCCTACACATACATGGTCTACACTTATACTTGCAATACATATACAGTACTTATACATGTATTTTCTTAAGTATATTTAAGAAAATACATGTAAGCACAAGTTTACAACTTATGCTTAAAAAAATCAGGAAATCCCTAGAGTCTCGTTCAATGTTGAAAAGCATCTGACAGGAGGAGCCATGGATTTATATTAATATATATGTGAGCTTTTTGTGTTTGCATAGACATGTGTGTGTTGTTGTGTCCAAAAGTGCATTTGTTCTTTAAATGGCTGTTTATGACATCGAAAACATTAAAATTGAAGCAACTTAAATAGTCTATGTTAATGTTTTCTCTCTTTGGGTTCAATGTTTTACTGTAGCTAGTCTGTAATCTGCACCATCTACCCCATCCATCCACCTTTACCCTATTTACCTTTCCCGTGTTCTTCTTCACTTTCTTTTTTTCCTCCATCTGGTCAGAACCTATAATAAATAAACAAAATAATTCATGGGAGCAGTTTAATATCAAACACAACATCTTTCCAAAAATACACCCAGTTTTCCCAAAGCGGAAGTAACAGAAACCCAGTTTTAAAACAAAATCTACCCTACTTTGTCCTATGTTAATACCTAGAGGATGAATATTTGATATCTTTCCTCCTTGTTGTAAAGATAATGATCCAGGTCATCCAAAGCACAGGTTTGTTTAGATGAAGATGCAGCAACTTCACGATGGAAATCATTTCAGAAATGTTTCAAAAGGAAAATATATATAATTTAACTGAAAATAAGAGCATTTACTCTCACTTGATTGTGTACACAGGAAAGAAAAGGAATTGTTGTCTTGAAAGTTGCTGTTAGAACTTTATTTTTAGCTCTCAGATTTAATTCATGCAAAGCCACACACATGCAAACAGTCACAGACAAACAAGTGACACAAAAACAGTGATGAGGGGTAGAAAGGTCCACCTGTCAACACAGTCACACAGCTTGTTGTATAACTTCATCTTCTGCATTTAATAGACTCGTACTCTTCATTTTTTTAGGCCTTTTCACACTCGTCTGAACATTTGAGCACCAGAACCGGTGTAGGAGTTTTGCTTTTGGCTCAGCGTTTGACTCTGCAAGTGTGGTTTTTCAGAGAGTGAGACAGCAGGAGGATGTACTTGAGACAGAGAGTGAGAGAATTCATTTTGGGGGGATGTTTTCACGTGACAGATGTGTGTCTGCAGAACCCGACAGAGGAAGAAGGATGAAGAAAATGACAGCCAAAGGAAGGAGGGAGCAAGAAAAGGACAAGGCCTTGTCTTCAAAAACAGCTGACAGGTTGACAGGTCTGCTGAGACCAACAGAAAGCAACATTTGGAGACAGAAGCACAAAGATAAACAGGAGGCAGAGATGCAGACAGAGAAACGATGGCAAAGAGGGGAGACGGCAAACGATAAAGATATAGATGCAAGCTTCAACAAACTTTGACTGTGATTCAAGTTTATCCCAATCACCCGGTGATGGGAGGAGCTCCAAGAGCTGCTTGTGACTCAGAAAACGTATCTGTTAGTTCACTTGAACATGAACAGGCATGAATGTGAGAAAGAAGAGGCGACTTTCAGCAGAGAAAATTAGAGTAGAGACTGAATAAGTGAAGGAAGAGGAAATAAAAAAAAGTCTTTGATTCTGAAAAGTGATATCCTTCACACATTTTATGGGGGCTTTGCTTGTGTGTTTTTTTTTTAAAGTATCTTAGCTGTATACCACAGTACTTAAATTGTGCTGATTCGGGCTTGTTTGCAACCACATGACCCAGATTATTGTGCAGACATTTAGAGTGTGAACCTGTGTGTGCTCCAGAGCTCATGTGCAAAGAATCCCCCCTAATGTGTCAAGTTATTATATCATTCTATTTGCAATAAAAATAGGAATGTAATTCAGAAAGAAAAAAAACATTAGTGGACGATCAGTTTTCCATTTGTGAACGAAATCATAACAAGAACAAGGCTCTACATTTGAATTATTTCTGATATTGAAGCATTAATGTTGGGGTAAGAAATACTTTAAGGGAATTCTTTGAAGTTTTTTAAGACTTTAATGAAGCTTTTAGCTCAGAACTACTAACAAACTTGAGCTTTTTGACTGTAAGAAGTATGTTTCTGAGACTGAAAGTCATTGGGTTCTGGAATGAGTGGAGTGCTGGCGAGGGCAACTTGTCATGAACACTGTTAGAAATGGAAGACTTGTGTAGATAAAAGAGACCAGGAGAGACTTAAATGGAGTTCTTCTGGAAACAGAAGTTGGCGGAGCGAGAAACAAGTGGAAGAGAGGGAGAAGGAAGGAGAGCGTGTGAATGCCAGCTATTGTTGGAATGCCGTAGCAACACACAGCACAGAGGGAGGGGGAAGTGTTTGAGTTTGTGGGGTCAGTGGGTTTTGTTCGAGGCCCTTCAAGTTTAGTGTTGGCAGTCTCGCTTCTGAGGGTCTGAATTGTCACCTAGTTTGGACCTGAGCCTAAAACAGTTCAGTACTGGGTTTCAGAGTGAGTCCAAACATGATGAAGGTGAGGTTGAAACAAAGACCGATGAGTTACAACGAAGACTAAATCAACATCTGACATCATCTTAGAACCAGAACATCACAATGAGTATAAACATACATGTTTGCCTCCAAAAGTGCTTCTAACTTTGGTTCCAAACCAGCAATCAATAGACTCAAAGACCAAAGCAACAATCTTGAATGCCAGTTTCCTCTAACGTTTTTTGCTGTGAACCCATTTTGTTTAATTTTGTTTTTGTTATGTAGAAAAATGTTCAGCTTTGAATAAATAATCAATTTAGCAAACATATCACTGCAGGAGTTTTTCATCTTTGTAGAGCGTTTGACCTCGATTGCTGGAAAACTCTAAACACTTTGGTTTTCTCTCTATAAAAGGTCATGCCTCGCAGTGTTTATGTGTGTTGATTGTGTTCAGCATTTTAGTATTTATATAACTGGGCTGTGAGAAAGGTTGTCTGCATCATCATCTCCGAGGTTTGTGAGATGCAGCTCAGAAAACATCTAAGACTTGAACTTCCCTAATCCAACCTTTGGTGCTGACTGCCAAGCACTGGTTCAGTTCTTTAGTGTTTGGTAGGATCCAACAGGGGCTGCACTCAGTGAGAAGGCCTTGGTTTGAATCCCGGCTGGATACTTCAGCTTTCTCCCACAATCCAGGAAAAAAGCTGTAAAGGTTGATTGGTTCTCTGGAGTGTCTCATACACTGCGAAAACTGAATCTTATGAAAGTAAAAGGAGCTTTGTTTAAAGAAAAAAATGTGTTTTTTTTCTGTCTTGCAGAAAAAAATTGGCAGATTTTCTTTGCTTGTTAAAAAAATCTTCCAATGAGGTTTACAGCATTTTTTACTTATTTCTAAAGGGCTGCTTTTTGCAGTGTAGGTGTGAGTGTGTGTGGTCTTACAATGGACCGTCCAGGTTGTTCCCTGCTTTTATTTCCCTGCTTACAGTAGCTGGGATGGGCTTCAGCAACTCCCTTGACCAGCACAGGACAAAGCAGGAAGCAAAGACGGATGGATGATCTCCCCAATTCTCCACAGAGCAGATCCAATTTTAGATAATTATATCCAACTGCCCTGCAACGAACTGCCGACAGGTGAACCCTGCCTTCGCCCAACAGTAGTTAGGATAGGCTCCAGCAACCCAGTGACCCTGAAAGGGATTAAGCAGGTGTAAAAGATGGATAAATAAATATTTTTCAACTTTGTCGAGTTAATACTTTTAGAATTTACTGCTAACATTGCAATTCTTTTAAGGTTTCACTTGTATTTTTTGGGGGAAAAAACATTTTAAAATACTTTTTTAAACATCTGATGAAAGTTCCTTACATTTTTCTCAGAAATGTCCAAATGTGTTTTGTGTCCTCACATGTGTTCGTATTTCAGAGCATGGATCTTCACTGTTCTATTTTTCCCTTTATTTTGCAGGATCCCGCTGGCATCTTTGAGGTGGTTGAGCTGGTGGGAAATGGCACATATGGGCAGGTGTACAAGGTAAAATTCTGCTGTAAACACACTGATACTCCCTATACACACACATACACCCTTCTCTCTCAGGCTTTCTGATGCAATCCTTTCCTGCACTAATAGCTCTGGGCTCTTTTCTTAAAATAGTGGATCTGAAATAAAGGACTGAATTGTGTGTGAAGGAAACAGACCACAGGAACAGGAAAGAACACGGGAGATAAAAGCAGCCCAGGAGCTTAAGAGAAACGGAGCGTATATTGAAGGGAATAGTAGGATCCGGGGCACATCTTTCAGGGAAATACCAGAGCCCATTTTTCTGTACTTTATCATTCCTTTTCTATATTCACAATAGTCTTTTACATTTGCTCCTCCAGATGAGATGTTTTAGGGGAAACGTGTCTTTGGGGCACAGGAAGAGCTTGAGAAAAGTTGCTCTACAGTTGTTACATCACTGCGGTTTGAGTAGCTCTATCAACAACAGAAACATGTCCCAGTTTGTTTTTCTGTTTCCTCTTTCCTCTACGGCCACTTGCTCTTATGGTTTCCTTTCTTGAAGCTGCTGCTTCACCCTGATACAAGAGGTGGCACCAGCCTCTTCCATTACTTCTTGCTATTGTCAACATTGTTTACTGGGATGTCATAGTAAATGCGTTTTAGATGGTGTGTTTGATAGACCTCAGAGTCAAGGACAGGTGGGAATGATAATTCTTACAGTTGAATGGACCAAGTGTAAGGTCAGACAGGGGTCAGGCATGCTCCTTTAGCTACCAGAGACAATCTGACATCTTCTCGTGTGCACGTTATTTTGTTGCCAAAAGAAAGAAGGAGTAAAAGCAACGCAGAAGACAGCAACAAGTATCTATTTATGGCTGACTCTGCTCACTGGTGTCTTGGTGAAAGTCATGTCTCATTTACCGGCTGATGTTCAGCTGATCTTGTACATTACCAAGCCGGAAAATGCCTGCAGCACTGGCATTTGTCCCTTGGATCTCATATATACATATACATTTATATACAGTGAGGCAGAAAAAAAATGCAAGTCGATGATTCTGCAAGTAGTCATACTTAAAAATATGAGAGTGGTTTGCAATGGTAATCATTGAAACACTCTGCAAAAGACTCAGAGTACTTTGCAGAAAGAAAGAAAAAAAAATAATTAAAGTGTACAAAAAGATGCTTAATATTATTACTATTACTATTATTATTACTGCTCACTATTATACCTATTATTTAAGACCTAAATTTTGGAGAGTTATTTTTAGATTTAAAATTGTGTCATTCTCTGCACTACAGGTGTCTCTTATGTAGCGTTAGTGAATACATCATGCTGCAACATGCTCCACATGTGTGTCCTTTCAGAAAAATAACAATAAATGGCAAATATTAGCTTATACTCCAAATGTCTGAACAACTGAAGCCAAACTCTAGACCCTTATTTAGGATTCCTGTTTTTTGAAGCGTCTTTTTCCAGTTGTTAAATAATAATCATTAACATTTTTAACTGCACTGCAAGGTTTCGGTTTCTCTTCTAAAACAACTACGTGATGTAAAAATGTCAACAAGTTAGGATCTGTTCAAACTGTTCTCTTTCAGTTGTTGCTGTAAACATGAATTTTTTAGGCTGTAACTGTGATGATTATATTTCCCACCTCATTCCCATCTGCAGATGAGTATTTGGTCTAGTTTATATGTAAGGAAAGGTCAGTATGGAGCTTACTGCTGATAGAAGTCCAGTAATGTGCTGGGCAGGCCTACTATGTGTGCCTGTGAGTGGGAGATAACAGGTTTATCAACTATTCCGCTCCCCCTTTATAGTTATGATACAGATCTCCATCTGAGTGCTTTTTTCCCTCTTTGCCTCTCCCTATACACCTAAAGCCACTTCTCTATTAAGGATTTTCAGTAATAAAAATCATAAAACACCGTACAACAGATTTGCTTTATGTTGTTCCACCGTTAATGGATCTTATCTCACTCTGGTTTCATCTCCTTTCTGCCGCACTGCTTATTATTTTTTGGACTACAAGTCGTTCTGGAGTATAAGTCGCAGCAGTCAAAAAATGCATATAAAGAAGAAGAAAAAAGACACAAGTCATACTCTTATCGTGGTAAACTGGTATTCTTGAATGCACTTTTAGCATACAGCGGTGTTCACAATGTGATGTCGCTACCCAACACACATGCACCTACATTTGGACAAGCCTTGGTGTGAAATGTCAAAGCGGCGCAAATCTTGTGAATCTTGCTCCACGTGTTTAGTTGCTGCGTGTTTTGTACCTAGAGCCCGAAAACGCACTTAAAAACTTGAACGGTTTCACATTTTACAAGAGTTTTAAATGCAAAAGCTCAAAGCATGCATTTACCCGCGATTGCAAACACTTTTCATTGGAAGTGGTTGTCGAACGTTTCCAAGCTTGATGAGAAAATACGTTTGAGCAACACTTCTTCTTCTGTGTTGTTGTCAGTAGCAATAATTGAAACACACATCTACAGTGCCCTCTTGCTGTTGTTGCTATTTATTTTTATATTTTCTTTCTTTTCAAAAACCCATATAAGTGAGTATAAGTTGCACCCACAGCCTAACTGTGCATAAAGGTGACTTATACTACGAAAAATACGGTTTTATGTATCAACAATTTTCACATTAAAATTTTATCTAACTCTTATTTCTGTTTCTCCTTGATTTTTGGTTGAAACGTTGAAGTGAGGTTTACTCAAGACAGCAGGCAGTGCCTATAAAACAGTATATTTATATATATCTCCAGCTATCTTTCTTTAAAAGGCCATAAATAGCGAACACAGTAATGCTGAATAATTAAACACATTCTTTATCTGCTTCCCTCTCTCTTCAGCTACCAAACTGTTTCCTCCTTTCGGCTTTCTCTCCCATCATTTGCCTCTCCTCCACTCCCTCGTCAGTATTTCTTCCTGCCATTTCTTATTTTATCACGCCTTTGTTGCTCCACCGTGTCCTCCCTCCATTTTTCCCTCTGAAGCTTTTAAATGTTTGATGGGGATTATTGGCCAGGAGGCTCTGCTATTCCCCCAAGGTGCCATGTTTAGAGGATGGAGCAACTCCTTTACTGTCCATTCATTTTCAGAAAAACTGACTGACAGCCAGACTTATTGATTGGTTAATTGATTAATCACAGTTCCGTGTCATACGCACTGAAGATCACTTTTTTCCCCCCTTGATGGATTCAAGGACAAGTTTGCGGCGCTTCTATCCATATCTCTCTCATAAAAACCCACAATCATGACAGATGACACATTGAGTGCATCGTTCCATCGGGTGTCTCCTCAGCTCGGGGTGCAACAAGCCATTTCCTGCTTGTTTGTGTGCTTCAGATACTCTCTAACCTTGACTTTGCTGTATTCATGCAGTCGAAAAAGCAGACAGCAGGTGTCCGCCCTCCTCCTCCCTGACGACAGAGCACGTCCACTGTGCTCCTCCTCAGTCTGGTGAATATTTGAAGAGTGTGCACAGCTCTTTGCGGCTTTGAAAGATGCACTCTCACACACTCTGGATGTGTGTGTGTTCCACAGAAGTGGCAGTTTGAGACCTGGACCTCATGGGCTTTTGTGCTGCATGCTCACACATCACAACAGTGACTCTTTACAAACGGCAACAGTATGGTTTACACTAATGCAACTACAGTGTCTGTTAGAATAAAATACAGTTTCATTGACATGAATTAATGCTCCTAAATCCATGTGGCTTAAAATGTAATGTGACTATTCTTTAACATAGTAATAAATGCACTTATTAAATTGGTTCTTTTGTTTTATTATTAAGAAATACAAAAGATGTAAGTATAAAATGATGTGACAAACAAAGAAAAGGCTCAAAATAACTGTAAAGATACACATGATTCTTTAATATTTTCATTTTAAGAACACTAATTGCTCGTTTTCCCAAAATAAATATTTTTATAGATTTATCTAACCCATAAGAACCCAAACCCATTCTCTCTTAAAAATTAAATTATGAAGGTTATATACAAACCAAGTGTACCACATAAAACATTTGTGATGTTTTTCTGTTACACTGATGTCACCATTATGGGTTAATCTGTACAGTGAAAATAAGAGGTTTACTTGTGCTGTCTGCTTCTTAGTTAACCCTTGTGCTATCCTAGGCACTTTAACATTGGGAGTTGGGTCATTTAGACCCACTAGACAGTGCTCTGAACCTTTTTTCTTCAATGATTTGTGAACCTCACTGGTGTCCATGGATTACATGAAATCTTTCCACCTTAATCCACCTTTGTCATGGTAGGGAGAACACGTCAATGTAAGGGTGGGGTCATCTAAGATAGCACAAGGGTTACAACTATTAGAGACTTGGGTGGAGGTGGAATTTAGTTTAGTCTGGCTTGTGAGAAGGCTGTGTTAAGTTTGAGTTTTTGTTTTGAAGACACAGTTTTCTAGATACCAAGGGACAATTTGTAACAATAGTTAGGCAGTAGCGCAAAGGGTCTTGCCCAAGGACCTAGATTGGATGAACTTCATCGCAGCCCCTGGGAATCGAACCCTAATTTCGCATGTGCCAATCCTGCACTTAGCCAGCTGAGCTATGCAGCCGCTCAAGTCCCAAGAAGGATCAATAGCACCAAAGCCGAAGCCAAACATCAATGCTTGTAATTTCAGAGCTTTAACCAACAAATTTAAAATAGTTGGACACTAGGATCATGTTACCCACCATTTATACCAGGGGAATTAAAACTAGTTTTAAGCTTTATGAATACAGCCACTAATGTGACGTTACAGAATGATGGCTTTTCAGTTGTTCAGTAACATATTTTTATGTATTGTAAGACTTTCAAAAACATTTTTTGTGAACTGTTGTGACTGTTCATTAAAGAACTGCTCATAAAAACCTGATCACAGCAGGCAAACATGAGGGTGGCAGTATAATGATGTGGGGACCCTTTGAGTTAGGTGTATAAGGCCTGGACATCAGCCCTTTTGTCTCCTTTAATAAATTAAAAATGTTTATTTAGAAAACAGTGAATTGTGTTTACTTCTGTGTAATTTTACAAGTTAACGATTTCAGTCATTTAAATAGAAAGAACACTTAAGCCCTTTAAATAAGTAATATCCTATTAAAATGATCATAGTCCCTATTGAGACACCTATTCATGCAAATATGCTGTGAACCACTTCTAAACCAAAAGTCCCTTAATTTAGCTTCTACTTGAAAGCATAAAAACAAGTGAGTTTTTCTTTCATAGCTGGAAATAAACTTAGGCATCAAGGAGCTTTATTCTAAAAGTTGCATCTCTTTTTGTAGATGATAAAATCCCATCATTTCTGTGGTATTATGTAAAAATGTTGCACAAAAAAGAAAACTAAAACGCTCCAAAGGTATTGAGTATCTGCATTCTTTTTGCAGTTTGTAACTTGCTCATGTTTTGCATAACATGAGACAATTTCCACAGAAACATGACTGCAGTGGTCCTGAAAGGAAGTTAGTTTCAATGATTAATTAAGAACCAGAACTAAGATTGCCCAGTCTCGAGGACAGATTTTTAAGTGCTACATAAGTTCACACGTCTGACAACAGATAGTATCTGAAGTTTTTTGTGAATTTGTGCTGTTGTTGATTCTCTTAGGAGGTTTCAGCTGTTCAGTCTGGAATTCTCAGTTTTGGTTTGTGTTTATCTGTTTCTCTAATAATAATAATATAAGTGTGATTTGTGTTGCCATATGCTGAGGGATTGTTGCAGCTGTTTACTGTGTAACCGCTCATGTTTATTGCTTTATTTGTGTTGTCTGCATATACGCATTCCCCCTCTGCATTCCCCCTCTGTCCTCGTCAATGTGATCTGAGCTGGATGTTTGTTACCGTGGGAACAGAGAATGTGCTCCTGGGATACAAACATGCCAACGCACATTTACACCTGGCAGTGTGTTCATTGGCCCACATCTACACTCCGGCTTCTCCAAGGCCACACATCCCAATTACCCACAATGCACTCCTGCCACCTAGACCAGAGTCAATTAGCCGTGCTTCATGTCAATAACAATCTGTCATTCTCTCTTTGTTTTTCTTTCTCTTTCTTTCAACAATATTTTTCCAAGATGGATCCACCTGTCCTTATGTAGTAGTGCACGCCACAAAGCCTCCCGTCTGTGTAAATTACTACCCATCACTAGTTCAATCAATAACCAATAGCAGCTCAGAAACACTCTTTTATCCCCGTCTCCCTCTGTCATCCCAGGTTATCTGCCCAGCCTCATCTTCTCTTGTTCTTTGGTTTTCTTCTGTTTTATTTCTCACCCTCTGCCTTTGCTTTAAATCAGCCCGGCTGTCGGTTTAACCTCTGTAGCTGTTGGAGCATGATGCCAATGTGCTGAACGTGCCGCTTTACTTCCCAGCTTCCACCATCCTCCTCCTCCTTCACGTTGTCACTCTCCTGTCTTCTCTTCTTAGCCGGTAGACGTGTTTTACCGCCCCATCTGCACTTTTTTCTTTGTATTTTATATCATAACATTTCTTAGATTTGATTATATTACATTTCTTATATTGGGTCAAACCTTTGCCTGAAAAAGGGGGATTGGTTCATGTGTGAGTTTGTCTTCTCCACTAAATGGAAGGTGAGGTTGGTGACAGCATGAGTTCTGATAAACCGAATACAGGCCAGCAGCGGCCAGCGATTTGTAAATCCATCATTTAACCGTAAGAAGGAGGTTTTTCACACACACATTTAGTTTCTTGCAATCTTAGAGGTGGACATTCCACCAAATTCAAAACTGAAATCTCACGTCTAAACACAAAAATGAAAAACAGAAATTAAACCTGTTAAAGCAGTCTAATCTTTTTAGTCCTTTTAATTTAAGTCATTTGAACTGATTCTATAAATAACATCATACCAACTCAAATATAAATTCAAAGCAAATGTTGGAGTTAGATGTAAAGCTCTTTAAGCATAAATACTAACAGGTTAATTCATGTAGTAGGCTCAGTCTAATCAAGCGTGCAGCAGCCTTTGAATGAGAGTGGAGTGGAAAATAAAGACCCGCAGCAGAACCAGAGCCAGGATGGTTCTGCTGAGAGGATGGGACAGGAACTAAGCCTCAGGCAGGGACGCTTGTTTTGGAAAGTTACTTCAATAATGGGTATGAGAAGCATGGGGCAATGCTCAGTGCATCAGGGGCATCATCACCACTCTAGATTCTGCTCTGGGAAGGTGTCTGTGCTCAAAACGTTCTTTAACTTCCAAAATATAGGTCCTGATTCAAGATCAGAAGCTCTGTAATATTAAGGTTTATAAAAAAAATGCTTTTGTCTTCTGATTTGGTTGATTTTTTTTTTTTTTTTTTTTGGTGGAAACTTCACTGTGAGAACCCTTTTTTCAACTGCCTCTCATTTGTCTCAAAGAAATCTTTCAAGGTTTTCATTGGTTATTCTCAACGGGGATTTTCTGTTTCTCTGCACAAGAAACCGTGTACTCTAGGTTCCCGCAGGAGCTTATCTGATTTAAAATGTAAGAATTTTAAAGAGGAAGCAGGAAGGTCAAGCTGGTTGTCTAAAAATCTTAATATCTAAAAAGATTGTGACACTTAAATACCCACTCCAATGAAAATTGTTTTTCTTTTTGGATTTTTCAACATGTTCTTGTGTCATTTTTCTAATGATGGAGGAGATATATAAAGAAAATTAAGCCTCAGATTGCATTTCTGAGTATTTCTCTATTCAAATCATTGTAAATCAGAAGCAGATGAAATAATGTTGTTTGGAAAAAATCTTATTTATAACAGAAAAAATGCTGGGTTGGCCACAAGCTCCTTGCTCCTAGCAATGGGGAAGGGAAGGGAGGTGGGGGGTGGAGTTGCTCTATACAGTCTCACCCACAACTCTGATGTGAATATCTGATGAACTCCTGCTGCTCTGCAGAAACTATGTAATAGAAATCGACAGGTTTTCCGATTTAGTCTAAAAATGGCATAATCATAATTAAAAGACTTTTAAAAGAGATCAAAAGATGATTGGATGGGGTAGTTAATCAGTTTTTGAGTTTGTTGTTAAAAAAGCCACTGTTCTAGAGGGAAGATTAGTTACTTTTTGGGGGGGGGGGGGGGGGATTAAAGGAAAACTCTTTGTTTACATCAGATCTGCTTAAGCGTTAAGTGTGCATTTCGTTAATCTGGGTCACTGTGGTGGCCCACATAAATAAGCTTTGCACACTCATTCATCCAACGAGAGGTTATCCTTTTAGAGCTGATTCAGATCCACAAGGGATGAAGAATCATCACCATGAGGAGAAACTTTCGCTGTTTTCTGAGTACACAACAGACGTGCAAAATCCTCTACACAACACAGCACAATTTAGCATTCAATGAAATCAGCAGTAATGTGCCTTCCCTCCTTTCCAACATCTATCTGATCTAATTAGCCTCACGTGACAGTTGAGTGTATTTGCGTTTTATTTCTGGCTTTTCTTAGGCATTTAAAGTGGGTTTGTGCTTCCAAATCCCTTTGCTGAGCTTGGATTAGTTTCTGCATTTCTATATGTCTGTGCAGGTTTACAGGCTTTTTTGGAGCTTAATTAGGTAGTTGCTCTTTGTGCAGGCAGGTTAACGAGCAGCTATTTTTCAGAGGCTTTTGTTTTAATTCTCCAAATTGAGGCTCATTGAAAGTCGAAGGATCACCCCAGCCAGTGATATTGTTGCACTCATCTTCCTCCCTCTTGTCTATCTTGCTCTCCCACACTCTTTTCTTTAGCAGTCCTTGTTATGTCTCATATTCAAACCTCTCCCTGCCAGGACCTGCCTCCTCGCTCGTGTGTGAGTGTGGCCCTGGGGTGCTTCTAAATTTCCTGGGTATTGCAGTGGTAGATTGGAACGGAGGCCTTTGTCACTTTTATTTACTGCCTCACTGATTTCCCAGCAGCGTGTGTGCGTGGACATCAATGTGCACGCTCGCCTGTGCACACAGGTGTGCGTGCACGCACAGCTGCAGAATCCACTGCAGGTATCCGAGCTGCAATGAGTCTGGGAGGATTGCTTGTGTATTTCTTTTAGACATCCTCTGCCAAACATGTTTTGTCGTGTTCAAAAAGCTTTTCCTCTGGCCTGGCAGCACCTTTGGACCAAATCAAAGTGGCTGTTGTTATGAAAACAACATGTTGCCTTAAGTTCTTCTTCCTTAACTCTGCTGAAGTTAACTTTGCGTGAATGTAAGTTTGTTTCACAGCTGTTTCACTCTGTCTGTCAAGGACAAACGAGGAGAAAGAGGCACGGAAAGGAGGTGCAGGGCTTCATCCCTCAGCCTGCGTCTGCTCAGTGATGTTTGGCGACAGAAAACATGAGGAAAAAAAATGCTTACATGACATTAAGGAAGTTTTTGACATCTGTGACAGGGTGGATTACCAAGAGGTCACAGATTAGGATTATAAAGTGACCCATTTCCTTTATGCAAAGAGTTAACAGCACAATCTGGCAGTCTGCTGGCACTTTGTGAAGAATCCCTCTGATCTTAGAAAAGTTTATAGGGTTTTCCTCGTTTTAAAATAGGAAAAAAATGATGGAAAGTTTAAACTTGCATTTATACTTCAGTTACAAGTCATTAACCTCTCTATAAGACATGCACTGGTTCACAAACACAAAAAGCAAGCACCTAATTTCACTAATTATGTGAACAATTTACAATTAGGAGGAGTCACAAACAGGTAGAACTGGTTGGTGTCCTGATGAATCAAATCAACTTTGGAGGTTTTAAAACCTTTTCTGTTTTTTATTCTATCGGTTTCTAGACAAAGTGTGGGGAAAGTGGATATAAAGTTGGAAAAACCAGTTGTGTGACTATTTAAAGCGATTCACAAGTACTTAAAACAATCAGACATCGTCTGTTTGTATAAGGTTGTTTAGCCACGAGGCCTCCTAAACGGATCTGCCAGTTTCTGGAAAATGAAAATATATTTTGTACAAGTAGGCAGACTTTTTTTTAAATAATTACTCATAAATTACTTTCTGTGGTGCTGTGATGGGCGGCTGAACTGTCCATTGTGTACCCCACCTTTGTCCTTCAGTGGATGCATTGGCTCCAGTGTCCCCATGACCTAGACTTGGAATATAGCAGGTTTCAAAAATAGATACCGGTAGATGGACGGATAGACAGATAGATGGTCTTCAGTGGAAGATGAGATTAAAATATAGGTAAAAATGCATTTTTGTGAAACTTTTGCTTGGACACCACAGCTTTTACATGATACCTGCTTAGTCATTTTTTGCCTCAAGTTTGTAGGGGGTTAAATGGCTTTTCTAAACTTTTTTTTGTGAAGTCCAGAGTTAATGCGGTGTTAATATTTAAGAACCCCTTGAGTTTTTGAATTTGGCCTCAACGATTTCTAGCATTTTAATGAGGACAACGTTTCAGATTGCAAATGTTCCCTCCAAGATCAGAAAACATTTCTGCTTTTGACTTTACCACATGCTGTTAGAAGGCTCCATCGAGCAGCTCTCACAAATCCCTGTCTTCATGGTTTTGTGGAAGCGTGCACCCTGGCGTGCGATGTGTATATTCGAGTGGTGTGCCCACTGTACTCTGGCCTGCCAAGACTGTTGCTAGGCTACAAAAGGAAGTGTCCTGCATAGCAAATGTGTCCGTTGAGAGTGCATGTTTGTGTAATTGACTTGGCAAGGGCAAAAGAAACAAAAAAAAGACTTTGTTGAAGCACTTAATTGTTTCTCTGAAGCACACTTGCGAATGTTCATTTTTAAGTGCACGATTTATTAGGGCATGGGTTAGCAGGTTAGGCTTCTCAAACTAGTCCTACAGGTTAATAATGGTGGAGGTATTCTTTAGTCTTCAGCCTGCAGTGCGAGGAGTGTTTGAATCTATCACCATTTGACTTCAATGCCAAAAGAAACCCATAAAACCAACCTTCTTTTTTTAATTCCAAGAAAAGCAAGATGCATGCTGTCTCACTGCTGTTCTCTACAGGAGCTCTCCGCAGATGTAATTAATAATAATCATGCGCTGATGATAATTGCTGAAAAAGATGCTTTGTGACTTTGACTAATTTGGACAGCGTGATGAATGTTTTATGATTTAAATCAGCCTAAAGTTTTATTAAAAAAAATGGAGACTTTTAACTGACTAATGAATTGGTGTACTTTGTTGTTTTGTAGGAACCGGAGATTGATCTATATTCTAAGTCTAATGCATGCAGAACAGAAGTGGTGGGGTTTGCTACAAATGAAGCAAAGATATTTAACTTTGTGCTCTTGTATTGAATGAGATGTGACAGTTTCAGTGAAATATTCCTGTTACAGATCAGATTACTTTTTTCCATGAATAAAAAGGAACTGAAAAAACAGATGAATTTAGATCAGGTTTCTGTTTGGTCTTGTTTCATCGGGTTAAGCCCTAATAGCAACTGCCCTGCAGGAAAAAACTGGGCAAAAATCAATTTGTTACACAAAATTCTGAGATTGGAGACCATAGAGCAAAGATATGTTAGATGTTGGGGTAAACTGTTGTATGCGTGTTACGATTTGCAGGCGTGTATTTTAGGACAGCAGTTATTAGGGTCAGATTGTGGAGAAAGTGAAGGCCCAGACATCCATACAAAGCTCACTGAGAGTTTCTGAGACGTGATGGAGAAAGCTTCCGAAGAAATCGGTGCAGAAAATCCAACTGAACAGTTTAATTTCTCCGATGCCACCTCGACTGAATGCGGAAGAGCTGAAAGTTAATGTTTAAAAGCAGTGGATCAAAAGCCTGAAACAGAATAGGGTTGCTTTAGATCTAGCTTTTAGTTGTTTATGATTAAATAAAAAAGAAAACAGATATTTAATTTCCAGATCATCAATCCAAAACCAAGAATTTTGGGAACTATGTCTCTTCTAAAATAACTTAATCTGAGTCTAACCTATTAGTTTCCAAGATTAAAAAAATAATAAATAAAAGTGTTTCAAAAACCATTCGAGTTTCTATTAAATTTATTAATGATAGTTGGTTTCTATTCTTGTGTGTGTAAAAAAGATCCTAAAAAACTCACAACATTCAATTAAATCAAATTAATTTAAGTTCCTTTTCAAATAGAATTACTATTACAACTCTTCGTGTATGCCAAACAAGTCAGTAAAAATGTTTTTTAAACATGAATGCAACAGACATAAAAATGAAGGCTTTTTTTAGAAGCAAATCCTTTGCTTTGATTCCTTGACTCCATCTAGAATTTTTCACCCTGTTTGAACGGACCTGAGCTGCAGAGATGATGCAGAGGAAAAGCGCCTTCATGATGTTTCTGCTTTCAGGCTGATAGGAGATCAGTTAGTTCTGTTTCACTTTTCTGCCTCCAGCACGGTCATCAGGGTGGAACAGAACCCGTAGGTTCAGACCGTTATCGCCAAAACACACCTGGGCTGATGGATCTACAGATGGAAAGAACTCTGTAAGAATTAAAACAGCAGAGTACTGATAGTTGGTTCATAAAAGTACTGTGTTGCAAAAAACGTGACTATTAGGAAACGGAAGACAAAGTTTTGGTATATGGTCGTTTAAAACTACATTGACATTGGGGATGTGACGCATATTTAGCCCATGTTCACACTGGACTGTTGCTCATCGATACTAGTGCATGTCTGCCAACTACAGTTGGAAGAGGCTTGGTGTGAAAGGCTTTTTCTTTCACAGCTCTATTCCGATACATGAAAGACTTGGTGTCATATAAGTCTGTCGGGCACAAACCGCAATCATTAATTTCTCCTCAATGTATAATTTTCAAATGGTGGTACTTCCATGAATAAAAAAAACAACAACACCCATAAGTCACAACCAAATCCAAGTCCCTACTTGGTAAAAGTTTGACTTGGTTGTAATGCACATTCAATGGCTGCGTGTTTTGTACCTAGAAAGAGTCTTAAAAATGTGCATAGCAACAGACTTTTTGTCAGACACTACAGTTTGCAGAAAAGCCTAATGTGCCAATATTAGCCGCTGCTGGTGTTGTAGAGTATTTGCACGTGCCATATTTGTCTGCCTGGTGTTGTTTCTCTGACATTAGTGGTCAGTTTGGTTGTGTTGAAATGGGAGCAGTTTTTCTCAGGGCTGCGCTGAGAGGGGTGAGACTGACAGAGACAGAAAATACAAGGGACGGGAAAAGGAAAAGTAGGTGAGAGATTTGGGGAATTAATGAAAAGGCATAAAGACGAGATTGTGAGAAGTTAAGAGGATTTAGATAGTAAGAGAGAATCAGAGGGAGGGGAGTGCAGAGGGAGGGAGGTGGGAACTGCAGATCTAGGTCAGAGAAGAAACGCAGACAACAAACAAGTGGAGGAAGGGAGAAACCAGCCTGTGAGGCTCAGTAGTGCTGGATCTGGATGGGATGGATCACAGAGGGAGAACGATGGCAGCTTACTGTGTGAAGTCCACTGCATTATTTATCATTAACAGGACTGCAGCTATTTTCATTTTTTATTAACGGAGAGGTATGAATAAATGTATGACGCCACATTTATGATTGAGATATCATTTAGAGGCACCACTTTCACACATTTCTTACTATTATCTCTGTTTCAAAATACAAGTACTGTAGACTCCAATGAAAATCATGTTGTTGTTTTTTTACATGTTCCTGTGGCTTATTTCTTATGATGAAGGATAAAGAAAATTAAAACTGCATTTCCGAGTATTTATTAATTAAAATTTATAGGAATGACGATCAGACAAAAAAGGCTGCTGTAGCTGTGATGTAAGTGCTACAATCGGCAGGTCACGAGCTTCCATCCACGTCTTCATTTTCCTTTTCTGACCTGGCATTTGGGTTCAAATTGTACGGCTGGATAGCTCAAATATTGCTCGCCATTTTTGTTGCACCAGTAATGTTATATTGGGGTTGTAAGGAGCTGTAGGGTAGTGGGAGAGCCTCATAGTTGGTGGGAAATGGGGCCGGGCTTACTCTGGCTAACACAGATCCCCTCACAACTTTTAGGTGAATTTCCAATAATCTCCTGCTGCTCTGCAGAAACTATGTCCTAGAAAACAACACAGGTTTTTGATATAGCCTAAAACCCGCAAAACCTTAATAAAAAGATAACTGAAAATGATTTTAAAATAGATTAAAAGATGATCAGTGTGGGAGTTTAAACAATCAGGTTACCAAATAGACCCACTGAAAAATGTAACACTGATTCTTAAAAACTTATCTTTCAAAGCGATTTCTGAAATGCATTTTAGCTTTAATGTTAGTTTTGAAAATTATTCCTTCGGGTAATTAAAATTCCACTTTTGATCAGATGCAGGACGCGACGTACTCACTTTAGAATTGCATGTTAAATCAAACTTATTGGTTGAAATTGAATCAATTGTTTAGTTTAGCTGTTTTTCTCACGCCTACTGAGGAAAAACAACTATTTGCAGGTTAAAAAGCCATAAAGATTTAAAAAATGAACAATATTTTATATCACAAGGAAATATTTATGAATTTAGGGTAAAAAAAATCCTCAATCATGCAGCTGGTTCTCAGATCCAGGATTGGTCAGTTCTAAACTGAATTTCCTCAAGTTTCTCTCAGAAATTCTCTGTATTTGAGAGCTTTAACTTTGCACAGTTAGTAATCTTACTAATGTAAAAAAATTAATTCCATTTTCTTCTCCAACAGTTTAAACATCTTTTTGGAAATGCTGAATTGTGCACAAGTGACATTTATTTGCAAGAACATAATGTGAATGAATGAAACATGAGGTGCGTTATTGCAAAATTTGTTCATAGACAGTTTAAAGATGAAGAACTTTTGTTTTCACTCTGAAGATCTCTTTCCAGTTCCTCCTTGGTAAGCAGTTTGTAGAATTTCTTTTGAGGGCAGAAGTTATAACATTTAAATGCAGTATTTGTGTTGTTACATAGACTTAAATCCTGGTTGAGAAAGAAAAAAAATTGCAGATAAAAATATTTTAATGGAGACGTATTGAGAGAAACGAACAAAAAGTAAAAAAAAGAAAAGGTAAAGCACGATTTTCTTAAAAATTAACTTTTTTGTAGATTGAATCATGGTCTTCTTTTTAAAAGGTGAAAACAGGAAACTAAATCCTGAATTAGCTTCTTGATTAGTAGAAGCTTTTAGTTTTCCCCTAACTTACAAAAAGGTCAATACATGAAATGTCAATGATTTGCCATCAAACTGTGAGAGATATGACATTTATCGCCTCTTGAGACTGACGGCTTCAAATTATTTTCACCTTTTGACTAAGCGATCTTTACTTTGTTCTCCTGCACTGCTTTGTAATTGAACACTCTGGAACATCAGCTTTTCTAACTCCTTTCTCTTTGTGTTCTACTTGTGAAATTCTAAATAAACAAAGCAGGAAATGGTTGAGTACCAAGGAATGTTCAGATCTCTCGCTGGTGCTGCTCTTAAACTCGGTCACTTCACATGGATGGGTTACAGAGCAGAGAATATGAGCAGAATTCGAGAGGGGGAGGTTGTCAGTTTGCTAGGACTTATGAGTCCTCATCCAGCTCTGATGATACCAACATCCAATATCTGTCTGACACGTTAACTGTCCTGCTGTCTAGCTGGTCCCCTCCTCCTTCAGTTAATCTGTGTTCTGCCTCTTCGTTTTTGAGCACATGTGTGGGTGTTTGCAAGAGCTCTTGTCTCTGTGTTGGGGCCATCTTTTTCTATCATGCATGTGTCTGCGAGCACATGTGTGCGCTTTTGGTTTGTAAGTGGCTGTAATTCTTTTGTGCAGTTCCAACAAAGCTGCCTCTTGTTCTGCTGGAATTGGGGCAGCCTGATCCTAATGAGAAATCCTAGGTCAATCTTTCGCCTCGCAGAGGCAGGACTTTGGTTTTGAGGCATGCTGGAGGGCGTGTGAGCGCAAGAGACCCAGACAGAAGAAGAGGGAGAGGCCGATCAGCGAGTTTAACCTTCCAGCGGTGCTTAGTTTGCATAGTGGGCTCAAAATTAGCATGTCAAAACCCAGCTGTCTTTTCATTACTAATCAGCAAGTTTAAAAGTCAAACCATCAAAGTCCTCCAGATGACTTTCACATGCTGTTGTTAAATTGAACAAATAACCAAAAATGGATTTTATTGCAAGATTTGTTCATTGAAACTTGTTGGTTTTAGATAAGATACAAACATCATTAAATATCTATTCCAATCATCTCTTAACCTATTTCAAAAACGTTCCCAGTAGTTTGTCCAAATATGATTTTGCTGTTTTTAGCTAGAATAAAAAAACTGTGTTGTTTAGGACATAGTTTCTGGAGAGCGACAGTGGTTTATTATAAATTCGCTAGAACTGAGCTCTCCAGCTCGCTTACAGTCGCACACAACTCCAACCTAACATAACTGGTGCAACAGAAATGGCAAACAATATTGGAGCTATCCAGCCGTACAGTTTTGATGACAGGTCAGATGAGGAAAAAAAGGACGTACATGGATCTAGTTGTCTAAAAGTGGATGCATGGGGCTTGTGGTCCATCAATTGTTTTTGCTACGTTATAAATGTTTGTCTGCTCCTTAAAGTTTTAAAGAAAGAAATACTCAGAAATGCAATTTTGAGGCTAATTTTGTTATCATCAAAAAAAAAGAAGCCTCATGTTTAAAACTCCAGAAAAACACATTTTTTGTGTGTGTATATATATATATATATATATATATATATATATATATATATATACATAGTTAAAATTTAAATAAAGTTTAAGCAAAATTTGATTCAAATTTGATTCAAAGAACAATTCAAAGAATTATAAAATGACAAAAATAAACATTTATGTAATTGAGTATTAATGTAGCTTACAATATATACTAATATTTGTTCGTAAAACTGGTTTTAGAAGCATCTTTCCCAAAATCAAATTTAAAATGTAAAGGTTACAGTAAATATGAAAGTTTTCTCCTGAACACAAAAAAAAAATGAAGCCAAAGCTATAATGTCATTTGAAAGCAATATGTTAAATGTTAGCATAGTGGCTTTAAAAGCAGATCTAAAATGAGAAAGGTGGTGAATTGGGGGTCATTACCGCTCATTGTTAGCAATAGTTAAAAATGCATTTTAAAGCAGTTTATGTACGTCATTTCTACCTGAACTGTAGTTTTGCTATGAAAGCACATTCATACGTGACGCTGATGGATAGGTAAAAAACACCAACATTATAACTAATGCTAGCCCTTCTAACATTTCAAGTACAGTGGTGGTAAAATACATTTATTGGTGATTTTCTGCAGGAAAAATCTTGACCTTATGTAGAGACACAAACCACTGACCTACTTTTTCCAGCAGATCCTCATTGCCCTTACACATTCAACCACCCACTGGTTTTAGAAGCTCTTACTTTGACGGGGTGTGTGGGCCATATATATTTAAAGTGCACCGTCTTTAGCCTAAATCAAATCCCCATGTCATTTTGAGATCATTTTCTCTCAAGACCCTAAATGTAAATGTACAATCAATAAATAATAAGGTTGTGTTTTGTTTAATAATGAAAATGTTGGGTTGGTGAAATGTACTCATGACATTAACCTTTAACAACTTTTATTGATGTAGTCATATTCCTGCTGTAGATGAATACTATAATGGAGATATCATTAAAAAATTGAAATTTTATGGCTGTTAGGTTTTTCTTTTTACTTCGTAAAGGTTTGACTTTTTTTTGTACAAAGATCATATTTCTGAGTGAAAATAAAACATTTCTTTAGTGTGATCAGTTGATCATTTTCTTAGAATATTATTTTCAAACAGTGTTATAAAGAACTTGGTTTCATTGAAGTAATCACACTGAAGGGCAATACAACAAGCAGACAGACAGATAAGTATTGAAAATTTGATCAGGAAGTAACGGCAGTATCGGTTGAATACCAAGATTATGTTTGGGAAAAGGTATACAATTGATCAGAGAGTAAATAATCATTTTTTGTCAGTTTCTTTTTTTGTGTCTCTGATGTTTTCGCCAAAAAGACGTCTAGTCACAAGCTGGTCAATTCCAATTGGCTGAAGGTGAACCACATTGAGGGATGTGTGTTGTGTTCACTAAACCTACATGATAACCCTTTTTTCAACAGCAAGACTGTATCTCAAGACTGTATCCATTTAGGTAAAATAATTTGACTGTATAAATTGGTGGACCATGTATCCAGATGAGTATCAATCATGTTAGAAGGAAAGCCACACACCCCTAATTTCTGGTATTTTATGTATAAAAAACCTTAAGACGATGTTGGTTGTAATTTTACAAAGTGAGAAAAACTGAAATACATTCAAAATCAACATGTTTTTGCTGCATGTTGCTCTGAATGGATCTGTAGAACAGCTTTTTAAAACTGCTCTCTTGTGCTATCTTAGATGACCCCACCCTTACATTGATGTGTTCTCCCTACCATGACAAAGGTGGATAAAGGTGAAAAGATTTCATGTAATCCATGGACACCAGTGAAGATCACAAATCATTGAAGAAAACAGTTTCAGCGCACTGTCTAGTGGGTCTAGATGACCCAACTCCCAATGTCAAAGTGCCTAGGATAGCACAAGGGTTACAGCCTTCTGGTTTGTAACAACTCCTGAAGGACAACAGTCGTCCTTGTTTTGAGAGTGTATGTATTGCTATGGCTAAGCTCTTCTGATTGGACAGTAATATGCTAATCTTTCAAGTCCAGACAGGTGGAGGGAATAGCTGTCAGAGGTTTTAGAGTATCTGTCCTTGTTAGCTTCATTAGTTAATCTCTGCCACAGCTGCTCTGTTGCAAATGAAGCACTTGGGATTTCCATTTGCCCCTCAGCTTCCAGTTTTCTAGTTCCTCGCCCTCCAAATCCCTCAGGCGCTCTCGCAGCCTTGATATTTCTCAACAGTGGCGTCTGAAGTGTCTTTCTTTTGTTTTTCACACGTGAAATTTCTTACGCACGGACTGATTTGTTTGTGCCAATATGCAGAAGTCTCGAGCAGCCTTGAAGAACACTTACCATCAAACAGCCACTTCACTGCCGCTGAACTCTTTGAAAGGGCCGACACTGGGAGAATGGCTGCAGGGCGGCACAGACGCCATCTGTGCACACTCACTTTGGGTTTATCACGGTTTGGTAAATGTCTAAAAAGAAGCCAATACAGGTTAAATTAAAGTTACTTTAGCTAATGTCACACAAAAGTATGTCAACCAGAGGTTTGACATAGAATGTGTGCAGTTTTTTCAGGAAAAAGAGAGCGCTGATGGCTTTCTGAGCAACTGTCAATGTGAATAACAACTGCATGTCTTAAAGTTTTATTTAGTGGAACTTTCGTTTCTTTTTTTGATGAAAATTTGATTCCTGAGCCTTACCGAAAATACTTCAGCAGTTTAACAAATTACTTATTTGGCAATGTATTTTGTACACTTTCTTCCTGATTTAGCTCATGATGTCGGGGTCATGGTTTGATATGTGATTTGTGTATTTTACCATAACAAAAAAAAAAAGAAAACATTCATAAAAATGCTTTTTTAATGAGCAAATAAAAATGAAGAAAAAGCTTTCAGTCAAGACGACCTAGCTTCAGATATTAATGTCAGGAACTGGAAGTCCCTTCAAGAACTATTTTATCTGGTGACCCTCAACAGTCACTTTTTTTTCTTCCCCTGATTTAAGTTTATTAAAACTTTTTCTACAATTCTGAGCACTTTTGGATGTATTGATACTAATATTGACGCCCCTGTAGCTCCGCCCCTGGGGTTGCTGTCAGGGGAAATTGTATTGTGTAATATATCAGGCACCATCTTGTCTGCAGCCATGCCCCTTTCAATTGGCTCATACTAAGCCTGGTGTAAAGCAATAAATAATAAATCCTTCTTAAATGTAACACATGTTCGACACTTTCATTGTAAATATGCGGTTTTCCAGCAGAGATGCAAAGATTCACCTTCTTGATGATTCGCTTCAATGGTGTAGTATACAGATTTGTTTTAGGCTGAAAATTGGTAGCATCTCTATGCCATATGGGCAAAAAAGTCTTTAAAAACTGCTTCCTTGAACTTTTTTACTTTAATATTGACCCATTTGTGAGACTTTGAATGTCCCAGCAAACTGACAAATGGTGAATTCTGATTGTTCTACTTTCTGGCACTTGTCTGCCCCTTAAAGCATCAATGAAAGTTTCAAAAAAAGATTTTCTGTCTGTATTTGCTGCTATGTTGCTGTTTTTAAAGTGTATTATAATTCATAAACGGCAAGATTTCCTTCCCTGAAAAGCAAAACTTTCACCTTCACTAACATTCCCTGTCTTTGTCCCCTTTTCCTCTTGTCTCCAGGGTCGCCATGTTAAGACAGGGCAGCTGGCAGCCATCAAGGTCATGGATGTCACTGGGGTACGACACACACGCATGCGCCGTAGACACACACAAACACTCACATATCCAATCCAAGAAAATCATCTCGAGTAATGATCTGACTGTCAACCGCAGCATCTAATTAGGAGAGATGAATCAGTGTCTGTGCGAGTCTGTGTGGGCGCTGGATGCAGGAGGGAGGAAACGAGGACAAGCCCATCGCCATGGTGATATTAGCTGGATGTATCAGGACTGCCGTGTGGTCTGAGGCATTTCTGTAAAAACAGAAGGGAATCTCAGCTATATTTAGAGATCCTTTTATTCTGTGCCTCCCTGTCAGCTGCCAGCGAAACAATGAGGGAGTGCAGGAATGATGGAGCACCGGGTCTGCAGAAGGAATGAGTCAGGGAACGAGGTGAATTAGAAAGAGGAATGTGCACAGTGAAGGGCTTAAACAGAAAGATATTCTGTAAATTAACAAATGTGTTAAGTGATTTACCTTTAACTATTTATAAAACCAAAAGAAATATGAATCCTTTAGGAGCTACAAGAACAAACAAATTATATTTTCAAAGCAAAACATCTGAAATCATAATAAGCAGCAGTCATTTCAAGTTATCATCATTCACTATAACAATTTCTTTCATTGACTGTGATGCAGATTGCCACCAAAATGGAGCTACGTAATTAAAGGTTAATGCAGTTACTGTGGATAATTTGTAGCCCAGCTGTGTGCTTTGCTTTAAATTCGAAATGCAAATGTGCGATCAGCCCGATTTGCTTTTGGTTTGTTAGCATCCTATTAGATGTGTTAAGGGTCAGAAATAGGAGTTCTACACTAAACTCATTATTTTTTTGTGCCAGGATGAAGAGGAGGAGATTAAAGCAGAAATAAACATGCTGAAGAAGTACAGCAACAACCGCAACATCGCCACCTACTACGGCGCTTTCATCAAGAAAAACCCTCCGGGCATAGATGACCAGCTATGGGTATGTCGATTTTTTTCTGTTTGTGCACACACACATTCATTGTTTGAGTGGGAGGATAAAACCTCTTAAAAAAAAACTTGATTTGAAGAAACATTTTTTTGCTATAACTGGTGTATTTATCAGCAAAAACAGGAGGACACACAGATCACCTGCACCTTAGTGTGTTCAGGGAATGGGCTGGATTGTGCAAGACTGTATAATTATTAAGTACTGCGCATTTTTTTTTTTTATATATATATGCTGCAAACTCACAAATAAGGTTAGAGGAGTTCGGCTGTTTCTCTGCAGCTCTGACTTCCTCTAATCAAGAGTGCTGATTGTGGGGCTGTGACTGAGCTGATATTGTGTCCACCCACCTATGTGCATGCTGGGAATGATATCAAGACCAGGGAATTAAATTTTTCTCCATGAAGCAAACAGATTAATTTAAAACGGTTGCTCTATTTTTTTTTTAGATTTTACTTGTTGGGGCTCCTAAAATCCTCTCGATTTAGTCTGTTGACATAAACCTGTCTTAAAACACAGAAACAGGAAATAAATATTGAAATGATTGTATTCCATTAGAACATATAAGAAAAAAACTGTGCCCACAGCTTCATATAAGGCAGTCCTCCATCTGCTTTGGGATTTGATTGACATGAAGTCTCTTACTATGATCAACTTTCAATATACTTTATTACGTTACCAAATTGTTGTTAATGTTGTCTAATAGGAGTTAAAGGAAAGATAACCACACATAATAGACAACTGTCATTTTTTGATTGATGATTTTGTTTGTAAGAGACACGTGAAAAGTAAATACATCCCTTATTGTGCAAAAAAAAAACTGTGATTCACCTCCAAGCTGAGTTTGGTTTCACTTCCCACACCCAGATCTGCTGAGTCAAGAATTTAATTGTCTGACAAAGTAGAGCATATAAACAGGTCTATTGCACATGGTGATGCAAATAAAAAAAAAAAATAGAAGAGATGGGAAAGAAAGTCTCAACTGGGAACCGTGGTGAACCTTCCCAGGAGTGACTGGAATACCAAAATGACATAAATGGATCCATGGCGGAGGTCCAAGTTAAATCCCTCTTCTGAATTAAAGGACAGGCTTTAATTCAGACCAGGCGGGATTTGACAAAAAATCTTTGGTTTCTCAGAGACTCATTTTCTGTTGAAACCAGGAATCAGGAATTTTGATCTGCACCAAAAAAGGCTAATACATTAATTTGTATGCCATATTTTGTGTTCCAAACCAAAAAGCATGTCACTGCTGGTAATTATAACTTTGATCTTGCATAATTTGTGATTTTTCTCTGTAGTTGTTGCTATGCTTTTAGCTGAAGTTTCTTAAAGACCAACTCTGATCATCTTTATGTCTATTTTAAATGCATTTAGTGGTCTTTTCATTAGGATTATGCAGTTTTTAGACTTACTTAAAAGCATTTTCTTTCTTTAGAGCAGCAGTAGTTCATTAGAAATTCATCTCTGTGTTGTGGATGGGACTGTTGGCACAGAGCAGTCGCGCCCCCCTTCCCGTTGCCGAGAGCTCAGCGAAAGGAGCTTGTGGCCCGCTCAGCGTATTTTCTAAGTCACAAATATGCTCTCTTTCAAACAACATTTTGCCCATGATTCAATATAACTTGAATAAAGAAATACTCAGAAATGCAATTTTGAGCTCGACTGTCATCATACACTGTAGGTCCTCTATCATCCAAAGAAATGCCACAAGAACATGTTTAAAAACTCCAAAAACAGGATTTTTTGATTGGAGTGGGTCTTTGAGAGAGACAGGCTTCCTAAACTCAGCTTTGCTTGCGTGTTTCCAGCTGGTGATGGAGTTTTGCGGCGCCGGCTCGGTGACGGATTTGATCAAAAACACAAAGGGAAATTCTCTAAAGGAGGAGTGGACGTCCTACATTTGCAGAGAGATTCTCAGAGTAAGTAACAAGTTGCAGCTTGATCTTAAAAGTTGTAAAAGAATTGTCATGTACTGTATTGTGTAACCTTTATTAATCTCGAAGGCATCACTCATTTGTTGTTTTCTCCAATTTGGGGTGTGATTCAGACAGTTTCAAGTGGCACACCTTGCAAATAGTGTTGACGTTTATCCTCTTTCTTTATTAAAAGCCAATCTTGTTATCTTCCATGTTTTAGAGTGTTTCTCAAAATATTTGACTGGTTTTTAAGCCTTTTCTGCATTCTTGTGACACAAGAGTCATCATGGCCACCAACAACAACAACATTAAATATAGGGCAGCAGGACCTCTACATTTTTCTATTAAATGTAACTTATTTTGGCTTTTTCACATGAATTTCTTTTTAAATTCTCTTTACTGGTTTCACTGTATGCTTTTGGTTTGATTTATGGGCTCTTCTTACTTCAGTTTCTTTCTTCAAATGTGAAGACGATTGTTCTATTCAGAGTTTTTTTGCACACATTTCTTTTTTTTTTTGCCCTGGTGGTTTTAATGGTTCACCCTCAAGGACACTTCCTTCTGGAAATGAGCTCTTTCTTGAAAAACAATCGCAGCTCGACTCATCGCCACAGCGGCATTCCTGTCTCGGTCTGTGTCTGCAGGGTCTGGCTCATCTCCACCAGCACAAGGTCATCCACAGAGACATCAAGGGACAGAACGTGCTGCTGACGGAGAACGCTGAGGTCAAACTAGGTCAGACCAAGTCTAACCATACTTGACAAAACCGCTTTAGGACTGGGAGGGCAGTACATGTGGGGTATCAACTTTCCTGTGGTATAGCGGTGTATATTTGTGTGTGTGTGTGTGGTTATGCTGAATACTGGCCTCTGTTTTGCATATCTGTCACTATTAACAGTGCAGACTGCTGAGGAAGTGACTTTATCATCCACTGTAAAGTCCAATAAAGATGTGATTACAGAGCATTTATCGAAAGGGCAACCCACTGCCTACGCTTTGCTTCCACTCAGTCTCCTAGGAAATTTTGAAAGCCCCACTGATTTTGTCTGTGTGTCTGCAGTGGACTTTGGCGTTTCGGCCCAGTTGGACAGAACAGTAGGAAAGAGGAACACATTCATTGGGACTCCGTACTGGATGGCACCAGAGGTTATTGCCTGTGACGAAAATCCAGCCGCCACTTATGACTTCAAGGTGATTTTATCCTCTGAAGATAAGCCGCTCTCTGTTTTGATGAGCCTGGGCATTTATTTATCCTTCCTTCATTGCAGAGTGATGTATGGTCGCTGGGAATCACGGCAATAGAGATGGCTGAAGGAGCGCCGCGTACGTACCCAGTCAATATCCCACACCTCCGTGGCACATCATTTCTTAGCCTTGCTTCACTGGATTGCTTTAATCAAGAGTCGGATCATTTTTCAGCTCACGCTACAGCAACACATCTTCAAGCGTAATATTAATGACGGCACAGAAGGAGATATAAAATTGGCTGTCAGTTTGTCGGGCTGTTGCTTGGTGTTTGGTCTTTTATTCATCATCTTATTCCTCAAGGTGCTAGAACACAGCTGATTAGAAAGCTAGATCCATCAGCAAGCTGACACATGACAACCAACCAGAGCGCGGAAATGATCTATTAAACTTCTGCAGCAACAGATCATTATCTAAAACCTAAACAGGTGTTCTTTATGAGAGATAAGATGAGGCCAGAGTCTCTTTATTGTGTTGCATTATTACATTAAGCACAGTTCTGTTCATAATGATGTTTTTTTTCCTTTTCTAATCAACATCTGATTCTTAGCACTGTGTGACATGCATCCAATGAGAGCCCTCTTCCTCATCCCACGTAACCCCGCCCCCAGACTCAAGTCAAAGAAGTGGTGAGTGTGTTTCTGTCAAGTGTCAGACAAAAAGGAACATTTTTTTAAATGTCTCCATAAAACCTTTTATTTATGGTTGGACAAATCAGGCTGTGACCAACTGGAGATGCAAAGCAAAACATTCACACCAAGTATCCCTCTAAATAGACATTACAGTTTTGGTCTGGTATTAGTTTTACTATCCTGTCTTCAAGTTTTCTCACCCACTTCAAGAACCACAAAAATTGAACTACAACCAATTTAAAATGTGTTCAATAACTGTTTAAAAAAAAGGGGTTAAGTCATTAAATATATTTATACATGAAAAAACCATAATAATAATAAAAATCATGTATAAATACAAAATCAGAAGTTTGCTGCTCAGATAAAAAAACAGATCTAATAGAAAAGCTTAACAGGTTTGCCACAAAAGCACATATTCGGTTTCTGGACTCATACATGTTCTGAATTTTTTAAAATACAATTTTTGATGTGAATTACCTTTTTTGTTGATGTTTCATAAACTGACTACCTTGACTTTAAAACAGTGTTCTATTATTTTGCTATGTTTTTGTCAAACATCTGTTTTTTGCAGTAGTTGTGACCTTTTGTTAATATTTATATAAAAATATTTTCAATACAGTTCAATCTTTTTTAATTTCTTTGAACGATAATAAAGTAGTCCTATTCATTATTATTAGTTATTATTTCAGCAGATTTGAAGAAACTAATAAGACATTGGTTTGAATTTTGTTTGCACTGTTTCCTATGAATCGTAGAGTTTCGATTGGTTGTTTTATTTTAAGTGATGTCAGCAATAACATTTTGAGTTTGATTCATTGTTTTAAAGGGAGTGAGAAGAAAAAGCAAACTTATATAACAACAGTGCTACTCAGAGTTAAGCTTGTTGGAAAACATTTCCTCTTCTCAGGCTGGAAAAAGGTTCAGTTCCCTGACCTGGAGGCATCTGAACCAAGACGGGACTGCAGAGCCACATTATGTCTGAAAAAAACCCTGGACTTAGGTTGTTTTTAAAATAGAATAAAATTATGAGCATGTCTTTGACTTGAATAACAGCAGATGCATTACTTACCTATAACTGCACCTATTCTGTGTACAATCTTGCAGACATATAACTGCAGATAATTAATTTAAGCATGCCCTTGCATGCAAACCCTAAAGGAGTCCTCTAGCTTTAAATACCACAAACTCCTTTAATTTAATTCGAAAGCTGTCTTTTTTTTAAACCATTTTAGAAACTGAAATGCCTCTAGGTCAATCTGATTCTTGCTGATAAATCTGAATTCTCTCATTGAGACAGCTGTTTTTAAACATATAGAATCGTCAGGCTTTCAAGTATCTCCCTCTTCTCAGCCTGTGACTTTTTTCTGTTTGGTAATTGGAAAAAAAAAAAGTTTTATAACTTTCATGCATCCACAAATTTTTGTGTGTTTTTTTTTTAAATGTAGCTCTGCCTTCTTGCAGGTCAAGGAAGCTCCAGTCGTTCATAGAGTTCTGTTTGGTGAAGAACCCCGGCCAAAGACCCAACACAGAAGAGCTGAGCAAGCACGCCTTCATCAGGGAGCTGACTAACGACCGGCAGGTCCGCAACCAGCTGAAAGACCACATCGACCGCACCAAGAAGAGGAGAGGAGAAAGAGGTGAGAGGAGCAACGTCAGCTTCCACAGAAAAGTTTAAGCTGTGAGCGTGAGAAATGCAGACAGCCAGGAGTCTGACAACATCTGCAGTTCCTGTGTCATGTGACCACTGCTACGCATTAGAAGTTAAATACTGTTTTGGTGTGTTGCCTGTTGAGTAGAAGATAAAATTTACCTTTCAATATGTACTTGCTGCTGCTGTCAATTTAAGCAAATGATGTTAGAAGGAAAGACGGAAACAAGACTAAAAGGGTTAACAGCAGCTTTAAAGCTGATTGATAACCAGTTTAATGGGCAACATAATTAACAAACAGAGTGACACAGATTTGAATAATTCTCTGGATAATGGCTCAGAAAGTAAAATAGTTCAGAGAACACAGAGCGATTTTAAGAATCATGAAAAACAAGTGACGTATCTCAGGGGCCGGCAGCTTTTTCTTGCCCTGAAAAGAAATACGTTACTAGTAGAAATCATGAAATCAAAAATGAAGAAGAACAAAATCATCTTCATGTGATGTATTTAAACATCAATAAACAAGGGGACTTGTTCCAGCCCAGAGGACTTTAGCAAGATAAAAGAATTCCAGCTGCACCGGGTTTGAAGTAACTTGTAAAAAATAAAAGCTTTGTAGTTTATTTTTTTTTCCAGTAAAATGCCTTAAGGGCATTCCAGAGAAAAGCTCGAGACAAAGACATCACTAAACTAACTTGTCTCTGCAAAACAAAGGAGGTTAGACCAGACAAACTGACCAGAAGAGACATTCTGTGGAAAAGTGTGGTCATGTTTCAAATGCTCCGATGGCAGTTTGTTGAAGAGTAAAAAATGTCAAACGCTTTTCAGAGCTGGTGACTCAAATCGAAGAACCGGTTGGACTAAAAACACGCAGATCTTGGACCCAATTCAAAAGCAGTGCCAAATGGGACGAACTCAATGTACTTGCTAAAATAGAACAGTATTTTTATAGCCGTAGAGGTGTGTGCTGTGGAAAAAAACAGAACCAAAAAGAAGATGATTGCAGGAGAGATTAGAACAGAACAGAAGTCATGTTCCTGCAGCCTCACGTTTTTCAGATAAGTTATATATTCAGAGATGAAGGTGCAGCGGGAGAGTTCTGCCGTTTCAAAGACTATTATACTTTAAGGTAAAATCCGCTCCTGAGAAAATGTTCTCCACCTCGCCACACACTGTAAAATTATAAGCTATACCCCCTTTCGAAGCAGCTGAAAGAAATAAGACTCTCAGAAAACTGGAGCCAACAGTAGTTTGATAATCAACAGAGGTGAAACATTCAAACCGTAAAATAGAAAAGCTTTCCTCTTCGCTAGTTTTTACCTTTCCCTCTCCAACTTGTGTTTTGATTCTCCTCTTTTCTCTTCTTAAGATGAGACGGAATATGAGTATAGTGGCAGCGAAGAGGAGGATGAAGCGACGGATGTTGGTGAACCGAGGTCAGTGCCTTCCCCAAAATAGACACTACAATTCTTTACCCGAAAAAATAGACTTGACACATTTTCATCTACAAAATCCTATTTCCCAGTTCCATCATCAACATCCCCGGAGAGTCAACCCTCAGGAGAGACTTCCTGCGGCTCCAGCTGGCCAATAAGGAGCGTTCGGAGGTCCAGCGGCGCCAACCGATGGAGCAACAGCAAAATGATGAACGTCAGCGAATTGTGCTGTCTGAGCGACAGACACGAATTGAAGCTGGGAAGGAGCAGAGGAAGCAGCTGGAAGAGGTATGAGGCTAGAACGAGCGTTCATCCAAGTGTGCAGTTTGAAGCAATAAGCCCACTCTTTGCTGGAATTTTGAGTTTTGATTGGTCTCTATCAGTTACCAAAGCATGTCATTTAGTAAATCATTCTAAAGTGAAGAAAAACATCTGAAAAGTGGTGGAAACAAGTGGAAAATGAAAAGAAAATAGTTTTAGGAGACAAGTACTTTTGATTAAATGCACAATATAACTGATAGTAATCAGTTCAATCTACTCACAGTTTCCTGTTTTGGTTTTGAACTGGTCTAAAGCCCTCAGGTTATTAGATTAAACTTTCACAACAAAATCACAATTTTCAAATTGATTCTTGCTGGAGGTTGGTTTTTTGGAAATTCTGCTTTGTATTGCAAGCGTTAAAGTTCACCTGAACTCAGGTAAGGACCAAAAGTGAAAACTAGTCAAAATTAGGGTCTGGATTTGCTTGCAAGTGAACACTGATACAGTTTAACGACAGTCTCAGAAAAAACAAATTATTCCACGTACCACAGTAAGGAAAAAAACCATGCCATGCATTTTGATTGAAATACTTATTTAGGGAATATTGCCTTCAAATTAACAGCTGAATGTTTTCCTTTTGCCACCCCCCCGCCCTCACTTAACCTGGGTCTCTACATTATCCTGATGTCAAAGCAATAAAAAAAAATACAATGTACTTGATACAATACAAATACATTTCAAAATATAGTTAAAGAAATGTTTCTTATCAAATCACTTAGGAAAGTGACTAATTTTTTTCCAGCATTATAAGTTAAAACTGCTCAGGAGTCTGCATCTCAGATTCTACAGGCCTCAGGTAGCATGCTAATTATAAATTGTTTATAGGTGCACAAGCAGAACAGTAGTCAGGCTTATTAAGAGTTTCTTATATTCAATTTAAAATGATGCTACCAAGCCTTATAAAGGTTTGTTAAGTTGCATCTCTTTAGACCAAAAATAGCTTGGATGCTGTGGAGGAGGCACCAGTGTTGTTAGTCTCTGAAGTGCTCGTGAAGTTTAAATAAGTCCTTGGAGGAAATAAGGCAGGAGTGATCAGGCTGGTGGTGAGAGGAAAATTCAGCTGAAAAACCCACAGTGTTAATCCAGATCCAAAAGTTGTTTCAACACATTGTTAATCCAAAAGCCCAGGTCCAAAAACAGAATAAGGGATGACAGGCAATAGATAATCAGGGCTTTAATGTCTGCAAAATAAAATCCCACAGCGACTGTAGAGAAACAGTGTGGATTTAATGAAGATGTGCATCTCAAACCAGATGAGAGCATTGAGGCTGATGAGGAGGGAAGGGAGTGTGGCAAGTCCTGAGTAACCACAGATGCTGAGGGTCTGGCAGCAGCAGAACTTGACATCAGGAGGTTTCAATGAAATGATGTTCTTATTAGGTCAGACTTTATATCTTTTATATATTACATTCTGTGGGCTGCACATATACCAAAGTAAAGACACACACAGACCTCTCCCCAGTGTTCCTCTTTCAGCTCCAGGTATCCGTCACACACTGAAAAGTCCTCAAAGCAGCATCTATGCGCTTTCTGTGGGTTTTTACCAGTTTTTCCTCCCCTTAGTGCAGCAGCACGGCATGACTTCACTCCATCTACGTGACCCTGCCACTTAGGGTGAGGTGTGAGATTGTCTTGTGTGCTAAACCTTACTGAGGCTGTTTTCTCCTGTCGATTGCAGCAGCAGCGAAGGCTTGAGCTAAAAGCTCAGCAAGAGAGGCTGCTGAGGATGCGATATGAAAAGGCAGAGAGGCTCCGTAAAGAGGAAGAGCGGAGAGAAGCAGCGCAGAGACAACAGGTTTACATCTTTGCATTTGTTATTTGTCTCCTTTATTCAAGTACACAGGCATTGGTAACACAACTGGACTGGAATCAGCTGCTCGCTGTTTTGTTTTTTAATACCATAGGTCATGGCTTATGGTCATTCTTTCATGTGTTACCAGCACGTAAATTTCAATAGTCTAATCGTTAATTTCCTCTAAATAAAAATGGCTTAATGCTGGGTGTCAACTGTTGTAACTTTAGTATTTTCTTGCTGTCCTGCAAGAAATTTTTTTTTTTTTCCAAGACTGAATAAAGATCTGTCTTTTTGACACTATGGTTTCGTCATTTATCAAAAGTAGTGGCCCTTAAACAAAGAACTTATATCAGAAGCTCTTTTTTATGATTGGAAAATCAGTCTAAAATTTTTGTAGTTAGTATTCTTTTTTGCAATATATTAAACATTCCAAACCGTAAATGCATTTTTAAAAGTTCTCGTTGTTTGTCTGAAATTTCCTTTTTTTACAATAACTTTTCTTGCGAGCGTAACATAAATTTTCATGTACACAAGCTTTGGAAAAACAAACTCAAACTACATTTTCTTTTAACTTCTAGTTGTTTTTGCAGGGTTACTTTTTTCTGTTTTTTAACTTTCACAGCCACCTCTGGAGATGACCGTTTCTGTTTTTCTGTCTTTCTCTCTGCGTACGATGCTTCCCTCTTTCCAAATGCTTCTCTCAAATTGCTCCTCTCTCCTTGTGCTGACATGCTGCTCAGGAGTACATTCGTAGACAGCTGGAAGAAGAGCAGAGACAGTTAGAGATCCTCCAGCAGCAGTTGCTGCAGGAACAAGCGTTGTTAATGGTAACCGTGGCCCTCCATGTGCTCTTACTGCCCCCTGTTTGTTCTGTGTGGTCCCATATCTCTAATGAATGCACCCAAAGGACAGCTGGGAAGAAGACAGACTGTAGTCTTAATTTAGTTTTTATGTTTTTTATTTTTTCCTGGAAATATTAATAGCATCTGCCTGTTGTTTTGGTTCATTGAGTGCATGGATATTGTTGAGATTCAGACTGGATCTTAAAGGGTTCCTCAGAGGATGCACAATATTTCCTTTATCTATCTGAAAATCCTCAGCAAATTTGTTTTGTTGCTTCTTAATACATTTTTATTTCTTCTGTTTTCCTTTTGAATCAGTTTGTTTGCTGCAAGATTTAAAGAAAACTTTAAGATCCAGTCAGCATAAACATCGTGCAAAAACACTAAAGCCTCATTTTTATTGTCGTACCTTTTCCCCTCACATGCTTGGCTTGCTTTCTTCTCGTCGTTGATATTTTATGTGCTCCCTGATCTTCATCACTCATTGAATGTAGAAAAGACTACATGATCTGATTGCAAGTCCTAAGAAAAAGATTTTCTGCTTTCTTTCTTAACAATGACTCAAATTTGAATGGTTGGTGAGGTCATGTGACCCAGTGGATTCAGAGGTTCGATTCAAAGCCAGGACTGAAGAGTCTTATATTCGGTTTATACTTCATAGCGATTTGTAATCGCTTGGGTCGTATTGGTCAAAAGGCTATTGAAAGGGAATTGACCCAATCACTTTAAATGTGACACAAGCTGATGACATCATCTGCGATTAAAATTTTACGTCCGTAGTTTAGTCGCGCCATTTAAACTATTCTTATGGTAGGGCAAACTTGATCCAGAAAATTGCCATTTCCATTTCTCAGGATTTCGAACTGATGCTAAACTGCACTCTAAATACGAGAAGGGTTAGACATGATTTCATTCGGACTCAGTTCCAAAGAAATTTTAAAAACACATTTTCACTGCATATTCACTTTCTAATGCAACTATAAGTTCAGCTATATTTGATTAAGATATGGAGCAGGTGGCAAATCATTTCAAGTTTGCTTATTTATTTATTTATTTATTTTTAACTATAGTTATTTAGTATTTTGAGGCTTTCAAAATGCAAAAAAACAGACAAAAAAATCTGGAGTCAGGAGTGCAAAAGTGATTTGTTTGCAATATTCATTATTATTATTTAACACAAACTTATATAGCTGTACTTTTATAGATCATCATGTAGGCATCTTCAGAAAAACATTGCAAATGAAAAAATCAAGCTTTATGTAAATGTGTACAAAAACTGAATCTGAAATCACTAAAATGTCAAAGACAATCACGTCATCAGGTTTCGAAAGTTTATCGAAGATGATGCCAACAATCGCAAGCAAAACCAGCCAACCTTAGTATGGACTAGACCACAGGATTGCGGTAGGGACACAATGTGATCGATGCGATGGCCAATGGCTATGAAGTGTGAAGCAGGCATCAGTCTTAATTGCTCACCTGCAGTTCACCACATGAGCTCTGTCTAAAACTTTTAAATTTCCCCCAATCAGACATTCCCCATTGGATCTAAAGCAAAGGAGAAGCTGTGTTACAGTGTGATTCACAGGGATTCTAGTCCGCTGTCAGGCCGTGTTTTTTCTTTATTCATTCATGTTTTTATTTGTAAAACCAATCACCATTACTTTGTCATAAAACACAATTTTTCTGCTTTTCCCGCTAACTATTTTCCTCTTTCCAGGAGTATAAGCGTAAGCAGTTGGAGGAGCAGCGGCAAGCTGAACGTCTACAGCGGCAGCTCCAGACAGAGAGAGCCTACCTGGTGAACCTGCAGCATCAACAGCAGGAGGCCAAGCAGCAAGAAAAGAAACAACTTTACCACTACAAGGATTTTGTTACTCCTAATGACAAACCTGCCTGGGCTAAAGAGGCAAGTTCTCTCATGCTTGAAAAGATTTTCCGTTCTCCAAGCGCACTGATTAGATGCTTTTTATGAAAAAAAGAGAAAAATTTAAGAATTTTTTTAAGTTTTGTCTATACAAAAAAGCTGAATCATTTAGTAGGTTCTGTTGGAAGCACCAATAAGAAGAAGACAATGGCGAAGGAGGCCCATTATTTAGACTTGCCTCAAAAAAAGACAGTGTTTTTGTTTTGATTCTGCAGGATGTGTTTGTGGCACTGCTTACCGTCCTGTAACTCTGACTCCTGTAGGTTCCACAGCACCAATATGCTCATGGTAACCAACCCCATCTTCAACAGCAGAACTTATTCAAACACCTGTCCCCAGCTGCCAACCTTCAGAATCCGTCCAAAGCTAATGCTCCTAGACGAACCCGGTCCAATGCCTCCCAAATCAGCCCTACCAAACTCCCCCAGATACGCATTTTAGGAGAACAAGAGAAGGCCCTAGATCAGAGAGCGAAGCAGGAGCCTCATCAGGATGTCAGAGGTAAAAAGGATCGGAACCAGAGAGGTCGTAGTCCGGGGCCTGCTCAAGAGAAAAGACAATTTTCTGGCCGAGGGGCCGCAAAGGCACCTGACAGAGACTCTCAAGGGTCAAAACTCAATCCAGCTGTGGCAAATGATCAGAAAGTGAACCCCAGAATCGTAATCCTCTCTGACCCCGATCAGGGCCCAACATCCCAGCTTCAGCTTCCTGAAACTCATCTTGGACAAGTCCAGGCTTTTCAGTCTGAATCTAAGCCCATGCCTGTGGTTCAACCGGTTAGTGTCCATTCACTCACTAAATCTCACTCACCTTCCCGTAGAATAGATGTAGATATAGAACCTGAATATAAGACTGACTGGAGCAGTGAGCTGAAGCTATCTTTGAGCCACAACAATATTTTTGTGCGGGCAGACTCGGAATCATTTGACAAAAGTGACCCCCTCTCCCAGTCCTACCCGTCATGTGGTCTTGTCTTTGGCCCACCCAGGCAAAGAAACTCCTACTCACCTTCCTCCGGCATTGGCAATATTCTCCAAGCTCCTAGTAACAATAATTTACTGTCCCCTCCTACAATAATGTATGGGGGAGACATGGGAGTAAAAAAAAATCAAATCAGACAATCTAACTCCATGTGTGATCTTACTGATTCTACCCCCGCAAGCATACTCAAGCAGGCCTTTGACAAAATAGGCCGAAAGTTTCGTCGCTCCTCTGAAGTCACACCACCCACCTTTAAAACTACTCCCTTTTCTCGCCAGGCCTTTTCTCATGAAACCTCTCCACAGACCTCGCCTTTGTTCTCTCCCCCATCCCCCTTATCGTGGTCAAGCAAAAACCTTTCCCCCCCCATCGAAGGACTATACATAAATGGCAGGTGGTCTCCAGTATTTGATTCCACCCTGAAACCCTCCAATGCACCTCGCTGCTCACCACACGCCTCTCCCTATGGATCGCAGATAACCATCCCATCTGGGGGGCCGCTGTGGCCCCCCATGTAAAACACTTTTTCTAAGAACACCCATTTGTTTGTACTTCTATGTTTGTGATTAAAATGGTTGATTCCTTATCTTTATAAAGGCTATCCACACCAAATAGAAAAACTCTAAGGATAATGCCAGCAACATATTTACCTAATAAACACTGGTAATAATATCATGTCACAAAAGTGTATCTAATATTTTACTTTGAAAAGAATGATTTTTAAAGGTTACTTTACTTTTTTAGCTCTACCAGTGCAATGTAATTTGTAGACACCACTCTATCGATCCACTCTCCACTCTCACCTGATCTATTGTACAATCTTTCCCAGTGATCTTTTAATTATGATAATGCTGTTTAGCTAAATTAAAGAAGTCTTTTTTTTAAAGAAATGTATCTGGAGAGCAGCAGGAGTTGGAGTTGGCGCGGAAGTAACCTTACTGATGTCCCACTATTCCTTTGTTTACACTATCTCCTGCTAGCTTACAGCCCCTCACAAACCCAAGCCATACACTTTTGAGCCAGATAGCAGCTCAGTAAAAATGTTGTCTGTCTGCAAGTGGATGCTTTAGAATGGAGGGAACAGAGAGACTTTGGCCCGCCAATTTCAATTGCTGCGGCACAAATATGAACGGCGGGTTTTTATCTGCTCCTGATCCATCATTATTTGAGTAGAACACAGTTTTGTTCCTAATTGATTGATTTATTACATGCCCACATCATCAGAACAACGCTACAAGAACATGTTAAAAACACCAAAAACAGGATTTTCATTGGAGTGGGTCGTTAAAGAACAGGAAAAAGACGTTTTTTGGTCCATCCAGATAACATGGCAGAATGTCATTATCATAGGAGCAATTATCTAAATCAAGCTTGTCTGCCGGCTTTATTTCTTATGGATGATGAGAGAAAATGATCTTAGCTGTGCTTTGTTTGCTTTACAGTGTGTTGATCTAATTCCAACAGCACCTCAGTATAATTGTAAAGCACTTTTTGTTAGTTTTGGTGTGGAGAACCCTTTATGACTTACAAACTTTTTGGAATAACTCCTTTAATAACTTTAAACATAACTTAAACTTAAAAACAGATTATGAACAGATTGCACAGTTTAGGAGGCAAATTTCCTCACAAACTTAGAAGTACAAAATAATATGTAAACATTGCTAAATTATAGTTATAGCTGGATGAATTGTATACATTTGATTCTAAGTTCATTTTTTTCTTTACCTTTTTGTTTTGTGTAAGTTACTGTTCTTTTACCTCAAACATTTTCAACTGGGACTGAGATCCAAAGGTGAGGTGCCTGTTTTTAGGTACTTTCAGAATAAAAACCCATCTGGGAGGAGGAGTATAGTTAACTATAATCCCACACCCCAGCTCTCTGTGACCCTTATACCCAAATGACCTGTAGTGTGCCACACTGAGCCCGGCCTTTTGAGCTTTTGGCTTCGATGTCTTCAAAGAATCTCACCACAACCTTTAGGTCAGTCAAGCATTAAAATAAAGTCCTGGTGGTGGGTGCTGGCCAAGTGGTGATGGGTTCTGAATTCTCTTAGGTTACCTTTCAATCAACTGTTTTAACTTCTCACCATTTTTAATCTTTTTTTTTTTTTTTTTTTTTTGAAGATTTTTAATCTTCATGTAGACTCGGTGAGAGAAAGTTTTTGGGTCGTGACAAATCCAAGCATATGAAGGAAAACGTCAAACACCCAAAAGCTTTTTCTAACAGAAGGGGGATCTACTAACAATCTTCCTGTTTATTTTCTGTAGGTTTGGGAGTTATTGGACTAATGTTGACTGTAAACTTTCACAGATAAATCTCAACTTATGGCACTCATGAATCACCAACTAAATATGTCTTATTTATTAGGTCTTTACATTCTGTGACATCCTAGTTTTTTGTTAGAACCTGCATTTTTCTTTTTGAAAAAAACATTGTAAAGTCTGTTAACAGTGTTAAAGTGGACTTTTTAGCAGGCACCTAGCACAAATTTGAGGAGGGACAGAGTTACATAGTTTTAACTCAGTTTTTTAATGTCTCATTTTGACACTGCTCTGCAGAGCCTTTAATCAACTTTCTACCTACCTGTGCTTAAACAGAGTTTTTCCCCTATTATAAGCATCGAGAGAGTTTTTTTTTTTATCTGATTACAGTAGCAAACCAAATCATGTTCACAATTTTGCATAATTTACCTGTGGATTTAAACTGTCTCCTCTGACTCTGACTACAATACAAAAGAAACAGTTCCTTAAGTGTGCAATCTCCTCTTACACATAAATAGATGGATAAATAAATGAACGTGTTCCAGTTTGGAAGGGCTGCCTGCTAAAGAAGATCTGTGACCTTTTTTTTTCTAAAGCCATCAGACACTCCTCTGCCGGGGCAAAAAAACAGGTGCATGTGATTAAACGGGTGGTGATAAAACTGACATCTGCCTCTTTGGCATCTTGAAAACGTCAGTTTGGATTTTATGTTTTCTGATGAAGTTGCTTTTGAAAAATTTGGCAGAGGTTCAACTGGAGAGACTAGCTCTTGCGCAAGAGAAAAACAGGACTTTCTAGCAGGCCCTCTGGGTGTAACTCCTAAAAATATTAGAACATGAAATGGAACGATCCCTGAACAACAACGTCCCACAAAGAGGCGAGGACTGTCTTGTGGCTTGTAGGGGTGCATGGTGGAGTGACTTGGGGTGAACCGTGCCGTGAGTGACTGTGTGGTATGTGACCTGTCTCAGGTGGAGGAGCGCTCTAAGATGAACAGACAAAGCTCCCCAGCACTCCAACACAAAGTGTCCAACCGCATCTCCGACCCTTCCCTCCCTCCCCGCTCCGAGTCCTTCAGCAGCGGGGGGGTGCAGCCCACCTGCACCCCACCCATCCACCGCCCCATCGAACCACAGGTGTGTGTGTGTGTGCCTGCGAGAGCAAAAGGAAGTGTGGGTAAACCTGTATTTCCAGCAAATAATTACTTACCTGTTACTTTATTTTGAAAGTTCAGGCTTTTATACATAATGTTTTTTTATTTTGTCTTTTATTCCTACTTTACTGTCTATTTTTTTTAACTTCCTATATAACCTTGCTATCTATCTTCTCTTTAATCCCATCTCAATACCCACACCTTCACCATCTTCTCTGACTGTCCCTCCAACAGATGGCTCACCTGGTCCCTGTAAAGACCCACTCTGGGTCCATGTCCACCTCTCAGTCACTCCAAGATCAAACGGGTTCAGGACCAAATGAAAGTGTAAGCGGTCCTCCACAGAGACCCGAGATGCCCCGTCAGGACTCAGACCCCTCCTC
Source organism: Oryzias latipes (assembly GCF_053564925.1). Taxonomy (NCBI): domain Eukaryota; kingdom Metazoa; phylum Chordata; class Actinopteri; order Beloniformes; family Adrianichthyidae; genus Oryzias; species Oryzias latipes. Next base: position 25,168,003 of record NC_136258.1, read on the forward strand.
AGACACCCCCGATCCCCCACAGCGCATCGCCGGCAGGGAAGACAGAGACAGGGACAAGGACCGGGACAGGACGGCCTGGCTCAGAGACGAGGACGTCCCGCCAAAGGTTGATCCTTCCATTCACATTCAGACGGAAAATTTCAGAAAGGTCGTTAGGAACAAACCCATCAGAGCTATTTTCTGCTGAAATCCTTTTTAAATTAAACAAAAGTGCAGCTCTTGCAGAACAGAAACTGTAACAACACAAATCAGTGATGAAGTAACAAAACAGGTGTGATGGAATTCAAAGACCAGGAAGTAACCAACAGCATCAATTACTGAACAAAAACACGGAAGAATGTCATCCAATAAAGACCCTGCTAACATTTAGCAGCAGTGTGACAGTTGCAAATGGAAAACAGGCGGGACCCAAAGTAGAAGAAAAAGTACACGAGGAAGTACGTTTAAAAAATAAGCAAAGCCTGAAGCAAAAGCAGTTCAGCTAACATGACATGGAACAAAAGCGGTTTAGGGGACAAGCTGGAAAATGAAACATGGAGGTTAAATGAAAACAAAAAAAGGAAGAAACTTTAGCTGAACAACCAGATCAGAATGAAACTTCCAGAATGGAAAAAGAATTCCACAGTGGAAAAAGGACTGATCCTGAATGTCTGCTGTAACGGGAGCAATCAATCAAACCCACAAAACTGTCACATCTCTTAAAGGGAATCAAAAGGTACTCTGAGATTTAGAAATCCCTGCTTTATTTGCAGGTAAGAAAGACATTTAACTTGTTGCGACAATGATGAGAATAATGTTCATGTTTACATATGATTAAAAAAATTAGTTTCCTTTCTGAACTTTATTGGGACCAAGACATTTTCTGGCAAAATGAAACTAAGTGCCCAACTGACTTTGAGTCTGAATCTTACAGAAGTTGTTAAGTCACAACCTGGGTGCTGAGATTTTATATCATGACTGAAATTAATTTTAAGGAGTTTATGTCGCATGAACTGGCTTCATTTATGTTTTTTTCAGGTCCCACAGAGAACCACCTCCATCTCTCCAGCCCTGGTCAGGAAAAACTCGCCCAATGGCGGCGTGGGTTTGGGACCACGTGCAGGTTCCCAGCTTGCACGTGCCAGGTGAAAAACAAACACTTTTTCTTTGTTTCAAATAAAAAGTCTTTTATATAAATAAAAAAAAATGCTTTTTTTCAATTTAAAAACAAAATGTGGTTGTTCTGTGCAGCAATCCAGACCTGCGGCGCTCCGAGCTTTCACTAGATGCCATGCTGCAGAGAACCTCATCTAACTCTTCATCCTCATCCTCCCCTTCATCTCAGGGAGGCTCAGCTGGGAGGAGAGGTAAAAAAAAAAGGGGGCAGAAACTCAAAATTGGCAACAAACTAGAAAAAACATCAACATTTAATACTAGAGCACTATTTAGTGCAAATACAAACCCCGATTGTTTTTAAGATTTTGAAGGGGTGGCAAATAAGAACAGCAGAGTGCAAGGCCATTACAAAAAAGGTAAAGAAATACGCATTTCTACTATTGTTATTATAAACAGCAGTTCTTTTAGCTGAGGTGCTATTACTAATGCTTAACAAAGCTTGTATTGATAATTTCTTAATCATTGTTAATAATGATATTGACACAGAACTTAGGAGTAAGCGTGGAAAATTTGACTAAAGAAAAATTCCTAAGCACAGTGTAAAAATTGTAAATAAATGAATGTGAATAACGTATTCAGTTTACTAAAGCTTAAAATGGGAACAACTAACTGTTAGGGTCACATTTTTTATTTTTGGGTGATATGAGGGTAGTTCCAGTTCTCATCTAGGACTTCTGGTTTTAGACGTTGATGTCGGCCGCCATGTCCTCTTTGAAATTGGCTCTCTTTCTAAATGGAACTCTTGTTGTCCTTAAAGGCCAAACGAAGAAGGAAGAATCACCTCCAGGAGCCAATCAGGAGGCCAAACCCAAACAGGAAGAGGGTCGTGAATCTGCCAGACCCAGCAGGCCTGCAGTAAGTCACCTGAGGGACAGACGCTTTCTTCCTGTCGCGGCGAGCTTCTCTCTGGGATTTTTTTATACATCGCCTCTTTTTTTTTTTCTACTGTTCACCTGCTTTCTCTTTCTCTGCCTCTGTATTCCTCCCTTCCTCTCATCAGAGCTATAAGAAAGCCATAGATGAGGTCAGTGACAATCGGGTGCCCCCCCCCCCCCCCCTTTTTTTTTTTACCTCGCGTTTTCTTTGCTTCGATCTTCGGGGGCTCCTCTTCCCTTCCTGGCATGGTTGCATCAGCTAGCTCCCCGAGGAGTGAATTCCTCTTCTAGCTGAAGCAGGAGGGTACAACGGCTCTGACAGTGCATGTGTCCCCTGTCACACATTCCTGGGAGGGAGCGTGTGACCTTCATGCATGTGTGGAGAGAGAGAGAGGGGGGGGGGGGGGATTCTGAGAGATGAAGTTCACCTGAACAGTTTCTGAATCTGTTTTCCTCTTTCTTTGTTGTCATGGTTACTGTTCAGGAGGAGCTGGTAAGCCCACCGCTGTGTGACGGTTCTCTCCCCGTCTGTTTGCATGACTCGGCCTGATGTCTATGGAGGGTGTGGGGGTGGGGGGCAAGAAGAGGCCTGTTGGCATGTGGATTAATGTCAGGGAGGAGAGAAAAGTGCTCTCTCAATCTTTTTCATCTGTCTTCTCTGTGCTTTTGAAGTTATTTGCTCATTAGAGAATAACAGTGTTGATGTTCCATTTTTTTAACATTGAAAAGGAAGACGTGGTTTGAATCAGCACTCTTGTTCGGGGACAGTAATGTATGCAGGCCCAGATGTTACCCTTCCTTCGTCCCGCTTCTGATGACGCTCTGTCCTCAAATGCAGCTTGACCTCCTTCCCCGGGTCTCCATCCTAAACATGGAAACGGCACACATGAAGAACTTTTTTCCTCTTTTTTTTCTGTTTCTTTTTAAAGGACCTAAGTGCCCTGGCGAAGGAACTCAGAGAACTGAGGGTGGAAGAAGGAAGCAGACCTCCAATAAAAGTAAAGTCATAAATCATTATGTTGAATAAGTAAATTTATTAGAAATTGTGGTATTGACGCAACCACAACCAGTTTATGAAACGTTAAAGACCCACTCCAATCATAGTTTAATGATATTGTTTTCTAGGATATAGTTTCTGCAGAGCGGCAGGAGTCCTTTAAAAATTCAGCTCTGAGGTGTAGGCGGGACTATTGGTGCGGAGCAACCCTGTCCTCTTTTCCCATCATCCATCTTTCTCTCCTGCTAGCTTACAGCCCCTCACAACCCCACCTAACATTAGTGGGGCAACAAAAATGGGGAGCAATTTTGGAGCAATTTAGCTGTACAGTTTTGATCCAGATTCCAGCTCAGATGAGGAAAACAAAGACCTTCATGGATCATTTGTCTGCAAGCGGATGCATCAGAGTGGAGTGGAGCAGCGAGCTTAAGGCTTGCTGCAGTAGCTTCTAAGTCACGGCCATAAGCTTTTTTAAATAGCATTTGAAGGATTTAGAAATGCAATTTTAAGCTTTATTTTCTTTGTATATGCTCTCCATCATGAGAAGAATACCACAAGAACTTGATAAATACAGCAAAAATGTTATTTTTTTTCTGTGAATGCCAAACCATTCAACCCAAAAAATACTTTTTTCTTGGTAATAATAAGAATATGTGCATTCCCTTGAGAATTTTGCTTCATCAGGAACTGAAATATATCAGTCAGCAGCTTGAATTGGAGCAACCTCTCACATTAATACCGTTCTACAAACTGAACTACACTTTTAGTTTAAAATGAGAAAGGCTGCAAAATGTTGTTTAACACTTATGTCTTTGTTTTTTGAGCTTCAAAAACCTGGAAAGTGGCAATCTGGTGGTCCAAATGTTTAGTGAAGAAATTCGTGAATAGACCAAGCATTGTGTTCTGAATTCTCCAAACCATTTTGCATAAAAATCGTTTAATGGAGCAAATCTTTTACACACAAAGCTCTGAAATACACATGACTGACGTAAAGGTTGTTCCATTTTTCTAAATTTTAACAGATTTGAAAATTTTCTCCTGTTTTTGATTTATAAAAAAAAGAAATAGAAGAAGAAAAGATTATAAGATTATAATCAGCCTGGCATCTGTTTTGAAAAATGTAACTAGAAAATTGCATGTTTTATGACAACTTTCCCTATTTTGATGAAGGTTACAGACTACTCATCCTCCAGTGAAGGATCAGAGAGCAGCGATGAGGATGGCGAGGCAGTGGGGCATGATGGGACTGTTGCTGTTAGCGACATCCCCCGCATCATGTTAGTAGTTTTCTGTTTTTTTTGTTTTTTCCCCTTGTGTTTTTTTTTCTCCTCTGAAGTCTGACCTGTCACTTTCAATTTATGCAAAAACGTTAATAAATTTAGAATACGCACTGTGCCAGAAGCTTGTCAGGAAAGGTTTCGGAGAATTTGTTTGTAAATGACCAAATCCATATTTTTTTGTTTGGGGGGGGTCACAGGCCATCAGTGCAGAGCAGCGGTGAGTCGTATGGAGGGCTGTCAGAAGATGCTGTGGGTGATGCCTATAATAGCTCCAAGGACAGCACTCTAGTGATGAGAGAGGTGATGAGCACACACTGTATAAAGCTTGTACACACTCACACTAACACTTTGTTTACACCAGGAGCAAACATTTTTCAGGGGTCTGCAGCCTTTAAAGCTAAGAGAGCCATTTGGTCCAATTTCTTACTGATTAAACCCCAACGAGAGCCGCAAAGTACCTCTTCATCCTGTAGAAAATATATCTTTTTGTGGCCTTTAAGCCATTCATTTATCAAATGTAGCTTTTAATATTTATGATTACAACTTATAATAATTATGTTTCAGTCAGTGATAAGTTTTTCTATTTCTAACAATTCTAACTTTTGACAATAGCACATACAAGTTCCTTTCAAAATAAAATCCACCATGTGTCTACTTTTGCAGCAGATTTACTCCAGTTAAAAAGGCTGAAAAGCCAGTTCAAACATGCTTTTTTTAATCATCATGACTTTGTTGCATCACAAAACAATACAAAACATGCCAATAATGATTGGTCTTTTTAAATCTGTACATGTAAATGCAATTATATACTTTAAGGACTTTGTCTCAGCACTGCACACACACTGCTGTGGAACAGAATATGATAGTATTTGAATATTAAACCACTTTGACTGTAGAGGAAACCACAATTTTGATCAGTCATCTGCCATATTAAAAAACTAAACATAAATGACAAAATGTAAAAACTAAAACAAATGAACCAAAACTGCAAACCCATTCTTTATTTAGATTGTTAGTATTTTTCCTCTAAGGCAAAAAGAGCCTCAGTGGAGGGATGAGTCTGGCTCCAGAGCTTAATGTTGCAGACCTCTGCTTTGGGTGAAACTTGAAACATTTTACCCAAATTTTCCTTCATTTCTTACATTATTGTCAGGCAAAAGAAAGGAGGAGGGGTAGTCACACAGAAAGTAATGGGTTTGGTAACCACGGCAACCTACCTGACCTTGTGCAACAGAGCAACTCGCCATCAGCCACCATGGCCCTGCAGGAGCTGAACGACATGTCAGAGGTCAAATGCGATATACATGCATGCTATTTAAGTTTGGTAACAACGTGTGGGGCGCCAGGCTAACTGCTGAACTTTTCATTATTTTTTTCAGTTCAGAGTGGGCGGGTCCAAAACATCCTTTACCCCATTTGTTGATCCACGGGTCTACCAAACGTCTCCGAGTGAAAGCAACGATGAGAGTTCTGCTGCAGGTAGTGCAGGCTTTTATTTCTTTTATTGTTACAATCCTCGGTCCCTCCATGACAAAAACGGCAGAATAGATGTGCCTGGGCTTGTTCTTAAGACAGTACAGAAAAATGTCTTTTTCTGGTTCTTCCGGTGTCATCCTAGCTATGTTTGCCAACGAGCTGCTGAGGCAGGAACAGGCCCGACTGAACGAAGCCAGAAAGATCTCGGTGGTGAATGTCAACCCCACAAACATCAGACCCCACAGTGACACACCGGAGATCCGAAAGTACAAGAAACGCTTCAATTCGGAGATCCTGTGCGCTGCACTCTGGGGTAACTGTTGCTTAGACTTCCCCACCTTTGCCCCTCTCTCTCGTCTGTCTTTGAGCGTAACGTTGATCTGCGTGTTCAGGCGTCAACCTGCTGGTGGGGACAGAAAATGGTTTAATGCTGCTTGACCGAAGTGGGCAGGGGAAAGTCTATAACCTGATTACCAGACGGCGATTCCTGCAGATGGATGTGCTGGAGGGGCTCAACGTTCTAGTAACGATATCTGGTAGGTTTTCAGTCTTTGTGCTCACATCAGTCCACAAGTGGCAGCTCCCCAAAGCAAAAGAAACATGCGCTTCCACGTATACTATTGTGCAGTTTCACTGGAGCAAGATTTAACAACATGTTTGTTTCTCCTTCAGGGAAAAAGAATAAGTTGCGGGTTTATTATTTGTCTTGGCTGAGGAACAGAATATTGCATAACGACCCAGAAGTTGAGAAAAAGCAGGGTTGGATTACTGTTGGAGATTTAGAGGGATGTGTGCATTATAAAGTTGGTAAGAATTCAAATCTTTTTTTTTTTAAGTCCTTCTTTTGAATTTTCCTAAATTAATTCTAATTTTCAGTTTGTGAATCTCTCCACGTTTTTCCCAGTTAAATATGAGCGCATTAAGTTCCTGGTGATCGCACTAAAGAACTCTGTGGAAATCTACGCTTGGGCGCCCAAACCCTACCACAAGTTTATGGCTTTCAAGGTACGTCCAGCGCATTTGTCCAAACCACTGAACGTGACTTTCATTTAAAATCGTCTTCCTCTGTTTGACTTTCAGTCGTTCACTGAGTTGCAACACCGCCCCCTTCTGGTTGACCTCACAGTGGAGGAAGGCCAAAGGTTAAAGGTTATCTACGGCTCAACTGTGGGCTTTCATGTGGTTGACGTGGACTCAGGCAACCCTTATGACATTTATATCCCTTCACATGTAAGTGCGTGATTTTGTTTCAACTTTAAAAAGAAGAAATGTTTTTCTTTAGAAAGATCTTAATCTAAGCTTGTTTAAAATATTTAAGAGAGTTTTTCTTTTTTCTTTTCCTGAAGTGCTTTCTTGTGTTACCACATCAGGGTCATTGGTAATTCCGGTAGTCTCTGGTGGATTGCAACCCTAAAAATGTCATTTGTGATTGATTCATTGTCATGCAATTAAAGGATTGATGTCAGCTTTATTTTTAGTTTTCTAAAAATGGTGCTGTGGGTTTGGTCCACACATGTAAAGACGGCAGAATGGTACCCAACTGATCTAATTACACAGCTTAAGAAAGGAGCACAAAGGTTATCCAAAGGGCATTATTGCTCAGAGGTTACTGCGTTCTTGCTGCACCGTGCACACATAAATGCAGACTGCTGCTCGTTTGAATGCAAACTGTGCAATAGTGCTCGCTGGGACCAATCATTGTAAATAATGGTGATGTGGAACAGTTCCAACCTTAGAAGCAAATAAAGGGAAGGTGGTGCAGTAGGTGAAGCAAAAACTCCTGTTAAAGTCTGGGTTTTAACCTGGATACATTTGGAGCTCACTGGTTCTGTCGATGTGACCCATAGGATGTTTGGCTCTGAGCTGAGGTCTGACCACCTAAATTAGTCCAGCCAGTTGGAAGTAAAGACTTCGCCACTTTACAAGAATCAGCTTCATGTCTCCGTCAGTTAAGATGAGACATTTTAGCCTGTTATTCTCCTGAGTCAAGCTCTGCAGTACGACTGACTTTTTTTCCCCTTTATCCAAAGACTGCCACTTGTCATCACTCTATAACTCCAAGAATTTAAAAGACTGCAGTTCCTTTTAAGCCTGGTAGTCTTAAGTTGTGCTTCTTTTCTTTTCCACGTATCCTGATAACCTGACTTAAGTGTGTTCCTCACATAAGAAGCTGCAGAAGCAGCTGGGATAGTTGGAAAAGAAGCGGGATACCAGCCCCTGAAGACCTCAGCCAGACATCTCTGCTTCAGCAGTGAATCTATTGGAAACCGTTCATTAGATTTTCCTTCTGCTTTTTATCCAGCTACTCATGCATTGCTTGTATCTGATCACCCACATCAGGAGTGTTCAGGCAATCAGACAGTGCATTTTCCATGGGTGGAACAGGAGGGGGTGTGAAGACTTTGGAAGGGTGGCGAATGAGAACCGTTGCTCTGTTCAGATTTAAGTGTCGTGCAGCAAACAGCGCAAATAAACCCACTGGGTGAGACTCTGAATTCTACAGATCCAACAAATGAATTTATCCGTCAACATTAATCATCCGTACCATTTAGCAAGAACTGTCAAGACTATTTTCTTAAAGCACAGGTTTCAGAAAATTAAGAATTTCCTCTTGCCATAGAATGCAAACAGTGTGGCTTGTGGCTAAGGCTTCAGATTCAAGATTTTATTTAATAATATGGCTTTTGTTATTTTTGCAGTGCTGAAAGAAGCTTGTATTGATGATTTCCCAATCTTTGCCATTAATGAAACTAATATTGACTCAAAAATTGGGGCGCAACTTGGGGGGCAGCTGCCCCCTTGGTGCCCCTGTAGCTCCGCCTCTAACAACAGAATATAACATTTATCAATCCATCAAATTAGCTGCAAATAAAGTACAGATTTCTGAAGAATTAGACCAAAACGACCATAAAAATGATATAAAGTTATAGTTAAAATGTGAATGTGTTTATAATGTGAGTTAGAGGGAGTTTGTAGAGGGTGAATATCAGTTTACAAATCTGAATCCTGTGGACCCCCTTTAGGAGGCAAAAAAAACATTTCATTTAATGAGCTTCTTTGGTTTTGTAACAACAGAGATGTTTGGCATTTATTTAAAGTGTGGAATTTTAATCTTTTGATTAAATCAACAACAGTTGAACAAATATTTGCTAAAAATAAAATATATAATATCAAGGTTTTGCATTTTTTGTGGTTAAGTTAGAGTTTTTCAGAGATCAGAATCCACAAACGTGGGTGTAAAGAGTGACAAAATTGAGTCATATTTCTGTTTTATTTTGCCATTGTTTATGTTCAGTTTATAATAATCTATAAAAACACTCTCGGATAATTGATAAATACTTTCGATCTGTAAAATCTTCTCCTCCCCTTTTGTGTTCCATCTTTCATGCCTCTTTGCTCTCTCCTCCCCTCCCACCTTCTCCTCCAGTGTTCCAGACAGACGAAGGTGACATGTTCCCATCCACCCGTAGAGTAGATCAACAGATGTTTTGTAGAAACCCCTTTAATGCAGAAACAGCATCAAAATGTCTCTAATGTAAAGTGCATTTCACCAGTTTAGTGATTAACACAGAGTCCAGTCCAATTTGGGACGTGAACAAACTCATCTCGTCTTTCGCTGAGATCTCAAGTCTCTTTAAAAAAGAAAGAAAAAAAGAAAGAAAGAAGCATCACAGCCTGGAAATGTGTTGAAATGACACAACAGGGGTGTCGGATACATCATTGTTATTCAGACGCTGACCTCACCTGCAGTGTGTCAACCCTTACTGTGGCTTTCTATAATGTAAATGGATTTCTTTTGGTGCGATTTTGAAAGTTATTTCTCCTGAGACTAGATGAGTTTTTCACTACCTGCTGCTGATTCACTGTGATTTTAAAGGGGACGTGTTGCTCTTACCAGTTAGTGAAAAGTGTTTGACAAAAATAGGAAGGGACAGCCTTTGAAACCACTTAAATTCTGTGCATCCATCTTAACAATCTGCTTAACAGATTAGGCTGTTATAAAAGTTTTGAATAAAAACGGTTATAGTTTAATTTTTGTGAACTCAAGAAAATAGTGGTTAAAGGAATAATTTCAGATTGAAGCAATTCAGTTTTCTGCAAATCTCTGCAGCTCCCTCAAAAGCAAACATTTATTTATGCTTGGGTTTCTAAGTGTCCGATTTGGTACTCACTTTAAATCCTCAGGTTATGCTCTGAAACACAGCAAAAGTTACCGTTAACATTCAAATATTTGCGTAACGTGTCCCCTTTAAGTCCTACTTCCTTGTAGCTGCACAAGTTAACTTTATTCTGCACTCAAATTGTTTTCCTTCAAAGTAAAATCTGCAGCAAAGCGCTTCACTTCATTTCAGTGAGGACACATTCACGTTAACTGAACAACACGAGCCTCAGAAATGTCCACGTGTGCTGATTCATGTCACGTGTGCTGATTCCTCTTAGATCCAGAGCCAGGTGACCCCCCATGCCATCGTGGTGCTTCCGAAGACTGATGGGATGGAGATGCTGCTGTGTTACGAGGATGAGGGGGTCTACGTGAACACCTACGGCAGGATCACCAAGGACGTGGTGCTGCAGTGGGGAGAGATGCCCACCTCTGTTGGTATGTCTTCTCCACACTTTTATTTAAGCATATAGAAAGGATTTACATAGAATATGTCAACTGTAAAATAATCCAATAATTCAAGATGTCTCTGTCCAAAAGTGGACAATAAAGGTGTAATAATGACAAAATGGAATAATATGAGCTCTGAATAACATAAACAGCGCACTTAGATTAATATATGTGTTCCATATGTGATGCTTAAACTCTTAGAACTGCACTGAGTGGAGTGTTTCCAATAATCGCTTTTAAATTCCAGTTTGTAATAAAAGTCTGTAGAGATGTTGGAAGAACCACCACAGAGGCTGTAGTAAGTAAGAGTTAAAAAAAGAGATCAAAAGATGCTCTCCAAATAGCTAATTGATGCTTAATTTATGAGGAAAGTGAGAGGGGGAGAGAGCTGCAGCTCACACTGATTGAGTGGGCAATATTTCTCAGACTATACCGCCCTCCTGTGGCTAGTTGAGGTATTACACTGAGTGGAGTTGCAGGGTTTGTAGAATACAGAAAGCTTTTATCTTTAGCAGTGCGAAAAAGCACAGTTTATAAAAAATTACTTGATCTTTTTTACAATTGTTTTTTAAAAGATAGAAGAAAACCTAAACTTCATAAACAGAAGTCTTCTTTCTCTTTCGGCTTTTCCCATCAGGGGTCGCCACAGCGAATCATCCTTTTCCACCTCACTCTATCATGGACATCTTCTACCCTAACATTAGCCAACTTCATGTCCTCTGTTAAGACATCCATGTATCTCCTCTTTGGCCGTCCTCTTGCCCTCCTGCCAGGCAGCTCCATCTCCAACATCCTTCTACCAATATATCCACTATCCCTCCTCTGAACATGTCCAAACCATCTCAGTCTGGCTTCTCTGACTTTGTCGCTAACACAGGCAACATGAGCCGTCCCTCTGATGTACTCGTTCCTTATCCTGTCTAACCTGGTCACTCCTAAGGAGAACCTCAACATCTTCATCTCCGCTACCTCCATATCAGCCTCTTGTCTCTGTCTCACTGCTACCGTCTCTAACCCATAGAGCAGAGCTGGTCTCACCACTGTCTTGTACACCTTTCCTTTGAGTCTTGCTGGCACTCTTCTGTCACACAACACTCCTGACACTTTCCTCCACCCGCTCCAACCTGCCTGCACTCGCCTCTTCACCTCTTTTCCACACTCCCCATCACACTGAACTGTTGACCCCAAGTACTTAAACTCCTGCACCTTCTTCACATCAGCCCCCTGTAACCTAATGCTTCTACCTTGATCCCTCTCGTTCAGACACATGTATTCTGTCTTACTACGACTGACCTTCATGCCTCTTCTTTCCAGAGCAAACCTCCACCTCTCTAGCTGTTCCTCCACCTGCTCTCTACTCTCACTGCAAATTACAATGTCATCCGCAAACATCATTGTCCAGGGAGATTCCTGTCTTACCTCGTCTGTCAGCCTGTCCATCAGCATAGCAAACAAAAAAGGACTCAAAGCTGATCCTTGGTGTAGTCCCACCTCCACCTTGAACTCCTCTGTCTGACCTACAGCACATCTCACCACCGTCATACTTCTCTCATACATGTCCTGAACTACTCTGACATACTTCTCTGCCACTCCAGACGACCTCATACAGTACCACAGCTCCTCCCTCGGCACCCTGTCATACGCCTTCTCTAAATCTACGAACACACAATGCAGCTCCTTCTGACCTTCTCTGTACTTTTCCATCAACATTCTCAAAGCAAAAATGGCATCAGTGGTGCTCTTACGGGGCATGAAACCATACTGCTGCTCACAAATCTCCACCTTCTTCCTAAGCCTGGCTTCCACTACTCTTTCCCACAGCTTCATTGTGTGGCTCATCAACTTTATTCCTCTATAGTTGCTGCAGTTCTGCGTGTCACCCTTGTTCTTAAAGATCGGAACCAGAACGCTTCTCCTCCATTCCTCAGGAATCTTCTCACTGAGAAGAACTTCATAAACAGAAGTATAACGATTAAAATGCAACATTAAAATGGCTTTGCAGAAAGATTAACAACTTATTGAATCCAAGAGTCTTTTTTTTTCCAATCCAAATTTAAGAATATATACATAAATTAGTTCTCACTGAATTGAAATAAATAAAAACGGAAAGTACTCAATTAGGATCAAGCGGGTCCAAAAGCTGATTAGAATCTTTTAAAAATGTCCAATTTTTTTAAAATTCTAATTAGGTAAAGATGATCTGTGGATTATTCTTATGGCTCTTGTTTTGAAGAAGAAGAAAAACAGTTTACTGTTTTATGTTTCCCCACACCTCAACACAATTGATCATGTATGGAAGAATGAAGGGAAAATTCCAAGTGTACATCGACGACTGATTAAAGATTTGTTTGTGAAAAACATACATTGATTTAGAAATAACATATTTATGTTTCTTCCTGCTCAGTTTTACATCAAGAAATGTTAATTTTAGACACTCTTTCAATTTCTTTATTGTTAATCATAATTGTCTTATTACAGCCAGTTGTTCAGATCAGACCAACTCTTCCATTTAGTAAATTCTAAGTATGTTTCCTTGTCCTCAAAAAGTGTGTTTGATATTTTCCAGCCTATATCCATTCTAATCAGATTATGGGTTGGGGAGAGAAAGCCATTGAGATCCGCTCTGTGGAGACGGGTCATCTGGATGGAGTCTTCATGCACAAAAGAGCTCAGAGACTTAAATTCTTGTGTGAGCGAAACGATAAGGTAAATCCAGGTCACATTGAAGGAATTCTCTTTTTCTATTTGATGTAAAATCAGCAAATGTAGTGTTTTATTTCCCCTAAAAGTCCCACTCCGATCATCTTTTGTTGTATGGTAAAAGCGCTCTCAGTGCCCTTTTAATTATAATCATGACGTTTCTAGACAAAATCAAACCTGTGTTGTTTTCAAAGTCCTAGTTTCTGCAGAGCGGCAGCAGTTCATTAGAAATTAGCCTCTGATTTGTGGGCTGGACTTTATGCCTCCCTCCATTTGCCATCACCCATGGCTGAGACCTCTATCTTTATACAGGCCCTCACACCCCTAAGCTAACATTAGCAGGGCAACAAAAATGGCGAGGAATGATCGAGCTGTCCATTTATTCAATTTTGAGTCGGATACCAGCTCGGACAAAGAAAATGGAGACCTACATGGATCTGGTCTTCAACAAGTGGATGCATCAGAATGGAGTGGGGCAGGGAGCTTTGGCCTGCCAGAGTAGCTTCTTTGTCACTGCGTCAAGGTTTTTTCATCTGCTCCTGATTCACCACGATTTGCATAAACACTCAGAGATGTGATTTTAAGCTTAATCTTCTCTATCCTCAGAAAAATGGTTCAAGGACATGTAAAAGCAAATAAAAACGCGGTTTTTGTCGGAGTGGGTCTTTAAAATGTGTGCATATAGGTCATATTATTGTTGATAAGAAAACCTAAATGCCACTCCAATAAGGATTCATCTTTATTTTCACCGTATGATCATTTCTGTCTTTTTCCCCCTTCAGGTGTTCTTTGCATCTGTGCGTTCGGGAGGCAGCAGCCAAGTTTTCTTCATGACACTCAACAGGAATTCTATGATGAACTGGTGATGCATCTGCCTGGAAAATCACAGTCCTTCCAGCCGTCTTACGAAAGAACCCAGACGCCATGAATGAACTCTTTTAACACTGGACAGACTAATGCAGTCAAAAGAATTAACTCAAAAGAAAAAAAAACAAAGAAGTAATCCTAGATTAAAGGTTGCACAGAAGCCATTGTTACTCAAGTGACTGGAAAACTGGTGCCACTAACTTTCCAAATATTGTGTCTTTTCCTTTTTTCTCTGGAAACTTTTCTCACCTTCATTCTGTCACTCTGGTTTTCTGAACTTGTGGATTACTTTTTTTTTTGTCATCCTCACCTCCTGTCCTTTACCTAACTCCTGGAAAATGCATCTCCCAAACAGGGGAATATGGATGAAAATAATTTGACCTAAATTGACTTGTTTGTCTTATCAGGTTTGTTCTGAAAAGTGACAAACTGAGTCCTAAGCAAGACTGATCCACTTCCTCCCCAACACCGTTATTTTGTTCTTACTGACGAAGAGAAAAACTCTCCTGTCAACAATATGCAAATATGCCAATCAAGCCTCTCCCCCATCCCGCCTGTCCCTCACCATCCTCACCTCCTCCTTAACCTCTGAAGGTGCTGCATCAGATATACTGTAACCTGAAATGAACAATGAGAGCATCATTGTATTCATTTTACTAGTTTCAGATCTTGTTTTTCTCTGTGGAACAGTTCGGACTCAGCCAGTCTCTGTAGTTTGAAAAGTGTACAGCACATTTGGGTTTCTGAAATCAGGAGTGTGTGTCTGTCTGTCCGTCTGTGTGTGTGTGAGTGCACATGTTTTTATGTGTGTTTGATGCGGAAGTCTGCAGTTCAAAGCAGAACGCTAAAAATCAACGTCCTGCCACCGTCGAGTCTATGATACCTGCTGCGTCAAAGAAAGATGGACTTCTTTTTCAGGCAGTTCCTTGGTAGGAAGTTGGTGTGTCTGAGCACTGTTTATGAAAAAAAAGAGGCAATATTAAAGATTATGGGATCTGTTTGGTTCTTTTAGCGCAGCAGTGTGGCTAAGATGCTTACAAAGAGCTGATCCTAAAAACAACCTCAGCAGAGCTTTTGTCCCAAAAACTGTGCATGTGTGGAGCACTCAGTGCTGAAGAACATTGGTGTCTATTGCAGTCATGCTCCTCCCTGGTTTCTTTTTTTTTTTGGTTCCTAACTGTACAGTGCCTAGCATGATGTGAGAAGAACTCATACAGAGGCCAAACGATGATGGTTAGCATTCAAATGTTTTTTAGAGTTTTTTTTTTTTTTCTTGCTTCTTTTTTGCCCGGTTGTTTCTGTGTTATGGAAGCTTAACACATTGTTGATTTGTCTCTATCGGAGGCCCATTAATAAAACCTAAAATTGTATTTGTTTCTTGAAAGGAGCAACTGGATTTGGTGTGAGCAATCTTCTCCAAAAGTGTTGCACATTTCTGATGGGAACATTTCTCCAAAACAGGGAGGAAAAATGTAAAAGAGGGTTGATGAAATGAAACATCTTTTTTTTTTTTCTGTCAAGATTGAGATTGTCTATTTTAAGGTCCGTTCATCAGGGATTTCTCTTGCCATTTCCACCTGATGCAGTCCGAAAAACACTTTAAAAGCTTGGGAAACTGCTTTTCTTTGAGTAACTTTACTCTTGCACATCATTCTTTCATCATTTTAGGAAAAATACAAAATGATACAAGATGTCAAGTTTTATTCTTTTAAATACTCAAAATGTTTACTTTTTAAATGTGAAGGGACTTTTTACTGTAGCTGTTCCCAAGTTGCCATACGTTTGGCTCTATCTGAACGGGCTAATGTTTTAGCAATAAAGAGCCGAGCGGATGAAACCACTGTCTTCCCTGGATGCGCACGTAGTAGTGTTAGCATGAACGGGGCATCATTAATGTTTGTCCATTATCAGAGTCTCTGTTGGGAAATCTGGAGGTTTCTCCTTTCAAAGACAACAAAAAAGCCACTGAATCCTTCTGTTCTCTTTGGTTAGCCTTCTATTTTGAAAAAAAGCATTACTACTAATTTAAATGTTTTGTAAAAGAAATGCTGTAAAAAAGAAATAAATGAAACTCAAGCAAAAAGCCTCCTCGTGTGTCTGTCTATGAAACTCTGCTTCTTCTATTTTTTTTTTTCCCAAAGTGTGCACATTTGTATCAGATCGACCCTCAGACTTCGACCCAGCAAGTATATCATTAACAGCAGGCGTGTTCACGTCATCTGTGCAAAACAAAAAGTTAAAATTAACAAAGATGTTCATGGTGGGAACAAAGCAAATAAAGTTGAATTTGATATACACATATTAGGCTTATCCAAAATTGTTGTAACCTTTGATTAATTTCTATAGACCTCTCCATGACGTCTTCAGCAGAAAACTGATAAAGTTCTGTCAGCGATGTCCTAACAAACAAACTTAAATCAATGTGTACCTAAGCATGAGAGATAATAAAGGGAGTTATTATTTTTATATAATGTTTAGGAGGCCTTGTGTGTGCTCATACATGTGTGTGAGTGGGTGTGTGTGTGTGTGTGTGTGTGTGTTAGTCGATTAGACAGGGGACTCTGTAATCACACATGCAGCGTTCATTGATCATTACCAACCACCTGCCAGAGACATCAGACCCATTATGGATGAAGGAAAGGTACACTGAATCTGTTTTTAAAAAAAATTAAGGCAAATTTGCTGAAATTAATATCACATGAAGGTTTTTTTTTTTTCAAGCTTTTGTTGCATGTTATTTTCTTTATCTCGCTGCTCTTTTTGCACCTGCAGCAGCTGACCGGCACGCTGGCTTTAGCTGTGTTCACAGCAGCTCTGGGATCCCTGCAGTTTGGATACAGCCTTGGAGTCATCAATGCCCCGCAGAAGGTTGTACTTAACTTGAACTACTTCTAAATATCCAAAAGAGCTTTTTTTACGGTCCAAAAGTGTTTCATGCTAAATTGTTCTGCTTTCCACTGAAGTCATGATCTTTGCAAATTAACAAAATTTTAAAAAATAGACTAACCTTGTTTCTCAGGTGTTGTTTAGCCATCATGATGTACAATTTGATTCAGAGAAAAAAGCACAAATCTTTTGTTTTGGCAACAGACAAACCAAATAAAATTCAATATTTCTTTATGTGTAGTTAGTTTTTGGACTCTCTTGTTTGTAGAAATGCTTAGCTTGTAATCCGTGTGGCTTCTTTCCTTGACTGCTTTGAAACTTTCGTAAAATTGTGTTTCTTCGTGTGTGATCTGTTGTGACAAGGTTAGAATCAAAGTCCAAATATTCGAGCAGTCAACACATTTTGAGGAATGCTTACGTACGGTGTTTTCCACATTTTTCAGAGGACAGCAGGTCCCTCCTTCCGCTAATAAGGCGCAGATGTGCCTTTTGTTAATGAACAACACTGTCACAGAGCCACCATCTGTCCTTGGCCTCCTTTGAGTTTAAATGGCATAGTTGGGTGTGTTTAAACTGCAGGCCTTATTCTACCTCTTCTTGTTTCTATCTGTGCCCCAGATCATAGAAAATCACTATGCTCGGGCCTTGGGGGTGTCGTTAGAGAGGTCTAGGATGCTGGGAAACAGCACCGACCTCCCTGAGGAGCCAAAAGACCCTTCAGTGGTCATGTACTGGTCATTGTCTGTGGCTGTCTTCTCCATTGGTGGAATGATCTCCTCTTTCCTGGTGGGGTTCATTGCTGACCTGAGGGGGAGGTGAGGAGGAAGGCTAAAGGATTATTGATTTGACTGGTTGAATGAGAGGTGTTGCCAAAAAAAAAAAAAAGGTCATTCTGATGTCAGCCCTCCATCTTTCTGCTTTGCAGGGTGAAGGGCATGTTAATGGTCAATTTTCTGGCCATCATAGCTGGACTTCTGATGGGACTTTGTAAGATGTGGATGCCCCACATCATGGTCATCATGGGTCGTGCTGTTATGGGCTTCTACTGTGGTACTTTTGAACCCTTTCTTACCCAAGTCTTGGAATAATAAACTACCACTAGACAGAAGGAAAAATAATTTCCATTCTGTGCTGAAACCACAAAAATATAGTTGTGATCTCGTGATGTTTGTTTCAGGGTTGACTTCGGGGTTGGTGCCCATGTACATTGGAGAGATAGCACCCAAAGCATACAGAGGGGCTCTTGGAACCTTACACCAGCTGGCTATAGTCATCGGTATCCTCCTCAGTCAAGTGAGTTACACTCATCTGCCCATGCATAGCGCCGCTTTTGCTTGTAACCTCGCTGAGCTTGTGATCACTGTGTTTGGAGGTGATAGGCTTGGACTTTGTACTGGGCAACGATGAAATGTGGCCGCTGTTGCTGGGTTTGTCCGGAGCCCCCGCCATATTGCAGTCCCTTCTTCTGCCCCTCTGCCCCGAGAGCCCCCGGTACCTTTACATCCTGCTTGGCAAAGAGCAAGAGGCTAAAAAAAGTAAGATACATTAATTCACAGAAATAGAATTCACTTTCCCCTCAAGCTGTTTCTTATCTAAACAGCCCATCTCTCAATCAATATTTTGAAAAAAAAAGCATCTGTTTATTTTAATAATTGATTTGCTTGTGCTTTTCCCGCACTCAATTTAAGATATCAGTGAGCGTCAAGAGTTTTACAAACATTGAGGGAGTAAACAGTTGCTTTACCAATTTTTGACATGATAAAAGGAACACAAAAGTTACAATGTTTTCCTAATATTGCACAGATTTAGCTTTTCTTTGCAGGGTTTGAGCATTACTACTGCAGCTGCTAACTATTGCTGTAGGTCTTCTTCGTCTAAAGGGGCCGTGTGATACGACCTCTGATCTGGAAGAGATGAAGAGGGAGAAAGAGGAGGCGGCTAAGGAGCCGAAGGTTTCCATCCGTTCTCTGGTGGGTCTTGGTGCAGGTGAAACCAGATGAGTTATGGTGTTGCATCTTTGAATAGATGTTTACAGAGTTTACTAAAATGTTAAAGAACCACTCTGATGAAAATTGTGTTTTTATGGAGAATGATGGAGAACTTTTATGAAGAAAATTAAGCTCAAAATTGCCTTTCTGACTAGTTCAAATTATTATTTATTCAAATTGTTGCAAACGAAAAAAGCCATTATAAAAAGCCTGTTGCGGTGACTTTGGAGCTACAATCTCTCCAGTCTGATGCATCACTTGCAGACAAATAGGTTGCGCAATAACGCGTGTAATAATTTCCTAGTAAGACAATTATGTAGTTTTCTATCCAATGTATCAACACAGAAACGAATAAAACCCATGCACATTGTCTCCTACACAGGCTGGTTATATCATTTGAAGATGTTGTAAAAAAGCAGATAAGCTGCATACGTGAGATTCTTCTACCTGAACTTTAACTCTTGCACTGTGCAGTTTTCAATGGCCGTAGTAAAACCTTAGCCATTAAAGTGAGAATCAAGATTTAGCTGAACATTTACCTCACATTTTTGTCTTGTTTTCTATCCAATATTTTTGCCTGGATAAAAAAGCTTATATCAGCCAGAGATTTATCTGAGCTCAGGTATCTGTAAGATATTATTAGCCATCAGTGTCTTATTCATCTTAATTCAGCAGGAAACATTAAAGTAGGAAAGCATTTGCTCTAACATACGCTTACATTTACTGAATTGTCAAAATGGACATTTTTAAACATGTCTGACAAAATTAGTTTGAATACATCAACATACATGACTGATTTCTGAGTTTAATCATCAAAGCTCTAAGCAATCCCTTTGAAAAATCAAAAGAAGAATCACAACTATAAAATACAATAAAATACACAAAATAACTTTCGATTAGTTTCTCTGTAAAATCTTTAATCTTTTCATTTTCTCTCTTCAATCTGACTCAAACCTTTATCAATATTTATACCTATGCTGCAAAACAGGACCCCTAGAAATAAGTTTAAAATTCTGAAATTTGAAATATTTTCTTTAAAAAGGCAAAAAAGTAAAAATAAAAAACCTGCCACTGGGATAAGAACAATGGCCATAGAAAGAAAAAAATTCCAGTCACTAAGACATGTTTCTTTAATCTAAGATTATTTATTTGCAATTGAAAAAACGTTCTTAATAAGACACATTTTCTATATATTTTTCTTTGCGATGTGCTCTTTAATATAACAAATTATATATGTAATTTTTCCCACTTCAGGTCATGTCTCATCTTACCTGTTTTGTTACCTACTGTTCCTGTTTCCTCTTCTATTTTTTTTGTCACCAAAGCTTAAAAAACAAAATAAAAAAAAACACGTCTTTGTCTGATACAGTATTTAATAAGCATTTGACAAAATGTTGCTGTTTTTTTTCTTCAAGATCTTCTCCTCCGTGTACAGGCAGCAGCTGATTGTTGCCCTCATGATGCACCTTTCCCAGCAGCTGTCCGGCATCAATGCAGTGAGTCTCAGCAAGATTTGATTCAACATTTACTGCAAACTTTCACAAACAACACAATTAGCTCCCAAGCCTTTGCGGTAAATCAGATGTTGATCTGTTTTGTTTTCTAGATCTTTTACTATTCCACTTCTATCTTTGAACAAGCTGGTGTCAGCCAGCCGATCTATGCCACCATAGGAGTTGGGGTGATCAACACAATCTTCACTATGGTGTCTGTGAGTGTCCAAAAAAAGAAAAAAAGAACACGCTAACAATGGAATGTTTCCCAGAACGCAGGTGAAGAGTGCGTGTATTGCGTTACAGGTCATGCTGGTGGACAGGGCTGGGAGGCGCACTCTGACTTTGGTTGGTCTGGGAGGAATGTGTGTCTGTGCCATCGCTATGACTGTGGGCCTCAAATATCAGGTTTGTTCAGTCAGGTTTGAAAACTTCCTTGAAGGTTATTGGCACAAACAAAAGGCAGTCATAAACTGTGCTCCACCCTCTGCTAAACAACTCGATTAAATTGAGTTTCTTCAGTTGGCATATTGTAATTTGCTGTGTGTCATCAACATATTGGAGGAGTTGGATCGTTAAATGAGGACGTAAAAGTGGAGCCAACAAATGTATGATGCAAAGTCTTCAACCAACTTAAATGTCCTTTAGTCTCCCTCTTCTTGGTTTCCTTTGAAGAAAAAGGACAAATAATTATATACAGTGTATTCTTCCTGAGAAAAGGGGACACAAACACCTACAAGGTCTTTAATTATTCTTTTTGCCATCCTGAGATGTTTTTTTCCCCGCAGCTTGACCTGCCATGGATGAGCTATGTCAGCATGGTAGCCATCTTTCTCTTTGTGAGCTTCTTTGAAATTGGCCCCGGTCCTATCCCGTGGTTCATTGTGGCGGAGATCTTCAGCCAGGGGCCCCGACCGGCGGCCATTGCCCTCGCAGGCTGCTGTAACTGGACCAGCAACTTTATCATTGCCTTGACCTTCCCTTACATACAGGTAGGTAGAAAAAGACCTGTCACGTCACTGTTTCACTTAGGAGCCAAGCCCACTTTCTCTTCTAACTATGCTTTTGTGTTCCTCTTCCTCATCAGGCACTGATGGGCTGCTACGTCTTCATCCTCTTCGCTGCGTTGCTTCTCTGCTTCACTTTGTTTATTTATTTTCGTGTCCCTGAGACGAAGGGCAAAACTTTTGAGGAGATTGCCGCCATCTTCCAAAAGAAACGTCCAATGGCTAAGCACAGCACTGAATTGGATCAGCTTAAGACATCCACAGACGCTTAGATGCAGAGTTTCCATACTCTTTATAAAAACATATTTACAAAAGAAAAAGTATCATCCTGCAATGTCAAACATGGAGCAGAGTTTACATAAACTTGTATTACAGGAGTGTGTCAAAGTAATGTGCAACACTGGATTTATTCCAGCTGAGTGTTTTTTATCCACCACTTTGATTATACCTGAATTAATGAGAATCTACATAGACATTACACTAATGTGGTTTGATGGTCAGAGTAGCTATAACTAATGTTTTACAATGCTGACAAATCACATATGTGAAAGATAGAAATAGAAATAGAAATATCTTTATTGTCATTGTACATGTACAACGAAATTACAGTGCAATTTTTCCAGTGGAATAAAAAGTCAAAGTAAGAATAAAAAATAAATAACTAAACTGCGAAATAAGACAATACAAGAAAGATATGTAAAAATATGTATAAATATAAAAAGGAGGTTACACCTTCTCCAGTTATTGCACGCTTCCCTAATAAATGAACTTTATTTAGCAGTGTGAAAGATGTTACGTATAGCTTTGACCTATGACTGAATCTGCACTTCTCATCTGAGTTAAATCTTAAAAGGTCAAATCTTTTTGGATTTAATTTACAAATTGACAAAAATGTTTGGGAAATTTGGCCAAACCAAGCCACCAGCTATGTACACACCGAGCATTTGAAGCGGGTCCTTGAATGCATGTTTATCCCACGGTGTTCACTTTGTATAAGCAAGGAGGGGCTTCTTCTTTTTCTGCTGTTTATTAGCACATGTTCGCCACCAACAGTTGGAAGAGACGTGGTGCTAAATGTCGAAGAGGTGCAAATCTTGTGAATATTGTTTCAGGAGTTTTCTTTCACAGCTCCAATCCGATAAACTTGGTGTCACGTAATTCTGGCCGGGCACAAACCGCAAATTAACCACAAATGTTTATTAATTTCTTCTCCTTGATCGTTTTTTAAGCGATTGTCACTTTCTTGAATTGAAAGGGGTGCTATGCGAGTGCCTGATTGGTTCAACTTTGACGTGGTTTAACTTGCATAGACTTTTCATTGGAAGTGGCCGCTTGAACTCGTACTCCTGCTTTGTGAACATATTTTCAGACAGATGGATGACACATGAGGTCACCTGGTGGTTTAAAGAGTTGATAGGGCTTCTTCTTAGGGGGCGCCACAGCGAGTCATTCGCCTCCATCTAATCCTCTCCTCCTTTATTCTCTAGGCTCACTTCAGCCATCCTCATGTCCTCCTCCTCTCCATCCATAAACCTCCTCTCTCTCTAGGCGTCTTTCCTGGTAGCCCCATCCTCAGCATCCTATTACCAACATCCTTACTCTTTCTCCTCCTGTCCAAACATTCTCAATCTGCTTCCCTGCATTTATCTCCAAAACATCTACCATGACCCGTTCCTCTGATGGATTCATTTCGGATCCTGTCCATCCTCATCACTCTCAAACTGAACCTCAACATCTCCAGAGAGCACACCACTTTGGGGACTCAATTTTGTTTTCAAAAGTGAACTTTGTTGATTTCCTTTCTTTTTTTATAATGACAGAATTCACGTTTGCTTGATTTTGTTTATCTCTGTGACTCTAGTTTTCCAACACTGACTGACTAGATTGAGTCCCATTTACCACTGCCACTGCTGCAACCTCCAGTGTGTCAGCAACAAACTGAGCAGCTTAACTGAAAAAGAAAGTGAAAAATTATAGATTTCAGCCACAATAATACTTGGAAATGATGTTTCAAAATCATCTAAATATATCTGCCCAGTTGAGCATGTGAAGATTTTCTCTGTCACTTGAATACTCCCAGTTATACTCAGGTGTGAATAATCTGCTTTCAACTGTAACCAAGAAAACAACAGAACGGAATAGAATAGAATAGAATAGAATACAATAGAATGATTTATTATCATCATTGAAGGAGCATGACTACATTTAAGGTGGGCATCATGTCAAGTTGCATTAAAAATAAAATTAAGAAAAATAACGGAAAGCAATGCAATAGCAGTATAAACAGGGATATTTGAAATGCTAAATTCAGAAGCCCGATGGACCATGTTTAACAACTGTTTTTAATTCTATTGGGGCTTTGGGGGACCTATATTTCATCCCTGATGGCATTAGTTTGAGCAGAGATGATGTTTGCAGAGGTCTTAAAACAGGGATGCAATGAAGTAGTAAAATGTATCCATTTTTGTTTAGCAAATCTGAAAAGTTTGCATTTACAATAACCAGATGTTTGTCCTTTTTACTGCCTTAATTTGTTTAGAACTCTGTTTTCTTTTCTGAGCTAAAATTCAATTCAATTCAATTCAATTTTATTTGTATAGCCCAAAATCACAACAACAGTCGTCTCGATGGACTTCGAAGTGAAACATGAACTCAAAAGGATCGTGGATACAAAGAGTTCAATAGTAAAATACTAAAATGAACTAACAAACTGACTAAGCTATACTGGCATCCCTGCCCTTAGACCCCCCTTCGCGAGCTTTAACTGTGGTCTTGACATTCAAGCACTAAAGGGAATATTCTGCTTGGAGCTTGAAAAATAATCTGAGTCAAAGACAGAAGTGTGGAACTTGTAAATCTCAAAAAAGGGTCTGAGCTGAGATGGCTTTATGATAAAGTTGAAAGCATTTCATCCACAGAGATATATATTCTTTCACTGGGACTGACATGGTGCTAGTATGATTTTCTTTTTATAAATTGTAATAAAACATGCCTTTTTAATTAAAAAAAAGAAATGACAAAGCTAATGTCAGAACTGTTTGATTAAGTTTAAAAAAAAATTATGTTGTAAAAGAAAGAGTAAAGAGAAAATGAGAGAATGGGATGTCTCAAACAAAACATAATGAATGGTATGCTTGCACATCTTCTGTTCAAACAAATACAACACTGCAGCAACAAGCAACTTGTCTCATCATTATTACAGCCATGTATGAGACAATACTTGTCTTGATGTGAAATAAAACTTTAAAAGGAAATGCAAAAACAATATGTTTAAACATGAAACCATGTTTTTCATGAAAAATTAAATAAATTGCTTTAAAATTATGCTGAAAGTTTTTATGTATTTTATTATTGATTGGTGATGTAAATGTAGTTTTTAGGTTAATGTAATGTTTGAATTAGCAAAAAGATATTCTGACAGTTAAAGAAAATTCAATTACCCAGTTTATGGAAAAGCAGCTTTACAGTCAAGTGTGATGCCTTGTTTTAAAAACTGTGTGACGTCTACAGCACCCCCTATTGACGATGTGATATAACTAGACTGAACAAAAAATAATTAATTAAATGGATGCAAACCTCTGGATTCCAGGTAATTATCCTTTGATATCATAAGTGTTCAAAAGATTATGTAAATTGATATGAATGATTTTTACATCCAAGTTGAGAAAGACCAATAGATTGACTGACTTCCAGCATTCCAAATTCACCTGTCATTTAGTTTTATTAAAAACAGCTAGATTTGACAAAAGTATTTTGTGCTATAGGGTTGTTCCAGAATCAAAGATTGACCCTGCATTTTTTGTTGTTATTTTATTGAATAGAAAATAAAAAAAATAATAGTGGCACAAACTTCAAACATACTTCAAAATATTGTTATTTCTTTTTCAAATAAAAGTTTTAACATAAATGCAGAGTAAAAAGGATTTATCCAAAATTTGGGGGATTTATTGCTGAATTTTATCGATTTTTATGACACTCAAAAATAGTCATGCTCCCAAAGCATCTCAAACAGTGGAATTTAATTTTTTCTCTTGTTTAATTGTTCTTATTTTCTGTTGTCCATTTGTTAACTGGTCATTCCTTATTCACATCGCCCGTGGTGTAATTATTGTGTGTAAATAATTATGATAATTGATATTGGTTACACTTGTCTTTATTTGTTCTGTAAATGTGTTCATATTCAATAAAGTTTTTTTAAAGGCAATATAAAGAAACACGCTAATTTCATAGCATCCAGTTTTTTGTTTTATTTGGCGCATTTTGGTGGTTGCATTGCCTCAGAACGACCATTTAAACATGGTTTGATATCCAAACGCAAAAAAAAAAACAACTAGACTAATTTTGCGGAGTTTAGGGTGGAGCGCAAACTACAAGATGCGCTTGCAGATCTTGCGGGGTCTCTCACGCATGCGCACTCACCCGCTCCGCCAGCAAACGCAAGACTGAAGGTGAGCAGACCGCTGAACGTTAAAAGTTTGTTAATAAGTTTGTGTCATTTTACTCTATTTTACATGAAAAACAAATCATACCTTAGTTTTCGATGCTTCAGAAACTGAAATTTTCTTTCTTGTCTCTAAACAAGCGGTAACAATGTTTATTTTTATCAGTCAAAGAGTAGTACTGGTTTAGCTAGCTTTAGCCTCGGCTAGTAGTCGATGCGATGTGTTTGCTAACTGAGATCGCGTGGCAGTGTTTGGGGTGGGAACGTGAAGCTACTTCACTTGTGTAAGCTGACGTGTTGGATGCTGATCTGCTCCGACTCAGTGACCTCGTAAGGCTCGCAAGGCAGATATCTTTCCTGCTTCCTAGCTTAAGTTACCTAGCTGCTGTTAGCTAACTTAAGCATTCAAACTGTTTCGAAAGTAGTTTTAAATAAAGGCATGCTAGTATCTAAAGTTTTGTTTTTGATGGCTACAACCAGCATTACATACATGGCAAAAATCCATCCTGATTTTCATTTTTCCCATTACCAGGTTACTTTACTTACTACTTTACTGGATACCGGTAACTTAAAACAGTGAGTGTACAGAAAATAAGTCGCTCGCAGTCGCACCGATTCATTAAGAGTTGATCCTCACTTTTGAAAGTTTCCTTAGAAATGTGTTTCGGGTGTTGCTACATTACCATTACAAGTGAGCTTTATAAAACGTTTAGACTACAGTGCCTTTGATTGTAGTTTTGCATGTTTAAATAGAGTTGGAACAAAAACTTTCGGCAAACTTACTATAATCCGGGGTTGTCAGGTTAGTTGTACCATTCAACAACGCCTTACCTTTTAAATCTCTTTATTAGTTTTATTTTAATGTTTTTCTAATGTAAAAGTTTAAATTATTCATGTTAAAATGTCGTATCCTTAATGGACCATTCGCATTTATCATAAGGAAATGCATCTTGAGTTTATCCATCATGATAAATGGTTTCTTTTTTGGCTCTTGCTTCATTATATTGAGCAGCCCGTGGCACATCATGGCAGATGACGACTTCTCCACTGCAGATGCTGGGGCATCAACAACGTTCCCCATGCAGTGTTCTGCACTGAGAAAGAATGGCTTTGTCATGTTAAAAGGACGTCCCTGTAAAATAGTCGAAATGACTACCTCAAAGACGGGCAAGCATGGCCATGCTAAGGTAAGCGTTAAGTCCTCTAATTGGGACTTTAGGATCTTAAATGTTGTGTTTTCAGTGGTTTTTAAGTAAAAACTTATCAGCTTTTGCTCTCAGGTGCACCTTACTGGACTCGACATCTTTACTCAGAAGAAGTATGAAGATATCTGCCCATCTACTCACAACATGGATGTTCCAAATGTGATAAGGAAAGATTACCAGGTCAGATTTTACTCTCTAAAAATGGTGTATAGTTCCGATTACCGGTAAATCTTATAAATGATTTTATGCTTTGATTATTAGTTATTTATGTTTCAAATATAAATAAAACATTCTGTCTTTTTGTGCCATGGATGAGCTGTTCTTGGAAAAATAGTGCAGCTATAAATCGTTTCGCCTGGTTTTGGCCATTTTTCTGATTTGTTACACAAAATCTGTAGAAACGGCAAAACAGAAAGTGGCTAAGATAGAAGTTCTAATTTATCTTTGAAGATCCACTTAACTTCTGTCCCAGTGTGCCT
The DNA here is from genome assembly GCF_053564925.1 of Oryzias latipes. Taxonomy (NCBI): domain Eukaryota; kingdom Metazoa; phylum Chordata; class Actinopteri; order Beloniformes; family Adrianichthyidae; genus Oryzias; species Oryzias latipes. The sequence goes on from NC_136258.1 coordinate 25,195,464, forward strand.
TGATTTTTTTACGTGTTCCCTAATACATGAATCATTTGAATATTTGAATTAATGTCATTTACATTGTTTCTTTCTGAAGCCATCATTTAAAAGAGGGGTCCAGCCCCCAGGGCCTTGTCTTTAAGGGCAGGGAGCCATGAGTCCAGCTGAATTATATTACTGTTACTGCCGTCTGCATCCTACGCATGCTGGAGATGTGTTGGAGCAGCACCTACACTCTGTTAGCGTTATGGAAACCACCTAAAGTTCCTCAGTATGTGAGATTAAGCCTTTGCTGATGTGCGACTCTGTATCTGATGGAGATTTATCAGAGTTGTAAGTTATTTTTATAGGCTGACTTAAATTCAGGATTGTTCGTCAAAGGGGCGGAATAAAAGTTGCATTTGAATTCTTATTCATTTTATTTGTTGTTTGGTTTTTTTTCGGTGACAGACCCATCGTACATCAACACACTCTTCGGTAAATGCTAAAATGTTACCCGAAACAGGATAAAAATAGCTACACCACCTAAAAGCACACTTTATACAAATTCATAATACTGTGCTTAGATTATGTGCCTGTTTTTGTTTTATAATTTATAGATTTATTTCTCAGCAGAAGTTTTGTTTTAAATCAGTCGTAACATTTATCTATTTATTTTTTGTAGCAGTTCTTAAAGAGTAATAACACTTGTAAAAATGTCTTTCTTCTCTTTATGGTTGCTTGGAAACAAAAGTTGTCCATCTTTGAAGCACAAATGTTTAAAGTTTTGATGGGTTTCCTTTCCTAAACTTGATGAGAGAGAAGCGGCTCATCCAGGAAACCCACATAAGACATTCACTCTCACGTTCAGCAACAAACCGAGCTGCTTGATTTGTTTCAGTCTTGTCTGAGATTTTGTTCCACTTCTGTTTTTCTTTTGAACCCATTGCAAATGCAGGCGATCGATGTCTCAGATGGTTTCTTGTCGCTCATGGATGACAACGGAGAAACCAGGGAGGATCTCAAAGTGCCTGAAGGGGATTTGGGCAAAGAAATCATCAAGAAGATCAGCAATGGAGAGCTGTTCATGGTAAGAGTTGATGTGAAGAACGCTCAAACATCACCCTCAGATTTAGAAATCCACTGCTGTAGACTGAGATTAACTGTAATCTTGTTCATCACTTTAAGATCTCCAGAAGTTGTTTTTTTTCTTTAACTTTCATGAACAAGATTCATATAACAAGTTTATTAAAACATTTTAGCTCTATTTTTTTCCATTTTCCAGGTCTCTGTGTTGAAAGCCGTGGATGAAGAGCAGATAGTCGGCACAAAGAACATGACCTCTTAATTAATCTCGGACCACGAAGGAGACCTCCCCCTCCCAGTCACCTTTCTGGTTTTGAAGCCTCACCAAAGCAACTGCCCCCCCCCCCCCCCCCCCCCCCACACACACACACATCTGCACATGTGAGAACCACATCTGGTCAGGTCCAGTTTCACCTCAGATTTGAGCCACAGTGGCGTTTCTCTCAGTCATTACAGTCAGTCATTCCATGCTGCTGTTGCTCCAGGCATTCATGACCACATTCCAGCATCTCCTAGCATTCCTACCCGCCTTCAACCATTAGCTTTTTAGGGTGCATTGCTTTCAAAATCTCTGTTAATCCTTTTAGAAGGTAATGTCTTGTTATCTAGTTAATTAGGTTCTCTAAAATGTGCCTCTAGTTGATTTTATCTGTAGCATGGCTCCACACCCCGAGCACATAACGGCTTAATCTGGCTCCCAGTTCAGACAGCCCGCAAACACGCCTTCATTATTCGCCGAATTATCCCTTTCTGCTTCTGATAACGTCCACACGCACACCAACCAGTCTTTAGAAATGCCTTAGCCACTTTGTTTTAACGTGGAGAGTAGTCAGCACTGAGGCTGCAGGCGTGCAGGAGAGCCTGGGCTGCAGGTCGGGCTATCCTCGCTGACATCTGCGTTGGGACCCATGTGATTGGGCGGGGCCATTTTCTTCTCTATGCTGTTCAACTTTCTTTCCACTTGAGGCCTTTTTGAGCAGGTAAATGTTAACAAGTTTGAAGGAAAAAAAACATTTAAATCCAAAACTTTTGCATTTTAATCACTTTTCATAGATACACCAGAGGGCTGCAAATATAAACACTATAATAGTATATCTGCCAAACTGCATTAAAGCAAAGGAAGCAGCCAGTCAGTCTAAAGGCATCACAATGCTGCTCTGTGATTGGCTAAGCAATGTGCAGGCAAGGATGTGTAACTAATATGGTGGCTTATAAGTGTTAACAAACAGTAAAATTGGTCACTTTTCTTCAGAGAAATGAAGCTGTCAAAAGTTAGAATTTCTTTTGAGACCTTTAAGCTTCCTAAAGTTTTCATGTCGTATTTTGTTAATGCAAACATGTTCTTGTCTATAAAATCTGGTTTCAGGAATATTTGTTTGGAAAAAAAGAATTGCAGGCAAATGGAGTTATGAGCAGGCGGGTCCTCTCAACCTGAGACAACAAACAAATAGAAACTTCTGAAAAGTTTGTAATAAGCTGCTAAAACAGTTAGTTTGGTTTGATCAGTTCATATAAATGAGCATGTTTGCATTAACTTGGGGTTAGAGCTGCTGTTAAGTGTTTTACTTTGACAGTGAGGCTGTTTTTGACAGCGGATAAGCTCCGCCCCCTTACAGCAGGTATGCAAATGTTTACATAATGTTAATGACCTCAAATTACTGCAAAAGTTGACCTTCATGTTGTTTTTGTGTGTGTTACCACAGACTGCAGGGTTTGAGATCATGTGTCATGTTTGGTCGAGGGTCGCTCTTGTTTGTATTTTTATTTTATTTTTCCCCTCATCTATAGGGTCAAATCAGAATCCGCTTAAAGAAAGAAAAAATAAAAATACTAAGTTAGAAAAAAAGATCCTTTTAATTTGACAAGTTTAAAAATTTAAAAGCAGCTTTCAAATTGAAAGTAAATATTGTAAACTAAAGATATTGCTAATAAAAAACCCGCAAAAGAAATATTTGTTTGAAAAAAACAATTGTAGATTTAAGACTTGAATAAAAAAAAAAACTATAAACTTATAACTGTTGCCAAATAAAACAAAATGAGGGAAAAAACGCACACATAAAAACACGTTGAAAATACTAAACAGCAGCTTTTACAAACAAACACTTTTTGGGGCAACACTCTTAGTTTTTTTCAATTTTAAGTTTCAAAATTTCATTTTTTTTTTCATTTCATTTAAGTTTGAAATAATTGTTTTTGAATTTCCAATTTTTCCATCAAGTTTGTAATGCGTCCTTTTAACTTTTCACAATCTGGTTTTTCATTCACTAAGCTGATCCTGATTTGACCCCAAACTCACTGATTCAGTGTTATCTAAAGTTTGAGAAGCGCATCTGCTGTCATAAGTTTAAAGCCTAACAAAACAGCACCATGGATTGCAATAGAACAATAAAAGCCATACGATTCAGTTTTCATATTCCATCGTCATGCAGTAAAGAAGTTCTAAACGCTCAAACCTCAGTGTGGTCAGAAAATGTGTATAATCATATGACCAACATTTCCATAATAGGTGCTGATTAGGGACAAGTACATTGTCCTCATTTCTGCCTTTTTTGACACATCTGATCGTAAAAGCTGGACTTGCTCCGCATTAATCTGCACGTCAAACATAACTGTGTTTAGGTCTGGATGTTTCATGGCGTCTCCATCGTTCTTAGAAAGCGTCTGCACACCTCCATTACCCCTGTCAGTGTTGGCTTCCTTCATCCTTTCTAACATCACAGCTCCAGTTTGAGAAAAAGTTGACATTGGAAGGAAGGTTTCCCTGCTCTAAGCTGGAACCAGCGCTTTAAACAGTGTTTTACTCTCAGCAGCAGCGATGGGGAACTCGTTCATTTGAACGTCTTTCTTTTTGTGTTTCATCTTCTGCAGGTTTGAAACTGTTATTTTTTTCTCCTTCATTGTTTGCTTCACTCTTTCTGCTTCAACTTTTTATTACTGGAAATGTTAAACGGCTTGTATTATCTGTAAAGTTCTTGAAAACTATACAAAATATGCAGAGGAGTAACTCATGAGAATTTTCAGAACTCGCCGCACATCTTTACCCTTTTTATTTGAATTTCTTGAAGTGTAAGGATGTGAGGTCACCCGTTTTATCTGTTCTGACTAACTGTCTTGTTGTAGTTTTACTGCAGTTTGCATAATAAAGTTATTTCTGATGTGACGGGCCAAACAAACACTTGCCATTTGTGATTTTGTTCAAGCTAACTGGTGGTTTTCAGAGAACTTCTTCAGGAGAAGTTTCCCAATGATCCTAAAGCTTAGCAGAGATACTGTGCATAACGGTTAGGCAGGTTAGGAAAAATTCTTCCTCAGATGACTTAAGGATAAATACTTTAAGAAAACGCTTCATTTGAAATCAGGTTTTTATGACAGAGCCCATAAGACCAAAGTTTCTTTGCAGGAAGAGAATGTCCAATCTAAGGTTCAGATTTCTAATGTATTTGTCATTTCAGAATAAAATTGTCTTATTGATGTAGAAAATCCTTTTTTTTTTTCAAGAAGCAGAGCAGATCTAAGCTTGTAACAACTTAAAAACGTTATTGCGCTAACATATTTTAATTATTTTCCCCAAAAGATTTAAAGCCTATTTAAATAAATGTTCATTTTTGTTATTCTTCAGCTGCTCACGTTTCTTCTGGACTATAACTCAGGCAGGTACACACAGGTGTTTATTTCTGAAGTAACCTTCTCCTGTGCCATTTACATGTCAATCCTCTAAGTGTCCAGTAGGTGGCAGTGAGACATCAGCTTAGAAGTTATCTTTGCACTGTCCTGATTGTTGGAGACTTGTGTTTTTCGTGTAGACGTGCTAAACGGTCGTCCCATACCTGCATGCCGTATTTACATTAGGTGTTGATGAAGCTTTCCAGAGAAGCTGTTGGTTTCCTGGCTGGTTTACTGGGAGGATGAACTGGTTTCAAATGCTTTTAAAGTTCGATTCAAGACTCAGCAGAAAAAGTCGGGTCATAACGCACAGAATGTCAACACTAAGGTGGGGTCAAACATGGACGTGTTTTTCACACCATTGAACATCTATGGAAACTTTTTTGAAGTTTCATTTACTTTCTTTGTTCAATGTTTGGTGTCAATAAAGGTATCAGGTAAAAAAAAAGTGGTTAATTGCTTGAGTTAAGACAAATGAACTTGTGTTTGAGTAATGATTGCTTCATTCAATCTTTAATACGTTTATTACTGTCATCCTTTCTGTGATCGTAGCATAAAGTTTGAGCTAAACGTAAAAATATATTTACAGTTGAATATTTTTGCATTGATGTTTGACCCCTGAGGTGTGGTTGGTGATGAGCTGCTAAAAGGAGCCACACGTGTTTTCTTGTTTGCATTAAGCTTTGTTATGGAATCTAGATTTTCAGCGAAGAGGATGAAGGAGCTCTCTGTCTGAGGTCTGTGCAGGGAGCACGTGGAAGTGTGACGACTGAAGCCGGGTTGCGTGGTGGAAGTTGAGAAATAAGTGACCAATTATCTGTGATATGATGGATCTTCCTCCTCCTCCTCCTCAGTGATGTCACCGGTCCCTCAGAGCACTGAAATTGTGAAATCAGGAGGATTGGGAGAATACAGACATGTCGGCTTTCAGTTTCAGGTCAGGATTAATTCATCGTGCGAATGTTCAGGAAACTGAGCGCGTCAGGCCCTGCCGACTCTGTGCGCGCTTACAGGAAGCTGCGATTTGGACCAGAAGCGGACAGGAGGGATCCGACTTCAGCTACAATAACAGACATGCTCAGTGGAGGCGGGGCTCACAGCATGACTGTTCTATTTTAGCTATGCTGTCATACGGCTGCAGAGTATTTGAAGACATTATGGTTTAAATCTGGAATTGGTTTATTTCAAACAAAACAAAAGTAGATCAAAAGAGAAATATTCATAGACATATCAAATTTAGAAGAATTAATTGTGAATTGATTGGAAAAGAAAAGTAAAGGAACATAAAGACAAACATGTATGTGTATATACACACACACACACACCACTTTATTAGGCATATCTGTCCAACTGCTCATTAATACAAATTTTATCAGCCAATCACATGGCAGAAACAATAGAAGAATCCCCCATCAAGCACCTGGTGGAATGAGATGTGGTGGAACGGGAAATTGGCATCATGGATGTGCAGCCGTTAAATCTGCAGCAACTGCGTGATGCTGTCATGTCAGCATGGACCAAACTCTCTGAGGAATTTTTCCAGTATCTTGTTGAATCAATGCCACCACGATAAAGGCCGTTCTGAAGGCAAAAGGGGGTCCAACCCAATGCTAGCAAGGTGTACCTATTAAGTGATCAAAAAAAAACAACCTGTTTGATTTGGTTTGCAATCTAAGCAAGCTGCAACTAAATACAGATGGTTAACTCTAAGGGGAAAAAATCATTTTGGTCTGTTTAAACACATTTTTGGATGAATAAAGTTCAAAGAGAAGTCCCCCTCCCTCCTTACACACCTCACCACACGTTTTGAGCCACACTTTCCCCTCTGGGACACCTTTTAACTTCCCTTTTGGTGCATTTGTGTGTGAATGCATGTGTGTAGTTTTTTCAGGAATGTTGGTGGACGAGAAATTGGAATGTCCAGCATCTGGAGGTGGACTCCAGGAGGATCAAGCTTGGGGGTGGGGGGGCATTATTAAAACCAGATGAGGGGCTTCATGCCAAAGCACGGAAATGCTTCTGTTTGAGATTCTTTTTGTTTTCAAGACTTTTATCCACCATGACATGAGGTCTGTGTTTCAGTGATGAATTAACCAACTGACAAAACTTTACAGCCGCATTTAGAGCTGTGAGTGTTTTGACGCAGAACCCAAAAACTGTTTTTCCCAAACAGATTCTGGTGTTTTAAAAAAAAGAAAGTGGTGTTGGAAAGTCATTTATTAACTGGTCCTGGGCATATATACATAGAAGGTGTCATTTTGCCCATTTTCATGAACAAAAATATGTCCTGACGGTTTTTGAATACACCTTATGCTGAGGAAGTAGCTAGAAATCTACCAAACCAAAGTTCCCTTTGTCTTTGAAGAAGTTTGAAGAAGCTGTGTTGTGTTGGCTGATGCACCCCCTGACCAGCAGAAAACAGCAAAAAGGTGGAGTTGGGTTCACTTCCTGGTGATCTCCATAAGCTTCTTCTTAAAGTCTGTCCAAGTTGAGCCGCTCATTTTGGAGCGGTATAAGCTGAGAACATGACAACTTATTCTAATTTCAAATTTATTTGATAGATTATCAATTTTGTAAAGGAAATGTTAAAAACAGCAAAACTTAAATGTCAAATCAAACGTTTAAATAGGAACACATTTTAAAAATCGTATAGATTTCAATGTAGAACATACCGGTACTTACTTTTGGTTATTAAAGGAGTTTTTCCTCAGTCACATGACCAGAGGTGCCACGAGTTGTGTGTGTTACACTATACAACAACACAGCATGGCCTGAATAAGTGATTTTAGAAAGAACAGTTGTTATATTTTTAACCTTGCACAATAAAGTTGTTACCTGGCCAGTTTTTGATATTTGTTTTTAAGATTAAATATATGCTTCAGAAAAAATTCACCAATAAGAAATTACCAGCAATTGGTATCAGTGAAGATTGGTAAATTTTATTGAAAAGGTTGTCGGTATTGAATATTAGTATTGCTCATCATTACTCCAAAACCATGAAGTGGAAATTCGACAACATTTTTAACCAAATTGTGTTGAACTGAAAAACAAATTGATTTACTAGTTTCTATGGTAACCGGCCCTGTCCTGCCCTCACTGGTCCTGAAAAGCTCTGTGTTAGTGGGAAATGAGTGTGCTAACATTCATGAGCAGCTTTGGACGGTCAACAGTGAGAGATGGAGCCAATAAAGCCTGATTTGAACTAGAGAGTGAGAGTGATCAGTCTAACTTGACAGCTGACAAGCAGCCACAGAATTTAAAACTTCTCGTTTTAAATGAAAATTGTCGTTTTTCGTGCTCCTCAGACCTTTGAGTGTTTGTCAAAATGAATGCCTGCTTCAGAGAACGACATATGGACAGAAATCTGCTGCTCTTTGGAGACTCAGCAGGGCACTGTCACCGACTTCCGGGATGGTGATGTCTACATCCTGGATAGGTCAAGTTCTCTTCCTAGAAAACTCATTGGATGGCCAAATCTTGGCCAAATCTTCTTTTTCCAAAGGAATCTTTGAGTCTTATGATATCAAATCAGACATGACAGGTTGACAGGTTGAAGCCAGCATGCTTATGCTCCGCGATCAGCATGGATCAGTGGAAGCTAATTGTCCAAATGGATTTCCATCCTATAAAAGAATCAGAACCATTCAGCATTCAATCTGTCTGATCCTCCGCGAGCAGGGGCACCACTTTACCCTCAGCCTTTTAAATTAGATTGTAAACCCAACATTTTATTCTTCTTCTTGCAGCTCTGACCTCTGAGCGACACAACTTCTAACCTGTGCAATGGTTAGCAGCCATCTCAAGGAGGCTTTCGTCTGACCCTAATGGTTGTAAGTCCACTGGACATTTTTATGCGGGATTATCATGCAAATAGGATCCAGAAGGTCAGCTAGTCATCAGCAAAAAAATGCCACACTGTTAATCTTTTCTACTTCATCCGACCGGAAGAAGTAACAAAATGTTCTCTTAATCAGCAGCCAATGTCCCAAATATCTTCACATTTGCAATATTACTCATGATGAATAACCACAGCAGCTTAAAATAGAGAGGTCTGTCGGATTTTACTCCCATTCCTGAAACATTTTAGTGAAGAAAGCTGTTCAGGGAAGTGGTTACCTAAGAAAAGGTGTGGTATTGTTCATCAGGATGTTGGGGGGGTTTTAGTCACAGTTAAGTCACATAATAGCCATTTTGATTGGAAAATAATTCTTCTATTCTTTTGCAAAAACTAGAATTCTGAGTGCTTTGAAAACAATCTCAAGGACATCCACACACTGTTTGTGGTGCTCTTCGCTCATGTTTTGTCTAAATTTCCTGAGAAAATTTGCACTGAGGTCTTTATCTGGAAGAGCCTGACTTAAATGAACAAACCGGCTGCTGTTTTTTAAAGGGATGAAATGCATTTGGAAAAATTGGGAACGTTTTGGTGCTAAATAGAAATGAGTTTTACAGTATTTTAGGCATCCCTTCAGATCTGTTAGCCTTAACCAAAATGCAGTGTGAGCTCTTGTTTGTTAAAAACTCATCTTTACCTTTTGAAGATACTTTTTTTTTGGCATGTTCTTTGGGTGAGTGAGGGAGGGTGTAATGTGGTACATGTGTTTTGTGGTTCCGTATGTTTGTGGACAAAGGACTGGGAGTGGTTAGCAAAACAGTGTTATCCAGAGTACAGTTCCCCCGGACCACGGGTTACAGCCCCAGGGAGTTGTGGGATAGGCCAGCCCTCGGTGGGGAGCGGATAACCCAAACGGTGGCTCACTTGTATGTGTGGGCGAGTGTTTCTTGCTGACCTCAGAGGAGCAGGACGATGAGTAAGAAGCATTACGTAAAAAACAAAAAACGGAACAAGATGTTTGCAGCAGAAGTAGAAGCATCTTCAACCAAGATATGAAAGTCCTCCACCAGCTTCTTCTGCTTGGCCTTGAATAGATCCACAGCTTATTGGCGACTGTCTAACAGAAGATAAATGTAACAGGAAATGCACCTTGCAGTCTGGATAAGCTTGTTAAAAAGATTTATTAGTATAAAAATAATAAAAACCCAAGCGAAAGGACAATTTGGCATCCTGCTCTTATTCGTTAGTGGTTATGGACACCTCCGTGGTCTTTATTTATTTCCAGGTTTCCACAGAGGTACTAACCCTGCATTGAAAGTGTAATCTCAGTACACTACAGCACCCACTGAAACTGATGTAGGGTTATTGCAAAAAGAAAGTGCTGGCTTTAATACATACTGGATATTCTAGAAGTCTAGAAATATCAATCTCTGCTTTTTGCGTAGATTTATATTCTAAAGCTGCTAAAAATGCTGAACCAAGCAAAGGTTTGAGCACAAAACTGCCCTTTGCTGTAATGATGACTGAACAAATTCCAACAAATACATTTAGAATGTTTTATTCTTAAATCTTAACCTTAATTTGAGGAATTTTTCTAGTTTATTTGTGAGCACTGCTTGATGTGGATATGGTCATTGGAGTCGACCAGAGCAGCTGGAAGTTTAGTCTTTTGGCTAAAGGGAGCTGGACAAAACCCATGTTGTATTCTGTAAATGTCTTTGTATTTTTGTTGCTTCATAAAAGGAAATAAATAAAGAACTTCTTTTCCCTCATTAAAATGACCTGCTACCAACTAGAATGTGAATATAATGTTTAAGGAAGGATTTTAGGATTCTTTCTTGTCATATTTTAGTCAAAATTCATGCGGTTTCTGCTTTCATGATGAAAAATGGAAAATAAAGGAAACCAAAAGATAATCAAGATGTTTTACACTTAATTTAAAAATATGGCCTTTAAAAATAGCTGTTTAACAATAACTGGTTATTCACTTTTCAAACAGCAGGTGGTCCCACAATCTCTGAAATGTGCATCATAAACCCACCGTCTGCTATTTCAAAGGTAAATTTAGTCAGAGAAAAGATAGAAAAAGCTCCAGCAGGTTGACATGGATAAAGTTTTGCTGGTTTCCTAATTTAATGCATGCATAGCTTCACAGTTCAGTCGTGTTTCTTTTGTGAGTCTTCATGGAATAATAATAAAAAAGATTCAGTGCCAAAACAACAGAATTTAGTTTCTTTTAATGCTCTGTCTTTCTTCCCCCCTCAAGTTTTCTTCAAGCATTATGGCTCTTCACATCTGGAAAGCACCTGTTACAGTGGTGAGGGCTCTTTTCCCACGAGATCACAGCCCTTATGAAGCCAACAGCCCTCTTCCCCTACCATAGGACTGAATGATAACCTGCATTATTTCAAGCACAAAGACTGCAATCCTTCATGTCAGTTTAAAATGCTGCCCACGTCTGAAAATATAAGCTTGCTGCCTCCACTTAAAAACTGTTTTTTTTAAGACTTTAAAACTGAAATGAAGCACTAAGAAGATAAAACCTCTGTTAACCCAGTTATAATCACATAGAAACTGCCTCCTACGTCTCCACTACGTCTCGAAAATGACTTTTTCCTAGTTTTACACTTATGAAAGTTTTTTTTAACACTTCGGGACCTACTTTTGGATAAGATTTCACACTTTGCAATATAAGATAGCATCACTTTCTTACATTTACTTTATTTTGAAATTTTGACTTAATGTCTAAAATAGATTGATATATCTGTATATTTTTATAGTCTTTTTTGACTTTTTTTGTTGTTGCTGAAATTGCTTAAAATCAATCAAGCAATCAAACAAAGTGGATTGTCAAGGGAAGAAAACTGGCAAATTAACCATTATGAATGCTCCTTAATGCCATACTTCAACTGGATAAGCATTACATACATTTAATATCCCAACTGCCTGCCTGTCAGCTTCAACCAGCCTTGTAAGTGCGACAAAAAAAAGGTGGGAGAAAGAACCACCCTGAATTATCAACCTGAGTCACCGAATGGCAACGCCCCGAAGTTACCAATAATTTCCTCAAAAGACAGACACTTTTCATTTTTAAGTCATTTGGATCAAACTTCCAACTTTCCACTCAACTCTCCTATGCCAAGGATAAAATCAGCTGTTTTCTATGTATTCCTTTACATACCAGCAGGAGGGGGTAGCTCACTAGCAGGTCCCAAGTCTGGCTGCTGCCAAACTTTCTGAATAGAGGGCCAGATTTGGTGAGGTGAAAATGTGAGGGCCAACCATTTATTTGAGCCCTCCTAATAATTTTAAATGTAAATGAACTGTTGGGTCAAGGGGAATTATAACTGTGAAGTGCTTTGGGCTTTGATCAAAGCACTGTACAACATTTACCATCTACTTTTAGGTTTCTGTTTACAGAACCACTCTGAAAAGAACAGAGTTCATGAAAATATGGTTAATTTAATCCAATTAATGTCTTTATGGTAACCCAGAAAACAAATTAAATATCTAAAAATACAAAAAAAAAAACTCGGACACAGTGGAAAAGCCAATGAACTTGCCTGCTACCACAGCTCTCCTGCTTTGGAATGGAGCCCGGCCATAAACATTAGAAAAAAGGGGTCATGAACTAAAGGGGAAATTTGCAACATTAAAGTGAAACCATTGCTCTCACTGTGCGTAATATTTCTTTTCAGCCACACTTTAAAACCCTCCATGCATGGGGATGTTGGGATGTACCTGGGGGTGTACTCTAAAAGTATCTGGTGTCTTCATTTTATGTGCTGTTAGTCTGGTTATGCAGTGGCACACAATATGCAATAAATTTCAGTGGATGTGTGAGGGACTCCTGGGTGCCGTCTGTGTGATAGGCTGCTTTTGTCCTTGGGGTTTTTCTGAATCATTGTTTCCAGAGCTTGTTGTCTTGGCAGCAGGAGTAGGGAGGGATCTGCTACACAACAACCTCATAAATCAGCTCCTAAAAGGAAGAGGCCTTACCTGAGTGTGCACAGATTATTGTTTTAGCTTCATTCATTGTAAAGAAATACAATTATGTTATCAAATTTGCTTTTGTTTATATCGTTGGTTTTGTATTTACACATCTTTGTTAATACTAGGCCATGAAATATGAAGCTTAAGACAAAGACAGGTGTATGGTTTTGAAAAACAAAGCTTTGCGTTTTTAGAGAGAAATGTGCTTTCGTGACTTCTTCCTTCTGTTCCTTTAATGTGTGAACATTGTTATGCGGACATGCAGTCACAGCTTAAAACTCACAGTGTTGGAAGACACGCACTGATTGAAAACTGACCTTTCTTATTGAGCTGCCAATCTGTTAAGAATTTAATTACAGACAGGATTTAGTGTTTGTTTCTGTGTGTAAACAGAGGTCAGTCAGCGGTTCCTCTGTGGATGGCTCCAACAACATTGTAAAGGCTGTTGAAAGAGTACAAAGCACCAACACATTAACACTCATGTTTAAAATTCAGTTTGCTGGAGTTTGTGTGGAAAATCGTTTTGTTTTTCCCACAATGGAAAAGTCCAGATGTGAGGATCTGATAAACACAATCTCTCATAGAAGCTTTTTGATTTTGGATGTCTTTCACAGTTTCTAATCATCCCTCCCTCCCTCCCTTCTTTACATTAACATGTCTATATTGCTGTAATTTGTCCGAGAGCCTGGCACATCTAAACTCCTTTGTTGTTTAATAACCAACATTTTAAAATGCCCAGCAACTTTCCTGCAGCATAAACCTAAGATTCTGCTATGAAAAGCTTCAGCACTTTTATTTTGAAAGTCACTTACATTAATAAAGCAGTGAATTATACCAAAGTGAATTATTTAAAACTGAGATTTCCCCTTTCTAACTAAAAATCAACAAGATTCTTGATTCTCCTTTAGTTATAGATTACAACTAAATGCATTGTGCTGTCACAGTTGTCAGTCACAATCCAAGTCCCTCCTCTAACATATCGAGTTTGTGTGGAATCTTTGTTACTGACTTCACATGGTCTGTAGTAAAGCAGAAATGAATGAGCAGAAGAATGCAGAGACAAGAAAGTGAGTCTGTGAAAGATGAAAAATGTCAAGAAGTTGTGACTCTGCTGTGAGAGGCCTAATTAAGTTAACAAGACTTTAGTCATGTTGCAGATGAAACATGTAAAGGAAGTGTGACCTCTGACTTTACATCAGCAAAAAGAGGATCTTTATATTCCAGATACACAATAAAGAACTTCCTTCTTTAATAAGAGGTTATGAACAAAATCAAATTATATGAAATGATTGAAAAACTCTAAGTGACTGACGCACATACCTCATTGTAGCAGATGCAAAGGAATTAGTGCCATGCACAATTTTAGACTGGATTTTTAAAATGTTTTTCATGTTATAAAATGAAAAAAACCAAAAACGTCTGCGAGTAAAACAGAGAAAAAAACAAAAAAAGGCTATAAGTGAAGTTTTTAGGGAAATTGTTAATAAATAAAACATATAAAATAATAATAACTACGGAAGGTAAGAAAAATAGCTTGGCGTTTGGAAAGTAACAAAAAAGATTTGATCGGTAGTGGAGTTGTATATAAAGTTGATTTATGTTCAATAGTAATGATGAGAAAAAGCCTTCATAAGAAAGACTGCACACACTTTTTATAAAGTATATAAAAAACTACACAGAACATGTATAAAATGACTAGAGAGTGGATTTTCTTTTATATTCTCTGGGACATTAAATATGAATTTAAAATCACAATATTGCTGACAGATGTAAGAAATACACGAGGCGTCAAAAGTAAAATCAAGCTCTTTCACTGTAAAAGTAGAATCTAAATACTCTATTGTTCTTTAAAAATAAGCAGCAAGGATGCTATATGGTCTTTACTATCCAGACATTTTGAGTTGGTAAAAAAGTCACTTAGAGCTCAAAGTTCACAGTAAAAAACAGAAAGCACTTAAAATTTACAGACTAATTTGGAAAAAAGGACATCTTCATGCACTATTCCTTCCGTCCCTAAGAGCCTTAAAAACCCACTCCAATCATCTTTTGAGCTACTTTGAAAGTTTTCCCAGTGGTATTTTGATTATGGCCATGCTGTTTCTAGCTATAATATTTTAAAGGACATAGTTCCTGCAGAGCAGCAGTAGTTCAAATTCACCCCTGAGTTGTGGGCAGGAATGTTGGCACGCAACGCCTTAGCTGAGAGCTTGGAGACCTATGAATGTGGCGTTTAATCCAAAACATGTTTTTTCACCTCTGGTCAAACATGAAAGTGCAGGACAGGACTTTATGGTTGTTCTCTAGATCATACAGCCAGTCCACCGGTGGTCTTGCTTTCTTTGGGCCCCACATTTTTTCCCTTTGTTATCCCATTCTCTCTTTACTTGGTCCATCTCCTCTCTTTGCCTCATGTCTGGCTGTCATTTATGGAAGATCAAAGGCTCACCCCCTCCATGTGAACTCCCATTTCATCATACCAGACAACAGAAACATGTGCAGTAAGTTCAGTCAGAGGTGGAGGCAAAACTCTAAAACTGCCTTCAAGCTACTATAAACCAAAATGACCAATAAGCTTTTGGTCTAGAACATTTTTGGCCAAAGTTACTGGATGGATGAAAGTATTTCCCCTCATTTTCGTCATCATTGTTAAGAAGGGAAAAGTGGTTCCTGCCCGGTTGAACTATGATTAAAATAATAACAGTGTTGTCTGTTTTTTTCTTTTTTAAGTAATAAAAGGTAAAACTGGACTGATGTGTTTTGGTAAAAAAACAAAACATAACAATAACTTGATTTTGCAATACCTTTAAAGATTTAATGTAATACATTGCAGCATTAGCAAGCCACAAATAACTTTTCCATTCCCTGTTTTTTGCAACAAAATACCAATAATCTTGGATCTAAAATTCATCCATCATCTGGCAAACCCAGTTATATTTCTTTTGCAAGGGAACAAACAAATTATTTATAATACTATTGCTAATATTTTGTTTTTTACCCAAATAGACACAATATTTGTTTGAACAGGGTGATCATGATGCTGTCTTCTTCTGATCGGAAGATTACAGGTTCATTCCCACTTTACCTTCTTGTGTCATGACGTGTTCTTGGGCAGCACACAGAACCTCACTTTGCTCCTGGTTGTTGTAGGTTTGCAGCGCTCGGCAGTGGAGCCACCAACAGTGTGTGAATGTGAATGTGTGTATGGGTAAATGGGAATGTGACTGTAAAGCACTTTGGCCTTCAAGGAAGGTAGAAAAGTGCTATGCAAGTATACAACATTTTCCATTTAGCATTTTACCTTGATGCTATAGCACACATGAGATAATGGTTTTGTCTTGCCTGGCTTTCCTCTGGCACAAAAGCACTATCCTTTGACTGACATGTGACGATTTAATCCTCAGCTTCAGAAACAGCTGATGCTTCACTGATATTTAGTCACATTTGACCAAGATGGTTCAATAGGGAGAGATCTTAAAAGTGTGATTGAAAGATTTTATAGTGAAAGAGGCATTGAGCATGAACAGTCCATAATCTTGGGCGGTTGGTCTCTGGACGGAAATAATCTTGCATGCTTGGACCAAGTGAAGAGACCCGAGACGCTGAGGCTGAGGCTGGTTAAGGCCAGACTGCACCGATTTGAAGAGCCAGGAGGAGAATGGGGGGCGGTGGTGGGAAATGTCTGAAATTATAATAAACAATTTTCAATTGTTTTAAAGGTAGGAATTTCTTTGTTTTTGGCTATGGAGAAAGTGGACACTTTAGCTGGGGCTTGGTTGACAAAATCGATTAATCAATCTGAATCGATCCAAGCATAATAAATCAATAATCGATAAAAGTAGAGATCGATCTTTCATGCCTTTCCTTTTCCGGTGACCTAATGAAAATCAGCAATAAAGCCAAATTCTGCTAGCTCGATGCCAACATAGAATGGAATTTCCCATAGGACGGCTGACGCTAACGCTTTTTTGACCTAAACTTGCATTGCTGACTAAATGAACAGCTTTACATATTAACAGGCAAACCCCTCAGGGGTTTGAGGGGCTTTAAGCTAGTGGGAGAGCATGTAAACAGAAAGCTCAGGTATGTGTGATGTGAACAAAAAAAAATCATTTTTTAAAATTATTTTGGCTTAAAATGGCATAGACATCATTTTAAGACCACTTAAAAGATTAAAACACAGATTAAAAAATGCCCTTTTAATCATTGCATTTAGATTTTTTTATTTTGTTTTGTGCATGCATTTTCTAAATCATAAATTGGGCTTTCAGTGTTTGGTAATTACCTTCTCTACTATGTGTTGCGTGACCACACCATATATCGTGCATGTATTCTATGAGCATGGTGTGCGTTGGCATTGAGCCTATGGGCAGCTGGAGGATCAAGTGTTTAGAGTTAAAAAGTTGAATTCTGCACTTTCATCTCCAGTTCAAATAAACTGTCCACGTTCTAATCAGGCAGAGCCATCGCAGGCCTGTCAGAGGCAGATGTTTGCATACGGCAAGCCGAGCCTGAGAAGACACGCGTGTGCACATGCACATGCACATTCTCACTCTATATTCAAATGCAAAGGCATAAATAGCCACAACAAATTACACATCTAAACCTATTCACTCCTTGTCTTGAGATAAAATGAATATGACTCCCTGTATTATTCTTTTAGAAATAACATCAAACCCAAAATTAATGATTTAAGCTCCTGATGATTTTACAAACACACTTTGGTCTTTTTGGCAAAAGAAAAGTTAAAGTAATTGCACCGACAATTTTGACTTAACACTGAAAATGATGCCATGATCCCGATAAGCAAACACAGAATCCAGGCCTGTTCTGCTTTTTTAATAATACGTCTTTGTTTGCTGAGTTAGGGAGTGAGTGGAAAACCCAGCATTCAGGTCCGGCGATAACATCTCTGCTTGGCGGGCCGTCAAAACCTCGTGCGCTGGGTCTGTCATTTCCAAGCAAGTGTGTTTTAATGGTTGTTTTCATCCATTTTTATGTTGATTTAAGAGGTTTAGGAGAGAGCATGTAAATAAATGATGTGTACTTTTTGGTTTTTGCAAGCGGGGGTTTCAGCGGGTATTTGATGTTAATCATGCGGCTGCCTGGCCCGGTAGCCAAGAGATCAAAACTAAACACACTTTTTCAGCATAAATGAAGACTGCGATGCCACCTTGCACATGCCCAAACCTCCAGCTGCTTTCTGTCTCCAGACGCATTCCTTTCTCTGCATTTAGCTTTCCTCTTGGAGGTCAGACGGCTCATCTCAGGGGATGCCTTCTGCCCGCTGAATTTTCCTTGGACTGTTGGTTCAGAAGCAAAAATCGGTTTGTATTAGACTTCAAGGAGAAATTTCATAGACGACAGGTATTTCTTACTTGGAGATTTGAGGGATTTTGTATTCTATGTTGGCTTTGTTCCCAGCTTTAAACTTTTGAGGACAGACTCAACATACCAGAAAAGTCATAGCTTTACCCCCAAATAAGTTTGTGAGATAACTGAAATTTTACTGTTTTTTCCCCCGAAAGGTTAAACTCTAAATATTGTTTAATTGAAAACATAATCAACAGATTTTATCCTTTAAGCATCTGTACAGGCTGAGCTGCAAGTCATTGAAAGCTGATCCTTGGTCATCTGGTTCAGTTTAGAAAGACTCAACTTTTCAAAATGATTTGATCAAAGTTCTCTCCGTCTATGACTCACGCTCTGTTTTTGTATCTCCACAACACTCCAAATGTTTGCTCTGGTATTGAAACCAGAAGAGAGATTTCCTGCAAAACTCTTCCCACTTGACCCGGTGCTCCGACATGTTAATCATTTCCTGCTATCTAATCCAATGAAACGCTCAACTTCACCATTTATTAGATTAGAGCGACGAGTGTCCATACAGGGGAAGCAAACTTAAGACCGATTAAGGCACAATTGGACTGAAGTGGAAGGAAAAAATCCTTAGACAGTCTTGTTTTTCTGCAGAGCTTTTTTCTTTAACTTTTCTTATCAGTTAAAAAAATCTCAAAAAAGTTACCACCAGTAGAATCCAAACACAACACTAGTCTTTTTTTGCTTTAATTTGCAGAGTAAAGGAAACACCAATTATGGTTGTTAACCCCTGACCCAACAGGGCATCAATCCTAATTTCTTACATGTGCATAATGGACTAAAGAGCACTGTCTTTGTTTCTGAGCCCCTTCAGGGTGAAGAGAACAAACTGGACAGCCATATTTCATGTTAACTCACATGCACAATGCCTCTTTTTGTGGCAAAGAAACTCCTACATGAGCAGAAAAGTGTTGTAAAAGTGATTTAACATGTTGAGAATGAGGACGCCTCCCTTCTTCCTCCTCTCTAATTTGACCTCTTCATGACCCCAATGAAAGATAATTTATTCACAACCTTCAAATTTACATTCTTATCTTGGATTTATTGGAGGGGGATTTATTTATCTCCCTTTTGCTGTGTCAATGTCTCGTTTATTGGTGCAACGTGAAAACATGTAAGTGAAAAACCACTAGAGGATTAAGATAAGAAAAGAAGTGTTTGGAAAATACACAGAAGCAGGTGAAACGGAAATGGAAAAAAGTGATTGTTTGATGTTTAGTGGTTGTAATGAGATCCTGACTGCTCTGTTTATTCTTCTGCACCTGGCTCACAGGGCTAATGTGAGCCTGAGGGGCAGATGTTGACGAGCCTCTTCTCTTTGTGTCCGTGTGTTTGAGGATGAGTACGAGCAAGTGGAAAAGTGGAAAAGGTCGGTCTATGTAAAGTTTTTGTAAGTCCTCCTTTGCAGCGAAGCATGGGTGCGTCTTTGCGTTCGGCCCGCAGGTGGATGCGTCTGTTTGCTCGAGTCATGGACATCTGGTGAAGTCCCCATTGTGCATTCATCAAACAAAACCGACTCAAGTAGACACAGAATCATCATTGAATCAGAGTTGCGTCCTAAAAATAACCTACGATAGGGAAAATCTGCGAAAATGTCAGATTTGATTTTTTTTTAGGGCGGTAAAACCCCTCATGGGACACTTTTTTCATACAGACATGAACATTTTCATAACCTTCATTGAAAAATAAGTCTAGTATTACAGGGTAAAAAAAAGATTTCTTTACAATCCAAAATGGATGTAAATTTGGCAAACTGAAAACATTCTGTACGAGAGAAATGGCACAGAGGTGATTGATTACCAATGGTGTACAGCCAATCAGGATGCAGAACACTGTTAAACAGAAACTGTTAAAAAAAAAAGAAGAAGAATAAAAAAAAACATGCTAAATTGTACTGAAAAAAAATCCACAAACTGCAAGACTGTGAAAAGTGCACCTTTTGGTAGTGGATGACTGAATTACTTTAACAGTCCCTGCAAGGAAACAGCTTTCTGCTGCAAGTCCTCCAGCAATATAAAAATGCTGTTTTTCACATGTTCCAATTGCATTTTCCTGATGATGAAGGACATATATCAATAAAATTAAGCCCAGAATTGAATTCCTGAATATTTCTTTATTCAAATCGGTGTAAATCAAGAGTAGAGCAAAAAATTTTTTTTGAAAAAGATCATATTTGTGACATAGAAAATACGCTGGCTGGGCCACAAGCTTCCTGCTCTGCTCTGCAACGAGGAAAGGAAGGGGGTCCGGGGATGATCCGCTTCAATAGTCCTGCCCACTATTCAGAGGGAATTTTCCAATGACTTCCAGCCGCTTTGCTGAAACTATGCCCTAGAAAATGACACAGGCTTTTTGATTTTGGCTAAAACAGGATAATCATATTTAAAAAATCACTTTTAATTACCACGCTTTAAAAAATGGATCTAGATGTGGTCTTTTCATTATGATTATTTCTGTTTTTAGCCAAAATCAGAAATCCTGTGTCATTTTCTAGGACATAGTTTCTGCAGATCAGCAGGAGTTCTTGAGATATTCGCCTTGAGTTGTGGGTGCGATTGTTGGAGCGGAGCAACATCACCCCCCTTTCTATCACCTATAACTGAGAGCTCTCTGTTTACACGCTCTGCTTAAAGCCCCTCACACCCCCAACCTAACATTACTGCCAAAACAAAAATATCAAACAATATTGAGTTGTGGAGTTTTCAGCCTGCTGCTAGCTCAGACAAAGAAAACAAATACGTTCATGGATCTACTCTTCTACCAGTGGATACATCAGAATAGAGCGGAGCAGGGAGCTTGTGGCTTGCCATTCTGAGTTTTACGTCACCACTACAAGCTTTCTCCAACAGCATTTTGCTGTCTGCTCCTGATTCACAATGATTTGAATGTAGAAATTCTGAGAAATGCAATTTGAAGCTTAATTTTCTTTATATATGTCCTCCATTATCAGAAAAATCCCACAAGAACATGTTAAAAACACCAGATTTTAATCAGACTGGGTTTTTTAAGCAGCTTAGTTGCTCCTTTGTGCTGCATGTTTCTCTTTGATCAGAAAGGCTTCAGAGATGTATTACCAACACGGCGGAATCAGACTGTTTATCAGACAATTTAGGGACATGTCTTTCTTGACTGGCATTTTTGGATTGACATTTATTTGAACATGGTTGAGTTGGGCAAAGTAAACTCAGGCTTCTTGTTTGCTGTTCAGAATGCAATGTATGACATCAGAGATGGTCTGTTCAGTGTATATGTGGTCTGCAGGCATGGTTCTGTGTGCAAAGGATGGACGTAAGAAACAAAACACAGGACAAACACTGTCTGAGTCACGATGACCTTAGGGGAATTTCATTAACGGCCTAGAAGCAACTATCTTTATCTCTGTCATCTGTAAACATGATGAACAGAATTAAATCACAGGAGGGCTTCATGGAATTAAAATCCAACACAAACCTGCACAAACAGTGCATTATGGCTTCAAAAGTTAAAGAGTAAAAAGGTAAAAAGAAGGCTTTAAAAACACTTTGTCCCTTTTTTAATCACCAGTTACCCCCTGCACCGTTCCTTATGACCTCCATCTCCATGGTGACGTGCAGGGAGGGCATTTAGAGGAGAGATCAAAACAAGAAAAATATTAGCAGGAAAAGAGTGAAGGAAGGCACAGCAGTCATTTTGCTAGAATAATTATTTTCCAATTGCTTATTTGAGTGCAGGTCTTGTGGAAGTGTGGACTTCTAACCGCCATGCTCCAAAAATCCTTCTGTAGACATAATTATATTAGTACTGTACAATCCACCCATCATTTTGTCCTCATTACTCATTAATATTTGGTTGTGCTTCCTTCCTTTTACACTCCCACACATCATGAGATGGAGTGTAATTGAATCTTTTTAATGGAAGATTCAATATTTCCTGAGCCTGCACAGAGACAATTTCACACATGCATGACTTGACAGATATTTTCTGACTGTTGAAGCTCAGAATTTAAATTTAACCCAAATTACTGAAGATGTGTGAAAGTGTTTTTTTTTTTAACAAATGTCATTTATATTTATATAGTAATATTTTAGAAATCCCAGTTTTTGTTTAAACAAGAAACCCTAGAGCCTCCATTCTTTTCCAGGATACACATAAATATGTGCAGACCCAGTTGCCATGGCTACCCTCTCGCATGCAGGGTAGGTATCATATTACTGATCATCTGATCATCCACATTTTACAATGGTGAAGACAATCACACCGACCTCACACACATCGGTGTAAGACGGAGCTGACACACAAACAAGAAGGATACATCTTCTACGTAAAAAAGTCTGTTCATTCTGTCAGAAATAATGAATCAAGGCTTTATATGGATATCAGTTAGCAGTAACTCTTGGAAATGTGGACACTTCACTTGGTTAGGTGGTTGGGTGTCAAAGTCTTTGCTCACACGTGAATACAGGGGGAGTTCTAATATATAGAACCAGAGAAGACTACCACTAATAATCCATAAACACCTGTGAAGCTGGATGACACAAAGTGTCATTAGACCAGAGCAGCCGAGCCTCAAAGACTTTAGAATTCATGGCATTTACTCACCAACGAGTCTGAGGGCCTCCAGGTTTTTCCTATAGCTGATGAAAACTGAGATAATTGAATTTACATGTGCGTAACGAGGCTTGTTTACGTGTCATTTCAGGAGTTAGCCAAGCAGTGAAGCATGCTGAAAACAACATACTGAGAAGACATTTTAAAACATTTGTTGGCAGAAACCTCAACAAAAAGGTTTCAAAATAAGCTTTTATAATATGCAAGCATGGAAGTCAATTTCCATATGGATTTACCTGCTCACGAAATTTCACATACTGGTGAATTATTTCTTGAAAGAAGTGCATGTCATAGTTTCTGGACTCTATAGAGACTAATAATTGAGGGAAAGCACAGCCGTCACCTGCTAAGCTTTTTAGTGTTTGAGAATAAATCTTCCTTTAAGGAAAGGGGATTTTGTAAGAAAAGTGGAAAGTTAGCAGCCATTAAGCAGCCTGTGGGACAAAAACACAGGGAAATTAACCTTTTACAACACAAATTTGAACAAAAGTAACAAAAAATGGATACAAGAGGTTATATAATCTTACAACTGAAACCACAAAGCCATGTAATAAAAACAAAACATGAACAAATTTTTGTAAATCTGCTGTGATGATTGCAAAAAAATTAGTTGTTAACAAGCCAAGGTGTGTGAGCCATTTTTTTTTCAATTTTCAATTAAGGCCAATTTGTGTGTTGACATTTTATGCAAATACATTCCATTTCACCTTTTTTCTCTTTTAGCTTTTAAATACCTTCATGATTTGTGTTACAAATGTTCCTTGTTCTTTTTCCTGTGCTTATCTGCTGCAGAAAAGACATTAGATCCTTACAGAACAGCCAGCAGAGCCCCCCTTCGTCAAACCTACCAGTCAGAAGAGACCTGCCATGAGACCACAGGGACCCTAACCTTGAACCTGTTAGAGACCAAGAAGGGTAAAATCATTGGTTCTTTGATTAGTTTATAAAAGTTCTATTAAAGGTTTATGACCCTCCCAGAGCCCTCGGGTCCTCAGGTGCAGGTCTGCTGGTGGTCCGAAGAGTCAGAACACAAAGCTACATCAACGCCATATTCCAGCACTGTAGATCTTGCATTTTATAAAGTGTTTTATACATAAATTTGAATTTGGTGCAGTAGGCACAAAATTAAAGATACTGTAAACGTATGAAGTCTTTTAGAATGTCCAGAAACACAGACTGGATCTTTTACATCCCTCATTTCTTTGCTTTTCTATGAGTGACCTATATTTAAGTCTTTATTTTAGTAAATTAGTGGAAAAGCTGATTCTAATCACGCCTGACTATTAAGCCTTAGCCATGGAGAAAGTACTTCATTCTTACACGCCAAAACATATTTTCCCCCAACATTTGGCGCGGACATTTCATTTTAATGGTCATTCTCATTCAATTCAGACACTGAGATATTAATAGAGTTGAGGCCAGAGAATGGTGGCCCTGGAGCTGCAACTGGATTTGCAGCATTTCTCCCCCGGGGGGAAAAAGACGGACTCCTGCAGTTTGACTGACAGAGCCTCACTCTTGAAAGATGTTTGCTGCAAACTGGATGACATTTGAGCCACAGCATCCTGACATGAGTGTTTTTCTCCACTCCTGGTGCAACTACCTACAGAATCAAAACCACAACCACTTGACCATGGGATGCTAAAGTTTTATAAAAACTTAAGCTGTTATTTGCTGTTAGAAAGCTGCTCTGCATACACTTGTCTTTCTTTCAAATGGCTTCTACTATAACTCAGCACCCAGAGTCTAAAGATTTTCAGCAAAACTTTAAATAAGTGTCTCCCAGTCACAATAACAAGGCTTGCAACTGCTATTGTTGCATTTAATTGCTTTGTTACACTGAAATGTGTTTCTTAAAGGGACTGCCACTATTAATAATTGATAATATTACTATTATTTTCATTTATTTTCATCTATTTACAAACATTTTTATGGCAAATTTGAAAGTTTGGGTATTTTCCTGCATTTTTGTTCATTCATTTCCTTAAAATCTACAATAAACTGCCATTTATGCATTATAAGCAGGTGATGAAAAGTTTGATAAAAGATTCAGATATCAACTAGATAACAGACTCAAAGAAAGCCTGTTTCTTCAATCATTTCCAGAAATTCCCTCAAAAACAACTTCATTGCTTTAAAAAAAATCTGTTCCTGCTTTCTATCTCCTGACACTTTTATGATCTTCAGTTTGTTCTTTATTGTCTCCTTGTTGTTTTCAAAGTCAAAGTAAACTTTATTGTCAATCTCCATAATATTTTCACATATATAGCAATTAAAATTCTGTTTCTCTGCAAACTCTAGTCTAAACGGGGAATCTAACTTCAAACTTCATTTGTCTTCTACTTTTTCTCCATTTCTTTTGTTTTTTTAAATCTTATCTTCTTTTTAAAAGCCCATTTTCTATTTCTGGTGATTTTGTTGAATAATAGATGCACGCTGGAGATGAAGCCACACAGACAGTCAGGAGACCATTCAGCAAGACAGAGTTTTTATAGGACATGTATGAGGGACATTTGTTTGGATAATATGTAAGCAGACAGCTTGGCTCAAAGACCTACTCTGATCATCTACTGATCTACACATTTTAAAAGTGTTCCCAGGTACCAGCAACTTTTAATTATGATTATGCCAAAATGGCAAAATGAAATAAATAAATAAAATGCTCAAATGAGGAAAACCATGGATTTTTTGTGTCTAGGATGCATCAGAATAGAGCAGAGTAAAGAGTCTGTGGCCCACCCAGCATAATTTTTTTTTTTTTTAACTTGTCCTGTCCAACAGCTGGGCAGACAGATGAGAGCTGAGGGCCTCTTGTGTTGGACATATTTTACTTTAACAAGAGGGGTTATTAATCTTCAGACAAACCAAAGGCATGACTGAATAAACGCCTTTTGTAATTGAGGCCAAACTTTATTAATTTCAATCATGTTTGAAAATCTTTGGTGTTGGACCGGACGGAAAAGGAAAGGAGGGAAGAAGAGAGAGGGATGTTAGAGAGAGGGGTGGGGGGGGGGGGGGTGATAGTGGGAGGGGGGGATAAGACCATGAAGCAGCATAGAGCAGACAAGTTTACTGGTTGTTTATCATTACGATAAGGTTCAAATGTAGTACAAAAAGGGCGGGGCCTGTCCAAACACACACACGAATGTTATCAACACACCTGCTAGCTGTAAAAATGTCCACATGTCAACATGTACACAAAACAGATAGTGTTCACACACGCATACTTATGGCTTTAAACCAACTAGTGTCAGATCTTTCATTCAATCAATCATGCAAACTATTAGTGCAAAGGTGAGCTAACACCTGTGCTCAAGTGAGTGTTTATGTTCTTCTAAAATGGATGGTGGAATGTGACAAGAAGGAAGGCCCAGCCACCCCCACACCCAGACCCCCGCCGCAGCAGCAGCGGCAGCCGGAACCCCCCAACGCCACACGGCAGCAGGCAGGGGACAACCGCCCCCCGGGCGACCAAATCCGCCATCCAGGCCAGGACCAACAGGACCGCCCCGAGGCCCCCAGAGCCAGAGAGCAGGGAAGCACGGGGGAAAGAGAGCGGCGCCCCAGCCCAACCAGGAGAGCAGCCCCCCCGCCGCACCGGAAGAGCCCAACGCAGGGCCCCACCCGAGAAGGGCACCCACAGCCCCAAACGAGCACCCCATCACCACCCAGGAGTTCCGGGCATCCCCCTGCCCCAACCCCAGGTACGAGCCAGGACCCCCCAAGGGAGACCCGCTCCGCGCTCCAGGCAGCCACCCACCCGGCCCACGGTTGGTCCAGGGAGGAGCAAGGCAGGGGCAAGCCACCCCCACCCCGGAGGGGAGCACCCCGGGGATAAAGGGGGGCCCACAAGGGGTGTTGTAAACATGGCCCGACCAGGCTCGGCCACTGTTGGAAGTTTGGCGGGGCCCAGCGCCCAGGGGCAAGGACCAGAACCCACCCCAGGGACACGGACACCCCCGGCTCAGGTGTAATGTGACCCCCCCCCCCGAGCGGAGAGAGCACCGCCGGGCCCAGGAGACCGGCACCCAGGGGACACGGCAGCCGCCGCCAAGGGACCCGTACCCCCCACCAGGGAAGGGGTAGGGGACAGATGGTCCTAGGTCCCACCTTCCTTGCAAAATGTGTGTGTGCGTGTATGTGTCTTTGTGAGGGTGTGTGTGTGCATGCATGTGTGTGTGTTATATGTTGGAGTGTATATTTTGAGGGGGAAGGGGTGTGTGTACTAAGTGGAGTGCAGTTAAAATTGGCGGGTAGGGCACTGAGGGGACATCTCCTGATTACTCACAGTGATGTCCCCTCACCCTCCCCACCAATGGGCCCTAAATGTCTAAGGTGCGGTTTAAATTGGCAGGTAGGGTGCTAGGAGGACATCCGCTGCTTGCTGGCAGTGATGTCCAAGCTCCCACCCCTACCAAGGGCCCTACATGTCTAAGGTGCAAATAAAACCGAAAGAGGGGGGGCCCGCTCCATACGGCAACTATGGGAGGGGTACCACTGCCAAGTAGCTCCCCCTCAAGGCGCATCGCAGGCTAAACCCCCCACCCCTTCACCCTAATATGAGGTTATATGAGGAAGGGGGTAGGTTGGGGACAGTTGGTAGACTGTAGCATAATTTCTGCATCACGTCTACAAACTTTGCTCCTAATTCACAACAATTTAAACAAAGAAATAACTCAAAAAGCCACGATAACATGTTAAAAACGCCAAAAACATAATTTTCATCATAGTGAATCTTTAGGATTAATCCAGTTTTTCTGACTCAATGCAGACAAAAACCCCACCTTAATTGACACAACATACCCATATTGGCCTATATTTAATTATGAAAAGAGTAGCTCAAAGGAAAAGAATAAGTCTGTACAATCATATTAGAATAACGTTTTAAAACACTGAAAAAATACTTTTAGCACTACTTAAGATAGAAAAATACTTATTGGATCTGATTTTCTTAACAAAAATGTAAAAAAAATCATCTTTGAAATCACATCATATGATTTTTAAAGAACGTATTTGTTTAACGATGCAGAAAAAATATATATTTTTCAGTTTTGTTGGAATAGCAACACAGTGTGAATTGAAGAAAAAAACAGTTTTGTATAAATTACTTTGGGAAAAAAACGTTTTCAAAAATAAACAACAATAAATGTCTGTTAATTAGCTATAGCTGGCACTAGCATGGAAAATTATGCATGACGTCAAATTTATGTTCCACTTATCAACTAAAGATGAAACGTCAATGAAATGATCTTTAAGTCATAAAAAAACATTGATGGGAAAAAAAAACAATTGTTTGAACAATTTGGTAGATTAATATTATTGGTAGATTATATTTAATGAAACAAAATGTGAACTTTAAATTCAAATTTAAACCTTTAGTTTTGATTTGCTGTAAAAGAATGAACGACAGCAGTAGTGCATTCAGTGGATTAGGCAGTAAGACCAGGTGCCACTAACAATAAAATGGATGCTTTTATCTCACATTTCTTTGCATTACATAGTATGCCACAGCGGAGAAATACTTCCAGATAAAGAAAAAAAGACTATAACTTCTGAGGCTCAAAATCAACAGTCAGAAAGTGTTATAAAGACATTTATTCGGGTCTCATCTGCCATATGAAGCAGTGAGTGATGTGAGCATTTTTGCGCTTGCAGGTTCAGATCCCACAAGGGTCACTCCTGCCCTGTAGTCCAATAACGTCATCAGACACAAAAGAATTATGGGTAGTGGCAGTTAGGTCTCACAACTGTCAGACTGCCTAGGGCACAGTGACTCACAACTCACGCACACATGCACTCACAGAATCTTTCCATACTCATGTAGCAGCTAGACTGCAGGGCAGCTGACATTTAGCATTCAAAGAAGGCAACATTTTAGGCTGTGATACAAGAAAGGGGGGGGGGGGGGGTAGGCTTCAGTTGGGTCAAAGATAAGCAGAAGCGACAAGAGGAATTCACAGAAAAAAAGGTTCCAACGGTTGTTGGACTGCTCGTTTCAATTTTCATATGTGCTATCCTATGGGGTCAAGATGACCATTGACATGTTATCCTACCATGACAAAGGTGGATAAAGGTGGAAAGATTTCATGTAATCCATGGACACCAGTGAAGATCACAAATCATTAAAGAAAAAAGGTTCAGCGCACTGTCTAGTGGGTCTAGATGACCCCACTCGCAATGTTACAGTGTCTAGGATAGCACAAGGGTTGTATATAAAAGAAGCTTGTTTTTTTTAAATGCTACTGTCCTTTCAGTGTCAATATTGGGATTATTCACTGAAGCACTCTTTTTGAGGAAGAGGTTTAAAGCTTTTAAAATGGATCTGCTTTGTTCTCTTGAACCCAGCAGAAAGTCTGGGAATGCTGCATTTTTTATTGTGTTTTTGGGTCTCAGTTTTTCACTGAAAGAGTCAGATTCACTGAGGACATTTATCTGCTTTGCTCGAATGAAAATAATCTTATCACTGGGTTGATGGCGTAACTGAATTCTACTTTTTATGATTTTTGCCCTTTAAAGACTCACTCTAATGAAAATTGTGTTTTTGTTGGTTGGAAAAGTTTGGTGTTTTTAACATCTGTCCTTTTTCGGACATAAATGTAGAGTATTACGCTCAAAATAGCATTTCTGAGTATTTCTATATTCTAAGAAGGAGCAGACAATAAAAAGCATTTTGAAAAAAAAGTTTCTTTGTGACAGAAAATAGACTGGGTGGGCCACAAGCTGCCTGCTCTGCTCCATTCTCATGCATCCACTAGACTGTTGTGTTTGACTCTTAACAATAACAAAGAAGGGATGGAAAAGTATAGATAGGAAAATAATTGAATAAATAATTTTAGTATACTTTATTAGGTGGGACATCCTGGACAAGCTCCCAATTTGTCATGGTTGATTTTTAACCATAAAAAAGAAGGAATAAAACCAATTTTAGCAAAGGGACAAAGGGCAGGCACCACGAAGACACCCAGCTGGCATCTGGCTCATTATTCTGTTGCTCCAATAATGTTAGGTTGGGGTTGTGAGTGGCGGTAACCTTAGTGGGAGAGAGTGTCAACAGAGAGCTATCAGTGATGGGGAGAGGAAGGGGGGTGGGGTTGTTCTGCACCAATGGTCCCAGCCACAACTCAGAAATGAATTTCTAATGAACTACTGTCGCTCTGCAGAAACTATGTCCTAGAAAACCACAACTTTTGTTTGATTTTGGCTGAAAATGGTATAATCAAAACTGAAAGATCATGTTTTTACAATTTTTTCAATGCTTTAGGTGTTTGTTGGGTCTTGCTCTTATATTCAAACTCATAACTGTCCTGTTTGAAGAAGAATTGCATAAATGCATTTTGTTCTCCGTCTTTTTTGTCTTTAGTTTTTTTGATCAAATATATATGCAGATTAATCCAACAGCAGGTCAGGATGACATTTTAACACCACATTTTTTCGTTTGTAAGGATGAATGGTACATCCTAGACCTAGAAGATATTTGTGTCTTGTACTCGTCTAAAACTGCAGGACAGACTTCAGAACAGGTTTTCTAGCCCTCTGTGAGTTTTCCAACAGCTTCCACAGCATTTACTTTGATGTAAGAAATAAAATGGCCCATGCACACTCAACACATGTAGTTACCCACAATGCAGCTGTCATTAAAGGCTATCTGTTGCAAATAACATGACCATCTGTTGAATATTTAATCAGTGCCCATTATTTATTCAGCACAAAGCCCCTGCACCTTTATCATAATAGACCCTCTGCCTGTTGCTAATGAAAAGTGAAGGATTCACTCGTGATTTTTGTGGTTCGGGATGTCTTCCTCCACAAATGTCTGTAGGCAAATCACATATGTAGAAGTTTTTCAATTACTGTGTTAATCTGACATGATTAGAACTGACAGAGTTTTCTTGTGTGACTGAAATCTACTCAATTTGGTTGGAGCTGAGCGATGTCTCGTTACGTTTGTGTGACAATTGTACCAAATGTTGACCTTTACTTTGAGAAAGAGGTCAAATGAAAAATCCTGAAAAAGATAACAGCTCACTTAAAATCTCAGTGGCCTCACATTTGTAATTTCCCTCTTTGCACAGATATTTGCTCATATTCTCCAATTTTTATTTTTAGAGTTTATTACCAAAAAAAACTGACTAAAGATTCTGGGTAATTTAAGATTGTCTGGACATATGCGTCGTTTGTAACCGTTAAAACCTGCTCAACTTAAATAAAATGGCCATATGTTGACATCATAATATTTTGATCTGAAGCTAATGTCACTGTTGAAGCTCAAACACAAAATATCAGTGACAGATGTTCATATTTGATGAAGCTCCAAATATTTGATTTGATGTAATATAAAGTTTCATCATAACATCAGAAAATCACTGTTTATTTGGATGCTGACAGATTTTGACTTTTGATCAAAACATTCTTTTTCTCGAAATATACAGAAAAAAAGTTATAATGTAAAGCCTGCAAATCTCTTAATCTTCTTGTTTATCTGAAAGCAGTCTGTTGTGTGACCATTCAGGCCAGCCATGCGCGCCTGCCGTGGTGGTGCATGGGGGCGTCTTGTGGTTATGATCTGATATCATGCTCAGATCTGTGTAAATCACGGCGGTGGGGCGGGCACCGGCGTGTCCCTTCCTGCTGCTCCCCAACCGGCCAGAAAACGAACCGGATGAGTAATCCACGGTGTCGGCGGTCACATGTCGTGCAGCGGGCTCCTGAATGATTTAAAGCGTTTTACATCATCAGCCTCACCCTCCCTCCCTCCCCCCTCCTTATCCTCCTCCCTCCTGCACCGAGCAGCCCGGAGATGCTGCTGCTGATGTTGCTGACCGACTGCAACATCCGACATGGGCATCTTCTGATCCCGCGGCGCCACAGTGAGTGTTTTCCCACCACTTTTTCTTTATTTAAACTTGCGTTCCGCGCTTCACCTTCCTCCCCACCATCATCGTCCTATCCGGTCCCCTTCCCCTGCCTGTATCGTCCTCCTTTGTTCTGCTCCCTTTTTTTACGCGCGATGGCGCACACCGCGGCGGGAAGGGGATGTTTGGCGGAATGGGGGGGGGGGGGGGGGGGGGGGGTCTTACCCTGCCCGCTCTTGCATCCTACCCTTGCGGTGTGTTACTTTGAGAAGGGGGGGGGGGGGGGGGGTTGGGGCGGGTGTCGCTTCTCCCAGCGGACCAGAGCTGCAGGAGGAGGAGGAGAAGAGGGTGGCGGGACTGACTCAACTTAAACAGGTTAGGAGAGATATTTGGCGCTGGCGTTTTTTTTTTTGCAGGTGAAATATATATTTGTTATTATTTTTAATTAGATGAAGAGTAAAATCTCGGAAACAAAGAGGATTGTAGCTCTCTTATTTCTGATCCTCCAAAGAGCGCAGGCGCTCAGCGCGCTGCTGGGTCTGAGTGCGTGTTGGTGTGAGGACAGCAGCACTCAGACACTGAAAGCCCGAAGCTCTGAAACTGGGCTAATCCCTAATGACATAGCCAGATCTCTGGCTTTCTGCTTTTTTTCCCATTTGCTACAAGCCTTTTTTTCCCCCTTTACTTCTGCTCTTCTCATCTCTTCAGTTTTGATGATGTCCTGCTGCTGAAAACAAGCATCAGAAAACAGCTTCTGTGGAGGCTGGACGGGCCTGTCACTTCTCAACAGGTGTCTACACTAAATATGTCTTTTAAGACTAGACTTAAGTCGATTTACTCATCCTTTGCTTTTTTCTGTTTGCATAGATCTTCTACCAGTAAATCGTTTTTTATATGACTTTAGAAGATTTTGCATTTTCAAAGATTAAAATAAGCAGCTTCTTGTTATTTTTGCACACTTTTTTTATTCAATAAGGATAAAGAGAAACGCCACGATGGTGGAGCTGATGGCGTAAAACAACATCATTAAAAGGCAGACGGTTATATAACGAACCAGTTTGGCAACTGCAGAGTGTCTCTCTGAATATTCCTCACAGAAACACAGCCTGGAAAGAGAGAACAGAGAGACACGTGCAAACAAATGAATGCAGAAGCTTTAAGGCGTGGACACTGTCTGCTCGTGCCTTGCTCTGTTCAGCATCATTTCAACTTAAAAAAAAAACAAGCTGCACTCCTCCACAGAAAGGTGTTTTTTTGTAGTATTTTATAATTTTTTTTAAACTATATTTTGCATTAACTGATACTTCAGTTGTTTTAACCCTTGTGCTATCTTAGATGACCCCACCCTTACATTGACGTGTTCTCCCTACCATGACAAAGGTGGATAGATTTCATGTAATCCATGGACACCAGTGAAGATCACAAATCATTGAAGAAAAAAGGTTCAGAGCACTGTCTAGTGGGTCTAGATGACCCAACTCCCAATGTTAAAGTGCCTAGGATAGCACAAGGGTTAAAGATGCAAAAGCCCTACAGACTACACCAAACCAAAACTATGGTGGCCCTAAAGCACAAATCACATCTACAAATCACTCGACTCAAAACCATTTTAAAAATCACGACGACAATTAAAATTGTGAAACAAATAATAATAATTAAAAAAAAACAGCAAAATTACATTTTAGAAATCAAAACACAATTCCAGAAAGTAAAACAAACACTAAAAAGTGAATCAGAATAAACTGGAAAACAAAAGTAATTTCCAGAAATCAACATGAAATGTTTAAACATAAAACACTGGTAAAGGACTTTGCTGATTGGAGGATAACATTTGACTTTTGAAATTTTTGAATGTGTCTTCGATGGCCGCTTGCTTACAAATGTTTTATGGATAGTACAGAACATTTCCAGTTTTGCTTCATGCCAAATAACTTTCAATGCCCCACAGTACCGTCTTTTTCTTATTGTGCTTCATTTTGTTTCTTTGTGTTTCTTTTTTTACAGAAACCGGAAAAAGTTGTTAGTCCTGAAAATTTCCGTTTTTGGAAATAATGTTATAGTTATAGTTTTTTCTTTTGTTTTTTTTGTTTGGATTTTTCAATTGTTGTTGTGATCTTTAAAAGTAGTTTTTGCATTGATTGATTTGTACTTCAGGACCGCCGTAGAAAAAGTGTTAAAGGTGACTAACTGTTTTAACTGACATTAGCTGTGTTTCCAGTGCACACATTTGACAATTTTATTGAGATGCTGTAAATGTAGAAAAATCCCCCCCACAATTTCGCAATAACACTGTTAAATAATAATTATGGGATTAAACACGAACCAACTCGCTTGTTAACCCTTGTGCTATCCTAGGCACTTTAACATTGGGAGTTGGGTCATCTAGTCCAGTGTTTTTCAACCTTTTTTGAGCCACGGCACACTTTAACCTTGACAAAAATCCCGCGGCACACCAGCATCCCAAAAAAAATAAAAAAGCAGAAATTCATGGTCTGTATTGATCGACAGACCCCCCCCCCCGCCACAATCTCACGTGGATTTTTGTGATAATTGTGGTAGAAAAAGCAGGAAGTTGCTGCTGTTTTTTCTAAGAGATGAAATAAAAGTTAAATTAGAAAATTTAGAAACTGTTTGTTTGTTGTGGTTTCAAGACGTTTCACAAGGTCGACTCATTAGGCGCTGTCCCTTTAAGCCAATGCATCATGGGAGATGTAGTGTGAAAACGGCCGAAAAAGGGCAGAAGGACTCGCGTCTCTGAGCTTCATTGTTTTGTTCACTTGTTCCACGGTCTGACACCGGATTCTGTGGAAAGCTACACCGCTAAAGACGAGCTTTAGCTGGTATTTTTGTTAGAACTGAGCGACTTTTCAGCAGAATTAAGAACAAGGAAGTGAAGACTTTAAGCACTTCTGATTGGTCAGACTGATGACATGTGATTAAGCCTTCAAAAGTGATTGGCGGAGACAGTTAAAGGGGCGGGATTTTTCCGCAAACTGCTATAGCTGGAGGGTAATCGCGATACCGTCATTCTTATCAAAATGTCTTTAATAGAATTAAATAAACACAAAGAAAAAGTAATTTTAAGATCTTTTATATTCCTAATTACTCAGTGTTTTCTCAATGCCTGTTTGGATGAACAAAGAGCTGATCTCCTGGAGATGGAAAATGTTGTTAGAGCAGTTAATGAGGGCAATTTCCCACGGCACACTTGACCATCTCCCACGGTACACTAGTGTGCCGCGGCACACTGGTTGAAAAACACTGATCTAGACCCATTAGACAGTGCTCTGAACCTTTTTTCTTCAATGATTTGTGATCTTCACTGGTGTCCATGGATTACATGAAATCTTTCCACCTTTATTCACCTTTGTCATGGTAGGAATAACACGTCAATGTAAGGGTGGGGTCATCTAAGATAGCACAAGGGTTAAGTCATCCATACATACAGTTGTGAACGATACTTTGATTTACAGCAGATACATTCACATTTCTGTCACAGCACTAGCGCTCAGCATCATCTATCAAAGGAGATGTCAGCGTCTTATTCAGGCCATGGAGCGGTGCATAAGACACACAACTTTTACTGAGCTGCTGGACCTCTTGTGACGCCCACTGTGCAGTGCAGCTAGGCCCCCACTTCCTACCAAGAAGCGCATTGCCATTTGGTTTTTGGTCATGTGACTCATTTAATTACAACTTTTTTTTTCCCATTGGAGTTTTGTGAAAGATGTCAATTTCAATATGGGTCAAAAATCCCCTCGCCTGAGCCAAAAAAAAATTGTTTCGATAAATGTGAGTTTTTTTTAAATTGTCATGTTTCCATTAGGCAAATTTATTATCGCAAATCCAATCTGTGCAATTTGATGGTCAATGGAAACGCAACTGCTTAGAAATGTCATTTCAATCCATCAGTGTCTTATAAAACAATATGGTAACGCTTGTTGTGCCCAGGCAAATCAAATTCACTTTCTTCAAACAAATTAACTGGATTTTTATTTTTATTTTGCACCACTGGGGTGACATCCAAAGCATCTTTGTCTGAAAACTGGAGCTGAAAAAAGAGCTACATCAAATAGCAGACAGAAAAGTTATGAGACAAAAAAGCTGGATATCTATTTTTAGCTCTGTTTTCATGTATTCTAAATCTTTCTAAAACATCGGAGACAGATTTCTTGTCTTTCTTCTGATTAACTGATTCTTTTATTGTCTCTGTCATAATTTTTAGAGATGTCTTGTTGAGAGAAAAAAGGCTCTAAACCTGAAAGCTTTTGCTCATTAAAACACAATAATTTTTTCAGTCTGACAGTGAATCAGTTATTTGATTTAGTAAAGGAAAGTTAAGAACCAACTAAAGAACAGTGACATTGAACAACAAATTTTTGTTGTTTATTTTTTCTGCTGACTCATGCCCCTTTGTTAAGGCAATTACCACTTTCAAGGTGGAGAGATAGACATGGCACCATCAACCATGATGAAAAGAGGAGATGCTTCATACATCATTTCCTTTAAGCCACAACCTGAACTTTGCATGGAAATCTGGAGCTGAAGCTCCTACGCCCAGATTTGATCATTAAAAGTTCTCCTCCTGCAGCACCTTGACACGGATCACAGCACTTCCCACAGAAAAGTGACAGCAAAGCCACCTACCCTGCCCGTTAAAATGTGACACAAAGGGCTGCGGACAGGAGCATTTCAGTAACGAGCTGAAGTACAGGAGCATAGCAAAAGCCCAGAGCTCACAGAAAACATTTTAAAAGCAAAGATAATAGATTTAGTTTAAATTTCACATGAAAAAGCAGAGAAACCTGGTGAATAAATTATGAAATACACGTTTGTTCACTATTGATTTTTTTATTTTAGGTTTCAAACTCTATGATTGAGTGAATATCATTTTTCCCCAAGCACAGATCAATGCTTTTGAATTAGTTACATCCTCTCTAGGCTGTTACCATCAAATGAGTCATGCAGTACAATCATGCAGCAGAAGCACACACACACACACACACACACAGGCGCTCGTATTTATGAATGTCTAATGGCCCCCTATGCCATTTCTTTATCAGATGACTCTGAGCGCTGATGTCAGAGAACCAGTCTGTGCAGAAAGGCTAATGTAATCAAAAACACACACTTGGTTTTTTGTTTCACAGAGAACAGAGTGGACACGGACACACCTTTTGTTTGGGGTTTCGCGTTGAACAAAAGAACGACAGAGAGCTTTGATTGAAAAGCACCAGACTGTGGGGAAAGTGGGTGTGAGGGGGACCACAATGTTGTCTGATCTGTGTCATTGATTCTTAATTGCAGTTGCTTCAATGAGGATTTATGGAAATTTGAAAGAAATAACATTTTTACTAAAATTTGTTGAACATGTCAAAATAAACAGTCTGTGGCACAGGTGGTGAGGTTATGTTCTAAAAAATACTGTGCATTTGTGAGCATCATTTATGATAATTCCAGCAGTTATTTAGCATAACAGTTCAGGATTAGAAATAAATGTTTTATGTGGAGAATAATTGTTTCTGTTTTAAAAATTGATTATTTTTTTCTGGTCATTATAGGCTGATTGTAGTTCCTTGTGGACTGGAAAGTACCAATGTTCACTTCCTTTTTAAAAAAATGTACACAGGCAGTAATTATAGAAAATACATTTCTGAATTATTATTATTTTTTGTTGCATTATATTGACTCTAGTGCCAACTAAGTGTGGATGTTAGCTTTATTGACGCAAAACACTCTTTCTCCTTTTTAACTTTTGGCAAATTTAGATAGAAAAATCCTGGTTTATCCCCTAAATTTGCTTTGGTTTGCACTTATTTTTTAGCTAAATCAATCCTGCAGTTGCAACAGTTGCTGATGTAGTGGCAGTATTATCTAAAAATAACTTTGAACTGTACGAATACGAAGAATGAACAGTCATACAGCAAAAAGAGTCTTCTCTTAACTCCACATTTACTTAAAGCCTTCATCACAACAGCCCTTACAGATGGATAAGGGCTGTCTGTGGGTGAGAAATAGGCAAGTAGGTGAGGTGCATGTATGTTGTATGGATTTTTCCTTTTTTCAACTCCCCCCAAATCCTGTGCACTACTTAATGGCTGTTCACAAGATAAGTGCACACTCTTTACATGTAGCCGTACTGCTAGAATTTAGGAAATTAGATAACCAGGGTGTAGTTTGTGTGGACATCCTACAGGGGTCCTACTGGCACCAACGTATCACGTGCACACCCCATGAGTGTGGCATTTGCGTGCAGTCAGTAAGGAGCCAGCGTGCACACCTTACTGACAGCTAGAGTGTGGCACCGTAAGGGCACCGCATGACAGCATCACCCAAACGTCATAAGTGCATGTTACCTACATTATCCTTATAAATATTCACAATACTTTTACACAATAAATGGTACTTTCCATTTTCATGACGCCCCTTAAGGTGGTTGCATTAGCGTCGAGGCAACTGCAAGACACATCTTAAGATGCGGCCGCTCCTGTCTATGACCCCCTACAGGCCTGGACAACACAAAAGCCTGCAGCACCCATATGGGTCAACGCCTCGTATGATGTGACTAAGACTTCAAGAGAATTTCCCTTTTTCCAAACTCTTTAACAATTTCTTATTGTGGCTTTTTTCTGCTCCAAACCAGAATTTAAATGTGCTTTCAGACCTGCCAGCTTTAGAAGACATAGAGGAAACACACTAAACATCCTTATAAGTGTTCCCTTACATTGTAACCCACCACTGCTCATAATGAGAAATAATTCTCAAATTATCTAAAAATAACAAACCCTGTGGGAAAACTGTCTAACCTAACATGTCACACATTTATAGTGACTTAAGAGCAGAAACGGAAAGTGGAGGGGAGGAAAATTGCTCGAAACAGCACAGACTGACTGACAGTTGAGAGAGTAGCTCAAGTACGGAGAGCAGGAAATAAGTCATTTGCTTTTAAAGTGCTTACTATGACAAACAATTCCCTGCATCGTCAAAGAACAAGTGGGAGTGCAAAAATGAGTAATTGAAATGAGAAGGGAGGTGAGGAGTTTTCTGACAGACTCATATTTAATGGGAATCATATCTTGAAGGGATCTAATTGATGCTACGCACAAATATAAAAAAAAACAACTGTCTGCAAATGCCAATATTTTATCAAATTAACTTGATTTTAAAACAGTTCAGTGCAGAAGAGGCACAAATTGAATTAGTCCGTCACGCGTAAACCTGTGCTTGAGACTAAATGTCTCCTATTTGAGGTTTACCGTACTCTTGAGCATTAAATGTGGTTTGTCTCTGTGTGAGTCTAATGGCCCTGCTGTTCTCTTAGCGCTTTAGACAAATAGACATAGATGTCATTGACATGGCTGGGTAGGCCCAGGGCTGCTTGGAAAAACAGTTTTTTTCATTTGTTTGTTTCACAGTCTGCAGCTAGATCTTGTTTGATTTGAGCTTCAGGCCTCTGTTGTGCTGCATTACAGCAGGAGCGATGAAAACGCCACAGAAGAACAAGTGATCACGAAAGCAAATCGTACTAAATTGATTCCACAGATATAAACCATATCAGTGAAATGGACTCAACTACTTCTTTATTCTTCATGGAGCAATACAACTTAAAAACTCTGCATGTGTTAGCATATTTGCAAAAATCTATGTCACATACTGGACACACTACT
Organism: Oryzias latipes; assembly: GCF_053564925.1. Lineage (NCBI taxonomy): Eukaryota > Metazoa > Chordata > Actinopteri > Beloniformes > Adrianichthyidae > Oryzias > Oryzias latipes. Next base: position 25,234,484 of record NC_136258.1, read on the forward strand.
CCCAATAAGTTAGGGATATTGTTACTCATAGGACTGCTTTTCCTACTTGGTCTGAATTTTAAGGAAAATACTTTAAAAAAATCTCTTTGATATTACTAATAATGCATGAGAAAACATTATTTCTTTAGTTTATTACCCCCAAAATTAGGACAATAATAAAGATTGCACCAAATGACAAAAATTGACCATCTCCATATCTGCTATTTTCACCATTTGCTGGAATGACAGCTTGACAGCGATGTCTCCTGCTCCTCTTTAACCTCATGATTTTGCTCTGATGCAAAGCGTTCCCCAAGTGCTACATACACATCTGCCAGGTCACATAGGGGGTGGGGTGCGATGATGCAGTCTCTGCTTCAGCAGGTCCCAGATGTGCTGTATAGCGTTTGGGCCAGGGGTCATTGTTGGCCAAACCATATGAGGCACTCTCACTTCCTGAAGTCAATCTGTGACAATTCTAGCACCATGTGGTGGAGCATTATCATCAATGAACAGAAAGTTGTGGGTGTGCTGGTGGAGTTGAAGGATGATAATGGTTCTATGATGTCTCTGAGGTAAGCCTGTGCAGCGACTAGGATATCTACAATAACCAAACTGGTTTTGCACTGACTGGTGACCGGCCCGATCTGATGCACCTCCTCCACCAAAACCAACCCTGGGGACCATGTTGGGCTTGGCGTATTGCTCCCATCGCCTTCTCTGGCAATGCTGACGACCATCATTTCTGTTCAAGTGAACATGACAGTAGACCATTGCTGCACTGTCCAGGTCACATGGTCTTGTGCCCACTGCAAATGTTCATGGCGGTGTCATGGTGTCAGTGCAGTCGCCTGCAACAGTCGTCTGGCATTCAAGTTAAAGCGGTGAAGTCGGTTGTGAATGGTTTGTCTGGAAACCCTAATAACCCTCACATTTGGTAAATGAGCCTGCAGCTGTGTGGCATTTGATAAACCATGTCTGAATGCAGAGGTCCTTAAGTACTGATCATGGTTGTGGTCTGTCACTGGCGGGGCTCCCCTCCTGTGTCTGTCCCAAACTCTGGCAATAGTTCTGTGTCTTGATTTAAGTCTGCTGATGACACTTTGAGAGTTACTGAAAGAATCAACTTTTTATGCCCACAGCCTTTTGAAATTGATGCCTCATAGAAAAGGCTGTTCTTTTTTATTTTTTGGGGTTTTGGCCCCAATAAGGAAGGAATTCTGCACATAGTAAGACCATTATGTGGGAAAAACAAAATGAGGTGTGTCTATCACCCCAATAACCTCTTTATCTCTTTACCTCTTTATCCCGACAAATCTGTGAAGTGAAGCAAACACTGTGTATCCACTGACTTTTTCACAACATCTTACTTTTTGTGAGTAGTGAGGATTTTAGATAGGCAACCAGCTAGAAATAGTTCTAAGAAATGATGCAGCAGAGTGACATTAGCTCTGAATTACATGTTGCATTCAGGCTTTGTCTCCTAGGAGTTTGATCTAATGGAACTTAAAAATATATTTCAAAGTAGTTTAAAAGGAACACAGAGACCCTTCAAAATCTGTCTTTTTTGCACCAGACCTGGCTTAATTAGGCTGTTTCAGCCAAAATGCAATAAATGCAATTTCTGTAGGAGCAACAATTTCAAAGAGGATATCAGCATTCATTTTATTATTAAAAAAAAGAAATAAATAATTCTCTGGTCTGTCAGAAGCTCAAGCTTACATGGACGGTTTAAGTTAGTAAAAAAGGGACTACTAACAATGAAATTAATATTTCTGTACCTTGACATGCTGCATTGGCATCAATCCCAAACTAAACCAGCCCATTTGCCCACAGCTTTTTTTTACCTTAAGCAACACAGGCTGAATAAAAAAGTTTGTAAAATACATTATTAAAAATGCCTGCATTAAGGTTTTGCTGAGGCAAATGAATGCATAACGATGAATGATGGTAGAACACTGAAGAGATTTAAGTGCAGACTGAAATGGGCTCCAAGCACTCTGCAGAAACTCCCTCATAAATTCTAACTATGAGAAGAATTAACATCTAATAGTCCACAAACAAATTAATAATGCCTATTAATAAACCATTGTATTATTCTTATGCTGCTGTCTGATCTGAACAGCTCAATTCAATTCAATTCAATTCAATTTTATTTGTATAGCCCAAAATCACAACAACAGTCGTCTCGATGGGCTTCGAAGTAAAACATGAAATCAAAAGGATCACGAATACAAAGAGTTCAATAGAAAAATACTAAAATGAACTAACAAACTGACTAAGCTATACTGGCATCCCTGCCCTTAGACCCCCCTTCGCGGTAAGGAAAAACTCCCAAAAAAAACGGATTCCGGAAAAAACGAAGAAACCTCAGGGGTGCCCACAGCTCAGCAGTTTAGTTTTAACTAAGCGTGTTCAAAATAAGACAAAGAACACAGTTGATGCACAAGAACACAAGATAACAGGATTAAAAATAAATCAGGATACACATTTTGCTGTGACTCAGATTTTCACCAAATAGTCTGCTCCTTCTTTTCTGCAGGTAAGGAAAATACGGCCAAGCTGCATTCCAAATCTAAACTCAAACTCAAACTTTATTTATTTATATAGCGCCTTTCATTTTGGTTAAAAACACAAAGCGCTTAACATAAAAACAGATAAAACAGTCATAAAAAGTGAAAGTTATTAAAAACAGAAAACAAAGGACAATCACACAAAGAAGGTACCCCTCCCTCACCACCCCCCGCCCCCACCCCCACCCCCACCCACCCAGTTACCCCACTAGAACCGTGAACAGAAAAAGAACTGCAGTTGAAGAAGGTCTGGCTTGGTACTGCTGCGAGGAAACGATATCATGGGGATCCATTCATTCCAAGGCCCAGCCGGACCACAGGGGCCATTACCGCAGCGCCCGCCCAACACAGGGCAGCCCAGGGCCCCATCCATGGCTATTAGACCACAGAGTGGGACCCCAGCCCGCCCAACCAGAACGGGCACCACAGCAACGGCATGCCCTACAGGTCAAGCTGGTGGTGCCTAAGAACGATGGATCCCCCAGAGGAAACACTGGAGTAAAAAAAATCAGAATAAAAAATAAAAATGATCATAAAATAACAACAATAAAAATAGAAAAAGATAAAAAATAAAATAAGATATAAGAATGTTAGTAATTAAAAAATAAAAAAAATAAAAACGTCAGTGATTAAAACATAACCTAAGAATCATTGGTAAAATAACAATAAAAAGAATTGCATATTAGAAACAAAGATAATAATAGTCCTTACAAGAAAATAAATAATTAAATATGTAAATAAATACCTCAATTAATAAATAGATGAATAATAAAAGACATAAGGAATGATCAAAGTTATATAAAAGCCAGACTAAAAAGGTGGGTCTTGAGCCTCTTCTTAAAAAAAGAAGAGGCTCAAGCCTTTTAAACTAAGCAGGTTGCCAGGTTGAAGGATCAGGAAAGCTTTTATCTTTATTAAGTCATTACAGTTCTCTCTGTACCATCAAGTCAATCCACTTATTCATGCAGCCCTCTTGATACAAGCAGATGTAGTGACAGAAATAGCCTTAGTCACAGCTGATTGGACAGAAGGATGGAAGTTCTGGAGAAAACCGGTGGTGATGGCTGTCATGACAAGGATTCAAATATTGATCTGATCTGCCTGTGGACGTAATTGTGTTCAGAAAAAAAGGGTTTTGAGGGAAGAAAATCTAATTTAAAATCATAAAACAAGATTTTAGTGAATGTTAGAAGAGGCACACCAATCTAAATTACTTTAACATCCTTTTCTACTGTTATTTGATATAAGTTTGTACTTTGGGGGATTTGTGGAGGCTTCACTGTCAACAATATGGACTACAGCTAAAACTAAAGTATATACCATTTACTGTATATGAGAACTGGACCTCTCCTCTCTCAAGTTCCTAACAGTGAGTAGCCACTGGCTCCACGAAGCCATATTTCTTTAGACTTCTTTTGAAAAACAAAGCTATCACTCAGTCATTATATTCGTTGGGATATTTATCCTACTACCTTGTTTTTTGCATGTTCTTTCCCCCCCCTTTTTTTCCGTGATATTTTATCTGTACGACGAGTTGTTCAAGTCATAAACTGGCCAATCAGATGCCTCGATAGAAGTGTGTGGTCTCATGTCAAACAGTCAAAATGTTTGATTGACAGATTCTCTGGAGCCTGTTTTCCAGTGCTAGGGGGTGTGGAATTCCAAAAAGCTCTCTTCTAAATGGTGAGAGTGGTTGTCATAGAAACGTTGACTACAATGCCATCGGAACAATTACTGCTTACTGACAACGCCAATGTGGTGATGGAAGTAACCCACTCATTGGGTGACGTCACACTCACTCAGTCCAGTTCTCATTTTCAGTCAATGGTATTTACAATTAATAAGTATTGATGCTTAAATCATATCTCCTGGTCCTGAAAAAAATGCCAGTATCTTGAGTATCTTGGTGCAAGAAACTCTTAGAAATTTCTAGCTAACGGTCAAGTCTCCAATTATTACCTCTTACCATTTTGTTCTTGCTAATTATTACTGAGGTACTTTAAAACAACAAATGGGGGCACAGTTGTAGGTTTGCTGTCACACGAACAGTAAAATTAGGAATGAAATCCTTTCTGTTGCTTCTGACAGGGAGGATTTGTTTTAAAGTTCAAGTCTCAAATCAGATTCTCTGTTCTCAGCCTATGAAACTTGGGTGAGTGCCCATTTATACGACAGTGGTGCTCCAGTTTGCCCTAAGCGTACTCACTCTACACTGGCAGTCCACGTGAGTGGGGTGGATGATGGGGGGTCACAGGAAAAGGTTAGATTTCCTTTAGCAGCACTAAACCCCGCCCTTAACACTTTCCCTTTGCTCTGCAGCCTGAACTTTACTTTATCCTTCACACTTTACTCTTAAATATGTTGATGTTGTCTTTGGGCTTCTGCTAAAGCTTTGGAGTAATTTTATGATCAAAGTGGAGGATTTTAACTTCCTCGCCAGTCTTTCTTTACCAAACTTCCTGTGAAGTCTTGAGGTTATGAACATCTACAAACTTTGTGCTGACAGTCACTGGTCATTTGTTGTTTTCTGAGGCTGCAATGGCCTTGTTTGTTGTTTTTAAGGTGCACCTAAAGATGAGTGTAGATTTACCTTCTGAAAGTACTGTTTGGATTGACTCCAATCGAAGTGTTCCGTGTCATGCGTTTTTGTGATTATGCAGGAAAGACGAAAAATCTACTGAAGCAATAATAACCTGGCACTAACCTTGCAACCTGAACAAAACCTTGCAAGTGACCATACAGGGCTAACAGCAAGCTGGTACCAAAAAAGAAATTCATGAGTCAGAGAAATCTTTTTTAACTGACGACATTTGATTCTCCCATTCTGATTCATTTACAGTCAATTACTGACGGTAATTGTTCTGTATTTATACCAAACCACTGGGTTTCCACCTTTCTGTTCAGGAAAGATAAAAACAAGACCAGCTCTTTGACCGCAGTTTTTCTGGTGCATGACTGTTCAAACAAATCCTAAGTAACTGTTGATCAAGTGTGGCAGGTGGCTATTATGAGCCAGTTTGAAAATGGGAAAATAAAAGGGTCAGAAAATTGATCTGCAGTTTTGTTTGTGTGAGGCACTCTCTGCGATACACTTTCTGAGATCCCATTTCTTTTGGTTAGTAGAAATTGTTGAATGTTATTAGATTCATGCACAAGCATCAGAGTCTCTCATTAAGGGGAATTTAAGCCACGTCTCGCCAGTTCTCTCTCTGTCGTCACAATATGACTTGTATTGTATCCACATCAGGCTTCAATCAAATGCTGATTAAAAATCGTTGTATTTATTTTTAGTGCTATATAGGTAAAAGTAGACCTTTAAATCATTCAAAAGGGGGAAAGCTAATTGCTAACACCGGAGCTTTAGCTCTTTTGACTATCAGAACTCTTCAAGTCTGTCGCAATCCAGGGGATTCTAAAGTGGAGAAAAGCAGCCTTGCGTCAATATGCAGCACTTTACAGTTGTAAAGTGCTTATGCAAACTGTGTAAATCAGTTGATACTGTCCCAGAGAAAAGCTGGATTGTTATGCTACACTTTACTATTGTAAAATGTTGCGTAACGTAAAGTGATGCATATTGGTGCAAAGCTAATATAAAAAGCCGCTTTTCTCCGTGTCAGAATCAGCTGATTCACGTTGCTCGTGTGAACGGTTGAAGAGTTAAGGGGTTTCAAAGAGTGTGTGTAATTTAGGCATCCCCGGTGATATCTCTTGTCAGTTAGAAAGGTTTGACTGGATTCAGCATTTTCAAAATAACTTTTGACTTAATTCAAAGACTTCTGAATTGATGAAAACTCATTTGTGACCAACATTTTTAACATCTTCTTCAGCGTCATCGATTTATCCAGTGACTTCTTTGACCAGATTGTTTTCATGTTCACACCTGTTACTCGAATCAAAGTTGGACTTGTCCTTCCTACTTCGAGTCATTTCAAGAAATCCCAAACATTCTTTGTTCTCAGCTTGTCAATGAAATCATAAATTGAGCTGGCTGCCGATGAGTCCCACTGAGTGCAGCCGCAACTTGAGCCCTGGTCTAGTCGTGTTAAACAGTTGGACAATAGCAGCCTTAAAGCTGAGAGGCAGAGTGGGAGAGCACAGTCTGCGCGCGTGTGTTTGTCGAATGTTTGCTTTCAGAACAGATGAATGGTGAGTGCTACTTCAGTGTTAAGAGGGAGTGACGGCGCAGGGTGGAGAGTGCTACAGCTGAGGACTGTTCCAGCTGTTATTTATTAGCTCTGATAAGCCTCCATTATCAGGCTCACCAATAACACCGTAGCAACAGGACTGAAGACAAAGCAATGAAGCATGTTTGACTGTCACAAGCTTTGTGAAGAAACTTCTTGATTCACCTCTGGTGATAGCGTTTACTAGCAGCAATACATTTAGCTGAAACTGTGTGACATCCAAGGGAAATCCTGGAATGTATTTATGAGGCTTATCAGTTTTGAAGTGAGGAAGCTTTGATTTTGCTATTAAAATTTGATTTGAATTGTTATGTCAAAAAAAAAAAAAACATCTTACTGTTAACTCATACATAAATTGTTGCAAAGTATTAGTGTTATTCATAAATATTAATTGCAAATCACCAAAAATGTTTAAAGAAATGACATGTGACTGATACTATTTATTTGGCCTGCCTAAAACTAAGTAAGAAATTAAATAGTCAAAATGGGGTTTAAAGAAAAGACAACTAATCTATCCAAGTTTTTTTATGGTATTGGTGAGAATATACTGTAATACAGGAAAACAATGAAATGTATGATTAAGAAAGGTGTAGATAATACATTAATTATCTTAGTGCAAGGCTTTTAAAAGTCTCTCTTTGTTGTTGGGGAATGTTCCCACATCTTATTTACGTCTTCGTTTACCTATTCTCTTTAAAAAAAAGCAGCAAAAACAAATGTTTATTAAAAAATATAACTTAAAATAAATCCCATTTTCTTTTATGTATTTATATTTAATGGCAGACTTTAATGGCAGTATTCCCTTTGATATAAAGCAGCAAAATGCACCCGTTCAATAAAAATATGTGTGCAGGTCTCTAGTAACAGCTTAATAATCTGCAAATTAGACCAATTTTGGAAATAAGATGTATTTTTTTTTAATGTGCAATATTAAAATTGCTCTTAATTTTCTGTGGCGACCCCTGACAGGATAAGCTGAAAGGTTAACAACAGCCCTTAAGAATATGAATTGTTTAGTACATTTAAGTAACACTGACTCATTGCTGTCTCTCTTTCCTTGTCAGCCAAAGCTAAATGATTGAGCATTTATGGCTGTTAGTAATGAACCCCACAACAATGACAACAGAACTGTGGGGAGTGAGCGTCTAATTACAAGCACCCCGTCAGGCTCCGCTGCACTGATTAGCAAACAGCATCTCAGCATTTAAGCTCCTCTGGATTGACTTGTGTTTTTCAAATGAAGCGCAGTGCATGATGGTATAAGGAAATATGCTGAAATGCTAAATAAATGAACTTTTTTTGTCTTTTAGGGAACTTCCTTTGTTATCATGTTGGGAATAACTAACATGGAATTCATCTGAACTGGAATCACAGGCTGCAGAAGTAACGCTACTCCCAAATTTTTAATTCAGGAGTTTTAGACGAACGACTTCTCAGCAAACGAGTCCAGTACCTGAAACATCCGAGAATCACTGACTGGCACCGCTCAACTTCAGGATGAGTGGTCTGGTGGGGAAGCTGGACCCTCGAAGGATACAATGGGGCTCAACATGGAATACTTTTACGTCCCGTGTTCTGAGGACCAAACCTGTGGAATCCATGTTGGATTCATCCACATCGGGTACCAGCTCCCATGGCACCAGACTGGCCCGGGTGTTGTCCACTGTGGACCTGGTATCTCTCGGCGTGGGCAGTTGTGTTGGGACAGGGATGTATGTGGTCTCAGGGCTTGTTGCTAAGGAGATGGCTGGCCCAGGGGTCATTGTGTCCTTCATTATCGCCGCTGTGGCCTCCATACTGTCAGGTAAGACTGGACCGGTGCTTTAATACTCTCATTGTGGAGTTATTAAACAGAAAATAATAAAAGGTGAATTCCTGTCATCATAAAACTGGCATGATTTATATCAGGGGTATGTTTGAAGTTACTAGGGTAGGACAACATTTTAGAGCTTGACAAAATTCTCTTATTAATATCTTAACTTGAGTTTGTCCAATAACTTCTATGGATCTGTCTGCTCTGCTGTCCATCCCCACCTCAAAGGAGTCTGTTATGCAGAGTTTGGTGTTCGCGTGCCTAAGACCACGGGTTCAGCCTACACGTACAGCTACGTGACGGTGGGCGAGTGCGTGGCCTTTTTTATCGGCTGGAACTTAATCCTGGAGTACCTCATCGGCACAGCGGCAGGAGCTTCGGCCCTCAGCAGCATGGCAGACTCTCTGGCCAATCACAGCATCAGCAACTTCATGATTTCACATATTGGAGTGCTCAATGGCTTGGGTAAGAACCACTGGTTATTTTGTTATTCAAATTCTAATGGATAAGAATTAAAGGCCCACTCCAATCGTCTTTTGATCTTTTGGAAAAGTGTTGCTAGTTGTTTTTTTGATCATTATTATGCCGTTTTTAGCCAAAAAAAAAAAAAACTATCGTTTTATAGGACATAGTTGGACGATTGGTGTGGAGTAAGCGCGCCACCATCTCCCATCATCCATCTGTATCCCCCACTCACCCACTAGCTTACAGCCAATCATAACTTCAATCTAAAATACGCGGTGTAACAAGAATCGCGGGCAACATCGCAACTATTCAGTGCCTTTGCTAGTATCTTATCATCTGTGGAACAGAATATTTTAACTAATTTAGCAACGACACAACTCATTGGCTTTACTTACCCACTGTCTCCTAGCTAACGATGCTGACTATTCAAGTTCAGCTTAAAGTTTGGAACACATATTTGTTACTTAAAACGTGACAACTCTGTTGGGAAGTATAATGTCATATCATATTGACAGTTTCACAGATAGAAAATATTTAAACATTTTCTATTTGTTTGACAAGAAAGTGAAAACAGTTTCCGCAAACCAAAACATTTCAAGTTTTCATGTTGTTAATGTTGGTGTGACAGAACACTAAGGGACACTGACTGAACAAAGACAAAAAAAAGGTTTAATTGTGTTCAATTTAGCGTAAATGACTGTCAACCTGTGATGTGAATAGTGTTGCCTTAATGGTTCACCTTTTAAGGTCTTACTGTTTTACAAAATTATTTTTTTCTGTGCACAGCACATTGTGTTTTCCATCCTCATTGGCTGTGGATCTCTATACCGTCTACTGTACAGCACAGAATTGACCTAATTGACATAAATCTTAAAATGCTGGGATGTCTTTGTTTTTTATTCTAAAATATTAGACTTTTTTCTGTAAAACAAGTGGAACTTTAGTAGTTCAAACAAGAGAGAAAATCTTAAAAATGTTAATGTCTGTCTAATAAATGTGTATGAAGTGTGTTTTGAGGGTTTTTTAGAGCCATAAGACATCAATAATAAAAATTAATTTCATCCCTTTGTGGATTTTGTCATATTGCAGGTTATTTTTAACTCCTGGTATAAATGATGGACCGCCAGGATAAATATAAGGTTGCTGCTGATACCACCATATTTATATCAAAATGGTTTTACTTATGCGGAATTAGAGCATTGTATTATCATTTATGCTGCTTGTACATCAGTATCTATTAAGATTTTCAAAGAAAAGACAACATTTTTAAAGATCAAATCCATTTTTTATCTTTGGTTTATCATAAGTAGAGTTGTCATAAGTAGAGTAGAATGACAGTGGTAAAAATCTGCTGACCTGACCTAAAAAACAAGATTAGATTAAATGTTTTCCTTTCTTTTTGTGTGTTTTTTTTAACATGTTGCTCAGCAAAGGTATTACTTACTTCACTGAAAAGAAGCCTTTTACTGTTCAGTGGGTAAGTATAGCTGGACTTTGGGATGGAATCACTCCTTAACTCTTAAACCCTAACCAAAATATTGATGCTGGGTCATGGGGACTGTCTGGGAAATGATCCAAACCCTGTTTGATGTTTTTGCAGCAAGCATTTAGATGCCATTTTGCTGCTTATGTTGGAAGTCACAACATAATGAGTTTTGAAATGATTCCTGGTACACATTTCCAGGTTAGAGTCATGGGAAGGATATTTGTTGGAACAGTGTCATGTATTACCTGGAATGCGTATCAGCACATTTTCAACTGAGATACAATGCATTGTCAGACTCTTCCTGTTGGCCATTAATGAAAACCAGTGGGATCAGCTCTGTTGTCTGAGCCAATATAAACCTAATGACCAATCACATAAAAGCATTCCCACCATGCAGTTTGGTAAAAGGTATCTATGGCTCGCTGCTCCATATCCTCACAAAAAGTGTCCTATTAATGTTGTTTTTTTAAATAAAAGTTGGTTCCCTGCTTTTTAAAGGCGAATGCGTTGACTTGACGACAAACGGCAAAAGCCTCCCTCGTTCGCGACAATTAGCACAAAAAAGTAACTATCAGTTTGATAGAATTATTTTGGTGTTTTTGGCTTCAGCTGTGACCAAATGACAGGTTTACATTGTTTAACTCTGGCATGTGTGTTCTTCCTCTGCAGGTAAAGGAGAGCAGTCATATCCAGACCTGCTGGCACTGCTTATAGCTCTTTTGGTGACGATTATAGTGGCTTTGGGAGTTAAGAACTCTGTTGGCTTCAACAACGTGCTGAACGTCATCAACCTCATAGTCTGGGTGTTCATGATGATTGCAGGGCTGTTTTTTGTCAATGGAGAGAACTGGGATGAGGGGAGATTCCTGCCCTTTGGCTGGTCTGGGGTATGAACACATGCAATCCACCCCCACTTAAACACGCAGTCCTATATATACTATACTATACTGGACACTTATTTCTATTTCATGGACACAGTTTTTATTCCATTAAATCTTCAGACCTACTTTAGTGAAGTGAAAATTTTTCTGTTGGATAAAAACAACATTCAGCTGATAACCACATGCAGGGCAATCGTTGCATTAATCCTAGACATTGCTAGAATGGACATAAAACAGTAAAAAACAAAGAATAATAAATCAAATGGTTTTAAAGTGAAAACAAGGACAGTCAGAAAATACTCATTATGTGGTAAACATCCCACTGCTGCTACCATGTGGTTCTTTTGATAGGTTCAGTTATTTTAAAGATTGACTTCTGTGATCCACCCCTAGTTCTTTAAATGTATTATTGGACTTTAATTTTTAAGGGCTCTGCCTCTTACAACAATAATCTAGGTAAACAAAAAAAACTATTCTGCTTCTTTATAACAGTAGAAATTTAATTGATGATATTAAAAAAAAGCTGTTAGCCTCACCTGTTTTATTGTTTATGTCTCTTCGCTACTACTAGGAGGTGCTTTAATTGGGAAATTTCTTTATTAATGTGACATTTTATAGGGATATTGATTATCAGACTGGATTGAAATAATATATTTTGCCTTTTAAGTTAATATGCAAGACAGCAGAATAAATCCTGTTGATTTTATTGTCCAGGCCATCACTTCTGTTGTTTTTTTTGTGTTGCAGGTGATGCAGGGTGCAGCTACCTGCTTCTATGCCTTCATTGGGTTTGACATCATTGCAACAACCGGAGAAGAGGCCAAAAGTCCCAACACCTCAATCCCATATGCCATTACTGCCTCACTCATCACTTGTCTCACTGCTTATGTCTCGGTGAGTAGCGCCTCTCACCACAAATATTTCATTTACCTAAACACGATTGCTTTTTTTTTTTTAAGAAATGTATGTTAATAGCAATGAGCTATTACTTACTGCAGGTCTTTTCAGGGCACACATCATCAACACAGTTTACCTAGCATATATTTTCACTAATTTAAATAGATAAAAATTATAAAAGTTGCAAAAAAATCCACTGTAGCACTTTGTGGTTAAATCTCACCTGTGAATCTTGTGTATTCAGCTTGCACAACCTCCATGCTGCGTAATGTATGCTGTATGCTTGTTACTGGAGGTGCTTTGTAAAAGCATCCAATCAGAGATGAGGAATTTTCTTACATTGCCTGAGGCAACGATTGCATCAACTTCAACTTCTCCTTTCATCACAGTAGCATCCATTCCTCCAAATCAACTTTCAAACCTTTTCTAAATCTCTACCTTGATTTCTCTCACGTAGGCACCTTGGAGTAACTTTCCTGCTCCTGCAGGAATTCTCTCCCTGCTGCTGTTCGATCTCCAGAATCCCTTTAATCAATGAGAACTGTTCACATCCCTTTTTTCAGGTGACATTGATGCAGCAATAATGAATCCTCCAAGATGATCAAACTAACCCAGATACTCCTTTGAGCAATCTCACTGACAGATTTTCAGGGACACTTTTGTTCCTTCCAACGTCTTCAGTAAATATGGTTGACTGAAGAAGAAAGCCTGTGAACACTGACTGAAGGAAGAGAGGTTAGGTTAAAGCTGAATCTTAAAGTGAATATGTTCTGAAATTAATATGTGACTATCGTAATGATGCCCTTTCATATCTGACATTTTCAATTACATTTTTCAAGCATGAAGTTTGACATCTTGGTAATTAGCATTTGATAGTTACTGTCATGTCTTTGCACAGGTAATTACTATGATTAGGAATTGCCAGTTAAAATCTCTGTAGATCTCATTTTTTACTTGTCCAGGTCAAAAATACAAACCTTCAATTTTAATGTCTTTAAAAATTTCCTAAATACTCTTAGCTGTTAACTGGTAAAAGTCTCTGGGTTACCAAGTTGTTGACGTTTTGTTTCCACCTTCCTCTCTTTCTCCATCCTGTTTTGATAAACCAGTCTCTGTTGTGAGGAGGGATTTGTGAAAGATGGCCCTGCATGACTTAGCGTGACACAAACGGATAAAAAGTAGAAAAATTGACACAGTGTTGGTGCAAAATTTTGGGGATTTGTCTTTTGTTTCATTAAGATGAATCAGTCATTCATTCTGACTTCTCTTATGCTGCATTCACACTGAGGATGTGACAAATGGAGTTCACACTGGACTATTGCTATCAGATACGAGCACATGTCCGCCATCTTGGAAGAGGCTTGGTGTGAAATGTTGAAGCAGTGCAAATCTTGCCCCAGGTTTTTTCTCTCACAGCTCTATTCTGATATATGACTGACTGGGTTCAGTGTGTTTTGTACGTAGAGCCCGAAAAATGGTCACAGAAACCTGCACAGTGAACATGAGTGTCTTGAACGTGATAGCCTAAAAGCTGCATATACATAGACTTTTCATCGAAAGTGATCGCTTAAATGCACGTTGCTGAGGGCAGTGTGAATGTAGATTTACACTTATGAGCTTTAGGGTTTGTTTTAGTCCAATTTGGCTTCTTGTACACTTGGTCACAACTGCCCTTAGAGTGGATGCAACTGACATTATCCTTAAATACTTCATGACATTTACCACATGCATGACAATTGTACATTTCATGACGTCCCTTGAGGTGGCTGCACAAGCCTCAAGGGATTTGCTGGACATAACTATACTCAATTTAGGATAAAGCTGCTATTCTCTATGACCCTCCGTGGGCCCTGAACAACCCAAAGACCGGCAGCACCCGTACAGGCCAACCCCTGTATGGCTGCATATGACTAAGCCTTTATCTCTTCTTGTGATGTCTGTGATGCAAAAAAAGTGAATGCTTTGTTTAGCAAGTGTGTAAAAATGTTTTGAAGGCAAATAGATACTTTTTTAACTAGTAACCCTTTATCTTCCACGCAGGTTTCTGTGATACTGACTCTGATGGTCCCATACAATGAGATTGATGCTGATGCCCCATTGATGGAGATGTTTGCAACACATGGCTGTATGTTCGCTAAGTATATTGTGGCGGTGGGATCTATAGCTGGACTGACTGTTTCTCTCCTGGGGTCCCTGTTTCCCATGCCCAGGGTCATCTACGCCATGGCAGGAGATGGCCTGCTATTTAAGTTAGTGTCATTGTGTCTTCAACGTGAAGTTAATGTCTCAAACTGCATAAATTTGAGTCTCTGTACTTTTTTTCATGTTTGCAGATTCCTGGCAAATGTTTCCACGTACACAGAGACTCCTGCTGTAGCCTGTGTGGTTTCAGGATTTCTTGCTGCCCTGCTCAGTCTTTTGGTCAGCCTCAGAGACCTCATAGAGATGATGTCCATCGGAACACTGCTGGCCTATACTCTTGTAAGTGGTGGATAATGGAGGGTGGATATTCCCTATTGATGTTTACTGGATGTCCCTGTGTCTGCCTACTGTCAGTCATTCCAATAGCACCAGACAAAGTTTGCTGCTCTACATGACTTGCTCTGGATCCTAGAGAATAATTAGTTTTGGTTGCTGTGTGTTTTAGCTCATTCTTTTGAAACTGAGTGTGTGTGTGCCTGTCAATGACATCATCACCTATCTTGCTATGTCTCATTATTTTAACTTACTGACAGGCGACAATTTACCTGAGTTTATAAATCCTAGATCAGGGGATTCAAACATATGACCCGCTGGCCGTGTCCGGCTCGCCAGATGGTTCAATCCGGCCCAGTCATGAAGAGTAAAAATTATAAGGATGTTTAAAGAAACAAGCACATTTCTAGTCCATTCCTGTGGCGGGTTATGATTTTTTTTAAAGAAATAAACTAAATGCGCAATTCCGCCACTATGGGGTGCAAAGGAAAAGCAAAACAGGTGAAACAGCATATCTCTGCACGTGCCAAAAGCGAAACCAAACAGCTCTGTGTCTGAGTAAGATGTAATCTGGTTCCGTGCAAGCCTCACCACTGTTGACACCGTGACACCCTAACGACCAAAATATTGTCAAAAAAAAAAAAAAAAAGTTGAAGTGGTGTGCTGAGTTTTATTTGTTCATGGAGCTGAATGCAAAACCTGCATACTTAGTATGTCATCAACAGGTCGCAGTGCTCAAAGAATACATTCAGCACCACTATGAGACTCACCATAAAGAAAAGTTTCACCATTTGCAGTTTAGAAAAGAGAAGATTACCAACTATTAGCTGGACTGAAAAATAACCATCTGCATTTACTGCAGCCGTCAGTGACGCCAGTGATGGAGCAGTGACAAACACCTTAATGCAAACAAGTTGGAGCAAACATCATAACCATTTCAAGATGGTGAACTTATTGAAAAACACTGAAGGTCGTAGAAGTCTTGTGCCCCAAAAAGCAGTCGACCTTTGCCAACACGAGTCAATCAAGAATTACGATTACAGATCCAACATCTCTGAGGAGACTTGGGTGGCCAAATGAAGGAATCCAGTCATTTATTGATTTTCGGCCGCTGTTGATGATAGCACCAACATCACGGATGTTGCACAGCTGTGCATATTTATTAGAGGTGTTAAAGAGACCGTCACAGCGGAGTTATAGATTTGATGGCCACAACAACAGCTGATAGTCATAGTCAGCTCTCTAGTAACAGTGCTGGACGATGTTGGAGTGAACTGGTCATGTGATGTCCGTGTGGGTACTGATGGCGTCCCATCAAATGTCAGGAAGAAGGCAGGTGTAGGCAGAAACCAGAAAAAGATTCTTGGACATTTCATTGTGTTTTGCTCACTTGAATGACAGTAAATGTGTTTCTGCACAGGATCTGAATCCTGATATTGATGGATGGGTGAAGTTTCAGGAGAGAAAGGAGGTTAACTCCAAATTCTTATGTTCACAAATTATTGCAAGTTTAATTTAGTTTAAATTTTCATTGATTGCACATTTACATTTTAGGCAGGTGTTTCATTTTTTTTCTGTAGCCCCTCTTGAGTTTATTATCGGGATTGCTTCAGTGTCAGATGTAAAATATTGAGTCTGTATAAAATTGAATAAACCAATTTTTTTTTTAAGTGAAATGCATTTTATTTGAAATCCATTGGCCTCTGTGACTGAATGTGTAATAACAAGCGATTAGGCTACCATGTTGGTTGAGGCATTTACTGACTCTTGTCTCTACTGTTGACTGTATATGAGAACTGGACTGAATACCTCCTTCCCCTTTGCGTTCCAAACAGGAAGTACTTGCGGGCAAGCTAAAAGTATGTGGTCTCACGTCCAGCGTTTGAAATATTTAATTAACAGATTCACCCAAGCCTGCTTTCAAGTGGTAGGGGTGTTCACTCCAGATTGGTTAGAGTGGTTGCCATAGAATTGTTGACTCAAATCAACTCGGACCAATCTCTGCTTTCTGACGACATTTGGTTCCAACATGGTGACGTCTGTTTTGCCAGAAAAAGAATTAACTTCATTTCGTTAGAGCTGAAAGTAAGTCATTTTCTATGGGTGATGCCACACTCACGCGGTCCGGTACTCACATGCGGTCAATGGTTCCAACTTACGTTAAAGGCATCATGTCTTCATATTTTGTAAATATATATAAAATAATATTCGATTTGAAGTATTTCTAATCGCATTGTTTGCTGGAAAATGTTTGTGAAAATATCTATAAAACTTTCTATTTTTAAGCCAAAAACCATAGTGAAAACTGAAAAATTCTCTGTTGCTCCTTCTGCAGGTGAGCCTTTGCGTTCTACTTTTACGTTACCAACCTGAGAGCGACATTCACGGCTTTGTTAACTTTCTCTCTGAGGAGCAAAACAAGAAGAGAAAAGAGGGTGTGCTGGCTGAGTGTGAGAAGGATGCATGCTCACCCACCAGTGAAACAGACGAATATGGAGGCGTGCCAACTAACACCTGTGGAGCCAAGAACCTGCCCTCGTTGGGTGACAACGAAATGCTGATTGGCAAACCAGATAAAAACGCGTACACTGCCAGCCACCCCAACTACGGCACAGTGGACATAACCTCAGGCATTGAAGCGGAGGAGTCAGAAGAAGGGATGTCCCGACGGCTGAAGAAACTGATTGGACCACGTTACTACACTTTGAGGATTCGACTCGGGCTCCCTGGAAAAATGGACAGGCCAACTCCAGCAACAGGGAAAACCGTCACAGTGTGTGTGCTGCTGCTCTTCATCCTGAACTTTGCTTTCTGCTCCTTCATCATCTTTGGTGAGAACACAGCAACACACTTTTAACATACAAGTATGGTAGATTTCTATTCATCCATTCTCTCTTTTCCAGGGGCCAACAGTATTGGGGAGGGTCGTTGGTGGGCCTTATTACTATTAATCCTCCTCATCATCCTCATTGCACTTCTGGTTATCATCATCCTCCAGCAGCCAGAGAACCCAAAGCGATTGCCCTATATGGCTCCCTGTGTGCCATTTGTACCTGCTTCAGCCATGCTGGTCAACATCTACCTCATGCTTAAGCTGTCTGCAATCACCTGGATACGGTTTTCTGTCTGGTGCCTCGTGGGTAAGAAGCGACTCTGGTTGTTGACCAAACTCAGTAAATAAAGAATTAGGTTGACTTTTTCGATCATAAGTTGTGTCTTTCAGATTTATTCTTCAGGACTGCTAAAAGTCTTGTCTCCTTTTATTCAGGGGTGCTCATCTATTTTGGCTACGGCATGTGGAATAGCACACTGGAGATCACAGCCAGAGAAAACGAGGTGCACGCATCCACCTACCAGCGCTACGATCAAGGTGTGGACGAAGGTTTCTGCGGCTTTGATGACGACTTCTACCCGCCTACGTCTGACGCCTGGAGCGCACCAGGGGAGGGGTCAAAGACGTCTCCCCCTAAAGCAAAACCTGAAAGTGATGGCTTTGCATCAACAGATGGACCCAGAACCATTGCTAACAATGGCCTTGCAGAGGAAGATCCGATGGATTTCTGAAGGGACTGACTCTGAGAACCTGAATGTACTGCCTTGTCTGCTGCCTGGGGGGGTGGGAGGGGAACGACGTGTGACTGCACAAACAACTGCGTGCGTGTTTGCATGCCTGCATGTGTGTGTAAGTGTTTGTAAATCTGACCCTTGGGCTAGATGGTTTCTGGGCAGTTGAACACCTCGGCTTTAACCGTATTTACCAAAGCTTGCCACACAGTTCCAGTATAAGTGTGAACGTCAAGGACATGGGAGTCTTGATAACTTCCCTTACAGCTCGCTCAATGAAGTCAACAACAACAACATCCAACACAAAGAGAAGGCCAGGAAGAAAAGTGCAAACAAAACAAAAGATAAGATTAAATGTGCACCATGAATCATATGAATGTTCTCAGCCACTTGTGAACTGATTACAGACAGAAATAACACTGGAGGCATGAGTGTTACAAAGATGAGACAGTTGAATCAGCAACTCCTTTCCTGTTTCGAGCTTAGGTGGACAGAAAAGTTGGCTAACAGCACGGCATGCCCAGATGACTTCCTGGCCAGGTCTTTTTATGATCCTTTATTACGAAAAACACACCACACACACTGAAACTAAGTATGACACAAAAGCATTTCATACCTCTAACACAATTCTTTTATTTA
The DNA here is from genome assembly GCF_053564925.1 of Oryzias latipes. NCBI lineage: Eukaryota > Metazoa > Chordata > Actinopteri > Beloniformes > Adrianichthyidae > Oryzias > Oryzias latipes. Next base: position 25,253,440 of record NC_136258.1, read on the forward strand.
AAAAAAATCTAGCCTGTTTTTGCTTTTCTTTTGTTAAAATCTAGCCCAAGGGACTGAAATGGATATGGAAATGGGTGTTGATGTTTTCTGTGACAAATAGTTTTTGGACTTTGCTTGCAATAGTGCCTTCATATTCTGTATGTGACTTTCTGGTTTTGTCTGTTTTTCTACTTTCATTCTTGCTTGTGTATATGTGTGTACAGTGTCTACTGCGGGTGCACAAAAACCTTTTTATTTGTGGGTGAAAAGTGGGAATTTTTATGGCTGTGAATTTGAGTTAATTTGCTTGTTTTGTTTACCTTGTTATGTCCCAGCATGAAGCTCAGTACTCAACCCACCTTCAGAAAAGCATCCCATGGTGCTCTGTACAACACACGCTCATTATTGGGATTTAAAAGATTAGAAAGTTAACAAAAAAACTGTATCAGAAAAAAGGTGAGATCCTTGCTGGCAACCTAATGGAGCTTTTCCTTTTAACCAAAAATTTAGTTTGAGCAAATTAAGGAAACCAGTCAACACTTTTTCCTGTCTGTAGTTAAAAAGAAAATGAATCTAAATGTAGCTCTACTGTGTTCCAATGTCCTCCCACCATCACATTTTCCTCTGTTTTCTGTTTTTGACTCCTGCATCAGGAATTTTCCAACTCACAACGAGGACTTCCATATTTCTGATGGGGCAGTTGCACAACAATCCCACCCGTTTCATATTCATTCCTTTCTTTTGTTTGACTTACATTTGTGAACTCTGGCTATCATCAAGCCACTCAACCACAGTTCTTCCTTCATATGTGCGCAAGAACATTATAGTGGTTCAAATCAATCAGTTTTAAGTGATGTTTGCATCGAAGGCCTTGTCTGGTCAAAATGCCTGTGGACCTCTGCTATTTTGAAAATAGAATTGTTTTGTTTGTAGTATTATTTTGGCCTTGCCAAAAATTAACGTGAGCTCATTTAAAGACCTTAAAATCAGGCCATTGCTGCCCTCACAGTCAGAATGAATTTATGATTTCATGTGGTGATAAGCATAATAATACTAATCCTAAATCAGCATATTATTGTGTAAATGCAAATCTTTATTTTTATTTTTTGGAAAATGTAACTAAAGAGGGGACACAATTATAACCTTTGTGAAGATTACTGAGCTCCTTGGTCAGGTGAGCTCTATACTTATCTGTGCTATTTTTGCGTATTTTATTTTCTTGGAAACAGCTTGAGCATCACACTTTAGTCAGCCCTGTTCCACATTCACATTTAGTGTAAGATGCATGGCAACATTTTGCAACAGAGACACTGTCACATCATGAAACTAGGATTCCCAGGAAGCTATGATTATTGTTTTTAAATGGTGCACCAAACAAAGATCTAACTTTTTTCTGTCACTTTTCATGTTCAGCACAAAATAATCTGCAAATAATTTGCATCTAATTGTGAAATTTCAGAGTATAGGGAGCATAACATTGTTTGCAAACATGCAAGCAGATTGGACATGCTGTAGAAATGGATCTTGCACTGATCAGAGATTGGGAAATGCATATAAATCAGTTCACCATAAAAGGTCGCTAGATTGGACCCTGTGCAGACAGAAATATGATTAGACTGTGCAGAGTGCATTTCTCGCAGCATTAAGGTGCTCTGCATGACCCACATACTGTATATTGCTGCATCAGTCCCTTCCAGGGAAGCCTTATTTGTCCAATGCACTAAAAATGAGACTGCCACGCTAGCTAAAACCATGCTTTTAGTTCTGAGTCAACCCCCCCCCAGAAAAAAAAACCTGTAATGTCCTAAATCCCTTTGACAACGAGTGCAAGAATGAAATTGTAAAATAGATACTTAATTATAAGTAAGGAACAGCAAAGAGATGTTTTCAATGATTTGATCAAATAGATTTTTATGGTTTATGTGATTTTCTACCCAAATGTAAATGTAAATAATAAAGTAAAACATAGAATATGTCAGATTTTAGGAAGTTATAGTTAATTAAGAGTGTTCACCAATAAACTATATTTAGTTCAAATGGGACTAAATATTTGTTCATTTTTTGTTAAACCTTCTCTGTTCAAGCAAATGCTTTAAGAGTAACTGATGAATTTATTGAAAATGTTGATTGAAAGTCAACTCTTAGTTTTTAGGTTGCACATTAAAGATGACAAAATGTAGCTAATAAACTGTCAAACATTAATGAGATTAAAACCATCAGTGCTGAACGTGCGATTCTGTATATTGATCATGAAAATAATGGAACTTTCTTGCTATTTTATGCTTAACCAAAACAAGACACGTAGACTCAGGCAGTCCTACACCTTACTCTAAACTGTAATTAACTTCCCACATCTCCCTGCTTGCTGTGAGGATGAATGAATGAATGACTGATCGACATCGCTTTGTTCAGTGCTAATGTTTGTGAATGTGTGTTTGTGGTTTAGAGTGACTATCTGCTGAATGTAAAAGCATGCTTTGCGCACGAAGTCCAGTTGATAAATGTTGCAACTTGCATGCGGTGAGGCGTTCAAGCAGAACACAACTGACATTGAACCAAACCAACCAGAAGCTTTGATCTTTAACCTGCTTTGCTGCTCTTTTTCTGGAAGAACACATCAGTCCAAACGATCTTTGTTCTGCTTTATAGGACCCAACAAAACCAAATCAGACTTTATATGATGTTGCTTCTCTAAAAAGAATCATTCTTGGGCTAAAAAAGCAACTGTACAAAATTGTGTTCTGTTGGTCTTTTAGATAGGACCGCGTATCAACAACATTCCCACAATCTCTTTAATGTATCTACAGTACGCCTGTCTTTTTTATCAAACATCAAGCCAAAGTATTGATGTTTGTTTACTTTACACTTACTGTAGTTTCTTAAAAAAGGTGACACACCATACAACAGAGCTATATCCTTTTCTTAAAAATCTCTGCTTATAAGTTACTTTACCATAAAAGACTCGTTTTTTTTTTTGGTCTGTACCCTAATCATCAATCAGACCAGTGGTTTATTTAGGTCTTCTATTAGTTTCTGATGGTATTAAAGCTAAAAGATAAGACAGTATTGCCTTTCCGGCATTAGTTAGTCTTGCACAAAGCAGCAAGAGAAGCAGAAGTGAAGGAGTAAAACAAAAAGTATTTTTCTAAAGCTGTTTCCTACCCACAGGCCTTCCTTAACGATGGGTAAACTAAGTAAAATTATGCCTGTTTTGTTTTGGTACGAGGAAACGAGGGATTAAAGATAAAAGTCTATTTTTAACACTTGTCTGCAACAGTTGAACCGAAACATTGAATCTTTTTCTTTGAGGGATTTTAAAATTCTTGCTTTAGACATCCAGAGGAGTTCATGACGGAAAATTACAGAAACTTATTTTAGTACATTAGGATACAGAGAACATGTAATATTGCTTTCGAGTAAGCTACTGTTTGCTTGTTTTGTCTCGGAGAAGTGTACAATGCTCTTCCTGTGCTCTGTGTTCGCTGTGGCCGGTCGGTGTTGCACTTGTTAAGGTTGAATTCTCTCCCGACGACTCTGTATTCTTTTCTTCTCTTCGATATACTTTGGGAAAATGTTGTATAATATTGTTGTTTTAATGTTCTACTTTTTTTCTTTAAAGGTTTCTTCCATATGTGTGCTTCATTCACTCCTTGGTGCACTTTTGTTTCTCAGTTGTTGATGCATCCATGCAACAATGAAAATGATTTATTGCAAATACTACTCAGGCTGGTTCATTTGTTGCGTTTCGTACCTCAGTACTGGTTGAAGTGTGTAGATCACAATAATGAAAAAGACAAAAAAAGGTTTTGGTCTGGATCAGGGGTCTGCCGGCACCACTTGACGCTCTTTTCTATCTCCACTCTGGCTCTTTGGCTTTACAGAAACATGCCAAAAAGAATTAACTGGTCAATCAGTTATTTGACACACACTGTAATAAATCCAACTTAAATTTTTTGACTTAACAAAATCTTAGTTAGAATAATCTGAGTTCTGCTGATCAATTCAACAATTTAAGTCAGTTCAGTAAGTTAAGGTAGTTGTACACTTCAACATTATCTGTTGAGCTGTCTGTACTTATATATCAAAGTTGCAGTTCATAAAGTTCTGTGAACTTTTCTTTTTTAATTGTGAAACGCGGGAATGCTAACTTTTGGAGTTGGCATTGTCCACTGAGTGACTGGTTTGTCAAGAAGCGTCTGCAGAAGTTTTAACTCTTATTTACTGACAAAAGTATTCTAATCAATTATATATATGCATTTTATTTTGAAAGGAAATTGTATGTGCTTGTGTCTAAAGTAAAACATGTGGAAATTGTTGTATAGAGAAAAGTATAACACAGCTATAATTTAATTTTTGTAAACATTCAAAAGCTACATTTAAAGAAGTTTTGGTCAGTAAGAAATGGGACCAAATGTCTCTTTTCAGATACATTAAATTATAAATTATGATAAATTATGTAGTTTATTGTTTGGAAATTGATTTTTTTATCTATATTTCTTCATCTTCAACAAAAAAAATTCACTGCATTAATAAATAATACACATTTTTACAATACAAATACATAATTTGTGTTATATCTGGCACGAATAATAAACTGCGTAAGAAATAGATAGATTATGCATTCAGTTTCCCCTCAGGTTTATTGACATAGGCCACTTTTCATCAAGTCGGAACATTTCTGGGATTGTTTTTCTTTCTTTTCTTCACAGCTTTTGGGAGGATCTTTGTAAGTTTTGGGAGATTTTCTGAGCAGGAGTAAAACAAGCAAACCATGTCGGCGAACACCGGATCCTCCTGAACAAAACACTAGATCTCCCTTCAGAAAACAAGTGATAGCACTGGCTGGATTTGAGAGGAATAAACCGCTACGGCTGTTAGTCGATTAGAGGAAACAGATCCCGTGTTCAAACATTTCAACTGTGATGATGACAGGCCACAGTTTAAGACAGCCTTGTTACAGTGTATCATGGCAGTCAATACGGGACAGCTTGTTTGCTCCATGCCTCCTGTAGACCAGATCGCTCTGTGCCGGGAACAGCATCACATTGCGGGAACACACACCCTCAGATGACCCACCTGCATCCACAGGCGTGCCAGGAAATTCACATCAAAAATGACAGTATGTGAAATGCAGAAAAGATGATATCTTTGTGTCTGTTTCAGGATAAGCTGAGGACAAATGGAAGCACATTTTGTTTTCAGAGTTTCATATCTGTGCTGTTACTCAGTGACCTTGATGTTGTATCTGCTCTGTGTGGCTTCAGACTCATTGGAACAGGCTCTTCTGTGCTTCTCCCCCAGAAGGTCACTGTGGCAAATGACATTGCAACAGTGTTTCCTCTGCTTGGGATGATGGTAAATTGAGGATGTGTGTCACAGATGTGCAGCAGAACTGAAAAGAAAGCTCTACTTCTATTTTTGCATCTTCCTTCTGGGTTTTGACATAATCACATGGCAGAAAGAGCAGGTAAATAATTCAGAGGACAGATTTTCAAATCACTTTTTTATTTATTTGAAAAACAACAAACGTCTGTTGTTGACGCTGAATCCCCTCAGGAAAGTCCTTTGGAAAGCCACTGTGTGAAGGCAGCTTTCCTTTTTGTCACATTATTAGTATATGATAAACAGAAGTTAGTAGAAATTAAAAATAAGATTTGGTTTTTCTTTTCACATGACAGGATTACTCCTCAGGATGTTTTACAGTGCAAATTCTGACACTTTAACGCAAAACTTTTCGACTAAGCTAAGCTGTGAAAACAGCTACAACCAATGGAATCAGTTTAAAAGTTTTCAAAAACTGTCAGAGAATAATCAATATTTAAAAACAAAGTGAAAAAAAAGCATTTACAGTTATTTCAACCACAAAAATACAAAATGATTTCAGTTTATTTAAAAAATATTCATAAAAAATTATATTAAAAGAAAAAATAAGGAAAAAATGTAAAGAAAAACATTTTTTTTGAATAGATTTGAGTAATAGCAGGACAATAGACAGCTCTGCAGGCAGTCGATCAGGAGATGAGTGTATTACTGGAGCAAAGGAATTCTAGCCCAAATCACACCCAGCGGAGGATGAAAAAGCTCAACCCAAACAGTCTTTTTTCTATTGCTAATTAACTGTTTGTGTTTGTCATTTTCTCAATCTGCCATATCCCTTACGTCACTGGGTTACCGGAGCTCGTCCAGGCCACTGTTGGGCGAAGGCGGTGTACACACCAAGCAGGTCGCCGGTCTGTCGCAGAGCGTATGTTAATTCAAAACCATTTATGCAAGGAGTGAGTTTATCTGCATCTAAGCTGAATCTGAATGTAAGCGTCCTCTTTTGTTAAAACGCAAAGCCACAGTCCTTCATCCACATCCAGAAACCTCTCAGACGTGGGCGCTTTTGGCATGGTTGGTGGTGGAGGGGGCCGGCATTTGGCCTCCCCCCTGCTTTGAGTAGTTAAAGCGGTTGTTTTCCTGGTATGGGCGGGAAGATGGGGGAGAGGAATCGGATGAGCAGGCAAGGATGGCGCCACCCAGCAGGCAGAAAACGGTGCCCACCCATCCAGTGTAGAGAGAAAAGCCAAAGTACGTGAACTCCTGGTCATAGAAGGCGGCATAGGGAAACCAGATGGTGGACACTAAACCACATAATCCTGGTGAGACGAAAAAAGAATAGTTTAAGGATACGTAATATTTTAAACTCACAAAAATATTTTTATTGTGGGAGAAACGGTGATAGCAAAGCTATTTTTATCCACACTAGCACAGAATGTCTTTTGGTAATAATAGATATCATCTGCAGCTGTCTTTCCTAATGAACGACAGAAGTCCATTTTGGGACGAAGGAGGAGAAATGGAGGATTCTAATGCCAAGATTCTTTGGAAAGCACATTGAGATCCAACACCTCCACAAACTGGTGTGAACAATTTGAGGTGAACAGAAAGAAAAAAAAGCACAAAGATGTAAGACATCAGAAAAAATAGTTGCACAACCATGACGTTTAGAAACACAGATTCACCCCAACACTGGATATTAATCATTTGCAAAAAATGAGTATGACTGCTGAATTGGCTTTTTTAAATGTAAAAGCAGGCTTGCTCAACAATTAGGACTTCTTATATAATGAAAATATTGGTGCAATGAAAAGGCTTGGCCATCGCCTACAGTCACAACCCACAGCTTTTTTCAGCACAATAACAGGAGTTCTTTATTGTTTCAGGTGTAAAACCACCAAAGGCCCGTTGTGATTCACAACTACTGTCTCTAAAGGCCAAAGACTTGCAGCACATACAGGTTTTTTCCAGTTTTCAGCTAAAACATGTGCCTTTTTGAGTCATGTGTCCCCCCCCCCCCCCCATCTTTTTCTAGGAAACCAATGTGTGCATTTATGCACACACACATGTTGAAGTATAAATCTAAAAAGGACCAAATGCTTTTTAAATATTTGGTGCACTTTGCCTGTTTGGGCATCTCAAATATTTTAGGAAAGATCTTGAGTTCAGAGATGTCATCTATGTTTGTTTATTTATAAATAAGCCTCTATGAGCAAATGTGATAAATATGTGTGTGTGTGTTTGTTTTGAAGTATTTTATATATGCTTTATTAAATATAGGTTTTGAAGCTTTAAAAAATAATTATTGGCTTTTATCTTATTTTGTCCTGTTTTTATTTTTCATTTTTACAGACTGGAAAAGTGATCTGGACCGTGACTCTAAAACTGTGACACAATCCAAACCATCACTTTTTTAACAGTCACATCCCACAAAAACAACAATTTTGACTATGCCAGTTGTTCATATCCAGTCATATAAACAGGATATGTGAAAATTGATGAAAATGAAGATGTTAACTAAAATAATAATAATAATTAATATAATAATAATAACTGAAAATAATGTCTAAAAATATTTAAAATGTCTTTAAAAGCAAACCAGTATATTGATTTAAAATGTTAATCATTAGGAGCTGCATTTATTTTGTTTTTTTATTTTTTTGTAACCAATACAAGACCATTGACTTTTTTTTGTATTTTGGCTTCATAACGGTGCATCAGAGGTTTTTGAATGCTTGATCTCTTATTCACTTTGAACAGAGCAGCCAAAACCATGACGGATTAAAGTCTCATTAAAGACTTTCTGAAGTTCCTCCAGCCTTATGCTCAATTCTGCCACTGTTTGCCAAAGAAAGAACAACATATGTTAGATATTTTCCCCCGAACAAACACGAGGAAGAAGCACAGAAATCTTTCCAACTGAATCCCACCAACAGGAAGTGAACAAAAAAAAGAGCTGGGTGTTGGCTACAGGTTCAAGCTGTGACACATTTTACGTACCATAGCTGAAATGGGCAACATGGGAAGTGTGAAAAAAACAGAAAAAGCAGTGAAGAAAAAAAATCTCACTTTTCCAAAGTGGAGTTTCTAAGAAAAAAACAAGTCAGAGCGGCAGCTCAGTTCTCACTGATAACAGCTTTTGTTTGTGTAGATGCTGAGCTGTGGAAAGAATACAACACAGATGCAGGTGTTGGAGTTCAGTCCTTTTCCAGGAAAGAAGTCCGGGGAAAATGCTGCTCCGCCAAATATTTATAATTACAGTAATTTGGGCAGCGAGGGAGAGAATGTGTCTCCAGAAAAAGCTGGGTGTGGATGAGTGTAGGTGGGTGACAGGAATGTGATGGGGTCTGAAGGGAAGGGGTTCACGTGCTTGAGGCCCTCCATGTGTGTTACCCCCCTGGGAGGAAAAGCAGTCATACCTAACATCCTCTGCTCTGAAACCTGGAAGCATCTGAGGGGATGTTGGATCAGGTCAAAGTTTGGAAGTTTGGAGGATGTTGAGCTGAGTTTTTTTTCTTTTTTTTCTGCTCTGTCTGCAGAACTCATCTGCTTTCAGTGAGGATCTTACCAACTAGAAGAAGGAGAACCCCTCCCAGAATTGCACGCTTATTCTTGGAGCTCTGGAGGTCATTTCCAAGGTTGATGCAGGGCATGGACATGAGCAGAATTCCCGCCGCTGGGAGACCAAGGATGGAGGCTATGATCATCAGGGCTCGAGTGGTCTGAATGTAAACTGCAGGATCAGGAAAAATATCCATTAGGTATCAAAATGTAGACAGTTTTACTGAAATTTGACACAAAATGGTTGAAAGCAAATAAATAAGTTGCTGTGCAACTCAAGAAAACAAATTTTTTTTAGAGGTTATTTCTACCTGGCAGGTCAAAGATCTGAGTTAGGGACTGGCAGTGGGAATTTCCTGCGCGGAGTACACAGTTGGCCCAGGGACCCATGGCTCTATAGTCGTCCATCATCTTGCAGACGCTCATACCATGGTGGCATGTGTGCACCCAGTCGTTTGTAGCTGTGGCGATTATGATGCCCAGCCAACCGAGGAAGCCGAGGAGAAAGCCGCTCAGCTGGACACAAGAGTTTGCCATGGTGCTGAATGTGCGTAAGTGTCCCTTCTCCCAGGGTAGGAAAACTGTTGGAAAGTCTTTAAATGAAACACAAGTAAACTCACAAAAATCTGATTATTCCAAGAAAAAATCCCAGTTTAGTTCCCCAGTCCAGGTATTTCCATCAGAGACCCAGTCGCTCGCTTCCAAAGAGTGAAGCCGTAAAATACCATCGTAAGCTTTATGTAGAAAAATGTCCAAACTTTCAACCAATCAGAGTTCACACAGAAAAAAAACCCTCCTGTGTTTGTATGTGGTTGTCTTGGAAGCTGAGAATATTTAAAAAGAATGCTGCTTCCATCTGCTGGTCAGAGTGGACTTTTTCAAGTGTCCACCATAAATGTGTTACAAAGTCTGTCTATCTACTCTTCATGTGTAAAACGTTAGGATTTTGATAAAATAAGTTACTGATGCAGTAAAATCAACTGATTGAAAAAGTTTTGTTGACAAAACTGTGAGCTTTATTTTGGGTTTATTTTACGTGGTATTATTTTATGTGGTAATACATTACCACAATCAATCAGTCGTTGGTAATGGGAATGACCTAAACCATTTTAAAATAGTTTCAAAATAAAGTTGTTTTAATATTGCCAAAAGTAACATTTGGATAGAGGCACAGTAGGTTTATTTAACCCTTGTACTATCCTAGGCACTTTAACATTGGGAGTTGGGTCATCTAGACCCACTAGACAGTGCTCTGAACCTTTTTTCTTCAATGATTTGTGATCCTCACTGGTGTCCATGGATTACATGAAATCTTTCCACCTTTATCCACCTTGGTCATGCTAGGGAGAACACCTCAATGTAAGGGTGGGGTCATCTCAGATAGCACAAGGGTTACGATCAGGTTTTGGAGCATTTTACAAAAACCTAACGATTTTGAACAGAAATTGTTTTACTCTGCCTTTACATGACGTCACATCAAGGAACCACCAAAGTAGACGACACACACGATGACAATGGCAGAAGACACCGTGCAAAAAGTTTTCAAGCCATCATTATGGACCAATGTGCGGAAGCAATTTGGATTTTTTTACCCAAACGTTTTACAAAAAGTCACTAGCCATTTGAAGCCTTTCGTAAAATCCAATGACAACATGACTAATCTTTGTGACCCCAAAGGTGGAATTTTTATGTTGAAAAACAGCAGTGGGCTGAACTGTTTTCATTAATTCTTAAACACTTGTTTGTTTGTACACATATTTCATTTACACTTTTCATTTTTTGCAAGAAATCCCAGTAATCTGGAAAACTTCACCTGCCCTGTTCAGTATTCAGGTTTTTATCTCTGAGTCACACTAGGTGACGTTTTGGCTAAAGATGACCTGAATAATATTTAGGTCAGTGAATCAGATCGTTCAAAATGATTAAATATTGATTATAAATTGTATTGGCAACCACTAACTACTATATTAATCGAATCATTGTCAAAATGAATCGTTAAACCCCTAGTGGAAAAGGTTTTGATTTGATCACATCTTCCAATATAAATAACTTTGTTTCCACAGCAAGTCAGAGTTGGGCAAATTGACATCTGTGAATCCTAATGTTGCTGTAGAGGTTGGGATCTTGAACATGACTTTGTCATAGAGCCCAGGATCATCCTGCTATTTTTTTTTTTTTTGTGACAATTCGTTCCAGTCCCAAGGCTTCAAAATATACCCATATTATCACACTACCACCACCATGTTTTACTATTGCTATAATGCTAATTCTCTGTTGAACCAAAAAATTTAGAAGACCAAAAGTTCTTCTTTTCTTGGACTTGATAAAAAATATTTGTCCAAATGTGTTGGAGATCATTCAGATGCTTTTTTGTAAAATACAAGAAAAGCTATTTTTCTTTCTACACAGCTGTGTCTTTCTCCTTGAACTTTGTCATGAATCAGTATTTTTCAGTTGTTTCTGTGTTGCTGCATCATGAACTTCAAACTCAGCTGAGTCAAGTGAAGCCTGCTTTATTTTTTTTAGGTTGTTTTGCTTCTTTAGTGACCTTCTGGATGAGTCACTGTTGTGATCAAGGAGTCATTTTGGTCTCTCGTTAAGTCACATAAAGGTTTTCCACTCATCCAAATGATGTTTATTTGCAGATAATGACTCCGTCTGTGGTTCTCTAGAGTTCCGAAGCTACAAAAAGTTTGAACCTTTTACAAACATCAGTGTCTGTCTTTTATCTTTATTTGAATATCTAAAGATTTCAGCAGGACATTTTTCTCTCTTTTAATGGGATTTTCTTTTTTCTAAAAAACTGAGAGTAATTAGGTTTGTGTGTGATGAATTAAACAAAAGATGCAGATGAGCAGCGTTCATTTTGTGTTTATTTTGCAATTATGTGTCACCACAGGCTTTTCTAAAATTATTACTATAATAGTTTTAAAATTGCATATTATCTTGTATAGGATATCTCAATACCAATCCAATCAATAAATTCCAATCAGGAAAATTTTCAATATTGTAAGACAAACATGTAAACATATTGGACAATCAGTGATTTTCATGAAAGGAACAAATAAATAAATGAAATGACATGAATGAATTGGGCTACTTTAACTTACAGCACAGAGATATAATTATGACATAATTTTGGAAATAATAGTGCAAAAACAACATTAAAAATCCAATTTAATTTGACTCAAATAAAACAATTGCCAATTTTGTAATTTTATTATGCATTTTAAACGTTTCTTAATATTTGTGAACCTTCGTCGTTTTGAATTTTCCCCCCTTTCATCAACACAAACATATTTTATCTTCGTTTCTATTTCTTTTTGTGGAAAATTGATGACAGACTCTCTGTCCTTTATGTCTGTAAAACTATGCATGCTCAATTGAACTCAACGCCCATGTAATTTTGCTTTACCCTGAGGTGGTAAGTGAGCAGCCTCTGCTTGATTCATCCTGCCGGAGGTCAGAGCTTAGAACCACTGATTGATCATCTGAGTTATCAGCAGGGGGCAATATAACACAGCAGTGATCCCACATTGACATTCAGGCCTTGTAGGACAAATTGTTTCATTTCTCCTGTCCTTGCAGGATGGAGTCAAGTAGTTCTCCATCCCAAGAGCAGCAGCGTGGCACTCAGTGTAAGAGGAAAATGAGAATTGCTCAGCTGCTTTTGGTCTTCCTTCTACCTCCAAAAGTCTTTGGTCACATCCTGTTTTTTTTGGCCATGGATGCATGCATGTTCATATGCTGACAAACTACATAGTTAATTCATAAGTGTATTTACTTGGAAGAAGCTAATTAAAATCCTCTAGTTTGTTTATTTTTTTTGCCAAAGAAGTTTGACAGTTTAAATGACTTTTTTTGTACATTTGTCACCGCACTGGAGAACTTGTTTTCTCACCTCCTCTTACAAAATTTCAATTCAAGCAGGTGAAAAAAGAACAAGAAGTCATCAACGGCACAAGGACAAGTGTTTTGTACTAATGGCACTGTGTAATACATGCTTAATATTTCCTGCTGCTGCTTCAAAGGGAACAGCTTCCCCTGAAGATAATGAATTAAGGCGCTCACCTGGTGGATATCAAGTCGCATTCACCCGGCACAGCGTTGTAATGTTTTTAAAAGACGACAAGTTGCTCACTATCTTCACTTTGTGCTGTGCGGCAAATGAGTTTTACTCAAGATGTGAAAAAGAGCTGCGGGCGCTTAGTGGAGTTAAGGCAATTACAAAGTTCTACAACCCAATCTGCAAGCGCCTGACACTTCTCTGGTCACCCCTGCAGCCCTTTTTCCACCTCCAGCTGACACTCCAGCAGGGATTATCTGTCTTTTTGTGGTGGTTGCAGGTGGTTTGAGACTTGAGTCCTATTACTTATGACTTTATGCACAAAAGGAAGTCCACACAATAAAAAGAAGGAAATGAAAGCACATTTTTTTCTGTGTATTTAGACGCTGTAAGTGTCTTGTTTGTGCAGAAGCGATGAAATATAAACACATTATAGATGATTGGGGTAAATGGTTGGAGGCAGTCAGGCGCGTCAGGAGCGATACACTTCATCTCTCCTACCATCGCTCTGATCTCTGGTAACTCTCACTTTACAACCTCTGTCACTCATCTTCCTGATGCAGTGCGAGATAAGTGATGAATAAAAGACGATGAAGACTCTGCTGAGTCTTCTCAGCTCCATGGTTGTCAAAGTGAGTTTGCAGGTGTGGCTTAGGTTGAGGTTTGATTTTAATGCTCCAGCATAAGCGTGAGTCTGAGTGCGAGGAGAGAATCTACCCATGATTCCTTGAGTGATTCACCCAAGAAGTGCAGTACCAGGAGAATGGGAATATTATGCTAATGAGCTGAGGACGACAACGACAATGCTGACACAGAGGGATGATGGGATTCTGGTGGAGAAAGAGGGAAGGTGGGGGGTTCTCTGTGAGTGAAGAAGAGTGGAACCAAGATGGAGTAACTCTTCTCTTCCCCTTCAGGCTGTCAGGGATGTCATTTACTCAGCTGTGGGAGATGAAGAGCAATGACATGCTCTTTGTGCTGCAATCTAAATCTGCCGTTCTCAGCTCAGAGGTGGCGTTAGATCTTACAAAAACGAAGCAGTGAAGGAGGAAGAGGAGGGCCATCGCAGGTGGAAGGGGAGCTCGGTCAGGCCGCTGTGACTGAGTAGCAGCCACACTAGATGAGTCATCCAGCCCCACATGACAATCTTTTAAGTAGCTGTCTGGTCACATTCTGTGATTAACAGAGGCAGGAGCTAAGGCGAGATGATCAGCGTGAGTCAAGGGGAATTACAGACAAAAGGCAAAAGAAATGTTTTAAAGTCCCTCTCCAATCATCTTTTGATCTATTGTAATAGCATTCCCAGTGGTCTTTCATTTAGGATTATGGTGTTTTTGCCTAAATAAAAAAACAAACAAGAGTTAATGTTTGAGGGCACATTTTCTGCAGAGTGGCAGTTGTTCATCAGAAATTCGCCTCTGAGTTGAGGCCGGTGCTGTTGGGAGAGAGTAAGCCTTCCCCCATTTCCTATCATCCTTTTGTTTACTCTCTCACGCTACCTTAAAGCCCCTCACATCCCCTGTGGCAAAGCACTCGTAGTACCTACATCACTGCTACAGGCTTTTTCTATCCTAATTTTTTCTTTTTTTTTACTGTCATTTTTTTTGCCTGCTCCTGATTCACGGCAATTTGAATAAAGAAATAGTCAGAAATGCAATTTAAAACCCCATAAACCCCCATTGTAACAATAAAATCTGTCCAACACAAGAGGCCTTCAGCTCTGATCTGCTTGCTCAGCTGGTGGACAGGACAAGTAAAAGAAAGAAAGACAGAAAGAAAGAAAGGGTTAAGCAAACTACTCAAAAGTGGAAAACACTTCTGTTTGCGTTCACAAGTACCGGTTATTGTCAACATTTACCTGCTGGTGACACAAATACATTACTTTGGTTTTAAAGTTTTTATGACTGGACATAGTAATGCTATGGTCCTGATATCCTACCAATAGTCCTGCTATTCTTTGAAGAAGTTGGCAGACATGACTCTGCGTATTCATCATTCACATCACTCCCTGTCACGCTGTTGCTATCTGAGATTACAATCAGCTGCTGGGCGTGCATGATGCAACACAAAGTTTTTGAGCAAGACAAGATTTTCAAGCAGTTTTTTTTTTTTTTTTTTAAAGGGCCTGTATTCAACTTCCAGGCAAAGATGCCGTTTTTGTGTGTCTGACCAGAACAGAGGGACCGCGGTTACCGCAGTTGGAGCAGAGTTACAACTTGATTTGTGTGGAGGCCCACAAAGTGTCTACAGTGTAGCAGCCATCACTCACCGCTAACTGTGTTAGCCATTAGTAACAATTAATCTCAACAAACGCTGTTGGTCATTACACTCAATACATCACCACAGGCTCCACTAACTATATACCACGTGGAGCATAACGGAGTGGCCCAGCCAAGTCTCTCAGTGGGAGGAGAAGAGGGATACATATGTCATCCTCCATATGGCTGATGAAGTGGGAGTAAGGAAAGTTACAACTACAAACAGAAGAAGAGGAGGTAAAGAACAAAAAAGAAGGTGATTTATAACTCATTTTGCTCCTCTGGGACTGAGCAGAGCAGACTCTATCAACACTGTAAATACACCCTGGGTATTTGTCATAGTACTTTATTTATGCTGGGAATAGAGAGTCACACACTGTAGGTTGTAAAGGTGAGAAGAGAGAGATGAAAGAGTCTTTTCCCCCCAAAATACACCTGCTCCATTATGCTTCAGATGGTTTAAGTATAATCTAAAACTTCGCAAGAAAAACTTGAACACCTTTTCTTCTTCTTCGCCGTCTTTTATCATTTTGTCGCCTCCTTTGCATTTCCAAACCGCTTGAATTAACATCCTCATCATTCCGCTTTCCTATAATCCCCCCTTCCCCCTTCATCTCTGTTGTTACCAAGTGTGGGGGAAAATTTATTGCGTTTTACATGGAGAGGCTGTGCATGATCTAATATAGGAGATGGAGATGTTTTGGGCAGTGAGACAGAGGGAAGGAGAAGGAGCCAGGGAGATATATGGAGAGAGGGAGCCATGTCGTGACTAGTACATCATCTTGATGAGAAGCTCTGCAGCAATGGACTTAGCTGATGTTGGGCCATATGAGAACCTCTGAACTGCATTACAGTATTTAAAGAGATCCTTAGTTTTTAGACACATGATATTAGTCTAACATATTGACTCTGTATAAGAAAGATGTAACCTCCAAACCTGATGAGGCCAGTGTGGGGGCTAAACCACTTTCTACCTTTGACATAAATATTCTCTGACTTCTCCTATAGGACTCCGAAGTGCAAAAATGGAGTGGGACACACACATTACCCAAAGTTTGCTCTGGTCATTTTAACAGAGAACCAAATAGGGCAGACAAAGTATAAAGAAAGGTTTGATAACTCCAGACATCTATCCAGTCTTTGAACCCACTTAACCCCTTAACCCCTTTTGGGGCTCTGTGGTTGCTGGAACCAACCCAGCTACTATTAGGCAACCCTGAATGGGTCGCCAGTCTGTTGCAGGGCCACATACTCACTCGTGCTCACCTTGGGACTATTGAATCGGTTAGTTTAAAAGGGGCCCAAGTCCAAGAGGTTTGTTTTTCCAGGAAATGATTTTAATTGCATAGCTTAAAGGGAGGCTACACCAAATGATTAATACTTTACCCAGATTTAGCACCAGTTCATAGCTTACAAATGCTATAATATGAAGCACCTCACTTTTGACCCAAAAGTGGACTAGCAAACTAAAGTCTCTGGACTTGGGCCCTTCTTGAATTAAACAGTGGCACTGCCATATTGGACAACTAGTGCTGCCATCTATGGCAGTGTTTTTCAACCCGTGTGCCGCGGCACACTAGTGTGCCCTGGGAGATGGTCAAGTGTGCCGTGGGAAATTGCCCTCATTTACTGATCTAAAAACATTTCCCATCTCCAAGATATCAGCTCTGTGTTCATCCAAACAGGCCCTGATAAAACACTGAGTAGTTAGGAATATGAAAGATCATAAAATTATTTTTTCTTTGTGTTTATTTGATTCTAGTAAAGACATTTTGATAAGAATGATGGTACCGCGATTTAGCCGTAGCTTCAGCTGTTTCCTGAAAAGTCCAGCCCCTTTAACTGTCTCCACCAATCATTCTTGAAGGCTTAATCACATGTCATCAGTCTGACCAATCAGAAGTGGTTAAAGTCTTAACTTCCTTGTTCCAATTTAGCTCAAAAAGTACCAGCCAAAGCTCGTCTGCGGTGTAGCTTTCCATAGAATCCGGTATCAGACCGTGGAAAAAGTGAACAAAACAATGAAGCTCAGAGACGCTAGTCTCAGAGACGCTAGTCTTTCTGCCCTTTCTGCCCTCTCCCATGATGCATTGGGTTAAAGTGACAGTGCCTCAGCGTACAATGAGTCGTCCTTGTTAAACGTCTTGAAACCACAACGAACACACAGTGGTTAAATTTTCTAACTTAACTTTTATTACATCTTTTAGAAAATAAACTTCCTGCTTTTTCTGCCACAATTATCACAAAAATGCACGTGAGATTGCAGGGGGGGGGGGGGGGGGGGCTGTAGATCAATACAGACTTTGAGTTTCTGCTTTTTGTTTTGTTTTTGGGATGCTGGTGTGCCGCGGGATTTTTGTCAAGGTTAAAGTGTGCCGTGGCTCAAAAAAGGTTGAAAAACACTGATCTATGGGATAAAGCTAAACCCATGCAAGAGAAGCCCAAGTCCAGGAATTTAGCACTCAATGCATTTTAACCCTTGTGCTATCCTAGGCACTTTAACATTGGGAGTTGGGTCATCTAGACCCACTAGACAGTGCGCTGAACCTTTTTTCTTCAATGATTTGTGAACCTTACTGGTGTCCATGGATTATATGAAATCTTTCCACCTTTATCCACCTTTGTCAGGGTAGGGAGAACACATCAATGTAAGGGTGGGGTCATCTAAGATAGCACAAGGGTTACATGTCAAGTATCGTCAATACATTACAATGGACTTGGGACTTTTTTGCACACAATCAGATAGCTTTTCCCTTTAAGACCATAGAACATATAATATCACTATTTTTAAAAATTGTGGACCTGGGCCCCTTTTGAACTAACGATTCAATTTAGAGACAAGAGTAACTTATGAAGCTGGACTGTGGGAGTAAACCGGAGTTCTCCAGAGAAAACCCACGCATGCACGGGGAGAACATGCAAACTATAGCCGGGATTTGAACCAGGTCGTTCTAGATTTGAGGAGGGAACGGTAACCTCTCCTCCACTGTGCAGTCACTTCCACCCACCTGTCAAACAAAAAACAATCAAATTTAAAAACATCCAATATACTTGAGCTCCAACAATTAAAAAAAAAGAACTTGTACCGCCGCTTCCATTACAATGTTGTCATGAACATTAGGTAAAGCAATACACATCAAAAATGTCTTTGCAACCAGACTCAAAAATTGTTTATTTTTTATGTAAAATCAATCAGACTCATTGAAAACCTGCTCTCTTTTGAAACCGAGCTCTAGTGGTCACATGAAGAATTGCATTTGACAATCCCAAATTCACACCTGGAGGGTGGACGCTTGTTCAATACAGGCTTATAATAAATGGGAAATGAAAAGCTGCAGTAAAATCCTATGAACCAAGAAAAGGACTGTAATTCTATCATCAGTTGCTGCAACACATCACTGTCTGACCACTCAATCAAGTCAGTTAAGGCTTCACAATTCTGCATTCATTGCACTGTTGTGTCAATCTGCCCCCTTTCTCAAATCTGTCAAGCTGGATAACCCTCCCCCTCATCACAGGAAGTTTTTCGGTGATGGAAACTTTGTGCAGGTGGTATGATGTGTGCATCTGTTCTTGAGCTGCCTTCAACCCTACACCCCGCTCCCTGACCTGACACTCAAAGATCAAACCTTCACAACTCCTGATATAGATGATCAAAGTGGGGCTGGCTGGTGGTGTATACGCTTTGCATAGTGAATGCCCTGCGAATCCTTATCAGCTCACATCAAGTATGGAGTTCAGTAGTTCTTCGTTTTACGCTCTGGGACTTTGTGAACTCTTTCTTACTGATTTCCATGCAGTTCCCATGGCACACATCAACACAGCATCCTCCTATTATTATAATTTGCTTAACAAAGATGACCAGGGGGGTATTCCAGGAAGCATGTTTAAACTACCCTGACTTTAAGCCTGAACTCTGGATGAAATCCGCCTGAACTTGCTTACTCTGGGTGTGTCGGTTCCAAAAGACCGGATATGAGTTAGTGTAATTATGCTCGACTTGGTAACCCTGGGTTAATGCACGTGCACAGCAAGTACATAAAGACATTCTCAATGGATCGCCGATTTCCGGAGTCACCATGGAAACGCGTGGAGAAAAAAAGAGAGCGCTATACTTCAGTGAGATGGAGTTTGAGATTTTAATGACAGCGTATGAAGATTATAAGTCCATCAATAAAGTAACACGGCTGCATCAGCAAAAGAAAGAGTTTCTGCTTGTAGAAAAAGAACAAAGTAAATGCACGAGTTTCTGATATTTCTATTTTCCTTGCGACGCATATATATATATATATTATCCAATTTTGTCAACTTAACCATTGTGCTATCCTAGGCACTTTAACATTGGGAGTTGGGTCATCTAGACCGATTAAACAGTGCGCTGAACCTTTTTTCTTCAATGATTTGTGAACCTTACTGGTGTCCATGGATTACATGAAATCCTTCCACCTTTATCATGGTAGGGAGAACACGTCAATGCAAGGGTGGGGTCATCTAAGATAGCAAAAGGGTTAAATGAATTACTTCAATTGGTAACAAGTAATTGAGTTAAATTTATTCAACCTAATTTCGTATGTCTATAAAACTCAAATTTACATATTTATCCAACTAAATGTCATATTACTCCAATTCAATTAAATGTTTTTCCATCTTAATTTATTATAATTCTTGAACTGTCATATGTCTAAGTTTGAGCCATCTGCTATACTCATTTTTATAATAATGAAAAGAAAGAAACAATACATACAAATGCATACGTTTAAATACCAATTTTCCAACATTGTCATTAAAAGGGCATGAGAGTAGAGGTGCTATATAAATTCATCATCCTCTCCCTCCCTCTCACTCATGGTGCAGAGACTTAAGCATGTAGGACAAAATAACTTAGCAAAACACAGTAAAACAGCTTAACAATGAAAAACATTTGATCAAAAACCCACGCTTAAACCCCAAATCCTTCCAGACAGGCAAAGGGAATGGTATCCCACAATCCCTTGCGGTGCCGTTCTAACAGCAGCACCAAAGTTACACCTACTTATGTCATGGCCGCGATGACGAAACAGACCCAGTTGCTGAAACCCGGAAGGAGATAGGACTCAGGGACTTGGTTGTAAGTTTAATTAATATTAAACTTCCAAGAAATAAACTTAGAGCACGAGAGTCTGGTAGGAAGTTCCAGTGGGGTTTCCAGAAGAGCGTCTGTGGTTCAGCGCTGAGAATCCTGTGAGCGCGAGGACGCGCAGTGGCGGATGATCCTGAGCGCAGCAAGGAGGACTGCGTGGCTTGAACGGCCTGAGACGTGGAGGGGCCAGCAGCACCCGTGGAGAGTAGAACCTGAAGGCGTAGGACAAGGTAAGAGCGTGACTTGACTTGGGAAAACCGAGACTTAGCTTGAAGCCAGGCATAAGCACCGGAGAGCGTGTAATGGACTGGCGTAGAATGCTGGGATGGATCTCCTTATGAAGGTCTGCCGGTGATGAGGTGATGAGGTGCAGCTGGTTCCAATGAGCAGAGTAGGGAGGAGGGAGGCAGCTGACGGAGGACCCGTGACAACTTAATTGAATTAATTTGAATGAAAGTAAAATAACTGTCTGATAACTATGTGTTATTTTTAAGCTGACTTAACTAAAAAAAAGATTTATCTTTACTGAAGCAAATAATTAAGTTAGATCAAAGTAAAAAGTTTATCTTTCCAACATCCAAACGGGCTTCTTCATCCACTAAATTATCTTCAAATGGACACGTCATGCTGCTTCTGCTCTCTGAAAACAAACTAACCTTCAACTAAACCTGGTCCAGACCAGGTTATGTTCAGAGCATGAGTTGCTATGGCAACTAGACATACCCTGAAACATACCTCCATTTCTGGAACCGAAAGCTGAGGTTGTGCACTTCCTTAGCCTCATAACCTGCTTTCTGGAATACCTCCCAGGTATGGTCAAAGCTGCGTAACTACACTACACTCAGGATCAAATGCTATTACATGGGAAAGCCTTGATAACTTTGTTTCATAGGTAGTGAGTCACAAAAGATTAAATATTTACAAATGGGGCAGACAATCCACCAAATCATTCAAGCGAAAAAAACAGAATCAGGAAGGCAAGCAAAACAATACAAAAACTAAACGTAGTTTTTTTAGACAGAAAAAAATATTTGGCTTGCATCCCAAGCAGTTTTTAGTCAGCACATTCTCTTGAGTTTTCGACCAAGTTAGGTTTGATTTGATTTATTTTGAGCATTAATTGAGGACATTACAAAAAATAAAAAATAATCACACAAGCTCCAGCTTAATGTCAGACTGTTGCCTGTTTGGAAGGTCAGAAAATTATGGACCCAATGCTGCACCTAATTTCTAATCAGTTTAAAGGGGTTAGATTGGTGTGTTAAACCACCAAAAGGCTCCCAAGTATGGCTGTGACTGCAGTTCACTCCCCCCCACCCCCCCAGGGGATGATTCAAAGGCAGAGAACAAATTTCACACACCAAGTTGTGTGACAAATGGTGGGACTTAATATAAGACCACAAAATCCATTATGTTGCTGTTGCTCTTTATTCAAGGTTTGTCTTCTAAAACAACAACACTTTAAAGACAAAGACTCAATCAACAAGAATATCTGATTGATTGTGCCAGATTAAACTTTCAACTCCACGCCTGAGAATTTTATTTCCAAAGGATCTTTATCCGGGAAACTGATGAACTGGCTTCAGGAAATTGCATCCTATGTTAGCCCACTTCTTGAGAAACTCCTGTTTCCTGATTCCTTCTCTTCCAACAGCAGTAAAACTCTTCTTTTATAGTTGACTGAGTCATCGGCCTCAGTTATCCACTCCATCAAACTTGGCTGAAGGTAGGAATGTGATCCATAAAGTCTTTTCCTCATGGATTTGAAGTGCAATCCAAATCCACAAGGAATAGAATCCATAATCTATTTCATAGGAATTTGGATCGCACGTCAAAAGTGTGTTCACGGAATTTGAAACTTCACTTTAGACTCATCCAAAAAATATGTCAAGATTTAGTTTTTCACTTTAGTGGACCACTTTTAGAAGTCCTAAGGTTTGTCTTCCAACTGTTGCTTTTTCGACATAATGTGATCATGGTGGATTTTAATAACTGCTGAACATTAAGACTTCAAACAAAGACTTAGAAGTTGACTTAGATCTGTACAAAATTGTTTCTGAATAACAAAAAGCCTACAAGCATTGTCCCCAGTCATTTAAAATCAAGTTTAAGACCATTGAAAGTTATACCAATTGGATGCTTGTAACATTTCAGTCAGACAACTCTTGCAGAAGAATATTTATTTCACAACATCTTTAGGTTGACATTCACAATTTGATTCACAACTTCGTTTTGGCATAAGGCTCCGTTCAATTCCTTGAGACACTTATTTTTTCCATACACTTTCGGGTAACAACCCCCTTTACGGATCCCACAGGTGGAAGCCGGGGAGGAGGGAGGGGCAAAGAATGAGCGCTGAAGGTAAGAGAGAATGAACAATTGTACACCTGACTTAAATAGGACGCTAAGCAGGTGGGTTAATTAACTGACCCGCCCTAGGGGAGTAACCTGCAATTCTGCCGAGTGTCTGCCCGAAATGCGACGAGTCGCTATTTATGCTGTTTCTCTCTGGTATTCCAGCCTGCAACTTCTCTTCTCTAACTGTACTAATAGTTCTTGAATCCAAGCACAGAGCTTGTTTTTAGCAACAAAGATGCCAAAAATCTATACTACATGCTCACAACTAACAGAGTCAGCAACAGACCAGTGAACTTTGCGAACCATTTACTTGCTAAAGATAATTCCCTCCAGTGTTGGTCAACACAGCAACTGTGTTTATAGAGAGAAAATACTGGAGCTTTGTTTATAGGGTCATGCCAAACACCTTCCCAACTACTCTGTGTCTGCTGAAAAACACATTTTCCATATAAAATTTATAAGATGTGGCATTTTTGTGTTTATCTCTCCTTCTTTTCAGCCCCAAAACACAGGGAAAATCAATACTGTTAGAAAGAGAGGCAGTCTTGCAGTGCGATATAATTCCTGGGTCAGTCAGGCATTTGAAGCAGCTGCAGCAGGTCGGAGAGAATCAACGGGTTTTGCCGTCTTTCAAAGAAGCAGGAACCGACACTTCTGAGCGCGAGTCCTGACACCTGAGCCCAGATTCACCGTGGAGCCGCCTTACAGGGGATTTTCATTATTTCTTTTTCACATTAGAATAAATATAATGGACGGGGGCCAATGACCCAAGAAGATCATTAATTATGAACTCACTCGGGCGCTGATCCATACCTTTCCGTTCTTCAATTACCAGTTGACTGACAGGCATGTGGAAGCAGGGTCAAGCCAAAGCCTGGGCCTCCACCATGTATATTAGCCTAAATCTCCTTCCTCTCACCTCAGTACTTCTCTTTGGGAGTGGGACTCCTCTGGGAACCAGGCAGAGATTGAGTGCTCTATTGTTTCTGCTAATGCGCTTTAGCTGCCTGTCAAAGAGGCTGTTGGGAACTGCTCCAGCCTTAACCTCCAGCCTGTCTCTGACAATTACAATATTTGAACTATGAATGTGTGTGAACTGGTGTGTACATTAAGCATTCTTTTGTTGCATAGCAATCACACATTTTATATATGTTGGGCCCTTTTTGTTTTTGTTTAATAATTCGCCCTCAAATATTTACTTCAGTCTTATCAGTGTTTATCCTCCTCTACATGTTGACCTGCCTTTGGCTTTCCTTTAAAACTTGCATTTATTGCTTTCTCTCTAACCTTAACCCCGCCCCCACCCAAACATTTAAATTCATTTAAATGTATTTACCCCATATCTGCCTTTACTTTCTGACTGCCAACCTCGCTTTCTCCCCTCTTAAATAAACCAATTTAATCATGAAGGCTTCTGCGCCCCTGTGCATTACTGTGTGTATGTGCTTGCATCAGGAAGTAACTCTGTGGGTCTCCGCGTGTGACAGAGTGGGAGAAAAATCCTCTCAGGCTTCTGTGGGTGCTTGCAACCATGCACGTGCATCACTCACTTCCCCTGTTGGTGCTGGGTTCAGTGATGCCCAGAATTCTCATCCAAAACAGCGTGACCTTGCCAGTCAGCGAGTCAGTGGGCTGTGGCGTGGCACCTACCTGACCTCTTATGCCGTTTGTTTATACACGTGCAGAACTGTAGTTGCACAGGTGTGTTCCTATTTTCCTCACTTGTCTGTTTGTGCAACACCCACTGCAACAAACTAATATTTCTTCAAAGATTAGCATCAGTTTTTAAGCATTAGACCTTAATCTTAAAGAACAACTTCGATCATCTTTTGATCTATTGTGATAACACTTCTTTTTTCATGCTCTCCCGTTGGCTTACAGCCCCTCACACCCCCAACCCAACATTACCGGTTCAACAAAAATGTCGGGAAATATTGGAGGTATCCAACCGTACAGTGTGAACAGGATTTCATCGAAAAAATTCCACAAGAACATGTTAAAAACACCAAAAACAAGATCTTCCGCGAATTGGATCTTTTAAGACTTTTTTCGTCTCATTTTGAAAGATTTCTGTAACCATTTGAATAAGTGGCGTTGTGCAGGATGCATGTGATTTATGGGTCACATTTACACTGTTTTTCAACTTCTATAATGGACAAATAAAACTAATTTTGATCATGCATTTTATTTAAAAAGGGTAGAGGCAACATTGAATATTTATCAAGTTTTTTAGCCTGAAGCTACTACAGATAGAAAGTTGGATTTAAAAAAAAAGGCTTAAAAAGAGTCAAATTGTTGAATTTAAACTAAAAATGCTAATTTGAAAAAGGGTGCCATCTTCTGCAAAAAACAAAAAATAAAAAATAAAAATTCTCCTGAGCAAACATTTCTGACAAAAATAAACAAACAGTGTTTTATCAGTGAGGGCTTTCGTAAAATACGCCCGACTGAAGGCAAACAGCAACAATACAGCAGTGTACCATGTTTCCAGACAGGCCAGAATGAATGTGCGGAAGGAAATCCTGATCTTGCATTCCATCAATCATTCAGACAGCAGCTCCTCTGTGTGACTTTTGCTTTGATTCCCGTCTTTTGTGACAACTTCCTGCTTCCTGTGAGGGGGAGAGGGAGCTTAATTCATTTCTCACTAAAGGCAACCTGGCTGTGGGCCCTTCTGTGAAAAAACGCGTCTCCATCATCTCAGTATTTAAAATGGTCTGCATTGCTCTCTCTGGCCCTCATCTGTTCCGGCTGACATACTTCAGGGTTGTTTGTCACACAAACAACTTGTCATGCGAACGTGTCAACATCGGTCCACAAGGAAAGACGAATGAGGCCTTTTGCTGCACCTTTATACAGTTGCATGCGCCTGTCTGTCAAAACGTACACAAAAAAACATGAGGACAGCAGGGGGTGGCAAGGAAGAGGCTGAAATGATGCAAAGTGGTTCAAACTAACAAGGTTTCCAACTTACTTCGCCGCAAATGTTAACATTTCCAAGTAGTTTGTGCCAAAACCAAAGAAACATATTGTAATTTTATCTGTTTTGGTCTTTCCACTAGAGCATACATCTGGACTACAACTTTGACAGCTGTCACCACTCTGACAGCACGTTAACCTGCTGTCCAACTCCTGTAGATTCTGGCTGAAGTGGGTAAATCTCCCAGAAAGCTTGAGTTCATCGAGCAGCTTAAATTTGCCTGCCAAGTGGATGAGCTGTAGAGCAAAAATCCCAGCAACCTGAAGAACTGGTCAATAATTATGTACGACAAACAGATGAACACGTCTGCTTTAGCAGAGATGACACAAAGCTGCATGAAAACTTTCAGAATTTTAGGTAGATGCTGCTGAACCAGTTGTTTTAACTGAAATTCTCTTTTTCTCCATCCCGTTTTCCTCCCCATTCCCTTCTGCAGCCAGCGATAACAGCCGAAGTGATTTAGTATCAGCACAGTTGGTGAGGAAGAGGAAGAAGAGCAGAGCTGTCTAAAGAGGAGTAATAGATGGGTGGGCAAGGATCACAAGGGGATGCTGGAGGGATGTACAGCTGACAGTGGAGCTGAGCGAAATTGACCAAAAATGGGATGAATTCAATTTAAATGGATTTTCTTGAAAAGAAAAAACTAAAATTAATTAAAGTCAATTAATCCCCAAAATATGGAATTATCTGTGATCACTGGTGCTGTGCTCCAACACAGATCATTCAGTCTGCTTGCAGAGGTGCATCATGACACCCATACTTGGACCTGAGATGGTCATGGAAAGAGGGTTAAACAGGATGGAGAATGTTATTGATGTCAAAAACTAGTTCTTCCCATGAATAGAAAAAAATAAGAATACAAGACTGATCTGATCATAACACATATTTCTAACATGAAAACAAAATGGTTACTCTGGCTATTTGGTCAAGTCTCCTCCCAGAGGTCTTTTAATTAACATTATGCAATTTTTTGCCAAAATCAAGGAACCTTCTAGGACATAGTTTCTGCAGAGCATCATTAGCTTATTAAAAAAAAAATCACTTCTGAGTTGTGGGTGGGACTGTTGGCACCAGGTAAGCCTGCTTTTATATCCCATCATCCCTTTGTTTACACTCTCTCCCGCTAGCTTACAGCCCCAACCTAACATTAGATGTGCAACAAAGATTTAAAGCAATACTGGATCTATCCAACTGTATAGTTTTGATCCAGATACCAGCTCGAACAAAGATAATAAGGGTTACTAATATTTAATTGTCCACAAGTGGATGCATTGGAATGATGCATCCAATCGATTGTAGTTTGTTTGTAACAACTTCAAGCTTATTAAAACTGCATTTTATCATCTGCTCCTGATTCTCAATGATTTGGATTAAGACATACTCAGAAACACAGTTTTGATTTTAAGTTCCTTTATGTAAGTCCATCATGAGAAAAATGCAACAAAAACACGTTTAAACACACAATTTTCATTGGAGTGGATCTTTAAGATGCTAGAAATTTGGGTGGAAAAGACAATCTTGCTTGTCAAAAAGGTTAATTTGCAGGTATTTTCTGAATTTTCTTCGTGATTAAATATTATTGTGACAAAACAAATTAAATAAAACGGTATCTTGTTGATGTAGACAAGAGATGACTTGCAGCTGAAAAAAGACCTAAACACCATCCCTGTATCAGTGTCTGTATTAAAGTGTGTGTCTGTATTGGTGTGTGGGCTTGGATGGTAGAAGGAGTTTATTAATGAGGCTAAAGGCTAAATGACAAGAGATTGGCAGAAGGAAGCAGTGAAGTCACATTAATGATGCAGAAGTAACATCACACAGGTCAGCTAACCTCAGTTCCTGGGCTCAGAAGCCTCCTGTCTGTGGTGTTCATTCAAAAGGTCTTTATGTTTTAAGGGTTTAAACATTTGTTTTAACCTGTTTTTACAGACTTTTTGTCTAGCAAACTTCACAGAAACAAAGAGCAAAAGGTATTGTTCTGTTTTTCTACGTGTGTCATAGTTTCCCTCCTGTCCATGCTCTTTTTTTTGGTCCAGAATCTCCATGCTTCAGTTTAACCAAAATTTAGCCTCCCACCATTTTTTTTCCTTCTAATCAAGCTCATCATTCTCACCTCCCAGATCCAGTATTTCAGCTCAACTGAGACATTCACAAGTTGCCATTGTGCGATTTTCCTTTCAGTGGTCCCTCGCTATATCATGGTTC
Source organism: Oryzias latipes (assembly GCF_053564925.1). Taxonomy (NCBI): domain Eukaryota; kingdom Metazoa; phylum Chordata; class Actinopteri; order Beloniformes; family Adrianichthyidae; genus Oryzias; species Oryzias latipes. Next base: position 25,281,285 of record NC_136258.1, read on the forward strand.
CCCTTTCGAGGTCTTGATATTTTGCATATTTTTTTTCAGTGCAATCGTGCATTTCTCTTTATTTATACATTTTCGGCGCAATGTTCCGCATACTGATTAGTTGATGTTAATCCATCTCCTCCGTGCTGTGTCTTCTGTATAGAATGTGTTCAGTTTTGCAACATTTACATAAATGAGCATAAAAGAGCTTTTTCATTCCATCATACTGTGGTTATTTTTCTATGAAGGTTTGAACTTTCAGAGTTTGAACAAGAGAGAAAATTGTGAAAATGTTCATGTCTGTCTGAAAAAGTGAAAAAAGTGTGAAGTGAGTAGTTTTGCAGCGTTTAAACATGTATAATTCTATGGATTTTAGCCATAGCAAGGTACTTTCAGCCCCAGCAATTAATGAGGAACCACTGTACCTGCTTGACCTGTAATGGTAAATGTTTCTCAAGTTCCAAGTTTTGTAGTTTATGGCTGCTGCCTGACCTCCTGTTGCTGGACTGTATGTTACTGTACTTTGGATCGTACCTGACATCCCTTTGAGCCTGCTCCACCCAGTTTTGTTGGATGCACCACTCGTCTTTGAGTTTCATACCCTCGATTTTCGATAATTAATGGAGTTTCAGTTATTTTCTGTCGAGAAGAGATAAAATAACCAGACGTGACACTGAGGAGACCTCCACAGCCACTGAACTTCCTGGTGATTGACCTCCAACCCTCCAACCTTTTTCAAATATCATGTTAATGCTTCTGGCTTTGTTGTGTCAGTGTTGTCTGAACCATATCTATTCCGTCAGGGGCACAAGCAGTTTCTCTGGGAAGATTGTAACTAAACTACTGAGACGGGTGTGAAAAATGGTACAGCTATGTGCTACTTCCCCGATTGACCTTCAGCTGCCTGTACCAGTCTGATGACAGAATGCTTACTGATGAATAAACGTCTTGCTGCTTGGTTTCTCTAAAATTAGAAAAGAAGGATGAAGCAGATTTTCGCTGTTTGCTTAGTGTGATTCCTGCACCGAGGATCTCAAGGGTCAAAGAAATCCTGGAGCTAATGGCTGGCAGCTTTTACTCAGCATCTTCCCTGCATGTCCATTTGAGGATAAGGTTCACAGTCTCATCTACCTGCTCCCATGCTTTGCCTTTGAGTTGATTGCCTCTTCACCTGGAAATGGTTTTAAGCTTTGACATGCACACTTGAGTTTTGGGTCAGGCTTAACCTGCTTCCCATCAAGTTTAACACCTTTAAGCTTTACTCCCTACTTTAAGATGTAGCACTTCACACTGACCTGTTTGATCCTTTAACCATGTAGGGTAAACCACATCTACAGTGTGTGCTCAAACTTGGATCTGTTGGCTTAGTGCATTACCAATAAACCCATCCCACCAGTGTTCTTATAGTTTTCCCTCTAGGGCAGCCCTTTGGGGTTACTTTCTTGATGCACTCCTTAGCTTCATTGGTTTTCCCTCTCATGAGCTGCAGATTGGATAGCTAAACCTCAGTGCTCCACTTGCTGGTGCCCCCACCCCTATCTGAGCTGTCATCACACCTTTCCTGGTGGTCAATGGGGCTACTTCTGGTCCAAAGGTCGTGTCAAACTGAGTTAGTTTTAAACACAGACACCTAATGGGGCTTCTTATAAACATTATTAGCGATGCCAGCTGCAAATTTAGAGCTGTTTTTATTTATAACTGTTTTGTCTTTAATACTTGAAAAACACTAAGTGAAGAAAATTGTTAAATGTGAATTTTGATTCTTAATTAAAGACATTCTTACAAAGAAACCCCTCTTTGAACACATCACTCCTCACAATACTGATGTTTGCATATCTGGATTTTACTAAAGTGACACCCAGTTAATGGTCTTACCTTCTGACATTTTTCTAGTTTTTTGGGGTTATTTTTTATTTAAATAAAAAAACTTGCATTTTTAGGCCATATTTTCTCTGTATTTAAGACTGCAGTATTTACTCATTTGTTTCAGAACCAAGAGCATGGAGACATACTAAATTGTATATTTTGGATTGCATTCGTTCGGCTGCTCCCAATGTCAAACAAACCCATTTAGCTAGGTAGCCATCATAGCATGGCATATCACTATACATTATAATACTATACCAGCCTTTCAAATGACACTAGTGATTGAACTCTTAACCACTGACCTGGTTTATGCAGTGCAATGCTGCTGTGACTCACATTATCATAATTCCCTTTCATTTCAACGTGTCTGTTGGCACATTGTCAACAAAATGCTCAAAGGTGCCATAGCAGCTGCATGCGCAATGTGTCAAAATGGGTGTTGCATAACAATGTAAGTCTGCTTTCAACCATGTGTTGATTCCAAGTTGAGGTTCATAATGTTGCAGAAATCCCAATCATAATAGTCCCCCCACCTGCTGAGCTCAATATGTGATTGCATCACTGTGTTTCCTATTCTGTTCCAGCCAGTTTGAAATGGAGTTAATCTGGATTTATCAGACCGTGTGACCATTTCTGTTGCTCCAGAATTTAATTATTATGCTCCATTGCAAATGAAGCCTTTTGATTGAGCTCACAGAGGGTTTGCTAATCCTTTTTTTCTCGATATTTTTTCACGTTGTGTCCATTAAAATGCTCTTCCGCTTGTGGTTTTACAAAATTTTAAGAATATTTTTATAGCATGTTCATGAGCCTTTTTTGAGCAACCAAAATTCTTCAATTTAACAGGTTGTACTTTTTTATATGGTACTTTGGTTAATGAGGAGCACAAAAATTTCCTAAAGAAGAGTCCAACGAGGGAGGTTAATGTTGGAAATTAAAATTAAATTAGGAAATCATATTCAAAGTGTTCACTTTGAGCCTCATTAAGAGATTAATTGCAGTGGAACTTACATCTGAATTAAAATGAGCTGTTATGTATTGCACCTTTGAAAAATTGCATTTTTTGAAGACCACACTGGCAGCAAGTGACCTATCATCTTTCTAATTCAACGGACATCTCTGTTCCAACTGTGCTTCTGCAACTTTACTGATTGTAAAACAACAGAGCCCTAATTTTCTCTTCAATTTGTAGTGTATTTAATTCTTTGGAGAATCACATCCTTATCAGCACACAGCCAGGCAGAAGGAAATGGCTCTCCAGTCTCACAAAAGCTGCCTGCCGTAAATGCATGACACATAAACATATACAAGTCGATTTGACCACGAAAAACTCACAAGCATATATGTGCACTCAAATGAGAGTACACACAAAGACAAAGTGTTACCTGCTGAGCGGACCAGCCCCGTTAATGCATTCGTGTTTATGTGTTTCAGAGCATCAAAGCCTGGTGCTGTAGCCTGGCACTCCTCTTGCTCTGCAGCCTTAAGCTGCGTGAGGCAGAAGAAAGGGGATTTGCAAGTTCACCACCGGCTGCTAAAATGACTGTGATGCTTTGGCGAGTTCTGCTCGTGTGGGATTTAAGTGGCTGGGAAATTTAAGGACAGATTTTTTTTCTTCCTCTCCTGATTGAATCCACTGGCTGGTCTGTATTTGGTAAATTTATCACACAGATGAAACATGTAAAACCTGAAAGATGAAAGGGGGATTTAAGTACTTCCTTTTTGACTACTGATAATAAAATGTCACTTTGAAGACGAAATACTAAGTTCCTGCGGCTGCAGTGTCGGATTTTAAGTGCACATTAAACCAGGTTCATTTTGGCGCTTTGACCCTCATGAGGCTTATGTCTGAAACCATAAGCACACTACAAAAATGTCTGCAATACTATAGTTAAGGTTTTGCAGCAGCCTTTTAAATAATTGTCAGCTTCCAGATGAAATTCATTTAAAAAAAAAATCAATGGAAAAAGAAAAAAATATATAATAAACTCAATGGTGACAAAAATAGCTAACAAAATAAATAAACATAACGTTGGGCTTTAATTTGCAGTGGAAGGTCAATTGTTGTAATTGTATATTTAATGAGTTTGCTGTAACATAATTATGGAAACATTTCAGGCTCTGCAAACTATCATTTCTTCAACACGTTACCTTATCTTTCACATCAGTCTGCTTCTGAAAATAAGTCATGCCATATGATCTTAAGCATGTGTGAGGTGCATGCATAATCACAACTTCTGTTTAATATACAGGCAAAGGCAAGCGCGTTATTTCCTATTTTAGCTGTTAAGGTAGAAGCTCATCATTTCTATGTGATACTGCACAGCTTCTCCTGTTTTCCATATTTTGCACCAAGCTGCACGGTGGAGGGCTGCTTGTGGTTGTGTCTGTATGTGTGTCGGGTGGGGGGGTTCTCCTGATCCTCCAGTTTTCTCCCACTTTTTCCAAAAACATGTCAGGTAGCCTGGTGATTCCTGAGCGAACCAGTGAGCATGCTTGTTAGCCTTTGGAGGTCTTGTGATAGACTGGTAATCTGTCCCTGCTGCCCCCACCACCAAAACCACCACCTCTCAGTAAAATCCTAAACAGAACAGGAGATGGAGGGAGGGATGGATATTCAGCACTACAATATTTCCTAAATCTGTCCAAAGTGTCAGTTCTAGACTTCTCCTTATCCTTAAGTTAAGCCCGGGCCAGCTTAGACTGATAAGAAGAGCTAGCCGAGGGTCATATGCTTCTTATCCCCCGAGTGTGTGTCTCTGTGTGTGTGTTTCTGTGTGTGTTAGTCCGTATATGGACATCCTTACAGTCCCAAACAGAACAGAATGTGCTTGTTTGGCCAAACGCCTGTTTGTGTGTCAATATTCATTATGTGCCGACACTCCCTGTTTTGTCAGCACTGCTGATATGCAGAGGTGTTGAGAAAAGCAAGCGATCTGCTTTATCTCAGCCCAGTATAAGACTTTCCTCCGTGCAATCACGGGCCAATCCCATCTGCTGTCCCTGCACCTGCACCAAGATAGGGTCACCAAGATAACGACTATGCCTGTTGCTCTTTTGCTGAAATGTACTGGTGTGTGCATTTCTGCTCACTGCCTACAGCACGAGTAGCTCTGTATGTCCAAAAGATGTAAAAGCAGAATTACTGATTCAAGTTTTTTTCTTCCTGGAAACTAATTTCCATTCTTATATGTGGGAAGCCCCAGTATATTCCAGAACATTTCAAATCTTTCAGAACATATTAATTTAATAAACTGTTACAATACACTGGACAAGATTCATTCTTGCAGGCGACAACCTCAAACTTTATTAATTCCACTGACGGGGAAATGCTTGTTGTTCTGAATCTTCTCCATCTGTGGTGTTTTCTGGTTCACTTACATGTTGATGAAGCTACTGGCTGCCCCTGTCATAGAAATTACATTTGAATACTCCTCTTGTCTGCTTCACTATATTACATTGTTATGTCTATTGTGAACACCCCAAAGGTTCAGCCTTGTCTAGATATAAATGTATATTTTCGATCCACTATGATTGAAATAAATCTAGCATAGACTCAGAACATTGGGAATATATTAAAATATATTTCAAATACTGCATAAAAAAGCTTGAAATACAGAGAACATTCTGTTAATATGAGGATTTTTATTCATTTGGGGCATTCAGGCTTTACAGCCGAGACTGTAATTCTATTTTTTTGTACTTTTGCATTTTTTTTTCTGTCACTTTTCACTTTTATTTTTTTGTGTCGAAGTGGGAGCTTGTCTGTATTTATTTCTGCCATCTTTGTTTGCAGGTTTGTACCTAATTTTCCAAAGTATCTGACTGGGCGAGGATTTCTGGAGCAACTTCGGTTTGACATCCCCTTCCCAGCTGGAAGCAACAGAGCTTATATTTTCTCTGTTTTCGCAGGCTTAAAATAATTTTTTTTTTTAAATTGCTTTTTGCTGTAATAAATCCCAGGTTGCTTTGTTATTTTGTTTTTTTATTATTGTGTTACATCCTTCCTTTTACAATTAAGGAGATTAACTTAAATTGGGGGCTCGTCCGGGAATGTATTTGGTTTTTGTGTTGGACTATATTTGGTGGCCAGTTTTCTTTGTTTTGTGGTATGGCTTGGGGGTCTGTTTATTTGTTTATAGGCCTTCATTGTGTAGTTTCGAGGACAGTTTTTTTTATTATTATTATTATTGTGAGATCCCTTGTTGATAATAGTTTTTGATTTGGTTGATTTTATTTTGGATCCATGTTTGGAAAAAATGGATGAGCACACAAAAGCTGACTTCTTGAAAGCTGACTTAAATACATGATAAAGGTCATAAACAGGAAATAAAGGCTCTTGTGTAATGGCGGTTGGTGAAGCAGGGTGTGGTCCAGTCCTGACACAGAACAATTCAGCTGGACTCTAGCTGCTAGAGGGTGTGGCCAAAGGTGGTGTTCATGACTTCAGCTGTCACTGGAGCAAAATCGTCCACGCAGTTTCTGAGTTACAATACTAATCATGTTATTTCAGGAATAATTTTTTTTTCTTCTGCCAGATGGAGGAGAATTGTCATTACTGCAGATTCAAACAGAGCAGCATCCAAACCGGCTGTTTTTCACGTGGCTCTCTCAACAGGACCTTCATTATTTAACACGCAACTGTCATCTAATATTTAGTCGAGTGTGATCATTCATGGGTGGGAATTTGGAAAGATAAAATTGAAGTTGAAGAACTTCATTTTAAGAATAAAAATAATCAAATATAAAGCAGAGGAGACTGGAGCTGTTATCAGTTGTAATTCGGGGACATTTTTATGGGGGTGGGGTGCAGATGGGTCTAAGGAAAATCTTGAGGTGGTACACCAAATGGGGTTTAATGTGGTAACAAATTCATTTTATTCCAGCTATTGCCAGTTTGATAAATAACCTTTAAAGCATCATTATGCAAATTTGAGAAATACAAATAGGTTTCAGAAAGATTTGAATAATTTTTTAACAGAATTTTTAAGAATAGTGTTTACTGCAGGGTCTTCAAGATTGCTGGAAAACCTGTCCAGTCTCAAAGAAAATCCCATTTCTTTTTTTTACAATTCCTGGTCCCATTAAATGGACCATTTACATTAAGCAATATTTGTAAAATGGCATGGTTTATGCCTTCAGATCCTGTAGAGTCGCAGAAGTGAAGGACATCCACTCGTACAGAGATGACAGAAGAGCATAAGAATGAATTGCAGTCATCTTCTGTGTACAAGGGGAACTTAAAGTTTGTAGAAGGTGTTAACGGGAATTTGAATGGTGTCAAAGAAAACCCAAGGGTTTATCTTTAAGCAGAAAAATGCAGTGCATTAATGACACTATGTGGCTGCATTTAAAAAAAGACCTGAAGTCAAAAGAAGTACAGTGGCTCCTCAATGGCGACTTAATTCATGACTCGTCTTTGAGCAAACGGTGCGTGAACTCCATAATTTTCACAGAAAATGTTAAATATAATTCAACAGTGGTCACTCAATTGAATGGTACGACGGAGTATTAGGGCCACCAAAAAAAAACAAAAAGTAAAATTACGAGTTTTTATCTCGTAAATTTAGGAGATGAAAACTCGTAAATTTACGAGAAAAAACTCGTAATTTTCAAAGATTTTAAGTCGTAAATTTATGAGAAAAAAACTCGTAAATTTACGATATTAAGTGGATATAACGGGACATTTACTTCCGCATTGGTGTTCGGATCTGATGACAGGTTCATGACGTGAGGTGACAGATGAACTTCAGGGTTTGTGAATGAAAAGGGGATTAAAAGCTGCAGCGATCATCTGCACCAAAATGTTTCTCTGAGCTCCTTATTTTACATATAAAACTCCACTTTACTGACACTGAACCCCGGAAAGCCGCCTCTACTGACAATAATCTGATTTTGAGTCGCCAAAAGTTCAGAATCTCTTTGTTTTAAACCTTAATAATCCGGAAATAAAGCTTCACAAAAGGCTCCACATCTTTCATCTTCAAGCGATGCTCCGATAAACGGACAACTTCGGTGTTTTCTCCTTGTTAATCTATGACTTTTTTCTCGTAAATTTGCGAGAAAAAAGTCGTAATTTTCCTTTTTTTTTTTTTTTTTGGTGGCCCTAAAACTCCGTCGTAGAATGGCCTAAAGAATTAACTGATTAGTTTTTTAAGTCAGAAAAAAAAGGTGTTTGTATTTTTTTTAAAGCGGGGACAAAAACCTGCTGCATTAATTTAGATGAGTCTGAGGAGTCCTCAAAAATAAATGTAAACCATTAGGAAACACAGCATTCAATTTTTAAAAACTAAAAAAATTAGTTTTTTTACCTCCTCTTAAAATTTTGAGTCTTTCGGGTCAAAAGAATCCTAAAAAATTGTACCTTTGTAATAATGTGCATATTAAAGTACTTGGCACAATATTTATTACATTTTTAAGTCACTGGCAAAAAAAAGCAGATTCAAGACTGAAAAGGAAATTAAATTTGGGTAAAATGTGTCCAGAGACTAAGTCAAACAAAATTAGTATCATTATTTTTTTTCAAGGTTTTTTGCAAATTCATGGTAAATTATTTAAATCGCATTTAATCAGGCTTATTCATTTAAAGTCTCTGACAAAATATTCTCATTTATTTGGACATACTGTCCCCTGTAGGGTTTGGATTTGATGCTTCCAATTGAACCAACCACTTTTTAGAAACATTTTGCTACAGGCAGATAAGCTCTTAGGCAAACATATATTGATTCATTTATTATATAATAATTTGTTTGCAAATTGTTTCGAATATTAGACATTTTTAACATGACTTTTAGACATTTGTTGGTAATCCTGTAAAGGTTTCTTTAAGTAGGAGAGTCAAAGCCAGGGTCTCCTTTTCCTCTTTTTGTTTATCCTTCTAACGCTGTTCTGTCTGCTTTACTTTAGCGGTTGTTGTTGCTGGGCCCCATTCTTAGAATCTAGTTGAGCATAATAAGAACAAGAGCAATCTGCTTGGTTGACTGCTACTTAAAATGCAGAGAACAATGCAGATTTGTTTTCAGAGATAACAATTGAAGACTATTATGGAAGAAGGTCTGATTGTGTTAAAATGGACTATTTGCACTTTTAGGTTTCAAAACATTACAGTGACATGAAAATGCATGAGTCTGGTGAGAGTGGAATGTGTGGAAAGTCAGGCAGTGACCCCATGTTGCCAGTCTTTCATGTTAATCTGAAAGCTAACGGCCAGCTGGCTCCAGTAATGTTTTACCACACAAACCAGATCCTTTCTGCCTAACAAGAGCGTTTACTCTGCATCACAGCAAAAGCAGTCCCCTTGAAAAAAAAAAGGTAAGAGGAGAAACATTAATAATCTAATTGAGGAAGCTGCTGAGGGAGAAAGCTTTGCTTTCCGCCTGTACAGAAATTATATGGCTTTTAGATGATTTAAAGTTGGGCTTTTATGGTACTTCAGAGCAATCATATCTTGTGTAAAAGTTACTTTCTGTGCCCTTGTGAATCCTGTTACTTGTGTTTATTTTTTTATTTTATTTTATTTTTTTAAGATTTACAGTGCAAATTTGTGTAAGCTTCATTATTTAAAGACAAAGTTGGAAGAAGAACCACAGTGGCATTACTCAGTGTCTAAGCTAATAATGATACTGGACAAAAACAAAGCATCAATCATCCTGAAAACTTCAAAAGGCAGATCTATGTAAATTTGTGTATGTATAGATTTGGTAACCCAATTACCAATGTCTTAGTAGCAGAACTGTAAGATAAAAAGATATTAGGAGAAATGACGATTGTATTAACATTGACCATAACAGGACTAATGGCATTGGTGGCATCGGCCCATCCTTTTCAGCTCCTACTTTCCAGAAGACCTTTTACAACTCTACAAGATAGTTCTTATTACATTATTCTTAGGTATTCTTACCCTATAACTACATAAAGCCAGAATGAGACCTGAATGTTACATCACCTATAAAAAATGGCTTACTTCCGGCTCCAACTAAATGGAGTTTTTCTCAATCAAGTTTTTGAACGTTCAACATGTGACCAAATATTTTTATTAAAGACCCACTCCAATAAAAATTGCGTTTTTTTGTGTTTTTAACGTGTTCTTGTGGCATTTTCTGATGATATAGGACATAATTGTTGTCCATTAGGAGCAGACAAAAAAAAGGGTCGTTTGAAAAGAGCGCATTTGTGACGTAGAAAATACGGTAGGCAGGCCACAGGAGCTGTGCTCCGCCCCATTCTGATGCATCCTCGAGATCCATATGAACTGTGCTGGAGATTCAGGTTCTGACTTTGTGTTTTGCAGCTCAAAAGGTAAACCTTTGAGAAGGGCAACTGAAATCCAGAGAACATTTGCTCTATTACTGACTATTCTGTGTTTGTTTCTTCTCATTCCATCAAATTTCATCTCAAACCAATAAAGATGTACTTTCGCAATCTGGAGCAATTACTGTTATAAATAAGATGAATTTCCTCTGTGAATGTAATTTAGGTAAATATGGTATTGACAGGTGGTTGGAATAACCGTTGGAAAAAAGTTAAAGTGAGCCAGACATCTATTTGATATTCTTTTCAGTATGAGGAGGTTCTGTCTTTGATGTCAGAATTTTGAGGAGAATTATTGATTCCCATCTAATCCTGCTGTGAATTGAGTCCAATGAGAATGAATTAGGCGGAATGAAACACAAATTACCTTTGAATATGTGTGTCCCTCTCTTTTGTTGCCCCATCTTGACACACTTCTTCTTTGATGACAAACTATGTTTCATACTGAAGAGGAATTCTCAGATTAGATTTATCGAGATGGAATCACGTTTCTCATTAGATGCTACTTTGGGATCATTTTTTTCCCCGTCCGTCTAACTGAGTGAGTTCACACGAGCGGATCAATAGACGACTGTGTTTACTCTGTGAAACAAACTCACCCAGCAGGCCATTATACTCTGTCTCACAGTGTGATGGTAAAAATGCATCATAACCTTCCTCCATCGGGCGTGATCCCTGGAAATTGATTAGAGGGTTATTGATACTCACTGTGGCTTGTCACAGTGTAGAAAAATGATATGAGGAATTTTCTGCCGCTGACATCCCAATTTTCTGTTTGTTCTATTTGTTACTGAAATGCTGATCCCGATTTAGCAGCAATCTCAGTTGGAATGGCAAATCATATTGATCTCAGAAATACTGGAGCATCTCTGCATGCTGTGTTCAGATCTAAAGAGCTAACTATTTTCTTTTATGATCAGTATTCATTATATGTCAGTTTAGAACTCAATTATGAATGGTAGTAATTAACAACCTGCCCCTGTGATGAATGGTTATCATTGTGCTGGGTGGCGCATTGTGTCGACAGCGACAGCGGTTTACGATATCATTCCTCCTCGAAGCCCTTTTGCAACATGACACCCTGTGACCCCCCCTGCTCCTTATACATTTTCTGTTTCTGCTGATTTTCTGCTAATCAATGAGCTACACTGTCTGCAGAGATGATACAGCAACACAAAGGTAATGCATCACTAATGGAAGGTTGTCAGCGAAAACTGATGGGTTTTTTCTCCCAATTTTTCTTCCCCCAATTTTCAATTTTGCAGCGAAACTGTACCAGGATGGCTATTTTAAGAACCTCTAAAGTTTGAAGATGAAGTAACCCCAACTCACGGTGACAGACTTTTGCACAACTTTAAAAAAATTGATGTGTTGTCTTTCAAAAGAGGTCAGCAATTTAACTTTACCACAGTGTAGCAATCTCATTTTTTATGTGGGTCTGCAGGAAAAAGTTTCTGCAAAATATTTTTAAATGGACAGGGGTTGATGACTTTGGGTCTTTTTTAGTAGTTGTTGGACATTTGGGAAATGATCAATGTGTTTCTGCCAGAGTTGTCTTGTTTTTTTTTTTTTGCCGTTTGTGAAGTTAAATGAACATGAATATGGTAAAAAAAAAAAAAAAAAAAAGAAACTGTTGTTAAAAAAGTCACATAAAAATCAGTTTAAAAAGTAGATTTGGAATTTAAATACTGAATTGGCCCTTAGGTTGAAACACAAACCTGCCTTTCTTGTTACCTACCTCAGCCAACCTAGGTACAAAGAAGCTGGAGCACTTACAGTGTGTAGCATCGTATCTAAACAATCATCTAGGATGTCAAGAAGACAAAAAGCATGGTTTCAGATATCAGAACATGTACCTGCGTGACTCAAAGGAAGAGCCTTTCCATTGTGGTAGGAGGTAGAAGTAGAGGAAAACTACATAAATCTGTGTGTTCAGCTGGACAACAGTCTGAACTAGAAATGCACCTATGAGACAAGAAAGCACAAAGCAGATGGACTTCTGAGGAGCGCTCAGGTGATCAATGCTTGAAGTAATATGCTGCAAATCTTTACTGAGGTGCCAGCATTCGTCAGAGACTGAGAGCATCTGCGCAAGCTGTGAAAGAAGGCTGCATCCGCTCCAGGATGAACGTTTTAGAGCACATTATCTGGAGAATCTCTCATACAACAATGTCTTTAGAAAGAGGTTTCCGGCAGGTTTATGGTTTCTGTAGAAAGTTATTCGTACCTACAGCATCTGCAATCAGCAATTACTGTTTATTGACAAAACTGTCATACTATTGAGGATTTAATGACAAGCCTCACAGTTTTGTTTTAAATCAACAAAGAAGTTTATCCAAAGATAGTCATTTCCTTTTACTTCTGGTGATGTTTGTATGAAAACAGCATTTGTCTGGGTAGAAAACAGTCTTGTGTATCATAAGAGTTGGGTGTTCTCCCTTGTGCCATCCTATGGGGTCAAGATGACCATTGACATGTTCTCCCTACCATGACAAAGGTGGAGAGGATTTCATGTATTCCATGGAAACCAGTGAAGATCATAAATCATTGAAGAAAAAAGTTCAGCGCACTGTCTTGTGGGGTCTAGATGACCTGACTCTCAATATCAAAGTGTCTAGGATAACACAAGGGTTATACTTTTTTTTTTTCCATTCTTTTGCCATTCATTGTTTTTTTGATGGACTGGATAATTGAACCCCGAAAAAACATGACGTAATTTGAACAATTTATTCTTAAGTAGTGATGCAGCCACAGCAGCCTGACATTTCCTCATGTTGGCCAGCAGCCTGGTCACACACTTCTGTACGATGGACTGATATTCCTCCACCAGCTTTTGTTACAAGTTAGCCAACAAGTTTTTTTTCTTTGTACTGGCAAGCGACCATTTCATATTATCACCTCCAGATTCGGAAGTTGCCGTCTAACATACCCTGCTACATACAGGCGAGTGTTTACACCTTAGAGTGTGATCCAGCAGAAATAATGTGGGATTGTTGTTGGCTGCAGAGATGCATCTTTAAGTCTCTCTTCCTGGAGTATTTTCACAATTCTGACAAACTTTCTTTCTTTTTCGGTGATGGAATACCTGACCCATACTATAATGCAGACTCCACCATACAATGCTAACTTTTCACTTTACCCTCATGATTTAGGTGGTGGATTAAATCTCGACCCAGAGCTCCATCTTCACAGATGACCTATCAAAATACGAAGATACCAAAAGTTCAAAGCGCAATCTATAGACGACTAACAATAACCCGAAAAATGATGTGCATTTCAGTCGAAATTGTGGAATAAAATAGAGGAGAGTATCAAAAGGAGTAAAAATGTAACAAAATGTAAAAAAGAATACACACTTAACCCTTGTGCTATCTTAGATGAGCCCACCCTTACATTGATGTGTTCTCCCTACCATGACAAAGGTGGATAAAGGTGGAAAGATTTCATGTAATCCATGGACACCAGAGAAGATCACAAATCATTGAAGAAAAAAGGTTCAGCGCACTGTCTAGTGGTACTAGATGACCCAACTCCCAATGTTAAAGTGCCTAGGATAGCACAAGGGTTGAAATGTGGGAAATGGATGAATGAAAAAATGGGAAGTCTAATTGAACAACGTACGGACAATGAGGACTTTATGATATTGGGTTGGTAAACCTTGATGCCTTTATTCCTTAATTCTTGTGTGTTCATGTGAATGATGTTTAACGTGTAAGAAGGTATAAATAAAGTATAGTAGGGAACTTATAGATTTTTACTTCTGCACACTCCTTTTCGAGCACCTTGACACTTTTTAATTCAAGCAATCAATCAAGGCAAATATGACATTATATATATATATATATATATATATATATATATATATATATATATATATATATATATATATATATATATATATATATGTATATATATATATATACATATATATATATATATATATATGTATATATATATATATACATATATATATATATATATACACATGTACATATTACTCTGCGTCCGGACCTTTTCCCTTTGGTTTAATTGTGTGGGCGGCCGTGGTGCAGCGGTAGGCGGGCTCCTGTGTTTGGCAGCGGAGCCGCCACCAGTGTGTGAATGTGTGAGTGAATGTGTGTGACTGGGTGAATGGGTCTGTGACTGTAAAGCGCTTTGTCCTTGTAGGAAGAAAGGCGCTATATAAGTATACGCCATTTACTTTTTTACCATTTACCATTCATACAGACTTGCCTACATCGTGGAGCTGACAGTCCCGTGGGAGGGCTCCTTTGACGAAGCTTATGAGCAAAAGAAACTACGCTTTTCCAACTTAGCAGCTGAGTCAGAGGACACAGCCTGGAACAACAGGGTGCGCCCAGTGGAAGTGGGATGCAGGGGCTTTGTCGCCAGTACAATTACTAGGCTCTTCAGAGAAGTTGGAATCAGAGGACGGGCACACTGACAGGTTATAAAAGAACTGACCAACAACGCTAAGATGGCGAGCCATTGGCTGTGGCTGAGGAGAAGTGACATCACATGGACAAAAATGACCAAATAGCAGCGAGACAGACACCCAGGCTTGATCAACCTACGGTGGGCCTACCTTAGCGGAGGGTGTATTGTGATAAACGGCCGAAACACCCTAAGGTGTTGGGGTGCACAACTGATGATGTCTCTCACTGGCAAAGTTAATGGAAGTCCAAGAACCTCAAGTGCTCCGGAAATTTAAAGTGGTAAATGTGAGGGATTGTAAAACCTAGTCATTTCTACAAAAAGATTACAAGATTTCATATACAGTTGTAAAGAATACAATTATTACTCTTAATCATAGACATAGTAGCTCTTTGGCATACAGCACATGACACAATGAAACCATAACATCATAGGTTTGTCAAAAGCTTGAAAGGGAGTGGGACGAAACAAACTTATAGAATCCCACCATTGCTTAGCTTTACTTAATTTTTTTCTGTTTGTTTGTTTACATAAATTATCATTATCCAGTTCTTTTTTTTTTTTTTTTCAACTTGTCCTGTCCAACAGCTGGGCAGTCAGATGAGAGCTGAGGGCCTCTTGGGTTGGACATATTTTACTTTAACAAGAGGGGTTATTAATCTTCAGACAAACCAAAGGTATGTCTGAATAAACCCCTTTTGTAATCGAGGCCAAACTTTATTAATTTCAAACATGTCTGAAAATCTTTGGTGTTAGACCGGACGGAAAAGGAAAGAGGGGAAGAAGAGAGAGGGACGTTAGAGAGAGGGGGGTAGGGGGTGATAATAGGAGGGGAAGGGGGATAAGACCATGAAGCAGCATAAAGCAACAAGTTTACTGGTTGTTAATCATTATGGTAAGGTTTAAATGTAAAAAAAAGAAAAAGAAAAAAAAGGGCGGAGCCTGTCCACACACACACTCAAATGTTATAAACACACCTGTTAGTTGCAAAAATGTCCACCTGTCGACATGTACACAAAACAGATAATGTTCACACGCATACTTATGCCTTAAAACCAACTAGTGTGAAATATTTCAGTCATTCAGTCTGTTGAGCTAACACCTGTGCTCAGGTGAGTGTTTATGTTCTTCTAAAATGGATGGTGGAACGTGAAAAGAAGGAGGGAGAGTGCCCAGCCATCCCCACCCCAAGACCCCCACCGCACCAGCAGCGGCAGCCGGAATCCCCCCAACGCCACACGGGAACCGGCAGGGAACAACCGCCGCCCGGGCGACCAAGCCCGCCACCCAGGCCGGGGCCAGCAGGGCCGCCGCAAGGCCCCCAGAGCCAGAGGGCAGGGAGGCACGGAGGGAAAGAGGGGGCCGCCCCAGCCCAACCAGGAGAGCAGCCCCCCCGCCGCGCCGGGAGAACCCAACGCAGGGCCCCACCGGAGAAGGACGCCCACAGCCCCAGACGAGCACCCCACCACCACCCAGGAGTTCCGGGCATCCCCCCGCCCCAACCCCAGGTACGAGCCAGGACCCCCCAAGGGAGACCCACTCCGCACTCCAGGCAGCCATCCGCCCGGCCGACGGTTGGTCCAGGGAGGAGCGAGGCAGGGGCCCGCCCCCGCCCAGGAGGGGGGAACCCCGGGGAAAAAAGAGGGCCCACAAGGGGTGTTGTAAATATGGCCCGACCAGGGTCGGCCACAGTTGGAAATTTGGCGGGGCCCAGCACTCAGGAGCAAGGACCAGAACCCACCCCCCAGGGACACGAACACCCCCGGCTCAGATGTAATGTGAACCCCCCCACCGCGCGGAGAGAGCACCGCCGGGCCCAGGAAGCCGGCGGTGCTCATTATCATTATCCAGTTCTTAACTTCGGACTGGTTATGTATACTTTACCAACACAGATTTCGGGCGTAAAAAAATTTGTAAGTATCAATAAATCAAATGACAAAGAGAATCTTCTTAATTATGTAAGTAGACATATCTTTATTTCAGAAATCATTGTAACATATCCAGTTCAAATATCAAAAATAAGTGCCAAAAATTTAAAATAAAATGTTATCAAATCAAATCAAAAAGAAAGACAGTAGGTTTTTTGATTGGATGTGGTTTACAGCAATGGCAATGTTGTAATAAAACCGTAATCTATCCAAAACAACTTCAATTTCCCAGTATTCTGATTTAGTTTGTGCTCATATGTGATTTAAAAAAGGGTTTATTTAAAGTTTGCAGTTTGAAAAAAAATAAAGTCAGTGTTAAATCTACTGCACTAACAGAGCTCCCTTATAGAAAATGTAGCTACACATTTCTTTTCAAGGCCTCAGTGATAGGTTTCTTTCTCAAGAGAGCCACTTGTGATGAAGTTTTGAGATGAAAAAAAGAGGTATTTAAGCTATTCATTAACCGAATGTTTTAATTATACAAAAAGGATGCACATTTTTCTGTTTTTAACCGTTTTTTGTAACATGCCACGGCAATGTTACTCTAATTAATATGTGCCAAAGCTGCAGAATCGCAGCCACAGAGGAGGAAAGGTTTAGGAGTTGCTACTCTAATATGCAGAACGTACTTTTTCATGGCCTTCAGTATAATTGGACCATTAAACTCCTTAGCTTAATGGACATGCAGCCAATTCCTTTTGTAAGTTCTTCATCATGTGAGCAGAAAACAAAGCCGTGCGAGCGACGCTCTCAATGGAACAGGACATCCTTGGGACGCAAAATAAAACAACCTGATTTCACTTCAGTCTGGCTGAATTGCACTCGCAGAGGACACAGACCAAGGCACCGCAAGGCTCTGTTTGTGTTCAGGCAGTAATTTTTCACTACATAGCATGAAATGTAAGCATTTTAATTATTATGTTAATGTTAAACCATTGCATCTGAGAAAATTCTGCATAATAAAAATGCTGTAATTTCTGAAGCCTTTCACTGCACTCTCAAATTAAAGCCGAGCGCCTGCATTCCTCATCTGTACTTATCATACAAATATATATTTGGGGATCATTTTTTGGCACAGCCACTTCCAAAATAAATCCTGCACACTTGGCTTCCTTTAATTTTATGTGTTCACATCTATGCTATGAAGCAAACATGAAGTGAGATCTTAAGGCACATTAATATTTCTCCTGCTTAAAGTCCCACTCCCATCGCATTTTGATGTATCATAAAAGTGTTCCCAGGGGTTTTTCATTTATGATTATGCCATTTTTGGGCAAAATCAAAAAATCCTGTGTTGTTTTGAAGGACATATTGTCTGCAGAGCAGCAGTAGTTCATTAGAAATTCACCTCTGAGTTATGGGCAGGATTGTTGGTGCAGTCTCAGCCTCCCCACACTTCTCATGATCCCTTTGTTTACGCTTTCTCCCACTAGCTTACAGCCCCTCACATCGTCAATCCAACAGCAGCAACTTAACAAAAAAGGCTAGAAATATTGGAGCTATCCAGTCGTATAATTTGGAGCCAGATGCCAACTTGAAGGAGGAAAACCAAGACCTATACAGATTCATTTGCAAGGTGATGTACCAATTCGGAGCAGAGCAGGGAGCTTGTAGCCTCCAATTGTAACACCTACATCATTCCAACTGCATTTTTTTCATCTGTTCCTGATTCACAATGATTTAAATAAATAAATACTCAGAAACCCTATTTTAAGCTCAATTTTCCTTATATATGTCCTCCATCATGAGAAAAAAAAAAAGCCACAAGAACATGTTCAAGACACCGAAAACACGGTTTTCATTTGAGTGGATCTTTATGGAAGGTGCTGAAAACCAAATGTTAGTGCCTCCTGGACAAGTATTTAGAATGCAGGCTGCAAAGGCTAAACAAGTTAATGGGGTGAAGACAGACCAACACCCTTGGGTGTTGGTTCGATTCAGGTATGTCATGTCGCTCTTCCCCTCCACTGTTTTAACATTCCGCTAAAGCTTTAGGAAAAAGTGTCGTAAATCCCTTTGGTCTTGCTTGGAAATGAATGAAAATATTCTCTCAGGAGGTGTCTAAATGTCTCAGGGTTGAATGAAATCGCTGCTCCTCAAATGAACTCTGACATTTGGGTTTATTTCCCCTCCTCGGTGAATTATCGCTGAGCATCAGCGGCGCCCACGGCGCTAGAAGAGAGAAGGATCCTTTTTGGATGGCGCGTGTGTGCGCGTCAGCGGCTGACACCAGCAGAAGGGGAGAAACACCCGCTGGTTGAAAGAAAAATGTATCATCCTGTGACTTATTTTCTTTTCAGACCTGCCTCGTCGCTTGCAAAACCGCATTTGCACACATGCTGCAATGTAAACACTGATGCTCAGTCCTCACTTAAATCCAAGGATTAAAAGCTTCTGTTTGGTCACAAATTAAATGTGTCATTTTTTCTGTGTGTGTGTGCGTGTCTGTGTTATTAGAGCATGATGAGAGAAGAGGGAGATTTTTTTTTTTTTGGCTAAGAGAAGGTTCAAAGCTCTTGGGATTTTTTTTTTTCCTGTCTGCCTTCCTAAGCGTGCGCACCACCAATGACCTCAATTAGCTCTGCGTCTGATAGACACACACAGAGCATCCTAAGATCACACGCATACACACGACAGCAAATACTGAGAAACAGTGTACAGAGGAAGAGGGGATGTGATGGGATTAGAGGAAAAAGACCCCAAGAATGTGCCGTTCAAATGGGTCCGTTTCATCATTAGGAATAAATCTTGGTGCCTGTTGGGCAGAGAGAGGAGGACTGTGACAAAAAAAGAGAATAAAGAGAATAAAAAAACCTTATCTGCAGTCAGAGAGACAGCGACAAGAAGTTTGTTATGGATCAAAGGGACTGGAAGAATGATGGGAAAGAACGGAGAGTCTCGGAATATGAAAGGAGGAAGTGAACACAAGCAAACAGAGGAGCGAGGAGTGAGTAACAGCAAAAAGAAAAATATATAAAGACAAAGAAGGAAAGACAGGCTGTGCACAGATGCAGTTTGAAGAAAGCAGGGATCCGTCAAACGGCAGGCACACCGCTAAACAGAGCTATGACCTTCACGGATCGAGCTGCTACTGACAGGAATTTATGCACGCTCTCACTTTATATTATTGGCCTAGGTACAGTGAGGCTGCTAAACGTACTCACAGCCAGGCAGGCATTCCTTGATATGCACTCAGTTGTGCATGCATGGCCACAGGTGTCTGACAGACGCTTCAGCGGCGTACAAATGTGAAAACATGCACAGAAACAGGTTGGTGTGCAACGTGCTGCGAGCTAGCCTGCCTTAGCCTCAGCATGGGTAGAGATTGAGGGTTTTCCCTTCATCACACACCTTCTCTGTCCTTGTCTTTTGTTTTGGCACCCCCTCTTTCTGCCTGGGCTCTCTGCGGGAACTGTATCAGACCCAGCACAATGTTATCTTATCCTGGAAAAATAGCCAGACCGCCCGCGGTTCAGAGCAATTACGGTCCACCGTCTCTCAGGAGGCGTTACAAATTAAACATGACTCAGGTTATGCAAGTGTAGCTTTAAGCAACAGCATAAGAATATCCTTAATACTGTAGCATCTTGCTCTATCTGACCCAATAAAAAGCCCAAAACTTGCACGTTTAAAAAAAAAAAAAGCTCAGAGGAGTTTGTTACCACCTTGGGTGTGGCTTAACAGAAAATGCCATCACAGTGTTTTATTTATACCTTAAAAACAGCAAACGTCAGAGATGAATGAGCAAAGGGTTGATTGCATCAGGAATCTGTTTTGATGAGTTTGCTCGTCAAAGCCTCTGAAGCTGTCAGCAGATCTGCGGTCGGAATTTCGCAAGCGAATCTGAAAAACAGGTAGATCGCTCAGTTTGGTTCTTTCAGCTCCACACGTACCCCAAACAGCAGGAGAACTATTAACAATTAATAATGTATTAAAGTTGCAGAACAGCATTTCTGTGCAAGGTGGAGAAAAAAAACTGATTGGGCAAGATTTGCCAATAAAATATTAACGTCCGAAGATATTCAAAAGTTGATGTGGAATTCATCTGGGCGAAATGTAGGTGTTTTTCCACCTAGAATGGTTTCCATTCAGTATATTGCTCTACTCTCCTGCCTGTCTTTTTGGAAGTTCTCATGGGTGGAATAGGTTACTTACTGCACAAAGGCTACAAGTACATGTGATGTGGGTTTAATTTTCAGCTTTGCTTGGAAGTTTTTTCAAAGCTCTCCTCTTATTCTCTCCCCTTAAATGACATCTAAAGAGGACGGCAGTGATTGTTGTGTTTTTTTCTGACATTCCATAGTAATTAGGAGGCTCATCCCAAACCCTGGAGGCTTCTGTCCTCTTTAAAATATCTCTAGTCAATTCTGCCAAATTACCATGCCTCATTTTTACATTATCTGATCTTTTAACTCCTGGTATGTTTCAACTCCTTCTTCTTGATCCTTTTCAGAGCTTCTCTAACTGCTTGGTTGTGAATTTTAATGAACAGAACGTTTTTGGTTGGACTCTGTTCTTGGGGGTCAGGTGTTACTCGTTGAAGCTTTTCTTAGATTTATTTAATCACACTTTGAGGTTAGAAGAGCAAAAGAAAAATACGATGAGGACACGCTGAGCAGATCGTTAAATTGCGTGTTTTCTTCTCTCTTCCTACTGACACTTGCTCAACTGTTAAATTGTTCAATGGAAATGTTCCTGATTGGCATCTCTGGTGATGCTCAGTTTATTTAAAGGCAGCGACTCTGAGCAGTGAGCTGAATCCCACAGCTGTCAAAGCGGCACCTTTAGCCACCGGAGAAATAAAAATTAATAATTGGCAATGTTTACAACACAAATTAAACAGGACCCCTAATGTTTGCAGTCATGTATCATATCCTGGCAGAGATGCTCATGAGTCATTTAGGCTGAGTCTCAAGTGTCAGGGTTGTAATGAGTTTTCTGCAAAAACTTTCCCCTGTCAGGAGACTGTGGAGCAAAAATTTGTAAGAAAACAAAAAAAAAGCTAGTGCTGCTGCAAACATTTCTTTAGCCTAAGGAAGCCATCAGAAACTACTATTTATCTGACAACCACTGTAGTCAAATATTCAACAATTTATCACTGAAGTTACAAATAATAAAGAAAAAATCCCATTGTTTAAGTAATAATCCAGTATAAGGTTTCCATAGGTCCTCAATCATTATACGCTCACTCTGATCATATTTTAAACTATTTTTTAGGGTCCAGTGTTTTTTAAATTACGATTATGCTGTTTTTGGCCACAAAAAAAAAAAAAAAGGTGACATTTTCTGCAGAGTGAGTGTCCCTCTTAGTAGTTGAAGGGACCCCTGTCCATCATCCTTTCTTGCAAGCTTTTAGCCCCTCATACCCCTTACCTAAGATTACCAGTGCAACAAAAATGGCGAGCAATATTGGAGCTATCAGGCCATACAGTTTTGAGCCTGATGGCATTTGTCAAGGAAAACAAAGACGTACATGGATCTATTTGTCTACAAGTGGATGCATCGGAATGGAGTGGAGCAGGGAGCTTGGGCTTGCAGTAGTAGCTTCTACATCACAACTACAAGTTTTTTCCTACAGCATTTTTTTTGACTACTCCTGATTTACAACAACATGAAAAAGAAATACTCAGAAAGCCAATATTAAGCTTACTTTAAATGATATATGTCCTCCATAAAAATGCCACAAGAAGATGATAAGAACATTTAAAAAAAACTTTTTTTATAATCAAAAAGTGTTTTTAAGGTCCAACTTCAGTTCACGTTTTGTAGGACTAGATTCATTTCAGACATGTAAAACAAAACAAAACAAAAGTTGTGACGCAGCAACAAAAATAAATGCAGTTGGAAAAGGTTTGTAGCAGTAATGTGGAACCTACAACACAGGCCACAAGCTCCCTGCTCTGTTTCATTCTGATGCATCCACTTGCAGACAAATAGATCTGAGCTGGGATCTGGTTCTGAACTGTACCCCTGGATGGCTCGGATATTAAACTCATGCTCCTCTGCAGAAACTATGCCCAAGAAAACATCACCAATTTTAATTCATTAAAGGACCCCTGGGAACACTTTTAGAAAAGATCAAAATATGATTGGAGTGGGACTTTTATTGGGTTAACGGCTAAAGAGTTGCAGTAGTGAACACTAGACTGGAGCTCAAACTCAGGTGTTGAAGGGTTAAAGAAGTTCCCCTCTAAGAGTGCAGAAACACGAACCTCTTTTAGAGCCTGTGTCCAGGTTAAAGTCATCTTCTTGTGAATTTTTTCAAAGGCTAAATGAATGTTTTTTGGTATAAACATACTGTCAAAACTTTAAGCACATGTCACATTTTACAAACCATTGGTGGGTGGAGACAAGTGAGAAGAAAAAAAAAGAAAAAAGAATTACTGCACCTAACAAACTTAACTTGTTTATAAGTCATATCATTTTGCTCACAATATGCAGGACTGTTTGTGGTTCCCTGTTTGTGGTTCCTTGTTGGCTAAAGGTTGAGCCTTTAGCCAACAAGCCGCTGTCTAATCATCTCCCAGCTCATGTAAGAGAGGCTGACATGGTTTCTACATTCAAAGTTAGGCTTAAAACATTCCTCTTTGGACAAGAGGAATGTTTTTAATAACAATAAAAAATAGTTGTTACCTTCTAAAAGTTAGAAGCTGGGGAAAGTTTGGTGCACTGGGGTTCTGTTCTCATCTACTTCTCCTTTCTCTGTTCTTGATCATTTATTCTTCATTTATTTCTCTGTTTGGTGCAGTGAGATTCATGTGTTGTCCCTCTCTCCCAATCCCCTCTGGAGAAGCAGGAGGGATTCCAGATTCCAGTTGGCTTGTCTGTGCCCCTGTACCTGACAGTGTACCTCCTCTCTGCTCCTGCTCTTACACTTGGCCGTGGATCCTGCCTCTGGCTCATCTCGCACCCCCAGCTGTCCCCCAACACATCTGAATGGACTATTCAAACATGTAGTTGTAGAGTTAGATAAGCTATTTTTTAAAAGTTGTGGTATATATTGCCTGTCCGTCCTGGGGAGGATCCCTCCTTCACGTGGACATCCCTGAGGTTTCTTCTTTTTTTTCCTGGAATCTGTTTTTTTTAGTAGTTTTTCATTATCACAAAGGAGGGTCTAAGGGCAGGGAAGCCCAGTTCAGTATAGTCATTTTAGTTTAGTTTAGCCATACCAATTGAATTCTTTGACTTCATGTTTTTTATGATTTCATGTTCAACTACAATTATTGGTATGAAGCCCATTGAGGCGACTATTGTTGTAATATTGGGCTATATAAATATAATTTCCACTGTACCTGTTTGTGTAGTTTTTAGTTCAGTGTGGCGCAGTATTTTAGATTTAGTGGGTAATCAGCAGAATGCAATGAATTGCAAAATATTCAAAAACATTCCCAGGACAGCGTTTATTTACTTTTATTTAGACATTTTTTATCAACACCACCTCATTTGGTGCTGAACAAATATTAGGATGTTTGCTCGTGTCTAATCAGAGCTTTCAGGTTCTGGGTTAGTCTTCTGATTAAACACTAACAGTTATCACTTAGATCTACGACAATGTGACCTTACCCTACAATCAGAAACAGGAAAAAAAAGTCAATGCTCCGGTTTTTTATGGATTACTTTAGAACTCTTTTTGTGACATTTCTGTTGAGGTCATTGTAATCAGCCTGGTAACGTCTCCTGCTTTGTGTCTGGTAAAAACAGAATTCTCCATCCAGATCGTCTCATGAGATCACGCTGTGGCGTTCCAGCATCCTAATCCCATCAGGAGTGTTTGTGTAGTCAAAAGTCTCTCTTTTTTTGACCTTGTGCCTGACTTTTTTGTGTTTAGATTCTTAAATAGTGGGCTCTGATTTCTTGCACACTCTGTGGCCTGGATCGAGCACTCTGACTGTATACTTATGAGTGTGATTGCATTAAGATCATGTCTCGGATTGCACCTGATGTGACTTTCACCCTGTCGCTTCCCACAGACCTCCCCGTTCTCGGGTTACATC
The DNA here is from genome assembly GCF_053564925.1 of Oryzias latipes. Classification (NCBI taxonomy): domain Eukaryota; kingdom Metazoa; phylum Chordata; class Actinopteri; order Beloniformes; family Adrianichthyidae; genus Oryzias; species Oryzias latipes. The sequence continues at coordinate 25,305,796 of NC_136258.1, forward strand.
TGGTGCAGAGCAATATTTCACACTAAGACAACCTGCCTGCTGTAAATCTTGTCCAAGAAACTCTGACTCCTCATCCTTTACCTTTGCAGAAGCGCTTTTGTATCTGGCTTTCCACCAAGTTGCTGGGAGTAAAAGAGAGATTAAACTGTGTTGTGTTTGACTTTTCAGCCAACAGTTAAACTTAGAGTCTAAGTGTTTTGGTGCCATTTTTCAGGTTGGGACGTCTCACTCTTTCTTCACACCTGAACTGAATGTTCAGCAAGAAGGCCCCTGGTTCAAGTCCCGGCGGGGGGACCTGAAACAGAACATCAATGGAGGACCATTCTGAGTGGAGTTTGCATGTTCTCCCAGTGCATGCATGGGTTCTCTCCGGGGTTTCCGGCTTCCTCCCACTGTCCAAAAACATGCTTCATAGGTCAATTGACAACTCTAAATTGTCTGTGAGTGTGAGAGTGAATGGGTTTGTGATTGAGGCCCTGCAACAGACTGGCGACCTGTCCACGGTGTCCCCTGCCTTTGCCCACAAGTGGCCGGGATAGGCTCCTGCAGCCCCGTGACCCCGAAAGGGATAAAACGGTGGAAAATGATTGAATGAATGGGTTTGGGGTAACCTGTAGCCTCCTGTTTCTTTTTACACGTGATTTTCCTACAGTGGAGGAACGTTGGCTCTATTTGTTCTACATGTTTTTTCTACAGTTATGAGCTCCTAATTTAGAAGCAGTGATTGGTAAAAGTAGGTCTTTTTGCTTTGAACTTCAATGGATTTAAATTGACTGATTTATTCATCTTGTAATCTATCTAGGAATATGTCTTTGGAAATTAAGGAATTAAGGAAGAGAAACAAAAGAAGCTTTAAAATCTGAGCCGCTCTGGAGAGTGAAGACATTATTCATCAGGTTGCAGCCGAACTTTATTTCTTTTCCTCATTCATAGAAGCCAGTTGAGGTTGTTCTGACATCTGGTCAGGGTGCTTTGCACATAACTTTTCGATTACATCTCCTGACTACTTGAAAACAACTTTGTGTCCCCCTGGAAAAGCTGGAGACTGGAAAGAGAGTGGACCGCGTCAAACTGCAGCCCCGGAGAACCAGGTCTTAATAATTGACTGAAAACGACTTTTAATGATTTTGTTTTTAGCACGACTTCTGTGATTTCAGATGGCCTTTTTTTCTTGTGCTAATTACCCATTATCCAAATGTATTCATTTGTTGTAGCCGCTATTACTCGGCATTAAATGTAATTAGATCAACTGCATTGCTGACCTCATCAGCACTAAAAAGAGGGTTTTTGTGTGTGTATGGTGTAAAGAGTGTGCTTCATCGCCTTCAGCAAAACTCCTTCGCCCAACGATGTCATAATTTAAAGCTTGATCCGCTTACTTTGAAAACGGTGAGTAATTTAAGATTCTTTTTTATTTTTATTGTATCCGTTTACAACAAAAGAAAACAGGCAATGTAACAACAAGGATCATGAGAAAGTCTGTAAAAAGTCTTTTTTCCCTGAAAAACTGTGTAAGGTTTTACCTGCTCCATGTTGGAGTGGATAAAAAAATATCTGACAGGAAACCTTTCTGAGAACCTGCCGCTGTCACTGATATGAGCAGGCAGCTTTTTATGATGACAAACTGTAAACTCCCCAACATGCAGGTCCCGGCAGCTTCATGGCATGTCCAAGTCCATCAACCTTCTGTCTTCTGTCATCTTTTTTATTCTTTTTGAATGTCATAACCATGTCTGAATTAATTTCATGCAAGTGTCATAGACTGATGGAACTGATATGAATTAAGGTTCTCACAAAGACATTAAAAACCCCTACGTTTGAACTAAATTTGAAAAATAATAATCAAAATGTACTTGCTCTTCCACTTTTGTTTATTTGAAATCACTTGGTAAAAAAAATTTCATGACTAAACAAAGTCTGGTTTTCAGAATTTGACAAACATGTTTGAATTGATTTAAATTTTGTCAAATTTCAATAATTGAGGATTTTGGCTGTTATGCCACTTAATTGAAGAAAATGGATCAGGTCCACAGTAAGCAATAAGTGGTGAAAAAACCCAAATAAACATTGATCAAAGATATGTGAAAATTCTACCGTTTTATTGATCTAGTCAGGTTTAAATAAAATCATCAGGTTTCCAGTGAGATAGAACTAAACGTAAAATATGAGTGTAAGTGTATGTTTTTAAAGTTTCACAGACGGATCTCATCTCTGTGGTGGAGGGTCTGGCCTGAGACTGGGGCAGATTTTGGGTTCAAATCAAAAGTTGTGTCCCAGTGCTTCCTGGGGGGGAACTTTGTGGCAAATAACCAAAAAGTTCTTAAGCACGGTCGTATTTGTGTTTTTTTCTGGGTTTGGGTCCACGAAGACGATCTAACGCTCAGGTGAGTAACACCACAGGGAACTTTAGATAACTTTTCCAAAACTATAATTATGAAATAATATAATCTCCCACCGTCCAAAAACATGCTTCATAGGTTAATTGGCAACTCTAAATTGTCCATAGGTGTGAGAGTGAGAGTGAATGGGTGAGTGATTGTGGACATTCTACCCTGCGACAGACTGGCGACCTGTCCAGGGTGTCACCTGCCTTTGCCCACAAGTGGCCGGGATAGGCTCCAGCAGCCCTGTGACCCCGAAAGGGATAAAACTGAATAGAAAATGAATGATTGAATGCATGAATATAATCTGCTCTTTTTTCCATTTGATGGACATTATAACATACTTTTATAAGGAATATTGTAAACCAAAAATAATAAACCTTAACAAGAAAATGAATCCCAAGTATAGTGTTTCACTATATTTTATGTTTTTACATATTTAAATCACTTTTCTACTGTAACACATGCCTGGTATTATTTGCCATGGTGTTTTGTGGTAACAATGTAATTGTCAGATGGAAGTTAAATTTAGCATCTCTCTGCAGGGTGGGAGCTCATGAGAGTTGGAGAGAAGTATATTCAGATCTGAACTGGTATTACATGAATGCAGCACTAAATGGAATGTGGGCCATAAATGTTTTACTGACAAGCTCTGGTCAAGAATGTTAAATTCTTCTTTCTGATCAGTAACAACTCAGTTTTGTCACTTTTTCTGCACCTTCTGGGTCAGAGAAACTGATTCAGGAATGATTTAGAGCTGATTACCTTTGAGATAAATAAAGTTGTGTTTGTACTTGAATTTTTTTTTTCCTTTGCTTTCATTGTTTTCACAAAAAGTTACTTAGACACAAAAAGGAGTTGCGTTTGCCAGTATGTACAATTAATAATACGAAACACATCCCAAAACCTGAAAGGTTGTTTACCATGAGCCACATTAAGCAAACATCTCAACAAAAAATTGTTCAAATATTCTGAAAGGGAAATATTATATGTGACAATGTTTCGATTTGCAAAGGAAAAGTATAGAAAAAAATGCAAATAGCATAAAAATAAAAAAGATTATGCTCGTTAACCCATTCATGCCTGAATTTATTTCTTATCGTATGAAAAAACAATTTGTGTTTTTTCCTTTCTAGGTGATTCTAATTTAAGTTGAGTCCTAGATTTTTTGGTTCATTAAATAATTCCAGATGCTTAAATCCACCAAATTTCTTAAAAGTGCTTTACCTTTCTTTAAACAGTCTGTTGATCAGCGCTGCATCAATTCAAATATTTTAAAGTGTCTTTTTGAGTTTGATCAGAATTGAAAGATTCAATAATGAAACCCTCGTGACCAGTAAGAATGTAAGTGTGCATGTCTTTGTGGAACAGACAGTAGCGTCGGACCACATGTGCATTGTTATTCATGGACACTTAATTAAACGGGAATGTGAGATGACCTTTGAAGACTGATGATAAACGCTAAACATTACTCAGCTGCAAAAACTTTGAGAATAGCAAAATTTGTCAGTGACACCTAACAACAAATCTTCCATTATAACTTTGGTTGGAGGCGTGATCTATAAGCAACGCAATGGGGCAATTTCTGTGAGTTTAAATTGCATGGGATGTTTTCTTACTTAATGTTCTTAATTTAATGTCTTGAAGATATATGATTCCAGTCCTGCTTGTTCAGCATTTTGCTGAATGTTTTCAATTAGTTTTGAGCTTTATGAGTGGTTACTTGACAGCTCAACATTATGCACCTGAATTAGGTGCAGCTCTTGGGGATGAATGCAGATGAAGTGAAGGAAGGCACATTCCAGATTCTGTCCACACACCGGCTGTACTTACGGGGAAATACTGTAACCAAAACAAATTGCTTCCTTGTAGCTATCCTGCAGCACTAATGCGGGATAGCTGCATGCAAGGCAGAATTTCTACAATAGCCACCACAGCAGGTTCATTTTCAGTGAATTGAATAAATATCTGCTGTGCAGCTCAAAATGTCAGGGATTTTAAATAAATATACACCAAGGAGAAAAAAGACAGTCTGCAGACTCGACTTTTTTATTGTTTATTCCAGCTCTTGTATCTTTTCTGATCTGCATGTGCATGCACGCACGTGTGTGTAAGAGTTTAGATGCGTATCTTACGTTAGAGCTGACAGTCTGGCTACTTTGGAAACATCTGCAGCTTTGACAGGAGGCACTCGTGTTTATGAACCTGCTGTGTAAGCCAGAAGTGCAGGACGATTTCCAGCCATTTGTGGGACATAATTACAAGTACCGTCCACAAATAGAGCAGATAGTCTTCATAAAAACTAGAGGTAAAACGATACATTTTAACAACCATTTGATTCATATCATTTGTGGTTGCCAATACAATATATTGTTGAAATTGATTTGTTTTAAAACGATCCAACCTAAAATCGAACCAGGACACCTTTAGCCAAAACTTAAGAGAGTGTGACTCAAAGATAAATATCTTGGTACTGAACAGTGAAGGTGAAGTTTTCCAGATTCCTTGCATTTCTTGCAAGATAATAAATTGTAAATGAAATATATGTACAAACAAACAAGTAAACAAGAATAAATTTTGGTTTCATAAAGTTGTTACTTTTCCATGTCAAAATAATCCAAAGGGAACATCATTAGAAGATCCTACAAACACTGACAGGTCTGATGTCTTTACAAAAGACTGGAATGATGGCTTGATCATTTCTGCTGCTATCACGTGTGTTGACGCTGCAATGGTCATCTTTACATTATTGTAAAATATCCCTACTGTGCCTCAATCCAAATGGTATTTTTTAATATCAATATAATTGATTTATTTAATTATAAAACGATTTTGTAAAGGTATAGGTCGTTTAAATTAACAATTTGCCCCTTGGCAGATCGATGGACCGCATGAATATAACTTGATTCACCGATTATGTTAAGTAATTACACCCCAAAATAAAACTCATGGAAGCAGCATAAACCAAAATAAATAAGTCAAATAGAAAAAAAAAATAAACAAGCTTCCTGCAGCCCCTACAATCTAAATATTTTCAATGAACATTTTCATTCTGCTGATCAGTAATAATGCTTGCCAGATTGTGTCTTTCCCACCCACCAGTCTCTGGCCCAAACAGAAATAAATAAATAAATAAAAACGCACAGACTCTGGGAAGTTAAAGAGGTTTTCAGCCCTGTGGTCGTCCTTGGGCAATATCATCACTGGGAGAATCGATAGAGCCATCGCTCAGAGAGAACAGAGAGAAGGACAGAGACACTGAGACATATATAAGGGGAGAGTACAGAAAGAGGAGAAGGAGCATAATGGGTGTGAGGCAGGCAAAGGGAGGCAGACAGAAGGAGAAGTTAGCAAAGTTAGCAGAAGAATACATCATTATATGCTGGGTGAGCAGAGCAGAATCACAGCGGGGTGAGGCAAAGACTACAGATCTGGCAAGAGACTTTAAGAGTACAGTAGCAAAGACAGGGACAGGGATCAATAAAGTGAGTAAGCAATGCATTTGAACATAAGGGAAATGAAAAGAAAAAAAAAACGGACCGAGCAAGAACGGATAGAGAGGGAGACGAGGGGAAAAGGGAGACAGGAGTGTGTGAATGAGGACAGAGAAGGAGCAGAGGGAATGAGGTACAGATTGGAGAAAAGAGAGAGATTAAGCAGTTGAGACGGCAAGTGATTTAGTGAGACAAAGAGTGACCCTGCTCCCAACTTTTGTCAGATTTACGTTTTCCTGTACATGGATAACTTTATTATGTCCGAGGATCAAGCTGCGATGTAATTGGTCTTGTCAGTGTGCTTGAACAGAGCATGGATTTCTGCTTCAGCGCTCATAAATTTCTTACATTAAAGCTTAACGTGAGGCACAGCAATAATTTGAGTGAGTGAAATCTGGTGCCAAACCACTCATACATTTTTGAGAAAGGGGGTTTGTTTTAGACGGTAAATTACGCTCTGGTACACAAATTTAAATCCACCTGGTCTCCAAATAAAAATTCAAGCATAGTCCAATCCCGGCTTGTTCAGCAGGCAGCCTGCGCTGGCTCTGACAAGTGTCTCTTTTTCCGGTCCATCACCCAACCGTTCCCCGGAATAATGTGACCGATAAATAGCACCTTTCCCGACCTGTTTCTGTCTCATTTTAAAGCAGTCGCATTCAATTAAGCTAATTTGTCAATCTGTCCATTTTCTGCCACTCATCCCTGACTGAGCTGCAGTTGTAACAGTCGAGAAGACGTCTCTGGACTTCCCTTTACTCAGACACTTTACCCATCTCAGTCACTGAAGCTTTCCCAGGACAGTCGCTAGGTATAATCTCTCCAGCGAGCCCCGGGTCTGCCCAAAGGCCCCTTCCCTGAGGGAGGTGTCTAAATGCTCCTGCTGAAACACATCCTTCCCAGATGTCCAAACCACTTCACCAGACTCGGAGAAGCAGCTTCACTTTAAGATCCTGCTGGATAACAACCCCCCCAAACCGACAATCTAAGGTTGAGCTAAGCAAAAATTATCAATATGCAACTTGAGATTTTATTTTAACTAATAATCCCTTAGCGTTTTATGTAATTAATCATGTAAAAATACTGCTGATGGCACCCCATGTTCAATACACATATGTAGTTAAATCCCAATTGAAATTATGTAATCAGGAAGCATCTTCATAAAATTACCTGGAAAAAGGGTGGAGAACTAAGCTGACTGAAAAAAAAAACTCTTGTATGATGTCTATTTTGCTATTTTGGAGCTGAGACCATTCCAACACATGGATGACAAAATGAAAAAAATAACAGAAATCCATTAGAAACAATGATGTTCCAACTGTGGCAGCAATGTCCTCCCATCAATCACTGCAGTGGACCTGTCTTGCATGAATGCTCTGTGGGTCAAGAGTGTATTGTGTGGGTGGTGTGCAGTGTTGGTCATTAGGTTTGGTGACAATGCAGCATTATTTTTTTGAAATCTCCCATAGGTTCTCCAGGGCTGTCCAAAGCCTCTGACATTGATGGTAATATCCCCAAAAGATGCCTGTGTATTAAGGTTGTCATGTAGAACTAGAAATGTAACTCTTTACATATTATTTATATTGAGTAGAAGGTAAATAACTTTACAAAACTCTTGCTGAATGGTATTTCAACATTTGTTTACAAAGTTGTGATAGAACTAAACAAGAAAGGAGCTCCTCGACTTCCAGGTTGAAGCTTGTCTGATAACAAAACTGAAAGTGGCCACACAAACCTTAAAAAGTTAAAGTCCTTTAAGTTGTCCCAAACCTTTAATCATGATTGTGTTTGCAGCCAAAATCATAAAACCTGTGTCGTTTTCTGGGATGTAGTTTCTGCAGAGAGGAAGTGGTTCATTAGAAATTTGCCTCTGAGTTGTGAGCAAGACTATTGGTGCAGAGTACGTCTACCAACACTTCCCGTCATCTTCCTGTTTACACACTCCAACCAAACTTTACAGGCGCAACAAAAATGCTGAGCAATTTTGGAGCTTTCTAGTTCTCAGTAATGAGAGGCCAGCTCGGAGGAGGAAAACAAAGATGTACATGGATCTATTTGTCTACAAGTGGATGCTTTAGAATGGAGCGGAGCAGGGAGCGTGTAAAGGTTGTTTTTTTTTCATCTGGTCTTGATTCTCAACAATTTGAATGAACAAATCCTCAGAAAAATGCCACAAGAACCTACTAAAATAACCAAAAACACAACATTCATCAGTATGTCTTAAAGCTTTTAGATTAGCTTTTTTATGCTTCAATTTAAAAGATAAGGTAAAAGATGTCCTTTTTTCAGCCCCTAACATTTCCCTTTTTAACTAGCAAATTGTGTTTATTGTTGGGGTGCACAACATTTGACAGATCGCTGTATGAAAAGTTAATTGTCTGTACAGTCAATGTGAGGATTTCTAAATGTAAATCTCACTAACAAAGTTTAGTTTAGACTCCCTGACCTTTGACAAAATTGGCACCTTATAGAAGGCTTACAATTTTGCAAGAGCAGCAATAATGCACTGCAGGGTAAAAGTAACAATTATTTAAGTCCTAGAAACTAATTGAAAAAAAAGGTTTAAATCCAATGTTTTTTGATGATATTGACCAACATAAAAAACATAGCATATTGATTCTTCCCCACAACACTTTTTTCTTAAAATATATGCATAATGGATGAAATGAATCACAGATTATTCTAGAAATCATTGAGTCTTCCCAAAAAACACAATGTACACAACAATGAACATGAAAAATGTATGTATATTTTAACAACTATCCTTTTTGCAGTTTCTCCAGTCATTACTCAGGTGCTTCCTTTTTACTTCTGAGTACTATTATATTCTGTGTAATGGTTGGATAGTCCCTCCACCTCTGGCTTGGATGAGTCCAGAGCTACAGGTGGCCAAAAGCAGAGCCTCACTAGCTTTGCTCCCATCCCTAAATACTGAAGTGTGAACGTATCAGTGGTCTATAAAATGATAGAAATGATCTCTGGCTCAGATGTGTTCCAGCAGCTCGGCACGCTAGCAGTTTAGGAGAGGAGCAGAAAGAGAGGAGCAGATCGGATGTCCTCCTTTGATGGCACCATTTTATCGGGTCAGAGCTGGCCAATAAGGCTGTCTGCTGTCAGCGTAGTTAGGAAGCCTCAAGTTAATGCAGTGACAAATGGCCAATATGGGAATGAGGCTGATTAGGTTAGAATAGATCATAGAGACACAGATTTGCACATATTGGCCTTGTACTGCATCTCCTATTATTACTTAGCAGCTGCTCAGGTTTGGAGGCGAGTTGGGCACAACAGCTCCCCCTCGTCTTCCTTCATCTGCTCTTCCTCTTTCCCACTCTACACATTGCAAATTGCTGTGAACGGCTGGAGAGAGGCATGGAGGCTTGTATTAATGTAATCCCCTGCACCCAGCTCTGCCAGCTCAGCACAGAGCAGCCTCTCCTACGACAATGGGAGTAATGGGCGCAGCTCTCACCTATTATTACAGTTCAGTGTTAGCCAGGGGGACATTAACCTGTGGAACTCAACATGTACATCTTGCTCACCACAACAGTCTGCTGCAGCCTGGTTTTCCCCCTTTGACACGCCATGAAGAAACTGATCCACCCATGTTTATATAAAAAATTAAATAAACTGCAACAACACTGGGAAGACCTCAACTTTCGAAAAAAAAGGTCAAAACTTATATTTTACAAAAGACGAGAAAATAATTATATATTTTCCTAGTCTTTCCTGCATGTTAATGTACAAAAAAATATGCAATCAAGAAGCACAACCCCCAGGCATGAAATTAAAGCACACTTTGTTCACACCATCAGTATGTTCAAAGACAGTCTTCACTTTATTTGTTTCCATTTGAAACATACAAGCTTTCTGATGAAACGTGACTTTTAGCCCAGTCACTTACAAAGATTGGATGGAAACGGGAAAATTGGTGCATCAAAGACTTAAAATGAGATGATGAAATTGAAAGCACCATGATGAAAAGGGAAATCCAGCTTTCCAAAGAAGACAAGAACTTAACTCAGCAAAACTTTTTTATGTGATTCAACCTAAACTTAGTTTCAAAGGCACACACAAGGACAGAAAATCAGATTTTTTGGGATGCTGTAGCTAACAAAATATCTTATATTTACACTTTGGATCATTTACAAAGGGGTTGAACTAGAGACAGCCGATTCTTTTCTGTTACCATCATCAAACCGGAGCGTGGCTGTAATTACCTCACAATAAAATGAAAACATCGTCACAAGAACTGCTACAGTTTCTGTCTCATGCACATGGTCTGTGTTGCATTTCCATGTTTAAATTAAAATCTCATTTCCCGTAAAACCTCATTACTTACTGGGATAACGCATCATTGCAGGTTGTCACTTCCTCTGGAGCTGCATTGCATTGTTCTCTGGAAACACTTTATGTTTCATTATTATCATGGGTTGTAGGTCAGTGGGTTTTATTCTTTTACGCATCATGTCATGTTTCATGTGTTTCAATAGTGACATATTTTTACACATCTGTTGTTTTCATCCCCAAAATTAGATCTTTTTTGTTTTTTTGTTTTATTGTTTTTCATTTTAAATTTGTAACAAAATTGATTCATTTACATGTTAAAAATTTTTTTCTAATTTTTGTTCTATAAATAACTGCAGGATCATGTGTGATCTGTTCTCTTCTGCATAACTCCTCTAAAAAGGCCTCATGTCACAAACAAGGTTTCACTGTAATAATGTCTTTTATGAATTTCCTTAAAAATCCCTGATGAGCGGAAGAAGATGGATGGAATTCCTTTAAACACTAGAGCAAACTTATGCGTACATCCCTGGGTTCCCTATTATGGTAGGAGATCCAAATGCCTGAAGCTTTAAGGAGCCTTCAATTAAAACAATTTCCTCTCACAAATACAAGTCAAAACTTTACTTTTTATAAAGCATCATCTAAAATAATGGGACACCACAAACACAGACAGCAGGAAATAAGATTAATAAACTCAAACAACAATGTAAAGAAATTAAGCCAAAAGACAAGCGGAAATGAAAGAAATAAAACCAAAGCAGCTTGTTTCTAAAAAGATTGTCTTGTGTTGCTTTTTAAAAGAGTCATCTGTGATGCACAGAATGTTTAGTGGTTTCTTCATTAATTACTCTTAAAAAAAAATTCAGCTTATTTAGTTTTGACTGAAAGCCAGGATAAAGGGCAATAAGATGGGAGGGCTGTGTGCCATTTTTTAGTTCCTGTTATCACAACTTTACAAATTCTGCTTTTTTTGTTTAATCACAACTGGATGCAAAACAAGTTTTTTTCTCATATCCATCAACATTTTTCTATTATATGCTGCAAAAAAAAGCTTTTTGATCCAACATTTTCCTGTTTATGGAGTGCAAGATTTTAAGGTCAGCAAGTGATTTTACAATGGATACGTTTGCTGTTAGAGTAGTTAGAGTAATGATTAAGAGGGAGAATCTTGAGGTTCACTTATCATATTTTAGACCAAATGTGAAGCTTGGTTCGACCAACTAGCTTTTATTTTAATATATTTTTGAGAATGGGATTATTTACAATCTCTAGTTACTTATAAGGTAACATTGGGATCTTAAAATTAAGTTTTTTGGGGTCAACAGCGATGAGAGACTCACTTTTTAATAATTTACAACAATGTGCGGGTCATTTATACAGGAAAATCGTATGTTTGCATAATTACTTTTCAAATCAAACTGTTCCTCTGACAAAGGGGAAACAATATGACAGAATGGCTGTCCGTTTTGAGGATAATTTTAGAGTAAAAGCCAATTCCCTCTCTTGAGATGATGCAATTTCAATGACCTCTAGAGATTGAAATCTGACTTTAGAAGATGTTCTTGCATTCATTTTCCACGGGGAATTAGAAAAATCGAATCGTTTCGACTACCAAATGAAGTTCCTTTCAGTAGTACAAATTAATGATGGAGTGAATTCAGGGTGCAAACATCACACTCTGGCAATCCGAAACAGGAAAGTTTCACAGCGAGCAATTAAGGCGGGTTTTAAGTGCAAAGCCAAACGAATGCTAAAACATAAAAAACACAAAAACAGCTACAGTCTGCTTTCCTGCATTTGTCTAACAAGCAAATTAGACTTTCTTTACTCTCCACACTTCATCATAAAAACTGCTTTATTTTTACTCAAGCACATCAGCGGTCCCTCTGTGAAATCCCGATGAGTGTGAATATCATAAAAGAAGGAAAATCTATAGTGTGGCCGTCTAATAAAGCCTGCGTAAACAATCTTTAAAGTAAAAAAAAAAAAAGGCATAAAGCACAACAGAGTTGATTTCCGAGACTCTGTGGACTCCGTCTTAGTTCCCCCTCTGATTCACTGGCAGACATTATGAATCATCGGTTTTATTCAGATGCAGCGTAATTCTCTTTGATGATATAAATAACATTTGAATTACTTTCTTGTGAATTCGACACAACCTGGCATCAGCAGTGGCCTCATGAAGTGAATCACTTGATCATAATTTAGTGTCTCTTAGAGCAGGCCTGCAGTACACACCATCAAAGACGGCAGACTGAGAGTTTCTGACAGAAAGAATGCAGTTGCTGTGTCACATTTTTGATTTGTGCATCCAAACTTGTCACCCTGTTGACAGAAGACAAATCAAAGCTCTGATGTGGAAGAGGCGGCACCACTGTAATTCGGATGCTCTCCGTTTTTGTATGCATCAGCAACAAGCATCTTCACACACTAAAAGGCGTCCCATCCAATTGTCTCAAAGCAAACCCGTAAACGTCTGGAGCTTCTTTTCTGACGGTGCTGTGATGAAGCGGGAGCAGAGGCCGCAGCCTGCAGGAGAGCTGCGGGCAAATTTAAACTCCCACCTTGACAAAGATTAAGTGATTAAAAAGCTAACGGTATTCCTTCTCCCTCAGCCCTGCTGCTTATTATGCATCTCGTATGACTGTTGGACCTCATTATTTTCTATAATTGCCCCCATTGGCTAGGCTCTTGTTTGGCCTATTTTGTCCCATTCTGCCTAGAAAATAAGGCATTCCTCTGGCGACCCTGACCTGTCCCAAGTCTTTTTATTTGACTGACAGCCCATTAGCAGCTCATTGATTGGTGGAATCTTGGAATGTGCGAGCCACCCTAATTAGGACCGAGTCCCTTCTCTCTGAATGTCAATAGAAACCCTTTATAAAACCAGAAAAAGGTGGTCATTTCTAATGTGTTTGCTTATAATATGGATTCAAACTTTTCAGCGTTATTTCAGAGTGTTGTAAGAAAAGTAGTTTAAGCATTAAAAACACTGAAAAGCGTGACTTTTAAGCACTATCTCTGGATTTTCTGCTTTTATGCACACTTTTTTTCAAGTCTCCCATCTGCCCCAAATTTCCTTCTTATGAGCTTAAAGACCTGGTCTGACTGTCTTTTGGCTCTATTGTAAAAGCGTTTCCAGTGCTATTTTAGTCATGAGTATGCCGTTTTTTGTCAAAACTTTAAAATGCCTGAGTCGTTTTGTAGGACATAATTTTCTATAGAGCGGCAGTAGTTCATTAGAAATCTGCCTTCGAGTTGTGGGCGGGACTTTGGCACCTTCCGTCCCCTAATCTGTTGCTAAGAGCTCTCTGTTTACACATCCTACAGCTAGCTTTCAGCCCCTCACACCCCCACCCTAACATTATTAGTGCAACAAAAATGGTGAGCAATATCTCGCTATTCAGCTGTGCAATTTTGAGCCATAAAGATTAAGTAATCACTACTACAAGCATCTTTAAGCATTGCAAATAACAAACAACAAATAACAAAAGCAGTATTTTTTAATGAAATTAAAACAATAATATGAATAAAACTGTTAGAAACATGTATTTTTGATCTTTTCGTTTGTGATGGCCTTCCACTTTCTGACCCCCTCAAAATGTTCAAGCTCCACCCCTGGCCTCCATGATTCTATATCATCAATAAATGCCAACCTTAACATATTAAAAACACCAAACACACAAGTGTTGCTTTATGTTACAATTCATCCTAACAAACACATATTTATGCAAAATGTTGTCAGTGGTGTAAAAGCATTCAGGTTTTCTGGTTCAGGTGATCCTTGCAGCATTTTTGGAAAGTGTTAGAGCTCATCAGTTCTGCTCTCCACCACAGATGCTCCTTTACTGAATCTGCTGCTTTCGTGCCATTAGTCATCTTGCCGTCTCCTCACCAGTCATGAACCAGAACAATGCATTCCGCCTGAAATTTAACTTGACGGCTCGGACTTTATTGGCTTTGAATTCAATCTAGAAAATTGACCCACTTGTGTGGCCACATGGGAGCTCAATGTGTTTTTGTCTTAGCCAAATGCTAATGATGTGTTTTCAACACGACTCTTTTGTTATGAAAAATAGGCATCTGTGCAGGTGACCGTTTATCAAATTAGATCGGTTGTTTGAGTGAAAGCAAGGAGCAGAAAATATTCAAATATGCACTTTTTAAAAAACGTTTTGAAATGCATGTTGTTTACATTAGAAATTAAGATATCAAAATGAGGTTTCTTTGTTAAAAAAGAAAACTTGTTTTGGACATTTTTACCCAAACTCGGTGACTGCAAATAAACAATGCCCAGTCCTGATCCAATGTGACATAAAACATTTACCGTCTACGTAAAAAATACATGTAACTGGCCCTGTTTTCTTCTGCATGCTTTTATCTCATTATAAATAGTTTAAGCATTTTGTGGGTATTCGAAATTATTGACATCATAATTGCATTTTTATGTTTCAACACCTGTTATGAAAGATCGCATGTGTTTTCAGTTGTGACATCTCTGCAGCTTTTATTAAGTTTTTATGGTTTGGAGTACATGATCTAAACATGTCTGCGGCCTCAGGGGAAATAAATAATAGATTCTTTTCTAATTTATAAAATAACTTTGCTTTTGTCATTTTTTTCAGAAAGATGAGTTCAATTTAATTTAACCGCATCAAGGTTGGATTATTTTCAGACCTGCCAAACCAAAACGACAGAAACTATTTTACCAGATGATCTTAAAGTAATAAAAAAAAACATTGTGCTACCAAAAAATGCCTCAGAGGTCATTTTTCACCAATAAGAAAGAGTCTGAAAATGAATCAACGAAGAAAAGAGACCATGTCACGAAGTAGCGTCACGGGTTGCAGGACAGCGCCTAAACACCAGCCTAAATTGTTTGTTTTTGTCTCTTTTCTCCCAGCCCAGAAGCAGATTAGTTTCACCGGACACATGCAAACACCCTGAGAAACAAATCACTAACATTTCATATTTTGTTTAATTCTAAGGCTGCACACTTGGTTTTAAACAGAATCTTACTCACCAGTACACATTTCCCTCCACAAACAGCCAAATCAGAGCATTGTACACATCAGTATACATATCCACAGGAAACAGGAAGTGACCTAATGTCAGAACTGTTTTTCTTCTCTTTGTTCCCCTTTCTATCTAATTGCTTTTGTTTCAAACCTATTTCTGTATTTCAATTGTTTACTTTTTTTTCTAAATATCTGTAATTTTGGAGTTATGTTTAAGAATCCTCCAGGAACTTGGTTTAAGGAAGTGTATTGTTAATTGGACTGTGGGAGGGACTAAGTGAACTTTTCCCAGTTGAGAGAGATCAGTCCTGGTTGCAGTGGTGGCAACAGGCTCCCACAGAAACTTTGTATTCTTGCTTTGATTTTTGTTTTGGGATCAATAGAATCCCATTATTGAAATTTGGAGTCTGGCTTGGTCATCTTATTTTAGAGTGACTTATTTATTCACTACTAAGAAGAACCCTATCACAGACTACCACAACAGAAAGAGGAAAAAAATATATCTTTCTCTGATTTGATAAAAAAAAAAGAATAATTGATGACAAGTTTTTTTGTTTTTTTTAACTCTGTAGACTGATTAAACTTTTAGAACAATAATGCAGCATGTTATGAAGGTCCAGGGTCACATTAAAACAGAGCTTGACAAAGCTAAATAGAATCGCTTGATAAAATTTGGGGGTTTGGACTGGTCCAGTCAAAGTAGGACCTAAATCAGTTTAAGATAAAGATTTATGACTCCCGACCATTGACTGTATATGAGAACTGGACAAAGTGACCCCCTCCCTGCTAAAATTCCAAAGTTCTCACTGGTTCCAAGAAGCAAAAACGCCATTGACTTCTACAGAGAAATGAACAGCTATGATTCTATTTGTCAGATTAACAATTCTTGCTCTGCTCCTTTTTTTAACATGTTTTGATAATCCAACATTTTTCATGATACTTTTTCTTTACTACAAGCTATTCAAGTTGTAAACTGACCAATAAGATGCCTCAATAAAAGCTTTGTGGTGTCTGCTGGCCCCCACGTCCAGCACTTGGTCCAATCAAATTGGTCTAAATGACGTCATCCATTTTCTATGGATGACGTCACACAGACTCGGTCCACTTCTTATTTACAGTCAATGCTTCAGACAGCTGGCCATGCTCCAAAATTTTCTAATGTGTCTGAATTTAACATTTAGGATTAGAGTGCTCCAAAGTTCTTTTACACTCATTTGAAGGACTTATTGTCAGCAGTAGAAACGTTTGATTGCAGCAAAGTGTGACATAAACAGCTATTGGGTATAGGGTCCAATCGCTTTTTTATTTAAGCCCAGACAGCTTGGTACAGTGTTTTTTTGTATTGATGTGCTTGTTCTGCTTTCAGCTTCATCCCGTTCAATCCAACATGCTTTGTTGGGACGCACGCACAAAACCCTCTCGACAGAACAAAGCAAAGGCGCTGTTCCATCCTTAAAAGCATTACTGACAGTTTCTTTACTTGTTCATTTGCACTGAGATGTTGAAGCTATCTGCAGGTTACCCTCCAGAACAGCATTGTGACATTTATTTAGACTGAGAACCCCTGATTGCAGTCAGACACCAACCAGTAAATGAACCCAATTGCCTTCTATAATCTACTTGCTGTAGGCAATTTGCTGGAAGAGTTCATTACAGTGAGATAAAGCTACACAAACAACACTATCCATGCATACAACTATCACACTTTCAGAAAAACTAAGGAAGACATAGAGATTATTTGAGATTATCATACATCATATATGGAAATTAATTCAGAAAGCAGTTACCCTCGGCCACACAACACCATTTTTATATGTCTTCATATACTTATAAAAGTAACAAATGACCGCCTGTGGGCTCACTGACTTTCAGTACTCCATACCAATCACTCTTAATGCAGCTGCATCAAACTCTATCATATAATGGACTCCAGATCTTCATTACAATCCTATTGGAACAAAAAACTGAGTGTTCCCGTCAGTCGTCACACGCTGGAGTCGTCCTAAAGCCATTGCCCCACTGACCAAAAAAAACGCTTTAATCCAAGAGAGTGTCTCCTTGAGCGACCGCACTTTGTTCCTGATGTGTTTATTGATGCGAGTGTGATAAATAAGCACTTTTAGGGATAATCGGCAAATACATATACACTATAGGAGCGAACAAGGAATAAGCCCTTGGAGGGGTTAACTAGAGTCGAAAAGCCTTTTAACGGATCTGCGTTTGTTGAAGACAACACGGATGAAAAATGTGATTCATTTCCATCGGGAAATATTCTTACCTTAAGCCATGTCAAGAAAAAGGGGAAAAAAGAAATTAGGTAAAAAAAAAGGACATTTTTCTTATCTTTTCAGCTTTACTCTTATATTGTAGGAGTTTTAAATAAAGTTTAGACAAAGAAAAATACACAGCTCAGGCATCAGAACACGATCTGATGAGTATAAAAAATATATTTGTACACATCAACCCAAAGCTTCGTACCCTCAACCAAAAATGTTTGTCTGAACTGGACTCTTTCAGCCAGAGAGGCAGTTTTTCTATGTGCTCCTGAGCTGATGAACTTCATCCGTCAAATGAAATCATTGGGGGTTGTATACACTTACTTATTTTCTTTAACTTCTTTTCTTGGGATAAATTCTATTGTTGGGTTGTTGCTCATCATCATATCTGTTTTTTGTCTCAAAAATTGCAATAACGGTAAATACGTGTAAACATTTAAATAATTAGTTGATGCAAAAAATAATATTTTTGAAACATATTCCCAATATATGCTGGGAGGACGGGTGAATGTGTTGGAACAGTTTTCATGTGAGGAAAAACAGCTGTTGATCCTGGGTTGCAGGATCATGGTTGAAAGCCATTTTTAAGTGAGTGTGACATAAAAAGAAAAAGAAAAGATGGCTGCAAGAGACATTCAAACACAAGAGCTGTGATGAATGGAAGATCGGAGCATCTTTCACGTGTAAATGTGTCTGCATTTGTAGCAGCAGTAGAAAGTCCATAATGGCAGCGTGTTATGATAGGAAGACTTCCTTTGCAAATGATGGAGCGCGTGTGCCAGACACATGCAGGTTAACATCGGTGCACGGTCGTGCTGCACAAAACCCTCTTGAAAAACAGGCGCATGCACAAAGCTGGCACACAAAGATACACACTAACACGCACACACATGCAGGGTGCTGCTGTTGCTTCCAGATAAGTCTCTCTCCACACACCACTGTCTTTGTACGGCAGCAGAGCAGAGGGTGAAAGGAGCTGAGAAGAATGAACTTGTGTTAATTTGCTTCAACTGTGGAAGACACGACACTCAGCGACTCCAAATCTTCCCAGAACATTCCCTCTTTTTCAGACTCCTCTGGTCCTGATGCCTGCCACCCCCTTTTCCAGTTTTGCCCTTTGTTTGTGACCCCCTATTCCCTTGCTTCTGTCCTGCTTCTTGTTAATGAGCTTTGTGCTAAAAAGTGATATTACGGCGCTTTTAGTGCCGTGCTAGGAATACTAATTTGCAGCTCTCTGGCTTTTCAAATAGCCTCTGTGCTACCTAGGTTTGTAATGCCAGATTATTCAGGATTACATCCCCACACACAGGTGCAGATGCACACAATGTGACACATAAGTGCAGACGTAAAACTATCCCGCACACAGGAGAGCACTCACCTCCGACTCAAATTGGCAGTTGTTGCTGCCTGGCTCACCCCTCCTCTGAACCCCAATGTTCTCCTGCAGTCTTTTACCAGTCTAATTGAAGTTTCGCTTCAGGAAGGAATCACTGATGTGCTTTAATAGTAAAAGTTGCCTGTTAAGGAGTAAATGGCAAATTTGCTATCTGTCTCAAAGAGAACACAAAACATGAAAGAGCAGAGTAAAGACGTGGGAGGAGAGATCAGAGGGAGGGGGTGAAGGTGAATGCAGGGAACAGAGGGGTGGCAGGGGGAGAAATATGAATGTAAAGGGAGATGTGAGCATGCAAAAAGAAATGTAAAGACAAGCTGTAGTCGGTGTAGGAGGAGGGCCGGAGCAAACGGAGAGCAGCAGGTGATGAGTAAACAGACGGAGGGATCTCACACAGAGACGAGGCCTCATTTTCAAAGATCAAGGGCTACTTTAATTGGGTTTTTGATGCCCATTTAATCCTATTCTCCATATTAATCCTCCATAATGTACACAATCAAAACAAATACACCCACAAGGGAGAAGCAGCTAATATGAAACAGTAAGACGGATAAAGAATGCGTGTAGGAAACCTGTAACAACCTTTGGAGACCCGCCGAGGACATGTCCCAGTCATCACTCTCCCTCTGTACACATCAGGGCATTGGAAGGAGTTCCAATCCCCGCTTGAGACTCCTAATGAGACTCTCCCCACTGAAATGTATTGTGCTGCTGCAACTCAATCGCACCACCATTCTATTCTTGAACAAAGCTTTGTATTCATGCAGGAGAGCAACAAGTGGGAGCGTGTCACAATGGCCAGAAATAAATTTCCACCTCAGCAGGGATGCTTTCAGTTCTGCTCATGCCAAATGCTGAAAAACACTGAGAACATCATGTATTTTATGAAAAAAGTCACTGTATTGGATTGTTATTCAAAAATGAGCATCCAAGTTATGTGAGAGAAAAAAAAATCAATTAAAGAAAATAAGGAACAAGAGGGATTTTCTAGGAAAAAAATGACAGGAACGGTAAAAATGAATGTTAACCATTTGCAATAAGTGTGTGGTTCAGTTTTAATCCCACGTGGCTCAGCTTCACGTGGAGGTTCAGTTACTGTCAGACGCTACTTTCAAGCCAAACTTCTCCACCTTGGTGTCATGTGTGTAAAATACAGAACTCTTCTGGTTAAAGTAAAGTTTGTTTTTCCTTCAGGTGTGTAATGTTAGCTGTTATTTAATATGTGGAACAGAATAGTTTTTACTTAGATTTGATCTTTACACTCCAAAAATAGGGCACTTAGGAATTAGTCAAAACTTCTCATCTCACTGGCAGATTTTCTTTAAACAATCCAAAAAAGAAAAAAAGAAATTTGCCATGAATGTGAGAGACCAACCAACCAAGACTTTGGAGGGCCTATATCATGCAAAATCAAATTTTTGAGTTTTTTAGTGTATTATAATGTTTTTTCCTCATGATAAACAACCCCAAAGCGCTTTTTTGTTCCATTCATGCATCTTTTAGCATTCCATATAAACCCTGTTCTCTGAGCACCAGCCCCTCCCAACCCAAAAAACAAGTGGGTTCTTACATTGTGACATCACAAAGTGGGAACCAGCCCATTCCCGGAAGAATCTGTGCTGCCAGCACCACCCCCAGGCTAACACACACACACACACACACCCTCTTCCTCTGCAGAGCTAGTAGTGATCAGCTAAGTCAAATGCAAATGTTATTTGTTTTCGTGGGAGAAACGCAGACATGCTGTTGAGGCAGCTAGGTTGACGTCAGAAAAAGGGAGCGAAAGCCAGTGCCTCAGAGATCGAGTCGTCTTACTTCTGAGTGGGAAAATGAGCTTTGAAAATAACTAATATTTCATTAAAAATTGTTCTTTAGTGTGCCAAAGATAATATATTATCATTTATAGTTTACTGTGAAAGGCTTAAGAAAAGCATGATGTTAAAGAAAAAAATGAAGTTAATTTTACTATTGAAAAAAATTGTTGATAAGATTACTTTTTCTTGCAGTTTAGGAAGCAATATATTTTTCTTGAAACACTGGTATTTTTTATTTTCTCAAGATTAGGTTTTCACAGTAAAAGCTTGTCATTACAGGATCAGAGATTTTTTGTGTGTTTCTCTAATAGTCACAGTCAAATTCGAACTGAATTTTCAAGGACATCTACTTCTAAAATAATTAAAATCAATATCAAACAAATTTCTTTTTTTTTATGGTGGAACCATAAACAATAAAGTCTGTTTGCTTTGTAATGACTATTTCCACATTAATACACAGCAGGAGTTTTTAAAGTTTGCTGCTGATGTCTTGGCATTTTCTCAACGCATTTAACCCTTGTGCTGTCCTAGGCACTTTAACATTGGGAGTTGGGTCATCTAGACCCACTAGACAGTGCTCTGAACCTTTTTTTCATCAATGATTTGTGATCTTCACTGGTGTCCATGGATTACATGAAATCTTTCCACCTTTATCCACCTTTGTCATGGTAGGGAGAACACGTCAATGTTTGGGTGGGGTCATCTAAGATAGCACAAGGGTTAAAACCACAGATGAAAAAGTGACTTCAGCATCAAACACATCAAACCTTTATTTATAGAGAAACTTTCAGGATGCAAGAAGACGGCATCATTAGACTCTTACAAAGAAGACGACTCAGAATACATATTAGGACAAATGGTAACATGCAAACATAACATTGACATGCTAAAGTTGAAATTAGTTTTAAAGATGCAGAAAGAAAGAAAAAGTTAAATGTGAAAGTAAGAACCTCAAAAATATTTAAAATGTATTCATTGTCAGTAAAAATTACAAAAACATCACATATGACACAATTTTTTGCACACAAAGCTAAATTAGTGAACAGTTTTTAATAACAAAAAATAAAAACACTAAATAAAAAACTAAATCCAAAAAATCATTTAGCTTAAGAAATATTTAGAAATAAAAACATCTCCAGACAGAAAAGGTTGTTTCACTTTAGGTGATTAGGTCATTCTGTTGGTTTAAAAATGAGCTATTGTTTTTTTTTTTTTTAAGTATAATTTCAAGAATATCAAAAAGCCTGCACCAGAAGACCTGAGGCCCTGAAGTGGTTCACTGAATAAAAATAACCATAACGACAAAGAGAATAGAAATGTCTAAACTTAGAAATGGGTCCTAAAACAGTTTTTTTGGAGTTATGATCTTGTGCAAAAGAAAAGAAAAGAGAAAAATGTTCTCTTGTTTCATGCCCGTTGTGTCAGGCAACTTTTTTGCACCAGGTAATCTGCATGCAAATGAGGTACAACCAACTTTGCACAAAACTGTGAACAGTTTTAATTTCATGCCTTCAAAAGAAAGTGATGGCTGTTTATTTTTTTCCGGAATGGCATGTAAACTGAGATGTGTAGTGAGTGGGAAATCAGGCAGTTTGCCTTGATTGTAGGTGTTATTGTTTTTCTGGGTGAGGTGTATAATTTTGTTTGCAGAAACGCTTTAATGGCTCACATTTTGAAGCACCTTGTCGGGAACTCAACTTCCCTCAATCATCGTGGTGTTTCACTGTAGATACATAAACCTGACTGAAAATACATTTGGATATGCTATGCTTTCACCTCGGGGAGTGTGTGTGAAGAGCTATGCAAGTTTAATGCTGCTGTTTCTGCAGCAGAACAAAGCCTGCAGTGTTGGTTTTCATCTGTTCTCAACGTGGAGCCAGTGGAGCATGAGGAGACGGAAGAGAGGTAAGAAGAAAAAACTTTTTTTTTTCTCTTTTGACAACAGCTGTGTCAGATTTATCGGTATAAGGAGCTGCTTTCACACCAGGTCACCCAGCAGGCTGGAAAATGACTTGTTGAGCCTGGAAATGTGTGTGGGAGAGTGTTAAAGGACAAGGAAAGAGCGGGTCTCTCTGAAACCTTTCCATCAGACCCAGCACTGAAAGGGGGCATGCAGCTTCACTGGATGCCAAAATCAATAAATGACAGGAAAGCAGAGACCTAAAAAAAATGCACATTTTGCATCAGACTCAAACAAAAATGAAAGAAAGAGAGAGGCTGGACTCCATGGGAACCAGATTTCACTAAGTGGACACAAAGATTTACTGAACGCCCTCCTTTAGGGATGGAAAATTAGATGAAGTGGTATGGAAGTGACTGCTGAATGAATGAAGGAAAGACTGAATGCTGTCCCTCGCTTGAAGCCAAATTAGCAAGCACAGTACATCTCTTTTATGGCACTGGCGCTGTCCGTGGTGCTGAAAAGATGTGGTTACACAACGGGTAATGTTCTTGGACTGCAGGGCGGAAGTAGGAATAAATCTCGGGGGAAAATTGAGATTTCAGCGAGCTATTAGTTTTGTGTGGGCCAAACTGACGGGAACATCGTGGTCTGAGCCCCAGAGGTGCTTAGGAGGCCCCCGCTATCACCGAAAACAAATGACCTCCATTTATAACAGAACTCAACTTCTAATAAAGTTTTTGTTAATCAAAAAATCTTTATTCTTCAAGCTCCTGCTTTTTTTGTTTGTTTGTTTGTTTATTTATTTATTTTCCAAAAGCTGGAATGTAAAATAATCACAATTTTGTTTGTGTTTATTAGAGAAGAAAGTTAAATAAATAAATCTGGAACTATGAAATGTAACAAAATGATCTAAATGTCATTCAAATTCTCCAGATGTCGATCTTTGTGGACGAATCAAATTTTTGCGCGTGCACACATACATGATGAAACGCGCACACGCTCACTCACGCACGCACTCTTCACAGCTGGTGCGCCTTCCTCCAGCAGAGACTGACAGAAGCAGGGCGACCGCTCTGAGCTGCGCGCGCGCTTCTCCCCTCTGCTCCGCCGGCGCGTCTTTCTGCTATTGACATGAAAACTTTGAAAAGGTGAGACGCCAGTTCGCCCTCTTAGATCACCTTCAACCCCAACCGAGAAGAAAAGGCGCACAAAAAAGAAGCACCAAGTCCAAGAAAAGCGGTGGAGCCGGGAGAAAGAGGGAGCTATGCCATCTCCCGCCGAGAAGAGCCCAGTCCTCCTCAGTTGTGTGTCGGAGCTACAGCATGGTGCCGCTTTCTGGACTCTGGACCTACTGCCTCGCCCCTGGAGGAACTCGTCTCCTTTTCGCCTCTGCCAGGCGGCTTCTGCTGATTCTCCTTTTAAGCGCCTTTTCCGCCCCCGAAGCCTGCGTCCCTCACACGGAGCCGTGCCCCATCCTCGCGCGGGTAGGGCACACCGTGCGCCTCGGCGCGCTCCTGCCGACCCGCCAGCCAGCTCGGATACAAAACGCGCTCAACCGCGCCCTGGCCAGCATCCGGCACCAAAGCGGAGGAGGGGGGGACTCCACCGCCACCACAGCCTCCCAACTGGCACCCCTGCTACCCTACAACCTGAGTCTGGAGATGGTGGCGCGCTCCCCCGCGGGCTGGGACCCAGAGTCGCTGTCCCGTAGCGCCTGTCAGGACCTCGTGGTCAGAGGGGTGTCAGCCGTGCTGGCTTTCCCGCGCTCCAAAGAGGAGTTAATCCAGGTGGAGTTCCTCTCCTCTTTCCTGGAAATCCCCTTCATCTCCATCTTGGAGGACACAGAGCCCCTTGTGACTAAGGTATGAATGGACTGCATTCTTGTCACATCTTGGCTGCCGCTGTCACCTTGAACTTCAGTAAGAAACATTAAGCAGCAATTTTATCTAAACTTGCAGACTGAATTGAGTGATCCTGTAGCTCATGGCAAGGATTGTGTTTCCTGAGCCGCTGCCACATTAAGTCTGACTACAGGGATGTGAACAATTTAAGGCAAAGTAATTCCAACAGGGATAATTAAGACAATTATGCTTGAGCTCAGTCTGACAGATAATACAACTATTCAGAACTGTGACATGTTTTTTTTCTCTCCCCTTTTTCAAATCTTTTCCTCTATCAAAGTCTGGCTTGAGCTTGAGCAATGTGGAGAACCTGCAGCCCCCAAACATGCAAGTTTAATGTGCGGCAGCTCTGCTCTAGTATTTGGTCTGAACCCTGAAGCCAAATGCATTTTCTCATGAAGCTCTCTTGTGTTTAAATGTTTCCAAGGCTGTGTGAGGCATGCATGCTTCCCCTTCTGGCAGCTCTCTGCCTACATCCAAACATCTGAGACACGCAGATGTTGCAGAGGTGTTTCACCTGCCATCCATGCTGTTTACCTGATGGTAAAATCTGTTTAAGTGTTGTACATTTGGCACACATCAGAAGGGCAGTAAACGTGTGTGCCGTGTTAATATTCCCAGCTGCATCAGAGCCACTTGCCAGTCAGTCGGTGGGTCCAGCTCAGGCCATATCCGCCTCTTTCCAACTGAGCAGCCAACTGCATCCAGGGGCCCCACACACACAGACAGCAGCATGCACATAAAGAGGACTTTCAACTTTCACACAGCTTCAGCTCCAGCGTGCACACTCACACGCTGGAGCTCGGCTAACAAAGCAGGACAAGGAGTCGAGAAAGAGGGAGGAGAGGAGGTGAAGATCCACGGTTTGATTCAGGAGTCTTTGTCCTGCCCGTCTCTGTCAACAATGGATTACTTATTCAATTTCAATAAAGCTCTCTTGAATGAGGAGTCAAAGCGCTTGACGGATGTGTCGGCAGTCTAAGGAGATGAACAGGAGAGAGAAATCAAGGGAGAAGGAGGCTGGAAGGAGGACATGGCTTTTAGTTTTGAGGGCGTCCTGCAGTATTGGGTCTAAAATAATTGGAAAAGGTTTACTGACATTGCTGGTATTTTTATGACTCATCGTTTTAGGGGTTCATCAATGATTCAGAGCGTGAGTTAATTTTTTGAGGATGCTTCCATGTGTTTAGTTGCTTTTATAGTTACTGGCAGGCCAGTGTCTTTTGGTCATAAGTGTTTAACTCCTCAAGCATAAGTGTAGTCTTTAAATGTGCCAAAAACAGAAAAAACAGACAATAATTGAACCAGTCAAACAGAACTCAGTCATTTACTTGAGGCTGTGATTTGAAAGAGTCTCAGAAAATTACAATAATTTAGATTTGATCCTGACACGCCAATCAATTTACCACAAACATACACTTGAGGTGTTGGCAGTACAATCAAATGCACAGAAGGATTGTGAAGCTTTTTTTCCCTGAACTTTAGTGATGAAAGAAAAGAAAGTGAGGAAGGAAACAGACAGGTGGGAGGAGGGAAATGCTGATTGGAATCATGATATGGACTTCTCTCTGGTTAAATCAAAACCAGCTTCATTTAACCAATACCACCTAATTAAGCGTATTATGGTTTAAGATGACACAAATGTAACCATTTGAAGAACTGAATGGTACACAAAACAAAATGAGGAATGTCTGTCACAATAAATCCTTCTAAACCTATTTGTTAAATATTTTCTAGTATTTTTTGTAGCATTTAAAGACCTGCTACAATGAAAATTGTGTTTTTGGTGTTTTCATCATCTTCTGTTTGCATGATCTGATGATGGATCAAAATAGCATTTTTAAGTATTACTTTATCCAAATGTTGTCAATTAGAAACAGATGAAAAAAATACCATTTGAAAAAGGTTGTATTTGTGATGTAGAAAATATGCTCTGCATGAACAGAGAGCTCTCAACAAGAGGGAAGGGAAGTGGGGTCGGGGTTGCTCCATACCAACTGTACTGTCCACAACTCAGAGGTTAATTTCTAATAAGCTACTGATGCTCTGCAAAAACTACTTCCTAGAAAACGACACTGTTATTTTATTTTATTTTTACATTTTGGCTAAAAACAATAAATCACAATTAAAAGACCACTAGGAATGCTAGTAAAATAGATCAGAAGGTGATCTGAGGGGTCAGTTAAAAACAAATAACTTGGTGGTTTTTCGTTCACTCTTTTGTTGGATTTATCACTTTTCAATGAACATTAGTGTCTTATAATGTGAGTGTGGATGTGGGACTGGGGTTAGGGCAACATCTACAACCAAAACAATTTCAAAAGACCAACCCTTCGGAAAAAAATGTCAAGAAAGTCAGAAATTACAAATCATTCAACCTGAAAAAGTGCAGTTTTTAATTTTTTAAATGTTGAGAGTTTTTATTTACTAATTTTTTAGATAAAATAACAGAACTGAAAAACATTGCTCAGCTAAAGACAACAAATAAATAAAAGATGTGTCTTGAGGGTAAAGCACAACCGTTTGCTCAAAACCATTTTAAATCCATTTAAGTTGATTTCAGATTGATTTTTCTCTTCCTTTTTCAGCACTGAAGCACTTTCAAAGCAGAGATTTTTTTTACTGAAATGCCCTGTTGTTCGGTCTTGTCAGTGAAAAGTCTGACTCAGTGTTGACTTTGGTGCCCTCTGTGCTCACGCCAAAGCGGCTGCTTAAAAGCTGCAAGCAGAAGTTTTTTTTTTGTTTTTTT
Source organism: Oryzias latipes (assembly GCF_053564925.1). Taxonomy (NCBI): domain Eukaryota; kingdom Metazoa; phylum Chordata; class Actinopteri; order Beloniformes; family Adrianichthyidae; genus Oryzias; species Oryzias latipes. The sequence goes on from NC_136258.1 coordinate 25,333,012, forward strand.
CATGGCACATCTGGGGGAAATTGTCGGAAGCGTGTTAGCATGTTAAATAGAAAGTTGTCTCATGTTATCAACACATGGCTCTGCACATCTTTTGGTTGCCCAGCTTTCCAGCTTTTTCCTCTCAATATTCCCTTCAAAAACCATACTGTTCTGTTTGAAATGCATGATTATGAAAAACCGAAAACACTTTATAAGGTCTGCGTGTAAAAAAAGAACAGTTTGTTTTGCTTACAGCAAGCCTTCTGCAGAAAATAAACTCAAATTTGATTTGACACACGTCTGGAACTTAAACAAAAATGCACATGAATTGGTAGGCAAGTGGCAATGCATTTAAAGACCAACTCCAATTAAAGCTACAAGTAGCATTTAGCGGGCCCGAGCACGTGCGACCGCATGGCACGAGCGACCGCCCCGTGAGCAACGCCCTGCTCGAGCCATTCTCGTCGTTTTTTCTTGTCCATTCTGGAGCTCCAAGCTAATGTTAATACGACAGCAGCCTGGGGGGGGGGGGGGGGGGGGGGGGGCTGTAATCTGTTGCCTTAAGGGACAAAGACTTTTGCATATAGCATGAAAAAAATTCAAGCAATGATGATAATTGCTATCACTGTCCCTAAGGATGAGAACAATAGAACTCATTCAATTTCCACTACAATGTCTAGATGAGTGTCAGCTATGTCTGATAACTTGGCCAATTAGCTGGACCGGGATCTTGCAAAGTGCAGGTGGTTAACGTCCAGTGTGATGAGTCTGTGGACGGCAACAGTACAGCATAGCTTTTGGTTTCCACAAGAGAAGAACTCCTGACACATCTGCCCTAACAGACAACTACAAGAGGAGTTGAAATGTATAACACGGTGAAGGAGTTTTTGTGCAGAAAAAGGTACAATTAGAAAAGCTGGTAGCAGTGACTGCAGATGGGACTCCTGCTATGATCAATAGACAAACAGGTTTCATCACTCACTGTAAAGCTGACCCAGACTTTCCAAAATGTCTGCATTACTGCTGCGTCATTCACCAGCAGGCCTTATGTGCAGAAGTGATTGGCTCTGGACATATAATGACTCTTATTCTGAAAATCGTAAACAACCTCAGCTGCAAAGCAAAACAGCACAGGATTTTTAAGGTGCTATTGGAGGAGATGTCTGTTGAATATGGTGAATATGAACATTGTGAATCTGAACTTGCATTCTTGACTGACATTACTGGAAAACTAAACCACTTGATCTGCGAGCTGCAAGACAATGGCAAAACTATTTTTTTTTGACCAGCCTGCCTGAGCCAGTGTTTTTCTTGTGGGGATCTTTTCTGCCAGGGCTTGTCAGCTTGGTCAGTGGATGTTGCTGCAGTTGTTTCCCTTGCTGGGACAGCTGGAGTTAAACACAGCAGCTCACGGCTCTGAAGTGGACCCCGTTGCTGTCCCAGTCTGGATGGGCACTGTGGCGATGTTCCAATGGCCAGGCTGGCTCCTGGTATAAAGAGATTCCCAAATACCATTTCCTAACCGCAGAGCCAAGGATGTGTTTACATGTTTAGGTCAAAAATGTGATGGACAGCTTCATGTTGTCTTTTGATGTAAGTTTAAACCTAAACATGCCACCCTGTTATTAATCCAGTTGATATGGTTCTCCATCTGTGTCTAGGTGATAGAAAAGCATTTTTTTTTATATTTAGAGCTCTAAGCAAACAAACAGTTGTCTATATAAAAGAGCTTTTACAATTGTGCACTTTTAGCAGGTCTCTGAGTTCATGTGACCAATGTATGGTGGATTTTCACAGACCTTGTTTAAAACTGAAGGTGAGAGAGACTTAGAGAAATGGCTTCATTGTTCTGGAGTTCTTTGTTTCATCCACAGAAGAGTAGAATTGGTGATTGATTTTGAAAAGCTGCTGAAATAGTATCTTTTTAAAATTGCAATTTCTAACTTGGGTTTTACATTTTGTGTTCCATTTTTTGTGCTTTAATTGGGAAGCATTTGTTATTTGTTTGGTGTTTTTAAGGTTCTGCAAATATACACATCATTTTTTAGAGACATTTGTTATCAGTTGTGTTTGTTGATTTGTAGTTTAATTTCATTGGATGTATAGATGTCGTGTGGGGGGGAGGCTCGAGAGCAGGTAGGACCCAGGCGCAGAGACGGGAGGCAAACGGGTTCAGGGCAAGTGGGTTTATTTAACTAGCAAAAAGCGCTGCAGAGCAGGATGACAAAACTAAAAACAAAAACTTACTGTGGCATGGCAAGGGACATGGACGCCAGACAAGAAGACGTGATCAACATGAGCAGAAGTTAATGGACCAGCACAGGAGGAAGGGAGAGACAAGACTTATATACAGACAGGGCAGACAAGACACAGGTGAACACGATTAGGGCAGATGGGGACCAAAGGAAGTAAAACTCAAGAAACATGACAAGACAGGAAACCTTTCAAAATAAAACAGGAAACAGAACCAAACAAGACAGAACAAGAACTAAAGCGAAAAACAAGACAACAAACTGAAACCATGACAATAGAAAGGAAAAGAAGTTCAAACATTGATTATAAAAAAGGATATAAGAGATAAAAAAAAAGAAAAAGGAAAAGAAAAAAGATAAAATATTGATTTAATTGCATTTTGAATGAATAAAAAACAATGATTAATAGAATCAGAATCAGAATCAGAAATCAGAAAAAGTTTTATTGCCAGGTTCAGTAGAGCGCACTTTACAAAACGAGGAATTTGACTTGGTGTATAGTGCAATTAAGAATAAGTTAAAAATTAAGTTAACAACAACAACACACTATATACAGTAGAGTAAGGTGAATTAAAGTGGGAGCACAGATGGGCTGGGATGGTGGGGCCTGTAAGTGGCACCGACAGTCCTTTGGTGGGCGGGGGGGGAGGGGGGGTCACCTGGGGGAGTTGGGGTACTGTTCAGCAGGCTGACTGCAGTGGGGAAGAAGCTGTTCTTGTGGCGCGAGGTCCTGGTCCTGATGGACCGGAGCCTCTTGCCAGAAGGGAGGGGCCGAAAGAGATTATGTCCTGGATGAGAGGGGTTGGCTACAATCCTGGCTGCCCGCCTCCAGGTCCTGGAGATGTGCAGCTCCTGGAGAGACGGGAGGTGGCAGCCGATCACCTTCTCTGCTGAGTGGATGACGCGTTGCAGCTTGGCCTTGTCTCTGGCCGTGGCCGCAGCGAACCAGACTGTGATGGAGGACGTGAGGGTGGATTCGATGATGGCATCGTAGAAGTCTACCAGCATCTTTTCAGGGAGGTGAAACTTCTTCAGCTGCCTCAGGAAGTACATCCTCTGCTGGACCTTCTTAGTGATGGAGCTGATGTTCTGCTCCCACTTGAGGTCCTGGCTGATGATGGTTCCCAGGAAGCAGAAGGACTCCACAGAGGTCACCGGGGAGTCACAGAGGATGACAGGGGGGAGGGGGGCTGGGGCCTTCCTGAAGTCCACTGTCATCTCCACTGTCTTCAGAGCATTAAGCTCCAGGTTGTTAGCGCTGCACTATGACACCAGCCTGGCTATTTCACTCCTGTAGGCCAACTCATCTCCGTCAGAGATGAGGCCGATGAGTGTGGTGTCGTCAGCAAACTTCAGGAGTTTGACAGACAGGTGACCAGCTGTGCAGCTGTTTGTGTACAGGGAGAGTAACAGGGGTGAAAGGACACAGCCCTGGGGGTATCCGGTGCTTGTGGTCCGAGTATCTGAGACGAGCTTCCCCAGCCTCACATACTGCTGTCTGTCCGTCAGGAAGTCTGTGATCCACCTGCAGGTGGAGTCAGGCACATTCATCTTGGAGAGTTTTTAATACTAAAGATGTATGAAAGACATACCGAAAAATATGTCTTTCAGTGTTTAACTGGCTGTCTTTGGATTATGCATGCCTGAGTAATGGCCATTCTTACTCCTCATCTCTCTGTTCACTGCTTGCTAATTTACATAGCAGGGGTCCCAGCAGGAGGGGGCGGGGTTGTAACACGACTCCTTCAGCAGAGCCAGGCTGAGAGAGGCTTTGACATGTAAGATGTTAGATGTTAGAATGCTAGATGTTAGAATGACCAGTTCATTGTATATCTATGAAAATATTCAGGGAGCTATGGGACATGTTCAGCTATAGGTGTGTGAAAATTGGTGTCGATTGTTGAAACATAAGTTACCATAAAAAAATGTTTGTTTGGAGTCTAGACAGATTTAACACAGGTTTTTGGATGAAAAAGGATTTTTTATAAATCATCTGTTACACTTTTAAGTCTGAAAAAAATATGGAAGGCAGCAAACACAGATCTCTACCGTTTTTAATTTTTTTGTGCTGATATTTGAAAGATAAGTTATGCAAAAAAATAGGTGTTTGCAGTTTTGCCTAAAAAGACGTTTTCGGACCTTTTTGGATCAAATGTTGTCTAAAAGTTCACCTGTAACTTCAATCATTCTGAATTTTTTTAGGAAAACTAAACCACTTCAACTGTGATCTGCAAGGCAATGGTAAAACTATATTTTTTATGGAACAGCCTGCAGTGTTTCTTGTGGGGATCTTTTCTGCCAGGGCTTGCCGGCTTGGTCGGTGGTTGTTGCTGTTACCAATCCAGTTGATATGGTTCTCCATCTGTGTCTAAGTGATATAATCAGAATCAGAATCGTTTATTGTCATTGTACATGGGGATACAATGAAATTGCAGCAGCCTTGGAGTGAAGGAGTTACATAAAATAAAAATAATAATAGAATAGAAAAAGAAATACTGTATTTACAACTCTTAACAAAAAATGAACAATATGGACAGAAACTGTTAAATATTAAATATTTGTGAATAAAATAGAAAGGAATTACATGAGTTGCTGTGAGCACAGCTTAATAAATATCAAGTTATTGCACAGTGACCCGGTTAGACAGTCAGGATATTGCACGCATTGTAGTAAAATTAGAGTGAGGTGTGGTTGGTGGACGTATGTGCATTCCGTATGATAATTGCCTATGGAAAAAAGCTGTTTCTTAGTCTGTTTGTCCTGGTTCTGATGGACCTGTACCTCCTTCCAGAGGGCAGCAGTTCAAACAGAGGGAAAGCAGAATGGGTGGAGTTAGTGGTGATGCTAGTCACTCTGCTGATACAGCGAGACTGGTAAATGTCCTTCAGTGAGGGGAGGGGGCAGCCGATGATCCTCTGCGCTGTCTTTACCACTCTCTGGAGACTCTGCCGTTCTGCTTCAGTGCAGTGGGAAAACCACACTGTGATGCCATAGGACAGAATGCTCTCAATGGTTGAGCGGTAGAACGTTACCAGCAGCTCCTGGCTGACGTCGTTCCTCCTAAGTTTTCTCAGGAAGTGCAGGCGTTGCTGGGCCTTCCTGATGACAGTCATGGTGTTGTTAGACCATGTGAGGTCAGCAGAGATGGTGGTGCCCAGGAGGGTGAAGCTGTGGACCCTCTCCACACAGTTTCCATCGATGTAGAGTGGGGGTGGATCTGTTCTGTTCTGCAAACTGGTGGGGGACGAAGATTGGAGGGAGGGAGTCTTTGATGTGTCCCAGGAGCAGCCGCTCCAGACACTTTGTGATGACAGCAGTGAGTGCAACTGGGCGGAAGTCCGTGAGGAAGGCTGTGGATGAGGACTTTTTGAGTATCGGGATGATAGGGGATGACTTCAGGCAAGCAGGGATGAAAGCCTGAGCTAGCGACAGGTTGAAGATTTTTGTGAAGACCTGGGAGAGTTGATCGGCGCAGGCCCGCAGAACCTTTCCGGGAACTCCATCAGGTCCCGCCGCTTTCCTGGGGTTTACCCTGCTGAACATCCGTGCCATCCGTGCCACGTCCATAAAGGCATTGTTTTTATATTTAGAGCTCTAAGCAACCAAACAGTTGTCTATATAAAAGAGCTTTTACAATTGTGTACTTTTAGCAGGCTGAAAAAATTATCTTTTTAAAATTGCCATTTCAAATTTGGGTTTTAAAATTTGTGTTCCATTTTTCTGTGCTTGTATTGGAAGGATTTGTTATTATTTTGTTTAAAAGTGCTACATATTGTATATACACATAATTTATTTAGAGAAATTTTCTATAGGTTGTGTTTTTTGGTTTTGTAGTTTAATTTCATTGGATTTATATTAAGGAAAAGAAGTTGCAGCATTGATTAAAAAAGGATAAAAGAGACATTTACTGTCTAAGTCTTATGTTACATCTGTAGAACTGTACTGAGAGTTGGGTTTTGTTTTGGAGCACATTCATATGTTTTGTTTGTAAAAAAAAAAAGATAAAATATTAAGTTAATTGCATTTTACATGACTAGAAAAGCAATGATTATTCATAAAAATCTATGAAAGACATACAAAACAAATGAAAAAGAAGTCTGCCCTCCCTCTTGTGTCTAAACTATTGTCACCTCACTTCTGGGTTAGTTAGCATATAAACAGGCAGCTGGTGTGTGTGTGTGTGGGGGGGAGGGGGGGGGGTGAAATTTGACTCCAGCAACAGGAAAGATTGAGGAGCAGGCTGCAGCATGAGGAAAAGACTGAACCATGTAAGAGGAAATGACATCCTACAGTTGACCAGTTCATTTTATATCTGTAAAGAATATTCAAGAAGCATTTAGACATGTTCAGCTATATGCGTGTTAAACTTGGTGTGGATATTTGAAGCATAAGTAATTTTAAAACACACTTGTTTGGAGTCCAGACGGAAAAAGCACAGGTTTTGGGATGAAAAAGGATTTTTTTAAAATCATCTGTTTCACCTGGACTTCTGAAAAAAATATGGAAGGCAGCAAACACAGATCCCTACATTTAAAAAAATAAATGGTGTTGATATATGATGATTAAGTTATGAAAAAAAATAGGTGTTTGTAGTTTTGCCTAAAAAGACGTTTTCGGACCTTTTTGGATTAAATGTTCTCTAAAAGTTCACCTGTAACTTCAATCATTCTGAATTTTTTTAGGAAGCAGTAGCACATAAATGCCTATGAAAGTTGAATTCTTGGTGCTGATAACCTAAACAGAATTTATGCTAAAAATCTTTGTTCAGTCCAAAATTTCATTAAAAAAATCAAGTGATGAAGTTTCTCGTAGACCCTATAGTGTTACATATCAAAGCAGGAGGTTATTAAAGGCATCTAATTCTGAAATCTCAGCTTCCTGAGACAAACGGCTGATTTATAATAAATTTCTATTATTTGGGTGCACATAATCGACCACTTCCTGTTACGCAGGCACCGTCAGGTGTACACCCATGAAACTTTACATGATGAGAGAGGACCCTTCTGAGTATCTCCAGTTTTAATTTCATGCACATCGGACAAAGCAAAGAGAAAATACAGGGCAGAATGTGCCCAATGCAATAACTAGGTGGCGCTATAGAGCTCGTCCAAGATTGTCATATCCATGGGTTCAGAATAGAAGCTTCATCATATCCATTGAATTTCAGTGAGATTGGACAAGGAATGTGCACGTGAGAGCAACTTTTGTGTGCATAGCGAGATGCCCAACTTTGCCGCTCTGTCACGACCACACCCCCGCATTGAAAGTTATGGTTTTTTGTCAGAGTAAACTTCAATGGCTTTTCAACAGGTGGACGTCATTTTCAGGTGTGTCGGCTCATCCTACTTGGAGCAGTGATGCTCCAAGTCTAACATGTCATTTCCTCTTGCCAGCAGGTGGCGCTACACTTTTTCCAGATTCTTTCACTGCAGATGTGTTCAGAGTCAGACTACAATCATGCATATCAATTTTGGATCAGATTGGATTATGCATGGCTGAGTAATGGCCATTTTTCTTTTCATGGCGTGTTTTCGAAACAACGTCGAATTTCTACGCGCCGCCACGGTCACAAACAACCATAAAAACTTAAAAGCTTCGCAATTTAACATCGGACATGTGTCTAGTTTACAAAACCAAAGTTTGTAGTCATTATTCACAAATCTCTAGGAGGAGTTCGTTCTAGAGCGAGGCCTGCAAATGTCCAAAATAGAGCAAAAATGACATATTGACCTCAATATATCAGACTTCCTGTGCGAGTGACAGGTGGGTCCTTTCAGACTTTTTTGTAAGTCTTCATCTGAAGAACATGCCCTGTAAAAATCAAGCTTGTACGTTAAAGCGTATGCGGGGCGTCGGGACAAACGTCACTGTAGGTGGCGCTATCGAGCCGTTTTTGTGCGCCCATGCCAATCTCCTATAAAATACGAAATTTTTCGCGACTCCTGATGTGTGTGCCAAATTTGGTGAGTTTTGGGGTATGTTAAAGGCCTCAAAAAGGCGACTCTTCCGGTAGAATAATAATAATAATAATAATAAACATTCGAATTACAATAGGGTCCTTGCACTCCGTGCTCGGGCCCTAATAAAAGTGGTCGTATTTCTCTGATATTGGAGGACATACATAAAGAACGTTAAGCTCAAAATTGCATTTCTGAAGATTTCTTTATTCAAATTGTTGTGCATCAGGAGCAGAGGAAAAATACCAGTTAGAAAAAAAGCGTATTTGTGATGGTAAAAATATTCTTGGAGGACATAATCATCATTAAAAGATCACTGGGAACGCTTTTAAAATAGCTATAAAGATGATCAGAGTGGATCTTTAGTCCCTGAGATTGAGACTGAAATGCATTAGTTTTGAACATTTGCAAAGGTAAATGAGGCACCACACATCACATGGCGCCTACGGTGGCCGCTTGTGTCGCCAGTCTAAGGAGCGGTCCCACGCCAGGGACAGCATCAGGCAGGATTGGTCATCTGGGAAGGATGCTGTCATCTCGGACAAACAGCCATTTCACGCCTGACAGCAAAACTCAGAAACAGGGGATATTGTTTTAATTAAAAATGCAATTTAGGATGAGTGCTCCTGAGGGGGAGGGGGATGAGGGGGGCTCAGAACTGCATAAACAAAACAAATGGTTGTGCCAGAGAATGTGCTGGATCTGTCACAGTTTGATTCAAACGAGGAGGTGTTTTATTGTTCAGCTTTTGGAGGAAGTCTTCTCCCCTGAGTTTGCCAAACTGGTGAGACTTTTTTTTTCTTTTTCCTGGGGGGCAAAGGGAATAAAGCCCAGCTTTTTTCTTTTGAATCCTTCCCTGGACATCAGACAGGCAGTGTTGGATTAAGGTGGTTATGGACCCAAAGGCTCATTTGTCAGTAGTCCTCCCTGCTTGTTAGTCATCAGACATGACAGGCAGAAAAAACGACCAAAGTTTGACGAGTTTTTTTTTCTTTTATATTAAATGCCCACAGTTATGGATGGACAAATTGCTGAAGCTAACACAAGAATATGGAGAATGTTAAAAAAAATATACATTATTAGAACATCTGCTGCTTCCTGGAATTATCGAGTCTGAAGGTTAAACGTCTGTCTATTAGGAAAACAAAAAACATGAAGGGACACAAATAATTGCATATTTCCAGAATAATACACCTTAAAAACCCAAAGCACAGCATAAACTATACTAAAGTAAAATTGAAAGCATTCTCGTTTTTATTAACAGCAAAGAAAATGAATCAAGACATGCAAAATTCATTTTTGTTTGGTGAATTTTACAAACATTTTAATTTCTTTTCTTTTTAATTTCTTTTCCGAGAACTTTTTTTTTTTTTTAACTTTTGTTGATTGACAGGTGGATTTGGGCACCAAACTTTCCTTCACTACTTTCTCATTTCAATTTTCACCTGAAGACTAAATAATTTAAAGCAAGCTTTTTAGCATCACACCGTCTGCTTTGCTTTTATTAAACATGGGATACATAAAACCAACTCAAATTGCTTTTGCAAATTTTCTTTTCCGCTGTGAAATGTTCCCGCCTTGCAAAGGTGAGAAAAAGGGGGAGCGGGAAGGAGGCTGACAGCTGGACAGACAGGCAGAGACGGGGGTCAGCTGTCCGTCTGCGTTCGCTTCATCTGTTTGCTTAGTCAGAAGAAGCTTTGGGAATATGTGATGCATTTCAGCAAGGAAGTGCTTATCCCTCCTACCTACTTAAGTTAATTAGAAGCACCGTGCGACCCCTGACTGTAAATCTCCTTCGTCCATCTATGGCAGGAGAGAAAAGAGGGGACAGAGAAGAAAGGGGGGGGAGGAAAATGGACATGGGCTTCAAATTCCCATTAGGTCCATTATAGGCATTTAGTCCAGTTACCTTAGAAGCTTTTTGTGGAACCAGAAAATGAAATTAAATTGAAGCTATTTTAGGTCTGAAATATATATCAAAAATAACCCTAATTAACCCCAAATGCTAAGTAAAATTGATTTTCTGTAACATTTTCATTTCCAAACGCAAAAATGTTTGCACTATTTAGCATTAGAGGTAATTGAAAAGAAGATCTATGCATTATTAATGAGGATAGCCTTCATAACGAACAGCCTCACAAGACAATTGAACGCTCTGAAATTATTTAGCGGATCAGGATTTTCTATTTTAGATGCGTTAAGAAATGAGGGAAACAGCTGTGCCGATTGCAGGATGTGATTAGGTGAGGCAGATGATATGCTGCAAATTCATTATTTGTCATTCTTCACAATGGAAGCAGTGTTCCTGCATATCATACTTCTGTCAAACGCACTTATTGACATTTCTCTGCAAAATTGCCTCCAAGTTTTTAGAAATTCTAACTTTAAAGACCCACTGCGATGAAAATGGTGCTTTTGCTTTTTAAACATGTTCTTGCCACACTTTTATCATGATAGAGGACATTTATAAAGAAAATTAAGCTTAAAATTGCATTTTTAAGTGTTTATTAATACCAATTTTTGTGAACCAGGAGCAGACAAAAAAAACAAGTATTAAAAAGATTGTATTTATAACGTAGAACATACACTGGGTGGGCCACAAGCTCCCTGCTCCGCTCCATTCTGATGCATCCACTGGTAGACTACTACATCCAAGTACGTCTTTGTTTTCCTCACCTGAGTTAGCATCTGCCTCAAAACTGTACGGCTGGATAGCTCGAATAGAGGAAGAGTGTAAACAGCTCTCAGTTATTAGTGATGGGAACAGGGGCGGGATTGCTCTACACCAATGGTTGCGTCACAACTCAGAGGCAAATTTGTAATGAGCTACTGCCGCTCTGCAGAATCTACAGTATGTCCTATAATGATACAAGTTTTGATAATTTGGGCTACAACGGCATTATCATAATCAAGAGACCACTTAAAAGATTTCTTAGCTTCCACCAGTGTGATATCTGATAGACCTACATACTAGATTATATTATATTGCATTCCCAATATTAATTTTTCTGTACTCTCTCTTGTTTAGTGCTCCTAACATGACCCAGTGTTCTAATTTTATGGGAATAATTTTCTCTAATTCTGAAACGGAACAATTTTGCCTTTTTGCTCCTAAAGTGGATCACAAGATTATTAAAATCCTGACTCAGCTTCATTACCCCATCATTTAAATGTTAACTCAAGACACAAACTCAACAATTAATTCATTTTACTAACTGCACGGTTTCCAACCATCTAACATTTGGGCTAACCTTTTTCATTCCAGTAAATCATTCTTCAGGCATCCATCCAGCATCCTTTCATTAAGTCACATCTTCTTTTAATACCACACCTCATTCTGCTTAGTAAACGGAAGATTAGGACAATAAAAAAAGCCAATTTGCCACTTTGAATAAAATTACATTCAAATCCACACACCCTGCTGTATAATACACATTGTGGCTCAAAGCAAGCCCTGTTCTCAGAGGACGCCCACACAAACACACACTTGTCCCAGAATCTTCATGAGTGTATTAAAATGACACAATGCTTCCTCTTTTTTTTGTAGATACTTGCAAATTAGACATTTTCTTTGTTGGCAGATACCCGGTTTCCCCGCTGTATCTGTCTCAAACACCGCTGACGTTATTCTTTGGTTAAAAAGACAAGATGGTTTAATATTTTCTCTACAACAAGCTCATTTAGATTAGCTAAGCTCCCCCTGACATAATAATAAAAAAATCCTTTAAACAGGATTTAAAACCTCTGTTCTTCACTGAGTCTTTTCAGTTCAACATGTGTTTGGAGCTGACTGGTCAAAAACAGTACTTTCCCGGACAAAACGGGTTGTACGCATTGACTGTGTATAAAACTGGAGTAAGTGAGTATGACGTCACCCGGAGGAAATGACTCACTAGCATCCTCAACCAAATTAACTCAATTCAGTCACCAATTTTCTGGAATATGGGTGTCGCCATGTTGGAACCACAAATTGTCAGTAAGCAGTGATTGGTTCAATTGAGTTGAAGCCAACATTTCTATGACAGCCATTCTCGCAAATCAGGAGTGAGCTTGTTGGAAGTTCACACCTCTTCCACTTGAAACCGGGCTCGGGTGAATTTGTCAATCAAACATGTTGAACGTTCGACATGAGACCACTTACTTTTATTGAGCCATATAATTGGCCAGTTTAAAACTTGAATAAATTGCACAACAGAAAAAATATCATAAAAGATGTGGATTAAAAATAACATGTGTAACCTTTGTGCTATCCTAGGCACTTTACCATTGGGAGTTGGGTCATCTAGACCCACTAGACAGTGCGCTCAACCTTTTTTCTTCAATGATTTGTAAAACCTCACTGGTGTCCATGGATTACTAAAAATCTTTCCACCTTTATCCACCTTTGTCATGGTAGGGAGAACACGTCAATGTAGGGTGGGGTCATCTAAGATAGCATGAGGTTTAATACAAAGGAAGCAGGAGTGGTTAATCTGGCAAATAGAATGACTGAGTAACAGCTGTTTATTTCTCAATGGAAGTCTATGGGATCTTGGCTTCTTGGAGTCAGCTGGTACTTCCTGTTTTGAATATGAAGGAGGAGGGGTCACTCAGTTTTCATAGACAGTCAATGGTTGTACTATGGATTTTGGTTCAGCAGAATGATTTAAAATAACTAAGGAAACAGGAAACTTGGAAACTCAGCATTACAGCCGTCTTTATACCTTTAATCAGTCAATCTGCCTGTTTCAGGGGGCTCAATGCTCACAGTGGTGTTTGGTGGCATGCTGACTGATGTTCCTGTGACTGCAACTGCACATGTTTATTCAGAAGTTTCAGGTCCACGGGACTGAATCCAAGCTCCCAGGGTGTGGAAAACTGATGACAAACTAAGGAGGTGGAAAACATGAACGGCAATTAAAGGGCCTTGAACAACCTCCAAGGGCGTTAAAAGTCAACTCGGAGGTAAAAGTACATCAGAGTCAAATACAATGTTGTTTGAACCAATATCCAAAAAAGACAACACTGAATGATGATGAAACAGACTAAATATGATTTGCCCACAGTCACATTGACAATCCTCAAAACATCATGAAGGATATTTTCTAATCAAATATAACTTGAGCTTTTTCAGCAAAAAATAAAACAAAAACATTTCCTCCATATGCAAGAAATGGAACAACAAAGCATGTGTGCCATGAAACATGGAGGTGGCGCAACTATGGTCTGGGTTGCTGTACTGCATCAAATGGAGCATCTTAAGGCAGTTTATTAAAATATCATGATTATCAAGGCTTCAGGAGTCAAAAGTAATGCAGCTTGATATCAGTTTTAGGTCATCCTTCCAACAGGATAATAACCCGAAACACAAATAACTTAAAGGAAAAAGGACAGAGATAAACATTGGAGTATTTTCAAGTGCCATCTACGAGCTCTGATCCTGTTTTTCCATTTGTGAGAGGAACATAAACATCTCATGTAGAGAGGACAATCTTAAAACATACCAAAATTGGAGTCCTCTTGAAGGTAATGGTCCCATACTGTGTATGCATGAGGTGACTGTGGAGAGAAAGGACTCAAATGAACAAAACAACTCATTAAGCAGAACAGGACAAGCAACCATCTGTCTCTGTGATCAGAAAGAACACTTAGGACGCAAACGGACGCACAGGATGCCCTCATTTCTTATCACCTTTTTTTCTAATTAAGTTTATGTGCAGTGCCACCATGAGCACCAGAGATGCAGTAACGTTAGCCTAACTTCAAAAACACTTTGAGCTTTTAAACGACTTTAAAATTCATGAGTTTGGTTTCCATTTTTCCAGGAATTCCCCATTAACTGGTGTCCCGTTAGATCCTGCTCCCTATAATCATGAATCTAATACCCAGAAAAGGCTCACAAACACAAACCCATGCAGTGACTGCTGTGTGATCGCGAAAGGTTATTAAGCCTAATGAGGTATCAGCAGGACGTACTGCCTTTAGTGTTGTCTTTGGGATGAAGAGGGGATTTGTGCCCCGACCACAGAGGAATAAGCCAAAGAAAAGGGACAAAACTCATACGTGCTGCGGGCACGAATGACAATCTGAGACAAGCCGGCCACTTTATGCAAAAAGCTCAAAGCTTTTTCTTTATTAACGTTCTGATGACAGCTCAGCTCTGTCTTGACTGAGGCAGATTAATAAGCTATGGAGTACGTATCACCTAGAGGGACATGGGTCTGTTTGAGCTGCTCAGAATGGCATTTAAGTTAGTGTTCCAATATTTGCCTTATGCTTTTTTTTCTGCCCCTGGTGAAAACAATTGTCTCCAGTAATCCCTAAACTAATTCCTTGTTTCTCCTTGGAGCTGAAAAGTAAATAAAGTGCTCTGGTGACAGAGAGAGGTAGCTAGCACAGGTACCAGAAGGGTCTGTGTCTGCCAGACAGAGAACAAGATTTGATTTTAATTATAACTTTAAAAGATTAATTAAACAAAAAAAGCGATTAAGTTATGTGGGGATACACTAATGATGGATTAAAGAAGAAAAAATTATCTTAAATGTAATTTAGTTAGAAAGGAACACGTCTGGGAGAGATCAGGAAGTGGATAAATAAACTTCAGGAATTAAGTGTCGTTAGAAGTCGGTTGGGTGCTGGGAAAAGCGGGGTCCACGGAGATCAGAAGAGGTTTGTTGAAGGGTACATTTGAAGAAAGAAAGTCAAATGACACCAGAGGATAAAAGGTATAAAGAATAAGGGAACAATTACTTGGCATGGAGGAAAGGACAGATGAAAGAGGGATCAAGTAAAGAAAAGGTCAGGATGTTGAAACAAGGTAAAAGAATCAAGGAAGAGGATGTGAAAGAAGTGGAAAAAAGTGAGATGAAAGGTCAGATTTGACCTAAGATCATTTGTCAAAGCAACTGTTGGTTTTAAATAAACTGAACATCATTAAACATGGCACATATATATATTTAGGACTTTATTAGGGCCCGAGCACGGAGTGCAAGGACCCTATTGTATCTGTTAGGTTTATTAGGGCCCGAGCACGGAGTGCAAGGACCCTATTGTATCTGTAAGAGTTATTATTAGGGCCCGAGCACGGAGTGCAAGGACCCTATTGTATCTGTTAGGTTTATTATTAGGGCCCGAGCACGTAGTGCAAGGACCCTATTGTATTTACTCGGATTATTAGGGCCCGAGCACGGAGTGCAAGGACCCTATTGTATCTGTTAGGTTTATTATTATTATTAGGGCCCGAGCACGGAGTGCAAGGACCCTATTGTATCTGTTAGGTTTATTATTATTATTAGGGCCCGAGCACGGAGTGCAAGGACCCTATTGTATCTGTTAGGTTTATTAGGGCCCGAGCACGGAGTGCAAGGACCCTATTGTATCTGTTAGGTTTATTATTATTATTATTATTATTATTATTATTCTTCCGACTTTTCCGTCGCCTTTTTGAGGCCTTTAACATACCCCAAAACTCACCAAATTTTGTATACACATCAGGAGTCGCGAAAAATTTCATATTTTATAGGAGAACGGCATAGGTAAACAAAAATGGCTCGATAGCGCCACCTGCAAAATTTGTTTTCGCGAGCACCTCCATATGCTTTATAGTACAAACCTGATTTTAACAGGGCATGTTCATCGGATAGAAACCTACAAAAAAGTCTCTTGGGACCAAGCTGTCAGTCGCACAGGAAGTCTGATATTTTGATGACAATATGTCATTTTTGCTGTATTTTGGTCATTCGCAGGCCTCGCTCTAGAACGAACTCCTCCTAGAGATTTGAGAGTAATGACTCCAAACTTTGGTTTTGTAAACTAGACACATGTCCGATGTTAAATTGCAAAGCTTTTAAGTTTTTATGGATGTTTGTGACCATGGCGGCGCGTCAAAATTGGAGGTCGTTTCGAAAACACGCCATGAAAAGAAAAATGGCCATTACTCAGCCATGCATAATCCAATCTGATCCAAAATTGATGTGCATGATTGTAGTCTGACTCTGAACACATCTGCAGTGAAAAAACCTGGAAAAAGTGTAGCGCCACCTGCTGGCAAGAGGAAATGACATGTTTTACTTGGAGCATCACTACTCCGAGTAGGATGAGCCGACACACCTGAAAATGACGTCCACCTGTTGAAAAGCCATTGAAGTTTACTCTGACAAAAAACAATAACTTTCAATGCGGGGGTGTGGTCGTGACAGAGCGGCAAAGTTGGGCATCTCGCTATGCACACAAAAGTTGCTCTCACGTGCACATTCCTTGTCCAATCTCACTGAAATTCAATGGATATGATGAAGCTTCTATTCTGAACCCATGGATATGACAATCTTGGACGAGCTCTATAGCGCCACCTAGTTATTGCATTGGGCACATTCTGCCCTGTATTTTCTCTTTGCTTTGTCCGATGTGCATGAAATTAAAACTGGAGATACTCAGAAGGGTCCTCTCTCATCATGTAAAGTTTCATGGGTGTACACCTGACGGTGCCTGCGTAACAGGAAGTGGTCGATTATGTGCACCCAAATAATAGAAATTTATTATAAATCAGCCGTTTGTCTCAGGAAGCTGAGATTTCAGAATTAGATGCCTTTAATAACCTCCAGCTTTGATATGTAACACTATAGGGTCTACGAGAAACTTCATCACTTGATTTTTTTAATGAAATTTTGGACTGAACAAAGATTTTTAGCATAAATTCTGTTTAGGTTATCAGCACCAAGAATTCAACTTTCATAGGCATTTATGTGCTACTGCTTCCTAAAAAAATTCAGAATGATTGAAGTTACAGGTGAACTTTTAGAGAACATTTCATCCAAAAAGGTCCGAAAACGTCTTTTTAGGCAAAACTACAAACACCTATTTTTTTTCATAACTTAATCATCATATATCAACACCATTTATTTTTTTAAATGTAGGGATCTGTGTTTGCTGCCTTCCATATTTTTTTCAGAAGTCCAGGTGAAACAGATGATTTTAAAAAAATCCTTTTTCATCCCAAAACCTGTGCTTTTTCCGTCTGGACTCCAAACAAGTGTGTTTTAAAATTACTTATGCTTCAAATATCCACACCAAGTTTAACACGCATATAGCTGAACATGTCTAAATGCTTCTTGAATATTCTTTACAGATATAAAATGAACTGGTCAACTGTAGGATGTCATTTCCTCTTACATGGTTCAGTCTTTTCCTCATGCTGCAGCCTGCTCCTCAATCTTTCCTGTTGCTGGAGTCAAATTTCACTCCCCCCCCCCCCCCCCCCCCACACACACACACCAGCTGCCTGTTTATATGCTAACTAACCCAGAAGTGAGGTGACAATAGTTTAGACACAAGAGGGAGGGCAGACTGCTTTTTCATTTGTTTTGTATGTCTTTCATAGATTTTTATGAATAATCATTGCTTTTCTAGTCATGTAAAATGCAATTAACTTAATATTTTATCTTTTTTTTTTTACAAACAAAACATATGAATGTGCTCCAAAACAAAACCCAACTCTCAGTACAGTTCTACAGATGTAACATAAGACTTAGACAGTAAATGTCTCTTTTATCCTTTTTTAATCAATGCTGCAACTTCTTTTCCTTAATATAAATCCAATGAAATTAAACTACAAAACCAAAAAACACAACCTATAGCAAATTTCTCTAAATAAATTATGTGTATATACAATATGTAGCACTTTTAAACAAAATAATAACAAATCCTTCCAATACAAGCACAGAAAAATGGAACACAAAATTTAAAACCCAAATTTGAAATGGCAATTTTAAAAAGATAATTTTTTCAGCCTGCTAAAAGTGCACAATTGTAAAAGCTCTTTTATATAGACAACTGTTTGGTTGCTTAGAGCTCTAAATATAAAAACAATGCCTTTATGGACGTGGCACGGATGGCACGGATGTTCAGCAGGGTAAACCCCAGGAAAGCGGCGGGACCTGATGGAGTTCCCGGAAAGGTTCTGCGGGCCTGCGCCGATCAACTCTCCCAGGTCTTCACAAAAATCTTCAACCTGTCGCTAGCTCAGGCTTTCATCCCTGCTTGCCTGAAGTCATCCACTATCATCCCGATACTCAAAAAGTCCTCATCCACAGCCTTCCTCACGGACTTCCGCCCAGTTGCACTCACTGCTGTAATCACAAAGTGTCTGGAGCGGCTGCTCCTGGGACACATCAAAGACTCCCTCCCTCCAATCTTCGTCCCCCACCAGTTTGCAGAACAGAACAGATCCACCCCCACTCTACATCGATGGAAACTGTGTGGAGAGGGTCCACAGCTTCACCCTCCTGGGCACCACCATCTCTGCTGACCTCACATGGTCTAACAACACCATGACTGTCATCAGGAAGGCCCAGCAACGCCTGCACTTCCTGAGAAAACTTAGGAGGAACGACGTCAGCCAGGAGCTGCTGGTAACGTTCTACCGCTCAACCATTGAGAGCATTCTGTCCTATGGCATCACAGTGTGGTTTTCCCACTGCACTGAAGCAGAACGGCAGAGTCTCCAGAGAGTGGTAAAGACAGCGCAGAGGATCATCGGCTGCCCCCTCCCCTCACTGAAGGACATTTACCAGTCTCGCTGCATCAGCAGAGTGACTAGCATCACCACTAACTCCACCCATTCTGCTTTCCCTCTGTTTGAACTGCTGCCCTCTGGAAGGAGGTACAGGTCCATCAGAACCAGGACAAACAGACTAAGAAACAGCTTTTTTCCATAGGCAATTATCATACGGAATGCACATACGTCCACCAACCACACCTCACTCTAATTTTACTACAATGCGTGCAATATCCTGACTGTCTAACCGGGTCACTGTGCAATAACTTGATATTTATTAAGCTGTGCTCACAGCAACTCATGTAATTCCTTTCTATTTTATTCACAAATATTTAATATTTAACAGTTTCTGTCCATATTGTTCATTTTTTGTTAAGAGTTGTAAATACAGTATTTCTTTTTCTATTCTATTTTTATTTTTATTTTATGTAACTCCTTCACTCCAAGGCTGCTGCAATTTCATTGTATCCCCATGTACAATGACAATAAACGATTCTGATTCTGATTATATCACTTAGACACAGATGGAGAACCATATCAACTGGATTGGTAACAGCAACAACCACCGACCAAGCCGGCAAGCCCTGGCAGAAAAGATCCCCACAAGAAACACTGCAGGCTGTTCCATAAAAAATATAGTTTTACCATTGCCTTGCAGATCACAGTTGAAGTGGTTTAGTTTTCCTAAAAAAATTCAGAATGATTGAAGTTACAGGTGAACTTTTAGACAACATTTGATCCAAAAAGGTCCGAAAACGTCTTTTTAGGCAAAACTGCAAACACCTATTTTTTTGCATAACTTATCTTTCAAATATCAGCACAAAAAAATTAAAAACGGTAGAGATCTGTGTTTGCTGCCTTCCATATTTTTTTCAGACTTAAAAGTGTAACAGATGATTTATAAAAAATCCTTTTTCATCCAAAAACCTGTGTTAAATCTGTCTAGACTCCAAACAAACATTTTTTTATGGTAACTTATGTTTCAACAATCGACACCAATTTTCACACACCTATAGCTGAACATGTCCCATAGCTCCCTGAATATTTTCATAGATATACAATGAACTGGTCATTCTAACATCTAGCATTCTAACATCTAACATCTTACATGTCAAAGCCTCTCTCAGCCTGGCTCTGCTGAAGGAGTCGTGTTACAACCCCGCCCCCTCCTGCTGGGACCCCTGCTATGTAAATTAGCAAGCAGTGAACAGAGAGATGAGGAGTAAGAATGGCCATTACTCAGGCATGCATAATCCAAAGACAGCCAGTTAAACACTGAAAGACATATTTTTCGGTATGTCTTTCATACATCTTTAGTATTAAAAACTCTCCAAGATGAATGTGCCTGACTCCACCTGCAGGTGGATCACAGACTTCCTGACGGACAGACAGCAGTATGTGAGGCTGGGGAAGCTCGTCTCAGATACTCGGACCACAAGCACCGGATCCCCCCAGGGCTGTGTCCTTTCACCCCTGTTACTCTCCCTGTACACAAACAGCTGCACAGCTGGTCACCTGTCTGTCAAACTCCTGAAGTTTGCTGACGACACCACACTCATCGGCCTCATCTCTGACGGAGATGAGTTGGCCTACAGGAGTGAAATAGCCAGGCTGGTGTCATAGTGCAGCGCTAACAACCTGGAGCTTAATGCTCTGAAGACAGTGGAGATGACAATGGACTTCAGGAAGGCCCCAGCCCCCCTCCCCCCTGTCATCCTCTGTGACTCCCCGGTGACCTCTGTGGAGTCCTTCTGCTTCCTGGGAACCATCATCAGCCAGGACCTCAAGTGGGAGCAGAACATCAGCTCCATCACTAAGAAGGTCCAGCAGAGGATGTACTTCCTGAGGCAGCTGAAGAAGTTTCACCTCCCTGAAAAGATGCTGGTAGACTTCTACGATGCCATCATCGAATCCACCCTCACGTCCTCCATCACAGTCTGGTTCGCTGCGGCCACGGCCAGAGACAAGGCCAAGCTGCAACGCGTCATCCACTCAGCAGAGAAGGTGATCGGCTGCCACCTCCCGTCTCTCCAGGAGCTGCACATCTCCAGGACCTGGAGGCGGGCAGCCAGGATTGTAGCCAACCCCTCTCATCCAGGACATAATCTCTTTCGGCCCCTCCCTTCTGGCAAGAGGCTCCGGTCCATCAGGACCAGGACCTCGCGCCACAAGAACAGCTTCTTCCCCACTGCAGTCAGCCTGCTGAACAGTACCCCAACTCCCCCAGGTGACCCCCCTCCCCCCCCGCCCACCAAAGGACTGTCAGTGCCACTTACAGGCCCCACCATCCCAGCCCATCTGTGCTCCCACTTTAATTCACCTTACTCTACTGTATATAGTGTGTTGTTGTTGTTAACTTAATTTTTAACTTATTCTTAATTGCACTATACACCAAGTCAAATTCCTCGTTTTGTAAAGTGCGCTCTACTGAACCTGGCAATAAAACTTTTTCTGATTTCTGATTCTGATTCTGATTCTATTAATCATTGTTTTTTATTCATTCAAAATGCAATTAAATCAATATTTTATCTTTTTTCTTTTCCTTTTTCTTTTTTTTTATCTCTTATATCCTTTTTTATAATCAATGTTTGAACTTCTTTTCCTTTCTATTGTCATGGTTTCAGTTTGTTGTCTTTTTTTTCGCTTTAGTTCTTGTTCTGTCTTGTTTGGTTCTGTTTCCTGTTTTATTTTGAAAGGTTTCCTGTCTTGTCATGTTTCTTGAGTTTTACTTCCTTTGGTCCCCATCTGCCCTAATCGTGTTCACCTGTGTCTTGTCTGCCCTGTCTGTATATAAGTCTTGTCTCTCCCTTCCTCCTGTGCTGGTCCATTAACTTCTGCTCATGTTGATCACGTCTTCTTGTCTGGCGTCCATGTCCCTTGCCATGCCACAGTAAGTTTTTGTTTTTAGTTTTGTCATCCTGCTCTGCAGCGCTTTTTGTTAGTTAAATAAACCCACTTGCCCTGAACCCGTTTGCCTCCCGTCTCTGCGCCTGGGTCCTACCTGCTCTCGAGCCTCCCCCCCACACGACATCTATACATCCAATGAAATTAAACTACAAATCAACAAACACAACTGATAACAAATGTCTCTAAAAAATGATGTGTATATTTGCAGAACCTTAAAAACACCAAACAAATAACAAATGCTTCCCAATTAAAGCACAAAAAATGGAACACAAAATGTAAAACCCAAGTTAGAAATTGCAATTTTAAAAAGATACTTTTTTCAGCAGCTTTTCAAAATCAATCACCAATTCTACTCTTCTGTGGATGAAACAAAGAACTCCAGAACAATGAAGCCATTTCTCTAAGTCTCTCTCACCTTCAGTTTTAAACAAGGTCTGTGAAAATCCACCATACATTGGTCACATGAACTCAGAGACCTGCTAAAAGTGCACAATTGTAAAAGCTCTTTTATATAGACAACTGTTTGTTTGCTTAGAGCTCTAAATATAAAAAAAAATGCTTTTCTATCACCTAGACACAGATGGAGAACCATATCAACTGGATTAATAACAGGGTGGCATGTTTAGGTTTAAACTTACATCAAAAGACAACATGAAGCTGTCCATCACATTTTTGACCTAAACATGTAAACACATCCTTGGCTCTGCGGTTAGGAAATGGTAATTGGGAATCTCTTCATACCAGGAGCCAGCCTGGCCATTGGAACATCGCCACAGTGCCCATCCAGACTGGGACAGCAACGGGGTCCACTTCAAAGCCGTGAGCTGCTGTGTTTAACTCCAGCTGTCCCAGCAAGGGAAACAACTGCAGCAACATCCACTGACCAAGCTGACAAGCCCTGGCAGAAAAGATCCCCACAAGAAAAACACTGGCTCAGGCAGGCTGGTCAAAAAAAAATAGTTTTGCCATTGTCTTGCAGCTCGCAGATCAAGTGGTTTAGTTTTCCAGTAATGTCAGTCAAGAATGCAAGTTCAGATTCACAATGTTCATATTCACCATATTCAACAGACATCTCCTCCAATAGCACCTTAAAAATCCTGTGCTGTTTTGCTTTGCAGCTGAGGTTGTTTACGATTTTCAGAATAAGAGTCATTATATCTCCAGAGCCAATCACTTCTGCACATAAGGCCTGCTGGTGAATGACGCAGCAGTAATGCAGACATTTTGGAAAGTCTGGGTCAGCTTTACAGTGAGTGATGAAACCTGTTTGTCTATTGATCATAGCAGGAGTCCCATCTGCAGTCACTGCTACCAGCTTTTCTAATTGTACCTTTTTCTGCACAAAAACTCCTTCACCGTGTTATACATTTCAACTCCTCTTGTAGTTGTCTGTTAGGGCAGATGTGTCAGGAGTTCTTCTCTTGTGGAAACCAAAAGCTATGCTGTACTGTTGCCGTCCACAGACTCATCACACTGGACGTTAACCACCTGCACTTTGCAAGATCCCGGTCCAGCTAATTGGCCAAGTTATCAGACATAGCTGACACTCATCTAGACATTGTAGTGGAAATTGAATGAGTTCTATTGTTCTCATCCTTAGGGACAGTGATAGCAATTATCATCATTGCTTGAATTTTTTTCATGCTATATGCAAAAGTCTTTGTCCCTTAAGGCAACAGATTACAGCCCCCCCCCCCCCCAGGCTGCTGTCGTATTAACATTAGCTTGGAGCTCCAGAATGGACAAGAAAAAACGACGAGAATGGCTCGAGCAGGGCGTTGCTCACGGGGCGGTCGCTTGTGCCATGCGGTCGCACGTGCTCGGGCCCGCTAAATGCTACTTGTAGCTTTAATTATTATTATTATTATTATTATTATTATTCTTCCGACTTTTCCGTCGCCTTTTTGAGGCCTTTAACATACCCCAAAACTCACCAAATTTTGTATACACATCAGGAGTCGCGAAAAATTTCATATTTTATAGGAGAACGGCATAGGTAAACAAAAATGGCTCGATAGCGCCACCTGCAAAATTTGTTTTCGCGAGCACCTCCATATGCTTTATAGTACAAACCTGATTTTAACAGGGCATGTTCATCGGATAGAAACCTACAAAAAAGTCTCTTGGGACCAAGCTGTCAGTCGCACAGGAAGTCTGATATTTTGATGACAATATGTCATTTTTGCTGTATTTTGGTCATTCGCAGGCCTCGCTCTAGAACGAACTCCTCCTAGAGATTTGAGAGTAATGACTCCAAACTTTGGTTTTGTAAACTATACACATGTCCGATGTTAAATTGCAAAGCTTTTAAGTTTTTATGGATGTTTGTGACCATGGCGGCGCGTCAAAATTGGAGGTCGTTTCGAAAACACGCCATGAAAAGAAAAATGGCCATTACTCAGCCATGCATAATCCAATCTGATCCAAAATTGATGTGCATGATTGTAGTCTGACTCTGAACACATCTGCAGTGAAAGAATCTGGAAAAAGTGTAGCGCCACCTGCTGGCAAGAGGAAATGACATGTTTTACTTGGAGCATCACTACTCCGAGTAGGATGAGCCGACACACCTGAAAATGACGTCCACCTGTTGAAAAGCCATTGAAGTTTACTCTGACAAAAAAACATAACTTTCAATGCGGGGGTGTGGTCGTGACAGAGCGGCAAAGTTGGGCATCTCGCTATGCACACAAAAGTTGCTCTCACGTGCACATTCCTTGTCCAATCTCACTGAAATTCAATGGATATGATGAAGCTTCTATTCTGAACTCATGGATATGACAATCTTGGACGAGCTCTATAGCGCCACCTAATTATTGCATTGGGCACATTCTGCCCTGTATTTTCTCTTTGCTTTGTCCGATGTGCATGAAATTAAAACTGGAGATACTCAGAAGGGTCCTCTCTCATCATGTAAAGTTTCATGGGTGTACACCTGACGGTGCCTGCGTAACAGGAAGTGGTCGATTATGTGCACCCAAATAATAGAAATTTATTATAAATCAGCCGTTTGTCTCAGGAAGCTGAGATTTCAGAATTAGATGCCTTTAATAACCTCCAGCTTTGATATGTAACACTATAGGGTCTACGAGAAACTTCATCACTTGATTTTTTTAATGAAATTTTGGACTGAACAAAGATTTTTAGCATAAATTCTGTTTAGGTTATCAGCACCAAGAATTCAACTTTCATAGGCATTTATGTGCTACTGCTTCCTAAAAAAATTCAGAATGATTGAAGTTACAGGTGAACTTTTAGAGAACATTTCATCCAAAAAGGTCCGAAAACGTCTTTTTAGGCAAAACTACAAACACCTATTTTTTTTCATAACTTAATCATCATATATCAACACCATTTATTTTTTTAAATGTAGGGATCTGTGTTTGCTGCCTTCCATATTTTTTTCAGAAGTCCAGGTGAAACAGATGATTTTAAAAAAATCCTTTTTCATCCCAAAACCTGTGCTTTTTCCGTCTGGACTCCAAACAAGTGTGTTTTAAAATTACTTATGCTTCAAATATCCACACCAAGTTTAACACGCATATAGCTGAACATGTCTAAATGCTTCTTGAATATTCTTTACAGATATAAAATGAACTGGTCAACTGTAGGATGTCATTTCCTCTTACATGGTTCAGTCTTTTCCTCATGCTGCAGCCTGCTCCTCAATCTTTCCTGTTGCTGGAGTCAAATTTCAACCCCCCCCCCCCCCCCCCCCCCCCACACACACACCAGCTGCCTGTTTATATGCTAACTAACCCAGAAGTGAGGTGACAATAGTTTAGACACAAGAGGGAGGGCAGACTGCTTTTTCATTTGTTTTGTATGTCTTTCATAGATTTTTATGAATAATCATTGCTTTTCTAGTCATGTAAAATGCAATTAACTTAATATTTTATCTTTTTTTTTTTACAAACAAAACATATGAATGTGCTCCAAAACAAAACCCAACTCTCAGTACAGTTCTACAGATGTAACATAAGACTTAGACAGTAAATGTCTCTTTTATCCTTTTTTAATCAATGCTGCAACTTCTTTTCCTTAATATAAATCCAATGAAATTAAACTACAAAACCAAAAAACACAACCTATAGCAAATTTCTCTAAATAAATTATGTGTATATACAATATGTAGCACTTTTAAACAAAATAATAACAAATCCTTCCAATACAAGCACAGAAAAATGGAACACAAAATTTAAAACCCAAATTTGAAATGGCAATTTTAAAAAGATAATTTTTTCAGCCTGCTAAAAGTGCACAATTGTAAAAGCTCTTTTATATAGACAACTGTTTGGTTGCTTAGAGCTCTAAATATAAAAACAATGCCTTTATGGACGTGGCACGGATGGCACGGATGTTCAGCAGGGTAAACCCCAGGAAAGCGGCGGGACCTGATGGAGTTCCCGGAAAGGTTCTGCGGGCCTGCGCCGATCAACTCTCCCAGGTCTTCACAAAAATCTTCAACCTGTCGCTAGCTCAGGCTTTCATCCCTGCTTGCCTGAAGTCATCCACTATCATCCCGATACTCAAAAAGTCCTCATCCACAGCCTTCCTCACGGACTTCCGCCCAGTTGCACTCACTGCTGTAATCACAAAGTGTCTGGAGCGGCTGCTCCTGGGACACATCAAAGACTCCCTCCCTCCAATCTTCGTCCCCCACCAGTTTGCAGAACAGAACAGATCCACCCCCACTCTACATCGATGGAAACTGTGTGGAGAGGGTCCACAGCTTCACCCTCCTGGGCACCACCATCTCTGCTGACCTCACATGGTCTAACAACACCATGACTGTCATCAGGAAGGCCCAGCAACGCCTGCACTTCCTGAGAAAACTTAGGAGGAACGACGTCAGCCAGGAGCTGCTGGTAACGTTCTACCGCTCAACCATTGAGAGCATTCTGTCCTATGGCATCACAGTGTGGTTTTCCCACTGCACTGAAGCAGAACGGCAGAGTCTCCAGAGAGTGGTAAAGACAGTTTAGTTTTCCTAAAAAAATTCAGAATGATTGAAGTTACAGGTGAACTTTTAGACAACATTTGATCCAAAAAGGTCCGAAAACGTCTTTTTAGGCAAAACTGCAAACACCT
This sequence comes from Oryzias latipes, assembly GCF_053564925.1. Classification (NCBI taxonomy): domain Eukaryota; kingdom Metazoa; phylum Chordata; class Actinopteri; order Beloniformes; family Adrianichthyidae; genus Oryzias; species Oryzias latipes. Next base: position 25,359,729 of record NC_136258.1, read on the forward strand.
ATTTTTTTGCATAACTTATCTTTCAAATATCAGCACAAAAAAATTAAAAACGGTAGAGATCTGTGTTTGCTGCCTTCCATATTTTTTTCAGACTTAAAAGTGTAACAGATGATTTATAAAAAATCCTTTTTCATCCAAAAACCTGTGTTAAATCTGTCTAGACTTAGTATTAAAAACTCTCCAAGATGAATGTGCCTGACTCCACCTGCAGGTGGATCACAGACTTCCTGACGGACAGACAGCAGTATGTGAGGCTGGGGAAGCTCGTCTCAGATACTCGGACCACAAGCACCGGATCCCCCCAGGGCTGTGTCCTTTCACCCCTGTTACTCTCCCTGTACACAAACAGCTGCACAGCTGGTCACCTGTCTGTCAAACTCCTGAAGTTTGCTGACGACACCACACTCATCGGCCTCATCTCTGACGGAGATGAGTCGGCCTACAGGAGTGAAATAGCCAGGCTGGTGTCATAGTGCAGCGCTAACAACCTGGAGCTTAATGCTCTGAAGACAGTGGAGATGACAGTGGACTTCAGGAAGGCCCCAGCCCCCCTCCCCCCTGTCATCCTCTGTGACTCCCCGGTGACCTCTGTGGAGTCCTTCTGCTTCCTGGGAACCATCATCAGCCAGGACCTCAAGTGGGAGCAGAACATCAGCTCCATCACTAAGAAGGTCCAGCAGAGGATGTACTTCCTGAGGCAGCTGAAGAAGTTTCACCTCCCTGAAAAGATGCTGGTAGACTTTTACACCGCCATCATCGAATCCACCCTCACGTCCTCCATCACAGTCTGGTTCGCTGCGGCCACGGCCAGAGACAAGGCCAAGCTGCAACGCGTCATCCACTCAGCAGAGAAGGTGATCGGCTGCCACCTCCCGTCTCTCCAGGAGCTGCACATCTCCAGGAACTGGAGGCGGGCAGCCAGGATTGTAGCCAACCCCTCTCATCCAGGACATAATCTCTTTCGGCCCCTCCCTTCTGGCAAGAGGCTCCGGTCCATCAGGACCAGGACCTCGCGCCACAAGAACAGCTTCTTCCCCACTGCAGTCAGCCTGCTGAACAGTACCCCAACTCCCCCAGGTGACCCCCCCTCCCCCCCCCCCCCGCCCACCAAAGGACTGTCGGTGCCACTTACAGGCCCCACCATCCCAGCCCATCTGTGCTCCCACTTTAATTCACCTTACTCTACTGTATATAGTGTGTTGTTGTTGTTAACTTAATTTTTAACTTATTCTTAATTGCACTATACACCAAGTCAAATTCCTCGTTTTGTAAAGTGCGCTCTACTGAACCTGGCAATAAAACTTTTTCTGATTTCTGATTCTATTAATCATTGTTTTTTATTCATTCAAAATGCAATTAAATCAATATTTTATCTTTTTTCTTTTCCTTTTTCTTTTTTTTTATCTCTTATATCCTTTTTTATAATCAATGTTTGAACTTCTTTTCCTTTCTATTGTCATGGTTTCAGTTTGTTGTCTTTTTTTTCGCTTTAGTTCTTGTTCTGTCTTGTTTGGTTCTGTTTCCTGTTTTATTTTGAAAGGTTTCCTGTCTTGTCATGTTTTTGAGTTTTACTTCCTTTGGTCCCCATCTGCCCTAATCGTGTTCACCTGTGTCTTGTCTGCCCTGTCTGTATATAAGTCTTGTCTCTGCCTTCCTCCTGTGCTGGTCCATTAACTTCTGCTCATGTTGATCACGTCTTCTTGTCTGGCGTCCATGTCCCTTGCCATGCCACAGTAAGTTTTTGTTTTTAGTTTTGTCATCCTGCTCTGCAGCGCTTTTTGTTAGTTAAATAAACCCACTTGCCCTGAACCCGTTTGCCTCCCGTCTCTGCGCCTGGGTCCTACCTGCTGTCGAGCCTCCCCCCCACACGACATCTATACATCCAATGAAATTAAACTACAAATCAACAAACACAACTGATAACAAATGTCTCTAAAAAATGATGTGTATATTTGCAGAACCTTAAAAACACCAAACAAATAACAAATGCTTCCCAAATAAAGCACAAAAAATGGAAAACAAAATGTAAAACCCAAGTTAGAAATTGCAATTTGAAAAGATACTTTTTTCAGCAGCTTTTCAAAATCAATCACCAATTCTACTCTTCTGTGGATGAAACAAAGAACTCCAGAACAATGAAGCCATTTCTCTAAGTCTCTCTCACCTTCAGTTTTAAACAAGGTCTGTGAAAATCCACCATACATTGGTCACATGAACTCAGAGACCTGCTAAAAGTGCACAATTGTAAAAGCTCTTTTATATAGACAACTGTTTGTTTGCTTAGAGCTGTAAATATAAAAAAAAATGCTTTTCTATCACCTAGACACAGATGGAGAACCATATCAACTGGATTAATAACAGGGTGGCATGTTTAGACAACATGAAGCTGTTCATCACATTTTTGACCTAAACATGTAAACACATCCTTGGCTCTGCGGTTAGGAAATGGTATTTGGGAATCTCTTTATACCAGGAGCCAGCCTGGCCATTGGAACATCGCCACAGTGCCCATCCAGACTGGGACAGCAACGGGGTCCACTTCAGAGCCGTGAGCTGCTGTGTTTAACTCCAGCTGTCCCAGCAAGGGAGACAACTGCAGCAACATCCACTGACCAAGCTGACAAGCCCTGGCAGAAAAGATCCCCACAAGAAAAACACTGGCTCAGGCAGGCTGGTCAAAAAAAAATAGTTTTGCCATTGTCTTGCAGCTCGCAGATCAAGTGGTTTAGTTTTCCAGTAATGTCAGTCAAGAATGCAAGTTCAGATTCACAATGTTCATATTCACCATATTCAACAGACATCTCCTCCAATAGCACCTTAAAAATCCTGTGCTGTTTTGCTTTGCAGCTGAGGTTGTTTACGATTTTCAGAATAAGAGTCATTATATGTCCAGAGCCAATCACTTCTGCACATAAGGCCTGCTGGTGAATGACGCAGCAGTAATGCAGACATTTTGGAAAGTCTGGGTCAGCTTTACAGTGAGTGATGAAACCTGTTTGTCTATTGATCATAGCAGGAGTCCCATCTGCAGTCACTGCTACCAGCTTTTCTAATTGTACCTTTTTCTGCACAAAAACTCCTTCACCGTGTTATACATTTCAACTCCTCTTGTAGTTGTCTGTTAGGGCAGATGTGTCAGGAGTTCTTCTCTTGTGGAAACCAAAAGCTATGCTGTACTGTTGCCGTCCACAGACTCATCACACTGGACGTTAACCACCTGCACTTTGCAAGATCCCGGTCCAGCTAATTGGCCAAGTTATCAGACATAGCTGACACTCATCTAGACATTGTAGTGGAAATTGAATGAGTTCTATTGTTCTCATCCTTAGGGACAGTGATAGCAATTATCATCATTGCTTGAATTTTTTTCATGCTATATGCAAAAGTCTTTGTCCCTTAAGGCAACAGATTACAGCCCCCCCCCCCCCCCCCCCCCCCAGGCTGCTGTCGTATTAACAATAGCTTGGAGCTCCAGAATGGACAAGAAAAAACGACGAGAATGGCTCGAGCAGGGCGTTGCTCACGGGGCGGTCGCTCGTGCCAAGCGGTCGCACGTGCTCGGGCCCGCTAAATGCTACTTGTAGCTTTAATTATTATTATTATTTTTCTTCCGACGGAACAGTCGCCTTTTTGAGGCCTTTAACATACCCCAAAACTCACCAAATTTCGCACACACATCAGGAGTCGCGAAAAATTTTATATTTTATGGGAGACTGACATGGGTGCACAAAAATGGCTCGATAGCGCCACCTACAAAATTTGTTTTGGCGAGCCCCGCCACATGCTTTGACATACAAGCTTGATTTTTTCAAGGAATGTCCATCAGATGGAAACCTACAAAAAAGTCTCTTGGGACCAAGCTGTCAGTTGCACAGGAAGTCTGCTATATTGATGTCAATATGTCATTTTTGCTGCATTTTGGACATTTGCAGGTCTCGTTCTAGAACGAACTCCTCCTAGAGATTTATGAATAATGACTCCAAACTTTGGTTTTGTAAACTAGACCCATGTCCGATGTTAAATTGCGAAGCTTTTAAGTTTTTACGGTTGTTTGTGACCGTGGCGGCGCGTCAAAATTCGAGGTCATTTTGAAAACACGCCATGAAAAGAAAAATGGCCATTATTCAGCCATGCATAATCCAATTTGATCCAAAATTTATGTGCATGATTGCAGTCTGACTCTGAACACATCTGCAGTGGAAGAATCCGGAACAGGTGTAGCGCCACCTGCTGGCAAGAGGAAATGACATGTTTGACTTGGAGCATCACTGCTCCAAGTAGGATGAGCCGACACACCTCAAAATGATATCCACCTGTTAAAAAGCCATTGAAGTTTACTCTGACAAAAAGCCATAACTTTCAATGCGGGGGTGTGGTCGTGACAGAGCGGCGAAGTTGGGCGTCTCGCCATGCACACAAAAGTTGCTCTCACGTGCACATTCCTTGTCCGATCTCACTTAAATTCAATGGAGATGATGATGCTTCCATTCTGAAACCATGGATATGACAATCTTGGACGAGCTCCATAGCGCCACCTAGATATAAACAAATACATTTTTTGTCACATTTTGACCTATCTTTTCTCTGTGCTTTGTCAGACGTTCATAAAATTACAACAGGAGATACTCACAAGGGTCTTCTCTCATTGTTTAAAGTTTCATGGGCGTACACCTGACGGTGCTTGCGCAAGCCACCGCCAAACAGGAAGTGGTTGATTGCGTTGCAGTCAGATAATTAAAAATTCATAAAAAATCAACCGTTTGTATCACGAGGCTGAGATTTCAGAATGAGATGTCTCTTACATATCTCCACCTTAGATATACAGCTCTCGCATGGGTGCACAAAAATGACTCAATAGCGCCACCTACAATGTTTGTTTTCGCGAGCCCCGCCATGTTCTTTAACATACAAGCTTGATATTTACAGGACATGTTCATCAGATGGAAACCTACAAAAAAGTCTCTTGGGACCAAGCTGTCAGTTGCACAGGAAGTCTGCTATATTGATGTCAATATGTCATTTTTGCTGTGTTTTGGTCATTTGCAGGCCTCGTTCTAGAACGAACTCCTCCTAGAGATTTGTGAACAATGACTCCAAACTTTGGTTTTGTAAACTAGACACATGTCTGATGTTAAATTGCGAAGCTTTTAAGTTTTTATGGTCGTTTGTGACCGTGGCGGCACGTCAAAATTCGAAGGCGTTTCGAAATCACGCCATGAAAAGAAAAATGGCCATTACTCAGCCATGCATAATCCAATTTGATCCCAAATTGGTATGCATGATTGTAGTCTGACTCTGAACACATCTGGAGTGGAAGAATACGGAAAAGGTGTAGCGCCACCTGCTGACAACAGGAAATGACATGTTTTACTTGGAGCATCACTGCTCCAAGTAGGATGAGCCGACACACCTCAAAATGACGTCCACCTGTTGAAAAACCATTGAAGTTTACTCTGATAAAAAACATATCTTTCAACGCAGGGGTGTGGTCTTGACAGAGCGGCAAAGTTGGGCGTCTCGCCATGCACACAAATGTTGCTCTCATGTGCCCATTCCTTGTCCAATCTCACTGAATTTCAATGGATATGATGAAGCTTCCATTCTGAACCCATGGATATGACAACTTTGGACGAGCTCTATAGCGCCACCTAGTTATTGTATGGGGCACATTCTGCCCTGTATTTTCTCTTTGCTTTGTCCGATGTGCATGAAATTAAAACTGGAGATACTCAGAAGGGTCCTCTCTCATAATCTGAAGTTTCATGGGTGTACACCTGACGGTGCCTGCGTAACAGGAAGTGGTCGATTATGTGCACCCAAATAATAGAAATTTATTATAAATCAGCCGTTTGTCTCAGGAAGCTGAGATTTCAGAATTAGATGCCTTTAATAACCTCCAGCTTTGATATGTAACACAATAGGGTCTATGAGAAACTTCATACCTCTTTTTTTCCTATACAATTTTGGACTGAACAAAGATTTTTAGCATAAATTCTGTTTAGGTTATCAGCACCAAGAATTCAACTTTCATAGGCATTTATGTGCTACTGCTTCCTAAAAAAATTCAGAATGATTGAAGTTACAGGTGAACTTTTAGACATCATTTCATCCAAAAAGGTCCGAAAACGTCTTTTTAGGCAAAACTGCAAACACCTATTTTTTTGCATAACTTATCTTTCAAATATCAGCACAAAAAAATTAAAAACGGTAGGGATCTGTGTTTGCTGCCTTCCATATTTTTTTCAGACTTAAAAGTGTAACAGATGATTTATAAAAAATCCTTTTTCATCCAAAAACCTGTGTTAAATCTGTCTAGACTCCAAACAAACATTTTTTTATGGTAACTTATGTTTCAACAATCGACACCAATTTTCACAGACCTATAGCTAAACATGTCCCATAGCTACCTGAATATTTTCATAGATATAAAATGAACTGGTCATTCTAACATCTGGCATTCTAACATCTAACATCTTACATGTCAAAGCCTCTCTCAGCCTGGCTCTGCTGAAGGAGTCGTGTTACAACCCCGCCCCCTCCTGCTGGGACCCCTGCTATGTAAATTAGCAAGCAGTGAACAGAGAGATGAGGAGTAAGAATGGCCATTATTCAGGCATGCATAATCCAAAGACAGCCAGTTAAACACTGAAAGACATATTTTTTCGGTATGTCTTTCATACATCTTTAGTATTAAAAACTCTCCAAGATGAATGTGCCTGACTCCACCTGCAGGTGGATCACAGACTTCCTGACGGACAGACAGCAGTATGTGAGGCTGGGGAAGCTCGTCTCAGATACTCGGACCACAAGCACCGGATCCCCCCAGGGCTGTGTCCTTTCACCCCTGTTACTCTCCCTGTACACAAACAGCTGCACAGCTGGTCACCTGTCTGTCAAACTCCTGAAGTTTGCTGACGACACCACACTCATCGGCCTCATCTCTGACGGAGATGAGTCGGCCTACAGGAGTGAAATAGCCAGGCTGGTGTCATAGTGCAGCGCTAACAACCTGGAGCTTAATGCTCTGAAGACAGTGGAGATGACAGTGGACTTCAGGAAGGCCCCAGCCCCCCTCCCCCCTGTCATCCTCTGTGACTCCCCGGTGACCTCTGTGGAGTCCTTCTGCTTCCTGGGAACCATCATCAGCCAGGACCTCAAGTGGGAGCAGAACATCAGCTCCATCACTAAGAAGGTCCAGCAGAGGATGTACTTCCTGAGGCAGCTGAAGAAGTTTCACCTCCCTGAAAAGATGCTGGTAGACTTTTACACCGCCATCATCGAATCCACCCTCACGTCCTCCATCACAGTCTGGTTCGCTGCGGCCACGGCCAGAGACAAGGCCAAGCTGCAACGCGTCATCCACTCAGCAGAGAAGGTGATCGGCTGCCACCTCCCGTCTCTCCAGGAGCTGCACATCTCCAGGACCTGGAGGCGGGCAGCCAGGATTGTAGCCAACCCCTCTCATCCAGGACATAATCTCTTTCGGCCCCTCCCTTCTGGCAAGAGGCTCCGGTCCATCAGGACCAGGACCTCGCGCCACAAGAACAGCTTCTTCCCCACTGCAGCCAGCCTGCTGAACAGAACCCCAACTCCCCCAGGAGACCCCCCCTCCCCCCCCCGCCCACCAAAGGACTGTCGGTGCCACTTACAGGCCCCACCATCCCAGCCCATCTGTGCTCCCACTTTAATTCACCTTACTCTACTGTATATAGTGTGTTGTTGTTGTTAACTTAATTTTTAACTTATTCTTAATTGCACTATACACCAAGTCAAATTCCTCGTTTTGTAAAGTGCGCTCTACTGAACCTGGCAATAAAACTTTTTCTGATTCCTGATTCAGATTCTGATTCTATTAATCATTGTTTTTTATTCATTCAAAATGCAATTAAATCAATATTTTATTTTTTTTCTTTTCCTTTTTCTTTTTTTTTATCTCTTATATCCTTTTTTATAATCAATGTTTGAACTTCTTTTCCTTTCTATTGTCATGGTTTCAGTTTGTTGTCTTTTTTTTCCGCTTTAGTTCTTGTTCTGTCTTGTTTGGTTCTGTTTCCTGTTTTATTTTGAAAGGTTTCCTGTCTTGTCATGTTTCTTGAGTTTTACTTCCTTTGGTCCCCATCTGCCCTAATCGTGTTCACCTGTGTCTTGTCTGCCCTGTCTGTATATAAGTCTTGTCTCTGCCTTCCTCCTGTGCTGGTCCATTAACTTCTGCTCATGTTGATCACGTCTTCTTGTCTGGCGTCCATGTCCCTTGCCATGCCACAGTAAGTTTTTGTTTTTAGTTTTGTCATCCTGCTCTGCAGCGCTTTTTGTTAGTTAAATAAACCCACTTGCCCTGAACCCGTTTGCCTCCCGTCTCTGCGCCTGGGTCCTACCTGCTCTCGAGCCTCCCCCCCACACGACATCTATACATCCAATGAAATTAAACTACAAATCAACAAACACAACTGATAACAAATGTCTCTAAAAAATGATGTGTATATTTGCAGAACCTTAAAAACACCAAACAAATAACAAATGCTTCCCAATTAAAGCACAAAAAATGGAACACAAAATGTAAAACCCAAGTTAGAAATTGCAATTTGAAAAGATACTTTTTTCAGCAGCTTTTCAAAATCAATCACCAATTCTACTCTTCTGTGGATGAAACAAAGAACTCCAGAACAATGAAGCCATTTCTCTAAGTCTCTCTCACCTTCAGTTTTAAACAAGGTCTGTGAAAATCCACCATACATTGGTCACATGAACTCAGAGACCTGCTAAAAGTGCACAATTGTAAAAGCTCTTTTATATAGACAACTGTTTGTTTGCTTAGAGCTCTAAATATAAAGAAAAATGCTTTTCTATCACCTAGACACAGATGGAGAACCATATTAACTGGATTAGTAACAGGGAAACATGTTTAGGTTTAAACTTACATCAATAGACAACATGAAGCTGTTCATCACATTTTTGACCTAAACATGTAAACACATCCTTGGCTCTGCGGTTAGGAAATGGTATTTGGGAATCTCTTTATACCAGGAGCCAGCCTGGCCATTGGAACATCGCCACAGTGCCCATCCAGACTGGGACAGCAACGGGGTCCACTTCAGAGCCGTGAGCTGCTGTGTTTAACTCCAGCTGTCCCAGCAAGGGAGACAACTGCAGCAACATCCACTGACCAAGCTGACAAGCCCTGGCAGAAAAGATCCCCACAAGAAAAACACTGGCTCAGGCAGGCTGGTCAAAAAAAAATAGTTTTGCCATTGTCTTGCAGCTCGCAGATCAAGTGGTTTAGTTTTCCAGTAATGTCAGTCAAGAATGCAAGTTCAGATTCACAATGTTCATATTCACCATATTCAACAGACATCTCCTCCAATAGCACCTTAAAAATCCTGTGCTGTTTTGCTTTGCAGCTGAGGTTGTTTACGATTTTCAGAATAAGAGTCATTATATGTCCAGAGCCAATCACTTCTGCACATAAGGCCTGCTGGTGAATGACGCAGCAGTAATGCAGACATTTTGGAAAGTCTGGGTCAGCTTTACAGTGAGTGATGAAACCTGTTTGTCTATTGATCATAGCAGGAGTCCCATCTGCAGTCACTGCTACCAGCTTTTCTAATTGTACCTTTTTCTGCACAAAAACTCCTTCACCGTGTTATACATTTCAACTCCTCTTGTAGTTGTCTGTAAGGGCAGATGTGTCAGGAGTTCTTCTCTTGTGGAAACCAAAAGCTATGCTGTACTGTTGCCGTCCACAGACTCATCACACTGGACGTTAACCACCTGCACTTTGCAAGATCCCGGTCCAGCTAATTGGCCAAGTTATCAGACATAGCTGACACTCATCTAGACATTGTAGTGGAAATTGAATGAGTTCTATTGTTCTCATCCTTAGGGACAGTGATAGCAATTATCATCATTGCTTGAATTTTTTTCATGCTATATGCAAAAGTCTTTGTCCCTTAAGGCAACAGATTACAGCCCCCCCCCCCCCCCCCCCCCCCCCCCGGCTGCTGTCGTATTAACAATAGCTTGGAGCTCCAGAATGGACAAGAAAAAACGACGAGAATGGCTCGAGCAGGGCGTTGCTCACGGGGCGGTCGCTCGTGCCATGCGGTCGCACGTGCTCGGGCCCGCTAAATGCTACTTGTAGCTTTAATTATTATTATTATTATTCTTCCGACTTTTCCGTCGCCTTTTTGAGGCCTTTAACATACCCCAAAACTCACCAAATTTTGTATACACATCAGGAGTCGCGAAAAATTTCATATTTTATAGGAGAACGGCATAGGTAAACAAAAATGGCTCGATAGCGCCACCTGCAAAATTTGTTTTCGCGAGCACCTCCATATGCTTTATAGTACAAACCTGATTTTAACAGGGCATGTTCATCGGATAGAAACCTACAAAAAAGTCTCTTGGGACCAAGCTGTCAGTCGCACAGGAAGTCTGATATTTTGATGACAATATGTCATTTTTGCTGTATTTTGGTCATTTGCAGGCCTCGCTCTAGAACGAACTCCTCCTAGAGATTTGAGAGTAATGACTCCAAACTTTGGTTTTGTAAACTAGACACATGTCCGATGTTAAATTGCAAAGCTTTTAAGTTTTTATGGATGTTTGTGACCATGGCGGCGCGTCAAAATTGGAGGTCGTTTCGAAAACACGCCATGAAAAGAAAAATGGCCATTACTCAGCCATGCATAATCCAATCTGATCCAAAATTGATGTGCATGATTGTAGTCTGACTCTGAACACATCTGCAGTGAAAAAATCTGGAAAAAGTGTAGCGCCACCTGCTGGCAAGAGGAAATGACATGTTTTACTTGGAGCATCACTACTCCGAGTAGGATGAGCCGACACACCTGAAAATGACGTCCACCTGTTGAAAAGCCATTGAAGTTTACTCTGACAAAAAACCATAACTTTCAATGCGGGGGTGTGGTCGTGACAGAGCTGCAAAGTTGGGCATCTCGCTATGCACACAAAAGTTGCTCTCACGTGCACATTCCTTGTCCAATCTCACTGAAATTCAATGGATATGATGAAGCTTCTATTCTGAACCCATGGATATGACAATCTTGGACGAGCTCTATAGCGCCACCTAGTTATTGCATTGGGCACATTCTGCCCTGTATTTTCTCTTTGCTTTGTCCGATGTGCATGAAATTAAAACTGGAGATACTCAGAAGGGTCCTCTCTCATCATGTAAAGTTTCATGGGTGTACACCTGACGGTGCCTGCATAACAGGAAGTGGTCGATTATGTGCACCCAAATAATAGAAATTTATTATAAATCAGCCGTTTGTCTCAGGAAGCTGAGATTTCAGAATTAGATGCCTTTAATAACCTCCAGCTTTGATATGTAACACTATAGGGTCTACGAGAAACTTCATCACTTGATTTTTTTAATGAAATTTTGGACTGAACAAAGATTTTTAGCATAAATTCTGTTTAGGTTATCAGCACCAAGAATTCAACTTTCATAGGCATTTATGTGCTACTGCTTCCTAAAAAAAATCAGAATGATTGAAGTTACAGGTGACATCTTAGAGAGCATTACATCCAAAAAGGTCCGAAAACGTCTTTTTAGGCAAAACTACAAACACCTATTTTTTTTCATAACTTAATCATCATATATCAACACCATTTATTTTTTCAAATGTAGGGATCTGTGTTTGCTGCCTTCCATATTTTTTTCAGAAGTCCAGGTGAAACAGATGATTTTAAAAAAATCCTGATTCATCCCAAAACCTGTGCTTTTTCCGTCTGGACTCCAAACAAGTGTGTTTTAAAATTACTTATGCTTCAAATATCCACACCAAGTTTCACACGCATATAGCTGAACATGTCTAAATGCTTCTTGAATATTCTTTACAGATATAAAATGAACTGGTCAACTGTAGGATGTCATTTCCTCTTACATGCTTAAGTCTTTTCCTCATGCTGCAGCCTGCTCCTCAATCATTCCTGTTGCTGGAGTCAAATTTCACCCCCCCCCCCCCCCCCCACACACACACACACCAGCTGCCAGTTCATATGCTAACTAACCCAGCAGTGAGGTGACAAGAGTTTAGACACAAGAGGGAGGGCAGACTGCTTTTTCATTTGTTTTGTATGTCTTTCATAGATTTTTATGAATAATCATTGCTTTTCTAGTCATGTAAAATGCAATTAACCTAATATTTTATCTTTTTTTTTTACAAACAAAACATATGAATGTGCTCCAAAACAAAACCCAACTCTCAGTACAGTTCTACAGATGTAACATAAGACTTAGACAGTAAATGTCTCTTTTATCCTTTTTTAATCAATGCTGCAACTTCTTTTCCTTAATATAAATCCAATGAAATTAAACTACAAAACCAAAAAACACAACGTATAGCAAATTTCTCTAAATAAATTATGTGTATATACAATATGTAGCACTTTTAAACAAAATAATAACAAATCCTTCCAATACAAGCACAGAAAAATGGAACACAAAATTTAAAACCCAAATTTGAAATGGCAATTTTAAAAAGATATTTTTTTCAGCCTGCTAAAAGTGCACAATTGTAAAAGCTCTTTTATATAGACAACTGTTTGGTTGCTTAGAGCTCTAAATATAAAAACAATGCCTTTATGGACGTGGCACGGATGGCACGGATGTTCAGCAGGGTAAACCCCAGGAAAGCGGCGGGACCTGATGGAGTTCCCGGAAAGGTTCTGCGGGCCTGCGCCGATCAACTCTCCCAGGTCTTCACAAAAATCTTCAACCTGTCGCTAGCTCAGGCTTTCATCCCTGCTTGCCTGAAGTCATCCACTATCATCCCGATACCCAAAAAGTCCTCATCCACAGCCTTCCTCACGGACTTCCGCCCAGTTGCACTCACTGCTGTCATCACAAAGTGTCTGGAGCGGCTGCTCCTGGGACACATCAAAGACTCCCTCCCTCCAATCTTCGTCCCCCACCAGTTTGCTTACAAAGCAAACAGATCAACGGATGATGCCATTTCCATCACCCTCCACACTGCGCTGAGCCACCTGGAACACAGAGACACCTACGCCAGGATGCTCTTTGTGGACTATAGCTCAGCCTTTAACACAATCATTCCTGACATTCTGGTCAACAAACTGTCTGAACTAGGACTCCACCCACTCACCTGCTCGTGGATCAAGGACTTCCTGACAAACAGACCACAGACAGTCAAACTTGACCCCCACCTCTCCTCCACCCGGACGCTGAGCACAGGCTCCACACAGGGATGTGTGCTGAGTCCTCTGCTGTATACACTGTACACAGCAGACTGCAGACCAGCCCACACCAGCAACACCGTGGTGAAGTTTGCAGACGACACTACTGTGGTGGGGCTGATCTCTGGGGACGACGAGACGGCCTACAGAGACGAAGTCCTGAAACTCTCAAGGTGGTGTCAGGCTAATAACCTCATCCTGAACACCACCAAGACCAAGGAGATCATCCTGGACTTCAGAAAAAACAGAACAGATCCACCCCCACTCTACATCGATGGAAACTGTGTGGAGAGGGTCCACAGCTTCACCCTCCTGGGCACCACCATCTCTGCTGACCTCACATGGTCTAACAACACCATGACTGTCATCAGGAAGGCCCAGCAACGCCTGCACTTCCTGAGAAAACTTAGGAGGAACGACGTCAGCCAGGAGCTGCTGGTAACGTTCTACCGCTCAACCATTGAGAGCATTCTGTCCTATGGCATCACAGTGTGGTTTTCCCACTGCACTGAAGCAGAACGGCAGAGTCTCCAGAGAATGGTAAAGACAGCGCAGAGGATCATCGGCTGCCCCCTCCCCTCACTGAAGGACATTTACCAGTCTCGCTGCCTCAGCAGAGTGACTAGCATCACCACTAACTCCACCCATTCTGCTTTCCCTCTGTTTGAACTGCTGCCCTCTGGAAGGAGGTACAGGTCCATCTGAACCAGGACAAACAGACTAAGAAACAGCTTTTTTCCACAGGCAATTATCATACGGAATGCACATACGTCCACCAACCACACCTCACTCTAATTTTACTACAATGCGTGCAATATCCTGACTGTCTAACCAGGTCACTGTGCAATAACTTGATATTTATTAAGCTGTGCTCACAGCAACTCATGTAATTCCATTCTATTTTATTCACAAATATTTAATATTTAACAGTTTCTGTCCATATTGTTCATTTTTTGTTAAGAGTTGTAAATACAGTATTTCTTTTTCTATTCTATTTTTATTTTTATTTTATGTAACTCCTTCACTCCAAGGCTGCTGCAATTTCATTGTATCCCCATGTACAATGACAATAAACGATTCTGATTCTGATTATATCACTTAGACACAGATGGAGAACCATATCAACTGGATTGGTAACAGCAACAACCACCGACCAAGCCGGCAAGCCCTGGCAGAAAAGATCCCCACAAGAAACACTGCAGGCTGTTCCATAAAAAATATAGTTTTACCATTGCCTTGCAGATCACAGTTGAATTGGTTTAGTTTTCCTAAAAAAATTCAGAATGATTGAAGTTACAGGTGAACTTTTAGACAACATTTGATCCAAAAAGGTCCGAAAACGTCTTTTTAGGCAAAACTGCAAACACCTATTTTTTTGCATAACTTATCTTTCAAATATCAGCACAAAAAAATTAAAAACGGTAGGGATCTGTGTTTGCTGCCTTCCATATTTTTTTCAGACTTAAAAGTGTAACAGATGATTTATAAAAAATCCTTTTTCATCCAAAAACCTGTGTTAAATCTGTCTAGACTTAGTATTAAAAACTCTCCAAGATGAATGTGCCTGACTCCACCTGCAGGTGGATCACAGACTTCCTGACGGACAGACAGCAGTATGTGAGGCTGGGGAAGCTCGTCTCAGATACTCGGACCACAAGCACCGGATTCCCCCCAGGGCTGTGTCCTTTCACCCCTGTTACTCTCCCTGTACACAAACAGCTGCACAGCTGGTCACCTGTCTGTCAAACTCCTGAAGTTTGCTGACGACACCACACTCATCGGCCTCATCTCTGACGGAGATGAGTCGGCCTACAGGAGTGAAATAGCCAGGCTGGTGTCATAGTGCAGCGCTAACAACCTGGAGCTTAATGCTCTGAAGACAGTGGAGATGACAGTGGACTTGAGGAAGGCCCCAGCCCCCCTCCCCCCTGTCATCCTCTGTGACTCCCCGGTGACCTCTGTGGAGTCCTTCTGCTTCCTGGGAACCATCATCAGCCAGGACCTCAAGTGGGAGCAGAACATCAGCTCCATCACTAAGAAGGTCCAGCAGAGGATGTACTTCCTGAGGCAGCTGAAGAAGTTTCACCTCCCTGAAAAGATGCTGGTAGACTTTTACACCGCCATCATCGAATCCACCCTCACGTCCTCCATCACAGTCTGGTTCGCTGCGGCCACGGCCAGAGACAAGGCCAAGCTGCAACGCGTCATCCACTCAGCAGAGAAGGTGATCGGTTGCCACCTCCCGTCTCTCCAGGAGCTGCACAACTCCAGGACCTGGAGGCGGGCAGCCAGGATTGTAGCCAACCCCTCTCATCCAGGACATAATCTCTTTCGGCCCCTCCCTTCTGGCAAGAGGCTCCGGTCCATCAGGACCAGGACCTCGCGCCACAAGAACAGCTTCTTCCCCACTGCAGTCAGCCTGCTGAACAGTACCCCAACTCCCCCAGGTGACCCCCCCTCCCCCCCCCCCGCCCACCAAAGGACTGTCGGTGCCACTTACAGGCCCCACCATCCCAGCCCATCTGTGCTCCCACTTTAATTCACCTTACTCTACTGTATATAGTGTGTTGTTGTTGTTAACTTAATTTTTAACTTATTCTTAATTGCACTATACACCAAGTCAAATTCCTCGTTTTGTAAAGTGCGCTCTACTGAACCTGGCAATAAAACTTTTTCTGATTTCTGATTCTATTAATCATTGTTTTTTATTCATTCAAAATGCAATTAAATCAATATTTTATCTTTTTTCTTTTCCTTTTTCTTTTTTTTTATCTCTTATATCCTTTTTTATAATCAATGTTTGAACTTCTTTTCCTTTCTATTGTCATGGTTTCAGTTTGTTGTCTTTTTTTTCGCTTTAGTTCTTGTTCTGTCTTGTTTGGTTCTGTTTCCTGTTTTATTTTGAAAGGTTTCCTGTCTTGTCATGTTTCTTGAGTTTTACTTCCTTTGGTCCCCATCTACCCTAATCGTGTTCACCTGTGTCTTGTCTGCCCTGTCTGTATATAAGTCTTGTCTCTGCCTTCCTCCTGTGCTGGTCCATTAACTTCTGCTCATGTTGATCACGTCTTCTTGTCTGGCGTCCATGTCCCTTGCCATGCCACAGTAAGTTTTTGTTTTTAGTTTTGTCATCCTGCTCTGCAGCGCTTTTTGTTAGTTAAATAAACCCACTTGCCCTGAACCCGTTTGCCTCCCGTCTTTGCGCCTGGGTCCTACCTGCTCTCGAGCCTCCCCCCCACACGACATCTATACATCCAATGAAATTAAACTACAAATCAACAAACACAACTGATAACAAATGTCTCTAAAAAATGATGTGTATATTTGCAGAACCTTAAAAACACCAAACAAATAACAAATGCTTCCCAATTAAAGCACAAAAAATGGAACACAAAATGTAAAACCCAAGTTAGAAATTGCAATTTGAAAAAGATACTTTTTTCAGCAGCTTTTCAAAATCAATCACCAATTCTACACTTCTGTGGATGAAACAAAGAACTCCAGAACAATGAAGCCATTTCTCTAAGTCTCTCTCACCTTCAGTTTTAAACAAGGTCTGTGAAAATCCACCATACATTGGTCACATGAACTCAGAGACCTGCTAAAAGTGCACAATTGTAAAAGCTCTTTTATATAGACAACTGTTTGTTTGCTTAGAGCTGTAAATATAAAAAAAATGCTTTTCTATCACCTAGACACAGATGGAGAACCATATCAACTGGATTAATAACAGGGTGGCATGTTTAGACAACATGAAGCTGTCCATCACATTTTTGACCTAAACATGTAAACACATCCTTGGCTCTGCGGTTAGGAAATGGTATTTGGGAATCTCTTTATACCAGGAGCCAGCCTGGCCATTGGAACATCGCCACAGTGCCCATCCAGACTGGGACAGCAACGGGGTCCACTTCAGAGCCGTGAGCTGCTGTGTTTAACTCCAGCTGTCCCAGCAAGGGAGACAACTGCAGCAACATCCACTGACCAAGCTGACAAGCCCTGGCAGAAAAGATCCCCACAAGAAAAACACTGGCTCAGGCAGGCTGGTCAAAAAAAAAATAGTTTTGCCATTGTCTTGCAGCTCGCAGATCAAGTGGTTTAGTTTTCCAGTAATGTCAGTCAAGAATGCAAGTTCAGATTCACAATGTTCATATTCACCATATTCAACAGACATCTCCTCCAATAGCACCTTAAAAATCCTGTGCTGTTTTGCTTTGCAGCTGAGGTTGTTTACGATTTTCAGAATAAGAGTCATTATATGTCCAGAGCCAATCACTTCTGCACATAAGGCCTGCTGGTGAATGACGCAGCAGTAATGCAGACATTTTGGAAAGTCTGGGTCAGCTTTACAGTGAGTGATGAAACCTGTTTGTCTATTGATCATAGCAGGAGTCCCATCTGCAGTCACTGCTACCAGCTTTTCTAATTGTACCTTTTTCTGCACAAAAACTCCTTCACCGTGTTATACATTTCAACTCCTCTTGTAGTTGTCTGTTAGGGCAGATGTGTCAGGAGTTCTTCTCTTGTGGAAACCAAAAGCTATGCTGTACTGTTGCCGTCCACAGACTCATCACACTGGACGTTAACCACCTGCACTTTGCAAGATCCCGGTCCAGCTAATTGGCCAAGTTATCAGACATAGCTGACACTCATCTAGACATTGTAGTGGAAATTGAATGAGTTCTATTGTTCTCATCCTTAGGGACAGTGATAGCAATTATCATCATTGCTTGAATTTTTTTCATGCTATATGCAAAAGTCTTTGTCCCTTAAGGCAACAGATTACAGCCCCCCCCCCCCCCCCCCCAGGCTGCTGTCGTATTAACAATAGCTTGGAGCTCCAGAATGGACAAGAAAAAACGACGAGAATGGCTCGAGCAGGGCGTTGCTCACGGGGCGGTCGCTCGTGCCAGGCGGTCGCACGTGCTCGGGCCCGCTAAATGCTACTTGTAGCTTTAATTATTATTATTCTTTTTCTTCCGACGGAAGAGTCGCCTTTTTGAGGCCTTTAACATACCCCAAAACTCACCAAATTTGGCACACACATCAGGAGTCGCGAAAAATTTCGTATTTTACAGGAGATTGGCATGGGCGCACAAAAACGGCTCGACAGCGCCACCTACAGTGACATTTGTCCCGAGCCCCCGCATATGCTTTGACATACAAGCTTGATTTTTTCAGGACATGTTCATCGGATAGAAACCTACAAAAAAGTCTCCTGGTACCAAGCTGTCAGTCGCACAGGAAGTCTGATATTTTGATGACAATATGTCATTTTTGCTGTATTTTGGTCATTTGCAGGCCTCGCTCTAGAACGAACTCCTCCTAGAGATTTGAGAGTAATGACTCCAAACTTTGGTTTTGTAAACTAGACACATGTCCGATGTTAAATTGCAAAGCTTTTAAGTTTTTATGGATGTTTGTGACCATGGCGGCGCGTCAAAATTGGAGGTCGTTTCGAAAACACGCCATGAAAAGAAAAATGGCCATTACTCAGCCATGCATAATCCAATCTGATCCAAAATTGATGTGCATGATTGTAGTCTGACTCTGAACACATCTGCAGTGAAAAAATCTGGAAAAAGTGTAGCGCCACCTGCTGGCAAGAGGAAATGACATGTTTTACTTGGAGCATCACTACTCCGAGTAGGATGAGCCGACACACCTGAAAATGACGTCCACCTGTTGAAAAGCCATTGAAGTTTACTCTGACAAAAAACCATAACTTTCAATGCGGGGGTGTGGTCGTGACAGAGCGGCAAAGTTGGGCATCTCGCTATGCACACAAAAGTTGCTCTCACGTGCACATTCCTTGTCCAATCTCACTGAAATTCAATGGATATGATGAAGCTTCTATTCTGAACCCATGGATATGACAATCTTGGACGAGCTCTATAGCGCCACCTAGTTATTGCATTGGGCACATTCTGCCCTGTATTTTCTCTTTGCTTTGTCCGATGTGCATGAAATTAAAACTGGAGATACTCAGAAGGGTCCTCTCTCATCATGTAAAGTTTCATGGGTGTACACCTGACGGTGCCTGCGTAACAGGAAGTGGTCGATTATGTGCACCCAAATAATAGAAATTTATTATAAATCAGCCGTTTGTCTCAGGAAGCTGAGATTTCAGAATTAGATGCCTTTAATAACCTCCAGCTTTGATATGTAACACTATAGGGTCTACGAGAAACTTCATCACTTGATTTTTTTAATGAAATTTTGGACTGAACAAAGATTTTTAGCATAAATTCTGTTTAGGTTATCAGCACCAAGAATTCAACTTTCATAGGCATTTATGTGCTACTGCTTCCTAAAAAAATTCAGAATGATTGAAGTTACAGGTGACATCTTAGAGAGCATTACATCCAAAAAGGTCCGAAAACGTCTTTTTAGGCAAAACTACAAACACCTATTTTTTTTCATAACTTAATCATCATATATCAACACCATTTATTTTTTTAAATGTAGGGATCTGTGTTTGCTGCCTTCCATATTTTTTTCAGAAGTCCAGGTGAAACAGATGATTTTAAAAAAATCCTGATTCATCCCAAAACCTGTGCTTTTTCCGTCTGGACTCCAAACAAGTGTGTTTTAAAATTACTTATGCTTCAAATATCCACACCAAGTTTCACACGCATATAGCTGAACATGTCTAAATGCTTCTTGAATATTCTTTACAGATATAAAATGAACTGGTCAACTGTAGGATGTCATTTCCTCTTACATGCTTAAGTCTTTTCCTCATGCTGCAGCCTGCTCCTCAATCATCCCTGTTGCTGGAGTCAAATTCCCCCCCCCCCCCCCCCCCCCACACACACACACCAGCTGCCAGTTCATATGCTAACTAACCCAGAAGTGAGGTGACAAGAGTTTAGACACAAGAGGGAGGGCAGACTGCTTTTTCATTTGTTTTGTATGTCTTTCATAGATTTTTATGAATAATCATTGCTTTTCTAGTCATGTAAAATGCAATTAACCTAATATTTTATCTTTTTTTTTTACAAACAAAACATATGAATGTGCTCCAAAACAAAACCCAACTCTCAGTACAGTTCTACAGATGTAACATAAGACTTAGACAGTAAATGTCTCTTTTATCCTTTTTTAATCAATGCTGCAACTTCTTTTCCTTAATATAAATCCAATGAAATTAAACTACAAAACCAAAAAACACAACGTATAGCAAATTTCTCTAAATAAATTATGTGTATATACAATATGTAGCACTTTTAAACAAAATAATAACAAATCCTTCCAATACAAGCACAGAAAAATGGAACACAAAATTTAAAACCCAAATTTGAAATGGCAATTTTAAAAAGATAATTTTTTCAGCCTGCTAAAAGTGCACAATTGTAAAAGCTCTTTTATATAGACAACTGTTTGGTTGTTTAGAGCTCTAAATATAAAAACAATGCCTTTATGGACGTGGCACGGATGGCACGGATGTTCAGCAGGGTAAACCCCAGGAAAGCGGCGGGACCTGATGGAGTTCCCGGAAAGGTTCTGCGGGCCTGCGCCGATCAACTCTCCCAGGTCTTCACAAAAATCTTCAACCTGTCGCTAGCTCAGGCTTTCATCCCTGCTTGCCTGAAGTCATCCACTATCATCCCGATACCCAAAAAGTCCTCATCCACAGCCTTCCTCACGGACTTCCGCCCAGTTGCACTCACTGCTGTCATCACAAAGTGTCTGGAGCGGCTGCTCCTGGGACACATCAAAGACTCCCTCCCTCCAATCTTCGTCCCCCACCAGTTTGCTTACAAAGCAAACAGATCAACGGATGATGCCATTTCCATCACCCTCCACACTGCGCTGAGCCACCTGGAACACAGAGACACCTACGCCAGGATGCTCTTTGTGGACTATAGCTCAGCCTTTAACACAATCATTCCTGACATTCTGGTCAACAAACTGTCTGAACTAGGACTCCACCCACTCACCTGCTTGTGGATCAAGGACTTCCTGACAAACAGACCACAGACAGTCAAACTTGACCCCCACCTCTCCTCCACCCGGACGCTGAGCACAGGCTCCACACAGGGATGTGTGCTGAGTCCTCTGCTGTATACACTGTACACAGCAGACTGCAGACCAGCCCACACCAGCAACACCGTGGTGAAGTTTGCAGACGACACTACTGTGGTGGGGCTGATCTCTGGGGACGACGAGACGGCCTACAGAGACGAAGTCCTGAAACTCTCAAGGTGGTGTCAGGCTAATAACCTCATCCTGAACACCACCAAGACCAAGGAGATCATCCTGGACTTCAGAAAAAACAGAACAGATCCACCCCCACTCTACATCGATGGAAACTGTGTGGAGAGGGTCCACAGCTTCACCCTCCTGGGCACCACCATCTCTGCTGACCTCACATGGTCTAACAACACCATGACTGTCATCAGGAAGGCCCAGCAACGCCTGCACTTCCTGAGAAAACTTAGGAGGAACGACGTCAGCCAGGAGCTGCTGGTAACGTTCTACCGCTCAACCATTGAGAGCATTCTGTCCTATGGCATCACAGTGTGGTTTTCCCACTGCACTGAAGCAGAACGGCAGAGTCTCCAGAGAGTGGTAAAGACAGCGCAGAGGATCATCGGCTGCCCCCTCCCCTCACTGAAGGACATTTACCAGTCTCGCTGCCTCAGCAGAGTGACTAGCATCACCACTAACTCCACCCATTCTGCTTTCCCTCTGTTTGAACTGCTGCCCTCTGGAAGGAGGTACAGGTCCATCAGAACCAGGACAAACAGACTAAGAAACAGCTTTTTTCCACAGGCAATTATCATACGGAATGCACATACGTCCACCAACCACACCTCACTCTAATTTTACTACAATGCGTGCAATATCCTGACTGTCTAACCGGGTCACTGTGCAATAACTTGATATTTATTAAGCTGTGCTCACAGCAACTCATGTAATTCCATTCTATTTTATTCACAAATATTTAATATTTAACAGTTTCTGTCCATATTGTTCATTTTTTGTTAAGAGTTGTAAATACAGTATTTCTTTTTCTATTCTATTTTTATTTTTATTTTATGTAACTCCTTCACTCCAAGGCTGCTGCAATTTCATTGTATCCCCATGTACAATGACAATAAACGATTCTGATTCTGATTATATCACTTAGACACAGATGGAGAACCATATCAACTGGATTGGTAACAGCAACAACCACCGACCAAGCCGGCAAGCCCTGGCAGAAAAGATCCCCACAAGAAACACTGCAGGCTGTTCCATAAAAAATATAGTTTTACCATTGCCTTGCAGATCACAGTTGAAGTGGTTTAGTTTTCCTAAAAAAATTCAGAATGATTGAAGTTACAGGTGAACTTTTAGACAACATTTGATCCAAAAAGGTCCGAAAACGTCTTTTTAGGCAAAACTGCAAACACCTATTTTTTTGCATAACTTATCTTTCAAATATCAGCACAAAAAAATTAAAAACGGTAGGGATCTGTGTTTGCTGCCTTCCATATTTTTTTCAGACTTAAAAGTGTAACAGATGATTTATAAAAAATCCTTTTTCATCCAAAAACCTGTGTTAAATCTGTCTAGACTTAGTATTAAAAACTCTCCAAGATGAATGTGCCTGACTCCACCTGCAGGTGGATCACAGACTTCCTGACGGACAGACAGCAGTATGTGAGGCTGGGGAAGCTCGTCTCAGATACTCGGACCACAAGCACCGGATCCCCCCAGGGCTGTGTCCTTTCACCCCTGTTACTCTCCCTGTACACAAACAGCTGCACAGCTGGTCACCTGTCTGTCAAACTCCTGAAGTTTGCTGACGACACCACACTCATCGGCCTCATCTCTGACGGAGATGAGTCGGCCTACAGGAGTGAAATAGCCAGGCTGGTGTCATAGTGCAGCGCTAACAACCTGGAGCTTAATGCTCTGAAGACAGTGGAGATGACAGTGGACTTCAGGAAGGCCCCAGCCCCCCTCCCCCCTGTCATCCTCTGTGACTCCCCGGTGACCTCTGTGGAGTCCTTCTGCTTCCTGGGAACCATCATCAGCCAGGACCTCAAGTGGGAGCAGAACATCAGCTCCATCACTAAGAAGGTCCAGCAGAGGATGTACTTCCTGAGGCAGCTGAAGAAGTTTCACCTCCCTGAAAAGATGCTGGTAGACTTTTACACCGCCATCATCGAATCCACCCTCACGTCCTCCATCACAGTCTGGTTCGCTGCGGCCACGGCCAGAGACAAGGCCAAGCTGCAACGCGTCATCCACTCAGCAGAGAAGGTGATCGGCTGCCACCTCCCGTCTCTCCAGGAGCTGCACATCTCCAGGACCTGGAGGCGGGCAGCCAGGATTGTAGCCAACCCCTCTCATCCAGGACATAATCTCTTTCGGCCCCTCCCTTCTGGCAAGAGGCTCCGGTCCATCAGGACCAGGACCTCGCGCCACAAGAACAGCTTCTTCCCCACTGCAGTCAGCCTGCTGAACAGTACCCCAACTCCCCCAGGTGACCCCCCCCTCCCCCCCCCGCCCACCAAAGGACTGTCGGTGCCACTTACAGGCCCCACCATCCCAGCCCATCTGTGCTCCCACTTTAATTCACCTTACTCTACTGTATATAGTGTGTTGTTGTTGTTAACTTAATTTTTAACTTATTCTTAATTGCACTATACACCAAGTCAAATTCCTCGTTTTGTAAAGTGCGCTCTACTGAACCTGGCAATAAAACTTTTTCTGATTTCTGATTCTATTAATCATTGTTTTTTATTCATTCAAAATGCAATTAAATCAATATTTTATCTTTTTTCTTTTCCTTTTTCTTTTTTTTTATCTCTTATATCCTTTTTTATAATCAATGTTTGAACTTCTTTTCCTTTCTATTGTCATGGTTTCAGTTTGTTGTCTTTTTTTTCGCTTTAGTTCTTGTTCTGTCTTGTTTGGTTCTGTTTCCTGTTTTATTTTGAAAGGTTTCCTGTCTTGTCATGTTTTTGAGTTTTACTTCCTTTGGTCCCCATCTGCCCTAATCGTGTTCACCTGTGTCTTGTCTGCCCTGTCTGTATATAAGTCTTGTCTCTGCCTTCCTCCTGTGCTGGTCCATTAACTTCTGCTCATGTTGATCACGTCTTCTTGTCTGGCGTCCATGTCCCTTGCCATGCCACAGTAAGTTTTTGTTTTTAGTTTTGTCATCCTGCTCTGCAGCGCTTTTTGTTAGTTAAATAAACCCACTTGCCCTGAACCCGTTTGCCTCCCGTTTCTGCGCCTGGGTCCTACCTGCTGTCGAGCCTCCCCCCCACACGACATCTATACATCCAATGAAATTAAACTACAAATCAACAAACACAACTGATAACAAATGTCTCTAAAAAATGATGTGTATATTTGCAGAACCTTAAAAACACCAAACAAATAACAAATGCTTCCCAAATAAAGCACAAAAAATGGAACACAAAATGTAAAACCCAAGTTAGAAATTGCAATTTGAAAAGATACTTTTTTCAGCAGCTTTTCAAAATCAATCACCAATTCTACTCTTCTGTGGATGAAACAAAGAACTCCAGAACAATGAAGCCATTTCTCTAAGTCTCTCTCACCTTCAGTTTTAAACAAGGTCTGTGAAAATCCACCATACATTGGTCACATGAACTCAGAGACCTGCTAAAAGTGCACAATTGTAAAAGCTCTTTTATATAGACAACTGTTTGTTTGCTTAGAGCTGTAAATATAAAAAAAATGCTTTTCTATCACCTAGACACAGATGGAGAACCATATCAACTGGATTAATAACAGGGTGGCATGTTTAGACAACATGAAGCTGTCCATCACATTTTTGACCTAAACATGTAAACACATCCTTGGCTCTGCGGTTAGGAAATGGTATTTGGGAATCTCTTTATACCAGGAGCCAGCCTGGCCATTGGAACATCGCCACAGTGCCCATCCAGACTGGGACAGCAACGGGGTCCACTTCAGAGCCGTGAGCTGCTGTGTTTAACTCCAGCTGTCCCAGCAAGGGAGACAACTGCAGCAACATCCACTGACCAAGCTGACAAGCCCTGGCAGAAAAGATCCCCACAAAAAAAAACACTGGCTCAGGCAGGCTGGTCAAAAAAAAATAGTTTTGCCATTGTCTTGCAGCTCGCAGATCAAGTGGTTTAGTTTTCCAGTAATGTCAGTCAAGAATGCAAGTTCAGATTCACAATGTTCATATTCACCATATTCAACAGACATCTCCTCCAATAGCACCTTAAAAATCCTGTGCTGTTTTGCTTTGCAGCTGAGGTTGTTTACGATTTTCAGAATAAGAGTCATTATATGTCCAGAGCCAATCACTTCTGCACATAAGGCCTGCTGGTGAATGACGCAGCAGTAATGCAGACATTTTGGAAAGTCTGGGTCAGCTTTACAGTGAGTGATGAAACCTGTTTGTCTATTGATCATAGCAGGAGTCCCATCTGCAGTCACTGCTACCAGCTTTTCTAATTGTACCTTTTTCTGCACAAAAACTCCTTCACCGTGTTATACATTTCAACTCCTCTTGTAGTTGTCTGTTAGGGCAGATGTGTCAGGAGTTCTTCTCTTGTGGAAACCAAAAGCTATGCTGTACTGTTGCCGTCCACAGACTCATCACACTGGACGTTAACCACCTGCACTTTGCAAGATCCCGGTCCAGCTAATTGGCCAAGTTATCAGACATAGCTGACACTCATCTAGACATTGTAGTGGAAATTGAATGAGTTCTATTGTTCTCATCCTTAGGGACAGTGATAGCAATTATCATCATTGCTTGAATTTTTTTCATGCTATATGCAAAAGTCTTTGTCCCTTAAGGCAACAGATTACAGCCCCCCCCCCCCCCCCCCCCCCAGGCTGCTGTCGTATTAACAATAGCTTGGAGCTCCAGAATGGACAAGAAAAAACGACGAGAATGGCTCGAGCAGGGCGTTGCTCACGGGGCGGTCGCTCGTGCCATGCGGTCGCACGTGCTCGGGCCCGCTAAATGCTACTTGTAGCTTTAATTATTATTATTTTTCTTCCGCCGGAAGAATCGCATTTTTGAGGCCTTTAACATACCCCAAAACTCACCAAATTTGGCACACACATCAGGGGTCGCGAAAAATTTCGTATTTTATGAGAAATTGGCATGGGTGCGCAAAAATGGCTCGACAGCGCCACCTACACTGACTTTTGTCCCGACGCCCCGCATATGCTTTAACGTACAAGCTTGATTTTTTCAGGGCATGTTCATCAGATAGAAACCTACAAAAAAGTCTGTAGGTACCATGCTGTCAGTCGCACAGGAAGTCTGCTATATTGATGTCAATATGTCATTTTTGCTCTATTTTGGACATTTGCAGGCCTCCTTCTAGAACGAACTCCTCCTAGAGATTTGTGAATAATGACTCCAAACTTTGGTTTTGTAAACTAAACACATGTCCGATGTTAAATTGCAAAGCTTTTAAGTTTTTACAGAAGTTTGTGACCGTGGCGGCGCGTAGAAATTCGACGTTGTTTCGAAAACACGCCATGAAAAGAAAAATGGCCATTACTCAGCCATGCATAATCCAATCTGATCCAAAATTGATATGCATGATTGTAGTCTGACTCTGAACACATCTGCAGTGAAAAAATCTGGAAAAAGTGTAGCGCCACCTGCTGGCAAGATGAAATGACATGTTTTACTTGGAGCATCACTGCTCTGAGTAGGATGAGCCGACACACCTGAAAATGTCGTCCACCTGTTGAAAAGCCATTGAAGTTTACTCTGACAAAAATCCATAACTTTCTAATCAGCGGTGTGGTCGTGACAGAGCGGCAAAGTTGGGCGTCTCGCCACGCACACAAAAGTTGCTCTCACGTGCACATTCCTTGTCCAATCTCACTGAAATTCAATGGATATGATGAAACTTCCATTCTGAACCCATGGATATGACAATCTTGGACGAGCTCTATAGCGCCACCTAGTTATTGCATGAGGCACATTCTGCCCTGTATTTTCTCTTTGCTTTGTCCGATGTGCATGAAATTAAAACTGGAGATACTCAGAAGGGTCCTCTCTCATCATGTAAAGTTTCATGGGTGTACATCTGACGGTGCCTGCGTAACAGGAAGTGGTCGATTATGTGCACCCAAATAATAGAAATTTATTACAAATCATCCGTTTGTCTCAGGAAGCTGAGATTTCAGAATTAGATGCCTTTAATAACCTCCAGCTTTGATATGTAACACTATAGGGTCTACGAGAAACTTCATCACTTGATTTTTTTAATGAAATTTTGGACTGAACAAAGATTTTTAGCATAAATTCTGTTTAGGTTATCAGCACCAAGAATTCAACTTTCATAGGCATTTATGTGCTACTGCTTCCTAAAAAAATTCAGAATGATTGAAGTTACAGGTGACATCTTAGAGAGCATTACATCCAAAAAGGTCCGAAAACGTCTTTTTAGGCAAAACTGCAAACACCTATTTTTTTGCATAACTTATCTTTCAAATATCAGCACAAAAAAATTAAAAACGGTAGGGATCTGTGTTTGCTGCCTTCCATATTTTTTTCAGACTTAAAAGTGTAACAGATGATTTATAAAAAATCCTTTTCATCCAAAAACCTGTGTTAAATCTGTCTAGACTCCAAACAAACATTTTTTTATGGTAACTTATGTTTCAACAATCGACACCAATTTTCACAGACCTAAAGCTGAACATGTCCCATAGCTCCCTGAATATTTTCATAGATATAAAATGAACTGGTCATTCTAACATCTGGCATTCTAACATCTAACATCTTACATGTCAAAGCCTCTCTCAGCCTGGCTCTGCTGAAGGAGTCGTGTTACAACCCCGCCCCCTCCTGCTGGGACCCCTGCTATGTAAATTAGCAAGCAGTGAACAGAGAGATGAGGAGTAAGAATGGTCATTACTCAGGCATGCATAATCCAAAGACAGCCAGTTAAACACTGAAAGACATATTTTTTCGGTATGTCTTTCATACATCTTTAGTATTAAAAACTCTCCAAGATGAATGTGCCTGACTCCACCTGCAGGTGGATCACAGACTTCCTGACGGACAGACAGCAGTATGTGAGGCTGGGGAAGCTCGACTCAGATACTCGGACCACAAGCACCGGATCCCCCCAGGGCTGTGTCCTTTCACCCCTGTTACTCTCCCTGTACACAAACAGCTGCACAGCTGGTCACCTGTCTGTCAAACTCCTGAAGTTTGCTGACGACACCACACTCATCGGCCTCATCTCTGACGGAGATGAGTCGGCCTACAGGAGTGAAATAGCCAGGCTGGTGTCATAGTGCAGCGCTAACAACCTGGAGCTTAATGCTCTGAAGACAGTGGAGATGACAGTGGACTTCAGGAAGGCCCTGGCCCCCCTCCCCCCTGTCATCCTCTGTGACTCCCCGGTGACCTCTGTGGAGTCCTTCTGCTTCCTGGGAACCATCATCAGCCAGGACCTCAAGTGGGAGCAGAACATCAGCTCCATCACTAAGAAGGTCCAGCAGAGGATGTACTTCCTGAGGCAGCTGAAGAAGTTTCACCTCCCTGAAAAGATGCTGGTAGACTTTTACACCGCCATCATCGAATCCACCCTCACGTCCTCCATCACAGTCTGGTTCGCTGCGGCCACGGCCAGAGACAAGGCCAAGCTGCAACGCGTCATCCACTCAGCAGAGAAGGTGATCGGCTGCCACCTCCCGTCTCTCCAGGAGCTGCACATCTCCAGGACCTGGAGGCGGGCAGCCAGGATTGTAGCCAACCCCTCTCATCCAGGACATAATCTCTTTCGGCCCCTCCCTTCTGGCAAGAGGCTCCGGTCCATCAGGACCAGGACCTCGCGCCACAAGAACAGCTTCTTCCCCACTGCAGCCAGCCTGCTGAACAGAACCCCAACTCCCCCAGGTGACCCCCCCTCCCCCCCCGCCCACCAAAGGACTGTCTGTGCCACTTACAGGCCCCACCATCCCAGCCCATCTGTGCTCCCACTTTAATTCACCTTACTCTACTGTATATAGTGTGTTGTTGTTGTTAACTTAATTTTTAACTTATTCTTAATTGCACTATACACCAAGTCAAATTCCTCGTTTTGTAAAGTGCGCTCTACTGAACCTGGCAATAAAACTTTTTCTGATTCCTGATTCTGATTCTGATTCTATTAATCATTGTTTTTTATTCATTCAAAATGCAATTAAATCAATATTTTATCTTTTTTCTTTTCCTTTTTCTTTTTTTTTTATCTCTTATATCCTTTTTTATAATCAATGTTTGAACTTCTTTTCCTTTCTATTGTCATGGTTTCAGTTTGTTGTCTTTTTTTTCGCTTTAGTTCTTGTTCTGTCTTGTTTGGTTCTGTTTCCTGTTTTATTTTGAAAGGTTTCCTGTCTTGTCATGTTTCTTGAGTTTTACTTCCTTTGGTCCCCATCTGCCCTAATCGTGTTCACCTGTGTCTTGTCTGCCCTGTCTGTATATAAGTCTTGTCTCTGCCTTCCTCCTGTGCTGGTCCATTAACTTCTGCTCATGTTGATCACGTCTTCTTGTCAGCGTCCATGTCCCTTGCCATGCCACAGTAAGTTTTTGTTTTTAGTTTTGTCATCCTGCTCTGCAGCGCTTTTTGTTAGTTAAATAAACCCACTTGCCCTGAACCCGTTTGCCTCCCGTCTCTGCGCCTGGGTCCTACCTGCTCTCGAGCCTCCCCCCCACACGACATCTATACATCCAATGAAATTAAACTACAAATCAACAAACACAACTGATAACAAATGTCTCTAAAAAATGATGTGTATATTTGCAGAACCTTAAAAACACCAAACAAATAACAAATGCTTCCCAATTAAAGCACAAAAAATGGAACACAAAATGTAAAACCCAAGTTAGA
This sequence comes from Oryzias latipes, assembly GCF_053564925.1. Classification (NCBI taxonomy): domain Eukaryota; kingdom Metazoa; phylum Chordata; class Actinopteri; order Beloniformes; family Adrianichthyidae; genus Oryzias; species Oryzias latipes. The sequence continues at coordinate 25,389,800 of NC_136258.1, forward strand.
AATTGCAATTTGAAAAAGATACTTTTTTCAGCAGCTTTTCAAAATCAATCACCAATTCTACTCTTCTGTGGATGAAACAAAGAACTCCAGAACAATGAAGCCATTTCTCTAAGTCTCTCTCACCTTCAGTTTTAAACAAGGTCTGTGAAAATCCACCATACATTGGTCACATGAACTCAGAGACCTGCTAAAAGTGCACAATTGTAAAAGCTCTTTTATATAGACAACTGTTTGTTTGCTTAGAGCTCTAAATATAAAAAAAATGCTTTTCTATCACCTAGACACAGATGGAGAACCATATCAACTGGATTAATAACAGGGTGGCATGTTTAGACAACATGAAGCTGTCCATCACATTTTTGACCTAAACATGTAAACACATCCTTGGCTCTGCGGTTAGGAAATGGTATTTGGGAATCTCCAGCCTGGCCATTGGAACATCGCCACAGTGCCCATCCAGACTGGGACAGCAACGGGGTCCACTTCAGAGCCGTGAGCTGCTGTGTTTAACTCCAGCTGTCCCAGCAAGGTAGACAACTGCAGCAACATCCACTGACCAAGCTGACAAGCCCTGGCAGAAAAGATCCCCACAAGAAAAACACTGGCTCAGGCAGGCTGGTCAAAAAAAAAATAGTTTTGCCATTGTCTTGCAGCTCGCAGATCAAGTGGTTTAGTTTTCCAGTAATGTCAGTCAAGAATGCAAGTTCAGATTCACAATGTTCATATTCACCATATTCAACAGACATCTCCTCCAATAGCACCTTAAAAATCCTGTGCTGTTTAGCTTTGCAGCTGAGGTTGTTTACGATTTTCAGAATAAGAGTCATTATATGTCCAGAGCCAATCACTTCTGCACATAAGGCCTGCTGGTGAATGACGCAGCAGTAATGCAGACATTTTGGAAAGTCTGGGTCAGCTTTACAGTGAGTGATGAAACCTGTTTGTCTATTGATCATAGCAGGAGTCCCATCTGCAGTCACTGCTACCAGCTTTTCTAATTGTACCTTTTTCTGCACAAAAACTCCTTCACCGTGTTATACATTTCAACTCCTCTTGTAATTGTCTGTTAGGGCAGATGTGTCAGGAGTTCTTCTCTTGTGGAAACCAAAAGCTATGCTGTACTGTTGCCGTCCACAGACTCATCACACTGGACGTTAACCACCTGCACTTTGCAAGATCCCGGTCCAGCTAATTGGCCAAGTTATCAGACATAGCTGACACTCATCTAGACATTGTAGTGGAAATTGAATGAGTTCTATTGTTCTCATCCTTAGGGACAGTGATAGCAATTATCATCATTGCTTGAATTTTTTTCATGCTATATGCAAAAGTCTTTGTCCCTTAAGGCAACAGATTACAGCCCCCCCCCCTACAGGCTGCTGTCGTATTAACAATAGCTTGGAGCTCCAGAATGGACAAGAAAAAACGACGAGAATGGCTCGAGCAGGGCGTTGCTCACGGGGCGGTCGCTCGTGCCATGCGGTCGCACGTGCTCGGGCCCGCTAAATGCTACTTGTAGCTTTAATTCTTCTTGCTGTTGTTATGATGAGATTCATGCAGAGGTGTGCTTTTCTGTGTGTTTTTGAGTTTTATTGTGTGCATGGCCAGTGAGGACTGATGCTGCAAATCCAACAGACCCTTCAGGGATAATAAAATGTTTTCAATCCAATCAAAGCAGAATCAAAGCGGTATATTTTAAAACCAAACCAGTGTTATTTACAAGCCCTGAGGCAAATCCCCTCTTTTCATCCAAAACTTTACAAGAAAGAGTGTTACGTAAACCTAAAAAACAAGCTGAAACCAAAAAAAGGATTATTTTGGGAAGAAAACCAAAGCTTAAGAAATAATCATAATTTACAGTTTAGAATCACATTTTAGTTACAGCAGAGAGATTTTTTATGTGCAGTAGGAATTACAGCACACAATGTGCAGACAAGATACCATTTGGAATTTGAAGACCCACTCTGATGAGAATTATGTTGTTGGTGTTTTCAACATGTTCTTGTGGCATTTTTCGTATGATGGAGGACACATGTAAAGAAAATTAAGTTTAAACTTGCATTTCTGAGGATGTCTTTATTTAAATTGTTGTGAATCAGGAGCTGTGTAAAAAAAAATGCTGTTTGAAAAAGCGTATTTGTTACGTAGCAAACACGCTGGGTGTAGGCAGTAAAGTCCGTGTCACACAGCCACTACGTACATTTTGAACATTTTCCACAAATGTAATTTTGTCTTTCATGATACATGCATGTTATACGTAATTCCTAAGTGTTTCTTACGTCTATCATTCATTGATGTGCACAGATCTGTCTAGGAGTTCGTCCGACACGTCTTTACGTGAATTCAGTTATGAGCTGTTCTTTTGGTAAATTGAGAATTATACAGTTTATACATACTCTATGTAGTTTATATTCAATTATTACAATAATCCTATGCAATTGAATTTTGCAAGATGTATACTTAAATTTGTAGCTTTCCACAATCATTCCACAGCTTTTTAAGGGACTTTTCACACATTTACCACCAATATATAATTTTCATATTGCGCATACTGTGCACAAATCACTAATGATTTGTATATAAACAGCGCAATAATCTTGCACTGTTTAAGTGTTATTTGCGTGGTTTAGTTGTACTTCTTCTGTGGTTTTAATGTTGTTCATTCGTGAATGAAAAGTGAAGATTTAATGTAAAGACCACAATTTTTCTCACTTTTTCTCACGTATAGTCAGTTAAGACCAATTATTTATCCGTGCAAAATGTTAAAAATGTACGTAGTCGCTGTGTGACTCTGCCTTAAGCTGGCAGCAGAGGTCATAAACAGATGGCTCTCAGTTATGGGTGACAGGAAGGGGAGATGGGGTCGTTCCATGCCAATAGTCCCACCCACAACTCAGAGGCAAACTTCTGATGAAATACCGTTGCTCTGCAGAAACAATGTCCTAGATAATGACAAAGATTGATTTTGATTGATTTAATTGATTTTCGCTAAAAGTAAGTAAGGGTTAATGGCTGACAAAGTATGCATTATGTAAGGGTTAATGGGCGACGAAGTGTGCGTTATTAGTATATTAGTATATCAGTCCGCATCACGCCGCACCACCGCTGCAGTCAAGATTCAGCGATATATATTAGTTTATCTTTTTGATGGGTTGAATAAAGCATCAGTTCAGAGAGAAAGTTCTCCTCTTACCACTTGTTTTTGTCCAAATGATGAAGCAAAAGGTTGTTTTAAAGAAGCTGGTGCAGTGATACAAAACATTTAAGATAGGTGACCGGAACTTCTTTTTTCACCGTGCGGCTATGACTGTGGTTTATCACTTTTTAATGCACACCCAGCAGCCAATCAGAATCGAGTATTCACCCGGACCATGGTATAATCATAATTAAAAGACCATTGGGAATGCTTTTGAAATAGATAAAAAAAGATTGGAGTGGATCTATACAGCAGCATAAAAAATTGTAAAGCTTTGTTCAAATTGAACTTTGGGAAACACATGATTGATGCATTTCATTCAAACATATTAACATATTAGCAAAAGGGAAAAGTGCTGAACACAAAAATGTCATTAAACATCAGCTTTTTCAAGGTCACATATGACAACTGAAAAGAGTAGCTGTTCAGAGAAAAGCCAACTTCTCGGTAAAATCCTTTTTTTGTTTTAGACTGCTGACCCTCATGTTTCGTTTCAATTCCTCAAAACGCTGTTTGAAAATGAGCACTCTCCATTTCTACCCAAGCAGAGAAAATACTTGAATACTTTGAATTTTGGTCCTGACTGAACACACATAGCTTTTCAAAGGATCTAGTCATTGCTATCCTGTTGTAGAAACACTTGACTTTAAAAGAGATAGGATGGGAATCTGACTATTTTTCTGGAGGTCAGACCAGCAACACAAATTTAAACCAAATATTTTCTTTTGCATCCATGTATGTGGTCCAGACCGCTGTCATGCCATTTGTAAATGTTCTGTTGGGAGGTTTAATCAAATACAGCAACAGAAACATTCAGGTCACTGAGACGTGAAGACACCAGCTAAAAATCAAGCAGCTGATGATAAAACAGCTCTCCAAAACTCCCAGACAGCATCGCTATCTTTAGCAGGCTTTCAGACCCCACAGCGGTTTTTGTTCAAAATGACAACTAGGGGCAATTTTTCTAGCCAATCATTAGCGTCTTCATGCAGCAGAACCTGCCAGCTGCAGTCAGAGCAGAATATGTTCAGCCCTGTTTAGATGACACGTAAAGTCTTTGGGTTTAAACTGACACTGGCATTGTGTGTGTTCTTTCGTTTCCCCCATCTTAAAGAACATAGAATATTTAAGTCAAACGTTTTTCCTCAAATTGAGCTCTTTGGATAATCATCCCCACAACTGTTTACCTACAGTATTTGCATTCAGCCTGTACTTTGATTCACATGCAGATTTTATCCAATAATCACATCTCCTGCTGATAACCTTGTCCTTCTGACAGTTGGGCATCACCTTTCCTTGGGGATCAAGCTGTGCCTTCTGCATCTGGTTTTCTCCAACCTTCTGTCCAGGCGCTTTTTCAAAATCAGCTTCAGCAAAAACACTTGCATGCGGCATCACACTGCTTACTTACTTACTGCATTAATTTTTCTAAAGGTCCTCAGAGCTGTCGAAAGAAAAGGAGGAAGGCTGATGGGAGGACTCGCTTACGTTCTCTCATCCATGTGATATTCAATCTAAACTGTCAGTTAATTACAGGATTAGTGACTTGGAGCTATCTGTGCTTCCCCCTCATGCAAAACCTGCTCCCAGATGAGACGTTGTATGTGCTCATATGTATATTTTATTCAAGTGACGCAATGAAAAATCACACAATCCTCAAAAACTTCTGCACCGAGGAAAAGTTCAGATTCCATAATGTGTGCTGTGGTGTTACAGCATGTGGCGAATGGGGCAGAACATTAGTCATCTTGGCCAGGTGGGCGTCAATGATAAGACTAGACCTGGTGGAAGCCACACGCTCTCACACAGAGCATAGACGCTCCAATAGGCCGAGGTCAGAGGTGACAGAGAGGCAGACGGGAGAGGAGGACAGGAGGCAAGACAGGGGGGGAAGAGTGGGAGACATGTGCTGATGTGAAATTAAACAGATGTTGAGAGATGACTGCGGGACACGGCTGAGTGGGTGCCAAAGCGACAGGTTATCTAAACAGCAGGAGTGAAGATGAGAAAATGAGATAAATGCCTCAAGAAGCGGAAGAGAAAATTCAGAAAGCTACAAAGGGGAAACCGTAAGAGAGAAATGGATAAAGAACCAAACTGACTTTGACAGAAAAAGTGATTCAGACAAGTTGAGAAAAAATGATTAAAACTGAGAAAGAGACAGCAAAGGAGAAAAAAGGAGAATGCCTGCCAAATGCATTAAAGTGTATGTAGTTTCATTACGAACCACTGTATAAGCTCAGAAAGACAGAAATGTGCTCTGCTGATTTTTTTGTGTGCACATTTCTTTAGGCGTGTGTGTGAATTCTTCTTTTGTCGGCCTCAGTCTTTGTGAGGTTTTAAGTGCGTGCACATGTCTTTGTGCTCACCTGGCTCAGAGAGGAGTGGAAAAAAAACGGGGCCCCATGCAGCAGAGCATAATAGAAGATGAAATAGTTTGAGGCGAGCGCTTCGCAGACAGCAGACTGAGAGATGCCAGACCTCTTGGTAAATTCTGGGTTCCTTTTGGATTATTTATGCTAAGAGTTGGCAAGAAAGCAACAAGATTTAAAGCCCATCTGGAAGGGCTTCGGCACCACCTGGCTACAAGGAGAAGCTGCCTTTATGAAGTTGCGTAACAGTGCACAGGTGGCAGGAGCAAACACGCATCATTACATTGTGAACAATAAGTTGCAACCATTTCCCCTGACCTGCCTCCACTGAGGCTCAAAGAGCTCGGCTTGTTCAAGTGCTGGGTTTTTGGGTAACTGAGGTGTTTTACATGCTTGGCCACTTCTTATTTTTAACTTTTCTTTATGTAAAGTTGTACAAGGTGAGCAGTTTGGGGCTCACCTGCAGTGAAAATGGTTTTCTTTTCTCAGGATGGAGCAAAGCAACAGATCATTACCAACATGTTAAATATGTGGAGCATTAATAGTGGTGTCAAGGCTCTGACCTCATCAATGCCCCCCAGGAAGCACTGAGCTCAGCTCATCGGGGAGTGGACGAGGTAGAGTACAGCAAAAGAATGCCGGATTAAGTGCGCCGCTGTGATTAAAGGCTCCGACCGGCTTGTGTGGGTGCATGTAGCTGCTTGTCCAATGTAACTTTACAACTTTATTTCAAATCAAAAACGATTCTTTCTACATTTGAAGGAACTCAGTCTTTTTTGACAGTAGCTTAGGTATTTCTCAAAATGTGATTAGAGACGAGAAATATTTGTTTAAATAAAAAAATTAAAAAAACACACACATTAAGCAGTCGCTAAGTGCATCTGCTTCTAAGAATTTTTTGATCAAAGCCTTACTGAGAAATAATCTTTTGAGTGATTTAGGCTTTTAATCGACAAAATTGAAAGTTTGAGCAGAGTTGAAGTTCCATGGGGAATATTTACAGCACTTCTGAACGCTTGTTCCGATGGGTTTGAGAAATTAGGTGAAAGTTTTAATTCCATGAACGAAATGAGACTAAAGAGCAATGATCCCTCTGCAACACCTTTTCACCAATCAATGGCCGTGTAGAGTTAAATTATACTTCTAAAACTATGGACATGCCAGGCATTTGACACAGATTCAAGAACATGTGAAACGTGCATTCTTGAACTTGTATTTAGCTCATGGTGTTTACTCTGGACAATCCGGGAGGGGCTACTTCTTCTTTTTCGACTCTTTACTAACTTCGCCAAGAGGCTTTGTGCAAAATGTCAAAGTGGTGCAAATCTTGTTCCAGGCTTTTTCCTTCACAGTTCTATTCTGATATATAAAAGACTTGGTGCCGGAAACAACCCGCAATTATCAATTTCTACTCTATAATCAATTCTCAAAAAGGTTGGCCCTTCCGTCAGTTAAAAAGTACCCATCCATACCCTACCACCAAACCAGAGTCCCCTGATTGGTCAAAGTTCAACCCAGTTTAGCTTTTAACCAGCTTTCAATGGCCGCGTGTTTTGTACATAGAGCCTGAAATTGGTCCTAAAAATGTTGTTATGCCCGAATGAGACAATTTTGAACATGGAAGCCCAAAAAGTGTGTTCACATAGACTATTCATCGGAGTGACCGCTTGAACGCAGCTGAAGGCTCGTAAGGTTGCGTCAAAACCAAAAGATCCTTTTATAAAAGACAAAGTCACAAACTGGTTTCATGGTTAACAGTTCTGAAATCAGTTTTCTAGTTATGTAAACATTAGACAAGATGTCACTAACGTGAGGTGGAAAATGGGTGGATCCAGAAGCCTGACAGTTGTTGAAATCAAACTTCCACCTTCTGGTCCTGAATTCAAAATAAAAACCAAGAAGTACCATATGTTGCAGTTTCTCTCAACAGACCACTGGATGATGGGGAGCAATTTCTCAGCAATCTCTTCAAATAATTACAATTATATACCATGAATACATATATTTACACTCTGGTACCAAGTAACTATATAATTTAATTTCTTCATTTTCTTTTAACTGTGATTTCTGGGACTTTTTCCTAAATTACTATAAGGTATATAGATTTTATCCGAACTAAATGAGCCTTTTTTCTGCATATTGTTGTTATTAAGTTGGTCATGGGTGGTCCTACCAAATAGCTAAGTTAACATATCATTGAAGGGGGCAGAGCAGTAAATGTACCTTCCCCTTTTCAAACTTTTTTATTGTTCAGAAGGTTGTTGTTGATGTCCATTATGCCCGGTAAGGCAATGGTAAAATGGATACGATTCAACAGTCATCTGTGACTGAATGATGCACTTTTTATTTATGTTTAGTAATACATTTTAATACGGTACATATTGCTTTAATAAATGAATGATCCACTGACCAAAGAGCACTTCAAAATGTTGTTATCCCATTGACAAATACAGTGCTACCTATCTGTAATTGGGCGGCCGTGGTGCAGCGGTAGGGCGGTCGACCCATGATCATAAGATTGCAGGTTCGATTCCCGCCTTGCACGCCCATGAGTCGAAGTGTCCTTGGGCAAGACACTGAACCCCACCTTGCCTCTGGTGGTAGGCAGGCGCCTGTGTTTGGCAGCGGAGCCACCATCAGTGTGTGAATGTGTGAGTGAATGTGTGTGTGACTGGGTGAATGGGTCTGTGACTGTAAAGCGCTTTGTCCTTGTAGGAAGAAAGGCGCTATACAAGTATACGCCATTTAATTCAAAAGATTATGCATAATATTAAACAAAACTTGGAAAAGTTGAAGTCCAGTTTTCATAGGTACTAAATTTCATCAGTGTTATAAACATTTTTAAAACGTTTTGAAACTAGATTGTAAATATACATCTATAAAGACCCCACAGGGGTTGAGCACATTCACCATGTCAACATAGTCTTGTTGTACATGGGGGTGGAGGTGTAACGGTATGGATGCCTTACACCTATGGAGTTGGTCATACTCTCTCTGTTGAGTATGACAAAGGCATCTGCAAGACCATCTGTTATAAATCTGAAGCCTGGATATAATTGGGTCCTGAGTCAAGATAATGAACACAAACACAGCAGCGCATGGACAGCAGACAGCATTATGTATTGCAATGGCATAGTCAAAGTCATGACCTGATTGTAAGGCTGTGATTGAAAACAAAAGAATCCCCCATGAAATGAGCCCATGACGAAGAGTGGGATGGAAATTTCCACCAATTACTTGAGACAACATCAAGGAGAAAATGAGGATCTGAAGTTATTGCTGCTAAAGGTGGTTCTGCAGGGTCATCAGTCATGTGTGTATAACAATTCATAATCCCCTTTTGCATACGTCTTTGTATTTTACTAAATGTATTATGGCACATTTTCCTCAACACGACCCACGTGCAGAAACTCTGGGTTTTTCTAGTGATTTTATTGGATTTTCTCCAAGTAAACCGTGAAAACAAATGTTAAAAAAATAAAGACATATCCTAAAAAGGAGCATATGATATCCAGACTCATTACAAAGAAACAAAATTATCTTGTTGGCTGCATGTCAAGATGGGAATTGTAATTTCTTCTGAATATGGTTCAACTTTTGGAAAACAAAGCGACTTAGATAGTCTTTGCCCCCTTCTGCCCCTTAAACCTCAAAAGGCAAACCCATTTCTAGCCCTTCCAAAAAAGACTCACTTAAAAATAAAAGCTTTCCATGAATTGAGCCACATTTACTAAACCATTAAAGTACCGGTAAGCAAAACACTGATTTTGTTGATTTTCTGTTGAGTTTTATTGTACAAGTCAGGTCAATCATTTTGACATTTTAACCCTAGTGCTATCTTAGATGACCCCACCCTTACATTGGCGTAAGGGTGGGGTCATGAAAAATGTAGATAAAGGTGGAAAGATTTCATGTAATCCATGGACACCAGTGAGGTTCACAAATCATTGAAGAAAAAAGTTTTAACGCACTGTCAAGTGGGTCTAGATGACCCAACTCCCAACGTTAAAGTGCCTAGGTTAGCACAAGGTTTAAGCGATTGTGGACGAGTTCCTATAAGAAAGGGTGTAGCCATGAGGGTGAGCAGAGCTTCAGTCAAAATTGGAGAAGGCAAAACGGGCGAAAGTTTAAAACCGAACTCATGGTGATGAGCGGTGAAATGTTTTATATTGCACAAAGCCAATGAATAAAACTGTTTGCAAAACAAATGGGTATAAAAGCATTTTTTAAACTGTCTGTGTGCGTGAGTTTTATGAAACTCTCCGGTTTACAGCTCCGGTCCCTAAACTGTGCTAAAACCACTGCTTCAAAAACAATTTTTTCCAAAAGTATTTTTTTCTCTCCCCCCCCCCCCCCAAAAGAATTTAAGTGTGACAATCAGCGTCACATGGTGAAGAAGAGCACTTTAATGTGCCTAAGATACTTTATCTCATTCTTTCTGACAGGCTGCACTCCAGCGCTTCTCCATTTTTACACAAACGTGTATTTTTGCATCAGTAGATGAAGCTTTGCACTGGATGAAATGATTCAATGCTTCATCTGCTCATAATGATCTTTTAGTCAAACTTCTGGCAGAAATTGGTAGAATCAAAATACAAAAGATCAAGCTTGGTGGCAGAGACTTAACATTCAATAAATGAACTTAAACAGGACCCCCCCCCCCAAAAAAAAAAAAAAACCCACAGAGAACAACCCATGAACAACGACAATAACAATTAACAATTAACACAAATCCAAGACAGCTGTGGATGATTGGCGACCTAAACCTGGTGTGACTGACACCAGCTAACAGAACCAGATCAAAATCAGGAACACAATGAAAAAACCAGGATGCGGCGCTCAATCCTCACAGAATTGGTAGAACTTTTTTTTTTATTATTATTAGTATATGCAAAACTATAGTTAAAGCTGCATTGAACAAAAGTGAATGGAGTAATAATCCCTTGTTTGTGTATTCCTAATAACAAAACAATGCCAAAAACAGAAAACTCTTATGTTGCTCTGTCTCCCTCCTCACTCTCTTCTGCACAGATATAGACCCACTAATCCTGCAGCACACTGAAAATCCACTATAACTACTATAGACACAGTTGTTGATGCAGTTACACTCACACTGGGTCTTTCATTCGCACAATGCTCTTGGGGACACAAAATAGCATTAAATACACACTTTCACACCCAGACATGACAGTCACGGCTCAACTCCACACACAAATGGATACGAACAAGATTATATCTGCGAGTATCCATCTTACACAATCAGTTGTCATTTTGTGGGAGCTTCTGTCGCTCTCTCCTTCCCTTTTTTCTGGATTGACCTCTGCAGTAGAGCTTCCTGTTCAAAGCAGGATTAAAAAAAAAACAAAAAAAAAAGGAAAATGACTATCAACTCGGGACGATATCCGGCTCACTTCCGGCGTGGAGGAAATGTTAAGATGATCTGACATTCATTTGCACAGCCCCATTTATGAGATCAACTCGGTGCACGGTTAAAAGGAGCAGTATTTAATCAAATGAGTGCCGAAACAAACAGATGGGGAATGAGAAGAATACAAATGAAAACGTACAGGTGGGGGTGGCCAAGAGATAAAGACGGAGAGGAGGTTGCGATCACTTTTCACTCCTCTTGTCCTTCATCACAGAGGACAAACCGTCCTCCAGATAGCGCTAAAGCAGCTTCCTTGTCGCACTTATCTCATGCCAAGTCACGCTGAAGAGCTGAGCAATATTTCATACTAATTCAAGCCAGTAGCATTCATATATCTTGTAACCTCGCTCCCATTCAATCAGTCCTGTGTTATTTATTTATTTCTTTATTTTTTGTAGTGCGCCATAAAAATTACAACTTTTATGACACTTTTTTAAGAGTAATTTAATGAGAAAGATCTGGGTGATTTAGAAAGAGATGCAGATTGAGATAAGATGACAAATTGGGTTAGGCAGGAGAAATGAATCATTTTAATCCTCTGGTGGCAGTTGCGAGAAAATGACCAATTTTAATTGGGAAGTGGTTAAAAACAGTGCTAGATGTGGCTGATGCAGAGGGAAACTACATGTACTGAAGTGCAATCAATAAGTTCTGAAGTTCCCCAGGCAAAAGAAACCGAGCAGATTTTTTAATTAAAGAAAATGGAATAGAGAGGTATATCATTTGTAAAGGTACATGGCTCATTAGAGTGTTCTCTCCTGTTTTAAAGGCAAGAAAGCCAAAGCTTGTGTAATTACCTTTTTTACACTTTTAACTACAGTGAATTTAGCTTAAACTTAACAAGTGGATTTGTAAAAAAAGTTTTTTCTTAAAGTCCCCCATGAATTTTTATTATTTTTTAATAAAAACGTTCCCAGTGGTGTTTTAATTATGATTATGACGTTTTTAACCCAAATCCCACAATCTAAATGTCTTAAAAAGCCATATTTCATGTTTATCTGAAGCCTCCAGTTCCAAAATCTCCTCTACATGGGCGTGGCCATTGGTGACCTGCGACTGAGACCAAGCTTTCTGACACTAGGCAGCACATTTCTATCCAGAATGCCTTGATAATCTTGAGATTTCATTTGACCTTGCACAACTTCAAGACCCCCTGTGCCAGATGCAGCAAAGCAGCCCCATAACTGAGCCTCCTCCATGTTTAACAGTAGGGACAGTGTTCTTTTTGTTGTATGCTTCCTTTTTGGAGTCTATCAACTTAGAGCTGATGTCCCTTACCAAAATGCTCCTGTTTCATCTCATCTGTTCCCAGAAGCTTTGTGGCTTGTCAACATGCATTTTTGCAAATTCCAGTCTGGATTTTTATGATTTCCTTTCAACAGTGGTTTCCTCCTTGGTCGTCTCCCATGAAGTCCACTTTGGCTCAAACAACGACGAATGGTGCGATCTGACACTGATGTATCTTAATTTAGGAGTTCTCCTTCCGTCTCCTCAATTTGTTATCAATTTCCTCTTCCGGCCACGTCCAGGGAGGTTGGCTACTGTCCCGTGGGTCTTAAACTTCTGGATAATATGTGCCACTGTCGTCACAGAAACTTCAAGCTGCTTAGAGATGGTTTTATAGCCTTTACCTTTACGATGTTTGTCTATAACTTTGTTTCTAATGTCCTGGGACAATTCTCTCCTTTGCTTTCTGTTGTCCATGTTCAGTGTGGTACACACCTTTTCACCAAACAGCAACGCGACTATTTGTCTCCCTTTAAATAGGCAGACTGACTGATTATGGGTTTGAAAACAGCTGTGATGTCAATTAAAGGACATACCTAAGACCCAATTAATTATGGCAATTAGTTCTCAGTTTTTTATGGAGGTACCATCATTTTTGTCCAGCCCTATTTCATTAGTTTTTTTTTTTTAAATAATTCTGTTAATCAACAAGTCAAAAGTAATGGCTGATTTTCATTATTTACTTTTCAATAAATTTTAATTGATTGTTACTTTTGAACGTTTCAAGTCATTTCAGTGAACATTGTGGACTTTCTTTCTTTAACTGAGGGGTACCAACAATTTTGTCCACCACTGTATATACAGTTACGGGGCTAGAAATAAGAGAAACAAATCAGGCTGCTGTTTAGGCGCTGTCCTGCAACCGGTGACGCTACTTCATCACAGTTCCGTTTATATTTTATTTTTTGTCGTCCCTTAAGGTGGTTGTATGTGCCTCAAGACACACCTGCACTCCCCTTAAGATGTGCCTCTCTACATCCCTCCACAACAACCCAAAAACCTGCAGGGTGTTAAACTGTTTGGGTGCATGTGAGGCTTATGGTTGCAGCTTGAGAATGTTTTCTTTTTTTTTTTTTTTTTTCCAAGATCAAGCAGTTAGACTAAAACATTTTATTTACTTACAGAATCTTAAAAAATATTCTTTAGTCCGCTTGCTTAGTCACGGAATTCTCCTAAATTTCCGCCATTGTCCTCAACATCTCTCAGGAAGCCACCACGCTTGAAATCCTGCTGCTCTTAGATTTGACTTTCAACAGAAATCGTCCTCAGGCTTAAAGTTGTAAGAATATTTGAATCATTAAGAAACAGCGGGGCTGAGCCAAGATTACGCAACACGTTATAAATGAACTACTCATATTAGAGATTATGCCTGACAGTTTTGATTTCATGATCTTTTTTCTTAAATTTAATAAAGAGTGAGACATAACGTGCACGTCAACAGGCAGATTGGTGCCTTCCCCTCATCCAGAGGCTCGTGTACCCCGCTTACTTACGCATGGCGTGAATATTTGTTTGCTTTTTGGCAGAAGAGATGAGGCAAATCCTATGAGTCGGCAAAGCAGCTGTGAAGGATATTCCGGCAGGAGCCGACCCCGCTGTTTGTTAAACTGTGTTAAATTTTGAAAGGGCGATGATGTACGGTGGCTGAATTCTGCTGCAGGCATTTCTCGTGTTTTCTCTGTCTTCATTCTGCTTCACTTTCAGTCCGTCCATCAACACCGGGTCGGCTGAGGTGACAGGTTGACTGCCAAGGCTCTCCAAAGGCAGCTTGATGAATAAAATGGCTTTGTGTGTTTGGATCTGTGAAGATGAGCTGTTCTGTTGCACTTTGATGAATGTGGTCACTCATTTATTGTGTTTTTTTTTAAGTTCTACTTAAACTATTGGCTTCAAAGAAAATTAAGTAGAACAAGAAATCGTTAAAAAATTGACATTAATGACATATGGTTTATGCACATGAACTTAAATAAGGCACTTCTGTTTTGCAGCTTCAACAGTTTGCACTCTTCTTTCCATTTTATGTTCTTACTTCATTAATTTAATACACTATTCATGAGGTCAGACACTTATGTTGAACAAAAAAGACCTGACTTGCAATCTCCATTCCAGTCCATCTTGAGTGTTTGATGTGGTTGAAGTTATGGCTCTGATCTAATCTCTGATGAGGTCAGGCAGGAACCTCCATGGATTATGTTTGCAGATGACGGTGCCCAATGCAATGAGAACAAATGAAGGAGAAGCTGGAGAGGTGCTCTGAAAGTGAAGGAGTAAAAGTTGGCTTCAGCAAAACACACAACAGGTGTGAAAGTGTGGGAGTCAGGTGAGAATGAAAGGTTACAAGGGAGCAGAGGTGAAGCAGGTGAAGGAGTTTGGACTCGACTGTTAAAAGCAATGAGAAGTTCGAACAAAAAGGTGAAGACGTGACTACAAGCCGTTTGGAGTGGGAAGAGAAACCTCAAGAAAAAGACAAACTGGAACATTCTGCCACACGTTGAATAGGCAGAATGTTTCCGCAGAATATCTTCGACCCCATGAGGTGTAAATCTGAGCTTTTTGATTTTGGAAATTCACAAATCAACCGTGGAAAAAAAACAAAACAACATTCCATCTGTAGAATCCAATAAAGCTGACCTGTTTCAGAGCAGCAAAACATGGTTTAGGTCTACATCAACAGAAGAAACGGAATGCAAATCTGGAGGTGTTTAGGTTCTCTCTGGGTCCGAACAGAATCTCAAATTATATCAGAGACATTGTAGATGCACTGTGAGAACAATGTCTTAGTCACAACTGCCCTTCATCTGTGGGTGAAAAATGGGCAAACCTGTATGGGGCACGCCTGAAATTTAAAAAATGTTTCCTTCTTGGTGAGCCCATAGAGAAAAATGTTAATGCGCATGTTTTTCTCTGCAGGTGACAGGTTGTAGCAAACACTTTTAGGTAAGTAAGGGTGAAGTGGGTGAAATGCAGGCGTGTTGTACAGATTTTTCACTTTTTCAACCTCCCCCAAACCCTGCATAGAGGGCCTGTTATTGCTGTTCAAGTGATAAGTGTGCACTCTGTGCATACAGGTTGACTGTTGGAAATTAGGAAATTTGACAATCAAACTAGTTTGTGCGGACATCCTATGGGCACTTATATTATACCTGCACACCCCATGCACGGTTTGTAAGGAGCCAGTGCACGCACCCCACAAATGACTAGAGTATGGCATTAGGACATATGCGACAGAATCACTTGTATGTCATAAATGGGTGTAACTTACATTATCCTTACAAGTACTTGACAATACACTTACCACACGCACAACAATGGAATGTTCCATTTTCCGTCTCTTAGTCTCTGACTAGACACACCTGCACTCCCCTTAAGATGTGGCTGTTCTTGTCTACAGCTCTCCACGGGCCTGGACAATCAAAAAATGTACAGCACCTGTTGCGGTCAACTGTCGTACAGGTGCTTTGTATTAAGGGATAACCTAAAGCTTAAACGGGGCCTGCAACCTTTAACCCTAAAATGCTAATGGACCAAAACTATGAGAGCCTCAAAGTCCCACTTTGCTATTTAGAGAATATCCATTTATTTATGTTTTGTGCCCATTAAGCCATTCATTCAGGAAATAGAGTTTTTTGAATATTTAGAATGATTAAATTATAACAGTTTTATTTTTCTATGTATGAAAACTTTAACTTATTTTACTCTTGACAGCAACACATTAAAGTTATTCTTGAAATAAAATCCACCTATAATTTGTCCAGATGTTTTAGACTTTTTTCTTTAAAGCCAAAGAGCCTCGAATGAAAGAGCTGCATTTGGCTCCGGAGCCTTGGGTTGCAGACCCCTGGCTTAGACTAAAATTAAACATAGGTAAAGACGTTATATTTAAATGTATTTTTATCTCCTCTGTTGCCTTGCTGTTATGGTTTAAGTAATACATGGATGACCATATTTTCATTTCATTTCATCATGTTTGGTAATTTGTCTTATGTTAACGTATGCTTTCAAATTTTCTATGTTTAAAGGTGTTTAGAGCTGTGACAGTGTGGGATTTTGGATCACTGCAGTGATGGGCGCGGTGTCGCGGTTAACCCCCCCCCAAACACAAAATCCCCTGGCAGCTGCGTCGCAAATGAATACAATTACAACACAGTATTCTTTATTAACAAATATCAGTAACAACTACCTATCTAACTAATGAACTAACTATATAGGCGTTGTAGAATGACTATGTGTATGTGTGTCAGCACGCTGCCTTTGTAGGAGGAAGGAGCGCACACAGGCGTATTGGGTGTGCGTGTTGATTCTTCTGCAGCGGAGAGGCTCTCGAGCTGCACGCGACCTTACCTGTGCTCTCTGCTGACATCTTCTCAGAATATTATATATTGCCCGGTAATAAACGAGACTGCAGACACTTTGTCACCTTTCCGGTAGCCATGAAGCCTGACACCCAAGAAGAACGCAGGGCAGGAGACTCAGCCTTTGTTTATATGGACACTTTGCGCTGCACAAAATAGTTCCCAAACAAAACATGTAGTGATATGCATCGTAGTCAGTGCGCGTTCGTGTTTGGTGTTAAAGAGTGAACGAGAACAGTAATAAACCCCCCCAACACAAAATCCTCCGGCAGGCGGCCACTCAAAAACAGACACAGCTTTTAATGGAAAATGAATGGAAATGAAAATGAATACAATGGAAATTAATAATTAGAACGCAGTAAATTGAATCAGTTAGTTTAAAAGGGGCCCAAGTCCAAGAGGTTTGTTTTTCCAGGAAATTATTTTAATTGCATAGCTTAAAGGGAGGCTACACCAAAAGATTAATACTTTACCCAGATTTAGCACCAGTTCATAGCTTACAAATGGTATGATATGAAGCACCTCACTTTTATAATTTCAGAGGACTAGCAAACTAAAGTCTCTGGACCTGGGCCCTTCTTGAATTAAACAGGGGCGCTGCCATGTTGGATAACTAGTGCTGCCATCTATGGGATAAAACAAAACCCATGCAAGAGAGGCCCAAGTCCAGGAATTTAGCACTTAATGCATTTTAAATGTCAAGCATAGTCAATCCATTACAACGGATTTGGGACTTTTTTGCACATAATCACATAGCTTTTCCCTTTAAGACCAAAGAACATATAATCTCTCTATTTTGAAAAATTGTGGACTTGGGCCCCTTTTGAACTAACCGATTCAATTTGTCATATTTCCTCGTGAGACGGAAACTTCTGTGTATGCGGGAAACTTCTGTGTATGCACTGCTGAAGAGGGAGCGCGTGTGTGTAAGAAGAAAGGAGGCGCGTGCAGCATGGAGGGAGTGAGAGCCGCGCGGCAAGAGGGTGTGAGAGGCGCGGCAGGGAGTGAAGGAGAACATTAATAAAAGGTTTCCCCCAGAAACCCTTGAAGTCTGAACACTAGCAGAAAAAGCAAATTATCAGCAAAGATGAATGTGTTTATTTTATTTCCAATCATGCACCATATGCAGAACTTAAAAAAAAACTTTCAAATGAAAAAAAAAAAAAAACGTGCGGTGATGCGGTTATCATCACACCCCTATAGGTGTTTGTATGTTATTGCACTCAGTTTATTTACAAAAATGCTATATGGTCTGAGCAAAAGGAATCTCTGGCTTTGGCAGTGTGTGACTGGTTGAACACACCTGATTCAGGTAATCAGTATTTAGAACACATATCTAGAAATAAAGAACAATGACCTTTAAGCATCGATTTAAAGACCTGCTTGCTTCTCCACCATACTTCTACAAATTCACAAATACAATAATCATGCAAATTTGGGACTACAAGGCTGATTGTCACACCTGTGTCTGCATTTTCCCCCATATTTCTTTCACTTTATTCTACCACCTACTAACCTTTATCCACTTAGTTTTAGGGCTTTGTGACTAAAATTCCCCTTGATTTTAATTCTAAACGCCCTTTAAGGCTCAGGATATGTAACATTAATGACTTCATCAATCTGTTAAAGTGAAACTATTCCCTCATTCAGACACAGATCACTCTTTTGTTGAAGGAACTCATGTTTCATTCATTTTCCCGGCAGTGAGAGCCTGGAAACATGCATATTTACCAGTTCTATAAATCAATCATTTCAAGTTTCTGTTAAATCTAAACTTTTCACCCTGAAAAGTCTAGTTCTCACTTCACTGTCCTCTCTTCATTTTCATATTGATGAGCACTGAAGGGATGCTTCCTCTCCTGCTGACAACATGTAATCGTTTCACAACAGATTAAAAAAGGACAAAAAACGGTGGACTCCAACAAACAATAAAGTCAGCTGTCGACTATCTATTGATTGTCAATGAAGACTCTCATTCATCCAGGTGAAGCCGTCTTGAAGTTGAGTCAAGACATCTGGACTTATTGCCTTTTCTCTTTCAAACATTTTGCCTCTCATCCACGTGACTTCTTCAGTAACTTCAGCAACAATCTATTAACAATCGATTAATTCTTTTTACCTGCTCTTTTCTTTTTTTTGTGATTGCATGACGGCTTCCATATGAAATTCAAAATGTGAACTTGTAGTTTACTTTATTTATTTTTTAAATCAAGATTGTAAATTTCTCTTAGACTGCTGATCTCTAGCTATTAGGGGTGTAATGATTAATCGACCTAATCAATGAATCGGTTTCTGATGTTCTGCATGGGACTTTCCTGGTTAACGGATAAATAAAACCAAAGCGACTCAGTTGAGTGGTCAAGACGCTGTTGGTTAATCTTACGTGAGAGACATTTTTTCTGTGAATTTGTCACCAATAGTGACATCTTTGAAAGAAAATCGTGATCTCTTGCTGACAGCTTCAGGTGACTTTTAGCTTTTTTTCAATGATGTTACACTTGTTAGGAGCTTTTTTCAGATGAGAGAAACACCTCCGTTTTATAATGCCATTTGCTTTTGGCTTGAGATTTTGTCGGAGCCTATTGGGTTTGATTCCCAACATGAGTGAACAGCATGTACCAGCGTGTACTGCGAGTGCACTTTTTGTACAGCGGGTGATGAAGTATAAGCCTTGCAGGTCAATTGTAGCTCCTTGTTGGTACTTAAAGAATGAGATATTGATCGTAGCTTATTTTCCTGCGCTACGTAAATCAGTTTGTGACTGACGGCTCACAGATCTTGAGCTGTCCATCGGCTGCTGATTTTCTCAGCAAACCTGACTTCATTTGCCAGCCAAGCACTGATTTAATCCCCCTATCAAATTAGCATCTGCTGCATCTCCATTTATTAAAAGTGGACATTTTCCAAAAGCCTAAAATTATTGCAGGTTTTCTCCGTAGCATGGCTGAGACTGCACAAACTTAAGTGATTGGTTTCGCCCGGACATTGTTAGCAGAGAGAACTGGAAGTCCTGGACAGGAAGGCATTTATTCTTCTAACTATTTAATTATGAGGGCTGCAGACCCTTTCGTACATCGCCTCATTCTCCCACCGCAGAGGATTGCTAACAAACTCTGTAAAGTGCCTTCGATTGATCTGAAGCCATTTGGGGTCACTGTAAAAAGTCATACGAAGAGGCCCAAGGGAAGAGGAGGGGAAGGGTACAGGAAGCCAAGGAAGTTCTGGGGCTGAAAAAAAGAGAGATGGACATAAAAAAAGGAGGACAGGGATGCCAGCAGCGAGGAAAGCTCAGGGAGGAAGATTGAAAAAGGGATGAAGGGGAGCAAGGCGTGGATGTGTGGTTGGAGGGATGAGATGAGAAGCAGGAGGGGACGGTGGTGTCTTTACAGGCACAGCAGTTTCCTGCAGACTCATTTACATGAACGCCAGAGAGACGCACTTACACATGCGCGGACACACACTTGGTTAAAGAGTTGTTAGGACTTCCACAGCATCAAGGGAAAAGAGATGTGGATGCATTTGCATAAGTGTGTATTATACTCTGTGCTACTGGACAGTTCTGATGGCTGAAGTAGATAAGATAAAACTTTCATTCTCTTTTTTTCTTCCCCTCCCATGCACTCCTACCAAACTCTCTTAAGTTATTGCTTACCCCCTTTTTCTGCTCTCTTCTTCACTTGGGGCGGAAAACAAACTCTTTCTTCCTGCAGTTTCCTTTCTGTCTCCCTGCAAACATCCTCACCAAACAAACACATTGATCTTATATTTCTTGTGAAGCTAACGTGTTTTTTTCTTCTCCCTGCAACTTCTCCTCTTATCTGCTTTACTTAACTCCCACTGTGGGAACTTTTTCAATTATCCCTGCTTCCACCTCTGGTTACGGACAAAGCCACTGTTTTGGCAGGATAAAGAGCCTGCAGAGGAAAAGAGTAAAAGGGGGAGAAAAGAGAAGGATGGGAGGGAGCGGAGGAGAAGTTAAGGGATAGAATCCGCAGTGACTCCGTTCCAACAAGTCATCTTTCATTTTTATGACTTCAATCAAGTGTCCTTGAAGCCTAAATACACTCGGATCATGGACTCTTATCCTGCCTGGAAGGCAGGGGTGACTTTAAGTACGATACCTTCTCCGTCCACTGTATGCACAGATTTTAATTAGCAATTACAAGCAAACAGTGTCTTGTCTGTGTCTCACTTTGGCACAGTTACAATAATGTGCACTGTGTGGATCTTTATTCTCTAACATTACATCCAGTTCATTCTCTTGTCAGTCCAGTTGATGACACACACACTGTGGAAGATGAGAAGATTTCCTTATTTTTTCCGTGTTCTCTTTTGTGCTACCTCTTAAATGCCTTTTCCTGAACAAGAATTGAGTTTTTTCTCAGTGTTTATTCATCTCCATTTTTTTGTTAGACTGTAAGAGAATTCAATTTAAGTTAAAGTCAGGTCAGCCAAGCTGGAAATTCTTCCTGGTTTCCTCTGTTCCAATCATTTTGGAGAAGCTGCAGCAAAGCTCCCCTTAGATGGGGGTATAATCAGTTTACAGTATGTTGTTCAAAAGTGGATAAACAAGTGAGTCTCTTGTCGAAAGAACAAGCATGTCGTCTTCATCTTTTTCTGCCAATTTCATGTTCCGGTTATGTTTTTGTTTTACAGTTAGATGCAACTAGTTCTAAATTTCTGGGCTCCAAAAGCTCCCGGTAGTCTTACGGATTTCTGCAAGTTACAAAATTTACGTCACGCAAGCCTCAAGGCATGAGTGCTCATGGTAAGAATGAAGTGCCTTGAAGAATTTGTGGGGCATCATGCAGTTCCCAGGTGAAGAGGAAGCTGAGTTTTGCAAGAAGTTAGTTCATTTCTCTCAAACATGCTACATTTAAGAATATTTTCATATACTAATGAATAATGTTTTTCTGAATAAATGTGTTTTGGAAGACAAAGATCTGGTTGGTAAATGGTTAATACTTGTATAATACTTTACTACCTTCTTAGTAGGCCAACAGCACTTTACAGTCACAATCCTATTCCCTTTTTAAACTTTATTTAACCAGGTAAGCTATTAAGAAGATGTTCATATTTACTATAATGACCTTCACACAAACATTCACACATCGATACCCCAGCTGAACACTGGCGCCAACCTATAACCACCAAAAGAAATGTGGGGTTCAGCGTCTTGCCTAAAGGCTCTTCAACATATGGGCTGGCAGGGCGGGTAATGACACTGGGATCTTCCAATCAGAGGTTGATCACTCTACATTTGCACCACAGTCGCCAATTACCCCATTTCTAAAACCACCACAGGACGCTCAATGAGTGTTTAAAGCACCTCTACCTTCAGATCCAAATTAAAGTTGACATGTATATGATTTATAATTATAGGTAATGAGACGTTTGTAGGAGACCTGTCAAGACTCACCAGTAGCAACAATGGCACAAAAAATAACAATATAAAATAAGACAATAAGATTGAAAGTATTACAATCTAGAATTTAGCAGGAAAGTAACTTAGTGTTATAACCTCCTGTTTCCTTCATTACATTACACGCAGTCCAATTAGTCAGTTAACTTTCTGTTTTATTTTGTGGAAGAACTAACTGTTAAATGCATATGTGTTAGCTTTATTTGTATTAACCTTTATTTAACCAGGTAAAATAAACCATTGAGACCAAGATCTGTGTTTTGACTTATTTTCTTCAGTCAGAAGATAAAGCAACATTACAGTAAATCCTTTAACACCGGAAAAGCTCCTGACATTCTCATGACTAAAATAGCTCTGCAACCGTTTACACAATTACCTCAATTCTCTAGGATTCTGAAGCAGAGAAAAGCCCTGATATTTAACACTTTATAGTAGTCAGTCACTTATGCAATCAACATAAGTGATTCTGTCGTGGAGAAAAGTGGCTTATTCCCCGTTATGCAACACATTACGTTAGTAGAAGCCATGTTTCTCAGCTGATTCATGATGATCACGTAAACAACCAAAGAGTTACGGTGTGTCAAAAAGCGTGTAATATAGGCGTCACCGGCAACATCTCAGGTGTTAAAAGCTAAAACTACTGTGGTTTAACCTTTAAAGCCAAAACTTAAAACTGACTGTCAAGCAGGAAAAAAAGAGGGTCAAATTTAAAGAGCCTTCTGTGTGACTGATCATTTTGACCCATAATCACCCAGTCTCTGGGCGATACTTCCACCAGGCCAAAAACAGTGTTTAGTGTTTAAACTTTTGCGAGTTTAGATAAATAACCTTCCTGCGAGAAAAATCCGTTAGAATCCCAGCTGGTGCCTTTGTTCGTGGGAAGTTTGCCAGTTGTCCTTGTTACTGCAACGGTTTTCCCCAGATAAAATGTCAGGATGCAAAGACATTTGCATTTGATTTTTGTATGACCCTGGAATGAAACCATCCAGGATTCACTGCAGGATGAAGGAAGTATAGAAAATCTATGGGTGGATAGCTGGGGTCAGTCTGTTTATAAAACAATAAAAGGCCCTCCAAAAAAATGAGAGTTGCAGCTTGTGTGAGTTTGAGGGCGCATTGAGAGCATGAAAACTGCATGCTTATTGGAGAAGTGACCTTGCCCAGAGAACTCAGGCTGGAGAAAGTCAACCGTCACCTTTGTGTGGTATTGTTACAGAGTTATAGGTGTGTGTAATTCCATCTGTCAGTCGTCCACACAGGAAGGCAATTTCTATGAATAAGTGCGTGTTTTCTGTGGATTTCTATTCAAGTGGAGCAGAAAGGTTTCCTCCCGTTCCCCCGGGCCTTTTGATTTCTTATCCCATTTACATCCTTCATTCTCTTATTAAGACCTTTCCTCCCTTTCTATGTTTTTTTCCATTCTTTTTTCTGTTCCTCCCCACTTCCTTATTTATTTTGCTGCCTCCTTTTACTCTCCTTCCTTCCACACTCCAACCTTGGTCTATCCATCTTCTCCACTCTCCATATTTGTTTTGCGTCTCGCACCCTTTCTCTCCCTCTTATCGCTTCCCCTGCTCATTTTCCACCTGTATGGGATTGCTGTTCAGAGCCACCGAGCCCAGAGCATGTAATACCCTGACCAGAGTTATTTAGGCGCACAATGACAGGTAGGGAAATGAAATCAGCACCGGGTCGTACGTCTCTAGGTTTTTTTGTTTCTTTCTTCTTTACGGTATTCTCCTTCCCGCTTACAAGACCTTGCTGCAGGCCTATTTTTAGTCTGCTGTCACTTCCTCAGTTGCTTGTAAAACCCATCTGCCAGACGTTCGCTTGGACCAGACGTCTTCATCACAAACTTTGTTTTATGCAGTTCGGGCCATTTCTATAAAAGGTATAAAAGTTTGTTTGGGCTATTCAAGATGATTTACTTGTGAACTCGTGAGCTTTCCCACCTGGGTGGTTTTAAAATATACTGATGTTTTAGGAACAACACAAACTTGTTTCTTTGGGCGTTTTTTCATTGTTTTTTCGTTAAAGTCTTCACAAGTTTGGACTTTTTGTAATACTTGAATAGCCATCGTTTCAAGATCTGGTCCTAGTGCTTATTTGAGACTTGTTTTATGATGACAGATTGAAAAATGCAAAGTGAAGCAAAAGGATCAAAACCATAACTTATTGCTTTCTAGAGAACAAATGACAGTGGTTCCTATTTTCATTTTTCCATTAAAATTATGAACAACACACAATGCAGCTGTCACAAGTTGTGACCATGTGTGCAAAAAATACTTCACCACAAATCTATGACGATTCTTAAAGCATATTTTGATTGAAATTTCTGATTCCATTAGAGCAAATGAAGGAAAAGTCAAGGATAAGGGCAGAGGAACTCCATATGAACTAGTTTACTGCTTGGTAAGGATGGTAAAAAACAAAATGAATGTCTCAACAGGCCAATATTAAACTGAAATAATATACGAGGACAGGAGAATCACTGGTCAACTTTGTACTCCCTGAGGCACAGAAAGTGCCAAAAAGAGCATATTTATATTGCAGAAATGTCCCTGGACTAACTTTGCGACATGGGCTTTATGAGCCGCTTGTTGCCCACAAGTGTTAAGTATTTGAGCTTATTAAAATAGATATTTGCCAGAGTTGAAGGATCTGTACACCCAGAAAAACCGCAAGAGGTGAAAGAAGCCACTGAGCTGAACCAATAAGTTTGATTGATAGTTTGGTTGATTGTTTAGGAAAAATAATATACAAAAACAGTGTTTGTGATGGTAAACAGTAGTGTTGAGCATGAGAGGAAATTTGTCAGTTCATTTTCAGACTTGCAACAAGTAAGAATGAGGGAAAGACAAGAACCTTTGTGTGTTTATGTGTACTCATGAACACTGTCTTTACTATTCCACTTGTGGTTTATATTTCTTGCTTTCCAAGTTATCATACAACTCTATTATGGCAAGGCAAGGCAAGGCAAGTTTATTTGTATAGCACAATTCGTACACAAAGTAATTCAAGGTGCTTCACAAAACAGAAAAATGCATTAAAATCACAATACATCATAGAAATAATCAACGTAAAATTTACTTTAAAAGAAAAGAAAAAAAAATTTGAAAAGTGATTTAAAAATAAAGGAAGGAAAGGAAAGAGAAGTGCAGATAGGACCTTTCAGTCATTTACACGGCTAAACAGAAATGTTTTAAGTCTAGATTTGAACATGAACACAGAAGACCCCTGTCTTACCACTTCAGGGAAGCTGTTCCAGATTTTAGCTGCAGAATATTGAAACGCTGATTCCCCTTATTTAGTTCTGACTCTGGGCATCAACAGGAGGCCGGCCCCTGAGGTCCTCAGAGTACGAGATGGTTCATATGGCACTAACATGTCAGAGATGTACTTTGGTGCTCAGCCATGGAGAGACTTGTACACAAGCAGAGCTGCTTTGAAGTCTATTCTTTGAGGTACAGGGAGCCAGTGCAGAGACCTGAGCACAGGACTAATGTGATCATACTTCCTGGTTCTGGTCAGGACTCGAGCAGCAGCATTCTGGATGTACTGAAGCTGTTTTACAGCTCGTTTGGAGAGGCCGGTGAGCAGGCCGTTACAGTAGTCTAACCTACTGGAGACAAATGCATGAATAAGTATCTCCAGGTCTGGTTTTGACACTATGTTTTATTTATCAGGCTTGTGTATATATATATACATATATATATATACGCCGTGGAAGACTAATGCAAAGTGCGTTAAAAAGTTATAATGCACACTTTGAAGGTCATTAACCCGCTTATACCATGGTCATTTACAAAAGAAATAAGTATTAACCAGTTTTTTGTCCTTAATTTAGTCTTCAGTCCTTAATTTTTGTTTTTTTCAGATTTGGATCACTTTTTTCACAAAAAAACAAACTATTTGTTACGTGGTGCGGTCAAGATTCGGAGAGAGATATACCGTAAATTCCGGACTACAAAGCGCACCCGATTACTAGCCGCACCCACCTATTTTCACGTGTTCAACTAATTTTATACATACACAAGCCGCGTCGGAGTACAAGCCGCATGAATTGGGCAACATTGTCATCCTGACGGATCACGTCCTGACTCACAGAGCAAGTGTGATTTATTAGCATACAGTGGGTGGAGTCAGTTTTGCCTCAGGCTCATGTATTTGAGTATATCTACATCTGCCAAACAGTATGCACCTCTATTCTGTTCACAAGTGGGTTTTTTTTTATTTTTTTTTTAACTTATTGACAATCTAGGTATCATACATAAAATTACAAACAGTAACCATATAATCAACATTACATCCCTCAGTTATGATGAGGAAATTTACATCCGCGATCCCCCATTTCCCATGAGTCTTAGGGGCTAAAGGCGGGGCCAACGCCCGGCTCGCCATTCTGTTGTACGTGTTTAAGAATGAGCAAGTATCAGCAGTGGATGGAGGGGTGAACGGTTAAAGCTCTCCTTCCGCTTGTGTCGCGGCAGCGTTATGGGAGTAACAGGGCTGGTAAAAAAACACGCTAGTAAAATAAAGCAGCGGCGACTGAAAAGCGCGCGCCTCAGCGCGATACGCGCGCCTCCTCGCGGCGCGTGGGTCAGAAGTTTCCTTCCCCAACAAACACTGTTGTTCCGTGGACGCCTCGAGTAAGCCCTGGCTGCAGCCTGCAGAATGGCTCGACGCCTCCGCGCTCCCGCACGCTCCTTGTCTCCCCTTCCTATCTACTCCGACAGCTCTGGCCAGGGCGGCTTCAAGGAGAAGCGCTTCGTCCCCATTGCGCCGGTGAACGGAGCAAATCGTGTCTGTGCAGAGCAATCGGACTTAATACTGTACGTTTTGTGTATGAGGGGCGGATGCGTTGTTACGTGTGGGAGCCTTCAGACTGCCATCGGCCCCGCAGCTCACACGACACGCAGTCTCCATCTCACACGGAGGCTGTGAGCGTTTCAATGCAAAACTCCGCTCAGTCCTTAATAACCGTTAAAACGATCACGTCAATTTGTGTTTCCAGTCGTGTCCCGACAAAATAAAGGCTGATATTATTCCCATATATTTACGTGCAGCCAGCCGAGTCACTATGACTCAGAGGTAAATTCACTCCATGCGCTGTTCTCTTTGTCACGCAGCTGACCGGCTTTTTCAAACCCGTTGGTGATGGTGGACTTTTTTACGCTGCTTTTAACGATTGCTTTTAACTCGAAAGCTTCATCATATTGTAGCGGCGATCACGTGCACGTTGGGTCTAATGGCACCAAAGGATTCTGGGATGCGGCTGGGCATGCGTGTTTCGTTTTGTTGAACCATGACTGAAGTGTCTAAGACCTGAAGTCAAGTCCATGCTGTTTGGCTGCTTAGAGGTGTGTTGAAAAATAAATGACTTGTGTTTGGTGTTAGAGAATTCAAACCATTCACTGTGTCTGAAAATACGTAGACGGCGACCGCCAATAAAATCCATAAATTAGCCGCGTCACTGAATAAGCCGCACGGCTGTAAGCGCAGGAAAAAAGTAGCGGCTTATAGTCCGGAAATTACGGTATGTATGCTGATCGTCCCAGATGGGTTGAAAAAAGTATCAGTTCAGAGAAAAAGTTCAGCTCTTACGTTTTTATTTTGTCCAGATGATGAAGCTAAAGGTTGTTTTAAAGAAGCCAGTGCAGTGATACAGAGGATTCAAGATAGGTGACCAGAACTTCTTTTTGGGGCGTGCAGTTATCACTTTTTAACACACACCCAGACCATGGCATAAATATATATATATAGACAGACAGACAGACAGACAGACAGACAGACAGACAGACAGACAGACAGACAGACAGACAGACAGACAGACAGACAGACAGACAGACAGACAGACAGACAGACAGACAGACAGACAGACAGACAGACAGACAGACAGACAGACAGACAGACAGACAGACAGACAGACAGACAGACAGACAGACAGATAGATAGATAGATAGATATAGATATATACACTGACAGTGTGCTTAGTGAATGTCTTAGACAATGGAGAGGAGAGGATGCAGTGCGGGAGGACAGATCCTCATGGTAGGACAAAACCCCTGCAAGGATGCACCACCGGACCATAAGTGAAGCGGCTGATATCAAGAGGTCTTACCAATGGCTAAAAAGGGCTGGCCTACAGGACAGCACTGAAGCGCTCATCCTGGCAGACGAGGAACAAGCCCTGAGCACCAGAGCCATAGAGGCTCAGATCTACCACACCAGACAAGACCCAATTTGTTAGCTTTGCAAAGAGGCGCCTGAAACAATCCAGCACATAACTGCAGGATGTAAGATGCTGGAAGGGAAAGCATACATGGAGCGCCACAATCAAGTGGCTGGAATAATATACAGGAACATGTGTGTAGAATATGGACTGGAAACCCCAAGATCAAAATGGGAAACACCTCCGAAGGTTGTAGAGAATGAGAGGGCAAAGATCCTGTGGGACTTCCAGATCCAGACTGATAGGACGGTAATGGAGAACCAACCAGACATTGTAGTGGTGGATAAAGAACAGAGGAAAGCCGTTGTGGTGGATGTGGCAGTGCCAAGCTATGGGAACATCAGGAAGAAAGAACGTGAGAAACTGGAGAAATACCAGGGACTCGGAGAAGAACTGGAGACAGAATAAAAAGTGAAGGTGACAGTGGTTCCAGTGGTAATTGGAGCACTCTGGGCAGTAACCCCCAAGCTGGAGGAGTGGCTACAACAGATCCCTGGAAAGACCTCAGACCTCTCAGTCCAGAAAAGCGCAGTGCTAGGAACAGCTAAGATACTGCGAAATTTAGGATACGGTGTATTTTAAATTTCCATTGTTGACACCATGATGTTAGGTCCCCGGATATGTTGTGACTATTTAATTTCCCCACTGTGGGGGAAATCTTTAAGCTTAAAAAAGTGGAAAGTGGACAGGTTGAGACATCCAAATGTGTCCGCTATCAAATATTCATGCAAAACAAACATTTTAAATGTTAACTACCTAAACTTTTGACTGCATATTTCCATAAAACGTAGGTAAAAAACATTACGTTAGCCAATCTACAAAGAACAATACCAAGTGTCATTTCTATAGAAAAGTTCCACCTCTCCTACTAACCTACTGGTAAGGTGCCAAAAAACGGCTGTAATAGGGTCTGATTATTAGGAGAGCCTTTTAAATTGTAATAATTAACATTCACACCATGCTGTGCTGGACCATTGCTCTGTTGAAACATCAAAAGTGCTTGGTTGAAACATGACCCTGCTTTCTAGTTTTCTTTGACCCATGTTTAAACTTTACAGACAGATTCAATTATGAGTGAACTGTCTGAACTCGGCTATCAACTGAAATGTTTCTAATCTAGATCTTTTTTTTTCCTTTCCTTTCCTTTTAATTTTATTCCCCAAACCCTTGCATGTGATGCAGCCAATGTCAAATTCAGTTATCTGAAGCCCAACTCAGCACCTCCAAGCCCCTCCGGCACACATTACACTTGCCTGTGCCAAAGCAGAACCAGATGTTCCCACAGCAGCCTAGAAATGTCTCAGCTCTCTGGGACAGCTTGGATCACGTCCATTCCTGCAGAGGTGGCCTTTCTCTATGAGGATGCTATTCAGCATAATGTAATTCAGAGACAGAAAAAGTATTCATGCTCTGCATTTAAATACTTAAACTCACTGGTACGTTTTTTGACCACCATTATGTCTACTTAAAGACACCAAAGCGAAGACTGTTCGCACTTTTTGTTCTTTTGAAATACACACAAGTCCAACTGTGCAGAGAACACCGGTATGGAAAGTGGGACCCGTGAAAAGTCACTCTCTGCAGGATCCTAGTCTTCATTCTCAGACTTTCAACATAAATCCATCCTTGTCTGGTTTAAATTTGATAATTCTAAACATCCGATTTTGCTGTCATTAATATTTTTGTAATATTTTGTCATTTAAAGATACTAGGAGGAGGAAGTGTTCACTAACATGTCTTAATAGTAAAGAATTCTTCTTTCCTGGAGAATAATGAACACCAGCCAGGAAAGCAGGCTGGTGTTCATGTCCCACTCTGATATTTTATTCCAAACACTGAAAGCATAAAACTCCAGCCTGGATTGATTAGTTCCTGCTTTCTTGCTGAGGTTAGTATGAAGGTCAAGGGAAAGAAGGTTTGGATTGGATTGTTGCGGTTTGAAAGGAGCATTGAGGTTTGACTATGGAGTAGTTCATAAGCAAAGTAGTTGAGGGTGGCGTGAAAAGCCAAAATGAGAAGTGGGGTGAACAAGATATAACCTGTTCATGGTCCGCTTGTTGTAGAAAGTAAAAACGGTTTATGCGTGACAGAAACTCCTCTTTCTCGATCAGAAAAGATCCGACAAAGACACGATTTGCTTTTCTCTGTAGAAAGTGAGGAGTACAGCGGGTGAAAAGACCACAACCTGATAGGCCCACCAAAGATGACAGATTGGTGTGTGGGAAAGAACATGGCGGCCTGTGTTCATAACTGTACTGCTCTATACATACTGGGCATATGATGATCACAGGTCCTTGAAAGCGCTTGTAGCAGACAGTCTTCGCACTGGACTGTCACTTCCCTATACTAGCGCATGTACTAACAGTTGGAAGAGGCTTACTGCATATTGTCGAAGTGGTGCAAATCTTGCTCCAGCTCTATTCCGTTATATCAGGGGTGTCAAACTCCCGGTCTCGGGAGGTGGCCTACACGCTTTCCAACCAAACTGCCATTGAAGCTCCTTATTGGCCACACACCTTATCCAGGTAATCAGCAGCAGAAAATCTGCCGGAAGCTGCGCCTTGAGGCCTGGAGTTTGACACCCTTGGGATATATGAAAGACTTGGTGGCATATAATTACAGCCAGGCACAGACTGCAATTATTAATTTATCCTTCGTGATCACTTTTCAAATGATTGGCACTCCCGTGAATAGGACACTTACAAACCCGAGCCTCGGATTGGTCAAAGTTCAACTGGTTTGTTTTTGCAACCTGCATTTGCATTTCCTATTTAGAGCCCAAAAAACTGAATTAAAAACTTGGTTAGCGACCCGTGAATGTGAGAGTTTTGATTGTGGAAGCCCGAAACATGTACTGTATATACGCACATTTACAAAGACTTTTCATTTAAATTATTTGCTTGAGCATAACATACGACTTGTGAAGTTCTAATCAAGTAATATTGTTTTATCTCCTGGTTATCTTTCACCAAAATCCATCTTTTCCCCCGTCTCTCTTTACAGTTTTGTCTTCCACACTTGCTCGCTGTCACGTCTTTCCCTCCTTTAACTGCCAGTTGTTTTAATCTGATTTTAAACTTACTCCCAAATACAACACTTGTCTTCAGAGTTCCCATTTACCTGTGAGACATCCATACCTGCCAAAGCTACAGGCACGGAAGCGCTCACCACATATATTAATTTATTTTTTGCATTTTTTTTTGTCTTTTTCACACAAGCATAGATCCGGCCTGACCAGGCTATGCCACAAAGCATTGCTTCCCTTTTGAACAGACTCTCTTCAAATGTCAGGTGGGGTATTGGAAGGGAGGGGGGTGGGAGATGAAGGCAGAGGAAGGTTAGGTTTGCAGGAGGATGAGGACTGAGTGAGAGACGCACACATCAGACATGGGGAGGATTTTACTTTTGCGTGAAATCACGTTATCAGACTGGCGCAGGGTATGTCAGCCGGGAGAAGAAAGCAGGAGTGGGAGGAGCTGAGCGACAGAAGAGGAAAAAAATAAAGTGTTCCAGACACTTAGGGCATTTAAATTCTGGCTAGAAAACGTAATTCATTTTCAAAAGCAGATATTTTATATTGATGAATTATTACTAGAGAGGCTCATGCCCAGAACTGTCAAAATGCGTCACTCAGTTGTGGATATGGTTTGGCCAATGGATTGGGTGTCAATTTCATGGTTACTTTGTCTTGTTCGCAATGCTAAGCTTCAAAGAAACGTCTTGGATAAAAAGCGGAGCGTATAATCGCCAAAATAATATGCACTCACACATCCTCACGCTTAGTGTACAAAGTGTTGGCATAATCTCCTCACACACATTCACATTACAGTCGTCATATCAAAAATAGGACACGTGTGAGACCACAGACATGACAGGTATACAAACCATAAGATATAAATGCAATGTAAACACATCCCTCCATATGTTGCTGTTTATTATTTTCTTATTCTGCATTTTTCTTTAGAAAACTTTTATTATTCATCGCCCCAGGCAGCTCAGAGAGATCATCCTGAAGATTAATAAAACATTTATTTATCTCCACCCCTCCTTGCTGGTATGCAGTCGGATCAGCGGTTAACCTGACTCTGGCTATGACGCCCATTTGCCATGCAGAAGGAATTTTTGACAAATCAAAAGTTGAGTTAATTAAACGTTAACCATTAATCAAAATTATATTTAGTCTCGACACGATTATCTGTGATATTTTGTGAATGACTTGCATCCTCTTGGCATATTAAATAGACAGGGGGACAGGGGCCAAGCGCAGCTGCTGAGTGACACACAGCGGAGATGATTTCAAACAAGTCAGTGTGTGTGTGTGGGTACGCGCTCATCTATACTTGTGAGGACCGATCTGACAGCTGACGACATGCAAATCTGGGGCTGTAAGAAGTTTGAGGGTATATCTTAGTGTGTTTAGTCAAAAAGTAAGTTATAGTTACACGCAGCCAGATGAGATGGTTTATAGTAGGGTAAGAGGGTAGTGCAAGTAAAGATTGTTTTGTGTTGCAGAAATAAGTGAATGAAATATGTCCATAATAGCGTTGTAATGATTAATCAACTTAATCATTTTATATTCCTACAATCCAACTAGATCCATCTGTCTGAGGCAAGTTGGTAATCAAATCGACCTATGCCATTATAAAATCATTTAAAATGAAATAAATTGATTATATCAACATTGAAAATAGCATTTGGATTGAGGCACAGTAGATTTATTTGACCATAACGTAAAAACGACCATCACAGCATACAACACACATGTGATGTCAGCAAAAAATGATCAAGCCATCATTACAGTCCAATGTATTGAAACACTTTGAAGAATGTTCTAATAATGTTTCATCACCCTGGTTACATCTTTGCCTAAAGATGTCCTTCAGGTCAGTGAATCGGATCATTCAAAATGAACCAAAATGCCATGAACTGTACTGTCAGCCAAAGATTATGATGGTTTGAAGTGAATTTCTAATGGATGATGACATGTTGAGTGACATTACAACTTAGTATACTTGTAAGTGAATACTAGGTTGTAATGTCTAAAAAAGATCTATGTGAGTGAGTACGATTTTCTTCTATTCTTGTGTTTACCAACCCCTGAAAGTTGATGAGGACATTTGTGGTGGGAAAGACACAATTTCCTTTAAAATGTTTATGTCTTTCCCCCAAAACTGTAGGGTCACATTTTGGAGTGTTGTGGGTTGAGGGCCATTATTGTCTATTTTGGAAAACTTACATAGGAATAAAAAGATCAGAATGTGCATGCATTTTTAATATACATCTGCAGACTAATCTTTGATTTCTGGGGTGGTAAATTTTGTTGAAATTTTATAGTTAAAAACCCACTCCCCCCCCTTGTGAATTTTGATCAATTTTAAAAATGTTTCCAGTGGTCTTTTAATTATGCTTATATAAATGTTTGCCAATAAAAAAAAAAAGCATAGAGACATAGTTTCTGAGGAGCGTATTACATACAAAAGTGTAAATAGAAATACGCAGATCATCAGGTGTTGTAAAATAGGGGTGGGATAACACAAGATTTCTCTTCAACTCTGTCTTTTCAAACTCTTGTGTTTATTTTTTTATTTGTATTTGAAAAAAAGAAAATTGAATTGAAATACATGTCCTCCATCAGAAAAATGCCACAAGAACATGTTAAAAACACCAAAAACAGGATTTTCATCAGAATAGGTCTATTACAGTGGTGGGCAATTATTTTGACTCGGGTTCTAAAATTGGATAGAAGGGCCGGACCAGGAGCAGATGCATGGAGTGAGAGAGGAATAACATGGAATCTGGATGAAAGCATTTGGATTGAAAATTATATTTTAAAACAGAGCCTTTTAGGTTAAAACTTTTGTTCTCAATTTAGAGCCAATTGCATCAATGGCTTAATGTAACTCGTGTAAAACTTTGAGAAATGCTGCATTCATGTGGTGTTTGAATGATCGAAAGAACGAAAAATAACAAATCTTCAAACACAACATGACTCGGAGTGAGTGCAATTCTGAATCATGAGACTGTTCTGGCCTCATAGTATGAGCAGGTCCCCAAATGTTCTTTGTGTGGGCCACAACAAGGATTTTTGTTTTTGGACTAAGAATAAAGAAATAAATCAATTTTATATTTTTTTAATATTTGGAGTAAGAACCAGGAGATGATGCCTTCTATCATTGAAAATCCTGCAAAGCATCAGTGTGTGTGCTTGTGTGTGTCTGGGTGGGCGGGCGCGTCGGCTCTCATTGCTCTTTGATGCCCTTTGCATGTTTCAGTCACCATCAATCAGCACCTGGAACACAGCTACTCATATTAATTGAGATTAAAAAATGCAGCCGCAGAGAGGGAGAGGGGGTTCTCAGATCAGTAAACACCGCTTTCCATTCAGCCGCCACATAATAGGGGGAAATGCCAGTGTAGGCTGGAGTCACTCTGCTGACCTGGGCTCGCCGCACACCTATGCACACGCAAGTCATGCAGATTCACAGCTGCTTACTCTAATTGAAAGATCACACCATGCCGTTTGCCAAGTCAAGAAATAAGGCTTTGCTCCTTTAAGTCGCTGTAGTTGGAAATATCTGACGCATGCAGTTTTTTTTCTACAAACCTAAATTAGAGGTGACTTTGAGGAGTGATTAAACTCTGAAATGACATTTCCATAAAATGATCGCCTGTGATTTATTCATCTCCTGATTTTGAGTTATGAGGATGGGCCATAATTATCATTGTTTTGTTTTCTGGCTGTTGTAGAGTTTCAAATCTCTGGCCGACTCTCACTTGCTGCCTTTTGCACACTTGCAGGAACAGCTGCTCGCACAGTCATTTAGATCCTGAGATACCATCAAGCAGACATCAAAGACCATTGTTGTTTTCATAAGCACACAGGCGCTTAAGTGTTTGCCTTTCAGCTGTAAAAGAGGCCCACATAACAGCACATTCAGCTTGCAGCGCCACAGAAGTTGCAGCGTAATCCTTTTGTTTTTCTCTGATCTGGGAATGGCTGCTTTGCAGTCGGCCACCCATGCGTGTTTGTTGATGATGGGTTATTTTCCACAAGTATGATTTGCTCCAATTATACCCCCTGGCTCGTCGAACTAATGCCAGATTAATGATTAGAGCTTAATGTAGAGATGTGGTCCATTCATTTGATGCTGCAATTAATACTGAAACTGAAGTAATAGAAATGAGGATAAGTAACTCGTGGCCCAAAGGAAGGCGAGTAAATTACAATCTCTATACTGATTACTTTTGAACATGCAGAGCTGGTTAAATTACTACTTATGACAAAAAAAAATGTATATATTTACTTTATTTGTGTTCGACTAAACCTAGAGAAATTCCATAACATTGACACAGGTGAGCTTCTGGCCCAGCATTTAGCTGGTTCATCTGCTTTCCACAACAGAAGTCCGGTTTTTGAATAAAATATTATCATGTAATTTCCTATCATTTAGCAAAAATAACAAAAACGTGTCCTTTAACTGATTTTATCAGGCCAAATGATTTATTTATAATAAAAAAATGAGGCAGAGGTTTCTCTCTTGTTTTGAAATCCCACCATCAAAAGAAAATTAAATGCTTATTATTGGTTGACAAACTTCATTTCTGTTTGTCTGGGTTTAACAAAGCAACACGGAGCTGCAACAAGTTTAGTACAATCCAATTTTTGATTAGCTAAATTTTGAATCTATTATTTCTTAAATCCACTTGTTTTTCTGTGTAATTTCATGCCTACAATATCTGGAATCCGGAGATTGGCACGTCTTGTGAAGCAGCCTGATTTGGAAGGCAATCTGTGCTGGCTTAATCACTACCTCAACTATAAACGAAGAAAAAAAAAAAACCTTCTTTTGATTTGCGCTGATTTTTAATAAATGGGTGGAATTTATTTTGTTTCCTTGAGAAATCATCAGTGAGATAGATATAAGTGCAGAATTCCTCATTTATCACTGTTTTTTTCTATTTGCCTTCCTCTCTTCTCGCTCTCTTTGGATTATCAAAATGATGGCTGAGTATTAGGTTTTGCTCCAGAACATTTATGTTTCTGCATGCAGCAAGGTTTGTGAGTCTCATCCTCACATTTTAGGAGCACAGCATTGGCGATCTTTTAACTGCAAAATTACCATTGCTGTTTAGTCAATCTCCTGTTCTTAGCTCTATCTTGGAAATTCCTAAAATTGCACACCTTCTTATAATCCATCAGCCACTGAGTGGGCACAAAACCATGCAAAATTTCTCCCTGTTTATCAAACTGGGTATGTTGGGTTCCTTTTGGTAAAAAAAAAAAAAAGAAGAAGAAGAAAAAAAGCTAATAAGTTTAAACTTTTTACATCCTTGCCTATTCCTTTAAATCTAACTTATAAGTAAATGTGGAGCATGTCTTACCAAACAAAATTAAAGCTATGGAGGAACAAATGCAAATTCACAAAAATCAAACATTAAAACCACCTGAGCTACTTGTTAAATAGTATAAATAATTAATGTCCTTATCTGCGTGTATATTAACCATGTACAAGCTATAGAGACAGATTTAGTAAAAACGCATATTGGTAAAGTCTGAAAACAAGGATTAGGAATTTTTTTAGAAGTAGCATCACAAATACTCAAATTAAATGTGATTTGTCTTTTAAGGACTAAAAAATGCATGTCTTTGGATAATATATATAAAATCAGATACATAAGGGGGAAAAAGTTGCATCATTTTGAACGTTTAGAGGAGGATTGGAGATCTTAAAAGAGGAAAAGCTGAAGACTGTTTTCTATTTGTGTAAGCAGGTGAGGATGACAAGGCTGGGAGTTCACCTGGACAGGAGAGCCACTCAGAAAGGCTAGATTAGTATTTTTGTTTTTGTTTGTTTGTTTGTTTGTTGACCCCTGAAAAAAAAATGGCCTTGCTGTTCAACATTGGAAATTTAAAAAAATGGGTTACACCAAACTAAAAAAATAAAATCAAACTGAAAAAGCAACAATTGTTAATTTTATCTTCTCTTTTGTCAAATGATCAGATTGTTATTGTTTTCATATGTGTAGCTGTCATGCAGAATAGAATGGAGGCTTGCTATTGTTACAGTCAACTTACTAACTCTGGCAACCACAAAAGCCAAACATACTAAGCTCACAGCCT
This sequence comes from Oryzias latipes, assembly GCF_053564925.1. Lineage (NCBI taxonomy): Eukaryota > Metazoa > Chordata > Actinopteri > Beloniformes > Adrianichthyidae > Oryzias > Oryzias latipes. The sequence goes on from NC_136258.1 coordinate 25,427,210, forward strand.
TGTCAACACATATATATACATATGTGTGAAGTGATAATCAAATAAAAAGCTGTGGTAATGAGAAACTGAAATCAGGTGTGGCCAATTAACAGGACTTTTACAGATACACAGGAAGAAATCTGGAACGTTAAAAAAAGCTAAATTCTGCTGAAATCAGTTTAAATAAGACAGAGTAAGAGCAGAAACACGCTCACTGATCCTCCCAGTGTATGCTTATTCTAACATCTCTGCAAAAATCTCACTTCTGCCACATTTTACCATCTGTTTCATTCTGATAGACCCTCTAACTTATACAAGATTGAATCTTTTCTGTTTAGCTGTAACTTTTCAGCCAAAAAGCAGGATGATAACATCATGTTTATGCATTTCTCCTGCAGACAAATCTTTTCTTAATTATGGGGAGAAAAGCAGCTGTCTGTTTAGATTTTGTTAAGATCTTCTAATTTGGAGAGAATTACTGAATGTGTCATCCAACCTGACCAGACTTATGGTGCAGATTAACCTTCTAGGAGAACAATTAGGATTATTTATGTGCAGCTGCTTCAGGTGATTCATGCTGATGTGACCTCTGGATCCCTGTAGAAGATGCTGGGAGACACTTTTTGGATGCAGTAGGAACTATATGAGAGGAATTAAGTGAAATTGTGTTCTGATGTAAACAACAACAACATGTTCAACACATAATGTGCTGCCTGTTTAAAAAGATTATATTTTGATTATGCGCTGCACACTCATCTGCATGCCTGAAAATTAACCAACAAAAATGTGGAAGTTACACAAAATCTTGATGCTTTCCTATATATTTTATTAATCATCTTTCTAGAAATTATTCCAAACTCTGCTCCTAAAGTTTTCTGGTGACATTAAATCTAATTATGTCCTGAAACACTCTTGACATCTGTTGGTTCAAAATGTTGGTGAAAAGTCACTACAAAGATGAAAAGTTTTCTGAAAAGTCAAAGCAAGAAAGATGGGATCGAATGTAAATAATGAATGAAAAAGTTTAATTTGTTTAGTCTGCAGAGCTTGAAAGTTTAAAATATAAGATAAAATGTAATCTGACTCCAAAAGTTAATAAAACCTAAGTAAAGAAATATTTCCACACCTCATCATTTATTTACAAAGAAAATATTTTTTTTATGGTTTAAATGTTTCTAGTGGCAATAAAGTAAAGCTAAAGGTTTGTATTATACAAATAAAGGAATTGTAAACATGTAAACCCTCACCCCGGATGGTCCGTCTGAGGAGCATCTCTGTCACGTTCAATGGGGAGTCTTTCTCACAACCGTCAGTTTGTTTACATTATCTCCGTTGCATCTCCGGTCTGTCCCCCTGGCTCCCGGAGGAGTTTTTTGTCCTGCCACCTCTGTGTCAAGTAGTTCGTCCCTCTCTCTTCGCTCATCCAAAACTGATTGCTTAATCAGGCTCTAAGCCCTCGCCTTCCTCACTGAGTCCTTGTAAAATGCATGTCTTGTGTCATAAATTGTTTTCATGCACCTTGATCTGATCAACAGTTGGCATAACCCACCTATCTCGATCAGAATGAAATTTTATACCCAATGAGTCTGATCGAGTCAGAGTTGTGCGAATGGTGTATTTACATGACACATTTTTCCTTCTGATCAGGCGTTTATTCCAATTACTTTTGTCCATGTAATCGCAGCTAATGTTTCAGCAAAAAGCTTGAAGCGTTGTACCTCTAAAATAAAAATGTATAAAATTTTATTTTGTATTTATTCTTGACATGCCCATGTGATAATGCAATATTGCAGATAATACTGGCATCCATCTTTTGGAAAAGTTTCATTTTTTAATAAAAGATCATTTTATTCCATATGTGGGCCACTACTGCACTGGTTTTACGTCATGCGTAGACTGTAAGGATTTGATACTGAATGAGAGGTTCCTGTAGGTTCCGAAACTGGGCGAGATTTTGACTAAAAATAAAAGAAGGCACACCCAGTTTGAAAGTAACATATATAACAAATATATCTTTACTTAATTTATTTTAAGAACACTTACTAGTCACGTTACATTCCCACATATTTTTGTGAATAAACAGTCAATTGTTTTTTGAAAATATTTTGTATAAAGTTAATTTTGACCCACCAAATTGAGTCTAACATACATGAGCATACCTTAAAAATGTCACACTGCATTTACATTTTCAAGCTCATAGTTTATTCAATTTACCTAAATGGTGGAAACAACTGAAGTCTAAGATTTATGTAAACACTCACGCACACTTTTTCTAATTACAGCTAATGGTAAAAAAAAAAAATGTGTTACCTTTAATTAAAAAGCACATGCTTTGCTGCTCATGCCATGAATAAACTTCTTTCCATCACATCCTCAGCAGCTCTCATGAAAGCCTGGGGTTCCTTCAGACCTGTAAATGCCCTTCTGTCTATAGCTAAGTACATTTGGTGGTTAACACATGTAACCCTGTCGCTCTCCCACAACCAAGATCTTCACAACAAGAACCCGCAACTGTGTGTTATGGGTTTGTTAAATATACACAAAGTAGGAGTCTGTCCCCATGGTAATTAGATCTGCCTTGAACGACTAAATCAAGCAAAAAGCCAAACTAAGTAATCAATTTTAAAAACTGTTAAGGCAGACAAAGTGAGCAAGAGCACTTAATGAGTCAAGGAACACATCATTAGACTTTAAAATTTGTATTGAGAGTACAGTCCTTGTCACCCTTACTATCATTGTGTCATTGTCGTCCTTATTATCTGATGAATATCTTTTGTCATCAATAGATTCAGACTTTTAACACTTTTTAACAGTTAAATCATAGATTGTGAACTAAGTGAACTTGTTTCAAATCCACCGTTTGCAGCTGATGGTAGAAGGAACATGTGAAGGACTGGCCTTTCACAGCTACAAGTTGCATCCTTGTTCTTTTCTCTGTCGGCGTTGTAGAATCAAAGTGAGCCTTGAATCTTGTCTTTATTGGCTGCTTATTGGCTGAAATTGGTTTCTTCTTCACAGCTATTGAGCTACGTTTGACAAATTTGAACCCTGCTGTCTCTTAGAAAGAAAGGGGCATCATTAGAAGTCAGCTTGGTCTAACTTCACTCCCAGCAAAATTATTGTCTTTGACCATCATTTGTTTTTTCAGTGAAGAAGATACAGTGAAGTGGCAATAAAGCATGCTCCACAATAACAACTTTCCACTTTCCTGAAAGTGGAAAGTTTCCCTGTAAGTGTTTGTCCATCCGACAAATGAGAGTGGCGAAAGAGCCGGACGCTTTCTGAGTAATGGCAGTAAAATGAGTACTGACAGAAAAGCAGCTGCTCTCAGGCTCTTCACAAAAACTAACTGGGCTCACAGTTATACCAAAGCCTTGCAGAGGGTTGAACTGGTAAACATCACTAGAGACATGCAAAAAAAAAAAAAATGCGTGACAGTGTTTGTTTTTGGAATTTATCGCCTCTAAATATAAAACAATATATATATGTAGACTGTCCTGATCTGATCATTTGATCAGAAGTCAGACTCAGTCAAGTAGTTTTAGACTTGATTGAACTCAGATGTTGCATCCCAATCAGGGAACAGATCTCTATTTTATTTTAACTTTTTTTGCTCACGGAGCCGACCCGTACGGATGCTGCAGATTTTTGGGTTGTCCGGCCTCTGGAGAGTCGTAGAGAGGAGCAGCCACATCTTTAGAGGAGCACGAGCATGTCTTCCAGTTCTGTTGAGGTTAGTACATCCATTTCAAGGGGTGTCATAAAAATGGAACGTACAATTGTTGTGTGTGTGTGGTAAGTGTATCATAAAGTATTTGTAAAGCTTTTCGCCAGCGACATCTCTGATATTAAAGGGTTAAGACAACACACAAGTTCATACCAGTTAATACTTAGCTATTTTTTCTAGTTGATAGTTGGACTATTATTAGTTGATTGTCCATAACATAAAAATAGTTTCCTTTTTTTTAAATTTGATACAAACGTTATTGGATTAGGACTTTGGATTATTTTCCTGCTAACAAAACTAAATGCTCTATAGCTTCAAGTTATGACTTGATTGTGGGACATTTTAACTTACTTTTAAACGTTATTTCAATTCATCCAAACTCGAATGCAGCAAATTATCAAAGACCACTCTCCGCTTAGGGCTGGGTGTCACTGTCAAAATACTGAATAGATTCAATTTCAGTTTTTAATTTCATGTTTTTATTCTATACCAGTTTATATTTCAAAACAAATTTTAATTTCTCTGCCTGAATTACAGCAAATAACTTTAAAGTAAAAGTGATACATGAATTTAAAGTCATCATTGATTTTCTAAGCAAATATCGATTCTATATTGATGACTATTTTTTTTCCTTAATCCAGACCTAAATCCATAATCACTGCCGTGTTTTAATGTTGCTGTAAATTTTGACAGAGATTAATGACACTACATCAGACATAACAAGAAACGCTTTCCAAGAAACTGAATCGCTGTTTTAGCGTTCCACAGGACTGGATTACATATTTTGTCCAATCTCCTGCTTATCCTTGAGTTAATAAGACTGGATTTCATTTATCTGTATTTTTCAAAGAAATTTTCTTAAACGTACTCTTAAAAACTCCGGAGAAATCCGTCATATCAATGACCTTTGTTCAAAAGATTGATGAATTAGGGGTGATTTTAAATCGAAGCACGTGCATGCGCTCTCTAATTAGCATCAAATTACCATAGGAACACACCCTACTGATTCCCATATATGGGCATAAAACTGAGAGAAGCACAGTGCAACAGCAGTTTGTCAAAAGAAAAAAAAAAGGAGATCTTGTTACCAATAAAAAGTAACATTTCTGGAAGATTACCTTGGAAAATTTCCATGCATTTGTCAACAATTTGTCAAAAACACATTTTGTTTTTAATTTCTTTCAGCATGCATAACTGTCAAAAAGCTCCTTATTTTTGATTCAGGAGGTCTCATAGTAATCAGGCCTGGTTATGGTAAGAGAACCTAAAGTCAGCTTTTCATAAATTGTGGTTAATCACAGTTCAATTGGGATTTAGCAATTACATTTTTTCACTTTTTCGCACGAAGGCAGATTTAAAGGCTGAAATAATTTATTATACAGTTTTAAAAAGTTGTGCAATGGAAAAAAATATCTAATTACCTAAATCCACTGGGAATATCATGCAAAAAAAGATTAAATCTACCTTGGTCTATAAAACTGATGTATCTTCCTTTATCTTCAGAATTTTAAACCTCTTTTTGATGATTCATAGAGACATTTAGTTATAACTTTGAAAAAAATACTAAGTTACTTCATCTAAAATGGGAAAAAAAGGCTAAACATCAGAATCACTCCCTGAATTATTTTGTCAATATTAATATAAATGTTAAGTATTCTATATAGTAAAAGAACAAATTCAATATTTTGAATAATATTTTAAAATTAAGCACGATGGTAGAACTGTTCTGAAACGTTGGTGTGAACCTAATGTGCATCTCTATAATGACTGCTAATCATGTGCAGTTAGTTCCACACTGTAATGAAAGCCGGCTTGTGTCAAATGTCACAAATCATCTATATTAATGTCAATAGCAATTTCTGCAAGGGCCTTTGAATCTGATTAAATATTTAATCGTATCACATTTAGTCATTTAGGAAAAAAGTCCTCGGTAGGAGATTGAGAGTCATTTTGCTTAATAGAGGTTAGCCCTGCCAGTGTCCCAACATTGTTTCTGTGTGTCTTTTAATCACTCCCAAACCCCTCTGACTTTGGGGCAGGAGGCTGCTTTCTGCACTCTACAATGTGATGTGGATCTCTGTATCAAAATGAGCCCAAAGCTCTCCATTGGGGTGTTTACCCTGTCCATGATATGTGCATTAGTTATCAGGGCTGAATTAAACATGAGTGGATGCAATAATAGCTTGTAACTGCAGGGACAGGACTCAAATATTTTATGACACTCTCTACCCAAGGTGGATTAGCTATTGTGGAAGAGTTTGTCGATTGTGTAAAAAGCAACAGATCGAGTTTCATATTCTTGTGTCGTAAACAACCCGGTGCACTTTAAAGTTGTTAAAAGGTCGCATCTGAAGAGATAGAAGCTGCTGCGGACAATTAGACGTGTGTGTGTGCAGAATGAGGTTGATAAATGACTCATGGCACATTTTCAAAGGAAAGCCTTCAGGGCCATCCAACATTTACTTCTCCCATGATTTGGCCTTTTTATGATTTTTGTTTCAAACCCCTAGAATCTCCCCAGAGTGTGTTAAGCACACTTGCTATGAAATAAGTTTTATTAAATGGGTACCAAGTAAAAGGAGTCACAGTTTATTATCTTTCTGAAAACATAGTTGCAGTCTGGACAAGTTGTTTAGGGAAAGATCCTGTACTTGTAATTCTTTGGCTTTGTTACAGCAACCGTCAGAGGAACATGAATCCCAGTTTTCCTTCTTTTGTTTTTGACCAAATCTCACATTTCTCAAAACCACTCTGTATGCAGATGAACCTTATTCTCCAGAGGTTTTGACCCCCCAGATCAACAAAGATGAGCAATGTAGTACGACTGCTGGAGAGAATAATCGACCTGCTTCACTGCCAAAATATGACTGTTGCTATCATTTGTTTTGTTTCGTTAAAAGCCTTGTTTTTATTACAGCTGTGTCTCTGGTTTTTAGCATAGCTGCTAAAAAAGGTGTGAGGATTCCGTTGTTGAGAATAACAGCAAAAAATATACACCCACAAGTTTATTTGTGTAATACATTACTTTCTTTGGCATTGCACGTAATGGCCTGACAAATGACCTGCCTTTAGAAAATAAATCCTTAAAGTAAGGAGTATTTACTTGAAATATATTTAACAAATATGCATATATAACTAAAAATACCAGATGTATTTCATTAAAAGTTGTCTTTTCTAATATTACTTTCTTATGTCTTCTAATGCATGTTTTCTAATGTTTTCTAATTCTGATGCATGTTTCTACTTTTAGTCTTTTTAAATTCTCTTGACTTAAAACAGATGTTCTAGAGATTTTGTGATTGATTTTGACACCAAACGGTCACAACTGATCGTAATTCTTGCTAAATCTATATTCTGACAGCAGCTTCATCCAAATCTTCCACTATTTGGTTCAGAAAAGTGCAATATCCAATATGCATGTATTCAATTCAACACATGTTAATTATGATAATATGGTTTGTATTTTTAGATGGTTATATAAAAGCAATTATAGGTTATTTATCATCAACAAGTACAACACTACATAACTCTGTGACCACCAGCACAGTTGATTATTATCCTTCAGCGACACTGATGTATCTATTTTAGATTTTTAATATTTTACATTTTATATTGAAAATCTTTTTTTATTTCCAACCCTGACTTTTATATATCCTGTTAAACACCTGCAGAGTGTCACAATTTCATTGTGCACAGAATGACAGCAAGGGAAATTCTTATGTTGAAACTAAAGGGACCTTGTTTTACCCAAAATTGCTGTATTCTGTTGGTCCCTTACACTATATTACCAAAGGTATTTGCTCACCTCCCTTGATTCACATAGAAACTGAAGGGCTATCCCATCCCTAACCCATAGAGTTCAATATGAATGCGAAGCGGAGAATGGTTGCTTTTACAAAGACCTTCAAAGGGCATTGTCCCATTTAAACCATTGTCATATCTTAACATTTGAATCGTTTTTCACAAGAAGCGAACTATTGAACACGCTGTGTGACGTGTTGGCATGGTAACAGCTGCCAAACCTGCAGCTTGCTCTGTTGCAGCTGGTGTATAAGGACTAATCAGTGGATGGAAAGTTGCTGTTCTTGTCTTTTTGAACCAGGAAGTCTGACAGTCTTTCAACTGTCCATTTTGTGGGGGGGGTTTTGTGTTCACCTCGTCCATTTCATCCTCTAAATTGTTCAATTTGTTGTGTCTCATCTCGTCATATTCTCTTTTCTCTTTCTCCTCTACTACACATAGTCTTCAAAATTATCATATTCACCAAAAAGGTTAATGGAAACTATAAAATAACTCAGTAAAATCATATTTTTACCATCTTGCTGTATTAAAAACTGTGGAATGACATATGTCAACTTACAATTTACTCCAAGTTTCTGTTGTTGTGGTTACGGCAGTGGCTCGCCAGTTTGATCCCAGCTCCCTCAGTCAACTGTTGTGTCCCTGGGCAAGATACTACAACCCCCATGCCTTCAGTGTGGCATATGAATGTCCCGCTGATGGTCAGAGGGACTGTGGGCACGTACTGGCAGGCACGCCTCTGTCAGGGCAGCTGTGGCTACATCACTATGTTACCATCACCAAGTATGAATGAGGAGTGAATTAATAATATACAGATTGTAACCGTTTTAAGCGTCTGGAAAAGCGCAGAAAAATCCAATCTATTATTATAATTATTAGTGTAACCAACTGGCGTTTATAATGTAGAACATTTAGCTATTTGACCAAAACTACTTTTTTGTTGTCCAGTATCCCTTTTTAATGCACACCCTTCAGCCAATCAGAATTGAGTATTCCCCCAGACCATTGTTAAAAAAACTGTAGATCATATCTGCGTTTATGGTTTTGATGTTTGTTGTCTTTGATGTTTCACCCAGTTCCCTGTTTGTAAACTGGTGTTTTATGAATAAAATAAATTAAAAGAATTTAGACCAAATTACTTGGTAGGAGCACAAATGTTTGCTGTGTTCAGAGCAAACAGCTGCTGGTGCAAACTATTGGTGCAAAAAGTCACAACGCTCCACGCTGACCTTTCTGATTCTCCACAGAGGCGCGTGTCGCCCAACAAGGTGGCGCCTTCCAAGGAGCTGCAAGCGGCTCAAGGTTAGCGGGCTGCTGCAGCTCTGAGAATATGTGTAAGTGCAAGTGTCAACAGTGCATTTCTGTGAAGAAACCTGCAAGCTCAGCATGAGCTGCAAATCTTCCCGGGGTGAATAAAGGTTTAAGTATAGATATCACAATTGTAGCTGCTGCAGAAAGAAAAAAAAAATGCGTGCATCTATCTTAAAGAAGTGCTGCAGCAGCCACTGCAAGTAATCCTCTCTTGAAAGTTATTCATTAGAACAACATTAGCACAGTTTATTCACACTCTGTCGGCAGAGTGAGCTAATGACAAGCACAGATGCACAAAATATATGTGCCTTATGTTCACCACTTGGCAAGGCGGGAAAGCCGGTAAAGGAAACTTTCATTTAGCCAAACCTGGATTGATCGCTCAACTTTGCAACCAGCAAGATAAGGAAAGTGTTCGTGTGAGGACACTAAGTGACGCTAATGGAGCCCTGAATTGTGAATCAGTGATGTTAGACCAAATCTGAGTGCGCTACCTGCCATCTTTCCGGGTTTTCAGGACAGCCATGATGCTTGTATCTGCCTTTATCTGCAGTTATGCCTCCTCCTCTGCTCTGTTACTGAGCTGGTGTCCTTCAAATAGCACTTTTTTTTCTTAAAACACAAAAAAAAAACCAGCTGATCAGAACATATCAGAAATCTCACAAAGATTTCCTGGTGGGGCCCAATGGAGAACCAGCTGTTTTTTTTTGCAATTACAACAAAACAATTGTTTATTAATTTATTTTTATTTTTTATTTTTGGCAGAGGTAATCTGGTGACTTGTGTTTGTGCTCTGCAGGCACAATTAGAAAGACAAATTGCATCAGAAGGGTCTTTTTTTGTGTTGTTAAACACATGCAGAGCTATCATTCACATCAAACTCGGCCGAAACTCCCAGGAAATGTTTTTTTTGTGTCTGTTTTTCATTAATTCACTTGTTTACTTGGCCCTTAGTGGAAGAATGACATTTAATAGAGAATTTTAATGTAGAATTAGTTTAGTAATACTTACAGCTTCTGTCTGCTTAATAATAGTTTTCTATTTCTAATTTTCTCAAGGTCATATTTTTTAGTTGAAACAGTAAGTACAGCTTCTAAATAAAGCCCAAAGATGTGTATTGCCTCTAATAACAGACATTTTTTTCATTTTTGAGAAAGTCGAGTCTTTGAGGCTTTTATGAAAGACAGTTAAAATCTAAAATTTGCACAAAATAGTAATTATTGTAAGGTTAATTATATAAAATTTGAAGCTCTTAGTGCCAACCATCACAAATGTGAACACAATTGTTTTAAAGAAAGAGGTTTCTGTAAAACGGCCAGCTTGGGAGAAATAGTGCAAAGAGAAATCTTTCCAGGTCTTTGAACAATTTAGTGAATATGGTCAAAACCTTAAAAATAGGTTGCCTTTTTGATTTTCAAATTGGAAAAAAAAAAGAAATAAAATGAAAACAGTCAATTTGATTCTTATGCCGACATGTTTTATGCAAAAGATTAAGATTTAAGGTTTCTGGTATAATGACCTAATGCCAAAAAGAGAAAATGTTTTTAAAAGAAAGAACGAACTTGAAGGACAGGACGGTACCTAAATGATGAAACAGCTGCAACTGGACAGATATTTTTAGCTGGCGATGTACAGACTTACATACGTCATGGACAGCTTGGTTTCCAGAGATGGTGAATGAGGATTCAGAGTATCTGGGAATTCAACAGGTGAATCCTGTTGGCCTGGCGTTTGGGTAGAAGATTATCGCAACAAAGTTCTGAATGGCTTTTTGTGAATTTCTGATTGTGCACAGGATCCTTGCTATAACACGGTTCACCTTTCACAATCTTACAGAATTTGCCAAATTTTTAAAAATCTTCAATATTCTTTGCTGATCTCTTTCGTCCTATAATACTATACTTATTATTTCTCTATGTAGGTTTGAACTTTGATAGTGTTTAAAAGTGAGAGAAAAGTGTGAAAACGTTCATTCCTGTCTGAAATTAGGGGTTTTGCTGCCTTAAAACATAATTATTGTAAAAAAATAAAGTTGAGTACTTCCTGGATTTTCTTTCTTGCAGGTTATTTTTAGAATACAACTCCCATGATAAACAAGAGGACGCTGTGCTCTTAAAAATGTCAATTATATTGACATTTCTGCATTTAGAATTAGAATCTAGTACATATTTTATGAATTATGTTGCCTACTTTGCTAAAATTTTGGCCTTTGTTTACAAAAATGTAACTTTGTAAGGCTTGGGCAAAAGTTGGTTCATGACCAAAAGTATCAGCTTCATTTTATTCATAGCATAAAGTGATGAAAGGAAAAAAAGATATAATATCATTTCTTAATGATGCAGCATTGACTTGACCAAACAATACAACAATATGTTATGTTTTTGTACACTGTCTGGTTCATTTTTGTTAAAGAAACTCTTTAATAGAAACCAGGTTAAATTTTTTATTTTATTTTTTACTCTATTTTCTGCTGTTAGCTTTTGTTTTCATTTACTTTTGCAATTTGGTCCATTTCCACTCATGGTAATGGGAATGGGTAATAATAATGCTCGATGTAATCTGTGGTGCTTTTCGCCTAAAGCCACATCCATCAGTACGGCAAAATGTTTCTCGTGTTTGTCCTCCGACTCTTTTTCATTAATTCGAGCTTTTACTTGTACACTATTTATGGTTTACCTTTTAATCTTTAAGCATTAGAAATAGGCAGAGGCCCCACAAATGGACCCTGTTCTTCTGGGATTCCTAATCACATTAGAAGCATTTTGTCCTACAGCTTGATTTAGATTTGATGTTTTTCCCTCTTCTATAATTAGCTCCTTTATGCTTGCTCTTGTGCATACTCATTTTCTGTGTCCCCTCCGCCTTTTGCCCACTCATCCCTCCGTCCTCTCCCTTATAGAGACGGATGAAAAGGGATATGAAGGAGTCTGGCTGGAGAGCTCAGCTGATAGGCTGAATCAAGGCGGGTCGTTTACTCAGCACATGCCCATCCATCCCAGAACTCACACATTATCCCACGAACGCTCACACACCCCTGACTCAGTCCTGCACAATCACACTGCCCTTAGATGACTTCCAGCCTTCTCCGTGTATTATTTCACTCCTGGGAAGTCTGGTGGGTTTGAAGTATTCAACACGCCTGCAGCACCGAGATCTTTTCCATCAGGAATATATTGTGCACACAAAACAAACGCACATAAAGATGCACCGACATCCACTCAGAAAGGAAATATCAGATGGAGGCAAACACACATCCTCTTCCCAAAGCTTTAGTCATCTAATTACTGACCTGGTGCGCTTTCACCACTGGGGTTTTGTGAATAAATGTTCCCTCTGAAGTGTTTTACTGTTTGCAGCTCTGCTCCCCGTGGCCTGACTGTTAATGACATCACACCACTCCACATCTGTACTTGGAGGGCTGTTAATATCCGTCACCCCATAACTGAATAATATCGCTGTCTCTTCAGTCCGACTCCCAGTAGATCAAATCAGAGCAAAGCAAAAAGCTATTTTCTCCCTTCAACAGTTCGGTTTAACCCTCAATGTGATAGCATGATTACTCCAGAAGCTTGACGCCACTTCCAGCAGGTTAACAAGTCAGCGTGTGAGCATGGAAGATAAAACGGGCCAGATGGAAGTGGAGTTATGATCTGGAGAAAGTGGGGGTGAAGGACCAGAGGAAGGTGTTCCGGGCACCAGCCAGCACCCGGCGCAGGAGAGGGGAAGGATGAGTCAGGGAAGAAAACGCGATTTCAGAGGAAATCATAACTCAGATTAGCCTTCCTCTGCACCTCTCTGCGCTGCTCAACACACGAATCAATCACCATCACATTCACTACGCTGCCTCATATCACACACAGGGCCACACCAAAAGGACAAATATTACTCTTCCCAGCAGAGAAAACAACACTGTCTATTGAGCAAGGACAACAATCGCTCTCTTTAATAAATAACGGCAGCTATTATGATCATAAATAGCGAATGGGCCAGAGGCTGTTTGTAGGGGGGAGGATGATACATGAATCCATTCAGCATATTTCTGCTGCGGGCTTGTAACTCTGCAACTGAGTGGATCAAAGCAGCTCCTGACAAAAGAGGCGCAGATGCAGCGTGCTGAGATGACAGCCTTCACCGACGCTACCGGTGCACTCAGCACTAAACCCGGCTGACTAGAGACCTGACTAACCAGTTCACGGCAGCACTTTCTTATTATTATTGATGACATCAGGACATTCACAAGCCCACTGAGACCTATTAAATCACTGATAATAAAAGGGAACATTCTGCTCCGGATTACTTCGTTTACTCAGACCAGCATGGAGGCATTTGCATGCTTCGATAAACCCCCCCGGATTGAAATGTGATTAAACTGTGAAATCATGTTGCAAAACTTTTTCATGGAGGGTGTGGAAAGCCCAAAGCTCTGGGTTCGTGCGAGTGTGTGCAGGGGCAAACGCTGGTCTGGCTCTGCAGCAGCAGAGATCCTAGTCTGATCTGCGTTCTGATCACTCAAATTAACTTAAGGAGTCTGCTGAGAACTGTAGAGTCCATCAAATGGCCTGCAAATAATACGCACTCACATTTTTAAGCAATCTCACAATCATAGACAAATACCCGGGATTTGTGTTAACATATGCAACTGTCTCCTAACAGATCTGCATCCAGTTACGCTTGCTATGACACCGCTGAACAGCTAGCGTAAGCCGATCCTGTTGCCTTGCAGCTTCCATTTAACGTAGAGCCCAAAGAGAAACTGAAGATGTCGCCCGTCAGGTTTTTATGGCTTCTCTCATTCACTTAAAGCTGCAATGGTATTTTTATGATGCCACTGTAAAACCCTCCCCTCTTTTCTTCTCAACCAGCTTCAGCATCAGAAACTAACAAGGTCCTTATGTTTAATGGACTCAGCAGACTTGTGCCTGTGGCAGTCTCCAAATTGTCACAGCTCCGGCCCCAGCAACGAAAAACCATTCCCCTCTAATCAAACCTAATTCCAAGTGTGCTTTACACTTTGTGCCTGCTGTTTCATCTGACTTCCCCACGGTCACAATCCCGTACCAGCGTTCCCCCTGATCATTTTCCCGAGAACGCTGGATTATTTTTGCATATATTATTCAGCTGAAATGATCATAGAATGCCATCTCTATCAGCTGAAGCTGTGAAACAAGATTTTGACTTTTTTCTATGACCAGCGCTGTGGTTAGGCCTAATAGTGTGTATATTATTGCACTTTCCCTGACCTAACAGGCTGTTGGGCTCAGATAACTTTATCCATTTGCAGAGTTAAGCAGCTCCAATTAAATATTGTGTTTTTTTAATTCTTAGTGTTTTCATGTGAAAATATGACTTCCAGAGCTGCGTTCAGCCCGCGCTTCATCTGCGTTCATGCGTTTCACGGCCAACATCTTACCCCCAGTAAGCTTAGCTCTAGTTCCTGGCAGCGCGGCTGCGTGAGATTAAAGTCACTCATACAGCACTTAGCGCCAGGAGACGGAAGAAAATTAGAGGAAAATTAAACAACGTTATTTGCATACAATTACACAACAGAGCGACAAACTAGTTAGCCTGCGCCTGGACAGCTAAAGAGTGCCAACCCAGTCTCATCCTAAAATGTGTAGTAGCTACATTTGTCCACATGGAAATACGTGACAGGTTCACAAAAACGGCCCGTAACTTGTGAGACACTTACGTTTCATTTTCCTATTCATTTTCTATTAGCCTTCTCAGGATCACGTGACTTCTGAGGTTTTGCCTGCCGTGAAAAAAAACATGGCGGATGCTCGTTCATTTTTCGGTAGAAAATCCCACAAAACAGGATTTTTTAAGGACTAATCTTTATTCTGACAACATTTCTAGTGAGAAATATACCATTTACTTTCAGAAGGCTTTTATAAAAATGCAGTTTTTAGTTATCTTTTTTCGCTCTGTGAAAACGTTTTTTTAGGGGCTCTAAATTGTGAAAAACAAACGTTTACACCTACGTTAGTCCACAGGGCGAAACGTCTTTATTTTACAACAGTGGTCCCAAGCCACCGGGCCTCGGGACACTTGGCACCGGGCCTCGGGACACTTGGCACCGGTACCGATCCATCCGCGGAACACTTGGCACCGGGCCGCGGGACACTTGGCACCCGGCTGCGGGACACTAGGCACCGGTACCGATCCATCCGCGGGACACTTGGCACCGGGCCACGGGACACTAGGCACCAGTACTGATCCATCCGCGGGACACTTGGCACCGGGCCGCGGGACACTAGGCACCGGTACCGATCCATCCGCGGGACACTTGGCACCGGGCCACGGGACACTTGGCACCGGGCCGCGGGACACTTGGCACCGGTACCGATCCATCCGCGGGACACTAGGCACCGGGCCGCGGGACACTAGGCACCGGTACCGATCCATCCGCGGGACACTTGGCACCGGGCCACGGGACACTTGGCACCGGGCCGCGGGACACTTGGCACCGGTACCAATCCATCCGCGGGACACTTGGCACCGGGCCGCAGGACACTAAGCACCGGTACCGATCCATCCGCGGGACACTTGGCACCGGGCCGCGGGACACTTGGCACCGGTACCGATCCATCCGCGGGACACTAGGCACCGGGCCGCGGGACACTAGGCACCGGTACCGATCCATCCGCGGGACACTTGGCACCGGGCCACGGGACACTTGGCACCGGGCCGCGGGACACTTGGCACCGGTACCGATCCATCCGCGGGACACTTGGCACCGGGCCGCAGGACACTAAGCACCGGTACCGATCCATCCGCGGGACACTTGGCACCGGGCCGCGGGACACTAGGCACCGGGCCGTGGACCGGTACCGGGCCGCGGGACACTTGGCACCAGGCGGTCCGCGGAAAATTTTTGCACCGGGACGCACAGAAAGAAAAAATAATTTCCATTTTATTGTTTTATTTTTATTTTGAAATTTATTTTATTTTGAAAAGTGACCGGATAAAGTTGCACATGATTACACAGTGGATTTACGTTCATTATTATTATTGTTATTATTATTACTTAAGAGAAAATACCCCCCCGGTCCACGGTAAACGTGCCCCCCACCCCCACCGGTCTGCGGTAAACGTGTCTTGCGTTTTACCGGTCCGCGGTTGGGGACCACTGTTTTACAACACTTGCGCATTCTTTTCTCGTTCATTTCTGTGGGTCACGTGACTGACAGGTTTCCTAGCAGGAGCCAGGACCCAAAATATAGCGGACATCGCCTGGGTTTTTGATGTGAATTTATTATTATTGGCTTTATAAACACTTTGTTTTGATGCATTTTCTAGCGAGAATCATACAGTTGTTTTCAACATTATGTAGCTTCCAATTGTATTTGATACCTATATATTTTTTCTACGTACATTCCTTCATATAACTCAACAAAATAGTATCGACGGAACATTTTTATGTTGCTATGGTGGTAGCTACGGACGCTACCGGCGAACCGGAAGGAAGCCACGGTTAATTTGCGGTTATTATTGTGTCAAATTATTATTACTTTTACTCGAAAACAGCTTTTCACAAGAGGAATGCAATTAGATTTCACAAACTCAACTCAACCCACTAAAACGGTACTACCCATAAGTCTTGCGTTCGGAAGTAACTTTTTGTTTTGGGGGAAAACGCTATTTTGATTATTCATACTGACTTTTGATTCGTTTTAATTGCTTTACTGAAATAAACTGACAATCTACGTTTACCACTTGGTTTATGTTTATGATTCCAAGGTTTTTCTTTTATAAATTTTATTTCTTTTATCTGTCTTTGAAATTGTAAAGAATATACGTCTGTATAATTAATAAATGGGGGAAGCTAAAAAGGCAAATGACGACCTGGAAGAACAGTGTGTTTTTTTTTTTTTTTTTACCTCAAATATACATTCATCTATTTAGGTTGCACAATACAGCTCCATGCATTACATCTTTGCTCTTATTTCATTATACTAAATACCAAAAATGATTTACTATTAAGTATGTATCATTATAACTTGAGGTATGATCATTTGCAATTGCCATAGCTGTGACAATCCAACACAAAAACCTGATATCTGGTTATATGACAAATTTTTTGTATGTTTTTTATTGTAAACTTTTGTTTAGAATTTCACAACAAATGTGTCCTACCTCTATGGTATATCATACATGTGAGCATGTTGAGCAATAAAAAATGTAGATCAAACCCTTTCATTTGAACATTTTTATTAACAACAATTAGAAAGCAGTAACACAAACAACAATAATAATTTAAAAGGTCAATCTGATCAACAGAGGTGCCTTTGGGGTTTATTTTTTGGTGTTCCTTTTTTCCACCCACTGTGGAGACCATGTTTTCCCACTGCAAAAAATACATAAATCAATGAATACATAAAAACAGTTAATGACAACATTACAATAAAAGACAACAAGCTCCAGTGAACTCCAGTTTGTACTTTATGCTACCATGCTCACAGTTATGTTACTGCAAATTCATTTATCATTTTCTAATTTGACTGACACATTTGTATGGTCATATGTATATTATATATTGTTTATGTCCTTGTTTGTTCCCCTGAAAATATGTCCCTGCGACAATTAAGTATCCTTGCCTAATTTGTTAATTAACTCTTTAGTCAGGAACCTTGGGTCAACCCTGGACCCTGTCTCTAGAGTCTCTAGAGCAAATGTGACAAACTCCAGGCCCGCGGGCCAAATGTGGCCTGCCTTGTCATTTTAAGTGGCCCCCAAAAGCATAAAAGTTTTAAATTTCTTAAATAAAAAATAAAAAATTGGTGTGTATTTATTCATATCTAGGGGGAATCTGACTTGAAATATCAGATTGGGCTATATATTAGGACTTAAACACTTTCCATATAACCTAACCTGATAGAATCAAATTTAAAAAGATTTATGCTGGAGTAACAAGCAAACATATGTTTTCTATGCAACTGAAATTGTCATTTTAAAAAGTTATACTAAATACATAATAAGTTATTCCACATTAAGGAGTAGCTAAATTTATTTTTTATTACATTTACTTACATGTATAAATTATATCTGGCCCTTTGAGGACAACCACTTTGCTGATGTGGCCCTCAGTGAAAATGAGTTTGACACCCCTGGTGTAGAGTCTTGTCTCATGTCTCTGGTTCAGTGTTTGTCTTTTAATCATATAAGAACTATTGTCAAATTGAGTCCAACTGTATCAAAATCTAAAAGGGATATGATTTCCCATGCATTAATTTTATCATGCTGTATTATTTGTAACTTAATAGCTACATGTTTAAATAGGAAATCACATGAATGTTTTCAGGTGGTCCAGAGCACTGCTACAAGGCTAATAACTACACTGGCTCCACATCATGCACAGCCTCCTCTTATACAATCTATAAATAAACAAAAAAAAATTATACATACCACATGGAACATGGCTCCCATTCAACAAACTCCATTAATTTCCCCTGATAAAAGTAAATTTAAAAAATGATTTTTTAAACATAGGCCATCATATTATTACACTTAAGAATTGTGATGCCGTAAATTGTATTTCATACATTCATATGAAAGGCAGATGAAAAGTACACATTTCTACTTCAGATAAGAAATAAAAATAACCTTCTGCTTTTTTGTCTTCAAGACCTGCTTCACTGGGTAAAACTGATCTTCTCCCCCATGGCTGCACTCTGAAAATATAAAAAGCACAATATAAAGGTTTCAAAGAAAGTAAACAGTAGGAAAATGTTTGGGAAAACATTTGTATGATGAATTTCCAAATGAAACTTCATGTTGTCTGTGGTTTTGCAAAAGCAAACACTAAATGCTGTAATGTATTTTATACATGGACACATAGTCTGTGACAACTAAATTATAAAAAATTTTTTTTTAAAGCTGTATAGCATCAAATAACTAATTACTATCTCAGTTCACTGTCTTCTTATTGCCTTCTTATTTTGAAGCAGTAATGAAGTCTGGCCAGCTGATTTTCATTGAGACAAATGCTTCTCAAACACTAAACTTTTTTTTGAAACAGTTGAATTTAGAGCTTTGGGAAGCTTTGTTTTCTCCATCACTAATTAGAAGCACTTATAGCATGCACAGCTTCACCATTTAGTTGTGGTTATAAGCTACTACACAGTATTTGTATATGTTCAAAAAAAACAAAGAAATGGCCAGATCACAACAGTTTTTCCTTAGGTCATTTATAACTGTTGCTGAAAATTAAGTCAAAACCTGTAAATCACTTTTTGAGTGATTTTGCAAACATTTCACACAACATACTAACAAATCCTAATGATAACATGACCTTCTTCGCAAAAGTAGATTATGAATGTCACATTTATTTTTTCATGAACAAGTTACATGTAAAAATAATGTCAATTAAATATATGATATTAATATAGATTTGACAGTCAAACTATCAAAAAGTTAAATTAATCTGCTGCAACATAACTGAAAGTATATTTTATATATATATATATATATATATATACACACACATATATATAAAAAAGCTAATGTTCTATTAACAAAAAAGAAATTGCTGCAACATAACTGAAATTATATTTTATGTATATATATAAAATATAATTTTAGATATGTTGCAGCAATTTCTTTTTTGTTAATAGAACATTAGCTTTTTATTTTCTTTTTCTAGTCTTTTTGTTATCACTGTTTGTCAATTTTTTGCTGCTAGCATTTTAAGTATCCTTGTGAGGAACACATAACTCTGTTAAGTCCACATAAAGGTAACCTCAATTTTAAATAGTTGACTAAGGTCATTAAGCATGTCATTTAGAAGATACAATAACATTGTCTATGTTTGTATCTGAAGCTGTTGATAGCAAATAAAAGATAACCCATTTACCTCCAGGTGAATCTTTCTTGTTATCTCTTTTTTTCTTTTTCTTTGCTGGAACACCTGCTAGAAATAAAGAACATTTTCTGTAAATTATATTGTTGATTTCAATTAATATTATGCAAACATTTAAGCCCACAGTTTTTCCAGTGTGATTTAAATAAACAAAAAGAATGCTCTTTTGACACCATTTCAACATCTTACAATATGTTGTGGTTTTAACATGTATTTCAGAAGACTACGTCACCATATTATTAAAATGTTATGAATCTGCATACTGGTTGAAGGCTGGATGGATGATGCAGTTGAAGGTTGAATGGCTGGTGAGGCTGAAGGCTGGATGGATGGTGCAGTTGAAGGTTGAATGGCTGGTGAGGCTGAAGGCTGGATGGATGGTGCAGTTGAAGGTTGAATGGCTGGTGAGGTTGAAGGCTGGATGACTGGACCAGAGGGCATTTGAAGGCTCGTCCAACCTCAATGGGGAAAATAAATAAAATAATCTAAATGCAGTTGTCTTGTTATGCATATAATTTTTTTGTCTTGAAATACATTTGCTAAATTTAAACATATCACAATTTTACAACTTGTTTTACTTTTTTAGATCAGATATACATTTATTCCAACACATTGGATAGATTTAATGTACTACAATTCCTTCTACAGAATAAAATAATACCGGTACTATAAAAACTAAAGTTAATCAAATCAAAAGTGACAAATAAAGCAGCACAATAACCGTGAAAAATATATCACTATATACTCCAAGTGTTTTAGATTAGTCAAACGTTATTATTTTTTCTACCTCTAGAAATAATGACAAATTTGAATGCACTAATCCTAGGAATAAACTGGGCTGAAATTATAAACATTTTCAGACAGAAATACTTACCATTGATCATTAGCTCATATAGGTCTTTCATGCGGTCCAGACACTGTCCAGCTTGATCGGTTAATTGCCACCTAGGGTGAATGACATGTGTATGCCACGTAGATGTTTTCTTTCCAGGTCTGGCAATAAACACAACGGCTTTTTGTCCCAAAGTATTCAACTTTTCCACCTAAAAAAATTGTTACATCATCAGTAATAACTAAAATTATAAAATACAATTGCAGACATAAAACACGTACCAAAACCGATGCCTCATCCAAAACATGTGTGGTGGTTTTGTTTTTCTTGTGTTTTTGCAACCAAGTCTCCTTTTTGGATTGAAACTTCTCCAGTTTTTTGGCAAGCCTTTGCCTCATTGGCTGGATTGTTTGGCATACTTTACATGTCTTAGTTGCCACACCAATCACAGCTTTGCAGCTGACACAAAGTTTTGTTGTAGATCCTCGTGGCATCTTGACCTGTGAATATATATAAAATATATATAGAAAATATGTTTTGAAAAAAATTAACACTGAAATTGAATTTAAAAAACCCACTTAAGTTCAATAGTATATACTATACATTTGATCGACTAGTCAAACAAACTTACATTTGTGTTCTGGAGTCGAACCACTGGATTTGCATTATTTTCCAGCATAAAAAACATATAAACAAATAAACTTAATGACATGCTGTTTCTATCTAAGGTGTTGAAATTGGGGCACAGCAGAAATTCCATTTAATTGTTTGTTTGTAACCTATTAATTTCGTGGGTGTTTGCTTTCAATAACATAAACCTACAGAGGACCTAGTCTTAACTTTAGTACTTCATATTTTATTCAAAATATTCATTCATGAATTGTAGAATACACTTCTTCATATCAAATTTGATATGACAATAGAAAAAATAAAGTCATTGTTAAATGTGGTCAAGTTTAACTTTATTTAGTACCCCTGTTAAATGGAAAATTAACATGAAGTCTTTTAAGTCAAAATAAACTGCTATTGCTTCACTCTTTTACTATATGTAAATAATAAACAGAAATAGAAATTATCTTCAGATATACATTGACTTTATTTTGTATGTTCCACAATTAGTCAAAATGAAAGATGTTCTATATAATGATTTACTTAAAATGTAAAACTTAAGAGAAGGTGTTTAGATAAATTGTAGTGTTCACATTGAAATTCACAACTAGCTGTAAATTTAAACAACCAAGCACATGTTTGTGGTAGGTTGTTATTGGTTATTGACAATTATATTTTTCACAACTACGTACTACAAAGATCCCAAAAGTACATAGCATTTACATATAGCAGAAACCAGATATTGTGTTGTGGCAGTACTGTCAATCAGCAATCAATGGGCAGTTACTTTGTTTGTAGTAATTATCAGTTATGACATATTACCAAAATGGTGCCAAACCGTTCCACCAGCACTTCAAAAACATTACTACTCCGAAACAGGAAAAACAATTTCTCATTACATTCTTCTCTTTATGTTAGAACTAGTTGTCGTGTCTTACCCTGCTGCCTACGTCTTTGTTTAGGTTCTGACCAACAAAGAAGCACCCTTGCGATCGATATATGAGGTAGTTTCATTAGCTGGCACCGACCGACCCGCGTGCTGCCAGAACCCGGGCCAGATTAGCTAATGTCATTCAACAGTATGACTCCGTCTAGAGATGTATTAATTTTATAAACTAAAATTCTAAATTACAAAAGTAATACACCGTCATTAAAGTTAACTGTCACTGAAAATATTGTTCGTGGGGGGGGGTTAGTTCTGCTTGACTTGTGTCATGCGTGGGTTAGCTGAAATATTAGCTAAGAGGTAAAGCTTGCATGACCAGAAAAAATTATAGATTATTGGTATTTATTTTAAAGTTCAAATAGTTTAGATTTCCCGATGTATGTTCATTTCTTACCGTTTGTAGTCTTGCATCAGCTTCTTGGCAAGCCAGTCCTTTAACTACTCACGCGCAGTCATTGCCGCCCCTCCCCCTCTTCAAAGCAAGCGCACAAGAACAAAGCATAGGCCCCTTTTTATACTTTCATTTGATATAGAATTAAACTTTAGCTTTGAAAACTTTCAGAGCCTGTCACATTAAAATATATAATTTATGAATTTCATACATTGTTTACCTATTAACATCTACATTAATTTACACCTGCGGAAAAAATTTAAATATATTGGAATGGATATGCATATGTGCATCAATGGATATTAAGGGGTTAAACGTTTTCGGTATGATCAAAATTTTATGTGGATGTGAGAGATGAGGTCTTGAGATCAATTCAAATTGCATATTGCCATTTACTCCCAAAAAATAATGTACGTATGTTCAGCTCCTGATACTTAGCTTCAGGTTGGACCCAAGGGGATGGATCATACATCCTATGTGTGATCCATTGTTTTCCAAGAAAAACAGTAACATTGATACTTATATACAGTGAGGTCAATAAGTATTTGATCACCCTGTGATTCAGCAAGTTCTCACAATTTTAAAACATGGAGGTGTCTAAATTTTTCATCATATGTGCATTTCCACAGTGAGAGACAGAATCTGAAGAAACATTCAGAAATCACGTTGTACAATTTCTTTGTAAAAGTCTGTGACAAATACGTTTTTGATCACTTGAGTTAAACAACTTTGATATTTGGTACAGAAGCCGTTGTTAATCAATTACAGAGGTCAAACGGTTCATATATTTCTTCACTAGGTTAATACACACTGCATTAGGGATTTTGGCCCACTCCTCTACAGATCTTCTTTAGATCTGTCGGGTTTCGGGGCTGTCGCTGAGCAACACGGAGTTTCAGCTCCCTCCAAAGATTCTCTATTGGATTTAGGTCTGGAGACTGGCTAGGCCACTTCATTACCTTGATATGCTTCTTACGGAGCCACTCCTTGGTTTTCTTGGCTGTTTGCTTCGGGTCATTGTCATGATGAAAGACCCAGCCACGACCCATCTACAACGCTCTGACAGAGGTTAGGAGGTTTTTGCCCAATATCTCACAACACAGAGCCCTGTTCATCCTCTCCTTAATACAGTGCAGTCGTCCTGTCCCTTATGCAGAAAAACACCCTCAGAGCATCCGTGCTTCACTGTAGGTATGGTGTTCTTGGGATGATGCTTCTTCTTTCTCCTCCAAACACACTGAATATATTTGAGACCAAAAAGTGCTATATTGGTCTCAGACCACAAGACTTTCTCCAATGACTCGTCTGGATCATCAAGATGGTCATTGCCAGACCTCAGACGGGCGTTGACATGGGCTGCCTTCAGCAGGGGAACCTTCCGTGCGATACATGATTTTAAACCATGACGTTTCAATGTATTACTTATAGCCTTGGAAACAGTGGTCCCAGCTCTCTTCAGGTCATTGACCAGCTCCTCCCGTGTAATCCTGGGCTGATTCTTCACCTTCCTTCGCATCATCCATACCCCACGAGATGAGATCTTGCGAGGGGCCCCAGTCCGAGGGACATTGACAGTCATCATTAGCCTCTTCTATTTTCTGACAATTGCTCCAACAGTTGTCCTTTTCTCACCAAGCTGCTTGGCAATTGCCCTATTTAAAAGCAGAACTGCAAGTCTTTGCTGGTCAGAAATCTCTGATAATTAAGTGCTCAAATACTTATTTGTAACAGTAATATACAAATAAATTGTTTACAAAAATCGTATGCGATTTCTGAATGTTTCTTTAGATTCTGGCTCTCACTGTGGAAATGGAAAAATTTTAGACCCCTCCATGTTTCCTAAGGGGGAGAACTTGCTAAATCACAGGGTGATCAAATACTTATTGACCTCACTGTACATACCTACATATATGTATACACATATACATACATATACTATAATATCCATATCAGAACTAGTTTAATAATACCTTTAAATTATGCAATGTAAAAAGAGTAGTGCAAAATTAAAAATCCACCAATTTCATTCAAGAGAATTTATTGGTCAATTATCACAGTTTACTTATGTTCTTCTGGAGACATTTGGGGGTGGGGTGGGCATGGCGGTGTCAAATATCTTCATCCGAGGAACTACTGTCTAAGTTTTCCTCATCTGTGGAAGAGTCATCTAAACACAATGCTTGCAATCCCAAAACATTCTGGTATATTTTGCGTGCAGCATCCTGTCGAGCACGGAGTTCTGTCGACCTTCTTTTCAGTAAACACAGTAGCCCCTCTCGTCCTTGCTCTGTCAAGGCGTCAGTGTTGCCTGACGATGACAAAAAGACAAATTAAAATCAAGTGTCTTTCCATATTTTCATTTATAAAAGAATGTTTTACCAACTTTGCTCAGTGATCCCTTCAGAAATCTGAGAAGAAAGCTCTTCAAGCATCCCAACCGCATTCCTTAGGTACTCCCAGTGCTGCTTAACTTCCCGAACCACAATGACCTTCTCTTCTTTCAACCTGGTCAGCAGCATTACCTTGTCAAAAAGCTGCTTTTTCTTAACCATGTCACCATGACCTAAAATTCAGCACAGTTTCAGTCATTTCAAATCCCCATTAAAATTCATCTAAAGTTAGGTATTAAAGTTTTTTGTTGAATAAAAAAACAAAACAAAAAAAACGTACATTCCCAAGGCCAGAAATAGTTCTCATGAGCCAAAAGCACATCAGAAGAAGGTAATTTCTCTGTTTCAGACAAATCAGTGTTTCGTTTTGTGATGGCATCGTCTAAGGCTCTCTTTTCTGTAGCAATCTTCTTTCGTAATAGATGACGCCGTTTGTTGCCATCTAGAGGGAAAAAAAAAGTTCATGCATACCCAGCTTTATCTTACAAGAGTATTTCAGACATTTTCAATAACTTTTTATTTTTTTCCCCTCACCAGCCTTGCGATACAATTCATATTTCCTCTGTTTGATGCTCAGATACAGTCCTTCAATGGTTTTTTCAAGGTCATTATGACCAGTTGAATCTTGTGGGGAGAAAAGTAGAAGTAATTAAAATTATTTTAAGAACACAAGGTGCTTTGACAGTTTGACTTGGGCCAAAATTCTATAAAAAGGCATTCATTTGGAGGTTTACTAATATAAATGTCATTGGAATTAAAAAAAAAAAGAACAATTTTTGTGTGTCTGTCTGTCTATAATTTTTTCCCCCCAATAAGCTTCACAGTACCTGCAGCCCAATTTTTTACATCAGACACCCATTGCTGGACAGTGTCTTCTTGTATCGACAGCTCTTTAGTTAGTTGATCAAGATCTGCCAATGCTTCAGAAATCCTTTGTGCGGTCTGTCAAAAATATTGCAACATTGTTGAACAGTGTTTGAATGAAAGAAGTCTAAGAGTCATGGAAAATGGATGTCTAGTTTTTACCTTGATGTATCTTTTTGCTAGAATCTGGTCAAGCTTTTCCACCTTCCGCTTGTTCCATCCAATAGCCTGTATCGTAAGGATATCTGTGCGTACTTCAAGCACAACATATATTAGCCCAGCATAACAAAAAACAATACATTTTTATAATATACTTACCAGCTTTGGACATGTATTTAGAACATATGGCTGCCCGAGACAGGAAGCTGTTCACTTGCTCAACCTCCTCCCCCATTGTTATTCCTGCTCCCTCTTGGTTTCGACCTCCCCACTGCAACTGCAACAAATGTGATTTGTTTCCGTTAGCATTGAGTTTAATATCTGGAGTGATAGTGCAAAAGAGGTTGGCAATCATTACCTCACACATCCAGGAATGTGCTTTAGCATGCATGATTGAGAGGAAAGGATGCATTGTCAACAACCCCTGTAGTTCAGGACAGTGGCGCACAACCTTCTGCAGATATGGCCAATATTTGCACACCACATCGGAGCAGAAAAACCCTACATTCTGAGCAGCAAGTTCTTTTTGGAGAAAGAGAGGATATGCAAAAATTTCTCCACGGAACATATTGAGTCCTTTCAACAAGACCCCATGACGGCACACAGCAACCTCAACACCTTCCTCATCCACTTTGCTGGCAGATTTGTGAGAGGACTCTCGTGCTGCTAACCACTCGCCTCCTCCACATCTTCCCTTTCCAGGATTCTATTACAGATGACCAAAAGATATACAAATTTGATTGTTGTATATTAAGATGCATGGAATATTTTGAGAAACTTAATACACTTTTAAAAAAGTCGACCTTACATGTCGTGTTGCACCATGGATATAGTCCACAAAAGAGGCCACCTCTGTATCTTTCGCCAAAAAAACACCGTCAAAAAATCCATCAGGTCTAATGGAAAAAAAAAAAAAACATGTTAAAATTACATCCATAGAAAATTCAACATAACATTGAAAATGTTTACCCCATACCCTGGTTGGCATCTGAAGCGGTAAAGTTTGCGGTTCCCATCCACTGCAACAGCCAACATGGAGGGGGTGCATGCTGGGCACTTAAAGTGATGCACCAGTGACAGCCTCTCAACTTCAAATTTGGCATAGGACCACTCCAGAAAAGATTTCTGCATGGTGTCGCCACATATTTTTCCACTCTGGTTCAAAACAAAACGAAAAGAAAACAAAAAAAAGACAAAAGTTAAAGATACAACAGTCAATGTAAAACACAGTTGTTGCCTCAATTATGTAACTTACTCGACCAAAGACTTTAGTGCGCTGTTCAAGCATTCCGACAAAAGCATGCCTTGACATTCCTGGTGCAGTAATTTTAAGATCTTCATATGATGTGAACAAATCCACTGTATATAAAGTCTCAAAATGTACTGTGGCTGGCCAATATCCACTTTCAACCAAATCACCAATGCCAACATCCCAGGTTTTTCCACAGGAACAGGTAACATTTGGCAGGGATAGGTTGTATCGTCCTTTAAAAGAAATAAATCACATTTTATTACAGTATAACTTTGAAAGACTATTATTTTGAAAAAAAGAAGAAAGGAACATTACCATTCATTCCAATCAGAATCACTTGTTTTCCTGCAGAAACTTCTGTTTGACCAGTAGAGCAGTCACAGCAGGGAAGGACGACAGGCAAAAGGCATGCTTGTAAAAGTAAACAATTCATATTAGTTAAAACATAAAATATTATCTGCAAATGTGTTTTATTTCTCAAAGGAAAAAATAATGCATCTTTTTTTTTTTTTTTTTAAAAAGATTTTTAAACAAGCATTGAGGGTGGTTTTGATTTATTTAACAAATTTAAAAGGCCCATGTGATTTTAATGAGAAAAAGTACCTCTTTCGTGGAAAGTAAGTTTTCCTCCCTCTTCCTTGATGAAAGTGGTTGGTGGGAGTGGCCTATAAAATCCCTCCACCGTCGCTGATCGGTTGTGAAGTACTCTGTTGTCATGTACAGCCAAATCACATGACGCACAATAAAGTGGTCTTGGCAAACAGTCGTGACACACTATTACTGCAACCTGAGAGCGACAGTGATGGCATTGTCCCCCTTTTGGCTTCCCAGATTGCAACATCTGATCGACCATAAAAGGTCTCAACACTGTCCACTTTTCCAAGGACGAAGCTTTCCTAGCCGTCCAGTGTGATGGAGTTGGGTCTTCAGCGGGGCCCAGAAGGTCTTGAACCTCTTTGATGAGGGACCCTATTGAGGAAAAAGAAGAAACAGGGGGGGTGTTACAGTATGTAAAAGTAGATTCTGAAAATGTGTTCCACGTGATTAAGAACTCCAAAAGGCTATGAATACGTGACAATGTTTTCATCTTCAGAGCACAATGGATTTATAAATGGCAGTCGCAAAATGGTTGTATCAATTAGATTTTCACTTTGTGAAATTGAGGACTTTCTTCGCCTTTAAAAAAAAAAGTAGTGAGCATGGTGCCCGAATTTTAGCATCCAACCACTAGATATTCCTGCATTATATAGTTTTTTAGCAGTTATGGATTGAGGGGAATTCATGCAGCAACTGTTTAGACAGAAAAAAATTGAGGTAAACTATGTAGATCAACTACATTTTAATATACTTTAAATTGTTCTCAGAAAAAAAAAGTTCTGAGGACAACTGTATCAATAACTTACCTATATCGTGAGAAGGTTCTGTCACACTCTGCTGTCCACTAGTAGATGGCATGCACAATTGGTCTACAGTTGGACTTTGAGCCATTGTTGGAGTTCCTGAAATAAATAAGAGCACGAGTAAAGAGAATTATCTGCCAGACATACAGGCCTTTCACTGTTCTGGTTGCTTAGCATCCTAGAGCTGAAACAAATGCTTATTTTTGGATAGTGCACTATGGAGAAAGTTATAGCAGTTTTTCAATTCTAGCCACATTACTCAAAATCCAGAACTTCCTAATTGAGACAAGTTTAATAACATATTAAAGGTAATTATTGTGGTCCTTGGAATGGTGTACGCATAGATAGCCTTGATAATACCCTGCTAACATCTTGGCCTGTTAGGCATCATAGAGACTAAAACAATCTATATGTGTTTTATAATACAGAAAACGCCCATGATAAAAAAATAAATAAAAAGACACTGAAATGAACTTGCCTTTCACTAAATTCCAGTAATCCCTCGCCAAATTCCAGTTCACCCTTTACAAAGACAGTGGAAAGTAGGTTTTCCATATTTGTATTGTACGACTAAAAAGGATTTAGAACTAGTGGGGTCTTGTTATTAGAGTGGGAGTAAATGGAGGCGTTTCACACAGCCTTATCCCCTTCTATCATGATTGGCTATTGATGACGATGACGATGATGATGACGATGATGATGACGATGATGATGATGATGTCCCCCCACCCCGTCACTGGCCTTGTGGGCAGCGGGAGCGCCAGGGGGGTTGGGCCACTTAGTCTAGTTCTCTGAATGGTAGCCCAAATTGTTTCACCATTTTCACCCTAAAGTGCTATAAGCTAACCACTTTTTCCAAATCTAAATTCCAAAAGCCAGTGCCCTTTAACTCCCCTAGGAAGTCTGCCAAAACGAGTGTGCGTCCATGCTCACCACATTGGCATGTTTAGACCACAATGCATTGCGTTTGAATGAGTTTTTTTTATTTAATGTAAATATAATTTTTCAAAAAGGATGGTGTCCGAGTACTTTTTAAAAATCGAGGTATCAATAGCCCCCCCCAATTCTATTCTGGTTCTGCCAAAATTACAAAAACAAATCTAGACTTGTACCGCGAAAGCCACGTGTGTGCCTGATGCCAAACCTTGTGTGGCCATCTTGTCAGCAGCTTCCTACTTCCCTTGATTCCATCCCCTTTCCTTTGTTGTTTTAAAAGTGCAACAAGCAATGTGACCAGGTTTACTCACTTTTGGATGAAACAGGTTTCCGCCGCTCTCCTGTTCTACGACGTTTAGGCAAAGGATTTCCATACTCGTCCTCCTCGTGCCTAACAAAGGTCACTGGGCCTGTTCCCGACGGTTGTACAGCTGCAGGCTGTTTACGCTACAAAATAAAGTTATAAAGACATACACGATGTCACTGGTTATATAAATAAACGTTTTTTTTTTTTCATTTTTACAAAATTCAATGAAATCGAACCCACCTTGAATTCTTCTATAAGCGCGTCTGCGAGAAATAAAGCGTCATCGACTTTGTCCCCTACCGGCTCCATCGCGATCCACAAAGCATGTAAAACTCCAGGGGGTTTAAATAGGTAGTGGGTGTCACCATTTAGTTGCCCAACCCGTGGACTGACGAAACAAGCCTGCTTTGTGTAAATATTTTTTGTTTAAATTACTCAAAAGACATGTGGCTACACTAAAGTTTAATTTCTTTTTCCTAGAGATGGATCTGTAAATATGACAAAGAAAAAAATCGTATGAAGAAAAAAAATGTAGCTAGGACGCCGGTGTAAAGGACACCGGTTTTGACTGGTCTTGGTATTTTCTATAAAAACATTTAGTAGAACTCATTACTATAAAACTAATAAATTTAGTGTCCATTTCTCGCAGTAAAAGCAATTAAAACGAATCAAAAGTCAGTAAATTGTCTCAAACGTTAACCTCAATTGTCTTTTTCAATAAAAAAAGAAAACCGTGGCTTCCTTCCGGTTCGCCGGTAGCGTCCGTAGCTACCACCATAGCAACATAAAAATGTTCCGTTGATACTATTTTGTTGAGTGATATAAAACAAAGTGTTTATAAAGCCAATAATAATAAATTCACATCAAAAACCCAGGCGATGTCCGCTATATTTTGGGTCCTGGCTCCTGCTAGGAAACCTGTCAGTCACGTGACCCACAGAAATGAACGAGAAAAGAATGCGCAAGTGTTGTAAAACAGTGGTCCCCAACCGCGGACCGGTAAAACGCAAGACACGTTTACCGCAGACCGGTGGGGGTGGGGGGCACGTTTACCGTGGACCGGGGGGGGTATTTTCTCTTAAGTAATAATAATAATGAACGTAAATCCACTGTGTAATCATGTGCAACTTTATCCGGTCACTTTTCAAAATAAAATAAATTTCAAAATAAAAATAAAACAATAAAATGGAAATTATTTTTTCTTTCTGTGCGTCCCGGTGCAAAAAATTTTCCGCGGATCGCCTGGTGCCAAGTGTCCCGCGGCCCGGTGCCAAGTGTCCCGCGGATGGATCGGTACCGGTGCCAAGTGTCCCGCGGCCCGGTGCCTAGTGTCCCGTGGCCCGGTGCCAAGTGTTCCGCGGATGGATCGATACCGGTGTCCCGCGGCCCGGTGCCAAGTGTCCCGCGGATGGATCGGTACCGGTGCCTAGTGTCCCGCGGCCCGGTGCCAAGTGTCCCGCGGATGGATCGGTACCGGTGCCTAGTGTCCCGCGGCCCGGTGCCAAGTGTGCCGCGGATGGATCGGTACCGATGCCTAGTGTCCCGCGGCCCGGTGCCAAGTGTCCCGCGGATGGATCGGTACCGGTGCCTAGTGTCCCGCGGCCCGGTGCCAAGTGTCCCACGGATGGATCGGTACCGGTGCCAAGTGTCCCGTGGCCCGGTGCCAAGTGTCCCGCGGATGGATCGGTACCGGTGCCAAGTGTCCCGCGGCCCGGTGCCAAGTGTCCCGCGGATGGATCGGTACCGGTGCCAAGTGTGCCGCGGATGGATCGGTACCGGTGCCTAGTGTCCCGCGGCCCGGTGCCAAGTGTCCCGCCGATGGATCGGTGCCTAGTGTCCCGCGGTACCGGTGCCAAGTGTCCCGCCGCTCAGTGCCAAGTGTGCCGCGGATGGATCGGTACCGATGCCTAGTGTCCCGCGGCCCGGTGCCAAGTGTCCCGCGGATGGATCGGAACCGGGCCTAGTGTCCCGCGGATGGATCGGTACCGGTGCCAAGTGTCCCGAGGCCCGGTGGCTTGGGACCACTGTTGTAAAATAAAGACGTTTCGCCCTGTGGACTAACGTAGGTGTAAACGTTTGTTTTTCACAATTTAGAGCCCCTAAAAAAACGTTTTCACAGAGCGAAAAAAGATAACTAAAAACTGCATTTTTATAAAAGCCTTCTGAAAGTAAATGGTATATTTCTCACTAGAAATGTTGTCAGAATAAAGATTAGTCCTTAAAAAATCCTGTTTTGTGGGATTTTCTACCGAAAAATGAACGAGCATCCGCCATGTTTTTTTTCACGGCAGGCAAAACCTCAGAAGTCACGTGATCCTGAGAAGGCTAATAGAAAATGAATAGGAAAATGAAACGTAAGTGTCTCACAAGTTACGGGCCGTTTTTGTGAACCTGTCACGTATTTCCATGTGGACAAATGTAGCTACTACACATTTTAGGATGAGACTGGGTTGAGAGTGCAGCTCCGTGTTGCTTCATTAACCACGCAAACAACCGCAACTGGCTTTATTCAATCATGGATGTTGTTTGGATGGTTAGAAGTCAGACGAAATTACACACTTTCAACACTTTTTGCATTCATTATGTATGAGTTGCTGCAAGGATATTTACTTTACCAACCATTTCTGTACTGCCGGTTAAATCAAATTGCTTGACTTGTTTTTAGTGTATTTTATGTGAGAGCATAAAACCGAGACTGCTGACATTTTAATTTGACATTCAGGTTACGATGCTCTTATTGCAAGTGTTTGGAATCGGAGGCGGCGCCATGCTGGGAAAATATTTCGGCTTTCCTCAAGACACAAGTGCTCTATCGCTGTCTTTCTTCCGTGTTGTTTTGTGTGTCGGCTGCACAAGCATTGAGATGCAAACCATCACCTTTTACTTTCTTTCAAAAGGGCGGATATTAAACCACATATCAAATTTTCTTTCATCTCAATCATCTTTTCACATCCAGAGCAATTCTCAATTGCTCTGTCTTTCTTTTTTCCACCCTCACAACATTCAACCTCATAAAAGTGCTGGGTAAATCTGTTGAGCCAGGTGCCGATGTTTTGGAGCGTTGCCTTTGACTGTGAGCTTTTGTTTTTGGAATGAAAGGTGATCCGGCAGAGGTCCCCGCAGCTCGGTGTAAAAGCAAAAACACCCGAGAGCGTCGGCCTCAGCCCGTCCATGCAAACAAGGCATGACCTCAACGATAAGCTCAAATGGAGTTGCAGACAGTTGAAACATTCCTTGCCTGAAGCTGTGGAGGAAGGCCAAAAAAGGGAGACACCTGCTTTGGTCCTCCTGCCTCCCCTAGCTACCAGAACCTTCTGAAATATCCACAAACACATATGCTGCCGTGTCCCGCCTCTGCAATATTTCTTCCTGCTTGATTTTAATAAGCTTTTAAACAGCAGGTGCTAGCGTTTCTTCTGTGTCATTATTTGATTCAGGGAGATCTAGAACCAGGAGTTGTGCAACAGATCAGATGTTTTTTTTTTTCCAATTTTTTTACGAGGCTTTAATAAGTAATGAGCTCAGTAACACAGGGTGCCGCTCTTGCATGTTGTTTGGTTTCAATCCATTCTGCTTTTGTTAACCCACATTGCCCAGGGGTCCCTAAAGACTCCTGCTCACTATTTATGTGTATTTCTGCTTATGTGTGCGCTGGCACCGGTGCGCATTTATGTTTGCTGGAGCGTGCGTGTGTGTTTGTTTGTTTCCACGCACGTTTCTTACCAGAGAATCACCAGAGCAGCATGTCAAACAGCAGTATGGATTTGTCAAGACTCTTAATTTGCAGATATGTGACACATCTCACGGATTTTTACATTTTATCCCAGAATAACGCTGACACTTCCTTTAGCTGTGCTTATCTTTCATCTAAATTTGAGTTTCTGTAACCTTGCTTGTGCAGTTGGAGTTGTTGCCAAAGAGCAGAAAAAGAAAGGAGCCTAAAGAAAAAGACATGTGGCAGAGGTCAAATATGAGTTTTTATCATATTTTTAACCCAACCCAAAGAAGACCTGGCTTCTTTGGATAGATTTTTACCTTTGTGTGAGTCTACCTAGTCTATAAAGATACATTTGCTTTGTGAAAACCACAGCAAATTATATCATGTGGTTGCTTCTGTGTTTCAGAGTGCCAGGTAAAGCTTTCACAGAAAATGCATAGCTTTTATCTTGTCTAGACAGTGACAACCTAAAAGCAATGGTTCTTTCATTCCCCCAGAGATCAAAACTCTCCTCAGGTTCCTACCAAAATATTAAAAAAAATTATATCACATTTAAAATGTAAATGTATGGGATCTGCAAAAACTAAGTTGGCCCTGAAAACAATGGATGTGAAAAACAAAACAAAAAAGAACAAAAAAAGTACAAATTCATACAGATCGTCACAATGGACTCAAAGATCTTTTGTTGACGTTCATGCAGACATAAGCACACGCATGTATTAAGTCTGGTGTCACAGCGATAAACACCAATGTTGCCAGCTCGTTTTTGTGGCACGCTGGATTAAGCTGGAGCGATAACTGGCGGGGATTTCATTATTCTGCACACACTGCCATATATCGAGATTCCATATGTAAGGCTTTGCTATTGTTGGATTGTAAATATATTTAGCCAGTTTTGAGAATTAGCGGAAATTGTGTCTAAAATCAAAAATGAAGCATAATGTGGCTATGCTGTTGCATTCAGCTGTCAAAAATTTGATGCAATATGATGCATTAGGTTGTAATATTGTAATTGAAGACACTGCCTGTCAATGCAACCAATCGTCTGGTAAAGAGTACCCTTAGAGCAGGGGTGTCAAACTCATTTTCACTGAGGGCCACATCAGCATAGTGGTTGTCTTCAAAGGGCCAGATATAACTTATACATGTAACTAAATGTAATGAAAATAAATGTTACTACTCCCTAATGTTAAATAACTCATTATTTATTTATCATAACTTTTTAAAGTGACAATTACAGTTGCATAGAAAACATATGTTTGCTTGTTACTTTAGCATATATCCTTTTAAATTTGATCCTGTCAGGCTAGGTTATTTAGACAGTGTTTATGGCCTAATGTATAGTTGCCCAATCTGATATTTCAAGTCAGATTCCCCCTAGATATGAAAAAATACACACCAATTTTTATTTTTTATTTTAAGAAATTAAAAACTTTTCTGCTCTTGCGGGCCACATAAAATGACATGGAGGGCCACGTTTGGCCCCCGGTCCTTTAGTTTGAAACATGTGCCTTAGAGTCACACGAAAGCCAATTAATTGTTACCTCAGAAAGTTTACGTTTCCAAACTGCATTATTGTGCCACTATCTTGAGTTCACATGTTTTTATGTGTTAGCAGATATGTTGAATGTGTACATTATTGGCATTGGGAAATATTTATATTAAAATGTATTAATGGTCTTTGCTAAACATTTCTTCTGTAAGGTCATATTGATATAGGTGTGCTTTAGGCCAGCACATTTAATCGTAAATTTATCGCTATCGCGATTATAAGCTGTGCAATATCCATATCACAAAAGCCGGCGAAAACCGTAATAAATGGTAAACCTTAAATGTGCTAAGACAATCTTGACAATCAGCTTGAACTATTTAATGAATTGAATAAATCCCTTTATCCTTGAGCCAATCAGATGGAGCCCTTCATGTCGTTGACCAATCGGATGTTAGATGTTGCCCTCCTAATTAGACGAGGGGTCATTTGGAGAATAATTTAAGGGATTTTGACTCTTATTTAAATTAAACCTTTGCAGTGAAATAGAAATGTTTTTGTTGTTTTTGCTCTTTGTTCATTTATCGCAAGTTATATCGTCATTGCAATAGGGATCACTAATATTGCATATCGCAAATTTTCCTCATATCGTGCAGCCCTAGTGTGCTTTGACCTTGATCTCCATGAACGTATCATTTCATCACCGACCTGCAGAGGGCTTCACTGCGTTGGCCGTATTTTGACAACCTGTCCGTTTGACCACCTTCTACGCATTTTTTTTTACATCCAGCAGTGAAATTTGCAGAAAGTTTTGAGAAAACAACTTTTAAAGAAAAGACTTCCCACAGTTAAAGTGTGAATGAAGCTGCTCTGTTCACCTGTTTCTGTGTCACCCCTGATTAGGAGAACTGGACTGAGTGAGGCCTCCTGCCAAACAGGAAGTACCCTGTGGCTCCAAAAAGCCAAGATCCCATAGACTTCTGTAGAGAAATAAACAGCTAATCAGTCTTCTATTGTGTGGAATAACCTTTCTTGATCTGATATGTTTTTAACATATTCTTGCTAATCCTAATTTTTTTCATATTTTTACCCTAATCCAAGTTATGAACTGACCAATCAGATGCCTCAATAAAGTATGTGGTGACTTCTGGGCCCCACGTCCAACGTTTGAAACATGTGTTTGACTGATTCCCCCAAAGCCGCTTTAATGTGTTGGGGGTGTGGCCTTCCAACAAGCTCACTTCTGATTGACTTGCGTGTTTTGTCATAGAAACGTTGACTTGGAACAATCACGGGCAACATCCATATCGTAGAAAAATGGTGACTGAATTGTCTTTATGTGGTTGAAGCCCCAAGTAAACCATTTTCTATGGGTAACATCACACTCACTCGGTCCAGCTCTCATATACATGACATGTCAATGCTTTCACCAGACTTTTACAACGGTTAAAAAATAGTAAATAGGCCAGAAAATCTTTATTATTATTTTTTTATTTGTCCTGTCCCAACAGCTGAGGAAGCAGATCAGAAGATCAGAGCTGAGGGCCTCTTGTGTTGGACAGATTTTACTGTTACAATAGGGGTTTATGGATTTTCAGACAGAGTGTATATTTTTTTTAATAAACCCCTTTTGTATTTGAAGCTAAGCTTTATTTATAATAATTATATTTGTAGGCCTTTCTTGTTGGATAGGATGGAAAAGGAAAGGAGAGAGAGAGTGGGATGTTAGTAACTAGGGATTATGGGTTAGAGTGGGGGAGATGGGGGGGGGGGGCAGTAAATAATACAAAGTCAAAACATAATAGTGTCATAAATAGATTGCATGACTTAGTTCACACATCAACAAATAGTCTGCACACAACTATTTACAGGTTGGAAGTATTTTCTACATTCATGATTGGAAGATTTATCCCACAAGACTTCTGCACACAGACACACACACACAAGATCTGCATTACCAATATTCTTGAAGAGGGGTGTAAAAACAGTACCCATGCCCATATTTGTGCAAAAGTAAATAAGCAGTCTGGAAAATCTTTGATTATCCTCAATGTCTTTTTTTTATAACAAAACTGTTTGCTGATCAATTTAGTGGTGATTTTTTTCCCATATTGGTGATCTCATAAGTGTTTTTGTGTTGTTTGTCCTAAACATACATAACATCACATTCCAAGATGATCACACTCCATAAAGGATACTAAGGCTCTATTTTAGCAATAACATAACAATTTTTTTTATCATATAAAAGCTAAATCAATTTACTAGTAATTTGTTTTTAAAGATTTCTGTTTCAGTTGACAAAACTGAAGTAACCCACAACTTTTTAGGTACAGGTAAGCTATGCAAGAGTGGACTGACAAGATTCCCCTAACTTAAAGGGATTTAGCCCCCTTTAATTTTAACTTTGGACAAAATTTCAGAGGGTAGCTCGTAAGTTTTCATTCAGATGATATTATGTGTAAAAAGACTTTACACATTTAAACTTTTGCAGCAACATAGGTTTTGTTTTGATTTGTGAAATGTTTTTTTTTTTTTACATTTTGGTTTCTGGAAACTGTTTATATATATATATATATATATATATATATATATATATATATATATATAAATATATATATTTGTTTAGCTTTTTTAATTGTCATTGGGATTTTTAAAATGTTTTCGCGTCGAGTGATTTGTTGATGTGATTTGCTCTTTAGGGTCACCATATCTTTGGGAATGAGCAACAAATTAAAAGATAGTTTTGGAAAGATTCCAAAAAAGAGGAAACTTTTTAATACACTTTTGCAACACATCTCTATTTAATTTGGCAATTGCCACCGACAGGCAATTGTAGCTGAAATGAGAAGGGCAGAACAGGGCAGAAACAATAATTAGATACACTAGTGAACCAAATAAGCTGTATTTCTGTAGCTCTATTTTAACATCGTCCCACAGATTATTTTATTTTTTTAAAAAGTGCTTCATGTAATCTATAGTTGTATCCCAAGTCCCACATCAAATTTTCTATTTTTACTTTTTATTTTCCCCCAGCAACACCTTCAGCTTCAATCCCCCCCTGGCAAAAGTATTCTCAGGTATTCACTCTTGAAGTAATCTTACTGTGTCTGCAGTGCTTCAGTCTGGATAAAGGCTCTGCCTAAACACTTTGAATGTAATTGAAATGGGGAAAGAGTCTCTCTAAGTAAGTCGGCTGTAATTGGGCAGGAAAAATAATAACTTAATGTTGGCACACAACAGTTTACACAGCTGTGATGTCTCCCACAGATGAACGTAGTTACAATAATGTGACAATGATGTATACAGCCAGAATCATTCACTGATTTTCTTACAAGCTACATTGACTGCAAGCCTAATTAACAGCTTTTTTCTCCATCAACAATCTGTTGTTTTAATTTGTCATCGAAGCTAATTTTTTAGGTTTGCCTTCGAGTCACAGACCCACTTAGATGGTTGAAGTCGCTTGTTGTTGATGTGATATGAGATATAAATTTATGATATTTCCATATGCTTCAAGGCTGTGCATCTTTCCAAATGTCAAATGTTCTCAGAAACCTTTAAAGACCCTCTCCGATCATTGGCGGCAATAGTTTATTAAAAAAAAAACATGCCTCAGAGTTGTGGACAAGACTGTTGGCCCTTTGCTGAGAGCTCTCTGTTTATACACAACCCCTCTCAACCCAACATTACCAGTGCAACAAAAATGGCGAGCAATACCAGAGCTATCCAGCCGTACAGTTTTTTGCCACAACGAAAACCACAACG
Source organism: Oryzias latipes (assembly GCF_053564925.1). Lineage (NCBI taxonomy): Eukaryota > Metazoa > Chordata > Actinopteri > Beloniformes > Adrianichthyidae > Oryzias > Oryzias latipes. The sequence goes on from NC_136258.1 coordinate 25,465,944, forward strand.
TACACAGATCTATTTGTCTGCAAGTGGATGCAGTGGATACGTCACAAATAGCATCTTTTTGAACAGTCTTTTTTTTAATCTGCCCCTGATTGACAAATATTTCAATAAAGAAATACTCAGAAATGATATTTTAAGATTCTGATTCTTTATATATGTCCTCCATCATCAGAAAGATGACACAAGAACAGGTTAAAATTACCAAAAGCCTATTTTCAGGGTGGGTCTTAAAAACAATAAAAATAAACAATGTCTTCCCAACACTTGCGTATGGAGATACAGCCCTCCACGCACAAACTTCTTATCTGTTTTCCTATGCAGCCCTCAACAGTCTTGCCAACTACCCACACATATCAATCTCCCCTTTACTTTACAGCCTCCTCTGAGTTCAAAGGAACAGATCCTCACTTGTCCCCGAGCACACACATGGTTCACTTTGGGATGATAAATATATAGGCTGCGTTTATCTATAACTCTGTGGAGTTCAAATCATTTTTTTTCCTGCATCTCTTTAGGGGGCTGAAGGCCTCTCAGCAGAGGGCCCCCCCTCTGTCTGCTTTGTACTTCCTGGTGGGACATTTACATTTGAATGAACACATCTGGGCTGCAGTCAGGTTAAGATGTCTTATTTTTTAAGGAGATTTGAGCCTTCGGCATCCTTGCAGATTATACTTGCAGATTTTATCGAAACAATGTTGCACGTGGTTTGGGTGTTTCTTTGCATATGCGTTTCAGCTAAAGCATCAAAGAAATTCACTATTTGTACTCATGCATACAAATACAAGTGGACAAGCAGTTTTTAAGTTGTGTTTAGCAAAACTTTGACTTATCAGCATGAAAGATGCCTCTCTACCTCTCAGCCTTGCCTGGAGCACTGATCGGATGAAAAATGGATGGACTCCCCCCAAGGAAAGTGAGAGGGGGTCCATCTGTGAGCCGCATTCAAGGACAACAGTGTTGTCCATTTTGGAGCAGTATGAAACAGGCCAGTGTTTTCGGTGGGGTTCAGAAATGTGGGTTTCTGGATGAACTGTGGATGCTACTGTTGTCTTGCCAAGCCGACTGCGATGTGGCAGATTAGAGGCGGATCATTGACTCCTTGTTTGTATCAGTGAGTTTCTTCTTATCCAAAGTGGGAGATAATAAACAAATGTGATGGATTGTGTCTGACCTTTGTTGCTGTTATTTACTACAGCAACAGGAGCTGTTTAGCAGAACTTATAAAAGCTGTGTTTAATGGAAATTTATGTGATTCAGCCCCAAGGTGACCGGCTCTCTTTTCCTCCCTAAAGTTTTTTTTTTTTTTTTTTTAATTTCAACTCTGTTTCTTCCTGCCTTGTTTTACAGAACCCATTTCACCTGCAGATGTCGGCCCGTGTGCCTCCATCCACGCTGGGCAGCCTCCTGTTGGCGGTGCTGCAAGGGGGGGATGTGGAGCGAGCCAGAGGCAGCCGGGACGAAGACAGCTGGGGAGGAGCAGCTGTGATTTGCTCTGGATGGGATGAAGGTGGAGATGGCTTGTTGACTCACCTGCAGAGGCACAGTGGTCCAAACTGGCATTTGTGGGACATCATCAACCTGACCCGCATTACAGGAAGTAGAGATAAAATGGGGAAGGAGGAAAGAAGGGAAGATCAAATGGAGGAAGAAGCTTTGAACATCATATCCAGCAGTTTCCTGCGCTCTCCCTCTTCTATCTCCTCTGTTCTCCTCTTGGGATCTGATCCTGAGTGTCTATCCTCCGTCCTGCGAGCTGCTCAGCGCCTCGTTCCATCACTACCAGCATTGCAGTGGATCATGGGATACCCGCTGTCTCCGGATTCTCTGCACACTTTAGGAGGTCCCCTTGGACTGTTGGCCTATGGGGAAGTTGGACGCAAACCGATTAGCTTCTACATACGTGATGCTTTGCAGCTGATCGGACGAGCCGTAACCGCAGCAACCAACGTGAGGCCAGACCTAGCCCTCATTCAGAGCACGCTGAACTGTTATGACAAGGCAAACAAGCACGAACCGCCATCTTCAGGACGCTTTCTTTCCAGGTAGGCAAACATGCTGCATTTAAGGACCACCTAGAAGTCAGTTCATTTCAAAGACCCAAATACTCTGCAGAAGAGTTTTCAAATCAATCAAAAATACAAATATTAAAAAGTGACTTTATTTTTGCTGTTGACTCACAAATTTCTTCTCTTAAGGTCGTTAAACTTTCTCAACTTGCTTTCAGAGATCCAAGAGGACCCACAAAGTAGTGATGCCACTTTAACGGCTTAAAACATCTATATTTACTGGGAAAAGCTCCAATCACTTAAAAAAATCTCTTTCCAGCATCTTGACCTGTCAGAGTGGAATAATGTTTGCCCTGCTTTAAACAGAGAGCAAACTTATCTGGACCGTTCAAGGTACTTTGGTGTTTTGTAACCAAGAAGTTTCTTTTAAGAGGAAAATAATGAAAAGGAAGAACAGAACATTGGTTGGAAATTTGGCGTCATTAGGAAAGTCACATTCATTGTTAATTAAAGTTGTGTGGGCCAGATGAGGGTAACAGTTGAAACATCATATTCAGTACAGAAAAAACAATATCTGAAAGGAACTGGATGGTATTCAATCTTTGTCGAAATTTTATTGACCATTTCTTACACTGATCTTGATAGATTTTAGGATTCCTTAAAAGAGAAGTTTCAGGTTAACATGGGGGGGATGACTAGTATGAGGTGGGTAAAGTGATGAAAGAGTTGTTTTAAAAGGTTGAACAAGTTCTTCCATACAATATGTCTCTTAAGTAAAAAAAGACTGGGAGACGTTCTAGTCCTTGTCCTTAACCCCTTTAACTCCTTCATACTGGAGATGTCGCTGGTGACACATAAATAACACACATTCTTAAATCTTCAACTGTTTGTGCGATCAACGTGAATCAACTGATTGTGACGCTGAGAAAAAGCAGTTTTTCATGTCAGCTTTGCACCAATATGCAACACTTCATGTTTAACTTAGTAAGTGTTGGTAGAGTGTCACCTCTCTCCGCCACAGAATCAGCTGATTTGCAGCAATTGCGTAAGCACTTCACAACTGTACAGCATTACACATCACCGCAAGGCTGCTTTCCTCTGCTTCAGAATCCACTGGAATTATGTCAATCGGAATAATTGATTAAAGAGTTACAGCGGTCAAAAAAATGTCAACCCGTGACCCTAAAGCTCTGGTGTAAAAATAATTCTTCGACTGTTTACGTGATCGACAGTTGCGTAAACCATAAGGAGTTATGGTATTCAAAAGACTGTAAACACTTAAGCTCCAGTGTTAAAGGGTTAAGTTCGCTTGCAGCTGTCCCTTAGAGTCAACTTATGCGTGTCCCGTTAAAAGAGTCTGGAAATCAAAAACTCTGACACATGGATCTAAATCCCAAATACTGAGCTCCTCTTTGATTGTAGACCCACAAAATAGCATCCAGTGACAGAAAGTGTCTGGAAGACCATTGGCTTTCTGAGTGACACTTTGGCCTTTTTGTCGTGAAGTTGTGGGACGCATTTGTGGTTGTGTTTACTCTGGTTGCTGCCCTTCTCTGTCCTTTGCAACTTGGCTGGTGGGGGCAGCTTCTGAGCGATGCTGTGATACTGGAGGTGGGGTGGCCAGCCTTATGGCATACAGATTCATAGACAGAGACCAGAGGGGTTATTTGCAGCTGCTAATTCAATCCCTGCAGCTTTTAAAGGGGTCTCTGACAGCTTCCACACATCTGTCAAGGTTCTCTGCGCAACACAGATACATTTGTGCAAAGAAAAGCATATGGAGGGACTGAAATACTAATTAAACTTCTCACTTGAAGTGGAAAAAATGTCAAAATCCTGTCAAGATTAAGTTTTATAAAATGGTCCAAGATAAATTTTGCTTTGCTAGTTGACATTTATATCCTTTGATTGATACAAAGGATAAAGCAGCACTTATGCAACTTCTGTGGCCATGTGGTGCTGGGGAGAGAAGGATTTGAGGAAGGAGCCGGGCCCTCTGCAAATATTGAGCACACATGGCGCCTGCCAGCAGAGAGTGATCATCAACAACACCCACATAATCACTGGCTAGATTCTCACAGTGCGCTCTCCTTCTGCAGCTTAGCTGAACTGCGGGGTGCCAGAACCATCAGGCATGGAGAACCAGAGGCTAGAACAGGTGGAGGGGGAGTTGTGTTCGTGCTGTGATGCACATTTGTCAGGAGACCATTATTAGAGTTCGAAACAAGCCTATTATGCTTAATGGGTCTAAGATAATATTTAAACAAACTCAAGAACCTAAAAAAAAGTTTTTTTCTTCAGTCAGTTGAGCGAGGTCATTTTGAAAGACAATTAAAAACGTGAAGAATTTCATGAAGTCTGCTTCTTTAGATGGTTAATAATACTTATGCGAATCAGACTGACTAAACTGAACAGCATTGAAATATATTTTCTATCTGAGTGCTTCATAATTTCTGGTTGTAATATTAAATCTAAACAAAGACAAAAGAATGTGAGCAAAACTGAGAACATCTTTGATTTACCTGCATGTAGATTCACTTTATTGAATAACTTGATTAACATACTGCAATCCATATCTGATGTCCTGATACACAAAAATTGACATATCTTTACATACATACAGTGATCTCTGAAAGATTTAGTAAACTATTCACAGAAAATGTCAAACTTAAAGCATTCAACATGTAAGCTAGTTTTTAGAACAAATCTGTATGATTGATAACCATGCAAAGTGCTTAAAGACCCACTCCCATGAAAACTGTGTTTTTGGTGTTTTCAACATGTTCTTGTGGCATTTTTCTGATGATTCAGGACATTTATTAAGAAGATTAAGCTCATTTTTTTAGTACTCAGAAAGTTGCATTTCTGAGTATTGCTTTTTATAAATTGTTAACAATAAAATTCAGTTTAAAAAAAAGCATATTTTTGGCGTAGAAAATACACTGGGTCCTTGTTCCACTTTAATCTGACATATCCACTTGTAGATGACTTGATCCATGTATGTCCAAGTCTTCCTCATCTGAGCTTGTATCTGGATCAAACCTGTACAGCTGGATACCTCCAATATTGCTCACCATTTTTGTTTCAACAGTAATGCTAGATTGGGAGTGGGAGATGATGTAAGCTAGTAATAAGCTAGTAATTGATTTGATATATCTATGTATTTTTTCCCTCATTCTTTTGAAATTGCTTGGAATAAACCAATTAAACCAAAACCCAAACAAGTAGAGGTTTTGAACCACGGTTTTGTAAAAGGTTTAGTCCTTCATACCATAGGCTTTAAAATTGTATGATAACTAATTCTAAAATACTTTGATTTTTGTGTCAAAAGTGTTAAAAGATAGTGGGCCTGCACAATATACCGCAAATTTATCGTTATCCCGATATCAAGCTGTGCAATATGCACATCGCAAAAGTCATCACAAATCGCAATAAATGGTTACCTTAAATATGCTAAAACAATCTTATGGCAGCTTGAAGCATTTAACGAATCAAATAAATCCATTTATGCATTTGACCAATTGGATGGACCTTTTCCGATGTTGACCAATCAGATGAGCCCTGTTATGTTAGATGTTTGCCTCCTACGTCAACAAGGGTCATTTGGAGTATCATTTTTTAAACTGTTGCAATGAGATGGTAATGATGTTTTTGGTTGTTTTGCTATTTGTTTATATACCGCAAATTATATCGTTATCGCAATATTGATCACTCATATCGCATATCGCAAGTTTTCCTCATATCGTGCAGCCCTAAAAGATAGTATTCTTGTTAATTATTGATACTCCGTTAACATTAATATGTTAAACCACAGCTTCAGTCATGGTAAGTATTTAATGTAGGAAACTCCAGAGTAATGTTTTTCACAGTTTAAAGCTTCATTAGGACACTAGGAAAAGTCCCACTCTTTTAAAGAGAGCCAATTAGAACAGTGTCTAGACTTTCAAACGGACCATTTATTATAAAGTCCTTCACATTATAGTGTCAGTGACCTTTTTTCTGCTCTGAGGGGGACTGATAAAACAGGGCGTTCTATTGCACTATTCAAAGCTATGAGGTGAGGCTTTGTGCTCCCTGTGATTCCTATCCCTCCCTTACCTCACTGTGACACGCCAGCGCTCCGGAGAGCCCCAACAAAGCCAGAGACTTTTTCCTCACAGAAAATGCAATTAACAGCTCCATGCCCTGGGGGGCGCGAAAAGTGAGTTGGGAGATGTAACCAAACGAGAAAGGTGTGAGGGGGGGAGAGCACAAATTATTATTGTTATAGATAAAAAAGCTTTGGAGCAACGAGAGTGTAGAAGGTATAATAATGTTAACACCTTCTGACACTGTTTAAGGCGAGGGTGTAATAGAAACATACAACTGCAGTGAAATAAAAGTTCAAAAAAACATGAACCAAAAATAATAGAAAGAGGGAGGAAGCCAGAGAGATGTGCCAGTCACTCGTCACAGCTGCCATGCTGATTTCATCTTCTCATGAAAGATTAAAAGCACCGTGGAAACAAGCAAGTCTTGCATCATCACCCAAAAAGAGACAGAAGAAGTAAACTTCCCTCCAAACTAAAAAAGAAGAAGGGATAAGATACAACGCAAGAAAGGCACAGGCCTGGGAATCTCTTATAGAGCCATCACTTACGTGTCACTCGGCTGACATCCAGTCTGGGTGTGTAAACTGGGACCAGGTGTGAGTGAGAGGAAGCCATTGCTCTCTGACACCGCAGCCTAACTTATCAAGCTGCTTTGACATCCACATTCTTTCTTAAAATGCAGCCTCTGACCAGATGAGGCGAAACAAGCAGCAGGACCCCTGACGAAAAGCTGCCGCAGTTTGAAAGCTCCGAAGCCATCTCTGTATCATGTCTTATCTGAGGGTGTGTATCTTGACACGCCACAGGCGGAGAGAAAGGTTGGGTTAGTGCTTTTCTCCTCAGATAAGAGATGTAAAATGATGCTTGGTTGGTTACTTTCTCTTCTTCCTGGCCAGGTGGACCCATTACAGTATGAACCTGGAGAGGGTTGACTTGATAAATCTACTGTCTGTTAGATATGATGATTCAGCCCCGCTATTAGCATGAGTGATTTCAGCTTAAGGCAGGACTAGCACCTCAGCATTATGGTCACATAAGCACAGGGGGAGCTGCTGATGTGGAAACCAAAGTTAATGTGGAGTGTGATGGCGATGACTCTCAGACCAAGGCTGTTTTTAATCTGTTTCCTCAGAATTATGGCGAAGCTGACATAAATTTGAACGTGAAGACGTAAAGCGCCCCGCGAATCCAAAAGCTAAACACACAAACACTTAAAACTTAGCTTGAAGGAGGGGTTAATGACCCACATGATCAATCTAATCTGTTCATTATGCTTTACATACCCCATAATTAATGAAGAAAGCTCCCAAGCAGCCATTGCAATCCTCACGGATAAATTCCCATGTGTGACTTGAAGACAGAAAGATAACAGAAAGAAAAAGGAAAATAAAGGAAAGATCATGAGGAATGGTTTCTGCTCGGGGGCTTCTTCTCTCGATTTTGATCTAACGAAATGTAATACGTTAAAAACGTTATAAGCCCGGTCAAATGAAGTTTCAGTGTAAAACCTGAGACACTGCCTGACAATATCTGTATGATCAAATGGTTGGAACCCAACCATCAATCTCTATGTGGTTTAGGATGCCAGGCCGGTTTTATGTATGAACGGGGAATGCTCTGCCTAATGTACTCCATTGCAAAGAGTGATGCGGTGCAGGGAAGCGAGTGAGACGAATGGCAATGACTGTCTGTATGGACTGACAGATAGGATGTGGCCCTCATTGCACCACATTAACTTTTAATTATGACTTTCTGGGAGATGCAATTACCCCTTTGAGACGAGACTTGCTAAAGCTCTGCGTGTAGGATGTATCCGTCTGCGCCCAAGTTTCTGACTATCGGCTCTTCTAATTATTTGGCCTAGCCTAATTCTAAATGCCATTTGACCATTCGTGCACTCTACATGTCGTTTTTTTACTCTTCTTTCTGACCTCTAAGGTTTCTCTCCAATACCTCTTTCACGGGAGCCACTGGACTGATCCAAGTGGACCCCTCCGTTTCTCGGATCCTGTCCTCCCAGCTGTTCCATGTGTGGAGCCTGAAGAGAGGTGCTCTGGGCCAACCAGCTTGGGTCACAGTGGGCCAGTGGACCCGTGGTCAATTGGACTCCGATGGAGACATCCTGGGACTGGTGGGAGGGCTTGGGAACAGCCAGGGGCAGGGTCTTGGGGCTGGTGTGAGAGGAGGGGATGGCCAAGGAGATGGTCATGTAGGTGGTCGCTGGAGGCCAGGACTTTCTGTTGAGGGACATCGCCTCAGGGTGGTGACACTTGTTGAACACCCCTTTGTTTTCACTCGTGAGGTAGATGAAGACGGCATGTGTCCAGCGGGGCAACTCTGTTTGGATCCAAAAACCAACCGGTCGGAAATAATCCAAGGTCTCTACAACCAGCTGCACAACCCTAACTCAACAGTGGTGGACTTAGAGGGTGTTGGTAAGTTTTATTTAGAAACGTTTCCATTGTGAGCTGTGTTTAAGCTCCTTGCAGGAAAGCATCTGTTTCTTCTGAAAGGATTGTTCAGTGAAACCATCGAGCTTTATTCTAAAATCTCAACTTTACAATGCAAACTTTTATCTTCACTGCAGTATGGTAAAAAAATGTTTAAAGTTTTATCAATAAGGAGTAATGGATGGTCAGTGAAGTTCTGTGTCAAGGGCATGAAAGAAGAACATGAAAGATGTTCAATCAATAAGAGATGGATTCTGCAGAATCAAAGATACACTACGGTGAGAACTTGGCATCTAACACAGCCAACAGTTTGACAGTAAAACTGAACTTTTAGATTTCTCTTTTGACAAGATGGCCTTTTAAGTGCAAAATGTCTGATCCCCAAGTTTCTCGACATTGCAGAGGGCCAAGCATAAAGAACTGGCACACTGCAGGTTTCAATTAATTGAAATTACAAAAAAGAAAAAAAAAGGTTTGCCAGACAAATTAATGCATGCTTCACATAGCCAGCTGCCATTTTTACAAGAATTTGAGGGGCCGTTAACTTTTTTGGTGTACTTTTGCAGCTTTAATAAATTTAGCCCTAACAGTGCCAGGGTCATTAAATATTTTCCAAGTGAAGTTCCCTTTTTACGATACGTCAGCATTTTTCATGATCCATACTTGTCAACAAATTCCTCTAAATTTGAACTCTTGCACTTTCACAGCACACGTGTGAATTTAAGAGTGGATGCATCTGAAATCACCAACGCTTCTTTTCCTCTTAGACTTACCGGATGACCTGAGGAAGTGCTGCTACGGGTATTGCATTGACTTGTTGGAGAAACTGGCAGAAGACATGGGCTTCACCTTTGACCTCTATATTGTGGGAGATGGAAAATATGGTGCGCTGAGCGGGACCGGACGCTGGACCGGTCTAGTGGGGGACCTGCTCAGCGGAGCAGCTGACATGGCCGTCACCTCTTTCTCAATTAACTCTGCCAGGAGCAGAGTCATAGATTTCACCTCGCCCTTCTACTCCACTAGTCTGGGAATTCTGGTATGCAGACTTTAAATTTTGTCTTAAGTTTTAAGGGATGTGTCAAAAATCACTACCTTTTCCTGTTGCCGTGGCTTTTCCATTGGTTTGCTACTTCCTGTAATTTGTCTCTTTGCTCCCTTAATCCCTACTATCTGGTGAGAAGAACATCATTTTTGGGGCAAAAATTAAGTTTGCTCTCTAATTACGAAAGTTTTAAGTAAAATGCAAGAGTGCATAGGTCAGCATAGCTTCATGTGAAAATAAGAACTGCATTTAAATTGGATTACAAATTAAATTATAAATGATGCCGAATGAAACAAGGCAATTTGTGTTGAGCGATACTTTTTACCGAGATGTTTCCGACTGCAGGGGAATTAAATTCCCAGATTATCAGCCAATACAAAGCGAATTTGAGCTCATGCATTCCTGTCTTGTGACTTTTCCCAACAGGTTCGCAGCCATGACACTGCAGCCCCCATTGGAGCCTTTATGTGGCCTCTCCACTGGTCTATGTGGGCGGGCATTTTCGTCACGCTGCATCTTACAGCGCTCTTCCTCACCTTGTATGAGTGGAACAGCCCCTTTGGCATGACACCTCATGGCAGGAACAGGCTGCGCGTGTTCTCCTATTCCTCTGCCCTCAATCTCTGCTACGCCATACTGTTTGGACGCACTGTCGCCACCAAGGTAAAGAAGCTCTCCTCTGTCTGATAAATCGGCATCACGCAAAGGTGGGGCTGAAAATATAAATTGCAAAGAGAGGTCGGAGGGGATGCACATTATGGAAATGAGTACACAAGGATGGAGAGAAGAAGAGAGAAGAAAAATAAGGTAAAGATGATAGAGATGGCCACGGAGGAGAAAAAGATTGATAGAGGAGAGATTAAGAAGGTAGGCAGTGATGAAGTAGGAGGGTGCAGAGAGGAAAATGCACACACAAAAAGGGGAAGGGGAAAGGGTAAGTGTGCTGACAGAAACTGAAGGAGGTATGATGGGGATGGATGAAGGTGGTGAAGATGGAGTGGTTAGAGGTTAACCGCAAAAAGTATTCAGACACAAAGAGTGAGAAAAGCCAAACCAAAAGGTGGTTTACAGCTCTAAAGACCCACTCCGATCGTTTTAAAAATCGATTATTTAAAATTTTCCTCGGAGGCGTGGAGCAGTTTCTACGTCACAAATAACCTTTTTTCAAACTGTATTTTTCATCTGTTCCCTGATTCACAACAATTTGAATAAAGAAATACTCAGGAATGCAATCTTAAGCTTAATTTTCTTTATATATGTCACAATTTTAATCACACAGGGTATTTAAAAAGGGAGCAAGTGACAATTTAAGAAAACATTTTGAACAAATCTCACTAGACATGGTTGCACTAACTCAGACCAGACAACAACATTCTTGGATGCACCTTCGATTCACTTTCTGCACCAAAATTGTTCCTAGAACCTCCTGTGCACTTGGGGGCCAAAGGCATGGAATGTGAATTGATTGATTTCACATTTATAAAGCAATTTTTTTGCACATTATTGCACAATTGAAGTTATTGACTTAATCATTTTTTAACTTGCTGATGACTGTGCATCTTCTGATAGTGTGCAAAATTTTGATGCAGACCTTTTGCTCAAGACCATAATTTGGTAGCAGAAATGAGCTTCCTTTTTTTGCATTGTTGCGGGAAATATCCCACCATCTCTAGACTTGTGCCTTTCACTGCAAACACTTAAGAAAGCCTCTGTGTTGCCTGTAGTCAGGTCATGCAAGGTTTTCTTTTAGTTATATTTAAATACTGTTTTGTTCTAGTTTCAACAATTTAACACTTTTTAAGTGTTTATCCTGGGTTTAAATGACTGATGCACAACTTATTTAGCTGCAAATAAGTGATTATAATATTATATTTTCAATGACCAAAGAGGCATTTTTTACATTTTTTGTGACTTTTTTTTGTTGTAGATTTCTTCATTAAGGTTAAATTATTATGTCTCAAATGGTGTACTGACCAAAAAGCACTTTTTAATATGTTTCTTTTACTAGTGACCATGAGAAATAAAACAGTGTTTACAATCTATCTGCACACATGTCTGCAGCCTGTATGCAGAGACTTCTAGTACTGACTCACCAATGTATTATTCAAAGCTTTTTCAACATCTGTTTTGGAAAGTGTGTCGAAACGTCGTGATTTGCTTTTGCAATCTCTTGTAATCCGTGCTGCGATAGACATGACTTTGAAAAGACTTTAGTGGGGATGGAACTATTTTACAAAAAGCAAAGGTTTTGTATTTGTCCCTCATTAGGACCCTTGAGTAGACATGGAGTTTCTTGTTGTAGCTCCATGTCTCCATGTAAACAGCTCTGCTGTCTTGCAGAGCTGTTTACAGTTTTGTTTGAATTGTGGTGTCTCTGAACAACACAGGTTGAGGTAGCTCATAGCTTTGGATAACCACTGATCAGAACGTTCATCTATCGCACCGGATCTGCATTGCACTCTGGCTCACCTCTTCAAGCTGGCCACACCCGCTTCCAAAATCACAAGCGAGCGATCTGACATGTCAAATGAACCGGACTGTGAGGGTCAAACATGCTCTGCAGCAGATTGCACTGTGTCACCGCAACCTTAGGGTAACCTGGCAGGCAGGGTTGGATGTTAAGGTGAAAGGACGTGAGTGGGCAAAGAAAGAAATACGGCTTGAAAAACTCTTGTTTTGTGAATAAGAAACATCTTATTTTCAAGTTATTGGCTTAGCATAAATATGTAAAAATAGTGAAGGAATCTTTGCAGTAAGGGCAGTTCAGAACCACGTCAGATTTGACTGATTGTTTCAGTGTCACATTTATGCACACATTCAGCTGTGGCACACTTGAGTAATGACTCTGTCCCTGCATTCTTTGTCTTTAGAAGTGCTCCTAAATCCATCATTAGAACGTGTGCATTTCCTTTCATTTTTCCACCCAGCATTGTCACCTCCTTAGCTTCTGGGTCTCTTCTGTGAGCATGCAGCCCGTCATGTTTCCATTTTCATGCATAATCACTCTGCGTCCCTAGAGGAAGCTACACAAGCATCTGAGGTGGGATCCAGGCAATTAAAAAGGCTTTCCCTGTGACTAAAAGTTTACACATTTGGTTTCTGCAAGTGGAAATGTGTCAGTTAACAGTTGTGTTCATTAGCAGCCTGGTGACCCGTTTAAATGCCCCTCAGCGGTAATCTGAACCCGTGGGTGCTGAGTCAGAACCAAACGGTGATGTTTGCTTATACCCCTGGAGGAGGAGAGAACAAGACGGCTGATTGCTGAACCTTCCCCGTGAAGTTTAGTTTTAATATTCAATATAATCTTTCCATACATCCATTAGCCATACCCACTTTATTCTGCAGAGAGTTATGGGAGCTGGAGCTTATGCCAGCTGACAATTGGCAAGATGCTGGGTTCTCCCTGCCACATGTAGCCTGGCCAGAACCCCACTAACAAAGAGAGACAAAAAGCCTTGTATGCTCCAGGGAATGTTAAAACAAAACCCCACAAAACTGAAAAAATGTGGGCCAATCACAGAAGTAAAACAGCATAAATGCCATTGTAAGGGACACATTGTTAGATTTATGATCATCAGTTACATTAAATCTGATATTTACAACAGGTAAATTAATGTCTCCTTATTGCCAAGAAGCATAAACCAGAGGTACCAGAGATGCTGCAGCAACAAAATGCGTATTCATTAAGCAGAGGCATTCGTCCAAAGTTATTAACAAGATGCATCATGGGAAAAGTGCCCTTGTGCTCATAAATGTTTTGCATTATTTATTATTTCTATTTCTATTTGTTATAAATTATTTTTGTGTTTGCTTACTTGGTTGGTTAGTTAAAAGGTTCAGCTTATAAGCGGGAAAAGAAAACCTACCCTAGTACAACATTTCAAGACTAGAGTTAATTTAGTGATGGAAAGATTAAAATAATATTAAGAAAATCAACACCATAAAAATCAAAACTTCTCAACATTTTTTAATAAGTCGACAGTATACTGTTGTCAAAGCTATTGTAGTTAATCATCTTTGTAGTTTACATAGTCTATATTAAGGAACACAATCACTGTTTTACAATTAAAAACTTCACCAAGAGTATTATTCGCACATATTATTATTGCTTATTGCCAAAAATAAAGAATGTTTTGTTTTTTGACCCTAAGAGATTGTTTTTCCTTATGATTTCTAAATGTCACAGGGTTTAATTGTCATGGGTTTTTTTTCCACTTTGTACAGTTTTACACCTTCCTTTACAATTAACACGTAAGCTGTGTAATATTTATACTCCGTGTGGGAACAGCTGTGGATCCTGTCAGACTTCAGACTCGCTTAAACAAGGTTCTTTAGCAGACTTTTGGCAAAGAAAAAAGGAAAATGAAGCTGGATTTTCACATTTACATCCTCCTAAAAGCTCCCTTTTGAGAATAAACATCCTGTGAATGTGAACTGCTGTCTACGCCAAACTGTCAAACTCATGGTTTAGAATGACTAAAGCTTCTATTTCAGACATCTCTTGATGAGCTCAACAATGAACATTTATTTATTTTTTCTATGTACCATGAGCTCTACTATGCTGACATTGTAGGAACTGCAGCTCTGAAGTGATCATTTTTAGGTTTTAATGCAACTTTAATGAAACATATTTTTGGCTCTTTAGTCCATTCAGTTTAACGCAGATCAGTTCAACTCATTCACTCATTGAAAACACAATAGACTGAATTGCACCGATCTGATTTATTTAAATTCAATTTCCTTTCTAGTTTTATGGGGGTTTTTTTCGCTCTGTGCTTTAAGGTATTGAATGTTTGTAAATGAATCAATAATTTAGTGAAGGGGAAACTACTGAGAATAAAGGTGGATTCAATTATATTGCAGTTTTCATCAACATGGAAGCTTAAAGCGCTAAATGAAACATAAAATGTTAACAAAGAACAGCTGAAAATAGAAGTTTTCCCTGTAAAGTTTGTTGGATGGATAACGATTTCTATATAGAAAAACTCACAAATGTAATTATGGGTTTAATGTTCTTTATATATCTCCTCCATCATTAGAAAAATTACCCAAAAACTTATTAAAAACACTATTTTCATTGGAGTGGGTCTTTTATTATGTGCTTGAATCAGAGAGAAGCTTAGCTGTGACTGTTTTGACAAAATACAAATGGCATGAAAACGATTACAAAATCTCGATTTCCTCTTAGTTTTGAGTCTGTAACTGGTAATGATTTTTTTTAGCATAGTGAGATTATACAGCAAAGATCACTGCTGTTGCTGTTGATAAAAAAAATAGCAAACGTTGTTTTCTATTGCTCTGTGAATGAGCATAATATAACTTATCGGGACATTTATGTTCTGATAATTTATCTCAGGATGACAACATATTGTACTTGATACTGCTATAGAGAAGGTTTGAATATTACTCTAAACTCCATGATAACACACAGAAGTTTGTCTGTGTTCAGAAAAATTCTGGCACATCCTGTCATCTATTTAATCAACACAGGTACTTCAGGTTTTTCATTGCCCTGACTATATCGCTAATTCCAGTGTATTATTGCATCATTGGATTTATTGGGGTATTTTTTTTATATAATATGAACACATGCATGCATACATGGTAAAAAGTAGAGGGCTGAGGATGGGACCTTGGGGAACTCCACTTTTAATTCGTACTGCTCTCATGGGTAATCGCACATAAAGATAACGCTTTCCGTTTTAAAAAACTGTAATATTTTTCTAAAATGCTTGAGATAAAAATAATGTATGTGTTTAAATCTTATTCTTATTACTTTAATGAGAATTTGATAATTATTAAGAGAGTGCTGACAGTATCACCACCATCTGTGCTTTGATCAGTAACAGATTCAAGTGCATCAACATGCTAATGACTGAGTTTTGTCCAATTAATTTAAAAAAATAGTTATAAAACTCAAAAAATCTGCAATCTACTAAAAGCACAAACAGAAGCGCTTTTCACCATGTTGGTGAGAGAGGCTGAATGAGAGGCTTTGAGAAATGTGTAATTACTTTTTGCTTTCATATTTAATGAAATGCTTGGATCAAATTGAATGCCTGAATTGGCTGTAATTGCCACTCTACTTTCCCTGCAACAGAACTGGAAGCATTTTGAAAGTTGATATGAATAGTGGTTGTGGATGTGTTTAATGTGGCAGATTCATCTCCAAACAAACAGCACATGTACACATGTAAACATATATTTCTTCCAGGATTTACTGTGCAAGAACAAACATTTCTTTTCTGGAAGAGAGATCTCTTTAAAAAAAATAATAAGGTGGATTTTTTCCTCATAACAACCACGTCTTACTCCCTTTCTCCCTTTTCAATTAACCAGCTAATTGTGCTGAGCCTGACACACTCAAAACACCTTTGTAATCATGAGGTATTACCTTGTTTGTATAATTAATGTCATAATCTCAAGACCAAGAAATCTATTTATTTTCTTCTTTTAAGTGTGTTTTAATTCAAACTATTATGAAAATATGATTTCCTTGTGAATTTATTCCCATAAGAAAATCATTTATTCATTTATATCTGTATAAAGTCCCACTTTTAACCCCTTCACAAGCCTCACATTGTTCCTTTACTTTTTTGTTTTCTTTTTAGTCTGTTAAAGGTGGACTAATGTTTCTATCTTAAATTATTGCTTTGCAGCATGACTCAGGTCTGCTTGGAGTCATAAATCATTCTGGTTCAGGATTTTCAGTCAGTATGCAGTTTTCACAGTTTGTTGTTACAGCCAAGCTGCAAATCAGTCCCAGACCATTATACTGCCACCGCTACATCAGATGTAATGTTGTGTACACCTTCTACTTTTGTCTCATCAGCCTGTAGAACTACTTTTGTTCAGCGGTGTCTTTCTCCTCACACTGCATCCATTTCATTCCTGGCTCTTTCGATCTGTTGAATTATGAACTGTAATCTTAGTAGAGCCAAGTGAGGCCCGCAGTGTTTTCATTTAGGTTTGGCAGATTCTCCTGAAAGGTTCTAAATGGTTACACATTTCCTCTGTGTGTTGGTGATGGCTCTCACCGCCCAAACCTCTAGAATTGGCAATGAAACCCTTTCAGATTGATGCACAAAATTGACTTTTTTCCTCATCTTTTCATATGTAAAATGTAATGTGCTTCTATTTTTTTGGGGAGCTTATTTTGCTCTTTTTGTCATCAAACTGCTCCAATAAATGGTTTCTTGAGCCAACAGGCCGGGCAATAATCAGACTTGATTGGAGCAAGTCAAATCAAATTTAGGCTATTCATTAGGATTTAGCTAAATCAAGCTCTGGCATGTTTGAACAGTATTATGCTCCCCAATGGGAGTCGTTGAAAATTTTTGTTTAAATAATGTGTTTTATTTGAGCAATATAAACATTTAGTTTATGAGGTGATTCATTTAAATGAGAAAAATTAGTGAAAATAGAAAAAGAAAGTCTACAAAGCTTTGATATTTGACTTTCTGCTACAAATGTAAAACTTTTTAGGTATTTCAAAGTAACTCTAGTGATCTTGCTGGTAAAAAGTGACCCACTACCATGTTAGTTGTAAAAAAAAACAACCTAAAAAGTGACCCACTACCATGTTAGTTGTAAAAAAAAAACCTTAATCTATCCTTTTACAGTTAGACATTTTATGACCTTTCTTAAAGAGCCTCCATCATTAAAAAAAGTGATGGTTTGTTTTTGTTTGCATGTGGCCTGTACGACACTGGGGTACGAAGCTTGTCTATTATGGGGCATTCTTGACCCATGAGTTATAAACTCACCAGATAGTTCAAACGCCACAAACTTTCCAATTCACATATACACACCTTCACACACACACACACACACACACACACACACACCAGATCTATCTGAGATCTGAGGCTGCAGCTGGGTCAATAAAAGACAGTTCTGTCCCTGAAAAAAGAAAATCTGTGTGCTGCACATGTGGGAAATACATTTGTAAAGCTCATTCTCTCAAATACAATATAAACATTTCAGAAGTTATTGCCTTACATATTATATAATAGCCACAACATATATATACTTTATAAAAGAAAGCTGTTATGACTGTTGGTTTATGTTGAAAAAAAAGTGCAATAATGTTTACTGGTGGTTGTCTTTTTGTATTGTGTAACAAAAATAAATTAAATTGAGTTGAATTCATAATAACAGGTTGTTTCATCATGCACAATAGATTTTAGATTTTAAATTTTGCATTGGTTTGGGGCTTTGGTGGTGAAGGCAATTTTTGAGAGCAAACAAAATGTTAAGACCGCACAAGAGTTAAGGTTGAGAAGTCCATTAATCATATGACTTTGAAACTTCACTGAAATATTAAAAATAGTTGTTCTATTCTCACACTCTCAAGAAGATCTGCATCTGTTTAATGTTAACATAAATTAGTCCAAAACTAAAAAAAGAAAAGCAAAAAGCTTTGGTAATTCAACTGTACACCTCCTCTTTGCAGACTCCTAAATGCTGGACGGGCCGCTTCTTGATGAACCTTTGGGCCATTTTCTGCTTACTGGTGTTGTCCAGCTACACCGCCAACCTTGCAGCAGTCATGGTCGGGGAGAAGACCTTTGAGCAAGTTTCTGGAATCCACGATGAAAAGGTTAGACTGAGACCAGAACCTTGGAGCTTCATGAATGTCAGCAAAGCAAAAAACTAATCTTACACAAGGACGAGCTAATGAGTGGAATTACAAAAAAGAGGACTATTCCTTTCATATTTTATAGCTCAGGTTGGAAGTTTAGAGCAGTGAATTTGGTATTTCATTCTTTCTTCATCACCTCCATCATCATCATCATCATCATCAACGACCCCTTGTTGCCTCCACAGCTGCATCACCCCTCCATGGGCTTCCGTTTCGGGACAGTTAGGGAGAGCAGTGCAGAGGATTACATGAAGAAGAGTTTTCCAGAGATGCACGACTACATGAGGCGCTTTAACCAGCCCACCACCCCGGAGGGCGTACACATGCTGAAGTAAGTAACAAGCACATTCATTTACACCCCAAAATGTCATTTAAACATATTTACAGTAATTAAAAGGCTATTAAGACCTAAACACTCTTGTCATATTTACATGTGCAGCTGTCTGCTCCCAGTGCATTCACTTTTCATGTGCAGCCTGCTTAGCTATTCTTTCTAATGACAAGAAGAGCGAACAACAGATTTATGGCTGTCACAGGCCATTTCTGTTCGGAGCATCTCTGATGTTTGAATACAGATGAAGAGGGCTTGTCTTTCATAACTTACTGATGCAGTTTTAGTGCCAAAGACTTAGAGAGTAAATGCAAATACAAATTCTAGGTAAAATATGTTTCTGCACGGCTCTTTTTGACCGGTTTTTACTCTCTGCTTGATTTGTAAGGAGACCCTTTAAATTTTGTGCACTTTATAATAAGGAGCTGAAAGCAGACGCATTTATCAAATCCTTACCATTTTTGAGCGAAAAATTAATTTTTTGCTCAAAAGAGGTGCTGAATCTGGGAAAGAATAAAACCAGAGACAAAGTAGAGCTTTCAGTGATGAAGAAAAATGATGAGAGATGATGGGTAGGAACAGATAGGAGATAAAAGCAAATATTCTTGGACATGGAATTGGCATAAATTGTTCTGATGACTTTTGTTAAACAGAGAAAAGATTTAGTTTTAGCTTTGCCCAAAAATATAAAGAGTTCAGCAAACAGAGCAGCATTCCTCTGGGAGACGTAACAAAAAAAGCAAAAGGATGAACTGGTCTATTCTTTTATTCTTTTACAGCTGATTCACCTTAATTTTGTCAAAGCAGTGCTGCGTAGCTCCACGGAGGAATATTAATTATATGAAGATGGCAAAAAATATACATGTGACATACAGGAAGTCTTAAAAAGATTTAAAAAAATAAATGAAATACTATTTTAGAGCATGTGCTTAGTGTGGAAGAGTTAAAAGGAGCTAAAGGTAGAGATATTTTTGATTTTGAAAAGGTAATTGACAAACATAATCACAAGTTCTCATAATATGCCTTAAAGCATTTAGCTCCATTTATGTAATAATCAAGTCTTTTGTCATGCATTTTGAAAAATATCTTACTCATTGTGGTATTCTTTATCTTTAAGGGTCTTACTCTTATGCTTTTTATACTTCTATGGCACGTCACTTTTTGGTCACGTTAACTTATTGATTTTGTTGTTACTGTTTTTTACTTGTTACTGTCAAACCAATTTTAACACTCGTGACTTGACTCCTATATATTTTATATTTTATGTTACAGCAGTTGTAGGCCTTAAATATGCCTTTAAGGTTTTTTGCCTTAGGTTAAGATTATGTTATTACTTTCATTATAAGGTCTGTTCTTCTCTGCCAGCCAACAGTCAAAGCGTCTTTTCCTCTTTGAAAAGATGGGGGAATATCTTTGCTCTCTGTCTGCTGGCTGGCGCTGTGCATCTCATCAGCTCATCTCCAGCTATCTATCTTTCCTGGTGTTCTCATTGCCAGATCATTGTTTTCTTTCTGTCCCACTGAAACTCTCCCTAAAGCTCCGTACATCTCTGAAAATCGGTTAACCCTCTGCTCTAAGTGCATGCGGACCTCTGCCACCATTTCATCACCAGTTGACATGGTTCCCGTCAGCCCGTCCTCCTCTACCAGATTACTGTCAACATGAAGTTCTCCACCATAAATGTCGTGAAAGTGGGGGCTATGACGAGTAAAGGGAGACCCAACATGATCCCAGTCAGTTCTCTGGCAGTGGCTGAATCAGCTCAAATTTATTCAGGGATTTCTTTTGGCACTAAGCGAAAACTGCACTGCAGTGATCCAGCCAAGATGGTACAAATGCGGGGGGACTTTTCCCCTTGGAAAATAATGTTACAGATGCAAAGGAAATGTGCTTAACCCACTAAAGACCCACTTCGATTATCATTTGATCTATGGCATGAGCAGTGGTCTTTTAATTATGATTATGCCGTTTTTAGCCAAAAAGCAAAAAAAAAAACGTGTTGTTTCTGCAGAGCAGCAGGAGTTCATCAGAAATTTGCATCAGAGCTGTGGGCGGGACAATTGGCATGGAGCAACCACTTCCCCTCTCCCCTACCCTTTGCTGAGAGCTCTCTGTTCACACGCTGCTTGTTAGCTCACAGCCTCTAATTCACCAAACCCAACATTATGATGCAAAAATAAACGCAGAACAATATTGAAGCCATCAGTTGTTTAGAGCCAGATACCAGTTCGGATGAGAAAAACAAAGGCGTACTTGAATCTAGTCGTCTACAAGTGGATGCATCAGAATGGAGCAGAGCAGGGAGCTTGTGGCCCACCCAGCATATTTTCTATGTCACAGACAAACTCTATTTCAAATGGCATTTTTCTCATCTGCTCCTGATTCAGGATTTGAATTAAAGGGTTAAATTTCTTATTATGTCCTCCATCAGAAAAATGCTACACCAAAAAGGAAAACACCAAAAACACTGTTTTCATAGGTCTTCAAGGGTTTATAAAATGCTGCAATTCCTTATATGACCACCAGAGGATTGTGGCAAAGGGAGCAATTTTTCTGTCGACTCCTAACTCAAAAAGTCTAATTTCACACTCAAAGCAAATTAATGAGTCAGTTTTCACGATTATCAATTTATTTGCCATCAATCAATCTTTTGAACCCGCTGAATCCCTTTTGGGGTCATGGAGCTGCTGGGGCCAACCCAACTTCTCTTGACAGGTTGCCAGTCTGTTGTAGGCCTGCTTCATACCTTTCACAAAAACTGTGTGGTGGGGGTTAGATTTGTCATTTTTTACATTCAGAGTCCTTTAGGCGACATTAAAAATGATCCGTTCTGCACTCGCAGCTGCATGTTGGGAGGCGTTAAATACTCTGTTGAACTGGTTTATCTCTCCTGAAAATGTTTGCATTTGCTCCACATTTAACATGTAAAGCTCATTGAAAATGCATGCAATGTCAGAAAGCTGAACTGCTAATATAATCCTGCTCAAAATATGTGCGTCTTATGATGAGCGTCAGATAATTCCACTCACTGTCAGTGCGTCTGAACATGTTTTGTACGTTTTCAAGAAAAATAACGGTTAAAAATGCATTTTCTCATGGTTTTAATCAATCTTTTCATCTGTCTCATATTTTGGATTGTTTTTTTTTATTCCGAAAAGAAATGCATAGAGCTAAATGATGAAATTGAACTAAAATAATGTTTTCTCTCAGGTCTCCCCTTTTTGTCATACGTTCCTACAAAGGTGCTAAAGCTCTCTCTGCTATTTGCAGAAAAAAAATCATTCAAAAACGTAAAAAATTACCAGTACTGTAAACAGAAATATCATGAAAGTGAAGACATCAAAGATGCCAAAGATCAATCCCAGCTCCCCACACTGTGACCCTCCAAACTGGCAGAGAGGCTCCAGCAGATAAGCTGTGTCCTACTAAAAGCAAAGTCATTTTTAGGCTCCCAGGGTCTGAAGTCAAATAGTTTATGTGACGAGAACGTATCGTTACACAGCAGGACTTTCTAAATATTCAGTGGAGACCAAGTACGTTTCCATCAGGACTTCAACAAGTGTAAATGGATGTGTCTTAATTCTATGGCTTTGCCTTGTTCCCTTTACATTTGGAGGAGTTAGAAAGTCTCCTTTATTTTTCAAACATAAGGGTAGCAGACCTTTTCAAAATAAAGTTTATAAGGGTTTTAAAGGACAAGAAAAATAACTAAAATTGAAAATTATATAATTGCAGTGTCTAGAATCATAAGAATGGCCACTTGGTAATGTTTATCATCTTAAAGCATGACATTTATAATTTTAGAAAAAAAACAACTCTTATTTTGGTTAAACTTGCTGAC
The DNA here is from genome assembly GCF_053564925.1 of Oryzias latipes. Classification (NCBI taxonomy): domain Eukaryota; kingdom Metazoa; phylum Chordata; class Actinopteri; order Beloniformes; family Adrianichthyidae; genus Oryzias; species Oryzias latipes. The sequence goes on from NC_136258.1 coordinate 25,488,349, forward strand.
GAGACCCTTCCTGTTTATTTTTCACATCAGTCTGGCTTGTTTGCACTTTCGACCGCTTAAAAGACAAGAACCTATGTTATTAAAACTAAATTTTATAGACTTAAACATAAGTTAAACTGAGCTTACACATATCAGCAAACCATGCTTACCTTAAACTAATGAAGAAGAAAGGAAACCAATGACATGACTAACTTAACCCTGGAGAACCCAACAACAGCTTTCTTTAGGGTTTTTAAAGTTAATTAAACACATGTGCTTTTTGTTTGTTCATTTTGGGAAGTAGCAATTAACAGCTTTGCAAATAAAAACATAAAAATAAATAGAAAGATTGAAAAAATATTACACTATGAAGAAAAAAAACAAGGGCCAAATTTGACACCTTGGGTTCTCCAGGATGAAAATCCTAACCATAAACAGATGGTAATATCTGTGAATGGTCAAATGAAATGCATTCATTCTGTAAACCCTTTTTTCAATTTAAAAACCATGTACCTTTTTTAGTTGAGTTCATGCTCCAAACCAGCGCAAAGAAAAGAATGTAACCAGACATGATGGTTTATCAGCTCAAATATTTGACATCAACTGACTGTATTTCATCAAAGAAGATCTCAAATACATTCTGAAACTTCCTGCTTTGATCACATTCTATGTCATTTTTTACGCGAAGTGATGTTGACACTTTTATTCGTTTTCAAGTACAGAGGTTACCAAAAAAAAAAGTTTACCGCCATGCACACTGTTTTATCACAGCACATATCGCCACAGCTGAAACTGCACATCGCCTCTCGGACAGAATCCTCCCTTTTTCCAGCGCAGGCAGAGATGCTGCATGAGATGGAACATGTGCTGACTTAGTGATACTGGTTGGGGGATTCAAAGCGCTTGTTCAGAGAAAGAGGATGATGAAGGCAACGTTTGTTTCAGTGCAAGGCGAAGCAGAAGTCAAAGAAACAGCAGCGGAGAGAGCCAGAGTGAGGATGTAAAATACTGTGTTGGCAAAGCTACTGACCCCAATACTGATTTCAAATGTGAGTGGGGGGAAAAAAATCCCAAACTGTCTCCTGATGAGACAGACTGGCGAGAGTTACACCTGCTGCAGCACAGAAATGTCAAGGCTCCATGAAAGAGAAAACCCAACACAAAAAAACAAATTCTGTCCCTGTGTACAGTAGAAACATTTAAATTGAAGTTTGGCTGCAAACTCTGATGACATTAAATCCATATGCATGCTCATGCCCTGGCATTATTATTCCAAGGCCGTGCATTGAATACCCTCTTTAGTCCCACAAGTAGTCTGTACCCTGTTCCTTATGTGCCTGCTGTTTGACAGGTCTAGACAAGGAAAACAGAATTCCGCTCTTCTGCCAGCATAGCAAATACTTTGCAAAGATAACCTTTTTTTAGCAGTTAGGATCCAGAATAACTTAAATGTTCATGAGTTTGATTAGACTGTTTGATTTTTTTAACTCACTTGGGCTGTTTATAGGTGCTGCGCTTCAGTTAAGCCTTAGTCATAACTGCCCTAATGGGTGGATGGGGGCTGTTCGCGGGCAAAAAATGGACAAATCTGTACGAGGCATGAAGGGGATCTACATGAAATGTTAAGATCCCAGACCACTGGGTGAGGCCGTAGGGCAAAAATGTTCATGTACATTTTTTCTGCAGGCAATGGGTCATTTATGCACTTATGCAAGACTTAATAAGGGGGAAGTAGATGAGACCAAATTGATCTCTATGATTCATGTTGTTAATTGAATCAAATCGAACTATTATACCATTATAAAAACCTTTTTACAATTAAATAAATTGATGAAAATCGATCTTGGAAAATACCATTTGTATTGAGACACAGTAGGTTTATTTTATTCTAACGTAAGAACAACAAAGTGCATCAAAGCGGACAACACACATGTGATAACAGCAAAAAATGATCAGTCCATCATCCCAGTCCAATGTGTGAAAACACAGAATTTAGCAAAGACATGTGACCAGTCAGTGTTGTAGAATGTTCTAATAATTGTTTTGATGTGAAAAATAACTGTGGGCTAAACTAAATGAAACTTAAACTTTATGGAACTAAAATTCAATTGGATTTGACATTAATTCTTGTTTACGTGTTTGTTTGTACACACATATAAATGACACTTGATTATGTTGTAAAAAATACAAGGAATCTGGAAAACTTCAGAGTCACACTTGTTGAAGTTTTGGCTAAAAATCTCCAAGATCAAAGATAGCTTTGCTTCAGGGCAGAAGATTAAAAGCAGGTCCTGAAATGGTAACTGTCCTAATTTATGGTTACTGTGGTGCAGAGGTAGAGTGGTCAACCTCTGATTGGAATATTGCAGGTTCCATTCCCAGACTTGCCCACTCATGTATCAAAGAGTTCTTGGGCAAGACACTGAACACTGCACTTTCTAATTATAGGTTGGCGCCAGCGTAAGGCAGCAGAGCCTCCATCAGTGTGTAAATGTCTGTATTCATGGGTTAATAGGACTGTGACTGTAAAGCACTTTGGTCCTGCAAGACAGGTAGAAAAGCGCAATATAAATATACACCTTTTACCATTCCACCGTTCGCCTTGTATTTCTCCTCCTAATTTTAAGTCTTTGAGAACGAGGAAGTGGTAGGACCTTTTGTTCTTATGCATGTGATACGTGATTGTGTGGACATTCCCATCCAAACTAGCTTGTTGGTCTTTGACCCAGTGTGTTGTGCTTTCTGAAACCGATCTGCTGCCCGTCATGGTCAGCAACACAGCAACAGTCTATAATTAGGGTTCAATTAGGGTCAATTGGATCAATACTCCTGGAGCAGCGAACCTTTCTGCAGAGAGTATGTCTTATCAGTCTGCTACAGCGCCTGTTGGTTTAGCTAATGATGGGTGTTATAGCGCGCTAGACTGCAGGTAATCTTCTCGGGTTAAATGACAGGGTGACACGAAGCACCGCACTCAGGATTGGTGCTCTTTGGGTATTGCTTCTCTAACTCTGATTCTCTTGTCTCCTGATGTGTGTCTGTGTTGGTGGTGAAGGACAGATCCTCCTGCGCTGGATGCATTCATCATGGACAAAGCCCTTTTGGACTTTGAGGTCTCCATCGATGCCGACTGCAAACTGCTCACTGTGGGGAAGCCTTTTGCCATTGAAGGTGCGCACACATTCATGCCTCTCTAATGGCCTGTTGATCTTTGTCAGGAGGTGCTCTGTTAAATTAGCTTTAAACCTTTTGGATTCTGTGTTATTGTCTCAGGATATCGTAGTTCTGTTGAGCTCTGCCTTCTGTGTTTCGATGAAAGCTGTTTCACTTTATTTTTTGTATATTTTACGCTTTAAATGGAAGTTAAATTTAGGTCTTCATGTGTGAGAAATCTATTTGTTCCTGCAACATTAAAGAAATCATCTCCAACATGACTAATGAGAAAAACAACAAACTGCCTTAAACAGCAGCTTTTATCTCAACAACTCAAGTGAAATAATGAGAAAGAAAATGAAAAAGCAACCAATTTAAACTAAAAGTGTTATATACAACAAGCTTTAGAGTAATACCAGCAAGAGAGTTATCTGCCAGGTCAACTATAGCGAGAGCCAACAAGATCTGAAAGAACTTTTGTGATGTTACCCTTAAATATCAAGCATTGAGGGTCAATTAAAGGCAAGGCAGAGAAGACGGCCATCTGACTTTGCAATTAATAAATCAATCACTAAATATCTGCTAAATAAAACAGTGCCAGCTTAATTAACAATTAAAGACATGAAGCTTTTTTGAGGACATCTGAGGAGCTGAAGCTGGGAGGATTAGCTCTTTTTATCGTGGTTCTACGAGCAGCGACTAGCAGTGAAATGATCTTGTGAGTACTCAAGGAACCCAGTCCTGCCTTCAACATCCTTTAAAAATGTTTCTGTGAACATGCACCTACAATTTAAAGAAAGGACAGATGATAAATTATTTTAGGGATAGAGGCAGAGGTAAAATCTCAATGTCATTTCTGTTAACAAAAGCGATTCTTCTTCACACATTACTATGAAGGGAACAGCTCCCTTTGATTACATCATGTTTGAATTTTTTAAGAACCAGCAACAGTCAAAAGGGACACTTTTTTTATTTAATATTGCATTGTGAGATATACACAATTCTCCCCGAAAAGACAAAAAACGATCAGCTTCCTTCAAAATAAATAGATTTAAGGGGAAATAACATAGGCTTGATGTCAAACCTTCTTAACACTCTTTGAACTACCATCACTTTTCTTCCATTTGTGTTGGGGTCTCCTGCATAAATCAAATGTCACTGAAATTGCAACAGAGAAAAGCAGTGATACAAAGGTCTAAAGCCGCTTCTTTTGCGCGTCAACGCTAATTTCCACTGGCCTGTCCAGGGTGAGCCTCTGTTGCATTTAGACACAAAACAAAGGAATATTAATTAAACAATTGGAAGGTTTACACCGCCTCGGTCCTGTCTACGTCTTATGTCCACCCTACGCAACGCAACACAAGGTTTAAGCAGGAGTTTCATTTCGAGTCTGCTAATGCGTCAATTTCATGGTAAAAAGCCAGAGAAACAGGTGCAGCTTTCAAAATAAAAAATGTCCATTGTACTTTCAGAATAAAACTTTATAAATTTTATTTCATATTTACGGTGTAGTGTCCACACAATAACAAATGTTAACACCCCACTGTGTCCATTTTCGCCATGAAGTCAAAAGTTTGATTTTGAAAGTACCAGAAACATAACATCTTTCATGACACAAAACACATGATTTCAAGGACTCGGAGAGGAAGGATAGGACATTGGGGCCTGATTGCCAAAGTTTCGGATGTTGAGGACATGGGAATAGAAGGACAAATTCCTCCTCCGGGAGTCAGGAGGGAGAAGGGACGGACCGGAGACGCAACAGAGACAGTGTAAACTGACCGAAAGTCTTAAAACTGACTCTTCAAGCAAAGAAACGGAGATGCATCATAGATGGACCAGTGGAAATTAAGGGTTAGAAACATCAAAGCTACAGAAGCCCTGAAATATAAATCACATCAACAAATCACCTAACGCAAAAACATAAGAGAGATGAAAATGACTGGGGGAAAAAGGGAAAACAAATAATTAAAGAAACAACATTACATTTAGAAAATTCCAGAAACCAAAACACAATTACAAAAAAATCATTGCTGATTGGATTATGATATCCAGTATTATTTCATGCCAAATAACTTTTGGTTGAAATGATGTATAAACATCCTCCAATCAGCGTTGGCCTATAGTACCTACCTTTTCCGGTTTTCCTTTGTTTTGTTTGTTAACATTTCTTGCTGATTTCTGAAAATTGCTTTTGTTTTCCGAAATGTGTAATTGTCATTGTGACCCCTAATATGCTTTAGTGTATGATTTCTTGGGGATATTTGCGCTTCAGGGCCACCGTACAAAGGGGCTTTTCTTCACTTCAGAATCCACTGGAATTGTGTTAACTACATTAACGCAATAATTCATAGCACAGCAACACTGGATAAAATAAAAGGGTTCATTTATGAACGTGTGCACATGCGCCACACAACAAACAACTTGCCATAGAATACTGATTTTAGAAGTATGGATATGCGCCAACACACATACGTTCAGTTCCAGCACTTCAGTTGTCTGCATGACTGACAGCATAAGAAGTGTGTGATGCCACAGGGTTTTCAATGATTTATTATTAATAACACAACTCTCCATAAGAAAACTTTGGACTTAATGATCAAAGATTTTGAATAAGTGTAAAACAAAATGTAAACAAATCAACTGCCAGTCAAAAAAAAAAAAGACAGCTAATTAGCCACACAGGGGGTTATTGTGTGCAAGTTCCTTAACATTGCTGCATGAGGGTGTATGTGTCAATGTTTTTTTTATTTATTTTTGAGCTGCTTTTGTTTTCCACTTGGATTTCTGACAGGAAGGGCATTTTTTTGTTCAGTCCGATAATCATCATGTGCACCATTGCTTCCCCGATTTGGCCAAGTAACATTTCCACCTCACATCTTGGTCAAATACATTTACGCAGCTCTGCCTCCTCATCCATGCAGACAATTCCCAAAACTATTCCACTTAAAACAAAACAGAATCTCCAGAACATCTCCACAATGTCGGGTTTATGGATAAAATTCACAAACGTGTCGTCCTTCACTGCATCCAACACCAGTTCCAGCTTTAAGTAAGCCAATCCACTCCTTTTTCATCTTGATATAAGGCTTGGATACTACTAATACATTTCCAATATGGTATTGGACATGGCAATTTATCATTTTACATAGCTTTAACAGTCTTGTATGATTGAAGCAGAAATTGTGCTCGCAGCTGCAGTACTATAGTGGCACCAGGAACAGTTGTACACACAAGTCAAGCAGTGAATTATATCACTTGTAGAAATAAAAGCTGCTGACGACGTGCCAGAACAGATTATGTCTTTGCTCTGATTCTTTCTGGTTATGAACAGTATTTTCTTCCAATTTGATGAAAGGAAGCTTCCTATTACTATTCTGGTAGTATTCTAATGCCGTGCCATGTGCACATGTAAACCTTCTGAAGGTCAGAGTGATGGGACATTTCTGCTGGTATGACAAATTCTTTGGATTTATCAAACGTTTTCAACTTGATTCAGCTTAGTCACGACAGGATTTCTGCAGGGAAAGGGAAAGCATGCATGCTTATGCTTTCTGTGCATGCATATTACAGTACGGGGGTGTGCTCAAGTGGGTATTCGTGTCAATCGTTTCTCCTTGTATCACTGAGACAAGCGAGTGCTTGTAGTAAGAGTTGCCACATGGGGCCAAAAGCTAACTTTAAAGCTCCTTCTGTGTCTGTCAAAGTGTAGCCTTAGAAAGACCCCACATTTCTGACTCGCTGTACATTCTCAGTGCTCTGGAGATTATCTTCTGCTTTCTTCGCTGCATGAGACAGAATGAGCTGATGCACTGCTCATGATTGTGCAGATGGGAAAGTGGGTCTCATTGATATATAGAGTGGGCCAGTCTGATGAGTACTTGAGTTATACTTGATGTGAACAGTAGAAAAAGCATCTACAGTGGCATCAGGGGCTATTTCCCTTTACAGTACGTTCAAGAAAGAGTACAATGGTGGAGGAAAAGGCTTCATAGTCGTTAAAAAAAAAGAAAGCCCAGGAAATGACCCGAGCAGGAAACAGAAAGGATGGGAAATAAAGTAGGTGGGAAAAAAGAACAACAAAGGTAATAAAAATGATGGGGGCTGAGGGAGGTGGGAGTTCAGCATAAGGAGATAGAGGGCTTTCATTTGCCCACTGCCAGTTTGTGCCTTTCTGCATGGCGAGTGATAAAAGAGCCAGCCAACAGTGTCCCCTAATCAAGACAAACCTTCACCCCAAGCCAATAGGCTGAGGAGTGGGGGGAGAAAAGGGAAAGAAGTGTTATGTGGTCCATGTGGAGCAACATTTATAGAGCAGTTTGTGGTCCAGAGATACCGAGGTTGAACAATGTGGAATCGCTGCAGGCGAGGCGCTCTGTTGAAATCTTCTGGCTGCTTAACTGGAGAGAGATGCGGAGGTGTAGCTGCGCGTCCGTTTTCACTGAGTGCCGCTGGGAGATGTTTACGACAGCCCAGACACACCCCATTAATAATATTGCCAGTGAACAAGAAGCTCTGCCTGCTTGCTCATATGTGTTTGCGGAGTGTAGGTGATTGTGAATATACCCCTGTGTGCATAAGTTCAGTCAAGCAGGACGGAGTGTGTCTGAAGATGAAAAGGAGGATGGCAGAAGACTTTGTTGCCGGGCCGAGTGTTGTTGGTCGGGCAGCTCGGGTCTGACAGCAGCGACATGCAGCCACTTTTGTTTTCTTATGCTTCTCTGCTTCCGTGTGAAATTCCCAGAGAAAGAAAGCCCCACTGAAAAGGAAAATAAACGGACTGATGGTCTTGAGCTAGAAATGGTGTGGATGTGCTGATATTATTTTTTATCATTAACACAAAAAGTGCCAATTCGTTTATTTAGGAGATCCCAACATTTGTATTATTTGACTGCACTTCCACTTAAATACATAAACTTACATTATGGGAATTGTTAAAAAAAATAAAGTGTGCACAATGTACTATCATGACACTGAGAAGAAATAAAAACATTTAATTCATTTTGCACTTTCAGCTATATGTGTGTATAACTACTGTATGTTCAAATCATTTGTTTTATTTAGAACGAATGAGGAAAAATAGTATTTTGAAGCATAACTAGAAAGAAGATTTTACTATTTAAATTATTTAAAAGAAGAATCTGTCCACAAAATAAATGCAGCAAATATGAAAAGATTTTTTTATGCATTTATATACAATTTACATCAAAGTCAGTTGAAACTTCAGCAGACTTTTCAGTGAATGAAATAAAGTACTTTAAAGTCTAGAGGGGATACAAGATCTTCTGTAGTGGAAGTTTGAAGCACATCCTTTTCTGATGTTTACTTCTTGCCATCTGTTCTGTCTGGTTTGAAGATGACGAATCTCAAATGAAACATGAAAGTCAGTCTTTCATAGTTCATGTAAACCAGTCGGTAGCTGCGTGTGAAGTGTTCACTGCTTCCCGTGCAGCTGCAGATGGACATTCTTACCTTTGACTACAGAGGAAAGCCACTTTAATAGTCACGTGTGTTCAAACAGAACCGCCTTGAAATGAAGTTGATTCATGTTTTTTTTACCTGGGGACCCAGTGACGTGCACTCACTTGGTGAGAAAAGAGCAAAATTGTGTGGTTTGAAGGAAAAAAGCCCTAAAACTCAAGTGGACTCCACTTTGACTCACACATACATTTGTGACAACAACTTCTCTGATGTAGCAGCAACCATTAAAGTGCTACCTTTAGCTGGAAATGCATTTCCATTTCAGGGTTAGTATAATAGAAACAAAAACTCTCATTCAATAAACTTCCTGCTATTTTTGAAAAGGATTCAGAAATTATTTAGAGGAAATAAGTGTCCCAGACCTACAGTAGCATTGAGACTTTTGTTCCCATGTCTGTACATAGGGCAGCAGTGGTCCTAACTCCCAGGCTGAGGACGGGTACCGGTCCGTGGGACAGTTGGTGTAGGGCTGCAGTAAAAACAAAAAACAGGAGTCTTCGCTCTAAGTATGGATTTATTGCAACAGTTCCAACATACCAACTCCACGCTGCATAATATTCAGAAACCGTCTGTCTAACGTTACGTGGATGCTGCTAATAAAGTTGCCCAGACAGTGGATTTACATTCATCATTATATTTAGAAAATACCAGTATCTTTCAATGAGGCTGAAGTTGGCATCTTATTTTTTTAGCTTTCACTGTGACAGTTCCTACACAAAAATCGAGAGTACAAGTAAAGTTTAAACCAGCTGCAGATATTTTACAGAGGATGAAGATACATTTTACCCTCAAAAGTTGAGGGAAACTGGAGGCTAAACAAAAGAAAATGGAGGCACACTTTAGCCTCGTACAGGCTGGTCCATGAAAATGTTGTCGGACATTAAAGCGGTCCGTGTCCTCGAAAAGGTTGAGGAGCACTGGTCTAAGAAAGTGTTGCAGCCCATAAATGGGCTCCTCTGCTCCTCTTCACCAGTAAATTTACTGAAGAGGAGCAGGAAGGTTAGAGCTACAGAAGCAGCCAGGCTGGGATTGGTGGATATATTCCAACAGAGCATGCTGTGAGTAAAGTTTACAGACACGGATTTCAGTTTATTTCAAAGCTGTGGAGGACGGGAAGTTGGATTCACTGTCCAAAAATAGCAATGTGCTGCAGGTGTTCTCCTGATTTTGAAGCAACAGTGATAATTCTGGGTATCCGGCGTATAATTATGTGGCGCTGCCGTGTTAAAACCGTTTCTGCACTGTTTCAACAGCTTTCTGTCCTAACTCCTTTTAGCATTTGCAGAGGAGTAAATGAGTTAGACAGGGAAGAAGCAGCCCATCCTTGGCCTCCAAATCCTCCAGAACTCAGTGGGAATGGCAAGATGTGTTGGAAAAAACAAATCCTTTTTTGGAACGGGCTAAATAACAGTTGGTTGGCTGTTTGTTTACATAATTTGGGGAAGATTCTGCTGTCAATCACAAATGACCAAAACAAGTTATTTCAATATTCTTTTGACTCTTAAGAAATAATTAGTAAATCTGTTTTGTTTTTCCAATCTTTATGGTTTTTTTTTGGTTTCGTTGTTATAAACTGAAGTGATTTTTAAAAGACAACTGTCTCTGTGTGGGAATTTGAGTGACGGCTTTGGGATTTGAAGCCCTGTGATGGAGTGCGAAAGTGTCTGGGAGAAAGAATCAAAACAAATGACAAGTGGCGGCCCACTCTTATTTCTCTGTTTGACTGAGCGCTCTAAAGAAACGTGGATGGAGATAGGCCGATGACAGAGGAATGCTGTCTGACGGGTGGAAATAAAAAAGGAAGAGGAGGAAGAAGCACAGAGACAAAGCGGCAGACGAGCTGAAAGACGAAAAGAAGAATGGAGTGAAGCAGAAAATGAACAAAAGTGAAGGGATGGCAGAGATAAGGAAGGGATTAGAAGAGGACAAGCCCAGCAGCAATGGTGGGAGAGAACTGACCTGAGGGAGGCAAATAGGATGATTGTCGTGATGGGAGAAGGAAAGGTAAAGAAAGGAGGAATTGTGCAGAGAGAGACGACAGGACGGAGGCAAAGGAAGGGAAGCAAAGACAGTTTTTGTCATGTAGGAAGCAGAGTGTGACAGATGCGTGAACCTCGCTCTTCTCTGTTGCTGTCCACAATCCCCATCAGACTCACACACCTTGACAGGCCCGTAACACACACACACACATACATAAGCGCACTAACAAACAATTGCTATGTCTGGGACGAGCACACCTTAAAAAACGCTTGTAGGAAAAATGAAAGGAAGCAACAACCTAAGGAATCAGGGCTAAACATTTTTCTAAATTTTTGATTCACACTGCAAAAACAGGCCCCGTTAGAAATAACTCAAAAAAATTAAAAATTAAACAACAGTTGCTTTAATTATGCAAAAAAAATCTTCAGTGTAATCTTCAGTGTAATCTCCAAAGGGGTAAAATTGGTCTTACCAATAGTTCTTTTTTTAGGAAAGATTTTTTTTATTTTTCTTGCGAGACAGAAAAGATCATTTTCTTTAGTTTCCTATAGATTCAGTTTTGGGCAGAATTTTTATGTTATGTTTTGTTTTTGGCAAAATCTCTGAAAATATTAAAACACCATTCTGCAAATTAAAGCAGTAAATGCTGGAATAAGGTATTTTAATTGCAGTTTTAATGATAAATATAATATTTGTTATTATATTGGTCTCATTACACCATAGTATGCCAGATGAATTCATGCATACTAAAGATTATAGCATACTGATTCACCTAGTCATATTTGCTCACTTAAAGTTCTATTTATGTGTTTGAGTACTGTTCAAGCCTTATTTGATTACCCAAACTCCTTTTGTCAGATTTGTTTAAGCTCAGCCAGGTTACATTGAATTTCAGGTCACTTTATTCATGGTCTGCTAGCTTCAGATCCAAATCCAGCTGAACCACTTGAGGAGCCCAACACTTTTTTTTCACATTTTTAATGCTCAAATAGCAAAAAAGAAAGTAAAATCTCAATGCACCACCGGTTTTCTTTCGTAAATCTCTTATGAGGTTTTATACATGTGCACTGGCCTGATTTTGGCTCCCATTTTCACCCATAAATGCCGGCAAACACTTCTAACCTAGTCAGTCTTTTCCATACAAAAGCAAATAATTCCCTCTATTGGCAAATTCTGCTGCAAGAAAAGGAGACAAAAATAATTGACAGGTACTCTCTACCCGTTAAATGAAGTTAATGTTAAAATGGTATTTAAAAGAACACCTTCTTTGCTGTGGTTCTTTTCACATCACAGTGTGGTGCCTGGATTTAAACAGGATGTGGAAAAAAGATTAAAATAAATATAAGAGACTGGTTCTAACATCAGATTTACAAAGAAAGTAAAACAAAATAGAAGCAGGTGATAAAATCTCTGTGTAAATGTGAGGTTACACTGACAGAAAGATAAATCCCCAGCAAGTAAAACCAAGGTGTGCCTATGCAAAAGAGGCAAAGTGACAGGAATGTGGGATTTTCCAAACAGATCCCCCGCTGAACCCGAAGCAGTTCAGTAGATACAATAAAAACTTTAAAAAGTGACAAAAAAAGCAAACAGCTCTGACAGAGCCACAACTTTACAAAAACAGAATAAATTATTTAAAAATAGAAAATTTTAAAGGCTTCCTAAAAACCCAATCTGTAGGTTTGTGCATTTCCCACAATGATTTTAACCCTATAAAGACCACTACATCTAAGAAGTGACAGAAAATTCAATTTTTTAGAATTCATTTGTTTTTTAACCCTTTGATGAAATCCCCCCTAAAAAGTTAGGGATTAGATATAGAGGTATAGATAGTATTAATGATGATACATTGAGTGATTTGGTAAGTTTTTGCTGACGACAATGTTAGTTAAACATATGAACAATATTTGACATGAGTGTTCAGGCGGAAAAGACCCTTATTTATCCACTGTCTCCAATTTGATACACACATTTCTAACATGGTGGAAATGTATTATAAAGAATTCGTTATCAATAAATTTTCATTCTGTCAAAACAAGTACTAATTTAAAAAAATGAATGACAATAGATGAGTTATTCTCACCATAAAGTTTTGAAAATTAGTTAAATTTTTTCCACTAGAAGTGTTTTTGAGATTTCATAAGGTAGCCATTTTGAAATGAGCAGGAAAAGCCCTTCTACCGCCCCTAGTGGAAGTATGATGAACTACCGGGCAGAAAACGCAGTTAAATACAATGGGTTTTTAAGGAAAGTTTGGATCATGCTAATGAGATAAGGGCCTCAGAAATGCATGTGTCATATTTGACGCAAATGATTATATGACGTTAAAAAGATTCTATATTTCCAAACTGAAAAAGGTACGTTTATTATACCATGGTCTGGTGAATACTCGACTTTGATTGGCTGCTGGGTCTGGATTAAAAAAGTGATAATCCACAGTGATACTGCACACCTAAAAAAGAAGTTCTGGTCACATAGCTTCAATGTTCTATATCACTGCGCTGGCTTCTTTAAAACAAACTTTTGCTTCATCATCTGGACAAAAACCAGCGGTAGGAGGTGAACTTTCTCTCTGAACTGATGCTAGGTTTTTTACCTCTCGAGACGATGAGCACATATATTGCTTTCCTTTCCCGCTGCAATTGAGGTTGGTGCATCTAAACCAAGAAAATAACAAGAAAAAAGTACTTAAAACTAACTGAATATTTCAATTTTGTAAGTGACCATAGTATAAGCAGGATATTGTCCTTCGAGGTGTGCATTATCAGAAATGAAGCACGCCGTGGAAGCCTGAACCATCCAAACCAAAGTGGAGGATTGTTGCTTCCACAAAGCAACATTTAAGTTATGTGACTGGAACTTCCATTTTAGTTGTGCATTATCACTTTTAATCCACACCCAACAGCCATTCAGAATCGAGTATTTACCCGAACCATGGTGTAAGTAAGGGTTAATGACTGACAAAGTATGCATTATCAGAAATTAATGCACGATGTGGAAGCCTGAACCGTCCGACGCAAAGCAGGGGATGGTTGCTTCCGTGAAGAGCGGTAGTTTAACCCAATTATACCATGATCACTTACAAAATAAATAAATATTCAACCAGTTTTTAATGCTTTATTCTTGTTATTTTTGTGGTCTGGATCACTTTTTTCACCAAAAGTAGACTATTTGTTGCGAGATGCGGCGGAGCATCCATAGCTCTGACATCCAATCTCAACTGTAGCTGCAAAGGAAAGCGATAAATATGCTGATGGTCATGATGGGTTAAATGAAGCATCAGTTCAGAGAGAAAGTTCACCTATTACCGCTTGTTTTTGTCCAGATGATGAAGCAAAAGTTTGTTTTAAAGAACCCAGTGCAGTTAAACAGTACATTTAAGCTACGTATGTGACCGGAACTTATTTTACTTTCTTTTTAGGCGTGCGGTTATCATTTTAATGCACACCCAGCAGCCCCTCAGAATCGTGTATTCACCCAGAACATGGTATAATTTCTGATAATGCACACTTCGTCTGCCATTGTCCCTAGAAATTTTGTTTCATCAATCCCATGATCAGTAGTATATTTTTTTACTTTGATTCTTATTGTTGTTGTTCACTTTTTGGTATATCCCTTCGGTGGTCGCCACAGCAAATCAGATTTGACTGTTTTGCACAGGTGCTTTGGCAGAGAGTTTTACACTGGGTGCCTCCTGACACAACCCTGTATTTTATCCAGGCTGGGGACTGGCACAGCGGAAACCCAGATCTGAGTTCCTTTGTGGCTACACAGTCAGGCAGTAGCATGAAATCTTTCCTGCGTGCCAATCCTCAGCCAACTGAGCCGTCCAGCCGCTTTGATTTAGCTTCTTATAGTCAGCAGCTTATTCAGTTGCATTTTTTTGAAACTAAATATAGTGAATCAATGTTGTTCCTAGAAAACTATATCCCAAAGGTAGTTTTATTGAGCATAATACTTGATTGATACTTTATGTATGCTAATATGGTTGAGGACCTCGGCGGTCTACCTCAGGTACTTCAGCTAAAGATCTAATGTTTCCTACAGAATGCTTTATAAAAAGGAAAATGTATTCTTTTTGTGCTCAGGGATTGCCCTTCCCCTCCAATCGTGTTCAGAGGAACTGAACTATGTTTGGTCTTTTGTACTTGCTTTAGTTTTGGTCTGTAACTGCAGGGGACTTGTATGAAGTGAGCATAGTGTGAGCTCTGAGTGTATAACTTGCGTCATACTGTAAGCTGCACTGAGGTTCTTGCTGCTTAAGGCTTTGCTGATGAGGTCAGGCTAGGTCAGTGTTGGGGGGGGTCCGGCTGCGCTTGATGCTGTGTGGGTGACTTTTATGGAATCTGACAACGCCATGACTAAAGATTGGGGCATTCACTTCAAGTTTAAATCGGTCTGCTTTTTATACTATTTAGATGGAATTTTAAGACACACACAAATGGGTGGCTGTGGTGCAAAGGTAAAGCACTCAATGTCTGGTCGGAAGGTCGCAGATTTGGTTCCCACCTTGCTTGCCCGTATGTCGAAGTGTGCAAGACACTGAACCCCACACTGCACCTGGTGTTCACAGTTATCACCGTTCATTGCAGCTGAGCTTCTTTGAATGTGCGTATGGGTGAATGGGACTTGTGACTGCAAAGCACTTTGGAGCTTAATCAAGATTCTTTTTTTTAAGAACTATATACATTTTAGGCCATGCCATAAAACCATTGACTGTGTTTGAGAACTGGTCCGAGTGATTGTGACGTCACCCATAAACCATTAAATTTTTCTGGTTCAAGCAAAATAAAGTCAATTCAGTCGCCATTTTTTCTTAATACAGACATCGCTATGGTAGAACCAGACGTCATAAGTAAGCAGTGACTGGGCCAGGTCGATCTGAGTCAACAATTCTCTGGCAACAACTTTCGCCAATCAGGAGGGAGCTTGCTGGACGGCCACACCCCTACCACTTGAAAGCGGGCTCAGGAGAATCTGACAAATGTTTCAAACAATGGACGTTGGGGCCAGCAGACACCACATACTTTTATTGCCCCTACAGTAGAAATATTATAAAAAATATGATTACCAAAAACATGTTAAAAAGGGAGCAGAGCAAGAATGGTTATTCACATATGTATTGACTGAGTAAAACCTGTATATTTCTCCATAGAAGTCTATGAGATTTTGGCTTCTTAGAGTGTGCTGGCACTCAGAGGGGTCATTTAGTCCAGTTCTCATTTACAGTCAGCGCATAAAACAGAAAAAAATGTGTGCTGTATATAAACATGAAGCTTTGAATTCTTTAGAGTGCTACAAGAAGAAAAATAAGTCGTCCCTGGTGCATTAAGGATGTACCTGGCAAAATGAACACCTTACTAATAGTGTCTGTTCCTCTCTGGTGTGGAGAACCTTTACTTGGATGACTACTTAACATTTTATAGTGAGAAAAATGAGAAACCAATTAAAGCTCATTACAAAGCCTGAAAACGCCACCTTTGTCACAGTGGGAGCCATAACTGGATTATTCATCTCCTTATGTCAGCTGAACTGGTAAAGTCATATCAGGTATCACATAAATATCTACAGAACATGGTGCATGATGGGAACAATGTGGCAACACATCTATTGTGTAATAATTTAGTACTTGACAGGCATTGATAGAGGTCAGTGAAGTTTACACTTAGAGTGGGGCCACAACAGCTGTTTGATCCAAACCAGAGTTTGTTTCCTCAAAAATGCTCTTTTGTTTTGCCGAATCTGCCCTTTACTTCACCCCCAGAGAAAACCTTGGGTGTAAGTTTGCTCTTTATAAATAAATGAAATTAGATTGAACTCTGGTGTGCACCAAATAGCAAACTATGTTTCACTTATAAACAAGGATCTTGGTTCACTTGCAAGTGACCTCTGATGTGAAATACTGCAGGTGAAAGCCACAAAGTAGGATTATAAATGGTTAGAGGCAGTAAAACTCTTCACTGCACACTTTATACACTTTTCTCAGACAGGCATTTACACTTTCATCATTTTCTCTTGTATAAACCCAGCCCTTATGCAGGGAAGTAGATTCCATTTTTAATCATTTAAGAGAGTCCTCATATTTCCGTTCGGTGCCTTTGCTCTTTCTAAGGTCCTCCATGTGGGACACCAAGACAAGTTGATCAGTACTGTTGACATTACAAAATTGTTACAAAATTGAGGTTTCGTCATTTTCTTTTTATGGTACAAAACGGTTAGATTTATAAAGATTTATAATCTAGTGGTAGAGTGTCCGTCCTGAGACTGGAAAGTCGTTAGTCCAATTTATTGTTGAGTCATACTAAAGACCATAAAAATGGGACCCAATTCCTTCTCAGCAAAAGGGGGTTGGGTCAGGCATGACTTATCTGTTCCAGAAAAAAAAATTTGTATGAATATTTGTGGCGTGCAAGATCCCAGACTAGTGATTTTGACAAATATTGTAAAGTATGTTATAAATACACAGGTAATTTATTTATTGCTCTAAAATTACAGAATAATGTTTGACTTTAAGCATTTAAACTAAACAAACTGAATGAGCTATTGTCACCGAAAGTACATAAACTGTTGGTGAAAGTTCACCTTTTACAAAATGAAACTATCATAAAATAAAATAAAAAAATTATCGAAACATGTCTGTAAAATGTTCATCTAAAGTGTGGGAGGTTTTTCTACTAGATAACAAAAAAGGAGTTTATAAAACATGTCTGTTGGAACCCTAGTGTCAGTTTAGAGTAAAGAACTTGGAATGTTTTCCAGCTGCTCCAGAGTCATTTTTATGTAGGTATTGCTGTGTCTTCATTTACTATCTTCTGGTCATCGATCTATTTTCATCAAAATTTAAGGATGGAAAAAAACTGTGGAGAACATTTTTAGGATTTTCTGTAAAATGGTGCAAAGCAACGCTAGCCGTGTTTACATGGGCAAAAGTAATCGGAAAGAATGCCTGATCGGAAGGAAAATGCGCCATGTAAACACGTCGTTCGGAATACTCTGCCCCGATCAGACTCGTTCGGATCAAAATTTCTTTCCGATCGAGATAGGTGGGTTATGCCGATTGTTGATCCGACCGTTGTTCATGTAAACGGTTCATTCCGTGTCACTTCTGCTCTGGTTTAACGTCATGCATAGACGGTGTTTTGCTCCAGAGAAAGCTTTGGAGCTCAAACAGGACCGATCGGCTGCTCTGCGTAGGCCCGGTGAGAAGCGCCGCTCCGCTCTCGCCCCTCTGGCTCTCCGCCTCTCCCCTCTCATACACCCTTCACGATGGGGGTGCCGAGGAGGAGCGCTTCGTGACCCGTGACGTCTGGACCCTGCGTGTTCCTGGCTCGTGTGCCGGTGGACCGAACGAAGCTGGGTTAATAACTTTGGGTTTGAGGGGAGGGAAGATGCTTTGTTACGTGTGGGTTTTGTTGTTTGTTTGTGTGTGACTGCGATCCGTCCTCGGTTAGCTGCTGTCAGGATAACCGTGTGTTCGAGCAGAGCTCGGACTTCTAGCACACACAGCGGCTTTGGGGCGGTGTGTGAGCTAAAAGCAGAAATGTCGCTCAGTCCTCCTTAGAAACTGTTCAAACAATCACATGGATTTGTGTTTCCAGTTGTGTCCCGACAAAATAAAGGCTGATGCTATTCCCACATATTTACGTGCAGCCAAGATGCAGATTGCGGCATATCCCGCATGGATATTATCAAACATTAAGGCTGGCCTAATGTTGTTAGCGCCTGTTAGCCTCTCCTTGGATCTCCGTTCTTCTACAAAAAAGCACTGCCCACACGGATTAAAAATAAAATGATGAGCGAACAGGCGCTTCATAATATTCATAACATTAATAAAAACACGCTTGGAAGATCGTCTCGTATATTAACGAGCTGCTGCATAAATGTATATGACAGCAAAGGTTTGTTTCCAGTGGGACTTATTTCCTTTTTCCGGTATTTTCAACACCACTGCGCATGCCCAAATGATTTATTCCGACCGAAAGTGAGACCATGTGAACGATCGTTCTAATCGGAAAAAGTTTTTCTGGGCCCATGTGCACGGTTGGATTTTAATCCGACCATTGATCCGATCAAGATATTTTTCCCATGTAACCACGGCTAGTGATGTTTGTATTTTGTTTATTGCTGAAGTTAACCAGAAAGTTGACAGAAAAAACTCTTGAATGTGCCATTGTTTAAAGTGATAAATCCCATTTCTTACCTTCTAAATCTCTGTTTTGTTGATTCTGATCTCCTGTTTTTATATGATGGTTTAGTAAGAATTGTGGTTTGATCTTTGAATTGTTGCTCTTGTTTGTGAATTGAAACGCCACCTAAGAAAGGATTCACAGCCCAACTAAATATTTTTTTTCTTAGAACATTCAAGAGTAAAAAAGAAAAAAGAAAAAGAACATTCAAGAGTATTTCTGTTTTTACCAAAAGAAATTTGACTCTCTCCCCCTTCAGCATGGATGTGGTCTCCAGTTCTGTTGCCTGTGGCGTGTGCATTTACGTCTTTGTACCTTCTTTCAGGTTATGGTATAGGCCTTCCCCAGGGCTCTCCTTTAACCCGCAACGTATCTGAGTTTGTGAGTCGCTACAAGTCTGATGGATTCATGGACATGCTACATGACAAATGGTATAAGGTTGTGCCCTGCGGAAAGAGAGTCTTTGCGGTGACTGAGGTAAGTCATCAGTGGAAGTGTTCATATTCTGTACGTGTGTGGTGTGTAAAGCAAAGCCTCCTGCTCTGTACTTCTATAAATGAATCTCCCTCTGGGACACTGAAAAGATTGGCCACCAGCTCCGCATACAGACAGCCTCACATACACACAAAGACATAAAATCACATAAAGTCAGCCCTGTTCACTGACCTTAACCACAGTTTCAGGCTCATACTCTCAGGGCATCAATACTGATTTGTCTTCAGGGTATGTAACTGGGGAGTTCTTCCCTTACTTTTTTCTCTCCCTCTTTTTCGGAAGTGGTATTCTAAACAGTGAACACTGTCTATATCTCTGTTGCTTGTTTGTGAAGAAAAAGGCTGTTCAGCTCCCTCCAGACATCCTTTTTAAATCCCACTTGAAAGTTGAATCATGGTTCAAAATGCAATTATGCAACCCTAACTTCACCCTGCACTAGAAAGTTATTTGTCTTCATCCCATCTGAAGCAAAGAGAGTGCGCTCTTCAGAAAAAAAATAAAAGGGGGGCATTAGTGCAGACCTGCCCCCCGGATCAGAAGTGAAAGAGGGTCACTCTTGTCACTGATGAATTTGCCGAGTCAGCACTGGGCTAATTGCCATCAGAGGCAGTTCATAAATGAGCTGGGTGGAGAAAACGTGATTATGGAGCACTGGAAGAGCCCCTCACCGCCTCCTCCCACCACGACAAAGATTCACTAGATAGACATTGTGTCAGGGGGGATTTGGGTGAAGCAAATTGCACTTAAATCATTTTTTTTTCCTCTCCCTGCTTAATGCTTTCTTTTTATTAATCTTAACTTGGCTGTCCTCCTTTTTTCTCTCTAGACCATTATGTCGTTAAAGCAGCTTTATTCGCTTTCAGCTAAAATAGGTGCATAATGTCAGAATTATTCTTGTATTGGCCAAATTTGCTATTTTGTAAATCTAAATGATTATTTAATGCCTTTTATCCTCCATTTGCATCAAACTCTTCTAAACTAAGGGGTTGCAAGGGCTGACTATAGAAAGTTCCAGAAATAAGGTTTCAATTTTGATCAGTCATAACTTTGTTTTATTAATACATTTGTAAAACATATTTTACTCATATTTGCAATTTTCTTTCCAAAAGGTTTTGAAAAAGATTCAAAGCCTCAAAACTTCAAACCAACTTTGAAAATGGTGGCATTTTTCTGATGATGGAGGACACATATGTAAAAATTTTGATTCAAAATTGCATTTATGAGTATTTGTTTATTTAAATCGTTGTGAATCTGGAGCCATTTGAAAAAGAGCATATTTGTTACACATAAAATACGCTGGGAGGGTCACAAAATCCCTGCTCCGCCTTAATCTGGTGCATCCACTAGAAGACAAATAGATCCATGTCCGTCTTTGATTTCCTCGTCAGAGCTGCCATCTGGATCTAAACGGTACGGCTGGATAGCTCCAGTATAACAACTTTTTGTTGGATCAGTAATGCCGGGTTGGGGGTGTGAGGGGCTGTAAGCTAGTGGGAGAGCGGGTAGATAGATTAATGACAGAAAGAGGAGGCATCCGGCCTACAACGCGGATGTAAATTTCTAATGAATTAATGCCACTCTTAGAAATATGACAGAGTTTGGCGAAAAACGGCATAATCACCATTAAAAGACCACTGGGAACGCTTTGAAAAAAGATCAAAGATGATCGGAGTGGGACTTTAACTAAAAATAGTGAGACCTTTTGGCCAAGCTAAGACATGGCAACCTTCCATTTATTGGCAGCTTTAAAAAATCTAAATCGCAGCAAAAATCTGCTTCAGTTTGATTAAAAAGGGAAATGTTCAGATCAGGAACCTTTTCTTTTAAATAAAGCTGTTCAGATGAATGCAAATACATCTTGTTTGTTGTTTATTTCCTAAAAAAAGGGGGGGGGGAACTTCTAGAAAAAACCAAGAACCTATTATCCAACATCCGATCATTAACTTTAGCATTCGTATCTTGGATTTATTCCCCCAGACTCTGCAAATGGGGATCCAGCATTTTTCCGGCCTGTTTGTCCTGCTTTGCATTGGTGTTGGTGGAGCCCTGTTAACCCTGGCAGGTGAACACACCTTCTATCACCTGGTCATCCCCCGCCTGCGCCGCTCGCACACGCTGCAGTACTGGCTGCATACCAGCCAGGTGAGAAAAGCACTGACATGCATGCATGCATGCACGCTGCCACATGCAAACAGCAGGTCTCACTCACTGAACCACATGCAAGGCGAAAGATCCATGCAGCACAAACCCCAACACTGCTGATTCTTATGCAGACATCGTATGCCCCCTACTGCTGGTAACGGGTATTACCACGTTAATTTATGTCATTATTTTTCCCTTATATTTGATTAGGCTGTAGATCACAATGGACATATTAAATTAGAATTTCTTTACAAAATTATGACAGTAATTGCATTCATTAATGCAAATAAAGTTATATGTTAATCACATAATTTGATTTTAATGTGGCCTATAAATAATTAAACCATTAAAAACTATTTACATGAAGTGTTTGTGGCTCCATTTCTTATCAGCTTTGATTTTAGGTATATTACACACACACACACACACACACACCAAAAAAAGCCCAGGCTGCAGGTTTTTTTTAGGTATTAATGACAGTATGTGAAAGAGCAAAAAAAAGAACAACAAAGTGGGAATTTAAAGGTCACATGTTGTTGTGTTTTATGCAACGCCAGCCATTAATAAATAAGATGCCTGCGGTGATTTTTTATTTTTTTACTTTGCTGAGGAGATAATGGAAGCAGCATTTGAAAAATGAAGACTGCTCACATTGTTTGCTTCATCTCTCTAAAAGGGCAGCTAGTCCCGGACAGCCTCCAGCGTTCATCACAAAACCAGTGCAGTTATCTGGAAGCATGACGTCTGACGTAGTCCCTTGAGATTATCCCTATCTGTAATGAAAGTCTTATTTCCTGCACACGCATCTGAACATTTATGCAAATTACACAACCCTCACACCTAATGATGAGGTTTGGAAGTTTTCAAACTAGCCTAAGTCCTTTGATACTTAAATCAAATGAGCTTAAGCATCTTTAACTTTGACTAGTCAAATTTTTCAAACATGCAGAGATTGCCTCATTTTTAATTATTCAAATGAGTTCTCGAGCATTTTTTCATGCAAAAACCATCACAGATGATTCCTGAAAATGAAAGGAATAATTTCCAGCAGCTTCCCTGATTTTTTTTTTTTTCAGTTTTAATATTGTCTCGACACTTTCTTACCAATTTTTTTCCATCATTTTTTCCTTGCAGAAAATCCACAGAGCTCTCAACACCACATATGAGGACGTTGGAAAGGAGCTGACCGGCTTCGACCAAAAGTAATGAGCTCATTTCTGTGCCGCTTTCACTTTGGCAGCTTTGTGCCGTATTACTAATTTTAAAAACATTACAGTAGGAAATAGCCATCCCATTTTTACCCAACGAATTAAAAGTTTTCTGCCATGACATTTCTCATCCTCTCCTATGCAGACATTGTTTAAACCGCTAGAAAATGTATGGAAGTTCTATCAAAAACTGTTGCAATGATGGTAACTCCTGTAAAAAACTGAGATTAAAACTGCGATGTTTGGTTTGTTTGTTCTCAGGTATGTTTTGTTAGATAATATACAGTTTTCAGGTATTGCCCCCCATCTCTGTCTCCCTTACATTTGATCATTATCCACAGCTGTCTTCAGTTAAGTCAATCATCCTCAGTGTATTTAGGAGTCTGGTGTTTAGTTAAGTTCCTCTCTAGTTCCCTGCTGTTTGCTCACAGTTTTTGTTCCTTCCAGTTTTTTTCTTGTTTATTTATTAAAGACCCACTCTAAGGAAAATCATGTTTTTAACATGTTTTTCTAATGACTGAGGACATTAGGCTTAAAAATTGCATCTCTGAGTATGTCTTTGTTCAAATTGTTGTGAATTGGGAGCAGATGGGGGGGGGGGGGGGGGGGGAGTGAAAATACGCTGGCTGGACCACAAGTTGCTCCACTTAAACAAATCGCTCTCAGCAACAGGGAGGGTAAAGGGGGGGGGGGGGGGGGGTTTGCTCTATGCCAACAGTCCCGCCCAAAACTCAGAGGGAAATTTCTGATGTACTGTTGCTCTGCCGAAACTATGTCCTGCAAAATGGCAAATGTATCCAAAAACGGCATAATCCTAATTAAAAGACCACGAAGAACACTTATGGATCGAAGATCAAAAAATGATCAGAGTGGCTCTTTATAGTTAAGTTCCTGCCAGAACCCCAGTACCATGCATTTTTGTTTTTTTCATAACACTTCTAGAGGAAAAAAAAAAAACATGTTTTTACACCATAAGACCTCAGACCAGCATTTACATTTCTTCTCTATCATTCTCTTTTTGCTTTTTGATTAAAGGCAAAAACTTAAGGGGGACTACTTTTTTTATACAAGATTCTACTTTTAGAAGAATTTCTTTTCTGATCCAAAACTTTAATTGCTTGTAAAAAAAGTTAGACATATAAGAAAATTGAATCATTTTTATTAGTAAATGCACTTTTAAATAGAAAAATAACATAGACTGGCATATTTCAAGCCTTCATTTCTTGTAACTGATGACTATGGAATAGAAGAAAAAGGAAAACCCAAAATTCTGTGTCTCAGGAAGTTAGAATATAGAAAAAATGTCATGTATGACACTTGTGCTGTCACTCCTGATCAATCAATTAATCTAAACATCTGCAAAGGTTTCTTAAGCTTTTAGATGGTTTCTCAGTCTAGGTCTGTCACAGAGAATGAATGAATGAATGAATGAATGAATGAATGAATGAATGAATGAATGAATGAATGAATGAATGAATACATTGTTGTTTCTATTGTACGTTAGAACACTGTCAGTGTTCCAAAGTGTTTAAAAATAAAAATAAATTTAAAAATTGAGCAAATTAAGAACAAAAATTGAAACAACATAAAAAAAACAATCAAAGAAAGACATAATTGACAAGAATTAAGGAAAAATTAAAGAAAATGTGATGCCACACACTGCTGAGTTTTTAAAAGCCGTTCTAAGGGTCTTACGTTGATATCATGCACAGCACAGCAGAAATATTAGTCGTAAAAAATTACCAAAAAATAAGAAAGTTATGTGGAAGGGAAAAAAGTGGTGAGCAAAAGGTGCAGCAGCAATAAGGATAACTGCAGCCTTCAGAGGATTGTCAGGAGAACTTCATTCTAGAATTTGGAGGTATGGAATGAAGCTGAAGAGCATGAAGAGCACTACACAGACGAATACCAGACATGGGCTTCGCATTCCTTGGGTCAAGTCTCAATTGGCCAACAAATTCGCCTGACCTGAACCCAACAGAAAACCTGGAAAATGTGTGGGCTGATGTAAAGAGGAAGATGAGACACAGGATCCAACAGCGCCGATGACCTAAGGGGGGGCCATCAAATCCAGGCTCCATTAGACCTACACAGAGCCACAGGCTGATCACCTCCATGTCACACTGCATCGTTGCAATAATTCATAGGGAAGGAGGCCCCTTCGAGTATTGAGTGAATAAATAATGAACATAGTTTTCAGAGGCCTGACATTTGCACTTAGAAATGTGATATTCTAATTTTCTGTCTGAAGGTCAAAATCACCAAAACGATGAGAAATAAAGACTGAAAATCTTTACATGTGTGATGATTCTATGTCAAATAGGATTCTCACTTTTTGAATTGACTGAAAGAAAATGATGAAATTTCCCTCAATGTTCAAATATTTTGAGTCGTACCTTTGAATGACAAAACAGTTTTTTTATTAGCTCGGCAGTCTGACCTGTTAGTCGGTGAATGCACTGACCAGCCCGATGCTTTACATAATAAAGGAAGGGACTCGCATGCACCAACATACAAGTCATTTCATATTTACTCACCACAACAACTGGGATTATAGAAAGCCTGGAAAAACATTTAACCATAACAAACATGTTGATAATTTACATAGAATTTTGTAGTAATTATTCATGTTTTAAAAAAAGACACATTTCCCAAATTTAAATAGTTTTGCAGAATTTAAAGGCAAATATTACAGTAAAAGTACAAAAGTTAATGTGGTGTGTTTTTTTTTTTAAACCAGCTGCTTGGTAACTGTGTGATATAAAAGCTTTGTTTCTGTGCCTTTGGTTTTGCACACGGCTCTGCTTCAAATCCTCACCTTAGATTAAGCTTCCTATCATATCAGTGTATTTCTGAGCTCCTTCTCACCTGCG
Source organism: Oryzias latipes (assembly GCF_053564925.1). Taxonomy (NCBI): domain Eukaryota; kingdom Metazoa; phylum Chordata; class Actinopteri; order Beloniformes; family Adrianichthyidae; genus Oryzias; species Oryzias latipes. The sequence goes on from NC_136258.1 coordinate 25,513,846, forward strand.
GTTCCCAACAACAACGCAAAAAATGAAAGGGAAAAGAGAGTAAAATATAATAATAATATCAAAAATGTAAGTTAAAACATGATAAATTGATGAAGGTTTTCATTTATGCTGTAGAAAAACATGAAAGCTCACATACTTGAGTTTTGCCATTTCCTTTGTTATCTCTGTGCTGCAGACAGTTTGTTTCAGAATAAAATATTAAAATATGAAAGCTGATCATCTTCATTTTTTCTCCTTTTGGTTGCTTGTGCTTTGCAGGTGTGTGGTTTTTAAACAACTGTTTTAATCGTGGTAATGTCATATTGGAAATTTTCTTCTGTCATTTCTCTAATTTAAATATTTCTTTGTGTTTGGTAGGACAATAACAAATGACATTTGGATGTTTAACTTCATTTTTAAGACCTTTTTGTATCATATTTTTAACAGTTAAAAACATATTTTTCAGATTATCTCTGTTTTCATTTTAGGATTAGAATTTGTCAAATTATATATCGGAGAAGGAATTTTCCCTGACACAGATGGGAAATGCTATTTTACTTCTTTTTTTTTTTTTTTAAATTTTTGGCTACTTTTGTTCTTTGGAAAAGTTACAATTTTTAACTAGAAAATATGAAGTCTTTCTGAATGTCATATGAGCCTACTTAATTCTATTAGGAATGCATCTCTGTGCAAAATGTTAATGTGTGTTTTTTTCCATGTTTTCTCCCACCAGCCCGTCCTCCTGCATCTCAGAGAATTGCACCCTCCACAGGAAACAGCAGCAGCAGCCTCCTCCTCCATCTCCAACTTCCTCCCTCCCTGCTTCCACCACAGCAGGGGGCACTGGCAACTCCTCCCCATCCCATGAAACCAAGGAAAAGCGGGTTCACTTTGACCTGGAGACTCTTCACAGCTACCGCCTGCGCACGCACACCGCGTCGGTGCGCGGCCGGCCCGGGATGGTCGGCCGGCCCGGCCTCGGCCTGGGGGGGTTGGGACTGGGCGGCCTGGGGAGTTTCACCTCTCCTGCTCAGATGAGCCTCCACGTCAACGGTGGCCCCGTTTCCACTCTGGCCTCCACAGGTTTGGTGCTCTCTCCCATTGGGAACAAAGCTGTGCAGACCAGCCTGTGGGAGGGGGAGCTTCAGGAGCTGCAGGAGAAGATCGAAATCTTCCGAAACCAGCTGAGAGAGGCTTTGGCTCGGAGAGCTGAGATCCAGAGCAGCCTGGAGCGAGAGAAAATTGGACTGCAGCGCAGGGACCCAAGCGTGGACAGCGAGAAAGACAAACCCAAGATACAAACTTTCAGCACCAACAAAATCAGCTCCGCTCAGCCCAAACTCCCAGAGAGAGACCGGACGAGCCAGCTCCAAACCCTGAACAATCAGCAGACGGGGAAAGCAAACCAACCGGGAGGAACTGGGACTGTGGAACGTGGAAGAAGCAGCCAGTTAAACACAGTCAACACTTTGGACAGAGGACGAGCCAACCAGCTGAGGCCTGCAGACTCTTTAACAGGAGAGAGGACTGGACAATCACACAGTTCCACAAGTTTGGAACGGAGTCGAGTCAGTGGAAGCATCACCATCCAAACACGAGACACTTCCAGCCTGGACAGACAGAAGGCTAACCTGTCACGCACTCTCAACACTTTGGAGAGGACAAAGGCCAACCAGCCAAGTATGAGCGGCGGGAAGTGATCAGCTGTTTCAGGCACCTTCTGTGTGGAGCAACGTGGGGGGTGGGGGGCGGGGCGGGGCAGTAGCATGCTCCTTACATAGCCGTGGGAAGATGGTTTGGACCTCAAGGCTTAAGTTTGCGAGATGTGAAACCTCAATTTATTTCTGTTTTCTGCTTTCAAAACCATCAAACCTTCAAACTAAAGCAAAAAAAGAGAATTTCAACAATCATGAATCTTATTTCACATGAAATCTTAAACCTGTAGTTCAAACAACAAACCAGAAATAAACAAACCAAAATGTCATTAGAATCTGAGGGTGGGGCGAAACCGACAAATGAAAACAACTTATCTGATATGAAAAAACAAAAACAAAACCTTTCTGACCCAAACTGAACACAAATTTTCTTGTTATTGGTATTTATTGCCTTTGTTGTTGCTTTATTCCTCCTTGATGATTTTCCTTTTATTTTGGTTTTATGTCCATTTATTATAATTTTTTACTTGACGCATATCAAACCTTTAAATAACCTTTTTAAAATTAAACCTTTGTCGTACAGATTACATGTTTTAATAACAAAAAAACACCTTATTTATATATATTTAAGTAAAGAAAGAGAAAAGCAAAAGCTGTTAAATATAAAAGGCAAATAGAGAAAACTGTGATAACGATCAAAGACAAAGTGAAACCATTCATCTCTCTAATGATCCAAATAAAAGATTATTTTCTTATAGTTTAAAAATACATATACAATTTTAAGATCCACTCATTTGCTGCTGGTTTAAATATTTATATGTCACACGTGCAACGACCAGAAAGTCGATTTATAATATTCATTAACATTTTTGTAGCAATGTTCTAAAATCCTTGTGTGCCCACTAATGGCCTCAGCCTAATGTGTAATAACAAAAAGACATCAGTCAGAAGAAACTTCAGTTGTAAATAAAAGTTTCTGCTTTGAGAACAGGAAAAGGCCAAAAATCTCTTTAGAATTTCAAAATAAAATTCAGGCACAGGGAAAAAAAAGGATTTACGGTACTGAACACAAGAAAACCTAAAAACATTTTAAAAATAATAAATGAAATAAAAGAAATATATACGAAAATTTTAATTTCATATATATATATTTTTTATGTAAACTCCAAGGTTTTCTTTTATAAAGGTCAACTCCTGTCAAGGGGGAAAAAAATTCTGGAATTATACAAAACATGAATTAACAAATTAAAAATACTAACGTGATTTTCTTTTTTCGCTTATCCATCTTTTTTAAAACACTATGAATATTTTTTTTTCTTCTTAGTAGTGTTGTTCTTTATAACTGCACAAACCAGTTAGGTGGTAATAAAATAAATGTAAATTATGTAGGAGGAAAAATTAACCAATCACTTTTAAACTTTCGGGTTTGCATAATGATTTTTATTTTAACCGTATTTATGTTATATTCATATTATGTACTTGAATCTGAAAGATTTTGAAAAACCGGGGTTGGACTAAGTCAAGAGTGTGTTATGCAGATTATTCAAACTCCTGGCATCATGGGGATAATTGTTTTATAAGTGTGTCAAATGTTTTTCAGGAAAAAAAAACATAAAAACACTTACCTGAAAACAAGGTCAGTGAAGTACTTCCTACCAAACATGTGCTGAAATGTCTGACTGAATTTAGGTTATCCTGCTTCAGTAACACAAACCATTACAACATTACTTATAATATAATCCAGATTACTGTATTTTTGTTGTTTTTTTGTACACCATGTGTGCAAATGTAGTCTGATTAAATTCAACCTTTCTTTAATAAAAACAAAAAAACAATTAAAAGCAGATCATCTCACAGAGCAATACCTATATCTGCCATTGCTAGTGTTTATTTATTGATTAGAGCTTGTGGCTCAATAAAACACATCACTATTGATTTGCCTTTTCCCTGTTCTCCAGTAATGATGGCATTTATTCTTTGTAACCTTGTGTACTAAAAGAATCAGCTTTATGTTGTGAATTTCATTTAAACTGCTTGAAGCTGAGAAACAGTTTTGGAGTCTGGCAGCAGCCTGATGCAGGTATTAATACCCACAATGCTCAGCTTTATTCCTGAGATTCACGCCAACTACATATCCCAAAATATCTTACATATACAACCTAACCATTATATTTACTTTTGCAGGGTTGTACTTTTAGTTCACGGTTTTTAAAAGGCTGTGATTGTTAATATTTACTGCTTTCTTTTTTCACAATCTGTCTTTTTGGAGATTACTGAAATCATTTTATGTCTTTTATTGCATTTTTTACCCTTTATTTTTGAAATCACACAGATTTTTACGAGACCTGTAATCAAAAAAAGGAAACACAAACCTGAGGCTCCACATTCTTTTTCTTCTGGAGAGATGCAGATAAAAGTGGTTTTATTTGTTATGTTTTGATAGATGTTTAAGGTTTGTAGAAGCAATAATGGCAGCTTTAGGCAGTGATTTTCAAGATTCAGTTTAGCCACTTTCACAGCGAAAATTCCTCATTCAATTTTTCATTTGAAAAATTAGCACCAAAAAAAAAGGCAGATCCGCCAGATCCGCATCCAATTTGGGGTTTCTGTTGAGCAAAATTACAAACATCTTTCAAAATAAAATTGATTTGACTAAACACATTTCAAAATAAGGAAATTTAAAGTAATATTAGGTGACATAACTGTCTTTATATTTCATCATTTTGATTTTAAGAATGTAATACATGGTTTCGATGATTTTAGGAGCCATTCTCTTTGCATTGATTTCACACAACCTCAGTTTTTTTAGGAAAATGACTTGTCCATTGCACTGACTGTTGGGGCTGAAGAGGATATGAAAGCCTGCAGCGCTGAGTCTGCAAAAGCAAACAAATCCACTCTGGAGCTGTTTCTCCTGAACTTCTTTTCATGTGAATGTGGGTTCCTTGTGATTATTTAAGAGCGGTAATGAATAATCATCAAGTTCACTGAATAAATTGCTGCATAGTCCCTTTGATTCTTATCAAAACCTCTTCCTCGTTCAGTGTTGTTGTCAAAAAAAAGGAAAGAACTTGTCCGCCATTACTGAACGAAACTCATTATGTATGTTCTGAGTGGTTTAAGACTTGAACCTGTTGTGATCTGAATGATGTTGACTCGTGTTGTTTTAAATATCACTAAAATATGTCTCAATATTCTTATTTTGAAGGAGACACTTCCTGTTTGTGCTCATGTAATTACTCTGCCAAACACTAGAGGGAGCTAGTACCTCACTTCCCACGGCTATGGTCCCCGGAGTGTTACTAATCTGAGATTTAGCAAATTACCATGCAGAAAAATGAGAGAACAGCAGAATGAGGGGTTTGCTTTGCTCTCAAGCAGATGCAGCCGGGTGTGTTTCTGAACACCTCCATCATCTGAACATGCAGCTTCACCCTCCCAAATGCTCGTCTGTCGACCCCCAGTGCTTCAAAGATGAGATTCTGCTGGCAAACTCACAGTGACTTCACAAAGGAAACTTTGACAGTGGTGCAAATGTACATTTCGACCTTTCGACTTTGCTGTGGTGTGAAGTGGTTGTGTTTACATTGCCATGGTGTCTACAAGGAAATTCATGTTTTAGGTCTTTTACTGAGGAAAAGCGTGTGGTACTTCAAGAAATGCTTTTCAAAATTACTCCTTATAAGAGTTATATCAACATACTATTGAATTTTATGCATAAATGGAAAATCTTTTGAAATAAACATTTATATATTTATGTCTGTGCAGCAACTCTTTTTTTTTTTTTTACTTTGTGTCAAAATGCATCAATATTGATTAGGCAACTAATCAACACTTGTACCCGCCTAAAGGGTGGTTGCAGTTGTGATTTGGCCTATTTGTCAGATGCCCATCCTGGCACAATATTTAGCATTTACCCAGACTTGAAAGATCACATTAATTGAACTGTTAATTGCAGCTAATTTGTGACTGTAATAAGCTTAAAATGTATGTGCAATTATAAATCACTTCAATGCACTCATCGTAATTCACAATGTAAAAATTATGTTATTTTTTACATATAATAAACAGTTCATCTTATCAAAAACATGCAGAGCAAAAATAACCAAAATAAAAAAACAAGAAATATGTGGAGTTTATTTACTTAAATACAAAAAAAATACAGTCCAGATTTCAACTGATCAACTTCAAACTCTATTTTGTTCTCGAGCCATTAAATGTGAACATGAATTCTACTAAAAATGCAAACCAGCCCCAGACCATCACACCACCACCACCATGTTTGACTGTTGGTGGGATGTTTCTATTCTGCTAAAGCCTGTTTTAGTTTGAATCCAGATGTAAAGTTGCAGAAAAGCTCAACTTTTGTCTCATCCGTTGTGAAATGACTTTAAACTCCATCGTGTTTTTGTCTGGTAATTTTCTTGCTGCTGAATCGTGAACACTGACCATAAGTGAGTCTGGAGAGGCCTGCAGCTCTTCACTTGCTGTTTCTTTCATGACCTCCTGGATGAGTTATTACATTGTTGAAGTCAATTTGGTCCAAAACTTCCTTAAAGCACAAAGAAAGAAATGGGAAAAGGCATCATGAAAAAAAGTTGTCCTGAAAGCGTTTTATTTTAGCTTTTACGATTGATGTAATTTCTCCGTTTAACAAACAATAACTCAGACAAAGCCAGACAACCTAGAATTTATATGCAAGAAACCACACATTCTTTATTTAAAGTGACTTTAAAAAAAACTTCTTCAGACTTCCTGAGAACTGTTAAAGTTATTTTTTGCCACTTTCGTTCATCTTTTATGGAAACAGCACTGCTTTTCTCATCAAGTCTTTTTATGCTGAAATTCAGAGGTTAAGCAAAGAGCAAGTACAGAACTCAAATGTATTGTAACCACTTTGAAGGAAAGATTGGACAGAAAATCTGTAAAAAAAAAAATTACAAAACAGACCACTTTATAAATAACATTTACAAACATCTGTCACTTTGGAAGCAGAATATGAGAGCTGAGCAGGATCTGTACAGAACTGTGTTGGAAAATACAGCTATTATAAGTATTTTTGTTTGTTTGTGCAACCAGCTCAGTCTTGACGACGGTTCAGGATGATATTTCTGCGTGTTTTTGTTGTGGAACGACAGGACAGCCAGCTTATCTTTTATTTCGCGTTTTATTCTGCACAACATAAGGGAGATGGTCAAACATGGAAGGCTCTCGCACATGGACACGCAGCACGCTACAAAAAGTATAAAGTCCATCGAACATACACAGATTAGCTAACTTAAATACATTAAACACACAAAGAAACACTCCAATTATATACTACAAAAATATCACAATGAAACAATCCTCATAAGTGCTGCAAAATGCGACCTACCTCGGACAAGTCTGTGTCACAACTAATAAAGTTTTTGTAGATCCACATAGAACACAGACATGAACCAATAGAGAGCGCCCAAGAGTCCATTAAAATAATAATTAAATAATGACAATTCCTGTGGCAAGTGGATTTGCATTTATTCTGTTACGTTTGTTTAATTGTTTTCTTGTTTTTATTTAGGCAATTTTAAAATACAAAATTGATCACATTTTGATTTTATTTTTTCAAAGAGAAATACAATCAACATTTGGAATGAATTTAGATTTTTTTACCCCCAAAAAAACGGGAGTTTTGTTAGGTCACGTGACAAACAAGCACCACTGAGGACACGGAGCCGTAAAGCTCAGCTCCTCTTATTTCTGTGTAATGATAGGTTTTAGCCACACGATGGCGCTTGAAACTTTCACACTTAGTTTGGGACGTTTTCTTTTTTTTTTTTTTTTTTTTTCAGAGTCAAAGTTATATGCACATTACTATGCATTATGGTGGAAAAATCTTCCATAGGTTTACCTGCAGAAAAAGACTTTGCATTAAAGAAATGACATCTGGGCCTCCTTTAGCAAAAGCTAGATCTGAATTTATAGATTTTCTTCTTTTTTTTTTAATCCACTGGGCAATGTTTGGTTAGAAACTGCTCAAGAAATTCAGGTCCAAACCTGGACATGTGCAATAAAAACCAGACAAAATAGGCAAGAGGAATATATTACATGTTTAAAAAACAGACCCGCTCTTTAAAAATACAAATTACTTTAAAAAAATTGGACACAAACTGTGTGCAAAGTAAATTCACCAAAAAAACGTTTTGTGCAGATACTGCCACCACCTGGTATTCCTGTCACAGCACCCCCATGTTCATGTTCATGTTCATAATGGTCCAAAGCTGTTTTTTTTCTTTTTCATTAATTGTCCTCAGCATGTGTAAATGTCTGCTTCTGACTTGTTCCTTGTCAGGTCATCTGTTTTATCACCCTTTATGCTGCTCCCTGGTTTAAGTCTTCACATCTAAAGTCCAGTCTCTGGCATTTGGGGTCCCATACGTCACAGTTCGAGACGCAGAACGGCATGAAAATTTAGTGAGGCTGAATTGAGCCGCCTGTATGAAGTGAAGATAATCACACGATGGTGAAAACCAATCAATCATTCCTCCTCTGCACTCTATGCACGCCTGGGCTCTCCTCTCTGTGATAAACCCAACAACAGGCCCTTTGTCAGGTATCTTAAGGGCACTCGAAACACGCCGAATCACTTAGAAAAATCAATATGTACCAGTCGCCGGGAGTTTTCATAGATAGATGAGAAGATATGTGGAGCACAGACCATCATGCATCGTGTTCAGTGTGCAGCATTTGTGCACAATGACAGTTCTGCACATACATGCAGAAAGGTAACGCTTGGCCTTTCGCACACATAACTGGGTCACATGTGTGAACAGCAGTCAAGAGGAATTTTAATCAAACCTAAGAATCCCCAATGTACACCCCCTCCAGCAGTCAATTACAACCCAACTGGGGTGAACGGCAAGAATCGCAGAGTGAATGCAGGAACGGAGAATCCACTGTCAAAAATAAACAAGTTCACCAAATCATATGGAGGTCTGAGGGAATCTTCACATGCCCCCCCCCCCCACACACACACACACACACACACAAACACACACAAACACACACACTCACACACACACTGGGGTTTCTTTGTCTAAAAGGTAAATAGAGGCCAGACACCATGAGTGATGGGTTTATTAGCTCCTACCAGCTGTGACTGAGGCTGGGGGATTGTTGGCGGGGTGGCTGGATCAGTGGGACTGTCGGGATGGGGGCTGTAAGGGATGAGAGGAGGAACAGGAGGGGTGGAGAGTGTAGCCCGTGAGAACCAAAACAGCTCCCTGGAAACAAGGAACAAGACTAATGGGGCACCACCATTCTTCTTCCAGCTCAGAGACGGATGGCGGAGAGCTGGAGCCGATGGAAACTGGTCAGGAAAGGGAATTCCTGTCCTGAGATTTACATGAATGAGGGTCCTTGAATGTGTCACACCTTCTCAACAGCACTACTTCACATGTCAGAGGTAATAGGAAAGCACTTGTTTAGCTTTGAAGCACATAAATAAAAAGTGTGAGAGCAGAAGGTGCGGATCATCTGCAGGGATGATTTGATGTTAGTGCCGCAGTGTCACCAAGGATGACTCAGTTTGGTGTGGGACTGATGCAAACATCATCGGTTCATCCGGGGTGATGTAAAGGCAGCATGGTGATCCTCCGGCTGCCACGCCCTCACAGTAAACAAAGACAGCTGAGCCGCCGCATCTGCGCGAGAGTTGCAGAAAGAACCAAATCTGGGAGCGTGTCTTTCTGCAGAGGACAGGCGCGCATTTCTGTTTACAGGGAACGCATCTTTTCATTCAAGATGTGTGAGCTCTGTCTCCAAACCCGCCCCCTCACATGCGTAGGTTTATTCCTATAAACGCACACATGCGCAAAGGAGCGGCGCAGTCCAAATTGAACCCCTTTGTCTCGGTCGCCTCACGGTGGCGGCCCCGAAACAAGAATTCAGCAGAGGAGCGAGACTGTGGAGCAGACTGTCTCCTCCCCCCGCCATACAGTGCCCCCTTCCCCCTGCTTCTCCACACCCCTCCTTGCTCTCCATGCTTTTGTGTTCGTGTGTGTGTGCGCGCGCGCGCCGTGGAGCCCACTGCGCACCCAAAAACCGTGTGTGCATGGAATAGCAGCTCTGACTTGCAGATCTGGATGTAGGAAAAAAGTCATGGAAGCGCTTTGTTAGAAACCCGTGGGGGCCGGTAAAGTGGGGGGGGGCGTCCGGACGCATGTGAGGCGTTCGCTTATCCTGAGCCAGGACCCGGGAGAGGAGAGGACAGAAGGAAGGAGGAGAGGAGAGGAGTTACTAGCAAGTGCGGCAAATTGGACTTTTCCACCATCAGCATCCTCCCCTGCATCTTCCCCTTCGCCATCCCTGCTTGGATCTCCCTCCTCTTCTCCATAACTCCCCCAAATTTCCTTCCCCCTCGCACCGGAGCGCCTCCTCGGAGCACCGACAAGGGTTTGGATTCGGGGGGTGACCTGGAAGATGCTGGACTGAAAGGGACGTCGCCAAACTGGAGCAGCACGCACGACCACGCCGGGGGGGAAGGGGGCGACGGGACTCGGTGAATTCACGGAATCCCCGGGACAGAGGTGAGTGCCGCCCGCCCGTCCCGGTGCTCGTTTTTACACTCGCGCCTCTGCGCCCCGCCGAGAGGCGCTAGGCAAAGGCAGCACATGGTTTCTATGAAGCATGATGTCGTGTGATCTGCGGATGTGTGTGGGCGTACCTGCTTAGAGAGCTGATGCAAGAAACCTACAACCTCCACTTATACACAAACAATTAAAACCCCACGGGGTTATGCAGAGGAAAGGCTTTTCTGCAGAGACAACCATCTGGAAACCTGCAAACTGAACGTGCAAAAGATGCGGCATGCACGATGCTTCATGTTTGAAGGCAGGTGGGCTGAGTTGGGTGGACCCTGCTCTGCTCCAATCACACGCGGCCCTTTAATTCTCTCCATCCATTAGGGGCCCTGCAGTTCTCCTGAGCTGTCAGCATCTTTTCAGACTCGGTCCTTGTTGTGCTTCATTTGGTGACAGAAACGGGGATGATTTGAAATGAAAATGACAAAAACCAAAATAAGAAGAAAGACAAAAATCTGACTGTGATAAACTGAAAACGATGGTCTTAAACATACAAAGGGGGATTAACCAAGGCTGATGATTGAGGACTGAAAGCTTGTTTGAACATGAAGGAAGCAGAACAAGGGAACAAAATTAAAAACAAATAATGATAATAAAACATAATGTAAATATGTAAACCAAAAAGGCACCAGTTCCCACAAACAGATGTTAAATGTGAACAAACGTTATAAGCCATGCTCTCAGGTACACTGCATTGTCACTGCAGACATCAATGATAGCTGCATTTGACACTAAAGCGACTACAAGCTTTTCTATTACATATCTGAAATTATACTGTTTGCCAGAAACTTTTGCTCATCTGTCATCTATCTTCTGAAACCACTGAATCTTCTATGGGGTTGCTGGAGCCTATCCCAGTTACATTTGGGCTGAATTCATTCCCTACCCCTACGGCTCCTCTCTGCTCCAATTGAAGGGACATTTGGAGCTGTAGTGGTGTCCAAACTTCTTTTTTAAGAGGGAGCCGGAGTGACTTAGGGCTGGATAGGAATCTGGATCTCCGATGTGCTTGAGACACAGAGGAGAAATGCATTTCTTCACGTGGGTGTATTTTGAAACACAGAAGTTTATGTTTAGATGAAAGTATTGAGTTTTTGTTTTTGAATTTTTAAAGTTATAAAACCAATGTTGTAACAAGTAAGTATTTTCAGAACGCTGGCGCCGTCATGATGTCGTGAAGTGGTGGTAACGTCCAGATTTGTTGACACTTTTGTTCCATAACTCTCCACTTGGAGGGCTAAATGTAGGAGTAAGGCAGGGGTGGGCAAGTGTGTCTGCATGATTTCCAGATTGTCTTGCCTTACTCATGGCTGATTACCTGGTTCTTGTTTTTAGCCAATCAGAACATGCCAGAGCAGGGTATGTTGGTAAATATGCAGGAATGCTGCCCTCAGTGCCCACCTCTGGGGTAGGTAATGAATTGGGATTCGGCCTTGGGCAAAGGCAGGGATCCCCCTGAACAGATCAGCAGTCTGTTGCAAGTCTACAAAGCACATTGTCACACCTAGGGGCAATTTAGGCTCTTCAATTAACCTATGAAGCCTGTTTTCGGACTGTGGGAGGAAGCCACAGTGCCCGGAGCAAATCCACACATGCACAAAGACTGAGTAAACCCACACAGAAAAGACCCAGCTGGGACTTGAAGCAGAGCCTTCTTGCTGTGAGGTGAGAGTGCTAAGCACTGCGCCACCCTTTGCAGCCCTCCTCATCTGCCATTGACCTCATGTGAACTTAATCAACCTTTCCATTTATAATCCATCAGGTTAAAATAAAAAAACAGTCCACCATTTGCAGCTGTTAGGCCTCAGCTCCTCTGGGAAGGGTTTCCATGAAATTTAGGAAAGTTTGTATGTGTTGTTTGACCATTTTTCCTTAAGTACATCAGTGAGGTCAGACAGGGATGTGGGAAAGCCTGGATCACAGTCATTTCACATATTTCCTTTCCAAAAGGTTTTCTTCCTGTCATGTTGGAACAAGAAAGGAACATTATCAAACTGTTTCCATAAAATTGGGATGATGAAATTATCCAAATATGATGAAATATTTAGGCCCTGAAAAACAACCCCACATTATAACCCTCCTTCCACCGTGCTTCACATGCGACACAAAACAGTCCAACTTGTTCTTCTGGCAACCGGATGCAGATAAAGAGGTGTATCTTTTCACCTGAACCCCACAGGAAGTTTGGAGGTTTTAACTTAGCAGACCAAGCACCTTAACATCTGTTCACCTCACACTTTTATCCTAATTTTTTTTCTGTTTTGTTTTAATACCACTGGCAGTTGAAGGAAATATTTATTAGCATGGAAATTTCACGACTAGACTTTTGCCACCGAATTCTCTGAGCTCCTTGGAACTACCTGTTTTTTGTTTTTTTCATAAATATTTGATCGCATGGCTGTGTGATGATTTTGTCCTGATGTCTGTAGAAGGGATTGGGACACGTGAGCTCAAGCAGTGTCTTTTGAGGAAATTGCGAAATCACAAACCCAGATCTGAGACGTCTGGCGAGCTCATAGATCTATGATCGGATTGATGTCACACTCTATTGGCTAATCGAAAAAAGTGGGTTGTTCACGGCAGCTAAGTGAGTGTCTGACTCCGCCCCTGAAGCATTTCAAGATTAAAAACATAGAATGTGTTCACATTTCAATATTAAAGGTTGGCTGATCTATAAATAAAATGCTACAAAATGTATGAGGGGCCGTATAAGACATTATTTATTCTGAACCATTCACATTCATACATTCTTGCTCTCACAGTCATATATACTCTCTTTCGCATACATATATTCTCTTACGCATCCATATATTCTCTCTCTCACATTCATACATTCTTGCTCTCACAGTCATATATACTCTCTTTCGCATACATATATTCTCACTTGCACATTCATATATTCTCTCTCTCGCATGCATATATATTACTTTACACATACATACATTCTCACTCTCATTGTCACTCTTAAAAAAGAATGTATGTATGTGAAAGACAAGTATATATGAACGTGTGAGGAAGAGTTTATATGTGTGTGTGAGAGAGGAGTATGCATGAAACGGAAGTGACTTTGGATGAAAAGGAAGGCACTTTGAATGAAAAGGAAGGCACTTTGCATGAAACGGAAGGCAGATGATTTCTCGTGCTCTGATTGGACGAGAGGCCGCCACCTCCCATTTTGAACACACTCTAAACCCTATCACTTGTACTGACTCATAACTATAAAGGTTACACAACTTAAATGTCATTTTGTAGTTGATTCAACTATAAAGTATTAAGCTCTATCAAGATTTTTTCAAATTTAACTTAACAGTGCTAAATATTTTAAAGCTTATTTGTATCTAGCACTCAAAAATTTTAAGATCCCTGAAGTAGCGTCATGACGTCATCACGTACTGGTGGGAGGGTCTTTCGTTTTCTCTACGTTAGCTCAGGTGGCCATGTTGGATTTGCCGAATGCGAGTATGCGACGTTTGAAATTGAAAGTCGAGCGTTTTATTTTTCTGCAAAGCGTTGCGATTTCGTCCCGCTTCAAGACGCCCCAACCTCGGGTTTTTTTTTTCATCCGCCTCATCGCTGACGGTACCGTCTTGCTTTCAGCCCTGATTTAATTTGGTAAGTATCGTTCATGGTTTATTTTGAATGAATGCTTTAAGAATGCTCTTATACTACCGTAAATGTGGTTTACTGTTGTTTAAACATATGTGTGTTACGATTGTTTTAGAGCTTAATGTGGCAATGCATACATGATTAGTTTGTCATATTAGCAGACGTATGGCGAGCCAAACCCAAAATGCATTTCTGCCCGTAAGTTACGACAGTGATGAGGTTTTTTTTTTTTCCAGAGGTAGGTAGAAATGATCTGTTATGCTGCAATCACACTAAACATGATCCGCGTGTGAAATTCGCGTTGGAGGCCTCTGTCTGTGGCTAAAGTTTGCTGCTGGACATTTGTCCAAAAATGTCACTCAAAGCCTCTAACGGTTGTGTGGGAGGAGCTACCGCCAACAGTTTTAAGCCTGGTTGCTACATGGAAGCATTGGGTTTTGAATGCAGCTTTAAGCTTTTATAAATCACTGATCTCCGTTATAAAAAAGGTTTTTGTAAAAATAAATTAATCAACGTGCTCGTGTTGTGTTCAGGTACCGAACTACAGAGTGTTCAGTGTTTCACCTCAGGTAGACGCCAAGGCCAGCCAGGTAACTTGTCTCCTGATCAGTTATTTGTCTAGAGCTATTTTAAAAAAAACAAAAAATGCAATAGGTTGTGTAGTGCAATAAATGTTTTTTGATCAGAATATAATTGAAACATTTTTTAACATTGAAAAATCTCTTTTGGACTTTTTCAGATACTGAACTTCAGAAACTGAACTTCAGAAAGTTCACCAGAAAGTCACCAGAAAAGAGGTGTCAGTGGGTGAGTTTTATACTTATTTAATATATTCATCCTGAACTATTACCATTATTAGATTTATACGGCAGCATGGAAACATTTATGCACATTTTAACTAGCCAAAGGTCTAAATAGAGCTGAAATTATTTACATTTGAACTAAACATATTTAGATTGCAGGCTGAAGGTGGCACAATGGAATGGAGGTGCAAGTTGTGTTCTGTTACTTTGGCACTATGCAGTACTACATATAATACTGCAGTACTACATAGCAAATATTCCAAAGTGTTTCCACTGCCATGTTTATTTTGTTTATTTTGTTTATTTATTTGGAGCCCCATTAGCTTCCACAAAGTGGTCGCTAGTCTTCCTGGGGTCCATACACAAAAAAATACATACATTTTACCAATTTCACAAAAACCAAAACTGATTTCAGAAAATACAGTGACTAATTCATCATATTTACCTTAAAAGCTTCACATGTTAAAATAAGTTAAAACAATTTCATTTTTATACCAGCATATCAAAACACATAGCAACATAACCTCAACAATAATACATAGCATATCATTCAAATTGTTAGTTATTGTAAGTGGTCCATGTATCTTAGTTTTAAAATCTTTTTGAAATGATATTTGTTACTAATAAGCCTTGTCCTTACAGACACTTGATTCCATGCAACAGAAGATCTAAACAGCACTGTTCTTCTCATATAGTTAGATCTTGAAAAAGGAACAATCAAATCACCAGAGCTGACCTGACGAGTTTGATATTGGTGACAATACCCACTGTATAAAACTTTGTTTACCAAATATTGTGGACATTTTTTAAAAATGACATTGTGCATCAAGCATTGAAGACTGAGTTGTACTTTGTCTTTTACCATCAACCAACCTAAAATGGTATGCATCTCGTTCACATTGGTCCAAAAAGAGCAACCAAGAGCCACCCTGGCAGCTCGATTTTGGGCAAGTTGTAATTTTTTTAGATGCCCCTGTGTCGCACTAGACCAAATGACTGGGCAATACTCCAGATGTGACAAAACCAAAGACTGTACAACTGTCCTCATGACTGAAGGTGGACAATATTGCGCACACCTCCGAGCCAGGGCGATTCCTCTGCCCATCTTGGATACTATGTGATTAATCTGATCTGTCCAAGAGAGCTGATCATCTAATTTGATGCCCAGAAGCTTGGTTTTAGTCACTTGTTCAACTAAACTATTGTCAATCCTCAAATTCAGGTAACATGGTGCATTCAATAAATATTTTGTACCGAAAACGATGCATTTTGTTTTAGATGTATTAAGAACCAATTTATTCAACTTAACCCAATTGGTGACTAAATTAAGTTGATTCTGTAGGGCTGTATTGAGCTCTGGCCCAGTAGTAGATGCACAGAATAAAGTCGCATCATCTGCATATAACACCACTTCTGCATTTCTAATCTCCTGGGACATATCATTTACAAACACTGAAAATAAAAGTGGACCCAAACAACTACCTTGTGGAACCCCACATGACATAAACTTTGTTTCAGACAAGCTGCCATTGAAGAGGACTTTCTGTGTTCTGCCATTAAGATAATTTCTTATCAGTGAAAGAGCCAATTGTGAAAATCCATAACATTTGAGCTTTGCCAACAGAATATCATGGTCGATTACATCAAAAGCAGCTGTGAAATCTAAAAGTACCGCACCCACATATTTTTTATCATCCAAATGTGTTAACCACTGGTCTACCATATGTACTAATGCCGTATTGGTTGAATGACCTGGTCTGTAGGCATGCTGTGCACTAGTAAACAGATCATTTGAGATAAAGTAATGTAGCATTTGATTAAATATCAACCTTTCAAAAATTTTACTCAAAACAGGGAGAACATGAACTGGTCTGCAGTTTGAAGCAGTAAACTCTGACTTTTCATCCTTAATTAGAGGTATAATTTTTGATTGTTTCCATTGGTCAGGAAACACACCACTGATCAGTGCTCTATTAAAAATATGACATATTGGTTTGTCCAAAACATTTGCAACTATTTTAAGGATTCTACCATCAATGTAATCAATACCTGGTGTTTTATCGTCAGGTAATGAGAGAAGCAAATCTTGAACATTATTCTCACTAACAGTGTCGAACCCCAAGGAACAAGCTTTATTTTCCATTGTCAATTGAATATTTTGACAAGGAGAGCTTATATCCTGTGCTACCATAGAGGATCTCAGCTTTTCAACTTTGTTAATAAAAAAGTCATTCAAATGATTGGCAATATCAAATGGTTTACTGACACTAATGCCACCAATTTCCATATTCAAATTAAAAGTCTTTGTTTTTTTGCACATCAGTTCTTGTAACACTTTCCACAATCTTTTACTGTCATTCATGGAACCACAAATTTTTTGACCAAAATATTCTTTTTTTTTCAAAAAGTTTAATTTTGTAACTTTATTCCTTAATATGCGATAGTTTGTATAATCCTCTACATGTTTAGAGTTGGAAGCCACCTTTTTTGCGTTGTCTCTCCGCTTCATGAGTGATAATAATTCCTCATCTAACCATGGAGCACTATTACTTTTTACCGTTCTTTTACGAAGTGGAGCATGTTTCTCAACAATCTTTCCAAACGTTGCCATAAAAATGTTCAAAGAAGCATTTACATCAATTTCCTGCACAACTGTAGACCAATTCGAACTTTTGATATCATCAATAAATAGATTGGGATTAAAATGTTTATAGGATCTGCGATACATGATTCTTCCACCGGATTTAGGCATTTTTGTTTGCTTTGTAATGGCTATCAAATTATGATCAGAACACCCTACTCCAATAGAAACTGCCTGGGAGCATAAATCAGGAACGTTAGTGTAAATGTGATCTATGCAGGTTGATTTAGATGAATTATCCATAGCAATTCTAGTTGGTTGTGTCATGACCTGTTTAAGATTACATGTATTAGCCATTGTAATGATCTTTTCAAACAAAAAACTTTTCTTTGAAAACCAGTCTATATTAAAGTCCCCAAGAAGAAACATTTCCCCACATTTATTTGAGACCATTTCCATATTTTCACATATTTTTTGTAAGTATTCTGCATTGGAGCTAGGTGGTCTGTAACAACAACCGACCAGTGTTGGTTTACTAAATGGAAGATTAATTTGCAACCATATTACTTCGATGTCTCTGCTCATTAACTCTGATTTTAGGGTAGCAACAATATTCTCCTTGACATAAAATGCTACTCCTCCACCATTTTGATTCCTATCTCTTCTGTATAATCTGTACCCATCAACATTTAGCATTGAGTTTTCAAAAGTACTATCTAGGTGTGTTTCAGATAAGGCTAAGACATGAATATTTTCAGTCAAACATATTTGTGTGATTTCATTAATCTTGTTTCTCAAGCTACATATATTTAAGTGTGCTAAAACTATACCTGTTTTGTGGCCCATTTGCAACTAAACACAACATATTTGCATTAATACAAAACTTTGAACATACATGACAATAGACAGTTCTCTTGGTCATTTAATCCGATTATTGCCTCTGTTCATTTACAGGCCAGATAACAAGTTTGTCATACCTTAACTCAGCTCTTTCCCCTTTTTCTCTGGCTGCTTTCAGCTGGGGCAGCAATTCCCTTCTCCTCTGCTGCACCACATCTGAAAAGTCTTCATTGACATATATACTTGTTCCCTTTAACTTTTTGGTTGAGGAAAGTATACGCTGGCGGTCCTTGAACCTGAGAAGCTTGACAAAAATCTTTCTAGGCCTTCGTCCGTCTTGAAACTTTCCCAGTCGATGTACTTTCTCAATTTCAATGTTTGAGCCATCTAGACCCAATTTCTCAGACAGCATTTGTTGGATCTTGATTTCTAATCCACCAGTGGTTTCTCCTTTTTCTTCTGCGATCCCATCAATTAGAAGATTAGATCTCCTTGACTGGTTTTCAAGATAGTCCAACTTATGAAACAAGTCCTCCATTTCCTTCTTGAGCTTTGCAATGTCATTTTCAATTGCTTTGATTTTTACATCAGTACCTTTATATGTAGATGTCACCTCTTCCACAATGCCCTGGGTGAATTGTAGGCTTGTTTTCAGTTCATGGACTTCTTTGATAACACCATCCAACCTTTTTGTATTTCCATCCATGATGATCTGAATAAAACTCTTGAAGTTCTCTTGTTGCTGTTGTAGCATTTCTTTGTAGAATTCCTTTTGCTGATCCATTAAATGGCTCAGTGTACTCATGGTCACAATAGCATCCTCATCAAGCAATGTTTTACTTGGTTTGGGAGGCATTATTTCTCACTCACTCTTACCAAGATGTACCAAGGAAATATTAAAGTGAGGAGGTTTTTTAGGCCTCGAGGCCTAGAAGCCTGCAGCCCCAACGTGATCAATTGCAAATGTTAAAGTTCCATACAACCTCAATGTTGTTAGAATCTCCAATACTCAGTCCCACCACTGATGTCAACCGAGTATCAGCTTTATGTAATAATCTCAAAAGGATTACGTTGATTTTGAGTAGATTCTGAGAGGCCAAGGATTCAGACAGAAGCCACGGCAGCCATCATCATGTATGTGGAAACACTTTGGAATATTGTCATGTCTTTATGACAGTATATTACAATAATAAAATGATGTTGCATTAGCACCATTCCATCATTTGAAACCATGAAAACTCATCTGTCAAGATCTGAAATGGATTTATGTAGAGTAGATGCAGTCAGAGGAAATTGTGCAGTTTTTACATGTTTGTGTAACTTAAAGCTGCCCTTTTCTGAGACTAAGTCCACCAAAACAGACAGGAACTGGCCAGCTTGGTTAGGATTTATGACCTCCAGGTGAATTTCTAATGTGCATAATTCAAAAACGGATAACAGCTGTAAGAAGCCAAGGTGTAACTTGCCTTAAAAATGACTTTGGGTCTTTGACCTGAAGTGGATCATGCCATGAACACTGTATTGTACTCTCACTAGAAATAGACATCTAGAAAAGGTATCATTTTATTATTTCTTAAAGTTCCTTAAATAAATATTGGAAGTGTTTGCTCTGCATTTGCTTCAAAGGTAATGGATATTTCTTTTTATTCTTTTAGGACCAGCGTGACGTGAACATGAGACGGGCACTTGTCCTCCTGCACTTCCTGTTTATCTGCATGAAGATGCCTCCAACTTCTTCAAGACCTGTACAGTAAGTGCACACGACTCCCTGTCAATGGTTTTCACTAATCCTTTAATATTGATTGAGATTTTATTGAGTGACATAATAAATAGGGCAATTGTTTGTAGTTTGTAAACTGAGTGATATTTTTAAATGGTTTTAAAAATGAGACGGAAGATGAAAGGCGAACATCAGGGACTCCTGATTGGAAGGAGTGGGAACATTTTCGTTTACCTTTTTCTGCTCCTGATCCATCATTATTTGAATAAAGAAAAATGAAGCTTTAGTCTTAAATTATTTTATAAATGTCCTCCTTCAGAAAAATGCTAAAGAACTTTTTAAAAACACAATTTTAATTGGAGTTGGTCCTTAAAGTATCACAGCCAGTTGATTAAAAGCTAACAGAATGTTAGCATGAAAAGATTCCCATTGACAGATGGCAGGAATGTCAGTTTTGGACATTAGTGTGATGAATATCTTTGAGGGTCTGAACTCATCTGTGTTTTTTGTTTTGTATTTTCCAGAATACCAGACCTCACAGACACCGCTGTGGGTATCTTCTCAGTTGTCGTGGTGATGCTCCTGATGCTGCCGTCAGTGGTCCCACACATCTGGCTGACTAATCTCTTCTAACTCTTCGGGGACATCTATGCTCTGGACCTACAGCACCCCAAAAAACTTGAACTTGCCTTCATATTTATTCAGAATGCTGTCTTGAACCTTGAGGACAGCAAACCACTGAAAGGACATTTATTGACGCTGAAGAATGTTTCGTTGAGTGAGTCTTCCAGAATGGACTATTTGTTGGTTTAAGTGTTATGTAACTAATGTGTTTTGTTGTGATCATATGCTTTTTCTGCCGTACAATACAAAACCAACTCTTTTTGTCAATATGTTGTGTGGCACTCTTATAATGCAGTTTTATTGCACTTATTGTTTCTTCATCCTCTTGATATTTGTGCTTTTTTTTAAAGAGCAATTAAAAAAAGTGTATTATGCAATCACTATTGTGTGGCCTTCACGTTTGTTGGTTTTTATCAATGTTAGCCTTTAAAATGTAGTGGGGCAGTATCAATATCTCTGTTTAGAATACATTTTAAGCTGAAGAATTTTAAATATTTTCAATGCTACACATTTAATGAGTTAAAGAATTTATAAAGCATTTGAGTGAATTTTACATATTTTATGAGTTGAGTAATATAAAAATATAGTTAGTTAAAGCGTTTTTTAGTTGGAAAATATTAAAAACTTTAAGTAAATAATCTCTCTTTTATAAATTGAGGAATCTTAATATTTTTTATATGAAATAATACAAATGTAAGCCAACTGACAATATGAATTTTAATAAATGTTAACTTAAAAGTTTTAATAATATAACTTAACTGTTGCGTAATCTGTTACACAATAATTTTTAAGTTCAGTCAACTCGCTAGGGATTACAGTGCAGACGCTAACATGAACCAGCAAGAAATCCCAAATTAACAGACTTGTGGTGTGGAAAGGTATGTTTTTCAGATAGCAGGAATAATCAAAGTATCCGTTCTCTGTTTCAAAATGAGATTGCCACAAAACCGTATGTTATCTCATACTGGAACAGCTTTGGATGTAGAATTCAGTGGGAAAAGGTTTGGACCCTGCCACAAAAGTATTTCATCACCAATAAAATCAGAGAAATTTCTTTCAAAATTCTTCACAAATTTTATCCAGTGAAACATTTCTTTACTAAGTTTAAAAAAGATCTGGACATAAACTGTTCATTCTGTCATTCCTCACCAGAAACTGTGCCAAATCTTTTTTGGTTTTGCTCTTTCACTCAACTATTTTGGAAAGATGTGATACATTTTATAAGAACTCATCTATGTGAAGATTATAGATTATTTTACGAGCATATTATTTTTGGATATTTTACACAAGAAAGACTTAATGCAGAAAAAATATATGTAGTTAATTTACTTATAATTATGGCTAAATACTTTATACACAAGTGTAAATATGCCAACAAAAAAAACGTGTTTTATGTTTTTCAGAAAGAAATGGTTTTGTATGTGAACAGTATTAAATCTTCCACTAACAAAAAAGCTGTCAGAACAGTTGAAACATGGTCTCTCCTGAAACTTTAACAGATTCCTTTGCCTTATTATTTTTGTTTTCTTTTTGCATAACCTGTTTTACATGGTTATCATTATGTTTTTTTTGTTCATTCTCATGGCGAACGTGAAGATTGTAATTTGCACACAGTGGAGTTTTGTGTTTGGTATTTTGTATGTGCAAGATATTGTTAATAAAGTTTATTTTAAAAAAAAAAACGAACCGGCAAGAAGTAGCCACGGGGGTCCTGCAGCCATCGGAACCTTAACAAATATTTCATCTCCACCTCACCGTTGCCTTTTTTAAGAAATGACAGCTGGTTTTCCCACATTTATATGTAGTTATGGATCGAAAACAAGAGGAATTTGTTTTAATGTAAATGCGTGTTCCAGCGTCCACAGGAAGTGTCGCCCATAATTCACGCAAAGGCTCATGGGGGCTAGGAATAAGGTGGATACGGATTTTCTGTTTCGGTGGCACTTCTATTACCATTATTGGTATTTGAGACATTCCTTTGTGTCTCTAGAGATGCAGACAGATTTGTGACCACTTGAGGTGAAGATAAAATATTTCTTAAGGTTCCGATGGCCTTCTTATTGGTTCGTGTTAGCGTCTGTTCAAAATGGGAGGTGGCGGCCTCTCGTCCAATCAGAGCACGAGAAATCATCTGCCTTCCGTTTCATGCAAAGTGCCTTCCTTTTCATTCAAAGTGCCTTCCTTTTCATCCAAAGTCACTTCCGTTTCATGCATACTCCTCTCTCACACACACATATAAACTCTTCCTCACACGTTCATATATACTTGTCTTTCACATACATACATTCTTTTTTAAGAGTGACAATGAGAGTGAGAATGTATGTATGTGTAAAGTAATATATATGCATGCGAGAGAGAGAATATATGGATGTGCAAGTGAGAATATATGTATGCGAAACAGAGTATATATGACTGTGAGAGCAAGAATGTATGAATGTGAGAGAGAGAATATATGGATGCGTAAGAGAATATATGTATGCGAAAGAGAGTATATATGACTGTGAGAGCAAGAATGTATGAATGTGAGAGAGAGAATATATGGATGCGTAAGAGAATATATGTATGCGAAAGAGAGTATATATGACTGTGAGAGCAAGAATGTATGAATGTGAGAGAGAGAATATATGGATGCGTAAGAGAATATATGTATGCGAAAGAGAGTATATATGACTGTGAGAGCAAGAATGTATGAATGTGAATGGTTCAGAATAAATAATGTCTTATACGGCCCCTCATAAAAATGCTCCAAAGATGATTTATCCTGAGAAGTACTTTTCAGGAAATACCTTCAGCGTTTCTCTATATAATGCAAATTCCTGAACATGTTCTTGCAGACTGAATTAAAGTAAAGCCTTCACCGCTCTTTTAAGTGTTTTTGTCCTTCACCAAACAAGACCTGTGAGGTTGTTGTTTTTAGGGTTTCTGTTTGTGCTTGTGTGGATTTTCTTGGTCTTTGCATCCAACATATACATTTAAAGTTTTTTTCATATTTTCTGTATAGGAGTCACTGTGACATTAATAACTGCAGGTGGGTTGAAATTCATGAAGAAACTCACATAAATGGATTTTAAACAGGTGTTCGGACACTTTTGTCATTGTGCAACTTCATAGCTCCAGTGTTAAAATCAAATTATAGTTGTTTTTAATCTATGGTTCTTCTAAAAATACATGCAAGGATGACCTGTAAACCTTTTTCTTTTGTTAAATAAGGATATTAATATCACAAGATAATTACCAAATGAGTCTTGCTGTGTTAATTTTATTTTGTTTTTTCACAATAATTTTCTCTCAAGCAGACTTTGAATGTTTAATGACAGGAAGTCAAGTGACCTCATTGGATTCACAAATATTTCATCTTCTTTGCCAATAAAACTAATTTTCAAGTTGAATAGGAATAAGATGGAAAGCTAGAGAGAAGCTGCATAAGGTTTAAAAACTTTTGTATGTAGTATGGGCTAATTCTTATAAATTTACTTTTTAATTAGCTAAATGGCTTAAAATCAGTTAAATAATGCAGTCAAAATAGGTAAAGAACAGGAAAAAAGAAGCTGCATGGTGTCAAAGCATAAGCTAACAATGATAACTCACGTTTTCTGAACCCAAAGAGGAAAGCCAAGAAGAAGCAGACTAAAGACAGCCTCACACTGCTCCCCTGCTTTTATTCTGAAATATAAAATAATTCAAAGCTTAGGAAACAAAACAGTGTCAAACAGCAATGCAACTAAGGTTAATTTTAGAAGCTGAATCGGTAAATACAGTGTATGATATTAAAAAATATGTAGAAAAATGCTATAAATTAAAACATTTAATGTACTGAAAAAATGCTTTAAAAACATTAAAGAAGCATATTTTTCTGGATATTATTCTACATATTAAACATTGAAAGTGAAGTTAATTTAAGGCTGTTTGTTTAAAGCACTGTAGCATAAATGTGTGCTACATGTTCTTTTCTGTTTGTTTGCCTGAAAAGAGTTAAGAATCAATAAAATGTAATGTGTGGTAATAAAAACATGATAACTACTAAATCATATCTTAAAAGTAATTTGGAAGTTGAGCTTAAACAGAGTACAAAATAGTTAAAGCTGGAATAGTTGTTAAAAAGTCCAGTGTGTTTTCAACACGTCACGCTTACAAATGTGGTGTTATCACAAATTTGATTTCAGGAGCAGAAATATTTTAAATCTGTTTCTAATATTGTATCAGAAAATATGGGAGTAAAATAGTTCTAGGTTTATTTTTTTAATGTCATTTAAATTGTCACGCATCTGTACTTTGTTCCACACAGTCCCCGACCCCCATGTCTTCGTTTTTGGTTCTTGTATTTTCTCGCTGTCAGACAGATCAACTGGCTGCTTCCCTTCACCGCGGGCGACTCACCGCCTTCAGTTCCCCCCATGCACACAGACAGAGCGCAGATGAAGAGCGCAGAGTTTAGATGCACATATGATGTTTGTGAGCGGGAGGGCAAAGCAGCTTTCCCTGCATCCCAGATGACAAATGCTGCCGCCGTAGATAAAACGACCCCCTTTCGTCAGGCCTGAACCTCAGAAGCTCCGTCCCGTGTGTGTGTGTGTGTGTTAAGTGTGTGTGTGTGACGTGTGAGTTAGAGTGAGATTTGAACGCTGACTGGAGTGGGTCACTGAGACCAAGTGGCTGTGAAAGTGAGACCCGGGATTCAGCATCATCCTAATCTGCTTTCAGACACGCTGGAGCCCCTCCATCCCAGCATCTCTCTGGTTTCTGCTCTCCTGCCCCCTCCCTTGTTACACCCCCATTACAAAAAAATGCAAACATTGACTTGCACACACAGCTGAATCCCCCTCTTCACTTTGAACTGTGCTTATCTGTGTCCTCTTCCTCCTCTTTTCTCTTCTCTCCAGTTCAGTTTTTGGAGGTCATGGAAATCATTGTTGAAGCCTTTGATTCTCATTCTGCCCCGGGGTCAGAGCCACTTATCTTGCAAAAAAAAAAAAAAACAGAGGCAGAATAAGAAAGGATGAGGGCAATTAAAACAATAGCCAACTGGAAATGAATGATGGACAGAAGGATAGGAGAGGAGTAATAGAAAATGGAGAATCCAGAGGTGGGAGGATGCGCGAAGGGCTAGTAGAAGAAAATAAAAAATAAATAAATAAAAAGAAAAGAAAAATCTGCTTCATGCACACAAAATGGGAATGACAGATTTGCAGCGATGTTTAGGATGGGAGGAGCCTTGACAGCTTTCACTAAATATGAATTTCTTGCAGGATGATGCAAAAAGCGCGGCTTCAGATAAACGTTTGCTCTAAATTCCACTCTGTGGGAAAGGGTTTGTGGGGGCTACAGTCAAGCATTTATCTATGTGTGTCAGTTGTTTAGTTTCACATTAAAAAAAAACAGCAGATGCATTTAATTATAGACTGGGAATGCAATGCACAACACAAAAATACAGTCAAATTCACCTGAAAAAGTAGCAAACCAGCGATGACCGTTTTTAGAAAAAGGATAAGAAAAGAAACAAAGACGTCAGAGGAAACATGATAAGTTAACTGGGACAACACAAGATGGCTTAAGATTGAGAGGATGATAAATACATGGCTAGAGTAGGAATCTATAGGCAGAAAATGGGAGCTGGAGGGAAGATAGTGAATATTTAACTCTGTTTAGATTTCCATTGCTTCCCTAGGCTCGCACCTTCCTCTAAGGCCCTCTGCTTGCCTACAGGTTGCTGAAGGCAGGATTTATCTGTTAATGTGCATGTCAGTTGGTGGGTGAGGAAGACTTATTAAGCTGACTTGATGTTAAAAACCACAGATGGGAAGCTACAGAGGACTTTCATATAATCTGTGAAAATGCATTTACTGTCATGGAGGGCTCTTGGTTTCAGTTAAAAATACCTTAATATTGTTTTTTTTTAATTATTCACAGTGCAATTATGTGGGGAAAAAAGTTAGAAAAAGTAGATCCTCCTGTGATGAAAATTCTTCTGTACTACTGAACACAAAAATAATTTTTAAGAATGAGTGTTAGTTTGCTATTGTGCAAAGATGACATCATCTAATAATTTTTTTGGGGGTAATTTTTCCCCTCAGATTAGATACAACCAGGAACTTTCATGATGTTCTCCAGCTCAGAAAAGCTGATTTATATTTCTGCTTATTTTATGCTCTCCGTGACAGCTGCAGCAGAAAAGGAGCAGCAGTGTTCATTTGAAGGGTCAGACACTGAAGCAACCCATGTGGAACAGGTGCAAAATCCAAGAGGGATGCAGGCAAGGTGGAATCAATGATCTGTGCCCGGATTTGAGTCAAAACTTAGCAAACAAACTCTGGGGATGTGAGAGACCTACATTAACTTTGGAGAATGCTCAGGACCTTCTGTGTTCTATTTTTGGCTTCAGCCTGTTTGATCCCACGCTTTCATGGAGCATCCACGTGTCCCTCTCTTGCAGTTTAGACAGTGGTTGCAGAAGATGATGGCTTAAAGTTCACAATCCCGTTATTAATTATGTTTTTTCACGGTCAATGAAAACCGATATTGGATTTTCATCCATATGTGTTCAAAGTCCATTTTTATATAAAGTGTAATAGCTCCTGACTGCTGCTTGATTAAACCAGTCCAGCACAATTACTCTTTAAAAGTTTCTTGGAACTGTTTATTTTGTAGAGTTTTATAAAAAAAAACAAAAAAAAAGAAATCAACAACTTCTTTTTCACTACAGGCTGTGACTGGCCCCACCCCAAGATGACGTCTCCCAAGAGTAAAGCCAAGAAGAAGCAGACTAAAGACAGCCTCACACTGCTCCCCTGCTTTTATTTTGTGGAGGTATTGCAGGATTTGATGCATTTCAATACTTTCCCTATAGAAATGTGAGCCACTCTGCTGGTACCGTGTGATGCCATTCATACTAGAGTTTCTGCTTTTTGCTGTCTAGCTCCCCATTGTCCTGTCTTCCCTGGTGTCCCTGTACTTTCTGGAGTTGACGGACGTGTTGTCCCCGGCGATGGTCGGCTTCCGTTGCCAAGATCGCCATCTCTCCATGCCCTACATAGAGACGGGGGATGAGCTCATTCCTCTCTTGATGCTGCTGAGTTTGGCGTTTGCAGGACCAGCAGCTTCTGTAAGTCCCTCAGATGGTTCCTCAGAAATACATTTAAAAACATTTCATAGAAAAAGGAAAACAAATGTGTGGAAGTTGCTGTTTTCGCTCATGACTTTACCTTTTCTTCTCTCCTGAGAGCTTTGTTTGGATTTGCAGTCTGTAACACTAAACCAACAAGCTGAATAAACGCTTGTTGGACAATATTTCCTCATGGATTTGTCATTGAGTGACATTTGATCAATCCCTGCTGTAAAGCCATTGATTATGGAGACACACATATAAATCACAGGGGCAATCCCAGCACAGCAGCTCATCAAAAAAAAAAAAAAAAAACCTTTGTAAATATGTGTACTTGAACAGAAAAAGACATTTGACTTTACCTCCAAACGTGGAGTCAATTCAACGTTACACCAGGAAATCTTGTGCACATCACTGAACATGCCACAGGCCTCTTCAGTCAATGCACACAAACACTCTGCTAATCCATCAGCAGCATGGAAGCCAACAGACCTTCTTTGCATGCATTTGTCACTTTGATGGGAAGTGACCGCTGTTCAATAACGCCACGGCTCCATTCTGTCAGAGCTGCGGCTGCGCAGGCACCTGCTCTTTAAAGTCCCACTGTGACCATCTTTTGACCTATTTTAAAAGCATTCCCACTGGTCTTTTAATTATGATTATGCTGTTTTAAGCAAAAATAATAAACTCTGTGTTGTTTTCTAGGACATAGTTTCTGCAGAGCAGCAGCAGAAATCCGCCTCTGAGTTGTGGGCGTTGGCATGGAGTAAGCCTGCCCCTTCTTCCCATCATCCTTTTTTATTAACCCCGTCTCCTGCTAGCTTACAGCCCGTCACCATCCCTAACTTAACATTTCCAGTGCAGCAAAAAATGTTGAGCATTATTGGAGCCATACATTTTTGAAACAGATACCCGCTCTGATGAGGAAAACAAAGATGTACATGAATCTAGTAGATGCATCAGAATGGAGCAGAGCTGAGATGTAGGTTATACGTTTCCAACGGCACTTTTTCGTCTGCTCCTGATTTGCTGCAATTTAAATAAAGACATAATCAGAAATGCAATTTTAAGCTTAATTTCCTTTTTTATTTATTTGCTATCATGAAAAAAAGGCCTCAAGAACATGTTAAAAACACCAAAAACATAAATTTCAAGCCAAAACAGCTTCCAAATTCTTGTCAGCTTTAAATACCCTCCATCAAAACAAACATGTTCTTGTGGCATTTTTCTGAAGTAGGAGGACATATGTAAAGAGAACTAAGCTTAAAGTAGCATTTTTGAGTATTTCTTTATTCAAATTGTTGTGAATCAGCAGCAGACACAAAAAAAATTCCACTTGTAGATGACTAGATCCATGCACGTCTAAGTCTTCCTTGTCTGAGCTGGCATCTGGCTCAAAACTGTACGGCTGGATAGCTTCAATACTATTGCTCCGTGCTAATCATCCCGATCACAACTTAGAGGCAAATTTGTAACGAACTACCGCCTTTCTGCTGAGAAAATGTCCTAAAAAACAACACAGGTTTTTGGCTAAAAATGGCATAATCAGATTTTTTTTTTTTAAACACTGGGAATGCTTTAAAAATATATCAAAAGATGATTGGCGTGGGACTTTCACACTTCTTCACGTCATGTTTCTGCACATGTTCTGGCTCTAGATCATGTTGGGGGAGGGCGTGATGTACTGCATGCAGTCCAAGCTCAAGACCTGCCCCAAGTCAGAAGCCAGCATAAATGCAGGCGGCTGCAGCTTTAACTCCTTCCTGCGCAGGACTGTGCGCTTTGTAGGTGAGTCGAACCCACTGATGCCATCCAAGTTATTCACACTTCAGAATCGGATTAAGCTTCATGATCTGCCAGTGTGTGATTCAGGGGAAGATTTAGAATTCACTTTGGGCTGCGGCAGACAAAACAGAGTTTAGGATTGTCAGCGGCCTGAAGCAAAGCTGGCAGAGACAGTATTCTCAAACTTTTTTTTTTGCCACTTTTATAATTAGAGGGGAAAAAAATTAATTACAGACATTAAATGAAGGGTGACGGAAAATGAAACAGGCTTGATAAATGCTCAGCAGGAAGTGTCTTAAGGCATGCTAAAAGCTTTGAAGTGAGAAGACAAATTATTTCACCTTGGCAAATATCTTTGAGTGTGTAAGAAAAGCTTCACACAAAAACTAACTGAAAGCTGAACTCGTGGCTGTTTTCTGGCACCAGGCAGCTCTGAGTGGGGCAGCCATTAGAGACGAGTGAGTTCATGGAGAAAAGATTCCTTTAACCCGCCTGCCTCTTCCCTCTCTGCCTCAGGTGTTCATGTATTCGGTCTCCTGGCAACAGCTCTGGTGACAGATGTCATCCAGTTGGCAACTGGTTACCATGCACCTTTCTTCCTCACTGTATGCCAGCCCAATTACACGGCTCCGGGAGTGTCATGTGACAACAACACCTACATCACACAGGACATCTGCATGGGAAAAGATCAGTACGCCATCATGTCGGCTCGGTAGGTTTCAATGCATTTTATTGTACTTGCAGAATATTTGAAGCTTTAGGTTGTCAAATTTTTTTTTTTGTAAATAAAAAATATAATAGAAAGCCTGTGTTTGAAAAAAATAGTCTTGCAAGTCATTGTAATCAACGACTGACTCTTTTGTTAAAAACCCATGGAAATTGTGTTTTTTGATGTTTTTAACATGTTTTGTGGCATTTTTCTGATGATGGAGAACATACATAAAGAAAATTAACCTCAAAATTGTATTTTAGTGTAGTTATTTATTCAAATCATTGTAAATCAAGAGCAGATGAAAAATTACTGTTTGAAAAGAGTTTATGCGCCTGTCCACTACAATGGGATGAAACTTGATGTGAAAAGTCAAACCTATGCAAATCCTGCAAATCTTGCTTCAGGCTTTTAGTTTTTACAGCTCTGCTTCCACAAATATCCATCTTGGTATCAAATGAATTTGTCTTCCATGATCATGTTGACAATGATTGGTACTTCCGTGATTTGAAAGAATGCTACACACACATTATTATCAAATCTGAGTCCCAGATTGGTCACAGTTTAGCAATGAGAAGTTCAACCGGTTGAACTTCCAGCACATGATCAATGAACGCCCAATTTGCCCAAACAGAGATTTCTCAGTAACGGGTTAGGTAAGGGCAGCAGGGTTGCTCTGTGCCATCTGTCAGGCCCACAAATCAGATGTGAATTTGAAATGAACTACTGCCGCTCTGCAGAAACTATGTCCTAGAAAACTATAGTTATTTTTTAAATGTTTGCTAAAAATGATAAAATCCCAATTAAATATAACAATTCATAATTAATTAAAAGATCACTGGGAACGCTTTGAAAACCACAAGATGATCTTAGAGGGTCTTCAAAGAGCATTAGCAGCACTATTTCTTACACCCTGACTGAGCTCAAATGTGACAATCAAGCTGGGTTTAAATGAAAGAATACCTGCAGACAAATTGCATTCAGGGGCTCATCAAGTCTTATCATTTCCGGGCTTTGCAGTGAAAATAAATTACTTTTCAAAAGCTGAAAGGAACAAATGAAGACAATAAAGATTCACTTAACTCTAAATTAGCAGTTTGGCATTTTCTCCTGTGCCCAACATGATCCATAAGCAAAAACCTCGGTTTTAGTCTCACATACAGGCCTGACTTGACAGGCGTTTGTTTAATGCTAACTCAAAAGGTTATGAACAGTCAGATTACACTGGATTTGTTTAGTAAAACAGGAATTCTGCGTGTGTTTTTTTTTACTCATAACTCTCTGTTTTTCTTCCCTTAGGAAAACATTTCCATCCCAGCATGCAACGCTGTCTGGCTTCGCTGCTGTATATATCTCTGTAAGCACTTTTTCCTTACTTGATTATATTAATCCTGTACCACAGAGGATTTTGCAAAAATCCTTTGTGATACTCTCATAAAACTCCGGCGTGGATACTTCTTATATTTATCCTGAGAATTATTCCCTCATACATTTGCATGAGCTTATGTGGATGACAGTTATTAATTTCTGTATCTGCTGAAATACAGGCGTGACAGAAACCAAGTAGGCCGTCTTTCAAATCTGGGGTTTTATGTGTGATGATGGTATAAGGTGAAAAAAAAATCATGCTTTATATTGAAGCCTGGATCTGGTTAGCAGAAAATAACAAGTAAAAAAGAAAACTATAGCACGGACAGAAGAAAAGAAAAATGGTGCATGTATATAAAGATGGATGAAACTTAATCTCTTTTGAGTCAATTCAAAATGTTTGTTTATTTACCTATTTATTTTATTTATTTTATCTGCACCTCAGCCTGTTGTGGCTTGACTGAATTGAGTATGTTCCAAAAAAAATTTAAAATAAAAAAAATAAAGCAAAAATGGCGAGGCCTAGGGCATGGAA
Source organism: Oryzias latipes (assembly GCF_053564925.1). Lineage (NCBI taxonomy): Eukaryota > Metazoa > Chordata > Actinopteri > Beloniformes > Adrianichthyidae > Oryzias > Oryzias latipes. The sequence continues at coordinate 25,545,768 of NC_136258.1, forward strand.
TTTGGCTATCACCAAAAAAATAAACAAAAATAAATAAATAAATACACAAACGTGTACTTACATTTCACATCTAAGACAGTAAGATTAATGGTATATTTTTACCTAATGGGCTTGGCTTCAATAGTCCCTATGGGGGAAAAAAGGTATTGGAGTTGATTAGTTTGTGAAAACTTGTGGCAAAAATGAGGCGAAAGGGAAATTAGTTCATCAAGGGGTAAAGATTTTTTTTCCAGAGAGCCTCCTGCTGGCCCAAAGGGAGATAGAAGCAAATTGAAGGCTTTGAAACTGAACATCAGAGTTTTTAGTAGCTCACCATCCATTTGGAAAATCCCACAGGACAAATGTGCAGAGGCGGACACGAGCCTGCTTTGTGTAGGGTGTCCGCCCTGAGACTGGAAGGTTGTGAGTTCAAATCCACAGCTGAGTTATACAGAAGACCCAATGCCTCCCCGCTTGACACTCAATATTTAGAGGTTGGAATGGGGGGGTTGAACCACCAAATGGTTCCAGAGAGCAGCTCCATCTGCAGCTCATCGGTCCCCCAGGGGATGGGTCAAATGTGAAGAATGAATTTATTTGGAATGGGAAGCTAATGGGACTTAAACAATTAATTCACATAGTCATAACTACCGGCATAATTGTTTTATTAATCATAATAAAACACGCAGATACATAGATGTTACCGGTATAATTGTTTTTATATTTTGTTGTGTTTTAATGTAAAGCACTTTGTGTTATATTTTTATATGAAAAGTGCTTTATAAATAAAGTTTGATTGATTGAATAGAACAGTGGTCCTTCACCATACCGAGGTTCAACTTTTGCATTCTTGCAGTTTTTTTTGGTGCTATTTTGCTTATCTTCTTTTTCTTAAAATGCATTGTGTTCTGCGTATTGATTGGCTGTAGACCATTGTCAATCAATCTCCTCCACGCTTTGCCTTCAGGAAAGAATACATTCTATTTGCTGAATTGACATAAATCTTTGATCACTGGCAGTTTCTTTTATAAAATTGGATTTATTTTTATTCAAAGGTTTGAATTTTAAGAGTTTAACCGAGAGAGAAAAGTGTAAAATGTTCATATCTGAGAAAAGTGTATAAACTGGATAGTGGGAGGTTTTGCTGCCCTAAAACATCTATAATTGTGAAAAGAAAAAGAAAAAAGACTACTTCATGGATTTTGTTTATCACAGGTTATTTTTAGAATGTAACTCCCACCATAAAAGAGAGACCACTGTAATTTTCATGCTAAAATAAACAGTTTCTGTTAAAAGGAAAGGTTTATGTTAAAGAAATTAGAGGCACACAATATTGATAATTTGACTTCTTTTCAATGAACTGTAAACAGGTAGACAGGCATAAATTAGGATGCTAAAACAGAGACATGCAGTTTAACTCAGCTCATTATAGGCTACAGGGAGTTTGATAGCAAACACATTATCAAATTGAATCTATCTCTATTTGTATTACATCTTTCATATGTAACATATGAAAGATGTAATGTGTGGATCCTTTGCCCCAGACCCACATGCAACTCCTAACCCTTTCACACCTCCCACCCCCTTAACAGATGGACAAAAACATTGGGAAACATATCAAACCAGAGCAGCATTTAGTTTGACCAGAACCATGACAAAGAGGGACAATCTGTGGCCATCTTACCTAACTGCATCTGCACACCTTTGAGGTTTATAATGCTTACTAATAGAATAGAATAGAATAGAATAGAATAGAATAGAATTGATTTGAATAAAATATGACCACATCTCTATTGAAAGAGTTGTTGTGTTAATTTAATTTTTTAACTTATTTTAATTGTACCATACACCAAGACAAATTCCTCGTTTTGTAAAGTGCGCTCTACTGAACCTGGCAATAAAACCTATTCTGATTCTGATTCTGAAAGCAGCAGATAAATAATGAATATTACGAAAAATACACAGAAAGGTGAATGAAATGGACAGTAAAGGGGAAGGAATTTTTCACAAGTGATAGTTTTTTTTTCCCCCAAAGTCTGAAAGAAATCATCTGAAGGGAAGTCTGGTCATATTTACTTGTTAATCTTATTAGAGAAATAATCCGTTTCCCACCTTAAAAAACAAAAAAAGACAAGACAGGATACAGTTTTTGCTCATTATTTAGTTTAGCTTCTTTTTCAGATGTGTTTCATAATCTTGTCTGCATTTAGACTGGCTGATTGATGCCTTGAGTTGAGGCTTGAACAATCCTCTGCTTCCAAAATGTCCCACCAGATGTCTCATCATTCAAAATCCACAGACAGCAAGTGTCCATGTGCATTTTCATTTGCAAATTTTTACAAGAGTGAATGCACATATCCACCAATACCCAATAAACGGAGTCAGTTCTGTACATTCCATTTTAAACCTGGAACCTTTTTCTGTTTACAAGATCTTGTCGGTGGGAAAGATAAGTCCAAACATTTAGCTTTTTGCCGCACTGCAATCTGAATACAGTACAGACTGTAAAAAGAGGCAGCACCAGCAGCCCCCCGATTACATGCTTCTGGCTGAATCACTCCCCTCCATCCCTACTGAAGATCACTAAAAAGAGTTTGGACGAAGGGCAGGGAGGAAAAAGAGGCAAGTTTGAGCTGAAATCAACATGTCACCTGGATTGAGAACCCATAAGTGAATTTTTCAACCACCTCATAGTTGATTCTTTTATGAACCTTTCATTTAAAAACATAATAAATTTGTAAGACAACCTATTTCTGGAGGAGTTTAGAAATTTCATTAGGATTTTTCTTGCTTCTAGAGAAGCTTTCTGCTCAGTGGTTCATGGACAGGCTTGTTAAAATGTTATTTTTGCAAGGCCTGCCATTCTGTCACTCAGCCGTCATCTGTTTTATATAATAGGAAAACAGTGTGCATGCTGAGAATGAAAATGCACAGAGAAGGGGTTTATGTCTTTTCTCGACCTCCTCTGCACGCTCACACACTCTATTTAACTGTCAAGTGATGCTCGTGGAATAAAAATGAAAAGCTTCAGCCTGCTGCAGTTTTAGCCACTCCAAAAAAAATTAATCCCTAAAATAGAATATTAAATTGAAAGAATTTCTTTGTTGTGGCTCTTTTTTCCTGTTTCCATAAACCCTAAGAGTTTTGTAATAAACCAAATTGTAAAAGGTTTAAGAGAGCTGCAATCATTCTGTGTTAATTCTGAGAGAAACTATGATGCAAAGACTTTCCAAAAAGGCTCAAAAGTCTTCTGAGATGCACTCATTCCTGAGAAGACATGGAGACTCCATCCTAAAAAATAGTTTCTTTTTGTAACAAAAGCCAGTTTGGATCTTAATACATTTCAACAAGATTTCCAATACTTTCCATAAACTATCACAGAGTCATATCTTTAGTGTTCAGTGATGATCTTGAATCCTTTGTTGATCTGTGTGTGTCTTTCTGCAGATGTACTTCAATGCCAGCATAAGCAGCACAACCAAGCTGCTGAAGCCACTGCTGGTGTTTGCCTTTTGCATGGCGGCTGGTCTCGCAGGTCTGACACAGATAACACAACACCGGAGCCACCCCATAGACGTCTACGCGGGGTATCTGATCGGAGCTGGCATTGGAGTCTACCTGGTTAGCAGAATAAACGCCCCTAACAAGCACGCTAGCTCACTAAAAGACACACAGGCCCTTTATTTTCCCATCCTTTGAGTTTGTGAACTGAATGCCAGCATAGGTTTGTTTGCACTGACGCTTTATCAGCAGGGAGCAGTTAAGAGTCAGCATGCAGTGTGGTGGAAATGACACATGAATAGATGTTTTTCATATTGCGGTTCAGTTGTCTTGCTGGGATTGTTATTTATAGCTCAATCAAAGCAAATGCAAACATTGTTTTTTTTTCTGTAACTTCTCCTTTTTTCATACTTTTTCCTCCACTTTTGTTGCTGGTCTTTTTTTGTATGCCAAGAAAGGGAAGGAAAGGAATAAGTCGCATAAATATTCTCTTCACACTTTATTGTGAAAATCTATGCTATCTCCTCTTTCTCAGCTGGTCTGGTTTCCTTGTTTAGAAGATAATCTTTTCTAACAATAAAGGACAAAAAAACTTTAAATCAATGAAGATGAAGAGGCGTTCTACTTAATTGACTAAAAAGAAATCTGAATATTTTAATCGCAAAGATAAAAAAAGCAATATTTGAAAAGATTCTCCATTTTTCTGTTAGGCTGTGTACGCTGTGGGAAACTTCAAAGCCTCAGAAGAAGATGCGCCTCCCCTGCAGAGACTCACCTCAGTCTACCAGAAAGATGGCCTGAGGACGTTTAGCCAGCGGAGCCATGACTCCCTTTACAGGAAGACTCCGAGAGTGTCAGAGAGCAGGGAGGAGCTGGGGGCGGGACTTGGATCTGGAGCTCGCAGTAAGGTGAGGAGGGAGAAGGCATCTGTGGGCTCCCTAAAGCGAGCAAGCGCAGATGTGGAGTTGCTGGCAACCCGTGGTCCTATGGGCAAGGAAACCATGGTAACCTTCAGCAACACCCTACCTCGGGTCGCAAACGGCAACAGCCCCATCTCTCCCTCTGATGAGCCGGTCGGGACGCAGCGCCACATGACTTTCCACGTTCCCTTTGACCCCCAGAGGTCTCGGCAGCTCGTGTCAGAGTGGAAGCAGCGCTCGCTGGAGCTGCGGAGCCAGAGCTCAAGAGATGAAGATGAGGGTGTGGATGAGAGGAGTCGAGGAGAAGCAGCTGCAGGAGAACCGGAAAACCAAGGGATGCCTTCGTCTCTTTACCCCACAGTGCAGGCCAGCAACAGCACCGCCGCACAGTCTGCAGCTAACAGGATGGTGGTGGCACCCCCGCTGGTTCACATCCCAGAGGAGGCCTCTCGGCCACCGCCTGTCTCCCCAAAGAGTGCCAAAACCCGAGCCAAGTGGTTGTCACTGACAGAGGGAGGAGGCGGGAAGGAGCATGGACCCATCGCGGTGTCAACTCCTAGAGTGCCAAACACACAACCCAACCAGCCCCCCAGCCAGCAGAGAGTCACTCAGGTGAGGCTGAAATTTATCAAAAGTAAAGCCAGCCACAATTGTTCTTGGGGGTAGATATGGGCAAACCAGTGCAGGATATGCAGGTGGCACGCACAAAATGTCAAGGTTGTTGACCGCTCGGTGAGCTCATGGAGTAAAAATGTTCAAGCACCTATTTTTTTACAGGCATGCTGCGAGCAAGGTTATAGCGAACACCACTAAATGCATGTGTGAGTTAGGGTGAAGTAGGTGAGACTGGAGCAGGCTGTAAAGCTTTTTATTTTTTTAACCCTCCCAAATCCAGTGCACTGCACAAGGAGTTTGTTAGTGCTGTTCTCTTGATAAGTGCTCCTTGTGGTGCAGCCTGACTGTTGGAAATGAGGAAATTAGATAATTACAGTGTACATCGTTGGGTGTCTTACGGGCACTTATGCATCACCTGCACACCTCATGCATGCGGCATTTGTGTGCAGTCAGTATGAAGCCAGTGCGTACACCTTACTCCAGCTCGCTGAATCCCTACCACTAATCAAATCTCTTTTAAAAACGTGTCTTTATAGGCATGCTTTTAATGATTTTACTGGTTCCTAAATTTAAACTCATGATATTATTGATTTTATTGATTTGGTTGATTTTAACCGCTATCACTGTTTTGTGTGGGTGCTGTTTTATTTTGTCGTAATGTATACTATTTTTAATCCTGATCTACTGTCTTATGTTAATTGTATAGCACTTTGTAATCTTAATTTGAAAAGTGCTATATAAATAAAGTTCACACCGCCCTTGGCAGCACACGTGCAAGCAGCCACTTTCAATGAAAAGTCTATGTGGATGCACTTATATTCAAGTTTAAAGATTCTTCATTAAAAACTGGCGTGTTTACCCATAGCTACCCAAGTTTCTACGATTGTTTTTGAGCTCTTCGTACAAAACGCACGGCCATTGAACGCGCATTCAAAGTTAAATTAGGTCGATCAGGGATTTGGTAGTGACGTCTGGATGGCGTCAATGTCTGAATAGAGCGTTGAAAGAAAAGGTCTGGAGCAAGACTTGCACTGTTTACCCCGGCTTCAACGTTAGCCGTTCCCAACTGTAGGTGGCTAAGATGCACTAGTAAACAGTGGAAAAAGAAGCCCCTCCCTACTTGTTCAGTGTGAACAACATTGACTATATGCGCGTTCAAGAATGCAGTTTCTTGAAGAAAGCTTGAAAAGATTCCTTGAAATAAACCAATACCAAAAGAAAACTTTTAAAATTGAGACCCAGCGTGGAGGAGGTGTGATATGTTTATGCATTTCATAATATTTTGAGAAATCACATTCTCCCGGCATGGGTTTTTCAACCTGCAGGTGATTGCCATGTCTAAACAGCACGGTCTCGGGCAGAGCACCTCGTCCACAAAGACGTCAGAAGGCGGTTCCTCCTCAGGCGGTGGCTCCAACTGCTCCGAGTCCCCCTACTACCGGATCCAGTCTGACCGAGACAGCTGCAGTGGGAGTAACCCGGGAAGCATCGGAGGCAGCGGGAGCATTGTCACCATCGACGCTCACGCACCACACCACCCGGTGGTGCGCGTGTCGGCCAGTAATGGCAAGCCGTGGGAGTGGAGAAACACCATCAGTGGTAACATGATGACGGCTGACCCGTCGGGCGACAAGCACCGCATGTCTCTGCAGCGCCAGGACAACGTCACGCACTACCGGGACTACCGGACGCTTCCTGTCAAAACAGACTCGCTCTGCTCCTCCACCGCCAGCGGCAGCATCGAGGGAGGAGCTGAGCTGCCTCCCCCACCTCCTCCCACCTCCACTTCCCCTCTGCCCCCACCCCCTCAACTGTCTTCATCCCCTCTTCCACCTCCACCGCTCCCTCAGCCGTCCTCGTCCCCCTTGCCACCGCCTCCTCCTCACTCTGGCTCCTCTCAAATGCCAATACCCCCCCCTCATTCTGCCCCTTCTCACATGCCTCCACCCCCTCACCCATCACCTCGGATATCCCCCCCTCTTCTTCTTCAGTCCTCACAAATGCCTCCGCCTCCCCTACCGTCTTCTTCCCCATTGCCTCATCCCTCTTCCTGCATGCCTCCACCTCCTCACCCGTCCTGCTCCGGCATGCTCCCCCCTCCTCCCCACCCTGACCTGCTGATTGATGGCCACAGCCAGGCTCTTTCTCGTACCTCCACCCTGCCTCGCCGGCCCTCCGTCTCCACCCACAGCCACGCCGAGCAGGAGCATTACTACAAGACCATGCAGGATGAGAGGATGTTATGAGCGGAACCGCCTAGAAAAGACAGTGAGCAATAAACACAGACTTATAACTCTTGAAATAAATTCCTACTCACACATACAGCTGCATCAACCACAACTGCTTCAGGGTGAAAAGACAAACACTAAGCTCCACATCTACTTTAAAAGATTTCTTCAGATGGTCAAAGAAAGAAGGAAAAAAGCTGTAGAAACAGATAAATGAACATTTCTCTTTCGAAAAAGGTTCAGACCTGTAAAACAACAACAAAAAACATCTAAATCAAGGGCAGCCAACCATCACATGCTTTGGAATCTATCTAAAAACCCTATAGAAAAATTAGCTCTGGCACAGGTTCAATACATGAGTGTTCTCTGCTCAAAGTAAAAAAAAAAAATGGAAATGTTGTTTCTGACGCCAAGCAAATGTGTCAGCATCCACCAGAGAGCCGGCTTAGGAAGCTCAATTCTAGTGAACTGGAAGAGGAGGGAGGGGTGTGAGGAAGATCATGCACAGTTGGGCACCCACATGCAGACGTCACCGAAGGGATTACTGTTGTAAACATGAGAGGCAATGGAACAGAAAGACAATTGTTTCTAAACTAAAGAGGCCGACCGAGCTGCATGGCACAATAAGCCGGGCAGACGGTGTGTGTGCGTGAAAGCTGTGAGGGGGTGCAGCTTCAAGGCACGAGTGCTTGGTCATGAAACCAGGCAAACACTTATACAAAGTGGTAGTGGGATTGGTTGATCAACTTCTGAGCTTCAAAGTTGTACAATGAATCTTTGATATGCATCTATGATTTTAACAGCGATGGTTCAGATGGCGAGGCTCTGCAGCAAAATACATCGGTTCTGGTGATGCCCTTTAACAAGCAAACCTTGTTCAGAGCCAATTGTTGACGTGAAATAACTTTGTTGATCAAATTAAGGCGTAACAAACCATTGAACCTCACAACTGGCTAACAGGATTTAAGTCGAACTGAGATACTACTTCGTTTACATCAAACAGTCATCAGCAAATGTGGATTTTTCCGTCACTTCAGTTGAAATTGTAAATATTTAGGCAAACTATGTGGCAAATGCATCTGCCGATGAGGATTGTGTCATCAAGCTGGAAAAAAAAACTGTGTATAATGAATGGAGATTGTGTATTTTCATTACCAGACTACGTGTTGCGTAAGCCTTATATACTTTTGGATTAAAGTTAATCTGGAAACAAAATGGAAAAGGGGTCAGCTGAAGGCTTGTTACACCCATTGGCTGTACACGATTACTTAACTTGATTAAGAAAATGGCTTATTTCTAGTTACAACAAAATTAAGTTAATTCAGTCACCATTTTTCTGTGATGTGCAGGTACTTCCTGTTTGAAAAGCTAGGGATAGGGGTCCCTCTATCCAGTTCTCACATACAGTCAACGGTTACAGCAACAATTCTGACCCCATGGAAAAATGTCCAACTGTAAAATTAAAAAATACAAATTTGCAGTTGTTTTCAAAAGTGTTCAGCTTTTGTGACTAAAATGTAATTCATTCCATCATATCTCATTGGGCTTTTTTTAAAGTTGACCTCAAAAATGCACAAATAAGGCGTGGTCCTTTAACTGACAGGTGATGTTGAGTCCTCAGCTCTCCAATTGCCTTACAAGGTATGAACAACTGCCAACCTTTTTGCCAGTTTTTGATAAGATTGATGTTCTATGATATCATAGGAAGAGACCAATAGGCTCAATGGAAACCAAGGGGATAAGTGACCACATCTTAAAATAATCAGATCTTGTTCTAACTTTTCTGTCCTAAAATGAATTTTTTTTTGTTTTTTGGATTAACAAATCTTTTTCCAAAATATGTGTCTATATCATCTCCAAAAATGAACATCCTTTAAAAAAAATAAAATAAAGGATGCTTCTGCTTAAATTGCAGCATGGTGTTAAAAGCTGCCGGAGTGGTCAGTGGAATTTATTGCTCTCTTTTAAAGCAAGCCTTAAGTTTGAATGAGTCATACATAAAAAATGTGTATTTTTAATTTAATTTAAATAATTTGACTATGAACCAAATCTTTAGACAGGATATTTTGTTATTCAGACAAAACAAACAATAAACTTATGTCAATCTGAGCATTTGTCCACAATCCCAAAAATTTTTTTTTGAGTCAGCTTATTAACATAAATAATCTAATTATGGAAAAGATCTGTCTGTGCAACATCTGCACGCTTCTGCCTCTTGTGTGCATTGAAGTCATTTTGTACAGAGTAGTTATTGCCTGGTATCTTTGTTTTAGAACTTTATTCTTTAATGACAAGCACAGTCATGCGCGGGTGAAGTCGGTGTCCTTCTGTGCACAACAAACATCTAAAGGATGCAGTCATGTGCAAACGTTAGTACCCTTCTTTTCTCTGTTTCTTGTTGGTCAGAAACATACTGTAAAAAAATTAACAGTGTGCATTTGAGAAATACAACTTAAAAAAACAATTTTGAGTCTTAAGATCAAAAAATCTGTTTCAGATTTGCCTGCTTTTTTTCTCATTGTTCTGATATATAACTCAATTTCTAACACGTTTTTGGCATGTAACAGATTTTCTTTGAATTGTTTTAGTGTGCAGTTGCTTTTGTGTAGTCAATTACTGGAAGGTGTCCAAGTTCCATGACTGCAATGCAGGCCCAAATCAAATTCTATTTATGCACCACTTTTTATACAATAGTCAATCACAGAGTTCTTAACATCAACCTATTCAAACACCAAAAAGCCATGTCCACAAAAGAAGTGTATCAATGAAAATATTGCCCACACAAACATCCATTGAAACGTAGTAAAATACCCAGAAAGAACCTAGAAAATGTTGTCAATGTGGAGAGTAGTAAAGTAAACATGGAAAAAAAAAAAGATTTACAAATTAATGCAGTTAAACTAAAATGTCATGAGAAAACAAAACTAACCAGCACTTATCAATAAAAGCCTAAAAAAATTAAGTCAAATGCATAAAATAAAATAAAATAAAAATTTATTAACCTGTACATTTAGTTAATGGCAAATTTCAAAAAGTAGGTATTAAGCTTCTTGTATAAAAACAATTCCCACTGGTGTAGAATTCCTCAGATCCTCAGGGAGGCTTTTCCACAGACGAGGCCCTAAGTGAGGTTTTCTTCTGACCCGTGGAGCTGCACCTGAGGACCCGGGGACTCTGGGAAAACATGTTAAAACAACCTTCAAACATTTACAAAATCAACAAATGGAGCTTAAAACAGATCATCTCTGTGCTTGAGTGTTTCGGTTCAAAGTCTGTGCTTTTAAGGACCCACTCTGATTTTATTTCTGGGTTATTTTAAAAGTGTTCTCAGTAGTCTTTTAATTATAATTATGCAGTTTTTATGCCAAAATCAAAAAAATTTGTTTCATATTCTTGGACATAGTTTCTGCAGAGGGGAGCCTACCCATTGTATTTGCTACGTCACAAATAACCTCTTTATTTAAACTGAAATCCTCAGAAATGCAATTTTGAGCTTAGTTTTCTGTATACAAGCACTCCAACATCAAAAAAATAGCACAAGAACATGTCAGAAACGCAATTTTCATCAGAGTGGACCTTAAATAAAAACAAAAAATTGAAAAAGCCTTTTACATATGAGGCAAAATCTCTTCAACTTAAAAAAAACTTATTCTAGGTGGCTGTTTTCAAAACATATTCTGCTCTGGAAACATTCTGGACAGATGAGTATTTACAGATATGTATCTTAAATAGAACTTTAGGGCCTAAAAACTCTGCTTAGAATAGATCTGCTTCAGAAGATTTGCTCAAAAGGTTATGTGGTTAATTGAGAAACAAATGATTATAGTCAATGTCAGTCCTTGGGGATCTCAGCTTCCAGAAGCTGAACACTAAATTAGCAGAAATGCAGTCATAAGCCTTTTTTGAATGATGAAGGTCTTTCCTTTGTTTAAACATTTACCTGGACATCTGGTTGTAACTTTATAATTCACCATCCATTTTTGTTTTCACTACAAGAAAACTTAGAAAGAGGAAACTTCGGCGTTTGCACACAACTGCATATCAGCAACTTTTGTACAGTCGTTGTTGGAAGAGGTTGTGTAAAATGAATCAAGGTGTGTTCTTAGAGGTGCTCCTCACTCCAGGAGCTGGTAGGTAAACTTACTTGTCGGTTTGTGCTGCATGTATGTGTGAATGTACTTTTTGTTGTCATCATTTTAATCTGTGCTTGACGTGCTGGCGGAGTTACAGTCTGGTGATTCACTTTTGACCCATTTTGACTGTAAATATACTTCCTCATCCTGTCAGATCAGTTTGAACTCCAGAGTCTTTTTTTATGGACTGATGTTTGCTTTTTTTAACTGTTGTTGTAATGTGTAACTTTATTAACCTTGTTGAATAAAAAAATAGGTCTTCTTAAGTGAAGTTTTATCTTGTGATGTTTTGAAAGGCCATGAGCAGGTGTTTACGGTGCGGTTTGGAAACAGAACAAGTGGTCGATGGTCCTGCAGCTTTTACTGCCCCTCTAATGAAAAGGATCTCCTCCATTGATTCTTGTTATGAGGACATACACAAATGTGTGCCGCCTGCACAGACGCAGTTGCAGTGCAGCCTTTGCTGCTTTGTGTGGGTAAGTGTCATGTTTCTGTAATGAATTCTGCCGGTCGATCCCCTATGACCTGCAGGAATGAAGCCAGCATTGACTGAAACCTTTTTCCTCTCACAACCTTTAGTTTCTGATCGACAAAGCCAGGCAATTGAGTACAACATTTCTGATTTCCATGGATTAGAGAAAACTAGTCGGCGCAAATGTATTTTGGGGTTTTAGGAGCAAGCAAAAGGCAGAGCATGGTCTTTAAAAATGTATCTCAGTTTTTAACCCTCCCTTTATTCCTGCTTTTTTGTGTGGCTATGATGCTGTGCTGCTGCAGGCTGTGTGATAAGGCCATAGAGAAAACGGTGGGGGGGCAGATGGCGTACAGAAGCCCGAGGACAGTCAGTCTGTCCGTGAGTCACACATAGCAAGCCAACAGCTCTTTCTCCCGGCCTCTTCCCCCCCTCTTTCTGTCGTTGGTGGCCAACGAAGCTCCGCACAAGTATGAATGTGCGACTGCAGGAGGCAACGGAAAATGGAGTCGACTGTCAATGTCTATTTTTGTGACTCTGGGCGCCTATACAGTGTTGATGTGGAAGCAGCTGTGCAGGTCAGGCTCCATCTTTTTCAGGTCCGATTTACCACTGCGGATCGGCACAAAATCCTTTTCAGTACAACTCCTTTTCTTTTTATCGTGCACACTTTGTCAGTGTCATTCCACCTTACAGCATCTCCCGCAGGGCCCTGTCAACCTTTGCTCATGGAGGAAGTAGATTTGAAGCTTTTAAGCTTATAGTCTGAACTTCTGGAGGGATTAGGAATCCACCTTTTCTTGCATCCGACACAATAAATATAGGATTTAATGGTTGAATAGAAAACCTGTCACCCCCTTTAGAGCAAAAAAGTCTCAACTGTCTTTACAGCAACACTTCATGAAATTAATCCAAATGCAGATTGATTCCATTTTACTTAACATTCATGCAACAAATTCATTTTGACCTGAACAGTTTAAAGAGACTCTTTGTAAATAATTCTATACCAATCCTTCATGCATATGCTTAGCAGTGTCCTGATGCTTCACTCCAGAACATGATTGAGATGCTATCAGAAACAAAAAAACATCAAAGGCCTTGCAGCAGAATTCCCCTGAGAGTAAAGACAAGAGCAGATCCTTGAGCTGCATGCAAAGTACAGCGTAGGCCCTCTGCTGGTGTAGCCAGTGGCCACGCCCATTAAAGCTTTTACATAATCAATCACTCCTTTTATCAGATAAACCTTCAAGTCAGTTTTAAAATTCCTAATTATTGGAGGAAATTCACATTACAAAAGACCTAATTTATTTAAATAAAACATGACAGAACTTGAACTCAGATATGATCAACTAAAGGGAAAGGACAAAAAGTGACATGCTGAAGATCTGATGAGAACTGGACTGAGTGACTCCTCCCCTTTGACATTCCAAAACAGGAAGTATCCTCTGGTTCCAAGAAGCCAAAATCCCATAGACTTCTCTAGAGAAATAAACAGCTGTTCCTCAGTCATTCTATTTGTCAGGATAACCATTCTTGCTCTGATACCTCTTTTTAACACGTTCTTGCTAATTCTAATTTTTCAAGATTCTCCTGAGCCTGCTTTCAAGTGGTTGGGGTGTGGTCTTCCAACAAGCTCACTCCTGATTGACGAGAGTGGCTGCCATAAAAATGATGACTTGAACCAATCATTGTATGGCTCCAACATGGCAGCGTCAGTATTCCAAAGAAAAAAAAAATGACTAAATGGACTTCATTTGGTTGGAATCAGAAGTAAACCATTGGTGATGTCACACTCACTTGGTCCAGTCCTCATACACAGTCAATAGTAAAAGTCCCACGAGAGCAAACACTTAAGAAGAAAAAACCCCAAAACACAGCAAAGACACAGATTCTCACAATATTGATGTTCAGCTGCCACTCCATATCATGGCCACCAGAAAAGTAAGCAGAAACCGCAAAATATTAGCCCAGATATTCAGGAATATCAGTAAATAAAACATATAACCTTTCTAATAAAATCATTGACTGTATAAGAGAACTGGACTGAGCTATTGTGACGTCACCCATAGAAAGTGACTTAATACCAGTTCCAACCAAATGAAGTTAATTCAGCTGGGATTTTTCTGCGATATGAAATTCGTCATATTGGAACCAGACAAAGACAGTAAGCAGTGATTGGTCCAAGTCGGTCTGAGTCAACATTTCTATGATAACCACTTTCACAAATCAGTAGTCAGCTTGTTGGAAGGCCACACCTCTTCCAATGAAAGTGGACCCGGATGAATCTGCCAACCAAACGGGTCGAACATTTGACATTAGATCACTTACACTTTTTGAGGCATCTGATTGGTCAGTTTGTAATTTGAATAACTTGCACCATAGATAAAATATAATGAAAAGAAAAAAAGGATTAGCAAGAACATATTTAAAAGAGGAAGTAAAGCAAGAATGGTGATTTTGACACATATAATGACTGAGTAAGAGCTGTTTATTCCTCCATAGAAGTCTATGGATTTTGGCAATGTTTTTGTTAACAAAAAAACTTATATATGAGTGATTTTTTTTCATTTAGTACTCTCCAATTATTTGTTTCCAGGTAATTTAATAAGGTGGATCTTCATTTTTCTTTAGGTCAACAAGCTATAAATGTTGACCTCCTGGTTCAGTGCATTTCCACTCAAGTGCTGAGCATGCCAGGTCCCACTGTGAATTAACTGCAGGTGTCATCCTCACCTGAAGAAATGGACAAAGCAGGTGTTTTGTTACAAAGGATTTGAAAAGCTCTCTCTGAGAAGGGATGATTCAGAGACACCTCGTGGCTCTAATCCTTCATATCCAACTGCCAGCAAACTCCCAAGACATATATCATTAAATGAAGAAAACTGGCCACCCAACACAGCCCATCATTGAAACCAAATAAATCCCGGACGACCCCCCAATTTATGCTACACCCTAGTCTAAGGGATGGTAAATAGACATAGCATAAAGGAACGAAGAAATAAATTCATTGCCCTAATGACTCGATAAGCCCCCCACAAAGACCACTTGAATGAAGTAAACTGGGATTTAACTGCACAAAAGAGGAACTGTTAACATGAAAATAACCAAAGTACAAGGTTCAAATCCTGTATGAATTGAGAAGAAAACTTAGCTCTGTGAATGCCAGCTGGGAGGTCCAAAAGATGCTCAGCATTTAAATGTTGCCCTGGAGATACTCGCCTAATCAGGCGCTCTGGACAGTTAGGCAATCTACAAACAAAGGTGGCAGAAGAAAAGAAAGATTGAAAAGCCACTTCCACCAGAAAATACAAAAGAAAACAGTCAGAAAATACCATCCAAAGGTAGAAAAATGACAGAATTACAGCCTCAGCAGTAACACTCATAATCACAATTAGTGTAGAGGGTGTGATTCTTTTTAATGTGCTGTTTTGATTTTTAATAGAGCTCAATTTTGTGCACAATCAAGGGCCTGTTTTTTGTTTTTTCGTTCTTTGTTTGTTTTGAGCTGTCAGTTTCACGCTATGTTTTGGGCTTACAGACAAAATAATATCAAGGGCAGTGTCTCTTTCGGATGGGGACAGACTGAAGTTGAGGAGTATTACCGTGTGGACCCATGAGTGGACCCAACATAAACCGTCACTTCAAACTCCAGTCAGTGTGGCCTTCAGGCTGGATTGTTGTTGTTCACACTGTAGGTGAACAGTTTTAAACACATCAAACGAAGCTGCGACTCAGCATTCACTCCATCTTTCAATACTTTCAGATTACAAACATTTCAGTTTCAAGGTTCATTTCAATCTTTTATAAGATTAAGAGACCCATGTGGATGAAATATGGTGGAATGAAAATAAAGCAGATCAGGAAATCTCTAAAATCAAAGTAATTTCTACGCGGCTTTTCGCTTTCATTTTGAGAGAAGATCCTCAGAATAAAAACCCACATATGAATGTATGCGTTCCCGTGTTGCCCTGAGCATTTGGCATAAAAGTAGTGGCTGAACATGGAGTGTGTATTTAAGCATGAACGATGTGTGTGGCCTTACATGCATGAGTAAGACTGCACAGTACATGACTTGAACACCCTGCAGGCCTAAGACGGGGTAGTAACACACTGACACAGTTACCAGACCGGACTAATTGGGTCTGGGACATTGTGCATGCGTGTTTGTGAGTGTGTTGGACCTTTTTGCATGCGCTGCAATGTAATAATGCTCTAACCTCTCCAGTGCATTTGGGTTTTGTTAGTCACTGTTTCAGACCTGTTACCATCACAAATGGGGGTCAAATTACACACAGAATAAAGTTCCTGTGTTTTTTTTTTATTATTTCTTGCTGTGTGTTGACTGAACATGTCCAATTAAAGCTCCTGTCTTCATTCAGTGTCTCACCTCTACTTCCATGTCTTCACAAATGCATGTGTCTCACATGCCAGCAGTGTCAGCCATGTCCGAGGTTTCTGAGGAGACTCTTGGCAGAGGATCACGCGTTCTTCCTCCTGTCTGACCCAGTTTCTCTCCTCACAGCTCCATCATTAAAATGCTCAGGGATATCGGGCATGAAAAACACAAATATTTACCTAACTCAGCTTCATTTTAATAAAGCACTTCAGGAAGTACGCATTGGCACACACTGATGTGCCTTCTGTAAGTGTTTTTTTTTCCCCTGTCTACAAATAATCCAGCATGAAATTAGGAGACTTCTCCCTCTCTTTAATCCGTTTCTGAATCAGCTGTTCTGGGAGCATCAATTTAATGAGTAAATTAAAGCGCTGCTGCACTGCACCCATCTGAGCCCTCTATGATTCATCCCATTTAATATTAGCTAAAGAAAAACTGTTCCCCCCTTATTTAACTGTGGCGACCTCCATCAGAGTTTGAATCCTGAGTTTTGTTCAGCGATGGGGCGTCAAAAATGAATCTCAAATGAAAAATTGAGGAAGAAAAACATCCAAAAGAAATCCAATTGATGGGGTTAGAATAGAAAAAAAGGGTTGGATGAAAAAAAGAAGACAAAACTGGATGGACACACAAAGAAAAATCTAATTGACTGCGAGATGCAATGAAGAAAAAAAATGTGGAAATTATAGAAATAAGAACACGAATACAAGAAAAATGAGACTAACAAGGGGGGGTTGACCCTAATGCTCTCATCTCACAGCGAGAGGGTTCTGATTTAATTCCCGGCTGGGACCTTTCTGTGTGGAGTTGGCATGTGGAAACTCCACACATATTAAGGTTATTCTACACGTGAAGTTTGCATGTGAGTTCCCAGTTTACATGCTTTAAAGGTTGATAAGTGTCTCTAAATTGCCCCAAGGTATCCTTGTGTTATCCAAGGCATGTTAACGTTGGGAGTGGGGTCATCTGGGGACCACAGGGTAGAACAAGGGCTACATTAACATCGCCCTTGGCAAGTGGTCACTTTTAAAGTCTATGTAACTTGTAAAAACGCAAATTTTGGGCTTCCGCGCTCAAAGTTCTTCAAGATTTCACAACTCACTCAGTAAACGCACAATGCAAGTTAAACCGGGTTGAACTTTGATATATCAGGGACTCGGATTTGGAAGTGATGTTTGGAAGGCATCCCCATTTAATTCACAAAAGTGCCGACTGGTTGAAAAGTGTTTGTGGAGGAGAGCCCCTCCCAGACTGTTAAGTGTGAACATCGTATGCTAAAAACGCGTTCAAGTACCCACGTTTAGCACGACGTTTAACAGTCTTGTGACCTCTTTAGGGTGTACCCCACCTTTTCACAACTGTAGCCAGGTTGACTCAGCAGCTCTGTGACCCCAAAAGAGATTCAGTGGATTCTGAAGATGGATGGATCTATGAACGGGTTTTTTCTATCATTCTATCATGTCATAGAATGATAGCATTAATACGTGAGTCTTAAATTGTCTGTGTGTATTTTGACCCCAATCAGGACACTCTAGTTAGAAAAACTGGATGGGGGAGAACGTCATAAGAAAACAGGCACATCCAAGGACAGAAATAGAAGAGAAAGAATGTAAAAAGTGAGTAACTATCTATCACACAAAGGCAGGTTACAGGGGGGACATACGTGAAAGAGCTGAATAATTGGAGGAAAATTGTGTCTTATTCTTTAACTCCCTTTACCAGAGAAAATTAAAGAGCTGTCACCGCAGGGAGACGGTGAAGCGGCTTTGTGCCGGCTCTTGCTTGACCTGGAGAGCCGACACCGATTAACAGGTTGTCACATCTGATGGTGGTCACAGAGAGTGCATGAGAAGTCAGATTGATATTTAGAACGAAATAAAAACGTGTGTGTGAGACAGTGGCTGGTGAACAGAGACAGTTGGTGTGTAACCAAAATCCCCCATCCTTTTCACAGGGCAAACACATTCATTCACAGCCACACATTTCCAATTCATGTCCCTCATTATTCCAGTTGGAGCAGCAGACGGATCTGGTTCAGTGACAGCTCTGCTGCTGTGGAGGGAGGTGAGGAGAAGAGGAAAGACAGCATTTACAAATGGGAAAAACCATGAAATTGACAGGGTGAGGGGGCAAACATTATTTTTTTATGTCCTTTTAGTAAAGAAAGCTCATTATAAACTCCTGGAAAAAAAGAATATTCCTCACCTCCTAAACAGTTAAAACAGTAAAATACAGAACAGTTGAGAGTTTTCAGGCTTTTAAAACCACTGTGTAAAATTCAGAAAGAGGCAGGCACAAACAGACACAGTGAGATGTGAAAAAATAGGTACATATTTATGATTTTCCACAAACGTATCCCCAAATCCAGGAAATTCCTTGTATTGCCACCTCTCCGGGCCTTAAGCACCCTCCCCCAACATTTCAAGCTTCCTTATCCATTCTCTTTCTCCTCCAAACTTGACTTCATTTTGGGTGATTTCTTTTAAGGTTATGTTTATTCATGAACACGGTTCTGAGAGGGAGATAAGACGCCAAGTGCTGAGCTGGCTTCCAGGGCTGCAAGGGCTCAGAGTCACGGACAAACACACACACGAGTAAACACACATGCCACTTGCTGCAAAATCCTGTGAAAACACACAAGTTTGTTTGCATTCATGTAAATAGGCTAGCAGGACCCATTCGGAAATCTTGACACACAAACTCGGATGAGTCTGCGAACCTCCTGATCATCAAACTGGCGCAGAGATGGCTGCATTCATTTTGTTTTTGAGAAACAACAGAAAGAGACCCGACTGTAAGTCGGGACATGCCCACCTCCGAACCCAGACTAAAAAACTCGACTTTTTGTTCACACAGAATCACCTGAAGATATCCACAACACTGAGGCCAAACGTCTCTGACGTTTAGGAGCAGAAACTCAGAGAAGCCGCAACAGAGGCATTGAATAATAACCATAATGAAAATCAATGTATTTTTTTGTACAGACTGCATAGATCCAGGTTTTTGTGCAATACCAGTCTCAAATAACAGATGGCAGTACGGTGATCTTGCTACAGATAAAGCCAAGGAAGAACCATCAAAACAAGTAGATAAGGACTAAATCCAAAACTTATTGGGATTTTTTAATATAAAAATTTGAAGTTCTGATACTTGAAATATTTTAAATACAAAAATGTGTACATGTGATCTGCTGAAAACACCAGTAGTTCTGTGGAGGTGACAGGGAGGGCCTTTACCTGACTTCACAATCTGATACTAAAACAACTGTTCAGGTTTGTTTTATGTTAACTACTGAACATAATACACTTTGTTCAAATAACTTTTTTTTGTTTACTTGTCCTGTCCAGAAGCAGACCGAACTGATAAGAGCTGAAGGCCTGTCGTGTTGGACAGACTTTGCTTTTCCAATATGGGGGCTCTGACTTTTCTGACACACCAGGAGTATATTTGTATAAACCCTTTATACCCCTAAACTTTAGTTATAATCATTGTGTTTGTATACATTTCTTGTTGGACTGGACAGAAAAGTAAAAAAGAAGGAGAACGTGGGATGCTAGATGTTGAATGACTGACTTTTTGAATGACTTTTTAATGTGGTTTTATGTGTAATTAATTTTGTCAACAAAATCAAACAATTGAGCGATCATTGGTCTTCTTTTTTTGTTGTTGTTGTTTTAATTTTTCCCTTACGGCTGCACGATAGCACTGTGTTAGTGCTATTAGTGACATGGTCCTGATTTAAACCCTGGCTGGGTCCTTTGGTGTGGAGTTTGCATGTTCTCCTCAAGCGTGTGTGAGTTTTCTCCAGGCACTCTTGCTTCCTCCCACAGTCCAAAAACATGCTTCATAGACTAATTGGTGTTTCTAGATTGTCCTCGGTGTATATTGGTGTGGCCATGTACACCTGTTCAGTGTGTACCCCGCCTTTGCCCAAGTTGGGATAATCATGTGACCCCATAATGAATGGATAGATTGGTTTAAAAATGTTTAAATTCTAAACTATTGCTCTGTGAACATTTTTTGAAATTTACAAACGTTTAAAAACATTTCTGCCTCCTGTTTTCTTGATTTTTTACTCTGCTCTTACTACTTTTTTCCAGTTTTTGTAAATGCTGATGGTAGTTTGTTATATTGAGTTCCCTTTTGTCAAAATGTGCATATACATTTTACTTTTGTGTTACATAATAAGTAAAAGCCTTTAAATGAAAAATAGTGGCATTATAAAGTATTTGAAGGAACTTTTCATGATGCATTTTACCAAGTAGACGAAAGTGAATCATGCCTGAAACTCTAGCGCCACCTGCTGTATGAAAGGTGAAGGTGCAATATATTTTTTAAATCTTTGGATGCAGATGTGAGGGATGATGTGTTGGTGCATCATCTTGGTTTAAATCACAGCATCCAGCAGCAGAAAGATCAAACTCCTCTTTATGAGAGTCTCTGGTTTAATCTGGAGGCGGTTATTTATGGGTTTAGTTCGGAATTTCTTTGACAACGAGCTTTTTTTCACCACTAGATGGGGAGGTGGGGCAGTAAACAGGAAAGAAAGGCGCTTTCTTCCCTGGTGGGAGAAGAGGATTTGATCCCAGCATTCTCCTGAAGCAACTCTGGAGCAAACAGCCTGGTTCCCTGCGCGTCATATGATAGTGCTGGGTGAGAGCCAGCACAGCCCTCCTTGTAGAAAACGACCCATATCTCAATCAGCGCGCGGCGGCCAAGGCCCCCTTTATCTCCCTCCACAAGGCAGGGAGGCGTATCCGTTCCCCCTCTGCACTCCCCTCTACATACCAGCGTGACTCCCTCAGCTTTGACCAAACTACAACCTGCTTCGGTCGACGCCCTGTCGCCCACGGGATCCGCACTTTAGCGCGGAGCCAACAAGTCCGTCGTGCGTATTTTTCAGGGAGGCAGTCGCCGGGGTCTGGATTGCGACGGGGCTGCGCGCGCAAGCAGCCAGCGGCATCACCTCAGAAATAAGAGAAAGGGTGCCAGGGAAAAGAAGGGGAAGAAGGAGGAGGAGGAGGAGGAGAAGAAGAGGAGAAAAAGGGGTTCTGAATTTAGAAACAAACATCTCGTTTGGGAGAGCTCTGCAGCGGGACGCACAGAGGATCTGCAGCGGAGTAAGTGAGGTTTTTTTTCCAGCGTTCACTGGCTGTTTTCCATGTGCCTGACCTGCTTTCCGTGATTTGACCAGCAGCTGGTTGTGCAGCATCCTCTGCTTCGGGTGACATAGCGAAAGAGAGGAGGGAAAGACGAGCAGATATGCGCTTTGGATGCTATAAACAGGCACAGAATCCAAGGAGGAACAACACGCCCGCTGAAGGCAGTGGATGAATTAGGGAATTACAGAATTCCGTCATTATTATGTCATGTTGTATTTGATTACATCTCCAGGGTGCAGCTTCACAGTGGCTGTGTAGTATTCTGGGGACGCGGCAGGGCCGACAGGTGTACCAGGAAGTCTCGTTTACGCGCGTTT
Source organism: Oryzias latipes (assembly GCF_053564925.1). NCBI lineage: Eukaryota > Metazoa > Chordata > Actinopteri > Beloniformes > Adrianichthyidae > Oryzias > Oryzias latipes. The sequence continues at coordinate 25,567,491 of NC_136258.1, forward strand.
TGGATAATCCATCATGACAGATCGATCTGGTTTTGTCCAATTTGATTATTAGAGGGGGGGGGGGACATGATGCGTTTCTGGTGGTGCCAGCAGCTCAGTGGATGCTGCTGACTGTTTTTCAGACCGTGGAGGGGAGGAGAGGCGCAGCAGGGCGTTTGGTTCGTGTTGTGATGTGAACAGTCCGCTCCAATATGGCGCGCATGAGCCTGGCCATTACATACTCCCGTCTGGAATTTTCAATGACTGGGAATGATGCTGAGCATCCTCAGCTGGCCGTGCTCCTTCGTCCTCTGAAAGCACAAAGGCTTGGGTGTGCGCCTTTTTTCATGTCACCCTCTAAAAACAATGTCCCCAAATGCATTAATTCAACTCGGTGTTTGATCTCAGCAGGTAACACTGCAGCCAAGCAAAGCTTGTTTTTTGTTTGGTTTTATGTCTATTGTTTTCCTCCTGTTTTTCTTTCTCTCTATGTGAAAAACAGTCTGTAAATACAACACACCCACAGCATTTGTGGGTCCTCAAAGTGCAGTCAGGACTAAACTCTACTCTGTTGTTTTTTCAAGAAAAAACTGTTTGTTTCCAACAGACTCTTTAGTGTGAATTCCTGATAGAAACAAAGTTTCTCTAAACATCAGATTGTGAAAAAAAAACATTTTCAGTGTCAATTTGGAGATGATTTATCAAGCATAATCTGTTAAATCTTTAACTTCTTCCATACGAACCTTAGTTTATAACAAGATCTTAAAATCACTCTTTTAACAACAATACACTGACCTAAAATGGATCTTTAGTCAAAAATCCAATCCAGTGTGACTCAGATAAATACCTAGATACTGAACAGTGCAGGTGAAGTTTTCCAGACTCCTTATATCTCTTGCAAGATAATCAATCAAGTGTAAATTAAATATTTGTACAAGTAAACAAAAATTAATGACAAATCCATTCACAATTTAGTTTAATAAAGTTCAGCCCACTGTTGTTTTTCCACATCAAAAATACAAAGGGTACATTATGGCCAAATCTTCCAGTTCGGCTTTCTTCTAACCCTACATTTAGCTCTTTAAACGGAGGGTTATGGAAAAATAGTATCTTTGAATTTGGACATTACTCCCACTTAGGGCTGCACAATAAATCGCAAATGAATCGTTATCGCAATATCAAGCTGTGCAATACACTAATCCCAAAAGTCGGGAAAAATTGCGATAAATGCTGATTGTGCTAAATGTGCTAAAACAATCTTATGGCAGCTTTAATTATTTAATGAATCAAATAAATCTCTTTTTATCATCGACCAAACGGATGGAGCCCTTTTATGTTAGATGTTTGCCTCCTATGTAGACGAGTGTCATTTGGAATGTAATGTAAGTTATGTTGACTCTTATTTAAATTAAACTGTTGCAGTAAAATGGAAATGATTTATTACGTTGTTTTACTATTTGTTTATGTATCGCAAGTTCTATGATCATTGCAATATTGATCGCTAACATCGCACATTGCGAGTTTTCCTCATATCTTTCAGCCGTACTCGCACTCAATGATGTCATGAATAGTCAGCTTTGTTCGAAAATGTATAAAAACATCGGTTTTTATCACCTTAAAAAGGTCATGCTAAAACAAAAAGTCATGACTTAGATTAAAATGTAAACTTCTGTCCATCAGAGCACCTCCACATGAAGAAATGTGCATCTTCTCCACAGCACAGTGCAAACGCGGACCACCGTGATGGAGGGATACAGAACCCTCCGCCGCCTGGGTTTGCCATTTAAAAAAACTATTTCGGACACCCCTGCCCCTCCAAATGCCCCTCCAATTGGAGGGGTAGGGAGAAGCTGTGGGTAGGGGAAGAATTCGGCCTATTAAAACATTCGCCCACTGTATGGTCACATGACTGTAAAGTTTAAAGTGTTTCCTCACATTGGAGTATAATGATGCCCTGATCATTTTTTGCTCTGACATAACATATGTGTTGTCTGCTGTGATGCATTTGGTCAGTTTTTATTTCCTAAAATACATATATAATCACTTTATTTCATTTTGAAATGATTTCTGTTGGTGAAGGTCAATTTTATCAACAATTTGCCATAGATTGATTGATCTGTTTGTATTGTATGAATAGAAATCGATTCATCGATTAATCATTACTCCCTCTAATCTGGAAAATGATTTACGAAGGAAGGACTAAATCCAGAACTGGGCTGTAAGAAGTGAAGAGGATGTGTCTGTTGTTGTTGTTTTTTTTGTCTCTTTGCTCAGTTAGGTTTAGCACAGGTCACTCTCACACATCATAATCAAATTATCCAGGTGAAACCATGGGGTAAGCTTGTGGCACACAGCAGAGGAAGGATTTATTTTCTGTTCAGTTTTCTTGTACATCTCTGCATATTTTCCCTGAAATTGAAACAATTCCTTTAATTCCTCGATTAAAGGTTGTATTCGTTTAGGAAGAGATGAAAGGTAATATAAACTAATTAGCTAAACTATTGTTGTTGTTATTTTTCTTTATTTAGTTTTATTGCAGTTTCTTAGGAGAGTTATGGAATTTACATTGATGCCTTGAAAGCCATTATTCCAAGTTTTTGATCAAAACCTTTGTAAGATAAAATTGGATTGATATCATCAGCCCTGCTCTAAGATTTTAGATACTTAGAAACTTTTTGCTTCTAGAAAATGCAAATCTGAAGCTTTATATTTATAGTGGCATCACGGCCAGTTCCATCCTAATTCAATGGAGCTGACAATAGCTGCAGGTGTACAATAAGGAGACTGACCTATATAATTTTTACACAGCCTAAAATATTAAAACAAAGATATTTGTCGTTGGATGGCAGTGTGTTACATTTGCTTTCAATAAATGAACAGTTTTTGACAGTCCTGTCATACTATGTTCACATTAAATCCATCATTTACTTTTGATGTGAGCAGTTTGGAGCTACAAAGCAAACACTGAAAATATCGTTTTACAAAAGAAAGGTCACTACAAACAGAGCTGTCTGCTCTGTAGGACGCCTTGACACTTTTAAATCCAACAAATTCTTTAAAACAAGTCAAACAAAAATGCAGAAAACAGACAGATTCATGTTTCAGTTTTTTCAAAGTGTGCACTTTGAAATGTGCAGCTGGAGTTTTAGACGATCGCCTCCTCCTCCTAACAACTGCAAGAATTTGCAACTGCTAATCTAAGTTGCAGTTTAGGCAAATTTCTATTTTTATGTGATTTCTCAACTGTAAAAAACATTGAGTCAGATGTGTTTTCTAAAAATAATAACTGGGGAGTTTGGAGAATTATGAACACAAAATGAGATTGAGGCTGACATGTACTCAGGTAAGTTTCTACGACGACAATTTTAAGGCCGTGTCACACAGCCACAGTATTCATTTTTCGCATATTGCTCGGATGAAACTTATTCATACGTGAATATATAGAAAAAGTGAGAAAAATGGAAACTTTCACAGATGTTTCAGGAATGAACCACTTTAAAACCACAAGACGTACAAGTAAACCACGCAAAGAACTCGTAAATCAACGTTTGATTTGTGTACAATTGCGGTGTGTACGCAATATAAAAGTTATACATGTACATGTAGGAAAAGTCCATTAGACATATGTGGAACGGTCTTGAAAAGCCACAAATTTGTGGACGCATCTCACAAAAACTGCATAAGATTTACATAATAATTGCGTATAAACTACGCATAAACTACATAATTCTCAACCGACCAAATATTTTGAACAGCTCAAAATCAAATCCATGTCGACTATGCACTTCGACTAATGCTGAACGCAAGAAACACTTATGGATTACGTATGTCATGCATGTATCACGGACGACCGAAATGTCATACGTGGAATATGTGCAAAATGTGTTGTGGCTGTGTGACACAACCTTTAAACCATTATTTCAAGCAATTCTATGTTGCCCTTTCAAAATCAGACTTTTAATATCTAAAAAAACAAAAGTTGTTAAATGTTAATTTTTTATTATGAGAAAAAAAATCTAAAGTTTGTTAAAATGGTTTTAAATGTTTTAAGAACTTTAATTCACGAATTGCTGAGAAATGTTTTCCCTGGTTTCCTCTATTCTTCTCTTCGTCTAACTCCCCTTATCAGTATTCTTCTCCTGGTTGTCCATTCCAGCAGCCAAGTAATTGAGAGCTCTGTGAAAGCCTTCTGCTGCTTGTAAATACTTTATACAACCTAGTCCCTGTTAAGAAAATAATAGAAAAAATGAAGGTTTTAGGTAAAGTGGCTATACGAGGCCATATTTTATATGGATGTTTTCATTTGTTAGGTGAACGTCTCAGCACAACTGTTTCGCTTGAGACCCATCAGGTCACCCCAGGCCTCAGCCGGTCTGTATCTGGGCTCGGGGGGTCTATATCCGGTTGGCTGCTCTGTGTTTTGTCAGCAACTCACAGTGGACCTGACAGCCCTTGTCTTGTTCACCCAATCATGATGTGGCATCACCACTGTGGGCTGCAGCCACATTTCTGTCTCTGTATGCTTGCATGGGCAGCTATTTGAGTGCAGCTCAGCCGGCTGTCAGACAGCTTGAATGAAGGACTGGAACACAGTGGTGCTGTGTGTGAGTCTGAGTTGTGTGTTGATTATTGTGTCTCTGGGAGTTTGATTGATCTGACTCTGCGATTAAGAGAGCGGAAAAGAAGCCGCTATCCGAAAGGTCAATCAATCATCTTCTTGGGAAATCAAGGAAAACTTACTTCTGTAAGAACAAGTGTCCCTCCCTGGTTAAAATAATGCAGCGAAGTCAAGGCCATGGAGTGGGAGGGGGGTGCATCGGGTGGGGGGGGGGGGGGGGCCTAAATGTGCTGGCAACCATAAATGCACAATTAACTAAAGAAATAAAAAAATACTAAAAAGAAAGGAAAAAAACACAATATGTACAAAAAAAGATGGATGGACAGGCAGGTGGACAAATAGACAAAAAAAGATCAATTTAGCCTCAACAGGGTACAAACCAGTCTCCTGCTTGTGCCTGTCCCAAGCCTGGTAAATCCAGAGCGTAGTGTCAGGAGGAGCATTCAACCTAAAACTTTATAGACATTAAAAAGATCAAAGGAGAAAATAAATATATGGATAGATGGACAGATAGCATTGTTTTCTAGTTTTCCAGACAAGACTATAAGCCAGGGGTCGGCTATCAGAACAGAAGACAGTGGCACGCGAGTTTGTGACAAAAATAAGCACTTGATCTGTCGTCTGTACATTTCGGATTAGAAAAAGTGACAATCTCTTCTCACAATGAGCTTTTTTCCCCCTATTGGATCTTAAGGAAAGGGAAAATAGTTTTTGAAATGGGAAATGGGATCTTCTCGTAGGTGTGCTTCTGTACTTTTTGTTTCAAACAATTCCAATACTATTTCAACTTTGGTTTATTTTTTTTTGTGCAGTATTGTTATCGCTTTTTTGAGTTAATGCCAACATTTTTTTTATATTTATATGTATATATATATATATATATATATATATATATATATATATATATATACATATATATATATTTTTTTTTATAGAGTTCGCATTATAGTTGGTGATGATACAGTTGTCAAGTTCGATCATTTCAAATCGGCCCTTCATGTCGTAAACACTGCTGACCCCTGCTCTAAGCAACCGAGACAGAAATCACAACTCTGGAGAGCAGAAACTGGAAATCTATGGTTATGTATCCACTTCAAATGCTGCTTTCAAGTCCGTGAGAGTAAATCAGGCACAAAAGGAGACTTAGAAGGTGGCATTTTTCTACACATCTGTCACTTAAACTCGAAAAGTGATTATGTGCTCACCAGCAGGAACATGAGTAGATCTTTTGATGCTGATATCTAATCAGCGAGTCACATGGCAGCAGCTCAATGCATTTAGGAATGTAGATGTGATCAAGCCAGTCTGCCGAAGGTCAAACTGAGCACGACTGGGAGGGAAAGGTGACTTTAGATGATATTCCTGATACAAGGCACCAGATCGAACCATCTCAGAAGAAGACCAACATTCAACAGACCAGGTGATGTTTTTTCCAGTGATTTTTGTGAATTCATGTAAACTCCAGATTAGGGCTGCACGATATGAGGAAAACTTGCGATATGCGATATTAGTGATCAATATTGCGATAACGTTAAATTTGCGGTAAATAAACAAATAGAAAAATAAACAAAAATATCATTCCCATTTCATTGCAACAGTTTAAAAATTATACTCCAAATGACCCTCATCGACATGGGGGACAAACGTCAGGGTGGCTAACCCTGGTCCTCAAGAGCCTCAACCCTGTCTGTTTTCCAATTCTCCCTAGACTGCTCGATAATGATAACCAAAATCAGGTGTGTTCAGTCAATCAGGATGTGAAATCACTTGAGTCAGCCAATCAACAGCAAGCTGGTTAAGGAGAGCTGGAAAACAGGCAGGGTTGAGGCTCTTCAGGACCAGGGTTAACATAATAGGCCTCCATCTGATTGGTCAACAATGGGAAGGCGTCCATCTGATTGGTCAAAGCATAAAGGGATTTATTTGATCCGTTAAATGCTTCAAGCTGCTAGAAGATTGTTTTAACACATTTTGGGTTTGCGATTTATTGCGATATTTGCCGTCTTTTGCGTTATGCATATTGCAGAGCTGGATATTGCGATAACGATAAATTTGCGGTATATTGTGCAGGCCTACTCCAGATTGAATCCTTGAGTCGTCAGGAGGCAGTATGAGTGTCTGTCTGGATCCAGATTTTGTGGGGTTATTTTTGGAGGTCCTCTTGTTGCTTATGTTCTAATGGCTTTGTCTGCAACCAACAACTGTTTAAAGACCCACTCCGGTCATGTTTTGATCTGCATTTTTGCATCTGATCCTGATTCAAAATTTTTTGAATAAATAAATACTTAAAAATGCAATTTTGGTCTTAATTTATGTATAAACACTGTATGTATTCCATCATTGGAAAAAGACCACAAGGACATCTTCAAAACACCAAAAACCTGATTTTCATTGAAGTGGATTTTTAGAAATGTCACTACTAGTGGTGGAGTTTCACTTCAGTCTTAACTGTGTCAGGAGTTTTATGAGTATACTCCATTTACCATTTTTAATCATAGGTGATTTGTAATAGGACACAGCCCATGAAATGGACAACCAAAGGATATTGCAAGAATTTGACATTTGATACAGTTCCACAAAATTCTAAAATGCTTGCAGAGTTTGCACTATGCTGGAAGATTTCATAATTCCACTTCAGAGATATTTTCTTGCCCTTTGTAACTGTCAGCTTTCTTTTTGTGAGGATGTTTGAGGTTATTTTGAATGACTCACAAAAAGTAGATCAATTCCTGTTTTTTCCATTTGTCTGCTTTTGGGTATAGTAGGGTTTTCAACCTACAACTCAGTTTTCCTGTTTCAGTACTGAGATACAAAAAATACACTCCAAAGAGCTGACCAACTCCAGTTGAAAGCACTCACTTTTATTTATTTTTTTTATATGTTGTGGAATCAGCTTATCAGTACTTTTAGGTTTTAACCACCTCTTCGCTTTGAACTTCTATTATGTAATTTGTCGGATGTTAACCACTAACAATTTGGTGCTTGGAAAATAAATCTCAACATTTCTTTGGATTTTGATGCCAGAACAATAAGAGAGAAGTGCATGCAGCCATGGGCCACCCCCAACAAGTTTAATGAAGCCATTTATTAGCATTTTTGTGGGACGGCGGCATCACAAGAGCGTGGAGGGGTTCTCGAGATTCTACAGCATGACCACAATGAGCCAGAAAGCACTAATTACACTCTCTGACCATAATGTCATTAGAAACTATTTAGCTGTTATGAAACCCAATCAGCAATTTAAGTTAATGAATGGGATGCATTACAAAGCTCTTAGTTTCATGTTGGGTTAATGCAAAGTAAAGCATACAGAGGAAGAGAAAGTTTGCTTTGAGCAGACTCGATGTCAGGCTTTGACTCACTTTCTAATAATCTCAGCTTCTTTCTTTACTCCTGGAGAGTCACTTTTTCTCACCCTTTCTTTTTTTATCCTTCGTTCCAGCCCCCTCCCTTCTGCTGCGCCGTCATGACAGATAAGCCAGAAGAGGATTTTTCTTCCCCCCCCCCCCTTCCTGCAGATTGTCTGTCTTCTGATTAACTGTCATTTTTAGCCACTAAGTCTTTTTAATCTCAGAGGGAAACATTCTGGGCTGAAATCTGTTTGTGCTTTTAGTGTGTGAGAGCCTCTTGCATCTGCTGGTTAAACACGCGCACATCCACAAGCTCATATGACGATCACCACGGTTGCTGCAAAAGATTGAATCAAAAGAACTATTGATGAGCGGAGCAGAGGCACCGCCCGTCTTTTTTCAACTGCGGATGACCTGAATCTGACAGACACTAACATAGAAATATTTAGCTCAGAAGCAGGACTCACAATCCATATGTTACTTCCTCCCATGATTTTTTTAAACCCTGCCGTTCTGATGCACAAACACTCTTGGGCTAAACAGTTTTCTAGCCATCCATAGAGCCATAATTATGGATTGGGACCTTACTATAAGAGAAGGCACCTATTAGGCCTAATGGTTCCTGCCTTTAACATTGAGACGCTTCTCCTATAACACATGTGCATGGCTCTCAAATGGGGAGAAGCTGCTGATTGACCTGAAAGGCAGAGATCATTTGCAAGGATGCAAGGCCAGCTGTAAATGGATTGAGATGAAGGTAATGCAGTCAGCAGGTCTTTGCTGGTGTTCGTGCTGTTACAGGGATTCTGGTTGAAAAATGAAGTCCAAGTTTAAGGAAACACTCAGACGAAAACTGTGCTTTTGTTGTTTTTAACATGCTATTGTGGTATTTATCTCATAATGAAGGACACATATATAGAAGATTAAGCTTAAAATTGCATCTGTGAGTAATTCTTTATTCAAATTGTTGTAAATCAGGAGGAGAAAAATAAATCCTATTGAAAAAGATGGTAGAACATACGCTGCACGGGCCTCAAGCTCCCTGCTTCGCTCCATTCTGATACACAGCTGATAGCTCCATTATTGCTTGACATTTTTCTTGGACTGGAAATTTTAGGTTGGGGGTGTGAGAGGCTGTTAACTATAAGGAAAACATTTAAACAAATAGTTCTCAGCTTTAGGTGATGGGAAGGGGGGCGGGGTTATGCTAAGCGAGACAGTCTAGGCAAATTTCAAATGAACTTCCGCTGCCCTGTAGAAACTATGTCATAGAAAATGACACAGTTTACTGGGAACGCTTAAAAATAGATCAACAGATGATCGAAGTGGGTCTTTAAACTTTTTCTTTTTTAAGTTTTTCTGATTCGAACCAGTGTTTTAACAAAAATAATTTATACTGCAGATGCTTAATCCTCACTTCCTTCATAATTTTTTTTCCTAAACGAGTGAAATCTCTTTTATATAAGAAAACATCTGTTGGATCTTCAGAGCCTAAAGGCTGCTGGTAATGAGGATTCTGTGGCTCTTTTTCTTCAGTGTCCCACTGTCAAAGGCGGGGGGTGGTAGGAGGCAAATTCAGGAGATCAGAGACTCATTGACACAAGTTGAACCGACTTATTGTCCAAACTGAAGCTAATGACCCATAAAAATGAATTAGGGAGGAAAAAACGGGATGAAAATTGGTTGCGACAAACTGCATTTAGGGAAAAAAGAAATGTGACACAACGATGTGAGCTGGAGCCTCTGCTTGTTGTGTAACTCAGATTGTTCAGAGCAACAACAAGAATCTGAGTAGCTGAAAAACAAAGCGAGTGTGACAGAGGGGGAGCAGAAAAGCCAAAAACTTAGCTAAATCTTTGAAGCAAAAGCATAGATCAGCTGACAAACACAACTGTGTGGCTGCCTCTTCACCTTTGACTACTGCGACTTCAAACATGATGCACACTTTGTGTCTCCGCCTTCTACAAGCTGAAATGATGTTCTGACCTCGATGCAGTGGCTGTAATCAAACACATAGATCAATAAAACGTCACAGGAGCTGAGGACTCAGCAAACAGTCTCTGTACACCTGATATGTCAGAATGGACCCAACAGATGCATAATGTTCGGCTGCTGTGCTGCAGAACTTCAGAAGGTACTAATGGGTAGTAATTTTTTTCATTAGAAATCACATTGTTATTATGTCGGTTATCAAAAGAATGTAACATTTGCAGTTTGATGCTCTTAGGTTATTTTAGGGTGCTGCAAATATTCCTGTTTAACCGAAGCTGCTCAGCCTTAAACTTTGCTTTTTACCAACATCAAAAATGAAATAACCCAGAACATTAAATACATGTAAATAGATTTTACATTTGGATTTTGTGTTTTGGACTATCAGAGGAGACATCTTTTTCAGTTTTTGGTCGTTTTTCAGCACTTGTTGCTCAGATTAAGAAACACTTTGGTTGTTCAAAGTGACAGAAAAACCCTCTGCAAAACCTCCCAGATGTTTTTGATTTAGCTTTAGCTTGTTTTTTGGATACATTTGTTTTTTTTTTTTGTTTTTTTATTATTTTGGAAAAGATTCTCAAGTAGGACTAAGTTTGTTTCCTACCCCTACATTCACCTGTCATCAAACTAAGGGTTATCTATGGGAATATTTGAGCATCTAACTATAAAAGTTTCCCTCGCAGTCAATAATGCTATGATTAAACTTAACAGTTTTGCATCAGACCTCCGGATAATGCTTTAATTTTCTTTATTTTCATTGTGACTGAAAATAAAAGCCACTGATTTGAGAACAGGAGCACTGAGAAAAACACTAAACTTCAATCTCCAAGTGGGGTCCAGCTATGGAATGACTGCAGAGAAGAGCTGCAAAAAAGTAAACAAATAGAAACAAAATATAAATAAACAATAGAATCATGAAAAATGTGAAGTAATAAGCAAGAAAAATTGAAATTGATGATATACTATATATGATATACTATGAGAGTGAATCATCTTATTGTTTAACTGACAAAATCCTGTGTAAACTTTGAAAGCTTCATTTTGTGCACCATCAGTTCACTTTAATTAGAATTTCTGTTTCAAAACAACAAAAAGGAAAGCTGTTTCCTCAATGTGAGTGAAGGCTTGACTTTTGAGCGCTGGTAATGTGAGTTTTGTGAGCCCTGTGTTTGATTATAAATGATGATTGCAAAATCTCTGGAGTCATGTTGAGAAATGTGGAGCTGTCAGAGCTGCCTCCTTGCTCTGCCCCCACGTGTTTCCATCTGCGTGTGGTTTCTCATTTGTCCTCCCCTGGATGTTAAACAGAGCTTCACTTGTGTTCTCAGTAGGGATGTTACCCAGTCCTGCATCTGACTCCTCTGCACTGACAGAGATGTTTTTCTGACGATGACTTCAAGGGTGAACAGAGTTTCATCCCCTGACCCCAGAATCCTGACCTGTGACCTCGGCGGACTTCCTTCAGTTTTCATTGGCAGCGACTGTTTATGCTGGCTCTCCGCCGTAGATAGAGTGCTGCAGGGCTGCATCTGTGGTGAATAGGTCACAACGTGTGTGAGACGCTCCACCGCAGGGACGAGTATTGTTGTCCCTGTGCTCTTTTGGCCTGAAGGAAGGAAGCAGTGGATGTGGCAAGTAGTGAAGGGAAAGACTCCCAACGCTGTGACACAGAGGAGGATTTGGGATTCACTTAACCTTCCAGCTTCCTCGTCTTTTTTTTTTTTTATCTTACTTATTATGCTTGAATGTGATTTCCATTTTTTTTTCTCAGGAGGCAAGATTTTGTGTAACAGTGTGTGAGCAAAGACTTTATCCATAAGACCCATCCGAGATTTAAAAAGATTTTTCCTGAACATTTTAACTTTTATTTAACCTTTAAAACACCATTAAATATGGTCCTTGGTTTATACAATATCCGTTCAACTGAATCAAATGACTTCAACCTATTAAGGTCTTTGATGAGTCTACTTGTAAAGATTTTTCTTGTATTTTTTCAGACAAAAAAACTCTTTTTTTTGCTTCCTCTTTACATAAGAATTAAATATGTTTTTGAATGAAATGAAATGATTTATCATTTTATATTTTTACCTTTAGATTTAAAAGTTTCACCCCAGTTGGATCACAAATTTCATAACCAAACAAAAATGTATTTTTTAAATAAGTAAATTGAAATCAGATTAATTCATTATTTTGGAAATTAAACCCAGCCCTATAATAAATACTTTAACTTTTTTAAGTTGGTTAAGATGGGCAATAATGCCCTTTTGAATCCCACAACAAATACGTATGTGTAAAGTAAAATTAAATCTTCACATTTTTGTGTTTTTCTTTATTAAATTCATTGTGAATGAGGATCAACTGTACGGCTGTAAATCTCCAATATTGCTCACAATATTTGTTGCATTGGTAATGCTAGGTTGGGTGTGTGAGGGGCTGTAAGCTAGAAGGCGAGCGTGTAAACAGATGGAAGAGAGGAAGTGGGGGCGCCATTGGTCCCACCCTCAAGTCAGAGGCAAATTTCTGAAGAACTACTGCCACCCTGCAGAAACTATGTGCGACACAGGTTTTTGTGATTTTGGTTAAAAACGGCATAATCATAATTAAAAGACCACTGGGAACGCTTTTAAAATAGCTCAAAAGTAGATCGGAGTGTGACTTTTTTGTTGCCTTTATTTTAATCTGACCTCACACTACTAAATGTCTTTGTGCACTCGAATATTCAGATCCCAACCAGAAATCTTGTATCCTAAATCCCACAATGACTTTCTATTCTGACTATATTTTCGCCAAACTCTGATCATATTTAAGACACATTGTGTGAGCTGCCATTTTTATTTGGCATGTTGTTAGTACTGAATAACTGTTTTAAACTAAAATGTGTGTTGAGAGAATTGAGAGGGAAACACGTTTTTTATAACGTTTCTATGTCTTTATTCATCTGTCAGAGTTTGCTGATTCGGTTTTGTCTTTAGTTTTTGTTTATCAGGATGTACAGTAAATGTAAACACAGGCAGTGTCAGGGAAAATAATTAAAATGATTTCTGTTTAAAAAGGCTCTTGTGGGATTTGACCTTTAGTTTTAAAAAAATGGAATAAAATGATAAATATTGCAGTCTAAATTGCAAGAACTACAATTGCTTTTAAAGATTATTTTTGTCTGGTCATTAAATTATTTATCAATAATGTTTATGAAGTATTTTCTAAAGGTAAAAATGTAAATTAGTCACCTAAGTTCATGCTGTGTGTAAGAATCATCTGAAAATACTTAACTGTAAAGTTTCTGCAAATTAAAGTTAAACCTCTGCCTCTTTGGAATAATCAAAATCAAATTTATTTAACTTTTTGATGTGGTTTAATGCTTTTTTGCACCTTGGGATGACTTTAGTGTTAAACTGGTGTTTTATGAATGAACTCGTACTTCAGATGAATTCAACTGAAGATTTGAGAAGCTGAAAAAAAGGCTTTTAAGCTAATCTGTGCCTCCATCTGCAGCAGGTCAGAGGCACCAGAGATGCTGTGTGGAAAAAGGCAAAGACTGTATCAATATGACTGATCAGACAGGAGAGAGACGCCAGGTTTTGGCAAAATGTCAATGAGTGCACATGAACAGCAGATCGTGTCTGGGAAATGGGCTAATTACCATCCCCGCTCTGCGTTGAGTGCACTGCTGCTGCAGCATTTCCAGGAACACTTTAACTTCCTGCATGGAGCACCATCATCTTCTTCTAACAGCTCTTTTCTCAAAGGTTAAGGCAGCAAAAGCCAAAATATTTAAATATGTCCAACACAAGAGGCCCTCATTCTCATCTGCCTGCCCAGCTGTTGGACAGGACAAGTTAAAAAAAAAAAAAGCCTAAATTTATTGTAGTAAAGGACAAATATCAGTGAGACTATGGTGTGAAACCCTTCCTTTGAAAGACCAAATGCTAACTCTAATCCTTTTTTTATTTAATATTTACCATTTTATTGACTTTCGCATTTTTTGAACTTTATTCTGCTTTTAATGGCCAAATAAAAATGAAAATTTTATCACAATAAAAAATTATTTACTTTTGACAATGTGGCGGATACAACATTGCATTAATTTCTGAACTCAGCAACTCAGCTCAAATTACATTTACTATTCCTAAACCACCCTTGTTTAACAATTAAAAAGTATTCTCACATAATGAAGTTTTTTTTTCACAAAAATTTAACAGAAAAGACGAATTTTCTGCCAATTAGTTTCAAAGAAAATTTGGTTTATTGATTTTAGTGGAAATCAAATTGATTTAACTTTTATAAAACCTAATTATATAATTAACTTCACATAAAAAGGAAGCAAATTCAACTTAGTCTCCCCAGTTAAAACAAACACTTTTCTTTCTAATGAGCTTCAGGAAATTCAGGCTGTGACACTCGGGTGTTTCTTTGCCTCGTCAGAGCGTTCTGACGCACAGAATGCGTCTAAGGTGCAGCTGCAGCGTAGCAGCTGACAAAAAGAGCCTCTGAAGGAGGAAAAAACAGAAAAATTCCTGTGCGTGAAGACATCTGCACTTCCTGATGCCCGCGGAAGACATCCAGCATTTTAAAGGGCTATCAAGCGGCACCCAAACTGTTTGAACTTCTCCCTTTAAGGAAGACATTTGGATCCGTTTGACCACAGAAAACAAGACTAATGAACTGTTTACAATCGCCACGGAGACAAAACATTTTAACACCCACTGACTTTTCCCGTGTGTCAAACATAGCTTTTATTGACACTCATGTATGCCAACTTTCTCTTTTTTGACTCAGCACAGTCAAGCAAAGATTTCAAAAGTATCGAGTTACATTCAGATTTTTATATTTTTTATACGATACAGTGAATAGTTTCAGGTTTGACCACCTAAACTCCCTTAATTAGCTTGAACTCTTAGTTATTTTAGATAAAACAGGTTGTTTTTTCATGCTTAAAATTAAGTCACTTAGCAACAAGGGATGCAGATTTGTTTTTATCTGTTTGGTTGCTTTTATTTATTTTTTATATTTTATTTAGTCAAGACAAATGCATTTCTAACAATTTAAATGCATTTAAATGCCATTCATGCCCAAATAAACCCTTCAAATTCCACAATTCATTGCAGGTTTACAGGTGTAGGGCAAGCCATCTCTTTGCTAAAGTTAATCCTTTAAAATTCCTGGGATTACAACTAATGTACTTATTTATTTAAACATTTAAACATGAGAATAGGCCTCTTGAAATGCAACATCTCATTTTAAAGCGGGTCCTATGTAACCTCAATAATCAAATGCTTTTAAATCAAAGCATTACCACAAAAACTCTATATAATATTAGGTTTTATCCTCAAAAGAAGGTTAAGTCCTTGTGGAATGTGACTGTTGAAAACAGCAAAGTAGGAATGCATTACCTGTAATTACAGGTTTTCGTGGAAATGGTCAATTTAAAATAGAAAAAAGATCGTCTTGTGGCGATAAGGGCATTCTAACACTGGCTGACACGGTGTAAATGGAATAAAAAAAAAGTTTTGGGGAAATTTGCAAAGGAAAAAACACTCATGCAGCAAAACATACCTCAATAATCTTTTAAAATATCTAAATTACCTTAAATTTACCTAATTTGCTTAAAATTGATCCAACTATGCAACAATTCAAACTTGAGCCACCCTGATCCTGTTTGGATCTTTTTTAAAGCGTTCCCAGTGCTCTTTTATTAGTTATTATGTCATTTTTAGGACATTTTTTTTGCAGAGTGGCAGTAGGTCATTAGAAATTCATCCCTGAGTTTTGGATGGGGCAGTTGGTGCTGCACAACAACGCCCCCCTTTCCCATCACCCATAATTGACTTATCTGTTTACACCCTTTCTTGCTAGCTTACAGCTCCTCACACCTCCAACTTAACAAAATGGCGAGCATTACTGAAGCTATCCAATCATACAGATTAGATCCAGATACCACATCAGACAAGGAAAACAAAGACGTGCATGGATCTATTTGTCTGCATGTGGATGCATCAGAATGGAGCGGAACAGGGAGCTTGTGGCCCGCCCAGCATATTTTCTACGCCACAAATACAAAGTTTTTCAAATGACATTTTTTCGTCTGCCCCTGATTTACAAAGATTTGAATTAAAAAAAACAACAACTCAGAAATACAATTTTGAGTTTAATTTTTTTCATATATATTTTTCCATAAGCAGAAAAATATTAAAGAATATGTTAATTCATCAGAGCGGGCTCTTAAGAGATGAATTAGTCTCCCTCTGCTTTTGCAAAATTATTCATGTGCAAAATGTTTTTTGGAGTCTTAAGTGTGAAGAAATTCCATTTTCTATATACATACTTTTCTCAATACTTCAAAAAGTGAAAAATGTGTTTGTTATTTTTGTGAAGTAGCTGATGTCTTTTTTTTTTTAAATTATTTTTACAGCAGGAGTCTAGTTGAAGTAGACACTTCACCAGACTCTGGTCTATCATTATTCTTGTTAGGGCACTCTCCATTAAAATTAATTGAATGGTGTACAACAAAACTCAAATGGAGTATTTGTAAAAAATAGAAGTGTTATAAAGGTGTTTGTCATCTGTTGTTGGTAAAAAGGACCTCAGATAATCTTAGATTTTTTATTTCATGTTATTTTTTTACACAGCGTCAGTCTTTTTTTCCCCTGTTCTTCGTGGTTGTTATGAATCGGTTAGAGGGGAACAAATGTGATAGAAAAAATCTGTAGTGAGTATAACATGACTGTGTTTCTGCGTGCTGGAGGGGGAATCAGATGATTGTGGTTCTCTGGTCCTGAGAAGACTCTTCATGTGATGCTTATGTGGCTTGATGGGAAAGCAGCGGGGATTGTCCATGCCTCGGTCAGTTAAATATCTGTTTGCAAGAGTCCCAAGAATATTGTCTGAGCCGCCGCACATTGTTCTTAAGTAACAATCGTCTGACTTTGAGGTCAATGCGGCAGGAGGCTGAATGTTGTGCTGAAAAAAAAGACATGTCAGTTTTTTCATGTTATTTAGCATAAGTGTTTTTGACACATAGAGATTTTTATGTGCCAATCTAGGTGATGTTCTGCTGGGAAAGGCTGTGAGCTATTTCATGCTGTCACTTAGAAGCCTTTGCCAAGAGTTGCAACACATTTTATGAGCGCTGAGGAAGGTTGGGTGGCAGAAAACTATTTGGTCAAAACAAATAAAAAACATTTGGATTCCATATTTGTTTGGTTGCAGCTTGTTTTACTCTGAAAGAGGTGAAGAGCTGGAAAGAAGTTTGGTACCGTAAATGTTTTTCAGGTTTTCAGAGCTTTCAGAGTTTTGGGATATTTTATTTGCAGTTTTGCCTGTAAAGCAAAGACTTTTTGTCACAAACTTTCATAAGTTAACACCGGAAAAAAAAACCTTACTAAGCTGTAAATAAGGAAGCAGAATTGAGTTTTTCTAAAGCAGGTTGTTAGCGGCACAAAAACAAGGAACCCATTGAGCACATTTTAATCATTGGAACCAAAAAAGAAAAATTTAAAAGAATGACCTTTCACACAGAACATATTGTTTTAAATAAACTCTTTAGCATAATAATAAAGAGAAACTTTTGCACTAGTCTGCAGTTGTATGTGGATACAAATAAAACAGTAGAATCAACTAAATAACAAAATCAATTGATAAAAATGTAAATCACTGCCTACATTTTTTTAACAGAGGGATTGATTATTTGAAAACTAAAAGCAAGCAAAAAGTTTTGTTAAACTGAACTGAAACTGTCTTTAAAGACCCACTTCAATGAAAATAGTGTTTTTGTTGTTTTTGTTGTTCTTTTGTCCATTAAGGTCTGGATTTTCTTCTTTGAGCTGGCATCAAAACTATACGGCTGGATAGTTTTGATAGTGCTCGCCATTTTTGTTGCAACCGCTAAAGTTAGGTTTTGCGTGTTTGGACCCGTAAGACAGTGGGAAGGCCTGTAAACAGAGAGCTCTCAGCAATGGGAGGGGGAAGGAGGGACCCGGTTGCTCTCCACCAACAGTCCTCAACAACTCAATGAATTTCTAAATAACTCCTGTCGCTCTGCAGAAACTATGTCCTAGAAAACGACACGTTTGATTGATTGTGCTGTGAACCAGCATAGTAATAATAAAAAAAAAATAGTGGGACCACCTTTAGAATAGATCAAAAGTTGGAACTTCAAAAGAGTCTAATATAAACAGTTTAAGTAATAAAAAAGTTGGCCTTTATCCTAGAAGGAATACACAATGGTTTCTTTGAAAATGATACAGAACTGTATTTCCTTTCACACCTCTGACTGTATCGGTCTATTCTTTTCGTATACAGACTATGTCTGTTAACAAACTGTTATCACAGCTTTGCACATAGTTATGTTTTATTATCATTTCCAGATAAATAAATACGATTTCAAGAACAGAAAATGAAGTATTTTATAACCCTTTAGAGTTGATTCATTGAGTAATTTACATTATGGAGGTGACAAATCTCTTAAACAGGCTTAGCATGTATATTTTAGCCTCTTTTTTGTTTAGTTATTTCTTGCCTTTGCAATGAAGTCATATTTTTTAAAGTAAATATAAAGCTTTTATATTTGCATTTCCATGGTGCATAAAACTCTTTTATTATAGGTTTACTACAAGAATCTGATCTAATCAGTGATTTGCTGATGCAAACATGTCTGTTTTTGGGAGGAGAAATGGAGGAGGCGTTGCAGTCTCTCCCCTCTGGCTTCAGCTCTGCTTCCGTCCACCCTGCATCTTTGGTCTGGAACTTATTAGAGCAGGAATCTCCAACGGCTCCATTAGCATTCATACGCTGACTACCCCTAAAGGAAAAGAGACACTGATTTAATGCCAAATAGACAGACGTTTAACCTCAGACAACAAGAAGTGGTTAAAAAGCAAATCCGCATTGAAGAAAGTTGTTTATCATGTGATATTTGATGTTGGTGTGTGGCTGTGACTACAGTATCTCCTGTTTTCTCCCTTAGGATGGCTGAGGTGTCACAAGAGGAGAGACTCCAGGCCATCGCTGTAAGCCTTCTGCACACACAGACACGTACACAATGTTTGTTTCTCTCTCAGAGAGCACATCAGGACACAGAAACAACAGATCATTACTGCTTCTGGAGGTCTGTCTTAATGACTCAACCTTTTAGATACCATTTCAACCCCCCACCCCCCGACCCTCTCCCATTAAAGAAAATCAAAGGCTAATGCTGCAGCACATCTTTAGCTGTCTGTCTTCCATTCTCTTAGTCACAACCCCACAATTCTGTACTTTTGATGTGACAAACGAATTCTCCCTGAAAAATTATCTAAACGGGTTTTTACTCACTTTTAACACTTTATTTTATTTTACATTAAAAACACAATATTTCATCATCAGCAAAGTTTAAAAAGTTTAAAAAAGTCATTTTGTAGCTTCTGGTTTTGATCAAATCAAGTTACTTAATTGACAAATGCAATTAATAATGATGAAAAAAGGCAAATGTGTGAGTCGTTATTTAAATGTTACATCAGGATAGAGGGAATTTGCTTAAATATACTGCTTTTGGTCCCGAGATGCTTTGTCTTTTTAATTCTTTCACGTTTTTGTGCTCTCTTTGGAGAGAGATGCTTAACTACCTTTGACTAAAAATCAATATAGAGCGCTCCAGACTAATGCCTTTGCTTCAGTCTGGTCAAAAAGCTGCATAATTAACTTTTAATGATCAGGATTACGGGTCAGATTCGCTGACTTCCTGTAATTCTGAACCGCAACATCCCTAGAAACCTGTTGCAGCCGTGGGTGTGGCCTCATGCCGGGTTTTTTCCTTTTCTTATCTCTCTTGGTTTTTTTTTTTGGTTTTTTTGTTTTTTTTCCCCAAACCATATTTTTCCAAAACAAAGAAGTTTTTGCATGGTTTCACTTTTTCTTTAAATAACAGCAGGCTTTTTTGATGCAGAAGGATCACTCAAAGAACATACATTGAACTGAAACTACTTAATCAGCTTCAGCTGTTTGTTGGTAGATTTAAATGTGATTTGTCTTTTTTCTTATGAAAAAAAAAAGTTTAAGTGTAAAATCCACTGTAAGCAGCAATTCTCTAATAAACATGTTCTGCCAAATTTGGGGATCAAAGCCTGAAGGTTTTACAGGAAGTCAGAGTCCTCATCGTGAAAAAAGCTTAATCCTGACATGCAGAGAGGAATAAAAGCCCCCACACGTCAGACTGGTAATGACTTGTTCTTGTTTCTGTGGCACTGCTGTGCCTTAAAACTAATTGCCTGAGTTTGAATGCAAAAAGGAGAAAAGGAAGAAGCAGACGGAGATTGAAAACAAGAGGAGGCAGCTTGATGACGATCGACGGCAACTCCAGCATCTGAAGGTAAACGTGAACACATTTCGCACCGGTGTTTTGTCACTTGAACTGGACATTTGGCTCGTTCATTCATTCATTCCTTTGTTTTCTGTGAATGCGGTTACCGCTCAGAGAATGCCGTTTATGAAATTTCCTGATGCTTTTCCAGGAAATATAAAACCTCTCCTCGTAATTTTATTAGCTCTGAATGTACACTCATTGGAAATGATGGAGAATGACACTGTGTGTTTACCACAAGAATCCCATCTCACACAGTTTTTAACGGCAGCAGACAAGTCTTACACTGCAAAAACCCAAGCTTTAGTAAGTAAAAAGGAAAACTGTCTTACTTTCTGTCTTGCAAGTAAAATAATCTTATGAAGAAAGTTTTTCAGTAGCAAAATAATCGTAATTTAAGAAAAAATGTCTTGGACTGGAATTTCCTTTAAGTTTTATGTTAATAACATTTTTTTTTACCACAAAGGCAGATTTGTTTTGCTAATTTAAAAAAAAAATTGACTTATTTCTAGGAGGCCCATTTTTGTACTGTACTTTTTTTTGCGCATTACTATAACGGCCAAAGAAAGCAATAACTGTTAAATGTCAATATTTTGATCATTAGCCAAATATTCTAAATGCTTTCTAGAAATTTAAAAGTTGCTTCCTACGCTCAACATGACCCTTATGTGCCAGTGTAATATGAACATATACAGAAATTAGAATATCGTAAAAATATGCTGGGGCGGAAATGACAGTCCACTTTGCTGTTCTCAATTGCCACCCGTCCAGTCTGCCCCCTATATAAAATGTTCTAGCTCCGCCACTGTAAAAGTGCATGTGTTTCCATAATTCCATTCAAAAAACGATACTTTCATAGAATAGCCTATAGATTAATGCCCACTGTTTATTGATTTCAAGTATTTGTTTGCTTATTTTTACATAACCGCTGCTGTACTGTCACCACAGAAACTAAAATGTTCAACACTCACTCTGTGCTTCTGCTCTTTATTTTTTGTAAAAATACACGATCAAATGGTGTCAAATATCCTGTGCTTTCCATCTGAAATTGGGTTTGTTTACCTGTACAATGAAGCAGGGGATTTGCTTTTTGTTGCGTTTGAAAAAACAACACCGGGATGTGCCTGAAATACCACACCGCGTTCTCTGAATCCCAATGGAGGGGGTACAGCTGAGTGCACGAGAACGCCGCAGCTTGACTCTGTTTGAATTGCACTCGAGCCCTCCGCTGATGAAATGAATGCATGTGTCATCTGCTTCTGCACCCCCTCACGCCTCTCCTTTACCGGGACTTGAAACAGGCTGTTTTTCAGAAGTCAAAACTCAGTGTCAGAGCACGCTTTCTCACCCACACAACATCGTGAAACTCCTCAGTTCCTCTCAAATATCTCAGAGATCCTCCCTAACTGCTGCTGTCATGGAAAGTAGCGAATGGACAGCAGATAACACCGACAGCTCCTCCGTGTGCAGTTTACACACATGCACCCAAACATGGTTCTGTGGGACACGAGGCGGCTGTCGGTGTGCATGTCAGCACTATCAGAACTATTTCAGGGCAGGAGCTCACAGATAAAACAAAGGTTGAAGTGTGTGTTTGTGACTCCTGCTGTTACTCATGAGGCCTCCTGCACCCCCCCCCCTCTGCAAGTGTGCGTCTTCACATGCGATTTTGTGTCCATTGCTTCATAAAAGGACACAAAAGCCTCAGACAATGCAGTGGGCTTTGGATGAGGAAACAGATTTTTGTCCCACTCCCACCAACAGGAAACTGCTCGTACTCCCACCGCACCCCGCTTTTCGTCCCTTGTGCCGACGCACAGACACATGCATGCGGGGCGGGGGGGGGGGGGGGGGGGGGGGGGGTAATCATGCCGTTCCATTTGCTGGATTTCTATGCACCCTGCCCTCTTGAAAGAGCAGCATTCATTTGGAAAAACCAGTAAATTTCTTTGCGTAGAAACCACAATTTTATGACTTTGTACCTGCTGTGCACTTAAATCTCAGCAGTGTTTTGTGCAAACTCTTGCTGCGCAGACACAATAACAAGACAGGGCTTTACAGTTCTGCAAAGTACATGGGCAGGTCCTCCTTTTTATTCCACAAACAGATGTTTTACACAAACACAGACCTGCATCTCTAAAGACCCACCCCAATGAAAACTGGTGTTTTTATCATGCTCTTGTTGCATTTTTTTCAATGATAGAGGACATATATGAAGAAAATTAAAATGATTGGAGTGGGTCTGTAAGGAGCCAAACTACTAGTTTTGATTTGTTAAAAGTAGAAAAAACTTGCTGAGGTTGTCCAAATGTGCCTGAAGAATCAATTAGCCTTTGATTATGGTGCACATGTGCAATGTTAACTCGACAAAAGCTCTGAGAAAGCCTGATTGAGAATTTGATTAGACCGAATAAAAACATAACTCTGCCAAAACTGAAAAGATCAAGCTGAAACCTCGAAGCGTGAAGGCTCTACAGGTCTCACATCATTGCAAACTAAAGCGAACAATGAGAAACAAACCTGGGTGGGGTCAAAGGTGGAAGTTTCCTGAAACTTTTGGATGAATCCTAATCAAAGAAGTCACTATGAATTCCCAGTTATTTCTGACTCGACTGGATTTTTGCTTGAAGCCTGTTGTGAGGGCTGTTTATCCAAACATGGTCTTTGAGGTTGCCATCCAAGAAAAATCCACATGGCAACACATCAAAGAACGACTAAACATTCAAAACATGAAAAAGAGTTTGGGTGTCTGTTTTTTTGGTCTGATAGCTCAAAACGTTTTAGCATTCTGATCATTCTCTGGAAAGCTGAAAGTAAATGTGCACCTTCTATGTTTTCAGAAACCCGATTCGTAGAGACTTATTGAACTTCAGGTAAAATTTCCAATTTGGGATTTATAGCAACCTCCCTGCTTTCCTACTTTTGTTCCCTTGTTTTGTTTTCAGTCTCAATACTAGCTGTTTTTGACTGATTTCTCAAATGTAATGCAGTCTGAAGCAGATTGAACATCTTCATAACATAGTGGTGGGAGTATCATGCTGTGGGATTTTCCAGCCTCTGAAACCCCCAAAAATTTTACATTGAAAAACATCATTAAGTTTCCTTTTTTTTTAACAATAGTTTAAATAAAGCTTAGCTTTGATTCAGTTTTGATTTTAAAGTAAGACAAACCAATCTGAAGACATGTCTGAAGTGATCCAAAGCTGTGAAGGACACTGAAATCCATCTCGGATCTGAGTTCTATTGAGAATCAATGCAGGAACATAAAGATTAGCGTCCTTGTTCTAGTCGACCTGCAAGTTAAAATGGCTGCAATATTAACTATTAATGACCAGAGATCGAACAAACTCAGCCTTGACAGGTTTGTTTCCTCTCCTTTCCATTTAGTGCTTCAGCTAAGCAGGACGGAGATTGTGTCCTTTAAGAACCAGATATAAAGACCATCAACAATAAAACGTTTAGTTTGATGTTTAAAATAACGCTTATTATTAAATAACGCTAATTGTTTCAAACTTTCATAAGCAGTTTAATACTGAGACAAAAAGGAGCACTTAGAAATGTTTTGGTTAACTTGTAATGAAACAGCTTAGATAGAAGCATCTCCATTGCTCATTATATGGAATTTTACATGCAAAACTGTAGTTGATGTGGTTTGACTAAACAACAAAAATATGTTAGATGTCCTTTTTTCTTCCTTTTTTGTCAATTCAACACATATTTCTCTGATTTAACAGTGACTTGAGTGCTGTTTATTTTTTATGACAATGCCGCATAAAAATGTAAAAGTGACATGAACTTTATCCACTTTATATATAAAACATGTGTTAGATGAATTACAAAAGGGCATTTTAAAATAGTTCTCTCCCCGTTACAGCTGTTCACTCCATGGGGGCGTATGTGTGTGCGTTTGTGTAGTAGTTCCGCCCTTTGTCTGCTTCGTTAGCAGCTTTTACTCCCGAGAACAATGGAAAAGACGAAACTTCAGCGCTCCAGCTTGTCGCACAGACCTTTCCCGTGCGCCCGTGCTCCGACACGCATGAGCGAGCACATTAAGTGATGTCAGGCGTTGGGGTACAAGGATTGTGGTGTAGAGAGCGGGCGAGATGGAGACAACAGGGGAGTGGGGAGGGCAGGTTCAGATTCAGTACCCAAGAGACAGTGCAGGGCCTGGGAATGAAGAGTGTTGAATTACAACGTTTGAGCGTGGGCTGCAAAGGAGCCGAATTACTCAAAAGAGAGAACAGTTGAGCAAACAGAGACAGATTAGCAGAGATATGAACTGAGGGGAGGTGGAACCCGACGTTTACAAGCCAGTTTGAGAACTTTGTGCCGGATAAGGATGCAGACCAGAGTGAGAAACAGGCACGGGTCGAGACGGGGAGAACAGCAAATGAAAAAAAATGAGATGGGGTGGTACATTTTTTGTGTGAAATCCACATTGCCTCACCGGAGAAGAATCCACGCTGAGCTCAGAACCAGATTGCGGGCCTTGCATGTGACAACAAAAACTTTTTTTTCTGGCACTTAGTGTCTTGTGGCCAGGCAGGATCTCGCTTTGCTTCTGGACCTAACAGCTGCGAGTGGGACACTGTTATATTTACCTCAAAGCACGCCAAGCATTTGCTTTGATATTAGCTGGAGTGCAGGATAAGAATATCTGGCTGTTTGGAATTTGTTAAGGAAATAAACATAGAAAGGAATATCGTTCTTGTGAACTTCAATAATCAAATGAAGACAGTTTGGCATCTTAATATCCAGTAATCTCAATTTTTTAATCAGTTTAAAGTTAGTTTTGATCTTTTTGTTTCTTATCTAGTTTTGCTGGTTGAAACAGAACGACGCAATCATGTGATTATTTCCAGTTCAACGCTCTGGCCGGGTGCCACTTTTGGCGCGTGCTGGCAGCTATTTGACTGTGGGACAGAGTCCCTGAGTGGCAGCGGGCGCTCTGGATCCACTCTAGGGGGAGATTTTTGTTTCAGATTAACTAAACGACTTGTCGCTGCGCCTCAGTGAAAGTGTCACTTATCTTCAGGGAGAAGATGCTAGCAATCAAATGTGAAAGGCTTGTTGAGATTCTCCAAACAAGTTAATCTCTTTGGTGAAGATGCACGAATGCAGCTCATATAAATGCAAATTTTTAGCTCAGAGGTATTTTAGTCCTTTTTATGCCCTGACAAGAACTTAATTTAAAGACAAACTGAAGAGATTCCTGGTTTTTCTTTGCAGTCCAAAGCCCTCAGGGAGCGCTGGTTGTTAGATGGAGCTCCAGCAGAGGAGGATATGCAGAGGCGCCTGCAAGAAGATGAAGTGAAGACCAAACTTCTGGAGCAGGTCATAATCAAGTGAGTCAGACTAAAATGAACCCCTGGAAATTCTTTTCTTTTAAAATCTGTTCTTGACAAACTATTAAGTCAATATTATTTGTTGAATAAATGGCTATTTCTGTGTTTTTTGTCCAGACTGGAACAAGAAATTGAAGAACTGGAGACCGGCGCGCCTGCCAATAAAGGTGTGGCTAAAGAAAATGGAGGTGAGTTCCATGTCCATGGCAACGTGTCTTCAGACAGGTTGCCAGGGCAACAGCCGGAGCGCCTGTGTCAGAAAGAGAAAGTGGGCTCATAAAAGTCTTTATTTTCTCCATTAAATCAGCTGTCTGTGCCGGAGGTCATTAAAGCAATATTTCCCCTCTGTCTTTGTGGCTCTAACTTGCCCTGACCGTGCTCTTCCCATGATCCAACAATGCTTTGGTGCTCCCTGTAGGTGAGAACGGAGTGGTGCAGACCTCTGGTCAGACACCCAAGAGAGACGTGACAGGGATTGAGGCCAAGCTGCTGGGCCCCAGTCCGGACCAGGCGAGCGCCGACAACCCAGTCACTCTGGTCTTCATGGGCTACAAGACGGTGGAGGAGGAGCAGGAGACCCGCGCCGCCCTGGGGATGGAAGGGGTTGACGGCAACGTCAAGGCTGAGTTTGTAGTGATCGAGGACGGAGAGGGAAAAGCAGGAGCAGACGCAGCCACGGCCGAGCAGGCTCCGCCCAACGGCAGCATGGCGGAGAAAGAGAAGGCCGACGGAGGCGGGGAGGAGGCCGAGAAGGAGAAGAAACAGACCTGCAAATGCTGCACGGTCATGTGAGCGCTGTGCCGGGTGTATCTGTATGCGTGAGCGGATGCGTGAGAGCCCACCTGCACCCCTGCAGGCCTGTGTGCCGTCGCATGAGGCTGTATTTGCAGATGTGTGTAACTTTTTGTGTTTGCGTGGAAGTGTTTGTCAGGACTGAAAAATCAAGAAGAGAAGTACAGTTCCACAGCCAAAATACCAACAATGAGAGCCGGCGTGAGCTCCAGCTACAAGAACTTCAAGGACTCATAGTTACACTTTACTACATTTACTTTCTCTGATATGTATTTGACCTTTCATTTCTATTGATATTTTTCTATTTTCCTGTCTTGACATTTATATTGTATTCAGTATGTATGATTTTATTATGAGACTGTGTACTGTATGTTCATTGTTATTATCGTTGGAACAAAGAAAATGCATAGGCTCCCTGGATTGTACTGCTTCCCAGCAGGGAAAATCTGGAAAAACAATTAAACCAAAAGATCCGACTATAAAAAAAAAGAAACCTTAAAGTATATAAATATATATTTCTCTGTGTAGGCCTACCAACTATTTATCGGTCAATTTCATATTGCAATATTGTCTAAGACATTATTTTGAATAGTATTTTAATATATTGATATGAAATTATGTTTTATACAAGGTATTTATTGTTTTTGGCTCTATAATCTCCCATCATTAACTGCATGTACGCTTGTAAGCACTACCAGATTCACTCTCATTACAATTGTCTGTGCTTTCGTGGACTCACACGTGCTCATATCTTTAGTCTCACGAGTCGTCCTGTCCGTAAAAATGAATATTATTGCAGTGTTAGAGGAATGCATTAAAAAGAAAATCACAGCAAAATGACAAATACATTTTCTCACCGTGTTGCAAATCGCATTAGTCCAATGCTAGATACTGTGTGGCACATGTACACAAAGATCACAGCTTCTGTGTCTTTTCTTTTATTTAAATATGATGGAGACACTTTAACTGTTAGTCGATCATACTCTCTCACTACCATTGAAAGGCTTAAAGTAAGGAGCTCTCCACACTGCATGAAGCTCTGCAGCTCTTTGCAGGTCTTAGTTATGTGCATAAACCCAGGGGGTAAATTGGGATTAGAATGAGAAAATTGTTCAACTCACCGTTTTGTTATTTCATGAACCAAATAAAATCCAGTTTTACTGTAATTTCACTGTGTTGGTTTTGTTCCCAGTTTAACCCCTGACTCTGTATGTGGCTGTAAACCTGCTTTTAAAAGACACGTAAACTATTTAAACCACTTAATTTTCTATATGTGTATTTGAGGAGAATTAAGAAAATGAGTGGAGATCTTATTTTGATTCAAAGTGAAACCATTTGGGTAAGAAAAATAGTTATTTCTAGCAGCTGGTTTAGGGGGCAGAGTCAGACGTAAATGTGCATCCCAGGTCGGTGATGTCCCAAATTTAAAGAAATTTAATTTGACCATTTTCATTGTACCAGAATAGTAAAATATTAAAATTTTTGACATTTGACATCAAACTTTTAGATTCTGTCAAACTGTAAACATTATAAACCAGACATAAGAAGAGACTTTTTTTCATATTTAATAGTACAGATAAGTCTTAACTTTTTACACATAGGTGGTAATAAGTAAATGAAGCATGCTTGTAGACTACAAGAGTTAAAAGCCCAGAATCATATTTGCTATATTTATTTATTAGACCCAAAAAACAAGTCTGCAAAACCTCTACTAATATTTCAGCCTCTTCTGTGTCATTTTTGTCATTCATTGACCATCAGTTCATCATTTCAAATATATTTGTCCGGCTTTTTATTTTTATTTTGACATGTGAAATAAGGAATATTCCACATGGAGGCTGACATAAACTAAAAGTTCTCCTGGGAGTTTGATTCTGCAGCCTCCTGCATGAATATCATTTTTTGTATCGCTATCTGTGCCAGATGCATCCTCCCAAGTCTTGCTTGCATTTTTCATCCCAAAAAGAGCTCTTTTACATTCCAAAAAAGGAAGGTCATTGGTGTGGACAGGTAACATGTAGTTTGGGCTATCCAGGTGTGCTGTCCATATTTTGTCTTCTATGGTTTTATAGCGTCCTCCAAAGGGCAGTGATTTCATTTGAGGTTTGCATTTAGAAAAAAAAAAGATGTCTACGTCTTGGTGCCTTCATCATTCATCTGAATTTCTGAGACAGTTTTGACATGAAGATGTTTTTTTTTTTGCTCTTGATGTGTTCTCTCTCTCATGGTGACCCAATGGAAACACTGCCTTCTTCTCTGAAGGAGCACTGAGCAAAAACGGAAGAATCTAAACAGTTTTTCACTGACGTCCAGTTTGGACAACAGGAACAATGCAAACTATATTAAATGTCTTTGAAAACGTATCTTGTTTTTTTTTTTTTTTTAAAAAACCTTGTTTGTTTTTCTCTGTTGAACTGAAATATTCAGCCTTCATACAAATATGTGTCTTTACAGAATGCAAAATGCATCACAGCCAGAAGTAAAACATTTATGTATTTTTATGCGTTAATATTCAAGGAATTGTGTGTAAATCTTGGTGAGCTGAAGGTTTGCTTTGTAGTGGGGTCTGAAGGACAGCAGCTAAATGCTAAAATTGTAAATAAAGCTACTCTTCGGTAACAGCAACTCACATCTGTTTGCAGCTAATTATTCAACTGCCTTAAAAAATGGATGGTGCAAAAAAGGAATTATTATTAATCTAAAAAATATATGAAAACTCAGGTGATACCCTTCAGGGTGATTACCAATATATATACAAAGACACACTGATAATCAATCACAAAGCTGTGTATTAAAAATATTCCACAAGTAAATGCTATCTTTTTTAACAGAAAAATTATAAAATTAAAAATCAGAGGTCAAGTTTAGATAGAAAAATGAAGTTCGCTTAAAAAAAAAAAAGTTGTTGCTACAACAGGACATGTAACTTCTGAATTACTTTTACTCGACACTAGAGGGCGCACGCTCACTGTTTTGTGAATCCCCGATGTTTAGTGTGAATCATAACAGTGGGAAAGGTGGCAAAGGTGATCGGGGGAAAAAGTGTTTAAAATGCTCAAAAATCGAATAAATAGAGTTCTTCTTTATAAAGAAACAGCAAAACACTGGTATGAAAAACACTAATTTCACTATTTTGGGTGTAAACCCCACATGGGGCTTTCTACACCGAGCCAATTTGATTTTAAAAAGTGATGGAAAAAAGAAAATATAGTTGCAGTTGAAAGTTTCTAACCAGAAATGAAGTTGTATAAATCATTTTAATCTGTCCCACCAGCACAACAATATCTAATTGCTGCCTTGCTATCAGTTTCCTGTAATTACCTTTTCTCTGAAATTGCTTTGCTTGGACAGGCGCACAAACACAATGCAATGAGACAAGCAATCTCATGAAAGACCCAAGATGCAACAGTGTTGCAGTAGCTGCTGCTGTTCATGAAAAAACACCTAACTCACATTTCTGTCCAGATGGGTGCTGCCTTTAGAGTCACTGTCATTATGCAGAACAAACAGCCCAGCAATGGCTGAAAAAGGAACAATAAAAGATTTATTGTTTTTTTTTTACTTGTGGTTTTTGTAAAATATGTGGCTTTAAGAATCAACCCTAACACCTGATTATTTTGTAACAAACATTTTCTTTTCATTCTCTTGTTTTTGTGCAGTTTATCTTTCTTTTAGTATGACAAAACTTTTTAAATCATGTTTTTCTTATCAGTTTTGGCATGTTTAAACATACATTTAAACTGAAAAGCTTTAAAATAAAGTTGTAAAATACATGATTAAGTTAATAAACTGATTTTATCAGCAAACTGAGAATGTTTTATGTTTTTACTTTTACAGAAACTATCTTCTTATCAGTCTGCGCTCATCACCAGTGGTCGCATTCTTCCATAGAGGTCGTACCTGTAATAAATACATCCTAGTGCCAGTTCTGATTTGTCCTAGCACGAATAGATGCAGTGATCGCTTGCTTAGATTGAAGAATTTATTTTTATAGAGAAATATGTATAAATTATTACGCTTTTTCTTAGTGTATCTTTTTTTTGTGTCTTTTTGTCCAGGGGCTGATGGCTGGGGGGCAATTTCAACCCCTGAAGACAAGATAGATTGATCAAAATCTTTAGTTTTTGATGAAGCTGGAAGGTCACTTCTCCTCTATTAATTTATAGGTTTTTGTTTGAGAAATTAATAAACACTGAGCAATAATCGTGAGGGGGAAAAAAGTTTTTATTATTATAAAATTTTTTATAAAACAGGCTCTGCAAAACGCTTTTCTGTCGTCATTTAAAAAGATAATTTAGGGCTTTTATTAACTTAGAAATTAACCAAATTGTCTTTTTTATGTGAAGAGTTTTATCCTCTCATTTGATTTTATCTTGATTAAAAAAAAGGACTCTGGTCTTTGCACTAATCCCTACTTAGTGTTCTCTTTCAAAGTTCTGTATTATTTGTAATAAGCTGTTAACAAAATGTTTTAGTTTAATGGTAGACTATGGAAAATGATCTAAATTAGGGTAAATACTTTTTTAGAAGCGTGCGTTATGCATTACCACGTGCAACCACTGTGTAAAAAATGAGGAAGTGACAATTTTTGAACTGAAACTGATTTTACTGTAACTCTTGTTTGCAGCGCTTCCTCATAATCTGTATTCAAAATGACGAAATTATTGTAACGTTGCTTTGATGTTTGACAAAGTAAGGCAAAGAACTCTGCTGCTTTTTACACTCAAGAATATGAGCTTCACATCCTTCTGAACTCGAGCCAAACCTCTTGATATGATTTAATGGAAATTTGCCGCGGCCTCTCTTTCTCTCTTGATTGACGGTCCGCATGTCCAATCCCCTCTCTCGCAGAGGCTTGGCCCCGCCCCCCGTTGGCCCTTGGGGCTGCTTGGACTAATCAGCGCGCGCCTCCGTCTGTTCAGCCATTTTGTAAGAAAATCAAGCAAGTCTGCCGCCCTACCTTCGTCTCAGACCTGCAGTTTTTTTCTTGTGCAATGGACGGGTAAGTAAAAAGGACCGAACTTAAGACCTAAAAATTGACCACATATTGACAAATAAGTGGATTGAATTCTACTCGTTGTAGTTTGTTAAATTCCTGTGTGTATGGCGTGTATCGTTTTACCGCAAACCCGTAAAGTTTACTCAACGGTTTTTTTTTTCCACCAAAACATGCAACAGTTAGCCGGAGCTGCTAGCTTTCGTTAGCGTCACCGCTACTCTTTCCAAAGTAGTTTTCCTCGTTTGAACCTCGGAGTTCTTTGCGAAACCTCGCTAACTCTTTTCAAGCGTGCCTTTGAGCAGTGGAGCGAACGTTTGGAGTTTTTCCAGTTGTTTTTCTTTGTGATAAAACTGTCCCTGTCGTGTCTCAACGCAGTCAACGGTGAACGCTAACTGTACCTTTGTAACTTGGTTCCACAGGGGAACTCGAGGGCGAGCTAAGCAACGTGTCTCATTTCCGCATTCATTAGTCTGCTGGGCCGTGTTGACGATGTTTGGCCCGAACATTTTGTGTTGATTGAATCAGTAAAGTCGTTTTACTTATCTAATCGGTGTGTTTGGAACGATTACTTCAAAGTTCGTCTGTGCCCGTTTCTAGTATTTCAGAATCAGAAGTACTTCTGACAGAACTGATCGGTTGGAATTTGGATCGGTTAGAACAGGAAAAGAAAGCTCGAAAAGACGAAAAGCCTTACAGGAAACCTTAAACATTGTTTATAGATGGTAGCATCTCTTTCACACGAAAACATTCTCAAGTTTCGTACTTTAAAAAAAAATCTCTTTTAGCCGCCTAGACGCCACTGAGTTGTACCCCCTGGGATCCGGCTACGTCCCTGAAATCGAGTAAGTATAATAATAATTAATAATACTTATTGTTATTTTTTTGCAAGTTTATGTTGATGAGGGAAGGCTACATTTGACTTTAAAACTCACTCCACTTGTATTTTGTTGCTTAGTTTTGAGGGTTAATGACCTGATTTCAATGTTTTCTGATGTTTTCATGCTTTGCTTTACAGAAGTGTCCATGACATATCGGTTGGCACAAAGGTAAGCGGATTTTCCCCCCTGTTCTTGTAATTCACACGGTTGGTTTGTTTTTCCTGAATATCTGCTGGTGGGAGTAAAGTATAATAACCATTTGGTCTTATGCTGATTATTGTTTATCTTTTGGAGTTGGCATAGGTAAAAAGCTAAAAGTTTTGTACGGCAAACTTTTTAGAAAGTGAACATTTTAATCTAACTTTTTACACTTTCTTTCTTAAAACTAAGATGTGACTAAATAGATGTATTTATGCTGTCAGCTTATTTGGTGTTCTAAATAAAGCAACCACTGTCATGTTATCAAACAGAAAAAAATATCCAACTGTTTATTTGTTGGAACGTCTATTTGAACACAGCCAAAAATGTGTTTTACAGGTTTTTCTGTGTCTCATCACACGGCATGAGCCCGACAGGCGCTGCTGGGAAAATCCTAAAAGCTAGCTTGTAGTTCCGTACGAATTATCTTAAAATATTGCTATGACCACAACGACGAGACACGGCAACTCATTGAAATATGATCAGATGGATTGGGACTTATTAATATAAAATTTTACCACGGCACACATTGCTGCCCACTGTTTTCCCGGCGATCTCTATGTCATAAACACTTAGCAGCCTATCTTCATACCCGGCGTCTCCTCATCACTGCAGTTGCTAGCATCCTGTGACTTAAAGCACTCATGGCACGTCTCCTTGTATTACCAGTTACCACCTTGCAGCAGGCCTCCACTGTACCAAAGTAACGAGTAAAAGGTTTTGTTCCCAACATTCAAAACTGTTAATCGAAATATAAAGTTAAAGTCAACTGTCCCAATAAGAATTGTCAATTGTCCGTCCTTCTTTTGTTGTTTTGACTCCCCCTCGTATTTTCTGGCCAATGACTGACGAGATCTTTAGTCACATGGTTTTGTTTGCAAGCTTTGGTCCGTAACAGAATGGGTCGCTTGATGCCAGTCTGAATACAGACCAAACACATGGTTTGGGACTTGATCCAGACCAAATTGAGCAGACTCGATCAGGAACAAAGGATTTTTCCTGTCTGAAGACTCCCTAAGAGTATCCTCTATAATTACAGAGCTGCTGTCCAACACAATTGTTCTGTTGTAATGAGTTTGCAGTGGCCGGCTGGCTGTCTTTAAACATTCATGACACACAGCTAACATGCATGAACCTTTGTCAGATCAGTTGGAACCAATTATCTGATGTAGCACTTATATGTTTTCCTGTCCTGTGGCAGCTGAAACTTCCTGTTATTTTGTGTGATCCTGACTTGGTTTGTTGACCTCAGAGGAATGTTAACAAACCGACGCTTAGCCTGATTTCTTTATACTTCTACAGTCCTGTTTTACAGGACAGGAGCACTCTGTGAACATTTACAGAATAGGTTGTGTTCTTAAGGTCTGCCACACAAATATGTACTTTGTTGAAAAAAAACAATGGATTTCTGGAGCTGTTTGCATTATATGCTGACATAAATGTTTTGTATGTTGTGTACGCCATAAATAGTTGTTATCCCAGTCAACGGCTGTGTGGGTAGTGGTCTTTTGTGTTGGTTGATGGATTGATCTCAACCCAGAGCTGTAATCGTCTTCCCGCAACTGTGCCCGCTCATGCGTCCAAAGGTCTTTACAATGTTTAAACAAGTCTGATACTCTGTCTCCGACAGGGAAATGCCCCACCCCTTCTGTTCATTTCTGCAAAGCGTGTTTTTCCACTTGAATAATATTTGTCCTCTTAAGACCTGTTGGTTGATTTGGAAGTTGTTGGTTTTTTTAACTCTCAACACGTTTTGGTGGTAATAATGATGTTGTGAAGCCTCATCTTTCAGGAATCCGTAATTATCCTGTCTGGATTGCACGTCTGGCATTCTGTGGTCACATTCCAATCTCCCCCTTCCAGCCTCTTTTTAAGCCATGGTTCCCTGCCCCCCCTAGGCTGGTGAAGGCTGATCAGGAACAAACATGTCTATACCTGTACTGCTCTTCTTTGTAGTTTTTCATAGACATTACCTGTCTGTGAATCCCCAGTAAAACCTATAAATAATAATTTAAACAAAAAAACGTAAGGTTTTAATTATTTCAGGCTTGTGCTTTTTTTTTTTTTTTTTGCAAAAATACTTGACTGTTGCAGGGAAATGGGGACGAAGAACTGTCCGTGAGAAAGGGCAGCTTGACAATGTAAGCATTTGAGTCAGCAGTGTATAAACATTTTGTAAAAGGTGCTATTCCCCTCTCCACACCTCGAACTGAAGATACAAGCACTGGTGTGTTAGTCTTTCATTCTATGTGGGGTTTCTTTTGCTTTTGTCCTCCCAAAATCTACATTTTCAGCCATTTTCAAAAATTCTTTCCCTCTAGATTTAATTGCACCCAAATGAAGCTTCCCTTTGCCCCAAAGCTGTTATGCAGAGGAAAATGTAAGCGTGGGTAAGAGTTCCGCATGGAGGAAGTTTAGAAGCGCATGGAAGCAGGCCTGATTTTTGCTGCTCTTCCTGTTTTGTTTGTCTACTGATAATGTCATGCAGCCTGTCTGCTTCCACCAAGTCAGACTGGAGCCTTTTCATTCATTTTAAATTGCTTACCATTCTTTTCAGACAATTGAGTTGTTGTTTTTTTAAACCAAGAAGTTATGCACACCAGAATGCTGACTTGCTTTTGCATTTAAAGCATAATATCTTTTACTTAAACTACATTTCACAATATATAAAGCTCTATAGCTATTTAAATTGATTGAAAAGCTCCTTTATATAGAGTTTTTCTTCATATTTCCTTGTTAAGTTGGTATCGTACTTGTAATAAGCATGCTAGCAACGAATTAAAACGTTGGGGTTGCTTTATTTTCAAGTTGCTGAAAACAGGAATTTACATTTCTGTGTGTTTTTAACAAAGTCCAAATATAATCAGTACTGAAGGATTCTCTTAAGCCAGTGCATTTTGTGGGAAAGGAATAGGTTTTCCTTTTTTTTTTTTTTACAATTAAAAGGTGTTCCTATCGTGGAAGGAATTGAAAAATATTTTTTTTCCCCTGTGTTCCTCTGTAACTTTTTGTCATGATTTCATATCCGTTTTAAACTCCTTACACAGTATTACTGATTGGATTTGGGGTCCATGTTCAATGGCCATGACTGTAAATTAAACACCCCTCCAATGTTTGTCTTGGTGTGTCTAATGACCAGTTTACTTATAAGGACAAGGCAAACAAACAGTTGAAGTGTGACCTCATTAATGTTACTCGTGTTACTTTTTCATGCATCGATGCTGTGCATGAGTTTGCACTCAAATGTGTATTTAAAGTAATCAAGCTTGAAATACTCTGTTACTCAACCCAGTTCCTTTAAAACGTTTTTAGTTTTATGTGAAAAAATGTGGCGTCTCTTTATCAGTCCCTCAGTACTTGGTTGGGTGATGCTTGCATGCTTTGGCAATGTTAGTTAAAATACTAACACATACTGTGGTGGTCTGTGTTAAAGAGCTGTCAGGCTCTTCATCTAGTAGTGTCCTTAGGGCTCCATATGTGTGCTGCAGCGTAACAATGCTCCTAGTCTAATGCTGAACAGCACGTTCATTGTAAAATGTAGCACAGCTTAGACTGCTGAGCCACTTCTTGTGACTGCAGTACTTCATTTTACACTAGCATAAACACGCTGAACCACCAAAGCAGCCTGAAACGTCACTTTGTGTGTTAAATGGGCTGGACCGGTAAACTGCTGTAGGCATTGGGAGCATTTTCATCTTATCTCTCATTTCTGGGAGTTTGAGTGCATTTGGCTCACTGTTGGACTTGAACAGGCTCTCTAGTGTCCGTTTGGAATGTTTGTGTGAACTTTAAAATCAACATTTAATGTAACAGACAGCAGATGTTCTGTTTTTAGTGGAGACAATGTGCATTTTAAGCCCTTAATGGATTAATTGAAAAAGGAAAAGAACCGAGATTTTTTTGTTTTACTGGTAATACTAGTGAATTCTTCTCAATGAAAAGTTTTTGTGTCCTCCTTTTAGCTATCGCATTACTTGGTGTCTTTTCAGTTAGTGCTTGGTAATATGAGAGCTTTGCTTTTCACCTGCCATGTCTGTCTTAGTGATTGAACTGAATTAAACCGTTGTTGTGTGGGGGGGTGTTTTCTTCCACTTACAGAGGGGATCCGACGAACTCTTTTCTTCCTGCATAACAAACGGACCCTATATCATGAACTCAGGTACGGGGGGTTGCCATGGAGGGTTGAATCCTTTTATTAAAGTCCTTGACGTGTTTGTTTGTGTTGCCATGACAATCAATCCATTATTCAGAAAGAACCAGAGCCTTGTGTTCCCTGCCTGATTTTTATCAGCCTCTGTTTTCCCTTGCAGCCAATGGCAACGACAGCAAAAAATTCAAAGGTGACGTCCGCAGCCCTGGTGTGCCCTCACGTGTTGTCCATGTTCGCAAGCTGCCCAACGACATCAATGAGGCGGAGGTGATAAGCCTGGGACTGCCTTTTGGGAAAGTCACCAATCTGCTCATGTTGAAAGGAAAAAACCAGGTGAGAGGAGGTGAATCGTATTTGTGCTGGTAAAACCTTTGTTAGCAGTCCCCAAAGTCAGGGACAGGGAAGCCTTTATTATTTAGGTCTAAGAATGTAACAATTACTGTGGATTATGCTTAAATGTGGACTTCAAAATTGAATACATTCATATCTGCTCAAGTGTGGAAACTTTTTAAGATTTTGAGACAAATGTTTTGGTCCGTCCATTGTAGGCATTCTTGGAGTTTGGTAGTGAGGAGTGTGCTCAGACGATGGTGAGCTACTACTCCTCCGTCACCCCTGTCATCAGGAACCACCCCATTTACATGCAGTACTCCACCCATAAGGAACTCAAGACAGACAACTCTCCTAACCAAGTGGTAAGTCTTAAGCTTTATCTTCCTATTACTGTTAAAAGAAGTTCATCCTGTAGTTTCTCAAAGGAGAAAACATTTTTGTGACCACTAACTAACTGTTGGAAAAACCTTTCAACTTATTTTTTGCAAAACTTTTACCCTCTGCCACCAGCTAACAGTGGCATCTGGTAAATATTGTGTTCACAGAAGGTTACACCGGGGCAAAAAAGATATGTTCCAAGACATAGCCATTTAAGCTAGTTGTGGTGTCTGCAAAATAGTCGGTGCCTTTGTGTGATTCTAAATAAAATGACTTGAAGAAAGGAATTAAAAAGGTTAGAAGAAAAACTACCAAGTTTTTTGTAAATGTTTCTTACAAGTTGTTATAGGAATGTTGTTGTCGTTATCTAAACCACATCTTTGCGTCTGACATTATCAAATGGGTGTTTTTACTTAACGATTTTTACTATATGTTTAAAGGATTTTTTTTTTAGTGTTTTTATCAACAAAAACAAATGTTATTTGGGTTTTTAGGTTACCTACATATGAAAGAATTAAATTGGCCCCAGTCAAAATGTCCATACGTTTTTGTTTTGTATTTCCGTTTGTTTTTCCCAGCTAATCTAAAATGATTTTTTCTGTAGCGTGCTCAAGCAGCTCTGCAGGCAGTCAATGCCCTCCATGGAAGTGGGATGGGAAGCATGGCCATTTCTGCAGAAGCTGCTAGCATGGGAGGAGCAGCCAGCCAGAGTCCTGTGCTCAGAGTTATTGTTGAGAACCTCTTCTACCCGGTGACCCTGGATGTGCTGCACCAGGTACAATTCGGCCCTTGGCTTTCAGTCAGAGATGCTGCGTTGTAGTTCAGTCCCATCAACACCTGTCTCTTATTGCCTGATTTGTTGGGGTTTCAAAAGACCAATTGTCAATTTGCAATAATGTTACCTTCTTTGAGCATACCCTTTCTTGTTTCGGCATTTCATGCTTTATTCACTGTGTCACATGAAGACCTTTGTTTCTAGAGGCAGAAATTTACAAAGTTGTACTAATGAACTGCAAAGTGCAGAAGCCTTTTTCTTTTTTTAACGCAGGAATTTGCCTAAACCTTGTTAAAATGTATTTTAGTTTTGAGACTTTTTTGATTGTAAATAAAATCAACCATAATTTTTTTTGTTCTCATTTTTAGATCTTTTCAAAGTTTGGTACTGTGTTGAAGATCATCACTTTCACCAAGAACAACCAGTTTCAGGCTCTGATTCAGTACGCTGACGCCATGACTGCTCAGCACGCTAAACTGGTAGGACTGGTTCAGTGCACATTTTAAACCGGTTAAGTTGCTCTCTGGTGATTAAGGTTGGGCCTGGTTAAACTGGTCTAAAGTTACAGTTGAGAGCATTACTTTTACTCAACTGATTAATCTGTAAACTTGTTAAATCAGTCAGTAATTCTCTGTTTGTGTCCTTAAGTCACTGGACGGCCAGAACATCTACAATGCTTGTTGTACCCTGAGAATCAGCTTCTCCAAGCTCACCAGCCTCAACGTCAAATACAACAATGACAAAAGCAGGGATTACACCCGCCCAGACCTTCCCACTGCCGACTCGCAGCCCTCTCTTGACCACCAGGCGATGGCAGCTGCTGCGTTTGGTGAGATTAGATTCAGCTTTTAAGGTTTTATTCTCCCTGTGTTCACTGGCTGCTCTGTGAAATTCTTCCTTCCTTTAAAATGTTGGCACTTTTCATGATATGTGTAACGAATCTTCTTTCTTCATCAGGGCCAGGAATAATCTCAGCCTCGCCCTACGGTGGAGCTCATGCTTTCCCCCCCACCTTTACTTTCCAGCAAGCAGGCAAGTGCAACGGTTACCATCTTAATTATTTTATATTAAAGCATTGGTCTTCTATCAATCTTCTGTTTGTCAGATAACAAACTCACTGCTTTTCTGTTGTTTTCCACAAAACAACTGCATATCTTGTAGATTATCTGCCCAAAAGACTTTGATCAGATCTGTTACTTCAGGTTTGTTAACCTAATGTCTAATTAAACACTGAATTGATTGCAGAAAAGCAACCATCAGATCAATAAATCCATCCTCAAGTCATCTGATAGTTCTGTAAGATCAGAAATACGAAAACCAATGTCGTTTTATCAATATTCAGACACGTGTTTGATTCATTTAAGTTTAATTTCTAATACCTGCGACCAACAACAAAATCCAGTCTTGGACTCATTTAAAATCTTCAGCAATTTGCCATTTACTCTTCTCCCACACTTGAGCTTGTGCACGCTGAACAGGGCAGGTCAGGGAGCCCTTGCAATGTGCATGCGCTGCTGGGCTGTTGAGATTTCTCGTCTTTGCGACAGTTTGATTGTCTAAGAAGGCTTAGGCCGTTTCCTTGAAGAGTGTGTGCTGTCACAGTAAGCCTTTCAAAGCTGAGTCCTTAGTTTTTTTTCGTGTGGTCCATTCTTCCACGATGTTCCAAGCTGAAAATGCATGTCTTCTCCCTCTTAGGTCTGTCTATGCAGGGCATTCCCAGTGCTCTAGCATCCCTGGGTGTGGGACACTCTGGCATGGCGGCTGCTGCAGCTGCAGCAGCAGCTACCAGACTTGGCCTGTCAGGACTTGGTGCTACAGGGGGACACAACGTCTTACTGGTCAGCAATCTGAACCCTGAGGTCAGTACACTGGTAGAAACAAAAATGAAGACACTAAATCTGTTGACAGCTTTTAATTTTACTGTAATTTTGTTTCCACTGAACTTTTAATCCACTCGTCTTAGGACGAACTAGTGTTTTTCTCCATCTCCCACCACGGTCACACAGAAAGAAAGTCATTGCTTGTATAAACATACGGCTGCCGTCAGTCCAAAACACTCTTCTTTTTCAGGACTTGTCCTTGTTTGACAGACCTGCTGCATTTCTGACCTGCCACTTTGCTCACTGTGAATTTAAAGTTACATTTTTTTTAAACTAACTTCTTTTTGTAAAGAAAAAAAAAGAACTTTTATCATTTCATATCTTCATTTTTGTCCATTAGTTAAAATCATTCTTGAGTTGTTGGAGAGACAATATTACTTTTTTGATAGGGTAATATTATCGTTACTATTACGTCATTATGTTTTCATTATTTGTAAAGTTTTGGGGTGTAATGAAGTCTCCACTCGTTTATTAAAATGATAAGATTGAACAACAGATAGTAGTATTTAGATATTATTTTTGAAAATTGATGTGCAGTATTGACTGTTATTGACTTCAAGTTAAAGGTAGGGTGTAATTTAAAAGTACATATTGTCTCTGCCTTTTTTCTGTATTTCATTGTTAATCTTTTTTTTCTCTTCTTTTTCTTCTAGTGTTCCCATAGTGACAGTGCATTTTAATTTAGCCAGTTCTACTGTCTGAAGCACATTTCTTTGTGTATACTGACCTTGTTTTTTTGTTTTACTTCCTTTTTTTCTCTCCCTTACTTTGTCCTTCCCCTCTTTTTCTGTCCTTTATTTTGAAAATCCCCTTGATATCTTGCCAACTTACTGCACGCCCCATGACCATTTGTTCCCTCTGACTGTTACCACTTGTTCCCATCATCCCTCTCTCCTCCATACACTATCCCCAAATTGGTTTTTAAAATTTGACATTACAACATTGGCACATCTGTGTCCCCCTGATTATGCCACGATTCTTCCCTTTCACCTCCATCTTCCCTTTCTCCATCTTGTTCCAATCCTCTCCTCATCTCTTCATCCCTCATGCCTCTACTTCCTCCATGGTACTGTGGCCTTCCTGTGGACCTCGCTGCCTGTGGCCTACGGACATGTCCCGACTCCACTCCACTGTCCTCCACTCCGCTCCGTCTCTTTTCCCCTGTCCCCTCTCCCTTTTGGTCCCCTGCCCCGCTGCTCCCCCTGCTGTCTCTAAAGAGCGTTACGCCACACTGCCTCTTTATTCTTTTCGGTACGTTATCATCCTTTCATCTCCTTTATTTTATTACTACTGTTACCTGGCGAGGTGGGCATGTCTTGTCTCATGTTGTTGGCTTCATGTTTAACCACTGATAGTTCATCATCAGGTTACAGGGGAAGGGTGGGGGTGTTTGT
Source organism: Oryzias latipes (assembly GCF_053564925.1). Lineage (NCBI taxonomy): Eukaryota > Metazoa > Chordata > Actinopteri > Beloniformes > Adrianichthyidae > Oryzias > Oryzias latipes. The sequence goes on from NC_136258.1 coordinate 25,608,882, forward strand.
TTTTGGGTTTGTATAACCTGGTTTGGCTGTTGTGTGGGTTTTATTTTTTTCTGGAGAAAGTGAAACCACTCTAAGCGGCAGCATTTCATGTACATTTTTGTAACTTTGGGATTCGTGGCTCTCAGCCAAAAACATGTGCAGCTTTATCTTCAAAGGGGACAGCCCCACCAAATATGCACACTAATTGGAAATGTAGAGATCGTTGGAATAGAAATGAGGCAGGGAAAAAAAGTTTTACCCCCAGGGAAGAAAAAGAGGCTCTTTTTGACCAGGTGCTTGTTCTAGAGTTGTTCAGAACATAAAAAGAAATCATTGTTCATCATCTGTCCTAGCAGTTTTTTTTACAGCCAGTGAAACGACTTGCTAAATAATAATACATAATTTTAATTATACAGTTTTTGCTGTTTATAATTGTCTATTTATAGTTTTTTTTTTCTACACTGACTGGTGTCAATGAAGGGTATTTAAACTTGGGGTAACTTCAGATTTTTCTACACAACTTTGTTTATGTCATATTTTCAACCATTTCACTGCAATGCAGTTATATGGAGATAGTGACTCTGTTAGGGATCTCTGGAGAATCCACTCCAATGAAAATGGTCTTTTGGCATTTTTCTGATGATGGAGCAAATGAAAAGAAGAGAATCTGTCCCAAATTGCATTTCTGAGTACATCTTTATTCAAATTGTTATGAATCTGGTGAAAAAGCACAGTATCTGGGGCATCCACTTGCAGACAAGTAGATTTACGTTTTCCCCGTCCGAGCTGGCATCTACCTCATAACTGTACAGCTAGATGCTCCAACAATGCTCACCGTCACATCCCCCCACCTGGCATCCCCGTTTTTCTTGCGCTGGTGATGCCAGGTTGGGGGATGTGAATGGCTGTAAGCTCCTTCCTGTTAAAGAACAAAGCGTGTGAGGAACTTCTTAAAACGTTTTCCTCTTCCCTCCTGGAGCCAAATTCCTGCCGCTTTGTAAAAAACTAACTCCTAGAAAATGACCGTTTTTCTTATTTTGGCCCAAAAACAGCATAATCATAATTAAAAGACCACTGGGAACACCTTTACAGTACTTCCAAAGATGATTGGAGTTGGTTTTTAGAGTTTCTGCAGGTTATAGTCTTTGAACTGGAATGTCTGGATTAAGTGACCTCTTCCCGTAACTTTTCACTTTTGCTTCTCTTCACGTTGAACATTTTGGTTTGACCAAAATGTTTTACTCAAAACACACTAGCACTGAATCCACTCTGAAACCACGTTGGTCACAAAGAGCCACAGCTTAGCATTTTTGTCATTTTAGAAGAAAAAAATACCAAAGCCAAAAGATACTTTTTGGTTTTGTATTTTCTCTTCTTTTGGGGCTTCCTAAAATAATTTAAAAACAGAAATATGAAATGCTGCTGCTTTATTAAGATCCAGATGTGGCATATCCCTCTGATTATGCTGCAATATCTTTATTTTGGTGTTTGTAATGCAGATGTAGGTATGTGCATGTTCCTGCATGTTTTCACTCGGGCCTCCGATTGGCCTCGTAATCAGATTTTTCCATGACCATAGAGCAATCATCTAGATCTGAACCTCTCACTGTTCTGGCTGATTTTTGTCTTTGAATCACAACTTCTCCCTTAAAGACATTTTAGCTGTCATCTGTATAAATGACCAGGATTTAGCGGTTTCATGCAGAGTTAAGCAGACGGTAAAATAGACTAGTGCAATGATCATTTCAATCACATGACTCGCATATTAGAACAGTAAATATTAGGTTTTTCGATTTGATGCTGAGCTTTTCGTTGCTGTGTTTGACTGTGTGGCTCCTGCTCAGGTGTCACAGGTTTTTTTGTTGCATGTTGACGCCCTTCCTTCCTTCATAGGTGTGTACGGCGATGTGATGAGAGTCAAGATCCTGTTCAACAAAAAGGAAAATGCTTTGGTCCAGATGTCTGATGGCACGCAGGCTCAACTCTGTAAGCTTCTTGATGTTTTATGAAAATATTTGATCTTTTTATTCGCTTTTTGTTTAGTTTTTCTTGAAAAAAAATTTGTTTTCTCTGTTTTTGCTCTGAAATGTACCAATAACTGATTGTTTTATGTCTTCCTGACTACCAAAAGGAGAGAGTGTTTTGAGTCAGTTTCTTTTTTTTAAATTCACTGTAAACTTTGGTATTATTGATGAGCCTCAAATCTCTATAGATAAGAAAAAGGGCCTGTTCAATAGTATGCAGGGTTTGGAGATATTCAGGTTTGGAAATGTCAATTGACACATTTGTATTGCTGTTTGTCTGGAAGATATTTTTATGTTCTGAAGAACAAAAACAAAAAAAAGACATTTTTTTTCTGAATTGAACCCGTTTCCTTCAGCCATGAGCCACCTGAATGGCCAGCGTCTTCACGGCAGAGCGATTCGCGTGACTTTGTCAAAGCACACAACAGTGCAGCTGCCCAGAGAAGGTCATGAGGACCAGGGCCTCACCAAGGATTACAGCAACTCCCCCCTGCATCGCTTCAAGAAGCCTGGCTCCAAAAACTACTCCAACATCTTCCCACCCTCTGCGACGCTCCACCTCTCCAACATCCCGTAAGTTGAGCGCAAGGAAATGTCCTGAACTTGGTTTTTACCGGTGATGATCCGATCGCACGTTTGGAAACGGGCCGGATCCCGTAGTTTCAAACTCGATCGAAATCGGATGTTGCATCCAGGTCGGGAATCGGGTATTTATTTTATTCTCATAAAGGCTATGATCACCATTATAATACTTAATAATAATAATAATAATAATAATAATAATGGATTGGATTTATCTGCGCTTTTCAAGACACCCGAAGCGCTTACATTGTGTCCATTATTCATTCACTCCTCATTCAGTAAGGAAGTAAAGTGAATAAAAGAAAAATGACGGGTCTGGATCTGTTTATTGTTACAAACATCTGTTGATGCTCTAAATCAAATGACCGTACCGGATCAGGGCCAAAAACCTTATTGGACCTCCCTAGTTTTTGAGAACTTGCAGGATTCACTCCCACAATTTTATTGTTGGTTTCAACATTTCTGCTTCCTCTTCTCCTTTAGGCCTTCTGTGATGGAGGACGACCTCAGGAGGCTATTCGCCAGCACAGGAGCCACAGTCAAGGCCTTCAAGTTCTTTCAGTAAGAGTCCGTCACATTTATTCTGAGGTATCAGGAGTTTTGGTTTCTGCTTTTGTCTGACTGAAAAAATATGCAGCTTAAGCAGAATCTGTTCTCCTGATAAGTGTTTGAGTCATGCAAAGCTGTCAGGGCGGAAGAGAAAAACATTTGAGAAGTCCTTAGCACTCTTTGTTCTTCAACAGGAAGGACCGCAAGATGGCTCTGATCCAGATGGGCTCGGTGGAGGAGGCCATCGAGTGCCTCATCGAGTTCCACAACCACGACCTGGGGGAGAACCATCATCTTCGAGTGTCCTTCTCCAAGTCCACCATCTGAGTGCCGCTCCCTCCACCCTTCAAACCGTTTCCACCCGAATGTTACCGATATTAGCTTGTGGGCGTCGCCCTAAAAATGTTTTGTTCCTTTTTTGAAGAATGTTGTTTCTTTAATCAGATTTATGAAAACCCTTTTTCTGGTCAAACCAATACAAGTGTAAAAAACCCTTTTTGTCTGATTTACCAGTATTTTAGGGGAGAGACACCTGCGCAACTTTAGTTTGAGTGTTTGGCCACGAGTACAAAGCCCTGAACTCAGACTCAGAACGAGTCAACAAGTCTGTTTTCCGTAGTGTTGGTTTACTCTGAACGTTAACCAACATTTGCTCAGGAATTCACACAAATTTCTATTATTTTTGCCAAATTAGCAAGATGCATTTCTGTAACTAAACTTTTTTTTTTTTTTTTTTTTTCAACTAATTTTATAACTGAATTCCATAGAAAGGACAACATTCTTCAGAAAAAGTGTTTTAGAGATGGCGTCCCCGCCCCAAACTGTCCGTCAGACCAATCCATAGAGCGGCCTCCAGCAGACGCCGCTGCTGCGGTGGCGCTCACGTTCCCGTGTGCCTTTTTGGAAAGCCTTTTCCATTCCTTCAGGCCAGTCAGAAGCTGCTTTGACAGATCGACTCCTCAAAACATCCTCGTTTTGTTCTCGACATCCAAACCACTATCGCCTGTTTTACTTTTTTACCAGCTAGTCTTAAGCCTTTTTGGCAGCGTTGCTCTGGATTCAGAAACATTCTGCCAAAACATTTTCTATTCACCAGCTTTTTTTTTTTTTTTTTTGAAGAGGGCAAAGTGGCTTATTTAATCATTTTCTTAAATACACAACAATTTTCTTTGTATTTACGCAACTCAGACTTTTAAACTCTCATATCTTCGCTCTTGTTTTGTTTTTTTGGAGGCGCGGCGCTGTACTCAGCCTTCCCATGTCAGCTTCATGACGTCCTGCCGGGACTAGGGACTTATTTAACCATATTATGTTTCTATGTGTACAACTATATATTCATGTACGTTTTCTTTTAAAGTTAGAATTCACGTGTATCTCTGTTGAACTTAACTGATGCCTCTACTTAGCGGCTGGTGTTCATGGCTAACGTAGTGCCTTGACTTTTTTAATCTTAGGTTGAAAGTAGCCCAGTTAGCTGGCGTTGTTTACCGTAACCCCTTTTGTCGTTTTGTTTGTTTTTCATTAATGTATCATTCTGAAAAGTTGCCTTTGCTTTTGATACGCTGTGAGATCCACAGGAGGAAAGGCCAACACACAAAGATCTTGACCTTTACATTTTAGAGGGGCAGCGGCGCCGTCACAGACAAACTCCCACAGGTCAGGGGGGCACGTTCGTGCACTTTTCCTCGGCGTAAAGCCTGAGTCCATCACACCCGAGTCTTAATTGTCGACACCTTCCGTTGTGCCTCACGCACCAGTTTCCTGTAAACTACTCTGCAGTAGTTCTGGACCAGAAACGGATACTGTTTGTATTTTTGTAGAACTCTTATGCACGACCGCAAAGACGGTTGATGCTGTTGAGGACCAAAGTTTGCTGGGTTTTTTTTTCTTAAGTTCCTGTTCACATTCCTGCAGTTCTGCCAAAACACTTTGGGTTTTGTGTTCCTCGTGCTTTTGGGTAACGAGTATACTGTACTGCTTTTTGTTTCACTTTATGGAGATCTTGGTAGAGATGGCATGTGGATGAATCCTTAATCAAGCACAGTGCTAGCTGTGATGTCGACTGTAGAAGATTCTATGCCTTTCAGTTTCGTTGAAGCTTTTTATTTTCTCTTTCTTCTTTTTTTTATAGGGGGGCGGGGTAAGGAAAACGTATGATGCGGGGTTGATGGTTGTATATATTCATGTTTTTGTACCACAAAATAATTTGGATTATATCCACTTTTACGTTCAGAACATGTATATTTTGATAAACGGTGCAGACATATGAAAAAAAAAAACTTTTGTAACACAAAGACATTAAATCTATCTGAACACAGGAGTGTGTCTGTATGTGCCCCCCCCCCCCCCCCCCCCATGCCATTCTGTTCTGCATCTTCTGTCGCCTTCAATAAATCTTTGTGTTTTTCTTCTTTCATCTGGCCTCATTTGGTTTCCGTCTGTTCTCTTTCTGTGACGCTGCCGCTCAGTAACATCCTGTAACATTTTCCACATTTCTTGACCTGTCTACTACTCGCAGGGTTTGGGTTTTTGTTTATATATTTTACTACACTTCTAACTTTGTGCTCATCCCAGCTGAAATCCTGACTGTTCATCTGAGCTCTCATTTCCCTCAGTCTTCTGCGGCGCATCTGATGATTCACACACGTCCAGACTTCATTAAACTTTGCCACATTGAGCATTCATTTAATTATGGAGCCCTGGAAATGACATTCCTAAAGAACTGTTTCCTCAAGTTATTCGAGGCCACAAATAAGCTTTTTATTAGTATTTCATATTATGTGGCTAGAATTTGCCCACAAGTAGCGTTTTATGAGGCCACAATTTAGTATAATGCCGCAAAGGGGTGTTTTGTTGCCCAAAATGAGCCTTTTATCAATGTTGTGTGCGCACAAATTAGAATTTTATGGCCACAATCTAGTATTTTGTGTTCTAAAATCTGCATTTTGGGGCCACAAATTAGTATTTTTCGCATTATGTTGTTCGAATTTCGCATTTTATTTGTTTTTTCTTGTCATAAATTAGCTTTTAGTATAAACAAATGAGCACTTTGCTGCCACAATTTTATATTGTGGTCAACAATGCAAATTTGATTAGTATTGTGTGTGCGCAAATTAGTAGCAGGAATTGATACCAAAAACCTAATTTTTGCACATGAAATGCTACTTTATGGTCAACATTATTATTAATGAGGGAACAATTTTAATTTTTAATGTCATGAAGGGCTCCGTACTTTCTAAATACCAGATTCTTTAGATATAAAATATGAGATTACCTTGTAAATACATCTGGCCACCAGGGGGAGTCCTTGCTCTGACGTCAGCCTGCAGCTAAAGGTGACTTTAGCTGCCACTCACTCCTGTGAATGGTTACCTGCTTGATCTCAAGTGCTTTCTTGGGATTTATACTTATTTTCTTGGGAGTCCTTGCAGAGAAGTGAAGAGGATTAACTTCAAATCTTGGGACAAAAGAGAGAAAAGGGGATTTAAACCCAGCGGTGTCTGTTTGTGGCAGAGAGGAGCTGGAGTTTTTTTTTTTTTTTACTAATACCAGTGGCTCATGTAGTGTGATCTTTGGAATTCAGTCCATTCCTTAGGAAAAGAACAACTTGAAGGTGGAGATTTTCCCAGAGCTTCACTAACAATGTTTTAGGTATCCAAGTTTGATAGCTGGTCAAGTTTGCAACCAGGCTATGAAATATTTATGTTTATACCATTTGTCTAAAAAAAAATCTTTCATTTTCTGTCAATTCTGTCAATCACTACACTCCTGGCAGGAGTTTCACGCGCCTTTGATGCCCCAGATTCTTGTTTATCTGCTGCACCTTTCACTCTGCTCTGCACTCTCTCTTCTGGCATGTAAAAATGAAAAAGCATCACTAAAATGATGCAAAAATCCAGACTTTTGGGTCCAAGGATCTTTGTGTGCAGGACTAAATGAAACCATGTGGTGTTTCCACATCTGGCAACATTTATTTACATTATTGCTGCAGCCTCTAATCAAGGAAAAGTAGCAAACAGCTACACGGATCCAAACCTTAAACAATGGAGGGGGGGGGGGGGGGGGGGTTCAGTCTCTTCACTCCAGTTTTCCTCCTTTTACATGAAGCTAACAAGAACAGGGGGTTGTCTGTGGCTCACATGAGACTAACTGCTTCTTACAATGACATAAAGAAGGAAATGGATGAAGGAGAGGCGAGAGATGTCTTATGATATGCCGCCAGGAGAGTATCCACCTGTATCCATGCCTCAGACAGATGTTGAATAATTCATGGAGAGAGGCAGACAACATGCAGCTGTATTTGGGTTATGGGGTGCATGTGTTCCCTCTCTGAGTGCGCACAGCCAAAATTACAGACATTACTTTGCAGGCAGAGGAAAAAAGTAGGCCACTTTGCATGAAGGAGCCAACTGAGAGAGAGAGTGTGTGTGTGTGTGGGGGGGGGGGGGGGGGGGGGTGCACAAAAGCTCACTTTAACATCGCCTTGGAGGGGTTTTTAGGGGTCTGTAAACTGCAGTCCTCCGCCTTCATCCGTTAACACGGCGATTCCTTTTCCAAATGAAGTTGTTACAGACAACTTCCTCGAATCAATTCTCATCTGGCTGAGATTGGATTGATCCTCGCTGGAGCTCGAGTCATTCGGCAGAAGATGGCATATCGACACGTGTAAGCAGAGGCACGGCGCGCTCCGCGGGAGGAGTGGGAGGCTTTTATGGCTGCATCTGCCTCCCCAGAGGCGACGGCTAAATACATAAGATGGATATGTTGTTGCAGAGGCATCATGGGTGGCAACGCCGCGTGACGCGCGGAGCTGTCTGCGGGGTGATGATGGCTCACAGGCTTTAAGCTCCCCGCTGCCTCCGCTTGCCATTTGGGCCTAATGGACTCTGATGGAAAATGATTGTTGCAGAGACCCCCACCCCCAACATACACATACACAACACAGACACACACACAACTCCACTCAGCCTAAACTTCTTGCGCGTAGAAAACACCGTCTTTGAGCAAAAGGTGGTGGAATATTTACAAACTGGAGTGATCGCTGGGGGGACTGTCACTTATTTGCGATAAAATGCGTGTATATTTAAAGTTGGATTACTTTTAATGAGTGTTGTAATGACTTCTCCACGCCTGTGCATCGTCAGAATCCCCAGAGGAGAAGCGAGCGGCGCAGAGAGGCCACAGCCCCGCCCGCACAGAGAAAACACACGGAGGGAGGGAAGGATGGAGAGAGAGGGGGTGTGCTTCCACCAAATCAGGGTGCAATTGAGTGATGCTGCCGCCATAGGTGCAGGTTACACGAGAGCTCCGGTCATAAACAGACGTCCAGTTGCTGCGCGTAGAGTCTGCGTGACGCACCGGGGGTGAGGGCGCACAGAGCGCAGAGCCAGCTGAAGCGGGGGGACCAGCAAGTTGGCATGCTGAGCGATATCTGCCAAGGATGGACCAGCTTGTATTATAACAGTTGAACGGGAAAGGAGGGGAGAAAGAAGAAGCGCAATCTTTTTTACCCCGGATCTGCCTCCTCATCCTCGTCCTCTTCACTGTGGGACAAAATGGACCAAAAGCGGAGATTCGTCGTGAAAGAAGCGGAGCAAAACATCCGGTAAAGAAATATGACTGCCGACTTTGACGCTGTCTCCTGTCCGCCGCTGAGCACCGATATAATAAAGAGATTCGGATGAATTCTGGAGTGCAATCAGTTCACATCAGCCAGGACGGATTGGATTCCAGTCGAGCGGCGCATCCACGGCCCCGGGAGCGCGTAATGGAGGAAAAGTTTCGGATCTGGTAGAGGAGACGCGCTCGTGAATGACGTGTAAATCTCGCTCCACGTTTGGTGACAGAAGAAGTTTGAAAGTACATTTCCAAACGTTCAGCATGACTTGAACACCCCGGGGGGTGTCGAATCTCTCATCAGGCCGGTAAACCATCCATGTCCCGGTGACTAACTTGTCCAGAGACGCGCGTGCGGACGTTGATGCTTTCTGCTGCAGCGGCAACGCAGTGAAAGCCCGATTCCAGTCAGAAAGTGAGCCTTCCTCTTCTTCCCCCCTCGGATATCTGATGATGTGCCAGCTGGGGCAGAAGTGTGTGATGGAGGTGGTGCTGCTGACCATCCTGTCCTGGATGTCCGTGTGGGCCGAGGAGAAGATCATATTTGACAGACACGCTGTTTACTGGAACAGCTCCAATCCCAAGTGAGTTTTTTAGGAGAGTTCAGCCTCGAGCTGTCTGTCTGTCTGTCTGTCTGTCTGTCTGTCTGTCTGTCTGTCTGTCTGTCTGTCTGTCTGTCTGTCTGTCTGTCTGAGACATGGTTTATGTTGTCTATCTCTCTATCTATCTGTCTGTTCTGCGCGTCTCTCATCGTGCGCAGATGAGCCCTGAAATCTGAACACAACTCCATCTCTTGTGATGCCGCGCAGAACCGCGCGGCGCGTCTGTTTACTCAGTATCTGATTTCCGCTTGTTTTACAGAATTCTGGCTCAAAATCAGTTATTGATGTTTTCACAATGAGCGAGCGGGCGGCCAGGGCGCATGTGCGCGCTCTGAATGTTTTCCGCGGCAGAGAGGGAGCTCCTTTTGTCTCAAACAATGAGGGCATATTGCCTCCTCTCATCACCGTCTTGAGATTTCCTCCCTCTTTTTTTCAAACAGGTTCTCTCTCACACACAGACAAAGCTTTTTTTTCCATCTTCCTCTCTGGTCTCAGGGCTGCACATCAGTGGACGCGCAGTTACGCGCGCCAAATGCGCCGGGGTTTCTCATTGACATGGGGCAGAGCGCGCTGCGCCCGTCTGTCTAATGGTTTGTGACAACCCGGTCAGCCTCTTTCTCTGCCTCTCTCCTCATTCTCCTCCTCATCCTTCCTTTCCTGTTTGTTTGTTTTTCTATGTGGATAAATAAACAGTAGAAGTGCTCCCTCTCACTCACTCACTTACTCACGACTGGATTAGTTCAAACCCGACGACTCCCCGCATCACCCAAACACACGCAGCGCTAACAGGCCCGTCTCTGGCTGCATCACCGTTCCTCAGAAGCCTTCTCAAATATTTATCAGGCGAGGGGGAACATTTTCTCCCTCGCTCACAGTCTCTTTTTCTGCTCTGCCTTTCTACTCGTCTGCCTGGCCTTCCTTCTCTCTGCGCGCACCCGCGGAGACTCGCAAACACCTACACATTGCAAACGTCATGGGGTAAATTGAAGCAATATGGAAAGATTGCTGGGGGCGCTGTTATTCCACCAGGGACGCGCAGAGATGCTGGAGCAGAGAGGGTGCATCAAAAATGCATCGCTGCTCGTCTGGGTTAGATCTTGTCACCACTGGGGCGCAGCCTTTCTTCCTGCGCGCATGTCACCCATATCTCACCCAAGAAAGCAATCCAAAGGTTTTATTTACCACTAAAGTTCTATTTTATCAGCTGCACAAACCTTTTGAACAATTTGTAAACTTGAAAGAAAGAAATCCTGCACCTTCAATAATGCAGAACTGCACAATTGCAAAAGCACATAAGCATCCCAAGACAGTCCAAACCAAAAGCGGAAGAGTCAGACTCATCCTGCTGATCATTCATATGGATGTTCTCAATTTATTCCCTCTGAAGTTCACAGAGAAACTTCATGCTGTCTCTTCCTGTAAGGACAGTTTCTCAAAATGCAAAATGGCGCTTCAGTGACACATTTCATGCAAACAGTGGCTCTTTGCCTGCCTCAGTAATACCAAGAACACATGTCAGGTTTTGTCACCTTCTGGGTGCTGCTTCATTCTCCGTGGTCTGATGGGAAACTTGGAGATGTGATGTGAGGAACCTTCATCTCATCGGTCACAGTGACTCTCTCTTAACTGGTAATAAGCAAAGTCTCAGTGTATTTCAGCTTTCAGCAAATGTGTAAAAAAAACTGCACGAAAGGGCTTAAAATAGACACAAAAAAAGTCAAATAATGCAGTTTTACTGTTCTTCCAGAATTCTAAAACACTGCAAAATTTCATCTGTGGTTAGATTTCCCTTTTTTCAGAATCAGGAGGGCAGGTTTAACTATTTCCTTTCTCTTTTAGTTGATTCTGGCTTCTTGTAATTGACAGCAGGGCACCAAAATTATAGGTTATGCTAGATTATTTATTTATTGAGTAAATAACAAAAACATTAGGAGTGAGACTACTTCAAGTTTCTCCAGTTAAGTCAGTGTTAACTTTTTTCAGTGTTGATTTCCAAAAACCAAAAATATAGCCTCAACTAAGATTTGCAGTAAATTTTTCAGAAAACTTTCTGGAAAAGTTTCCTGCTTGTAAACGGGATGAAACTGGTGCTGCTCCACATAGTAAAAGGTCAGCAGGCAACATGTTTCAGATGCTGTTTAGTATTTTTATCCTTTTTTTATATTCTCAAAAGTGCTAACTATTATTAATTTAGTTTTTTTTACATAATACCTTTTTGCTGCTGTTTTAACATCAAATGTGATTGAATCTTATTGAGGACAAAACTCTTAGTGGTAAAAACAGAAGCAATAAAACAACAATTTCTTAGTATTGATGTAGTAGAAAAAATACTCTAAATCATACTACTTATTGATTAAATCATTTTGAGGGTTATTTGACTGGATAAAAAACAACAAAATTATTCATAAATAATTCAGTGCTGTCTTATTCCTAATAAACAGTAAACTGAATCTTTATGATAGAGGTCAGAAGGGTCCAAATACTCAAACTACAAATTATTGAAACAAAAAGTTTAAATGCTGTTATAGTTTGTACTGATTAAATAGAAAGTATCAGACAGGAAATCCCACCAATTTTTCTAACAATCAACATTTTTAGTTGGTGGTCATGAAAACAAATCTTAATGGTCCCATTTTTGAATGTTTCAGAATATTTTCTCTACAAAGTCCACTCCTGCATAACATTTTCTACTCATTAGTGAAAGACACGTTGCCAGAAAGACAGGAAACAACGTTTTCGTTTTTCCCTTTTAAGATATTTTAGATTTTTAGTTAAAAATCTCTGAATATCAGAAACAAAGTTTGATCAAATCACTTTAAACAGCCTTTGCAGCACACGTTCAAGCGACCACTTCCAGTGAGATATTTATGTAAACAAATGTGCGTTTCAGGCTTCCGCATTCAAAACTCTATGCAGTGCTAGGAAAGTTTCAACGACACTTTTTGGGCTCTTTGTTCAAAAATATGCATTGAAAGTGAAGCTGAACTTTGACCTTTCATGGACTAAGATTTGGTAGTGAGGTATATGGATGGCGTCCCCTTTTCCTTCACGGAAGCCCCAACGGTTTAAAACAAATCACAAATGAGCGTTCAGCGTGTTGACGGCTTTTTGAATGTGCCTGGTATAAGAGTGGCTTTAGAGTTAAAGACAAACAAACTGAAAAACAAAAACAAAGCTAGCCACCAAAATTTAAATTATACCAAACCTCCCACCCCTTTGCTCTGTTCTCCCCCCCTCCATTCACTCAAACACCCCATGGCCCAACACACACTGAATCAGGTCTGTAATCATAATTGATGCTTTTTAGACTTCAGTTGATCCTTTCTTTGAGTTTTATTCATGTCTCATTTTCTTGTTTCATTGTTTTGGCTTGGGGAGGGGGGTGAGGCGGTCTGTGTGTTTTAGAATTTTGCTTTTAAAAGAGTTCATTCAGGAAAAACAATTAACAATGCACAAGAGAACATTGATCCCATAAAACATGAAAATATGTGCCAGCTTTCAGCAAAATTGCTCATTTCCACTTGTAGTCCCAACAAAAGTTAGAACAAGTACAAGCAAAACAAATCCCTGAAATGTATGTATGAAAAGTGCTTTATATAAACACAATTTGATTTGAATTTCCTGATTCCGTTTATTACAGATTACAAATCAAGTATTTTTGAACTGTTGCTTCATTCTTGAGTATTTTCTTTCACTTGTTAATGTTACTTACTTGAATAAAAGTGGATGACAACTCTTTACTCAGACTAGGTAGCAATATCAAATAATCCCAGTCTTACTTGAGTATAGTTTTTAGAGACCTGTATGCCTCCGTCTGCAGGTCACGGTGAACCTGGAAGCAGATTTTTTGTGACCTCTTTCTGCCTTAAATCGAGTTTCATTCCCAGTTAGTGATTCAGGGCAAAGATGGACAATTTACAGAAGCAAAAACCTTCACAGTCTGCATAGACAAAGATGCTGAGCTTACACAGAAGCTTCATTTTTGAGGACCATGTTGACTAGTTATGTGTTTTCCTTCTGCTGGTGCTTTTTTTTCCTGTTTAATTCAGTCCGTCTTGACCTACTTTCCTCCTGAGTGCTTTTCATGCATTAGCCGTTATCAGCTCTATAGTCTTTGAAATTCCTGAAACTTTCGAAGTGATGGTGCTGCCGATGTGTCACTCAGGTGTGTTCAGGATCAACTTGATCCGACAAAAAAAAAATCATTAGCTGTAACTTGGAGGAGGAGGTGGGGGGCTACATTTTAGGGGGAAACCTTTTTTTGGGGGGGGCCTACGGCTCTCAGCGCTTCCATGTCTTTCAGGGCCTGGCTGGATAATAGAAAATGCATTTGATAATCCAATTCAAACAGCTCCGGCCACGGAGCGCTCTCGCGCACGCATACACACTCCTGCGCCGTGCATCCTTCTGTTGTGATGAGATACGCTGTGCTGCACAGTAACAGAGTACTGCAACATTATTAACATAGCATTATCACAACAATGCTGCAACATTAGATCTGGAAATCTCACATGGAGGGATTTGCGCCCACATGCAGGCAGAGTAAATGTGGAACACACACATGCAGGCCGATTTAGGTCACACCAACACAACCAACAATGACTGTCTGCTAAATACAAGGTTACACAGGGTCTGGTTTCCATTTACAGAGTTAGAAGGTAAACATGGGACACCTTTATGTGCAAACCAAACCATTTCTTTCATTTATTTGTCACTATTTTGCACAGAAGTTTGCACAGATCTCCCTCTGGCTCCCCGCCCATCATCTAAAGCTCACAGGTGAGAGGCTTTGTTCACCCCAAGAAGCTAATGTGCTCAGTGCAAGGGGCTCTCCTCTATACACACTTGCAGACACACAAATGCTGAAACGTCCGGAAGGATCACCTTATCTAATCCCACGGTTTATCCTTCAAAAGACTTTCTTCCCCTTTCCGTCTTTGTTCCCCCTCTCCTCCTTCATCCCTGCTTCTTTGAGGAACTCCATGTCAGTGGGAAGAGCTGAGGATTGACGACGTTCTCCTTCTTTGGGACCAAATCTATCTCCTTAGAGACACACGTGCACGCACATGCGCCCGTGCACACACACACACACTTTTTAAATGTGAGCGCACAAATGCAGTCAACATGCTGCTGACTTACGTCCAGTTTCTGCACACAGACCTACGCAGTTGCAGTGTTTTTCATCTTCTTCCCCTCGTGGTGATGTGTGCAGCTTCCCTTCAGCCATGCCACACACATGCAGACGCACACATCCAGAGATTTGCCTGTAATTCACATGTTAACTCACATCCTCCTCTGCTCAGTTACTGTCAGTTGGCCTGACTTAAACCTGCCCTGGGTTAAATCCTCCTTTCACCACCACCTACTCTCCCTTTCACCATTTTTCTTCTTCTTCTCTGTCTTTGCATCTCCCTATCCAGCTTTCATCTAGCGCTCACAAATCTTCTGTGTATTGTATCATGAAATCCCCCCTGCTGCACCTTCCTTCACTCCTGGCGTTTGGGTTGTGGCTTTTCTGATCCGGCGTCCGCATCGCCTGAGGCAGCCGTTTTCTGCAGGTTGCGTGTTCTGCCCACGACCCAGTTTGTACAAGGCTGCTTAAGCTGACAGCGGCGTTCATCGGTTTATGTTGAGACATACCAGAGTCGCAGGTCAATGTGGGCGCTTAGCTCAAGCTGAAATGATCCTCAGAGTAATTAAAGTTGAGGTAACTACTTCGCAAATGATTTCTCCCTGACAGAGGAGACCCACTTTCATAACCTGATGTAGTCTGACTGATCTTCATCATGGACGCATCCAGTAGCGATGGGCTGCAGAAGGTCATCTGTATTGGTGTTAGGGGGGGGTCTGTTGGATTTAAATGCATCATGACAGCAAGAATGTTTAATGATTTACTTTGCTAAATACTTCTAAACTCATATTTATTGAATTTCAGTCAATAAAAGCAAATTTATGGAATTTTATGATATAATTTATATCATGATTACACAAAAGACACGATTGCATCACAAACGTATCTTTTTTTTAAACCTTCAACTCCTTTGTCTGAATGTTTTTCAAAGAATCCTGATGAATTTTTTATAACAAATTTTCCTTTGAAGTTTAGATTTTCTCAAAAAATAAATTCACCAAATTTCCTCCAGATTATAAATTTTAAATAGAGTGAAACATTAGACTTCTTTTTTTTTAGAGTTACGAAAGTCGAATGATTTCATTATGCGTTCAGTGGATGTGTGTTTTGGACTTAGAGCCCCAAAATGTACTTAAGAACTTGATGATGCGTGAACACAAGTTTTGAGTGTCAAAGCTCACCCATAGACTTTTCATAGGAAGCGTCCCCTTGAGCGCGTCACGCTGAGGGGGGGGGGACGTAGCATCGGGTCAACGCGGTCAAAATATTTTCTCTTTCCCCTAAAAAACATTCACGCTTCCTAAAAAGGTTGAAATTTTTACAGATTGTTCTTTTTTATCCCAGAATTTTCAGATATGACTAAAATGTCTAAAACTTTCAAGTTAAAAGCACTTCACACTGATCTGCATGAGCTTCACCAGAGTTCTTTTCTTTGGCTAGTTTGTCTCTTTTGGTCAGTTGGGTTATTTTTAATTCAGTTCTGAGGCTACAAAAAGGACTCACTTTTTGCTGGGTTATTTTAGCTCAGGAAAAAAAATAGTCGTTGGGTTGATTTGGGTTAAAATAAAACTTCAGAAACCTAAAACAAAAGAAATCTCGCCACCAAAAGTAACCCAAAAATGCATCCCAACATGAATAACCCAAATATTGGGTTGTAGAAATAACCAAAGTGTTTTTTTAGGAGTGAAAGTAAACCTTCTCCCAAACTTTGAAGGTGAGTCTGCCAGATGCAATCAGCCTCTTTTGAAACACTGAAAATAAACCCAGAACCCAGAAATAAACTGGAATTCTCCCTTTCCCTTCAAATTAAAAGAACATACAGAGATTATCCCAAAAAAAAATTCTTCTTTACCCTAAAACCTTTAGAACAAAATGAGAAATCTGATTATTTATGAATGCAGCCTGATGCAAACTGAGTTAGTATTGAGTCATGACTTTGAGAAGAAAAAAGTCCTCCTTTCTTTACATTTTGACTGAAAACACAGAGGTTTAGTCATTTTAAAGATGGATGAATCACTTTGGGGGAACCTGAGCTGTCCTCGGCATGCAGGCTGCCTCACTTAACAGCAAGCCAGTAATCACATCAGAGCTCCTGCTGCCGTGCTGAGTCTGTCAGCTGAGAAACTGTCCTACTCCAAATTACACCTTCATTTAGCTGGTAATCATTTCTGATGAGCTTTGTTTACCTAAGCTCCTCCTTGTGTTCGCTGATGTCGACAGAAAGTTTGGAAAACTCTTTTCCAAAGACGGAGAGGAAGATGACCTTCGTGGTGCCGCTCAGGCCGGCATCGAGCAGTTAGCAGATTTTAATATTTCACTCTTCGGGTTTTTCTTTGTGGCTGAGCCATCTTTTCAATGTCGGAATAGAGATTTTGTTTCTCAAAACTGCGGCTCAGAATGAGAATCTGTGTCTCTTTTTTTCCCATCGTCGACTTGCCCAAAAATCTTTGACCCCCCCAGGGCAAATGAGATCTGATGCATTTTTCACAGATTGTTCCTCTTCCTCCACATTTCATTCATGCCCCGAAAGTGCCTGCTGGAAAATATCATCTGATCTGCCCACAGGAGTGGAATGATCTGTTTAGTATGTCTGCAGCATGGAGTGGAATTAGTAATGCAATATGAAGCGTTTAGTTAACTTCCCCCCACGTTTGATTGTTCACGCAGTGCAGCAGGTTGAAGGAACGAGCGAGGATTGTGTGCCGCCGCTTCTGTTGCCATCTTCCGTCTAATGAGGTTTGGTGATGATAATGACTGTAGCAACAATGATGATGATGATGATGATGAAAGTGCTCCAAAACAACCCGAGGAGATCCCAGGAGTTGTTGTTTGAATGAAGAGAGATTGAAATAGTTCGGGCCAGCCAGGAGACAAAAGGCAGCATGGTGAGGCTCTTTAACAGGCCAGCAGGCGGGATGAAAGAGAGAAGGAGGGAATACCGGCCCGGAATATGAAAGATTCCAGGCTGCAGTTGATACGTTGCGAGCAACAGTCATTGTCATTCCTGCTCCATCCTTGTTTCTGCTCCTCTATAATACTCATCCTCAGGTCTCAGCTGGATTGGCTGATTGTTTGACTGAGCGAAAAAAAGGTTTTTTTCCACTTGTTTGACAGAAATTCTGATCAAATTCCCCACAGCCCTGATTTTCTTATTAAAATCAGCTGGAAACAGATAATTCCACACATTTTCCAGCAAATGAAAGATTGCCAAACAAATTCACCAGGAAACTTTGAACCTGAACATGCATGTTTGACAGTCAAGTGCCTTCTTTTTTTTTAAATATTTTAACAGTCATATACAATCTTGGAAGGAGAAGTTTGATCCCAAAATCCTACAAAGTCAGTCGGTTTCCATTTGACACAAATGACTGGTATATGGAGCAAAATGTTCTGTTACGTAACTCAAAAGGTTTGAGATTCATGCAGAACTCAAGTAAGTTAATTAAGTCCATTTTTTGTCATTTTTATCTATTTAATTATAACTTTGTTTGGAAACACTTTCTCATTCAAAGACTTTGAAAATTGTAGATTCACACTGAAGGCATCAGAATTATGAATTAACACATGCAGAATTATATACATAAAGAAAAGTGTGAAACAACTGAAAATATGTCATATTGTAGGTTCTTCACAGTAGCCACCTTTTGATTTGATTACTGCTTTGCACTCTTGGCATTCTCTTGATGAGCTTCCAGAGGTAGTCACCTGAAATGTTTTTCACTTCACAGGTGTGGCCTGTCAGGTTGTGATTTCTTGCCTTATAAATGGGGTTGGGACCATCAGTTGTGTTGTGCAGAAGTCAGGTGGATCCACAGCTGATGTTCCTGCTGAATAGACTGTTAGTATTATGGCAAGAAAATAGCAGTTAGGTACAGAACAATGAGTGGATATCATTACTTTAAGAAAGAAAGGAAGGTCAGTCAGTCTGAAAATGGGGAAAACTTTGAAAGTGTCCCTCAAGTGCAGTCACAAAAAACATCAAGCACTACAAAGAAACTGGCTCACATGCGGATCACCCCAGTAAAGGAAGACCAAGAGTCACCTCTGCTGCAGAGGATAAGTTCATCCGAGTCACCAGCCTCAGAAATGGTTAACATGGCAGGTTAACAGCAGGTCAATGGCACACAGAGTTCTAGCAGCGGACACATCTCTACAACAACGGTTCAAAGGCGACTGTGTCAATCAGGCCTTCATGCTAGAACATCTGCTAGGAAACCACTGCTTAAGAAAGGCAACAAGCAGAAGAGACTTGTTTGGGCTAAAGAACACAAGGAATGGACATTAGACCAGTAGACCAGTGGAAATCCACCGTGTATTGTGCGACGCAGAAAAGGTGAACGGATGGACTCTACATGCCTGGTTCCCACCATAAAGCATGGAGGAGGAGGTGTGATGGTGTGGGTGTGCTTTGCTGGTGACACTGTTGGGGATTTATTCCAAATTGAAGGCATACTGAACCAGCATGGCTACCACAGCATCTTGCAGCAGCATGCTATTCCATCCAGTTTGCGTTTGGTTGGACCATCATTTACTTTTCAACAGGACAATGACCCCAAACACACCTCCAGGCTGTGTAAGGGCTATTTGACCAAGAAGGTGATGATGGGGGGCTGCACCAGATGACCTGGACTCCACAGTCACTGGACCTGAACCCAATCGAAATGGTTTGGGGTGAGCTGGACCGCAGAGTGAAGGCAAAAGGGGCAACAAGTGCTAAGCATCTCTGGGAACTCCTTCAAGACTGTTGAAGACCATTTCAGGTGACTACCTCTTAAAGCTCATCAAGAGAATGCCAAGAGTGAGTAAAGCAGTAATCAAATCAAAAAGTGGCTACTTTGAAGAACCCACAATATGACTTATTTTCAGTTGTTTCACACTTTTTGTTATGTATATAATTACACATGTGTAATTCATAGTTTTGATGCCTTCAGTGTGAATCTACAATTTTCAAAGTCATGAAAAAACTCTTTGAATGAGAATGTATGCATGTGTATGTATATATGGTCTTTCTAATTTTAAAGTAGTATTTTGCAGTTTTATTGTTTAAAGGGGACTTTCTTTTTCAAATTACAATATATTTAACTCTAGTAGTTTGAAAATAGTGTCTGACGTTTTGCACTGAAAAGCAGCAATAGTTGCAGTCCTGTGCTTACTGTTTTTCATAGTTTAAACCATTTTATTCTGACAATTTATATGTATATATTAATTTTTAGCTCAACCAGAGGTTACATTTCACTAATACTAAAACTTGATTTGTTTAGGTAATTGTTTTCATATATTTGTTAAAAGAACTTTTGCAAACATTTCCATACTTGTTTTTTTAAGCTCCTCCCATTTCCACAATAGACCACAGTGGAAGTTTCAGTTACAAAAAAATTTTATGGATTTTTTCAGGCAAGGATTGAGGCGATGGAGAACTTAAAAGATTTGCTTAGTGGCATAAAACTGGACCCCAACAAAAAACCAAAACATGAACCAAACTGCGACAGAGCAACCATCTAAAACATGAAGGTGCAACCATAGAGAAGAGTTTTTGGCACAATCAACTGAACCAGAAACAGCTGTGATGATTGAAAGCTGAACCCTGGTGTTAAGTGTTTGTGTGGGAAAACCAGCAAACAGACCAGAACTGGAGGCAATGCATGACTAAGAACAAACAACTTCACTTAAAAAATGCCACAAAAGTGAGGAAGACAAAGAAAAGAAGAGAAAGATCAACCCAGATGTGAGGGAAACCAATTCAAGTGAGTCGGCAGAGAAAGCAGCAGTAATCCAGGCTGGGTGGTCTAAGCAGGTGAGTGAAAATACAGAGGAAACCAGAGCTAAAGATGCCCCTCAGCGGGCGACACCACTGACATTTAAAACAAACGGAGGGTGTCTTTGAGAGACGCCGTCCCCCCCGTCTCAACTTTGCATCTTTGCAAGCGACACTAAACTTCAAAAGCCGACCTGGACCACTTTTGTGTCAACAACCACTTTAATTTTGTTTTCAACTTTCCCCCCAGAAAACAATTTGCCCCCTCCCGGCAGCATGTATTCATGCACAGCGGGGTTATTTTGTCCTTGTCTGTGGAGATCATCACAGGGTAGTTGGCCCGTGTTCCCAGGAGCGTCGGCACCTGCTCGCGTTGACCAAGTTTTTCATCTGCGTCCAAAAATGTCCCCCGGCAGACTTTCACAGGCAACGAGCGGAAAAGTCAAACAAAAGAAGGAGAGGGAATCATTTGCATTGTAATCCATCAGCAGAAGCAGAGGGGGTCCAGCCGGTTCTGGACGCCCCGCTGCCTGGGTTTCATCCAGAATGGGGGCCCCATAAACTAACCCCCTCATTTGACTGTATGCTAATAGACACAATAAAGCCAAACCAACAGATGTTGCAACACTTGCATGATTTTGCTGCTGCTTCATTCAGCGACAGGAGCTGCTAACTAACCCGATTCTCTGAGGTGTCCGTATACATCCCAGCGTCAGGATCAGAGCCTTTTTTTTTTTTATCCACGCAAGCAATATTCCTTCTGGCCGGCAGCTAAATAATCCTCACCTCAGGTCTAATCCTGAGCTAATGCAAAGCGAGACTCTGAAGGCTGCATATGAGAAAACCAGCCACTAATCGGATGCGCCTCCAGAGGGGCCCACGACAGGTGGTGGTGGCATTGATCCTTTCGATATGATGAAGGTGAAGCTGATGGCTCTGGTGATGATGAACATACGGATGAGGGGAAGTTAATGATAACGTCTGTCACCGCGGGTCCTTCCAGGCAGGACATCCGTCTCCCCTTCCAGCTCCAAAGCAGTAAACACATAAATTAAAAGTTTACTCCACACCAACACATCTGCAATGACTCCTTTGGTGTTGAGAAAAGATGATCTCTAAACCCACACCGGAGCAGCCGTTTCCCCTTCCTCAACACATCTTCTTTATTTTTTCCACTTTAGAAATTAAATGCAGTTTTTTGAATTTCTGCTTTTAGAACCACCGTTTGCTTCCCCACGTCTTCCTCACATTTGCCCCAAGAATATGAACCAAATCCTTTTTTCGGTATATTTACATAAATGAAATCAGCGGTGATCACCGCGATGCTGCTTGAGAGGTTCATGAGGAAGATGAGGGTAATAAAAACGGCGGGAAACATAATGGTACTGATTAAAACTATAATGAAGAAAATTGAAGCTGTGATGAAGATGATGGCTGGAGTTGATGTTTTCATCTGATGTTGATTATATTAACGCAGATGATAATGGGTGTGTTTGAGGAAGAGATAAGCTTGATGAAGAAGAATGAATGGATCCTGTTACCACTGAGAAAATGGGCGTTCATTATTATCAACAGACTTTTTTGAAAACACAAACTTTATTCCTTTTATTTTGGGAACATAATGCTGTAAAGCAAGAACTTATTTGCAAAAAAGTTCATCTTTATCATATAAAATGAGCTTTAATTTAAATAAAACAAGACTTTATTGTTCTGCTGATCATTGAGACAGGATGATGACTAAGAGCTGATTAGTCTGTTTGCAGAGATGAGAACATGAGTTATTAAGGTGATTATCATGATTTGTTTTAATGAGATCGTGATGATAATTAAGAAACAAAGATGTGGAAACAAGGGGGAAAAAATCCTTTTTCCCTAACGACTTAAATTATTTGCATTTTTTTTTTAAAGTCAACATCAGGTTTTATTTTGGCAAATAAGTGATCACATCTCAACAAGCTTTGTATCCGTGCTCTATTCTTCCTTTTGTGTTTGGAGGACTGTAATGCAGATCCCAAGTGCTCTTGAGATCACGAAGTGATTGTTGTTTGTGAGTCCTGAAGCTTAAGTGACCCCACACTTTTATACTACCACCTCCGTGTTAAACTGTGTGGTATTTCCCTGGTGCTGCTCCTCCCCGAAGCCTGTAAGGGAGTAAAAATGGGTCAAAAATTAACAAATTTCCCCTCAATAAAAGCAGAAGTCGTACTTCACGAATGTCACATGGGCTTTTTCTTAGGTCTGTTTAACCCTTTAACACCACAGCTTTAGCTCACGTGTTGACATTCTGTCGACTACTGTAACTCTTCAACTGTTTATGCAATTAAAGTCATTCCAGCTGATTCTGAAGTGGAGAAAAGCAGCCTTGAGGCGTTATGCAACACTTTATACTGGCAACGTGTTGCATATCAGCGAAAAGTTGATATGAAAAGTCACTTTTCTCCACGTCAGACTCAGCTGATTTACAGTGATCGCATGAATGGTCAGAGAGTTACGGTATGTCAAAGAGCATGTCTTATTTAGAGGTCGCCAGTTCATCAGTCACCAGTTTGCTTGTTCAGAGACTGCTCCAACTGGCTTTGCATTTTGCACACTTCCAATAATTTCTGTGGCTATTTTGATTTTTAATGGTTTAAATGATGTTTAAGCCGGTCAGAAACGCAACACCATCATGATGTAACCCGTTGCCATTAATTTTCTTATGATGCTCATTTCCAGGGTCTGCGCAGTGGTGTAGTGGTTAGCGCTCTTGGCTCACAGTGAAAAGGTTTGAATCTTGTCCGTCCTTTCTGTGTGGATTTCACGTCCTCCCCGTGCGTCTATGGGCTTTCTCTGGACACTCTGGTGGTTTCCTCCCACAGTCCAAAAACATGCTTCATAGGTTAATTGGGGAGTTTAAATTGTCCTTCTAGGTGTGCGTACGAGTGTGTGGCCCTGTAACAGACTCACAACCTCTTCAGGGTGTACCCCGCCTTTACCCAACAGCTGGATTGGCTCCAGCAACCCTGTGAATCCAAAAAGGGATTCTGAAAATGGGTGGATGGTCACTTATGAAATATGTGATGACTTTAATACTTGAGTTTTGCAGGAAATGGGCTCATTGATGTTAAAATTGCTCCTAATTGTGATGTAACCATATGAGATCATTTAGAGACGACATCAAAAGAAGGGGGGAAAAAAGTACAGAACATTTAGTGCCGTTGCCATGGACGCTCACAGATGTGGTAATACTTGTTGTATCTGATCCTGTATTTGGATAAAACATCAATAGAGCACAGATGGAAATTGCATAATTATAGATGTAATCTGGGGGGAAAAATCTGATGAGAATGGCTGTGATGGTAAAAAACCTAATTGATTGGTACCACTGACAGACATGATATTGACAAATCGTACCAGTTTCACCAGAGTGATTAGAAGATTGATGGGACTAATGATCGCTAATGATGAAATTGATAAGTGCGTGATTTGAACCAGGAAAATGAATATAATTATGTCAAGGGCAGAATAGTTTAAAGACAATGATGACAAAGAAGAAAGGGGCATGACGAGTCACCCCCCCCCCCTCTGAAGAGGTTCATGAGAGGAGAATCAGAGCAGTCCATTAAGATTCTTCTTCATCACTCCCCTCTGTTACCTCTCGGTGGAAAATAAAATGAAAAAATGAGAAAATTATTAGGTTTTTTTTTTCTTCTCCTGGCTTCTTTTCTTCCATTTGGAATAGAAAATGGGGAGATTTTCTGCTGATGAGATTCATTCTTTGAGGCATTAGCCCCAACACCGCCCCATCGGGCTGTTGGGACGCAAATGAGACGGAGATTGCTCATTTCGTCCATTGTGTCCACCCTTTTTCATATTCTGAAAGTGTGTGGATGTGTGGGAGTGTGTGTGGACTACTTTGAGCAGTTCAGGTGCAGCTTCGGTGTGTGTTGGCTTCAGTGGAAAAATAAAAGATACTTACAACAGTTTGAAGAGCCTAATCAAAGGCTGGGGAATTTTCTGTGCCTGGTTCTGAGCAAGGCGCCCTTCACTCTGTTTCTCCCATTTTGCTCCCTACTCATCACCTTTCTCTTGTATCACTGAAAAGCTGCAGGAAGGCCCTGTTCTTCACCCAGCTTTGTGTTGACATCTTTCACTGTGGTTGCACCAGAAGGTGCGGCTCCCCACCGAGGGTCTCGACTTGGATGTTCGGTCACAAGTGAGTGAAAAGCTTGATGTGGCGTCAATCCTTCGAGGGGTGACAGCAAAAGGGTTGGATTATTTTTGTCTTTTTAAGACCAAGACCAGAATGTGTTCTGAAGGGAACCAGAACCTGAGATTAATAGAAGAATGGACCTATCTTTCAGAAAGGTAAAGGTGGTGGAGTGAAAGGCAAGGCAAGGCAAGGCAAGGCAAGTTTATTTGTATAGCACAATTCGTACACAAAGTAATTCAAGGTGCTTCACAAAACAGAAAGTGAGACGGGGATGAAGAGGGGAAGAAGTGGTGAATATGAGGGAAAATTGACAGGAGGTGTGTACGGCTGTCTCCGGCTGCAGTGAGGAGTATAGGCTGTGGCATCCGCTGGTGGAGCTGCATACCGTCTGTTTGATCAAACACACTTCAAACGCCCTCGCTGATTTCCTCTCTCAGAGAGTTTCAAGTGGAAGCGGCGCACGTTTTCAAGCTTTTTCCTGAGTGCGTGCGCGGCCGTGCTCTTCCCGCCCGGTAAAGTGGGTCAGTCTGAACAATGCAAACACAGTGACACTCGATGGACACAAAACTGCACAATCAAGGAGGAAACAACTGACCTGCACTACTCCAGCACTTCCTGGCTTTAACATGAGGAAAATGAAAGCTAAAGGTCAGTTATAAAAAGCAGATATTCAGAAATGATTAAAAAAATATTATTGGGAGGAAAATTCACCATAAATGACGTCATTCAAAGGTCACTTTAATCCTTATTTTATGAAAAGTTGTAAGAAGTAATTATTTATTAATTACTTTGAAACCCGTACCATTTGTTCTACTTTTTAATTTTCTTTATGATTATTAATCTCTTCTTTTATGCAAAAATTGTCTTATCTTTTTATAAACTTTGTTCATGTATAGGAGTTAAAAAATTATTGCTCAGCTAAGAACAAGAAAGCAGGAAAATTAGAAATAAATGTGATTTTAAAAAATGGCAATATTTGCACCAATAGTTCTTTTGAAATAACTTCTGGGATGTTTAATGTGAATGCTCAGATCAGTGGGATAACAGCATGGAGGGTTCCTGATTTTGGTCAATAATAAGACAGACATTGTGGTCAGTTTCACATCAAAGAGGTTAAAAATCCAATTTTTCCTCTCAGACTTTATAGTTGTGGACATTAGATATCAATAAAATGAGGAGGAGTTAATACAAAGAAATTGTGGCTATCACGGGAAGATTTGTGGTTTTAAATCTGAGAGCAGATCAATACCCGATTAATAAAACAACACAATGCCGGCTAATTTGGAGGGTTATTTATTGTTTCCATGAAAACAAATATGTGACAGATCGATGAAGACTCCTGCTGCCGGTGCAAAATACAGACAGTAGTTGAAGGTGAGCGTTTCATCTGGGTTTTTCTGGATGGAGGTAGCAGTAAAATCCTGTCTCTTTTCCAAAATCAAGACTAAAACAATATGTTTTCTTGTTTATTAAAAACAACAAAGTTGGAGCTGTGTCATTAGAAAAACTCGCTTTACTCAATAATTCATGAAGTGGAAGCAAAAAAGAGCGATTGATGAACTAGACAAACCTGCTTTTTGTAACTGTTTTAGTAGTCGTTACTGAATAAATGCAATAAAGAACCACCTCTTGAGCAGTGCTGGTTTAGAGTTCTATCTCCTTTAAGATCAGAACTGATTACCAACGTTGGTTATTCGTACTTTTTTATTTATTTTTTAGTGTTTTTAACACGTTCTTGTGGCCTTGTTCTGATGATAGTGAGCATATGTAAAGAAAATTCAGCTTGAATTGCACTTCTGAGTATTTCTTTATTTAAATAATGTGAATCAAGAGCAGACAAAAAAAATGCTGTTTGAAAAAAAGATTGTTGGTGTGACGGAGTTGCTTCAGTGGTCGGGTCACCGGCTCCTTGCTCTGCTCCATTCTGATGCCCGTAGCCGACTGGATCCATGAACGTCTTCGTTTTCCTCGTCTGAGCTGTGACTCCACGGCTGGATGGTTCCACTATTGCTCACCGTTTTTGCTGCACCTGTAATATCACATTGGGGTTGCGAGGGGCTGAAAGCTAGCAGGAGAGTGTGTAAACAGAGCGTTCTCAGCAAGGGGAGGAGGGGGTGGGGTTAGTTTCTAATGAGCCACAGCCGAAATCACGTCCTGGAAAATGAGACCGTTTTTCTTTTAGCTTTCTATTTTAGCTAAAAACTGAACAAAAATACAACACCTAAATAGATCAAAAGATGATCAAAGTGCGGCTTTTTGGTTGTCTTTGTTTTAAATCTGATTTGACAAATATGCAGATTTTCTTTTACAATGCATAAGAATTCATTTGAAAGTATAAATTCTTCTCCAAAGGTCAGTCAACGTGGACTAAATCCTTTTTTTGACTTGTACCCTTGAAAACATTTCTAAAGACAAGGTAAAAAAAGTCTTTTTCGCGTTCACCCAGATAAAGTTTTGTGGAGCTTCCTGTTCCTGTAGGAGAACAGTCCCGCCTGCAGCTGCTGCTCCTCAGTGAGCTCCTGTCTCTGCTGTCCTCCTTAGAACTCCCCAGCACTGATTTTCACCTCCATTAGGTTATACACCATTATCCACATCTACTTCACCTCGTGTCTCTGTTTCACCCGTTGTGACGCTTCGCTTTTCTGCATCTTAAAGATCCGTGACTCCAGAGAGCTCATTAGCGTCATTAGCAGAGAACAGTCACAGGATAGTTGGACTCCTTCATTTTCTCGCTCCTCTCGTTTCTCACATTACCGGGCCTCCTGCGCAGAAAGATTAGCTCCTCGCTCTGTCCTGCACCGTTTTGGCCAATCCTGCTCACTGCGTTTTGGCTTTCATTCAGCTCAATATGATGTGTGTGAATAAAACCACTGCACTAACGTTCTTGAAGGTCACTCCGTTCTAACCCCCGTTAGTTCGGCTCGGCTCACTTCTGTTACCAAAAAAAAAGGAACTTTTCCAAATTGAATTGGGCTGCTTTTAATCAGGCTTGTATTGTCTCGTTTGATCTGCCCTGATTTTGCTTTGAATTAAGTCTTTGTAAGCAAACTGAAGTGAATGTCACATGAAAGATTGAGTGAGAACATTACTGCAGATTAGATTGATGAATTATTGATCAGTGAGGTGAGAAGTCTGCTGGGAGTAGATCAGACATGGGCGGCGGGGAGATGTTTGGGTTGTGCGCACATGTGCACTGGAGTGTGCGGCTGAGATCAAACGATAGTTTGTTTGCATTTTATGATCAAGGCGAAGTGCAGCATGAGCTCATGGGTTCTGCTGAGAATCAGAAAATCTGAGCGTGCCAGTCGGACCTGCGCTAAGTGATTACTCAGCCCGGCGGTAATGGAAAGTCCTGTGGATGACGGGGTTGGAAAAAGCTCCACAAAGACGCACGGAATATGAAGCAGCAGATCTTTTATCTCATTTTTTATCACATGAACCAACGGCTCGAGTTTCATGCACTTAAACGATTTAGGCTTCAGTCACCATTTTGGTTTCTTTTTGCCAACTCCTCTCAAAGTTGTCTCACATTTCTTCCACTTCTGACTCCCAAACCCCCAAATGTGCAAAGTTTTAAACAATTGTGACTTTTTTTCTGATGAAGGGTTTTCCCACCGTGGTCCAGGGCTTAGTCAATAGCCAATCAGGAAATTAGCCAATCAGTTTAGTTTGTGTGGACATCCCATGGGCATCCTACGGGCACTTGCGTATCACCAGCACATCCTGTGTGTGCGGTTTTTGTGTGGTCAGTGAGGGAGCCAGTACTCGCACCTTACTAACGACAAGAGTGTGGCAAAAGGACACTGTACAGGAGCGTCATAAGTGTGTGTAACTTACAACAATATCTCTACCACACGCGTGACAATGGTACGTTCCATTTTTATGGCATCCGCTGAGGTGGCCACACTCGCCTCAAATGAACTACAAAACACACCTTAACTCCCCTTAAGATGCAGCCGCTCCTCTCTATGAAACTGCAGACACCCATAAACCCACAGCACCCGTACCCCCCCCCCCCCCCCCCCCCATGGATACGTGTGACTATAAAGCTGTAGATCCCTGTATTGGCTCCTCTCATGCCAATGCTTCATTGTTTTTAGCAATATTTTCCCTTTTTATTGTTCTGTTTTCAGTGTTTCTCAGTTGGATGAAGCAAATTTTTTTCAATTAAATTATTAACTTTTTTATTATATGTCCTGGTGTACAGCTCTTCTTCTTCCTCTTTATATTCCGGTGAATAAAGTTTGATTAGATATAAAGATTTAAACCTCCACTACAAACAAACTTAAGAAATACGATCCGAGGAAAAGTTGAAAACAGGTTTTGAATCACTGTGAATTCGATTTGACCAAATTCCTTTAAAATCCATTTAAATGAAGTTTCTGCTTCTCATTCTGTTGTCCATCCATCACAATTTATCTTGAAAGGTCCATCACAACCAACACTGTTGTTTAGCAGTTTGCAAAGCTATAAAATAGCAACAACAACAACAAAAAAGCTTGGAAAACCTGCCACCTTCCGGAATATTTTTGTTTTTTGAAAATTCAACATCCATTTCTCAAATGTTGCAATTTCCAGAATAGAAGTGGGACGTTTAGGTAATGTTTAAAAACCGTTGACCACCAGCAATCCAACCAACCTTTAATCAAGACATAAAATCAGACTTATTCTAAACGATTGTGCGGAAAAATGTCTGAAATTCTGTTTTTTCTGACTATTGAAGCTGCTTATATCTGCATCTACATGAAAACATGTGGCTGTTGTCGTTGCAATCAACAGTTTAAAACTGTAGATATAAAAAGAAAAAAAAGAAAACGTGAAGCCCAATCAGCAAATCATCAGACAAGCAATTTAGAATCAACCTTGAAAATTACCAAATGTCTGCAGAAGTCTTGACAATCAAATGAGTTTTCCTTGAAACCTGCAGACAGCAAGCAGTTGTTGCATCTGCTGACTGACAGCAAACATGAACTCACGACAAGAGAGATGTCATACTAAAGGAGAGGAGAGGAAGACTACGTTCCTGCTGAAGAAACACTCAACATGGAATCTGGGATAGCTAACACAAGAATATAACCACAGACCACTGTGTTCTTGTGTCAGAACAAAACAAAATCCTTAAATAGGTTTTGAAAGTAGAAATCTAAAAGAAAATGATACCATTTTAACCTCAGTTTTTCCCTAGAAAGTGCAAGAAAAAAGTACATGCATGCCTATTGTGTTTGCGTTCGTTAAATTTCATTTCAGCCCAGATCTCCTTTTCTGAAAACTCTAAAAAGTAGATTTACATCGATCTGTGCACCATAAGTTTACATTGAGCAAATGGGTGCAGAGCACCTCTGCAAACTCTACCGCTGTAAGAGCATTTTAACAGCTCGGTGTAGCACAGACATGGTGAATGAAATTCAGTCCTAAGCCCTTCACTTGTAACCTTAGGTCACTGCGATGTCTGCATTTCCATGGAAACCTCCGTCATTAGATACTATTTTGTCATTCTGTGCAAGTAGTCCACTTCCATCACAATTATGACTAAAGTTTGGGCATGAATTTACTCTGAAATCCAGCTGCAGCTGTGAGATTTTCCTCTTTTCCTCGATGTTCTTTGATCACATGACCCACTTTTTTAAAAAGCTTATTATGTGATCATGCAGGGCTTACTAATCTGTGTGTAAACGTTCCAGAAGTTTACTTTTTCAACATTTTGTTGGTGATCTGCAGTTACGGAGAGAGCAAAATCAATATTTTGAATGTTATGGATGAATTCTCTTTTATTTGACACAAAGTTTGGTGTCTTTATTATAATACAGACATAAATCAGGAGCAAAATCGGGAAAAACAACATTTACAATCTCCATTAGTCTCCATAGAGATGACATCAAATTAGTCTAAAACTCATGAATAATTAGCAAAAAACTACTATTTCTCAACAGCTAACAACAAAAAGTTTGGAAATCTTACTTAATGTCTTCATAGACCCACTTTAATCACCTCTATTTTTTGCTCTATATCCCAGTGGTTCTTTAATTACGATTAAACATTTTTTGGCCAAAATCAAAAAACCTTTCATTTTCTAGGATATGGTTTTTGCAGAGCGAAAGTTCAGTTCATGAGAAATTCAACTCTGAGTTGTTGTTAAACCCGCCCTGTTGTCAAGAAGCAACCCCGCCCCCTCTTCCCTCCCTTGATACTGAGAGCTCTCTGTTTTTGTGCTGTCTCACGAGCAATATTAGGGCTAATCAGCTGTACAGTTTTGAGCCAGATGTCAGCTCAGATGAGGAAAACAAAGATGTAGTAGTAGTCTACAAGTGGATGCATCAGAATGGAGAAGAGCAGGGCGCTTGTGGCCCACCCACCTTGTTTTCTGTCACAAATACGATCTTTTTAAACATAATTTTTTTTTCTGCTCCTGATTCACAACGATTTGAATAAAGAAATACGCTGAAACACAATTTTAAGATTAATTTTCTTTATATATGTCCTCCATCCTCAAAATGTCACAAGAACATGTTCAAAAAAACACATAAAAACAGATTTTCATCAGTGTATGTCTTTAAATTGGCACAATGATAAATCCAAACAAATCCCTTATTTCTTAAAGGAACACAACTGCCTTAAATTGAGAAATGTGCTATGTTGTCCATAAAAAATCTGAAGCATTGTTGGACATCAGCAGCATCCAGAGGAGGTAAAAAGAATAGAATCTGAGGAGAAGATGTTCATAAAAATAATGCTCCTCAAGCCAGGAGTGAGCCACACTTACAGGAAAGACTGTCCCAAAGTTTGAAAAGAACAATTTTACAGCTAAAATAATGATTATCCTGTCATTTCTTTGGCCTTGAGCTGAGCGTGCACCACAGCCTTAGGATGCAGATAACAAACCATGACAGTTCATACAGACTGTTGTTCAGGAATCGACCCACATTTACTGCTCAATTTAAAAGGGAATCCTTCTACTGCTTATGCTTTAACTTCAATCTTAACTAGTAAAAAAAAAAAAAAGACTTTAATCTTAATGATTCGAATCTCTGCTTTTGTTTTTGTTATAATCCCCGCTGTGTCACTGATTTATTAATCCATTTGCTTTTTCTTCCACTCAATTCCCATGAAAGCTCTCCAGGCCTTATCTGTTTACCTCCAGCGGGGCAGCTTTAACTGCAAGAAAAATCTAAAAATGAAAAGCACAAATTAAAGACGAACCCTTTAAAACCATCAAACATTTAAGCAAAAAAAAAAAAAAAACTCAAAATGATAATACTAAGAGGAGGAGAGGCTCCTTTGACGTGTTCTTCTTTAAGCAAAGGCAGTGTGCTGTGAATTTATAAAAAAAACTGATGTGAGGAGATGAAAAGATGTCGGCTAAGATAAAAAACAAATGAACAGCGAGCTGATAAAAGGCCTTTCCTCTCTAGAAAGCAAACTAATGAACAAGAAAGCAACAAAGAATGAAACCGAATGCATGTCGAACCGAGCAGTTTTAGAAGAACTGCCAGCGAAAACCGGACATCTTTCAATCAGAAAATATGGGAATTTATTTTTATTCCCATGAAGCTCAGTCCTCAGAGCTGGGAGGAATCTTTCTTGACAGCAGTGACAGACAGGAAGTCCTTCTTGCACATTCACCACAGTTGATTTGGTTTGCGTCTCTGTCAGAGGCGGAGGTTTCTCTCTATCATCCCTGAAGCACTTTAGCTTGGAATTGCTGCCATTTTCACTTTTTCTTTTTTTTTTTTTTTTTTTTTTTTGCAGCAAGCAGATAAATCTGAGGCACGAATGGTGCTTTTGGTAGGTTAAGAAATAAAAATTAGAAAGAAAAAAAATCTGCCCAAATCAGTGGAGACTGCATGTACAGGCGTGCAAACCCAATTTTCTCCCCTCCGTCTGCAAGAGGAGAGAAAAAAATCCTTTGAACTGTGAACCGATGAGCTTCACAGCAGCAGAAATAATGTTACTGGGAGCTCTTTCTCCATCCAGCTGTGGACCTGCAGTTTGCATCAGACAGATGCATGAAACCCCTTCACCTCAAACAGACACGAATGTCTTTTTTACTGGTTGAAGATGCAACCTGCTCCTTTTTAAAGCACATTATGCATCAAAAACGTGCTAACTTCCACTGCTGCAGTTCCAACTTCTGCCCCCCCCCTGCTCTCCTTTTTTCTGTCTAATGCATAGAGACAGGTCGGATGTATAATTCATGGTCCCTCTGCCAGCCGCGCTCCTCTTGCTGTGTCTGTTTGTGCTGCCACCGTTACTTCTGGGACCAAAGAGACAAACATAACCAAAAGAAGCGGAAATAACGGGTCATGTGAGAACATGTGTGACGACGAACACGTGTGTTGACCTCTGCGCGTTTGGAGCATGTGACATCATGGTTCACAGATACCTACGCAGCCTCTGCGGCGCTCACGAAGCTGTGAAAGCAGGCCGCCGTTTGCCCTCTGATGGCGCTCCTCTGAGCTGGAGCTTCTCTGAAATAGAATTTGGAAGGGCAGGACCCACCTCTCCTCGCCGCTCAACCATGCACTTACTCTTTCCCTCTTGGGAGGAGAAGGTACGAGGAACGGGAGTGGGCCGAATGAGAGAGGAGTGATGAAAGGGGCATAAAGTGCAAAAGAAGGAGGGGGTGGAAAGAGAGGAGCAGAGGGTGGAAAATAAAGATATGTGAGAAAAGTAGAAGGTGGCCATGTCAAGTGTCACTTTGAGGCAGACGTACAATTTTCAAGCAAACTAGCTCCTGAAATATGTCTGCATCATCTGCATGAATATTTTACTTTAACAGAAATATAGTCCAAATAAAAATAATTCATAAATGCGCAAAAAAGCATTTACCGATTGTTTCTAGGCCACTATTTGAAATTCTTCTGGTTGAATCGAATCGAATAAATAAGTTCTCAGAAAATGCAGATTAAACACTGATTTATAAAATAATTATAATATTTTAGGGTAAAAAAGCTAAATCTACCTTATAGATTTACCCAGTAGAAGTGTGTTTTGGATCATTGTGGTGTATTAAGTCATGGCAGCATCTTTACCTTCAGCATAGAGCAGTACCTTGAGGTTATGATACCATCAATGAAATGCAGCTCCCCCACACCAGCAGCACTCATGCAGCCCCACATTAGGACACTGCCACCACCATATTTCACTGTAGGCACCACACATTTTTTCTTTGAAAACCTCATCTTTGTGATACCATACAGTTTTAAAAACAGTAGTTCCGAAAACGGTGATCTGCGTCTCATCACTCCAGAGTTTTGAGTCCTAGTAGTCTTCATCCTTTTCAGCATGGGCCCCAGCAACTTCTAGGCGTGCTTTTTTGTGCATGGGCTTTTGGAGAGGCTTCCTTCGAGGACGATAACCATGCACGCCATTCCTCTGCAGCATGCGCCGTATGATGTCACGGGAAACATTCACTCCTGTTTGGCTTTCTACTGTTTAGCTAACTGCAGTGAACTAGCATGGCGGTTTTCTTCAGCCCTTCTCATCAAAAGACGCTCCTCTCGATTTGTTAGCTTCCGTGGACGGCCTGGACGTCTCTGTAAGATGGCTGCACTTCCGTCTTTTTTAAAGTTTTGGATCACCTTTGCTATAGTATTTTGACTGATATGCAAAGCTTTGCTGGTTTTCTTGTAGCCCTCACCTTGTTTCCTTTCTCAGAGTTTGTGACATTTCTTTTCCACGGAGAGCCATTGCTGACAGCTTGAAATGGGAAGCGGTTTTCTTTGTGTGCTGGACCCCTCTTAAATGAATTATTAGGCTCACCTGTGGCTGAATGCCTGTTAATTAGAATTTTGTACTAATTTTTGCAACATGGGTTTGAATTCATTTGTTGGGAAAAATCCCTTTTTTGTGTGTCTAAATCAACAAATCTTGGTTGCAATTATTCGCCCACCTTTGTGGGAGTATTTTTTAGTATACAGAAAACGATGATTCTGACAGGACACTTTATAGCAAATGTAGTGGGGTGTACTCATTCATGCTTAGCACTGTATATCAGTTTTTTATGAATTTTTCTGCACAAACTAGGATTTCATACTAAGCTCCCTCACTGACTTGCTCAAAAATCAAAGTTTGAACTAAAACTTAAGAAACATCAAAATCAAACGGCCGTTTTTCAGATTTTTGAGGTTGGATGGTTTAAGTTTTTAAGTTACAGATGGAAAATAAACCAGAAGTCAGTTTTGATCAAAGAAATCTGCAGAGATTTATCAGCTGAAAGCATCAGGCCTCAGGCGTGTCGGCACAAAAGAGTCACACATTTATCAGTTTTTGTTTTTACTCCGAGATTTGAATAATTGCGACACATATTCCTGCATGAATTAAGAGCAAATCATTTCTAAAGAGGTTAAGTAAAAACATTTTTTTAAAAAGCTGGTGCCTTTCAAAAAAGGTTAAATCTGTGAGGTGATCAGGACAGAGATGGAAATGTTCTTCCACATAAATTATTCTTTCCTTTAATACATGAAAAAAGTTCTCCTAATGGATACAGCTGTCTTTCAATACCTATCATTTTTAGAATAAGAAATATTACAAAAGTAATTTTGTAAAATATTCAACATGTTAATAATGTTTCTTATTTTTCCGTTTAACGTAACAATCAGTTTTAAATTTCTATAAAAACAATTTCTTTATCTTCTTTTCACCACACATGATCTTTTTTTGAATACCAGGTTTTACGTAGAATATAACACGTTTTGTTTAATCTGCGATCTTTCTCAAAGGGCATTGAAATAATATTTGAAAACCTTTATTTTAAAAAGAAGAATACAGAAGTATAAAAACTACATGTAACTGTCCCTGGAACAAATTTTAATGCAGCAGATTATTTGAAAAATAGAAAACATTAATCAAACTCTAGAAATGAATTTGCTCCTAAAAGTCTCTTTCTAAAAATTTTCCAACACTACAAACCTTTAGGTGTTCCTGGTTAGAAATAAATGTCATAAATAATTGATGGTTGAACATTTATGCTTTGAAACTTCACCGTTCTGTGGAAATTTATGTCAGGTACCATTGAGTTGATGAAGCAGAGGTCTACAACTTGAGTTCTGTTGGTTTTATTACTTGATATATTTGGTATTTAAAGCTTTTGTCTTCCTGTCACCTTCACACCTGCGTTTATTTGTAATCATCACAGCTGCTTCCTGTTTCTTCATTATCTTTTATTGGATTTAAAGATCCAGTTTTGTTTGCTCTGATCCAGCTCACAGTTCAGTTTGACATGGATCATTTCATTACCTTTGTTTTTATATTTTCAACTACGTATTATCTAAAATACTGTGGTATTATTGCAGTAACAGGCCTTTGTGGATGTGCTATTTTTTACGTTAAAGTGCTAAATGAGTGTGTTTTTAATCAAATTAAAAACACACTCATTTAACACTTACCATTGGACAGAGTCTCTGTTTCAGGTGTTAAAAAAAATTCATCTTACTCCTACTTTTCATAGGAACAGCCTGCCAACATGTTTTGCAGCATATGGTTTGCTGATCCAAGTCTGAAGTCTGAAGCTGCAAAATTTAACCAACTCAAGAAAACTCCTCTTTGTCTGTTGGCATTTCAACATCTGCGTGAGATGGCCAGACGAAAGTCAAGGAGAGCAGAATAGTAAATCAACTAATCAACTAAAATACAAAATTTTTTTTGTGCTGATTTAAAGCAATCAATAAAATTGCTCAGCCGTAGCTCATAGTAACGGCTGCTCTCTAGTCCACGCTCAGCGTGCAGCCAGTGCAAAAACTGGTGCAAATGCAACCAGACATGAATGAGCCGAGCTCAAACACAGTCCAGTCATTTTAGATTTTGAACTCAGCGGGATAGCAATTCAGATGTTAAAAATACGCATAAACTTGATGGGGTTTGAAAAGCTTCATCCTGTACTTCTGCAGAAAAAGTATAATCCCATGTAAAATTATTGAAAGAAGCCTTTCGGCGTGATTTTCCTTTGGATTCTTATGTGTGCCAGATTAAGTGATAATCCTTAAATACTTGAAGACTTTAACTCGTCCTTGTAGGTTCATTTACATGATGGTATCACCCTTTCTACTTAACTGAAAGGTGTTTTTTTTTTCCCTAACGGAGCAGATACAAAGAGGGAAAGGGGGAGACTGCAGGGGGAGAATGGAAGACAGAGAACACAAGCAGCTAAAGGTACAGAGAGCAAAGTAATGGACAGGACATGTATTGTGAAAAACGGGACCAAAATAGGGGAAAAGAAGACTTATAAGCCAGCAAAGACACAGACGAGATAAAAGCAGCAGAGTGAAGCTTAAAGTGCAGGAAGAGTGGTGGTGGTGGTGGTGTGTGGGGGGGCATAAAAGCAAAAGGGAAGCCGAAGATAAAGGCGTACGCCAAGAGGAGAACATGTAGAGACAAAAAGAGAAATGTATAAAGAGCAAAGGGTGACCAAACGCAGGGAGAGCGATGGATGAGTGAGCACCGGGAGCAGTCGGCTGCATCCATGGCAGGGGAAGAAGAACCCAAACAAATGGAGCATTGCACGGCCAGTTTAGCCCTCACTGTTCAAGGGAAAGGGGGAAAATGAAAGTGACAAAGCACCTGGGCAGACTTTTCAATCAATAAAATAACAGACTCGTTCTCTTTATTGTAACTCTAATGCTATAACACACGGGCATGTGACAAGCATTCAAGAACTTTCTGAAGTCCGGTTATTATTTGTTTATATATATTTAATCATTTTTATATAACACAAGGCAAATACACAAAAAAGAAGACTATCTTAGAATAAACAGAACAAAAGAACACAAAGAAGTAAAACTAATTACATAAAAAACAAAAAAGATAAAAAAGAATTCATAAAATAATTAAGGAATAGTCCCAAGTCATTATCATAGCAGCTGGATGGTTCAGTTGGGTAATTGTAGGACTATGGTTTGTTCCCAGGGGGCACAAGAGCTTATTCCTTGGGCAAGACCCTTCATGTTGCTGCCCACAAGGGGGCGCAAGTTGGTCCCCAGCCTGGATAAAATACAGGGTTGTGTCAGGAAGGGCATCCGGTGTAAAATTCTCTGCCAACGGTCATCAACGTTAGCACGTAGCTGACTGTGCTCTCAAAATGATAGTTTTATAAATTTAAAAAGTTATGCCAAAACTATTTTAAGTGTCACATTTATTACTAAAATACTTCCATTTAATGTATACTTCTTTGCTTCGGGCCACACCTACATGAAGAAATGTATTTCTCTTCCGCTTAGAAGCAGGACGCGGATCACCATACTGGTGGAGGGATAGCCAGCTCTAAGTCCATATAGCTCCTCCTTAAAAAAACTTTCGTACACACTACAGCTCCAAATGCCTCTATAATGGGAGAAATAGGGAGGAGCCAGAGGGGTAGTGAGACTCTACCAATACGTCACTATCAAATCCAAGTCTCAAATTGGTCAAAGTTCAACCGCTTTAGCTTTCAAAGTGTGTTTGATGGTGTTTTCTATGTAGAGTCCGACAATGATTTAAAAACTTGGATAGCAACGCAGAAACATGAGTTTTGAATGCAGAAAATTGTGTATTTACATATGGAAGCGATTCTGTAGCATAATTAAAAATAAAAGTCGCCTCCCTCCTGGAAATGCTAAGTCGAATTGAATTATGCGACACTATTCGCAGGATGGATGTGAAAATGAAAATGCAAACCTCTCTTTGCATTTTCATTTTAATTATGACACAGAATAAGCGGTTTTTAAGTAGAAAATGAAAAAAGCATTTTGAAGTATTGAATTTTCATTTTAATTTTGAGTAACTTGATGAAGTTACATTTTGAAAATTAAAAAGCATTTATGGTTTTGACTTTTATTTGTAATTATGTTACACAAATGCTTCCATATTTACACACATTTACATAGACTTTTCATTACCAGTGGTCGCCTAAACGTGCATTGTCGGTGTGAACTTAGCTGATTCTCTGAAGAAGCTTGCGCTCTGTCTGGTATATGGGGCAGAGAAAACACACGGGAGATGCTGTGATTTAAAAAAAAAAAAGTCTCCACACTCATTTAGAGTAACTTTGTGCTGCTGCTGTTTAATGTGTAGCAGGCGGGGAGGGGAGGAGTGGAGAGGGAATGTTACATCAAAGTGCAGTTGGTGATAAATGCCTTAGATAGAAGCTACACACTCATGTTTGGAATTTCAAAGCCTCCTTTCCTGGGATCACAGTGTTTTTAAGACTTTGAGGGTGTTTTTCACCAATAAGAGCAGCCTAAATCTATTGAATAAAGCAAATGATGCGGGCAGAGCATAACACCACTTTTTCAATTTAAGGCCAGAAGAAGACAGAAAAAGTTGAAAGTTAGTTAAAGCGGAGTTTGTTTGGTTTATTCACGTTGAAAAAAAGAATTTATATCCTGCAAATGAGCCATACATAGACAATGGATGAAATACGTATTTGATCCCTTGAAGATTTTGTAGGTTTGCTCACCTAAACAGAAATTGACAATCTTTCATCTAAATAGTAGGTTCATTTGAACAGTGAGAGATTATAAAATCCCAAAGAAAATCACTAAAATCGACTAAATTTATTTGGATTAGATTGCGATTATTTTAGTAAGCATTTGACCCATTAGTAACCATAAATGACCTACTATGATAAAAATTATGTTTAAAACATGTCTTTGTGGGATTTCTCTGATGATGGAGGACATATATAAAGAAAATTAAGTTTAAAATTGCTTTTCTGAGTATTTCTTTATTCAAATTGATGTAAAACAGCACCAGACAAAAAAAATTGAGTTTGTAAAAGAGCTGTGACAAAGGTGCTACAATCGACTGGCTACAACCCACACAAGCTCCCTGCTCTGCTCCACTCTGATGCATCCACTTGCAGACAAATAGATCCATGGACGTGTTTGGAGAAGGAGAAATGGTGCCTACGACCCACTGACTGTCTAATTTATATCAGGCGTGACGCCTGATTCTTACTGTCTCTTCTTGGTCCCAGACACGCAGAGCACATCAAGCATTTTGCGGTCCTTTGTTTGCAGCAAAACCTTAGGGGTTGTACCTTACGGGCGTTTTAACGTATGGGAGTGAAAAATGGGCAAATCTGTACACACAAAATATTGCAGCTGTAGACCATGAGCCCATACAGCGAAAATGTTTATGCACATTTTTGATTACAGGCATGCTGGGGGCGACAGGTTGTAGCAAATGCTTTTGCAACACATAAGAGTAAAGTATGTGAGACCCAGGCATGTTGTAAGGATCTTTCTTTTTTGTGCATCTAGGTCACACATATTACATGTGGCTAACATAAGTTACCATCAGTTTTTGTGCTTGGTCATTCATAAATACATGCAAATAACATCAGCCCTTTTAGAAATCAGGAAATTAGACAATCAAAGCGTAGTTTGCGTGGATTGAATCCATGGACGTGTTTGGAGAAGGAGAAATGGTGCCTACGACCCACTGACTGTCTAATTTATATCAGGCGTGACGCCTGATTCTTACTGTCTCTTCTTGGTCCCAGACACGCAGAGACTGGTCTTCAGCAGCCCCCTGCTTCAGTTTTTTTTTTCTTTTAAAAAGTCCTTCAGTGTTTTTAAAATGGTGTTTTAGTTTATGCGTGTGGACTAGAGGGCTGCATTGGGATCGGGTCCCGCCGGGTCCCGCGGGACCCAACCCAAATCTCGCGGGATTGGGCGGTTTGCATTGTGCTGCGGGCGGGAGCGGGCGGCAGA
Organism: Oryzias latipes; assembly: GCF_053564925.1. Lineage (NCBI taxonomy): Eukaryota > Metazoa > Chordata > Actinopteri > Beloniformes > Adrianichthyidae > Oryzias > Oryzias latipes. The sequence goes on from NC_136258.1 coordinate 25,648,998, forward strand.
AAAAGAAACCCGCGGTATCAGTGCTGCCATGAATATCTCATGAATATATATTAGCGGACTACGTTAGGCTGTGCGGCTATTTGATTCTTATGTACTGAAGCTCCGTGAAGGCATCAGGTAGAGACGCCTAATGGCCTCTGTCATCTAACCTGTTGTTGGGGGTGCGCCCCGCCCCGCCTCTTACTAAGAGCGCGCTTCAGGCCGTCTGTCTGCGCGCGCACACACGCACACTTTTAACAGAACAGGATTTGTAAAAATATATTTAATAATTAAGTTGCACATTACACAAGAGGAATGCATGAAAAGATGAGGCCGGAGTAGGGACATGAGTCTCTTTAGTAAAAATATCAATACAAATACGTGTTTCTTTCCTGCGGGACGGGAGACGATACAAAATCAATGCATCTGTATTACTGTGCGGGACTAAATTCGATGAGTTTTGCGGGTGCGGGCGGGAGTGGTCATACATATTGCGGGAGCGGGCGGGAATGTAACGCATACGTTGCAGGAGCGGGCGGGATTGGTCAAAAATTCAGCGGGCGCGGGCGGGAGCGGGATGAAGAAAATAGTCCAGCGCAGGGCTCTAGTGTGGACGAATCACTTGTGACAACATCCATAGAAAATGCATTGCTTCCAAATGCAGTCAGTTCGGTCGCCATTTTTCCACAATACAGCTGTCGCCATGATGGAACCAGATTTCCTCAGTAAGCTATAAATGCTCCATCTACATTTCTATGGCAACCACTCTCTCCAATCAGGAGTGAACACATTAGAAGACCACACCTCTACCACTGAAAGTGGGGTTGATGGTTTATTACAAGTATCAGGTAACAATAAAAGTGTTACGTACAATTACTGCGAATGCTTCTTAGAAAATGTAATTTTGTTTCAGTGGTGATTTTGAAACACTATAATTTGCCCAAAGGACTGAACAAACAGCAGAAAACAAACTACAAGCCACAAATGAGTAAGAAATAAAAACAGTAGACTTTGCCATATCATGAGATTAGAAAACACAATAATCACGCAAAAAAAACAAAAACTGCAGAGTTTGGTTCATAATTTATGAAAAACAAAAAGGATGAAAAACAAGAGTTAGAGTTCATCTCTGTACATTTAATACTCCACCAAAGGCTCAGGTGGAGAAGTTCTGTAAAGTTCTCTCAGCACATCACATGAGACAAGCTCTAAAAAAGCCATTCTTCAATTGATGAAAGGAATAAAAAAAAAGTGTTCAGAAAAAGAAGAGGAAAACTTCTCCTCAAAGGCGATGGCTCAGAAAATAACGAAGAAATCTGAATCTCTCTGTTTCAGGAGAAACAGAGAGTGAGGACAGAACAAAAAAGCATACCTCAAATGTTAGGTTTGGGTCCAGGAGAGCATCTGAAGAGCTAAAGCAGAGAATCCAGATGTGACAACATGAAAGAGTTTGATTTGGTCAAAAATGTTGTCATTAATATAGTCAAGAGGCATGGACATAGAGCATATCGAGCATTTTGCGGTCCTTTGTTTGCAGCAAAACCTTAGGGGTTGTACCTTACGGACGTTTTACATATGGGAGTGAAAAATGGGCAAATCTGTACACACAAAATATTGCAGCTGTAGACCATGAGCCCATACAGCGAAAATGTTTATGCACATTTTTGATTACAGGCATGCACGGGGCAACAGCTTGTAGAAAATGCTTTTGCAACACATAAGAGTAAAGTATGTGAGACCCAGGCATGTTGTACGGATCTTTCTTTTTTGTGCATCTAGGTCACACATATTACATATGGCTAACATAAGTTACCATCAGTTTTTGTGCTTGGTCATTCATAAATACATGCAAATAACATCAGCCCTTTTAGAAATCAGGAAATTAGACAATCAAAGCGTAGTTTGCGTGGGTGGACACCTTCTAAGCAATTGCGTTTCACGTGCACACCATGCGTGCAGCACAAACTCTCAGACAAGAGTGTGGCGTAGAGCAGCATCACGTGAATGTCGTAAGTAGCTAAAATGAACCTTACAAATGTTTCAGGATACACTTACTAGACTGTAAGACAAACCTGTGCTCTCGGTAAGATGCAGACAGTCCTCTCTACAATCCTCCACTGGCCCGGATAACCCAAAAACCCGTGTGTCCATCCCCCCGTACGGGTGCATGTGAATATAAGACTTAAAAAGTTTAACCAAAGTTGTAACCAAAACGTCTTTCAATATTTTAAATTCGGTCACAAAACCAAATCCATTTTCCCCAAACTTACAAAAGAACAAATACAATAACGCTGGACTTTAAATAATGAAAATGTAATTTTGTTGATTTTAAGCTATTGCGCATCTTTTTTAAGAACAAACGTATCAGTACACTGCAAAAACTGAATCTTATGAAATATAAAGTCCCTTAAATAAAAAATAAAATGTTTTATTTTTCTCTTACAGGAGAAAGAATCTTATCGAAAAAGTTTTTCAACAGCAAAAAAATCTTAAATAAGAGTATAATTAGAGTTGTTGGTGGGACCATTTCTTTACCATAGGCAGATTCTTTTGCTTATTTAAAGAAATCTTTTTACATTTTAAGTATTTTCAATTTATTTTAAGGGGGCATGTTTTTGCAGTGTAATTCTCTGTTTTATTTCAAGTCCCAGACTGGAATCCCTACAGGCCAAGACTTGGCCAGCCTCTGAATGTAAACAAATCTGTTTGGTAAAAAGAAAACATGAATGAAAATCTTTCATTTAACAATAATAACCATAAAAAAACAACCCAGTGTCAGCATATGAACAATAATAGAACATAACTAAGAAGAAAAGGGGAAAAACATTAAGAACCAGATGCATTAGGGACAGAAAAGCCCCCCCCCCCAGGTTAAAGTTTCCTTGTCAGAGTAACCGAATCGCTTTCTTTTTAATGGACAGTAAACAGAAGGAAAAGGGTAGAAAAAAGACAAGGAAATGGGCTTGTCTATTGAAAAATGATAGCTCCTCACTGTAATGCAGCTTTTCATCACAGACGGCGAGCAGACGGTGTGCGTCAGGCACACACTGCAATAGTTAAAAAATCGTCTCTGAGTCAATTTAGAGTTCCCATGCCACTGTAACTAAATAGTGCTGTACTTTATTGACAAAAAATGTGTGGCGAAAACGATGCGAGAGTGATGAGTCAAAAGAAAAGCAATTCTGCTGAGGGATCCTCCAAAGCTCAGCGGTGAGCTCTGGTATTTATATCCCTGATCAGATGTGAATTAGACAAAGAGCGCAGAAGCAAGCTGTTTTATCTCATTGAGGAATTGTTATTAAATCATTTTTGTCTCAGAGAAGGCCTCTCTTACTTCAGCAAGCCGTGTTCTGTCTAATTAGCTTGTTTAAAACAGTGTGTCGTGTTCAGTGCGTCTTACCATCTCATTTGGTGTTTGAAATGCAGCTCCATATTTCAGTTTAATGTGAGCGGGGATGTCGCAAACTACAAGGAAAGTGATGACACCCATGGAAATGGATTGTTTCATGCTTTTGAACTTCTCTGTGTGTGTGTGTGTGTGTGTGTGTGTGTACTTGTATGTATATACTTTAGGGAACCAACCTTCAGGAGAACACCAGCACTATGAGGACACTTTTAATGGTTGTCTTTTTAATAGCAAATTTGGCTTTTAGGTTATGATAAGAATTAGTTCATGGGTTTGGGTTAGGCAGTCATTTCTAATGGATCTATTGTCATGGCTAACGAGACTGTGGCAGACCCAGATGCTGGAACCCGGAAGGAATACTCGGCAGGCGAGGAGGATGAGTAGTGATGGATTTAATGGAGTAATGACAGAGTTCCAAGAGAGGATGTTTTGTGGATGGCTGGAGGGTCTTGGCGGCGAACACCGTGTTTCCAGGAGGATGTCCAGAGGGGCGACGAGGAGGGACCAGAGAGAAGGTGAGTCAGAGTCCAGAGCGTGACAGACGTGGTCGTGATCCTAGGCAGGCAGAGACAAGGCAAGGTTAGGCGAGGCAGATAACACATGGACAAGAATAGCGAGCAAGGCCAGAGAGTGCACCGTGGAGTACAACGAACTAGCGTCGAGTACGGGTCCTGGTTCTCTTTAAGAGTCCCCCGGCTGATGATGATGAGGAGGCGCAGCTGGTGTCCTCAGGTGAACCTGATGAGGAGGCGGGGCCCGCAGGGGGTACCATGACATCTATGTTAATAAAAATAAGTGTTCTGCTTTTTAAATCAGAAAATGCAACAACCCTTTGCTTCTGGGACACACTCTTCTTCCTCTCCCCTCAAAGAGGTCTATCCAGACCAGAACCTAAGCTAGTGAGACCACGTAAACAGATAACAGTAAGCGTTTTTTATTTTCGCCGAAAACTTCATAATCCTAATTAAAAGACCACTGGGAACGCCATTACAATAGATCAAAACATGATCAGAGTTGGTCTTTTATGCACGCACCTAGCACCACAAAAAATTCCTAGTTGGTGAAGGCAATGCTCACCGGCAATGGCAAGGAAAATATTCTGATTCTGATCAAATATTCTGAATAACGGAACTCTTTTTGCTGTTTTTAGAGTTGTTGCTGGATTTTAGTCTTGAATGAAGAAATCTAAATGTAATACCTTTTAAAAGCATTTGAAATGTATTAAATTTGGTCTGACATGCCTAAATGATGCAACACACCACAAAGGTTTTCAATGTGGAAGACCAAAACACGCACATGTGCGTTTACATGACTTTCCATTTGAAGTAGTCGCTTCAATGCATGTTTCCGAGTCCAATGTGAACTTCGCACTGGAATTGATGACATTAGACAGAGCGTAGGAACCAGAGCGTGGTTTGTGTTGGCATCCTAAGGGCGTCCTGTGCGGACTTGTGAAATTGTTAACTTGTGCAAATCTGTGCCTGCCAAATTTAGGTGCAGTCAGAAGCCAGTGCGCTCACCTTACTAATGACGACAGTGTATTAAAACGGCACCATACGACAGTATGACCCGTACATCACAAGTCCGTGCAACTTGCATTATCCTTACAAACACTTTGATACCACATACCATGTTCCATTTTCATGATGTCCCTTGAGGTGGCCATGCGAGGCACAAGGGAACTGTAAGAGACACCTGTGCTCCCCTTAAGATGCGGCTGCTCCCCTACAACCCTCCACAGGCCGGACAACCCAAAAACCAGCAGCACCTGTATGGATCAACCCACATATGGGTGCATGTGACTGAAACCTAAAATACAGTAATCTTATGCAAACAATCAAGCTCAAAGCGTCCAACACCCATTTTACTTTTCCCGTTTTCTGAACATGTCTGCATCCATCAAATTGTTGCCATCAGGCTTAGCGATCTGTGTGAAGAAACAAGTGAACATGAGACTCACATAGTCGTCAGGGAAGTGTGCATCAATATTTGGCACATGCTCAGATACTTAATTTCTCAGAGAATAAGCTGAAATACATTTCTTCAATGATCTTTCCTAACTGTAAAAAACAGATGTGGCAAATAAAAACAGTTGTTCTTGTTATGTAGAGTCCGATTTTTGAAGCTTTTATTACATACATTTTAACTAAGCCCCATTTACTCTGCCCTTGAATATTTCGAATATGGAATTGAGTAGACTATCAGAGATGATGTGTTATGTCTGCTCAAACGTGGAGTTAATAAAGAAAACACAAACTCTGAAGTTGTGATTATCTTAGAGAGTAATGGAGCACATCTGCAGTGCAGCAAGGTTACCAAGTTCAACCCGACCCGATCCTGTCAACCTCTGCTCGTCTCCGGCACTAGCATATTCAGAGAGAAGGGTAGGAAAATTAGCCAATGGAAGTAGTCTCAGGAGAGTACGACACGTTGGTTTGGGAGAGATGAGGTGCGAGATAAATGGAGGAGGTGTGAATAAAAAAAAGGATAGGAGGAAGAAGCAGGAAACAGGGCAGCAAATGGAGGGGAAGACAAAGGGGAGAGCGAATGGAGCACAGGCATCGCTCCTCTGGGAGACACCACTCCAGTCTTCCTCAAGACCTTCAAGTCAGAGCCGTCTACCACTTTAGGGAAAACAGAACTTCACCTAACTTGCAACCTCACCCAGCCCCCCCCCCCCCCCCCCCCCCCCACCACACACACACACACACACACACACTCGTACACTATCAAACCTCTTCTGCCAGGAACAGTTGTCATATACCCGCACTCTGCTGGACTGTGTGGATGTCCTGTAACTCCATGTCATGCATCAGTTTTTGGGTTGTAAGTAGGTTTATGTCAAAAAAGAGCTACTTATTTTTATGTTGCCTAAATCCCAGAATACATATTTTATTTTAAAAAAAAAAGTGACAAAAAATGTTCTCTTCAAAAAACAGTGTATTCAGACCATTGACTGTAAATACGAACTAGACAGACTGACCCTTACTCCCTTGCGTTCCAAACAGGAAGTACCTGCTGACTCCAAATAGCCAAAACCCCAAAGACTTATGTTGAGAAATAAACAGCTATTACTTAGTTATTCTATTAGTCAGAATAACCATTCTTGCTCTGGTACCTCTTTCTAACATGTTCTTGCTAATCCACATTTTTTTTCGTTTAAATTTTTTATCACTAGTTATTCAAGTTATAAACCGACAAATCAAATGCCTCCAAAAAAAAAAAAGATGTGGTGCTCGCTGGCCCCCACCTCAAATGTTTGATTGACAGATTCTCCCGAGCCACTTTCAGTGGAAGGAGTGTGGACTTCAAATAAGCTTCTCCTGATTGGCACAAGTAGTTGCCCTAGAACTGTTGACTCAGACCGAGTCAGATCTGTGACTGTTGACTGGCTCCAAATGGCGGCGCCCATATAGTGGAAAAATGGTGACTTAATTGGCTTAATTTTGCTGGAGCTGGAGCCAAGGCGTTTTGTGTGAGTGACTGTGTTCAGTTCTCTATATATGGGCTGTGAATTAGACTGGACACATTCGGTTTGCTTGAGTCGAACCAGAGTTAGTTACCCCCGATAATCCGGTACAAACCTTTAGTCAGAATACACCCAAGTGGACCCTGGTCAGGGACCAGGAACCACTCTCTGACCCATCTTTCGAGGTGGTCTCCAATTGTTTCCAATCGGACTGAGCTCTGGTTTGCTCTGAGTTTCCTCACTTTGAGTAGGCTCCGTGCTCGGAGCGGACCAAACTACTTCCATTGCCGGGCATTATGGGATGCAAAGAGAGAAGGAAGGTAGTAACAATGACAATAAGACACAGTAACTCATTGAAATGCAGTCGGATGGTTGCAAGCTCATTAAAACAACTTGTAATATGATATACATTGCTTCTTACACTGTTTTCCCGACAATCGAATCTATATGTCATAAATACTTCTCAGTGTGCCTTTATAGCCAACATCTCCTTGATAACCGCCTTTTAGCATGTGTCCTCCATACCAAAGTAATACATTAAAATGTTTGTACCTGGCGTTGATACATTCAAAATACGTCAGAGAAACATGTGAACTACCCCGACAAGGACTATAAGTGCAGGATTGTCATTATTTTTTTTCTCTTTGCTTTGCCCCACCATTGTAATTCCTTGCCAATGACGGAAGAGATCTTTAGTCATGTGGTTTGTTTACAAGTTTTGGTTGGAAACAGAAATGTCGGGTTGACAGTAGTCCGAATACAGACTAAACTAAAGGTTCAGAACTAGATTTGGGTCAAATTTAGCTGGACTCTGTCTGGAACAATGGACTTTTCCAGTCCAGTCCAGAATACACCCTTAAAAATAAACAGTTTAACAGCATAAGCCTCCTCTCTTCAGTTTTCCCCTTAGTTTTCTCACACTACTGCAAATTCAGCTGCTAATTTTGTTTTTTATTCCTACTTTTTGCTAACTTTCACAAGAAATAGTCCTTTTTGCTTTTCCTGGGAATAGAGGACTCCATCTTTAATAATAATATGCTGAAAAGTCAATAAGTGCATGGAAATGAAAATCCACACCAACTTTTTTGATACCAGAAGAAATCTATATACTTTTTAAATAAATTTAGTTTAAAAAAAAACAGCAAAAATCCCCTTTGATGTGGAAGTGTGACTTTCAGTCTAAATTGCATTAATGTAAATCTGTACATGAGCATGAAGCAGAGTGTGTGCACGTCTCTGCAGAGCAAAGTGAGTCGTGTTTTTCTGATCTGTGAAGGCCTGCAAATGCGTCACATTAGCAAGGCAGCTGCTTCACAGAACATTACGCGTCTGTCTGAGCTTTCTGTCATTTTGACTCTTGTTAAAGGCTGCTTTAGCCGTTCTAAAACAATCAATGAGAAGTAGCTATTACCTGCACAGGAGCCTGACAGCATACTTTGTCTGCAACAATATCTAATCAAAGGCTGTTGGAAAGATTTGTTAGTTAGGTCGACCATCTGAACCAACTGACAAACGGCTTCTGGTAATGACTATTTGATTTTACAAGATATTGATTCGACAGAGTTTAAGCTCAGCTTGTAACATGACATGTAACTGTTTTCAGGGTTTTCTTTTTCATTAAAAAGATAAATACTTGAAGTTTACTCTCAAAATTGCATTATTAGGTTATAATCTACAGGACTTACACTAAAATCTTTAAAATGTGTCTATATATGTTAAATTCTAACATTGTGAAAAAAGCTTTAAGAGACAATATGCTGTACTATTCCAAAGCCAAGAACCAATAATAGTTTTGTTTTTTCCCATCAAAGAAACCTAATTATCATACAATAATTTTACCTCAAAGAATTTTTCTCCTTGTTTCCAAAAATGGGCAGGTTTGTTTGATATTTACTCAACTCTTTAACACCCGAGATGTCACTGGTGATACCTTATTAACACAGACTTTTTGACCTACTGTGACTCTTCGACTATTTACACGATCTACGGGAATCAGCTGATTCTGACACTGAAAAACGTGGCTATTTATAGCAGCTTTGCACCAATATTAACTCAAAGTCGCTTTTTTGCGTATAGCATAATCAGCTGATATATGTTAAATTGTTTAAACCGACTTATATCACAAGTGTAAAGTGTTGCACGTCAGCTCAAGGCTGCTTTTCTCTGCTTCAGAATTCTCTGGAGTTACAGTAATTGAAGAAAAGTTGAAAAGTTACAGTTGTCGACAAAAAAGTAGTTGTACAAATATGAAAAACAATTTATGAGAATAAAGTTGTAAATTCGTGTTTCAATCGGTCAATATTTTACAAGGAAAAGGTCATGCTTTTTTGTTTTTCACATTTAGCTTTTAAAATGTTTCACAACTTTCATTTTCCTGAAATTTCAAATTTATTTTGATAAAACATGACTTTTTTCATTGTAAAATCATGAATTTTTAATCATAAATGTACGATTAAAAGTTTTTTTTTTTGCAATTTTATTCTCATAAAAACTTTACTTTTTTCATAATTAAATATTTTCTTAAAATCAATTTTTACGTTTTATTCAATTTCACCATGTATTTTCTCATAACTTTATTACATTCTCATTTTTTTGTTTCATCGTGGACTTTATATTGTGTTGTATTTCACAGTTCAAAAGACTTGTTGCTTGAAGGGTTTTATTAATTTGCATGTCAGTAAACTTTATTTTCAATATTTAAGACAGTTCATTAAAATATTTCTATATAGAGTGGCAACAATTTTAGCTCCTTTTAGACAAACATTGCATAACTAAAAAAAAAACTTCATGTTAAATTTCCAAAAATTGTCAAACAAATATGAAATCAACCCCAAATATGGTTTGTCGTTATTGGCAGACAGTGTTCTAGGGGCATCAGTGCAGTGAGAAATTAAAAATGCATACGCCGCTATTTATGGTGCCTTGTTTTCAATGACGTGTGAGGAGGACGGCCTGAACCCACTGCATCATCCTAGAGCAGATGTATGTGCTAAAGGAGCCGCCTCAATGCTTTGGGATCAGCGTAGGAGAGTGTTTGTCTCTGAGATTTGACCGTTAAAGACCTGAAAAGCTATAAATCGATATTGCTAATGAGAGTCCTAAAGCTTGAAGAGGAGGGTTAGAAAACCTCTCACCTCTCTTTGAAGTTGTCTTCTCTTTCTCCATTCCTTTCTCTCTCATGCTTTTCTTTTTTTTTGCTGCTGTGTCTCCTTGTTTTTAGCATTTTCCCCTCAATCTTCTGTGGAATCTAAAACTTCTTTTCATGTCGATTCTAATAAAATATATCTGCGCTGCATCTCACATTTTCCCAGGCATCTCATCATCCCAACGACAGACACTTTGTTTTAACGGCTTAGTCAAAGTTGTGTGTTGAATGCTGACAATTGAACTTCAATTATCAAATACAGGTTTTATTAATTTGATTTATTAGTTCATTTCAAGCAGTACAATAATGAAATCAAACAATAAAAACTAACAAAACACAGATATTTCAAATCCATTTGAGATATCTATTCATATATCGATTAGAAAAGGAAGATAGTGTCATCTTTTTGACAGTGTAATTATTCATAATCATAATCATATGCATTTGCAGTAATGCACACGGTACACAGAAGTCATATTAGATTATTTAAAAATAATGATTATCATATAAAGTCAAATAGTTTAATGTGTTGCTCAAAAGGGAGTGGGAAGAGGCAAACTTATGTGATATATAACTTACATAATATAATATAGTAACTTTGTTTTGTTTCAAATTCAGAAATTACTCTTTTGTCTTCTGAAGAAATTACCTTTCAGAGGTTGGCAGCTCAAAGAAAGACTCCTTACTCGATCCCTTGATGTCAACAATGTGATTTTATTGTTTTATTATGATAATTTACACACATTTGAGTAGGTACTCCAGCAGTTCAGCTCCTTCCTGTCAAACCCTGCAGCCCTGCAGTCATTTAAACATTACCCAGAGGAGCTGTTTGTCAGATTTCTAAACCTTTTGGATGGATCCATGTGCAGACTTCACCCTGCCAGCTGCCTGCTACCAAGTCCCTGCGATGTGTGACTGAGCCAAGTGTGAACAGAGCAGAAAACATGCCAGGAGGAGTTACAGAGAAAAAAAAAAAAGTGTAGGCTGATGATAATTCTATCATGCAACTGATGCAAATACAAATTTAAAGGAGAAAATCTATAAGAAGGTTTATAAGTGAAGGTCAGATGCTGATATGATCCCAATTTGTATTTATAGTTTCAGGTCCACATCCAAATCAATTCATTCTTTCAGTTGCGTTTGTAAAATGTTTTTAGATTTTTCTTTGCACTGAGCAACAAAAACGTTAATAGTTAAAGACTTGTGGCATTTTTCTAATGATGGAGGACATCTAAAACTAACATTAAAATTGCATTTTTGGGGAATTTCCTTACTAAAATAATCTTTAGTCAGGAGCAGACAAATAAAACCGCTTCTGGAAATGGCCTGTAGGGTGACGAATGCTACAGTCAGCAGGGCGAAAGCTTCCTGCTACGCTCCATTACGATTTATCCATTTGCAAATAAATTCACGTACGTCTTTGTTTTCCTCGTCTAAAAGTGGCATAAACATGATTTAAAGACCGCTGGGAAAGCTTTTACACTACATCAAAAGATGATCAGGTCTTTAAAGTCGTAAAATTACTTTTATTGCCTTTGCAAATGTTTCTGTAGTCTCAGTAAAATCTGGACTTGACCTGACAGTGAAATCAAAACGTTCCATTTTTGTCCCCACACAGCCAGCATTTCAATGTGCGCCCCATAAAGTTAAACAGTGGGTTTCAGGAACAGGTCCCATATGGATTTGTCTGCAGGTTCCTCGGTGCCCCCACCTGTAAATGCCTACATACAGCCTGGAATTGAGGTGGAGCCCAGCTGGACTTAATGCGTGAGCCAGGGAAGCCATTTTTATATCATTATCTCTCGTGGGTTCCATGTTGTTTCCACCTTAAAAGCGTGCTGGTGTCATTAAATCTCATGGGAGCCATCTTTTTGGCTGTGAGCAACGTGGTTTCAGACAACCGCGAGATATCTACAAATGTTTTAAGGAACGTTTGAAGATTTTTGACACAAATCCAGCCTCAACTCATAGAAAGGTTTCAAAAACATCAATTTATGAGACAGCCTTCTACCTTCCTCCTAAATGGTGTTGATAACTGAGATATAGTCTTAAATGTAAGGGAGAAGAGACAACAAAGTCCTGGATGTTGTCTTTATTCAAACAAGCCTTGTGCTGCTAAAAGAATTGTGACCTGGCATTAAAGTTTTCTTACAGTTTTTGTCAAGATAGTTGATATTGGTGTTAAAACATAAAACTTGGGGCATAAATCCTGTATGTTTCTCTACATTATAGACAAATGGCAACATAAAATATGCAGTTATATTGTCATTTTCTTTCATAATTTTTTGCAATCTTGATTCATTTTAAACTTGGCTGTTGTCAAACTTGTGTAACCAGAAGTGACCTGCTGGTGCAGAGGGATGCTTGACATGAATTACTGTGTTTGTGAAAAACCACATTATCGTAATGCTTGCTTCATGTGAGCCATCAGATTCGTACAACTTTAGTATGAAGGAGATGCAACAACAAATGTTCAGTTCAGCAGGAAGATTTTCTGTTTTGCTCTCTTGAGTGAGCATTAAGGCCAACATAAGGTTGTTGGTTCAAGGACAGATCAGATTCAAGGGTAGAAAATATATTCCAGACCATTCAAATAACAAATTAATGTAATCTTAACTCTTCAAAAACATACATTTACGAAGAAATTAGCTTTTTTTCCATTTACTTCTTGGTTTTTAAAATAGAGAAACAATTTCAGTGTGGAGGACACATTTTAACAAATATGCTTGCTTTCCAACCAAAATCAATGATTTCTGTTAACATAAACTCATGTTTAATGCAGAATCATGGTTGAAGCTCCATAGTTGGTATCAAACTTTAGAAGACTTTCCTGTCTAAACTTTGTGTACCTCAAAACCTGGTGTTATCTTTCATAAATATGCTGTAATTTATTTTCCGTCACCTTTAAGAGCTAAATGTTGTTTCAAAAATTTGACGCATGGAATTAAGGTGGTAAAAAAATGATTTTCTGACTTTAACAGTCCAAATACCTCATGCAATAATTGTATGCATTTATCTTATATAATAGTTTTTATGTTAATTTACATGAGAAGTTGATCCATTTTTTTGTCCGAGGGCAAAAATCAATGCATCACAGTTTGTCCAGCCGCTGGCAGACTGTGTTAACCTATAACCTTGTGAAAAGCTTGAGAGGCAGCACTGCATGACTGCACGGTCCTTCACAGCCTTTACAGTTAACAGTATTTATGTGTGACCGATTTAATTCACTTCTTTGATAACAAAATGCATAGAATTTCTATCGGTTTGTCATGGGCGGTTTGGAAAACACTTTGACCAAACAGGATTCTGCACAAACGCATTTGGAATAATATATGCTGCTTGTTTGCAAATTGACTTGCAAGCGTTTGACAGAATCAGGTGGCAACCTTAAAAATGTTTGGTAAGGTCCTATAAAAACAAAATATGTCATCCATCCAATAGAAAAAAAAAATCATTGAGTTGCTGATTAAAAGAGTGGAAGGGAGAGAGGGGGAGGAGAAATGATAGTTTAGAGACCGTTTTGCTCGCAGAGGTGTTTGATAAAAGGCTGACGGAGCACAGGATCATTTGGGGTTATTAATATAACGCAGATGCTGTATCGATTTGTGACACAGGCGGGACTCAGAGCTGGCAGAGCTGATCTAGATTTACACACAGCCCTCATCTCCTGTATGGATTTGGTGGCAAAACTCTTATTGTTTCCTGGGCTTTGACTGATTGCAGCCGCCCGGTTTCCAAAAGGTGAGGCGGAAAGATGGGCGGAAAGTGGAAAGTGGATGTATTTATTTTGTAAAGATGAGAGAGGAGAGGGCAGAAGCCACATGCCCCTGTTTCAGATCAGCCTTGCAAGTGGGCGTTAAACAGACTGGACAGGTGTCAGCGGCGTGCAAAGGTCTGCCCCCCCCCCCCCCCCCCCCCCCCCCCCCCCCCCCCCCCGAGAAGAGGAGCTGTCAGAGTTCAGTTAAGGTTTTATAATCATTTCCTCTGACTCCCGCAGCCCATTGTTGCCATTCATCATCTTCCGCTGGACATCTCAGAAAGGAGTTCTTAATTTACGGTGATTGTGACTCTGTTTGCATATAAATTGCTGGTAATGACTGGAGCCCTAATGTAGAGGGAGGGGAATGTAAGGACAGAGGGCTTTCTTCTCCTTTTTTTTCCTTCTACCCATCTTTGTTTTTAGGGAAGAAGGAGAAGCGGATCCCACGGCTAAAGTTCCCTGCCACTTTTCACACACACACACCCCAGCATTAGCACAAATGCACAGCCTAACTCTTTTCACTCGATGAAGGCACGTGCAGGGGTCCAGGGATCACCCAGAATGCTTTGCCCTGCATTGTTGAACTGGTCCTTTCAGTGCATTAGAGGGGGGTGAGAGACTGTCGGCAGCCAAAAGATGGGTCAGGCCCTTTTGCTGCCAGCATCCTTCTTTCACCCAGGCCTCTGTCTCCCGGGGCAACCCTCTTTCTTGTCCTCTGCATGTGTGTATATGTGTGCTGTTGTGTATGCATATGTGAGCCTGTGTATGAAGAAGAGCACAAGAGAAGGAGGAACATGAAAGGGAAAAAGCAGGCTTGATGACTCTCTGCCAAACCTTCTCCGATTTCCTTTTCCACCGCTAATCTGATTGGCTCTTGTCATGCTCTGACGGTGAAAGAAGAGCAGGACTGGATGATGCCGCTAGGAATTGGACCGGCGCTTGGCCGGACTTGGCTTGGAATGTCTTGGATGAGGCAGACATTTGGACGGATTCTCCAGCGAGAAACTCATTTGAGGAATCACGCGTGCTGATACATCTGTAAAACACGAATATTTACAGCATCCTCCTTCGAGTGATTCATTTCTGTGCCTTTGCCGTTTCTGCTGGAGGATCTTCGAAGGGCAAAGGAAGCTTCAGATTTAAGGAGCGAATAAAAGAATAAGAGACCGGGGGGGGAGAGAGAAGAAGAAAACGCTTTCTCCACCCGGTTTAGGATTACCAAGAAAAGCAGGGGTCTGTCAAAGAGAAGAAAGGGATAACAGAGGGATGGGAATTAGAGATGCAGAAGGAAACAGTGAGGTTCAAATAAATTAGAATGGGCATACATTATGGGGGGATGCTTAGAATTTAAATCAGGTTAATCGGCAGGTATATTTCCAGGTACGTGACTGGAGAAAAATCCAAACGAGGGAAATTTACTTTGGCCGTCGGCAGACGAGGACTTTGTCCAAACACAAAAAGACAAAACGTGATTGTTTTTTTGTTGTGCCACATTGTGTACTGGGCGGCTGAGATTAGGAAAATGATTAACTAGCTATTCCAAGCATTTGGCAGCACAGAGAAAGACAAAGTTTGAATTTGTTGAGGAGATTTTTGGTCAAAGTTCTCTACCAGTAAAAAAAACACTGTTTTGATTCAGAAATTGAAACAGCCACCGAAGCTTTTCCCTGAACATGGGGCTCTCCTCAATTGACAGATTTGTTTGCTTCTTTGAGAAAGACTTTGGGATTTATTATACATGAAGTCAGACAATAGAACATATTACACAAGTTGATAAATAAATAAACATATTTCAAGTTAGGAAAACTAACAAAACTGAAGAAAAAAAATTGTTGTTGTCATTTTTACATCCAAGTCTTTTAAATCACGGTCAAAGCGCCTTTGGTTTATTCAAGTGTCTTCACTTTAAGATGCTGACATTTTTTTTCAGCTTGGGACATCCCTTAATTTAGAAAAAAATTCACTGGAGTTTTGTATTTATGGAACAAAATACGCTGCTGCTTAAAACACTTTTGTGATCTTTTTTATTTGATTACTCTTGCCGCAAAGCACCCCTCATCATGATACTTCCACCCTTTATTTTATTTTTTTATTTTTAGCGCAAGTAATAGTAGTGTCTATCGGTGTTAGCAAGTTTATCATTTATTTTATTGTTTTTGTTTTTTTTAATTTGCACATCCATAGAAGCTATTTGAGATGGTTTGGGAATCTGGTCCAGATGCCTCATGGAGGTGTTCTGGGCATGTCCCACTGGGTGGAGACCCCGGGGTAGACCTAGGACACGCTAAAGAGACTACGTCTCTCAACTGGCCTTGGGATGCCTCTGGGTCCTCCAGAGGAGCTGGAGGGAGTGATTGGGGAGAGGGAAGTCTGGGTTTGGACCACTGCCCCTGTGACCTTGTCCCTGAGGAGAGAACCTCCCATCCATGGATGATGGACATTTTGCACCAATGTACCCCTGTCCATAAAACAGAGAAACTTTTCCCCTTCCTCAGTTGTTTTCATACTATTAATATTTGTTTAACAGTATTTTAGCAGATGGAACCTAAGACATCCTAGTATGTTTTTGTGATTGTTATGAAACATTAGTGCTGCGAGAGGAGTTTTGTTCAAATCCTGGACAATCCCCCACCAAAAACTTTAGTACACAAGTAAAGTTGAACAGCATGCAATGATGCGAATCCTCAGGAATGTTATTGATTTCATCAGGGAGAAACTGGATGCATTAACACATCAGAAGAGAAGCCTTTGTTTCAAGATTATTATCAGTTTCAAGAACTGTGCCCCTTCAGCATTTGCCTCAGCGTTCACTCTCCCCTCTGCCCATGACAGGATCTGCTGCCTGATGAGAGCCCCTCAATCAGCTGATCCACCTCTGCTGTTCCAACCCTCAGCAAGCTGAGTTGCTGAAAAAGAAGACGGACAGGAATAAAAACAAGAAATACAACCAGAAGGCCATGAAGCATTGCCTAAGGTTCTTTGAGACAGATTCTGGTTTATAAAATTGAGAAAGGATATAAAACAGTGAAGTTTATAACTTTATGCATCTTTTGCATTCTTTTTGTTTACCTTAAGACTATTTGTTGTTAAACCCATGACTTTTCTCAAACTATGACTAATAGGTGTCCCGGTCTTACTACTTCAACAGTTTTATAAACCAAAAAAATGAACAAACTTGTTCGGATATTGGTTACTA
This sequence comes from Oryzias latipes, assembly GCF_053564925.1. Lineage (NCBI taxonomy): Eukaryota > Metazoa > Chordata > Actinopteri > Beloniformes > Adrianichthyidae > Oryzias > Oryzias latipes. The sequence goes on from NC_136258.1 coordinate 25,665,953, forward strand.
AAGCATTACATTGGAGAAACATGGTGTTTGGACGCCCATAGACGACAAGCAGTTCCTCCAGAAATCATCATCGGCTTGGTCAACAATTAAGATTCTCTTTACAAGACTTTTCTATTCTTGGCATCAGAGATTTGCCTCTATTCAGCCTCAGGAGCTTTGGTCGGGTTGAGCAATGATGTGAAGAAATGGCTTGGCTAGTGTTTAAGTTCATTATTGAGTCTGAAAGGACAAAGTCTTTCCACTCCAAACCATCTCTTCATAGATTAGTCTTTCAGATTGACGATGATGAGAAGCTTTTCCAACTTTGTAAAACATCAATTCATTTTTTCCAAAGTGTTACCAGATGCCCAAACGCAGAGCGAATCCTAAGGTCAATGAAAGCTTTTGTTGAATGGCAGGACTGTATAATGGGAATTAACTTCAGTGAGTCGATGTGGAATTGCAGAAAAGTAAACAGTCATTAACTCCGATACCCTGCGCTACACACAGCAATCAGCGAGATGTTTTACACTGCAAACAGTCCAAATCCAAACGAGGCGAGTCCCTGATAAACTGACACTGTGAGTGGGAGAAGACGGGGGAAAGCAGCAGAAAGGGTACCGACAACTAAGAGTAGATGAGACGCAAATGAATAAATAAGAGAAACATGGCTGCCAAGTCACTGGAAGAGTGAAGTATGGATTAGGAGGTGTATAGATGCGGAAAAAGTGAGTGGGAAAGAAAGTGACAGGGGGAGTGGAGGAAATGAATAAAAGAAAACACATGAAGTTAGGGGTGCTGCTGGGCATCCTTGGAGGAAAGCAGAGCAGATTCCTTTGTAGTTGGAGATGAAGCTGGAGGTCTTCATGAATGTGTGCATTAGCTGGTCCTTGAATTAACAGCTTCCAAAGGTCCTTTCCCTCTTGGTACCCCTCGTCTATCACTTTCTCCATCTTCCCAGGTTTCTAAAGCTAGCCATTTCCATCACTTTATCTCTTTCGCACCTCACCTTTCTCTCTATCTGTTGATCTCCTTTGCTCTGTCTTTCAGTTTCTCTTTCTCAATCTCTCTCACAAACTTTATCTTTCTCTTTCACACACAGAATAAATACAGAAATAGAAACATCCGTGCGCACATTCATGTGCGAGTTACACAAGCTCATGAGCGCACACGCTCACAAAGCAGTGTGTCTTCCTCTCACAGGCTTTCACTCACACTCAAAAAGGCTTTCCAAAGATGGCTTCCATGCAAGTCCCCAGGTGCAGAGCTCCGCATCAAAACAGAATCCCTCCGCTTCTTCTTTTCTCCAACTTCTTCTCATTTCTTTGTCTGAAAGACGCCAAATCTAAAAATCCACAAACTCAAAGTGACAGATTAAGAAACGAAGGTGCTATCTGCTCTCTTTTTCATCTTTCCAGCTTTTTGGTTCATACCTTTTTTTTTCCCTTCCTTTGATTAGTCTCCCCTTACTTTTTCTTTTAATTTGGGTGGGGAAAATGCTAATGCTTTCATAAAGAAACCAAGCTTAGCTTTATTAAAAACATTCCCTTGTGTATTTCAAACAGCCGTACCAGGGCTGCGGCTATTATGAAAATCTTCTTAAGTTTGTTCAGAAAACTGTACTATCATAAAGTTTTTTAAAGGCTCAACACTGAGCTAAACATTTTTTTTTCCTGTCCTGTGGCCATCAAGCTTTAGGGGGACCCAAATTTATTCTGAGGCGTAAAAAACAGTTTATTTGCTGCAAATCTTTATGAGCAGGATTGAACTGATTTGCATTTCAACACAGTTTTACTTCATTATTATTACTAACTAGGGAATCTGCAATCCTCGATTTAAAACCGAATGGTGTGTAAATCTGTGTTCACACTGACATTAGCAACCCGTGTTCAAGCAGCCATGGCCAACGAAAAGTCAACGTAAACACGTAAACATCCATTTCAGGCTTCCACATTTAAAAATCTTGTGTTCACACATACTGTAGCTATGCAAGTTCCTGTAAGCATTTCCGGTTCTACGTAAAAAAACATGCCGCCACTGAATGTGCGTTGAAAGTATGTATTTCAAAAGGAATACAGTGGGTAAAGTGGATGGATGGATGGATGGATGGATGGATGGATGGATGGATGGATGGATGGATGGATGGATGGATGGATGGATGGATAAAATGGAAGCAAAACTCTGACCCAAAAACCAAGGTTTGAGCTAAATCACAGGGAGCCAAGCTGTGTGAACATATGACCTCAGTAACAAAGCTTTACCTTTTAGGTTTGAGACTTTTCTGTGATCATATTTTAACATATGTATGTTACACCAGCTCCAGTGACAACAAAAGCTATCAATAAAAGATCATAGAAAAACTTTTAACATTTCAATGGGATGTCTATAATGAGCCTGATCCAGAAGTTAAAACAAAGTTTGAATGTGAAGTGGTACCACTCCACGATGAAGCCCTGCACCTACACAGATGAAGGGAATTACAATAGGAAGCTCCACCTATTTTGGGCAGGCATTGCATCTACTTTTAGGGTCGGTTTTTATCACTTAAAATAGCTACTCTCACTTACTTTTGTGGCATTTCCTGTGGCCTAGCTCTGCACAGTGCCACTATGGTTCAGCAGGAACCTGTTCATTTCTCATCATCTCCTGCGACCCTTATCAACAGGTTACACAAAGACGAGGATACTCGAGGCATTTTTTCAGTGTGAATGTGCGGCACCAGTCAGCTCTGTGTGTGCATTTTTCTCAGGACAGCTGGCATATTAAATGAAACCCTCTCCACAAACATCCAACCCCCTCAAGCCCTGAGACGCCTCCTCCTGTTCCCTTTTGCTCTTTTGGCTGCATCCTTAACCCTCTACCATTCACCAGAGCTGGCACTGAGACAAGAAGCAAGAAAAGATGGGATGAGGGAACGGGGGAGGTGTGTGTTTGTGTGTGTGTTGGATTGGGGGGAGGTTAGAGAAATAAAGCGAATCGGTAGCACCTACAAAGAGCGCCGAGGGGCAGTGGGCAGAAATAGGGCTGTTAGTGAGAGGTTGCCGTCTGAAAGTGTAAAGTGAGAGCCACCGAACTGGAACAGTCCCTGATAAGGGCACTCTCGTTCAGATGAAGAGCTCCCTGTAGTGTTATCACTCTGCAAGGATTTGGGGGGGGGGTGGTATTAAAACTCTAAACATGCACGTAGTTTTGCATGCATCCATTGGTTTGTGGCTCTCAGCAGTGTTGTGTAATCGTCAGCCATCTCAGGGTGTAGGACCGTCAAACGTGCCTCCTCCACATCTGTTTATCTCGTCCTATCAGCCCCAACAGAAAGGGCACGTCTTCAGCAAGTCCCAAGTCTACCCATATGTCTGCTGTGATCCGTGAATAACTCTGCCTGCCAGCCTCAGACAGGGCTCTGCTCTGTGCCACGCTGCTCCCTGACACACACACACACACAAACGCCAATGCTTCCCGCACTTATTTATGCACACAGGTATTCATGGACCCTCTGATGCGTGCTCTTGTAAACCCACACAAGTACAAACACGTGTGGGGGCAAAAAAATCTGCCTGAATATCTGAGGCAACACAAGCGTCACCTTGCAAACCGACTCAAATTGGGCAATAGCTCACAGTTTGGTTAAAGAGCATAAGCAAATAGTCCAATAAATGCAAGCCTTAGTCACATCCACCTGCACAGGCTGACTGATACGGGTGGATCAGGTTTTTGGGTCGTCCAGCCCTGTGGAGGGTCATAGAGAGGAGCGGCTGCATCCAATGCAGCGCAATTTGCACTGCAAAGTTGAACCCTCTGCCTCTCTTTTGATACGCATCAGATTTGTTGCTGGACGCTTGTCCAAAAATGTGTTTATAAACCTGGTGTACCTGCCATATGTGGGATTAGCTACTGTTCAAAGTTTTCATTGACTGCATTGAGTGTATATTTAATTCAAAAAGCATGGAAGACACTGATGAGGTTTAGAGCTGATGTTTACTTATTTTGAAGAGTTCTACTAAGCGTCGGTAAGCACATTGCCACGTCTGGGTCCACAACATTATTCCCTGTACTATGATTCTCCTAGTACAGTGAGCTTCACCATATACTGCAGTAGCTGCGTTTGAATGACAGCCACTTTCCGCGACCCAGTGTGATGACTTGGTGTCCTAAATACAAAAATACTAAAATTAGAGGAGCTTTACTATTGTCTCCATTCAAATGAGAAAAATATCACAAAGTTCAGGAGGAGAACAATCAGATTCTCCTCCATGATGGTTTTGGAGTCCACCCACTGATGACATAACCTAATGACATCAACACATAACGGGCCACAGTTCTTGATTGGTTGATGCAACGCGAATTCTTCGCCAAAGTTCAGATAACTGAACTAGCATTGACGAAATACACTGCCACTAGACAGCCGTGCCCGATTTTCAAAATGTGCTGTTGGACCTTTCATTGTATCTGTACATTGACTAACAATGAAACTGGGTAATGTGAGTTGAACTCACTTAAATTGTACGGGTTATGCTGTCGTACGATGCTCTCATGCCACACTCTAGTCATTGGTAAGGTGCGAGTACTGGTCCTTTACCTAGGCCGCGTGAATGCTGCACACAGGGGGTGTGCAGATGATACACAAGCACCCACAGGATGCCCCTTAGGATATTCACGCAAACTACACTCTGATGTTTAATTTTCTCATTTCTAATGGTTATGCTGTGTGCCAGGAGCGTTATTTATCACATGAACAGCCCTATGGGCTCCTTGTACGGTTCGCAGGATGTGAGAGAGAGATATGAAAAACATACACAACATGTCTGAGTCTCAATGACCTTGATATTTTTGTGCGAGCTACCTACGCGTCCAGTACAGGTTTGCTATTTTTCCGCCCACTGCCAAGGACAGTTGGGACAGTTGGGATAGTTTTGGTCTTATTTCCTCATGTTTAAAGCAAAGAAGGGTTTCCTGACTCTAATCGCAGTGGGGGAGATCAGTTTTAATAAAGTTTAATAACAGGGTTACAGGAGAATGAAAAGGTTATCAGGCTTTGGGCAAGAAATTGTTTAAAACACAAAGCTAAAAAGCATAGAGACCCAGGTTCAGTCAGATCAAAGCGTTACATTGAGATTACTGTGCTTGGAAAATAAACCCCAACAAATTGGCTTCAGACGAGGACTCCTCTGCGATTCCAGCTATGATAGCATCAATTAGCACTTCAAAGCAGTAAAGAGGTTTTCTCTAGCTATCTTTGGACACCAGTAGGAGTTTTTTCAGTCTTTCTGTCAATACTGCTCCAAGCTCCTCTGGAGGGGAAACAAAAACTGGGAGCAGAGGCTGATGCGTTCTGAAGAATCAGAGGAAGCATCACCTTCATAGCTGTCATGACAGAACAACAGAAGAGGAGAGAAAGACACAGGTTGAATTGATAAATAGTTCATGAAAGTCAGAAGCTTTTCCAAGAAGAGGATCTTCTTCTCATCTCACGTGTGCTCGGAGCATTTGGAGATTCCCAATCAGAGAAAAGATCTCAGTCATCTTTTAACTCACAGCTGAGCATGAAGGATTGCAGCTTCCTGATCTGTGGGAGGGCAGCGTGACCCTAATGTTCTTAGACAGTCTGATTGCAGCTGATTGAGATGAGACTGCATGAATGCTGTAAAGTTTCCTCCTGCGTTTTGTCAGCTGTGCAGCGAGAAGCTGCCGTTCATTATCATGGAGGAGCTGTCGACTGTTTGTGGAATCCTGCGGGACGAGAAAAAGAAAAGGGGGCAGAAAGTGGGGGGGAAGCTGGCGAGCCGGGGAGGGGAATCAAAGCAAAGTTTGGTAAACTTTCCTGAAGGTCGTCCGAGAGCGTGGCTGGGACAGCCCTGGGGGAGGGCCAATCAAAAGACGGCTTTGTCAACCAATCAAACGGCAGCTACCGTATCATCTTCAATAGGCAAAAAACAGGACTGTGGGATAAAAGAAAGACAGTGCGAGCGCTTCCTTCTCTCAGAAGGTGGGTTCAGAGAGATCCTAACCTTTATGTCGGCTCTTTATCAGCAACTGCGGCGATTTTGACCTCCACTGCTAGCAGCCGTTTCTAACACACACAGTGCAGCACGCGCGGAAAAAACACACTTTGTGTGAGTCTTTTGCTTTTTCTCTTTGCACGCAGGAAATTTAATGCTCCTTTTCACAAATACACACACACATTGCATGGTGCTATGGGGCTGTTTACATAAGGCCTTGCCCTGGGAAAGCACTGTCATGCTGCCAATGCTGCCAGCAGCGAAAGAGCGACTCAAAGAGACGGAGGATGTAGAGGGGAGGGAGGTGGCGGGTGATGGAAGATAGAGCTTCAGCAGTCTGATGTGCTCACAGCCTCCGGGACCAGCGGTCACTCAGAATGAGGAATGAGGATGGACGGAAGGGAGGGATGCAGAAAAGGAATGAAAGATGAAATGAGAAGTGAAAATTTAAGTGAGAGGAGGGCGGATGGATGGGAAGAGACTCAGAGGGGAGAGATACAGTAGATTTAGGAGGAAAGGCCAAACCGAAGAGGACTGAGGGATGGAGCAACAGAACAAAGGGTGGTGGGGGGGGGGGGTGTTGGAAGGAGTGAGGAGACTAAACAAAAGAGAAGGAAAAGAAAGTAAAAAAGATAGAGAAGGAGGGGAGGAGGAATCCCAGAGTCCCCTCAGTTTGATGCAGTTTCTCTGTGAGACTCCTAATCTATTTGAACAAACGCATAAGCTTCATGTTCACACACTCCAGGCTTGAAATAAACTTTATTTATTTAGCCCAAAGAAGATGGAAAGGGGGGTGGGGGGTGGGGATGTACCCAAGGTCAAAACCACTTAAGTGTGTCCCTCTTTCTTCTTATGTAACCTCTCCCTTTCTCTTCCTCTCTTCCTATCTGAGCTGCATACTAAGACACGCACGCTCAAAACAAACACACACACATACTGGAGCATACTAAAGCAGTCGGGAGTGTATCGATTTAGCATGGTGTGCAGATTCCCACCACTGCCCCTGTACGCAGATTAAAGGGAGAGGAGATGAGCGCACACACTTTCCCTTCTCCCCTCATGCACACACAATCACCTGCATACTCATGCGGCCAGCCCGCTTCTGCTCTCCAAGCTTTTTTCTTTATGCATATTCATTTTAAGGATATTTATAATTACTTTTCGCAGTGTGAAAGTTCATTTTGTTCTGTGGCGCGCACATCGGTATGCAACAGCTCCACAGCTGGAGGAACCCACGTGTCACGCCTTCTGTGTTTTAACGTTCCTCACCACTAATGCTCTTACAGCGTCTTAAAGTAATGTGATATATGCACGCAGAGTTTGTGTGTGGTAATATTGTGTGTGTGTCCACTCTCCTCTGATATCCTCTGTTCCCAAGTTCCGCCGTTAAGGGCCTCAGAGACACTCAGCCTCAGCAGAAGCTTTTACCGACAGCAACCAAAGGGATGCTGCACGCTTTGCTCCATTAAAAGCATTTAAACTTATTTTCGTGAGCCTGACGGCTTATTCTTTTATCTCGGGGCCTGCACGCAGTGTTCCACTCGCAATTTGGGCTGCTTCCCACTTTTGATGTTTGTTTAGAACACTGGAATCAGTTTTTCCAGGAAACCCCTGCAAACGTGACACAAATTTGTCACTATTGGGACTAAAAGCAACCACCACATAGAAGTTTACAAGCTTAATAGAAATTTCTTTGTATAAAATGTTTGATCTTTTTGACTTGTGATGCAATTTTTTGGTTAAAGTCCTTGCTGAGTGACAAAAGTGCGACACAACATCATATTGACCTTGTATAAACTTTCAGTTTAAGTGGAATAAGTGGAATTGACCTTTAAAGACCCTCTATGATATCTTCTGAGCTATTTGGAAGCATTTCCAGTGGAATTTTAGCCAAAATCCAAAAATCTGTGTCGCTCTCTTGGACATAGTTTCTAGAGCTCAGAAATTCACCTCTGGGTTCTGGGTGGGACTATGTATTTTCTACACAAGAATTAATCTTTTTCAAATGGAATGTGATGAAGAATTAATCAGAAATGCAATTTTGAGCTTAACTTTATTCCTCAACTATGAGAAAAGTGCCAGGAGAACATGGAGACAAACAATGAGTGGAAGACGTTTGTCACAATTTGATTTAGTTTGATCATTCTTCAGGTTCTATTTGTTATTATAAATCCATATTACATAAGAAAATTTGAGAAATAAACTTTTATTCCTCTTTCTTCTAAGCAAAGCCAAACAGTGAGGACCTTAAAGATGATTGGAATTTTTTTTTTCGAAATTAAAACAGTAAAGTTCTTTTATGCCAGAAAAAAAAAAACATCTCATTTCTGCTTGTTGAGAACGCCGTTCTCCTGCTCTTACATCATTTTGTCTCAAAGAAGGATGTCTGTGTGCCATGAGTCAATTGATCCATCTTTTCTTCAAAATGCAAAACATTGCCAGGAAGCTGATTTATCCCTCAGAGCAGAGACCACCTCTGCATCTTCCGGCTGCTGGCCACACTTCTGCTTGCATTTGTTTGGAGGTGTGCAGAAAGAGTAGAGCTCTGGGAATTAAACCAAATGGAGACATATCTTCTGAATTATTTTATTTATTGATGTGAAGTCAGTTTTGTCAATTCTCGTTTTTCAACAAATCGATGGAGAATGATGGATCTCTCTCAGGCAGCACTGTAGATCGTCTTATTGTTGGAGTCTGAGATCAATCTGCAAATAAATAAATCAAGCATCATAATGTTAGGAAAATTAAGCTTAAAGCAATTGTTGATGCTGTAGACATCAGTTTTACTGCAGATTGATAAACTCAGGCGGGTAAGGAGCAATTCAGGGAAAGCCCCGAAAACAGCAAAGTGTGTTAAACGTTTTTATGATCCAGTCCATCTGAAATAAATCCACATGTCAGGGCAGACTGTTAAAACCGTATTGAATTAAATAGATCTTTCTCTTTGAACATAGAAAGAAAAAGCTCATCTGTCACAGAATCTGGGCCTTCTTCTGTTTCGGTCAACCCATTCATGATACAGTCCTATGTCATTATATAGAAATGTCAATTGTTGAAAAAAAAAAATGTCATGCATGCACATAAAAGGAAAGGAGCAGAATTTAAAAAAAAAAAACTCAATATTGTCATTAAAAAAACAAAAAAGAATTTCTGCATCAAACTTTTTAAAACACAAAATTTAACTGAATTTTTATACAAGATTTAATTATATGGAATTACGATATGTCTTCAAACGTTTTAATGAAAGCTGCAAACAGACCATTTATTTCTATTGTAATTTTAATTTATTTTTACATTGTTTATTTTACTAAGTTGTGTTTTTGTTTCAATTTAATTTAATTTTATTGTATTTTATTAAATTTGATGTAATTTATATTTACTTTACTTCATTCAGTTTTAGTTTTATTTTTTTAACATTTTCCATATATTTCTATTATGGTTTGAGTAATATCTGAAATTCATTTTCTTAATTTGTTCCTAGACGTTTATACAGTTTACACAAAAGCAGACATATATCAATGGATACTTCATCTCAGATGAACGTCAGCTTATCTTTAAAATGACCATTATGAAATATTTTATTCTACAAAAAAGGAAAGAGAACACCTGATTTTCATCTGACGATTTGATTTGAATTTTATCAAAATCAAATCAAATGAGTTGCATCCAGATAAAATTCCTGCACACTTGCATGAATGTTCACAGAATCCCAGTTTTCAGGCTGAAAACCTCAAACTAAGCACCATAACCTGAAAGCTCCCATCAGCATAAGCAACAAATACCTCTAATACAGTGCAGGGTAAACACTGCAGAGCTGCTTTACAATGAACCTTCTCCACAGCTTTGGTGTAGGAAGTTTATTGATGTTAGAGCAGCAGCAGTACAGAGCATTCGAGTCTCATCAAAGTGTTGGAGAAAAGTGCGGCGCCGTATGTGACACGCTAAGTCTCAGCCACTTATGGGGTGTGTGTACAGAACTATGCTGTTCTGATGAAACTCGACACTGCTTTTGTTCTTATTATTGTCAACCCTGGAAGAAATAAACACAGAGATTTCAGAATAAAGCTAAGCGCAGATGATTGGACGAGTTGTAATCATTACAAATGCATTTTTAAACTAATAATCTGCTGTTTTACGCTCAGAAAACAGTCAGATGACATTTTTTTTTCTGAGTCTGCACATAAAAATGATCAGTTTGTCTGGTTGACAAATAACTGAAAGTGGAGTTCTTTTGTACTCGCAGCTTGAGACGAGGCTGCCCGTTTGGATTGCTCCAACCACTACAAACTATGAGAGCCCTGCTAAGCAAAGACGCATACAGCCAGTTCTCCGATAAAGCACAGACAGGGATGAAGCAGCACGCATGTTGCAGCTGAAGCTGCTTAGTATTCTGTCCTACTTTATGCTTTTGTCTTTGTACTTTGCTTCATCTTTTGTGGGTAAGTGGTTTTCTGTCTCTTTGATAAATTTCTATTTGTTGTGGTGAAAGTGTCCCTGATAATGTAAACTATGAACCTGTACAGTAAAACAGCAAACTGGGTGAAAAATCCTTTTAAAATGTTACAAATCAAGATTTTTCATCTACTCTTCTTTGCACTTGAAAACTTGTAGGGAACTTTAATTTCATTTATTTAATAAGTAAAAAAATAAAAAAAATTAATGTTGTGGCTTCAATATAACCTAACACTGTTAGCTTGTTACACATTTTCAGAAAAACTCTCATTGATTTAAGACCTTTCATTATTCAGGTCCCTTAGGTAACCTCTGTTAAGTAGTATTCTATATATCACATCCTGGTTCCACAGAGACGAGGGAAATGTCAATGACATGCTTCACCCAAAGCTTTTCCTCCACCCCTGACATGGTGTGGTTTAAGACTGTGCTACCACTTATTTAAAAACATACCTTTTTGACTCCGTCACCTGGAGTCCTGTTATTCTTGATTGTTGCTGGTTTTCATGGTCGTACATTATGGTGACAAAGCATAAAGCAAATTTGCGAAGGATTTCCAAAAAACGTCTTCCGAGTGTCTTTTATAAACGAAAATATCAAAGATGTTCTCTGACTATAGTCAGAGGATGAAGACGTTTGATGTTCTTAGTTTCTGTTTGTTGAATTTAAAGTGATTTCAACTTTGACATCTGGGTGGAAGCGAAAATCTGAACACAAATGTCAATATTTGTACTAAAAATGCTTAAAACTGAGTAGGATTTATAGTAAAATTTGTAGTAATATTTGTGTTTTAAGCTACACGTTTCTGCTTAAAATACATAGTTAAGTTACAAGCACAGTTTTAAAAATATAGTTTCTTTTACTTTACCCATTTTTTTGTCTGAGATAATTACTGTGATGTTAGACAGAAAAAAGGATCACTTAGTTGCTTTCTGCAGTTAAAGTTGCATTTCTGTATATGAACAATAACTAATAATGGCACAGCAAAAAATATAAAAATAGCATGAAGAGTCTTTAACAGCATCACATAGGTTTTATCCACAGATGGTGTCTTCACACAGTCATCGTCAGGCGGGAACAGTTTGAGGGGGCAGAGAATGTCAACAGATTTGACACCTTTAACTACTTATCCTGTTAGCAAACAGAAGGTCGTACCAAATGTTGCAGTTCCTCAAAGGACCACTGGAGGCAGATGGCAAAGGGGGCGACTTCCTAGTTAAGGGCCTATACCATGTTATTCTTAAGCCTTTTGTAGTTAACAATATCCATGTTCTGTATATGATAATATATTACCTTTGGCACACAAAAGACTGATCTCTACGCTCTCCACGCTGGCTAGCGTAGCGAGCCACTGAGTGCCTACTTGGGCCAATGTGGGCAAACCCGGGTGGGGCCACCACGGAAACTGAGGGCAAACCCATTTTTTGCCTACTTTTAAACCATATGGGGGCCCACTTGGCCCTGCTGGCTGGGTTTAAGTGTCTACTCTGACAGGAAGTAAAACTATTTTCACTTTAAGACTTCAAACTTTACACTTTAAAACCTGCACAGAGAAATCTCCAGTACCCTGTAAAATAAATTCACTCAACCAGAAAAATATGCATCATTTAATGGTTTTGATTCAAATTCATCAGTTTTACTTTACCCTAATCTTCCCCCTTGAAAGCTCCAATAGTGTAACTTCGTAAAAACTAGAAAGTATAATAAAAGAATTGGAAAAAGTGTGCGACTCTGCTACGTGATTCTAATAACCTTTCATCGCGTGCTTTATTCTATTTTGGTCTGGACACTCTAAAGGGCTTTCTTTTTTTATTCCATGCTTACCTGATTATAAAAGCTTAGCTATGTAACAGAAATCCTAATGGAATCGGCCACTTACACCATAACGCTCAGATCAATGTAACATGACAGGAGGCTTTTTGGACAGGTATTTATAGACATTATAGCCACTGGCTTTCTCTCACATAGATAACTCATTATCAGGAGAAAATCAAGTTACTCACTCCGTAAGTGTGTGCGAGTGTTCAGGGATATGAGGGATCAGGCCGGGAAAGTGGAAAAAATTGTCCACATCTCTCGCTTGCTTTTTCCCACTGATCACACGCACTTCTAAAAGACGTGCTTTTCTATTTATTAATCCGTGCTCCATTCTTTTGCGATCATGGAGCAAGTTTTCTGAAATTGTCTTTAAGGAGGAAGATGATTGCTCACTGAACTGGTAAAAAAAAAAAATCCAGTCAGCAAAACACTATTTTTAAACGTCAGCGTTCTGATTGGCCGCTGCGAAGCTCCTCTTGTCTTCATTGGTTAAAAACACATGAAAGAGACAGACTGCTTGCACACCGCACAGCTGCACGCCTCTTCCCACTCTGGCACAAATGTACACATCAGCGCGGCCTCGGCCTGCACACCGGTACCACCACAGGCTTCCACATGCATGCGTCCTCATTAACATCAAACCTCCAAGCTGTTAGCTACAGTGCAGACTTTAACAATAGCTTCATCTTCCTCTCCTTTGCCCCCCCCCCCACACACACACAATCTGCTTCTTTTTTAGCTGAGAGGCATCCCTCTCCTGCTTCCCTTCTTACATCTCCTTCGTCCTTCATCACCCCCTTCGCAGACGTGTTCTCTTTCAAATAGAAGCACTTTTTTTTGTGAGACTTTTGAGGTTGCTTCGCCGTCCCCCACAAGTTTTAGTGAGTGTGTGAAGGGATGAGATGAAGGAGGAGGAGGAAGAGGAGGAAAAAATAAAAGCTTCAGGGTTTAGATGGATGCAGGCGAGGCAGAAGAGGGAAAAGATGGAGAGGCGGTGGTGTGTTTTTGTGTTACGGGGAAGAAACAGCGATGCTAGCACTGCTTAATTAATCAACATCAAAAGACGGCATTAAAAATGAATGGAACCTGAAGCAACAGTTTGGCTAAAGTGAATTATTCAGGCGCAGAGCTTAGCCTGCTGCCCAACTTTCTATTAGGAGCTAAAATTGTTTTTTTTCTTTCTCCTCTTGCCCCCTTTTAGTCTCAGAAACAAGGCTGAAAAGTTTACGGCTGAAGATCAATGCTGCCATCGCCGAGGGAATTTTAGGCAAACAACTCTTGGTCCACTTTTCAGGCCGTTCCCTTTCAGCAGAATGCCATTAGTCTCACTGCTGACCACAGTTACGGGCCCTTAGTTCCAAATTAAAGGTCTATTCCTTTTTCAATTAATTGTATTCAAGGAAGTGGTTTTCAATTAATGAAAAAGTCGCTGAACTCTGAGATGAGGAGATCTTTAGCCTAAGTGAAAATCCATTCTTTTTTCCATTATTTAACTGTAATTTGAATATCTGCTTTAATCACTGTGACATAAAATCGAGATAATCAACATTTTAATTATGCATTAAGCAGAGTGCGATGTCCACCTTGGTTCACTTATCAGTATTGCATCTCTGTTCATTTATAAACTCTGGGAATTAATATGTAATCAGACATTTATTAATGAACTCAACAAGTGCCTGCAAACTGAAAAATGGCACTGAGGCAGAAAGTAAAACGTTTTGAGTCAAAGAAAAAACGGTTAAGACTACAGTCCCATCTCAAAATGCTACCACATTGCGACTGAAACGCAAATTCTGCAGGTGGGCACAAGGGAAGAGGCAGTCACAGTTTTACACGCCGCATGGCGGCCGTGGAGGTTCTAAGAAAAAGTAAAAATTTTACAACAACCAGACGATTTTTTCAACATCGGGCACACTCGGAGGTCGAGCAGGCGCAGTCCAGTGATGGTGTGAGGCAGGAAGGAAGCAGCGTGATCATTGACTGATAGGAGGGTCTCCAAGGTCCCCAAAATATTCTAATGATCATCCAATTTCACACTGCCATCCGCCAACCACCCCCCAGCCCCCATCCCACTGCCATCATCCACTTCTGATAATTCATACAGTAGCAGCGTGGGCACATGACGTGGACTGTTGACATGGCCCGGCGACAATATGGCGATCTTGAAGAAGAGGACGGGCGAAGAAGAAGCAGAATCTGAGTTGCAAATGGCCAGTGATGCAGAATCCCTTTTTACAAACCCCTGGGCTATTGGGCGCCTGGTGGCCCTTGATATGGACGGCCACCATCCGGAGACATTTACACATCGTCCAGTCTGAGCTGCTGCCGGCCGGTGATCCGGCTGCCTCTGCCCTGTGGCCGCCCACCTATCGTCTCATTTCTATATTGGTGTCATCTGACCAACGGCCACCTGACTGCCGCCATCTACATTCAACAATTTTCAAAAACTCCAGCTGCGGCATGAAATCGTGAAGATTCTGCCAATGTCTCTCCATCAAAATTAGTTTTCTGCAGCAGAAACTGAAAAACAAAAGAAAGTGCTTTATTCTAAAAAAAAATTAGTCTGAAAGATAAAAATGTGCGTCTGAATGTCACAATAAATGATGTATAAAGTATGTGGAGAAACTATAATAAAGAAAACAGGGATGAGTTCTGAATAAAGAGCCGACTTCATGATACTTTACCAACAAAAACTGAAAAATGGCTTTTCCCAATTGCATTTCCCTTCATTTTTATAGACCGTGTGCCAGCACACAATTTAAAAACAATTATCCAAATGTCAGCTTAGAACATATTTTCCAGAAACCATTTGTTTGTGTGGGTGATCTTTTTAATGAGCAACAGAGGAAACAAGGAGATTTAATAACAACAAAAACTGTAGTAAAGGGAGAGGCTTTGGCAGCGGCAGCAGTAAGGATGCAAATGACATCCGTCTCCACTCTCCCCATGGTAAATCACACAACACTCTCGAGAATGGATCATTCCTGTCCCTGTGTGAGTCTTGTGACATAAGTTCATCGGATCACCTAAAAAAACACATATTAGGAATGTGATGCTTTTTTTGTTATTAGTATTTATGGCATGTAAATATCTTTTTTGCTCTAAGAATAGGTGCTGCAAAAAAGTACGAGGACTATTGACAATTCTAATGGTTTCATGACTTTTTGTGATCTAAGCTTTATTTAAAATCTTTTATTTTCTTTTTACTCTTAACCTGTTTTGTACTTCGCAAAGATTTATTCCAATTTTTAAAAAGATTTGCTTTAATCTTCTTATTTCACTTGCAAATTATCTAAAACTAATTGATCAAATTGAGGTATACTATGGCAGATCTTTCCTTTAGCTTTTAACAACTTTTGAAGTTTTATTTGTTGCAAAAAAACAGTGATGTAATGACATTTTCTGCTGCTTATATTATTCAAAGTATTAAAAAATAAAAGATTAAAAACAATTAAATCAATTAAATATTATCATTTTTGCCACACATGAAAGCACATAAATAAGAGCCCTCTATTGTTTGTTTGTTTCTTTTTTTTCTAGTCTATAATTTGCTCTAATAATTGACATTTAAAACAGTTTTTTTGTGACAACGTTTGATGTCCATCTTTTTAGATCAACCCCAGCTTCTTTTTTATTATGTTACGCAATAATTTCACAATTAACCGTAAAAGTTATAAAAATTGATATTAAACTATTTTTGTTTTAAAACCAAATGTGTATCGATAAAATTATAATGCACAAATCTGAAAAGGAAGCAAAGATGAGGTCAAAACAATGTGAAAGGTGTTTCAAGAGAAGCAGGTTTAACTACAAAGCTCCAAGGATTTATTCCAGGGGTTCCTCTAATAAATATAAAAATTTGGGTAATATTTTTTTTAACCAAAAATTTCAAAGCTTATAACTTTTGTTTTTCTAAACCTTCACGGTAAATTATGAATAAAAGCTAACCTGACTGGTGGGGTCATTTCTATGTTATTGTAAACAACCAAAGCGATTGGCAAACACACCAGTGAGAGCAGAGACTACTGAATCGATGGACACTAAACGTACATCCTTGAACGTATTTATCCCACGCTGTTCACACTGGACAAGCAGGGAGGGGCTTCTTCTACTGTCTCTTTATCTACTGTTTACTAGTGCATGTCCACTACCTACACCTGGAAGAGTCTTGATGTTAAATGTTGAAGCGATGGAAATCTCGTAAATCTTGCTCCAGGCTTTTTCTTTCACACCTCTATTCCGATAAATGAAATACTTAGTGTCATAATTCCTACGGGGCACAACCGGCAATTATTAAATTCTCCACCAAGATCAATTTTCAACCGTCTGGTGCTTCATGAATTAAAAAGGACGCCATCTACATGTCACTACTAAAGCCAAGTCCTGGATTGGTCAAAGTTCAACTCTGGTTTAACTTACGATGACAGCGGGTTTCGTACGTAGAGACCTAAAACGGTCTTACAGGTATGCATGGCTACAGAGGAACATGAGAGTTTGGAAAGCAGAAGCCCAAAAAGTTGTTTTACCAGACTTTTTATTGGACGTTTGCACAGGGCGGTGTGTAAAATAAAGCAGAATAATGCTTAGGGAATCTGATATATTTGGAGAAAATTGTATGGCAAAAAATGTTCAAACTTTACCAAAATTCCTAAAGGTTGAATTTCCATAGCACACATTGTGAAGTTCGGTAAATAGCAGAAAAGCTGCAACAAAAATGTTTGGCTGAATCATTAGGGAAGACTTGTTTGTTTTTTAACAGTTTCATTTTTTTAGGATTTAAGAAAAAGAAACTGAAAACGTTTATTGTAAAACAAAGAATTTTTTATTGGAGAAACACAGCTTATTATTCGGTAGAACAAATCACTGATTGTGCAAATGACAAAAAACAAAAGAAAACAATGCTAAATGAAACATCTGGTGCAAAACGTCTGTGCACACCTTCCCTGTGGGTGAGCTCCATGGGTTTTTACTCAGCAGCAGACAATAAGGGCTCACCTTTAACCCTCAGAGAAAAATATAAAATCCTGCTGGTTGCTCGCCCGTCTGTGTGTTTCTGTGCACTGTCTGCATGTGTGCTCAGCCAGTCTATGTGTGTGTGTGTGCGTGCGTGCGTGTGGAGTGTAAAAGGAAAGGCTGCAGGCTTCATGTGTGTGCGAGTCTCTTTCTATGCCTCCCTTGGTGAATGCCTATTTCTGGATTGGTTGGAGGGTCAAGGTTTGGCCACTGACAGAGAAAAGCTGTGCTCCTATTGAAAAAAAAGGTGGGGGGTGGGGGGGTAGGAAAAAGCTTTTGCTCCCTTTTCAAAATAAGAAGAATAATGAACAGACATCAAGCTCTTAAAACCTTAACCCTTGCTCTGCCATTGAGCTTATGATCTCATGAATGGATTAAATCTGGTTATTTTTTTAGTCCCAATATGGTTTTGTTTGCACAGGAAGGAGGCTGTGTCAGACATAAATGTGAGATATTTATTGCTTTAAAGCTCTATAAACTAGAAGTGTTTTGTGCATTTGTGGAATATAATTAAATACACCAAAACCTTCAATATGAATGATTTTAATTAGTCGTCAACTGAACCCCGGCGGTCATTTCGGTTCTAAATCTGGCTTTTCTATATCGTGAGTCATGACCGTGGTGACTCACTGGGATTCATAACAGCAATGGTGATATCGCAGGGAAACTCTCAGAGCTGGGGAGCGCATTCGTCACGCTGAGCACAAACACACCCTCACAGCAAAATGTCCAGTAACTAGGTCGTTCCACAGAGTTAGATTCACCACGTAAGCTGCAAAATTGCACTTTTTCTTCCCCAGCTGTTACTAGAAATGGTCTAAACACAGATAAACTTAAAACATTTACATCATGTTTCTCTAGTGTTCAAATAAACCTTTGTATGCAGAACTATGAATATATTTTTCTACATTTTGATATAAAAATTCCCAACCTCCTATTTACAATATAAAGAAATTTGACTCATTGTTTTTCTCATTTTACATAATTTATTTCATAAACCAATAAAAACAGGAACCTCCTGAATAAAAATCATCGCAGGTTTTTAAATCTGTGTTCACACATGCATAAATAGGATGAAAAACAAGTTTAGCTTCTGAGACAAACAGGTTTGTGTACTTATGACCTCTGGAGAATCAATGGAAAACTTTCTGTAATCCTATTGTTCTGTTAAAACCAGTCTAACAAAGGAAATTATGGGCTTGATTTTCTTTTCAACAGAAAGTGCTGTCTAATGGTGCTTTCTGGCAGAGAAAATGTGGTGCACTCAGTTTGAATGAGCAGAGCTTGTTAAAAAAGATTAAAATCTTTCCTTTTGTTTGTTTTCTGACTAAACTAATGGCGCCCGATGTTACAACAGTTATTATTTTCTCAACAGAATTCCCTTAAAAGAAGCATCCACGTCACAAAAAAAAAAACATAAAAAGAAAGAAAGGATAGTACGATGGTTGATGTTGATGATTTGGCTTCGTGGTAGAGTGTCCGCCCAAAGACCTGAAGGTCATGAGTTGAATAAACAGTCCAGTCATTGCAAGGACTAAAAATGGGAGCCAGTGCCTCCCTGCTGCTGGTTAACCCACCAAATTGTTCTTGCAGCTCACCGCTCTCCAAAGGGATGGGTTAAATGCGGAGAACAAATTTCACATACCTAGAAGTGTGACAGGTAATCAGATTTTAACTTTTCTTTTCCATCCTAAGACGCTTGGCACAAGTCACCTTTTCTTCTGTTTTCCCTCTTTGGTCGCACCAAAAGTCCATGTGCCTTCTCACTGCAGTAAACTGCACCAGAGTTCACCGGTAGCAAAGACTCTTATTTTGAAGTTATCATGAAAATGTCTTTCATGATAACTTCAAATTCAATGAAAAGCTCCTGTTCACTCTACAACAAGATTCACCTCACAATCAGCTAAACATGTCAACCCCACTCAGATGAGGCATCTTCAGACATAAATTTTTATTGTCCAGTAATCTTGTTAAAGAAGTGAATTTGAAATACAAAAACTTTGACTGTAAAACATGTGCCAAAAAATACAAAAAAGTAATGTTTATGTCTTTGCAGCCAACAATTACTTTTTAAAATCTGTAACTAAATTAGATTTTGCATTTCTACAATTTCAACATCTTTTTGCTGTTGTGTCATAATTATTGATGACAAGTGACCAACTTCGACTCTTTTTCTTGGTTTGGTTTCATTTAGTTTGGTACATTCCTGAATTTAGGTCATCTATTGGTCTTGTTGACTCCTCAGCCTGGTTCCCTGAGTTTTCTGTTACCTGTCATCATGGGTTTCTCATTGCATATACCAAAGCTGCTTCCTGTTTGCTGATAATCCCTCAGTAAATGTAAGGCCGTGGTTTGGGTTCCTCTGGTTGGGTTTTCGTTTCCCTGAGTTTCAGATTTCACGTTCGCCGTCCTGCACTTTGGTCCTTTTCCAACCTCTATCGCTGACACACGTCAAAAGATCCATCAGATGAAGTGCAAGTAAAGGACTTCTACGGTTTTGTTTTTTTTAATTCATTTCATGGAGTTATTTTGAGTTTTCTTCCGTGTGTTTGGCGCCAGATAAAATAGACTTTAATGATTGTGGTAGAACATGACAGAAGGTACTTCCGAAGATCACCTCTGCAACCCATAACCCCCTTTTTATTACATTTTTAACAAATTCTAGCAACAGCTGTACTTGTTTTGTTGCACAAGGACCAGAATAGAGATATGGGTGCAAACCGACCTTCTTGATCATGAGAGAAGGAAGAAAAGATGATGCAAAAGAGGGGGGACAGAGATGAACTGAAAGCCATTTTGCCTGACGGAGCTGAACATCAGTGTTAATCAATTCAAGGTCACCTGAAAGGATCTCAGATTCTTCCCTGTTAGACTGCAGATTAAAATAAGCAGAATTTAAATGACAAATGCTGTCAGATTTCCAGCCCTGCTTGGGCTGCTGAGCCAAGTACAAATCCTAATTGCCATCAATCCTGAAGCTGGCATCACCTGGCAGAAATGTTCAGCAGAAATAATTGCAACTGGCATGAAAATACCATAAAAATCATAAAAACTGAAAAATTCTTATTTTTGCCTCTCCTGTTTGGGGTGTATTTTCTGGCATTAGTCAATAGCACGGTCTGGGTGTGTTCTAGGTACGGCTGAGGTGACGTTTCTGAGCCCTTCATTTCATTCCAGAACCGGCAGATTATAATAAGATGATGAATTTTAATGCAGCATTCAGCCGCATTCTCCTTTTCTGAGCTTGCTGCCAGCGAATAAAACCCAGGCACTGTTTGATAAAGTAAATTCATAACTTGGTTAGTGATTTGCATTAACTCAGCTGTGATGGATGGACTCGAAACAAGCGCTGGAAAAATTGTTACCACGGGGCGTCCTGACAGTTTGTCCCAGTTTGCACGTTCAGTGTGAAAATCATCTCTATATGCACCACACTGGTTTAGTTGGACAAAAAACCTCTAGCTGTAAATCCAGAGCTGCTCCAGGCCCGGTTGAAGCTCTGAAAAATGTTTTTGCGGATATCTTTGAGTGTGCACTGGAGCATCTGCATGTCGGTGCACCGGCTATATGTGACTTTTTTTAGGAAGGAAAGAAACGAGACTTTGAGGAGAGACTCAGAGGGAGAAGCGGTGATTCTCAGCGGAGTTGTTTTGGTCATGGTGCTTGAACACTCTGATTAATGCTCATATAGAGACACCAGATGGAAAAGGAGAGAATGAAAGGGCTGAGAGGGAAATGTGAGGAGAAGAGCACCGTGGAAGAAGATGATCAGAGAGAAAGAGCGGGACGTTGAACAGAAGCAGGCGGACAGAAAACACATGGAGATGAGGATGGAGAAACTCAAACTGCACACCAACCAAACCAGAAAAGTTGGTGTCTGAATTATTGGATGGCAAAATAATACTTTCTTGTTTATAAAATACTTAACAAGCTCGTTTCACCTTTAAACCACTGACAAAACTTGTCAACAGAACCTGCACCATCTGTTTTAACCCAATACAGCCATATGTATCATATTTGATACAAGCATGTCTGAGACTCTCATCTCATTGACATGATCCAAACAAAACCCAAACTAAGTATGTGACTTAGTCCATGTTTTTGGTCCTTTAGTTCATCATTATTCCACTAGGGGCAGCATATAGACTTTTCCTTTTCATTTTAAAATGACTCCTTCCATGGAACACTGTTGGCGGGCAATGTTTTGCTAATTTTCAAAACTTTATAGTGCAACTTTTGTGCTATTTATTTTTTCAAATAACTAATACCTATACTGAAAGAGTGCAAATTTTGTTGATAGTGAATTCTTAATATTACAGTAACACCATGTTAAAAAATGTGTGGATACGATCTGAGACAGTTGGTAAATCAGGTGCTTTTTGTCTGCACACTCATGTCAGTATTTTTGCATCTTAAACTATGTATTAAACAAAACCTATTAAATCACCCAACGTCTCACAACTGATACTATCGATACCTCATTAAAAAAGGATTTCACTGAATTGGGTTAATAAAACATCTTCATTCCAAAAATTTTACATTTTTCTTTATGCAGTGGGCTTTACATAGTTACGTGGCTTCTTAGTGATATTCATACATAAAGATAGAGCTGCTAAAACAGGTAAAGATTAGGAAAAAGTACATGAATCCCAACCACCACCTCATCCTTATGACTATGATCCTAATCAGTGTCCACTAAATGAAATCATGTGAAAAATGAGAAAAGGTTATCTTAAAGCGGATAAATTCATGAAGCAAAGATCACACCATCAGGCAGGACACTTTTGACACTACAGACATGACATATTGTAGTTTAACTCACCAGTTTTTTACTTCCTTTGAGCTAAATCTCCCAGCAATTACATGTGTTGAGGCCACTTTAGCGGTAAAACCAAATCCGTTGTGTTTCCAAAACCCCCTTTCTAATTGTATTCTTGTATTTTCATCATTATATCCTAAGAATTTTAATCTTTAAGTTTGAAATATTTGCTGAGTTGGAGACACCAGTAA
Source organism: Oryzias latipes (assembly GCF_053564925.1). Classification (NCBI taxonomy): domain Eukaryota; kingdom Metazoa; phylum Chordata; class Actinopteri; order Beloniformes; family Adrianichthyidae; genus Oryzias; species Oryzias latipes. The sequence continues at coordinate 25,688,221 of NC_136258.1, forward strand.
AGTCCTGTCAATTCTACTTTATAAAATGCAGAACAACAAGAGTTTTTTTTTTTACTGTAAGAGTAAGGGTTGATGGGGTTTCCACAACTAAAAAACAAACAAAATAAACATTCCCTGTAAAACTGGTCTGACGTTGGTCCAAATAATATGACAAGTTCCTCTCAAAACACTTAAATTATACCACACTTACAGGAAATATAATTGCTTGTGATGTGTTTAAGGCAATCAGTTTTGTCAAAGTTTACTGCAAAACTTCAAAACAGTTGAAGGACTTTGAAGAGACTTTCAAGAAAATCTCACAAACTTGCATATCTAAAGGAAATGTGTCCAGAGTAAGTCACATGCTGACATGCTTACAAAGCAAGAGAGCCTCCTGCAGAATCACACAAGACTGCAAAGTAGAAAAGCTGTTGAAAAATTGATTTAGAAGAAAAACTGTGTCTGCAGCAACTGGTAAAAAAAAAAAAAAAACAACCACTACAAAAAGAAGATAGATTTTGCATCAACGTTAACAACCCATTTTGCTGATTATTTCTTCTAAAACTGGACTAAAAGTACCATAATAAACTGTTCCGACAACCATTTAAATGAAAATAAACCAATTTCTTGGCAGATACTGAGAATAAACTCATTGTCACAGTGTGTTGAAATTATCATTTATATTATCAATTGAACTGATGGTCCACATGGTGTTGTCAGTAATAGAGATTTAAAAGCACTAGAATAAGAAAATTTTAAATGAGGAAACAGCAGCAGAGATGATTGCTTTAGTCTTCAGTTGGTGTAATTAGTGAGTGCACCTACTGTGCTGTGTAGAAGGAACCAGGCAATTGTTTTAGGTTCATTAAAATGCTCAAAAAGTTTAATTTTAACGGTGAAGTTAAGTCTTTTTTTCTTTTATTCCCAATGAATATATAGTTAGTAGCGGCCTGCATGGTGGAGTGTTGGTTTGCACCCTCATCTCACAGCGAGAAGGTAGTTTGAACCCGACTAGTACTTTTCTGTGTGGAGTTTCCATGTTCTTTCCCATGCATGTGTTGGTTTTCTCTGAGCGGTCCAGCTTCTTCCCACAGTCCAAAACCATGCACTGTAGGTCAGTTCTTGGTGAATCTTAATTGTTTCTAGGTCTGCAATAGGCGGGGAAACCATCCACGGTGTACCCCATCTTTGCCCGACAGTGGCTGTGAAAGGCTCCAGGACCCAGTGACCCCAAAAGGGATTAAACAGGTTTAGAGAATGGATGGATATTATCAGTAGCGGTGGATGCAGTTTATTTTCTTGGACAAAAACAGGAATGTGCGCAATTAAAGGTAAACTTGTTTACCTCCCAAATCAGTTAATGTTTTAATTGGCCATGAGTCTGCAGAAAAAAAACATTAAGTGTTTATTTGACATGGTGTACTGTGCTGCCAGCAATGATTCATGTTCCAGGGGAATGAATAGCTGTGAAGAGCACCGTTAATGATTGAAAGAAGCCTTTAAACAGTCTGGATGAAAACAATTATTTGCAAAACTCACTGTTATGCCTATTTTTTTGGGAACATTTTGAACCACTATAATTGTGTATTTTCTTTTTCTAACTTTGTGTCTTTTAAAAAAAAAGGCTTTGCTGTATCTGTGAGACATCTGTAAATTCAATTCCTAATACAACCCAGGGCTCCACAATGAAGAGATCCAAAAAAGTAGAAATCAGATTTTCCATATCTGCACACAATTCCAAACCAAAGGTGATTTATTATAAAAAGGAGATGCAGAGTCATGGTTGTAAATCTGCAAAGGTTTTTGCATCTTGTCCAATTTGTCATTGCATATTTTACTATTAGGCCGCATAAATGTGAGTCCAGAACTAAAGAAAGCTAGTAGGACATAAAAAGGATGGATGTGTAAAATTTTTTGTTATTGTCGCTGAGTGTCAAGCATGCATTTCTCCACCATGGATTATGTAGAACAAAACACGCATTCATTTTCCTTTTGAGCATGAGGAAATTTTGCCATTTTGGTTATCCAATAACTTCAATGACAGAGAAAGAGAAAAAGAAAGAGCGCACTGAATACTCTGAAAATGTTCTTTTTACAAAAATGTCCCGCACAAATGTCTACAGTTATGACAAAAGATAGAAATTCTTATTTTAAGTGTTAAGTTAAAGTGTTTTACAAAAGAAAAAACAACTTTGTATTACCATAATTTAATAAGTATTTCAAAAATGAATTTCTGGAAGAACGCAGCTTGAAATGGAAAAGTGGCTTTATGTGTTAAAGATTGTTTTCAATTTTTATGAACTTTTAAGGTCATGGGCTGGATTCTGGATGGAAGCTTGGCTGATTTCTTGATTTATCAGAATCACTCTTTGCTTCTTTTAAGGATTATTTATTCCTGCTATTGCTTATCATTATGAAAACATAACAATCGCGGTAAGAATGATTATTTTAGATGTTTTAACTTTGTTTTGTGAGAGTTCAATGCGTGGTCAGTAAAAAAAAAAAACGTCTTAAAAGATTAGGATGCACATTGCTCCAAAAAAGATTTTAATCTGGCTTTTTGCCCTCTGAAATGAATTAGAATATATAATACTATAATTTAATTAGCCACTGGAGGGAGGACAGCCATGGACAATCCAGCCAAAGGCCAAAGCCAAAAAGTCTGATTGTATGAAAATAAACCTCTTCCATTTGGAAAATGCTGCAGGGAATTTAATTCACTGTGTTTTTCATGTCATGAAACAGTTTCTTTCTAAGTGTGCTTGATACGGCCGACTTTCAAATTATTTTTAAAGTACCTGTTCCGAGGGAAGATTCAACAAAGAGCATATGCAAAGGGGTTCATTATCTTACCAAAATGGGTTCAAGCCTGAAGAATAATTTTTGGCTCAGAATTAAGCAGAAGAAGTAATGTTTCCAAAGGAAAAAATAAAAAGAAAGAGAAGGGGAAAGAGGAGAAGAGGAGGAGGGAGGAGGAGGAAGAAGAAGAAGGGAGTTTGTGAGATCAGAAGAAGGCGAGAAGATGAGAAGAGAGCGTTTGGGTACGGTGGGATTACTCCGAGATATGGTGAGCGGGCTACAGGAATACAGAGACAAGAAGAGGAGACTCTTTGACAGCTTCACCTCATTTTTATTTGCAGTGAACAGATAATGTGTTTGACTTGCAACTTGAGGTCAAATCTGTTTTAATAAATAAACTGAACAATAAAGGAACTTGCACCGTTCATTTTCAAAATCAGACGCTCTTGTGCGGTCGAGTCATCCCCTCCGCTCTTTTATTAGCCCAGCTTGCTGTAGGTCCTGCTGTGGGGATGACCTGCAGACTCTCACATCACCTCTTTTGTCTCGTCAGCTTCTTCCTTGAGGTTTGGGGAGCTTCAAACAACTGACCGACTTAATATTAGCAGAGTGTCTGGCTGCAGATCAAGCCAGAGTTCGATCGGGGCAGTGCAGGAGATGTCCAAGTGAGCTCAGGTGTGCCTGAAGCAGGTAATTCTCTGCAGGGTTTATGCAGGTTACTGTTCAAGACACTCTTTATGAAGCCAGAACAAACTCACAGTCTGAGTGCATTTCTGAATTATAATTATAACTTATATAAATTCCTTATAATTTTTTATGAGATTTCAACACAAAACAACTGCAATTATATCTTTTATATAAACAAAAGACTTTCTCAAAAGAAGTTTGATGGAAAATCTAAGCCATGACTTGATCATTTTTAATCTTCATGAGCTTGTTTTCTTTTATTTAGCTGTTGTAACAACGATTCAGAATTGGTAAATAACAAATATCAGGAACTTTCATTGGAATTGAAATTTGTTTATTTTAAACAATCAAAACAAATTAGGGGGAAAAACCAAAATATAAATATATTAAAATATATAAAAAATGTAAAGATATGTATACATCAATAAATCTAATAAATTCAGTTATAAATTGAAAAGAAAAGAAAGTAAAGAAATGCGGATCTTTCCTACATCTACTTACACATTCATTACTCTTTATCAATAATAGACATGTTTGCACTCATATTTTCCTTTATACATGCAGTACATGAAACATTAAATCCATTAAATGTAATAATTATCAAATAGATTTTTGTTATTTTCTTAAATTGGAGTGGGAAGAAGCAAAATTATATAAGCCTACCTCTCAGTTTGCAGTCCAATAACAATTTGAGCATCAAGTACAGATTATATTTAAAAGTTTTACAATAATTAAGGATAACTTTATGATTTCCTCTTCAGATTATACCTTTTCTGTGAGTTCTAGTAGAGTTCTGTGTATTGAAATGCTTGCTTGTTATTGCAGCATTATCTGCTTATTTAACACTCAATTTCTATTTGTAAAGGTATGAATCCATATTACTCTACAGAGCCATAATTATCCACAAGTCACTAGTTTTGTGCACATTAAAGTTATTTACTAATAGTTTACTAATAGTTACTTATAGTTAAAAGTGACCATCATTCATCCCTTATTTTTTACTCACCACAATAGCAATCTTCATGTAAAACTGTGCCAAATTAACACCTAAACTGAAATTAACATGCAAGAGAATCTTTCTGTGGAAGGAAAGTACATCATCTTTGAAAAGCCTTTGGATTCTTCCTGTAAAGTCAGCAGATACTTTGTGTTTCTGTGCTCCAGCTTTTTCCAGCCTTTTTGCCCCTGATTACTCATTTCCGAACAAGAAGTCTCGACCAGCGAACGTAAACATGGCTACAATTAAAATTACAGAAGAAAAAGAAAAAAGGTACAAAGCAGACACTTTCCATTTGCAGTCCTTTGGCTTATGGACTTTAGAATATAATTAAATCTGTAAAGAGAAACGGCAAAGAAAAGAAAAGCAGTGAACTCCAGAGGCAGAAAAGAGGGCAACAAAGTCGACCTTCACTCCCATGCTGAACGGCGAGGCACTTATCCCTGTCCTAATGTGGTACGACTTCTGTTTGAACGCACATGCTTCTGTGTGCACGAATATTTTGATTTTTGTTGACATGCCAATATTTGCCTGTGTGAAACCGTGCAAACATGCTGTGTATCCTAACTAAACTCCATTCAAGTGTTTAATTACTCATTAGAGATCCTGCAAAGCGATCCATACCTCCCCGCTCGCCGGCTCGCCGCGTCCTTTCCAACCCACAGAGGCTCCAGCATTTTAACCCAGACTATCTGGATTAGCTCACGTCCTCAATCTGGATCAACTCATCCATTTTAGATGAAGATCCTTCAACCAGCGGCTGATGCCAAAGCAGCACGGACAGTAATTGAGTGACTCGGTTTGGCACAGTGCCAGTTTGGGCACACTTTGGGAGAATAAGGGAGTGAGTTTGGCTCATCGCTCAGCCGGAAGGCCAACAAGACAAACGGCGTTTTTTACTGAATCAGGTTGGTCGTATCACCATGTCCCATCTTTATCTGTCGATTATAGGAAGATTACCTGAAGTCATGAGAGAATATAAGTTAATTACAATTTAAGTGGAAATAAAAGCATACTTTTTGAGTGATTGTTATGAGTTAAAACTGTAAAGATTAAGCTACCACAGCACAGGGTTCCATCGGATTCATGGAGTCCTTAAAAATATCTGTACTTTAAATTACTTCAAAGACAAATATATACTTTTTTATCTTGCTGCAACTATTAATCACACTTAGATCAAACTGTGGTCTTTTTAAATTTAATTTTATGTGCTGAAATTTGTTAAAATACATGTTTTTCTGTGAGGTTGTATTTAATTGATTCTAAGCTACATGAAGTGCTAACATCTGATCAACAAACTTCATTACAACTTTAAGAGATTAAAAAAAAACAACATACTCCATCAAACACTCACCAGTGAAAAAATTTAAGCCAAACATGTTTGTAACGACAGGACACCTTCTGAACTCAGAGCTGCCTCAGTTCTCGGTTTAAAACCGAGCCATGCGTTGTACGCCATTGAACCAAATCGTTGGGAAAGGGATTCTTTGCCGCATATGTCTATGTTGAAAGTGTCAAACACGTGTTGTGTTCAATTTCAGAAGGATATATCATTTATCGTTTTAAGAAATTACGCCGCCCTAGTATGAGCCAACTGGTAGGATTTTCATCATTGTTCCTTGCTTTGAGCAAATTACAAAAAGGATTTTTTCTGAATGTTTTGTTTTTTTATTTTAGTCATGTAACAAACCGAAACAAATCCAAATCCTCTAAAATCCCTTTTTTTTCACATTTTCAGGAATTGTAAATTCTCAGAGCTGATGTTTGTCAGCACTAAAACACACACCCAGATCCTTAAAGACCCACTCTGATTATCTTTTGATTTATTGTAAAAGCCTTACCAGTTGTCTTTTAATTATGAATATGCCTTTTTTTAAGGAAAAATCGAGAGCATAGTTTCTACTCATAGTTTCCCCTTAGTTAATTATTTTTTGCATCACAAGTACAGTCTTTTTCAATCAGCATTTATTTCATCTTCTCCTGATTTACAACAATTTGAATTAAGAAATAATCAGAAATATAACTCGCTTAATTTTCTTTATATATGTCTTCTATCATCAGAAAAATGCCACAAGAACATGTTAAAATTAGCAAAAGCCGATCTTCAACAGGTTGGGTCGTTTAGATCAGCAAACAGAAGTTTTGATCAGCATCCCCTGGTGGTAGTTAAGGGGTGTACATAGTTTTTTTTAACATTTCTGTTTACGTTTTCCAAATGTATCCACATCAGAGGTTTGTAATGTTTATATGCAACACAGCCTGTGACTGAATTCGAGTTTGGTTGCTTTTCCACATGGAGTCTGCTGCTCCAGGTCAAATGTCAACAAGACACTTAATGAGGGATAAAAGTTTCAGCCTTTTGAGCTTCATAAAATATTAGCGCTCCATTTGTTTGACAGCACTGAAGTGTCTCCTGCTCTGGAAGAAGCCTGAAGAATGCATGAGCGTTCGTGAAAACCAAAATAAATCACCCGCTCGCTGGTTGCTGTAAACAGTGACAGAGTGGGCGCGCGACACTACTGCAGGTCTCCGTCCTTGTGAGGAGATTCCCGCTTGGCCTTCAGCCATCAGCTCGTCCGTTTGCGAGTCGCTTTGAGCCAACCTTGTCGATACCGATACAGCCCTGCTACTGCAAGGAGCCAAATCCAATCCTACAAGCTGGCGAATGGCCCTCACAAACGAGAAGATGGATACAGGCGTATCATGTCTGTCAGCCTGTCAAACGCAGCCAACAAGCTCTGCTCTCATCCACCAGACTCCCTCCTGCCTGTCCATCCATCCATCAGAGGCTTTGTGGCTCTGTTTCACGCTGTCTGTCTCTCTTCCGGTGCGTTGTTTCTTTTCTTTCAGGTTTGTGTTTCAGCCGCCACATCACCAAAGTGACAGTTTTGCTTTTGGGGGGCCCAGAGATATGTATTTTCTTTTTCTCCACACTGGTTTGTTATGCTAATTCCGTTGTGTTCGCGTCTGATGGAGAGAATTTATGTGTGCATACAGGAAGTCTGTGAATTTTTAAAAAATTTGGCACAGGTGGTGCCTAATCCATAGGGGGGCGCATGTTTCCTGTTTTGAAGAAACGCATAATAATCCTTCAGATGTGCTGAATGTCAACGCAGCGATCTATGGGCGACATTATTTATGGTGACAGAAGTGGCGCTTGTCAAAAAAAAAAAGCCCTAACAGGCTGAATAACAAGGGGTTTGTGTGGGATGAACACTGTGATAGGGTTTTGTGTTATTTTTGCCTCCACTTCTCGTTGTTTACACGTGTTTACACGTGAGGATCAAGAGCTTATTTACATAATTAAACATGTGCATCTGTTGTTTTCAAATTCCAGCATTTCCCCGTCTGATCATTCGGTTCTTTCCTGCGTCTCGAGTGTCAGTGGATTCTGTCGGAACGTGTCGTTCCGTGTTATTAGATCTCGCTGAGCTTGTATTCCGCTGTGGCCTAATCATGCACACGTACCGGTGAATGCATATGTGTTTTCTGAATGTTTGTGTAAAAAGAGGTAATATTTATCCTCCTCATCAGGGGTAGCAGCCCTGCAGGGAGCCCGGGATAGACAACACCATCAGAGAGGAAGTCTTTATGCCGGGAGAAAAATGCTTTCAATATGCATTCAGATGAGAGAAAAGGGGAAACGATGAAGACTTTGCTTAAAACTTGTGCTTTTGCAGGAAAAAGGAAAACATTTACTTTTAAAAAAAAAGGTGAATTAGGGTTTAGAAATCTGAGAAACTGAGGTGGTTACTTTTGAAAACTGGGATAAAGTGACAGGAAGTAAATTCTAGATTTTTTTAAAATAAAATAAATTCATGCTCAAACAAGTACTTTCTAAAGACAAGAACTGTAATTTCCTTTCTAACAAGCCACGCCTCAAATTGGGCTTTGGAGCATAGCAAAAAGTGAGAGAAGAAGATGGGATAAAAGAGAGGGCAGCAAAATGAAGATGGAAGGACGGACGTGTACAAAGCAAAAGGCAAGAAGACTGAGAGAGACAAGAGCAGATGAAGATGGAGAGATGGAAATGGACAAAGAGTGCGAGGTTAATGTGGAGTTAATTTGCGAGAGGGACTGTTGCTACGGAGCAGAAAACTGCAGCCTAACTGATATAGTTTCGGCCTCCTAAAAGCCAAAATCAGCAGAAAACCAGAATTTTTTTAACACAAGATCTTCAACATCATGTGTTTTTGATTGGAGGATGCCGCACAGCATCCGTAGACACCTTTATTGTTCCATTTTTAAGTGTCCCAACTACAGTTAGAATAATCCCAATTAGAGTAGCTTGGCCCCCCAAAAAGCCAAAACAAGCAGAAAACCAACAATTTTTGACACTAGATGTTCAACATCATGTCCATCAGTCCAGTTCCCATGTATAGTCAATAGTTACATCCCATGAAGAATTCTACAGAAATAAATGTTCTTGTTGTTCCTTCAACACAGCCCTGACGATCAAGAGACGTTTGTTTGCATGAGGCTTGACACTCACTGGTAATTGTGTTTGTTACACGTGGCAAAACGTGTCGGATGATCTTTTTGCTTAAGGTAAATCCATCCTGCTGACATTGATGCCCTACTTAAAGCCTGACTTTTGTTTGCACAAATGTTTGCCAGATGAAACCCGCCTACATATTGCATCTTGCTTCTTGGAGTGCCGGAGAGATTTCAGTGCTCAGACAATCTCATTTAGTCCTTTGAACCTCCACTTTAACCAAAATCTCTTCATCAAGTGGAAAGCATTTAAGCCAGCGTGGATCTCAAGCCCTGAGCGTGAAGGCCACATTAGTGGGAGTGACAGACGGAGATTAAGTGAAGCTGGAGAAAACGAGACAGTTGTAGATGGAGATAGGAGTGATGCGAAGAGAGAAGGAGAAAAGAAAGAAGAAGAGACTGAAGATTCCTTTGATGTTTGTTGCTTGATTCGGCCGCCTGTTTAGGACGCGGGGAGGTACGGCAAACATCCGAGGCTTCTCCAACCACAAGCTTTGATCACAGTCGTGCTGAGAGATGAAGTTGATGACTGAATACTAAAGAGAAGCAGCACATTCGGGCGCATACATGATCACTACAGTACATGAGGAAAACTGTATGTACAGTACACAAAAATGCATAAAGATTCGCTCCCTTTTTTGGAAGAATTTCCCATTTGAACTGCCAAATCAAGGGGGAAAAAAAATCTATAAACGCTCATTTTTTCCAAATCAAAAACACATAAAACAGCAGTGCAACAATATTTTTTCGTTAAAACTGTTGTTTGATAGTCAAACCTTTTCTTGTCCTGTTTTTAATCCAATTATGTTGAACGTTTTGTGTGATTTACATTGAGTTTATGGAAATCCCTTTGTTTTAAACAGAGTTGTTGTTAAGTGCTATACAAATAAAGTTTGATTGATCTATTCCAATCCTTTTACTGATGCTTTTACATCTCACTTGATGCCTGAGAGCCAAGTCTTTGCTGCGTCAGAATAACCTCGTCTGACCCTCCAACTGTTCTGTGTCAGTGAGGAGAATCTGTGAAACATCAAGCGCTCAGAAACCGTAGATCCCGTCTTAAATTTCAGCACAGGTTTACTCACTGATGAATGCAAAAGCAAATGCTTCAAGCTGGAGCAGAAAAAGTGTTTCATTTCACTCTAAAACTAAATGTCTTCCGTAAGAACATTTCAGAGTTTGGAAACCTGATATCGTCAATCCCTTTATAATTAAAAAGTTTTGCTCTTCCTTGCAATTTTTTCTTGTGTCAACAGGCTGAAATACCAGGACACATCTTTCTCTGGTGATACAGAAAAATAATCAAACCCCATCACCTGCATGATAAGAAACATTTCCTATCTTGGTGATCAGAGTTTACACAAAACGAATCAAAGGATTAGAGGAGTTGCATGATTCATGCTTTGCTTTATTAGAATTCAACGTCCGCATGCCGCCTGTGTGGAATTTTATATCGTCGTGAAAGTTGTAAGGTTGTGTAACCATCTGCCAGGAAATAAACTAATGTTTTTGTGCAACCACATGGAATAGAAACCATTCTTGATAATCCTTTGATTATTGTTTTGAGGATAGATGTCCTCATTTTGTGAAGATGGTAAAAAAAAGCATATTAAAGAACATGTGAAAAAAGGAAACGTTTAGATTGTGTGGAGGTTTTAAAAGGGCAATAACAAATATGTAAAAGGAAATCTGTCTTTGGTGATCGGTTCAGTGCGGTTATAAGCATTCATGCACCAAAATGATATTCTATGATATTCTTGTTGATGCTACCTGCATTGTGTTTTGTCCTCCTCTTCTAATTGGTTCAGCAGCTGTGTACAGCGCTAGTACACAGCACTTGTTTGTATTGCTGGTTTTTCCCAGCACTCTAGTGCAGTGACTGAACAGTTGGTCCACTGATCCTGTGTTGGAAAACAGTGGGGATTCCCAATGTGTAAAGATTACAAATGCTTAGAAATACACTGTTTACACTCTGGATGGGGAACGATGAGATGAGAGCCCACATTGGTCACCAAAAATATCAGCTTTAAAAGAACAACTCTACGGTGGCTCTGAAGTGCAAATCACATAAAAAAAATAACTCGACACAAAAGAAATGTTAAAGTTTAAAAATCAAAACAAATTTCCAGAAACCAAAACATAAAAAACCCAAACATTGTGGAAAATAAAAGTAATTTCCGGAAACCAAAAGAAAGGGTTGAAAAATGAAACAAAATAAGAGAAGAAGAAAGCAGAAGAATGTCCAGCAATCACAAAACTTTAACAATGGCTGTGGCCAGACATGAAAAGAAACGTCTTCTGTCTGAAGATCTCACCGTGCCAAATAACGTCCAGTTGAAAAGATGAACAAGTAAAGTAATATATGTCCAACACAAGAGGCCTTCAGCTCTCATCTGTTTGCCCAGCTGTTGGACAGGACAAGTTAAAAACAAGAAAAGATGAACGAACATCATCCAATCAGTGATGTCCCATAATGCCTCCTTTTCCGCTTCCTTTTTTTATTATTATTTACTTTTACATTTTATTTTGATTTCTGGAAATGTTTATTTTTTATGAACAGTTTGGCTTTTTTAATCATTGTTGTGACCTTTAACCCTTCATCTGCCAGTTCAACTGAATGACAGAGCACATAAAAAAAACATATTATTAAAAAAATGGAATGTGTGTTTTACTCCCCAAAGACAATAAGCAGCAGAAAAAAACGTGTTTTTATTGATTTTGTCTTGGTTAGGTAGTTAAAGGGTTAATATGTTTTTGCCACCGCACTTTTCAGATGGGTGCTACATTTCTGATAAAAAGCAAAACTGCCATCACTGAGTTTTTTTCGGTACAATTCTAATCAAATTTGCATTTCAGTGTTGTGGTTTGACTGAAGATGCACAAAAACCTGCACGTTTACCCACAATCCATGGCGCCTGGTGTGATTTTTTTTTTTTCAGATGGAAACTTGCAGAAAGTGAGAGTGCATTCCCGTGTCTTTTTCCTTAGTGCAGTGTGTGTGTTTAATTCCAAATGACACACAAGCTCACGAGGGGCCACGAGGGGAAGGGGGGCACAAACTCAGAGCACAGAACCTGCACAGACACACACCTGCAGGTTTCCTTGCTTTAGTGTATTAGGAATGCAGACGGTGTCAGAGGAGCAGGGCAGGGCGCTTAGTAGCTTAATACAACCTAATGTATCCTGGCACATTAGCCCTTTCTTGGACCGAGCATCCTCACTCACCCACTTTAGCAAGCCCTCATTTAAGCAGCCACACACAAGTGCGAGTAAACACACTCTTCTTTGTGAGTGCTAATGTGAAACGGTAGTCGTCCATAAATTTATCAACGCAAAATTCATAGCTAGAGCTTCGTTTCTTTCCTCAGATTGAAATTCGTGGTGAAACAAATTAAAATAAAGTACAAATATGCTCCTCCTCCAGCTGCTCTTCCTCCAGCTGGCTTCCTCCTCCTCGTCCACTTCTCCTTCCTAGTCTGCATTTTCTCATTTAATGTAATCTCATTATCCCATGTTTCCCTGGCTTCTTTCTTTTGCTCTCCGTTGTTTCCTTTTCTTTTATGCTCATTCGCTTTCCACTCCTCCTGTACCTTTTGTCTCACTGCCCTGTTTTTTTTTTTTACATTTTTTTCATTCCTTGCAGTCCTTTTATTCCCATTCTTTGCTTGACTCTCACTGTTTCTCTCCATGCCTCTCTCCTTTGGTAGTTAATCAGACTTGATTGGGAGCAAAGAGAGCCCAGAGGAGCTCCCCAGTGGATCAATGCCTCTAAATGATCTGTTCAAGGATCCCTTTAGAAGCAGCAAAACGTGCTCTGATAGGGCACTGAAGCATGAAGGCGCTCATTTCACATCTAACTCACTTCCTGATTTGCCCTCTGGGAGAGAGATAGCGCCACCATTATACAGATAATTTGCCCCAAAGCTACTAAACAAAAGTGCTTAGACCAAAATGTCTTCATTCCAGGCAATCAATTACTGTCAAGGTGAGAGGAAAATGATGAATTTGTTTAAAAAGCCCCATCTGCATCTGTGAACGCCATGTGAAAGGGCGAGATTGTCTGGATTTGTTTATGCTCATTTATTTGATTGAGGACATTTTTTCTGCCTCCAAGATTTGCAGAGCTTCATGAAACAAGATCTGATAACTTGCCGCAGCAGAATTTTAAATGTGTGTGATGTGGTACATGCAAAATTAAATTGATCGTTTAGCTACGGACGGCAGTGATGATGATAAGAGATGGCGCTGCTGCTGGCATCCAGGCACATGTCCAAAAAGACATTTGATGTTTTTCTGATGAATTCAAATCAGTTTGTGGAAAATTGTACAGAGAAATGTCTGAGAATGAAACAGGAAATTCCAATTGCTGTCTTTAGTGTTGTGCTATCAAACAGACTATCGTGTGCTTGAAAATGCTGATCCATCCAACCAGTGCTGCATACAGTCTTACATTCAATCAGTCAACTTATCCATCCATTAATTCCTACATCTGTCTGCCCATTTGTCCTTTGGTCCACTCTTCTGTTTGTCCATCCATCCATCCATCCATCCATCCATCCATCCATCCATCCATCCATCCATCCATCCAACTTTCCGTTTGGATGAGCGCTTACCTCCTAAAGGACTATGTTTTGTTTTGTATTTTTATTAGTTTTTTTAGTCTTTCAACTAGTGAGCTAACCTCCAGAAGAAGCCCTTTTGCTGCAGTGCTGTGCCATTGACAAGGTTTTTTGATCGCATGATTTTCTGCAATTCATCCCATTGCTAACTGTAAAATCAAACGATGCATTTCAATGTGTTAGATTGCAAAACAACATAAACAGCTCATGTTTCATGTTTACAGTGTATCTAACCATGTTAGCTGGTTTAGGTGTCCCTGTTGGAGACAAATTTGTCAAATAAAACCACAGCTCAAATTCTCTTTAAATTAAGCTTTTTAGTTTGCCGGTGTTTTACTTGCATTAAAAAACTGAAATGATCAAATGCATGTTGGATGCATATTTGGCAAACTGCATATTTCGTCTTTTCAAAATAAAAGTGAAGCTTTTTTTTATCAGACTTGAAACTGTGTTTTTATTCTAAAGCTTCCTTATTAACAGAGTAAAAGTGCTTTCTTTAATGCTCACTATTTAAATAAAAAGTCTGATCACATTTGAATCATTTTTCAGAAGTGCAAATCTGCAGCAAAATGGGATTTTTGTCTTTGTGAATTAAAAACTCTGTAACAAAAATGTTTGGTTCCTTTAGATAAAAGATGATGCTTTCTTCTTGATGGTGGTGACTCTCAATCGCCGTTTTTAAGTGAGTCATAAACTCCAAACTGTCATGTTAAACACGAATGGTAAAGCTGATAAAGAAAATAAAAATCCGGTCCCAACAATCTGCTGTAGCATTTAGAGGCAAGAAGCAAAATATTTTTACCAAACTTGAAGTGTGTTAAGATAATTTTCTGTGTTAATTCAGTGAATAGCATGGGATTGACGCATTAACGTGTCAAGCTCTACTATTTTTACATTTACATTCACATTTACTCTTTATTGTGTAGAATAGTTGCAGGTGTCTTTGATCATCTGCTCTGGGGAGGCTGTGGAACAGAGAGGTTGACCTTTGATTGTTTCTTCTTTGCTCTGCCCACCCATGTGTCAAAGTGTCCTTGGGCAAGGCACTGAACAATACATTTCTCCTGGTTAGTGCTTGAAGGGCAGTTCTGCCGCCATCGCTGTATGAATGTGTGTAACTAAGAGAAGGGTGTGTGACTTGTAGAGGTCTTAGGGCCTTTGAGAGGGTGGGTAAGTGCTTCAGAAAGACGCTATTTACCATTTGGAGTCACAGTCACCTGTTCTCAGTACAGATATTGTGCTGAACGTCCTTCGATCTCCAGATGCTTTAACTTAGCTTTTTTTGGTCTTTATGAGCTGATCTGGGACACGAGGATTACAACATCTTTAATAATTTAGCACAGTTTGATGTTTCTGATTTTTTTTAATGTCTTGAAATGCTTTCCTGTTTACCGGAACTTTGTAAATAAACTAAATTGAACTGAAGCCCACACGAAAAAGGAGCACAGATATTAACCTGACTGATTTTTACTGAGCTGACTTTTAATTACAACAATCAATTACAGCATCCTCGTAACTTTTGATCTCAATCTAGATTGATTAGTAGATCCTTAGATGATTAAATCCATCCATGTAAAGCAATAACACAGTTTTAGCACAAGTAAATTACATAAAAAATCTGTATTTTAACTGGGATTTAGACTGAAACAACAGTGGGATCTGTTCCTATTATACAGAACAGACTGTTTTACAGGTTGGGTCTGTCATCTGTGTCTTTAAGCATGGACCAAATAAAAATGATTTGTGGACCCCAGTGTCCTGGCTGGAGCATAAATCTACAGAACTGCAAGTCTGTAAAGCCTACAGGCTTCAAACTAAGGTGAGATCGACACCAACATGCAAAAAAGTTACTGTATTAAACACAGCAGGTATAGTGCAATGTTTATATATAGCAAGGTTTACTGCAGATGAGAGAAATTTGCCCTCCAGACATTTTCGTGAGAAGTAGAGACAAACAAAATGTCCCCCCCTTTTCTATAGGAAGCCAGTTTTCCCTACTAAAGTCATGTGGGAAAAGCAGACAGAAGCCTTAAATTTGAAAAAAAAAGAAGGTTTTGTTTGAGTATAAAGGGAAGAATGACATCCTCCAACAGGAGGTGGTCCAGATTGAACATTGGTGCTGCAGAGGCAACCTTTAACTGAGCACTTCAAAAACAATAGACACCTCAGAAAGAGGGCAAACATCAAAGCTCACATCAACCCTTAGTCCTTCAAATCCTCAGCATGTGCAGCAGTGGCTGGGGATGTCAGCTCCAACCACATCATCAAATGGGGGCATCGGAGACTGTGTTTCCTCTTAAGACCTCTGCAAGAACCAAAAGTAAAGTGCATTATTATATAATCTGTCTTAGGAAATGGAAGCTGTGAAAATAAATTGTCATTGAAGTCTCCAGCCTTATTTTTAAGTGATTCTCTCATATTAACATAAAGTATACTGTGTAGATAGAGCCCCTTTAATCAGTCAGGCATGCTTACCACCCACTTCCTTCTCCAGCTTCTTTCCCTCTGGGAGATGAGACATGTCTATCAACTGAAGCAACTGCGTTTAAAAATAGCATGCAGTATGTACAAAAGTGACTGCAGCACTGGCGAGAACATGACCTTGGGAGATGATGGGAGAAGATATCACAGTTATGTTTATGCTTTCTATCACTTAGTCTGCGATGGAAATGAGCAACCAGGCAATACTAACCTAACTAAGCACAGCATGGCTTTTATGCAAATCTCCATTTGTTACACCGGTATATTTTGAGCATTTTACAAGTTGTTAAGATTAGTCACTAAGTCAAGTCCAAGACAGAAATATCTGTTTTCCTGATTAAGAAGTTAAAAAAATGTACAACTTTGTTTTAGTCAACAGCTAAATCGTACGGAAGCCGCCAACGGCCTACTTTCCTTTTTATTTTGCCCGTTTTCTCGTGATAACGACATCTACTATGACGTTCTTACAATTATGTGTGTTTTCTTTCACTTTCCTTTTGTTTTATTCTTCTTAATATATGAGCAAAACATTAGTGATTGTAATGTTCAGTAGGAGTCTGTTATTTCATGTTTTTCTCTGACTGACTGCAAAAATGGTGGATGTAATATAACTAAAAATGTGTTAAAGTCGGACTTTCAAAAAATCATGAAGTAATGAATAATGGATGATTAATTATCGCTAATTAATCACTGATTAATATTTTGGATGTTTTTTTGGTGGGTCTGGTGGTTTTGGATGATGTTTGGGCTGGAAAACCACACTTCTATCTGGCAACACTCGCAGAGAATGAATGATGATTCAATTTTTTCTTTTTAAAGTGGTCAAATGAAGCATAGTGGTCTATGGAGCTGTGAAAAGATGAAAAGGCAAAGAGAAAGCAAGACACTTGTTACCAAACTTCCAAAGGTGCTGGAAGACAGATAAAACAAGAAAAACAAGAACAGAATAAAAAAGCTCTAAAAGAAGGTAAAACAAAGTAAAGGATGAGAAGAGTGGAAGAAAAGTAGAGGAAAGGTAAAAGGAGGGGAAGAAAATGGTAACTTTGAAAATATTTCTTTTTATTTATTTATTGTTCCTTCATTCAAGTGTTTTTGTTTTGCCCTCTATCTTCTGACAAATTAAAGAAAAGACAGAAAATTGTAATTTGTTCCTAAAAAGTGATGGATTAACAAATTAGCGCATTGGATAGATTTATTATATAAAATTTATATAATGTAAAATACACTTCATTAACATATCAGTATGATTTCAATTTTAAATTCTTTAAACAAAATTGATTCTTTTCATTGAAGTGTTCTAAAAGTGGACCAGTAAGGACGTTATTTATACCCTATCGGTAAGAATAAAAAAATGAAAAAATTGGTACAACCGCTGCAGAGGGTCCCATGTTATTGTTCGCCTGGGGCCCCAAAACTGCTAAGTCCGCCACTGTAAGTTTATACCAGAGGTTGCATAAAAGATACGTCCTATGGGGGCTTTTGTGAAAGTTTGCAAGTTGTCGAATGGTTTGGGAGCAAATGTGAGTCTACAGGAAAAGTTCTGGAGGAGGTTTCAGAAGACGGCAAAGGATGGGGATCTCTCCTCGGTGTGAGTTGAAGGATGCAAGCAGAAATCTAAACAGCTGTCCATATTCAGTCAGTTCCACATCCACCAAGCACACGCCTAGACACTGTCTGGAGCAAAGTAAATAACTTATGACTGACCAGCAAATAAAGTATTCCTACTTAAACTTTTTAATGGAAAAAAAAACATTAATCTGTAATATTTGATAAAAACATTTGGACATAGATAAAGTGTTCTGCCTTGAAGACAAGTGAGTCCAAATGTCTAGAAAGCTAGACTGACTTGACAACAACACCAACACAAAATATCCCTCAACATTTCCCCTTTGAAGAGAGACTGTTTCACTCCACTGACTTTAAGAATATAAACAGAAGCTCAGTTCCCACGTAAGCAACTTTGGCACTTATGATTAACATAAAAAGAACCCATCTTGTGTGAAGGGAAGGAAAAATGCAGTCATATGTTTTTTAATGTTTCATAGCAGATGCAGTTGAAAAGCAATGAGAGGAGGTGTCACTGAGTTCAAGCACCATCTTATGCATTTCAGAATCTGCATTTTATTTCCTGCCTTCTTTGACTGTGTGCCACAAGGAAATAAACTGCAAAGAAAATTGCTCTGATATAAACATAGAACAATGCACATATTTCCACTTATCTGTGAATTTATTTTGCACATTTCAACAAACCTCCCTTCTTCCTTGTGATCTTTATGTGCACTGAACTGGGTGGACACTGACTGCACACCGCTTTAGGGGGCTCAGATGATCGTATGCGCTCTCCAACATCCCATGAACATCTTTTCTTATGTATCATTCCATTCAGCTCATTCCCTCTTCTAATTCCCATGGCCCATAGCTCAAAGAGCTTTATCAAAATAAATCTGGTTTGAAGGCTGCATATGAGTGGATTTTAGGGTGTTTTGGGGGGGCATCCAGGAATGTTTTGCAGTACACTCCAGTGGGTCCAATAGTTCAAAGATCCTCTATCAAAAAATATTGATAGGTCTTTGAAGATGCTTTAGTCCTAAAAAAAAGAAATGCTCACTCTCAAAGTGTTTGCAATCATATTATTGGCCGGCATTGCAACAAATTGCAGAATAAATCTGGAAATAAACAGATTTTACTATGAGATCCATAGTAATGTATTTTCTGCATCATGGTGCGCACTGAATGCAAAGAAATCTATCTTCAAACTTGTGTTGTATATGAGTCGCACTCATATACTGTAAAGCGCATTTAGTGAGGAAAGACTCAGAGATAAGTCTGTCATTCAGTCAGACTTTATTAACTGCGTTCAAGGTGAAACTAGATCTTGTTTGTAACCCACTACACACTTGCCACTTTAGAATCATTAGACATGTTAGTGTATTCACCATACCTGAAATTCCCAACTTTGTTCGCAACTTGAATCAGACGGATATTCACACATTCGCCTTGACAACACGCATTCAAGCAGCCATTTCAAATGAAAGGTCTATATGACCACCTGTTAATGCACGTTTTGGGCTTTCGCGTACAAAACTCACACGATTAAGCGTAGCTCTGCGAGTTTTTACGACCATTTTTGGGATTCTAAAGACAAAACATTTGGCGACTGAATGCACATTGCCAGCTAAACCAGGTCAAACTTTGACTAATCAGGTACTCAGGTTTGACGGAGCGTTGCTAGTTTGTCTGATGAGCCCAGATGAGCCTAAAGATTTGTTTTTTAAATAAAGATAAATCAAGGCTCTCCTGACACCACGGTCATTTATATCCACTTACAAGCATTTCAAGCTCAACTGGCTAGATTTGCACAGCTTCAACATTGCACACCAAGCCTCTTCTAACTGTAGGCGGCAGACATGCGCCACCTACAGGAAAAGGAGAGGAAAATAACGAAGAAGCCCCTCCCTGCTTGTCCAGTGTGAACACCATGAAGCTAAATATATATTCTTGAATGTCCATCAAATGACTTGTGTGTACTTGGCTTTAGGAACAGGAACATGTAAAAATACACAGTACATGTTAGCTACATTAGCGTATTCACAACACTCAACCAACCATTTTGACCAAGCGCAGTGAACCTCTAATGATTGCTTCAACTTCAGTAATCACAACCAGAATGAATCCATATATGAAGCAATCCACATCAGAATATAAGGCGCATTGTCTTTTTCCTTTTTTTCTTTTAAAAAATGAATGCCTTTTAAGTGTATTTAATCATATGGAAAAATGTGCTGATTTTGAAATCTTTTATAATTCATATTAATCTTTGGAGTTCTAAGTGGTTTGGTTGCTTACTTTCTTTCATGAATGCATTTTTTTTGTGTCTTCCAGGTTCTGGCATGGAGAGTACAGAGTGGCAGTGAACATCAATGACTATCTAGACATCTACTGTCCTTACTATGAAGGTCCTCCATCCCATGGTCGAATGGAGCGCTACATCCTGTTCATGGTCAACCATGAGGGCTACACTACCTGCCAGCACAGGATGCGTGGTTTCAAGCGCTGGGAGTGTAACCGGCCCAGCGGCGCCGACGGGCCTCTGCGTTTCTCGGAGAAGTTCCAGCTCTTCACTCCCTTTTCCTTGGGCTTTGAGTTCAGGCCTGGACATGAATACTACTACATTTGTAGGTCATCACCAAAACAGATTGTGTCTCTGAGTGAAATTCTGAGCACAGAGAGAGGCTGCTCGTTGTGTAAATGTCTGAGTGAGGGTCTGTCTTTGTATTGTGAGCATGCTGCCATTCAGTATGCATTTGTAAATAATGTGTAAATATGCATTTAACACAGGCTGATAGAGCGAGTTTTGAAACGCGGCCCGTGATGCTGATCGCACTCCCACAGGCGGACATAAATACACGTCCCACCGCCCCCCTCTCCCTTTAGTTCTCCATGTATCTCCTTGAAGTCTGTCGCGATCATAAACGGAGAGCTCAGCAAAGTGGTAAAAATGTCGCCAGAGGTATTTTGTAATCATTTTTGTATTAGCCATATTGACGTTTCGCCTCACACCAACAAGTGATGTATTAGTGTCACAAATGAGCTTTGTCCCCCTGAGACAGTTTTTCTGAACAGTTTTAAAAAGATATCATTCCTCCACCAGACAGAGAAAAACCACCAGCTTCAAATTACTTGTAAACAATCTTTTCAACTGCTCGGCGTGCCAAATGCAAGAGCAAGGCTTTACTTGTTTGGACAGTTTAGAGCTAATCAGTTGGTGATCTTTGTAAAGTACTTTAAAAATGACTTTCAAAAACTTTACTGCTGATGCCCAAACTTTGTTGTAGAGAATAGGGCCATATTACTCCTCTGTCTTGAGCTGATTTGCATGAGGCTTATTGTTTGAATTTACTGTTTTTTTCACTGGATAATTACCATATCAACACTTCTCTGATTTGCTGAAGTTGAAAAATGATTGGGGCTGCACAATGGTTAGTGTTTAGTACTTGGACCTCACAGTAAGAAAGCCCTGGTTCAAATCCCAGCTGGGACATTTCTGTGTGGAGTTATCCACACAGGAGTGTGGAGTGTTTTCTCCGGGCACTCCGGCTTCCTCCCACAGTCCAAAAACATGTTTCAGATGTTAATTAGTGACTTAATTGTGTGAAGGTGTATGGCCCTGTGACCCTGAACAGGTCGTCGGTCTGTTGCAAGCCACATACTCACACACACATACACACCTACACTTACGGTGTATGTGGGAAGAACCCGGAGGGTCCGGAGAAAACTTCGCATGGACGGGGAGGACGTACAAACTCCACACAGAAAGGTCCCAGCTGGGATTCCAACGAAAGTAAAACTTTATCCACTTCCAAACCTGGTTCTAAAGATCCATCACCCTGGTTGCTTTTCAACAAGCTCCATTCTCCTTGCCTGTAATTAGATGATTAGCTGGATCAAGTGTCTTTAGGTACTTAACAATCAGCAGAACAGGGATGACTGAAAAGCAAACAGGCTGTTGGATATTAAAGACCAGGTTTGGAGAGCTCTCCCATACAAATTCTACTCAGTGACCATGAAGAATTTTTAGAAATGTAGTATAACAATGACAAAAAAACTACAAACACTTTTTGTGTTGCTGTTTATAGTTGATTAAAGTATCTTATGATACTCCGTGAACTCGTATCATTTGCTTTAATAGCAAAACAGAATGAAAACAGTCCCTTAAGTCCTTGCTCTGACAAACACTGTCCCTTATTTCACCATCCTAAGACTTGTCACAATATTTTTACCACTGACCAAAGTGGTTTTGCTGCCAGTATGAAGGCTGACATAGGTCTGCCCATTTCTTTGTGCATTACCTCTGCACAGTCGGCCGAAAACTAACCTTGACCTTTTCAGCAGGAGATGATGCATCCCTGCCATCAATCATGATGGGGCACAGATTCTGAGACAATGGTTTAGGGTCAGTCTGCAAGCAGGACAGAAATCTTCTGTCCTTGGACTGTGTTTATCATGTCATAGTGATTTTGTCTGTGCTCAGGGAGGGGAAGGAACACTCAGACAAAGCAGGAAAGAGTCGTAGTAAGACTCTGGCACAGGTTTCTTTCATTTTATGGCTACGGATCTTCATCTTTTTTACGCAGACATTGAGGAATAACTCAGTAAGAAATGCATCTGGTAGAAAACAAATGAAAAGCAATAAAAACTGCAGCTTTAAACCCTCTGCACATTCATATTCTGAAAAAATTATGGAACATTTGCAGATACTGCACTTGTCCAAGTTAGTCAGCACTTTCACAAAGACTCAGCAGGCGACAGTCACAGAGCTAAAAAGCCAAATATAAGAGCCTCCTGGTGTCCTACTACACTTTTCCCAGTTGGCACAGACTCACACAAACACACGCTTCTTTGTTTTTACTCTCATGTAAGGACGGCTTGGCCCCTCCAGAGATGTATAGTTGCTGACTTTGGTATTGTGTTTCTGGAGGCCAGTGGGTTGTGAGCATTCCACACGACTGGAGTGTTTGTGAGTCTGTTTGAATGCATGTGTTGTGGGGGGGAGGAGCCGGTCACGCGGGTCAGTTGTCAAGTAATTGTGAATCTGTGAAAAGCCGTGTCCATCATGTTGACTGACAGGCGCGCACTCATTTTCATTTCTCACCGTCTGTCATCAGTTCACACTTATAGAGTCTCAGAGTCTCCCTCATGTCCAGATTGGGTGTGATGTGGAACGATGCTCCGGCAGCTATTGAACAACCCAGACTTTCCGATCTTTTTGTAAAAACACTGATCCTTGGCAGTGATTTAAAGCCGGAGAAGACCTGTACGAGCGTGTGCACGTTGATGTGCATTTGTCACGTGGTTGACATGTTGACAGGTCTGCACCACCCCTTATTTCTCCTTGCTGCCATCGGATGAGGTTCAGTGGTTTTCAATGAGTTTTTAGGAGACAGCAGATAGTGGTCATGCTGGGAAACAGTGGTGCAGCGGGAAGTGAAAGGGGTCTAAAAAACGACAAGAATGGAAACTGTTAACAGGTGCAGGAAAGAAAGTCTGCCTGTGGTTTTTTTTTTTGTTAAATACATTTTTTCTTTTTGCTCTAATTATATAATTTTTAGCCTAAATCACCAAAATCTGTCATTTTCTAGGACATAGGTATTCTGTAGTAGTTCATTAGAAATTCATCTCTGAGTCGTGAAGCAGCCCCACCCCCCTTGCCATCATCCAAAACTAAGCTAAATGTTTACATGCTGTATAGCTAACAGACTCTCACACCTCCGACCTAACAATACCAATGCATCAAAGCGGGCGAGCAATATTGGAGCTTTCCAGCCAAACAGTTTTGAGGCAGACGGTCGGACGGGTAAAACAAACATGTCCATCAATTTAGTCGTCCTTAAGTGGAGCAGGGGGCTTGTTGCCCACTGTATTTGCTGTGTTTTTCAAACTGCATTTTTTTGTCTGCTCCTTATTTACAACTATTTGGAAAAAATAAATACTGAATATAAATGCAATTTTAAGCCTAATTTTCTTAATATATCCTCCAAAATCAGAATATGAAGCCACAAAAACATGTTAAAAACACAGAAGCCACAATTTTTTTTATCAAAGTTGGTCTTCAACAGAAAAGATAAAAAAGAAGATGTTAGAGAAAAGTTGTTCTACGGTAACCTTAACAACTCTTCTCTGCTCACTGGGTGGTGTTCCGACTGGTTGGAGAAATTGTGAAGAAAAGTATATGAACGATGCAAGGATACAAGAGGTGAAAGGAAAAGAGAAGGATGAAAGGAGGAGCTGAGGAAAAGCAAGGAGAGATGAGAGGCCAAAGGCAGGGTCAGATTTGTTTCGTGCACTCTGTGGGTCTTGATGATGGTCTTCCATTGGGTCACGTTGAGCTCAGGGTGCAAACTTCCTCAAGGGAGAAGGACAATAGGTCTCCATGCACTTTTCTGTAGCCACTACTGTGTGTGCGTTCTTTTACAAGCCCCCATACGTTTATGTGTGTGTGTGTGCTTGAGTGGTCAGAGACTTGGTCGCCGTCTCCCCCCGAGGTCTGCAGCTCCATTTCACATCAGAGTCAGGTGGGACTAAAAACCCAGATTCAATTTCATTTGGTGTTCTTTGAAGTTTGATAACGGTAACTTTTCAACCTTTTTTTTATTCTTTTTGGTATTCAGTCTGAGCTGCACACTGCACACTCTGTGGCTGCAACTGTCACCTCACAGGAAGGGGGACCAACATCTGTAGGGAATTTGCATGGATTTTTTTTCTTTCCAATTCCAAAGACATGCAAGTCAAATAGACTTAAGAGTTTGTTAATTTCCCCCAGGTGTGAATGGCAGAGTGACCAAATTCCCATTGGGAAAGCTGATCTATCACAGACTTGTTTACCATGCTCAGCTTTTCATTGAATTTCACAATACTCCACAGCAGCTACAACAACATCAGGATCCTAAAAGGTGTACATAATTGTTTAATATGTTTAACAATTCAGTAAAAACCAAAGTATAACTAGTGATAAAAGAGTCATGCATTCGCTTGATATGTTTTAATGGGCAGCAGAAATGAGGAGGACACTAATTTGTCATCTATAAGCCAATACATGGGATCAAAGGTTTCTCTTGTGAAAATGTACTTTAATTGGTTAGGCCACGCCATTTACAATGGAGATTCATCTACATGATGTGAACCTTAACTAGTCTGTGGAACAGATGACTATAAATATGTGACATGTTTTTAAATGGCCAACAAAAGACATTGCTCCAGTAATGTGGTGCAAAGACAAGAAAAAAACAAAAACAAAACAAAGGTCAAGGTTTAAAGAAGTACAAAAGCAACAAGCATGAGGTTAGTTGTGTTTGGGTTTATATTGAAGCAGCAGTAAGCAAGTTTCCATGATATTACTTAGCAGGCATTTTGGATAATTGCAAATCAGTTGAAAAAGTATAACTGTAATATTTAAAAACTGAAAATTGGTCATATGTAAATATATGTGGAAAAGGTAAGAAAAGTTGTGGTCTTTGTGTGAAATTTTCACAGGTGTATCAAAAATGAACCACATTAAAACCAGGGAAGAAGTACAAATAAACTACGCAAAGAACATGTAAATCAGTGCTGTTTATATGCAATTTATCAGTGATTTGTACATCAATTACATAATTTTAACATCATATGTGCGCCGTATACACAATATTAAAGTTAGACATATGTGGTACATGTGTGTCCGTTGGACATAATATACTTATACTTATTCATTAAACATAATATATAATTATACATTATTATACTGGGTAAAATAAACATACATTGCGTAGTTCTAAACTGACCCAAATTTTTGAACAGCTTAAACCTGAATTCCCTTAAAAACCCGTCAGCCGAAACCCCTCGACGGACATCTGCGCAAGTCCACAAATGACAATTTCAAGAAACACTTGTGAATTACGTATATCATGTATGTATCGAGGAGGACCGAAGTTTCACAAGTGGCAAATGCGCAAAATGCCAGTAGTGGCAGTGTGACACGGCCTTTAGACACAAACAAATCTCTTCGAATCATCTATAAACTCATCTCCTTCGTCTCTTTGCAGCGTCTCCTCACCCAAACCACGTGGGGCGGGCCTGTCTAAAGCTGAAGGTGTATGTCAGACCTCCAGGTAAGTCACATTCAGGCTGCACAGACACACACTCTGCTCACAAAGGTCCAGATTGCCTTTTTGAGCCCAAACCAGGAGTGGAAAAGAGGTTTGTTGGAGTGCACCAACAGACCTCTCTGCTCTGATTCTCAGACCAACCAGGCAGCTCTTTTTTTTTTTTTATTTTTTTTTTTTTGCACACACATGCACACGAAAACACACATTTATTCTGATGCATTCACAGGAACATAGCAAACACAAAAACACAAAGTGGCACACTCATTTCACATCCCATCACACTGGGTGTGAGGGAGACCTTCTGTCCTTGTGAAAAAGATAACTAGGCTGACTGAAAGTGCTCTCCGATTTTTGGCAAGCTTTGAGATTGCTCTGACCGCAAGATTTACATAAAAGAATGAAAAATAAACAAAAAGTGTTATTTTATTTCAAAAGTGAGGATTTTAATTATGAAGGTACAAGAGGAGAAGTTATTTTAAAAATGTCACCTATACATGATGTTGGCCTGCAGAGCTGCCATTCATAAATAACTCCAAAAAAGTCTGACGTGAACAAGCGTCCCATTCTTTAGCCGCCCACACCTGCTTTTTCTTGGAAATCTACGTGCACTCCTGTTCAAAGTTAACCTCCGGAGTTTTCCGCCGTACACAGATTAAGGAATCAAGCCTGGATGGCAGCACTTCCCCACAGATGATGGCACAGCTTTGAAGATTCCCACAAAAGAAAGTCTGCTTTTCCGCAGCTTTTCAGGCTCAGATCATTCCAGATCTCACTACAGAGGCAGGAAATTATCTCCTCCTCCATAATTACTGAAACAACACACATTCTTTTTATTCTGTCACTTTTTAGCAGCTCCTCTTTGAGGTTTTTTTTTTTTCTTTTCGCTGTTAAATCTGTATGACATTGCGACTTCCATCTCGTCAGTGAAAAGCTGTCACTGTAAGGGAGTAGTGTGTGTGTGTGTGCGCGCGTGTGTGTGTGTCAGCTGCTCCAGATTCTGAGTCTCTGTGATTAAACTGTAATTAGGTTGGTTAAACCCCCCTGCAGAGCTCTCAGTTGCTGTCGTCTTCCCCTTCTCCCTCTTTCTCCTACTCGTTTCTTTCTGTCGCACACTCTTTGCCTTTCGTTAACCGCTGACAGTTGAGTGTTTTTTTTTTTGGGGGGGGGGGGGGGGGGGGGGGGGGTAGCTCAGACTCAGTATTTCATCGTGACAGATCATCTCTCATACTCTGTGTCTTTCAGAATCCACTTTCATGCTCTTGTTTTTGGTGTTCTTTCGTCTTTGCATCTGTCTGCTCGTCCCCGTTGGTTCAGATTTTTTGTCGCCCCTCTTTTTTCTCTCGTCTCTCTGTTTCAGATGGTTCGGGATACGACTCCCCGGAGCCCTTCCTGACTGATGGAGGAGCCAGCTCCAGGACAGGGTGCTTGGCCTTGGTTGCAGCTTCGGGTCTGGTGTTCCTGGGACTCTATCTGTGGCTGTGACTCCCCCCACCTGACTATGTGGAGCTCCAAACCCAGGATGAAGGCTGGGCTGGCTGTCCCTCTAAATCCACCACCCCTCAGGGAAGCCCTCTAACCCATCTTTCCACTTCCACCTGACCACTGACTACACCCACTGCCAGTCCCTTTCATAGCCCCAACCATGCACATCCTCCCCAGGCATGGCTACAAGGGCTAAGCTGCCCTTCATCTCCGATCTCTGAATTCTGGGTGGATCAGCACATCTCAGAGGAGGAAAGGTCTTCATATCAGGGGGGGCTTGTTTGATTTGACTGCAGACTCTGGTCGTCGTTGGCGTGAAACTGTAGCCATGATTAAACTTGTCATCCCCAGTTGCGCCCCTGTCACCAGTGCCGATGCATTCAGCAACAGACGTGGATGCACAAACATTTTAGGTCATTTTTGCACCAATCTCAAAGTTTTGCAACCTCCAAAAGCAAAAAAAATGAAATGTTCTTACTGTTATTGTTCAAGAGAAGAGCCGATTTCATTTTGAGATGACAAGCGTAATCATAGCTAATGATAGCACCGGGGGGGTGGGCTTGCACTCTGGTCAGAGATGTATATTTTCAGGTGGGGCTTGTTTTTTTTTGTTTTTTTTGTCTTTTTCATGTTTCTAAACAAAGCATTTATCACGGCCTGGCAGCACAGGCTCCTCCAGCACCGTCTGATGTCGACTGGTTCGGGTGACTTTTGGACCAAGACTTTCTCTTGTATGAATGTACCACTGGTCACCCACCTTTATGTCTTTGTGTATTATTGTGACTATGGTCACTCACAGTACCTTCTCTCGGACTGGCAGGACTGAACAGGTCTGGGACTTGGAGGTGGGGTCTGGGGAGTCAAAG
The DNA here is from genome assembly GCF_053564925.1 of Oryzias latipes. NCBI lineage: Eukaryota > Metazoa > Chordata > Actinopteri > Beloniformes > Adrianichthyidae > Oryzias > Oryzias latipes. The sequence goes on from NC_136258.1 coordinate 25,716,266, forward strand.
TGAGAATGGAAACGTGGGAAAAAGGAGGTGACACTCAAGTTGCATGACCACTGTGAAACCTTAAGATCAATGTTGTTTCTAATGATGATATATTTTTTCATGGGGAAAAAAAAAATTGGGAAGCGCCCTGCTCCCGCTCTCGTTCTCCCTGGGACTTTTTAGGACATCAAAAAGGAAAACTCCGCCTCTCTCCTCACACAGTTTCCCCTGTCTGACTTTCAGCCGTTGATGGATTAGCTCGAGCCGGGAAGATAAATGGACCCGCAGGGTGAAACTGACTGGAAATCGGCCCTTGGAGCCCAAGTCAGAGCACGATGGGCGTAAACAATGACTGAAGCTAGTTCCGGGTCTGCGGGTTAAACCATTAAGGGAAGCGTTAAGACTGTGGCAAATGAAGCAAGGTGTTTGCTTGTGTGTGGCAGTGCACCGAAACGCACACATGCATGCAGGCAGACATACACACGTACACAAACAAGGGTGTGGGTGGAAGCACTCATGAACTATAAGGGGGAAACGGCACAAAGAGAGGGGGAGTTAGAGCATTTGCATCAAGGGTCTGGGACTCGACGAGTAAGCACTGTGAACACACACATCCAGATACCAACACCTACTGACATTGTAGAGAAACAAGTGCAGCTCTAGACATTTACAAAGACATAGCATGGACATACACACATGTACAAAGACACACAAGAAAACACAAACAAGGGAAAAAGCTTTTTTCCCCGTATTTCATCTTATTTTTGTAGCATTTAAAATCACTGTTAATTACTCCTTTGTGGGATGCAGTGATGGGTTATAGCCTGTGGAGGATTAAAAATAATGTTTTCTCTTCTTCTATCCACTGATGCTGTCCTTCTATTGTTCTTCTTCTTCTCTGGCTTGTGATCCATGGTTGGTAGTGGTAGGAGGCCTTCAGGTCTGAGCGTCATGTATGATTTTGTCTTTTTTTTTTTTTTCTGTTCATGGTGTTTTTGTGGAAGCTGATTTTAGCCATTAAAGTCAGTCAACAAGTAAACACAGAAGTCAGAGCAAAGAAGAGAAACACACAAATAAAGATTGTCTTTTTGTCTACTCAAAAAAAGAAAAATGAGCCGATTCAGTGGACTTTCTTCAGAGTTATGACTTACCTCTCATTATGTGTTTTTTTTTTATCCTCAAAGGGGAGATGATTGGGTTTATACGTGCACTCCAGCAGCCTCTTTATTTGCACAGTCAATCGTCTTCTGACGTCAAACTCTTGGAACGGCGATCGCTGAGCTTTGCCAGTTCAGGCATGAAATTATTCAGATGAAATCACCCTCTTCAATCTTCATCTGTTTCCCCCTCGGAGATGCGACGGCTGATCTGAACCTCTGACAACCTGGTGTCCGGATGGCTTGATAACCTTTCCTTTCTCGTTTCTGTTGCATTCCCTGCAGCTGATGGGAGAAAAACTCGAACGCTGTACCTGACTTTAGTTCCCCAGAACTTTTCAGGAATATGTTAACGATAGTTTATTCATGGAAGTTTTTTTGACAGTGTAATGCCTAACAACTTCTTTTTTGAAATACACTATTAACTCATTCTCAGGGGTGTTCATGGGAAGAAGAAAAGCCGTACTTGCTCTCACATGAAAAGAATGAGCGGAAAAGCTGGAAATTTGAATGAAAAATGTTGACAAAACATGGCGAAGAGGCGCCTGAGGGATGGCGGATTCCCTTTTAATTGCAACACCTGATTGTTCTTTTCTTTTCCTTTGGTTTTGTGCTACACCAGCTGCCAAGAGCGACTCATCTGATCACAAAAACCACTTAATATGTGCACAAAATCTTTTTTCAGTCTAAATAAGCTATCGTTTTTGCAACAAAAACATGTAAGACTTGCAAAAAGTAAAAGCAAGAAGAAAAATAACACCTGAGTGAGGAAATCTTCCTAATGCAACAAAAACATGTTTTTGTTTTGATTTTACATATTAAACTTTTATTTATTTGGCAAATATGAATGGACCTAATAGGTAATGGTAGGATAGAGGTTTGACAGCCAGTGTGTTGCAGTATGAGGAGTTAAACAACTGGGTGTTTCAACAACACACTGAAAAAACAGGCCCCTCAGAAATAAGTTAATAATTGTTTAGACACTAAAAGACATGTTTTCTTATTATATGATCATTTCACTGTTAAAAACTTTCTTGATAAGCTTGTTCTTCTTCCAAGACATAAAATAAGACGTTTTTTTCTTGAATCAGAGATGTCCTAACATTTTTAAGATTCATTTTTTGCAGCACACATAATGATTAAGGATTATCAATGTGATAAAATCTGCAATAATGCATGCATTTTGGCAAAAATCAAAGCTAATTTCATTCATCTACAGTGGTGCATTTTACCAAGAGGCAACATTCTCAAACAGCACTTTTAAGACGTGAAACAAAAACAGGAGCAAAACAGCTAACCTTGCCTCAGTGACCTAGTGGTAGAATGTCTACCCAATACCTAGGAGCTTGTGGATGAAACGCACAGCAAAGACTTTAAAAAAAAAAAAAAAGTAAAAGAATTGATCCTTGCTTGACACTGAAGTGTTGGATTGGGGGTTAAACCACAAAATGGTTCCCATCTGCAGCTCACCGCTCCCCAAGAACCGACAGGAGATGAGGCAGCTGAAAATAACAAGTAAGAATTTTTTTGTTTTTTTTATGGGCTCATTTGCTGACCAGCGGATTCCTGAAAGCTGGAGCATCAAAACTAAATGCTGCTTTTGGTGTTTATTGAAAATAAAAGAGTGTCAAAGATAAGAACCGTCTCTGCAGCATCCGTATAAAATGTTGGTCTCTCTGGTGCATTAGTGTCCATCGCATTGCTTTAAATTGAACAAGAATGTGACTCTATTTTAAGATAAACAGGAATTCTGACACTAATAATGATCTAGTGCCCTCAAAAATAGTTTACAAGGCTTTTACGTTTTTTTTAAGGTAATCCAGTTTTAACTATAAACAATTTTGCATCACCTTTGTTTTTGTGTTCTAAAAAGCTTTTATAAATTGTAGCTTCTTTCACTTTAAGTCCCATCTGCAACAACCATATACATATAATAACTGGGCCGGTGTCTCTCCCAGGACACCGCAAGGTGAAACTGAAGCCTAAAGTTGTGTTGCCATGTTGCAAGAGTTTTGTTTGTTTCTTTTTGTATCACTGGCATAACCCCCACACTCCTTAATCCCTATTACCAAAGCTCCTGAAACAGTTGACATGTTGAAGTTCACATGGATTTTTAATAACAGCACATTTTACAGTTTTACACGTTCTCGTTTTGATTGGTCAACCTTCCAGGGTCTCACCTATTGGCTAACTCGTATCCGTCCCATTGGTCACCGGACCACTCATGGATGAGGGAAAATTGTAATTTTACTGTATTGACTTTAGATTAAATGTTCTGCAATTCCTATCTCGAATCGCTATAAAGCTATTTGCATTAATCTTCCATAAAAAAAAAACCACACAAACATTATTAGATGTTTCTTTTCAAAGTCCAACATTTCCTGGCATTGGAGGTTCTGTAAATAATCTGAAAGAAATGTGTAAAGTTGTATTTAGAGACATGTCATATTTCCTTTTGATTATGACGGTTTGGACCATTTCTCAAAACATACAACATTACTACAACATATTTTGCTTAAAATGTCCTTTCTTTATTACAGATTAACAGATTTAAGCTATTATGAAATGCCCCATTATTTCAAACAGTGCCTTAAATTTAAGGTTTAAGAAATTTCTGACCCTCAGAGATTTAGGTAAAACTGTTTTAGTCCCTTCATGTTAACCAGCCAAATGCATTAGTTTCCTTATTAAATGTTTGGCATGTGCTGTGCAAAAACACTGTTTGAGTTTGAGGCAAAACTGGTAATATGCAGATTTAGCATTCAAACTGTTAATCCTTAACGTTCTCTCTACTCCCCTCCTTTTCCTGTGGGTCAGAAATCACCCACCCTACCAAAACCTCAAAATAAAGCAGCTTGATTGAATTTTAAATTACAATATGCGCTAGATGAAAGAACCTGTGAATTTAATTTAACTTAATTTCTTTTTTGAAATATTTCTTGTTACACATTACAAAGAAAGAAAGGGTGTGTAAGTATGTGTGTGTGTTTGTGAATTAGAGAGAGTTTGTGTGTGGCCTTTGAACTTTTCCTGGTGTTCAGATACTTTTATAATTCAACAATCTTTGCACCTCAGTGGTGTACAGCTCACAGGAAAACATAAACAAAAACAAAGCATCACTTTTTCTAGCATGATGGAGCATCTTCAGAGAACGTTATAAACATCTTAAGTTGGAAAAGGATGGGTTTTCTTTCTACAACTAAACATGCTAGTGGGTCATTTTTACCCGCGACACAACACAAGGGCAAACGCTTTGATTTTGAATACTGCCCTAGTGGGTTTTCACCACCGACATAAAACAGACACATTTCCCCTGTGAGGTCTTTAATGGCCAACGCTTGCTTGAAACATTCGTCAGCTTGGTTTCAAAAGTGTTATTTGAAACCCCTGACTTGTCAGTTTTGGGGCCATGATGCAAAAATGAATATCTGAAACTTTGTTCTGGGGGAAAACTGAAGTATATGAATAATAGATGAGCCTTGGCTTGCCATGTTTAGCCCTACTGTGCAAAGCAGGCTAATGGCTATCGATGTCTCTAGTTTGAAACAAATTGCTTCATATAAGAGCTCAATACAAAATGTGAACGAGTGGATTCCAGTGGAAGGGAGGCAAGGGAATGAGATTGTCTCTGGATATTGAGATGCACGCTTGGTCAACCGCTTCGCTGTCCTGACGAGTATCAGGTACCGGCAGAATTAGCCCAATGTAAAATTAAACCCAATCAAGCAGGACATCAAACATTCCCATGTCTCAGCCCCCTATGAGAGGAAAAACGAAGCAGAGCCAGAAATTAGTTTGGAGAGATGATGAAAAATTGGTATGTCCATGCATCCACATGACAATATCTCAGCACCTTCTTTTCCACATCCTATTATCACTTCATAATCTCAGTAGCTGCTGGAGGAAAACAATTTGGAGAAACAATTTTTGCCAATACGTTGTTGGTTTTGGCTGCAACCAGAAAGCAAAAGCCAGGAATCCAGATGGCAACCCCTTCTCCCCTTCTTTGATTCTGTCTTTCTCTCCCATCATGCTTTTTTTTTTTTTCCTTTCCAGCTTTCTCAGACACGTCATTAGGCGAGGGCTAATCTATTCTCCTCTTTCGCTGTACCTTTGTCTCCTCATATTCAACTAACAGGCATGATTTAGGAATTATGGAATTAGGCCAGCGCTCCCATCTCCGTTAATGAGGAACGGCATGATGAAAGAGCTTGATCCTGAACGTATCATTTTGGTAAGACTTGAAAACCCTCTCGCTCCCTCTTTCTCTGGCCACTTTTCATCACTACTCTGTTCCCGTCCCTTCCTGTCTCGCATGTGCTGCGAAAAGCACGGCACCTTGGCTGTAATTACAGTGGAAATACTAATTTCTAGCTCTTCAGGCACTGTTGGATGTGGCGTGAAATGGTGAAACGGCATGGCAGGAAAGTTAACTATGAGTCATTCACCCATGCACAGACACACTCTTGCAGAATCACACTCACAGGAGTCCAGATGGGCCTTGTGTTATTGCTGAATAATGCATGCAATGTAGACTCTATAAAAGTTACATGGCCAGAGAGAGCGCAAGTCATCAGTCAGACGCTTTAGGCCGTTTGGTAAGGTTAGCCTTGCAGCATGGCTTGTGCAAATTTGGAGTTGCACATGGAATTTCCAGTTTGCAAGTATCTGACTTCAGGTGACCCCTCAAGGGAAAATATTTAGCTGAGGTTGGGATAGAAAAACAATTTTCCTTTAGACTCTGTCAGCCGATATTGTGGCTGTCTTTCCAGTCACCTTGAAAATGCTTTTGTGGTGTAAACCATTAAACTTGAGAATTAGACGGAAGATTCAAAGCCAGAGGTTCAGGTTTCAGGCCATCTCTAAAATGCACTATGAAATATATCTGGCTGTCTGCGTCTATGCAAAGCAGAATGGGAGGGGGAGGTACGGGTGGAGGGTAAATGCTGCACTCATGTGGGGAAACAGAGCAGTGCCATGTTTTTCCTCTGGAGTCTGTAACAGGACATCAGGAGCTTGTGTGTGAAGCTTTTTAAACTGTTAAGAATGCTGTCCAAACACTAAAAACTGCATAAAACATGAAGCAGATTAATAAAATGGTCCTAGATTAACATAAATGTTATTTTAAAAGTTCATTTTTTTAGGTGAGAGAGAGATCTCATTGGGCCTGTTTTCATCTCACAAATCTTTCATTTACTTATATGAAATAAAAAAATGAGTCAAATTTACATAAAAGTTATCAAAACAAAAAGCACCACACATTGACCACAAATGAACTCAAATATAACACAAAAGAGAAGCGAGATTAATAATTTAAAAAAAAAAAACAACAGCTGACATTTACAACAACCGCTATAGGGAACAAAATATCAAAAAGAGTAGTAAAATGTGGTAAAGTTTGCTTTTTACTATCACCATGAACTGAATCAGCAAAGTTTGGGCTGATCACGTGACCTAAGTTTCAGTGTAGTGATGACATCTTGGTGTGTAGGAAAATGGAACTCCAAACAATTTCTTATCCTCGTATTTCAAACCAACCCGGAAAATGGTATAAAGTTGATATAAAAGTCATATCTAAGTAAAATGTGTGTACTTGAATGTATATTCAAGGCAGCATATTGTGACAGTTACAATGAAAGACGGGACGGTGCCAAAGAAAACCTTTAAAAATGGTAAAAAAATGCTAATCATCGTTTAAAAATGTTAGATAATATTTATAATACGCTATATTTTAAAAAATGTGTTGTGTTAATATCTATGAAATAACTTTTCGCGGCATAACACGTACATTGTTGATAACTAAAAGCACGTGTATTTGAGAAAAGCGTTAATTCCGACGAGACCCAAAGGCGTCATAGGTTACGTTATTCACTTCACTGTGGGGCCTGTGAAGGAATCCAGGAGTGACCAGCGAAAAGTCCACATACCAGAAGGAAGGAGGAGTTGGTAACTCTTTTATCTCTTCCGAAGGGAGTCTGAAAGTAAGTACTGAGTATCAACAAACGTCTCACTTTAGTTCACATCAACTTAGTTGGGGTGGAAAGTTGACAGGGAAGCGGAACTAGCCTATTAGCAGGCTAGCAACACGTTAGCTAGGAGAAAAAGTTTGCTTTCCTGGATTAAGGAAAAACTACAAACCTTCCAACCATGTAAGACGAATTAATAGACCTTTTTAGACTGTCTGTTTCACTCTTATGTTTTCTTGTGTGTGAAAATGTGGAGTTTTGTGTTGTTTGAATGACTTCCCCTTGCTTCAAACTAAGGTTTGGGAGTGTTTGGTTAATATTACCCATTTAACCAAACATCATCTGTTTGTCAGGTGATCTGCTTTACCTGCTGGTTCAGCTTCTTGAGAGATAACCGTGGTCAGGTGCAAAACTACTAGCTTTTGCTTGTTAAATATGTAATACGGAAATGATTAACCATTTTGGGGTGTTTTACTTCCAGATTTGTACCATTAACTGGGTCAAAAATCGTAATAATGCCACTTCTTTCATCTGCAAATGGGTAAAATAAAGATTCATGCTTTAGAGTCTCAGTTTCGACGCTGAACCATGATGTCATTGGTTTTAAATTCAGTTTAACTCCCAATTGTGAACACAAGTCCTTGCAATTGTGGTAAAATTGAGTTATTCGTAGAAATGAGGTTTTAAATTGAAAAAAGAGGCAACATTTAGGCATTGAAATGAAGGGAAAATGGTTAAAGTGTGAACCAAGCATGACTTAAAGCAAGAGAAGACGTCACTTTGAGGCTCATGAAGATCTGGAGTAACAGGTTTGGGTTGAAAAACAAGAAACGTTTTTCTCCTGTTTTCTTCTTGGTCATTTCATTTGCTGCTGTTGCTGTGAAGAAAGTGACATGAGTGGGTTTGTCAGTGTTGCATTATTCCCCATGTGGCCTTTTCTGCAGAAATCTATGCCTGGGTTACTTCATGAACAGGAAATGAAATCAGTTTGTGGGAACATGGATTAGATCTAATGGGTTTTTTTGTGTGTGATAATATTTATGCCTCGTCATAATTACCTTAATTTGTGACCCTTTTGTGTTCCCTGAAAGCTGAATATTTATGAATATATATTTATTTGGGGAAGAATTCTAAACATCCCAACAGTTTGACCTTTGAATCTTTACCAGCAAATCATTTTTTTTTTAGCTAAAATTCTGCAGCAGGTATTAAACCCATAACTGTTATGTGTAAATTGTTGTAGCCAAATTCAGAAATCTGTTTGAAGTTTACACTAAACATGTGCCCTCTTGAATTATACCCTCTCGGGTTGGGTAAAAACAGCATAAGTCAACATTTAGGAGCAGAACGTATTGCCAAGTACACTTTCATCTTGATTTTTATTTTCTGTGGATGGCTGCAGATTTTGATGGGAAGCGAAGCGAGTTTAAAGGTTATTTGCAAAACAGGAAAACGTCAACTTTAAGGGGAAGATGGGAGGACAGGACAGAACAGGACAGGAAGACAGATTATAGGAAATCCTCCGGCCTGGTTGCTTTTTTTTTGTACCTCTCCAATGTAAAACCCATAAGGTGGGAATTATTTTTCCCTGTAATTTATTGAAATAAACCTTTTAATTTTAGTTTACAATAAACTTCTTCTCCTACTAACCATGTGTCTCTAAGGAGGCTTTTTTGAACACATTTTCTATAAACCATTGTTTAAAACCCCAAGAAAATGACACCCATGACCGCACTCGCGTGTGGAAATCATTCTAGGCTGTTCAACAGTGTTTACAACTGTGAGCTGCATCACCGTTTTCTAAAACCATCTTCTGCATTTCCTTGAGTTTAACATGTGTGTTCATATTCTAAAGCAAAGATGAAGAACAGGCAGCCTGCAGTGAGCGGGCATGATCGGCCCTTCCTGCTTCCTGTTACTTTCTCAGCGCTCGCTCTGTTTCAAAAGTTGAGATGTCTGAACACTGAACGCTTGGCCTGCATTCACAGGAACACATTTTAGTTTGTAATGACTGTAAAATGTATTATTTTTAGCCACACCAAGGTTTCAAAATGCCATTAAAAGACCCTTTATAATGTCAGACTTTTACATTTTTGGAAATGGTTTATTGTATCTTATCATGACAGTTCAACGTCTGTTGTTTCTCATATTCATGTCAGTTTTCTGGATCCTTCATTGTTGCATTCATTAACATTGTTGCTAAGATCTCCACATTTTATCAGGGGGAATTGTGGTTTTGTTTCTAACACTCCTTAGAAGACAAACAAAAGCCATTTGTTTAGGTTTTGCATCCCGTTTTTCCATCCGTATGGGTTCAGATGACTTCTGAACAAACGAGATGACGTGTATTATCTCAAACTCTTTGTTTTTGAGTCATTTTCTCAACATTTAGTTGTGTTTTGGTGCATAGATGATAACTCTTCTATTTGTCTGAATCTTTTCAGTTTGTGTTGTTGCACAAAATCTAAAAAGGAACTGTCAACTCCTTATTTAAAAGAAAACAATAAGAATAGTAGATTTTAATATAATTACTATCCTTTAAAATACAATAGAGTATTACACTACAGCTTTTCAGATCCTGTTACCTTTTTTCTGTGATTATTTATGTGAGGAAACAAACCTAGCAGTTTAGAATCTGTTACTGTAGCGTTTATAAGCCGTTTTATATTTGTTAAATGAGGATTTGTTTTATACAGTTTGGTTTTATATTTAACTATCATCCTGTTTACATTGCCTGGATTTGGGAGCTACACGTTTTTCAACAGAAATGTTTATACTATTTTCTCTGGAGCTTTGAATTTTAAGTCATGTCATTCAAATAAATTTTCCATTAAAACGTCATTAAATTCAAATGTTTGTCCAATCCATTCACCTTGTTTTTTTTTCATCATCACCCATAGTCCCCTGCTCAGCAGTTGAGAGTTGGTCCTCTTTGTCTGCTTTATGGTAATCGATGGGATACTAATTAGTACCTGATGACCTCTGGCCTTCTTTCAGGCCTCAGCATATTGAGCTCGGTGCCACGGGAGGAGCCCCCAAACAAGACAGCAGCAACATGGAGGACATGAGTGTGGAACAGATGGCTCTGAGGGCCAACCAGCTGACGGATGAGGTGCTGACTCCTCACACTCCTGCTCCTGCTCCGTCCCTCTGTTTCTTCTGTTTCTCTCTGGCTACAGATTTCTGTATTTAATGAGCAGCCTGTGACAGCTGAGTCTGATTTTTCATTCAATCTTAATGTTTAGATGATGCATGAATGCAAAAAGCGGTTGGAAATCATTCCGTTTGGATTAGAAACGCCGTAAAATATCATTTTTATTGTTAAAAGCGACATTTTTTTCAATGTTTTTAGAAGTTTCTAATGTAACTGAGGGTAAACGGTTTAAACAAAGCGTTGCTCTCTGTCACCTTACACGATCTCTGTGGTCAGCCGTTGCATCCAACGGCCAAAGCTGCATAAAGAACAGGAGTTCAGGTCTCAAACTCCTGCAGTCCGTCTAAACGAGCTGCATCAAAGGCTTTTCTGGTGGGGGCGCCGAGACGTGACCTTCATCTCTGAAGCAAAACTCAGAGATTTTCTCCAAAAATGAATGTTTCAGCAGCTTAGAAGTGTGGAAGATAGACGAACCCCAAACTCTGACGCTCATTATTAACACATGATTATCTCATTAGTTCAGTCTGTTCAGCCTAATGGATGTCGTATTTAATAATGAACTCATTTATCTTCGATAAGGATAACTGGGAAAGACTTTTCCTATATGTTCAGGTTGGACAATAGTTTCTGTAATCCTGTTATCGGTGAGGGAGAATCGACATCTAAAATGTTTTAGCCTTTTAGAAAGAGCCTAAAAGAACCCGTGTTGAGACATCGCTTCCACTCAGCGTCTGATAAATGGATGGAGGTTACAGGACGCGTCGGAGGGATTCTTCCTGCTTCAGTCTGACGGCTCCCTCTGCGATCCGTCATCTTCCAGTAATTACTGAATCGGCACTCGAGGGCATCCCGCCGTCAGTCAGCTGTTGCTCTGCACCTTCATGCAGCTCACACTGGTTGATGTTTGTCTGCTTCCTGACTTAACCTGCACCTTTGCTTCTATCTCTTCCCTCTTTCTGCTGCCGCCTGGTTTATTCAGGAGATCATTCAGGGGACCTGGGAGGGCCCCTCTGCTAATTCCACTTACCGCTCGTGCTTTGGGTAAACACTCGGAGACGCTCTGACCATGGCTGACAGTTTATCAGGACAATCTCAGATAAATGGCAGCTGGAGCTCAAATGTAAAAAACCAAGTGGCCAACATTTTCTGTCTAGTTCTAAAGTTAAAACATGTGATTCATCCTGTTGAGCTGCAGCCATCATTTTCTTCTTTTCTTCTCTGACAGTCAACTAACATCTTTTTTTTTAACAAACTGTCGTTTTAAGCTGTGATTTGTCTGAGTTCAAGTAAAGGAGGTCACAGACTCTCGGTCGGAGTCGCAGCTTCGCTCTGCTTCCTAACAATAAGAGGCGCAGAAGGGCGGGGCCCACCTGACCTGACCGCATTCCTGCATGTGCGCTGCGGTCGTCAGGCTTTAGGCTGACAGTCAGAGATCCATGAACGTCTGCTCTGGAAAGACATTTCCATAAAACTCTGGTCTAATTCAAAACAATCAACCATTTGCTTAGTATTTTTCATCATTTATTCAGTTTGTTACTCATTTCTTCTTATGTCAAACGTGTCAAATAGGAGAAAAGCCTGAAGTAACAGGTCTTATTTATGCAAAAGTTGAACCATTTTTTACTTTAAATCTGTAAACATTTCTGAACAGGTTTTATTACAGGAAGTTGACTTTTATTCTCCGTTTTAAAGTAAAAAGAAAAGTAGGACTGAACTTTTATTTGTACTCTTAGATGCAGTTGCTGTTTTTTTCTTTATAAATAACTGAAGTTGACGAGGCCCAGTCTCATTTTTATTCATTTGTAAATGAAACGGATGAATTTCCTGAGACTCTCAGAGAAAATATTAAATTCTATTTTACAGTTCATGATTCAGTTCAATACCGTTTTTACTGTCAATTATTTGAAACCAATTTGATTTTGATTATAAAAGAAAACAAATTTCACAGAACTATTTATATAAATGAAATAAAAGAACAATTTTCATTAATGAAGTTGAGTTTTTACATTAAAAACTAAGTGATCGTTTATTTTTTGTACACACAATAAAAACAAAAGAACTTGTTTGAAATGAGGACATATTTTTGGATCTGATTACTTGACGTTGATTCTCTTTGTTGATATCATTTATTGTTTTCCCCCCTCTAGCTCTGATGTTGTTAAATAATTTTAAAACAGATATTTTTTGTTTACTTCAGGTTTTTTGTTCTTTAAAAATACTTTTAATATGTTGTATATTTTAGGAAACATATTTTTATAGATGAATAAATAAATGCTTATAATTTAATAAAACAAGTTCTGAATGTTCATAAACTGTCAAAATGCAAAAATCAACCTTTTCTTTTTTTAAACAGCATTTTGAATTGGGCTTTGTTCAAATTAAATGATACTTTGTACTAAATACTTTGTAAATACTTACTTACTTTGTAAATACTTTGTTTTGTTGTTCATTTCCTTTATTTTAACTCAATCTATTTAATCACCTCTTTACCTTCAAATAAAAATCAAATATCTCAGTAAATAAAGCAAAGAGTTAAAAGAATAACTACGTTTGAGTGTCTGTTTACATCCAGTCAGAAGCGTTTCAGCTTGGAAGGATTAGATGCGTTTTTGTTTTTGACAAAGACGACTGAGAGCTGCGGCTGGACTCCAGCTGCAGTTTATGTTTGATTCTTTTATGTAGCACAGAATCCCGTTTAGCTGGTGATCCTTTTTCTCTCTTTCAAACTGCTGCCATGTTTTCTCCTGCAGTCGCTGGAAAGCACCCGGAGGATGAGGCAGCTGGCGGAGGAGGTGAGGCTGCTGCTGCTGCTGCTTCTCTATGAGCAGAAGTCACTCATGGTGGACAAGTTGGCGTCTTTTGTTTCTCCTTTCATCAAATAAATATAGAGTTCAGTTTTATCCTCTCAACCTTTATGACACTTAAAGCGATGAACGTAATTGGAAAAATGTTATGCCTATTCATATTTGTTATTTCAAATTTCAAATCAAATGTCTTTACTCTAAATCATCTCTGAAGGATTGTTCATTTTTTATTTTATAGAGCCAAGAGACTGGGGGCAAAACTCTGGATATGCTTGATATGCAAGGAGGTAACGCAGCATAAACATTTGTTTATCATGTTGGAGAATAGAGACGGTCCTGAACAGAATCTTCCTCTTCTTCACTTCAAAGTTTTTGCTCTTTGATCCTGGAAGCAGATCTCAGGATTTCAGGGTCTGCTTCCTGACCATTTTGTTTAAAAAAATATATATATATTCACTAGAATTCAGAAACATACTTTACAACAAAAGTAGAAACGCTCATTGGTTCCTTTAGCTTTAGACGTGTTTCTGAACTGAATTTCTTTTAGCTTTTAGCTCTGATGACACAAAAACTGGATCCATTTTTGCTCTGCAAGCTGTTTCCAACAGCAGAGATGAAGATGTTGAAGTGTGTTTGTGATTCAGAGCAGCTCAAAAGAGTAGAGGAGGGCATGGAGCAGATCAACGAGGACATGAAGCAGGCCGAGAAAAACCTCAACGACCTGAACAAGTGCTGCGGCCTCTGCACCTGCCCCTGCGACAGGTACGCCGCTGCTGCTGCCGGCGCCGCCGCCGCCACTCAGAGTGCAGGAAGAGTCCTGTTGGATTGTTGGACTGCATTCATGCCAAATGTTGGAATCAGGAAGAATGCTGCACGCGTGCTCACATTGACATGTTTTGCAAAAGCGGAACATTTCATTTATTCATTAAAGCAGAATCTGTTTTATTCTTCTGATCCATTTCTGTTTTTATTCCGAGTTCTTAGTGAAAGTGTGACTTTGAAGCTTTTGTGTGACTTGTTGTTTCTAAACACAAATCTTCCTCAAATGCTTTCACTTTGGAGAAGGAGATACTTTGATTATCAAGGCATAAGGTAGGAGGCGTTCTGTGATTCCTGCCTCTTTATTTAGCATCTTGTAGAAATGGCTCATCCTGAAAGCAGTGTGTGTTTTAGTGAACCTGTTTGTGTGGCGTTCCCTGACGTTTTGGCGCATAAATGCGGTTTATATTTGTTTACAGAGTCACATCTCTTGAAAACGACCAGCGTTACAAAAAAACCTGGGGCACTGGAGGGCTGGAGGGGGAAAATGATGGCGACGGCTCAAAGGTGGTGTCCAGGCAGCCGTCACGCACTCGCAACGGACAGCCCGCCCAGACCGCCGCCAGGGGGACCGCCGCCGCGCCGTCGGGCCCGTACATCCAGAGGTGGGGCCTCGAACGGGTCCCCGAGTTCAGAGACCGCCGACCGTCGTTTCAACAAACGTGGCTTTGTGCTGCAGGGTGACCAATGATGCGCGAGAGGATGAGATGGAGGAAAACCTGGAGGCGGTGGGCGGGATCATCTCCAACCTCAAAGGCATGGCGATGACGATGGGACATGAAATAGACAAGCAGAACGTACAGATCGACAGGATCACCGATAAGGTGAGAGCCAGAGATCCACCAACCATCTGGTTTTATTCTCAGCTGAAAATGGTCTCATAACATTTTCAATAAATACATTTTAAAAATCCTAAAGAGAAAATCTGAAGCCTCACATGAACCTTAAGGAAGACAGACAAACAAGTGTCCTTAAAGCAAGTCAAACTAGAGAAAACAAGATGTTTTACTTTTTTAAAATAAGTGGAAAAAAACAACTAGAATCATTTATTTTGGGGGATTAGTTGAAAAAAGTATCTTTTAAGACAAAATAACATTTCAAAATTGGCTACTATCATTTTCATTATTAAATTATCAAAATTCTCACCGGAAGCAGATGTTGCTGAAAAAAGTTGTTTATAATTAAAATGTATAACATACATTCTTATACTTTTCCCCCAAATATATCCTATTTCAAGCTCTCGAACTTTCCTTTTTTTTTAAAAAAAAAATCCTCTAGATATTAGACTAGAATTACACATTTGAAGAGAAATTTCTCTTTAAAGTTGTATAATCATTAGTCCCCAAATCAATTAAAAAGCCCAGAAAAGTGATATGACGTAAATAAAAATAAGATGCTTAAAGATCAAATGAGCCGACAAGATATTCAGGATAAAAATCTTTTGTTGCAGTGCAGCTCAGTTCTGAAACTGTATTCCATTTATATTTACGACATTCAAAGTCTCAGACGTTCAGGGGAAAGATGAGAGATGGAGTGGAGACTTGATCAAATAAAAGGCTTTCTGGGGGAAAAATGTGGATTTTTAAATCCAGAGTTTGTTGTGAGTGGAGAGGATTTTCAATGTTTCGGCTTTTCTTTTATTTGTGAAAAAGCAGCTCGTTTTTATTTATTTATTTATTTTATTTTTTTAAGGACACCCAGTCCAGTGTCGCACAGTTTCATCATTCGGGTATTACTTTGAAACAGGTCAATGGCCTTGCTCAAGGCCACGGCTTTTGAGCAAACACACTGACTCAACCTGTTTTCATTTACTGATCTTCAGTTAATTATGTTAGCTTAGCAAAATTAAATCAAATGAGCAAAACATCCGGTTTCTTTACATAGAGCAGTGTTTTTCAACCAGTGTGCTGAGGTGGTCAGGTGTGCCCTCATAACTGATCTAAAAACATTTTCCATCTCCTGTATATCAGCTCTCTGTTCATCCAAACAGGCCCTGATAAAACACTGCGTAGTTAGGAGTATGAAAGATCATAAATTACTTTTCTTTTTGTGTTTATTTGATTCTAATTAAAGACATTTTGATAAGAATGACGGGACTGCAATTTAGCCCCAGCTAAAGCTGTTTTCTGAGAAGTCCCGCCCCTTTAACTGTCTCCGCCAATCATTCTTGGTCATCAGTCTGACCAATCACAATTGGTTAAAGTCTTCACTTCCTTGTCATGATTTGGCTCATAAAGTCGCTCAGTTCTAACAAAAATACCAGCTGAAGCTCGTCTTTAGCTGTGTAGCTTTCCACAGAATCCGGTGTCAGACCGTGGAACAAGTGAGCAAAACCATGAAGCTCAGAGACGATAGTCTGTCTGTGTTCGGCGGCAGGTGTCACTACATCTCCCATGATGCATTGGGTTAAAGTGACAGCGTCTCGACGCACAAGGAGTCTTTCCTCTTAACGTCTTGAAACCACAACGAACACACATCAAACAGTTTTTAAATCTTCTAACTTTTTTATTACATCTTTTAGATGTCACAAAAATGCATGTGTGATTGCAGAGGGCCTGTAGATCAATACAGACTATAGAGTTTCTCCTTTTTTTTTTTTTTTAAATTTTGGATGCTGGTGTGCCACAGGTTTTTTGTCAAAGTTAAAGTGTGCCGTGGCTCAAAAAAGGTTGAAAAACAGACATAGACGATAGTTGACTTTTTGAAGAACATAATTTTGATCAGAATGTGTAATAAAGAGATTTTGGCTCACAGTAGATCCCTGAGGGGGAAGCATGGCAGTGGAAGTATCATGGTAATTCCAAAGGTACAATTACTGCAGTGTTTTTGTTAGCTTTCAGGCACTGGAGGATAGAATCCTTAAGGCTTTTCTCAGGTTTATAAATGTTTTTCACTTGTTAACTGTAGTTGGAATTGTTGATACATTCCCGTCAAATGAAAAGTGAGCTAAAGAAAAGCTTGTCTACTTTTATTTTCTTCCTCTTCAGGCGGACATGAACAAAATGCGCATCGACGACGCCAACCAGAGAGCCAACAAGCTCATCAAATGAACGCCGACGTCTGCTTCGTTTTTTTTTTTTCCCCTCCTCCACTTTGGAGCCTCTTTTGCGACCTTCATGCACACAGTTTGTTTCCACACACGTCCGTAGAGCAAATCTGTCCTTGTTGGCAGCACAGCTGTCTTTTTTTTTTTTTTTGTTCTCAAATGTAGATGAGAAAACTCGACCCCCGCTGGACTGACCTGCCATCCCAAAACAGGTTCCTTCTCCTGGAAAGAACTGTGAACTGCTGTTCTGAGGTCAGTGTGGACGATCCGTTCTGGACGATCTCCACGTTGCCTCTGGAAATCACCCGCATCTTCCTCAAATCTTTTGTTTTGTCATGTAATTAAGTTTATATATATAATCGTGTATTTTTTTGAAATTAAGAGCCTATTTAATTATTCTTTGAGCAGAAATGACTTGTGAATAAAGCTAAACCTTTGGAAACCCTTTGTTCGCACGTCATTTGGGCCCATCCGTTTATTTAAGTTGTTCCAAGCCAAAACTGTTCCTGGAGAGAATTATGCTGGGATTTAAACCTTCAACCTCTGAATTCATGTGTTCTTACCTCAGTTGATGAGAAGAATTTTGCAGCTGTTTTCAAATGCACTGATCTGATGACAAAGAATTTTGAATAGATCAGATCCGCTGCTGCATATATAATTCATTAGAATATAAACTTGTACTGTATTTCTAATACATATATATGTATTGGTTTGTTGCCTTTTGAGAGAAATAATTAAAGCTGCGAGTGACGTTGTGTGGCCCGCAGGCCCCGCCCTCTCCCCTTCTGCCACCCAAGTCACAGATTCACACGATTAGTTCATAGAAAACTATTTTCAAAATGACAGCTTTTCCATAGCAACCATTTTATTTTTTAGTGGGCTGGGGGTGACGAGCAGATTGATGCAATTCTTAGAGGAATCTGCAGAAGTAACATTTTCAGATCACCATGGCAACAGATGTTTTTCTAAAATGCTCATGTTCTATCTTTTCTTTGAGGTTGAGCCAAAGATTTGGGTGTCAAACTTTCACAAAATTCCAGCAAAAAAATGTGCGAGCAAAGTTTTTTTTTTTTTTACTTCGGCACGCTGTAACCATCCCATAATGATTTTGAAAGATATCCTCAACATGTCTTTTGGTTTTGTTAGTGAACTTTAAAAAAATATATAAATTTTGGGCCTCATAAGAAGTTTTAGCAAATGTTGGTGAGTTTTTAAGTGAGGGTGAAGTAAGAAAGGAAAATTGGGAAAATGCGGCTGTGTTCTAACAGCCATCATGTCCTTCCTCTGCATCCTTTCAGTCAAAGCTGCAATGGGAGTTGAGAAATTCCTGCCGGCGGCCGGATGTGTACGTTTATGTAAATGGAGGTTGTTGAACACGTAAACGCCGCGCACGTCCTGCTGGATTCTTTCAAGGCCTCGCTTAGTGAAAGTGGCTGATGATGGCATGGTATGCATAAAAACCATCCGCGCCCTCACCCCCCACCCCTGGCTTTTTCTTGTTTTGTTTTGTATTCTCTGCTGGCGGCGTGCGCCTGTCGAGGATGAAAAGGTCCATAGGAACGGTTGTGCCAGACTTCACAGCTCCTGTAAGGGATCATCCTCGGCTTGTTGAAGTTGAGCTGAAATCTAATTAGCTTCAAGTCGCCCCGCGGTGGAATCCTTGTCATCAACACCCACTGGAATGTAAATATATTAGCGTTTTTTTTTTTTCAAGGAAAACTGCTTTTGTTTCATGACTGCATCTGTCAAAATGGAAAAGCTTTTTCTTGCAATCGTTTTGAATAAAAATAAAACACTGCCTGTAAAGTCTCAGGGTTTATTTTAAACTTTATTCTCTCAAAAGGCTTGTTTCCTGTCTTTATTTTACAGAAAGTATAAAACGCAGATTTGAAAACCACTGAACAGAAATGTTTAAAAAAGTAAATATCCAAATTTCTGTGAGGAAAGTGAGCAAATGAGTGGATTCCTGGTGCAGGTCTCTTCTGGGTCTGGACTTCTTTCAGAAATTTTGTCGTTGCTCTTGAGTTTTAGTTATGGGGAGGAGATTCCATTCTGGTGATAAAAGATCCAAAATGATGTCATGAACTTCTTCACTTTGTTTTCTTCTTACTGCTGCGTGATGAGGCACCAGTCTGCTTCTGTTGATCTTCAATAAATGCTTTTAAAATATTTTTATTATTGCACGTTTACAAGGTTTGTAGCAAATATAAATAGGAAAATTTGAGTTTTTTTACACCTTAACCCTTGTGCTATCTTAGATGAGCCCACCCTTACATTGACGTGTTCTTCCTACCATGACAAAGGTGGATTAAGGTGGAAAGATTTCATGTAATCCATGGACACCAGAGAAGATCACAAATCATTGAAGAAAAAAGGTTCAGAGCACTGTCTAGTGGGTCTAGATGACCCAACTCCCAACGCTAAAGTAACTAGGATAGCACAAGGGTTAAAAAAATGCTATTTACTGAACAAGCACTGAATAGTCATTTTTTAGTTTTTACATTTTTATTCTTCTTTACTCAGAAATAAATTTTGTAACATTTTCATTCACTTATATTTTAAACTTAAATTATTTCTCATTCCATTTTTTAAAAATGACATTACACGTAGTTTAAAAACAAATAACTCTGTAAAAGTTTGTTTATAATAATTAGAGGGTGCTTTAAATTTTAACTTTCTAGTTTAAAAAAATTCTGTGTAGTAAATATCTACAGGATAGTGAAGCATGGTAGTGGTAGTATCATGCAATGGGAAGATTGGAAGTCTGGTGTTTATGAAGACTGTTCAGTGGGAACACTTTAAATGTTTCTAGTTATGGTCTTTCCTTATAAATGTAAACAAATCCGTTCTGACAGAAGGATTCTAAGAATCTGGTTGAACTTAGAACTGAAGCAATTTCTGAGTTTTCTCATGTCGAAATTTGCCATTTTGTGACCAAAAACCAGAAGGATTGTTCTTATTCTGTAAATGTTTTTTTTTTTTTTTGACAAAGACATGTTTCGTTGTTTTCTGAGACCTCCCCCCTCAGATATGTCCGTGCGAAGTGAACGCATTCAGTGTTTGTGCCGCTGCAAGCCAAAGTTGGAGACTGATAAGGCATGTCAGGTTGGTCTTGTTTGAAATGTCAAGAATTCCACCATAGCACCATATCAAACTGAAGCTGGTCAAAGTCATGCATCTGTATCTCTATACGTCTTCTTCACTGTATATGTTGATGAGTAGATAGAAAATATAGAAGAGGTAAATACATGTGTTGGATATAATTAAAGTTGACAGAAATAAATGCCTCCACAGATCAGCTGAGAAGTGACCGGTGTCACATGACTGCCAGTCAGCCAATAGCAAGTCTCAGCTGGAGTGGCGCCTCTTCACCAAATCTTTACACCGCATTTACAAAGCTCGTTGTAAAAACATCCTTCGGCCCGCTCCGATTGGTCGAGTCCGTGCTCCGATACGTCAAACAGCACAGTATTACAGTTCACAACCATTTTTTAAAGGCGGAAGCGTCGTTCCCGTGGCTTCATCGTGCCTCACTGATGCAAGAAGTTACAGAAAAAGAAAAGAAAAGCAATCTTTGGTTGAGTGTGAAAGGAGCATTCCTGTGCTTTTGAATTTGGTTTGTTAAAAAGAACACAAACAACAAATACTCTGGCTTAAATACAGGCAAATAGTGATGGTTTTACCCTAAACTGCTATAGTTCTCACAAAATTAAATATATAAAAAACAAGTGATATGTGATTGTACACAATAACTTCTTTCGCATTCCAGGTTGCCTAGGCAACGCTCAGTCCCCCGCGCTTTCCGTTCACTTCTTCTTGGCGAAGCGGCTGAACTTCTTCTCCTTGTCTTTCTTGGCAGCGCTGGGCTCCGGCAGGGCAGCTGAGGAGGTGGGGGCGGGCAGGCTGTGGGTTTTGGCTCCTGAGGGCCCGGGCGCCGCCTCCTCCGCTGGCGGGCCCTGAACGGCCTGCTCCATGGCCCGGCTCCAACTCTGCAGCTCGTCCTGCGTTAAGACACACAAAACAGACTCAGAACGGCACATCCATGTCCAGAGGAGTGTCTGTACTTGTTTGCTTAGAGGAATTCGGTGGAGGTGGATGCCCCCCCCCCCTTTTTTTGTGTGTCTGTGAGGTCAGAGCAGACAGAGTTTGAATATCTTACTAAACTTGCTGTTGGCGATTTCAGAAAAAATCATACACTAATTACGTTTAATGTATGCAGCCTTTTGAAAATGATCTGCCCTTTTCTTCTTTTACATTTATTTGCACATTTATTGCACCTAAATATTACACAAAGACTTTTAATGTTGACAAAACGTTTTTTTGAATTGATATTATTCTAAGGTTATGCAAACCTGCCAGGCTCACTGCCAAAAAATAAAGACAAAGAAATAACACAACACAAAACGTTATCGACAAAAGCACGCAATGGCAATAATCATGGCAGAGGTGGTGTGATGGTGCGGAGATGCTTTACCTTTCCAGAATACATAAAAAATAAAAAAGTATTTGGATCTTAACTGGAGTAATGACCACAATCAACCAAAAACTTCACGCTGCAGAACCAAAACAAAGCAAGAAAAAAAACCTAAATGACCTTTTTATAAAGTTAAAATTAAGGTTCAGACCTAATCTGATTGAAGTTAAACAGTTTGATGACCTTTGACAGCTGTTTATCCTGAAAAAGAAAAATCCTAAAATGTTAGAGAATTAAGTTTATTCTGCAAAGAAAAGAAAATACATTTCTCCACATCCAAGATATGGACTCCTTATCAGATAACATGGTATTTTACATTTATTTACGTTTTACTATGTATGGCATCCGCATCGATTTCCAGTATTGGAGATTATCCCGTTTATACCATGGTCACTTCTAAAGAAATCAATTATTCAAACTTTAACCTTATAATTATTAATTTTTCAATCGTTTTTCACAGGAAGCAGACTGTTTGATTCGCAGAGGGACGCGTTGTCATGGTAACGGCTACCACGTCCCGCACCGACCTCGCTCTGCTGTGGCTGGTGAAGACTAACCAGCAGAGGAAGGTGGTCTATGTGCCTGTTGAGTGACACCAAGCTTCATTTCAGATGACGCAAATGTTTGTTTCAAAGAAACAAAGTCTACAAGAAGTTTTTTAGATCGTTTTATGGCAAGAAAAATAGGCAATTAACTCTGATTATTAAATGTGTATCAACAATTTTTTCATTAATTAATAATAAAGTTATATATAAACCTAAGTTTTTTTTTTGCTCTGTTATAAATGGCGTTTAGACCAGTGCAATAATATAGAACATTTAAGCTTTGTGACCAGAACTCCTCTTTTAGTTGTCCATTTTCACTTTTTAATGGCCATCCTTCAACCAATCAGAATCGAGTATTCACCCTAGACCGTGGTATAAACAGATCTAAACCCCAAAAAGAATCTTCTTGTGTAAAACTGAATTTCTAAAGTGATGGATATGTAAGAAAAACATCCGAATGAGGTAGAATACTTTATATCTGGGATGGGAAACTTACCTCATCTTTACACTGGAACAAATACTCGCTGTTGTCTGCAAGACTGCAAAACAAAGGTGAAAATGACGACATTTATTCAAGTTGGAAGAAAAATATCTGGATTTTTTACACATGCAAATATAACTATATTACTATTTTTTTTTACTTTACAATTTTTTTAGTCTAAAACAGCAAATTTGGGATAAAACTTTATTACAAATATATATTTGTTATAGTTTGTCTAAGCAGCAGAAATACTTTTTTTCAGCAAGTTTAGTTTTTCTTAACTGCTGAATCGTAAACCTGACAACAGCGGAGTCTGATCTTAAAAAGTGAGCAAACATTCACTAAAACATCCTACAGATTCTGCCACATTTCAATTCTGTAATGAAATGTTCCATCAGTGAAAGGTGTTCTCCGTTCAGCTCTGTTCTTCCCTTCATCTCCTCCTTCGCCTCCTCACATCTACCTGGTCTGAGTTTGTGGGATTTTCACTGCGGCTCATTTGCAGCTTTAATTCCAGACGTTGACCCCTCCCATGTTTTGACTTTAATCACCATCTTCTCAGTGTGAACTGGAGGCTAGGATAGGTTTGATATTTTTCTAACCTTTACTTGCTGTGAAGGCGTAATTTATCCTCGTTTTCAGGTCTTGAGTCAGCCGCTGAGAAGGACGCGGCGTTGTGGGGAGTTGATCCCGCCCCGGAGCGTCAATCAGCTGACATTTAGAGCCTAATCAGTTAATGGCGTTTAAAGGGTTTTACAAGTGGAAAGGCAAAACATGAGCTTATTGGTGGAGTAATTTAAATAATAAAATGGCTGTTTGCTTCAAAAGAGGCTCCTTTAAAAAAAAAAAAAACTTATTTAGGATTGATTAAACTGACTGTTTTCTAAGCATTTTGGGCTTTTCATCAAGTTGCAGATATTTTTCCTAAAACCTAAAGAATAAAAATGAGTTAAGAGGCGAAGCATCCGGAGGAGGAAGTGGATGCAGAATTGATTTACGGCTTATTCCGGGGAGACTTTCAAGCTTGAGAAAGTTTGGGAAATGCTCTCATTTGCCCTCTTGCAGAGAGTTGGGTGGGATCGCAGCTAAATATGTTTAATGCAGCAGTCCGAAGGTGGTTGGCTTGGCATAAAGACGGGTAGTAGCTTTGATAGGGCTCTCCCATGAAAAGCAGAGAAAAAATGTAACCTTTCACCCCCCCCCCTCAGAAGAGTACAGCTCAGGGAAACAAGAGATTTTGCTTTTTTTTACTGTGGAATCGAGCAGAGAGATGGAGAAGTGATGAAGGGAGCCCCATGAGGTTAGTGTAATGTGGATAAAACATTATTTAAGTGTTGTAGAAAGAATGCAAGTATAAAAATGAATTGTAAGTACAAATCTGGTACAAAAATCTAAATGATTAAAATGTAATTTTATCCCCAATCTTGTGCTGGCTGTATTCAGGACTGCTCTGTGGTGGTCTAATGAAGCCCATCTGAGGTGATGCAACAAAGGTTTTAGTTTTAAAAAGTTTCAAATGTCAGCAACATAAACCCAAACAGTTATTAGCCAAAAGGTTTTTTTTTTTTTTTAAAGAAGCCCTTTCTTAAGTTTTGGAGTTTTGGAGTTTATAAGATAATATCAGAGACTTCCTGTTCATTATTCATTCATTTGCTTTACAATAAAAAGAGATACAAAGAACAGTAAAAATTGAGTAAATGAAAACCTAAAGTTTAAATCAACTGCATAAAAGAGTCAGTCGAACACGTAAAAAACAAATCAAAATAAAATACAATTAGAGACTAAACATTTACTCGTTGTTTGTAAGACTCAATAAAGTTAGGTTCTGTGTATAACAGTCTTGTTCAAACACCCACTCCAATGAAAATTGTGTTTTTGGTGTTTTTCACATGTTGGACGACATAAATTAAGATAATTAAGCTTAAAATTGCTTTTCTGAGTATTTGTTTATTCAAATAGTTCTAGATGAGGAACCGATGAAAATAAAAACGCTATTTAAAAAAAGAGTTTATATGTGAAAATAATCTGTGTGGCCCACAAGCTCCCAGCAACAGTAAAGGGAAGGGGTTGCTCTGTGCCAACAGCCCTGCCCACAACGCAGAGGTGAATTTCTATCGAATTACTGCCGCTCTGCAGAAACTATGTCCTAGAAAACCACAGAGGCTCTTTGATTTGGGCTAAAAATGCCATAATCATAAGTAAGAGACCACTGGGACACTTTAACAGTAGATCAGAAGTATCAGAAGATTTGAAAAGAAATCTAAGACTTTTTTTATTCAGACAAACAAACAAAAAGATTTTTATGGAATCTGTAGAAATATTCCAGTTTTATCAAATGATTCTCTGATTCCTTTAGACGTCTGCCTGAAATGACGTTTAATCGTTCTTCTGGTTTCCTTCAAGCTGACATGTGCATCAGAAAGGTTCTCACCGCAGTTTGGCAACGTGCTTCTTTTTCTTGTAGTTGAAGAGGATTTCCCAGGTGGCGCCACTGAGCGACAGGGGGTCCTCGCCGTGATACGTCAGCCCGTGTCCAAAGCTTTTGGCGTCCTTATAGACGGAGAGCTGACCTGCTCTCAGCACGCAGTACAGGCTGTTCCACGACCTGAGAGGCAGGAAGAGAAACGACTATATAAGGAGCTTCTCTGACAGACACGAGCTTCCAACAAACATATGAACGAAGTTCCGACTGTTCTTTCTCATTCTCCAGTTAAAATCACCTGTAATGACCTAAAAATGTAAAAAAAAAATCAACCCTCAGGAAAAACCACTAATTGAGATTTTTTGAAGAGCAAAACTGGAAAATGTTCGTCTCTGATGTTTTATAACTTTATTTTCAAACGTGTGAGATCTCTTGAAGTTCAAATAATTGAAACTTAAAATACAAAGATAGAGTATAATTGCTGTCAATAAATCTACCTGAGGTCTTTGAAAAACCTATGGTTTTTGGTTTTAAAGGATTGAAAAAATATATTTAAAACATTCTGTAAAATATTTTACACTTACCATTAGTTGTTTTACCTTAAACAACTTGTAGGGGACTTTTTATTGATAATGCTGGTTTTTCTTTTATAGATTTCAATCATGATTGAAGTTCATACATCATGCAAAGTCCTGATTTTATGTCTGATTTTTAGCAATAAAAAGTTTCCTGAAAAGTTTTATTGATGTGCCTCATTATTAACAAATGGAGGGAAAATCCCCCAAAGAGTGCACTTTTGCAGGTTTAGTTAAATATTGAATATAAACGTAAATAAATGGTTGGATGAATAGCATAAGCGATTGACTTTGCAACGGATTTAGGAAAAAAGAGCAATAAAAATATTTTATGAACCTCAAGTTACAAAGTTCAACAGCTGGTAAATAAAAAAACCCCCAGAAAACTCAACTTTTTCTTCAACTGATGGAAAAAAGCCAGTCTGCATTCATGACAGAGATGCACCAATAATAAACAATAATTCAAAATATTTTTCCTCTAAAGCCAAAAAAGAGCAATATTTAAGGCTTTGGTCACAAACCACTTTCCTGCAGCGATTAGATGCTCATAAAATAGAGGTTCAATCCTCCTTCTAGCAGAACATCACAGAATCTAAGCTTTGGCGGTAAGCTCTCTGATGTATCGACTAAAGGAGTCTCCTCTGCCCCACCTGTTGGAGGCCTTCTTCCCAGAGCCCTCCACGTCATGTTTGCGGCTCAGCATGCCCTCCTGCAGCACCGCCTGGCTTCTGATGGACTCTGCAGGCATGGTGGCAGACTTCTCCTGCTCCTTTGGTGTCCCGACTGAGATGGAGGGGTCCAGCTCCAAGGAAGCACTCTCCCTCATGTCTGAAGAGGCCACGAGTGCCGTGGTTTCCCCGGCGGTGCCCTCCAGCTGGGCGGAACTGGGATCCATCGTACCGGACTGCAGCAAGGAAAGCAAAGCTCAGCATTAAGATTGAAGATTTGATTTTTTTTTTTCTTTGGAGCGGGTCATTGCTGTCTTTCATACAGCAGAGAAACGTAAATAATTCCTAACCAGAGTTTGCTCTCCGATTGTGTAAAGTTGTGAAGATTCTTCTGCAAAGCCTGTGTCTTCTCTCCTACAAAAAAGAAAAAAGAGAGGGAAAAATTTGTTTTCTTTTAATGTAAAAATGGCTCTTAAGGTAGACTCCCCAAAAATATTTGGAGAAACAATAACATATTCACAGTTTTTTTTAAATGTTGTCTGTTTTTCTAAGCCTTAAACATGACTGTTTTCACCCTGTGAGTTTTCAAATAATGTGTGAATACCAGCCTAAAATCAAATAAAAATTAAAAGGTACGATAAAGCCTCAAAGTTTTTTTAAAGTATCTCCTGAAATTGTCCCTGAAACCACAAAATATGCTTATTGTTTTCAGGGAGGCTGTGACAAAATCTGTACCATCGATGAGCTATTTACACAAATAATTTAACGTGTGCTGATTATATATTCACATCATTAAATCTAAACGTAAATAAAATTAGCAAAATAAAACTGAAAGAAATGAACTCTCCCCCCAATTTAGTTCTTTTTCATATGGTTGCACTTGCAAAAACATACATTTTTCAAAAGTTGAAAAGATTTTTCTGTCCTCTTATAATAGAAAAACTATAAAGAAGTTTTTTTTCTTCAGATTTATGTTTTTCAAGTAATAATGTTCATCATAATTTTCTTCAAAATATATAGATTTTTTCCACCTGTATTGTAATAAAAACTACTTTTTATTTCCTTTTAGTTACAAAAGTCTGTGAATAAATCCTGGCAAAAAATGCAGCATTCCCAGTCAACTTTCCTCTTTTTTGAGGTATTACCAACGGACAGCTCAAGACTCCTGTAGTCCAGTTTAAATGTAAACAATGGCCATAATTCGTTAACAAGACCCCCCGAGGGGGTGGAGTCAAATCTTTCCAAGTAATTTCTTTTTAGACCACATGTTGCCAATGTTTTTAATGTGTTTTTGCTCAAGTCCAATGTTTTTGTTTGTATGTGTGGATGCCAGACTGACCCTGCAATGATTATGTTTACATATGTTTTTACGCTTTTGGGCTCCAGGAAAACAAGTAAAAGCTGCAGATTTAGGACTTTTTTTTTTTTCAATCCAGATTTTTAGGGCTTTTTGAGCAAAAGAAAAACATTAAATTCTAGGTAAAGGCTTTTTAAAAATCCTTAAAGATTGTGAAAACACAAAAACCTGCGTCTGTACCTGCTGTCCTTATCGGAGCGTTGCTCATCTTTCAGGAACCTCTCCACTTCCTGCTGCTGCTTCCTGAGCTCCAGCAACTCCAGCTGCAACACAGCAGAAAACCAGGATCAGCTGAACATCTTCAATCCTGCAAGGATGGTGTTAGACTTGTCCACACCGTCGTGAGGCGCTCCAGCGCAGAAAAGCGCTCCTCCCAGGTGGCGGTGGATTTCTCAAAGGCCTCATGTCGTTTCAGGAGTTTCTCCACCTCGTCCACGGTCCCGCCCAGGTCTCTGCTCGTCACGTAAGGCTCCTGAGCGATCAGCCAAGCCTCTGCCACCGAGGCGTCACGGGCAAACTGACACACCTCCAACACTGAGTGGAACAGAGGCAGAACTTTGGTTCAAACTATTTAACTACATGCGGAAATTTAAATCTCTTCTGGTAAATTTTAAACTCCAATGAAAACTGTGCTTTTGGTGTTCTTTTTTTGACATTTATAAAAGGAAAAAGCTTAAAATTGCTGTTGTGAGTAACAATTTATTCAAATCAGGAGCAGACGTTTACAAAATATCAAATTTGTAATGTAGAAAAAATGCTGTGATGGCCACAAGCTCCACCACTCCAATTTGAAGACTTTTTGATGTACCGCTGATGTTAGAGTAGATCGTTTGAAGGACTGTAAGCTAGTGGGAGAGTGTGTGTTACACATATAATTTAACGTGTTATACTGATATCATTAAATCTAAACGTAAATATAATTTGCAAAATATAACTGAAAGAAATTAATTCTCCTCCCAATTCAGTTCTTTATCATATGGTTGAACCTGCGTAAACATACATTTCTCAAGATTGTTCTGTACTCTTACAATAAAAAACTATAAAGACGTTTTTTTTCTTCAGATTTATGTTTTTCAAGTAATACTGTTCATTATCATCTTCTACAAAATATATAGATTTTTTTCACCTGTATTGTAATAAAAACTACTTTTTATTTCTATATTTAGTTACAAAAGTCTGTGAATAAATCCTGGCAAAAAATGCAGCATTCACAGTCAACTTTCTTTCTTCTTTTTTGAGGTATTACCAACGGACAGCTCAAGACTCGTTTGAAGGGCTGTAAGCTAGTGGGAGAGTGTGTAAACGAGGGAAGGGGAGGGTGGTGTTGCTCCGCACCAACAGTCCTAGAAAACTTCAGTTTTTTGGGGGATTTTGGCTTAATCATAGTTAAAAGATCACTGGGAACATTTTGAAAATAGATCCAAAAGTAATTGGAGTGGGTCTTTAAGGCCTAGAGGCAAATACAGATATTCAGAGAGCTCTATTTTTGAAAAAAACTAAACACTTTTCATGAGAAAGAAAAAAATGTTGGAGATCATCTGGACTGATTTTGAGGTTAAAATGTGAGACTGTGTGGTTTTACTTACAGAGGCGGAGCCAATCCCATCTGTCGTCCCATTTGAACATCATTTCCTTCCTTTTCTCCATCAGCTGGACCAGCTTCTCTTTGATCTGACAGTCAAATATCACCAGATTTACAACTGTGCCACAAGAATTAGCAATTCACTAACAATAATTTCAGGTAGGGATCATGCTTTTGCTTAGATTCTTTCTGTTTCCCTCTTCATAATTAGTCTTTGCTTTAAAGTCTCCCTGATGAGCGAAAGAGGAGTTAAGGTTTTGGTTTTGCGAGAAGCCCAATTGGTTCCGTTGTGTCAGACAGGAACAATCCCTCAATGAAAACTAATTAAGCCTAATACAAGCAGTAATTTGATGCCCAGCTGAGGGTGAAAGAAGCTCATGTCTGCAGCTCAAGCCTCACCTCAACTGAGTCACGGTGCTTCCGAGTCAGCAAGGCCTTTCCCAGATCTATGCACGTTGGGAATTTGGCTTCCCTGGCTTCAATCTCTGAGCGAATACCCTGGTGGTACTTCTGCAGGAGCTCCACTGATGAGACATCCCTAATGCAGAAGAATGAAGGGCTAAAATACGTTGAATCTGGAAGAAAACTTTTTTTTTTTTTTGCATAATTTAGTTGCAAAGCACTTTAGATGAAATGACCATAATGCACACCTGGGTTTCTCCTGAGTCTCTATCTGCTGGATGATGCTCTCCATCCAGGCCATAAGGTCTCTGGCCATGCTGAAGAAGCGGAACTTCTCTGCTGTGTCCACCAGCTGCGCTCTGCGGCCGTCCGAGGCGTCCAGCAGGCCCTTCCAGGCCTCCATCACCTGTCTGGCTGCGGCCTGGATGTCGGCCGCTCTGTCCCCGGCGTACTGAGCGTGGAGCCTTGAAGCTGTCTCCTGATACTGCTGGACCTTCGGGGCAGAAGAGTCAGCATGCAGATCACAGGAATATACCCTCTTCTAACGTTTTGTACATTGAACTTCATCTATGAAGCAGAACTTCTGTTAAAATGTAAATAACTTTATTGTCAGCTTCCAGAGTCAAATGTTCATTGGTTGCTTCTCTTCTAATCTCATGAATCCCAACTTCATCAGGCAAACGTAACTAAATTGCTTTGGCACAGAAAAACATTTAAAGCCTGCATTCTATCTGTAAAACTCTCCTGGTTGTACAACAAACTGCAAAAACGAGGAGTTTTCTTTCAGATTTGAACTCTCCTTAAACTCATCAAAATAGACAGTTTTCTTTCTTCATTGAGACATTTAACTGAAACATTTCAGTTTGATTGGCGCAGAGAATAAAGTTTTCCTTAAATTATATTTAAATTTTTACACATATTTTACTGAAATTTCCCAACACCTATTTTTTACCATAGGGGAAGAAAACATTGTAATTATTTGCTCCTGTACAGTGAAAGATAAGAATTATGATTTATTTATTTATATAGCAATTTTCATACTTTATAAGTAAAAACAAAGTAAAGTTCGTTTATTTATTTTTTAATTAATTTGGATTTTTTCTTCCTCAGCCGCTTTGAAGGACGACATGCATCTCTGTAATAGCCCTGTAGCATTAATAATAAAAATACATTTCTTTACATTTTTCATTAATGTTTTAGTATCAATGGACTTAAAAATACATTGATTATTTTTTAAAATACATTGATTTATAAATTCAAATTTAAAAGAAATAAATAACATAATATATTTTATGTCTGTAGATTTTTTTATAATTTTATTTTTGGTATACTTTCAGATTCCTTTAACCGTTGCTCTAAAAAAAAAAAATCTTTAATGTATTCAGGTCTTTAATTAGTTTATGAGGTGATCAATAGGAGAGATGGTTGAATACGAAAAGCAAAGTTTTATTAACAAGTTAATTTTCAATATGACTAAACAAAAACAAACAATAAAAAAAGGGAATAACGTTAATTAAATGACCCCAAATTCTCTAAAAAATTAAAGAATTGTGTGAGAAATAAATCCATAAATTCTTTTAAAATTCAAAATTGATGAAGTTTTTAACCCATGAAAAAAAGCTATTTTTGTTTTTTCAATGACAATTTAAATGTTTAATTGCAAAACATTTAACAGAATCATTTAAGTTAATTGTTGAATTTTAGTAATATTCATTTCACTTTATGTTATCAATAAGCTGTGTTTCTGAAAATAAAAACACTCTACCTCCAAACCACGACAAAAGGATATTTGTTTTCCTGTGGGCTGAAATGCTGTCTTCATACCTGGTTTCCTAAAGCAGTGATGTCTCTCTCAAAGGCAGCATGCATCCTGTGGAAGGACTCTGCTATGCTGAAATCTTCACCCACATCTTCTGGCAGCTCCTTTTGCTTCTCGTAGATCTGAGCCACCAGCTCCTTTCCGTCATCAAAGTACCTTCAGCAGAATTTGGCCGTTTAGTGCTGAGAAATCTTTGAGACCATTTTCCTGGTTTTCTTGAACTCACTTGAGCAGGTCGTATGAGGCCGTGAGGAGCTGGGCGCGGGTGTCGATGAGCTCCAACAGGTCGGCCCAGCTCTCGTTGATGCCGTCCTTCCATTCAGCCAAAGACGCCGCCTCGCTGTGGCCCGATTCAATCAGGCCATCTATGGTCAGGTTGACCACGTCCACTCGCTCCTGGCCCACCATCCCCGTCTCTCGAGCAAATTCTCTGAACTTATCCCTCAGAAGCTGAGAGGATATAAAGCGTGGAAAAGCAAAAATGTTTTATTTTCAACAAGAATGAAATAACAAGAAATGAAAGCTGCTGCAGAAATGAAAGCTGCAAGCAGGTGCTACTGGATGATTCATGAAAAGACCCACTTTTTAAAAAAAATTGTGACTTTTCTGTTGGCTTCATCTCCATGGAAACCATGTAATGTTTTGGCTGCCAGGGGATGATGGACAGGTCTCTGTCATTTTTAGAAGAATCGGCCAAAGTACATTTTGGGATTTCCTTAGCAACAGAGGATTTTGTTAACCACGCCCACATTCCTGACATGTTCGTATTGTAAGTCATATCATATCGTTCAGATTTAGCCAACAAATAATAGATTACATTTTCACAATATTACTGTAAAAGTTGAGCGAGCAGCAGGGGAATGGCACTTTGGCGAGCTCTACGACTTTCAATTCTAACTTTTTTAGATGTTCGAGGAGTTAGAAGGCGATAGGTAATTGAAATTTTTGAGATTATTTTGACAAGATGGCAGCCTCTTAATGAGGTCAAGGGTCAACCAAACTTCAGTTGAGATTGTAGACTTAATCTGGCGGCATGAGTGTAAAATAATATAAGGATCTCTCAAAAAAAAGTTTTCTTTTCCCATATTATGGCTAATGTTTCACTACAAAATGGTGACCAAGCTGTAGGTCCTGTGTCCATCCCACCCCACTTCCTTTGAATGCTCCCAAAATGTGTGTTTTGGTTTCGTGAGTGGATTTAGAATTTTTCTTTTTTTTTAGATGGTTTCCGTCTGTAGTACCGTCACATGGTCCAGGTCCTGACCCATCTCCTGTAAGGATGCTACCAAATCTCTCTCTGCAATCCACTGCTCCAGGTCCTGCACCTCTCGGCTCAGCAGGAAGTGATGGTAGGTGTGGTCGAGCTTCTTCCTGCGGTCCTCCGCCAGCTCCCTCAGCCCTGCATACTGCTTATCCACCTGACCCTGCCTTCTGATGATCTCCTCCCTAAAGGGAACCACGACAGATGACAAGATGATTTGGGAAAAATAAAACTACTGTGAATTGTGGGTTTTTGATTGTTATGTACAGTAAAGGCCTGGAAACAAACCCATCAGGATGTTCCTCTGCAAACATCTTCTGGGCCTGATCAGAGAGCTTCTGGACAGAGTCGGCATAGTCATTCACCGCCTGCTTCAGGATCATGTGACGCTTGAGCATCAGCATGGCGCTTTGTTCGTCCTGGGAGGAATTACAAGTTTTATTCGTGCTCTGGGGATCGGACTTCCCTCTCCTACCCGCTCCTGTCCTCACCTTGGGCTTTTCATCCGTGATCATGTAGAGTTCCTGCTCCCCGATCCAGGCCTCCGCCTCATCAGCATCATTGAAATACTGCTGGGCCAAGTTGGACTTGCTCAGTCGCTCCCGACGCTTGTCCATCTCATCCTGGAGCCCGGCCCACGCCGTCTCCAGCTCCGTCAGCTGGTCTGTGATTCGCTCCGCCTCCGGTTTGCCCTCGGCGCCGGCGGCGACCGCCATCCTTCTTCCTCGCTCGATTACTTCATCCACGCGAGGCTGGTGACCCTCTATCTCTCTCTGAAGCGTCTGACGGACAAAAGGAAAATATTACACTAAAAATCACAAAACATGAAAGAATTCAAACTGCTTTCGTCATCGAAATGTTTACCTTGAAACTGCTTTAACAAAAAAAAAGGCAGCAATGTGGAAATGTTACATTTCGGGTGTAGAGTTAAACAGATGTGCTAAAAACGATCACTATAGCTTCTATCTCTGAGTTGCATCCAAAATACGTGTTAGAGTAAATAAAAAAGACAGAGAAATCCAGTTTAAAATCCAAACCTGGTTCTTTTTCAGAAGCATTTGCACCGTCTGAAGGTTGTTGCCATGCTCCTGTGACATTGCCAGAGGCATCCTCTCTTCAATCCACAGCTAAAACACAAACAAAAAAGTAGATCTGATCATAAAAGCATAAAGACAAAAAAAATGTTTGTACATAAAGATAAAACAGTTTAACTAAAAGATAAAAGACATCTTTTTAATCAAATTGAGGTTTTAACCCTGCAAAGTCCACTACGTCAAGGAATTGACAGATATTAAAAATTAAGATCCACATATACAATGTTATTATTTCTTATGAGATAGTGTCAATTATGAAATGTTGTGTAAATTGGGCAATTTTTGCTCACAACAGTGTTAGTTTAAGATGCAAAAATATTAATATCAATATCCAGGAAAAAAAACAGCATATTAACCCACCATCTCAAAACTGATGCATGTAGAACGTGGTGTTACTGTATTATAAAGAATTAAATATCAACTAATGTTGCAATTTTCAATACAGCAAATAGTTAGGCAAGCCTTTTCCCGCCAAAACTGATTTTGATGGAAGCAGCCATTTTGAAATGCCTCTAGTGGAAGATTGATCCATTACAGGGCAGAAAACACAGACCAAGTTATGTTCAATGGGTTTCTGAGGAAAGTTTGAATCATGCTAATGATCAAATGTGAAACAAATAGTCATTTGGGGTTAAAGTGTGTCGTCTCGTTGCTGTTCAGGACTGTTGTTGATGAAAGTTGACACAAATGCAAAAGAGGCTTCAGGTCTTGATTGGCACAAATCCAACCCCAATTATTTAAATTTTGAGCCCTCAATTACTTTGAGAAACCAGCAGTGACGCTTTGACCTTCCTCTGAAGTTACAGTCATGCTTACAAGCTCGTCAGCCAGGTCCCTGTAAAACTGATGGACAGCTTTGGCAGCCTCCAGCTTGCCCTTGCGTTGAGCCAGAGGTGTGAGGAGCTGCTGGAACTCCCTCTGCAGGGCCTGTTGCTCTGCCTCCAGCTCGGGCTGGTCTTCCCTTCCTCCTCCGTGCTTCCTGACGGCCTCCTGGAGCTCCTCCAGCTCCCGGGCGCGGTCACGAACCTGGTTCTCTGTCATCTGAAGACATGATTAGAGTGGAAGATGAAGAGCCGTTTAAGAACATAATCAGGATGCAGAGCAGATGGAGTTCATTGGAGGATTTTTTTGTTTTTTTCAGATCAGAATTACCAAAACAGAAGACTTTTTTTCATATTTCTTAGTTGGTATGTCCTGACATTTTAAAGCAAAGTTCAATCAAGAAATTGGATATACAAACTTGTTTTTGGGTAAATTGCTCTGGTAAATCGAAATACTATCTCTTGAAAAATGCTCAAAGAGTTTTATCTCAACAAAGTAGATATATTTATGCACTTTTCTCCCAACCTAGAGCTGCAATTCTCCTTATTTCAAGACCACATTAATCTTAAAATAGGACTACATTACTAGACATTTTAAGATAAATATGTTTCAATAAATATGAGTCATATGAAACCAGTTCCACTTCCTCCAAAAACTGCCTGTTTCTTTAAACAAAACCATTTTACCTTTTACAAACAAAACATCTGCTTAATTCTATGTAAAGAAAAGTAAAAAGAAAATGTGTTTCTTCAGAAATTTTGCTTAAAATATAATGTTTTCAAAATGAAATGAATCAACAAGATTTCAATACAAGTGTTTATAGCTAATCACAAATTCTGTTAAGAAATTGCACCCAAATAAATTCTACTAGCTGCATTGGGAGATTTGTTTCCACATATAACAAGAGAAAAAATAGCAATTTTTTACTTGTTTTGAGATGGACATATTTCCAGTAGAGAAAGGTACATTTTTTTTATACTCCCTTCTCACCTGATGCTTTTTGAGGAGGATGTTGGCATTCGTCAGGTCTTTGACGTCTTCGTCTCCCCCCTGTAGCTGCTGCTGCAGCTCACCCAGCCACTTCTTCATGTCTGCCAGGCTCTGGTCAAAGAGTTCGGAGCGGTTGGCGTCAAACAGCAGCCGGGCCTTCTCCTGAGTGGTGGACTCCAGTCTGTCCCAGAGCTCGTGCAGTTTGGCCAGACGCTCCGTCACGATCGGCTCATACTCAGGCTTTGACTCCATGAGCTCCTGCCCCTCCTGTGTGTAAAAAAAAACACCAGAAAATACTTGGATCTTAAAACGTTCAATTTGAGTCTGAATCAAAATGGAAATGTACATTTAAACCTTCAATTTTGATCACTTTCTAAATCCATTTTGTCATAAAATAATGACTAACATGCAGAAAATCTGCAGAAAATTAAAACTGTTTAAAAATACCTTTATCTCAGGATCTCCAACTCTCATTGAATTTGTTTAATTATAAAGACTAAATCAGCTCAGTCTTTTATGCTTTTACAGTAAAAGTTTCCAAAAAATAAAGAAGAGAACGCCCTTAGAACAAATTTTTTCCAGTATGTCACCGCTAGAGAGAAATAACAACAGATTGCTTTAAAGCACGGTGGTGGAGGTATGATGATTTGTGCTTGCTTAACAACAACAAAACTCACAAACTTTGCAATCACTGCAAATATCTGTGTTTTCAGAGTCTTTTGGAGACAAATCTTCTTATCCTCTGTCACATAGACAAAGCTAGAGCTGCGTTTGGTCACGCAGCAGGAAAATGTCCCAAAGCACAACAGAAGCAAAAGCCAGAGTCAAAAAAGAAAGTGTTGCTAGAGGTTGGTCAATTATTGGAACTAACCGCTGCATTTCTCTTAGAAAAACTTAGACAAGAGTGTAAAAACTTTAGTTTGGAAATTCTCAACAATAATGCTCTGAAATGCGAATTTGAAGAGGAAAAAAATGTGTCATCAGTTTCAACTCCATCCTTTTAAATGCTGAAAAAGTATTTTATATATATTTGTGATGAATACATCAAGTATTAGAATTTTCTTTTTCGTTAATCTAAAGTTCCACTCTGAACATTTCTTGATCTGTTTTCAAAGCGTTTCCAGTGGTCTTTTTTGTCTGCAAGTGGAGGCATCAGAATGGAGCAGAGCAGGGAGCTGGTGGCCGGCCAGCTTATTTCTACGTCACAAATACGATACGTGTAAAACTGCATTTTTTTGTCTGCTCCTGATTCACAACAACTTGAATAAAGAGATACTCAGAAGTGTAGTTTTGACCTTAATTATCTTTATCTATGTCCCCCAGCATCAGAAAAATGCCAAAATAACATGTTTAAAAACACCAAGAATGCCATTTTTATCGGAGTGGATCCTTATCAAAACACAGTAACTGAAGGGGCCAAACTACCTAGAAGCTTACAATTTCCATTTCCTTATTCCGTCCCTTGATGACATTAATGAATAAAGTGTCAGCTATTTATGTATTAGTTTCTATTGGTAATTTCTAAGACTGATTAAAAAAATCCATTATTAATATTTAATTGATTTTTGCTTTGAAGTCAACTAATTAAATCAATAATTTGATTTTCCTTTTAAGTAATTCTTTTATTTTTTTCCGATCTGCTTTCAGTTAGTTTTTAATTATAGTAATTTCTTAACATGTTAATGAAAGGTCTACCTTTGCTATGTTTATTATAATTTGTGAAACAAGTTTTTTTATAAACAAAAACAAAATCCGTTTGACAAGAAAATTGAAAATAAGATGTTTCTGAATAAAATGTACTCGTAAATATTTCAGTATTTTGGCAGCACTTTCTGAAGCATCAAGGCAGACATTTAAAGCCTAAACTCTAACCTGGTCGACTTTGTTGAGCCAGTCCTTGTTGGAGGCCAGTTCAGCCATGAATGCCTGATGTTTGAGCCATTTGCTGTGGAGGTTCCTGGCCTCGTCGTATGACGTGTCCTGCGCCGTCAGCATCTTCTCGTTGATCCACACAGTCAACTGAGGTAAGGAAAAGTCAAAGCTGCTGGTTAGCGGGAAACCTCACACGTAAAAATCCTCCTCACACAACTCTAAAATGGTAACAAATGCACAGGAAGTGTCATCTTCTGGGTAAATAGAGCAATCGAGTGGAATAGGAGCACATATCTGAACAAATAAGAAATAAATGAGTCATGGATTGGCAGGGAAAAACTCACATCTTGAGTATTTTGCAGGAAGTGCTGCAGGTCACGGTTATCTCTGAGCTTTTCAGACACCTCCTTTGCTCGCTCCTTATTCTTGTTATGCCTGAACAGGAAACACAAAAGCACGGCCACATTAAAATGCACTTTCTCACCAAGTAAACCTTTGCTTTTCTTCAAGGCTCTGCCTAACAGAGGAAAAAGTCCTGGGTTCCTCTGCTTCACTGTGAAGAACAGCTCTCACTTACAGATCAATATCCATTATTACCGGTGCCCGTCTATCAAACTGAAGAATGGGGGGTAATGGGAGCAGCTCCTATGTCCTCCATGCAGCCTCTTGTTAAGCTAATAATAGTGATAAGAAAGCCTTTTGGCCACTGAGGGCGAAATGAGTTTTTCTGCAAAAGCTCAGCACTGCTGACGCTGGCTAAACATGGAGTTCAGCAAAGATAGATGATAAAACTACATTTTTATTTGTAAAAATATACAAAAAAAACTTTTGCTAAATGAATTTGAGATATGCAAACATGTATAATTTAGTAGCAGAGACTCCTGCACTACAAAAACATAAAATCTAATCAAGTATGTTTTATTTGGATCAAGTTTAAATACCTCATTACAGTTGATATGACAATTCCAGTACCTTTTTATAAAATGTACTGACTTGTTTTGACTTGTTGAGACATTTGATATTGAAAACATCTAAGCAATATCTCTATAGGAAATAGCTATTTTTTAACTTTACATAACATTTTTTAGCTTTATCTATGAATGGTGAGTTGCTTTATGAAACAGATTTATTTATTTTAACTAGTTATTTTTCTTTGTTGACTAATTAATGGATCATTTTTAGGAAAAAATTATTTTTAAAAAGTGTAATTGTAGTTTTAATTTCAGATGAATTTGGCCCAAAAAATTAAAAATAGTTAAACTGTTGTAGCTTTTAAAATTGTATATAATTTGAGGGGAAAAGTGTATAAAAATACTGTTTTTAAGCTTATTTTTAAGTATTACATGCAGAGAAATTGACATAAATGTAAGTGTTTATATTTTAAAATATTCATGTTGTCCTAAAAAGATAAGACATCCCAAATTATTTTTACAAATTCTTTTCAATTTTATTAGTTCCAATGACAGATTTTTTCACTTAAAACATCTTTTATTCCATACTTTAAATTGTTTTCCAGTGTAAAACTGAGGAAATTCAATCCCAGGAAACAAGTTTAAAAACGTAAAGCCAAAAATAAAGTAAAAGTATGCTGTTAGACAGCTACAATTAGATGATCCAACCAACCTGTCCTGGATGGAGTCCATTTTTTCCTGCAGTTTTCCAGAGTACATGTTGTTGCTGTCCACCAGCCGTTGTCCACTCTGCACGGCGCCGTCCACCTTGTCCTGGTTGGCTTCCATGGTGCTCACAAAGTCCTCGTGTTTCTTCAGAGCTTTCTCCGCGCCGGCCAAGGTGTCGGGCTTGTCTATGTGGGCCAGGGTGTACTCCTGCAACAAGACAGCCACCGTGGAGTCAAAAACAAAGCAAGGACTTCAAACGCAGAACCTGCAGATCGCACCACACAAGTGCAGCGTGGG
The DNA here is from genome assembly GCF_053564925.1 of Oryzias latipes. Taxonomy (NCBI): domain Eukaryota; kingdom Metazoa; phylum Chordata; class Actinopteri; order Beloniformes; family Adrianichthyidae; genus Oryzias; species Oryzias latipes. Next base: position 25,755,471 of record NC_136258.1, read on the forward strand.
GACTCACTGCGTCACATTCCCCACGCTGCATTAGTGCAAATGCACCACTTAAGGTCAGTCCTGTTTAGTACCTGGTTGTTGAGGATGGCCTCTATGGCTTTGCTGTCTCTCATGAACTGCTGGAAGCCCAGACCCTGGTCCAGGAAGCTCTTCCTGCTGTCCCACATCTTCTGGAGCTCATACCATCCACGGTCCAAGCCTTTCAGCCTCTGATCTAGCTGCTGGTACTGAGGATCATCCTCCTGACCTTGGGTGACCTGAGCCCCGGTGTCCTTGACTCTGTGGTAATCCTCCTCGTGGCTGTTTATGTCTTCACGCACAGCATCATGAAGGCTCAGCAACTCCTCAGCCTCTGGGAGTGAGGTGGGCACTTCCTCAGAAGCTACCGCTTTCTGGGTTTTAAAAAGCCAGGACTGGAAATCGTCCATGTCCTGCAGGAAAGTCTGCAGTTTGCTGACCTCGCCCAGAGACTCCTCTCTGTCATTGAGGGTCTTTCTGAGTGTTTCCCAGGCGGCGTCCAGCTCTCCTCGCCGAGCCAAGATGTCAGCTGCGTTCTCAGGGTGATCCTGAGCCAGCCGATCCGCCTCCTTCCTCAGGAAGGTCAGCTTGGCTTTAATGGCGGCTAAATCTCTCTCAATACCGAACAACTTTCTCTGGATGGTCATGACTGCCGCCAGATCGTTGCCCAGCTCCTGCGTGGACTCCACCACCCGCGTCTTGTCTTTGATCCAAGCTTCTGTCTCGTCACACTCCAGTGCGTAGTTATGCAGACTATTGGCTGAATCTACTTTCCTCTTCTTCTCCTCCACCATGGCCTTGAAAGCCTCCCATCTGAAAAAAAGAATCATTTAAAAGATTCGTATTTCATTAGTGTAATTGCTTGTGTTCTCAGAGAGTCTCTGGCAGTATTTAATTTTATGGATCTGCAGTTTCCTGGGAAGAACAAGGCAATTTGGCAATAATTATCAAAAAAATAGTAATTTAGCAGAAGGACTGGCTTTGTTTAGCCTAAACCCAAGTGAGTTTAGGACAATTTTACATCAATAAATTAGAAAACAAGTCTCTAAGCAATTTAATTCCTGCACATCCTGTTTTATGAATTTGAGAAAGGCTATTTCCACATATTTGCTGAATAAAAATAACCAATCTTTTTAGATAAATAAGAAATAACCGTTCAAGTCCCACGCTGATTTTCTTTTGATCTATTTAAAAAGTATTCCCAGTGGAATTTTAGATGTGATTTTGGTTGATTTTTTAGCCAAGAAAAAAAACAGTACTTTTCTAGGACATAGTTTCTGCAGAGAGGCAGCAGAAATTCAACTATCGGTGCGGAGCAACCCCGCCTCCCCTTCCCCTCCCTGTATTTTCTACGTAACAATTAAGCTCTTCTTGAAATGGCATTTTCTTTGTCTTCAGATTCACAGCAATATTAAGAAAAAAAAAACCAGAAATACAATTTTAACTTAATTTTCTTTAAATATGTCCTTCATTGTGAGAAAAACTCCAAAAGAAATATTCAAAACACCAAAAGCAGTTTTTATCAGAGTGAGTCTTTAGAGCTAAATTAAATCGAAACCACCTCTTGTTGAGCCGCCTCTGGCACTCCTTGACTTCTTTGGTACGCGGATGTCGGCTGTCCTCCAGCTGTTTCACCGCTCTGTTGACGTCGTCCACTCTTGACTGAACATTTGCCATATCTTGAGATAAAATGATTAACCTACAAACAAGAGATGATGCAATAAAACCATCAAATTGTAAGCGTTTCATGTCCTTCTGTTTATGAATTACAACAGTCTACCTGTTCTGGACAACTTCCAAGTCTTCCAGTTTCTCAGGCACCTCTAAGTCCACCAACCACGTCTCCTTCTGCCCCATCCAGAGCTCACAGGCATCCGTCTCGCTGAAGATGGTGTACAGAGACATGGCGTCTTCCAGCTTCCTCTGTCTCAGGTCAGCCAGGGACAGCAGCTCCATGTAAAGGTCCTTGATGTCTTTCAGACGTCTCTGGATATCAGGAGTGTTTTGCAGCTCCTCTGGCAGGGCGTTGGCTTGTTTGGACAGAGCGTCAATAGTGGCTCCATTCTTGATAGCTTCATTTTTGAGGTTGTTGTGCTTTTTCAGTAGCCGCTGGGTTGTGTACTCATCAGTTCCCACATCCTCGCTGCTCATCTGTCTCTTGGCCTCTATCAGCCAGGCCTTGAGGTCATCAGCATCCCCCTGAAACTGGAAGAATGTCTGAGTGTCCTGGAGGTTCTGCTTTCGGAAGGCAGCCAGTTCCTCCAGCTGCTGCCACTGCCTCCCAATGTCCTCCATGCATTCCTGGATCTTTGGGGAACCAAAATGGTTTGCCTGGATCATCTTCTCCCCCTCTGCTAGAACCTGCCCCAGGTGGGAACGGCGCGCTGCCAACTCGTCTTCGAAGGCGCTGTGTTTGCTCTGGAGCACCAGCACACTCGTCAGGTCTTTGCCATAATCCAGGGAGGAGAAAATGTGCTCCTTCTCCTTAATCCAGCTTTCTAGCTCCGCCACTTCCCACAGGAAGTTCCAAAAGCGGTGAGACTGCTCCAGACGAGCTCTCCGCTGGGCAGCCAGAGCGCAAAGCTCCTGGTAGCACAGTTCCAGGTGCTGTACCCTGTCACGGATCACTTGAGGATCACATGGTTTATAGGCTGTAAAGGACAAAAAAGACAATGACACTCAACACTTGCAGCTACAGAAACATCACATTGATCTGCTGCACTCACTGTCTCCATTGGCAAACTTCAGAGCAGCAGCACTGGCGTTCTGCACCCTCTCAGCCTGCAGAGCGATGTCTTTCTCCAATAGAGAGTGCTTTTGTAACAAGTCCTCCACCTCCAACAGATGTTTTCCAAAGTCTGGAGACAGCAGCCGAGCCTGAAGAAAGGCGGAAACATTTTGGTTTTTTTCTAAAACCTTGGAGAAATACTTAATCATTGTTTATGTCAAGCTTGTCACTCTTGCCTTCATTTCATCCATCCAGCTGATGATGTAAAGCATCTCCTGGAAAATCCTCTGCAAGGTCAGGTTCTTCTCCAGGCGCAGCTTACGGGCCTTCAGCAGCTCCTGCAGGTAGTCCCAAAGACGCAGAACATTGTCTTTGCGTACATCAATTCTTTTGGCGTCATGGTAACGCTCGGACTCCAGCTCCTTGGAGATGTTAACCAAGGCCTGAACACGCTCCTCGTATGCTGCGATATCCGTCTCTATGGCGTCGTGCTTCTTCTTTGCTGCTTCCACTGCTGCTAGGTCATAGCCAAAGTTATCCTGCGACGGGAGGAAAAGGCGCCAACATTTATCTCAATTTTTTTATCGACATTTCTAGAATTATTAGTTGAGATATTATAGTATGAGAAAAAGATATTCGTTCATGTTCAAAAAAGGTTTTTTTTTCTTATCACTTTTATTTATCAAAAAATATACCAGCATTTCGCATCACATTCAATTATCTAACTGAACACGATACTGAGTTTTGTTCCTTCTTGACCCACCTGAGCCACCAGTCTCTGGTTCTCCAGGAGCCACGTTTCCCTCATGGCAGCCTTCCTATCAAACCTCCTCGCCATCTGCTCCAGCTTCTCCTGCCGGATCAGCTCATCCCTCAGGACGCGCTCCCGCTCGTGCTCCGCCTTTTCCAGACGCTCCCAAGCCTGCAGTCGGATAATGAGAGAGATCCTGGGTGTCTGTGGCATCTGCAAGCCGCTGAACTTACAGTCGCAAATGATCTGATAGACATTTTCAGTTTAAACCCATCCAAAAAGAATAGAACAGCATAACAGAAGAGCCTCAGTTTTTCTGTTGTTCCTCTAAATCCAACCCTCCCCTTTAAGCCTTAGTCACAACTGCCCTTGTGGGTGGATACGGATTGTCTGCTGGTAAAAATATAGGCCCATTTGTCAGTGAGCCCTTGGAGCAAAATGTTCATGCACATTTTTTTTCCTACGGGCATGACAGGTCAACGGTGAAAGAAAAAAGTCTGAAGTAGGTCAGATGCAGGAACGTCGTCTGCATTTTTCATCTTAAAGTGAATGAAAAACCAAATTATAAATCTGAAATTCAAACTTTCAAAACAGTTTTGAACTTGAAAGTATACATTGTAAACCTGAAAAAATAGTATATTTGAAACTTGAATTAATAAAAACTATAAACCTATTACACTTACCAAATAAAAAAAAAATTCATTCATAACAGCTGCTGTTATTTTGTATTTACGTTTCTCTCACTTTTTGCTTTCAGTCATCAATTCCTAGTTTCACTTCAGAATTCTTGCTTTTGGTGTTGCGGCTCATTTTGAGCCCATTGGCTACTGGGACATGATTGACATCGGATGATAAAGGTTGATATCACTATAACCTCTATCCCCTGGTGTCAATAATGTCCCGGTAACCAATCGGCTCAAAGCCCCACCCCCACATTAGAAAAACGCTGAAAGACAAAAGTCTGAATTAAAACTGGAAATTGAGAACTGAATACAAAGAGAGAGAGAAACGTTAAAACAAAAGTTTAAAAAAACAAACAGCAGTTGTTACAAATAGACATTATTTACATTTGGGAACAGTTTTAGGTTTATAGTTTGAAATTTCTTGTTTTTATTTTCAATCTGGTTTTCGTTTCACTTTAAGCTGATGCTGAAATGACCCAGTGCCGTTAGCGCTGTTCATGTGATCCCTGCACGCATCTTGCATTCAGCTTGACAGTTAGGATGTGTGGACATCCAATGGACGTCTTACGAACATTTACATTTCATTTGTAAAAGCGCCATTCGCGTGGTGTGTAAGGCGCCGTCACTAGTGTGTAGCATAAAGGGCACCGTACACCAGCATCACCTGTATGTCATAAGTGTGTGAAACTTCCATTATCCTTACAAATACTTCACAATACACTTACCAAACAAACAAAAATGGTGCGTCTCATTTTCATGACCTCCCTTAAGGTGGCTGCATGAGCCTCTAGGGAATTGCATAACACACCTGTGCTTTCCTTAAGATGGAGCCGCTCCTCTCTACAGCCCTCAAGAGGCCCAGAAGACCCAAAAACCCACAGCACCAGTACAGGTCAAACCCCCATAGGGGTGCGTGTGACTAAGTTCTAGCTCTTCACTCTGCTGCAGACACAGAGAAGCTTTTCTAAAGCCACCCCATCTCACCCTGTTAATATCTGAAACCAGCGCTCCCTCTTTAGGCGTGTAGACCCTCTGGTTGTTGGCCCTCATTCGACTCTGGATGGCAAAGAGCAGCACCTCCAGGTTGCCTTTCTCCTGGAACCTGACAGACAGCAGACCCTACATTTCAGCCAAACCGTTCCTCCAAAATTATTAATAAACGTTAAAAAAGGTGGTCAAACACACTCACTTTGGTGGCTTCTCCACAGTGCGGTAGGTGTTGAAGGCCTGAAGCTGCTGCTGAACTCCGGTCAGAGAGTTGGCGAGTTTACGGTTGTTCAGCACGACGATGGTCTGCTCGATCCAAATCAGCAGGTCTGACGCCAGCGTCTCATACTTGTTGATCATCTTCTCAGTCTCAATGGCGTTATCCAGAACCTGATGGGCAAAGCCAAAGGTAAACAAGGAAACCATCACTAAACAATCCAGCTCGCCTCTGTCATGCTTTCTTCCCACCTTTCCAACTCTCTTCCCCTCCACAGCCAGCTGCTTCATCTTGGAGAAGTAGTGATAAAATGCCACAACGTATGTGATGATGGACTTTTCATCTGGGTTCTCTGTAAACACATCTGAAACCCAAGCAGAGGCACTTTTCTAGGAGCATCTTTCTCCAGACGGACTTGATAGGAATGTAGTGTAAAATCACCGACCTTCTGGGTCCAACAGTTTAGTGACGCCGAGCTTTTGCTCTGCCACGTTGAAGGCGTTCTGGAGGTTGTGGGTTGGGTTGGATCTTCTCAGTCTCTCATAGTCCACTAGATCTGGCCTGAAGGTTTAAGATATGAGGGATGACAAGAGACTCTGAGCAGACATGGAGAGACTTTGACCTTCATCTCCTCTTACCGATGTTTGTGTATGAGAGCGTTGAAGGCCATGCCATCTTTCCAGCTGGTCGTGAAGTTCGTGATGTTAACGTTGGGGTAACTACAACACAACAATGTCAAAGTAATGGTAAGAACCTGTTTTGCCAAAGACATTTCGTAAACCTGAACGTTATTATTTAAATGTGTGGACTGAAAGGTGCTCTGCACAGCGATTTACGTAGGCAAAAGCAATGAGCTGCAGAACACCGGCAGCTACCTGCCTTCCCATAATGAGTCCCGCGGGGTATTTACAGCCGCTCTGTGATGCTAAAGGTGGATGAAAGCACTTACCCTGCAGTTTTCATTTGACACCACAGAAGAAGAGCGTCTTTAGCTGAGCGTGTTTCCTTCTGGTCTGCCTGGCCCGTTTCCACAATAATGTCCTGGATCTGATGTTAAAAAATAGTGAGACTTGACTAATGGAAAAACTATTATGACTTTTGTGCTGCAAAGAGTACATATTATAATTACTATTATTAGATAGTTTCTGTCTAATTCTACAGATAAATTTGTTACATATTTCAGTCACTTTTATTCCTCACAAAAACATGGTTTAAATGAATGACAGACAAGTGGCATTCACTCTAATTCCTATCGTCTCACACAGTAGTAATAAGAGCAGTAATGTAATCTGAGGGACAAGTCCTGGGAGAGGGCTAAATTTAGCCAGCTTTGGTTCTCCTTGGTCTATGCACAAAGAGAGACAAAGACAAGTCTTTTTTTTCTTCCTTATGAAGACTGAATAGTGCAGCGTGCCATGTTGTCTGAACTATTATGTCTAAAAATAGCAATGCTCCTGTCGAATTAAAAATAAATACACGGTCCATCAAAGACGATTAAAGACAGGAGACTGACGTTTTGGTTTCTAACAGGAACCTGCAGACACAATTTCCAGACCTGACGGAACCTGAACAATGAGTAATTTCATTTCCATTTATCAAATGTTAAATGGATTGCTAAGAATATTTCCATTTATGATATAAACATGACACTTATTAAAGCAGCTGCTAATTTGATCAAGATTTTTCTATTCAAACTTAAAGAAATGTACAAATCAATATAAGTTACATCATTGAGTAATCATAAATGTAAATCAACACACTTAAATTGGGAAAATTGTTTCCATGAATCTTTCTGATGACGAAACACAAACCTAGATAACGGTTGTTTGATTTCAAAGAAATTAGACAAAGTCTTTTTCAAATGGTTATGTACTGTATGTATAAGGCTATGGATTACAGTGTTCCCTCACTACTTTGTGATCCACCTTTTGCAGCCCTTTGGATTTTTTCAAAACAATTTTGCATGCTTTTTTTTTCAACAGAGCACTGTTTTTGCATCTTGATTGGCTGTTGACCCAGTCAGTCATGCAATCAGCTTGCCAAACTTACATAAATCTTCAGTGGCAATCACATCTTTGGTTTCTTTGTTTTAAAATTTTCCTTATTTTTCTATGAAGATTTGAACTTTGAGAAAAATTCTGGGAAAAGTTTGTAGTAAAGTGTGTAGTAAAGTGTGTCGTGAGGAGTTTTACGGCAATAAAACATCTGTAGTCATACTTCGCAGATTTCACCCATCACAGGTTATTTTTAGAACGCATAGCTCCTGCAATAAACGTGGAAACACTATACTCCTAAAAACATGTATAATAGTTTCAAATGATTTTAAAACAAATTTTTAATTATCCTATAAATTATAACTACAGGAACTTTAGTATGTTAGTAATAAACTGTTCTGATTTGCCCCCTGGTGATGTGTTTTGCATGTTTCGTTCAGTGCAGGTTTGCTGTTATAACCACTCCTCCTGAGTACTCATTGAAGCTGCCTTTAATTATCTTTAAGTATTTAGGTATTTGAGGAGTTGTTTTTTGGTTCTACAGTGGTTCTATGATTTTTCCATCTTCTCTGGTATTTTTGAGTTACTTGTCTTTTTAGCCCACGCTTGTGGTGAATTTTTGTTGTTATTAAATATTTTTTAAAACGCCACACAATTGTGGTTCAAGTCCTTCCTGCTCCTTGGTTCCCTGTTGCCTATGATCCATAGCGCAAACATTTTTAAAGATATTTTAAATTTTTGAAAATAATAGGGTTCTAACATTAGCATTCGCATGCTGCATATGCTACGTCAGCTCCAGCTACAACAAAAAACTCACTAATAACTATTTACTACACTGAAGAGGGTGTCGGCTATTTTCTCTGGGTGTTTAAATCTACAAATACAAATGTGACTGCCCTGGAAATTTCCCATAAATTTGCAAAATAAACTGGGCATCAATGCTTACAACATTGGCAAATAAAGACCACAATGCATTGCGTTTGAACAATTTTTCATTTAAAAAAAAGTATGTTCATTTTTTTGAGTCTTCATCATCAAAACACAGTGAATTCATAAGATGTTCATATTTATTAGGTTTTTACTTTTGCAAATAGGTGACGACATATTTAATCTTTGAAAAACAAAAATAGTAACCATGGTGTCCGAAGTGCATTAAAATCCAGGACACAAAAGAGGCACTAGAATAAATAGAGGAATGCAACTACAACTTTTTGTTGACAAAAGAACTTCCACCTGCAAACTGAGTTAAATAGAAGTACAAAAAATAGTTTAATTAAAGTTTACTTAAGTTACACTTAAATCTTTTAGGGGTTGGAGAGGGAACTCGGACATAGTCAATGACTTTAGAGTGCAAGGTCATCAGTGGGTTCACCTTCACTTTTGCAGCAGCTGCAAAGCTAGCGTTACCTGGAATCGCAGGATAATGGTCCAAATGAGTCCAAGGATGAGGCGATGATTGCCATCGACAATGTCATGGGAGCCCATGTTCTCCAGGTGGACCCGCTGCTCTTTGAGGAACTGCAAGGCCTTGTCCACATTTTCCAAACAGTGGATGCGCATGCGACCTTTAGTGGGCTTTGGCTGCAAACAAGACCAGGAATCAAAGCATAAAAAGTGGTCTGAAAAGATGATAAAACATAGGAAAAGACTAGATCATCCACAAAGTCTGCTTACCAGTCGTTCACCGGACAACACCTCCAACAGTTTAATGAGCATGCGTCCATCCCGCAGATCCAGGTAGAGGTCAGAGATGCGACAGCCGACTCGGGAGAGGATGGAGTTGACCCATTTAGTGAAGGTTTTCTTCTGAACTGCCTCGCGCTCATCTGATGAGGAAACACAGTTGAGAAAGAACATGAGCTCCGTGAATAATGCAGAATCCTCCCAGCACACCCGCAGCTGAGAGGGATTTATGTTCTGGCATTAGGGCTTCTCACAGAGGCAGAGATATCAAACTGCTTCAATGAAAACTCATAAAAAAGAACATTTCCTTTTTTCATTTTGCAATTTGATACGAATGCTTAGGTTTACAAGATTCATTTGCATCCACAACTCCATTTTTATGTAACCAAGGCCCACTTTGAAATACCCTCATTGTTTATTTCTAACCCAAGAAAGACTCATACAGTGAAAGCAAAAGCACATTTAATTAATATCAAACAATAAAAAGTAACTTACAGGATCATGCAGCTTTAGTGATTAACCGACCACAGGATCTTTTTAGCCTCCGTCAGTTATTTAGATCTTCATGTACTACTATGTACCATGTATATACAGTATAGGGAATATAAGTTCTTTATATGTGTACACTTAGCGACTTTTTTTCTTGCTTTTAGAAAGTTTTACTCCCGAGGTTAATATTTTAAGGCCTATTTTTAACCCATTTTGTTTATGCTTTAATTCTCAGCTCTTACAAATTTTCCCACAATGCCATTCCAGACCAAATTTATGAAAAATGTCTTTATGTTTAGCAGATTCCTTTATCCACACGATCTTAAAAAGATGGAAAAGTGGAAAGAGTCACACACTGCATGTAAAGCGCTGTAAAAAAGAAAAAAGAAAAAGATGTTTCAGCCACAAAAAGTCCCACAAGCAAATCGTTCTTTGGTTTTTCCTAAGTGTTTCTAAAATCTGCACAGAGGCGTTTTTGGAACATGGGGAGCGAGTTCGCTGTTTCACTCAGGGGGATCCTGGGTTGCTGTCTGTTGGCAGACCTGGATGAGGTTGATCTGCTAAGAAAGAGATGTTGATCGTCAGAGTTTTGGGCCTGAATCCAGTCTGACCTGTGTTGACATGTTTGCTTTTTGCTGATTAAAAAGAAAACATGCAGCAGTTTTTTGGATCATCTGCTGAGGCTTGATTCTGCAGACTTGTAGTAAATAAATCAAGAGATGACAAAAGCCCGAACAAGCAACATGAGTTCCGTCAATCCAGAGATGAGTTTTTGATTTCTAGAGCTTTAATGGTTCACAATGTAATATTTCACAGTCAAAGATGAGTGTAAAATATGTTTAAAATGGCACTAAATGCTTTAAACACTCAGTTACTACTTCAATAATCATCATCAGAATACAGGTATTTTTGGGTTGATAAGGAAAAACTGACCACTTTTACGGAGCAAGGACAATAGAAGGACAGCAATTTCTGGAAGCAGTGATCTACATAACTGATCTACAATCTACAGCTCCCCTTTGCTGCCTTTCAGCTGCCTTTATCCCAGAGCCTGATCACTACAGGCAGCAAAAATCCAAAGATTTAGTCTGAAGTAAAAGGAATAAAGAGGATTCCTGTCCTGTGCAGTCATGAGAAAACAGGCAGAAGGAAGACTTTCAGCACCTGCAGATGTACATTAGACAAATGCAGGACATAAGAGATGTTAGTTTACAGCGGGATAGAACCCTTAAGGTTAAGTTTGTAGAAGAAAAGAAAAAGAAAAGGCATCTCCTAAGCTGCTTAACCCCCCCTTCCAACAGTTACTGTATGTAAATCACGTGAAGCAGCAGAATACAGTAAATAAATCATGCCTCCCTCTGCCCTGCTCAGCAGAACAACAGCGCTCGCTGCTCCATGGCGTCCACACGACTATGAAAAAATCATGACAATTAAAACATGCAAATAACTCCAAACTCCATTAGAGTTTGAGTCAGATCCAAAAAAAAGGGAGAGCCAGAGCAATGACTGTGACAAATCCTTCCTCAACTGTCTGGGCTGCTAAGGATTTCACAGGAGAAACAGTGAGAAGGAATTCCACGTTTTTGCTCACATTTACACCTCGTGTTGGGAAGCAACAAGAGGGATGCCCCTGGTTCTTCAGGCAACAACTGGACAGCAGACAGCGAAGGAAAGGCTGCATCCCCTGAGTCTTCAGCAGATGAGAGGCTCGATATGACAACAGCTCTGTGCAAACTCACTGCTGAACAACAGCTTTGAGCTCTCTTTAGACAAAAAGAAGGCTCTGCCTAATCCCACAATTCCATCGGAGGTTTTACAGCGGATCAAACCAAATCAACACCACTAGTGATACAAGACGAAACCGCATCTGAAGGCAAACCGCATCAACAAATCACTCGATGCAAAAAAAACACGATAAAGATCACAAGATTTAAAAAGAAATCATAAAAAAACTACTTGATATTTTAGAAAACAAAAAAAAATTTCAGATAGCCCATATTTAAAAAAAATAAAATAAAAAGGAAACTATTAGCAAAACAAAACAAAATGAAATGTTAAAAAACGAAGAAAAAACTTAAATACTGGGAAAATTGGATGAAGACATTTGATTTATGACCCAAATTGACGTTTTTTCAAATATACGAATACTAATAACATTTTAGGATTAATACGAAGCCTATCTAGTGTCGCTTCATGCCAAATAACCTCTGGTTGAAAAGATGGACAAACGTCATCATCCAATCAGCGATGTCCTATTGTACCTACCTTTTCCAGCTTTCGTTAAAAAGAAAAAAAAATCTGAAAATAAAAGTAATTAGCAGATTAAAAATGAAATGATTAACAAAAAAAAAGAAAAAAAAGTATCGTTATTTGAATTTGACATGAAGTGATATGTCATCATCCAATCCAATAATGTTCAATATTCTACCTTTTCTGGTTTCTTCTTGTCTTTTGTTTTTTGTAGGGCTTATATCATTCTTTCCTCAAGCTAAACCTTATCCATATCTACGTCACCACACCACAAAATACAACTTTGGGGTTTCTTTTGTGAGATATTAACATTAAAATACACTTAAAAGCTAAAAAAAAGGTAGATTTTTCATAATATAGACTCTTTAACACACAATACACTCTTCCTGGTGTTCTCAAATGTAACGAAATAACATAACCTTAGATTTCACAAAGAAGAGAAACAAGATCCCAGATCAATCCAACAACTTATTGTATTGACAACAGCTCAATAACACCCGGAGCAAAATGACACTGAACTAAAAATAGGCAAGTTGCTGCAATAGAAATCATTACAAACTAAAGCAGGGAGATGAAATGACTTCATCTCCCTCTTTCTTATTTAGGATGGCGAGAAGTGGAATTGAAAAAGGACAACTTTAAGATCTGAGAATAACATCTCACCTTTGTCTGCTCATATTCTAGCATTATGTCTGTGTGTCTGTGTGTCTGTGTGTGTGTGTGTGGGGGGGGGGGGGGGGGGTAGTGAGGGGGTTGGTCCTGATGCTAAACTGACTTGATGGCAGCACAGACCTGTCAAACACTAAAAACATTAGACACAAATTATTAAAACATACACTGAAGGCTCCGCATTCTGCATTCAATTGAAACTTGAGGAAGAGTTTTAGGACTTTGAGAGCTCGCCGATGACTGTTCAGTATTCAGGAAAGCTTTGGAGTTTGTGGTGGAGGGGGTAACCAGCTGGAATCAAACCATCTACACACTGCAAAATGCCTAGATAACCCACTTCAACTAACTAATTAATTAACTAGTTAATTGAAGTCAATTAACTAATCAACTTCAATTAACATGTATTTATGATTTAGCTGCTTTGTTTTCTAGGACTGAGTTGTGAGCCGGACCAATGGCTTGGAGCAACCCGCCCCCCCCCTTCCCCTCCCCGTTGGTAAGAGCTCAGAGCAGAGCATTTATTTGTCACAAATATGCTCTTACTTTAAACTGAATTTTAATGTCTGCTCCAGATTTACAACAATTTGAAAGAAAGAAATACTCAGAAATGCATCTTTAAGCTTCAGTTTCTCTATAAATGCCCTCCAACATCAGAAAAATGCCACAAGAACATGATAAAAACAAACAATTTTCATCAAAGTGGGTCTTTAAACATCAGAATACGTCCAGAGCACAAAGCAGAGCGACTCTGCTCCCTAAAAATGTGCGCTGCAAGACGAAAACATTGAAACCTGAAAAATCTTTAAGACAGTGAAAAGCCAGAGGTCACTGAGGGAACTACTCTCCATTATGGCCAATCCCCCCCCCCCCCCCCCCCCACCACCACCACCACCACAACCATCTCCCTCAGCTTAAATGATGTTACCTTCACCTGTTAACCTGTTAATGTAAAGCTGTCGATACCAAAAGCAATTATGCACCACTTTCTGCACATGCCGTTCTTCTTTCACGCTCCTCACTGACTGAACGCGTCTTCTTATAGGTCAGTCTGTTCTCTGCAGTGTTTGAACCCAAGATCCCGCCCACATTGACTGGAGTTTACTCCGCCCATCTCAACGAAATTCCAGAAAAGGGGAAATAGGGGCGGGGCAAAGTAGAGTAAATGCACTGAGCTCCTAGCAACGGGGAAGGGAAGAGGGGACGGGGGTTTCCAACAACTTGGAGGTGAATTCCTAATACACTATTGCTGCTCTGCAGAAACTATGTCCTAGAAAATGACACAGGTTTTTGATTTTTGGCTAAAAACAGCACAATCAATCAATGAAGACCACCGGGAATGCTTTGAAAACAGATGAAAAGATGATCGGAGTGGGTCTTTAATGCCAAAATATTAAATCTATTTGACTTTAGTCTAAAAGATCACAGCTCTGATAACATTTTGAGTCAAATAAACTCCCATTTATTTGTCAAATTTTCCTGATTTTCTTTCGCTATGAAAACCAGATTTCACCTAATTTAACCCAACAGTGGTATACATTTAAATGAATTCCATTTTTTACATAAAAACGAATCTGATTTTTGTTTGAAAAAGAAAAAAAAATGACTAAAAAGTCATGTTTTTTCAGGAAATCTCCTGCGGTTCTTCTGTATTTGAGGTTTGTGGAGAGTCAGCACCTCGTGTCGTTGGTGCAGCTGGAACGAAAGCAGCTGTGCTTTCTGTCAACATTATGCTGCGTTTGAGTACTTGCAGTTTTTGCTGACTGGACTTGCCGAGGCATCCTTCGCTCTTAAGCTCCATACCCCCCCATAAAGCCCCCCGTCTGGTAACGTACTAAACATTCCTCTGTTTCACATGCCTTTACTTTGTGATCCGCTCTTTGACTCCAGAGAAAGCCCCATGACTTATTCATGCTGATGGATTTTCCCTGTTTACAGCCTGGTGGGTATTTTTCCCACAGTCAGCTCTTGCTGGATGTGGCATAGAAGTAGCCGAGCGCCACAAGTCCAGCCACTGCCGGCATGACCGCCAGACGGCCGAGAAGCATCCTCTTCATTTGCAGTTGTCCAGGACGACCCGTCACCCTGATGCTGCTGCTGAACAACAGATTGATGGGCTTTTGATTTTCCCAAGCTTTATTAACGCCAGGCAGAGCATTAGCGGAATTAAAAGAGGACGAGGAGATGATTTTTCCCAGCAAGAAGAGCAATACCAGCTGAAGAGCAAGATGTTAAACTTCAAAAGAAGGTTGACTTGCTCAAATCAATATACACATAAATCTATTTCTTTGACTTTTTTCTGATTATTTGTCACCAATCCTGGACTTTGGGTGGAATTTTTCATGCAGTTGGTGGATCAAAACCTCTGCCACATCCCGTCGCATGTATCTCTGATTTGGAAAAGCTCCGGAAACCTCAAGGATCAGTGGCAGCTCTCCAAAAAAGTCCATTATTGAAATCAGACAGAGGAAGAAAATGCTTTCGCTTCTGTTCCTGTGCCGTCTCCTCCATTTTCTTCCTCTCGCTAATGCACTTCTGTCATCAAGGGAGTTTGATCGCAGTTCAAACTCACAAAAATCCACAGTGACGGCACGGCTCGTTCCTAAAGCCTTAATAATGCAGGCGGGGAGAAGTGAAAGCATCGCAGGAATTGATTATTACTCACAGCTCCGATGCAATCATGCAGGCGGACGAAGTGGGAAACCAACGCTTTGTGTGAAACCAAAAGGGGAAAGGCCATGTCGATTCATTCAACATAGTAAACGAAGTGTACAAAAACCATTTAATAAAAAAAAATGCAATATTTTTGACATTAAAGAAGGAAAAATGTAAAGATAGAACCAAAAAGAAGTTAAATGACAGAAAAATTATATATACAAAACTACTCATAGAAATCAAATTAAACAATATATTAAACAAGCACAAACTATAATACTGAATTATAATAATCGCACTGACAATAATAGTTTGGCAAAGTAAGCATCACCGTTAGTTTAAGTGTTTGAGAATAAATAATTAAGGACCATCAGTGAACAATTGGGGCAGAGCTGCGACTTTCTAAAAATACATAACCACAGACAATCCTCTTCAAAAGGTCGTTTTCATGGTTGATGTTTTTATCTTTACAGCAGATTCCAGACCCAGTTTGACAAGCTAACTTCTCCGTTTCTCTCATGACAGCTGAAACCTTCTGCTTTCACCGGCCTAAATGCTCTGAAAGCAGATGGGAGGGGCCTGGCTGGACCGCCGCGCTCCATCCCTGTCACTCGTGAGGAAGATGGACAAACTTTGACACACGCCGCCACGCCACGCCACGCCACGCCACACCACGCCACGCCACGCCACGCCACACCACACCACACCACACTCTTTGGTACCTTGCAGCTGCCTGAAGCGTCCGTCCAGGATGGAATTGAAGTAGATGTTGGAGGTGCTGTAACTCAACCAGCGCGCCCGCTTCATACTTTTGGCAGAGGAAGAGGAAGAGGAGGTGGAGAGGAGGGGAGCGGGGGAAAGGTGAGAGGGCCTCTGATGTCTGGGGGTGCAGGAGGAGGACGAGGACGATGAAGAGGAGAACAGGGATACCCTGGCGGGCACTGCATTGATCGGGACGTGCAGGGTGGTGCCATTGGTCTCCGGGTGGTGCTCCTGCCGCTTGCCTCCCCTGACGGCCTTCCTGCTGTCGGCTCTCTGGGCTCGGACCGGGGGCGTGCTCCTGCTCCGGCTGCCGCTCATGCCGACCCGCGCATCTTTCTCCACCGGGACGTGAGGCCGGGTCGCCCCCTCCTTTACGCTTCCAGCGCTGCTCCGTAGGGCTCCGCTTTCCCTGCCGCCGGCCTTCAGGCTGATCTTGACCTCTCTGAGCCGAGGCTGGTTTATGGGGGCCGCGCGCAGCAGGCAGGGGCTGCTCATCCTGACCCCCGCAGACAATGACAACAACAACCTCAGGAGCGCCTTTTTCTTTTCCTGTCTCCTGGCTCTTTGTCCTCCTTTCCAGACCCCTCTCGTTTTCACTCCCGCTCCTTCCCTCCCTCCTTCCTCCCTCTCTCCTCACTGTTACCGTCATGATGCTCTGCCTCCTCTTTCATGCGGCGCGGGGGCTCAGTCTTCCGTTCAAAGTGGTTTTTCCAGCCTCATCCATGCATGCAATATGCCCCAGTGCGTACACGTGTTCCCACCCCCACACCCCCCAACTAATATCAGTAAACAGCAACCTGGGGAGGGATTCTGTGCACCAGTGTTAATCCAACACCCTGATACACCGAAAAGCTCTACAAAGTCTCATTTGAAGTCAAATTGATATCAGCTCTAGAGGTGTAATCTTTCATTTTAACAACGGTTCATATCATAATTTGTGGTTTCTGATACGATTCTGGTTATTGGTTGATTTTGAACGATCCGATTCATTGACCAAAAATTGATCCAGGACATCTTTACCCAAAACTTTAGCCAGTGTGACTCAGAGAGAAATACCTGGTACTGAACATTGCAGGAGACGTTAATCAGATTCCTGGTATTTCTTGCAAGATAATCAAGTGCAAATTAGTTATGTGTGCAAATAAACAAATAAACAAGAATTAATGACAAATCCATTTACATTTTACTTTCATAAAGTTGTTGTTTTTCCGTATCAAATAATCCAAAAGAAACATTATTAGAACATTGTGAATAGTCACATGTCTTAGCTAAATTGAATTTTTTTTCACACATTGGACTGGGATGATGACTTGATCAGTTTTTGCTGCCATCAGGTGATGGTCGTTTTAACGTTATTGTAAAGTAAACTTACCGTGCCTCAATCAAAATAGTATTTTCCAATATTGATTATAAACAATGTATTTGTTTTGGAATGATTATTTAATGGTATAGGTTGATTTGGACGGATTGGTCTGGTTGAATTAATCAATTCATTGATCAGGTCAATTTAATGTTACACCCCTAATAAGCTCCAATCCTTCTTTTAACTGTTTGAAAGCGCTCCTAGTGGTCTTTTAGCTATGATTATATCATATTTGGCCAAAAAACTTTCAGTTTCTGCATAGTGGCAGTAAAGAATGTCCCTCTGAGTTGCAGGCGGGACCGTTGGCATGTAGCAACCCCGCCCCCAATTCCCCTTCCCCCCTAAAGAGAGCTCTGAGGAAGGAGCTTATGGCCTGCCCAATGTATTTTCTACGTCACAAATAGGCCCTTTTTCAAACTGCGTTTTTTTTTCCGTCTGTCCCTGATTAACAACAATTTAAATACAGAAATCTTAAAAAATGTAACTTTAAGCTTAATTTTCTTTATATATCAAGTCAAGTCAAAGTAAACTTTATTGTCAATCTCTATGATGTTTTCACATACATGGAAATTGAAATTCCGTTTCTATTCAAACTCCAGTCTAAACAGGGAATCTAACTTCAAAAATACAAAATAAAATAGAATAGGACGAAAAAAATAAAGTGACTATAAAATGAGAAAAAAATAAAGTGACTGTCCCCACTGTGATATGTCCCCTATCTTCACAAAAATGCCACAATTCTGTGCTAAAAACACAAAAAACATAATTTTCATCAGAGTGGGTCTTTAAGAGGAAACATTTCACGATAGAAGCTATTAGAATTATCTGTTTATTTGTAAGTAGATTCTAAATCTAAAAAAAATCACTTGAAATTAAAAAATCTACCAAAAGAACAAAATAATCAACCATTTAGTTGCAAGTTGTGTTATCTTGTACTGTTGGCAGGTTGGTTTTAACTTATTCCACGAGAATTTTAGATGTTTTTGTAAAATAGAAGTGAATCTACCTTGTTAAAATAATACCTCCTAAATCCTTCCGTCCTATACAAAGTAGAAAAATTCAATTTGACTCAAAATTAAGCCAGATATTCCTGGTAAGATGTAATTTTGTGTGAAATCTGAACACATGCATGGTTTACTTCCACAGCTCAGAAGCTGTATTTGCAGCGGTGGGTATCGTTTAGCACCTCTTATCTCTCAGCTTCTCTCCATCACCTTCTCTCCATCTCACTCACTGACAGGAAACACTGATTACATTACAAAAACATCAGAGCAGCACGCTAATGCAATAAATAGACAATCTCACACAGACGTAGCCGCCTTTACCTCGACTGCAGGACGAGTGTGGAGAAGACGACAAGAACCAAAATAAATAAATAACTCAAATATTTGGATCTGTCTTATGAATTCCAGCTCCAATCGAGCTAAAGGGGGGGGGGGGGGGGAGTTGATGAACAAATCAAAAACATTAAATCTCATCCTATTTCAAATAGGATATTTTGGGGGAAAAGTATGAACTTGTAGGTTAACTTTTTGAAGCAATACCTCATCATCTTTATCATCGTCGTCTCTTTTTAGAAAGTGCTTTAAGCCAATTAAAAATTGAAACAAAGAGGTGTACATCAAACCTAAACATAATAAAAACTGTTAGAAACAAATTTTATAAATGAGTTAAAAAATAGAAAAACTTGAAGTAAAAAAAAAAAATCAAACACAGTAAAGACTTAAATGTAAAATGACAGAGCAAAATCTCCTGTGTGACCAATATAGCTATAAAAATCAGTCTGTAGTTAAGTTTTAAAAATGGCTGCTTTTTTAAGATAACATTTTCAGTCATCAGAAAAATTTTGCTAAAATTAGTGTTTATAGGTAAAAGAAATGTGTCCAAAACAGACAAGACATTTATTTTAAGAAATCAAATTCTTCTAGTTGCACTGAGTGATCTTTTTTTTCACTTATAACATTGGAAAAACATCTAACTTTCTATTTTTTTAAACTTGTTCTGAGTGGGACATTTTTCCAGTGAACATAGAAAACAAGTGAAAACCTTAGGATGACAAAAGTTAAACTTAACGCACAAGAAAAGACGACCAAAACTTAGATGTTAAGGTGAATTTTTGTGTCTAATTCATCTTCTGCAGTGTCCACTTTCTCTGATGCCTTTTGGGTGCAGGAATAACCTTTAAAAGTCTACATACTTCCTTCCATTAAACATCTCTGTACTTTATATTGAAATGAAAGAACAAACATTCCCAGAAACAAAAACTCAAACCGCAGTAGGACTCAAACCCGCAAACCAGGCTGTAAATTTGGAATCCATGGTTAGTCGATAGCAGTTTTAGTGCAGCGCTGGGTTTGCAGAGGAGCTGCAGTCCATCCCAGCTGTCACAGGGCGAAGCGCCCTTTCAAGAGACAAACAGCCATGCCTGCTCTTTAGAGTCAACAACAGGACTGACATGTTGGGACTTTTAGATGACTGCACTCAAGCGTGATGAAAACAGGTACAGTCCCGTCCGGGATTCCGGTCCAGGACAGTCCAGAAAAGCCAAAAGGAAAACATGACAGAAGAATGGATCTGAATAATTTACACAATAATTCAAATTAATTAATTGATTAAACATTATAAGAATCACAAATTTGGGGCCTAAATCAAACAATTTATTGGCATGATGCCCATTGAGATGTCTATTGTTGTGATTTTGGGCTATATAAATAAAATTGAATTGAATTGAAAACACCTGCAGCTTTTTTGTAAAAAATAAAAATAGGCCAAAAACACTTCTGTGTGTAAACACAGCTGAGTATCTTCGCTTGAGGACGGTCCCACCTTCAAGTACAAAAAAAAACAGAAGTAAACAGATTTAAAGCCTCGACAGGCGTTCTATGACACCCAGACGCTACCTGTCCCTGCCCTCGCCACTCCCTCCTGGCTCGCCCTACTGGCTGAATGACTGTTACACGCCCCTCTGCCACTGCCACCCTGGTCAGGTGGCAAAGGTGGTGTTCCTTTCCTTCACTACTAACCACATAGTGCACTTTATAGTGCGTTTGCCATTTTGTAGTGCTATCCAAATCTACAATTCCAAAATCGAGTGCCCTAGACACAGACGTCTCTGCAAAAGACCAGTGTGTCAATATAGACCACAATGCATTGCGTCGGAACGATTTTTGCCAGAAAATTTTATCTAAATATGTTTTTTTAATAAACCATCAACGTTTTTATCTTCAGAACTCAGGACTCATAAACAACCGTCGCAAAACCCTCATATGAGATTTTAACTTCGTGAAGTCGATGACGTCATATCCGCCGTGTAAAAAAAACAAAAAAAGTAGTGAACATGGTGTCCAAATTGCTTTTAAAATCCAGGGCACTACATAGTGCCGCATTATATCGTTTTATACCATGGTCCGGGTGAATACTCGATTCTGATTGGCTGCTGGGTGTGCGTTAAAACCTGATAACCGCACAGTAAAAAAAGAAGTTCCGGTCACCTAGCTTAAATGTTTTGTAAGGACTAAAAACTGGTTAATATGTTTGCGGGTTAATGGCCTTCGAAGTGTGCATTATTAACGGCATGCGTTAAAAAGTAATAACGCACACCTCGTCGGCCATTGACCCTTACGTAATGTGAGGTAATTATTATAATCAGCTCAAGTAAATTTTGGGATTTCCTTGGCAACAGGTTTCATGGTCTCAACTGTAGTTGCGAACTTAAGCTAGCAACGTGTGTGAAATTTAAAAAATTTGACTATTTAGAGGCCATATTTGAACACCCCCCCCGATCTGATTCCGTGTCTGCAGCTTCACACACATAAAAATAGCATGACCCACAACTCCAGTTTTTTTTTTCCGCCACAGAAAAGCTGGTATTTTTAACCCCCCCAGCAGCCGTCCCACAGGTGGAGTGCAGCATACCAGCTCCGTCAGAAATGTCAGAGGAGCGGCCGTCGGTCGGGGCAGCTGTCGGGGTCTGTAGATGCTCTGAGAATGTGTAAGTGATCCCTTCACATCCATAGGGGCTGGAGGGGGAGTCAACTGCTAGATTTTGGGGGTGAGGGGTGGATGCATGGACACACAAACGCCACCGCACTCACCCTAACATCGCCCGTGATGGGATTTTTGTCATATTTCTCTGGTAGGCCGCTCATTAAAGTCTGCTTGAGCAATGCAGAGGGGTGGGAAGGGCACGACCTTCCCACCATCAAAAAGACTGTCATCCCAACAGCGCGGGACAGCGGGCGCAGCCTGTTTACCATGCAGGAACTCACCTGCGAGGGCCTTGATGCGTGAGCGCTCGAAAAGCCTGGCAGAGCTGTTGTCGTTGTCTAGTTCCTCGTCGGAGAGCTCAAAGCGGGTGTTGATGCGGCTGTACTGCTGCGTGATCTCCACGTTGTCAAAATCTTTGGTGGAAGTCATGGCGGTGGCCAGCGTGGCGGGCAGGCGGGGGGACGGCAGCTGGCGTCCTCAAGCGTTGCTGAATGTCTGAAACAAACGTAAAAGATGAAATAACACAACGTTTAGGACAATTCTGCTTTCAAGGCAGCTGATGTTTGCTCAGACAAAGGACAGGAAATAATTTCTACCTTATTGTAAGGAAACAAAATGGCAAGACAAAATCAGATCTGGGGTCAAAATGCAACATTACATTAGTATCTGTCACTGAAGCAGAGTTATCCTGTAAATCCTGCAACAACAAACTCAAGAACCACATTTAAATGTGAATTTTTGAATCATTTTTCCATGAACTAAATCAAGGAATCACAAAAATGTCAGAGATTTCTCCTTTAGCTTTCACTGATCTCCAGAGACTTTAATGCTTTCGCCATATTTGCTGTTATTCCTAAATGCGTCTGTTGTTGACTGCTGAAGACCACCTGTGACTGCGGTGGAGTCCCACCCCAAAGAGATTTAATGCAGAATCTACGGAAATCACAAAAGAAACCTGCTTTGGGACGCTCCGGCGCCGCCCCGCCACCTCCCTCCATTTTGTGCATGTGCCTCCTCAGTCGAAACGTTCTTTGCGTGGAATGGCGGGTTGAAGTGTTTGAAGCGTAGCTGGTCAGATAGCTCTATCTGGCTGCAGCATAGCTCGCTTATCATGTCACACTGGGGGGGGGTGATCCCTTCTGCATGCAGAAGCCGCCGTCGTTTGAATATGGCGCCGAACAATATTGAAAATGTGGCGTGTGTTTGTGCACTTTCATTAAGGGAGCAACGTGAGATAAACACTACACAGTAATACAAAAAACACAAAGGATGACTAATTATACTCAGTACATTTAGTTTATAGTTTTAGATTTTGAAGTTATCAAATGTTTTTCTATGTAGAAATGTAATCATAACTTTATTTTTTACTTATTTATACTTATTTTGTTGATTTGTATTATTTTTGTGGCTCCATAAAAGTATTTTTGAACTTAACCAAGAATAATTTTGGTTCAAATTTCCCAAATTACAGATTTAGACATGTATTTGTTTTTAAAAACTGAAAAATTCCCACAAAGGCAAAAGCCTTCATCTGTTTTTTGAACATCAATATGGGTTTTACTCCCAAAAATAGGAGTTATTTGATTTATAAGCTCACTATTTAATATTAGTGTTTAATTATACTTTGTTTATGGAAATCAGTTTGAACATAAGGGGTTTAAACAGAATAAGAATTAAAGTTTTATCACTAATATTATAATTAATTAAATGATTTACTCACAGAAACAGAATTTTAGGTGAAAATTTCTTTAAAAAGTTTGATTCATACATAAGATGAATCGATTTGGAATTCTTCAAGTGACGATTCAAATCAAGTAACGGATTTTCCATTCAAATACAATTTTAGAATTCATATTGTTGTTTACGATAACTAATAATTATGCTTTAAATTTCATGAATCTAAGAAAGTTGAGGATATTAAACTGTTGATTTATTGAACATTGATCAAAACTGCAGCCTTGTTCTGCAAATTTAAAGGGAATCACCTACATTTTTTCAAACAATCAGATTTAAAACAAATAACAAATATATATGAACTAATTCTGACTGCAAAATATTTTTGCAAATCCTCAGTGATGTAGAAACTAAAACGTGTTCAGGCGTTGGGTTTTAAGCGAGTGGGGCATCTCTTCAATTGTTTTTTTTAGACACAAATCCTACTTTTTTTTTAAATATTAGTCTCATTTCCTAAAGTTGTGCAGCTGATGGTGAATTTAGCTCAAAAAATAGAAAAAAAGTAAACCATTCCAGCAGACTAAACTGTGTTTCTTTGCAGAGGCAGTTAAATTCATAGAATCACCACAGTGACTGTTTGTAAGGTGCATTCAGAGAAATGGCCCCCGGTGACGTGCTATGATGCCATCCTCCAGGTCTCCCTCCTCCTCCTCCTGCCCCGTATCAGCCCTCTGCAGAGGCCTGATATCACCGCTGGGACGCTCCACCCACCACTGGGGGGATATCCTTATCATCTCAGGCCAACCTGGCCAGGACTACGGCACAAACTCTGACAGTTTTCCACTAAAGTGCAGGACTCTCATCTTGTCTGAGGCCTGAGCTGGCAGACAGTAACTAGAGCAGACTGAGATCCATGCAGATGTGTCTTCATTTGGAGCTGAGCAGAAAAAACAGGGGAGCAAAGGAGTTCACTGAATGCTGTGGACGCTAAAAGTGTCCTCGTGTCCTTTTGTTGTGTCCTTGAGCAGCACATAGCAGCTCGCTAACAATAGGTCGGCCTGTCGGCTGCAGATCAGTATAAACTTCACATCGCATGGAGGAAAAAAAAAGTACATCGAACAGAGAAGAAGAGATGGTTCCCCTCCAGCAGCAGAAAACAACTTCCCAGAAATACATGATTAAACTTTATCCATCAAGTCTGGAACGACACAGCAGTTTGAGCTCCAAAAACTGTCCTAAATACAGAGGTTTACATAACAAACTTGAATTAAAACAGTAATCAGAAACTGATTTTCAAAGCTTCCTGTTTTAAGCTCAAAACCATCAAAAAGTAGCAGAAGTAATCCATTTATTATCCATTCATCCATTTATCCATTTATAATCCACTATTAGTCTATAGTAAAAGTGAGGCAGTACACTTGAAGTTTACTTTTTATATACCATCTATATTTTGTAAACTTAAATTATTCCAAGTGAGTCTGAAGAATTATTCTACTAGTATACTTCCTATACTGCATGTACATGATCTACAATATACTTTCTATACTTGTACTGAATAAACTGAAATTCAAGTGTAATACTTTTGCTAGTGTTATTAGCATCATCATAAACACATTCTGATCTGCAATGGTTTGGTACTTTCATTTGTTTATTGCTCTTTCATGCCTAATTTCTGTTGTCTTTTAAGTTTTTATCTAAAAAGCCACCAACATTTTGTTATGACAAATGAAGAAACTTCTCTACTTTTTTCTTATTGTTGTAGTATAGAATGTTAAAGCAGTATTCTTGTGGCTGTTCATTCCAAAAAAGGTTAACAATTTGGTCTGAAAGCCTCTTAAAAGTAAGAAAATTTCAGAATAAAAGTTTTATTTCTATTAACACAGGTATAGTGAAGTCTATCTTGCTTTTTGTAGGACACGTTTTTTTTGTTTTTGTTTGGATCTGTAAATCATGTAGACTTTTGCAGTAGGTTTAGGGGTTGTCATCTGGACTTAGTTTTAAAGTTAGAAGACGTTTCACCTCTTATCCAAGGGGCTTTGTCAATTCTGAATTAGCTGGTCGAAGAGCTGGTATATATGTGCTCATGGGGGAGGAGTCAGACCTGAAACTGGATGGTATTGTCAACGTAGCCTCCATGGTTTCAGGTCGTTTAGAGTCATTTGTCCTCAGCTGGGGGTTGGGGAGCCAGTGACTCCCTCCCCAACTGGTCATCTCTTTCAGCTGTTTACAAACCAGGTGGAACTGGTTTGGTTTGTTTAGGTTTCAAAACACTGCCGTAGATAGATGGAAGAATAAGCCTGAGACCGTCATTCTTATTAAGAGAAGGTTTATCCTTCTTGACAAAGATGGCTTTTTTCACTCCTCGCTCAAACCATCCTTTCTCTCTGGCTGGAATTCGTACTTCACCGTCCTCGAACGAGTGGTTTGTGGCCTTCAGGTGGAGATGCACTGCAGACTCAGGTCCACTTTGGTTGGCTCTGCGATCTGCGAAATGTCTTCTAACTTTAAAATCAAGTCCAGATGACAACCCCTAAACCTACTACAATGGAACCAACCTGGATGACTGAGAGTCTTCATAGACAAGTAATGTAGACCTAAAAATGTGTGGGGTTTTAAATTCACTGCTTGCTGCAAACATCAGTGAAGCACCTGATGTAAACTTCATAACAACTCAGATTCTTTTTTTTTTTGATCAGAACTCTGAGCTGCACACAATCAGATGAAGAAGATGAAATAAGAGATATTAGACAATGTGTGTTAGGCAAACTTTAGCAGCAACTGTAGAGGAGGAAGAGGAGGTCTGTGCACGTGTTTATTTTGGCACATTGAAACCAAAACAGAGCAAACACGTCATCCAATGCTTTTTAAGTAGTTCATTTAAAAACTGCAAATAAAAAATAATCGAATGAATAAAACGTGAAACCACTGACTTTAACAACAATATCATGACAGTGTGGTAGGACACAGAGTCGATGGTAAACTCCTGCAGGAGTGTGTTTACACTGAAGGTCCTGACATGCGCCACACTTGTCCTTTTAAGGGGACCGGACTGCAGCGCCGCTTTTGCCAAGACATTTTTTTTCCTTTGTGCCAAAAGTCAACAAACTTTTATCGGTTTTTTAGAAAATAAAAAAATCCAATAGGAGATGTTTCTTTAGAAAGAAAACATTTTTTTTTAAAAACGTTAAACTGGAATTTACTGTATCTTAGGCAAACATTCATGGTGGATGTGACAAGTTTTTAGTGGAAGAAAATAGAAAATAAAGTTACTCCATTTGACTCTAAAGTACTGAAAATATACTCATAAATAACTTACATTATATTCTTTACAGAGGTCATTCTTAGGTTAATACTTTGCTATTTAAATCCGTGTTGGTAAGGCAAGAACTTTTTTCCCCTTCATATCCCTCTATTAAAAACATTGTTTTATCAATAAAACAAACGAATAGAAAGGTTTGCGTTATTTTTGTTGGATAATTTTGTTTAGCAAAACTTTAGTTTATTTTGATTCAACTGGTGCTTTGGATAGACTTGTTAGTGCTCCAAACACATTAACTATTGTTTATAGTTTCTATAAATAATATTTATTGTTTCTACTCACCTGTTCAGGGCGTGTTTGACTTTGAGTCCAGGTTATCTTGAACTTTCTTCCTGCAAACAAACCGCTTTTAATCCCATTGAAGTGAGTGGGTCCTGGTCAGAGCGCGCGCGACTTCACCTGTCCTGCACGAGGGAAGGGGGGGGGGGGGGCAGAAGCGCCGCGCGCTCCGGACCCACCCTGCCTGGTTAAAAATAAAGAGCATGAGCATGCTCTGAGCGCGCGGACGGACATTCCTGACGAGAGCTGGTGACTCTAAATGGCAGAGGCACTTCACGAGGGCTCACCCACCCCCGCCCCGCCCCGCGCGCGGGCCTAATCGCGCGCGCGCACATCACCCACACGCCTTCCAAGCCCCTGACAGATGTGACACAGAGGACACCTGTCAAATAGTGAGACAGACATCTGCCACAAAAACGTTAAACAACTTCAAAAACTTTAAAATGTACTTTTATAGACTTTTAAATCCACAAAAACCAGTGGAAGCGGATAAAACGAATCAAGCAGACATCAACTTTTCAAATAATTATTTGAATCAAATAAAAAGAGCTTCGCATTTCACATAAAATCTTCAATAGTTTGTATTCTGCACTGGGGATTTAGTTTTATTCCTAATTGTTTTAACTCAGAGTAAACAGAACATAATGTTCTGGGCGAGGTCAAGATCTGCCACCCGTTGGACACTGGTGGAGTCATGTTTAATGATCAAATCCTAGTGTCTAAGATTCTTCCTTCCTTACAAGTTTTGTTGCTTTTAAGTAATTATTTCTAATAAATCCTTTCTAAAAAAGCAGTAAAAGATATTTTACAAAGAAAAATGACAGAAGTGAGACATTGTTCTGAACAAAGAATGTGTTTTTGCTTCACTTTTCCATATTTCAGGCTTTTCTTACACCATTTAAGATTTAACAAATCGGAAAAAAGTAT
Source organism: Oryzias latipes (assembly GCF_053564925.1). Lineage (NCBI taxonomy): Eukaryota > Metazoa > Chordata > Actinopteri > Beloniformes > Adrianichthyidae > Oryzias > Oryzias latipes. Next base: position 25,782,903 of record NC_136258.1, read on the forward strand.
GACCAATTAATGGTAGTGACTAAAAAGAAATTAAATTTTAATCTAAATTCATGAACTGCTATTTGTTGTTTGTGTCACATCTTATTTTATTGGTATATTTTTGTTCATTTTTTGCTGCCATACTGTTTTACATAACATATTCTCAATAATTACATTCAAATGGATCTTTCTTGATCCTGTTCATTCATAAAAACTCTAAACAAAGATTATTATTCTGCATTTTAGGACAGTTTTATCATTCTTACCTGGTCCCAACAAACCTTATAAGGTTTGAACTTCTGTTTTATTTTGAAACTCTTTGTGCTCTTTAAGCACATTAGATCTATGGTAAAAGCAATAAAATGTTGTCTTAACTCCCACCCTGACACTACACTTGATGATCAAAGTTTAACTTAGCAAAGCAAAGCTTTAAATCATGAACATAAGACAAAGGTAGAAAACAATAAATGAAAAAAAAAAAACATAAAAACCAATAAAATATGACACCTGGCACGTATTTTACTTCACTTTACTTTATTTGGTAAAAAAACAACAACACACTTTTAATCCCACTTTTTATCAGAAAATCAACATATTTTGCATTTTTAAACAAGCCAAAAAAACAAAAAAGTTCCTTCAAAAATTCTTCACAGATACTTAACAAAAAAAGTCCAACATTTAAAGCAAAATACATAAATATGACGTTTTACAAATATACAAGTTTAAAATAATATAAATAAAAACAAAATGTCGTTGAATTTCCTTATTGCACCCGTTTGTCTTTGGTTCAGTCCACACTACAGATTTTTGGAGCTTTAACATGTTTCAATCTTATGGCTTCATATAACATATGACCTGTTTTTAGGAGCTTTTCTGAATGTGATCAACTTCTATGGCTTAAACACGAAACGAAAAGAAAGAATCATTTGTTTTATTTGTAATATCAACAAACCTATAAAAAATTTGAACAGCTTTGTAAGGTAAAAGAGCTTTTCCAATGGAGCAGATGAAAGCGCCAAAGCTCAGGATGAAGCTCGTCACTCCAGCAGGAACCAGTGCGCTCTGGGATGGAGATCCTCTGGCACACATGTTGGCAGCAAAACTCTCCCTGCTGTGTTTCGTTGCAGCTTCAGGTTTTGCTGCCAAACGGTTTTTGGATTTTCTGCAATGCTGAGGTTCACGTTTGTGCTTCTTGCTGGGAGGAAGGCGCATTATCTCAGAGAGACTTTAGGGTGTGTTCATCTCACCTGTTCTTTGATTGATTTCCTATCAGAAAAGCTGCAATCTTCTTCTGATTTGTTACAAAATACTGCATGAGAATCACAGTTTTAGTTCCTACAATAGTGGAATGAGTTTTTCTGCATAAAGAAAAGTGATTATTTATCCTATTTGAGGAGACTTAACAAGGAATTTGCAAGTATTACCCCACATACATATGGTTTGTGTGTTTGGAGCGACTGGTTTTAAAACTTTAATTACAATTTTTAGAGTCTTAGGGCGTTTTGATGCCTTAAAGTGGTCTTAATCTAAAGCCAAATGGATGGAAACTTTGGTAAAACATAGCACTAAACACATTCATGTAGACAAATACATATCAAAATTGTATATTATAAAAATAGCTTCATACATAAAAAGTTTGACAGTGCTCTGAGATACTCAAGTGTGTAAAACATAGGTGAGACTCCTCGTTAGTCTAAGTGTCGACTGTTAATGTGCAGTTAGTTTACAAAGAGAGGAAAACATCCAGATCAGCGATGACGGCCGCCTGTCTCCTGGCAACAGAGCTCAGCAGCCGGCGAGGAAACGACGGCGATCCGAGGTCCAGCTGGGGAGGAGCAATCAAACAATAAAAGCGTTGACCCTTGATCAACAAAAAAAATGTTTGTAATCAGTCTTTTCCTGCAGACAAATAGCCAAGTCTGCATCCGCTGCTGCGACGATAAACACAGAAGCTAATTCAAGAGGCTCGGCTCAATAAAAGCAATTTCTTTAATAGAGGGAAGCCTGCCAATGATGAGCTGTGAAGTCATCATGCGCTCTTTCAGCAGAGCAGAGTCCGCCTCAGTCTTCATCACTTCCTGGCTCGTCTGAAATGGACACTAGGGCTGTAACGCGTTTCCGAAATATATTCACGAGCTGTTCCTGAGAAATGGAGTATTTGTGACGTCCAAGACGGCTGACTTGGAATTTCTATAATTACAGTGTTCAGTCTTCAGGAAATGTGATTATCGTTTCTAAAATTGTAGAACAGTGTTCAACCCAATGCGCCACTGTCACTGCAAGTACTTAAACCTTCAAAAGAAAGTGTCGGTGAAGGTTCTCATTTTCAAAGTAAAACTATGGAGTCTTTAATGTAGATTAAAAAAAAATGATGCTGCAGTTCAGTTTAAGGAAAAACATTCTAACAAAATTATTTTGGTTTAAAAAAGATGACAATTTGGCTATAAATGATAATGAATATGAAATTAAGAATATTACAAAAATCTGGTGATCAATTATGAGACTTAAATGACAAATGTTTATCTAAACTGTGGGAGTTTTTTGGTCTTTTTCCACTAAAGAGGGAAAAAAAGGGGTTTATAAAACACGTCTAGTGGAAGCCCAGTTGTGGGTTTAGATTTGAGGACTTTGAGTGTTTTCTAGTTGTTTTCCGAGTCATTTTTATTGAGGTGTTGCTGAGTCTTCATGAATGATGATGAAAAAACTGTGGCGACCATTATCACTATTTGCTGTTCATGATGCAACGCAACAGTGATGTTTGTTTTGCTCATTGGTGGAGTTAACCAGGAAGTTGACAGAAAAAGGTAGTTTAAAGTGACAAATATCATTTCTTTCTTCATAAAAATCTTAGTTTTTTTGTGTTTTGTTGATTCTGATCTCATGGTCGTAATGAAGATATAAGTTATGGTGTTTAAATACATAATATTTTATTTTCGTGCATCATTTGAACATATAGCAACCATTCAAATATAATATATTAAATTGTAATAAATTAAGCCTACACAATAAATTGCACATTTATCATAATCGCGATAAATCAAGCTGTGCTAAATACATGTCGCAGAAGTTGTTGAAAATTGCGATAAATAGGAACCTTAAATGAGCTAAAATAATCCTATGACAGCTTGAAGTATTTAACGAGTCAAATTAATCCCTTTATGCATTTGAAAAATCAGATGGAGCCCTTTTATGTTAGACTAGAGTCATTTGGAGTATAATTTAAGGTTTGTTGACTCGCGTTTAATTTCAACTGTTGTATGTTTATGGTTGTTATGCTAAGTGTTCATGTATTGCAATTATATCGTCATCGCAGTATTTATCACTAATATCGGGAATCGTGAGATTTCCTCATATCGTGCAGCCCTAGTAAGAATTAAGATTGGATCAGTAAAAGCTTGAGTTGTTAATCTGATCTCCACCTAAAGGTTTGGTCACATGGGGGCTCTGGGATTTTGGATTGGAGAGGAGCGGCTGCATCTTAAGGAGAGTGCAGGTTTTTGTTGCAGTTCCCTTAAGGGATGCCCTGAAAATGGAATGTACCATTGTTGTGTGTGGTAAGTGTATCGTGAAGTATTTGTGAGGACACCCCTGAAGCGCAGATCTTGTTGGGTGGGAACGCAGCACTACGTGTTGTGTAAATGTTTGCTATAACCGGTCGCCAGCAGCATGCCTGTAGAAAACAATGTGCATGAACATTTTTGCTCGACAGGTTCACCGAGCGGTCGACCACCATGCTTTTTCCTGCTGGCCACCTCTGTGCCCCTTACAGGGCTGCCAATTTTTTGCCCACAAGCATCCCGTATTCGCCAGCAAGGGCAACTGTGACTAAGGCTTAAGGAACAATCCACAGCCCCTAATGGACACTCCTGGTCCCTAATTTCTGCTGCACCTTCATGATGATAATTAATTAGTTCTACAGTCAAGTAAACCAATGATCCCACATTTCTGTGGAGAGGCAGACGATCTGTTTCTTGAAAAGATACCTGTAGAAGGTAAATGACTCTGGTTGCCTCCTTTCCGTTGCGTCTGAGTGGCTGCAGAAGCCAGCAGCTGGGCATCATCTCCCCCCGAATGGCGTCAACGCTGGGACGAGGCAGAGACTCGTCAAACACAGACCGCATTGCCAGAATGCAGAGGCCACCCTGAGGCAGAAACAGAAAGAGCATCAATAAAACAGGCAGAGAAGCGTTTGATCAGCCAGCAGGCAGCTCCACCCGGCCACTGATAACCAACAGCTGAGACGGTTTACTTCACAGCCGCTGCCTCCGGGTCAGAGATGTTTACGCTCCGTGATCTGTCAGCGAGACCGGAGCCTCAGTAGCATGTTGTGGGTGTTTTGGGGGTGAAAAAGCCCAATTGTCTGCTGTGAAATTGCTGCTGCTCGCCCAATGAACACACACACACACACACGAGTGCAAACGCTCCCCCGGCACTAGACAGACTGCTGACCTGTTTGGACTCGGTGCTGATGCAGCAGAAGTCCCGCGGCTGGCTGAGGTGACAGGTGGATGGATCTGTTAAGATGTAAACTACACAGAAATCCAAATGAGACGATGTTAGCCAGGAAAAAAATAAAAGACTGACAGTAAGTCAAGACGTTTTTGTGTAATTTCAATATTAAAAAAAAACGTTTAAAAGTATATTATTCACAGAATAAAAAGATGTAAAAACTTTTTTTGAGAACTTTTCATTCTAATAAAGTCTACTTGGCAGTAAAAATAAAATCATTTTACGTGGTCCAATCCAAATACATATGAAGTTAAGCCTACAAACAAACACAGACCTCAAAATGCAAAAATCCTTAGGAGGTAAAACTTTTGTAAAGTTCTGGATCATTTCTGCTAGAAAACTGCATAAAAAGGAGGCAGAAACCTCCGCTCACCCAGCTGAGTGCTGTCCTCTAGTGGTCGAGTCCAAACAGAACGGACCGACTGATTATACAAGTGGCTCTTAGACATCTGGCAGATTACGCCCCACAGACTGTTCAGGGTCCGGTCCAGGTCTCCTGCCCCCAGAAAGCCGTGGACAGATGGACTGGAGGAGGGCTTGTAGAATGCCTGAACTGCTCTCTCCTCTCCCTGGTACCTGGAGGAACAGAGACTGGCTGTTGGGAAGCTTTTTTTTTTATGAAGCAGTCAATCCAGAAATTCTTGTGCTCTGGGATTGCTGAGGATTGGAGATACAGTCAGGAGAAAAGTCACCTCCAGCCTCCTGCTGCTTTGCCCATCATCAGGTTGCCTAAATCTCCTGAAGAAGCTAGTTGGACCTTTTGAGAAGAAAATGTCGTGAGACGGAGAAGTTCATATCTTCATAAAATATGTAAAGACATAAATGGCACAGGGTTTTAGTCTTCTGTTACCTCAGCAAAGGCTTGGCTGAGCAGTTGACAGGTGATGTCCTGATGGGCTGTGAAAAGGTTGTGGGAGGAGCTTTGGGCAGTTAGGAGTGGAGGTGATGGAGACGAGGTCATCAGAGGCTCGAAGTCGCCAACAGACGGCTCGCGTTGCAGATCTGATATATAAAAAATAAAGTCTCGGTGAGGACAACGCGGAGGTGGTGAAAGAGAAACACGCAATTATGTGAAAACAACTGAGAAAAACACACAAATGTTTCCCACAAATAAGCCATTTATTATGTAAATATGACACGTGTTTCTTTAACAGTATTTTACTGTCAAATACTGGATAGTTTTTAGTGTTTGATACCCTGAGATGACAGCCAGGCTCGGTGTGTCTTTACACTCTGAGGGCTGCAAATGAGAGGCCTCGTCTTCATCTGCTCTTCATCCTGAATCCCTGCAATCTAAATAAAAAGACAAAATAATCACCATATGAACGTTACTGATTTACAGGAAAGCAATAAACACATCAGCCTAAAAGATAATTCACTAAAAAAGTGTAAAGTCTTTCAGCAGACAGGTCAAATCTTCCCTACGCAGCACAAACCTGTCCTGGCAGCGCCGCTGTCCTGCAGGGTCGTGGTTGTCCGGCGTTGCCGCTGTTGTACCCCGACGTCGGTCCAGAGGACAGACTCAGACTGGATCCAGTGCACAGAGTGCTGCAGCTGATTCTCGTCCGATGCCTGAAGTCCTCCTGCTGAGAATACACAGTTGATGGCTTCCAGCCAACCTAATGTATTTATTCAACATCACATATTTATTTTAAACCACTTTACACTCTACTGCCTACAATCAATAGAGTCTCAGAGGGAAAACGATAGATTAATGAACTGTTTTTTCTTTGTCTAGAAGCACCCAGATCTGTTATTGACACAGCGACTCTCTTCAGCGTGAGTATAAATCAAACTCCTTAATGATGTAATATTACAGTTTAAATACTATCTCATGAATTATATTCTAATTTGCAAATGTCCTCACTAATTGAGGCTTTGTTATACTTTAAATAGAGCTGCTACAAAGCATTTGTTCTCAGATCTTTCAACTAAAACAAAATTTAGCTTGCCTTTTTTTTAATCACAGAAAATCATTTCCAGTTTTTTTTTTTTTAGGTATTACTAAGAAGAGCTTAATTAGACATTAAATAATGAAAAGAGAAAGGTTTGACATGTTTTTTTGGATCATTCTGCTTTGTGTGAACTCAATTTATCACAGTAATGCACAGGGTTAAAAAATAAAAGTACTTTAGATTCAAAACTTTTAATTATTTGCACTTGGCTTGGTTAGTATTTTAATTCAAAGTTAATATCTTTTAAACTTAATTTAAAAAAAATAAGAAAAATTTTTTGTTCTTATTATAATAACTTTAGAATCAATAATTACAAGTTCTTGGATTATTCCCGTGTATGCTGGTAAATAACAGTCTTCTGTAATTAGACAAACTCAGACAAATCTCATATTTATTAACACTTTTCTTGTGAACTATCAGTAAAAAGGACAGGAGGTGACATCACATCCTATGTCCCAATTCCCTTCACTACTCCCTAACCCTAAAAGATTATGGAGTGTAGGACTATCTAGTTCCCTGGATTCGAACACAATTCAGACACGTGCTATTTTTATTTTAAAAGCAAATATTAAATCAATCCCTTGCAAAAGTAAAAAAAAAAATTCTAATAAATACGAAAATTTTATGAAGCTCATTTATGACTCCACTGTTTTCTGATAATGAAAACTTGGATTATTTATAAAAAATATGAATAATTCAGACACAACCCAAGACTTTAAAAATAAACAAAGAAAATAAGCAGCACTAGGAGGTATTTGTAGAATGCTCAGCTGAGAATTCACCTGTTAATCAGAGATAAGAGGCTTGTAACATTGATGCCAAATATTTCAAATCTAAAATTTGAAGATCATTGTACCATGTGGAATAAAAAAAATCCAGCCACAGAGCAGAGAACAGCTTCTGAAAGCATTTTGTCATCAGGGCAGCTAAAGGTTTGTTTGGAAAACTGACCTTTATCTCCTGCTGGAGCCTCTTCTTTTCCATCTCCGTCCTCTCTTTCAGTCGCTCTCGAGCTCTTGCAATCTCAGTCCTGGCTTCTTCCCGAGCTCGACCATAATCTCGCAACAGAAGTTCGATGTCTGTTGGACACTGTCCGTCTGGCTTGGAACGACCCGATGATCTGCGGTGCAAATCCTTTTTTATGGCATTTTTGCATCCTCCATGCACACGTACGGGTTGACGGCGTCTGACCTGCTGCTGTCTTTGCGCTGATCGTTGGATGGGGAAACTGCTTCAGGAGAGCAGCTCTGATGTTTGCTGGGACTCAAACTGCGAGCTCTGCGAAAAGTCTGGAGGCGCTCCTCCCTCTGCTGCCTCGTACCCTCAATACTCCGCCGATGCCTGAGAAGAAAAAAAAAACATCAAGCGATGACATTTTACAAAAAACAGCACACTGAAACATAAAAAAAGGCCTTAATGAAATGATTTTAGGAAAACAATATGAATTGACTGCATTCTGTGAATTTTTTATTTGTATTTATAGCCTTTTAGCCAAGCGGTTTTGGTGGAAGAGAACCCTCACCGGTCGTACAGCTGCTGCTTGGTGGGAGCGGAGGCCTGTGGCTGCAGATCTTGCTTGGACCTGGGGGACAGCATCTTCAGCAGAGCGTCCGTCTCTCCCAGCCCGTAATGGAGCTTGGCCTCGGTCAGCTCCACAGTCAGAGGTGTGGAGTTCATGCTGAGGTTGACCTTCGCCATCACCTGCTCTCGCTCTTGCCGCAGCCTCATGATCTCTTTTTCTCTTCTATCGCTCCACCTCCCGGCCTCCACACCGACCCTCTCCACCTCCGCCCAATCAGAGCTGCTCCTGGGGTCATCTCTCATTTGGTTTGGCGGGAGACGCACGCCTGACCAGTTGATGAACTTGTTGTGGACGGGCAGGTCCTCAGGCACTCTTGGATGGTCCAGAACAGTAGGTTCTATGTTTACGAGGGCTTCTGTGTTGCATTCACTGGGCGTCGGTGACTCCATGTTACCCTCATGACTCAGAATGGAAAGACTGCAGGGATCAAAACACGTATCTGTGGTATTTGAGGCTTCCTGTTTTTGCACATCCAGTAAACTTGGCGAGGGGGAAACAGGGTTCATGCAGGAGATACTCCGACATGTTGGCTTGACTGACTGTTTCGAGCTTGACCAATGGAAGTCTCTGTCTGTATAGGTCACGTGACTTTTCCTAACATCCATATAAAGATCTAGAGACGGCAGAAACTCTGAAGAACATCTCTCCAAGTCCTTGTGACTTGGGTAACTTCCTGTTTCTGACTCATCAAAACCCAGAGAGTCCTGTTGGAATCGGGGAAGGTCTTGTGGAACTGAGGAAACGTTCTGACTTTCCTCCCCACAGGAAGGTTCTGCTGTAAGGTTCCTGTATTTTGGAAGACAGAGCTTCCCCTGAAGATCGGAGTCCCTTTTTGTCCCCACAGTAAGAATAGGAGAAGAAGCGCGGTCTGTGTACATCGCCTGGTTCTTTAAAAAACCAGGCAGACGGTTTGTTAATGAAGGTTGATCTTCAAGCCTCTTCTCTGAAGACCCGAGGATGCTTTCCGGTGCCGCAGACGTTCTGTGCTTTGAAACTCCAGATGAAGCAGATCTAACATGCCTGAGACAACCTACTGCCATCTTCCCAGAAGACGATTTGATGGAGTCTGCCTGTGACTGAGCGGCTGCAGAGGCGCTACACCTCAGGTCAGGCATGCTTTGAATCTTCTCACCAGCTTTGGATTTCACCACACATTGTCCATTCTGGTCCTGAGAAGCACTGATAACTTCCGACCCGATGACTTTAACTGTCACATTGATTTCGTGAGACTTAAACGACCCCCTGCCTAAGTGAGCAGCAGCATCAGCATCTGACGGCGCTAAAGGTTCCTCTGTTTGGATCCCAACATCTGACGCTGTCTGGGTTGACCCGTCTCTCGTGGTGCTGTCATGAGCTTCACTGAAGGACGAAGGGTTGCTTCTACTGGAACAGGATTTCCTGGCGTCCCCTGACCTCAGTCCCTGAACGTCTCCCAGCAGGTCTGAAGTGCTGTCGATCAGCTTAGAAAGGCGTGCTGACATGCTTTCCATACTGGCCCATGTGGGCGATTCCTTTACTTTGCTTTTGTGGAACGACGGAACATCGGTGTTACTCCGTTTGTGACGATCTTTTCTTCTCGGAGGGCTGCTGCCGTTTCCGTCGCACGCTTTAGTTTGCGTGCTGTGCTCGCACGTCCGCCTCTGTCGCCCCGCCATTTGACTCGTCTTGCACTCAAGCTCGGACGAATAAACAAACATGATTTCATCCACCTGGCAGGAGGTGTTGAGAGGAGCGTCGTGACCTGAGGAGCGGCTGTATGCTTCCCGACGTCTGTGACAGTCTGCAGACCCTCGTTGACAGGCAGGAAACCCCGAGCATGCCTTTCCTTTGTGATCCTCCATGCTGCTCAGTGTGCTGGTGAGCCCTTTGTCGGTGGCATAGGTGCTCAGGTGGGAGTTGAAAGGAGATTCCTGTCCATTCAAGCCGTTATCGACACTGCAGCACCTTGTGATCTGGTTTTCTGAGCCGTTTAGAAGAGGGGATTTACAGGAAAGGTCGGCAGCGCTTCCGAATGCTGGGTTTCTACAGCCATGATGCTTCGAGCTGCAGCTTTGCCACTGGTGCACAAAGGGATTGATGTCACTGGAGGCGAAATGGATGGGATAGTCCTGAGACTCTCCCGTTCTAAGTTCTTGTTTTGGTTCACCTCTCTGCGGGTCTGTTACATGTTTTCCCCCACTTTGGTTCAGTGATGCTCCTGGAGGAGAACCGGAGCACATTTCCTTGCTGGGAAGCTGAACTTCATTATTGCAGCACTGCCTGGTGCCCAACTTAATCCATTTAGAAAACAGTTGACTATGAAGCCCTTTAGAGGTTTTTTCATCCTCCTCATCTTCATCCGTGGTCTTTAAAGAGGAATCAGAGGAGGAACCAGCCTTCAGGCTGGACTTTTTCTTTTTAAACCAGTTTATTTTGGACACAGAGGAAGGATTTCTAAGTGAAACAGAGTTTCTCTTGTCTTCTTTGGAGGCTGCAGCTCTAAAACTACGCTCTTTTGTGGTTTCCTGTGAAGGTTTAACCTCTCTAACACTCCTCACCTCTCCGTCTCTGTTTCTCATCCGCGTGTGTTTATCAAAGCTGCACTCTGATTGGTTCTGACATTTGTCTTTGTGAGTTCTATCAGCCGTGCAGGAAGGTTGGTCCATGAGATCCATGCCAGCGTTTCCACTGACGTGGCTGCAGAGACGTCGGTTCGCCTGGAGTTGATGCAATTCAATGTCAGCTTCTGGAGATGTTTTGTAAACCGTTTGAAGTTCAGTTTTGGCACCGATGGATGTAGCTGTATCCTCAGAATCAGTGGAGTTGGTGTCTTGTGATGGAAATTTGGGACGTTTTTGGTGAAGTTGTGGACCCGAGCTCTGCGTCGAGAGCTGCAGGAGGAAGTCAGCTTTTGAACCCGGGCTCTTGGGACTTCTCTGGCTGCTCACGTTCTTAGAACAGACATCCGTGGTGACAGGAGGCGCATTCTGCTGATCCACATGAATGTTTTGAAGAGAAGGAGCGCTTTCTGGAAAATCTTGACATTTTTTAGGTGAAAAAGAATCATTTTCTGCGTTCAAACTGATTGACTTACAGGTTTTCTGGATCTCATTTGACAGAAATGGATTTTCCGTTGTCGTCTTTGATGCCAAAGTCTCAGCTGTAACACAAGCATTTCTGATCTTTTGCTTTACATCTTTACTAGTTTCCTTTTTTTGTTTAGTTTCTGTTAACTCCAGCTCACGGTCTGGAAGCTCATAGGTGTTTACACTCTGAATCCCGTACTTCCTGGCTCCATCTTTGACACCCGATTGCAGCTTGTCATGATCTTGCACTAGTTCAGAAATCCTCAGATCAATAGCACTACAGATGGAGTCTGACCTGCATTTATGGTTTAAAATGTCCTGATGTTTCCTGAGCTCGTTCATTTGATGTTTCCCTTTTGTTTCATTCACCTTTCCCACGTCTGCATTGTCGCCTGCGGACGCAGCCCCCACTGAAATCCTATCACCGTGTTCAAGCTCATCTCTAAAGACACGATACTTTGATTCAGCCACAGGATCAGAAACTGGAGAGGAATCGAAATCTAAGGCTCCTCCTTCTGCTGGATCACTGCTGTGAGGAGGTCCACAGCTGTCAGTCCGCCTCTCGCCACGACTGCTGTCGTTTCTGTCATCGCGGCGTTTATTTTTCAGGCTGAAGCCTTGAGTGTTGGAGCAAGTAACCAGCTCCCCGCTGTTGCTCCTTTTTGGAATTTTCAGGCTGCCCTTAAAAACATCTTGCTGTTCTTTGTTCCTTTTCCTGGAATTTTTACAAGCCGGTTTAACAACTTCCCTCCTCTGTGCAGCAGGCGGCTCGGCATTCTTGGTTTCTTCCAGTGCAAATGGCCGTTCTTCAGCTTCTGTCACCTTTTGTCCTTGAAAGTCAGGTGTCTTTAGGTTGCCATCGGTTTCTTCAAAGTAGTTTTCAAAACTTAAGGAGAAATCCACCACAGAGGGAAAACCTGACAAAGTCATTCCAGTTTCAGATGACCTTTCAGGAGCTACTGGATCTTTCCCAAACAAATTCCAATCTGTTTTGGGGGTTTGGGGAGTGGATTGGGTCAAACAAAACGCATCCTTTTTCCCAAACCCTGGAGGTTCTCCTGTGGCTTCTTCAAGGCCTTGTTTTTGCACTGCTGCCTTCATGCCTTCAGTGCTGATGGACGAGGAAATGTGATTTTTAGCTCCAACCTGAGCATCTGAGATCTTCCTGTTACCTGCACTCCTCCCTGCATGAATCAGCCTCACTTCCTTTTGGGAAAGCGTCTTGGTTTGGAAGCTCTCACCTGCTCCCATGAACAAATCCGGATCAGTGAGTACCAGCAGGTTTCCCAGCTCTGAGCTGCCGGCTGAAATGGGCTGCATGTTTCTTAAGTCTTCAGTCAGTTTATGCACATCATCTTTGCCTCGGAAATCTGCTTCAAATGAGCATGGAGGCTTTTTTAATGCAAAAGTTTGTGTTTTTTGAGGAGGAAGCATCTGCTGCATCCAGATTTCCTCTGACAGAATAACAGCAGGTTCAATTTCTGGGATTCTGTCATTCTGCATGGATGAAAGCACAGAATCTTCTACCAAAGAGTACGTAGAAACCACAGTTTGGTCACTTTCACGCACCGTTGCCCGTTTCCCTCTGTTTTCTACCGTCAGTGAATCCGTGGACATTTCACTTTCTGCTTCACTCAGGTTCGAATCCTCCTCTCTCAGCTGCGCGGCCAGAGCGGCAGCGTGAGCAGAAGACAACGAGTCGAGGGATAAAAGACTCTCACAATCCGACGTTCTGTCCTCCAAGTCCTCGTCCTGCCATGTCGGCGGTCTTTGGTGCTTCTCTTTGCACCCGCTGGTTTGGTTCATCAGAGCTTCTGTGCTGTGCCACCGTCTGATGCTCCCACACAGAAACTTCTGGTCGAGCTCATCACACGAGACGGCGGCTTTCATGGCGCCGCTGCTCGGATTCGCTTTGGCCTCTTTAAGGCTCTTGAGTCCTCTTAGTCTTCCGTGAAACTTGCTTGCTAATCGCCCATGAGGCTTCGGCATTTGTCCTCCTTTTGCACATGTGGGAGATCTTCTGAAAACCGTGGACAGAGCCGTGTTGACCCTTGGACTCACAGGAGGAAAAAATGGTCTTCTGCTGGTTCCTAGTCTGATGTTTCCTACATGGTCAGAAATTTTTAAGTTCACCAAACAAGATGAATCAGGACCAGGTCTGGGAGTGGGAGAACTTTGATCATTTTCCTTGTTGACCTGCAGTGACGCAGGTCCAACAGCTGCATTCTGTTTGAGGCGGTTCTTAAGGAACAAGTCTTGGTTCGGTAGCAGAGGTTTTCTCTCTGGTTTTCCTCGACACTGCGGCTCATCTTTGGCAGCTTGTGGGACGTTCTCAGAGGAGCAGGGCCTACTACGGCCTGACAAGAAAGATCCGGAACAACTCTGCGTTCTTTCTCGAGGAAGACACTCGTCTGAGATCCACTTTCTACTGACGATGGAGTCAGCAGCTGGAGACGAATTTAAAGTCCGTTCTGAGGACTTGTTCCTCTTTAGGAAATGTCTGTCGATGAGAGTAAAGGGAAAATATTACACAGTGTTTCCCCTCTGTCAACCATGAAGCTCACTCTGAACTTACCTGAAGATAGGTGTGTTCTGAGGGTAGAGCCGGGACAACAGATCTGCTGACAATGAGTGTCTTCGAGAAGACAGCGACTCTCCTCTGAGCCTTGAGGGAGATTCCAAATCTGGAGACTCAGGACTGTCCGATCCTGGAGGAAGTTTTTTTTCCAGCTGCTGTAATTCTCTCTTAGCTTTTAGCAGATGCTGCTTGTTGGCGATTTTCTTTAATTGATATTGCAGCCTTTTCCGATGGATGCGGCTCTGGGCGCGGCAGAGGGCGTGATGTTTCAGCAGCTCTTCCTGCACAGCCTTCTTCCTGGCCCTCATCATAAGAGGCCGGTTTTCCTCGACCTCCTGATCCCTGAACACGTGAGTCCGTAGTTTCTCCAGAAGCGGAGCAGGAAAGAGATCCACCTGAACTCCCGACTCATGAGTGGTTATCTTCCCTGCAACCGCTAAACTGTGCTTCTCCTCAACTATCCACTGCTGAACTGAAAGAAAAAATTAAAACGTTATTATGGGATGTCTGCACTTTAAAATGATGGACACCAGAAAACGAGTGCATACTCTCGGTGCGCTGCTGCCTGAGGTGGGCCTGATCCCTCTCCAGCTCTCTTTCAGCTCGTCTCTGCTCAGCCTGGATGTCCTGCCTCAGACTCTCCACCAAGCGTTTCTGCTCGTCCACACGCTGCCTCACCGTGGACTCCTCAGTCAGAGTGAAACCGGCAACCTCCAGCTGCTCAGGCCTCGACTCTCTGACACGATAACAGAAGAATCGAACAGGAATGTAATTATGATAACGTGTAATTTGCTGATAGAGATGAAGTAAAATTACTTTAAGTTCTTAAGCTGTAAAAAGATAACAAGTACTGTTCAAAGTGTGTGTGCATTTGTGTAGGAAGGGGAGGGGCTAATAGCAACCAACAGGAATAAAACATGCATGAAGTGTTGGCCTATTTCTGTAGAATAACTACATCCATGACTCAGAACTTTTATGAAATATGCATGCTGGGAGTTTGCACAACCACACACAAACAGAAAATGTGCATGTACTAGCACAAAAAGCACACATCAGCCCACACACACATGCACGTGTAAATACACAAAAGCATATATGAGCTAAGACACACACAGACACAAGTGCATACAAAAACACACAAGTGCACAAACAAAAACAAACACACACAAGTGCACACAAATACATGCAAGCGCACACACACACACACACAAAAACATGCATATACAAACAAAAAGCACACAGCAGCCCACAAGCACGTGTGCAAATACACAAAAAAGCACAGAGGAGCACAAACCAGCGTGCACACAAACACACAGGCAAACACATAGAAGGAGACAAAAACACACACACATATGCAAACACACAGATGAACACAGGGAGAGACACACATGCACACAAACAGAAAGACACACACGTGAACACCTGCAAACATACAGGCTCAAATGAGTGCACACATAGACAGACACAGGTGCACACACATACACATGAGCAAACACACAGAAAGATACACACACCCACAATTGCAAATGCACACACTCACATAAGCACAAACAAGCGCACGCACAAAACACACATGCACAAGTGCAAAGACACAGAAGCACACGAGTACAGACATGCACGCACACACACGTGTGCATGTGCACAAATGTGAAATCACAAACACACTCAAGCACAGACACAAAAAAAGACACGCAAACACATAGAAGAACAAATGCACGCACACACCGACACATACACGTGCAAACAGAAGCATGAGTACTCTTAGCAAAGAGTAGTTCACCTGCAGTTTATTTCATTTTATTAAATATAATTGAGCAACTTACTACTTCTTCAGACTAAATGGGAACAGTTTATGTTTACAATAGATAGATACTACGTATAGAAAAGTAAACTTTAAGTTTAAAGCCTCAATTTTAGTACAGATTGAGTATACTTGTAGTACATTTAAATAGACTACTTTTTGCTAACGGTACAGACATGCACAGACCTTCAAGCACACAAACATGAACACACAAACACACCTAACTTTTTACCTGTCATCCTGGTTGAAGGGGCAAACACCTTCACTGGCCTGAAAAGAATGACCCACTCTCAATGTAAACAGAGTATCGGTGCTGTGTGTCACAATCGGAACCAACACTTTCAGGTGAGCAGCGCCTACCCGCCTGCGCTCCCTCAGGACCGCCGCCTCTGCCGGGTGGTTGAAGCGGAACTTGTGCACCCCTCCCAGGGTAATGACGGACCCTGGAGACAGACTTGTTCAGTATCAGCAGTTCTGCCTGCAGCACTGATGAGAGACGATGACAAAAGTGTGTGTGTGTGTGTGTGTGTGTGTGTGTGTGTGTGTGTGTGGGTGTGTGTGTGCACATGCTGCAGTGTGCGGTGGCAGCACTGCCGGACCATCTGAATCCATCTGGATGACAAAAATGTAAGAATACGGGAAACGTTGGTCTATATGTGGCGATGAGTGTGTGTGAGCTAGTGTGCAGATGGAAGTGCACACTAACCTACTTCTGACATGGAGATGAAAGAACAGAAGAATGTAGAAACTACCGCAGAGTATTTCTGGCCCGGCAACAGAGTTTTGTTTTTCTTTCATTTTTTTCTCTCACGACATCAAAGAGTTTTCACAAACGGGGGTAAAATCTGACCTTGAGCCAGTCTGCAGGGCTCCGTGACCTCTCTGTCGTTGAGCAGACAGACGCAGCCCGCCAGCGGTCTGAGCGTTACCACACCCCCGTGGTTTTCAATCTCACAGCTGGCACCGCCCTGCAGGACTATAAACAGAATTCAGAGATGCTGCTGAACACTTTGATATACACCTGCTGCACTGATCCATGCATTATTTATCAAAAAGTAACTCCAAATGTGGTGTTGTCTGCATTCAGAATTATTATTTGCAACATATTAAACACTTTATGAGTTTAAATAAGCTTAATATCGATGCACTCCATCTTCTATGCCATACGAATAAACAGTTCCTTTATAGACTTTTGTCTTTTTTTACTTCACAGCTGTCAGATAAAGTCATACCTAGGTGTGGTTCTTCGATTTGGTCCTGATCTCCAATATAGGTGACTCCTTCCTGTATCCAAACCATTATAAAGGTTAGCTATACTCTGTACGGGTTCACATCTGTGCATCCTGAGAATTCACTCACTCAAATAAAAAGTTGATTTAAAGAAGGGAATTTGACACATTTCTTTCCATAAAACATTTTTTTTTCCTATTGAAATTTCCGTCTTACCTGGGGAAAAAAAAAAAAAAAAAAAACAAGCCAACTTTTTCCGCAGGGATGAAAGTCTCTCTTATATGTTGTCGGGATCACATGTGTTCCCAGGTGGCAAAAAGATCTTCACATGCTGGCAAACAGCGTAATTGTCAGGCCTAAAGGTACGCTTGTCATTGTCACAATCAGGACAACTGGAGCTCCCCTGAGTCGTAGCCTCAGATCTAAACGCCTCTTATCCGACATAGAAAGACGACGACACACAGAAGGGGAGCTGACAGGACAGCGGGAAGGAAAAACTCAAAAGCCGAGACAATAAAAACATTTTTGTCAAGTTTTCTTACACACAAAGAAGAAATGAAAACACTAGAAGAAGGTTGGGAGGAATCTAGGTGGAGAAAAGAAATATTTTAGTGAAGACAGCATAAAGAATGTGTTTAAAACAGTGGAAAAAAGACCCACTCTGATAATATTTTGATCTGTTTTAAAAGCATTACAGTGGTCTTTTAATTATGACTATGCCATTTTTAGCTAAAAATACACAAAAAAACTGGGTCGTTTTCTGGGACATAGTTTCAGAGCGGCAGTAGTTAATTAGAAATTAGCCTATAGTTGTGGCATTGGCTCGGGGCTAACACGTATTATTGAAAAGAAAGAAGAGATATCCATCTGCAAAGCTAAACGCATTCTGAATGCTCTTTTGGCTAAAAGAAAACATACGGTAGTCTGATTGATTTTAAACTCACATACTGTGTTTTCTCACTATATTGATGTCCATCTTTCGCTGTCTCACGGCTGATTTTTTGTGGTGCAATTTTGTGAGCTTTTTGAATTTCTTTTCTTTTTTAGACAGCAAATTGTGTACCGCATCCTGATTGGCTGTAGACCATTTTCAACCAATGGTTTACAGCCAATCAGGATGGAGACCATTGTCAACCAATTTCCTTTGTGCCGTGTTTCCTGTGCAGAATGCGTTCAGTTTCCAAATGTACAAACATTTTCGATTGCTAGCAGATATTTGTATGCATTGAAGGTTTGAACTTTGACAGTTTGAACAAGAGAGAAAGTGTTATTGTCGGAGAAAAGTGTATAAAGTGTGTAGTTAGGACTTCATCACGGGTTGTTTTTAGAATGTAACACAGGCGATAAAGGAGGGACCACTGTATATATATTTTTTTTTCTGTCGTACCTTCAGGTGATAAAAGACGACTCTGGTGCTGAGAACGTCCCCGTCTAGAGCGATTAGATGTGGCTGAAGGGAGCTGATGAGGAAGCCGGCTCGGTCTTCGTTGATGTCCACGCTGTATTGCTCCAGCAGCTCCTTCTTGTCTCTCCAACTTTCTGACCAGTCTTTAGTCAGCTGCTCCACCTGTGAGGTAAACAACGGCCAGACGGATATTGTAGACCAGAATCAGAGCAGACGCATCGCTGCTTTGTTTAAAAATATCAGATTAGAGCATGTGTGTCACCTTCAGTTCATTCTGGAGAACGATTTCAGAAAGACTCCCGTCCCGCTCGTCGCTCAGGGACGGACTGAGGTTACGCTGCTTTTAGTTCAAAGTGAGGGGAAAAAATCAGTCAAAAACTTTATACGGAATAAATATATAACTGTGAAAAAAGCCCTGTTGCATTGTTTACTCATACATTAAGAAAACTTCAGAGTCCTCTTTAACGTAAGTCGACAAACCATTTCAAAGCCGAGCAGCATGCTCTTCAGCCTGTCGATTTCTTCCCTCAGCTCCCTGATCAACCGAACATTGGGATCCTGCACACACATCAAAGTCCGCGTGAGCCCACCACCACAACAACATCCAGGCCCAACACGGACTCCGGATGCTCATACCTCATTAACCCGCGGCTTGTTGACGATGTTCCTTGCATGTGCGGCATAGCGCAGCGTGCTGAGGGTCTCGTTGTAGCAGTTCACTGAGGGTGAGACCGCTGAAATTCAGAAGGACAAGTCAGCTCTCAAGTACAGGAAGCTAATTATGAAGTTTGACCTAAGAAAAGTTCATTTTATTAAGTTTAAATTAGAGTAATACTCACTCGCAACCATGATGGTCTTGGAATTTCCACCCAGACTGTCCTTCAGCAGCCAGGTCAGGACCGAGTCCCTGTAGGGAATGAAGCAGTGCCTCCTCCCGCCTCCTGACAGGGAGCTGCTGTTACTCCCCACCATACTGCCGTCACCCTCGGAGGCCACACTGTTGATGCTCTGACAGCTGCTCGACATGTGGGAGTTCTGGGCTGAGGAGCCGAAGGAATCCAGGATGTGCAGGGAATACAATCAGAACAGAGGAGACTGAGAGAAGCTGCAGGAGAGCATTGAAGCTAAATTCACATTAAATTGAGTTTTCCTCAGAGGCTCCAAACCTCTATAATAAAAAAAAAAACATTTTATTTACCAAGTGCAGAAATGACAATTCCCAGAGTTACGAGCGACTTGTTGATGTTCGAGCCCTCCGTCAGTCTGTCTCTGCTGTAGTTGGGATCTGCTCGCTCACTGTCAAGAACATGACAACTACATTAGCTCCCTGCCATGTGATTAAAATGACTTCAAGTCCCACTGCGATCACACTTTGAACTATTGAGGTCTTTGAATTGTGATTGTGCCGTTTTAGCCAAAATCAAAAACCTCTAAAGTTTTCTAGTTTCTGCAGAGCGGCAGGGGTTCATTAGAAATTCGCCTCCGAGTTGTGTGTTGCCTGCTCCGTTTCACCATCACCCATTTCTGAGAGCTGTTTGCATGCTCTCCCACCAGCTGACAGCCCCGTACACCCCCAAGCTAATATTACTGATCCAACAAAAACGGCGAGCAATATTGGAGCAATGCAGCCGTACAGTTTAGATCCAGATTCCAGCTCAGATGAGGAAAACGAAGATGTACACGGATCTTTTTGTCTGCAAGTGGATGCATCAGAATGGAGCAGAACAGGAAGCGTATTTTCTATAAAACAAATAGGCTCTTTTTAAAAAGGCATTTTTTAATGTGCTTCTGATTCACTCATAATTTAAACAAAGAAATACTCAGAAATGCAATTTGAATCTTAATTTTCTTTGTATATGTTCCCCATCATGAAAAAAACGCCACAAGAACATGTTTGAAACACCAAAAACATAATTTTCATCAGAGTGGGTCTTTAAAACAAACAATATGGTGGTAAAACTGAATTTTGGAAAATATAAAGGTATTTCCTAAGATCCACTAGGGGGCACTTTAACCAGAACTTCCTATTTTCTTGAAGTACCAAAAATTAAATTTCAATTTAACCTTCCAGCTAAGTCCACCAGGTTGATCTTGCTGACAATTTCTGAAGGAAGGTTGTTTTCTAGGATTGCCTGTAGAGGGGGGGAAAAAAGTGGTAAATAGTGAAGCTTTACAATTCTGAGATGTGAGTTTCTAAGAAATAGTGCGACCTGTGTGTACTGGATGGTAAAGATGGCGTGCGATCGGCTGCTGGCATCATGATTGTGAGTGGCCGCTGTGATTCGGTTGGCGATGCCTTCCTCCAGAAGGTCCATGGCCTGCTTGCAGTCTGAGACCACGTGTTGTGACAGGTCTGGGTTAAAACACAGATGAAAGGTGTTTAAACTTTATATATATATATGTACTATTAAAACTAGAAGGAGCTGCATTTACCATACGGAATACACATACCTCCAACAACCACACCGTACTCTGATTTTTTACAATACTAAATCACTGAACACTACACATGTGTGCAATATCTTGACTTCTGTGCAATAACCGGGTCTATGTGCAATAACTCAATATTTATTATGCTGTGCTCACAGCAACTCATCTCATTCCATTCTATTTTCTTCCATACATATTTAATATTTAACAGTTCTGTACATATTGTTAATTTTTCTGTACATATTGTTTATTTTTCTGTTAGAAATGTAAACACAATATTTCTATTTTACTTTATTTTATTTAACTCCATCACTTCAAGGCTGCTGCAATTTCATTGTATCCCCATGTACAATGACAATAAAGATTCTGATTTCCAGAGGAAAATGCAGGGTTGAATGCTGAATGAATGAATCAAAATTGAATGCTGAATGAAAATAAAACTTAAAGGGTAATCATTGGCAAAAAAAAATGTTTTAATAAATAAAGAATTGATCAAAGTTGACCATAAATAAAGTGAAAAAATCACAATGATAAAAAATATATTTTTGTGAAAAATACCAGCGCCGGGTATCGAACCAGCGAGCTCCTGCACCATCTATTCCCCATGTATTTCAATAGAGGCAAAAATCCTGGAAATTCTGGAATATCTTGGAAAGTTACAGGATTTGAAGATCCAAAAATCAAAGCTGAAAGAGCTGAACATAATTTATAGTTGAATGGTTAAAATTGCTGAAAAATTGTAGAAGGACTTAAGCGGCAGAGAAATGGCGGAAGATATTATAATAAAGAAAGAGAAACAGGAAAACAGTGGGTTGAATGCTTTATAGCATAAATCATAAACTGGTTGGAGGTTTAGCTGACATTTCTGCTAAAAAAATACAAATACAAACACTGCAAAGTGATCTAGGAAAGATTTGTATGAAAAAAAAATTCAAAACAACAAAAAAATGTGAAACAATTCAGCATTTTAGGGTGTAAGACGAACAGAAAACATGTCAGCTCTTGTTTTAGGACACGGAGCAGCAGCAAATACTCAAGGAGGAGGGAAATAAGCTGTGTGTGTATGCGTGTGTGGGGGGGGGCTCATGGAAATGACTTCACTTCCTCTGGTCAAATGGGATTTCTCCCTGATGCAGACAATGAGTGGATGTGGGGCTTTATACTCACCGGAGAAGAAGACAAATGGGAGGAATGGGAAGAAAGGTGCTCAGGGGGGAACCTGGTTCTGAATTTGGGAGTTTAATCTTTTTGATCAGGGTTATCCCAGGATTCTGCTCCTGAAAGATCTTTAAAGGTTCATGAAGAAAACGTTTCGCTGCTCGAGCAGCGAAACGTTTTCTTCATGAACCTTTAAAGATCCAAGAAAGATTTTGGAAGGCTAGTTTTATTTATTTTTTCCCCAAAAACCTTCAATTAAATCTCAACCTCCTCCTTAATTTATTAAAGATAACCTTACGTCACGTTAAGTTAAAACAGACGGAGGATGCTTGACTGCAACAATAGATAGAAGATCTCTTATTTCTTTTTTTTGGAGCTTAGCTCCAACAACTGCACAGTAAATATGACACCCAGGCGCAGAGAGGGCTCACCTTGTACGTAAGGTCCTTTCTCTGGATGCTCTCGGACTCTCAGCGAGGGTCTGTTTTTCTGCTCGCCTCCTCTCAGCAGGTCTCGCACGCGCTCATTGTAGATCTCCAGGAAGCTGCAGGAGCAGATGGCATCCTCAAGTTACGCACACGTGTTTGATAAACACCAAGTCACCTCTGGCAACCCCGACTTATAAGATACGTTAACAGATTTTTTTAATAAAAATAAAACTAAGGCACAAGAACATTGTATATTATGCAAACATAACATTGTTAGAATGTGAATAATGATCCCTAAGAAGGTAGAGACTAGATGCAAACTGAACAATGACTGTTGGAACATTTACAGAACTTTACTTTAGGACTAGTTTTTCCTGCCTTTTCATTGGCAGTGTGGTTCTTTTAATTGTGTATTTTAAGCACTAAACTGCCTCTACAAAGCTTAATATAATATATTTTAAACATTGTATATAATGCGCCCTGCAACAGACTGGTGACCTGTCCGGAGTGAACCCCGCCTTCGCCCAACAGTAGCCGGCTCGCGCTGCGGCAACCCTGTGACCCCAAAAGGGATATAGTGGGTTAAGAAAATGGATTTATAATATGTATTGAACAGTTTTTTTTTTGTTGTTGAATGAAAACCATTTTAAAATAATGAGAGGGCTTCTTTTTATTTGGATTGTTTGTATTTTTATTTTAAAAATGGGGGGGTGTCCTTTTTCTGCATCCTGTATGACTTGTAGGCATAAACGCTGCTTGAAATTAGCGACATATTTAACCTTTTTTACATTTATATTTTACTTGTTTGAACTTTTTAGCAGGTCTGAATCATATATAGATGTCTAACCTGAGTTCTTCTTACCTGATTTCCACTCTGCTTGAGTTTTGGGAATCCTGGAAAGCCTCTTCACCATGAAAAAGACCCTGTAAGTCAGAGGTAACTGAGCTGAGCGCTGCATGCCGAAAAACCTGAAATGTTTCTTTGTTGTTACCAAAACGCTTACTCGGCAAATACGAGGAGTCAAACCTGTGGAGTCCTGAAGAAAAACACAGAATTGTTTAAACTGACCGCTTCCCTAAACTGGGTGTGATCGCTGTAAGCTGCAGAAAACTCCTCACCGGTGTTCCCATCATGGTGTAAGTCTTCCCTGATCCCGTTTGGCCATAAGCAAACAAGCAGACATTGTAGCCCTCTGATGCTCCGGACAGAACGGACACTCCCAGGTCCTGAAACACCTGAGGAAACAGCACAGTCACACAAACGTCCACCGGGAAAGGGGCTTTTCTCTAAGTCTGTGAGTAAAGAAACAAAAACGAGTCTTCATTTCCAATCCAACTGTAACATTTCAGTGACGTAAACACAGGATTCTGTTCAAAAGTTCATATCCGTGTCTTAACTTAAATTTTAAATAATTTAAAGTTGAAATTTACAAAGTGCATAAACGTGAAGCTAAAAACCTATAATAATGATTGAAAGATAAAGACATTTTTATGGGATGTAGAAATGAAAAACAACACAGCAAATTATATCACTGCCAAGCACTACAAGATTTGATTTAATATTGATTTAGCTGTCAAATTTTCAATTAAAATCCATTATGTTTGGTTATGAAAATCACTTTATTCAACTCAACAAAGATGAAACAATAAGTGGTAAAATTTGGAATCCAGTTACAAACTAGCTCTTTTTTGTTGTTGTTGCTGTTATGTATTAAGGAGGATAACAAAAGAATTGACTATATATATATATATATATATATATATATATATATATATATATATATATATATATATATATATATATATATATATATATATATATATTGCGTTATATTACACTGGATTTCTGGATTTAACAAATTCATGTTGATTTTCCAAATAAAAATTATTTCTAAATCAACTGATCAAGTTTAGAATTCTCCTAATAGCTGAAGAACATCTCTGTCAGGTGAAACAGTGTGCAAACTTCCTCTTGGCTTTTGTGCAGTGATTATTGTGGCACATATATACTGTTCATCTTAACGTTCCTGCAGACCAAAGCCTCCCCAGCTATAGCAACAACCCCCCCTGCCTCTGACCGCGGTGGTCCCTCCCTGGACTGATACCCTTCAGGAGGCCTTCATCTGATTGCCTTAAAAAGCACCACAGCTGCTTCCTTCCCTGAAGATGCTGGTAAACGTGAGGCGCTTCTGTATTTTTAGGGTACTCTTATACTTAAATACTTTTGTATTAAAAGTACTTTTTTTTTAACAAGGGAAAGTTTTTCCCCTGGTCCAAACTTAAAAAACTATTGTGTTAACATAACTTGAATGCTATTAAAAATGACGCAAACCTCTCAGCTTTTCTATAATCTAGTGTTTTGATGCAAATTGTGAAGCTTTTTGATGCAGAAGCAAAGAATCTGAAGTTTGCTGTTGTGTCTTATCACATCCAAACATGCTGCTTTATCAGAAATGACAGCTTTCAGCTGTTTAACATGAATTTATAAAAGCTGAAGGGCTCCTCTTTCATAATGAACATGATTCAGTCTTTTTTTTTTTCAAACTCTCTCCAGTCAGTTTTCATAGCGCATCAGTCAACCAGCTGTGTTTGACGGCCTGTTTAAGCAACAGGAAGTTGTGGGGAAAAAAAACGTATTTTCTGTTTAATTTCTGATAACAAAAAGAAATGTGATCAGAACCAGCTCCCCAGGATTTGTGACCCCAAAACACAAATAAATCATCCCAAAGAAAACATGGGCCTAAGGGGGTCCAGTCACTTGATCCAGACCAGACATGGGACACAGCACATTCTCCTGCAGAACCAAAACACGCTAGGATTAAGTCACCTTCTTGGAGATCTAGGGTTGTGATTAGACCAGAAAAACTGCTGGATGGGTTCACAGCAGATAGAAGAGGAACTTTGACAACGCTGCTTCAACTCTTAAAGAACCAAACATGCAGATGTTTTCAACAAAATATTTGGGAACGTCTCTTGTTTACTAAAAACCTGTTTTGAGAGGAAATAGACATCAGTCCGTTTCTGCTTTTAGTTTGTAAAAAGATCGGTTATGGAAAAGCGATTCCTAGAATCTTCTGATTATTTACAGACTGATCCAAGATGTCTACAGTAAAATCTGTTTTACTGGAACAAACAAAGTTCCACTTTAGATTTCTCTTTACCGCCAGATTGGAGGCTAAAAAAAATAAAATCACACCTTTGAGACAAAGACGGATTTAAGGGAATTTGGACAAACCAGCATTTCCACACCAGTCTGTGGTTGGATGCTTTTGTAGCTTTAAGTCACTCAAAGAGGAATTTGAGCGGAAACAAATGGCACATTAACCAGGTTCATGAAAAGTTGCAAATGGTCAAACTTATTTTGCAATCAAAGAAACCATAAGACTGTGCTGTTTGGGAGAAATTGTGTAGATAAAATAGTGTATTTGTTTTCATTTTAGAGGAAACAAAATCACTGTACATGGATGGAGCTAAGAACGGCTGTAGAGGTTCTTCTTTGATGAGGTGAAATGTTCAGAACTGACAAAAGGAAAATCAAAGTGCAGTAAATCAATTTCAAGTCTTTAATCATTTTTAACCATTTTAAAGGCGTTGTGGTGGTCTTTTAACAACGATTATGCCGTTTTTAGCAAATACCAAAAAACCTTTGTTGTTTTCTAGATTATAGTTTGTGCAGAGCGGCAGAAGAAATTTAACTGCAAGATTACTGGGCAGAACCACCCCCCTCTTCCCGTCACCCATAACTGAGAGCTCTCTGTTTAAACACTCACCTGCTAGCTTACAGATGCCCAACCTAACATTGATGCCGAGCAATATTGAAAACATGCTTCATTGGTTAATTGGTTAATCTAAATTGTCCATAGGTGTGAATGTGTGTGTGCATGGGTGTGTGATATGTGTGAGCCTGCGACAGACTGGCGACCTGTCCAGGGTGTCCCCTGCCTTCGCCCATAAGTGGCTGGGATAGGCTCCAGCAGCTCCGTGACCCCGAAAGGGATAAACCGAAGAAGAGGGACGAATGAATGAATGAATGAATGAATGAATGAATGAATGAATGAATGAATGAATGAATGAATGAATGAATGAATATTGAAATTATCCAGTCGTAAGGTTATGATCCAGATTCCAGCTCGGATGAAGAAATGAAGACGTTCATGGACCTAGCCGTCAGAATGAGGCCCGACCAGCGTATTAAATACGTATTAAATCCACTCTTTTTTCAAACTGCATTATTCTTGTCTACTTCATTACGATTATGTATTTAAATCACAATGATTTGAAAACAAATCGATTTGAATAAAGAAATGTAATTTGAAGCTTAATTTTCTTTATGTGTCCTCTATTATCCGAAAAATTCCTCAAGAAGATTTTAAAAACACCAAAAACAAAATCTTCATCAGATCTTTCTTAAACAGCTGGTTTAAACACTCAGGATGACTTAGAAATGACAGCATTTTTAATGACTGTAACTCAGTCATACCATTGAAGTCGTCAAAGTGTGCAGTCCACTCAAGTCCAGACCGCCTATTGTTGCCCCCCAACATCTTCACTGAAAGAGGGCTTAGACATGAGGACAGAAAGCAGCGCCGCTCCTGTCTTGTCTTCAAAAACAGACACTCTTTGCTCAACACAGAGAATCAATACAGCCCTTGTTAAAGCTGACCCTTTTAAATCCCCTCTGTGGGGGCTACAATGAGGCTGACCGTCCCCTCGGGCTTGGCAGAAAGACAGGAACTTCACTCGGACTCTGCGCTCCTTTCAACCTGACAGCTTCTTTGCTCTTTGTGAAGGATTTCCGAGATTTTTGTTCCAAATGTTGATGTAACTTCTAACAAAAAAAGATAACAGTAATTTTTTTCCGTGCAGGAAAGGCTGTACGACTAGAAAAGATGAGACATATTTAAATCCCTAAACAAGAAATCCAATAAAAAAGGTATGCAAGTGTGTTTCTCCAGTAAAAATAAATTTATATCAGATCCTGCTTCCACAAATGTAACAGCCTGCAGTCCTGGAGGATATGTTTGGACTAATAAAGGAATTCAGAAGCAGGTTGCATTGTGGGTTTGAAGACTGGAATGAAGCAGGAGAAACAACCTCCAGACAAAGCTAAGTCAGGGCCACAGTGAGAGCGGCGGCTCGTTCTACTCTTGGAAACAAACGTGGAAGAAAGTAAACATCTCCTTGGACAGGAAGGCTCTTATCACCAGCATGCGCGCACGAAAAAAACACACGGGAACCGACGTGGCCCAACGGAAACTGCATTTAAAAGAAGAACAAAGACAACTTCCCCTCAGAGAAGTAAACTGCAGCCAAAAATGTAAAAAAGAAACAATCCGCATTTTATTTTAGACAGGGAAAAGTCATCTATCAACTATAAAGATGTGACAGAAGTTGAGATATTTTCAGGAAAAGAAGATTTTAAATATCTAGGCGATGCACATCTCATCACTGATCCCACATTGTTTTAAACTTGTAAACAGAAAAATCAAGAAAGTGTGGTAAAAATGTGACCATGTATGTGGAAATTGAAAGGAACGCCACGACATTACCAAAAAAAAAAGATTAAAATGATAAAGAAACAAAGAAAAGCAACAAAATTTAAAAGGAAATCTCGGAAGACAAAAGAAAAGTTGAAGTCTTTCTGGAGAAACTAGCTTTAAGTTAAAAAAAATGTCCAGGAGATCCAGATCTTGATAAATATATATTGTTTGTCAACATTATTTGGAACTAAATGTGACAGAGGAAGCATTTGATGGCAGGAGAGAATTCAGTTAATGCAGTTTAGAACCAGAGTGCACAATCATGCCTGGAGTAACTTCATCATCTTTAAAAGTTGGACCTTTAATACCTATAAACAGGTTTGATGCAAACAAAAACACCAAGCCAGAAGATTGGATTCCCCATCCCAGGGAGGGTGTCACCAACACACAACAAAGACACGAAACTGCCAGTGAAAAGTGATCCAACTTCTTCCCCTCAAACTGTCCCAAACACAAACAGACCAACACGACAATGAAAGGCATCGGAGCAAACAGCTGCAGGAGAGGCAAGGGTCGCTCGGTTCTCGTCCCACGCTTTCAAACTGGGTTACACAACAGCTGGGCCCTGAGCAAAACTAAATGCCTTTGTTTAGACCTTGGAGACAAGAAATTAAAAAAAAATGTCACGGGAGATCGTTTTCCTTCCTGCGAGGAGCAACAGAATGAGATGTGAGGGAGAAAGACCTGAAAACGACGAGGACACAAGAGGCAGACGTCACACGCAGCCAAAAGGAGGCGGCGAGGAAGCTGTTTGGCTGCAGCTCAACAATGCTCTCGTCTGTCACACTTGGACTGAGTTTGTAGGTCATATTTGCATGGGAGAGGGAGGGGGGAGAGATGGAGATGTGGATGCCACACAGATGGACCTCTCATGCCTCTGTGTGCATGAAAATGAAGTGAAAGCCCAGCAGTGCATTCCAGTTTCCAGCATGCGGTCTCAATGCCACTGACCCCCATGGTTGAAGCAAGCATTAAAAACAAACAAACCCATTTAAACAGGAAAAAGGAGCAAATACAGATTAGAGGAGCTGCATATTGAAGGTGGAAAGGCTCTTTTTTAGACTTCAGATTAAGATTGTGATGAGGGGAAATGGAGTAGTCTGCTGAAATTCCACTTTAGATCGACATGAACTCACCAAAACATATATTATAACTTTATATCCTGACATTTTAGCATTAATTACTGACAAAATAGCTGTGAGACTATTTCCATCATTTTAAAGAATGTTAATGTCCATCATCAGAACGAGCTGAATCACTTTTTGGGTCACCGGGTTGCTGGAGCCAACCCAGCTCCAGTTGGGCAAAGGCGGGGCACACCCAGGACAAGGACACACAACCACACATTCACACCTAGGGACCATTTGGAGACATCAGTTAACCTACGAAGCATGTTTTTGGACTGTTGGAGGAAGCTGGAGATCCAGAAAACAAAAATACATGAAAAATGACTGAGATATTAATATAGTTTTAGGATTCGTGGCAAAGCAACATAAAAACTAGTAGAAAATTAACACTTTTTGTGAAAAGATAAAATGTCAAACGCAAATAAGTGATTGTGCTGTTTTTAGCCAAAAATGATTAAAAAACGGTGTCAATTTCTGGGACATAGTTTCTACAGAGCGGCAGTAGTTCGTCAGAAATTCTCCTCTGAGTCTCCTCCGAGACTACTGGCACAGAGGACCCGCCTCCCCCCTTCCCGTCACCCATACCTAAGAACTATCCGTTTGCACACTCCCACCCCCAACCTAACATTACACAATTGTTATTGGAGTGGGTCTTTAAAAACTCTTTCAAAGAGTTAGGTGTGTAGTTTAAACATTGCTTTTGTGTTCCTTTACTAGAAAATCCGACATCTTCATCCTATAATGCAATAAAGAATATGAAACAATCTCGTGGAAAAAAATTAATTTAACCTCAAAAGGCAAATTATTAACCAAAAACGCAAGTTTTTGAAAATTGTGCAGTATTTTTGAGCTATCTTCCAATCTCATGTAAACACATATTACAGGTGCTTCTGCTGCACATGGAGCAGACCTTATATGTGCATATGTTCCACCGCGTGTTTTGATTGTCTTGAACTCCGACCAGACTGTCCAGCCATGTGTGGAGGGGGACTTAAACGGTCCCACGTGTGCAGAGCTCTACCTCCGTTGGCACAGACAACGTTCCCTTCCCCTCTGCAGCAGCACTGACACACAGACCCAGATCCAGCGCTTACATGCCGCTGCACTGACAGTCGCCGAAAGACAGCAGATGGGGGGGGGGGGGGGGGGGTGAAGGAGGGAGGGGAAAAACCCCAGCAAGCTGACTCCATCTGCAGATTTTAAAAAAGAAAAAACACACAAAAAAACGACCACTGCTTCCTGCCCAATCCCCAGCACTGACGTCTATAGAAGGAAATGTCACTAAAATATGACTTGTGAGGCAGCCGGGCCTCTGGCAAATAAGACTGGACCCCCACTCCATTTTCTTCTCTGCCCCCTTCATATCCGTTCTCCTCTAAATGCCATTAAGGTCACTTTTTTCTCCATCTAGCCTCATTTCAACTTCTTTACTTCCACCTTTGTTGGAAAAACTATGATGAAACTCCAGACTATTGGCTCTTTTCTGAGTCAACTGGACAGCTGGTTTCCATTACTGACTCTCTTTCTTCACCTGGCAGGGCCCTTCTCTTTGTGTTTACTCAAACCCTTTAGGCTCGGCGATACATATAGATAAATCTGATGCTCCACCCTGCAGCAGAAGCTTTTTTTCTGCTTGTGGAGAGCTCCAACCAAACATGGAAACCGTCCCGAGCGGGCTGGTGGAAGCCATCAGTGACGCAAGGACGTGTTTA
This sequence comes from Oryzias latipes, assembly GCF_053564925.1. Lineage (NCBI taxonomy): Eukaryota > Metazoa > Chordata > Actinopteri > Beloniformes > Adrianichthyidae > Oryzias > Oryzias latipes. The sequence continues at coordinate 25,813,402 of NC_136258.1, forward strand.
ACGGAGAACACAGAGCAGAGGTGGAGATTATAGAGGGGTGTTTGTGAGGGGAGGGAGCCCTGGAAAAGCATCAGATCTAGTTTCTCTGAGTCTCACTGATTGTCTCCAGGGAAAACACAGCAAGACTGTTGTTCTGCTCAGAAAAAAAAAAAAGTTTGGCAGGCAAGAAGAAACTCTGGAACCAGAAAAATCTCACGCTGGTCAAAATAGCATCAGCTCATTAAACGAGAAAACGCTTAAAGCACATGTGGGGAGTATTTTTAACAAACTTGATTTAATTAGAGGGTAGCAGAAGACAGTAAATAAATGATTTTAAAGTACGCCTGTCAATGCTCTTAACTGACATCATCACTCCCAAAATCTGCAATTTAAATGGATTCAGAGTTGAATTTTGATCTGGTGGAAACACGATTCTTTGTTACAGTGGGACCATTCTCGAGATTCTGGAGCTGAGAAAGAGGTCAGATCTAACCCTAACAGCTTCGTCATTTTCCGGTGCCCTTTCGCCCACCCAGGGGCAATCACAGGAATCCCCTATGTGTGAGGGGATGCAGAACTCAATGCAGAACTGCAGCTTTGTATCTGCTCACAAAGTCTTGTGTTTCTCTGACAAATGTGACTCTAAAGGGGCAAAACATTTCACGTGTTGATAGAAACTGCCTTCTCTTGATTTGGAGTTCATCTTAGGTTCCAACAACACCCTCAATCAAATCAAGAAGATATCTAAATGCCCAATCCCGGCGAGGGAAGCAAGCGGACTTCTGGGTAACAGATGGAGCTGATATCCTTTTCCCCCCTGAGTGGCCATCTGTGTAAAAACACGCCCAACTCTTGTTGCGGTTTGTCCACTAGGACGGTGTTTCCTCCCGGTTGTTCCTTTGGAGGTTGTGTGTTTGTCACTGAAACCTTGTGGTCTCCACCCAACAAGGCATCAACAACACGACGAAAGCAAAACAAGATTAAGACTTCAAATGTTTAGGTTTCTAAATGAACCGGGACAAATTAGCGGTAATTGATGGTGTGCAATGCTCCATAAAAAAAGATAAAGTCCACAGATTTCACTGATACTGCCTGTTCTTTTTTAAAGACCCACTCTGATGAAAATGGTGTTTCTAGTGTTTTTAACATGCATTTTTCTCATGGTGGAGGACATAGATTTAAAAAAATTATGCTTGAAACAGCATTTCTAAGTATTTTTTTTATTCAAATCGTTGCAAATCAGGAGCAAACAAATAAAAATGTGGTTTGAAAAAGTGTAACAGCTACAACAGCACAGCTACAAGCTCCCTGCTCCGCTCCATTCTGATGAACGTCTTTGTTTTCCTCATCCACAATGGCATATGGCTCAAAAAGTGTACAGCTGTGGCTTGGTATTGTTGTTGCACCAGCAATGTTTTTTTGCAATGGGGGGTGAGAAGCCGTAAGCTAGTGGGAGAGTGTGTAAAAAGAGAAGGTTTTGTTTTTTAATTTTGGCTATAAACGTCAAAATTATACTTAAAAGACCACTTGGAACGCCTTCAAAATATATCAGAAAATGATCGGAGTGGAGATTTGAAGTTTGAGATGAAACTCAGAATAAAGCAAGAGTGATGGAAAAGACATTCACCCCTTCAGCCTCTTCCGGTCCTGCGCCCCATCAGTGTCATTTGTGAAATTAGAAAATCCTTTAAAAAAATAAGTTTAAACAGACAGAAAAAGCCGTGAAGAAGAAAGTTGAACTTTACCTCCTCCTGCGAGGCGTAGTGAGGATCAGCGGGGTCCACCGACCAGTAGCAGTAGTCAAAACAAAACTCCAAAAGCTTCTCCCTGGAATCCACTCCTCCCTCTGTCCGTCCATCCAGCTTGAAGAAGAAACAAAAGGCAGAAAAACGTAGATTAGATTCTTTCATGTAACTGACATCAAAATATTATGCAGAGTATCTAACAGACTCATAATAATGCAATTCAGACATAGAAGCAACATTTTATTCTTTACAACACTTGTTGTTGTTTCTGGGACTACACAAAATGCAAGCAAGCCTTTTCCATTTATTAAGCGACTCTTTTCGGCTGGGTGCACTGAAACGAGCCGCCGGTCTGCTTACAGCCAGGAAAGCATGCAGGTTTGCAGAGCAGACTGGAAAACAATACTGCTGCGTTGAACGGAAAGGCTCGTCAAGTTCAGTGATGGTGGGTGTCCTCCGGGACCTGCGGGTGGTGGAGCCACCTTCGATTTCAAGGGCTGTTTACATTTTCATAATGATCTGTTTGTTAGCACAGGGAGGATGTTCACAGGATCCAAACATTTATTGAAATTAAAACAACTTGTGGACTTTTTTTTAAATCGTTTGCACTTCAAAAACAAGCTACCTTCATTTTTTCCCAAAAGATTTATTTAAAAATCCAATAAAGTTTTTGAATACAAAGATTTATATGTCTGCTAACACTTTTAGATGTTCATTTATTCATAGTGGAAAAATAAATAAAAAAAAGTCCATTAAGAAGAAATCTTGCCAGACAAGAAAAAAAAACTCCTGTCTGTTGTTTTTTTCAACATTTAACTTAGAACTGTTTTTTTCAGATAAATGTCAATAAACTATCAAGCACTTTATCCAAACCAAAGTACTTTTAAAAAACACGTCAATAAATTACAGTATTCTTAGGTTTTATCTACTGTATTCCTCATTTTTGGAACTGATAAATTGATAAATTTGTTTTTTGGAACATAAGATCTTAGCTGTTTCCAATAAAAACCCCTATAATGGTAGATACCAGCTTGTACCCACTGCAACATTCACAAATTAATTCTGATTACAGCATTTTTTTTAAAGCACAGATCATAACAATGTTTATGAAGAATGTAGCAACCGAGGCCGCAGAAAACAACCACCTATAGATCTACATGAGAAAAAATCCATACATTGATATAGCATGCATTGTTTTATTTTTGCTCTTTTTGCTTTATGATTGCTGTCAGACAGAAAGGTTCTCCGTTTAATCATTTTTGTCAGATTTATTGACCTACTTTCCAAAAATAATGATCCCCACAGGAGAACCGTGGAGCCTGGATGCTCCCTTATGGTTTAATGCTGTGGCTCTTCTCTTGTCATTTCATTTGCAAACAAAACATGATCACAAACTTTTACATTTGTGTACATTACATGTACACAAAAGGAACCCTTTAAAAATTCAAAACATTTGACTCAGCTGTATGACATACGAAACAAAACGAGCCGAGTCTGCTCCTTTTATGCTTTAAGCAGTCCAAAATTTAGTTTTTTACATAAAAAAATCTACACGTATGAAATGTTTAAAAACTAAAAGGTACAATTTGAAGATTGTTTTTGTCCTTTTTGCACTTGAAACAAAAAATCTAAATTGAATATAGTGGTTTTAGGAATTTTTTTTAGACAGCAGATGAGTGAAAGAGCTAAGAGGATCATCTGTCGATCTCTAGATGTTAGGAAAACATCAAATATCCATTGAAGGAACACAAACGTATGTGATGCTGCAAGTAATAAATGAACCCTTGGAGCCACAAGACTGAAGTCCTCCAAGCTTAAAGTTTGTGGTTGTTTTTTTTTTTTTATTAAAGAGGATTTTTAAAGGGACATCTTGTGTGGGCTGCAGTTTAAACTGGTCTTTAAATCCATGTGTGTGAGTTCAATGCATTGTGAACTGTGTGACATCAAGCAGGAAGAGGCTGATGTGAAGCTGTAAACATCCTGTTGCTGCGTCGAACGCTCAGAGAGATTTACAAACGAACAAAACAGAAAAGGAGTCGGAATCTGTCTGTCGCTGTGCATCCAAACTCACCTTTAGGTTTCGGATCTTCACAAACTTATCGTCTACCTGAACCGCAAGCCTCCCTCCGTCAAGGCTCTCCCTGGAAGACAGGAGAAACTGTGGTTGTAGATTTAATACAATTGTTTAAAGAGGAGAATTATTTAAAGAAAACATTGTAGAAAATGACATCCAAGAAAATCTCCTGCAGCCACACACTGAACAGGGGTTATGATAAACTTTTCAGATCATCTTAGGACACGGCGCCGAGTCCACAGAGCAGATGATGTAATCCAGAGGGTGTCCACATACATTTGTGTGAGTTTCCCTTGACTCGAGGCCATCACATGACAGTTACCACAATGAAGCGCTGTGCACAGCCCACCCATGAAATTGAGACACAAGTGTACCGCTGACCAGTTTCAGATTCAAACGAAAACATCACAACCCCCCCCCCCTCCTCCCCCCCACGTGCTCACCAGAGACTTTCTCTGGTGAGCACAACTGTTGTGTGCGTAATCGTGCGTAAAACAACTCCAGCAGCTGGACTGAGAGCATCTGACGCAACGCAAGGCTAGATGGAGGCAATAACGGCGTGAGGCCGGCAGAATTTCAATCTTTAGGAGCGATAATGGCTCGACGGCGAATGCTACTCCCATCGTTCACCCTTTTCTACGACTAGGGGGGATAGAAACATGGCTTGGTTTTCCATGGGCTTCACCACGTGGGATTAATTTTGTCAGCCCTGACTGCAGCCCAGCCCAAAACCACCAGCAAGTTTCAATGGAAGGCCAGCATGAAGGAGCGGCACTCCAGGCTGGAAAAAAAAAGATCTGCTACTAAAAAAAACTGAAATCTCTCATTTCAAGTGACATGTTCCTGCAAAGGTCGCACGCTCAATCCCATTGATCAGCTAAATCAAAAACGACCCCATTGTCATTGAAACATATAGAGAAGCAATATCAACCCATCAGTGTAAAAAGCGGATGGCACAATCACAAAGTATATGAGGCGGCACAAATTTGCATGACAGTCAACGTTAAATATTAAACGTCCCTTTGTTATGCAAAGATAGCAGGAAAACCGGTTGAGGGGGAAATCATTGTCCCTCCCAGGGCATCCACAATAATGCTTTATTATGCTACTACTGTAGAGACCTGCAGCCTAACGAAGCCAGCAGGAGTTCAAAGAAACGCACAGCATAACAACACAGTTAACACACACAATTCCAAAGAGCCTACAAACCTGTTTCTCATCCTGCTAAAGTATTTCCCCTGATAAAGCTATGAGGTGAGGAGAGGTATGTGCTCGATCAGCCACACATGGTTTTCCTCCCATAAATACTTTGAATGAATTAAAAGTTAAAGCAAACTCCTGGAAAACTGAAAAAAAAACTTCAAAGTGGAAAATATTAATATTTAAAACCATGAGACAGAAGCCTTGAAAAGAAACAATGTTTCTTAAATATTTCTTTTTCACTTATAGGTTGTGATTATACATTGAAAATCAGCCACTGATGTGAATTTACTCATTACTTTCTCTAGAAGTGAATCCACTTTTTTATGATTTCATATGTCTTACAAAGTTAGAAAACATATTACAGCAACAATTTGAGTAAAAAAAACACTTTTGTTAACAAGATATTAGTATATTAAAGTTGTGATCTTGATGAAACACATTTTAAAAAGCTTTCTCACTTCCTGATTTGTTAGGATGATGGTTATATTCCAGGCCCTGGTTATCATCTTGGTGTGTTTACATAGACTTTATGGGCTGTAATCTGTTTTTTTTTCTTTTACCCAAATGAGGGAATTAGGGGGATTTGGACAAGCCTAACAAGTCTGGCCTCTAAAATCCATGTAAACTAAATCAGCAGTTACTCACCTAAACATGTAAGGGAAGCTCCTCATTCGTTCAGGTGACGTCTTGAAATGAAATCACTGCATCTGGCCTGAAAGTCGGCTTTCTTTAAAACCTTACATGCTGAGAGGTGAAATTAAAGCGTTCATGAAAGAAAGCTTTAAGTCCAGATGCCATGATTTCACTTCAAGATCTCTCAAAAACATGATCATTGGAAAAGACACGCGTCCCTTCAATTGATTCCCACATCTACCTGGCGGATTAAATGTAAACAAGCACTTCTATATGTGCATAAAAGAGAATCCTGTTTTTCAATTTAGTTTGAAGTGCTTAAAAAGAAGGTGTGGCCAAAAAGCCAACTTTTTCTTAATTCAAATTGTTGTGAATCTGCAGAAGATTTAAAAAAAAAAACGCAGTTTGAAAAAGACTGCATTTGTGACGTCAGAAATACGCGGGGCAGGCCACAGTCTGTCCGCTCCGCTCCATTCCGATAGACAAATAGATTGGCTTCTGGTTCAAAACTGTACGGCTGGACAGGTAAAATATCGCTCGGCATTTTTGTTGCACCACTAATGTTAGGTTTGGGATGTGAGGGGCTGTTAGCTCGTGGGAGAGCATGTTTACAAAGGGACGATGGGAAATTAATTCATAATATTTAAAATAATCTTATTTCTGTATGCATGTATACCCGTTTATTTTTCCCAGCATCGAGTCTGTCGATGAGGTAAATTTGAACAGGATTCAACCATATATTTATTTTTAAAATCCCAAGAGGAAGTAGTACAATTCGCCACATCCGCATAGGGTCGGGATTCTGGATCACCCGGGCGGTATCGCCTTAAGTTCTGCTTTTCTTGTGAAAACGCGGGCTTCTTCGGATCCACGGACAAACCAGAATGTCACTTCCCCTCGGGAGGAAGTAGAAATGTCCATCACAGCAACAGCGGAACGTTTGAATGTAGGTGCATGTGCTTCGTGCGGCAAATTCGATTTTAAATTCGTGCCGCTTAGGACGCAGTGTTGCCAGATCTGAGTGACAGTTTCCAGCCCAAACTCATCGTAAAACCCGCCCACCTCAATAAAAACCAGCCCAAATCTCAACCTAGCAAAAACCTAATGTTGAACGTAAAAGTATAGCAGTAGCCTAATAAAAAATGATGCAATAATAATAAATTATTATATAATAAGTCTGTTATAATAAAATTTTTTATAAAATAAGTACAGAAAATCCAGTTATAGGTTTCTCGTATCGTGTACTCTAGATGGCTTTTGATGGCGCCCCCCTCTTTCTGCCACTGCCAGGTGCTGGACCACAGCGTATGTCAATCAGCGGTGGGCTGGTGACTGGTGGATTAGAGGGGGCGGGGCCTACCTGGGTGCGCGTTGGCTGAACGTTCTCCTCCGGCTGAGTGTATAAGCAGGCTGCGCTATTTTTGTTCGAGCTGTAACCATTCTGACAAGGTTAATAAAAGCCAATAAAAGCCCTGCATCATCTCCATCTTTTGGAAATGAACCCAAACGGCAGATATATTAATTAGTATACTTTTAATTAATATTTTAAATAATAAGAAAAATAATAATAATGACAGTAAAACCGCTAAATATTTTGAAAAGCAGCCCAAATTTTATAGACCCGCCCAATGCCAATTTTACCCGCCCAACATAACCAAAAGAAGCCCAATTGGGCGGAAACCCGCCCAATCTGGCAACACTGTTAGGACGGTTTGTGACGCAATGACGTCATCAATCTCAGAGACGCACGCGACAATTAACCGGCAACCTATTAAAGCACCTTTAAAACAAGCCACCGAGCTAGCTTCAGGAAAAAGTGACGCATTTCACAAGAAAAAAAAAGTTTATATGGTGTTGTTACGTGTTCTTCGTTTTACAGTAGAAAACAAGTTTTTTTGTAAAATAGGGAATTAAATAAACTTTAAAATAAAATCGTTAATATGTTATTAGCGGTGTAAATTAGCTGACTTACCTCGAGTTAAGCGGTCGAACCCGAACTGCGACTTTGACATTTGCCATAGCTAGTAGTTCACTCGCCAGTTGAATTAATCCGAAGGTAGAGAAGCCGTTCTCCGCCGAACATAGTGGGTGCTTTCGCTCGACTTCAGAGCGGTCCGGACATCCGGGCAGAGAGAGCCATGTTCGGCCAGTGAAAGTTCCAACCGCCCGCCGTCTCCCTGCTCCTCCACAAAGAGGAGAAACTTTCTGCGGGACAGAGGTGGGAGGGGAGGGCGGACAGGCGGAACAGCCCTCCCCGCGAGCCTCCGTCCTCTGACAGGACTGCTGCTCATTCTCTATTCGTCTATTATCCGATTAAAACAAACACGTTGCAATCGGATAGTCTTTATTAAAAAAAAGTTAGATTTATAAAGCAGTGAATACATCAGCGTTCAACATGAACATACTTGCAGTTTCTAAAAAGGCAATGCGTGAAAGTGCTTAACAAAAAGTTTTAAAAGGAATTAGACGTCAATTCATTTTAAATAAGCTAAAATTCGGACTTTTTAAAATTGTAAATCTGCAAAGATTGTCCCACATCTCTTTTAGGAGAAGCTGAGTGCAAAACAGCTTTTGGAAGAAGAAGAAAACGACGGCAAAAAGTCGCCCTCTTGGTGGAGAAAACATGTGGAATAAGACACTGGCGGCCACAAAAGAAGCCAGCTGTGGGTATGTTGTTGTCACGATGCTCCCTCTAGCGGCTGTTGCGAGACCTGCAGCCTGTCGATGCTCTTCAGCATCTCAGCTGCAGGAGGAGACAGCTGCATCCTTTGCGACTGGAGCTGGAAAATTTTAATCAACTCCTGAAAAAAGACGAATAAAGTAAATAATAAAGAATATTCACTTAAAAGATATGTAAACAAAGTCTTATTGTCTCACCACTGGCAATGTCATATCTGTTAATGTATTCCAATGAGATAGGACTGCCTCCTCGCTCAATAGCCCTTTGTCGACCAGCCTTCTGACCAGGAAAAGGTAGTTTGTGGCCTAAAAAATGTTAAAATAAATACTAAAACTGAGCCGCAAAAGACTACAACCAACTCTTTAGAAATAATAAAAATAACTGACTTGAAGGCTAACTCATCAGCTCAGAGTCAAATACTTTTCTTCCGTCCTCTAAAACAAAATATGTAAGTGCAAAAATGCAAAGCAACCTATTTAGGAAATAATTAAATATATTAATAGACACAAATGGTTAAGATAAAGATACCAACGAACTGAATGTTTTTCTAAATTCCTATATTAAATATGTGCTGCTTGTTTTGCAGCTCAACCTGCCCTAATTCCTCCTGATAAAATAGAACAGATTATTTCAGGTATTAGTTGGACACGCCTGATCCAGGTAGAACAGAGCAACAGCAGTGCAGGGACCAGATGCTAACAGAGAGCTGCATTTGAGCTCCTCGTCTACCTGCGAGTCGGCGGCCTGAAGAACAGCGGTGACGGTGAGAGGGGCGAAAAGCTGATGAAGGGCGTCGGGACACGGGAAGTTTATCTGCCACAGCTCAGCGAGCTGCTCCAGAAGGTCTGGAAGCAGAGCTTCTGACTCCGAGGCATCACTTCCCGAGGACACGACGAGCACTGGAAGTTCTCCTGTTACTGAAAAAACAAAAACACAGCATGCACCACATAGGATATCTTTGTGGGTAATACTAACCCTGACTCAACTATTTTAACAAACTAGCTGAAGTAAACACAGATTTCACCGCTTGTCGCCACGACAACCATCTTTTCCCACAGCATTGTGCACATCGCTCTTTTGCATCAGGTCTCTGAATTAGAATCCTGTGAAGTACAGCCAAACCTTCGCCCTCTTTGCCTTTGGCTTTTTATAGAGAAGCTCCGCCCACCCTCATGGACTCACCCATTCTTATATCAGCCCGCCCGCAATCGCTGGAAAGGTAAAATTGTAAAGCAAAACAAAATAGGATAGAGGTGAATGACTTCTCCTAAATGAAGTACAAAAAACTGCTTTTTTTATAGAGTGCCGATAGTTCTGTATTCGTTGGTACCAAATAAATACGGAGTGTTTTGGTTCCTATTTCTGATTAATTCCATGTTTTTTGACAGGATCACTTCTGATACTTAATGTACCTTTGCATTTAAATGAATTCGTTTTCTTAGGTGTTCCCCAATGTTCAATTCTTTGCCCCCTTTTTTCCCCACATTTTTGCGTATTATACTTTGTTTTAAGGTGCATTTATTTATTACTTTGCGGATTGCATCATGTTTCCTTGAACCTAAACCAAATTTAAAGATACGTTTCCTTCAGAGTTCTTCAAGGGAAATACTTCAACAAATATTACACATCAAAATTCAAATGTTGCTCTTTTAAAATGACCTAAACCTCCCGACTGTCTTAAAACGGCGGTCAAAGGTCGGAACGTCTTACCCAGCTTGCAGGCGAGCATGACTGTAGAGTTCAGAAGCATCTGCTCCGACACTGCAGTCTGGAACTGAAGGATCCAAACAGAGAAAAGGTGTAATTCACACTTAAAAAAAGGGGATTTATGGCAGTTTCGCCGTACCTTCCTGCAGGCCAGTGTGTCCCTTGCTCTGTGCAGCAGGGCTTTAACCTGAGAGCCAGCCGGCAGCTCCACATCTGTTCTGGGCCCCACAGCGATGCTCAGCAACTCCTGCATGAAAGAAAACTTGATTTCTGCTGGAATTTTGGATTTGAAATATTTAAAAAATATTAAAAATTGAACAAAGGAGAGCGGGGCCAAACTTGTACAGGTACCTTCACTTCTATGAGGACATCCGAAGGCAGAGGGGCACTGTGGTCACAGCCAGGAGGACAAGCCCTCGCCTGCTCGCCTCCCGCCTTCCTCTCAGGACCAACCGACTGATCCCGAGAGACCAGATCCACCTCAGCGCCGCTCACATCCACAGATTCTGAAGCTCCAGGACTGCCGAGAGCCTTCATCACACGGTCGAACCTGCTCTTCCATTCCCGCCTTATGAGCGCTGCGCAAGGACAACGGAAGGAAGCGTTTTTATAAAGTTCTGCTTTCTTTCCTTCACCCATAATAGAAATGAATATAACCCTGGCAGCCCTTACATTCCAGCTTTTTAGCATATAAACTGCTTAAAGTGTCTCTTTAGAAAGTCTGATCTGAAATGTCATACATTTTAAAAAAAGTACTTCTATTAAGAGATTTGTAAAAATCTTTTAGCATGAAGTTAATGATAAAAACTAAGCACATATGCGTGAATGCAGACTCCTTAAAGAACTGCCGATCTTTGAGCAGTTACCTGTGATGTTAGCGGAGAGCCAGCTGCAAGCTTTTTCTGCTGCCAGGCGCCTCGTGATGCTTTCAGATGTTTGGAGAACCTAAGAAAAATGTTCGAAATAAAAGTGCACAAAGAAATGAATGTCACGAAGACGACATTTTCTATTCAAAATTCGTATTAATTGGTGAAATTACAGTGGGGGAGGTCTCTTCAGGGAGCAGTGTTCGTACGGCGTCGAGGCTTTTCTCGTCACAAAATCTGCATGTGAGTCGGAGATAATTCAGAAAACAAAGATTACACGAGACCTCAATTGCCAACAAAGTCGTGCTTTTTTATTTTCATTGAATACCACCAAGAAATACAACATTTAAAGACCCACTCCCATGATAATGTTGTTCTTTTTACTTGCTCTTGTGGCATTTTTCTTATAAGAAAATTAAACTCAAAATTGTATTTTTGAGTATTACTTTACTCAAATTGTTGTTAATCAGGAGTAGACGACACAACATCACTAGGGAAAGAACGTACTTGTGACGTAGAAAATGGGCTAGGCAGGCCACAAACTTCCTGCTCTGCTCCATTCTGATGCACCCGCTTTTAGACAGATAGATCCATGAACGTCTTTGTTTTCCTCGTGTGACCCGACATCCGGCTCTAAACTGTATGACTGGAAAGCTTCAATACTGCTCGCCATTTTTGTTGCATCGGTAATGTTAGGTCAGGGGTGTGAAGGGCTGTAAGCTAGCAGGAGAACAGGGAGCTCTCTGCCGCTCTGCAGAAACTATGTCCTCGAAAACAACTGTTTTATTTAGGCTGAAACGGCATAATCATAAAATGTTTCAAAAGATGATCAGGGTTGCTCTTTAAAGGAGACACAAATGTAAAAATGGTGGAATCAGGACAGAAAAAAGTCATTTTGGTCTTAAATTAGACAAATTGAAGGTTTGCTTGTATTATAACTTCATTTTGTTTAAAACAATGTTTAGTGAAAACTCAACGAAAAAAGCTCAGAACATTCAAATGTAAATACAACAAAAGTTAAAAAATAAACAGAAAACTAAAGCCTCATATCCACTGAACGGCATTAAATGTTGGTTGAGAGATGATTGTGGGCGGCGATGAGGAATACAGCCAATCAATGAGTTTCAACAGTAGCTCCGCCCTAAAGGGTCTATTGTTTTTATTCTACGGACCTACAACCATCGGGGCACTAAAATGGTACGGTTCGGTCCAACTTAATGGGTCCATGGAAACGCTTAAAACAATATTGGTGAAAACGAAGCTTCAAATGTCTAATCTAAGGGAACGACAATCAGCACGCCTGCTTATAATTTTGGAAAATACCAACGACTTTAAAAGCTAAGATAGTTTTTACAGAACTTCACAGTGTTGAATTTGTCTGTTTGAATGTGCAGATTTAACACACACACAAAAAAAAATATTGTTGTAGTAACCCGTGGTTTTTAGTAGATTCTTTAAATGAAACAACTGATGTTGAATAATGTTCTCATTGTGTCCTCCCTGCTTGTTATTGCAGTGTCTTGGAAGACGCTGCTGTACCTGGCAGCTCTTTCCAGGGCCTCCAGGCCTGCGTCGCACAGCAGAGCACAGATGGACTCGTTCACTTTTGATGCGCTGAAGTTTGCCGACTTCCGTTTGTCTCGAAAGATCGTCTCTCCTCTCTCCATCAGCTCGCTCACCAACGTCGCCCTGGTGACGCAGACCCCCACAAAGCAGGGAGACATGAACGGAAAGCGGCCAATGGCTGAACGTTTCAAAATGAGAAAGTTTAGAGCCTGAAAGTCTGAGAAAACCCGAGCTTCATCACTGACTTCATGTGCTTGACGGCGTTGGATCCCACCCTCTCTGCCACGAACTCCACTGTCCGGCGCAACGACGGGGGCTGGTTGTGGAAAAAGGCTTGCTCGAGCTCCCCCTGTCACGTTCAGGAATTTCAGTTTAAACCCACCGGTCATTCCGTTCTAAAAAAAAAACCCTGCCGGCCCAAACGCTCACCTGCAGTTTCTGCTGCGACCGGTTGGCGGGGGGCGTGTCTTTGAGCTCAGCAGAGGTGGGCGTGATCTTGCGGATGATCCCTCCGCTCTTTGCCGTGCTGCCAGACACAAACGCAGCCAGGAGTTTACGAAACTCACCTAAAGGTGCGGGGAAAGCACATCTTCGGGGTTCAGAAGACCAAACACAGTCGAGGCGCCTGACGTAAATAACAATACTCACTAAGAAACGGACAGCAAATATACAGAAGCTGCTGATCCACCAGAGGACTGCAGTCCTAAAACAAACCAGCAAAACATTTGAGTGAAATAAACGAGCAAAAGCAAAAAAAAGGGAGAAAAAAAATGTGTGTTCTCCGTACAAGTCCTGCAGAACCGGGGTTCCCGTCCTCCACCGTTACTGCTGCCGTGAACTCAGCAGTGAAGAAAAAGTCCTCAGGAATGGCTGGAATCTAAAGAAGTCAAAGCAGAAGTTGCCTGAAGTTCATCTATGTGGATTATTTAGCACAACGGCGGTCGGCGGCGCCTCACGTGGAAGAGCCAGCCCAACACGGACACCAGCAGGAGGTTGTTCAGGTAACACGCATCCGCGCTCCGCTTCAGCTGCATCCTCCTGCACACACAAACATCCATCATTAGTCTGCAGGAAGAGGAACCTTTAAGTAAGAAAAGGACTTTAAGTGATCAACATTTCAGCAAAGTTTCACTTTATTTCCTATAACCCTGAGCATATAGAATAACTTACATTAATTCCTTAATGCTTAGGCTTTATCTAAATTTTACATTTAAACTTTTGTGCAACACCTACACTTTTTTTCCCACACTAGAACCCTAAAAAAGAGGTTTCTTCTGTCTTTTTTTGTATATACGCTGGTGATACTGATCCTGTTTCTAATGTGCAATTAGTGGAAAACAGAGCTAAAAATATAGTAAAACTAATTAAAATGGAATTGAGAGTGCAGGGTGAGATTGTTATAACAAGAAAAATAAAAATAAATCCAAAACTGGTCACAGAAGAGAATCTCTTCTCCGGCTGTTTGTTAATATTTTGACTGAATTCTAACCACACAACTGCTTGACCACTCATTTCTAACAACAGAAAAACCATTTTTACGTGAGATTTCAAAGAGCGGATTCCATCCTGGGAAAGAATGGCGTCAGACCTGTAGAGGAGAAGCAGGGTCCCCAATGCCGTCCTGTAGCAGGGCAGAAGAGGACCCACAAAGTCCATCATGGAGAGAAACTCCACCACCCAAGGGACAGTGAGGATGGTGCGCCGCCTCCGGACACTGTCGTTCAGCACGGCACACACATCCAGAACCGGAGCACTCTGTGTGTGTGTGTGTGTGTGTGTGCGTGTGTGGGTTGATGGGGTGGAGAACAAAGCACACACCGTTAGGTATGATTAAACCAAGAGGGAGCAGCTTGAAGACATAACATTCAGGTTACAGAGACTCTGTTTTCCATTAGTCAGAGATGCGCATTGCCTCTTTTCTGCAGACTTTAGAACGTTTTGGTTCTTTACTCTGGTTGAGGCGGGGCTTTGTCCCCTTTTGCCTCACCTTGCTGCGCAGGGCTGCAGACGTCTCCTGTATCTCCCTGGACGGCCTCTCGGACGTTTGATAGGGCAGAAAGGAAATGAAACCCAGGAACTTTGCCAGGAGCCGAGCTAAAAGCAGCACCGAGGAGAACCGCTGCTTCTCGTCCTTTCAATCAGATGCAACATCGGTGATTAGAGTTTGTGCATATATTCATTTTGTCGTGCAGAATTTGTGCCCAAACGTCTTCTACCTGCTGCTCCATGTCCCCGTCTTCATCTTCCTCCTTAATGGAAGCAGAGGGGCTCAGTATGGACACCTCATCCAGCTGCAGGAGCTGCTGACACAAGCTGTCCTGAAGATGCTGGTTCAGCTGGCAGCTGGTAAACAAAATAACCACAAAATAAAACGTCCGTCTCGTTGTTTTGACAGGGAATTTATATGAAGCTGTGCCTTCTCACCAGCTGGATGTCTGTATGAAATCCCTGAAGAACTCCTGATGTCCAGGAAAGGAAGGAGGAGGACACGGGCCGACGATTCCATGAGGCTGGATGAGGCGCTCCTCCAGGCGCTTCAGGCGACCCAGGCTGTCGGCTCCCAGCATTCCCAGCAGGTCAGCATCCGGAGGTTCTCCAGGGGAGCCGCTCATCTGCGGTCCTTTGCACATCTGAAGAAACGTTTACGATGCGTTCAGCAAAGCAAAATCTTTCCGAGGAAAGGTGGTGGATTTACCTGAACAAGCTGCTTGAGGAACAAGCGGGCAAAATGAGAATGAATTCCTGCAGAGGTGAGTTGATTCATCATTCCTCTAAAATGGAGAAGAACAACAAAAAAAGGCGGGAATTAAACCTTTATCCTAGTTTTATGGAGGATAGTCGCTAGAACTACACTTGCCTGATTCTTCCCCCGAGCGAAGCCTCAAAGCTCCACCCTGGTTCGTTGTGAAAGTCTTCCCATTCTCGCAGCACCTCATAAAACACATCTCTGAGAGGAGAATCCCACACAAATGACTTAGAAGACATTCAAAACATTTTTTAAACCCTTTTGCCTTCCGACAGGCGTTTCAGGTTCACACCAGCCAGAACAAACACCTTTCTTTCCCAAAGCTGTCATTCTAGTTTTACACCAAAATCCACCTGATTTTAGTATATTTGTATCTGGTTTTTATTCTAGATGTGTGTCCACTTTATATAGACAGTGCATAATGACAATAAAGACTTTCTATTCCATTTTAAAGACAAATTTAAACAGAAAGTTAATCAACTGTGTTAATCTAAATTTTGGTTGATATATTATCTTTTTCTTTGCATTCAGACTGGGACCGGAGCAACATATCAGTCAGCTTTTATTTGTTTCAACTGGGACTGCATACGTCTTTTTTTTTTTTTAAACTTACATATAAATAAAACTCAGGCCAATGTCTAATATACAACTCAAAAATAACGTTTACATTATCCGACGTTTCTTATTATTTCTGTTACAAATAATTTAGTACAGAACTTAAAAAAGTTTGTTGTTCCTAAGAAGTTGTTAAATTTGAGGTTTTTGTCAATCATCACTAAAACTCTTTCTAGATATAAAGAAAACTTTTCTAAATTTCTAACAAAGTCCATTTTTTTACAGCAAGCGTTTGTTTACATCATTTTATTGGGGAATATATGCAGCTAAATAAAATTGTGTTTATCAAAAGGCACATGGAACCACTTCAAATAAATTTCATTTGTTAATAAAGGAAAAACAACAACTCCAGGCTAAGAATTAAAAAGACAGCAGTGTCGGGATTGACCTTTGTTTCTTAAAGGTGTGGAAGGCCCTGTCATTCCCAAAGTTGGAACGGTTGTCCGTGTCTGGCTGGAACGGGACTGAATGAATGAAAGTGGAGACTGATGGAGAGAGCTGCAATAAAAGAACAGAACGAACCGGAATGTTGATCAATAAAAAACTAAAACCACATAAAAAAAAGCAGATCTTAAAGGTAAAATAAGTTGATTTCACAAATCAAGTCATAAAACTTTTTAACTCCAAT
The DNA here is from genome assembly GCF_053564925.1 of Oryzias latipes. NCBI lineage: Eukaryota > Metazoa > Chordata > Actinopteri > Beloniformes > Adrianichthyidae > Oryzias > Oryzias latipes. The sequence continues at coordinate 25,829,844 of NC_136258.1, forward strand.
GATTGGATGCTAGCAAAGATTTCGAACTTTGTTTTATTTTTTTAGACATATTTACCAGCTTTTAGCTTATTTTAACTTTTCTTTGCTCAACAGCTTTTTCTCTAAATCCAAACAGTCCAAAATATTATGTTTCACTAAGAGCTAAGATCTAAGAATAAGGGAATTATTATTGATATGAGTCCAAATCAGATATATTCCTACTTTCTAGCAAATGACTTGTTTTGTGTTGTTTTCCTATGTTTAAGCTCCATTTCTGCGGTGTACTTAGCCATGTCCGACTGCATTTCATCCATCACACCTTTGCTGAGCTTTTGCCTTGAGCCTGAATGAGGAGATCCCTGAGCGTCGGAGAGAAAGACGCCACGCGCTCATTCTCTGCCAGCAGACGCAGCGTTCCTTTGTCCAGATGAGCGACCAACCTGACAGAAGCGAAGGATACACCCATAGAGATTAAACGTGTAGAGACGAGCCCAACTTTATAGAAGAAATCAAATTTATGACTCACTCAAACTGATTCTCCAGCACAGTCACAGCAAAGTACACACAGTTGTGTACTTGCTTCAGGTAGCATCTTTCTAAAACATCTGCAAATAAAAGTTTCATTTGGAGTTCTAAATATTTCTAACAGGAGTCTGAAAGATTTGTACGTTTGTGTGGGAAGAGAAGAGGCACCTGAATTTGTGGCACTAAAGCTGTCCTGTACTTCAGCATCATTAGAATCTGGAGACAGGGATGTTAGCAGCTGCATCACAAAGAAGAGCTCCAAAAAGATGTTGGGCACCAAGTTCTCTGTAAAAACAACCAAATTATAATCTTTAGAAGATATTTCTATTTAACAGTCTCTACTTTATTTCTATCACTGCTCTTACTTTATTAAACTATAACACACTTGTTTCTCTTTCCCCTCCAACAACATGTATGTATTTTGGCTAACTGCTACCACCTTGTGGTCATTTACCAGAAATGCAGGCACAGTATAATTCTGCCAGAAGATCCAGCTCCGGAGCGTATGCAACCTTTGAGCGTTCAGGACAAAGTGTCTGCAGCTCTGGAGTCACTTTAGCTCCACCCAAAACTCCCGTCTTGGGTGGGGTGCACGGTTCCAGAGAGGACAAACAGGGCGAAGCAGCCTGCTGGGCACGCTTGCTCCTGAAAATGAAAAAAGGAAGGACGATGAGTGACGACATGGAGGGGAGCTGCACAGATTGTGCAACACTTTAGTGACATCGCATAAAAAGACGGTGCAATGTGTGTCTGTTTACTTTTCTCTTTTAAGCAATTCTCTCTCCTCTTGCAAACTCAAGGGGCTCCCCACTCTCATCGACCCCTCAAGCACTTCTGCTCCCATCTGAGGACTGCCCGGTTTGGTGAATGGAGTGGATGTAAAACAGGTCTTTGGTTTAGAACGAGGCCGCTCGGCACTGACGGGTGTTGGGTTTATTCTTCTAGACGGTTTGGATGTTCTAGAAAACAAGAACTTATTAGAAAAACACGAATGTAAGAAAAAATAAATAAGTCTGATTTGTTTGGACTCACAAAGGGGAGATGGGTGATGATCCAACAGGTGGGAAGTCTTCCAAATTGTTGAAATTAAGTGAACCTGCAGATGGAGGTGAAAGCTGCTCCCTTGATTTGCCATGACCTCCTCCTCCTTCTCTCCCCGGCCTCTTGGTCCCGGTATCGCCGAACCCCATCTCATCGGTGTGCTGGCTCCCACGCCCTCCCCTCCATTGTGCTCCCACAGCCATGCTCTTCTTTCGGCTCTTCTGTGACTGGAAGGGACTAGGCTGCGTGTCCGGGGGGGACGCCATGAAGTCACCAAGACAGACCCTCTGGCTATGCCGGCGTTCAGAGCCCGGCGGCCTGGAAGCAGGGCTCCATGACGTGGAGAAGGACGGGCTGCTGAAGTTGCTGATTCCACTCAGACAGCCCGACTGTCCGGCAGCGTCACACTCAGCTCCAGGTGACGCAGAAGACGACGGAGAAAAAAGCTGGACCCGACTAGAACTCCGGGAAGCGGTTCCACTCCTGGCAGACCTGCTAGCTACCCCGGTCTGTGCTGCTGGTCTTGGGCGATTGGGGGTCTTGGCTGGGGTGCCATGATGAGCGAGCGCTGGACTGCTCTGTTCTCTCAGGAAGTTCAGAAGGAAAGAGACAAACTCGTGTTTTTGGACAGTTATTCCACGGTCAGTGAACGGCAGGCTGTCGCGCTCCTGTTGGTTGGCCAGAGGACAACAGTTAGACAGAGAGATGGGCTGCGGTAGAAAGTTTACGTACGTAAGGTGAAGCCAAATAAATTAACACTAAATATCAACACGGATTTTAACACAGCCTGCAGTACAACTGATAAGAGAATATATTACATTTAAGGACTTGAACTAAAATGTGTGGGAGCTCGAAGGATATGTAGCATTTAACCCATCAAGCACGCAGCACCTGCTAGCTTGCAACAAGCTAAAAGTTTTGTTTACAAAACAGTTTGGGACTCTGACATTTCATAAAACATCCGAAATCAGATTCCTTCTGCAGAATAACGTCTCTCTCGTATCCAAAACCCTCGTTTCAGTTATACCTGGACAGTTTTCAGCCACTCCACGACCTTGTTGGGGTCTATTCTCTGGGACAGAACCGAGTCCAAAATAGCCGCCATTCTGCCAGGAGCTGCGCGGCTACAGGACGGGACAGGAAGAGGCGGGGTCGGCGCACGCGCACTGCGAACATCGTTTCTGACGCATGTGGTGACGTTTAATTAAAAAGACCGTTTAGAATCTGCCTAATTTCTCGATTAATGAGATTATTTAGGTGATCGTTCAAATAGAAAATAATAATAATAATCTTGTGTATTTTTTTCGATATGGCAATTGTGCGAATGTGATATATTGAATGGACACACACAGTTTTCTTCCCAATAATCTCATTCAAGTCTACATGTTTTCCTATTAATCTTCATATTTAGTTCTTTGGTGACTAATAAAATGTAAAAAATAAGTATTTTCATAAAAGAATGTGACCCAGTGTTTACGGATCGGTGGGTGCTTCTATTCACCTAAAATCTGACCAATGCGGGAATCTGACTTTTTAATAATTGGATTTTTGTTTGAAAGATTCATTCATTCATCATCTAAACCTGTTTTGTCCCTTTCGGTGTCACGGGATTGCCAGTGCCTATCCTGGCCACTCGCAGGCGAAGGCAGGGGACATCCTGGACAGGTCGCCAGTCTGTCGCAGTGTTTGAAAAATGTTACTTATAATTCCCTAAGTCTGTGCAAAACTCTGATGGAGCCCTTTCTGGAGTTGTTTGTTGCTCAGATTGATAAGTTTGCTTTCTGTTGAGTAGCAGTGCAAATTTAATGTCTTTGATGCGTGAGTTTTAATGGGTTTTAAATGTTAACAATTAAATGTGTCCATTTGTGTGTCTGATCCACTCTTAAATTCCATATATATCTTATTTAAATTGAGGCTCTGGACTGTTTGACCTGTTGCCCTCAGGAAGGCGCTACAGGTGCATCAGATCAAGGACAAACCGCCTTAAAAACAGTTTTTTCCCAAAAGCCATAACCATCCTGAACTCCCACATGCACGGACACTGACAGCTCCACCTCCATGTCTCTCTCTCTCACTATGCGCATCCCATCATGTAAAAACCATCCCAATATGTGCAATACCATCCCATCATGTGCAATACATTAAGTGCAATATATCTCTGCATTCATGGACACAGCAGGTTTCTTCTGTCTGTCATAACTACCTCTCTGCAGAAATTTCTATTGTAGATTTTGTTCTTTTGTAGTTTGTAATTTGTAAATTGTGCCCTTCATTTTGAGAAATTATTTTATTTTATTATTATATTATTCTGCGAGTTTTTTCTCTCTTGTATGTTTGCACTGAATAGTGAGCGGCTTTAATTTCACTGCATGTGTGTGTGATGTGAATTGTACATGTGTACAGTGACAATAAAGGCATTCTATTCTATTCTATTCTATTCTATTTAAATTGCATACATGTAGAACAAAACATGTGAAATGTTGTGTCTGAAGGAAAATAAAGGAAGGAGCTGTCACCTGATCCTGTCTGCATGCGGAATGAGTAAATTTATTCATAACCAGTTTATAAAAATAAAATACAAAATAATTTAAAAACAAACAAAAAAAGAAAAACGCTGTACAAGGCATTGATATGATACAAATAATTTAAATAAAAAGGCAAATAATTACAGATATATACAAAGCAAAACTGCCACTTGTTACATTCCTTTTCTCAAGACTGTACAGTTGTTTTTCAAAAAAGTTAAAAACAAACAAAAATGTTTAAAAAAATCAGTTTTACAATAAACAAACAGATGTGAAAAGGATCTAATAATATCTGTAATTATGAGCGATACATTTAATGACACAATGGGAAAAAATACATATGTGGACATCAAAGCTTTTATTAGTTTCCATTAAACATTTCAAAATAAAACAGCTTGGCTTGTCCTGTCGGCTCCGTCGACAAGCTACTATAAATATGACAGCTTTCTGTCTGTTCTTTGAAAAGGGACAAAGTAAATTTACTTTAATAGGTAGCACAAATACTAAGACTACACACCACCTATGTGCAATAATAATAATAATAATAATAAACATGAAGAAATCTGATTATCGTGAAAAACCAGCAGCCATGTTTAGTGTCAGCTCCTTCGTTTCTTTGTAGCCTTTTAGCGCATAAGTTACAATACTTTTTAAATAGTAATTTTGAAATATATTACAAGTATAAATAATAAGAGGAACAGTGTTCTGAACTCTGAAAGGATTGTTGAAATCTGTGCGCCTCAGCTCAGCCCTGTTTGCAAGCACAGGGTTTTCTTATGACAAAACACAACACTTAATTTAAAAAAAAAAAGAAATTCTCCACCACACTGTTGGTGAAACTCCCACTCTCGTTTTTCGCTTCATCGCTGTTTCTCTGTGCAGTGACGCACGCACAGGAGTCAGAAGGCTTAGCTTGGCCGAACAGTGGAATGATCTCCAGCACAGACAAGGCTCAGTCATCCCTCAGCACGCGGAGAGGGGTAGAGAAAAGACATTAAGGCAGCCGACTGACTGAACACTGTCTGCCTTCAGGATGAGTCATGGTAGCTGCTCTGTGAGGCTTTTCCAGTCCAAGAAAACACTGTTTAACTCGTCTCTGCAAAATTCTGTCAGCATGTATTTTCTCCCTTTAAGTGCGGTTATGTCTTTAAGAAGCTCCCATCAAACCTTCTCCTCATTTAATAATCCCTACAGGGACTGAAGAAAGTATACAGAGAGAAAAAAAACAAAACACATTCCTGTTCAGGTCAGGAGGCTGATGCAAAGATCAAGTCGCCATGGAAACCCTGTTGCCTTGTTTAGGTCTAAAAGTCAACGAACCACTCAGATTTGATGGAACTGGGACATCAGACCCACTTCAAACCATGCTCGGACTTTAAAAAAAAAAAAAAAGGCACAGCCAATTACTGAGTAAGGGGTGGACGTCGTCATGTGACGCATTTCATTTCCAGGTTTGTGCAGAACGCCTCTGCACCTTGTCCCTTTAAAAAAATATGGGCAAGTAAGCGGGGAAAAAACAAGCCTGATCTTGGTCCAGTCCATCTACTGGAGAACTGATTTGATCCACGGTTATATTTCAGAAAGAAAAAAAAATACCTGCTCCTGCTAGTGCAATTTCACAGTAAAATTAAAAATAAATAGCGCTTAATGTTTTAAAAATGAATCCCAGAAGAACTACCACAGATTTTAAATCAAGCTAGAGACGAAGTGGTTTTAAAACCAGGTTCAAGTTTTCTTAATTTCGCCAATTTACAAGAAACTGACCAGTGATTTGTTTGCCCTGGTGGTTACTCGCTGAACTGCACCCAGGCTCAGTCACCAAGTTGGCTTCAATGCGGAAGTCAAAGGTTGACGCTTAGGCACACTTCCAAGAAAAGTGTGTGATGGAGAAAAACACCCGACTCCGCCCCCTGCTGCTACACAGCAAGGTTGAAATTGGAACTTTGCTCAGAAACGCTGTAAAAGAATGTCACATGTCTTATTTGTCTACATTTCTGCTAATTGTATAGAGTGTCAGACAGATGAATTGATGAAAAAAACTCATTCTTCAGCAGAACAATTAGGAATAACAAGACTGTTGAGGAGTAAGTGCATTTTTACTCTCTTGTTCTGGAAAGGATGCAGCAGCAGAAGGGAGTTGAGGTTAATTTACAGCATCTTATAAGTGGGACGCAGTTCTGTGGGAGAGCTAAAGCGATGCCCTGGAACGCTGTTTTGATGAGACGACCGCCTGTACACATGGCCCACGTTTTCTGCGACACAAAATAGTGCTTTTTTTTTTTAAAGATCTGAAACCTCCATGAATGAAAAAGTTTGTCACACACTGACTTGATGTAGGAAAGCTGTGGCTCTCTCTTTCACCACCAAAGCTACTTTTATCTTCAACTTACAAAAATCATCTGTCCCGCTACTTTGAAAAAATAAAAATAAAGGGGGGTTATCTTACAATGACTGGCACACATCTGGTTTTGGCTCCTTCTCTTTCAATTGCAGACTCCCCCGAAGTGCCAAGGCACACGCGGAGACGAACGCCTCGTGTTGGTTAGGATGACGGCTTCTCCTGCGGCTGCAGAAGCCGGCGTGACATAACCACTCCCTCTTGGCATCGCTTTAGGCACAGAAAGGCGTGCGTCCTCACACGCTTCGCACGGCTGATTGTTTAAAGGGTCGAACCCTCGGAATGAGACGCTACAAACTCGCGCGGGGGACCCATCTGTGGTTGGGGGCAAAGCAGCAGGAAGCTTCGCAAAGCATCAAAATAATCAAAAATAAAAATAAGTAACCTGCTTCAGAGTGTGGCCTACAGAAGCCGCTATACCCTGCATGCTACCTCCAGATTCATCCATCGGGGACCCAAGTGCAATCATGAATACTGGGGATATAGAAGTTGCTGTGTTATTGTGCTGCAGGAGTGGTCAGTGAGGGTTCTCACACCCATCAAGTGAAAGGTTGCTTCTCTGCTTCTCTCTGGTCTAACCAAGACTCAAACATAGAGTCAGTTTATCCTGGGAACAAATAGATTGTTCTAGAAAGATTTCCCTCCATAAAAAACAGATGAAAAGAAGCTTTTTCTGCCGTTTGAAAGGCGTCCTACTGCCAAACTAAAATATTAGAGTACAGCCTAAAACACAATGACCTACATGTCGCAGTGGATCTACCAGGGGAAGCTAGATTTCCAGTTTGAGTGTCTGCTCCACTATCTGCTCAGCTTGGAGGAGCATTTGCCCTCTCGGCTGCAGCCGGCCTTCCCCCTGGACAGATGGAAGGCGGCTGCGCGCGCCTGCCGGCTGCAGCACGTCTCCTGGTGGTGAAGGTAGAAGCGGCGGGGAGGCGGCGACCCCGAGAAGCTGGGGGGCGAGTGACTGCGACCCAAGCAGGCGCCTCCCGCGCCGCCTCGGTGCTCGTGGTGGGACGGCGAGGAGCTGACGGAGCGCTGCAGGGAGGAGGAGCTGCGCGGGGAGCCGCTGGAGCTGCGGTGGTGGTGGTGCGGGGAGCCGGTCAGGCTGCCGATTCCCATCCTGGAGCCTCCGTGCTGCGATGAGGAGCGCTGGTGAACCGGGGAGCCGCGGGAGCTGTGCATTAGCTGAGCCAGGCACGACAGGATGTCAGCATCACCTGTGCTGCCGACTCTGATGCGATAGCGCCGCAGCCTTTATGAGCAAAAAGAAAGGTGGGGGGAAGAGAAAAGGGACGAATAAGTGTTTTTTGTTGCATATTAATTCTTTTGGACCGGACATCCACCCCCAGCCCTCACACCCTCCTGACCACTCCTAAAGGATGCTGGGTAAGATTTAGTCATGCTGCTTTTTTATCCATAGCATCTTTTAAAAATATAAATTGAAATAAATTGTGATTAGGTCTAAGTTTAATCATATTTTTTATTACAGTTGTTTGACGACTCGTATCTTTAAGTTTCTTTGGTCACTTAGCTTATTTTTATAGACTTTAGGGTTCCTCAGTCACATGATCCTTTACGGAACAAGACAAAATAAGAAAAAACCTTCAAGTATTTGACAAATAATGAGACTTTATTTGTCATTTTAATATTTATGTTTGAAAAAATATTTTTCTGTTTTCAAGTTATTTATTAGTGGATTGCTTCAAACGTTTTTGTTTCTATACATTTTGTTTCCTGTCTTTTGTTTCATGAAAACTTGGTAAATAAACTGAATTCAAACCAGATGCTAATTATGAATTTTAGTCTCTCAAAATGTATTTTTTGTTCCACAGTGTAAAATATTTGGTCTTAATTTATTTTGTCAAATCAATATTAGTAAAATTGTGCAATGTTTTTTTTTAAATTCAATGTACTGTGATCATGTGACTTTAAAAAAAAAAAAATATTATTATTTACTGTAGTTTTTACAATTTTAACACTTATCAATTGTATATCCTTGTTTTTCAGTTGTACATATTATTTTGTTAAAATATTGTTTTAATATTTAAACGAAACGCTGACAAAACAGCACTATTTAAAATGTCACACCAGTGACAATGACAAAAAAAGTACTGTCTGCTGTGCTCTATGGTAAAAAGTCTTATTTATTTATTCATTATTCTTTCTATATTTATTATTATTTTAATAATCCCAAAAGGACAGTTCAAATGTTGCATCAGATGCAAAACCTGGTGGAAAGACAGACTCAATAAAGATTAAAAAAAGTTCCCCTTCATCAGCTTGAATTTAACCTTAAAAACATTCCTTCTATTTTCATTTTATTCCATAAAGATGTAGCTAGAAGCTACAGGTCTGTAAGTTACCTGCCCTCCGCTCCTGGACGGCTTGGTGGCCTCCCCGGGGGCGGACTAGGCAGGAAGTGGGTGGCCAGCTGCTCGGCAGAGGCGGCGGACTGAACGGGGCGGGGGATCCTGCTCTTGCGGGAGAGGGGGCTGGAGGAGGAGGACAGAGACTGAGCGTCGTCCACCTGTCGGTCGGAGCGGGAGCCCATGAGGGAGTCCTCATCCTGAGAGCGGTCGGAGGCGGAGGACAACGGATCCCGGGCCAGGGTGGCTATGATGGCGCCCCGCTTATCAGAGAGCGAGGGCGAGGCGGTGGGGGAGGGCGCCGGGCCCTGGTGGCTAGCTTTTTTCTGCAGGAGCTTTTCCTTGGCAGATCCGGGGGTGGCGGTGCAGGGTTCGAGCACAGGGATTCGACTCTGCCTGCGGGTGGGGTCTTTCCGGATGGAGGAAGCGCCGATTGGCTGTTTCGCGGCAGAGTTTTCTTCCTCCTTGAGCTGAGGCTCTGTCGCGCTGCGAGGGGAATCATCGGCGGGGTCTTTCAGATTGGACAAAGCTCCGTTACTGGAAGCCTTTTGCAGGCTGGTGGAGGGGGAGAGGCGGTCGTGGGGTGGGACGGGGCTGAGAGGCGAGCGAGGAGAGGACGGCGAGGACACACGGCTCCCTGCGGGGCTTTGAGCTTTGCCGTGGCCAGCTCCAATGACGGGGGGGTCAGGCGATGTCCCCGGCTGGGTGAGTTCAGGGTCGCGGGGGGAGGTCGGCTCTTGGTACTGCTGAGCCTCAGCTCCAGCATCACCGCGCTTCTCCAGGAGGAGACACTGAGGAGTCGTGTCTGATCCTGACGGAGAGGACGGGCCGGACGGACGCTGAGCTGTCAGCTGGAAAAAGAGGCAGGAGAGAGAAAACGACGTTATCTGAAGGAAAACACTTGAAGGAATAAAATGTTTTTTTAATTGAAAGGTCTGTTGCTGATAGACCACAGCGTGTGCAGTTGTGCTGTAGATCCGCAGCAAGAGCAGAACTGAGAGTAAAATGTGGGCTAAAAAAATGGTGATTAGTTTGGCAACAGCATGCAGAACCATAGCTACCATGATCAGAGCGAAACACACAAGTGCTATGGCAGTGTCAGTCAAGCTTGTGAGTACTAAACCGGTAGGTGGGACAGGAAACGTTCACGCAACTTGGCAGGGGGCTTCAGCGAGGAGAGGGTGAGGAACAAATACAGGGAGAGGGAGAGGAAGAGAAAGATGGAGAGGACAAAGACGATCTGAAACAAAAGAGACCATGCGACCTGTCGTCATGACTCCACATTCAGAAACACCACATGCCCGACAAACACACACCGCTATTCACATGACACGTGACACCGGGGAAACATGGGAGCCATGCTCTGTCTGGCCTGCGCCACACCCTTCATGGCTTCTGAGAGAGCTGCGTGACAGCAAAACGAGGCAGCAAAAAGGCAAAACAGCAACTGAAATGAACAACTGAAGAGAGGAGAACAAAGGAGGAGGACAGGTGGAGGAGCGCTTCTCAGGGAGGGGCTTCATCACCTGCTGGAGCTGGGCGCGGGTGATGCGTATGACTGAGGGAAACTTGGTGTTGGCGGCACCGGGAGGGATGGCCGGCAGTTTCCTGCGACTGGGCGAGCGGGCGGCGGGGGCGGGGCTTGTTGGCTGAGGACGGGAGGACGCTTGCTGCTGCTGCTGGTCCACGGACTGGCTGCGCCTCATGCCCGCCGGCTGGCGCTGCTGCAGCGGGTCCGACAGGGTGGTCAGGAGGGTGTGAGGGCTGGGGGAGCGCAGAGGGATGGGGCTGGAGGTCCGGACCAAAACCTCCTCCGGCAGGGACGGAGGAGAGGTGGGGAGCTAAGAGACGAGGAGGACAGAGGTAGGGGGTGAAGAGAGAAGGGGGTTGTGAGATTGTGGGGATGATGGAGGTGGAGGTGAGGCAGAAAAAGCAGCGGGGAGTGTGAGGAAGAGGATCCTAAGTGTTCTCTAAAGCTTCCTAAAGAAGGTGGTCCGGTGGGATACGTGTGGGCAGAGGTTTCCCTCTCGGATGCTGTTTTTCTACTGTTTAAAGACCCACTCTGATGAAAACGGTGTTTTGGGTATTTTTTTAATATATTCTAGTTTTCCTGATGATGGAGGACGTATATAAAGAAAATTCAGCCTAAAGTCTTTCTTTATTCAAATCAATGTGAATCAGGAGCAGACGAAAAAAAATGCAGTTTGAAAAAGAGCTTCAAGCTCCATTTTGATGCATGTTGACATCAAACCGTGCGGCTGGACAGCTCCAACAGTGCTCGCCATTTTTGTTGCATCTGAAACGTTGGGTTGGGGGTGTGGGGGGCTGTGAGCTAGCGGGAGAGCATGTGACAGTTCTCAGTTAGGGATGATGGGGAGGCGGGGTTACTCCACGCCAACAATCCCGCCCACAACTCAGAGGTGAATTTCTGCCGCTCTGCAGAAACTATGTCCTAGAAAATGACACAGGTTTTTGAAACAGCACAATTCATAAGAAAAAAATAAAATAGATCAGAAGAATATCAGAGTGGGTCTTTAAGCCTCAAGCTGAACTCCAAAGTGAACCTAAGTGAATAATTAGAAGGGTGTGAACGGCAAAAGAGCAAGAAGTTCAAAGTAAATAAAAAGAATTTAAAAAAAAAGTGCACTTGAAATCAGTTTGACAAAGGCATAAAACATAAATGAAAGATGCAAATGAAAGTCAGATTTTGAAGTCAAGCGCTCTCTTCTCCCATGCTACAGTCCGGATCTGAAGTGTCACATTTTTCTTTTCCAACACAATGAAGGAGCAAGCGAACACAACAGTTACCTTCAAACTACAGCAAGATGCAGCTGGTGAGTCCTGACTGCTGTATGATAAAAGCAGCGGCGTTCTAGATCTAGAACTCTGACTGTGCAGCTTTTTAACTGGGTAAAATGCCGACTACGGTCAGTATCATGTTTGCCGTGTACCAGAGGCAGCGTTCGGGGAGAACGACCTACCTGGGTGAGGACTCCCTCTGCCAGAGCTTCGGCTGGACTGGTGGGAGTAATGGGAGGGGGGGCACCCACAGGGGCCACGCTAAGCTCCAGCTTGTCCATTTTTCCCTTCGAGGAAGAGGAGCTTTCCTGTTTAGCTTTGTCAGAGCCGGGACTCGGGCTGCCCTTGTCCCAGCCAGGAAACTGTTCCTGCGGCCGAAGCACCTCCGGCTCCTCGTCCTCCTCCGAGGGGCTCCTTGTGGCCTTTCCTTCCGGGGAGCCGCTGGGCCGCTCCACCATTACCCACTCCTTTGAGTCAACGTCTTGCCTCCCAGAGCTCAAGTTCAGGGCCACAAAGCCCCCGCTGCTGGCTGCCCCTTCTCCCTGCTCCAAAGATCCTGGGGAGGGCGGCTTAGGAGAACCCCCTCTCGCCAGGAATTCCTCCTCATAGTGCCAGACCCCATCACGGTACTCTCCGGCAGTCACAACATGATCCTGAGGGACTGGGAAAACAGCGGCCTCCTTCTCCTGGTTCTGGATGCTCATCTGCTGCTTCTGAACACTGTAAAAAAAAAAAAGTCCAGATATAACTCCCAGATTCACCCCCAGAACACCCGAAGATCAAACTCACCAAGAATCCAGAAAACGCTCTGGGCTGGGCTTGGAGTCCACGCCCAGCCTCCTCTCTAGGTCAAAGCTGTGTATGTTGCGGAGCTTCCTCAGGAGGGCGCCGTCTCGGTCTGAGGCCGCCACCTCGGAGTGGAGTTTGACCGGAGAGCCCAGAGTCGGGCCTCCGTGGGGGCTCTGGTGTCCTGCATTGCCATGGTTGTTGCTTTGCTCCTCTTCAGTTGCCCCCTGTGGAAACAAAAGCTTTTCTTTTATGGTTTCATGACAGTTTTTAGCCTTGTTGTCGTCCCAAACACTGAGGATTCATCTCCATCCATTGTTTAGCATCAGACAAAACTTTGTTTGGATAAAGGCAGATTGTCAACAACTGTTTTTACGATTAATTTTGCAGATTAAGATTTACATGCGGTGGGTTTACTGTTATCTTGATTGGTTAATTCATTGTAATAAAATATATGTTTGTTAACACCAGTCAAAGAGGAATTCCAGGAAAAGTCCTTTCAAAATAAAGCGTTGCAATGCAAATGAACAATTATCTGCAAAAACTATTCAGGACAGTTGCTGATCTTTTCATGAGTATGAAAACATATTTATAAAGCCTTTTTTTTAAATTCACATACAAATGGTTATGCACGGGAGAGGAGGTATGATGATTTGAGCTACAGCTAGCTTGATAACGTCAGAGAAAAATTATTGAATCATTTCTCAAAAATGCGGCTGCATGGTGGGATTAGTTATACAGTCACATAACTATAAGACTTAGAAAGAAAGATAACTACAGTGGTCCTTCGTTATATCACCATTCATCTTGTGCGGTCTCGCTGTTTGGCAGATTTTTTTTTGTTTTTTCATTCTATATGCTTTTTTAAGGCGCATTGTGTCTTCAAACATCTGACTGCGTGGTCTTCTACCTTCCAGACCGCTGCCCTGATGCGGTTACGGTTGCGGTCGAGCTCCTCCCAAACATCGGCCTCCTGGTTGCGGAGCGGATGCAGAGGAGAGGCCAGCAGGCGGTCGGGAGCGGCGTTGTTCTCTGCATCGCTGAGCTGCTCATCCTGCAGAACCTCGTCCGTGTTCTCCCTCATCAGGTCGCCGGGGATGAGAGAAGCGTTCGCCATGCTGCGGAAAACGGGAAACGCCTCGTCAATTCGAGCAGCTAAAGCCGCGGCGGCTGGACTCGGGAGGCTTTGGGAGACGGACCCCATGTGAGCCGGCGTGAGGCGGGTGTGATGCTGCGGGGTTGTAGTACTGGCGCTGATGGTGACCGTCCCGTCTGTGCTGGTCCGCTCCCAGTCATAGGGGTCGTTTTCCACAACGTTGTAGGTTTTCATGCTGTTGTCAAACACCGACATCAGCAGCTGAAACGCCACAGAAAAACACGCTGTTGTTGTACTTCACAGAGGTGAAAGGAAACTCCGCTACTGAAAGTGGGGGCGTCAAAATCCTGGCCTGGGGGCCACTTCAGGGCCCAACCTTCCTCTTATCCAATCTACGTCTTAAATTTAAAGAATAATTTAATATGGCTTGAAAGGAATGTTGTTTTATTTCTTCTTCTTTTTGGGGGTTTTCCAAACCTGAGGACTTTTCGGAAACAGTTTTGTGACAAAAAAAAAAAAAACACAAAAAAGGATCTTAAAGAAAACAGGAAAAGTGTTGCTTTATGCTGTGAAGCTCTAGAGCGGGAAGAACAAGCAAAGAAGAAGAGAAATGTTGGGAAAAATCCTGTGTGTTAATGTTTGTGATCGTCTGCTGGTCCATTAAGATGTATTTGCAAAACTATAAATATTTCCTCCAAATATTTAAATAATAATACAGAGCTGAGGAGAAATGCTGTCTCGTATTTCATCAGAAGGAGAAAGTATATATCTCAAAATATAACTTTATATTTTTATAATTTTTATTTAAACTTCATTTATGCAATTTTTTCAGAGTGCTTAAAACTCTAAAACTGCTTTTCCAGAAGTATTCTTGTCCGTTCGTGTCCCTCCAAATCAGGGACACCTGCTGGATTTTCAGAAACCCGGCCCTACCTGCCACTGATTACCTGGATCAGGTGCGTTTTGCCAATGAGCAGCTATAACTGTAGGTTAGTTGGAAAACATGTAGGACTCTGGCCTGGAATTTGACACCTGTGCTACAAGGAGATAAGGACAAAAGTGCCTCATAGTTTGTTTGTATTAAAGGGATTGAGCCCTCACGCCTTTGTCGATACAAGACAACACCGGGGCCTAATAGACTGAATCACCTGGTAGTCGGGTTTAGTGAAGTAGTCAAGGTTGGAAATGTGGTCCAGGAAGACGCCAAACTCTGCCGGCAGGTGTCTGAGCATGAGGCAGTGGTCGTAGGTCTCCTTCAGCTTCCCCACCTGCTCCTGAGGTGACAAACATGGGTTAACACCCTATCGCTGTCAGGGCGTTTGGTTTCCTTTCGCCCCTTACTTTTTCTTTGATCTTTCTCCACGGCAACTGGCCCACCAGGAACTCCACCAGCATGTAGAAGAGAGACCACAGGTCGTCATGGCGACCCATCTCCTGCAGGGTCACACGTTCGGTCAACAACAGGAAATCATAGACTGGCCACCCGAAACGCCGTGGACAGACTCTGACCTTATTCTTGTGTGCGTTTACGGAGGCGTAGCGGACCGTTCCCCTGAAGCCGGCCACTGGGCGGGGCTAACGGGTAGAGACAGAAGCACCTGTTAAAACGCATGGATGAAGCTGAACCTGCAGGAGCATTTAAAAACAGCTAAAAAATATATTTTTTTAATTTACTAGGCAAGCATTCAAGTAGCTATAAAGTCGAAGAAAGCTGATTAATGCAAAAACCAGATGTTTTGCTTCAATGTTGAATGGTAGAGCATCAATTGGCCAAAAGTAAGTCACAGAAAAACAAATAATTGTAAACGTCGCAATTCTTAAAATTAAATGAGCTAAACAAAAAAAAAGTTTTGCTTTTAAATATTTTAAAAATGATAACAGAAAAAAGCCAAATTAAAGACAAAAAATGTAAAGAACAAAAAAGCCATTTGGTTGCGGAGATAAAAACACTCGTTCGTGTAAAAGGCAAATCGGTAAAAAACCAAGACGTTTGGAAAATTGGATCTGAAGTTAACTTAAAGCCCCCAAAGGGTTGAAAGAATTACATTTTATTTTGGTTCTGAAAGGGCATAAAGAAGCTACATAACTAAACAAAAAAACAAACAGGATTCAGAATGTTTTTAACTTTGAATGTTCTGGAAAAACTGACATAAAAGTCTGAGGTGCAGCTCATCCCCTGTCAACAACAAAATCAGAAAATAATTCAATGCTGAATAATTATGCTTCTAACAGAGATTTAAAGGCTTTTAAAGTAGAATTTAATGATGGTCAGATTCGGAAAGCGTTTTATACTTGAAATGTGTGCCTCTAAAACGTTCAACGAGAACAAAATCCGTGATGATGGATATAAAGTTTAGCTTTGAAAACAGACTTAACCCGAGCAAAGGAACAAAGCGCTTCACTTACAGGTCGGACCTCCTGGCATGAATTCGTGAACTGGCGAGCTAAACCAAAATCCAGCATGTAGCAGGTCCGGCAGGTGCTGGGAAAGCGGCCCATGGCGAAGTTGGACTGCAGGAGAGACAGGGAGAGGAGGGTGAGGAGGAAAGTCAAGTATGACGGGAAGGTGAGGAGAGTCACGGGACCATGGGACGCACCGGCTTGATGTCCCGATGCAGGAAGCCCACGGAGTGGATGCTCTCTATTGCCTCCAGGATCTGGTGCCCCAAACGGAGGGTGGTGCTGATGCTGAAGGTCCCACGCGGCATGCTTCTCCTCAGGTCTGCAAGGTTTCGACCCTGGAAGAACACGAGGTTTTGGTTTAGTACATAAAAAGGGTAGAATTAAACATTAGACACTTTTTTCATCTTTATATCTTTCCTCTGGATCAAATTCTGGTTTTATGATCTGTGTTGCTGTTTGGACTGAAACCCCCTTTGTACAACTAAAATGTGCAGAAATGTCTGTCAATTAGGAGGGCCACACCGAACAGAAAGTCACAGAAAACAGAAAAAGACAAATATTTTCATCAGTTTTTCTTCAAAGTAATTTTTGTGCTGTTTTCCATCTAAACTCTACATTTCTGTTAGTTTCTTAATGTACTTTTTCCCATAAAAGGTTTAGTTTAGTTAAAATCATTAACTGTGTCCTCAACAAACATGTTTAAAAATAAAGTCATTTCTTTTTAAAGACACATAACTAGTTAATTGTGGTAGAACAGCTTATTAACGTATCTTACATTAGCATTTATTCTATGTCTGGGTGTATTTTTAAAGCAAAATAGTCAAATAATGAGCAGAAGTCTCTTCTTATCCCTCTAAATAACATTTTACAAATATTGAAGGACTTTTTTCTTAAAGCAATTTTATTTAATTTGCAGAACACAAAACAACTTCATGAGCTTTTTTTTTTTGGGTAAATGTTCAAAGCTAAATCAATGCTGCATAAAACAGCGGGATGTATGGAGTTTTGGGAAGAAACCAGAGCCTGTTGTGGATGATATTTCCCGTCCACCTGGGTTTACCTGAAGCTCCATCACTACGTAGTTGAAGCGGTCGTTGCGGCCGCATCCCACAAAGCGGCATATGTGGTCTTTACCTGGGTGGAAGAGGAGCGGGGCACAGTTAAAGGATTGCATTAGGATTTGAAACTTCTTCATTGTGATGTGACCCCTCCCCTCAGCTTCTCTGCATATCAAACCCCCTGATTGTTGAGCAACGGAAAAAAGATTCTCCGAGCCTCGAACTGCAGAAAAGGACAACTTTTCGAAAACCGATGCAGTGAGACTTTTCACAATAAGAGCGCGGCGTCTTGCCAGACAGCAAAGGACCTCTGTTTCCTCCTGACAGCGCAGCTAAAGTTCAGGTGGTCTCACGTTACACGCCGGCTTCTCGAGAGGAAACACCGATGCCTCGGGCCGAGACCATTACACAGAAAACATGATCTGGGGACCATTGATTTTCTTCACAAAGAGTCTAAAGAAAAAAGGCAAGACGGAGGATGAAAAAGAGCAAAGGGAGAAGGAAAAAAAGAGGCAGAAAAGACGAATTTTGCTATTTTTTTAAGCATATTAAAAAATGTTCATTGAAAAGCTTAGATCACATCAAAACAAAGTGTGCAGCTCAAGCTGAAGAGCATGTTTGTTTACGCTGAATGAGCGGACGCTCTACAAACTGTGGTTTGGATGAGTCAGACGGAGGTCTTTCTGCAGAAAAGAAATAAATAAATAAAAGGCTCCCTCTATTGAACGAAAACCCGCAACAGGAAATGCTTTTCCTCCATAAGAGTGATGTTCACGGCTCCATAGGTCACCGTGTCACCGAGGATCGATCCGTTCCTGGAACTGGATCCACCGAAGCCATTTCCACTCACCCTGGAGCTTCTTCAGCACGGCGACCTCCATCTTCAGGACCTGTTTGGGCTGCTGGGCCGACTCCACCTTCAGCGCCACGCTGGCCCGCGTCAGCAGGTCCATGGCCTCGTAGATTTCCCCAAATCCGCCACCCCCTATTTTCCTCACCTTGAGGGGGGAAAAAAAAAGGAACTTCAGGTGACAGAAAATGAAGCCGCATTTTAAAACTGCAGTTAATGTATCGTGAATAGAATAGAATAGAATAGAATAGAATAGAATAGAATAGAATAGAATAGAATAGAATAGAATAGAATAGAATAGAATAGAATAGAATAGAATAATCCCTGAGGAAATTTAAAAATGGCCATCTGCTCACACTCATAAAACACATACACACATTAAAAACAATAAAGATAGTAAAAATAGCAATAGACTAAAAAGATTAATAGATTTAAAAAAAAAAAAGATTAATAATTTAAAATCAGTGGGTAAAAAAAATGAAAAGAAATTACTTTTAAGATGCTCTGCCAGAGAATAACCCTGAAAATGGCTGAAATGGAGAGACAAACTTCTTGAATGATACATACTAGTAACAATAAATAGGTAGCATAAAGATCTAAGGAATTCATCTACAATTTATGAAAAAAGACCTACAGATTATATCTTCCATTTATTCAAAGGGTCTATGTCACTGTTGTGGGCTGCATGGTGGAGCAGTGGTTAGAACTCTGGCCTCACAGCAAGAAGTTCCCTCGCTGGGGGACCTGAAACAGAACACCCATGGGGGACCCTTTCTGTGTGGAGTTTGCATGTTCTCCCGCTGCACGCGTGGGTTTTCTCCAGGGACTCTGGACATGCTTCATAGAATAATTGGTTACTCCAAATTTGTCCATAGGTGTGAATGTGTAACACACTGGCAACCTGTCCAGGATTTCCCCTGCCTTCGCCCGCAAGTGGCTGGGATAGGCTCCAGCAGCCCCGTGACCCCGAAATGGACAAAACGGTAGAAGATGATAGAACCTACCGTAAGTCATTGTTTCCTTAAGTCATTCAGAGTAAACTACTGTATATCCATATATATGATATAATAAAACACTGTCCTGTTCTACCCTCGATCTTTGAGGCTCCGCCTTTTTCTCCTTGTGGGTGCCGCCCATTTCATGAAGTCAACCTAGAGTTGACCTCGGCGGCATGTCTGAGTTCACCCACGGAAACAAACAGAATCCAAACCTTTGCAAAGATGGACGTCCATTTTGTGCATAGAATAGGAAAGCGTGTTTGCAGACCACAGCCGGAGAAAGTGTGTGTGTTTGTGTGAGAGCCTGGGGGCGGTGCTGACACAGACTCTTCCTGGAAGGGGCTGTTCTTCACTTTGTGATGTCACAATGTGAGGACCCACTCGTTCTTGTGGAATGGGAGGGGCTGGTGGTCAGAGCGCAGGTTTTTAGAGGAATACTCAAAAATACACGAGCAGATCAAAATGAGATCCAAAAACTTTTCCTGGGGAACGAACATTATAAAAAACTTTAAGGCTCAAAAAATTTATTTTGCACGGTATAGGCTATTTGTGTATTTACCCCAAATTATTAGTTTTTGTGTTGTTGTTATATTTAGTATTATATAATAAAATCACATTATTTGTTGGTTTAAAGTTTTTATTTGGTAGCTGTTATAATTGGTTGTTGTAATCCATGGATTATTTCAATTATTTTTATTTTTTTATATTAATATTATGACTACACTACATTTATTAATTTTAATGATTGCTTTAATACATTTTACTGGTTTTATGTCTTTTTTAAATCATATAATGAGCTTTTTGTGCAAATGTTTCCCGTTTTTTATGTGTTTTTTATTTAGCACTTTGAGATCCAACATTTTAAATAAAGTTGATTTTAGAATTTTTGTTTTAGAAAAACTTGATCAGTCAACATTAAGAGAAAACTTAAAGCTTAAAGGTATTTTTTTAGACCCTTCTAAAAATCAAAAAGTGTTGTCTGCTGACAAGTTAGAGTGATGTTTATCATCCTAATGTTTCTTCTTCCTCACAGATCTGGTCACATGTCCTTCATCATCCTCTGGGATGCGTTAGAAGATAAGGCTCCAGGATTATCTGCAGCATCCTTATGTAACTCTGCTCCTCAGAGGAGAGGAAGGGCAGTTGGGCCGCCAGTTAGGAGTCTACATGCCACCCGGGCGGCCACCGCCGGGGGAGGGAAGGCTCCTTGGGAAAAGAAATACTGCTTCCTGCAGAAGTCAGCGTGTCTATAAATAGCAACTCAGGATATTTGTGGATTCCCTGTCCTGCATGAAAGCCCGACCTGGACGTTTCTACGTGACCCTAAACCGGGGAGAAACCAGGTAAACTGAGAGCAGGGGACAGAGAGGGGACAGAGCGCTGGCGGCTGAACAAAGGCCTGTTTGTTGAGGAATGACCCGGGAGCCGGCGGCGACGGGGCTGGACAAACACGCCAACCATTGTAGCCCCAGAGCCGCACCACTTACCACTTTCCATCGCTCTTTAACCAGGGAGAGCACGCTCAGGATGTCTGCTGGCTCCACCCCTCCGCTCATCCCGCCGGTGGCTCCGGGACGCTGCGTTCACTAATTCCCCTTGAGCCTATAAACCGGGCCCGACATTTGGAACCAGATGGAAAACCCTGGAAGAGGCCGAGACCCGCAGAGGTGGGGAGAGAAGATGGTCAAAAAGGAGTCTCATCTTTCAACCAAGATAAATGCAAAATATACATTTAAAACATTTCAAACACAGACTGCAAAAACTGCATATAAAGAAAAACTTTTTTATTTACTTAAAGTTTTTAAATAGGAAAGTAATATTAATGTAAGAAAACACAGGAATTCTTGGTAATATATATATATATATATATATAAAAATATATATATATATTGTATATTGAATGATTGTTTTTTACTTTAATAAATAACATTATTTCTACAGGGCCTTTTTTCCACGCGTCATAAAACTTGTCCTGCACTTTACTTCCATGTTGGATGTGGAGCTCAGCACAATAAATGCTTTTAATAAATGTCTCGTTAATAAATAAAACATGACAATTTAGCCAGATTTAAATGTAAAACTGCACTTTAAACTGGACTGTGTCAAATGGCAATCTTTGTTCATGTTTTTTTTAAGCATAAAGTAATAAAGACGAATATTTAACCTTCGCGTTGTGCTCTGGGTCAAATTGACCAGTTTTAATCGGCCTGCGCAATAAATTGCAAATTTATCATTATCACGATGTGCAGTACGAATATATCGCAAAAAAAACAGCAAAAATTGCAATAAATGGTTACCTTACATGTGATAAAACAATCTTATGGTGGCTTGAAATTTTCTAGGAATCAATTAAATACATTTATGCATTTGACCAATCAGATGGAAACCGTCACGTTGTTGACCAATCAGATGGAGGGAGCCCTTTTGTTAGATGCTCACCTCCTTTGTGGATGAGGGTCATTTGGAGTATAATTAAAGTTATATTGACTCTTATTTACATAAACTGTTCCAGTGAAATGGAAATTACATTCTTGGTTGTTTTTCTATTTGTTCATGTCTTCTTTCTCTTTCGGCTTTTCCCATCAGGGGTCGCCACAGCGAATCATCCTTTTCCACCTCACTCTATCATGGACATCTTCTACCCTAACATTAGCCAACTTCATGTCCTCTGTTAAGACATCCATGTATCTCCTCTTTGGCCGTCCTCTTGCCCTCCTGCCAGGCAGCTCCATCTCCAACATCCTTCTACCAATATATCCACTATCCCTCCTCTGAACATGTCCAAACCATCTCAGTCTGGCTTCTCTGACTTTGTCGCTGACACAGGCAACATGAGCCGTCCCTCTGATGTACTCGTTCCTTATCCTGTCTAACCTGGTCACTCCTAAGGAGAACCTCAACATCTTCATCTCCGCTACCTCCATCTCAGCCTCTTGTCTCTGTCTCACTGCTACCGTCTCTAACCCATAGAGCAGAGCTGGTCTCACCACTGTCTTGTACACCTTTCCTTTGAGTCTTGCTGGCACTCTTCTGTCACACAACACTCCTGACACTTTCCTCCAACCGCTCCAACCTGCCTGCACTCGCCTCTTCACCTCTTTTCCACAATCCCCATCACACTGAACTGTTGACCCCAAGTACTTAAACTCCTGCACCTTCTTCACCTCAGTCCCCTGTAACCTAACGCTTCTACCTTGATCCCTCTCGTTCAGACACATGTATTCTGTCTTACTACGACTGACCTTCATACCTCTTCTTTCCAGAGCAAACCTCCACCTCTCTAGCTGTTCCTCCACCTGCTCTCTACTCTCACTGCAAATTACAATGTCATCCGCAAACATCATTGTCCAGGGAGATTCCTGTCTTACCTCGTCTGTCAGCCTGTCCATCAGCATAGCAAACAAAAAAAGGACTCAAAGCTGATCCTTGGTGTAGTCCCACCTCCACCTTGAACTCCTCTCTCTGACCTACAGCACATCTCACCACCGTCATACTTCTCTCATACATGTCCTGAACTACTCTGACATACTTCTCTGCCACTCCAGACGACCTCATACAGTACCACAGCTCCTCCCTCGGCACCCTGTCATACGCCTTCTCTAAATCTACGAACACACAATGCAGCTCCTTCTGACCTTCTCTGTACTTTTCCATCAACATTCTCAAAGCAAAAATGGCATCAGTGGTGCTCTTACGGGGCATGAAACCATACTGCTGCTCACAAATCTCCACCTTCTTCCTAAGCCTGGCTTCCACTACTCTTTCCCACAGCTTCATTGTGTGGCTCATCAACTTTATTCCTCTATAGTTGCTGCAGTTCTGCGTGTCACCCTTGTTCTTAAAGATTGGGACCAGAACGCTTCTCCTCCATTCCTCAGGCATCTTCTCACTCTCTAAAATCCTATTGAACAACCTTGTTAGAAATTCCACTGCTGTCTCTCCTAGGCACTTCCATACCTCCACAGGTACGTCATCAGGACCAACGGCCTTTCCGCTCTTCATCCTTTTCAGAGCCTTCCTAACCTCATCCTTTCCAATCTCTGCTACTTCCTGCTCCACAACAACCACATCTTCCTCCCTTCTTTCCCTGTCATTTTCCTCGTTCATCAGCTCCTCAAAATACTCCTTCCATCTTTTCTGTACACTCTCTTGGGTTGTTAGCACCTTTCCATCTCTGTCCTTAATCACCCTTATCTGTTGCACGTCCTTCCCATCTCTGTCTCTCTGTCTGGCTAGCCTGTACAAGTCCTTCTCTCCTTCCTTTGTGTCTAACCTGTCATATAGCTCATCGTAAGCTTTCTGTTTGGCCTTTGCCACCTCTCTCTTCACTCTACGCTGCGCTTCCTTGTACTCCTGTCTACCTTCCTCAGTCCTTTCTACATCCCACTTCCTTTTAGCCAACCTCTTCCTCTGGACGCATTCCTGTACTTCCTCATTCCACCACCAAGTCTCTTTACCGTCTTTCCTCTTTCCAGATGACACACCTAGCACCTTCCTACCTGTTTCCCTGATAATCTCTGCTGTAGTTTCCCAGTCCTCTGGAAGCTCATCCTGACCACCCAGGACCTGCCTCAACTTCTGCCTAAATTCCTCACAAGTTTCTTCATTCTGTAGCTTCCACCACTTGGTCTTCTTTTCTGTTTTCCCTCTCTTCTTCTTCCTGACCTCCAGAGTCATCTTACACACCACCATGCGGTGCTGTCTGGCTACACTCTCTCCTACCACCACTTTGCAGTCATTAACCTCTCTCAAATGACCTCGTCTACATAGGATGTAGTCCACCTGAGTACTCCTACCTCCACTTCTGTATGTCACTCTATGTTCCTCTCTCTTCTGGAAGTAAGTGTTGACTACAGCCATTTCCATCCTCTTCGCAAAGTCCACCACCATCTGTCCCTCCAGATTCCTTTCCTTCACACCAAACCTGCCCATCACCTCCTCATCACCTCTGTTGCCCTCACCAACATGCCCATTAAAGTCTGCTCCAATAACAACTCTCTCTCCTCTGGGAAAACTCTCTATGACCTCATCCAACTCACTCCAGAATCTCTCCTTCACTTCTAACTCACAGCCAACCTGTGGCGCATACCCACTGACTACATTCACCATCACCCCTTCAATTTCTAACTTTAGGCTCATCATCCTGTCTGAGACTCTTTTCACCTCTAGAACACTGTTTACAAACTCCCCCTTCAGAATCACTCCTACCCCGTTTCTCTTCCTATCAACACCATGATAGAACAGTTTGTATCCTCCTCCAATACTACGTGCCTTGCTGCCCTTCCACCTTGTCTCCTGCACACACAGTACATCTACCTTCCTTCTCTCCATCATGTCTGCCAGCTCTCTGCCTTTCCCTGTCATTGTGCCAACGTTAAGAGTCCCTATTCTCAAACCTATGTTCCTGCCTTTTCCCTTCTCTCTCTGGCCACGGACCCTTCTGCCTCCCCTCTTTCTTCCACCAACAGTAGTCAAATTTCCACCGACACCCTGTAGGTTAACAGCATCGGTGGCGGTCGTTGTTAACCCGGGCCTCGACCGATCCGGTATGTCTAAAGTGTTGTGGATGATTCGCATGGTTATTTTGGCAATTTTTTACGCCGGATGCCCTTCCTGACGCAACCCTCTCTATTTATCCGGGCTTGGGACCGGCACAGAAGTTACTGGCTTGCAACCCCTGTGGCTAGATTCTTTTCTATTTGTTCATGTATCGCAAGTTATATCGTCAAAACTGATTACTAATTATATCGCAAGTTTTCCTCACATCGTGCAGCCCTAAAACTTGATCTAAAAAGAAATCCTCAAAAGGAATTTTTCACTTTGCATCTTCTTGATTTCCTTACTGTAATCAACGTAAATCACAAGATGCTTCAGTTAATATCTTTTTAAACCTGCCCTGTTTGTTTCAATTACAAATCAAATCAAACTTTATTTAAAAGACGTACGTAACACACAAAGCACTCTAATAACATTGAGAAACTACGTTTTGGGTCAGTTTGACCTGGCAATCAAACTAAAAGCTAAAAAAGAGTCAGAAAGATCAAAAAAGATGTTTTTCTTTGAGGCATAATACTACTCTGTCCGAGACACACGTGAATGCGCGCACATGATTAGTTGATCTGTGACCAGCAATGGGCATCACTGCACCAAAGAGTGTTTCAAAGGGTGAGTAAAGACGTTAATGATGAGATTGAAACAATGTTTTTAGGGAGTTTTTCTTGTTTTTTTTTGGACTAATGCATAATTACTTGTGCCCCGGGTCAAATTTGCCAAGTACCTCCAGAAATAAGAGATAAGCTAAGTAGTTCATTAAAGACCCCCCCCCCCCCCCATTGTGTCTTCTTCTGTTATAAAAGTCTTCCCACAGGTCTTTTACTAATTATGATTATGCGGGTTTTTTGCCAAAAAAACAAAACAAAAAATCAGTGTCGTTCACCTCCGAGTTGTGGGCGGGACCGTAGGAACGGAGCAACCCCACCCGCTCTCCCCGTCACCCACAACTGAGAGCTCTCCGTTTAAAACCCTCTCCCACTAGCTTACAGCCCCTCACGACCCCAACCTAACATCACAGGTGCATTTTTTTTCACCACCATTTGAATAAAGAGATACTCAGAAATGCGATTTAGAGCTTCATTTTCTTAATAAAAGGCCAGAAGAACATGCTAAAAACACCAACAACACCATTTTACAATATTCTGCTCTAACGGCTGTATTTAACATGAAATGTGTTGCATTTTTAACTTTGATCGATGATTTGCGTTCTCCCTTTAAAGTCAGAACTTAGACCAAGCAGGTCCTTCAAACCAAGGCTCAGCCGGAGTCTCCCTGGAAAAACTCTGTGTTCCTGCATTGCACAACATCCCAGGCCTGTACAGATAAGCATTCCTCCGGAGAGCCTCGCTGCCGACTTCCTTCATCTGCCTTCAAACCCTCCCAGACAGCCTGACAGGCGCAGGGAGACGTGGTTACACAACCAGACTTCAAAACACTGCTTTGACAAAAAAAAAGAAAGAAAACCTCATCTGTTTAAGACTCTAAAGTGTAGATATTTGTATCAAATAGATCTGTCTTTTTTTCTTTTTTCTGATTTAATTCTTGTTGCTGCATCCCACTTTTGCAGGTTTCTGCAGAAAGACGGGGTTGAAATGATGATCAAACAAAATGTTTGAGGTGAAAATCAAGAGGAAGGCCTTCATTTCAGTGAACACAAACAAGGTTACTGTGGGATTCTGTGACCTAACATCCTTCAAATGTGTGTCCATGTGTTTCTGCACACAACCGTACACATGTCTGCGCACACCGCTCAGCTGGGAATGGCAAAAACGGGCACCCCCCACCCCTTCAAAAAAATGAAAGCCGTCCATAACAGAAGGCTCCTCTGCCCGCCCGCCATGAATCACACACTTCCTGACCCCAGCATTTCCATGGCGACCGTGCTGCAGTGCCGCTTTCATCTGCTGACAGCAGCTCATCCTCCCCTCTCCCCTCTCAGCCTGCTCACAGCTGCAAGTGCATGATGGGGAACCTCTGCCGCGTGCGCGTCACAATTCCAGCGAGGTCAAAAACTTCAAATTATTTTTGTTGTTTTAATCCAATACTGGCCTAGTTCCGCAGCTGGGCTTGTCTGGGCTTCAGCTGGATGAAGTGTCGTAAAACTGGAGGGGAGCCAGTCCTGCCTGCCTCTGGGGCTGCAGTCGGTGTCCATCATCATGTGATTCATGGATCAGACTGAGCTTTTTTGTTGTTGTTGTTGTTGTTTTTTCCCTTTTAGACGTAAACGAAAAACAAACGTAAAAACAACCCCCCCGTCAGATCAGTTTGTTGCTCATCTGTGGGATCCTCGCTGACCGGTTTCACTGTTGCGTGGTGGTAGATTTTACTCAAGCGCGTCCACGCGCGTCCAAGGGCCACGCAGGCTCATCCCGACGGGGGTAAAGCTAAGTCTAAACTAAGCAACACACGGGATGACCAACCGAAGGCGCGCGGCGCTGATCGGAGGGGCTTCACAGCGACCATCCGGGTCCTTACCTCGCCGCTGATCTTTGATCCAGAAAGGAGCCGGGTGTGGTTAGAAAAAAATCCTCTAGATTTTGAGGCGGCGGGTCCGACATTGATGTTTTACCGTCCACAGGAAGAGATTCTAACGGTGACGGACGATGTGAAAAAAAGAAAAACATGGGGGAGGGGAAAAGAAGTCAGGAGCGTAGGGGAAATGTCTTGGATCGTTCCATTTTCTCTTGCTCCGCTGTCACCTTTTTGCATCTCGCTGCGGATCCGTGACGTCACGACCCTCGGCGGTGCTCGTCAGCCTTCCTGCGCGCGCGCGGCTCCGATCTGAGCGCCCCTCGCAACAGCTCGGCCGCGCGCGGCGCAGCTATTAAATGCGGTTTGACCGTTCAGCGCGTGCGCAGTTCATGACCCTTAAATAATTCGTTTAAAGTTTTTTTTTGTGTTCGTTTAAATAAAAAGTGATTATTTTTTTCACGTAGAAAAAAAGATGATTATGTAAGAACGTAGTTTTCTTTTATACGAACACTAAAGTATGTTCTAAAAAGACCGCTAGAGGGCGACAAGAAAAGTCCCGTAAAACAACAAAACGAATTGTTTTCAAAAAGTTGTACTCACTTGTGTGTTGTTGTTTGTGAAACTTGTGCTAAAATGTGTATCACAGGTAAAAAAAAAAAAAAGTCTAATAAAAAATAAATTGAAAGATGGGGCTTAGATCAGATGTAGGCTAAAAAAATGTCTTTTACTGTTTAGAAAAACATAGAAAAGGGAATGTGAAATAAGTCCATCTTCTTTCTCCTTCTCTATTCTAATGTAATAGGCTTCTAGTATTTTGGTTGCAGGATTTTTCTATGTGATGTTCTTTTATTTAGAATGGAAACATCTCTAATAATAAAATACATATACATAATATAATATTGACCTTTTTATCTATTTAAATTTCAACATCTAATTTTGAACATTATTTGTGTTACTTTTTGGTCTGCTTTCCGTATTGCAATTTTGCAATTCTGAAAGCTACAAACTTCTCCAGTGAACCCCAAACTTCACTGGAGATTATTCATGGCTCAAGTTGAGTTGTCGGTGGAGCTGTAGCTGCAGGTTTTCTACAGTGTAAACCAATCTGTCAATGTTGCAAACTGAGCAGTAGTCACATACTGAGAGGCTTTCACATGTGTCTCCATCTTTGGCCCAAGAGACTTGCCTCATATTTCGGCCTCTTGTTCAACAGTCACTCAAAAATTATCTTCATGGGCCATAACATCTTTAAAAAAAAATGTTTTTTTAAAGAACGGGGTCCTGATTCATTACTTCATAAGCCGCCTTATTTCATTTGCAATTTGATCTTGAAGATCAAGGTCCACCCCTGGATAGCCTAAGCCAAGGTGAGCAAAGGTCAGACTTCTTCTGCAAAATCAGCGGATGACTCTACTAATTTTCTCCTCACTGTAGTGGGAGGGTCTCTTTTTCCAAAGTGATTAGTTTCACCAGGAGAATATAATCCTTCCTCTTTCCAAACATACCATAATACAAAAATTGGTATGACTGGACCCCTCTTTCAGCAGCTCTTTACAAGAGATTATTTTAGTGGGACCAGAACTGGAGGCACGCTGGCTGATAACATCAGATTCTGCTGTAAAGTCACCACAGACTTTTGTTCCACATACAGTAAGTCTCTGAAGTCAAAGTTGCAACCACAAGTTCCTCTGGTTGTTTGCTTAATAGGAGCTTCTGCAGACCTTCTACATATTGATTTAAATTTGCAAAAACGTGAGGTGTTCCACCTGTAAAGCCAAGCATCATCTGAAGGTGCTTTTCGACGTACACGAAAATCAAGTACCTTGATTCTGAACTCTTTAACGTTTTGTTTTTCTTGTTTCTAGGAATGTGTTTATTTGGGAAAACTCCAGAAACCCCTGTTCAATTTCTTTTCCAAACACAAAACGAGATTAGTGAACTTCCAATAAAAATGCGCCGTTCAGATCTAATTTGGCCGACAGGCAGATGGCGTTAGTGACCACAGCACCCGCAAGACTTGGGTCAGGTTTTAAAAGATTATCTGATTATCGCGATAGTTAAAGTAGATGGATAATTTTTGTTTCTTTATTTTAGAACTTCAGAGGATCACATACATATCCACATGAATAGAACAGAAAGTAATAACGTTGAAAATAATAACATAATAACAACAAAAATAATCATAATAATAATGATGATGATAATAATAATCATAAACATCATAGTAATAATCATAATAATATACAATTAGAATTGGAGCCTAATACAAATGTTATAATATAATTTAATGCTAAGGACTGTCATACAGAATGTCATATTCAATGAAAGTGGACAGATTTTTTGCATTTTTGGTTTTCATAAACTATTGTGATTAATATAAACAGATCTCTTCACAAAATGTACTAAATAATGGTTTGATTTTTAAGAATCTGCTCTTGTGAATGTAAAAATGACCAGATATGAATAAAGTATTAAATGCCAAATCAAATAATTTATCACCAGAAACTACTCCAAATAATACTATGTGTTTTTGTAATTGTATGAGAATAGGAAAAGGAAACTTTTAACAGCACAAACAAAAAAATCTTTCCAAAAACTATTAACATAAAAAAAGATCAAGAGTTTCTATACTGAGCTCACAAAAAGAACAATTATTTTCTTGGAAACCCAAACGTACATATTTCCTTGCATGGATAAACAGGAGTGATGATTTTAAAATGGATTTCTTTGTATTTTGGAAGAATTGGATATTTAACAAACTAATAAATTAAGTGATACAGAGAGTAAATCTAAATTTCATAGCATCATAAGGAAATAATGTTTTGGTTCAGGATGTGTTTTTTTAGTTTATTGCAAATTTTTTGTTTGTTTCCTAACTTGTTAAAAAGGGGGATGTGACATATGTGATTTTTTTTGTTACTGCGAGTTACACACTAGGACACTATGATGTTTTTTTAAATCTTAAATTGAAAACTTGAGGTTTACAACATTGTGGCAGTTGTTCATCAAATTACAATTACAACAGGCATAAAAAAATGTAAACAACATTAATAAAGCTAAGTAAAATAATGTACAATAAAACAGAAAAATACAAACTCAAATAAAAGATGGGGTGTCGGCACCTCCGGGGATGGGGCCCCTATGCTGGGGGGGCCGGGCCCCTATGCTGGAAGGGGGGGGGGGGGGGCTGGGGCTGGGGGACGGCTGTTTGACCACCGGGGGACAGTCTACCAGCTGTCCCCAACTTACCCCCTTCCTCATATTACCTCATATTAGGGTGAGGGGGTGGGGGTCTAGCCTGCGATGCGCCTTGGGGGGGGCTACTTGGTAGTGGTCCCCCCCTCCCATGGTTGCTGTATGGAGTGGGCCCCCCTCTTTCGGTTTTATTTGCACCTTAGACATGTAGGGCCCTTGGTAGGGGGGGTTCTTGGACATCACTGCCAGCAAGCAGCAGATGTCCTCCTGGCACCCTACCCGCCAATTTTAACCGCACCTTAGACATTTAGGGCCCCTTGGTGGGGAGGGTGAGGGGACATCACTGTGAGTAATCAGGAGATGTCCCCTCAGTGCCCTACCTGCCAATTTTAACTGCACCCCCCTTAGTACACACACCCCTCCCCCCTCAATTATACATTCCAACATAAACACACACACACACACACAGACCCTCTCAAACACACATACACGCACACACATTTGCAAGGAAGGTGGGACCTAGGATCATCTGTCCCCTACCCCTTCCCTGGTGGGGGGTACGGGGTCCTTGGCAACGGCGGCTGACCGTGTCCCCTGGGTGCCGGTTTCCTGGGCCCGGCGGTGCTCTCTCTGCGCGGGGGGGGGGGGGGGGGGGGGGGGTTCACACCTGAGCCGGGGGTGTCCGTTTCCCTGGGGGGTGGGTTCGGGTCCTTGCCCCTGGGTGCTGGGCCCCGCCAAGTCTCCAACTGTGGCCGAGCCTGGTCGGGCCAAGTTAACAACACCCCTGGTGGGCCCCCTTACTCCCCGGGGCGCTCCCCTCCTGGGCGGGGGCGGCTGGCCCCTGCCTTGCTCCTCCCTGGACCAACCGTGGGCCGGGTGGGTGGCTGCCTGGAGTGTGGGGCGGGTCTCCCTTGGGGGGTCCTGGCTCGTACCTGGAGTTGGCATGCCCGGGATGCCCGGAACTCCTGGGGGGTGGTGGGCTGCTCGTCTGGAGCTGTGGGCGCTCTTCTCGGGTGGGGCCCTGCGTTGGGCTCTCAATTACAAAAGGGGTTTATTCAGTCATGCCTTTGGTTTATCTGAAGATTAATAACCCCTCTTGTTAAAGTATAATATGTCCAACACAAGAGGCCGTCAGCTCTCCTCTGCCTGCCCAGCTGTTGGACAGGACAAGTTAAAAAAAATAAAATAAAAGATTAAAATCAAGAGGGGATACATGGGCATTGTAATGATCATTAATTTAGGGGGTTATCAAAAAGCTTTCATTTATATATGATATTTGGAATTGCACAGCAAGTTTATTTTCCATGAATTCTACGGAAGAAAAAAAGAGCAGAGTTCTTAATGAAATGTAAAAAAAAAGATGGTTTAATTTAAAGGAATCGACATCTAGGTATATAGAATTTACCCCAAATAATTATAACATTTATAATTAATTCTGTGTTTTTGGTTACTAAATAAACCCAAAAGTTATGTCTTTAATAAAAAAGTCTGCTAAACATAGGGAAGAGCCTATAATGTATTTTGTCCCAAAAGGCATTAGAGTAAAACATTCAAAGAAAAGATGCTTAGTTGTTTCAATATCCTCATTACAAAAAGAAAAACAATTTTCAGGAATTCCTGACCGTTTTCTGAACAATTCCTTGGAAGGGTATATACCTGAAAAGGTTTTAAAGTGGACTTCCTTGACTTTAGGAGGTATGGGAAGCTTTAAATATTTAGTTTGTATTTGTTTCTTTTCTAAATAATTAAAATGTTGGGTTATTAAAACACTGTAAAACTATCAAATGAATGAACTCAGTAGGGGTGGGATTATATAAGCTTGCTTCTACCCACTCCTTTTCAAGCAACTCTACTTATACTTTGGTTAATTATCACTGTATTTAATTAAGCAAATGTGATTTAAGTGACGATTTTGTTTTGTTTTATTTCTGTCTTTCTAATCTATGCATTTCATCATTTCTGTAATGAGTTTGATAAATATGTGTAAATTCTTTATTGCTTTGACTACAATGCTTGAAATAAATCAATAAAATCAAAATCAAATATAATTTGGATTTGAAATGTAGGGAAAAGACGTTTCATTCAAATATTCTCTCATTTGATGGTTTGGGAGTTTGGCATTTTATATATTGTGTCCATTAATCAGGATGTCTGTAAAGGATATTATGAAACAGATCAGAAACTAAGTTTACAACATTTTGAGGGATGACTGCTCTTTTAAGTGTCCCCAAAAATGTCCGTAAAAGTTATTGGTAAGCCCTCAGATCAGAATCAGAATATTTATTTCTGCTTCACGTAGTTTTTTATTTTAAGTTTTTATCCACTTTGGGAGCCAAATCCTTGATTGAAAAGCTATTAGCGTCCTGAGATGAATAAGAAGAGTACAACCTACTGTAAAACTGGAATATTCCTCTCTTAATTTCTTCTGTATTTGTTGTTTCCGTTCCGTTAATTAGTTATCTATTAATAGCATTCTTCTCTTGTCGCCTTTTCTGGAAAAATTTGAAGATCTGACACCATTTCTCGTGGGATGCTTTTCTCGTAATGCTGATTGCGCAACTCTTAAGGATGTGCGTGTGGGCTGGGAGAAAGACTTCACGGAAAAAAACACTCTTTGCTCAGAAACTCTTATTCCGTGTTGAGAATCAGGTAAGTAAAGATAAAATGCCTTGTCACAGCAGCAAACTTACAATAATCGGGCATAGAACAGCAACGAGATCGTTGAGGACCTAAATTCTGAAAGAACCTCATTCAAACTTTAGTCTCGTGTTCTAGTATCGCGTTATTTCATGTGACCAACAAGAACAGGTCACTCACAGTGACTGCCTTAGTTGTTAGTTTTATTAGCTTTAAGGCAAATATACTCATCATTACAAAATTTATAGCAATAAATCAAGTAAAAAAAATAAAGACTGTTGAATTAATTGTTGAGAGGATAAAGTAGGTAATTAAGTAAATGTGTGTCACATATATAGACATGTTTTGCAACGTTTGTGTAGTGTTGTATTGCATGTGTTAAAATAATAATTGACTATTCATTTAGCAATTTTGTTTAGAATGTATTTTTTTGGTTTAAAATTAATAAAATAGGCAGTTAATAGCTAACCGGACAGGGGAAAAAAGTCAGAGTGAGAGCTCTTTCTTTTTCTGCTATGCTCCGGTGGAGTGATGACGTCACGCCTCCAGCTGGTCGGTGCTCTGTCAGGAAGGTAGGTGGCTAGCTGGCTGACTCGCTACCTTCGCGGTGCGCCGAATGAACCCCGCGTCTCCACGCATACTCCGTCGGCCGCGATGGCAGCTCCAGAAACGGTCTGAACTTTAGCTGCTAGCAATGTAGCGCTGTATTCCGTTAGCATCTGCTGTCAATGTTAGCGTCAGTCGTGCCCGCCTTAGCTGTTCCCACCCGTCGCTAGTCATTACTCTGTCCGGGACAGAACAGACGGCTACAGGAGGATGCTGAGGCTGTTCGGCGCGCTGGTTCTCCTGGGACTGGCTCTGGCGTGCATCACCTCCTGGGTGCTGGACAGTTACGACACGGCTTGGCATCCCAAGCGGAGCGTCCGGCCGCCGGCTGTCAGCGGGTCGGAAGCATCGACTCCCCCATACCCCAACGGGGAATTGAGCAACATATTCTGGTTTATTCAGGTGAGAGGTGCCACTCTGCCTGGTGGGGTTTGGTCTAATCCCACAGATTGTTTAGATCTGTGCTTCTGCAGAGTCAAAGCAAACTCTGTGAATGATTGACATGAAGAGGTCACTGCCCTCGAGCCAGAAAGCAATCAATCAGCAGACAAACTTATTTTGTTCTCCAGATGTTTCTATGCTTGGTTATCATTTCATCCTCTGTCTCCATCCCTCTTGTCATTGAAGGTTTCCGACATTCACATCAGTCGCTTCCTCGACCCCAGACGTACTCCAGAGTTTGAGAAGTTTTGCACAGACACCGTCAATGCGATCAAACCAGCTCTAGTGCT
The DNA here is from genome assembly GCF_053564925.1 of Oryzias latipes. Taxonomy (NCBI): domain Eukaryota; kingdom Metazoa; phylum Chordata; class Actinopteri; order Beloniformes; family Adrianichthyidae; genus Oryzias; species Oryzias latipes. Next base: position 25,863,862 of record NC_136258.1, read on the forward strand.
TGCAACAGGTGGGGTCGACGTTCTAGATTCCTTGAAGAGGTTTCCTGCATGAATGCATCACTAATGGGGGGGGAGTCGTTTGTGTTTTGTGTTGCAGGAGATCTGACAGACGCTAAAACGGAGAACAACGTGGGATCCGACCAGCATGAGGTGGAGTGGCAAGCCTACCACGGCGTGCTGAAGAGGTCGCGCGTGATGGAGCGCACCAAGTGGATCGACATTCGCGGGAATCACGGTAGGCGGCCTCATCCCTGGACGCTGATCTTAAAACCCTCACACCAAAGATTCTTGTTGTTCATTTCACATCAGGCAGGAAGCCATTCGGTTCTTCCTCATCTCACTAACTTCTTCTTTGTGTGAAATGGGATATTCCTGCTTTTGAAACTTTCAGTTTCCATCCTTTTCTGTGCATAAAAGCCTTTTTAAGTGACATAAATCCTGGACTAAATCTGCTTTTTCTTGTTTTGTCTGACAGATGCTTTCAATATTTTTTCCTTGGACAGTATAAACAATTATTACAGGTTAGTATATGGTGTAAATGTTTTTTTTTCAATCAATAGACATTTGACATGATTGTCTTCTGATTCGTCCATTATGTATTTATTTATTTATTCATTTTAAATAGCTGATTATGTTCGCATCAATAAAGTTTTTTGTTCTTTATTTGCAGGAAATATTCAGCGAATCAGAAAATGGGTTCCTTCCACTACATTCACCAAACTCCTTTTGGCAACTATTCCTTTGTGTGTGTGGATGCCACCCTGACCCCGGGTCCCAAGAGACCCTTTAACTTCTTCGGTATTCTCAACCAGGTGAGTGTTAATCAGAAAAAGGTTGGCTGGAGGGAGTCTTGATCACCAGATTGCAGATCAGGAACCATAGTTGCGATCAATGCCTTTCTAAAAACATTCTTTCTAAAAACATTCTTTCTCTTCATAAGATGGATTGAACCAATGGCATTTCAGCTGTCTTTTGTCGTCAGGCATGCAGCCTAGCTGTTAGAAAATGAGGATGTTAGACAATCAGACTTCACATCACCTGCACACCCCACGCATGTGACCTTTGCACGCCAGGAGCACTCAGTACACGCACTTTACTAATGACTGGAGCAGGGGTGTCAAACTCGGGCCTCTAGGACCGGCCTCCTGCTGGCTTTCCAGAACTCCTGCCTTATCTGCTGCTGATTACCTGGATCAGGTGTGTTTAGACAATAAGGAGCTCCAATGGCAGGATGGTTGGAAAACATGTAGGACACCAGCCCCTCCAGGCCTGAAGTACACAGCAATGGTACATTCCATTTTCCTGTCTTCCCTGTAAGTGGCCATACCAGCCCCAAAGGGAACTGTAAGATACCCTTAAGATGCAGCTGCTCCTCTCTGGGACCCTCCACAGTTCCGGACAACCCATAAACCTGAGTCAACCCCCAACACGCGTGCTTGTGACCTAAGGCTTTAAGTGTCAAATACATTTCTTTTTGTGATGAAGCCACTTGGATGAAATGCCGTGATTTATCTTTAAGACTAATAATGGTATTATTTGTTTCCTTTAGAGACTGTAAAGACCTTATAAAATCATGATAATGAGTGTAGCCACCATTGTTTTGGCAATGTTAAATGATCAGGGGGAGAATTGGATTCAGTCCACCTGGAGGCTTTTTATAGGATGCTTTGAATAGGCAGGTCCTGTTTGTTTGATTGAGGGCATCTACCTGGAATGATTTTAGAAACATTAGAATTATATTTAGGAATAATCATAAGGACTTTGTTGGCCAGGGAGTTCGGTCGGATAGCTCCAATTTTGCTCGCCATTTTTGTTGCACCGATAATGTTGTGAGGGGCTGTAAGCTGGAGGCCAGTAAACAAGGAGCTCTCTGCAACAGGGAGTGTCTGTGCCAACGGTCCCACCACAAGTCAGAGGTGAATTTCTGATGAACTCCCGCTGCTCTGCAGAAACTATGGCCTAGTTATTTTTGCCTTAACACAGCACAAATTTTATATTTAAATATTTAAAACACCTGTGGGAACGCTTAAAATAGCTCAAAAGATGATCGGAGTGGGACTTTCAAGCCGCTAAAGTGAGGTATTACTCTTTCTTAAAGGATTTTAAGATTTTAATTTTAAGATTATAAGATTTTAATTTCTCAAACATTAGAGGATTTAGAATTTTGTCTATGAAGACTCTCGATCATCGAGTCTTCTGTTTTTTTTTAGATGACCTTGACACCACTTTCTCTGTTTTTGCACATGGCAGACTCAGATGAACTTGCTGGACACGTTCAGAGCCGAGAGCCAAAGAAGCAACCAGTCGATCTGGTTTGGCCACTACACCACCTCCACCATCGTCTCCCCGTCTCCGGGAGTTAGGCACCTGATGAGGTAAGAGGATCCAGTTCTTCAAGTCTGCATTGCCACATTTTCAACTGCAAACTAACGGTCCATTTTGTGGCTCTTGGTTCTTCCGAACAAAGCTCTGCAGTTGCATATCTGTGTGGCCACCTGCACACCCTTGGCGGGATGATGCCCGTCCTGCACAGCCGACACCCTCACGGCACTCTGGAGCTGGAGCTGGGCGACTGGATGGACAACCGCAGGTGAGCGCCGCCGCCAAAGCTGTCCGATTGCATTTTCTGTTTTGCCCTAAATGAACGTGTGGCTCTGCAGGTACAGAGTTCTGGCCTTTGACCACGACCTGCTGAGCTTCTCTGACCTGCGGTTTGAGCGCTGGCCCGCAGTGCTCATTACAAACCCTAAGGATGCTCAGTACCTGCACCCCGGGTTGGAGCCTTTAGGACGAATGCGGAAATCGACGCACATCAGGTGTGTTTTCTTTCATCGTTCCTCCACGTGGAGTTAAAAAAATGATGCAAGTCAGAAAAAATTCATGTTTTTCAGTTTTCGACGGAGAATTAGAGTATTAAGAGGACTGATTCATTTCTGTCAAGTTGTGTAACAATTTAAATGTTTTATTTTATGTTTGATCTTTTTTTACACCTCTTTTGATGTATTAACGCAGAAAATATAGCGTCTGGTGCTTTTGATGGAACAGCCTCTACAACAGGCAGACAAATGAAATAGCAAAAATATTTTTTAATTGACTTATTTGTCAAGATGTGAAGCTGCACTGCATCAGAAAAAAATAAAGGGATCCAAGAATCTAATATTCCTTCAGTCCTTTTTTATTCAGAGATAAACTTTAATGGATGAATAAAACACAGCCAGCTTTTATTTTGCACCGAATTGCCAAAACATTTATAGCCACTTAAATAGATCTTTTTAACAATCACACAAAAGCATTACGTCAGTAACTGTCCGGCATCTTTTCATACAATTGTAAAAATATACATTTTATTAGCTTGAGAGCATCTTTCTGAAGTCATAACCTGGTAAAAACTCTTCACTCAAACTATCAAAACACTTGAGATGAGTCCAGTTGCCGTGGAAACATGCTGTTTGGGTATCTGCTTTAATCTGAAGGATGCTGTGACAACAATGTATATGAGAACTGGACTGAGCGAGTGTGACATCACCCATAGAAACTCGCTCCATTTACCATGTACAGTCAACGGACAGCATGGAGCCAGAATTACCCAACGTTCCCTTCTTTAGCTTCAACCAGCCTCTTATCCTGCTGCAGCTTCCTGACTCCAAGAAAGAGGGAGAAAAACAGATCCAAATGAGAAATAAGAAGTCATGGTTTACAGATTCCCCTGCAGTGAAACTTGTCATGTCTGACTGTGTAGGATCTTAGCCTTCTCAGAGGCCTCCATCACTGCAGTGCACGTGAGCATCGATGGAGAGCCTGTGGGCAGGGCCAACTCCGCCGGGGGTCCTCTCTATGTCCTGCCGTGGGACCCGTCTCTTTACCTAGCTGGACTGCACACCATCAGAGTCACCGTGGAGGTCAGCACAACAGCTTTAATACTTCATGTGTCTTGATTAACTGGTCGGTTTGTTTAGCTGAACTGAAATACGCAGCACATCTCATTGAGGTTCTTCTGTGTACTTTTTTTCGTGGTCAGGATTCTGCAGGCCGCTCGTCGGAGCTGGAGCAGCTCTTCACTCTGGAGGACGGTTTGACCGTCAGCTTCTCCTTCCCTCAGTCCTTCATCCTCCTCACAGACCACTACATCGTGGGCCGGTTTGCCTTCGTGTTTACGGTCCTGCTGAACGTCTGCGTGCTCCTGGCCTTCAGGTTCCTGCGATTTCCCGCTGGTAGAGGTGAGTGGTTACCGATCGCCTTCAAACGTCACACTAAAGGTTAAAGTGAGGTCTCAGTAAATCTTTTGCTTTCTGTTACAGGACTCCCCTCTCAGATCTGTTTGTCGCTCCATCTCGTCAGTAAAATCAATACCTTCTTCTACTCTCTGCTGCTGTTCAACCTGTGCACAGCTTTGGGTCAGTTCAAAGCCCTTTTGCCTCTTTGAAGACTTTTTTTAGGTTTTGCCCTGGGGAGGATGTCCGTGTAATCAGGTGTGTGTTCTGCTGCTGCAGGTCCATGGTTCTTCGGAGAGCTGGTTGATGGCCACAGCGGCGCCTGTTTCGCTTTTGGCGTGTTCATCGATGGACATTTCCTGGAAGGAAGCCGCACTTACATCGTTGGAGTTATTCAAGTAAGAAAGGATCATTTGTTGACCAGCTTTGCCGTTAAAGACCATCTGATCTTTATTCTGGTCTGAATCCAGTGGACTCCAATCTGTGGGTCACTTGGTACCGGGCCACAGAACAAAATACGATAACTTACAGTGGGGCAAAAAAGTATTTAGTCAACCAACAATTGTACAAGTTCTCCCACTTAAAAAGATGAGAGAGGCCTGAAATTTTAAAGTTAAGTTAAAGTTAAAGTTCATTATTTTCTAAGAGTTCTGGGTGAGGATCCCTCCTTCATGCGGACATCCCTGTTTCTTTTCTGGAATCCAAAGGTTTTTTTAGGAGTTTTTCCTTACTGCGAAAGAGGGTCTAATGGCAAGGATGTCAGTTTAGTTTAGTCTGTTTAGTTAAAGTTTAGTATCCTCCTATTGAATTCTATGAATTCATGATCCTTTTGATTGTATATTCACTTTACAATTACCGGTGCGAAGCCCATTGAGACGACTGTTGTTGTACATTTGGGCTATACAAATAAAGTTGAATTGAATTCATCTTAAATATGAGAGCTAAAATGAGAGAAAATAAAATCCAGAAGATCACATTGTCCAATTTTAAAGATTTTATTTGCAAATTATAGTGGAAAATAAGTATTTGGTCAATAACACAAGTTCAACTCAGTACTTTATGTACCCTTTGTTGGCCATGACGTCAGTCAAGCATCTTCTTCACAAACCTTTGCTGGTATTTTGGCCCATTCCTCCATGCAGATCTCCTCTAGAGCAGTGATGTTTTGGGGTTGTTGCTGGCAAACGCAGACTTTCAAATCCCTCCAAAGATTTTCTATGCGGTTGAGATCTGGAGACTGGCTGGGCCACTCCAGGACCTGTAGGTTTTTAGGTGACCAAATACTTATTTTCCACCACAAATAAATTCTTTAAAATTCACACTATGGGATTTTCTAGATTTTTTTTTCTTATTTTGTCTTTCATAGTTGTGGTATACCTATGATGAAAATTACAGACCTCTCTGATCTTTTTAAGTGGGAGGACTGTCGTTCACCTTGATCACGTGTCTTAAATGCGTTTGCTACCTTCTTATAGCAGCTGTTCCGACCGCCAAAGCAAAAGCCCCAAGCTAGGAAAGTAAAAGAAAATTAAAAAAACGTCTTTGGAATTTTTTAGGGGGGAGGAGAAAAGAACCAGACAGGAAACCAAATATTCAAAGAAAAATAAATCTTTTATTTACAGACAAAAGCTGAAGTTTTGCTCGATATATGTATTTATACGACTTACTAAGCTTTCTGCACAATATGCGACGAGCAACTCGCTTATGTTAAATGAATTTTCCTAATAAAGTAGCTCAAACGGTATTCAGACAATGTCAGTTGTGTCATTTTAATCTGCTTTATTTATTCGTCACACCTTAAAAGGTGGACGAGGCTGAAGTTGCCGTACGGTTCTTCAATTTGCTAATTGAGGCAAAATCTACATCGTGGATCCAAACAAACTCTAGAGAGCAAAGAAAGTTAAAACCTGCTGCAGAGAATGAAAATTCAACAAAATAAAGTTGTTTTTGATTTGTGGAAACACTTTAAGAGGACAATTAAGAAGAATTTTCCAACAGCAAAGCTAAATCAAAGAGGTACGTGTTAGGAAACTTTAGCACAGAAAACATTCCTCTGTGTTGACGAGAAATATACAGTGAATAAATTTTTATTTTATTTTTTAAAACAAAATAGGTCTAACCCTCTGATGCATAGAAGTCACTACAGTGGACAGCTACTAAAAAGTACCTCTCTCTTTAATGAAGTGGTTTCTCTGGTAGAAAATCAGTCACTAGTGTGCTCTCTGCTGCCACAGTCCATTGAGTTTAACTCAGTGGTCAGTCGGTGTAATTGCAGTGAAATTTACTTAAAATCTAAGATGGCTAATAATGACGACTGCTGGCATATCCTGTCAAATTTTCTATGCTGAAAGAGCCTTATTAGATTAAAAAAAAAAGATATACAGTAACATATAAGGAAAGATAATATCTGTTTGGATTTTTATGTGTAATGGGTGGAAAAGTAAGATTAACCATGTGTCCAATGTTGTGGACATTATGCATCACCTACACCAATCATGTCATGTCAAGACATGTTTATTATTTTAAGGAAAAATTACATTTATAGAAAAACACAATTTTTCATGTCCTGAGTATAATAAAGGAAATAATCTAGACTGAAGCCTTTATAAAACATGCATCGGAACATCTTTTTTCCTTGGAAGATTATCTGAGCTTGAATTGAGTTCTCAGAGTTGAGATGGCGTTTTTTTTTAAAAAATAAAAACATATTTTTTGTTTACAAATCATAAAGAACTTATACAAATCAACAACTTTGTTTCGTTACATTTTTATTCTCTGTAAATAATAGTTGATACTTTATTTATCCCACAATGGGGAAATTCTTCTGCGCATTTTGGCCCATCCCCTGGGGGGAGCGGTGATCTGCAGACTCGGGGGCGCGACGGCTGACTAGGGAGAGCAGGGATCGATCCGCCTGGTTGTTGGACGACCTGCTCTACTGCCTGAGCTAAACTGCCACCCATATAAAATACCTTTAGACATCTTCAAACTGTCTTTTTATACAACATTTCAAATCAAAGCACTTTATTTCTGGTTCAGATTTTCTGGAAACCGTAAGCTTGAAAAGGTAACGCCGTCATCCTCGTACAGACTGATCCCATCCTGTCGTTAACCGGTCCGTGTCCTAAAAAAGTCAGGAACCACTGATCTAAATCAGTGGTTACTCTTCCAAACGCTGTGTGCAAAATAAATTATTTTAATTTTATTTTGAAACTATTTACTGATGCTTTTCCTAAATCTCCTCAGTTAACCTCCTGAAATCTTGTCTACTTCTCAGGTGCTTTCCTTCAACATGCCCCTCACCTCTTACCTGTGCTGGTGCCTCCACCACCGTTACCGTGGCAACACCTTCCGGTCCCACTTCCAGCGTTCGGGTCTCCGCTGTTGGACGCTGGTGCTCCACCTGTTCGTGCTGCTCCTGCTCACCTGGCAGGCTCACTCCTGCTACTTCCTCCTGGAGACCTACGGCCTCCTGGCGTTTTTGATGTCTCCCATACACACCTGGGCCCTGCTGCTCAGCCTGCTATTGGTCTACCGCGCCTGGACAGGCCCCGCCCCTCTCATTTGTGGCAACAGCAGGAGCGCCTCTCGCTCCTGACAGCAGAAACTGCGGCTTACAGCCAGAATCGCCCCCTGAAGGCCTCTCCACAAAGCATTCTGCAGCTTGTTTCTCCACTTTGAAGAACTGGACCCCCCCCTCCCACCACAACCATCCCACTTCTTCCTCCTCCCTCCCTTCACATCCTCTTCCTAGATCTTATTGTTTATATGCATGTTTTTGTGGAGCACATCATACAGATGTGTTCAGTGTAAATGGCAGCCTGGATGCATTAGGAGTAAAATGGGAAATTCTAGCGCTGTGGGGATTGGTGTGTGTGTGTGTTGGGGGGGGGGGGGGGGGGGGTGATGCTGCTGTGACTGCGTCAACTGCAGTTATTTGTTTGACATGAAGCACTTTTTCTGGAAGTGTTGCCTTGGTAAAACGCCACTTCACCACTGCCAAAGGACGACCACTTAGATTGAGCTTTTTTCCTTTTTGAAAAATAACTTTTGTTTTTATAATCGAGGCTGGGCGTGCCAAAATGTCCTCGTGTTTACGTTCCCAGAAATATAACCGTCGGATAACCTGTCTGAAGATCCACTCCGATCATCTTTGGATCTATTTGCAAAGCCGGTGGGCTTTTGATCACGATGATGCAGTTTTAGCTAAAACCAAACAACCTGTGTGGTTTTCCAGGACATAGTTGCTGCAGAGCAGCAGGATTTGATCAGAAATTTGCTTCCGAGTTGTGGCTAGGAGCGTTGGCGTGGATCAATCCCGCCCCCTCTTCCCATCACCCACTGCAAAGCAGACCTGGGCAGGGAGCCTTTTTATTTTTTTTTTATCTGCTCCTGATTCACAACATTTTGGATAAAGAAATAATCAGAAATGCAATTTTAAGCTGAATTTTCTTCAAATATGTCATCAATCTTCCAAAAAAAAGCTACAAGATCACGTTAAATAATCGGAGTGGGTCTTTAGATACTTTGATGAAACTGTTTTTGTCTTTTTTTAAATCCCTCACAGCTGCAGGATGTAGCTGTGCGGAAAAAGATCCTTTTCTTTTCTAATCGATGCCAGCGCCAACATCTGCAGCTCTTCTCTCTGAAACGAGCGTATTCTGAACTCGGAGGGCAGCTCGGCCTCCACATCCTTTACGAAGAAAGCAGCTGCTTGTTTCTCAGGAATGTCAGCACTTGATCAGAAACCGATCCCCGTGGGGTTTTTGTTCCTAATTGTCTTGTAATCGAAGTGGGGAAAATGTGATAAACCACGTCAACTGTGTTTTATTTATTCCTAATGGTTGTGTTTCTTTTCCCTTTAGGTGACGTATTTGCACTGCAGGCGGGGTTTGGTTGCGTTTCCTTTGAAAAACACAAGTGTTCCTTCGTGTTGGGGGTTTGATTTCAGTGAAAAGTCGTCCGATTTGTTGCCAACGTGGTTTCCTCGTTTTGTGAAGGTGTGGAAGCAGTAAACCGTCTGTTTGCACTGTAATTCAGTCTTTTCTAGAATGTGGTCACGATTGCCTTGATTTCACTGAGACCGCTGTGAAAAGACAAACGATGATCAGCTTCTTGATGGATAAATGTTTTAAATGGAATTGCATTAAATATTTCTATTCTCTCCAGCATGAATGGAAAATAACTGCTCAGAGCTTCACTAAAACATACAGTTTAAAACTCAAATTACAGCTCTCTATCCAACAGTGGATTATCACGCCAAACAGAATCTGTTACTGTGGCATAAAACTGCACATTTTTACCTTGAATATTTTGAATTCTCGTTCATGAAATTGTTCAGACGGAGCCAGTATGGGTGGAAACTGTATTTTAGAAAGTCAGTTCCACCTGAAAATATTGCATGATTTTTATTTTATTCCTCGTCATCAGTGAAATACAAAACATTGTCCAGACAGGGTTGACTTTGTAAATGAGTATTCTGTACTTTGCACTGGTTGTTCAAATGAATTAACAAAAAAAAATATATATATATAGTTTTATGACCGTCACTTCCAACATTCAGACAGGAGGGTTTTACATCATCCACCAAATTTCACATTTATAATTGTGAATCTAAATTTGGAAATCAATCAAAACTGTATTTTAATAATGGTTTCTATTGCTGTGGAATAAAGATGTTGATTACAGTAAACCCTGTGGTTGTCGCTCTTTGGGACGATGAAGGACACAGAAAAAAGTCTCACACCAACATTAACTGGTACTTTACACAACGGGATTGCTCTTTATTAAGTCTCTTTCATGCCTGAATTGACTTACAAGTATATGAAAAAAATATTTGGTGTTTCTGCTGTTCAAGGTGAGAGTAAAGTGGAGTCCTAAATTAAATATGTTGCAAAAGAGGTGGGTGCTGCGTGAAGGGGCTAACCAATGATTCAGTTACTTGGAACACCTGATGATGTTGCATATTTCTATTTACAGTTTCGTTCAAAAAATTCCCATTCCATTCTGCATAGCGCCCATGCAAAAGTGACATTTTTTGTTTTAATTGATCATTTCTGGCCTTGTAAGGCTCCATTAGTGACGTCTTGCAGGTTTTTTTGTATACATGTAAACTTTTGCTTTGATTAAAACCTTCATCCAATCCGTTCTGCTAATCCACACCATAAAATGAGCATTTTTTCTTTTGTAGTACGCTTTTTGAAATCAGCTGATTTACCAACAAGAATTTAGGGCAAATGCGCATTTTTTTGCAGGAACAACCATATGCTATTGTTACCGCAGCTAGTCAAATAATTATGGGATGTGGGAGGGGCCCGCGGCTGCTGATAACTAACTAGACTAAAAACAATATTTTCCTAATATCAGAATCACCAAAAGGCTCAGGCCCACTCTGATGTAAATTGTGTTTTTAACGTGTTTTTGTGGAATTTGTCTGATGATAAATATTTAGAAAGTTAAGCTTAAAATGGCATTTCTGAGTAATTCTTTGTTCAAATTGTTGAGAATCAGGAACAGATGAAACAATAATGCTTAAAAAAAAAAAAAAAAAAAATTGTATTTGCAACGTTAAAAACATGCTGGGTGGGGCTCAAGCTTTCAGAGACCAGGAGGGGAAAGGGGGCGGGATTGCTCCACGCCAACGGTCCCACCCACAACTCAGAGATGCATTTCTTACAAACTAATACCGCTCTGCAGAAACTATGACCTAGAAAACTACACAGGTGGCATAATTGTTATTAAAAGATCACTGGGAAGGTTTTAAAATAAATCAAAAGATGATCGGAGTGAGACTTCAAACACATCACCAAAGTATCCTTATTTGTTCTTCCTACCTTTTGGAAATACAGTCAATCACACTGTGGCACATAAGACTCCATCATTCAGCTCCTCCTCACACCTTAGACTCAGCATCAGGTGACTTTTGTTACAGACTTAGAACATTTTGGCAGCAAAACATCAAAGCAGCTCCTTCTTTAAGAAGCCTGCATGTAAATCTATGAAAACCACAAACACAAAATCAATCAATTATCAAGGCGCATTTGCTGATAAATCCAATATTTTTAGTCAGTCCTTCATTTAGTGGTACTGTAGTGATAAAAAGGCAGAACGGTGGTTCATCTGCTGAGATCCTCATATCTTTACAATTTGTTTGCCGATATTTCCCCCCGCCATCATGGAGCAAAACGCACCTGAGAGAAAAGGAAAAAACGATCAAATTCCAATCGTGCGGTAAAGAAAAGAAAAAAAAAAAAGCTTCCAGAGAAACAGCGACACACCTCCTATGTTTTCTATGCCGCTCACCACAGTTTCCAGGACCTGCAGACACGAGAGCAGAACTACAATTACCCTGGGAAAGAAGACTCGAGCATTTGCACGCCCACACAGTCAACCACACATGATCAGCATTTCCTCTGCACCTTGATTTGGCCTGATTTGATCCACTGGCTGAGCTCACACAGGCCAGCTTCCGCTTTGCTCATGTAGCTGAGCACCACGAATCGCTCTCGAGTGATGCTCCTGCTCTGCAGGATTTCCTCAGTCTGCTCGCTGAGGGGCGGCGGATACGGCACGTCTTTGTTGTACTGAGAGATCTGGCCACAAAGGACCACGTGGCCACAATGGTTCATCTGATATAAAGGAACATTTCAAGAAAAAGAAAAAAAAAAGTTAAATTAAGCATCGGACAACAACAACAAAAACACCCAAACTAACAGGTTTTTAAAGATCTAGTCATTTTTAAGCATCTTTCAGAGTGACAAAGATATAAACATGCTTCACAGTACAAACACAGTCACAATTTTTATTATTACAATTTGTTACAAGACGGCTTAATAGAGCTTTTATTGTGCAGTCAACCTTTAAAATTCAAACGGATTGTAGATTTTTGGTCATTTGCTCCCTTTGGACTTTTTTTTTACATAAAAAACTAAGTTTTCCTAAACTGCAGTTAAATAATAAAGATTTAAATATTATCAATCTCTATTTAAAGATTTGCAGCAAAGAAATATTCAATTGTAGATTTTTTTGGCTCAAGGACTTCCATTAAAATCACTTTTTTTTGCACAAAAACGTGCATTTAAATGATTGTGATTGAGACCTTGACGGAAATAAGAAATCGTGCTGCTGTGCTCAGTTTTGCTGTAAATTTACTTGATCTGGTGCTCTCCTCTATGTTAATCTTCTTTATTTATTTTACCAATGCTCATCACATCATCCCGCTTTGTTTTGCTTCTATTTGTTCTTACTTTCGTTGGGACTGCAGGCAGAAATGAGCACAACGCATCCATTCCCATTTCATGTTATCAATGCTCTTTTGTGCATTGTCCCCCCCTTTTTTTTTTTTTTTTATAAATAAACTCTAAAAACTTCTTACTATAATTCAAGTATATACTTTTCCAAAAAATTCCCAAAGAAAAATGCTGAATAACTGATTAAATAAAAGGAAGTTTGTTTAGTAAAGACAAGGGGCAATGCACCAAAGAACATTGATCTTCTGAAACATGAAAAGATATATTGTGCCATCTTACAGCAAGTTTAGATAATTTCCACCTCTAAGTCTGTTTTGATGTGATGAACACAGTTTTTCATAAAACAAACAGACGGAAGAGGAGAATCAAAGAGGAGAGCGTCAGATCGTGAAATTTTAATTTGTAGCTTGTAATTGTCGTCTTTAGGAAGGCAGTTTTAAAATCTGTCTGGGGACAACAGATGAGAAATTGCCACTGGGCTACTTCAGGCTCATTGCAGAATTCAGTTGCATTGCTCATATAACATCCTGGGTTTTCTGCAAACTAAAAAAAAGGTTCTAATTCTGGCTCATTGCAGTGATGCTTTAATGTGCACTCTCCCTGAGATATAAATAAAGATTGACATTTCAAAAATGCACTGCAAAACTGAGCAAAAGGGCTAGTTTTCCCTTTAACTTTTTAATCTCAAGCCTTCAATCACATAATCAACACTACAGCATGAATAACCCCATACAGATCCTCCCATGACTTAGTAAAGCTTGCTTACTCAATAACCTGCGCTTTGATGAGCATGAAAATGTTTGGGAATGTGCACATAATTCTTAATAAAGTGACTTCCTCTGACTCATGGCCACATGTGAGAAGGAAGAACTATCAAACTGAGTTTTATGGGGAATAAGAAATTCTTGCAGTACCTGTGATATAACAGCATCACTTATGGGACCTCCAACATTATCAAAGTAAACATCGACGCCATCCGGACAGCTCTCCTTCAGCCGGACAGCCACATCCTCCCGCCGGTAGTTGACGGCGGCAGAAAAGCCCAAATCTTCTTTCAAAGTTTTGCACTTCTCATCAGAACCGCAGATCCCGACCACTCTCGCACAGCCGTCCAGCCTGCCGATCTGCAGGAAATGAGTCAGGAACAGATGATTCAGCGTCCTCCAACTCCCTAATTTTATTATGTAGCCGACTAACACATTATTGTTTCTTCTTCCATTCAAGCTTTGGTGAAGATAAATCTGTTGCTCGCTGTGTTTACCTGTCCAGCGAGGGAGCCGCAGGCGCCAGCTGCGCCGCTGACCACCATGGTTTGGTCGGCCCCTTTAGTCACGTTACCTTTCTCCCTGATGCCCAGCAGAGCAGTGAGTCCTGTCAGGCCAACTGCACCCAAAAAGTAGGATAGGTGTCCATCTGCCAACTGGGGGTCAACCTGCAACAACCATCTTATTATCTTTTTAGCAAACACATATCAGGATACATGAAAATGTTCCTACTTGGACATATTATACCTTCTTTAAGGCATTTCCCTTCACAATAGCTTGAGTCTGCCACGGCCAGTTGAACGAGGTGACCACGTCTCCCTCGGTGAAAGTCCTGCAACGGCTGGTCTGTACCACGCCAACGCCTCCGCCATCCAAACATTCAGACAGCTGCCATGAGGTCAGATACTCGGCGCCAGAATCTTCATTCATTCTGCATCTCTAACAGGAAAAAATAATATTTGAATGTATTGAGGTTGAGGAGTTGGCATTTGTTACAAATGATTTAAAAAAATAGACATTTCCAAGCAAATTGTATATTATTATGATAGAAACTTTGTGCCTAATTGTTCATATAGGATTACCATGTAAGGGTCTACTGAGAGGTAAAGCGTGCGAACAAGAACCTCTCCATCTTTAAGGTCAGGCACTAAAGTTATCTCCTCCAGGCGGAAATTTTCAGGAACTGGCACCCCATTTGTTCCTGTTTGTATAAACGCCAAGTATTCGCAAACGTTAGCCACGTATTTTGGAAACATGTGACTGAAAAAAAGAAAAGAAATTACTTATTACCTGGTCGTGAGTTCAGAACGACTCTCTGCACTTGCATCTTTTCAAATGGGTTAAGGCCCGAATTAAGGATTCTACCAAACCTGGCAACAAATGTCGAGATGATTTTGGCTAAACTGGGTCAAGCTGTTTAGAAGACGTGTGCTATTTAAAGAACTAAAAAACTGAAAAAAATATTTATTATGTGTTTACAAAATCTTATTATGATTTTGTTAATACCAAAGCAAGTTCTAGTCTGTAGTTTGTTATAAAGCAAAAGGACGCCGAGCCTTAGCTAACATTCATGATGGTACAGCAAGAGAGTTCCCTGACTACAACTTCCGCTTTCACTTAAAGTCACGGTATTCAGATTTTCTAAGTGGATTTTTTTTATTTTCATTTTAACAAATTATTATCACAACAATTGTGTTGCTATAATTATTAATATTTCTGTAATACTAACACAAAAACCGTGCCTTGTCCATTTTTAACAATATTCAGTTAACAAATGTTTTAGTTAGCATCATTTCCGGGTGTAAGTAGGGTTATTATCCCCTCCAGCCAAAGATCGTCTACCGTGGAGCGTTGAGCTGTTAAGAAAACGGTTTTTTTTTTTTTTTGCTTTGCATCTGAGTCCAATTCAAAACTATCATGTGAACGCATTCTCCGTATTGATGCACGAATTTAAATAATTTCAAAACAAGTTTTAATAAGTATTTGGGGGAAAAAACAGAATCTGCACAGATAGCTAGCTTAAACGTTTAAAACTGAAAGGTGTCAGGAAGTGACGTTTCTTTCAGAGGAATTAGAAGAAGAAGAAGAAAAAAAGAAGAAACACAATCAAACAGTTAATTCTGTCTCAGACTGCTCGTCGCTGCCAAGGATGAAAGCTACGAAATGAAGGGTCGTGAGGGGGGGGGCAACTTCCATGTAAGTAACGGACGGAGTTTATCACAGAATTTTTGAAATGTGGTTATCCTGTTTCCCCTTCAAACAAACTGAAAATAGAACATGCTCCTGAAAATCAGTTGTGCAGATTTATAAAAAATTGTCATCTGTATTTTTTCAGGGGATAAACAGTCTATTAGTCGAAAGCATTTTGTCTGCAGATGCATTTGAAAAGTGCATGGCTCCTAAAACGGACCCACTGTGATGAAGCATCAGGCCTGCACTCATCAGTTGAATCCATCGACATTTACTGTGCCTCTTAACCTACTAATTAAATGATTAAATGTCAAAGAGGGATTAAAAAAATAGGTTTGTTCTTGTAATTATTAGCATAATTGTTATAATATTTAATATTTTAATGCATTATTCTAGTTATTGTCCAAAGACTAGAAATTCCTAAAGTCATACATTTTGTAATCAAACAACACATTTTGTTTATATATGAGCATGTGCTTCTAAATCACTTATTAATTTTTAATACTCACCTTTGCAAAGATGCCACACTTTGAATAATTTCTGAGTTTGCTTTGAATTGGTTACTTTTATGAACATGAAATGACATTTAGCCTTTTTTTTGTCCCTTTTTGTAAATACACTAGTCTAGTGTGTATTTTCCCTGCCGAAAAGAGAAATCCCACTTGGTTTTGATGCATTAATTTCTCAATTGATGTCAAATAACTGGTCATGATGACTTTAAACTTGATTAAATGGAACATTTAATAGATTTTTGGAGATTTCTCAGCCTATTGTGCTCAGTTTACAGTTCATGGTTTGCAAAGAAATTTGTTACTAAGTCTTTATTCTTGCAGTAGAACCGTTGCAGAATTCAGCTGCATTGCTCATATAAAATCCTGGTTTTCTGCAGACTAGAAGAGGTTCTGCTTCTTACTGTCTGACGTATAAAATGTTGTCTGTGACCTTGGCTTTTTTCTTCCCAGGATGCTTTGTATAAATCCTGGCTTTCCAGACTATAATATTGAACGTTCAAGGACACTTGAGTGGAGTCTCAGCAAGAATCGCGCAATTGTCTGCAAGATAGCAGTCAAAAATGTGATACAAGGGAATTGTGCAAAAATGGTTGAAAAGAGCATCCTTCGTATTTGTTCCACGTGTTTGGACATTCTTTAGCCTTGTGTTTTCCTTTTCTTTCTAAAAACATGTCTGTATTACGTGCCTGTGGAGGAGTGCGCGCGCGTTGCCGGGTGCGTCCTGTCTCCTAATCCCCGCGGTCCTCCCCTTGCGCGTTGGAATTTCCCGCATGGACTGAGAGGGATCTTGCTCCGTAAATTACAGCGCCTTGTGGTGTCAGAGGAAGACCATATATGGGCAAGGAAGTGGGTGTGGCCATTCAAACTGGCGGCAGAAGGGGGGGGGGTGTCACAAGACAGGCGTAGGAGCAGAGAGTCGGTGCTGAGCGGAGCAGCAGGCCGCGCGCAGCGTGATTCCCGTGTTTTTCTGCAGCAACGTGCAGCCCGCGTGTGCGCGCGAGCGCCCTCTTTTTTTTTTTTTCCCTCGGACGGGACCGTGTTTACGCACCGACCCCTCCTGCTTCTTGACTTCCCTGAAGGAGGAGGGGGGAGAGACCGGAGCGTGAGGTCAGCAGCGTAGCATGAGTCAACCTCGGGGATGTGTGCAGTCATTCTCACTGGCCTGCCGCCGCCGCCGCCGCTGGCCGCACACCCGGAGAAAGTGTGCGATCCCTCGAAACTGAGCCGCCGTCCGCGGAAGCCTTCGTGACAGTAAGTGTCCGCCGTGGCCGTGTACGGCTGCGTCAGCTTGTTTTCCTGCGCAGCTCGCTGACAAAGTTTTGTTTACCTCCGCTCTTGCGGTGCGTTCATGTGTCATTACGGCGGGTTTGCAGCAGAACTGCACGGACAGGACCGAGGCTCCCGGCTGCGCCCCTGAGCCCCGACACAGGCAGGCGGCTCCGGTTCGGTGCAGCGGCATTAGTGAGCGGTCGGATAATCCGTTTTCTGCAACAAAGGGCTTCTCGTAAATCGCGCTGATCTGACTGGAAAGTGATGCTGAGGGGAGGGACGGGGGCATCTTGAGTGCATCCCCGTGGATGCTTCATTTCTGCAGGCCGCGGCGGCTGCTTGCACGCGCCGCTTTCCAAAGCTGCACCGGCGATGACGAGGCCGACCAACGGAGCTTGACATTTAAGCCAATTTAACGTGCAGGTTTGTGCGAGGCCGCACCTGGACGCGCCGCCGTCTCCCCGCAGCTCGCCTTAAGAACCGCAACATCTGCACCAAAAAACGAGCTCTGCAGAAAACAACGTTGGAAGGAAGATGATTTCTGTGAGGAGCGTCACGTGACGACGCACACAGCGGTCATTCCCGGCTGCTCTGCGCGTGCAGGAGCTGAACAGCTGCAGCCGCTATTTTAAGAAGCGCGTTTCTCCATGCCACCAGAGTAAAAGGGTGACACAATTACGGGTCACTTCCTGCACCAGCTGAGATGCTTTTCCGTGTTTTCATGTATCCAACAATGTTGTCAAGTGAATCAATGTCTGCCACTTGAGTCCAGCAGGTCCAAGGACCTTGTTGCTTTGATCCCCACAGGAGCCTGGATGCTCCCTCTGGTGCTTCTGCACAAACCCTGAACCTGAGCATCTTTTGCTTTTTTATAATTTGCTCCACAGCTTCCGAGGCCTTTGAGGCTTGCCGGGACTTCTCCCCCTGCCAACTTGCCCCCCCTTTGCACAGATCGGTGCACCGTGACTCATGTTTGCTCACTTTCAGTTGCCCTTCCTTTTTGAGACTGCAGCCGTGGTTCAAAGGGCGCATGCTTCTCTCTTTTTTCTTTTTTCTTCTCCCTTCTTCATCGTTGCTCTCAGTTCTGATGAGTCACATGGTTGTAAGGAGAGCGGTTTCTATCACTTTCTGCTGGCAGCGTGAGTGGGTCGCTGTGCTGGAAGCAAAAGCTTCCTCTCTGCTGCAGCTCATGTGAGCTCTATGTGTGTGTGTGTGGGGGGGGGGGGTGATGAGGACGATAAAGTTGCTGGTGAGCCTGTATGTTTGTCGCCGTAACAACCGTTTTCAACACGATTGTGACTTTTCTATATACATGCAGACCCGCTCATGCTCTGTGTGGACATAATCCGTGTGTCATGTGGCGAACCCCCCCCCCCAACTGCACTGTTCTCACACCTGATACCTTTCAGTGGGGGTCTATTGTTGCAAAAACAAACGGCAGGTTTTGACACGGCTCAGGCAGGGATGCAAATAAGCCCCCCTGTTGGGACTCCTTTGGGTCTGATTGCTCAATGTTTGACTTTCATCTCATGTCTTTGCAGGTTGTTGCCCATGAATGAGAAAAGCCCACCTTCAGACCCCGCCCAGTGGGTCCCAGAGAGCTTCAGGGGGATTTTGTCTCGAACGAGCGGCCTCGGTTCACGCAGACTCGGACTTCTGTTTTCGTTTTAATCTGGCTTGTCGGAGTCCGAAGACGACACAGGCGCTCGGATCGCTCCACTTCGGCCTGTTCATGCTCACCATGAGTGTGCCGGCCCAGCAGAAACCCAACGGTAAAAGAACAGGCAAGCGCATCACGTTTTTCAGCGATCAAACCGTAGCCATGAAGGAGACGTCTCAGCATCCCGACGGAGTCTTTTATGTCCCGAGCGGCACCTCCTCGGATCCCGGACAGAGCGAGGCGGCGAGCACTGTGACCTCCAATCCAGAGGGTCCTCACGTGTTCCTCAACTCTGTCATCTTCAGCCCGGATAAGGGCGACCAGAGCAGGGGCCACTATCAGCAGACTGTACCCATGAAATGGGCCCACCAGGAGCCCAGTCAGCAGCAGCCCTCCCTGTCCCAGCAGCAGAGGGCCACCACTTGGGCCAGCATGCCCAACTGGGGGCAAAGCTTCGCAAACTATCTGGGAGGACTGAACGTAACAGAAGCAAGAACTCAAAATGCTTTTGTCAAATCGATGCACGAGACTTCTGGCTTACCGGCATCGAACCGAGCGTCAGAGAAGCCTGCAGCAGATGTGTACCGAGATGCGGCCAAGCCTCGGGGTATGGAGTGGGAGCAGCAGGCTTTTCAGGAGACGCTGAAACCGGGAGTGCTCAACACCCAGCAGCAGGGTCCGCCCCACCCCGGAGGGAGCAGCGTTCTGCAGCCTTTCCAGCTGGCCTTCGGTCAGCCCAAGCAGCACCTACCGCCGTACTATCAGACCTTTCAGGGGACCCGGGCCGCTCTTCCCAACCCGCCGAACTACTCGGGCCAGAACGCCGTGCCCTCGCATCGCTTGGAGCAGCTGCAGAAGCAAAAGCAGATGCAGCGGCAGCAGCAGCATCACGTAATCCAGCAGCAAATTCAGCACCACCAACAAATGCAACAACAACAAATCATGCAGCAGCAGCTGCAGCAGCAACAATTACAGCACGAGCAGCAGCAACAAAAGATCCAGCAGCGGCAACAGCTCCAGATTCAGCAGCAAATGCAGCATCAGCAGTTGCAACAACAAAACCCCCATGTGCTTGACTTTTACTCTGGTGCACAAAATGCGCCCCCTGAACTGCAGCCTGTTGTGGTTCACTCCCAAGAGTCCTCCGCTCCCGCTGCACCAAAGGCACAGGAGCCCATCATCCAGGACATCACCCCGGAACCCCAGCAGCCCTCCCACCCGCCACAGCACCCCCTGCAGCCCGACCTGCCCTCACACCCTCAGACGCAGCTCCAGTCCCAATCGCAGCCCCGCAGATCCCGGCGACTGTCCAAGGAAGGGGGGGAGCCGTCCGACAACCCTTTTCTCCCGGTCTCCTCTGAGCAGATCAAGTCCGAAAACGGGGCCCTGCAGGCTGCACCCACGGGAGTCATCCAGAGCACGCGCAGGAAGCGCCGCATGTCTCAGGAGGTCAACCTGGAGATGCTGGCCCAGGAGGCGCTGGACAGGAAGCCTCCCTCACTCGAGAAGGTAAAGAAACTCGTATGTCCTGCCTGTTCCTCAGCTGTTTTCCATCAAACAGGAGAACCACAGACATTAACGTTCAGAAAAAAGTACGGGACGTTCTGAAACTCTGTGCTGCTGCAACTCAAACCTCGAAGCGGCGAGTTTTAAAAACCAGAATTGTGAAATTTTGACAACAGCAGAGAAGCCCGTTTTTCCTACACTATCCTGGGGGATAATTGAGCTGAGATTTCAACTCCCAGCTCAGGAACAAAAAATGGAACAAATGGCTTAAAGTGACTGCCAGAGAGAGAGAGAGAAAAAAAAAGTGTGCCAAAGATTGTGTTGTTTGTGATTAACGTGTTTCTGGAAGAGGCTGTGTGTGTAATCAGCAACCAGTGAAGTGTACACAACAAACTTGGCTGCTCAGATCAGCCTGGAGGAGAAAATCTGGAGCTAAAGCAAGAGTTTACACTGAAGTTGTTGCCATGGGGGGGGGAACATATTCTTTACGGAGTGAAAAAAACAAAACGTGATGGATTAACCCTTTCCGCACCCCTCCAAATCCCTCTGTGAGATTCTGCATCAAGTTCTGTTGCTAAGCAGCGTTTAGTGCCCTGAATTGAAGAAGCAGATCGTACAGGCTGTGTGGTTACATGACGGGTGGGGGTGGGTGTGTGTGTGTGTGGGGGGGGGGGCATGCTCGCCCTCCCTCCCCCGTGCCTCTGTACAGAGAGAGAGAGGGGGGGGGGGGGGGGGCGCTGGGTTGCCTTGCAGCGCTCAGCAGAATATCTCTCCACCAGCGGTGTAACGGCTGGAGTTTTCCACCAGCGGTTATCCAGCCACAGCGCCGCGTGTCTCTCCGCCCATCAGCGCCTGCCTCGCCACGCTGGGGCTTCAGAAGCGCGGTCCATCCGGGGGCCGATCGCTGCGCCGCCGCGCGTCACATTTCCTTAAAGGAAAAATGAAAAGAATGCAGATGGGGTGGGGCTTATCCCCTCAGTAAAAGATGCAAAGATCATCTGTTTGGACAAAATAGCTTTTCTACTCTGGGATGAGATATTTGGGCTTTTCAGGCTCTTTTTCTGCTGGTTTAGGTTGCTTTATCCCAGTGAGACCAGCACCAGTCTAAGTTAAAGACCCCCTTTGATGAACATCATGCTTTTGTATTTTTAACATCTGCTTGTGGCATTTATTCTGTTGATGGAAGACATATTTACAGGAAATTAAGCTAAAATCTCATTTCTGTGTATTTCTTTATTCAAATCGTTGTGAACAGGAGGGGACAATGCCGTTTGAAAAATAACTTTTTTCTGTTGTGCTCCATCCTGATGCATCCACTTGAAGACAAACTGATCCACGTACGCGTCGTTGTTTTCCTCGTCCGAGCTGAACCGCACGGCTGGACAGTGACAATATTGCTCGCCAGTTTTGTTGTGGGGTTGGGGGCTGTAAGCTATCAGCAGAGCGCGTAAGTAGAGAGCACCAAGTTAATGTGAAGAGATGAAGGGGAAAGGGGCGGGGTTGTTGCTCCGTGCCGCTCTGCAGAAACTATGTCCTAGAGAACGACAAGTTTAGAGTTGGTCTTTAATGTTGAGTTTAAGGCACTTTGTTAGCTGTGTGATAAGGTACTCCCTGCAATCATCCAGTTGGTGCAGACGATGCTTTTATTTCTTGTGCATAACTTTCCATTTATATCAAATGCTCCTTATATGTTTTGGTCTTTAGAGTTTAATACATAGAAAAAAAGAAAAATATACATTTGTGGACTGATGTGCCTTTATTTTATGAGGAACTTTTGCGTCTTTTTTGTTTCCACCACATTGGTAGCAGTTAGTTTGTATGTGGCCCATTCTAAACTAGTATCTTGGCTTTGTATTTGTTGATTTTTACGTCACATTTTAGCCCCAAAAAGGTTTTGTTTTTTTGTAATTATACTTTATTAACTTTTCAAGAAAAGAACACAACACAAACCAGCACAGCACAGCAGATATCTAATAGTAAAAGGTGAACACACAATATAGATTACGATAACATGTTGGGGGGTTTTCTTAAAACAGTTACTAAATACTTAGAAATACAAAATGTGAGCCTCTTTACAAAATAAATAAATAATTGGTTGTAAAAAATTATAAAAAAAATTTTTTACATTGAAATAATCAAACCAGCTTGTTTTAAAAGTTGCCTCCAGCTTCAATCTTCAAGTCTTGTTTGTATTTGTTATTTTCTCGGTTTCGTGTAGTCATGTTACTTACCGGTTTTTATTCTTTTTGGCTCGTTTGAAACCAGCTTTTTTTTTAGCGTTGTGTCATTTTAATTCAAAATAATTTATCAACAGAGATTGCTTGTTTTTTAGTGTAAAAAATTGGATAATTTCCTTATGAATAAATGAGCCTTGATTTGCTTTTGTTGCCACCTAGTGGAAACTCGGTATACTGGCCTGGCTCCGGCGGCTTTGGATTTCAAATATGCTTCAATGCGGAAACCTCTGGCTGTTCCCTGTAACTCCTGTGCGGTGTTTTTCCCCTGACCTTTATTCTTTGTGATGTCAAAAGGGAAAGCGGTGTCGCCCCACTGAGCCTGGCTGAAGTTCTGCTTCTTGTGTTTTTGAAGGAATCCCACAGACCGTGGAGTCCCACCAACACGGAGGGCATGAACACAAAGTGCCCACGAGACGACAACCTTCTGCCGCTCGTCATCCCCGTTTCTGTTCCGGTCCTGAAGCAGGAACCGTCATCTCCTGGACACGACGAGGCAGCTCTGGCTCCCAGCTGGACCCACGGGCCTGCCAATCCACAGGAGCTGGGCCGGCGGGATCACAAGCCGTCTGTGATCGTCACTCGGAGACGCTCCCTCAGGAATTCCTTATCTGAAGGCTCAGAGCCGGTGGGAACACGTTAACTTTCTTTCCTCCTAAAGTTTCACTTTTATTGAACATTTTATGGAACAATATTTGTCAAAATCATCCACCATTGATTTAAAAAAACAAGCGTGATGGGCCAATACCCCGTCATCTCCTCTGGTTTCACTGGAGCTGTAAATCCTCAACGCCCACCACTCTCCCTTCCCCCCACCATCCTCATCCTCCCTACCCCCATTTCAGTTGTGCTCACTTTTCTGCCTTTGCCTCCGTCATATGTGGGGGGATAGTTGAACTGGTTGCCCTGTCCCAGATCAGTCAGATTACTAGGATTTGGAGCGTCGAAAGTGTACATTATGTTCCATACAGATGAGTGTTTGGGTTCTGTCCTGCTCTAGATCAAACTTCTGTGTCCAAGCATTTAGTTTTGTTCCACACGGTTTGGAAAAAGGGAAAACAGAAGTTTTATTTCAATGCTTTTGTGTCCCAGAATGACGGTTTGGAGGGAGAAAAGGACGACGACGGCAAAAAGTCAAAGCGGCGGCCCCGGCCCGACCCGCTCTTCATCCCGCCGCCCAAACTCATCGCTCCGCCCGTCTATTCCAGCATCACCTCGTACCAAAGTCACCTGCGCTCTCCGGTCCGCCTCACCGATAACCCAGTCACGATGCCGCCCTACACGCCGCCGCCGATCCTTAGCCCTGTCCGCGAAGGCTCGGGCCTCTACTTTTCCACGTTCCTGTCATCCGTGGCAGCAAGCAGCGGCGGCCTGCCGCCGCCTGCAACCCCGAAGTCCGCCACACGCAGTTTGCTGCGTACCAGTGAGTAAAACAGAAAGAGGTGTCAGCAGTTGTGATCACTTGTCGTATCTTTACATCTGTGCCTTTGGTGCTATGATTTATAGGCAGCTGTGACATCACACCGCCGGTGCTGTCTGCTATGAGCGAGGCCACGCCTGTCAGCATCGAGCCGTAAGTTCCTCCATCACTCCGGTCATTTTAACATTAACTAATTAACCAATTATCCAAGACACTGCTGTAAGCTCTGCTGCGGCAGTTGACTGTATATGAGAACTGGACTGAGTGACCCCCTCCCACCTGGCCTTCCAAACAGGAAGTGGCTGCTGGCTCCAAGAAGCCAAAATCCCATAGCTATTACTAGTCCAGTCCTCATTTACATTCAGAGACCCAAAGTAAACCCAGTTCTTTACATCTAGAACTTTGTTTTTTGGTGCCGCTGTACATCTTTGTCTTTTGAGTCACAACTTGCATTTGGGGCTTGGAATCAAACACGCAACCTGATGTCGAAACAGAATGTCACCATCGCTGCTTTACATGTTTTCTCGCTGAAAATGTGCCGCTTGATTACCATAGTAACAGCAGCAATCCCCATGCTCAGATGGCGTCCTTTAAAAACAAATTAAATGGGGATTTAGTGGTTTTCACTGTTTCAGAAGAACAATAGAAAGGAGGCTAAAAAAAAAAAAAAAAAGCTTTTACAGTTTTAATTTTCAGGAGTTTTATTGGAAAAGTAGAAGACAGGAGGTCTCATTCGGTTAATAAGTAAGGCATGTTGGAGGAGCGGTAGATGCTTGACGCAGGTGTTCGAAAGTCACCTGACTCGGGTTTCCTGTGGAGCTGCTTCTCAGGCCGTTTGTCAGCTCCCTAGTAGTTGTCGTCTTGGTTGTGACTTCTCTCGTTTCAGGCAAAAAGGGAACAAATAAGCCCAACAGTCCCTTTTATGAAATGTTTTGAGATCAAATGTTTGATTAAAGGACAGCTTTTGTAAACGTTAAAGCCTCAGTATAACCCTCATGGATTTTTAAATCTATGCACTGAAGTGGAAAACCGTTTTGATGCCAGTTTTTATCACCTTTAGTATTTTTTGTTAAACCCTGCAATAATGTCTGACACATAGGTTTTTCTTGAGTGCTTTCCTTAGTGTCACAGGAAGACTCCAGTGTACTAAGTCAGCTATCTGATTAATCTGCAGCCTCATAACAGGGTCAGCTATCAAAATCAAACGGCTGCGATGGCCTCAAAAACATGCAGTTCAAACCAGATCTGCAAGAGTCTAAAGCCTGAATCTGCTGTACAGCTCCACGGGTTCTCTAAAATGTGGGTTAGACCCTCCTTTATTTTGGTTAGATCCCACTCGGAGCACATGTTGTGGAGGTCACGGGTCTGGCTGCTGCTTCAGTCACATGCCCGTCATGATAGGTATTCAGGATGTGTGAGAAGCTACAGCTTGCTTGGGGTCCTCAGCAGAGGCTTGGAGGAGGAGCCTGATCTGCAAGGGCATTTTTCTCTGAGTTTACGGTCTAAAGTGGCAAACTAAAGATTTGAGCACACGGGTGAAGACCTCACATTGAATGATGTTTGCCGAGCGGCGGCCCACCTTCACATACTTGATTTGATTTGCAATCAAAGCAAAGGTTAATGCACAAAACAATACAGTCAGCAGTTATACATCCGTACAGAGATGTTTAAAATTTGGGATAATTAGATATTAAAAAGACCATACTTGGCTCATTATAGAGCAAACCTGCTGCCAAAAGAGTATTTGTTGACTTGGCTTTTGTATCTGTTTGAAAAAGAACTGATTCAAAGAACCACTCTTATAAAAATGGTGTTCTTGTAGCATTTTTCTAATAATGGAGGACCTATATAAAGTAAATTGAGCTTTTCTGAGTATTTCTTTGTCCAAATTGTGGAAAAGGACCATATTTGTTACGATGGGCAGACCAGCAGCTCCCTGCTCTAAACTTTCTGCAACGGGGAGGGGAAAGGGGGATGGGGTTGCTCCTTGCCCACAATTCAAAGACAAATTTCATGATTTACTGCTGCTCTGCAGAAATTATGTCCTAGATTAATTAAAAGACCATTGGGAATGCTTTGAAAATAAATCAAAAGATGATGGGAGTGGGATTTAGAATAAAAGTGTGGATGGAAGTAATGAAGTAACTCAATGTTTGAAAGGTGACTTCTTATAATTTAGCTCAGAAAACATCCGTAAAGTTAGGAACAATGCTCAAAAACGAGCCTTGCATGTAAACACTCTCTGACAGCTGGATGTGTTTGGCGTGTTGAGCGGCGCTGGGTGTGTGTTTGGAGTTGCATCACCGCAGAGACCTGCAGGAGTGGGAGAGAGGGGTGTTGGTTTACGGAGGCCAGCTGCCCACCCGCCAGAGAGCCTTCCCATAAATTCTGCTCTCAGTTCGGTTGCAGAAGCAGCCCACCTTTCTGCAGAAAAGCTGCCAGAAATCCCAGAAACTGAGCTGCAAAGACGGATGGGAAGAGGAGGGAGGGATCCTTGCATTTTCTTGGTTTCTTGGTTGAAGTTTACCCCTTAAAGTCCCACTCTGATCATCTTCTGACCAATTCCAAAGCGTTCCCAGTGGTCTTTTAATGACGATTATGCTCTAAAACCCTGATGTTTTCTAGGAAATAGTTTCTGCAGAGTGGCAGGAATTCATTATAAATTTACCTCTGAGTTGTGGGTGTCATGGAGCAACCCCGCCCCCCCTTCCCGTCATCCATAACTGAGAGCTCTGATTTAAGCAGATCAGGGAGCTTGTGACCCACCCAGCATATTTTCTACCTCACAAAAAATAAAAATTTTCAAACAGCATTTTTTTCATCCTGATTCACAAAGATTTGAATAAAGAAATACTCAGAAATGCAATTTTGAGCTTAAATTTTTAATATATATCCTCCAACATGAGAAAAATGCCACAAGAACATGTTATAAACATCAAAACATCGTTTTCATTGGAGATGGTCTTTAATCTCTGAGAGGAAAATGGACATTAACGCCTTTTTTCCACCTGACTGCAATTGAAAGTGTATTCTTTATTTACAGTTCAGCCATTTATTGAGTGGACGCTGTTAAATGGCGCCACACTTTTGACTCGGCGACTGTGAAATGCGGCAGCATCAGTCGTATCGAACGGTCTCTGAGTTTCTGCTCTGAAGAGGATCAAAGCAGAACAGGCCTTTCGTGTCTTTCCTAACACGGCTGTTCCTTCCAGACGGATCAATATCGGATCTCGGTACCAGGCAGAGATTCCAGAGCTGAGACTGAGATCCGACGCCGAGCTGGATCAGCATCGGGCCGAGCTGGTTTGGGCTCCACTGAGTGCTTTGGAGGAGAAACCCGACTTCAAGCAGAAAGGTCTGAAAAACACCGACTTGGACTGAACCATTATCAGAAACTGGGAGATCTCCAGCATAGTCCTGAAATTTCCTGATCTCATCACTCTACCAATCCTATCCGACAGTGGAAGACCTCATGCACCTGGCCTGCTCCAGTGTTTTGTTTGGGGGGGGCACCAACCAGGAGTTAGCTCACCATTGTCTGCACCAGTGTGAAGGGGACATAATGGTGAGTTGGACAGAACAATCCATATTGTGCAGGTATTCCCACAAAGACTCCCAACATGTTCAGATTTTCCTTTTGTCCCTGGACGCCCACCTTCCTGATCCAGAAGATAATTTTTTCTAAAGTTCTGACCATTGACTGTAAAAACAATGGACAGCTCAACCCCTCCCTTCTCGTGCTCCCAAATAGGAAGTACCTTTGTGTACCGGGCGCCGCCATGTTGAAACCAGTCGACAGCGATTGGCCCGAGTCGCACTGAGTCATCGTATCTATGGCAGTTACTGTCACCATCGCCATAGATACGATGACTCGGAGCGACTCGGACCAATCACTGTCGACTGGTTTCAACATGGCGGCGCTCGTGTCAGGAAAAAACGGCGAGGGGTTTTGCCTCATTTCGCCAGGTGAGAAACTTTTTTTGGGTTCGTCTTTGTTTTTACAGTCTACAGCAGTGTTTTTCAACCAGTGTGCCGCGGCACACTATTGTGCCGTGGGAGATGGTCAAGTGTGCCGTGGGAAATTGCCCTCATTAACTGAAAAATTAAACATTTCCCATCTCCAGGATTTCAGCTCTGTGTTCATCCAAACAGGCCCTGATAAAACACTGAGGAGTTAGGAATATAAAAGATCGTAAAATACTTTTTCTTTGCGTTTATTTTATTTCATTAAAGACATTTTGATAAGAATGACAGTACCGCGATTCAGCTGCAACTCCGGCTGTATTTTGGAAAAGTCCCGTCCTTTTAACTGTCTCCACCAATCATTCTTGGGGAGCTTAATCACATGTCATCGGTCTGACCAATCAGAAGTGGTTAAAGTCTTCACTTCCTTGTCCCGATTTAGCTCGTAAACTCGCTCAGTTCTAACAAAAATACCAGCTAAAGCTCGTCTTTATCGGTGCAGCTTTCCACAGAATCCGATGTCAGACCGTGGAACAAGTGAACAAAACAAGGAAGCTCAGAGACGCGATCTCCGCCGGCCGTTTAATGCACTACATCTCCCATGATGCATTGGGTTGTGAGAGTGACAGCGCTCAAGGAGATCTGTTGTTAAACGTCTTGAAATCAATGAACACACATCAAACTGTTTTTACATCTTCTAACTTAACTTTTATTGCATCTTTTAGAAAAAAACAGCTGCAGTTTCAAGCTTTTTCTGCCACAATTATCTCAAAAATGCATGTGAGATTGTGGAGGGGCTGTAGATCAATACAGACTGAGCTTCTCCGTTTTTTTTGATTTTTTTTAAATTTTTGGATCCTGGTGTGCCGCGGGATTTTTTTTAAGGTTAAAGTGTGCCGTGGCTCAGAAAAGGTTGAAAAACACTGGTCTACAGGTCTGACCTGTGAAAAGGGACTTTTATTTTGTCTGTTTACAACAAAAAGTCCCTTACATCCACACTTCTCCTGATTGACAGCTGAAACCTGTCTTTTTTTTTTACCCTGTGGGGGGGGGTATCTCTCAGGGAGCAATCTTAGGGGCGGTTTCCAACTGGTTTCATATTCATAACGTACAGCTGCTACAGAATCATCTAGGGCCGTTGTACCCCTTCACTGGAGCAGCTGAGCCTTGCTCAAGGGCAGCTTAAGGGTGGGACAAACACTGCTGGGCCTCTGCCCCGCCCAACTTTTATCCTGCCGGCAGATTTTGGCAGCTATTAAGATGCATGAAAGAAAAAGCTGTTGTGGTACCAGACATAACGCCTCCCTCATGAGTATGTGGGAATATAGATGATAGACGGACAGATTCTGACTTGTAAAATCTAAAAAATACAAATTCACATTTCATTAATTAAGATGAAAAGGTTACATCTGAAAGCTAATCTAATCAGAACTAGTCAAATAAAGAAATGAGTTTTCTATATGATAATAATAAAAATAATAATACATTTTATTTAGAAAGAAATGCGCTTTACATTTTGAAAAAAATCTCAACGTGCTACATTATAGAACAGCAATAAAAACAGTTAACAAATAAGAATGACAAAAAGGAATGTCTTTGAGCCTTTTGTAAAGCTGTCGAGGCTTTGTGGGGCTCTGAGGGATTCGGGGAGGTTGTTCCAGAGTCGAGGAGCAGCAGCCTGAAAGGCTCTGTCCCCCACTGTGGTCAGCCTGGTCCGTGGTTGGTGAAGGCAATGAGTGACGTTTGAGCGCAGGAGGCATGAAGTGGCGTGCGGGGAAGGGAGCTCACTAAGGTAGGCAGGGGCAGTTCCATGGATGCATTGGTAGGTGAGGAGACAGAGTTTTGTAATGAATTCTGTAACGGATGGGCAGTGAAGTGACTGAAGAACAGGAGTGATGTGGTCAGGACCATGGCAGCGCAGTTTTAAATGTGCTGGAGCTTTTCCAGGCTCCTGCCAGGAATCTCAACAAGGAGAGCATCGCAGTAGTCCAGTCTGGAGGAGATATACTGTAGATTCACAATAATAAAGGTTTTTTTCCCCTACTATGAAAGCCAAAGTTTTTCAGTTATAATATAAAAACCTTTGGAAAAAAATCACATATATCTGAGAATTTCTCTTTTTCTTTCACTTTTGGGTGATAAATGCAATATGTTTTAGTTGAAATTCTGGTTAAATGAATGCATTTAAGCAAAATAAATTATGTAAATTGATCAAAACTTTGTTATTATCAGCTTGTGAACAAAAGCTATTAATAAGATAGGTATTAATAAGAAATAAAGTGTGATGGACAGTTTGTATGGTAGTGAAAAACAGTAAAAGTATTGAGTCATTTCTTGTGTGCAGAAACGTTTTTTTGTTTTCTTTTCTGTTGATCTCTGGCTGATTTCTGAGCGGAAATGACTGATCTGCAGAATTTCACTGCGCTCTGTTCTGAAACTGCGGCGGGTCTGAGATGACTGTGTCTGTAACAGTTACAGTTTAGGTTTTCAGCAGTGAGAAGCTGCTGCATGCACGGCCACAGCGCATGGAAAACCTCTGGCTTTTTTTATCAGCCACAAGATCACCTTTAGTTAATTATGACAATATCATCATAAATGTGTGTATATATATATATATACACACACACACACACACATAAATGTAGTCTGATTGGGATTTTTTTTAAAGCTCAAAGCTTTTCATTTCATTTTTTAAGATGAATAGCAATGAATTAGGCTACTTTTTTTGAGTGTTATTGCAACACTTTGGAGGCTTATATAAAGAATATAACTGTGGATTCAGCTACTCTCCCACATCCCAACAGACTTCTAAAGTGGGATCCTACTTTTGTCGGCTTTAACAGGTTCAGACAGCTACAGGATTATCCTAAAAAACCTAAATAAGCGGGTTGTTTAAATGGAAGAAACTGAAAAAAACCTTATAACCGTTTAATAAATCTCAGTATTTATGGATCTGATGAGAATTTCATGGGCATCGATCAAAATCAGTTATTTTTTAGTGGTTTTAGTGATTATGTACAGAAAGTATTAAAAGGACAATTATGCAAAAAGTGCAGCAAACACAAAGAACAAACAAAGAAGCTGCAACCATCATGACCATCAGGATAGATAAAAATCAAAGATAGAAGCAGAAACTCTCATGAGTTTACTCTAAAGTAAAAATAGATTATTGTGTAAAAGTAATGCGTCTTCTAGCGTATGTGGACAGATTTTTAGGTATAGATGCAAACTGTAAACAGATGGTTTTAAAGTCCAAATTCAAAACATTTGATTTTGAGTTCACCTCATGTCTCTTGTGTGATTTATACATATATATATATATATATATATATATATATATATATATATATATATATATATATATATATATATATATATATATTTAATTTGCATTAAAGCTGAATAAGTGACCAGCACGAGAACGTCTGAAAATGAAAACACTGTCATGAGGATTTTGATTACATTTTGCATTTCAGATTTTCTTCAATCATTCATGCTGAGCTTTAACGTCCCGCTCCGATCATCTTCTGATCCATTCTCAAAGCGTTCCCAGCGGTCTTTTAATCATGATGATGCCGTTTTTGGCCAAAACCTAAAAAACGGTTGATTTCTAGGACATAGTTTCTGCAGAGCGGCTGGAATTCATAAGAAATTAGCCTCAGAGTTGTAGGCAGGACTGTTGGAGCGGAATTAAGCCTGCCCTCATTTCCCATCATCGCTTTGTTTACACTCTCTCCCGCTAGCTGACAGCCCCGCCCTAACATTACCGGTTCAACAAAAATGGCGAGCAACATTTCTGCCATCTAGCCGTACAGTTTAGTTGCAGCTTGGACGAGGAAAACAGAGACGTGCAGGGATGTAGTTGTCTGGAAGTGGATGCATCAGAATGGAGCGCAGCAGGAAGCTTGTGGCCCACTGATTGTAGCAGCAGCTGCAAGCTTTTTCAAACTGTGTTTTTTTATTTGCTCCTGATTCACAACCATTTGAATGAAGAAATAATCAGAAACGCAGTTTTGATCTTAATTTTCTTTAATTATGTCCTCCATCCTCAGAAAAATGTCCCAAAAACATGTTAAAAACACCATTTTCATTGGAGTGGGTCTTTAAAGATTGCACAAAGTTGCAAGATTTTTTTCATTTTACTAATCAATAATTTTGTCATAGAAACCTCAAAACAACATAAATGATGTGCATGTGTTTGCAAGCTTTGTTTTTATTTTCCTTGGTTTGAGCTTCATCCAAACTCCATAAGGAATTAGACGGCAGCATTTAGGAAGCTTTGAGGGTCCTGCTGGTGAAGATTTGAGGCCCCGGCGACCAGGACTGGTCCAGCGTCGTCTAGGAAACCACAAGACGGTTTGGTGGGGGCTGTCAAAGCGCCCACTCTCTGCAGCAGTCCGGCTCAAACGGCATAATTCATGCACAGTTGGATGGCTCCTCTCAAAGAGCACAAGTTAACTCTCACTCCGACTTTTGCCGAGCGATTCTATTCGTATTGAAGAGAAGGAATGAGAGACGGGCGATTATCTCACCAGAATGTGCATGAGTCATTGTTTGGCTCGGTTTTTTAAGGGTAGAAAGCAGAACTGGAGCAGTTTGAAGGACTTGATTCTGTTTATGTGCAGCTGCTGCTGCTTTAAGGGTCAAATAAAACAGGACCTTTGTATTTTTTTTTTCTTCTTTTCAGGCGGCTTTGTCCATGCTGTTGCTGAAGAATCCAATCTTCCCCAGGTCGCATCACCTGTCCAGGTACCATTACTCGGGTAAGTGGCGCCTCACATGTTCTGCGTGAGGTTTAGAAAGTCCGAGTCGTTCCTCAAAGCAGCAGCTGCAGCAGCAGTGGTGCGAGCCTGGCGTCCTGGATGACTGGAGGCTTGTCTGGGTCAGTTTGAAGGTGGGGTGGGGGGGTTACAGCATGTGCCTAATCCCAGGGAGAAGACAGGAGACCCATTGTTTATGCAGTGCGTGTGGTTTAAAGGACAGGGGGTGGGACTCATCTACTAAAAGTTTTTATGGGTTGGAGAGGCTCGGCAAGTTTCTGCTTTTTTTTTTTTTTTTTTTTTTTTTTTGCCACAAAAGGATTCTCTCTTTCGTGACGCGCGAGTCTGTAAGTCTGCACTCATGCCTCTGCAGGATCAGACAGCTGGACGGCAGCTGAGAGGCGCCAGTTCAACAAAGGCATCGGCACATACAAGAAGGACTTCTTCATGGTGCAGAAACAGGTACGAGTGGCAGAGGAGGAGACCTTCCACAGCAAATAGAAATTTTAGTTTCTATAGGTGGAGAGAAGCAAAATGCAGGTGCTGCACGGCTGTCTTTGTAGATCCCATAGTTGTTTGTTTGTTTTATTGCTAATTTTCTGGGAAATTGGAATAATTCGTTTCTACAGGACATATCTAATAACTTATTCTCATCTGCAGTAAAGTTTTTTCTGCTAATAAAATAAGATCAACTTCTTTAGAGCCGACTATCTCACTGCTTAACAAATTTAAATAAAGATTCTTTAAAGAGAGAAAAAAAATCATAGTTTGTTTGCTTTTGTAATTCATTTTGGTAATTATTGATTTTCTTAAGATAAATAACTGATCAAAATTTCATGTGTCATCAAGTCCTGTAATGTCACGACTAATTATCCTAAGTTTGATTTCTCTGTGTATAGATGAATTTCTGATTTCTGCTGTTTGATTAGTTTGTTGTTATTTTTGTTTGGATTGCTTGAATTCAACCATTTCCAAATCCAAACCATAAATAGTCTGAGAGGCTCAAATACGTTTGTGAAAGCCACAAATGCTAAACTCCCCTATATTTCCACAAAAAGGACATCAGATGTGGAATAACTGCAGGAAAGATTCAGATGTTAATCTATTAATTCAATTCAATTCAATTCAATTTTATTTGTATAGCCCAAAATCACAACAACAGTCGTCTCGATGGGCTTCGAAGTAAAACATGAAATCAAAAGGATCACGAATACAAAGAGTTCAATAGAAAAATACTAAAATGAACTAACAAACTGACTAAGCTATACTGGCATCCCTGCCCTTAGACCCCCCTTCGCGGTAAGGAAAAACTCCCAAAAAAAACGGATTCCGGAAAAAACGAAGAAACCTCAGGGGTGCCCACATGAAGGAGGGATCCTCCCCCAGGACGGACAGGCGATTTACCAGAAATCTTAGAGAAGAATTAACTTATCTAAATCTACAACTACATATATAAAAGTCCAGCAGACGAGCTTCATCCAGCCGTGGTTATCGGGACAGTCAAAGGCGCGAGTCGAGCCGGAGACAGGAACCACAGCCAGGTGTAGGAGCAGGAGCAGAGACGAGGTACTCGGTCAGGTACAGAGCAGAGACGAGCCAGAGATGAGCCAGAGGCAGGATCCACAGCCAGGTGTAGGAGCAGGAGCGAAGGCGAGGTAAACGGTCAGGAACTGGAGCACGGATGAGCCAACTGGAGTCTGGAAGCACTCCCACTCCCCAGGACGGGAGAGGAAAAGAGGGACAATACATGAATCGCACTGCACCAAACAGAGGCATGGAGAACTAAATGATAAATTATGATCAAGAATAGAGGAGAGGAAGGGTAGAAGTAAAAAAGGAAAGAGGACAGAACCCCAGTGTACCATAGTTACCCCAGCTTCAACTTCTAGCAGCCTTTTAAAAGAAATAGTTATTATTAAGTTTAATTTAAACAAACTAAAATTAAGTTAAATAATCTCTGAATACTAACTAGTCTGACAATAAGCCTGTCCAAAGAGGAATGTTTTCAGTCTAGCTTTGAATGTAGAAACTGAGTCGGCCTCTCTTATATGAGCTGGGAGTTTATTCCATAAGACAGGGGCTTGGTGGCTAAACGCTCTACCTCCAACCGTACTTTTACTAATTCTAGGAACCACAAGCAGTCCTGCATTTTGCGAGCGAAGTGTTCTCATTGGATGGTAAGGGACTATGAGGTCCTTAATATAGGACGGGGCCATTCCATGTAAGGCCTTATAGGTTAACAGGAGGATCTTGAACTTAATTCTAGAATCAACTGGGAGCCAATGGAGCGAAACTAACACAGGAGTGATGTGATCTCTTCTGCTGGTTCCAGCTAACAATCTAGCAGCTGCGTTCTGAACAAGCTGGAGACTTCTTAAGGAACTCTTAGGACACGCTGCTAACAAGGAGTTACAGTAATCCAGCCTCGACGTAACAAATGCATGGATGAGTTTTTCAGCATCACTCTTAGAAAGTATATTTCTGATCTTAGCAATATTCCGCAGGTGAAAAAAGGCAGTTCTACACGCCTGAGATATATGAGCCTTAAATGATAAATCCTGGTCAAGTAAAACCCCAAGGTTTCTAACTGTGGAATTGGGGGCTATACTTATACCATCCAGGGAGACTATCTGAGCAGACAGAGCATCTCTGAGGTTTTTAGGACCAAGTATAATGACCTCAGTTTTTTCTGGGTTCAAGAGGAGGTAATTAATTGTCATCCAGGTCTTGATGTCACTGATGCAGGCGTTCAGTTTCTCTATCTGGTCATTCTGGTCAGGCTTCATGGATAAATCAGGGCGGCCGTGGTGCAGCGGTAGGGCGGTCGTCCCATGATCGTAAGGTTGCAGGTTCGATTCCCGCCTTGCACGCCCATGAGTCGAAGTGTCCTTGGGCAAGACACTGAACCCCACCTTGCCTCTGGTGGTAGGCGGGCGCCTGTGTTTGGCAGCGGAGCGACCACCAGTGTGTGACTGTGTGTGTGAATGTGTGTGTGACTGGGTGAATGGGTCTGTGACTGTAAAGCGCTTTGTCCTTGTAGGAAGAAAGGCGCTATATAAGTATACGCCATTTACCAAATACAACTGCGTATCGTCGGCATAACAATGAAAATTAATGCTGTGTTTCCTGATTATGTTTCCTAGGGGTAACATATAAAGCGTAAACAGGATCGGTCCCAAGACTGAGCCCTGTGGGACTCCATAGTTGACTCGAGTGCACTGAGAGGAATGGCCATTTACATTAACGAACTGATACCTATCAGACAGATAGGATTTAAACCACTGGAGAGCAGATCCTCTGATCCCTATGTCCTGCTCTAATCTATGGAGTAAAATACCGTGGTCGATAGTGTCAAAGGCAGCACTGAGGTCCAACAGGACCAGAATAGAAAGTAGTCCCTTTTCTGAGGCCAATAACAAGTCATTAGAGACTCTAACTAGTGCAGTTTCCGTACTGTGGTGAGGTCTAAACCCCGACTGAAAGTCTTCAAAGTGGCTGTTGTCCTGTAGGTGGCAGTAAAGCTGCTTAACTACAACTCTTTCTAGGATTTTAGAAATAAAGGGCAGGTTTGATATCGGTCTATAGTTGGCCAAGATGCTAGGATCCAAACTGGGCTTTTTCAGAAGAGGTTTAACAACTGCATATTTAAAAGACTGTGGCACGTAACCCGTTTCCAGAGAGGCATTTATCATTGTTAATATGGGATCATTAATTAGGGGAAAAGTTTCTTTAAAAAGTCTAGTGGGAATTGGGTCTAACAGACACGTTGAGGATTTGGAGGACGTAATAATTGATGTTATTTCCGCTTGATCCACAGCAGTGAAGCAGTCTAATGTTACAGAGGTTTCTATGGATGCCTCCATTTCTACCGCTTCAGCCTGTTCTGGGCTGATAGTAGGAATAACTTGATTTAACTTATGTCTAATATTTGAGATTTTACTATCGAAAAATGTAAGAAAATCATCAGAGCTGAGAGAAACAGGAACATGTGGTTCTACTGAGCTCTGACTGCGAGTTAATTTAGCTATAGTGCTAAAAAGAAATCTTGGATTGTTTCCATTCTCTGATATTAAGGTTGAATAGTACTGGCTTCTAGCTCTACGCAGAGCTTTTTTATAATTTAATAGGCTATGTTTCCAGATATGTTTCCAGATATCCAGAGAAACATTCAGAATAAAAGACAGAATAAACCAACAAGATTCATTAAAAGGTACTTTTTAAAAAACATTTTGAATTAACTGTTTAAGTGTTTATTTCTTGTAAAAATACTTTTTGTATAAATTTAATTGGGATTTAATGAAAAAAGGGGCCTGGACTTGATAAATTGTTCATCCTAAACCCTTTTCAAACTTTGCATATTGTCATTTATTGTCATATTTCTGTTTATGGTGTTTAGTTTATCTTATCTGTCCAAAAAGTTAAAGTGAACACCTGGTTTGCAGGTAACCACCAAGACGGTAGCGCAGTGCGTGGAGTTCTACTACTCCTTTAAGAAACAGGTGAAGATCGGTCGCAGCGGGACGCTGGTTTACGGCGTGTCCGAGCCCCCGGAGAGCCGGACCACTGCTGAGGAGCTGGACCTCAAGGTCAGACCCAGCGAATATTCCAAACATCCATGTTTTCTCAAGAAAACAAAAGGCTAGAGTCACTTTCCACTTTAACAAAAAAAATCACCAGGAAGAAGGAAAAAGTCACATTTTGTTGTTTAAATAATCAGGGAGCCTTCTCTTCCAGAGAAATGCGTCTCAGGAACTGTGCTTGTGGGTCAGCAGGGCCCTCACAGACTGGAGCCGCAGCCGGAGGAGGACAGCAGGAAGTGGGAAGGTTCGCCTGACAGGAAGCTGGACGTCTGTCCCACCGGGGTGACCCACTCGCTGCAGCCTGCAGAGAACGTGAGTCCTCAAGAGTCGTGGAGGAACAAAAAGATTTTTCTGGTTATTAGAATACTGCCATTTCTTTTCTTTTTTTTTTTCTTTTTCTCTGGTGTTTTTTCACATTTGAATGGTCAGAATAAAAATACATTCAAATAAAAAAAAGGAAGGAAGCTTAATAATTATAATTTTCAGTTAGTTAAACTTTCCAAACCAGCCTGGAATAATCGGAAAATTCTACACAAAATCCTAGATAAACTGGTGAAACGAGGCCAAAAAATTTTGAGTTAAGAAATAAAGGAAGAAAATATCTGTCCAAGTAAAGGCCAATTAAAGATCTGCAATCTTTAACGCTAGAAGAGCCATTCAGGACAGTTTCTTAAAGACCAAAACCCAGCGAGAGACGTAAAATCCCACTTTATGTTTACATAAATAAACGTTTTTGTGGCCGTTTTCTGTTTAAAAAAATGCCTGTTTCAAATATTTACAGTAATTGAATGATAACGGGGTTATACTTTTCTATGTATGACAGCTTCTTTCACTTTTGTCATTATTAATATTATCAGGATTCCTTTCAAAATAAAAGACACCCAGTGTCAAAGAAGATCCTCCCGCTTCAGCAGGTTGACTTGAATGAAAAATGGGAAAATGGACAGTAGATGCAAACATTTACCATCCTTTTGCTCAGTTACCTGACATGATAAAAGTATAAACAGAAAGGAAAAAACTTGATTGACTAAAAGTAATTAGCCAAATTGAACCCTAATCCTTACCGATTATTTATTCAAATTATTTTTATTTTATTTATTTTTTTCAAAACCAAAGAGCCACATTAGAGAGACGAAGCCGGAGCTGCATGAGGCTCCGGGGCCTCAGGTTGCAGACCCCTGATGTAGAACAGATGAGAAAGAGTTTGACATATTGCCGTCTGGAATACAGTGTTCCCTTGCTATATTGTGGTGTGCCTTTCCTGGTCATGCTGATTTTTTTTTTCCTGTGCAGTTTTGCATACAATTTTATTTTTTATTTTTTTTTAGCAGTACGTTGTGTTGTCAATCAATTTCCTCTGTGCCGTGTCTCCTGTACTGAATGCACTCTCAGTTTGGCAAATCTATTTAAATCTTTGTGAAACGTCTGTCTGAAAAAGTGTGTAGTGAAGAGTTTTACAGCCGTAATCCTACTATGCGGATTATTATTTTTAGAACCTAACTCTTTCGAATAATGAGGGAACACTGTCCAGGCCCTGGACCTGGAACTTACTAGAAATAACCAAGTGATGAAAATGACTCTTAAAACACAACAGGGATTCATCTAGGAAGTCCAAACCGAAGCGTTTACATGGCTCTGCAAGACTCTGGATGGCTCTGCATGGCTCTGTATGGCTCTGCATGGCTCTGCATGGCTCTGCATGGCTCTGCATGGCTCTGCATGGCCTGCATGGCTCTGCATGGCTGTGCATGGCCTGCATGGCTCTGCATGGCTCTGTATGGCTCTGCATGGCTCTGCATGGCTCTGCATGGCTGTGCATGGCTGTGCATGGCCTGCATGGCTCTGCATGGCCTGCATGGCTCTGCATGGCTGTGCATGGCCTGCATGGGTCTGCATGGCTCTGCATGGCTGTGTATGGCTCTGCATGGCCTGCATGGCTCTGCATGGCTCTGCATGGCTCTACATGGCTCTACATGGCTCTGCATGGCTCTGTATGGCTCTGCATGGCTCTGCATGGCTCTGCATGGCTGTGCATGGCTGTGCATGGCCTGCATGGCTCTGCATGGCTGTGCATGGCCTGCATGGGTCTGCATGGCTCTGCATGGCTGTGTATGGCTCTGCATGCACGGCTGCAGTGTTTGCATTGTGTTCCCTGCAGCTGCTTGTGTCCTTATCGTTGGTTAAAAATGTTCAGTAGCGACAGAAATGGGATAAAAACAGCTTGACTGCTTCGTCCTGCTGTTTCATATTCATGCAGACGCTTTTTTCAAAGCCGTTGGGTTCCGTTGGCCCCTAACAACCAAGTGTCGGTGCCGCTCTGTAACACTGGATTCACAGGACGACCAGGCAAATGGGTGAAAAGATGCACCTTTGTTCCACTAAAGTAGATTTATTACTTTTGTGAAGCCCCGACCACCTCATTTAGTCTGTTTAATCTGTTTTTCATTGTTAAGTGACCCATTTGCAAACCAACAAAGTGATCTTGCCTCCGTTTACTAATACTTTACATTTGATTCTTTATGTTTGCCTCAGAAGTTGAGAACTGAAACATTGTTGTGTGCTTTTTTTTTAACCTTTTTTACTTTTCAAGCTGAATATCAGGCCATGAGAGGCTGTGTTGTTGTTGTTGTTCAGCCTCCTGGTTGGGAAACCGTTCTTGGTTTCTTCACACTTGTCCTTTTGAACTCCAGACGTGGCACACATGTGCTCGGTTTGCTGCCCCCTTCTGGACTGTCAGAGGAAACGCCTTCCATTATGATCGGCTCCAGGATGTCCGTCAGCATGACTCCACAAAGAGTCCATTGGTTATTGCTGCTCATGCGTTGTGTGCAGAGGTGCACGCTAACGGGCGCTCGTCTGCACGCCCCCTACAGGGTTTTGCCTCAAAAGTCTTCACACCTCTGCTTGTTTGTGTGCAGTCTGGTTTGGTCTTCATCATGAAGAGCCAGGAGCATGTGGCCAGAGACCAGCCGCTGTCCAGGGTCATCCATCCATCTCCCCTCAACGCCAAGCCGCGTTATGACGTCACGCCGCGACGCTCCAGCCCCTCTGCGGGCAACCAAGTGCTCGCCGGTCAGGAGGGGGAATTCCCCTGCAAGAAGTGCGGCAGGTCAGTCCCTCCAACACAACGCCGTTTACGCAGCAGCTTTTTCCGCCGTCACCTGAAAGTTGAGGCACGAAAGCCCACTTGGAATATAAATCAGTAAACAGACGAGCGTCTGATAGAGAAAGCCTTCTGTCATGGTTTCAGCTGAAAAACGGCTCGTCCTGCCAACTGTGTCCTAGCAACAGGAAGTCGGATGAGGCAGAGCGCGGCGCTCATCAATGAAAGTCAGCCTGGTGACTTGAAATGAGCCGCATGCTGCGCTTTTCTTTAGACGGAATCCAGTTTCAGGAAAAGGTGTGAAAGCTGAGTTAACACGCCAAGCCGAGATTTTCACGCTTTTTCAGCACATTTTAACTCCTTCATCACTTTGACGACTTAAATCAGGCCAGTTTCAGGTTTACTCAGCGGTTTCCGGACTTCCCGGAAGTTTTTATTTTTCCAATTTAAAACATTTTTTAGTACTTAGAAGTTCAATGTCTGTTGAAAATCACAACATATAGATGAAATATTGTCCACTGTTCTGCATTTAGCAGGTAAACAACATTTTATATCATAAAAAAAGGTAAATCCTAGTATTTACTTTATTTTTTATTAATTCAGACAAATTCAGCCTTTAACTCTGCAGTTTTAGCAGCTATATAGCAAAAGTCAACATTCTTAAATTTTCTTCCATTTAATTTTTTAGTAGTGTTGCAGAATCGTTATGTATTATAATAGTATTTTTTACTTTTATGTTATTTAAATTCTTTTGTCCTTTTATATGTTACGGTTTTAGATTTATCCTGCAAAGTTATTTGATTTTATTTAATTAAGTTTTGAAAATAATTTTATGAAGTATTGTATTTTGACAGACAAAAATTGGAGACATTTGGTTAAATATAATTGAGTAAAAAAACGATCCAAACTACGACAGATCCTGCTGATCTGAAGGATTGACGGACTCCTCCTCCGCTCTGCAGGGTTTTCTACAAGGTGAAGAGCCGCAGCGCCCACATGAAGAGCCACGCCGAGCAGGAGAAGAAGGCGGCGGCTCTGCGGCAGAAAGAAGCCGAGGAGCGGGCGGCGGCCTTCCTGGCTGCGGGGCACCAGAACGGAAAGCAGCTGAGCAGGACCAATGAGGACTTTTCAGGCGGCGAGGACGAGGAGGACTGGCACTTGGAGGAAGGTCGTAGACACTGACGGGTTTGTGCAGAAATCTCTCCAGTGGAACGCCCGTTTCCCTGGGCAACACAAACTCTTTTACCCCCCGGAAGCTTTTGGACTGTGGGAGTTTCCATTTTTGTA
Source organism: Oryzias latipes (assembly GCF_053564925.1). Classification (NCBI taxonomy): domain Eukaryota; kingdom Metazoa; phylum Chordata; class Actinopteri; order Beloniformes; family Adrianichthyidae; genus Oryzias; species Oryzias latipes. The sequence goes on from NC_136258.1 coordinate 25,905,570, forward strand.
ATCGTTGAACTTTTCGCAGACGTCCCCTTTACTCTGCCTGAAAAGCTGTTCTGGTTTCCTCTCTCGGTCACAGGGCTCACTGAAACAAAAGCCATGCCGCTTCCTCCGGCTGCCGCGCGCCTCTTTCCTCAGCACTTTGAGCTCTCTGAGTTTTTTTGTGTGAAGTCTCGGACGAGCCACGCGTCTCTTTTTTGTCCCAGCTGTCAAACGCAGACGGATGCGGCGGCGGTGACCATAAGGCCACGCTGCTGCTGCTGCGTTCTGCGCTCCGAGACAAACGGACGACAGCAAACAAGCCGCCCGCTGCCAAAGGAGCTTTTTTTCTGACGCATGAAATGTTTATTTGGGCTTTACTTCTGTGAACCCCCCCTCACATGAGCTCCCATCACAGTTCCTCATCCTTCCTGTTTATGCCTTGGATGTTTTGGTGTTTTTTTTTATCTCGGAATGACAATCAATTTTACACACTTGGTGTTTTCCTTTTGTTAAACTGAACATACATATATATGTAAAGACACACACAAACATTTGTTACTCTGTCTTTTGTGTGGTTCTATCTGGTTATTGTTCATTAGTGAATATTCCTGTTGGTGGTTTTATTAATATTATTATATCCTGGTTTTGGCTGCAATTTTATTTTATGCTTTTTTGTTTAATTTAAAAACAGAGTTAATGCTAGATGCTGCCTGTTTAGAACTGTGACAGTTAATATTGTTATTGTTGTTGATAATATTTTTGGAGGCGGCCAGAATGAAGAAAAAGCAGAATATGTGCAATAGAACAAGTTGGATTTCCCCCCCCACACACACCCGTTTATGATTGGCCTGGTCCTTCAACCCCCCCCCAGCTGTCAATCAGCTGTTGTGGAAGCCTTTAAGTCCCGTGAGCGACGGCGAGGCGTCATTTGTGTCGGCATACGTACACAACCATCCAGCTGCAGACTCCTTTCAGAGTTCACCTACTTGAAAACAAGTTTTTATTTTTTTGTTTCTTTGAATTCTTTCCTCTCAAAGATTACGCACAATTTGCTGCAATTCTGCAAAAAGTGTCCTCACAAACCTTCATGGAGGAAGTCTGAAGCGGCTGAAAGTGAAAATGGTTTTTCCTACCTCAGTTATTTTGCTTCTGCACCTCCCTCAGACTGTTGCCTATTAACGGATAAAACTTTGCTCCCTTAAAGACATTTCACGTCTGTGTTTTTTTTTCCAACTAAAACTCAACATTTTCTGCTGCTTATCACACAAAAAGTTCTACTCTGAGATCTCACTTCTCTGGGACATATGCTGCCAATGCTAGTGTCCGTTCTCTGAAACGGTTCAGACTGAAATTCGTTTGTCTGCAGTTGGATTTTTCAAAACGCACCTGCGCCAAAAACATGAAATTCTGGGTTTTCTGAGCAGATCTGAACGGACGGCGTTCACTTGGAGCACTGAAACTTTTTTTTTTTTTTCTCCCCAGATTCGTTAATCAAAACATATCTCCACGTTAAGCCCTTAAGCCTGGAGCCGGTGTCTGTTGCCGTGGCAACAGATGGGTTAAAGGGTTGTTTTCTTATAAAGGACAAAACCTAGTGGGGGTCGGCGAGTAAAGGCTCCGTGAGTTTACCCTGGGTCTATGCAGAGTCTGTTGCGTGTGAACGAGTGAGTTATCGTCTTAAAGGTGTGTATGAGTGCTGGAAAATAAAATGTTTGCTTGGTGACAGGTAAAAATTGACTGTTCACATGTTTGATAAGTTATTTATATTTCCTTTTTCTTTGTCTTGAAGCTCTTTTTCTAAGGGGTTCACACACAAAAAAAGGTTTCTATCAAGCATAGAAACCACCACAAACGATTGGCTGTAGACTTTCTTTATTTCATCCAGTTAATTAAGGGAAATTAAAGGGGACAAAAGGTTTATTTAGCTAAAAATGAGACGTGTATATGAAAGCAATTCTATGTTTGCATAATTTCTATGCTATTTTCCTATAGGGTTTACACTAACGATGAAAACAGAAGGGATTTCAAGTGCTTTTTATTACGTATCTGTTTTGATTTGATTTTTACGCCTGTGTTTTTTAGTAATGATTTTATGAAGCACTGTATATTAAAGGTTTTAAACATCCACTTGACTATTAAAGAGCTTTATTTTTTATATGTTAATGTCATAAATTCTGAAGGAAACTAGCAAATGTTTTATAAAAAAAAAAAAATAAGCATTATTTCTTACAACTTAATTTACATTGTAAAATATTTAGAACCAGCGAAATGTAACAGTAACCTTAAATAGCCTATGGTTGTGTCAAAAAATTTGCATTTTTATTTTTAATCTTTTTTTTTTAGCTCTTGCCAAATTAAATTAAATCAATTCTTAAAATTGGGTAATTTAATTTCTACAAAAATGTACAAAACCTTTACACTGAAAAGGATAAAATTGTTGGGTAGCTTTGGTGTAAAATAACGTTATTTCAAGTGTCAAAATATTTTAATTTTCAACAGTTTGATGTAAAGTACTGTAAATTCCCAGTTCATCCAAACGCAACGTCAGACCGGAACTATGTCGCGCGGTTCTTTTAGCGGTTTCGTCGGCGTTTCTGGAGGGAAGGTGTTACAGGGACAACAGCCCGTGTGCTATAAAATAAGTGTGAGAAAAAGAATTATTTTCAGACTATATTATTTTTAAATGCTTTTTTGTTTCTACATTAAGTAAAAACAAAGTTAACTCTACTGAAAGCATCAATAGTTGTTAGCGTTGCTGTTTTATTGGAGTCACATTTTTTTATTTCAAAGAGAAGCTGAGAGAGGAACAATGTCCTCCAAGGGGAACAAAATGTTTCCTTGGATGTCTGGAGGTTTGGTCACGTGTTTTGGGGGTTACCAGTCTTCCTCCTTTCGCTCTGAACCATATTCAAAACTTAAATGAAAAATACGTCCAGAATAAACATGCTGAAGAAACTCCTGTACAAGAAAGCCATGTACAACTGACAAACCTTTAGTGCCCTCGACTCTAAGCCACAACAAGGCAAATAATAGGACATAACTCATCGTTCAGATAGATTAGATTGTTTGCATCTCCTCACATGACATCTACTTATTTAACTTTTTAGTTTCAATTTTGAAACGGTCAGAACATCCAGCAGTGAGAACTGAATAAAATACTCAGATGACCAAAGACCTCAAAGTCAAAGTAAACTTCATTGTTAATCTATAATTTTTTCACATACATAGAAATTGAAATTCCTTTTTTCTTCAAACTCCAGTCTTAACGGGGAATCTAGCTTCAAATTACAGAATAAAATAGAATAAGACGAACAAATAAGGTGACTATAAATAGAGAAAAATAAAGTGACTGTAGTATAGTTCTTCATTTTTTACAGCACCAGTGGACTGGTGGAAGGTGCAGTTCAGTGCTGATGAGGTAGATGACGTGTGTGTGTGTGTCAGAGTTCAGCAGAGCAGGGGGGGAACGGGGCAACAAGAGGGGAGGGGGGGCAGGGCTGGGAGAGAGTTCAGCTTCCTGACAGCCTGGTGGAGAAAACTGTCTCTGAGTCTGCTGGTCCTGGCCTGAAGACTACGTAGTCTCGTCCCGGACTGCAGCAGACTGAAGAAGCTGTGGGATGGATGGGCCGAGTCGTCTGCAATGCAGAGGGCTTTTCGGGTGAGACGGGTGCTGTGTGGATGTCCTGGAGGGAGGGAAGAGGGGCACCGATGATCCTCTCAGGTGCCCCTCACGATGCGTTGGAGCGACTTCTGGCAGGACCTCCTTCCAGATCAAACTTTATAGTCCAATTGCTTCAAGAACATAATCGTTTAATGTCTTGGCTGAGCTGATCTTTAAAAAGAATTATGTAACACTTCAAAAGTGGTCAGGTTGTCATTAAAATTAGTTTATAGTGTACGGTTGCTGTCAGGAAATCCCTCAAGCTGTGGTTTGATGAGGAACTCTGGAGTGGCAGAGAAGAACGTTGGAGTTGTTCAGGACATGCACGAGGGCTGGGAGACAGTGGTGAAATGTGCAGTAGGTGTGACAGAGGAGTTCAAGGTGGAGCTGGGACCACACCAACAATAAGCTTTGAGCTCCTTGTTGTCTGCAGACCAACAGATGAGTTTAGACAGGAATCTCTGTGAACCATATTCTTTGCAGATGACATTGTGATCTGCAGTGAGACCAGGGAACAGGTGGAGAAACATCTAGCGAGGGGGAGGTGGAGATGTGCAGCAAGACGGAGTATGCTTGTGTAAATGAGAGCAACTGAAATGGAATGGTGAGGTTACAGGGAAGAAAGTGGAGGATCAACAGAGGGGGTTGGAAAGAGGTGAAAAGACGTGTGCAAGAAGATTGGGACGAGTGGAGGAAGGTTTCAGGTGTGATGTCAGTAAAAGTGTCAGTAAGAATGAAATAAAACTGTTGAGAATAGCCATGTTGTTGGTTTAGAGACTCTGAGAAAGAGACATGAGGGAGAGCTGGAGGTTCTCTTTGGGAGAGACCGGGATGGACAGGATCAGGAATGAATCCATCAGAGTAACAGATTATGACAGATGTTTTGAAGATAAATGGAGGGAAGCAGTTGTGCTATCCTAGGCACTTTAACGTTGGGAGTTGGGTCATCTAGACCCACTAGACAGTGCTCTGAACCTTTTTTCTTCAATGATTTGTGATCTTCACTGGTGTCTGTGGATAACATGAAATCTTTCCACCTTTATCCACCTTTGTCATGGTAGGGAGAACACATCAATGTAAGGGTGGGGTCATCTAAGATAGCACAAGGGCTAAGATGGTTTAGACACATTGAGACAAGAAAATCGGATGTCAGTAAAAGGATGCTGAGGATGAAACTATCAGGAAAAGAAGAGGTTCATGCATGTGGAGAAGGAGGACATGAGAGGGATTGGTTTGAGTGAGGAGGATGCAGAGGATGGAGGAGGAAACCAAAAAGAGAGCAGATGAGAAGCAACGACCTGACACTTGTAAATCATCTGTCGTCCACAAGGAGGCGGCCTTGTTACAGTAATTCCTGCAGGAAAGTACAAAGTAAAACAATGAAAAAAGAAACAAAAATATATAAAGTGGTATTATTGATTTTGTTTGTATTGTTTCATGAAGCACTTTGGTTGCCCCATACATGATAAAAGCGCAGGTTCCCTGTTTTCTCCCTGTCTTAATTTGTTAAGAAAAATAATAATTAAAGAAAAACTATACGTTAATTTCTTTGTAAACAGTTGAACAGTTATTAATATTTGGGTTTCCGGTCTTCAAGATGGGGTTTATTGTAGCTTGTGAAACTTCACATGTTTTTTTTAACCCTGAAAAACCCAACAACAATTTTCTTCATAGCTTTTGAAGCCAATTTAACAAATTTGGAATTTTTTTTGGTTCATTTTGGGAAGCAGTAATTAACAGCAGCCAAAAAAAGGGGGGAAAAAGTAAATCAATCAAAAAAATGAGAGCCTGTGGGTTCTCCACGGTTAAGTTCCATAAAGCTTAAACACTTTTTCAGACGGATGAATATTCGTTTTTATAGGTGTTTTCCAGTTTTTTGTTAATCAGCCAACCAGTTATCTGTTTAGTGTCAAAGTGGTGTATATAGAATGTTTATTTGGAGCCCTAGTAACTCTTGGCCCAAGGCGATAACCAACCTTAATCTGATGTCCAACCGGGATTTCCTTTGCTCTGCTTGAGAGCTTGTAAAGGTGCTCATTTACCTTCATACTTCTCCTCTATGAGCCCCATGCAAAGATTTGATGCCCAAATGAAAGTTTATTAGCACATTTCAGCAATCATTAAAACATCCTCACTGGAAAAACTCTAAATCTGACCAAATATGTTTGTCTAATTTGACCTCAAACTAAGCTTTAAAGTTGATGAAGTTGCAGGAAACATTTAAAAAAAATGTGATTAAACAAATTACTCCAAAATATTCTAAATTTCATACGTAATAAAGACACAAACTACCAGGTAGATCAAGTGAAACGTTGCTATTTATTATAGTCAAGTTAATTTGACAGGAAATAAACTTTTATAGGATTTAAAACTGTTGCAGAATAAATAGACACCAGTGTAGGATGCACACAAAAGTAAGCCATTATAGTCATTTTTACTAAATCCTAAAAACATGGACTCTCTGCTTAGTTTTATGTGAGATTTTTTATTATGGTGTGCAGCATGTGAAATCGTTTGTGCAGCCATGGATCCAGCAATGCAAATTAAACTATCCCTGTTCCTGTTAGCACTACAGCGAGCAGCAGGGCAGTCTGGGAAAGGCAAAGCAGAGCAGCATGCAGCTCAGATGTGTTCTCGCCTCCTCTGTCTGTTCCAGCTCGTGGGAGGAAGAAGAGGAGGAGGAGGAGGAGGAGGAGGAGGACAAAGAAAACAGGAGGGAAGAGAACAGAAACTTTATGTGGTCATCCTTCATCTGCAGAGAATTAGAAATGGAAGACGGATCAAAAGACATATGAAAAATCCCGCTCCATCTCTAGGTTGTTTTGGTTTTTTATAAAAATTGAAGCTCATCTTTAATATTTCACAGACGCCTGATGAATGATTCTGTGTTGCAAAGATCCATCACAGAGACAGAGAGAAATCATAAATTATGTAAAAATAAAAATAACATGTGTCCAGGGAAACATGGCCACTGTGGCCAATTCCTATTCTTATGCCAGAGCTGGAATGTGGGTGTGCCCCAACAGGAGGTGTTCTGTGATCATCCTCAGCCTGCATTCATGAGATTTTTGTGAACGGAGCCAAAGATGAATGCTTGCAAACAGCGACCGACGGGTCACGACGCTGTTTTCTGAACTTTTACAGATGATTAAACTGAATTTTTCCATCAGTTTGACTTTGAAGCTGGTGAAAAGAAGAGATGAAACGTCAACAAATGTCTTTCTGAGGTGCCTGCAGCCTTTTCCTGATCGTTTTTTAACACGTTTTTCGGACAACAGTCTGGTTTAGCCTTTCAGCTATTGCCTTCTCATGCAAAAACAGAATTGGAAGCAGCAGCTTGGATCACCAACAAGAACTCAAAGTTTCAAGTGGTTAAACCAGGACTTGGTTTTTAAGGAATTTAAAATAATTGCTAAGTGTTCCGGAAGCAAATTGATTTCTAATTTTAAACTTCCCATAGTTGGCATAACATTATTCAAGAAATTGGACCAATATGGTGTAATAGGTGTGGCATTTTGTTGGTTAAAAAGCTTGCATGAGAAATCATAAAAAGTTTGTGCAGATAGGTGATGTTTTTGCAGGTTATCTCACATTCCTGATATCCATTTCCTGAAATTCTTTGTCTTTACTTTCTGCTTTGCTCCTCGTCCACCTCTTGTCATCCTAGGATCAAGGCTTTTTTAGTGCAGAGATCTTAAAGATTTCTTATTGAAACACAAAAGGTGTGGATGAAGTCAGTCCACAGCTTAGCCGATGACGTGGGAGAAGCTTGGACCACAGTTGAAGAAACCCCCAGAGCCTTAGAAGCTGATGGTGGTTAAGGGTCCATGGCAAAGCACTGCTCCTGCTGCTCCACCTTTATCCACCTTTGTCATGGTAGAGAGAACACGTCAATGTAAGGGTGGGGTCATCTGGACCCCACAAGATAGCACAAGGGTTTTAAGAGTGAAGGGAAGGCTCAATTGATGAGTGGCGTGCAAAGTCACCCAGCGTAAACGGAAGTGAGGCAGATCTTCCCAACTGAAATTTTGACAAAGCTTTAAAAAGCGCAACAGGTAATGTGAACGGGAATCCCATCTCAGCAGTGAGACACATGAACCCATAAATGAATGAATGAAAATGGAAAAAAGTCTCATAAAACGACCAAAAAGAAGTGATCTGTTTTACTTTTCTCACAATCGTGTCAGTTTTTCAAACAATTTGAACTTAAGAATCATTTGCAGTAAAGCCTGCCGTGCCAACAACTGAAATGTGAGGTTTTAACCTGCCGCCCCCGGCCCGGCTTCAGATCCACTCATCTGATTTCAATTATGGGCTGTAACTGACAGGCAGACTTAAGAAAACCGTGAAAAAATGCTTTTACCTCTTTTGGGGTAAATGTTAATTATGTGCTAAAATGTTTTGAAGAGCAGTCTCAGAGTCTGACCGGGCCCTGCTGAGGGACTTTCCTATGGTTGAAATCCTCCATCATTGATGCAAACATGGAGCAGGCTGCAGAAGCTGGTCGTTTCAACACACGCTGGATCCTCATTAACAGTTCCACTGCCAATGGCTCTATTTATACACATGAGCTCAGACGGAGAGTCACAGTGGAAACAGCCTCATCCAACCTCACTGATCCACTCCAGCCCTGTTGTGGCAACTGTGATGAGAAAGAAGATGGATGGAAAGGAAGCAGTGGAAGCATGGAGGGATGAAGGGAAGGACTCATGGAAGAGACTGCAGCTGAGAGACAATTTAATGTTTAGTCCTGACAGGAAGACGGACATCATAGGGGACACAAAGCTGCACGGACGCTCCTGCAGGTTTGGCAATGCAGATCCTCCCTGGGGAGTTCCCATAACTCAGGATGAGGCTTGCAAAGCGTGTCCCACTGATTTACTCCCATTTGTGAAGCTATAGTTATGATGGGAAAGGACGAGATGTGAAGAGCTCCTCTCTCGTAGCTGAGTTACTAGATCCTGAAGCATTTTTACTGTAAGATTTTGGCAGATATAATTGAGCTCAACTAATTTTACAGCCATAACTCTTGTCTCTGCTCTTTATTCCCGTTTGAAGACTGATGGTTTGAGTGAGTGTGAAGCTTATGGCTTCATTTATGCTTCAGTTCAAGCATTAAAGTCTCACTCCGATCACTTTTTAATCTATTTGTAAAGCGTTCCCAGAGGTCTTTTAATTATCATTGTCGTTTTTAGCTATCGTCAAAAACAGTTTCCTTTTCTAGGACATAGTTTCTGCAGAGCAGCAGGTGTACATTAAAAATTCACCTTTAAGTCGTGGGCGGGACCGTTAGCACAAAGCAGCCCCGCCCCCTTTCTATCACCCATCTGTTTACACACTCTCCCTCTGGCTTACAGCCCCTCACGACCCCAACCTAACATTACCGGTGCAACAAAAACGGTGAGCAATAGTGGAGCTATCCAGCCGTACAGTTTGAAGCCAGACGCCAACTTGGACAAGGAAAAGCTCGTACATGGATCCAGTCGTCTGCAAGTGGAAGCTTTAGAATGGAGCGGAGAACATCCAGCGTATTTTCTATGTCACAAAAATACTCGCATGGTTAACAACAAAGTGAATAAAGAAATATTCAGAAGTGCAATTTTAATCTGACTTTAATCGTTATATGTGTCACAAGAAAACACCAAAACACAATTTTGGTTGGAGTAGACCATTGGGACAGTAACATCTCGGTGGTCTTGTGGTAGAGTGTCTGCCCTGTGACTGGAAGATTGCGAGTTCAAATCCAGGCTGAGACATAACAAAGACTATATAAATGGGACCCAATGCCTCAGGAAATGCCATTTTGTTCAACAAATATCTGCTTTATTCTTTTCAGGCTGCACGTTGGCACAGTGGTTAGCGCTCTTACCTCACAGCAAGAAGCCCCCCGTTCAAGTCCTGGCTGGGGGACTTGAACCAGAACAGCAATGGAGGACCTTTGGCCGGGATAGGCTCCTGCAGCCCGTGACCCCGAAAAGGAATAAACGGAAGAAGATGAGGGAATGCTTCTTTTCATTATATTTTTGCTGGTTTGTTCTTTCTTTCTTATTGAAAACGTTGTGGTTTTTCTTGCTTATGCAGGTTGGGATCTTTCTGAAACCCCAGAGAAAGTGATTGAATTCTTTTAGTTGGTTTCCATAAAAGACTGTCTGAAGTTTGAAGACATGAGAATCCTGACAAGACACCTCTCCGCTGACTCATTCGCCCAAAAAAGTGGGTTGTTTATCCACCTGGCCTCTATATCAGATTTCCTACTATGATATTTCAGGCTAAAAAATGCTGATTTTATCAGGAACCCTTATAATTTGAACTTCTGGTTTCTCATTGAACTTTTTTTGACTGAAAACTGTGGCTGAGGCTTTGTCCTCCCATCATTCAGGAGCTTGGTGATTCATTGTTTTGTGTCTTGTCGTCTTTTTATCTGGTTTTTTTAGAACCTCTTTCTCCAAACATGGCTTCATTTCACATCCGAAATTTGGCTTTTCCTGTTGCATGGCTCCTCTAGTAGTTTCTCATCAATCATGGTGGATTTGCTGCTGTTGTTTTGCACCAACATGAGCCTGTTTTTGCATGTTTTCGAGAAGATTGTGGTTGTAAAACAATACTTAAAAAACTTTGCAAACAAAGCTTATCATTATTCTTCCAGTGCCATGCTTCCTAAACTAGTTTGACATGTTTTGGATTAGAAGCTTTTCTTTTAGTTAAAAAAATAACATGTAATGATGACCCAACTTAAGAAGAGTTTTCTCGATTTTTCCAACAAAGGTTATTTTTATTTTAATTATTGTTGGTATTAATATGCAATCGCACAATTTCATAAGTGAACGTGTTAAAAAGCTGCTGTTTATCTTCCCGTCTTTGATTAAGGTTGTAAACGGGCTGAACTGCGCTGGGTTGAGACAGAAAAAACACAAGAGAGAAATGCAAATCAGCAGCAGATTTGGTGTTACACTGAACTGGTATCAGTGCATGAACTCCTGCTGAACTTCAGAAAAAACTTCACCTCACATGGCTTTGTATCTGTTGTGCATCCTTTCTGGCTTCAAACAAATGGCACAAAGTTAAACCTTTAACACTTTGACTTAACTCAAAACCAGCTCTCTACACAACTTTAATGAAGGAAAATGTTTGGAAGAAATATGTTCTGTATATAAAGTTCCAGCCACAAATCAAATCAAATCAAATCAAACTTAATTTGCAAACACACTTTCCGATATTAAAAACCAAAGGACAAAAGACCATTACACAAATACAAAGAGTATAAAACAGATACAATGCCCCCCCCCCCATCCGCACACTCACACGCATACACATCATGATAAAGCACAAATAGATTCACTATGAGGTTTTGTACAGAAGTGGAGAAACTATATTTTGGGGATAGTGACATTGTACAGTGTAATCCCTGCAAATATAATACATGAGTATTTGTTTTATACTTTTATTTGCTATCAGCACATCAGGACAGAGAAAAATATTTGTGTTAATTTTAACCCCGGACTTCCAAGTTCTGTTGCTGTTATACAAGTCCAAACTACTATCCCTCCACCGCTGTGTTTGACAGCTACGTTTCTGTGATTTGATTTATTTATTTCAAAAATTAAAAAAAATATGAACCATAAAAAAATCACAAAAATGCTTCAAATTACTTTAAACCCATTTAAAGTTTAAAGTAATATATTGATAAGAAAATAAAGTAAAAAAAGAAAAAAAGGAAGTAAAGTAAAGAAAATAATCCTAATTGGTCGTTTTGCAGTAATGCGTATAGTACACACACACACATCACATTAAATACATGAAATGTATTATCAATTAAAATCATTGAGCATTTGATTTGCTGCAAATTTTATGTGATCTCACCCCTTTTGTGGTGTTTCTTTTAATAGTATTTAATTTAATTAGATTTTTTGCATAGTTGCTATAACCCGGTCTTTGTTGGATCAAGTGCAGATTATTTATTAAGGACCAAAATGGAGAGTTTATTGATTATCCTCAGAAAATCCTGCTATAAGTGCAGCAAACAGAGAAACGTATCCTCCCCCTGTGGACAGAGAGGAGGCTAAAAAATGACAAAAAATACTAATTTTTAGAGGTCAAAGCCGAACTGGCTGTCTAGAATTTTGTTTGAGGTCTTTTTCATTTACGTGCGTTCATCTTCCTTTGCACCAGTAGGAGTCACCAAAGACAGAAACAACTTTGAAACCATGACTCCTTTGATGCCTTTGCCTGTTTTTAACACATGTGGATAAGTAAACTTCAATCCTTTTTACAACTTAACACCTTCTTCTTCACACTCAGCCGTGTGTAATAAGTCATGCTGGCGGTGAGACTGTTATTTTCCAGCCTCTAACTGGTTCTCATTTACGACTTAAAGACTGAGGGTTTCTGATTACAGCTGACATGGTGGATCTTTGACGAAGCAAAGCTTGCTTTAGGTACATTGGAAGTGCTTCCTGCCTGCATGAAGCTTTGCTCCTGTCAGGAGGTGATGTTCACTTTAAAACAAGAAAAAACATCAGATCACGAGGTCCTCATTTCTCTTTAAGAGAAAACAAACTCTACCTGCTTCTCCTGTGCAGTTTTAGTAGTGTGTAAGGAAGATGTTTTTGTGTTTGTTTTGTGAGCTAACATGAATGATCAGGTTCAGCAGCAAGGCCTCGAAACTGACTGATGCTGCTGGTGCAATAGAAATTCATGGTTATGAACGCATGGTATTTCCTGTCCGCATGGCCTCAGGAGACATGTTTGCATCAGAAAAATCTCTAGAGGAAGAGTTTTGAGCACATCAGCATGTCCTAACGGAGGGAAAGTTTCTGCTTTCATACACTTTAGGAGCCTTTTTTTAGACAGGACTAGTCCTCTGGCTTCAATCCAGCCTCTGGACGGCTGCATTTCACGCTTGATTTTGAGAAAAAAGTGGGGATTTATTTTCATCTGGGTGTCTGTGATCTTAGAGGTGAATTTCTTTTTTTTTTTTTCTGTCACAGTAACCGCCTTTGTTGCACAGAATGAAAGGGTGACAGCCGGACACGTTGGCTTTCTGTTTGGTGCTTGTTTGTGTCTGTTGCTATAGCAACGGCAGTGCAGAGATGGCAGAGCCTGTGTGAACGTGGCCATGCATGGCGAAAGAGGGAAATAGGAAGCATCTGGTTGATCTGCGGCAACACCCCGAGAATGTGCCGATAGCCACGGTGGATCAGCGGCAGACAGAGGGGCGGGGCTACAAAGACATGTTAAAGAAACACAGAATTAAAAGCAAGTGCCTTGTTTTGTATTTTTCTTGGGAGATTTATCATCAATTCCACATAAAAGAGAATTGTTTGCCGTCAAACTTACAAAAACAGGAAGGAAAGTATTGGTGGAGCAAAAATACTAAACCTATCATATCACATGGATATGTATTGTTTTTTAGGCCCTAGTTTCCACTAATGCTGAACCTTTCGTGTTTTTTTGACAGAAAAACATTCCAGAAATGCTTCTTTTTTCAGTGGAAAGGCTTGTTTTTATAGCTCCAGAAATAGATGCGTGCTCGCTGCACCTCATCAAATCCTGTTGATCGCCGTTTCCTGCCTTCATATTTCTAAATAACGATATTAGGACAGGAAAAAAAATCCTTAAAACAGGCTAAGAAAAAAAAGTCTCAGCTCTGCCTGCTTGCTTTTAAGACACATGGAGCTCCTTTAAAGTCCATTTGTGCTACTGGGATCTGCTGGAGGTGGGTTCCAAGAAGCCCCACATGGGGCAGGTTTTTAGAAACATGTAGGGTAAAAAACGTCGAACATATTTTTTCTTTCCAAAGTATTTGTCTTTTGATGAGCCCTGAAGAGTCTTGGCGTGGACTATTCTAATAAAAACAAAGAATTTGACTGAAGACTATTTTTAATTTTCAAACATCTTTGACTCCTTGAAAAGCATGTTAAAGCAAAAACAAACAAGTTTATTTCAACTTTTACAACATTGTGTTTCAATGTTCTACACATTCTGAAGGGACTTTGCAGAGAGACAGCAATAAAGCTGACAACATTTTTTAAAAGAGTTTAATTTGAATAGCTAGAAGACAAAGACTGCTTTTGGAATTAAGTGAATATAAAAATCATAAACCAGGGTCCAAACTGATAAAATGAGAGCACATGCACACAAACAGCTCTCTGGACAGGAGCAGTTTGTTTGCAGGTTTCTGCCTCTTCTTTTGACTTCCCGACAACATCTTTGCTGTAGAGAAAAGACGTGTCAGATGAGACCAGACGGATTTGCTTGCAGACACAGCACACGCAAATGTAATGAGCCTGTATTTTGACATGCGACCGGACAGACAATACCTGTCTATTTATAGCTGTGGCTTTCAGCTCCACCACGTCCAAAGCCTGTAAGACAGGGGTTGCACAAATGAGCTTTCACGACTGAAACAAAACTGTTTGGATAGTTGACTGATGGATTTGTTTTCCAGGGGATTGGTCTTACCTTTAGGTCCAAACATAGCACTATAGCAGGGGTTATTACAGTAGGGTTTACCGTCATGCTGCAAGAGACAAAGTTTTGTTACAGGAATGTTAAAGTTTATATTAATTAAAAAAATATTTCAAATGTTACCTCTGCATGTGAGCCCGCTGACAGGGTCTTGCGGCACTTTTCGCATTTTAAGCAGGGCCTGTGCCAATCCTTTCCCAAGGAAGACACTCTCTCGGCTAGGAAACAACCAAACAGACAGAAATAAACAATCACAGACTTTAGGGCGAGTCAAAAAACATGGAAAATGTTGTCTGGAGAGGGGGGTGGGAGCAGTCTCCACCAGTTCATTACGACAGGAATTTCCAGCCTAATGCCTGCGCAAAGCCACAAAGATGCTCTCATTGCAAATTAAATTGAGAACACAGCTGGGTGTGGAATCTGTAGTTTGAGAAAAGAAAAAAAAAGGTCCCAAAAGAATCTGATCTCCTCCTCTTGACTCAAACCGATAAAAACTTTATCAGCACAAACTGCCGTCAGCAGAGCAGTTAACACCTGGATTAAATCAGGGGAAATGTCAGACTCAAAAGTAAAAAAAAATGGTGAAAAAGGAGATTCTAGAATAACAGAGGAAGTCGTTGAGGCTCCAAACCTGCATATAATGTAAGGAAATGACAAATTTCCTTCTTAAAAAAAATAACAAGATGTTGCATAAGATTACACAACAGGGAGTGGAAACGGAGAGAAAACGCCCGAGGGCTTGGTCCTGGCCTGATGGTGAAGTTTCAAGTTAAAGTTCGACCCATAAAAATGACGGAACTTAGCTTTAAGAAACAAACTGCTAAGCTGGATAAACAGAAGGCTCAACTCAGCAGGAAATATCAATGACTGTAGGCTGCAAGTTTGATTTGCAGCCATAAAAATGTAAATTGCCGAGATAGAAAGATAATAAGGTAACAGGACAGAGCAATTGTCTTATCTGCCATCTCTCCATCAACTTCTGCTTCTTTGTTTCTATGCAAACTGCTTCTTTGTTTCTATGCATCAAACAAGAGGATTGGTGGAGGGAAATGCCTTTAGGGTCTCATTACACGGAATCGCAATCAAGTCCAAATTCCCTTTCTGTCCAGATAAATGTGGTTTGCAAAACAAATTCTCTGCTGACTCTTTCACTAAAACAACACCTGCCTAAGCAATACTGCACAATGCACCGATTGTCTGCAGCTTCCTGCCAGGAAAAACACACTTGGAGCTTCATCATTGGGACAGGCAGCAGTAGCCTGATTGTTTCCATCTGAGAGTCAAACAGAGGCAGGGTGAGGTGAGAGGGATGAAGGTGTAAAGGAGGCAGAGAAGCCAAGGAGTTGAGACGTTCAGAGCAAGTTTCCTCTGGAAGGGCAAACTGGGAAACTTCGTTTTAATCCCAGAGCCAGGAAAAAGCTGATGGAAGAACGGTTTTACAGCTACATGCTGCATCAATCTGACTGACAACTCTGGCTCAAAATAAAAAAGTAAAAAGTGATGTGGAAGAAGGAAAAAAACAGAAAACAAATCCTCACAAAGTAGGCAAAACAGTCTCCTGCTGGGTCCTTGGATCGTGCAGAGGATGATGTCAAGAAGTGCATACATTTACATCAAATCAAGTTATTTTTAAAGGACTAATGTCTCTTTGTTTCTGCATTTAATAATAAAATCGGCATGTAAATGTCGATTTTGATCGATTTGGATATCAAATTGATCTGCAATTTGGATATCCTGGAAGCTAAAAGTGGACAAAAAGTTCTTGATTTTTTTTTTACCACAAACAAAAAAAAAAAAAACTAATGAAACAACTAAAGTTTGTATAGAAAAAATACTACAATCTACCCATAAGACCTACAAATGTATGGCACATAATGCACTTTAACAGTTTTATAAGTACTGGTTTCTTGGTTTACTCTTAAATTATTTTAAAAAAAATGTACATGCATTACTAGACATTTTCATAAAGTCACACCTGACAGCGGCAAAATTACACATGAAATTGTAATATTAAATAACTTCAGGCATTGTTTTATATGTTTACAAATGCCTAACATGATCTTGTTATCACACTTTTTTCAGCTTTTTCTTCCTGCGTTTTACTCGCAAATTCAAACAAACCAGGAAATGCTGGCGCGCGCATCAGGCACGCGGGCTCTGACAAAGCAAAAAATGACAGGAAAGTGCAGAAAACTTACCAAAATAAACCTCCTTATCGCAGCTCGGGCACTTGGGCATTTTGTTGCGTTTGTGTGTATGTTCCTGCAGATGTGAGAGAAGAGCTTTGGCGCACCTGTCCTCCGTGACTGACCACGCCTCACGAGTGTGCAGATGCGCGCTCGCGATGCATTTATACTGCAGAGGAAGCGGCTCTACCGAAACTTTTTTTTCTTTTCTTATAGTGGGAGAGGCATCAGCGCTGTTTGTGAAGCCAGCAGACACCACAAAGGGCGCGAGAACGGAGGAGTCCGCCTTTTACGCACGGTTTCCCCCCAAATATTATGATCTATAGAGTATAGTTCTGCTTAGATACGTGTTCACTGTAGTTCTAATTTAAGCATGATTAGATATTTTAGGAAAAAAACAGTTTTGCTTTAAGTTACATCTTTTTTTAAGGATAAATAGTTAGTTTGAAACAAATTGAAGTCCCAACACTGACCCTGGGGTACCCCACAAGCAATGTCCCGGTATGAAGCACATATCACCCCGTTTCAAAAGATTTTTCTTGGCAGAAAAATAACCTTTTACCCAGTTTATGCTGCCCCACCTGATTGCATAACAATGTTTTTTCAACCTTCTTTGAGCCAAGGTAGGTCTACCTTTTCCTTGATAAAATAGGCACACCGCCAACCAAAAGTCTTTCTTGGCAATATACAGTTGTTCTTATTAAATTACAAGTAAGGACCCAAAGAAAAAAGTATTTTATGAACTTTCATAATTCTTTGAAACCTGGTCCTGTTTGGATGAACAGAGAGCTGATGAACACTGGTTGAAAAACACTGACCCAACACTCCATTGTTTTAATAGCTCAGTACTATAATAACAGCGATAACATCAGCAAACAGTTCCACAGACAAATTAAATCTTGAGAAATGACTGGAGCGCCACATTTTGGCCAAATTTAATGAAAAATTAGTCTGCAAAATTGGGCAACACCTTAAGAGGTAAACAAATTATGAAGCGGCTGACTGGTTGTTTTTAACACTGGAGGTCTGGGAACATGGATCATTAGCACATTTGTCAAAAATATTTCACAAAAAAGTTTTGGCAAAATACAGTTTTTTTCCATTTTAAGTCTCCAAACGTGACATTTTCTTACTGCAGCTATAGATCAAAGGCTGAGTGTCAACGCCTGGTTTTGAAAGCTAATAAGATAATTACTTGGGTGCTTGTCCCACATTACTCAACAAATAAAAAGGTCTTTGCAGAGCAAACACTGAATTATTAATGGCCTGGGCAAATAGCACTATTACGATCCGCCATTCACGTTAAATTTACTGTAAAAATCTACTACAAGTGTAAAGCAGCTGCCTTAGCCACATGAAAAAAACGACTGTGTGATTAATTGGAGGATATATCTGTGTTGTTTTCATTCTGTCGGTTGTAAAAGGACCTGGCTTATGCTGTCTGTAATGGCCCCACCAATCTATTCACCTCTGACTGGCAAGGAAACAGGTGATAAATAATCTAGGCGAGGTGAATGAACAAGGGTTGAACACAGACTTTTGTTTTGCATGAAAAGACTTGGAGTCACTAAAGGCAAAAACAGCGTTAATTGTGTTATAAAACAAAACAGAATGCACTTTATCACCTCACAAACCATTGAAAAACGTCACCATTTTCAACAAACACACCCTGCATCTCCAAATCTACAGGTCTCAGAAAGGTTCAGGAGAACTTTCATTAGGAACTCCTTTTGGCCATTTACTGTATGTTCCAAAAGTCATCTCTGGATAAATTTTTCAGTGCAATTTTTACACAAGAATGTTGTTCACCTTTCAGCTCATCGCCACAGCGAATCAGCTTTCACAGATGGTTTGGTAGAGATTTTCCCGCTGGATGTCCTTCCCGACATGAACCAGTATTTTATGCAGGCTGGGGACCGGCACAGGAGTAAATCCTGGTTTCCCACGCACCAGCCCTAAATGGAGCCATTACTGAGCTGTTACTTGATTTTTACACCAGAATCCCCCTTGAAAAAAAGAAAAACCAATCAAATAATAAAAGCTGCTTAAAGTCAGGAAAAAGCTAACCATTGTCTTTTTGTTTTAACATCAGTTTGGCACCAAATATGCACAGATTTAACATATAAGAAGACAAAAATCCACTGCACAGACCATATAGGGAATAATTATTAACACTTTATGAAGATGCACTTTGATGGAAATGTTTTTTTTTTGGTGTTTTTAACATGTTCTTGTGTCATTTTTCTGATGATGATATATTAAAAAATTAAGCTCAAAGTTGCATTTCTGAATATTTTTTTATTCCAATCATGGTGAATCCGGAGCAAATGAAAAACAAACTTGTAGGTGTGACATAGAAACTACAATTATCCACAAGCTTCCTGCTCTGCTCCATTCAGATGAGTCCACTTGTAGACGACTAGATCCACGTCTGTCTTTGTTTTCCTCATCTGAGCTGACTCGAAACTGTACGGCTGCAGAGCTCCAGCATTGGATTTTTGTTACACCGATAATTCTAGGTTGGTGGTGTGATGGGTGACGGGAAGTGGGGATGGGCTTACTATGCACCAACTATCCCGCCCACAACTCAGAGGTGAATTTCTGCTGAACTCCTGCCGCTCTGCAGAAACTATCTTGACCATTGGAACGCTTTGAAAATAGATCAAAAGACTACTTGGGTGGATCTTTAATTCAGCCCATCAAAGAACCTGTCAACAAGAGTCTGCAGGCAGAAATTTCTCCAGTTCTTGACACTTGTTTTTGTGACAAGCTGGTTTTGTAAGTTGGCTTTTCCTTGCACAATAATGGAGATGATGATGTCAGGTGTCTGTCATGCGGCTTTGTGCCCTCTGGGAGTTTAATCATTACTGTACAAGCAGATCACACCCAAGCGCAGGATGACTTTTGAACTTTAGATTGTGTTGAGCCTGGTTTGTGTGTGTGTTCTTGCGTAGTTTCAAGTCTTTACATGTTAAATACCTGCAGAGTTTTCAGTTTGTTCTGAACCACCACTGATTGACATCTCAACAAGAAAACCCTCAAAAGATCAAAGCGATGAAATCACCGTGACTACCAAACAAACATCTTCTAGGTCTGCTGAGCTGCCGTGCGACATAGAAACATGGCTCCTTATGGTTTTACTCTTCTGGAAGCGCTCTGAGCAAATCCACCACTTTCTTAACCCGGTTAATCCTGTTTGGGGTTGCTGGAGCCTATCCCAGCTTTTGGGCAAAGGCGGTTCACACTCCGGAGGGCTCTCCAGTCCATTGCAGGCACAAATCCTGACATGAGTGTTGAAAAAACATCTGACCTCAAACACATCATCAAGGATGTCTCTGAAAAGTGGGGTCAGGCAAAAACACAGAGAAGATAACCCCACGACTTCCTGATGACACCGGAAACATGTGAGAACTGTCATAACATACACTAACTTCCCAGTTAGAAACCATTAAATATAACCAACTGTTGTCAGAATTTGCTCATTGCTAAACTTTTTTATGTTCCATGCAAAGGCAGAAATTTAATTTTTTCTCAGATTAATCTGGCAGGACTTTTGGCATAAATCTTTCAATTTGTCCTTTGCTGTGCAGCCGTCCAGTCATCACTGTTAGCCTTTTTAAGTCCCATCTTTCGATCAATTTAAAGTGTCTCCAGTGGTTAATTTTAGTCAAAATCCAAAATCCTGTGTTGTTTTCTAGGATATAGTTTCTGCATTAAACAGTATTTTTTTGTCTGCTCCTGGTTGGCAATTTTAAGGTTAATTTTCTTAAATGTCACAAGAACAAATTAAAAACACAATTTTCATCGGTGCGGGCCTTTAATTTAAAACATAAATGAGGATTCCTCTTCCACATGAAGACAGAAATGTGCTCATGGAGTGCAAAGACCTGCACTTAGAGAGGGAAGCAGCAATCCTTGGTTAATTTCTCAGACAGATGTCACCACACAAACAGGAAAGGAGCCCTGTGATAAACAGCAGCTGTCTCTTAAAACAGCATCTTATTTGATTTGCTGCAGAAAACGCTATTCATGGACTGGATACAACATTTTTGACAACTTTCTCCGTCCTTGGAATCTGTTTTTCTTATCAGATCAGGAATTCACTCTGTCGTGACATTCCTTTACATTCTATAGTTTCAATGTTTAAAGCTACGAAACTCCAATTCTTCCGAAAAATCGTAACAAAATTGTTTTTACTTAAAAATGAGCAATGTGCGCAGTTTATATCGGTTCTGTTTATTGCAAAAACCGATGCAGACATTTGGTGTTTGGTCTTCATTTCATTTTGAATACCCGTGAAAATAAATATATTTCCAGTCCAAAGTCTTTGAAATCCACTAAAAACTACAATTCCCAGAGCCCCACCTCTTCACATTTGGTATAGTTGAAAATCCCCAAATGTCCTCTGTGGACACAAAAAGGATTTAATTCAAGCGTAAGCAGTGATTGGAAGCTATTCAGGTGAAGAAATGTCCTCTGCAGAGGACAATTTTGCATTCCAGGAAGTTCCTTTATTCTGCTTCTCTGGAAACACTGATCTTGACATCAGTTTTTTCCTTCGAAATGAATGAAGTCCGTCTCATTTGAATTGTGCAAAGCATGATTCACAAGTATAAATGTAAACTGTTGGAGCTTCTGAGGGTGAAAGATTTCCATGTGCACGCAGTGCAGAAGCTTATAAAAGACCTGGTTGATGAATGATGGGAAAACAACAGTGTAAGCAAATTTACCAATGTGAAACAATAAATCCTCCACATTCTGAAATGCTTGGGATTTGGACCCAAACACGTTTTTATAGTGATGTTTCTGGCATTGTGATATCATATTTTGGTGTCCCTTATTGATTTCTGAGACCTTATGATGTTTAGTCTCCAAAAACCTCTAAACATAAGGGATGGTATAGTTATTTTGGTAAATATATACAAACAAAACAGGTATTCATGTTTCATAATCCAGGAAATCATTTGTCATCAATCAATCCATAATAATAATGATTACATTTTCTGTTTTCTCTTGTTTTGATGTGCAGCAGAAATAGATCCAGTCCCTCTGATATTTGTGCTAAAAGGTGGATTTTCCCTCTTTGGATGCGGGGATGAGGTCCTTTTTCATGTTTCCATCACATCTTCAACACACATGCAATCTGTGATCTGAGCTTCAAACAATAAACCCACCTGATCCTGTAAGGGCTCTGTGGTTTGGTTTTTGGTCGTGTTCTGACAGTAGCCCTCAGTCACACTGTTTCCCCGTCCATCATGATCCACAGCTGTTTTAGTTAATTGCCCCCGGCCTATTTAGGTGTCTGATTTTCAGTTCATCCTTGTCAGGTCATCTGCTCTTTTCTGCTTTGCCACCTTTTTGTTGCTCCCCATGGTTTTTTCATGCTTCGGTTTGTTTATTAAATGCTTTATTTTCTGTCACCAAGCCTGGTCTCCTGCATTTTGGGTCTTCCACTACCAGTTCCTGACAGATCCCTGCTAAAACCTCCCAGCTGCTATTTGTTAAGCTGCTGTGTGTTTTGCTTATAAGACCTGCACTCTTGTGGATTGTTTGTGTGAATTACCTCTGGATTCATGACTAAAATAAACCAGAGAACGAGTGATTAAGAGATGAATGCTTCATGAATGAAACGCAGAATTTCTCACAGATTCGGTCGTAATTCGGTCAAACTCAAAATAACGTCTGCTCGATTACAGTTCTTTAAAAGTTCTGTTGACTTTAAGTGAACTGAAAACATTGATGGGGTCGATCAGAGGCAGGCAGTGAATGAAGAGAATGGCTGCAGAAGTCTGAGATGGTGAAGAGGCGAAACCACCACATCAATCACAGACTGGCAAAGCAGCTGAGTTACAAAAGGATAAGCTTAAGTTTCTCACGCTTAGATACTGTCAAACGCTCCTTTTCCATCAGTCGATTTAATGTCATATTTGAAAAAAATCAAAGAATTTGTGCTATGGGATGTCAAAACCACCACTTAACGTACATCTTAGCTCCAAATTTGTCAAGCGTCTTTGGTATTTGCCTCAATCTGCAGGTGTGAGGAATTATCAATTGTTTTGGGAGTAAAAGGCACACAAAGAGAAGGTTATTAAAATGTTGTTACCTAAATTATTATGATAAATGCAAAAAAAGAGAGAAAGTTTTGAGCCAATCAATCACTGCAGCAGTAGATTTCATGCACTTTTCAGTTGTGTACTGCTGAGATAAAGTTTTACAACTTTATTATCGTGTGTTTTTATATTAACTTAATGAGTCCCTAATCACACCACACAATTATGCCTTTGATGGCTTTTATTTCTTCTAGTCCTTTTACCTGATTTTCCTTTTGTAAATGTTTGGCCAGTTGCGTAATGCTACTATCCGACTTCTTCATTAAATATTGACCCAGAGTTGCAGAAATCTCTCCACTGAAATCAACACTTCATATGTAAATATTTAGAATTCCCCAAAAAGTTTCCTAAACTAATTTTCTACATATTTTATTGTAACATTTAAATATGTATTTTCTTTTCTTTTCTTTTACTTACGCATCATTTTGTGAAGCTTGTTAACTTTTAGTGAATTAGTCATGTGTTTATCTTTTTTCCTCTAACTCATTGGTTGGTCTCAAACGTTTTCTCGCTCGCTTTCTGGAGTTAATCTTTGTTCCTCTTAATGCTCTCATGACCTCACCCTCTTCCTGTGACCCAAACAGAGAAAAACTCTTTAACATCTGCGATTTGTTCTTCAAGTCTTATCAGTCCGGACTGTTAGAAACTTCGATTATCGCTCCGGATTGTAATGAAATCCATGTTATAAAAGGAAAATAACTGAAATCTGGAAAGCTGCAACGATCCTCATCAAGCCCACTGCAGTTTGATGATTTTATGTTCAAATGTGATAGAGTGTTCCCACGTTTAACAAACCTCCAATCTATTTTAGGATCCGCTAAAATCTGCAGTCACATCCCAAACTTTCTAATATTTCTTTTTACAGTGTCGCCCAAATATTTTGTACATT
Source organism: Oryzias latipes (assembly GCF_053564925.1). Classification (NCBI taxonomy): domain Eukaryota; kingdom Metazoa; phylum Chordata; class Actinopteri; order Beloniformes; family Adrianichthyidae; genus Oryzias; species Oryzias latipes. The sequence continues at coordinate 25,928,859 of NC_136258.1, forward strand.
CTTTGCAAAGAGTCAGCGATGGCAGATAAGCCCAGCCCATGTTTATCTTGGGAGCGTTTTAGCTTTGGGTCAAACTACACAAACATACACACACACAATTGCACACACTCGCGTGATCGGTGCCACTCGAGGTTGAGCATTTTTGATATGCATGGGAACTCTCAGTGCGACAAGGCCAAAGTGGAACTTGTCCAAATGAAAAGACGCAGATGGAGTTATAGGAATAAAAGTTTCATTAGAAACTGGGATCTGGAATCAGCTCAACTATCTATTTCAAGATAGAATTGTCAAACAAATAAACAATGTGGTAAAGAGGAGTTTCCCTAGCAACGAGCTGTTTGCTGGAATAGTTGTGTTCACTGCCATGGCAACAGCAAGTTCCTCCATAACAGGAAATGAGGAGGCTGAACGCTTCTCAGACACTTCCTTTTAAAGACACAACAAGCTCTGTGCTCGGAGGTCAAACCTCAGCAGACGGAGCAGAGAGACAGGAAGACACAAGCAGGTTTAATAGAAAAGGAATTTATGGACATTTCTCCTGGGGTTTCCTGACTGAAGGATTTCTGTCACCTGAAGCTGCTTATCTCCTGAGAAAAGGTTGAGACTGAAGGTCTTAGAAGCACAGATAGAAGGCAGACGTTGCTCCTCATCCTATAAATCTTGAATAAGCCTCACTTCGGCTGTAACTCTGAATTTCTCTGTCCGTCTTTGGCGCAGTTTTGCAAAATTTCCCCAAAGATTCCCGTCAAAGTATAGTTTCCATGTAATGGTACAATCCATACCAAATATTTTTAAATAAGCGTTTGATGTATTTATTTAGACATACGTATGTGTTTGTGGGGAGAGGGAGTAAAAAAAATATAAAATTGAATTATTTTTTATTATGTTAACGCTTATTTGACAATAAATACAGCAGGGTTTTGAAATGTAAACATTTCAATAAGATGTTAGTGTTTTAAGTCAGCACATCCATTTAGAAATTAGAAATCTGTAGGATTTGTCCCTGCTAAGCGATTGTTTACACCTTACATTTGATCAGTCATGAACTACTGTTGTCCTGCAGATGGTGATTGATGAGCTGAGGCCTTAAGTTACATCACTTCAAAATTCACCAAGATCAATCTCAATATCATCTCCTGGACTTGCCCTCAGAGTCTGAGATGAAACAAACAAACAAACAAACAAACAAACAAAAAGAGTCTGAGCTGAAGACAGGGGGGAAACTTCCAGACGTTGGTGTGATCTCATCATCCTCGACCCTCTAGAAGGCTTTGGTTGACCTCAGGATGCAGGTCTGGCCTGACTGTAGCCTCAAAGGAGACATCTGAGATCTCAGTTGCCCTTTTTCCAGAAAAGCTGCTGGAGGGAAGCTTAATCCGAGAGGTGGAAGAAGTTCCTTCAAAGACCAACTGCCACCTGAAAACGGCTTTTGGGACTCCTGCAGAATATCAATTAAACATTGTTGAGAAGAAGAAAATGACGGAGAGGGTGCTTGCAGACAAACCAACAAAAGATTGATGACATGGGGAACCTTTCAAACCTCAAAGAACTTTCGTCCTCGGATAAATGAAGGGTGCAGTTTTAATCTGGCTCCTCCCATCAAAGCTAACAAAGCTTTTGGACAGATAAATAAAATTAAAACTGGAGGGAATGAAAACAATTAAATACATTTTTTAATTTTTTGAAGTTCTGCTGCTTGTTTCTACTCCTCAGATGGACTCTATTATCAACATCTGGTTTTCTAACTCCAGCACTTATTTTCAGTTCCCTCTGAGCCTTTCACATGAGATTACATTGAAATATTTGATCTTCTGTAACCTGCCAATTTTTCTTCTAAACTTCATCTTTCACTCTTTTCCAACAACGTTTTTGGTTTGTTCGTGAAATCTTCTTTTCATCCTTTTTGTTTGTGAAGTCCTGCGCTGTAACTGTTAAAAGTATTTTTGCCACGCCCCATCTTATTTTTTCCAAATTCTGCGTTGTTTTTTAGAGTCGTCTTAATTTTTTTTGTTGTTGAAAGTGTTTATTCTGGAAGCCATCAGCTAAATGGTAATCAACTGAAAGGCATGCTGGGTCACATTAGGGATTAGGAAATGTTATTCTAAAACAGAACTCTGTAATTTATTCTTTTTAAATTAAGTAGAGAGGATAGAACAGCGGCGAGGAGTCCAGGATTTTATCAACAAAGTGACCAAAAAATGTGGTCACATCCTCTGTGGGTAAATTTACATTGCAGACCAGCATTTTTCATAAGTAGTGCTGAAAAAAGTCTCACCTGTATTTAATTGGTTTGTTTTTAGACATCAGGTGAACCAAACCCCAGGGAGACTTCGTGTCAGCAGTGATGAGAGCTGCTGCTTTGGTCGCAGTTTGTCTTAAACTGTGATTGACCAGAATGAAAAGGACCAGACACATATTACATTGAGAACCTGAATGTCTTTCATTCACCATCTTTATGAGACTTTAAGTTATCCTATGATCGATCCTACTTTGAAATTGTCCTTTTCCTTTGTTCTCCCAATGCACCAGGCTAAGACTACTCCATCTGGGATGTACTTCCATTTATTTCCTAGTCTGTTTGTATTCATGTTGCTGCTTCACTGCACAGGGCTTTCTTGTTTTTCACCTGGACCAGAGTTTGGTTGTTTTATCCATAGCAGATTTCATGTAGCTTCCAATATGGGCAATTGCCCGGGGCTCAAATTTAGGGGGGGCAGCTTGAAAGATGCAGATCATAAGTTCCTGTGGGGACCTTGAACCACTCCAACCGCTTTTATTGCCTTTCAATCCAGCAAATGGTCCTTTTTACGACCCGCTCTCCTTAATTTCTGCATTTAATTACATTCACTCAGTGGTTGTTAAGCTACTGGGTGACATCACCACATGAACTTTATCCAGTGGCTGCTCAGACTGTGGAAACATGCCCAGCGGTGTTGGTCAGATGTTTATCTTTCTTGGTCTGGGAGGAGGATTCTTCATCAGTTTCTACAAATAATTAAATCTCTCACAGTCCACTCCTGAAAATGGACTAAAAACACATGATTTATGCTCTGTGACTACGGTTCTTTCATTTTATGTTAACACAAAGATTAAAACTGAAAAATTCCGTAAATAAAGTTTCTCTTGGAACTTGCCCAGTTATTATTTCCCCCTCCCGTAGGTTGAGTTTGCTAAGACACACACTCGTTTTCATCGGATCACCTAAAGGTTTCTCACATTTCCATTCACCTCCCATTTTTACTGTCAGAGAACAATAAAAATGGCCAGAGTTCCAAATGAAATGATTATTGACCAACGGTGGCAAGATTTTTGCCAAATTCAAAGAAATTCAGTTACTCTGTAACCAGTGAGCGTCAAAGAAAATGAAAAAATGTGCAATTCACCATGTAACTATTAGGGGGCTTTTATGATGTGAAAAGAAAACACAACAAAACAAACAAAAAGCAAACAAATGATCATGTTTCAAAAAAATGCCATACATTAATGTTTAGTTGTGCAGGGATGGGCTGTTTTAATTTGTCTATTGCTCAGGTTTTTTATTCTAAAATTCCAAACTAACTAAGCGCCCTTTAAGAAAGAAGTGATATCTTTGGTTCTACAACAGCATTATTGGTCATGTTCCAAAAAATTGTTGACTTTATTCGCTTATTTTGAGAGATTCAAGAGTTTAGTAATGTTTTGTCAAAATGGTGACGATTGTTTGAACTCACTCAAGCAGTCGTTGGTTTCAATGCGTGTTTAGCAGATTCCGATTTAGATTTAATTTAAAGTCGTTAGAAATGAGGAGGGCAGGTGTATCTAGCAGTTCCCTTGAGGCTCTTGCTGCTGCCTCAAGGGACGTCATGGAAAATGGAACGTGCAGTGGTATCGTGAAGTATTTGTGAGAGTAATAGAAGTTACACGCATTTATTAAGTACGGGTGATGTGGTCACAGGGCTCCAGACTAACTTTTTTCACCAGGAGCACAGTGGCCCCCAACTGAAAATTTTAGGGGCACAACCAGAAAATTTAGGGGCGCATACCGTAAATCAACATGCTAACCAAATCTACTAATTTCCACTGTATTACTAATAAAGAAGAATGAATCAATAGTTCGCTTATTCATAGCTCAGACACACATATCAGGTTGTGATGACATTTGTCTCCGTTTCCTTCCCACAGATGTTTACGCGCGTGCGGATATCTCTAGGCCCCTCCCCCTAGGCATCACGCGAATGTGTGCTCGCGTTTCATGAGTATGTGCGCGAGTGTGTGTGTCTGCCTGCGTGCGTGTGCGCTCGCGTCTCATTGATTATTTCATTGATCATTGACGTGCCCCTTCTACGTTTAATGTATTAAAAATACGAAGGGTGGGGGAGGCAAATTTACTGGTCGCACATGTGCGACTGGATGTAAAATTTAGTCGCACACTCTCAAATTTTGGTCGCAAAATGCGACCAATTGGTCGCAGTCTGGAGCCCTGGGTCATACCAATGCCCTTACATCACACTCTATTCATTGGTAAAGTGTGTGTCCTGGCTCTTTACACACAAATGCTGCACGCACGGGGTGTTCACATGATATGTTAGTGCCCAAAAGATGTTCACACAAACTATGCTCTGATTGTAAAAGTGAAAGTAAAAGTGAAAAGTCTGCGTCCCACCTACTTCACCCTTACTTACCCTCAAGTGTGGTTTTAAAGTGTTTACCATGACCTGTTTTGTCTTTGCCTGTTTTAGAGTGGTGTGTGAACTTCATTCTTTGAGCAGACCACCCTAGTGCCCCATTCTGATTTGCCTATTTTTCACCCGCAGACATAAAAACAACGAACAGAAATAATCCTTGGGATTTGTCCCACAGGTTTGCCATAACGATGCCAGTTGTGAGGAAAGCTGCATCAGGAGATCAAGTCTAAACCTTTTGGATTTATTTGAATGCAAGCACTAGTCCATGTTCAAGCCGTTTCAAGAGCTTCATCCGTTGACTCGTTTGAATCCTTAAATAAACTTGATGAAGCTCATTGACAGCAGTCAGGTCAACATTCTGCGCCTCACAGTATTTTTCCATCAGTTTTCCAGACATGGTGATGTTTTTTATCTTTTCAGTCTGAACCATAAACCAAACAACCCCTGAGCTTCTGCATAAACATGCCCCCCCCCCAAGTTAGAAACCGTATAAACCCTGTTGGGTTATGAAAAGACTAATGGTTACTAGTGAGGGTGACAGTTTTATGGTTATGAGGACACTTTTACAAGATCCAGGAGCACTGAGTGAGAGCAGCGAGCCCCATCCACGGCTCCCGAATGGACTCCAGTCAGTGGTTTGCTTTGAATCTTTTAAAAGCTTCACGGTCGGTTTGAGCCTCTCATAAGGCTGTGCTTCAACCATGACCGCTGTAAGTGGTAGTTGACCTCAGCGCGTTTGAAGGGGCAACAATTTTATCCCGTAAATGTCACTGAGTTCCACTTCAGATCAATCACCAGGCTAATAATCATCCAAAATCACATGTTTATGCTCTCCTGTCCTTTCATTTCAAGTGGCAGCAGCTCTGAACTGTAAATTTAACCGGTTATTTATGCTCAGATGTATGGAATGATTGCACACTGGGCAGTTATGCTTTATTAAACTGTGAGTGCATCAGAAATAAATGAAACCCTAGAGGACTATGTGTACTCAGTGATCATTAATCTTAATGTTTTCCTCCCAAAAGTGGACTGAATGTAAGCAGAGCATGCAAATACTCTCAATGTATTTTCATATTCCTCACTCATCTAGCTCTTTTACTCTTTGCACATTTTTTTTGGCACTAAATGCTGAATATTTTTCATAATCATTACACAATATAATCCCTCATAAGCTCACAATTTCTCCCGAACATGAAAAAAAGTAAAGTTTTCAATAATTTACGCCACAAGAGTCCTGGAAAACGCATCAACACCCCCTTAAAATAAAATCTGCAGCATCCGCTAGCTCTTAAATCGATATTGTTCCCATCTGTGTGTTCTACCAGCATAAGCTCGTAAATTTGGTGCAACAACTGCTAAATGCATTTTTCTGGAGAAGCAGATAGAGTTTCAACAGTTAGACTGGATTCATGTGAGCGGCAGAACATAAAGATTCTGTGCTGTTTGTTTGTCCACCGTCTTATCTCGAATCTTTCTACAATTATCCCAATGAGACCCAACGTTTTTCCTGTTTGCATCTCTCTTTTCAGGATGTCAACAGGACAGCAAATCAGGCAAACGTGCTGTGTGATGCTGCAAATGTGCAGAAAAGATTTCTTCTCAAAGTCTTTCAGCTCAAAGGTTGGTTTGTCCTCAAGGCTGATGTTTGGAGGTTTTGCTCTGACGATGCACAGACCTGCACACTTTCCCTCGTAAAGCCGCTCGCTGAGCTTCATATGGATGAAATTAGTTTCATTTCTGTCTATTCTGTGCGGTAGGTTTAGTAATTGTCCCGTATGTTCGGGTCCAGTTCAAGCAACGCGGCAACGCCCCTGTGTGAGCTGGATCCCAGCGCCGGATCTGGCTGCTGAAGGCCAGACTCAGAGATGAAGTGGAGTGCAGACGCAAATGGGTTCTGACAAAAATTAACTTGGAAACAGATCCCTTGTGGAACGATTTTAGCCTCAAAGCTGTCCAGGAAAGTCTGAGTACGCATGTGTGCTCATTTACGCTGATGACACAATGGTGCTCGTTCAAAACACTGGAAATAAGAAAACCTCTTTCTTTAAGCCATGCTGACTGGTGGAGTTGGCTGGCGGTTCAATGCCTGCTGAAGCTTTTTGAGGAGAGTAGCTGCTTTTTAAAGAAAACTATGGTTTCACAGCTAATTAACTGCACTAAAGTCTTTAAATGTTAAGGATGCAGTGCTGCATACTGTACTAAACCACAGCCTAGGCCAAGTCAGGGTACTGTGATTCACATTAAATTGTGTTTTTTTTTTAACAATTTTCTTTGACTTTGCATTAAAAATACTGACATTGTAACCCTTTAAGTACCCAACCAAGATAAAATCAATTAAAAAATGATCAGTGGTAAAAAGAAATCTCACATATTTTTGTTTTCAACTTCAATTCACATTCTTCCAGATCCTAAAGCATTCAGCAGGTTCAGAAGATGGTTGAATAGATGGATGGATGAACACCGTGGCTTTTGATAGCCCAACAGATTTTAGGCCCTTTGAATTTTAGTGATGAGGAAAATGAAATGTTTGTTAATTTCTAACATTTTGTACAACTTGCGATGGATACGATTTTTTTTGTAGTACATATTGTACTGACAATATTTAAAGTACAATGAGTGTTAACTTTGTTTTGTTCTTGAAAATATGACATTTTCATTATAAAACCAGCAGCAAATTTTTAAAAGATTAGATATATGACTTGTTCGAGTTAAACATGAGGTCTAGAAGCTGTTGCAATTGGGGTGTACATAGTATTGCTAATCTTTATATTTTTATATTTTATTTTTCCCTTTTTTATGTTATTAGAAAAATGGCAAATTTAGAGGAGGTAAATATCACTTTTTATGAAAGTCAGCATTTGCCTTGTGGCAAAAGTTGGAATGATCATGTGGTTTAACTTATAAATTTTGACAATAAACCTGAGCACAAAGAAACATTGCAGTGGAGAGAAAGTAATAATTATCTTCTAGAAAGTTCTCAATGGATGAATTCATTTCCCTGTTTGCAGTTCCAGCTTCTGTCTTTCCTGTAGGAGTAGAAGTGAAAATCCCGCGGTTTTCCCAAACTATTTCTTCTGGAGCCCAACCAAACATGAGGATTTTTTAAACCACATGTCAGAGAAAGTTCAGCCACAAACCAGTAACTAATCAAGCACCAATTTAGTCCTGTATATTATAGAGAACCTTGATTTCACGTACAGCCAACACTTTTTTTTCTGTTTTCCTTACTGTCTCAGCAGAAGTTACATGAATTGAACAGAAAAGAAATCAGAGATGTTCGCAACAAGCCCTCGTCCCAGACAACCCCGTCCCCATGGCAACCGTCTCCGCAAAACAAAAACAGGGCCTGGATTCCTGCTAAACACAGGCGAGAGTGGACAAACTGTTTTCCCACGTGATGAGAGGTCGCGCTCAGTGATAATGGAATTCTTTGTGACAACTGAGGAAGTCTGTAGGACCATATCAGAGCAGCAGCTGGGCTCTCTCCAGCCACTACAGGAATCCTGTGAGGGTTATTCTACTGTTTTGTCAACGTTAGATTTACAGTTAGTCTGCAATGGATTGCAGATGTTTAAACTTCTGAATGTAAATTCAATTCAAACTGTGCATAGTTTCTAAATCTGTACCATCAATCACATCCTGCACTGGTCCGATGCAGCGCCTTGATTTGGCTTCACGTCAGGAAGAAGTGGATCCTGTTTCTGCTTTCTCCTCTCCTGCTGTTGTCTTTTTACCTGTCATCTCCAGGCTTAGACATTGGAGTCATTTGCCCATCTTCCTCACCCCTTGTTTTCCATCCAAGCCTGGCAGCTGCACAGTGGGCCCATTGTGCGTGCACGGGCTCGGCCCGCCAACCGGATGCAAGACAAAGAGAGAGGCTGAGGTGATGTCAGGCGGGTGTGCCCGTGAATGCATCCACCCTCGCTCTGGAAAATGCATAGAATGCATGACAAACATGCAGCTGAAAATGACACCACGAACACAGAGGAACCAAGCGTGAACGGACGTCGGTCTGAGAACGTTGGTGTGGTGGCTCCAGGCTCGGTTTTGCCCCGGTGTTTTTGTAACAGATAAGACTTAGGTGGAGTTAAGAGTGACAGCTTCCACTTGTCCTCAGACATTATGTCACTTTTATTTCAGCAAATACCATAACTCAGTCAGCAGGCCAAAAAAATGTGCGATCCGTACAACCAAATCCTTAAACAATCTAACAAACATTCCAATCTGACTACAAACTAAAACAGTAACTTTTTAATTAACTAAGTAATAAAAAAGTTACAATTAATTAATTAGACTTGAGAAGTTCACCTATCACGGCAGCTCAAGTGAAAAACAGTTTCTCATCTTCACCGATGTGAGGATGGATTCTTTTTTGAATTAAATAAGGATTTAAATGTAAATCACATTTACAAAACCTTGTAAAAGTTCACATGCTGCCGGAGATAAAGAGAAGGGAAAAAATTTAAAGTTTTGGACTTTTAGTGTGGCAAAAAAAAAAGAAAAAGCAGATGTTTTACAATATTCTGCTTGGTTTCTGTAAATTTTGATCCTTTTTTATAACCTGATATAATAGATAAACCTCATGAAGACAAGCAGCAATCACAGGATGTAATGGGGGAGTCTGCAACAAACAGGAAACAGTGACAAAAATGGGAGCAAATCTCATAAGGGAGCTGATATGAAACCGTTAAAAGCTCCTTCTGATCAGTTTAACGGCTGCTTCCTGTCGGTCTGCAGCGTGTGGTCGTACATTGCGTAACTGTTCCTGAACGTTCATAAGAAGCGAGTAATTTTTCACTCTTCACTTCAGATTGTGCAGTAAAAGGGCAGGCAGGAAAGTCTACAAGAGAGAAAGATGAGGTTAACACAAAACATCCATTCAGAACCGACGCGTCTCTGTTTTTCTAATCCTCTTCCTCCTCCTCTGTGTCTTTCTGAGCTTGATGGATGGCAGCAGAAGCTGCAGTGTTGTTCTTGGATTTGCTCTTGTTAACTAATCTGTGTAATGTTTTGGCGGATGAAAAATGGGCGAGACAGAAACAAACCTTTTCCTCATTGTTTTGACCAGCACTTCCTCCTGTCACCAGCGTCCCATTACCTGATTTTCACTTAAAGCTAGCAGTAAGGGGTAGAACTCCCTTCAACCAAAAACATGATAAAAATCCATTCCTCGTGGGAGGAGGAGGTCTGAGATGGAGAAAGGGATTTGCAGATGAAGGGAAGGGAGGGGAATGCTTGGCTTCAGGCCAAGACAGCTTGCCATAGGCTCATGTCTTTGTACTGCTGTTCTTGTTTAGTTTAAAACTGCCCTCGGCCCACCTGTGTCGAGTCGTTGTTCACGTGGAGCAGCAGGAGTGAAGAAACTGCACCTCTAGTTGGACTACCAGGGTAACAGGGAGGTTGTGGAGTTCAATCTTTCCTTTCTCGCTAAAACACGACTCTTACTTCAGTCTATATGGTGACATCCCAGACCATGAAGGCAGCAAACAGCCACGTAAACTGCTGTCAGAACTCATGAATTGTTTGGTTGAACCACCAAAGTCATCAGAAAGACACGGATACTAACAGCCCTCTCAGTATAACAGGGATTTGAAGGACTGAGAAGATCTTTTTTATTTTTTCTATTTTCTATTGAACTCTTTGTATTCGTGATCCTTTTGATTTCATGTTTTACTTCGAAGCCCATCGAGACGACTGTTGTTGTGATTTTGGGCTATACAAATAAAATTGAATTGAATTGAATTGAATCTGTCTGGAAATGTTAAACAAAACTGAGGCTTTGTGTGATTTTTGGCCATAAAAAAGAGGTTTGAAGAACTTGTAGCAGCAAAAACTAGACCAATGAGAAGTTCCATTTTAATTTTACATCAGGATAGTCCTGTGGACTTGGCTTCAGTCCCAGTGCCAGAGGGCAGGCTGGTCAATCCACGAATCAGGACCCCAGGACAGGGGCTCCCATGTTTTTTTGTTTTTTTACATCATGAAACTGCCAAAAATGGATACTACAACTTGACGAAAATAAGAAGTGGGTATGGAATGTTAAAGAAGTAAATAAACTATTGAAACTACTTCAGCATCAGCGAGGCAAGTGCAGCCAAGCACTGCAGCGATGAGCATAATTTACATGTTGAGTCCAGATGACCTTGGAGTTGATAAACCCAAGCCAGTGTGTGAATAAATGTTTATCCAGTGCAATTTTTCTGTAGAAACCTAAGAAGTACACCTTTGGACTGAGGTGCGCCCACTCATGCATAGGAAGAACATCCAAACTCAACATGAAAGGTCCAGAACTGATATTTGAACTTGGGCCTTCCTACCGTGCAGCCCCAAAGTCTAGCAAATCCTAAGATTGTCACCTAAGTACCTCCTCACCTTTTCATGGTTATCCTCATCTTCCAACTTTTTCCTGATTCTTGCTCTTTCAGTTTTGCTCTGTTGTCTTCCTGTACTCCAGCGGCGCCTAAATCCTTTACTTCCTTTATTTCACTTCTGCAGTTTGGTTCACCCTCAAGTGAACAAACTTTCAAGCTGTGTCCAAATACCCTGACTAGTCCCTAATCCCCAAAATACTGTATAGTACGGGACTATCAAGTGCCTGGAGTTTATGAAAACTTTTGATTTACAAAAGAATAATCTTTTTTTTTTTTTTCTTGTGAAAAATCGTTCAAACACAATGCATTATGGTCTATGTTTGCCAATCTACTGAGCAATGATGAACACTGTTTTTTTGCAGTGGCTTCTGGGAAATTTCCGGGGTACTGGATTTTGGAATTGCAGATTCAGACATCCTGAAATAACGGTGAACACCTCATAGAGTGCACTAACCCTGGAGTAGTGAATTAATTCAGACATAATCTCAGGCTGAGCAGGGTTCACTTGTTTGACCCCCCCCCCCCCCCCCCCACACACACACACACACCCCACACCCCTGTAGTTCAGGTGAGCAAATAAAGCGAACTGCCCGAGAACAGAAAAAACTGATAACATTCAAACCTTTGATCCTGCTTGTGAACACTGCTCAAAGCATTGCTGTTGGTTGAGTGTGGTTGAGTGACTCACCGGTTTGGCCAGACATTGTTTTTTTTATCTTTTGTTCGCCACAGCCTTTTCTAGATAGGACACTGTCGAGCCCTTACCTGGAACAATAGGAAACAAAAACAAACCTGACAGAAATGGAACACACTACATCCTCTGTACCTGAGAATTTGCCGTTCTTCTGTCAATTAAAAAAAAAACCCTTGATTGACAGCCCTTCGTTTGCACCAATGTCAAATTCTTACAGTGCAGCTCGACACCTTTGAGACAACTGAGTTCTTCTGCTTGTCTTTCAGTATGATGTCTGGACCAGAAACTACCGCAGGCAATAACACAGGTAAAATGGTGAATCACATGATCGAGTAAAGTGTCTGGCAGTTTCACTGAGGCCCAATTTTTTGTTTTTATTTTTCCTGAGTAATTTGGCCCTTTTTGACTTGGAAGGTAAACGTTGTCTGCAATAAATGTTTGAACCTCACAAAATGACTTAATTTCTCCTCAATTTCCTATTTTCATAAGTGCATTTTTGATGCAATTCCAAGTGAACATTTTTGTTTATTCTCTCATTTTCCTCTTGTTTGAATGCGTATATCTCAACTTGAGCGGTCACAGGTGCAATTCTGATCTTTCACACGCAACAAATGACTGCAGGCGAGCCACAGCAGCAATGCAGCCACTTCTGCCTCATAGTGAAACTTCGACAGATGACACATACATGAAATCAGTAGGGTGTGTTCTGTTAATGGGAAAAAGGCAGTTCTGTTGAGAACAATAACCTCAGTGTGACTGCGGAATCCCAAAAAGCATTATAGCAAGATGAGGAATGGATGACAACAGAAATTCTTCCAATTAACTCGGAGGACTGGATCTAGTTTGTGTGCGATTGACAGAATTTCTGACCAATTAGCATCAACCTTCATGCCCATGTCTGTGATTGGCTGACATTTGTGGCACACATAAGGGTGTGTCCACATTCGAGGGCTGCATCCTCGAATGGTCGCGGCCTTCCCCTGCGACGTTTGCCTGGTCCTTCGTCGAGCTGGTAGGCCGGATGTTAACAGCCGTTACATCGGCGAATGTCCCGTCGCCTAGCAACCGTGAGTCCGGAACAGAGGTGTAGTGGACCACGCGTGGAGCTCAAAATATTCCTGGCTTATCTGATCCAACTTTTAATCTTGGAAGTGTAATTATAAAAAGGTGTAATAATTTCCAACTCTTGGTCCCGCTTCACAGTCCGCCATTGTTGTCAGAGAATCTCCGGGTTTGGTCGTATTGCATCTTGGGATATGGACAGCACTTGTCGCTGCGCTGTGATGTAAGCAGCCTACAAATGCAGCCTAGAAAGAACGCAGCCCTCCAATTTGGATACTGCCCCTTGTAACGCTGTGCCCTGCTCTGTTTCGAGGGCAGAAGAGAGAATTTCTCTTGAGTGAAAATTGTTCTGTTAGCATGTATTTTTAAGTTTCAAGTACAAAATTATTCCTTGAGCCCACAACGTTTTTTTTCTGTTTTTTACGTTTTATGCTCAAAACAGTGAGTGTTGCACTTGGAAAAATGGCACAAAGATCCCTCCATACCGGACTGGAACTCTATGACACTGAGTCTTTCTTGTGTCCAAATAGAGTTGTGAAAGAAAAAAACACCACTTTGACATTTTGCACCAAGCCCTTTCTAACTGAAGGTGGACCAGACATTTTCATGCGCTAGAAAACAGCAGAAAAAAAAGAAAAAGCCCCTCCCTGCTTGCCCAATGTGAACACCATGGGCTGTTGTTGAATCTTGTTATATATTTTTTAGTTTCTTAGCTCACATTTACTATTTTACATCTTAAGTCCCTCTAAAGACGAGGGTTTTCCTCATGTTAAAACATTTTCAGATTATTACGTAAACTATAATATTCAATGGGAAACTGTGGTGGTGTGTTTGCTGGGGAAAGTGACTAATAGATCCCTGGAGAGTGATTTCTATTAAAGTGACCTCTATTTCTTCCCAGTGTGGCTCCTCTGGTCACTTTGATGCAGCTCTCAGACATCTGGTGGATGGGTTAAGTTTACTGAAGAATGCAGGATCTATTTGGGGAATAGGATGGTGGAAATTTTGATTTATAATGTGATACAAAATCCTGCTCCTTCAGTAAAAGGAAAACAGTCCAAGAGAAATCAGCGGGGGAGACGTTTTTCACGACTTTTAGGGCAACAAATCGATGGATCACAACCTAGATGCAGATATTTTTATTTTGATGTATTAATTAACTTTATAAACCTACCTGTCACTAAAAGAGCATCACATTAACTAACACCAAGCCTCTTCATAGAAAAAGAAAAGGCTTCTGTTCAAATTTGCGGGTCAAAAACCAGATGTTCAGGCACACCTAAAAGCCAAAAACAGCTTTTTAAATCAGACTTATGCTATATAAATGGCGAGAGAAATTAGAAACAAATTTCATTTCCTAGTGACCACTTGATGAATTGCATGTATCTTGTTTCTTTCATTTTTAAGATAGCTTCAATGAAGAAATCAAAGGAATGCAACAATAAAAAATCCCAAACACCATTTTATTTCAATGAAACCCAATGGTGGTGCAGTGGTTAGCACTCTCGCCTCAGGCAGTGGAGCCGCCATCAGCCTACTCTTCTTTTTGGAAGCTAGAAAAGTGCCATTCACAGCTGGAAGGCCCTGGTTCAAATCCCGGATGTTTCTCCCACAGTCCCAAAACATGCTTCAAAGGTTAATTGTTGATTCTAAATAGTTGCTAGATGTGAATATGTGGTGGTGTTATGTGGCCCTGTGACAGACTGGTGACCGTCTACGGTTTACTTCCGCCTTCACCCAACACTGGCTGGGTTAGGCTTCAGCAACCCCGTGACCCCAAAAGGGGATTAAGCAGGTTTAGATGTTGGATGTGTGAATCACTGGAGCCGCCTGAGATGGTCTGGACAGCATTTTTTTAGGAGTGATATCACAAAAGGTTAGAAATACAAATTTAAAGTACATGTTCAACCAAAAAGTGTGTGTCGGCAAATCCATGACGCTGACGTTCTAATTTTTTTGTGCTCTATTAGCATTAGTGCCTTTTTTTTCACCAGCAAGAGCAGATATATGGGTTTTTTGTGGTTTAGGGACCAGTGCACCACGCTGCAACAATGCAAAAAGTTGCCTTCCTTAGGAAATGTCAATTGAGGCAAAAAAAAACAAACACGTTTCTGTAGATCCATTTAATGTAACAATGTTTGATCGTTTTTTGAGTGTGATTATCCATAATGTATGAATAATGCTAGCTTTAATGAAAAGTAGAAATGAAAAGGTAAATAATTTATCTTTATCTATAAAAGAAGAAGTATTGCGACCTTAAAGTCATTTATTTCTTGTTTTCTTTAAATCACACATTTGTAATATAATTGATCATATATTCATCTTTCTTTATGAAGTCTTTCAAAAATTTTTTTTCCTATTTAAAGAGTTTGTTTTCAAAGTCAGCCGTGTTCCACTTTCCTCCAGAAAGTAGAACACGATTTCATTAAAAAAGTGTCATATTGCAACTGTACTTATGGATGTGTTTTTAACAAAGTGTGAACACAATTTTCTGGAAACAAACTTATCAAGTTTTTATTCAAACCCTTTGAATCTCATTTTTAAAAGACCCACTCTAATGAAAATTTTGTTTTTTTGTTCACTTTTCTGATGATGGAGGATATCAAGAAAATAAGCTTAAATTAACTTTTTTCAAACTGCTCCTGATTCACAACAATTTGAATAAAGAGCAGGTTGAAAAAAAAAAAAAGAGCTTTTTTGTGATGTAGAAAACACGCTGGGCCGGCCACAAGCTCCCTGCTCAGTTTCATTCCAACGCATCGACTCGCAGACCAATACATCCACAAACGTCTTGGCTTTTCCTCGTCCTGTACGGCTGATATCGGCTGAAACTATGTTCTGGAAAATGACAGGTTTGGACATTTTGGCTAAAAATGGCAAAATCATAAATAAAAGACCACTGGAAATGTTTTTCACAATAGATGAAAAGAAAATCTGAGTTGAAGATTTTCTAACATTATCGAATGTAAATGAGCTTGTTCAAAAAAGTTTATTTAATCACAATTACAAAGTTGTTTTAAGGATGTGAACTACTATAGGTGAGTGTGTTTTTATCTTGCTTGAACCTCTAAAATCTTGAATAGCAGACACCAAAATGAAAAAGCACAAACTCTGGACAAACGAGACAAACTGGCACCACATGAAGTGTTTGTTTATTGCAGTGGACGAAGACGAGGATTTCAGAATCCATCTTCCTGCAGTCACACCGATCTCAGAAACGTTTACTCACAAAATGAAAACAGACGAAGCGGCGGGGCCGGAGTGCAGCGGTTCAAGTCTACAAACAACAAGCCCTGCCGAGTCTAAAACTAACAAGAAATCGCTCCAACAAAACAACCAAAATGCACATTCTTACAGAATGACTTGTCTTCAGTTCTACAAGCTTAACTACGCTAGCTGCTAGTAGCAAAAAATATATATATAATACTTCAAATAGCATCTCTTGGGAAAAAACCAGCAGGATTACTTGTATGAAATTATCAATAATAAAAAAGGATTTTTTTTTTAGTTTTTAGAACTGAAACTGGCTTTTTTTAAACTTTCCTTTAGGACCTGTAAAGGGTATCAGATGATGTAAATTTAATAAATACATTTTTATTCCTGAAACTGTCTGCCTCTAAAACCAAATTTCATATTGGATCAAATATCTCCATGGTTCTTAAATGTTATACAAAACATGGCATGATGTGATGAAAATAACAGCAGAAATGCAACACGAGATAAGAATTCCTACAACAGATGCTTGAGTTCTGACGGACAGGCATGGTGCACACGCGAGCATGCAGCAGGTGCAGTTGAATGCGTCCACCTGCACGGCTCTGAATCATTTACAGCCTCTCACAAATGTTTGTCGTGACGTTCAGAGAGTCTGCACAGCTTTGTTGTGTTTTGTGAAAACCTAAAATGCTAAAGGTGGCACATGTTTCAGGCAGTGTTTATCACGTTCCTCGCGCTGCTAACTCAGCTCCAGGGCAAAGTGAGGGAGAATATCCGTCTCAGGAGTGGAAAGGTGGAGACGACGGTGGGGGGACAACAAAAAAAGCTACAGTTATTACTGCGGATTAGGGCGTTGTGTCGAGAAGAAGGGGGTGAGGCTGGGAGAGGCAAAGGTTCAGGGCTGGGTCACGGCACTGGGCTCCTTGTCATAGATGTAGCTGCCCACACCACCGGTGTTGACGCCTGGAAAAACCACAGGGACAGCAGCGGGAGTCAGGGACAGGCGGAGGATTAAAACAGGTCCGACATTCAGCAGACGGACAGACACTTCCTGCCTGCCTGCTGCGAACAAAGCCACGCTGAAACACTTGTGGGTGGACGGCACCCCCTAGCGGTTACCTTTGGGCCCGAAGAGAACGGCGTAGCAGGGCTTGTGGCAGTAGGGCTGGCCATCGTGCTGCAAGAAGAGAAAACAAAAGCTGAGGCTGGAAAACAACGCAAGACATGATCTGCAGTCAAACAGCTGCATCAAGCCAGCGAGAAGAAAAAAAAAGGTTTAGTGAGCAGAAAACAAAAGCCGGCGAGCCCCCCTCCACTGCTGCATCTGGTCACTTTCTGATGTGCAGTGACATATTTCAACTAGAGGTGGCGCTGTACACAGCAACGCTGATCTCCCATCCAAGAATTCAAGGGGCTTTGTCCTTTTACTAGTGAGAAAAATGTGTCTGTTTCTAGGCCAGCCATTTCCAGAGCATATTTAAACTAAATATGATTACACATAAAAGATTTTAGTAAAGAACTGTTTGAATATAAATACAATATAAACAAATATGTTGATCCATGAGTTCCATCTCTAGTCCTCACTGCACTTTTGATTGAAGCTTCTGAATCAAAACTACAAGCTTTTCCAAACTGCATCTGCTCCTAAATCACAACTATTTGAATTAGCAAATACTAAGAATTGCCAATGTAAGCATAATTTTGTTTATATACTTTGGAAAAATGCCATGCCAGCCGGTTAAGCTCAACAAAAATACCAGCAGAGTGGTTCTTCAAAATGCGGCTCTAGTGAAATGTCCGCCTAAGTTCCTATCGCAATGATTTGCTCTAAGTTTTAAAGATCTGTTGCTGGCGACAGCAAGGTTACACACAATTAACGCCGTTCCAATGAATTCAGAACCCATTGGAATGACGTAAATGGTCGCAGAGTTAAAGAGCGTCAACACCTGGGGGGGCGTGGTCTGATCTCACCTCTGCGTGGCTGCCTGCAGCCAGAGTCTTGCTGCACCTCTCGCAGCGCAGACACGGTCGATGCCAGTCTTTTCCCAGCGATGTCACCTTCTCGGCTGTCAGAACAGACGTGCGCACGTCAACACCCGCCTCTCACGCTCGCGCTCACGCCCACGCCCCGACCGGAGAGGAAAAACTTACCAAAGTACACCTTCTTGTGGCACCTGGGACACAGGTTAGCCTCTCCGGAGAAAGTGGTGATGCTGCCCGCTGCTGCAATACGACACACATGTTACACACATTTTACATACACACACACACACAACAACAGCTGCACCGCTGCAGATGGAGGACTGAGTGGTTTTCTGCGCGAGTATGAAATTAATGTGGAAAGAAAACGAGGCCAAACATCTGTCAGTTATTTACACATTTCAAAGAAAACTTGTTGCATAGTTTTAACACTTCTCTCATTCCCGTCTTAAAGGACCTTTTCATGGAGTTTACTGCTGAGAGCAGCTGGTAAAAAAGCAAAAAGAAATTCAATTTAGTCCATCTGCAACTAACTGATTTTTTACACGTGTGGCTACAGCAGAAAATCTGAATGTCAAACACAACACTTCTAATCCAAATATTTGCATGCAAAATATACACATTTTTTGCCAAGTTGCAGACTGTTGTTGACCGATTCCCTATCAGAGAAAGAGTTTCAGCTGCTTCCACTCTGAAGACCAAATATTCAAGCTTTAACAAAACACATTAAAATAAATTTTGCAAAAGAAAAATAAAAAACCCTAGAATTTTCTTGATTTCGTAGTTTAGTTTCCAACCTTTTGGAGCCACCTTTGGGGCACAGACGCGCTTGTCCTCCACTTTTGCAGCTGAATCCACTGCAGTGGGGGCCGCATTGTTGTTAGCTGGAGCGTCGTATACATACGAACCGGCTCCACCAATGTTCACACCTGAAAGATCGAAAAAAAACAGAAATAAATAAAAAGTATTGTAAAAATTGATATCCTTTTACTTGTCTTTTTTTGTTTAAAAAATCCTTTCTGCGTTTCTATTTGAAAACTTGTTTGCTTTAAGTTCTTTGATAAAATGTCCTTTAGGTCGAGATTTATTTTATTTATTTATTTTTATAAATTAAAAATAAAAACTTTGAAAGTGAAAGTCTCAGTTTATCTTTAATATTTGAAAGAAAACTGACTTTTGATCAGGAAGGATGCAGAAACTTTAAACCACATGCAGTTCACCTTTTGGCCCAAAGAGGGCAGCGTAACATGGCTTGTGGCAGTAGGGCCGTCCATCGTGCTGCAGGAAAATCAACACAAAAAGCATCAAAAAAGGGACACACAGGTTACACAGAGATGCAGATGTTTCCCATTAGATTTAGCAACGAGTTGTGGAAGTTTTTAGAGTTCCTTCACTAATTTGTATTTAATTTTCATAATATTAAATGACTTGGATTGAGTTTAGAGGTTTGGAGCTCAGTCTCTGCTGCTGAGGACAATATTTTGTGACCCTGATGCATGCTGGGAACGATTGTGAGAGCGTGTGACCATCCCAGAATCAGGGCTGGCAGCCAAGTTACCCGCCGCTCCAGAAAGTTCTCCTGAAAGGTCCGGGCCAGAGGGGGGAAAAAAAAACTATCAAACTTGACCCACAATCCTTAGCGCCTCGGCCACTCGAGCCTCTTTTTGTTCCTTTAAAAATGCATTAACTGTGACGGGATCAGCTGCTGTTTGAGCAGCCAGACGCTCCTTTCACACTTCCTGTTATGGGATCCATGAAGGTTTTTCCACTGATGACTTTCTCAGATCACAGCTTCATCTCAGTTCCACGGCATCAAGGCTGAGATCACCTCACAACATCCCACTCTTTTCCCAGAAGCCTCCCACACCTTCATCTCCGTTTCCCCTAAAGTCTTCAACCAGCACAGGCGGTTCTGCCGGATCAGTTCATGTGGAAATGGATCCGCTTCAATGCTAAACTTTTAATTACCCCCCCCCCCCCTTTTAGGATCAGATTTTCCAAACTAGCAATTTCACAAAGTTTACAATTTTAGGGGCAGAACCAGAATCAGCCTCTTGACTCCGCCTCTTCTCAATAAAAAACAGCTCACTGCATATATATATATATATATATATATATATATATATATATATATATATATATATATATATATATATATATATATATAACCTCCTCCTTTGCACATTTTGGGCAAAACAAGGAAAGAGTATAAAAGAAAAGTTGAAGACACGGGTGCTGCATGCCCTTCACTCACCCCCCTCTGCCCCGCCCACCCGTGCTGCATGTGACCAATTTATGAAAAAACCCTTTTCTGCTGGTTTATCTCCATAGCAACCAACTTCATTTTGGGTCGCCTGGGGGTGACAAATAAATCTAGGTCATTTTTAGAAGACTAGGCGACAGTAAACTTTTGGACCTTCCTTGGCAACCAAGGAAGTTTTTCCACAGTAGCTTCCCAAAGACGCTCGAGGAGTTAGACGGCAACAAATCCAAATCAGCAGGAAGCAGTTCAAGTTCTAGAAGGTACTAAAGGTGAGTTTTTTGGTTTCAAGATGGCGGTCTCTTTTCGAGGGCAAAGGTCAACTCAACTTCAGTTGTGGTTGTAGATTTGTTTGAAATGTTGGCCTTGAACAAAAGTCCCCCCCCCCCCCCCCCCCCCACGTGTAAAAAAATAAATAAAATCAACACTTTTCACACAAATGGCCACAGAGCCGTAAGTCGGGTGGCCATCCCAAAATAATTTGAAAACTTCCTTTAGATATGATTCATGTTTTTTGGTTCCATTAAGGCAGTGGTCCCACACCACCGGGCCGCCGGGAAATTTTGACACGGGGACGCACAGAAAGAAAAAAATAATTTCCATTTTATTGTTTTTATCGAAAGAAACGTTTTATTTTGAAAAGTGACCGGATTCTCTCTGTTACATCCGTAACACTTAACGCACGTCAAAGTCGCGACATCAAACATCACGTGATACACACCTTGCGTTGCACCTCAGCCCCCCCCACCACCACCACCACCGGTCCGCGGTAAACGTGCCTTGCGCTGTTCCGGTCCGCGGTGACAAAAATGTTGGGGACCACTGCATTAGGGGATTTTGAAAGATTTTTTTTGGAGCCCCTTAAGAGATTTTGGCCCCATTCATGTTTTTGACTGCTTCTCCCGCCTGTGATGTCATCATTCATTCTTTTTTTTTCACAACTTACATTTCTTTTAAATGGGTAGTGTGCAAATTTTGGATGTCTGAAAATGAAATATTTGCTCTTACTGGACACAAAAGATTTAATTTAACCAAGAGAACAGGAGAGATCCTTTCAAAGTAAAAGCACCAAAGTGGTTAACATCTGTTGGCTAAAAAAGAGGGATTTTTCAATTACACTAGAGAAGTCATTTGTGCCACTTCTGTAGGGTTTAACAGGAAAAAAGTGAGACAATAATTTAGGGAAAATGGAACATTTTTGTGCATGGATCAAACTGTGTAGAAAACACACAAAAATGTGTGGGAATAAATGTAATTCTAATAAACCGTTTTCTATAAATGTTTATATTGTGATTTTTTTATACTGGTTAAACAATCAGGTGCATTTTGTGAAATCGTGAAAGCGAGAGAATGTTTGAGTGTAAATGCCATTATTTGATCAGCCTGTGTAACCTTGTGTTCCCTTTAAAAGGAGTGCATGTGTGCACATGCACGCCAGCGCCTCGACTCCTGAAGCACTTTAGTTCGTGACGCATGAGCTGTTACGTAACGCACGACATGTCCTGTTGTGGCTTAAGTCAATTCTCCTAATAGGATCACTTTTTGATGTGATAAATCCATCACAAACAGATGCAAACAATAAATAAAAATAAAAAAAACAAAGTGAAAACTGTTAGCCTCCTTTGTTAGCAACACAAATCGAAAGGGATGATCAGGAGTTATGGACGGGAGTTCATCGTCGTTGGCGAGGATCTTTGATGTCATGCGAGGGAGCGGCGATAAATTCAGACTCTCTTCCTCCTTTACCTCCCAAAACGTCTTCAAGTTGACTGAACAGAAGCAGGATACTCCGCAAACAGCTCAGATCATTTTATTCACTTCTACCTATGAAACAGCTTCAGCTCGTTTCCATGACGATAGTCAAGTGCAGCGCTTTGTTTCCGACTGACATGGCGCTGAAGCCCGAGGCCGGGTTTGGATGGAGTCCACACAGAGATGTGTGTGTGTGTGTGTGTGTGTGTGTGTGTGGGGGGGGGGGGGGGCAGAGAGGCTGTGTGACTGCATTACTGTAATCATGCAGAGATTAATCAGCGGACCAGCATCCTTTGGGCTCTGCAAGGCTGAGATCGTATCCTCTGACCAGAATAAGAGGACAGATTTCAGCATCTATAGAGATGTGGGGGGCTGTGGCCATGACAGGCAGAATCGCAGAGTGAGCAGTGCACAGTCAGGGCTGTGAGGCACGGCGCTGCTGCTCACGCTGCAGAGCTGCCGGGGTTAAAAACGTCTGCGAGGGCGCAAGATACCCAACAGATGCGACCGGGCGCACAAAGGAAGGCGGGAAAAACAGGATGTGCATCCTGCACTGAAGCCGTTTTGATGTGAAACAAAAAACTGTTGAGGAGAAAGAATTTCACTGGAAGCTAGCGAGCATTCATGGAATCAGCTGCGACACTCTGAGGGCGGCATTTCACAATAAAAGTCAACAAACCTTTGAGCTTGTGTTGCTTTTTAAGAGCAAACAAAAGCTCTGAAACTGACAGAAAGACAAAGAAATGAGCAGAATTATTAAAATTTTAGCATTTAAGCATCTAATAAATGCAATACCATAAAAAACAAAACTTTATTTAAAAAAAAAAGGTCAAATCATAAAAAAGTGCTGTATTTCGCTCTGAACTTAATTAAATCTATACTATGAAATACATAACAAATATTTTCAAAATATATAAATATGAGTTCTTGCCTTTGGATCTATGTTTAAACCATAATTATTTTTCAGTGTGCAATAAAAAAACAGAAACAAAATTATTTTAATGTCATTTGATGCATTTTATGGCAGAAAACTGCTTTGCTGTTCAATTTGTTGTAAGAAAAATGTTTGTTTTTTCGCCCTCTTTTTCTAAAGATTTTGATTAAATGAAAGAGTGAAGGGGAACCGGCTTATGACCATGAAAATTCAGGTAACAAAAAGATGTTTTCAACTTATTTGCAGTTCCCTTGTGGGGCTGGTAGGACCACCTCGATTGATTTGAGTTTGGTTTGATTTGATTTGATTGGTTTATTTAAGGCCACAATTGTAGACGATACAACAATGAAATTACATAGATATAATAAAACAAATTTCATAAAATTGCAGAAAAATTTACCAAAAGGCAAAAATAAATCCTAAATAGAGATTTTTGCAGTGATGCATCAAATACACACTTAGGTCCCGTTAGACTCATTAGATATGAGTGGGAAGAGGTGAACTTATATCATCCCAGCCCTACTGAAGTGATACATTTCACATGTCAAATCAGAGCTTGTGATTGGTGGAAGTTCAAGCTGGTTTAACTTTCAACGCGCACTCAATAGCCGCCCACTGTTGTAGAAACCTGATGCGTGAATGCAAGAGTTTTGAAGACATTTATGCAGGTTTGTACAGACGTTTTATTGAAAGTGGTCGCTTGATCGTGCGCTGCCCAGGGCAGCTCACGAAACAGCTTACGAAGCATTTTCGTAGAAAAAATGTGCATGGACATTTTTACTCTACGGGCTGTCCGAGTGCTCTATGACCTGGATATTTCTTGCAGGCCACCTGCAGGTCAGCCCATTTTGCCCTGCAGAAAGCCCCTGTCCATCTGTTAAGGGCAGTTGTGACTAAAGCATTCATCTAGTTTTTGCCCATTTTAAGCTTAACTACAGAAACCATAACTTTAAATGGAATATTTCCTTTGAGATGAATAGAAAAGGCCGTCGTTTCTCCTTCAGGTCTTACTGACCTCAGCGTGGCCTCCGGCGTTCAGGAGCTTGTTGCAGCGGTCGCATTTCAGACACAGTTTGTGCCAGTCCTTCCCCAGCGATGACACCTTTTCAGCTGCACACAAGACACAAAGAATGACACAAATGAATACAAACACACACACACACACACAGCAGCATTTACATCGTTCTCGCATCAGGGCGGGGCGTTCCCCCCCCCCAGGGATGACTGAGCTTCACTGTCCCAGACCTCCCCTCCGTGGACGTCCTGCCATCATGCCAGCTGGGTGATTGTTTTCTCTGAGGGGCGGGGCCAATGGGAATGCCTGTGTGGCCCACATGTGGTAACGTCAGCAGCAGTCGCCTGGCCCAGCTGGAATTAGGGGGGGGGGGGGGGGCATCTAACCTAGATCCTTTGTGCACTAAACACCCCTCCCCCAGTTTACAGTACTCCCATCATTCTGTTGACCAATTCAACCTTAGACCGCCCCCTCTTTTTACAAGGGACCGCCCCCTCCAGACAGCCCGATGATGCCCTTTCCAATAATAAATTACAGCACAATGGGCCCTGAGGAGTCGTGGGGGCAGCAGAGGAAACACCTTCCCTTAACAAGGAAAGGCCAAAATAGCCGGATACTACCGCCGCTTTCCTACATGTCGAAAAAAAACACAAACATTTAAAAAATTAATGTAGGAAAACAGGAGAGGACGCCAAATAATGCTCTAAATCTAATGGATGGAGTCTTCACAACGGACTGCTGTTGAGGTTTCTAACAAACATCCTTTGTTTTTGACTTTTATTGACTGAAACTAAGCAAATCCAAAAAAAGCTCAAATTACATTTTCTTATGGAGCAAAGACTGATTTTCCCAAATAAAGTTAGCAGTTCAAATTCCACATCAATCTTTATCAATCTTTGTATGAACGGCGCCTCCTCCGTGACCTTTCTGACTCTCTCTTCATATTTTTTTTACAAATGTGATTAAAATTAGTGTCTTTCCAATGAGGTTAAATGGGATTTGATCCGATTTGAATGACAATAATTATGAGAATCGAGGGCTTTTGTTTGGTTGGGGGGGGGGAGAAAAATGCTTCCTGCTGAGCTCTCCGTTTGATCTCTGGTTCACCGCCTGATCTTTACATCGATTACAGCGGCGGGAAAACAAGAGAAAGCCCTGGAGATCAGATGATAAGGACAAAGCGATCTGAGGATTTACTGGGGGGGGGGGGGGGGGGGGGGGGGGGGTTACAAGAAAACATCTTTAGAAAAACATCTGAAATAAGCGGTGGAGAAAGTAGTATTTTCCCAAAAGCTTCTGTTAAAAACACAACTTTTAAGAGTTTGCAGCAATTTTCACAGCCTACTAACTAAAAACCTGTAAATGTTTTTTGCATAAAAAATGTTTTTATTTAGAATAAAAGCACAGATCCTAAAGAACATCCAGTGTTTTCGTGATTTTCAATCAGGGCGCTCTTCTGTTCTGAGTGTGATTTATTCCCTCCTAAATCTGAGGATCCTCTTGACCCCCTGGCGCCTTTACAATCTCCAAGGCAGACCGCATAAACGGAGCAACAGCGCATGTCGAGTTAGCGTCACTGACTGATTCATGGGCGCCAACACACCTCCAGACCGTTATACAGCCAGGACATGAATGGAAAACCCACGTCAGCAGCCCACCGATCAAAGAACAGGCGTCCATTGAAATAAAGTGCTGTGGGAGATTATTGTACACTTCACATCCACTGAAAGGAAACACGGTGTTCTCCGTCTCCACACGGGGAGCTGCATCAGCAACTCAAAACAATAAGAAAGGAGTGAACAGCCCCAGATCTCAGAATAGTAAACGTGGGCAGAAACGATGTAAACGAGAGGCCACCGCATCCTCCCTGACCTGGTTACATGACAGACGCCCATCTAAACAAACACGATTTGTTTCGCAGGAAGGTTTCAGCGCAAAATCACATTTACTTTGTCAACATCAGTGAGTCAAATCCTGTTAGTCCATCTGTCTGCTCTACCATACCGCATTTATTTTATATGAATCTAATTTCACCAAATCCACTATGAAAATAAATGCATGATGAGATGTAATGTGAAGCAGATGCTTGTGTGCACCCATTGACTGTATTTCAGAACTGGACAGAGTGGCTCCTCCCCTCCACGTTCCAAACAGGAAGTACCCACTGGCTCCAACAAGTCAAAATCCCATAGACTTTTATAGAGTGATGTACAGCTTTTACTCAGTCATTCTATTTGTCAATATAACCATTCTTGCACTGCTCCTTTTTTTTTTACATGTTCTGTAAAATCATGTTTCATGATATATTGATTCTGAAGTGCAAGAAGTTTAAAACTGGCCAATCAGACGCCTCAATAAAAGCATGTGGTCTCACGTTGAATGTTTGAAAAGTGGGAAATGTGTGTGTGTGAGTGTGAACTTCCAACACACTCACTCTTGATGGGTAAGAGGGGTTGCCAGAGAAAAGCCGACTCTGAAAAATCACTGCCTACTGACATCATCTGCCTCCGATATGGCAGTGTTAGTATTGCCAAAAAAAAAAAAAGGCGACTGAATGGGCTTCATTTTGTTGGAGCCAGAAGAAAGCCATTAGGTAATGTCGGAATTAGCTCAACATTCTGACGGACTGACTGTAGAAAAATATCTGGGTGTCATCTGCAAAGAAATGTTTCATTGCATTTACATTTGTAAAAAACAAAACATCAGTATCTGGGTCTTAAATGTAAAAATAAATGTGCAGACTGCAAAAAAAGCAAGAAACAAAAGAAAACACATGCATAGATTTGATTTATATGTAGTTATATTTAGTTTTGCAATGCTAAATGTCAATTTTTTTCCATTTTTGTGACTTTTTTCTGCCGTTTTTTATATTTATGGACTGTCAGAGAGCAGAGCTCATCCCACCCACTGCCCACCCCCCTTTGTCAAACGCATTATATTTCCACTCGCTGCACGGCGATCGAATTATTGAGCTATATGACAGCAAGCAAGCATGAGATTTCAAAGCCTCTGCTGTTTTTTTTTCTCGCAGTTCTGCACATACGTTCATGTTCAAAGTCCATTTATCCGTGAATGACAAGTTTCAGTCCACCTGCAGCTCCACTCCAACTATTTAGTCAACAATCAAGCTAGGAAGATAAAAGTTTTTGAGAGAAATGGACCCTCACTTTTCTTTTTAATATCAAAGGTTATTGTATGATCTGTCTAAAACTCAGTTTGTTTGTTTCCTTGAAGCCTCAGAAACTTCAATCTTAAATGTATTAATTCATCCTACAGTTTAAGACATTTCACTACAATTTTCCTTAAAAGTGTGACATTTATCAAACAAACAGAAAACATCGTCAAAACTTTATTGATCTCATAGATAGAAAAGAAACAACATGATATTTCTTTATAAGCTGTCTTTATCTTGGTTACCGTGCCCATTTTTATGCTAAACATCTGCCTCAGTGACTCAGACCATACCTCCGATTCAATCTGAGAGAACGATGAGCCCAGATCAGGGCGTTACAGATGAAGTTAAGCAGCTTACAGCATCGCAGGTATCATACGGTTATGGGGATGACCTCTGTTTGGCCGGCTCCCCCCTGCTTGGAGTTGAGTTTCCTGCATTTGTGTTCCGTTAGCAAGCTTTTCATAGAAATGGTAGCTTCAGGGAACCAAAAGATACTTAATTTCTTTAAGAACAGAACTTTAGCACAGTGATATAACTCAAAATGTGCCATAAATAGAGATAATAAACCCTTTTTTCATGGTTTTTCTATACCCAAATCAATGCAACTAAAAGTATTTAAGTCAATGGTTGAAACCACAAATGTTCAGGGTAGGGCTGCACGATATGAGCAAAACTTGCGATGTGCGATATTAGTGATCAATATTGCGATAACGATATAATTTGCGGTATATAAACAAATAGCAAAACAACCAAAAACATAATTACCATCTCATTGCAACAGTTTAAAAAAATGATACTCCAAATGACCCTTGTTGACGTAGGAGGCAAACATCTAACATAAAAGGGCTCATCTGATTGGTCAACATCGGAAAAGGTCCATCCAATTGGTCAAATGCATAAATGGATTTATTTGATTTGTTAAATGCTTCAAGCTGCCATAGGATTGTATTAGCACATTTAAGGTAACCATTTATTGCGATTTTTGCTGACTTTTGCGATATGGATATTGCACTGCTTGATATTGTGATAACGATAAATTTGCGGTATATTGTGCAGGCCTAGTTCAGGGATATAAAAAAAACACTATTTGTATCTAAACAGCTAGATTCTTATTTTTCTGACAGCAACAGCATCCATAGACCCTAAAATTTAAAAGTGTGCTCATCTTTGCGGACCGTTACCGAAAGCATCTTGAATTTTACACTCCGAAGGTGACTCACTGAGGGCACAAATTGAAAAAAGAATGACAAAAACCTAGTTCTACAGCCGCAGCAGTTCATGCAGTTATTTCAGAATAAAATCAAACCCTGTTTACATTCATTGTACTTTCTGCTAATTTACGAAGTCCATGTAGGGACAGAGTCAGTCCCAAAACAAGGGATCATAAATATACAAAATAAAGATGTCTGTTGAATTAAGAATCTAAAAGGTGACACGTTTACTCCTTTGAACCATTCTCCACAGCTCTATTCCAGCTACTATCCTATAGCATTTGCGATGTAACAGATGTCATGGTGAATATCACGGCTGGCTAATTCCTGCTCTGTTGCACCTTCTGGTAACCTGGTCCCATCTGTTCACCCTTTCTGTAAAATCCATCCCAAACACACACAGACCCATTTCCTTCTCTTCCATCAGTAACAGATGAGGGAGTCGCAGCAGTCGGCATGTCCCACCAAAACACACACCTGACATGCAGACAAACCGAAACCGTGGCAGGTCTGTTCGTTTAGGAATAATGCTCGTCTCGTGAGAAACAAAAGGGGGAAAAAAAACAAGCATTTCCTCTTTTGCATCCTCTCACTATTCTACTCTCCAGAGCGCAAACACCCTCAAGACTCGTGACCTCAAAGTTAACTTAAAGACAATGGTCTTTCATCCCAGAAGAATTCCGCCTCACCCCAGGAAACCACTTTGACGGGGTTTCAAACTGGGTTTATACTTCTGAGGAGGAATTTTGAAAATCAGGAGAACAAACAACAGAGACTTCAACCGACCCAAAGATTTCTTTAGTTAAATCACTTATGGTGCCTCTGCGCGTTAATAATTAAGGCTGTGTCCAAATTCCCACACTAATCCCCAACTACTGAAATACTATATAGTGAGGGACTATATAGTGCTCTGGATTTTGAGTTAAGCAATTTGGACACCATGCTCCCTACTTTTTTGGGGTTTTGTTTTTTTAAACGGCGTTTTTGACGTCATCGTTTTCACAAAGTGAAAATCTAATTGATACGAGCGTTTTGCAACTACCATTTATAAAAGTACTGAAGATGAAAACCTTGATGGTTTATTAAAAACATACATTTTAATACAATTTCTTCACCAAAATTGTTCAAACGCAGCACATTGTGGTCTATATTTGCCAATCTAGTGAGCATTGATGCACACTGGAAATTACTAGGGCACTCGATTTTGGAATTGTAGATTCAGACAGCACTACAAAATGACAAATGCACTAAATAGTGCATAGGGAAGGAATTCGTTCGTAGCCCATGTGATGGCATTGGAGGCACCATCATCTTCGTTTGTTTAGTCACTTTTTGTGGACTAGCGTTAACATCGGAGGTGTCGCTGGTAACAGCAAAAACGCACACACCCATTGAACTACAGTAACTTTTTGACCTTTCACCCAAATAACGTAATTCCAACGGAGAGAAGCGGCTGCAAAGGCGATACGAAAAAAGCCCCCCTTCTCTGCTGATTCTAGTTGATCGCGTTAGCGTTCAGACAGTTACAGAAGGTCAAAGAGTGGATGTTGCCAGTGACATTTCTGGCGTAAAAGGGTTAAACCCTAAAACTAAAACCTGATTTTACTTCCGTCTTTTAGTGTCTCTGCCTTACTATGACAGACAGCCTCCTATTAGGGCTTTATTGGTAATACTTCACAGAAATATATAGAGCTTTTTTGTTTTCCTTTTTTTGCCACCACAAAGTACTCTTAAACTTCCAGATTAGGGTCCTGGATTTGTCTCCAAGTCTCCTTGGTTGCTCTGCGTTCTCCTTCGTTCACACTTTGCTGGCTCTAAAATACATTTTGAGTTCTGCTCTTTTCCGGTGGAAGTTAACGTCTTCTCCTCGGGTTTTGGGTATCCTCAAGCTTCAGACGTGACGTCAACGGTCTTTGCTATCATTCCATTTGCCATGTTAAAGGTCAATATTAACCGATACTCGTGTGTCATCACGCACGATTCCGTACAGACTATAAACAGTGATTGTGCTGTCGAGCCGCAGCCAACAGCATATCTGATCCAGACTCTCCCTGCAACTGATGCAACCGCTTTGCAAACTCGTGGAGGTCATCCGTCACCTCCGCCAGAGCGAGGTTTCCTCCCCGTGCTTTTGTCCCTCCCTCCGAGAATAAAGGGGCTGACCTTGTGAATCCTGCCGGCTGACGTAAATAGACCGCAGTTAACTCGCATCCTGTCTGCGATGAGCCGCAGGCCAATCAGCCCCTCCGCAGTCCGCCTGTAGTCTCGTTGCCCTCTCCGAGCCCCTGGGGCTGCTCGCTACACGCCACGTTTCTCCTTAAAGCAGGGAAGACGCCACGTTTTAGCTGTGGGGGCCTCAGAGTTCCCAACTTTAGATTACAATAAGCTAAAAAATGAACAGCATCACTACAGTTCTGCCTTTAGATCTAATTGCTTGGCTGTGATTTGATAATGAGAACCTGCTGGGAAAACATCACATGACCGAGCTATAAAGCACAGCAATAAATAGGACTACTTTAATTGAGATCATCTGAATCCTGTAACTTGGTTCGCAGAACGAAACCCGCGGTATTAAAGAAAAATCAGACATTGGTGAAAGCAGCAGCATCGCACAACGGTTTTTATTCCCCGTCAGAAACACAAACGGTCATTCTAGAATGTCATTTCAGCAGGATCCATGCAGCATTGGTGTTTCTGACAAACAAAGCGCTCTATCATCTGAATCAAATCCAACAGGTGTATGTCGCAGTTTTATGAATTACATTTTTAATCATAAATGTGAAAAAACTTTTATGTTTTTTATGTTCCTAAATGATCCTCTGCTCAGTTGCATGTTTTCTGCTCATGTGATGTGCAGAATAATTCAGAGTTTATGCTGGGAGACGAAGAAAAACACTGATGCACCTTTTTGCAAATCAAACTTTAAACTCCGCTGGAGAGATCCAGGTTCTCTGTTCTCCTTAAGACGACTGGACTGCAGATCAAGCAAAAAATTGAGATTTAAATAAGGTCAAATATTTGGCAGAGCAGCAAAACCAGGTATGTAAATAGAGATAGAAGGCTGTTTATAACTCGATTTGACACCATTTTTAACATTCACCATCAAAATCGACAGCATCCACCCCTCAGCAGCCAACAGGCTTTAAGAAGAAAATGGCAATTTTGATGTTTTTAAACATGTTCTTGTGGCATTTTTCTGATGATGGAGGACATAAGTTAAGAAAACAACGTTTGAAGTCGCATTTCTGGGTTTTTCTGCATTCAAATCATTTTGAATCAGGAGCAGCCGGAAAAAAAAAAGCTGGAAAAAAGCGCATCCGTGAACTTTAGATCTGTCTGGATCCACGTACGTCTTTGTTTTCCTCGTCGATTCTAAACTGTACGGCTGGATCGTTCCAATATTGCTCGCCCTTTTTGTTAACCGGTAATGTTAGCTTGGCCGTGTGAAGGGCTTCAAACTAGCTACAGAGTGTGTAAACAGAGAGCTCTCAGCAACGGGAAGATGGCGGTGAGGCGGGGTTACTCCACGTCAACAGCCACCCACAACCCAGAGGCAAATTTCTAATGAACTCCAGCCGCTCTGCAGAAACTACAACATAACATGGGTTGATTTGATTTTAGGCTAAAATGCCGTAATCAGAATTAAAAGTACTGGGAACGCTTTTACAACACACCAAATGATGATCAGTGATGATCATCAATGATCATCAATGATGATCAATGCAAATTCTATTCAATTCATGATTCAAATTACCAGTAATATTCATTTTTCCAAAATTCCATATGAAACTAAATGTGTTTGATGATGAAAACACTTCCAAATCTAGTTTTACAGCAAATCTAAAAGCTAAAAACTTAAAAAAACAACAATACAATTCTCCAGTGTGCATGAAGGTCAGAGGTCCCACATAAAAAACGGCAGAATGCGAACCGACAATAAAACAAAATCTACATTTGCATGAATAAAAGCAACCCAGTTCTTTTTTTTCTGTGTTGTGTAACAGCTCCCAACGCTGCAGGCTCACCTGTGTGAGGAGGGGGAGAGTGTGGGGGGGGGGGGGGGGGGGGGGCTGTCAGCACCTAGCTTAATGTCATCTCCATTAAGGAATCGCATTTGTGCCTCGAAAAAAGAAAGAAAGAAAAAAGGCCGTCTTTGATTGGCACACAGGAGCTGTGGGGTTATGCAATGCCACTGAGCAGGAGAGAACAACTCAAGAAATGAGGTTACATAACGGAAAAGGCACATTCACACAGCCCACTGGGCAGCCAGGCGGGGGGAAAAAAGGGTTCTCTGGCTTTGAGGGAAACAGAAGAGGCAGGGAACGAGAGCATTGTGTGAACGTTATGGCGAGAAGGAAGCGGCGTGTGGGAAACGCAGCGCTGGCTCATGCGGTCAGGCTGAAGGGGACCGAGGTGCTCCGTCTGCAGGGACAGAAAGAACCCTGTGTGAATCGAGACGCCGCTGCTCATTATCATGCGTTAAGCACTTCTGGTTTAAAGAAAAGAGTCCCATCGCACCCAGTTTCCCTCGTTAGGAGGGGAATTCAGAGCCCGGAGCATCACGAAGCGGATGAAAGGAGAACGCCAACGAGGAACGGTTTATTATTCACTAAGCCGCACAAAAGATGCATCAGTCCTGATTGCTGAGTACAAAAGTTTGGCAACGTTTTCGGAGCCATGTTGTCCTCTGGGCCTGCTCATATGTTAGCCAGTGACCCCCCCTCCCTCCGTGCGCTAAAAAGCATAGCCGGCACCACAACTGCCCCGAGGACCCGACTAACCGCAACCAGCTGAAAAGTCCTGCATTCTTTGAATACCAACACAAGAGAGGCCTTTCCCTGTCATGATGATGTTTATTGAGGGTTCTGAAAATAAATCTGCTGGACGCCGCAGCGTCACAAAAGCGGAGGGGAACATTTGCCGTTCGGTGGCGACGGCAGCGCTGTGACACAGATGTTCAATAAACCCAGGAGTTTCCACATCAGCTGTGGCTCGCCGCTGCCGCCACCGCCACCTTCTGAAGGTACATTTGGTGTGAATCCAAAGGAGCCCGAGCCTCAGCTGCAGGGTGGGCTGATCATCTACGGAGCAAACACCAAACCACCACTGTAAAAGGAAAATAAGACAGGAAGTGGAGCGTTTTGCCTTTCATAAACACATGAGCGAGGGTGGATCAGAGTCGTTTTTTGGGCTTAACTTCACCCCCCACCCCCACGCATTTATTTGCCAACTTTCACCTCAGCGCTGGATTTCTCACTTATCTGAGGACCAAGAGGGAACTTAGTGGAGCTCATAGCCACATGTGACAACCATTAGACATCCCGCTGATGCTGCTGGGCTGAACTGTACTCCCTCTTTGAACCTCCACGCCTCACAGCCTCCCTCCGAATGAAACTTTGATTTCACCTCCTCCTCCTCCTCCTCCTCCTCTCACATGCCGGTTCCCAGACGCTGCTCTTCCTCCTCATCCGTCACAGTTTCTCCACCCAGAAAGACACACCCCAGCCTAAAATAACTCCACCAATAAAAAAAAAACCAACAACACGACATCACCGCTGAGCTGTGAGTCACCGGCAACAGCACATTAATACTGGCTCAAATCGGTATTAGAGGGAAAATAAATCTTATTTGTGCAAACGCTTTTCCATGCCACTGACTCTGGAAGCGCTGGATGAGCAGCAGATGTAACGCGCCCGTTACGTAACAGGACTTCCATCCTCTTGTGATTTTTCTCCCCACGTTAGTGTCAAATGTGAAATATGGAAAAGATGAAAAACAAGGAGTTGTTTTTTTCCTTTTTTTCCCCCCTATTATGAGGAAAACATTGATAATAAGCTTACAAACGCTTTAATCTTCAGAAGGTTTTCCACTGAGATAAATGGGACAGGATGTGTTTAAAGATGAAAATGACTGTTTATGTTCAATCGCCTGTAATCCTCCGCATATCTCGCATCCACCAACGTCCCCCACAGAAGCTGGAGGATCTTTGCTGCAGCTTCTTTCTCCCGGATCTGTTCTGGACTTTTATTTTTGCGTTTGTTTACAGGGATGCAAAGGCTGAGCGGTTTACAGGTTTTTGTTTTTTTCTCGTGCCGCTGACACAGCAATGCTGCTGCACTTTGAGTGGGCAATCTCAGCATATGGCAGTTCTGCACTCTTGGCGAGCCTCTCCATCAGCTCCTCTCCAAAGCCGACTGCCAGGCTGGATGTTTACCAAACACAACAAATTAAAGGCGGCGCGGAAATCTGTGCCAAAATAAAAAAAAACCTGAAGTCTTCTGAGTGCAACACACAAAGTTTTATGCCACCAAAAGGGAAAATTCAAAGCCGTGTTTGCTTTTGTTGACTTTTTGTTTGTTTGCCTTTGCCTCTTCAGTTTTTGGGGTATTTCTCCAGTTTTCTGTTTAATAATTTGCAGCTTAATGCTTTAAAAAGGGTTAAAATCAAAGAAAATTTCCATTTTTTTAAAGATTCGATCAGGTTTTTAAGGAAAAGTTTCCTCCAACATTAAGATCTGAATCATATCTGGCTTTACAGGACAAATATTCCAATATAAGTGCCCTATTATAATTATTAATTGATCAAAATGCACAGAAGAAGCCATGTTTGTCTCATAAACTCACAAAATATATACAAAACAAATGCTACTATTTAAACAGCTTGTGAATATGAATTATTTCACGTGAATTTGATTTAAAATGCCTACAGAAACCTTATATATTAAAATTATTTATCAAATGAAGCTTTTAGCAGAAAAGCGGGATCCAAATCACCAGCTAAAAAACTAGTTTTTCAACCTCCAACATTAAAAAAACGTGTTTCACTCACCGAAATACACCGTTTTCTCACACTTGGGGCATTTTGAAGCCATACTGGACCGATGCGAGTTGGATCTGGGGGTTGTTTTAGCTTTTTTAAGGGGTTTTATTGGCTTTATCGTTTCGTGCTGTAGCTCAACAGCAAGTGTCCCGCCGCTCGATGAAGCTCCAGCATCATTTCAGCCGACGAGACGTCATTTACATAGCTCCGCCCCATGTCCTCACGACCCCTTCAAGGCCAGCGGAAATCTCGCTACTCCATTGAAAGGGCCGAGAAATCCCGTATTTTTCCCCCGAATATTTTCTTTTGTTGTTTAGACAACAAAAGCAACTAACTTTCGAGAATTGATGTGTAAGGACTGCACCCAAGAAATGGATAACGTAAAAAATTCCATAAACAGTGAGTCTTCATTCAGATTTTCCAGAAAGCCATGAGTCTTTTCAAGTGTATATTTCAAGTTTTGTGTAGAGTTTTCAGTTTGTTTGGGGTTTTTTTCATCAGAAAACATTAAAGGCTATTTTAATTCAAAATAAAAATAAAAAAAATATTGCAGACATCTAGCAACATTAAATAATTTCTCACATTTTTCATGTCTTATCAAAATAGGAGAAAATCCAGTTGATGTACTGGAAAAACAAAGTGTTAAAAATTGGGAATGTAAGTTGAGTCCTTACCACAACAATATTTGTTTTCTCTTGATTTTTTTTTTCCGAGCAAAACCTGAAAGCATCCTTTTTCATGCAGGCCAGCCTTGGTGGGTGATTTTAAGCCAAGGCCAGGCGGGAAATCTTTTGGCCAAGCAGTGTACCAGGATGGGGTGCACACCCACTTCCCTTTTTCCGTCTTCCACGAGGGGAGTAGGCAGTGTTTGGTTGAACAACAATGCTCCCTTTCAGAGTGACTGTCAGGAATTTAGAAGGCAAGGGAAGAAGCTGAAATGTGGCTCTGGTGGATCGACTTTCCCCTTAGAAGGCTTGTTGGCTTCAAGACAAATTAGGCCTACTGAGACAGACAGGCAGAGCTGGAAAGTAGGCCCCAAATTGTGCACAGTGAAGCATCACGTGAAGCTTTAACTGAAAAAGTGATCAGTTCACATATTTTTTTCTTCTTTCCTCTCATGACAGGATAGAATAATCTATTTTACACGTTGGTCCTGTCCCGTCTGCCCGGTGACGAAAACCAGATCCTGGTCCAGGAACAGCAACCCTGAAATTTCCCACATCTGTGTAACAGCTGATTAGCACCCGTCAGCATGTGTGTGACTTAACCTTCCTTATCTCTGGGTTCACTGTTTTAAAAAGGAGTCAGTCTAACGGTCAACAGGAGGCTCGGGGAGACTTTTGGCATGAAAACGTACAAATTTGACAGTGAGATTAGACAAAAATGTGTGCTCACTGGAGGACACCGGCTCATTATAGTTTGGTTTAATTGCAGCTTCAGGTCCTCAATCCTATCTGCTGAGAAAAGGC
Source organism: Oryzias latipes (assembly GCF_053564925.1). Taxonomy (NCBI): domain Eukaryota; kingdom Metazoa; phylum Chordata; class Actinopteri; order Beloniformes; family Adrianichthyidae; genus Oryzias; species Oryzias latipes. Next base: position 25,965,481 of record NC_136258.1, read on the forward strand.
CAGATGTCTGTTACGTTGACTGCCAATGAAAACCAAACATGAAATCTAGGGTAACATTTCTATATAGCTTTATTAGCCATAAAAAGGGAAATTTCAGATTTTTGGGGGAATAAAAATTGAATTATTAAGAGAATCGATGCCCTTGATAGGCTTGTGTTTTGAAAAGTCTGACTTGATGCTTTCAAGGAGTGGGTCATGCTAGGAAGATGGAAAATTGGAGAAGACAGATCCAGGCCATGGAGCTTGTCTTTGAACGTCGTTCTGATCTGGTGCTTGCAGAGCACGTCTGCTTCTCTGGAGCACATCAATCTCTTCCCTAACAGACAGGAAAAAAAGTTTAGAAAAGGAAGGCTGTGGAGGTTTTATAGTTTGTCTGCAATCACAATCTTCTGCATTTTTTTCAGAAATCCAACTAGCAGAGACATTTTGACCTTTCAAAGCAGGAGAAACACCTGTTTGGTCTTGGAGATAAAGTTGGATCAATTCGGATGCATGCACACTCAGCCCTTCATGCTCCTTGCCTCCAAGTATTGATTGACAGGTGTGATTGGACATCAGTACGATATGGCCGGTTTGATGAGGGAAGGCAGAGTATGGTTTTGTGGACTTTAGCACTAAATGTGCTCAAACAGAGTCCACCTAATCCATAATAGGAATTAAATGACTTCTGATGACATGCAAGTTTGTGCAGAGCAACTCAGGAGCCACAACAGAAACAAAACGGCCGACCGCATTGTGCAAAACAGACAGTAGACGTAAATAAGACACACATGTTTAGCACCATAGGCCTAAAAAGCGTGCACAATGACAATAGTGGCGCTTAACACTGAGAATAAAGGTTGACATGCAAATAAATGCTTCAATGTCTTGAAAATGTGTCTAAACCATTTATTTATTAATAGCTCAAGATAAGCTCAGCCATCCTTTTTTTGGTTTTAGCAGATCCTATCTGATATTTTTCACTTAGTTATTACCTAAATCTCATGACCAAAATGTCAGTGTGGGAATTTACATCAAACAATAAACCAAAACGTATTTTGTCTCGTCTCTGTCATCAGTAGGTGTTTGTCCCATCTCCTGCTTTGCTCGACTTGCTTTACTTGGACAAAACACCTTAATGCTCATCCGAACCAAAGAACAGATTGGTGAGCGCACACTTCAGAACTTGATTGCATCTGATTTATAAACACGATTAAAAGCAAGACACATGCAATCGTGTTAGTCTACCTCCACTAGAACTGAGTCCATCTGCCAATACAGACAGAAAAAAAGTGTTGTGTGAAGGTGTGAAGTGTGAAAAATAAATCACAACCTTTTTCAAGAGAAATATATATATTAAAAAAAGGATTTCAAAAGAAAACATTTCAGTTTCTCATTGAAGTCTTTCGGGATTCTAACTCTGCAGTGTTTGGGCAAACGCGCTCTGCAGCCTGAACACAGTCCATCACAGGACGAACAAGAAACATTACCGGGTGATTGATATTGGTTTTGTTAACTCGTCTCTTCGCAATGTGACCTATATTTCATTTAGCTAAGGGGGGGGTTAAGGACAAGGTTTAATGTGGATTTGAGGTTTTTGGGTAGCAGGCATTGACTGTATAAGAGAACTGGACTGAGAGACTCCTTGCCGCTGGCGTTCTGAATAGGAAGCCAAAATCCATAAATTTCTATTGAAAATTAAGCAGCTATTATTCAGTCATTGTATTTTCAGTCACTATTCTTCCTACGCTACATTTGTTAACATGTTGTTGCTAATCGAATTTTTTTCATGACACATTTTTTTTGCCACATTCTTTTTATTGAATTTTCAAAGCCATAAAATTCATACATAATTTACAATTTTAAATTTCACTCGAGTCAGCCATTACAAAAATTGCAACTTTATCAACAGTTTTTAGGTAACCCCCCTCCCCATCCCAAGAACAAGAGTGCCTCTCCTTAGACATTGACAAAATGAAGAATATAAACTTAACACACTTAAAATTAAGAGAAGAAAAAAATAAAATAAAAATTAAAAAACAGAGGTCTGTTGTACCATCCAAAATTAACAATCAACATTCTATTCCAGAGGATCCATATTCTTTACAAAGTGTATGAAAGGTTTCCATATATTTTCAAATTCTTCTACTTGTCTTTCAAAATATATGTAATTCTTTCTAAAGGGACCCTGTTGGAACCATTGGGTTATGCTTGGACTGTAAGTTTTTTTCCAGCGTTTGGCAATACACATTTTAGCATGAATCAAGCTGAGATTTATAAACACCCTCTCACCTTTGTTGTAGTTATGCATTTCTGGAAATATACTTAATAAGAAAAACTTTGGATCCAGTGGGATCTGTTTTAAAGTAATTTTCTCTATTGTGACTTTCACGTCTTCAAAAATGTTTGTATACATTTGCATTCCCAAGTACAGTGGAAGTGTGCATTACCACACATTTGGAGCAAACATCTGGTATATTTCTGTTATACATATTTAAATCAGCTGGTGTTACATGTGTACGCATTAACCATTTGTATTGTGTTAATTTTAGTCTGGAGTTAATTGACACCTTTTGAGCTGCAGCACAAGCACCCTCCCATTCCTCATTTGTAATTTGTTTTTGGAGATCCGAAACGATGACTCAGACCAATCCTAACCAATCACTGCTCACTGATGTTGTTTTTTTTCTCCAACATCACAATGTCCAAATGACGACTTAATTGTTTTAGTTTGTTTGAACCAGAAGTTGAAAGCTATTTTCTATGGGTGACATACATGTTTGTTGTTTTACTTTGATCTGTTAATGCCAAAAAACAAGCATTTTTATCACCAAAATACTCATTTACTCTGTGTTTGAATATTTATTGACTGAATTGGCAATTTCCCATGATGCTTTTGGAGATTTTTACTCTCAGATTTGTTTTATGGATTATTGGGAAGTTTCCCTCAACCTGAGTACAAAATACATTTTTAATTAATTATGTTTTGGTTTGATTAATTACCCAGATAGTGACTAAAAGTCAAACTGGATAGTTACTATGAAGCTAAAATTCTCTTAATATAAATCTTTGTAAATCTCTGTTTGGATCAAGGATATTTCTGGAAATCCAAGCAGACAGAAGGAATTGTTGTTTAAGGAAATTCTCAGGATCTTGGAAAATATTTAACAGCCCTACAGGCTTTAATTTTGTATTGTAGAAAATTGGCTGAAAGCTCATTCTTTTAGGTTTGAAACATAACCTCAGCAGGAAACGACTTTCCTGACGGGTTTCGGCACAGCACCTGTTTTGAGCACTACTAGCCCCAAGACACAATATACCACCCCTGTTCCCCGAGGTCAAACAGGTGCTGCCGCTAAAAGCTCCCATTTCTACCTACACCTCCTTCCTTTTTCCTCCAGTCCACCCCGCCCACCACACTCCTACTGCACAAATTCAAACATTAAAGACAAGATGCATGTGAAAAATGGTTTGAGGAGCCCCCACAAAGGCTATCAGGAAACAGTCACAGCCTTCTCGCCAGCTGGCACAAGTGGCGTCCAGATCTAACCACATGAGTTAGGATGGACTGGAGGGTTCTGAGGTCTCTGTTTAAGACGCTTTGGTTAAAAGGCCTCCAACAGCTGTGGGTTTTCTGAAAATGTAAGCACGCATGAACAACACGTGTCCTGTAGAGTGAACAAGTGCATGCCTTTGAGTGAGAGGGAGAAAAAAAACAAGAGCGCAAATTAATTATTCAAATGTCCCCACAGCACACGCTCCGCAGGGACGATTATTTTAGAAACAGTAGTCCGTGTTTATCTCTGCTGGAAGACAGAAGCCAGACTGCAAGTTCTCTGCAGGTGATAAGCTTGAAGATGTTTGGAGAGTCTGAGTGGGCAATGAGGGTTTAAGAGACACTGGATAAGACTACAATGACAAGAGGGATGCTTTTAGTTTTCTTCTTTTTTTAAACCTTATCTGGAAGATTTGTCTTTTTGTCGCTGGATCACAAAGCATTTAGAAAAATGCAAACAATTTCCTCAAAAGCAGAAGTGTTTTGCTTGAAATTTTTTTTAACAACAATGTGATCCAAAGGGTGTTGCTTTTTTAATCTAAATCTTGTAATTTTTAATTAGATCAGTTAAAAAAGTATATCCCTTGAATTTCTGTTAAAAATGAAAGTAAACATTTCTGGAAAAATACGTTTTTATTTGTTCTTCATTGTAAAAATGATGCCAGGCAATAATCTTGTGACTTCCAACCATCGTGCATCCCATTGGCTCAAGCAAAAAAAAGTTAAATACAACAATGTTCACTGAAAAGACGAATGCAAATTTAAATCAGATTGCTCAAATGTTCATAAAACAAGCCACATTTGAAAACGTTTTGCTTTCAGGTTGGAATTTACCCTTCCAATCAGAGAATATTTGATTTCACCAGCTCAGTTTGAGCTCATGGTTCAGTATGGGATTTTTTTTAATGAAGTTGGACCCAGTTAGGACTTGCAGGTGACCTTTGCTGTTCCTTGGAGGATTTTAAAGTGTTAACAAACAAATAACAAGTATCCAGGAAACATTATGTCTTGTCTTAGTCCAGAAAGGTCCACTGATCTGTCTCCAGCAAAGATCAAAAATTGCTAACAAATTGTGTTATTGAAGTTATTACAAATCTAGAAGACTTACTGCAATGGTATGCATCATATTGCACTTTCTGCTAAATCTATTTTACTATTTCTCCTTCAAAACGGGCAGTGAGCCATCAGACGTCATCCTTTTCAGCTCCTCCCCTGTATGGACCAAGCCTCTATGTGCTCATCTATGTGCGAAACGTCCCCCCCACTACTAAGGTCACATCACAAGGTCCCACACCTCTGACTCCTGACAAGTTATATCTTTTTTTTAATATGTACCGAGTACCCCGGGACCCCAAAAAAGATATAGCAGGTTAAAAACATGGAGGGTTGGATGGATATAGTGAGTGTTTTTGCATTAAATCTCACAATTTGATTTTAAAATAGCTGTGAAATGAAAAAAATGTGGACTTTGGTTACTTGAAGGTGAAACCTGGCAGGGTTTATCTATAGTGTGAATGCAAACAAACAATCCAAAGAACCCAAAAGGTAAAGCACCTTAAAAAACTGCCACAACTGCATCCTTTTCAAGTAAACAAAACCACACTGGGGAACTAAAGAAATGTGAATGAAAAAAAAGCTGGACAGTTTTCTGACAGGAGTTGAAGGAAAGTTCTTTTAGAGGCATTGATAGAAGAGGTCCACACATTTTAGCCATATTCTTCTGTCTTCCTTTCTCATCTTGTGTGAAATTGACCCAAACAGCTGAAGAAATTAGAAAAAAGGTGTGTTGCCGTCTCTTATGTCATAAAAGTGGCCACCTCGATCAACACGAACAGCATTTGTGCACATTCTTGTATTCAGCAGCGTGGAAAAGGAGTTTTCCCCTCTGCTGACATTCCTTCTTCCATGAACCATCCATACATGTGACTTAATTTACTCCACTCCTACCAGACTTCTGCATTCCAAGACCCCTGTGCTCTCCTCTTTTGTTTTGACTGATTATCCAAATCTGATAAAGACTTAATGAGCAACTTCACTTTGTCTTACTGGGAAAAAATTAATTTAGTCTCCTGGTTTTCTGGACCACCTTTGAGTAATGTTATGTAATAAATTCGCCACTGACTCCCTTTAATAAGCTCCAGCAAAGCGATGTTTTCATTAAGGAGGGCTCTGCTACTGTTTTGTTTGGCAGCAGACTTTCCAGGTTACAGATGCTCCACACCATCCACTTTCCCTACAAGACCTTCTATATTTAACCCCCTTTTTTTCCGGTCCAGAATATACATTTCAATAAGTCTGTTTCTTTAGACGACACATGTGATATTCTTTGACATGTGGTGTGTTTCTTTCCCATGACATACCCGACACGGCGACGATGGCTCCTGAAGAGTGAGGGTGTGGCAGAGGCAGCTGGCACAAGTTTAGCGATCCACCTCATCACAGCCTTCCCATTCATTTTTTCATGAACATTGACCATTACCACAAGTGTGTAGCTCTGTTTAAAAGCAGACAATCCACAAATCCTTACTTTGTTAGATTGTGGGTTTTTTTTTCCAACGCACTGCTTGTAAATTTGAACTTGTCAGTAAATCAAGGTTTTTCTGTTGGGGTGGCAGCTTGTGCTTGACGGATAACCAGTTAGCTGTCCAGGATGATCTGATCAATGATGCATCTGTCTTGAAACGTCTACTGTACTCAGCGTATCTGTTTGTGGAGATTGTGCTGAATGAGCCTCATACATCAAGCCTCAGACAGCAGAGCACCCAGCAACCTGAAACAAGGAAACTGTTTGCATTCCTCCAGTTCTCCGAATGCGGCTCAAAAAGCCATCCTTTGAGGGGCATTCAGTTAATCCTGTGTTTTCCTTCACATTTCCGGACGAGAAGTCAGTCTGCTCATACTGTCAATCATTCGGACAAGGTCTTGCCCTCTTTCCTCTTTAATTCTGTCCATCTATTAAAGTCTTCCCTTTTAGCTTGTGGGATTTTCCTTTTACGAACAGCTTCGGTCTGGGTTAAACGGAGCAATCAAAGTCATCCCCTGAAAAATCGGTCCCTCTTTGCGCACAGGATTCTGCCATTTTTCCCGCATAGCTTGTGTGGTTTGCATAATTACACCTCTTTCTGCATGGGTGGTGCAGCAATGGAAAACAAACCAAACTCTGCAGGTTCCACCCCAGAGTTTTAGGTGTATTGCAGTATTCTTAAGGCCATTCTAAAACTTTTAAATTCCTTGAATAAAATGAAATAACATCTCTGAGGCCGTCATCAGCAAGCAGAGCAAATAGAACAGTTGTATTTGTGTTTTTAAAGCTTTTAAGATGTTAGCATTTGTGTCACAGTTCACTATAGCATCTCAAGAGCAGTTCATGAGGCTTAGGCCTAATGGAGAAAATCAAAGGCGTATCTTGATAAGGTGAGGCCGAAATCCAGAATGTGACACTTAGAGAACATTTGTCATTCCAGTGATGCCATTTTTCCACGTCTAGCAGTTGTGGATTTCCCCTGCAGGGTGCAGTCCTCTCACCAACTGCCATGGCCTCTCTGAGGATTTGCCTCGCCAGCTGTTTTTTTTTTTAAAGAAACCTGCACCTCTTGCGTGTTTGTTGCCGGCATTTTGGCATGTCTTCTCATTCGAGGGAGCAAACCCAGCAGCCGAATTTCTCTGGGACAAACAAAGGGCACGTTACTCTCAGTTTTGAGCTCATCTTTCAACTTGACCTCTTTTATTCTGTGAAGGTCAGAGTATCACCAGCCCACATGTCAAGTATGATTAATCCCCCTGGATTGTGGCCAAGATTTTTGTGTGGTTAAAGTGGGAAAAAGGGCTGACAGAAAATTGTAAATTTTATTAGCATTCTGTTTAATATTCACATTTCTGTGTGGTATCACTGATGCATCTCACTAAAGTCTGCTGTTATTCCCTGACGGTTTTTTGGGAGCAACTGAGGACAGCAAAAAAAGGCAATGCATATACTGCCATCTACTGGCCTGCGGGAGTCAATACATCTCATAAAAATACAATAATTTTTTTAAATACTTACTTAGAAAAAAAGTAAATTTGAATCACATTTCCCCCGCAAAAGAGAATAGAAAGCAGTACATATATTTATTAATCCTATCTATCCTTTGCCATTTTGACAAAGGATAGACAACAGCTCCCTCTGCTGCTAAATATAAATCATTACAGCTTTATTTCCTCAAAAGGAAAATTATTTCCTGAACAAATTGAGTTGTGACATCTTTTGGCCAAAATACTGCTGTAATACAATGCAACATCTCTCTATCTCTCTGAAAATGTCCCTACAGCTGTATTTACAGCTGGCGATTTTTAACATCACGATCTGGATTATTCAATGGGTTTTTGTCATTTTTGTTTAAATCTGTATCACAGTTAAAAAAAATTTTTTGCTAAGGTTTAGTGCATAGGATTACATTTGACAGGATAATGCAGTTTGATTGTTGAAATGCAGAACTTTGCTTTGATAAGTTGTTATCTTAATAGGATAATGGCCCAAAACAGTGAGCAGCTTGCCTGATGTATAAAAAACGACCTACTGTATTTTACAAAAATAAATACCAATAGCAGAATTCAGTTGGAAATTAAGGATTTGGCTTTTCAAATATCTCATCTCATCATTCATACGCTGTTTGTTTACATTGTTAGCACCAATATCCATTCACAGGTAATCCAGAAGACACCCTTGAATGGCAAGGTGCTCCAGCAACAATACATCAGATCCTGTGAGAGAGCCACGTTGGTTTGTGGAGGGAAACGGGCCTATAATTGATTTCCTTTGTGTCTTTGTCTCTCCTGTGCATTTTCCTGCGGCATTCGGGAGACAAGCACAAGAGGAGGATGAGAGATAGAGAAAAAAGGAGGCCACCATGAGCCCTCCTCCATGACTGCAGAAGGCAGAGGTGAGTTTCCGCACATGTGCTGCATGTCGATCCAATCCATCTCCACAGGCTGAGATTCATCAGGGAGAACACCTGTGCCACGCTGCTCTGAATAGAGTTCTCCCTGCACGCTTGTCTGCCGGCCATCCTGGATGCAGAAACATCTGGCAAAGGAGCCAGTGAACATCTGCACGGCAGCAAGCAGCCAAGTAAACAGTGCTAATGAAAGTAGGACCAGTTCCAAAATACAAGGCTACAGTATTGACCATCTACTTTCCTGTAATGGAGACCACATTAAACATTGGCACTGCTTCTTTTCCTGGTTGTTGAGAAGAACTGCAACTAAACAAACTGATGTATTTGACGTTTTTTCTATATTTCCTGTTCATCACATCAAATATAACCCATAATAAACAATCCACAGTTATTTGTTGTGTTTTTTTTAACTTTCTAGAGCTTGAGTTATAGCTTTATCCCGATAAAAGACTTTATAGGCCCCTCTTGAGAGTTGTACTATAATGTATTTTAAAATGACTCTAATTTAACTTAAATGACACAGTGTGGCAAACATCTAAATGCTTGTGCACATCCATTTTGTAGAAAAAAAACACACACCCTCAGTGCTCTTTGTCATAAAAGAGCGCCAGGATATAATCCAGGATCCCTCCCAAGCAGCTCAACGCGGAGACTGCACACATAAGTAGGAGTGCATGAGGCACGCACAGCTGATTGGCCTGATCCACTCATGTGATCACAAGCAGAGTCCCCCGTGTTAGGCCATGGTAATTGAAGCTTCCATATGGTATAGATCAGATGTTGCCTTCACCACAGCATTCCTGCAGCACAGTGACTTCCTTTTTGCATCCACACTGAAAACTGGGCTAATTTGGACAACTGTTTGGCATAACACCCACTCATGTAACGTCAAATAAATGAAATTCAATTTGCTAAATGACAAAACAAATTACATGTTTATGGTTTATACATTGGAGGATTTATTGATGATCTATTGTCTAATTTTTTCTTGCGTGGCAGGTGTGACGCTCTTTGCCAAAGTATACAAGAAAACGAACTTTAGCAGGAAACAGAAAAATTATGAAAAGCGTTCACTATTTTCTTACAGTTCTTTATATTACAAAGATATGAGCCATTATATAATGAATATATTACTATATTAAATTAGGGTGAAATATTTCATATTTTAAAGTAAAAATTGGATTAAAATTAAACATTTTAGCATAATATTAATCATGTTTATCCAATCACCAATTGGCTACTATTTAAATCTAAAGTCTGTAAAGTTATGCCATATTTAAACAACAATTTCTCCAATTTATCATTTTCTGTTGCTTCTGAAAATGTTACTTCTATGGAACTTATTTTTGTTTATAAAAATAATCCCTGAGTTAATTTTAAAAAGTGTGAAAAATTACTAGTTTTACTCTATTTTGGTTGCACGTGCAGTTAGTTAAACACTACGGCAACTCTTTAGGGATACTTTTAAAACAAATAAAAAAGATGATTGAGAAGGAGATTCTTAATTTGACAATTATTTCAGAGTTATTATTTATAATCAAAACTCCTATAACTACATAATATATAGGGAAACAGCAAATAAGTACATTTATTTACATAAGCACAGGTGATGTTCGCATTTCTATATCCAAGAACTTTTGTTTTTTATTTTAAAGTATCGCGATAGTTTAAGTTCTATGCCGCAAATAACTGAGGCAATGTTGGGATTTTCAAATAATAGTCGAATTATCTTTCTTGACAAGCAAAATTGTGATTTTAAACAAAAGTGTACATTCAATTGTCAAATTTGAAGTTGACATTTTCATAAAAACGACTTACATAGACGCGTTTAAGGAAGATTACGTCACTTTCTCGTTGTATAAATTACACGTTTTGGGAAATATGTCATGTGTCGCTACTTAAAGGTAATATTTGTTGAAATTGTGAGTTCACTTATCCACGTCCGGGTGCCCAAATTTTGAGGTTTCGAAAAAGAGGTGTACTGTCTCTTTAAGACGTCTCTGGCAGTCTGTTTCGTATTGATCAATCCACCATTTTCCAACACACAGCAGCTCCGGCAGCGCCACAGAGAAGAGAGCCACCCCTCTACCTGGAGAGGAAGCCAGGGACCGGGGCGCAGTCATGGCAGCGAACATGTACCGGGTTGGAGGTAAGCGCACACGGGTTCGGCTCTTTGGAACACCCCCGTCTTCGTTATTTTATGGCGGGCTCGCCATTATTCACAGAGCGAGATCTTTTATTTCCCAAAAAGCTAAAGAGCTTTGTGCCTCCACAGATGAGGATGGTGTGAAGAGGAGGATGGTGATGAAGAGTAGTAGATCTTTTTTTTTTTCTAATCACGAAATGTTGGTAGCTTCTTTTGTGCCTGTGTTTTGTTGCTCAGCGTGGAGCCAAACAACTCCTTCAGTGTGGGGATGCGCACTTTAGTGAAATGCTTTAGGTTCTCTCCTGTTTGAAGGTATCATGGCGAACATTTTCCCCAAAGTTTTGCGTGCGTTTAAACTGCTTTCTGCTCGGAGTAGCAGCCAGGAGGACTTCACTGACTGACCAACGGAGACAGGTAAAGCATCCATGAGCTGAAGGAGAAGGAGGCTGCTGGGACAAAAAGTTCAATTCTACCAAAAACATTTGGGGAACACCAAACTGGCAACTTTAGTGATGGTTTTCATGCCCATCCATCGCTAAGCTATTTTATTTCCATAATAATTTAAAAATATTTTTAAACAGGCAATTGATTAAAGTACCTAATTAAGATTCCCCACCCACTCGTTCTCTGCCTGTGTTCAGATTCAAATCCTACAGGGGAAAAAAACACGTGAAAGTTCACATAACAAAGTCTAATAATGTCATTATAAATTATTGTAAATATATTAGCCCTCTTGTTGTGGTTTAAATGTTTAAAAATACCCTTTAAAATGTTACAAATGTCTTGTTTTGTGTGTTAAAGGTTTAAACAAGCAAAAAACAACAACAGGTTTTTGGTTTAATTTTAGAAATTAGGAAGTGTTTTTTGGGATTTAAATAAATTTTTTTTTCTATTATTGTAACATAAGCTATCTTGACAACAGTGGTCATTATAGAATAATCCACACAAAGATGCTTTTCTAGTTATTAATTTAATAATGTGTGTTTATGTTTTTAAAATGTATCAAAAACTTGTAGACTGGTGTAAAAATGATATGTGAACTAACTGAAAAAACCATTAATTTGAAACATTTTGATACCATAATATTTATCTCGATGGTACACATTTCTCTGTGTTAGGACTTCATAAAAAAGTTTTGTAAAGATACATATAATGATGCTCAAAATTAATTTAAATCTTATTTTTAATGTTTTTCTTTCACCCCTAAATCCAGTTTGAATTAGATCTTCTTCTTTAAATGTATTGGCATTGAAATAACACCTGAATTTGTCGGATTTTTGCATTACTTACCCTCCTAAACGTTCATCAAAACAAACACTGACTGAATTAGTTCACAACTAGAACGTAAATATAGTGTTGAGTGGGCGATTTTTCTGCGAGTAATTTAGATGGGGTGCTGTGTGGGTTTTTGAACAATTGACGTTCTTTGGCTTGGATGAAGTTGTCATTTGTCTCGAGATGTGTCATCGTATCCCCGAAGAGCTGGCAGCAGGTGCAGCAATTTACAGCTGAGTTTATTTATCTAATCTATGTATTGATATTCTTTGGTCATAACCGCTTGTACAGGCTGAGTAACCACATTTTGTAGTACATCTAACCAGTGTGTGCACGTCTGGGAAAGAGGAACGATGATGAAGAAGAATTACCTTCACTTTATGGATCTATTTGCTTGTTCTGACCAAAAAATCGTCCCATCAAATGTAGGAGTTAGATGGACTTCTATGGATCAGCTATAGTCAAATTAAACCAGATCTACCTGACTGGCAACAGGATTATGCCCAGATCAGGGTAGAAGGTTAACCCTCCCTCTGCCAAAGTGTTGCCTAATTTGGTCCAAACCTTCATCGTCATTCTCTAGAGGAGAATCCATCAGCAGGGCTTAAATTCCTCATCTGAGCAAATTGTAATTAACTGTGCAGATGTATTATTTATTTATTGCCTTAATGCACTGAGCTTGTATTGGGTTGCCTCTGTTTTGTTGCACCGCAGCTCAGGAAATGTAATTAAATTTATCAATCAGGGTCTAAGCTGTTTACACAAACTCCCTAATTTGTCATTTTGGAAAAAGAAAAATCCATTTAGCTTCTTATAAAATACTTGAAAACATCTTAGGATTATGAAACTTACCCAATTTAATCAAAAATCATTAAACATAAGTCATAAAAATAGGACGTCTTAATTAATAACTGATAGGAGTAATCTAGACTTAGCCAATAATAAACCCTGCCTCTCCTGAAACCGGTTCCAGGTCATCATCAGAAGAAAGCAGAGCCTTAAAGAGTTGCCTTCAACTTTGCAAGACAATGCTGCTGAACCATCTTAGGAAGGACTTCCTTTGAAAAAGACTTGGACAAAAGCAGGCTCCTCTGGCCTTCATGTCTTTGTTTTGCACAGCGCAGGCCACAAGCCACTCATCCGGTGCACACAGCGGTTTTTCCTCAATGCTTCGCACCAGAGAAAGTGTTAATTACCAAAGATGGGCTGTGTGTAAAGCATAGAAGCAAACACAGCTTCTGCTTATTGAACTAGAGTTCAGGAGACATAATTTATTCGTGCAAATGTGTTGCTTAAAGGAAAATGACTGCAGAGAATTTAGTTGCCTTCGAGAAAAGAACCAAAAGGTGCTGAGAGTTAAGTGTGTCAATCATATATAGGGTATTTCAGAAGGATTCAGCATGCTTCTTGCTTGAACATGATCTTCGAAAATTATAGTAGATCCAGCGTCTACAGAGAATGGCATCAATTTTTAAATTTTAAATGGCATAGTGGTTTGTTTTATGGCTGTAAGGACTGGGGAGCCTCCTGATACACAGCAACCAATCAAGAATTTTTATTTCTGGTTGAGATAAATCATGCGGTTTCTTAAAGACCCACTCCAGTCATCTTTAGAGCTCTTTTAAAAGCTTTCCCAGTGGTCTTTTTTTTATGATTGGGTTATTTTTAGCTAAAATCAAAAGGTTTGTGGAATTTGTGGTCCCCCAGTGTATTTTCTACTTAACAAATACCGGTAATGATCATTTTTTTTAAACTGCATTTTTTTGCATTTGCTCCTGATTCCCACTTATTTTTGAAAAAAATAAATACTCAGAAATGGAATTTTTTAGCTTAATTGTCTTAATATATGTCCTCTATCATCAGAAAAAGGCCACAAGAACATGATAAAAGCACAGAAAGCACAATTTTCATCTGATTATGTCCCTAAGTACTATAATAGTCGGATGGTTTTTTTGTAGGCCAGTAAAAACTTTGATTTGTGTTTGCTTTTTTGGCATACTGTTTGTCATTGGGAACAACTATTGGAAAGTTAGGTCGGTCAGTAGAGACATGCATCATGGGTGGACCTTCCATGTCTTTATAATGTAGAATCCCAAAACATGGAAAAACAACATATTTTCTGACCTGCGACCAACACGAGACTGATGAAAAGTCTTGGAGATCAAGTTGGTCGAGCACTGATTTAGCTTGACAACGAAAAAAAACAAAAAAACTGACAAGGTGTTTTCACACCGGGCTGTTGGGTTGGTACAGTTATGAATCTTCTAGGAACATTAACCTAAACTCTGTTGCAGACTAAACAAATGAGCTTTCAGGTAACATTTTGTTCAATTTAATTTTTACTTTTATTTTTTTCCCCACTGTGTCAACAAACTATCAATAGGACTAGAGAATAGAAGGAAACCAAAGTGAACCGTCATGAAAAGTAGTAGGATTAAAAATAACTATTGAAATGGAGAAAAATACCGGTATTTAGAAAAAGCAGGAAAATATCACAGCGGTAAACATGGTGTAGTGAGTCTGAGGACGAATAGAGGACATGAGTTTTCTTTCCCTGATCAATACTCAATTTATGCAATAACATATAAAAAAAATGAGTAACATTTGTAATTAACAATTTTATTTTTTCAAGTATGAAAGGAGATTAAATTATGATATCACGATGACAGGGATATTTTTTAGCAATTGAACCAAGTCTACTTTCCTGGTGTAAAAGCACCCCTGGGTCCTTTAATGCAGCTATTGCTGCTGAATAGCTAATGTACCTTCATAGAAAACAAGAGAAACTGGCATTTAGAAAAGAAATTATTGAAATTTCCATTCATTTTTTTATTTAAACAAGTCTAAATTCTTGTTCTTTTATTGAATGCTTCTGCATAGACCAAAGTATGGGTCACTCTGTCATGATGGAGAGACTTTGATGTCAGCGGGAATTTCTTGGGGTTTTTAGAGATCTTTTATAGAGCTCAGCTGACAGTTATAATTTATGACATTGAAGTGTTTTTTTTTTCTTAATAAATTGCTCATGTAGTTCAACTAAAGGATCTGAAGGATATATTCGCACTAAAGTCTGTTCTTTAGTTGTGTTTTTGAAAATATGAGGATGGATATGTCGACAGTTTAGGACAGCAATCAGTTTTTATTTCAGAAGCCAAACCTTGCACATACCCATTGCTCAGTAAATGCTTTGATTTTAAGACTTCATTTTCCGAGAAAATAAAATTTTACTATTAAATTCAAACAGAGAAAAACGTGGAAAATGATGATGTCTATCCCAATAGCCATTGGAGATGTTGATGGATGGATTGTAGTAACGAGTTTCAATGTGTACAGCTGTTGCTATTGATGAGAATCTGGGTGCTATTCAAAAAGGTGTGAGTTTGATTTCAGAATATTACATTTTTGTCATAGAAATCCCCAGCTTCGCCGTCACATGAAGTGTGACCTATTGAAGGGTTTATATTCATGACATTTTGTCCAATTGGTGTAAAGAGTAGACTGACCGCTTCAAACAACCGTTTTCTCTGTAAAATGTGGGAATTTCAGATACTCGTCATTGTTGTTTGTCTCTTTGTCTGTGTAAAAATGTTGGAACCAATTTTCTTTGTCTCCCTTGTTGCTTTCCTTGTTTTGCCTCATGTTTACGTTGCTTAGCTTTTCCTACGGTGCCCTGCCGCTGTGCTGCTGGCATGTTGCAGATTGCGGAGCAGCAAGGATGTGGGCAACTGTTTAATTGGAGCGCCACTGGCAGGAACTAGGCTTGTGCTGCTTCTCAGTCATGCGATCACCATGTGTCAGCAGAGCTGCGTCTCAACAATTTACACATGTAAAGCCTTAGCTATCGCTCAAAAATATCTATATTTTAAGATGCAAATTGATGTGTATGTTGTTAACTGTATGGAGAGGGTTAAACCTTATTTGTTGATTGATTTTTATGCATGTCCTTTTTCAATTATCTATTCTAAGCTTATTTTGTGTCCCTCGTCGAACAAAATTTCCCATTTCACACCCATATTGTTTGGTTTTTCTTTACTTATTTATCCACTTTGTGCCTTTTTCTAGCCAAACTCACCAATTTCCATCACAAGTTTTTCTCGTCTTTCCATTCGAACGTCTGGTCTGGTTTAGATCAGCCCAACCGCCTCTCCTTTCAGGCTCTCAGAAACTGCAACAAAAAAAAAAAGTCTGCTCAGTGACATCATAGCCCCAGGAGCAATCTGATTGGATGAAAATGAGAGGTGGGGGAATAGCAGGGCGGTCGCATGCGGGGTGAGGCGGCAGGAGGCAGGATGGGAAGCAGAGAGACTGAGTGATATTGCTCATTACTAACAGGCCTTACTCCCCCTTTATCTCTTTCATTGGAGTTGGTCTCCAGCTTGTTCTCCGCCAGTTTTCACAGTCTTCTATGCTGGAAACTTCAGCTCACTACAGAGTCACTTTATTTTTTCATCCCGTACTCATTTGTTCTTATCAGAGGAGGTGATAGACATTCAATGCTGTAAGTATTTACAGTACTTATAATTTTTGTCCTGGGTCATCAAAAGAAGACACCCACCAGTGAGACACATTGATGTCCCAAGTCTTGCAAGTAAAGATGAAGCAGATTAGATCATCGCCGAGCTTATTTTGGTATTCAGTCTAGTTTTTAAGTACATTTGGAAGAATTTTATTTCCTTTTTTAAAAGACAAAAAGTCATGGATAGAAAACCGTAAATACGACTTAATCAGGTGGACAAAAATTATTGTTTACCAACAATGCAGAACTTTTTGGATGACTGGAAGAGTTAAATTTTGAGTTGATAGCAACCAGCGGTACTTAGGACATGCTGGAGAGACTACATCTCTCAGGATGTACGACTTGGGGGTCCCCCTCAGAGGAGATGGAGGAAGTGGCCAGGGAAAGGTAAGTCAGGGACTCTCTGCTTAGACTGCTGCCCCCACAACCACTGACTCCAAAACAGACATCACTCCTTGTAGTTTTTGAAAAATGACCATGTCAGAGTTGGGCTGTATGTGTTTGGTATGTTTATTTTTGGCTAAAGATGTTATTTTCAAAGTTGAACAAAATAAAACATTTAACGTATTGTATAGCTGGAATCTTTTGCCTTTTTATATGTGGAGATGCTTGGTTTATGGTTGCATCTCACAACCTCTTTGCTTTGATGGTTAAGTTCTAACAGATGTTTAGTTGTTTTCTGCTGTTGCCAAATTCATTGCACAGACAATCCTGAAAGTCACGAACTTGTATGTAGTCCTGGAATAATTTAGAGGGTTTAAAGTGACGTGCCAACTCTATAGGCAGACTCTGAGGTGATATAATCCACCGACACTGGTATTTGGAAATATTTTCTTTATTTGGTGTTGTGTTACATGATTGATATAGAAAATGTTTGAAAATTACAGAAATTGAAAATAAAAATCTGTCATTTAACTTAATTCCATTAAAAAGTCAGATGTTCTTTTGGGTAACGGGTGGAAACATGCCGTCATTGACCAAGTTGTAGTAGATGTACGTATTGTGATGTTTACATCTAAATTAAATCTTTGTGAGTTGAAAGCATCCATTTTTTTTGCCATTGAGAGCTCTTTTATCAGAGCCACACATAAAGTACTTACTCTATTACAAGCGATTAGACTGCAGTTGCAGTAAACTGTTTTTTTTAAATCATATCAGAAAGTTTTATCTTTGTGTTAAAAAGAGGCCTTTACTTTTAGTTTTCTTCAGTGAAAGCATATTTGAGCATAATTTATTCTCTTATTTTTTAATGCATAACTTGGAGGATAAGTCTTAAGCAAACTTTTTGGGCTCTTATCTGTTAGCCGATGCTCTGAATGAGCATCTGAAAACTATGACCTCAGCTGTCTTTAAAATGTATTGCTCAACAGTTCGCCCATTTATTATTTAGAAAGAGGCAAAGATGTCACCATGACGTAGTCTGAGAACAGAGTAATTGGTGACACACGCAGAGTAGTGATCACTTAAAATAGTTAAGTGATGTCTTGGTGCCATGAATGAAACAGCACTCTGCTTTGCTGCATGATTTGATACTACATCCTAATTCACAACAGAGGATTTTTAATTCAGTTCAATAACACTGTGATTGGTTTATTGGCCTCTTAGTCATTCGAGCCAGTTAAACAGCTCTGGGTTTAATGTGGATTTCAAGTATGAAAAACAAATGTTAGCAGGGATACTAGAACATTCAATTTAACAGTGGAAAACTTGACATGTGACAAATGCTCAGATGCAGTTGATAGAAGAGGTTAGTTCATGTTTGTGTTCTACAAGCATCATTATACTTCTCTCAGTTTAACCGCAGAAAATCATTCGATACAATAGTCATAAAATTGACCATTTGTGAAAATATGATTTTAACTTTTTTTTTTAAATCAAACTTTAAGAAAGAGGCAGTTTTATAAATAAAATTTTTATTTTTGTAGCAAAATGGTTTTAACGTCTCCCCAATGCACTGTAGACTTAAACATCTGTTCCACACTCAACTGACATACAGTGGTCCCTCATTAATTGTGGGAAATATGTTGTAAAAATAACCCATGATGGGAGGAATCTGCAAAGTAGTAAACATTTTTGTTTTGTTTTACAATACTAGATGTTTTAAGGCTGTGAAACCCCTCACTATGCGCCTTCTACACTTTTCTCTGACATAGTCAGACTTTTCTCTCTTATTTAAAATCTTTCAAAGTTCAAACCTTTACAGAAAAAAAAAGACCAGTATTACGAAATGAAATTAAAGTTCTGCTAACAATCGAATATTTCTATACATTTGTCAGTTTCTGTACTGGTAAGGAGGCACAGCATGGAGGAGGTTGATTGACTGTAGATTATTGTCAATCAGGACAGGATTTAATGTTGTAAAGTTGCACACAACACTGAAAATTTTATTTGAAAACGAGGTGCCAGTTGGGCAGATACGGTTTTGACTCCACCCAATTTTCTGCCCACATGCCCCTCACAAACCTGAACTCACACACTCACAAACACCTAAACCTCTGCAACTCTGCTGTACATATGTTTGTTTTACATGTGAAGTAGACTAAATAGGGAATTGCTCCCTTCTAAACCAGCCTCCTACTCTTTGGTACTTATGGGTCGGCCTCATGTTGTGGGATATATTTCAGGGGCTTTGTTACAATAACTGGCCTTTTGGTAACGCAAGCAAATGGAAAGGGTTTGAATTACTATTCAAAGATGATTCGTCAACCTGTCCGAGCTCAAAAATTCTGCATAAAACAGAACACACGAGGCCAAACGTTGGTTGAGTAAATGATGTACTTGTACCGTGTTCTTGTACCAACCCCACCCTGTTGTGTTTTCCATCCAGCTCAGGATGACTGCAGTGAGTGCGGCATGCCTAAAGCACCAGTAAAAACGGTCATAGCACTGTGATGAGGTCACAAGTTGCTCATGCAGTGACTAATGCACCAGAGATGTTTCTCCTTTTGCTTCTCCTCAGCAACCAAACTCAGAACCACACCGGATCACACATACATAGTGCATGTCGAATGCTGCTCTGTACATGTCAAATTGGAATTAAAGTATGTAGAACAATTGTTCTGGGTAGTTTGTATTTGTGTGGTGTCGCTCTTCCTTCTTTCTTCCCCGGGAGAACATTAGTTATGCAAACAATCCAATTGAACATGACAGTCGTCCGCTGGATAAGAAACCGTTTATTTAGACCGCACTGGAGGATATAAAATGAAACAGTATTTCCAGACATCTGATTGTTTTATCTTCTTTTAGAAATTTGATTACCAAAACAACTCTTACGCCTCACTTGATATTCAAACCTTTCGTCTGAAAATAACTTTTGAGTCTTTAAATCTAATAATTGATGTTATTGAAGATGTCGTCCAGAGGATCCCTGATCTTTCAGAGAAATGTTTGTTTTCCTCCAGTTGTGGCTGGAAATTGCCCGTAGTTTGCCATTACAAAAGGATTGTGCCTAAACCATCTTGTAATGGACATCAGCGGATGCTGGGGCGGAAGTTTTAAGTCATCAAAAAGCAGAGGTTTGTTGGGAACAGAGATTCCTAGTGATGGGAGAATTACTTGAATACCAGGCATCTTACCAAGTGGGGGATGTAATCTGAAGAAATTTAGCCAAGACGCATATGGGACTAAGAGCAGGCGCCCTACCATGACCAGGGCTTGTGGGGACGTCCTGGTGAGAGCTTAGCCTCTAGTGAGCCTGGAGCGCAGCCAAGACTCACATTTGTGCACTAACCCAAGAAAGCATGTGCAGTCCCTCATTCACGCTCGCACAAATGCAGACTCACTGCGCATGCAAACTCCTCGGAAGGAAAATAAGACGAGGAGCACGAATGTTGGGTTTGCGATCCAAATGAAGGGTTCAGATTACTGTGCATTAATGCATCAACGTTTCTTTCGCTCTGGCTTTCTTAACTACAATAGAATTAACTGGGTATAAAATTAGCCTAATCGGGCTAAATGAAAGATTAGTGCAAGCGTATTCTTAACTTTTCTGTTTGCTAATGGAGCTGTCCAGATGGCAGAAATGTCTGTATTTAAATGACTACAGTGCTAATTAAAACCATTTCTTTTTCTGTCTGTCGCTCTTTTCCCTTCTCTACTGGCCTCTTGCTGTTCTTCTGCAGATTATGTTTATTTTGAGAACTCGTCCAGTAACCCACTGCTGATCAGGAGGATAGAGGAGCTGAACAAGGTGAGTGGGTGTTTGAGGGGGTAAACTTCCATCTTTAAATCTAGCACACAACCACTGAGGATGATCACACCCCGTTCCTGCTATGGCACTTGGACATGTTGACGTTTTTGCTACCTGGAATGTTAAGATTTGACTAAATATAGTTCAGGAAATCGTGGTGTAGTGGCTTGCACTGTTGCGTCACTGCAATAAGGCCCAGATTTGAAAGCCCAATTGGGTCTTTCGCGTAGAGTTTGTATGTTCTTCCTGTGCATTATGGGATTTTACCACTGTCCAAAAACTTGTGACAGTGTTTTAGGCTTTGACAGTGAGTGGTTGTCTGTCTGATGCTCTGGGATGGAGTGGCGTCTTGTCCAGATTGACTCGTTGCCTTATGATAGCTGGGATGGGCTCCAGCCTTCCTTGAGATCCAGCTCTAGATCAAGCGAGTATAGATGATAGATGAATGACTTTTGAGTCAATAATTATTATTTTAATGACAGTTTTTTGTCTCAGAGTTCAAGATAATCATTTGCAATCTGAAGATATAAAGTCTCACTCTAACCATCTGTTTTAAAAGGCGCTCCAAGTGTTTTTTTTAATTTGAATATGCTGTTAATAAAAAAAAGAAAAACGGTTGTTTTCTAGGACGTAGTTTCTGCAGAACGGCAGTAGTTCATTAGAAATTCACCTCTGAGTTGTAGGCTGAACTATTGGCGCATAGGAAGCCCATTTCCCATCATCCACCTGTTTGCATGCTCTCCAGCTAGCTTACAGCCCCTTGCAACCCCAACCTAATGTTACCAGTGCAACAAAAAAAGTGAGCAGTTTTTTTTACGTCTGCTCCTGATTCACAACAACTTGAATAAAGAAAAACTCAAAAATGCTAATTTAATATTAATTTTCTTTATATATATCTGCCATCAGCAGAAAAAGGCCACAATAAAATGTAAAAAAACCACCATTTAACATCAAATGGTACAATCAGTTGTTTTCTGAGATGAAATTCCAATCTATCCTGTATACAAAAAGAACAGAACAGAACAGGACTATATTGTTGATCATGTTTCTACTGTTGTTTACTAAAGCTCGGGGTGCTCAGTCACAGGAAAACATGAACTCTTGTGGAGCAGCTACGGGTGGCTGCTGTGCGTCCTTTGCTTCAGGACTCAGCTGGTAGATGTGATTGACACAGATCTTCCAGTGATCCTCCACCCTGCTGCAACTGTCTGTCTGTGCTCCTCTGGGATCTTTGACCTGGACATTTATAAGTCTAGGAAAGTAGAGAAAAAGAGAGATGCAAAATTAAAAAGTTTATAGTCTGAAAATCTGTATGTGCGCGATTCTGCAGAAGTGAGCAGATAAGTTGTATTTGCTTGACATTTCTGCATGTTTTTCGTGGCTTTAATAAAAGCCTTAGTCATTATGTTGACTGGTCACACAAAGGGTTAACCATTAATAGATGTAAATATGATTGTGCTGTAAAATAATTTATTTTATCCAGATCTTTTAGATTAGGTTGTAAGAGAATCTGCTTCTTTGGACTTCTTGTATGAAGATGGAATTTTGTGATTCTTCTTTTATAATTAAGCTTTTCAAATAATCCAAGTATACCATAATTATTATTTTACTAAATTACCATATTATATCTTGCTTATGAGTTTGGTTTTAATGTATTGTTTCTGTTTTAAAATTTATTCATATATATATGTTTTGTATGCTAATACTAATAGTTTTAGTTCATCATTTGTTATTTAAAGCTTTAGTTTTTCAGTTCTGCAGCCTCTGGAATGTTTTTTCATAGAGAATTTGAAGAGTGCAGAAACAAAGATTACACACCACACTTTCCTGATCACTGCCTTGCAAAGAGATCTGATCACCGATGGGCTCAACTTTTCATGCACGTGCTCATGCATGTATCGGTGCTCCATGTTCAGCAGCTTTAGTTGCCTTGGTAACGCTGATTGTCTCTGATTTGCAGACAGCCAATGGGAACGTGGAGGCCAAAGTGGTGTGTTTTTACCGACGCAGGGACATCTCCAGCACACTCATCGCTCTGGCAGACAAACATGCGAGTGAGTGACCAGCAGACCATTGAGATGACAAAAACCGCTATCCAATTTCTTCTGTTTTTATTCCTTATACCATTTCATAAATAAAGGTCAGGGACCTTTGATCTAATGGATCAAGTTTTTGCTTTAATGAAAACTAAATTTTTATTTGTTGATCGTACAATTGGTTTACAGATGTGATAAAGACCAGTTGATGTATTTCTATGAGCTGGCTTAGGTTATTGCTTCTCATCAGATGTTTACTGTTTCAGGTTCAGACAGCAACAAGTATTTCCTCTTCTTATTCTTAGTTTTTGTTTTTTTATGAGGCCTTTTCACTCAGAAAATAGCCGCTTCTTGAGCACTACCTGCTTGTCCCAACATTTTACCACAGAAGATGGTAGCAGGCTCTAAAACGGTGATCTCCAACCTTTCTTTAGGCCACGGACCAGTTAAAAGTCTATTTTCACAAAGCGTACTGTAAGACGTGGCGGATAAATGCAACAAAATTAAATCATGTAACATTTTTAAACTGTATTTTATAAATATAATAACAGGCATGAAATCCACTTTGTGTGAAACTTTATTAGTAGTGCCTTTGTAACATTACTGAGCCAGTGGAAAAAGCATCAGCAGCTCTGAGGGTTTGCAAACCAAACCCCAGACTTTGACAGGGTGCAGCACGGAAAGGGGTGGTGCCTCTGGGTGTGAAGGTGTAAAGTTTAAGGATGTCTGTGTTTCTGAAAGATACTAAGATCTTTACACGGCAGTGTGTTTGTGTTTCTGATGAAGAGATTTTGAGCCACAAAAGTGTCAAAAAAAAATCCTGTTTAACCAGTCTCATGTTTTTTGGCTTCTTTATTTTGTCAGGTGATTGTAGCTGCGATCGAGGACTCAATCATTTTGACTCATTTCAAAATGGGGTTCTTTCTGCACAAGTTTTCCTAGTGGAAGTTTACTGAAAGACTCCAGAAAAAAGGGTTAACGGCAAAAATGACTCTGCCCCTCCAGGGTGTGTCTGCATTTCTGCAGCCGCGCTGTCGGTGTGGATGTTTATATACGCGCGCCGGGCTCGACTCGTTAACTGCGCGGCGTCGCAGGACGTGCTGGCGGGGAGCTTTTAATTCACTCATTATGGATGAGTGGGGAATGGCAGCAGGACGTGGGTGCACATGACTCTCCTCATGCATGTCTGTTCTGACTGGGTGATCAAATATTTTGCTTGCAGAAATGTTGTGGTGCTCGCTCAAAGGGGCCTCCAGTCCTGGCATCTGTCCCTCCTCTGGGAGTGAATGGGACTCCTGAGTGGTCAGCTCGTGTTGAGGATTTGGCATTCAGCCTTTCAGGCACTAAAATTTGCCAACACTTTTCTATTTTTGGTTTGTAGCTCTGTTCTTATGTATGCGAGAGACGTGTTCCTCTATAGGAGACAGATTCTGTTCAGTAATGTTTCAAGTGAAATTTCCAGAAAATTCAAGATATCTCCACTTTTCTTTCTGCCTTTATGGAATGCTTTCAGAGCATTGCAGTCCTGACACATTTTGTCGTGCTTAAACATCAGATTCTGTTTTTTTTTTTTTAATCAAAAATGAAAGTTTAATCCCTCACTGATGCTTCCTCCATTTATTCGAAATATAAAATAGTGAGAAGATGGCGGGAAGGTCAGCGTTGGGAAGAGTTCTGTGGTTTTTAGATTGACTCAATATGGGAATCTGTGTGAGAAGCCAGGTTGTGAGCAGTCCTGCATGTGACTGCTTGATTAAGGCTTTCCTCTGTTACACTATTGATATGACATTGATTGAGATGTGGCTCCAACAAGATTAAAACACTGCATGATTATAAAACCACACATCTAGAAATCAATCCCTTATCATTTTTTCCCAATTCCATCCTTGAAAATAATTAAAATGTTAAAGAGGACCAGTTGGGATCAGAATAAAAAAAAGTCTCTAAATGATCCTTTGCTTTAATTGTATATTTGTTTCCTGAGGGTTGTGTTGTTTTTATTTTATAACTATTAAAAAAGAAGTACCTTTTATGTAAATGTCTGAGTTTAATGTTTTTTTTTTTGGTGGACAAACTAGAAGAAAAATTGTTATCTATTACACTGGAATCATTTGTTTTGTTTACATTCTCTTTATTGCCAGAAATAAAAACGCAATCACACACATTTCATTTTTTATTTTTTACACTTTTGGACTTTATGTTATTTTACTGATCCTTGAGGTCATCTTTCTGATCTTTGTTTGGGTCTAAACCTTTTTCCAGTTTCATGTCATCTACTTAAAAAAAACAAAAACAAAGGGTTGGGGTTATACCATGGTCACTTACAAAAGAAATAAACATTTAACATTTTTTAGTACTTTATTCCTGTTTGTTACTATTTGTTACGTGGTGCGGTGCGTTGTCACCGCAACATGACAATGCGCTGTTCTGACCTCTGTTCTCGACTGCGGCGGCGAACTAAAGCGATATACATGCTGGTCATTAAAGTGAAAATAGACTTTAAACCGGTTGGAGATGACCGTTTTAGAGCCTGCTACCATAAATAAAGCATCAGTTCAGAGAGAAAGTTCCCCTCTTACCGCTTGTTTTTGTCCAGATAATGAAGCAAAAGGTTTGTTTTAAAGAAGCCAGCGCAGTGATACAAAACCTTTTAAGACCTTTTAAGACCAGAACTTTTTTTTAGGTGTGCATTATCGCTGTGTGCTATCACTTTTTAATGCACACCCAGCAGCCAATCAGAATCAAGAATTCACCCGGACCTTGGTTTAAGTACGGGTTAATGGCCGACAAAGTATGCATTATCACTTTATACCGAACGCCGTGGAAGCCTCAACGTGGAGGAGGGTTGCTTCCGCGAAGTGCGTCAAAAAGTGATAATGCATACTTTGAAGGCCATTAGCCTGCTTATACCATGGTCACTTACAAAAGGAATAAATAGTAACCAGTTTTTAGTCCTTAATTCTTGATTTTTCCCAATTTGGATCGCTTTTCTCACAAAAAAGCGAACTATTACGTGATGCGGCGCGATCACGTAATCCGCTACAATGAAGATTCGGAGATAATAAAGCAATATATATTTGCTGATCTTTCTGATGGGTTGAATAAAGCATCAGTTCAGAGAGAAAGTTCACCTCTTACTGCTTGTTTTTGTCCAAATGATGAAGCAAAAGGTCGTTTTAAAGAAGCCGGCGCAGTGACACAAAACATTTAAGCTAGGTAACCGGATCTTCTTTATTCACCGTGCGGTTATCCTGTGTTACATCACTTTTTCATGCACACCCAGCAGCCAATCAGAATCGAGTATTCACCCGGACCATGGTATAATAAATAATCGTCATAAAACTCTTGTAGACTCAAATCAACCTCTCTGAGACCTCGACAAACAGTGGCATCCTGTTTTTAAATCATATTTTCTCCAAAAAGAAAATGACATCTATTATGGCTCTGAGTCCAGTTTGGAGACAAACCCAGACCTTCACTGACAAACACTGAAAATAGTTTGCAGCTCAGCCTCGTCTTTCTTTCAGACTGTATTCCTGTTCCAGCTCTTTACTGAAGTGTGCACAGAATGAAAAAGATGAGCACAGAACACACTCGAGTACGGCAGACAAGACATTCAAAATTGAAAAACCCTTCCTTGTTGCTGAGTTTTCAGGATCAGAAAAATGCTGCGTTTCTGTGGAAATGACGATTTGCAAGACTGCAGTCATACTGTGGATAATGTGGTTTTAGTGTATGTTATTTGTTGCTTTTTGAGTTGCTTTATAAAAACATCTATGTTGAGCGAGCTGCAGGAATTTACCATGACAATCCTGGAAGTTCAGTTTTCCTTCCAGTAATTGAATGTTTACAGAGATAATGAATTGGAACAGTGGCTAAACTGTCATTTTCTTTCAGATGAACCTCATTTAAAGTGAATTTGTCTGCTTGTAGCTGTTAGCAGTGCGCATTAACACACTCACGCTGCATCATAGAGGTGCAGCCAGTTTGTTAATGTAATGACTGTCGGCCGTGCTCTGCTCTTTTTCCTCTCCCTGACTTCGCCTCTTCGTCTCTCGGTGTGGTAAGGCGACCCATTCATCAATAATTGATAATTGGCTAGGACAGGTGAGATGGAGAGGCAATTTGTTGAGTATGGAGCGGATGCATTGCCCAGGGGAAGGACTTAGGGTGGTGGTGGGGGAGGCTTGAGACTTTGGTCGCTGTTCAAAGATTGGCAGTCAATGGATAGCTACGCAATTATGTGTCTGTTTTAGCATGTTTTCTTTTGGTTTTAAACTCCAACACAATACTTCATCCCCAATTTATTCTATATTTAAGTTTCTCGTTTATTTTAATGAGATGGTGCAGCTGCTAGAAAAGTATTTTTTCTGCTTCATTTGGTCATTTTTGTTACATTTTCAGGGCTCCAGACTAACTTTTTTCACTAGGAGCACAGTGGCCCCCAACTGAAAATTTTAGGGGCACAACCAGAAAATTTAGGGGCGCATACCGTAAGTCAACATTCTAACCAAATCTACTAATTTCCGCTGTATTACGAATAAATACTTTAATAATAGATGCCGAAATTACAATGTGCTGTTTCAAATTAAGTGTCACATTTTATTCTACACTTTTGAAGATGAAACGAGGTAAACTGACAGCAGCATCACTGTCATGACAGTACAAATACTAAACAAAATACCATAAATTTAGAATAAAAAAAAGTTTTTAGTAACAAGTGATTACCGTAGTAACCTTTCGGTCATTTCACAGTTTCAAACAATACTTAAATGTATGTAAATATTAGAGGATGGAAATTCATGTTGGCGACACCAAATAGGTACAGCCAAGATGCACAGTAATTTGAGATCACCCAGATGGACACAACACTGCACAGATCACCTGGTGTGAGACGTATATTTTTGTTTTTGCTCTAACATCACCTGTCAATCAAAACAAAAATATCACCAGAAAGGGGCGGAAGCAAGACCCCAACCTGAGCGAACGCAGCTGGAAATATAGTACTGAACTGACTGAAAGCTGCCCTATTGACTACAAAACAATGCATTATGGGACATGTGTCCTGATGGTTTTTTGTAGTTCACTGATCAATTAAAATCATTTAAAATACCAACTGAATAAAAAAATGCTACATACATTACATTAAAAGATGTAATATCACAGATCATACTTAGGGGGAGAGGCAAATTAAAACTAAATTGAATGTTAAGGACAACTCCAACTCCAGCTTCGCCTTTAACCCCCCCCCCCCCCCCAGGGCGCTGGTTCATCTTAAACACGTCTATTGTTGCATTTTCCCCGCCTGTTTTAAATCGTGTTGTCGCTCACACGTGTTTTAATGTCAGAGCCCCGTTAGTTGTCACGCATGTAGGTGTGGGACATTTATGCTCCTCAGCTGACCATCTCCCGCGGGAGCGGTGTGCTGCCGTTGTAGGTACCGGATGTTCTCGGGTTGCCGGATGTTCTCGGGGTCCTTCAGGGTCCTTCCAATGAATTATATCACTAGAGGAGACATCACGTGGTTCCTCATGGGAGGAGAGCACCGCCATCTTGGTGAGGTCAAGTTTTGAAGACCAAACCACTTTTATAACATTTAATAAAGAGCTCTGTTTTTGCTTTCAATCACTTCATTATATGAAAAAGAAGAATGGCTTGAAATTGCTTAGTTTTGTTCAGAAATAAAAACTTCACGAGTACCCCTAACTTAACTAGTATTAGACTACTTAGATTTTTTCTATGTTCCTTTATTTTATTTTACTTATGTTTTTATTTATTTGTGTGTTATGTTCATTGTTTCTTTTTTTCCCCTCTATTCTTTATTTTCTATGTCAATATGTTATATTTGGCAATGGTGACTGATCTTCGAGGCAATATTGATTACATCGTTATTGTTCGTTGTTAACGTTAATGTCCTTGTTAATGTATGATACCGCAATTGTCAATAAAGTTTTTTAAAAAAACTTAGCGACGTTAACTCATTGGTCGTGGCAACTAACAGCCAATCAAATAGTGTGACGTCATCATTGGTCGAAGGACCCTGAAGGACCCCGAGAACATCCGGCAACCCGAGAACATCCGGTACCCACACCGTAACAGCCGCGCATGAGAACAGTGGTTTGCCTCGCGAGTTTGAGACCCCTGCTGTACACTCTGACACTGGTACACTAGCTGCAGGTCGGAAGAACGAATCAATAGTTCGCTTATTCATAGCTCAGACGCACATATCAGGTTGTGATGATAATCGTCTCCGTTTCCTTCCCACAGATGTTTACGCGCACTCGATTATCTCTAGGCCCCTCCCCCTCCACGCATTTTAGCCACTTACAGTGACTTTCCCTATTCTTCTCACACGCAGTGGCCGCCTCAGGCATCACTCAATGACACGCGAGTGTGCGCTCGCGTGTGCTCCAGTCTCATGAGTATTCGCGCGAGTGTGTGTGTCTGTCTGCGTGCGTGTGCGCTCGCGTCTCATTGATTATTTCATTGCTCATTTCAAAGATCATTGACGTGCCCCTTCCACGTTTAATGTATAAAAAATACGGAGGGTGGGGGAGGCAAATTTACTGGTAGCACATGTGCGACTGGATGTAAAATTCAGTCGCACACTCTCAAATTTTGGTCGCAAAATGCGACCAAGTGGTCGCAGTCTGGAGCCCTGATTTTATTTAAGTGAGGATGAGGAGATCCCACAGCATAGTCTGAGTCGAGCTTTTATTCTAGGTTTTTCCGAAATACAAATGTATAATGTGATATGACATCATACACGTCAGTGATCATATAAACTGTAAGATTGAGTATTGCATAATGTTTTTTGTTTACCTGGTTGAAAAAAAAATACCTGAAACCCCCAAATCTAAAATATTCTATAGTAAAAATGGTGCTTAAGTACCTCAAAAACTGAGTTTTTGGGTGTATTCAGACTGGACACATTTTTTCCTCCTAAAGTGAACCCAGAGTTTGATTCCCCCAATAATCCGTAACAAATTTTCAGTCTGAATGCACGCAAGCGCCTGGTCCGGGTACAGGAACCTCTCTCGGACCGATCTTTGGAGGTAGTCTGAGTTCGTTTCCAATCGCGCTGAGCTTCGGTTCGCTCTGAGAATTCTCAGTCCGATAACAATCCGCCCTTAGAGTGGAACAACTTGACTAAAACAGCCACTGTAGCCGACGTACACAAAGTAGGAATGTAGCAACAGATGAGCCGCGGGCAAATGTAAAACAACAATTGTCGTGTTATCAAACAGAAAAAAGGGTCCAACTTTTAATTTGTTAGAACGTTTGTTTAAACAAAACTAAAAACGATTCATACATGTTTTTCTGTGTCTTGTTACGCAGCACTGTGAAGCTACCTTGTAGTTCCTTAACAGAATTCTCTTTATAAACAATGCCATAACACCACAATGATGAGACACAGGAACTCATTGAAATGTGATTAGATGAATGCAGGCTCATCAAAACAACTTTTAACGTGACACACATTGCTTCTTACTGTTTGCCCGACAATCTATATCTCCTAAACACTTTGCAGCCTACCTCGTTATTTACCTTCTTGCCATTAACCACTTTGCAGCCTGCTTCCACTGTACCAAAAAAAAGTGTGTAAAAGGTGTCGAACCTGACAACGATACAGCCGTTTAAAACTGGTGAGCAAATATAAAGTTTGAATACCGGTAACTAAACTAGTTATGGAAGTCCTGCAAAGTGCAGGACTTCCATAACTTCTGCCTCTAGTTGTATGATTCCTGGCCAATGACTGAAGAGATCTTTAGTCACATGGTTTTGTTTACAAGCTTTAGTCGTGATCAGGAAGGTCTGCTTGACGACAGTCTGAATACAGACCAAACACAGGGTTCAGGACTCAATCCGGACCAAATTAAGTCTTTTCCCAGTCTGAATACCATCTTAGTTCAAAATGTATCAAACATCAGCTGAAAAACTTAGAATCATCTTTCCCAACATTGTTTGATGAATCTAAAAGCAGATTGTGTCTCAAACTCTTCTTACTATTAGATTATTGGAAATATTTGAATTAAATTTGTGTATTTGTCGTTTTTGTCTTAGTTTTTTTGTACTGTTTTATAGGAAATTAGTGCAAGTTTAATTATGACTGACATCTTAAAGTTGTTACATAAGAGACGTCATTTGTTGCATAAAATTTATTCTTTGGGGGTCTTGCTTCTCATTTTTTCAACATAAAAGAACAAAACTATAGTATGCTATAGTATACTGCTCTGTTTTGGTGTCCCCCACAGCTGTGTCCTCAGCCCACTGCTGTTTCTGCTGCTAAAACATGACAACATGTTGGCTTTTGCTGTTTTCAAATTAAAAATATTATTTATTTGACTTCAAAAGAATAGTGGAAATATTTTAGCTGAATTGAAATGAATGAATGAGTTTTACATGTGGCATTCTAACACATTTCAAAGCGAGTGGATTGTCTTGGCCTTAATGCATCCGCATGGTAGACGGGGCAAAGCTGGTGCTGTGCGCTTAAGCGTGCTGCTGTTCTTGGGCATTGATGCGGTGTCTGTTGAGGATTGGGCACAGTAGAGAACCGAGGGAGTTCTTATTGATTTTTCTCCACACATCTCTTCGGCTGAAAATCCCTTGATTGCTTTTGTTCTGCTCCTTGTCTCTCGCCTTCTCTCTCGCTGCCTCTAATGAAACTCCAAATGAATTGGGGCACGTACCAAACTGCTCCTTCACTCTGCACACCTCCTCTCTGAAGCCTCCAGCTGACAATCACTCGTTTTTTTTATTTTAAACTATGATTTTTCTGTTTTTTAGTTCCAATCATAGCCAGATTTTGGTCCTTTTATTACTATATTTCACCTCTTAAAAATAAACAAAAAACCCTAGTCCCTCTTATTTGACAGTTCTGTTTGTCAAATCCATGTCAGTTAGTTTGACTGTTGGGACATAAAAAGTCTAAGTTCCTTCATCCTGCGCTTGTCCTTAAGGAATGACACGGGTGTTCTACTGACTGCAGGAATCTCTACCATTTCCTGCTAACCACTTTACCAGTTAAACCAGGAATGACTCACATTAGAGCAGGGGTTTGATGTTTTATGTGGTGCTTCTTTAGCTTTTTTACAACTGGAAAAACAAAACTCATACTGTTTTTATTACTGCATTAAACACAACTATTACAGTCTAAAAAAACATTTGTGGTTTTTAATTAAGGCCATCATCAAACATGAAGGTGCGCACTTTAAACAAAAAGTCCATCCTATTACTTAGTTTTTTATTATATAACAGTTTTCTTTATTTGATATTTATTTTATCTCAATAAAATTGATGATAAAACAAAATTGACAATTAAAACACACAATTATTCATTTCTCTGCTCACAGGTAAAAATCTCCTGTTGCTGAGGTATTGCATGGTTACTACTCCTACAGAATCATGCTGTGAGTAGCAGACAGGTGCTGACAAGTCAATGCATTTAATGCATCATTGGCGAGTGTCTGCACCCCTGGAAAGACTGGACATTTGCCGGCTTGGAAAATGTATCGCGCTAATTTAGAGAATATTGACTGTGAGTCAATCGGTGACAAGAAATTAGGCGATATCCAATATAAAGACTATCATTCTTTCATGTAAACGTTTGGTTAGAAGTGAAAGGAAATAAACAACATTTTATAAGGATGACAGCAGTAGATTCTGGAGAAAGGTCATAAAGTCAGACTACTAAATTCTAAAGCCTAGGTTCTATCAAAGCATTAGCAGAGTGACCAGAAATTAATCCCATTTTCAAGTAGAAAATATTCGATATTCTTCACAAAGATTGTATTTATGCTAATTAAGCTCACATGACCCCGACATATAGACATATAGACACAGAAATCGGACTAAGGCCTTCAATTCACAGGATTTACGATACAAAGATATACGGGGGACTGTCTGAAAATATCTTTACTAAAACATTTTAACTGAAGGTATTGCACTATTGTTTAATATGTAAAACTCAAGACTTTTATTTGGAAGGACACATTATGTACAAGTGTTCCAAAGATTTGTAGTCCGACTTTGACGAGCCTTTGATCTGTTTTCAAAATGTTCCCAGTGGTCTTTAAATTACGACCTGTCGTTTTCTGGGACAGTGTTCCTGCAGAGCAGCAGTAGTTTATTCCAAATTCACTTCAGAGTTGTGGGGGGGCCTGTTGGCACGGAAGTAAACCAGCACTCATTTCCTACCATCCCTTTGTTTAGACACTCTCCCACTAGCTTACAGTCACTCACAACCCCAAGTTAACATTAGCGGTGTGACAAAACTGGCGAGCAATCTCTGAGGTATCCAGCCGTACAGTTTCGAGTCAGATTCCAGCTTGGACAAGGAAAACGAAGAATCAAACTGTGTCGACTTGAGCTTCTATTTACTTGCATGCTGTAGAAAATTGAAAAGATAAGGTCTCATGATGTACTGTTTAGGGGTAGGTTTTTGCAAGAATCCTTTCAGGGGAGGAGCTCTTCAAGCTTTTAAAAGTTAACCAAGCTTCACTGAACATAACTTCACCTGAGAAATGGCCAAACATCTCCCCACATTCCTCTACGCCAACTGCAGCACACATACTCCCAGTGAGACTGACGAGTTGCATCTCAGACTCTACAGGCCTCAGATGACAATGAATTCCCCCAAAATGCATGTCAACAGTCAGAGCGAAGGCTAAACAAGTACAGACCAGATGACAAAACACTCATTCACATCAACCCCTCACATTATTGCACTCTTTTAAACCTCTAATTCTAACTTTAAAAAAACACACACACACAACCAGAGTAGCAAATTTCAAACAAAATTCAAGGTGTGAAAACATCTAAGTTTGAACTAGGGGTGTGACGATAACCGCATCACCGCATTTTCTTTTTGTTTTTGAACGTTTTTTAAATTTTTTTTTATTTTGCATAATAGACACATTAAACACATTCATCTTTGCTGATAATTTACGTTTTCCTGCCAGTCCTATGTTCAGACTTTCTTTCTTTCTTCTTTCTGGCAGACTATTCTCCCCTTTACACTCTGCACCGCCCCTGTCACTCCCTCTTGTCAGTGCGCGGCTCTCACTACCTCTACGTTGCATGCCGCGCGCTCCCTCTATTTACACACATGCGCGCGGTTTCAGAAGCACACATCCTCTTTGATTTTACAACAGAAATTTCCGTCTAGCGAGGAAATACAACAAATTTGCTGCAGTCTAATTATTAATTTCCATTGTATTAATTTCCATTAGAAGCTGTGTGCGTTCTTGAGTGCATGACATGGCAACCTGCCGGAGGATTTTGTGTTGTGGGGGGGTGGAGGTGGTGGTGGTTTATTACTGTTTTCCTTCACTCTGTAACTCCGAACACGAACGCGCACTGTTAGATTTCAGGGGGGCTGCGGTTAACTGCGACACCGCGCCCCCTGCTGATTCATCACCACGGTGATCAAAAATCCCACACCCTCACAGCTCCAGTTTGAACCACAGCCAGATGTAAATGCTGTTAGGACCTAAAAAGACGTGCTTAAACAAAACAAAGCCTAGAGACCCAAAGAAGCATTCCTGTGTGTGTTATGTTAGGCCAGTACATTTTCTTACAGATTTGTTTTAATCATCACCTAATCTATAGGCTGAAACTGGTAGCCATTTTGTGTGTTTTTTGTTTTTGTTTTAATAGGAAACAAGAGTAGTAATTAAGTTGCTTTGTAATTTTTTAAAAACACAATTAAGGGCAGCCCATTGTTCTGAACTTCTCTACAAAGTACACAATCGTCTTATTTTTCCGGTTGGAGGTTTTTAGAAGGCTGGAAAAAGCAGCAATCCTAAATAAGATGAAAATTTAAAGAGTTTACCTCATTCTGTCGGAATCAAAAGACTTATCCTGTGAGATTTATGTGAAATATTTCTGCACAGTTGGTGAACATCTTGCACCCTCTCTGGGGGTTCATTGTTCTGGCTCATCAGATGTGAGTCTCTGTGGTTTTCTGTCCATTTGCTGTGCACCAGAGATGTATGCGGCTGAAGCGGCGAGATGCATTTGCATATTTCCCAGTGGACGCCATTGTTTCTGCCTCATCAGATGCACTTATGCTGGACCTTTACCCTTTTTTGTTCCACCTAGGGGAGCTGGAGGAGGAAATGGAGAATCCAGAGATGGCCGATCTCCCTGAGAAACAAAAGCACCAACTCCGACACAGAGAGCTGTTTCTGTCCCGCCAGCTGGAGTCCTTACCCGCCACACACATCCGGTAACCCCGCCATGCAATTCTCAACGCTACAATTAGCCTGCATCGTTGTTGTTGTTTTTTACGAACAAAATTGATGTAATTTTAGCCAATAGTTTGAATTGTCAACTTTTTGTTAGTGGCCTTTTCAATTGGCTGAATCGATCCAAATTCTTAAGGTTGCCGTTGAAATTCTGTTAC
The DNA here is from genome assembly GCF_053564925.1 of Oryzias latipes. Taxonomy (NCBI): domain Eukaryota; kingdom Metazoa; phylum Chordata; class Actinopteri; order Beloniformes; family Adrianichthyidae; genus Oryzias; species Oryzias latipes. Next base: position 26,000,521 of record NC_136258.1, read on the forward strand.
GTTTTTTGACCAGAACAGCTTTCTTTTTCGTCACAGAGACGCAAAAAAAACATTCTCAAAAGAAAAATCAATCGTCCATTTCTCTGTATGCAGGAAGCAAATTGTTCTTTGGTTATTAATCTGTATTCTGCTCAGTGAAACAGGACACTGCTGCTCCATTTAAAACCAGAAGAGAATTAATTACACCAAGCTGGTAATACTAAAGGATTTTAGTAAAAATACAAAGGATTTCTCATAACATTTTTGGTGACATTCATTAGTGTTTTCATCAGAAACCTAATAGACTTTTTTTTCTTTACATGTAGTTTTAATAGGAATTCTTTGGATAAATTATCTTTATTGACCGGGGGGGTGAACAGATGTAAACCACTCCATCGCTCTCTGCAAACTAAATGTCAGTGCAGAGAACGCACCACATCATCACCACATTAGAACCTGACATTTATGGAATGACTGGAAGTTGAAGTTGACATCTGCTTCTCAAATGATGTTCAGTTTAGGCACAATTTACGCTTTTATTTTTTTTCTTCACCCAAGTTTCTGAAATATTCACATCTGAACAGTGACATTTAGGCCCTTATGGGTGAATACAGGCTGTCTGCGGGTCAATAATTGGCAAACTTTTCCGGCGCACGCAGGCGGCCTACGCTCCATGGGAACCCAAAAACGCTTAACTCCCGCCATACATGTGTCTTAGGCTTAACTAGGGATGTCCCGATCAAATGATTGGAACCTAAGCCCAATCATGTTGTTTCAGGCTGGATTGAAATCGGACATTTCATCCAGATCAGCAAATGAACGTTTTCTCATTAATATGATTGCTGCTAAATAAATACTCTAGTACAGTGTTTTTCAACCTTCTTTGAGCCACGGCACACTTTAACCTTGACAAAAATCCTGCGGCACACCAGCATCCAAAAGAAAAAGAGGAAAAACTCATAGTCTGTATTGATCTACAGTAGGGTTGGGCGATGTCCCCTAATTTGGCCGTTGACGATGTTTGCTGTCAACCATCGGGATGGACGATGACATCGTCGGGGGGGGGGGGGGGGGGGTATTTTTACATTTTTCGTTCTTATATAACTGCTATTCGTTATTTTGCTTTTTTCATTTTATTTCCCAACTAATGGTTAATCCGCGATGATCCAGTATAAACTGAGGGAAGTGACTTTAACAGAAAAAGTAACAAGCAAAATAGAAAAGAAGTGGTCCGCTCCCGCACTTAACTAGCGAAGTGGACCGGCGGAGGGCGGATTTACAGCTTTATGTTTGATGGGAAGGGGGGGGGGGGGGTACATGAGCGGTATGTGTGGGAGATTTAAGACTGCGATCCGTCCCGCAGCTCTAGGGGTATGAGCTATCAAACTCAGAACCGGGTCTAAACGTGTGTCTGAGCACAGCTCGGATCGTCAGCAGACACACAGCGGTTTGAGCTTCAAAGCAGAAATGTCGCTCAGTCCTTAGAAAACATTCAATCAATCACGTGGATTTGTGTTTCCAGTCGTGTCCCGACTAAATAAAGGCTGATGTTATTCACAGGATGCAGCGCCACCCAAAGCTAATGTTGTTAGCCCGTGTTAGCATACTGCTAATCCTGGCTACGTTCAGAAAAAGCACTGACCACACGGATTAAAATTCAAATGATGAGCGAACAGGTGTTTCATAATAACCGTAACATTATTAAAAGCACGTTTAGAAGATCGTCTCGTATTTTACCGAGCTGACATGTCAATGTATATAGCTGCTCGCCGCTGTTATCGTTTTGTATTGAATTGTTACCTTCAATAAAGTTTGGAAAAAAAGCCGCTCGGCGGAAGTTGTATCCTCTTCCGGTTTTCAAACTGCGCATGTGCGAATACTGCGCGTGTGCGAATGATTTATTCCGACCGAAATTGTGACCTTAGTGAACGTTTTTATATTCTGAAAACATTTTTCTGGGCCCATGTACACGGTTGGATACTAATCCGACCATTGATCCCATCAAGATATTTTGTACATGTAACCGCGGCTTATGATGTCGACGCGCAACGTGGCGGGGGCGTGGCATCACGATGGTGGTCTCTCCATCGGGATGTCAGTCACCCATCACGATGGACGATGATATCGTCCATCGGCACAACCCTAATCTACAGCCCCTCTGCAATCTCACATGCATTTTTGTGATAATTATGGCAAAAAAAAAAGGTATTAGAAGTTAAGTTAAAAGATTTAAAAACTGTTTGATGTGTGTTCGTTGTGGTTTCAAGACGTTTAACAACTAAGATTCATTGTGTGCTGAGACGCTGTCACTTTAACCCAATGCATCATGGGAGATGTAGTGCAAACAGCCGCTGATTGCAGATAGACTCGCTTCTTTGAGCTTCATGGTTTTGTTCACTTGTTCCACGGTCTGGCACCGGATCCGCGGAAAGCTACACCGCTAAAGATGAGCTTTAGCTGGTATTTTTGTTGGAACTGAGCGACTTTATGAGCTAAATCATGACAAGGAAGTGAAGACTTTAACCACTTCTGATTGGTCAGACTGATGACGTGTGATTAAGCCTCCAAGAATGATTGGTGGAGACAGTTAAAGTTCAAAATGTCTCAAGAACAACTGAAACAAATAAACTGCATTATTGATATGAGCTAGTCATGAATACTCTTCATCATATTCAGTCTACTTGGAAGATAGTCTTGGTTGATTTTTAAGGACTTTGAATCATAGCTGCAGTCACTGAACTTATACACACGACTAATTAACTCCTGGTTTTACTAGTGAACTATGTTTTCTACTTTTTACTTTATTGTTCAAGCTACTTCACAGAAATGTTCTGTTCAAGTTTTACATTTTAAAATAAGGTTCATAAAACAGGGATAGGGAACAACTTGGATCTGTTCATTTTACATTTGTTTTAAATTGGATCAGGGCCAAAAGAATCCAAACAGGACAAACTGTGGTCCGGGGAGCCTCTTTACTCCTAATCATTAAAAATCATTTATTCTGTGTTGATCGGGTTATTTTTTTTTTTTGTTCTGTGCTCTTTCTTACATTCTGGTCCTCCTCCAGGGGAAAATGCTGCGTGACTTTGCTGAACGAGACCGAAGCCCTGAAGTCGTACTTGGAAAGAGAGGTTTGTGTTTTAAGATTCGCACTAATTTAAAGACGGAGACGCACAAGGGGGCACAAACCCCTTGTCTTCATGATTTTGTAGCAAAGTAGTTGAGACACAGGCGTGTCGTACAGATTTTGTTTTTTAAACCCCTCAAATCCTGCACACGTGAAGTGCTGTTCACATAAGTGCGAGCTCCTTGTTTGCATGCTGACTGTTAGAATTTAGAAAATTAGACGATCAGCATGCAGCCCGTGTGGACATCCTATGGACACTTGCATATCGCAGTAAGGGACCAGGGCACGCACCCCACTAACGACGGCCTTACGGCACCGCACGACAGCATCACCCGCACGTCATCCGTGCATTATCCTCACAAATACTTTACGATACACGCATCACACACACATGACAATGGTACGGTCCCTTAAGGGAGCCGTATGAAGCTCAAGACACCCCTGCACCCCCCCTTAAGATGCAGCCACTCCTCTCTACGACCTTCCAAGGGCCTGGACAATCCTAAAAACCTGGAGCGACGGGACAGGTCAACCCCCACCCCCCACCTCACCCGTATAAGGCGTAATCCTTTTGAGTCATGTTAGCGGTTTGAGTGAAGCTGACCTCATGCTTGGACAGTAAACGGCTTTGCCTGATCGGTCGGTGCCTTAAAAGAATATTTACCGACGGTGTTGACTAAATTCTGATGGGGTGTACAAACTTGATCAGCACCTCTGTGTTTTCAGGCTGGGGGGTGCGAGGCGTACAAGAGGAGATTCTTGCTTTCAGATGAATAATTCAATGTGTTGACTCAGAATGTTCCTTTCACGGACAGTAATGAGGAGACGAGAGACTAGCAGAGCGCGCACACTCGCATGCGGACACACACACCGATCCGCCAGGCGCCCTCCCCTCCCTGGTCGCTCGTTTGCTTCCTGTTCCTTTGCAACCCCCCCCCCTCTCATGGCTTCCTGCTTTCTCTTTTTCCCAGGATGCTTTCTTCTACTCACTGGTGTATGACCCTCAGCAGAAGACTCTGTTGGCTGATAAGGGGGAGATTCGAGTCGGGAACAAATACCAGGCGGACATCACCGATCTCCTCAAAGAAGGTTCTTTACCGGCGAGCAAGCCCTCATTCACAGAGAAACCATGTTTTTTTCTTCCTCTTCCTGGTGCAAAGGGTCTGCATTAAAATAAATCCACTTTCATGACGTTTCTGCCTCTAGCCGCTGTTCACAAGTGAGAAGGTCTCAGCTTTGTTTCCATGGCGATCACAATGTGACCATGTGATTGCGCACAATCGGAGCATTCAGAATTTTGCCGTCTGCTGCACAAGTGATGACTGTGCAAACGACTGGACGACTACTGTTCTGTCTGCATCGTCCTCCACGGCTACGTTCTCCTGTTCAGACGATGGAAAACGAATTATAGTCATTTATGAAAATGACTCTCACTTCTTCTGCGTGAGGCCATTTGAGCCTCTACAAAGTACTACGAGGCTCAGTTGTTATTTTTTTCTTAAAGGTTGAAGGATTTTCTGAACCTTTTGTACCAAAACTTTCCCTTTTGAATTGTGTTTCTTGGCATAATTTCCCATACAAAGCCATGAAAAGCGTTCAGGTTGCACACTGAGCAGTTCACTTGAATCATTTGTCTGTTTTCTGCTTGAAGCTCCAGCAGGTTGATCTCATGCTGGCTCCACTCCCATTTTCTTCAGCCTAGATTAAAAAAAAGACAACCCCAAATGAACCAACCGTGTGTGAGAAGTTCCCTCCCTTCATTTGTGTCTCCAGATGAAGATGATGACAGGGACCTGACCAAGATGGAGGAGAAGGTGTGGGAACCCAACAGCTCTCTAACAGAGAAACAGATTGACCAGTTTTTGGTCGTAGCTCGGTGAGTCGGAGCAGACGAGCTTTTTTCCTTAACCTCGTTTCCTGCCTGGTACATCAGAAACATTATTTAGACTTGGATATTAAAACACAAACTGAACGGATATGATTCTGTCTGGAAAACGGGAGGGGGGGCTTTCTTATCAGCTAGAAAAACTGTTGATTATTTCTGTAATCGAGTGAAGTATTGATTAGTCCACTAAGAAATCAGGAAATTAAACTGGAAATAACTGCTCTTCATTAAAGAATTGATATGCAGAAAAGAAAAGATTGTAGAAAGTCAGGCGAATGAAAACATACAAACTTTTAATGTTTTTACTATAAAAGGTGCATTTTTTTGACAGTCTTCTGTGAAAAATGGTATCTAGTAGAAAGAAAGGAATCATTGTTTATGTTCATTGAATTGTAGCCGCACATTAAAACGACTCACTTGTTAATTAATTTCTCAATGTACATGAAGTAAAGTAATAGATTTTGACTCTATATATCACTCATTGAATGTCGCACTTGCCTCCTAAAATATAAAAGATGTATAATATACTCACCATGAACACCTCCCTCTGCAGATAAAACTTTAGATTTTTGCTGCTTACAGCGTCTACTGATAATTTCTAACCTATTTTTTACTTTATTATTGTGGTTTCTATGGGGGGGGAAAAGCAATTTTCAGCTAAAATTATGTGCATCAACTAACAGTGTCATAAAAATACGGTTTGCACAGACTGGGAAAATTTAAACTGATCATCTTGTAAAATATAAAAAAATGTATTAGATAACATAATAAATAAGAAAAATCAGAGTTTTACATATGTGTTCCCTCGCTACATTGCAGCTCACCTTTCACAATTTTTTTTTTATTGCAATTTTGTCTACTTTTTTTTTTTTTTTTAGCACATTGTATTCTGCGTCCTGATTGGCTGTAGACCTTTTGTCGATCAATCTCTGCGTTTACTGTACAGAATGTGTATAAATCTTCTTTTAATTCTATAATACTGGTCTTATTTTTCTACGAAGGTTTGAAATTTGATAGTCTAAACAAGAGAGAAAAGAATGAAAATGGTTAGTTATGTCTGTCTTTTAAAACGTGTATTCAATGTGTGATAATCCTACGTTGCGGATTTTACGCATCGCAGTGTATTTTTAGAATGTAACCCGGTACAATAACAGAGGGAACGCTGTTTTATGAAACTCTGGTGATCCGTTATGTCACGGCGGACGACTGTCTGCTGGCGTTGCTGATGAGACGTACCGGAAAACATGTGGGAGTTTTTTGGTATTTATACGAACAATAAAAAAAGTCTAGTCTGTTGGAAACACTGTCGGTTTAGATTGAGTGTTTTTGCGTCATTTTATTGAGGCTTTGCTGTGTCTTCATTTACTATCTTCTTGTCATCGATCTACTTTTACTGTAGTCGGCAAAAGTTTGAAGAGGAAAATCTGTGGCGAACATTTTCAACATTTGTTGTGAAATGACCCAAATCAACACTGACGTTTGCTTTGTTTGCGACTGGAGTTAACCAGGAAGTTGACAGAAAAATCTTTGAGTGAGACAAAAAGATTTCTTTCAACATCTTTGAGTGTTTATGTTTTGTTGATTCTGATCTCCTTGTCACACATCTAGAACAAAGACATACATAGAACAACCATTCAAACATAAAACAGTAACTAGTTAGAGTTGTGGTTTCATCTGTGAACCGTTGATCTGGGTTTTGGAATCAAATCGGATTTAAGATGTTCTTCCTTCCCGTAGTGACGAACGTGTAACTTGTTATCTTTGTCTTGCAGCTCAGTAGGTACGTTCGCCCGAGCGTTGGACTGCAGCAGCTCGGTGCGGCAGCCGAGCCTCCACATGAGCGCCGCTGCAGCTTCCAGAGACATCACTTTGGTGAGACGAAACTCGAAAGCTGTGATTGTTTTGGGGCTGTACTTCATAGTATACAATCGTGGGCCCTAAAGGACTACTGCTAGTCTGTGCCGGCCTGGATCTAAACCTTAGTTATAAAAGATGGATGAGAAGCCTTTAAGCCCAAAGATGGACTCCAAAATCTGCCAGAAGAGCTGCATTTTTGCATGAATGTTGCTGGAGTTTAGCAGCTTCAACAAGCTGAAGCAGCTTTTTCCCTCTCGTCAATAGTTTCACGCCATGGACACCCTCCATGCCGCCGGCTACGACATGACCCGGGCCATCGCCGCGCTGGTGCCTCAGGGGGGACCCGTCCTCTGCAGGGACGAGATGGAGGAGTGGAGCGCCTCGGAGGCAAATCTGTTTGAGGAGGCGCTGGAGAAATATGGCAAAGACTTCACAGATATTCAGCAAGATTTTGTAAGTGTCAAACATGATGGAATATTAAAGGAAAAAATACAAAATATAGACGTTCTGGTTCAATTCAGCACAAAAAAAAACAGTAGCCATGCTGTCCTCTTTCGCGTTTGAGTACCTGAATAAATGCTCAGGGGACAGCCACGCTGAACTAAGTGGAACATTGTCAATGTGGTTATGTCACATCATGAGGCAGTCTGCCCCCTGGTGGCCAGATCCTGACAGTGCTGTTCATTCTTGGGTCTGTTCAATCCAGAAAAGAAAACCACAGAATGGGTGGGGCGAGTACTGAGGGCAGCAGCTTCCAATCAAACTCCTCCAGCAAAAAAAAAGAGGAAAAAAACCTATAAGAGCACATTTGATGGGTCAAAATGTCCCATTTGGTTACATTTTTAAGATTTAAATAACATTTTATTTTTGTTTGTTTAACTATATTTGTTTCTATCTTCCTGTAGTTGCCCTGGAAATCCCTGACGAGTATAATCGAGTATTACTACATGTGGAAGACCACAGACAGATACGTGCAGCAGGTGACTGTAGTTTCTACTTTGTATTAAAGCTCCTTTGCTGCAGCTGCTGGTCATCCTTTAAAAAATTCACATGTTGATGATCAGACAGTTCTTCTTTTGCACTAAAGCAGAAAAACAAACTAAAATCCTTTTGATTTCTTTTTTTCCCTCCAAACTGTTCCAGAAACGGCTAAAAGCAGCAGAAGCAGAGAGCAAGCTGAAGCAAGTCTACATCCCCAACTAGTGAGTTTGTCGCAATTAAAGGTTTTCTTGTCGGACCTGTTTTATTTCTAATGTTTGAGACGCAGAAATGTTTTTTTTTTTTTAATCATAAAGTAGCAAAGCTTCACAATCTGCTCTAGAGATGCAGCCACTGGAAAAACATGCCATTTCATTTAGAGCAAAATGGAGAAAAAAATGTCAATTTTTAAGGATATTAAATCTTTGGATTTTCCAGCCGAACAAAAGAAACATTTAATTGTGCTTTTTGCAGATACACAACATTAATTATGATTATACGAGCATCTATTCAAGGTTATTTCACACTTTGTGTGGATTTTGATTTTAATTGTATGGTGAAATAAACAGAAATGTACTGGTTGAAAAATATTTTGGGTTCTATAATGAAACCCCTTTTTGGAAACACATGTAGCTCATACTGAAATTTTTTTTTTACCTATTAGTTTCATTGGTTTTTATTAGTACTGGGCCTTTTTATGCCTTTTTTTAACTTAAATTTATTCTTATCATATTTTTTTATTTTACAACAACCCCAGCATCTTTTTTTCCTTCTCTTTATTTTTCATCATATTACACAATAGTTCCACAATCAACTCCAAACAGTAAATGTTGTAATTTTTCAATGCAAAAATCACAAAAATTGACACAAAAAAAACACATAAATCCGCAAAGACGAGGAGAAAACAAAATGGAAAAAAGGAGCAAACAGGCAAAGGCTCACTAAACTCCATACAGTGTTTCTGGGCTATCAGAATTATTATCACAACTGTGTTTTAAAGCAAAGATTTCAAAGCTAAATAGCTTTTTGAAATCTTTACCTTTGGTGGGGGAGGGGGGTCGTTTCTGCAGTATTGTGAAGAGCTGGTGTGATTGAATTCCAATTACAAACCAATGCTAAATGCTAAAAATACTGTTTTTATTTAATTCACACGATTGCATCCGTTTCCCTGTTTTAGTCAGTTTCTTTTCAGTCATCTGTTTATTTTTATTTTCTAATGGTTTTTCTCCTTTTATAGAGTTCTACTATGAAATAAATAGGAAATATCTGCCATTTCTCCTCCTAACGTGTTGGAAAGATCGTTGGTAGCCCATAACATGTTTCCGTTCTCGGTTGAACTTCTCGGATGTGCTCGTCTCTTCTGGTCTGATGTGGTCTCTTGTGCTCGGCTCCCTCCAGCAACAAGCCCAACCCAAACCAGCTGAGTAACAACGTCAAGCCGGCTCTTCTGAACGGAGCGGTGGCTGGAGGCGTCCCGGGACCGCCGGGCTCGGGTCAGATCCCCGGCCTGGGCAGAGCCTGTGAAAGCTGCTACAGTGAGTCACTCCGATCATCAACGGTGCGGCGCTCTGACAAAATGAGATCATCAGCCCTGAAGCGCTCGATTATTTTAACGGTTGTATTTAATTGACTGAAAAATGATTAAAGTTTTCGCTCCTTCATGCAAAAGCATCTGTCGTTTTTCTTCTAGTGTTGTCCGTTTGGCTCTTTTCAGAACCAATTTATCGTTTTTTTACATTTCTTTGAACAAAACCTGATAACTAATGAAAATTCATATCAGTGCTCTGTTGATATTTTAGGATGGAATTGAAGCCTTTCGATGAAATTTCTGTTTATTTGTGTGTTTGTAGCGAGCAGCTCTTACCAGTGGTACTCCTGGGGCCCCCCCAACATGCAGTGCCGCCTGTGCGCCTCATGCTGGACCTACTGGAAGAAGTACGGCGGCCTGAAGATGCCCACGCGGCTGGAGGGCGAGAGGCCTGGACCCAACCGCAGCACCATGGTACGAACCCACACGCCGAGCTGAGGCCTCACTCCTGACTTTATTCTAAATACGCCGGTCCCGCATCTAAAAATCTCCATTTGGTGATAAAAGGATGTGTGGAAACTTGAGGAGAACGTCAAGTTTGGAGGAGATTAAGCTTCTATTTTAGAGAGGAGGAACATCCCACGAGAACCCAGTGTGTGTTTCCTACAATTAATGTAGGATTTACTGAGAGAACAGATGAATTATAACGAAAAAAACTTCTTGACATGAAATGTAACTTAAAAAAAAAGGGCACAAAAGTCAATCTCTTCATGCAGGATGTAAAAGTAACTTCAGCTTTTGTGGTTCTAAAAGAGAAAGACTTTCTGCAAGAACAGAAAGGTGGGATTTGAATCAGATCTAGACGTAAACAATAAACAAATTCACATAGCTGCTTCTATGATTTATTTCTCTGAATTTTGTCATTTCAATTGAATCTTTGCTGTTGTTAAAGACCCATTGATTAAAATCACCTTTTTTGGTGTTTTAAACATGTTTTCATGGCATTTTTCTCATGATGGAGGATGTATCTAAAGAACATTGAGAAATAACATCACATTTCTGAGTATTTCTTTGTTCTAATGGTTGTGAATCAGGAGCAGATGAAAAAATACAGTTTGCCAAAGAACTGACAGAATATAAGCTGGTTGGGCCACAAGCTCCCCACTACAAACTCTCTGAGACGGGGAGGGGAAGGGGGGCGGGGTTGCTAAATGCCAGCTGTCCCGCACACCGTTTAGAAGCAAATTCGTAATAAACTGTTGCCGCTCTTCAGAAACTATGTCCTAGAAAATGTCCTGGTTTCGGCTAAAAACGGCAAAGTGATATTCGTGCCAAAGAGGATTTGAGTGGGTCTCTACTTATACATGCTTCTGCTTATTTAAAGAAATGTTTTTAAGACTTTCTGACTTGTAGTGAGCCTGTTTAAGGGGGGAATATTAACTTCCTTACATTTAGAGGGAAATCCGGTTGACCTCTCTGTCCCCCCCAGAGCCCCCACGGCCTCCCTATGCGACACAGTGGCAGCCCCAAGTTCGCAGTGAAGACCCGGCAGGCCTTCTATCTGCAGACCACCGCCCTGACCCGGGTGGCCCGCCGCCTCTGCCAGGACATTATCCGACCGCGATTTATGGCCAGGCACCCCTACCTCCCTGTCAACACGGCGTCCATCAAAGCAGAATGTAAAGCCTCCGTTTTATGTTTTCTGACTCCGTATTTTGTCTCTTCATTGTCTCTTAAAGTGTTTCTTTTTGTTTTATTTTGTGCCCTGTAGGCGCACTACGGTTACCAGACGGGCCCAAAAAGCCTCTGCCACTGAAACCCGTGCAACGTAAACCCCTGGAGTCTGTGGTTCGGTACTTAGGTGAGAATCTGCTGCTCAAACGGGCTTCAGGGATCATGGAGGACATGAGCAGTGAGGAGCGCAGGAAATCACAGGAACTGTCTTCAAATTTCTCCCTTTAGAGCTTCACGCTTCAGAGACTCTTCTTGTGGCATTTGGAGTTTTAAGTACATGAATGTACATTTACTTTGTGGTTACTAATCGGTAAAATGTGTTTATTTCCCTGTAATTACAAACGTATTCATTAAAGTCCCACTCCGATTATCTTTGATCTATTTTCACAACGTTCCCACTGGTCTTTTAATCGCGACGATGTGATTTTTGGCCCAAACCAAAAAGCTTGTGTCGTTTTCCAGGACATAGTTTCTGCAGAGCGGCAGGAGTTCATTAGAAATCATCAGAAGAATGACACAAACACAATTTTCCTCAGTGGGTCTTTAAATTGATGCCATTGTGGGTTGTTTTTTTTTTTTGCATATGAAGTGTGAAACTTGATGTATTGGAGCCTCAAATGCTCATGGCAGCTGTGGTTTTTAGTGCTGCAAATCATTTCCTAAATCTCTGAATCAAAAAAGTTGAACCAAAAATCTTATAGTTTTGTTTTGTTGAAAGATTTGAGAATTTTTGTCTTTATTTCTTTAGAAGCACATCCCCGTCCTCCGAAGCCAGACCCTGTGATCCGCGGACCCACCATCTCAACAGGCAGCTTGACCCCCATAAAGTCCTCCCCCATCCTGAACAACGGCTCCCCCACCATCCTGGGCAAGCGCAGCTATGAGCAGCACAACGGACTGGATGGTGAGCGCCCCCTGCAGGCCGCCCGCTGTAGTGCAGCCTGTCGGGAGGTTCCTGGTTCTTCCTCAGCATGGCTGCAGGAACCTCTGCATCTCAATCATTTCAATCCCTCCGATCGAAACGGCTCAAATTTTTCCCTCGTTTGCCTCAAGTTGTCCACAGTTTGCTCTGATTTTTTTTGGGTGGGGGGTTATGTCCCAGTTTTCATTTGGCTGCATTGTGATGAGGGGGGTGGAAGATGGAGAGAAGAGGGAGGTTGCTGGAGGATGGGATCAGCCTTGCTGCTTTAGCTGGAGGCTATGGCCTGCGTTGTTATGGTAACGGTGGAAGATGAGGAGGATGGGGGGGGGGGGTACTGTGTTGGAGGAGAGCGCCTCCTGGTCTCTGAGCCCACCTCAGGCTGGGGCTGGAATAATGCATCAGGAGTTGGACCTCGGCCAGACTCGCCGTCTGATCCGGGTCCTTGCAGCTCATCAAAGAGGACTCACTTTCGGGGGGGTGGGTGTGGGGGGGCGTGTTGCAGCTTTTGGGGAATAATTTAAAACATGATTGTGAGATGCTTTTCTGTATGATTGTAATAGTTCAACCCCTTAAGTGCAGAATTATTTATCATTTTCCCCTTTTTTGTAAGTCAAAGTTCAGTTTAATCCTATCCAAATTTTTTATATTCTTGGTGACTCTGTTGGGAAGTTTGTGGGGCAGCTCTGTTGTTTCGTTCAGGAAGCAGACGCATTGGTGAAGAAACATCATCCGGATGATTTACCATGAAGATGCAGACAGGAAGCTCTGCAGGTTGAGAATCAAACAAGCAAACACCTCACTGCAAACTCAACAATACAGTCTTTCTGAGGAGCGAATTGTTTTTTATTTTGCTTCACTTACATCCGAATTCAGACGGAGAATGGTTGGTGATGCCTGCAGAGTAACTCGCAGTGAACTGAAATCAAATCTGACCAAATAAGATCTGATTTTATTTGAATCAGCTTCACTGTAGGATTTAGGAAAATACATGAATTGTGTTCACTGACAGAGTTTCTTAATTTGAGGAGAGTTTCACAGTGAGCCTTCACTGCATCTCCATCTGCGTCTTCTCTGCTGCAGATGTTTTAAAACTATTCTCCGCCTCGGTTTGCTTTGTGTTTGTCGCCCCCTGCTGGTGTAGATCTACACCAGCAGCTGACACATTGAGGCTTTTAAAGCAGATGTTTGTCTGTAATAAACTATTTTATTTCATGTTTGATTTAATGTTCTCAACCTTGAACGATTCTTTTGCAGGTATTTTAAAAAATATATATTTTTTGCTTTTCCTATATGTGTTGAAATGCATATATATATTATTTTTCTTTTTTTTGGTAAATTGAGGAAGTTCAGCCCTGAGGAGGCGGACGTGTTTGCGCTTCCTTTAAATCTGTCGTGCTGTGTTTCATTTGCAGGGAAATCCAAAGGCCTGACGCCACAGTGGGAAATCATGGCCAAACGGGTCAGCGATGCGAGCCGAATGGCGGCCTCCCTGCAGGAGGAAGTTCACGAACTGGACTGAGTTCCTGCAAGAGCGGCGTCGACTGCAAACCCGAGTGAGGTGAGCCGTGCAGCGCCGCTGGACTTTTCTATGGAGCCAAAAAAGTTTGTGATTCTGTTTCCATTGAACTTCTGTGTTTATTATCACAGTTTTATACCATGGTCCAGGTGAATTCTCAATTCTGATTGGCTGCTGGCTGCGCATTAAAAAGTGATATACCACAGTGATAACCGCACGTCTAAAAAAGTAGTTCCGGTCACATAGCTTCAATATTCTGGATCACTGCGCTGGCTTCTTTAAAACAAACTTTTGCTTCATCATCTGGACTAAAACAACCGGGAAGAGGTGAACTTTTTCTCTGATCATCGTGACCATCGGCATATATCTATGGCTTTTTATCGCTGGACATTGACCGCCCCACGTAACAAATAGTCCAAACTGAAAAAATAACAGGAATAAAGTATTTAAAACTGGTTGATTCGTAATTTCTTTTGTAACTGACCATAGTATAAGTGGGTTAATGGCCTTTGAAGTGTGCATCATCAGCCTTAACGCGTTGCGGCGAAAGGTTCAGGCTTCCACGTCGTGCGTTCATTTCTGATAACGCCCACTTCGTCGGCCATTAACCCTTTCCTAATTTTTTAATCCTCATACACTTTCATTTTAATCAACATATTCGCCGCACCTGATCTAAACCATCGACTGTATACGGGAACTGGACTGAGTGACCCCCCCTTCCTCCAGTGTTCCAAACAGGAAGTACCTGCTCGCCCAAAAGGGCAAAATCTCATAGACTAATTTAAACCTATCTTTTTTCTGGGTGACATCACACTCACTCACAGTCGATGATCTAAACTACGAAAATTCCTCACGTCTAATCCAACGCCGTGACCCAACAGATAAACGAACGTGTGAATGTTGCACGATCACGCTTGGCGGATGGCGGTTGGAGGCGACCACACAGATGAAGCTCCTGCATCCTCTTTTGTCTCCCAGCCTCAAATATCCCGTTCTCACAGCTTGTCTCCCACTCAGTTTCAGCGTTTACAGTGAGATGGGCTCAAATGGCGTGATCTGGCCCGGATCCAGAGGACGCCTGCGTCGCCTTCTTTGTTTCCACGGTGATGGCTTACAGGAACAACACACCTTCATCCTCTGCATCTCCTCCTCTTTTTCAGATGTGCTTTTAACATTTGAAGGCAGCTGATGGAAGCTGGAGCAGAGAGGAGGACACAGCATTGGCCACTTTTCTTCAGTCGGTCCGGTTCTGCTGGAGACCAGTCCATAGTCCATCGCTGGCGTCTCCCAGACGACGAGTCTGACTGTACAGGACTGTGTTTATTATTTACATTTCTCGTTATTACTGTCTTTGTAATTATTGTTATTGTTATTTTTCTTTTTTTTACCAATTATAATTCAGCTTATTGTTTGTCGATCAAATTATGAAACTTCCGAGGTTTTGGGGGAAACCGCCTGCAGAACCCTGTGAAGATCAGGTGGAAGAGGATTTTCTCGAAACCGTTTCTGGTTAGAAAGGAGACGCACTTTTCTTTCAGCTCGTCTTTTGTTCCTTTGAATCCGAGGACGCTGGCCGGCGCGTTTTCCGTTGTGAGCTGGTTCCGCTCTTCGGCCCGAGAGGTTTAACTTATTGAAGGAGACCTGGTGTTTTTTCTACCTTTTACACAGCTAATGCATCTATGCTTCAATTCTGTAATAAAAACAATCGAACGGAACTTTCCCTCTCATTTTGGCGTCTCCGTACCGGAGGAGGTGAAAGCTGTCAAAACTTTGCACTGATTGTTCCCTTTTCCAGCTGGTGTTGGCCTGTTTTTCTTACTCCTCAGAGGTATGCAAACAGGGTATATGCAAATCACCGGAGACTTTTCATTCCTAATGGCTTTGTATGTTATCAGTATTAGATCAGATTTGATGCTCAACGGCAACATGTTTTGTAAGGAAACACGTGAAAAAGCAAAAAAAAAAAAAGCAGGAATACAGTCTGCTTTCATGTCCAGCTCGGTGTCGGTGTCTTTATTGGGTCTTTTTGTGCTCAGAACTTCAAACCCAGGTGAGACGGACCTCCCCACTTAGACCTGAAAATCCCTTTTCTTCACAAAAGAACACATTTGAGGAGTCCCTTTAAGAGTTTACGGTGTAAAGACCCTCTCCCATCATCTTTTGATCTGTTTTCAAAGCGTTCCCAGTGTTTGTTTTTTTCATTATCATTGTCATTCTTTTATCCAAAACGTGTGACGGTTTCTGTAGAGCAGCAGTAGTTCGTTCAAAACTCACCTCTGGATCTGGGCGGGACCATTGGTGAGATGCAAACACTCTTTCCTGCTAGCTTACAGCCCCTCACACCCCCCTAGCCTAACATTACAGTCATAAGAGCTATCCAGCCGTCCAGTTTTGTGCCGGATCATAACGATGACGTACGTGGATCTAGTCATGAGGAGGACACATCAGAGTAGAGCCACGTTGGGAGCTTATGGCCCGCCCAGCGCATGTGTGACGTAGCACAACGTGTCTTTTTAAAACTCAGTCGTAGGGAAAGACAAACTTCTTTTCATTCCTCCAGTTTGAAAAAAAAAAAAAGTTGCTATTAAAACTCAGTTTTTGGGGCAAAACACGTTTTCCAAGTCATCGTTTAGTCCATTGTTTTTAAGAATTTTACTAAATTTAACTTATACAGTTGAAACCAGAAGTTTCCATACACCACATAAATACACACATGCTTTTTTTCCTCAGTCAGACATGAAATAAAATAAACTTTTCCTGTTTTAGGTCAATTACAATTAATACCATTATTTCTAGTTGCTATACGTCGGGCTAATGAGACTACAGGTTTTTCTTTAGAACATTTTTTAAATTACTTTTATCAAAGTCAAATGTTTACATATTCTAAGATGATGATTTTGGAAGCTTCTTATACATTTATTGACAGCATGTGAGTTGATTAGAAACATGCCTGTGGATACATATTAGGGCACATTTGAAACACGCTTGTTTTTAAAACCTCAAAATATTAGGAAGACAATTGTGGATTTGCACAAGTCTGGTTCATCCTTGAGTGCAATTTCCAGATGCCTGAAGGAGCCACGATCATCTGTTCAGACCAGCATGTCCAGCCATCGTATCCCTCTGGAAGGAGATGGGTTCTGTGTCCCAGAGATGAACGTCCTGTGGTCCGATATGTCCAGAACAACCCAAGGATGAAGGTAAAAGATGTTGTGAAGATGCTAAGAATGTGTCAACAGAGAAAGGAGTGTTGTACAGACGTGGGCTGAAAGGCTGCTCAGCCAGGGAAAAGCCAGATTATACATTTGCATCAGCTAAATGTTACAACAAAATGATAGTTTGGTATTCTGATTCTGTATTAATGTGCAGAATCCGATCATTATAGCAGAAAATTGGTTCATATTGGATGTAAATTAAACTATTATTTAAAAGAAAGATTTTCCATTTATTATTTGAACTCTTTAAACAAAAAAAGAAAAATACCTTTAATATAAGAAAGGAACTTAAATATTTAAAGGTCAGAAAAAGCTACCTCGGTTCTGAGTGGAAGACGTGTGATTCTCTGATTCCAGTTGACTGTTGTGCACCTGAGTTCACCTGAGCCAACATTGATTTTGCCAAATGCATTTGCATTAGTAAAGATGTGTTCATGCACATTGAAAACTCCATAGTTAACAATAATCTGAGTTTGGTAGTTTTTCAAGGTCAAAGGGGGGGCTACATTTTTGCTGAGTTATTTTAACCTAAACATCCTGAGGCAAAAATAAAAAAAATCACGTTTTAAAGAGGCCTTAAAAACCCAGTGAGTCATGTGCCAGACAGGCTGTCCATCTGTGCAATTTTTTCATCAAAACTGCAGGAAAGTGTAGCCTTTGCACTTCGATGGATCCCTGATTTAGATTCCTTCCTGCCAGCCTCCTGTCCTGCGGGACCGGGTTGTTGCTCCATCTGCGCGCAGCTGAGCTGCGGCGCCCAAACGGTTAAGCTGGGCGCTGAAGTGCGCGCGCCGGTCTGAGCATGTGCCGGCGCTGCTGCTTCTGCTGCGGTCACATAAAATGTGTGAATTTCCATAGGAGATCAAATACAGCCTGCACAAGGAGCGGAGGGGGCGCCGACTCTTCCGTCACAACCTGATCGCGGAATGCGCCGGATCGGCCGACGTGCGCTGCGGCAGACACCGCGCCGCTCAGTTTGAAGGTAAAACAGAAAACCAGCTCTCAGAAAGGAATCCCGTTAGATTATGACCGCCTATGTTTAAATGTTTAAACAGTTTATTTACAAGTTGGCAGTTGTCCAGTTCTTGCTCTGGCATTTCAAACCGCAGAAAACAGTTGGATTTTCTGTCATTTTTGCCCTTTATTCGCGTATTTTACGCGCAGCTGCACCTGTTAAATCCCGCTCCATCCGTCCGCGCCGCTGCAGTCAGCATTTTGCATGATGACATCCAATCAAGTGTTTCCCCTTACTGGTCAAGGACAGCCGCGGCATCTCTGCTGCGTCCGGGCCTGCGCACTGGCCTCCTGGCCTTCCGGGGACGGAGTGTGGTGCGTGCGTGGGCTCCGGTGTCTGCCCCGCACTCCCATTCCCGCCTTGCTCCCAGCTCCGCCGCGCTTCTGCAGAGACCCGCTGCTCGTTTGGGGTTTCGAACATTTCTCATCGATTTGCGCCTCGCAGAGCCGCTGGTTGATTATCATTTGGATGAGATAATCCCTGCTGCGTGCCGGAGCACACTACACCACCACCACCACCCTATTTATAGCAGCCTCCACAGAGGAATCCCAAAATGACCCCGTCACAGAAATGCTGCCGAAAAGGAATAACCCTGCTCCTCAGCGTGGAAAGCTGCTGAGCGGTGGGCTTTTTCCTTTATCACAGCGCACCTAAAATCCCCTTCTGTGAGGCTAAAAGCAGTATTTGCAAAGCATCCTAAAGGTTTACATAATAAAACATCTATTCTTAGACTAAGAGTCTTTTGCAGATCATTTTGTCAAATTTGCTGGCAGAGAAATACCAAAAATCTGCAGGGACTGACCAGAAGTCCCCCAGAATGTGGAAACATAGTTTCCCAACATGCATTTGTGCAAAGTTAAAGCTGTTAAAGCAACTTTTATTTGAGCATTTAGATCACCAGATCTGGAGAATTTGGATTCTAAAAGCCCGATGTGTTTAGATAAAGGAGCATCTAGTGATGACCTTTTCAAAACAACTGGAAATGTCAGATGTTTGCAAATTAAATGTTGAAATACCAAGAGATAGATTGATTGATAGATGGAAAATGTAAATAAAATACAATATAAATGTGAAAAGTGCAGTATATAAGATCGTTAAAAGGACAGATCAAAAGGCTGCTTTTCATTTGGCTCTATAAACTGCAGTTTCCTCATACTGGCACTTTTGTTGTTCGCCCAAAGACAAGCTGTAAATGGAGGAGGAAAGAATGCCTTCAAAAGAAAGTCTGAGATCCTGTTTTTCTCACAGTTTTGGTTTTAACTTTTGGTCAAAAATGCAAAAAAACTAAATAACAAATTCAAGCTCTGGTTTGAAACGATATCCGCTTTCAGGATATTTTATGGCAAATGATCTAAAAAACAACACAGATGTCTGCTGCCCCTCAGGTTTGACATCCGTTTGTTCTGGAATATTTTCAGGTGAAGGAAAAATGCTGAGATAAATTGATGAATAAAATGAATTATAATTTAATCTAAACTGGAATATTTGTGTTTGAAGGCTGTACAATCAATAGTGGAGATGTGTTCCTCCTGTAAAATGATTATCCTGCCCAGAAGGGCAGATTTAGAACTTGTTTAATAGCATATGGAGGCTTTCATCAATGAACTCCTCCATTTGGATCTTTTTCGGCTAAATATCCAGCCTCTGGCTGCATTCCATGATGCTTTTCCCTCCTCCTTCCATAAAGTTTCTCTCACTGATATGAGTAGATTCTGGATCACCGTTGAGCAAGAGCTCTGACAGCTGGCCAATAGGGCCCGGACCAAACGGCTGGGTGCAGCACAGCCAACAGAGGCTCATATAACTTAATGGAAGGCATCTTTCCATGTCTGCAAGGTGAAAGCCAAAGAAGAGAAAGTGGAGTGCTGGGGGGTAGGTGGGGAGGGACGGTCTTTGTAAACAGAGCTGCTCTCGGAAGGTTTTCTATAGCAATGACATTGTTCATTTATATTTTTCCAACACGTCTGAGTGTCAGTGTTTTTATAGATATATATATATTTGTAGTTTTGAAAGATTATTATGTTAGACTAAATAGCTCATGTTATATCTACATAGAGGAAAATAAATCTAACATTTTGGTTTAATAAGAAATTCCTGCACTCACAAAGAGGTGCTCCATTATCCAAGACAAGCCCCCGGTTCTGCTTTGGAATAAAAGACGCTTTTAGCCTAAGTAGATAGAAAATGAGTGTGATAAGAAAAAGCCAAAACAGTACACACACGTTAACCCTTCAACACCCCAAAAGTCGTCTGTAAGACCTAAATAGCCCACCGTCTTTGACAGGACGCATAATGGCGCAACGCCACTTTTCTCCTTGACTGAATCAGCTGATTTAGGATGATTTACGTGCACACGTCACTGCTTTAAAGTGTTGCATATCAGCACAAAGCTGATTTTCTCTGCTTCAGAATTAGCTGGAATTGTGAGTTACAGCATTTGAGGAGTTACAGCAGTCCAGAAATATCAAGCCAAAACTCTGGTATCAAAGGGTTAAAAATGAATTCCTGTGCACAAAAGAACTGGTCATGTATCCCGGACAAGCCCCTCTAAATTTACAATGGAGGGAAAAAAAAGCTTTTTTCATTTAAAATGGGTGCGACAAAATCAAAAGCAGAATTTTATGGGTACACTTTATTTGTCGAAGGGGTGAGTGGGGAAAAAAACAGCTTCAGAAGAAAATTAGCAGAAGATTTCCACCTCTATCTCAGCTCCCAGCTGGACTGAAAGACGATCTGATTAAGCAAGCGATTTGTCAGCAGGGATGCGAAAAAAACAAAACAAAAATAAAAGATCTTCTTGCAAGAAAAACAGAAACTCTTACGCCCTCAGTATTGTGCAAACTGCGGCCGCGGGGAGGGGTGATGACCCCCACAACCAGGTGCTGCCCTTTGCAGTTATAAGCTCTGGAAAAGGCAATAACTTGAAGCTCCCCCCCCCCCTTGATTTTTAACGATTAAAACTCTCTTCATGTCTGTTTACATGCGACCAAATTGTTGATCCTTTGGTATACAGACACTCTGACGTTCATAATTATCACTCATGTAAGAGACATTTAAGCAGAGCAGCTCCATTCACCCCCACACAACCCCCAGCCCCCCACTTTAGCCGTGACATTCAAAGGTTCCTGCAGGAAGACTATTGAAAAGATTAAAATCAAAGGGAATTCTGACATAAAAAAACACATTTTAAATGTAAAAAAACGGGAAAACAAAACAGCGGCTTTGGTTTATTTCATAATCAAGTTTACTCTCCTGGATGGACAGATTTGTTTGGGCTTCTGAAATAATTCAGAGAAGTTGAGCTCAATGAAATAATGCTGAAGCGTTTTTCAAGAGTCTTTACTGGTCAGCAGTGATGTAAAGACACGGAAACGTAAAGAGAAATTGATCGAGTGATGGGAGTATCAGCAGTATCGGTTCAAAACCACAAATACGGAAAAAAGCTGTAAAATCAATCGAGAAGTTCCTAAACAGTTTCTGTCAATCTAGTTTCACTTCCTGTTGTGTCTCTACAGTCTTCAGCTTTTTATGGAGATGTGATGTAAATAAAATGACGTCCAATCACAAGGTTGTTTCAAGTCGAGTCAATTACAGTTGGCTGAAGGTGAACCACAGTGAGGGAAGTTTGGTGCATGCACTAAACATCTGATAACCGCTTTTTCTCCACAGGACTGGAAACATTACCTGACTAAATTAATATGACTCGCTTTTATTAACTACAAAGTCTAAAAGACTTGAAAGTGTTTTTTTTTAATTGCACTTTAACACTTTTTAATTGAAAGTGTTATTTTTTAAATAAGAAGTGGCAGAAAAAGAGTTTTTATGTTAAGGCATTTTAATTAAATACCAAATAAAACCTTTGTTGAATTTGTCATGTATTGATGTGAGCATGTATCAAGATGCGCATCGAAGTGTTCAGCCTTTTGTTAGTGTTTCTGTTGAAATATCTCTGTTTAATGAAATGTTTTCTTTGTGACTTTTAATTTCTGTAGATCTGTGTTGGTCCACTTTATGGAAGCGTTTTGTATTTAATAAAAAAAAAAAAAGAGCTGGTGTTTTTTGTACTAAATTTTTGGGTTTTTCACTTTAATTTTTGCTAGTATTTCCTCGTTCTTATAGTTTTAGGAATTACAAAGAACTACAAACAGAATGCGTACTAAACTCATTTGCTTATGAAACTTATAAGATGACCGGCAGTTAAAAGTTGAAAAGCCCCAATGCGTCATAGACATGATCCCTTTTGTTTGTGTGCTCATCACAACATCGCCAACCTGTTTTGTTCGTCTCACTTACTTTATCCACACATGTGGCCAACTTTGTGGCATGGAGTCTGTTTTTTGAGATTTTTTTGTTTCTGTATTTTCTTCTTTCTCTTTCGGCTTTTCCCATCAGGGGTCGCCACAGCGAATCATCCTTTTCCACCTCACTCTATCATGGACATCTTCTACCCTAACATTAGCCAACTTCATGTCCTCTGTTAAGACATCCATATATCTCCTCTTTGGCCGTCCTCTTGCCCTCCGGCCAGGCAGCTCCATCTCCAACATCCTTCTACCAATATATCCACTATCCCTCCTCTGAACATGTCCAAACCATCTCAGTCTGGCTTCTCTGACTTTGTCGCTAACACAGGCAACATGAGCCGTCCCTCTGATGTACTCGTTCCTTATCCTGTCTAACCTGGTCACTCCTAAGGAGAACCTCAACATCTTCATCTCCGCTACCTCCATCTCAGCCTCTTGTCTCTGTCTCACTGCTACCGTCTCTAACCCATAGAGCAGAGCTGGTCTCACCACTGTCTTGTACACCTTTCCTTTGAGTCTTGCTGACACTCTTCTGTCACACAACACTCCTGACACTTTCCTCCACCCGCTCCAACCTGCCTGCACTCGCCTCTTCACCTCTTTTCCACACTCTCCATCACACTGAACTGTTGACCCCAAGTACTTAAACTCCTGCACCTTCTTCACCTCAGCCCCCTGTAACCTAATACTTCTACCTTGATCCCTCTCGTTCAGACACATGTATTCTGTCTTACTACGACTGACCTTCATGCCTCTTCTTTCCAGAGCAAACCTCCACCTCTCTAGCTGTTCCTCCACCTGCTCTCTACTCTCACTGCAAATTACAATGTCATCCGCAAACATCATTGTCCAGGGAGATTCCTGTCTTACCTCGTCTGTCAGCCTGTCCATCAGCATAGCAAACAAAAAAGGACTCAAAGCTGATCCTTGGTGTAGTCCCACCTCCACCTTGAACTCCTCTGTCTGACCTACAGCACATCTCACCACCGTCATACTTCTCTCATACATGTCCTGAACTACTCTGACATACTTCTCTGCCACTCCAGACGACCTCATACAGTACCACAGCTCCTCCCTCGGCACCCTGTCATACGCCTTCTCTAAATCTACGAACACACAATGCAGCTCCTTCTGACCTTCTCTGTACTTTTCCATCAACATTCTCAAAGCAAAAATGGCATCAGTGGTGCTCTTACGGGGCATGAAACCATACTGCTGCTCACAAATCTCCACCTTCTTCCTAAGCCTGGCTTCCACTACTCTTTCCCACAGCTTCATTGTGTGGCTCATCAACTTTATTCCTCTATAGTTGCTGCAGTTCTGCGTGTCACCCTTGTTCTTAAAGATCGGAACCAGAACGCTTCTCCTCCATTCCTCAGGCATCTTCTCACTCTCCAAAATCCTATTGAACAACCTCGTTAGAAATTCCACTGCTGTCTCTCCTAAGCACTTCCATACCTCCACAGGTACGTCATCAGGACCAACGGCCTTTCCGCTCTTCATCCTTTTCAGAGCCTTCCTAACCTCATCCTTTCCAATCTCTGCTACTTCCTGCTCCACAACAACCACATCTTCCTCCCTTCTTTCCCTGTCATTTTCCACGTTCATCAGCTCCTCAAAATACTCCTTCCATCTTTTCTGTACACTCTCCTGGGTTGTTAGCACCTTTCCATCTCTGTCCTTAATCACCCTTATCTGTTGCACGTCCTTCCCATCTCTGTCTCTCTGTCTGGCTAGCCTGTACAAGTCCTTCTCTCCTTCCTTTGTGTCTAACCTGTCATATAGCTCATCGTAAGCTTTCTGTTTGGCCTTTGCCACCTCTCTCTTCACTCTACGCTGCGCTTCCTTGTACTCCTGTCTACCTTCCTCAGTCCTTTCTACATCCCACTTCTTTTTAGCCAACCTCTTCCTCTGGACGCATTCCTGTACTTCCTCATTCCACCACCAAGTCTCTTTACCGTCTTTCCTCTTTCCAGATGACACACCTAGCACCTTCCTACCTGTTTCCCTGATAATTTCTGCTGTAGTTTCCCAGTCATCTGGAAGCTCATCCTGACCACCCAGGACCTGCCTCAACTTCTGCCTAAATTCCTCACAAGTTTCTTCATTCTGTAGCTTCCACCACTTGGTCTTCTTTTCTGTTTTCCCTCTCTTCTTCTTCCTGACCTCCAGAGTCATCTTACACACCACCATGCCGTGCTGTCTGGCTACACTCTCTCCTACCACCACTTTGCAGTCAATAACCTCTCTCAAATGACCTCGTCTACATAGGATGTAGTCCACCTGGGTACTCCTACCTCCACTTCTGTATGTCACTCTATGTTCCTCTCTCTTCTGGAAGTAAGTGTTGACTACAGCCATTTCCATCCTCTTCGCAAAGTCCACCACCATCTGTCCCTCCAGATTCCTTTCCTTCACACCAAACCTGCCCATCACCTCCTCATCACCTCTATTGCCCTCACCAACATGCCCATTAAAGTCTGCTCCAATAACAACTCTCTCTCCTCTGGGGAAACTCTCTATGACCTCATCCAACTCACTCCAGAATCTCTCCTTCACTTCTAACTCACAGCCAACCTGTGGCGCATACCCACTGACTACATTCACCATCACCCCTTCGATTTCTAACTTTAGGCTCATCATCCTGTCTGAGACTCTTTTCACCTCTACAACACTGTTTACAAACTCCCCCTTCAGAATCACTCCTACCCCGTTTCTCTTCCTATCAACACCATGATAGAACAGTTTGTATCCTCCTCCAATACTACGTGCCTTGCTGCCCTTCCACCTTGTCTCCTGCACACACAGTACATCTACCTTCCTTCTCTCCATCATGTCTGCCAGCTCTCTGCCTTTCCCTGTCATTGTGCCAACGTTAAGAGTCCCTATTCTCAAACCTATGTTCCTGCCTTTTCCCTTCTCTCTCTGGCCACGGGCCCTTCTGCCTCCCCTCTTTCTTCGACCAACAGTAGTCAAATTTCCACCGACACCCTGTAGGTTAACAGCATCGGTGGCGGTCGTTGTTAACCCGGGCCTCGACCGATCCGGTATGTCTAAAGTGTTGTGGATGATTCGCATGGTTATTTTGGCAATTTTTACGCCGGATGCCCTTCCTGACGCAACCCTCTCTATTTATCCGGGCTTGGGACCGGCACAGAGGCAACTGGCTTGCGACCCCTGTGGCTAGATTTTGATAATTTAAAAAAGATTTTTGAGTTAATTTTTGCTTCTTTTTTTTCAAGTTTTTTTTTTTTTTAAGCACGACAACAGTCTTATTCCTGAATTGATACACATCTAAAAATTGCATTACTCGATGATATCACGATATCGTGAATTTATTTTTGGGGTAAATAATATCCCAAAAATATCACAAGTACCCTACCTATTATTGCTAAAACTAAAATGCAAACTTGTGATGTTTGGGGGATTATTTTTTGTGATTTAGTGAGAAACTGCTATTGTTTATCTATGATGTTTTTATGTACTTTATTGACGGTCCCTGCCAGCTTCTGCAGCCTCATGTGCATCAACATCACAACACATCTCAAAGCTCAGAGCAGAAAGATCCTATTATCGATAAACTCCAGCAGAGACTCATTTTCTGCATAATCTTTTGTAGCGCTAAAAAAATCTACTACGAAAAAAAATCTTTTGCAAGAAAAACACAATTAGTTTGAAAAAACAAACTTTTCAAAAAAATGGACATCAATTACATGTTTTCGTTTATTTGATCTTTTAATTTTTGTAGATTCTTTAGAAGCTTCTTTTTACCAAGTGGTTTTTCTGATGTGCTGCTTTTTTTTATTGTGTCATTGTGTTAAATGGTGCCTATTTGTATCCAGGTAGGCCTATGCACAAAGAAAAATTCCCTGCAAAATAAAGAAAAGTACCCCAAAATAATCCCCTCATAGCTGCTCAAATAAACGTTTTAATTTTTAAACTGCAGTGAATCCAGCAGAAGTTCAGAGAGTTTCAATCCCATCTGTGATTGAAGTTAAATTAGAGGAAACTTTAGTCCAACTCAGTAGCGGTTTTAGGCACGGGCCATACGGGCGATCGCCCGGGGCGGAAAAATGACGGAGGGGCGGCGCCAGCGGCTCAGCTCTTGTAAAATACTTTATGCATCACTATTGGTTTACTTATATCACAGAGTTTGTAACAGCCTGAAACCTGGCGGCGCCCCCGCCCCGCAGCTGCGCTCCCTGCTGTCTTTGAGAAGTAGATGCAAATGTGTGTGAGAAGGAGAAGGGAGGGGGCGCGGGGTGAAGAAGGAGAAGGGAGGGGGCGCGGGGTGAAGGGTGCAGGCTGAGGTGAGCACGGAGCACAAAACGCATGCGCAAACCTGGCTGGATCTTCTTCCAGGGGGGCAACGGTCGCGGGCCGCGGCTCAGTGCTTGATGAAAAAATAAAAATAAAAATTGCGCCGCCATGTAGCGAATTGGCGCCCCTGGGTGCAGCTGCACGCGCTCCTGCTGGAAATGTTTGACGAACGGGAGGGGGGGGGGGGGGGGGGGGCTGCAGGTATAAAAAAAGTATAAAAAAATCATGCTTTTTTGGTTATTTCAAATAAAAAATGGGAAAACAAAAAAAAATTCTTCACTTAGATGACAGTTGGTTTAGTCGACAGACTTGATACCTATGTCAGGACATTTATGCTAAATGCAAAAACATCTGAAATATGAAGAAAAAAGGTCAAAGCTGGTGCCCAATTTAGAAAGAAAAGAGAAGAAGAGGAGAAAAGAGACAAAGAAAAGGTTATTATCGCATAGCTAGATGCACGTTTTCTAAATTCGAATGCTACCTGCCCTCCAACAACAACAACGTTGCAGAGGAAAAATCTCTTGTTTGGTCTATCATGACCAAAACTGAAGTAGGCCCAAATATTGCAAATAACGTCATTTTTAAGATATTTATTCTTAAATGTTTGCTCTGCCTTAACTTGTAACATTAGTTATGATTCGTGTGTCTGTCTGCTCTGCTGTAACACAAAGTTTTCGTTGTGTTTTATTGTTGTATATTAGTTCATAATGTTAAATAAGCTGTGATGGTAGCATGCTGCTGCTGCTGCTGCTGCTGCTGCTGCTGCTGCTGCTGCTGCTGCTGCTGCTGCTGCTGCTGCTGCTGCTGCTGCTGCTGCTGCTGCTGCTGCTGCTGCTGTTAGGTTTTCAAAACTCCAGTTGATCAAGTCATACCTGAGATCACCAATGTCTCAGGAGCAACTCACTAACCTGCTGTTGTTAGTATCAATCATTCAGGGGGGGAGCAGATTTCATATGATGACGTTATTGACAAGCTTGCATCAGGAAGGCCACAAAGGTTAGGTTTTAGTTAGTGTTTTCTCTTCTTAGTGCTGCAGTTACATTTATTCTAGTGTATTATTAGTGTGATTTGTAGTTTATAATATTTATTTCAGATTGTTTGTGTTTATTAAATATTTCCTAACTGTATTTTCAGTTACAATAAATGGACAAAGTGACTCTATGGGGGGGGGGGGGGGGGGGGGGGGGGGGGGGGGCTCGCCCGGGGAGTAATTCAGGGTAGAACCGCCACTGGTCCAACTTCAAGACTTGAACCCACATCCGAGAGGATCAAACCAGATGATGATGGAAAACTGACCATTTTTATTCCTTTTTTTCCCCATTGATTTCTAAAAGCTGGAGATGTCCAGAGGATCCAGCAAACTGCGGCTCGTTCTCTGCGGTCAGCTGTTGTCTGTCTCCTCCGTGACGGCATCCACGAGGGGGCGTGGCTGCCAGATCTAAACAGGAAGCGGGTCACTGCGGGAAACGTAAACAGGTGAGTGACGGCATTAAAAAACGGAGAGCTTCATGGTCCCTGATAGTCCTCACGCTGCGTTGCAGGATGAAGCGTTTCCCGGTGGGAGCGTGACGGATTCGGGGGCGGTATCTACAGCAACGGGTGCAGGTGAGTGACGGAATCCGACAGGTGTGCGGAAATTTATTTATTTGTTTATTTATTATTATTATTATTATTATTTTTTCGACGACTCTTAAAATCAGGGTCAACGACCCGATACACATGGGGGAAGGGGGGGGGGGGGGATCAGGAACAGATGATCCAATAGGAAGTTCATAAAATGTAAGCGAAAAGGCTCCTAAACGAGACAATGTAAACAAGTACGGAAGTGCAGAAGGATCAAAAAGGGTTGGATTTGTCATGGACTGCACTAAAACCAAATCAAAGCCAATATGTGATTTTTTTTTCTTTACTTTAGGTTTGATTTTTAAAAATGGCCACCGATTATTATAAAATGACAATTCAAACTTTGATTTTATCCTAAAATAATAGCAAAATATTATTTTAATTTGGTAATATTTCTTTTAAATGCAGGCCTTTTTTTTTACCATGATGCTTAAGTGTGTCATCTGATCAATGTAATCCTTTTGCCATAGGTGCTTTTTTTCCTTTTCTTTATATTGTATTCCATTGTTATTATTATTGCTGGTATTTGTTTTATTTTAGTGCTATTTATTATCTATTGTTTCTATATTAAATATTGATTTGTGAGCTGTGGTAAAAAAGTCATGAATCAGTTAAAGCTTCATCTATCTATCTACAAGATCTCTTGATTCCACAATTTAAATAATGTTCTTTAATCTTTTTATCTTGAATTATCTTTTTTTTTCAATTTTTGAGTTGCAAGAATAAATTGCATATAAGCTATTTAGAAATTTAATGACCAAACTGTAGATTTATTTATTTGTCAATTGACAATTGAATTTCAATTCTAGTTTTATTTCTGTAGGTTAAAAAAACAAAAGAAATCATGTATTCCTTTCAGTTCTTGCTGTTGTGTTTCAAAGAGTGTCACAAAAAGCAAAAAAATATCAGACAGAGCTTTATGAATATAATTACTATAAACCAATTTAATCAGCTAATTCCAAAAAATCAGATCATCTTAATTATAATGGCCAAGGGTGGCTAAATGCTCCCTTAGAGATGGGATGAGAACAGTGGCGCCTCCAGAAATTTTTCATGGGGGTGGCCAGTGGGGGGCCACATTAAATCTTGGGGTGGCACACAAAAACCATGAGCTATATTTTTAAAATTCATTCTACCAAACGTAGTAAAACAACCTTTAGAAAACCAACAGAAAGATAAATGCCTACTGATATTTTGTAGAACATGAACTTATAGTAGATACTACTAGTATAATAACTAATAGATACTAGTAGATACCATTAGTAGATACTACTACTGATATATATTTATTTTCTTTTGTTTATATTTAATGCTTAGGTGTGTCTGCTTGGGCTGTTCGGCTCTTGACTGAGAGATATCTACAATAAACAAAAAATGAAATCTGTTGTTCTGAAATAATAATAAAATATCCTTCTAATTATTAATTATATCTGTTGACATTTCTATTCAGACTAATAATCATGAAACATTTTTATTATTAGGGTAACATAATTCTAACTTCACCAGTTGGTCCAGGAACAGGTGGAGCCCCTGCTTATGCTGAGTTCTGCCTTGTTTCTCTGACCGATGATGCTGACTGTTCCTCCTCTGATGCCGTCTCATCTTTGTCTTCCTCATTCTCTTCTGTCATTCATGCTGCTCTGTCTCATCTTCCTCCTCCTCACTACTCCTCTGTTGCTCCCCTACCATCTCTTTCACTCCTTCTGCTGCACTTTTATTCTTAAAATAAGAATATATGTTGAATTTCTCTTCATTCTCTGAAAATGGACAGACACAAGCATCAACTAATGACTATAGGTAACTCTGTGGAAACAAAAACACATCAAAATGTTGCGGTAACACAACAACCAGTGCTTAAATAGTGCCATGAAACTGAGTGGCTTGTGACAGGGACATCCTTTTTTTACTTATTAATAAAAAGTAATGACACATCCACCGCCGCTGCTGATGTGGCGTATTTGCACCAAGTATTTGCACACTGGGTTTACATGTTTTGCAGACCGCATGTTTTTTACACCTTTGCAGCTGTATTTATTTAACATTTAATATTTATTTCTTTATTTAATAAGAATCTAATTTTTGATACTAATTTTTCGTAATAATTTGAGTGATATTTTTAATTATTTAATATAAATGTCATTTGTGATGTCCTTTATTGATGTTATATTATATAGATTATTTCTGAATGTCGTGTTGCTGCCACAGATAAATGAAATTTCTCCATTGTGGGATTAATAAAGTCATCTATCTATCTATCTATCTATCTATCTATCTATCTATCTATCTATCTATCTATCTATTTATCTATTTATCTATTTATCTTATCTTATCTTATCTTATCTTATCTTATCTTATCTTATCTTATCTTATCTTATCTTATCTTATCTTATCTTATCTTATCTTATCTTATCTTATCTTATCTTATCTTATCTTATCTTATCTTATCTTATCTTATCTTATCTTATCTTATCTTATCTTATCTTATCTTATCTTATCTATACAGATCTAAAGTACAGTAAACAGATTGTTAAAGACCCACGGAAAATTAACAGGAAAAGAAACGTAGCATTTTGGGATGTGTGATTGTGTGTGCGTGCGTGCGTTCTCGCGCGCACGCGTGTGTGTGCGTGCTGAAACCGGTGTTCGCGCGATGCAGGAAGAGAGGGGGGATAGCGCGTGTGAGGGTGTGGAGCGCATACACGCGCGGTCAGTCGCCGTTTTGGACTTAAGGAAAAAGTAATAAAGAAAGTTCATCTTTAGTGACTGAGACTGGTTCTTTTGTCTGACCGGCCCGGAGGATCTGAGGGTTCGAACGCGGAAGTGAACCACGCGTCTTATTCATTCTGCGTCCAGCGGCTCCTCTGTAGATGTCTGCGCACTCAAAGGCAGCAGGAAGGGGAGGGGGTGAGGGCCGGTTTAGGTGATCAGAGCGACTTGCCCGCTTGCTGGCTGTGCATTTGGGATGAAACGCACAACTGATGCTACCACAGCTTATAGTGGCTGCTGGGGTGGCCGTGGGGTGGCCACTGGGGTGGCCAGGTGTCGGAGAGGGGTGGCCGTGGCCACCCCTGGCCACCCCCTGGTGGCGCCACTGGATGAGAAGCTCAGAGTAGAGCTGCTGCTCCTCCATATCCACAGGAGTCAATTAAGGCGGCTCTCACATCTGGTCAAGGCCTTGGAGTCCCCATGAGTTGGACTGTTGCTCCTGCAACCTGGTCCCAGAAAAAAGGGGGAAAATGGATGGATGGATTGATGGATAATAGTCTATAGAAAACCATCAGATTCCATCAAAGCGTTTTTGGTTTACTGAGTTGGCATGAGGCAACGGTTGATAGGAAGACTTCCTCTAAACAGAGAAGAACAGGAAGAAAGCTCAGACAGAACCAGACTGAGAAAGGACAACCATCCATCGTGAGCTGTCAACGTCTGAGAGGACATGAAAGGGACAAACAAAAACCAAAATACAAGAACTCTTGTAGTAAGACAACCAGACAGGTTAGCAATGAACAAAATAAGAGAAGTGGAAGCAGATAAACACAGAATATCCAGAACATCTGTTATAGAGCAGAGAAGATAAGTCAGTTATTGCAGCGCTGACAGAACTGAATACAGACGATGATAAAAGCGTTGGTCGTTGGAGGGTCTGTTGCAACACAAAAGCGCAACAAGAAACCAACAATGAGAGAGCAGGAGAGAGACAAACACCAAGACAGTGGAGCATGAGTCAGAAGACAAGAGACATCAAAGTTTTAATCCATTTTTGAAGCATTATTTGCTGAGATCCTGAGGTGGAGGTGACTGGGTTAAGCCCCGCCTTCAAACATTTCTTAGCTATGGTCAGCTGCAGTAGTTGCAGATCTGCTGTTGTTACTAGATACCCCCCACCAGCCCATCACCCCTGCTAGCTCTCTCATCAACCAACGTATTGATCTGTAATCTTCTGCAGCAGCGGCCGGCTCAGCCTGATGGCGATCAGACGGTCAGATTTGACGGAGCTGCATGTGCTGCAAAGCTCAGAACTTCAGGGAAGATGTTTTTAGGGCCCGGCAGATCCACTGCAGCAGTTTATATCAAACAAACCACCCTCATCCTCAGGAATAGACTCTCTAAAACAATCTGGGAGCTGCAGCTTCGCATTTCCTAACCTGCAGAGATGGATGCCGCTAAAAGCTGAGGATCAAGGTGACCTGAGAGTCACACAGGAGCTTATTGAGTGATAAAAACATTTACTTTGACTGTTTTATGTCATAAAGAAATCCATGAAAAGAAAAAATTGTACATTTTGAAGCAGAATTGTTTTATTTAATGTTATCAACAGAAGAAAACAAGAATATTTAAGAAAAACTGAGGTATTTAGATTTATTTCAGTAGACTCTTCAGTTTTCTGCTCTGTTCTTTCTCATTGAGTCTGTTTACAAGCTAAATAAGTTGAGAAATTTATCCATTAAATGTACATTTTTTTCAGACAAACTGATGTCATAACAGCTGTATTTCTGATGAATATTGTGGCCAAAGAGTCACATGGAATTTTATTCAATAAATAATATTTCTAACGTCAAGGACGAATCATGAGAGAACAACTTTTGCATGAGAGCTTTTAATTTGAAAACTTTATTAATCCACATAATAGTTTAAACTTCAAAAACCTGATTTGTAATATGAAATGTAATAATCCAATGTTTGGACTGAAAAAAAATGATTTTCCAATTTCCCCCCCGGACCAATTCATATTTCAAACACCCTATTTTTCACAATAAAAGACTCAAACTTACTTACTTACTTAAAAGACGATATTGGAATTAGTCCTCATTTAAAAATGAAATTATTTCTCAAATCTATAAGTTGATTTTTTAATAGCAATTTTAATTTTTCTTGAGTTTTGCTGGCAAAACTGTTTTACCATCATTTTTAATGAAAAAAAATCCCAAATGGTTCATGAAATGCCCAGTTTAAATCATTAATGATGTGAAAATAGTTTTTGCATAGCCAAATAAAAATGGTTTGAGAATGAAGGGTTGATATCTAAATTAATAAAATCCAGTTACAAAAACATACAAAAGTTCAGCAGCCATGAAGCACATCTCTGCAATTTCTACAGTAGACATTAGAAAACTCTTTTAGGCTATTTTTTATTTCTGTGGCCAGCTAATTTGCAGAAAAAAAATCATTACTTTATGGGACTCCAAAAGTTTTAGAACAACATTTGAACTCTAAGTACGAGCAATATAAAGGATTCCTTCCTGAAAGATCACAAAGTTCTTCTCAGGGAAGCGAGTCAGCAAACAAACACATGCGTTGACTATCAGAGCTAAAAGAGTTAGGGTAAATGGAGCTGGGGGGGTAGGGGCAGCCTTACAAAGCAGCACTAAATAAACGGATCGATTGCAAAGACAGGTCAATTATGCCTGAAAGGGAAAGCTGCCCCCCCCTGACTAAGCCAGTGCTGAAATATTAATCCATGCTTTTATAACATCTAGGATAGACTATTGTAATGCTCTTCTTTCTGGTGCTAAGAGAAATACTGTAAACCGGCTGCAGCTTGTTCAAAACTCAGCTGCACGTCTTTTAACCAGAACCAGAAAGAAGGAGCACATTACTCCAATTTTGAAGTCTTTGCACTGGCTCCCAGTCAGCTTTAGGATCGATTTTAAGGTTCTTTTATTAGTTTATAAAAGTTTACATGGAACTGGACCCTCATTTTTATCAGATTTACTTTTAGTCTATGACCCTCCCAGAGCCCTCAGGTCCACAGGTGCAGGTCTGCTAGTGGTCCCAAAGGTCAGAACTAAAACCCACGGCGAGGCCTCTTTTCAACACTGTGGACCTCGCCTGTGGAACAGCCTGCCTGAGGACGTGAGGGCTTCAGCCACTGTGGAGGTTTTTAAGAAAAAACTTAAGACACATCTTTTTAGTAAAGCTTTTACATAGTTTTTACTTGTCCACATGTTTTTATTTGATTTTATAAAATTTTAACAGCTAATTTTATTTGTTTTTATTTTAAAGGAGGGATGTGTATGTGTTGGGTTTTTGTGTGTTTTTATTAATTCATTTATTTTATTATTATTTGCATTTATTTTTATTTTTATTATTATTACATTCTTTTTACTTTGTTTATTATTTTAACTAAAATATATATTTTTTTATCTTATTTGTTTTATATTTTATTTTATTTTTTCCTTTGGTAAGCACTTTGAGATGCTCTGAAGCATGAAAAGCGCTATATAAATAAAGTTGAATTTAACATCAGAGCCTCATTTTAGACTGAAATGAACAACTCAGGGCAAAACATTTTACCTATTTTACTTTAAACAATTTGCACATTGTACAACACAATTGTTTAATTTTCATTGTGCAACCACTTTATTCATTTTTTATTCATTTTCAACCGTTTTATCCTTTTCGGGGTCACGGGGCTGCCAGAGCCTATCCTGGCCACTTGTGGGCGAAGGCAGGGGACACCCTGGACTGTTCGCCAGTCTGTCGCAGGGGCAACCACTTTAATTGAAATGTATTTATTTGAAGATGTAAAGATGTTCGACATGATAAATGGCTTAAATGGATAAATGGATGAATGGACTTCAGAACAGTCCAACGCTTTTCTCTGAGCCATTCTTGGGGTTTTTTGGCTGTGTGTTTTGGATCGTTGTCCTGTTGGAAGACCCATGACCTGCGACTGAGACCAAGCTTTCTGACACTAGGCAGCACATTTCTACCCAGAATGCCTTGATAATCTGGAGATTTCATTTGACCTTGCACAACTTCAAGACACCCTGTGCCAGATGCAGCAAGGCAGCCCCAAAACAGAACTGAGCCTCCTCCATGTTTCACAAGAGGTTTAAGGTCAACAGAACTGAAGTTTAACACCGAAAAACTGATGACAAGAAGAAAAGGCAGAATTTTTCATATTTCAGAAGGCTTTTTCAGAAGTTCCTGGTTCAAATCCCTAAATCTCAAAATTAGAGAGGGGACCAGGTGCAGATGTCTCATTGACAAATACAGATTTAGAAGGTTCGGATGCTTTTGTTAAAGACCAATTCAAAGTAACGTCTGTTTTTTATTTGCAAATTTTCAGTAAATCTTTTTACTTTTAGGCACAGATAACATTTGCTCCATTACTGATAAAAATAAAAAAGGTTTCCTGCTGTTCCAGGTTTTCTCTATTTGAGGATAATGAGCTCATTATATCGACTTAATGTCCCAAAGCTGCAGGATTGTAACTATTTCTGTTGTTTTCTCTGTGGAACATTTCAAGCCACCTTCTGATCTTAGTGATTTAGGATAACACAGTGTTTCCTCGCATCGGTGTACTTTTGGTTTTTGTCTTTCAATTATCTTTTTTTCCGAAAGCGACGACTTCAGGTACGACGCCGTCTTCACTGCGTTTCATGTTTTAGGACCTCAGCTCTGCTTTCAGCACAGTGGCACCATTGTCTCTTATCTGCAAAA
The DNA here is from genome assembly GCF_053564925.1 of Oryzias latipes. Classification (NCBI taxonomy): domain Eukaryota; kingdom Metazoa; phylum Chordata; class Actinopteri; order Beloniformes; family Adrianichthyidae; genus Oryzias; species Oryzias latipes. The sequence goes on from NC_136258.1 coordinate 26,035,970, forward strand.
TGAAAGCAAAAAACATCCAAATTAATTTATCCACGAAGTTCAAGGCCAACAGTCTGTTCCTGTCCTTCGGTTTGTCCCAGCTTTCTGCAAGAGCAGAGACTTTTCCAGGAAGAAAGTGAATCGATGGACTTATCGTTCCAGAGAGAGGTCACTCGGTCTGTCACCTTGGTCCAGTTCCTCACATGAAACCCTTGTTCCTAGGTGGGCAGAAATGCTGGCAGCCCTGCAGGCCTCAGTAAGCCTTTGAAGAAAACCAGCTTTTGTTCTTCAGCCCAGCTTTTGTGCTGCTGACTGCTCTGAGCCGCTTGTTTGTAGATACAGTTTCTTCTGGAGATGTGGTGCAGTGAAGGATAAACCAGCAGTGGTCCTGAAGAAACATTTTTCTCTGCAGGGCTACTTTTAGGAGATGCGCCGTGGCTGGAGGATCTGTGTGGGCCTCCTGTTACCTGATACAGCAAAGAGCGTGTTTCAAGCTGCGGGAGCTGGAAAAAGAGCACATGATGGAGGCGGTCACATGACAGAGCTATAGCTTACATAAGAACCCCTTTCTCGCCGTCCAGCAGAGAGAAGACGCAGCAAAAACAGGATTTTAGCTTTGCTCCACAGTCATCATTCTCTTCTAGATAATAATTTGCATTTAAATGCATAATCCTCAGGATATTGACTCTATCAGCAGGTTATAGAACTAAAATGAGATTTGGACATCAATCTAAATACAAACATTTTGGATGTATTGGAATAGATATGTTAAAAGTATTAAAAAATTATATATCATTTGCACAAAATGACTTAGACTGTGTGTTTCTGCTTTCTTAAACAAACCTCCCGCTATGTGTCTTTCTACCTACATGTCTGGGTATTTATGAACTCTGTGGCTTAGAAGTCAGGTTTCCGTGTCAACAGCCTCTAGTATGTTAGGTTATCCGGAGCGATGGAAGTCAGATCTGATCCGGTTACAGATCCGATTCCTTTTTGGATGAAGTCTTTCATTCTTTTCTGCAGTTTCTTGGTGACTCGGTTGAGTGCGATGGCTGCTTGTGTTTCTTTCCCAAAGACCATTTGTGCAAACAAAGCGCTTCCCGTTTCTGATAAATTTTATTCTGCTTATGTAATGGATGAAAACATCATTGGTTACTGTCCACATTCAAATGTGTCTGCTTTGACCTCCTTTTTTAATTACGGAATACTTCGCGCCAGTTCAGCCCTACCGTTATGGACGTTCTTACGGGGGGACACGCAAACCTTTGCAGGGTTGTAGGTGACCTGCACGAAGGTGGTGGACCACTTGGTGAGCCTGTAGAGCAAAAATGCTCATGCTCACTTTTTTCTACAAGCATACTGTGAGTGACAGGTCTTTTAAGTGCATGCCATAAGAGCGTAAAACTTACATTATCCTTACAAATACATTACCACACACTTACCACACGCGCAACAATTGTGCGTTTCATTTTTAAGGTCGCACGAGTCTCGACTGAGACCCACCTGTGCTACCCTTAAGATCCAGATCCTCCCTTTGACTGTCTAGGTCCAGGGAAACTCAGAACCCTTATATGGATCAACGCCGCCGGTACGGGTGCACTAAGGCTTTGACTTGCTCCACTTTAAGTGTGGCATTCTTTTGCGTGCCCAAATATAAAAGACGGTCTGGGAAAAATGCCTTCTGTGTTAAAGTACCAAATATTCTGAACAATCTTCCTCTGTCTCGACTTCCTCTTAAGAGATAACCATCATTTAGGGAAGCTATCTCACTTCATCTGAGACATGCCTACTATTGTTTCTATTTTGTTTTCTGTGTGAAATGTTGGGATTTTGTTTTTGAACTGTGTGTATGGTGAACTGTTCATTGAGGGAAGGCTGAATATTGTGAGTCGGGGTAAATGTCAAGAGTCGGTATGTGTTTTTGTCTGCTAAGTGAGACTGTAAATCAGACTTCATATCATTTTCTCTTTCGCTTTGCCATCTGTGCTCGTGTCTCTTTGAAAATGAGATTTTTCACCAATCCTTCTGTAAATTTAACCGTTTGAATTAGAAATAATTGTAATTTGGAAGCAGAAATGGGGCTTTGGACCTAATAGACAAATGTGACAAGCTCTAACTTGACTCAGTAAACTTGAGGTCACAGACGGGATTTGTTAGTTTTTATCTTATGCTCATTACTGTGAGTCGAATGGTTGATTTGACTTTTACTTGGCACTAATATGGAGCTTTATCATTACAGAATAGTTGAGGTGGGATTAGTTTTAAAAAAACATCTTTTGTCGTTCTTTCCTTCCAGATCTCAAAAAACCCGACAGAAAGGATGGTGGCCTTGGAAACCCAGGAGGTGCCTGTTCCTCTGACTCCTCTCTCACGTTGGTACCTTTACGCCATTCATGGCTACTTCTGTGAAGTGATGTTCACAGCAGCATGGGAGTTTGTGGTCAACTGCAACTGGAAGTTCCCCGGCGTGACCAGCGTGTGGGCGCTCTTCATCTACGGCACCTGCATCCTCATTGTGGAGCAGATGTACCTGAAGCTGCGCGACTGCTGCCCCGTTCTGCTGCGCTGCCTCATCTACACGCTGTGGACCTACCTGTGGGAGTTCGGGACTGGGCTGCTTCTGCAGCAGTTCAACGCCTGTCCCTGGGACTACTCCCAGTTTCGCTACAACTTCATGGGATTGATCACAGCCGAGTACGCTGTGCCGTGGTTCTGCGCCTCCTTCATCGTCGAGCGCCTGGTGATCCGCAAAACCCTGCGGCTGCGCTTCCACGAGGGGTTTGAGGACGGCTGGTCAAACCGCCGGTCGGATGATAAGGGAGTTGGAGGAGGAACTCTGGAAGGAGCAATGCAAAGAGAAAGTGATACAAATGGCTACCTTAAGGAGGACTGAGATTAAGAAAGTAGCTCCAGGAAAAAAAATAATCAAGCAGCTAAGTCAGACTGTTGCACCTTATCGACCCTCCTGAGTGATGCTCCTGAATCGGTTCTGAGAATATGGAGTCACGACAAACCGCTTCTTGTCAAAACAACTTCAACTCATTTCTGTGTTTCTGATGCTTAACTGGGATGCAGTTTTATATTTTTGCTGCATTTCATTCTCTTGTTCCTGTGTCTGGATCGGAGCTGCACTACATCTTAAAGAGCTGCAAGTATTTAGTCGGACTTGAATCAAGTTTGGGTCTTTTGGGCACAACAAAAACAATTTAGACTTTTATTCAAAAGTTAGAAATTTGTAAAGTTCAACTGAGCAGCATTTACAAATATTAATTGGCTGATTTAGAATATATTATTTATAGCTGGTGTGCTTTAGCATTGTAGTTTTGTCTCAGTACGTTGTGCACTTTAAATCTAAGTGCAGCCCAAAAGGGACAAACCAAGCCAAAGCCAAGCAAGGCTCGCGTCTGCTTTTGTTTATGCAAATTCTAAAGGTGCACTTCAGTTTTTACTTTGGAAATAATTGAAAGAAAATATGAGCTTGAGTTTTAGGATCCATCCATTACTTTCTTCTCGTCTTAGTGAGGATGCTCAGACCCCGCCCCCTGATCTGGGAGGATATGAAGGCGCTCCGAGCAAAGTGAATCATCTCTCTACTGTTTCCTGCGTCTGCAGCTGCTTCCTTTTTGACATTCTCCCTGGATGTCCAAACCACAGAGTTCCTCCTAGATAGTTGTTTCCTCACTTAATACCAGAATAAAGAAACTTTTTCACCTGGAGGAGTCATTCCCCACTTAGAGGAGGCGCTCTTCCTCCTTTTTCTGACTAAGAAAACAGAGGCCTCAGATTTGAAGGAGCCGATTCTTAACCCAAGCCAAGGAGGTCATGACCCAAAGGACAACACTGTCTGCAAGCATCAGAGATACTTGAGGCTCCCAAATCCCTCCACCGATTGGCTCCAGCTTGGAGTTCTGCAGATGAAACGGATGAACAACAAAAGAAAATCCAACTCTCACCAAAAAAAAAAAAAGTCTGACTTTTCTGTGAAAAAAATCGTCTCAAATCATTTTCTGACGTTTATGCCTGGAAATAATGCATGCAAAGAAACTGTCTTCCAGTGCGATTTAAAACACAAACAGAGGTAATTGAGCATCATGTTGGCCTGCGTAGCAGCTCAGGACGTTGTCTGCCAGTTATCAGGACAGATCTCTGAACGTCTTTTTTCTCTGAGAGCATGTTGAAGAGTCGGTCTGCTGTCAGCGAGCAGCTCACAGGCCTGCATGGCAGCTTCTCCAGCCTCATGGCATGAATGACTCTAGAGGTGTGTTTTGTTTCATTTGGGAGGACGGAAACCATGAGTTTTAGGTCTTTTTTTGCAACTCCACTTGCTTGATGTATCTTAAATTTGCCAAGGACCTTTACCTTATTCATTCTCTACTCGTGGATTTCCATCTCTGTTGCCCAATTTCATTAGAATTTCATAATCAACACTGACCTCTGCAGCTTCAGACTGCTGGAAGTTTTCAGCAAAAACAGAGAAGCAAAAGTTATATTTTTTGAAACTAACTCTGGTGTTATTGAAGGAAATGATTTCCACAGAGTAAATCATCTGTAACTGTTTAGTCAAACAGAACACCTGCAAAAGTGGAAATGTATTTCAGGAATGCTGCATAATCCCGTTTATATATGAACAAAGAAGCTGATAAGAGTTTGGGATCAGCGGATGAGGTGCTTTAGCATAAAATACAGACACAACACTGACTGATGGATGAATGGACGGATTTGAAACAAAGTGAAACAGTAATACCACCTATTTTTATAAAGTTTTACATTAGTAGAGTAAAAATTGGTGCTTAAAAATTAAGATTACAACAAGTATTTAACACAATAAAAGTAAAAAAAAAAAGTAAAAAGGCTGTGACTAAATCAATGTAGAAAGAGATAAAAAGCTTCTGGAATGAATTCAGAGTTCATTATTTAAAAGTAGTCAGAAATGTATTCTCAGATACTACAGGCCTCAGGTAGAAGTTATCATGTTTTAGTGAGATGTTAAAATAGAAAAAACTATTTGAGTACAGATGTGTTTTCATTGTGAGACCAAAATGAACGTATGCATGTCAGAGGAGAGTTTACCTCCACTGATTGACACGGAGGTGGAAAGGCAATGATTTGTGCTCGTTTAGCAGATGCACAAACAGCTCGGAGGCTGTAAATGAAAGAATACAGATAAATGTGAGTCTGTGGTTCACACAAAACTAGATTATTCAACAAGAAAATCCTGAAAAGGGATCTTCAGGATTAAAAATATTAAGTTGATGTTGTGACAGGACCTTCAGAGAGATGGAAACACGCCTCATTTTCCCATCTTCTGCTTCCGATGTTTCATTTTGATGCACAAAGCCTTAAAAGCGAAAGAGGCTATGTTTACTCTTTCACATTCTTTCACATAAGCAAAATTGTTGACGCAGAAATCAGGAAGTGGAAAACCGTGACCTTTACTGTTGTGTCTGCAGCAAAGTTTATCTGTGAAGGGCTGCCACCTGGTGGAGACTTTAAAAACATCAGCATAAAAATGTTAAAAAGAAAGATAAACATATGTAGAAGCTAAAGTATACTTTACATATTTCTATGCATTTATTTTGCTTAGGAGCAATAATAAAGAGGTAATAATTACCCATTTCTCCTGATTAATGTAATAAAATTGATATGCAGCAGATCTATTTAAACTCTTCAAATAAATACATCATAACAAATGTAATCTCTGCAGCATTTGTGTGACTGAGGAGCAGAAACAACGCTGAATGAATATATGCATGCAGAAAATGTTGAGCTGGAAAAACATTTTATAACCGTTAAATGTGCATGTCTAAAAAACTTCTCAAATCCTTCGTGTTGTCCTGATGATTTCTATTCCCCCTGTATTACAAGTGTCTTTACTTTTTAAACTGAAACTGTTTGCGTTTTCGGTATGAACGGCTGTAATTTGTACATCGTAGGTTCAGTTTGTGCGTCTTTCTGGTTCATTTTGTTTTTTTATTTGATAGTAAAATGTGTGTTTGAGAGATTTTTTTATTTCCTTTACATGATAAACTGTAGACATAAGCACTCACATAATATAAACATCCTCTCTTACTGTCTGTTTTTTTGTTTAATGTGTAAATATGCTCAGTTTTTATGTGTCTATTTGTCAAAAAATATAGTAATTCAGAAAAAATAATTTCAATTACATCAAGAAAAAAATTAAAGTTTTGTTAAAGTCTGCACGGACAATTAGTGAAATAATTAAAAAAGAACAAAATAAAAATGACACCTAATATAACACCTGATCTTAACCTACAAACGAGTGCAAATTCTATTTCCTCAGGCTAGAACTACGACTTTCAGATGCCAAGGAGAAGACGTGATGAGTGTTTTTGGTGGTTTTAAAGTATCTGTTCTCTGTAAAGATCAAGCTGTTGCAGTGATGCAACACTATGAAAGCTTTTGGACAGGAATTGGTTTAAAAATTGCTCCACTGGATGCAGGTCCGAGGCTGTCCATATTTTTTCTTATCAAAACATTATTTTTGTAAATCTACTAGGATGAAATAAATATTGTTAAAATAATGTTTTAATTTGAAAACCAGACCAATATTTATGTCTATATTGAACAGTAAAGGGTTTCATTTCTGCTTATGGCGTCATCCCTGTGTTAAAGCAGATTGTAAATGGTCATCTGGACCGCGGAACATCAGGAAGGAGAACACAAACCCAAGAAACTGCCAAATGTTTGTCCTCTTTGCTTTCACCCAACTGACCGATCTCATGAGTCAAGAGTCAAAGGAGAAAAAAATCAAAAATATTTGCCGAATCAAATCAAACTTCCCTCTAGATATTTGCAAAACACAACAAATGCATCACTAAAATGCAGCAACAGCATTTAGTCACACATTTTATAGCACGGGAGTTTTTTACAAACTGTTCGGTGCATCTTTTTAGCTTTTAAAATACTTCTTTGCATTTAGAGTTGAGACTGCAAAGAATAATAGGACTGAACAACTCCTTTTAGCTGCTGTTTTTTTGTTTTTGTTTTATTGACTTCTATGTTCTACGACGTTATGTTTTATGTCAAATGAAATTTAAAATCCCATAAAATTTTGTTCTTGGGTTCTTCGGGTGTAAGGAAGCAGCAGGCCATCTTTCCCTTCTTTCATATTTTATTTGCTGATTTAACAAAAAGAATAAATCCATCTCTACTTTTGGGTCATTTCACTGCTGACTCTTTTAGAACCACGAGAGCAGGACACAGGTAAGAAAATGTGAAGAGCCCTCTGTCTTTGATCACAGTTTTCCTCTGACACTTTTCAAGCAGAAGCTTATTTTTGCCCTACTCCTTGCATTTTTGGGTGATGCCCCCCAAAGGTCTCTGTAACTAGGGGCTGATTCCAGGAGAAAACAATTTATCCTGATGCCAAATTGCTACTTAAAAATCGAAAAAAACTCAGTTTTTTAGCATTAGACACGTATATGAATTACAATAAAAAATAGGTTTCTAGTTGATGATTTGTTTCTTTTTATGATTGCATTTCACTTAAAGATCTCAAACTTCCTTTTCAGATTGCCACATCCCTGCAGTGATTTACAGATTGATCCCAGCTGCAGTTGCTGCTTTCTGCCACACGATGACTCTTTTTGACCAAGAAAGACCAAACTGCCTCTGAACTGAGGTCACAGGCTCATCCTGAGTCATCAGTCTGCTCAGAACAATCGCTTTGTCAAGCGAACTGTTCCAATGACCCTGCTTTTCAAGCAACAACAAAACGGTCGGCTTAAATTATAACTTTACTCCGCAGAACCGAAAGACTTTATGGGAGCCAACACGTCCCTCATTCCACAGGACTTGAGAAACACACCCGTCTTTATTTTTACCCCGTCACGCATCAATGGTAGCCTGTGAGCTCAGTATTATATAAGCATCATAAAAGTCACATGTGTTTATTTATACAAAGCTTCAGTGACAGATCTCTTTGCCCGTAGGGGACGCCCCAAGGCAATGTGGGTCATGAAATTGTTCAACTGGCCTGTAATGCTCAGTGTGGGGCCCCGGGGCCCTCCACCGGCTGCGCAGTGCCTACCAACTTGTAGGAGGGTGTGTCCACCTAACACCCTCGGAAACACAAATGTCTCAAAGCGGCTGTGGCGTTTCCTCATCTCACACCTTCGGCCTGTGGCTTCATGTTTCCTCCACCAATCAGTCTCTTCCATTCCAAATATGGAAATGTGCAGCCTGCAATTAGCGTGGTGCCACTGACGAGTGTCCTCCCCAGGGCAGGTTCTGTGGCCGGTTTTTCTGGCACATCTGCATGCGCATTCATTTGTCTGGCATGGAGTCTGATTCAAAATAAAGTTAGTAAAGTTTAAGGTGCAATTTTGTGTCACAAAAGTAGCTGTCAAGCAAATAACTATCTTTAATTAATGACTTTGATTTTTTTTTTTTTAAAGAAAGATTTCTTGCTAGATTTATAAAGGGTGTCCACATAAAAGTGCAAAATGCTGATGTAAGCCTTTGGAGATTTCTATGTGAGGATAATAAAAGCTTTTCCAGTTTTCACTTTCAGCCAGTGACCGATAAAACAGATGCATCTCTCTGGTAATGGAAGAAAAACCCACAATGATCATTGCTTTGCCTTAAGACATAAGAAAAATATACTTGCAAACAACAAATGAAAATCACACATTACTTTGAACATTTGATTGATTAGGAAAGTATGATTCCACATTTAATTAACATAAACAAGCCAAATCTAAATCTGCCAGATTTTGGCCACAGGCTAATTTCCATCTGCAGATCCCCTGGCAGGTCAATGTTGTTGAAGAAATAAAACATATTTTAAGAGGAAGAAATATACAAAATACAAATAGAAACACAGTGTAAAATGTAATTAAATGTAACATTTTAAAGTCAGTGTTTGCTTATGAAGAGACTTCTGATTCCTGAAGCCACAGTTTCAATTGTCCTTGTGACAAAACTCAGACTTTCTCTTACGTTCAGAAACTTCTAGAAAAGTCAGAAAAACAATTCCTCCAATCAGCATCACAGGTGTCTTCAAACCTGCAATCAGTCTGCCTGCCTGCCTGCTTTAAGGTGGCATCAGTCACTGTCATGTTTGGTAACATCACGCCAATCACAGACCACACAAAGAGAAAGGGATGCGTCTCGGGAGGACAGCAGGAAAACTTCAGAAAAAGCAGGCTGCAGGTAAAGGCAAAGACGCTCTTCATGCAGCTGGATGTTCCTGTGGCTGCAGCTGCACGTTGTGCAAAGGTTTAAGGTTCACCACACCAGATCTGACCTCTGTGGATGACAACTAAAGAGATGGGTCCTATGAACTGTAACTAAAGAGTCAAGAACAATCTCCAAGACACTAAGGTGATTCAGCATCATTCATCGTTAATGGGAGATGGCCAAGCAGAGCATCACTGATAAAAGTAAATATTACTTAAAACTTACTCAATTTTGTCTCAATCCATATTGGCCATCCCGGGAGCTTCTGGAGGAAATTTTACAGATGTTTACAGATGCAAGAGCAGCATAGAAAGAAAAAAAACACTGTTCCTGCTGTGAAACATGGAGGAGGCTTGGTTGGGAGTCCTAAATCTGTTCAGAGTTCACTGAAATCTGAAGACATTCTGCAGCCTGAAGTGCTGCTTGGTGTCAGAGAGCTTCATTTTTCATTATTAGAATGACCCAAAACCCAAACCGTGTAAAAGAACCGAATGGACTGTTTTAAGGATCGAAACCCTGATGAACATCTTTGGAAGGAGCTTCATCTAGAGATGGCAAACTTCCAAACCTTAAAGAACGGGAGCAGCTTGCGTACAAAGAGGGGGTCCACATACCTGCTGACAGCTGCAGAAGTCCAGTGACTGACACGGAAATTGCTTGACTGCGGGGACTGCTAAAGGTCATGCTCCAACATATTAAGGTAGGGGGCACCATCATTTTTACCCAGACCTGTCACAAGTTTTTAAAACCTTCATGGAAAACCAATCTCTAATTGTCGTTGGTTGATTTCTCAATAATTAAGCTCATTGAAGAAAGTTTTTCATCTAGTTGGTTGTTCTGAGGTGAAATACAGGATCTGAGGACCCTCTACTGAAGGTCGTCTGTTCTCTGCATGTTGAAATTGAGCGGGAAATCTCTTTGTGATCAGTTCTGTTCATATTTTTTTGGAGCATACAAGGGCTCGATGGTGTCCAGTTTGGGACTATTGTTTCTACTCATGCGCAGATGATACTGTGATGTTTGCTTCATCAAACCAGGACCCTCAAGGTGAGGTGAAAAGGTTTGCAGTTGAGTGAAAAGTCGGTGGAGAGGTCCCGCCTCAGGTGGAGAAGTTTAAGTATTTTGGAGTCACGAGTGAAGGAAGGATGGAACGTGAGATTGAAAGGTGCAACAGCTGCAGTAATGCGGTTGCTCCATCAATCCGTTTTATTGAAGAAGGAGCTAAGGTTTGAGAAGACGGATTCTTGCCCGATCTATGAAACTCTGAATCATGGAATTTTACAGTTTAGATATGAGCAATGATATGAAAATTTAAATGATGTAAATAAGGTCCACATTAAGTAGCAGTTTTGAGTTGACGGTTTAAAGCTGTTTAAAGCATCCTAGAAAGCTGCTCTTTTGTCAAAGATTCCAGTTTTTCTCTTTCTATATTTTGCATAACCAAAAGCAGCAGAGTGGTTTACGCCTTGCTCTGGGTGGACTTTATTTTTTTTTTTTACAAACTCAATTATCTAAACTGAACGTGTTTGGCTTGAAGATTACAGCTGTCCTGCACCTGCATCATGAGAATGTCACTGACCTGTGCCTTTTATCTGTATTAGATTTCTAGGATTCATTGCACGAATGAAACCTTAACTGCTATGCGGCCACAGATATGTGAAAGTGTTGCAAGCGATTTAATTTTTGCAATACATTAAGAGTTGTGTTTGAGGAAAAAGTCTTTTTACAGGCACTTTTAGAGCCGGATTTGTGCCTGATGGCAACAAACAAAGCGCCAAGAAATGTTCCTTTACTTTGCCAGTTTTTCCTTGAACTGTTTTCCATATTCAAATGACCTGTTTGCAGTATAAATAATAATCAATCTACAATCCCATATGGTGCATCAGATAATAGGCAAATATTCCCATTTCTTTTGACGCCCTCCTTTTGATTTTTTTTTTACTTTTTTTTTTTTAGGGCGGAACCAAGATCTTATCTGAGCACTTTAATTTTCCGTTCTATCATCCTTGTTTTCTCAGAATTTCCCAATAAAGTTTGTATTATTACTGGCAATCATTAAACCAGCTGTTTTCACTCCTTTGTGCTAATCCTTCCTGAAAAAAACGGATTTCATTGTGAGTGAAGGGAAATGACCTTTAAACTTCTTCGAAGGTTTCTGATAATTGTTAATGGACCCAAACACTTGCAGTGTATAATGTGTTGCATTAAATATCTGTAGGGAAAGTCGGTAATCGGTTAGTCAAACATCTGTTTTTTCCTTTCACTTATTCCTTTAACCTACAATTTCTTATAGTCTGAGGTAATCACATCCCATTAATCTCAGTTAGTTATTAGTTTTTAAAAAAAAATAAACTACTTTCCCTACTGGCTGTCCTCTGGCTTTCTTGTTCAGATGTTCTTATCAAAGCCTAAATAAAGCTGGTTACTGGCTAAAAAGGTGAAAAAGGAGCAGGTAATCTAGCAAAACTGCTCCTTTATATCTTTTAAGGATATCTTCATTTTTTTGTATCCTCACACATCCTTCCTGCATCATTTCAAGTACAGCTTAGTTTCCACTTGGTCCGTCCAGAGATTGATTTTTTTCAGGATTGGATCTGCTCCTCTCACCTACGTTACTGAAGCCAGGTTTCTCTCAGTCCAGCCGGCCCCGGGGCCCATGTCTGCTTTGTGTCTTAACATGGTCCGCTAAGCTTCAAACGGGCGCCATGCTGGACTGCAGAACCAAACCCGTCCTCCTTCCATACTTTGAGGCTCCAAGAATTCAGCACATTTTATTCTCATCAGAGTTTTATAGAATCCAAAAGAAAACCATTTGTTTTACTTTGACCAGTTTAGATCTTAGATCCTTATTTGGCAAACAGAACACAGCTGAAGCCTTAAAAATATAACAAATACTATGGAATTACACCTTCATGTAAATGGGTCATTTTCATGTGCAGAATCATCCCTCCCCTGTCTGTGTGATGAAGGTCCGGCTGGAGTTCTGGAATCAAACGGTCTTATCAAAAGTTACGGCTTAACCGTATTCAACGGCCCTCCTGTCCCATCACCTGTCTGTTCTGAATCCAGCTGCAAAAACAATCAGGCGTGCATCTGCACACATCATATTTCATAGTTTGTCCAAACAAGCAGAGATAAGAATCTGACAGTATCTCTCATCCTCGGCTTTCTTGTTGGCTGTAGCGCTCCTGTCATGTTTTCCGGCTGTGCAGACATGCAGAGGGAAGTGTTTTTAGGGCGGAGCCTCCAAACCGACACAAGTTTCTCTAAAAAACAACAACAACAACCACAGTTTAGCTCCCTGTTTGCTCCTGCTGCTGGCTCCTTACCAGCTTTGCAGAGCGAGCACATCCGCTGTACAAATATATACAAGTGTACTCCAACCAAGTATATGAAACAGAGCTACTTCAGTGAGACGACAACTGCAGATGCAGAACAGGTTTGAAGATGAGTTCTGTGTATAAATGCATGCAAACAAGTGGAATTAAATGTCTACTGGATAATGTCATATTCCATGTGTGTTCACTCATAATATGGAAATGTATTTAAGGCACACTATTATTCTGGATTTACTCTATATTCATTAAAACTTTGGGCCTTAAAAAGGTCAACTTCGGGTCAAATGAGTGGAAACATTATTCATTGGAATATGTGACATAAAATGACAAGAAGAAAGACATCACTCACTTTGTTTTCTGTTTGTTTGATATTTTACAAGGTTTCTTTGTAAAACAATTTTTTGGCTTGTTTGCATTGAAAAAAAACTTTTATTTAAATAATAGGGCAAAAATAAAGCCTTAATTTATTTCTAGGCATTAAAAAATTTCGGTTATGTTTTTGCTTTTAGGTAGATGCTAAATGTTCATGCAGATTTTGTACTACGACAGGTCGTGGCGATCACTTATTCAACAAGGAAAGTAAGTAAGGAGAAAGTACAGTACAGACCAAAAGGTTGGACACACCTTCTCATTCAAATGAATGGAAAGGTGTGTCCAACGTTTTGGTCTGTACTGTAGGTGAGACGCAGGGGGATCAGACAGATTTTTTGATTTTTTTAACCCCGCAAAATCCTGTGGACTGCGCAAGGAGTGTTGTTCACAATTTTTAAATCTATTTTTATTTAAACATTTAAAAAACCTGTAGCACCCATCCTGGTCAACCTCCAAACTGAGGCTTTATAAGGGGATTATTGGTGTGCTGAGAAACACGGTTATTAAGGCCAGATCTTAATAGAAATGTCTTTTAGGGACTTTTTGTTTTTGTTTTGAATTAATTGCATTAAAAACAAATCTGTTTAACTTTAAGTCATGCCACATTCTCTAATCACAGACTGGTGTCACAAAATGCTTAATGGCCATGGCTTTTAGTGTGAAAGGTGTCACAAAAATGCTTCCCTCAGCACCTCAGTAGCACCAAGTGTGTCTCATCAGGGTTAAGCTCAGCATGTGGCTGAGCTCTGCAGGTCTGCAGCTCTCGGCCAGAACGTCTGCCTGCTTGGATTCAACACAAAAGCCAAATGCGATGTTCACTGCATGCTAAATTCACCGTGAAGGGGGCTTTCCAGCATGACTGCCTGCTCCACAGAAGGGTACAGTACCACCGCTGTTTGTACAGGTGTGCTGCAGTATGACATCTGATTATGAAATATGTGGACATACATAGCTGTTGCTTTTCCACATGTAAAAAGAAGAAAAAAAAACCCCCACTTCAGAATAAAGGCAAACAGTCTGATTTCCTGACCGGGTCAGTTTTGCGGCATGGCCCTCAATCACAGACCCCACACCCCCTTTCAGCCCCTCACGCTGGCTGGTGAGGCTGGAAGCAGAGGGGCACTGAGGGGGTTTATTTTTAGAGCTGCTTTCATGTGTGGACTGACAGCTGATGTTTTTCAAGGTGCAATCATAAGCTGAGGCCAGCACTGTAAAATCTGCAGTGAGGCACCTGTGGACCAGTTGTGTTATTCTGCTTTTCTACACCCACAAACCCTGTATTTATGCACATTTTACAGTTAACTTTTTAAGTTAACTATAAGCATTAACTCTTGATGATTAATAAACACAACATGTTGACCACCTTTCAAATGTTAGAGAAACTATAGAGACTTCAATTGTTGGTATTTACTTTTAGGCTAAACATATTTCTGTAGCACATTTTTACGTCCAAATAAGCAAAATCTTATTTTTCTAGTTTATTCAGAAGCCGGGACACCATTTTCTCAGCATGTTTGTGATGAAACTCATGAGTGTGCCTGCTGTGCTGCTTAAGACTTATTTGCAACTGCCTTTATGGCTGCAAGCAAAGTGTTTTAACTTGTGAGGGAAATGTCAAGGCCGTTGACCGCTTGGTGAACCTGTGTCAAAAAAATGTGCATTAACATACATTGCAGTGGATGCAGTTTCATTTTCTCCAACAGAAAGATTTTTTTTGTTTTAACTGCCACAAAACTAGTCTTCATGTTGGGAAATGTTATAACGGGCTGGAAGTCTGTCAAAACCGCCAGTCTGCTTATTGTACCAACAATCAAGGGAGAATCTCTGTAAGATTCATTTTTTTATTAAAGTTCATATTTTTTCAAGCTAAATATAAACACAAATGGCTCCATACCACATTGAAATGGTTTTATCTGTAAAATACACTTTCCCCTTACCCATCTGTGTAGATTTGCATGAGGAGGATGCCTTAAAACAGCCAATAAAAACCAAACAAATTGCAGAAACAACTTGGATAGTAATACATATTTGATTAAAACAGCCTGTTATTACTCACTCCGAAATATCTCTAATAAAACCTTTGTGCCTCCGAGTAGCAGAGAAAGTGTTAGCATCATGAAAAGCACATGCTCGCTGTTGATTTTGGCTCAGACCTGAGCGTTGGCCTCCACGGCCCGACTGTGGTCCTCATGGGGGCTTCTCCATTCCTCTCACCCCCTCCGCCCCTGCAGCGTTTTATGAAGCAGTTAAGTTATTTTACATCATGTTTACTCCCCACAACAGCTCTCCCCCGTTCTGCAAATCTTGCCTGTCGTTATAAAAATAGTTCTAAACGCCGGCATCTGGCTGGAGAATGGCCTCTCTGTGGATGACCCTGTACGCCGAACACTGTGTTTTTAAAGAAAAAGCCAGACGGTGGATGAGTGGTTGCTTACACTGCTGCACGGGCTTTTTCACTGTGACAGCAGAAGTTTCCAACGTCAGGTGTAATCGGGACACAGCCGTGATCACAGATTGGATGTCCTTGTAATGGTTCTCTAGTGGTTTGTGTTCAGCAAGGAGGAACTAGTACACAGACGTAATTTACGTTTGAATCCCATCTTTGATTCACGTTGTAATACAAACTTGCAGAAATCAAAGCTAGAGCAGGCAATGGTTCCTCAGCACAGCCATCTAAAAGCCCCATTAGCTGTAATAAACTGTCAGGTATTTTTTTTTAGCAAAGGACTGATTTAATCAGTGATTTAATGGGATATTTTGATTGCTTATAGACGTTTATTTTAACAAAGTTAAAATAATGTATTTAAGTTATGTGAACTGATAGAAATGTTTCATTTTTTGGCTTGGTTTGGTGTTTTTCCTGCTTATAATGGCCTCAGTCGTGAACTTGAAGCTTGAAGAAAAAGAGTAACTTAAATAAAGTATTAGATCTTTTTAAATCATTTTTAAAAAAGTTTAGGAAAAGCTTTGATTTTAACCAACTATTGGAAATAAAAATATTTATCATGCATTAGATTATCCAAAAACAAGAAAACCTGACACACAAACAAAAATATGATAAATCAGAAAACACTGCTTGATAAAAATACACACAAAAAAATTAACTGGCAAATAAAAAACACTAAAAGCAATAAAAAACGTGGGCAAAAGAGTTTAGCAGAAAATGTTAACAATCAGGAGCATGTGATCCAGACATGTGTTTGCAGGGACACACAAAACAGTCAAAACAGAGAAAGATTGTTTGTATGGATTTAATTTTGTTCACATTTCTTCTAAAAGTCAGCTCCACGCAGATGAACAAAAACATGATTCATTTAAGGATGAATGAAAAAATTAATGAATAAAAAATTAACAGGAAAAGTTAGATTCTCTTGGCTTTTTTTGTGTTAACCAATTAAAAGTAAGAAAATGTTTTTGTATTTGCAATTCCAGCTCGCAGGAATTTTAACACTTGAAGACACTTAAACAGTCAAACTGGTGTAAAATTAAAATATTAAAAAAGAAATAATTCTGGAAAACTGCCAGCTGAACAGTATCTTCTGCTGCTCCAAATAACATATTGATTACATTGAATAACCATATTTTTTCAATGAAGTAAGCATATTTTTTGCACGATTTGGCTGGTGGTGCAACTTTTACTCAGTTGCGACTTTTTTTTTAAATTATATGGACCTTTTTATGTTCATTATTTTCCTGCTAACATCCGGGTTCTGTAGGTAAATGTATCTTACGGCAAACTCTTTGGGAGTTGTTCAGAAACGACACAGAGGACAAAGAATTCAATGGAATTAGTGATTGTTGAAACAAAGAGTTTACTTGACTTGTTAACATGTTCTCTATGCTTTGGATATCAGAATAATTGTTCAAATCAAATGCTAAATACTTTGGCTTCTTATGAATCATGAAGCTAAAAAAGCATCAATGTGGTATGGTAGTTAGGCGTGCGAATTGTTATTTATTCTGTTATCATTAGTTTCTCATTTAAGATGAAATGTCCATAATTTTTTCTGAATTTTGTTAAATAAATTTCAACCCAAAATGCGACTCATGTATAAATTTTCTTCTATTTTCTGCATTTTCTGGCTGCTGCGACTTATACTCCAGAGAGCTGACTTCCTATCTATTTCCTCATGTCATTTATTTTGATGCAAAGTAAACGCACATTACTGCCCCCTGCTGGCTAAAAGTTTTTGTGCTTTGGTAAATTTCCATATTTTTATTTTTGCAAGCAAGCAACTTTGAACTTTCCAAAGGTGACTTGTATGCACCTCAAACCGAACATACTCTGCATTCTTTTAAATAAAAATGCATACCTGAACATGAATGCAGAAGAATTGCTTATTGTTGTGGTTTCTAAAGCAGTTTTGAAGGTGTTTCGTGTAATCTCTTGAAGGTGCCATAAACCCGTTACATTTTTTAGTAAACCTCATTCAGTTTTGCTAGTGTTTCTGCTTACTTTATAAACCCTCAATAAAGAAGAAGGATGTGTTTTGTTACAGCCGGCATCTTGTTAATTACAAACAACCAGTTATCTATTAAATATGCTAGATCACCCTTTGTTCTTCTTCTTTTTTAAGAGTCAGCCTTATCTTTTAGGTCACAAGTCACCACTGCATCAAACTACAACACAGAAAAACTTTAATATTGTGTGTTTTTGTGTGGTGGTTGTGTTCTGCAAAATAAATAAATGCTAAATCTAAACCAAAACAACAGGCATGGTCTGACATGATTGGTATTTTTTTTAAACTGGTGCTTTATAACCTAAAATCCTCATCTCTCACCATGTCAGGGCCCCTCCTTACAAGAAGCTCTCTGATTGGCTGAGCCCAAGTGGTCAGACAGAGCGGTGAATTTGCCACCATTGTGACGTCGGAGTAAGTGAGGATTCCCCTTTTGTCTGTCGGGGCGGGTTTTGACCTCCATGAGTCATCGCGCTTTAAAGTGGTGATTGATGTCGGCCATGAGCATGCTCAGACACACCTTTGAGCTTTCATTGGCACTCGAAAGAAACCTCAAATGTTTACTCTGGCCGTTCTGGCCTGTCAATCTCAGAAGATAGCACACTGGCCTTTTAAGTGGTAAAGGTGGAAACTAGGTTGAGCGAACTGGAATGGCAGGTTTGAGGCTTTTAGTGTGAAAGAGTTCAGTGAAGGACTGTCCTAGAGCTTCATGACTAAGCAGCTGTGCCTGACTTTGTCACTAACCTCATTCTGGAGGCCCTTTAGAAAACAGCTTGGTCAGACTCACACGGGTCCAATAGTACCAGGTCCAGACGATGACTACAAAGACAAATGATGCTCATAGCCATTAAACATTCTTTCATACAGCCGCAATAATTTCTGCAAAGCATGGGTCTGCAACCTTCAACACTTAAAGAGCCATTCAGGTCGATTCCTCAATGACAACATCCCAGTATGAGTCAAAACGTCTTATTTCTCCCTTCAGAAAAAATGGAAAATTATTTGTATTTATGTTATTGTTACAGTTATAATAATAAATTCTTGTTTTTTGTACAAATAAAACATAAATCTAAAAAGAAATTGCTTCATTTAAAAAAGGAAAGTTTTGACAGAGGTTTGCATGACTTCCTTTCAAAATAAAAGACATGTTGCGTCACATTGGATCATCTTAGTGCAGTTATTGTAGAGGTACAGTGTTATGTCAGAGGCTGTTTTAACATATGTGGTGCATCTAAGCCAGAAATTTGTAAATCTAATTAACCAAAACTAAATCTAATTAACCCTTAGTAGTCCTGGACCTTTTGAGTTTTTATTTTTACTACTTAACCATTTGCTCAATCATTTAGCTTTAAAACTGTTTTTTGTGGCTAAGCTTGATACCAATCTTTTCAGTACATCCACAACTTCTCTGAATGTATAGATATTTTTCATTATATTACAAAATAATTCCACAATAAACCTGAAACTGTCCAAAGAACTTGGTTCTGAGTTGTAAATTCTGTGATTTTCTTACTGCAAAAACAACACAAATTTGGATCAAACTGTTTTTTCTGTATTATGAAAATAATCCAACTTGCAGAAACTAAAAGGATAAATCTAAAAACAATGACAAAGACAAAATGTAAAGACTATAATCTAAAAAACCAGGTCAAGCTTCATAAACTGTATACAATGTTGAAATAATTTAGTCCAAGGCGTGTCATGTTTATGTATCACAACTCTCCTTATTTTTATTTTAAACCAAAAATTTTCAAAGCAAAGAGTCATCTTACAGTTCAGAGACAACCAAGGGTTAAATGATCCTCACAATGTTTTTTTGAACCATAAGCTGCACTTAAAAGGCTTGATTTATTCAAAAAATAGACAACCTGTTGTCATATGTGGTGCACCTTGATTCTGGCTGTGCTTACTGGCTTGATTTTGTGTGGTACACGGCACACACAAATCTGTCACAATGTCTCAGTTCGACTCGTGATACGTACTGTCCTTCAACTGTTTGTGAATGAGTTGAATAATGTTTGTTAGTTTTTTTTTTTACTTTACAGTTACTGTTTAAAATGAAAAACCCTATTTTTCTTTAGCCAGAGAGCCACAATGGAAGGTTAAAAGAGCCGCATGTGACTCCAGAGCCACCGGTTGCAGCCGACCTCTGCTCTAGAATGAAACTCTCCAGAAAAATATATAAATCTAACTGGAAAAGCTCTAAAAATTCAGATTTATAATAAATCCAGAAAGTTTGGTCCTGGAAAGATGAAAACAATGCAGGAGCTCATCACTAATCTCAAGTATCAGGAAGTTGTTTATTTTTATGACCAGCAGTGAAACATTATTGTTTACAGCCTTTTCTTCACAAAAGACAGGGATTGTGGAGACAGTCTCTTTTATGCAATACACAATAAAGAGGTGGCTGTATATTATTATAACGACAAACACAGATTCAGGTTAAGCGCATAATTGCTGTCTCTGATCGTAACTTCCAAGGCCTTGACGACTGGTTACATATTTGAGGAGGAAAGCCACAGTAACTCAGATGGTGTTGTTGGAATGAAGAGTGTCCCTTGTCTTTGTTCTCGGAAGTTTCTCACTGACGGCGTGTACGTTTTTTCCGGGTGCTGCGGCATCCTCACACAGAATGAGAGCCCACGTGTTTATCATTAAGCGTGTCTTAGCTTGAAAGCTACAGTATGAACACATGTGTCACAGAACAGGCAGACGGCTGGTTCCAATTGCGGCAGGTTTATTAGCTCAGCTAAATGTCCACAAAGCTAAATCGGGGTCAGGCAGGCAGGGGTCAAGAATGAGCACGGGAGCATCAGAGAAGAGTCAGGATCCAGGCGAGATTCGGCGCAGGCGGCAGGCAAACGGTATCAGAGACAAAACAGGGTCAGGAAATCAGAAGATCAGGTCTGGATATAACGCTCAGTCATGCAGGCAGAGTGGCACAAACAATGCTTCGCACTGAGTGACGCTCAGTGCAGTGCTTAATTATACTGTGAGTAATTGCAAATAAAAGTCAGGTGTGCGGCATCCAGAAACTGCGCTGGGGTTGCTGGGAGATGTAGTATGGTTAGAACTCTGGAGATGGTTCCTGCTGATGACCAGAGGGGTAGACAGAGCTCTGTCTTCTGACAACATGCTAAGTGGTAAGGAGCAGAAACCCAAAACCATTTTTTTATGACTGATTTTATTTGGAGAAGATCCTTCATGACAAGCCTCAAACACCAGAACTTTAAACTTTCGACTACCGTAACACTTCAACGGTGGACACGATTAACATAACTCCAACTCTCTGAAGTGGAAAAAAGCAACTTTATGCTGATATTCTAGGATTTAGTGAAGTGCTTTTGCAATCAACACACATCGACTGATTCTGTCACCAAGAAAAGCGGCGTTGCAACTTTCTACGCAAGAAATGTGTTGCATGTTGGTGAAAAAAGCCAAAATGAAAAGCTACTTTTTCCCCCAAGTCAGAATCGGTTGATAAACGTGAACTGTCAAAGAGTTAACCCAAATCCAAATTCTTTCCCTACCACTACGGCTCCTCTTATGGAAAAATAGTGTCTTCGAATTCGGACGTCATTCCCACTCGATGCCGTCTAGTGCTTGCAGAATACATAACAACATTGGTTTCAAAACTTTAAAAAGGTCATGCTAAAAAAAAAAAAAGTCTTGCGTTCACAAAAAAAAAGTCTTGCGTTTACAAACTTCGTGCATTTACGTGAAGAAATACGTTTCTCCTCCACGGCACAGCGCGACACGGAACACCCTCGCGGCGGAAGACTCAGCATCCCTCCACTGCGAGGGTTAGCCCTTAAAAAATTATTTCAGAGAGCCCTACCACTCCAAATGCCCCTAAAATTGGAGGTATGGGGAGAAGCCGTAAGGGTAGGGGAAGAATTCAGATTTGACATTACAGAATGTCAAAGGGCGTGTATTATTTAGATTTTGGCAAAAGTGCTAAAGAGTTTAGATACGGCCCATCCTCTCTATGACACTCTATGACCCATACAACCCAAAAACCCATTTCACCCATAGGCGTCAACTCCCCAGACTAATCATTAAAGTTTAATTAGGAAATTGGTTGTTTGGTAAAATTTGATTTAAAAAAATTCACAGGGTGGTTACATAATAGTTTTCCACAACAGAGAGTATCAAAAAAGCTTGCATGTGTAGAAATCCTTCACTCCCACAATTGATTTTTTGAACTGACAACAGAAAACAAAGTTTTATGTTCTCAGTCTTCCACAGAAACTTAAGCAAAAACGAAACAAAATAATCACTTATTTTCAATAAAATATCCCAAAAACATCCTGATTACTGTGATATTTGTCAAAATAAGACATTTATTCTACTGGAATATAAAACAACCTAGAAAAAAAATGAAGGATTTTTAAATCTTAAAAATCTTTAAAATGTGATTTGAAAGATTTTTATAATTAAAAAATTAAATTTTTTTAATAATCATTTAAAAACTTGGTTTCTTATGGGATCTTTTTAATTATCATGTTATTTAGAAAATGTTTTGGTGAATTTATGAGGCCAGTCATTGAATCAAACATAAAACAGACCAAGTTTCTATTTTATTTATTAATGCAGAGATTTCTGTTTTCATCAGCCAGGGTTTATCCTCATTTTTTCATCTTTTTAGTGAGTTCGAGTTTCTTTCTGCTGCTAGAAGGTATCATCGACATAGAATGAGACATTCAAATTAGAATTATGTATAAAATTACATCCTAGTGTGACTACAGGCCCATTGTTTTTGGTTGGAATTAGTCTCATCCAGCAGGTGTCTTAATGTGACTTGGAATCAAGGATGCTGGGAACATGCCTCCCCGGTATTGTGAGCCAGACTGTGACGCGGCTCACTTTCCAGCACGCCTTTGATGTCCGCTCATCACGGCACGCCGACAGTTGGTGCCTCCGTGCCCCCTCGCCTGCTCCGCATTACTTTTGCAGACCACCCAACTGTGAAAAAATGCCCTGCCAGTCTACATTTTCTGAAGAATGCGCTCCATCTGAGCGTCCCCCCTGCTCAGTCCATCTGGACCCCTCTCAGCCTTCGGATCGACCTCGCGGCTTGGAGCCTGCGCGTTTGCTGTGTGGCCTCATCATTTGGGACAATTAAGAGCTTCTGAAAGTTAATTCCAAAGTCTCAATATCATCTAAAGAAATTCTCTGCAAAATCAATAAATTCTCCTTGAGTGATCCATTTAGTCTGGAATGTTGACACTCAATCTCCCGTTTTCTGGTTTCAGATGAAACATTTTACTTCATAACAGCCAGACATACCACAAAGACGGATTATTGGAGCTTAAACAGGTCAAAGCATTTTCCTCCTAATGTCCCAAGCTCGGAGTACTTACCCTCATTTCACAGTTACTCATTCAGGCCAAAGTCTTCAGGTCTTGTTTGTTCAGACCAACGGCAGGTCAGTTTTTCACGGCATTATTGGAGTTTGTCGGGCAGATGTAAAACGCTGAGGTCTGTTAAAGACACAGATAAAAAGTAAAGGGCCCGTTTGAGCAGATAAGATGAATAAGTTAGGGAGTAGGGCTGTCTGACACAACTGACCTAAATGTTTGAGTCTAGAGAAGGAAGTTCCACCTGTTTGTGTGCAGACTGTTGCAAGTTACAGGACTGAAGGGTTTCAGGTTTTGGAAGGGCTCACGTTCAGGGCTTTAGGCTGTGGCAAAATTAAAATGGAAAATCTCATTTGTCTATTCATTTTCATCAACTAAACAGGAAAATCAGTCAACAACAGGTCTTATAATTTATTCAATCTACGTAAAACTTTGGCCAAATCGTCATAACTTTTACGTTTGAATGATAGGAAATTTTGAATTAAAATTCATTGTTTTTAGAGAAAAATTCAGAGTAAAAAGAAACTGCTCAAAGAAAGTATGAGGTGACATCAGATAGGATTGTGAACTGCTAAGAACCCTTCAGTGATTTTGTTTTTTATATTCATATCTGTCAAAGAACCTGATCTGATTTGTTGTTTCCTTTTGTTGTTGTTGCTAGTTTTTGTTTTTAATGTTGGGGGCTGTAAGGGCTTTACTATTATTTGTGATTTCTTCCTCCAGATAAAGAAAACCACGGTTTCGTCTCCATGCTTGCTTTAACTAAAGGTTTCATTTAGCTTGACACAGTTGTCTTAAATTACAGTCTTCATGTTGATCAGTCGACTCTTCAGCCTTGCTCGATCATAACTTTAGTTTTTAAAGACCCACTGATCATCTTTTGAAAGTATTCCCAGTCTTCAGTCAAAATCTGAAACATGTGTCATCTAGGACATAGTCTCTGCAGACTGACACAAGAAATTCCCCTCTAAGTTGTGGGCGAGACTGTTGGCATGGAGCAACCCCGCCCCCCTTTCCTCTCAGTCATCTGTTTGCACTCTCTCCCGATGGCTTACAGTTCCTCACACCCAAAAACCCAACATTACCGATGCGACTAAAATGGCGAGCAATATTGAGCCATCCACTCAGACTTTGAGCCAGATGTCAGATCAGAGGAGGAAAACAAAGACGTGGATCTATTTGTCTGCAAGTGAATGCACTGAAATAGAGCAGAGCAGGACGCTTCTGGCAATGCTGATGGTATTTTCTGTGTCACAACTACACGCGTTTTCAAACTACATGTTTGTGTCTGCTTCTGATTCAACACAATTTTAATAAAGAAACACTCAGAAATGTAATTTTAATCCCCATTCTCTTTCTACACACAAAACGAAGTTTTTATCCGATTGGGTCTTTAGGAAGAGCGTAAACGTTCTTAAACACCTCAATTTAATGGTTCTAAACTAAAAAAACTGATTTAATACTCACTCAAGTCCCATTTTGGTAGTATCTGTTTTTTATGGGTATTACAGGCTATTTTTTATACTTATATACTTCACTTGGTATGCATAATTTTTATATTAAGCCAGTATATTAGTCTGTTTTGAAATGTTGTTCATAAGTGAACTGTAGCTTCTTTGTTAGTTTCTTGCCTTGCCACATGTCTTACCTTTGTTTGTTTCTTTTCTTTTCACTTTCAGTTCCTTGTTTGTGTAAAGATTGATCTGCTTTGCTTCTTTGAACAATTGGATGCTCAACCTGCCTGTCGTCTTGTGCACCAATTCTCTGCAACCAACATATATAATGACATATTTTTAAATCATTCCACTGCGATTTCTTTCTTTTGCTGCTGCTTCTTTCATGAAACTAACAAAAACATTAATCAAATTAGAAAAAAATTTCCCCCCACAAAATTCAACGTTTTTTTGCCTTTTGGCCTCCGTTCTTAGATCTTCAAAGCTGATGTCACAATATCTGATCCTGCACACAGCAGTTCTAGGAAAACAAACGTGCTTTCGCACTACCAATAACTGCTAGTCATTTTACGAGTGTGCGATAACACGAGTCAGAGTTCATCTGCACAGAATCCTTCAGACACGTCTCTGTCACTGTTTTTATTGTGGTTTTAGAGCTCCCGTCTGACTCTAATAATTCTGTTTTCTGCCCTTCCAAGTGACATAAATCCTAAAAACAAAGAGCCTAAGAGGAAAAAAGCAAAGAATTTAAACCAGCAGTTATATTTTATTGTTTCAAATTTGTAGTCAAATATTTGTGACACAAGCACTATTGGCTGTTCTTCATAAATTCACTCAACTGTTTGTCAGAATCTGTGTTGGACTTCCCACCTTGTGATGTTGTACTGGGAGCCCAAAGTTGCAGAATAAACTATGACACACCCCAGAGGAGCTGTGAGCCAACAGGGTGCGGCCAAGAACGTCTCATCATGTCCTGGAGTTTTCAGTAAATGATCCACGGATCCTTTGGGTGCTATGAGTTGTGGAGGCGGGGTCACCTCTAAGAAGCATCAGGATAAAAATCCCCACCCTTTATGTCAGGTTCTCGAAAGGCCTTGCCAAAGTTGTTTTTGATTTTCAACAAAAAAAACCACATAATCTGCGGTTTGGCTTTAAATCCTGCACCAACATGACTGAAACACATCAGATAAATCCACCTTAAGCAATTCCTGCCCACAGACTGTCAAACGTGGCTTCTACAGGTTTGGTTTACGAGTCACGTTCGGCTCAAAAATGCCGTTTTGAAAATGGAAACGCATTAATGTGTAAGGCCTGAAACAAAACCAAAAAATGATAAGAAAGATGAGTTGCAGAATTTATTGCTCAAATTAAAAAGATAAATTAAATGGATAAAATATTTCCATCAAATAAGTTGAAAGACCTACTCCGATGAAAAGTGTGTTTTTAACATGTTCTTGTGGCTTTTTTCCTTCTTGATTATGGGCATATATTAGGAAAATTAAGCTGATTAGAAGCAAAGAAAAAGTTTGATAAAGCTTGTAGCTCAAATGTAGAAAATACAATCAGCAGCCCACCTGCTCCTTGGCTTTCCCCAATGATCCAGCTCACAACTCAGAGGTGACTTTCTGATGAACTCCTGCTGCTCCGCAGAAACTATGTCTTAGGAAATGGCACAGCTTTTTTGATTTTGACAAAAAATTGCATAATCATAATTAAAGGACCGCTGGGAACGCTTCTATAATGGATCAAAAGATGAACAGACTGGGACTTTCAGGAGAAATCCTCAAAAGTACAAGCTGCTTACTCATTTTTCAATCAAATCTGTTTATAACAAGCACCAGAGTGTTGAAACCATAATTCATTCAGAAGTAGATTTTTATTTCATGTTCTTAAAATTCTATTTTACACATTTCATACATCTGTACCATTATATTTGCCTTTTAATTCAGTGCTTTAAGTTTTTAAAATTTTCACGTTTTTGTTGCCTATTTCTAAAACTTGCAATTACGAACTTCATTGCTCGGTCCTGCTGTGACAATAAACCTCTTGCATCTTGAATTAAACTGTCTTTATTCTAGGTTTTGTATTGCAACCATAAAATACAGTCTTTAGCTCTGCTCATGAAAATAGTTTGATCACCTTAACCAATATTTCACAGGTCTCTTTCACAACAAAACATTCCAGCTTATGAAAAAATTGGATTTGATTGAGAACATCTATCTTGTTTTGATTTCAAACAAAATGATCTCTAATTGATCTGGGTTTGGGATTTTTGCATTCAAGTTGTCGGTGGATTTGGGCTGACCTGTAAAGTTGACCAGTGCTTTTACTGCAGAGAACAATCATTGTGAAGTGTGAGGATAGACTTTCAATCTGATGGCCCGCAGTAACTCTCTTTGATCCCCTCTGCTCTATTTCACTGCAAAATGGGTTATTAATAGCACGTCTAAGAGGAAGAAGTGGTTTATACCTGTTTTTTCTTGTTCTCAAGCGGTACAAATGACTGAGTCGCTCAGTCATGCTGGCAGATGAACTGTAAACATGTCAGACTTCACATCATCCTGGATTTTCTGTGCAGAAGTAAGCAACGCAAAGCTGTAGGACCAGCTGCTAATGAGTCACACACTTTCTGTTCAATGGCACAAATGGAGTCATTTATGTTTTGAGATGGTTGACTCATTTCCAGTTGGCTCTTGACTCATTAATTCAGTTCAGATGTAAACATTCAAGCCAAATGTCTGCTAAGGCTTTGTTCACAGAGGAGAAGAGATAATCTTTTGAGTTTTTATTTTCTTAGAATGAAGAGCATGATCCAACCTTAGTATGTAGATGTTTTTATAGAGATCCTGCTCCCCCAACCAAACTCAAGACAACATCGAAAAATAAAAGTTGTTTTAAATACGCATCTATACTTTTGTACATCAGAACAACAGAAAAATGAATCATGTGTTTGCATGGAAGTCAGTCATGACCCATTTACAACAAAACAGGTTATCAGATCACGTGTCATGCAGACAAGGGTTCCTGCTGCAGTATAACTCACCTGTGACTCTATTTGTTCATCACCTCACCACAGGTTTGTGGAGAGTGTAGGATGCTACGTGGAGGTAGAGGGCCTTCTGCTAGCGTTTAGTGTGTAGGTCTACCTGAAGAAGCAACAACAGCTCTTGGGGGTTAAAAGTGTTTAGGACTATGTTATGCTGTCATCGGCAGTTTGTTGAGCTGTCATGGATGTACGGTCTCAGATATTTTGTGCAGCTTCCTGCGTACCCTGTAAAGGTTTACCCCTTTTTCATCTGTAGATGCCCTGTATCCACCCGTAAGGGCAATTGTCACTACAGCAGGACTGCCCACATTTCTCCCAATGAGCTGAGTCACATGATTCCACAAACCGATTGACAAAACGCACCTGATTTTTGCAGTCAGCAGTTCAGGGAGAGCTGGAAAACAGGCAGGGTTGTGTCACTTGAGGACTAGGGTTGGCCAGCCCTGGACTAAGGCTTCAAAGAGAGACCAGAGACCTCATATGCAGTTGTTTTTGAAAACCTCTGGAACTCCTTGTGATGCAGTGTACTGAATTATTGCAGGAACCACAGTGAGAAACTTTGGAGTCGTGTTTGAGTTATTAGGAATGCTTTCTTTGGCCAAACTCAGGCTACCAAAATCAGGAGACCCTGGTCTCACCTTTGTTCAGAAAAATTAAGTCCATGAACGATCCCGTTTGTTTGGTTTCAACCAAAGGACGCAATGTTCCACACAATTAGCAATTGGATTGGCCTGAATTTGTCATTTTTCCAACATAGCACTTCCCTCTTAAGGGCACGACTGCAAACAGCCGAACTTTGAGTTACTTAAGGTGCCTTCTAGAAAAACCAAGTGTTGTCCATTCAGCAGGACATCTGAGGTCACTCGTTTACTCAAAAGAATACGATATGCTCTCTGTTTATGTGCTTTTTAACATTTCTGTCATGAAAGTCTTATGTTGTTGATCCTGTCTATGGAAATTGTTATGATTCAGGAGCTGCAGCTTTGCAACGTAAACTCCACGTCTATCTTTAGCTCAGCACCCTGTGAATCTGGTTTCTGCTTTGTGAGTTTAGGCCTTCAGGAGCTCCATATTTACTCATTCGTTAAGTTTCCAAACTAGAAGAGTTACTGCAAACTTGATTCTCTTCGAAACACTCGAAATATATAACTTATTTAACATTCTACATTAAACCACAGTCTTAAATTTCCACTCTGATGAAGATGCATCCAGACAGCATTTGTTTTTTTTTATCTGAAATATTTTCAAGCTGAGTGTCCATCTCCTACTTCAAAATAAAGGATTTTGATTGATGAAATGGTTTATTTCAAGCAAAGCAAGAATATTTCGTAAAACAATTCAGTTTTACATCCATACTTTCCTGATACGAACACAAGACAGACCCAGATACTGTGACCCGGACGGAGGAGACAGGTACGTAGTTAGGTTAGTAAACAATATTTATTTTTTCCCGTTCCGATGAGTCTTGGGAGTTAGAGTGGCCGGAGGCGAGGCCGGGAGTCCAGGTGAGTCTTGGAGTTCGTGGTGTAACGGGAGCTTTTGGCGAGTGGCGTGGCCGGAGTTCTTGGTGAGCGGCGTGGCTTGAGGATCTTGAAGGAGTGAACTCTTCAATGGATTCAGGTGGATAGCTGCTGCTCGAGGTGGTGTCTGACTCTCGTGGCATGAAGTTCCTGAGGCAATAACAATACAACATTGGCGAGAAAACAAGACAAGGGGGCCAGACGTGGGTCTTAGAAAGACTTAGCACCATCAGGGTTAACGAACTGGCGAAGAATGCTGGAGCTGGGTCTAATTAAGTAGAGCTGAGTCTTGATGAGTTGAGTAGTCACAGCTGGTGAGTCAGGAGCAGAGCAGAGCTGGGAGGGGGAGGAGAGCAGATGCACCATGACACATACAAAGAGGTATCAAACATAGGATAATTAGTCATGAAATCATAGATTGCTTGAAAGGGAGTGGAAGGAATGGGAACTTATGTAATCCCACTTCTTACCATTTTCTTTACATAAATTATCATAATGTGGTCCATAACTTCTAGTCAGATAATTATGGACTTTACTAATATCGGCGCTGTCACTTGTTGCTTGGTTTTTCTTCTGAGTCATGGTCAGCTGTCTTTTTTGGAGAATTCTTTGCAGTAATTCTTCAATAATTGAACTTTGAAGTCGCTTGAAGTCGTTGATACCCGGGATGGGCAGATGTGTGTTTTTTTAATTCGGATTTAGGAGCTGCAAGGTGGTGTAGTGGTTAGCACGTTCTGTGCATGCGTGGGTTTTCTCCAAAAGATCAAAAGCATGCATTTTGGGTCAACTGGTGACTAAATTGTCCCTTGGTGTGTTTGTGGTTATACTCTGGTAAACCATCCAGAGTGTACCCCAACAGTGGTTGGGATAGGCTCCAGCAACCCCATGGCCCCATAAGGGAATAAAGTTAAAGAACAAAACCAACTCCTGCTCTGCCCAACCACTTTTGTCAGTTAAAGTGCCATTGGTTGTCACACATCAAGGTGTGTGAAATTTGTTCTCCCCATTCAAACCCATCTCCTGGGGGAGAGGTGAACTGCAGGAACCATTTGGTGGTTTAACCTCCCTAGTCCTATCCTCTAATGCTGAGTATCAAGCAGGGAGGCTTTGGGTTGTCGTGAATTTGAACTCTGGACCTTCCAGTGGACACTCTACCACTTGGCCACTAAATTATACCACTGTAGGATTGATTTACGAAAAACAAGAAAAAATATTTTACTCTTTTAACTCTCCATATATTTATAATGTCTTGTTTTTTCTTTTAGTAGATGTTTTAAAGTTATTCTCTGGGTCCAATTCTGTTGTCAGAAAGTGGTCCCTGTCCACTTTTATGCTCAAAGCTTGGACAGGAAACTGTTTCGAGTCGATCTGCTCATTTGCTCTTTGAAACAGTTGGTCATCTTTGCACAGCTTCTCTGTTTGGTGTCTCACGAGGAAAATTGTGCTTTTCACAGCATCCCTGTTTTACAGATGTTTCAGAAAGGATTCAGAAAATGTCATCTCCTTATAAACACAATCTGTGTCTCTTTTTAATCGCGTGTCTACTGTGACAGCAGCCTTCACCAGAGAACATAGTGTGGTGCAAACCAATCTGTTCCCATGGAGTATTTCTCTACTCGTGGTCTGGTGAGTCAGACCCCAAAGTTGAGTTCAGCAGTGAGACCTTCACAAACTGATGGTTAAGACAAACTGTCACAACATGTTGCACATTTGTCTTTTACCATATTTGCTTGAATAAACATAAAAACTCCACAGCATGTGACCACACATTGGAAAATGATGATTTTGTTTGTGTTTTCCTGACTTCAGCAGTTTATTTTGATGTCCGTCTGCAGAAAAACAAAAGAAAACACTGGAAAACTAGTAAAGAACAATCTATTCCGTAAAGTCTGAAAGTAATTTTTCCTTGTTCGAAAAAAAAGTCAGAAAAAACTCTTCAGATTGTACTTTTGCAATGTGTGAAAACAACAACCCAGCTCACTTATGCACCTAATGTGGCTTAATGGCAGTTTTAACAGTCTTTTAACACTAGAGCTCACTCTGCAGCTTGGCCACAAGTCTAACAGGCTGGCAGGTCAGAACCTGTTATTGAGTCAATGAAACCATTATGTTCTCCCAAATGCAGCCAGATCCCATAACCTGCAGAAGTACAGACCAGGGAGAAGACCCCACAGGCTCAAACCCAGCATAGAAACAAACACACACTCATTTTAGCAACAACACACATTTGCATGCAACCCCAAACTTTGGGGGGTATATCAAAACTTTGAGAGACAAGTGTGAGGTAGCAGTGAAAGATGCATCTACCCTTTGCAGTTTGAACAGATTTTTTTCTTATACAATTGTGAAATAACCAAAAAGAATAAAATCTTGAGTTTTATTTATAACCATCAAATATCTGCAGCAACATCTGATCGTCTTTTTTCTTGCATTATTTTCTGCCTCCTTTACTTTTATAACTCTTTTACTCCACTGTCCGAACCGAAACTTTAACTCACGACACATTTGTGCAAAAAGTGTTTCCTTGAGCCCCTCTAAAGCTACGTTCACACCGCCCTCTGCAGCACACATTCAAGCCACCACTTTCATAAAAAGTCTATGTAAACACGGGTTTTGGGTTTCTGTGTACAAAACTCCTAAGTTTGTGCGTTGCGACGCAAGTCTTTTAAGCAAGTTTCAAAATCCATTAAATGTGTGTTGAAAGTTAAACCCGGTGGAACTTTGGCCAGTCCTATGGTAGACATTTGGAAGGCGTCCATATGTCACTATGTCCGTTCAATTCATGGAAGTGTCAACCATTTAAAATTTGATCACGGAAGAGAAATTAATAATTTCAATTTGTGCCCGGACAGAACTATACAATAACAAGTCTTTCAGATATCAGAATACGGATGTAAAAGAAAAAGCCTGGAGCGAGATTTGCAAGATTTACACCGCTTCAACATTCTGGCAGTTGAAAAAGAAAAAGACGAAGCCCCTCCCTGTTTGTCGAGTGTGAGCACCACGGGCTAAAGGCACGTTTGAGAATGTGCGTCACATGCCTGGTGTGAACCTAGCATTATACGTGTTTTGGAAAGATTTTTTAAAACTTCTTTTTCTCTGATTTAATTTGAACAAAATGATACAAATACTTTTCTTTCAACTCTTGCACATTTAGGTGATGTCTGTGAATAAAACATATATCGCTGCTCTGTTCCCCGTAGCGTTCCAGGTCTTAGGGGAGAATATCAAGGTGTTTCAATGCCACTTGAGCATGTCCGTGTGGCAAAAGTCCAAATTGCATGGCTCCTCTTAACATGTTAAAGTGGCTTTGTACTACGTTCCTTGTAGATGGCCTAACTTTGCACCCTAAGTGAGACCCTCACTGTTCTATGGAGGAATCCAATTTTTGCTGTTTGTTTGTGATCTGAACCGTTGCCCAAACGGCAGAGCATGTTTTAACGCAATCCTGGGATGTGTTAATGATTTTACGATCAACTTTCAAAGGTTTTCAGTTTGATATTCGTTTTCAGAAATCCAAAAAATTTGGCATGTGAAGACTGCTCAATGCTCCAAAAAGGAAACGTTGAAAAATAAACTAATTTTTAGGTTGTTAAGCAGTTTCGATCCTGTTTTTTGTTGTTGTTGTTTTTTTTTTTAGCTATTTCCCATGATGCCCTGTTTCTGTTCAAACAGGATCTCTTTTTAATTGGTACCGAAGTTGTGCGACCTTGATGCACAGAAACCGAAACCGGCTAGGGCGACTTTTGTCAACATACAGTTAAAAGTTAAATCAGGAGTCCAAACTGTTTTAAATTGAAAATAAGAAAAAACAACAGAACTTTAAAATGAGTACTGTACTTAGTTGGATATTATTGTTTATCAATGTCCACCATGTCGTAAATGAAAAGAAAAAGTAGTGCTTTCTAGATTTATGTCTTTCTCTTTATATTTGTGGTTATTATTACTTTTGTGTAGAAAGAATTACAAAAGATTTATATTTAAATATAAATCTGCTTTAGGGGTTGCAAATAAAGCCCCCATCTACCCACACGCTCCTGCACTTTTACAGGAAACCTCCTACATTTTACAGATTTATTTGCAGTTGGTTAAAGAAAAAAAGAAGTTTCTTACATACATCTAAGGTCTCACTTGAAACATTATGAAGGCACACACCCACGGCACAATGGCAAGCCCCAGGGTGGGGGAAAGTCTCAGATGTCTTTTTTTCTTTGTCTCCACATTCATTAAGTCTAAAACCAGGTCGTAACCCAGTTGATGCTTTTATGAAACAGTCTGTTTCACTGGAGACGAGTGCATGTGAAGGGTATAGCATGGCAGGGTGTGGAAAGCCCTTGCAGCATGAGCACGCCGCAGCTCATGCAGCCCGAACGTGAGCAAGGAGACGTTTTTTGACACGTGCATAGGAGCCTGTTTTTCATTGCAGAATGACTTTTCTGAGAATGAATGAATGAAACTTTCCTGCATGTGGACAAATGTCTGGGAGGCCGGGGAACAAAGGAACGCTCCCACCACCAGGGGGCAGTGGAATAATTTCCACAGGAACTGAGGGCTCTCTCTTTCTTTCATAATTTTCTTTTCATTTTTACAACTTTCACCTGTCTGAAATCGCAGAAATATTTCACAGATCAAAAATGTCCACTGCATCTTATTGATGAGACATGGTTCTGAGCGTTTGTTGTGCAATGGAAGAAGTGAGTGCAGGAATGAGGATTCAAGGGAGGAGGTGAAAGGTGAACCAGACAGATTTGGGAGCGACTGTGGGTCAGTGTGGGCAGGCTGAAGTGAAAGGCCGCGGGCGACGTTTGGGCAACCATGATTACTTTTCAGAGAAGCTGAAAACTGCAATGGGAGAGGGGTTTGTTTCTGTTCAGTTGTGGTCATTTATGAGCAGAGGAGTGTGAGAGTTTTACAGGCTCACACAAAAACCCACACAGTGTAATGGACACCCTTTAAACCCTGACTTTTTTTTAGGGAGACATGAGGGGATGGTGACATGGAAATTTGAAAACCTGTTGTGTAGCGTTCAGCCCTGCTGCTGAGGGAAATCTGATTTGACCGTTTGTACTTGTTTGAGTTCTTGGAGGTGTAATTTAATGATGGAAGACAGATAAGGGTAAGAGCAGCTGAGCTAAATGTTCTTGTTGTTTTCCACATCTGTCAGTCAGCCTTCAGGGGTGTGTTTGTGTCTGAGCGTAGGGGTGTGGGTGGTGCTCCGGCGGGGGTTTGCATCCATCGGCTGCTGGATGCCGAAAAGTGCAGAGCAGCAGAACTGGGTTCCAACATGGGGGCAGAGCTGCATTGGTTCCACGACTATCAGGTTCTTTGGCTGGGCTGCGGGTTTGGCTCTGCCGTCGCTTAATGGCAGGAAAAGAGGCAAGAGCGTATAGATGATTGCTACTCAAGGAGCCAAAACAGAGAAGAGTGTTTTAGCTTCGAAACTTTATTGTTTTTGAGATAAAAAACATTGCCAAAGGCATTAGGGAGGTGGGCGTTGAATCCCAGCACCGGAGCATTATGAACAAAAACAAGTTCAGTTAAAGAAGAAAGCTGCCTGTTATGTGATGTTCAGTGTGTCAGTGCTTGCTTATACATGTGTGTCATGTGCTGCCTGCAGAGGCCTGCAGCGGGGCCTGCAGGCCGTCTGACTGCTAATGAACTTGGATCGGCATCCGCGAACGTTGGGGCTGAAAGAGCTCTTTCTCCCGTTCGGCCACAGCCACTCAGTTGTCACTCGCTGACCTACAGCTCTCTGATTATGTCACTGCTGCTCAGAAGGCTCTGCATTCATCCATCATTAGGCTACAAGTCTGGACACCCCAATCAAGCGGCCTATTAAAACCGTCCTTTCAGTTTGTTCACTGATTGCAGCTGCTGCGTGCACACATGATTCTGTCTCTTCAGCACCAATTAGGCCGAAAAACATAGAAATGTACTTTAGGTAGAAGTAAATATGTTGCAGCAGCTGAATTAAAAATGCAAAAGGGCTAAAATGTTTGTTTGAGGTGAACAGTTGAACCTTTAAAAAGAAAACAGAAACTCTGCTACTTGATTTACACTGAGATACAGCTAACAAAGCATGTCAGCTAAACCAGAGAGATGATAGAAACAAAAGCTAGAGTTTTTTTGGTGTGGAAGTGCCAGGGATCCTCATAAGTACCTTTTGGCAAATCGAGCCTCAAGTCAGGTCAAGTCTCAAGCCTATTGCAGTAACTTTTAGTCAATTTCCAAGTATTTGGTGATACATCCAAGTCTCAAGTCTCAAGTTTTGATAACAAACCCAAGACAAATTTCAAGTCTTTGGTGATACATCAAAGTCAAGTCTCAAGTCTGTACCCGGAACTTCAAGTCAAAAATCCAAATCAAGTCGCAAGTCTGCAGCTCTATCGTTAAGTCACATTTGAACTAAATGGTAAAAATCAAGTCATGTCAAGTCTAGTCTTTGGTGAGAAATCCAAGTCAGGTTCAAGTCTATACCGGTAACTTAAGGTGAAGTCTGAAATTTTAGAACATTTATTTAAAAATAAAAATTTCATTGTCATAATATTTAATCAAACACATTTTAAACAACATTTAGAAGCAGAAAGTTGGAGTTTCTACATACCCAATGCAAAATCTTTGTAAAGAGATCTCATATTTCAGATTTGATTGACCTGGAGTTTAATTTAATATTAGAAAAAACAAAAGAAAATTGTCTGCAAGTACCAAACCTCAAGTTTTAGTCAAGTCCCAAGTCTCTACATATGAGACCTTGCTGTATTTGGAAAGCACATGTTGCCAGTTTGTTGGCAATTCCAAATTTATGAAAGAGTCAAAGTAAATTTTCTCTGTAATTTTTTTGTAAAAGTCAAATCAATCTAGGGGACTTTTCTGACTTGAAAGGCTTCAGGTAGCATTTGAAAGCACAAGGCGCTAAATGATTTATGAAGCCTGTTTTGTTGGAAGAGTTGCCAACAGGAAGTCTCTTCTTTCCAAAATGACTACAGCTTTTTAGATCTGCGAAATTGCTTCATAAAGCTACAGAGGTTTTGCAATAGACAACTTCCTTAGAAAAAAATTCAACACAGTGTTTTTAGTGTCAAGCATAAAAACACGAGGCGATGGGGAAATGGGCTTTTTTTAAACCGACAGTTAAGTCATATTCCTACATTCAAACATCAAAAAAATCAATAAAAAAGCCACAAAACTAAACATTGTTAAGCAGGGATGGGTCAAAATTCCTCTACTGTTTCAGTATGATTTAAAAATGTATTAACTTCTTATCTTACTGTAACTCCATTTGTGGATTGTTTTCCAATAAATGATGCAGATGCTCACAATGATTTTGCACGAGGGAAGAACCTGAGAATTCTCCCTTTTTCCTGGAGAGTGTACTTTCCCTGTAGATCACTTAACCCACATGTCTGATGTACTTTTAAATACTGTAAGTATTTTCAGTTACTGGCAGTGTGAGTGGAACCGTGTCATCTGCCTTTTGGAACATCCCCGTCAAGCGTGCTTCTGAACCGGACAAGCCAACAAACAATGAGCTTTTAGTAAATTCAAAGACTATGCAAATAAAGAAAAAAAGTAAACAAGTTTTTATTTTTCAACACAGATATTTTTTCAGCAGCACATCACAAAGAAATTATTTAATTCCTTCAGGGTCACTGTGGCGGCAGTGGTGCAGCGGTAGGGTGGTCGACCCATGATAGTAAGCAGGTTCGATTCCCGCCTTGCACGCCCGTGTGTCAAAGTGTCCTTGGGCAAGACACTGAACCCCACCTTGTAGGTTGGCGCCAGTGTTCGGAAGCGGAGCCGCCATCAGTGTGTGAATGGGTGAATGGGTCTGTGACTGTAAAGCCCTTTGGGCCTTTGAAAGACAACAGAAAGTGCTATATAAGTATATGCCATTTACCATTTACCTCCTTGTGTCTCATCTCCTCCTTGTATTCTCTTCTTGATTTCTCCTTTGCTGCATCCCGGTCTTCAAAATGATAAAGTTCCCTGAAAAGAATAAAGGAAACTATAAAATCACTCATGTCTTTTCCACTGTCTTGCTTTTACGAAACGGCGTTATAATAATATAATAATATGGAACATTCATGCTATGTAACCGGAACTTCTTTTTAGGTGTCTATTATCACTCTGCAGCCAATCAGAATGGATAATTTGCTCAGACTGTATAATAAAAACATGTTTTTCAGTGTTTTTTCTGTTCAAGGTGATGCTAAATTAAGTGGAGTCCTAGATTATTTCATATATTGCAAATTATTGACAGGGCGTAAAGGGGGTTAAGAGGTTAAGAAGTAGAACGTTTTAGTTGCCAGTGATTCCATATTGTTTTAAAGCGCCCAGCGTCAGGAGAAATCCAGTTTAGTTTGTTTTTGGTTGGAAGAGCATAAGCTCATGATTGCTCAACATGGAACAACAGTGTGAATGAGGCAGTTTAACAGTAAAATCCTCACATTACATAATAACACGTGGCAGCTTTTGCTTTCATGGAGAGTAACGCCGGAGTCACCTCCCTCAGGCTTTGATTTTATACATTGTTTGCAGGGCTGATCTGCTGCATATGGAGGAATCCTTTGAGCTCCCGTCTCCAGGAGCAACACAGCTTCATGAGGAGGAGGGGTCTGCCCATCACATCTCCCTCTCTGTTGCTCCTGATGAGCCGCCCTCCCCTTCCCTCCCCTCCCCAGACAGGCCTTGCCTTTGGCTGAACGCTGGGATTCTTTCACAGAGGCTGCTGGTTGCCAAGAGAGCGATCCTCAGAAAAGCTGGGCAAATGCATGTGGGTCAGAGCGAGTCAGAAGGGGGCTTTCATTCTTCTGTTCCCTCCTTTTTTTTTGTTCTTTTCATTTTCGTTGTTCTTTCCTGGCTCCCTCCACCCTCACGAGTGAAAAGATAACGCTGATTTGTCTCTGACCTGTTTGTTATTCTCTATAACGCAGCCCAATACGCTAAGGAGCAGAGTCCTATTGACTTATTAACTTCTCCTTCTGTCTGAGCACATCCCTTTGTGTGTGCGTGTGTTTGTGTGCTTGTGTGCTTGTGTGAGGCTTGTCCTCCTGACTCATCCACTAACAAAATGCTCTGCGCGAAGGAGGACATGTTGCACCAAAACGGATCTAGAGCAGATGTTTCTCTGGGCTCAGTCTCACTTCCTTTCACCAGATCTTGACTTCTTCTTTCCCTTCCTCTTCTTCTTTGGATGCTGACTGATTTGAGCCGTTTATGCGGACGCTTGATTGCACAGAAGCAGGAGAACAGTCCACATCAAACTTCAAATTGAATTTTAAGTAATCATTTATTATTTTTTCTTCATTTTTGTTTGCCTTTTGTTGTTTGTTTCTCATGTAACCCGAGCAAGAAACTGCAGGAAAACTGCCCACAATGTGTATCCAAGTTAAAAACGCGACAAGGGGCTGTGAATGGCCTTCCAAATCTTTTAAATATAAAACAGGAATCCTTTGCATTTTAGCTGTAGATTAAACAAAGAATTCAAACTTTCCTTGAAAAGCCATTATATATGACTGGTCACGTGTTCTGCCCTGCAGTACACCATCCATCCACTAAGGGCAGTAGAAAGGCTTTTCCCGCTCAGGATTGTTTCCATTAAATCCCAAAAAAGACTTTCAGCGGGAACATTTTTGCTAATTTAAAAACTTTTTGGTTTAAATAACTTTTTTTTTTTTACATAACTTCTTGCTGTATTGAAAGAATGAAAAATTGGATAAGAATCATTGTTACACCAAGTTAAAATAAAGTGTGGATCAAATTTGACACTGGGTAAATAAGGGGTTTTATTTCTGTCAACATTTTAATAATATTTTTGTGGATTTCATTAAAGAGTTTAAATTTAAAAAACGTTTTTTTTCTGTCAATTCTATGATGTCGTGGGGTTTTAAAGGACAAAAATATGACTCTTATTTTGTAGAATAACATAATTAGGTTTTGCCACCAATCCTGCTTTGTGCATTTATTCAAACAATAAATTTATTATCTTCTTGAGGAATTTTTTCCAAACTTCCAGATGCAGCTTAAATGGATAGTTTTAATAATTGTTGAGTCATCTGTCAAAAACAGACGAGAAGTCCAAAGTTTTCCAGAACACTGTGAAAAATATCACAGAGCATATCTAACTTTTACTTTTGCGTTTGTGGATAAATCTACATATGTTTTAGGTTCAAAAGGGTATATTTTAGTTTGTTTTGTGTCTCAGTTCATCAGAAGAATTCCTCCTCTGTGTGTTTTTTGCCCTCCTCTGGATCTAGAAAGGGTTCAACTGTGAAGTCTAAAAACCCGAGATCTCCACTTCAGAGGACTCGCTATTATTTCATTAGATTGATATCGAGTTGTCTGACAGTACCCTCTTTCTTCCTCATTCGCCCTTCTGAGGCAGAGTTTCTCATTTCAGCAAAGACAATGGCCTTTCTATCCTGCAGTACTAAGTAAATGTCAGGTACTGTCCACCCTCCTCCTCATCTATTCACCGAAACGCTCCGGGGGCTCTGGGGTGGATATTCATCCAGTAGGGTCTGTGCATGTGGGTGCTGTTTGGTACAACTCCAGTCGAGTCACAGGATTGAGTTTCTGTCCATGCTTGTGGTTTATAAGCTCTTTGGTGGGACGTCAGACATCTTTATTTCAGCAAAAACATCTTTCACCGTGGAGTAATCACGAAAGCAATCTTGACTTGAAGTTCTTGTAAACTTTCGTGTCCATAAAAGAGGCTGTAATGTAGAAATGAACTCCTGCACGGGCTGATGGTGAGTGTTGTGTTATATTGTTAGGATAATAATTCCTCCGATATAAGACACCTCTGGCAGCCTTCAGCTCTTTCCAATCCCTCTGTCTTTGCTTTGGACATCTGGCAAACATACGCTAGAGTTTCATGTTGAAAGGAGGATGTGGGGGCAGGGATCAATTCCACAACTCCACGGCCCGTCGCCTGAAAACCTCATTATTTCCTCACAGGGAAATATGCCTCTTTCAGGTGTATGTGTGAGCCCCGCTCTGTGGGTTCGTGTGGATCTACCGTAACTATCAAATTCAAGTCACCTGATTTCCTGCCTCTCCTCTGAGCGTTTTCCTCCTCACTTCCTGAACGGCTGCTTTCCTCAAGATATATCAAGAAACACTTGAGATGACAACAACATGTGGGCTTCAGAGTGATGTGAACAAAAGGTCACAAGTGTTGTAGCTTTGTTTAATTCTAAAGTTCTCCAAAGTTTAATTGCTATCAGGCATTAGCCAGGGTCTGTTTGCAGACTGTGCTGATAAAGGATCCTGAAAGCGGTTTGGGATTTGGAATTCTTCCACGATTTACAAGATGGGATAAATATTATTGAAGCCAGCGGGAGGAAGCTTGGACAACCACACCACATGCAAAATGTGAAACAATGAGAGGAAGACGTAGATATCAGAAGAAAGGCCGATCTCCGCGGCTATAGCAGAAAAACAGAACCTGCATTACATTATCACAGCTTTGCATTTTCTTAACCTCTCTGTCGGCATCCCTCTGTGGCCTTCACAGGAAACTCGTCCACCTCCTGTTGAGCTCCGTTCATCTCTACGTTTATTTTCTTTCCACTGCACATGTCCAGTGGGAGCTTTGCAAATGGCCCACTTTTTGTCAGGACTCAATGGGGAGCGTTGTGCCAAGTTCTCCTGATGCCAGATAGGACCCGGCAGATAGGCTACATGGAGAATCCCAGAGGAACAACCCCTGATCATCAGGAAACCCCCTCCGTTTGGGAACCGACAGGGTGTATTTTTGCCCCTCTGCATAGGAGCTTCATAAACAAACACTTGTGACCTCAAACTGACAAGAAACTTTGAATTTTGGGGCAAGGAATATGCTCAAAACGTATTCAAAGTCATGTAAGCATTTCTGTAAAGACCCACGCCAAAATTAGGCTAAAAGTTGCATTTCTGAGTATTTCTTGATTCAGATCGTTGTGAATCAGGATCAGATGTAAAAAAGGCTGTTGGAAAAAGTTTGTAGCTGTGATGTAGGTGTTAAAATTGACAGGCCACAGGCTCCCTGCTCTGCTCCATTCTGATGCATCCACTTGTAGACAACTAGATCCATATACCTCTTAATTTTCCTCATTCGAGCTGGCATCTGGCTCAAAACTGAACAACTGGATGCCTCCAATATTTCTACGCATATTTGTTGCACCGGTAATGTTACGATGGGGTGTGTGGAGTGCTGCAAGATAGCGGGAGAACATGTAAACAAAGGGATGATGGGAATTAGGGGAGGGGTTACTCCGCGCCAACAGTCCCAAGGCAATTTTCAAAGAGCTACTGCGGCTCTGTCGTGGCTATGCCCCAGAAAACGAACAATCTGGGCTAAAGTTGGTAAAAGACCACTGGGAATGCCTTTAAATAATAAAAAAGATGATTGGAGTGAGACTTTAAATCTGTCTTTTGCTCATTTTTGTGGTGCGCAAACATGAAGACTGAAGAAAATCAAAGCGTGAACTGTTTTGTTGTCTTAATCCCACGTTCCTCATCAATAACACTGTCGGGACAGTTAGTCACCTTTTGGAAAATGTGCACCACTTTCACCCATCAGCCCAGTATACATAACATATGACAATGTTCAGACAGGCACATTTAAACACACACTTAGAGGATTTAGTGCTGGTTAAGCCTTCCTTATTATAGTAACTTAGTCTGATGGTGGCATGGAACCTTTTGAATGTCTGATCCATCACTTCCTGCTCCGGGGAAGGCAGTGGTGATGAGGGGGGGTGGGGGGAATCAGCTCCACCTAATGAGCAACTCTCTCACTGAACCAGACATTTTATGGGTTGGCTGCCAGCCTCATTAAGAGCGGCTCTTAATTGCCCTTTTTTAGCCAAAACCCAAAAGCTGAAACATCTGCTGGCCTGTGAAGCCCCCCTTCCTCCCTTCGTTCTGCTTTGGCACTTGTAGACTGTTCATTGCCAACATCTCAAACTTTGATAACAAATTTGTAGAAACATCATGGATGGGACAGCAAAAAATGAACCAATCAACTGAACTTTGTCAAGAATAGAAATTATTATTTTGGACTGCATTTTTTAGCTCAGTTCTTTTTGAACGATAAAGATTGAGCAATTTATCCTCAATAAAAAGGGTGTCTTGAGATGCTGACAACACTGACACATTCCTTTGACTTTTCAAAAATGTTTTTTGTGCTTTCAACAAAGTTCCTTTGACTAGATATAATGCGCCACTCTTTTTCCTATCATAGGTGTTGCCAATGTGAAAACTTTTTGTGTTCAAGTTGCAGGAAGCTGTGGGAGAGTTTACTCTGAAAATGTTTGTTGCTG
Source organism: Oryzias latipes (assembly GCF_053564925.1). NCBI lineage: Eukaryota > Metazoa > Chordata > Actinopteri > Beloniformes > Adrianichthyidae > Oryzias > Oryzias latipes. Next base: position 26,078,007 of record NC_136258.1, read on the forward strand.
TTTTCCTGGAGACTGATAAGACAAGCAGTTTAGACAAATGCTCATTGTCCAGTGCCCAAGGTCGCTAAATCCCTGTGTGTGAGTCCAAGGCCTCAATATTTTGTCTCTGACTTCCTCCTGTGGTTGATGCGAAAAAAAAATTGTGGTCAAACTAATCACAATCAACCGTCTTGGAAGCCTCAGTTTTCGATATTACTCGTCATTAACTTTCAGCTTGATTACTAAAGGACTCTGTTGAAGAATTTTTGCTTTTATGGAAACAGTGTAAGGCTATTTTTAGCTTTTCACCAAGTAAAAATTATGTCTAGAGACCCACTCCGTAGCATTTTTCTGATGACGGAAAAGAAAATCGAATCAAACTTTATTTATAAAAGGCGCTTCTCATGCCTGATGCAGCTTACATTTGAAAACAAAAACATATATTAGAATGAAAGCCCAACCGGAACAGAAATGGTGTCCACTCCACAGCTGTGAGGCTGCAGTGTTGAACTCCAGTCGCCCCAGCAAGGGCAAAACTGCAACAACAACCACTGACCAAGCCGGCAAACCCTAAAAGAAAAGATCCCCACAGGGAATCCACTGTATTAGGAATAAGCTTAAAACTGCATTTCTGAGTATTTCTGTGTTCAAAGTGTTGTTAATCAGGAGCAGACGAAAAAATTCCTTTTGAAAACAAATTATTCTGAAGCTGAATAAAGCAACTTTGCTCTTTTACAACATTTTACAATGGTGAACGGTTTATGCAATCAACGTAAACCAACTGATTCTGACGCAAAGCAAAGCAGCTTTGTGCCGTTAACAACACTTTATCCAATTAAAGTGTTACCGTTATCGCAACGGTAACACAGCTTTGCTTATTAGTGCAAAGCGCTGTTTTTTCTGCGTCAGAATCCGTTGGTGTTGCGTTAATTCTGTAAATGGTTGAAGAGTCACGATAGTTCAAAGAACTTGTGTTATTTCGCTGTCGCCGGCGACAGATCCAGTGTTAAAAGTTTAAGTAACTAAGCAGTTCAAGTAGCAATTCAAAGATTATATGTTTTTATGACTTTCTATGCATTGTGGTCTATTTTCTTCTTCAATTCTCTTCTACATCTCTCCTACGGTTCTGCCAAAACAGAACAGGCTAATCGGGGTTAATCAGTTCAATTATGTGGCTGTTTAGATAGTTTAATCTAAACCTGCTGTTGTGCTTTCAGCTTCTCTATACTTTGCATCTAGAAAACATGTCATGGTTTATGACCTCATGATCAATTCCAATTTCCATTTAATGATTTTGCTGAACCCACACTATCACCCTTCCATTGCCATGCTTGGAAGCAGATACACGTTTCCACCAAAACTCCATGTTTGCAATACAACCTGTCCACAGACTCCACTTGTGCAGTGGTTTTGTTGTGAACCCCAGCCATTTTTCTTCTTGGAAAATTAAAGTCACTTTGACTTTAATTTTGCCGCAGCTTTTCCGGCATTCTTCTCATGTCCAAACGTTTCACATGCTCTGTAATGTTGTAGTTATTCTACCTTCAATCCTCCAACATTGATGTTTTTTCCCCCTCTCTACATTGCACAGTATATCCACTGGAAGGAAGGAGATGTATTTTACATAATCTGGCTCGCTGCTTGTTTTTGCTGCAGAGTGAGAACAGAGGAAATAACATGAAACGTACAGCTGGAAACATGGCCATGCAGCCAAGTGACAGATTTGTTTGTGGGGCCCTCATGTCAGAAAAGCTTGTCCCAATGAAACTTGCAGCCATGTTGTTTTGGGTGTTCGTTGAGCATTGATTACCTGGCTCGAGAGGGGCTAAAACGGGTGGGATAGAGCGTGTGGGAGAGCATGTGCAGAAGAGTTTTTCTCAATTCTGGCAAGCTTTGGACAGCTGGACCACCGGTTCAAGTTTCTCCTCTCAGTGAGGCTGAAATTTCAAACTCTCAGAATCTAGGGTAGTAAATGATTGGGGCTCTCAAAACAACCTCGGAGTGTGTTTATTTTTCCCGCCCTTTCCTTATTTTTCCTGTCCCACTTTAGCTCCCCTCCAACATGCGCTGGTATGAAAGAAAACGGGATTTAAGCGTTTGCGTTACTCGAAACATGGTCGAATAGTTTAGAAAAAAAAACTCCTTATTGTGTTGAATCAGCAGGGTTCACAAATGCTCTATGTGCTTCGTGGTTCAGATGGTTGGGATGATTCCTTATCCAAAATAGCTGCGTTCTTCCTCATCTAAAGGCAACCGTCCTGCAGTGTTTTCAGTAACCGAGGCTTTGAGGAACTGAGAACTGCTGATGAGGCAGTTGTGTAGCAGCGCTGGTGCAATTAGACCAACAGGATGAAGCAAGGCCCTGACAAGACTGAGGAAGTAGGAGCAAAATTGAGATGCGCTTTGGTTGAACATATGTAAATTTACAGTTATTTCAAGTAAAACCCATGTGGTTTAAACTTCAGACCAAAACATTAAATGATAAGAGCTGCCGGAATGCTTGTGAAAGATTTGAAGTTTTCCCGTCAATAATCACATGGTCCATGTTTATCTTCACTTTAGCACACATTACTCAGGTCTGTGGGATTTCTGTTTCCTGTCAACTTTGGTGTAATTAGTCAAAAGAAAATTGAGACTGTTTTGTAGTTTGAATATCTATAGGTCATCGATCACAAATTTTTTTTTTGTTATGCTGTGGTTTGTGCAGTGGGCATGAGGATGATGTCATGTTTACTTCATAAGGGAATCCACTTTGGAAATTTTAGGAACTTGAGATGTTTTTTAATGTGCCATGGACCTGATCAGGGTAAATGTAAAAAAAAAAAGTTTGTGCTTTTGATTTTATACTGCAGCTCTTATCTAATTATTTGGGTTAATGTATTTGAAAAAACATTTATTTTCTTTCATAAATTTATAGCCAAGAAAAATCTTGACTGTAAAGGTATTTAACATCCTTCAGTATTTTGCTCCATATTTGACCTCAGAATTATACATAGATGTGGCTATTGGCCATTAATTATTGGCCTTACTGAGTGTGTTAATGTTTTGACAATTTACCCAAAGACCTGCAAAAATGGTGATGGCCAGAAAAATCCTAACAAGATAATCACGATACAAACACGATGAGACAAAATCTTTTTACCGTCAAAAGCCACACCCACCGAGAGAAAATCAATCTGTGCCTCCATCCAGCATGTGGTGTAATCACAGAGCCAATCAAACGTCGCTCCACAACCAGATTTATCAGGAAGCTCCTCTTAGTCACACCAAACACAAAATTGAACCTTTACCTTGATGCCATTTTTTAAATTTTCTCTGTTAATCAGATGATACCAAACAATAAACAACATACCTTTGTGTTTCATCTACCTGGTGAGAAAAGACAAAAGAAAACAAAAAGACACCACCGTTTTTGTCCTGAAAAAAGATTGTTGTACTTGAATAGCTTCTAGAATCAAAACAAAACAAACAAAAAAAAACTTCCTCTTTTTTGTCGAAACTGAAAAAAGTGTGACATTTATGTCTGCTGCCAGTCTGAGGTGACTTGTGGCTTGACGGTCACATGAGGGAACGCATGAGCAGTTATTCATTCAAACACAGAGGCTTCAGAGGCCAACTGTCAGAAAATTAAGCTTACCTCTCTCTCCTTACTCAGCAAAGAAAGAAAAAAAACCCCACTCTTGTCTCATTTCCTTGCTCTTTCTTTATCCTCCTTCTCCCCCCCCTCCTCTGTGATGAATGGAAGGTATGAGTTCTCCACAGCCTCCCTGGGTTTCTCTCTCAGGCCCTCAGCAGCTGAACAAACAGCACGCTCTCAGCTAAGAGGCACAATCAGGAATTTATTGGAAACATCTACATTTTGCGTATATTCAGCTTTGATGCCAAAGTGCTTGAAACGAAACAAGAAAAAGGTGTTTGTGAAATGATAAAAATCTCTGTCTAAAGCTGCAACAAGTTAAAACGGAGCAACTTCATATCAGTTATCAAAGCTGAGATGAAGCCATACAGAATTACCGCAGTGTAAACACAGAAATGCACAAAAAAGCGAAGGCTTCTCCCAAGCTTCCTCCTGAAACATGTGGGCACGGACTCGAAGGCGGTATTTGCGGTTGTGGCGAGGCGGAAAAAGAGCTGTTGCTGGTCAAGGCTGGAAGGGTGGTCCCGGTCAGGAGTCAGACCCAGCTGTTGTGGCCCATTTATCCAGGCTGCGGCTCCAGAGGTCGTAGCGTGCTAGATGAGTTGGCGAAGCAGAGCATAAAACAGAGAGGGAGAACATGTCTGTTTGACAGGGGTGGGGGGAGATGGATGAGGATGATGAGAAGCAGATGGACGTACTGTTTTTTTTCTCTCGTTTCTTTTAAGGGACTATCTGCTTGTGACGCAGGTTGAGTTTTCCAGGTGGATTGTGGGTAGTTTGAGTGACTGCATGCCAAGTTGTTTGCGGTCGTAGATTGATCGCGGTGGAAGGCCTCCAATGATGCAGCTGTAAGAACAAATATAGATATATTTCACTTAAGCAAAGGCTGAGATGCACATGGGAAGGGAAAAATAGATGCAGAAACTACAAAAATTAATTCAAACAATGAAGAAAACACAGGTTTGAACCTTTTTTTTTAATCTATAATGAGCATCAGGACAAATCTGAAAGGGTCAGGAGGGACCCTACTTATTAATGAGTTGAGTTGAGTATAATGAGTTGAGTCATTATTATTTTTTCTGAAAAACTCTGAAATACGCCAAATTAACAAGTTTAGGTAAATATGCCAACCACCAAGTATGTTGGGCTATCGGTACTTCAATGATATTCACCCTTTAATACCAGAGATGCAACTGTTTATGCGATCAACATAAAACAGCTGATTCTAACAAAAGCTGCTTTTCATTACAACAGACATGACCAATGAAAACGCAAATGTAAATGTAAATGTAAAATTGTTTACAGCTCCTCACACCCCCAATCTGACAATACTGGTCTTAGATAAATGGCGAGCCATGTTGGAGCTATCCAGCTGTAGTTTTAGAGCCAGATGCCAGCTGGGATGAGGAAAACAAAGACGTCCATGGATCTAGTCATCTACAAGTGAATACATCGGAATGGAGTGGAGCAAGGAGCTTGTGGCCTGCTCAGTTCTACATCACAAATACAAGCTTTTTCAAATGGCATTTTTTCGTCTACTCCTGATTCACAACGATTTGAGTAAAGAAATACTCTGAAATGCAATTTAAACTTGTTTTTTTAAATCTATCTCCTCTATCATAAATAAACGCCACAAGAACATGTTAAAAACACTAAAAACACAATTTACAAACAAAGTGCGTCTAGAATTAAAAGCTAGTAAGGGGACCAGAATAGAATGGTATTATGAAATAGCTGGACTAACTGAGGTTATTCCAAAAACTGGGAAATAGTTATTGAAAAGCAATAAAATGTTATTTTATGACTCACAAAATGTGTCCATTAACCACACAGTTCCCATAGGGCCTCTTAAAAAGTAATTTTAAGGACTCAATTCAGCAAGTATTCTTATCTTGAGAGAAACGTTTAACATGGAAATTAGTAGGGACTGACTGTGAAGCCATTCACCAGTGGCCATTAAAGGAACTACAGGTTTTAGCACTTTTCTGCACACAATATAAGCGGTGAGAAGGCTGCCCTTTAAAAGTTCGAAAAATGATTCAAAACCTGAAAGAAATGTATATTGTAGTGCTTAGAAAAACACAACAAAACCACTTTAACAAAAAAACTTTCTTCAACTATTTGGATTCCATGGAAACAACAACGTTAATAGTTTGTGTAAAAATAATTACTCTGTCAGGGAGAAATGTTAGGTTCGTTCTAAATACAGAAAAACATTGGACACCTTACAGTTTTTTTTAACTAACTGCAGACCGTACCCATCCATCCATCCATCCATCCATCCATCCATCCATCCATCCATCCATCCATCCATCCATCCATCCATCCATCCATCCATCCATCCATCCATCCATCCATCCATCCATCCATCCATCCACCCACCCACCTCTCTGCAGCAGCTAGAACATTCCTCACACATCTGGCCCCCAATTCTTTCCCATATGCTCGCTCTCCCACCACTCCCTGCCACAATTACCCACAAGTCCTGTGTTCTTCTTTTCTCTTTCCTTTTTATGATCCTCATTCCCCCTCCTCGTCTGGAATCATAAATGTAGGCAGTGAGCAAACATCATTTAAAGTCATGATTTTAAGAGAGGAGCCTTTTTAGGCTCTGAAGGGCTTCGCGATCCGCAAATCCACTGCTTCTTTGCCTGATTGTGTGTTGCCCAGAAGTTATAAAAGCAACATCAACAACATGATGAATCAGTTAAGCAGTCTGAACTGTCATTTCATCTGTAAATAGCTGTTTGCCTCGTGGGATGTTTGCGTTACTTTGAAGCTCACTGAGTGGAAAAGAGACTCATTTTTGATGATACATCATTGTCTTTGTGTGTGTTTTTAGCCCCTACTGAGCATGTTAAAGCACAAGTGAAAGTATTTCACATGCCCAGCTTTATTATACAAGCTTGAAAATATATTTTAAAACCCACTCTGAGGAAAATTGTGTTTTTTGACATGTTCTTGTGGCTTTTTTCTGATGACAGAGGTCTTAAAGATAATTAAGCTTCAAATTGCATGTCTGTGTATTTATTTATTCAAATCCTTGTGAATCCGGAGAAGATGAAAACATTCAGTTTCAAAGGGATCATATGAGTTACATTGAGAATATAATAAACTGGCCAAAAGCGTCCTCCTCTGCTCCATTCTGATTTTTGTTGCACCGGTAATGTTGGAGTGAGGGTGTGAGGGGAGGTCCCGCCCAAAACTCAGAGGCGAATTTCTAATAAACTACTGTCCCTCTGCAGAAACTGTCTTAAAAAAAAAAACACAAGTTTTGGATTTGGGCTAAAACGTCAAAATTAAAACTATAAAAAACACTGGGAACGCTTTTAAAGTGTCCTTATCATACCATTCGTCTGCCTTTCAGAGTAAATTACATTCATATATATGATTATATATTACCTTTGGCACACTAAAGAAATGAAATATGAGTTATTTTTGCAGCTCCTTTACCTACCCGGAAGTAAAACGCCTCTATCTCTGTGGCCCAGCCTTTCGCTCCTTGTGGGTGCCACCCATTTCATGACGCCAACCCAGAGGAATGCTCAAAAATATGTGAATGGAGCAAAATATCACTTTGGGGTTGTTTTTTTGTGAGGAATTAACATCATAATACACCTAAAAGCTCAAGAAATGGATTTTGCATGATATAGTCCCTTTAAAACAGCTCAAACGATGATCGGAGTGGGTCTTTGAGAAGTAACCTCACAAACTTTTGGTAATCAAGGCCCCTAACATGATAGAAATGCTTTTTACCTTACAGAAAAACATTTGATTGTATTTCACCCAATGATGCTTAAATAGACACTGCAATGCAATAATCCTCCCAAAATGAGAATGTGGAACTGCTCTTTCTTCAAAGTAAAGTTGTAATGTGTGAGAAAGGGGCTCTGAGGTCAAAGGTTGATGCTGTGTAAGAGCCTGTAAGTGCTGATGTGTCTGCACTGCGCCACATGTCTGAGCGTCCAGGGGAAGTGAGGGCGCATGCAAGAGGGCGCGCATAGAGGAAGCCGCTTTTGTTGTTGCTCCCCGCCAGGAAAGAAGTATTGTTAAAAGGGCACGGCCATGTTTTTTTTTCTTCTTTCTTTTTTATCTGAAGGGACTGTTTACTCCCGCTTTGTCCGTAATCACTGCTGCACCTCCCTTTGCTGGCGCTCGGCCACACATTTGTCTTACGGCTCTTGTGTTTTAGATAGCGGTTTACTTTCACACAGTGGAAACAATTGTTGCGACACTTGAGTCCCTGATAACTGCATTGGATTAAAGGGTTGTTTGGAGCTGGATAACACTCGCAAGAACTGATATGGTGGGAATACATAACAACAGCTTGTGACTGTTCCCCATCACATGTGTGGATTCAAAGGAAAGGGGGGAAGGAAAAAATAATAGGAAAAGGGGAGAAAGTGATAGTTCTTTTTAAGTGTGTGAGATCAGATCCTTTAAAGCAGCTTTTAGTGCTGTAATGTCGCCTTTTTTCGTGTGTGTGTGAGTTCTGAGGAAAGAAATCAGACACGTCTCGATGTCTTTGCCGAGAAACTCAACAAGTATACTTAAAAGACAAAAGTTATTCAGCCTACTGGTGCTAAACAGATTTATGACCACCAGCTGAAGAACTGGTTCAACACCTACACGGTTCATTTGTTTTATTTGAGGGACGTTTCATTGTTCCATATGGGCCCTTGTTAGTTTGATCTTTGCGTCTTTGTACTTTTCACAGTGAGGTGTTGGTCCGATCAAAATGTCTCTGGTCACAACTATCTGGTCCGTAAATATCAGAAAAGTTTCTTCAAACACGTTTTGAGCTTGATGGTAACTTTCTAAGTAAATGAAACTTTTTCTTTTCTACCTTTCCAATAATCCAACTCCCCGAGGTTGTCTCAATGTGGCATTCTTTCTCTTCACTGTACGCTATGCAGCTCTGCAGCTCAGCTCTCCTTACTTAAATCCCCCTCAGTCTGCCTGCCTTCAATAGAAATGGAAATTTGAGGCCCTCCCCTCCCGTGGCTCCTCTGCTCCTTTCTCTACTCCCCAAGAAAGAGCCAGGATGTTTTGAGAAGTGGGATATTGCTTCTAATGGATTCCAAATACCACAAAAGTTTATTAGGAAACAGTGCATCGTAAAAGCGAGGGGAGGGGTGGGGGTGTGGGAGGGGTGGGAAGTAGGGAATGTTTGTTTTTGTCGAATATTCAATTTTGCCCACATTGAGCTGCTTTGGTGTATTTTTAGTCCAGCCAGGTGGTTTCTAAAGTTTTTCTGATCAACAGGTCCCCTTTAAGCCTTCTCCCACACACTTTCAGGAGTTTGACAAACACAAAATAAAAGGCAGCCTTTATCGCACACGCTCTTTACAAACCCACTTTTTTTTTTATCCACCACACTCTGTCGCAAGTTCCTTCAATATCTATAGACAAAAAGAGGAATTTCCCTCAGTCTTTTGCGGCCAAATTTGTCCACTCTTGAATCCACTGATGTGTGTTACTTGGAACAACACTTCAAATGTGAGAGTGTGCAGACTTCTGCAACTTCTACTTTGATCAATGAGGCCAATAAAGTCAGTCAAAGGAAGGCTGAGCTCGTTGGTTGGCTTGTATCTTTAGGCAATAACGATTAGGTTACCGAGAAATAATTGATTATTTGTCCAACACACATTGAAAAAGATTTTGTTAGTCAGCGATCCCAAGAACTATTTGGTTGGGGCCACTTCCTTCTTGAAAGAGTCTTCAAAGACAGTGTGGTTTGAAATCCACTATGATGAGTTCATCAACCCCAGATGGATCCAGTTACAGACTGCCGACAGGGAAAGTTGCTGGTTCAATCCACGAATCCCATGAAGGTGACTCTGTTACGCTTTGAGGCCTCTAGGTGTAGAAACTCCATCCTGTGAGGGGGTCAGTTTACACGCCCATCCAAATATCCAATCTTTTTTCTGATTTCTCAAGTTATTGGATTTATCTGATATCATTTTTCCAATTACGGCAGCTATCTGATAATGATATGTTGGATTAAGAAACGTAGATTGTTTTTCCTGAAAAGACAATACTTCCTTGAGTGGTTCCACCTTTTTATTTGGCGTATTTCAGTTGACATTTTTGCAGAAGATTCAGAAGATGGAAGTCACATGAGAGCCCAGAGCAGGAGTGTCAAACTCCAGGCCTCGAGGGCCGGCCTCCTGCGGGTTTTCCAGAAATCCAGCCATTTCTTCTTTTGATTATCTGGATCGAGTGTGTTTAGCTAACAACGAGGTTCAATGGCAGGTTGATTGGAAAACATGTTGGATACCGGCCTTCGAGGCCTGGATTCTGACACCCCTGCCCTAGAGGGAACCATGTGTAACCAAGGTAACAGGCATTTCTCCCTCGCTTAAACTTTTTTTTTTCCAGACACAATAGTTTCCACAAAAGCAAAGCTTCTTAAATTACAACTGTCAATCCCACAATGTTTATGAAGAACAGACAGAAAGGAGTCTTGAAAGGAGCAAAACGTTGCATCGTGATATAAGAACAAAGTTCTGCAAAATATACCAGATAATTTACTGTCATTTTGACCAGAATTTTTTGATGATCATGTTTCGGAGGTCAGCGTCCATAAACCAGATAAATCCCAACTACCCGATTTTTGTCGGAATGGAAACATGCTGTTTCGGTTCAATACAAGGACTTCATCATGTGCGGAAACCTTGCTTGGGTTAAATTACCAAATGGTTCTTGATGATAACTCAGAGGGAGAATCAAAGTGGAAGAAAATCTTTCAACAGTGAACTGAACAACTGATTTATTTATTAGAATTTACGTTTGTGATGACATGACTTTCAAACTTTGTTACTTTCAAAACTGTACATCCTCTTCCCCTCCATACATGCTGATGTGTATCTGCTTTTCAGGTAGAAATCTACATGTAGTAATCAGGTAGCTCTTTATCAAATAACAGCTGTTCTTGGATTAAGGACATTGATTTATTCATGGACATTTGAACAAAACAATAACCCCAAAAAAATCAAATGTTTAATGTAAACAGGCTCCAATGACAGACGTTTGCTTTTTAAAAAGCCAGGGTGGTCTAGTGGTCACTTGTCAAAGTGGACCTCTTGAGGTGGTTTTGGCATCTGGCTTCAATACTTACCAGAAATGTTTCTGAGAAGTCCAAAGTGAAGGAACTGATCCAAAACTTGCTTGAGAGATGTTATCACTAAGCTGGTATATATTGGCATCTAGATTCCTATATGAGCTCCAGGAAGTGGTTTGATCAAGGCTGGTGCGCACACCTTTGGTCAGGATGGTGCCTCACATTACCTTCTATGCTTTCAGGTTCAATGTCTTTGCGGCAAATAGGAGTTGTGCATCAACCTGTAGAGAAACCCATTCTGTGGTGTTTTTTTAAGCTGATACGTGAAAAAATAGTCTGTCAGGCAAAAATATAGTGCACCGTATAATGAGTTCGCCATTTTGTAGTGCTGTGTGAATGTCTGATTCCAAAATCGAGGGCCTTAGAAATTTCCCCGAAGTCTTTAAAAAAAACAATGAAACAATTCTAAGATGTATTGAACAATTTGTTTTGAAAAAGAAAAAGTTTTTAAATGTTTTTTTTTTTGTCCCACAGAATGTAGTTCTATAGTAGTTAGGGGTGGGAGCGGAATTCGGATATAGTCTTGGTTTACCTTAATTTTTTCAACTTACTACTACTGTAAAGTGTTGCATTTCAGCACAAATCTGTTTTTCTCTGTGTCAGAATCACTTTGGATTACGTCAATTGCGTAAACACTCTATAGCTATGAAGTGATCGGTGCAAATTGCCTTTCTCAGAGTCAGAATCAATTGGTTTGTGTTAATTGTGTAAACACTACTACTGTAAAGTGTTGCATATAATAATAATAATAATGGATTAGACTTATCTGCGCTTTTTCTTGGGGATCAAAGCGCTTACAATGTGTCCATTAGTCATTCACTCCTCATTCATACTTGGTGATGGTAACTACTAATGCGACCTCAGCAGCCCTGGGGAAGGCTGAGACCAGTGCAAAGCTTGTGTTCTCTGTGTCAGAATTAATCGGTTTATATTCATTTTTTCAACTTTTATTACTTTTAAGTGTTGCATGCCGGTGCAACCTGCTTTTTTCTTCATCAGAATCAGTTGGTTGACGTGAATTGCGTGAACAAATGGAGACTTGCTAAAGCTGTTAAAGGGTTGAACATGTGTTTCTCTGCATGTAGACTTCTAACGACAGTGAATGGAAAATTTGGAGATGGATTGAATACCATTGCAGTGCGTTGGCCTGCAACTTGAAGCACTTTTCACTGAGGGGGAATGTGTGCGCCTCCCTGTGTGTATGTGCGCAGGCATGTGTGTGTGTGTGGCCTCTTATGGCCTCTCTTGGCTGGGTCGATCCTTGCGTCAGAGGCTCTCGTCTGGTCCTCTCCTCACAAAGCCTCCCTTTGATGTGATTCTGCTGCTGTTGCTTCCTGCCATGTTCAAATAAAGCTTCACAATTAAATTGAGTCTGCCTCCCCCGAATTCATTAGTCTTTAATAGCGTTATTGATAAAGCTCAGCCAATTCTACAAGCCCTTTTCTCAAGTTTTCCCTGCCTGGAGGCTGAGCCCTCCCTCCTGCTTACTTCACCAGCTCAGCCTCAGAAGTGAAGCAGCGGGTTGAGGGTTTCAGGAAGGCCCAAATACCCTCCAATGATTTCCCTTCACAATGGGTGATATGAAGCTCCTTTGAGGAAAGATGGGATTGTGTTTGTGATTTCCTGCTTGATCCGGTAATCTTCCACTCCCCCTTTTCTTTGACAACAAAACACGAATTCCCTCCACCAGTCCTGATTTTCCCCTGCAGAGCTTGTTAAAGTACTAACTGGTCTGCAGAAAGGAACACTGCGACCTGCTCTGAGCGAGATAACAACAGAGAAATTTCATGTCTTCATGGACATTTAACAGGCAGGTTGTCTACTTGTATATATATGTGTATATGTACATGTACATACACACACACATATATATATATATATATTTTTTTTAAATAAATTTAAGCCAAGACTAAACTTTAGTGGGGTTGCTGGTAAATCTTTTTTTTTGTCAAGCCAGACTTGTTCTTTTTCTTTCAGCGGAATCAGCCTTACAATCTCACTCTCAGCAAAAAAAAGTGGATAGGCTCAAATTGCTAAAGTATGCCTTGAAGCAGTTTTTTTTCTTTCTGCACAGATCTTTTGCCATGCCTCTGCAGGAGAAAGAGCGCGCTTCTCTGTTCCTCATCAGCAGACTTCTGACAGACTGGCTTCTCCAGCCCCAGTAATCAACCCAAAAAGCAAGGGGAGATGTTTTCTCTCTGTGCCGAGAGGGAAAAGAAAAGCACAGTGGGAGAGGAAGGTGGAGGAGAGAAAGAAGGGGGGAGTCAGCTGATGATTAGAATTCTCCCAGCGGTGCTTTGGCCCCCACCTCCTTGGACCTTCCCGGGCCAAGTTAGCCGTTAAATCCTTCTTTCTTCTTACTGATGACCCGTGAGTGATGTGGGGGGAGGAGGGGTTTTGGGGGAGGAAGAGTGATGAAGGCGTGATGATGATGAAGGTGGAAGTAGAGAGGCAGTTAAACTCGGATGGGCCAGAGCCTAAAGAGGATGTGCCCTTGTCTTTCCACTCGCGTTATACCTCTTATTTAAATCGGTGTTTTGAATGTAAAAAACAAAATAAGATTCCAAAATTTCGAGGCACAAATTAACGGACTTTTCTGACTTTTGGGTACAGCGGAAAATATCAACACAACACCGACATGACAGATTCAAAAAAAATATCTTTTTAAAGCAAAGCCATCAATAGAAACGACGGAAACAGGCAACAGAAAAAACAAAAATATAAAAAAACACTAATACTTGAAACAGAATGGGAAGAAGAAAAGTTACTTACAAGAGTTTAAAGATGATACACAGAAACCAGCTAATTCACATTTTAGGAACTTATTTGGCTACTTTCCAGCAACAGACAACATTTTTTTTCTGCCACACAAACCAACTGTTGTTTATAAAGATTTATATTCATTTGGCAAACCTAGCTTTATATCCGTTTTATGGCATTTTACTCATGATGGAAAACATATGAAGAAGCTTAAACTTTCATTTTTGAGTATTAATTTATTCAAGTTGTTGTGAATCCGAACGTATCGTTGAGCTAGTAAGAAATATCAAACATATTTCTTCCAGCTCCACTTGATCTATTCCATAACACACACACAAAAAAAAATCCTCTCTAAATGGATTCTTCCATCGATGAAATTAATCATTTTCTGTCTATGCTAAACACCTCCAGGAAATAAAAAAAATCCAGATAAGACCTTTGGTAAAAACATCCATCTTCAAAGAAGCAATAAACACGTGGTTTGTGTGGAACAACTAATTGGGCTTCAAGCTCAGCCTTGTTTGGAGCTGAACTCTAAATCCACCCTTTGACTTCCTGCTCCTGTCCGGGCTCGTATGAGTCAAGGGATTGGCACACCTCAACCACTAAAAACAATGGCGAGGTGAAGTGTGGCAGTCCCATCATGCCCTGCGGTGTTTCCAAAGCCGGGCTCCTTTTCTTTCCTTAGTTTGGTCAAAATGTCAGGGAAAGACAGCTTGAAATAATGGTTTAACAAAATATATATATATATATACACACATATACCGTATTTATAGAGGAACCAACCATCTTGCTCTATTGTTTGTCATTAAAAAATTAAAATAACTGTTTTGATTCTGACAAAAATAATTAGGTTTATTCAGTAACTGATTCAGTTTTATTCTGTTTGTAAAGCTTTATTTTCTCTCATCATCAGTCTTGTGATCAGTGCAGTGGTTACAAAAACACAGACCCAGACTTTATAATGACCAAAAACCACCAGTTCAGCCTAATTTTGTGTCTTTTTAGTCAACTGCGGTTCTCTGTGAGCAAAGATAGTCATGAACATAAACAAGAGGGCAGTTTAACATTTTTTCCGGCTTAATATTAACCTCAACTGACAAACTAAAACAGCTGCTCCACAAATACAAATGATGTTTGAGTCTGAAATCTAAATGCTGCTGAGAAGGTTTCTCCAGCGTGAAAGCTTAACTTTTTACCAGCAGAAAGGCTTGGATTCTGCAAAGACCAGAATCTGAGATGGTCATTGCTTCTCATCTGTGAGCGGGAAGGCGTGAAATCTGGAGTTGACTCATATCTTCCAGGTCCTGCTATTGTCTAAACAGAGAGGCCGTTGTAGGGGGGGGGGCTTGTTATCAGATTGAACATAGAGGACATAAGATAAGACGGGAGAGTGAAACCAAAAACTAACAAAAGACGGACTTTTCTTGTTATTTTCAGCTGATAATCTCTGCCATGTTGGTTGATCAGTATTTTTCCATGGGTTTAACCATTTAAAGGCCACTTGGTTTCAGATTTCTTTTAAAGAACATACATAAAATAAGTAGAGGGGTTTCAGAGAAAAGCATGCATTATAGATCCAACCATGATATTAAAATCACACATGAACTGTTGCTTTCATTTTTATCCCTGTATGGGTGACCACAGCTTTGGAAAAACAACAAGTCGGTGTCCCTCACGCCACACCCCCCACCCAGGTGGTTCCCGTGAGTTCTGATTGGTTGCATTGATGTCTCATGTCAAGAGGGTTTTAGCGACTGATGCACACTCTTCAGTTTGCACATCCGCCTTAAGTCAAGATGCTGCAGAAAGCTAATCCTCACCTGGAATTACAGTCTATGAATTGATTTGGATCTGGGAATGCTGCCACACTCTTCAATGATTCTCCCATTCAGAAACTTAAGCTACGTTCACACCGAACATAATTCCAACACCAGGGGCGGCCAGTTTCAATGTTAATTCAATGTACAGATGCGTTTACAGGTCATGCAGCGCGCTTCGAGCATCAGGTGCAGAGCAGCGTTCTTGTGGCAGCGTGTTTTGAGCGGCGCAATGTTTCCAGAGTTCAAATATCTGTATTGGGGAAGAATTCCCATTGCAACCAATCTCCATCCAACCAATCAGGGACTCAGCCTTCGTCCTTAACGAGTTTTTGAACGCACTTTTGGAAAAGCGTTGAGCAGAAAATTTGATGCTTGTCAAAGGAGAGACAGAGGATGCTAATTTAATGCATAAATCCTGTTTGGTTTGAACACAGCATCAAAGAAAATTATTTTGATTAGACTGCTTCAGCACCAGCTGATAATTTTAAGTCATAAATCTGCTTAATGCAGCAAACTAACAAAGTTTAAAATGTTTTTGGTCCTAAAAATTGAACTCCAGAAGTAGTTCCCCCCCCTTCCTTTATGAATTCTTCCATCAGGTTTGCTGGATCCTCTGTGTCATAAATCTGGGATCCATTTCTGACATGGAAAACATCAGACCAAATAATTTGGGAAAACTTAAGAAAATACAAACAGAGAGGTTTACAAGGTTTGGCTAAAATCAAATATTGATGAAACGTTTTTTATGTGAAGACTTTGTGACTCTGTTATTTTAAAATTAATCTTGGAGCCAATCTAGATCATCAGAAATGTTAGTTTGTTTTTACATTTAGTTCTTTGAATTTCTACTGTTGTTCTTTCAAGATGTGTTCACACCTGGTTGGGTTTGCTCTCATCGCAGACACTCCCTGTCGTTGATGGATCCTCGACGTGAGGGCAGCTGCATGGCTTCATTTTCTCTGGACCAGATCTTTGTCACAGCTTGGGTATTTGACTTGTGTCTTTTTCATTTTTTTCAGTTTGTCTCAGTTTATTGTTCGGTTTTGCTCATCCAGCGTGCAAATCATGCTCTGACAACCTCCTGTAAGACAACACGTTGGTTTCAACTTGAATACCTTTTGACCCTTTAGTTTGTGCAAAGGACTTGTTCATCATTTAAGTAGGGTAAACTCTAGCAGTCAGTAGCCCCCACAATACAGCAAAGCTCGATGAGCACGTAGAGAGAAATTGTTCTAGGACATGTTTTACTATGAGCATGCTGTGAGTGAGGGGTTGTAGAGAACACTTAACGTGCAAGGTTAACTAAGGGAGAAGTAGGTGAGACCCCCCAAATCCTGCACCCTACGAAAATAGCCTATTAGTGTTGTTCAAGTAATAAGTGTGTATAGCCTTGCAGCTAGCAATGAGGAAGTCAAACACTCTTGGCTAAA
This sequence comes from Oryzias latipes, assembly GCF_053564925.1. Lineage (NCBI taxonomy): Eukaryota > Metazoa > Chordata > Actinopteri > Beloniformes > Adrianichthyidae > Oryzias > Oryzias latipes. The sequence continues at coordinate 26,094,759 of NC_136258.1, forward strand.
TTTTTGTGGACATCCTGTCAGCATATTACAGGTTTGCATCAGCTGCACATCCCATGCGTGCAGCATTAAACAGGGTCAGTTAGCAGCCAGTACTCAACAGCATCACCCGTATACGTCATAATTGTCCTTACAAATACTTAATTATTCACTTACCCCACACGCAAAAATGGAGGTTCTGTTTTCATGACATCCCTTGAGGTGGCTGTACGAGCCTCAATGGAACTGCAAGACACTCCTGCGCTCCTGTGCACGACCCTCCACAGGCCTGGACAATCAAAAAACCTGCAGTACCCCAACAGCACCCTTGAACGTGTGTTGAGGCTTAAACGAATGCCTTTAATGCAATGCAAAAATCTGTGAAACACAAAACCTCATGGGATTCATAATTTTCCATCATTTAAGGGCTATGTGCTGAGTTTGTTATATTATAATAAGTTTGATATGTGAATGGAGTCCACAAAAGAAGCATTTGAGTTCACGGTGCTGCAGGGAGTATATGCATGTTTGCTGATAAAGTCTCACGGGCCAGAGGTTTTTACACTCTGATGATCTTGTGCCATAAATATCAGGACTAAGCTGAAAATGTGTGAAGAATGGAAGCTGTCGTAATAAAGTGGAGTCGATCTCTCAGAACCATTTAATCTACCAAAGTGACATAGTTATAAAATGTGTTTTTCTTTCTCCTCAGTTCCAATGCATGTTTGCATTGGAAAAATAAACAGCAATAAAACAAACAAAGTAAATATTTGAGGTCAGTTGAGCACTTCTACAAGTTACACATATGGATGGATCCTCATAGTTACTCCAAACTGTACAGGGGATCCTGGTCTTTCAAACCGGCTTGGAGATTGCTGTATATTCTAATCCAGCAGCATTGCATGGGGGGGGGGGGGGGGGGGGGGGAATACATCTGGAATTTAACACCAAATTCCAGATGTATTCCAGCTGTTTTCCAGGTCCATTGTCATCGTGGTTGCAAAGGAGCTCTAAGTATATATTAATACACTTTTTGTTCATTTTTTTTATTTAGAACAATCTGCACGGATATTTTAGCATTTCGACCTCTGCCACTGAGCAAAGCACACATTGCACAACAAACTCTTGCCACACAAGGCAACTTTTGAACTAGAAAAACTTGTTTCAATGATGGCCTCATAGGTAAATATAGTGTTGGAATGCTTCATGTCACCTTTAATTGATGGCATCCATCAGCCATGTTTGCATCATGAATGAAGTGAGCACTAGTCTGAGACTGCTGATTCAAAATGAAAATAAGCTTCACGGGGAATTTATAAAGTTCAACCCGTGTTAACCTTGTGGTTTCCTTGACGAGTCTTTTTCTGCATCGTCTTATCTGCTTCCTTCTATCGTTGGCACTTTCTCTGCCATTTGTCATGAGCCTCGTCTTGTATCTTTCCTACCACAAAAGAGCTGACCACAGCGCATCTTGCATCACGGGGAGGTATTTCAAAGGAGCTTCAGCTCTTCTGCAGAGGGTGTGGAAATCTGCATGTCTGGCCATCCACCTATAGTGAGAGATGTTCCACATTTGTGGCTTGACCTTTTACAATCTGCCAATGGTCTTTTTGTTGCCTACATACCGGGTCAAAGCTTAAAGAAAGCCTACGCAGGGCTATAAAGAGAAGGGGTTGGTTAGTCAAAACCATCAATAACAAGTGAGCGAGGAGATTCATATCTCACTGGGTTCTGACAGCTTCAAGACGAACCAGAGACTCATCGTTTTGAGAAAAACTACACGACTTAGTGTGAATGTCTCAGTTGAAATGGGGCTAAAACTTGACACTTGAGTGTGTTGAGATCACGTATTTCATTTGTCTCCTTCTGATATACAGGGATCATGTCTTTAGGTGCACTCCGATCTTTTGCTCGTCTTTCTATATTTAGCCGCAAGAACAAAATTCAGCTCAAGACAATTTGACTACATTGCAGCAAATTTAAATCTATGGTCACATGACCACAATGTCAGAAATGACTGTTTTTTTACATACTATAGAGGATGATAATACATTTAAAGCAGAGGAGGAGGAGAACTTTCCATGACTATAACTAATTGCTGTCTAAATATAGAAGAAGATTGAAGCGGAGGGGGCACAAACGCCTGAAACTGCCTTCTTGCTGGCCTTGTACACAGCATCAAAATCTGATTGACAATTGCAGCTGTCTCTCTGCTAGCTTCCCATAAAAGCTTGCTTTGTTGATTCTGGAGGCCTCAGATACATTTTACAGAATCTGACAATTAAAGTTTGCTGAACTATGAATAGAGAAAGCTTCAGTGAGACTGCAGCTGGTTCAAAATGCAGTGGCGAGATTTTTCTGTGGCACTAAAAAGTTTGTGTATGGAGCCCTAATCCTGGTTTCATTGAATTGACTGTCAGTCAAATGTTTGATATTTATTTATAAAAGTCACTTACAGGTACTGCACCAGCTTATTTGCTAGTTTGCTTTTAATATGTTCCCCCCTAAAGTCTCTATAGGCTCTTTGGACCAGTACGTGCTACTAGTTACAAGAACCAAATGCAAGTTGCAGATGGGCCGCACGTTTGCTGTGTTGGCTCCTAAACCCTGAAATTAACTACATTTTGAAGAGTTTTAAAACCAAACTGTACCTTAGACTCTCCCTAGCTGATCTTTTATTATGTTTTTAATTCTTTTAGAATTGTTTTTATTTATTTTTATGTTGTATCACTAGCCGCGGTTACATGGGCAGAATATCTTGATCGGATCAATGTTCGGGTTAAAGTTCACCCGTGCACATGGGATCAGAAAACCTTTTTCCGATTAGAACAAACGTTCCCATGGCGCACACCTTTGGTCGGAATTAATCATTTGGGCATGCGCAGTAGTGGTAAAAAAAAAAAACCGGAAGAAGAGATGCGTCCCGTTGTAAACAGACCGCTGCCACAGACTTTTGCAGCAGCTCTGTAACACGAGACGAGGCGATCTTCCAAACGTGCTTTTATTAATGTTATGAATATTATGAAGCGCCTGCTCGCTCACCGGGGCTCGGGTGCCAGTGGACCGAAGCGCTGCTGCCCCGCATACCCCTCGTGAAGGGGGGAGAGGCAGAGAGCCAGCGGGGTGAGAGCAGAGCGGCGCTTTTCACGGGGCCTCCGCCAAGCAGCTGGTCGGTCCCCTATGTGCTCCAAAGCTTTCTCTCAGCGAAACACCATCTATGCGTGACGTAACCCAGAGCAGTAGTGACACACGATCGGAATGACCGTTTACATGCTCCACGATCGGATAAACGATCGGTATAACCCACCTATCTCGATCGGAAAGAAATTTTGATCCGAATGAGTCTGATCGGGGCAGAGTATTCCGAACGGCGTGTTTACATGACGCATTTTCTTTCCGATCAGGCGTTCTTTCCGATTACTTTTGCCCATGTAAACGCGGCTATTGTATTATTCACTGCTTTCACCTTATGTACATCACTTTGGGTTAGGGTAAAACATAAAAAATAAAATAAGAAGTACTTTTCTAGAAGAAATTTAGGTCAGCTGAGAAGGTCGATGTTAAGAATAAAATGGAGCTCTTAAGAGAAAAGGGTTTTATATAAATATGCATAGTTTGAGTCCAAATCTTAGGCTGTAACGACTGACTGTATGAGAACTGAACTGAGTAACCCCCCCCATTTCAAGTAGGAAGTAGCTGTTGGTTCCAAGAAGCCCAAATCATCCTTACACCAGTGGAAGATTGAAGTTTCCACATACCTCCTTAGTGTTGGAATTACATTTTGTTTAGTCAAAAGTGCTTTATACAACCATGAAGAGGAATATTTTCCTTTTCACTAGTGCGTCGCACGATTAAAATCCACTGTTAGTTTTGTGTTTGGAGAAATTCCTCCTATTCTTTGTAGAGTGGTTCCTGCAGTGGAAAGGGAGGGGTCAGGGGAAAAGGCCTTAAAAGCCCTCGGGAAACTTCTTGTAGTCACAGCGGTCCACATGATGTCGGTTCGTCATCGACGAACTTTCTGAAACATTCTGATGTGAAAAACTTTTCCAACATTTTTACTTAACTCGATTTTGAATGACCCAAAAATGAAAGTGGTGAAGGTGAGCAGAGCAAATAGAATGAGTGATGTCAGAGATTTTCATCCAGTCATTTGGATGTTTCCAAGCAAACCAGTCCGTCTCCCGATCCAGAGATCCAGAAGTTTGTTAAACCTAACTGTTCTGGTTCCCTGGTGTTTCTACCCCGATAAAACATGTATTATAGGAAGTACAGATTAGCTAGTAATTCAATTCAATTTTATTTGTATAGCCCAAAATCACAACAACAGTTGTCTCAATTAGGTTTGTACCGGTAATTGCAAAGTAAACATAAAAAGATCAGGAATACATAGAATTCAATAGGAAAATACTAAACTGAACTAACTAAACTAAACTGGACATCCCTGCCCTTAGACCCTCCTTCGCGGTAAGGAAAAATTCCTAAAAAAAAAGGATTCCTCAGGGGTGAAGGAGGGATCCTCCCCCAGGACAGACAGGCGATGTACCAGAACTCTTAGAAAGAATTAACTTATCTAACTCTACAACTACATATTTAAAGTCCAGCAGATAAACGTCATCTAGATGTACCAGCAAGTCACAGTAAAACAATGTGCAAAAACTTATAAAAAAGGGTTTTGTGTAGTTCTTCAACAATTTATTGACAAAAATGTTAGGAAATAAAGTGTCCTTTTATTTTAGACCTATTTTATTTCATACTCTTCTTTTTTTTTGTAGTTTTTTTGTTGGCTTCATTTTCTCCCTCGGAAGATTATTGCAAATTCAACAACAACCACATCTGGTTTTTGGTTGATCTGCTCATAAGAAAAGACGATGAGAAAAAGTGCAGCTTTTGCAGGAGTTATCCAAATAGTTGGCATTTGCTTTGCTGCGTGATTCAAGAGAAAGGTGTGGGTGGAAAAGGAGCTGCTTGTTGTTTGAGAGACGTTTGGGAGTAATGAAGGTGGGGGAGGTGGCAGGGTCAGAAAGAAACCATGGAAATGCAGATTGCCTCTTTTTAAAGCTTTTGCCAGGCGAGACTTTGATGTGAAATGAAATAAAGTAATACAAGCTAAACTTTCATCAAACCTCCCTTCCCTCCTCCAGCATTCATCCCCTACTGCTTTATCCATCCTTCTCCCTCGCTGTTTCCCCCTCAGCTCACTAAACAGACCACTGAGGGCAACGAAGTGTGAGCTTTAACTATGTTTTTGCTCTCCCCACTATTTTCTTTTCACCTTTTTTTCTCTTTTTGCCTAAACATTTCTTTGCAGGTTTTAAACAGCAAGCAGTTCATATCTTTATTGCTTTTTTTCTCCATAGTTTCTTTATAGAGAAGAATTTTTTTTGCATGACCAAGATTTAATTTTTTGCTTTACGGTAATATGCAGAAGAAGTGGACTGAAATCTTTAAACTTTTACATTTTTATTGGTAAAGACCAATTGTACAAAAAGAACCAAAACTGTCTGTAAATTTGAACTCAACTGATTTCCTGGGTGAGTGTGTCTCTTGGGGTAGATACATATTATTTTAGTGGACTCCCCCTGTGCAGTTCACCCAGAGAATTTTCTTTACATCACAAATTAGCTCTTCATGTTTTTTTCATCCGCTCCTGATTCACAATAATATTAATTAAGAAAAACTCATCCAGGCCATTTTAAGCTTACTTTTTCTTAATATATTAGATCTACTCTTTATAGGATCTGTGACATTGACTCAATGTAGAACTGAACATTTTTTTCAGCTTTTTTGTTCATTGCAGTTCGATCACACTGTAAAGACAAATTTTTAAGAGAGTAAAAAGTCCCTTCTTCCAAGAAAAGTGTCTTATTTTTGTCTTGCAAAAAAAAAAAATCTAATCAAGAAAGTTTTTCAATAGAAAAGTAGTCTTGGTTTGAGAAAACATGTTTTAGTGATTAGAATCTTTGTCCTAAAATAAGAATTCCTGATAAGATCATTTTTGTATCCCATTGGCAGATTTTTTTGATTATTTAAAGAAAATCTGCCAATGGCGTACCGATTTCTGATTTATTTATAAAGGGCCTGTTTGTGCAGGGAAGGACTTGAGGCAACAGTGACCCAAATGAAAGAGGCTGACCAACCAACCCTGACCATGGAGCTCAAATAAAACCCATCTGAATGTAAAACCTGGAATGGTGGCGGGATATTCACACCTTTAACCTTCTTTTTGATTTACAATCCCCTTTTCTCCCAAACTTTGTCACTCCCCGGCCTTCATCTTTGCCATAAATGGGATGAATTCAAAGAAAACCACAAGCAGACTCACAAGAGAAAGCAAGAATAGGGATCTTTTAGGTGGTCTGGAAAATGCAAAAAAGGGACATAGAAGAAAAGCAGATTGAATTGTGGGGCATGAAGAAAATGGTTGGCTAATTAAATCTTTATACCGCCTTTCTAAGGAGAACCTAATCTGGTGGTGAGTGGGAGTTGGCCTCTCTTGCTATTAAAAAAAAGCCCTTTTCTTGTTTCATGTGTTCTGTTTTGCAGCCCACTTTGGATTTTCTTGACCGTCGGTGATTTTTTTTTCCTCGTGTGGTTGGTGGAAGATTGGGAGCGAGTTGGAGAATGCCAAGCCTCATTACTGGAATGAGCTCTGAGCAAAGATGTCAGGGGAGAAAGTAAAAAAAAAGGGGGGGGGGTCTTCTCTCTGCGATTTAAAAATGTGAGGCTTTAGGAAGGAGCTTTATCTTACATTCAAAGTATGAATACAGTGGATCTCAGGAAGTGAATGAAGGGGTGGTATAACAAAACAGGGAAATGAACGGTGCTGTAAAAGAAGCAGCGAGTGGTCCTGCCGTGCAGAAGAGACATAATGAGAGCAAGCTTTTGTCTCCGAGTTGATGGAAAACCAGAGGGGGTGGGGGTGGGGGGGTAGCAATGATCTGAGATCAGATGTTTCCTCCAGATAGCATGCAGCCAAGAAGATCACTTCCAGACGCAGACTGGGATTTTGTCGGCGGTAAGGTCAGAGGTCGATGTCCACCCTTCCTGACCTCCGGCCTCCAGATCCTGAAGATTTCTGCTCCACCTCTTGCTTCACTCTTTTGGCAGGAGTATCTGAGTCTGTCAGACAAACACGGACGACGTTTGTTGGCCTGCGTGATGAAACCAGCTGGATGCCATTGAACTGTGGTTATGAGAAATTTATTGGCATTTTAAGGCATGGAAAAGGGTTGTCATCACCCGTGCTCATGTGGTCTTCACACCTTCCCACCTTAACCCTGTAGCACCACGCTGAAGCAAAGCGTGGTGCTACAGGGAGTTTAGATCTGAGACCAAATTTAGGGTCAAAGCACCGGTCCTGATGTGAATCTTCTTAGGAATGCAGATGAAAATATTCAGGTGAAGTCTGACTTCATCTGCTCCGATTGGTCAACTGATAAGATTGTATTTGTTGCTGAATACTATTATGTAATTACCACACCCTGTACAGTAGCCCTTATATGATGAATGTTTGGAATTTACTTTAGTTGTGTGATGTTGTTACTGACCATTCACTGTAACTTTACCAAAAATTCTTATGTTAGCATTGCTTGAAAAACTACTTTTCTGTTGAGACATTTTTATAACAAGTATCACTGCTCTAGGTGTTACAATAACATTTCTGCAACAAACAGGAATATGTTCCATTACAATAATAATAGATGTTCTAAGGCTGTAAAAGTCCTCACTACACACTTTATACACTTTTCTCTCTTTATAGAAAACCATAGAAAAACGGTTCAGTATTATAGACTGAAACCTAAGATTTGCTTGTGCGATGGAAAGATTCATGTCACGGAGGAGGCGGATTGACGATGATCTACAGCCATTCAGAATACAAGGGGCTGTTCAAAAGAACGCATGAAAAATTGCATTAGACAGCAAAGTGTGAACAGCATTATAGCGAGGGACTACTGTATTTTTGATCAAGCATAAAAAAGCTGCATGAAAAAATCCCAAAACACCAAAGTTTTTGGCTAACTTTGGTTTATGTTTACCACTTAACCTAATTCATGTAATCTGTGTCAAAGCAAAGTTTTTGTTGCTGTTTTGGACCAGTTTGATCCCATTGGAAATACAAATCACACTATAAATAGAACAAACGTCCAAGATCTTTCAATTGTAAAGTTGATTTTGAAACTCCTGATTAAGAGTGTTTGGCTAATTGAAAAACAAAACAAAACAGAAAACAGTCTATAACCAGTCTGCAGTACCTCAGGTGCAGCAATTTATTACTTACAGGCCCGTGGTTTGGGGGTGAGTGCAGCACTGGGGAAAAACTGTTTTCAAATCAAATCAATCTTTATTCAAAGCATGTTTCAAGTGCTGTACATCAAAATAAATCATGTAAAACTAGCAAAATAAAGGTCACAAGCGCACTCATACACAAAAAACCCTCAACTCCCTCAGAACCCTTTAACTGATGAAGGTAAACATGGATTTTTATTTTTTTTGCACAAATGAAAAGAAAATGCCGTCCTACAGTGCAGGTTTTGGTCAGGCTGAAAATGTCTGCCTTATTCTCCATTTCATTGTATTTTTTTCTTTGGCCTATCACTATACTTTATGGACCTCTGCTCTTTTTCTCACACGTGTTTTCTTAATGTTTACACCTGTCTTTGTGTGAGCAGACATTGTAGCTGCTCAACACATGCAATTTATTTTTGGGCATGGCGTTTCCGATTTCAAAAAACAAAGGTACTACGAACTGTGGCTGCTGCTTCACTGGGCTCAACAAGCTACAAAAGCTCCAGTTACAACAAAATATACCCAAAGGTTTAATTGTATAATTACAATACCTTTTAAACAATACCAAAGCGTAAACATTTGTTTAGATTATTTTCTGAAACTTAAAAATTAAGCTGATTTTTTTTTGATCATTCTGTTGTGAATGTTTTTTGTTTTTACAACTTTTCGCTTTCAGTCCTAACATCCAGGTTATCGGGCGATTCCTGCTCAGTTACCTGTGAACTGAAATAGGTCACACAGATTTTCAAAAAAGCATGAAAAGCTCAGCTGCAGAGCTTATTGAAACACTCCAGAAAGCATAACGAGAAAACAAACAGACAGGTAGAGGGGGAAGGGAAGAGTTAAGTCCATTTCCTGAGTATAAATTAAAAGAGTCTTGTAATCACATTGCAGGAATGCAGTTAGTGTACACTGTTAAACACTCCCTAAGCCCTGGCTCCACTTCACTCTCCCAGCACTGCACACAAAAGAGCCTTTGTTCTCTCTGCTCTTGAAAAGCAGTGCTCAGTCACCCCCCCCCCCCCCCCCTGCTGCTGTTTCTGTCATTTGCTCCTCTTCTGCCCCTATCTGTTTCTTTCATTCACAGACTTGTTTTTAGACGTTTACCTATCCTCCCACCCTGTTTCTGTAGATCCTGCGTCTGCCTTCGGATGACTTTTGGCTACCATACCCGAGCTGGAGGGAGGTGGTGGGGGGAAAGAGAACGTGTGTGTCTGATCCCAGCAAAAAAAGAAAAAAAAAAAAAAAAGCATAAACTCTGTCACAACAATCATCACATCTTTGGGATAAGACGCGGGTTTAGGCCTGAACAAATCCACGTTTCCCTCTGAATTGATAAATCTCTCAAAGCACACGTTCCCGAGGAATTACCGGCAGCCTGTTTTGGGTAACGGCACAGATACGGTAAAAAACTGGAATAGGTTGTAAAAGATGACAAGAGATTGAATCTAAAACTTATTTCCATTTCAGTGTTCTTTTCTGGTACCTGACTGAAAAGTTTTAAGAGTCAAAGTGTTTCTCAAACTGTCAGCTAGCAACCGTGCACACACCTGGGAGAGCGCAGGCCCTCAGGCGCGCAAGTCAGGTCATACGTGACAATTACGAAATCTCCCAGTCTAAACACATTTCCCTATGAGAAGGCCGAGCAGACTCCTCCCCCCCAAAAACTTTGTGGCCTTTACCTGTTGATTGATCCTTCTATTATTTCAAAACATAAAGAGGAGATGCTGACGTGTTGCTGCAGCTTTTGGAATAACTCCAAAAAGGGGACTCATTTATAGTAACATGTTTTGTCTAAAATACCTAATTGGAATTTTTTTTTTGTAAAAAAAAAAAAAATTGAAATTTGACTTTTTTCTTTTTTCACACTTTCTCAAAAAAGTCCACAAACAAATGTTTATTGTGGATGTTGAAGTGTCAAAAGTGCTTCGATGGTACAGCTGTCGAAGCCGGATTGATGGTTATCAATCGTGCGTAATACAGGTTTTCCTCGCTCTTTTGTTTGACGTCTTCTGAGTTGCAAGAAAAGAAAAGATGTCAGTTTCCAGAAAAGCTACTGACACAAACTTGGCAACACAAGCATTGAACTTGATTGTATCTGTGAACGTTGTGAGAGATTCTTCTGTTGGGCAAAAAAAAAAAAAAAAAAAAAAATACAAGACACACACCCTGCTAAACACGACAATACCAAACTTGGTAAACAGAGTCTGTAATAATTAAATTCCTTTTTCTTGAGGTAAGCCAGGTGTTAATGTATTGATCACTGCTCTTTTTGAGACCATTGCAGTTAGAATACAGACTTATCTCCATGTACTTACAAATCCCATCCTGTTTGTGCAATGGCCAATAATGCGATTGTGGTGCTGTCTTTCATAAGCTTCAGCATGCCTGGTCCTGCCAGAGTATTGCCCGGCCACACTGTGAGGACCTGAGGCGTGAAGTGCAATCAGGTTCGTCAAGTCTTATCAAACCTGTCACGGTGTGTCTGATGTGAGCTAGCGTTTCACAATAACCTCCTGACAGATGAGCAATGCTGAGAAAGAGGTTCAACTCTGACTCCATATGATTATTGGCTCACTGTGGGAGATTTCTGTTCGCAGCTTCAATGACTAAGTCCTACGAAGAGCTCATTTTACTTTCAAATTTTAAAGAGCACGTGTGTGTAGTGCTTGTTTTCTTAAAAATAACTGCAGCTATTTGTAAGACAAGAAACCATGTGAAGTATCTGTCACGTTCAACTTTAACTGAACTTTTACAATGCAGATAAATCTGGATTCCCGCCTAAATTTATATGTTTATGCTGTTCAATTATAGTGGCAATACAGTAGTAAACGTTCTAATTTTGTTTTATTTTGGTTGGACTTTATAACTAAATGTACTTCTGACAATCAGTTGGGTCAAACTCCCGCTTTGACAGTCATTGTGTCCTTGGTGACTTGTGTGTGCCGTAGTGTGCCAACAACTGGTGTGCCAAATATGTTCTCTGCATTAAACCCATCCTTTCAGGGCGACATGACCTGGACCAGGACTATGGCCAACAACCTTTGGGTGGCTTAAACCCTCCCCAGTCTAATGCTTAATATTGAGTGTCAAGCAGGAAGCACTGAGCTTCAACTTTAGTCTTTGTTATGAACCGACTATTGAGAAACTTCTGGGTGGAAATGGGATGTTTGAACGTGAAGAATGGGCAAACCGAGGCATGCAGATGGCTGACAGGAAATATGAAGGTTGTAGGCCGCTTAGTGAGCCCATAGAGCGAAAAAGTTCATGGACATTCTTTTCTATGGTCATGCTGCGGCCGACAGGTTGTACCGAACACTCGCACACAAGGATTAGTAAGGGTAAAAAAATTTGTACGGATTGTGAAAGGGTGTCGTTGGTGCTGTTACGTGATACTAGAGTCCTAATAGCTTCCTATCATGTACCCACCCTATGTGTGTACAGTCATGTGGGGTCGGTAAGGGGCCAGTATTTTCACCTTACCAATAACTAGAGTGTGGTGTAAGGGTCCGCACAACAACATCTACCGTACGTCATAATGACCTTACGAATACTTCACGATACATTTACCACACGGACGATAATCGTGCTTAATAATCATGTTTTCATGACGGTCCTTAAGGTGGCAGTACAATCCACAAGGTAACTGCATGACTCATTTTGAGATAGGGCCCCTCCTCTCTACTACCCTCCACAGACCCAGACAACCCAAAAACCCGGAGAGGTCGTACAGGTCAACGCCCCCACAAAAACGTTTTCCCTTTACAACAGTTTGTCCAACAGAGAGAACTAAAGTACTTTCTTTCTTTGACAGTATAGAAATGGAGCACACAAAATTCAGCACACATAGGCTAACAATTCTTTTTAGCTTGGTAAACAGAAATAGACAAACGTCCCTCTTGGGTTAAAGTTGTCCGTGTTAATATGCCAACATGAATGCACCTAACACAGCCTGCAGACATAAAGATGCTAACATAACATGTTGTCTTGAATTGTGTCATGCTACACTTTTGGGACTACTTTTAGTGTGTTCTGAGTTTGACAGTTGTGCATTTTAGGATGCACACATGAAGGTAGCAAACACAGCATGTGAATATAAAAGAAGCTGAAATTAGATCTCAACAAGAATGTGGGTAAAAAGCATGTCAATGTGGGTTTTACTGACTCACACAGCTGAGAAGAGTTAGCCTGACATGTTTTTCCTTTCGGCTACCCCTTTTAGAAATAAAGCGTACCTAACGTCCTCATGTGGGCGCAGCTGATGTAGCATACCAGCTGCTAACTTTTCATTGTGTAATTTTTTCACTCCTATAGAATCTACCAGAACACATTTCTGCTAGAGCTCCAGGATTACATAACTTTGTTATTTCAATTCAACAGTCATTTTAACCCTTAACTGTAAATTCTGTACAGTTTTTTTAAAGAGTCAGAATGATCATTTTAACTTAGTTATTAAAAGGAAAAAGGTCAGGATGCATTTCCACTTTTTTGGCGAATGCCAAATGCTATCTGAATGAGTCAACAGTGTGAACGCAGCAACAAAAACAATGAAGGTGGTTTGTCCACTTTTTAAAAAAAGAAGATACCATGTGTCTCACAAGTCGGTAATCTTGTTGTGGTTGTGAGTAATTCTTTAAGTAATGGTCCTGATAAGAGAAGCACAACTCCAGAAAGCTCCTCTGTATGCTTAGGCTGCTTTGACCCAGTTTTCCCAGAAGCCCTAATGCAAATCACGTCCTCTGTGACTGCTACAATTTATTACATTCCTGTTCCAGCCAGGGAAATTTCAGGCTTGAGGTGTAGCAAAATCAACCCACAATCTCTTTTTCGAAATGCCCTGAATATTTTTTTAAGCTAATTTGAATCTTTAGGACCTAAAAAACTGTTTACTAGAGCTGAGAGTTAAAGAAGAAACAAACAGCACAAACTTTCATACAGACTTTTATACATTTATTTTTATGGCACACATACGATTTTATTTACCACTTAGAGCCATAGCAGGGTACAGTTTTATTTCTTTGCTTTATATTGAATGCATTCACCCTTTGTGTGGAACTATTCCAATAGAAATTAAACCATTTTTACAGTATTATACCCTGAAGTAACATCACAAATCTTGGCCACATGCAGCAACTCGTTTGGCCTTTCTAACAAATCAGTTTCACTCTGTGCAAACACACAATGACACACACATATACACTCGAGGCAGGAGAGTTCCCTGACTTCCCATCATGCTCCCATATGTTGGCCTGTAGCAGCCTGTCTGTAACCAAACCATCTTTATGGACCAAGAGAAATAGCTCAGGGTGTATATGCACCGCAGGCATGGCTGAGCCTATCCCAGCCTGTCTTTGATGGCAGCCACACAGATCAGACGAGTGAGAGGAGACACTAACATGAGGTGCTGTCGCGGAGAACACCCCACAGGCAGGTTTGAACCACAGGCACTTCCTTTTGGACAAATACACAACACAGAAAATCATCGTGTTTGGAACACTTTGGTGGATCCTCAACTCCCTACCAAAGGGCCTTATTTATGCTAAATCATCTTTTTGAGCTTTTAAGTGAATTATGGTGTTAATTCCTCACAAAAAACAACCCCAAAGTCGTATTTTCATCCATTTCACGCGAATGCAGGGTTTTAGAGTATTCCTCTAAAACCCTGCATTCTGACCACCAGCCCCACGAAAATGAGGGGCTTCTCACATTCATATGTGTGAAAGTGAGGAACAGCCCCTTCCAGGAAGAGTCTGCCCCGCCAGGCTAACGGTGATCGGCTAAATGCTTTAATATGGATACTGTGCACAAAAGTTTGGATGTTGTTTGTTTTCGTGGGCGAGACGCAGACACGCTGCTGAGGCCGGCTCTAGGATGACGTCATGAAATGGGCAGGACACACACTGAGTGAAAACCAGAAAATTAAATGCAAAAATAACTCATATTTGGTAAAAAAAAAGATTGTATTTTTGTGTGCCAAAGATAATAAATTATCATATATATAGATTACTCCGTCATATATAGATTACTTCATAACTTATTCATTAACTTTAATCTCAAGAGAAAAACCAAAACAGTTTTGTTAAATTGTTGTGCACATTGTGAAGGTCAGAGTGTGATGTGTGAAGCATGAAATGCAGTTTAAATGTGTTTTCACGTTACTGTTTACAGGCGTAGAAGGACGTGTCCAAATCTATCAATGTGCAAGAAATGTTTGAAACTTTGAAACGTTCTGAATAGCAGATCTAAAGTCTGTGTGAACGGGAACAGACATGAGCACAGACTGCAGAGCATTTGGAACGCACGTGCATCCTTTTGGACATCAAAATCAACCCTCTGTATTCCCAACAGAGAGGGGTCAAAGGTCATGGATGCAAATGGTTGAGCCTGATTTTTTTTTTTTAGTCTCCCCCAGGAGGAATGGACTCCGCATCTCAATTTATCAAGAGAATTACTGCAATTCTGTGGAATTGTGGGCTGACTGTGTTTTGTTGTTGGGAATGTGTGGCTGTGGAACGTGTGTGTGTGCGCGCGTCTCTAATGAAAGATAATAGCAGTTTTTAGTTTGGCAGCATGCTTGTGGGTGATTACACCTTTTGTGCGCCTGTTTGGGTGTGTGTGCATGAAGACAGAGCGAAATGGAAACGGAGAGGTCGGAGGGGTGATGAAGCGATCGTCTAATTGGAGGACGCCTCACTGTGTGCTTCGTGGGATTCCTCTTTCCCTGTGGCCTGAGATCTTCTGCAGACAGAGCACATCTGAGACTCTGCACATGTGATGGATTTCAACTGCCTGATTCAATTCTTGGCGGCCTGCCTGCCCAGCCGGCACGCAGTCAACCATATATCACTCAGAGAGCAAGAAAATAAAAAAATAAAAAGTAGAGCCACACATTTTCACCTTCATGTGGCTCTTTTGCAGCTTTGGTCCACTGTAGCGGCACATTTGTGTGTATTTGAGTGTGAGAGAAGGGTTGCAGAGCCTTCACACTCTCTGCCCCACAATGGCCCTCATTGTTCTGCGGCTATAATCGGAGCGGACATGGAACTTGGCCTGGAGAACAGGAGGTCTCTGGACACAGCTGCTCCAACTTAGACTCACACCAGATCCCAGACTGGAAAGCGAGCACATGGGGGGCTGCAGTGGGGCAGGGAGGCTGGGCGTAACACCTTTAAGTGCTGAGATGCTTTTAGTTTTATGTATAGATTTTTTTTCCTTTGTTTGGCAGGTATGGGAGCTCACCTGGACTCTGATGTGGACATAGCAACCTTTGGCAAGTCTTGACTTAAAAAAAAAGTGTTTTGAAATCCCACCAAAAGAAACACTTTCTGCTTTACTGAACCAATCTGTTAACAATATGTCCTGATCATCATCTTAAAGACCCATTCTGATCATTTTTAAGCTATTTTAAAAGCTTCCCTAGTGGTCTTTTAACTATAATTATGACGTTTTTAGCCAAAATAAGAAATCGCGTCGTTTTTTTTTAAACAAAGTTTCTGCAGAGCGGCAGTAGTTCATTATGTATTCACTTCTGAGTTCTAAGTGGGACTGTTGGCATGGAGTATCCCTGCCTCCTTTTCTGTCACCCAAAACTGAGAGATGTTTAAACTCTCTCCTGCTAGCTTACAGCCCCTCGCACCCACAACCTAAGATTACCAGTGCAACAAAAATGGCTGGCGACATTTGGGCTATCCAGCCGTACAGTTTTAAACAGATTCCAGCTCAGACGAGGAAAACAACGTCGTCTACAAGTAGATGGAGCAGAGCAGGGAGCCCAGCATTTTCTCGTCTGCTTGTGATTAACCAGGGTTTTGAATTAGAAAAATACTCAGAAAGGCAATTTTAAGCTTAATTTTCTTGTCCTCCATCATGAGAAAATCCCACTAGGACACATTAAAAACACGATTGTCATCAGAGTGTCTTTAATCTGTTCTCAGTGTCCTAAAGTCAGTGTTCTTGAAAAATTACTTCCGAAATTCAAAACAAGATGCAAGTTTGCCGAAACAACACTTTGTTTAACCTTTAAAATCTAAGTCAGGTGGGCCTAAAACCTCATTGTAACATCAAAATAGAAAGTTGTTGTTAGACGGAACAATCCTTTAAGCTCTTCATTCCATTCTTGCTCTGGGCTTAGCTAATCACTCCCACTTCAAGTCTGTGCCAATTTTTTTTCTGCCAAAACTAAAATGAAATGGGCATGCAGAGTAACTTTCAGATCAAAAAGAGAAAAAAACTGATCATTTCCGTTTAAATTCAAGCATCTACAGGGTTCTTGCACCAAAACACTCACATTGCTCTGCTGCTCTAGTTTTTTCGTTCTGAATATGAAACCAGCAGACATTCAAATGGTTCAATTGCCTAAAGTTTTGCTGCAGGTTTCACCGCAGCAGTGGAGGTTTTTGTTATTCTCTAACTTCCTTTATCACTGCTGTTTCCTGTTCCCTTTTGTTACACAAAAAGTACACTGACGTTCAAGTGATTAGGTCCTCTTTTTTTGGTGGAAAGTAAGATTATCGTGCATGAAATAAAAACTCGAGACTTTAGGGAGGCATTTGGCATAGGATTTGCAGGAAAAGGAAAATTTCAGTCTGCGTGTGGTGTGGATTCTCCCTGGCTTACGAGCCTGTACAAGCTGTTTGGCTCTGCACTGGGTTTGAGCGACTTGATGAAAGATTTAGCTTTCAGCAATAGCAAAAGAAGAAAAAAAGAAAACGGTGTGAAAAGAAGTGTGTCACTCTAACGACACCTCAACGCCTCCTCACCCAGTGCTTTTCCACTGTAATTCGGTCAGTGCAGCTCTTTTTAGGTGAGTGAAGCTTGAGTCCAGTCACCACACTGGTGCTGTCAAGATGGCTAATAAGCAAGTAAAAGAACGAGTTCCAGAAAATTAGCTTTCCCCTTTTTTAGAAGGAGTTTTTGTCTAAAGGCTTTCTTTTGGGAAAACATTTGGTGTTGAAATGCTTTACGGTTGATTTCTTGAGTTTGTTATTGAAAAGCGAGAAACTGTATCTCACTTTCAAGGTTGTCTGAGCTCCTTTGTTTGAGGCAAAAACGATAAAATGTTTTTCCTCGCATTAGCTCGCCCAGAACTGCACGACTGAATAGCTCCAATATAGCTCAGCATTTTATTCACTCCATATTGCTGTGGTGTCAGAGGCTGTAAGCTGGCAGGAGAGAGTGTAAACAGAGATCTCACAGCAATGTGAGCTTGACACTGTTTTTTTTTATTATTATTTTGGCTAAAAACGATATAATCATAATGAAAAGACCACTGGGAACAGTTTTACAATAGAGCACAAGATGATCGGAGTGGGACTCTATCCCCTAAAACAGTGGTCCCCAACCCCCGGGCTGCGGACCGGTACCGGTCCGTGGGTCATTTGGTACCGGCCCGCACAGAAAAAATAAAATAACTTATATGACTTCCGTTTTATTTATTTCGGAATCTGAAAGACGTTTTCCATCCATCCATCTTCCTCCGCTTATCCGGGACCGGGTCGGGGGGGCAGCAGTCTAAGCAGAGATGCCCAGACTTCCCTCGCCCCAGCCACTTCCTCCAGCTCCTCTGGGGGCACCCCGAAGCATTCCCAGGCCAGCCCGGGGCCTCCGCCCAGTGGGAAATGCCCGGAACACCTCTCCAGGGAGGCGTCCAGGACGCATCCGGACTAGATGCCCGAGCCACCTCAACTGGCTCTTTTTAAGGTGGAGGAGAAGCGGTTCTACTCTGAGCTCTCCCCGGGTGACCGAGCTTCTCACCCCACCGCTAAGGGAGCGCCCAGCGTCTGCTTTCCCTGTGCGTTCAGAACGTCTCCTGAAGAACTGAGGAACTGAGTCGCACGGAAACATCTGAAAATCGATTTGATTCTGTGATCTGTTTGTCTTGGCTGAGGCTTAAACTTTGTGTTTATGAGGAGAGCAGGGTTGTATTCTGGGAGTTATGTAAGATTTTAAAAAGGGTCCAGTCTGTCGAGGAGTGTTGATGTGAGAGTTGTGGGCCCCTTGGGTCAGGTGGCCTCTCACATAGCCTTCCATATGGTCCACATTTCCCCTCACCGCCGCCGCCCTTCGCCAAATTGCCAGGTAATGTATTGCTGCTCAGAACCATCTTTCTTTCCGTTACTGTTATTCTCCGCCGCGGCGTTGAACTGGTAGAGGTGAAAGTAGCTTAGGGATTTGGCATCTTGCCACAAAAAGGCCCCCCCAGAGCTGACACTTTATACACAGGCAGCTTTTCCTTGGGTTTTCATTTCAGGAGCGTCTCCTCTCTTTCTTCTCCCTTCGGCTGTGGAAGGTAAATCAAAGCTGAAGGTGATACTGGACACCTCATTGCCTCGGACTGTTGTTTCTGCACAGGGAGACATGCACTCTGCATCCATGCTCAGGTTGGGCCCTCCAACATCCATACTCCCGTGCTTTTGTGGAGGGAAGGGTGCAAAAGTATTTGTTCCTTCTCTTCTACAGCCTCCCTGCACAACAATTCAGCAGCAGACATGTGTTTGCTATAAACTGGAATGCACAGAATTGCGTTACGATCGTTTACACTTTGAACAAAGTTTAAAAAGAACCATTGTGCACCGTGTTTAATTATGCTTTCAAACTTCAATGCTTTAGCGATTTTCCACTGCTTTTGGACGGCCAATCCTAACTATAGCAGATCAACACGGGCCAATCACTCTAAGTGGGCTTTTTTTTTTTCCACAGAACTGAATGCCAAACCCAATTTGTTCTGCCTCACGGGCCAAGTTTCTCACAGCAGAGCATCCGAGCATGGGCTGCTGGAGCGGCTGCAGGCCTGACAGTAGCAACATTCAATGTCCTGCAGTGGAGCCAACGTCAGCGTCTGCTAAAAGAGCTCGGTTGCATAAGTGAGACTTTGGTTAGCCCTTCTGCTGAGTTGAGCTCTCTGGTGAAGGTCCAGATGTGACTCCATGAAGGTCGCTCTCTGCTCCCTATGTCGAGCCTGTTCTCTCTGTTCCACTATGCCAACCCCCCCATCACCACCATCTCTCTTTTCATCCTTGCAGCTGTAAGCACTCAGAGGAAAGCAGGGAGAGCAGGACTGAAAGCTTTATTAAAAATAAGCTAGAACCCCCCTCTTCAATTTCCCCTCAAAACAGTCCCAGCCCAACCCGCCTATGGTTCTCCAGCCCCTGTGTGATGTCTAAAGTAGGTCAAGAAGTCCTCCTCCATGTGGTCTCCTTGTCAGTCTGAGGTGGCTGACTAGACAGAGTGCAGCTCCAGGCACAAGAACGGGAAGTGAAGCCAGCCAGCAGACACTCTGAGAGGCTGCCCAAGTAAACAACCTTCCCCCCTTCAACACGCATGTTCAAACAAGTCCGTACCCTCATGAGCGTGTTTACATTCACCCACCTCCCCCCTGCACTAACTTTTTATTTGCATCTTCTCAAACCCAATTTTCTTCCGTCATTGTCCTGGTTTCTTTCAAGAAGTGAAAATGTTCAAATCCTCTTGGTAGAAGTGTTGGGTCGGCTGTTCCTATTTCATGTGTGCAAAGCACAGATTTGTACAGCTGTGTGCGCACCAGTGTGCAGCGTCATACCAGGATCACAAGCCAAAATAACAATTTCCAGCTCAAAGTGGTGGTCCGCTGCGTTTGCTCTTCAAACCCTCTTCAATGTGCAACTTTGTGTCGGAGAATTATGGTTGTGATGGTTTTCCAGCTGCTTGTGCGACTGTTTTTGGAGTGGCTGCGGGCCCAGGTGGGAAATCGGTTAAGTCTGTGATTTATAGAGAGCTGCTTTGTTCCTCATTGTACTTGGACGTTCCTCTGGGCTTCATCCAAACGTTGCGTTTCCCTGTCGGTTGTTATTCTGCATCTCTGACAACAATGATGCCCAGCTCTCGGGGAGGAAAACCCAAACAAATTTCCTCTAGAGAACAAATGGAAATCGGCCTAAAGCTGATGTGTAGGCGGTTTGGCGGTTTTTTGGTTTTTTTCTTGGTAAATGCAGTCCCAAACAAGTCAACTCTCTAATCACTCATCACTTTAATCCTTCAAGCAGCATTCATGTGCTGCTTAAAGGATCAAGTGTTTTCAGGTAATGTAATTAATAGCAGTTGCCAGAACAACTGCGGTGAAATTTGAGTCTTTACGGTCAGGACAGCAGTTTCACAGATTATTTGAAAAAACAAATGAAAATCTCTCTTTTGACAAAAGAAAAGAGTTCAAAGATTTACTAACATCTGGATTTATGGCGCTTTTTTAAACTCTTAAGAGACTCCAGCACAAATCATCTTTGTGAGATGGGACAAACCGTGCTTTGTTGCACAAAAACGTGTAAAAAATGCTGAAAAATGCATTCTTTACTCCCAAATGACTCAGAACACTTAAAAAGAAAATGTATCTGTCATTCCAAGACATGAGACAAACCAAAGTTCATTGTTTATAAAGATGGCATCCACATAAAATTGATGCAATTCAATTTTATTTGTATAGCCCAAATTCACAACAACAGTCGTCTCGATGGGCTTCGTATCGGTAATTGAAAAAGTGAAACATGAACTCAAAAGGATCATGAATACATAGAGTTCAATAGGAAAATACTAAAATGAACTATCAAACTGACTAAGGTATACTGGCATCCCTGCCCTTAGACCCCCTGTTTTCGTCTTTTGTTTGTCTTTAAATCAACTCTGGAGTTTGAAAGGTTGCTGGATAAAAACATATAAATATGACAAGAAACAGATGCAGTTGTGTCAATCTAAACCTACAAAGTAGTTTTGACAACAGGTTTTCATATACGTGAATGCAGAGGTAGGTGGTAGCAAATTTACTCAGTTTTATTGACTTAAGTCTAAGTATCTTTTTGGTTAAAATGTCTTCAAAGTTTTTTTTTTTTTGCACTATGGAGTTTGTAAGATGATAAACCAGTACTTTTACTCAGTGACTGTATTTGTCTATCAGTATTAGGAGTTAGGAGATAAAAGCATTAAAAGGTAAACATTAGAATGGTCAGTGTGAAATCACTCAGCTTTGATTTGATGTGTGTGAGTGTGTGTGTGTGTGTGTGGGGGGGGGGGGGGGGGGGTGATGAAATCTCAAATAGACATGATAGTTGTTGTTTGTAATTGTTTGTAATTCTACGCCCACATGTGTTTTTAGCTCATTAATTATAGGCTCAAAGACTGGAAACAAAAGAAAGTTTCTTTTTTTTTGTTAATTCTAAATTTTTGTGTGGGATTCTGTATAATAGACTACAAATCACACAAGTAGTGGAGTATTTTTGTCAGCAGTTACCTTTTTACTCTTATTCAAGTTATTATTTGAACTAGGACTTTTACTTCTACTG
Organism: Oryzias latipes; assembly: GCF_053564925.1. Taxonomy (NCBI): domain Eukaryota; kingdom Metazoa; phylum Chordata; class Actinopteri; order Beloniformes; family Adrianichthyidae; genus Oryzias; species Oryzias latipes. The sequence goes on from NC_136258.1 coordinate 26,116,328, forward strand.
CACGTGGAAACCAGAAAATCCCTCTTTAATGTTTTTAAACACTCTGAGACAGAATTAGATGCTACTTCTTGTTGCTGCTTCTTCTAGTTGTTCCTTCTTGTTGGTCCTTCTTATTGTTGCTGCTTTTGTTGCTTCTTCTTGTTGCAAATTTCGGTTGCCGGTTCTTGTTGTTTCTTGCTGTTTCTTGTTTTTGCTGTTTTCGTTTTCTGCTTTTTGCTGCTTCCTCTAGTTGCTTCTTGATGTTGCATCTCATTGGTCCTCCTTGTTTCTGGTTGTTGGTGTTTTTTGTTGCCGCTTCTTCTTTCTCTCTTCACTGGGATGTCCTCTTCAAAAAATCCACATGGATGATTCTGGTTTATCAGCATGCAAAATGTCCTAAACAAGCCTTGAAATGAAGATATTGTATCTATTCAGAGTTCTGTCTGCCTTTTACTTGTCTCACGTGCACATGAATATTTTCTTAAGAAGATAGGTTAACACATTTCTATGTTGTGACGACTTACAACAGCCTTGAAGCAAAGTTTCTGCTCCTGCCGGTCGGGTTAATTTACTTGCAAACATCTGATCATCTTCTGTTTTTGTTACGTTTTGCTTTTAGTGTTGTTTGGAAATGGCCAAAAAGTTCCTACACTGTATTTAGTTGCGAAACTAGGCTTTGAGCCAACCAGTCAGTCAATGCACATGCCAACGACCAGGGAAGGTCAGCACTTCGATGAAGATTCTCATTCATCCAGGAGACACTGTCTTGAAGTTGAGTCATATCATCTAATTTATGGGCAAAAATAAACAATCATAGCTGATGTTTTCGTAGCAGAAAATGCAATGTAACCAGGTCAGGCTATGGTCTATCTGAGCTGGAACCTGCCTCCTGACTTTGGATTTCTGTGACACCAAGACGAAGCAGGTTTAAAAAACTGTAAAAGGAAGAAACTGCTCCAACTTTGGCTCATCTTCACATCCGCCTGCTTCACCTCACCCCATCTGCTAGAGGCGTAGTATGGGTTTTTTCTCCTTGTTTTTATTTTTCAAAAATATTTGCATATGAATTCAAATAGATGGAACATTGTGATCGAGATGTTATTCTGTTACATATTTCGTAAAGGGAACACAGACTTGGGAGGAGTCCCTTAGTTGAAAACCTGCCTCAATGATATCAGTTAGACAGCAATATTCATCTAAGGTTAGGTAACATTAGATAACAGTCATACAGAGGTCAAACCTGAACAAGTAAGGCAGTATAGGAACAAAAACCAGTTGATCCGATCCTAACAAAGACGTTTTTAGATATCGGAATTAAGGCTTAAAACGTTTGCTTTTTAAAAAAAAGTGTATTTGGATTTGTCCCTCGCTCTTTTTAAACCAGTCACTGAGGTCTACATTTTCATTTTTTGTGTCTTCGTACCTCCAGATTCTCGTCTTGGACCCAGTTTACAAAGAAGCTCCAGACAAAAGTGGTTCACTGACAATGTTGTTGCAGGGCCTGACAGGGCCATTACTCAGAGGCTTTTGTGAACATTTATGCGTTAATCCTTTTTTCCTCTCTACCTGCTGGAGTGCGTGCCGCAGCAGGTTAGCAGGTGAGGCTGGAGGGGTTGAGAGCAGGACGGGAGCGAGCTTGACAGGTTTTCAGGTCGGGCCTTATCTCGAAGGAGGAGTTGCCTGGAGAAATCTGAGCAACAGTCAGACACCAAACAATCAGAGTTGTGCTTCTACAGCTAAATTCATCAATCATTAAAGCCCCCGGGTACACACTGCCTGGGGGCTTTTGAATAAGTGTGTTAAAGCTACAAATGAGCACATGTGTAGTCACCCTTCCAGTGTGCCGGGGTGTGTGTGTTTGTGTACGTGTTCCAGTGTGTGCTCTTTCCTTGTGAGTGGGTGTGAGATCTGTGGTTTCTCACAGTCATCTCTTATCATCTCTCTGAGCCTCAGCCAGCAGATCATTGTGAAATCCACGCACACACTAAGGAAAGAGGCAGAGATACAGAGTTCACTTTTAACTATTCCCTGACCTCCCAAGGCCACATATCTGAAGGCTGTTTGCAGCACAAACAGAAAGACGATACATGAATGCTTGTATTAGCAGGATTGGCGACTTCAGTCCAGAAAGGTTTATTTCTCATGGTCTGTTTTTTATGCTGTTGCTGTTTTCAGCCTGTGTTGCCCTGAAGCTGCTTATCTCTTCACTATTTCATAATTTTCCTTTTGCTTTAAAGCATCGTGTGACTGCTTTGAGTGTGAGATTGCAGATACCAGATGGGCATCTGAGCACAGCGTGGATTTGGCCTCGGTACAAGGCAGAGCGAGGTCTTCCTGTAAAATGATCACTGATGTCACCGGCTCTCCGCCTTCAGCTCTATTAAGCGGAGACTCACTCAGATTAGTGAGTTTATCACGGTCCAGAGCCTTTCTGGGGGTGGTTCTGGTGTGGGAGTTTGTTTATTTCTCAGTGTTTCTGTCTGTGAGTGCTGAGGTCACATTGAGCGCCGCAGAGAAACTGAAAACTGCTCTTGAGAAATCAGAATGAGTCGTTTTTACAGGAAACAGATGCTACGAATCAAAACTGAGCATCCAGTGTGAGGGAATGTGCTAATTTTAGCCTTTTCATCCCTTAGAAAAAAGTAGTCCATGTAAGTGTACTACAAGTATACTTAGTCTATACTAAAAGTGAGGCGGCATACTTTTTATGGCCTGCAGCAGAAGTCACTGACTGCAAGGACCATATTGTTTATCGACGTTTAAAGAATTTCTTTGTCTTAAAGTGAAAATTTGATGCCCAACATTTGTACACAAGCAGTACCCGGCAAATATTAATCTTGGGCATCGTGAACCCCCCCTCCCCCACAGGCGATGACATCACAGCAAGCAATACCATAAAACACCGTTGACCTTTGACCCTGGGAAGAGTTTAGTGTCGACAACAAACGAAAAGTCGCAGAAAATATTGCTGACTCAGCTAAAAGATAAAATTCAGAAAAAATATTTTTATAATCCACTAACAAAACTAACCAGCACTTGTTGGGGATATCCAAAGGAAGTTTTGATGGACTTATAACCTACCAGTCATGTATCGTCTTTCTGGCCATTTTGTGGTAAAGTGCAGGATTTGGCTATTTTCACGTTTTTCCACAGTATGGGGGGAAAAACTTTTGTACCAGCAATTTTTCACTAAATTTCACACACATGCTTAAATTTACAACCCCCCCTGGAGTTATGTTGACCTTTGACCTTGGAAAAGAAGCAGCCATCTTGAATTAAAAAAAACACTTAAAGTAAACAGCTACTCATTCTAGAGATTTTCAATCGATCGATTCCTAACTTCTCGGGCATGATTAGGAAGCAATTGGGGTAGAAATATTGCAATAAGAAGTCGTAGGTTTTGAACGGTGTGCACGTGACAAGCTCGCAGAAGTGGCGTTCTACTCTTACTCGCACATTTTTTGACAGAATACTGTGAAAAGTTAATGCATGCAGGATGTGAACATATTAGGAAAGTGGGCGTGGCTAGTAAAAAAAAACCCCTCTGTTGCTAAGGAAATCTAAAATTGACTTTTGCCGATTCTTCTGGAATTTACAAAGATCTGTTCGGTATCCTCAGGCAACCAAAATATAAAATGGTTGCTATGGAGATAAAACCAACATAAAGGCCGCCATTTTGAAAAATGCATGCTGCTCTGACTAACCTGACAATCTTAAGACATTGAGCAACTACAGGATAAAAGAAAATTGAGTCTGCTACAGGCCGGTCCGCGAAATATTGTCTAATATCAAAATGGTCCTGACCTACAGTTTACTTGCCATACTTATACTCAAGTATACTTTTAATAACATAAATTTCAAGAGTACTACTTTTTGCTCATGGATGGTTCACCTCTTAAATATGAATTCCAGTTTTTTTCTCCAGTAAATCACAATGAAAACGATTTATTTCCACCGCTCATGTTTATAGCAGCTGATCTGAGTTGTGGAGTCAGCAACTTCACTCTTTTTTCCTGCGGGGCGGGGTTCTTTTGTTACAATCTTGTGCAACCCATTTCCCAGGTAAAACAAATCCCTCACAGCCTAAAGCCAGATTAAGCAAAAAAAAAAAACTGCATTAAGCTTTTCTTATCTAAATCTGTAATGACATTTCATTCCATGTGCGATCTGGACCGGCATTATAGGCATGCTGGGCTGCAACTGTCAGCAACACATTTCCAACATATCTAAAAACCTTTGTGGGAGTTCTGTGCTTTGTTATGTAAGTCTGCGGGACTCATTCTTGTTTTGCTGTCATTTGAATAAAACCACAAATACGCACTAAATTGAAATAAAAAGTTGTTGGGGGTGTGTCAAATCCTTCTAGCATTGAGTTCTCACACGTCAAAAAATGTTTGATGACCGTGTGAAAAAAAAGTTGGCAAACCGTGACTTTTTCAAAAACAAGGACAGTTCCTGACATTTTCTGCTGACACCGTCAAAAACTTCAAGTCCTGACATTCTTACTTTTGTAAACAAGCAGTCATTAGTACAACTAGAAACTGACAGTTGTTTTGCAAACTGTGCAACCATTGCAGGCGTCATGTATCGACAGAAATGCAAATTTATGGTTAGTTGTGGACACCAACAATTAGTGCACCAGAGACATGCGTCAAACTCATAAAATATTTATAATATTTAACCAGCATTCATAAATTTATCTGTAATTCCGATGATGATCCTGTTTTGGGTGTTTTTAACGTGTTCTTGTGGCATTTTTCTGATGATGGAGGACATATTTACAGAAAATTAGGCTTAAATTTACCTTTCTGAGTATTTCTTTATTTAAAATGTTGTGAATCAGAAGCAGACAAAAAAAATGCAGTCTTAAAAAAAAGCATGCTTGTGACGTAGACAATTCACTGGGTGGGCCCCAAGGTCCCTGCTCCACTCCATTCTGACGCTTCCACTTGGAGACGACTAGATCCATGTACATCTGGTCTGAGCTGGCACCTGGCTCTAAACTGTACGCCCGGAAAGGTCCAATACTGCTTCCAATTTTTGTTGCACCGACAAGTTTAGGTCGGAGTTGTAAGCGGCTGTTAGCTTGCGGGAGACCTGGATGACAGGAAGTGGGGGAAGGCTCACTCGCCGCAAACAGTCCTGCCTGCAACTCAGAGGCGAATTTCTAATAAACTATAGGCGCTCTGCAGAAACTTTGTCACCTTGAATGGAAAATCACTAAAGAATATTTTTTAATTGGAAAAAAAAGTATATATTTAAGGCGTTAACTTTGTGAAGAAACAGACAATCTATAAAAATTATTCACACACTCTTTTCTTTAGCATCTCTTTTCGTCCTAACTGCAGCAAAAAAATAAACTCTACCGGATCCAGCAATTCATAGTACAGATATAAAATAATGCCAAGTACATGTAAAAAAACTCTTATAAACCTTTACAGGTGCTGTATGGAGGCATCATCTCTGAACCATTTGATAATCTTTATGAGGATTTTTATTGTCTCTACCAAACAAAAGACAGTTTAGCTTTTATGAACCACTTCAGCTGCTCATGTTTTACAGTACAGGTTTATTATTAACAGTTCAGAGATGCCTTTGAGCTTTTACGGCTCAGACAAAAGGGGGTAGACCTGATCAAGTGTCAACAGACGAATATAAGAGCTTTTTTCCAATATTTACCTTCCTTTTTTGAACCAGTTCAGCCATGCAAATATAGAAATCTTGCTGTGGGTTCTGGCTGGAGGAAGTGATTAGCAACAGCTTTGTATTTGGGGGTCATGTGAAAAAAAAGGTTGGAAACCCCTGATTTAGATAATCAGGATCAACATTTGGCGTGCTTATAACCTGTCTGGTAGCCTGGGCTGCACTGCTGGCATCTTGATTTCATGAAAAAAAAATCCCTCAAATAAGCTCTAATGAAGCAGTCATAATGCAGAGTGGCCAGTCACTGTATAGCCTCCTCTTCTTCCTCCCTGCTCAAAGCCAAAATAGAACGAGTGGTCAACACTCATGAGAACCGAAGCAGAGGCTCTCATGGACCAGTGGACCAGAAACCCACAACAGTGTCAGGTTCAGGACGGCTTCTCCCATTGGCTAGTTCTCATCTGTCCACTGAGATGGTGATTCTTGTTGGAAATAAGTCAAATGTCAGTCAAAGAGCTTGCTGGCTTTGTGCTTGTTTTTCTGTCGCACCAAGGAGTGGAAGGGTGTGTTTCCATAACCTGTCTGACAGCCATCACCAGCACTCTCCTCGGAGGCTTCCTCGCCTCCCGGCTCCTCCGCTCAACACTAGAGTGTTTCTGTTTCTTTCTTTTACAGGTCAAGGGTTGCCACTTAGCCTAGAGGAAGGAAAGCACATGTGACTCTAGCTTTGGGCTAATGATCGTTACCTGGTAAGCAGCATTTTGTAGCCTTGGTCACCTAGTTTGAAAGCCTTGCGGAGCACAGATTAGACAGATTCAGGGAGTGTTTATGGCTTTGTCTTTGCTGATCTGCAGTCCTACATGGCTGTAGACCTAAAAGATAAAGCCGGCTGCTTGCAGAAGGCAATATTGTATGATTCACATCATGCAATATTAATTGGATTAATATTGCATTTAATATTGGATTAAAGTAGCATGATCATCAACGCTTGGACATGCCAGATGTTTCACCAATAACACGTTATAGTCCACAAATAGGAAAGCTGTGTGGTTTAAGTCCCAAACAATGAAACTACAGATAAGTATGATGTCATCTTTAATTGCAGACTTCATTGAAGGCGAAGTTATCAAAAAATCTGGGGTGTAACACTTTCTCTATCATTGTCCCTGTAATTTTTTTATATCCTGAAAGTAAACTTCCCCAACAGAGAAACACAACAGGCAACGGGTTGAAAATTGCCAGGAAGGGATTAGATGTGGGATGAGAAGGCCTCTTGTTAACACAAAATATATGCCGTATCCCTATAATTAGGCTAAGAATTGCAATATTTAGGAAAACAAGATGGTAACACCTTGCAACCTCCCCTGTGAGGCCACAGTGAAATCAGAGCAGCTGTGGGGAAAGAGTTTGCGGACCTGCAGGTAGGATGTTGTGGAAAGATGTCTATTAATTTGTGTTTATAAGAAAATTGAGTTTTGCTTTAACAGGAAAAGCCAGGATTTACACAACTTGGTGACTGATGGTGACCAGAGTATCCGAGTGGTGGGTCAGTTAAGTTCAGGCTTTAAGTCAATGACTCAGAAATGTCAAAAAAGCTTTTTTTTTTTACAAGGTATGCCTCTCGGAGAATGAAATGTAAAATTAATTCATGCTAAGACTAGAAGTCGTAAAAATACGACGAAACGGCATTAGAGCGTGGAATTGGAACCATGGACATATATTAACCAGACTGATATCTGTGATGTCACAATCAGGATTTTGAAATGAAGCCTCACCCTTAAGATAAGAACGACATATTTTACCTGCAGTCCCAACTGTGGAGCTGATTGCTAAAATGGTAAAGGGAAGCAGTTAATCCAAATTGTTGCAGTGATGGACACCTGCCAATCAAAAAGCATTCTCTCCTATTATGCTGATGAACAAAGCTGATAGCAGTGTTAGTGTGGTGGCTGCTATTTCACAATGTTCACAGTTTATTGTGTTTCCTGGTTTTGTTTTATACATAAGAACAGTGAAAAAAAAGAGTGCAAAACTAAATGCGCATTCTTGAACATGCATTAATTCAATAGTGTTCACGCAGCACAAGCAGGGAGGGGCTTTGTATTGTTTTTTCCTTTGCTACAGTTTACTATCGCAGGTCCACTCTATACAGTTTCAGAGACTTGGTGCAAAATGTCGTGGAAATACCGCAAATCTTGCTCCACATTTCTTTCACAGCTCTATTCCTTTATTTATTATTATTCAATTCCGGCCGGGCACAGACCGCAGTTATCAAACTTTTGCCACTTCCGTGAATTAAAAGTCCCTGATTAGTCAAAGTTCAACCTGGTTTAATTTTCAATATGCGTTTAATGGCTACACGATTGAGTCCACAAATGGTATTAAAAATGTGCATAGCTATGCATGAGGACAATAGTTTTAAACGCACAAGCCCAAAACACACATTTACACGTGTTTACATAGACTTTTTATTGAAAGCGGTCACTTGCAGATGCCATGGTGCAGAGGTGGAGTGGTTGACCTTTGTTTGGAGGATCACAAGGTTGGTTTTTGCCTTGTTGAAATGGCCTTGGGCAAGAGACTCAACCCCACATTGCTCCTGGTGGTTACAAGTTGGCACCAGTGTTTGGCAATGGAGCTCCCATTAGTGTGTGAGTGTGTGTGTGTGTGTGTGTGTGCATAGGTGAATGGGACTGTGACTGTAAAGCACTTTGTGCCCTGGTAAAGAAGTGCTACACAAATACACACTGTTTACCATTTATTTCATTTGCCATTTAATAAAATGCTAAGATTTTTTTAAATCTTGGTTTTTGTGTTGTTTCAATCAAATTCAAACAGAAATAGCTTTGGAATGACAAACACCAATGCCAGCTCCTTCCTGCTTTCTGTGCCCAACCAAGAAGATCCTGCTTCCTGCAGAAACCGGGTCTTGCTTTGGTGGAAGATCTTAAAAGCGGGTCTCTGTGCTTTGGCATGTGAGTCTGCAGCAGGTTGATTGTGCCTCTGTTTTCTTCAGACAAAGCTAGCTCTGAATACTCTGTAACCTAACCTGCACAGTCAACGCTGACCTCAGCCCTCGTTCGGTGATTAATTATCTCTTGCACAGCACCTGCAGACGCACACACAGACCCACACATGCACGCAGACGACACCGGTCTCAGCTGGGAGGGCAGATAAGGAACAGTTAGCACATCAGAACTATTTGCTCACCTCTTTCTCAAACAAGAAGGTAGACCTTCCTCTGATAACACCATTTCAAAGTCGTACATGCTGCCACACTCTCTTACCCAACAGGGCTGGTTAAAGGTGAATGGAGATTAGGCGCTGAGAGCACCGCCGTGCACTCACACACTCAGGGGAGGCAACGGATGAACCACAAAAGACACACATGTTGGAAAGTGACCTGTGGTGAAAAGGTGAAGGAGTAATGGAATTTGTTTTCCTTTCTCTTTTTTTGATTTTGAAGCACATCTCAAAAACAAGACGACCACCATCCATCCGCCACCTTCGCAGGTTCAGAAAGCCACTTCCTGATGCTTTGTGTCAAGGTGCCTTTTAGCGCAAACCACACAAACAGGAAACAGCCCTCTTTCGTGTGCTCCAAACCACACACGCTGACATCTTCAGTGCTCACCTGGTTCAGAGACATCTCTTTTCTTTGTACGCACAAGAGCAGCTCACAAACTCTAGCTGAATAACTCGTTTTAAGGGTGTGCCTGTATTGATTATGATATAAATGATTGATGCTGACAGAGATTTGTTCTTGTCACATCTGGAGATAATCTGCAGAAATTTGTAGCCGTAACAGCAAATATGTGCGACTCGTTTATCTCTTTCAATGAATCTATCAATGAAAATATAAGGAATGAAAAGAAACTTGCCAGCTACTCAATGAGAAGAAGTTTAAGTGAGTGGACGCCCAGCATCAGCAGCCGTGGATGCTTTCCAACAACCACACACTGAAATCATTTTTCTCTCTAACTCTTAAAACGTTCTTATGCTTCAAGTCTTTTCACAGTTGATTTGTTTTTTGTGTTATCAACCTAAAAGAAAACCTACGTTAAAGCAGGAAAAAAATGTGTTCAAAGGTTTTAAGGAAACACTTTATCTTAAAGGGAAAAGATTCACTTCAAATGTCTTTTCAACTCAGAAGCGCTCAGGTCTCCACAGGTCAGCTGTGACGAGTCAGCACCAAACGAGTGCAGGGAAGTCACTTCCTGTCCCAATTTCCTCCGGCAATCTGAGAGCGTGTAAGCAGGGACAGATGGAAGTTTCCAGAGAACGAGAAGCTCGAGTGCAAAGTAGAGGAAGCTGCAGCGTGTTGTTGCAGAAATCAAAGTGTTCTCTGCATGCTGTTGTGCTTTAATGGTCACTTATCTGGTAGGGGAGCACAGAATGGACCATTTTACTTAAAGTCACATGACATAGATCGGTATCCAATGCAAAGATCAGCTTAAACCTATGACCTCAGCAAAACACATTTTCCTTTTACTCACTTTTATTCTAGGAATCTGCACGGTTACAGCATCCACTGATCAATATTTTGGGCTTTGTGTAACCAAATTTGATTATTCTTAGGTCAATGACCCAGAGTAGCTCACCAATCAACTTCTATCTCAGTGAAACTCCCTTCAGCTCATCAAAAAAAATAAAAATAAAATAAAAGGGCCACTTCTGTGATGATATTCCAACAAAAGATGCCCCCCCAAACAAGAATCAAACATTAATTTTGCCCATTAACTGATTCACTACCGTAAATCTGAGCTCCAGAGAAAAAGAATAAGTTTAGATATTACGTTTTTTTATAGCAGGTCATTTGAATGTCTAACTTAAAAGTACACGTTGTGCATCGCTTGTCACAGAAACTCCAGAAACAGGTTTAACTTTTTCAAAAATACGGGGTTTATTGACTTAACTGCAATCAATACTTACAAAAGAAAAAAAAAAAAGGTTTTCCATAAGAAATTACTGTAGTGAAAACACATGGCTGGAACAAAACAAAAAAAATACATTCAACAGTTTTACTTTCTTTGTGTCAGACTGTTCACCTCCTCCAAAAAAACCACAGAGGGCAACAAGGAACAAGCGACATAAAAACTGTCCTCCATTATCAATATAAAAAGGCAAAAGTGCCTTAGCTACCTGGAATGTATTCGATGAGGCACTTCCACTGGTTAAGAGGCACATGGGGGGGGGGGGGCAAGCAAGCGCATCAAGCATCCAATCAAATTAAAAGAAAATTTATACTTTCCTCAACCCATTTGGTCAAAGCTATTGCTTGTAATAACGGACTAACATCTGAACATAACCAGTCCTCCAACTCACTGGACTGTCCTCAAACCACTGGATTTCTTTTTCTTAATTTGGCACCCCTTAAAACAAAACAAAAACAACCTCCAAACGGGGAACTTGGTTAAATTAACGTCATAACAGTGAGCAACTGTCGCTATCGGATCACTTTAAGGTCATGGGAATCGATCGAGCAAATCTAATAAAAAAAACAAAAAAGGTGGAATTGCAGTCCGATGAGGAGTAAAGAAAAATAAAGTACAATAAATATTAAAAAGAAACGCAAAACCACTTTTTTTCCATCTTTAAATAGTTTCATTTGACAAAAGTGTAGTTGCAGAACAAGTCATTGAAGTACAATATATTAAACTGTGAAAAAAAGAGAAAAAAAAAAGAAAGCTGACAAAAAACCGTCTTCACAATCTTTAGATTATTATGGAAGATCATAATTTAACATAAAAGAAAATATATTCTATTGTTCATTATCCAGATAAATACAAAAAACAAAAATTAACAAAAAAAATGCATATGATCACCAATAAATATGTTCTGATAAGTTAAATAAGCAGTGACACACAAACCTTCTGTCTGGAAAGTTTTTTTTTTTTTTCAAATAATAACCTTAATAAAAAATAATTAGAAAATAATGAAAGCAAAAGGGATGTAATGAATACAGAGAGCTCCTCTGAGCGAGGGGGGGTAAAGTAAAATAGCTTGGAGATCCGATCTTGTCGACACTTTTGGATGCAAACGGCATCATGGGAATGCTGAACTTCCCGGATCGAAGGCGAATGTGGAGAAGGTTGAATGTTTAGGGTTGATGAAGACTTCCTTCCCAAGTAAGAGAAAAAGCCAGTGACCAGCAACATGGGGGTGGGGGGCACAACCAACCTCCAGTTTAAAGTCCTTCTTGTACTCAGCCAGTTCAATTACATAAGGGCTTTAAAGGAAGAGGAGGGGCAAGTGAGGGAAAGAAAAAAAAAAAAAAGCAGTAGTCCATTCACCCTAAACATGCAGAAAACCGCCCCAGGCACTTTTTAACTATTTTTTTTTTTTAAAACCTATTCATATATTTTCAGGGTCTGTTATTTTTTTTTTTTGTTTTTTATTATATATCTCAGCTCAGTCTGTAAAAACGTCTGCCGTAGAGCTACATTAGTGAGCACCAACTAGCTAGCTCAGGATTTGAGGGTGGGTAAAGGAGGAGGGGGGGGGGGGGTCTGGTGCAATGCACCCCCCCCTTCCCAAGGCCACTTGTGCTGCTACACATTCAAGAATTGGTGGGGGGGGGGCACACAACAGAAAAAAGAAGGGACAAGTGGCACCTGGGAAAACAGTCAACGGTTGTTCATGATTTTCATTGTTCGGCTCTCTCTCCGGGTTTGGCACCACGACACGCCGGCCGCATCATCTGTGAGGGCTGATGTGCAGAATAAAGGAATTGGGGGGGGGGGGTGAAATGACAACTGGAGTTAAGAAAGTTCCCTTAAATGATTACCCAGAGTTTGAGTAAAGCAGGCCAGAGAAGCTTCATGGGGAGGGGGCAGAGGTAGAGGGGAGTGCCATGTTTTCTGCGATAAAGGCGACTTGCCAGGTGTAGGGGGGGGGGGGGGGGGGGTCTAGTCATCAGAGATGGAGAGGCGGCTGAAGATGGGAAGGCGGCGTGTGGTGTCGAGGGTTGGGGACTCCGAGCCGCTCAGGCTCCCCCCGGAGCTGCTCTGATAGCCTTCCTGGTCTGACAGGGAGTCTGGGGGGCTGGATGGAGACTCGAACATCTGAGGGGACATGGATCTGATGAAGAAGGATCTGCTTGTGGGGGAAGGAGGAGCAGGGGTGTTGGACTCCACAGCACCGGTGCTGAGGCTGGGTCCAAACAGGCTGGCCAGCTCCTGGCTGGAATAGGTGAAGGGGTTGCTGCTGGGCCAGTCTGGGACCTCATCGGGGAAGAAGATGGGCGGCGGGGTGACGGAGGTGGGGCTGTCCCGCAGGCCGGCTGAGCTGGAGAAACCGGCGAAGCTGTAGCTGTGCTGCAGGCGAGGCCTTTCCATCTTGTTGGAAGAGTTTAGGGGGGAGGACTGCTGTGGGGGTCCACGGCGCTCCTCTGCATTGTGGATGAAATGGCAGCGAGGCCCGTAGGGGCAGAACCCGATGGTGTGAAAGGTGCGGCAGAGCTCTGTCTTGTATTTGGGATGGCGGCTCAGGCTGCGGAGTTCGTGGATGCCGTGGGCAAACTGGCATTTGTCACCGTACTTGCAGGAGCCGTTCTCCTCGAAGGGCCTGCAGAGCTCTGTCTTGTAACGGCTGGAGTTGACCTGGCTGCCCCCGCAGGTGGGGCTGGCAGGGCACTTGTTGATGAGCCTTTCCCCCGTCTCTGAGAAGGAGCGGTCTCGCAGGCGGTTCTCCTTGTTGCTGCTGGCGTTGCCAACCCCTGAGATGAGCGAGGAGTGGTCCGCTGCCTTCAGGCTGTTCAGAAACTGGTTCTGGTTGAACTTTGTGCTGCTGACAGAGTGCCGCCGCTGGTACACGCTTCCCACCGAGGGAGATCCCACCGCCTTCCTGTCCAGCAGGACCCCGGTGGGACTGGAGAGGGGCACGTTGGTGCCAGTGCAAGGGACAGACATGGGGTGGGGGAGACTCAGGTTGTTGTTGTAGCTCATCAGCTTGTTGTTCTGCAAGAATAAACAACGCTGCATTAGAGAAAAACATGAATGCAGAAGCTGCAGGTTAGAAGCTCGGATGCAGGTCGATAGGCCAGCAGCTGGTTTGGCAGGTTGCCTCGGTTAGGAATGTGCGCCTGCTCAGTAAAAAGGAGAAGCAGCACACCAGAGCTCTGTGCTGCAGGGGCCATTGCATCATTTGAAAGTTAATGAAAGCATTCTCTGCTGCATGACAAGAGGAACCTGATCTGCGTTACAAAGCACGTGCAAAACCAGCGGAGATCACCGGTTAGCCGATTTACATAAATGCAACAGATCAGGGGGGGCAGAGCGGGAAAACGGCGGCGGTGAAATAAACGATCCGTGGCGTGTATGCAAAAAAAAAAAAAAAAGAAAAGCAGCAAAAACCCACGCGTAAACAGGTCCCCGCTAAGCAAACATCCAGGTTAACCCGATCACGTTAAATGCTTTCCAGGGGCTATAGCCAGGCCAGCGTGGTCAATTATTAGCAAAGCACAAAACCCCGCGTGAGACTTTAACTTTACGACTTTAACTTTTGTTTTACGGCCTTCAAAAAGTTAGCTGATGTGGCACATGTTGAAAAGCTGATTCAAACTCATGCTAGCTCTAGCTAAAAGCCCGCGAGGCATTTTACTTATCACACATTATGGAGAGGAGAACGTAAACGGACAGAATTAGAACGGGGGAAAAAGGAAGATTAAAGCCAAACACACGTAGGAAAGGGAATCGGAGTCCGCAAAAATGGCGGCTCCTCATTCCTCCACAGCGGCTAACAGGCTAACCAGCAAGAAAGAAGAGGAAGAGAAGAAAACTTTTAAAGTTTCCCAGCTACCTTGTTCATTACTTCGAAGTCGAAGAAGGGAGAAACCACAGCTGTGGTCATGGCTGCACAGATCAATTCAAAAAGGTAATATGCGAAGAAAAAAAAAAAAAAAGCCCAAACGACTGTTGTTTGGAAAGTTACGCAGCTGCGCAGAGCCTCTGGTTCGCTGCTCCCGTGTGTTTTTCGCAGACTCCCCCTCTGCGCGTCTCCGGCTCACATTTGCTTTTATAATCTCAAGCAGGAGGAGCCTGCAGCTCTCTTTAGGGCGTCAACTTTCAGAAACTTTTTTTTTTTACCCCCCTCCCTCTCCGCTGTGTTAGTGGATATTCAACAGGTTTTCATGTAAAGGAATCAAACCTTTAACAGAGCTCAGATTCTGGATTTCTCTCAAAGAAAGAGAGAACATTGAAGTCTGAAGACTTTCCTCCTGTTTTTCTTTTCTTTTCTGAGGTTGTTTACCAGGAAGCACAGGATTTGATCCAGGATCTGCTCCTCTGTAATTAATTTACTCCTAATTGCTGAACTCTTGTGGGACTTTCCATGTGTTTAAGCAGTTTTAACTCCTTCCCTGCTGCAGTTAAATAACCATTACTGACTTGTTTTTATTCCTGGTCTTCCCTTTTTTTTCCACAGTTTCTTTTCTTTTTTTTTTTTTTTTTGCAGCCCTAGCGTGTGATATAAAATCTCACAAGCTGCAAATCCATGACAGACCTTTGAAAATCCATGAGAGTGCAGCAGGCAGAGTTTGCCTCAGAACACAGGAGGCGGCAAAAAAGAAAAAAAAAGAAAAGAAAAGTTGGGGGAGCGTGTTGTTAACAAAAAAAAAAAAAAAAAAAGTTGGAGGAGGGGATGAGGAGGAGATTTATGGTGGACGTTTATTACTACACAGCACTGCCCCAGGGAGGTGAATGAGGCTGGTGGGGATAGAGGAGGCAGAACATTCCCTTTCCCCTTCCTCCTTTTTGCCTATCCAGGAGCCAAGCAGGAGGAGGTGGTGGGGGGAGAGCTTTGTCTCCCTGGAGGAGGCAGGGAAGCTTGTTTTTGCAAAGAAAGGAGAGTCCAACTAATGCAGCAAGAAAAGTAGATGAAACCTTTTTGGTTTTCAGCTGCTTTTGCAGGCAGGGAGGCGGGCAGGCAGGCAGGCAGGGCGTGTTTGAGTTTTACAACAAGCCGGGCCTTGTGGAGCCATCTCCCCCTGCAGTGTTTTCACAGACGACAGGCCGGGATGACACACTTGCTAGAAATCACGTCTGCAGTTCAAAGGCCTGGTAACTGATTGATCAGATGGATCATCTGAGGATCTGATAGAGTGTTTGAGGAATAAATACAGCAGGGGGAGAGGGGGAGTAGTCTTTATTTCCCAGGGAACACAAACACTTGGGAGCTTTCTGGAACCTTTATTACTACAAAAATCACCCTATTTCTAATGTGCAATAGTATGTTTTTATAATACTCTGTGTGCATTTTCTGCAGTTACATTCTCCTGCCAGTAGGATATTTCACTACCATGTAACCCTTGTGCTATCCTAGGCACTTTAACATTGGGGAGTTGGGTCATCTAGACCCACTAGACAGTGCGTTAAAACTTCTTTCTTCAATGATTTGTGATCTTCACTGGTGTCCATGGATTACATGAAATCTTTCCACCTTTATCCACCTTTGTCATGGTAGGGAGAACACGTCAATGTAAGGGTGGGGTCATCTAAGATAGCACAAGGGTTAAAACCCTCTCCAATCATAATCGTGTTTTGGACGTTTTTAACATGTTCTTGTAGCATTTTTCTCATGATGGAGGACACATTTAGGAGCAGACAAAAAAAATGCAGTTGGAAAAAGCTTGTATGTGTGACATAAAACCTACAACGGTAAGTCAGAAGCTCCAAGCTCTATTCTGATGCATCCGCTTGTAGACGACTGGATCCATGTACGTTTTCCATGTACGAGCTGGCATCTGCCTCGAAACACAGGAGTGTAAACAGATTGATGACGGAAAGTAGGGGCGGGCTCACTGTTGGTCCCACCCACCTACACTCAGAGGCAAATTTCTAATGAACTCCTGCTGCTCTGCAGAAACGATTTCCTAAAAATTGCACATTATTTATTTGGGCTAAAAATGGCATAATCATAATCAAAAGCCCACTGTGGCCGCTTTTACGACTGGAGTGGAGCTGCTGCTCAGGCTTGAACGTTGTCTTTTCCTCTTGCAAATGTGTTTCTGTGCTCAATTTTGTTCGACTCAGATGTTTCTCTAGGCTCAGGAAGAGGCACCTGTTTCCTGCCTGAATGAAAATATAAATGAAAAAAAAAAAAGCTAGTTTGTTCTCTTAAGGGATGAAGTCAGATGCACGCTTGCTTTTCACATGCAAGCAGTTAACCTCCTGAACGACTGCTGACATAACTTTGACACAGTGTGTTGCGACAGTTTGCCCCGTGACTTGTTGCTCTGCTGAGGTTGTGATTGCAGGAAAGAGCATCTGTGGACTTCCTCAGTAAATCTGCTTGAAGTGACAATTCTTTGTGACGCCACTGTGAAGCATAGTTCAAAAGATGGAAGTTAGGGAAAGTTTCCTCCCGAAAGGTCGACGTTTTCAGTCCCTTTGTTTGTTCATACATATTTGGAAATGTTGTACGACACCCAAAAGTTCTTTAAAACCTTGTGTTTTTATTGGTCCCATTCCCCTGCTGTTGACAGCATGCAGTTCTCCCTCTGTAAAGTTGATTTCCAAGCGTTTGTGCAGCCTGGGGTCAAGGCTGAACTCCGTTTTTTTTCTGAGTGGTTTAGATTTCTGACTTTTCTGCTCCCCTCCCCACTCCAACACACACACAGACTCTTCAGAAGGGAGGATGGGGTTGGAGCTTGAGGTCACAGATAACATTTAGGGGGGATGACAGGATGTTTAATTTTTATCTAACTCAACAGGAGATGAAAGAAGTCAGGGGGAGAAAACACAAATGCTTGCTGGGGGATTATTAAAATCTGCTGCAGTGCTACATTTAGGCCAGTAGAGGGCGGAGTTCTTCCCCATTCTCAATCCTTTATTTTTTAAAAGGAAGTTAATGTTTGTTTTTAGCACAACTATACTTAAAGTTGATATACTTTTCTGGTATATGTTGTGTAACAAGCATACACCAACTCAAGTTTTTGGTGAGACATTTCTACATGTTTTTTAAACACCTACTTTTCTTAATATGTTGCAAAAAATGAGAATTTTTATTTTTAAATGTTACTTGAGTGATTTGACATGTTTCAGAAACATGCAAGAACTTTTAATCACAAAGAAAATAAATCAAAAATTTACTCTTTAAAAGTGAAAAATCCTCCTCTCAGCTGTTTTGAAGTAGAGTTTGAATAAAGTATTCTCTTTAATCTGTGTTGTTATGAGTCCCATAAACTCCATAAACTTTTCCATTACTTCCTGTTTGTCTGAGCACATCTTTCGAAACAGTGACAGGACAGCACATCGAGTTGAGCAATCACCGGTCAAGGACAGCCAAGTCTGAGCAGAGTTTGATTTCCTGCCTGTTTGAGCCTGTGTTCACACTCAAACTGCATGCGCCTCATTCCTCCATCTCCAACATCCCGGCTTGTCTGTGTGATCTGGTTCTTGTCTGTGTAAGCTTTGACGGCCAAGCGCACCACGATGGCATCCTTTCATGTCTGGTGGAAGGCAGAGTTCATGTGGGAGCGCTGTGGTCATCTCTCAGGGTGAAACTAACCTCATGGAGGAGAGTTTGAGGGGGAGGGAAAGATGGTAGAAAGAGAGAAAACAAGAACTTGCAGCAATTAATTGTCCATAAGAGAAGCCACAGCTCTGTTAGTGGTGAACCACCAACTGCTCTTGCTGATGTTGTTCCCACGAATCGCTCCAACATGCCCGTCCACTGCCCTTCATCTCACGCTGGGTGGGATGTGGCGTCAGTGCGAGCCCCGGCTCGTTGACACTTCACAGCCTCGTAATCATGGGCTGAGTTCAAAACTAACACTATCTTGACTTGCGGCTCTTTTGGTGCCACTTTGCAGAGAAATACAAGAAGAATAATGATGTTTTTGTTTGATGCAAGGTTACAAAAAATAGAAACAAAATAGTTTGTGACGCATAAGAAGATTTACTGAACACTGTTAGCATCACAGTCTCTAGAGGAGGGGGTGTCTTTAGATCAGAAGGCCGGCTTCCTCTTATGACTTCCTGACCTGCTTTCCTGAGGAATAATCATTCTGTATGTCCAGTGGCCTCAAGGGAAGGGAGAGTTTGCATATCCCTTTGCAAATCAGAGGTCAAAACCATCTGGCTGTAGAAATGAGGAGATGGTCGCTTCTCTGAATCACAAGTCATTGCAGTCCTAATGCGGCAAATGCTTTGTGTGGAGAGCCAGGTTAGGACGTAGAGGAGAACTGCGGCATGTTGTGTCCAGTTACCCCTGAGCTCAGCGGCTCCTCCGCTAGGGACCGGACTGGCCTGACCCCGGTCCAGGTGTCACAACCGTCCCGGCCGACGCTGAAACAAGATATTCTTCCACTGCTCACTCAACACAGGGAGAAAATCAATGGGCTTTGTGTAGCATTGGAACAGTGGAAAGCATTTTCTAACAAAAACCTTGTCCCTATCCCATCTGTTTCAATTCAGAAGCTCCCCCAGACCTCACAACCGGCCTTGTGTGGTCAGTTCTGGACTAGAATTACACAGTCCATGTGTCTAGCCTCATACAATGCAGAGAGTTAACCATCCATGTGACTCTGCCCACTTTTCTCACACTTAATCCCTGCACATTTACTGAATTGGATATGTTTCCCCTTCAGGTATTGATGTTCCTCCAGATGCTGCTGACAGTTTTAAGCATGTGGCATGACTGCATTCTGTATTTGACTGAATCCCTAATGACAAAGATTATTCAATCTACAAAACTATATGAACTAAGATGGAGGAAAAAACATTTATTATAAACGTTTAATGACAAAGACATCATCTTTAATAAACTGTTTACATTTTTGCTTAGCATCAAATCTTTCAAAAATGTACTGAAAGCATGACTGTTATCTTTTTTAAGGAATGATATTCTATATTATTGGTGCATAAACTTTATTAAACATAGAGTGTTTTATATAACTCTAGAGAATTGACCCTTTGAATATCTATGTACCACAGCCCAAATTCACTACACCTCCCATCAACCCCATGGCACTTATAATGAGTTGTTTCAGTTGGGTTTTGAGTTTTGTGATAGCTTTTGAAAACTTTGCCACATGCCTCAAGACAAGGCAGATAATAGTAGGAAAACTAATTAAAGGGCAGTGAAATGTCTTTTTGGTGTAATGCTAAGGTATAGCTAAATGCACCTTTACAGGGTGTTGATCAGTAGGGGTGCTGCAGGTTCTTGGGTTGTCTTGATCTTAAGGGGAGTGCATGTGTGTCTTGCTATTTCCTTGAGGTTCTTGTCATATATGAGGTAAGTTACCATGAAGCATTTGTAAAATTAAGGTGAGTGTATGCACTAATGACATCAGGGTGATGCTGTTTTACTGTGCCCTTACGCCACACTCTAGTCATTAGTAAAACATTAGTCACTACACAAAAAATGGGCACATCTTTACAGGCCACACAAGGAGCACACACTTATTACATGAACAGCACTTACAAGCCCCTTGGCAGTGCAGAGGATTTTCGAGTGGGGTTGAAAAAATGGGAAGTCCGTATGACACAGCTGCATCTTACCTCCTCACCATTACTTACCCTTGGGGGCTGTATAAGTGCTCAGTAGACCTGACATGCTCACAGAAATAAATTTTTGCTCCACAAGCTCACCAAGGGGTCTAAGACTTTGGTATGTCATGCAGGCCACCTGTAAACCCCATACAGGTTTGCCCATTTTTCTTCTGCATAGAGCCCAAATCCACCCATAAGGGCAGTTGTGACTAAGGAATTGCACTTGTGGTTAATATGACATTAATATTGCTAAAACCCATTGATTGTGTAAGAACTGGACTGAGCTAGTGTGACGTCAGACATAGAAAATGCCTGGCTCCAGCGAAAGGAAGCCAATTCATTTATTTTTCTGCGACACAGACATCACCATATTGGAGCCAGACAATACTGATTGGTCTAAGTCGGTCTAACTCAATTTTTCTGTGGCAACTACTGTTGCCAATCAGGAGTAAGCTTTTTTGAAGTCCACACCCTTTCCACTGAAAGCAGGTTCAGGAGAGTCTGTCAATTAAATGTTTGAGTTGGGGGCCCTTCATCCATCCATCCATCCATCCATCCTTCCATCCATCCATCCATCCAGGCTGTCTTTTGTTTTCTTGCTTGACTTCAATTGTTCCCATTGTTCTTGAGGAGATCCTGAGATCATGGCTTCAGGAAACCACCTGTTTAGCAGTAAATAACGTGCAATCTGTATAAATTTTCCAGCCTTACAGGTTAAGGTCCTCCTCTGATAATCCTTCTTAGACACAAAGTTTCTGCAGTCGGATTTTATTTCTCTGTGACCTTCTGTGACTCCCACAGGGTTGCATGAGCTCATGAAGTCTTTTGCTTCCAGTTTAATGGAAAACAATTACAAAATGAACAAAGTTCAGGCAGTGTGGATAAAGATGAAGGAGCTCATGGAAATAAAGACAAACAGAATCAGACAGTTTTATGGGTTTTTTTTTAGAGGCGGCAGAATACATTGCTACCTTTTTGTTAGTGATATTTCCAAACTGTTTCCAATCTCCTAAAATGACTTGTAGGGATTTTCATGCTATTGCTTACAGTCCAAGCACCTTAGCCAAAAATGTTAATGTCCAAGATGGGAATGAACAGCTTTTTTTCCCCTTCCTTTGTTTGTCTTCTTCACAGAAAAAGAACCCTGTTAGTCTTTGAGGCTTTTCCAACACAACTGCCTCCGACTGTTACCCTCTCCACCTCCCTTTCTGTCTCTTCAACTGTCTTTGTCCCTTGCAGTGAAAAACAGTACTGCTGTGTGGAGTCCCTTTGGCTGAATTTGAGCAATCGCCCCATTCGGTTGACTTTCCTGGCAAACTATAATTCGCTGCGGCCAGAGCCTGCGTGAAGTCCAGAGCAGTTCTTTGGCTCCTGCCACATGCATTCAACAGGACAATGGGGATTGTCCTTCAGCCAAATAACACACCAAGATCCCTTTGCTTGTGTGCCGGAGTGTTGAAGCAGGAGCAGGTCTAGGTCTGATGGTGCTACAGTATGTTCTACCCAACTCACCAGTTTTTCAGAACTAAAAGAGGTCAGATTTGCTTTTTCATCCGACTATGAAGCTGAAGATTTTATAAACACAAAAAAGAACAACTTAAAAAGACCCACTGCGATGATTTTTTAAGGGATTCTAAAAGCATTCCCAGTGGTCTTTTAATAAAAATTATGCTGTCAATAGCCGAAATGAATGGACATAATTTCTGCAGAGCGGCTGTAGTTAATTAAAAAAATTCACCTCTTGAGTTGTGGGCGGGACCGATGCCGCGGAGCAACACCGCCCCCCTCTTCTCCTCCCCTTTGCTGAGAATTGTCTGTTTACATGCTCTCCTGCTAGCTTAAAGCCCCTCACAACCCCAACCTAACGTTAGCGGTGCAACAAAAATTGCAAACAATATTACTGGTATCCAGTCATACAGTTTTGAGCAGGATGCCAGCTCAGACAAGGAAGATAATGATGTACATGGATCACTTTGTCTGCATCAGATTGTAACAGAGCAACGAGCTTGTGACCTGCCCAACGTATTTTCTTTGTTACAAATACAGTCTGTTTTTTTCTGTCCCTGATTCACAACAATTCGAATAAAGAAATACTCTGAAATTCAATTTTAAGCTAAAATTTCTTTATATAGGTCCTCCATCATCAGAAAAATGCTACATGGACAGCATGTTAAAAACACAATTTTCGTCTGCATACTTTTTAGATTCAGAAACTCTCAGGTGTTTATGTGTCTGTTTATGGGACTAACTGAAATGCTGAGATGGATGTTCATTGTAATTTTACAGGCAGAATATGTGTTGGCAAGTTCAAAACCATAACGAGGCGGTATCAACTCATTTGGTGTTTCTCCGTGGGTTAATGTTGTTAGCATGTGCTCTGACACACACACAGCGCTGCTTGTATTTCCAGTAAGCTTCGTTAGTGTCACATCATCGCTCGCCCATGTGACTCCACTAACCCAGGGTTGTGTGACAGCTGAATGTGGAACTACTTTTTAAACTTGTTAAATGCTTTCTGTTTTTTCTCCTTTTGCCTCATGCTCTCTTAGGTTCTATAAAGTCCAATAAAAAGGGAATGGTTTTCCAGAAATCCAAGTTTATTGTCCACCCCCCAGCCCACCAGACTCACATTTACCAAAAATTCAAAGCCAGCAACCCCCACTTATAGACCACTGCCAGTACTGGCAATGGAAGACCAAATTTTCTGCCAGAGTAAACCCAACCGTCCTTTATCCTCATTGAGCTGTCTTAATAAGAGCTGACTCCACCAGTCACTGCTTAAGGTAAAAGCAGGTATGATCAATCAATCAATCAAACTTTATTTATAAAATAGCGCTTCTCATGCAGTTGTGCAGCTTGAAGCACTTTAACAGTAAAAACAGAAAACACACAATATTACAGTAAAAACCCAACCCACCCTTCACCCTTCCCACTCACCTCCGTTAAAACATATGACCCAAGACCCCCACGTACAATGAATAATGACTATGTAACTGTAAAAAAAACAAATAAATAAACAAACAAACACACAAACAAACAAGTAAGGCTTGGCTCTGCCGTGAGGAAACAGTATATGGGAATCTCTCCATACCAGGAGCCAGCCTGGCCATTGGAGCATCACCACAGCGCCCACCCAGACTGGGACAACGGGGTCCACTTCACAGCCGTGAAGCTGCAAAGTTAGACTTCAGCCGCCCCAGCAAGGGCGACAACCGCGGCAACAACCACCGACCAAGCCGCCAAGCCCTGGAAGAAAAGAAAAACACTGGGGCTAAACTCATGATAAGATACTAAAATTAAAGACATAAGATGTATATGAAAACATAAAATTGAGAATAAGATGCAAAAAAATGAAATTAAATACATAAAATAGCCTATACTAAGACTAATAGAATAAATTAGCAGTTAAAATCAACTAAAAGCCAGACTAAAAAGGTGGGTCTTGAGCCTCTTCTTAAAAACTCCTTCAGTCTCTGCGGCCCTGAGGTTCTACGGCAGGCTGTTCCACAGGCGAGGACCGTAATGGCAGAGCGAAGCCTCACCATAAGTTGTGGTTCTCACCTTAGGAACAACTAAGAGGCCAGCACCGGAGGACCTCATATTTTAAAAGAATATCATTTAAATAAGAAGGCCCAAGACCATAAAAACATTTATAAACCACCAGGAAAAACTCCTAAGTGCACACAAAATCCAAATTTCCCAAAAATTAAATTAGGTAAAACCTTTTGACAACAGCAAGTTACATTCTACATGATCCATTACAACCAAAGATAAGATAAAATTGATTCCTTATGAGCATCTTTTTATTTAAAAATTATAGTTTTTGCTCCTTGACCTGCAGAGAAAAAACAAAAATTTGCTTTAATCATCTAAAACTATCAAGAACTTTGAGTGCTGTCAAAAAGATGGCAAGATGTTGACTAATAGCACTAGATGTACAGCAGGGGAGATGTGGGTGGGATCATGGTACAGTACTGGAGCTTCCACTGTGGGCCACTTTCTCTCTGCATGACTCATTCAAGATGCCGCTGTACCATTAAAATACCACAGAAAACTGTCATCATCTCCGTATGCACAGTGTCACACGTACAAAAACAATGCAGAGTGATGTCTCCAACAACACACACGCAACTTTGTTTGTCTTGAAGGGGGCCTTGATGAAAGTGGTGACGTTAGACTGTAATTAATAACCGGACAACTTCACAGGATATTTTTATACTAGCTGACAATAATCATCTTTTGTCACTGGTATCACTTAAGCCCACCTCTATGCTATTTTAGCTTACATGCCAGTAAATAAAGACTTTAACACAGAGGATGACGAGCTGCGAAACTAAAATGTTGACATCTTTTCCTCGGCTGGTAAAAAAGGCGAACTATAAAGACGCTGCTTGTAGAAGACCGTATTAAGGCAGGATTTATTTCTGCTGGGCTAATATGAAGGTCATCGCCCTGAAAAAGTCTTTGCTGCAACTAGATGCCTTCAGACGGATAAGAAAGCTCCCAGTTTTACAGCATGATGGATGAAAGTGCTCTGAGTTGTTTATGCAGCCTGACAAGAGGCATCTGCTGGCCTCCAAAGCTCTCAGTTTCTTCTAAAAAAAAGAGGATTATCTGAGGGAAGTCATATGCACGGAATGCGGCCAACGCTGTAAACAAAATGCTGCTAACAAGTTACATCATCGCTTTTTTTAAAGTATTACATTTTACCCCTACTTTAAATGCACAATTCCTTAAAGTATTTGGGGTAAAAAGACAAACTGTTCCAAGACAGATTTAGTCAACTGACTTTTGGCCATTTTTCTTTTTCAGCTATGAAAGTACAATATATTTATGCCTTTTTATTTTTTTTCCTGATGAGACAAAAACCTTCATGTACAAAAAATATTGAAAGATTTTACGGATACGAACTGAAACACTAGACTTAAGTCTAAAGAAATGAACAGTTTGGTTAAATGCAAAATGAAATAAAACTTAAAAGTTACAAAACGATCAAGCTGAAAAATTTTATTTTATAGCATAAATATTGGCTCACAACCCACTTGGTTTCGTTTAGATTGGTAAAAAAGGCCATTATGTGAATTTATAATAGTGATAATGCTGTTCAAATGCATTCATGTTTAAATGATTGTGTGTGGATTTGTGGCTTTTGGTTTATTTTTTATTCTTTTATTGTCATTCTAGTTATTCTAGTTCATGTTTAGTTTGTTAAATTGAGTGTTTTCATGTTTGCTGGCTCCATCTTCTTTCAACCTTCTATTGTTCTGCAGCTATGTCAGTTTGTTTTCCCATCAATTTATTTAATTTGATTTATCAACTAGCCAATTTCTGTTTTTACTAGCTTTTTCTCAATATTTTAAAACTTTCTTTTCTTTTTTTTAGTAGATTAAATGTTAGATTTCTGACATCAAGTGTCTCAATTTGTCTCTCAACAGATGCAGATATTCTAAGGGACTCTATTTTAAGGAAGGCCTAACACCGAACAGATTTGAAATTTTTCAGATGATCCACTTTGGTGTAGTATTTGGTGGAAATTGTATGAACAACGGCCCACATTTGTCAGGTTTTTGTTATTTTCCAACAACAGTTTCCAGCGCTTAAAGCTTTTCTGGCTAAAATTGAGGTCTTATGTCAGCAGATTGAAGGCAGAGTTTGAGCTCATATCTGATCTGGACTCATTTTGGAATAAAGCTTTCAAGCAGGGAGTAGCCTGAATTTATTACCTGTCTTGGAGCCAAATCTTTTGGCGAAGAAGCGCCCTGCTAAACACCAAAACATGTGCAAAAAGGAGACGTGCATAATTCTCGTCACGGTGATGGCGTTGCCTTCTTCTGCAGATGATCCTCCAAAGTATTAGTTACCTGTTTGAGCTGAAGCAAGCTTATTGTTTTTTAAATCTCCAAAACGTTTTTCAGTGTAAAGACAACAGATCTTTAGATTTGCTGTCCAGACTTTGTTATACGATCTGAGAAAAGCTGCAGCGTTTGCAGAATTATCCTGATTGGCATTTATTCTGGCAACACAAACGCTGGGAAATGTATAGAAAAACATCTGCCTAAGCCGTGTGCTCTGTCGCATGCTGGAATCATTACACAGGCGTGTAATGTACCATAAATGCCATAGCATAAGGCAGTGATGGAGCATGTTTGTTCTTTTGAGGGCCAGTTGTGTTTTAAAGTTGGGCTCCATCTGTGAAAAAGATGTGCACTGGTTCCTCAAGGACTCCCCCATCTGTCTCCCCCAACTGAAAAATTTGCTAATTTCTTTTTTTCTTTTCCGTTCTCCAACTTTTGTTGGACTCAAATCCCCCCTCGAAGGTGCAGCTGCTTGCTCTTTGTTAAAGAAGAAAACACAGAAAACAGCAAAACAACCAGAAAGAAAGGAAAAAAGGCTGATAGAAAGCAGAGGGAGGGAGTCAAAGGCAGACCTTGCACCAATAGGGAGAAAGTGCAGAGTCATGCTGAAGGAATGCTGGCGGGGAGGGGGGGGGGTCGCTGGCGTGACTGCCCCATTTTTCACAGCCATAATCAGAGCCAGCTGTCAGTGATGAAGGCAGGGAGGGATGAGCGGCGCAAGAGAAGACGGAAAGACAGGAACAGAGGGAGTTTGGGGTTTCCGAGCGTGGAGGGACTGGAGAAAGTTGTCTCGAATTTTCAGGAGCCTCATTTACTTCCCTTTAAATAAACAAAAGCTTCAGGAAAAGGGCAGAAACAAAAGTAGGTGCGGAAGGAGGAGAGGGGAGTGGCTGCCTTGACTCGGCACAGCTGCCGTCTGAGGTGGGTTAAGGAGCCTTGTGGGGGGGGGGGTTAAGGTGGAGCTTCCTGTCTTCCTGCTGTTTCAGAGACTTAACCCCACACTAAAAATGACAAAGCAGAAGCTTTAAGATACCCTGGACTATTTGGATGGAGTGTGTTCAATCCCAGGAGCACATACAGAAAACAGGCACAAAGCTATTTATTCTGAGCATGATCACAGATTAGAAACAGATCCTCTTAAATTGCTGTCCTTTGCACACATGTAACTGTGTTTATGCTGTGGCCAGTGCTGGTGAAGCCCTTCCGCTCCTAATGCAAATTTATGCATCTTCATGTTTATGTCCAAAGTGCTGCATGAAAATTTACTACACGGGAGGCTGGTGTGTGAGCATCCATGAACCAGAATGCAATAAATAATTCAGAAAGTTTTGACGACAATGTGAAAACAATAACAGTTTCACTCTTAAACGGTGTGGAAACAGCAATAAATCTGAGATGAAATATTACACAGACATCCCAGAAGTAGGTTAAGGTATAAAGGTTCAAGTGCTGTGGTGAGGTTTTTTTTTTATGAGCCTATATTTTATATGACCCCAGGTACAATTCGGTAAAGAAAAAAAATCTCCAGTTGGGGCAACCTGGCTTGTTGATTTACAGGTGATTCATTGCAGTAAAAGAGGTGACCTGTTGAATGCAGAACTTGTCTCTGAATTAGGTGCTACACCCGAGACTTTGAAGAAATAGTGTCACTGGTTAATGAAGTTTGCAGCTGCAACCCTGATGTCTTTCTTTCCGAGTGAGTTGAAGTAAATTAACTTGACCGTTTTAAAAGAGAGGACCTGAAGGAGCCGAGGCTTTTTGAATGGATTTCACCTGCAGGCCCTCCCATTTGCTCCAGTTCAATAAAATATTATCTGATTATTGCAAAGAGCACAGAAGGATGAATGATAGGTGCATTAAAGTTTAACACTTTGGAAATGTTTATGTTTGACAGCTTTGGTTGACAGATATACACAAAGTGTATATCTATATAAACCCCTTTTAAATTGTGGGCTTAATTTTATTCATGTTCATTATATTTGTGTAACTTTTTACACAACTGGGGGGGGGGGGGGGGGGTGTCAGCTGGGCTACTTGGCCAGGGATCAAATCAAATCTTAGCCTGGGGGTGTCCGTGTCCCTGTGGTGGGGGTTCTGGTCCATACCCAGCAGTTGGGGTGAGCCTGGTTGGACGATGTAGGCATCCTCCTCCTGGGTGGGGGTGGGCAGCCCCCGCCTTGCTCTCTTCTGGCACCCCCGTGGGATGGGTTGGCGGATGTCTGGGGTATGGGGCGGGTCTTCCATGGGTGACTTTGGCTCGTTCCTGGGGTTGGGGGATGCTCAGAATTCCTGGGTGGTGGTGGGCTGCTCGTCTGGGGCTGAGGGTGCCTTCCCGGGGTGGGGTCCCACTCTGGTCCTCCGAATTCGGTGGGGGGCTATTCTTCTTGCTGGGCTGGAGCTTGCACTCTCTGTGCTCCTGTGTCTCTCTGCTCTCTGGCGTTGGGGTCCCTGTGGCAGTCCTTTTGGCACTGGTCAGGGAGGTGGACATGATTACCCTGTGGGGGATTTCTTCTAACTGCTATCCCTGGGGGTGTAGCAGATAGATGTGCAGCATTTGCACTAGGTCAGTTAGGAGCCAGTATTTGCACCTTATTAATAACTATCAAACTTTCATTAGCCTTAGGAATACTTCAGAATAAACTTACCACACACAGGACAACCATTTTCTTTTTTATTTTATATAAGTTAGACAGCAAAAAAACAAAACAAAACAACAACAAACAGTGGAAAAAACGGATCTGACAAACACGGAAAAACTACCAATACTAACACATAAAGGCAGGGAATATCAACAAGACTCCAGGGAACTGCAAGGCCCACCCATGCTCCTCACTCCTCTCTATGATCTGCCATAGGCCCAAACCATCCAAAAACCCTAGGATCCGTACAGGTCAAACCCCCCCCCCCCGTTTGGTTGCACGTGACTGAGACTTAAACTCTGCCTTCATTTATCATGGTAGAACCACGATGGCTCTGACTTTTAGTGTAAGGCCACCAAAGGTTTAAGGTGTTGGGTCATTGTGAAAACGGACATCCTGCGCAGCAGATTCACTGTTTAAGAAACAACACACATGAACATGAAACACTTGAGTCTGCAATACTGAGCTGTTTAATAATTCAAAAGATCTAAACCTCACACTTTACAAGCCTCTTTTGTTTGAAAACTTTCAACCCAATAATTACCTTTACATTTGTAATATTTTGCTAGATCAGATGATGTTTCTTTGAGCTTTCCGATTTGTAATTTTTTTGTGGTCTCTGCCTCAACGATTTGACCTGACATGATGAAAATAGTTCTGTGCCATTTGTTGCGGTGTGCGAGGTCTCTGGGCCTTCAAGCTCAAACGTTAAAGACCATGGACTTTGCCGCTGAGTTACAGAATTGAGATTTCATTCTGATTTGTGCGATAAAAGGCTAGCTAAAGAAAGCTGTGAATTTCAACAAAGTTTACTGAATGTTTCCCTCACAATGACAGTTAATGACGTGAACCAACCTTCAAGTTTTTACCTCTTTTTGCATGTTTCTACGCCACACGCTTTTGTTCATTCAAGGCTGCATTTACCAAAATTTGAGACCAGCGGAGGACAAAGGTTTCTTCCTTTGTTATTCTCTTCTTTGCATGATTGTATTATGAGTCACCACAGTCTCGGTCACAGACCAAAAGGTGAGACAATGTCTGGGTTGAATGATGTCTAAAAACCCCCTCCGAATGTTGAGTCAAATGTCACCATGTTGAGGGAAAAGACTCAATTCTTTTTGTGAATGTATAATTTCATAGCTTTCTCTTCTTTTTCTTTCAGTCTTGCTTGTTAAATTATGGCTTGACTTCCACCATCATTTTTAATTCATACTTTCTTCCACTGGGATTAGGTGTCACATTGCACCTTATCAGAGAGTTGAGGCTGAAGGCACTTTCTCCCTTAGTGCGGTGCTTCAGGTACTTTCCAGAGCACTGAAGAGTAAAATGTCTGGTCAAATGTCTGGTGAAATGTTTACCAAGTTACTGATCCCTGCTGTCACCTCGGGTCATGACTCATTTTGTGATCCCTGCAAGTTCAAGGTTCAGTTTACCAACAACGTTGCTCAATGTGTTCTCTTTGGCCACGGTCACACTAGTTGGCGTAATGTGTTTTTTTTGTTGTTGTTGTTTTTAAAAAAAATCCAAACTCCCTGTACGGGTCACGTTTTCATGTCAGTTTTTACTTCTTCAATGAGTCAAGGTTTGTCTTTTGGGATGATCAGTCTACAAAAGTTATACAATGAGAGATTTACTAATCATTAAAAAGGATAGATGCTCATTGTATAAGGTTAATATTGACATTAGCAGTCACTTGATTTACATCCAGAAACTCACAAGTTTTGGATGTAATCAAGTAATAAAATGTTTCCAAACTGTCCGTTGTTTCTTATCAGCAGATCAGAATCAGTTGGACAGGACAGCAATTACTGAATACGAAATTTCTGCTAAGTTAAGGTAAGTAGTTTAGCTCTAGATATTTCTTTTGATCTAACATGTCAGCTTGTTGTTTTTTCTTTTCTTTTGAAGCAAAACACTTGCAGCACTTCCTCAGCCTTGTGCTGCTGCTGCACAGCCACTGCAGGAACTTATGTCACTTCCTCTCTCATCTCACTGATGTGGAAAGAGGAAGCCCCCTTACTTTCCCCACACAGTTTAAAAAAAAAACGTGGTGAAGCTTTTTTAGAGTTGAAATAACCTATTTTTTTGCAAATTCACATTATGTCCTGACGTGTAACTGCCATCTCAAATGCGTGGCTGTACTTTTTTCGTGGACTGCGGGGTTGCAGCACCTGTGTGCATTGTGTTTTGAACAGGATGCGGGGAGGGGGAGATTTGTGTCTCTTTTTACAGGCGTCTTGTCCCACTCAAAAGGCTTTTCTTAGCCTTATACTGTATGAGTAAAACTCAAGCTGCAGACTGTATGGAACATGCAGAGGAGGCGAGCAGTGCTCCACTCTTTGATGCTTCTTTCTTTATCTAAGGGCACAAAACGTCTCAGTCGATTAACCCATTCGAACCCACGTAAAAACTCCAGAACAACAACCTCCTCCAATGGAAGGCCCAACATTGGCTCTCATGCTGCCTTACATCTATTCATGAAGCTGGGTTCTTATTTCCATGATGTCCCTGTGGCTTCATTTGGACCTGAGACAGAATTTCTTTCTGCAGAAATGCCACAGCAAAAAGAGCTCCATGTGTTTATCATAAGACCTGGAAGAAAGTACGCCATAAACAACTCAGAATGTAACCAAAGGTTAATCCTGTCATAATTTTAATGTCAACTGCAAGTGTCAAGTGAAAAATGTTTCTGGATCCACCAAGAATTTATTCCCATTTCTCCTGAGTTTTGTCTTTAGTCCTGAACAGCATCTGTTGAGTGGGAGCCTTTGAAAATGGTTTTGACCTCTTCTTGATTGTTTTTTTTGTTGCACATCTATCATGCTTAAATAATCCAGATAATTTAATAAATGATAAACCAGTGTTTTTAAATGAGAAGTTCATATTTACAGGGGAAAAAAGTACTTCAACTATCCTGACAACTCCAGGAGCTCCAGGCTGGAACCCATTTATTAATGAAAAAAATGCAAAAAAGTATTTAGACACCACCAATTGAGCAGGTTCTCCCACTGAAAAAAAGAGAGAGGCCTGTGATTAAAAAGAGAGAGGCCTGTGATTTTTATCATAGGTATACCTCAACTATGAGAGACAAAATGAGAAAAAAATCCAGAAGATCACATTGTCTGATTTTTTTAAAATAAGTATTTGGTCAATAACACAAGTTCAACTCAATATTTTGTCACATACAGTATGTTGGCAATGACGGCAGTCAAATGTTTTCTGTTAGTCTTTACAAGGTTTTCAGAAACTGTTGTTGGTATTTTGGCCCATTCCTCCATGCAGATCTCCTCTAGAGCAGTGATGATTTGGGGCTGTCGCTGGGCAACGCAGACTTTCAACTCCCTCCAAGGATTTTCTATGGGTTTGAGATCTGGAGACTGGCTAGGCCACTCCAGGACCTTGAAATGGTTTATACGAAGCCACTCCTTCGTTACCCGGGCAGTGTATTTGGGATCATTTTCATGCTGAGAGACCCAGCCATGTTTCATCTTCAATGCCCTTTCTGATGGAAGGAGATTTTCACTCAAAATCTGACAATACACGGCCCCATTCATTCTTTCCTTTACATGGATCAGTCGTCCTGGTGCCTTTGCTGAAAAACATCCCCAAAGCATGATGTTTCCACCCCCAAGCTTTACAGTAGGTATTGAGTTCTTTGGATGCAACTCAGCATTCGTTCTCCTCCAAACACGATGAGTGGAGTTCTTACCAAAAAGTTCTAGTTTGGTTTCATCTGACCACGGGCCTGCACATGTACTGCCTTTAGCAGGGGGACACGTCTGGCACTGCAGGGTTTGAGTCCCTGGCTGCGTCGTGTCTTACTGATGGTAGCCTTTGTTACTTTGGTCCCAGCTCTCTGCAGGTCATTCACTAGATCCCCCTTGTGGTTCTGGGATTTTAGCTCAACGTTCATCATTTTGACCCCACGGGGTGAGATCTTGCCCCAGATGGAGGGAGATTATAAGATAATCAGTGGTCTTGTATCTCTTCCAGTTCTTAATACTGGCTCCCACAGTTGATTTCTTCACACCAAGCTGCGTACCTATTGCAGATTCAGTCTTCCCAACCTGGTGCAGGTCAACAATTTGGTTTTTAGTGTCCTTAGACAGTTCTTTGGTCTTGGGCGTAGTGGGGTTTGGAGTGTGAGTGTTTGGGGTTGTGGACAGGTGTCATATATAGACATCCAGTTCAAATAAGTGCCATTAATACACGTAATGAGTGCAGGACAGAGGATCCTCAAACAGAAGAAGTTACAGGTCTGTGAGAGGCAGAAATCTTGTTTGTTTGTCGGTGTCCAAATACTTATTTTCCACCATAATTTACAAATAAATTCTTTAAATATCAAAGAATTTGATTTTGTGATTTTTTCTTTCTTTCTCATATTGTCTCTGAGGTATACCTTTGTTATAAATCGCGGGCCTCTCTCATCTTTTTAAGTTGGAGAACTTGCACAATTGGTGGCTGACTAAATACTTTTTGCCCCACAGTACATAATGTTTTTATGGAAGAAAATTTTGAGTAGTATTTGTGCAAACTTCATAGAGTAATAAGTGTTGATGAACAACCATGTAAATACTGGATAATTTTGAGCCTGCATTTTTACCAGGAGTCACATTTGCAGAAATACCTCTAATTCCTGTAGAAAAAAAGCACCATTTGAAGTGGGATGAAATGATTTTGTAACAGTTTTGATCTGTGAAAGTGACTCAAAACACACTACTGACTCATACAGGAGGGCATAAAATTGACACGACATTGAAAAACCTTTGTGCTTCCATTGACTTAGTTTAGGTCAGAGTTTCTAAATAGAGGTAGTTGGATCATAGAGCAGTAAAGGTCTTATGGTTTAAAGCTGTGGTCCCCAGACCCCATGAAAACTTGTGAAAGGGACATTTAAAAATGTTCCCACAGCAAAAGCTAAATTAGGAAAGAAGTTAGGAAACTTTAGCACAGAAAGTACTCTTGTGTGTAAAAGATAAATAAACAATGGGTCAAGATTTGATATAAGAAAAAGTTAAAAAAAAGTGATTAATCTTTTTGCCCTGAAGGATATTCTGAGTGTGGACTTAGTGTTAAGTTAGCATTCTATGAAAAAACTGTAATTTTGCTTTTAGTGAATTTTTACCAATTAGAAAAAAAACTTTTACAAGTAAAAACTTTGAGACTATTTTTTTAATTAGATTTGATGAAGGACCATTTTAACATGATAAATATATTTTCTAGAAACCGATTGCCAACTTCTGCCTCGTACAGGCTGGTCTGTATAAATGTGTAAGACAATAAACTAGTCTTTGGCCTTAAAGAGGCCAGACCACTGTTATGCTACGTTCACACTGCCATCGACAATGCGCATTTAACCCTTGTGCTATCCTATGACCCCACCTTTACATTGACGTGTTCTCCCTACCATGACAAAGGTGGATGAAGGTGGAAAGATTTCATGTAATCCATGGACACCGGTGAAGATGACAATTCATTGATGAAAAAAGGTTCAGAGCACTGTCTAGTGGGTCTAGATGACCGAACTCCCAATGTTAAAGTGCCTAGGATAGCACAAGGGTTATGCAGCCACTTTTAATGAAAGGTCTATGTAAAAGCGCATGTATGTGCGTTGCGGGCTTCCGTGTTCAAAACTCTTGCATTTAAGTGTTGAAAATTAAACCGGTTGAACTTTGACCAATCAGGGACTTAGACTTGGTAGTGACGTATGGGTAGCGTCTTTTTCAATTCATGGAAGTGCCAAATGTTTATAAAGTGATCAAGAAGGAGTAATAATTGTTGTTTGTTCCCAGACGGAATTATATGACACCAAGTCTTTCAGATACTGTGGTGGGAGTACCATGATTTGGAGCTGCTTTGGTTGAATGACACAGGAATTGACATCAAATTGTGAGGGAGGGGTTCAGAAGATACTATCTTCTCCAAATGGATTAACTCCCAGAGTTAAGACTGTAACCCCATAAAAAAAAACAATTATGACCATCCATCATCAGTTTGAGATCTTAATGAAGAATAAAGGCCCCCTAATGTGCAAAGGTCTCTTGATTTTAGCTCATCTTAATTCTGCTCATCATGTCATTCCTTCAATCCAAGCTCTGTCAACATCCAAAAATCTGTCTTTTATTTGGAAGCGGCAATCTTTTGCTTAACCCCACCACTCAGTGCAATTAAATTGTTCTCACAAATCACTCTTCTCTGGCAAAGGCAGCTTCCACGAACTCCACTTTCTTCAAGGGTTATCAGAAGGGGCATGATGGTGGCAGATTTCTAACTTTCAAATAGTTTCCACTGCATCTGTTTCCAACCCTAGTGTTTGTCAAAGGAGGTGATTAAATGTAGGCCGAAACAGGATCGGGGTAAGCAGATTTTAATTGTGCTGCATTACTTCCACTGAAAACCTGTTAAAAACCTCAAGAACAGCCTCTGGAAGTAGATGAAGTGGCATTACAGCCACAGGTTGACCCGGCTGTTTGGAGAAAGTTGATTAAAACACACGTAAGAGGATTTTTTGTTCTGTTTGGGCAAATGTTTTTGTTTTTTCAGGAGACTGCACTAACACAGGTTGTGTAACATTTTCTGAAAAAAAGTTAATGTTTTCCTAAAATGCAAATCCTACCATAATAATGTCCTTAAATTATAGCAAAGGGGCCAGATAATTTCCTGTAGTGGTGCTTAAACTCTGCTATTTCTGCTTTGCCCTGTTTATTTTTTGTTGGGAGGGGGGTTAGAAGGAGGGAGGCTGTGGACCCATAATCCTCCCACAAAAGTGATTTATTTATGAATTCCAGTGCAGAACCTCCCCTCCTGAGAGCTCGCCGGCCTTCCAGAAGTCATTGGCTGATGTTTACAGGACTGGATTGGCTAATTCCCATGGTGCAGTGTGCCTGCAGTGCTATCTTATTTACACAAGGCCTGATATGGGAGAACAGAGGGGTTTATTTTGGGATATTCCCCACAGATGGATCCGATTTCTCCGGCTAGAGCGGTTTCCTCCATACGTGCTGCACTTCAGGTTGGAGCGGCGGCTCGTGCGCCTGCGGACTCCTCCAGTTTAAAAGGACACAATATCAACAGATGGACTTGAGACAATAGAGCGTGTTTAGGGATAACACAGGAAACTGAGTATTAGGCTCTTAATGAGTACATTGTTTGTCCCAGTGCATTCAGGCTTTAATCTTCCCTAACTTTACCCACAATCCTTCAGTGTGAATCATGAATTTCTGTCAGTAAAATCTGTTTTTTAAGTCACTTGGCATAAAACCCCCCACAAAAAGTGCTCAACAATCACACCTAAAATCATGTTTGCGTTTACAGGCATAGAAAGCCCTTTGGTGTTCTATCATTTTTTCTCAAACTGAGAGAGTTTTGAAGAGAAGGACATTTATTTGGAAGCCTGACTCAGTCTGTGTAAATGTTTTAATTGGGGAAGATAAACACTTGTAGACATAAGGTCAGATCTAAGCACATTTGTGATTCTTAACAGAAACATCTGCCTGTTCTAATACGTCAGTATCTGCAGCTCTTCTTCACTGATGTATCACACTTGTGAGGATGGAAAAACACCTCCCTTTTATCTACGTGCTGTTCTTTTGTTTCTTGGCTTCCTGTCCAATGTTCTCTGAAATCTATTTGGATGAATGAGGCCGAGAGTTGCAAGATGACACTTATCTTTATCCTCCAGGATCATTCAGGTCCCTGAAGGCTGCCCTGACCAAGTCTTTCACATCTTCATCTGATTCAAGGGCATTGTTCTCATTTATGATGCTGTATGGTTAAACCTCATGGTGTGACAATAGCATCCCTCACTCTGTGGGAAAAGACAGATTAAAACACTTTGCACCAACTTTTGAAATTGTTGCAAAATTCAAACTAAAGTTGTAAAACAAAATCAGTCTGCTGACAAGCCTTAATGGTTTCCTCACATACTCGTGACATCACTGCGAGGTGTTTTTCCACCCATCTGCAGATGCTGCATCAATGTTCAGCTGCACGTGCACATGCACGTGCACACGTGCAACTGCTGTACAGCATGGTGCAGAGACACGATTTCCTGGTTTGCACTAGTCTTAAGCACAAAAAGTGAAAAACAGTTGTTTTATTTTCCCCTAAGCAGGATGGAAAGAAAGAAATGCCCTCCTACAGGTGCTACCTGACCTAGATCCACCTCCACATCATTCTTTACGCCTTCAATATGGTACTTGTGAACACAAAACCGTGTCCATGAACTGTTGAAAATGAAAAATTGGGGAAAAAAACAATTCAATTGAAAAAAATGTTAGAAAGATTTAGATGTTTTAAGACAGTTTATGTTACCTTTATAAAAAAAAGTTTATCAATGCATTATC
This sequence comes from Oryzias latipes, assembly GCF_053564925.1. Classification (NCBI taxonomy): domain Eukaryota; kingdom Metazoa; phylum Chordata; class Actinopteri; order Beloniformes; family Adrianichthyidae; genus Oryzias; species Oryzias latipes. Next base: position 26,153,281 of record NC_136258.1, read on the forward strand.
CCAATCACATGTGGAACTAGAACATTATTTGGACTGTTAAGAAGGATTCCTCACATGTACCTTCTTTACATGCTATCCTAAAAGAAAACAATCTTCCTCCATTTTGCCACCAAGAATATGTTTGATGTCCCTTTTATGGACACGTTAACACTGAGCTGTTTGGTTTGCTGCATTCTGTTCCTGTGGTGACATGAAAAGTTTGTCTAACCTTTAGCCCATCTGAAATGGTGAGAAAAAGCTCACAGAGCAGACCATCAGAGAAAATATTTTTTAGATCTTGAACTCTCAGGGTGCAAAGTGCTTTAAATTTGTACATTTTGAACAGTAATCAGTGGGTATTACGTTGTTGCGGTTGTGGGAGCCATTTGCTGCTGATGGCACCAAAAAACTGTTTGGTGAATCAGAAATGTCGGTGCTGATTTTCTATGGGTTACAACTAAGACTTGGTGCTAAATGAAAACGGGGTACTGTTGGGTGAAGGTCGTCCAATGATCGAAAGTCGTCTGTCGTGTCCTTTGGCAAGACACTCCACTGTTGTGTGAATGCGTATGAATGTTCCGGTGATGTCAGAGGGGCTGTAGGTGCGAACTGGCAGCTACGCCTCTTGTCAGTCTGCCCCAGGGCGGCTACATCAGTAATGACCACCACCACCACGTGTGAGTGAAGAGTGAATGAATAATGGACACAATAGCTGCGGTTACATGGAGAAAAAGTTATCAGAATGAACTTCTGATCGGAAGAAAAATGCGTCACGTAAACACGCCGTTCGGAAAACTCTGCCCTGATCAGACGCATTCAGATCAAAACTTCTTTCCGATTGAAATAGGTGGGTTATGCCAATTGTTGACCCGATCGTGGTGCATGAAAACAGTTTATACAGATCATGAGTCACTACTACTATTACTACTACTACTACTACTACTACAGCGCTTCAGATGAGGCTTTGAAAAGGCACTTTATAATAATCATAACAATAATAAAAGCACGTTTAGAAGATCATCTCGCTCTTTGTAGCAGCTCTGTTTGTTTACAACGGAACTCATTTCTTCTTCCATGTCATTTCTGGTATTTTATAGAGTTCTGTGTATTACCATACGATTTATTGCAACCGAAAGTGTGGCGTAGGTAGACGTCTGTTATAATCGGAAAACGTTTTTCTGTGTGCACAGTTCAATTCTAATCCGATCTTTGATCCGATCAAAGATATTTTACACATGTAACCGCGGCTATTGTAAGCGCTTTGAGCTTCTGGAAAAGCGCAGATAAATCTAATCTAATCCATTATTATTATTAAAATGTGTTTTGTTACAGCACCACAACAGTTCTATTAACCCTCTAACACTGCAGCTGTCGCCAGCGACAGTAAATCACACATGCTCCTTGAACTACTGTAACTCTTCGACCAGTCACCCCAGTGTTTTTGAACCTTTTGTGAGCCCAACCTAACTTTTCCCCTAACAAAATGACAAGGCACACCGGTGTCTTGAATAGGAATTAAATAAATACAAAGAAAAAAAAAGTATTTCATATTTCTAACCACTCAGTGTCAAACCTGAGCTGAAATCCTTGAAATGGCAAATGTTTTTTTAGACCACGTACGTGACATTGAAAAATTTCCCATAGCACATGGGTATACTAGTGTACTGCAGCACACAGGTTGAAAAACACCAGTTTAAATAGTTAATGTAATACCAACTGATTCGGATGCAAAAAAAAATTGAAAAAATTGATTGAGAAAGCACGTTACAGACGTAAAGTGTTGCATGTTAGCACAAAGCTGCTTTTTTACACTTCAGAATCCGCTGGAATTACGTTAATGGGGGAAACGGTTGAAGAGTACAGGTACTCCAAAGAACGTCAACAATAGCACTAATGCTCCGGTGTTAAAGGATTAACTATGACAAATATAAATTGAATGGAAAAAAAGTCAAACTTTACAACAGAAATAAACATACTTAGAGTTTGTATACTTTTTGTTTTATAATTGACAGACAGATTGACTGGGAAATCTTTGCTTGCAGAACTAAGATGCTTGGTGAGTATTGATCTGGACTTGTTTGAGATTTAATGCTCCTGAGTTTCTTTCCACCAGCTAACCGTAACACAAGTTTGTTATAAAATCAGAGCTTAAACTTCAATTTGTCTATCCAGGAAGTCACATGACCACACCTTTTATTTCGCCTGTCCTGTAATTGTTGATTAAGATCCCAATGGGGGCAGCTTTGTAAGAATATAGATATATTTTTGAGGGAATTTCAAATACTTTTGGTTTTCATTACTCTCATTCCTTGCTCTCAGTGAATAAATGGTAAATGCGACGGGGTGATGTCATGGGAGACTGCTCTGTTTTCTTGTGTTTATGTGGTAATCACACAGACGACATGATCAAGCTGCTCCCTGGATTGTGTCCTGCTGTGGTGGAGGTCTGAAGTGGTGCAGATGGAGGATGTTTGTGCCATGTTTTGTGTAATAACTTTGCCTTCAGGCTGTTTTTTTTGTCAAAGGCTGGTAGTCTTTCCATTCCATTTTTATCTCCTCTACAGCTTTACGACAATAAAAAACAAAAAAACAAAAAAAAAACATAAAGGTTGGTTATTTAATCCAGCAGTAAAAATGTCAAATGAACTGAAATCACCCACGTTTGTCTCTCCTTTTGTTGCAGACATAAAAAAATGAGTTTAAAGACGCCTTTTGGTCTTTTTAAGAATAAAAACCAGGGCTTGTTTTAGTCAGAACTCTTTGATGATTCATATCTGCAGAAGATCTTCATTCTGTAGGTTGGCAGAGGTTGGTTTGGTGTCATACAAAGAGTTAAGACAACCTACCCCTTTTTTTAATGAAACCTTTAGGTTTAGCTTTTTTCACTGAATGGATCACTCTTGAGGAGAAAAGCTCTTCCTTTAATTTGAGGAAAAATAGCTTTGAGCACTGTGTGACACATACTGTCTCATCTCCTCTTTGGGTTCCTGTTCTGGTCACAGATTGTGGATTCGCCATTACTGACAAACTTGTGATCTCCTCCTTGAAGTCCGTCTCCTGTTTTGCTCCAAAACTTCTGTCAATGGCTTCCAGCTGGCTGTGGTATGACGGTTCTTTGTGGAGAGGTGGAGCCCAAAAGCGTTGATCAAAAAAACGTGCATCCATGTTTTTGTTTGTTTTATTTCCGGCAAGAAATCTTGTAAAAATCCTTTTATGATCTTCGTGTTTGAAGACTGCATTTCTGAGGTGAGAGTGTGACATGTCAGAGGGGATGACGCATCAGTGGAAAGGTGTTTATGGGGTTAACTAGTGTAGGCAGAGAGGCCAAGAGGAGGGGGGGTGGGTTCTGCTTAAGAAGATTCATTTACTGTCTTTCATGTTATCTTGATGAGGGCAGTACTTTGGTCTGGTGGGGAGGAACTTCTAAATATATCTGTGTGTTTCCAAAGCAGTGGGGGTGGGCGGAGGGCGGTCTGCATCGCAGAGTAAATATTTCTCTTCTTGGCAATGATTGTGCACCTGAAACCAAGCTTTTCCATGAATGTTCAGCAGAAAAATCGAAGGTGGCTGGCTTTGGTCAGGGCTGCAGGTGGGCCGGATTTAGAGCAAAGTTGAAACCCGCTCAGGGAAATTTTGGGTTGGGCAGGAGGAAAGAACACACTCAAAAAGAGGAGTGCTCTGTCATTCTGTGTGTCTGCGAGTTTTCTTAGGATGCAGTGTTTATTTAACAGGAGTGACGGTGATGACAGTCTGCTGTCGTCAGGGTCAGAGGTCAGCTGGGGAGAGGGAGTGAGTCTGCCGGCTGCTGATGGAGAGACCTGCTTGGTTTGTCATGTCTGGTTTAAGTGTGTTTGGTTTTATACATTTGAACACATATGAGTATTTTCTCTGGTAAGCAACACATTGCTGGGAAACGTGTGCACATTTATGACTGTACAGGCCGCATAGTTACAGATCTGCAGCATCAGCATGAGCACATTCATGTCTCTGATTGTGTTGGTGGTTTAAAAAAAACACACAATAGGAGACAATTTCAACTTGAAATAAAAAAAATAATAATTTCAAGCAAATCAAAATAAAGAATGGTTTGGTGAGCGAAAAAACGTTTGTCCTGATCTGAACCTAACCACCCTTTCTTGAGCACTAGTGCTTGAAACTCACACAGTGGAGCTTTGTATCAACATTATGGTGTCACACTGTTGAACTAGTGCGTAGTCAGTTGTCCGGAGGCCTGCTTCGGTCCATAACAAGCTTGTGTAAAACCTCAAGTTAAACATTGTGTGATGAGAGAGGGCAGCTTAGTCAGAGAAAATGTGGCGAGGAGGAAGAAAACTGTCTTTTCTGAGGTAAAATGTCAAAGCAGCTGGAAGATTTTGAGATAAAATAGTTCGGTCTGAAATTCTTGATGTTTGGTGGCTTACTGAGAATTAAAATGAAAAGTTTAACTACTTTTTTCTGAATCTTCCTCCACTGGTTAGCAACTTCAGATGTTCATGATAGGATGAGCAGAATCCAAAGATAAGCAGAGGAAGCTATTATGAAATGTTTACACAAGGATATTATTATGCAACTAGTGATATATCTCAGTTTAGACTGTTCATGCAGAAGTTGATTATGTTAATAATGTTCACTTAAAACTGTCAAATTTGTCCTTCAGTTTATGTTGGCTACTGTTAATTGTTCTTTCCACAAATAAACAAAAACAAAATAATAACAAAAAAAAATTGTTCAAGGAACTTTAAAAGCCCTTAAGAAAATTTTTGCTGGGTTCTCCAGAACCAACACCACTTACTGTTGTGTGGGTTTGTGCTTTGTTTTTGTTTATATTTACTCCCTATTTAAAAACCGCAAAACGTTTGGTTGTGGAACACATTGATTTGATGTAGCTGGAGCTGGTGTAGCATGTCAAAGGGCCAGAGTGATCTAGTTTAGAGATTCTTACAAAATCTTAAGTCTAAACGAGGATTTCTGTAATAAAAATTTGAAATACGTGGAGTGACAACTTTTTTTAGAAGTTAGCTCTTTAACTTGTCATCACATTCTACCACAGACATATGTCTTCTCGTTAGGTAGTAGATGGATTTTACAGAGGTTTTTGAGGGGAGATGCTCTTTAAACTGCATTTTTGACTTTAGTTTTTTTTTTAAGGTACCAAACCTTTCATCTTGTTTTCATCTGATGTGCATCAGTATCACCCTCTATTTCATTTACTGGGCCTGTTAGTCCACCATATTCCACTGCCCTGGGATTAATTTATGCATAAAAATCAGCAAGAAACCACAAGTTCGGATCAAATGAGATACAAGATGATGAAAGTTCAGGTAAGGTTGAAGATCCTTTAAACCTTTAAATAAAACATATGAAAAATAAAACTGGTTATTATGGGATGAAACATCAGGAAATAGCTCAAACTTTGAAAACAAGAGTCTATCTGGCTATGATGGTTCAATGAGAAAAGATTGGAGCAGGTAGGAAGTGAAAGGTTAAAAGCATAAAAGTTCTTTCTCTTTTGGCGATTTGCAAAGCCACACTCAGACAAACAACAGACCACACACGATGTTTGGTCATAAAGCTCAGTAATGCAACATTTTAATATGCAAACTTCATACTGCGGGTATTTATCTTTGGCTGGAAATTCCTTGTTTAAATTGGTTTTATTATTCTCCACACGGGCACATTCACTGGAGGACTGTTTGGTCCTGAACCGGGTTTCCTTCCCCTGATCATCCGCTTGTTTGAACAGGTGTGAATGCTTATCTGAACTCTGCTGCAGACCAAACAAGCAAACTGTGGTTTTGGTTCATTTGCAAGTGAGCTCAGCTGCAGTTCAGTACAGTGTGGATGCAGAAAGACAATTTAGCAGACCATTCTGATAAGCAGAAGATCATTGACATATGAAAACAATTATATTATGCCACAAATCTGAAGTAGTCTGTACATAAAACAAGCTAAGCGGTTCCACCCGAAATCAAATCTAAAGAAGCTAATGGGCAAAAGCAGGTAAGGAAACGTTCACTAGATGAACGTTTCCTTACCTGCTTTAATACCCAAAGGCTTTGCAGACAGTCTTGTTGAGGCTTTACAGACAGTCTCGTTGACCCGATTACACATCAACGGGGTCAGAGCTGCCTACAAGGTGCTAACCAGGTTATCAGGAGCAATGAAGGGTTCACTCCAATCAGAGGTTGACTGCCCTGTTGTGGGACCAATGGTTATTTTGGAAAAAACTGCAACCTCAATGCTTCATGAGCAGCAGCAAGTCTTGTGGGAGCAGTTTGCTTTCACTTCCATCTTGCTTGTTGCTTCTGAGTTCTCTCTTATTTTAAAACAAATCTTATTGTCATCTTCATATCTTTCTAACGTGATTGTAAATCACGACCAGACAGAAGTGAATTCCCCAGCACAGCTGAGAAACGTCTTCATGCACAAATTGTGTGACAACAGCCCTTCCTTGGACATCAGACAGGTGTGCAACCGTTGCTTGGGCTGCCCGACCTCGAGCCGCGAGCCTGGCCCTTGTGCCGTAGCGCCAGAGGTCAGAGGTTAATGGAACAGAGTGGCGCCGCTCGGTCATCCCCCAGAATCTTTGGGTGGATTTGGTAAACAGTGAAGCTGTCACTGCAGATTAATACTGAGGGGAGCTGTAACAGGGCTGAACACACAGGGGGCTAATAGCTTCCAACTCAGCCATGAAAGTGCCTGTCTTCCCAATTCTTCTCCCTACTTCATCCCTGTGTTTAAGCCCTGCAGGCCTGCTGAGGGAGGAGGGGGGGAGCGAATAGAGGAGGACTTAAGAAAAAAGTAAAGGAGGAGTTTTACTTGGAGAATAGGACTTAACGAGAAGTAAACACAAGGAGAAAATGTTTTTTGTGTTGCTGTGTGGATGCAGAGGTCATTCACTGGTTACAGCTGCAGGAGCACAAACTGTCAGCTCTTCTCTGGGGGATCGAAGGGGACTTTTCTGTTAAGAAGTCTTAACACTACAGTTTATCTCTGTTTGTATCACAAACATGAGGGGATAGCCCCATTTATATCCTAAAGCAGGGTAGACAGGATATTGCCTGTCATTTCACTGCTGAGCTTTAAATCGGTGGTTACATGTTTACCACAATCTGTGCCAAACAAGATTGCTGCATGGTTTGTGCACTTAGATGCATGTTTTTTCCATTTAGTCCAGTTTTTGATTGTTTTAGATGCATTCAGGTCAGAGTCACGTGAATGGAAGTGAAGATGCAGATGTGTGGACTTGCAGCCAATGATGTGATTTATTGCATTGGAATTTGAAAAAAAATTTGGGACAACACTACAGTTTGAAAAATAACATACCATGGGTTGACGGTGGAGATCAGTTGCAGACGGACATTTTCTTGTCAGAAAGCCAAAGTTTGAAATAGTTGTAGTGTATGTTTGTTCTTCGTCTGCATGAGCAGAAGAAGACAAACTGTGTACATTTTAGTTTGCAGAAACATTTTCTCAAAATTAGTGTCGGATCTTTTTTAATTTTGCTCCTGCTTATCATAATTGATGATTTTTTTAAATACAGGAATAGACCGACAACAATGTTCTTGTGGAAAAATAAAATTGATTTGTCATCCTTCACCTCTACATCACGCTGTGTTTTTAAACTGCAAGACGTTGTGCCTATTTCAGTTCAGAATATCTAATGGTGGATTCACAGCAGGACCATTTGGTCAAAGAGTTGATTTTTTTTGGATCTCTTTATTTGGGCAGGTGTGAAAGCTCACCCATACATTGGTGCAAAACCAAGCAAACAAACTTTGGTCCACCTATGTGGGCCTCAGTTTGCTTGGAATGGGACCCTGACTGGAATGGTACCCTGGGATTTGGTTTGAACGGGTCCAAAACGCTGAACACATTCACACCTTCTTTTGGTTTGGTTCACTTTTACACCACTCAGGACAGGAAACATCACAGTGTACCAACTGGGGCAGCTGTGGCGAAGAGGCTTAGTTCCTGCCTAGCCAGCCAATTTGTAGAAGTGTACTTGGACAAAAACCTAAGCCCAAATTGCTCCTGGTGGTAACAGGTTGGCGCCAGTGTTCGCCAGTGGAGCCGCCATCAGTTTTTGAATGTGTTTTTGTGCGTGAATGGGACTGTGATTGTGAAGTGCTTTGGGCCTTCAAGGAAAGTAGAAAAGTGCTGTACAAGCACATCTACTTTTGACCAACAGCTGTTTGTTTTTGGGGGGAAAAGACTATTTCTGCTTGTGTTTGTGCTATCATTTGCTGGACTGCAAACACCACTGCGGCAGTAGGGAAGGCCCAGCAGCGTCTCCACTTTCTGAGAATACTCAGGAGGAACAACCTGGACAAGAAGCTGCTGGTGACCTTCTACAGAGCCACCATCGAGAGCATCCTCACGTACTGCATCACAGCCTGGTATGCAGGATGCTCGGCCGCAGACAGGAAGGCGCTGCAGAGGGTGATCAACACGGCCCAGAAAATCACCGGCTCCCCCCTGCCCAGCCTAGAGGACATTGCTAGCTCTCGCTACACGAGCAGAGCCAGGCAAATCATCAAGGACTCCCACCATCCAAACCACCACCTGTTCCAACTGCTACCGTCAGGCCGACGGTACAGATCCCACAAGGCTCGCACAAATAGACTAAAGAACAGTTTTTTTCCCAGAGCAGTCAACCTCCTAAATAAATGTGAATCCCACAAAAACTGTAACTCGTGCAATATCTGAAGCCAATGTGCAATATTAACAAATCCAGTGCAATATAATGCAATTTAGAATAGTTATGTAGCTTTGTACATATGTATATTTTCAGTTAAACTCAATTTTATTGTTCTTTAGAAGATTATCTATTTTATTGTTTAAGCAGCTGGAGAGCACCAGAAATTTCGTTGTCACAAGTTTCTTGTGTTACAATGACAATAAAGGCTTTCTGATTCTGATTCTGATCATTTAGTGATAAACTATAATATTGTAACTGTTATTAACACAATTTTCCTAAACTTTAATGATTAGTGTTGCCACTGGTTATCTACCAGTAAATTCCCTTTTTAATACATACATACCTTATTTTTTTGTTTTGGGCTCTGGTTGTCAGTTAGACCAGAGTTTTAGTCTGCACCAGATATAACTTAGCAATAAGTACAAACAACTTCCATCATAGTATTTTTTTATCCTAATATTATTTCTTTTAAATCAGAACCAGTTTTAGGTTGTACAGCCTCCAGACAAGCAGTTTCATCATGATATCATCCTAGGCTGTAGGATCCACTCGGTGAAATGTAGCCTTGAACAATACAAACCCCAAAACAAATGAAGATGTTTTTTTTGTGTCTTTCCCGCCCAATCCAGTGGAGTCTGCAGGATCATTCCGGTCTGAATGAGCGCTAAGATAACGGTCCTTAGCTGCGTGGCTCCATGCTTTTCTCCTCTCGGCTGCAATGTCGGTTGGCTTGCAGAAGACGAGGGGGTTGTGGTGATCTATTGTGCAATCCTCACAATAGAAACAAGGCTTTGATCTTAGAGGGGCATAATGCCCCTTTAATTTTCTTCCTCCTCCTCCTCCTCATTTCCCTCCCCTCTCCTTCCCTTTCAGCTTTGACCCTTCACAGACTGCTGAGAGGGCTGACAGCAAAAAGCAAAAAAGGAAATGAAGCACAAGTTAAAATAAATGAAAATATTATAAAACCAAGCAGGCAGAGAAAAAAAAATCCCTTGTTATTCCTTCCTTATTACAAAGCCTGAGGGACAAACTGAGACAGCTCTAACTGATTGTTTGTGGTGTACTGTTCCCCTTCCACCCCTTAATGCAAAACAGATAGACTTCTATTTTTATGTTGACTGCAGCATAGCTTACCTGAGTGAACTATATGCAACATGTTTTTTCAACTTCAGAACAGTTCTGCAACGTCCAGTGAGCATGCGCCTATCATAGGATCTGCACAGCGTTGTATTGTCTTCCTTTTTCTGGCCGCCTGCCAGAACCGAGTCAGGATTTTCAAAAGCTGCACTTCACCAAGCTCTGATCCTCTCTGTTCCCTTGCTCACCCAACGATTTGTTTTCTTCTTCCCACCCGCCACTACTTCGAGATGCAGAGGCACGAACAATTATTCTGTCCTCAATAGATGAAGGGCTGAGGTTGGACGGGAGGTAGTGGTGTCCACGATGTTAAGCAAATACAGTTTAGATCTGCTGCCAGACCAAACAGCAAATGGATCAAACTAAGTAAATACAGTAGATAAGAGCCTTCCAGTTGAAAAAATACTGCTGTGGTTAAAATGTTTCATTGGAAACTAAGTTGGAATTGGTTTTATTTCAAGTAATCAAAACAAAACAAAAAAAGTAAAGAAAAACTGAAGAAATCTCAAACTTAGTTAAGATGATTACCGGTAGTGATATTTACGCGCACACACAAACACGCATGCACGCACACACACACAAACACATACATATATACATATGTTTTATGTATATATGTTTCTGTGTGAAGTTTGCATGTTCTCCCCGTGCATGCATAGGTTCTCTCCGGGGTCTCCAGCTTCCCCCCACTGTCCAAAAACATGCTTCATAGGTCAATTGGAAACTCTAAATTGTCCCTAGGTGTTAGTGTGAGAGTGAATGTGTGTGTGATTGTGGCCCTGTGACAGATTGGCGAACAGTCCAGGGTGTACTCTGCCTTCGCCCACAAGTGGCTGGGATAGGCTCCGGCAGCCCCGTGACCCAGAAAGGGACAAAACGGTAGAAAATAAATGTTATATATATATATAATTAAGAAAAGCCTCGACCTGTTCCGACTTGTTACCATTCAGCTCCCCGGGAACGGGTTTATTGTTAGCATTACATTAGTATGAGCTCTGTCAGTCTCTGAACAGTTTAAACTGTAGTCCGGTATTTACCACGTTATCTATCCTGGAGTCTGGAGTCTTCCAATGCACCTCTCAAACAGTTTTGGTCAAGAACAGAAAATACAAACTAACAATATGAGCAATATTACATTTTTTAAAAAGTAACTTAGGTAACATCTTTCTCTGTTAAGATGAAAATCATGCTTAGCAGTCTAATTAATCATAAAAGTCCATTAGTATGAAGATTCCCAATTAAAGTAACAATAATGTGGTTGAAATGCAGATCTTCATCTAAGCTAAAAACATTTTTAGTGAGGTTTTGGAAAAAATAAGTTGATTGACTCCCAGAATCAAATCTATTTATAATGACAGAGCTATATAAAGGCATGCGTTCCTTTTTTTTCAGAAAACAGGAAACTCTTTTATTGGAGTCTCCTGGGGAAGGTTTTCCAGGGATCACATCACTCCCAGGAAAAGAAAGCCATCATCTTTGGAGCCGCTGCTCTCCAGTAAACGAAACGTCAAATGCATGAGGAGGCCAAATGTCTTTAGTGCATCAGTCCTATGACGCAATGGAAACAATAATGACCCATAATTCCAAGCTCTGTAGATCTTTCCCTGATAGACATCCTTACAGACAAAGATCAGGACACTAGATTCTGGTTTTGCTAATCCTTAAATAGTTTAAGACCTTCATGTTTTTTTTCCGTTAAACTTTTGTGAAAGTTCTCACCATCCAATAATTACAAACAAAAGGTTTTCTAAATGTCACTTTTCTAGCATGTTGATGGCAGTTATTAAACACACATATTACAGAGTTTGATAAACTCTTCTTTTTATAAAGTCTACCTTGATCAAGACCATATTAACACCTAGAGTAATAATCCATCAGTTATAATCCATATATTTCTGTAGCTGATGTTTGTTTGGTCTTTTCTTTTTTTTTCAAAGAGATTATGTAAGACACATGGACAGTTTTAAATCTTGTGAACATCACGTGATACACAATGCATACAAACAGGTATCAATGACTTTCAGTTATTGAAGTGTGTGAGGTCTTTCTAAAAGCACACCAAGAATGGTTTCATGGAATAGAGTACACCAGTGTTGGAGTCTGAAGGAGGGTAGAGGAGATCATAGAACTTCAGCACCAAAGGATTTTGATTTTTCTTATTGTGGACAGAACTTCAAAAATGAGACTGAATGAGCACAATCGAAACATTTATTTTATACATTTTGTTGAAGGTGTAGATTGTTGGGCTGTTTCACCAAAGGAGAAGCCTTCAGACTTTCATATTAAAGCTTGTATGAAAAATTGTGCAAAATTAGTCTACCAAGTAACCACTAGAGGGTTTGTTGTACTCAAGAGAGCTGGATAGGCTCCAGCAACCTTGTGACCTTGAACAGGAATGTGGGTTTAGTTATGAATGTATGGAGCTGTCAGGTGAAGACGGCCACACAACCACATATACGCACTTAAAACAAGTTAAAGTCACTAATTACCCTGGGAAGCATGTTCTTGGACTGTGGAAGGAAACTGGAGAGAAAACCCGCACATGCACGAGGAAGGAGTCAGCTGGGACTCGAACCAGGGCCTCCTTACTGTGAGTTTTAATCGCCACACCACCATGAAGCCCCAAAGTTTCTATTCATTCATAGGTAATTAGTCACATTTGAAATCTGAAACAAACATAGTTAAATCTTATAAATGTGTGGTTACAATTGACTTTTGATAGAAACTTTCTTGTGGTAATTTTTTTTGCAAACTAAATTTTTTCAAGCACAAACAGATTTTGGTTTAGTGAATGACAGGTAACCTTCCAATCCTCAGCTCTACATTGCCTGTATCGAAAATACTCTAACGGTTTAGGCTTCTCTGTTTTTCATGATGCCCCCTTTTCTTTTTTCTTTTTCTAAAGCCAGTGTTCTGTGATATTAGACATCTAGATGGAGAAAACCGCAGAGGTAAATATCTAGATTGCCACCTCAGGTTACCTCTGCTTTTTTTTACATTCAAAGGTTCCACCTCAATATATTTATATGTCATTGAATGTTAAATGGGAGACAAATAACATTGGTTGGACAACAAATCCCCACATTGTTCATGTATCTACAACTTAAATTCTTGTCTTTACCACAAATTGTCTTTGCAATAATAGGTGGAAAAGTTAAACCTCAGTCGTAAAATGTTTGAATCCCTTTTTAGTACTTAAAAAAATGTTCTCTTTTAAATGTTTTTTTTTTTTTTGCATGATCCAGGATCATCAGCTGCAAAAACTGGACGTAAACTTTGGGGAAGAGGGAAAAGTCTTTAAAAAACTATCATGTTTAAACAGACACGTGTTTTTTTTTAACTAAAGATAGTAAAAAATCTGCCCATTTTTACACCACAAGAGACAGAAAGATACACACCAACAGACGAGCGAAATCTACTGGTGGCCTGAAGACTGGAGCTTAAGCTGCAGGACTTTATACAAACAGAAAAAGCTTAGAGATTTGGAGCTTATGCAAACAAAATATGAACTAGATAAAATCTAAATCAATAAAATGAAACTTAATTTGATGACATCTTATTTTAAGCTCATTGATCTACCAGATGTTGTTTCTCTTTCGGCTTTTTCCCATCAGGGGTCGCCACAGCGAACAAGTCGCATGGTAAATTTGGCAATGTTTTACGCCGGATGCCCTTCCTGACGCAACCTTCTCAAAGCAACCGGGCTTGGGACCGGCACAGAGGTAGAGAAGGGAACAGGGAGCAGCCCGGATTTGAACCTGGGTTTCACGGACGGAAGGCGCCGCAAACCAGCACGAGCTAAACCGGCTCATTGATCTACCAGATGAGGCTTTTAAATTACTGCATGCACTATTACCATGAAGTCAGTCAGCTTTCTGTTTCTAAAGTGCTATAGCATCATTTTTATTATTCTTTGTGTGCATTTTTTGCAGTTTTTTTCTCCTGTCTGTAAATAAATACATAAAATTGTTCATGACGTGTAACTGACTTCACAAAAGAGTTTCTAAATTTAAAAAAAAGATACGGATTTCCGCTTTAAGGGATAGCTAGTTCAAGAACACTGAAGTTCTGTTCCGTTTCCCTGTAAGCCTCTTCACAGAAAAAATCAAATCATCACATGGAAATAAAAAGATTGTGAATATAAGTGTTTCTGGTGTTTGTGAAGAGCCACACCTTCAACAGTAAGTCAGCAGCTCTTAGCTCTTCCTGTCTGCCACTGTTTAATTTTTTTGGCTTACAGGGAAAAAAAATTAAATTGATGTTTTTTTGACAGCATAAAACACTATTTCGTCTTTCTTTTTACAGTTTTTTGTCTTTTATTCTAATAAAGACAACCAACTCATACATGATGGCAATACAGAAATGCTGACAAACCTTTCACTTAAAAAGTTCTTTCCCCTCCTTAACATGACTTTAGCCCCTTGTTGAAGCGCTCGTTAATTCGCTCTAAATCTTCTCTCTCTGGGACAAGATCAATCGGGTGTTTCCTGAGAATGGCCTGGAGTTAACTCTCCTGGCCTCTCTCTTCAACCCCTCCTCTCTCTGGCTGACAGTGTCACCTATCCTTGTGGCTGCACAGAGGTGGGGGCATCCCATCCCCGACAGCACTCTACATCCTAGACGTAAACACGGATGACAAATGGGCCACAATATCGGCTATCAGGTGTCGGCGTGGAAGATTTATAAGGTAACAAGACAATGGGGGGCAGACACAAAGGCACTTATCTGCCATCAGCGCCGAGGAGGCTTCTTCTCTGCTCAGACTCAGCTGGATCCGAGGTCGAAGACTCGCCGCCGCTGAGCGGACTGAGAGGACTTGTTGTTAAGAAATGAAGGAAGTCTCTGCTCCTGAACGGGGAAGTGAGAGGTCAGGAAGAAGTTGGCCGGAACCGGCCAGAGCAGGCGATTGTCTGCAGCTGCTCCACATACAATAGTTCCAACAGGAAACTCGCATCTTCCACTGAATGGGCTCCATGGAGATCTTATTTTTCTTGCTTGACAGTGAAGAACGGTGTTTGTGTACATTAAGGTTTTGTATACAAGAGGAAAATGAGTGGAGAAACCCACAAACACAAAGTATAAGTAAGGCTTTAAATGATCAAATAAACATGTGTGAAGACTGGACGAAAATATTTGTGTTTAACGCTTTCTGATGGATTGAATGAAAAACAAAAACCAGGTAATTTGACTCCCTTATGGTCAAATCACAGCTGGTATCTCATCTTTCAGATGTTTATTGAGGAAAACCAGAACCCACATGATTTTCCTTATCCGTCTCTGCTGCACCGAGGTGATGACAGGCGAGAGGAGGGAAAGCGTGCTTGTCTAAGGCCGAGCGGGCGCCGGCGCCGCGTGCCTCAGGATCCACAAAGATGCTTGTAGCTGGGTTTCTGATGTGTGAAAATCCAGAATGCAGAGTTCAGAACAAACAGAGCCCACCTGCCCCTCCTTCCCAATGCGCAGCAACAGCCAGTCTGAGGAGACCTGAAACTTGAGACACGGTCAGCAGGAGAGAACCTCCACTCCCTGTCCTTTGTCTGCCTACAATGTGTAGTGACACACTGAGCTGCAACACCTAAAGCTACGTTCACATCGCCCTCAGCAACGCTCGTTCAAGCAGCCGCTTCCAATGAGCACTCTATGTTAATACGTATAAATGTGTGTTTCAGGCCTCTGCATTCAAAACAACGCAGGTTTTCACGACCGTTTTCAGGCTATACGGACGGAACGTTGAACATTTTAAACTAGGTTTAATGTTGACCAATCAGGGACTCTGATTTAGTAGAGGCGTATGGGTAGCATCCCTTTCAATTCACGGAAGTGCCCGCCATTTAAAAATTGATCCTGAAGGATAAATGATTTAGTCCGATTTGTGATACAGAGCCTTTCATATATCGTAATACAGCTGTGTAAGAAAAAGCCTGAAGCAAAATTTGTGCAATTTATAACGCTTTGACATTTTGCAAAAGGCTTCTTTCAACTGTAGCGGGTGGACATGACCTAGTAAGCAGTGGAAAAAGAAAAAGAAGAAGAAACCCCTCCCTGCTTGTCCAGTGTGAACACCACTCACATTTGAAACTGTGGTAGATGCATGTTCTCAATCGCGTGTCACATCCCCGGTGAGATTCTGCATGAAGCTCCTCTGGCTATATGGACAGTGTTTTGTAGCTTTTTTGTGTGGGGGGCTTACTCTGAGCTTATGATGCTTGTTTTTATTTGCATTTAATCATTGTCTTCATTGTACTGTTCTTCCATATTACAACAGATGTACTCAGAATTGGAAAGCCATATTCAAACCGTACTAAATCCATTTTACACAGCTCGTTTTGTAGGTGGCAAAATACACTCTTTTTGAACCTCCATAACTCTTCGACTGTTTACATCGAATTTTAAAGCTGGAAGCAGAAAAGCTCCTTTCATTGACTCACATTTATCTTGTAAACACTTAACTACTGTAAAGTGTTGCAAATCAGCGCAAAGCTCCTTTTCTCAGCTTCGAAATTCATTTGAATCACGTTAATTGCAAAAATGGTTGAAGAGTAATTCAAAGAAACCAAATGACAGTAATAAAGAATAGCTAAAAAAAAAGAAGTCTTTACAGAGATGTTAAGCATTATTTTTTGTATATAATCTGTTTATAATCAACCTCGTCTTGAACATTGCTGGCTGTTTGGTTTATGAGGCAGTTTTACACTTTTGAAAAGTTAGCCCTCAACATGAGGCTTTACCTAACCAATATAACTTTAAGCATGTTTGTTGATCATACTAAACTATCATGCTAAACCCTCTGCAAAGCAGACAAAGCCCGGTTCCTATCACTGTGCCCAAACAGCTCAAACGGAGTACTCCCAGAAGCCCAATGAACCATACTTCAGGGTCTAAATCTACTTGGGATGGTAGAGTTACTTGGAATGAGTGCGCTATAAGGGCTCTCTCATACCAGGTAACTCTACCTGGCATGACATTGCTATAAGGGCCTTGTCACGGCAACTCCTAACTGCGGTGAAATGGAACAGGGGGCCTAGCCGTCCTTCATTTCCTTTTCATGGTTAGACACAGTTGGTATGTGCAGCAGTACAGTAAGTGTCGATGGTCACTCCTTTTGTCCACCACACATCACTGTTTACCAACGTCGCCATTGTTCAACTACAAAATATATCTTATGATTTCTTTACACAAACACATCAGCAAATTAAAGCATAGACTGGGTTCAAGTGGGCTCCAGTCTCAAGTAATCTTTAATTTAAAATGCCCTAAATTACTATTAGCAATTAACTAATGTCATACCTAAATATGAAATGATGTGGATTATTTGTTAGATTTAGGTTTATCTGGTGACAAAATGAGTCTTTCTTTAATTTTTTATTTGTGTTAACTCATAGTTGAATTTAGTTGTGTACAGCTTTGCAGTCATTCAATGCTACCTTGCAGTTTCAAATCCAAAACAACCAATTTTCATTTTTCAATTTTCTTCATTCTGCAATAACTCCCATGTTTTGACATAATTGAAACAGCAAGAAAAAACTGATTAGAAGATTGAGTTGCAGATATCTGCTCTAAAAATCACCGGATTAAAAAAATACAATGCAACGCCATATGTCTCTAACTCAAAATACAATCCTTACACCAGTAATTTGTCTTGAATGCCAAACCCTTGGAGCAGAAAGTCACAGAAAAAAATGTGGTAGGATTTAATCAAAGCAGTCAACATGTATTCTGTACTTCAGGCAAATCTTAAACTTTATGATATTAATCATTTCAAAAAAATTGTAACTGATGATCAATGCATTAATATGTTTCTTCATTGTAGCAGGATTCAAATAATTTCATTACCCATCCTGTTTTTTATTCCAACAGCCTTTTCAAAGTCTTATTTTTCCTGTAGTTGTCTATCTTTATTTTTATTTATTTACTTTATTTACTTCCTGTTAAATTACTCAATTATTATTAGGTTATGACCTGCAGGTTCACCTAAAAGAATATTTTTTGTATTTTCTGGCTCAGCATGGGCTCATATTTTATAATGCAGGTATTTTAAATAATGGCTGCACAGTGGTGCAGTTCAGGCTCTTTTTCTTTATTTTTTCTTAACTTGTCCTGTCCAACAGTGGTCAGTGCTCTTGCCTCACAGCAAGATGGCCCGGGTTCATGTTCCGGCCGAGGGACCTGAAACTGTCGGGTGAACAGAGGCAGGACTAGACAACAAGGTGGAAGGAAGATTCAGAGTTCTTTCAATAACAGAAAACACCACTCTGGGTGGGGAAAAACTCCACAAATGTAACATGACTCGAAAACAGCAGGACATGCTGAACTAAAGCAACACAGAGAGCAGGAACGGAGATACTTAAATAAAGCTCAAACAAATTAACCTGAAGTGCAGGCAGCTGTGCCCCCCTCATGAAGAGCCACAGGAGACGGGACGGAGCCCTCCAGGAGAACCCACAACCAACCTGTGCACAAGACACAAGAACAGGTAAAACAAAACACAACTGAAGATTGTGACAGAATTAGAATCATGGGGGACATTTCTGTGTTGAGTGTTCTCCCTGTGCATTCTGCGGAGACTCCGGGTTCCTCTCACCATCCAAAAACATGCTTTACAGGTTAACTGGTTTCTCTAAATTGTCCCAAAGTGTGAATGCGAGTGTGTGTGGATGTGACCCTGCGACAGACTTGTGACGTGTCCAGGGTGTACCCTGCCTTCGCCCACGAGTGGGCATGATAGGCTCCAGCAGCCCCGTGACCCCAAAAGGAACAAAACTGGTTTAGAAAATGGATGGATGGATTTGTGAGTAAATTCATTCAAGGAGTTTGTCTCATTTAATTCATTTTTTTCTTTTCAACTAAAAAGGAAACAAAAACAAAAAAATAAAACAAAAATGTTCAAATCCCCTGAGTGGGCGGAATTTTCCATGGGAGGGTGACAGAGGTTGTGTCTGCTTGGTCGACACAGAGAAACGAGCTGAGTGGCATACTGTCAAAGACAATCCTTCAGAGGCCAGTGTGCCCACAGAGAAGTTCAGAGGTCTGCTCGCTAACAACGACTCCAGCGGTGAAGTTTGTTTTTCAGGAGGAGCCACCCTTTTCATGTTCACCCCTCACGCCCTCCCCCAGTAAGGTCGTCTGTGGGGACCACTGGGAGGCTGTACGCTCCTTAAATCTTGTGCCGTGTTGATGTGACCAGCACTAGAGTATGAATGACCCCCGCCTTTCCCAGACCTGTAACCTCACCAGCCAGCATTTTTAGTCCTGTCTATTTGGGTTTTTCAAGCCTTTTACATAATACGTTTTGGCGAAGAATGCACATGTTGAAAAATGGCGTCTTAACAAGGAAAGTTGCTGCCATTGTAGGGGGAGGGGGTGTCAACAGGCAGATTTTTAGAAGCAGCACGCAAAAACAGTGGTGGTCCTGTGGAGAAGCGGATGAATGAAGATCAATTGGTTGGAGATAGAGGAGAGTTATTTTGAGCTGGAACCAGAAAGACACTGGCCTTTTGTGCTACACATGAGAGAGGGACTCTGTGACAGAGGATGTGTGCGACCATCTCTGTGCACGTGTGTCCATGTGGCCTTTCCTCCAGAGAAGAAAGCCCCTTACTGTCTTGCCCTTGTCCCGGGTCCATCATGTTGCCTGCTCTGGTCTGAAACCAGGTCCGCGAGGCTGGACATCAGTGTCTCTTCAGGCTGAAGACTGACCTTTTTTCCAGCTGTCGGTTCAGCTGGCCCTCCAGCAAGGACTCAGGGGGACTCCAACGCCACCCTCTCCTTTGTCTGGTCAGACACCTCCAGCACCACTCCCACCCTGGTCACCAACCTCCCGGACTCTGTGTGTGTGTGTGTGGGGGGGGTATTTGCTCCAAGGCCATCGTTTGACACAGCTTTTTTGTTGTCCCTCATGCGGTCCGTTAAGGCTCCTGTCATCAGCACCATTGATCTGTTCCAAATGAGCTGATTAGGGGTCCTGCAGCTTGTCCTGATGAGTGGGCCAGTCTAAGCTGGGCTGAGTGGAGCAGGATCAGGAGGGGGTTGCAAGGCTGAGGGCCAGGGGTCAGAGTGCACACAGGCGAGACACAGCTGGGCATTCATGCTCAAAAATGCAACATGAAATTAGTGATTGTTTAAGATCGACACAGTTTTGTTTCATTTTTCCTTTAAATTCCAACCCCTGTGGCTTTGGTGGACCACACTCCATTTTTCCTTTTTGTCTCACTGCTTGGACGAGGTTATTTTAACCCATATTATTTTTTTCATGAAGACATCAGTCAATGAAAGCAGTCAAGAATGCTTGCACTAATTGGTGCAAAAGCGACAGATCCACTGAGCATACGGGTCAACGGTTGATTTCACTTATTGGTATCTTCATCAACCGGCTGCAAGAGACAACGTCTCATATTTCGACCAGACTGATACCACTTCTTATCAGTCAGGTTTTTTGAGCCCCATCCAAGTATGATGACCATGTCTTCATGAGAAAAATTGATTCATGAGTCTGTTTATCCAGGATATGAGGTTTGCAAGTAAAAGGGTCAGGACAAAGCTGAGGAATCCCCTGAAGGGGGTAGCTTGATTCAGATATCCTGACCAAAGTGAGCTGGGCTTAGGGCTGAATACATGTGTTAAGGCCCGTACACACCGGGACGAATATTCGCCAGGCGTTATTCGCCAGCGTTTTTCGCCACGTTTTTTGTGTTCACACCCAGGCGATTTTCGCTGACGGCGAGCCGAGCGAACATGCAATTACCTTCCCTGACATTAGATGGCGCTTAATGTAAACAGAAATACTCCTGTACACAAGGTGGCGCTGCGCAACTTTACGATTCTTAAAGTCGCTTTTCACTCAGAAGAAGAGAGCAAGTATTTACGCGCTTGTCAGAATAATACAAAGAAAACATGAATATTTCAAGCATCAGTAGCTCCAACTGGTGCTTGGTTCGGGGATATTTTAGAATGTCCGTCAATATTTCTTTGCGGCAGTATAGACGCTACTTGGCGTCTATCTTCTTCGCTGGCATGTGTGCTCAGCAAGGCAGTTTTGTGTTTGAGCGCCCCCAAGTTGTGTTTTACTGTAACTTCAGAGGCTCCAGACACGTGTGCAAAAGCGCCGTTCTCATTGGTCGAATAGATTTCGACGCGACGCGTCGAAAAAAAAAAACGAACCCGAGGCGTTTTTTTTTTTGACGCTTTGGCGCGTGGCGTTTTTTCGCGTCGGTGTGCACACTCTCATTGGTGCCCTTTGTTTAGTCACGAGGCGTTAAACGTCGGCGAAAATCGCCGTCGAAATTCGTCCCGGTGTGAACAGGCCTTTAGAGTGCATGCATTAATGTTCATTATCAGGGATCGACACTGAAACTCTGAGCCAAGTTGGCACCGATGCTGACTTATGCGGTACAATCAGTACGGTATAAAACCGCAGATTTCTGTTTCATTTTTGGTGCTCTGTTTCTGACATGTGAATCACTTGTATTCCATTCAGTTTTGCTGTACAGTTCTACTCAATCAGTTTACCTTTTCAGTCATTGTGGGTGGGTTCATATCAGAACGGATGTGGTCATGAAGGTGCACGGAGCTTCAGTCAAAATGCCAAAGATGAAGCGAACGAAAGTTTGGCTGTACTGTCCAGCAAGAGATTCTAAAGTAGCGACCGGCAACAAGTGCTCCAAAGTGTTCCTGTGACAACAGCAATTCAAGCACAGTTTAGGCACTGGAACCGTTTCACAAGTACCTGTTTGGCGCTGGAACAAGATTGGATCGAAACGGTACCCATGCTTATGCATGATTGCACATGGCCTTGCATTCATGTGCTTGCATTCCCTTGTGTTTATCAGCCCAGGAGCCTCATAATTACAGTCTTGGTGTAATCTAATACTCCCACCCCTCCCCGCATAACCGGAGTCTTCCCTCTCTCAGGTCAGAGATTAAGGATGAGATCCTCCATGCTACTTTGAGACAGCTTTTGTCAAGGGAGACATCAATAATATTAGGGGGCAAAGACAGGGGGGCGGTGCAGTTAATGACAGACGAAGAGAGGTTACCTTCAATCACTTAATTTGTCATGAAAGCCTAAACAGGGGACCTCTGATTAGAAATAATGGGCTGTATTTTGTATCAGTGTAACATAGACACCGTGTGCACATGCATGCTCAGAAGCTCCTTTCACATATTTGATTTGAAAGAGCTTACAGGCCACAATGTGGCCTTTGTTCTCTTGCTTGTCGACAGCAAGCAGATATTTTCCACAATTTGAGCTGGTTTACGGTGTGAAAACATTTCCTCCTGCAGATGAAGCCGCAGTTTCTTGCCCTCCTAATCTTAAACTGCACGTTGGTGCCGCTCTGTGTCACAGGTCAAAGTTTGCCGGGTCAGGGCGGACACTGCGCCCTTGTATCCATCTTCATTCATTAGACGTCTGGAAGCACTCAGTGGCCAGACCTCCTTCTTCTGATCCTTCTACAAACTCTCTGTCCATTTCTGATAAACAGCAACAGCAGAAGAGAAGTTTCAGCCGTGTCAAGGCAGCACAGCCTGACATGATCCACCGGTGGTTTGCTCTCTTTAAGAAACAAGGTCCGCTTGCTGAAAGATTTCATCTCAGAATAAGAAAAAAGGCAAATTTGTGGGCAATTGTTTAGAAAGCTCTAATGAAAGTAAATTGTTTGGGGGTAAGCATTCAAGATACCTTACTTGTGTGGAATCTGGCACTTTAGGGAACTTTGACAAGCATTAGGTCAGTTATCGTCACACAGCCAGCAGTCTCCATGTCAGTAAAAACTGATATGAACACAGTTTCTGTGAGATTATGAACTCAAAATAGAAACTATTAATTTTGCTGTTGATACTGTAGGTGATAAACTTTTGTTTTTCATTTTGCAGACCCACTCCAGTCATCTTTTGATATTTAAAGTGTTCCCAGTGGTCTTTTAATTATCATTATACTGTTTTTAGCCAAACTTAAAAAAATCGGTGTCATCTTCTAGGACAAAGTTTCTGCAGAGCGGAAGAAGTTAATTAGAAATTCGCTTTTCCGTGGGCGGGACCGCTGGTTCAGAGCAGAGCAACCCCACCCCACCTTCCCTTCCCTTTTATGTCAAACATTTGTTTATGTCTGCTCCTGATTCACAATGATTTGGATAAAGAAAAACTCAGAAATGCAGTTTTAAGTTTAATTTTCCCTAAAAAATGTTTATACAAGAACATGTTAAATACACCAAAAACACAATTTTCAAATCAGCGGGTCTTTAAAGCAGATAAAATCCTAAATGCAACAAAATCAAGTCATATACCTTATATTGAATTATGTATCTTTTATCTTTTCCCATACATCTTGTGCCTATATATACTTACATAAAGTAGTTTTTATTTTATCTTATTTTCTGTTTAAAGGAGGTTATTTATTCATGTGTTGTAAACTAAACGAACGTTTTCTGGTTGATCTTTATTGTTGCTAGAATTTCTGGGGTAAAAAGGTTCACAAATCTAAACAATTACTCCATTAATTAGGACATTAATGTCTATTTTCAGTGAATAAACAATTTGAAGGACTTTTGTTATGAAAAAAGTAGTAGGGGGGAAGTTAAACAGAATTTTAAAGGTTCCAGCAACTGATTTGATTTAATAAAATCCAGTTTATTTAAATAGCAAGAGTTTATCGGTAAAGTCATCTTCAGGGTTTTATAAAAGAAAAGCAAACAAGTTGAATAATGTAATAATGCAGTCCTATTCAAATAATCAAGTGCTGCAAATCCCACGTTGTCACTAAACATAGCATCATCTGCTTTTCAAAATTAAACTAAATACACATTCTCTTATTAAAAAAAAATCTAAACAGTCATCTCAATTCACTTACCTCAAACTTTAATAAAATATTTTTTCCGACTAATTTAGCGAAATATGATCAAGTCTGTCATGTGGCGCTCGCTATAGAAAAAAACGATCCGATTCTAATGCAGATTTCAGGAGCCTCTGCTGGAGTGTTTAACCCGGTTAAGTGTGGATTGGACTAAATTTAATCAGACACCAAACCCGAGCAGACACCACACATGTGAGATGACTGTCCTCCTTTGAGCCCTGAGGTTGTTATCTGAACAATGACATCAGTGTGGAGACATGTAAGGCAAATCTGCACAGAGGGTTTTGTTGGTGATTGGAGATAACGGACGAGCGACAGTCACTTTGGCCTGAAAGTTTCAGAGGAGAGAGGGCAGAAGGTTTGGAGCTGCAGTTTGGCTGAACTCACCGTGAACCTTTGCAGATTTATTTTCTCCAGAGCCGGGTGCTTGCTCAAAGGCTGCCAGATTTACGGACCTCTCCCTCTACTGCCCCCCGAGCTCAGCTGGGGGGTGGCTGTGGATGGGACGACTGGGCTAAGGGGACTTGTTGGAGGCCATCTGCAGGTTAAGGAGGTGATGGGGTTACAGAGATTTTGTTTGTTGTTTTAACAATCACATGTCCTGATGGAGCATTACTGCTTACCAGCCTGCCCGCTTAATAAGAAGCAGTCCATCCCCTGACAGGGAAAGCTGTCATTTTATTCCTCTGTGTTGATGTGAACCAATGAATCAGTGATTTTACTCCCTGCAGCCTCTGTTAAGATGCATGTTTATTTCTTGATGTGACCCCATCCATAGTTTTTAGTTGCAAAATGGCCAGGGACAACAAAACCCTGTTGTCTAATTCCAAAATGCTACAGCTGCACTTTCAAAATGCTTTTAAAATCATAATCCAACCGCGAAAATTTTTTATGTCTCTTTTTTTTTTTTTGCTTTGTTGTTATAGGTAAGAGTACAAGAAAAAGCATTTCCTTTGTTTCAAAATCTCTTCAATAAAGATACAGGATAATTTAAAAAGAGTTTGTTTCATTTTTTTCTTTAATGGCATCAAATTGTACTAAATTTACCAACCTTAGCTAAATCTAATTCCATGCTCAAATCCACCGAGGTGTTTTTTTTCAGTAAAGTAAAAAAGAAGTTGCATATATAATTAATTCAAAGCTAAAAGAAAAGGCTGACTTTATGCAAAATGTAACAGTTCCTGTTACAAAAATGGTGCATTTATTCAACTCTCATTGTTTGCCCTCTATAATGACGCATTATGACAGACGTAAAGAGAGATATAACCTTTTTAATGCATGCTGAGCAGAGTTTGCTCCGCCCACTTCAAAAACATCCTAAAATACAGCAGTTGGGCAAAGTCATGTTTGAAACTGTTTGGTCCACCTACCTATCAATCAAAAACACGCCTTCTAAAAATGCTAAAATCTGGACTCAAATGGTTGATTGAAATGCAACCTCCCACAAAAATGTAATTGAGAGAAAAATAAAACTATGTAACAATGTACTGTGTTCCATTGCTATACACCTTTCAAGGTCTCACTGTGTTGTGTATTTTTTTAGTGCAATTTTATGAATGCTTGTTAGTTTTTTTACAGCGTGCTGTAAGTCTGTTCTGCTGCACAGAATGTGTTCAGTTGCCAAATCTACATAAATCTTAGATTGTGTGCAGATACTTGGTTTCATTCCATTATACTGTAATTATTTTTCTATTCAGGTTTGAACTTTAAGAATTTAAACAAGAGAGAAAAGTGTGAAAATTTTAACGTGTAAGAAAAGTGTGTGTGGTGAGGACTTTTAAACGTCTATAAGACTACTTTTTGGATTTCACCAATCGTGGGTTATTTTTAGAACATACCACTGTGATAAATAAGGAATCAATGTATGTCAATCATACTTTTACTCCAAGATATACATATGTTTGTTGTGTAAAATCAAATAAATTAAACTTGAGGGACAATAAGAAATTGCAACTATCTGACGCCAGCCAGTCTTTTGAGGAACTGCAACATTTGGTACTTTCTAGCAGGGGTGTGTATTGGTGAGAGTCTGGGGACACTATACATATGGCGATGTACTCCTCACGATACGATACGTGTCGCGACATATCCTTTGTAGACTGTCTCAGAACAAGTTTTTCTAAGAGTATGACTTAAAAAAAAACTATCTGAATATTATTATACCATTTATGGTAATAAAATGGTTAAAACTAAATAAAGGCAAAAAAAATGAACGTTCAAATATTCTTTTTCACAAAGCGTTTTGGTATGAAGTCATGTTGAAGTAATTCAACATTTGGAAGAAACGTTTGTAGTCACTATGATTAGTCATGTAATGTGAAGTGTAGATTCAATATTAACAATTACGGAAGATTTGGAAATAATTGTTCAAACAAATAATTTGTGCCTATTTTAGATTACAGAAATTACGTAAACTTTTTTTAACCTCACATGACCTATGCAGATGTGTGGTTTCTGATTAGACTACCGTTACATTTATGCTGAAAAAACAGAAAAAGCGATTTTCTTATTTTGCCAGATCTGCAGGATTTATTGCGTAAGACAAAAAGCTTATTTATGCCAAACTTATAGGAAATTTCTTACTAAACTAGTTTTAGAGGAAGTGAAATACGTGTCTGAGTAACCAGAGGTTTCTAGTGTAAACAAGCTCCAGTTTTGATCGGGGCCACTATACACTGCTAAAACTGGCCCCAACCCAAAATTCGGACCCCCATCTGCAGATTTTTTTAAATAGGAAAAAATAAATGAATAAATAATGGGGTAAGAAAATGGTCTTACCAAGAATTCATATTTTGATAAATAAATTATTGTCACTTAGACATGTTATCTCACACTAAAGCTATTTTGCTAATAAAACATTTTCTTGATAAGATGATTTTTCTTGCAAGACAGAAAATAAGACATTGAAAGAAGGCTCTTTTTACTTTTTTAAGATTCCGTTTTTGCAGTTTTCTTGATTTCTTTCTTGATTTTCCTGATTTCTTTCAATCCCTTTGAGGCATGTTAGGTTTTTTTTTAACCCTTGTGCTATCCTAGGCACTTTAACAATGGGAGTTGGGTCATCTAGACCCCACTAGACAGTGCTCTGAAACTTTGTTCTTTAATGATTTGTTATCTTCACTGGTGTCCATGGATTACATGAAATCCTATTCACCTTCATCCACCTTTGTCATGGTAGGGAGAACACGTCAATGTAAGGGTGGGGTCATAGGATAGCATAAGGGTTAAGAGGTTTTGCTAAGCGTGTTCACACCAGGTTTTAGTTAGCAATCACCATAGCTGCTTTGTGTTTGCTGACAACCCCTCAGTACATATAAGTCCATGGTTTCCTTTTGTTTGATTTTACCATTGTTGAGACCTTTGTGGCATTCATGCTCATCTTATTTAAAAAACTGTTTGTTCATTTATTCAATTATTTTGGCTTCTTGATAGATTAACCACTGTTTTTTAATGTAAAGTTGCATCAAAATGAGGAAATGTTAGATTTGTTCTCTTACACTAAATTTAATAGAGAAGTCCTGCCTTGTTTCCCTTGGTGTCTTATTTGTGAGGAATGTCTTTTTTTTTTTTCTTCGCTGCTGCCAAATGGATTTTTGGACCACTGACTGTCCTTAAGTGTAAAGCAATTAGCCATTTTTGACAATTTTCAACTTTTTTTTTTTAACTGCTGCTCTGGTGAGGGAAAATCACTATGGGCTGTCACAGGGTGAAGGGAAAAATATGTGGGTCCATGTAATCTGCGTGTTTGTTTGATAGGCAGAAACCAAAAAACCCGTTTTTACTGATCCTACAGTTTGAGCTTTTACAGTATAGGTGGATTAAAGTCAAACACTAGCGTCAGATTTTCCCCTCTGAGCAAAGACAATCTAAAGAAACCAGCTGTTCATTTTACATCCAAAAGCTGACTTTATTCTCATTTAAAAAAGGATTTCCGCCCTCTCCCCGTTTTGTACTTTATGTGCTGTTGAAGAGGATCAAACCTTTGAGAGCTCACATCGGATCCCACTGAGGAAGAGGAGAATTATTTAGCAGCCTTCTTGGTGATTTGCCTGTGGGATGGGGGCCAACACCTCTGGGTATTAAATTGTCTTCCCCCTGCGTTCCTCTGCTGTTCTGGCTGGGGGTGCATTTAGGAGGTCCTGAGGAGGGAGGAACCCCCAGAGTCCCTGATCCCCTGAGTTCGCACTGTTTGATAATTTGCACTGCAGACGCTCACAATACATGGCCAGATGCAACCCTAAAAAGTGAGAAGATGAGAGGCTGAAAAGTGGGTAATGATTTGGTGACAAAGAATTAAACCACAGTGGAAAAGTTTTAGGATTTTTTTTTAGTTAGCTTCTGTCTAAATGCCCCAACTTGGAGTGTTTCGCAGAAGTTGTGGGTCAATCCTGAATGCAAGCTGGGGGAACAGTCAGTTTCATTTCTCTATTCTACAATTTGATGCCAGTCAAGAGGCTCGAATTTGCTGGATCAGCTCTTCACACAACAGAAAATCATGGTTCAAAAAGAAGAAGCTGCATCTACTGTGACCAAAAATGGAAAAAGACAAACAGTTTGAGTTCCCTCAAACTATGATTTATGTTTATATGCGTATTAGGGTCTTAGGGCAGGGATATCCAGTTTAGTTTAGTTAGTTCAGTTTAAAATCTTTCTACTGAATTGTGTGTGTGTTCACGATCCTTTTGATTTTATGTTTTACCCTACATCCATCCGCACAAAGCCCATCGAGACAACTGTTGTTGTGATTTGGGCTATACAAATAACATTGAATTGAATTGAATTATATGATCCAATAATTTGCAGGGATTGCATTTAATCTATTCATCTAATCTATTTGGCTATGATTTTGGTTGCAGTGCTTAGGTTTTGAAATTTCAAATCTTACTCACTGGTAAATAAGCCACGTAAACCTTTTAAAGACCCACTGAAAATTGTGTTTTTGGTGATTTTTATCATATACTTGTAGCTTTTTTCTGATGATGGAGGTCAAGTACTTGCAACATTTAGGTATGCTCCCCTAATCTTACTTTATTATTCATTCATTCATTTATCTACTAAGTCGTTTTGTCTCTTTCGGGGTCATGGGGCTGCTGGAGCCTATCCCGGCCACTTGTGGGCGGAGGCAGGGGACATCCTGGACAAGTCGCCACTATGTACACTCACATTCACACCTAGGGACAATTTGGAGTAACCAGTTAACCTAAGAAGCATGTTTTTGGATGGAGGGAGGAAGCCAGAGTCCTGGAGCAAACCCACGCATGCATGGGGAGAACATGCAAACTCCACACAGAAAGGTCCCCCACTGGTGTTCTGTTTTGGGTCCCCAGCCGGGGACTTGAACTGGGGGCCTTCTTTCTGTGAGGCAAGAGCGCTAACCACTGCACCACTGTACAGCTCCCCCAATCTATACTTTACAAAAAAAAAAATAAATAAATAAAATAAAACCTCCCTGCTCTGCTCCATTCCGAAGCATTCACTTGCAGACAAATGGATCCATGTACGTTTTCATTTTCCTCATCTGAGCTGGAATCTGGCTCGTAACTGGATCGCTCTAATGTGGCTCGCCATTTTTGTTGCACCTCTAACGTTAGGTTGGGATTGTGAGGGGCTATAAGCTAGCGGGGGAGAAGGGGGGAGGGGGGCTATAAACGATACAATCAGAATTTAAGAAATCACTGGGAAAGCTTTTACAATAGATCAAAAGATGAGTGAAGTGGGACTATAATACAAGGTGGTGTCTTGAAAGTGCAACTCTGTAATTTTTTTTGCTCTTTGTTCCGTTTGTTTTCTCTGTTTCTGCTGCCTCAAACAATCACAGTGACCTTCATGATTGCTCCTTCTGTCTTTTATTTTCCTCTCCTTCCTTCCATCTTCTTCAATGGATTTGTGGAGCTGCTACAACAGGTTTTGGACCAGCGTTTGCTTGTGCAGTAAAGAGAGGAGATAAATGATGGGAGGATTTTATTGCTTCATGTGGAACTCCTTTTGAGTTTTTTTTTTTTTTACTGGATTGTTAGAAACTCTGATTCTAATTATTGGAGATGTTTGTCCATCTTGTCTGTTCATTAAAACCTGGTGGAGACAAAGGCACCATTATGCAACAGATCGACCCCCATAGTTGCAGATGTGGGAATCTAGATCAGCTTTGGTTATTTCACTCGTTCTGCTTTTGTCTCCAAACCCACAAAAGAATTTGAACCAAATTTCCACAGAGCAGCTTCAGTGGAAATTCATCAGGTCTTTCCAGTGTGGACGCCTGAGGCCGCAGCATCCCAGCCTGCAAACATATGAGCTTCACAGATGAAAGTCAGCAGCCTCAGCCTTTACGATTAGAAGAATTTTGAATATTGTGTGGAAATCTAGCGAACTTAATCCTCAAACCTCCCTTGGTAGTCATGTTTAACCCTTGTGCTATCTTAGATGACGGTGGGGGGGTTCATATTACACCTGAGCCGGGGGTGTTCGTGTCCCTGGGGGGTGTGTCCTGGTCCTTGCCCCTGAGCGCTGGGCCCCGCCAAACTTCCAACATGGCCGAGCCTGGTCGGGCCATATTTATAACACCCCTTGTGGGCCACCCTTTTTTCCCCGGGGTTCCCCCCTCCTGGGCGGGGGCGGCGGGCCCCTGCCTTGCTCCTCCCTGGACCAACCGTGGGCCGGGTGGGTGGCTGCCTGGAGTGCGGAGCGGGTCTTCCTTGGGGGGTCCTGGCTCGTACCTGGGGTTGGGGCGGGGGGATGCCTGGAACTCCTGGGTGGTGGTGGGGTGCTCGTTTGGGGCTGTGGGCGTCCTTCTCCGGTGGGGCCCTGCGTTGGGCTCTTCCGGCGCGGCGGGGGGGCTGCTTTCCTGGCTGGGCTGGGGCGGCGCTCTCTTTCCCTCCGCGCCTCCCTGCTCTCTGGCTCTGGGGGCCTCGGGGCGGTCCTGCTGGCCCTGGCCTGGGTGGCGGTCTTGGTCGCCCGGGGGGCGGTTGTTCCCTGCCTGTTCCCATGTGGCGTTGGGGGAATTCCGGCTGCCGCTGCTGCTGCGGCAGGGGTCTGGGTGTGGGGGTGGCTGGGCGCTCCTCCTCCTTCTTTTCACATTCCACCATCCATTTTAGAAGAACATAAACACTCACCTGAGCACAGGTGTTAGCTCACCTTTGCACTTATAGTTTGCATGATTGAATGAATGAAAGATTTCACACTAGTTGGTTTAAAGGCATAAGTATGCGTGTGTGAACACTATCTGTTTTGTGTACATGTTGACATGTGAACATTTTTTGCAGCTAGCAGGTGTGTTGATAACATTTGAGTGTGTGTGTGAACAGGCCCCGCCCTTTTTGTACTACATTTGAACCGTACCGTAACGATAAACAACCAGTAAACCTGTCTGCTCTATGCTGCTTCATGGTCTTACCCCCCCTCTCACTATCACCCCCCCCCCCCCCCCCCCCTCTGACATCCCTCCCTCTTCTTCCCCTCTTTCCTTTTCCGTCCGGTCCAACACCAAAGATTTTCAATCATGGTTGAAATGAATAAAGTTTGGCCTCAATTACAAAAGGGGTTTATTCAGTCATACCTTTGGTTTGTCTGAAGATTAATAACCCCTCTTGTTAAAGTAAAATATGTCCAACACAAGAGGCCCTCAGCTCTCATCTGCCTGCCTAGCTGTTGGACAGGACAAGTTAAAAAAAAAAAAAGAAATGCATCAAAATATTTGACAAGACAAAAAAATCATTTACAAAATAGGAAATGATCAGATAGGCCATCACTAACTTATGATTGTACTGTAGGTATAGTAAAGAAAGCACAGTGTCTACAGTACACAGGGTATTCGAAGCATTTCAGTCCAGAACATGGATTTTATGTACTAAACAGAAGAAGGGGTTTTTTAAGTGTCAAACTTTACATTAAAATTTGTCCTTAGTCCCCTTTCAAGGGACTGAAATCATAAAAAGTTACTAAACAAGGATGCTGTAATCACAGGTACGTGTATGAACCTGGGCACTTTTGGGAAGAGGAGGCGGGATCAAAGAAAATGTGGTTAAAAAAAGGAAGACCCACCTCCATGTAAACAGGGGATCTCCTCACCAAACACAAAAAAGCCTTCAGCAGCCAGCTCACATCCAGCGGAAAAGAGTAGAAAGGGCTTCAGAGCGCTTTAAAACATTTTAAACGGGCGGAAAGGCAGAGTATAATCATTGATTAGTGTAATTACAACCTGAGCCCACTTACTCTTTCATTTACCGAAATGAGAAAAGAGGGAGAGCGGAGGCTGAACTAGCTTATGGAGATGTTAGGATGCTGGAAAAATAACAGCTACATCTTTCTTCAGATGACATCACACAAACACAAGGAGCTGCTCATCACAGTAAGGCTGTTTCTGTCTGTAAAACAGACATAAGAATTACTGAAAGTGAATGCTTACAATTAAATCCCCCCAACGTTCTCATTTACATCTCCTAAAAATGTAAATTGAAGTTGCAAGAAGTTCCAAATGGTCTTTAGCTCCAATGGTGATGGCTTTTAAGACGAAATATTGTTTTAAAGCCCAAGCTTAGATTTGTAGGTTCATTTTAAATACATTTTTTTGTGTCTTCATATTATAAGTATGCTCAGCAATTTTCCTGTCATGATCTCAGAGAAAAATATTGATCCAACTGTGATGGGTGACACCTGTGGGGTGTGGCTCTGGCATCAATTGTTTTTAAACAGGAAGGGGCGGAGCTACCTGGTCCAGTGCCAGATTCTTGTGGGTGGCCAGGACAACTGCATGTGTGTCAGTTGTTTGAGCCAATCTGGTAAATATGATTTTATTTTAATAATCGTGTGTGAATGACTGGGTGTGGGTGATAATTGTGTATTTTAACGGATGATTGATTTTTTTAGTTTTGTTTTTTGTTTCTGTTTCTACACTCAGTTGTGTTCTATGAGCACGTGAGGTGATTTTTGCAGTGTTTTGTTGTGACCGTTCTCTGTTTTTTGGTTACCCGTGTGCAGTGTTTACAGCAGCTTTGTCTGCCTTACTGGTGTGGGAAGTCTTACTTTGCTCTGTGACAGCTTGCTGAAAAAAGACGAACAGATATGAGACCAGAATACACTTTTTTTGTGTTCAATAAATATGATTATTTGTATGAATGTGCCTGTCTTCAATATATCCAAAATCCCCAGAAGCACTTGTAACACAACCACCATGGCCACCAGGTTTTTCACCTTTACCAACATCCATGGGACGAATGCAGGGGGCATCTTTTCAGGGGGGTATTCCAGAAAGCAGGTTATGCTAGCACCCACGGTAAGTTTGAGGATAAGGAAGTTGATAACCTCAGCTTTCGGTTCCAGAAATGGAGGTATGTTTCAGGGTATGTCAAGTTGCCATGGCAACTCATGCTCTGAACATAACCCGGTCTGGAGCAGGTTTAGTTGAAGGTTAGTTTGTTTTCAGAGAGGTGAAGCAGCATGGAGTGTCCATTTGAAGATGATGAGTGGATGAAGATGCTCAGATAATACATTTTCCAGTGTGAGAGGGTGATAAGACCACATATGGATGTTGGGAAAATATACTTTTTTACTTTGTTTATCTAACTTAATTATTTGCTTCAGTTAAGATCATTAAAAATCATGTTTTTTGTTAAGTCGGTTTAAAAATAACACATAGTTTTCAGACAGTTATTTTACTTTCATTCAAATTAATTCAATTAAGTAGGTGTAACTTTGGTGCTGCTGTTAGATCGGCAAAGCAAGGGATTGTGGGATATCATTCCCTTTGCCTGTCTGGACGGATTTGGGTTTAAGTGTGGCTTTTTGACCAAATGTTTTTAGTTGTTTAGCTGTTTTATTGTGTTTTGCCGAGTTATTTTTTCCTACTTTGCTTAAGCCTTTGCACCATGACTGAGAGGGAGGGAGAAGAGGATGAGTTTATATAGCACCACTGCTATCACACTGCATAATGACAATGTTGGAAAATTTCTAAATGAATATATGTGCTCAGTGCACATTATTTAGTTTTTTTTATCTGTTATTTAGTTTTTTTTATCGCTATTAAAATTAGTATATTTGCTCAAACTTAGACAAATGAGAGTTCAAGAATTGTAATTCATTAAGATGAAAAAAATATTAATTGAACTGGAGTAATATGACATTTAGTTAAATAAATATGTAAATTTCAGTTGTATAAACAATTATTGAGTTTTATAGACGTAAGAAATTAGGTTGAATACATTTAACTCAATAAATTGTTACCAATAGAAGTAATTCATTTAAGTTGGAAAAATTGGATAAGTTTTATATATATATCACAAGGAAAATGGAAATAAGATCAGAAACTTGTGCGTTTACTTTCTCTGTTCTACTACAAGCAGAAACTCTTTCTTTTGCTGATGCAGCCGTGTTACTTTATTGATGGACTTATAATCTTCATACCCCGTCATTAATCTCAGACTCCGTCTCACTGAAGTATAGGGCTCTATTTTTTTCACCACATGTTTCCATGGTGACTCCGGAAATCGGCGATCAATTGAGAATGTCTTTATGTACTTGCTGTGCACGTGCATTAACCCAGGGTTACCCAGTCGAGCATAATTACGCCAACTCATATCCAGTCTTTTGGAACCGACATACCCAGAGTAAGCAAGTTCAGGCAGATTTCAGCCAGAGTTCAGGGTTAAAGTCAGGCTAGTTTAAACATGCTTCCTGGAATACCCCCCAGGGCCACAAACACAACCACACACTTTCTTAACCTCGGTTTTAACAATAAACTCAGTCCAAAGCAAGAGACTTTCTCTGTTTGCTCAGATGCTGAAAAGAACAACTTTCTATCTCAAATAAGCCTTTACCTTTCCAAAAGTAAAAGAAACACCTTAGCTGTTGTCTCACTTTATTTTAGATGATTGCTCAATCTGCAGTGAAGCTGAGCTCTGTGATGCCTCACCTGCAGCCTACGTTGAAATTGAACAGGTAATACCAATAAAAGTAAAGATTTTGATTGTTAAAATGCACAAATCCATTGGAATTGTACAAAAATTGCATCTAAAGCAGAGACCAGTGGACAACTGTATTTTAAACATCTCGACAGGTGAGGATTTCCCAACGGTCACATTTCCATAGTCAGTTTTGCATAAATCCAGTAACTCCCAGTTATCCAAATGTTATTCGTATGTAAAACAGGTTCAACTTTTCGTCCCTCTGTGTTTGGTTTAAAAGTGAACATAGTTTATGTTTGGAGGCATTCTCAATGTCATTGTGGCATATTTTACCGTCAACTGATGAAGTGAGAAAGCAGCCAACGCGAGCCAAGTTCCTATCAGGCAGAATCCATTAACAAAAAGGAACATCTGGCCTTGGTTTCACATATTCCCGCATCAAATGACTCTGCTGAAGTTACGCAATTTAACCGTTTGGCTCCGGGAGCTGAAAAGTGACAGTCAACTTGATAAGTTCATTTTTATTCATTTGACTTTGAGCTGGTTTCATAATTTCTGACAGACCTACCTGACATCAGGGCTGCATGCTGGCTCTTTTTTGACAGCACAAAGCAACACATGAAAGGAGCCTAATGTCTTAACAATGCATTCTGCGGTGGAGGCACGTAATGGGGTTGAAATGACATGCATATGCCTTCAAGCTTATCTCTCACTGGTTTCATTGAAAAGACGTCTCCTTCTGCACATTTGAAAGTCATTCTGAGCTGATGTCAGCGTCCAAACACCATCCTGTATTCAGATCTCAACTTAAACATTTGGGTTTCTTCAGATTCTCAAAGTTAGAGGAACTGGGAGCAAAAGTTGGAAAAGAAAGTGCACCTTTTCAAAAATATCCCAATTAAGATGACATCCATAATTGATGACGCCATGAAAGAAAAGGCTTAATGACTGGAGCTTTCACACATTACTGATATTAGAATTTAACTTACTTTACCACCATAAACCCAAATTGCTCAGGGAGAAACTCCATCCCTTAGAGGTGTCCCCACACCAGATATGTCGTTCATCTTTTATTCAGGAAGTTATCACATCAGCGTTCTTGGTAATGTGACTCATGCATGACTGCTATCATCTGAATCCTTGTAATGCAGCACAATGAGAGGACGATGAAGTAACTTTTACTAGACCGAGAACATCCTGAAGTACTCTTTGTTCCTGTAAGATCACATTTGGGCTTGATCAGATGGATTTGAAAATACAAAACAGAAAAATGATGACATTCAGTTGTTGTTTTTTTATTGAATGGAATAACCTGGCTGACTTTGCAACAGCTTCAGTTTTTTGGGTTTGTGTGTGACCTCATGTCACTGTGTTTTTTCATCTCCTGCTTTGTAAGGTTTGGGTATCACCAATCATTTCCAGAATCGATTCTATTCGATTCACCAGAGTCTAGATCAATTCGATTCACGATTCTTTCAATCTACTCGATTCAGTTCAAATTTGGATTTGCATGGTTTACACATTTAGACATATTTGTATAGAAATACATTGATAATCTATGTAAGTTTTGAAGATATGCATATTATTCTGATACAGTTCACATACTGTAAAATGTATGTGTGAAATAATAAACAAGGGAAATTGTTAACACTGTACAGTGTTCCATGGTTTTTCAAATGTAGAAGCTCCAATGAAAATGTGCAGATTATTAACAAGCTCCAAACTGACACAAAAATAAATGTCTCTCTGGAGGAGGTTTCAGTTTAAGTTTCCTTAAAAGCCTTTGAAAAATTCAGCTATTAAGTCAAACGAGTGTTAGCATTAGCCGTCCAATGGGAAATTCCATTATACGTTAGCATCGAGCTAGCAGACTTTGGCTTTACTGCTGTTATTCGTTAGGTCAGCGGTAAAGGAAAGGCATAAAAGATCGATCTCTACTTTTATGGATCAATTATTGATCTATCAAGCTTGGATGGATTCGGATCCGTTCATCGATTTTATCAACCCAACCCTTCTGCTTTGTCTTAACTTCTCAAACAAAACCTAGAGAGAGTGAAGAAGGGAAACCGCAGTCCGATTGGGTCTGACAAAACCCGCCAAGCTCACCTGCTGAACCACATTCCTCTGCGGTGATTCAAGTAATTCAGAGAACCTACAGGTGTTCAATTCACAGAAAAAGACGTCATTTTTCCTGAAAAGCTTAGATGGAAATCTCACATAAATTCATAGAAAACATAAAACAAACTACATGCCAATAATATTTCCAACGTAAAGAGACACTATGAGAAATTTAAAAAATTTGTTATTTAATAAGTAAATCTGTTTTTTCAAGTTTTAAAGTGAAATGTGTAAACAGGTTTTCACTGGTTAAGACTCTGTTTAAAGGAGGTTTATTTAAATAGGATTTAAAGTGAAAGCTTACCGTACCGCCATGCATCACTGATGATGCTTTGCAGCTCAGATTTTTTTCTAAAAGCTCGTGTCGTACTCACAAAATAAGATTCAAGCTTCTCAGACAACCTAATCAGAGTCTGCGTTTCATTTTTTTCTTCATCCAGCTGTTTTACTAAAAATGTTTTTGTACTTTTGGTTTCATGCGAGAATCTTGATCATCCTGGCTCGATGGTTTTGTGCTTTCGTGCTTTTATGTAGTAGTCTACCTTTTGCAAATATCTCTGGGAACTGAGAAGTCCTTTACTTTGAAAGGCATCCTCACTTGTTACCAATACTTTTCTTTACTATTTTTAAGATTTGAAAGACTGTGTTTAGAATATTAAGCAAAACAAGTTCAGGTTAAAGTTTTGAGAGTGATGTTGACATTTCGGAGGCTACATTTATGAGTTAAAACATGTTGGTGAACGGCTCAGGCAGAAATGGACACATTTCTGGCACAGATATTGAGGATTCTGTTGGTTTTCTTGGTTGTTTTCCACCTGTCACAGCCTCACCTGGCTTCATTTGATGATCATCCACAGCTCTCTTTGTTTACGTTTTCTTTGGGTTTAAAGTTTGTTCATGTTCAAGTTTATTTATTAAAACCTTCAAGTTTCTACCGTGAAGTCTGGTGAAAGTTTTATTCAAAAGGAAAAATTCCACATTTATTAGACTTTATGCACAAATGTTCAATTCTATTTTGATTTGATCATTAAAGTGACATGAAAAGTTTTATTTCATAAGTGCAACTTTACATTTTAAGCATAAAGTTGAAATGTTTTTCTTTTTGGATGACCATAATCCAGAGGTGGACAGAGTAGAAAAAAGTGGAATTTAATTGGAAATAGGGGTAGTTCAAGAAAAAATCTCCAATAGAGGCAGAATAGATTTATCAAAACCATTCTAGCAAGTTAAATTTAAAGAGTAAATTGAGAAAAAGAAGCTTTGACACTAATGTGACAAATGAATAAGTATAACTTTTTAATTAATTTGTAAAAATGTTATTTTTATGTTATAAAATAAAAACAAAAGTGTGAATTTTGTTTACACTTTTTCTGGTGACAAGAAAGTGGTTTATAGAACAAAATTAGAAACAATAATAATAAATAAATTGTCAAACATGAAGTTCATCTTCATACCTCCTTTCTCACTGCACTGTTCTTTCTGAAAGTGTTGCTGGCAGGAATGTCTATAATTTTAAATTTGCAAACATCAGTGACAACATGGAAACTCCTTTCCTTTACATGTTCACCCCATAAACAACACGCAGACATTTCTATTCTTACTAGTGCAGAAACAACCCATAGAGGCTAAAAAGAAAAACAAGATAATCTATGACATTTTTGTTACTTTTCCAAAAATCAACCAGGTTTTAGAGGAAAACGTTTATATATTGTGTTTAAAGATTATAAATGATTGTACAGATGTGTTTTTCATGTGTTGCTGTTTCTGAAAATGGTGTAAAAACTTCTTCTTCTTCTTCTATGGTCTGCTGGCAGGAGAAACTTGTGAGATCACTGCAGTAAATCCCTGCAACAAAACAGTCTGTGGTTTCTTGCAGCGCACCAGTGCCACCTTATGGATGCAAGAGGTACTGCATAACTGGCATCCAAAACTGGTTTTCTGTTTATTTTTGTTCAATGTTTTTTTTTATAAGATATGTTTTTATGATTGTCCCTTTATGTTTTAGACTACAATGTGCTTTCAAAAAGCTGACATATTTTACACTGTAAAGTTTTTCCACACATCTAAAATATTCTCTTTTTACCTCTCACTGACCCTTCCACCAGCTCAACATGATAATCTTTGGAAGATTTTAGCCACTAATGAGTCACATTTGTTAATAAATGATGACAAACTCATTTTGTCATCAGGAGTGCCAGGAGTTCTCTGACGTGGATTTTTTCTTTGCGGTTACTGATTTGCTTTAATAAAGTTTAAAAACAAACCACTTTGTGGCCTCTTTATCATTCAGGTTTCCCCGCCTGGAGGTCAGATCAGTTTTATCTTTTAAATGTTGATGCTTTCAAACTGAAAGCACAGGGAGAAAAAAGCTGCTTTACTGGTTCACACCACACTGACTTATTTTCATCTATTTATGTCTCTAATCCTTTACTTTTTGGTGTTTAGTTAAACCCCCTCTGATCTGAAGAACTATGCCCACCATCCACAGCTATGAAAAATAAAAAGCAGTTATTGCAGTGTGCTGCTTGTATTAACTCCAGTAAAGTTACACTTTGCTCTTTATTTCCGCCCTCAAGACTCCTGTTTGTGGTCAACTTGGTTTGATGCAAAGACACAAAAGTGTAGCAATGTTTTCCGCATAATAAAACTTCTTCCTTTCCTTCTGCCTTTTTATTATTTAACACATTGGATAGCAATAATACAATATACAAAAAGGTTGTCGACAATTTGTGGTGGTTACACTAAGGGAAAATCCAAAAGATTCTGCTTTCTGTTTTTAATCCTTTCTTATTTATATAAATGTATGTAAACTGCTTTAAAATCTTAGTATTTATAATATTGCATTTTTTGAGTGTAGTTTGTCCTACAACTTCTGCTAGAAGTCTCTATGGACTGTTTAGACCTACTGTTTAAACCTGTTTAAAAAAATAAACAACATGTATGTTAATTTAAAGGTTATTGGTATCTTCAGAAATGCAGCAAATGTAAACAGTGGTGTATTTTGATATTTACACAAAAATTAACAATAAGTGGTTATCTGTAAGTTTTTGCAACAAAACATTTTTTAGATTTGACCGGAACTGGAAGTCCGGTCAAATCTTTCCAACTTTACCAGTTAGAGTTGTCATACTGCCCTCTAGTGGTCACATTGTATAACTGCAGAATTAAGATTTGAAGCACTAACAGACGTTGCCATCTAGTGGCCACATTGCGTAAGTGCACAAACAGCTTGACACACGAAACAAATTTTATATTTTATTTAAACATAAACAAGTGAAAAGGCTATCCACAAACGCTTTCAATGATTCCACACAATGTATAATGAATAAAAATACAATAAGGCTTATTTTAGTATTAATAGGTTAACAGATAAAATAAAAAAAATAGAGAAGAAAAAAAAACAATTCTGTTATCAACTCAAAAGTAATGGCTGATTTTGATTGTTTAATTTTCAATAAATTTTAATTTATTATTACTTTTGAACGTTTCAAGTCATTTCAATGAACATTGTGGACTTTCTTTCTTTAACTGAGGGGTACCAACAATTTTGTCCACCACTGTGCTTTGGCTGAGGCAGAATCTCCCACTTAGCAGTTTTGGTTCTAATGGCACAACATAGAACCAGAGAAATTTACCAAGGCTTCCTAACTGCATCATAGTCAGCACTCCAATCAATATTAGGTGGTGAAATATATAAAATAAAATCATGTATACTTGAATATTTCTTTCCGAACTATGAGAAACAGATGTTTTTATT
The DNA here is from genome assembly GCF_053564925.1 of Oryzias latipes. Taxonomy (NCBI): domain Eukaryota; kingdom Metazoa; phylum Chordata; class Actinopteri; order Beloniformes; family Adrianichthyidae; genus Oryzias; species Oryzias latipes. Next base: position 26,193,714 of record NC_136258.1, read on the forward strand.
TGGATCTTGTATTGTATTATAAAATAAATAAACAGAATATTTAACAACAAATTTTTATGTATATTTGACTATTTAAAAAAATGCGGTCAGAAACTTTGAAAGCTATATTTAAATTAGGTCTGACTAACAGAAACTTTCTTTAAACTTTTATTTTGTTCGATTTTACCGGAAGTGAAAGTCTGATATTTTTTTTACTACAAGTTTCAAATCTGTAGCATTCAAAACAACAAGAAAACTACACAAATATATAAAAATATATCAAAAGGATCATTATTTTGAATTGTTTTTTGCCTTGCCTTTGCCTATTTTTAAAAATTTTGTTTTGTTTTTTTCTGTATGCGCATTTATAACGTTTGTTCACCCTAACTTGGTTTGTATATGAGCATTTAAAAAAAATATTAACGACACACAAAGGGCCTATTACTATTATTGTTGTTTGGTCTTATATGTGTGTTTGATATTAGCAATAATTTCTTTATTGTGCAACTGAACGTGAATTACTCTAAATTGAAAATGTGCAATAAAGTTTATTGGGGCGAAAAATTCAAATCTGTCTCTATGTTGCCCTCTAGTGGTCATAATCTCCAACTACAGACCAGATGTCAGCAACCGCCTTTTATGCCCGTCAACAACACCCATGCAAAAGATGATGCCCCCTTGTGGTCTTTTAGTGTAAGTACAACGTCAATGCTTTACAATGAAGCAAAAGCTTCAAACTGCCATTGAAGATAAAATCCAGATGATAGCCCTCTTCTCATTGAATAATCTGAAAATATGAGGTTTAGTGCTTTTTATTGTTTTTTTCGTTTTCTTGGTCACTATCAAGTTAATTTTGTTTTTGTTTGTGTACATAGCTGTTTCAGTTTATTTAAATAACATTTGTGTATTTAAGAATCTGGTTGCAGAGTTTCTTCATCAAGTCCTCTCAATTTCATATGCGGCTTACTACACGGTTGATCGTGTTTTTTTTGTTTCACGACTAGAGTTTAAGTTCTTGGTCATAGGATGTCTAACAACATTTGGGTCCATCATCGACCACACTGACGAGAAAATGGTGAGATCCATAAAATACAGTTTTGTTAAAAAATGTCGATTACAATTTCTGCGCAAATGTTGCACCGACTTCCATGCATGGTGGTGGTAACATCATGATTGAGACAAACTTTTATTTTGTACTCAGAGTGGAACATGAGTTCCATAAACCAGAGTATTCTATTTAAACATGACTCCATCTGTGCAGCAGTACAGCCTGTCTTATATGAGGTCATGTGATGAAAGCAAAGCAGCAAAAATCTTACAAACAAAAGGAGGTGTTGTGATGGTGTGAAGTACAAAGTTACCAAAAAACCAAAGTACTTTTCTAATTGGTTGGTGATACTATTTATTTAATCTGCAAATTAGTGAACAAATAGGTAGCTAGTATAAACCTTTGCATGGATGTCTTTGGACCTCCTAGAAACCGGAACATCTTCAGACTAGGAAACCTTTGCACGTTGAGGAGCTGCAGATCAGAGTCTGAATCCACATCCAGATCCTCTGAAGTTTAAACAAACGGACTCGAGAACGGTAAACAGATTTGTAGGGGTGTTTGGGACGCCACTGTCAGTGCCACCTCCATGCAGGGCTGCTGTTTCCATAGCGATGAGACGGTTTCCCATCTACCCCAGCAGTCTTCTCAGTGGCACAAGCACATGTTTGATCTCAGCTTTTTCCTGACAATTAGGATGATGATGCTCAGGATTTCAGCTTCATCCTTCCATAAAGGCAAAGACAGGAAAAGCAGGACACTCTACCAAACCAAAAAAACAACAACACCTAAACTAAAAGATTTACTTTAGCGCAGATGCTCATAGAGCTGTTTCCACGGCAACAACCTCCATATACCTTCATTATTCATACCTAAAGATAGAGCCAGAGGTACAAGAGGTGAAACTCACAAACATTGAATAATTAAAGTTGAGGTGATGGAGAGGGGGCAATTATAAAAACCCTATTTAGAAAAATGGTGATGAACAATTATTATGTGTGCAAACATTTAAATAGCTCTCAGATTAAACGATGCTCTAATTACTGATTAAAATGTCATCTTATTAGCTCTTTCCACTGAAAAGTCAAAGACGAAAATGGAAAAAAAATTAGGTGGAAGTTAGAGAAACCCTTGCAAGTTTTGATTAAAAGTACAGTAATAATGAATACAATGAATATATGAAAGACATGTATTAAAAATAAAATAAAACACGTTAAATTCAAAATAAAAAAAATAGTAAAAGTAAAATGCTTTTACTACAGACCGCGTGCAATTGTTGTGTCAATGTAAAAGCTTTGAATGTTTGGCACAAAGAAACTTATGAAATAATGAAATATTTTTTTGCTTTGTAAATTGTGAAAAATAAACAAAACACACTAAAAATAAATTTCTATTATGTTTTTACAGTTTATATCTTTCAAAGAGCAGTTTTATCTGCCAGACTTTATTTTTTCTGTTTTTACAGATAGAAAATATATTTTATTCAATCACTCAAAGCATAAAATCACAATGAAAAACTGTCTGTTAAAGCTGTTAATGAGGTTTATTTAATTTTAAATTGACGCTTCTTTGGCTTTCAAATACAGAGGAAGGGGGCGGAGTCCTGGTCCTGGCCCCGCCCACTGCAAGCAAGCTGCTGTTAACAGAGCTGCGAAGACATGGCCGAGCCTTTGTCTCTTGGCGTGATGAGAGCTTGCTGCAGAGATCTGCTGACTCTGGTGAACAGATGAAAGACGGCTCGCGCTTCGCAGGCGGCCGCGTGCTTGCAGTGAAACGCTCAGACAGCCTCCGCCTCTGCACGCAGACGTCTGCAGGTTGACAGCTGACCGGCTGAAGTCCGCATGCTTCCACTGTTCACGCCGTGAGTGTGGTGGGAGGGGAGGGGAGGGGAGGGGGTCTGCCATTGTTGTGAATGAGGGGAAGCGTGACGTCATGAAGCCAATGTCAACAATGCAGCTCCTGGAGAAGAGCGGGCGTTCATCCAGCATGAAGCTGCGGAGGCTCCGTTACCTCTGAGGCGCGCGCGGACCGCGGACGTGCAGGGATAGCGGGTGAGTGAGGCGGCGGCCCCGCGCGGGATGGAGCCCCTCCGCCGCCTCCGGCGTAGGGCTGCGGGAGTCCGCGCTGCGTGCGGCGCTTTGTCAGTGCGCGCGGGCTGCATGCTGTGACACCAGTGAGACCAGCTCAGGCTGGCGCGCGGGAGCTGCGCCCGCCCTCGCGGGACTTAACTTTGTAAAGTTTGTATTTGTTCGCGAGTAAAAAACGAGCCCCGCACGCTCCAACGGCAGACGAGGCAGACAAACCCGCGCGCGAGCCACGGACAAAGGAGGCAGCCCACCCACCGCCGCGGCTGCCGCCCTGCCGCCGAACAAAGCCCCGACCGCGGCCGCCGCGGCCCAGGGGGAGTCGCTCCGTTCAGCAGAGTCCACCGGAACCGTCGGGGATGCGGCTGCTCGCGGCTTTTCCACGTTCACGTCGTGCATGAAAGCTGGATGGGCTTTAATTGTTGTGCGCACGCGCCCCGCGAACAGATGAGCTCTTTGTGTCCGTAAAGCAGCGGGCTCCCGTCCGTCTTCCAACTTCTCCACGCTCACCTTTCACCTTAAGGCTTTTCTGCCGGCAGATTCGCTCCATTATCGATCCGTCTGAAGTGATCAGCTGTCAGTTTGGTCACCGTCACTGCGCAGGCGTGCAGCAGGTTTATCTGAATCAGTCTGCAGTGATGCTCCCAGATGTTTACCGCTGACGCGGAAAATCCCGCAGATCTGAAGCCAAGTCTTCTGGACCCGACTAATCCGAACAAAACTCCTCCTAAAGAGGCCAACAACGCACTTGGTTTTTATTAAAGAAAAAATAGATATTAGATGTAAAAGAAAATCAACTTAACCCGGAAAATTCCGCTGTTTGAAATGGTACCAAGTTGTGAGAGCTTATTTCAGCCCCCAAATCGGCGAAATGTTGAAAAACTTAACAAACAAAGAAAACAATCATTTTAATTTTTTTTAATTTTTAAAGATTCTCCTTCCCATTGATCAAAGTCTACCTGACTGTAGTTGTAATGCATCCAAATCTCCCTGTCAAAGGAAATGTGCTGATTGGACAATCACAAATTCCTTTCGTCTTCCTGATGCTTTCTTCTGTGTATTTCTACTGCTAAGAACAATTTTAGTGAGTGAAGACACATTTTTAAAGCAGCATGTAAAGCCGATATGAAGGTGTTAAAGACCCACTCAGACAAAAAAAAGTGTTTATGGTGTTTTTAACTTGTTCTTGTGGCATTTTTCTGATGATGGAGGACATATATAAAGAAAATTAAGCTCAAAATTGCATTTCTGAGTATTTATTTAAATTATGAACCAGGAGCAAATGAAAAATGGAGTTTGAAAAAGAATGTATTTGTGATGTAGAAAATCCACTGGGCGGGGCACAAAATCCCTGCTCTGCTCCATTCTGATGCATCCTTGCAGACAAATAGATCCATGTACGTCTTTGTTTTCCTCGTCTGACTACTGTGCGGCTGCATATTGCTCAACATTTTTGTTGTATAGTTGGAAATGTATAGTTGGGGGTGTGAGGAGCTGTAAACTAGCATAAGAGAGCGTAAAGTCAGCTCAGTTCTGGCTGATGGGAAGGGGGGGCAGTTGCTCTGCTCCAATTGCACCGCCCACAAATCACATGGGGATTACTAAAGAACTCCTGCTGCTCTGCAGAAACTATGTCCAAACAACACAGGTTTTCTGATTGTTGCTAAAAACATCCTAAGTAAAAGACCTCTGGGAACGCTTTTAAAATAGATCTGCCTTAACGAGGCTGTAGGCAGATCACTCTGACCTCGGAGAATCTGAATGAGTGCGGTGAAAGTGAGAGCTTCCCCGAACAAAGACGTGAAATCGAGGAGGCACTGATGTCATGGGGGATATTTCCGGAGCTCAGGAGCTCCTTGAGGGTGGAGCTGCTAATGGAGCCTAACCCAAGGATATCTTCATCTGAGATTGTGTTTCATCTCTGTTTGTAGTAAACTTGTTGTGCAACAGAAAGCAAGACAACCACACATCTTTTAAAGGGATGGAATTAACCAGAATTTACCGGTGAACCTACCTTTAAACACAGGTTTATGTCTTTCAAACAGAAAGCTGTACCAGAGAATATACAGAGATATTTGACATTTTTGGATTTTTTTTTTCACAATTGTTTTTTAAAGTCTTCCTCCAAAATGTTGTTGGTTAGATTTTGGTTTATTAAGGAGCTAAAATGAGAAGCTATTGGTTTGGATTTGAAAAACACTCGTACCTGTGCAATATTGCTGTTTACATGACAGTGTCAACATTTGTTTGGTTTTCACCACCACAGCTCTCAGCATTTTCTTACATGTTGCCTGAAGATATCCCAGCTCTCAGAAGTGGATCCCTCTTCTTGACAAATGACTCAAACATTGTTAAGGCTAGTGAAATATTCAGTGTCTTTCCTGTTTGCCCCGATAATAATTTGGATCCTCGTTGTGCTGAATTGCTTCTCATCTGCAGAGATAATTTATTTTTATTGTTATTTTCTTGGGTCCTTGTACATTTATTGAGTTCTTCTAATAGTAATTCTACTACCTCTGTGTTTCGACATTGTGATTGGAGTGGCCCATATTTACTGTTGTAGTGTGGGGGGGTGGGGGTCAGCAGAGTGGAAGACCAGGTGGGCCGGCATAGGGCCCAAGCAAATAAATTGAGAGGCTCAAGATTTCATTTAAAAATATGGCTTTTGTTGTTTTTGCAATGCTCACATAAACTTGTTAGTGATTTATTAAACTTTATCAATAATTATGCTAATATTGACTCAAAAATTGGGGGGGGGCAGTTCGGGAGGCAAAGCTTTTTGCTGTGGGGGGGGGGCTGCTTTGCCACCCCTTGCAAAGCAGGGGGTAGCTCCGCCCCTGCCTGCCACTGATGTGTTTCTGATAGTGCTTTGACACAAAAGTGGTTCAAAAACAAAGAGATCACAGCTACACCAACATGTTATCTGCTTCAATGGATTAGATTAAAAAAAAAATACTATTTTGGTGCAATTTTTATCCTAAAAAAATAAATAAAAGCATGACACACCTGAATATGAAGCTCAACACTTCAGCTGAACTATGAATATACTGTCTTCAGGCAATCTCAGCAGCTCTAGGCGTCCACAACACTAGTGTTATGTCAGCTCCAACTACAACAAAAACAATGGAGGTTCACAAATTCAATTTAAGATCCATTATAGCCAAATTAATTTACTGTACCTGATGACCCGGGACTGTGACCAGCAGAGCACATACTGGCTGTACCAGCATCTGCATTAGCTTGATGGTAGTTGGCATCAACAAAAAGAGCTCTCATTTGGGATTTGAACAGTTTGTTGGGCAGAATTTACATGTGGGGGCATGGTGGTGTACCGGAACGGTATGCTGGTCCTCCAGGTAACCTGGTATTATGCTCGTGCTGGTTTTTCAGCAGACCAAATGTTCTTCTCCAACATTCATCAGGTTTCTTTCTATTCAGTTCAGTTTACCTGCAGTTACGGGACAAACAGGTTGATCTATGAGCGAACATGGGACAGCACTGTGTGGACAGATGGTCTGTATAGACAACTATATCCTACAAATACCTTCAGATGAACATCAGACATAATCAGGGCAGGAAGAAAGTAGGTCATAGCCCTACGTGCTGCTATACACATCCTCACATAGTGAGGCCAACGGATGAATTACTACAGTTTGTTGATGAATATTATTTGCTGGTGTTTGTAGCTTTGGGGAAACCTTTGTGTTTGATGAAGCTGCTGCTGAGTTGAATTATTAACAGCTGTAGGATTCTTTGTGTGTTTGATCAGGGAAGTTGGAGTCAAAAAAAATTTGAACTCTCTTGATTCTTCTGTGTACCGATATTTGGTTTGGTTTTGGTTTAGTACCACCTGATTTGAGGGCGGGGACATGTCAGGAGAAACCATATTGATCAAGAAGGTCATCTAAATACAGAAATGTTTTTAAAATCAAAGCCTGTTACCTATAAAAGTACTTTTTACAAAGACTGTGCTCTACGATTAGGTAGAAACGGCAAACTTTTAGAAAACATTAGAGCTGAATTTGCACTGTTCAACAAAAGTACCAATTTAGATTACAGCTGATTAAAATAGATGTGTTGCCCCTTGTAGACTTAGACTCTGGAACAGTTTTGGGATGTTCCTTTGCCCAGCTGTCATTAGACACATATCAGTGAGCTGCCTGTCAGCCCAACAAGCTGCTTAAACACACTGTCCTCTCATCACACTGCAGACAGGATGATGAAACCAGCCGAAACGTGTTGTGCAGAAAAGCTCCCCATTGTTCCTGAATGGTTTTACCCTAAAGGGAGAAAACTCAACGTGGAACTTGTTCATGCAGTTGTTGAAATGGTTTTAGGCATTTGAAGAAATTGTTTGCACGGTTCTAACTCTGCATTCCAGCAGGTTTCCACTTCTCATTTACTGGTGTACATGTTAATGGAACTGAACGAGCAGAGCACACTGAAACAAACCAAAGAAATTAACGCATTTCTCTGGGACTGAAACATGGACTGATCTAGCACTATTGAACTCTTTCGGTGTGTGGCATTGAGTCATAGGCTTTCTTGTAATCAATCTAGGCTGTTCACAGGTTGGTGTGACATGACCTGCAGTCTTGAGCGAGTTGGTGTTTGGCTCCTCTGGAGTCTCTACCAATGCCCTTCTGTGTGTTGCTCATATATTGATCCATGTGCCTATTTATCTTGGTTGCAATGATGCCTGATATGAGCTTCCATGTTGTGGAGAGACAGGTCATTGGCCGGTAGTTGGATGGGACTGCACCCTTTGAGGGATCCTTCTTTATCAGGAATGTTCGCCCTACCATTAGCCGTTCAGGGTTCTCTTAGCAGCTGGTTCATTTGTGCTGCCAGGCGCTCATGGAGTGCAGTGCGTTTCTTTAGCCAGTAGACATGTATCATGTCAGGGCCCGATGCTGTCTAGCTCTTTATACCTGAGACCCAGCTTGTGGCTGCCCAGTGTATTTTCTACATCATAATGTGTATTTTTTAAACAGCACTTTTTTTGTCTGCTCCTGTTTCACAACCATTTTTAATAAAGACATACTCTGTAGTGTTTTTTTATCTTAATTTTCTTAACAAATGTCCTCCTTCATCGGAAAAATAAACGAAAAAAGGTTAAAAACACAATTTTCATTAAAGTGGGTCTTTAAATTTGTATTTTTATTTATCTAATAAAGGAACAATGCATACAAAAACATTGTGAAGTTCTCTAATAAAGAGAAACACCGAAATCTCCTCATATCTCAGGATGAGTAAATCTATTATCTGTTCTTACCAACCAAACTGAATCCAACTGATTGGTTGTTCAGAGAAATAAAAAATATCAAAGGGAAGTTGAAGCTCTTTGGTCTTTTAATTCTTTTTGAACCAAGCACTATAACAGCTCATGTGGGGGATGTTTTAGTGTAGTAAAGATTAAGAGCTGATGAGACGAGGTGAAGGATCCACCTGCAGCCATGAGACATTTGGTCCATCAGCCTTGGGGAGTGTCTCATTGCCAGCCCCCAGTGCTGCCATTTTAAAGCTCTGACTCAGCAGAGAGCTCCGCTGAGTTCCTGCTGACACACACACACATACACACACACAGTGTTGGCTGATGAGACAGGCAGACTGCATGCTCAGCTGTCTCCGTCACCCATTATGAACTACAGACCTGAACGGCACACAAAGAAACAGCTTCTCTGCTTCTTTATTCACCTCTGCAAACGGCATACAGACTTTTTATGAGTGGAACTAAAAGTACTGATGTCTCAAGGTGTGGACCAAGCTTGTGGAAGTAAACCCACTGTTTAAAAAGGGAACATCAGACTGTGCCGTAACAGGTGGAAAAAATTTATACAATATTTTTTACATCCATTTTTTTCAAAAGTGAAAAGGCAAACACTGTTGTTTTCCTGGAAATGGTTAAACCTCATCCAGTAACCCTTCATTATGTCCACTGTTTAGACCAGGAAAATATTCTTTATATTTTACATGCGGGTAAAAATTGAAGAAATAACGTTTATAGACTGTCCTGAATAGGACCTTTGATGAACCCTCCTTTAGTGCTGATGTTTTTATTGTGGTGTAGTTTCATTGTCAAACACCATATGATAGTAACGTTAATTTTGTTTTAGCTGGCGCTAATGAGGTTTTTCATCCTAATGCCAACATCTAACCTCTCTTTTCTTCATTTGACATCTGGATGGTGTTGGTTTCAATTTTTCTGGCTTTCCTGTTGAGCCTTGATCTTGATTGACTATCGATTATTTTTGGGTTTTCTAAAAGCTGCCCCATTATTTCAAACATTTTTGGACTGGAATCCTCAACTTGCCGTGGGCTTATATGTATACAGCGTATATGCTTTGTCATCAGTGAAGCCCAGTGCAGTCATGATGTCAGTTATTTCTTCCTACAGGATATTCTATTGGCAATTACAGTATTACATGTATTTGTGTGCACATGTTGCTGTTTTGTCATAGCTTGTAGAAAAACTGAAATGGGTTGTAAATGCATGGATTGCTTATGCTCCCTTCACCTGATCTCCCTTCTGCAGAGGGTGTCGGTGGAGTGATGTCGGAGCAGCGGGACGGTGAGGCGGCAGCGCCCCTGTATGTGTACGAATCCAAAGTGCACTGTGCCAACGTGCTGTTGAGCATGGACGAGCAGCGGCAGAGGGGGATTCTCTGCGACGTGACCGTGTTGGTGGAGGGCAGGGAGGTGCGAGCGCACAGGGCCGTCCTCGCTGCCAGCAGCCGCTACTTTCTGCAGGCGCTGCTGGGAAACGATGGGTCAGCAGGTGATGCTGAGCCCATCATCACACTCCCAGACAAGGTAGGAACTTTTGGTCGTTCTCAAGCATTTATTTTTTAGAAAAGAAACACAATGCATCATTGTGTACAATGCACGATGGAACCAGCATCTGTACTATTTATACTCACGGGCCACTGTCCGTAAGTATAGGTCCAGTTCGTTGACAAACCTCTAAAGAAAAAAGTCTGACACCACTGGTATAAACTTTGCTTTGTCCTTTCTAGCTGCATTAGTAAAACTGTCTAATGATTTTAAATGTTTTAATATTCTTGGAGAACCCCTAAGTTTCTTCTGGACAGTATTTTGTGTCTCACACTTCAGACACTTTTACCCTGCAGTCTTGTTGAAAGTGGGCTCTACTTTACACCTTGGGGGTTTTCAAAGCTAATACTGTACATCCAATCAGACCCTCACTCTTCTGTGATTTACCTTAATTTTACCTTAATTTTACTCCGGGATGCCATGCTCAATTGCTTTAGTGCGTCAATGGCACACAGGAAATCAAGGATCCATTCCCAATGGGCTTCATCCAGAGTGGGTCCTTGGGCAAGACTTTTCGCACAACTGCCTAATTATGTGGCCAAAAAGGGGTCCTAGTCTGGACTCCCCCAGGCTGGATAACATGCAGAGTTGTCAGGAAGGGCATCCGGCATAAAAACCTCAGCCAAATCACCTGTGCGATAAAGTGAAAGCTGATATGCAATGGCGACCTGAAAGGTGTACAGAAAATATTTGCCAGAAGAAGTTCAAATCAACAAACAATTGGAAAAAATCTGAAGGGCAGACATTGAGAACTGAGGGACTGCAGGTGTTTATTGATGTGAAAGCCAGGTTTTGTGTTTTCTTTACTCTATTTTCTTGCTGTCTACTTTTGGTCAAAACATCCCCCGTATGAGCTGTTGTGACTGTGAAGCCTTTCCAAGAAGTGCAATGTGAAACCATCCAAACCAAATGGTGTTTAAGTTCTCTGCATCCTCTTTTTTAATTGAAACAAGCCTGCAGGACTATCCTGGTTGGAAAGTTCCTGCTGCAGAGAATCAAGCTCACCGTGAGTTTTCCAAAGGCACAGGCTTTTCAAACGGTCTTTGTAAGGCTGCAGAGTAGGGTAAATTTAGGAGCTTCATTTAAAGAATTAGGTCAGAAAAGAAGGGATCTATTTATGAACCTGGGGTTGAGCACAATATTAATGAATTTGTCATTTTATTCACCTCCAGTCGCCTCTGAGGCTGATGAGGGAGCCGCTTTTCTTCCTCCTGTCTGCTGCTGTTCACACTGGCCCAGATCTGTCGTACTGATAAATATGTCTGTGAGTCAGCATGCTGTTGTGTCTGTTGTTTGTCCTGGGGCGGAACTAAGATTGACTCCCAACCTGCTCTACGTGTGCCCCCCCAACCCCAGAGAGAACCTCTGTGAGCAGTTCACAACCCGGGACGAATCCTCACCTTGATAATCTGAACATGATTTTCTCTTTTACTATCCAGATCTTTATAGAATTAACACATAATACAGATTTTCTATAACATAAATGGTCAAAATGCAAAAGCGTTAAGGCCCCACCTATGATTGAACAGCTTCTAGATGCAACTTTCTCAACAACAACCTAAAAATATATTTTTTTTATGTATCACATTATTGATTGACCGATTTATTGGTTTATTTCAAGGTATTTTCAGCAACAAAAACAAAGAAAAATGTCATGATCTCACAAGACTTGGCAGACCCAAATGCTGGAACCCGGAAGAAAACCCAGAGAGGTGTCAGGTAAGGAGAAATTATTTAAGTTCACATTCAGTGAATATGATGGCAGATGAGGAACTGGAATCTTGACTCTGAGGCGAGGCGGGCTGGAGGGTCGGCGGAAGTAACCGGATGACTTGGCTTGAACAGGATGCGAGGTTTGGACGAGGAGCATGGACAGACAACAGCGACCAGAGGAGCACTCGTGGTGATCTTTCCTGTAGATAAGTTGAAGATTTAGCTAGAGGTAAGCAGGCATGAACGAGAACATAAGGCGCCCAGACTATACACCGTAGAGGAACAACGAACTGGCGATGAATGCTGGCACTGGATCTCCTTAAGAGGCTGCAGGCTGATGAGGTGAGTGGAACCAGCTGGTCGCGTCAGGAGCAGAGCAGAGAGGGGAGGGGGAGGAGAGCTGGAGAGCTGACAGAGGCATCATGACAGTATCCCCCCCTCAACGACCGCCACCTGGCGGTCCAGGACGCCGGTCCGGGTGGGCACAGTAGAAATCATCGATGAGGGTATGGTCCAGGATGAGGGAACGGGAGATCCAAGAGCGTTCCTCTGGCCCTTACCCTCCCAATCCACCAGGAACTGGGGGCCACGACCACGGCGCCGGACGTCCAACACCTGACTAACAGTGAACGCCGGGGTGCCGTCGATGATGCGGAGTTTTGCTGGTAGACATAGGCGGACACATGAGGGATTGATGATGTGGTCAGTGACGTAAGGACCGATGTAGCGAGGTGCCAACTTACGGGAGGAAGCCTGGATGGGGATGTTCTTCGACGAAAGCCATACCTTCTGCCCAGGTTGGTAATTGGGCCCACCACCCTGTGACAATTTGCCATCTGGCAGTTGCTCTCCTTGGTGTGGAGGAGAGCTACCCTGGCCTGGTGTCAAATCCTTTGGCACCGCTGGAGATCGAGTTCCTGTGACGGAAACAGAGGTGGTGAGTACCCTAAGGAGGCTTCGAAAGGAGACATCCCCGTGGCAGCAGAGGGGTGAGTATTATGGGCATATTCTACCCACACCGGGTACCAGTCAGCATTGTTTTGAGCTGCCAGTCACTTGAGTGCCCCCTCCAACTCCTGGTTCGCCTTTTCCGCTTGGCCGTTGCACTTCGGGTGATAACCTGACGAGAGACTGACTGTGGCTCCGAGGGCGGAACAAAAAGCTTTCCACACCTGTGAAATAAACTGAGGTCCGCGGTCCGACACAATCTCACTGGTAATGCCGTGATGGCGAAAATTTGGTTAACCAGGATGTCAGCGATTTTGGTAGTGGAGGGGAGCTGAGAAAGAGGGATGAATTGGACAGCTTTAGAGAAACGGTCAGTGACGGTGAAGATTACCGCATTGCCTTGGGATGGTGGTAGTCCAGTCACAAAATCCACAGCGATGTGGGACCAGGGATGACTGGGAGTAGGAAGGGGCAACAAATGTCCAGTAGGGGGAGAGTTGGAGGCCTTGGAGCGAGCACAAGTGGTACAGGCCGCAATGTATTCGTGAACGTCCTTCTCCAAGGAGGGCCAATAAAAATATCTCTTGAGGAGACTAATAGTCCTATGGACCCCTCCATGGCAGGCAATCTGGGACGCAAGTCCCCAGGTGAGTACTTCATTCCTAAGAGAACCGAGTACTAACAAAGTTCCAGGAGGGCATGGTGCATAATCGGGTGCCTCACCTTGGGCTTGTTGGACCTAGGTTTCGATGTCCCAGGTGAGACTGCCCACAAAACATGAGGTAGGGATGATGGTAGACTCCGTGGTGGATCCTGTGGTATTGTATTTCCTGGAAAGCGCATCCACCTTGACACTGCGGCTTTCGGGCGGTAGGTAATGGTAAAGTTAAAATGATCAACGAACAGGTACCAGCGGGCCTGACGGGAGTTTAGTCGTTTAGCAGTTCGTAAATAGGCAAGATTTTTATGCTCTGTCCAAACAATAGCCAATGACGCCATCCTTCTAATGTGAGCTTTATTGCCAACAGTTCACGGTTCCCGACATCATAGGTTTGCTCGGCGGGGTTGATTTTGCGGGAATAGAAAGCACATGGCTTGAGTTTTCCAGATGAATCCTCACGTTGAGAGAGTACAGCCCCAACTCCGGAATCGGAGGCGTCGACCTCGACAATAAATTGTTTCTGAATGTCAGGTTGGATGAGTGTCGGGGCAGAGACGAAAAATTATTTTGCAAAAGCAGTGTCAGCTGCAGGAGTTCAAACGTAAGGTCTATTGACAGAGGTGAGTTGAGTGAGTGGTGCTGCAATACTGCTGTAATTGCGAATAAATGTTTTATAGAAGTTGGAGAAGCCCAGGAATTGTTGTAATTTTTTTTGCGTGTCTCAGGGATCTCCCAACTGGTAACAGCTTCGATCTTGGCTGGGTCAGGTCGGATGTTACCAGCCTCAATGATATAACTAGGGCTGAAACGATTCCTCGAGTTACTCGAGTTACTCGATTACAAAAATTCCTCGAGGCAAAAACTCTGCCTCGAAGCCTCGTTAAATTCCTATGACGCGCATTATACGCGCGGCGCAGGGATTTGATTGTGTCACACGGACCGTTTATTCACACGGACCTTTTGAATTTAGTTGCCGCGATGGCGGAGAATAGATCTATAAATAAACAGCAGAAATTGTCTAAAGTGTGGGATCATTACACACTTAATAAAAAGAGAACAAGGTGCAGTGTCTCTACTGCAAAATAGAGCTGGCATACCACAACAGCACATCTTCCATGATTCAGCATCTGAACAGAAGACATCTGCGCGACCGCTAGAACCCCGACGCCTTAGGCACGGAACCAGCGCGTGCCGCCAGCAGCGAGCGAGGGGCGGCGTCAGCCGCTCCGCGCCCCCTCCGCGGCGACCAGCGCGGGCCGCCTCGGCGGGCGGCAAGAGCCCCTAGCTGCGGTATTCAGGCGACCGGGCCTGCTTTGAACACTTTTCAAAGTAAACGTTTTGGACCCCGCGGGACACTCAGCTAAGAGCATCGAGGGGGCGCCGAGAGGCAGGGGCTGGGACAGGCGGTAGCTCGCCTTTCGGCGGACCGCGAGGCTTCTTTAAGCATTGCAAAAATAACAAAAGCATTATTTTTACACGAAATATAAACAATGATAATGATCAAATATGTTTTTTTGATTCTTTTATTTTTAATGGCCTTCCATTTTGGTGTTGTGCCACCCTTTCAAAGTCTTCTGTCCCCCCCCCCCCATACAAAATGTTCTAGCTCCGCCACTTAAAAACACCAAAAGTAACATTTGCATTAGAGCGGATCTTTAAAATAAAATGCTTGTTCATTTTACAACCACATCATTTTTGTTCTGCATTATTTGTTTTGGTCGTTCAAAAACACACACAAATCGTTTTATCCGATTACTCGATTAATCGATCGATTAAGTGCTAGATTAATCGATTACAAAAAGAATCGATAGCTGCAGCCCTAGATATAACACAAAAAGGGGATGGTGGAGACATAAAATTCACATTTTTCCGATTTAACAAATAAGTGATTTTCTAATAGCCTCTCCAAAATGAGACGGACATTCGTGTTGAGTTTGGTTGTTGGAGTAGATGAGAATATCATAAGGTAGACAAAGACACATCTATTGAGAAAATCACGGAGGACATCGTTAACAAGCCTTTGGAATACTGCGGGGGCGTTAGTAAGTGACGAGGTTTTCGTAGTTGCCTAAAGGTGTATTAAAGGCCGTTTTCCATTCGTCGCCTTCTGGGATGCGAACAAGATAATAGGTGTTACAGAGGTCTAGCTTGGAAAAATACGTGCTTCTTGGACTGAATCGAAAACAGAATTAATGAGTGGAAGAGAATACTTGTCTTTAACGGTTATTTGGTTTAACTCACGATAGGCAATGCAGGGTCTTAAGGATTTGTCTTTATTCTCCACGAAGAAGAAACCTGCACCTACCGGAGAGGAGGAGGGACGGATGCGACTCAAGGAGAAAGCTTCCTGGATATAATTCTCCATGGCGTTTTTTTTCAGAACCTGACAGATTGAATAATTTACCTTTAGGGAGAGTAGCGCCGTTATGGAGTTCGATCGCGCAGTCATAAGGCCTGTGGGGCGGTAAGGCGCTAGGTTTGGTCTTACAAAATACAGACTTAAGATTATGATAGCAGGGAGGAACCTTAGACAAATCTATGTTTTCTTCAGAATCAGGTACGGAAGTAGTGGTGGAAGGAATAGGTGAATGAAGGCAATTAGCCATACAAAAAGTACTCCAATTGGAAATACGGGGAGTAAACAAGTCAGCATGAGGGTTATGAAGTTGGAGCCAGGAGAACCACAGAATTATAGGGGTCTGAGGACATTGAGTGACAAAAAATCTATGATATTCTCTGTGGTTACCGGAGGTGAGAATGAGAATAGGTTTAGTACGATTCGTGATGCGGGAAAGTTGTTGACCACCTAACCCGGCAGCGTTGATAGGAGAGTCGAGTGGGTAACATAAGTTGTTTAACAAGATGCTGATCGATGAGGCTGTGTTCAGCACCAGTGTCAATAAGAGCCCTATATTCGTGAATAAGACTTTGATGCAAGATCTTGACAGGAACAAAAAGGAATTTCTTTTCTTTGGAGTTTTCTGAATTATCCCCCCGTGGCCTGTCATCTAACGGTGGATTCTGGAGTTTAAACTGAGGTTACATTGTGATACTAAGTGACCAGAGTTCCTGCAGTAAAAGCATAACCCCTCTTCCCTATGTTTCTGTCTTTCTTCAGCCGTGACTTTAGAATGACCGACTTGCATGGGTTTTTCAGTGGAAAGTCCTGGTGGTTCATGTCCAGATTGTGAAAAAACATTCATCATGGAATTACGAGAGGGAGTGTTGGATGTTTGCTTACGGTTTCACTCAGTTTGACGTTCTCGTAGCCGGACGTCTGATCGGAGGGCTGCGGAAACAAGATCCTCAAAATTGTTAGCTTCAGGTTGAGAACATAAATGATCCATAATGCTTTCATTTAATGACTGATAGAATTTTCCCTTGAGTGCGGTATCGGGCCAGCCAGCCTCGACCGCCAGTACCCAGAATCACTTTATTAAGATGAGATTTTATTCTCCTGCAGTTTCCTGAGTTCTCCTACTGATAGATGTTCCTACTTTTGGCTCTGAAATCTTGGATGTTCAGACAAGTTCCTTATTGGCCTTATTTTCACCAAATTTGGTTCTTGACCAAACACTTTTACCTTTGGTTTTTCCTGTCCCGAAGTAGAATCATTTTTTCTTGCAGTCCACCTGAACCAAACTTGTTAAGTCTTTCTCCACCTGGCCTGTAAATAACTTTAACATTTACAGTTAGAGTTCTGGGTTTCTTGCTGTTACTTTGACCCAAACATGCTGGCTCAACCGCTCCAGGGGAGATCTGTTTTGAACGTTTTCCGCTTATTACTTTCTCACTGGGGAATAATAGACCCTTTATGTCTGCAGATCCTTTGGTAACACTCTCTGTGTATCAATAACTGGTTCTTTAGGATCTTTATATGTGTTTTCCTGCTCTGATGAACTCAAATTCTGCAGAGCAGCAAACTGACAAAACGTCTGTGTTTCTACTGAGTTGCTCGTACTGAAGATTAACCAATAAAATGCTTGTAATTAGCAGCATCTGGAAGCCATTTTCCTCCTTATGTTGTTTAGATAGAAGTGTTATGGCTTCCCTTTTTGTTTGTTTTAGATTTTGCATGTCTAGAAAAATACAACACATATTGAGTTGTGAGCAAGCTGAGTCACAGCTGTCCATTCATACAAACACAAATGGGACTTCAGCCTCTGTGGTTAAAACAGACGCAGGCCAAGCAGTCTTTAAGTGAAGCTTCCGTCTGTCAGCATCGCATCTTAGAAAAAAGCTTCAGCATGACAGGATGTGCATGCTCCGTTAGCACCTTCTTTAAACCTCCTGCATGTTTGACCTGGCGGCGACGCGCCAGGTGGTGAAAGGTGGAGGTGTGGATGAGAAGCCGTCCATGATCCTACCGGCTGTGATCATCACCCGATGCTGCAGTGAAGCCTGCGTGACTGCTGTGTGGTCGCAAGCATGTGGGCTGCTGATGTTAGCAGAAAACAGGCTTACATTGCAGTGCAAACGCCACATCACACACACTCATGAGCTCTCATGAAACTGAAGGACGAAGGAGATGGAATGAAGACTCTGAGATTTGAAGAAATCACACAGTTTATGCAAATCACAGGTCTTATGTTAACCCTGAAGATTTAATTTGACTTTATTTTTTGTTTGTTTCATCATCATCATCATCTTTACAAACGCTTTAACACAGGTAAAACCTGAACAATGCCCTGTACATGTTTGTTTATTATGGGGAGCAGCGATTAAGAGCAACCAAAAATGAAATAAATAAATAAATACAATTTAAAAAGCGGCCAAATTTGTCCCTGTGGATTCTTCAGCGACTAATCAGCCAGTTTATTTTTTGTATTTTTTAATCATTAAAGAAAATAATTTAGATTATGGGTGTCATAAAATAACTGTTTTTAGTTGTCTAATTTTATTTATTTTAAACCATGGAATTCATATGTTTTTTTTCTAAAGCTCTTCTTCTGAAACTATTTTGTTTTTTTTTTGTCTCGAGTCTCCCTGTTTATCAAAAAACAGTTTCAAATGCTTTCAGACAAGTTTCGATCGATAAGTTGACCACAGTCAAACCGCTGCGTCCAAACTGGCTGCTGTTAATTATTCCTACTGTTTAGAATTTGGATTCCATGCTCCCTTCATATATAAAGATTTGTTATAGATTTCTTAACAAACAGGGAATGTGGAAGGTATTTGTTCACTGGCTTCAGGCAAAACTATTTCTTTATGGCAAACTTCCTAAAAGTCATTTATGTTTGAAAGTAGAATAGTATCAAAGCAAAGCACCCACACTTTACTTTCATTAAACACAGATCAATAAATCTGATTATAAAGATTCATCAAAGTCTAAAACAACTGTTTGTGCATCACGATGAGACCAAGACTACAATGTCCTGCCTCTGCGGCTGTTTGATATTTTCTGACATCACAGGATCAGAGGTTTGAGCTTGTGCAGTTTTCAACCCCTACTTTAATAGAGCTGTGCATATCAGACCTAAAACGTTTTAAATATCGACGAAAGTCTTCCCATTTTAGAATGGTTTTGAATACTCTGTATTTGGTTACATCTTATTATCTTTAACTTGTTTTAGATGTTTTACTGCCCTTTATGATTTAATGCTGCATGTTTTTAATTTTTGTTCTTAATTATTCTCGATTATTTTTTAATATCTATAATTGTAAGGCACTTTAGCACCGTGGTGGTGTTTTAAAGTGCTACATAAATACATTAATTCACTTATTTATTTAAATCAGAACTAAGGAAGTGTGGGGATGTATGGGGGGGCATGTTTGTTATGGATAAATAGCATCATAGCAGAAGGTTTAACAAAAAAATGCCAACATTACAATAGGTTTAATTTAAAATAAAGGAAGCCCAACTCTACTTTAACACATAAAAAACAGCAGGAAGAAAATATTTCGGCAAACATGATTTAATGCCACATTAATCCTGCAGGATCTGCCTGCCTTGAAACAGAGAATACAGATGATGTGAAGAAACTCAAAAACAGAATGTTTATATGTTGTTTTCCCTCTTAAATAAAAACATCTTGGACTATTTAGTTTGGAAATTCATTTGACTTTGAAGAATAACCAAGTTCTTTTTTTTTTTGCAGGTCACAGCCAAAGGCTTTGCCCCTCTGCTCCAGTTTGCCTACACTGCCAAGCTGGTATTGAGTCGAGAAAACATCCACGAGGTCATTCTGTGTGCCGACGCTCTGGGCGTGCACAATCTGGAGGACTCATGCTTCCGGTTTCTTCAGGCTCAGCTACAGAATGATGGACAGCACTCCAGCAATGGCGAGCTGGATTATGCTAACGATGAAAAAGCGTTTTCTGATGACTTGTCCTTCGATAGCTGTTCTGATGCCAGGCAAGAGAATGCTGCTTCACCCGCCATAGACCCTCCACAATGTTCCAAATACAGGAACTATCAGCACCAGGTCTGTGATGTCAAGCACAATGGAGAAACCTTGGTGAGCTCTCAGCTCGAAGACAGCAGCTGTGCTCCACAGACTCTTCTTACCCCCTCCAGGATTAAGGAGGAAGCTTTTGTGTTTGAGGATGTAGTGGATGACAGGAATGGTTGCCACCCAGACTTGGGAGCTGAAGAGGTTCTGGAGATGGAGCTAGAAGTAGAAGGGGTTCCAATGGCAGCTGAGCACTCTGCAGGCCATGATCTACCCTCATCCTGCCTGCGTTCCTACCTCGAGCGAGGAGGTCTGGATCTCTGTAGCATTCCCAGCACCACCATTCAGCAGCTCCTCACCAACCAGTTTTCCCTCAGCCACTCCAGAGAGCTGCTAAGGGACCGGCAGAGGAGTAAGAGCGACCCTTTGGGACAGACTGATCTCAAGGACAACGATGCATTCGGCAACATTGAGAGGTCGAAGGCCTCCACTTTGCAGCGGGAAAGTGAGCTTGACAGACGTAGCGTTATCTTCTCTTCCCCAGCTGGTGACCAGCATTCACGCCAACTAGAGGAAGAGAAGCCCAGGAGTAAAGAAGAAATAGTCTCCTCTGGTCTGAAATGCCTCACCAGCTGTGGTCCTGTTTCTATCCAGACATCAGCAGACTCAGATCTACCAGCCTCCACCCAAACCCCGACATCCCACTCCTCGTTCTCATACCCTGAGGACGCAGCAGGAGGCAGCTCGCCCCCCAGTCTAGACTTGGATTTCTCCTCGCCCACTCGGACCAGCTCTGCCTTGGCCCTGCCTCGCTTCCTGGCTGGGGTGGTGGAGCCTGGGACTCCTCTGAGCAGAGAGGTGCTTATCTCTCAGAGTCACACCAAGGTCAAAAGCGAGCATGGATTTGGGGCCAGTGGAGGAAACTCCAGCGACGAGTCCGACTCCTTCTCAGACGGGGACAGTGAGAGCGGCTCCAGAGCCTCGGCTCCTGAGGTAAGTAGAGCCGTCTATCGCCATTGTGCAGGTTCTTCCTGTTCACAGGAATCTAAAAAACATATTTGAGTCTGGATTTAGCTTCCTGCATTGTTTTAGTTCAGTCAAATGTAGGTTTATTGTCGCAGCGTCTGCCCCACTTCTTCTCCCAGACCCAATTCTGCTGCACATCAAGTGGACCTCCAAACACTCTGGTTCCCTGCAGGCAGGTAGAAGGTGCTCTGTCCTCATTCCCTCCACCATCTGCTCCATCTGACCTCAGAAGTGTTTGATCCAACCGGGCCAGTCCACTACATCTAAAAATGTCAACTTTCACGAGCCCAACTCTATTTTAAAGATATAAATCATTTACAAAAGTCAGAAACACAATTTTTAGCTGCTAATCGAAACGTGTTTGCTATGATTGAAACTATAGTCCTAAAATCAGACGAAAAGACATTTATTTTCTAGTAATTATTGTTTTTTTACTTTACCTAGTATTATCTCATTTATCTTACAAATTTACGAACACAAAAATATGTTTCACTGTGATGCAGTTAATTTTCTTACAACAATAATCTATCACATAAATAGGCTTTTAATAAATGGAATAAACTTAAATCACAATTAGAAGGAAATCCTCTCAATACTAAAATATTAGCTGCATTTTCCTTAAGTGTGCTACAAGTACTTATAGTCTTTACTAAAAGTGAGGCCGTATTCTTGAAGTTTACTGTTACTATCTATATATTTTAAACTTAAAATGTTCCAATTTAGTCTAAATGAGTACCAAGTTAGTATACCTCCTAAACTACATGTTCACGGTCTAAGGCAGGGGTGGGCAATTATTTTAACTCGCGGGCCACATTGGGTTCTAAAATTCGATAGAAGGGCCGGACCTGGAGCAGATGTGTGGAGTGAGAATATAACATGGAATGTAGATGAAAACATTTGGATTGAAAATTATATTCTAAAACAGAATATTGTAGAGTTTTTAGTTTCAAACCTTTGTTTCCATGTTAGATCTCTTTTTTATTGTGAAGCCCTTAGGTACCTTCAAAGAGTTGAATAAAGTTTTATTCATTCATGATCCTTTCAATAAAATAAATAACATTATTTATGAAATAAAACAATGTCCAAATTACACTTTTTATTAAAGACAAAAATTGAGGAAAAATATACTCCTCCTTATATTAGAAGTTTTAAGTAATTTAACTCAATCCCCTAAATGGCTTTTCAAATAAAATTGTTTAATCTATAAAATTTGTCATTCCAAACTGGACACTGAAGCAGAAAGTTGTTTAATTTGTAGTTTGGAGACAAATAAATCCGAGTTTCTGTCTCCTTCTTGTTTAATTGTAAAACATTTCTTGGAAACGTTTTCTAATTCTACACAAATGATCACCTAGATTGACCAATTTAGTGGATTCTACTTCATAGGCGGAAAAAAACTAAAGTTTATTGTTATGATAAGAGACATGACTTCCCCGTTTTTTCATAACAACAGTATAAAGATGCAGGGCAGAGCTCTGAGGAACACCACAGGTTAATTCTCTCACTGTGGGACATTTCAGACGATGAAAAAACGGGTCAAATGGGTTCTGATGTGCAGCTGTGCACCAATGTGGGTCAAACCAGAGTCAAAAATGGAAACCAGAACAGGAGATAAACTGGTAACCATCGGCCCGGCGTCGCCATGTGACTCCAGAGAGATGGACCTATATTTAGACGTCTATTGAGCAGAGAGGCACCTAAACACATCCCACACTCGGAGCAGTGAATGATGTCATGCTGTGAGCTGCTTCACACTGCTGCTGTGAAGGAAAGGAGGCCGATGCAACGCGTCATGGTGGGAACAGGCGGTTGTGCCTGGTGTCCGTGCAGCCATGGATTACATGAACTGTTTTCTAATCGGTGAAGACATCTAACTGAAATCTTGTAAGAAGCAGGAGATGTAAACAACAAAGTGTGATCTGAATGCTTCAGCATGTGGTCTCTTTGTGTCTGATAGCTCAGGCTGATGCTGCCATCTAGTGGATGTTGCTTTACATGTCATCAGTTTTTACATCAAAAAGCTGCAGCTTACTAGACATGCTGATTGGTAAATGAGGAAAATCAAGACCCAAAAAATCTCTCCTGAACAATTTAATAAACTGTGTGAAGAAGAAAAAAGAAATAAATTTCAGAATTACTGATAATATATGGTCAAAAATAATTCTACTCTAAAGTGCTCAAATATCTCACCAAATCACAACTTTTCAAAGCAATTCCTGTTAAATTCAATGGCAGGAGCAGTACGGGTCTCTGAGAGAGATCCCTCATAAAACGTACTTAGAACTGGGTCACATATAAAAACAAATGTATTTGTCAAGAGAGTAAAAAAAGTAATATTTCAAAAAATGTCCACCTGAATACTATCTTCAAGAACTTGTAAAGGTGGAAGAGGTGGAGTTGTTCATTTGGGACTTTCAGGTGTCCTTTAATGAATAAGTTTAATAAGTCATCAGGACTTACGGTAGTCTACTCTTAGTTTGCTGTACTGTAGTTTTCTCTTTTGTGTGATTGTGACATTGGGGTTGTGTAACTCCTGTTTTAGCTATGTATGTTTTAGAACAGTAGCCATCCAGCTGGGCTTTATGAGGTTGATGAAGATTATTAGTAAAGGGGCGAACACTGTTGAAGCCCCAAAAAGCAATTTTTTCGTTAGTTTTTTTTTTTGCCCCCATATTAACTTTTCTCTCAGCTGAGCTCTTGTTGCCCTTTTTGCACAACCTATGAACGTTACAAATTCCAGAATAGCAAAATTTTAGGACTAAGTCTAGGAAAGAAGGGAAAAACAAAAAAACATTGTGCTATTTTATGTGTGAGGTGTGTGAAGCTTAGAGGAATCTTCAAAACACAATATCTCTGTTACCTTCAAACTCATCAAACACTGAGATTAAAACTTGTTTGCATTTGTTTTCATGCTTGTTTTGGGCTGTCTCTGTTTCCTGTGAGAATTTCTGAATTACATTTTTGTCTGACTTCTTCAGGTGAAGCTTCCCTTTCCTGTTGACCAGATCACCAACCTGCCCCGCAACGACTTTCAGGTTCTCATCAAGATGCACAGACTAACCTCAGAGCAGCTGGAGTTCATCCACGACATCCGCCGCCGCAGCAAAAACCGCATTGCCGCCCAGCGATGCCGCAAGAGGAAGCTGGACTGCATCCAGAACCTGGAAAATGAGATCCGCAAACTGGTACGTCCTGAAAGCCAGGACTTCGTGTGAGGTTGTTGAACTCCATTACCCAGAAACCTAACTACTGTGAGGAGTTAAAAACAGCACTCATGTGTTTTTATTTCATTAACAACGGGTTCCCAATCTTTTCTTTTGCATGTTGATGTTTGTAGCAGTTTGTATTTACACCACCAATGCTGACAAAAATCATTTTGTCATCTCCATGTCTGGAGCACTGTTTGGGTGTACAAATAAACTGAACACGTTTGTTTTCTGATCCAGGTGTGTGAGAAGCAGAAGCTGCTGAGCGAGCGCGACCAGCTGCAGAGCTGCATGTCCGAGCTGTGGCACAACCTCTCCTTCCTCTCCCAGCAGGTTTGTAGGGAGGCCCAGAGCGGCCAGCCACCCCCAGTCTCTGCCAGTATCGATCTCACGTCTGCTCCGTCGTCGCCTTCTTCTGACTCTGAGTTGCCTGCAACGCAACAAGAAGAGGCTCAGGTGGCATCCAGTCGGACAGGGAGGGGAAACCCAGGGAGTCCTGTGGGGTTGGGAGCTGTTTGTAGCCCCTCAGTGACTGTAGATTTCTGCCAGCAGATGACAGAGAAGTGTACAACAGAAGAGCAGAATGCACAGGACTCCTCTTAGAAAAAAACTCTTCAAACCTGTGAATACTTAAAAAAAAAGCTTAGGTAGTTTCTCTGTTTTGTCACAGATGACTTCCATGTCATCAGCAATACTGTTGGAACTCGTGTTGTTGGACAGATGTTTCTTGAATCAACAGTCCATGGACACAGTGCTCATTGGACAGTTTATATGGCCGCTTGTTCTCTGAACAGGATCCAGTTGAGATGGTGGTCTTTGGACGGTTGTGAAACCACCACTCTGGCAGCTTCTTTCTCTATTTACATTTCTTGTCTTCTGTTCATGGAGGATCAAACTCAGGAACTATTCATACTTTCATATACTTGGTACACTTTCTTTATTCTTTACTATTCTATGCCTTCATTGTCCTCACACTTTGGTCTAATTCAGTCCAAAATGGCTTCATGTTGGGTTTTATGGACCAGTTCTACTGTCTATAAGGGTTCATAAGAATCTCAGAAGACAACCCTGACCTTCTGCAGCTCACTAAGCCCTGAACTTTAGCCCAGGCTTAGTTTACAAGGCTAACTACTGTTTACAACACTTCACTGATGTTTACAGGTGTTTTTTTTTTACATGTTATGCCGAAACAATGTGGGGTCTCATGCTCCTGAGTTCATGGCATGCACAGTCTTATCGCTTACTAATTTCAGCAGACAAAAAGAAATTTTCTAAGTAGAACATTTTCATGAAAGGAAGCCTTTGTCCTGCAGTACAATTCTACTGGAAAAGAGTTGTGTCTATGGTAGAGTCATGAAAGAAGACTTCTTTCCTATTTAGCGCTGAGGCCAGAGCCTTAATGTTTCCATCAAAACACCAACCTGCTGTCTAAAATGCAGAGATGGAGATTTGAATTTGACAACTTGACACATGGGGGCAATTACGGTGTGTTTACATTTATATTTGCCTCTTGGACATGTATCTGACAAACAGGATCAGGTCAGATTGTTCATGGTACCACATCTACATCATGGTGCCACCTGACTTTTTTTATGTCTCTAAAGACACATTCACACCAGCAGGTTGGATTTGCATCATGGTTTATTGGTGCGCTGTGTTTGGCAAGAGTGACCGCTCATCTGACCTTTGGGGTGGATCAGGCAAACTGAGGTCAACTTGAGATCAGGGGTCTGAATTCACTTGCAGAAGAGTAAATGATGAGTGATCTGCGTATTTCCAGTAGCAAAAAAGGAAGTCTGCCTAAAAAGCACCGTGTGAACATAAATGCTAAGCTCAGACTGAATGTTATAAGCTCATAATTCAATTCAGCTACAATAGTCTTTCAATAGTTTCAATGATGGAACTTTTGTTTATCATTTATGAACTGCAAAAATTATTTTTCGAACTGTTTACATTAAAACAGTTTTTTACAGACTTGTTGGAGTTGAAAAGCCTGGGAAATTAATTAATCTAATAAGGTGGTGATTGGTCAAAACAAAAAGAAACATGTGATGATTAGTCAAAGTCAAATCATATATACCAGTAACCATTGACTGTATCTGAGAACTGGACTGAGGGATTTTGATGTCCCCCATAGAAAATGGTTTACTTTTAGCCTTATGTTGTCAGTAGGTAGTGATTGTTTGGAATCAGTTAGAGCTTCTATGGCAACTACTCCCACCAATCAGAAGTAAGCTTGTTGAAAGTCCACATCTCTAACAAATGAAAGTTACACAATCAAATGTTGGATGTGAGGGCCACCAGGCAGGCACCACCTACATTTGGAATGGTCACTCAAGTCCAGTTCTCTTATACAGTTAATGTACATAACAGATCAAAACACATGAAGCAAATAAAACCTTAAAGTCCAAAGATGACAAGTGAAAACATGTATAAATCTATCTGTCAATAGAGATATGAAAATCTCTGCACATTTATCAACTCAAGTAATGTGAAGCCAATGTTTGGTGTTTTTTTTCCCCCTCAACTGAGCATGTGCAGAAGCCTTTGGTGCCAAAGCCTCCTCTGAACAGCCAGTGGGCCACACCAACACGCGCTGCATTTCCACTTTCAGGGCTGTTCTTATTTCATTTCCCTGCTGTTATTCAGGAATAAAAATCCATATCCAGCCCGGATGCACAGCTGCGGTCAAACGGGGTTACGGGCTCAAACAGTTCTCACCCACTTCCAGGAAACTAAAGCAGTTCTGAGAAACGATAAAACCAAACAATCGAGTCCATCATGCATCATTCATAGATATTATTACATCCATTGTAGTTATTTAGTATAGAAAGTAGAGGGCTAATTAGTTTTAAGTTAAATGACTAGCTAAAGCAGTGTGAACGGTGTTATGTAAAGATTGCACCAATGATGTGACCTCTGCCTAAACTCTGACCTCTTGTGGCCCCTGTCCTCCTGGGGTTAGCGGACTTCAGTTCTGACCTGGGGGTCAGAGATCCATCATTCTGAGGTCAGAACAATCTTTTCCATTGCAATGTGCATGAACACCGTCGTGCACCGTCAGAACCACAGCATGGGTTCTTCTCCTAAACAAACCAGCTGGTACTAAACTTTTACCCCCCACCTTCCACCCCCAAATTGAGTAAATTTGTCTGGAGTGTTATGATCAGTTCAGACTGACAGATCAGTTTCTCTAATGGCATATAGTTTGATGCTGAAGCTCCAGATAAACACGCCGGCACATTATTGATCTTTGAGATGCCAAATTCATGTGCTGAAAAGTCAATGCAGCGTCACGCGGCTGCAGAGAGTGCAGCTGCTGATCCGTCACTTTCCTACTGTAATGTGTCCTAGCAAAGATGATCAGCATCTCAGCAGGAAAGGCTCTTCAGCATCATGCCAGCAGACCAGCATCCTGATGGAACAAGGGCACACAATTTTACTCTTTCCAACAATTCTCCTTGTGTACATTTTTCATAAAAAAACCAAGTCCAGTTTAAAACTCACATAAGTGCAGCTACAACTTTCCGCCTTTAAGACTGAAAAAAAAAAAGCAGGAACTAACTACAAACAAACAAAAGGAAGCAAAGATGTATATAAAAACACCTCTAATCATTTATTAGATATTCCCCAGCGTTTATTCAAATGAATTTGTCATGCATAAGTGTAAATATTTTTTTTCTCAAATCATACAACTCCTATGTAAAGTTGGGACACAAAAGCAACAAATTCAGCATAAAAATTTTACTAAAAAACACACCTTTTTTTTTTTTTTTTGCTTCTACTTTATCCTTTTGATACAAATCAGTGCAAAAGTTGTCCACCTGTGCACTGATGCGTGCTTCTTACAAGGCGACTCTGAGAAATAAAAACCATGGATTTACAGTGGACTTGTTAAAGGTAACCCCAGAATTCAGTTTAAGGTTTAAACTGACTGAAGTTAGGAAAGAAGTGACCTTTTTTTATCTGAACTGATCGACCCGGGGAAACAACTGTCGCTGTCCGTGAAAATGCAGGTTAATATGCTTCCAATGACAAATCTTAAATCAGCTCTCCTTCTCCACAGATTAAGATTTGTAGATTTTTTTTTTTAGGTTTTATGTGTATTTGCAGAGTTATTGTTTTACACAGAAATCAACATTTGTAATTTTGTTATCTCTGTACTTTGAAACAAGCTGTTTGGATTTTGTAAATATCGTGCAATGCGTCACATCTTATTTATTTGATAAGAAAAAGGGTTGAACACTCAGTTTTGGTAGAGAAATAAAAGCATGAAGACTCCACAGGAAGTTGCTGTTATGGTTCCAATCACTTGCTTCAGAATGTTTACTGTATTTCATGTGACTATAACGGAAAGGATCTTGAAGTGATGCCATAGAATTGACTCTACACAGACATGAATCTGTTGAAGAAAAAATTGTACGTTTCAGAGGCTAACAGTTCCTCTGAGTTGAGTCTCCATGTCTTATCACAATTCCAGAAGGGTGAGGACGCCTTCGCTTGATGACCTTTTGCAGATTCTAGAAGGTTCCTGGGGAAGTTTGATGCCTTGCAGACTCGTTTGGGCCCAGTTTGATTGGCGTTGACAATGGACACATCCGTTTCTGTCTTTTCTGTGGATTTCAACTCCTACCATGTTTGCCTTGCCTGCTTACTTCTTCATGATGGACGAGATGTCCAGAAACATGCTCTGTAACACACAAACATGAATGTTATGTCTTACATAAAGCTGATTTAAGAATAGATCAGTAATGTGTAATCAGAATCACAAAACATGCATTGAATTTAACAGTTTCTTATAAGACTAATATCCTGATCAACATTTATGATGCCAACATGGTTCTAATGCAGATTCGATCATAGTTCATGGAGGAACTGAAGACCTTGCATGGTTTATACATTATTAAAGGAAAGTAGAGTGCCAGTTGATACCAAAAGCAGTTTGTTTTACTTTTCAATGGACAAAAACCTAAAATCTTCCTTTTATCGTAGTAGGTTTAGGGGCTGTCAAACATGACAGATGACAGCCCCTAAACCTACTACAATTGAACCAACCTGGATGAATGAGAGTCTTCATAGACATATTCCTTTTTTTATGGCAAAAAAGGTCAGTTTTCATCTTGTGATTTGAATTTCTAAAGACAATTCCAGTATTAATGTGAATCATATGAGATTTGTGTACCAATAAATGTCTTTCAACATCTCGGGTACACAAAGTTGCAAAAATATAGACATAGTAGCACATTTATTGCTTAATTATAACAGAAAAGTATTACAGGAATGTCGAGGAAACCCGATTTGAACAAAAATTGACATCGAGGTTTCCTGAAATTATTTTTGATTGTGTGCCAACACGTGTTCAAGTGGCCACGTCCAATGAAAAGTCTTTCTAAACGCACGTCAATGCACGTTTCGGGCTTCCGTGTTTAAAACGTTTGCGTTCACACGTAGCTATGCAAGTTTCTTTTGGCTCTACCTCGCCTTCAGCCATTGAACATCGGTTGAAAGTTAAAACGGGTCGAACTTTGATTCGGATTTGGTAGTGACCTATGGATGGCGTCCCTTTTAATTAACGGCAACCGTTTGAAAATGGATCATGAAGGAGAAAATAATAAATATGGTTTGTCCCTGGCCGGAATTGTTTGACGCCAAGGCTTTTATATATCAGAATTGAGATGGGAAAGAAAAAGCCTGGAGCAAGACTTGCAAGATCTCACAACAAGACTCTTCCACCTGTAGGTGCGCTAGTAAACAGTAGAAAATGGAAATAGAACCCCCTCCCTGTTTCCGCAGATTGAACACCATTGACTAAATGCACATTCAAGAACCTGCTTTTACTGCATTCTTAAACGTGTGTCAGGTGTGTCTGTAGCTTTAGGATGTTGTTTGAGATTAATCAACATAAACTGATCTTGATCAATACTTGCCATGGACATTCTTCGACCGCCTGCAGGTGGCATCATGGGCATGTCTCCCTGCAGAGAGCCCAGTTCGTCTGACTCCTCTGAGCTGTGTGTTGAAGGAGCAGTGGAGTTGCTGATGGAGGATAAGCTCTCAGATGCAGGTCTCATCATGACACTGGTCTTCCTGGGGTTGGTGAACAGGAGCTCACTGACTGAGGACTCCCGCCTCTTGTCTTCAGTGTGATCACGGATTATTCCAGACCTTAAAGTGCTTCCAGACTGCAAATGTTCCTGATGGCTGGGAGGACGCTCTTCCTCGTGGATGTCAACAAGTTTTGTTGCATTCATTTCCACTGGGGACATGACGGAGCCCCAGGCTGGATGATGTTCCATAAATACTGTGTGTACTTCTTGACCTTCGTGAGTTGGACATGTATGTCCAGACCGGGGTAACATCCTTGTTTGGGGGCAAGTGTAGCCAGTTGGACCAAAATGAACCAAACTGTTGTGTCTTGGCACTTCCTGGTTGACTTTGAGTCCACTGCTGTAATGAACAGATTTCATCTCTTCCTCTGGTATCACTTTAAAGGTCTGGGTCAAAGGCCCATTATGAGGCGACATGCTGCTCATAACACACAGCTGTGGTAAGGACGCCTTTTTCTTAGACCTGTAAATCAAACTGTCGTCCTCCGTGTATCGCTCTCCGTACAGAGTCTGTTTTATTTTACGAACACCCAGGTGGGATATTTCCAGAATGTTCAAGAAAAGTGACACTCCAGCAATCGCAATCATGAAGACCATGAAGATTGTCTTCTCTGTGGGCCTGGAGATGTAACAGTCCACGCTGTTGGGGCAAGGCAACCTCTCACATTTATATAGAGGCTCCAGATGAATCCCATAAAGAATGTATTGGCCAAGAATAAAGCAGACCTCCACCACGGAGCGAGCAAGGATATGAATGATGTATGTTCTCAAAAGAGAGCCTCTAAGAGGAGCCCTCTTCACCTTCTTGTGCTCTTCCAGCCTTCTCAGCTCCCTTTCCACGCGTTTGTGCTCGCTAATATCCAGATCTGTATCGTCCAGCTCCTCTTTCAGGTGTATGCGACGCCTGATGCGCTCCTTCTCCAGCATTCGAATGCAGTACAGAGCGTGGCCCATGTACAGCAGGGAAGGTGCGGACACAAAGATGACCTGCAGAACCCAGTATCGAATGAGGGAGATGGGGAAGGCTCTGTCGTAACAGACTGTCTTGCAGCCAGGCTGGTCCGTGTTGCAAACAAACTCGGACTGCTCATCATCCCACACATCCTCGGCGGCTGCTCCCAGGATCAGCATGCGGAAAATGAAGAGGATGGTGAGCCAGATCTTTCCCACAATGGTGGAATGAATGTGGACCTCTTCTAGGATGCTTCCCAGCAGGTTCCAGTCCCCCATGGTCAACTTCCTACCATTTCAGTGCCGCATGCTAAAACTGAGGACACACAAATGCACATCATAAGACTTGCAGGAGGGGAAAAAAAACACATGGACACCTTAAAGGAAAAGGTTGCAATTTTAATTTTAGCCAACTCCGTGCAAACTAAAGCACTTTTTCGACCCCTGCATGGGATTTATGAATAGTAGTTAAAAATGGTAACCAGCAGGTCAGAGACTTGTTTTAAGCTTTGATTATGATTACAATCCTGATGCATCAAGAGGGGCATTCGGTGTAAATTCATTCAAATATAAAATAACTTTCCTGACGTGATCTCTAGAAAGGAAAGCAGATATAAGGTAAAACACGTTGCCAACAATGCATTTGATGCCCTCCATATTATTTTGTTTAAGATTACCAATGTGCTAAATTTCTTACAGACAATACCACAGCTGAAGCATGCCAATACATCCACAAGTCCCAATAATCAACAACTCTATCTCTTTACTTTTTTTTCTGGCTCAACCACCAATCAATCTACTTGTTTATCCATGGTAGTAGTTTAAAATATGGCAAAAAGCATTTACCATACAATTAATCTTCCTTTTGTTTTACTGTAAATTCCAGGAAGGAGTTTATCTGAAAACACAATGTGTGAATTTATAATCATAATATAAAGTTTGACAGTACACATAAAGGGAAATCGCCCGAGTAGCTAAATCTGGAGTCCCCAAAATTTACCCTGACCCCCCGTGACAAATCATTGGAAGCACAATGTTGAGGATATTCTTCAACTCATCAAATGAAGATTTATAAAGTAAATTAATTATGGTTGATGATTAAACAATTTCTAAAGACTAATAAAACATTTTGAGCCATTTATACCTTTTTGCAACATCAGTGAAATTGAAGTGTCCTTACATCACCAGGTTTTATTGCCTGGACCTGAACGGTGCTGCTACCACAGTTCAAGAAGGATTCTTGAACTTTGACCCAAACACAAAGGTGAAGTCCACTGTCATGTTGTAAAATGGGATAAGGTAGCAAGAATTTTACAAAAGCTAAACAAAAGTGACCAAAAAGCTCTTATATTGCAATTTAAAACATATTAACAAAAAATGAATAGGCTGGCATTATGAGCTCCTGACCCCTCTCACATGTCAGTCTTTCCACTAGAATTGTCTTGAACTCTCGTTCGAGACTTTTTCTAAAATACTTTAAGCTTAAAAGCTGACAGCTGTATGAATCTGTAGATCTGGTTAAATCAATCCTGCCATTCCTGTTGTTTTCAGAAAGAATGTTGTGTTTTTTTTCAAAGAGAAAGCTTAGAAAAGGGGCTCGCTTGTACTGACCTGCAATGACCTGCCTCGGTGGAGATTATTGGACCCAAACTTTGCATAGAAAAGCACCAGACTGAGATCATAAAAGTTAAAGGTTTTTCCTTCAGTTTGTTCACATTTCATAGGTTACATAAGCTTAACCCTTGTGCTGTCTTCAATGACCCCACCCTTACTTTGATGTGTTATTCCTACCATGACAAAGGTGGATAAAGGTGGAAAGATTTCATGTAATCCAAGGACACCAGTGAAGATCACAAATCATTGAAGAAAAACGGATCAGCGCACTGTTAGTGGGTCTAGATGACCCAACTCCCAATGAGAACCAAAAAAATAGTAAAATCTGTTTTCAGGTAGTTACTCTTGTCCTCAGAGCAGAATTTCCAAGCCATTTTCTGTTAAACACCCAATTTTTCAGCTTCTGATCAGAAATCTTTTTCAAGACACTTCAGACAAGAAGTTTGGCAAAATTGTGGATCATCCTGTTTGAGAGAAGCTTCTGAAATGCTGCCCAAGCTACCAAGGAAACACCGTCTGGAAAAACATGATGATCTCCTATCTAAATGCAAACAGGTTATAGAATTTTTTATTGAACAGCTTGATTTTACAGTAGATTGACGTCCTACGCTCAAAATGTAATGACAGTGCAAAACTAGAAAAGCAGATGTGAAGCAAAGAGAAGAGATAATGCATAAAAGACAAAATTGTCAGCTTACTGGACAAAGAGAGAAACGCAAACCCATATCAAAGCAACCCATAAAAGAAAAAAAACGCATTTTTTAAATGTAACTTTAAAAACACTATTTTTGCATGAAAAGGTTCAATTTCAGGTAATCTTTGAAACATCTCAGTTCATCTGAAAGCTGTTTTTTCTGGCTATTGGAGAAGTTCTGTAGTGTTGTCTGATCAGGTTCGGTTCGGCTATTACTACAATATTTCTGGTGATACAGTTACTGAAATGTGGAGAAATGTTTTTCCGGTTGGAGTTCCTTCCTGTATCTCTTCCGCTGTGTTCCTCTTACCTGTCACAGCTGCATTTTCCCTCCAGGCCCAGCGCTGCACGCCATCCTGTTGAAGATTCCTGTCTGCATGCGGATGGTTTGACCCCATCAAGGGGTTTGAATGTTCCCGTGTTGTGTGCCGATTCCCATCCCTTCTGCTGCGTGTGTCCGTGATGGGAACATTCCCCTATGTTACATGCAGGGTTCACAGGATGTGAGCATTGATCCACTCCCGCCGCTACACCTCCCCCACGCCAGGAGGCCAACTCCAGCTGGGACCGTCAATATGGGGCCCGAGTGAGCCTGAGCCGCTGAAACTCAGAGTGAAGGTGAAACTGGGAAAATCTGAGGTTTGTCTTCTGGCATGCTGCTGTCAGGTCTGCAGTTTTATCACGTCGAACGGTTGTTACTAGTGTGTTCATGAGATCAAGGGCTCCATGCTGTTTGAATTCAGTGTCTGCACAGCCTCACATCCAGAGTTGAACATTTTTATAAGAGCCTCTTTGGCAAGAGAAAGTTTTGACAGTCTAAAAAGCAGACAAATTCCAGTTTTCAAGCCATTATTTGGCATTTTATTTGATGACTTGTTTGAACAGTACTGGTCCCCGAAGGGCATTGAAATAAAGCTCGGATGTGTTTGATTTGTGGACCTACAACTGAACTAATCCAGAAAGATTAACTTGAAGTTATAACTCTGTGAAGACACTCCTGGCTTTTCAAGGTCTTGGACAGATGACATGTTTGCTAACCTGAAGATGTGATAAACATCTGAGACGAGCAGAGAGAGATGCTTCATGGTTCACACAAAAATTATTTCTGGAGTCCCACAGGACACCGTACTTGCACCTCTACTCTTCTGTTAATAGATGTTTTAGGAAGGTAGGATTTTTAGATATAACAAAGCATTCTCTTACTGTGTTGATGATACAAAGCTTTACTCAAAAAATCCCACAATTACAGAGTAAAAAAAAAGGAAATATAGATCTCACCCTATCTGTAATAGAAACACATTTACATTTCAACCAAAGAGTTGTGGTATATTGATACGGGAGCAAATCTCAACTGTTTTACTACAATTCTTTCACCCCTTTGAGATCTATCCCCATTCACAGTTGTATTTCACCATCGAGACATATTAAAGAAACAATATTAATATAAATTGTGTTAATGTAAAGACACTGTAAAGACAATTCAATTCAACTTTATTTATATAGCCCAAAATTTACAACAATTAATATCTCAATGGGCTCCATACCGGAAATTGTGTAATAAACATGAGTCATCCAGTATTTTTGTGAGATTCTTCCTCCAAGTCAGTTTAATAAAAAGATTATCTGACTTTACACACAACAAAACATAGAAACAAATATCGAAAAACAAAGGAAAAAAATGCAAACGTCTGAGCTGTTAAGATTCAGTTGGCAGGTGTTCAGTGACTTTCAAACTAAATTTTCATTGCTGTTTTAAAAAAAAACCTCGGGTAAAAACTGCAAAAATACGACTCATCAGACAGTAGAGAGAAACAGCTCTGAAGACAAAAAGCAAGAGAAAATAGGATTAGTTAGCAACTACAACAATGACAAACTGGCTACTCTAGTCCAAATTTACTCACTACTCTCCAACCCCTAAAAGACTATGAAGTGTGGAACTATACAGTGCCCTGGATTTTAACGCACTTCGGGCACATGCTCACCACTTTTTGGCGAAGTATACACCATGATAAATATGAACATTTCATGAAGACTATTTAGAAATTCACTGAGTTCTGGTGATGAAAACTTGGATTATTCATAAAAAATACATTTTCTTTAATGACAGATTGTTCAAACACATTGCATTGTGGTCTATATGCGCCATTCTAGTGAACATCAATGCATCCATTTTTTAGAAACTTCTAAGACATTTCCAGGGCACTGGACTTTGGAATTTTGATGCACTTAGTAGGGAATTCGGGCATAACCCAAGTGTGCAGTACCACATCCAATGCACTGGGTTTTACCGTCCACTTTTTTTTATCCTAGTGTCATATATTTTTTTGCTCTTAGCTGATATCTTCCATAGTTTTGTCACTCTCCTCATCCTCTAACCGGTTCAGTTGGGTGAGCTTCCTACCAGGTACCGGTTCTGTTGGAGATTTCTTCCTGACCTTTTGTTCTCCTTATTGCCCCCTGTCTTGTATATACTCAGTATAAAGAAGTCAGTAAGTGTTCAGTCAGTGTTTTATTGATTGGCATCGAATAGAATAGAATTTGTCCCTGTTTTAGCTGATTGAATTTTATCTTTAAATGTTATCTTTGCGAACCTGCTCGTGTTTGCACGCGGTCATGTTCATCTGTCAGAGAATCACCAAATGCCATTGGCTGGACTTTAGAGCTGTTCTGCTCGGCTGCGTGAAATAACCAGCTGTGCCTGCGGGGCTTTAATTAGATTTCCATCGCACCCTCGCACAATCGATGGAACATTGATTTGATTTTCCCTTCAGAAGCTGCCGCGCAACCACTGGTCGCTGAGGCCGAGAGCCAGATGTCACACCAGGATCATTGGGTTACACAACCAGAAGCTTCATCAGAGCTCCGCCCACTGGATGAACTCACCAAAAGGATACGCCCAACTCAAGCACAATTTGTCAACAAACTTGCAGAACTGGAAAATTTGATGTTTGACAAGCAAAAACAAAAAAACAAAAAATCAAATTTGGCTTCTGTAATATAATCCCTTTTCCAATGGAAAATACTACTATTTAAAGTATAGATTTAGTCTAAAGACTGATAGTTAAGTTTTAACTCACTTCTTCTTTTTCACAAATTTTCCCTCACTTTTTTCACAAGAAGACAATGTAAAAAAAGATTGAAACACTAATTAGAAATATTTTGGACATGCAGTTCAATTACAAAACAGCTGCTGGTGTTTTCTCTGTTGTTAGTTTGGAGTCTGAACTCATAAATGGATGATGTCTGTGCCAAATAACATAAATTGTACATTTCATGTCCACACCATCACACTCCTGTCACCATGTTTGACTGTTGCTATTTGTCTGTCCAGGTGTCATTTGGAGCACATCACTACATTGTTATTCTCCCATTTTTAGACTAGCGTAATAATTCAGTCTTTTCATGGAGTCCGTTTGGTTGGTTGATCCATCTGGGAAAGAGTTTCACCTGTTCCAAACTCCCTTCGTTTGTAGATAAAGGCTCTGAGTGATCTCAACACTGCAGAAATGTCTCTATAACCCCATCACACTGAAGCATGACTTTGGATCAATAGCTGTAATTTATATTTTACATGGTGGTCTTGTCTTAATGGAAATGTTAGGAACATCAACTAACAATAATAGTGAAAGCATTTTCTTCTGTAGACCTCGCCTGCATCACGGTGTGTGCCAAGTCACGAAACGTAACCAAACAGACGACTTGCTGCTGCTTTAATCAGTCGAACCCATTTCCTTCTTTTGTTCTCCACTGGAATCTAAAAGACATCTTCTTGTTTAATACCAGTTACGCTTAGATACTGGGGCTTTGCCGATGTTGTAGTTCTTACCATTCTCGCTGGCCTTAAGCTTCTTTAGCTCCGCCTCCAGTGTACTGATTTGCTGCAGCAGTTCCTTCGTGTCTACCTGTGCTC
The DNA here is from genome assembly GCF_053564925.1 of Oryzias latipes. NCBI lineage: Eukaryota > Metazoa > Chordata > Actinopteri > Beloniformes > Adrianichthyidae > Oryzias > Oryzias latipes. The sequence goes on from NC_136258.1 coordinate 26,230,881, forward strand.
TGAGTTCCGCCTGCTGCTCCACCTCCAGAATCTTTCTGTGGCACCAGAGCTCCAACTGAGCCGAGACGGTATCAAAGAATCGCTGAGTCACCTGCAGCGATGCCATCAATTAGCTTAACCCTTGTGCTATCCTAGGCACTTTAACGTTGGGAGTTGGGTCATCTAGACCCACTAGACAGAGTTCTGAACCTAGGGAGAACACGTCAATGTAAGGGTGGGGTCATCTAAGATAGCGCAAGGGTTAATACAGTAGTAGCGCTCTTGCTTCACTCTTAGAAAGTCCTGGTTCAGATACTGGTTGTGACATTTCTGTGTGGAGTTTAGATGGTCTCCTCTTGCATGTATGGCTTTTCTCTGGGAAAACATGCTTCTTAGATTAATTGGTATTTCTAAATTGCCTCTGTAGCTAAGTGTGTGTCCCTGCAACAGACTGACAACCTGTTTAGGGTGTACCTCACCCTTCTGAAAAATGAAAAGTTTCTCTGCAAATAAACAATATCAGCAGCAGCAAACCTGATTTCTGTTCAAGAAAAACAAAGAAGTGTTTAGAATTTCCTTTTTCAAGTGCATTTACACCATAAGTGACTGCTGTTATTACACCTCCAAGCTGTTTTGCAAGGTAGTCGGAGGGGACACTGAAACATTTTGCAATCTGGTAAAGACAGCTCTTCAGATCCCCTGAGTTCTGCTCGGTCTCTGTTGGCGTATGGTGCTGTACTGTCTGTCTTTGGTCAGCAGTGCTTCTGGCTTTTGTCAATCTTATCCTATATTCTTTGTTCCACGAAAACTGATGCAACTTCTTTTTGTTCAAGTAGAACCATCTACAGACTGCTGCTTTTCACTTGCAAGACATAAATTCTAACTTACTTCCAAGCTGCCACACTGATTTTTTAATCATGTTTTTATTTATTCAACTATACCTACAGAGGATTTTGTAAATGTTAAACATATTTCACATTTACATTAATTACACATAGTTCTGGTCTATCTGGGAGTGTAATTTCTCTTTTTAATGCCTGAATTCTTCATATATCAGTGTTAAGTGGACGTACAGGCAGGTATGGCATTCATCTCACCTCCATGGCGTGCAGATTGTTCCTCTCCTGGCTGAACGTGGGCTCAGGGGGTCGGCTTGAGAAGAATTCCAGGACTGTGGAGCTGTCAGGGCGCTCCCTGCTGTTCACACTGGACCTGCCCTCAATGCTGTCCTGCAGTTCTGCAGACAGCCAGCAGGGGTCAGAGGAGTCCAGTGGGAAGTGAGAAGAGTGTTCAGCGGGAGAAGGGAGTGCAGAGTTCTGCTCAGCATCTATGATAAGTCAGGATGGAAAGTCAAAACCTTTTAAAGTTGAACTCTGAAATAACAACTGAAATTTAACTTGTTCTGTTTAGGGACAAACCTGAATCTCGGTCCACCTTCATCTCAAAGTACGTCCCCCCCTCCGCTTCCTCTGTGTGGCTGTCTGCAGATCTGGAGTTCAGGCTGCTGACGGGGGTCTCCAGCACCAGGCTGCTGTCTCCAGACAGCAGAGGGGCTGACTCCAGGTCTGCTTCAGATGGTTCCACCGATGGAGAAAGCAGCAGTTTTTGATACTGGCCTTCAGCTGGGACCCCCTCCACCCAGGAGAAACACCACCTCCTCAGCTCCTGCCTCACTGTTGCCTGTGAGACCAACCCTGAGCTGTCACCCGTTTTACAATGGAGAGTCTTCCTCAAGAACAGCTAAAACAGATCTTCATTTTCTTTCCTGGCTCAGGTGTTTTCATACCTGAGCCATTCTGGCCTCAGCTCGGATCTTCGCTGCACTCTGCTCCATCCTGGACATCAAGCTGTTCCTCTCTGCAGCTGCTCTGTCCTGGTTTATCGCGTCCAACACTTTCAACTGCTCAGAGAGGAATGTTGTGACTCAGTCTGAATCTTTGCCAAAACATCTCTGCGAGCCACAGACTGACCTGGTGTCTGCTTTTGCGCTCCATCCTGTCCAGCCGTCTGGTGACCTGCTCCTGCACCTTCAGGATCCTCAGTCTGGTCTCCTCCTGTGTGGCTTTCAGCTGCTCCTCCAGCTTCTTCAGCTGCGGCCCGCACTGACACTTGCTGGCTGGAGCCTTTAGAAACAACCCCTCAGCAAACATCCACGGTAAACACGACCACGCTGCCCCAAGCTAAACCCACCTGCTGGATCCTGCCATCTTTGTCTCTGTACAGCGTATACAGCTGGAAGGCTCTTCCTATCGGAGCAGAACCAGCATCTTCTTCATCACTGAGGGCATCTCTCTGGCCTTGGGCAGAGCGCCGATATTCAGGTGAGTCGTTTTCTTTTACAGCCTACAGATATGACGCAAGAAACTGTATTAGTAAAAATAAATTTCACTTGAAATCCATGAAATATATTTTACCTAGAAGGACAAAAAAACAAAAACAAATCCTAACTTTTTTCACAGCTACTTATTAAAACTAAATGGGCTATTTCGGGAAAATATTTGTCTAGAACAAGTTTGCATTCAGCCAGGAGTTTCATGGGAAAACTGAGAATCATTCTGAAGACTCTTAACTGCTCTCTGCTGTCTGTTGGGATCAGAAATGAAAAAGCACAGCAGCCTCTGGGATGTTAATGGAATGTTCCAGGTGTGAAACAGGCGACAACCCTCTGGATCCCTGATTAAACAGCAATTTACTTGTCACTTTGTTCAGTGCAGCACTCTGTAGCAAAATTTAGATTGGTTGTCATATTTTAAACAAACATAAGTGGTAGATGTATTTGTACAATACCAAACCACTGGCAGACAAATAGATACATACATGTATTTGTTTTTGTCTTCTGAGCTGGAATCTGGTTCAAAACTGTAAGACTGGATAGCTCATACATTGCTTGCCATTTTCGATGCACCTGTAACATTTGATTCGATGGTGTGTGGGGCTGTAAGCTTACTGGGAGTGTGTGTAAATGATGGGAAATGAGCGGAGGCTTACTTCCACATTAACAGTCCTGCCCACTCTGAGGTAGATTTCTAAGGATCTACTGTTGCTTTGCATAAACTGTGTCCAAAAAAAAATATATGGTAACGCTTTATAATAGGTGTCCTTAATAAACTATTCAGCAAGAACTGCGTTTTGAAAAATAGCTCCGAAGATGATCTGAGCGGGTTTTTAAAAGAATTATTTGGGGTAAAGTTTATTTTTATTTTTATTAATCTATCCTCATGAAACCAAATATGATGTCAACATTGTTCTGTTCTTGAAGGAACAAAAGCATCACATGGTTATAGAAAACCTGCACATCTATGTTCAGGAAACTGTCAGCAGACACAGAGGTAACTTGCAATGATTGATTATTGATGCAACATTACAGGTTCAACCATTTGAAGGGTTTAATAATGACAGACAGCTGTTCCAAGAGCTAAGAAGCACAAGTGAATTTTTTTGTTGCACAGCCGCTGGTCTGTCACATAACCTTTTTATTATTTATTTATTTTTTCAATATAGGGACAACGCATATTAATACACATTTCTGTCAATATGACAGAGTTATCCAAAGGGCTATTTTTCATCTGCAGTCCCTGGGTAGATGTTAAAATCACCCTAAAAGATCAAATTGAAAGGTGGTTCTCAGAGACCGGAGGTTGCTCTAAGGTTCTGTTGATGGTGAATATTTACCTGTACGTCTGTCTTGGAGTCAGTCGATCCACTGCTGGGCGAATCTTCTACCGCAGAGCTTCTGTCCTAGAATCAAATGAAGGCTGCACCTTTTTACAAAAGGAGTGAAAAACTGGTAGCATTGTTTAGGAACATCTCGTCTTCTTACTTTGATTGGTTGCGTTTCTGCTCTGCAAACAGATGGGCCACTTTGAGGTCTCAGTTTGAGTTTCTTTTTGCTCAGACAGCCGGACTACAGGTAGAAACAACATGATGACATTGTTTCCTGTTTTCAGCGCTGCATTCGGATACAGACAACCTTTGCTTCTAGTTTAACACGATGGCCACTTGGCCATTCAGAAAGACATATACTCCATCTTTAGTTTTCCTATTTTTACTTCTTGTGAATCAAAGCTAAGACACAGCTGAACTTCAGGATGCACATCTATTTGTTTGAAGTCTTGAAGCTAATGTTAGAGATTAATTTATGAGCTGTTAGTATTTGGCCAGTGGAAGGTCGTAGAGAGGAGCAGCCGCATCTTAAGGAGAGTGCAGGTATATCTTGCAATTCCCCAGAGACTCATACAAAGAGGCAACATACCATTGTTGTGCGTGTGGTAAGTGTATTGTGAAGTATGTAATCACCCATGTTTAAATGTTAACCTGTCATCCACAGCATGATCACAAAAGAAAAAGTGTGTCATGTTTTTACTCTAATTGCTCAGTGAGCAGTCTACAACCTTGATATTTCCTACAGCCCACTTGCGTGCCCCATACAGGTTTACCCATTTTTAGCCCTTTGTCCTCACATAAGGGTAGTTGTGACTAAGGCTTCAGGCTGAAACTGTGACTTGGTACCAACAGAACCAAAAACATTTTCTGATTCATGAGTCTGTTTTTTCTCTCCTCGTAGGCCAGGATCCCTCAGGATTGTAACCATGTTAACAGAAAACAGTGAAAGACTTTGTTTCTTTTCAGGAACCTGTGGGGCATCCGTCAGAAGAAGAGCCACCTCTTTATGCCGGTTGTTTCTGGCTTTGTCTAGGGCTGTTTTTCCCACCTGGAGCAGAGCAGCTATAGTCAATCAAAGCAAACCTTTTTTTTATTTTAAACTAAAAATTCTGTGGATCCAGAGCGGCACTCACATGGTTCTGGATTGTTCTGTCGGCACCGGCCTCCAGCAAAATCTGGACGGTTTTCTTGTGGTTGAGAGCGGCAGCAACATGAAGAGGCGTTTCCCCTTTCTACAATAAAACACACACACACACATGCACACAAAATTGCTTGTTACCGTCTCTTACATCACATCCTTCAAACAACTCTGCGTCTGCAATCTCACTTTTTGAACTTCAGATCATTATCAGGTTAAGAATGCTGCTTTCCTTCATTTGTCTTTTTTGATCAACCAATCTAAAGCAATATCTAAAGGAATATCTAAAGGTATGGAGTGAACCAGGCCAACTTTCACTGTGAGTTTTATCAAAAAGCAAAGCTTGATTTGATGACAAACATGGAGTACTCATGAGGCAAAGCAAAGCTATGTTCACACCACCCCTGGTAACACGTGCTCATGAGGCAAATTCTAAGTAAAAGTCTATATAAATGTTTGTTTTGGGTTTCCACGTTCAAAACTGTTGTGTTCACATGTAGCTTTGCAGGTTTTTATGGCCGTTTTTGGGCTCTATGTACAAAATGGGTGGCCATTGAATGCATGTTGCAAGTTAAACCAACTGAACTTTGACCAACCAAGGACTATTTGGTAGTGACGTATGGATGGAGAATTTAGTTATTGCAGTTTATGTCTGGCACCAAGTCTTTCATAGAACTGTGCTGTGAAAGAAAACTCCTGTTGCCAGTTTTGTGAAATTTGCACCGCTTGGGCATTTTGGACTTCCCGCCATGTTTGTCACTGTCAAACGTGACAGTCGATAGTAGAAAAAGAAGAAGAAGCCTTTTCCTGCTTGTCCTGTGTGAACACCATGGGCTAAATGTGCGTTCAAGAACGTGCTAAACGCAGGGTTCTTGAAGTCGCGCCCCATGCCTGGTGTGTCCGTTGCTTTAAGAGAGGAGTGTGATGGTGGAAGGCTCTCGCTCCTATTCTACTTTTGGAAATTCCAGAAACAACTAGGATTTCTGCCGACTGAGAGAGGTGCGGTTTGTGCAGAGGTGTTGTCATCTAGCCACTGGGAAACTTTCTCTCACTTAGATAAAGTTTTGCAGAAACATCAAGCTATCAATCAAGCAGCTTTGTTTGGTTCCTAACTTGGTCAGCAGGTGAGTGAAGCATCACTGAAACACTTTTTGATGATTTGCCTTCAGTCAGAGAGGTTTGATCTCAGACTCACGGCGTTTTGAGAGTCTGGGCTAGATCCTCCAAGCAGCAGGAGGCGAGCTGTCTGAGTGTGTGCGTTAAGACATGCCAGGTGAAGTGCCACGTTCCCCACCTGAATGAAAAAAAAAATCAAACACTTCTAAACAAGTAGCATGTTTGAGCTCATGTTTGGTTGTGATCCTGCTGTGGAATCAGTGGAATGTTTTCTTGGAGAGCCGCCTGACCTTGTTCCTCACTTTCACATCAGCTCCGGCCTTGATGAGCTGTTTGACACAGGGGGAGAATCCATGCCAGGATGCCTCGTGGAGTGCCGTGTTTCCGTCCTTCAAACAGTTTTACTCTCACACCAGGCTCTATACAGTAACTGTACGAGTGATTGGGGGGAGCGCTCACCCTGTCCTGCAGATCCACAGCACAGCCTCCATTAATGAGAGCGGCCACGGCTTGAGCATTGCCCACCTTGGTGGCGCGGTGAAGCGCCGTCTGCAGACCTGAACCCTGCTGCACACAGGCAGACACAGGGTCAGGCAAATGCTCATTATCTGAGGATCTTTAGATGTTTCAGGTATAAAACATGTTTAAACATTTAAAAGCCACCGGCTACCTTCAGTAAAGGCTAATGTGAGCTTCTGAGAGAATATTTGACAATACTAGAGAGATTTTTGATAAGAAAAACCACAAAAGAAAAGTTTTTCATGGTCCTTCCAAAGATCCAGATGAGCATGTAAAAACTGGGGTAATTCATGAGACACATGTCTTGACTGTATATGAGAACAGGACTGAGTGGCCCTCCTCCTTGGCGTTCCAAACAGGAAGTCCCCACTGGCTCCAAAAAAAAAAATCCAAAAAAAATCCCACAGACTTAAAGAATAAAACAGCTGTTAAGGCCCGTACACACCGGGATGAATATTCGCCAGGCGTTATTCGCCAGCGTTTTTCGCCAGCGTTTTTTGTGTTCACACCCAGGCGATTTTTGCTGACGATGAGCCGAGCGAACATGCAATTTCATTCCCTGACATTAGATGGCGCTTAATGTACAGAAATACTCCTGTACACAAGGTGGCGCTGCGCAACTTTACGCTTCTTGAAGTCGCTTTTCACTCAGAAGAAGAGAGCAAGTATTTACGCGCTTGTCAGAATCATACAAAGAAAACATGAATATTTCAAGCACCAGTTGGAGCAACTGGTGCTTGGTTCGGGGATATTTTAGAATGTCCGTCATTATTTCTTCGCGGCTCGGCGTCTATCTTCTTCGCTGGTATGTGTGCTCAGCAAGGCAGTTTTGTGTTTGAGCGCCCCCAAGTTGTGTTGTACTGTAACTTCAGAGGCTCCAGACATGTGTGCAAAAGCGCCGTTCTCATTGGTCGAATAGATTTCGACGCGAAGCGTCAAAAAAAAAAAAAACGAACCCGAGGCGTGTTTTTTTTTTTGACGCTTTGACGCGTGCCGTTTTTTCGCGTCGGTGTGCACACTCTCATTGGTGCCCTTTGTTTAGTCACGAGGCGTTAAACGTCGGCGAAAATCGCGCGCGAAATTCGTCCCGGTGTGTACGGGCCTTTACTCAGTCATATTTTTCTGAATAATTATTCTTGCTTCTACAGGCCTCCTCGCCTGTGGAAAGGTCTGCCTGAGGATGTGAGGGCTTCATCCACTGTGGGGTTTTTTCAATTCAATTCAATTTCATTTTATTTATATAGCCTAATATCACAAGACAGTTGTCTCAACAGGCTTACCGATAATTGTAAAAAACATAACATACATAACATAACATATATAAAATACAATAGCTGATTGCTAAACTAAACTAAACTAAACTAAACAAACTAAGGAAAACTGGGACGAAGGAGGACGAACTTTAAACGAATCTTTTTTGCTCAGCTTTTAAGTAGTTTTCAAATTTCCTTGTGTTTTAGATTTTCTGGACTGTTTTCCCCTGTTTTCTTTACATATGTATGTGTGCTGAGGGGCTTTTATTAAGACAACTAATTTCACTATGATGTTTTTATTTAATCTAAGGCACTTTGAGGTGTTCTGTAACAGTAAAAGCTCTCTTAAAATAAGGTTGAGATTTAATTTTTTAACATGTTCTTGTTAATCCTAGTTTATTTCCATTATATATTTTTTTGTTCTGTACAAGTTATTCAAGTTGTAAACCGGCCAATCAGAGCCTGTTTGACAGACTTTGGACCAATCGTTGCTTTCGGGCTCCAACATGGCGCCATCCATACCGCCAAAACATGGCAACTGAATTGACTTAATTTCCAATGGAACCAGTTCTATCGGTGATGTCACACTCACTATGTCCAGTTCTCATATACAGTCAGTGGATGCAGGACACACATTGTTATGTCAATTTGATCAAATATGTAATTTTTCCTCACATTTTGGAATAGAAACACACAGGTGAAAAAATCAGATTCCGATTGTTCGTTTGTCATTCATGTTCAACACATTTAAACGTATTTTAAATGTTTTACAAACAAACCTGTTAATATAGGATAAGTAACAACATTGTTTTAAAATAATGTACGGGGGGAAAAAGCCCTAACCTTTGTGTTTTAGAATAATGGGTCTCTACAAATTGTTGAAATTTGTTCCTTTTTTTAAAGCTGAGAGACAAATCTCAGCCATTAGCAATTATCTGCAGCCCCTACAAGTTAATGATGTAAGTCCTTCACCTTTTTTGAATATCTGGAAAATTAATAACTGATAAAAAGTCATTTTAAAATAAGTTTGTTTAAATAAGTTCACTATAAACCTCCTACTTGTAACCAACATTGCTGATGCAGACTTGCAGATCCTGCAGCGGTTCTAAACTTGGAGTAAGCAAGTCTTTATAATCTACACCCATGCAGATAATTAGAGGACTAAAAAAAGATGTCAGCATCTAAAGTATTTCTCTGAAAAAGCTGTAGAAAGAAGCAAAGACTTTTTTATCTGCTTTATTTGGTTTTAGAATAGACGCCTAACCCTACCCCCCCGTCCTGTCAGAGTGGCTCAAACTCATGAAAGTTCACATCTGTTACACAAGTAGTTTATATTAACACACGAAGACTAACAATCAAAAAAAAAAAAAGCAAAACATGTTCATCACAAGAGGCACTCAGCTGGAAACGGTGTGTTCATTTGCAGTTGTAGAGTTAGATAAGTTAATTCTTCTCTGTGAGTTCTGGTAAATCGCCTGTCCGTCCTGGGGGAGGATCCCTCCTTCATGTGGGCACCCCTGAGTTTTCTTCGTTTTTTCCGGAATCCGTTTTTTTAGGAGTTTTTCCTTACCACGAAGGGGGGTCTAAGGGCAGGGATGTCCAGTTTAGTTTAGTCAGTTTGTTAGTTCAATTTTGTATTTTCCTATTGAATTCTATGCATTCATGTTCCTTTTGATTTTATGTTTTACTTTTTCAATTACCGATACGAAGCCCATCGAGACGACTGTTGTTTTGGATTTGGGCTATACAAATAAAATTGAATTGAATTGAATTGAATTGCTAGACAGGATAAAAAAAAAGAAACAGACGCCTAACAGAAGGAAGTTAAAGCGTCAACCTAAAGAAAAGCTATGGACACATTCCTAAAGCCTTTTCATGACACAAACGTGAGGCGATAACATTCAGGGTGTGCTTTTAATTATGGTGTTTCTGTGTATCTTTATAACCTGGATTTCAAAATTAATATTGCATTTGAAGACCTTAAGAAAAGCTTTAAAAAAGAAAAAAAACGACCTTCAATCAAAGATTTTATTCCATTTGGATTGAAAGGCATTTGTTTATTTGATTTTTCTTTCATTTACATGTTTGATTAATGCTTCTTTTCACTCATATCTTTGCAAACAGGTTATTTCAACACATTGCCTTTTGAAGGGGATCATTTTAATGTGCTGTGAATCAGATGGACTGACCTTGCAGACAAAGTTTTCCATTTCAGAAGATCTCTCTGGTTCTCCTGCAGAATGGTGGCACCTGGTAGCATTAAAAGGGTAAAAGTAACACTCAGCTCATGCTGTAAGACAATCTATATACACTGGTGGTGTCTCCAAGTTCAGGCTCATAAAAGCTGCTGGGACAGCATGTGAGATAAAAGATGGCTGCATTAGCTCAGATGGTCAGATTATGCTTCATGGTTGGGGGGGGGGGGGGGGGGGGCTGCCTTTAATCTACATTGTGGATACAACAGTCATGTACATGAAGCATGTGCACATGCAGGGCTGTGTCCTCTCTAATCCCTCAGTGCTGCTGCTTCTCGCTGTCGCTGAGTGTTGCTGTTTTCTGCTTTTTCTAACGCACTCCGGATTGATGTGTGCAATTTCATTTTGATCTGATGCGTGGGCCGGGGGGGGGGGGGGGGGGGGGGGGGGGGGGGGGCTGTGTAGAGCCAGGCTGAAGTCTGATTCTGGTTCCTCAAATGTGGAGGATATTGTTTCCTATTAGGAGAGACGCAACAAATGCACAGCACACAGTTTACAGACATTTTTCTTCAAACTGAGGCTCGGTTTCTGTGTAAAAACAGAACTACATCATTGGTTTTTGCTCAACCTTTATCCTCTAATTTATTCTTCTCCCTTTAAATGACTGAAAGGTGAACTTGAATGCTATATTACATTTTTTCCTTTCTTCATTTGCCTCAAAATGGGAGCCATTGATTGATTCCTAACAGAAGAAACCAAACAACAGTAAGATTTTAAAACCCTCATGTTGTTAAACCAATGCCAAGGTTTTCATGTATTTCAACCTTAACCCTTGTGCTATCTTAGATGACCCCACCCTTACATTGACGTGTTCTCCCTACCATGACAAAGGTGGATAAAGGTGGAAAGATTTCATGTAATCCATGGACACCAGTGAAGATCACAATTTATTAAAGACAAAAAGGTTCAGTGCACTGTCTAGTGGGTCTAGATGACCCAACTCCCAACGTTAAAGTGCCTAAGATAGCACAAGGGTTAAGATGACAGTGGGATAGGTCTATAATAATCAATGTTAAATACCTCTTTGCCTTTGTAAATATTATCCAGGTATTAATTTATTGGGATTATATCCTTTGATGGACTTTTTGGGGGGCTTAGAATAAAATAGATTTTAAAAAAAAAAACCTCTAGAGTTGCCATGGTGACAGGTGAATAGATGAGATTAGCTATTTTATTTGCAAAACTATAATATGTGTTTTCTGTAACTTTTAGGAGGGCAATGTTTATATCTTTCTGTAGAAAGATAAAAGAGAGGAGACTTAAAGGGATAATGGTGGTTTGAATTTGAGCTACATTTCCTCCTAAAATGTGTGTTTGTGTAGTTGCCCCCTTTAACATAAAATATTTTCACAAGTTCTTTGAGTTTGATGTGCCACGAAACTGACTGAAAATGTGGGTAAGACCCTCCTTTTGGAAAAGCTTTGCTGCATTACTAAAAAAAAGAAATTTTGCTTTTTGAAAGTAGCCTCCTTTTAGGCCACATTTTTTGAGAAGTCAGGAGTAAAAGCGAGTTACAGCGAGTAGGTTCACCTTCTTCAACTTGACGTTTGAATGCAGTTCCACTGCCAACCTCTTCAACCTCCAAATGTGTAAAATACCACCTGTTAAGAAGAAAACATCAGTCTAATTTCAATTTCTTGAAACACGTGATGACAGTTTTTCTATGACAAACTGTAAAATCCTAACATTTAAAAATTATTGGTCTGTTTGACTTGAAAAGTTTAACAGTCAGGATACAAAAGTATTACAAAAGGAAACTAAAGTACATTTAAAGGCCCCAGTGTTTCTGCCAGTGACCTCTTTATTAAAAAAAAATACCAGGTGAAGCTGAGTCTAAAACAACTCAGAGGAATGTCTTTTACCTGAACCTCCACGGAGCCTGGGGGAACTTTCTGCAGCCAAAAGGTGCTCTTGGTTGAAGTCCAGCAAGCCTTTAAAACCAGCGTTTGTGTGTCAGAAGATGCCGCAGCAGCAGGCGGGTCGCTCGGCGATTGAAGATGGGCAGGGAGGATGCCAGATGTGGTGAAGCATCAGCTCAGAGGGCGGGAGCTCATGTAAGCCTCCATCAGTAAATGCAGACTGCAGAGGAGATGTGAGGAAGGCAGAATTTAATACCTGTCAAGCTCAAGAAACATTCAGATAGCAAAATGATAGAGCTGCAAAAACAACTCAGGTCGTGATTGAGTTCCTCTCAAATGTATCCCGTAAAATGTTGGGATTGATATTTGTATGAAATCTGTGCTAAACTTTGTTTCAGCGTATTACAGATCCAATCTGAAGCATTAAACATAACAGGGCTAAACGAGGAACAAAAGTGGTGGTGGGGGTTATCATGATATGAACACAGATGTGAAGCTCTGATCTTATTAAAAGATAATTCCTTTTCATCATCAACAGCTGGCATGTCAGTGATGATTGCAACTTCAGACAGAAAAACTCAGAAATACTGCTGGTATATAGATGTCTGCATGGAAAGCTTAGTCACAGCAGGTACTTTTTTAAGTGCAGCAAATTCACTTCAAAACACATGGAAACAAAATTATTTCAACCAGAAAGGTAAACCATTTGTGACTCAGTGGTGATTCATGGGGTTTTGAGAAGACAGTTGAAGGGGTTTGTGCTGTTGCCAGATTTGATCTTTGCTTTAAAGGATTTGGGACTGAAAATGATGATCCAAAAAATGTTTGCCCTATTTTGGACTTTTGTTTTTTTAAAGCACCACTCCGATCCTCTTTTGATCTATTTTCAAAGTGTTTCCAGTTGTCTTGTAATTAGGATGATGCTGTTTCTAGGCAAAATCAAAAAAAACCTGTGTCGTTTTCTGGGACATGGTTTCTGCAGAGCGGCAGTAGTTCATTAGAAATTCATCTCTTACTTGTGAGAGGTGAATTTCTACAAAAGGACTGTTGGAGGAGCGTAAATCTGCAAGTGGATGCATCCGAATGGAGTGGTAAAAGGAGCTTGTGGTCTGCCGATTGTTGCTCCTATGTCAAAGCTATGAGCTGTGAAATAGAAAACCTAATTTTCCTTAATATATGTCCTCCGTCACGAGTAAAATCCCACAAGAACGTGTTAAAAACACTAAAAACACCATCTTAATTAGAGTGGGACTTTTAAATTAAGGTGAAATAAAAAAAAATCTACAGCAAAGCCTTCACTTTAAAAGAAAAAAAATTGCAACAAAAGGACCCTGAATATACACAAAATACAGAAGAATTGGAAACAATGCACATATTTTTTATGTAAGAATTTCAATAGACATAAATAAAGACAATATATTTAAAAGCACAAACAGGAAGATCAGTGGGATTCACGTCATTTGGAAGCACCCAAGTGAACCACTCAAGTTTTATCTGATTGCTCCAAACCCAGGAGAAAAATCAAGAGATGATCATTTCAAATAATTCAATGTTGTTATGGTAGTTACTAAATAAAATTAAAATTCAAAATTGACCCAAAGCAGTGAGTTTTGATTGAAGACTTCTGTTATTTGTCGATGCTGTACTTCCATTTAAGTAACTTAACCTTTTTGGGGAAAACAGTTTTGTGGTCTGATAGACGTATATGCAATATCACTAGAAGCTCCTACAACAGTTACGTTAAAAAAAATGAAATAGAGGAGGAGGCTGTCTGAAAAGTTAACACTGCACCAGCTGAGTCTTTCATAACGTCTGCATAGGGTCAGAACGACAATAGTGACAAGGACGTCTTAGTCAGTCAGACAATAAGATTTGTTACATAATGAGACAAAAAGGTCTGGAGTTTAAGAAGAAGTCGTCTTCAGCTTAAAGGGTTTTGTGGAAAAGATTTTAAAGATTGCAGCTGAAGTATAGAAAACCATTAAATATAATTGTTTTTTTCCTGAGCCTCATGAGTCTTTACATAACAATCACAGCCTCATTGTTAGGAACTAAAACATGACAGTGTAAACTCCCAACTCAGGCTGGGAAAATGTATTTGATCAAGACAACAAATTGGTTAACAAAAGGTTAATCTTTTTTTTCCTTTTTTTCAATTGAAAAAATGAAGAATTTTCTGGAAGCCATCATCAAAACTAATCAATTTTCAAAATGAACAACATTACCTGTTTTTATCCTTGCTCTGGCTTGGAACTTTAGTCTCAAACTTGGAGGTGCAAAATCTTACCTTTATGCTAAGCTACAAACGCCTCCAGCTGAAGCTGAAGAATATGACCACATCATCTGCAAACAGCTCAAGTGGAATTCTGAGCTTCTAAACAATTTGGCTGCATCTGCCAATTCCATTCATGACAGTTCTGAACTATTCTGGTTACAAAGGGCAATTCTGGCTAAATCCAACCTGAGATGATTCTGACTTCCTGCTAGCCATGCTAGTCCTGGACTGTTGAAAGGGGCATTACAATGACCCCACTACCAAGCTGAACTCCCAGAATATCAACATAAAAAATCCTAAGATACCGAGATATAGTTAAATACCTTCAAAATGACTGTAAAACATATGTTAAACAGATGTACAAACTCCCACGATCCTTCAAGGATCTTGGTTAGGACAGGTAACAGATCCAGTGTTCCATGGAACAGAATCCACATTGTTCCTCCTGAAAATGAGGTTTGATTATTGTTGATAATCTTTTCCAGTACCTTTGGAAAATGCTTTATCAGGTAGAATTATTTCCCCAGTTGTTGGAACATATCATGTAAAAATTAACTTTTTTATTGTCACATATATTGTATGCAAGTGTGTGTGTGTTTGTGTGTGTGTGTGTGCATTTCCTCCCCTTGGATAAGTGAGTTTTCTCCCCTCAAAAATTTGCACCGTAGGTCTATTGGTGAATCCATCTTGTGCCTTGGTGTATATGTGAGCGTGTGTGGCTGTGTTGCGCTGCAATGGACTGGTGAACCATTCAGGACGTAGCCCACCTTCACCCAACAGTACCTGGGATAGGCTCCAGCAACCTAGTGACCCCAAAAGTGACTGAGCAGGTTTGGAAAATAGATGGACGGAAGCACAACCAAGTGTGACTGAATTTGTTTTATGCACTTGACCGACTCCCTGGCAGAGCAGCTCTTTTTTTGATTGAACAACACCTCTCCTCACTTTTTGAGTCTTTGGCATGAATAGACTGTGAATTCAAACCCATATCCTCCCAATTTGAGGTCCAACACTCTACTACAAGTACCACTAAGCTGTAATCTTTCTTTTCAAAATAGAAGACTTACTTACCCAGTTTACCAATCCAGAGGTTTCAGCCGTTGACGTCTTGTTGCAGACTAGGTATGCCTTCAACCCATCTCCAGTCAAGGTCATCAACTACTTCCAGGTTGAAGGAAAAAATTGAGTCAGTGCCCCCGCCTTTTTTTTTTTAAACAATTGATCACAGATGATCTCAACCGTTTTTAAACATTTATGGCATAAAAGACCGCTTTTCATGATAAATCCTTGCTTAACTTTTCTGAAAGCCTGGCAGCTGTCTTTACCTGAGTGAGGAGTAGTTGTGCTGGCCAACCTTGACCTTCCCCTTCAGTCCTTTTAGTTTCTATGCAGTTAAAGCAGCCAAAATATATACATTTCCCTAAACTTCCATGTATCACTTTAAGAAAATGTGTAAATTTAAAACGCATCAAAAATATCGTCTTGACTGAGAGCTGTTCTTGCGGTTGTGAGGTAATTTTGAGAAGTGTTTTTGTTTGGTTTTTCCTTTTCTTTTTTTGTTTTTTTTTAAAGGTTCTATCAATTTGTAGGTAGATGTTTATAATCAGGGTCACCGGAAATAAGCCTTGGCTTCACCCGACACCTTTTTCGGTTAATTTTGTTCAATGTTTATGTTGACATTGTTTAGTGTCAATGTTTATGTTGATGTTTTAAGTTTGTGTGTTTAACGTAACCGAAATAAATGTTTCTCTTTAAAAAAAAAAAGAAAAGCTACTTTTTTCAGACTCGTCCAAGTCAACTCATCTTTGATGACTTTACAGCCCACGATTAGATGATGCACCAACTGAAATAATCTCTGCTCAAAATCACACAATAAAGACTGGAATTTAGCTTTACTCTGCTGTCATTTGACTTAGAAGATTTGTTTCTTTATTGTTTTCATGCACTCGATTGTGTGTGTGAGCGCACACGTGCAGGATCCCCTCTTCCTTTCCAGGTCAACGATGGATTGCATAACTGCCACTGCTGTCTGCATTACAGTGTGTTACATAAGACAATTTGATGAAGAGTTCTAATCCTGCTGTGCTGCCTGAGCGTGCCCACATCTGGGATTTCTAGCTCGAAATGAGCTCTGCACTCAGCTCACCTCAGAGTGCTCACACAGATATTACTCCATGTGGAGAGCTGGGTCAGAAAGGTGGCTATGCCAAGGGTTTCCCTGCCTGACCGCTTGGTGTTTGCCGCTTTGGGGGCTAAACCAGTTTTTCCAAACGTTGACAAAAGTTTGATTTTTTCTTTTGTTTTTTGTTTGTTTTTTGAACACACGGTGTGTGAAACTTATGGTTAAATAAGTTGCAAAATTAAGAAAAATCAAACAATTCAACTTCCGCTGCAGGTTATGTTAAGCAGTTCAGAAGTGGCTTCACCAAAACAAGAGATGAAAGGTTACAAACTGATTAGGTGGCCCAGTCAGACACATTTGGTGTGCTCCATCAGACTCTGCCCTGACTTTGTCTTTCAGCACAACCAGAGGTACGTCGGCTCAAAATCAGCCGGAAACTGTCCAACCGGTTCCTTCTTTGTTCTCAGAAATCAGCGAACGATCACATTAGAGGGATTTCATATCACATGCTGATGCCACGAGCTCGTGTCTCACACAGTTGCTGTTCCATATCACATCTGCTGTGTCTTTTAAATATGCTGCGGTGGAATTACCCTTTACTTTAGTGATGTTTCAGATTTAATGGTTATTTTAGTCAGATGACAGATGGGAAGAAGAGCTGTACTCGAGGGCAAATGAAATGCAGTAAAGTGATGTAGGATGACTTAACCACTGTCAAGTTAGTCCAGCTTTGTGGCTCCATGCTGACAGTCTTTGTGCAAACACTCTCTTCAATTAAATAATTTCAAAACGGCGGTTCCTCGTTTGTCGTTGGAGTTAAGTTCTAAAAATAACCCACAATAGACGAAATCTGCAAAGTGGTCTGCTACAATTATTATAGGTATTTTAAGGCTGTAAAACCTGTCAAAAAACACACTTTAGACACCTTTGTTGGATGTGAACATTTTCACACTTTTATTTCTTGTTTAAACTCTCAAAATGCCAAACTTTATAGAAAAAAAGAAATCATGCAAAATTGGACCAAAAAAACCTGAAAAACGGCAAGGCTGCGAAAGGTGAACCGTGTTATAGTAAATCCTTATAAAGGATCAGTGCAATTATCCTGTCGCCGTCACATCACTAGCAGGTGTTAGAATCAGCAAACTGAAGAGTCAAATCCACACAGAAAACATGATGACAACAGCAGGATCTTTAACAGGAAAAACTAAGTCTTCCTCAGTCTTCTTCAGGCCTTCTGTTTTTTTAAAAATTTAAATCATTGCTATTGTTTTAATGCTGCCTTTTTTTATCAGCTGTGGTTGTTGTTACCTCTATGTCAGGAGCTCACTTTGGGTTGATAGAGAAGAACATGTCAGTACATTTAAGTGGATGTTTTGGGTTGAGCTTGGAGCAGCTAAACTGTTGAGTTCTTCCAATCACTCGGAGATAGTTTGGTCCACATTTGGTCTAAGTCCAGGATTACTACTTATTTTTTGGTAAGTTTTCTCGTCTGGATGTTGTTCAACATCCATCTTTTTTTAAAGCATTCATCTTCAATCATTGGATCCGTTTTGGAGAGTAAACTACTTTCGGATGAATTCAGTCATCTGACTTTTGTTTTACTTCAATATCTTTATTTTAATGAAAAAATGGCTTTTATTCTCTTTTTTATTTATTTGTTTGCAATAGACATTTGTCATTTCATTACCATATTCCACATGTGGTTTGCACATTACCTACATTACTGCATTTTGTTTTTGCATTAACATGGTGATGTTTTTAATCTTTTGTACATGTGGACAGTAACAATAAAAGGATTGTATTCTTTATCTGTGGTTTTCTCTGCACATTTCACTTTTCAGTAAGATTCTTCTTGTCTCCACTGTGTTTTTCACTTCTAGTCTTTACAACAAAGACTTTTTTTGGTCAAATTCATGAAGATAGTTTTGTCTCTTTCTGTGCTCTTTGACCATAAATAACAATAGCAGAAATGAAAATGAATGTATTCAGTCATTTCTTGTGCTCTCTATAAGACATTATTGCCTCATTATCTCTTGTTTGTTCTGCATCTTCTAAAGCCTTTGTTCTTTGATTAGTCTCCAGGGTCATTTTTGATGT
Source organism: Oryzias latipes (assembly GCF_053564925.1). Taxonomy (NCBI): domain Eukaryota; kingdom Metazoa; phylum Chordata; class Actinopteri; order Beloniformes; family Adrianichthyidae; genus Oryzias; species Oryzias latipes. Next base: position 26,249,157 of record NC_136258.1, read on the forward strand.
CATTTGACCTTTTCCACGTTTTTTTACTTTTTTATAACCATTTCCATTTTTCTCTCTCTGTGATTATTTTCCCTTTCTGTTTCATTTTTTTCTGGCTGCAAACAGTTTTGTTCATGTTCTGATCCATTCCTAAAATGACAGAGTCAACGAGACCATTTTATATTTTTGAAATAAGAACAATTTTTTCTTTTTCTATGCTACTGCATTGAAAAGTCCGCTGTGATGTTGATGTGTGAGGCACACTAATCTTGAGGAAGGCCTGAGGGCTGAAATGTTGATAAGTGAAGATGAATGAATTCTTACTTTTCTTGGTGTCTTTTTTTTTTTGATCTGTGTCCAGCGATCAAAGTGTCATTTTAATCTTCTGAGCGCTCAAATGTTTGATCTCCTCTGCAGAAACAATCCTGATCGGGCAAAAGTCTGAGTAAAAACAGAAACTTAAGCTCGTCATGGAAGCTTAAAAACTCTCAAAGGGTTAATGGCGTTGTGAGTGACAGGAATTCTTCTTTGGAAACCTTCACAGGTGCCAATTTGGGAATAATCCTTCCTCCCAAGAGAAAATATGATCGCTGCTGTGCTTGTATTCCTAATGTGAGCTGCTGTGGATGTGTGCGGCAACCTAGATCCAAAAAAAGGCACTTTAGAGCTTGTGCCTGATGATGAGGATGTGTACTTTCATGCTTTTGATTTACTCAGCTCTTAATGTTTAATGCACATAATCCACCTCTCGGTTTGGTAAGAAGGCTCTAACACTTTGGCTTTGACTTCTTTGGTGTGCGGTTGGTGCTGCGAGCCCCAGCGAAACACATCTGTCCATACAGCCTCGTTTGTTGGAAACCTCAAAGATTCCCTCAGTCCTCTGTCTGTTTTGAAACAAAGCTCAGCAAAAACCAAACTGAGACTGACTGTGAAAGATCCTCCCCCTTTTGTCAGCCCAGCGCCATCTAACTTTCAGTGTCAACGGCGTGTTTTGTGAACGTGCAAACATAAAGTCTACTTTTTGAACTTTCACGTTTTCCTCTTAACCTGCAGATTTGTTTTTTTAAAACATGAGACTGCTGCTTTGACAACAAAACTGTTCAAAATCGTTGATTTTTTAAGATATCAAAGTCTTTGGAACTAGTAAAATACAGAAAGATGATAGGAAAATGACAATTAAGGGATTGGATTAGGGGGATAAACCACCAAATGGTTGGTTATGTCACCGCTCCTCCAGGGGATGGGTCAAATGCAAATAGGACTAATAGGACTTTAACTTTGACCACCTATCGTTGTTCTCTGTAGCAGCATGTTGACCTGTCGAGGAAAAGGTCGAGTACCGTAAGTATGTAAAAATTTACAAATGTGGGTTTATGCTCTCTGTAAAGAAAAATCAGATGACACGACAGACACACGAGGAAACAATGGACACTTTCCAACATCCATGCAAACAAACGTCTTTAAATTCTATTGTTTGGTCTGTCAGGATGCAGGAACAACAAACTGGCATTAAAATGAGGTAAACACAGATGGATGACAACATCTGACACAATGCTGATGAAAACTTAAATATTTGCCTGATTCATGGTTTGTAGATGAACCATTATACGCAACCGTCAATTTATTTTTGTTTATTTCTGCTTTGGTTTGAATGGGAGGGAGTCACATGATTTGACAGCTTAGTTTTTTGTTGTGGTTTAAACACTGCTCTTTCCAGAGTGAACAGGACTTAGATAGATCACATTTGTTCTGGCTTGGGCACTACTTCCTGTCCCGGCTTTAATTTTGACCCCTAAAACTTCCTGTTTCACCTCTCCCAATGTGTTTAGTCTTACCTCTCTACTTAATTGCATTGTTTTCACCTGCCTATTGAAGCAGCTCTGTCTCCCTGCTATCTGCCAGATTGTCTGCTCTGCATCAACGCTCCAGCTCTGATTATCTCTATCTGACTTTATGATACAGAACTCAATTTGACTCCTAGACCCCCCCCCCCCCCCCCCCCCTCCATCTGTCTGTGACTCTTTTTGACTCCCTTTCTGCCCACTGGCTCTCCCTCTTGGATTTTACATAATAGATCTATGGATTCAGACTTGGTTTGGACCACAGATCAAGATTCTGGATTATTCTTCCCCAGTATTGGACACCCCTCCTTGCTTCATTGTCTCCACCTTGCACCGGATGCTCCAGAGTTTCTTCTCATAACATCCTCCTCTAGCGTCCTTAAGGCCATCAACTCTTCCTCCACCAAGTTCATCAATAAATCTGCTTCTAACTTAATTCGTCTATTCACACATAATTTTTGAAATACGTGCGGTCAGCCCAGAACTTTTTTTTGGCCAAACGGACTTACAGGAAGGGTTAAGGTTAAGATAATGGTTGGGGTTAGGGTTAAACCACCAAATGGTCCCTGAGCATGGCTGTTTTTGCAGCTCACCGCTCCTCCAGAAAATGGATCAAATGTGGAGACACATTTCACGGACCTAGGTACGTGACAGATAATGGGGACTTTAACTTTAATTTTTAATATATTCGGCCAACAACAAAATGCAACCTTGGACGCACTTAAAATACATGCATGCAATGCAGAAATGGGCACGTATTACGTGTGGTCAACATGAATTTCCATCACTTTTTTGCTGGTCGGACACAAATATGTGCAAACAACATCAGCCTTCTTGAAGAAATAAAGCCCTTCAGCTGTTGTTCAGCGTTAGTTTAATCTGAAACAAGCTCTAATCAGTAAAAAGAACAACAGCACAAGGATGAAAAAAGTCTAGACCCACTAGTCAAATCACTTTCATGTGGGTAAGTTAATCTGTCATCTCCATATGACACCCTTTTTGCCAAAAATACATTCACGATTTTGCTAAAGTATTTTATCTATAAATACTTGGTAAAGCTTCGTACTATTCTCATAATTTCATTGGATCTGCTGCTTTGTCCAGTATACGCACTGTAGCAAAGCGCATCAGCCTTTACTTGCAAGTGATCATAGTTTCATTCTGACTTTGGGTGAGCTTTCACACCTGCAAATGCTGCTTTTGCCAGGATAATTACATTTGGGGGACCAAACAGAGCTGTGGAAAAGTAAAATTACTCATAACTACAATCGTAGCAGCACAATGTTTTCTAGTTTATCCACTCACACCTTTTGTATTTTGCCTCTTTTTCAGTAATTGCTCGCTGTATTTTTTTTTAAAGAAGTTGTGTTTTTGCTAGTTTAAAACAACAAAACTTTCAAATCTGTCCTATTTATTACCCTTGAAAAAGTAAGGTAGTGCACTTTATTGCATGCTGTCATTTTAAATGAGATGGTATATCTGAGCCCCAATTTTTTTCCTTGTTTTCCTGAAGGGATTTACTGGAGTCCATGGTGTCCTCATTAAAACCTCCAATTATAGACAGGAGAATCCGAGGAGCTTCATCAGCAAAACCCACTGCAAATAACAGAGACTGTTGGGAAGTGAGCACTTTTGCATGCAATCTGGCTTGATTGGCATAGCTGGTACATCGATAGCAGAGCTGGAAGTGAAAGTCTTGGGGCTGTTCTGTCCCAGTAGATGTCTTGGTGACCCGACAGTGCAGAACAAGGATTCCCAGATGACCCAGAACCCATGATGCAAGGTTTCTACAACCCTTAGAAGGTGGGGAAAGACGACCAATGTTTGTCATTTCAGCAGACATGTGATACTTAAAGCCTTTGTCACAATTGTCCCTATGGCTGGATATGGGCAGTCTGCTGTAACCCAAAAGTGTTCTGAATTGTAGAAAAACTTTTATTACACCTTAAAACAGGAAAACAATATATTTCTTCCAGCAATATGGGGGTACTTCTGCTTCCAGTCGAGGACTTCCTGTTCTGGACGTTGATGTTTGCAGCCAGGTCCTCTTAAATTGTGTGGCCGTCATACAGAAACTTGCATGTAACGTGCAAACCTGGTGAGAGCAGCATTCACACGGGTTCAATAAGGGGCCAGCACTCGCACCGCACTTTACTAACGACTTGAGCACCGCACAACAGCATCATCCACACGTCATAACTGCGTCCAACTTACATTATCCTTACAACTACTTAACGATACACCTAGCATGCGTGACAATGGTATGTTTTATTTTTATGATGTCCCTTAAGGTCCGGACAACGCCAAAAACCACAGAACCTGTATGGGTGCACGTGGCTAGAGCACCTCTTAAAGTTACCTAACTTACCAGTAGAAAAGCTTCTAATGCATCATAACCATATTTAAATTCTATAGAACAAAGGGTTTCTCCTTTGAATGCCTGCACTTAGCAGTAACACTTTTTTTCCCCCCTATGCTCCAAAAAAAACAGTGAAATGCTGCCTTTAAACTGAAGGCTTGATAACAGCGGTCTGTCAGTCAATCTGAGAGCTGCTTTTGTTCAGCTGTACAGAACCCTGAAAAAACCTATTAGCAGCACAAGCTCCGGATAAATTAACCAGAGGGGGATTATTTTATTAAAGTCTAGAAATGTCCAAAAATAATGTTTAAAATGTTCAATCCTCATTTTAAAGCTGTAGGACTAAAAAGCACATTTGATAATGAGAACAACTGTGTGTGTGTGTGTGTGTGGGGGGGGGGGGGGGGTTGTACTGACATCATTGTACATCATACTAACTGTTGTTTGGAATTAGCAAAACTCATTAAAAAACACTTAATTTATTATTATTGTTGAATTAGAAGTCTAGCTCTTATTATCTTCAATGTCCAGATCCATTTTTTTTTTCAAACAAAGATTAAGGTTTTAATAACCTTGACTGTGGCCTGCAGACCCCCCTCAGGAGGCCTTGCACCTGTCATCATGCATCACCATCAGTTGCTTGTAGGCGTGGCCCACTGGACAAACCTGTCAAGTCGATCTGTTTGACCACACTTCCTTTGACATGGTTGAAATCCTTAGAGAAGAACGTCCCATGAGGGTGACAGTGTCTTTTTTTGTTTTTGTGGTCCTTAATGTGAATGCTTATTTTGTAGATATCTGATACCAGACTCAAATGATTGTTTCTTCTTCTTTTCATCTTGTTGGTCTTCCTGTTGACTTCACACATTTGTTTTTGTTTCCGCTTTTTCTTATGTTATGATCTGGAGAGTTTTCACAGACTTTTGAACTATGGAGTCCTATACTGTTCATAATTAAATAAATAAATATGACCACATGCAAATAAACAATCAGCTAATAAATCTCTCATAAAGATATAAAAAGATCATGAAATGGTGAAAAACCTGCACACAGATTTTAAATTAGCCATTATATTATTCAATATATTTCATTTTGCTTTAAAAAACCTGTTCATTATTTTAAAACAGCATTTTAAAATATTAATTTTATTCATGTGGAATATTATTATAATTCTACGTCTTTTTTCGGAAGCTCGTATTTCAAAATCAATATTTTCCAAAGTAGCTTTGTTTTTATTTCATGTTGCTGTTTTTCATAATGACTTATTTTTTCATGAAGAGCTTTTTCAGAAGAATCAGTCTATCTGTCAATCAAACCAGACAAGGCGGAGACACTTTTGTGATTGGCTATTCCTTTACTCAGACATAAGCAGCAGCACCCTGACTACATCGATCGAAGATGCTTCAGCATACGTGACGGCGCAATGCACTCTCCTCAACACTAGGGGGAGTATGCACCTCAACACATCCACAGTGTTACCATAAATTGGGCAGTTTTGGTTCTAAATTTGCAGATAAAAGCAGCTTTGGGCGAGTGTGCATAATTCGGGTGATTTTGTGGTCGGTTCAGCAATTTTCATCTTCTCATGAACATCTAGTAGTGGCCTGAGTTTGGCTGGGTGGCTGTTGGAGTTCCACAAAGCTTCTATGATCTGGAGTTCTATGAACGCACCATGCTGCGTGTGGGAGGAGCTACCAGCTACTGTTCTTAGCCTGATAGCCACATGGAGCGGTTGCCTGTGCTTATCTCAGTAACAATGCATGGATGCACAATGCACACAGAGAATGTTAAGAGATCAGGTTTTTTTTATTTTGAATAGTTCTACATGATAACAATGTTTCCATGTTTGAGTTCATGAGATCATCCCAGAGAGAGTCTCTGCTTCAGCTCCTGCAGTGAAACTACGTCTTAAATTATGTGTAAATCAGAGCGCCCAGGCAGCGCAAGAGTGTGTGTGTGAGCGCAAGTTAAGGGTCTGTTGCCCTGTCCCCCGGAGAAGTAATAGTAAAAAAGGTTTCCTCCAAAGTACAGAGCCTGATTCTTTTATCAATCCGCTGTGGAGGGTCAGAACGGGGACGTGAACCCCAATTCAAACCCCGGATCTCCACTGCGTTTTCCGACCACGGTCAGAAACGTCATCGCAGGAAAGGTTCAACATTTTCCCCGAGAGGGAAAAATAAAATCAGAGGACCTCATTATAATCATTGTCTCAATGAAAATAGAAAAATATCATGAGGTTCAGGAGGCCTGAGCAGACTTGTTCCGCTTTGCGCAGCTGCCTGGTCTGACTCTGTCAGTCTGCCAGCTCGCCTCCCGCGAGCCCACACAGTGTAAGGCTCATGTGAGCTCTGAGTGAATGGCGTAAGAATGAGGAGTGTTTCAACGGGGGACTTCAAGATGTGGACGACCGGAACTCCTCTGTGGTTTGGTCCACACAAACCCTCAAACTACAAAAACAGAGTCGTCCATGTTTGCATCTTCTGCAGCAGACAGATAGTTTTTCTTTATTTGATCTGTAATGTCAGCAAAGCTGCGCGGATATCGCTGAAATATGTCATCTCTTTGACCGGCACACCGCTGAGAGGGTATCGAGGAAAATGAGTCAATCAGACTTTAACTAAGATCCTGATATTCTTTTTTGTCTATCTTTCTATCTATCTATCTATCTATCTATCTATCTATCTATCTATCTATCTATCTATCTATCTATCTATCTATCTATCTATCTATCTATCTATCTATCTATCTATCTATCTATCTATCTATCTATCTATCTATCTATCTATCTATCTATCTATCTATCTATCTATCTATCTATCTATCTATCTATCTATCTATCTATCTATCTTTTTTTAACCTGTTCTTTACTGTTTAAAAGTTGGGGGACTGAGGGGTCCATGCTGTGCCTGCACCCGCAGAATTGCGCACGCCGTCTCTGCGGCGCGCCGCGCCCCCAGGACGGACTTTTGATTCACAGCAGGAGGAATAATCTGACTCCTGTTGTGTCATGCCAGGCTGCAATTAATCCTGGAGTGTGAGCGCGCATTGATGTTTGAGCGCGCGGCTGCAGCCTCCAGACTCACACACAGGTTCATACGGCGGAGTCGGGTGCCGTGACCGCTTCCTCCGCGCGCCACCTCCGCTGAGCGATGCGCAGCCGCCTGAGCGCCGCTGGAATGAACCGCCGGACGGGACTCACCTGTGGAACCGCACCGTCAGGATGCCTTATCTGAGCGGTGCTGCCGTTCTCCTTTTGTGCATGTTTGTCTCCGGGGAGTGCTGGAAGCACGGACACCGGGTGCGGAGATGGACAGGCACGGCGGATACGCAGAAGCACAGCACGTAAGTGGAAGAAAAACGCTCCAATGAGGAGCAAAACTAAATTTACAGATCCCCACCTGTATGTTTGAGTTGGTTATGAGGCAGCATCATGACAAAAACAAGTAGAAGTATGGCATTTAGACGGGTTGTTTAGACGCCCGCGCTCCAATATTCAGATTTTTAAAGCTTTATTTAAAAAGTTTGAGTTTGGCTGAGATTTCAAAAAATCGGTAGCAAACTTTTTCATTCAATTCTTGGTTTGGGTTAGTATAACAATTCGCAAAAAACAAACAAAAAAAAAGACAGAGAGAAAGAAAATGTGACAGAAAATGTAAATTTAAATAATTAGGCCCTATCCAATCTATTTTATTTCACTAAACTATTTATACTCCACGAAAAACAGCGCCACCTAGCACTTACTAACTGTCATTTCGTTTTTACATTTAACTCTTTTCATTTTTCAGTGTTTACTCAAATATGATATAATATAATGTAATGTAATGTAATATAATATAGATTAGTTTTTCATTATGTAGATTTAAACGTGAGGGGCATTGCAGACTATCTGCATTTTTGCGCAGACATGTCTGCTCTAACATGAATTTATAGTATTAATCCTGATTTTGGCACAGTTTATGAGTGACGGACAGGTGCAGTGAAAAAACAAACATAATCTATTTTATTTTCTCCAGAATTATTCTGTATCTGCAATTTACAGCAGAGCTGCAGTACAACAGCCAAACTGGCTGTTGTACTGTGGACAAACACAAAACCAGAATACAGACACGAAGAACCAAGAAAAGCACTGAAAAACAAAGGACACCACCCTTACAAAGCTCTATTGTAGTTTTCCAAAACACAAATGTTTAGCAGAGCTGCAGCACAACAATGACATGTTTTATTCACAATTGATCTAGATGTACAAGCTCTACTTAAAAAAAAAAATTATAGGTTTTATTAGGGCCCGAGCACGGAGTGCAAGGACCCTATTGTATCTGTTAGAGTTATTATTATTATTATTAGGGCCCGAGCACGGAGTGCAAGGACCCTATTGTATCTGTAAGAGTTATTAGGGCCCGAGCACGGAGTGCAAGGACCCTATTGTATCTGTTAGGTTTATTATTATTATTATTATTATTATTATTATTCTTCCGACTTTTCCGTCGCCTTTTTGAGGCCTTTAACATACCCCAAAACTCACCAAATTTTGTATACACATCAGGAGTCGCGAAAAATTTCATATTTTATAGGAGAACGGCATAGGTAAACAAAAATGGCTCGATAGCGCCACCTGCAAAATTTGTTTTCGCGAGCACCTCCATATGCTTTATAGTACAAACCTGATTTTAACAGGGCATGTTCATCGGATAGAAACCTACAAAAAAGTCTCTTGGGACCAAGCTGTCAGTCGCACAGGAAGTCTGATATTTTGATGACAATATGTCATTTTTGCTGTATTTTGGTCATTCGCAGGCCTCGCTCTAGAACGAACTCCTCCTAGAGATTTGAGAGTAATGACTCCAAACTTTGGTTTTGTAAACTATACACATGTCCGATGTTAAATTGCAAAGCTTTTAAGTTTTTATGGATGTTTGTGACCATGGCGGCGCGTCAAAATTGGAGGTCGTTTCGAAAACACGCCATGAAAAGAAAAATGGCCATTACTCAGCCATGCATAATCCAATCTGATCCAAAATTGATGTGCATGATTGTAGTCTGACTCTGAACACATCTGCAGTGAAAAAACCTGGAAAAAGTGTAGCGCCACCTGCTGGCAAGAGGAAATGACATGTTTTACTTGGAGCATCACTACTCTGAGTAGGATGAGCCGACACACCTGAAAATGACGTCCACCTGTTGAAAAGCCATTGAAGTTTACTCTGACAAAAAACCATAACTTTCAATGCGGGGGTGTGGTCGTGACAGAGCGGCAAAGTTGGGCATCTCGCTATGCACACAAAAGTTGCTCTCACGTGCACATTCCTTGTCCAATCTCACTGAAATTCAATGGATATGATGAAGCTTCTATTCTGAACCCATGGATATGACAATCTTGGACGAGCTCTATAGCGCCACCTAGTTATTGCATTGGGCACATTCTGCCCTGTATTTTCTCTTTGCTTTGTCCGATGTGCATGAAATTAAAACTGGAGATACTCAGAAGGGTCCTCTCTCATCATGTAAAGTTTCATGGGTGTACACCTGACGGTGCCTGCGTAACAGGAAGTGGTCGATTATGTGCACCCAAATAATAGAAATTTATTATAAATCAGCCGTTTGTCTCAGGAAGCTGAGATTTCAGAATTAGATGCCTTTAATAACCTCCAGCTTTGATATGTAACACTATAGGGTCTACGAGAAACTTCATCACTTGATTTTTTTAATGAAATTTTGGACTGAACAAAGATTTTTAGCATAAATTCTGTTTAGGTTATCAGCACCAAGAATTCAACTTTCATAGGCATTTATGTGCTACTGCTTCCTAAAAAAATTCAGAATGATTGAAGTTACAGGTGAACTTTTAGAGAACATTTCATCCAAAAAGGTCCGAAAACGTCTTTTTAGGCAAAACTACAAACACCTATTTTTTTTCATAACTTAATCATCATATATCAACACCATTTATTTTTTTAAATGTAGGGATCTGTGTTTGCTGCCTTCCATATGTTTTTCAGAAGTCCAGGTGAAACAGATGATTTTAAAAAAATCCTGATTCATCCCAAAACCTGTGCTTTTTCCGTCTGGACTCCAAACAAGTGTGTTTTAAAATTACTTATGCTTCAAATATCCACACCAAGTTTAACACGCATATAGTTGAACATGTCTAAATGCTTCTTGAATATTCTTTACAGATATAAAATGAACTGGTCAACTGTAGGATGTCATTTCCTCTTACATGGTTCAGTCTTTTTCTCATGCTGCAGCCTGCTCCTCAATCTTTCCTGTTGCTGGAGTCAAATTTCACCCCCCCCCCCCCCCCCCCCCCACACACACACACCAGCTGCCTGTTTATATGCTAACTAACCCAGAAGTGAGGTGACAATAGTTTAGACACAAGAGGGAGGGCAGACTGCTTTTTCATTTGTTTTGTATGTCTTTCATAGATTTTTATGAATAATCATTGCTTTTCTAGTCATGTAAAATGCAATTAACTTAATATTTTATTTTTTTTTTTTTACAAACAAAACATATGAATGTGCTCCAAAACAAAACCCAACTCTCAGTACAGTTCTACAGATGTAACATAAGACTTAGACAGTAAATGTCTCTTTTATCCTTTTTTAATCAATGCTGCAACTTCTTTTCCTTAATATAAATCCAATGAAATTAAACTACAAAACCAAAAAACACAACCTATAGCAAATTTCTCTAAATAAATTATGTGTATATACAATATGTAGCACTTTTAAACAAAATAATAACAAATCCTTCCAATACAAGCACAGAAAAATGGAACACAAAATTTAAAACCCAAATTTGAAATGGCAATTTTAAAAAGATAATTTTTTCAGCCTGCTAAAAGTGCACAATTGTAAAAGCTCTTTTATATAGACAACTGTTTGGTTGCTTAGAGCTCTAAATATAAAAACAATGCCTTTATGGACGTGGCACGGATGGCACGGATGTTCAGCAGGGTAAACCCCAGGAAAGCGGCGGGACCTGATGGAGTTCCCGGAAAGGTTCTGCGGGCCTGCGCCGATCAACTCTCCCAGGTCTTCACAAAAATCTTCAACCTGTCGCTAGCTCAGGCTTTCATCCCTGCTTGCCTGAAGTCATCCACTATCATCCCGATACCCAAAAAGTCCTCATCCACAGCCTTCCTCACGGACTTCCGCCCAGTTGCACTCACTGCTGTAATCACAAAGTGTCTGGAGCGGCTGCTCCTGGGACACATCAAAGACTCCCTCCCTCCAATCTTCGTCCCCCACCAGTTTGCAGAACAGAACAGATCCACCCCCACTCTACATCGATGGAAACTGTGTGGAGAGGGTCCACAGCTTCACCCTCCTGGGCACCACCATCTCTGCTGACCTCACATGGTCTAACAACACCATGACTGTCATCAGGAAGGCCCAGCAACGCCTGCACTTCCTGAGAAAACTTAGGAGGAACGACGTCAGCCAGGAGCTGCTGGTAACGTTCTACCGCTCAACCATTGAGAGCATTCTGTCCTATGGCATCACAGTGTGGTTTTCCCACTGCACTGAAGCAGAACGGCAGAGTCTCCAGAGAGTGGTAAAGACAGCGCAGAGGATCATCGGCTGCCCCCTCCCCTCACTGAAGGACATTTACCAGTCTCGCTGCATCAGCAGAGTGACTAGCATCACCACTAACTCCACCCATTCTGCTTTCCCTCTGTTTGAACTGCTGCCCTCTGGAAGGAGGTACAGGTCCATCAGAACCAGGACAAACAGACTAAGAAACATCTTTTTTCCATAGGCAATTATCATACGGAATGCACATACGTCCACCAACCACACCTCACTCTAATTTTACTACAATGCGTGCAATATCCTGACTGTCTAACCGGGTCACTGTGCAATAACTTGATATTTATTAAGCTGTGCTCACAGCAACTCATGTAATTCCTTTCTATTTTATTCACAAATATTTAATATTTAACAGTTTCTGTCCATATTGTTCATTTTTTGTTAAGAGTTGTAAATACAGTATTTCTTTTTCTATTCTATTTTTATTTTTATTTTATGTAACTCCTTCACTCCAAGGCTGCTGCAATTTCATTGTATCCCCATGTACAATGACAATAAACGATTCTGATTCTGATTATATCACTTAGACACAGATGGAGAACCATATCAACTGGATTGGTAACAGCAACAACCACCGACCAAGCCGGCAAGCCCTGGCAGAAAAGATCCCCACAAGAAACACTGCAGGCTGTTCCATAAAAAATATAGTTTTACCATTGCCTTGCAGATCACAGTTGAAGTGGTTTAGTTTTCCTAAAAAAATTCAGAATGATTGAAGTTACAGGTGAACTTTTAGACAACATTTGATCCAAAAAGGTCCGAAAACGTCTTTTTAGGCAAAACTGCAAACACCTATTTTTTTGCATAACTTATCTTTCAAATATCAGCACAAAAAAATTAAAAACGGTAGAGATCTGTGTTTGCTGCCTTCCATATTTTTTTCAGACTTAAAAGTGTAACAGATGATTTATAAAAAATCCTTTTTCATCCAAAAACCTGTGTTAAATCTGTCTAGACTCCAAACAAACATTTTTTTATGGTAACTTATGTTTCAACAATCGACACCAATTTTCACACACCTATAGCTGAACATGTCCCATAGCTCCCTGAATATTTTCATAGATATACAATGAACTGGTCATTCTAACATCTAGCATTCTAACATCTAACATCTTACATGTCAAAGCCTCTCTCAGCCTGGCTCTGCTGAAGGAGTCGTGTTACAACCCCGCCCCCTCCTGCTGGGACCCCTGCTATGTAAATTAGCAAGCAGTGAACAGAGAGATGAGGAGTAAGAATGGCCATTACTCAGGCATGCATAATCCAAAGACAGCCAGTTAAACACTGAAAGACATATTTTTCGGTATGTCTTTCATACATCTTTAGTATTAAAAACTCTCCAAGATGAATGTGCCTGACTCCACCTGCAGGTGGATCACAGACTTCCTGACGGACAGACAGCAGTATGTGAGGCTGGGGAAGCTCGTCTCAGATACTCGGACCACAAGCACCGGATCCCCCCAGGGCTGTGTCCTTTCACCCCTGTTACTCTCCCTGTACACAAACAGCTGCACAGCTGGTCACCTGTCTGTCAAACTCCTGAAGTTTGCTGACGACACCACACTCATCGGCCTCATCTCTGACGGAGATGAGTCGGCCTACAGGAGTGAAATAGCCAGGCTGGTGTCATAGTGCAGCGCTAACAACCTGGAGCTTAATGCTCTGAAGACAGTGGAGATGACAGTGGACTTCAGGAAGGCCCCAGCCCCCCTCCCCCCTGTCATCCTCTGTGACTCCCCGGTGACCTCTGTGGAGTCCTTCTGCTTCCTGGGAACCATCATCAGCCAGGACCTCAAGTGGGAGCAGAACATCAGCTCCATCACTAAGAAGGTCCAGCAGAGGATGTACTTCCTGAGGCAGCTGAAGAAGTTTCACCTCCCTGAAAAGATGCTGGTAGACTTCTACGATGCCATCATCGAATCCACCCTCACGTCCTCCATCACAGTCTGGTTCGCTGCGGCCACGGCCAGAGACAAGGCCAAGCTGCAACGCGTCATCCACTCAGCAGAGAAGGTGATCGGCTGCCACCTCCCGTCTCTCCAGGAGCTGCACATCTCCAGGACCTGGAGGCGGGCAGCCAGGATTGTAGCCAACCCCTCTCATCCAGGACATAATCTCTTTCGGCCCCTCCCTTCTGGCAAGAGGCTCCGGTCCATCAGGACCAGGACCTCGCGCCACAAAAACAGCTTCTTCCCCACTGCAGTCAGCCTGCTGAACAGTACCCCAACTCCCCCAGGTGACCCCCCCTCCCCCCCCGCCCACCAAAGGACTGTCGGTGCCACTTACAGGCCCCACCATCCCAGCCCATCTGTGCTCCCACTTTAAGTCACCTTACTCTACTGTATATAGTGTGTTGTTGTTGTTAACTTAATTTTTAACTTATTCTTAATTGCACTATACACCAAGTCAAATTCCTCGTTTTGTAAAGTGCGCTCTACTGAACCTGGCAATAAAACTTTTTCTGATTTCTGATTCTGATTCTGATTCTATTAATCATTGTTTTTTATTCATTCAAAATGCAATTAAATCAATATTTTATCTTTTTTCTTTTCCTTTTTCTTTTTTTTTATCTCTTATATCCTTTTTTATAATCAATGTTTGAACTTCTTTTCCTTTCTATTGTCATGGTTTCAGTTTGTTGTCTTGTTTTTCGCTTTAGTTCTTGTTTTGTCTTGTTTGGTTCTGTTTCCTGTTTTATTTTGAAAGGTTTCCTGTCTTGTCATGTTTCTTGAGTTTTACTTCCTTTGGTCCCCATCTGCCCTAATCGTGTTCACCTGTGTCTTGTCTGCCCTGTCTGTATATAAGTCTTGTCTCTCCCTTCCTCCTGTGCTGGTCCATTAACTTCTGCTCATGTTGATCACGTCTTCTTGTCTGGCGTCCATGTCCCTTGCCATGCCACAGTAAGTTTTTGTTTTTAGTTTTGTCATCCTGCTCTGCAGCGCTTTTTGTTAGTTAAATAAACCCACTTGCCCTGAACCCGTTTGCCTCCCGTCTCTGCGCCTGGGTCCTACCTGCTCTCGAGCCTCCCCCCCACACGACATCTATACATCCAATGAAATTAAACTACAAATCAACAAACACAACTGATAACAAATGTCTCTAAAAAATGATGTGTATATTTGCAGAACCTTAAAAACACCAAACAAATAACAAATGCTTCCCAATTAAAGCACAAAAAATGGAACACAAAATGTAAAACCCAAGTTAGAAATTGCAATTTGAAAAAGATACTTTTTTCAGCAGCTTTTCAAAATCAATCACCAATTCTACTCTTCTGTGGATGAAACAAAGAACTCCAGAACAATGAAGCCATTTCTCTAAGTCTCTCTCACCTTCAGTTTTAAACAAGGTCTGTGAAAATCCACCATACATTGGTCACATGAACTCAGAGACCTGCTAAAAGTGCACAATTGTAAAAGCTCTTTTATATAGACAACTGTTTGTTTGCTTAGAGCTCTAAATATAAAAAAAAAATGCTTTTCTATCACCTAGACACAGATGGAGAACCATATCAACTGGATTAATAACAGGGTGGCATGTTTAGGTTTAAACTTACATCAAAAGACAACATGAAGCTGTCCATCACATTTTTGACCTAAACATGTAAACACATCCTTGGCTCTGCGGTTAGGAAATGGTATTTGGGAATCTCTTTATACCAGGAGCCAGCCTGGCCATTGGAACATCGCCACAGTGCCCATCCAGACTGGGACAGCAACGGGGTCCACTTCAGAGCCGTGAGCTGCTGTGTTTAACTCCAGCTGTCCCAGCAAGGGAAACAACTGCAGCAACATCCACTGACCAAGCTGACAAGCCCTGGCAGAAAAGATCCCCACAAGAAAAACACTGGCTCAGGCAGGCTGGTCAAAAAAAAATAGTTTTGCCATTGTCTTGCAGCTCGCAGATCAAGTGGTTTAGTTTTCCAGTAATGTCAGTCAAGAATGCAAGTTCAGATTCACAATGTTCATATTCACCATATTCAACAGACATCTCCTCCAATAGCACCTTAAAAATCCTGTGCTGTTTTGCTTTGCAGCTGAGGTTGTTTACGATTTTCAGAATAAGAGTCATTATATGTCCAGAGCCAATCACTTCTGCACATAAGGCCTGCTGGTGAATGACGCAGCAGTAATGCAGACATTTTGGAAAGTCTGGGTCAGCTTTACAGTGAGTGATGAAACCTGTTTGTCTATTGATCATAGCAGGAGTCCCATCTGCAGTCACTGCTACCAGCTTTTCTAATTGTACCTTTTTCTGCACAAAAACTCCTTCACCGTGTTATACATTTCAACTCCTCTTGTAGTTGTCTGTTAAGGCAGATGTGTCAGGAGTTCTTCTCTTGTGGAAACCAAAAGCTATGCTGTACTGTTGCCGTCCACAGACTCATCACACTGGACGTTAACCACCTGCACTTTGCAAGATCCCGGTCCAGCTAATTGGCCAAGTTATCAGACATAGCTGACACTCATCTAGACATTGTAGTGGAAATTGAATGAGTTCTATTGTTCTCATCCTTAGGGACAGTGATAGCAATTATCATCATTGCTTGAATTTTTTTCATGCTATATGCAAAAGTCTTTGTCCCTTAAGGCAACAGATTACAGCCCCCCCCCCCCCCCCCCCCCCCCAGGCTGCTGTCGTATTAACATTAGCTTGGAGCTCCAGAATGGACAAGAAAAAACGACGAGAATGGCTCGAGCAGGGCGTTGCTCACGGGGCGGTCGCTCGTGCCATGCGGTCGCACGTGCTCGGGCCCGCTAAATGCTACTTGTAGCTTTAATTATTATTATTATTATTATTCTACCGGAAGAGTCGCCTTTTTGAGGCCTTTAACATACCCCAAAACTCACCAAATTTGGCACACACATCAGGAGTCGCGAAAAATTTCGTATTTTATAGGAGATTGGCATGGGCGCACAAAAACGGCTCGATAGCGCCACCTACAGTGACTTTTGTCCCGACGCCCCGCATACGCTTTAACGTACAAGCTTGATTTTTACAGGGCATGTTCTTCAGATGGAGACTTACAAAAAAGTCTGAAAGGACCCACCTGTCACTCGCACAGGAAGTCTGATATATTGAGGTCAATATGTCATTTTTGCTTCATTTTGGACATTTGCAGGCCTCGCTCTAGAACGAACTCCTCCTAGAGATTTTGGAGTAATGACTTCAAACTTTGGTTGTGTAAACTAGACACATGTCCGATGTTAAATTGCGAAGCTTTTAAGTTTTTATGGATGTTTGTGACCATGGCGGCGCGTCAAAATTGGAGGTCGTTTCGAAAACACGCCATGAAAAGAAAAATGGCCATTACTCAGCCATGCAAAATCCAATCTGATCCAAAATTGATATGCATGATTGTAGTCTGACTCTGAACACATCTGCAGTGAAAAAATCTGGAAAAAGTGTAGCGCCACCTGCTGGCAAGAGGAAATGACATGTTTTACTTGGAGCATCACTACTCCGAGTAGGATGAGCCGACACACCTCAAAATGACGTCCACCTGTTGAAAAGCCATTGAAGTTTACTCTGACAAAAAACCATAACTTTCAATGCGGGGGTGTGGTCGTGACAGAGCGGCAAAGTTGGGCATCTCGCTATGCACACAAAAGTTGCTCTCACGTGCACATTCCTTGTCCAATCTCACTGAAATTCAATGGATATGATGAAGCTTCTATTCTGAACCCATGGATATGACAATCTTGGACGAGCTCTATAGCGCCACCTAGTTATTGCATGGGGCACATTCTGCCCTGTATTTTCTCTTTGCTTTGTCCGATGTGCATGAAATTAAAACTGGAGATACTCAGAAGGGTCTTCTCTCATCATGTAAAGTTTCATGGGTGTACACCTGACGGTGCCTGCGTAACAGGAAGTGGTCGATTATGTGCACCCAAATAATAGAAATTTATTATAAATCAGCCGTTTGTCTCAGGAAGCTGAGATTTCAGAATTAGATGCCTTTAATAACCTCCAGCTTTGATATGTAACACTATAGGGTCTACGAGAAACTTCATCACTTGATTTTTTTAATGAAATTTTGGACTGAACAAAGATTTTTAGCATAAATTATGTTTAGGTTATCAGCACCAAGAATTCAACTTTCATAGGCATTTATGTGCTACTGCTTCCTAAAAAAATTCAGAATTATTGAAGTTACAGGTGAACTTTTATTCAACATTTCATCCAAAAAGGTCCGAAAACGTCTTTTTAGGCAAAACTGCAAACACCTATTTTTTTGCATAACTTATCTTTCAAATATCAGCACAAAAAAATTAAAAACGGTAGGGATCTGTGTTTGCTGCCTTCCATATTTTTTTCAGACTTAAAAGTGTAACAGATGATTTATAAAAAATCCTTTTTCATCCAAAAACCTGTGTTAAATCTGTCTAGACTCCAAACAAACATTTTTTTATGGTAACTTATGTTTCAACAATCGACACCAATTTTCACAGACCTATAGCTAAACATGTCCCATAGCTACCTGAATATTTTCATAGATATAAAATGAACTGGTCATTCTAACATCTGGCATTCTAACATCTAACATCTTACATGTCAAAGCCTCTCTCAGCCTGGCTCTGCTGAAGGAGTCGTGTTACAACCCCGCCCCCTCCTGCTGGGACCCCTGCTATGTAAATTAGCAAGCAGTGAACAGAGAGATGAGAAGTAAGAATGGCCATTACTCAGGCATGCATAATCCAAAGACAGCCAGTTAAACACTGAAAGACATATTTTTTCGGTATGTCTTTCATACATCTTTAGTATTAAAAACTCTCCAAGATGAATGTGCCTGACTCCACCTGCAGGTGGATCACAGACTTCCTGACGGACAGACAGCAGTATGTGAGGCTGGGGAAGCTCGTCTCAGATACTCGGACCACAAGCACCGGATCCCCCCAGGGCTGTGTCCTTTCACCCCTGTTACTCTCCCTGTACACAAACAGCTGCACAGCTGGTCACCTGTCTGTCAAACTCCTGAAGTTTGCTGACGACACCACACTCATCGGCCTCATCTCTGACGGAGATGAGTCGGCCTACAGGAGTGAAATAGCCAGGCTGGTGTCATAGTGCAGCGCTAACAACCTGGAGCTTAATGCTCTGAAGACAGTGGAGATGACAGTGGACTTCAGGAAGGCCCCAGCCCCCCTCCCCCCTGTCATCCTCTGTGACTCCCCGGTGACCTCTGTGGAGTCCTTCTGCTTCCTGGGAACCATCATCAGCCAGGACCTCAAGTGGGAGCAGAACATCAGCTCCATCACTAAGAAGGTCCAGCAGAGGATGTACTTCCTGAGGCAGCTGAAGAAGTTTCACCTCCCTGAAAAGATGCTGGTAGACTTTTACACCGCCATCATCGAATCCACCCTCACGTCCTCCATCACAGTCTGGTTCGCTGCGGCCACGGCCAGAGACAAGGCCAAGCTGCAACGCGTCATCCACTCAGCAGAGAAGGTGATCGGCTGCCACCTCCCGTCTCTCCAGGAGCTGCACATCTCCAGGACCTGGAGGCGGGCAGCCAGGATTGTAGCCAACCCCTCTCATCCAGGACATAATCTCTTTCGGCCCCTCCCTTCTGGCAAGAGGCTCCGGTCCATAAGGACCAGGACCTCGCGCCACAAGAACAGCTTCTTCCCCACTGCAGCCAGCCTGCTGAACAGAACCCCAACTCCCCCAGGTGACCCCCCCCCCCCCGCCCACCAAAGGACTGTCGGTGCCACTTACAGGCCCCACCATCCCAGCCCATCTGTGCTCCCACTTTAATTCACCTTACTCTACTGTATATAGTGTGTTGTTGTTGTTAACTTAATTTTTAACTTATTCTTAATTGCACTATACACCAAGTCAAATTCCTCGTTTTGTAAAGTGCGCTCTACTGAACCTGGCAATAAAACTTTTTCTGATTCCTGATTCTGATTCTGATTCTATTAATCATTGTTTTTTATTCATTCAAAATGCAATTAAATCAATATTTTATCTTTTTTCTTTTCCTTTTTCTTTTTTTTTTATCTCTTATATCCTTTTTTATAATCAATGTTTGAACTTCTTTTCCTTTCTATTGTCATGGTTTCAGTTTGTTGTCTTTTTTTTCGCTCTAGTTCTTGTTCTGTCTTGTTTGGTTCTGTTTCCTGTTTTATTTTGAAAGGTTTCCTGTCTTGTCATGTTTCTTGAGTTTTACTTCCTTTGGTCCCCATCTGCCCTAATCGTGTTCACCTGTGTCTTGTCTGCCCTGTCTGTATATAAGTCTTGTCTCTGCCTTCCTCCTGTGCTGGTCCATTAACTTCTGCTCATGTTGATCACGTCTTCTTGTCTGGCGTCCATGTCCCTTGCCATGCCACAGTAAGTTTTTGTTTTTAGTTTTGTCATCCTGCTCTGCAGCGCTTTTTGTTAGTTAAATAAACCCACTTGCCCTGAACCCGTTTGCCTCCCGTCTCTGCGCCTGGGTCCTACCTGCTCTCGAGCCTCCCCCCCACACGACATCTATACATCCAATGAAATTAAACTACAAATCAACAAACACAACTGATAACAAATGTCTCTAAAAAATGATGTGTATATTTGCAGAACCTTAAAAACACCAAACAAATAACAAATGCTTCCCAATTAAAGCACAAAAAATGGAACACAAAATGTAAAACCCAAGTTAGAAATTGCAATTTGAAAAAGATACTTTTTTCAGCAGCTTTTCAAAATCAATCACCAATTCTACTCTTCTGTGGATGAAACAAAGAACTCCAGAACAATGAAGCCATTTCTCTAAGTCTCTCTCACCTTCAGTTTTAAACAAGGTCTGTGAAAATCCACCATACATTGGTCACATGAACTCAGAGACCTGCTAAAAGTGCACAATTGTAAAAGCTCTTTTATATAGACAACTGTTTGTTTGCTTAGAGCTCTAAATATAAAAAAAAATGCTTTTCTATCACCTAGACACAGATGGAGAACCATATCAACTGGATTAATAACAGGGTGGCATGTTTAGACAACATGAAGCTGTCCATCACATTTTTGACCTAAACATGTAAACACATCCTTGGCTCTGCGGTTAGGAAATGGTATTTGGGAATCTCTTTATACCAGGAGCCAGCCTGGCCATTGGAACATCGCCACAGTGCCCATCCAGACTGGGACAGCAACGGGGTCCACTTCAGAGCCGTGAGCTGCTGTGTTTAACTCCAGCTGTCCCAGCAAGGTAGACAACTGCAGCAACATCCACTGACCAAGCTGACAAGCCCTGGCAGAAAAGATCCCCACAAGAAAAACACTGGCTCAGGCAGGCTGGTCAAAAAAAAATAGTTTTGCCATTGTCTTGCAGCTCGCAGATCAAGTGGTTTAGTTTTCCAGTAATGTCAGTCAAGAATGCAAGTTCAGATTCACAATGTTCATATTCACCATATTCAACAGACATCTCCTCCAATAGCACCTTAAAAATCCTGTGCTGTTTTGCTTTGCAGCTGAGGTTGTTTACGATTTTCAGAATAAGTCATTATATGTCCAGAGCCAATCACTTCTGCACATAAGGCCTGCTGGTGAATGACGCAGCAGTAATGCAGACATTTTGGAAAGTCTGGGTCAGCTTTACAGTGAGTGATGAAACCTGTTTGTCTATTGATCATAGCAGGAGTCCCATCTGCAGTCACTGCTACCAGCTTTTCTAATTGTACCTTTTTCTGCACAAAAACTCCTTCACCGTGTTATACATTTCAACTCCTCTTGTAGTTGTCTGTTAGGGCAGATGTGTCAGGAGTTCTTCTCTTGTGGAAACCAAAAGCTATGCTGTACTGTTGCCGTCCACAGACTCATCACACTGGACGTTAACCACCTGCACTTTGCAAGATCCCGGTCCAGCTAATTGGCCAAGTTATCAGACATAGCTGACACTCATCTAGACATTGTAGTGGAAATTGAATGAGTTCTATTGTTCTCATCCTTAGGGAAAGTGATAGCAATTATCATCATTGCTTGAATTTTTTTCATGCTATATGCAATAGTCTTTGTCCCTTAAGGCAACTGATTACAGCCCCCCCCCCCCCCCCCCCCCCAGGCTGCTGTCGTATTAACAATAGCTTGGAGCTCCAGAATGGACAAGAAAAAACGACGAGAATGGCTCGAGCAGGGCGTTGCTCACGGGGCGGTCGCTCGTGCCATGCGGTCGCACGTGCTCGGGCCCGCTAAATGCTACTTGTAGCTTTAATTATTATTATTATTCTTTTTCTTCCGACGGAAGAGTCGCCTTTTTGAGGCCTTTAACATACCCCAAAACTCACCAAATTTTGTATACACATCAGGAGTCGCGAAAAATTTCATATTTTATAGGAGAACGGCATAGGTAAACAAAAATGGCTCGATAGCGCCACCTGCAAAATTTGTTTTCGCGAGCACCTCCATATGCTTTATAGTACAAACCTGATTTTAACAGGGCATGTTCATCGGATAGAAACCTACAAAAAAGTCTCTTGGGACCAAGCTGTCAGTCGCACAGGAAGTCTGATATTTTGATGACAATATGTCATTTTTGCTGTATTTTGGTCATTCGCAGGCCTCGCTCTAGAACGAACTCCTCCTAGAGATTTGAGAGTAATGACTCCAAACTTTGGTTTTGTAAACTAGACACATGTCCGATGTTAAATTGCAAAGCTTTTAAGTTTTTATGGATGTTTGTGACCATGGCGGCGCGTCAAAATTGGAGGTCGTTTCGAAATCACGCCATGAAAAGAAAAATGGCCATTACTCAGCCATGCATAATCCAATCTGATCCAAAATTGATGTGCATGATTGTAGTCTGACTCTGAACACATCTGCAGTGAAAAAATCTGGAAAAAGTGTAGCGCCACCTGCTGGCAAGAGGAAATGACATGTTTTACTTGGAGCATCACTACTCCGAGTAGGATGAGCCGACACACCTGAAAATGACATCCACCTGTTGAAAAGCCATTGAAGTTTACTCTGACAAAAAACCATAACTTTCAATGCGGGGGTGTGGTCGTGACAGAGCGGCAAAGTTGGGCATCTCGCTATGCACACAAAAGTTGCTCTCACGTGCACATTCCTTGTCCAATCTCACTGAAATTCAATGGATATGATGAAGCTTCTATTCTGAACCCATGGATATGACAATCTTGGACGAGCTCTATAGCGCCACCTAGTTATTGCATTGGGCACATTCTGCCCTGTATTTTCTCTTTGCTTTGTCCGATGTGCATGAAATTAAAACTGGAGATACTCAGAAGGGTCCTCTCTCATCATGTAAAGTTTCATGGGTGTACACCTGACGGTGCCTGCGTAACAGGAAGTGGTCGATTATGTGCACCCAAATAATAGAAATTTATTATAAATCAGCCGTTTGTCTCAGGAAGCTGAGATTTCAGAATTAGATGCCTTTAATAACCTCCAGCTTTGATATGTAACACTATAGGGTCTACGAGAAACTTCATCACTTGATTTTTTTAATGAAATTTTGGACTGAACAAAGATTTTTAGCATAAATTCTGTTTAGGTTATCAGCACCAAGAATTCAACTTTCATAGGCATTTATGTGCTACTGCTTCCTAAAAAAATTCAGAATGATTGAAGTTACAGGTGAACTTTTATTCAACATTTCATCCAAAAAGGTCCGAAAACGTCTTTTTAGGCAAAACTACAAACACCTATTTTTTTTCATAACTTAATCATCATATATCAACACCATTTATTTTTTTAAATGTAGGGATCTGTGTTTGCTGCCTTCCATATTTTTTTCAGAAGTCCAGGTGAAACAGATGATTTTAAAAAAATCCTGATTCATCCCAAAACCTGTGCTTTTTCCGTCTGGACTCCAAACAAGTGTGTTTTAAAATTACTTATGCTTCAAATATCCACACCAAGTTTCACACGCATATAGCTGAACATGTCTAAATGCTTATTGAATATTCTTTACAGATATAAAATGAACTGGTCAACTGTAGGATGTCATTTCCTCTTACATGCTTCAGTCTTTTCCTCATGCTGCAGCTTGTTCCTCAGCCTGCTCTGTTGCTGGAGTCAAATTTCACCCCCCCCCCCCCCCCCCACACACACACACCAGCTGCCTGTTTATATGCTAACTAACCCAGAAGTGAGGTGACAATAGTTTAGACACAAGAGGAAGGGCAGACTGCTTTTTCATTTGTTTTGTATGTCTTTCATAGATTTTTATGAATAATCATTGCTTTTCTAGTCATGTAAAATGCAATTAACTTAATATTTTATCTTTTTTTTTTTACAAACAAAACATATGAATGTGCTCCAAAACAAAACCCAACTCTCAGTACAGTTCTACAGATGTAACATAAGACTTAGACAGTAAATGTCTCTTTTATCCTTTTTTAATCAATGCTGCAACTTCTTTTCCTTAATATAAATCCAATGAAATTAAACTACAAAACCAAAAAACACAACGTATAGCAAATTTCTCTAAATAAATTATGTGTATATACAATATGTAGCACTTTTAAACAAAATAATAACAAATCCTTCCAATACAAGCACAGAAAAATGGAACACAAAATTTAAAACCCAAATTTGAAATGGCAATTTTAAAAAGATAATTTTTTCAGCCTGCTAAAAGTGCACAATTGTAAAAGCTCTTTTATATAGACAACTGTTTGGTTGCTTAGAGCTCTAAATATAAAAACAATGCCTTTATGGACGTGGCACGGATGGCACGGATGTTCAGCAGGGTAAACCCCAGGAAAGCGGCGGGACCTGATGGAGTTCCCGGAAAGGTTCTGCGGGCCTGCGCCGATCAACTCTCCCAGGTCTTCACAAAAATCTTCAACCTGTCGCTAGCTCAGGCTTTCATCCCTGCTTGCCTGAAGTCATCCACTATCATCCCGATACCCAAAAAGTCCTCATCCACAGCCTTCCTCACGGACTTCCGCCCAGTTGCACTCACTGCTGTCATCACAAAGTGTCTGGAGCGGCTGCTCCTGGGACACATCAAAGACTCCCTCCCTCCAATCTTCGTCCCCCACCAGTTTGCTTACAAAGCAAACAGATCAACGGATGATGCCATTTCCATCACCCTCCACACTGCGCTGAGCCACCTGGAACACAGAGACACCTACGCCAGGATGCTCTTTGTGGACTATAGCTCAGCCTTTAACACAATCATTCCTGACATTCTGGTCAACAAACTGTCTGAACTAGGACTACACCCACTCACCTGCTCGTGGATCAAGGACTTCCTGACAAACAGACCACAGACAGTCAAACTTGACCCCCACCTCTCCTCCACCCGGACGCTGAGCACAGGCTCCACACAGGGATGTGTGCTGAGTCCTCTGCTGTACACACTGTACACAGCAGACTGCAGACCAGCCCACACCAGCAACACCGTGGTGAAGTTTGCAGACGACACTACTGTGGTGGGGCTGATCTCTGGGGACGACGAGACGGCCTACAGAGACGAAGTCCTGAAACTCTCAAGGTGGTGTCAGGCTAATAACCTCATCCTGAACACCACCAAGACCAAGGAGATCATCCTGGACTTCAGAAAAAACAGAACAGATCCACCCCCACTCTACATCGATGGAAACTGTGTGGAGAGGGTCCACAGCTTCACCCTCCTGGGCACCACCATCTCTGCTGACCTCACATGGTCTAACAACACCATGACTGTCATCAGGAAGGCCCAGCAACGCCTGCACTTCCTGAGAAAACTTAGGAGGAACGACGTCAGCCAGGAGCTGCTGGTAACGTTCTACCGCTCAACCATTGAGAGCATTCTGTCCTATGGCATCACAGTGTGGTTTTCCCACTGCACTGAAGCAGAACGGCAGAGTCTCCAGAGAATGGTAAAGACAGCGCAGAGGATCATCGGCTGCCCCCTCCCCTCACTGAAAGACATTTACCAGTCTCGCTGCCTCAGCAGAGTGACTAGCATCACCACTAACTCCACCCATTCTGCTTTCCCTCTGTTTGAACTGCTGCCCTCTGGAAGGAGGTACAGGTCCATCTGAACCAGGACAAACAGACTAAGAAACAGCTTTTTTCCACAGGCAATTATCATACGGAATGCACATACGTCCACCAACCACACCTCACTCTAATTTTACTACAATGCGTGCAATATCCTGACTGTCTAACCGGGTCACTGTGCAATAACTTGATATTTATTAAGCTGTGCTCACAGCAACTCATGTAATTCCATTCTATTTTATTCACAAATATTTAATATTTTACAGTTTCTGTCCATATTGTTCATTTTTTGTTAAGAGTTGTAAATACAGTATTTCTTTTACTATTCTATTTTTATTTTTATTTTATGTAACTCCTTCACTCCAAGGCTGCTGCAATTTCATTGTATCCCCATGTACAATGACAATAAACGATTCTGATTCTGATTTTATCACTTAGACACAGATGGAGAACCATATCAACTGGATTGGTAACAGCAACAACCACCGACCAAGCCGGCAAGCCCTGGCAGAAAAGATCCCCACAAGAAACACTGCAGGCTGTTCCATAAAAAATATAGTTTTACCATTGCCTTGCAGATCACAGTTGAAGTGGTTTAGTTTTCCTAAAAAAATTCAGAATGATTGAAGTTACAGGTGAACTTTTAGACAACATTTGATCCAAAAAGGTCCGAAAACGTCTTTTTAGGCAAAACTGCAAACACCTATTTTTTTGCATAACTTATCTTTCAAATATCAGCACAAAAAAATTAAAAACGGTAGGGATCTGTGTTTGCTGCCTTCCATATTTTTTTCAGACTTAAAAGTGTAACAGATGATTTATAAAAAATCCTTTTTCATCCAAAAACCTGTGTTAAATCTGTCTAGACTCCAAACAAACATTTTTTTATGGTAACTTATGTTTCAACAATCGACACCAATTTTCACAGACCTATAGCTGAACATGTCCCATAGGTCCATGAATATTTTCATAGATATAAAATGAACTGGTCATTCTAACATCTGGCATTCTAACATCTTACATCTTACATGTCAAAGCCTCTCTCAGCCTGGCTCTGCTGAAGGAGTCGTGTTACAACCCCGCCCCCTCCTGCTGGGACCCCTGCTATGTAAATTAGCAAGCAGTGAACAGAGAGATGAGGAGTAAGAATGGCCATTACTCAGGCATGCATAATCCAAAGACAGCCAGTTAAACACTGAAAGACATATTTTTTCGGTATGTCTTTCATACATCTTTAGTATTAAAAACTCTCCAAGATGAATGTGCCTGACTCCACCTGCAGGTGGATCACAGACTTCCTGACTGACAGACAGCAGTATGTGAGGCTGGGGAAGCTCGTCTCAGATACTCGGATCACAAGCACCCGATCCCCCCAGGGCTGTGTCCTTTCACCCCTGTTACTCTCCCTGTACACAAACAGCTGCACAGCTGGTCACCTGTCTGTCAAACTCCTGAAGTTTGCTGACGACACCACACTCATCGGCCTCATCTCTGACGGAGATGAGTCGGCCTACAGGAGTGAAATAGCTAGGCTGGTGTCATAGTGCAGCGCTAACAACCTGGAGCTTAATGCTCTGAAGACAGTGGAGATGACAGTGGACTTCAGGAAGGCCCCAGCCCCCCTCCCCCCTGTCATCCTCTGTGACTCCCCGGTGACCTCTGTGGAGTCCTTCTGCTTCCTGGGAACCATCATCAGCCAGGACCTCAAGTGGGAGCAGAACATCAGCTCCATCACTAAGAAGGTCCAGCAGAGGATGTACTTCCTGAGGCAGCTGAAGAAGTTTCACCTCCCTGAAAAGATGCTGGTAGACTTTTACACCGCCATCATCGAATCCACCCTCACGTCCTCCATCACAGTCTGGTTCGCTGCGGCCACGGCCAGAGACAAGGCCAAGCTGCAACGCGTCATCCACTCAGCAGAGAAGGTGATCGGCTGCCACCTCCCGTCTCTCCAGGAGCTGCACATCTCCAGGACCTGGAGGCGGGCAGCCAGGATTGTAGCCAACCCCTCTCATCCAGGACATAATCTCTTTCGGCCCCTCCCTTCTGGCAAGAGGCTCCGGTCCATCAGGACCTCGCGCCACAAGAACAGCTTCTTCCCCACTGCAGTCAGCCTGCTGAACAGTACCCCAACTCCCCCAGGTGACCCCCCCTCCCCCCCCGCCCACCAAAGGACTGTCGGTGCCACTTACAGGCCCCACCATCCCAGCCCATCTGTGCTCCCACTTTAATTCACCTTACTCTACTGTATATAGTGTGTTGTTGTTGTTAACTTAATTTTTAACTTATTCTTAATTGCACTATACACCAAGTCAAATTCCTCGTTTTGTAAAGTGCGCTCTACTGAACCTGGCAATAAAACTTTTTCTGATTTCTGATTCTGATTCTGATTCTATTAATCATTGTTTTTTATTCATTCAAAATGCAATTAAATCAATATTTTATCTTTTTTCTTTTCCTTTTTCTTTTTTTTTTATCTCTTATATCCTTTTTTATAATCAATGTTTGAACTTCTTTTCCTTTCTATTGTCATGGTTTCAGTTTGTTGTCTTTTTTTTCGCTTTAGTTCTTGTTCTGTCTTGTTTGGTTCTGTTTTATTTTGAAAGGTTTCCTGTCTTGTCATGTTTCTTGAGTTTTACTTCCTTTGGTCCCCATCTGCCCTAATCGTGTTCACCTGTGTCTTGTCTGCCCTGTCTGTATATAAGTCTTGTCTCTGCCTTCCTCCTGTGCTGGTCCATTAACTTCTGCTCATGTTGATCACGTCTTCTTGTCTGGCGTCCATGTCCCTTGCCAAGCCACAGTAAGTTTTTGTTTTTAGTTTTGTCATCCTGCTCTGCAGCGCTTTTTGTTAGTTAAATAAACCCACTTGCCCTGAACCCATTTGCCTCCCGTCTCTGCGCCTGGGTCCTACCTGCTCTCGAGCCTCCCCCCCACACGACATCTATACATCCAATGAAATTAAACTACAAATCAACAAACACAACTGATAACAAATGTCTCTAAAAAATGATGTGTATATTTGCAGAACCTTAAAAACACCAAACAAATAACAAATGCTTCCCAATTAAAGCACAAAAAATGGAACACAAAATGTAAAACCCAAGTTAGAAATTGCAATTTGAAAAAGATACTTTTTTCAGCAGCTTTTCAAAATCAATCACCAATTCTACTCTTCTGTGGATGAAACAAAGAACTCCAGAACAATGAAGCCATTTCTCTAAGTCTCTCTCACCTTCAGTTTTAAACAAGGTCTGTGAAAATCCACCATACATTGGTCACATGAACTCAGAGACCTGCTAAAAGTGCACAATTGTAAAAGCTCTTTTATATAGACAACTGTTTGTTTGCTTAGAGCTCTAAATATAAAAAAAATGCTTTTCTATCACCTAGACACAGATGGAGAACCATATCAACTGGATTAATAACAGGGTGGCATGTTTAGGTTTAAACTTACATCAATAGACAACATGAAGCTGTCCATCACATTTTTGACCTAAACATGTAAACACATCCTTGGCTCTGCGGTTAGGAAATGGTATTTGGGAATCTCTTTATACCAGGAGCCAGCCTGGCCATTGGAACATCACCACAGTGCCCATCCAGACTGGGACAGCAACGGGGTCCACTTCAGAGCCGTGAGCTGCTGTGTTTAACTCCAGCTGTCCCAGCAAGGGAGACAACTGCAGCAACATCCACTGACCAAGCTGACAAGCCCTGGCAGAAAAGATCCCCACAAGAAAAACACTGGCTCAGGCAGGCTGGTCAAAAAAAAAAAAATAGTTTTGCCATTGTCTTGCAGCTCGCAGATCAAGTGGTTTAGTTTTCCAGTAATGTCAGTCAAGAATGCAAGTTCAGATTCACAATGTTCATATTCACCATATTCAACAGACATCTCCTCCAATAGCACCTTAAAAATCCTGTGCTGTTTTGCTTTGCAGCTGAGGTTGTTTACGATTTTCAGAATAAGAGTCATTATATGTCAAGAGCCAATCACTTCTGCACATAAGGCCTGCTGGTGAATGACGCAGCAGTAATGCAGACATTTTGGAAAGTCTGGGTCAGCTTTACAGTGAGTGATGAAACCTGTTTGTCTATTGATCATAGCAGGAGTCCCATCTGCAGTCACTGCTACCAGCTTTTCTAATTGTACCTTTTTCTGCACAAAAACTCCTTCACCGTGTTATACATTTCAACTCCTCTTGTAGTTGTCTGTTAGGGCAGATGTGTCAGGAGTTCTTCTCTTGTGGAAACCAAAAGCTATGCTGTACTGTTGCCGTCCACAGACTCATCACACTGGACGTTAACCACCTGCACTTTGCAAGATCCCGGTCCAGCTAATTGGCCAAGTTATCAGACATAGCTGACACTCATCTAGACATTGTAGTGGAAATTGAATGAGTTCTATTGTTCTCATCCTTAGGGACAGTGATAACAATTATCATCATTGCTTGAATTTTTTTCATGCTATATGCAAAAGTCTTTGTCCCTTAAGGCAACAGATTACAGCCCCCCCCCCCCCCCCCCCCAGGCTGCTGTCGTATTAACATTAGCTTGGAGCTCCAGAATGGACAAGAAAAAACGACGAGAATGGCTCGAGCAGGGCGTTGCTCACGGGGCGGTCGCTCGTGCCATGCGGTCGCACGTGCTCGGGCCCGCTAAATGCTACTTGTAGCTTTAATTTGTGTTGTTTTTCATTTATTTACACAACTAAAAAAATAACATGGTTTGTAATAACAGCATTTTTTACTATATTTAATAATTATGTTTGATGTTAAACGTTAAGGCAAACAGACTTTTTGTTTAAAAAAAAATTATAAACCCTTTGACGTCGGAGTTTATTTTCAGCTATGAAAAAAAAAACTTGTGTTTTAGATTTCACGCAGCGTCCAAAGCATCTCACAAACTCAGTTTCATTTTCATTCCAATAAAAATACTGTTTGTACACAACAACTTTATTCTGAACATCAAATGATCAACATAAGGGCTTTTTATCTGTATTTTTATATCTTGAGCAAGAGCTTCCTTGTGCTTAAGGAAAATAATTATTTTGCTTTTTGCGTAAAAAGTAGCAAACCTTTTTTCCTTTATTTTGAAAGGTTTAAGAGCCTATACATGGTGGCTTGTTTCATTAAACAGAAATAAAGAAAAAGACTGAAAAGAAAAAATTACCACAAAAAACTCATTAATAAATAAAACAAAACAAATGACACTATAAAAGACAAAACTATGTTCTCTGTAAAGAATCAGCCAGTCGCCTCTCAAGTCCTCCTTTTCCTCTAGATCTGTGGTGAAGAAGCCTCCAGACGTGACCAAGTCCCGCAAAACCAAGACGGATCAGCTACTCAAAGTAGATGATCATGACTTCACCATGAGGCCAGCATTTGGAGGTATGAGTCTGCAAACACATTTCTTTGTGGATTGGTTTACTACAAAAATCCATTTTCATGTGTCAGTTTATACAGAGAGATTAACCAACCAACCAGTGCACTGCTCGGTTAGAAGGTATTGACATGGACTGCTGGTTGCTGGTTCAAGTCTCAGGATCAGCAGGATTAGACTTAAGGAGTTGATACCCAGTGCTGTTTCACACCCCGATGTGGCTCCTTCACTTCAATCAATCAATCAATCAATCAATCAATTTATTATTTGTATAGCACTTATAAAAGCCAAGGCAACCAAAGTGCTTAACATAAAATCCAATAAAATCACAAACAATATGATGCAATAAAGAAACAATCACAATAAAACAATAAAATCAATTGAACAATAAAAGCAATAAAAACAATAAAAGAATTAAATTAATAAAATGAACAAGTCCCACTAGAAATGCTTACTGGAGTTAAAAGCCTGAGTAAAAAGATGTGTTTTTAAAAGAGTCTTAAAATTACTGACAGTTCTGGCAGACCTCACAGAATAGGGGAGAGCATTCCAGAGTTTAGGACCTGCAACTGAAAAGGCTCTGTCTCCCCGAGTCACAAGCCGAGTCCTGGGAACCACTAAAAGCATTTGATCTTCAGACCTTAGGACTTCCGTTGCCAAGTGGAAACAAATTGGTAGCCCTTTGGGCATAAAACAAGCAATTTGATTCATCTGTTTTTCTGCATAATGCAGCTTGTAGGTTTGGATCTAGTTTGAGCAAGGTATTTTAAAACAATCTTTTTTTCAAAAAGGATGTTGTAAAAAAGAAAACGATGTTGTAAAAAAGTTAACAGAATTGTTGGTACATGCCCACATGATTATAGCACCACCCCGTGCCTTGCAGTAATGATGAAGTGTCTAAGCTGAAATGCCGTTTGTTCATCTTTGTGGTTTTCCTTTCTTCTTGAACAAACAAATGATTTTTTTCTTTGACGTTCTACAGTTTCTCAGCGAATCGGATCTTTTAGTGAGTTTTCTTCAAAGTTCACTCCTGGCAAGACTGAAATCTATTCTAAATGACCTAAACATCTCCCATCACACAAATCATGAAAACAAACCTGAGAGGAATCCTCTTGACATGAACTTCCTTTGGTCCTAGGTGTTATTGCACTTATCTCTGCTGCTCTGTGAGGCGACACGGCCTTTTAAAGCTGTCCACTGTGAAGATGAGATGGACGAAGTAGTGACGGTTATCCGCCCCCTCCAGCTCTAGAACTAACTGCACATCAGCACTTCTTGCTACCTCCATAACATCTATGATATGTCGAACTCTTTGATGTTTCAAAGTCTCCCTCCTCTGGAATTTTCTCTAGCCATGAAGCATCAGAACTCCCTCCCTCCCTCAAACACTGCACACATAGTGTCAGCAGGTTGGATCTGCAGAGAGCAGAGATGTATTGTAGCTCCTCTGCTGGTGTTACCATAAAACAAAAGTTATATGGTCCAATTTCTGGGGTAAATTCTTGCTTTTCTTATGACTCTCTAAGAGCTGCTCCGAGTATTAAGTAAATGTTTTTTCTGCTTCAGAAAGGCTCTGGGTTAAACTTAAAGAAATAGTCATTCTGGACTTGTTTTTTTACTTTGTCAATCATAGCATATTTTAAAAGGTTTCATACTTTTATGCCTTTTGTGTCACATTAGATGAAGCCGGGACTAAAAGAAGACTTTAATTTTGAAACTCCTGCCCTTAAATGTGATGAACAAACACACATGTATCCCTAAAACCTCAAAGTATCAAAACATGCAAGATTTTATAGTATTGAGAAGTAATAATAGGAACGAGTTCTGAAAGAAAAGTCTTTTAAAGTCTAGGCAGAATTGTTTTTTCAGAGCAGATGCTTAAAATAATATAAATGGAAATGAACATTTTTTTCAAGCATTTTTTTGGTTTGATTTTTTTTTATGTTGTATCTATTTTTTTAATATCACAATCAAAAACAATATTCAGTAAAATAATTTAAGACATCTGTTTTCCTAATGGAAACCTGGTGGTCGGGTGGACAGGGCGGGGATGGTTCTCCAGTCCACTGCAGAGCTTCACTATTTTAACACTACAGATGATAGTTAAAGGCGAGAAACTGTCAGTTTGAATGCCCCTCCAGAAACCCTAACGGGAATGGAGAGCTTCTCACTGTCAGATCTTTGTTTTAATCATTCAGACAAAGACAGGGATGCATGCAGCAGGGGTTCCGAGCTGGGAAGTGACTAAAAATAAAACCTCAGTGGGAACATCACAGTCCCATCCGAGGAGCTGCTGCACCCCACAAAGAGCAACAAAGAGCTGCTTCTTCCAGATGAGCCTCGGCTCTTTGTTGCGGTTTGACCGCTTTATCCCACCTGAGTGTGTGTTTTTTTAGGAAATGTGTGCTAAAACTGTGTTTAGGGTTTGGTAAAAGTTAAAGAAGAGAAGAGAGTTTTCTACTTGATATTTTAAAAGCAGTTAGAGTCCACATGAATCTTGAGGTGTTGGATAAACCAGCTATTAATGCTTTTTCATGTCCTGGCATGGAAAAATGTTTGAAGATTTCTTTTTTTAGCTGAAACATTTGTTCTCGGTGGTCAGAGTGTAACATTCATCTGATTGTTTGTTTGTTTTTTGCATCAAACACATATTTTTTTTTTTACTGTCAAAAATTAGTTAAATAAATGGTAACATATCTTCATTAAGAACTCACCTTTTGGATTCAATGCAACCAGGAAGTACCAAATGTTGCAGCTCCTGAACTGGAGACCGAAAAAAAAATCACACATTTTCTCTAAATCCAAAATATTTCTTCATACCACAAAGAAATTTGCTTGCAGCCTGATGTCAAAAATATATTTTTAATTGCTTATTTTTCTATTTATAAAACTCAAGGTGAAGGTAGGTGGGTGTACCCATGGATGTAGTCAGTAAAGCTCTGTTTACCCAGTTAGCCGTTATCAGCCCCTGTCAATCCTAATTTAGGGGTAACATCAGAGATTATTTGTGCGGTGGAGGCGTCTGCAAACTAAGGCTCCAGAGATACATATGGGCCTTTCTTCCCTCCATTGTGACTCTTTGAGTTTCAAGTAAAAAATGCAAATCATTGGAAAAAAATTTAGTTTTTTTATTCTTAACGTTTTAGTTTAATAGTTTTGTGGGGGTTTATTATTAAAAACAAGCTTAAAGCACTTATTCTGATCATCTGCTGCACAACAATTTCTAGTTTCTGTTCAGAGCAAAAGTTCTTAAAATGTGTAATTGCACCTACGTGAATAAAGAAATGTATTTCATCATCCAAGTTGTCATAATTATATTTGATAAGGAGCAAATGAATGAAGTCACATCAGAGTCAGAAGAATGGGAAAAGCCACCTTTGACTTAACTTTCTAGCATTTGTAACTCAAGTTAATCTGCAGCAGCAGGAGGATCTTGCATGTGCTGCGTCAAAAGTAAAATAGATTAAAGATGTTATAAATGGACAAAAATAACGCTGTTATAAGTCAATTAATGTGAATATTTGAGAGCTGCATTTTAAAATTGACCCAAATGGCTCTTTTCGTGGTGCACACCCCTGGTCTAGTGTAAATATGTCTTTGGTCTTTGCTCTTTATAGAAGTGTAGTCAAAGTTTTTCTTTCCAAGTTTCCATCCATTAGTTAGAAGAAGTTAAAAGGTTAAGATTCTCGTAGTGATGTAGCCGACGACGTCTTCAGTTTCAGACGAGCTGTGATTGTTAAATGTCTAACAGAGGTGGACAAACAGACTCCACAACATCTGTGTGAGTCTTTGCGTGGGCAGGACAGTGAGTGTGGTTAACATGTGGGATGTATTACTGCTCTTAATCCAGGGTAGAATAACACATTAAGCTTGTTGGTAATCCGTGCTGAAAGGAATGAGACGGCAAAGCCCATCAGTCCTGTCGTATGTGAAGCAGAGCCCTGCAGCAAGCTGGAAGCTGTTTACCAAAACATTTTTTTAGAAAATGGGCCCCCTCAGAGATGCAGATGTGCCTCAGATCAGGAGGGGGCGCTATTTGTGTCCTCATTTCATTCAGTGTTTTATTCTTCCAGTTTATTTATAGTTCTTTTTCATGTTTGGTCCTTGCTGTGTTCCCTTTTGTACTGATGCTGCACTTTGGTTATTTATTTATCCATTGGGTATTTATTTGGTGAATTGAACTGAGTAGCTGTTGTTGATGCTCCAAACATATTTTTATTGTTTCACTGACAATGACAAATAAATCTTCTTGAAATCTCTTATTATTTTTATTTCTACAGTTAACTCATCTATGAATGCTCACATCTGTAAGGCCATCCATCTATCCATCCATCCATCCTTCAGCTTTCCCACCCACTTACCCATCCATCAATCTGACCGTCCATGCTTTAGTCTACCCATCCATTCGTCTATTCTTTAGTCTAACCCTCCATCCATCCATCCAGCCAGCCATCCATTCATTTGTTTATCAACCCATCCATACATCTTCCAGTTCACCTATCCTTCAGTCCACTTATCTATCCATCCATCCATCCTTCAGTCAACCCACCCACCAATTCATCCATCCATCCATCCATCCATCAGTTCATCTATCCGTCAGTCCACCTATCCATCCAACTCTCCATCAATCCGTTCATCCATTCATCCAGCTATCCATCCATCCTACTGTTTCTTCTGTATATCTTTTTATCTGTCTCTCACTCTGTCAGTCCTATAATTTGTCCATCTCTCAATCAATCCCTCCATGCATCCATCAGTTAAACACATATTTAGATATTTTGCTCCTTCATATTTTCAATTCACCGCCTACCTCTATCTACCTATGTCTGTGTGTCTGTCCAGTCATTCTAACAAAAGGTTTTCTGGAAGGATTTCTCTTTCATTTCTTATCCAGTGTTCCATCCATACATCTCATACTGTCATTCATCTTTCATTTATTCACCTGCCAGTCCATTGATTTTTTTTAAACTCCACATTGTTATTTTTCTCATTATGTCCATTCCACCATTCATTTATCTTTACTATTTTTTCTTTTTGCTCATTCAGTCATTCATTTGTGAGCATGCAGAGTTAGAAACACCTGACAGTGTCTGTTTCTAAACACAGTTGAGAAGCATCATGTAGGGTAAGCCTGAAATGAGGCCACTTTGATGAGCACACAGCTTTAGGTACGTCTGATGCAGATTGGTTCCAGATCTGCTGCAGGGCTTTGATGAACTGATGAACCAGCTACATATTTATGGGCAAAACTTGCTTCAGTGGCGGGTTTTGGTGCTTGTTCTGTCTTTTAGCATCTTAAAAACACAGTAGATTACCTAAAAAAAACTTTAGTCATAAATAAGATCTTATAACCCTGGCATTTCAATATGTGGGGAAAAAAACTAGACGTTTTACTGGATCGAGGGTGAACTTTTTATTTTTAGTAAACTGTTTTTTTTAACTCACTGTTCAGTACAGCTGTAAGCAGCTAGAACATTACAGAACTGTGTACTTGAAAAAGCTTTATTGAAACATAAAAGTTTGTTTTTGTCAGCTGGTGATAAATTCCCCGTCCGCTGTTTGATTCCGAAGTGAGAAGATAAGACGGTTGATCAAAGAGGGCTATTTCGTCTGATGTGAAGTTTTGCCCTCACTCCATCAATCTTATAGAACTTTAGATCAAACACTTTTATTTCTGAAAGTCTGCATACTTAATCCATAAAACTATAACAATTAGAGCTTCCGTTTCTGGAATTTCCCAAACTTCAGTCTTGCATCTTCTGGCTTCTGGCTTGCCTCTACTACTGCTCCTACACCTACACCTGGCTGTGGATCCTCGTTCCCCCAACTTCACCTGGATGAAGATCATTTCCTGGACTTATATGTAGTTGTAGAGTTAGATACGTTAATTCCTCTCTATGAGTTCTGGTACGTTGCCTGTCCGTCCTGGGGGAGGATCCCTCCTTCATGTGGACACCCCCG
Source organism: Oryzias latipes (assembly GCF_053564925.1). NCBI lineage: Eukaryota > Metazoa > Chordata > Actinopteri > Beloniformes > Adrianichthyidae > Oryzias > Oryzias latipes. The sequence continues at coordinate 26,286,203 of NC_136258.1, forward strand.
AGGTTTCGTCGTTTTTTCCGGAATCCGTTTTTTTTAGGAGTTTTTCCTTGCCGCGAAGGAGGGTCTAAGGGCAGGGATGTCCAGTTTAGTTTAATCTGTTTAGTTAAAGTTTAGTATTATCCTATTAAATTCTATGCATTTATGATCCTTTTTGATGGTATGTTTACCTTACAATTACCGATACGAAGCCCATTGATACGACAGTTGTTGGGAATTTGGGCTATACAAATAAAATTGAATTGTATTGAATTCAGTCACCTTAGTTTCTTGGTTATTTTTTAGAGCAAAAGCTTTCAGCTCGTGGAAGCTGGTTCATCCAGGTGCCATCTGGAGATCTTGACTTTATTGGAACGGACTGCCTGCTGCAGCCGGTGGATCTCGGGTGCTGCGTGGCCAGGCTGCACGCCAGGCGCTGCTGCAGCAGATTAAGCTGGCAGCAGTTCTCTCTGTTTGCAGCTTAGATTAGAGCAGGAAGCAATCTGTTATGCCATCACACAGCTGTTACCCCACAAACGACACTTTGTTCAGACGAAGAGGAAACATAGGAACAAGAAATGGCTCAACAGGCTGGAAAAGCACATTTACTTGGGATGACTGGTGAAAACGATGTTGAAAAATTCAAGAGTTCAAGGTTTTTTATTCTGGATTATCCCTTTTTCTGAAAACGAGTGCTGATGAAACATAACCCACAGCATCCACTTTTGACCTATTTATTTTTTTTAAAAACAGACCTGCTGACAAGTGCTTTGACTAAAACTTTTGTAAATGCTGTGAGAAATTGTGTTTATTTGTTTCGTTAATTTTTTCATAGTATAAAATCATTTAGTCTTTCAGCAATACCGTTTTCAGTTTAGAACACTTCTAACGTAAAAGACTTTTTCTTATTTTAATATTCAATTACTGCACAAAACTTATAGTTTGACATTTGTTTTGCACTGAACCACTGACTAATTCACTGATGTGTGCACAAATATATCTAAAACAAAAGCAAAAATTTCATGACAAGTTAAATCATTTTTGTAGGCAATTCAAAAAATAAAATTCCCATTTTATTTTTCAAGACTTTATATCCTGTCATTTTAATTATTATGTCATTCAGATAATAAAAAGCTAATATCATTTTCATTCCCATGTCCTTAGATGGGCCTCCTTTTCCCTGAATACATTTGCTTTGGCATGGAGGTGATTGGCACTGCGTGGGTGTAATGGAAGCCCATGTTGCTCTTAAAGCTTCCTTCAGGTCATCTGCGTTGTTGGGTCTGGTGTTTTCTCTTCTTTTTGACAACATTCCATACATTTTTTTTTTTTAGTGTCTTTAGGTTAGGCTTGTTTCCTGGGCAGTTATTGAACCCATTTAGCAAAGTAGGCAGAAGCCAAATCCTGCTAGAAAATGAAATCAGGATCTCTGTACAGATCATCGGCAGAGGTCAGTATAAAGTGCTGCAGGATTCCCCGGTGGATGATTGCATTGACTGAGGATTTTAGAAAACACAATAAACTGACACCAACAGATGATAGGTATTAAAGCCCCACTGTGAGGAAAATTGTGTATTTTTATATATATTTTTATTTATGTTGTGAATTTTTTCTGATGATGGAGGACAAATACAATAAAAATGAAGCTTAAATTTCAATTTCTGATTTTCTTTTTAATTTAAATTATTGTGAATAAGGAGCAGACGAAGAAATGATGTTTGAAAAAGATTTTTTTTGTGACGTGGAAAATACGCTGGGTGGGTCACAGATGGAGTTGCTCAGCGCCAACAGTCGCACCCACAACTCAGAGGCAAATTTCTAATAAACCCCTGCCAATCTGCAGAAACTATGTCCTAGAAAACAACAACATTTTTATTTTGGCTATAAATGACAATCCTAATTAAAAGACCGCTGGGAAAGTTTTTAAAAGTGCACAAAAGATGCTCGGAGTGGGTCTTTAGAGCCACCGCACAGACAAAAACTAGGCATTATTTTGAAACTATAAATCTTTGCAGCAAACAATAACAAGAAGAATGCTCCAGTTTGTGCTGCATTCCTGACTGTCTGCCTTTTCTAAGTGTTGTTGGTAAATCAGTACGTCCATACTTCATAAATGAAGAATTCTTTACCAGGCAAGACTCTGTTCTGCAGTCAGTGTTTGTGCAATTGGTTGATGATGCAATGTTGCTCGGCAGGTCCTGCAATCCCTGTGGGGGTGGATGTTCAAGTGGAGAGCTTGGACAGCATCTCTGAGGTGGACATGGTAAGAAATCTTCTGTTTCTTCACACCATGTTTGACAGTTTATGCAGAAGATCTGCAGGATGATGTAAAATGCCTTTTTTCTACAGAACGGACGGCCTGTTTCAGGCAGAAACAGGGTCTTGCTTTTGAATGACTCCAGTGGAGTAAATGGGTAAAAAAGGGTGTGAAAACTGGAGTTCAGTGCTGAGAGCCTTCTCTGTATGAGCTGCGCTGCTTACCCTGTCATGGTAGAAATTTCCAGCATCACTGCTCCTGTGTTCGTCTCAGTTGGACACTTGGGTGGAACCTGCTTTTTATAAAGCCTTTCAGACGAGCTGAAGTCATGGTCAGGGGCTCAGTGTGATATTTAAGGGCATCTTCACAGAAGCTTTTTTTTTTTTTATCAGAGCCTTCAAAGCTGTAGAATTGGCGAACTATGGTGAACAAGAAATTAGAATGAATCTGGAGCTTAAAAACAAAACATTTCACCATTATCAAAGAAAATTTAGTGTCAGGAGCCTTGTTTTGAATAAGGTAAAGTCGAGCATTGTATAACTGATTTAGTGTCTTTTGTGTCAAATAAAAAGGGCAATGCACCAATGGTTACAAGAAATGTTACTTCTTTCTTAAAAATAGACACACTGCTGTTACTGCTGGTATTCTGCACAGTAAATGGAGTTTTATTAAAATCGAAACAACCAGTTCTCCCCACAATGACAAACAATTGTTATAAATAGGCCAATAAAGCAATGGAAAATAATATGTCTTTAAAACCAAACTGTAAATGTGTTTGTCTTTTAATGTAAAATCAAATTTTTTGAATATGGTAAATGTTGATAAATCGCTTTTTTAGTGTTAACTTTCAGTGTTCTTTCAAAGAGTTCCAGCATTTTCTACATCCTGGTTAGAAAGAACTGGAAGGTGGGTGCATGATTTTTCAAAGAAACATCAGAAAATGATGTTACTGCATTACAACACTTTGCTGTATTAAAGACACGGTTGAGCTTATTAGTGGATATCTGAGGGTTCTTGCTTAATGCCTTGTTAAGGCAGGTCATAAAATCTGTGGTCACTTTACACTTGGCACAACCAAAACTAGCACCAGATTTAAGTCATTCTGGGGGATCCTCTATAAAGCAAGATACTACCGGTAGATTTGGATGATTTTAACTTTTCATCAAGATCTCTCATGAGCTGCTTCTTAGTAAGATGTTATGGGTATTTTTCAACTGTAGTGGTGCCCACAATAGATTCAGGACATGTTGGGGAAGGTGCATCTCTCCACTGAGCTTAAATAGCCCCCCAGCATCCACCCAAAACATCTGGTTTAGAAGAATAAACAGAGAAATGTCAGAGCCTGAATCTTGCTGAGCTGCAAAAGTTCACAATAAGACATTTAAAATTCTGACCAAATATATGAACCTGTTCTGCCTTCAACATCAGAGATGATCGGGTTAATACATATTTAGTTAGTTTTTTTAATTAATCTTTTCACAATCAACTATTTTATTTTTTTAGCTTCTTATTTTAAGTTATAATTAATTACACAATTATACAGAATTATACAAACAAAACCAAAAATCTAAAACAAAACAAAGCCTATAAACCTCTCAACAAATATGATGATGTTACCACATCCTATAAAACACAATTACACATAAATCTGACAACAAATGACAAACAAAAAAAGGACAAAGACTGGAGGCAAAAACAAAATAAAAAAAGAGATCAAGAGGAGTCAGATATTAACGGAGCTTCAGTCTTCCATTTATTTGTTAACTCATGTATCCATTAGACACAATCACCTATTTTCTACAATAGCCATCACCTATTTGGGGATTCTCACTGACAATATTATGCCTTTCCCCCCAAAAATACAGTTTGAATGCTTTTTGACAGTCTCTGTTTACATTAAGTGTCATTACATTTGAACATCATTGCTTTAAGGAACAGCATGAACCTTCAGATGTTCATCAGGATCAGTAAAAGTATCTATTTACCTCTTGAACAATGTCATTTCGTGTTTGGAATGGTGCTCATTCTCAACGATATGACCCCACCAGGACTTCACCATGACGTTGTACCTCAGGCACTACTGGAAGGATGAGCGGCTTTCATTCAGCAGTAGCACCAACAAGAGCATGACATTTGATGGCCGTCTGGTGAAGAAGATCTGGGTCCCTGATGTCTTCTTTGTCCACTCCAAGAGGTCCTTCATTCATGACACAACCACAGACAACATCATGCTGCGAGTCTTTCCTGATGGTCACGTGCTCTACAGCTTGAGGTCAGTAACGTGATGGCGTCCGTGGTCCTTAAAGACCCACTCCGATGAATGTTGGGTTTTTGGTGGTTTTTTAACATGTTGCATTTTTCGGATGATGGATGAGATATATAAAGGAAGTTAAGCTGAAAATAGCATTTCTGAGTATTTCTTTATTCAAATTGGAGTGAAAAAAATGGCATTTGAAAAAGAGTGTAGAAAATATCCTGGACAGCCACAAGCTCCCTCCTTCCCTTCATTCTGATGCGTACAGTTGTAGACAAATTGATACATAAACGTCATGGCATCTGGTTTTAAACTGTCCAATATTGCTCAAGATTTTAGTTTCACCGGTAATGTTAGGTTGGGGGCGTGAGGGGCTGTAAGCTAGCAAGAGCGTGTAAACAAATTTCTCAAGTAAGGTGATGGGAAGAGGGGCAGGGTTGTTCCATGTAACAGTCCCGCCCACAACTCAGAGTCAAATTTCTAATGAACTCCTGCCACTCTGCAAAAACGGCAAAAATCATTAAAAGATTACGGGACCACTTTGAAAATAGATCAAAAGATGATCGGAGTGGGTCTTTAAAATGAAGATGCATGTGTTACTCAGTCAGAATGGCTTTACAGCTAAAATCTTTAAACATTTAAACTAAAGTTTTATATTATTAAATATAGATTACACCAGTTTTATATCAACAGTACACCCCTCGAATCTACCAAGAGTCAGAAATATGAGTGGGGACACAACTCCCCAGTTTCTTTGACTCTAAGACGTTTTTCAGATGTAATAACAAAAGGCCCTGACCTTTTTTGGGATTGGGACATTTCTGCCTTTCAGGTGAGGTCCAAAGGTAAAACTGAGATGCTACCTTAGTGGCCTTAAATTGCCACCAGGATGTCAAACCTCAAAAAAATTCTAAGACTGGTCAAAAAAAGAAGCAGTGAAACTGTCAGTACAAAAAAATCTTCAATGATCAGAAACGAAACATCAGTATTTTCCTGACTGTAGAAGGTATTGATGACTCTTTAAGCGACTCGTTTACCGTGTTTGTGGTGCTCGTTGTTCTGTTGGTTTGAATCACAGAGATGCTGCTAAGAACTGTGGAATGTGATTGATTAGGGTGAAAGGCACATCAGGGCTGTTGTTTACAAGGGAATCAGTCAAACCTTTTTTTTTGGGGGGGGGTTACCAATTACACGTTTGGATTCTGGATGTGACTGCACCACAGAGGACTATTCACTGTAAGAGGACTGTTGTAGTAAAGCGATCGATATTTGGGGGGAAATGAAATCTCGGGGCCCTTGATGGATTTTCTTGTCTAACACTGTGTTCAGCTCTGAGAAAATAATCTCAATCATGCCATCAGTCTGCAGCAGAGTTAGCAATGTGTGTACCAGACTGTGATGAGTGGTGTCATGGGAAATATGGGCTTTGGCCAGTTTAGAGCGGATTCCTAACGATTCTGACAGGACAGAATTATTTTTGTCTTGTCTGCTCGACCAACAGCATCACAAAACCAAATATTTCAGGGTCACTTGAACCACTAAATCAATCTTTCACAATTAAAATGAATATGCGTCTGTGTTTAAGGTTCATTGTTTTCAGTTTTATCTTTTTTAATGACAGCGGGACGAATTCTGAAGTTGGCACAATTACTACTGACTCTTTCCAACATGAATAACATCAATCTGGATCCAGAGGTTTTTACATTTTGCCCAAAGGGTGGACTTTAGATCTGCTTTTATGCACCACAGACTTTACATTTTCAAAGCAGATCTTTTTCTCAGGCAATCCTTTTAAATAAACCTTTCAGATCAATTTGTATTTTTGTTTTGTAAATTTCAACTGAAGGAAACGGTAACATTTTTCAACATTTTTCTCAAACTAGGTTCTCTTGTTTAGGTAAAAATAAGATGGCTTTTTATAATATTTTTACAGTAATACATTTAAAAAGTTGAATGGATTGTAATGAGCAAAATAGGAATTCCACAAATGTTTATTCGTTTTTATGTGTTTAGGAAAATTGTTTGAAAATTGGAAAAGGTTGAAAAGAGGTATTTCTAAACCAGTCTTGAATTATTTTTGTAGTTTCTATGAATTATTTTATGTAGTTTTCATGAATAAAAAGCAGGAGAAATGGTGACTTAACTTTAAGAATGATTGTAAAAAAAATATATCTTACCTTTGAGTGATTTTAAAGAAGAGGGAGAATTTGATATTTCAAGCACAATCTTGCAAGAAATTCAAAAACCAGGAAAAATTCAACCAAAATTCCCCAAAATGTTTATTTAATTTTGGTCCAACACCTGATCAGTCTGATTTAGAGTCAAAATTGTCAAGACTATGCCTTGTTTCCACTGAGCGGTACGGTCTGATCTGTTCTGGTTCAGAATGGTCCAGGCAATTCTGGCAAGCAAAAGTTGGACCGTCATTTCGTATTTGGGTTGTAAACTGATTGCGTAGTTTTGAGACTACAGCTAATGACAACAACAATGAAGGTCATCCAGCTGCTCATTTTTTTCTACTTGGCTTTTTAGTACTTCATATATACAAGTCATGTAATGTTGTATGAGAGAGGATTGCGGGTGGCGAAGAGGAATAATACGCTGGTGCTGGTTTGGCACTGCCTTTTATCTTAATGACATTCTGCCAATGAGCCCAAAAATCGTACGGTTTGGTCTGGCTTAATGGGTCCATTTTATAATGGATGAATCCCCTTGGTCAGATCATGACTTAAAAAACATCAACTACAGGAAAATATTATGAAAAAAAAGGATTACCAAGAAAATGTTAAAATCTGTAGCATAGCAAGAATGGTTATTCTGACAAATAGAATAACTGAGTAACGGCTGTTTATTTCGTTATTGAAGTCTATGGGATTCGGGCTTCTTGGAGCCTTGCCTTACTGTTTGAAACACCACAGGGGAGGGGTCACATAGGCCATTTCTTATGTACAAGCACCAGAAAACTCCTAAGTCTTCACTTAAGACTGAGTCCATTGGCTTCAGCACTTCTATGTAAACTCCTGATGGCAGCTTTTTATGAGCATGCTTTTATTCACAGCCTTACAGCTGCGTTCATGTTCAGTCTTTCAGAAATTAATACATTTTATTCTAAACTCAGACTGACTACTTTGTTGATGACCGACTGAGCTGATCCGATCTGCTGTTGTGGCGAGGAAATGATCAATCAAAGAGCAGCTTGAGGATCCAGGCAGGCAGAGGAGTCAGAAAGCGTGTAACTTCAGAGAACTTCATTGTGGCGTTTACCATGGTAGTGTTTTTTTTTTTTTTTTTTTTTTCTTTTTAACTTGTCCTGTCCAACAGCTAGGCAAACAGATGAGAGCTGAGGGCCTCTTGTGTTGGACATATTTTATTCTAACAAGAGGGGTTATTCATCTTCAGACAAACCAAAGGTATGTCTGAATAAACCCCTTTTGTAATTGAGGCCAAACTTTATTAATTTCAATCATGTTTGAAAATCTTTGGTGTTGGACCGGACGGAAAAGGAAAGAGGGGAACAAGAGAGAGGGACGTTAGAGAGAGGGGGGGGTAGGAGGGTGATAATAGGAGGGGAAGGGGGGTAAGACCATGAAGCAGCATAGAGCAGGCAGGTTTACTGGTTGTTTATCGTTACGGTACGGTTCAAATGTAGTACAAAAAGGGCGGGGCCTGTTCACACACACTCAAATATTATCAACACACCTGCTAGCCGCAGAAATGTCCACATGTCAACATGCACACAAAACAGATAGTGTTCACGAACGCATACTTATGCCTTTAAACCAACTAGTGTGAAATCTTTCATTCATTCAATCATGCAAACTATTAGTGCAAAGGTGAGCTAACACCTGTGCTCAGGTGAGTGTTTATGTTCTTCTAAAATGGATGGTGGAATGTGAAAAGAAGGAGGAGGAGCGCCCAGCCACCCCCACACCCATACCCCCGCCGCAGCAGCAGCGGCAGCCGGAATTCCCCCAGCGCCACACGGGAACAGGCAGGGAACAACCGCCCCCCGGGCGACCAAGACCGCCACCCAGGCCAGGGCCAGCAGGACCGCCGCGAGGCCCCCAGAGCCAGAGAGCAGGGAGGCGCAGAGGGAAAGAGAGCGCCGCCCCAGCCCAGCCAGGAAAGCAGCCCCCCGCCGCGCCGGAAGAGCCCAACGCAGGGCCCCACCGGAGAGGGACGCCCACAGCCCCAGACGAGCACCCCACCACCACCCAGGAGTTCCGGGCATCCCCCCGCCCCGACCCCAGGTACGAGCCAGGACCCCCCAAGGGAGACCCGCTCCGCACTCCAGGCAGCCACCCACCCGGCCCACGGTTGGTCCAGGTAGGAGCAAGGCAGGGGCACGCCGCCCCCGCCCAGGAGGGGGGAACCCCGGGGAAAAAAGGGCGGCCCATAAGGGATGTTATAAATATGGCCCGACCAGGCTCGGCCATGTTGGAAGTTTGGCGGGGCCCAGCGCCCAGGGGCAAGGACCAGGACCCACCCCCCAGGGACACGAACACCCCCGGCTCAGGTGTAATATGAACCCCCCCACCGTGCGGAGAGAGCACCGCCGGGCCCAGGGAGCCGGCACCCAAGGGACACGGCCGCCATCGCCAAGGGGCCCACACCCCCCACCAGGGACGGGGTAGGGGACAGATGGACCCAGGTCCCACCTTCCTTGTAAAATGTGTGTGCGTGTATGGGTGTTTGAGAGGGTGTTTGTGTGCATGTGTGTGTGTTTATGTTTGAATGTATATATTGAAGGGGGAGGGGTGTGTGTACTAAGGGGGGGTGCAGTTAAAATTGGCGAGTAGGGCACTAAGGGGACATCTCCTGATTACTCACAGTGATGTCCCCTCACCCTCCACACCAAGGGGCCCTAAATGTCTAAGGTGCGGTTAAAATTGGCGGGTAGGGTGCCAGGAGGACATCTGCTGCTTGCTGGCAGTGATGTCCAAGCACCCCCCCTACCAAGGACCCTACGTGTCTAAGGTGCAAATAAAACCGAAAGAGGGGGGGCCCACTCCATACGGCAACCATAGGAGGGGGGCCACTCCCAAGTAGCCCCCCCCCAAGGCGCATCGCAGGCTAAACCCCCCACCCCCTCACCCTAATATGAGGTTATATAAGGAAGGGGGTAAGTTGGGGACAGCTGGTAGACTGTCCCCCGGTGGTCAAACAGCCGTCCCCCAGCCCACCCCCAGCAAAGGGGCCAGGGCCACCCAGCCCAGGGGCCCACCCCCGGAGGCGCCGACACCCCAGGCCCGGCACCACCCACCCCACACAGAGAGAGAGGAGCCAGAAAGCGTCGCCCCCCCCCGGAGCAAGCCCAGGCCCCCACCCCCAGACGCCGGCCCTAGAAGAGCTCTGGTCAGGCCTCGACGGGACCGAGGAGGCCAACCGGCCGAGGCAACCACTGATTGCCTCAGCGGAGACCCCGACCCGCTAGCCCCCCCGACCCGTACTAATAATGGGCCCCCCCTCCCCCCCAGAACGCCCCCCCACAGGACAGGGCCGACAAGCCCCCCACCCCACCCCACCCCAGACCCCGCAGCCGAAGCGGGTGACACCCAGAGCGACCGGGGGCCCCGAGAGGGTTGTCCCGTCCCGTCCCAGAGCCAGGGAAGGGCCGATCCCAGCCCCAGGTGCAGATGGGCAGCCCATCCGGCGCCGCTGGGCCCCCCCCACCCGAGCAGGGCCCCCCGCCAACCCCCCCCAGCACAGGCAAAGGGACCACCCCCCCAAGCCAAGCCAGACCACCACCCCACCCCCCCACCACGCACCCCCACACCCAAGCCCAGAGGACCACGCAGCGCCCCAGCCCGCCCCACCCAGGCACCGGACCCGACCCCCCGACCAACGGAGCCCCCCACCGCCCCCGCCAGGCACCGGAAGCCCCGACCCCCACCCCAAACCACGGCAGAAGGGCAAGGAGCAGCGACGACCAGGCCCTCCACCCCCTAAGTCATGGAGTCAACCACAGGAGACCAGAGAGACTGAATTCTTTCAAAGTTACTTGAGCTTTGGGCTGACATTTTTTCCAAGCTGATATGATCAAACAGCAGATTTCTGTGTTGACTTATGTTTATATTTTTCTTGTTTTTCCAATTTATTAAAATAGTTTTTTTGGCAATACAAAGAGTTATGAAAATGATAGATGCTAATCCTTCTTCTATATCGATGGCACTCATGTCACCAAGCACACAAAGTGACGGTGAGGCAGTGATTGAAACCTTAAGCCAGACTGATAAATCGGCACATACCTGCTGCCAGAGAGCCCTGACAGGAGTGCAGAACCACAGTGCGTGCATGTAGCTGTCGGGTAGATTATTATCACAGTGCTCGCAAATGTCTGAGTTACTGAGACCCATCTTGAACATCCTCTGTCCAGTGTAGTAAATTCTGTGAAGAGTTTTGAGATGGATTAGCTGCAGATTTGGACTTTTTGTCAGTTTAAAGGTGTTTAGACAAAGTTCTGACCAGAAGCTTTCATCTGTGCTGATGCTCAAATCTGCATCCCATTTTTTTGTTGGAAGGGCAATATTGTTATCTAAATTACATAAAAGTTTGTATATTTTGGAGAGAGTTCTATTCATTGAAAAATTAATCAGAGTGGTAACTACATCTGGTAGCTTTAAATCGTCGTCTTTAATTTTATACTTTTTAGTAATACTTGATTTAAGTTGCTGATATTCCAAGAAGTTATTTATTCCATGTTTGTCTTGAAGTTCCTGGGGGGTTATGAATCTTCTATCAATAATTACGTGCTCTAGTTGTTTTATGCCCCCTGCTTGCCAAGCTGGGAAGTGAATCATTTTTTTGTTAATAAGGATGTCCGGGTTGTTCCAGATGGGTGTCATTTTGCACGGTTGAATTGATGATTTTGATATTTTGAGAAATTCCCACCAGGCTGTTAAGGTGGCATTTATATTAATGCTTTTGAAACAATCCTGTTTTTTAACTGTTTGGCTAATAAATGGTAGCTGTGACAGGTTGATCTTTCCACATAACACCTGTTCCAAGTCTAACCATGAGTTGGTTTCTGGATTATTTTTTAACCATTTTAAGATATATTGTAATCTATTTGCCAGAAAGTATTTGTGGAAATTAGGTAGTTCTAATCCTCCACAGCTTTTTGCAGATTTTAAAGTTTTTAGACTAATTCTTGCAGGTTTGTTGTTCCATAGAAAGCTTGATATGGATGAGTCTAATGTTTTGAACCATTTTAATGGCGGTTGTGTGGGAATCATTGAGAAGAGATAATTAACCTTGGGTAAGATTTTCATTTTAACCGTGGCTACCTTGCCCATAAGGGACAGAGGCAGGTTGGTCCAGCGTGTTAGATCGTCCTGTATGCTTTTCAGTAATGGGGTGTGGTTTAGCTGCACCAGTTCTGATAGTTTGGGGGAAAAGTAGATACCCAGATATTTGATATTTCCTGTTTTAACTGGAATTGTGAGTCTTTGTTCCATATTCCTGTTGAGTGGTAATAAAACAGACTTATTCCAATTAATGGAATAGTCTGATATGGAGGAGAATTCATTTATGATCATTGCTGTTTCATTTACAGAATGTAAATTCCTTAAAAACAGTAATATGTCATCCGCATAAAGACTAATTTTATGATGGCTGTGTTTGGTTTTTATTCCTATAATGCTCTCATTCTGTCTTATTGCTGCAGCTAAAGGCTCAATGAATATAGCAAAAAGAGAAGGAGAGAGTGGGCAGCCCTGTCTGGTTCCTCTTCCAAGAAAAAACCTGTTTGAAGTCTGTTTATTAGTTCTAACTGATGCATTGGGGTTGTGATATAATATTTTGATCCAATTGATGAATGCTTCTCCAAAACCAAACTTATGGAGGGCAGCAATAAGGAACTTCCAATTAACTCTGTCAAAGGCTTTTTCAGCATCCAGCGATAGTACCGTCATTTCCTGTTTTTTAATGGTGGCAAAGTCTATTATATTAACTAGTCTACGGACATTATCATCCGAGTGTCTGCCTTTGATGAATCCAGTCTGGTCGAAGTGAATTATGTGAGGAGTGATTTTTTCTATTCTCTGTGCTAGTGCTTTGCAGATAATTTTTACATCTGCATTGATTAAAGAAATGGGGCGATAGCTTGAAGGACTAGTGGGATCTTTGTCTGGTTTTAGAAGAAGAATTATGTTGGCTGAGTTCATGTTAGGTGGCATTGATTGGCTCTCATTAATAGATGTGACAGTTTTATAAAATGTTGGTGCCAGTTGTTCCCAGAATTCTTTATAAAACTCAGCAGGAAAGCCATCAGGCCCTGGTGCTTTACCATTGGGCATAAGTAACAGAGCTTCATGAAGTTCAGACGGCAAGAGCGGAGAATCTAAGTTTGTGATTTGATCCTCATTTAGCCTGGGTAGGTTTACATTATTAAGAAATGAGTCAATACTTTGCTCTGACGGATTGATCTGCGGTGTGTACAGGTTTTTATAAAAGTTTTCAAATTCGTTATTAATTTTGACCGGGTCATGGGTGACATTTCCTGTTTGGTCCATAATAGAGGTGATTGATGATTTTTCTCTGTTAATTTTAAGCTGATTAGCCAGAAATTTGCCAGATTTATTAGAGTTTTCAAATCTTTCAAGTCGTAGCCTTTGTATTTGAAATTGTGTTTGTTTATTAATGATGTCATTTAACTGCAGCTTTAAATTTTTCAGATCTCCCAGAATGCGTTCCTGTGCAGAAGCAGCATACGCAGTCTCCAGGGTTTTGATTTTATTTTCTAATTCTAATAAATCTGCTTTCTCTTTGCGTTTTTTGTGCGTTGAATAAGAAATGATTTTCCCTCTCATGACTGCCTTTGCTGCTTCCCAAAGAACGCACGGTGGGATGTCTGGAGTATTGTTGAAGTCTAAGAAGGTTGCCCACTCTTTTTTAAAGAATTCAAGAAATTCCTGGTCCTTTAACAGAGACGTATTAAACCTCCAGGTTGTACCAGAGGGTGTGGATTTTTCCCTAGAAATGTTTACAGAGACTGGTGCATGATCACTGATAATAATTGGATGGATATTGGAGCTTTGAATATTTTTTAAAAGAGAGTTACTGATTAATAAATAGTCTAAACGGGAGTGTGAATAGTGAACTGGAGAAAAAAAGGTGAACCCTTTAGTGCTTGGGTGACATGAGCGCCACGCGTCGCAGAGACCCAGATCATTCATGTACTGCTTTAGAATACTTGCAGACCGCCATGTACGCTGGTTTGCTGCTGTGCTGAGTCTGTCAAGTTCAGGGTCCAAAACAAGGTTGAAGTCTCCTCCTATAATGATTGTGGAGTCAGAGTGAACTGAGAGTGAGGTGAAGAATCTGTGAAAGAAGGAAGAGTCGTCAACATTAGGACCATAAATACTCACTATACAATAGTCCTTATTCTGAATGGATATATTAATGATTACAAATCTGCCTTCTGGGTCAGTAACTGTATCCTTATGAGTAAAATTAAGATTTTTATTAATTAAAACAGCAACTCCTCTTTGTTTGGAGTTGTAACTGGCAGAGTATATAACTGTAGTAGTTAACACTACCATGGTAGTGTTAACTATGGTAACTGAGCCAGAGGTGAAGTTCCTCCTCCACCCATGTCATCCTGTGGTTAACCAGATCTGTGAGGCTGACCCTTGATGATTGGCTGATTTTGCATCAGAACGGCAGATTATAGGAGCTTTCAATTCTAATTAGGTTTCATGGTGAGTGAAACACTTTGTCACTAAATCTGTCCTAGATTCTTTGGGAGTATTGGATTTGCACAGCCAGTACTGAGGCTGGGAGAAATCAAATGGGTTAAAGATCAATAAGTGTCAAGCAGGCTGCATTGATTCTACATAGTTAATGTACCAAATACTGCCTTTATGTTGTTAGATCAGATTTGCGCACTGAGCACCAGTCAGTTTTGTTCCACTTTTGAATTATTGTTTTTCAACTGTGATTTTCTGTACAAATCTATTTTTGGAGGCATTTTTCCCCTTAGGTCAACTTTTTCCAACAGTGCCTTTCAGTAGTTGAACTGAGGAACAGCCAGTTCTACTTTAGGCAGTCACGGCTCCACTACAGATCAAAAGTGCTTTCAGGACAGCTCCTCTGTGGCTTGGTTTCATTTCAAACACAGCTCCACTCCTGCAGAGTGGCACTGGTCTTCCCCTCAAATCAGATGGATTTGATACAGACCTAATGTGAGACCATGGTTTTGTGTTTTTATAATTGTGTTTGGGCACAATAAAGGAAACCTATTTTGATGAAAGCTGCTTGAATTTAAATAACATGGGAAGGAGTTAGTGTGTCTGAATACTCTCAAAAAACAGGATGGGCCCTGATGATCATTAGTGCTTAAGTGTCAGTTCAGAGAACCCAGCCTTCTTGAAGTCACTGACCACAGCACTAAAAGCTGCCCACTCTAAGGTTGTCATTGCTGTCATGTTCATATGAGCAAAGACAGTGAAACCTGAACCGGAGTGTATGAGACTTGTGCTTGATCGTGCTCAAAGACAACAATCTGAGAGCAGCAGGTAATCTTCAACAGTATTAATTTAAAATGTGTTTGTCATTTTAAAGGGGTCTGCGACTTGTGGCTCTGTAGCCACATCCCCTCTTTGTCTCTCTTTGGCTTTGGAAAAAAAATCTTGTGATTTTAATAAATAATGGGTTTGTGGTTTGGGTTCATTTGTTTTAGTTAAAGACCCACTCCAATCATTTTTTGATCTATTTTCAAAATGTTCCCAGTGCTCTTTTAATTATGATTTTGCTGTTTTTAGCCAAAATCAAAAAGCCTGTATTGTTTTCTAGGACATTTTCTGCAGAGTGGCAGGAGTTTATTAGAAATTCACTTCTAAGTTGTGGGCGGGACTATTGGCGTGGAGTAAGCCTGCGCTAGTTTCCCATCATCCATTTGTTTACACTGTCTCCCACTAGCTTACAGCCCTGCACAACTCCAACCTAATGTTATTTGTGCAACAGAAATGGCGAGCAATACTGGAGCTATCTAGCCGTACAGTTTTGAGCCAGATGTCAGCTCAGACCAGGAAAACAAAGACGTACATGGATCTAGTCGGCCACAAGTGGATGCATGAGACTGAATCGTGGCAGGGAGCTTGAGACCTTCCAATTTTAATTTTTGCTTAACAACTACGTTTTTTGAACGGCATTTGTCCGTGTCCTTCTGATTCATCATAACTTGAATAAAGAAAGCTCAGAAATTCCAGCAGATCTGGTATAATTGTTACAGCTTAAAATAATAACTTATTCAAATCAGTGCTTGTATCCCCCACCTTTTCACCTTTCTTCCTTTTACTCTCTTCCACCCTCCCCTCACATTCTTCCCCTCTCCCTCCCCACACACTAAATGTAACAAATAAATAAAAAATAATACAACAAAAAGGGGTTTATACAAATCTACACTCTAGTTTCTCGAAGCTATATAACCTCTTTTTGTGATTGTAAAACCTGTCCAACACAAAAAGCCTTCAGCTCTAATCTGTTTGCTCAGCTGTTTGACAGAACAAGTTTAATAAAAAAAAATAAAAAATAAAAAAGAAATGCTCAGAAACACTGTTTTAACCTTAATTTTCTTTATATATGTCTTTCCACATCAGAAAAAATGTTACAAGAATGTGTTAAAAACACCAAAAACACAATTTGTTTTTAAGTAGGTCGTTAATTAAGTTTTGTGGTTTATATTAAGATTTTTAACATACAAGCAAGGTAATGGTAACAAGGGTTTAATCTATTGTCAGAGTGGTTTAATTAGTTTAAAGGTAATATTCTTATCTTCTACTGTACTACAGTGTCTAGTTGCTAGTTGTCTAGAGGCAACTTTCACAAAGTATTTAATTGCATTTACATGTAAATATGAAATACAATAAAAAGTATTCTACACATGTTGTCATGTTTACGTTGAGTAAGAAAAGGAGAAAAGGGATGAAGGTGCTCCAAAGTCAGAATTGTAGAAAACACCATGTTTGACTTGACTTTCTAGCATTTCTAATTCAAGTAAATCTGAAGCAACAGGAGGATTTTATTTGACTCAGCGTGTGTTTTATTTTGAAAGATCCTTACATGAACTCCTGTCAAAATTTAAAAAAGAGTTCCAATTTTATATTTGGAAACATATATTCTAATTATTCATTCATTCATTTTCATTTATTCCCATGAAGGAAGGAATGAATATTCTAATTAAATTATTGTAAATATTTAAAAGTTACATTTTATCAATGAATGGCTTAATGGCAACAAAAACAAAACTACAGTTTTTTTCTATAGGATTAACTGGGATTTTACAGCTTTCACTGGGTTTTGGTCAGTAAGAAACAGGACCAAATGGCTCTTTTTGCATTAAAGGTTGTGAAGAAACTGGATTCTCTAGAAAGGACTGTATTAAATGTTAGGTTCGTACCCCGTCAGTTTCTTGCACACAGAAATGAATGAATAATGACTCAGAGACAGTTACTTATCTTTTGTGGAGGTTTTACTTCGTACAAAGAGCACAACTTTGTACGCAGGGTTACAGACAGATGAACAGGGTTGTTGCATCAGAGTCCGAACAAAGGAACTCAGAAATAGGCTTGGTATAAATACCTTGCATTTGCATATTCAGAACCTCATCCGATGGATCATGGTGTGAAAAAACCACCCACGGACTGTTGCGGGCTAGATGTTCGAAGGTCAGAGAACCTAAAGTGTCAGATCTCTCTGAGGTTATCACAGACATTTGCCAGAACACACAAAGAGGGGAGGATGTTAAAGGAATGTTGCGAGACAATAGTCTTGGTTGTGCTGTCTTCGAATGTAATATAATTTTGAGATGATAATACATAGTGAACCAAGTTTAAGCCATTGATGTGATAAAAAGTAAAAGTTAGTGTAATAAAATGTAAAAGGGAGTTTCAAACTATTCTGTTTCTAATCACTCCTAACAAAGGCTAAAGAGTTTTGGTCCGAAAGCTTCAATAAACTGTGTTAAATTTAGAATACTTTCTCTGTGAGGTAAGGTATTTTATAACATCATTTTTGATTACACAAAGTTTTTCCAGCTAAACTTAGCTGCCCGACACAGGTACCCATGAAACATTTTTCAAAAAAATGTTACCTTGTATGACTTAGTGGCTGAAACTACTAATAGCCTGAAGGCTCAATCTTTTTACGTTTCAGATTTACCAACACTTCAAAGTTGGCCTTAAATTTGTCAGTAGAGAATATTTGAAACGAGAGGGGAATGGTGATGTGTGTCTGACAAGTCTTTGTCTGTGTTTTTCAAAAGACGGCGGATCAGAGATCAGGGCGAGGCGGGGTGAGACAAAGGAACAGACAGACAAAACCTGCGTTAAAGAGCTGTTTGAATTTTAACATTTACCAGGATATTTTTGGAGGCAGTGTCTGCTGAGTTTTGCTGCTATTTTTGAGGATCAGCTACAACCAAAACTCTGTAATCTGCATTCAAAAGATCAAGCTGTTATTTCCTTTGTGTTCATGAACAGAGAGAGATCCCTGCGCTAAGACATGCATCCCAATGTGAGCTAAAGTGAAGGATTAAAATTCTCAGTTTTCAGCTTCTCTCACATTTAGTAGCACAAACGTGTAACTTTTTTGTTTTGTGCAAAACATTTAGATTTTCAAGCAGCATAAAATGTACACTGAACAAGACAAAGAAAATCCCTGACGCCACATTTACACTAGGACTGTAATGCGCGTTCAAGAATGCGCAAAAACCTCGCACCATATTAAAGATTTGGTGTCTAACTCTTGCCTGGCACAAACAGCACGTATTTTTTTTTTCATAATTAATTTTTAGGCTTTTGGCGCTTCCTTTTTTTTAAAAAAAAAAGACACTACCCATAAGTCATTATGGAATCCGAGTCCCTGATTGGTCAACTGGT
Organism: Oryzias latipes; assembly: GCF_053564925.1. NCBI lineage: Eukaryota > Metazoa > Chordata > Actinopteri > Beloniformes > Adrianichthyidae > Oryzias > Oryzias latipes. The sequence continues at coordinate 26,304,570 of NC_136258.1, forward strand.
TTGACTTTCAACGCACGTTCAGTGGCCACCTAAAAACGAACTAAACTTGTGTAGTGATGCGTGAATGTGATGGTTTTGAATGCCAAGCCTAAGACAGGCATTTACGTGCGTTTGTAAACACTTTTCATTGAAAGTGGTCGCTTGAATGCACGATTCTGAGCCTCATGTAGCAAGAAATTCGCATAAAAGTCAAAACTCACACTATCACGCGTTATAAAAGACATAAAACTGGATAGGTACAAAAGATACAAACCTAAATGTCAGGTTCAAATAAGAGTAAGACACCGTTGTTATGGTCACGGAATGGAAGGAAGTTTAAACAGATTTTTTTTGAGGGAGGATTTGAAAAGAGTGAATGAAGTGGTTTTCCGAGGTCAGAAGGAAGTGCGTTTTAGAGGTGGGGAGCAGAGTGACTGAAAGCTTTGCTCCCCATAGTTGTAGGAAGGATGGAGAAATGAACAGAGGAAGAGGATCTAAGGAGGGAGTGGAAATGTTGATACCTGGGAGACACAGAGAAGCAACTTTGTGAATGTCCTTAAAAATGAGCGGAAGGACTTTAAACTTGATCCAAAAATCAAGTAAGAGCCGGCGGAGAATGTGAGGGATGTTAAAGGGTAGGGTTAAAGTTCAGCTTTTATTCTGCAATACAAAATAAGAAACTTATCATAGATGAGAAAAAGATATAAAAAAGTTTGTCTGGTAAACAGGCAATAATTTTATGAAGCCGCTTATTTACACTAATGCAGAGAAATGATTTAACACTTTTTAAAAAAAAAGGGATTTCTTTTTAAGTAAAGCAATATTTTTTTCATGTTTATGCAAAAACAGCTACAAAATTTGAACAATTGCATAATAGCAACATAATAAGTAAATTTTACACAAAAATGACCAACATTATATTTATGTTAAAATGTTTAATTTAAATAGAGAAAGCAAAATTACCATATGTAGGTTATAACATTTTTTTCTTATGTTTAAATTAAAAGTGTGACTTTCAAAAAATCTTTTTAGGACCAAAGTCGGGGCAAAGTGATTGGATGAAGTTGTCAATAAAAAGGTGAAGGAAAATCCTGAAAGGACAGGAAAAAAAATCACACAGAGTCTGTATGAAATTACAAACCTCTTGCAAAAGGGGAGAGATGAAAAACACAACCATTTGAGACTTCGTCGTTGTCTGCTCTCTCACCCTCCCAAGCAGTAAAACTTTTTATATTGTTTATATTGTCCTGCAAAATATGTCATTAGACTCTGCGTCTGTACGTGCGAGATATTTTTTACACCACTCAAGGATGCAAATCTAGTTTGCAGTCCGCAGGTGTCTCTGTTCCCTAAACACTGCAGCACAAAAAGAAAACAGAGACCAGGAGTCACAGACAGGCCTGCTGCTGACCCCGGCACATCAGGCAGGAAACAATCATATTTCACAATACAATATTCACGCATATATAGGATCAAGTAAATGCATAATCAAAAGAGCATACAAATATAATGGACCCCTGTTCACCTCCACACTGATTAGATACTTTTGAGCAATTTTTTTTGATTAATATGTCTGAAAATATAAAAGCGTATATTTTTATAATTGTTATTGGTTTATTTATTGGTACAATTTCACAAATTTCGATTCCCATTAGGTGAATTCATTGCAGAGAGTCTGAAATCTCAACAAATCTTTTCTCCAGAAAAGAGTCAAAGGCAACAGCTCTGGATGTGCCATCATGTCATTGCGTGCAGCGTGTCCTCATCTTTCACTTTGTTTGTTTCTGCTGAACAGAGTGACGGTGACAGCTGCCTGCAACATGGACTTCAGCCGCTTCCCTCTGGACTCGCAGACCTGCTCTCTGGAGCTGGAGAGCTGTAAGTAAATGCTGCTCAGCGATCTGATTCCAGCACTAAGAAGAGGCTGCTACTAATAAAAAAAAAAAAAACACACACAGCAGGTTAAAGAGCGTTGATTTGCCTCCAACTCGGACACATGAAGCTGGGAGGCAATGAGGACAGACAGCAGATGTGCAGGAAACCCTTTTATAGAAGTTTATCAGTTAATCCAGATTAAAATCTAAAAAAAAAAAAAAAATGCCAACAGATTCAATCTGAAGGCTGTGGGACTGTTTTACACACAGAGAAAAAGTGTTTCATAAGGGATGAAAAGGCAACAAATTATTGGCGTAAATGTGAGCACAGAAAAGCAAGCAGCTGAGCTTTCCATCTATTAAAGTTATTTCATCCTGTTCCGGGTCACTGCAGGGTGAAGCTTATCAGAGCTGACTACAAACAAGAGGTGGGGGTTTTATTCAACCAGTGTCTGTAATTAAAGGGGCAGTTTTGTGTTTTTGTTGAGCAAAGCAAAGTCAGTTATGATTCTTTTACTTTTTTTTACTTTTATTCGGACTGTTTTGTAACATTGTTCAACTGTTAAAGTGAAAGAGTCTCAGCAATATCAATGAATTTCAAAAGTAATACAATTTCTTTATAAAAATTAGTATTTTAACCATTTTTTTCTTCAATATTTGGATTTTGTTTTTGTGGAGTAGCAATTTTCCTGGTTTTGGCACTCGGTAAAGCTATAAATGAGTGTGTGTGTAAGTGTTTTATCTTTTAGACTCTTTCTTCCTTTTCGTTTTTTTTCATATTAAAAAACAGTTTCAGGAGTTTGCACTAATTACAGGTCCTTGGCTTTCCATTCTTTTATTTTTGTACATGAGAAGCACAGTAATTCGCAGATTACCGTAATTTCTGGACTATAGAGCGCACCTGATTATAAATTGTACCCATTACATTTTTAAAGGGTAAATCATTTTGTGCATACATAAGCCGCACCTGTCTATAAGCCGCATGTGAGCACATTGAAACATGTGTTGTAGAATGAGGATGTGTATGTGCTGAAACCCCGAGCTGCGTGTGTAAGAAAGAGGGGAGAGCACGTGCAGCGCAAGAGGGCGCGTTCTCACTCACTTTTGCGCTGCTGCGCTCCTTCCTTACATACACAGCGCGCCGACACTCATGCTCCTTCTATAACACCTATTCATTAGTTAGAAAGTTAGTAGTTAGTTGTTACTGTTATTTGTTAATAAAGAATACCGCATTGGTAAAAAATCCCACACCGTCACAGCTCTATTCCAAAGAGTGCCTGTGATGCGGTAGTAACACGGCAGCAATATGGTAGTAACAGCACTAACAGGGCTGGTTAAAGAAACATACCTGTAAAAGTCACTGAGAACAGCAGTAACTTATAGGCGCGCCTCTCCACGCGGCACACAGTGACTTCCATGCACTGAAACCATGGAAGTCTTCCTCCTCAGTGTGGGATTGGAATAGCGTCAGATATTCTTCACCACACACTCTCTCAGTGTCTCCTTCGTTGTCGCTGTCTGTATCACTCTGAGGCAAATTCACTCCTGAGCTTGTGCTGTCCTCTCCGTCACGCAGCAGACCGGCTTTTCCAAACCCGTTGGTCATGGTGGATTTTTTCACACTGCTTACAACGATTGCTTTTAACTTGAAAGCTGTGTCATATGCATTTCTTCTTGCATTTTCCATGATGAGGGTCTGTTCATGCTATTCATTTACAAAGGAATTTACATTAAACTTGCGTCTTCCTCGACACATATAGGCCGCATTTACACTGCAGGTCTTGATGCCCATATCCGACTTTCTGACTATATCCGATTTTTTTGACGACCCGCTCACATCATCTTTTAAAAGTGACCCGTATCCGATTTTTGCATTTACACTATACAATGCTGAAACTATCAAAAGTAGACGTTCTGAGGACTACGTAGCAGCATTTCCGCATTCCGCGGACATCCTTTGGACTTTTGTGACTGCGGTTGTCATGGAGGCAACGCAGCGACGGAAGGAGGCGGTGCCTTGGGCGCTCCTGAGAGGAGAGGAAAAAGGAGGGCTGCTCGGCCGTCTTATGTGCTCTCTCTGAGTTTTGAATGAGAAAGTGTTTGCAGACGTTGTGCTGTCCGAACAGTTTGATCCAAGAGTTGAACCTTTCCTGCGTGATGACTTCTCTTTTTCTGACCGTAGTCAGAAACGCACAAGAGATTTTCTCAAGGGCCGAAGGCGGATTCTGCACAGAGTGGGTTAAGAAAGCCTCCAAAACAATCTTTTGGGGGAGACACCTTCTTTTTATTACGGTTCTCCGACACTCTCCCGCTCCGCGCTCACACCCCCTCTCCTCTCCTTACACACACAGCATGCGCGGTCCCCATCATACACGCCCACACTCCCCAATACAAGCAAAGAAATAAACGTCTTCTAGCCTGTTCCATAGCAACGGTGTCCAGCTTGATTAGTTACCGTTTGCGTCCCGACCGGGACCGGACCGGGAATAACAGCGGTTTCCTGAGCCTGAGGCTGAAAGGTAACACGCTGACAGCAAAATCAGTGCACAAAAAGCGCCTTAATAAGTCATATGATCTCCGTTGGTGGTGTCCTGAGTTGATGTCACTGACGTACGACTCGCATTTACTGGGGAATATCCGATCTGTCTGCTTACATGGCACGTATCCGATTCGTTTCCGATTTATTTACACATATGAGTGAGGCCTATATCCGATCTGAGAAAATCGGAATCCATGCGCTTTTGTCCTGCTTACACGTTCACCGGTCATATCCGATCTGTGCCACATGAGAGGAAAAAATCGGAATTGGGTCACTTGAACCATGCAGTTTAAATGCGGCCACACCATATTCCCCCGTCTCACTCTAACCCTTTCTGCTCGAGCGCCCCCTAGCGGCCGTTAGAAAAAATGCATAAAAAAAGAAAAAAATGCCTAAATTAGCCGCATCATTGAATAAGCCGCAGGGTTGAAAGCGTGTGACAAAAGTAGTGGTTTATAATCTGGAAATTACGGTATCCATCTTATTCTTTTGCTGGTAAAAATCAAACTTGATAGAACAGAAATTCAAAAGTTATTATTTATTTATTTATTTTCAAATTCCAGATCCCTATAACTTTTGCAATATTACAGTAACATGAATTTCCACAAGCAAAAAATTGTACATTTTAAAACGCCATCTTCTTTAGGATGTTTAACTTAACTCAGTATAATATACTCCCCATCTTGTCTGAAACTGGAGAAGCCTGTTGACCCCATGACACTCTCTCCCTAACAGAGGATAGGACCTGTCAGTTCAGTGGGGGTCTCCTTCCCAATCTTATTTCTTCAAGGTCTATTATACAGTATATTTATTCACAGTTATTTTCAGAAGCAGGAAAAAATTGAGGAAAAAAAGCAAAGTTAATCAGATCATTGTTTCAAAAAGGAAATGTACTGACAGGGACACCTAACGGCCACCAATGGTGCGGCAGTCTGAGGGACATTATGGCATCTGACTGCTGAATGCAACTTCGACAAATGTGCTTAATCCCTTCAAAGCTGTCTTCTCAGACAGCAGAATTTAATCAAAAACACCGGGGGCAAGTGTCCTGAATCCATGCCTCCCAAAAAAAAAACACAGACGGAGATGAACCCGCGCCGTCAGATCTTTGAGTCTCCATTTCTTTAGATGTCAAAGATATTCCCAGAACAGATGTATCAGGAACCATGGGCCGTTTCTCAGAGGACCCCACCAGCACACACACCACACCCTCCAAAGTTTAAGGAGTCATCTGAACTGTGTGCTGCTTCCAAACATCAACAGAAGAAGTCTGAGGATTTGAGGCTAAAAAATTATCAAATGCGAAGATGAAAGCTTGAATTCACAAAGCGTCCTCCAAACTCCTGGAGTAAAGAGCAGCTCACAGCGGGGGGGCACACTCTAAGAAGCTTAATGAGTTGGAGAGCAGTGAAGAAAATGGCTGCAGGAAGCGCTGGAAAAACCAAGCCGTGGCACTAATCAAAAACAGGTTTGAGGAAAACCGATCTTTGGGAAACAAATGCGGGAATTTCTGGATCGAAATGTTCTCAACACACTTCTGAAGAACTGTAAATAACTTATAAATATTCATAGAAATATTTCAAGAAAAATATTTACATTAAGAACAAAATCTGTCATCTGTACTAATTTTTCAAATGACATACTGTATTTTTAAATATTACCTTTTTTGGATAACAGTTGGAATGTTTTCTATTCTTTACTATTCAAAATTGAGCAAAACCCTACATTTTATTTAAGAAGCAATTCCTGGCTTTACAAGTATCCATTCTAGCAGTTCTTTTCTTTTTTATTTTAAGCACTTCCCTACTTGCCTGTATATATGTTTTAAAATTCTTGGACCAACTCGTAATGATGCTTATCAAAATATAGAAAAAATAATAACTTGTGGAAGGAGAGACTGAGATTGCCCCTCTATACCACCAGTGGATGAATGATGTAAACAATATAAACAAGGTTTAACATTTAAGATTTTTTACAAGCCCTAAAAAGAATCATCAGCAGAAGATGAGGAAAAAAAAGAGTGACTTAGAAATAACACTCTCCTTCTGTCATCATTTATATGGTAGCAAACAAAAACACCTTTTAAGAAGTCACATTTCTCCTCACAGTTCAGGGTCAGTCATCCATGCAGATGGAAAATAGATCCATAATTCACAGCAAAGCTTCCAACATCAGAAAGAGCCAAAAATTAAAAAAAACAACAACAGAGGACTAACAGATGGTACAACAGACAAGGAATCCCAAAAACAGTAAAAAGTTACAGTAACAAAAGTATGGATGTATTTGACAAAGTAAAACCTTTACAGTGAATACTATTACGTGTAAAACAAAAGGTAAAAACCCAACAGAGATGGTCAACATCATATTTTGTTTTCCACAAAGTTCAGCTTAGTTATAAATTTTACAAATCCCTTTTCTCATTCTCCAAATGCTGGAAAAACTGCAGCAAACTTGCTGGATTCCATCATTAATACCTTTGAATGGAGCGGGACAACAAATGAGGACTGAGACGTACAAACAGAAAAAAAAAGTTGAGTAAAAAAGAGATTGGAGCAAAAGAAACGACTAAGCTGCAAAACATTAGTGAGCAAGATTTCTAAAATCTTCTATTGAATGTAAAAAATACAACGCATATTTCATTTTTAAAAATAAGGTTAAGGCCTTTTTCAAAAAGTTACCATATTTCTGTCAGTGGATATTTAGGATGCAGTTTAGTTTTGCCTTTCCTTTTTCTTGAGTAATGTTGGTGACAGAATAGGGGGCAGCTGCTCTTTGTGCTATCTTTTCAAACCTCTGATTGTATGAAAGTGCTGCAACAACACATGAAATGGATCTGATGTGTTGCAGATGCTTACACAGATGAAGACCTGATGCTCTACTGGAAGAGCGGGGACGAGTCCCTCAGCACCGACGACCGAATCTCCTTATCGCAGTTCTTGATCCAAAAGTTTCACACCACGTCTCGCTTGGCCTTCTACAGCAGCACAGGTACTTCACTCCCTCACCTGTATGTACTGTGAGAATGAAGCCATTTTCTTCTCTAGAGCCACTGCCCTTACGGGTGTCTGTGGGCAAAAAATGGGCAAACCTGCATGCAGGCGCCCACACAAAATAACAATGGAGGAATCTTTTTTCAACCCTCTCCCCCCATACGAGCCTCAATGGAATACTGACATTTAGCTTTGATTTCTTTTGGTTCAACATTTGATTTCTATTCCTTATACGGAGAATCTAGACTCCAGCTAGGAAAGAATTAACAGTAACTCAAGAAAACCTGAAGAAAAACTCACACATTTTTATTTAACACATTTTTGTAAAATAAAGGAAACCTGTTGACCTTACATGTTTTTTTCATCTCTGAACTTTTAGATAAAAGTTAAACATCTCCTCAAGCCTAGAATCAAATTCCACGTTAACCTTTGTTAATTTAACCTAAATTTCTTGAATAGTTGTGATCTTGACAGGTCAAAGCAGCACTTTTGAATTAAAGTTGAGAACTGCTGGTGTTATAGACCTAATCTCATACGGTTCAAGAGTTGACATCTAAAGTAAATCTCTATTTTTTTTTCTTTTACAGGAAATCTAATATCCATTTATATCTTTATAGTAAAAATCTAGCAGATATTTTACAAAAACCCAACAAAAAAATAGTTCCTTGAAGCAGATTCCGTCCATTAAAACACTGACTTTTTGAGCGACTCTTTGCTAACAGATCTGAAATGTTTTCAAGGGTTTCTTGATGTTTTATTGAATTTTCTGAAGCTTTATTTTTTATGCTTTGGAGCACATGAGGAAAATCACATTAAAATCATCATCTTTTTTTTAAAGTCTTGTCTGGGAATAAGTGCAGGTTGGACTCCTGTAATCCATGAGCCATTTAAAGCCACTTTTTAATATTTAGTTTGATGTCAGAGATAAAATGGAATGGGATACATAGAGTGAGAAGGAGAGTTAGAAGGAAAGCTTAATGCTTGTGATCAGAAAAGTTTGAAACTTCAATCTAAAGTCCAGTTTTTAACTGCTGTCTGGATGGGTTTTCTGATCCAATTGGGGTTTCTGTGTGTGTTTGCAGGCTGGTACAACCGTCTCTACATCAACTTCACACTGCGGCGCCACATCTTCTTTTTCCTGCTTCAGACATACTTTCCCGCCACGCTCATGGTGATGCTGTCCTGGGTGTCGTTCTGGATCGACCGGCGGGCTGTGCCGGCCAGAGTCTCTTTGGGTAAAAGCAGCTTCTTTCAGCTTTCAGGAATCTGGGGGGTTTGCGTGGATGAAAGCTGGCTGCGACCAACCGGGACAACACACCGCAAAAATGAACGCGATCACACATTTTGCTTTGCTCTCTGAGCTGAGGCGGCGCCGCCGCTTGTCATGAAGCCATCAGTGCTGAAAGCCCCGAGTGGCTCATCTGATTGATCTTGACGTGTTGGGCTGTTCAAAGGTGGTGGAGGGGAGTGGGGGCTCATTCATTGCAAAACTGTTCCAATTCATCCCACAGTTTTATGAATTTGGAAACTGTTCAGTTTTCCAGTGGATTCTCGTCGATTCTAAACTTCTCCTGACTATCAAGCTAACAATTTAGTTTCATCTAACAGTTCTTTACATTTTTTTCTCAGTGTTTACGCTACAATTACAAACTTCTAATTTTCCTCCTCTCAGCTTGTATTTAATTTTGTCGCAACAATTTATTTAGTTTTTGCCTCTTACTTTGTCTTCTGTTAGCTTGTAGTCTTAGGTTATACTTATTTTTGAGCAAGCTTCAATTTTCTTGCTTTTTCACTACTTTCTACTCTGTTTTTCTGCTCATAGTTTTACTCACAAAACAGAAATCCTGAGTATTTAGTCCTTTAAGTCACTAAGACCTATTATAGAAGGACCAGTTACATTTGTTTTGTTCCAGAAGAAGTCTCAGGGTGTTAGTTTACAAATTGAAGGTAAAGCGTTGATAAAACTATGTCAAAAAGCGGACTTAAAGGGGTTAAAGGTTCTCGGCTCCAGTGAACTGGTACATCATACTTTAACATTAATTTATATGTAAAATTCAGAAAAGACAATGATGTCTAATCCTTGATGAAGGACGACTTTTCAGTGTCTGGGTTTGGGTCAGTTTTTTTTTCTATTTACATATGTGTTGTGTTGTCTCATTATTGTAAAGATTTTGTCTGTGTTCAGGCATTACCACGGTGCTGACCATGTCCACCATCATCACGGGGGTGAATGCCTCCATGCCACGTGTGTCCTACATCAAAGCTGTGGACATCTACCTCTGGGTCAGCTTCGTTTTTGTTTTTCTCTCGGTGTTGGAGTACGCTGCTGTCAACTACCTGTCCACAGTCCAGGACCGCCGTGAGCGCAAGATGAGGGAGAGGGCCCGCTCCCAGGTGGGTGGAAATCCCATCATTCTCGCTACCAGAACTTATTTACTGTTTTTGGTTAAAAAAATTCTTTTGTTTAATAAAACATACACTTCGTTTTGACTATTAGGATGCAAAAGAGGTTTGATTAGCAAAATTATGGTAAACAGTGAAGTGAGCAAAGTGCTTACAAACTATTTTCAGCAAAAGTACATTTTCAAGCCTCCAAGATAGAATCCAACACAAGTCAAGTTCTAAAATGGCAATTTCAAGTTTGTTACTTTAAATGAAGTGATAAAGGTGGAAACATGTTCTTGAAATGTGCATTTCCACTCTGTTACTTGTTTTTGAGTTTAAATGCATCCTTGTTGGGGTCAGGATCATTATGGGACTTCCGTACCATGGAAGGGAGATGCTCTCAGGTGACTTTGCAAGTCTTAGATTTTAAACTTTAGAGTCAGGTGTTAAAACTCTTCAGTTTTACAGTTTCATGGGATAAATCCAATCTCAAGTAATCATTCTTTTACTTTTACGTTTTGCTGTTGCTGTTGTCTACTTTTGTGTCTCTACATTTCAGTTTTTGAATGTACTTTTCTCAAGCATTTCAAGGTGCAATATTATTTATGAACAGTAATAAATAAAGTTAAATTGATTCGTCGATTTGCTGGGAGAGTGTTTAACAGGAAAAGACTCAGACACCAGGGTCAGATGGAAACAGGTGACTTGGTGGGAAGAACCTTGAAAGGAATGGCAGAAAAATCAAAAGCAAAATCCATTGATTAAAGATAAAGGAAAACCTACACATGGTATTACTTTATCACATTTACGTTTCCTTGCTTGGCAACAGCTGAGCTGATGAAATGACACGTAACATAGGTATCACAGGTGAACATAGATGAAGAAAGACAGGCATTTAACTTTGAACATTCAAAGTACAAGGCTTGAGTTGTTTGAGGTTTGGTTTTTGTTTGCATAGAGGTATTTTTTCCTGTTCTGGCCAAAAAAAAAGCATGTACTCCCTTGACAATCACTGCTATACTGTATGTTGGGTTAGTGTCTTTGTACTTGTTGCTGGTCACAAGCTGAACTCTTCAGTTGGGACCCAACAATGATGGAATGAACTATCCAACATGATATTGATATTTTCTTCCAGCTTAACTTAGAATATGTTGATTCTGACTTCTTGCTCCGTATGTACCCCATTTGAAGTAACATTTTGGAAATTTTCCAGAGAGATACCATTTACTATCTGCTTTGCTGACAATTCATCCAATGAGATTTTTTTATTGAAAAATTGCTGAACAACTGGGTCCCAGATTGTTATTGTAACCCTTGTGCTATCCTAGACACTTTAACATTAGGAGTTGGGTCATCCAGACCCACTAGACAGTGCGCTGATCCTTTTTTCTTCAATGATTTGTGATCTTCACTGGTGTCCATGGATTACATGAAATCTTTCCACCTTTATCCACCTTTGTCATGGTAGGGAGAACACGTCAATGTGAGGGTGGGGTCCTCTAAGATAGCACAAGGGTTAAATAAGAACATGTTTTTAATAGCTTACCTAGTTAAATAAAGGTTAAATAAATACAATAAAATAAACTCAGATGCTAGTCATTCCTACAACGTTCCAGTCAAATTTCAAGTTGATAAAATTTAATGTAGAGAGAAAAAATAATAAAAATGTCTTCTCTGCTTGATAGTGATTTCTTGAAATCTATAGTATAAATGTGTTGGAGGATCCAGATTCATTACTTAAACATGTGTTGACATGAACGTGATGCCAGGAACATGGAAATGTCGTCAATTAACCTAATTTTCTCACTCCAGAATGGCCTGCACAAAGAGGAATGACAATGTCCCACTGCTACAAGTACCATATATTGAAGCGATTCTGAAGCATAATTAAAAATAAAAGTCAAAACCAGACATGCTTTTTCATTTTCAAATTGAAGCTGCATTTTTTTACTCAAAATTAAAGTGAAAGACCAATCCGCCAAAATGCTTTTTCAGTTTCTTCTTCAACACTGCTTATTCTGTCACTGAATTAAAATGTTAATGAAAATGGTATTTGACATTTCATTTTCAAACAGTTATCTGGTAAATGTGTAGCAAAATTCATTTAGAAATGTCTAATTTGACAATTAAAATGGATTAACAGAAATGCTTTTTAATTTTCAAAATGTAACTGCATCAAGTGAATCAAAATTAAAATGAAAAATCAATCCTTCAAAATGCTTTTTCGTTTCCACTTGTTTTGAATAATTGTGTAGACCTATCACAGACTGTTTTTTCTGAAGATTTTGTGTCATTTAATGGTTTTGATTCATATGTTTACAACAAAAGAAGCTCTGGGCTTGAAATAGAATCTAGAAGTAATACTTGTGTGTTTTTTTCCTGTCAGTCATTGCCCTGCACCTGTAGCATCTCCCAGACTCGTACCATGACCATGATGGACGGCACCTACAGCGAGGCTGACACCAACAGCCTGGCCGGCTACACCGAGGAGCCCATTATGCAGGAGGAGCCCGACGAGAAGAACCAGGTCCCGGAGAAGTCGGAGCACATGGTGGTTCACCTGTCGATGAGCAGCGAATCCGCAGGCATCAAGAAGAGGAAGAGCCTGCGTGCCCTTAGCATCATCCAGAACACGCACGCCATCGATAAATACTCCCGGATGATTTTTCCTGGATCCTACATCTTTTTCAACCTCATCTACTGGTCAGTTTACTGCTGAACACCTGAGCCTGAGGCGGGTGAAAAAAGCACCACGGTGCTGTTTGCTTGACCGTGTTTGAGGAGGTTTTTTCAAAGCTTGATCAGATTTAGAGGTTCTGCCATCCCATTGGACTTTCTGATACTGTTAATCTTCTTACAGCTACTTGAATGTTCATTGTGGTTTTCATGAAATCGACAAAAATGATCAAAAAAATGTTTCATCTTATCTTTAATGTGACTCAGACATGACGTCCGGCCTCTTTTGTGTTCGTATTCATGTAATTTACAGAGAGGAAAATCTACCAACAATCTAAAATGTCATCTCAGGTATTGTCAGTTGAAGAAATTACAGCAGGTCAAACACCAAATGCACCAAACTGAGAGAAAACAGAAGATCTCCTGTCAATGGTAACGCATCAGCTGCTCTGAAGGAACTGAAAAAAAGCCAGATTAATTAACCTTGTTGTTCGAGCTGCTTTGGTCAATGAGTGATTTTTCATGCTTCCTTCCTCAGTCACACCTTCACATTTCTGAGTTAGACAGCTCCAATGTGCAGCTGTCACACCAAACAAAGCGCTGACAGACGTGCACTCACACTCTGGTCCACAGCTGCGGCAAAAGCTCTCATATTCTGGTCACTTCTCTGTTTTAACCCTGTTGGACGAGTGCAAAAATGATGTTCAATATCCGTGATATTTCATCAAGCTACAATGAACTTGATGAATTTTCCTGCTTGCAAAAAACTCTACCCCTTACTGAACATGTGAAAAGAAATATTTAAGAAAGTCTCTTCTTCAAAGTTTTTATTTTGCTTGCATCATTCTTAACTATTGGATTCAAGTGAAGCTAAAATATCCTGTTGGTAAAATGTGAAACTCTCATTCTGCAGCCTCATCATGCTCTGAATGTATTGATGAAAAGATAAATAAAATAAAATGTCTACTGTAAGACATGCAGCTGTTCCCCAACTGACAGGTCGATGAAATGCATGAACAACTGTGAGGACACAGTCAACGTCAGATGACATTTGTTTCACGTTTTTTTAATGAATGACAAAACAAGAAGTCTCACATTTGACACAAAACTATTTATTTAACAGGTGAACATTCTGCCTTTGTACCAACAAATCATAAAAATGTTAGATTTATATCTGGAGGTTTGATGGAGACAAAAATATAGTGATGATTTGTAATTAATAACTCTTAAGGGACGCATCCACTCAAGTCCTAAATGTTTGTTGAATGGCTGAGACGGTTCGTCACAGATTTGTGAGCATTTGCATAGATTTTTCTTTTATTATTATTTCCAGTCTTAAACCGTTTAAGGTTTTATGTTCTGTAAGTTTGAAAAAAAAAATTATTTTACACTTTTTTTTGTTGCGACATTAGCTCAAAAAAGACAGTCTGGCAAAGATTTTATCTGAAATCGTACTGAATTGTGGTATAGATTGCTGATTACATTTAGACTCAATCTTGTCAGGACTATATTTTTGCTTTTAGCAGATTTCCAGTTACATTTTTGCTCTAAATATTTCCACTTACCGGTACTCAATTTTGTCTCCAGACGGTTACGCCTTTGTTTTTATAGATCACCAAATCACAACATTTTGACAAGTTTTTTAATGTTTGGACAAAAAAAAACTAAAACAAAATATGAGAAGCATAAGAAAAACATACAGAAACCTAACCTGTTTATGGCACGAGTACGATACCAAATGCAATTTATCAAGGCAATAACAAATTATTTGAGGGAAATGAGACCATTTAATTGATATCTATTTAGAATTTTTTGACAGTTACAGGTGAGTAAGATTCTAACCTTAAGGACTCACTGCGAAGAAAATCATACTTTTGGTCTTTTTAATAAGTTCTTGTGGCATTTTTCTGATGATGAAGAATGTATTTAAAGTAAAATAAGCGCAAACTTTCTGAGCATTTCTTTATTGAAATGATTGTGAATCAGCTGAAAATATGTCGTTTGACTAAGAACTTATTTGTGATGTAGATAGAAAATACACTTGCTCTGCTCTGCTCCACAACGGGGAAAGGACCCCAGCTCAGAGGCAAATTTCTAAAGAGCTACCCGGCAGAGACTATGTCCTATCAAATGAAACGGTTATTATTGTTTTGGGCTAAAAACAGAAATATCATAAATAAAAGACCACTGGAAACAATTTTAAAATAGCTCAAAATAGGATTGTGGTAGATCTTTAACCCTTGTGCTATCCTATGGGGTCAAGATGACCATTGACGTGTTCTCCCTACTATGACAAAGGTGGATAAAGGTGGAGAGGATTTCATGTAATCCATGAAAACTAGTGAAGATCATAAATCATTGAAGAAAAAAGTTCAGCGCACTGTCTTGTGGGGTCTAGATGACCTCACTCCCAATGTCAAAGTGCATAGGATAGCACAAGGGTTATCAAGCTGCTGCAGCTGATTGGTTGACAGCAAATATGGCTTCAGAAATGTAGGAGTTACAAAGCTGCTAGAAGTTTTCAACAAAGCATGAAAGCCATAAGACTTTGTACCAGCACACCCAGAATAATAAGGCAGAAAAGTGACTTCAACTTCGTTAAAAAGATGAGTCATATTCACAAAACAGGACATTTAAACTAACTTTAGACTCCTAACTACTTCCCCTTAGTTAGAAGTGTTGTCTACTATTGCATGACATGTTCAGCACAAATTCTGGGAATGTGACTACTACTGAGGTACCAACAGCTACACCTGCATAGAATACAGAAAGAAAATGGTCTAAAAGAAGACTTTTCAGTGAGATTTCAGGTTCTGAGGGGGTGGACGTTAATAAGGTTTCAACATATCAATTTTTGTCTTTATTTTGATAACTTTTAATATCTTTACAAGGTCGCAAAGAGGTACAAATTCACAATATTCAGCAGTTTGAAGAAACACTTTTGTGTCAAATATGAAGAGTTTTTTTAAAGCATTTTCCAGGACCGCTGGGTCCAGATTTGTGTTTGTATGGTGTGTACACATTGATGGTCTGTCTGGAAGTATGTTGACTTTTATTATTATTTATTAAAACATTGTGATTAAAGTGTTCTGGTTCAAACTGACTTTGAAGAATGTTACTGTTTGTTTCAGGATGTAATAAATGCGTTCATTATCCACCAAGAAGGGATTCAGACGTGTCAAATGTTAAATTCACCTGCTTCTACCTGCAGTTGCTTATCTATCCACTACGGTGGTAACTGTACATCACATCAGCTTGATTAAACAGAGAGAATTGGTTCATCCTGTCTTTATATAGATGTGTTTTCTTTCTCAAGAAAAATTTAAGATATGTTGCTATATCAGACCATAGTAAAAAATAAATAAATCACATCATTGATGTGCAAAACAGAAGTATAATAGGAACAGAAACAAGCACTTTAAACATTTGAAATTATAAAATTTTAAGCATCTTATATGTTGCACAGGCATGAACAGAGAAGGGAAGATTGTGTTGGGATGTTCTGCAATCACTTGCACAGACCGGAACGATCTGCTGATATTGGTGCAGCTCAGCAGGCGTGAAACGCTACAAGACTTCAGACTATCGCCCTCTGCTTCATCTGCAAACAGCGACACATTGCCACAAAGTCAAGAAGTTTCTCAAATTAATAACACAAATGTTAAATTTATCAAAAGCTTGGACCAGTCTGTCTGCCTGAACCCAAATAAACATTAAAGAGATTCCAGGTTTTTATTTTCCAACTGCAACTGTTTTTTATTTTGATCAACAGAAAATGCAGCCTTCTTTTATTTAGGTGGGATGGTCAGGCAATTGCAGGGCATTCTTGCACTGATAATTGCACAAAATGTTGCTTCATACTCTCAGTGCCGTCAGATGCCCCATAGCAAAGAAGTTGGGTCTTGGAGGCAAACAAGTGCGCACGAAGAGAGAAGCGGACTTTGCACAAAGGAAGCGACCAAGGTAGAAAAAAAATTGGAGATTTAATGGGGGGGGGGAAATTTATGTCAGTTTTAATCAAAAGTCTAAAGCGCAGACATTCCAAAGAGGAATTGGCCTTTTCAAAAATATTCCTTGTTTTACCAATCTGTAATACTTATTTCATTCCAAAATACTTCCATGGAAAACAAATAAATTGCTGTTTGTTACCTTTTGTAGTATCAACCTCTCATGGAAACAATAGTGTTTGTACATAAAGCTTTTCCTAATTTGCACATGTAAAAAATACACTCAAACCTGGTCCAACAACCCTTCTTGTGCGGTGTTGGCATCTGTTCCACAAAGCTTATGTGCATATTGCATCTTTTCCTGATTCACAAGGATTTGAATTAGAATAAAGAAGCACCCAGTGAAGCAATTTTAATGCAAAATGCAAAAAATGTTCTCCATCATGAGAAAAATGTGACAAGAACATGTTTACCAAGAACACCAGTTTCATTTGAGCGAGTCTTTCAAAGGAAACAGGCTTGGCAATACTTTCTAGATGTGATTTTAATTATAGGGTGCGAAAAAAAACATTTTGCCAAAAGGGATTGTGAAATGATGAATGGCATGATTCGAAAGTGAGATGTTTGTGTGCAGAGAGAATAAAATGTGTTGCCTTTTTTACTTGGGCAGAGCATTTCTTCCCAGTCGGCTACAACTATATGTACATCTGAGAAGGAGTTCACTGCGACTGGGCTTTGTTTAAACAGAATTTCCAGTATCTTTTATTACTGCTTCATTGAAAACATCTCCAGCCACTTCGCCGTTTCCGAGGTGTCCCTGAAGGCAGCGTGACTCTCCACTTCCTGTTTGCTGTAACTTTTCGGTTCCTCGGAGCAGGACGGGGATCAGCTCGAACAGAAGAAGCTGTGAGTGTTTCACGTTTTTTTCTTAAATTAAAAAGCGGCTTCGGCCTCTTCTGAAGAGCATCGGGAAATGTTGCAAGCTCGTGTCCGGGCTTGTTTTAGGTGAGGCGGGCTGCGCGGCCGGACCCGTCCTGTCCTCCGGTCGCGATTTGACCGTTAGCGGCGCAGAGCCTCCTGTCTGTCAATCTCAACCCTTGTATGAGATTAGCCCGCGAAGACGCAAACCATTCGCTCCGAGTCGGTTCTGAACGCAGCAGACGGCCACGCAGTTACGTAGAAACACGAACACACGTCCGTTACACTTTCTCCGTTTCGGGTTGATAATCGCCGCCTCTCCGGTCTGCTTAGTTAGTGCAGGGGCGGATTTACCATCCGGCAAAGTAGGCGGTTGTCTGGGGGGGTACGCCCCCCCTTCCCCCCCCCCAACATTTTAGGGGCTCCAAGCTAATAAAACAAATATTTCTAAAATAATTTCCATGAGAGTTTGTTCTCTCAAGGTGGATGGAGTGCTCCTGCCCCGAGTGGAAGTGTCTTGGCATCTTGTTGTGCAGGTGGGAGGGAAGATCATGCGGTCGCTGTACCGGTCCGTTGTGGTGAAGAGACAGCTGGAGAGTGGAGTACATGGATCATTTCCATGGCTATGTAGCTCTTTTATTTAAAAAATAATAATAACTTGAATGGCATTAAACTGCTCATGTAAAACGGTTTCATCTCCCCCCTAACTCTCCAGCAATGGAATATTCCATCAATCAATTTAGCTAGCAGACACTCTTCCAAAAGATCAAAAACAAAAAGAAAAAGGCTTTAATTACGGGCTGAGAAAAAAGGAAACAGGCAAGGAGACTAGGGTTGGGCGATGTCCCTTAAATTGGCCGTTGACGATGTTTGCTGTCAACCATCGGGATGGACGATGACATCGTCGGGGGGGGGGGGGGGGGGGGGGTATTTTTACATTTTTCGTTCTTATATAACTGCTATTCGTTTTTTTGCTTTTTTCGTTTTATTTCCCAATCCGCGATGATCCAGTATAAACTGAGGGAAGTGACTTTAACAAAAAAAGTAACAAACAAAATAGAAAGAAGCAGTCCGCTCCCGCACTTCCGGGGGAGTGCGGACTTACAGCTTTGTGTTTGATGGGAGGGGGGGGGGGTACATGAGCGATATGTGTGGGAGATTTAAGGCTGCGATCCGTCCCGCAGCTCTAGGGGTACAAGCAACCGAACTCAGAACCGGGTCTAAAAGTGTGTGTCTGTGCACAGCTCGGATCGTCAGCACACACAGCGGTTTGAGCTTCAAAGCAGAAATGTCACTCAGTCCTTAGAAAACATTCAAACAATCACGCCGATTTGTGTTTCCAGTCGTGTCCCGACTAAATAAAGGCTGATGTTATTCTTACATGTTTACGTGCAGCCAGCAAGCAGCACCACCCAAAGCTAATGTTGTTAGCCCGTGTTAGCATACTGCTAATCCTGGCTTCGTTCAGAAAAAGCACTGACCACACGGATTAAAATTCAAATGATGAGCGAACAGGTGTTTCATAATAACCGTAACATTATTAAAAGCACGTTTAGAAGATCATCTCGTATTTTACCGAGCTGACATGTCAATGTATATAGCCGCTCGGCGCTGTTTAACAATGTTTTGTATTGAATTGTTACATACAATAAAGTTTGAAGAAAAAAAGCCGCTCGGCGGAGTTTATATCCTTCCGTTTTTCAAACCCTACTGCGCATGTGCGAATGATTTATTCCGACCGAAATTGTGACCTTAGTGAACGTTTTTATAATCTAAAAACATTTTTCTGGGCCCATGTACACGGTTGGAT
The DNA here is from genome assembly GCF_053564925.1 of Oryzias latipes. Lineage (NCBI taxonomy): Eukaryota > Metazoa > Chordata > Actinopteri > Beloniformes > Adrianichthyidae > Oryzias > Oryzias latipes. The sequence goes on from NC_136258.1 coordinate 26,323,688, forward strand.
TCTAATCCGACCATTGATCCCATCAAGATATTTTGTACATGTAACCGCGGCTTATGGTGTCGACGCCCAACGTGGCGGGGGCGTGGCATCACGATGGTGGTCTCTCCATCGGGATGTCAGTCACCCATCACGATGGACGATGATATCGTCCATCGGCACAACCCTAAAGGAGACAGCAGGAAATTTGTTGCCACACTTCCAAAAAGTGCAGGAAGAGAAAATATTTAAAGGAAGATCCAAGGATACAGCCAGGAATGAGAAGAAAGAGAGGAAAGGCAAAGGGAGGGGCAGAAAATGGACATTTTAAGACCATTTCTGAATTTGATGCCGCTCCATAGAGAACTGTTTTCATCCAACATTTATTTACTTTTGTTTCTTTCTCTTTCTTTAGTAAAATCTTACAAATTGAAGAAAAGATAGAAGACCTTGATTTGTTCCGACCAGAAAGTGAGAGGTTGACAAATTAGTCCATCAAATAAATAAAATAATACATGTTTTTTAAACATTATAATATTATTTCAGCTTTTAAGTACTTATCAGAACATTTGGATTCTTGACATTGATGGTGTCTAAAAGTGGACCTGTGAAAAAGTGATTCCAACAGACGTTTTACCCTTTGAATAAAAATTAAATGATTAATACGGCCACCACAGAGTGCTCGATGTTGTTTTTCTGTTCACCGTACCTAAACCCACCCTGCTGAGACCATTGAGTTTATAGATTTAGTCGCTTTTAAGAAGCATTTCTAAGTAAGAATGTATGCTCTCTTCTATTTACCTATTTAGTATCTGACTTTTTAAAGGGCTTGAATGAAATAAATGTAGGAAAATCTGAACTATTTAAGGTCCAAGTTGACCTTTTTCAAGGATCAGTCAGAAGGAATAAGAAAAAAAAGTAAATAAATCCCAGAGAGACCTTAAAGGAGGTTTCTGTGCAGCATCAGAAGCTTTGGAACAGCAGATGTTGGCACTGAAGAATGTTGTGGTGGGTAAAGTGAGTCACTGGGAAGCTGGCTCATTCTCTCTGCATTTTATGGCCCCTTCTTGGAAAAGAAGTGGCGCCCGTCTGCCTTCTATTTGACGGCAGAACTCAGGGTGAACAATTTTTCAGGTGTGCAGCAGCAAATCCTGACCTAAAGCAAAACTGCCTTTGTTTTTAAAGCTGGTAGGAACTTCTGGAATTTGTGAATAATATGAAAACCGATGATTTGAGTTTGTCTCTGGAGGAAAAAAACCTGGTCATGTGCAGCTCTTATGCTCATCTGATTACAGTGGCCCTGAAGTGCAAATCACATCAACAAATCATCTTTTGATCCAATTTAAAAGTGTTCTAGATGGTCTATAAAGTATATTATGCCACTTTTTTTAATAAACCTGTCGTTTTTTGGGCCACAGTTTCTGCAGAGCGGCAGTGGTTCATTAGAAATTCACCAATTGGGTTGTTGGGACTGTTGGCAGAGAGCAACCCCGCCCCCCTTCCCTTTCCTGTTGCTGAGAGCTCTCTGTTTACATGCTATGCTGCTAGCCTATAGCCCCTTTATATCCCCCAACCTATCATTAGAGGTGCAAAAAAAGAAATAAATGGTGAGCAATATCGAAGCTGTCCAGCCTTAAAGTTTGGAGCTAAATGCCAGCTCGGACGAGGAAAACATGGATCTAATCTACAAATGGACGTGAAGTAGAACAACAAACTAGTGGCCCCGCCTAGTGGGTCTTTTAAAAAAAGATGCCATTATAAAAGCAAAACAAATATTAAAGCATTACATTTTAGAAATCAAACAAAGTTCTAGAAACTAATTTATAAGTACGAAAAACCAAACACAATGACAGATAAATGAAACGTACTAAAAAGGAAACGTTTTGGAAAAACTCAAGGAATTACCAGAATTCCAAATGAAAAATTCAAAAATGGGAAACCAGAAGCGTTGGTATTATGGGACATCAGTGACTGTATGGTGAGGTTTGTTCACCTTTTCAACCAGAACTTATTTGGTATGAAGCGCCTTAAATCAAAAAGATGAATGTCACTGGTGACTCGGACACAGCTGCCTCAAGAGCAGCTAACCTGAACCCACGTTCACCGACTGATCAATCAGCTCTTTACCACAGTTCAGGCAAAACATCCTGGAAACTCAAATGTCATCATCCAATCATTGATGTCCTATAATACCTTCCATTTCCCCTCGTACCTTGGTTCCGAATAGACCAGCCTGAGGTTTTAAAGCTGTCCGGTTCGGTGCTATAAGCAGATGTGAACTCTACTCCTGATCAAGGTAGACTGCAGCCGCAGGATCAGGCCCTGCCATGACTCAGCAGGAACAGCAGCAGTTCAGGGAGAGCCTGGAGGCAGCGCTCTCCTGGATCCAGGATGTTCAGGACAGGCTGAAGGCCAACGACGACACACAGGGGCCCCGTGACGCCCTGAAGGTCCGACTTGACGAAACAAAGGTAAACAGTCTGATAAACAGGAACCAATGCGGCTCTTTAACATTTTATGACCATCAAATTGGAAAATCAGTTTTGACTTAACATCTTATTTTTTCAAATTTTGTCTTCAGTCTAAGAACAGTTCACTTGTTCTCAGTTATTACATGTTTAAATCTTTTGGTTTTGCTCAATTAAATACCTAACATCAAAGTTTTAAAACTTGAAAATGTTTTTTCCCTTAGGTTCAGAAACACAACTACACCCAACACTTAGAGTGAATCCCAGGATCCAACCTGTTCTGTTCTGAAGTCCTACAGTTATGACACAAGTTTTTGTGTAACTGATGTTCTTCCATAACTTAGTGCTTGTCTGTTTTCTAAGCAGTTTTGACGGTTAGTTTTATGCAGGTTCATCTTTTCAGGTTTCTTACACTGTTTAAGATTATGGAACTTCCTGTTAGTAGACTTAAAGATAGCAATGTTGAGTATTCATATGTGTTTCTGCAGTAATACTTTAGGGTTTTTGTATTTATGTGTTTGCTGTCCTGAATAGAAAATCTATCAGTCAAAACATGAAGGCCAGATGAAGCTGGCGGACGCCCAGATGGCAGCGCAGAGTCTTCTGGAGAGTAAAGATGAGGAGTTGCATAGAAGTACCAACGCGAAGCTCAAAGAGCTGAGGAACATGTGGGAGGAGACGGAACAGTCCATCACCCACTGCCACAGGTGAGTCCAGCAGCTCGTCAAGCATGAACGCGGCTGCAGGTTGCTTTGACGTGGTTCGTGGATCTGTTTTTCTTTGCAGCCGCATCGAGTGGGTGTGGCTCCGCTGGAGCGAATACCTGAAGGCCTATGAGGAGTTTGTTCTGTGGCTGGAAAAGCAGCGCTGCAGCCTGGACGTGGATGTGGAGCAGCAGGTGGGAGCCAAGGAGAAGCTGTGGCAGGCGGACCAGCAGAGGGTGCTGTTGAGCGACGTGCGTGGCAAGGCGGCGATGCTGGAGAGGCTGCTGGAGGAGGCGGCGACGCTGCACAGCACCACCCAGGACCCCAGCGTTGATTCACAGACACAGGAGAGTCTGCAGGAGTCCTACAATGACATCAAATACAGAAGTGAGGTGAGGCTGAAGCACTGCTGTGGGTCTCATTAGGTCATGTGACCACAACACAAGATATTAGATTAGATTAGATAAACACTATTCATCACACAATGGGGAAATTCTTTTATCTTCAGCAGCAAAAGAGACATTCAGAAATGCAAACAGAAAAAAAAGTGGCATTCGCAGAGGATAAAGTGACCTTCAGAATAACATTATAGATAAGACAGAGGAACATCTGTAAAAACTCCTTTTTTTTTTACTCAAATAAATTAAATTTAAACCAAAATAAATGTAAAATAAATGAGTGAATGAAAAAACAAAACAGCCGTGGGTCCGTGGAGTGTCACTGTAACACGGTGTTGTACAGTCTGATGGCTGTGGGGAGGAATGACCTGAGGTAGCTCCTTCTTACACTGTGGGGGTAACAGTCTCTGAAGGAGCTGGTCAGCGCCTCTTCAGTTTGGTGCAGGGGGTGGGAGGGGGTATCCATGATGGATGTTGGCTTAAGCAAAACATCCTCCTGTCGGCCACCTCCTCCATGGACTGTAGTGTGCAGCCCAGGACAGAGCCGGCCTTCCTAACCAGTTTGTTAAGACATGTGGAATTTGTTCTTTGCATTTTCATTTTTTGAACTCTGATCAAGAAACTCGATCTTTTTTTTGCAGTGATGATCACAATCACATTTGTTTATAAGACTAAAATGGGCAAAAGCTCCATTATAATGAAACTAGTATTAAATATCAGCCATTGTTGGTGCTTTACAGATATTAGATTTTAACGGTTTGTTGGATGTGGACGTTTGGAACAGACTTAAAGGTCACATGACTTTACACACGTGTTGGTGATCACATCAGCTTCTATGTATGAAACACCGGCAAACGTGAAAAAATTAGTCAGCTGTCTTTAATTTTTGATGAAGTTCTTTAAAATGCAAGAGCCTTTATCAAATGATAACCCTGCTTTGCTGACTGAATATCATAATAGTTTTCTATTGTTAAAAAAAGGAGTTTCTATTTTCATTTATTTAATTGCTGATTGTACTTTTATGACACAGGATTATGGACTTTTAAAACACTTCAACATTACCATTATAAATGGGGGGGGAATTGATATTTTTTTCAAAAGCAGCAAGTATACCAGAAAGTGGACTGTGCAGCAGTCTGGCTGGAAGTGTAAATGGAACTTGAAAACGTAAATTTTTAAAAAATTTCTTTGTTCACAGTAGCTGTTAGCGTAAACCAGTAACGGTTTACATGAGTCATTTTTTGATTTTATTTGCATGTCACCCTTTTTCCTTGTCAATTATTGATTTAAAAAGAAAAAAAATTTTTTTGATTCTTTCATTTTACTAGAATCAGTACCAGAAACTCACACTAAGGCAGGGGTTGGGAACCTTTTTGGCAGAGAGAGCATGACATATTTTTAAATCTAATTCCGTGAGAGCCATACAATATTACAGCGTCCCTTTCCCTCACTGAGGCACGGAGACTTAACCTCTTTTAAGGTTCTTTATTCTGGTTACTGTAGGCCGTAACCGACACCATACAACTTGTTCAGCAACTCCTCAATCTCTCCCGCCGAGAGCTTCTCCCAACTTTTATTCCACCGCTCCCGCAACACCCCTCCTATTTCCCTTATTCGGCCCATAGCTGAACCCCATTGGTCCAAACTCCCCAAGGACAGGCTAAGTGACAGAACTGAAGTCCAATCAGCATCTCTGCTTGGTGCGTTCAATGAACTCCGGAACTTATAACGCCACCCAACTGCCACCCAGTTCAACTCAGTCCGCCACAACAACGGTCCCTAACCTTAAATGCACCACGGACCGGTTTGATGTCTGGCATAATTCTGACGAAACGGCATATTATATGAGGCGACCAAACACTGTAGAAACGCTGCAATAGAGGCAGAGACACATGATAAGACGTACTCTGCGCTATGATTTTAACACTCAAAGCATTGTAGATTGCACAGGTGTCATCATCCCCTTCCCTTGCCACACTCATGGTGCTAAAAAGAAGTAAACACAACAGGAAGAAATAACTAAGGGTGAAACAACATAACTGCCAGATGAAAGGACATGGTGGCAAAAAGAAACACCCATGCTCAACCCTATCTTGACCAAAGCAGGCAAAGGGGATTGATTCTGATTGAAGTCTCTGGTGTCAGTCAGGCCGGCAATCCACAATACCTGTGGTGGTCTCCGAAAGGAAGAGATGCTGTCTAGCCCAAGAAGGAGTGCTACAAGCTAAAAGCCCAGACTGTTGCCAAATTGTGGAAACAAAGGAGAAAGTGTGTGGATTTGTGTTCCTCTATGTGACAGTGAAAGTGCTTTACAGTCCAATCAGAACTTGTGTACATGAGGGTCTGTGTTTTGGTGTTTTAGGAGCGCCTGGCCCTACTTCAGAGGATCAGTGATGAACATTACGAGTACCAAGACAACGTTGACAAGTTTCAGGCCTTCCTGTTGTCCAAAACCAAACAGCTGACTCAGTTGATGATCCAGGACGAGCCGAAAGAGGGAAAACACAAAGCATTTAAGGTGAGACTCACTAAAAACAATATGTTCATTCAAACCAGAACAGCATTAATGCATGTTATCTTTTGTTTTAGGCTTTGGATGATAGCGTGGCCTGTAAAGAGAAGACTTTGAAGTGTATTGAAGTCATTGCTGATGGAGTTAAGGCTAACACGTCTCCTGCAGGGGCGGAGGCGGTGCAAGAGGAGGCTGAGGAGTTGAGACTAGGCTGGCAGCGGTTGAGGCAGGAGCTGTCTGAAGCAGGGGAAGCCCTTGGCTACAGCCTAGACACCCCCATTCTGGACCCCCACAGCCCAGACTCCCACAGCTCCCGCTCCCACAGCCAGGACTCCCACAGCCAGGACTCCCACAGCCTGGACTCCCACAGGCTGGACTCCCACAGGCTGGACTCCCACAGCCTGGACTCTCACAGCCTTGGCTCCCACAGCCTGGGGTCCCACAGCCTGGGGTCCCACAGCCTGGACTCCCACAGCCTGGACTCCCACAGCCTGGGCTCCCACAGCCAGGGCTCCCACAGCCAAGGCTCCCACAGCCTGGACACCACCAGGCAGGGCTCCCACAGCCTGGGCTCCCACAGCCAAGGCTCCCACAGCCCGGGCTCCCACAGCCAGGGCTCCCACAGCCAAGGCTCCCACAGCCAGGGCTCCCACAGCCAGGGCTCCCACAGCCAGGGCTCCCACAGCCAAGGCTCCCACAGCCAGGGCTCCCACAGCCAGGGCTCCCACAGCCAAGGCTCCCACAGCCTGGACACCACCAGGCAGGGCTCCCACAGCCAGGGCTCCCACAGCCAAGGCTCCCACAGCCAGGGCTCCCACAGCCAGGGCTACCACAGCCAGGGCTCCCACAGCCAGGGCTCCCACAGCCAGGGCTCCCACAGCCAAGGCTCCCACAGCCCGGGCTCCCACAGCCAGGGCTCCCACAGCCAGGGCTCCCACAGCCAGGGCTCCCACAGCCAAGGCTCCCACAGCCCGGGCTCCCCCAACCTGGGCTCCCACAGCCTGGACTTCCACAGCCAGGGCTCCCACAGCCTGGGCTCCCACAGCCTGGACACCCCCAACCTGGGCTCCCCCAACATGGGCTCCCACAGCCCAGATTCCCACAGCTCCCGCTCCCACAACCTGGGCTCCCACAGCCAGGGCTCCCACAGCCAGGGCTCCCACAGCCTGGGCTTCCACAGCCAGGGCTTCCACAGTCTGGACACCCCAAACCTGGGCTCCCACAGCCAGGTCTCCCACAGCCTGTACTTCCACAGCGAGGGCTCCCACAGCCTGAGCTCCCACAGCCTGGACACCACCAACCTGGGCTCCCCCAACATGGGCTCCCACAGCCCAGATTCCCACAGCCAGGGCTCCCACAGCCTGGACTCCCCCAACCTGTACTCCCACAGCCTGGACTCCTCCAACTTGGGCTCCCACAGCCAGGGCTCCCACAGCCTAGAGTCCTCCAACCTTGACTCCCACATCCTGGGCTCCCATAACTCGCAATCCCAAAGCCAGGACTCCCTAAACGAGTACACAGACCGGAGCCAGCAACTGCAACGGGATATTGGATTCCTCAGGGAGCTGCTGAAGGGCCTGGACGACGAGCTGGACCACCCTCAGACTTACTCATACAACATTGAGGAGCAGATAGTGGGCAGGTGGAGGAACTTCACGGTTGGTTTTGTTCCCATGACATCTTTGCACTTAAGTTTGTTCAACAGAATCTGTATTTGAGATTGTTGCAATTCCTAATCTGACCACTGGATGTCATTGTTAGTCCATTTTCAAAAATTATTTGCTTTTGATCCAATAGAAAAAAAACATTCAAGACAAGACAGTAGTGAATATGTATATATATATATATATATATATATATATATATATATATATATATATATATATATATATATATATATATATATATATATCTTTTGTGAGTGCAGGATACAAGGACCAAACTGGAAGAGCAGGAATCTCAGGTGGAGAACCTCAAATCTCAGCTTAATGAGCTCTTCAAGTTCCCAGTGGACTCTCGCTTCCTCTCTGAAAAAGTGCTGGCCTTGGACGTTGAACTTCAGAGGTATGAGGAATAGAGAGCGAAGCACACAAACCAGCAGACACTTGGCAAAACGCGCAAAAACCTCAAGCGCTTTTCAAGTCTTGACAAGGGCAAAATGAACTTATCTTACAGAAAATAATTATATAGCATCAAAACTAAAATATGATCAAGAGAATGACAGATTTTACAACACAAACATATTTTAAGGCACTTGATGCACAGGGCACTGATACAGATGAGCTGATAAATAGGAAACAGGAAACATAGGAAGCATCCATCTTTGCAAAAGTTTGGATGTTGTTTGTTTTTGTGGGCAAAACGCAGACACACCGCCGAGGTCGACTTTAGGATAACGTCGTGAAATGACGACATCGAGTCTTACTTCTACGTTGGAAAAGAGCTCAGAAAAAAAAACAAATATTAATTGATTAAAAAAAAAAAATTCTTTTGTGTGCCAAAGGTGATATGTTATCAAAAACATGGATATTGTTTATCATAAAAGGCTTAAGAATAGCATTGTATAGGCTTTTAAACTTCTGAGCACTAGTGTGAATAAAACTGCATTTATAAAGTTGTTTTTAACATTTTTGATCATTAAAATAGTTTGTTGGGTTATTGAAAGTTTACTGTATACTGCTGTTTAATTCCAAACCATCACTGACTAACTTAGCTGATAGAAACTTTAATATTTTAGGTTTTCAAACTCATTTAAAACTTTTGACTAAACGTGACTCCTTGCTGTTGGTTTGGTTGCAGTCTCACATACTGGACTTCAATTGGCTCTAACCTAATTTAGCTCAATGTAAACACTTTGTTTCAGTGCAAAAACACAGTGATAACCTCCATGCTGTAAATACTCTTAAGAACGTTTCTTGTGTTTCTGTGTGGCAGTGTAAAGTCCAGAGCAACCCGGCTGTGTTCGGAGTCTGAGTCCAGGGCGAGGAGCCTCCTGCAGGAACCGCTGCAGGAATATGCCAACTGGAGCCGCGACGCTTCTGAGGCTTTGGAGACATCTGCAGGCATCAGCGACTTCTCACAGGTCGCAGAGCCTGTCAGAAGGATGGAGGTAACACTTATGCACACAAATTTCTTTTATCAAGTTCTCCCAAACAGAAATCAACCGAAATCCTTCTAAAATCTTAGTTTGTCTGACACCACCTCTTATCTGTATCTGTAGCTTTTGCTGAGGGATAGTAATGATCTACATGACCGTCTCTGTAAGCTGGAGCAGAAGGACAACCTGCTCGAGTCCTTGTTTGAACCGGACAAAGCCAGCGACTTGCTGGTGGAGCTGAGCGACGCCATCCGACGGCAGGAGCTGCTGAACGACCAGCTGCTCCAGGAGAAGGACCGGCTGCAGGTGCGACTGCATCTCATGCATCTTCATCTTTTTTCACTTCCAGGACTGAAGGATATAATCCAGCTTTTTTGAGTTTAAGTTTAAATATTATTTGTTTGGTAAAAAAAGAAAAATGTCAGCACAACCTCCCCCATGTAGCACTTTTGTCATCTTCCCATGTTGTAGTAACACACTAGACAAAATAAAAGTACAATAACCAAAAATTCCTGCAGAGAAAAAAGGTTACATTTTGCAGTGAAAACCCCAGAAATGTTCAACAAAAAATTTTTACAACGTAGAGTAAAAGTTTTAGGTGTAACTTTAAAAAAAAAAAATCTGTTTTCAACAAACTAACGAACATGTTTTTGAATGAAAATGCAAGAAACAATTCCAGGCGATAATCACAGATTTCTTTGTGCCACATGTATAAACAGTTCCTGTTCAGTACAATAGGGGCAGATCACAGGCTTCACACTGTTATCATGTGTCCTCTCTGATATTGTCTCTGCACTTCAGTCTCCCTTCTATGCAGTAGCCCAAAAAGTTTTGCTTGTTTGGATCCACTGCTGTCCATTTGACAATTCTTTTTTTTTTTTTACTTGCTAGATTTTCACGAGTTTTTTCACAAATATTCTCTATTTTGTTAATGACAAAGCATAAAAGAAAAACCTCCCAGCTGGAGGTGTGTCTCTGCTCCTCTGTATTTCCAGGGGAACTGCTCCCCTCCAGCAATGGCGGCGAGGGGGACTTTAGCGGCGCACCGCAGAGTTTCAGCAATTTGTAGCCAACGCCGGTGCTTGTTGAGCTTGAAAAAAATCCCGGCAGGACTCCCACAGGCGTCACTCCATTCCAAAATTAACACATAAAAATATAAGCTTCCAAGGAGAAAACAATTTTTCTTTTAAAGTCATGAAAAAATGTAATTTTGTCTTATTTAAAAATTTATAGTTCAAATGCAGGGTTGTGTTGGGAAGGGCATCCGGCGTAAAAATCTGTCAAACCAAATCAGTGAAAGTTGATTCACTGTGGCGACCCCTGATGAAAGGTGATCAAGAACTTCCAGCAATTTCTTCCATGTAGGAAGTAAAAATGATGTATTTTTTCTCTTAAAGGGTTTAATTTTGGAAACCAAAGACTTTGATGTTGCATATAAGCAGCTTGATGCCAAGATGGCCGCTTTCAGGAAGCGTCTTGAGGCAGCCGAAGTCCCGCAGGACGACATCTTTGCCCTTCAGAGCCAGTCGCTGGAGATACATGTGAGTTCTTTACATCAGACTGTCTCTGAAGGCTTCGCACCGCTTCCTCAGGCATCAGTCCAGTGATCGGACCTCTTGAGACGAGCGCCTCCATCTCAGCTGTTTCGATTTGGTTTATGCAACATTCGTTTACACCAAAAGAAGTGATAAAACAGTTAAAACCTTAATTTAACTTTATTAGATGGGCTATTTTTTTGAACTCTTACATATTTTCTAGTTTTTTTCTTCTTTAACTCTTTACAAACAATATTTACTTTTTTAGTTCTCAAAGATTTATGAATTAAAGACAAAAGACAAAGCTAAAAATCTGTTTTTTAATCATTTATTTCCCTGTTTATTGTTCACCTTTTAGTTTTTATTAAGTTTATCAAGTATTTATCAGGTATTATGCAGTTTTGTCACCTCAGTTTCCAGATTGTTGGTTACATAATGAGAATAAATGTCAGATCTAAATTTAGAAAATATTTTAATGCTGATCTTATACCTTTATTTGATAACAGTTTTGAGGGAAAGGTTTATTTTTATTCCTGCATAGTTGTGAAAAAGGATTTTTCACTACAAAGATGAGGCTTTGCCCCTAAAGCATACTGGAGACGCACCGAATGGCCTTCATGATGTGGAGCTTTGGTCCAAACAACATTCGTCTGTGAAGCAGAAGAGGTTTCTGTGTGGGTCAAAGGTCAGCTGATGTGGGTTTAGCCGTGCTCACTCGTTGGTTTCTGTTTGCATTCAGGCTCTTCAGACGGACATGAAGGACTTTATGGCTTACTTGACGGCTCTGGGGACGCTGGTTTCCACCAGTGAGGAAAACAAGAACCGGTTGGATGGGCTGGTGGATGACTGGCGTGAGCTGCGGGGGCTTTCTGAGGTTAGTAGAGTCTAGCCTCATCTGCTCCGGTTCTTAAGGTGCACCCAAAGGTCAACATGTTTCTGCTTACAGGTGACGCGACTTGAAAAAACTCGCACCATGTCAAACCACAAGGATTCCCTCCGTCTAAAACTTGGAAAAGATTTTTTTAACAAGACCAAGGTGGGAGGAGTTTCAAATCATTTGACATGTCAAATTTGAGAACAAAGCTTGATGGATTAGCTGCTGGTTCATGCTCAAGGGCATTCAAGGATGGTAGTAAAAGGGTTGTATGAGTATATGCCATTTACCATAAATGCAGGTTCAAATCCGCAGCAGAAACAACAGACTTTAAAAAGCTGCTGTTTTCAACATTTCCAGCAGGTGGCAGCACAAATGGAAATACTTCCTTTCTGCTTATTGACTACTCCCTTCTGGTTCCCTTTAGCCTTTTCCTCTGCATCCTCCTCACTCACACCAACCTCCCTAATGTCGTCCTTCATTAAATCCATGAAGATGACTTCATTTTGTCATCTGTCAATCATTCGTCTGGGAACACACAACACTCTTTGATCATATCCGTGTTCAACAATCCACTCAAACCTCTCATTAAATATTTATGTGCAGAAATATTTCATTCTCTCATGAAAAGTTTGAGGTTTTTTGCATTTTCTTAGTGCTCACACAACATTAACACAACAGCAAATAATGCATTTGCAGTTTTCAGGTTCAATAACAAAAAGAAATGGTGCCAACGGTGCCCAACTTTTACATACATGTTTTATTATTTATATACTTTATTATTGTTGCAGAGTAGCCGGTTTACAGTTTGCTAAAGTTATCAAGGTGCTTCTTTAAAGATTTCTATCACCAGCAAAATACTCTGTTCTGCTCTCTAGTATTTATTTGATGCTAATCATCAACGTTTAACCACATATGGTTCATATCGGCCTCATTATGATCACATTAATGTGTATTTGTTTGTCAGCATGGTAGGTGTAATTCCTGGTTGCCAAGGAAATCTTTTAGCATATTCTTTGTAGTAGAAGCTCAAATTCTGCTCATACTTATAAGTACGAGATGTGGAAAATACTCTCAGCTTCATGAAGGCAACCAGTAACTTTTGAGAACGTGTGCAGATTTGTCCCAAAATAACTTTATCTTAAATTTGATTCTCAGAAACCATGGTGGAATCTTGAACCCAGATCTTTCCTGGTGAGTTATTTCAGTCTTCATCATCTGAGGAGGGTGGGAGGATGAGGAAGAGGAGCTGGCCTTGGTTCTGCGTTTGTGGACCCGCTCAGTTGTTGTGTGTGTGTGCGTGTGTTCAGAAGCCTAGGCTGCTGGCGCGGGTGTGCCGCGTGGCTCTCCTGCTGTGGTTCCTCCTCCTCGCCCTGCTGCTCCTCGCATCCTTCCTGTTGCCCTTCGTGGATGAAAGCAACAGTTGCTCCTTCACCAACAACTTTGCCCGCTCTTTCAACATCATGCTGCGCTACCACGGGCCGCCGCCCACATGAGGAGAGGCAGAGCCCACGCAGGCGCTGGTGTCTGAGTTTGCAGGTTCAAACTGCTTTAGGTTTCTCTTTTTTGTTCCAGCAAAACATTGTTTCTGTGTTTAAAGAAAAAAACATTTTTTAAAGTTTTTAATGTATAAAAACTGTAAACTCTCAGGCTTTGAACAGTTTAAAGTTTGAAGCAGTCGATTGGTTTTTGCTTCATCCTGCGCCCTTTCAAATTAAAATACCTTCAGAATTAGAAAAATATTTTTTTTTTTGGGAAAACGTATTACTACATAACTGTAAGATCTATTTCAGATGGACTTTATATTTTTACAATTTTGACTTCCATTTCTTCATCCAGGCACAGACTTTATTTGAATTGTTTTGTTTTGGTTTGAGAATTTTGTAGCTTTAACGGTTTTCTGTTTGAGGTTCAGTTTATCAAGTGGTTTTCTTTTTAAAAATAAGTTTTTAACCAAAAAACGCAAAATTGTTCATTGCCTTGTGAAACTTTGTGAAACAGGAACTTCTTAAAAAGTTTTTTGAATAAAGTGAGAACATTTTGTTATAAAAGTGTTACAGGTTTTGTGCCAAGACGACTCTTGGCTGAATTGAGAAATCTACCCGTTCGTCTGTGTCCATCATCACTCGTTTGAGGGTAAAATAGGAGCAATTGCAGATATTTATCATTAGAAGAAGCTTTCAGGTCAGTTTGTCGTCATGGCGATGTGCCTTCCTCCCACTCTGAGTGGGAGCCACTGGTCCCCGCTCAGAGCCTGAATCCAGACGCCTCTGACGACAGCAAGGACTCGTTGCCGTGGTTACGGTTTGAAGACTTCGCTGATGTTCTCGTGCGGCGTGCAGGATCTTTCCGGTGTGGCCGAGTTCCCTCTGCGTGTTCTGGACATTCTCTCTGGAGCCAGGCTCTCATGGGAACCACAGACCAGAGGGACTTTTCTGAAGTCCTGGTTAGCAGTCAGCGCGGTTTGCACTGATACAATCAGCAAACTTGTTTCTTGATCAGGGCTAACCAGTTTATTGAATTTGAGACCTGACTGTAAAAGGAAGCGCTGCTCTTCCTGTCAGTTTCTAGAGTGACGTCTATCTACATGAGTTTTTGGATGATCAGATGGCTGCAGTCCAAACTTTAAGATTGCAAACTGGTGGAAATATATTTTATTCACAGAGTGCTGCAAATAATTGTCAACCATCTTCTCAGATGTCAACAAAAGTCAGGACAGACGCCATGTTGGAGTGTCTGCTCAGTTCACAAAGACAGAAAAAACCAAAGCAACAATGTTCTCTATATATGTTTTTATTTCTTTTTTTATCATGTCAACCACACACAACACACTCTTTGCCCATGAGTACAAAGACAAATAAGATGTGCAAGAAGACATGATAAACCCGTCCAGAAAACAAGAACATAAAGTCACACAAAGGAGAAAAAAAGAATACAGTAGGTATTCAGTTTAGTGTCAGCACAAATGCTCTCAATAGTAATAATTATAAAATATAACTGAAAAAGTTCTGATGAAGTCGACAAGTCGGATAATCAAGGGAGACATAAATTAATGCAACTTTCTGCCATTGTGACCTACAGGGATTGTCTGAGATCCAGTTGATAAGATGTTTTCTAGCACCGACAGTAAGCATTCTGTGGAGTTTTCTATAGCATATCCCAATAGTAAGAACAGAGGATTACTGTTGAGATCAGGAGACAAAAGTTGTTCCACTCCCTGACCAACGTTGTTGGGAAACAACAATAAACGCAGGATGTTTGGAGGACTTCGTGAGCAGAAATACAGAACAGTAGGTTTGGAAACTCTGAAATCTAACCACCTCTTTTTAAAAAGAATTACTGAACGAGGATATTCAGCTTTTACCACTAATTTGTTTAGATCATGTCAATCAGAACGATCCAGATCTACCATCAACTCAGACAAAAAAGACATTTTGTTGTGCGTCAACTCAAAGTTGTGTAACTACCCAGATACAGCAAAGCAGAGAAATACATCCACCACTTATCCTCGCTCTAATGTACTCGTCATTGTAAAGTCTGGACTTGAACACAACTGATGATCAAATTATACTTGAACTATATTTATAGTGACATTATTGAAGATCCGCTGGAGTTTAGCCAGTTTTTACTCAATTGGTGTTTTTGGTGCTCTTTTTTTTTTTTTTTTTACACCAAATACTGTAAAAGCACCTAAAGTCAGTTTTCTGTTCGTTGTTGATGAAATGATCGTCATTTCTGTGCGTGGAGACACTAGTTTGAGGCTGTTTTTTTTTAATTATCCTTAAAACATGTATTCAAAGACAAGATTGTTCTGGTAAAGTTTTTCCTTTTCATGCATGTTATTTAATTTAAAGCTCAGAGAGCTGTTCTGAGGCTTTAACTGTGTTAACTGGATCATTATGACCTATAAAATGTACTCAATTACTGACCTCTAGTGGAAAGTTGCTGCCTGACCAACATCTAGCACATGATTTAGAAATGTTGAAAAATGTCCCCAGTAGTAGCTCTGCTGATTTTTCTATTGTCTCTGTTTGAACCAAATAGTCCCGCCCACCCAGTTAGCATGTTCAGTAAGGAATTTGTTTCTTCGTTTGTTCCTTTTGTCTTTTGTATTCGTGATCCTTTTGAGTTCATGTTTTACTTCGAAGCCCATCGAGACGACTGTTGTTGTGATTTTGGGCTATACAAATAAAATTGAAATTGAAATTGAAATTCCGTTTATTTTTAATACATTTTAAAAGAAATAACAGGCTAATCTTTGGCAGACAGCAGCGTCACTCGGTTATAACAGTCATAAAAGAGCTAAAGTGTACCATTCCAGACCCAACCGTTCTGACCCAGAGTCTATTATTTTGCTTTCTAGAAACGTAATCTTAACGCTTTTATGACCCGGGGGGGGGGGGGGCACACAGGGCTGCTGGGAAATGCATCCATCTTTAAGTCCAAAGATGGATGCATCAATCCATCCATTTGAGTTCAGGTCTTTAACAGAAACACAGCTGAACACCAACACGTCATCAATAGATTGAAGTAAGTTTATTTTATTTTTACAATCAAAATATTATAACTAGATTTGATTTGTATATTTTTGTCTTTTCTTTACTTTTTCTGTTTTTATAGCTTGAAATCGACAACAGTTAAAAATGTGAATAATATCGTTTGTTTTTTTAAATGTCACTGTATTTTAAAAGGTACAGATCCACTGTAAAAGTTAATTTAGTTTATCAAAAAATAAGTTCAATTCCAGATCATCTTTTATTTTATATTTGTTTGGAGTTTAGGCTTCTGTTTATTTGTTTATATCTTCATGTTGGGGGTCATGTTTACCTTTTTTGAATTTGAAAAACATATTTTATTTGGGCGAACATTTTAGTTTCACTTAACCTGTTTCTTTTGTTATTGAACCGTCTACACAGCAACCTGAGTGCTTTGTTGCAAATGTTAATATGTGTTAGAATTCTGGATCAGGTGGTGAATGATCCCATTGGTTGGTATCAGTGAAGGTTCTCATCTATCCTGGTGGCATCTTGTCGTGACATCTGGACTTTAAATCATCTTCACCGTTCTCATCCAAGTGGCTTCATCAGTTGGATGAGCAATAAAAGTTTCTAGGAAGAAGATTTAAAGTCCAGATGCCGTGACTCAACTTTAAGACACATCGGTTGTTAGAAAACTATCAATTAGTTGAGTCCTGACAAACTGAAATGAATGGAGAAAGCTTCAAGTGAAGCTTAACCAACTAGAAACATTTGAGTTTCTGCTAAATCTGCTATTCTGCTTGTTTTAGATTTTATTTAAATAATGAATTATATGACTTTTCAGCTGAAAATGTGGAATTTTCTTCTTTTAAGTCTCCCTCCAATCATTTTTTGATCTTTTCAAAGCCATTCCCAGTGGTGTTATTACTATGATTATGCAGTTTTTGGCCAAAATCCCAAAACCTTTGTTGTTTTCTAGGACGTTGTTTCTGCCGAGCGACCGGAGTTCAGTAGAATTTCACCTCTGAATTGCGGGCGCGACCGTTGGTGCAGAGCAACCCCATTCCCCTTCCTGCTACTGAGAGCTCTCTGTTTACATGCTGTCCTGTTAGCTTACAGCCCTTCACATCCTCAGCCTAACATTACCGATCCAACATAAATGACGAGCAATATTGGAGCAGTCCAGCCGTACAGGTTTGATCCAGATACAAGATGAGACGAGGAAAACAGAAAGAAGTTGGTGGATCAGTTTGTCTATAAGTGGATGCATCAGAATGGAGCGGAGCAGGGAGTTTGTGGAACGCTCCGCACATTGTCTACGTCACAAACAAGCTTTTTTTTAAACATAATTTTTTCATCTGCTCCGGATTTACAAAAATTTGGAAAAAGAAACATTCAAATGCAATTTTGATGTTAATTTTCCTCATCCAGCCGTACACTTATGTTATTCTTTTATAACATGAATCAATGTGGTTCAGTTTATGAATCTCTTCCATTTTCCTTGCTGCAGTAAGTGTGTGTAAGCCTTCCCGTCTCGTGCAGCTCTCCTCACTGTTGTGTACTGATGCTCTGGTGTTCTGGTGTAAGTCTGTGTTTTGACAGCCGGGCCCGCCGAGCTGTTCCTCAATCTGGAGCGTTGGCAGTGCCAGGAGAACGCTGCGTTCTGTTCACCACCAAGACCTGTGAACCGCTTCATCTTCATGAAGTTGAAGCTTCTTTTCTCAACACGGGAAACCTTCAGGTTCCTCATGGCATGAACTCGTGTCCAGCAGATGATGCAGGAATGCAGGAAGTTGTCCTGTGTTGACAGAACTGCAGCAGATAAGCAGGAAGGAGCCTGTTCTTCTGCTTTCTTTATGTTTACTCTGTAAGAATGCAGCTCTGTGTGAAGAATGCATGAGTGAACCAACAAGAGATGTTTCTGCTTGTTCCTGGGCCCCGGACAGTTTTTCAAGCAGGAATTCCTCAAGTACATTTTTTTCGTTTTTTTTTTTTTGCAGCAGCAAATGATGGAGATCATATTGACAGCAAGCCCGGACGCAGACCCAGATAAGTTAAATATAGCCCAGCCTGCCATGTGTCATCTGGATGCTGATTGGCTGTGACTGTCCTGTTAGCCTGTTTCTCAGCCAGCAGAAGCTCCGACCTGCTACCTGCTGGTGAAAGTGCAGATTAAAACGCTCAAAGCCCAGACTCCGGTCAGCTGAGGAAGGCTTGATTCTTCTGTCAGCTTCATCACACTCTAACTCGTCATGACTTCAAATGGGAACGTTTGAAGAAAAGAAACCCTTTCAGTTCTGTTTGTCCCTGTGAAACACAAGAAAGCTTCAGTCTCTAGCAGAAATGCATTCAGCAGGTTTTGTACCTAGACCTGAGATGGTCCAAGGAAGATCTGCACTCAACTTCTCATCATGTTGTCGCCGTTCGGATCATTGTAGAGCCTGAAAACAGGGATTGGTGCAGGGCCTTCATTGACCTGGAGTATCCAGATGTTAAAATGCTCAGAACTCATTGGAATTGATGAATTCTTCTATTTAGTTCTAGTTGTGTGTCATAAAGCCAGTTTTTTCCATAGCTGTTGGTCTTGAGGCACTGCATCCTCCTTCCAGCTCCGTGTTGGTTGGAGGCTTGCCTTGTGGTCGTCTTGGGTCAAACTGGAGGATGGATCATGTTGGGTTGTTGAGTTGGATGTGAAATTTATCAGAAATGTATTCAGAAATCAAAATTCTACCTTGCTGAGTATTTTTAGAAATTAACCAAACATCGCCCACTCTGCAACTCTGGAAAAATACTAGATTTTAATCAAGATTGGTAACTCCTGTTAGAATGTGGCCTTGACAACTTACTCAAATTTGTGTCAAATAATCCATGATTTGTCAATCATGAATTGACAAATTCCTAGGTTACCCAGATTTGATGATCTTATTCGGATAAAACTTTTAGAACAGGAGAAATAGGACAAAATTAATGCAAATGAGTATTTTATACTTTTTATCTCTATCTTTACATATTTTCATTCTGATCTGTCTGACCAACAGTAAAGATTCTTTGTGTTTGTCATGTTTCCGTAGACTTTCCGCTGGAATTCCCTGAAGTCTGAGCGGGATGGCAGTTTGAGGCTGAGAAATGGATGTCAAATCATATTTCTGGCGTGAAGGGGAGGATGAGCTCAGCTGTGGGAAGCAGTTGTGTAACCTCCTCCTCCTCCTCTTCCTCCTGGAGTTGAGTGGGCTCAGGTAATCTGAAGCTGCTGAGAACCTGGCCTAAATTGAGGTATGTGATTGTTTTTGAGGAAAATATTGATTCCATGGTCCCATGGAGTTATTTTTTTTCCCAAAACACTCGGATTGTTTTTCAACCTTGTGCATGTGGATGGCTGAGCCAGCTGGTTGTTTGACAGGTGGCCAAAAAAAAAAAAAAAACATGCATTTATTTCACTGTTCAGCTAATTCCAGCTTTGTGACCTAAATGTTTCTTTTACTTCTCAAACAATTGTGTAAACTTCATAAATCATATGAAGATCCTCCCCATCACCCAGACTCTCCTCCATAGGAGGCACTTTTGATGAGGAGGTGGATGGAGAAACATCAGCATTCATAATAATAATAATATCTATCCGGTCTCACTGTGAACCTTCCTCTTTCCATCCTCCTAACTTCAGTAAACCTCTCTGCAGGTTCACAGCAGATCCTGAACTTGTTTGATTTTTCATCGTGTCAGAAGGTTTCAGGTAAATTTCCAGCTGCAAACCCGATCCGTTTGGTTCTGTTTGAACTCAAAAAATCCTCGTATTAGGAGAAAGGGTCTAAAAACCTTCAAAATAAACTGAAATTACAAATGTAGGGTCTCTGGCCTGCTGATTTCCAGATGATCCTTCCCCAGCCTACTGCTGATCACCTGCCTCTGGTGTGTTCAACCAATCAGAAGCCACAGCATCTGCATGGTTTAAAAAGCAGCAGGACTGCAGCCTTTGAGGTCTGCAGGTTACTTTGGTTTCTTCCCCAACTTTGGGGATTCATCCCATCCTCATGTTGATCTGTTAGATTTTGGAAAATTTGCTGGCGTTGACTTCTCCCAAATTGCTCGCCGCATTTATACGAAGGACAAAGTCATTTCTGAACATTCTATTGAACGGGAGACGTGATTTGAAAAATCCATTATCCAGATATCCTCTTAGATGTGAGTCCTTTTTTGGATTATGTGATTAAAAAATGACAAAGACTGATGCTGCAGCTCTCAGGAAGCAGAAATTCTGATCTGATTGTTCAACTACTGAAACAAATGCAACAAAAACCTGCAACGGAGAAAGAGATATAGGGACGTGGAAAGAAAATGTTTTTCATGTTTATATGGGATGTCAGAAAAGAGTCAGTGCTCAATAACCTTTGACACAGTGGTCTGAGAAGGATAGATAGCCTTCAACAGTTTAAAAGCAACACTTTAAAGAACTTAAAGATGTTTGCTTCTTTGTTCTAACTTATTAGAAACTTTCATTTATCCCCAACTGAGATTCGTTTTCAGCAAGCTTTCAAAAAGTTTTCTTCTGTTTCCTTTATTTTTGCCACAAAGGATATTTATTTATTTGATCTTTAGGATCCCTAAATTGCAAAAAAATAAAAGACGTAATCACACTGAACAGAAAGTCAAAACATTGACTTTAATGGGAACACTTGCTTCAGAATGGAGCATAGCAGGGCTTTTGTGGCCCACCCCATGTATATTCTTATATTTTCTACATCACAAATAAAATCTTTTTCAAATGACATATTTTCATCTGCTCCTGATTCACAATGACATGAACAAAGAGATACCATTAAGCCATTCATTTATCAAATGTAGCTATAAAATACCTGAATTATAGTGATAAATAAGTATTATGATAAAGTGATTTACCTTTCTGTTTATCACAATTCTTTTACTTTTCACTGCAACACAAACGTTCCTTTCAAAATAAAACACACCGTGACGTTTTCTGTCATGACTTTGACTCTGCTATCATACAAACCAATGAATACATCGATGCCTGGTTGAATATTCTTATTCATTCATTTTCCTCTGCATGTTTGTATTTGCTGGAAAAGCGCTGACTGGGCATTCATGGGGGGGGGGGGGGGTCTGAAGTTCATGCTGGGTTTTTTTCTGCAGCTCTGATGTTCTTTGATATGAAAAAGCAGATGTTTGTCTCTGATGGTGTAGAAAACCAGGATTTGATCCATTCAATGCAAATTGTTTGTTTTTCATGGACGCAAAAAAAACAGGCGGCGTGCGTACGTGCACACTTGTGCGTGTGTGGGTAAGGGGAGGGTAGGTGGGCGGGCCTTGGAGGAACTCCATCCCACCTCGGAAACACCAACCAGGTACGGCGGCTCCTTCCTCCTCCTCCTCCTCCTCCTCCCGGAGCTCCATCGCTTCCAGCGAAGCGCTGTGACGGAAAACCCGCAGTGAGCCGCCGCGATGTCGGTCCACTGAGCGGAACCCGCGCGCCGTTCCCGCATGGATCCCCATCTGCCGGCCGGCCCGTGAGCAGCCGCCGCAGCGCGTCCTCCATCTCCGCCCGCGCGCGCGTCCGGGACTCCGCAGCGCTCTCCGGATGGCTAGACACGAGCGGCAGGACTGGTTCGAGCGCGAGGAATTCATCGGACAGATCAGCGACATACGCGTCCAAAACCTGCAAGGTAGGAGCGTCGTGCACGCGTGTTTGGAGACCTAGAGATGCTGCGCGCGCAGAGAGCGCATGCCTGCTGCTTTTGGGAAGTTTTGTGTTGGGGGGTCGAGCGGCAACACTGCGGAGGCATTCAAGCCTCCTTGTCCCGTTCAGGAGTGGGTCAGCCCGTGAAGTTCAGAGCAGAGGCTCGGGTCACGCACACACGGCCACGCGGACTCTGCGTACCAGGTTTAGAACCCACGCGCCTTCAGCGGGTCCCGGACCTGCAGGATCCATGGAAACGAACAAAAACATACGAGCAGGGGCTGATAAACAGAAGCCCGACCACGTGACCAGTTAACTAATTTATAATAGAGCCTTCGCGAGACCAGCAACAGGGGCTTTGAGTGTTCACGAGACCGTAAAGTAACTAAGCTGTAGAGTACTAATACTCCAAAGTACTTCTACTCTGATTTTAAGTAACACAAACCTGACGCAGTAAAAGGGAAAAGTCAGCTTTTATTTTGTAATATTACTTTACAATCTAACTCAATGGCATTGTTGATTACATGCTAAATTAAGTAGGTACTATTAAAGTATTTTTATTTATATAAAGGTATTATTATTAGAGATAGGATTAGTTGGCTGATAATGCAAAGAAATGCAATACTTAAAAAGCACTCAAAAAGTTGTTCTTAATTTTATTTTGTTTCAATTTGGAGTTGTTTTCAAAATAACCCACATTTTCACTTTATAACTAAAGAAGTGGTACTTTTGATATTTGTTGATTTACAATTTCCTCACACTTAGAGAACAAATGCTTTTAGCTACATGTAGATGTACCACTGAAGTATGATTAGTTCAGCTATTAAACAGTGAATGTAAGCTAAAACTACAAAAACGAACCGCACAATGTGTGCAAACTTATTTGACATCTAATAAAAAAATGAAAACAAATCAGTTATCTTTCAAAATGTACCATTAACATATAAAAAATTCTTGCAAAATAAGTCCTGCACTGGAGTTTTTTTGATTTAAAATAATATTTCTTAAATAAGCATGTTTTGAATGGTTTCAGCATTTTGTCTTCAGACATGAATAAAAGTGCAGTTAAGGTGTCAGATATTTCATTTTCAAAAGTAACATTTGTAAAATCACTTAAAATAAAATAATTTTAGTTTTATCATGCTGTACTTTAAATATCTCATTCACAGTAAAAGCTTTGCATTGCCTTTAAAAGACATTTTTTACTTGATTTTCAAAATAAAAGTTGTGCTGATCATCATTGCTCATTTATTCACTAAATTAAAACGTGTCAATTTTTTAAGAAAGGTTTTTGTTTTAAAGTAGCTTTCATTGTGTCAGTGTGATTAAAGAAATGTTATTGCACAATTATTGAGTATTTTTAAAGTACTCATCTGTGTTCCTATCAAAGTTTATTGTGTAAATAATCTATGAGTTATTTTATTTAACATTTTGATAAAACTTCAGTTTCAACTCCAGCTGCTTATCCTAAAGCTGTTTGGTTTCAGAATGTAGAAGCAAGCACTTGAACTTCATTCAAGTAGGAAGTAAAACCATCAACATTCATATTTTGCCTTATAGATGTCTGACTGAGAAACCTGAGCATCACGGGATGGGTGATGGTTTTTATCAACAACTTCTGTTTTCTTGATCGACACTTGTTTTAGTCACAATTCAGGCAGCAACATGTTCAGGTGAGCATGTTTGTGCAGCAGGAGACAGAAGTTAAAGTCTGTCACATGATTGTCTTGGAAGCGTTGGATGGGAGGGGTTTGTGTGTTCGGCCGTGCAAACGGCGCTGCGTCCTGTTTGTGAAGCTCTGTGGATGATCCCTGTGATGAGATGCTGCCTCTTTGCACAAAGAGTGTAGAAACGCTGCCTTACATAACATGACGAGGCGAGTGTGGCAAGCGGAGCCGAGAGCATCACACTTCCCACGCAGCTCTTTCGCAGCCTGCTTCCCACATCGCTGGGCACAGCTCGAATCTCTGCTCAGCTCCACCTGCCTTCGGTTCCCACATGTTCTGTCAGGTGATGAAAAGTCCAAGAACATTTCATCTTCTTTAAAATATTGTTTCCGGTTTATCAGATTAATTCAAATGAGTCCAATTCTTGTTTTATCCATAAATACATGTTGATGGTGTGTTTATTTTTTAGTAGCCCCTTCTTCTGAGTTTCAGTTTATGTAACCATGGCGACAGTAAGACTAAAAGATGAATTCAAAGCTGTTCTGCGATCTTGGCTGGATACCAAAGATAAAAATCCAAGTAAAATAGGAAGTCTCCATCATTTCTGAAGCTTTCCATGAAAACTGCTTTCTGACTTTTCCTACCTTTCTTCTTCTGCACACTTTGTTAGTTCAGGTTTTAAAACATCAGACCTCTAGTTTTGGTAACTTTTGATATTTGTGAGGTTTTTTTGCCACATAAAAAAAAAGAAAAATGTTTCCCATCTGAAAGAACTTTTGTTCTTTAAGAGTTTTTTTTTTACTTTCCTTGAATTTGACCTTTTTACTGTCATTTTAAGATAAACTTTGCTAGTTTATTATTGTCACTTTATGTAGTATTTCTAAGAACTAAGTGATTTTTCACCAATTTTTTTCTAACACATATATGGCAAAATGATTCTAAAAGAAAAGATATTGACAACAATAACAAAAAAAAAGGATTTCTAACCAAGCACTTTGAACATTTGGAAAACAAGTGGGCAAATTCTTTTTCTCTTTATGGTTTTCTTCTACTTTCTTTAAACTATTGATAATTGGGTTTATATTTGTCATACAATGAGATTTTTGGGATACTTCATACAGTTTTGACAGACTTCTGCAGTTTATTATTGAGATAATTTAGCTTTTTATTAAGTTTTAAGATACATTTTTAGTTTGCAATTTTTTGCATGATTCAATGAAGACTAAAAAATATCAGTGCTTTTGTTTTCTTCTAACATTTTTTTTGTATTTTTTATGATGTTGGCGGTCATAGTTTAAGAAAATTAAGCTTCAAATTGCACTTCTTAGTTTCTCTTTGTTCAAATCATTGTGAATCAGGAGCAGATGAAAAAATGCATTTTGAAAAAGAGTTTATTTGTGATGCACAAAATACGTAGGGTGGGCCACAAACTCCCTGCTCTGCTCCATTCTGAAGCAAGCACTTGCAGGCAAAAAGATCCGTGTACCGTATGTTTTGCTTCAGCTTTTAACATTAGATATAAATAGCTAATGCTAAATATTTAACGTCTATTTTTAAATGAAAATTTGCCATTTTTTCCCCCCACAAACATCTGCACAAATTTGAAAATTCCAAAAGGATGTTGCCGTGTTTATAAATGCATCTCTTCAGCTCATATTTGAACCCGTCTTTTCTCCGTTCTCTGTTTTAATGAATGAAGGGCAGAAGAACGCGTCTGTCTGAACTTTGTGTTTCTGTGGGAGTCTGACTCACAGTCGTCCCTTATGTGTTGTTGTTGTGTTTGCTCCCTGAAGCTGCGTGGAGGCGTGAGAAGGCTTTGGACAACTCGAGACATCCGACAGAAATGTGTCATCATAGATCGCCGCAGCTCAGAGGCTGATCTGAGCATGCGCAGAATAGACTGATGGAACATACCTGGAGCAGCCCAGAGTGCGCAGTCCTGTCCCCCCACCCCTCTGCACAAAGTTAAGACCTAAAGAACAAAGTGCGCGAGTTCATTTCCTGTTCAGAAGAAACGCCTACTTGTTGGAAAGGTTACTGTTTGCATGGCGAGATAACGAGTGAGGGAAACGGGGGTAAACTATGTGTTGGCTTGTAGTTCTGCAGGTGGTTCCAATGAAATCCTGGCACACACAAACCTCTGCAAACTTCCTCTTATCAGGATAAAGTATCTGGTTTTATATTAAACCACAACCCAAACCTTAACTTTCAGATAAGTCCAGTCTGTGTTCTACCTTGGACCCAAACTATGACCTAAAAATCACTTTTTATCCAAACTCAGTTAAGCTGCAAGAAATCAAGATGTTCTGCTCTTTTTGTGGCTGTGAGGTTTGAACTCAGAGTGCTCATCTTCACACTGATGGAGATCCAGTGCACTTTTAAGTAACAAGACACTATACAAGGTAGTAGTAGATATGACATGATGCAGGTGATGCATGGAACTGACCTTTCAGGTTGGCTGTCATTCTTTGCAGATGACAGTTGTCCGTCTCTCACCTTCGACTCACTGGAAGATTGCAGAAGCATTCATAAACTCATGAGCCATTTGGGCATGTCAGGTGACTTGGTCATGTGGTCTCTTCTTATCTGTGTGTCAGCTTTGATGCTTCCAGGTCAGTAAGATTGTTCTTGGAGCAGAAAAACAAGCTCACCGTAACCGCTGCCCCCCGCTTCGGCTGGTTTGATCCTCAGGAATGTGGAGGACATTTGATGCTGGCTCACTTCAGCCGGTTTATTGCAAAGCTTTCTTCAGAGCTTCTCTTAAAGGCTGTTGCTCTGATTTGACATGAGGACTCACAAATCCCACAATCTTCAGATTTATGATTAATTTATTTATGCAACCTTTTCTCAACTTCCCCAAATCCTGCATACTGTGTCACGACTGCTGTTCAAAGGATTAGTGCGTGCTCCTTGTGTGCTGCCTGAATGCTAGAAATTAGGTAATCACACTGTCAGAGCGTATTTTATGCTGACATCCTACGGGTGTCCACTTATGTATCATGTGCACACCCCGCCAGTACTCGCACCTTACTAACAACTAGAGTGTGGCGTAAGCTCCCCGTACGACAGAATCACTTGTATGTCATAAGTGTGTGTAACTTATGTTATCCTGACAAATACTTCATGATACATTTACCTCATGCACGACAATAGTACGTACCATTTTGATATTGTCCCTTAAGGTGGCCACACCAGCCTCAAAGGATCTGTAAGACTCTACCCTTCCATTCTACAACCCTCCATGGCCCCAACAGCCTCAAACCCACAGCCCCCGAACAGGTCAAATCCCTGTGACTGCAGCTGAAGATGATCAGGGGAAAAAAATCTAATCAATCTACCCAATGTACACCAGCCAGCACCGTGTCCGAGAGAAATCCGGAATCTTTCAGGACTCAATCTCGAAATTTTTGTTGTAAGCTTAAACAAGGCTGACCGTCTGACTTTTCAGCTGCAGACCAACTAATGATCAATGCAGCGCCTTCCCACGGGGTTGTACTTTGGATGCACAAACACTGAACTCTGAGAGATAAATACCAAAACAAAGACAACACTTTGACCTCCAAAGCGATTCTGGATTTTCTGGAGCCTAGAGAATCAGGTGACATGCAACCTCGGAGACAGCTTGCTGAGCTGACCACATCTGAGGTCATTGACAGAACGGTGAGTGTTCCTCTGTGGTCAATGACCAGCGCTTAGCAATCTTGCTACAGATGAGCCAGTCCTGCAGACTTTAGGGGCTCTAAAGATGAATTGACTTTTGATCAGATGTTGTTTGGTCTAACGAAGGGAGACTAGAGTGCAGGCTGTGTGTGTTTTTATGGATGTTCTAATCATCACTGATGGCATCAAGCTCAGGAATTGAGGAGCAGTTTTGAGGTGAGGAGGGCTTCTGCATCATTCCTCAGAGCATGAAGACCATGAGCATGTGTTCAACATCTGGCTGCCAACCTCATCACGATTATGATGGAACCCAAGCCATCCTCCGGCTGGAACAGCAGATGTTTAAGCTAAAAAAGAAGGGCTGTTGTACAGCGGGAGCTCCTCTGACTTTGAGTCTTGATCAGAAACCATCTGCTTGCCGAAGTCCTAACCCATGTCTCTATCTGCCTCTTTGCATGTGATGTCTTCACCATCTTCTCTTTCGGTCTGAAAACGCAAACCGCTCTATAATTTATTGTATTATATAATTTCTTATAACATTTTGGCTCATCGTAAAGAATCCAGCAATTGTCTTTAATAAAAAGTAAATAGATTCACATCAATCCATACACCCCCTCCATTAACCGTGGAGGTGCACAAGAGGCATGGGGGGGGAGGGTAGTAGAAGCAGAAACAGCCCTTGGGTGAACTCGGATGTTACATAAAGTTGGTGGCTGATGCAGCACTGCGGCGCTCAGGGAAGCCCGTCGCAGCCGTTGCATGAATATTTCAGCAGGGTAGCTCCGCCTGTGTTCTCCTGCAGCTCCTCCTGCAGCAGGAGCAGCAGGAGCAGGAGCAGTCTGCTGTTCCGAACCTTCAGAGTTCCCTTCTTTCGTACCTTTGATCTCCTGCGTCTGTGTTCGTCACCGATTTGGGTTTTGTGTGGGAGAGAGTCGACTTCAAGGCTGTAATTGGCACCCAGGAGAGCGGATCTGCACCCTCAGTTTAAGGAGGAGGAAGACGTTCTCTTTTCTCCTCAGTTTGTCCACATGCTGGTCAGGAGGGAGAAGGAGGAGGAAGAGGAGGAGGCCTGTAATCACATGTGGCTGAGTCGGGCTGTAATGACCTGCAGGCTGAAATCAGAGCTCAGGATTCAAGATTGCAAAGTCAAAATACTGAAAGGTTTAACTGACAGAAACTGTTGAATCATCCATTGTTGGAGCCACACTGTTTGGCATCACAGGAACCAGTTGGTTTGGTTTTTACATGAACTTGACATTGTTTGTGAGCTATTAATATAAATGTTATTTTTATTGTAACATTTTTACCCGGAATAATTGGTCGGCCATCTATAGGTAAAGACCAACTCCGATCACTTTTTGATCTATTTTCAAAGGGTTCCAAGTGGTCTTTTAATTATAAATATGCTGTTGTATAAATATAATATTCATTTTCTAGGACATAGTTTCTGCAGAGCTACAGCCCCTCCTACCCTCCATCTTAACATTACCGGTGCAACAAAAATGGCGAGCGTTATCTGAGCTAATCAGCCGTACAGATTTGACCTGGATGTGGACAACAAAGACATACATGGATCTAGTCGCCTACAAACGGATGCATCAGAATGGAGCGGAGCAGGGGGCTCAGTGTATTTGCGACGCCAAAACTGCAATATTTTTCAAACAGCATTTTTTCGTCTGCTTCTGATTTACAAGGACTTGAATGAAGAAATTCTCAGAAAGGCAATTTTAAGCTTACCGGTAATTGTCTTTATATATGTCTTGTATCGTCAGAAAAATACAAGAAGCGCATGTTAAAAACATCAAAAACACAATATTTATCAGAGTGGATCTTAAAGATCTGACTTTAGTGCCGTCAAATGCTCACAATGTCCGACTGTGACTTCATGTAGCATCTTCCAGAGAGGTCATGGAGGTTTTGTCGCTGTTCAAGTCAGACGACGTTCATCTGTAAACAACATAAACCAGAAGTAGCGCACGGGTGAGTCAGCAGCAGTGTGGATCAGAGAGAAGATCACAGCCCACACACAGCTGATGTTGCTTCACTTACATCCCCCACCCGCCTAATAACCACCTCATTGTGTCTGCTGTGTGTTGTGTAGTGAAAGTTGTTGTTCTGCTGCAGTTTGAACCAACAAGGAATGTTGTTTGCATGACAAACAAATAAGGGTCCCAGCTCAGGTTCAGATGTGATATGGGACATGCCACAAACTTCCTAACAAATTATTTCCTGCTGACTGACAAAGCTGGAAAAATAAATCAGTGAGCAATTAATTAGTGAAACAAGATGGTAGAAAAGCTACTTAGTTACAGTGTAGATTTATATTTAAATAAATGTCGTTAAAAACACTGTTTTAATGAAAGGTTAGTTTAGTCATAGATGGGTTGTAAATTGATCCATGGAGTGAGTTCTGTTTGTTTGTAGATATAGAATTTAAAAAAATCTATTGTATAAAGATCTGAATTCCTGGAGAGTCTGTTTCTGACTCGCACCTGAATTGGGCTCTGCGTCATGATTATCATCACCTGTCTCAGGTGCACACACTCATGAATCCATTCAAAAGGTTACAAGAGTCAAATAGGAATTTAATCTTTTCCTGTAAGCAGCTAATTTTCATACTCGCACCGCAGGTTGTGCTCACGGCTCTGTGTGGCATTGATCTTCAGTTTTTTAATGTGCTATTTGGTTGATCCATAGATGATTTTTTTTTTTTTTTTTGGCAGCCTTCCGCACCGAAAACAAGATTAGGTTTTTGTGTCCGCACTTTAGATCAGCTCTCTAAGGAATGGAAGTAGAAGTTTTATGGTTTGGAGACTGAACTGTTGCAGGATCATCTTCTATTATCTATTATTATATTATCATACTATAAACACAACATTGATAAAAAAAAGTTCTGGAGTGCTGATTAAGGGATTGGTGTGTGCTCCTTGTGTGCAGCCTGAATAATAGAAACGAGGAAATCACACTTTTAGAGCGTAGTTTATGTGGACATCCTAATTTCATTTAAAGCATTTGAAAGGTAGACAAAACAAACACATTGAAAGCTTAGGATGTAGAATTTCAAAGGGTCTGAGGACATAAAACAACTTCAGTGTGGTTTGACAAATCATAAGATTTTGAATATGCAAACATTTTCATGGCAACTTTGGTATTTTTAGACCAATTCATTAGAAAATTTTCATAATTTTTGCATTAACAGATGTCAAACGAGGGCTGTACGATGGCGTAGTGGTTGGTGCTTTCCCCACACAGTAAGAAGGCGCTGGTTTCTATCTGCATGTTCTCCCTGTGCATGGGTGGGTTTTCTCAAAAACATGCTTCATAGGTTACTTGGTGTCTCTAAATTGCCCCTAAGTGTTAATGTGGCCCTGCGAGAGACTGGCGACCTGTTCTAGGTCTGGACCCAATAGTTGCTGGGTTGGCTCTAGCAACCCAGTGACTCTGAAAAGAGCTTTCTGAAGATATCAAATGAAAGAGTAGAATGGAAAAAATAAACAGTTCTTCTGACCTTACCAAAACCCACAGGGTTGCACACACAAGAAAAGAGTTTCTGCCTTGATGCAGCCTTTTTATTTTGCAATTCACCACAGTTTTGATGGCGTTTTTCCCACGATGACATAATAGACTGACAGTGGGAATTAATCCCAGGCTTTAGTAACATAAGTGAACTTCAAGAAAGAAAAGAAAAGATGCTGATTGGTTGATGAGCTGAAATGAATTATTAAAAAATTCCAAGCTTGAGGCCATAGATCTATGTGTCCCCTCCCAGAAAAAACCACGTGTGCTTGTGTATGTGCTGTTTTGACAACTCAAAAGCACATAATTACTTTGCACTTGTTAATTTATCACAGACACACAGATTTAGTTTGTAGATGCAAAACAGCACAGTGCAAAAACAAAAACTGAACGGCACATAAACTCTTCTTCTATTTTTCAGATTTATGTGAATGCAAAATGTTGTTAGTTGAAACGTACTTCTTCTTGTGTTTCCTGATGTGTGGCAAAATTTATTTACATTAAGCTTCATCTTCTGGGTTTTTTAAATCCCAGTCAAGGAGCTTTATAGTTTTTGCTCGTTACTTTTTTCAGTTGTGTGACTAAAACCGAGTTTGAGAGCAGGAGGTATGAAGACTAAAGCTCCTGGTTGGCCTTTCCAGCTCAGTCACGGCTGATGTCGTTTGTGCTCCACAGACAAAACCAGGATTAGTCCTAATTATAGCAGTGACCTTTTTTCCCACATAATAGACGTATAAGTGGTTGAAATTGCCCCCCCCCCCCCCCCCCTTTCAGAGGCCTCTCCTCTTCGTCGTGTCATTTCTCAACTTCAGGTGCAGACTTTTAAGTTCTTGTAACCAAAGAACAACCCTGAAGGTTTGCTTGATCGCATTTCAGGTTTTCATGTCCTCTAAAAAAAAAAATTTTTTTTCTTAAATGCAGCTGTGTTGCTGACTCATCCTGTGCAGGTTTGTGGACTTCCTGTCCAGTAATGGTGGTGGCGTAGCAGGGTGGGCCACAGCTTTTCCCTGTAGTGTCTTCAGGACTTTATCTGTGCTGTTTAGCAGATGTCCCTACCTCCACTTGTCATTTTTTAATCTGCCCTGCAGCTCAGTCTGTTGATTCTTCATCACCTCCGCCCGCTGCTCTCGTCTTCCTCTCCTCCTTTACGCAGGGCAGCTCTGTCTCACAACAATGGAAAATATTCTCTGCAGCCTGACGCAGAATCAATGTCATGACAGAAGC
Organism: Oryzias latipes; assembly: GCF_053564925.1. Taxonomy (NCBI): domain Eukaryota; kingdom Metazoa; phylum Chordata; class Actinopteri; order Beloniformes; family Adrianichthyidae; genus Oryzias; species Oryzias latipes. Next base: position 26,355,486 of record NC_136258.1, read on the forward strand.
GGAGTTAGCCCGCTCTGGTCAGCCGCTCCGGACATAAAGATGAGAAACAGCTGACTTTGCTGCCATGGCAACCCTTCATCTTTTCCCTTTCATTCACTTCCTGCTCTGTGCAGCTTCAGGCTCTTCAGGGTCACAAAACTTAATGAGATAAAACAAAACATGCTGCAGCCCCCCTCCCAAACCCATAAGACAGTCCTATTATTCAAAACAGGACCTGCAGTCGCTCACAAACTCACAGCGGTGCTGTTGTTGTTCAGCTTCCGAGAACTGCTTCCGAGAACTCCAAATGTAAATAAAGACATTTAGTCTGGTTACCATTTAACAAATAAAACACCCAAAGAGAAAACAATTCCTAAAAACAAATGCACAAAAAAGATGACAATACACAGAAAGAAACACCTGGAAAATAAAGATTTTGAGAAACAGAAGTTTCCCAAGCAGCAGAAACTGTTTTCCCTGAAAAAGAATAAAACACATTAACAGGCTTCTCTGTGATGTTTCTGTATTTTTACTCGACTGCTCTAGTTTTCTGAAGATTTATGTTCTTATTTTGTTCCTCTTTCAGTGGAAAGGGAGGCGGTGCAGAAGAGGACCTTCACTCGATGGATGAACCTCCACTTACAAAAGGTTTGCTCAGATCTTTCTGTAACTTTCAGACTCTGAGGCAGATGAAGCTGCAGTGCTGTCTGGGACTGATTAATGAAACTGCACTTTTACCGTAAGCTAAGCGGTGCAGGTGCATGTTTGTCTGATGAAGCATCGGTTGCACACAGGGTGCTGTGTCTTCTTCACAGACCAGGTGACGGTTTTATTGGAGACCTGGTGATGAAGATGCCTGTGCGATGCAGACCTGCGGTGAAGCTGCATCATTTGTCTGCCTTCTTCTCAAGAACATTTGCAGAAACAGAATCACTGACAGAATGATGGAGTTGTTTTCACTCAACAGACCTGGAGACGAAGTTGCTTGTTTGCCTCAGACCAGGCGATTAAAGTGCGTCTACATCTTTCACAAAGACCAACATACGATGCAGCAACTCTTGATCACGCCGTGTGACGGAGTATTACAGAACTCAGGATTCATCTTTAAGACAGAGCATCCTTTTAGCAGGCCATATGATGAAGCAGCATCATCACCCTCCGACTGTCACAATGTGACTGATTCAACAGGCTGTGTTTTTTCTGAAATCACCCAGAAAACCAGCCTTCTCTGCGACCTCCTAATGGGAACCAGTATGGAGCTCTAACTGGGACACTTGTAGCGGCTCTTGTGTTGTTATGACAACGATCCTCATGTCAATGTTTGTGTTGTCAGAACTTTGGCTCTGCTCTGAAACCCCCATTGTTCAGATCTCACAGACTAAAACATTATCAGTGATGCAGCTGTGAATGAAAGAGGAGGAATATTCAGAATTCAGGTTGGGTGTTTTCTTGGAGGACTTGGTGTCAGACCTGCAATGGCTGCAGCGTTTGTCTCTTCCGGGTCGGTTTGGGTCTGATTGAGCAGAGCTGGATCGACAACCCCCCCCCTTTGTCTTTGTCTTATGTCAAACAAAGAGCCTCTTTTCTTCTTTCTTGCCGTCTGGCCTCGTGTCAAATCTCTGACCCAGTAATTAGACAATCACACTTTGTTTTCTGTCATCTCTGGAAAACTTCTAGCATCTTCACCCTCACCAGCCCCCTGCAGGGTCTGACCCCCTGCAGGGGGCCAGGCCCCCTTGACACCCGACTGGATGATGACCTCTCCAAAGCTAATGGGATTTTTTTTTATTTCTTTGACCTGCTGTCAAATCTTCATCTCATGTAAATCAGCCTTCAACTCCACTCTCAAATTCAGCATCCAAGAATCAGAGAATTTTATGGTAAAATGCTGTCGACCTCAAGCGTCTATCCGCATGACCGTTCACATCAAGAAAGGATTTTACCTGATGTTCCTGTTACAGAAACATCACTCGTCCCTCTTATTTCCTGATCTTCTCTGCTGCTTTTCTTCAAAACCCAACAGAATTACATTTTGTTTAACTTTTCTCTTTCTCATACATCTTAAAAATAAAAGCTGTCACAAAAGAGCCGGGTTCTCTGAGACATAAATCAAATGAAAACAAAGGAAATGGATGTGCTGTCAGCTGTGTTAGGCTGTTGAATCCTTCAGTTGATCTGATGAATTCAGATGCATTTACATAAGAATGTGTGGCTGCATCCAGTCAGGAGACTTTAGTTTAAAAGATTCATCTTTCTGCTATTAATTCTGAAATCATTCCGAAGCTTCTTTTTTTTATGGCTTTCAGACTTTAGAAATGAAACTGATACAATTTTGCAGACATGAAGCTGGTTCATCCTGGGTTGAAGGCGCAGAATTTTCCAGGTTCTGAATGTAGCAGATCCACAATTCAGTGCAGAGGTCCATCTTGACTGGAAGCAGCCAACAGGAAGATGAAACATAAACAGACCTGAAGATGAAGCTGCAAAAATGTTCATCTTTTCCTTTCTTTTGAATTTGTCATAGTCTTTAATTAAATTTTTCTCATTCTTTTGATTCTTATTCTCATTCATTACTTCTTTGCTGGTTTTCTCCATTAATTCTTTTTCTTTGTTCTGTTGGAGCTTCATTCCTGTTAGAGGGAAATCATTTGTCCCGACTGTTGCCTCATGCATTCTCAGGATCTGTGTTTGTCATCTTAAATTTTTCTGTAAATGGATGGTAAATAAAGTGAAATGAATAAAACTCTGTCATTTCTTGTGTGACTCTTTAGTGCGACCCGCCCATCCAGATCCAAGACCTGTTCCAGGACATCCAGGATGGGTTTATCCTCATGGTTCTGCTGGAGGAACTCTCCGGCTGCAAACTGGTCAGACTCTTGGATTATTGTCTTACCTTGTATTTGCTCTTGTTTTGAAATATGTTCTTGATTTTTTGACCATTTGTGTTGCTGCTGTTCTCAGATTCAAGGCTTCAAGAAGTCCTCCCACCGAATTTTCCGACTCAACAACATTGCCAAAGTCTTGGCCTTCCTGGAGGAGCGGAACGTAAGTCCAACAGTCAAAAGGGTTCTATTCTGTTGGTGAAAAAGTAAAGCCTGCTTTCATGTCTTCTGCCATTGTGCTTTGGGGGGGTCTTAGGTGAAGCTGGTCAGCATTGATGCAGCTGACGTTGCTGATGGGAACTCGTCCATCATCCTTGGACTCCTCTGGAACATCATCCTTTTCTTTCAGGTGATCTGTCTCTCCGTGCCTCAAATGTTTCATTTTTCACTTTGAGCAAAGAAGAAGAATGAAGTCTCTTGTGGGCTGTTGGGTTAAACTCAGGGAGACTATTACCAAATTAAATCCAACTCTCCATCTTTCGTAGATTAAAGAGCTAACTGGAAACATTCAGAGTCAGTTTCCCTCCTGTTCCAGCCTTTCGTCCATCCCTACGAGCTCTGACTCGGACACGTCCCACAGCAGCACGCCGTCCGAGGAAAGACGGAGCGCCAGCAACGCTCTCAAGGAGAACAGCAAAGCCATCAAAAAGCTGCTGCAGTGGATTCAGAGGAAAACCCGCAAGTAAGTCAGCTTTGGCGAGGAGTGACACAGCTCTGAGCACGATCAACAACCCTCATCTACAACCTGTCCTTCTACAGGTATGGCGTGGCGGTTCAAGATTTTGGAAGAAGCTGGACAAGTGGATTGGCCTTCCTGGCCCTCATTAAGTCCATTGATTCCAGCCTGGTAGACATGAGGAAAGCCCTACTGAGGAGTTCAAGAGAGAATCTGGAGGATGCCTTCAGGATAGCTCACTACAGCCTGGGCATTCCACGCCTGCTGGAGCCCGAGGGTAACAAAAACCCCACCTCAGTTGACCAGCTTTCTTAGCCCCATTGCCAGGATAACTATAGCTAAATATGCCATTGACTTACGGATACAATAGTGCAAAATGCAAAAAAATAAGTGACTAATTAGGGCTGGATTAGGATTACAGTTAAGGTTAAAATACATGCTGGTACTGCAGCAATGTGCATCTAAGCCACTTGGATTGGACGCGTGACCATTATGAATTTTCAGTAGTTTTTATGCCTGGTTGCAGGTAAATACGTGCAAACAACATTATTCAAAATTGTGCGTTTGGCTCCTAAATTACACTCCGGAACACTGACTAGAGGGCAACACAAGTTGTTTGGCATTATTAGTCAAAGAGAAGACCTATAAAGGAAAGACAGTTAAAAAAATATGATGTCAAATATGATGTCACTGATTTGCCGAAGTAAAAAATAGGAATGTTTTACAAAGGCTGTCCATGAATCCTCTGTGTTCTGATGACGAAAACGTAAACTTAAAACAAATTTACATATATTTGAACAAAAGACAAATCGTTCAAATGTAATGCATTGTGATTTATATTTGACAAATCAAGTGAACATTGATGCAGACGGGTTTTTCACAGAGACCTCTGGCAATTTTCCAGTGGTCTGGAATTTTGTACCGTAGATTTAGACACCCTGAAAAAATTGTGAACGCCTGATGTAGTGCACTAACCAGGGAGTAGTGAGTGAATTTGGACACGGATAAAAATGAATTGGGGCAGCCAGATTTTGTGCTCATGAAACACATGAGTGTGAAATCACATGTTTGCAGTTACTATTTGGTCTGACTCAGAACTATTTACAGAGACCTAATTCATGACCCACAATTACATTTGAGCTAAAAAATCTTCTGAAGGAATTATTGTGTCACAGCGGATCAGTATCCCAGTTATGTATCGCTCATCTTGCTGCAATATGAGATACTTTGGGTTCAAATGACAACAAAAGCAGAATATAATATTTTTGCTGAATAAAAGCTTATGTTTAATAACAAAACCCCTAATAAAAAACATTGACATAATCCAGTCCAGCATTAGAAATGTACCTTGTTTAATTCTAAGTGCACACAAAAAATCACCTGACCTACTTTCAACCTGAGCTTGCAATCAACCAATCACACGCCTGTAAGCCAGACCTAGCTTACAGTATTTTTCTGGAAACATTTGGGCAAATGTGGCAAAACATACAAGGTAACGTCTTTAGGAAAAAAAAAAAACATTTTAAAGACTTCAGTGGTAAGCATCTCTAGCAGATGTTTGATGTCTTCAGTCTAAAGAAAATTAAAACACTCTAAAATGTGAGGAGGCCATAAAGATCTCTCATAAAGGACTACCGAGTTTTATGAAGCACTAAAGATTCTGCGGCCCCTCCTGCCCCCAGACTTCTGCAAACAGTCGGTGATACATCAAGCATGAGTAAAAACATTCAAGAGGTTAAGTCATCTGCTTATACGTGGAGTTAAGACGTTTATCCTTCTGTTAAATCCAATAAAAATGCTTGTTGGGTAGAAAAATATAAAGGATTGAAATGTGACACCTCACTTCTGAGGGAAGCCTCCTGCCTGGATCGGTCAGCGTTTGTGCAGCCAAGTCTCTTTTGTAACTTTAACTCTTATTTTCAGAAGAGCTTTCAAACAATCCAATTGGAGTGGACAGAAACATGAATCGTGTGTCTTTGCTCAGGAGAAAAAACGTGTTTGGCCATGAAAATTGTTTTAAGGTGATAAATTACACTTATAAAGGGATTTTTGGCTTCAATCTAGGAGCTTACAGTTTCAGATCGAGTTTCTGTGTTTGAGACTCCAGCCAAAGATGCTCTGAATTTATGTTCATAGTAAAAACGAAAGACTTGTCTAAAATGATAGAATAAAGAGTTAGAAGTCCTCTGTCACATCAGACAACAAGGTGTGCAAGGTTGAGATGGGAAAAAGCCCTCACTTGACAAACACAACAAAAGGAAATCCAGAATATGATAGCATGTTCCTATTATTTCTAATTGTTTTCTATGGTCCAGCAGTAACAGCTCACAAAAGAAGACAACAACAGGAAACTAAAAGAAAAAAATCCAGTTTGGCTGGTAAATAAAGCTATGGGCTAAACCCTTCCTTCAAGGAAAAAAGTAAATTAGTAACCCTTGTAGATTTGCAAAGTTAGCGAACAAACTTTAAGAATGTATTTTTCCAAACTTTTCCAATGAAAAATTGGGTTTTTGGTGTTTTTAACATGTTTTGCAGCATTTTTCTCATTGTGGAAGACATACAGTTTATAAAAAAATTTAAGATTAAAACGGCATTTTTTTAAATTAAAATTGTGGTGAATCAGGAGCGGACTAAAAATGCTGTTAGAAAAAGCTTGGAGTTGTGACGAAAAATCGAGAATTGGCAGGTCACAAGCTCCCTGCTCTGCTCCATTCCTATACATCCACTTCCAGACAAATACATCCATGAACGTCTTTGTTTTCTTCGTCTGAGCTGGAATCTGGATCAAAACTGTACGGCTGGAAAGCTCTGATACTGCTGCCATTTTTGTTGGGTTGATAGTGTTATGTTGGGGTTGTTAGGGGCTACAAACTAGCGGCAGAGAGTGTAAACAAAGGAATGATGGGAAATGAAGGCAGACTCACTCTGCGCCAACAACTCAATGGAGTATTTCTAATGAACTCCTGCAGCTCTGCAGAAATTATGTCCTATATCGACACAGGGATTTTGATTCTGGCTAAATACTGCATAATCGTATTTTATAATAGATCAATAGATCAAAAGATGATAGGAGTGGGACTTCAACCGATATCCACGTTACAAAATGCACTAAAAATAAATTAACCAAACAAACTTCAACAAATCCTGTTAAATGACAACTATCATTAAATCACTTAAACATGTTGATTGTACAAAGCAGGCCTTCATTTGCAATAATGATTGGATGTAGACTGTATTATCCACAGGAAATGGATCATATATTACATAGGTTCAGTGCTTAGTGCACTAAATTGGGCTGTCCGAACCTTCGGTTCCAAAATCCAGTGCATCAGAAATTTCCCAGAAGTCCCTGCAAAAAAAACAGGGTCAAAAACAGACCACAATGCATTACATTTGAACAATTCTTCCTGTGAAAATAATTTATTTACATTTATTTTTTTATAAACCATCCAAGTTTTCATCATCAGAACAAATTAGACTTGTCAATAATTTTTGTAAAGGAAAATGGTGATAGAATTTTAAAATCCAGGGCACTAGATAGTCCCGCACCACATAGTTTTTTGCAGTAGGGTAGTAGAGAGGGAATTTGGACACAACCTCAGTATGCGTGTCCCTGATTAGCATAAGGATGGAGGGGTGCCAGCATCTCCCTCTCAGTGTGGATCATACTGGTGAATTGGAGGAAAAGCCGGAAATTTACGGAGGAACTATCTCGAGGGAAAATCCCTCAGAAAGAGATTCCTCTGTTTACTACTAAAGACGTCTTTTTTTCCAGATGTGGGTTTTAATGAGCCAGACGAGCAGTCCATCATCATGTATGTTTCCCAGTTCTTGGAGCATTTCCCTGGACTTGAGGAGGTACGGTCACTTCAGGTCTGACACCAGGTTCTAACTGATGTAAGCCCGTCAAACTGACCTCTCTGCTCCCCCTGGCAGGCGGAGGAGTCCACTCAGCTGATTGAGCGGAGCGTCTCCATGGGCCGACTCAACGACGCAGATCTGATGAGAAACGGCGCCAATCTCAGCAGAGTGAAAGAGCGGTCCAGATTGTTCCAGAGAGACGGCTATAAGCCGCCTCCCAAAGTCCTACTTTCTTCCGTGTCGGAGGACAGAGGCATCCTTTCGCCTCGCCTCAGGGTGGCTGCAACTCGCTCCTGGTCCAGTGAAGACGTTCTGTCTGACTCGCCTCTTGACGTTGTCTCTAATGACGCCCAAGGAGTCGCTGAGGTCCAGCAGGATTTGACCTGCACCTTACCTCAGCAGTCTTTCTCTCATTCACCGTCATTCGCACCGGATTGTGGAAACCCAGAGCCTGTAATCCCCGACTCTGCCATCCACTCCCCAGAATCCTGGATGGAGAGTGAGCTGATGCTTGAGACTCACAGTGACAGTTCTCTGTTTGACAGCGGGCCGGGCTGGGATGTGTACCGGGCCACACCTGTGCAGGTGACACCAGTGGATGAAGGATTCATGTTGTCCATGGACGACAGAGCTCCAGATGAACCCTTTGTGACGGGATCATACAGCGATGAAGGAGTCTCCTCGTTGGAGAGCACCCAGGACAAAGCCCACCAGGAGGAACAGGACAAGGAGCTGAACTCAAAGAACCAGAATCTGGTTCAGGAACTCATCATTGATCCAAGTGAAGTTGACTTTTCAAAAGAGACAGACCTCAGTCCCATCAGTACAAGTCCACTCCACAAAGACAGTGAGCAGGAACGGTCCTGGACATTCAATGAAGAATTAACTCTCTCAGGTTCTGAAGATTTCCTTAAAGATGGTCAAACAAACCATTTTCAACCAGCCTTCTCCACAGATGTTCCACCTCATGAAGAACACACTGAAAGTTCTCAGAGAGAACAGGAAGGGAACAAAAAGAACCTAAATGAACAAACTGATGGTCCATCTGGGGAACTACAGGAGAGGGGAACCTATGTGGAAGAGTATCAAAAAGCTGACTCTTCAGTGGAAGATGAAGGAATCGAGGTAAAAGGTGGAAATGATCAAGACCAGAAAACCCAGGAGGAAGAACTCTTAGCTAACGCCTCACATGATGAAGAAATCAGTAGTTCTCAGATGATATTAACTAATCAAGAGGGAGCATCAAAAACTGGTCTAATTATTCCCATCATTTCCATCTCCAGTGAGCCAAAGGAGCACAAAGAAGAATCTGGCTCAGAAGACCAGGAAACAGAGGAGAAACTCCATCAGCAGTTTGAGTCTGGATATGGGGAAGATGACACGGAATTGAACAGTCCTACAAGTCCAGTTGCTCTGGAGCATGGTCGTCTGGAGGATGGTCTTTTGGAGTGTGTTCCTCTGGAGCACAGTCCTCTAGAGCATGTCTACAGTGAGGACCTCAAAGAAGAATCTGAGGAGAGACCTTCCTGTCAGATATCAGAAAATTCTGAAAGGAGGCCTTTGCAAACCACCCACTCTGAAGACAAACTACTGTCTGATGGAGATGAACCTCCCAGAAACTCTGGGTCAGAATGTGTGCAGAACCAGGAAATGGATGAAGCCAGACAAAAGCACAGCTCAGATGATTTTGCAGCTGTAAAGAAGACAATGGCTCAGGCAAATCCTGACAGTGATGCAAGTCAGGAACCTGAGGGACATGGAGTAAAACCAGCCGGTCCTGCCTCTGAAAGCGGCCCCCAAATCCCCCATCCGAGCATACTCGACACAGACACTTTAGACCTAAACGAAGCAAAAGTTTCTCCATTTTCTGGACCACCAGGATTAAACAGAAACATGGACTTGTTCTATTCCAAATTTGACAAAAGCTCTCCCTCAGAGCATCTAGTTGGTGACCCAGTGGAACCCATGGATCTGTTCTATCCTGACAAAGAGGAGCCCATGCTCTCAGAACCTGCTGACACGGAGATGCAGAGGTGGCCTTCAGTTCTGAGCGTCTCAGCTCTGGAGCCAGCGCCGCCGTCACTCGATGACATGGATGACGAACAGCTGACGGGAGAGGAGGATGATGATCAAGTAAGTTTCTTTATTTCCTGTTGGTGATTAGAAATGAGAAATCAAATGACGTTTGGTCCGGAACCGCATTTTGATCCCCTGGATAAGACCCCTTCTTAAAGGTTCTGTTGAATGCTCCTTTAGAACTTTTCTACTTTCACTTTGTTTTTTCCCACATTAAAATCTATCTGATAAAATTATTCCAGTGTTAAATTAATTATTTAAATGTTTAAATCCTGTCAATTAGCAGTACAGTTTAAACGTATTAACTTACCCCAAAACTTTTCCTTATTGATCTGGGAAAAAAATATTAATTAATATTGTAAAGCTTTTACTTTTTCCCCCTCTGTTAATTAGTTTAGTGCAGCTGAGTCAGCATCTCCCAAAAGTGCTAAGCCAACATTTTTTTTAATTTTTTTATGCCAGCTGCTGTTCTCTTTCATTGTTTCACATAGACGCTGACTTGCATTAATCAAGGAAAGGGTTCAGTCTTTGTAAGTGGTCCACAGTGAACACACGAGTCACGCTTTGGTTTATGTTTGCGTGCACCGATTAATGTCACAAAGATAAGTAACACCTCTGCTAAAAGAAGAGAATGGGACTCATAAAATCGCTCACTAAGTGGGAGGTCCTACTGCAAAGAAGCACATGTTAAATCCTGTGGTGGGAATCGCCTCTTTGTGTTGATCTTGAAGCCAAAAATCCCATTGCAGATGAAAAAAAAACCTCACATTTGCATAATTTTTTTCAGTTTTTCAATTTCAGTCTATAAGGAAAATTGACATAGATACAAAAGATAAGTGTTCACAAAATATGTTGAGTGTATTTTAAAAGTATGAATTTCCACATTTCATAGAAAAATGTTGTTTTGAAATCCATCATAGGAGTAAAGACATTTTTTTATTGAATTTTCTTTTTTAAATCAAATTCTGTACAGTTAAAGCCAAACTTTTATAATTTTATTTTATATGAGCCTCATCACAGCTCTGTTGAGTTCTGTATTTGTTTAGCTCTTCAAGACTGAGACCTCTGAGCCTCAGTAATTATTCATATATTTCTTGTGAAAATAAATTTCTTCAATCATGTTCACACAAAAATCTTATAGAAGAGTTTACCAGCATCTGATGCCATATTTTATCTGATCTCTAAAACTCATAAGAAAGCCTGAGGAGTTTCTATCTGAATTTGCACTGAAAGCTTCAGTGTCCATGCAGAATTTTGCTGCTTATTTCCCTGTATGTGTGTAACATTTCCATGTATATTAACACTTGTAAATTTCCCCTTTCCCTTATTTTGTTTGCCATACCGTTGTTAAATATTCATATCTGCAAGTGTCTCTCATCCTGCTTTTATCCTTTGTTTTAGCAGCTGAATCCATCCAGCCAGGGGCCTGCTGATGCCTTCTCCACCCAGGAGCAGTGCACGATGTGCGGGGTGCCGATTGGGGAATCCCGGGTGGATTTTCCAGCAGACAGCAGGGAGTCTGAGAGGTAGTTCTCGGCTGCTCGAAAGCCTCTTCTGAGCCAGCGTCTGTCAGTTTGATTTCAAATCCCCATTAATGTCCCGACCTCATTTCTACTCAGAACAATTTAACGGTACTTAAAGGCTGCATCCTCAAGAAAAGAGATGAGGATTATGCGCATTAATGTGCTTCAATTATTTATTACATCACAGCTTAACTCAGCTCACTCCCTCCAGTGAGTCAAAGTTATAATCCAGTAAAAGTTCCTGCTTCGTAGCTCTTAAATCTATTAAAAGTAGTGTTTTCTGTTAACTTTAAGTATCATTTTTTGTTTATTTATGATCATTTTTTTGTTTCACTCCTAAAATTTACTCAAGACTGCAGACACTTCAGGATAAAAAAAACTTGTCTCACCTGCCCATATGGTTGGATACTGATGTAATTTTAGGATTGTAGACCGCTCCGTGTGTTTGTAGAGCGAAAATGTTAATGCACATCATTTTCTACAGTCAGGCTGCAGGCAAAGGGTCATAGCGAACACACACATAAGGGTGAAGTAGTAGTACATCATACAGTTGCTGTGGATGTTCGTTCTGAAAGACACCATTATCATTTAAAGAGGAGACTTCTCCGCCAGCTCGCGAACAGAGAAGCCAGTTTTTCTTTTATTTGAATGAACAAAGCTTCCAGTGCTGTTGCTAAATAGAAAACTGAAGTCAGGAAACCTTTCCTGAAAACGGTGCTGCTAGTTCGAACCAAAGTCTTAAGTCACGTAAAATAGATTTCAATAAGACTCAAGAGTCAAAAACACAGTTTTGTGCTCAAGGAGTGAAGAGATCATTTTATTCAGTCTGAACACTAAAGGTGCATTTGGAAATCACAACCAATTGTACTGTTTTCGACACACGAACATACATGTATTTAGCTTCATCTGAAACCTGCATGTCTGCAACTTTGGGAGATTATGCCAGAGCAGGGTTTGTTCTGGAGCCGCTGCATCTAGGTGTAGATGAACATCGGCACATTTGGAACAGCAAATTTGCCTCATAATAAATAAATAAAAAAACCAGACAATATGGTGTCTAACAGTTTTTTCATCTAAAACCTACGTACATACATACATTACAATTAACATCAACATTTCCCTAAACTGTGATTTAGTTTGAATATATGGGTTAGCCTAACTAAGTCAAACAACAACTTTGGATACATTTATATAAACATTTTCCTAATAAGAGACGTGAAACAGGGTTGTGACAGTACTCCTCCATGCTGTTTGTTAAAAGACACTGAACAAAAAGCAACTTAACAGATGAGGAAGGCGATGGGAACCATTGTCCTTTTTGATCAAGTGTTCAGGAACCAAGACTTGTCTGTTTTCCTCCTAGTTGGAGAGATGCGGGAAGTTCCAGCAGAATAGACGAGATCCAGACCCCTGTAGGTCTCCGGCGCAGGAAGGGTTCTCACCTCGTGGAGTCCAGGGTGAGTTTCCCGCTTCTCAGCTGAGGGTCAGAACCGCGACCATTACTGATGTGTGTGTGTTTGTCATTCAGGACAACCAGAGAGCTGCATCAAGAACAGCCAACAGAGATGGCACTTGCTTTTGGTAAGACTTCTTCATCGCGAAAACACTTTATTAGGCTTATAAATCCAAATGTTGGCCTTTGTTAGCTACACGTTTTTTCCTAAACAAACATTAGAAAACTTTTCCCTTAAATAGCTACAGAAAAAATCATTAAAATAAAAGGAACAATCAATTTCTCTGAAATGAGCTCTGTCATCAGTGAGCAAAGAGTAAAGAATTGCCCTAAAAGCAAATTTGCAGACATTTAAAAACAGCCTGCAAGGTGTTTCACAATATTTTATCTCCTGTTTTTAAGAAAACATTTGCGTCATCTTGTGGCATACACATTTTTCTGATAAGAAAGGGGTTGCATCATTGAAGCTTTCATAAATGATGCCAAGGATCGAGAATGTTCTGAGTGTCTCAGCAATTTTAGAGATTTCTCTCAGCTGGAAGGTTTGGAGGAAATTGTTAGATCAAAACAGTTTATAATAGCACCCTTCGTTCTATAGATCAGGGGCGGGCAAACCTTGTGAATCGTGGGCCTCAAGGGGTTCTAAAATTTGACAAAAGGGTCGGACCAGAGACCGATGCATGGAATGTTTTGATAATCCATGGAATCGGAACAAAAAAAAACATGCTTTCATTTTGATTGAAAATTGATATTTAAAACAGAAGATTTGGACGTTTTTATTTCAGAACTCTGGCTTTTTATCATTTTAATTGCACCGATGGGTCGATGCCCCCCAGGGAAAGTCGCAAATTTTAGTGAAATGCTGCTTTCATGTGGTGATGGAATGATGGGAAAAACGACTCGGAAAACACACATGAATGCAAAATAAGCACCTACGCAAATGTCTATTTATGAATCGCCATCTATGGGAAGACACCAGAATTACAAGAAAAACAAAACATTATTAAGGACTATAGATAGAATTCTAGTTTTTCGGGCTAGATTAAATAGTTTAATGAACCACATATGGCCCCCGGGACGTAGTTTGCCCACCCTTGCTATAGATCAACAAATCTTCTTTTAATACGCCTTTGGGAGGAAAGTCTTTTGGTAAAAAACTGACAGAATTAAAACAGCATCATTAGAAACTCATACGTGTAAAATAAAGAAAAAGTCTAACTGCAAAGTATGGTGTGAGGCTTTAAGTATTTACCTTCACTGATTAGCTTCCAATCAACTGAGTAAAAAGATGTTTGCCTTTGAAGCATGTGAAGTAAAAAAAGAAGTCCTAATCTGGAATCCTGTGGAACACCTGCTGTTAAAAAAAAAGTAAATAATGCTTAAATAAGGGAGAGAGGAGAGTCGCGACCTTGGTGTACAACCTTCTGGCACTCTGTGATACAATCTGTTGATAAGCCTTCATGAGCAGCAGGTGTCTGAAAAACAAAGTTGGCTTTTTTGTGTTTGTAGGTGGAACGAGAATTCGGACCTCTATCTGCTGCTGCTGCTCTGGGTGCTTCTGTACTGCCTCATGCTGCTGCCGCAGATGGACCTAAAGGAGCTGCCGAGTCTTCTGCTGAACCTCGACTGAACTCACACAAAAGTTCCAACACGCACAAGCCCTTTCCACACATGAGACACGCACGCCGTCATCCATAAACTCACACTTGCTTGTAAACGGACAAAGGAAATAGGTTAAGAGGAGTAATAGGCAGTAATAGGCACCTGTAAGAAGTCATTTTTCTCCATAGTTGCAGTCTCTGTATTGACAGGTCATTGATTCAATCTGCTAGTCACTTAATTAGACCATTTATGAAATAGCTTTTTCTTTGTAATACTACCATTTTTAATTTCTAACTACAAGGGTTTATTCTCGTAAAATTATGAATTTGGCTTACGGAGTTGACTTTTTTTCTCATACTTTTACAACTTTATTTTTGTGGCCCTAATAATCCGTTGTAGGTGACGTCATATTTGCCTGTTAAGAAAAAAATGGAGTGAGCATGTGTTTGAATTGTGGTAAAATGCAGGGCACTGTACAGTCTTCTAGGGGTTAGGATGTATGGAAAATCAGACATAACTACCGATAATATTTTAGTCTGTAGGGCAAACTATATTAAAACCTTTTTTATGCTTGATGTGCCATTTTAATTGTCACTGAATCCAAAAGACCATAACCTTTGCTATTGTAAAATACAAAAAGCAGAAGCTACAGCTTGAAACCCCCTTTTTCTTTTTTTTTTTAGCTTTTCTTAAATATGAAATCATCAGCTATGTTATGGCTCTGTTTTTTATTGACAAATCCCTAAAAGCCAAATGACCGGATCCAGATCCGATCCAAACACAAAGAAGTCTATGTGTGAAAGGGGCTGAAACACAATTTCACTGAAAACTCACTCACAGACAGCTGAACTGCCACTTTTCTTCACTACACTCACTACGCTAAAGTAAAGTGAAGGCATTTTATTGTTGGTTTTTAACAAAAGCTACTTGTTTTTGTTTTGTAAGATTGTGTTATTTTAAGAAAAACTTCGCTGAAATGTAAAAAATATAAAAAATTAAACGTTTAAAATCTATGAACACCTGCAAAAGAAGCTTCACAGTGACAGAAAGATCATATTTTAGTCTTTAAATGAATAAATATCTTTGCAAGAAAGACCTCAAATTCTATGTTTCTTTCCTAAAACTACTCGAGACTTTACAGAAGGGTTTTATGAATACAGATGTAATTTTACGAGGAGAAATGTAAATTTATCAGGAAATATTCTTGAATGTGAAATGCCAATGTCAGAGCGATGTTCAATCCTCTGCTTTTGTAGTTCAGATATTGCAGCTTCAGTATCAGATTATCAGAATGTAAACTGTTGACAGAAATGGAGTTAATAACTGTTTAAAGAGGAGATAAATAGATTTATTTTTTTGCTTCTGTGTGCTGTACAGGGAATATTTACCTGTGATACTTGACCTTTAAACCAAAAAATTGTCAAATTTGAGAAAAGATTCCCCAAGTTAATAAAAAGGGTTGATAAAAGCTGCCCCTTTGTTTGACATGACGGAATTTTTCAAGTAATGACCGGCAGGGATCTGGATGGTTTTGCAACATTATAGAGAAGAAAGCAGACCTACTAGACCATTCAATCAATGGCGTGATGATACTTCTGAACCTCCACTAAACATGGTTATAGTACTGGTACTGAAGCCAATATTAGATCCAGGGGGTGGGGGGAGTTTTTCCCCATGTCCATGCATGTCTTCCAGTTTTCCAGTTATGTTTTTCTTTATTATGACGTCCTTTTTTTATCAGTTGTTGTATCTTGTGTGCTGTCAGTTGGAGCCTTCAGGCCTGAATCGTCTCCAAGTCCGGTGTTGTTCTTATCCCTCCTTTAGAGTTACACCATGTTTTGGATAACACATGGCCTCTTAACCTGCACTTTTTTTCTCATCTATTGACCTAGCATGTGCTTTCTGAGACAAACATTGTTCCAAGATCCCGAGCTGAGTCTAGGGTTGGTTTAGTGAATAGTTCTGAAGCCTGGAAAAAAGGTCCAACTAAGACTTTGAACCAGCAAAGGTTTTTCCTTCTATAGTAAGTTCTCACTTAACTGTACCTGTTTTATTTATTTTATTTTTTTTGCCCAGAGTTTTCCAACAAACCAATCAGTCTTGCTGGTTTTGAGCCAACTTCCTCATAAATTGGAGTGGGTAAAATGTTGTCCTCCATGGTGCTGCCACTTTGACTTTTTCCTTCCCATCGCTCTGACATGCAGAAATGTGACTGAAGAACAGTCCAAACTGTTGGATGAGCCACTTTCACCAAGGTAGAACTGTAACATCACGATGAAGATGCTTCCCTGGTTAAACTTTCACAAGAAGTTGAGTTTAAGTCTGAAGCGCTGAGTGTTTTTTAATTTTTTTTTTCCTTTCTGGAGAGGTTTTTCAGTGTGAATGCTTAGAGTATCTTATATATTATACAAATTGATATGTATTGTAACTGCTGAATTAAAGTGATCGTTCTATCATTTTCCTGTTAGGTCATTTTGTGTTTGTTTACACCCTTTTTGAGTTATTGTCTCCAAAAATACCAGAAGACAGAAGGTTTATACAAAAACGGGGAAACATCAACTGGGGTCTGTACTTTTTATAACATTAATTTGCAACAGACTTACTGTAACGTTATTTGTCTAATTATATGTAATAAATGTAAATTACCGGTTCAGGTCTGATAGGTCAAAGCTGTCAAACTTTACAAAAGCATCTAAAAATATGAATATCATTTCATACCAAATTTAAAGCTTTAAAAATGTATTTACCAATAATGGAAGGTTGCTCCATTACACCAATACTGTCTTGTTTACCAGACATCAAAGACTGGATGGCCCAAAGCTTTTTAAGGTTAATGACAAAAAACAGAAGTGATGGTGTTTGGTCAAAGGAAGGTTCTGTGAATCCTCCTCAGTGGAGTTGTGTCCCTTGGCTCCACATTTAAAACAATCTGTGTCAAACCTGGCTTTTGAAATGGACAGTGATTTTAAACTTGACTGTTAAATTAACTCAGTGGTAAAATCCATCTTACTTTATTTTAGGCAGTTGTTGAAGGTTGAACCATTTTTACCAAAACGTCATTTTGAGACAGTAATCTATGCTTTCATTATATCTTGGCTGGATTACTGTTACTCTCTCTATTTTAGAGTCAGCAGTCATTCCTCTCACATCTCCAACTGGTCCAGAACGCTGCTCCTCGTATGAGGGACCACATCACCCTCATCCTGGATACCCATCACTGGCTGCCAGTGAACTGTAGAGTTCATTTTAAGAGTCTTTTATTTGTTTTTAAATCTTTAAACAATTGTGCACCGCTGTCCCTCTCTGAGCTTCTGTGTCCTTACACCCCAACCCAAGGCCTCAGGTCTGCTGATCAGCTTCTCCTGAGAAAAGTGTTTTCAGGCTGTGCACCTAAGCTGTTGAACGTTTCACCACTGAGCGTTTGACAGGCATCTTCACTTTCCATTTAAAGAAAAAACTTCTTAAAACCCCTTTTTATCACCAGGCCTTTGACACAGCATGACTCTGCTCTGCTGGTGTGTTTACTGCTTTACAGTTTTGCTTAGCTTTTATGGTGTTGTTACATCCTTATCTTACTTAAAAAAATACATATTTAATTATTTTAACCTCTTACTTAGTTGTTATTTTTGTTCTTTTGAGCTTTTGATGTACAGTAATTTGTTTGATTGCGGTCATTTACGGTGCCGTATGAATCAATTTAGCTTAAAATTATTTTTATAATAAATTTTTAGAATTTTCTTTAGTAAAAATCATTAAAGCTTTTAAATTATTTTTTTGAACCGTTTTCTATTTTTGACATTGATGTGATATATTCACTATTTTCTATTAAGTGTCAGGTGTTACATTTTTTTATTTTTTTGTAGATAGGGATTTTTTGGAAACTGACGGGGTTTTTTTCTTAAGCACTGAATTTTCTTTTAAGCCTTTAAACAAAAAACATAAATAAATTGTGTTTTTCTGTTGAACTCTACGTTGGTGAAAGAAGCCTCAAAACAAGCGGATCCCCAAGTTTGTTTGATGCTGCCCCCGAGTGGACAAAACATGCCACAACAGGAAGACGTTTAATTACGTACACCAGAGCCGCGGCTACGCAAATGACGTAAACTTGAGGCGTAGCGGAGGCCCAGGGAAAAGGAAGTGGTCCCCCGTGGACGAGTAGCCGCATATCTGGACAGTTCGCCTAGATGCCAGTGAGTGTTTCCAGCAGACGAGTTCTTTTCTGTTCAGACGAATCGTTCGGTGGAAAAATAACCGCGTGGGTGAGTTCACGAGCGGAGCGCGCGGTTCTTCGTACAGGAATGTTACTGTGGATGGATGTAATGGCCCTGGTGCTGCTAGCCGTTAGCTAGCTCGACATGATGATACGGCATGGCGGCTGCAGTGAGAGTAGAGACGCTTTTTGCTACATGCTGGATGCATTTCTTATCAGTTTGTGCGCCGCTCTTCCCTAATAAGACGCATTTTTTAATAAGATAATGGGAATTTTAACCGGGTTTAGTCCCGCGCGCCGCTAAACATTTAGCTGCGTTAGCTTTCGCCGCGGCGTCGGTCTCTGTGTCGCCGGACAGACTATGGATTGGATGATGTCCAAAGACACGCGGAGGCTCTTACTTTTAGGTCTTGTTTGCGCGTCCTCGAGCCTGCTTTTGTCTTCCCTTTGCAGAAAAAAACTTTCCGTATTTATACAATATAAAAAGGCGTAAATTGAGATTTAATACAGCGTGTGTCGTTCAAATGTTTGTCACAAGCTCAAGCTGCTGTCACGTCACTCAGGCGTTTTAACATCTGGCTGTGGTGATCCTGGACAGGAGTGATCCGTTATTAAAAAGACTTCCCAGATCAAGTTTGATATTCTGATCGGTTTTGATTAGAGATCCAGATAAACTGACACAGGTTTTAGTAATCATTAGATCTGCTGTCCAGGTCCAGCCGACTGGCCAAATTCATTGTGGTTTCTGTTTACCAACTGTAGAGGTGATAGCAAGTTCACAGTTTTGGGTTTATTTTCTGATTTGTTGAATCTTTGTAGATATTTTAAACAACTACATAGATTTTTGTCTTTTTAACAAATCTGATATTCTACCACACATGCACCTCCTGGACCCGTATTGTTATTTAGTTAAAGCATTGAATGCTGGGAATTGATATAAATAAAGCTGATTTATGAATTATTAAAAGTTAATAGACACCTGCTAAATTTCTGTTTCTTGAAATGATCTTTATTCATTTCAGCGACTCAAAATTGATCTTTGAAACACATTAATTTATTGTCTAAACTTTTGCTTTTAGTTTGAATGAAAAACAGTTTGATTGTATTGTATGGAGTTAATTCAGTCTCAATAATCAGAAATGCACACAATCTGTTTTACAAATGCACACGCTCCGATTCACAAATGTCATTTTATGCAAACGTGAAAAATAAATTCGGATATACACACCCTGTGTTTCACAAACACACAGATTGTGTTTCACAAATGCACACTAAATGTTTTACAAATGCACAATAAGTGTTTCTCACAAATGTGCACACTGTTTTTCACAAAAACATTTTAGAAATTCAAAATAAATGTATCAGAAATGCACAGTAAGTGCTTCACAAACATGATTTTTAGGTACACATGTGATGTGAACTCACAGATCATTCGAACTGCAGAATGTGCATTCAAAATCCCGTTCTCGTTTGTGAATCTCCCCGTGTGTGTGAGAGATTTTTCTACGGTGAATATTGAGACTCATCTGACGGAGCGGGTCGACTAATCTCACCATTGGCTAGTGAATCTGTCAATCAAACTCATTGGCAAAGCAGGCGGGTTCGCTTTTAGCCAATCTAATGGCCCCTTACACTCCTCACTTTCAAAGTGACGAGGGAGGGAGCTGTTCTGCACAGCAGTTGGGAGGACGCGGGCGGCAAACATGGCGGAGAGGTCTTCTGAACGGGATCAGTCTCAGCCCGTAAGTAATGCATTTATTTGATCATTCCCTCGTTGTACGTCCTGTAATGTTATTGAATACTAAGTTGAAGCGTTTTCCTTTGCCAAGTGACATGTGTGAATGCTTTATGAACACTGCAGCCGAGTCGTTTGCAGAGTACCCCCACCGCAAATTAGCTTAGCTTTGTTTTGCTTAGCCTGTGCAAGTTGTGTCTGCCTGTGAGTGTGAGTGAAGTTCAAGCCGGTGTCGGTTCAAGCTAGCGTCTATAGCCAATGATCTGTAGGTTCTTAACATGATTCAGATAGAACTAAGGGGAAAACATGCCGGATTTACAGCAGCAAAGAAAGTTTAATAAAAAGTATTGATTTGGAGACGGCGATTTGTTTAAACACTGATGCTATGCTATGTTAACTAGCTAGTTGTTCCGTGTGCTGCCTTTATGTAAACGCGATCCGGGTTAAAGTTAGACACAGCATTTTCACAACCCAGACTTTAAGACGGGGTGGACTGTGCAACAAAGTTAATTCATATGACATTCATGAAAACGGCATTTTTTAAATATAACAGACATGAATCCACTGTTGAATGAAAGAAGCCTCATTAAGTTTCTAACGTTAGAACCCGTATTCATTGTGATGACCAGCCCTGTGAGATTGTGTCAGAGTGACAGCCACTAAATTCCCTGTATCTTTACTTCCAATGACGTAATGACAAGAATCCCAAACATTATGTTTTTAGGCTGTTTTGTAGTCGATAAGTAGTCACAGAATGGGGGGATGGGAGAAATCAGCTGTCAACAGTGATTAGAGTAGAAGTTACTGTAAGTATTACACACAGGCTTCCTGTGATCAGTGTCTTGTCTCTGATTTTTTTTAAAGGTGTTCTTTACTACAAGCTCAAGTTATCATAGCAAGAGTGTTTTAAAAAAATTCCCCTTTCATATATTTGAAAATTATGTAATTTAAGATCAGACAGCTAAATGATCTAATCCATGTTTGTTGTGTTTTTATTTATTCTCTAGGAATTACTGAATGTGACAGCGTGACAATCTTTTGTTCCTCGTGCCATCAGGCAATACAACTCTCTGGCAGGGCATCTTACAAGTAATTTCTTTTAATTTTACCCACTGATTTTCCAATTATTTACCTTTTTTATCAATCTTTTTATTTTGTGATATTTCTATTTGTAATGCATGTGTGTTTATGTGTTTTTTTAAGATGGCCATTTTAAAAAAATTTCCTCAGGGATTATTAAATACCCTTCTATTCTATTCTATTTCATATTTTATCATCCTATTGTATTACTGTTTTACCTGTCAATTGGGAATTTTGCATTTTTGCCCCTGTAAATATCTGTCAGTTGAAAGTATTTGTACTTGTATTCCATGTATCCTGTACCTGAAGATAGCAGACAACAACTGTGCAGACACCCACTTGGCCTTCTTCAGTGACGCTGTGAACGTGTAAGGCTTTCCTCTGAGGTATTCATGTCATTCATAAAGAAATCTTTTATTCACATATCAGGCAGTATAAGTACTTGGTTATTTGTACAAAAATAAAATAACTTTTTTTAGACTCCTCTGAAAACAAAGGCAACTCTAAAACTCTTTCCCCTCATGAATAACATTTTACCCCCCCCTCAGTCTCTCGCCTAAATTTTTCCCCCAGTGATACATGTAACCCACTCCTGCAATTTTTTTAACCTAGAAATTCTACTTATTGGCAACATGCATAAGAACATTACATTTTAAACTGATGTGTACCGTATTGACGATGCATTTGTAATTATGTGTTTGAGACATGATTTTCATGTTATTGTCAGGGTGAGAGGAGATCACGGAGGAGAACATGCGGGCATAGCCGAGTTAATGCTCACAGTACGTACAACTGACACAAACGGCTTCATTGTGGGAAAAGTGTACACACAATCAACGGTGAGTTGAACCTAGTTTTAGAAGCTTTAATATATACACAGGGCTCCAGACTGCGTCCATTTGGTCGCATTTTGTGACCAAAATTTGAGAGTGTGCGACTGAATTTTACACCCAGTCGCACATGTGCTACCAGTAAATTTGCCTCCTCCACCCTCCGTATTTTTTATACATTAAACATGAAAGGAGCATGTCAATGATCGATGAAATGAGAGATGAAATCATCAATGAGACACAAGCGCACACGCACGCAGGCAGACACACACACACTCGCGCGCGAATACTCATGAGACTGGAGCACACGCGAGCACACACTCGCGTGTCATTGAGTGATGCCTGAGGCGGCCAATGCGTCTGAGAAGAATAGGGAAAGTCACTGCAAGTGGCTAAAATATGTGGAGGGGCGGGGCCTAGAGATAATCGAGCGCGCGTAAACATCCGTGGGAAGGAAACGGAGACAAATATCATCACAACCTGATATGTGCGTCTGAGCTATGAGCAAGCGAACTATTGATTCGTTCTTCCGACCTGCAGCTAGTGTACCAGTGACAGAGTGTACAGCAGGGGTCTCAAACTCGCATGAAATCGAAGCTGCAGCGAGACTGAAAGAGACCAGGAATTAGGAGTTGTCCTTAACATTCAATTTCGTTTTAATATGCCTCTCCCCCTAAGTATGAGCTGTGATATTACATCTTTTATAATTATTTTAATGTTTTGTAATGGATGTAGCCTTTTTTTAATCAGTTGGTATTTTAAATTATTTTAATTGATCAGTGAACTACAAAAAACCCATCAGGACGCATGTCCAATAATGCATTGTTTTGTAGTCTGTAGGGCAGCTTTTAGTCAGTTCAATACTAAATTTCCAGCTGCGTTCGCTCTGATTGGTGTCTTGCTCTCACCCCTTTCTCGTGATATTTTTGTTTTGATTGACAGGTGATGTTGGAGCAAAAACAAAAATATACGTCACACACCAGGTGATCTGTGCAGTGTTGCGACCATCTGGGTGATCTCAAACACGCTTATTGTGCATCTTGGCTGAACCTATTTGGTGTCACCAACATGAATTTCCATCCTCTAATATTTACATACATTTAAGTATTGTTTGAAACTGTGAAATTAAGAAAGGTTACTACGGTAATCACTTGTTACTAAAAACTTTTTACTATTTTTATTTAGTTGTACTGTCGTGACAGCGATGGTGCTGTCAGTTTACCTTCATGTTGCATCTTCAAAAGTGCAGAATAAAATATGACACTGAATTAGAAACAGCACATTGTAATTTCTGCATCTATTATTAAAGTATTTATTTGTAATACAGTGGAAATTAGTAGATTTGGTTAGAATGTTGATTTACGGTATGCGCCCCTAAATTTTCTGGTTGTGCCCCTAAAATTTTCAGTTAGGGGCCACTGTGCTCCTAGTGAAAAAAGTCAGTCTGGAGCCCTGATACATAAAAGTGAATGATGTATTAAAAATAAATCTGACAATATAATATTTCTTTTTGCTTTTTTTCCAAATACAGGATTGAGCTCCTCTGGTGTGATGTCTTCATGAGTGTTACTGGTTTATATTACAACATCCTGCACTCTCCTGAGGACCAAGACTTGCTCAATATCAGTCACATCACGTATTCTGCAGCCATTACATTTTTCTACCACGCATTCAGGCCAGTTTGGATGTCTTTAGTGACGCGTGGGACAGCCATCCAATCAGGACGGAGCAAAGCATGACACCAAATCAGCTGTGGCAGTTGGGCTTGACCCAGAACCCTGTTTCTGATCCCCGGGTAAGTGCTTTATTTAATCTCACTGTACTGGACAACTGATTTGTGTGCAGTTTGACTAAAGTGGAAAGTATCAAGAAGAGTATCATGAAATCATAATGACTACAGTGAATTTTCATCGAAAATGAATGAAAAGGATTATTGTTGTGTGGTGCAAACAATTTCCCTAAATTGTTTGTTTGTAGGAAGAATAGCACATCTGCAAGTTCAAAATGCATCACAATGCATGGCATTATGAGCCATCAGATGTACTGTCACTACTTTGTTAAGGTTCACTTATTTGCAAATTATAAACAGTTATGGAGATATGAGGTCTGCCTGCAAGCAACAATATAAGTTATTATTAGTCGGTCACTGTTCCTACATAATCTAAAACACAAAAAAAACAGTGCTGTTCATAAACAGTATCTTTTTTTTTTTTGTCAGGGTATGCTGGTTCCAGAGATTGAATGGGAGGAGAGTGGATCCATGGCTGAACCTCATCCTGGGATCAATGTCCTGGTATGGGACAGTCCTCTTTTGGGTCCACAAATGTTGGAACTGCAAGACGACATCAATCCATTGTGGAATTCAGACCGTTTGGGAGTGGACCTACATCTTTACTGTCCAGTGTGTTTAGAACTTAATTTAGGCGACATAATTACATACAGAAGAAGAGAGACTGAGCGGGGCAAGACAGAGTTCTGTATTGTTCAAGGGACTTCATTGTATGTAAGGAAGTTATGAAAATTAGTTCCAGTTTAAATAAAATTCAAATCAGTAGAGTTCCCACATTTGCTTAAATTTTGATGTTTTAATCTGTCCATGTTTTCACTAAATTTTACTCTGCAATAAAGGGTGAATGTTTGCACTTTGTTGTTCTATGACCATCTTTTGTTGTGTAGTATTTAACCAGCTATAAAACCCAGAGAGATGAGGATCTTTTTTGCAAGGGTGACCTGGCCAAGAGGTGTATATGTATATGGTTACAATATAAAATCAATGACATTTGAGTTATTAAAAAAATAAAATTAAGGTCAAGCAAAGTGACTTCGGGCTGAGCAGGGGAGGTGTATATTGGGCGTCTGTGATTGACAGTGAGATGAACTTGAGGTAATGTAGTCCCACTGCGTGGTACGGAGCAAAGTGATGCCAGTTTCTCCACAAAACCTGTGGAAGTTGAAGATTTTTCTCTTCCACCTTCATATGATCAAAACCGTGTCTGAGTGTTGAAATGACGCTAGCATGAAAGCTAAGAGAATAACGTACAAACAATCCCGAGTGAAACATTCATTGTAAATCTCATGACCAGTACAGAGTTCGATGGATTCTGTCAACTGCATTCAACCGCTGTTGCCTTGCTTCCAGGTCCACTGAAAAGTTGCACAAGCCAGTAATTTTTGACAACCGAAGGCAATAAACCGACAAGCCATGCTAAGGCTAACACGCTAACGACCGACTGGTACAGAATCAAATATGGGCGGGGCTTTTGCCACCCGCAGAAAGCGTAGAGAAAGTGTAAGGGGCCATTAGATTGGCTAAAAGCAAACCCGCCTGCTTTCCCGATGAGTTTGATTGACAGATTCACTAGCCAATGGTGACATTAGTTGACCTGCTCCGTCAGATGAGTCTCAATATTCACCATAGAAAAATCTCTCACACACACGGGGAGATTCACAAATGAGAACGGGATTTTGAATGCACATTCTGCAGTTCGAATGATCTGTGAGTTCACATCACATGTGTACCTAAAAATCATGTTTGTGAAGCACCTACTGTGTATTTCTGATACATTTATTGTGAATTTCTAAAATGTTTTTTGTGAAACACAGTGTGCACATTTGTGAGAAACACTTATTGTGCATTTGTAAAACATTTAGTGTGCATTTGTGAAACACAATCTGTGTGTTTGTGAAACACAGGGTGTGTATTTCCGAATTTATTTTTCACGTTTGCATAAAATGACATTTGTGAATCGGAGCGTGTGCATTTGTAAAACAGGTTGTGTGCATTTCTGATTATTGAGACTGAATTAACTCCATAGTATTAAGCCTATAACACTTTCGCTTTAAAAAGTTACCCCATTACTTTTGCTGGCACCCGATATAAAATACCCACCAAAAGTACTTGACATAAAAATAGATCAAAACATGACAACACATGATAAATTAAAGTGGTTAGCCTTTATCTTCAATTGTGGTATGTTTAACCAATGGAAAAAACAAACATAAGAAGTTCCTAAAAACATGCTAAAAAATTACAGTAAAATCAAGAATTTGAGAAGAAAAAATCCTAAAAAAATAAATAAAAATGAAATGATACTTGAAAACTGTTCCTCGGTCTGCCCGTTCCTTGGACATGTGTGACTTCCCTGGTGAAGACACAGACTCCTTGACACGCGACATATTTACAAATTCATGTAAACAGCTTTGCTCGAGTGAAAATACCCCGGCGATAGTGCTGTAGGGTTAAAAAAAAATTTAACTTGTGTTCAGTTTACATCAATAGACAACAGATTTTCATTACTTAACCCAATTGTTTTGAGATGGACATTTGAAAATGAGCAGATATTTAATTTTTTTCAGGTTAAAATAAATACCATTGAAAATTATTATTTTGGCAATGATACCCCATCTTATAGGAGCAGTTTAAACTCATTTTAAAGGAATAATGGTGTTTAGATTGAACTGCCAAAGGCGTTTCTGGCTGCTTATTTCGGCTGGAAATCAGGGCATTGTCTGAACTGGGACTGTCTAACTCTGGTCCTCAAGCTACACGATTTGTCTGTTTTCCAGATGTCTCCGTGCTGCTTTTCTGATTGACTGAACACACCTGATCTAGGTGATCTGCGCAGGGAACGTTGGAGAATGGGCTGAGTGTCCGGGGTTGGACAGTCCTGGTCTTAATGTTTGTCTTAAAATCTTGGTAAATTCTCCTGCTATCCTGAATGATGATAAATAACATCCGTGAAGGTTTACTCCTGGAGTTTAAACACTGTTTATATATCACTGTCTTCTAAACGCTTCCAGAAAGTCCCCACCCGTGACTCCGATCTGTGGCTGTATCTCTGTTTAATACTTGGTTTCAGGTCTGTTGTGGACAAACTGCAGCCGTAGATGTTCCATCATGAGGCTCAGATTAAATAAACTCCTCTCGTCTACAAGCTCACAGTTTTTGTCTCTGTGTTTTCTGAGTTATGCGCAGGTTTTTCTATCAGCTTTTAACTTTTCGTTGTAGTAAGTCTGAATTGTTTTAGGGTAAATTTAAACTTAAAGAGAGAATTGAAGATAAAGTGCTGCATTGGTGTCTGCGAATTGTAGATTTCTGTTAACGGGGGGGGGGGGGGGGGGGGGGGGGGATTAAAAACACGTTTAACCTTATTGGTTTGAATAAATCAAATCTCTGTTTTAGATTTTGAAGTCTTGACCAGATCAAATGTTTGCGCCACAAATTTCAGTTTTGTCTGAGACACGTGATAAGACGGACTCTGCACTTTTATTTTGACACGCGAACCATTGTACATCGCACAGGTGTCATCATCCCCTTCCCTTCCCACACTCATGGTGCTAAAAAGAAGTAAACACAACAGGAAGAAATAACTAAGGGTAAAACAACATAACATAACCCGTAGGCAAAAAGAAACACCCGTGCTAACACTGTCTTGACCATAGCAGGCAAAGGGGATTGATTCCCATAATTCTCTGTTACCAGCTCTGACAGTAACCCCTGCAGCCTGTGGAACTCCGACAGCAGACCAAACGGGCACGTGACAGACAATCCACAATACAACAAAGTAATATGATATGACCTGCATGAAAACTGTGGTATTTTGTAAACATAACAATAAACACAAATTATGACATGAGCAATGTCCTTTCTGCCCGCAAAACTCTCTAGTTGCTATGATAACGTTTAAACATGCCTTCAAAATAAGTGCATGAAAAATCCGATTCACCACAATGCTGAATGGTTCGAGGGAATCTCCCGTTGGGTTAAATCCGTATTTTAAGTAGGACTCCTGATACTGTCTATTAAATGTAGCTTTCTTTTTTTTGGAAGTGGAAGGCTCCTCTTCTGTGTCCTGGCTGGGCCTTTGCCACTTGGCAAAGAACCTTTCCAAAGACGTTTGTTTTTTACTCATTTTGCTAGTTCCTGGGTTTTATTTTAGCTGTATCCTATCACGTGACCGAGAAGAGCGGCTTGGCCTGCGTAAGAGTGATGGATGGAACAGAAAATCTGGCAATTTGTCAAAATAAAACATCTTTCGATTCCGAAATAAATAAAACGGAAGTAATGTAAGTTATTTATTCTTTCTATGTGGCCCGGTACCAAATGACCCACGGACTGGTACCGGTAAATGTGTGCATTTTCTGCAATTTCAACACTTTAAAAGTACAAGAAATATGTGGATTCTTTTTAATAACATTGTTATGCTGTTGCTAGTAAATGATGAGTATTTCTTAGCATTAATGTGACTTCTGGTGCTGCATGGTGGTTTTGCTGATGGTCTAGTCTGGTTGATACATCGTGAGTTTCAGTTTCCTGCAGGCGTTGAGACTTCCATCCGTTTAACGTCATGGTAGGATGGTCTTAATGTTCTTCAGATGTGAGAAAGACTACTCACGGGAGCCCGCAGCTGCAGGAACGGCAATTCGCAGGTTCCCGGCTGGTAAAAACTCTGTGAAATAATAGTAAACTGATCTTGGCACAGATTTTTTTTCTTTCTCCAAGCACTGGTACTACTGCGCACCCCTCTGGCATCGCATCGCACCCGAGAAGGACTGGTATAGTGAAAAAAGTTTTTTATAATTACAGATTTGTCTGCGAGCCAGATGTGGCCGTCAAAAGCGCCATATATGGCTCGCAAGCGATAGGTTCCCGACCCCTGGTTTAGATGTTTTTATTAAGTCAAATCCAATAGGGTTTCAAAGTATTGGTACAAAAGTTGATATGTTGGTTGCTTTTTTTTAAGCAAAAGAATTGCCTTTATTTATTTTTTTGATAAAATAAATTTTGTTGAATGACAAGTGGAGGATTTTTAATTTCTTAAAACATTTTTTCAAGATTGGAGCCATAAAAGTATCAGAGAATCCAGAGTTACATTTTAAATGTGAGGAAAAACCAAGACCCCGAGCTGGCTTACATCAGCAGCAACTTCATCACTGGCCACAGCATCAGATTGTTTAATCTTTTCTGTTGTTATAAAGTCGAGTTATGGGATCCAGACTTAAACGTTTTTTTTAAATGTCACTAAACTAAGTAACTGAGTATCTTCAACAACTTTGCTGTTAGACTCGTGCAAAAACAGCTGAACTTGAGGGCGCGTTCAGACCGGACACATTTGATTCGCTTTGAGTGAACTAGAGTTTGTTTCCCCTGATGATCCAGATCAACATTTCAGTCTAAATACACCCTGGTCCGACTCCAGGACCGCTCTCCGACCCATCTTTGGGGGTGGTCTCGGTTTGTTTCCAATTGGACTGGGCTTCGGTTCGCTCTGAGATTCCTCAGTCCAAATTCAATCTGTCCTCGGAGCGGAACAACTAAAACGGCCACCATGACCAGTGGTCATGTGATGTAAACACAGTAGGAATGTACCAACCGATGAGGCGTAGACAAATGTAAAATAATGAAAGGCCCCAACTCCTTACTAGTTAGAACGTTTATTTTAACACAGCTGAAAACGCCTCTTACATTCTTTCCCATCTCTCATTACGTGGCATGCGCTTGGCGCTGCTGTGATGTCACCCTAAAAGCTACCTTGAAGTTTCCTTAATAGAACCACAACCATGAAACACAACTCATTAAAATGTGTGATCGGATGAATGCAGGCTCATCAAAACATCCTTTGACGTGACACACATTGCTTCTCACTGTTTTCCAGACAATCTATATGTCATGTAGTTGTAGAGTTAGATAAGTTAATTCTTCTCTGAGTTCTGGTACAACGCCTGTCCGTCCTGGGGGAGGACCCCTCCTTCATGCGGACACCCCTGAGGTTTCTTTGGGTTTTTTTTCGGAATCTGTTTTTTTAAGGAGTTTTTCCTTACAGAGAAGGAGGGTCTAAGGCAGGGATGCCAGTTTAGTGTAGTCTGTTTAGTTAAAGTTTAGTATTCTCCCATTGAATTCTATGCATTTATAATCCTTTTTGATTGCATGTTTACCTTACAATTACTGGTACACAGCCCATTGAGACGACTGTTGTTGTGAATTTGGGCTATACAAATAAAATTGAATTGAATTACCTGTCGTCTGCTCATCACTACAGTTGCTAGCATCCTCTGAGCTAAAGCTCACACGGCACACGGTTACTGTTTACCAGTAACCGCCTTACAGCATGCCTCCCTGTACCAAAGTAAGAAGTAAAAAGTGGTCAAAACTGATGTTCAAAACTAAAATATAAAGTTTAACTGTCCCGAAAAGGATTGTAAAGCGCAGCACGCCCGTCTTTCATTTGTTTTGACTCGCCCTCGTAGTTCCTGGCCAATCACTGAATAGATCTTAAGTCATGTGGTTTTGTGTGTAAGCTTTGGTCCGTAACAGAATGGGTCGCTTGATGCCGGTCTGAATACAGACCAAACGCAAGGATCGGGACTTGATCCGTAAGGATTTTCCAGTCTGAATACACCTTAAAAAAATCTCAATCTTTAATGATAAGCAATCCTTAAGCTTGAAATTGTTTGCAGTGACAAATATTGTTCATCTTTAATAACTTATATTTTGGAATGCACCTACTAAACAACCTTTTAGTAAAATCAGCACTTAAACAGATGCAACAGGAAAACCAACAAACAAACGGAAGTTGTTTTTTTACACCAAAAAATTGAGTTTGTCGTTTCTGCTGACAGTGAACCGGATAAAGGAAGGAGGATGAAATGAGATAAGAGGACGACTGGAGGAGCACAGCCCCTTCACCTCCCCTCTAAAGCATGGCGGGTCTGCAGCTCATCACCCCTGCCACATCACCCATGGGGCCCTTTTTCGGTCTCCCGTGGCAGCAGGAGGCCATCCATGACAACATCTACACACCCAGGAAATATCAGGCAAGGCGGGCGGCGCCGCCGCATGGACCAGCTCTGTGGTGCGAATGCTCGTCATGTGACACCGTTTGCTCTGTGCTTCTTAGGTAGAACTTCTTGAAGCAGCTCTTGAGCACAACACCATCGTCTGCTTGAACACTGGCTCAGGGAAGACTTTTATTGCAGTGCTGCTCACAAAAGAGCTCTCCCATCAAATCCGGGGAAGCTACCAAGAAAATGCCAGAAGGACGGTTTTCCTGGCAAACGCAAGTAGGTGCAGAACATCAGAGGTCTGGAATGTTTGCATGAAAACGTTGACGTGGGTCTGTGTGCTGCAGCCTCGTCTGCGGTCCAGCAAGCAGCTGCAGTCAGGACGCACTCTGACCTCCATGTGGGGGAGTATAGTGACCCGCAGGAGGCCACGACGTGGAGCCGCCAGCGCTGGAGTCGGGAGATCGCAGACAATCAGGTTTTTCTTTTCTGTTCTGTTGGTGAAAACCAGTTGCGAGGGTTCATGTGTCTCCTGATTAGGCCTGCACAATATACCGCAAATTTATCGTTATCGCAATATCCAGCTCTGCAATATGCATATCGCAAAAGACGGCGAATATCGCAATAAATCGCAAACCCAAAATGTGTTAAAACAATCTTCTAGCAGCTTGAAGCATTTAACGGATCAAATAAATCCCTTTATGCTTTGACCAATCAGATGGACGCCTTCCCAGTGTTGACCAATCAGATGGAGGCCTATAATGTTAACCCTGGTCCTGAAGAGCCTTAACCCTGCCTGTTTTCCAGCTCTCCTTAACCAGCTTGCTGTTGATTGGCTGACTCAAGTGATTTCACATCCTGATTGACGGAACACACCGGATTTTGGTTATCATTATCGAGCAGTCTAGGGAGAATTGGAAAACAGACAGGGTTGAGGCTCTTGAGGACCAGGGTTAGCCACCCTGACGTTTGTCCCCCATGTCGATGAGGGTCATTTGGAGTATAATTTTTAAACTGTTGCAATGAAATGGGAATGATGTTTTTGTTTATTTTTCTATTTGTTTATTTACCGCAAATTTATCGTTATCGCAATATTGATCACTAATATCGCATATCGCAAGTTTTCCTCATATCGTGCAGCCCAACTCCTGATCATCACTCTGCTCTTTCTACAGGTGCTGGTCATGACCTGCCATGTCTTCCTGCACGTTCTGACCAATCACATCTTGCCATTGTCTAAAATCAACCTAGTTGTGTTTGATGATTGTCACCTGGCCATCACGGAGCACCCGTACTGCGAGGTCATGAAGGTGAAGCTGCGCTTTCTGAGCCCACATCATCCGACGGCCCCAACTCTTGGGTGACATCTGTGTGTTTGCAGCTGTTTGAGGAGCACACGTGTGGCTCTCGCATCCTCGGCCTCACGGCCTCCATCCTCAACGGGAAGTGCGACCCGTCTGAACTGGAGCAGAAGATCCAGAACCTGGAGAGAATCCTGAAGAGCAGTGCTGAAACGGCCACTGATCTGGTGGTTCTAGACAGGTACAGTTAACTGTCACAGTTCAGCGATTTCATCAAAAACTCAGTTTTAAGGTGATTTTCACTTCGTGTTCCAGGTATGCCTGTCAGCCCAGAGAGGTGGTGCTAGACTGTGGGCCATACATGGATAAAAGCGGCCTGTCGTCCCGTCTGCAGGCGGAGCTGGAAGAAGCTCTCCTCTTCCTCAACGACTGTAACATTTCTGCTTCCAGAGAAGATCGAGACCCCACATTCATATCCAAGCAGGTGAGCGCTTCAATCCAGACTCCCTTGATACAGAAGAGGCTTTTATTCTGATGTCGCAGTTTTGAATATAAGCGGTTTCATGTTTTATTGTGACGTTCTGCTGTAGTTTTCGTTAGCTTCTCAAGCTTTTCTTTTGTTTTCTTTTTTTTTGGGGGGGGTCAAGTAAGCTGAAAAAATAATGTTAGTAAATCCAAATCTGCTGCTGATGAAGTTTAACTTGATTTAGGGTTTAACTTGATTTAGGTTTGTTTTGGTTCAACGTGAAGCCAATACTGTTCTCCACAGATCCTGAGCGACTGCCTGGCGGTGCTGCAGGTTCTGGGCCCCTGGTGTGCAGATAAAGCTGCAGGCATCATGGTCAGAGAGCTGCAGAAATACATCAAGCACGAGCAGGAGGAGCTCAGCCGCAAATTCCTGCTCTTCACAGACACTATCCTACGCAAAGTGCATGCTCTGTGTGAGGAGCATTTCTCCCCCGCCTCCCTGGATCTGAAGTTTGTCACCCCCAAGGTCCTTCGGCTGCTCGAGATCCTCCACGAGTACAAGCCGTTTGAGAGGCAGCAGTTTGAGAGCGTGGAGTGGTACAACAACCGTAACCAGGACAACTACGTGTCCTGGAGCGACTCGGAAGATGAAGATGAAGACGAGGAGGTGGAGGCCAAGGAGAGGCCTGAAACTAACTTTCCCTCACCCTTCACCAACATCCTGTGTGGGATCATCTTTGTGGAGAGACGCTACACCGCTGTGGTCCTCAACCGGTACAGTTTATCACACATTTTACTCCATTAAAACAGGAATTCTGATTTCTTTTAATTTTATTTTTCTTTTAATTTGGGCAGCACCCATACCTCAACACTTGAGGCAGTCGCTTCTCTCGTCAATACGAAGATTCTTTTTACTGTTTCATCTGGGCACATTCCAAATATCTTATCCTAAATATGATTCATCCCAAGTTGATCAAATATGGGTCTATATGATTTTATACAATGGTTTATCGCAGAAGTCGCGTTCTAAAAGTCACAAACTCCTTGGGTAGTCAGTATCTTTTTTTTTCAGTAATCATAGATGCTTTAAGGCTGTAAAACTCCTCACTACACACTTTATGCACCTTTCCTATACAGACATGAATATTTACGAAATTTTCTGTCTGGGTTAAACTAGGCCTGGGCGATTATGGCCTAAAAATAAAATCTCGGATTTTATTTTTTTAAATTCGATTTCCGATTTTTTTTCCCCCTCCTTACTTAAGGAAATCATTAAGTCCAAACGGCAGACAACTTAAAGCAATATTTTGCTTTTATTTAATCAAACGCAAAACAAATGTAACCCCCATTTCTGGGATGAATAATAAATAAATGAACACACTCTTTGACTCAAAGTCCCAGCTGTGTTTTAAGTCACATTTTGTAGTCTAAACTAAAAGGAGACAAACATTCACCTTGAGAGTAGCACCATTTTCTAAAGGATTAACAATACAGCTCATATCTGGGTTCTAAGGTTGTAATTAAATTAATAAACCCCGTTTTCTCCACGTTATAGATGGGTACCATCTCTTTGGCTAAATGCAAAGCGACCGCTTCGGTGATTCTTCTCCACCGTGCCCCTTTCCTACGGGTACCGGGGCTCGGTATTGAACGAGCCCCGGGGCAACATTCTTCAAGGCCGCATTATCCGCTCAACAAAACCTTCATCCATTACCATTTTCACACTTCAGTCACGTCAAAGATCTTTGACCTTCCAACTTAAGTTTTCTAACACTCTTTGATGATAGATAAACAATAATGAAACAATACCACCTCACAAAGTGATTTTAGTGTACTGGGTGACACTTTATCATTGCATCTAAGGTCCTGATGTTGACTATCATGGGTACCCAAACTCAGTGCCTGGTTGGTACCGGTACCAACATATTCGTACTGCCAGTATTGTATAAAAACGTGGAGTTCGTTGTAGAAATGTTTTTTTTTTTCTCCTTTGCTTTACAACTCTAGTCAATCATCTTTTATTTCCAGCTATTGTGGCCGGGTGGGCATGTGAGGGTGGGCGGAGCTGAAGTCAAAATGTCGAAGGCGTTACTTCACAGCAAAAAACTAATTCTACAACCTGATGGAGGTGTACAATGCTTCCTAAAAAGACATGTTGCAATGAGCGGGGAAATCCACGTTTATGCGAAAACGGAGATGCAGCGCTGCAGTTGGAAAGAATTATAGAATTTAATCTTGGGCACATTAAAGCAATTTCCTTCACCCTGTGACGCTGCTTTGTCACACTTTAATGTTTTAGGAAAAAATTGGCATTTTTTATTTTTTTTCATTTTTGAAGCACCTGAACCATTTTAAAAGTACCGGTTTGGCACCTGATTAAAATCACTTCCCTACACATAACTGTTTATTCCCATAAAGGTGCTTTTGGCGTCAGACATTCCTTACTGATTTACATCTTCATTTACAGCCTCATCAAAGAAGCGGGGAAGCAAGACCCCGAGCTGGCTTACATCAGCAGCAACTTCATCACGGGCCACAGCATCGGCAAAAACCAGGCGCGCAACAAGCAGATGGAGGTGGAGTTCAGGAAGCAGGAAGAGGTAAATTTTCCTCTAAAGTATTGATTTAAAAAGCATCATCATTAAATTATAATGAACACTTGACTGTGACATTGTGCAAAAAGAATTTTATGACCTTTTCAGAGCACTATTAGAAGGCATCTTACTTCTATCTAAGGTTCTTAGAAAGTTCCGGGCTCATGAAACCAACCTGCTGATCGCCACCAGCATTGTGGAGGAAGGTGTTGATATTCCAAAGTGCAACCTGGTGGTGCGGTTTGACCTGCCTACAGAATACAGGTCTTACGTACAGTCTAAGGGGCGTGCTCGAGCTCCTGTCTCCAACTACATCATGCTGGCCGACTCCGAGAGGACCCAAGCCTTCCAGGAGGATCTCACCACATACAAGGCCATAGAGAAGGTAGGCGTTTGTCTGAATGGAGCTTGTATCTGAGCAGGAGCAGCAGCCCTGATCTCGTGCTGCTTTGAGCAGATCCTTAGGAACAAATGCTCCAAGTCTGTGGAGGTGGGGGAGTTTGACGGCGAGCAGGTGGTTGACGATGACAACATCCTCCCTCCTTATGTCCTGCGTTCTGAAGATGGAGGCCCTCGGGTCACCGTCAACACAGCCATCGGTCACATCAACAGGTACCTGCCCTGCTTTGATGTGGAGCCCAGAATTAACTTCAACTCAACAAAGCTGAAAGCTTCAAGATGTTTGTCTTTGATACTCAGGTATTGCGCCCGGTTGCCCAGTGACCCGTTCACGCACCTCGCACCCAAATGTAAGACTGTTGAGACGGGGAATGGGCGCTTCCAGTCCACACTTTACCTGCCTATAAACTCACCTCTGCGAGTTCCCATTAAGGTTGGAGTGACTCATTTTGTTATCATGACTAGTTTAGATGTTGTGTTAGTCACCGGATTATCATACATGCCATGTTTTTTCAGGGTCCTACGATGCACTGCGCCAGACTGGCAGAGAAAGCCGTCGCTCTCCTTTGCTGTGAGAAACTCCACAAAATAGGTAAAAGCGGCGTTCCTGGTGTGAACGTGCAAAAACTACCTTTCAACACTTGAGCTCATGCTGTTCTACCCTGTAGGTGAGCTGGATGACCACCTGATGCCTGTTGGGAAGGAGACGGTGAAATACGAGGAAGAGCTGGACCTCCACGATGAAGAGGAGACCAGTGTTCCAGGACGGCCCGGCTCCACTAAAAGGAGACAGTGCTACCCTAAAGCTGTATGTTTAGACGACGAAAGTGGTCTAAACCCTTTTTTTGGTTTGTTTTTACAACCCATCTCACTGCCTTGGACCTCCGTCCTCCTCAGATACCAGAGTGTCTGCGAGACAGCTACGCCGTGCCCGAGCAGACCTACTACCTGTATGTAATTGGGATGGTCCTCACCACACCCCTTCCCGATGAGCTAAACTTCCGTAGAAGGAAGCTCTACCCTCCGGAGGACACCACCCGGACCTTCGGCATCCTCACCGCCAAACCTATACCCCGAGTGAGTCTCATCTGCGAAGCTGTCACTGTTTCACGAGTTTCCTCATTCAGGTAAAGACTGAAAATGTTGAAATTCTTTTCCAGATTCCCCACTTTCCGGTGTACACTCGCTCCGGCGAGGTGACCATCTCCATTGAGCTGCAGAAGTCGGGCTTCACGCTCAGTGCCGCTCAGCTGGACCTCATCACCCGCCTGCACCAGTACATCTTCTCCCACATCCTCCGCCTGGAGAAACCTGCACTGGAGTTTAAGCCCACTGTGGCTGACTCGGCTTACTGCGTTCTACCTCTGAATGTTGGTAAGTTCAACACTCTATCTTCTAGAGGTGGTCATCCATCTCCTGTCTTCATTCTATCCTATTTTTGACTTGAATAGTTGGGGACTCCAACACACTAGATATGGACTTTAAGTTCATGGAGGACATTGAGAAGTCTGAGGCTCGCACTGGCATTCCTACCACTAAGTACACCAAGCAGAACCCGTTCACATTCAAGCTGGAGGACTACCAGGACGCTGTCATCATTCCGAGGTCTGAGTATCACTGCTCCTTCAGTGAAACTCTTGAATGTCTCTGGACTGAGATGCTAACTCACTGTCGTGGCTTTTTTTTTTTCTCCATAGATATCGTAACTTTGACCAGCCTCATCGTTTCTACGTCGCTGACGTGTACACATACCTGACGCCACTCAGCAAGTTTCCTTCACCAGAATACGAGACCTTCGCTGAGTATTACAAAACCAAGTACAACCTGGACCTGTCAAATCTGAACCAGCCTCTCCTGGATGTAGACCACACCTCCTCCAGGTCAGCTGCATTCTGGGCCACATGGTGCCTTCAGGAACTTGCACGAGATGTGGTCTTTGACGAAAATAAAGGTCATCAGAACAGAAGCGCCTGGTGAAAGATTGGTGATCATGCAGCAGGGATCAGTTTAGTCCAGTTGTTCCAATTTATCTCTGAGTTTCGTCAGTTTGGAGGATCTTATTGTGCACTAAAAAGTTTTATTTACAACGGTGGTTCCCAACCCCACAGACCGGGGACCGATTATTTTTCTGTTTTATTTATTGATGTTTCTGAAGGAAGTTTTATTTTGAAAAATCAGTGCATTCACCGCACCACATCAGAATCATTCTTGACGCATGCTAAGTCTTGTGTTCAAAATACATCCACTACGTCTTTAAAGCAGCTGTGCTGACTGCTAAGTCAAAACCCCCAAGGTAACCAATTTCATAAAAAACCAAAGGTATTCAGAAAGTTTTATTTTGGCAGAAAAGAGCCAGAGAGGAAACCAGAGCCTTTGACTTCAAAGCAAAAAGAATTCAGCATTTTCAATCTTGCAGTCTATACTCAAAATGTGGATTTATTGTGACAGTTATTCCCACAGACCATAAAAATAATGCATAATATTCAACAACCAGGTGTCTATTGGTGCTGTTAAAGCTGCTTAAATGCTGGATCTATTTTTATAGTTTGAAAATTCCAGTTTTCCAAGATGAAGCTGAAATTGGCATCCTTTTTTTTGTCTTTAACTTCCACTATCAGAATCAGAATCCTTTATTTTCATTGTACATGGGGATGCAAATGAGTGGTGAAGAGAGAATAAAATAAAATAAAAATACTGTAACTCACATCTCTAATCAGAAAATGTACAATATGTACAGAAACAATTAAATATTAAATACGTATGAACAAAATAGAATGGAATGAGTTGAGTTGCCATGAGTGCAGCATAATAAATATTGTGTGTTATTGCACACATGCGTAGCAGTCAGTAATTTAGTGTTTGTCAAAAGTCGGAGTGGGGTGTAGTTGGTAGAAGTATGTGTGTTCCGTATAGTGATTGCCTGTGGAAAAAAGCTGTTCCTTAGTCTGTTTGTCCTGGTTCTGATGGACCTGCACCTCCTTCCAGAGGACAGCAGTTCAAACAGGGGGAAAGCAGGATGGGTGGAGTCGGTGGTGATGCTCGTCACTCTGCTGAGGCAGCGTGACTGGTAGAAATCCTTCAGTGAGGGGAGAGGGCAGCCGATGATCCTCTGGATGATCCTCTATTTCACATTTGTTACTACCCAAAATCTGATGGATAAATGAAGTTGAAACCAACTGCAGATACATTACAGTGGATGAGGATAAATGTATCCGTCATACATGCCCTCGTATAGACCAGTTCGTGAAAATATTGTCTGGCAGTAAACTAGTCTGTGGCCTGGAAAAGGTTGGGGACCACGGAAGTACAACACCAAAGTGAAGCTAATGAGCCCTCAGATCACGTATTGTCACCATATTTTACCCCTAAAATCAGAGAGATCGGTACATATCTCATACATGAGAGAGCCATGAAAATACTCCACTTTGATACAACATCCTAACCTTCTGAGGACGACATCTTGGTTCAGAATAAAAGCGTTTTGCACACTTTTCTGGGGAATTGGCTCTATGTTTTGCGCTCTTGTGAGGTGCAACAACTGTTCAGGATTTTAAAATATTCACATTACTAAGATAGCTTGTTGCTCTCGCCAAAATGGGGGTGTCATCATTTGAAAACACCGCAAATACTACATCTGCAAGTTTAAAACTCTTCAGAATAAAATGTTGTTAAAGCTGAAGGCAATAGTGTGTTGTGTCATGTGACTAGTTAGGAGTGTGGAGAGAAAGTGTAAAAGCTGGTTGTTTTATAATGTTTTTTTTCAAACGTAAATGACAGTTTATAGTAAATGGTTTTGTCATAAAAAGCTTTACTTTAAAGCAGCGTCTCATCCTCTCAGACTGAACTTGTTGACTCCCCGGCACCTGAACCAGAAGGGCAAAGCTTTGCCTCTGAGCAGCGCAGAGAAGAGGAAAGCCAAGTGGGAGAGTCTGCAGAACAAGCAGGTAACGTTCCTGCTGGATTTTTACATTTTTTTGGGGGGTAAAAATAGATTCTGAGGAGCCTGCTGGTTACTCTTTGTTCCTCAGATCCTTGTTCCGGAGCTGTGTGCCATCCACCCCATCCCCGCCTCCCTGTGGAGGAAAGCGGTGTGTCTGCCCAGCATCCTGTACCGCCTCCACTGTCTGCTGACTGCTGAGGAGCTGAGAGCCCAGACTGCCTGTGAGGCAGGAGTGGGGATACAGACCCTCCCCCCTGACTTCAGGTAGCTGCTGCATGCGTTCCATGTTTGACTTTACAGGTCGCAGTGAGATTTCTGCACTCAGGCCTTTTGCGGTTTTTGTGTCAGATATCCAAACTTGGACTTCGGGTGGAAAAGATCCATTGACAACAAAGCTTACAGTTCTTGCTCCGAGTCCTGCAGCGAGGACGGCGTCTGTGTGCATCAGGAGGCTGGAAGCTCAGAACCTGCCCTCTCAGCGCATCCCAGCCGCTCCCTTTCCCCCCAGCCGGAGCCACATTTGGCCCCTGCTCCCAAAAATGGCTCCTGTGTTCTTAATCTAACTAATGGCACCGCTGAGAGTGGCCCCCAAGACGAGCACCTTCACCAACCTGACAGCTGCCAATGCCAGCTAAGCTCCAGCAGCTCTGGGCTGCAGAGCGCTGAATCCGAACAAGTGTCTACCTCAGCTCCTGCGCGGGCTCCTTCCAGCTCCATTTCTCCACAGCCCAGCAGTGAATGTATGCCTGCAAGGACCTCGCACCATACACCTGAAACTACCTCAGGCTGCGAGCTTTCGGCCACAGCTCCCAGAAGCCCTACAGCACCTTCATCGGACTCAACCAACGAGCACCAGCAGGGCTCCACCGTGGGAGACTCCCCCAAGAACCTGGGGCCCAACCCAGGTCTCATACTGCAGGCCCTGACTCTGTCCAATGCCAGTGACGGCTTCAACCTGGAGCGGCTGGAGATGCTGGGAGATTCGTTTCTGAAGCATGCCATCACCACATACCTGTTCTGCACCTATCCTGACGCCCATGAAGGACGGCTCAGCTACATGAGGAGCAAGAAGGTGAGCGGCACAATTCCTGCTCAGAGCTTTCCCAATGAGCTTTCTGTGTTTTCCTACAATCACAAAGTCCAAGCTATGTCAGGATGTTTTACTTTTGCCAACAAAAACCTCACTGAAGCTGCCCTGATTCCCAACCTGACCTCCAGGTGAGCAACTGTAACCTGTACCGTCTGGGCAAGAAGAAAGGGCTGCCAAGCAGGATGGTGGTGTCCATTTTTGACCCCCCTGTTAACTGGCTGCCCCCTGGATATGTGGTCAACCAGGACAAGAGCAGCACTGACAAAGTGGACTCAGAGGTTGGTGCTGTTGATTTTCTACTTCCTGCAGGTTTGGGAAGCGTTTCGTATTTCTCCTTCTTCGTGCAGTTGTGATGCTGTAGGTCCAGTAGAGGGCAGGCTTCCCCCTTTTTTGATGTCTTTGCTCCTAAAGCAAATAGGCTGTGATCATAATCTCTGGAAAATTCTGTTCTAGAAGAGAAGCTTCCTGTTTATTTCAAAATAAAAATAAAAACTTGGGAGGATAAATCTATAATTATAGAGGAAACGGTTAATCTGAAATAATAAAATTTTAAAAATGAGTTTTTTTTTGTCTGTATCAGAAAAAGATCAGGTTGAACCTTTGAGAATCAGTTTTATTAATGTTGTTTATTTACCTCCCAAAATACAAATAAACAAGTTAGTGATTCATCACACCATCAGTTCAGTGTTTAATTTGTCAGAAAAAGCAAGAAAAATGTTTGGCTATTGCACCATCAAGAAAAAGAACTTTATAACCAGCAAATTCATACGGAATAAACAGGAAACAGTGACCACGTTTAACTACACTAATGGAGGTCCATTAGATTCACTGTCGTCTTTTTCCTTCCTATATTTAAGTCCAAAGAGGAGCTTCTGACCAATGGGAGGACTGGGAATGACTTTGATGACGATGACGATGAGGATGACACCGCCGAGGAGCTGGACGAGTTGATGCTGAAAGAAGAGCCAAAAGATGAAGTGAACATGGAGGATGACCTGGAGTACTACAAGGAGCACATCCGCTTTATTGATAACATGCTGCTGGGATCGGGCGCCTTCGGTAAGAAGATCTCTCTGAGCAGCTTCCCCCATTCGCTCAGCCCGGCCTCGGGCTCCTGCTTGGAATCCTCGTATGACTGGAAGGTTCCCAAAAAGCCCTCCCATCCAGCCCAGTTCCCTAGCGATCCTGCGCCCACCGGGATGTCGGCAGAGGAGTTTGACTACAGCTCCTGGGACGCCATGTGCTACCTGGACCCCAGCAAGGCTGGGGAGGAGGACGATTTTGTGGTGGGTTTCTGGAACCCGTCTGAAGAAAACTGTGGCACCGAGCTTGGCAAGCAGTCCATCTCCTATGACCTGCATACGGAGCAGTGCATCGCTGATAAAAGCATCGCAGACTGTGTAGAAGCTCTGCTGGGATGCTACCTGACCAGCTGTGGAGAGAGGGCCGCTCAGATGTTCCTCTGCTCCCTTGGCCTCAAGGTCAGTCAGCATCCCAACACTGCGTGAAATCGTTTGTCCTACATTTTCTCTAAAATCTCTGTCAGTTGAAGATCTAGCGTGTTTGGACTTCCCGTAAAACGTGTTTTGTGTTTCTGTCGACTGCAGGTGTTGCCGTCTGAGCCTGGGACAAGCAGGGCATCCAAAGCCCCAAGCAGCAGGACGTCGGCTGCAGACCTGAGCTACGGCTGGCTGAAGATCCCACCCCGCTGCATGCTGGCCCACCCAGACGCAGAGCGGACGCTTCAGCATCTCATCTCCGGCTTTGAAAACTTCGAAAAGAAGATCAACTACTCCTTCCAGAATAAGGCCTACCTGCTGCAAGCCTTCACCCATGCTTCCTACCATTACAACACCATCACAGGTCAGTTCACACGTCAGACGTCCAGGAGTGGACGGAGACCTCCAACTACATCCAGAGCATCTAATGACCCCCCACCCCCACCCCCAAGGCTTTTTGAAAGACTTTGGTAAACTCACTCCAGATATGAGAAAGCTTGAAGGTTACATTAAAGAGCTTGGGTTTAAAATGCTGATTTCTCAAATTCAATCAGTCTGAACTTTAAACAATTTGAAATCTACACATGAATTTTATGGATTGGTATATCAGTTTTTATTTTTTTAAATCAGAAAATAAATCTTTTCTGTTTATTGTAAGAATTAAAAATTAAAATTTGTAACAGTGGAATAATTGGGTTTTACTAACAAAAGTTCCTTATTTGTTTAGTTTAAATTTTGACATAATTAAAAATAAATTTCAACTAAAAAAACTTTGTTAAAGAAAAGAAATGGGGAAGAAAATCTGTCCACATCTTAAGTCATAAATCAACTTGGAAACGTATCCCTATAAAACCTAAACTTATAAAACTATAAAACAAATAAAATTGATTCCATGTTTTTGACAGTGATTTTCAACCATCCTAAGAGACACACCCGAGTATCGTCTGCATAGAAGATGTCGGAAAACACAAAAGGATAAAAAGGAAAAGACAGAATACTGCTGCTGCATTCATTAAGTCAAGGAGAGACAAAAAAAGTCCAGAAATATGAACAGCTGTTTGATCTTTAGAAGGAAGACAAAAACAAAAGATTGAAGGGTTTACGCCCTTCATGTTGAAAACAATTATTTTATCGTTGAAATGAAAAACATGACAATGTTTATTAGACATTACTTTGAGTCAGTTTTTTAAACCATTAATTTTTTCTATATTATGAAGTAAAATGTTATTTTCTTTGTTAAACCAACAAAAAAATAGTAAAATTAAAAATTTTAGTTTAATGTTTGCCTATTAATAAAAATAGGTATATTGTCAACTTGTATATATTTTAATCATAACGGCCCCAAAATCCTACAGGGCAGCTTAATAACCCATAAAATCTACATAAAACTACATATTTCTGTTTCCTTTCTCAGTAAGAAAATTCATTAAATAAATGTTTGTCATTTTAATCAAACACGTTTTTCAAAGTTAAAGCTCTTGAATTGTTCAAATTTGATACCATTTTACTTGAAACCTTTTCACACCCTTGTATATCAATTCTTCTTGTGATTCTAATCTAGACCTCTGATTGG
Organism: Oryzias latipes; assembly: GCF_053564925.1. NCBI lineage: Eukaryota > Metazoa > Chordata > Actinopteri > Beloniformes > Adrianichthyidae > Oryzias > Oryzias latipes. The sequence continues at coordinate 26,399,038 of NC_136258.1, forward strand.
TTCTTCTGTAACAACGCCTTGGTTTGACGGACTGGACTCATAATCATTTGCTTGTCTTCTCCATCAGATTGTTACCAGCGGTTGGAGTTTCTAGGTGATGCAATTCTAGACTACCTCATAACAAAGCACCTTTACGAAGACCCGCGCCAGCACTCGCCCGGCGTGCTGACGGACCTGCGCTCGGCGCTAGTCAACAACACCATCTTCGCCTCTCTGGCCGTTAAATACGATTACCACAAATATTTCAAGGCGATCTCGCCAGAGCTGTTCCACGTCATCGACGACTTTGTGCAGTTCCAGCTGGAGAAGAACGAGATGCAGGGCATGGACTCCGAGGTGAGTCCTGTTTTTTTGGGGGGGACGGGGGGGGGGCAAATCCTGCAGGCAGAAACCCAATCTTGCTGCGCTGCAATGTTTTCCTGTTTCATAATAGAATTTCAAAAAAGATTGGCCAGAGGAAGAAGGCCGTCGGCCTCCATCAACCTGTTTCATATTCGGGGGATTTTAGGACTGAGCAGAAACACATTTGGACCTAATTTGCCTGGAAATGACTATCTTGGCACCAGATCTGCACTCGATCTGCTGGAGAAGTATATGAATGCCTCAGAGACCCCGGACACAAACATTCAGCAAACAAGCAGCTGAAAAAAATCAGGAAGTGAAGCGTTGTTCTGTGGTCACCACAGAGGTGAACGGCGAGCCACAGCTGTGAATGAAACACTGCAACACCGACTGCGACGAGTCGGTTGGTGTTTGTTCCACCTGCTGCCACTTTTACCAACAGAACATCAATGTTTTGGATAAAAAATATATTACCACGCTGCAGGAAAATGTCCATAAAATGTGATCGTTCTTGCATAAATGGAGACCGTGACCTCGACAAAGATATGTGAGGTTAAACGGTAAATATTAGTTTCAGTTTTCTTGGGACTGGAAAAAAAACGTAGCTTGTCTGAATCTATTTTACGGAACAATCTTTGGAGATGACGAGTGAGATACAAGCTGGGAAACGTTCAGTCCAAGTTTGATAACGAAACCATGAAAATTGAATGTTGTAGAGTTCCTCCTGAGCATGCCTCCTGCAGGATCTCCAGCAAAGGTCACTCTGGAGTCTCCCAGAAGACCCTCAGGTTGCTGGGGGCTCATTGCTTGGAACAGAAACGCAGCGAGTCCCGAACCCCTAAACTGGCTCATAAATCTGGGTTGAACAGAAGAGCCAGCCTGAGAGGTTTGAGGCTGTTTTTGTTGAGCTGTTGTTGCTGCCAAATGAGAAAACAAGTGAAACGGGAGAAGCTTGTGAAAGGGTTCCCAAACATCCCACAAGACGCTGGATTCCCAGCAAACCAAATAATCCTTTTTATAGGTCCCAGTTTACAAGATTTCATTGAGTCTTTGATGCGTCTGCCTCCAAGATCTTTCTTCACAAACTGAACTTGTAGCAGAAAAATCATAAAATTATCGAAGCTCAACAGTCAGATTCTTGTTTTTTTATGGTTCAGAGCTGGATGTACTGAACCTTTGTGGTTTATTTAGACAAAATTGGTGTGGTTGGTGTCAATGTATTCAATTTTTACCTGTTGAGGAATAAGAAGTCACAAAATCTCAGTTGAGTGAAATCAATGAATACCTGTCGCCCCAAAAACCAATCAAACACATCCCAAAGTGCTCCCACTGACTGTAAATGAGGACCATAGAAGTGTTGATCAGCTGTTTGTACATTATGACCCGACTCCTTCAGGCTTCTCCTGTTCAGGCCTTCAATAAAGAAACGATCACGCCGCTCAGCGATGCCTCTGTTTGTTCTCCCAGCTACGGCGCTCTGAAGAAGACGAGGAGAAGGAAGAGGACATTGAGGTCCCAAAAGCCATGGGAGACATCTTCGAGTCTCTGGCTGGAGCTATCTACATGGACAGCGGGATGTCTCTGGAGACCGTGTGGCAAGTTTACTACCCAATGATGAGGCCCCTGATCGGTGAGGAAGACCAGAGCTGCCTTTCTTCATCACTGTTGTTGGAGATTTCATTCATCTTTACATGTCAAATTTCTCCTTCAGAGAAGTTCTCTGCTAACGTGCCGCGATCTCCGGTCAGAGAACTGCTGGAGATGGAGCCGGAAACCGCCAAGTTCAGGTGTGACAGCATCCTATTTATCAGCTGATTTAGGACTTTAGTGCTGCTTTCTGCCACTGTGGGCATCTGCAGATAACTATTAACTAGCCTTTTTGTGTCAATTCATCTTCAACTAAAACGTCTTTAATTATGTTCAAAAGAAGCCGTGGTGTTTCTGTGGAGTCTCTCAAACCTTTAAAGAATAACTCCGATGAAAATTGTATTTTGTATTATTTGTTTGGTGTTTTTAAACATCCTCTGGTGGCATTTTCTGATGGAGGACATCTGAGAGGTAAATTTCTATTGAATTCCTGCCACTCTACAGACACTATGTCCTACAAAGTGACACCGATTTTTAGATTTTGGCTAAAGCGGGCATCATCATAGTTTTAAGACTACAGGAAATGCTTCAAAATAGATCTAAAGAGGAGCAGTCTTTAATAGGGGTGTGCCGAAATATCGATATGGCGATATATCGCGATATTTAGTCCCGCGATTGATTATCGATACGTCTTCATCAAGCGGTAGAAGAGCGGCTACTTGATGCTAAAAAGCCTGTGGTTCTCCAGAAAAACATGAACATTTAAACATTCATCGCATGCAGCTTTTCCCCAAACGTGTTTTTCACAAAGATGTTTACTTTTGGATGCACTTTAAGTTCATGTAATTTATCCCTGGTCATTTATTTTGAAAGCAGTTTATGTCTTAAATAACTTAAAGGAAAGTTCCTAGCTACTTGATTAAATTAAATGAGAATTACATTTCTGTTTACACCACATTTGCACTAAATGGTGTCATTTATTTTTAACAAAGACACCATAATTTGTTAACAGAATTGATATCTGATTCACAGCTATTTTTTTAAATTAAGCAACGGATATGGGTTTGTTTTTCAAAAATTTATACCAATGTGCCTGGCAGCTACTTGATTTATTCATTTTTTATCCCTTTTACAGCAATTTTGTACTAAATAATGGCTGCTGTTCATGTTCCCTATCGTTTAAACCAAATTTTACAGATATTTCCAAATGAAAATTGTCATTGTTTGTCAAAGACAGAGTATTACTGATTTCAGCAATGTTAACAGAAAAGTCTGTTATTTATTACACCAAATAGGACACAAGTTGATCATTATCATGGTGTTAAAAAAATAAATGGGTTAATATTTTCCAAAAAACTGTTTTTCAAATTTTTCTTTCTTAAAGTTTGATATATCGTGAGTTGTTAGAGACGAGATATATAGATTATCACAATATCGCCTTATCGTGATAGTATCGTTATGAGGTACCCAGTGATTCCCAGCCCCGTAGTTTTGGTTCTTATGTTTTTCAATTGCGAAAACAGAATCTTAAAATAAAAAGATCCATGTTTAGAGAAAAAGTGTCTTATTTTCTATCTTGCAAGCTAAACAAGTTTTTTTAATAGGAAGATAATATTAGTACAAAAAAATTGGATTTTCCTTTTCTTTAAATAAGAATTGTTGCTCATTTGAAGAAACTTGTTCAGATTTTAAGATTTTTTTTAACCTATTTTTCATTGTGCCTGTTTTGCAGTGTATGTTTAGGGGCAAAAGATGTCTGATATATATTTTAAATAAAGTTTTCACATGTAAAAAATAAAGTTGACTAGCTTGATGTGAACGCCTGTGTTTTCCTGTTTGCAGCCCCGCAGAGCGGACGTACGACGGGAAGGTGCGGGTGACTGTGGAGGTGGTCGGGAAGGGCAAGTTCAAGGGAGTCGGCCGCAGCTACCGGATCGCCAAGTCTGCGGCGGCACGGCGAGCGCTGCGCAGTCTCAAGGCCAATCAACCTCAGGTCCAAAACAATTGAGCTCTGGGTTGAGCTCCCAACATTAGCACCTAAGCTATTGACACTAACGGAGGAAGAGTGGCGACCCAACTCAGCACGGCACACGGCGAGTCTGTGTTCCGCAGGGGGGGCGATGAGGCGTTCAGGGATCCCTGTGGAAACGGGCGGACTGATCTCGCATCACTTCACCTTCTTCTTCTTTTATGTTTGCGCAGACACAATCTTTCCTTTCTGCTTTGAGTGCGCTTAGCGAGCAGCTCAGCTGCTCCGCTTGAGGCGCCGCTCCTGCTTGTAGCGTAGTGTTAGGCTGTACATAGATGAACCGCGCCGCGCCATTGTGCCAGTCGGTGTGACGAAACCACGCCAGCAGGCGGCTGCTGGGGCCTCGCCAGCAGACGGCGCCCTCCCTCATTTTGCACTCATTCCAAGACAGTCCGTTCTCTCGAGACACATGATCACGTCAATGCCAAAACCATAAACGTAGCAGAGTAAATAAATATATATGAAAGTATGAAGTGCGCAGATGGATAAAATGGACCTTGGGCACCGAGGCCCTCAATCATGACCTGCGATAGGAATCTCGACATTCCCAGTTACTGTAATTTGAAGTGGAAGCGCAGGTGGTTGCATGTTGCTGTAGCTTGTGCTCAAACAAGGACGTCTTCTGGAGTCTGCGAGCGTTTGTGGCATTATTTTTCTGGTCCGGCGTGTCGGGTAGACACGTTTCCAATCGTTTCCGCGCCGCGGCGTTCCAACCAAAGTCATCATCACTTTGCTCAGAGGCTGAAGTCACTTCCCGAGGATACCAGCTTCTTCTCTGTGTTCTCATGAGTGTTGCCTCTCGCTGAATGTCGTCGGTGCGCCCTCTGTTCACTTGAATACCTCAGTTAATTGCATGCATTTCTCTCATCTTTGTTTTTTTTTGGTGCTATGTTTTGTTTTTTGTATTAAGCTTGAACTTCTCATCCTTTTGCACTGTAACTATGATACCTCTTTATTTGTCATTTGTTTGGTTTTTCCTGTCGCTGTAGAGGAGAACCGCCATGCAACTCCTAACCCCCGCCCAACCTGACGAGGACACTTGATGCTTATGGGGAGGGGGGCAGGATTAGGATTTGATAGGAGCGAAAGGATCGTCTAAAGCTCCTCCCCCTTTTTGTTGGTCCGCGTGGCGTCTACCTCAAACATGTTCAGTATTCAGCGTAGGCGTCTGGATCTGGGTGCCTTCGTGGGAGAAGTTTGGGATTCCTCGCTGCGGTTTGTTCAGGCGACTTGTTTCTGACGTTTCCACCTTGACTGGATTTTCGTCGCTGCTGCAGTTCGGGCAGAACAGCGCCTCTTAGAGCTCAACGGTGGTAATGCGACTGCCTCTTTTCTCTTTCACTTTGTAGAAACAGTTGATCGCCTTTAAATGGAAGAGCTAATGCAAAGCAGCTCCACCCACACACAAACAGGCTCCGCCTACCTTTAAGTAGTAAAGACTGCAATCTATTTTGGTAGACTTAATGTGTTTTTCTCGTTAAATAAATGTTAAATATTGAATTTGGGAAAGACTCAAGTTTAAATTTGTCTTCAAAAACGTTTGCATTTCTTATTCTACAAATTAGTTGTAATGCAAGTTTTTTAAACTTATAAGACTCCTAATAAAATGTAATTTCTGATGAACACATTTAAATTTTACTAATTAGATAAAATTATGCAGACAGATTCACAGTGGAGATATACTGACATGTTCCAGTGGAAACCTAAAGGATGAATAGCAGCTGTCGCTGATGACATTAGTGTTCATGACGGGTCTTTTGCGTTAAAATATATATTCATCGTGGCTAAACTGTAATTAGATATTTAATCTTGAGTTTTTTTTTTTTTTTAAAGCATTTTAAAAATTGTTATACCGATTCTATTTAGAAAAAAAATGTAGAAGCATTTAAAAAGGTACACTGTTGGTATTTTAGAAATAAAAATATTTATCTCCTTTTAAAATATTGAAAATGAAAGATAAGCTTAAAGAAGCAAAGTTTTTATTAGGGAAACGTCAAAATAAGATCTGAAAATACTTTAAAAGACTTCTTTTGCGAAAATTAATTTGATCTTCATCATTAAAATTTTACTAACTAAGATGTTGGAGCGTACAAGTCTTATGAAAGCTTTAATGGAAATCTCGTCTGAAGCATAGACTTTAAAAACAATGGACAGCTCAACCGCTCCCCTCTCCTGTTCCCAAATAGGAAGTACCCGGTTTTAAGAAGCCAAAATCCCATAGACCTCTATTTTATTTCTATTTTATTTGTCAGAATGACCATTTTTCGCTCTGATACCTTCTACTTAACATCTTTCTAATCCAAATTTTTTGAGATATTTTGTCTTTATTACAAGTTATTTAAGTTAACTCACCAATCAGATGGAGCGACGGCAGGCTGGCGACCTGTCCTTGCTCAGTATTCGGGACGCGCTCTGGCAGCTCCGCCCCCAGCGGGTTGAGAAAATGGATGCAAACGCTCTACCTGTGCACAGTTGTTGGTCACCTGACTCATTTAATTTGCAAAAAGTGTTTCCATTGCAGTTACTCCTTAAAAACCGCCTCCTCCAAGCGAAAAAACCAACTTTTTTCAGTAAATGCGATTTGTTTTTTTCGAAGAGGCGAATTTATTTTCACAAATCCAAGTTTTGATATTTCATAGTTAATGGAAACGCAGCGTTCAAGAGGTAGAGGCGTGGAAAGAGGTGGGGTCTCACTACAAGCTCACTCCTGTTTGGCGACGGTCGTTGCCATAGATACGATGACTCAGAGCGACTTAGACCAATCACTGTCCACATGGCGGCGCCCGTATCAGGAAGCAATAGTGAGGGGAATTGGAGTGATTTTTGCGAGGCATTTTCTAAGGGTGATGTCAAACCTCAATTCGTCTATTGTTCTTACAGTCTATGGGTCTGAAGATGTTAAAAAAAAACACATACTAAGAACATATTAAAGCGTTGTAGGATAGACACTGGTTCGCTAAATTACAAAATTGAAAAATACCTTTAGACGTCCAGACTGGAACATCAGGTCGCCTGTGATCTATAAAGTTGAACTCGTAGCTGTAGGCATCTTTTCATAAAATCAGAACGCGGCCGACCGTGAAATGTTTCCAGGATTTGTTACGGCTACAGCTCTGCCAGGCTGCACAGGTAAAGAAGGTGAAGCCACAGGAAAGGCCACGCCCACTGCGCCTCACCCCGGGCAGGTTTCCTTCCATATAGGCTGGGCCGACTTCCTCGTGTAGTCTGCTTTGTCTTTTTGTACATGTAGCACAAGAAAGCGTTGCAGTCGGGCGCCGTTCTCAGACTCGTGACACGGGCGCTCGCTGACTGTTACAGAAGGGGGAGGGGCTTATCTGAAGAAACACACTGTAATAACAGAATCTGTCACATGACCGGCGCCAGTGGGTTAAATCGAAGTCTGAAGCCTCATCAGAACCCCATCCCAAATGGACAGATCCATGTTATCCAGGAATCTTGAAGGAAAAATCCACTCCAATGCAGTTCTGTTCATCATGATGATTCAAACATGCAGTCAGAGAAAGGACCTAAGAGCACACTCTGAAATGCTGCGACTAGCACATACTAATGTACCTTCCATGGCTCAATGGATTTGAATCTGCATCTTTGCGTCAAGCGTCTGAAACCACACTTCCAGTCAGCAGAAACATCCGACTGTGTTTTTCTGCACTTTACTGCTGGAGTTTCCCTCAGGCGGAGGCGTCCGACTTTAACATTTCTGATACCATTACTGTGACCTGGTGGTTCATGCATCCAAAAAGACATTCGTCTGAGTTCAACTCCTTGGCTTTCAGCATCAAAACCACCACACAGTACCCGCTTTATATCAACAGGTGGCGCCATTTCACCCTTAACTTTCCTCATCAGCTCCAGCAGCTGCTACAATAATTTCTTCTTTTACTCTAAAGTAAACGCATCGACTCCTTCGTTATCTCATCTCGCAATCAAAATGCTTTCATAAAATATAATGTAGACATAAAATTCTGCAATTCAGGAAGACATTTGTAAATGTTCGCAGATGACTATCAGTTCATCAAACTGCAGCTTTTCTTCTCCGCCGGAGGAGAAGACGGGTCTTTAGGATCATTTTTTATTTGGATCCAAACTTGATGGTTCTGTTTCCTCCAATATGAAGCCTTCGACTGATTTAGAAATAAGCCGTCAAAACAAAAGGTCCCAGCTTGTTTAAACGTTATAAAAATGTCAGCATGAATTTGATAGTTCATCTGCCGGAGTTGTATTTGGGTGGATTTTTCCGTGCTGGGCTGATCAGAGTGGGAGCAGTGGGAACCGATGGAACGCTGCAGAGTGATGCTCCGTGGATCAAGTGCTGAACTCTGGTCAGCGCGGGGAACTTTGGGTCGCCACAACCTGTAAGAACGATGGAGCAGCAGCTGAACTCCTCCACCTCACTGTAAATTGCTGCAGTGGTTTGCAGTCTGCACCTTATGGATCACCAATACCTTTATTATTATTATTTTTTTGTGTGTGTGTGTTTGTTTTCTTGAAACTTTGTGTTTCTAATTGTAGCTCAGTATCTGAATAAAGTGATAGTCTGGTCCATTTCATGTGCTTTTGTGGGATTGATCCAGGATGTTGAGCGAGTTTCATCCTGTCGGCAGCATCAGAATAGTTCAAAGTGGCAGTTTTGTTTTGTAATCAACACGTTCATTAAAAACCTGCTTTTCAGTTTGCAGAAACCATTTGCAAGTTTTTGTTTCTCTTCATCAAAGCGAAGGTTTCGAACCAACGTGCGTTTGTGCCATGCCCACCTTTTTACCAAAACTCATGACGTACTGATTTGTTCTGCCTAAAAAAGTCATTTTTTTTGTCCATCGGGTTGAACACATGTGAGTTAATTAACTGATTTTTATCTGGCAGGCTGATGCGCCATAAAAAAAAAAAAACGTTTTGTTAAGTTTGAATATATTTAAAGGATCTAACAGGACGTCTGCTGTGACACCTTCCTAAAGTTCCAGAACAGTAAATACTTAATAGTCAAACTAAAACAAAAAAATCATTTAGACTTTTTTGATTTTTATTTATTTTTTATATTAGAAGTTACAATTTTGAAGTTTTGAGTTTTTTTTTTTTTTTGGTAGTTTTCCCACTTGAGACTTTTCACTGGTCTGAATCCTTTGTCAGCGATTATAGAGCCACTTCATCTCCTTTTGAGATTTTTAAAAGTTTTTGTATTTTTCATCTGTCATAGCTTTGGTGTGCATTCTTTTAGGGGTGTGGCCTATAATCCTTAAACATCCCCCATAATAAAATGATTGACAGGTTATTTGGGACTTTTTTTGTTTAATACTGGAAAGTGTTTCTCCATCTGTGTCTGAACAGAATAAATGCATGAATGAACATCCTGCAGTCGTTGACCTCGTGAACATGCTCTTCATCAAAGTGCACCACGGCTTCCCGTCATCTCTGAGGCTCGTCAGCAGCACCCCGTGTTATTGGCTGGGAGCGAGCGGCGTGCACACTGTACGCCACGGCAGCTTTATGACCCCCCCCGAGGAGCAGCCTGCAGGCCTGCCTGGAGCAGGTCCTCCTGGATCGGTTTTCACTGGAGCCACTTTGCTCCCAGCCAAAGTGGGACTGAACCTGCTGGTGGGGAAGCTGGTCACAGCAAAAACTGATGCCTGGCGTCGCGTTTACCTGCAGGAAGTGCAAATCCCAGGTCAGCGCTTTTCATCCAGATGAGCTCGGCAGGCGTGGAGTTGGTACAGCTTCGCTGCTGGACAGTTTTAATGCAACAAACCTGTGTATTAGTTTGGAAAAGATATCAAATGAAAACGTCCTGACAAATATTTCACCTCGGTAGTTTTTCAAATGAACGGAAATTTATTTTTTCCAACAACGTCCTCAGGTTTCTGTTGGAAAACGGACCCAACTTTTTTGACGATGGATGGTTTCAAACAACTTTCCCAGTTTTAAATAAAAAGTTCACCAAAATATAAAGAATAACTATGCAAAAAGCCTTTGGATTTCCTGTTTGGAAAGTTTTTTTCTTAATAAATACAGTTCTTTAATATGACATTTAAATGATCCCATTTCTAAAATGTATTTTCTGAAGTTTATTTTAATATTCCTCATTTTAAACCATGCCAAAGAAAAATAAGATTTTAACACAAATGTTAAAAATGGAGTGAAAAGGATTTTAATCCTACAGCAGATTTCTACTTTACAATATCAACGCTTCTTGTAATCAATCCACAGTAAATCTGTGACTTAATTTGTTTAAAATAAAATGCTGGTGATTTTGGTATTTTATAATTTAAGAGAAAATATTTGCTCTTTTTAAGGGAATTTTTAGGCTGTTTTTTTTTTTTTTTTGCTAAAACAAAAGGATGAAACAAGCATCAAATCTCACAAAAAGAATAAAATGTTTGATTTATTTAGTGTGAATATATTTTGTAATGCACAATTTTTTAAGCCGTGGTCAATATTGAGTCCAGCTGCTTCTCTTCAAGCAAATATTTGATATTTATATGAAGATTGTCAAATTTTGTTTTGGCTTTTTTACATTACATGTCTGTTTATTCATTTAGTGTTTATTGCATTTATCTTTTTTAAGTGCTTTTTAAAGATGCTTAAATACTACATTAGTTCTAAAATGTATAATGAAGCCGCTTTTGCATCAATCTGAATTTTTAAACTGCTGTTTAGTCTCTCAAAATAAAGGTGAGGGTAATATATATTTGAAAATACTAGAGGCTTTTAAAACTATTTAGCTTTAAGTACCTTCTTTTTTTATTGCCTTACATATTCTTTTGGACATTTAGAATGTCCTCTTTTTTTTACATTCTAACATTTTCTCTCACTTGAACATTTCCTGATAGGATATTTTGGTTGTCTGAATTCTTAGCTGCATTTTTGTTTTTTAACATTAATTTGACTTTTTTTATTCTTCATGTTTTTTGTTCATTTACTTACTCATCAGCCCTCTCCATTTAACTCTGAACACTGTTTTCAGTTTTTTTTAAATTCTCCATAACTTTCTGCACAACATTAAGGAAACTCTAAGAAAACCAACAGAGAAAATCCTGCAGTTTTGCTTAAATTTGGCCTCATTAGAAATGTGTGTGGAGCTTTCCAGGAATCAATGTGAGCAACCAAAATCTAATATCCTGGTTAACCTTCAGATGGCTTCCCTGCAACCACAGAATAACATTCTTGTAATGGAATTAGCTGGAACTTTCTGGGATTTTCAGCTGGATGACGGAACGTTGCTGAGCGTCTCGGAGAGGAAAGGCAGAGATTAAACGCATAGAAGCAGAGCAGGGTGAGCATGTGATGAATGGATGTGGACTGTAAACTGAGAGCAAACCCTGTGGAGCTGCTGCTGGCGGGTCAGTGTGTGTGTGTGTATGTGTGTGTGTGTGTGTGTGTGGGGGGGGGGGGGGGGGGGTACTGCGTGGGTCTTAATAGTGACTTATTACCTGTGCTGATGAAGTGCAGACTGTGTCAGTTGAGCCATTCATTCTGTGTTCTGACAATAAAAAAGGCCACAAATGAATACATGGATAGATGGAGGTTGGTTTGTTTTTTTGTTTTTTTTCTGTGGGTGGGGGCAGATTGTTCCTACTCCAACATTAGGAGCATGTCGGGTCTGCTTTGCTTCTGGGTTTCCTTCTTCTGGAGATGATCTAGAAAAGAAGGCGTCTCAGACGTGACTTATTGATTATTCGGATTTCTCCGATTATATTATTTTTGTTTCTGCAGAGAAAAGCAGCAGCATATTAGACCCAAGCCGTCCCCCCTCCCGAATCCCGGGACCGCGTTCTCTCAACCAGGAGAAGGCCGGATAATTAGCTTGGTGTGGACTCTCCATGAGGCCGCAGTGTTGATTTGTGCTCCCCACATCCGAGTCCCTCCTCCGTCCTTCCAGCCCCGTCCATCTTCCTCTCTGTGTGATGAGACGCAAATATTGAAATGAGGTTTGGGGGCATGGAGGCTCGGGAGGCGGCGTGCTGACAGTGGGAGAGATGCTTTGTAATTAGAAATATCATTTCAGCTCCTGCTCGGCCTATTTGTGTTGAGAGTTACCTCGTCTGCGCAGGTAAATTGCTCCCTGTACTCCTGCGATGATGGTAATGAGCGGTGGTTAGGCTCGACACCACATCTCTTTGATTTAACCTAAATGAGAAATATGCCATCAGAGGTGGTGGGGGCCATTTTAAATATGATATGAGCTTGGCTGACCTGGAGGGGGTGAATCACAGTGTGGAGGGATGGTATTAGGTTGGCTGATGGGAACACATTCACCACCGTGACGTGTGTTTGTGCGTGTTATGGCTCGTCAAGTTAACTAGGAAAATGAATAACCTTATTTTGGAGATAATAACAGCATATGAACCTGGGTGTTATCGCCGGCTGTCGCCGCGCTTCACTTACTGCATTACTAATAATTTTCCACTTCTTTCAAACACAAATGTGATCGCCTTCCAAAGGAAGACTTAAAAAAAAGAAGGCCTGATTGCCTCAATATTTTCAAAATAATCTTTTTTTTTCCCCCTACAGCTTTCCCCCCACCTTCTTAGGTGTAAACTCTTGACTTAAAAACAAATTCAGATTAATTTATGCCAAATTGATTGTCACAATATTATAGCTCAAGTCTGCACTTCTCAATATTTCTGAGACAATTCTGACGCCTCTTTCCTACATCATCTCAGGTTTGCAACCCGTATAACTCGCCAGATAGCCTATGAGCAAAATTATGGTAAAAGGTTCAATCTAGTGATTGGTTTATTATTAGAATGAGCTTAAAACACATCTGCTGCACAACAGTGTTTAGTTGCTGTTTCAGAGGTAAAGTTGTAATTGCATTTACATGAATACTAAAGGATGAATATTGATGTATATTAAAAACAACGATTTAACACCAAAGTCTGATTTATAATTGATAGTAAGAAAAAGATAACAGTGCATCATATTTATAGAAAGTCTTATGTAACTCTAGCGAGCAGTTTTGCTGCAGCAGGGGGATCTTATTTGACATTGGGTGTATTTTATTTTGAAAGGAACTGCTTATGTATAGAAAAACACAACACTGTTATAATTCAATTATTGCTATGTTTAAAAGCTACATGTTAGAAAGAAATGGAAAAACATGAATTAAGTGAATTTTTGGGGGCACTTTGCAAACTCTTGATGGGTTTGGACCCAATGGATCCTCTGGCGTTCAAGATTGCAGACCCCCGATCTAATGGATAAGGAACTTGTGAGTGTTGGAAAACTCTTTCAGTCTGTTTCTCAGTACAGCATGTGTTCAAGAACCCTAAAATGTGTGTTCAGGAAACGTTTCTTGTTCATCTCTAAAAACATTTCATGAATGTCTGGAAAGGTAAACCCAAAACCTCTAGAATAAAAGTATTTTACCATCCCATTCAAAAAAGAATCTATTGAAAGACTTGATTCATCTCTCTAAATTGATCATTTCATTCTCTTATGTCTTAAAGTCCCACTTTGATCATCTTATGATCTATTTTCAAAGCGTTAATGACGACGATGATGCAGTTTTTAGCCTAAATAAAAAAAAAAACCTGTCTCTTTTTCCTAGGACATAGTTTCTGCAGAGCGGCAGGAGTTTATCAGAAATTCTCCTCAGAGTTGTGGGCGGGACTGTTGGCGCCGAAGTTAGGCTCCCGCTTTTTCCCATGATCCCTTTGTTTACTCTCTTTCCTGCTGGCTTACGACCCCTCACACCCCCCACCTAACATTAGTGGTGCAGCAACAATGGCGAGCAATATCGGAGCGATCCAACCGTACAGTTTAGAGCCAGACGCCATCTCAGTACATGGACCTAGTCGTCGACAAGCAGATGTTTACCGTAGTAACTTGCACGTCACACATACAAGCTTTTTTTCATCTGCTCTTGATTCACAACGTTTTTAATGAAGAAACTCTCAGAAATGCAGTTTCTCAACTTTCTTCCTATCATGAGAAAAATGCTACAAGAACATGCTAAAAACATGATCTTCATCAGAGTGAGCCTTTAAAGTACGTCCAAATTAAAATGTCATTTTTTCAGTAGAACCCCTTCAGAATCTCAACATTTTCAGGATTTGCTGAGACATAATTATAAATCGAACACAGACTTTAAATTTGGTTCAGGTACCTCTGGAACATCTCCTGACATTTCTGGAACATCTCGATCACATCATAGCTTCATTTCTTTTTCGTTTCAACTACAGTACTTGAATGCCTGCTGGACATTGGCTCCACAACTGAAGAAGGTCCTGGTGGATTTCCTGAACACCTCTGGAACTTCTCAGGTCGACCGTAAACATTTTAGCTGTTTTTGAGTCAGTTTGGGGGTTCTGTTGAGATGTGTGGGTCAATGCCGCAGACTGCAGTTGTTGTGCAGAACTTACATATTGAAGATGAAGACGTTTGATTCCTGTTGAGGATCTGTGAGCTGCTGCTTTACCTCCACAAGCAGCTTTCTCTCCCGTACAGCTCTGGCTTTGGTGCGAGACGTCTGTGAAGGAACCTTTCCACTCCGTTATCCTGTGATTATCAATCATTAGTAACTGGAAACCAAAACACAAACTTGATTGTGCTCGGCGCTCTGAAGGAAGAGCACGCTCACAGCAGACGTGCGCTATTATGTGGAATGATTGTTGTGCGGTCGACAACGGACCGCGGAGGCCGCTCTGGACCCGTCACTGATCAGGTCGAGCTCGTCTGGGTATCCGTTTACTCTGAAATCATGAGGCAGCTGCGTGTGCATCCACTCCCAGCACAGCTGCCTTTCAAGTGTGCTCAGAACATGTTATCAGCATTTGAAGACGTCACATTAATTTTCCAGAAGCGGTCGCAGAGCCGAGGCTGTGGGTGGTGGACGGCTCTGATTACACGCCGAAGCTGTCATCACGCAAATCAAGATTTGACCCAAAAGGTAATTCATTGTCAGACTGTTGATACATTTCATGTACAAGCCTGCTGTGAAGAGACAGAATGCCCTCATTAGAAAATAATTCATACCTCACACCCATTTTTTTGTTCTCCAGAAAGACAAGATCACTGAAACCGTTTATCTTCTGGTTTCAGATCAGCTGAAGGAAGCCAAATGTAAGCCTGATAAAAGCCGCCAAACCAAATGAGTTACGGTCATTGTCCTCTGTGTCAGTCAAAGGTCATGGAAACTATTTGCCACTTTAGAAATTCTGTAAGTATGTCATGTTTTGTCAGTTCTTTTAATCAAATTTTAACCATCAACTGCCAAATCAGAGATGCCAACAGTTCTGTTGAGGTGATTCAAATGTCACGTTTTCAGTCTGGGTCATGTTGACCAAACCTGAATCCACAGGAAACAAAGAGGAAAGTATCAGAATAAAACTACTGGCTTGAAAAAAAAAACAACTAACATTTGCTCTTCTGAGCTCATCTACATCTATTACTCCCCTTTCTTAGTATGACTAACTGAAGGTCTCCTCAGTCTATGGTAAATTCTACTTCATGAGAATATATGATGCCACATATCAACAGTTTTGCAGTTTTTTATGTGTTTCATACTTCTTTGTTTTGTAAAATTGGGATCTAAAGTTGAGTGAAAAAATCAGTTCTCGTAAAACCATCGCAACAATTTTATGAACCAAGCTTGACCACATCCAGGTGGCGAATTTTCAAAGTGAAACACATATTTGCAGGAAAGCTTTGGTTTTTCAGAATACGGCACGTTTGTCTTTCAATTTTCGTTTTTCGCACTGATAAAATAAAAGACAAATATCATAAACAGAAGCCTAAAGACTGACGAAAAATATTCAAACCTTGAAAAGGGCTTTGGATGAAGATGAACTACTTATTGAGTCCAAGCCCCCCTTTTTCGAATTCAATCCAAACCTAAATTTATATATTTATTTTTTACATAATTAAAAGAACTAAACACTGAAAGGTAATTGTTTTTTTTCTTTCAATTTTTAACATGATTTGAATATCCAAATTGTAATAATATTCATTTATTTGACACTGAGTTAGTCCGCTCTGTAGATAGAGAGGATGATTTGGGGACTTTTTCTAAATTTTTAAACAACAACAACAACAACAAACATATTTTGCTGTTGTTTTACATGTGTTTCCTTCCCCCACACTTCAACACAATAGATCATTTATGGAAGGATGAAGGAACAATATTAAGTGTAAAATGATGACTGATAAAAAAAAATTGATTTAGGTATTTTAGAATGTCTGCAATTTATATTTCTTCTAACTCGATTTTTATCACACCAAAAAAATATATTTTTAAAGACTTTTTTCATCATCAATCATAATTGTCTAACTATTGTCAGTTGTTCTATTTCCAAATACTATATGCTTATTATTTGTAATTTTATGTTAATTAATCAGATCAAACCAACTCCTACATCTAGTAAGTTCACTTTCAAGTGCATCCAAAAAACTCTTCCAAAGCACTTCCACACTAGTAAAGAATGGTGTCATCTGCAAACAAAATGGTTTTCATCAGACTAGCCCCTTAGCAAATATTATTGATGTAAAATTGTGATGTACGCACATTTGTGTTTCAATTATTGTACCAAGTCAAAAACGTTTTCATCCACTTCAGCTGTGCCGTCACACAAAGAAACATGTAATCATTTAAAGATTTATTCACCAATCAATCTACTATTTTCTTTGTTTGAAAGAATTTTCACCAAATATGTCAAGCCAAAAATCACAAATGTTACGTTTAACTGCTCAGCTGAAAGCATAAAAAACAAGGAGAATTTCTCCAAAAAGCTCAACTCAAAAATGTCAGTCTCCATCTATGACATGTTTAAATTTGATGTGCGGTTTCTTCAACTTCTCCAAACTGTTCTCATCACTATATTTCGTTAAAACTACTTAGTGCAAAACAACTTTTTAAACTTCTCAAAAGCAGTTTTGAAGCGTGCATGTGTGTAATCCCATTGCTTGGAAAAATTCTATAAAATATAAATTTTGCTTAAATATTTATATTTAAACAATATGTATATCATTTTTGACTAAACGCTATTTTTTTCAAACTTTTATCGAAAGTTTTTGTGCTTGTTTGAGGCTCAAAATGTTGAATGTTTTGAATCTTTTATTTTTTTATGTTTTGAATTTTACATATTTGTGTTTGTACAACAGATTTCTTTGATTCGTTTTTTTTTTGGACATTAATTGACTAGAAACCTTTCAAAATAGTTAATGGTATGGCTCTTTTTTTTAAGTTATTTTTTTACACCATGCATGCTCCACATTGACACCCCTCTAAAGTGAAGAAGACTGGTGAGCTGTGACACGGAGAAGCCTGGCGGTGTTGGCTGTGAGCCGCCCGGCCGGCTCACATGAACTTATCTGTCCAGACGTTCCAGCGTCATGGATACGAGCAGAGAATCTGCTGCGGTTGTGTTGTGATTGCTAACACTCTGCAGCTGTGACCATGAAATCAGGACTTAGTGCAATTACCCACTCAGAAGCAGAGCTTTAATGCCCAAATCTTTGACCAAATACCAGAGGATCAATTGCTACTTGATGGTAATCTGATGTGCAAAACTGTCTTGTATTTTTCTCCTCAGTATTTTTGGATGGAAGCGATATTCCATGTAGATCTTCTGTTTGTGAACCAAAGAGAAAAGCTGCTGCGGTGAAATTCCCTCCATTCCTGCCTAGAATGACACACGCACGTCTGAAAACAAAACCAAGACGGTGAGTATGACATTACACTATTATTAGGAAATTTGTCTCCTTTGTGTGCACGTTAAGCGTCTCCTCATCATTTCAACTCCTAAAAAAAACGTTACATTTAGTTCACATTTGAAGTTGTAAAATTCAATTTTTGTTCCACTTTTTTACATTATTCAGGGCATTTATTTTCTTTGGCAAACTGAGTTGTTTGGTAAAGCAAACTTTTTTTGAATGCAGAAGCTGTCAATTAAAAAAAAAAAAATCAAACAAAAAAATCTGAAAGACACGAATTGACCAAAATCAGATTGTTAAAGAAACAATAAATGCATAAAAAAAACACGCACTAAACACTGTAGTATTTTACTTTTATTTTGTAGTATTTTTCTGTTTGTTTATAGAAATTTGAATGTAACTCTGGGGCAGGGTGTACTCTGCATTTACCCAACATGCTCCAGCAACCCTGTGACCCTGAAGGGTATTAAGGATTTGGAAGATCGATGGATGGATGAGTTAGAACCACACAAGACTAACTAGACTAAGTTTACCAATACGATTTGAGTTTATAACCAAACCTATCTCTGAATGTTTTTAATAAATCTATCATCCAAACTGGTTGAATCCCTTTTAGGGTCACAGGGATGCTTGATCCAACCCAGCTCCTATTGGGCGATGGCGGGGTACACCCTGAACAGGTCGCCAGTCTGTTGCAGGGGCTTTTAGTATAAATCGACTATTCCACTCTCAGTGCTATGTATCCTAGTTCACTTAATTTGAATACATTGTTTCCTTGCTAAGTTGTGGATCGCCTTTTGTGATCTTGCTATTGACTGAGTCCAGTCTCATAAACAGCCAATGGTGTCAGGTTAATGTTCAAAGGTGTCAATCTTTCTAAATGACATTTTTTTTTTTTTGTCTGAACAACCCAAATCTAAAACGGATTTCTCTGAAAGGCTTTTCCAATCTGTACCCTTCCAAATATAATTTATTTTTAAGTGGAGGTGTGGTCACTGTGTAAACATTAGTTACTAAAGAAATGTGGAAATTAAACTTTGAGGTAATAAAACACCAAGCAGCACAACTATTTATGAAGCAAAGATATTTCATGGTTGTTGGGACCTCTCACCTTCTGGACACTTTTTGGAATAAAAAAAATGACCACACCAAAATGATCTACACGAGCATTGCTATGGATAAACTGGATAAATCTAGGTTTGCATTGTTTGTGAGCTCAGCTTATTGTTTCGCTGTGAACATGTTTTTAAAAAATAGTTTTTTTCAACAAAAGTTAAGAGTAAAAAGTGGGCCCACAGAGACCTGCTTGCGTCCTGCTGCTCCGTCAGCATCTCCTTCCTAAACTCTGTTATTTTGGGTTTAAATAGAGTTCAAAGCACATCCCCGTTTTTAAGCTCCAATGCCATCATAATCCCTCTGGGGCATCTTGCATGAGAAGAATGGGCTGGCCCCCACCACCGGTGTTTGGTCTGCCCACACTTTGGATTTCTTTTTATTTGGAGGCTGTCAGCCCAAATTGTTTCAGACAAAGTAATCCCTCATAACTCCCAGCTGCTTTTTGGTGAAATGTCCTCGAGCTGCATCAAAGATGATTTGGCCAGCGGGGATCTCCTGCAGCAGTGTAAGCTGAGACCCAGCCCGCTCATGATGGGGCATAAACGCACCAAATCAAGACTCCAATTTAGCCTGAATTGGCTCGTGCGACTTGGATTTCGGCGTCAGGTGTTAGAGGGCGAAGCTGCTCCTCCCACACAGACTGTGTCCCTATCAAACTAACTTCAAGTCCACAGGAGCATAAGAGGAGGCCCGTGGTTCGTCATCCTTTGGTGCCGAACCCTCTCATATCTGTGATATATTTACGATCTCATCCTCCTGACAGTCAGAGCCCATAAGGCCTCAGCTCTGCTTTTTACCCACTAACCTCATTTGCACTTGCTGCATGGACTGCACACCCATGAGTGCGCATGACGAGGTCAGGGGAAGGCCGCAGCGGGGAGGGGGTCCCGGCATGCGTCACCTCCAGGGGTTCGGGGGGCAAAGGCAACAGCAGAGCTACTGTACCTGAGCGTGTAACGAGGTGTTGCTGGAGCGGCTTTTTAGAGTCCGATTACATCAGAGCTCATGAGAGCCGTCGTAAACACGAATAAACCTCGCCGCCCTGCGAGCCGACATGTGAGAGAAAACAATAATCCGCCTGTACCAAATGACGTCAAGCCATTAAATCTGTTTCAGAAAACATTCTGAAATTTCTGTTGGCAGAGACGGAGGTGATTTAACGTTTTATTCTCCCCTATAAACAAAACGTAATGGATGTAAACGTGTTCCAATCAGGCAGCGCTCCCACCGCAGATAGGAGGCGGAGGAGAGTTCAGCTCAGAGACACGCGGACAGGCCGATAAAACCGTCTGATGTAAACCCGACCAATCAACGGCTGTCATCTTTATGAGCACGCGTCCAGAGAAGAATCGTAGTCCGATAAACATGTTGCTAGGAGGCAGAAACCATCAATCTCTGGACTGATTAAAGTGCCGAAAGGTCAAAGTCAGTTCAAATTAGGAAAAGCCTCAAAAGACGTTAGAATACCTAACAGCATAAAACAGTAACTTAATGCTGCATCTTCAACATCACATCCTGTTGATTCACTGATAAAATACATTTAAAAAAAAAACCTGGTTTATAAGAAAATCAAGTTCTGGCACTTTGTTTTTATTTATTTTTTCAATAATCCAGCATGTTGCCAGTGTTTGGAATTAGGCTAAATGTGGTTCAACTCTGTAATCACATTGCTGTTTTTTTTCTTCTTTTTTTAAATAGCTCTACTTCTTCCTTCCTGCTAACAGGCTCATTTTTCTCTTAATCAGACATTAAATGTTGTTTGATCTATTCTGTTTTCTTAAACTAATTTTGTCTTTTGTATTTATGTAATCTAGCCTTAAGCACTTTACAGCGGGGTTTTTTTCTATTTAATGGGGGTTTTTGACATTTTTGTGACATTATGCTACTACTGCATAAAGTGATTTATTTCTTTTTTTTTCTTTTTTAAGCTTTATAAATGTAGATTTATTTCTTTTTATTACTAGATAAGGTAAATCAATTTCCCTGCTGTGGGGTCAAAAAAAGTTGTCTTTTTATTGTGAAAGTTTTTTTTTTTTTGCTTTATGGTTTTTTCAAATATTTTCAAACATATTCATTATTTAGTGTCTCGGTTCCTACACTTTCTGTTGGTTATTTACAATCTAAAGTTTAATGTTATCTCCTCTTTTGCTATTTTACACTTTTAAAATCAAGGTAACATACAAAAATATTTTTGTTCTTTCACAAAACATTTGCACAATCTTATTACATTTATAACTTATTTCAACAACAATCATTTAGCTATCCTTGAAATTTTCTTAGCTATTAGCAATTTTTTTGCTATATTATTTATATACATTTTTTTGTTTTTACTCTTATGAATATAACATTCTTTTGATTTGTACATATTTCTAATCAGTCGGCACATTTTAAATCTTTAGTGCAAAAATCAAGAATAAATTATTTGGTTGAATAATCCATTAAAACATCTCACTTTTCTGTTTGGCAAAAGTTGTTTCAATCAAAATGTATCAGAACTCTTAAAATTAAACTACTTCAATGATTGTGCACAGAGCATAAAACTGCACAAAAGCTCCACAATTTCTTAGATATTTATAAAATATATGTAAAAAATAGGCTGCCTTAAATAATTCACAGTGAAAATGTTTTCAACTCAATCAAGACATTTGTTATAAATTTTTCAGATTTGAACATCAGCAGCTCATTTCAGTGACTAAGTATATTTAGTGAGACATTTCACCACAGCTTTGTGCTTTTTTTATTTCAATATATTTCGTATTTCAGTCATTTAGTCGTCAGAAGTGGTGATTCTGAGAATAGAATCAAACAGGGAGAGGATATTTTGTGCAAAGATGCTCCCTGACATGTGATCAGCTGTTCAGCAGACGTGTATTCAGCAATTTTTCCCATTGGGATCAGCCGCAGCAGCTCTGAGTTTAATGGACAGAGAGTGTTTATGAGCGTTTCTCAGTCTCCAAGTCTGCAGCTCAAGCTTTTACCCAGACAACCACGGTCTTCCCTGTATGTTCAACAAACTGTTCAAATTGGGGGAATTTGGACATTTTTATTTTAGATGGTTCGGATTCTGTTTTCTGACTCAAACATTTAGTAGATTTAAAGTTATTATTTCTATTTATTTTGGAGGTTGTTCAGAGCAACATCACAGAGGAGAAAGGTGAAACTTTCACACCTGAGCTGTCAGGGCGGTGTGTCGGTGCCTCCGGCTTCCACGCCGTGTCAGCCCCGACGGTCCCGACCCCTGAGAAAGCCCAGAGCCTCTCTCTGCGGACTGTCGATGCCACTTCAGACGTGCTGTTTATTTTCACCATTTCACACAGGAATTTTCATTTATTTCATCGCACGTTCATTTTTCTGGTGATGCTGAGCTGTTGTTTAAGGATACCTTGGCTCCCCGGGCAATTACTGTGTCAGGAAGAGTGAGTTTAAACATCTGCAGAGCCTCAGGGAGATTTAGCATCTTGAGAGGTTCTCCATCACAACAACGTGGCGTATAAAATATGCAAACCTCTCATCTCTGTCCATACAAAAGTTATCCTGCTGAACGTTGGTGACAGCAGGAACAAAAACCGAGCTCTCGTTTTGACTGCAGAGGCACACGGACAGAGCGTGGATTAGCATTCGGAGCTGAGAAATAACCACTTATTACTCGTTTTATGCTTGTGACAATTTCTGGGAACATTTCTGGGAGAATTTCTTTGTTGAAGCTGCGGGCCAGCCAAGCACACATGGGCAGTGTCAGCCATAATTAGCTTTGACAGGGGCATTTAGTGGTTGTAATTCAAATCTAATTCAGAACATCTTAACCCTGAAGTCTGTCAAGACGCTTGAAATGCACCGGAGAGCTCATGGTCCCAATCAGGTTTCTGTGGCAGCACTGATGTGTCAAAAAGGCAAGTTAGACAAGCAGGCACAGAAAGCCATTTACAGGACTGATCCTGATGAACCCATTACCTGCAGCAGCGCTCTCAGCAAGTCTGGTTGGAGAGGCAGACATGTGGGCCCTCGGATCAGGGGCCCCCTGGGCTCCCCGCAGCACGGGCTCTGCTGGAGGGTTAAACTAATCGAGGGTCCCCACTTCAGTCTGATTTTCTACGGCAGAATGCAAGAAATCCTGAACTGAAACTGAAGATGCTCAGGTTTTATTCCAGGAACGATGGAGTCAAAGAGGATGAATAGATTTTAAACCAAACACAAAAAATACATAGAAAAGCATCAAGACAAAGAAGAAACGTTTATTTTTTTTAGTTGGTAAATGGTAAAATGGCGTATACTTATATAGCGCCTTTCTTCCTACAAGGACAAAGCGCTTTACAGTCACAGACCCATTCACCCAGTCACACACACATTCACACACTGGTGGCGGGTCCGCTGCCAAACACAGGTGCCCGCCTACCACCAGAGGCAAGGTGTTGGATATTTAAATGAGAAAATCTGGAGTGTTGATTTCATTTTCCAGCAGAGGGGACTGTAAACCACGGCTTCTTGGAGTTTTGCAATTCTTGAGAGTACTAGCATGAAGTAACTTTACTAGCTTAGAGTAAAATGCATCATAAGTAGTTAATTTAAACTATTTGCTACCTTTTTCAAAGATCAACTTCACCTTTATTTCATCACTTAGATCCCATGAAAAGCATTTTAGCCGAAGCAGATTCTGTGTGATCACAGATAATCCTGACAGAAATATTTGCTATTATGAGAATTTTATTTTGGTGTTTTGAGCCTTTAGCCTTAAACTGGTCTGACCCGTTTGACGTCAAACTGTGAAAACGCTCTGCAAGAGTCGCTAAGCTAAGCTTAGAGTCACTAAGAGTCAATGCTGGTTTTTCAACCTTCTCTACACTAATGTATATATGCTAATTCATGAATTGAAGCTCAAAATTACTTTATTAATAACCAAGCAAAAATTAGCATTTGTTTTTTAACTATTTAAATAAAAAACATTCTTCATATTTCTCATTTTCTTTAGCTTTTAGACCTGTTTCAACATTTTTCAAAGCTAATATTATTTAAAATTCCAGGTTGGAGCTTCGTGGAAGTGTTGGGCACCAGAGTGCCCTCACACTTTAAAGTTTGCTGGTTTGAATCCCGTTCGGATCCTGTCTGTGGAGGCCCCAGGTACAGTGTCTCCAAGGACTCTGGCTCTAAATTTCTGTCAGTGACTCATCTTTGTGTGTGTGTGTCTGTCTCTGTAGGTGTGTGTGTCTGCATTGGACTAATGACCTGTTCAGAACGAACACTGCCTTGCCCCAAAACAGCTGGATCAGACTCCAGCCGCCCTTTTGACCCTCTTTAGGAGGAAGCAAGTCGAGATGTCGGATGGAAATTTGAAGTGAAACAAAGAGAAAGCAGTGTGAGGATGCAGAGCTGCAGAGGGGGGGTAACTGTGACTGTGTGGTGGGCTGTGTGTGTGCGGGGGGGTGTCGAAGAAGATGACCTGTCACGCCGCAGACGTTTCCTCTCAGAACTGATCCTCAGCAGACTGACTGACTGACACTCTCCCCTCTATGACGCTTTATTTGTCCACTTCACCCGAGTTCCACTTGAATGTCAATTCAGCAATTAGCGTGGAGGAGTTATCCGCTGGGCGGGCCCCCCAACCACTGTAACTGCGATGGAAGAGATTAATTCAGATTATCAGGTGTCGGGGCCCCTCGGCTCTCGCTCCTCGTGTTTTCCCTGCATTTGGGGCCTAATAAGGAAAGCAAACAAAGATATTGCAGCTCCTCATTTGATTGTTGCTGATGAGGAGGAGGAGGGATGGGAAGAAAAGTGGACCAGTTGTGGGGGTGTGGGGGTTGGGGGGGGGGTTCTCGGCTGCCTGGCAGGAGGCGGCGGGGCAGAGCTTGAATAACAAATGAGTTTCTCAGAGGATTTGGCTAATCATCCCAGGCCGTCGCTGCCCCGGGACAACCGGACCCATGGGCTGGAGGGAGGGCGAGGGAAACCCGGCACTTGAACCGCAGACCCCGGGCCTAATTAACGGCGGCCGCAAATGAAAAGCATCTGGAAATAATTACATAATTAAAGTGCCTTTGGGGGAAGAAAAGCATAATTTCTGCAGCCATCGCCATAAATCTTGAGCTGTCGGCGTGCATGAACCTTTCTGCGAGCAGGTTCATGCATTACTCATAAAACACACAGGATCCCTTTGTGTTTGGCTTGGACCTGCTCAGTAACAAAGGCTGCAGGAGAGGTGGCGAAGACGAAGCTCGTTCAGGTGGCTGACCGAGGGAGGGGGTGAGCTGCTAAAACTTCTCCTCTTTGATGTGTTCCTCTGTTTGCACTGAGTGTGAAGGTAAAAAGCAGCCAACATTTGGTTTTACTTTGGATAATTCCAGTGAAACTTAAGTCAGACTCTCACCCTGAATCGCAGCAGCCACCAACAGACCAACGGCAATTAAGCAATTAAAGCCATTTCACGAAGAAAAGCCATAAACACCTCTGAGCGCACTGCGAGCAGCACGTTCCGCCTCCATCTTTGTCAGCGGGATGATTAATAGTTTAATTTCTGAAAATTATTTAGACTCACAAATAATTTGATCCAAAGAGGGGCTATTAGCACATCTTGTAATAGACACGTTACAATGATGAAAGCTTTAATTTGTTTTTAGAGCACTTACAGGGGTTAGAAAAGCCACCTTGCTCCCCATCATCAATCATGTGTCACTTAGCAGAAGTGTTGGATTTTGGCATGAATGCAAATACTCGGCGTGAAGCGTGCACCGCCTGACAGCCGGCTCTTTGGATCTGTGCTCGCTCGTTTTGATTGGACGGAGAATTACAAGCAGTAGCTGAGAGGAGGATTTGTCCTCCACGAGTGAAGATCTGGCATCGTGGCAGGAAGACACCTGGAAAAACTGACAAACGTGATCTGGTTTCTTAATTTATCATAATATTAAAACGATTCAATCTTTAAAGGAAATGACTTTTTTTTTTATAGTCTGCCATATAACATTAAAATAAACTCTCCCAACAAAGTACTCAATAATTTGTAGCAGAAAATATCCATTTAATATCAGTTTATATTTGCCAAATGAAATCAAACCATGATTAAAATGACATTTTGTTCTTATTAGACATCTAGAACTACGCTTTAATTCATGCTAAATGCAACAGTCCTGTTATCAGCCGGACCTTTGGTTTGTTGGTGACTCTTATTAGGCTCTAAGAGGCAGATTTAGCTTTGATTTGATGATAATTTAATTTTGACCAGTTCAAGGATCAAAATACGAAATCGTAACTCTCAAATACTTATTTTAATTTAATTTTGCAAAAGAAAAATCCCAAATTTGAATGAAAAAGAAGAGCGCTGACAGAATTTAGTGATTGGTTTGCACGTTCATCAAATTAAACCAAAAGGTGGACCAGGCTCCAGATTGACTAAAAGCGAATAATAATATTGATCAAACGAAAAAACACCATTTTCCTTTTTTACAACTTCCAGTTAAGGTTGATCTGGGCGACTTTTCCTTTGGCTGTTCCTTCATCTGACCCACTGAAGAACTGAACTGCCAGCTTGCTGTTGGTGTTTTTGTTGCAGTCCTTCACTTTTTTTCCTGTAGCAGATGATCCAGTGTTTTTGTATTTGTTGGTTTCTTTACTCTGGTTGTTAACTTGAACTGCTCATGCTTAAAGACCCTCCCCAATTCTCTTTTGTTCTATTTTCAAAGCGTTCCCTGTGGTCTTTTAATTCTGATTATGCCGATTTTTAGCCAAAATGAAAAACCTGTGTGGTTTTCTAGGACATAGTTAACATAGAAATACTCAGAAATGCAATTTTAAACTTATTTTCTTGATATTTGTCCGCCATCATCAGAACATGTTTGTTTACATCTCCTTTGTGGGTTACGCTTTGTAAACACCTATAGGAGCATCTCAGGGCTGCACTTCCATCTTCAGATCATTCTGGCACTCAAACGAAGACTTTGATCCACACACAGAGGCTTCCCAGCATGCTTTGTGCTGCCGTGTGTGTTTGTGTGGTGATTGTGAGTGCACCAGTCGACAGCCCTGACAGGCGGCTGATGTTTTGCTCGGCGAAATGACGGCCCTCCACAGCCATCAGTGTCACACCGGCCCGCTGGCTGTCAATCAGCAGCCTTACAGGAGTGAAAATAAAACCCAAAAAGGGGGGAAAAAACATTGTGAGGAGGATGTTTTTCATGTTTGGAGTGACCGGCCGATTGGCCTGTCACTGGTTACAAGTGACACACATGTGATTACCTATGCATTAGAGGGGATGATGAGGGCCTTACAGCTCAGGAGGCTTGAAAGGAGCTGAGACACATGAAGGCACAAAATGCATTACAGAGGAGGACTGTTTATCTGAAGCTTAAGTATTCCAGCTTTCATAATGCTGCAATGGTGTGAGCCCGAAAAAAAAAAAAAGGCAGCACTCTGGGTTTTTGAGTGTCTGCTGAAATAATAAAACAAATCTGTTGTGTTTTGTTGCTGCATCTTCAAATTTCGACCCAGCCTGTGAATGATCCAATTTATTTTCAATTCCAACTTGAGCAAATCGACGTTTTTATTCAAAAAGCAAAACAACTCAAAGGGGGAAACGAATTGCAAACCTCTCTTTTATGCTTTTTGTGTGTCTTCACAGCCATGACTTTTGACACTTTTGTGTTGTAAACATCTAGAAGAGCTCAAATATATAAGCGATACATTTCTGATTAAAATAGTTCAAACATTTATTTTAATTTTCTTTTTTTTAATTCACCCTTAATCTACCATATTCTGGATTTTCAGGTGGACATAAGCATACAAGTTCACCGTGTGACAGCATTACCTTTACAATCATGACAAGTTTCTGCACAGAAAGGTTAAAGAAAACACTATACCAATTGGTAAAAAAAAAAGGAAATGAAAAGCTGCCAAGATAAAAAATGGGAAGTAGTAAAATGCATTTAAGTGACATGAACAAAATGAATTTCATATGAATTTATTGTATTTCTGAAGGGAATCAAAGCTCATAGTGTGAGAAACAGATCCTTTGTTAGGAAATTCTAACAAGAACTGTTATATTTTTGGTAAATTGAATTAATGGTCCCTGACCTACATTTTAACAACTTTATATTTCCAATTTCTGAAGCTGTGGTTCTCCACCAGAGAAATGTAGCTTGTCCTCTCTGGGTGGGTGGAGTGCTCCTGCCCCAGGTGGAGAAGTTTAAGTATTTTGGGGTCTTGTTCACGAGTGAGGGAAGATCAACGCGTGAGATCAACAGGCAGATTGGAGCGGCATCCGTTGTTATGCGGTCGGTCGCTGTAATGGTGTGGTGACGAGAGCTGACCCACCTAAGGTCATGAACTCTGAGTCATAACCAAAAGAACGAAATGAGCTTCTACCCTAAGATGGCTGGGTGCCCCCTTAAAAAAGGGGTGAGAAGCTATGTCACCTGGAGAGAACTCCGTGTAGAGCCACTACTCCTCCACATCGATGGGTGCCAGTTGAGGTGACTCGGGCCTCTGGTCCAAATGCCTCCTGGACGCCTCCTTGGGGAGGTGTTCCAGACATGTCCCACCAGATGCAGACAGCAGAGAAGACCCGTGCCAGAGACTATGCCTCTCGACTGGCCTTATAACACGTTGGGGAGGAAGTGGCCTGGGAGAAGGAAGTTTGGCATCTTTGCTTAGACCGCTGTCCCTTGACCCAGGGCCGGAAGAAGATGGATGGCTTTTCAATTTCTACCGTAACCAAAAAAAACTGTAAAATCCTGGAAAATCAGGGAGTGGAGGACGGTTGAGACAATCAGACTCCCAGAAACCTCTTTGACTTGAGGGCAGGAGAAGCCAGAAAAATACCAAGGGCAAAGGATCAGTCAAAAATCTATCCAATAGAGACATCTGGATCCCACTTCTGACTCCAGTGGATCTCACTTCTGACACCAGTGAAATATTTCCAAGCTGCCCAAAACCTATAAGCCAGTCTGTGGCAGAATCTTAACTCCAAAGTTGACGGAAATCCCACAAACAAATGTTGTAATTAACAGGAATTATATTTAGTCTTTGTTCACAGTCACTGTAGAGTTCTGCTTTATTCAGAAGATGTCAAGAAGTACGCTAACGCACACAAAAAAAGTACAAGACAGAGAAGAAATAGGAGTCAGTTAATGTACATCTATGTGTGTGCGTTTCTGTGTGTGCATTCGTGTAGTCAAAACAAATGGGTTATTATCCACAGTTGGGTCATTGCAGCACAAATGGACAGGATGGGGGTTTTAACATTTTTAAAATAAAATTGCAAACTGCAAATATTGAAGACATTTTATGGAACCAAACTGAGATTTTAGCTTCGGGGCAAACATTTTGACAATGTACTTTTATGTTGTTCATATGCTCACTTGAGGGGGGTTATTTTAAAAACGTCATGGTTCTGTTTGTAGAAACATTCTCATGCTAAAGTTTTATTGCAAAGTTACAGTTTTCGAAGGGTTAAAGTGGTTTTAGAAGTCCCTGTATTGTGATTTTATGTGGTCTCCCAGCTCTTTTGGAAACAGGCCTTAAGAAAATACATTTTATAGATTTCCTTCTGCGCTTTAATTTCTTTGGTCACAAATCATGACCATTCTGATGTATTTCCTGAGATAAAACTGCACGCATTAGCTCCATGATGGAATAAGGGATTAAGTGTTGCATGAACAAACTGAAGTCTGGTTTCCAGCAGAAACCCGATAGCTCTTTCTGGGAGTTTTTTTATCCACTTAAAGCAAAGCTTTTCAACAAGCAAAGTTATCAGCAATAGTCCACATATCATGCTCATGCACAGCTGGCAGGAGGGGTCATTCAAAGGGAGCATTCATCAAATGACGGTTGACTTGCTCCCGATGGCCATTTCCAAAATACCTCATTAAGATTCCTCAGTCTTTAGGACATTTTCACTGGCTAACATGTGTTTTATGGATTAGCCTCGGTGTAATTTGTAAGGCTTGGTTTCCTGTTAGGCAGCAGTTTTCATGAGAAGTGTCCTTCAGAAGCCACCAGCGAGCGTCAAAACACTCAGATGAGGATGACACAAGTCGAGTCTTGGAGGTCTTCTGACGCTGGATGATCCCCGTCCATCCTTCGAGCCATCTTTTGATCAGAAAACTCAGACAGCCGTCCCTCCCAATGTGCTGAGAGGCAAGCCGTGCTCTGTTTCTACTCACATAAAAACTCCCATTGTTGGCAATTAATGTTTAAAAAAAAATAGGCTCCGGGAGGGGGGGGATCTTGATTTTTACAAAACCCAGGCCCCTGAAGCAAAAAGGTTAGGAGAAATACCCTTGACTGGTTGTGCCCTGAGAGGTCTGAAGTCTTGTAATAACATGAAGTTTACCTGGGTCATCCGCATCGAAACGGCGGCCGTGACCTCAGCCAATTACAGCAGGCATCAGCTGAGCCCGCCTCAGAGTGTTCTGTCAGGCCACCGCAAGTGTCTCTGGTGACTCGCTAATGTTTGGCCCTCTTAGAAACTGCACAGCGGTATAAATCTAGGAGGGAGAAACACCTCCGCTGGAGCGGATCCGGGAGACTGAGGGTTTGAGCTGGAAGTCTGACAGACGCGCTGGCTTGTTTTCACTTGCAGGCATGTTTCTCGTTTACGTTGCAATTTGTTAATTCGGCTCACAGCCTCGTAAAGCGCGGCTCTTTCGCTCAGGAGGTGTTTGCCAAGTTGACGGTGGGTATTTGGATTGGAACGCCCGGCTCAACTGGGTTTCTTCTTCTCCCAATTACATCTCCTTATTTTAAGATAGGAGCACTTTAAGCCTGCAATAAAAGTTGAGGGTTTTTTCTTTTACCTCTGTGCTGCTGTGACAGAAAACACAGCTGACTCACTCTGGCAGTAAACATGTGATCTGTATTTTCAGTCCTAATCCTCTCAAATTTATCGGTGTTCATCCTGTTTTTGCTCCCTGTTCTCCTCTCAGACAGGTTTTACTGGGTTCAGCTGTTTTATTAGCTCCAGCTGCCTCACTCTATTTGCTTTTACTGGATAGTAAGGATCTTCTTCCTCTGTCTGAAGCTCAACCTTCTGCAGCCTGACTGAATCCAGTGAGGGTCAAACATGGTCAAACATTTGAAATATATATGGAATAAGTTTGTCGGGTGAAATCTTATTTTTGTTTTGAAACTTTAAATGATTTATTACTTCCCTTATCTTTTTTGTGACGCTACACCAACATGACACTCTCCATCTAACGCCTCAGTCACACTTGCCCTTTTGGGTAGATACGGGTGAAAAATGGGCAAACTTGTATAGGATACCCATGTGGCCTGCACAAAATTTAAGGATCCCCGCGGTAAGCCCCGTAGAGAGAAAATGCTCATGTACATTGTATTTCTATGGACATGTTGCAGGCGACAGGTTGTAGTGAACACATATACAACACATATGGCGGATGTGGGTGTTACAGACAGGCAAGATCCGAACTTTTACTCACGTTAGTGCTGTTCGTGTGATGTGTGCCCGCCTTCGTGTTTCTTGTGCACAGCCTGACTGTTAGGATTTAGGAAATTAGACAAGAGTGAGCGTCCAACAAGCACTTTTGTATCACGCGCACACCCTGTGCGTGCAGCATTTATGCTGGCCAGCAAGTATACCTTACTAACGATTGGAGGGTGTCGAAAGGGCACCCAACGACAGCATCACCCACACATCATAAGTGTGAGTAGATTACATTATCCTTACAAATACTTCACGATACATTTACCACATGCACAACAATGGTACGCACCATTTTCATGACAACCCTTGAGGTGGACACACCAACTTTAACCCTTGTGCTATCCTAGGTCCTTTAAGATTGTTTAGTGGGGTAATCTAGACCCACTAGACAGTGCTCTGAACCTTTTTTCTTCAATGATTTGTGATCTTCACTGGTTTCCATGGATTACATGAAATCCTCTTCACCTTTATCCACCTGTGTCATGGTAGGAATAACACGTCAACAGTCATCTTGACCCCATTGGATAGCACAAGGGCTCCAGCGCTCTCCTTAAGTTGCAGCCGCTCTTGTCTACTATCCTCCACGCGCCTGGACAATCCAAAAACACACAGTACCTGTACAGGTCAACCCCCCACATGGGTGCAGGTGACCAATGCCTTAACTAGCTGCCAGTTAGTGTAAACCCGGTATGGAAACTGTCCGAGTCAGGGTCTGAACTGCTTGATCCAAAACAGTGAAACAAAAACAAATTTTCTAGGGAAGTTGATTCTGTTAATGAGACTTCAGACAAAAGCTTTAAGGATTAAATGCAGAATATTTGAGTAAAAAAAGGAGAAATGTTAGAATTGGAAGAAAAAGGAAAGCAGAAGGTTTCACCTTTTTTCATATTTGTATTAAAGCATCTGCTAACTGAGTGTTTGGATTGAAATGTGAGAAAACTCAGAACTATTTGAACGTCAATAGTCGTTGCCATTTTTTAAACTTAAATTAATGTATCGTAAGAAATGTGGGAGGAAAGAGGGGGAAAATAATCAAGTAAATAATCAAGTAAGAATTAAATCAGATTTTAGGTTAATGTTTGTAAAAATGTAAGTTCATTTGAATTGCTTGTGGTTTGAAGAAAAGTTTCTTTTCTTTTTTTTAACAACCAGTCTGCTGGGCTCTCTAGGATGTGTTTGGGTTACATAGCGAGGGTAGATCCCACATTTCTTCTTCTATTTACGTTTGAATACATCTGAAATTTTCATGGCTGGCGGTGTCTGCTTTGCCCCTTTGCTTTTAGGAAATTAGAAATGTAGGTTTTCTAAACACTTGTTGCAGTTTCGTAGGAGTTTTCCGTCTGCAGTTTCAGTCAGAGAAGTGAGTTTACAGGATGTCCTTGTATTTTTTTCTTGTTTATTGTAAAATGGTGGTAACTACAGTGAAATGTATCCATCCGAGGATAAAGAGTTTAAACCCTCCTGACCTTCTTGATCAGTTTTTTCTGTCAAAGCGGTGGTTTTGCAGAAATGAGCACACTGGTTAGTGCCAGTCCTTGATCCGTGACGGTTGTATATTTACGTGTGTACTCGTATGTAAACGTGCGGTGGATTACATCACACCTCTGTGGTTTTGCAATGACCCGGGTGACGGAGCAGGCACCGGTAATGACCTGTAAGAGCCCGGTTCGGCTTTGGTTGTCTGTCAGAGCGGGTCTGTATTTACATGTAACTCAAACATGCTGGGGTCTGCTGCCTGGTGACGCCCAAATAGGGCAGATAGGGCAGTTTCTGTGCAGCCAGCCAGATGAGGACGATGCCGATTTGTTTCCTCTGGCCTCTTCGTCTCCTCAACCCCCGCACCCTGGAAAATAATTCAGATGAAGTGGTTCCATTTTGGGTCCCCATTCTACTGATTTGTAGGTAAATCATGGCTGTCAGTGTGGTAGCAACCCTGATTAAAGTTCAGGGGTTTAATAGATCATTTTAAATAACCCCCAAATTACTCCCCTCTCCACAGCCGATCCACCTGAACCTCTGCCCCGGTGCATGGCAGTTTTCAGCCGTCGCAGGGCGAGCCAAGTTCAGCCTCACGGTTCCTGCTTATTCCCCGAGGATGGCGGGCTGAAGGCCTGCGCTGACATTCTCAGCTGTATTTAATCTGCTCTGAGACAAGCTGGCTATGAGAAAATGCAAAGGCACTCAGGAAAACACACACAACGCACACGTGCACGGAAAATCCTGGACAGTTAGCATGCGTTGTTCACTTGCTGGAACTCGTCCAGAAACACCTCTCCACCCAAACCGGAGTCCCCTTCAATTAATCCTGTTTAACCGCTCTAATCACACTTCAGCACATTAATCCTATTTTCGATCACGGCTGAGATGACCGGCATGTGGCCTGCGGATTTTTCTGAAATGTTTTTTTTGTTTTTTTATTGCCACCGCAGACCAGATGAAACCCAGAAAGTCGGCCTGCACTCTCCCTGAACCTGGCTTTTCCATCTCTTCTCCTCCCTCTGCAGCTCATAGTTAGAATTTATAGCATGATGTTGATGCCTTCACTCAAAATGCGTCCCTGCAGAGTTTTACAATTACTCTGGGTGAGGTAATTAAGGAAGAGCAGCTTATTTTTCTCCCTTTGCTTTTCTTGATTTTGGCCTGTTCATGGTGCACCACATCATGTGGACGCTGTCATAGTATCTTATCTGGTGGATCTTGGTGATAACCTAATCGGTCCAATGCCTCTGCAGATGGGGGGACCCTGGAGGCGGGTCCCAACGTCCACACTCATGTACACACCTGGACGAATGAGTAGCATCACTCAACTGTTATCAGGAAAAGGGAGGCTGGCCTTCTGCGGAAAGTGCACAATTTCTGTTTTCTTGCAGACTTTCACTCTGGCAGCGGTCAAGGTGTTTAGCGCCCCCCAAGGTTCCTTCTGGAAAGTCTTTGAAAAATCCCAGATCTTACCTCTCCTGGAGCTCTTAAAACATTACAGCCGGGGGTCCAGTAAAAGGTGCTGCTGCACTGATAATTGAGCCCTGCAAAGCAAACAAAGTGTCAGAAACTGTGCCTTAATGGGCACTTTTGAGGGAGCTGCTGCAGCATTCGGCGCACATTAAGCTAATTGAGTTTTGGAGGCGGCGTGAAGCTGGCACGGACTGATGTTCAGAACCAGCAAAATAAACAAAAGAGCCACTCACAGGAAAACAAACGAGCTGGAGGCTGAGTAAACTGAGTGACATCACCGAGTCCCAGCTCAGCGTACGGGCAGTGAAGTAATGAGAGCTGGATCAACTTTTCTACCCCCCCCCCCCCACACACACACACACACACACACAACTCAATAGTGGTGCTGAAGCTGACGTAGCTTAATTAATCACCTGTTCATTAGTGCAGAGAGGCAGGAGTCTTGCTCTGGCTGTAAGAGACGGAAAAGCGGTTGTTGTTGTATGACAAGTTCTCCTGCTAATGTGCTACTGAACAAGATGGAGAGAAACGGAATGAATCCATGAGGAAGTAAGAAAAGTGTTGGGGTGAGGGTGGGGGTGGGGTGGGGGGCTTATGGGGTAAGTAGCTCCAGACTCCAGCTGCCTAGTTTAACCAAGCAGTTCCTGTAGTGAGTCTAAATTTGGTGTAAAAAAAGAGCTAAATTCTTTGAAAGTAGCAGAAAAGGATGCCCCCCCCCCTGTCTGCTGCGTTTCGGCTCCTCTTAGCTCCTCCTTCCTGAGAAGTATGGAAATCACAACAAGCATTTAAAATAGAGTACAATAAAATTCATTCAGTCATTTTCTATTACGTTTTGTCCCTTTCGGGGTCATGGGGCTGCTGGAGCCTATCCCGGCTGCTTGTGGGCGAAGGCAGGGGACACTCTGGACAGGTCGCCAGTCTGTCTCAGGGTAGAATGTCCACAATCCCACACCCATTCACTCTCACAGTCACACCTATGGACAATTTAGAGTTGCCAATTAACCTAATAAGCATGTTTTTGAATGGTGGGAGGAAGCTGGAGATCCTGGAGAGAACCCACACATGCACGGGGAGAACATGCTAACTCCACACAGAAAGGTCCCCATTGATGTTCTGTTCCAGGTCCCCCGGCCGGGACTTGAACTGGGGGCCTTCTTGCTGTGAGGCAAGAGCGCTAACCACTGCTCCACCGTGCAGCCCCACAATAAAATGTTTTTTTGTTTTTTTTGTTTTGGTCATCATACAAGGACCATGACAAAATTAAAGGCAGCCACCTTGGATACATGTGTACACACACACACACACGTATAGGAGCCTGAATGGTTCATGGATACCAACTGTTTTTTGTCTTTTGGTTCTAGCTTTGTGGGATCTTTATCTCCTCGATGATGGTAATAGTTTAACTACAGAAAATGGAAATAATTGTATTTTTGATTAATTATATTAAGTGATTTTTAGTGGATGTTTATCTTTTTGGCAGCAAAGATAGCCTCAACACTGTTTGTTTGCTAACAGTCAAGTCTTTCTCTTTAGAGCACATGTGTCAAACTCGAGGCCCGGGGCCAAATGTGGCCCGCGAGAGCATAAAAGTTTTTAATTCCTTAAAATAAAAAAAATTCTTCAGTTGATTACATATTATTTACGTGTAGTTGCTGTAATTATTCAAAATCTGCAGGTCATATGTCTTTATGCAGACAAAATGTTACACATGTAATGCATGTTCTTTCTAGCTCAGTTTTATGTTATTTTTCTTTATTCACTTGGACAATTTGATCCTTCATTAATGGAGTTATGTGGCTTTTAATAAGCAGAAAAAATGTAAAAGGATTTATGCTAGAGTAACAAGCAAACATGTCTTCTATGCAACTGTAATTGTTACTCTAAAAGTTGTAATAAATAAATCCGTTATTTAACATTAAGGAGTACCGCTAGTTACATTTATTCTTCAATACATTTAATTACATGTATTTTGATTTGAAATGGTTTATTTCAATTAATTAAGTACAAATAATACACAACAGCAATATAATCATCAGTTATACATTGCTTGAAAGGGAGTGGAAGGAAGCGAACTTATATAATCCCACCCCGTTATACTGTAACCATTTTATTACATGATTTATCAATATCCGGTTCCCAGTTTTTATCAGACAGAATTAAAAATCATAAGATATCGATAAAGCACATGACAAAGATGAATTACTTAAGTATTACGTCAAAAATAACTATTTTAGAAATCAACATGGCAAATGCAGATCAGTCATCTGAAATATATGCAGATTATGTTACTTATAAAAGCCATTCATATGAATAAAACATAATACTATATCAGTAAAGTAGACACAACACTGTTTCAGGAATTTTCATAGCAAAATTTCATCAAGTATCAAAAGTTAAACACATGTGCAAAGTTATGCTACATTAGGAAAGATTTTTGAAACAATTTATCAATTTTTGGAGAAAGTGAAGTAATATCATTAAAAGTCAATCAAATTAACAATTTTCAATAAGTGATTAATCATTTGTTTTACTTTTTTTTTTTTTATAATAAAGTAATGCTGTAGGGGAAAAGTAAAAAGGGTCCATAACTGTTGATTGTCCAAGGTTGGCATTTCTTCTTTTACTGATAACAGCCGTACTTCTGGGTTTAAACAGAGTTAATAGTTCTCTTCGATGTTATGTCTGCAGACATTAGATTCAGGTCCATATCCTTCTTCAGCTGATATCAGCGACGTTGAAAGTTGAGGTCAAGTTGTCTGCAGAACTTTGCTGTTATTCAGGTGACTTCAGACATACAGAGAAAGTGAGGAATCCAGGCGTCATACTTCTTGAAATTATTTGGCTCTTTGGTTTATTAATCCATGTTGTTTCAGACGACCGTGATTAAACACTTCTCAAAGTCCTTCATGCTGTTCACAACCAGAACCTTGGATCGGTCCTCTGGACCAAGCGGTTTGACGTAAATCCTGCAGCCTTTAACCCAAGTGTTCTCAATCTGCTTACGCTTCCTGAGAAGCCTGGCATATTTGGCGACTTCAGCATTCCTTCTGGTCAGATGGTCGTTCAGATAAGCAGCAGATCCCTTCAGATTCTTCCTTTGATTCATCAAAGCTAGCTTGTGTTTGTGATTCACAAACCTGATGAGGATCGCTGGTTTATCCGTCTCCTTTCTCCTGGGGAGCAGGTGGCAGGTCTCGATGGTATTGAGATCCAGGGTAATCCCTTTAGATGTGAGAAATGAATGTATTTGCTGCTCCAAAGACTCTGCCCCGATCACCGTATTAGCACTGCTAGCTACGCTAGCGCTAGCATTAGCAGTGCTTGCTCCTGCTGTCAGTTTCGCTTGAGGCTTGATTGGTACTCCAGTGAGAATGACATTATTCATCCTTACTTGCTGTTCCACATCGTCCAGTCTTTTCTCCAGAATCTCGACCCGATTTTCTCGCTGCTCATTTTGAGCCCGAAATCTTCGGAACTCTTCCATCATCTCCCAAAGTGGCGTTAGCTTAGCCGACACTTGTTCCATAAAACTTTTCAGCGTTTCTTGAATAATGTCAAGAGTCTTTTTGAGGTCTTCGTATTCCTGGGGTTTCTTCGGGGGCATGGTCAGCTCTCTTTTTTGGGGAAAATCAACCTTTTAAGTAATTTGAAGATAGTTGTATTCGCAGAGAGGCACGCCACTCGCCCTGCCCGTAACCCGGAACCGGATGTATAAGTTATATCTGGCCATTTGAGGACAGCCACTATGCTGATGTGGCCCTCGGTGAATATGAGTTTGACACCCCTGTTTTACAGCCTTAGTCACATGCATCCATACAGGGAGTTGACCTGTACGGTGGGATAAGTGTATTGGAATGTATTTGTAAGTGCAGACGATGCTGTCATGTGGATTCTGTACGCCTCAATTTAGTCAGTCAGTAATGGTCCTTGCTGACCGAACACAAATGCATATTCAGGGTGTGTAGGTGATTCGCCCATAAGTAAGATGTCCACACAAACTACAGCCTGATTGTAATTTTCTTATTTCGAATAAGAAAATTCGTACTTATCATGTGAACAGCACAAACGGCACAAAATGAAAAATCCTTATGACACACCTACTTCACTCGTACTTACTGTGGCTCACTATGACCTGTCCCTCACGGGCATCACATGGAAACATCTGACCACCATGAAGCAGAACCAAGCATCTTCGGTTACCTGATCTTTTTTTTTAAGCTAACTTCACACTAGAAAACGACTTTTTGTTTCTTCCGTCCTCCACTTTACGCTGAACCGGCAGCCTGGAAATGCCACAAACACCCCGTGTGTTTACTGGATGGCTGCCCCCAATTTGGTTGTCATTTTGAGTGTGAGAAGGCCGCAAGTGTGAGCATTCACTAGAAATTATACACTTTTATGGGGATTTGATATATGAAGGATTTGAGTCATTCTCAAAAGTCTGGAAAAAGAAATTGTTGAAGTTCTTTGACGTGAGGCGCACCACAACTGTGGCTCCTCGCCGGCTTCGTGGTGTTGCATATTTTCCAACCATATAAAGCTGATCACGGCTCCTCGGTGTAATTTGATAAATGTTGGCGAGGAGGGGGCTCAGCCTGTGACAGCGCCGCCTGGTAGTTGGATGGAAACTTTGCTTTGTTTCACACAGTCTCTGGAAGCTGAGAGGAGGAGGACCCAGTCGTCTTCAATTCCACTCCTCTCGTTGTTTTAATGAAACTTGATGGAGGGAGCGTCTCCACACTTAGCAGGGTTCAATCTACCATCAACTCGCGGTGTGGTCCGAGGCGCTCAGCGTGCAGCCGAGCGTAGATAAATTCAGCATCTCCAAGCGACCACTGGACTGTTTTGATGGAACTGACTGTTTACTGAGTGATGGAACGACCCACACAGAGCTGAATGAGATCAGCCTGTGGAATCACGGCGCAGCAGGAGCAGCGATTGGATGCCTCTCCAAAACTGAAACTCCCCACATCTTCAAATCCAGCAGCCCACGAGAACTTCTGCTACATGTGGACAATCACCCCACATATAGTTTAGCAAGAAAATACACAACTTTTAATCTATAACCTCCTGATAATGAGTATTTGATTTATGTTTACATATTGATAAACTGTAAACTAAATGACAAGATGATAAATAGAAATGTTAAAAGGTGAGCTTAAATAAACAGTACGTGATGAGTAATAACTAAACCGTCCTAAAATAGGCAACTAAACTAAGATAAAAAGGGAAAAAACATAGCGGATAAATGCAGAAAGATTGTTTTAAAGACACTAAACCAAACTGAAAAAAACAGAATACATTTTTTAAAATGTGATGCAACAAATAGTTAAATAAATAAATAATAAATTTGCTCAATCATTTTAAAGTTGCGTAAAACAGCTTCAAAGAAGTAAATTGATCTTGAACAATTCGGAAAATTAAAAGCTTAAAATGAACAAACAAAAAACGTTTGAAGTGATTAAAAAGGCAGAAATAAAAATGCGTTGGGAAAACGTCCAGAAGGTTTATTAATTTTTAATTTTATAAATACATTTTAAAAAACTTTTGTAATTCTTAAACTGTTTGCAAACACAAACGGGTATATTTCTAACTTTTAAACCTTTTTTCTTGATTGTTTTGTAGATAAAAATGTATTTTTAGGTATATTTGTAAGCATATATTTTATGAATGATCTCTTTCATTATTTCTTATAAATAATTATAAGGTGATTTAAGCTGGCAGATTGACTCCAAAGCTTTTTTTTATGAGCTTTGATAAGGATTTACTTCTTTTGCATGAATCGGTGAACGTTTCCTGGCTTGAGTTGAAGACGTCAAACTAAAAATCATTTTTGTTCAAAGTTCCAACAGCTTGTTTTATCATTTCATCACCTGTCCCCCTTCCAAAGACAAGAGGCTTCAGATGAGTTTATTAAAACATAAATTTGATTTACAACCAACTGAAAACAACTGCAGCTGGATTAGAAAACAGCGCAATGCCCCGATTTTAGCACAGAAATAATAGATAAATCTAGTTTCTAGTGATTTCTTTAAAAGTCATGTCCTCTGTGATGAACTGTGGGGAGGAAACATCTTTATAGCTCATTATTTTTTGTATTTCAAACTAAAACTGATTGACAGGTGACTGTCGAATTCTTAACATCTCATAGGGTTTATTCTAACAGCTGTTTGGCCTGTTTCCCATTTCTGTTTAGCCATTTCTGAAAAGGGGTGGGCCTTTAGTTCCACTAAAGACAGTAAAAAACTGGTTTTCAAATCGTCCCAAAACAAACCATTGAGAGGTCAAACAGTCTGTCTCCTAAATCTAGGCTGTTTTTTGAATTCTTTCCAATATTGTCTGGAACTAAAGCACATAAACTTCACATTGAAATGCATCTTCCAGTTTTTGCTTAAACACCGTTAGCATCGCAAAACTGTAATACAATTCGAATTCAAACCATTTGTAAGGCACTGTCAGTCACCCCTATGGCTGTCTGGGGGCGCCAGGCAGGGGCGAAATACTTACACAACATGCAAGGTTGATTGGTGGGGGGAGACGCAGGAAGGTTTTGCAAATGTGGCATTTTTTTCCAACTCCCACAAATCCTGCAGACTGTGCAAGGAGCGTTAGTCCTGTTCACAATCATAGTGTAGTTGCGTGGTCATCCTATGTGTGTATCACATCCACATCCTGTGCATGCACTAGTTGTGCCGGTCAGTAAGGTACCAGTTCTCGCACCTTACTAATGAATAGAGTGCGGCATAAGGACACCGTACCAAAGCTTTACTCAAGGGTGTGTAATTTACACGATCCTTTCAAATACATTCTAATGCACTTATCACACATACGACAACGGTCCATTTTCATGGCATCCCTTAAAGTGGCTGTGCGAGCGTAGGAACACAGAAGGAAAAAAGTGATGCAGGTCCGATAGATGTCCAGAAAACCCAAATTCCAGCCTAATTTAAGCAGAAATGTCCTCGACTGTTTGTACGCAATTTCTACCATATCAATTTAGTTTGACTGCAAATGACGATTGTTGCTGGTTTTCTTAATTCCCTCTCAAATTATTCGTTTCAAACTATGGTGAGATATCACACCTGCGCTCATTTCCTATAATGTTCCTGCAAACTTTAGTGCTGCAAGTCCAAGATCCTTCAAAGATCAGTAGAAATATCTCATCTACTTCCCTGGAACATTTACTTTCTTTTAAAGATTGAAAGAGGAATTTCTTAGAAACGTGTAAATTCTCCGGGTCACATGTTGTTTTCATCTGTCCTAAATTATGTTTTCTGAGATGCTGATCAAGTTTAATAGGAACTAAACTGATCACAAGTTAATAAAAGTCGGCCACGTTGAAGAAGCTCAATAACTCTGACCGCATGTGATGAATGTGAGCCAAATGAAGGAGTTCAGCGGGGGAGACTGTCCCTGTAATTCTGTGTCTGCAATGCAATCTGATCCAGCCGAGGCCGAAGCTGCGAGCAATGCTGCGCCGGCGCTCAGGAGCACGTCTGTGTCCTCCAGACAAATGAATAGATTTTTGCACTCATCACCGACACGCTGTTATTAGATTCTGATGTAGGCGACGTGAAGCTGACCTGAAGTGGGGGCTAAAATGCATTTGCTGCATTATGGTGCTTGGAGCCGACGTGCACGTCACACTTTCAATTCCAGCTCAGAGAGCACGGATTTCCCCAACCTGAGGAGGCAATAGAAACTTTTTTTATTGCTTGTTTGGACACTTGGGTGTGTTAAAATCGCCTGCTGCTGACACAAATATCTACCTGATCAAAGGTTTTGGATTTTTTCGATCAGAGCATAGAAGGTTTTCTGCATGAAAGCATCTTGAATATTTCTTCCATATGTTTTTTTAATGTTTTATCCTGCAGTAAAAGTGCTTCTTTTTCTTCTTCTTTTTTTTTTTTTTTTTTACAATTTTCTGCTGCTTTTTTGCATTAAAATGTATACATAAATTGAGAGTTTTGTAAAGAAAACATGCAAAATTTGGACCTAACAGTTCATAGTAATTAAAAAAACTAATTTGAGCTCCAGATTTGGTTGATTTAACATAGGTTTGGTATAGACTTAAATCTTAAAGCACAAAATGTAATTTCATGTTACTTCATCGAAACAAAAACCATTAAGAAAACGTTGAAATTAAACATGTTTGAAAGGGAACCTATAGGAATTAAGATATTAAGTTTTTATCAAATCATAAAGGGGAATAGTTGTTAGTTTAAATCAACAGAATCACAGAATACACTGAAAAATAAAGAATAGATATGTTCAGCTGGCGACTCCGTTTATGGAGGGTTTACGGTATCTAGTGTCTCTTACATTTCCATCATTAATCAAACTGAGCTCTCCTGTAGAGCAAACATGCGTTTTGATCTGTGTTGTTCATCCGACTAACGCTTCAACTTGTGTCTTTAACAAATCGTGAAAAATTAGCGATGCAGCGCCTCTG
This sequence comes from Oryzias latipes, assembly GCF_053564925.1. Lineage (NCBI taxonomy): Eukaryota > Metazoa > Chordata > Actinopteri > Beloniformes > Adrianichthyidae > Oryzias > Oryzias latipes. The sequence goes on from NC_136258.1 coordinate 26,441,608, forward strand.
CATGTTTTCCGTCTAAATATAACCATGTGGCTTTTCTTCACGTCTATGTTAATTGGCCCTTTGCTGGCTACCTTCGTGGTCAGAGCCCCGCTGGAGGCTGGGAGCCCTCCGACTGTAGCTGCAGGGGAACGCTGCATGACCTGAGGCTGCAGGAAGGCGGGTTGGGCAGTGGACCTGCGCTGCACGGAAGGCCGTGGCTTGATCAAAACCCAAAATGCCTTGAGGTGAGGGAATGAGGGGGGTCCTTCAAAGCCTCATCTGGAATAAAAAAAACATCTAGAAAGACTTTTAGAAAAAATTTAATGTTCTTGACACGCCAAGCATTTAACGCGTGTTCAAGAACGCAATAAATGCAAGTTCTTGAACGTGAATTTACCCCACGATGTTCACACTGGACAAGCAGGGAGGGCCTTCTTCTTCATTTTCTTTTTCCACTACTAGCACAACCTACAGCTGGAAGATACTCTCTGGGAATGTCGTAGCGGAGCAAATCTCGTCAATCTTTTTTTGGTTTTTTTTTCTTCACATTTTCATTTCAATATATGAAAGACTTGGTGTTTTAGAATTCCAACAGTTAATTTCTCCTCCTTTCAAACAGTCGGCACTTCCGTGAATTAAAAGGGAAGGCATGCATTCATCATTACCAAGTTCAAGTCCCTGATTGGTGAAAGTTTGATCTGGTTTGACTTACAAGGTGCATTGCTGAGGGCGGTGTGAACGCAGCTTAAGGCGTCCCTCAGCAACTCACACCATACACGAGGATGGAAAGATGCCAGGATGTCATTTATTCAGAATGGAGTCATTTTTGCATGCAGAAACTGGCAGCCTTCAACATTTTTATTGCAGTTTCAGGAAAGTGCATACATTTTTTATAACAGCGATTGTTTCACATTAAACCCAGAAACGCTCTGCTGCAGATGCCAAATAACCAAAACATTAACTTTATTTTCTTACAGTCCCTCTCTGCTTTAATATAAGTTCATACCTGTAAAAAACAAACAGATTTGATATTTTTTGTTTGTTTTTAGATTTGAGCATTAAAATGATTCAAGGCTTATCACCTCTCTACAATGGCGCTCAGACCACACGCAGGGATCAGATAAGCGCCTGTAGTGAGTCTGGTCCGGATCAGCGTGGCACTCAGAGTTACACAAATGTGGAAGAAACCTGCCCCCCCCCCCCCTCCCCCTGCCCTCCACTCACACGCTTACTGTTCTGCCGTAACAGATTTCAGCAGCTTTTCTTGCTTTTCCTCAGTTCTTGTTTATTATGGTTGCAGATGACAGAGAGCAGAGCGGAGGAGCAGCTGACGGCCGGCGCTGCTCGCCTCACATTTTCTGCACTCATGAGAACCAAATGTTACGACGGGAGGGGGGCCAATCAGTGTCGAAGCAAGAAGCAACAACTGTCAGGCTTAGTTTGAGCCCCACAGCTCTGCAGGTTTATGGTGTTTAAAAGTCACAACCACGCCGTCTGTCTGCTCGTCTAACCGCCCCACCATCTGATGGGCAATTTGCTGCAGGTGATGCCCCCCACCCCATTTAGAGTAAGAGTGTGTCAGCAGCCTCAGACTAGAGCTAACAGCAGTCAGGAATAGTTAGTTTAGCTTGTGGCTTTTAAAGACTATAAAATGTTCCCTTAGTATTCTTCTGAAGATGGAGGACAAAAAAAATGCATTTCTTTATTTGAATTTCTTTATTCAAATTGTTGTGAATTGGGAGCAGACTGAAAATTGTTGTTTGAAAAAGAGCATGTTATGTAGAAAATATTCTGGGCGGGCCATAAAGCTGCTCTGCTCTGAGCTCTCGGCATCGTGGAGGGGAAGAGGGGACGGGATTGCTCTGTGCCAACAGTCTCGCCCTTACCTGAGAGGTGAATTTCTTATTTCTGTCTCTTGCTGCTCTGCAGAAACTATGCCCAATAAAATGGCTAAAAACTGCATAATCAAAAGACCACTTAACCTGTTATAATTTTTTTTTTTTTTACTTGTCCTGTCCAACATCTGAGCAAACAGATCAGAGCGGAGGGCCTCTTGTGTTGGACAGATTTTACTGTTACGATGGGGTTTTATGGATCTCCAGACAAACAGTATATTTATATAAACCCCTTCTATATATGAGGCAATCCTTTATTCACAATAATCATATTTCTATGCATTTCGTGTTGGACCGGACGGTAAAGGAAAGGAGAGGGAGGGAGGGGGATGTTAGAAATGGGGGATAAGGTGTTAAGATGGCGGGTGGGGGTGGGGGGCAGTCGATAATACAGAGTAAGAGTGTCATCAGTAAATTGCATGACTCATGTAGGGTAAGTGTAGAGCCAAACACATTCTTTACATGTGTTTGTAAGTATGTGTGCGGGTTGTGCTGGTATTGTGTACGTGTTGATATGTTAGTAATATTTAAGTGTGTCTGTGGACAGGCCCCACTCCTTTGGACTAACATCTACACCGGACAGTAATGATGGCAAATCTCCAGCAGCTTGTTGCTCTATGATTCCTCCCTCTCCTACTTTTTTTTTTTTTTTACCCTCCAACTTCCTTAACCCCCACTTTTTCTCCCCTTTCCTTTGTACCCTCATCCCCCATCTCTAACAACCCATTCTATCTTTTTCTCTTCTTTTTGCCATCTGGTCCAACAAGAAATGCATATAAACATAGTTAAGATAAATAAAGTTTATCTTGAAATACAAAGGGGGTTTATACAAATATGCACCTCGTGTGTCTGAAGATTCATAATTGTAACAGTAAAATCTGCACAAAACAAGATGCCTTCAGCTCAGATCTGTTTGCTCAGCTGCTGGACAGGACAAAAAAAAGAAAAAAAAAAGTAAAGAGCTTCATAAATAAAGTCACATTCGAATTTAGTTGCAGTTCTTTAGTCTAAATAATATTTTTGCACCAGCAAAATACTAGTTGAAGTCAATCGATTGGTCTGATTTTTCTTTGAAAAAGTAAGGATACTGAAAGTTGCAGCTCTACGGAAGCCAGTTAGGCCCCTGGACTGTTTTAGCTCTAGAGATAAGAAAAAGACCAAAAAAAGTTTGGAGGATGTTAAACAGAGACAAAACTTCCTTTGTGTTCTTTTTCACAATCATATCTGATCACATGAACAGGGACTTGGAAGGAAGGTAACCTTCCTGAAAAGGATCAAACTGAAGCTCAGAGACGTTGTTTTACTGAATAGAAATGAAAATGACCTCAACTTTTTCACTTCCTCCACACCAGCTTCCTCATGCTGCTGAACTCATTCAGGAAGATGAAAAACATAAGCCTAATTTCCATAATTCAAAAAAAGCGAATCCAATGTTGGACCATATTAATGAGCCCATTATTTTCTTTCTCTTATCAGCCATCATAACCTTGAACACCATGTTGTTATTGATTTTTGACTGAATCCTTTCCCAGCTCTCTGCTTTTATTCTAGCCATACTTCTGGTTATTTAAATAATTCCGCCTGGAAAACTCTACTGTAATCTAATTCAGAAAATGATGTTTATTGAACAGATATAACTTTAGCCAATGTGTTAACCAAACGTATTATCTCGCTAGTGGATCAAAATTTGGGAAATTTCACCACAATTTTTCTAGCAAGAATTATTGTTCTTTGCAAGAAGAATGAGCACAGTACTAAAAAATAAAACAAACAAGCAAAAAATGTTTAAGCAAACATACTTATTACATTTATTTTTGAAATTAACTTTTACCAATGACTTCAATGTTTTTCTGAGATGTTTGACCCTTTTTAGAATGTTTGAAATGTGTCTTAATTGCTGAATTTTCCTTCGTACTAATCAAAACAACACTGCCAGTGCAGCAAGGTTATTTTTTAACATGTTTAAATGCATTGTCTAAAATGACAACAGAGAAATGTAGATTTTTTTGTTGTTGTTGATTTCATGACTCCTTCCATCAAATGAGTATTTTTGCTGAATTAGACTGAAACGTCCTGCCTGAGTCTAAACAAGAAGGATGATCTGACAATGGGTCACTTTCAAAATAAAATAAAAGTTTACTCTTGCAGTTTTATATTTGAACAATCTCATTTATTCATCAGTAGTTAAAAAAAAAAGAAACTTATAACTCTAAATCCTAACTTAATCTACGGTAAACAGAAATAAAAACGGGTGCAGCTTAAAGCTCGCAGCTGCAGAGGTTTTATCCCTTTAAGATGTTTGTTCTGTCGCCCCGTCTTTTGTCAGATTTATTACAAAGCCACTAATGAACTCATTTGAATTGAGATGGGATCAGGCGGCTGCACAGGCTTAAAGTCAATTGGCCCGTCTGTGTTTTTCACAGAGGAGGCTGTTGTTTCCATGTGTATCGACACCCCAGGCCCTAAGAATGTGGAACAGCAGCAAGTGGAAAACGTCTGCTTCGTTCCTCCCAAATAAATATTGAACAAAAAATTTCATAAACTTTGAGTCAGGGGCAGCTCAAAGTGCAACCCGATCCACAGACTTCAGCAACAATTGAATTTTCAGAACATCAGCGCTCTTGACCACAAAGTCTCTTTAACAAACCGGAGAAACCCTATCCCAGAATTCCCCCTCCTGTTCTCAGGCAGGACGCTTGAATTTCACTGCTGATTTAATAGAAGCGAAACAGGACGGATTTGGGATATTTCATATATCTTTCTCTCTTTCATTGCAAAGGAAATTAAAGTGAATAGAGTTGAAAACATGCTTAGCCCCTTCCTCCCTCCTGTCTGAGGCTAAAACATGCCAGGGACTATTCTGTGCCTGTCTTTGGAAAGTTAAGACCTCATTAGCGCTCTGAATTCCTGGCTGATCCCTCCGGCCGGGCGGATGTGTATTCTGCTGCAGGTGTAAACATGAGTGGAGGCTTAAACCGCTTCAGAGTTTACATGTAGCTCTGTGCTTCTGAACATATGTGTTGTTTCAGATTTTGGAGTCCAAACTCAGGTGGGTAAATGGAAGGGGAACAGACAGACAGGAGAAACTTGATATTTCTGCCTATTTTACTTCATTAATAAAGTCGGTGGTACGATTTTTCTCTTATTACATATTTCCATGTTTCAGTTAAGTTAATTTAAGGTTTCAAGAGAAAATATATTGCTTTTTGTTGATTTGTAAGTTAAAAAACATTTAAAAAAGGTTAAACTCGAGAATAACAAATGCTTATTTTTTTTTGTCATGCATCATGGGTAGGAAAAATAAAATACACTGCACTACAGCTGCCCCCACAACTGGAGGGGAAGGGAGAAGCCATAGGGGAAGAATTGGGATTCGGGCCAAAAATATTGTTAGAAAAAAAGGGCTTATTTGTGACGTGGAACACACGCTGGGCGGGACACCAGCTTACTGCTCTGCGTCATTCCGATGCATCCACATGCAGACAAATGGGTCCATGTACCTCTTTGGTTGCTCTACACCAACACAACAATTTCTAATGAACTCCTGCTCACTCTGCAGAAACTATGTCCAAAAAAACCAGCAGTTTTTTCTCATTTTAGCTACAAATATGGAAAATCATGATGAGAAGACCACTGGAAATGCTTTAAAAATACATCAAAAGATAACGGAAGTGGATCTTTAAAATCTTCTTCCTTGAAAAGTTCCACCACTCATCCAAGTGGATATGTCATTCCGTGCTAATGTAAAAGCACTTTATTTGCATGTTTGAGACACACGTGCAAAGGTATCAGGTCAGTTTTAGTCTGATTTCAGCAGAACTTTATGTAACATAAAAGCTCTACCAATTGAGTTGGATTTCTAATATAATTTGCTGCCAATTTGCACCAACTTTTCTTCAACTCTGTGCAGCCCAGTCAGGACAGGGCTAGCTTAATCCTGGAAGCAGTAAACTTATTGGACAAACTCCTGATGGAGACCTGAACGGCTGTTGTGATTCTGAGCAGTTGCACACAAGAAAATTACTGTTGATTCCAAGTTGCATTTATCTGCATATTGCCCATGTTTTTCCCATCAAAGCGTATTAAAAGAGTATTACATTTACCATAACACGACCATGTGAGCCGCTCCGAGCCTTTAGCTGAAATGCTTCCATACTTATTGAATTATCCGTCCTGAGATAGAAATCTGCCGCAGTTATGTGCCAAAAACAACAGGGGGGGGTCTCTAACCGATGAGGCTGCAGGCTTTGTTTACAATAATAAACTGTTGTGTTAATTTCAGGCATGAAGGGGTTTGACATCTGCTGAGTCCAGAAAAAGGTCTGCGGGGAGCGTCGTGCTTTTTTATGCTGAAACGTTTGTCTGACTGATTAAAACAGTTATGTTTGGAGTGGCTGTGAAGCCAGAGCGCTTATTGAATTTGATGCGCTTACATAGGAAAAGAGGGGGTGGCGGCGTTGGGGGGTGGTGGAAGTTGACCCTGAAACTCCTGGCGTAGATGCACAGAGCTGCCGGGCATGGCTCTGACACTTTTCAGCTGCGGGGATAGACAGGTGGGGGGCTTTAATATGCATTTCCAGGATTACTAAATTATGTATACGACCAACGTCCGGGGGAATGTGCGCCTTGGTCATCTCCACGCTCCAGTTACCCCTAATGAGGGTAATTATTACAAGGCTTATCTGTAATACTGGATTGATTCTCAGGCTCCTGGATAACCCCACATGCTGGCATGGTGCTCCAGCCCCCGCAGCCCCCTCCAACAAAGGCCACGTTCAGGCCAGGGGGGAACAGCAGCCCTCGCCTCACGGTGGGGTTCTCGCAGCCGGCTGGCAGCCCATGCGAGAGCGTGTTCCTGATGAAGGTTAATACTCTGACATATAAAGAGGGGATTAGGGCCCAGGCTCACACAAGCGCAGAGAAAGTCAAAAGTTTGGAGGAAAAATATGCAGCTAATTCCATTCTGTCATCAGTGGATATTAAAGTTTTAGCTGCTATGTCAAATTATTTGTAAATCACAAAGGCAGCACTGTTGGTATCAGATTTAATTTCCAGGGGAAAGAAGTGAGCGGGAGTTTAAGTGAGGCATTGTTTTGCCTCCATAAGACCTTCAGGTTTTGAGGGATTTACATGATTATGATGACAAGAGTCCCCCCCCCCCCCCCCCCCCCCTACACGCACCCTCCGTCCACTTTCGCATCTAGAGTCACATTCCTGCAGACTTCTGCTGCGCCTTCAGCAAAAACCTGAAGGCTCATAAACAAGCATGCAGGAAAATGTCCACAAATCTGCCCCATCGGGGTCTGAAGTCCTCTCCCCCACAGAGGGGTAACTGGGCTCTTTGGCACCTGTGCTGGATTAATGGGGCACCTCTGCCAGTAGCTCGACAAGACTTAAGCTTTTAGATTGAGTTACAGGGGAGGGCGGGACCGGTGCAGACCAGGTGCTGGCCGGGTAGACATCTCCCAGGTTTCAACAATCTGGTTGTGTTTCAGGCCTGAGCCGTGCTCCCCGTCTCTGTACCGGCGCTGTTTTGTTTGTGAGCCATCACACCTGAAACGGACTCACCTGTGAGCTGCTGCAGACCGGAAACCAAAAAAAAAAAAAAAAACCCTGAAGGTTCCACCGTGCTGAAATTCTCACTAAGCATCTCAAATGACAGAATTACAGCTTCATTCTCTGCCACAGGGAACTGCTTTCTTCTTCGGCGAAGACTCAGAAGTAGCCCTTTTACATCGGAGCTGTCGCCGGCGACAGCAAAATGACACACGCTCTATCGTAACTTCTTCGCCGGTTATGCAGTTAATTCCAACGGTAAAACAAGCAGCTTTGCGCCGATATCAGAATCCATTGGAATGACATTAATAGTGGAACTGGTGGTAACCATTGTGCTTTAACATTGGGAGTTGGGTCATCTAGACCCACTAGACAGTGCTCTGAACCTTTTTTCTTCAATGATTTGTGATACTATATTTCCCTTCGGGGATCGATAAAGTTGTTCTTGAATCTTCACTGGTGTCTATGAAATCCTCTTCACCTTTATCCACCTTTGTCATGGTAGGGAGAACACGTCAATGTAAGGGTGGGGGGTCATCTGGACCCAGTAAGATAGCACAAGGGTTAAGCACTTTGTTGGCTTCTGAAATATTTTATTCAAATTGATTTCACCACACATTTTTACAAAGTTTTTTTCTTGTGTAGAAAGTTTTGAAAAAGCCCAGGCTAAAGCTAAAGAAAAGGAATTTTAATGGCTTTTTCTTTTATTAACTTAAAAAAATAATAATAATTAAAAACAAAAACAAAGAGGTTATCAGTTAGCATAGCTTAGCATTTTAATTAGTCATTTTTGACTTTTTTCATTGTCATTTTGAGTTTTTAAGTAACATTGTTACCTAAAATACAGCTTCTTATTTAGGATTGTGTTTTTAATGTTTGCATGCTCACTAGCAGTCCTAATGTAATGTAGTGTTATTCAGCTTACTTGTTTGTTTTTGTTTAGCATTTACAATAAAAGCATTTTAATCTATATTTTTAAGCTTCTGTTGTTTTTCTCTTGTTTTTTTCAGCTAATTGGAATTTTAGAAACTTTTCAGTATTTATTTTTAGCATTTTTAGGATATAATTTAAATGTTTAAATTATTTTTATTTTTTTGTTTCCAGTACTTTTGCAAACCCTCCAAGACCCTTTTAAGGACCCAGACCTATTTATTAAATATTGTAGAATATATCACAAACCAGGCGGACCACAGAACACATTTTTGTCGTTATGGGTTTTTACTGGTTGCTCCTTTTTTTCCCCTCTTCTTTCTTTTCAGTTTTAACAAATTTTGCTCTTGTCAAGCAGAAAATTTTACATTTAAACTTGTAAATGTTTATTCTTGGTTGTTCATGTGTTTTTTAGTTGGGTTAAACTTTAGATTCATCTCTGAGCACACTTATTATTTCCTGTCAACTCTCCCAGATGAAATGGAGGATTGACCTAAACTGTTTTGCGTTCTCTTTGTCACATGCTGGCCTGTCATCCCAGTGATCTTCATAGAAAAAAATCACGAGTTATGTTTAAAAATCCAAGTCAGATCTCTGGTTTCTTACAGCTGTAATAGGATATGTATGCTTATGGAAGCCATCACTACTATCACAAACTGGATTCTGACGTCTGCACCATCCTGAGGCATGGTGCTTCACTGCATTTGGCCACAAATGCAACAAAATGAGAGCAAAGGTTAGGATGATTGCAGTTAGGACAAGAAAACAGGGCATTTTTAATGAAAGTTTACTGTCAGATTTTAGTTGCAGCTTCAAAATAAAGTTGCTTTAGGCCTTATGACTTTGATTTATTGATTTTAAAATTATCACTGATGATGCAGAATAGTAAGTACTACTGAATATTACCAATATAATTATGCTTTCCAAGCTAAAACTGAATAAAAGTAGGTTTAAAGGTTTAGATGATCTACTCTCAACCCTATCTAACAGGAAGTGTCTCTGAGGTGACATTTATCAGCTGATTTGTTGATTCACACATAGTGAGGAGCAGGAATAAAGGTCGACCTGATTACCAACTTTTGTCATGCTAATTCTCAGTTTGAGGAATAAAGGTAATGTTTTAATGGATGATAATTAATCTGCTTTGTATTTTAAAAACTCTCAAAACTGTCAATCGTCTTGGTTGCATGATAACGACAGTACTATGTAAGGAGCAGCTAAAATAAATGCAGACTGACCACTCGTATAGGTTGCTCCTAAGTATGCTTTTTTTAAATCAAAATTTCAAGAGGAATGTGTTTATTCAACATATTATGGTTTCACTGGCATTTTTTAAAAATGTTTTTACCTTATAATATTTTCTATTTTGCTTTATTTAAATTATTGTTGGATTTTTCCATGCAGGCCGAAGTTCACGACGGTGCTTCTTTGGCTCCTGTATGCCATTATATTCATATGTACGCGTTTCATTACAGTGGTTAATATATGAAAGCTGCAAGATAAATAAAGTTTGATTTATGGAGTGGTGGAAGAGCAGATTTAAAATATGGGAGCTGACAGAGACGATGCCTCTGGGATCTGTTGATCTGGGATTTGGCCGACGGTGTTGGTGAGCAGCAGAGCTGCAGGAAGCAGAAAGGCATGATGAGGAGCAGCTGCTTCACGTCAAAGTGCCGATCCGTCCTGTGAAATACGGCTTGATTTGATGACTTAAGAAAAGAGCAATCAAGCACCGATCCACAGAGGTGTTTTGCTCCATTTCATCAAGAGGGGAAAGAGTAGATTTAATTGAATGATGCATCCATTCCTGTTTATTTTAGAACCAACATGAAGTGTCACATTTGACCCAGCAGGATCCTCTTCTTAGATGACCTCCATGATAAAAATCTAAATTATTGTGTGACTAATAAATCCTCTGCAGAGTCTGAGTTCAACAGATTTTCTGTTGTTTCAGCAGAGGATGGATTTTCTTCATTTCAAACCTCTGAGGAAAAAAGTGAACTAAGCGAGTGTTCATGCAGATGTTTTGTTTGGGAGGAAAATAAGAAAGATGAAGCTTTACGTTTGACTTTCCTGAAACTTTGTTTTTTCAACTTTTTTTCACAGGCACTGACTTTATTGGCTGCACATCTTTCTTTTTTTTTTGTTCTTTGACTAAATTTATGTCACGTTATTTTTTGTTGTCTTCCCCGGTGTGACTGCACTTTTCCCTTTTCCCAATGTTTCCACTTTATTTGCACGATTATGTCAACTTACATTAAACTGTGCACAGGATATACTTGAATATTCAGTCATTTTCCCATGATGCAAGTCCATACTTATGTCCTGCAGGAGTCCTGGGCTGCAAGGACCAGTTTCTTTCTAACTGTGCATTTGATCGTAAATTTTCCCCTGCCACATGTGCTCGAAGAAACTTAACAAAAGTGTGCAAACACCCATGATAAAAATGAGTTTTTGACATGGTGAAACGACCCCCCCCCACCCCCACCCAAAATATACATAAAAATAAATAAATAAAGAAAGAAGAATGATGACATCGAAGCAGGCAAAACCGTCAAAAAGATGAATGGGGTCAAAATTGCTTATGCATAGTTTACAATTGCGTGTTGGGGATGTCCGTGGGAGACTTGAAGATTATTATGGGATGGTCACACAACCTACAGCTTGGTGGCCATGTTGAATCAAACTGTGAAATTTGGCGATTTTAACATTTCCTCACAATGGGGGAAAATAAAACTTTTGTTCAAGCGATCTTCATGAAATTTCGCACACACAACACCACGTTAAGTCTACAACCACAACGACCTTTGACCTCAGGAAGAGGCCATCATTTTGCATTCTCCTAAAAACCATCCTTAAAAATCCTTCTAGGAATTTCAATCCATCACCTCCTAACTCCTCGAGCATCATTGAGAAGCTACTTTGGAAGAAAATTTGGTTTTCATGATTGTAGATTTTAAACACTGTTAGCGTGGCGAGCTCCCAAAAGTGGCGTTCCTTTGTTGTTTGCATTTTGTTTGTTTTTTTAAATTGAAAAAATGTAATACAGCAATGAATGGCTCGAGATAAATGAAACAATATAATATACGAAATGACTATATTGGGGATGTGGGCGTCAAACACGTGTGTTGCCAAGGAAATAGAAAAATAGAATTTAGTAGCAGGTAAAAACGGGAGATGGGGATGGGGGGCGCCAAACAATGTTGCTCGTGGTTATAACTTTAATTTATGTTTTCCTTTCTTTTTTTAATTCCTTTTTTTTATTTTACTTTATCTTTTTTCAGTTGAGATGGAAAGTTATGAGTTTTTCAGTCTGGTTTTTTTTTTTCACGTTGATCTTCATTAATTCCTGTTCAAAAGGGTTAAATTTCAAAGATTTTTTTGAAATGTTAAACAGGAGAATAAATTCTCCTCAAAAGTGTAGATTTGTTATATTTTGAACCATGTTTTCACATCAATTATTAATGAGTTCATGTTTGAAACACTAAAACTCTAATCTTGAGCACATTAAGGCCGCAGCAGACTTATTGATCTGCAGTCAGAGTGATTAGAAGTGATGGAGCTGGATGTAAATGCGTGTAGGCTCAGGGTTTTTTGCTCGCTGGGGTGTCAGAGAAATGTTAAAGACGCGTTAAAGTGCTATGTTGTGTTCAGACGGAGCTGAAGTTTAAATTCTACACTGCCCGGCTGCGCCTGCCGCCTTGCTTTGATAGAATAATTCTAGGTTCCATTATGTTGCTGCCAGCCAGCAGAGCTCATTTGAATTTCTTATAATTCCAAAGTGTGTTAAGTATAGCACCTCTGTTAAAGGCGGACGCAGGGAGCATGTTCCAGAGCCTCTAATGTGTAAATGTGTTTTTGATTCCTGATGTGACAAGCAGTCACAGGGCAGTGTGTGTGTGTGTGTGTGTCTGTAATCAGTAATTACCAGGATTGGTTGATGGATTCTAGTTATAATGAATGATTGATGATCGCTGAAAGAGAGCGACCGGGCCATTTCTGTCCTCTGACAGCATGATGTTAGTGCTGAATTGAAACCATTTAAGCAGAAAATAAAATGAGTGGACACAGGGACGGCTCAATAGCAGGTACGGCGCAGCCATTTGGAAAATGTTTGCATCCTTTTTGATCGGGCTCTGTATTCATATGAGCCCTAAACCTGCACTGCCTCCAGAGAAAAAGCACTTTGTTGTTTAAAATGCAGAAATTTGAAGAGGACCTCGATTTGTTTGTTTTCAGAACATCTTTTCTCCACAGTGAGGTTTAACTCAGAAATGTCTGTCATGTTGGTGTCATTTGATTTTAGGGAGCGTTTAAATTTGTGACCTCCTAAAGCAGAAAGAAAAAGACGTACCGTAAATTGTTTTATGCATAACAAAGCTATGCTTCTTCCCTTTCGGATCCTGATTGTGTCGCTGCTGAAGAGCCCAAATTGGTCTTGAGGGTCTTCAGCTGCTGCTTCCATCACCGGAGCTTCGTTCTTCAGCTCCTCCGTCTGCGGTTAGGAGCCACAGTCGTAGCAGATGAAGTTTTTTAAAATTCTTAAAACCAAAGAGAAAATGCAACATTTGAACAAATACAGAGAGGTAGGACTTGCAGTTTGCCAAATGACCTTTACGAGGGGTGCAAAAGCAAATCAATTGAGATAATAATAATAATAAAAAAATAATAATAAACATTAGAATGAATTGATTTAATTAATCGATTCTTCTTTATGTGTACCCAGAGTAGAGAATTCACAAAATTAGTGTGAAAATATTAAACAGAGGTTTTGTGGACTGTGAGAGATTTATTACAAAATAAGAATAATTAAAAAATATTGCTCTTACTTTGAAAGATGTTGCAAATTTTTGTGAATCTACATTAACTACTAAAATGACAAATAATTCAGTTTATTTAAAAAAACTAATTCACATCTAAGTTCATTTTAAGACATTTTAACCCTAAAGCAAAAATATTACATGTAATTTAGATCAATTAAGGTCAAACTGAATGTGAAATTTTACCTGTCAGGTAAAACAGGTCTTGTGATCGTCAACTAAACCATTTGCAACCATCTGCATTGATTTGACAAACTGTCTTGAGAAAAAAGCTTGTCAAATGTTTTTTTAGGCCGCACATTTACAAATAAGCTTTCCCAACAAATCTTCCAATGAAACAGTGAGTTGGACCAAAATTTTAAATCTGTCTCGAATAGATTTTAGTTTAGTTTCAAATACTAATTTGAGAATTAATTCAAACGTTAACATTTTTTTGAGCATTTTTACTTAAAAAACACTCAAATGAATTTGCTTGTGTATCATTTGTAACAACATGTTTCCTTGTTGAGTTGCTGTGGTCTTCCTGCTTTGCTTCCATCCAGTGGAGAGAAAAAAAAAGGTTAAACCTCAAGCTTTATCATGTTGAAGTTTATCAGAATCATCAAACTTTCACGCAGTGTCAGAATGACAGTTTGGGAAGGCTCCAACTTGAATAAAAGTTGCGGGTTTTTTTACATTTGAAATTCATCATTTCTTGTCAATTTAATTAGAAAAATGTTCTATGCATTTCTTTGTAAAATCCTGAGTTTCATGACTTTGAAATGGATGTTTTTTAAATCATTTATAGCTGATGAAATGTCATGAAACTTCAGGAAATTAATAATTTCAAAAGAAGCACTTTTGTGTCATTTGAGGAAACACCTTTAATTTTTGGATTTAAAGATTTTTCTGCTGCATTTAATTTTGATCTGATTCACGCACAAAAAACGTCTCTGCGTCGCTCGACATTGCTGTTTGATACCTAGGTAAACGGGGCAGTATAAACAATTTGTTTGTCTTTTGTTTCAAATCACCATCACATTTTTTACTTTTTCCGGAGGAGAGCGAATGTGCAGAGCATCCTCATCCAGCTCCTTGACACGCAGACTCGGATGTCCTTTTGCGCGCAAAGCTGCGGGCCGCAATGTTTCTGCTGGCGCTCCATACGCACCTTTTTTCATGTTTGCGAATGTTCACGGGCCTCCCTTTTACGCAGCGTGAAAACTGTGTGTTCTGACTGATGTGTGCGAGCCCCCCAAACCTCAGGAAACGGGTTTGGGTCACCACCGTGACACTGAACGAACCACGGAGGAAAACATAAATGTGGGAGAGTGAATCAGAACCAGATCGGATAATTTCTGGATACATTTTTTTTATTTGATTTAAAAATATGGCTACTTTATTGTTGAGCAGCTGCAAAAACAGGGGACAAAATTTCCTGAAATAGAAATGTTACTTTAACTCTGAAGGCATTTTCTTAGTTAAATATTTTTAGTTGAACACTTCTGTGTTTGGAACCTCAGTTGTGAGTGAAGGAGCCTTTTCAAGATTTATATTCTGCTCTGCAGCTTGACTAATTCACTACAGAATTAAACAGAACAGAACAACATTTTTGTGCGGATTGAAGAGGAATAAACGCAGAAAGTGGCACCGTTTTACGCGCAGATTAAATTTTACTGTTGTGTCGCTGCTATCAGAAAAAAAAAACCCTCGATTGTTTTAAACCAAATTAGGATATTCACAGAAAATCTTTCAGGATAATAAATCAGATTAAAAACATTTTCAAAATATCCAAAGCTTCCCGGAAATGAGTCTTTATCACTCCATTAAATGTCGATCCAAACGACGTTTTCAGTCTTGATTGACTTTTTATCTACAGCGGGAATCCACATCTGTGCATGCGCACCGCGCGCGCACAGGTGATTAGCCGCATAAATGTTCCCTTTATCGGGCTGAATGGAGGCGATAATGGTGCTGTTATCGGGTCCCAGTGGGGGTCTGGATGGATGCACGGGGGGAGTCTGAGTCCGACAGGAAGCCCCCCTGAATCAGTGAGCATCCCGTCAGATTCCAGCCTGGGTCTTCTTCATTTCAGAACTGAGACAAACCGGTCCGGTTCTGCAGAGAGAGGCCGCGTGTCGCCAGCATCCAAACAACCGAATAATCGGATTAATTTCGCAGGAAGAGTTCGTCTGAGCGGCACCTCATCCCCGCAAACAGTGCGGATTATCTTAATTGAATTAATTTTCAATACACAGAGACTCGCTCGACCTCCGCGCGTGACGTCACGGGCTATAAGAGGAGCTGCACTCGAGGTCGGCCTCTTCAAAACTTCAGTCATCTTGAGGAGAGCAGTTCACGCGAAGAGGACCGACAGAAGCGCGTGACCATGTCGGGTTTTTACTGATTTTGGATTCTTTTTTTTCCCGGGAAACTAAAGCAGGACTTATTCGCGCCCCTCCAGCCCCGCTCCTGTCATGCCCGCAGGGATGTTCAGCATCGACAGCATCTTGTCCGGACGGCCGAGCTGCAAGGAGCCGCTGCTGCTGCACCGCGGGGGCCCGCTGCTGCTGTCCGGTCTCGCAGACTCGGTCTACGGGGACTACGGCGGACTGTACCCGGCCGCGCGCGGGCCGTCCCCGCCGGGGGTTCACTCCGTGAGCGGCACGCGGATCGGATATAACGGCTACTACTACGGACAGCTGCAGGTTCAGGGCGCCGGGGGGGCGCCGCCATGCTGCGGGGCCGTGGGAGGCCTGAGCCCGCAGCAGTGCCCCTGCATCCCCGCAGGTTTGTTGCGGAGTCGCTGCTCCTCTTCACGGATCTGTTTGCGTAATTCTGGGTTTAAAAAACATCTGCAAAAACGTCACCAAGAATTTTACAAACTTTGGTTTGACGCGCATGCGGAGCCTGGCGCAGGCGCTTATAGAGACAAAAGTAAACAGTTTGCGCAAAAACGTGCAGATCTGCGGTTCATGTGAGTTTTCCTTTCTTTTTTGACGCATCAGCCTTTCCCTCTGTCTCCCCCCTTACGCAGGCTACGACAGCCCGGGCTCGGTGCTCATCTCCCCCGTGCCGCACCACATGATGTCCTACGTGAACGTGGGCAGCCTGTCGCGCACGGAGCTGCAGCTTCTGAACCAGCTGCACTGCCGCAGAAAGCGGAGGCATCGCACCATCTTTACCGACGAGCAGCTCGAGGCTCTGGAGGGGCTCTTTCAGGAGACCAAGTACCCGGACGTTGGCACGCGGGAGCAGCTCGCGCGGAAGGTCCATTTGAGGGAGGAAAAGGTGGAGGTAAGCGATGACGTCAAAACCATTCATAATAATTTTAACAACAAAAACGATATAATACAATAATAATAAAAATAATAATAATAATAATACTAATGATAACTAATAAAAACTGCCTTTTGGTGCAGTTTTCCATTTTGTTTGGAATTTGATTGAATTGAATCCTTAAAATTAATGAACTATAGGTCAAAATTTTTTTTTTAAATTACCGAAAAAATACATACAATTTTAAGTCAGAATCAATCAACAAACACACTTTTGCTATCAACAGGCTATTATTAATGATCATTAATCAAAGTTAATCCTTCAAATTTCGTTTTATTTGTGGGTCATTTAATTGCAAAACTCAGCAGATAATGTGATCTTTTGTACATCGTTGATGCATTAATCTGGTACAAAAATACATTTTTTAGATGCTATATACATTTCTGACAGAAATGATTGAAAAGATATCGTTGTTTTAATAAGCCAAAAACTTTATTTAAAAGATAACTAAAAATAAATGTCATCCTTTCAAACAAAATGCCAAAACACTTGAATTTCTCCACTGAAAATCGGTCTGTTAACATTATTTGCAAGATTAACAAATATGTTTCCACCAAAATTGAAAATATAGAAATATAAAATATACATGTAATCATTAGAGAAAGACACGTGTAATTAGAGCAGATGAAATGATGGGGTTTCGTGCTCAAATAGTGAGTTACAGATGAAACAGAAAACAAATGATGAAACAAATGATACACGCGCCTTTTTTAGCCTCGTGCGTGGACAGGTAAACTGATGTGCTCGTGCGTGTGTCTCCACAGGTGTGGTTCAAGAACAGACGCGCCAAGTGGCGGCGGCAGAAGCGCTCCTCCTCAGAGGAACCGGAGAACCCGCAGAAGTGGAACCAGCGCGCGCAGACTGAGAAGAGCTGCGAGAGCAAGAGCGACGTGGACTCGGACAGCTGATAGAGAGGGCTGCAGCCACGTACGTGCACATCTCCGTCCTGTGGACCTCCGGTGGTGTGACGTTGCACAGGTGTACATATCTCCATGCTTGTGATTCCCTTATTTATTAATTTAAGCGGTCCGAGCGCGCAAAGGAAGGGCGCACGCTGCCCCATGCGGACTGACCGCGCGCCTCTCCATGTTGTAACACGTGACTGTTTCCTGCCTGTTATTAATAATAATATTATTATTATTATTGTTGTAAATGTGCGCGGCCCCGCTGGAGCTCAGGAGGCGGGAGCGCGGAGGCTTTAGATGACATTAAAGTGTGAAAGTGGAACTTCACGACCGGGTCTCAGCTGTGGGTTTGTCGGTTCTGGTTCGGGACCTCTGCAGCCGAAACCTCCGGCAGGTCATGTGACCTTCTTGCTGGTTTTGACGTCACATTCAAGCTCTTTTTTGGGCTTCGTTAGGCATTTGGAAACACACTTTTAATAACTTGTAACTTATTTTATTTTTCTTCAATCATATTGAACAAGTCTGATGGCTAGTTTTGATTGACTTCAGGTCCGCGTGACAGAGTGCACGTGATCACGACAAATTCAGGAAAATTACATTTAAAATAAAACAATGTATCTAGAATTTTATATGGTTAAAACGAAACATTTTAACGCTTTATTTTTCAACATAACAAATAATTTGAATCAACATTAAAGACTTAAAGAACACTTTTTCTTAAAATTGATTAATTTTTAACGGAATCTTAGATGCTTTTGATTAGAAACCTAAAAACGCTTTTTATTTTAAAAGACAATGAGCTTTGATTTCTCAGATTTTCAGTAAAAGAATGCATTTTAGGCGCTCACAGACAAAACTAACATTTGTAGAATGAAATGTGCTTTTACTGTTTTGTTTGTGGTCACAGCTTTCAATTTAAGCTTTCAATACATCAAAATTCTCCAAAAGCTAAGACAAAAAAAGCAATAAAGGGCAATAAAAAAATAAATTTGTTTTGAAATTGTCATACATAAAAATGTGATTTTTTTTCTGTTTCTTCTGTTGTCCAAATAAGACAATAAAATATTAACATGAGAATGATAGGTGCCCAAGCTTTGCGTTACATAAAGTAAACTTGTTGTTATTGTAAGGCGTAAAAAATGAAGCATGAATGTGAAATAATAATTTGTAAAAAATAAAAATGGTTCAAAAATGTGAAAAAATTTCTTTTCAGCTTTTATGTAAAAAAAGACAAACATCTTTTTTCTTCAAAACTATTTTAGTTTTGTTGGACTTTTTAAAAATTTACAAGTACAACAAATGTCAGTTTTTAAGACTATTCAAAACCTATTTTCATTTTTAGTCCTGAGCCTTTTTTGTCAGACTGAGTATAAAGAAAATCTAAAATGAGAAGACATTAATGTCGAACAAAATACAATTTCCAAAACTCCTGTTAAGCTTTAAAGCTAATATCTGCGTGTTTCACCTAAATGTAACATATGGTTCGATACAATGAGTGTGAATGTTTCAGATGACATTTCCATTAAAGGAGGCTTGAAGGTAAAATGGTTTTCATGCTTACTTTGAAACACTGCAGTGACGTCACGTCGGGATGATTCTCCTCCATCCTCACAGACACATGTTTTCCTGCTTGGAGTCTGCTCTGCTTTCTGGGCATGCTCAGTGAACCCAGACTGGACTGGAGGACAGGCCAGCGGACACGTGAGCTGAAGCATCAACAGACGCCTCCGTGTTTCCTCTGCTCTGAACACAATCAGAGCCCCTGGACTAAATAGGCTTTCATGTCAGCAGCTGAACTGCAGTTTTATGTTGTTTACTCCCGAAAGGAAGACAAATGAACGCAGGAGGAAAGCAGATTGTTTGAAAATGAAAATGTAGTTTTCATCTTCATCCATCAAAAAGGCTGTTGGAGAACCTCAGATGTTTCAAGGAATGCCAGATCTTCTGTGTCTAGAGAGTTAAAGTAAGAATCGAATTATTTTTTTTTAGTGGATAACACTTAAGACAAAATCCAAACTAATATATGAACAATTTGTAACGATTTAATGTAATCCATACAAGAGGTCTGTGTTTTAATTTATTGCACTTGCAATTGACTCAATGTTAACACAATAATCAAGGGGCAAATAAAATAATAAATGTAACATCTTGTGTTTGTTTTACATAATCTTCTTCAGTAAATTCAGTATTTTATTAATTAGTTTCAGAAAAATTTTCACCTTTTTTAGCATTAAAACCGCTTTTTGCAATGGTTAAATTATTTCAAGCTTTTATGCTTTATTTAGAATGTAAAATCTTATTTAAATATATTTCTTTGGCTTATTTATTCTGCATTTTTGGTAATTAGTTATATATTTTTTAAATTTACTGTAGAGATTTTTATTTTATTTTGACTCAGCCAAATGATCGTTTAATGCAGAATTTTATTAGTGTTTAGCTTTTTCTTTGTTCTATTTATTCAGAAGTATTACTCAGCCATATTTACATTTTTATATGTTCTATCATTTTATCAGTTATTTGAATTTCACCTCTGAGACATTTCAATGGCTTTGGACTTCCTTTTTTTTGTTTGTTTAGAAAACAGACTTAAACTGTTTTTTTCTGTTATCTTGAATCTTTTGCTCTAATTTTGTTTTTCTTTTTAAGAAGTAACATTTTATTTTATTTAATCTGACAGCATTTTTACAGCAAGCTCGGTATGTTTTACATTTAGCATTTGTCATTGTTTTTCAGTGATTCACTGCACTTTAAGCCAATGTTTTATACGACTTTTGCAGCTTTTTACTTTATAGTGTCTTAGATGTATTTGAAGTTTCCGGGCAGTTTAGTGCTTTTAGGGTGAAAGTTCAGATGAACTGCGTGGATCCACCCCTTTAGCCTTCACCTGATGACAGCAGGGTTAGGCCCCTCCCCTCCACTCCTGTGACCACGACCAGGAAGATTGAACAGTAACATAATGACATTTTTTTAATTGTATTTACTTTTCACTCACATTCAATATCTCTTGTGTTACAGCTCTTTAACTGTTATGATTTGAAGCACAGAGACCAGGAATCCTAACTATTTTTTTCCCTTTTGAAGATGGTAACTGAGCTTTTTTTGAGTTTAGACAGTTATCTGTTGTGAACTTCAAACATTCAGAAAAAGTAAAATGTTAACAATAAGACAAGAAAAACTGTATCTTTTTCGTAACATTATTATTAAAAGACCAAAATGTTCTGCTATTTTGTCAAAAAAAAAATCAAAAAACTTTACAATCACCACACTTTGAACAGGTTTGAAAGGCTATTGCTACTCCTATTCTCTTGACACTTGTGCTATCCTATGGGGTCAAGATGACCATTGACGTGTTCTTTCTTTCTTTCATGAAAAAGAAGGTGGAGAGGATTTCACATTATCCATGGAAACCAAGTTAACAAATCATTCAAGCAAAAAGTTCAGCGCACTGTCTTGTGGGGTCTAGATGACTTCACTCCCTTTTCATAGTGCCTAGGATAGCACAAGGGTTAAGCCCCCATGCCCTATAACTTTTGTGTTATTGCAACATGAAACCATCCATAAAAGCAGCATTTGGGGAATTTTGTGAAAACGTTGCCTAAAACTCTTTAAATGTAAAACACAAATGAACACAAATGCTTTGGATGTAAATCTACATTCTTCCACAGATAGGAAGTGATTTTGAATTTCAAACCTCGTCATTTCATCACATGACCAGAAAATCTGTCTTAGCTTCACAAGCAAAACATCTACTGCAAAAATAAATACATTTACAACAGATTTGGCACAGGGGAAGGAAAGTTTTTCCTTTTTTCCTCGGTGGTCACACTCATGGCTCTTCAGACGACTTTCAGCTTAACGTCCACACGTCTGTGTTCTCTGCTCGCACATGAGAGAAACGCAATCTGACAAAAAGGAGGAAAATGTGATGATGAAGAACAGAGAGCTAAGGCTGAGAGCTAGCCAAAAGAAAAAAAAAGAAGTGATTATTGAATGAATTATCATTAACCACTGGTTTCTGCAGGAAGTAAAGAGGAAAGGTTTAACTTTTTTTCTAAAGTGGAGGCTCAAAACTCTTGAAAAAATGAAAGGTTTATTCATAAAAATCTCTTGTGCATCTTATTTTTCGTCACTGGGGTTTAATTGTAGGTGGAGACAAAAAAGACATAAAGGAAACATTTCACATACACACAAAAATGCACACACACTTATGTGTGTACAAAATTACAAGTCTTTTTACAGTCACACTTACAAACCAACACAAATACGTTTACGTTAACATTTACATAATTATATTTGTACACAATTGAACCGATTTTTTTCACATCTACGTTAGAGATTTGGTTAAAAGCTCCCATTCAGGCAAACAAAGACATTACATTCAGACAGACATTAATGCATCAACACAAACACGCACACACAAATATGAAAACTAATATACTTTGACGTGCATATACATGTGATTTCATGCACAAATATATATTCATGGATTGCGTGTATGCATGCAAACACATACAAACATGCAACTGCACACCTATATCTGTGCACAATGCCTTCATGAATTGTTCAGGCAAACATGAAACCACGCCCACATCAATAACATTTCACATTTGAACTGTTTTCATTCTATTCTCTTTATGTTATCTTACGCGGAAGGGACAAGGCGTTATTATCCAACTTACAAGACCGCCATCTTGGCAAGCGTTTCTTGGGAAAACCTTCAGAGTGATGTAAACATTATCTTTAACAATAAAAGCACATTTCTTTCTGAAATAAAATGACTTAATGACATGAGTGTGGGTGTTTCTGTGGAAGAGTGGGCCAAACGTTTAGGTCTGTAATGCTACACTCTGATTATAGAACGTTAAAATCCACACAAAAAATAATAAAGGAGGTTTTTACAACTGTATGCGGCGGTTGGCAGAAGTTCTTTGCTCAACCAAAGATGTGTGTAAATATTTTACATTTGTGTCTTTAGAGTTTCCATCTTTTTAAATTGTTTTTATAACTATAGTGATGTAGGATAACATGACCTTCTGCCCTCATTAAAGGCAAAAACTAGTTTTTCATGGCTTAAGAAAATTTCATAAATATGAGAAGGGAGGCTGCTTACTGCCCCCTCCCCTTAAGGTTCCCGCAGAACCTCTGAAGTAACTTTTATAAAGGAGATTAGAGCCACAGTCGGATCAGGGACTCTGAGGTCTGAAACCAACACAAACCATCAAAAACACCGTCTCCATTATTGCCTGCAGTAATTTATTAAGTGCTTTGCTGCAAAGCCCACAGACTCAGTCATTAATCTTTTTTTTCAGCAGCAGCAATTTTCTATTTCACAAATTTAACGCAGATCGTTTCGTTTTTTTTATTAACCAGTATTTCTTTGACCTTTTTTTTTACACACAGTTTCCAGCGCTTGGAAAAACAAAGACAGAGTCCAAGAAAAATTAGGTACCGAGTTGAGTTTCAGAGTGGATAAATATTCCCTCCGTCTGCCTACATTTTGGAAAGAAAGATTCTTCCATTGGGTGAACTTCTCTTACATAAGCTCAGCTGAAGATGCAGGGGCCTGATAAACTTCCTCCTTTAGTGACGGAGCAGCTGTGTGTGCGCGTGTGCACGATGCTGCGAGAGCTTGGGGGTCTGGACAGTTTTAGCAGGCTGGGTTTTGGCGGCTGGACTGACAGCTCCTGGGTGCACTCTCTGCTCTAAAGATAGACAGGGGTGTTGGCCGCTCTGTGGTCCACATGCAGAAACATTTGAAAGAATGGCCTCCCTCATCACAGCTGGCTCAGCCAGCCGTAAACCAAGGCAAAGACAAATAACTCATATTTTTACAAAATGTAAACTTCCCTCTGTATTATTACCGTCCTCCACTGCGATGGCTTGCGGTTTGCACTTTGTTTTTGTTTGCATCCAGGACTGTCTTTCTGGCCTCTGCAGATTTTTGAGGCCAGCGCTGCTTCTAAATCCTTCCTGCAGAGCAACTCTTTGGCCACAATCCAGCTAACACCCGTGGGAATAACCGTTTTTTTTTTTTTTTAGCAACTGATTTTACCAAATCTGCCAGAAACACTTGGACTTCTCACCATTTTTTTTTATTCATTGAGAAAATAGTCCAAGGTTTACTTTTTCTTTTTTTCCTGACAAAATTACAGCAGCATGTAGAGCTGCTGACACAACAGAGCTCTGGAAGATCAGGTCAAATGGCTCTCAGATATCAACCTTGACCCTTGTGCTATCTTAGATGACCCCACCCTTACATTGACGTGTTCTCCCTACCATGACAAAGGTGGATAAAGGTGGAAAGATTTCATGCAATCCATCAACACCAGTGAAGATCACAATTCACTGAAGAAAAAAGGTTCAGAGCACTGTCTAGTGGGTCTAGATGACCCAACTCCCAACGTTAAAGTGCCTAGGATAGCACAAGGGTTAAAGACTACAAAATTAAAGCAAAGCAAACTTGCTTGCATAAAGTACATGCTGGAGATAGACAGATTTGATCAGAGAGACGTTTAAAGTCCCCCATATGACGATTCTTTCTTTTTTTTTCTAAAATCGTTCCCAGGAATGTTTTAATGATGATTTTGAAGTTTTTAACCAGAATCAAACAGCCTAAATGTCAATTAAAAAATGTTGGTTCCAAATCAACACTTTTTGAACAATACGCGAAAAGACAACACAAATGTTTGTACCAGACCCTGCCGTTTCATAAAATTAGACACCAAAAAGAACTTTGACAAGTCTATGGAAAAATGCTTTTAATTACATTATTATTTAAATGGTAAATGGTAAATGGCGTATACTTATATAGCGCCTTTATTCCTACAAGGACAAAGCGCTTTACAGTCACAGACCCATTCACCCAGTCACACACACATTCACTCACACATTCACACACTGGTGGCGGCTCCGCTGCCAAACACAGGCGCCCGCCTACCACCATTTAGGCTACATTGCACCAGCAAGAAGCACTAGCTGTGGCTCAGAACTGAGTTGATGCTAGCACATGCAGACTGTTTAAATTCACTTACACAGCAAATAAAATAAAATGTCATAAAGACATCCTTACATTAACAAATTTTATATTTTATATTTAAATTAGGTCTAACTGGTTTTAATTTCTGAAAAAATTTTTTTTTTACAGAAATAAATCTTTTTCAGCTTGCAAAATATGATCAATTCAACTCACGTGTGTGTTTTTTTTCCTTCCAGTCTTCTCTGCAGTTTTGTTTGTGTTCTGTGAAGTAAGCAGACATTTTCTAGCTGTCAGGTCCACATCCACAGACTCATTCTGAAACTTTTCTGTTTTTTTTTCTTCTTATTGCTCTGGTGTAAATGTGCTGCTTTCTTTGATATTCACACATTTGACAATGATATTCTAAATCTTCTGAGCTCCTCAAATAAATAGCACAGCACAGATTTTTTTTTCCTTTTGCCCATCACCATTTTTGAGTTATTGCATACATTTGCTATTTCTTTTGGACATTTCAGTTTTTTGTGCAAACTAGGTTAATGTTCTTTTTCACTTCATTCTTGTAAATCCTGCTTATGGCACAGAGTTCCGTCAAGTTATCCGATCATAGCTTTGAAACAAGCCCACATCATTAGCACACTGCCACCGTGTTTCACAGTTGAGAAATTTATGAGTGACTTCTTGCTGAAAAAACTTTAGTGATTGCTTTAAATCCTTTTGGGAGCCTTGCTCATGTTTTACTGTTGAACTTTTTTTTATTTGTGTGTGCAGAAACTGAGGCTAGCAGAATTTGACATGCAGCTTTAAAGTCTTTTTGAGGTCTTATGCAGTTTGATTGCTGTTTTCCTTCTGTGAGAGATCTCTTCCACTCATCAGGGATTCTGCTGAGCAGGTCTTTTTTCAGTACTGGTGTCCTTTTCCGTCTGTACTTTGTTAGCACCTGTGACAGTTGTGGTTTCTTGCTGTTCATATGAGGTTGTGCTAACTTTATTTTAGGGGCTGATGAGATCCAGATTAAAATGCTTTTTGATTTCAATGTGCTGTTTTCTTTTTGCTCAGTATTTTAATACCATCAGCTTTCCCATCAGTTTTTCTGCCAGATTACAAACATTCGCTTTGGCTGTTTATTTTAATAAAAAGACTTTCCGTGAACGGTTTTATATATTTACTTATTTTGATTGTTTTACGTCTGTTTACTGTAGAATTCAGTTTTAAAAGGCGCCTAAATAACTAGATCCCCAAAGCTTTAGTCAGTTTGACTTTCTGGATAATTCATATAAAGAGAATTCATTTAAGTAAGAGTTTTGTCAAAGTCTGAAATTTTCATAGAATATTACATTTTTTGCCCAGTGCTTACCCAGCCTTTGCCTTATAGTAGCTGGGATAGGCTCCAGCAACCCTGTCACCTAAAATGGAAGACGGATAGATGGACATTAAATCTCCATTGTGCATTTTTTCTGTGTAGGCTGCAGGATTTTATCTAGCAAACCGTTTCTTTTTTTTGTCTTTTACCACAAGAGCTTCAGTAATGAGCATTAAGCTTAAAATAAATCTGTTTTTTCAATTGTAGCTCTGAAAACCCACCGGACTTGGATTCGTTAGACGAGTGGGAGTTTTGTTCTCTTTGATTTATGGGACAAAAACGCCGTCAGACTTTTGTCCGGTTCCGATTTTGCCACAGCAGCAGCCTGTTAATCTGCAGATCAGCTCAGATTAAAGTTTTCTCGATTCTCGATTTAATCACCAGCCGTCTCCAGGACCCCAGAGGATCTGAGCATCTTCGCTTAAGTGAGGATCAAAGCTTTTCTTGGTTTATGTCTGTAGACAGCCCCTCCTACCTGACCTTTGAGGGTTGTAAGCACCACCCATGGTAGATTTGCGTCTGCCTCTATCACCAGCATCTTCAGCACCACCTGAAGCCTGCGGGCCTTCCTACCCCGGCAGCACTGGGGCTCACAGTGGAGCGCTTGTGTCTGACCCCTGGGTGCCCCCCCCCCCCCACCCCCCCACCCCCCACCTTGGCTCCTAGCTGCTGAGAGCTGGGACTAAATAAAACAATGTGTGGATTAATGATCAAGTGATTTGAAGGCTGTGTTCTTCCAAGAGCTTGAACAAACCGCTCTCTATTTACCCAGAGGATAAATCTAAATTATGGGCTGTATCAACAATAGAACGGCGCTCCCAAGAGGACAGGAAAGATAGATCATTAGTGGCAAAGAGACGGCTACGAATCACACAGAGTCCTTGCTGTCTGGTTATCTGATAATAGCTGTTTCTTCACACGCAACAACATGACAGACTGACTGATGCTGCTTCAGCTCAGAAGTAAGGACTGAAGGAAATAAAGTCGCATCCTTCAAAGACAAAAAAAACCCCTCTGATGGACGGAAACCATTTCCATTGGTTCATCTCAATCTGTGGTCATCCCTAGATGGAGGTCCAGGCAGACTCGTTTTAGGTCACAGGTTTCTTGGCTTCACGCTTTCACGTCAATGCTTCAGCCAAACCCAACAAGTCCAAGCTCCAAACAATCGTGCACCTTTCCCTCTTCCTCCCACATCCCCGGCCAGGCTGTCTTCCTCAGCTGTCAGTTCATGAGCTGCTTTTTGCATTTTGCAGGAACACGCGTCTTTCTGAGGTGAAAGCCTTTTCCGTTTTTTTTTTTAATTAAATATTTTCATTTATTTCTAACGAAAGGAAAAATAAAGCATCATTAAATAACCCACGCCCACCAGGATCAGATAACTCCCCACTCCCACTGCAGGTCATTGAAAGGAGTATTTGCCACTATGGTGGGGCTGGGGGGGGGGATTCAGGTCCTGACTTCCTGGTCCTGACTTCCTGACTTTTCAGGACCTGAATCTCCAGATTCAACCAACATGAACTTAAATCTCCAAGGATGAGTCTGCTAAAACTTAACTACGGTAAAAATAAATCTGTGCCGTGATCTGACACTTTGTCTGAAGATGGCGCCCTACAATAAGGTCAAAGGTCTAGAGACCAAAGCGTTTGGCTTGGAGTGACAAACTGATTTTTAGGATTACAATGGCCAACATCTGCTATCTCCATTGTCCTAAACTATACGTGCAACTGCCACTGTGTTTATGCTCTATTTTAATGAGAAAATATTGACATAATATGAGGATATTTTTAAGGATTTGAGCAAGTTATTCTGCAATATTCAAAAAAATAAAATACAATTCTCCAACATTTTTAAAGACCTGCTCTGATCATCTTTTGAGATATTATAAAAGTGGTCCCAGTGGTCTTTTAATGGTGATGATGCCATTAACAGCCAAAATTGAAGAACCTGTGTCATAGTTTCTGCTCTGTTTACGCGATCTCCTGCTAGCTTACAGCCCCTCACACCCCCAAGCAAAAATTACAGGTGCAACAAAAATGGCGAGAATTACTGAAGTCAGATGACAGTTCAGGCAAGGCATAGACATACATGGATCTATTCATCTACAAGTGAATGCATCAGGATGGAGCGGCGCTTGAGGCCCTCCCAGGAAAGTTTGTACGCCATAAACAAACTCTTTTTCAAACAGCATTTGTTTATCTGTTTGTCAGAAAAAATGCTACAAGAAACATGTTAAAAACACCATTTTCATTGAAGTGGGTCTTTAAGACTACATTCAGACACATTGATTGACTTAGTATTCAAATTGGATCCTTCCTGCTTCGCATTAATGCTAACATAAAAAATGTGGTCACTTCTGCAGCTGCTGCCTCACAACCACGTCCAGATCCTTGTTCAACCAACAAACAGACATCATACTGACTGACTGTGGTTTCTGACTTCTGTCCATGCAGAAGATGACGGTCCAAACCAAAGATGGGACTTCTTCTGCCCTCTGGTGGAGTAAAAACAAGAAGCAACAAATTCCATTAGAGGTTCACAGCTTAGGATGGACTTTTGCTAAAATATCCAGTAGTATTACAACCAATTACTAGTAAAACTTCTCTTTCGCCAATTTATTCTGTTTTTTTACCTGATAGAAATACTGACCTCTGGTCCTGGTAGCTTTTTCACTCATGCTGACAAAAATCATCATTTATAAACAGCATTGTCACTCAATAATAACTCATACGTCAAAGTGATTAAGGTAAACATGCGGATGGAAAAAAAACAAAAAAGGTTAGAGGAGATCTGTGAGCTCCCTGGGAGTTTCTGAGAAATCTTTGGATCTGGAACTTTGCTTCCCTTCAGTCCTGTGTCATCACTGCTGTCTCAGTCTGCTCCGCTCTATTCACTAAAGTGATCACTTTACCAAGTTGCTGTGAAAAACCTGCTTGCAAACAGTCCAGCCACGCTCACAAATCACCCCGCTCGTCTCTGCGCAGGCCTTCAGCCGCTAAACTCTGAGCTAATTTGTCAGTTTTCAGTGAAAACAGCTGCTGCTGGAAACCAGTTGATCAAAACAACCAGAGCAATTCATCACCTTAATTTGCCACAAAGTCTCTCAGAAGTTCAAAGTTTCCTGTCCACACGGCTTTGTTTCCAGCTCAGTCATCGCAGCGTCTGAGCCGCGGCTGCTGAAGGCCGCGCCGTTCCAAACAGTTCTGTGATGTCTCTTGAACTATGAAATCCAGGCGTAAATATTTGAGCGTACTCGGCAGGTGAGCGGAGCGAAAAGGGCAGCGGCCTGTGTTTACAGACAGGAGGAGAGGCCTGCGAGTGAGTTGGCATGCGCTCGCCTGTCTGAGCTCCGGCTGCTCGCTGACTAATTGGAAGTGAGAGCTTATGTATTTTTGTAAAGACCCGACAGCATATTTCCACTCTTTGGCCCAAAGGTCGGCCTAATCAACATGGTCACACTGTTTCTCTGCCAGTGACAGCTCTTGCCACAATGGTGGCAGAAGTGAGTGGATGGATGAGCGTGCACGAGTGTGTGCATGCTTTGGGTGGGCTTCAGCTTCTCAGCTCAAAAGCCTGATTGTCTCGCTGACACGATGGATCGTTTAGACTGAGGTGACATGTGTGTGAAAGTAACCTTTGTGCGCCACCAAAAATCACGCACATGCGCGTGCACACAAACAAAGATGGCTGCAGTCAATGCTCGACCATCGCTGTGTGCTATCTCAGATGACCCCACCCTTACATTGATGTGTTCTCCCTACCATGACCAAGGTGGATAAAGGTGGAAAGATTTCATGTAATCCATGGACACCAGTGAAGATCACAAATAATTGAAGAAAAAGGTTCAGCGCACTGTCTAGTGGGTCTAGATCAGTGTTTTTCAACCAGTGTGCCGCGGCACACTAGTGTGCCGTGGGAGATGGTCAAGTGTGCCGTGAGAAATTGCCCTCATTAACTGATCTAAAACATTTTCCATCTCCAGGAAATCAGCTCTTTGTTCATCCAAACAGACCCTGATAAAACACTGAGAAGTTAAGAATGTGAAATATCATAAAATTATTTTTTCTTTGTGTTTATATGATTCTATTAAAGACATTTTGATTAGAATAACGGGATACCGCGATTTAGCTGCAGCTATAAGTGCGTAAGGAACAGTCCCGCCCCTTTAACTGTCTCCACCAATCATTCTTGAAGGCTAAATCACATGTCATCAGTCTGACCAATCAGAAGTGGTTAAAGTATTCACTTCCTTGTTTCGATTTAGCGCAAAAAAGTCTCTCTGTTCTAACAAAAATACCAAGTAAAGTTCGTCTTTAGCGGTGTAGCTTTCCACAGAATCTGGTATCAGACTGGAACAAGTGAACAAAACCATGAAGCTCAAAGACGCTGGTCTTTCTACGGTCGGCGGATTACGGGCACTACATCTCCCATGATGCAGTAAAGTGACTGTTTTAGCGCACAATGAGTCTCTCCTCTTAACGTCTTAAAACAACGAACACACATCAAACAGTTTTTGAATCTTTTGACTTAATTTTTAATACATCTTTTAGAAAAAACAGCTGCAGCTTCCAGCGTTTTCTGCAACAATTACCACAAAAATGCATGTGAGATTGCAGAGCGGCTGTAGATCAATACAGACTGAGCTTTTTTTTTTTTTCATTTATCTATTTTTTTGGATGCTGGTGTGCCGCGGGATTTTTGTCAAGGTTAAAGTGTGCCGTGGCTCAAAAAAGGTTGAAAAACACTGGTCTAGATGACCCAACTCTCAATGTTAAAGTGCCTAGGATAGCACAAGGGTTAATATAACTCAATTCAAAGGACAATAATTCCAACCTAAATGTTTCCAAAAGAGTTCTGGACTTTGGTGGATTGAAGCAACACTGCAGTTTCTTAATTCTGTCTTTGGGACAAATGACTCTTGACGAAGACAGAATCATGGTTTCATTGTTATCCATCTAACACTCAGCCTAAAGCTGCGTTCACACTGCTCTCTCCAACGCACATTCAAGCAGCCACTTCTATGTAAGTCTATGTAAAACTCTCCAAAACTCTTCCGTTAAGCTATGAACATTTTTACTAGCATGTACAAAGAAAGTTGAACTAAGTTAAACTTCGACCAATCAGGATTTCGAAAAGCCTGGAGCAAGATTCACGAGATTTGCAGCGATTCAATATTTTGCACCATGCCTCTTCCAACTGGTGGCGGACACGCGCTAGTAAACAATAGAAAAAAAAAGAATGAGAAGCTCCTCCCTACTTATCTAGTGTGAACATTATGGGCTAAACGCGTTTTCATCACATGCCCGATGTGAATGTAGCCTCAGAGTGGATCCGGTTCTCAGCATTCGCAGTGAACATCCCCATCTTGGTCTCATGCGTCCTGTGGAGATTGTTCCATATGTTTTTTTGGATGCCGTTTTAGGAACCTCAATCGTGATTTCATTTTCTATTCAGGAAAAAATGACCGAATTGAACCCTTGTGCACTTTAACACTTTAACATTGGGAGTTGGGTCATCTAGACCCACTAGACAGTGCGCTCCTTTTTTCTTCAATGATTTGTGATCTTCACTGGTGTCCATGGATAACATGAAATCTTTCCACCTTTATCCACCTTTGTCATGGTAGGGAGAACACGTCAATGTAAGGGTGGGGTCATCTAAGATAGCACAAGGGGTTAAACACCAACTGGGGCCTGCAAAGCGTTTCAAACTTTCACTCTGACAAAATGTCTGTTAACAAGTGTGTGTCTTTTCACCTCACAGCTCTGTCATTACAATGTTTGAAATAAATCAATACTGAGAGATGGAATTTTGAGCTTAATTTTCTTTAGATGTTTCTTCCATCATCAGAAAAATGCCACAAGAACATGTAAAAAAAACAAGCCATTTTCATCGGAGCTGGTCTTTAACAGGTTTCACAGTTTCTACTTCTGGTAAAATGGTATTAAAAACATAAAGGAGATGAATTCTGGACTGATTTGGTGAGTTTTAGATGTATATTTGACTGAATTACAACAAAATTTTCACTAGAGACTCTAGAACTGAGTTCAGTACGTGAATGTCTGATCAGTGTGTGTGTGACAGAGCTGTCAGAGGAGATGTGTGGGACTTCTTGTTGGTTTAAAAACGCCTAACTCAGGAAATGACAGAGCTGTGAGGTGAAAAGACAAGTGATTCACTGACAGAGCTGCTGTCTTTCAGGTGTGTTACTCAAACTGACAGGGCTGTGTGGGAAATGCGCTTTGGCTGGGGGCTACATGGATTAAACCCTATCTCCTGCCCTCCCTCTGGACCATTGCTCAGACCACGAGTCCCAAACCTTCAAACCCTCACAGAGGGACAGCCCCCCCCCCCCCCCCCCCCCCCCCCCCGCCAAAAAAAGAAAAACAGGTTAGAGTGGATTGCCTATGGAGGTGTTCCATTTAAAAACGTCAGCATAATTTCCCTGCGAGGCTGTTGTGGAGGTCCTGTGAGTCATGTGACACCTCTGAACCCGCAGTAACCTGCTTGCGGGTTAGGCCTGCACCGGACCTCCTCCGGGCCTCACAGGCTGCAAACCCAGCAGCAAGAACTAACACTGCAGCGACAACTGCAGAGAGGCTGACAGTCACTGCTTGAAGCGATCTACATATCTGCAGAGACGCTCAGAGGTTCTGCTATCTGCAATATGGGGGCTGCAGCCCATGCGTGACCGAATGTAATATAATCAGAAAGTCAGAGCTGTGTTTTATACAACCAATCAAAGCCAATCAGTGTGAGCTCCGAGAGCGAGGGGGGGAGCGGCTCAGTGTGTTACTCATCAGTCTCCCAGGCCCGGCGCTCTGTTTGGATTGCTGTGTTTGGATAAAGCAGATTGGTTTGCACTTAACCCTGTAATATATGCAAAACTATCCTCCTGATGATTCTCTTTAGGTCTGGCCAGTCACCGCTGTGGCAGCTGCCATAAACGTGACGTGGCGAAAAGAAAAATGGCACATAATAAATTGTGACATGCTCATCAAGGAGGTGGGCGGGCCTCAGTAGCCACATCACCCCCCCCCCTCACCCCAAAGACACACAGGCAGAGTGTTTCCATCGCTTCAGAGGAAGTTAGATTTCTTCCAACTTTTACTCTCTGCTCAGGAAAACTTAAACCTCACAGAAAAAAATCTTGCCGACCATCAATCCGAGGGGAGTTTTTAGAACGTTTCCAAACAATTTGAGGTTCAACGATTTAAAGAGAGAAAAATTATCGACAAAAAAGTTGCCAAACTTTAAGTAGCTGATGTTTAAACAAGCCTAGATTCCAAGAACTGCATTCGCAGACCCTGAAGACCTCAACTATGATGCTAAGTATTTATATTCATGGCAAAAGGATTTCAAAGGCGCATTTAAAAAAAAAAAAAAGAAAAAGCACGATTGAGCTTCTAGAAAACAAAATAATAAACAAAACCCCAAAATTTTGGAGCAAGAATTGTCAGACAGAAGAGACCAATGTGAAGATTCACGTGTTTAATCTCATCTTTAGCCCTTGTGCTATCCTAGGCACTATACTGTGGGAGTTGGGTCATCTAGACCCACTAGACAGTGCGCTGAACCTTTTTTCTTCAATGATTTGTGATCTTCACTGGTGTCCATGGATTACATGAAATCTTTCCACCTTTATCCACCTTTGTCATGGTAGGGAGAAGGGTCATCTAAGGACTGATGAAAATGTGTTTGTAACATAGTCCAGTTGGCTCACCCGTGCTCCTGTAACTGACCGTGTACCTCGTCTCTGGCTCGTCTCTACTACTGCTCCTACACCTGGCTGTGGATCCTGTCTCCGGCTCGACTCGCGCCCCCGGCCGTCCACCCAACTCCGTCTGGATGAAGCTCGTCTGCTGGACTTTGTATATGTAGTTGTAGAGTTAGATAAGTTAATTCTTCTCTATGAGTTCTGGTGAATCGCCTGTCCGTCCTGGGGGAGGATCCCTCCTTCATGTGGACACCCCTGAGGTTTCCCTTTTTTTTAGGAGTTTTTCCTTACCGCGAAGGTGGGTCTAAGGGCAGGGATGTCCAGTTTAGTCAGTTTGTTAATTCAATTTAGTATTTTCCAATTGAATTCTATGCATTAATGATCCTTTTGATATTATGTTTTACTTTTTCAATTACCGATACGAAGCCCATCGAGACGACTGTTGGTGTGAATTTGGGCTATACAAATAAAATTGAATTGAATTGAAACATGTTTTTGTGGTATTTTTCTGATGATCGAGGACATATATAAAGGGCAGTAAAGCTTTTCTGAATATTTATTTATTGATATAGTTGTAAATCTGGAGCAGACGCAAAAATGCAGTTGGAAAAACTCAAAACTGTACGGCTGGATATCTGCAATATTGCTTGCCATTGTTGTTGCACCACTGATGTTAGCTTAGGGGGCTGTAAGCTTGCGGGAGAGTGTGTAAACAGAAGGGCGATGGAAAGGGAGCGGGTTTACTCCATGCCAACAGTCCCGCCCAACACTCAGAGGTGACTTACTAATGAACTTCTGCTGCTTTGCAGAAACTATTTTCCAGGAAACGATGCGGGTTGTTTGAATTTGGCTGTAAAACAACTCAAAAGATGATCAGAGTGGGGCTTTTTTCCAAAGATCTTCAGTTTAAATAATACATTTAACATAAATCAATCAATAACGGAACAGGCTAGAGGGATAAAGTAGAACTCAAGGTTTCAAGGTTTACCATGACTGTGGGTTTCTGGGATTTTCCAGCAGGGGGCGCTATTGTCATAACAACTCTGGGCAAAAAGCTGTTCCTGAGTGTGCTTTTAGATGTAATGAACCTGAACCTCCTTCCCAAGGATAGTGGAATAAAAATGGCATTACCTGGGTGGGAGCAGTGTTTTGCAATTCTCTTTCTGTATTCTGGCAGAGTAAACAGAGTCTGGATCCGTTAATTGACATCCTACAATCCTCTGTGCCGTCCTCACAACTCGAGCTGAGTCTCTCCTGTTGTTGTGAACTGTGCAGCTTTTGTACCACACTGTCATCCTGAGGCACAAGACACTCAGTTGTGCCTCTATAAAAAAAATTCTAGCAATAATTTTCTCCAATACAGAGCACAAACGGTCAGGCATGGAGGTGGAAATCTCATAATGTGGGCTGCTTTAGCAATTACTGTTCCTATGTCACCCTTGCTTACATTTTAATACATTATTATGGGTTAGAAGTTTGGAAAATGATTTTTTAATAAAAGTTTTTGCATAACTCACTTTTCTTTAATCCTCCACGCTTCACCTGAACTCTGTTGTTCCTCTGAGATGTTTCTGGTTCCTGCTTTGTCGGTTTGTTCTAAGTTAAAACCGGTTCAGCCATCATCGGTCAGACACCACAAACGGGCTTTAAGGGTCACTCTGAAGAGCTAGAAGTTGCATCTTCTCTTCACCGAATATTAACAGAAGGTCCCTCAAGACCAAAGTACTGTCCTTTACAGAAAGTGATGTGGGTCACAACATGCACAACTTCCCTTTTCTTATCCTTTTTGGTTTTGACCAAGACTCTGGAGCAGTGGACTCTGTTATGCTTTGTTCTTGATACAAAACGTCTCATCCTTCAAATTCTTGGTTCACAAAGCAAACCGACAAAAAAGAACCTGCTGCTGGAGACCATAAACTTAAGATCAAGTTATGACAGGTAATTTGTGTGACTTTCCAGCTTCTGTTGTTTAGAGGTTTCTCTGCATAATGATGTGAAAATCATCTACCTTTTCCTTTCTGTTCTTATGAGGTAAGATTTCACAGCACAAACTTCTGCTCGCACAGGAAAAATGTAAAATTTATTTTCCACATTTTCTATTTGTTATTAATTTCAACATACTTTTGGTTCTTTTAGTTTCTAAGTTTCACATTATTACACGTAGCTGACGAATGTTTGTGTGATGAGTTTTTCACACAGAACACATGGCAAAGTTACCAGCTCAGATGAACCATCAGATGGCAGCAGATAGCTGAGAAAAACCATCTATTGTACAGCATTTCAATAGGACAGATTCTAGAATTTGTGTTTCTTTTGCTAAAGAAAACTGAAAAACAACAGAGACGTTGCTGTCAAAACAGCGGGGTCTGAACAACAGTGACTAACTACTGTGGTGTCCAAAT
Source organism: Oryzias latipes (assembly GCF_053564925.1). NCBI lineage: Eukaryota > Metazoa > Chordata > Actinopteri > Beloniformes > Adrianichthyidae > Oryzias > Oryzias latipes. The sequence continues at coordinate 26,477,466 of NC_136258.1, forward strand.
CTTTTCTGATGAGTCATGATTGGATTGTCCTCTCCAGCCATCACACCTGCTGGTGTACTTGGTGTATTTTAGGTGATGTCTCATTTTATATTTTAGTAGATTTTGGGTTATAACAACGGATTCCCAGTTTTTATTGTCATATTTAAAGTGAATGACAAAACAGTAATTTGTGACAAATCAACATTTTCCATTATTTTGTTCATATTAGTTCATGAATTTTAGGTGCATTTACAAATGAAGGAGTTAAAGGCAACAAATGCAGGTCTTTAGAAAAGTTGTTCCATCACTTCCTTTTTCAACCTTTCAATGTTTCCAGACTAATGACGTAAAAAAACAACCTTCAAATGAGGAAAAGCTTTTGTTTTTTTTGTGCATATGTCTGGTCACTTATTTTGATTTCATTCATGCAGATATACAAGGAGGTTACCATTCTAGTGCGTACAAACTCCACCAGTGTGTTTATTTTCCATTTGACAGCCTGAGAACAGCTCTGATCACCCTTCACCACTACTGAATGAAAGAACAAAGCGCAGGTGGGGGATATTTAACTCACTTCCCATCCAGGCTGACATTTGCTGACCTGAGCGCCGTTGCATCACACCTCTCCTGAGGCTGGGCAGAGCAGGAAGAGAGCACTGCGTCACACAAATTACCTTTTATGTGGAAAAGAAGGATTTTCAGATGCCACAGAGATGTGTTTGATGTCAGCTGAAGAGCAGTGGTGATGGGTAAAAGACCGTAAAAACCTGCATCCAAATCAATTTAAGGGATTTTTTCTCACATATATTAAAAACTACCTGGCCGTTCACACGCATGTGAAGGACAAGTGAGTGGGATGGAAACATCCCCCCAACAGTGAGCCAAATATGATAGGCTTGCAGTTAAAAAGTAATCCCATATAAGCCGACATACATCATTCAATTAACACAAAACCGTAAACCTTAGTCACAACTGCCTGATGGGTGGATCCGGGCTGACTAGGGGGAATGTTTTTGTGTATTTATCGGTCCAAAGCCTGTTGAGACAACTGTGTTGTGATAGGGGGCTCTGTAATACTCTTCAATTTGTCAAAGTATTACAAAACTAACAAAACAACAACAACAACAATATTTCTAATGAAACCCTTGTGCTATCCTAGGCACTTTAACATTGGGAGTTGGGTCATCTAGACCCACTAGACAGTGCTCTGAACCTTTTTTCTTCAATGATTTTCACTGGTGTCCATGAAATCTTTCCACTTTTGTCATGGTAGGGAGAACACGTTATTGTAAGGGTGGGGTCATAGGATAGCACAAGGGATAGATATGCCAATATGCCAAACATATAGACGGGACCATATCGACCAGGGTTAACACTTGGAAAGTCATTACTGAGTTTTCTTTTTCTTTTGTTTTCAGTAAAAGGACAATCCTGTTTAAGAATATATAATTACATGTGTGGCAATGCTACAGCGATATAAATAACATTGAATTAAAATCCCTTGACACATGAGCCTCAAGTTAACTGAAAGACACACCTACACTCCTCTTACGATCCGGCTGCTCCTCTCTAAGACCCTCTACAGGCCCAGACAACCCAAAAACTCGCAGCACGCTCACGGGTCGACCCCTATGCAGGTGCATGGGACTAAATCTTTACAACCTGAACACATCTACGTGTTACGAGTTACTTTAACCCTTGTGCTATCCCAGGCACTTTAACAATGGGAGTTGGGTCATCTAGACCCACTAGACAGTGCGCTGAACCCTTTTTCTTCAATGATTTGTGATCTTCACTGGTGTCCATGGATTACATGAAATCTTTCCACCTTTATCCACCTTTGTCATGGTAGGGAGAACACGTCAATGTAAGGGTGGGGTCATCTAAGATAGCACAAGGGTTAAATTAGAGACACAAAAGTCGCTCCTCGCGTTTACCAGCCAAAGACACAAGAAAAGTTGCTTGGTTGCTATAGGGATATCACCTTTGTGAAGACTGTAGTTTTGAACTAAAGAGGGAGGCCCTAACTTGTACGACACATGTATAGACACATTCCAATATTTGATGTAGAAAGGGTTAGAGTCTGGGTTTTAATTGATGTCGCCATGGTGACAGCAAACGCGTCTTGGCAATGGAGTTAATATATTGACTACAGGCATTAAAAAAAGCATCGTTGCTGTTTCAAGTCATAAAAAAGTATTTACTGCAGGATCTTCGTCTTTTATGGAGGCGTTGAATCACGTTGTGAAAGCCCAGTAACTCTTCTTAATGTGATGTTATTTCTCATGTCTGACTGCATTCACTTGTTAAGCCAAGTAGAGGATGTGACAGGCATAACAAAGATGACATCTAAACAGAAAAAAACAAAAAAAAAAGTCCAAAGATCTAAAGCAGAATGTGAACAAATTTCCGGGATTCGCTGAGATGAGCAGTACAGGAGGCAGATGTGCTGATAGGAAGCAGGTTAGGAGAAACAAACTAAGGTGCAGATGTGGCAAAACGCCGGATTGCTTGATTAGACCAGTCAATCAGTTGCAACTGAATGAACCTCTGCAGCAACAGCTTAGACACTGACCCATCATCTGATGACACTGGCCATTGATGAGTGACGCTTCACCTCAGCGGGTATTGATTCCAGAGGACCGGGAATGAGAATGTGTCGATGGAACAAAGCTGATCTGTGACTTAACCAATGACAGCAATCGATAAGACGCCACAGACATGGATTACTTACCAGAGAACACAGACTCACAGTGTCACCTCAAAATGGCAATAGAGATGCACAGGATAGGTAAAAGGGAACCTATAATAAGAAGCCAAAAGGATTTAGCAACAAAAACACAGGAAGCCATTAAAAATAGGTAACATTGTTTAGCCTCCAGGTGGCACTGAGGTGCCACACTTCCTTTTTCCACATGCACGTCCACACGGCACATGCTCTCATAGTCCATTTCCTTCTCTCTCACCACATTACTATTCCTCTCCAGCAGGGACCCAGAGGCAGAGAGTGGAACTTTAATGTGGATCCTTTCCAGTGGTGGGGCCTCGTTTAAGTGCTTTACAGACAGGGATATTTGTTTGTGGATGGCAGATTAGGAGAGCTGCTTTCAGCTGGTGGCTTTCTCGATCTTTCACTCATGAACTATTTTCATTTCAGCGAGGTTTAATTGGCGAGATCTCCAGATTCGGCCTGTGACGGCTCCTGTGGGTGGACATGTTCACCCCATCCACTTCAGAGATGGATTCCTTCTCTAGAAACCAATCGCTGCTCTGTTCTGTTACTTCACCAGAAATATTTATCGCTCTGTGATTTTGAAAATATAAACAGTTTTCAGATACCTTTTAGCCAAACATACTTAAAAAAATCATCAATCATCAACACATCTTTTATTTCATCCATATTTTCCTTCATTTTTGAATATCTTGTCGATTTATTCACTGTAATGGATTATAAAGGGATTTTGTCAGAGAATTAGAAATTAGAACACACAATTATTGATGGCCCTAAAATATCTACAAATTATTTTCAGTCAGAAAAGGCTAAAACAGGCAAATAAATAAATAAAGCAGCGGAACATGTAATGAATTTTAACAGGATCCAGATAGAAGTGGAGGATAAACCTGTTGGACTTACAACAGCAGCAGAAAGTTTAATAAAAAAGTGTTGATTTGGAGACAGCGGTGTTGTTAGACACTGATGCTACGATGCTATGCCAACGGGCTGTTCCGTGTGTCGCCAACATGCAATCACAGACCGCTATAACCCTTGTGCAATCACGTGTTATTCCTACCATGATAAAGGTGGATAAAGGTGGAAAGATTTCATGTAATCCATGGACACCAGTGAAGATCACAAATCATTGAAGAGAAAAGGTTCAGCGCACTGTCTAGTGGGTCTAGATGACCCAACTCCCAATGTTAAAGTGCCTAGGATAGCACAAGGGTTAAAGTCAGACTATATATTAACGGGGCAAACTTTTAGATGTGGTGGATAAATGCAACAACAATAATTTTTATGACATTTTTAACTGTATTTTATGAATCCACTTTGTCTGGAACTTTATTAGTAAAGTCATTGTAACATTACAGAGCCAGCTCTGTAATGTTACAATGATAAGAATAAAAAAATTATCATGTTTCTAGGCAGTTTTAAATATAATTAAATGTAAATGAATTAACTGGAGGCAACATTTGATGGAAAAAGTGCTTTGTCTGTCAATCTGCTCCCCTTTAGTAAATCTCTCCTTGTTTTTATCAAAAGGTTTGAATTTGACTTAACGTTTGGTTCAGACTACAGGTGACTGACTGAAACCCCTCTACTCATGGGGGCTTTTTGCAGCAAGAAAACAAAATCATGTAATTTGTGATTGAAAATCAAACAAATCATGGACAGCGTACAAACGGCAAAAGCAGAGAGCAAAGATTGATTAGAAATCAATACAGCAGTTTCTTTAAAAAGTTTGTTGTTTTTGTCTGATGTCTTCATTATGTTAAGACTTCTCTGTTTGCATTTGACATGACATCATTTTTTAAAATGACACCTGTAGTTTTTCTTTGTAAAATACTGGAATAATTTGGTTGGTAGATTTTTTTAAGCTACCAGCCAACAATTGGCTGGTGAGTCAAAAATGAGACTTTGGTTTCTAAGGTTGTAACTTCAAACTTTAATAAACCAAAATTCGTTTCAAGGCTGTTGCTGCCAAAAATGCTCTGCTGAGTGCCGTCTAGTATTTCCAATATAGTGGTTGCTCACAAAACATCTGCTGCATTGATCTACAAACATCTTTACAGCTGGTATTTAGGTCAACTTTGTGTTGCAGCCAATTTCCAAATGAGATGTTAAATTAAAATAGTTGTTGTTAAATATATCCTGTCATCTTGAAAAAAATCTAAGATTTTATTTCTTTGCCATATAGCCCAGCTCTAATTCTACAGGGGTTAAACATGGCCTAATTTAACAAACTTTGGGATAAAAATACAAAGTGATGAGGTAAAAGCTTTAAGCTTTGTGCCATCTTAGATGACCCCACCCTTACACTGACATGTTCTCCCTACCATGACAAAGGTGGATAAAGATGAAGAGGATTTCATGTAATCCATGGACACCAGTGAAGATCACAAATCATTGAAGAAAAAAGGTTCAGAGCACTGTCTAGTGGGTCTAGATGACCCAACTCCCAATGTTAAAGTCCCTAGGATAGCACAAGGGTTACAAAGCTCTAAAAAAAAGATTAAAAACAGATGAAAAATGCTAAATAACTTTGGAAGTCATTCATTTTACGCTACAAATGGCAAATTAGAGTCCACATTGCTAATAAAAATATGAATAGCAGTCTATTGAAAGAAACTTTGCTCAAATTGATTTAGAAACTGATCACTAAATAAGCCAATGAAATGATGTGAATAACCAAATAAGTCTTTTATATTTCCTCAGGACTGTGAAAAGGATTTTGAAAAAAGTAAAGTGGAAACGTTTAGAAAAACGTCTTGAGTAGAAACCATTTTTTTCTTTAGCTTGAAGTATCAGTTATTATTTTTTCTGAAAGCGTTGGAACATTTGCGTTGACTTTCTAAGGTCGCGCCTTGACCTAAACTCTTTTTGCCCGTCTTTGAAATAACAGATCGGACTGACTTGTGTCCGACCCCCCACCCCCCCTACTTTAGGTAATTGTTTGTGCAAGATGTGACCCTGCAATTAGCAAATCCTCTGTGTGTTTTCACTGGTTCAGAGGAAGCACTGAGGCATACTAATCCTCTCTGAAGTGATGCATTTAGAGCCATCAAGGAGCTGAGCTTTTCAAAAGCCGTCTTATTCAGATTTGGAAATAAATGATCTATTTTTGGTTTATTTACTTTCTTTTCTCTGGTTTTGGAATTTTTCATTGTAGCCATTAAAACAACAAAAGATGCGCTCTTTGATGAATTATCCTTGAGGACCTTGAAGCCCTGCAAAGAGTAATAATGACATGCTAAGCAATCACTTTTATTTATTCTTAAATACCAGCATGTTCAAGTCAAAGTTCACTTTAGGAATCACTTTTGCGCTCTAGCAGTGGCTTTCCCTGTGTAATCCTCCATGAAGTTAATGCTAAAGAGCATCAAAAGAAGCAAAGGCATGAAAGAGAAACACAAACGATCCCATTTTGACTTTAAAAATGGTGTTGCAAAAATTCTAGGTCGCAATGCAAACATAAATTGGTTTAATAAAATTAGATTAGACATGTTTACTTCAATAACGTTTTAGTTATGGTGGGAACTGCGCTAAAGTTACCCCAACAAGGAGAAATTAAAATGCATCAAAATATAAAGTTTTAATGCACTAACACATCAAAATTAAAACGTGTAAAAACAGACAGAGAATGAAAACTGTTTGTGCTCACAAAAGCACTTTTTTTTTTTCATTATCGAAGGAAGCCATAGCTGGAAGTCTGACGACTTACACAGGAGTTTGTCTTATGCATTCTCTGGCTGTGACTTTGACAAATAGCTCGTACTTACCTATTCCTTGGAGGACCAAATGGACCATAATCAAGATAAATGCAGCTTGCTGACTTCAATTACATCTGTATGGCCGGAGGCGTCTTGAGGCTCTCATGTTTCAGCTCAATCAAATCAATAAGTGACTTATCATGGCCTATACCCCCATGGTGTTGAGAATGATGTTAGGGAGCAGGCTATTCATGTATTTCTTGATAATTAAAAAGTTTTCAAGAAGCAAATGAGAACGGCAAAAAAAAAAAAACAGCAGTCAATTAGACCATTAGCTGTAATTTAGTTCTTCTGCATTCTTATCTTATGTAAGTGTAAGAAAGCTACATAACAGATGCAGAAAGGTACTGAATCATGACATAAATCCTCAGTTACATGCTCCGTTAGCTAAGCTAATAAAAAATGCTTAAAAGTTAGTTTATACATTTGTTTAAAAAACAAAATGTGCTAAAGAAACTATTTGATATCAAAAGTCAAATTTTTGGCAAAAATTTATGAAATTAAGTACTGAATGCTGAATAGGGTGGTGGATAAAAGAAGATATCAGAATAATGGAGAACGCAGTAAATATAGCTGAAAGTACTAGCTTAAATACTACTGAGAGTGAACATTTTGCAAAATAGCAGTAAAAAAGGTTACTATTAGTAACAGGTGAGAGCATCCTGCTGAGGCCAGCACATGTCCAGGCCTGTCGAATGTTCTCCAGAGACCGTTTGGACGATACACAGAAGGACTGGGAGATTATCATGTGGTCAGATAAGACCAAAATGGATCTTTTTGGTATAAATTATTACTAATTCCTAATTGCCGTGTTTAAAAGTGGAAAATGATCAGCTGTATCCCAAAACCACCATAGGGGGAAGCATGGGGGTGGAAAAATCATGGTTTGGGGCAACTTTCTGCAAAGGGGACAGGACGACTGATCTGTATGAATTAAACTGATGACTGGGGCCATGTATGGTGAGATTTTGGACGAAAATCTCCTTTCAATTAATGACAGCATCAAAGACTCATTACAATGAAAATCATGTTTTTGATGTGTTCTTGTGGCATTTTTCTGATGCTGCAGGACACGTATCAACAAAAACTAAGCTCAAATATGCATTTCTGAGTATTTCTTTATTCAAACCATTGTGAATCAGGAGCAGATTAAAAAGAGTCCTGCTGCTCTGCAGAAACTACATCCTAGAAAACAACAAGGGTTTTGGATTTTGGCTAATAATAACATCATCATATTAAAAGACCACTAGAAACACTTTGAAAATAGATCTCAAGATGATCGGAGTGAGATCTAAATGGTCAGAAATCCTCTGCAGGTGAACTAAATTCTCTGTTGCTTCACACAGGAACTGCTAACATGAAGACTTTGAACTTCTCCCTTTCACCCAACTGCAATTCCACTAGTTGGAAACAACTAGCTGTTGCACAACTCTTTAGTTAACACCAAAGCGACTCAGCGTTTTTATGGACGGGCCCAGAAAAAGGTTTTCTTTTCTAGAGAACTGCAAGAGCTCAAGTCCACAGTGTTCAAATGTCTTTATGCAGTGATGGAAACAAACAGGAAAAGTGTGGATCATTATAGCAGCCACATCGAAGAAGACGTGCTTTATCAAAGGCAGAATAACTCAACTCTCCACACCCACACAAACACAGCAGAAAATGGTAAAACAATGAGTAATCCCCTCCACAGCATTTTCATCTTTTAGCATTTTAAACTAATTAAATATAATCAGAAAGGTATATAAACATCCAGACGACTCTGTAAAGCAGAAAATAATGTGGATGTTTCGCTGCTTTGCCACCTGCAGAGTGATTTTACACAGCCGGCAAGCTAAACCGCTTCAAAGTTCAGCTACATGACTGGAGTTTGGACTTTTTAGCACATTAGTCCTGCTGCATGTGGTTCCATCCCAAATAAACACAAACACAGCTGAGCACTGTTGAGAAAAAACTTTACTTCCCCGAACAATTCCAGCAGTACAGAGGATGTGCAACGATGAGACCGGAATGAGACAACATCTCATGTATGGAATCCTCTGTGGGAGCAGGACTCGTCTCTACAGGACCAGAACCTTGAGGAGCACCTGGACACCCATGGAGATGGTGACCCCCAGGCCTGCACCATAGGACAGACCCCTGGAGGGCTGAGGCAGAGCCAGGATGTAGGAAATCGTGTGGCAGAAACGAGAGCCGGTGAAGATGCGGAAGTGGATGAGGGCGGTGGAGAGCGAAGGTCCCGTCAGGGCGTAAAGCAGGCCGATGAAAACAAACGGGAGGATGTTCTCCAGGTCGTTCTGATGGCACCTTCAGGACATAAACAGGACACTTTCAATCATCAATGGTTTACTTGGTGATCTTTACCCACTGATTTTATTGTTTTAGTGTCTGCTCAGACATGAAAAGGTTTGGAGGTGCACTTCCAAAATGGGCCCTGCGACAGACTGGCAACCAGGATGTCCCCTGCCTTTGCCCACAAGTGGCCGGGATAGGCCCTGGCAGCCAGTGACCCCGAAAGGGATAAAACGGTTTCGAAGATGAATGAACTTCCAAAATGGGCCTGGATCCCTGCTTGGGTTGGAGGAGTGAATCAGACGGTCTGTAACTATAGCTTTAAGGATAGGAAAAACTCCACTAGTGCTTCTAGATCAGCGAGGAAACACCCCCCTCAATGAACTACCTCTTCTTTTGGGGGGGTCAGATTGCGTGTTTTAGATGTGGAGATCTTTGCACTGGATGAACGCGCTGCTATGAAGCTCCATAAAGTTTCCGAGGCGTTCGTGGATGTGACCTCTTCTGTGGTTACAAACAGCAGAGGGCAAAGCTTCTATGGTGTGACTGCAGCTGATTTACCATGCAAAATGCAAAGTTTGGCGCTCCCAAAGACGGTTGAGAATCTTCTAGTGCAGTTTTGACCTCGAATGTCTGCCAGCAGTTTTCTCAAATCTCTAAAAACCTGTTTCTTTTGGTGGTGTTGAGTGAACCCCACCCGCCAGTGCTTGATGAGTATCTCTGAACAACTGGTTTCCGTTAAAAACGCGCTGTCATATCTGGAAGAACCAGTCTGTTCTTTCAACATGCATTCTTCCTGAGGCCAAAACACAAGCTGAGGTGCTTTACCTGCAGATCAGTGCAGCACGGGTCATTTCAAACATTTACAAGCTGCATATTTTCCTTTAAAAATAAAAAAAAGCAAGTCACTGTAAGGGTTAGGACGCCTTTTCCCAATCACTTTTTTGAGTTTTACATTTCATGAAACAGTCGGTGAACAAAAAACTGCACTCACAAGAAAATGTCAAAAATTGTTACGATTCCTTTTTGATCAGTGGCCAGATTTCTCTCTGGTATCTCAGAGTCAAAGTCCACGGAAACTAACGAAACTGAGTTGTGAAGAGAATCGTTGAGATTCTCTGGATTTTCTTTACTGTCCTGATGGGAGATAACTCACAGGATGAGTTTAAACATGCAAACAGGATATTAAAATGCCCATGACTTTGCTAATATGGATTTTGAACAGGAAGCTTCTGATTGGCAGAAGTATGATCCGTTAACAAACAGCCCAACAGTGAACCTTCATTATTCTGACCCGCATCGGTTCTGGACTAAAGAACCAGATTGATTTAGCAATTTAGTGAAAACATTGCCCCCGCCACTAACTGAAACACTTACCAAAATTTGCACACACCTAGTATCTGGTGAAGATGAATTTCTGGCATAGAGAATAACCCTCCACCCTAAATGGGCAGCTGTGGCTCTGGTGGTTAAGCAATGGGGGGTTTGATCCCCGCTCCCCCTAGCTAGCTGTCGTTGTGTCCTTGGGAAAGACACTTCACCGTCCCTGCCTCCAGTGTGGTTCCACTGGTGTGTGAATGTACTGGTGATGGTCAGAGGGGTCGTAGGCGCTTACTGGCAGCCACGCCTCTGTCCGTCTGCCCCATGGCAGCTGTGGCGTCAGCGTGGCGAGCTTGCAAATGTGGCATTCTCGTGTTGTTTGCATGTTTTTCACTGAAATATTATAAATATTTCATATATGAATTGCTGGCTCGAGCTGAACAAAATTATATGGTGTATGATATGAACATATCCGGAATGTGGGCGGCGTTAACAAAAAACCTCTGTTGCCAGGGAAACCCAAGGGCGACAGCGAGGGCTGGGGCAGGTAGCCGCTCGCAACTAGAATTTTATTTCTATACATTTTTTAAACGATTGCATAACAGAGGCGAGGAGCCATCTCACCTTCGAACTCTCTCGACGTCTTCGTTGGGTTTCAACGTCTTCTTTTTTTCCTCCACCGTTTTCCCAGGTGCATCTTCAGGGTTGACAAAAGACTAAAAAGGTGGAGAGAAAACAGTCAGACATGAAGGTCATGTGCCCAAAAGCAGCAGGTGAACGCAGACATCTCTGCATTTGAACCCTTTTCTGCAATTTTAAAAGGATTTCTCCTAACGCTGGATGTTGAATCACTTCCTGTTGCTCCAACTCTTTTCCGAGAAAAAGAACATTTTAAAGTCATTCCTATTATCTAAAGGCCACTCTCATCAATGCAGTACCTTAAAAAAAATACTAAAACATCAACTTTTATGTTTTAATAGTTGAAAGCTTAATCTACAGCTGGATTCGTTTTTTATGACAGCAGCTTCTCAAGGATGTTTGTCACAGTTCATCCAGATGGACTAACAATAAATACATAAGATAACCGACAAACAAAGTCATCTTGATAATATCAAACTCCATTTACAGCCAGGATTACGAACAACCACAGTCCCCCAGTTTTTAAAAATGATCAGTCACCGTGTCCTGACGTGGATAAAATCATCAATTTGTGCGAACGAAATAATTATTCACGAGATTAGTCATTCATAAACACGGATATTAGCGATACTTGGGTTTACAGCAGATACCTTCACATTGTGTGTGTCTGAGACACTGAGGAAGTTTAGAGATGAGATTTATTTATTTTAAAAAGGCTCTACAAAATCATCGGTAATCATGTCTCATTATCTGCGTTCATTCACATCCCGGTACGGTCTCCGTCCTGCCGCAAAAGCCGATTTCTGCCGTTACAAATTCATTGTTTCGAGGGAACTGAAAATTAATTTGTGGGAACGAGATTTTTTTATCCATGCCTGTGTCCATGTCAGGACACAGGCTCAGTGATTTACAGAAAACTAAACAAAACAAACGTTAAAAAAGTAAATATCTTGGGACATCGCTCATTTTGTCAAATAACTTTGGGTTAAAGTGGTGGACAAAAGTCGTCATCCAGTCGGCGATGTCCTACAGTACCCACATTTTCCCTGTCTCATTGTGTATCATTTTCTAACATTTCATTTTGATTTCTGTAAATAACTTTTGTTTTTCATTTTCAAATTTTGGTTTCTGGAATTTTGTTTGGTTTTCTAAAATGTAATGCAGTTTTTCCTGAATATTTATTCTGCATTTTTTAATTGTTGTGATCTTCAAAATGGTTTTGCATCAAGTGATTTGTTGCTGTGATTTGCACTCCAGGGCCACTGTAGAAAACTGAAGAAAGTTGAAAATATTTGGAATAATTGAGAACAAAACAATTCAGACTTGATCTCGGACTGGCAGGTATGTGGCTGAGCTTAGGCATTCCTAGTGAGAGGCAAGTTTCTGTCTGGGTCAAAACAGTAACCTGCTTATACACAGATGAAAACAGTCAACAGTTATGAGTGTGGGGGTGTCTCACCCCTCTGGTGATGCGAAAGTATCCAGTCAGAGGCCCCATCAACAGCAACTTGAGAGTGACGATGGCCGCATGGGTGGTGAAGGCCATGAACACCTGATCTTTCAGCAGCTCGGTCATCTTTGCTGATCGGAGGTTTAACTGCTGAGACAAAGTTGCTCCTCTCAGTCAGCAGAAGAGGAAAAACCATGATGCTACACAATCACATGATTGCACTGAATGTAGCACTAGTATGTGTGCTAAAACCAGGTCAGCAGCTAGAACAGTCATAGTTAAAAACAAAACAAAAAAGATCAACCTACATTACAGAGCACAGCAACAAGTAAAGCACAGAAGGGAAAGTTTTCTGCTCCACTCACCTCCTGTCGCCTCTGCAGCTGAGCGGGTCTGACTGAGTGTTTCACAATAATACTTCCTAGAAAAACCAGGGGGCGGGGCAAGAGTCTGCAAACAATCTACTTCCTGTTGGGGAAGAGTTCTGCAGATCACAGCTCAGCAGTTGCATTCCTCTGGTCTTCCCACAGAGAAATGAGCAAAGTTCCACAGCTTTTTTCTAACAAATCAGACACTTTCTGCAGTGAAGGGTCAGAAAAGATTAAACCTCAGGACACAGAAAGAGACGACAGGGACAACAAATAAATGTAGATGATCAACATGTTTGAAGTGACACTATACATGTGTGAAGCCAAAAATAGAACCTAATTAAAAAGAAATTAAGCCTTTTTTTTCCCACAAGTTGCTTTGATTTCCTGTCCAAAATAACACCGGAGGGGAAGCAACGCCCCCTTCTGACTGCTTCTGGAGAAGGCGGCCTCCCGTTGGCTCAATTTTTAAACTGTACTTGTTACCAATTACAAGTTACATTTACTGTTGTTTACAAGTGTCACAATAATCTTTTCCAAAGTAACAATGGTATATCAATTTGAGAAAATTGTTTTTCCATCCCATAATCCCATGAATGTAATCGTGACTGCCGGTTGAAGTGATTTGCTTATTGATTAACTTAAATTAGGTGTAGTTCATTCTTTCTCAAACACAGCTGTGACACCGATTTGATTTACACACGACTCTATAGATATTTGTTAAGCTAAAGTTTAGTTTCAAATGTAAATACGCTCCGGGTCAGGAGTATTTAACAAACCACTCTGAGAACAATAAACTGTGGAAACAACAGGCTCTCAGCTTCCACCCGTCTGCTCTCCACCGCTCTGACCTCGGGGATGAACATGTTTTCTCTGCTATTTTGAGCTGCTCATCAGAGCGAGTGGATCATCTGTGGGACCTTCAGAACTGGCCCCTGCTTTTCATCACAGATGATGAATGAATCTGCCTGGATCTCAGGAAAGTGTGTGTTGAGGGCTTTAAGGGCTGCTCTCTTCAGGACTCGACAGAACCCTGTGGAAATATTTTGAGAACCTCTCTGTGATTACTTGACCGTGGAGAACAGCTGCTTTCAGTTATATTAGGACTTAATGAAAAATATCATATGGATTACATCAGATTTATAAACTGTCTGAATACAGCTTGGTAGATGACTTGTCATTTTCAGTGAACAGCAAGCAGCACATACTGTGTTTGAGGATTTCCAGACCATAGATTTTATTTTATTTTTCTTTTGGAAATTCCCTAATCATTTTAACATCTTTAACTGTAATTGATATGAATACATTTTTAGTAGTTTTTTTTTATCATTTGCATTTTTGTCTTTTTTTCAATAAAAACAAGTTTCCTTTTTTGGACTCTGTTGTAATCTATACACTGTGTTAGATATTTATAGGTAGATAATCATGCAAACATAATTTAACACAAATAGTTGGAAATTGACAGAAAAAAATACCTTTAAAATTCAACAAAAAAATGGTAAAACCTCAAAGAAACTAAAACATTTTAGTACTTTTGAACTAAAGAAAAATTATATTCTAGAGCAAAGTCAAGTCAATTCAAACTCTAGAAAACAGACAGAGATCCAGTTTTGGAATATCAAAAATAAAAAATATATTTTATAACTTAATTACTGTGTCTGAGGTCAAAAGAATGCAGACATTGGCCAAACCCCTGAATGGTAGAAACACAGAAATCACTGAATGAACTGTCAACCAATAAACTAAAAAGGAAGTTTGACCCACAAAAGTCAGGAGTGTCCAGCAGCAAGCAGAGAAAACTGCCTAAGACAATAGTGACAAACAAGGAGCAGCTTTGCGGATTACAAACTGAAACGAGGTGTGGCAGCAAACAAGCTAACTCCACTACGCAAAGAAAGAGAGATCAGAAATTTTAACTCAACGCAGAAGAAATGTTTATAGAAAAAATAGATAAGCAAAACAACAACAACAAAAAAAAATGTGCTCAGCAGCTTCAGTCTGAGCTGAGCCCAAAAACCGCAGCAGTGTTCACAGGTTTCCAGGTGATGTGATTTTTCCCCAAAGTCCAGACTTTGTAGAGGAAAATGTGTTTGTAAATGTGTTTGTAAAGCCTAAAAAAAACAAAGAAAAATAAACTCAAATATGAATAACAAAAAGCCACGGAATTATGGGATGTTTTCAGCTGTGGTCACACGGAACACGATTTGTATGTCAGGAGTTTCAGTACTAAACCAAAATACCACTGATTGTCAGTGTCTCTACTCCTATGGGGGATATTCCAGGAAGCATGTTTAAACTAGCCTGACTTTAAGCCTGAACTCTGGCTGAAATCTGCCAGAACTTGCTTACTCTGGGTATGTCGGTTCCAAAAGACCGGATATGAGTTAGCGTAATTACGCTCGACTTGGTAACCCTGGGTTAGTGCACGTGCACGGCATGTACATAAAGACATTCTCAATGGATCGCCGCTTTACGGAGTCACCATGGAAACGCGTGGAGAAAAAAAAGACAGCGTGTCACTTCAGACGGAGTTTGAGCTTTTAATGGCAGCGTAAAAAGATTATACGTCCATCAAAAAAGTAATATGGCTGCATCATCAGCAAAAGAAAGAGTTTCTGCTTGTAGACAGGCAAAGGGAATGATATCCCACAATCCCTTGCGGTGCCGATCTAACAGCAGCACCAAAGTTACACCTACTTATTAATTGAATTAATTTGAATGAAAGTAAAATAACTGTCGGAAAACTACGTGTTATTTTTAAATTGACTAAACAAAAAAATTATTTATCTTAACTGAAGCAAATAATTAAGTTAGATCAAAGTAAAAAAGTTTATTTTTCAAACATCCATACATGGTCTTATCACCTTCTCATGGTGGAAAAAGTATTATCTGAGCTTCTTCATCCACTAAATCATCTTCAAATGGACACGCCATGCTGCTCCACCTCTCTGTAAACAAGCTAACCTTCAACTAAACCTGCTCCGGACCAGGTTATGTTCAGAGCATGAGTTGCTATAGCAACTTGACATACCCTGAAACATACCTCCATTTCTGGAACCGAAAGCTGAGGTTATCAACTTCCTTAGCCTCAAACTTACCGTGGGAGCTAGCATAACCTGCTTTCTGGAATACCCCCCTGATGAAATATTTTCTTGTTGAGACAAAAAAAAAAAAACCTTCTTGCTTCAGTTCTTATTTTTATTTTACCCATCTTGGACTAATGAAAGTCGTTAAGGTGGGTCACAGAGACGGAAGTACTGCTGAAAGCGATCGTCATCCAAACGCAGCTCCTGCAGTGGAGGGTGAACCTCCCCGTTCTGAATGATCTCAAAAACCTCTCAAAACGGGGGGGGGTGTGTGTGTGTGTGTGTGTGTGTGTGTGTGTGTGTGTTATGGTTTTGGACAAGTGTCAAGCAATGAATTGAGGCATGTGGTAGACACAAATTTGCAGTACAAATCAAATTCGGTGAATGCAGCATTAGATTTGTACCAAAGAGTCACAAAATGAGTCTTTACTGAAGTAAGCCTTTATTTGTGCTCAGTAACTAAAAAGCTGTATTTACCATTTTCTACTGACTTTATGTTTCAGTGAACAGTAAACAAAAGGCATTATCAAAAGCCCATCATAGACCTTTTTTTTCACTGAACCAGCTTTTCTTTTTTTGGCTGCTCTTCATCTGAACGAGGTCTAACACTTCAACTGCTGCCAGATGGTTTGGAGCGTGGACGCAGATGCTCAGTGCTTTGTTTTCATTACCGCCACACTCCTGCAGCCTCAGAGGTGCTTCACCGGCGGCGTGCAGCAGCCCTGCAACAAGGCCGTGGAGACACCGGGACCCAGAACATCCATCACAGCCCTTCTCATGTCTTTGAGGCTGTCGGCACAGCAGGATTTCACAAACCAGCTCTCCAGTGCCTCCATCGCAGAGCTGGAGGTGTGAATGTAACTCAGCACCCGCTCAGGGCTTTATTACCTGCAGGCCGACTTGCTGTTCAAAGAGCAGAGGGGAGGAGACGTGAGCTCCTCTTAATTGATCTCCAGCAGGAGAACACAACATGGTTTATCTTCATCAGATGTAACTCAAGGAGCTTGTGACGACATGATAAATGGTCATAAACTGGCGAGAGCAAATTTTAGACCAATGCACCACAGCATTAACTCTAACGCGAGTAAAGCTATTCTGAAACTGCTAAGGCTGCTTTCACTTGGTCCAAATGAGTGGAAAAGGCGGATGAAATTCAACCTTATATGTGACTGGGTTTTGCTTTCCTGCAGTGCTCTTAGAAATGAACCAAAAACTGAACTGGACTGAACTGAAAGTTCCAACGACCTCCCACTTGGGGTCGGTCATGCCTGATCAAGACAGAGAAAACAAGAAGAAAAAAATGATCTGCTCCTGCTAATCCTCTGAAATGATGGGAAATGGAAATGTACTCACTAACCTCAAGTATCTGGGATTCCATCGCAATTCAGACGCATGCTCACGACATTTTTTTTTAACGCCAAATATTACGGAGTCCTGAACATGACAATAAAAAAAGACAAGAAATAATTTGTTCCCTCAAATTAATAATTTGTGGCCACAAATTAGTATTTTGTTAGGATTTTATGTGCAGATGTTAGTATTTTACCATCTACAATCTAATTTGTGGCCACAAAGTGCTAATTTTTTCACACTAAACACTACTTTATGTCTACAAAGTAAATGAAGACCTGGCTGCACGTTTGGTCCACAGCATGAACTTTTATTACTGCAGAAAATGGTGGACGATCCAAACCAATGAACTGTGGCGTGAATTTTAACCTTCCAGTGGGCGTGCTCAAAAAAGCAAAAAGGTTTTACCAAAATCAAGATTTTGCTGCTGCTTGAAGTGAATTATGCAGCTTTTTTCAACGGGGATAGTTCGAATTTTTTAGCTGTTACAGATGCAGGAATGAATGAACTGGCAGGAAACAAAATATTTATGGAAAGATTTCAGCCTACAATGGTGGAAGGCCATAGCAACCAGGCCGTTTTTGATGTGTAACATTTTTTGGATTTCAACTATGAAGTAATTTTTAAAAAAAATTTCCTTAAAATCTATGCTAACATTTCTCATTCCAACATCGTAAAAGTGTCAACTGAAAAAAAATAAACCTATCATAAGGATGTTTTTTTCTTAGAAGAAACTTGAATTTTTGTTTTCTAAGTAAAACATAATTTGGTCAAGATTATAAATGTGCTATGTGTCTATGTATTTTCATGTATGTCTCTTTCCTTTGTTTTAACTGTTTGAAACAAACCAATAAACCAATAAAATAAACAATTATTATTTTTAAAGAATGGTGTTTCCAAAACTTGTTTGTATGCACATCAAAGAAACAAAAAATTCAACAATTTTTTTTTTAAACTTAACTGGACATATGTTTAGTGGCATCCCACAAGCTTAAACCAATTTACCTTACTTTTGGAAGAACAGGTAAACTTGTCAGAGTCTGATTTGAGAGAATTTCCCATTTCAGTCTCAAATGGTTCCTTCCTAACACGGGAACAAGCAGGAACATGAGGTTACACTTTCAAACAATTTTAAATCCATCCCAGTGATGCAACTTTCCTACGGGTTGTCACCGACTCCAGTCATTAGCATTCACTTTCTGACTTAGGCTGAGCTCCCACTGATTGTTTTTCTTTCTTCTCTATCATCTGCAGACGGGGCCACGAGCTGGGGGCTTCAGGAGTGAGCTCTGGAGGAAAATGAGAGATGAAATAGTAATTAAGAGTGAGGCGGAAGAAGGGCGGAGAAAAGTGTGGAGAGGGGCTGAGAAGGGAGCGGCGCTGTGGGAGCCCAGGAGACGTGTGGAGCCATCCCAGATGACAGATCTCAATAAGGTCCAGTTCATTTATTTCAACCTTTTCATTTCCTGCCCCAAACCTCCCAGGTGTTGAACTAATGAAACTCTGCAGAGGAAGCTGAAAACCTCAAAGTGCAAATGAATATAATTTGTCTGAAAAAGAGTAATTAAAGACATTATGAGGCTGCTTTGCCATTTAAAGTCTCATTATGCAACAATTACACAAAACTCAACAGTTAAAACTTACAAGAAAACTGCAATAAACCACAGCAATGGGTGAACCTTGAAGGTTTAATAACGTAAACACACATGTGGTGATGCTGTGGGCCTGCCTTGGTTCATTTGGCCTTGGCAAAACCACATAGACTTTGGTGGCCTCTGTTATAGTGCATCTGGGCGATTCCCTGAAGAAGAAATCACTCATTGGCCTTGCCAGTTAAGTATGTGCTTTGTACTGAAAAAAAAAAATGATGGTGGAGCAGACCATAATGATAACAAGTCTGGCGGAGGGACAAATGGAGGATTTTAGCAAAAATTGTAGTATTGTTGATTTGTCTGAGGCTTTCACTGCCATGTCGATTAGATAGTTCGGTAACACTTTATATTAAGATTCCTTAACCAGCTTTGTTAACACATTAACAAGCATTATAAATTAATTTATAGGGTGTTAGTAAGACATTTATTAGTACAATAAGTCTAATAAGGTTTATTAAATTACTTAGTTAACACATTTACAAGCATTATTATTAGGATGTTTTCAAGATGCTAATGATGCATTTACTGATATTATAGGTGCCTAACAAATGTGTCAGTGTTAATAAGCTTAATAAGATTTATTAACAACCTTTGTTAACAAATTAAGAAGTATTATTATTGTTTGGGGTTCTAGTAAGATATTTATTAGCATTATAGATGTCTCACACAAGCCTAAGTGTTCATAAGCTTAATAAGTTTTATTAACTAACTTAACAAATTAATAGGCTTTATTAATGTGTCAGATGCTAGTAAGATATTTATTAGCATTATAGATGTCTTGCAAATACCTGAAAGTGTTAATAAGATTTATTAACATCTAAAGTCAGACCATTGTCTTCTGAATCCATATTACTAAACTGCTTATAAGCTTTACAAATGTATTAATTAACTTTGTTAATAGTTTATAAATTGTTTTGCAGCACCTCATCTAAAGTGTGGACGTTTTTTAGCACAAACAACCACAAAGCATAAAGATTGTAAAAAGAACTTTATGACACTAAAACAGACTAAACATACACAAATCGTTCTGTAAAAGATATATAATAATTTAATTCAGAAGAATAATTTTTTTAAAAAAAACATATAGACAGGAGTTGGATGACTCTAGCATCAAAGCTATAAAGGATAAAGTATTAGCATCTATCCTGAGTGAAACCTTCATTGCAAATCGCATCACCAGGAGACAATTCTCTGCATTCAATGCCAACTGCATTCAACCACTGTTGCCTTGCTTCAAAGTCCACAAGAAAGTTGCACAAGCCAGTAATTTTTGAAGAACGAAGACAATAAACCTACAGGAGCCATGCTAAAGCTAACACGCTAACCTGCCCATCGATTCATAATCAAAGATGGGCAGGTTAACTAATGTCACCATTGGCTAATGAATCTGTCAATCAAACTCATCAGCAAAACAGGCGTGCTCACTTTAAGCCAATTGCATGGCCTCTTAGACTTTGCTTTCACACAGGTGACGAAAAAAGCCCCGCCCATCTTTGATTCTGTACCGGTCGGTCGTTAGCGTGTTAGCTTTAGCATGGCTCCTGTAGGTTTATTGTCCTCGTTCTTCAAAAATTACTGGCTTGTGCAACTTTCTTGTGGACTTTCAAGCAAGGCAACAGTGGTTGAATGCTGTTGGCATTGAATGCAGAGAATTGTCTCCTGGTGATGGGATTTGCAATGAATGTTTCACTCAGGATAGATGCTAATACTTTATCCTTATTAGATATGATGCTAGTCATCCAACACCAGTATATATGTTTTTTAAAAAAAAGTATTTGTCTGAATTAAATTTTTATATATCTTTTACAGAACCATTTGTGTATGTTTAGTCTGTTTTAATGTCATAAAGTTTTTTTTACAATCTTTATGCTTTGTGGTTGTTTGTGGTAAAAAAAAACGTCCACACTTTAGATGAGGTGCTGCAAAACAATTAATAAACTATTAACAAAGTTAATTAATACATTTGTAAAGCTTATAAGCAGTAATCTACCCGACAATTACATGCATGCACTATGGTTCTGCACGCCTATCCAGGCTCTCTGGCAGCAGGTATGTGCCAATCTATCAGTCTGGCTTAAGGTTTCAATCACAGCTTCACCGTCACTTTGTGTGCTTGGTGACATGAGTGCCATCGATGTAGAAGGAGGATTAGGCTCTATCATTTTCATAACTCTTTGCATTGCTAAAAAAACTATTTTAATAAATTGGAAAAGCAAAAAAAATATAAATATAAGTCAACACAGAAATCTGCTGCTTGATCATATCAGCTTGGAAAAAATGTCAGCCCAAAGTTCAAGTAACTTTGAAAGAATTCGGTCTCTCTGGTCTCCCATAGCTAACTCCGTGACTTAGGGGGTGGGGGGGGCATGGTCGTCGCTGCTCCTTGCCCTTCTGCCGTGGGCCGGGGTGGGGGTCGGGGCCTCCGGTGCCTGGCCGGGGGTGGTGGGGGCTCCGTTGGTCGGGGGGTCGGGTCCGGCGCCTGGGTGGGGCGGCCTGGGGCGCTGCGTGGTCCTCTGGGCTTGGGTGTGGGGGTGCGTGGTGGGGGGGTGGGGTGGTGGTCTGGCTTGGCTTGGGGGGGTGGTCCCTTTGCCTGTGCTGGGGGGGGGTTGGCGGGGGGTGCTGCTCGGGGGGGGGGGGGGGCCCAGCGGCGCTGGATGGGCTTCCCGTCTACACCTGGGGCTGGAATCGGCCCTTCCCTGGCTCTGGGGCGGGACGGGACAACCCTCTTGGGGCCCCCGGTCGCTCTGGGTGTCATCCGCTTCGGCTGCGGGGTCTGGGGGTGGGGTGGGGTGGGGGTCTTGTCGGCCCTGTCCTGTGGGGGGGCATTCTGGGGGAGGGGGGGGGGGCACTATTGGTACGGGGCAGGGGGGGTTGACGGGTCGGGGTCTCCGCTGAGGCCATCGGCGGTTTCCCCGGCCGGTTGGCTGCCTCGGTCCCGTCGAGGCCTGACCAGAGCTCTTCTAGGGCCGGCGTTTGGGGGTGGGGGCCTGGGCTTGCTCCGGGGGGGGGCCGGCGCTTTCTGGCTCCCCTCTCTCTGTGTGGGGGTGGTGGTGCTGGGCCTGGGGTGTCTGCGCCTCCGGGGGTGGGGCCCCGGGGCTGGGTGGGCCTGGCCCCCTTGCTGGGGGGGGGCGGGGGACGGCTGTTTGACCACCGGGGGACAGTCTATCATCTGTCCCCAACTTACCCCCTTCCTCATATAACCTCATAATAGGGTGAGGGGGTGGGGGGCTTAGCCTGCGATGAGCCTTGGGGGGGGGGGTTTACTAGGCAGTGACCCCCCTCCTGTGGTTGCCGTATGGAGTGGGCCCCCCCTCTTTCGGTTTTATTTGCACCTTAGACATGTAGGGCCCTTGGTAGGGGGGGTGCTTGGACATCACTGCCAGCAAGCAGCGGATGTCCTCCTAGCACCCTACCCGCCAATTTTAACCGCACCTTAGACATTTAGGGCCCCTTGGTGGGGAGGGTGAGGGGACGTCACTGTGAGTAATCAGGAGACGTCCCCTTAGTGCCCTACCCGCCAATTTTAACCGCATCCCCCTTAGTACACACACCCCTCCCCCCTCAATATATACATCCCAACATAAACACACACACATGCACACACACACTCTCTCAAACACACATACACGCACACACATTTTGCAAGGAAGGTGGGACCTAGGACCATCTGTCCCCTGCCTCTTCCCTGGTGGGGGGTACGGGCCCCTTTGCAACGGCGGCTGTGTCCCCGGGGTGCCGGCTTCCTGGGCCCGGCGGTGCTCTCTCCGCGCGGTGGGGGGGTTCACATTACATCTGAGCCGGGGGTGTTCGTGTCCCTGGGGGGTGGGTTCTGGTCCTTGCTCCTGAGTGCTGGGCCCCGCCAAATTTCCAACTGTGGCCGAGCCTGGTCGGGCCATATTTACAACACCCCTTGTGGGCCCTCTTTTTTCCCCGGGGTTCCCCCCTTCTGGCGGGGGCGGCGGGCCCCTGCCTCGCTCCTCCCTGGACCAACCGTGGGCCGGGCGGATGGCTGCCTGGAGTGCGGAGTGGGTCTCCCTTGGGGGGTCCTGGCTCGTACCTGGGGTTGGGGCGGGGGGATGCCCGGAACTCCTGGGTGGTGGTGGGGTGCTCGTCTGGGGCTGTGGGCGTCCTTCTCCGGTGGGGCCCTGCGTTGGGTTCTCCCGGCGCGGCGGGGGGGCTGCTCTCCTGGTTGGGCTGGGGCGGCGCCCTCTTTCCCTCCGTGCCTCCCTGCTCTCTGGCTCTGGGGGCCTTGCGGCGGCCCTGCTGGCCCTGGCCTGGGTGGCGGGCTTGGTCGCCCGGGCGGCGGTTGTTCCCTGCCGGTTCCCGTGTGGCGTTGGGGGGATTCCGGCTGCCGCTGCTGGTGCGGTGGGGGTCTTGGGGTGGGGATGGCTGGGCACTCTCCCTCCTTTTTTTCACGTTCCACCATCCATTTTAGAAGAACATAAACACTCACCTGAGCACAGGTGTTAGCTCAACAGACTGAATGACTGAAATATTTCACACTAGTTGGTTTTAAGGCATAAGTATGCGTGTGAACACTATCTGTTTTGTGTACATGTCGACAGGTGGACATTTTTGCAACTAACAGGTGTGTTTATAACATTTGAGTGTGTGTGTGGACAGGCTCCGCCCTTTTTTTTTGTTTTTTTTTACATTTGAACCTTACCATAATGATTAACAACCAGTAAACTTGCTGCTTTATGCTGCTTCATGGTCTTATCCCCCTTCCCCTCCTATTATCACCCCCTACCCCCCCTCTCTCTAGCGTCCCTCTCTCTTCTTCCCCTCTTTCCTTTTCCGTCCGGTCCAACACCAAAGATTTTCAGACATGTTTGAAATTAATAAAGTTTGGCCTCAATTACAAAAGGGGTTTATTCAGACATACCTTTGGTTTGTCTGAAGATTAATAACCCCTCTTGTTAAAGTAAAATATGTCCAACACAAGAGGCCCTCAGCTCTCATCTGTCTGCCTAGCTGTTGGACAGGACAAGTTAAAAAAAGAGAAAAAAAAAAAAAAAAAAAAAAAAAAAAAAGAGAAACAATGACAGGATTTTGTACAAATCAAAGCACAAAAAGCAACAAGTCTATCATCTTTTGCCTCTGCTTCGTAAAGCTTTAACCCTTTAATGCCACGATCAGCAAATTTAGACGCAGAGAAAAACGACTTTTTACTCCGGCGCGCAATGCATCACAAATTTAAAATGTTGCATAACGGCCTAAAGCCCCTTTTCTCTGCAAAGGAATCAGCAGATTTATGTTGGCTGCATAAGACTGCACCGCTGTAAAACGTGCATCTCAGCACAAAGCTGCATTTCTCCACTTTGGAATCCACTGGAATTTGGTTAAATAGTTACGATATTTGAAGGAATGTAAACACTGGAGCTCAAACTCTGGTGTTAAATGGTTCACTTTAAAAATCCAAACAGAGAAAAATGTTTTGCTTTTTTTTAATGATCATTTTAGCAGGTGAAACCCATTGAAGGAACATCCTGCAAGATTGCTGCTCACATTAGTTTTTAATTAGGTTTTGCTGTGTTTTGTTCACTTGTTTTGAATTACAGGAAAAGCTTGAAATGATTTTTTTGTTTGTTTTTTAATTGATGAAGCCACCAGCTTCCTCCATTTGTAAATGCAGCAGCGTCCTTCTAATTATCACTCAACACGGTTTGCCAGCCAAAAGATAACCGCTGGGTGGCATTAGCAGCTCCATCTGCAACCCTCCTTTTATATTAGCTGCCTCTCGACGAGCTCCAAGCATGGAGACGAATCATCCGTGATCTGAGTGCAAACACCAGCTCGGATCCAATCACAGGGAAGTAATGTGGTGTTAGGTCTTGGCACATAAAAGCGCCGCTGTCTAAATGACTACAGGATTGTGAGTAAACAGTATTGTCCTGGCTGAGGCATGGGCCTTAATTAAAGCAGTAAAATGTCAAAGTGTCGTGGTTGTATTGTCTGCAGTTCTGTTGTTCTGTCTTTTATTCCTCAAACTTTTCCGCCTGGTGTTGCTGGATTTTTGAACTAATTTTCAAACAGAGTTTGCTAGTCCTACAGAGAACTGTCTGTTCCGACTTTCACCTCCACACCGACCCCTCTCTTTGTAACACAGGCGTCCTTCGACACGTTAGCAGAAGTGTGACTGTTTGCAAGAATTTCTTTCGGATTTGTCCACTTCTGGGAACCAATATGAAGGCCACAGCTTTGACACATTTGTTTCAGCCGAGATCTGTCTTTTTCCCAAACAAAGCGTGCTCATGAGGGAACCTTTGGTTTTCGACAGACTGGTGATTAATTAAGGCCTGGATCCGGTGCTGCCCTCAGAGCTCAGGAGAAGCCGGCTTTTCTTTCCGCATTGGAGTCTTGACTCGATCCCCTGACAGACTTACTTTAGGTCTCATGATTCCTGTCCTACATTTCACCCGCCTCGCTGCTTCTCTGTGCACAATATGTGAACAGAACGGGGATTTTCCCCAAATAAAAGCCAAGGTGGATTTAAAGTGAGGCCAACATTAACAAATAAAGGTATCAGCTGATTGAGCGGACTATGACACCTAAAACACTTCCTTTATTCCAAGGGCAGATCAGTGACATTGCAGAGCAAATGTTGAAAGTTGATTTCTTATCATCGGTTTATGTTCTGGGTTCATGTTCTGGATTTATGCTTCTTAACCTTGACACAATCCTGAGAGATAATGATGTACAAAAAAAAAGAGTAAAATTACATTTTTCTTATTAAGTAAAAACAAAAAGAGTGTCAAAAAGAAAGACTTAATAACTCAGTGCTTGTGAAACCATCTCTAAACCAGATTTCACCTGAACTCTCATTTTGTTACATGTATTTTTTTGTCTGTTACAGTCTGGCTGAGGTGCACTGCTCCGCTGTGAAGTCCATATTATTTCATAAATTAGCTGTTGAACTTGGACTGATATTCTGTTGATTACTCAGCTTGAGCTACATTTGACTCCAACCAAACCCACATCATAATCTCTCACTGCCATGCCTGGCAGTTGGTATGAAATGTTTTTCTCCGAACTGGTTTGAGTTAATTCCAATGTGTCATGCTTTACTCTTTTACACCCAAGCTTTAGCTCGAACGTGTACATTCTTTAGACTACCGTAACAATTAATCCGTTATGTGATTAATGTAATTCTAGTGGATTCTGAAGCGGAGAAAAGCAGTCTTGGGCTCATTTTATTCTCATCTACTTATTTCCTCTATTCTTGATCATGTATTTATCACTTAGTTCTCCATGCCTCCCCTCCGGAAGAGCGGGCGTGATTTCAGATTCCAGGTGACTCGTCTGTGCTCCTAAACCTGTACTTGGCCATGGACCTCGCCTCTGGCTCGTCTCGCGCCCCCAGCCGTGCCCCAACCTTATCTGGATGAAGCTTAAACACATGAATCGGTTAGTTCAAAAGGGGCCCAAGTCCAAGAGGTTTGTTTTTCCAGGAAATGATTTTAATTGCATAGCTCAAAGGGAGGCTACACCAAATGATTCATACTTTACCCAGATTTAGCACCAGTTCATAGCTTACAAATGCTATTATATGAAGCACCTCACTTTTATAATTTCATAGCAAACTAAAGTCTCTGGACTTGGGCCCTTCTTGAATTAAACAGGGGCGCTGCCATATTGCATAACTAGTGCTGCCATCTATGGGATGAAGCAAAACCACGCAAGAGAGGCCCAAGTCCAGGAATTTTGCACTTAATGCATTTTAAATGTCAAGCATAGTCAATACATTACAACGGACTTGGGACTTTTTTGGACATAATCAGATAGCTTTTCCCTTGAAGACCATTGCTGGGTCCCTCTGGGAAATAAAGGCAAGAGGAGCCAAGGTGTTCTTTCATTTATTCAAGAACAATGAGAGCTTCACTAGCTCCACGAAGGGCACATCAGGTCATGTCACCTCCGTCTCTCTCTCTTTTTACTTCCTGTGATGCTCCCTTTTAAATGATAAGCCCCTCCTATTGGGCGTTGCTCTTCATTATCTTCCGGGAACCATCACAGGTAACGGTCTTACATTATCAAGTAAGACATATTTAACTCAACTCAACTCAACTTTATTTATAAAGCACTTTAAACAGAACAAGGTTCACCAAAGTGCTGAACAATACAAAAATTAATAAAAGCACATGAAAATATAAAGCATAAAACACATAAAATAGGTCCGGATTCCAACTCAGTTAAAAGCCAAAGTGAAAAAATATGTTTTAAGAGCAGATTTAAAAATACTGAGTGAGTCTATCTGTCTGAGGTACAGGGGCAATTCGTTCCAGATTTTTGGTCCGAAGACTGAGAAGGCTCGGTCACTTCTCAGTTTTCTCCTGGTCTTCGAGACGACCAGCAGTGTCTGATTTGTTGACCTAAGGGAGCGGGGGGGAGTGTACACCTGAATCAGGTCAGACAGATATTTTGGGGCGAGTCCGTGGAGACATTTAAAAACAAATAGGAGAATTTTAAAATCAATGCGTAAGCGAACTGGGAGCCAATGAAGAGATGCTAAAATGGGAGTGATATGTTCTTGTTTCCGTGTACCAGTTAGAAGACGGGCAGCTGCATTTTGGACTAACTGCAAACGAGCAAGTAATTTCTGGGAAAGCCCAACATAGAGAGCATTACAGTAGTCCAAACGTGTTGAAATAAAAGCATGGATTAAAATCTCAAAGTCATGGCAAGAGAGGAGAGGTTTAACCTTGGCCAGTTGTCTCAGGTGAAAAAAACTGGATTTCACCACTGAGTTTATATGAGCATTAAAAGTTAAATTGCTATCCAGTTTCACACCTAGACTTGTTGCTGTCTGTTTCAGGTGATCATTTAAAACGCCTAAGTCGACATGGGCCTTAGAGACGTCACTTGGACCAAATAGCAGAACCTCTGTTTTTTCCTGGTTTAAGTGCAAGAAGTTACATGACATTTGATGATTACGTGACATGATGATATTTACATAAAATACACAACAGTGTGGGTACCACCACAATCTGACGGTGCCAAACAGTAACAACCATAGAATATAAAATATCTCTATTTTGAAAAATTGTGGACTTGGGCCCCTTTTGAACTAACCGATTCATAAAGTTGCAGAATTAGATAAGTTAATTCTTCTCCAAGGGTTCTGGTACATTGCCTGTCCGTGCAGAGGGAGGATGCCTCGTTCATGTGGACACCTCTGAGATTTCTCCTTTTTTTTCTCCCGGAATCCGTTTTTTCTAGGATCTCTTCTTAGACTGTTGCCCCATATATATATATATATATATATATATATATATATATATATATATATATATATATATATGTTTTTTGTATACCTCTTGTGGTTATACAAAACAAAAACAAAGAGTTTTCTTTAATTAATTTCCCAAAATTTTTTATTGAAACATTAAAATATGTCAAAGAAAAGCAGACCTCAAAGGTTTTGGAAAAATCTAATGTTGGGTCTTTTTATTTAAAAGTTCTTCACGTGATAAGATGGTTAAGACCTGCATTAAAATGTCAGTTGTCATGTAAATCTTCTACAAAATTGATTTATTGAAGCTTGTCTGAAATATCTCTGCATGTTTCCTTCAGCTGAAAAAAAAAATCTGCTTCCCTTTTTTATTTTTGGGATGCATTTATGCTTTGTTTCTAATGTAAACGTTAGAGATTTAAGATGCTAATTAGATCCTGATTTTGGGATGAAATCCTGACCTTTTTTGAGAACCTCCGGCTCCAAGCATCTTCATTTACAGACCTTTTCATCCCTTTTTTCCTACAGCAGCAGAGTTTCACTTTGTTTTACTCAAACCTTAGAAATGGAGGAGAGTGGCATTTTCGGAGCTTCTTTATTGTCCTAAATAGGTTTGAGCTGAATCAGTGTTTCAGTCGTATAGTTTAGACTCCCTTTCACTGATGCTGAACCTGCTCTGGCCTTTTCACGCCCCCACCCCCAGCACCGCCTCCTCTGCCTCCAGGAACAGTGCGTTTCTGGTCAACTTGGACGCCAGGTAATCAGTGAACCACATCAAGCTGAGCCTGTTCAGCCTCGTCAGATTCATTACACGTTTATCATGGGAGGTGGGGGGGAGGTGACAGGAGTTCCGTGGGGTAAAGCTGGACGAGAACAGGCCCGGAGGAGCGATTAGCTGCAGTGGTGGAGTGATCAGACCATGATGAGCGATTGGACAGGACCAGGATTGGGGCAGAGGGAGACGGTGCAGAGGTTCACTTCAGCTCATTCATCTTGAGCCATGCTGCCTTCAGCTGCTTCCCCAGTTAGGTCCACTCTGTGGGCAGTCTGGCCTGGGGCTCATCAAGCTCTCATTAGAGGGGGGAGCTTTTTAGGATCTGAAAGGCTCGAAACAGCAGCCTGATTGCCTGACAGGGCTGATGTGGCTGGGTCACACTCAACTTCATAATGGAGGAAAGTTATGTGGACTCCCTGTTGAGATAAAGCTGCTTGTGGGGGAAAAAATAAAGATGAGATGAACTTGCAATCATGTGTCGTTCAAACAGCTTTGGATTGAATAAACACAAGTAGGAGATGGAAGAAAGTCGCCCTGTAGCAGCCAGAGGTTTTAGGATAGCTTTCCATTTTCCTCAGAACAAATGATCCCTGAGAGGACAGGGTGACAGGAAGATACTTGTCATCGTATATGAGGCTCAGAGGAGATAAGCAAGTCCACGGTTTGGTCTAAATCGGACTGTGCGGAGGTAAAATCTGTCACAGACTCCTCGGAGACTGAGGTTGTGCAAAAATAAACCTGTTGCTATGGGTTTAACTCCATTTTCAGGCAGATGTTTAGCAGTCTGCATGGCGGTAGAGGTAAGAGCTGCTCTCCTACGTCATTTTGCACATTGTTATTTTAACTTTGGGGCCCAAAAAACCCAGATATGAAGTTCTACATGTGTTCTTCACCATATGTGCTGCAAGCTCAGACAGCTAAGGGAGTATCCTGCAAACACTCTAAATGTTTCAAATCCGTTCTGCCTTTTTATATGAGTCACAAATAAATTCAGCAACTCAGATAAGACGCGGAAAATCGAATCATCTGAGAATGCTATATAATCCCGTCAAATCCAATTAATGTAGTATCAAGATTACACAAAAACGGTTTGAAGCACGAGACGATAGTGGAGAGGAGCAATCCCCCTTCAACTAGAAACAAGATCTGCCTGACTTCTCCTTTACTGATGTCAGACAGCACATTTAAGGTAAAACAGATAAATTATAAAATGATTAAATGACTCATGTAACTGTTGTGTGGTATTTTACAAATTAACCTTGACTTGTGCATGGAACTTTTTCTTTATATGCCAATAACTGTTATGACAACCAAGACTGAAGATGGAGCTCTAGCAGCCATACATGACTGTTGTCAGAGCTGTGCTTATACCCCACATTCACATCAGTGACAAGATGAAGGGTGTGTTCATCCCAACAGCTCAGAACAGAATGTACCTGCTTTCTGTGCTGGATTGAGTTTGAATCCCAGCCTTTAGAAAAACACTTATGTAAAAAGTGGAATATATGTATTTTCATTAGACTAACAGAATATCCCTGGAAGGATGGGAACATGCCCTTTAAACATGGTGACAGTCTTATATTGACTAAACTATTTGTCCTGTAGGATTTGGTTGCTTTCCGGTAAGAGTTGACGTTAGCTTACTTTACAGGAGTTCATCATGATGATGATATGTTGTTGTCAAGGAATCTAATAAAATCCTCATAACTCTGACTGAGTGGGCAGGAGAGTGTCTGCATTAATTACCGTCTGTAAACGGAAGAGCAGAGTTCTGACCGACCTGATTACAAATGAATGCAGGCACCGTTTCAATATTTGTCAGCACTGAAAATAAATGGAGAGGCGTTAGAGAGGAAGTGCAGGGATGGGATAAGGAGCTGGAAAGGGATGTTCTGCTTACATGTCTGTCGTTATGATCAGCTTGATTCTCTGCGAGTAGAAACTGGATTTATTTTTCTTTGTCAGAGGTTGTTTACCCCAGGGGTAACTATTAAAGTTCAGATCAAATAGCGGAATCAAAACCGGGGGAGTCCCACATCGTAGGTGCAATGAGCCAAAAAATACAGAATCAATAATTCTGCGACTCTGTAAACGAAGAGTTCCAGCAGTGCAAAGGAAACCATGACAACACTGAGCCGATGGGACATGTCTTGTCTGTTTACAGGCTTTTATTAATGTGTTCAAACAAAATCTACGCAATCCATTTTTGTGATCCATAACAGATATGATTACACAAGCATGATGGTGGAACCAGATACAAAAAATGACTTCATAGTTGATTTATCAAACAAATAAAAGCTCAGTTGTATGGCTCGCCGGCACCCTCTCCCTCTCTTGACCCGGCCTCACTTGCTGAGCAGCTGCTGCATCCCTGTCCAGCATTTTACACACCTGGTCTGTTGCCTCTCCCCACCCTGTATGAGCCATGTCACTTAGAGGCCTATAGGAGGACTTTACATTTGTAGCTGATACTGATTTCAACTTAATTTAAGATGGCGGCCTCTGCCCAAGGTGAAAGGTCAATAAAACCTCACTGGGTGTTGTAGACTCAAGCTGGCAGAATGTGGGTGGATTTTCGTCAAGATTGCTCAAACAAAAGCTTTTTGTTTCCCACTTGCGTGCAAATCCTGGTGAGTTTTTGAGTATGTGGTAAGATTTTCACATTTTCGCTCAGAGGAAATAAGAAAGATTTGGAAAAATAATCTGGTTCTTGTAGTCCGGAACTGCTGAGGGACCCTGAAAAAAGGAAAAGCAGACCAATTGGTCATTAAATATTATGTGGCTCACTATAAAAATGCTTACAGATTCCCCTTTAATAGAAAAACAAAAAAACAAAGAATCTTTTTTTTTTTTTTTAGTATTATCTTGTTTCTATTCATTTTTTTATGTAATTTTTATTGATTTCTTCAGCCCATATACTGCAGAATCAGGTGCACATCCTTCATCCTAAAAGCCGGCCAAAAGCAGAAGCACTTCAGCAAAAAAAAACCTGGACCCTTTAATTTAATCCCCCATTGATAAGAAAATGTTCCTAAAACACTGACTGCATATGTGCAGAGAAGCCATATACAGTCACATTTCATCAACACATTGGAGCTGCTAGAGTCAGCAACTCCCTTACATCTAAAACGGTCTAAGTTCAGATTTCACATTTGTTGAAAGCAACAGGTTTATACATTTAAACCCTCCAAACCTCTTGTATCTCTCTTGTGTGTGTTGTATTAGCTGCACAATAAGTTGTCCCAAATAAAAGCTTAAAAGTGCTGTACCACAGGGCTCTGTTCTTGGCTCTCTTGTGTTCTCCACATACATGCTTTTTTTCTGTCAGAAACCATGAACTTCTGTAGCTTTGCTGAGAAATGTTTGCTTTTTTAAAGACTTATTTTTTTGTTGGTAGTTAGTCCCAGCCATTACTGTATGTGAGTGTGACATCACCCATAATTACTTCCAACTCCAATGAAATAAAGTCAATTCAGTAACCTTTTTTTGGCAGTGCAGATGTAGCCATGTTGAAGCCAGATGTTGTCAGTAAACAGTGACTAGCGGAGTAGATCTGATTCCACATTTCTATGGCAACCACTCTCGCCACTCAGGGGTGAGTTTGCTGGAAGGCCACATTTGAAACACTTGAAAGTGTGCTGTCAGACGTGGAGGCCAGCAGGCTCCACCCACTTTTACAGAGGCATCCGATTGGCTGGTTCATAGCTTAAAGAACATGCACTACCAAAAAATAATAGAATTATCAAGAAACTTTAAAAAAAGGTAGCATTTGTCAGCAGCATTCTGACAAATAGAATGACTGAGTGGGAGCTGTTTGTTTTGCTGCAGAAGTCCATGGAATTTTGGTTACTTGGAGCCAGTGGGTACTTCCCGTTTGGAACGTGAGGGGGGAGGGATCACTTAGTCCAGTTCTCATTTACCGTCAATGGTCCCAACCTGAAGACGCTTTCTTGATATTCTGAGTTCAAAATGGAAGCTAGAGCTTAAATTAGGCTCTTTCCCCATAAAACCACCTGACCCAGTATCAGCTCTTAGGTGACCAAGTTGAGAAAACTGAGCATTAATATTCTTATGGAGGCAGGATTGTTCTGCACATTTGTTTAAAAACAGCTTAAACTCACAAATACGGAATAATTTTTGCAATTCTGAGTTACAATGACCCCCCCCCCGAAAAAGAACAGCCATAAAGGTCAGATTCAGGAACACCGGCCTGCTGTTCTATGCATTCAGAGAAGTGTGGATTTTATTGAAACACAGCGTGTACCTTTGAGCTGAACATCTGGAGAGGTGGTTGGGAATGAATTCACTCTGAGAGACTTTCAGTAAGCCTTCAGAAGACTACATGACCTTCTTCTCCTTGGTCTAAAGAGTCTCTCCACCTCAATCACACTTTTGAATACCTGAGGGCCCAGATTTGTCAGAGAAAGACAGCCAACTGATGCCGAGAAGAGAGGATGTGTTTATCAGGTGATGAATGCTCGGAATGTCAGGCAATTTGAAAGGTTAATGTCTGGACTGCCTGCAGGATGAAAAATTGCTGTAATAGTTCCTCTCCTGTCCTCTCAAGAGTCAAGCATGTCTCCATCTAAAAGACACTTCATAATCCGTTTATGCAGCCATGTCTTCTGTATATTTGACCATTGTGTTTGCATCACTCGTTTCTTGTTATTTTTTGGGTTTAATACATTTGGAAATACTAAAAAAAGCTGCCAGTCATTTTCCTAGTCATCTCTTCTGTTTGGCATCACAACAGGAGCAGGAGTTAAATAATGTTTGTGTCATGTGAGAAGGGATGGGTAGGAGCATCAGCAGCCTCTGTGGAGGTGGTAGGTTCAAAAGAAACATCGGAGGTTTCATCGTATTTTCCAGACAAGATAAAATTTTCAAAATGTTCTTGGCAACCTTTTTTTCCCCCACTATGCTTTCATCTTTACATAGAAATAGATGATTAAATACGAACGTAATCACCTATAGGGACAGGCTTTGTTCTTTGGTTTAGGTTGATAAGGAGCAACTGCCTGATTTATAAGGACTTCCTTTAAGACTCTGCTGCTACAGGAGGACAGTTTGATTGATGTTAAAGTTTTTATAAAAAACTTTTGAAGGTCTATTTTAACTTCAGCTGACAAAATGACAAGAACTTTGGTAAAATATCGTGGAGTAAGTTCACAAAAGTTCACAGGAGGAAAAAATGTGTCAGTTCCCAAACTGACACTTTAGAGCTGTT
This sequence comes from Oryzias latipes, assembly GCF_053564925.1. NCBI lineage: Eukaryota > Metazoa > Chordata > Actinopteri > Beloniformes > Adrianichthyidae > Oryzias > Oryzias latipes. The sequence goes on from NC_136258.1 coordinate 26,511,322, forward strand.
GGTCATCAGTTTCTTGACAGTAGTTTTTTCTTAACCAATATTAAAAGTTTGCCAGTTGTAATGATTTTAAAATTCAATTTATAACGAGAGCAACCAACAATATAAAGCTTAGCTTCAGGAAACAGAGAAAAAAATCCATCTCATGTATTGAATTTAATGTATTTTTAAACAAATTTATGTAAAATAAATATTGTATCCTAAATATTGTATCCTAAATAATGATAGATTTCTGTGCACATTCTGGTGTTTTAACTCAGATTTTCTTTTTTTAACCGAGAATATAACATTTTATGTTAATGCAAATTTAAAGTGTGCAGACTTGTATAAAAATTCCTTATTTGATAAAATTCACAAACTAATGCCATAATTGAGTGAGGTATCAAATAGTATCTTGAACCAGATCATTGTCTGATTGAGAGATTAGCAGGATGTAATTTTGATGGAGAAGTTCACAAATCTTTTGGTCTTTCTGTGAGAAACAGCAATTAAATCCACGTCAATCCAAAGATGAACTAAAAGTCTATTGTCTGAGATCACGGGCTGGAAAAAGACACTTCTGTATCCGTCAGCTTGTCTCTGATAACATCACGTCTTGACTATCCACCTATGACAGGGATCCTTCAACACGATGGGTGTTTTTGCTTTTCTGAAAACTTCCATCCCACTTTCTATCACTTTCTATGGAGGACATGCTAAATGGTTTGACCTCCACATTTAAAATTAATATTCATCTTCATAATTTTCTGGAAGCAATGAGAACTCAAGCCCAGGGTTTAGTAAAAAAACACCTTTCATTTTCAATGACAAATAATCAAAGAGTTATTTTTCCAAATACATGTAAAAGCTTGTGTTTATGCTATTATGCTATCACTCCAATGAAAGCTGTGTTTTTGCTGTTTTCATATTACTTGCCATTTTTGTTGCACCGTTGGGCGTGTAAACAGATTGGTGACGGGAAGGGGGGACTGGGGTTGCTCCGCGCCAACATTCCCACCTGAAATTCAGAGGCAAATTTCTGATGAACCAACACAAGTTTTTCATTTTTAATTTGGGCTACTAACATCATAAGAATTAAGAGGCCACTAAAAAGCTTTTAAAAGAGCTCAAAGATGATCGGAGCGGGACTTTATGTCCATTTTTATTTCAAATCCTGAAACTATGCGAATCATGATGCAAATCTGCGGTTGTGGCCACATACTGTGTTTCCATTTACCCTGTTTTTTTCCTATGTATGGAACAACCATTTTGCCTATGGATTACACATTTAGAATAACTCAACCCTAGTTTTTGTTGTATTTTATTTTTCAAACTCACTATGTTACAAAAGGTTCTGTTCAACACAAGAGGGCTTAAGCTCTCACTTTTAATCAGGGCCTTGACCAGTATAGTTAAACACACACACACACACACACGCACACACACACACACACACATACACACCATCCTGTGTTCTGGAAATATCATTGACATAACGATGATAAGCTTCTTTCATTCATTCACAGAATACAAAGACAAAGCAAAAAGAGAAACCACAGCAATAAGGGTAGAACAACCTTCTCAGAGCATCCTCTTTCCTTTAGAACATGTCAGGACCTGCTCATACACAAACAGCATCATCTCCACAAATTCCTCTTCAGGGAAGATTTTACCATCATCATTTGCATCGATGATGTTATTGGACGTTCCACATGCAGTGATCACCCTAGTGTGCTTTGCTAAACTCTTCTTCATACCACCTTCTGCTGGATTCCTCTGCCCACATTCATTTAGTATAATTGTAACAAATGGTTTTTTAATACTTTTGGATAGCAGTAAGGTCAAGTGACCTTGGCAGAGTGAGGAAAGCTGCTGGTACCACAGGAATATGCATTAACGAGATGTCAGCCGGCATTACTCTCAGCCTCCGAATGCTGATCTCAGACCTGCAGAAGTTAATAACGTGGAAGCAACACACTTTCCATCTCTCCAAATGGAGATATTGTCATAGCGGCGCCAAGCCCTGCAGAGCCAATATGGAAATGGATGGTGTCTGCAATTTTGCTTACTGGCTTCTTCTCTTTTTTTTTATCCCCCATTACCGAACACTGTTAAAGTGTCTATTCTAACTGCCAAACAACAATCACACAACAAAATGTGGAACTACACAAGTCTATATTATTTCACTGTTAACAAACAAGTATTTTAGGAAATTTTATGAAATCATTAGATTTTACTTGGTAAGCTTTTGTTCAACTTTATAAATAGTTTAATTAAGATTTTCTGTCATTTTAAACATTGGTCTGCTGGATCAAATACATACAAAGATGCAGTTAAAAAAAAAAAAGCAGTTGCTGCTGCAGTTTAAACTAAAATCTGGAAACTGAAAAGACCAGGTTGGTCATCTTAGAATGAATAAAAAAACAACCCCTAAGCTGAGCTCTACAGAACCAAAGCCTTATCAGCAGCATGTGGACAATTTGTGGTTTTGGTCCTAGTCTGGGTGGATTGGAGTGGTCCTGCCAGGACAAACCTTCTGTTCAACCTTCTTTAAGATGAACGTCAATTCTGATTTGACATTCAACTTTCTCATAAACTTCCACAGATCCCATCAAATGGCAGAATATTGACGCAGCAATGCCATAGAGAAATTATTAATTAAAACCCATCCTTCTTGTTGTGACAAGATCCTAAATGTCAGAATTGCTTTTATCCCACTTGGGTGCCATAGTTGAGAGCCTTCCAGTCAAATAGCCAGAAAAAAAAAAAAAAAAAAGAACAGTTCCTCTTCAATCAGAAGTTTGACTGTCAGCTTAATTGGAGGGCACTCTTTGGCCCCCCCTATGTAAAGGAGGGGGTCTGCAAACCTAGCCTTCCTGTCAAGGGGTACTGTATTGAACCATCATGGGATGACACTGAGGTGTGTCATCCAAGACAGCCCTACAACACCCATAGACCAGAGGTACTTAGGGAGAACAACACTCTAACATCTTAGAGTGTACTGTCTAAATGTCTGTTGAATAAGAAACATGATCTATCTTGGTGAAATCTTATAATTGAGTACTAAAGGTTTTGATGACTCTCCGTTAGCTTGGCTCCATTTAGTTACACCTGAAAATTGTGAACCAGGATTATAAAAGACACGAAATATGCAAATTAAAAATGAATCATAGAAAAAAAGGCTGAGGAATGTGATTAAAGTACAATACTCCAGTACAATACTTATGATATGTGATTGTAAAAAGGAAAATGACTTTATTCTGTTTCTTTAAAAAGCAGATAGGAGAATGTGAGAAACTGGGTGAGCCTAAAAATATTTTTATGCACTGTAAACATCTGAGGAAACTCAAGGTCATTCAACATTAAAATGAGTGAAATGCTGAATGAGTACTCCAATTATTACTAAGCAGCAGTAGTTTTTTTTTTCTATTCTGAAAAAAAAAATCAACAGAAATTGTCTGAAAGGAACACTTTTTTCAGACCATTTGAATGGCTTTCTCTGCTAAACACTTGCTAAAAAATGTAATTTGAAAAAGAAAAAAAAAAAACAAACAAAAAAAAAAACACAAAAACATTCCAAATCCTTGTTTCATCTCCCTGATAAGCAGTGTTGTTTTAATAATACAAATTTAATCTACAGATTGTGATTAATGGAGATAAATAATATAAAAAAACATACTTTTTTAATTTTGAAAGTTTTAGAGTTGGGGCTGATACCTTTAGTGCAAAAAAGCCTAACTTTTACCTTATGCAACAAAAACACATATTCATCTGTGAGCCCTTACCTTTTCTTGTTCAAGGTTACAAAAAGATTTTATTCTTTTTACCGTCAAGATTATAGCATTGTTGACCCATTCTCCTCAAAACTACAAACACTCGTCTACTCTTTTATTTTCAGCGTTGGAAGGTGAAGGGTTCGGTTTTACTTGTCCTTTATCTACCAAGTACTTAGAAATATGACCAAAGTTTAGCGCTAAAGTGGCTTTTAAAATGACTTTTCCGTTTTATAGAGATAACTGAAGCACTTATTAAACAAAGCACTGGAAAACTGATTGGCTTTTGTTGCAATAATTTCAGAAGTTAGGCGTGAATTCATGCAGACTAAAAACCATCAACTGGAAGGTACTGATTACAGGTAGGGACAATAAAAACATGAGAATTTAACATGTTTGCTTTGCATGGGTATATAATTGACCTAGTCCATATGGGAAAATATATTTAAATAATTCTAAATTCACAGTTAAAATGTCAGTATTGTTAGATTGTGAGGTTAAATATTGCCTGTATGGTCACAATCTAATCAAATCCCACTTAAACCGATAGTCTTTATAATCTGGCATCAAAAATCCTAGTTAAAAAAATACCACCACTGTCACATTTTATAGAGATAAATCATTATGATATTCACTGGTTTTGTCAATTTTTGTTTTTCAAAAATGATCTTTAAATGTCGCAATGAACTGGAGCCAAAACCTTTCGAGACTTTTATTTTAAATTAAAGAGCTGCAGCAGATCCACCAGAGCAGTCTAGAGTTGAAACTGTAAGGTTTCTTTGTGCAAAACTGCTTTTTGCTCAAACTGCGTGAAAGATGCTGTTTTAAGGCAAAACTGGAAAAAACTGTCATTTTCTAGGACATAGTTTCTGCAGAACGACAGGAGTTTGACATTTGTGTGTAGGACTCTCACTGGGGAGTAGGCCTGCGCTGATGTCCCATCAATCTTTTGTTTACACTCTCCGCCCTTCACAGCCCCTCACATCTCCTTGCAAAGATTAGTGGTGCAACAAAAACGGTGAGCAACATCCGAATGATCCCGCTGTACAGCTTTTAGCCAAATGTTGGACGAGGAAAACCAAGACGCTCATGGATCTATTTGTCGACAGGTGGATGCATCAGAATGGAGCAGAGCAGGGAACTTGTGGCCTGCCGATTGTATGGAACAACTGCAAGCTTTTTCAAATGGCAGATATTCTTTTGATTTGGCTAAAGAAATACTCAAACACAATTTTAATCTTAACTTTCTCTATACATGTCCTCCATCATGAGAAAAATGCTACAAGAACATGTTAAAAACACCAAAATGCACAAGCCCCTCCCCATCCAAGAAAACAATTGGGTTCTTCACTTTGTGACATCACAAAGTGAAGAACAGCCCCTTCCAGGAAGAGTCTGCAAAATGCTTCATTTTATATGCACAATATGCACATCTATCTTTGCAAATGTTTCAATGTTGTTTGTTTTCGTAGGCGAAACTCAGACACGCTACTGAGGGCGGCTCTAGGTTCATGTCATGAAATGGGTGGCACCCACAAGGAGCGAAAGGCGGAGACTCAGAGATTGAGTCTTCCCTTTGGGTAGGAAAATGAGCTGCAAAAATAACTAATATTTCATAAAAAAATTCTTCTTGTGTGTGCCAAAGCTATTATATTAATAATCTAGCTACTATTGATCGTTAATGTTTTCAAAGATCCTCTGTTTTTATTCAAAATATAACTACAAAGAAGTCATTATATTTGGCAAAATAAAAACATAACTTTCCTGGTCCTGTTAGTGCAAAGCCAAACGCTGGCTGCTGAAGTGACTTGAGGCAGTGACCATCTCCCTGTGCAGGATTTACATAATAACATCCAGACTGTTTTCTAATATTTGGGGAGCAGTTCCCACCCTCTGTTCCCCATGTGATAATCTCACTGGTGATTCCTGAACATTCCCTGCAGGTGATAACAGCAATAATAAAGGATTACAGTCGGGTTACACGGTGAAATCATTTGCATGTAATGAAACGCAGCCCATCCTTGGCTGCTGCGTGCAAACAAGTTCATCGCTGGATGATGAATAGGGTGACACGGCGACAGAGGAGATAAACACTTGAGGCTGCAGGAGCAAACAGCCAACATGTCCTTGTTATACAGAGGAGTACACTGCTATTATCTCTGCACGCGTATTTAAATCAGCTCATTCGTGCGTTGTGAAGGCTCCTCCTGTTCCTGCTTGGCTTTGACACCAACAGTATATGTAAGAGGCATTTTTTAGTTAGTTTGATGCAGGATAGCTATTCTGTATCAATTCAAACACAATCCCTACCTTGCTTTTTGCTGAGCCAGTGTGAGCTTCTCACTGCAAAGGAGATATCTAAAGACTGTTTGGTAGCACAGCTGATTGACGGTCGCTTTCAGCGCAATCCTAATTAAAACGCATGAGCAGCACAATGACAGGCTGAAATGAAACTGAGCTATGCTTGAATGCTTGTCTGTAAATGAAGCATCAGACTGTTCCTCTTGTACTTTGCAAAGTGAGCTGTCCTCCGGCTGACTGTCAGATCAGAAATTACACCGTTCCAAAAATATGATCCCGCATAAACTGGTAATTTTCAAAGCAGGAATTGATCATAGCTGGGATAAATGTTTTGCGTCGCGGATGAAGACGATTCTGCATCCAAGTAGGAAAAGAACATTATGTAGGGTTTGCAGACTGCCAAATATGTGCTTATTTTCTGTTCCAGACAAGGCCTTGCTTCAGAGAATAACCATAACCAACTGTTTGTGTCAAATTCTCACATCATTTCAGTTCATGAGGATCAGCATGAATGAAATCTAATCATTCTTAGTCTCGAAAAACATTCAGCTAAACAAAATCACAGAGGCTGATCATCTGCATCCACCAGAGAGGGCAGTAAAGCACAAGAACTGAAAAAGTTGTAATTTTTCATACATAAGCAAATCATGATCCCATGATCCCACAGAAAAATAGCTACAGATTGACAACAAATGTGACATGTTCCAGTCTGAAAGGATGACAAAGACATTTAGCACCTTTAGGACTTCAGAGAAGCACAAAGGAAAGAATAATCATTTACATGACCATAAAGAGCACAGAGAACCTTCCCAATAGTGATGAATGGAGCAAAATGATTCCAAGAAAACAACAAAAGGTCATTCAGGAGGTTAAAAAAGACCGAACATTAAAAATAAAAAAAGACCTAATTTGACAAAATTACAGCCAAATGTTATGATTTATGAGAAACATTTTAAAAAACAGATAACAGAAAGACTCATCTCATGTAATCTCTGGATTATCCATAAAAGATTTGGCCAAATATTTTGTGTACTGATGAGACAAAACAAGTTCGGTAGTTTTCAGTAGTTTGGTAGTTGGAATTCACAAATGTTAGCTTTTACCCAAAAGATCAAATATGCATTGTGGTTTTCATATAAGGCTGCATAGCAACTGCAGTGGTCAGTGCTCTTGCTTTACTGTGAGAAGGTTTGAATCCCAGCAGGGTTCTTTCTGTATGGAGTTTGCAGGCTCTCCTCGTGCATCTGTGGATTTTCTCTGAGGTTTCTGGAACAGCCAACAAACATGCTTCATAGCAGGGCTTCACGTTATGAGGAAAACTTATGATTTGCGATATTAGTGATCAACATCGCAATGAAGACATAACTTGCGATACATGAACAAATAGCAAAACAACATCAATTCTATTTCACTGCATCAGTTTAATTTCAATAGGAGTCAACATGACTTCCAAATGACCCTCGTCTAAATAAAAGATGAGCATTTATCATATAAGGGTTCCATCAGTTTGGTTAAATGCATAAATTGATTTATTTAATTTGTTTAAAAGGTCAAACCGCCATCAGATTGTTTTAGCACATTTAAGGTAACCATTTATCGCAATTTTTGCGAAATGCATATTGCACAGTTTGATATCGCGACAATGATAAATTTGCGATTAATTTTGTAGGCGTACTTCATAGTTTCATTGGTATCTCTAAATTGCCCTATGTGTGCATGTCTAGTGTGTGGTTTTGTGGTCCTGCCATAGACTGGCGACCTGTTCAAGGTGTATCCTGCCTTCGCCCAACAGTAGCTGGGTTGGCTCCAGTGCTCCCGTGACCTCAAAAGGGATTCTGCAGGCTCTGAAGATGGATAGGTATTTTTGGAAATTATTTATGGAAATTATTTTTACTTAAGGGGTTTTTAAGCTAGAAAGCCTTCCAAACAATCCCAGTTTAGTCAATTTACATTCATCCTGCCAATTAACTGAAGCCTGCAGAGTCAGAGATGCTTTTCTAGGATCATTGCAAATCTTTCTTCTTGATGTGCTGATAAGGCTGAATTCTCCAAAGCAGTAAATGTCTACTTAAATCTTGGAAACAATAAAGCTGGATATATTTTTGTTGTTTTTCCAATGCTGGTTGTATTTTTATCTCATTTTAATTCCTAGAAAAGAAAGCAGTGAATTGTTTTCTTTAATTTGTACTCATTTTCTGATACATAAAACCTTTGAATTGACAGAGAAAGTACTTTCTTTCACAAACAAGTTTCTTTACAGCTCTCAGGTCTTTCACACAGACACTTACATAATGAGCTTCTTGGCAGACTATCAGCTGCTGCAGTTGAAGCACAGAGAGCCATTTCAGAAAAGTGACTTCATCTGGCACAGAAAGGATGATCACCAACAGACTGCCCTTTAGCCTCATCGTGAACCACATCCCACGTCAATAAACCCTGAAAGTGGCTCCCCATCCATCATCTGCTAGGGGTTACGGTTCATGCCGCAGAGATGAAGGTCGCCTTTTGTCTCAGACGTCTTATTTGTAAGCGACCTCCTGCCACCTCAGAGAAGATGAGCTGACGTGCCATTTAATGAGGTGAGGGAGATGACCTCACTGAAGTAAACAAATGGGTGCCGCTCTTTGGACCCATGCAGGGATCCACACTTCATATGGGTTTATTTTGTATAGTTATGGAAACTGGGTCTTAAGTGAGACCTGTCCGGTTGCTTCTGCTTTATTCAGGGGAGATTTCCTCTGCTCCATAAAGGTTGGAATTTCTTTGACTTAACTGGAGATTTGAATAAAATGAAACCAGTGGAACCATTTGCTAGCACTGGAAGTTAGTGCAACATTTTGGGCAGTTTCTTTTTTTGTTTTGTTTTTGATTTTTTAAGTGGGTCAGGTTTGCCTCATGATTCTGCCAATTTCTCATAAATAGGCATTGACTGTATGTGAAAGCTGGACCGAGTCAGTGTGACGTCACCAGTAGAAAAAGACTTGCTATCGGTTCCACTGAAATGAATGTACTCGCCACATAGTGCACTACCGGTAGATAGCCTGTTCACCATTTTTAGGTGCTGTCCAAATCTACAATCCCAAATTCGAGTGTCCTAGAAATTTCCCAGAAGTCTCTGCGAAAAACCAGTGTGCATAAATGCTCACTAGATTGGCGAATAAAGATCACAATCTATGCGTTTTTGAAAATTTTGCAAAGGAAATTTATTTTAATGTATTTTTTAAATAAAACATCAACGTTTTTATCTTTAGAACACAGTGGATTCATAAATGGTCATAGCAAAATGCTCATATCAATGAGATTTTCATTTTGTGAAATCGATGATGTCATATTCACAGTTTAAGATAAAAAAAAGTGTCCGAATGATGTCCAAATTGCTTTTAAAAGCCAGGGCACTACATAATCTCGCACTATATAGTTTATTAGTAGTTAGGGCTTAGGGCGGGAATTTGAACGCAGGCTGTGAGATTTAGGCTTTTTGGGACCAGCGGGTACTTCCCGTTTGGATTGTGAGAGGGGAGGGGATACTCAGTCCAGTTCTCTTAAACAGTAAATGTAAATCAACCTTTACCAGGATTCACATTTGTCATTCTGGTTCACATCGTCAAACACTATATGGCAACAAAAGTTGCTTTGCTGAAGCTGAGGTTGCTACATTGATGTAGCTTTAGTGTCATGTGAGCCGTTTTATTTTAAATTTGTTCTGCTTTGTTAAAGAAAGGAGGAATTAAGCCTTTAACACTGGAGGTGTCGCCGGTGTAGGTACCATAACGGTTCGGCCTGGAACTTCTGTACGTGAAATGAAAATTTGTAAAGCCCGAGCAGATTTCCACGCAACGTAGTTTGTCCAAGTGGGGTTACCGTAGTGTGACGTTACCTTCAGTCGAAAGGACCCCGAACGGAAGTTCCAGGCCGAACGGTTATGGTACCTACACCAGCAAACAGCTAAATGACACACACTATTTGACCTTCCTTAGCTATTTGACCGTTTGGTGTGATCAATGGGAATCAGCTAATTCTGATGCTGAGAAAAAAGCATCTTTGCATATTTGGTTTTCACTACCGTAAAGTGTTGCATATTCAGTTAAATTAAATTCAGTTTTATTTATACAGCTCAATGTTACAGCACAGAATCTCAATTGTTTTTCACTGCCAGGCTGCTTTTCTCTGCTTGAAATTTCATTAATTGTGTAAATGGTTAAAGAGTTACAGCAGTCGTATGAATGTCAACTAAAGCTAAAGCTGATAAGTTAACATGTTTTTGGGTAAAGTTACCAATAGTTAATACTTGACTGGTTTAGCATTTGTCTAGCAATATTTTCAAGTAAATTAGGAAACATTAAACAACTTTAAACTAAATCACTGCAAACATTTTCTATCTTTGTTTTCCCTCATCTTTTGCCATGAATACTTAAACACTGTTTATTTTTTATTAATCTACAGTGGTGATGTGATAAGGCTGTGTTGTTACAGAGTTATGGGAAACAAGACATCCTAACATCCTAACAAATTACACGTTTTTAAATAACCACTCCTTTGGTTTGAATCTGTCGATTCATGGCACTACAAAAAATTCTGATGCAAAACAGCACATGCAACATTATGGACCAAAATGTCAGGGCTTTCATAATGTCATGCTGCACCAGCATATCTCTTTGCCAAATGCCACACTGAAACTTTGCATACAGAAAAAAAAAAAAAAAACAGCCAATAATGCTTTTAGCATCCTCATGAGCAAACAGCCAGCATGGACTGCATCCCAAAGAGACATGAAGAAACGAGTCTGGTGTGCATGTATGTGTTTTCGTGTGTAAAAGGCTCAGAGTCCCAGTGAATACTAAATAAGCTGAAATGGATGGTGGAGGAGTTTTGGATTTGCAGTTCCAGCAGGCAGCTGTTCCTGATGATTCATACCCCTGAGGCTCTAGGGGGCCCAGGTGTCCCATCCTGACCGTGTTCACCGCCGTTAGGTCATGTGCCGTGTGCCTTTTTTTTTGTTTAGGCGACCAAGACAAAGATAAAAGTCAGCAGCAGCACATACAAGGTGAAGAACCTTCATTCCATTACCTCTAATCAACCGTGGAAGAGACAGCAGCAGCAATTTCAGGCACAGTGACAGATTTTAATCATGGTTAAGGTTTGGGTTCACTAAGGTTGGCTCAGCAGCCTTGGGAATTTCTGTATTCAATGCGTTTTTTCATAATGAGAAACCAATTTACAGATAGAGACTTAGCTTTTAAATCATCCCGTAATAAAACTTTTTAAAATATTAGTCCTACAATAACATATGCGGAGCTCTAAATTATTTTTTGATCATTAGCCAATATGTCTGATAGATTTCTAAGGCAATCGGCTGATTAGAATTTCCACAAGTCGAAATTACTTTGGGTGAAAAATATCTTCATATTTTCAAAAGCAGTAGTTGTTCATGCTTGATTCATTAATTGGTTTAATTATTCATGTGATAATGAAAAATACCAGACAAAACATTAAAACAATTAAAGCAATAAAACAAAACTCAAAGATCAATCCAAATAAATAACAAACAAGTACAATTATATTAACAATACATTTTTAAATCCTATTTATATCTCTAAGTAATTTTCAGACCCTCCAATTTTATTCTACTTAATGATCCTTTAGTTCCTTTTTTGATGTTTGTGTTTTGTGTACTGTTTTTTTCTTCTTCTTGTTTAATTAAGTTTTACCCAGAAAATTATTGGTGCAGAAAAAAAAAGAAATGAAATAGTTTTTTTCCTTTCTTTAGATGAGTACATTTAGAGGTTTTCTTGGTTTAAACACATCCACTCATAACCACAAAGCCATATTTTAATTTATCGCATTGTTTTTTCTTTGCTGCATCTCATTTTTCTTCCTTTTCATCCTTACACTATTTCCTCCATTACTTTATTGTTAACAGGTTTTTCCTTCCCACAACCTGGCTTGTGTTCTTTTTTAATTCCACCTACTAAATTAAATTTTAACCCACTTTTGGAAGGTGCTACTTTAGAGTCATGAACTTATGCAGGGATTAATTTCTCTGCGTCACTCTTGGACAGAATGCTTTTAGTTGTAGATATGCAGCGTGAAATGGGACAAGATTTATTTTGGACAGCACATTCCGTTTTTGAAATCTGACCAAGGTTCTTTTTACAACAGTACTATAAAAAGTACACAAAACCTCGCTCGTATATTTATACCGTTATAAAAAAAAGTTCAGGTTCAAAAAAACTTCAGTTACAGATGGGCTTTTAGTAGAAGAAAATGAATCAATTACCTTCATTCTTGGGATGTGGGACTAAACTACAGTTTGCTTCACTTAGTTTAACAGTCAAGTGTTTTTGTATCATCAGCATAAAAGTGAGCTAAATCATGTTCGAGCTTCTAAGAAGATGAAGGACGTACACTGTAATTAAGTCCGACACAAAAGTAATCTATCACTTTCAAAATAAACTAGAATCAAATTTTAGAATTTTTATAAGCTTGTGTAACATGTTTGTGTTACTGTTGTGTACAAAAATAAAATGCGCACAAAAGAGGGTGAAACAAAACTCATCAGTTCTTGAGATTTGTTTATGTGGCAATGGTCTGCTGTGGTGCTTTTAGTCTATTTTTACTACTGAATAACCACATGACAACAATACTGACCATCAAACACTTCAGCATAACAGAAATCAGCAACACAATCAAGTGAATGAGATTTGATGGTAAAACACTTAACATAATTCATATTTTAAAAAAACAACGTTTTCTTCATTTCAATTAATGATTTCCTTCAGTCCAACTTCAACCTTGTTTAAAATATTCCAATAGGAAACAAAAAATTCAATTAAAAATACCTAAAAATGCAACTGTACCAGTACACACGTTAATTCAAGTGACGCCACTTTTAAGTTCCCTTTGTGCACTTTTTCTGTACTCTACTGCCCCATTGACAGTAGTACAGAATGTTTTTTCCCCTCCCTTTTTTCCCCACCTAAAAAAGAGTAACGTTTTTGTACCTGTAATTGTACTGTTACAGTCACAACAAAGGCTATTTTTGCATTCAATCAACGTTGAACAGATTTTTGTATTGCTGGAGTTTAACCTGGATCTTCGGCAAATAACATGTGTTGATAACAAGTTAAGCTGGCAGTACCTGGAATTATATCTTGGGGGGTTCACAGAGTATTGAAAAGTATTTACAACAAAAGGACAGTTAGGTTAGGTTTATGGCAGTCCATCATCCTGAAAAGTCACCAATTTCCTTCAGTTCAAACAATACAATTTAGGAATGTTTTTGGTAGAACTACTCTTAAACCCCAGATACGTTTCAGATCTTTCATTTATTAAAACATGAAGCATCTCAAACATGAACAAGTGTCTACCCAGTTGGGATTTGACTAAAGCCAGATTGAAGCCAAGCCTTGCTCGTCAATCTTCATTACACAACTGTACATCCAACACCCTTGGCAGAGAGTAAACAGTGAGGCAGCAACTGAGTGCCCTCTGACACCAAATTCAGGCTTAACGAATGTCTGTATCCATTCAGTCCAGTAATTACTCCCCTCTGAGTGAGCCCAGCTGTTGAACCATGTGGATGAGCCAGAGAGCTTTAATAGAGCATCAAATCTTTTTCTTAATTTATTTGATTTTTATTTTTTAAATTGCACTAATGCCAGAGCAGGTCCTTCATTCACACAGTTAGAAAGTTATCTTAACTTTAAAAAATATGTACTTCCATATATAGTTAACTATTGAATCAATATTATGCTTTATTTTGGTGAAAGAAGTTATAAAGTCCCATGTACCTCATTGTGTTTAAAATACACATCATAAACAAAACTGGTAAATCTATAAAACACTTCAGGCTAAAGGAAACACACATTACAACTTCACACATGACTTCCTTTAGTAACCATATACACATGGTGCAAAACATTAAGCCATGAAGAAAGTCATCAGTGTGAACATGAGCTCTGTGGACGGCGCCTTTAAGGTTCAAAGTGTAAAATTACAGCAAAATGTGATTTTATAGCTTTAACTCGTTTAAAGGTTCTTCCTATTTTCCCACAGGTGTGGTTGAACAGCTCTGTGGCCAAATAAAAAGTATATCTGTCCCTCAGGATGGAAAAAGTGGTTTTTGTACCAAGGTCAAGTCATTGCACAGATTTTAAGAATGGCACCCAATAGTGCCATTGTTTTGGGGTTATTTTGTGTTATTGCAGCTACTAGTCTATCAGGGAGGGGTTTCAACCAAGGATGTCCAACTCAACCACTTTAGACACATTTTTTTTCTACCATGGACAGAAGGAAGGCTTTTGGCTCATGATGTTTGGAGCTGGACTCCCTTGTTCCAAACCAAATACTTTGTTCAGATCCGCTTAACTTAACTCATGTTTCCATGTTGTTTTCAGTGTAACATTGAACAAACTCTTTTATCCAAAGAACTTATAGACTTCTGTAACAAAAATCAGCACTATAGAGTTGCATGTCTTGTCCAAAAACAATGATTACCTTGGAACCGAACCCCTGTCCATTGGAGTGGCAGACATTCCGCTCTGCAGGGACGTACAACGGCCTGCACTCCTCACAAACAAAAACACCTCATTCTGCGTTTAAAAACAACTTCTCTTGTTCCCTTTTCTTTTAAAAATGCTGCCGTGGATATTAAATGTGCAATCATGGATGAACCACTCAGACATGCTTATTGTTTTTCTGTCATTAAAAACAAAAATGGAAAATATCTCTGGTACTTTTGATTCTCTTGGATCCTTGTAGTGAGATACTTGTAAAACGTGGTTATTTTACTTTGGGAAATGGGGTCTTTTCCATATTTTTGAAGGACAAACTGAATAAAGAGGATTTTTGTGCATAAAGAATCTTTCATTTGCCTGATCTAAATCAGCTCTCTGAACACTGTAATCATTTCTTAGCACATTCTCGCATCTCATAGTCGAGAGCTCCCTGGATGTTGATGGAGTTCTTTTTTCATTCTGTTTTCATCTGACACCTTTGCAGTGGCTGAATGCAAGGCAGGTTCGATATATCTATGCATATAATACACATCAAAGGCTTCTTTCATGTATTTATCCTCATTGCTTGACCTACATAGGTTGAGCTGCATTCACACTACGTGTACAATGACAAAAACGGGGCAGTAAAATTGGACCGGAGCACAGTTCTGCTCAGGATGGCTGAAGGATCTGTTTTGTATTCATAAGATGATGGAGAGAAGAAGCAGAGTTTTTTTTTTTTTTTTGAACCTCACAAAAAAAAAAAAAAAGCTGCAGCTGAATAAATTCCTGCTCTCTGCTTGAATAAACCATAGACTGCTCTTATATGTGTGGATATGTTTTTTGCAGAAGAAATTTGCAACAACTGAGAACAAAAGTTTAGCTTTGGTTGATCACCCCTTAGCTTGATTTTGAATCACTTTTATGCATTAGTGTCCATGGAAACACTGCAGATTATTTTTTTTGCTGTCAGACAGTACATAAGTGAGAAACCAGACCTTGGCCAGGACTACTCCCATTAAAAAACTGTCGGATTCAGACAGAACCGGGTCTTTGGCTAAAAAAGGGTCCAGCTGTGCCAAAAAGTTTTTCCCAGCACCTATTCCACAAGCTTCACACACCATTGCAAAGTTGAGCGCGGCAAAAGGTGACACAACTCAAAGGCGTGGGGCTCTGTCAATGCTCTCCACTCTCCAAGGATATGGGACAGGCTTCATGCCGCTCCTTTTTATGCAAAGAAGCAGCACCCCTGAGGACAGGGGTTAACAGAATACCTCTGCTTCGCTTTCATGGGCCTCGTGCTCATGGTGAACACTGACTAACACCAACAAGAACAGTTAAGCTAATCCTGAGTTGGCGGAGAAAAGATCGGTAGCTAACTAGATCGGTAGCTAACTAGCAGGAGCACAGCTAGCTCTAACGCAGAGAGATGCCTGAATGCTACCTTCAAACCGAACGTGATTTGTGTGGCAATTCGAATTTTGGATGCCTATCTTTTGGACATTTACTGCTAGACATTTGTCCAAAAATCTGGTCATAAACTTAACGCGCCAGGCGCATGTGGGAGGAACTACTTATTGCTATGTGGGAGCATTGACAGTAATATTTCACTTACACTGCAAGGAAGACTCGGATGATGTTGAGAGATCAGGTTTATTCATTTTGTAGAGTTCTAAAAAAGCATCAGTAATCCCACCTTCATGCTTGGGTTCATGAGATCATTCAGAGAGTCTCCCAGTATGGTGAGGTTCACCATCTACTGCAGGACCTGCATCTGAATGACGCCCGCTAGCGTGATCTGTGACAAAAGTTTGACGACTTGCTGTTTGTCCAGGAAGGGAAAAATTAAAAATAAGAAAAAAAATAATAATATTTCCTGGATGCAAGGAAAAATATCATGTAGCTCAGAGGAGAACTATCAGATTTTCCGTCATGTTTGTTGTTGGACTCCATCCGCTAATTACGTCGTCAACAGGTCATGTGTCAAAGCTGAGTCCCTGATTGGTTGATACAACACACATTCTTTGCCAAAGTTCAGATTGTTTACCACTGGATGTGTTAAAACGCTCTGCTGTCACAGTCCCAGACCGTGCCTATTGCTAAATATTTGTCACATGACGTCTGATCGCGTCTGTACCTTGAATTAACATTGAAACTGGAAGCCTCTGAGGCTAGAATTGTGTTTGGTGTGAACGCAGCTTTAGCAAGGTGACGAGCGTGAGAGAAAAGAAGGATGACAGCACTGATAGGACTACAGAAGCAATGGCGGGACGGCCCACCTCTCTTTGCATGTAAATAGAGGTGTCTTCCCAGATGCACCAGGGTTTAACATTCCATACAATACGTGTTTATTTCAAACATAAATAAAAAAGTTGAGACCTTTAAGATTGTTTTTTCCTCTTTTCTGTTATTTTTTCTTAATTTGGTGATGCAAAGGCTTAGTATGATTATTTTTTTTTTAGTATTTTATATTTAAAACATAAATTTTTCAGATTGACAGTTAAATTAAGTCTGTAATTCCATAAAAATAAGTTAGCAGGTTATTATAATTCAGTTATTTTCACTTAATATCAACTCTTGTTCGGGCTGCCTTACTTAGAGCTATGCCTTCATCATGTTTGAATGTCACTCTGCGAATGAACGTGAATCTGACAGAGCTGACGAGGTGAAGAGTTTTATTTATGGCTCCGCAGACTGCAGATGACATCAGATGGCAGACTGGCTGTCATAGCATCTGCTTCCACTCCTGCAATCAGGACACAACAACAGACACACAAGAGCTTTTCCAGGAAGCAACAGCCTGAACATTTCTTTTTGAACCTCTGCTGTCGAGGAGTGTGAGCTGTAATTATGGCAAGATGTTAAGATATCCAAATCTGTCTGATGAGGGATCAAGAACATCCCAACATCACGGAAAATTCACAGTAAGAAAGATAAACCATGAGTGGTTCAGTCTTCAATATGTATCAACTTCAGACTGAAAGTCTTAAGCAAGCAAAAACTTGATCACAGGATCTGCTGGTAAATCAGCAGGTGTAAAAGTGTTTTTACTTTTCAACCAGAAAAGTTACGTCTTTGTGTCTAAAAATATAACCAGTTATCATTATGGAAAATGTGAGCAAAAACAAACGTTTTAAAAAAAAACATTAACTAGAAACAAGATCCACAGTAGCAGAGGTTAGAATAGAAAACAAAACATTATACAAACTGTTAAAGACTCACTCCGATTAAAATGGGGTTTTGGTCTCTTTAACGTAGCATTTTTATGACGACATGCGTAAAGAAAATTAGGCGTGCAATTCATTTCTGAGTATTTCACTATTTAAATCGGTGTGACTCAGGAGCAGACAAAAAGTCATCACAAACTTATTTGTGATGTAGGAAATACACTGGGTGGGCCACAAGCTCCCTGCTCTGCTCCACGCTGATGCATCCACAAATGGATCCACAATGGATCCACAAATGGATCCGTTTGAGCTGCCATCTGACTCTACACTGTATGGTTAGATAAATCCAGTATTGCTCGCCATTTTTGTTGCACCAGTAATGTTAGGTTGGAGGTTCCAGGAGCTGCAAGCTATCAGGACAGCATGTAAACAAAGAGCTCTCAGTAACGGGAAGGGGGAAGGGGGTGTGGTTTTGCTTCGCATCAATGTCCAAAACTCAGAAGCAAATTTCTAATGAACTACTGTCGTTTTGCAGAAACTATGTCTATGGTTCTGGCTAAAAAAATGGCATAATGATTATTAAAAGACCACTGGGAACTATTTTTAAAAAAATCGAAAGATGACTGGAGTGTCATGGTTTTGGCTCATAATAAAAATAATCTGTTGGAATTATTTTCTAAATAAAATAAAGTTTGTAGCACATCAACCTTAGATTAAAATAGCTTTTTTGATTCTGGCATCCAGTCGATCCTGAAACAAGAAATAAACAGATTTAAACGTTTAACTAAATGTCAAACATCAGCACATTTCACTTTCTCTTCTCCTGCAAAACCAATGACAAACGATAAATGATTTATTGATAAAATATAGTCTGGTTTAAAAAAGAGAAAAAGAGAATAAAATCCAAAAGCAATTATTTTTCCCTGTGAATTAGGAACAATAAAGCTTATTAATAGAGACCACTGTTTTTGTGAATTTGGGCTATACAAATAAAATTGAATTGAATTGAACTGAATTAATGCATGATTTTAGCAAAAAACAACACTTTTGTTATAATTTTTAGAGCTATCATCTACCAAAATAAGAGAGCTTTAGTTAGTAATAATGTCTGTCACAGATGGACCTAAACGACTCAAAAAACACAAAGAAGAATTAACCAGGAGGTAATTAAAAAAAAGGACGACATGAAGAAGTGGAAGCCATATTTGACTCAACCATGATGAAAGTTCATGACTCAGTAAGAAAAAGAGTAGACAAAAATAGATCCATGGGAGAGCCAAAGGAGAAAAAAACACCTTAAACCTTAAAAAACCTTAACCCAGAATTTCAGAACACACATTCTGTAACCTGATGAGACAAAAGAGGAACTTTCTGGAAGGACTGATACGCACTGCTCCAATAATCAAATTAACTCCACATTTCAGAAAAAAATTTAGGAGGAACATTCAAACATGGTGGTGGCAGTGGGATGGTGTGGGACAAGTTTAAAGCTTTAGGATCTGGATGATTCTGTTTAACTGAAGAAATTCAAAATGTCACTGCGGAGAATGCTTAAGTTCAAGAGTGCTTGAATTTTGCAGCAGACGCTGCTTTTTAATCAGTGACCAAAATTGAAAGCTGTTAAAAACACAAATTTCAACACAAACTACTGTTAAATAAACACATTTTCCCCAAAAGAAACAGTTTTTATATGTAAGACATACTACGTCCAGCACTTAGCCAGGTCCATGTTCTGATTGAAAGTATCAAAGGTAACTCAGCAGAAGCAGAATTTGGAGGCTTAATAAAATCTCAGCTCCAGCTGCCCTTTGATTCATCTTCATTTAAGAGGATTACACGGTTTTTATTAAAGTCGGTTTGTTAATGAATCACAGCTGAACGCTCTGCTCACATCTGCTGTTGAAGTGTTTCCTGTCGTTTGGACTGTTTGATTCGATCAATGAGTAAAACAAATGTCATTTTCTGCCTAGTTATTTATGTCAGGTGGAGTTTTATCTAATGTAGGATTTGACACCAAATAAATCTCACCTCCTGTGGATCATAAAACACCAGTAGAAAACTTTCGACCCATGACATTAAACCAAACACCATTATTTAACTGTCACGTGGCACTCCCAGCCGCAGACAGACTAAGCAAACACCCAAAACCTGAGTTTAAACCAGAACACTCAAAAAGAGCAAACACTTAAATGGAAAAACCTAAAAAAAAAGAAAAGAAAAAAGAAACAGCACTGCTGTAAATCAGTCATGACAACATAAAATCATAATTGCTGATCACAAAAAACATTTACTCTTTCTTCATTAACAGATACAAACATTTTTCTAATGCTTTTGTAAATTTACATCTATAATGTCATAAAACTTTGGAAGTAAAGTTTTCTGTTAAGTTTTACCTTTTTGCGTCAGGTACACTGTTCTGCTTGTTAGTCATCTGCTTTTGCTCTGGCGACATTTGAATGGTGGAACACACCTGATTAAGGTGATCATTAGGAGATCAAGCAGAGATATCAGTCTTAACAAAAAAGCAGGCTGTAGCAGTCTTAAAAGACTACAACTGGAAAGCTCCACTAAGTTGTGAGTCATTCCAGTTCAGTGAATGGAGGGCATAACTAAACCATCATCAGTGATTCCTCAGTGTTAGTGTCACAAGAACAGGCAGACGGCTGGGTCCAAATGCAGCAAGTTTATTAGCTCAGCTAAAAGTCTACAAAGCTAAATCAGGGTCAGGCAGGCAGGGATCAATAACAGGCATAAGATGATGAGAAGAGAGTAGCACATGCTCGTATGCTGGTAGTCAGGATAGGCAGGCAAACAAAATCAGGGTCAGAAGATCAGGTCAAATACAACACTTGGTAAGGAAGGCAGAGTGGCACAAACATTATTTTGCACTGAGCTTCATTTAGTGCTGTGGTTGATGAATGAATGAGAGTCAGGTGTGCGGCTTCCAGGAAGTGTGTGCTGAGGGTTGCTGGGAGTTGTAGTATGGCTGGAACTCTGGAGACGGCTACCACCGGTGACCAGAGGAGGAGACAAAGTTCTGAATTCTCACGGTTTCATGACAAAAAAGACATAAAAAAGGAGATTTTTAAAGTGAGGTGGAAAGGGAACACCAAAAACTCTATTTTCATCAGAGTGGGTCCTTAAGTAAAGGCTTTTGCATGAATAACTAGCAAAAAATATGAATTCATTTTGCAAATCCTTTTGAGGTAACGTATTAACATCGTACAATTCTTTTAGATAAAATCAGCTAATTGACATCTCTACTCAAAATTCATAAAAGTTTATTCATTTCAGCTGTTTTAACAGCTTTAATCTAATAAAACAAATGCACATAAAGCACCTTATTTCAGTTTTTTCCAACTACTTAGCAGCCTCAAACACGTGTTCCGATCAGAGCAAACAGAAAAAAGTAAATCCAACAACCTGAGATGGTTTTATTAACAAAAGCTCAAGAAAGAAGGAAGAGATCAGATGTGCTCTGCTGAAAATAACAGATCCTCAAAGTGACTGATCTTTTTTTCGTGTTTTGTTCCACCCTGTTCTTTCATAAAAAGGTAGTTAAATGATTTGTGTAACAAAAAACGGCGTCCTAATGAGGATAATTCCCCCCGCTTTCACAGAGGAACTGGTTTCCCAGGTTTTTATCAGAAGTGAGAGGAACTAGGTCCTGTCAGTCGCCTCCTGCTGAGCAGCTCTCTGCAGCTCCTCTCCTTTGAAGCGTTAGCCACCTCATGAGGCAAACAGGTCCAAAGTCATCCGCATTTTCAATCAGAGCGCCCTTCAAAGAGCCCCCCCCCCACCTGTCCCTGTTCCCCGGAGCATTGGCCTGCATAGGTAAGGCAGACGAGTGAAGTGCTAAATGTGGTCATTTGTAGTCGGACCTCATTTTATCGACGTTTCGATGCCGCCTGATAGACGTGCATGCGGCTCGCTCAGCAGGGAGAGTCGCTTAACCAAAGGCCATCTGTCAGCCCCCAAAATGGCTTCATGCATTTCCAGCCACAGCTGATTAATCTGTTGACGAAAGATGGCTCATTGAGAAGTCAGTCGCATACACAGCCTTGTGCTATTTGCAGATGAGTGCAGAAAACCTCAGCAGAACGTTTAGCTCCATAGACAAACTTTTGCAAAGGTCTGCGCTGCGATTCTTACAGCTTTCAGTCACTTTAGGACGTTAAAATAAAAACAACAATTTGACCCTTTAAAACGGAAATGTTGCCTGTGACACATAATTAACGCATTCTTTTTGACGCAGCTTAACTCTTTGACTGTTTCTGCAATTAACGTGAATATTGGCTTTGCACCGATTAGGCCCAAAGCCATTTTTCTCCATGACAGAATCATCTGAATTACGTCAATTGCGTAAGCACTTCAAAGTGTTGCATTTCAGCACAAGACTGCTTTTCTCCAAATCGAATGGTCGATGAGTCACAGTAGTCAAAAGAGATTTAAACATTGCATTTAATACCTTGGTCACATGCACCCCATTACAAGGATTGACCAGTAAAGGTGCTGCAGGTTTTAGGGTTGTTCAGACACGAGGAGGGTCTTAGAGAGGTGAGCCTGCATCTTAAAGGGAGCCCGGGTGTGTATTGAAGTTCCCTGATGGCTCAGGCTGCCACTTCAAGGGACGTCATATAAATGGAACGTACCATTGTCAAGCCTGTGGTAAGTGTATCGTAAATTGTTTGTAAGGATATTGTAAGTTCACTCACTTATGACGCCAGGTGTTGTCCAGTGCCCTTATGCTATACCCCTGTGATTAGTGAGGTACGCGCTCTAGTTGTTTACCGTCGGTGTGCAAATGTTGCACATACACAGGGTGTGCTCGTCATCTGTAAATGCCCACAGGATGTCCACATAAACTACACGCTTATTGTTTCATTTCCCAATGTCTAACATTCAGGCTGCAAACAAGGAGCGTGTCAACAGGCATGCAAGGGGAACACACTTAAATTTAGTGTGGGCCACCTGCACCTACACGAGGGCAGTTGTGACAAAGACGTGACGGTTCGGTGTTAAAGTGTTAAAGGAGCCGGCACTCTCACATGTTGCTCATGTTTTGTTTTCTGAGCTCCTAAAATGTGAAAATACTGTAATATTTCAAAGTATTTTGCAGACTGACTGAAGAAATGCTTCTCAGATGTGGGTTCCAGCAGTTCTTTTATGATAGAAGAGGTCACATCTGCTGACCCACCCCCACCGTGCCGTGTCGCTCATCTCTGTCCGTCGCGACCCCTGACAGGTGTATGGCAGGTACACCAGCCAATTAGAAAGCCTGTGGCAAGCAAATGCAGGAGCGCTCATTAAAACATCACTTCGACGTCAACTTGACAGAAATTTCTCAGAGGAAAAGAGGCGGTTTGGTGGCTGTGCTGCTGCAGCGCCTCCTCATTAAGCCGCTTTAATTGGTCAAGGTTTGTTGTAGTGTCAGATGCAGAGTTTTTGACGTGCATTTCATCAGCGGACTGTTCGTTCATTAGGTTGTTGGCGTGTGTTTACACACAGTTGTCCAGCAGCAGCTGGGTCAAAACACTGAATCCAATTAGACAAGAAGGTTTGTTGTTTTAGGTCAAGTAGAACCATCAGAGATGTTTTTATCTTTTAACCAAGTCTTTTCTGGAGGGAATAAAACACCAACAGCTAATTCATAGTTAGCTTTTGTCCAAATTCCCCTTTGCTTTTTAAAATTTAAATAAAAGTGGATACAACCTGTTTGAGTGTATAGTCATCCTGATTTAATTATCAACAAATAGAACAATCTCTTTGTTTGATCACAGGAAGGACACCGTTTCGGCATGCTAATCTTCTCAGTACAATCTCTTGATCAAAGTGTGTTCATCATTGATCTCTGCACTGAAGCCTGAGATTAACTTTACTGCCAAACAGCACATTTTAGCGTTAAAAACAGGAATCATGATGGATCTGTAAACTGCATCTCCTTGCAGCTAATATGCTCCATTGCTGATGATTGAATAAAGCGTTTCGCCTCAGAAATCTTGGGCTGGAATTCAGTCCTCGTATTGATTTAGATAAATAGTTCTACAACACTTCCCCAGTTTTCTAGAGGCTGGCAGACCAGATCGATGAGAGTCAATGCTGGCTCTTAATAACCTTTGCAGACTTCGTTACGCTGTCCTTTAACCACTGGCTGTCCAGCAAACGATGTGGGCTAGACCACAAACTATTCACACAATCAACATTGCAGCTAAACTTGTTAGCCTTAAGTAATTATTAGGACTGCATAGTAAATCACAAATTTATCGTTACCGCGATATCAAGCTCTGCAATACGCATATTGCGTATTACACAAAGTCGTTGAAAATCGGGAACCTTAAATGGGCTAAAAACAATCTTATGGCAGCTTGAAGTATTTAACAGATCAAATAAATCCCTTTATAAATTTGACCAATCGGAAGGACTCCGTTACATCACTGACCAATCAGATGTAGCCCTTTGATGTTAGATGTTCACATCTAACATTTAAGTTATGTTGACTCTTATTTAAAAAAACTGTTGCAGTGAAATGGGACTGATGTATGAAGTTGTTTTGCTATTTGGTCGTGTATTGCAAGTTTTATCATCATCATCATCGCAATACTGATCATTTATATCGCGAGTTTTCCTCATACCGTGCAGCCAATAGTAATTATTCAGCTTTAAAGCAAATTAACTAGTAAACAAGGCTTTAATTATTAAAATAATATATCATCTCTTTTTCCATTAGGAAAAAAACTAATTACTTTGTTAATGTAATTATAATAAATCATTTGTTATCATTTGGAATAAACAATTCATCTACAATCTCCCAAAAAAAGATAGTTCATGGAATTTTTTTTTATGTCCTAATAATATAACATTTTGTGGCTGTTTTCAAGAGTCTTTCTAAAAGTAGTGTTTTAGTTTTCTTAATCACTAAATATTTACACTGACCACACCACATTGATTTTTGAATTCTTTTTTTTAATGTATGATTTATTTAGACATTTTTTTAAAAAAGTAAAAAAAAATACAATTCAAAACCACAATTACAAAAAACAAAAAAGAAAATAACCAAAAAAAAGAAAAGAGACATAAATAAATAAATAAATAAATAATATACTGTGCTACCAATCCATGTCCAGCAAAGACATTAAACACCTCGTAGCTGTTAATAGATTTGAAAGTTTACTGGGTCGTTTTTAAGGTCAAGGACATGACATGTTTTAGGAAAGATTACCAAATTTCAGAAAATTTGGATCCAGAGCCCTTAAGAGAATTCTGATTTTTTCCAGTTTAATAAAAGAAAGTGAGTCTTTAATCCATTGTGAATGAGTGGGTGGGCGAAGATCTTTTTGAATTCATTTTGAGGTGGATTTCAACTTTGTTTTGTTTATTGCCAAACATACAAAGTGTTTTATTGGATTGTATTTTTCATTTTTAACATGTACTCCACATTTTTTCTGCTTCAGACAAATGTTGATAATTCATTGGTTATAATCATTTCTAAATAAATTGAGCTTTGCCAACTTTGAGTCAAGTTTGAAACAGTGACTTTTAGAAGGACAATCAAAGACAAATCCCAGCTAAACCTCAAACATTGGGTTTGTGGAGCTCCAAGAATAACTCTTTTGTGAGGCTGTAAAACATGAAAGAAGTCTGTTGTAGAAACATCCACCCACACAGAATGCACTATATTGACCATTAAAAAGACATTGCTTTGGTCAGCTTTGCTTATCACATGGGTCTTTTAGAGGTGAAACATTTTGCAGTATATACCTAAATGGTTCTTAACAACACAAAGATGGTGTGGTCTTAGTTAGAAAATAAATACTTGCAATTCCAAAAACGTACTGGTCATACAAACATAACAACAGTTATTGATAAAAAACAAAACAAAGGGTCTTGTGTGAATATCTTCACGACAGTTTTAATTGGTTTGACCCTTGATGAATGAGAACAGCAGTTGTTAAAGAAAATTATGACAATTTCTTTAAAGTATAGATTAAATAATGACTTCATAAATGTATCTACCCTAGACATGAAAAAAAACAATACAGTCAAGCTTGAGCACTGACAGACAGGTGTGTTCTTCTGCAGTCACAGCGATCTATTCAAACCTTCAGCTTTTCTTACAGTTGACTTTTTGTGTATGTGAGGGTTTGTAAAGATGCACAGCACTCTGTCAAATCCCTCTGGAGTTTCTCTGCCCTTCTGCTGCTGATGCTAAGCTGATGTTGGCAGTTTAACTTTTATTTATACTTGTTTTTCTGTGAATTCAGTCCCACGAATATAATTTAACAGTTAAGCTGAAGGTTTTTTTTTTTTTTTTATTATTCTTTTTTTACCCTTTCATAAACATTCAGTGCTGTCAATTTTTACCTGTGGGGAGGTTCAGAGGCTTTTAAAAGAATGCATTACCTCCTGGACTTCCCGTTTTACATTTATCAGGTGTACGATAAAGATTTGCAATCAAACAGGGTTTGATGCGTGGGTTATATGATGCTTTTAAAACATCAACTAAAGGCGAGAAACCAAACCTAATCCCTAAAGCATGAGACACTCCTTCACACGCCACACACACAAACAAAAAATATATAAATCAGGAGTAAAAAAATATTGACTCACAGATAAAAATTACAGAGCAAAATCATCACATTGTAAAAGGACGGTCACAGATGGTCACTTTAACAAGATAAAAACAAATACAGGGGAAAGCAGCATGAAATGATGATGGGTGAGTTTCAATTTAAAGCTTTCAGTTATAAACTGTGAGCTTTGGATCTGACTCCCCACAGTTCAGTACTTTGATGGCCTGCTGTGATTACGCAGAACTACAGACGTGCATGTTGTTTGGTTCAACAAGAACACACGCGTTTTTCATCTGAAAATCTCTCAAGTGTGCCTCTTTGATAATGTGCAATATTCCTTTTTTGCAATTAAGAGAGTGTTAAAGTCCTCCATGATGACAGTTTGATTGATCTGATCCAATATAAAGGTGGAAAGTATATGAATGATTATAATCTCCTGATCTTTGCATCAAGAGCTTTGTTCTTGATGTCCATCTACTACTGCTGGAGAGAAATTGTAACCCCTTGATATGACTAAAATGGCAATCAAATCATAACTATCAGATCTATAAACCTAGTTTTTCTAAAGGCCACTAACTGACTTGATGTATCTGAGGTGGACTGATTACAAGAAAAACTCTGAAGTCCCTTAGAACACTGCTTTCTTTAGCAAAGCCTGTACAAATCGATTTCATTCCATTTTCTTTTACCCATCTGAAAACAGATCGTGGGGGCAGCTGTCTAAGCAAAGATGCCTTGACTTCTCTTTTCCTGGCCACTTTCTCCAGCTCCTGTGGGGGTAGATGCGTTCCCAGGCCAGTTGAGAGACATAGTCTCTCCGATGTGTCCTGGGGCCTCCTTGGGACATCCACCAAGTGGGACATGCCCGGAATACCTCCCCAGGGAGGCATCCAGGAGGCATCTGGACCAGAAGCCTGAGCCACAGTGACCCTTGTGCTTTCCTAGGCACTTTAACATTGGGAGTTGGGTCATCTAGAACCACTAGACAGTGCGCTGAACCTTTTTTCTTTAATGATTTGTGATCTTCACTGGTGTCTATGGATTACATGAAATCTTTCCACATTTATCCCCCTTTGTCATGGTAGGGAGAACACATCAATGTAAGGGTGGGGTCATCTAAGATAGCACAAGGGTTAACTGGCTCCTCTTGATGTGGAGGAGCAGCAGCTCTACTCTGAGCTCTCCAGGTGACCGAGCCTCTCACTATGGAGGACGCTCATTTCGGCTGCTTGTATTCGGGACTTTGTTTTCTTGGCTCATGACCCAGAGCTCACGACCATGGGCTTTTCTTGACCACTTTTGCGTGGTCAAGAACAATGTCCTCAGACTTAGCGTTGCTGACCCTCACACTTAGCAGCAAACTGCTCAAATGCATGCTGGAAAGCCTGGGACAACATGACAACATCATCTGCAAAGAGCAGAGGAAATCCTGTGGTCCCCAAACCAGACCCTTTCCGGCCCCTGGCTGCACCCACAAATTCTGTCCATAAAGACTATGAACAAAACCAGTGATAAAGGCCAGCCCTGCTGGAGTCCAACATGAACCGGGAACAGTTCAGACTTACTACCAGCTATGTGAACGAAGCACCTGCTCTGGTCATACTGAGACCAGAGAGTCTTTAGTAAGGCTAACCAGACCTCATACTTATAGACCACCACAAATCCTTGTTGGAAAATAAATTTTACCAGCACCATTAAAGTCCCTCCTTCATCGGAACAACAACGCTGGAGGCGAGTGAAGTTCATCCATGACTGTCAGCTATAATAACTGCTCTAGTGCTTGAGGAAGACATAATACATTTGTACATGATTAATTAAACCATTAGTGTCTAATCAAAAGTCACCAAATGAAATTCTGAATGGTTATAAAATGGTGTTTGCCCTCAGGATTATTCCAGGACCATCCTGCAGCAGTCAGCTACCAAAGGAAAAGGATTTCTGTTCATCTCTAGCTGACAGAGAAGTTATTAAAATGGCATTGTTGTCAAGGAGCCCAAAGGACAAACTACAGCAAGATGGTAAAGTCAGTGCATTTTAAATGAGATATGACATGCATAAACGAGTCCAAGGCCGCAGTGTTGACTGGCAGTAATGTATGCATTTATAGACGTATCATTATTGAAACGCAGAGCACTGAGGTTTGTGACACTCATCCCACAAGACAGGAATTAGATTCAAATGCCTTCCTGATAAGTGAAGCTTTCAAAGGCATGAGAACAGCGCCATGGTGCAGCTTCAGCATCTTAATGTTCTTATTCCCTTCATCCAGTCTTCTTTCCTTAACTCCACAGTTTGCACACATTCATGTGTGTTTTCATTTGAATAGAAGGACAAAATTCCTCTAAGCAACAACGCAGTATTTTATGCTTCCAACAAAAAGAAAATAAAAGTCTGAATAAGTGATGCATACTCAGCCATTTCTCATCGACCAGGTCGGAGGGTCAACAACACAGACTTTCAGTCACCTTGTCCAGCTCTTCAATGGGACACTAAGGAGCCTCTGGGCCATCAGACAGGTTTAATCTTCCCAGCAAAGCTAATTAATGACCAACACTGGAAATAGGCCTTTTAATACTGAAGGGCTTGTGTGTAACTCTCAGGTTAAGGCCTTAAGAAAATGACGATCTCTGCAGTTGTGTGGGCTTTGTAAAAATCAGCTATGGTGAAGAAACTTTGTAAGAATGTGAGACTCACAGGTTACTGGTAGCATTACATTTCAACCCCTAGCGATGGTCATAAATTGTGGGTGGAGGATTACATTTTTAAGAGATGGACTAAACTGACTAACAACTACATTAAAATTATTTCATAGAGTGTTTGAAAATAATTATTGACATGGTAGGTGTGAGGCGGTCGGTCATGCAGACAGCAGACAAGCTGGCTGAGGGGGTTTTGGTTGGTGGTTCTTTATTTTCAATCACGAGGAGATCCAAGACATGCTATACAGATCATATGACTTGGCTGGCCTTGACGTGCTTCTTTATTTACATCTATACCTCAGCAGCTTGATCGATAAGCTGAAGCTAAATAAACAGATGAACTCAACCGTAAGAAGTGAGCTTTTATTGCTGGGCCAGCCGGACTTCAGGGCTGGGCTCTTCTCCACTTACTGCTCAGCCTGTTGGTGCAGTCAGTCAGTCATTCTGGAGCACAGAGAAGGAAAAAACAAACATATGATGGTCATCCCTTGTGTTAGTCTTTCTCAAATATTTATTTGTAGTTGTACTATGATTTAAAATTTTACTTGCGGTTTGGTTGTATTAAATCCTTTATATGTACTTTCAGTAAACATCAATTTTCCTGTTGCTTTAAGAATTTATCTTTGTTTTTACTTTTATGTACCAAAACATTTTGTTTTCTTAACTGCAGGGTTTCCTCGGGGGGATTGTCCTCACCAGTAACTAAAGTTTCTTGGTGAACAGGGTTGATGGAGTAGGATCCCTTGGGTCTGGCTGGTTGCTTTACTCAGGGTGGGGGGTGGGGGTCCTGTGGTGAGTGTGGTGGTTGCTAATGTGAACTGATCCACATAAAATCATTTCCTCACTTCAGCAACAAGCTAGATTGGTATCTCTATTTCTATATCTACCGTTTCTCTTCTAGTAGTGGCCTATCTCTTGACCACTGTTTCCAACACAAACAGGTCTCCTTTAGCAGCCTGTGTTCTTTATGTGCTGGTCTGTATCTCCAATCTCCAATGATCCACCAGCCATATGTGGGTGGACGTGGCGAGACCGCCAAAATGCCATCTTCAACATGTCAAAGTCCCATTCCAATTATATTTTGTTGTATTTTCAAATAGTCAAATAGTCTCAGTACTGTGTAATTTTCTAGGACAAAGTTCCTGCAGAGTGACAGTACTTCATCAGAAAAATCACCTCTGAGTTGTGGACAGGACTGTGACTGTGAATGGTGACTCCTCATCATGTCTTTGTTTCCACGCTCTCCGGCTAGCTTACAGCCCCTTACAACAGGTGCAACAAAAACATTGGAGGCAAAAAGTATTGGAGCTATCCAGCTGTGCAGTTTTGAGCCAGATGCCAGCTCAGATGAGGAAAACAAAGATGTACAGTACATTGATCTATTTGTCTGCAAGTGGATCGATCGGAATGGAGAGTAGCAGGGGGCTAGTGTACCGCCGACTGCAGCACCGATGTCACTGCTACAAATCTTTTCCAACAGCATTTTTATGTCTGTTCCCTATTCAGTTTGAATGAAGAAATACTCAAAAACACAATTTTAAGCTTAATTTTCCTAACATATAAACCTCAATCATCAGGGGAAAAATAGCCACAAAAACCGATGACGTGATTTTCATTAGAGTGGGTCTTTGATCCTTTCTATTGATCAGGGAAGAAGGGATTGGATTGTAGTGAAACAGAAAATGCATTATCACATAAAAAAAAAACTGCCAAATAAACCTCTATTACCCATCACCATAATGTCTGTGAGGCAATTAAAAGTGAATCAATTAGTGGTAACAAAAGATGCACCAGTTATAAAACTATATGAAAGCCTACAGACCCTCATTATCAAAGTTGATCGGTAAAGTTGGTCATCACCACTGTCCGTTTAAAACAGCCTTTTCTCCTCCCAAACTGGCTTTACTTTTTCCAAAATATCATCCATACTGTGGTTCAGTTTTCCACCCATATTTTATGTGTCCATCTCAAACCTGTTTTTTTTTTTGTTTTTTTTAAAGCACGTTAGCTCAAGTATGTGTGATTGCCTTTCTGTGTGCATCTAATTGCTTCCATCTTACTGCTAAAATAAGAGGCTGCTGCTGCTGCAATGTTGCCTTGCCTATGCAGGCACAGCAGAGCCGAGAGGAATCAATGCAGAATTCACATCTTTGAAAATTGGTGAGATCTCATAAATAATTCATCAGATTATGTGTGTGTGTGTGTATGTGGTGGGGAGGGTATATGTGCATGTTGTGTATTTGCACTTGAACCTTTGAAAACACAGTGCTTTTTCACGAGCTGTTCATCATGTGGCCAGGACAGGAATTCTTTAGGCTGCTAGTAAATCAAGCAAAGTGCTCCTCGGACATGTCAATAACCGGCCTTCTGAATTAGTTTCTTCTGCTTCTGCTCACTCAACACTTCAGATAGGCTCTTATCAGCACTGGCACTGTAGGCGCAATTAACAGCAACAACAAAAACATGATTAAATATGACTGATACAAGATTAATATGCTTTAATTAGACAGAGAGGAGAGCTAGAAGCCGCATCACCAGCTGAGGCGCTTTGTATTCTCCGTGTGTTCCGAGCTGTGAATGCTGACTTTGTTCTGAACCTCCACATACAAACAGAAGACATTAATCTCACATCAGGAGACAAAAACAGATGGAATGGAAACATGCGACTTAAAGTTTTACGGTCTATTAATCACACTCCAGGACAGGCCTCGTTTTTCACTTTGGTCGCACAATAAAAACCCAGCTCAGATTTAATCATTTCGACTCTTGGAGCATAATTTATGTTTATAATAGTAACGTGAAAACAAACATTGCGAGGAGTCTGATGACTTTAATAATCAGTTTATGATGGTTTAAAGTTTAGTTGTGAAAAATGTTTTAACGCAGGTTTGGTAAGCCACTGATTTCTCTTCATCCAAGAAATGCCTGATAGATGAAGGGTGATTAAAATTTAATGTAGCGTGATCAGCTTGAGAAGTCCAACTTATTGCATTTTTAATGACCCATAAAACTCACGTGTTGAGGGTTTGTTTAATTATTTTGATTGCAGAACCCAACAGCTTTTTTCTGCATAGATGCATTTAGTAACACTTGGGTAGAGGACATCTAAAGATGTTAGTAAAGCATTTTTGGCAAGATTCTGGTGAAATAAATCTTTAGAGGTTCCTCACATTCATTTAATGTAAGTTGTGTCCAAAAAGGTCTGCAATGAATATCAATTGTTCATTCTTAAAAGTCCAAAATGCATGCTTCTAGCTTTGATTGGGGGTATATATTTTTATAGCAGAGTTAATCACACTTTGACAGTAAATGAGAACTGGAAAGAAAATTCCCAATTCCCTCGAATTCCAAATAGGAGGTACCTGCTGGTCCTAAAAAGCTGAAATCCCATAGACTTTCATTGAGACAAAAAAAGCTATTGCTCAGTCATTGTTTTCGTCAGAATAATCACTCTTCCTTTTACTAACATGTTCTTAATCTTAGTTTTTTTTTAAATATATTTTTGCTGTAGCGCAAGCAATTCAAATTATAAATTGACCAATCAGATGCCTCAATAAAAGTAGGTGGCCTCATATCAAAACATTTGATTGAAAAATTCTCCCGAGCTCATTTTTAGGGAAGGGGTGTGGCCTTCTAATGTGCTCACTTCAGATTGGGGAAGCGGTTCCCATAGAAATGTAGACGGACCAATTACTGAGGATGTCCGGTTCCAACATGCCGACGGACCTTTCGCAGAAAAATATTGACTGAATTGACTTCATTCGGTTGGAACCGGAAACAAGGCATTTTCTATGGGTGACGTCACACGTCCAGTTCTATATTATACAGTCAAGGACACTAACGAGTTTTGAATAATAGTGGTGGAAGTCTTATGGTGTGGAACTGGCCCATCCAGTCACTTGTTCTGTTACATAACACCAGTGCATGAGCATGAACTGTAATTCGGAATTTCACAGATTTGATGGATTAGACAGATTAGATGGTCCATAGGATTAATATCATGCAAATACATAATGTAAATATATTATTAATGATTGTTTGGGAGATTGTTCTCTAAGCTTAGACCTCAACACTGTTGAACGTTGTGTGATCTGAAATAAGCATAACCTTACTAAGAAACAATAAAAAAATCTGCTAGTTTCAAATAAACCTAGAAAAACACAATTAAATCAGGCTTATGCACCCAATTAACTCTTGTCAGAGTTGTCAGAATTAAAATAATTGATTTTTGCAGGTAAATAAATAGATAAGGAGGGATTTGTTTTAAAAATGTGTACACTCGTGTCCATGAGTTTGAAACTTGATATGTAGAGAAGCTTATATTTCCGTTTTCTGCTCTCAGAGTAAACTTAAATGTAAACCACAGAGCTCTCTGGGGATTTTTAGTCTGAAGGAGATACATTTAGTCTCACTCTGGATCATTAGCTTTCCACATTAGCTGAAATTTTTAATCAATGAAACGGGTCAATATGTGTGTTTCTCTAAATGTTCAGAGATGGACATCCTTTACGAGATTATTTTTATTCAATCATGTTCAAAACAGGCAATCAAGGAAATAATATTTTCTCATTTATAATGCCCTATGTGTGTGTGCGTGTGGGGAGGGGTCCTTTCACTCTTTTAAAAAAGAAAAATGATCTGTACTTAAAACCCAATATTTCTATAAATAAATGTATGCTTATGTACGAATACATCTAATCTATATTTGATCTAATTATCCAACCTGTGATCCAACCTGTGTAAAACCCCTAATTGTCTTTGATAAAGCTCCTCAAAATAAGTCATATTAGACTCAATTCAAGGAAGGCTTTTGCTGTAAATTTAGGAAAAAAGAAGACAAACTACTTTCAGAACCTCTAAGATCCAGCAGATATGTTTATGATTGTTGTGGCACAAAAAGTCGGAAGTTGTAGCAGCTTTTCTAAAAAGTAACAAAAGTGTGATTTTTCAGTAAATACTTTTTAACAAAAGGCTGAATTATTAAAAAAAAACCGAGAGTAGTGGTTGTTTTTACTGGGAAAAAACTTAGAAATAACATTCCGAAAAATGTAATTAACATTTAAAAGCATCACGAGTCCTTTACTGGTTTTAGACATAGAGAAAAGACTGTCCTAAAGTTTTTTCCTTTAGCTGACATTTAATTCTCAGGGCAGATTCATCAGTGACTGTGTTGCACATGTTCAGCTCCATCAGACAAGTCTGGGCCTTGTCCTCCGCCATGTAAATGACAGCATCTGTGTTGTGACAAACTGAATTGCACATTGCTTACACTGGGCTGAAGTAACATAATGAGCAAAGGCGTGCCAGCACAATGCAACCAAGCACCAAGAAGCAATTAAACTAGAGGACATCTAGACAACAAGACCGCACAGTGAACACAACATGCTCAGTGACCGCATCCCATGGGCCGCGTGTGGATCAGGCTGAGTATGTCTGTTCTAACCTCATCATTAATCAGTTCATTAAGTAGTCATGCTTTGTTGGCGCTGTGTCTTTTTGTTTGAATTCTTGTGCTCTGTTTGCACAACTGTGCTTAAATTGACTGGTATTGTTTGGCGTTTTAAACCCCGACTTGTGGTCGCACCAGCAAATAAACATGTACATCATGTCGATAAATAAGGCTAGCCGGAATAAAAGGCAAACAAGAAATAAAGGACAGCCAAACAGTCCTCGGCTTGTTCAAACCACTCCATGAACTCTTACATTAGCGTGGTGGGGGGGCATATGTCAGCTCAACTGATCCTAGGGGCAAATGCTGTTTGACTCAAATGCCCCATAATATGGTCTCACATGACTGACATGTCCATGGTGACAAGCCATAGGTAAAGCAGTAAAAGTGGATACCTTAAACACAAGTTGTTGCTGGTGTCATCAGGATCCCGTCCTGGAATCTTTGTTCCAACCCTGACCTATGATCAGCAGTTCTAGGTCATTGCCAAAACAGTAAGATACTAGTGGGCAAAACGAGTTCCCTTCACAGGGTGGCTGGGACTGCTACTCCTCTGCATCACGAAACGCCACTTTAGGTCCTTGAGGGGCCTGGATGCCTCTGGACCCCTCCCTGGGAAGGTTATCCAGGCATGTCCAAAAGGGACTAGGCCACAGGGAAGACTCAGGACATGCTGGGGACTGTGTATTGACTGGCCTGGAAGCACCTTTAGGTTAAACTGCCAGACTGGAGGATAAGACTGCTCCTGTCACTCCAACCTGACCAAGGTCAAGCTGGAGAAGATGAATGGAAATTTGGGTAGATGGATGGCCTGTTCAAAGAAACTCCCCCAAAAAACTTGAGTCCTAGCCACAAGGAATATAAACATGACATGCTTTTCTACTAAAAGTTACAGTCCTTATGCGGACCAAACAGGCGGCTTTATGGAATCCAACCTTAACCCGTCTCTGTGACTCAAAACAAATCAGCTGAAAAAAATTCAAAGACTCCATTCTGCGATACAAAGACTAGTTACTAAATCTGCACCACTGACAAGGGCATGCTAACTTTTTATACCGTCTATGGAGGATGAGTTTGTCTTAGCATTTAATTAAATACTTTAAAATTCTTCTCACGGCATACACAAGAAAACCAGCAGCATGCAAACCCATGAAAGTCTCCCTGGGGAACACTATCTAATGCGCTGATGTAACAAGAAAAGTCTTTACACACTGTTGTGGCCTAAAGGTAAAATTTATCACCGTAAAGATCAGTAAAGACAGGACGGACAGATGGATCCTAGTTTGACGACATGAATCCAATAACCAAGATCTAAAAAAAGAGAATATCTATGTTTATTAAACTTTTATAGGGTGAGCCAGTTTTAAACAGCGAGTGTTTTAAAAAGTTGTTAGTTTAAAAAGAGAGCAGATAACTTGATGTTTAAAATTCCCACCAACTGTGCCATCATCAGATAACTATGTGTGGAGGTAAAGCACTTTGTTGCTTTCCTTTATGTGAATACACATATTGATAAATAGTCTTTTATTTAAACAGACTCCAAAAATAAATAAATAAAAAAACTGCTCAGAACCATTAACCCCATTTGAAAGCAATGGAATTTCTTCCTTAGAAAATTCTTAGACATTAGAGTGACCACATAAACATATTAGAGAGACAATCAGTGGCGGGACACACAAGACCTTTCTGAGAAGTTTAAAATGTCATCTGTAAATGGCAAATCAATTTTTGAGCAGACATTGTGAGAAAGAGATGCACCATCCTGCAGCTTTTTCCAATTATCACCTGGCTGCAGGGTTCTTCGTGTCGGCCTCCTCTGCACATTCTGTGAAATGTGGCCATTTGCATTCTGTCCTGATGAAAAGCTCGTGTCCAGGAATAGTTGCATACGCTGTCATCACCACATCTCCATAAATAGTTGATCTGTAAAATCCCTAGGACAAAGATGCAAAATCTCATCTACTTATGACAGAACCTGGCACTAAATGTTCTAAAAAACGTCATTTAAATTGCAGATTGCTGCACTTTTCTTCCTTTAGTTTAAAGTGCACTACTTAATAAACTCTAAATTTCAAAATTCATGAAGGTCCTCACCAAATCCAAGTTCCTGATTGGTTCTGCTGTTTGAACTTTCAGCAAACGCTCAGTGAAAACCTGGTTTGTATGTAGATCCCCAGAATGGACTTAAAAACTAGTGACGTGTGAAAGCGAGGGTTTTAACGCAGAAGCCCGAAACGCAGGTTCACGGCCATTTACATACTTTTTATTGGTTTAACATAAGTTGCTGTCTAGCTGGAATGTAGATTAACAGTAGATTTCATTAGTAATATCAAGATTGCTTCACAAATCCAAACTTTTTGTTTTATCTTTGTCAAAAGAAGGAAACAAATTAATCAAATAACGCTTTTTAGGTTTTTCTTTATCTATTTAAAATAGTTTTTTTTGTTGAATTTTTATTTTTGTTGTTAAATTAGAACATCAACAATGAATTTGATTAAATACAAAATATTAACAAACATGAATCAAATTTTAAGGTGAAACACATTTAGTAAATAAGAAGCCCTGAAAGTAAAACCAAATTCAAAGTATGGCTGTAAAAACAGGAAATGTTATATTTCAGCATCAAGTGTTCATCCTGTCTAAGCTTTCAGTAAATTGTTTATGCCGCCTTTGTGTAACATATGATTCTTTGTGTAAAACATTAATTTTTTTTCAATTTGTGATAGATATGTTTAGATAAAATAATCCTAAAAAGTTTTTTTCTGCATTGTTTTCCGTCCATTTATTTATTCATTTTTCTAAAAATGTCTTTAATTTGGTGTATTTGGTTTGGTACCATTTAGTTAGAAAAAAGTTCAAAATAGCAGGAACCAACAGAAAGGACAAAACATCTTAAAATAAACAAGAAAAAAAAAGACTACTTATACTGAACAAAAGTGCAACTAATCTTTAACCAACAGAAGAACCCAGAAGAAAACATAAAGGACACAGTCAATCTCTGGACGATAACAAAGTTGAACCCATGAAAAAAACAATGATATATTCCGATAACTGCCACAAAGTTGGACACGTTTCCTGTTTCATCAACACCAACTTAAGTCTCTTCCGTCACCTTCTGAGAAAGTGTCTTTTTTTTAAATTTTTATTATGCTTCCTGTTAAGACACAATCTCTCTTTGTCCCTCAAGTGTGCTTCTCCTCAAGCCTTCAGGAGAAGTGCCAAACATGTTGTTCTTTAAAATACCTTTCTCAAGTGAGGATTAATCGCATCTTCCATCAAGAATTTTCTCTGCACCTTTGCTGAGGTGGACACGGCTCCAAGACGTCAGAGAGAAAATCTTTGTCACAATTCCATATCCAAACTTCCAAACGTCCAGGCATCAAAGTTTGCTTTTAATCAAACAATGCTTTAATTAAATGTGGGGAAATAAGAGCTTAAAGCAATGTCTCCATTCTCATCAAATGGCCAACCTTCTGGTGAATAAGCACATTTATTGCTAGGAGCCACATGCTTATCAGAAAACCTGAGCAATTTACTATGTCAAATACTGAGGTAACAAGGCCCCCCCCCATCAATAATCTGGCCTAACGTGGGTCTTTGCTGTGCTTGCACACTCTCATTAAGCCTGTGTTTATCATACATGACAGTACATATGAGAAGAATGCTGTGAATGAGTCATTGTGGGTTTAGTCCAAGAGGACTAAAAAAAAAAAAAAGTGCTTCTAAAACTCCAGCAAACTTTTTTACGTTTTATTATTCTCTGAGAACATGAAGATGGAACCTGTTAAATGAACAGCCCCCCCACCCCACATTCACGGCTGCTGTGTATTAGCGTGATGCCATGTTGGTATTTAGAGTACACTCTTATTTGCTTTCATGGCCTTTTTGCTCTTTATCACCAGCTCTGCTGCTCGCTTGGAGACTTTTTATGTTAGTAATAAATCATGACATTACTCTGATACTCTCTGCATTGACATGTGCATTAGCAGTCTTCCTTTACCAGGAACCCCCACCCCCTTTTCATTCATGCTTTAACCTGTCAGAAAAGGCCTTACACTTGTAATTTTGGAATGACAGGACCGTTTTAAAGCATTTAAAGGAAAATGCCGAAATAACTGCAACCTTCACTGCAGTCTAGCCTTCATCTGAGTTCCCCATCATAAAGTTTGTCTCAATCCACCTGACATTTAAAGAACAGCACGGGGTGAAGCGATGCTCTGCTGTTGCCATTTGACAGTACGGCTGCAGCCGCAATGTTTGTTGACACACATTGAGCATTTGCACTGTCTGTCTATCTTTGCCCAGTCAAATTCTGTTTAAATCCAATAAAAACTACAATTCCCAGAGCCCCACCCCTTCACATGAAAGGCCCCACATGTTCTCTGTTGGTACCAAAGGGAATTTGGGGTTTCAAAAACTACACTGTAAAAGTAAATAACCAATATTTTTGGACCTATGTTGGCTGACGCCAGATAAAAGAAAGAAAAAAAAAGTGCCTCAGTGTTTATATTTTTGAAACAGTATGAATCAGTGTGATTTCTGCGTTTTATATATATATATATATATATATATATATATATATAAATGCACACTAGCATAAATCCTTTGAAATTAAAAAAAGGGGGAGAGTCATGTTATCTTACTAAGGAATTTAATTTTTTTTTTTAATTTCTTTGTCAAAATTTAAAATTACAGCATATTTTACCCTTTGGAACACTCAAATCCAAAAAGGCAGTATAGCTTTTTACAAACAAAAAACTAGAACAAAGTCTAAGCAGCAGTTCAAACTACATAACGTAATAAAATAGAGTAATAAGTAATAAAAATAAAACATACCAAGAAATTGTAGTAGCCACATTAACGTCAGCCACAAGAACTGGCAGACGGCTAGAACCAAATGATGCAGGTTTATTAGCTCAGCTAAAAGTCCATAAAGCTAAATCAGGGTCATGCAGGCAGGGATCAATAACAAGCATAAGATCATCAGAGGAGAGACAGGGTAATTCAGATTCAGGGCAGGCAGCAGGCGGCAGGCGGCAGGCGGCAGGCGGCAGGCGGCAGGCGGCAGGCGGCAGGCGGCAGGCGGCAGGCGGCAGGCGGCAGGCGGCAGGCGGCAGGCGGCAGGCGGCAGGCAATTAGAGTCAGATACAGGGTTGGGAGACAGAAGGTCAACTGCAACTCAGTAAGGAGGACAGCATGGCACAAACAATACTTTACACTGAGTGAGGCTCAGTTCAGTGCTTAAGTAGACTGTGATTGATTGATTGAATGAATGAAATTCAGGTGTGCGGCATCCAGGAAGTGTGCACTGGGATTGCTGGGAGCTGTAGTGTGGTTAGAATTCCCACCGGTGACCAGAAGGGGAGACGTCTGTTTTTTGTTTTCCTTTTTAATTTTTTTTTTCAACTTTTTGGTTAAACCCAATGACCTTCTTATGAGCTTTTTAAGTTAAATTTGACAATTTTTTTGTAAAAAAAAAAAAAAAAAAAAGAGATTAAAACAGAAAATAAAAGAACATACAAAAGATTGAAAAAGAAATTGACCAAGCAGTGCAAAATTTGATCCAGTGCTCTAAGGGGTTAAGATTAAACGGCACTGGTTGATTAAGATAAAAAAATGTTCAAAAGTCTTCCTTCCAATCTAAATCAGATTTTATTGTGAAAATGAAGTTTCCATCTCCCAACAGAGTTTAAGTGACGGTCTGAAAGTTGTTAGCTTCATCTTTTTCCATGAAGGTTTAAACTGCCATCCTTGTACTGTTTTCTTTTCTTCAGAGAAATGGTCGCTCCCCTGGAAATTCATAAAAACCATCATTCAGTCAAGATGAATCTGTAGATCTAAAGCGTTGCAGAAGTTAAAGTCACATACTTCTCTGTGTTTCTGCCCTCACACCACTCACTTCCACCTCTACATTTATTGCACCAACGACTGTCACATAACTCAAAGCGAAAAACTTCGATCCCAGCGCTCAAGTGTGAGAAAAGAGGCCATTAAGCCATTAATCTGTGATCTATAATGCAACAACACATGGATCATTTGATCGATACAGACAACAGCATCACAATCGTGCCCATCATTTGGAAAGCGGCCCTGTTTGCGGCTCCTCCCTGCCGCTTCTGTTTACTCGAAGAACCTGGAAGCAGAGACGATGGTTTGAACATGGTTGTGTACTTTATCACTGTTTGAGTCCAAAGAACATGTGCTCATGTGGATGTTTGCATGCACGCCTCAGAGTGTGATGGAGCTGTGTGACACGCAGCTGATGGATGACCGCAGGCGTGTTTGCTTCTGTCGTGAGCTGTAATGAAAAAGCACATTTTTATTTTCAGTGTGAACGTCAGGAGGCACAGGCTGTCTGCAAAATTAATGCGTGCAGTCAGGAGAGGCACATATATTACATGTACGGCATCAGTGTCACTGCAGGAGTGGGAGACTGACTTTGGAGATGATGAGGACTGGAAGACGGAGCTTGTCAATCTTTCAGGTTCTCTCTTCAAAACTAAGGTTCTGCAGATGGATTTCATTTTTGTCTTTTCCTTGCAAGAGTAGGATCCATTCTGTAAGTAGGTCCTTGTAGGATTTTAGTCTAGATCTG
Organism: Oryzias latipes; assembly: GCF_053564925.1. Lineage (NCBI taxonomy): Eukaryota > Metazoa > Chordata > Actinopteri > Beloniformes > Adrianichthyidae > Oryzias > Oryzias latipes. Next base: position 26,552,347 of record NC_136258.1, read on the forward strand.
GTTGTCCGCAGAGAGGTCTTGAAAGCTTTTTCTTCTTGAAGTTGAATTGTGGATCATGAAAAAGATCATGGCCTCTTTTACAGCTGAGATTCTAAAATACCTGAACCCCAAATAAGCACCATCTCCATACACAGCTCATATACTAGAACTTTTAAGCTGTGTTTTAAAAAATGATTCCAACTTTTTCACAGAAAAATGGGCTGCGTTTGTGATTTAGGACCAGTTTCTGTTAAATGACTTAAACGAATCTCCATTCCAAGAGTTTGTTGTCCAGATTCGATGAATGATGAAGATGAATTATATTTACCAAACTCAAGCCATTTTCATCATTAGTCCTTTTATTTAGGATGCATTTAGAGGACAAATGAGCTTTTTAAAAATGGTACAGCATCACTTCTTTGTGAAGTTAAAGTTTGTTGCACTGTTGTCACACACAACAGAATCTGGAAAAATGCAGCAGACAGCTGCACTCGTCAAATATGTTGGTGGTTTAACCCTCAACCCTAATGCTAAGTCACATGTCTTTGTTTAGCATAATTATTAAAAAATATAAATTATACAAAATAAGACCCTTTATCTTATTTTCATTGTAAATTTAGTAGTTTAACATTTAAACTTAAGTCAGAATGCTTGAAAACCCACAATGATCATCTGTTGTTCTATTTTTTAAGCATTCCCAATGGTCTTTGATTTATGATTATGCCATCAAAATGTGCCGTCAAAATCAAAAAAACTTCTCCTTTTCGAGGACATAGTTTCTGCAGCGTGGCAGGAGTTCATCAGAAAATCACTTCTGAGTTGTGGATGATACCGTTGGTGCAGAGAAACCCTGCCGCCCCTCCCATCACCGAGAGCTCTCTGTTTACAACCTCTCTCACAAGCTTAGAGCCCCCCACAACCCCTACCTAACATTATTGGTGAAATAAAATTGTGGAGCAATATTGGAGCTGTATGAGCCTGCCAACAGCTCAGACGAAGAAAATAAAGGCGTGGATTCATCAGAATTTAGTGGAGCGGGAAGCTTAGGGCCCCCCCAACATATTTTCTACAAAGCAAATTCAATCTTTTTCAAACAGGATTTTTTATCCTGATTTACTTCTGGTTTACAACCATATGAAAAAAGAAATCCTCAGAAATGCAATTTTAAGCCTAATTTTTCTTTTTATATCACCTCCATCATCAGAAAAATGCCACAAAAACATGTTAAAAACACAAAAAACACAATTTTCATTAGAGCGGTTCTTAAAAGAAGGCATGAAAAGTAAAGTGATAATGAACAGATGTGCTTTAACGGTTTTTGGAGAAGCTGGCCAGAATGTAAATCCCAGAATGCAACTGTAAAAAGAGATGCATCTTCTATACTGGCTCTTGTTTTTGTTTGCCTTAATAAAAATGCAAGGGAAGTCAGCAAATGATCACATTTGCTTCATGATTGCCAGGAGATTCACTGTGAACAGACTGTAAGAAATGAGGAGACAGTGCTGAAATGAAGAAAAGTGTGTCTAAGAGGACAGTCTCTGAATAATATAAGTGATTGGAGTTCATCTCAAGCTTGTTTCCATTTCCTGTGTGGATAAATATTGTCTGAGTTAAGGCTTTTGTATTTTTAACGTATCCCCTTTAGCTAATCATTACTGCAACCTGTGGGGTTAATGGGGGTTGTGCAGCATTTCTGTAGTAATTTATCATCATCTGGATAGTCGGTTATAATGCTAATACAGGTTCCTAATCAAACTAAGTCTACATTCCTGCTGCCTTTGTGGAAGTTTTAATTGAAGAAACTTTCCTGTCCTTGCGTCTGAGCAACAGCCAGGTGGAATCATGGGAAGGGCTCAGCAACAGGTGAAATTACACCCATTTAAAGATGGGGAATAAAGACAATAGGAGAGCTTTTGTAGCAACAGCTACGATATCTGGAATAATCATATAGCATCGGAGGTGAATCTCTGTTATCTGAACATCTGTTGCTTGAAGAAGAAGAATTAGGATCTGATAAAACATCAGTATGAAACATTTTTGCTGAACAAGCGTAGTCCTATTGCGCACCATCAGTTCCTTTCATTAACATGTTTCTGAAGCTGCATTCCACTTTCTTTCACTAATTCAGCATATTCCAGTTTTAATATCCCAGATCTCCCCAGGACTGTGACAGCAGCTGTCATCTCCACATCTACATGTTCAATAAATCTGTTTACTCCTGGGTTTCCCCCTTTTTGAGATGTCCGTCCATTCGTCCTGACAGGAAAATCCTTTATTTAATTTTTTTTGAGCTGTCATTTTCCAACTTGATTGGATTTGGGGAACCTCCCTTTACTTTCACAGCTTAAGCGGCAAAATGTAGTTCTCTATATTTGACGCATCCTCATGAAGGAGCGGTTTAGTATTTTATTCTCTGAAGACTAAAAACAAAAGATTTAAGAGTTTCATCGAGATAACTTTAAACCTTTGAGTTATGTGACAGTCGTTGGTGCAACTTTAAAAAATGGAAGTTATGTCAAATGGCCAGAGACCGGAAGACACTGTTGCTCAGAACTGTGCTGGTTTTAACCTTGGCTCTGACAGAAACTAGACCACAATGAAGATGACAGAGTTGAAAGACCAACTCCAAGGTAAATTGTGTTTTTGGTGTTTTTAACATGTTCTTGTGGAATTTTTTTTATAATGAAGAATAACATGTATAAATAAATACATTGCATTTCTGAGGATTTCTTTATTCAAATTGTTGTGAATGAGGAGCAGACAAAAAAATGCCGTTGGCCACAAGCTCCCTGCTCTGCTCCATTCTGATGCATCCACTTGTAGACGACCAGATCCATGGACGTCTCTGTTTCCCTCATCTGAATTGGTATCTGACTCAGAACTGCACGGCTATTTTCCGCCATTTTTGTTGAACCACTAATGCTAGGGTTGGGCTGTAAGCTAGGGGGAGAGAGTGTAAACAGATAGCTCAGTTATGGGTGGTGGGAAAGGGGGCGGGGTTGCTCACACCCACAACTCAGAGGCAGATTTCTAATGAACTCCTGTCACTCTGCAAAAACTATGTCCTAATAAAAAAGCGTTTTTTTATTTTTTTATTTTGGCTAAAAACAACACATAACGATAAGCCAGGGAACACTTTTAAAAGAGATCAAAAGAGAGTTAGAGTGGGGCTTCATGATCGAAAGATCGTCCTAACAGCTCCTAAAACATTCATCTTTTTTATGTACATCATCACCTTTAGTTTTGCTGCTAGTCTGGAATCTTGTCAGGATTTAAAAAATATAGGGTTTGTAGTTAAATGAATAAACAGAACTTTACTTTATCTATAGCTTTATGAAAACAACAGGGAACAATAAAAACAACAGCTAACACTGTTATTTTTTGTGATTCTATTGTGCCATTTATCTTCTTTAAAGCATCTTAGATTACTTTGTGCATGAATTGTGAAGCACAAACAGACCTGCATGACCTGCTGTGCTACAGTTCTGAGCTTCGCTTAAATCCCTTCTGATTCTGGAGGTTTTTGTCTAAAAGCAGACTCATGCTGTTGAAGAAGAGAGCCAGCCCTCTACATAACTTTAAAGGCTCCAAACTCCTCCCCTCCCACAGAGGGACTGCATCGGCGGGGGGGGGGGGGGGGGGGCGCTACAGGCTGTCAGATGTTTTTTTTTTTATATTCTGCCCTTGTGAAGAACAATGTTTTTAAAGTTTCCAGAAATGAAAGGGATGCACCATGCCATGTTTCGGCATGCACAGCCTTGAAGAGGAGGAGGGTGGATGATACGATGCAGTAAAGTTTCTGATGGGAAGCCTCAAACTTAATCACATACTAACACCTACCTTCAGTGGGATTCCCGTCAGGTTCCTTCGATCATATGGTTGCAGCTCAAACACCGGACAGAGTCGGAGCTTCAGTTTAGGATGGAGTTTCCTCTCGAGAAAGGCAAAAGCTGCTGCTGCTTTCATCTATAATTCACCTGCACAACCTGAGGCGCGGACCCCTGAGCTCCAGTTTGATGTTTTCAAATGTTACTGTGAGATCTTCACGACCCAAACAAAGAAAAGTCAGAACCTTGTGTCAGAAGGAAAACTCATACGTTTTAAAGCACGTTAGTTTGGTTTATTCTGGAAAGAAACGAGAAATCTCCCTAAAATGCCAAATAAAAATCCTGAGTTCTGAACTTGGCTCAAAAATATCTTTTGAGGTAGAATTTATCTCATGTTACGTGCTTTATCCATAATCTGATGTTCACCGCAGTAAAATTCTGAAAGAAATTAGGGTGAGTGAATGATAGCCAATATCTCAGTGGTACAGTCAGACTTTTATTTTTTATTTTTATTTTGGGAAACGGCTGGGTTTGTGGACGCATTCTGTCAAACAAGTGATGAAAAAACCACCCAAAATGTGCTTTTAGACAAAAATCTGAGATGATGGATGCTCAGCCACAAAGCAATGATTTTCTTCAGAACTGAATAGCAGGGAGATTTCAGTCCACTTTAGAGTCCATCAGGTTTCAAACTATTCTCACAACAAGAGTGTAGGCAGCTGTTTTCAACGTTTTCTCTATATTTCAGTGAAGTTCATACAGAGAGGTTGCTTGGAGTTTGATGGCAGATTCAGCAGGAAGGTTGTTGTTTTGCAAACTTCCAAAAACTAAAGTACTAAGAGGGAAAAGTAGACGAATGTCATAAATGGGAGAATTTTCATTGTGTGGGGGGGCTGATGTTTGCAGGACGTTGAGGTTATAAAGGTCATTGGAAAGCTCGCCATTTTTCTGCACAACCTTTATCGTCTGATGCATCCTTTTGAATATTATCTGTTCTGTTTTGTTTATTCCAATGTTTTTGCAGCACATTTTTCTTTCTTCTCCATTATTCTCCCAATCGCTCTGAGGTTCTTGTCATCCTGTGAATGTTTCCACCATGGGCACAGTTTCAGCACGGTGTCAAAACAGTCTCTGATCAACATGAGTCACTCACAGGAATATTATTTCTAAAACCGTTTAACTAAACCCTCAAAAAACAAATCAATTTCTTTTTTGAATGAATTTAGTCTTACTTCCAGAAACAGTGGGTCATTTCTGTTGAAGAAGAGGTCCGTCCCTGTTCAGAAAAAAACATTTTGGTCGTCTTGTGTTTACGCTGAGAGAGAACTGTTTGTTCCGTTGGTTGTAAAATGATGAGATGGAGATCAAGCCCTCACTTTTTGTTTCTGAAAAAGCTGGAACTGTTGCAGTTTCGGGAGTGTCTGCAATGCAGAAGAGAGTGAATTAAATATTTTTTTACCAATCAACGTACTGCGAAAATGAATAAAATGTCAGCTTCTTTTGCAGTTAAAGGATAAAAAACTTTTCAAATGCACTTAAAACATAGCTTAACATGGATTTATTATTGAAAACGTAGTCCTAAATTTTGGGAATGCAGTTTATGTAGAATATTTGAGTGTTCAGCCTGCTGGGTCAGGATTGGAGTTTGACAGATATGAAACATCTCCATTTTTCACAATTTTTGTGGTGAAAAGTTGACCGAAACCCCCGAAAAATCTGAGCTGGAGGAGTGTTCAAAGATCAGCACAAAGAATCTGAGGGGCATTCAAGGACCGTCGAACAGCCAGAATAATATTTTATAATGATCTCCAGTTGCTTTCCTTCTCAGCAGGAAATGTGACTGAGGAATGAGAAGTATTCTGGCAGACAGCCGGACAAACCAGTCAGCACAGACACGCCGACTGGTTTTCTGCCTGCTGGAGCGTTTTTATGCTTCAGGTCATAAAGTTCGTAAGGTTTTGGGTTCAGACCTGTAAGCTGGGTCAGCCATCAGCATCAGTCAACAACTTTTAGGTGATTGTCAGGGTTAACCAAGAGTTTCACTTGACTGGAGCTTCTCTGAAGGATTTTGCTGGTTTTTAGTGAGGGTCCTTGGGCAAGACCCTTAACGCTACTGCCTACCTCACAACATGACAAACAATGAACCACATGTCATGCCGGCACAGACGTCGCCCGGCCAAATAAGGTCTGCTGGGGGACCAGAGCACCCTGATGGAAAGTGGGCTACTGGAACAAGATGAAAATGGACTAGATGTGAGAACAAGGTTCTGTTAGAATGATACTACTCATGTAATCCCACCCAGAGGGGTTACATGCAGAGAATGTGGGATGAATTGATGCTTCGAAACCCACAATCAATGCTAACTGCTAAACAACTGGTAGCCCAGTGCTCTAACATCCACAAACGGCAACTCCTATCACAACTTGAGATTGAAGCGATTCAATACAATACCACGGGAGAGCCAGAACAGCAGGTCAGAGAGGACGCTATACCACACTCCCACTCTGAGCTTTGGTACACAGCCCCAACAACTACAGATATGCTGAGCGAGGCAGCAACTGACCTAAAAGACAAGATCATGTCTAGAATGACCACTAGGCAACCAGCTACAACGGTTAGGTGGTGTACCGCCTGAAAGTCTACTGGAAACTGTGAATGAAGCATTGAGGGCAATTCCTACCACAGCCATCACAGAAACCAATGAACTGGTTTACACTTTAGCAGCAGTGATCCTTGAGATGCTTGGCTATAAGAGCAACCATGGAAGAAAATTTAATTAGAGAAAAAGGAAAACCTTTTTTCACCTCTGAATGTAACATCCAAAATTTGAGTTTGCGTGCTTCATGCTTTATTTTGCTTCCGGTCCTGCAAAGATACCGAAACGAAGGCTTCAAATGAGTAATTGTATCCCGTGACAAAGTATCTACAGAACAAATACAACTGTGAACAAATCAAATTTTAGAACAAATGTAATTTCCTGGGGTTGCACAGTGGCGCAGTGGTTAGTGCTCTTGCCTCACAGCAAGAAGGCCCTGCAACAGAACATCAATGGGGGGCCTTTCTGTGTGGAGTTTGCATGTTCTCCCTATGCATGAGAGGGTTCTCTCCGGGGTCTCCGGCTGCCTCCCACTGTCCAAAAACATGCTTCATAGGTCAATTGGACACTCTAAATTGTCCCTAGGGGTGAGAGTGAATGGGTGTGTGATTGTGGCTCTGCGACAGACGTGCAAACAGTCCAGGGTGTCCCCTGCCTTCGCCCACAAGTGGCTGGGCAGCCCCATGACCCAGAAATCAAATCAAATCAAATCAAATCAAATTTATTTATAAATATATATTTATATATTTATATTTATATATTTATTCTCATGCATTTTGTGCAGATCGAAGCGCTTTAATATTAAAAATAGAAAACACACAATATTACAGTAAAAACCTAACCCACCCTTCACCCTTCCCACTCCCCTCAATTAAAACACATGACCCATGGCTCCCACGTACAAAGAATAATGGCTATGTAACTTTAAATAAATAAATAAGCAAACAAACAAAGGGGGAGAAGGGGGAGAAAGGGACACAACGGTAGAAAATGAATAAATTTGGTTTCCCCTGTGAAGAAGGAGAAATTATTTTAAATCCAAATGCAAAAATCGACATATTCTGTCGGGACAATTATAGTCCATCTATAGTAAGAGAGTGAATTATCCTGTGTGGTACAATCTTAGTGTATAATTAGTTTGTGCTGCTGCTTCTGCACCATGTGTTCTGCTAGAGATTTGCATTAAAAGCAAAGTGGAACTGAATCCCTCAACCAACGCCACACCATAATCCACTTTGAAACTTTCCACCAGAGCAGCGTGCACATGCTTTTAGTCTGATGTGTTTTTGGGAAATTCTCGGTGCAGTGAATCTGAAAGTACAAACAAACATCTCAGCAGGAGAGTGCTGAGGATCCTGTGCGTTCCTGCTTTTAAATGTTGGCAGCGAAACTGCGTGTTTCATCTCCAGGATAAAAAGCCGAGCAGCAACATGAACATGATCAACATGCCAAAATAAATAACCGCAGCTCACAAGCCTGCAGGGTACAGCAGCGGAAGACGGCGGTTCCTTTCACCAAAGGAGCTTTTCCTGATCTCAACCCTCCATCCTGGGTGGAGTACAGTATCACTGCCCGGCGCTGGGCTCCCGTCCAGTTCAAATACAGATGTCAGCCGCAGAGAGTGATTGCTCTGCTGCACACCAACTCTTTTCCAAGGCTAACAAGAAAATCAAAGCCAGGAAAGGTGCCACAAAAAACGTAGGAACCCCGTCGGCTCCACAGACTTCTGTCATTATTTTCTTTTTCTAACTGATTGTGTCCCAAAAACAGAAGCAAATGCGATATATTCAAAATTCACACTGAAATTTCTGTCATCCCTGCAGCTGTTCCACTGTCATGCGTAGATAATGACACCAGCAGTGATTCATGATGCTTAAGAGCACCTGATCGAGATTTATAGGTCAAGTGTGCATAAATTCTTTGTTGTAATCCATCACACGGACAAAAGACAAGCGGCAATAAAACTCAAACCTCCAACACAGAAGGGGGAGATTTATCCGCTCCTTTCAGGTTTACTTAAACTGAAGCTGGAATTGTCTGGAGCTGCAGGGTTAATCCAAGGGAAACTTTTACAAGCTGCAGAGTGAAGCAGTAAACACGCGATCAATAACCGTAAGACGAACACCTTCCTGATCACGTAAATGTCAGCGGCAGGAAAATTAAAGTCCTGCCTTGAACGTGAGGTCATGAGGAATAAACCCAATTCCTGAGACGGCAGCGCCAGCCTGGAGGCCGTCATCTGTTGTTCCCAATGAATCGCATGTCTTAACTAGCAGTAGTTAGCAACCTTTCAGAAACGTGTCAACCTCTAATTTCTCAAAAATGGTTCTTAAATTTGTATCCTAATTTATGCCGCCTATTTAAACATTGCATTTTATAAGGATGGAAAGTTTTTCCAAAATATTTGCAGCAAATATACGGCCACTTGGCTCCCTGACTACAAATCTGCTTCCTCAACTGAGGTTTCACAACATAAACCTTCTGTTTCAGCCTTTTTACAAGGAGAAAAAGTTATTCAAATTAACTAATTAACAGTCCAGAGTGGACTTTTTTTTTTAGCTCAAAAGTCTTTACAGATCACTCCAGACAGAAAAAAACAAACGGATAGGAACTCAAAAATTCTGCGTCATTCTTAAACCGAAGTTCACGTTCGAGTGCCAAAGGTAGCCCAAATATCCTGAACTCTGCTTTGACAAAGTCCAGAAAATGGAAAGACTGGATCATAAAAGGAACAAAATCAAGGATCAATCACCTTCATCACTACTAGACTGACAAAGTTTAATCACTCACCATATTATTTTTGACTTAACTTAGAAAGAACCCTTGACTGTATATGAGAACTGGACTGAGTGACCCCTCCCCCCTGGCACTTCAAACAGGAAGTCCCTGCTGGTTTCAAGAAGCCAAATAAGCTGATAAATAAACAGCTATTACTCAGAAATTTATTTTTTTAAAATAACCATTCTAGCTCCATTATAACATGTTCTTGCTAATCTTTATTTTTTGTCATGATATTTTCTCTGTAGTACAAATTATTCAAATTATAAACTGGCCACTCGGATGCCCCAATAAAAGTAGGTGGTCCCTGCCGCTCCCGAGGTCCAACATTCGAAACATTTGATTGAGAAAATTTTTGTAGCTTCCAAGTGGTAAGGGTGTGGACTTACAAAAAGCTCACTCTTGATTGAGGAGAGTAGTGACCATAGACACTATGACTCAGACTGACATGGACCAATCACTGCTTGCTGACATTGTTTGGCTCCAACATAGCGCCGTCCATATCACAAAAAATGATGACTGACTAACAGGAAGTAAACCATTTTTTGTGACTCGGCAGTTGGGTCCAAATACCGTCAATGAAAAGAACATGTATCATGAAACTCGTAGAAATACAACATGATAAGTCTTAACCTGTGGGATTTGGTTACCCCAAGTTGATAATTTATGAGTCCTGCTTCTTAAACAAATGTTTTGAAAAATAAGTCACATTGCCTCCAGTAAATCCCAAATGGACTTCCCTTTGTCGAACATCTGTCGGAAGAAGAACCAGTACATCAGAAAACGTGACATTTATAAAAATGCTCTAGATGGAGCATGTATCCATGACAATGCTGGGGACAAAACAGAAAACCAGAAAGAGCTTGAATTGTCAGCTGTCACTCCTCTGACTGATCATAAGTTTATCAGTTGAATTGATGTGACATCATCTTGAGATCGCGTATGAACACAGTAGAAGCATTAACTTGTAAGCTATGTGGCTGAATTTTAAATCCTAGTGCTCTGAGCAGAGAAAATGGGATTACTGTATGTTACCTCAGTAAAGCAGCATAGTTCCCAAACCCAAAGGAGAAATGTGGGCAGAAGATCCCAACTTTATCCACTTATACAGTTCAGTCTAGATAAAATGATGCTGTTTTTACAATTTTGTCCTTACAGTTTAGAACCAGCGCCACCCGCCTCCACAAAAAAACCTCCTGGAGAGGAGAAAAACACGCCAACAACTGATGAAATGGAACCCCTCACCTTTCAAAGAACCTGACAGACGTGAGAAATGGGTCAGTCCTGATGGGAGACATTTTAATGCAGCAAAATGAATCATCTTAACGTGTTTTTGATTAACAGCCAAGATCAACAGTCAGCACAGCAGCTGGTGAAGGGGAAGAATGTTAACAAAAGTGGCAGCTGAGAGCCATGTTGGAGGAAGAGGAGGGAACAGTGTGATGAAAAAAATAAGGTTTGATTTGGTCTAGAATAGGCATGCAGCCATTTTTTTCATGAACTTCATCCAGTTTCTGTAAAATTATCTTCTCTTTGCTGGCTTTGTGTTAATAAAGGAACTGTTTGCGTAAAATTGTAATTTTCCCCCACGTAATCACAAGCTGTTGTGTGTCATTTGTCAAATTGTCTGTTCCATTTTGTTCATTTTTGATGAGTGTCCAACCAACATCTGCTTTTTTTGTCAAACATCTGTTTTCCTTCCTGCACGTCACAAACAAAACTGAAAAACATTACTTTTTTCAGTTTGTTTTAGAACTGATCAGCAAAACTTTTCTCAGAGGCATAACAAATAACTGTGAGGGAATATCAAATATGTGAAGCATTTTGACTTGTAAAAATATTCGACTTCTTCTATCAAGATCCCAGAATGAATGTAGGACAGCTGAAAGAGTCCAAAAAAAGAAGAATGGCTTCATGAAGATTTGACAATTCAAATGACTCCCAACACCTAGTCTACCTGGTTTCCATGGTGAAGTGGCCTGACCCTTTCTGTCTGGCTGAACAAAAGGCTGTGACCTCTTGTCTCTTTCTGACTCGAAAAGTGACATTTCATGTGGGCTCTCGGCTCAGAAATCAGATTTGACACGAAGACAGAGTGCTAAATGTTTAAAGACCCACTCCGATAAAAATTATATTCTTGATGTTGTCAACATGTTCTTGGAGCAATTTAGGCTGATAAAGGACACATATGAAGAAAATTAAGATTAAATCTGTATTTCTAAGTATTTGTAAGTATTATTTTGAATCAGGAGCAGACAAAAACATGCAGTCTGAAAAAGCTTGTAGAGGTTATACGTACAAACTACAGTTGGCGGGCCAAAGTCTCCCTGCTCCTCACCATTTTGATCCATCGATTTGCAGACGAAGACATCCATTAATGTCTTTGTGTTCTTGACTGAGCTGGCATCTGAATAATCAATATCTGGCAACTCAAATATTGCTCGCCATTTTTGTTGCACTGCTAATCTTAGCTTTGGGTTTTGAGACACTGTAAGATAACAGTAGAGAGTGTAAACAAAGGGTTGATGGAAACTTCGGGCAGGCTTACTTCTATACCAATAGTCCCGCGCACAATTTAGAGTGGAATTTTTAATGAACTACTGCCGCTCTGCAGACATTATGTCCTAGAAAACAGTACAGTTCTTTTTTATTTTGCCCCAAAACGGCATAATAATAATTAAAAGATCACTGGGAGATCTTTTAAAATAGATCAAGAAATTTTTGAAGTGTGAATTTATTTATTGATTAAAAGTTTCTAGAGATCCATTAAAGTTGAGTCATGGTAACTGGACTTAAAATCCAGATGCCATGACTCATCTTCAAGGCAATGTCACTTACGACAGCCTTCACCAAATTAGCAGTCCAGAACGGTCTCTTTGTTTTATGCAATAACATATGTTCCAGTTTTTTAATGAATCTATTTGAGGGATGGGCAATTCCAGGCCCCAAGGACTGGCGTGTCTGCATGCTTTTCAGATATTCAAGTCCTACTCATTTGGGCTTGGATGTCTAATTACCGGGTTCAGGTGTGTCCAGCCAATTAGAACATGCCAGAGCAGAATATGTTAGAAAACATGCAGGCCCTCGAGGCCTGGAGTTGCCCATCCCTGGTCCATTAGCTGCCCTTTTGACCACTAACAGATCACCAAGAAGGTCATTCTTAGTGATGGAGGTTTACCTAAGGGCACATTGCTCTCCACTGTCACCTCATGCTTTTGTAGGGAAATGTCCAATTGAACAAGTGGACTTCTTTACTCGTCTAACTCTAAAAGCCACTTTTATCTTAACCCTCTCCAGGTTTTTTTCAATTGTTGAAAGAAGTCCAACATATTAACAAGTCCTCTATTAAACTTTGACCAGAACTGCGTCCCCCTGTGCTCATTTGTTTGCACTCTTTTCAGAATTAATGTCATGTAAATGTTATCACTGCTGTGAAAAACAAAACGCATGTAAATTCCTCTTCCTGCAGACGCTCTAATGAACCAAGGGTGTCAGCCTCTGCGGCTCCATCGTTTATTCACCGGATGGTTTTTAATGCTGTTTGTTTTGATTGGCTCTTAATGCATTATTCACCCTCTTCACTAAGCTGATTGAGACCATTTGAATACACTGCCAAGGTTAGATCATTCATTAAGCGAGAGGCGCATAAATCAAAAGCCAAACTGGGCCTTTGTGACTCGACCTCCTCCGGTGAATTCACAATGATGAATGGATCTCCAGCTTACTGTCATCACACGCTATCTTGTTATGAATTAAGACTCGCTAAAGATGGAGCCGAGACGTTTAAACATTAAGCTGGAATTCAGTAAAACAAAAATAAATAAAAAAAATCACATTTCTTTGTGTTAAAAAGACTAAAGCATTCTCTTGCTGTGATATTTTTCTTTGTACGATTTTTATCCTCACATTTGCAGATTTATTAGTGATTCATAGCATTCTCTAATCAATCCTTCACAACAGCTGATACATTGTTTGTTAATAATCCTGACATCAGTGCTGGATGAAGGTTATTGTGTTAAAAACAATATTTTTTGTCTATCACAACTCCACAAACTTCATGCAGCATGTGGTGGAGGTTATGGAGAAGAGGTTGGGTAATAACAAGACAAGCTATGAAGAAATGTCAAGGAAAGAGATGAGAATTGACTGGAAGAACATGAGCTGAGTAGTCAATGGATCAAAGCAGTGAGGGAAACGATGAATGAAATGGAGGCGTGGAAACTGAAATGATGGATACCCGGGTCCAGTTCTCATATGCAGCCAATGGGAATACCACAACACCCATCCCTGCATGGGCTATGGAACAGCACAGTTGAATGTGGGACAGCTGAAACAGTTCAAAAGAAGTCCAAATGACTCCCTACACCTGGTCTACCTGGTTGCCATGGTGATGTGGCCTGACCCTTTCTGTCTGGCTAAACAAAATATTGTGACCGGTTGTCTCTTTCTGACACAAATAGTGACAAATGCATGTGAGCCCTCAGCTTAAAAATCAGATTTGAAACGAGAACAGAGTGCTAAATGTTTAAAGACCCACTCCGATAAAAATTGTGTTCTTGATGTTGTCAACATGTTCTTGCAGCAATTTCTGCTTTGGGTAACATGCAGTTTGAAAAAGCTTGTAGATGTTATGTGGAAACTACAGTTGTCGGGCCAAAGTCTCCCTGCTCCTCTCCATTCTGATGCATTGATTTGCAGACAAATAGATCCATTAATGTCTTTGTGTTCTTGACTGAGCTGGCAACTGGCTAAAAATGATGGAACAGTACGGTTGAGCTCCAAAGGCAGTGACCAACTCCATTACAGTATGTAATGTCAGCTGTACAACAACATGTGGTGAACCGTGACCTACTGCTACCTTGCAGGTGCGATACAAAGACAATTTAGACGTTTTTTTTTTAAAGCTCAAATAAAATACAAACATAGATAGTTACAGGTTGGTGACATTTCCAGGGGTTGACAGAAGGGGTTAACATTACAACTTACAGTAAGTACACCCAACTTCTCATGGTAAAATACTATTTTAGTGAGGTTGTTGTACTGTGAAAGCTTCTTAAAACAGAATAAGGAGCTTTACTATGATTGGCTGGTTCATGGAGGGTGGTGCTTTTAGCTGTGACATGTTCTAAAGTCACTGGGGAAGAGATGGATTGCGGAAGTGCATACTGAAATGTTACATTTAATTCCATCAGTTGTCTCTGTTTTTCATTTTCTATTTTAGCCACTATTTCAACAACATATCCTGTTAATTTTGCCAAATAATATTTGCATAGATTGTAGGAATTTGCCTCAACATTTTAGATTGTGCCAATGCCAAATCCTGCAGGGCCTGATTAGTGCAGAAGGCAAGGGGAATAAACACAGTCACATTAATAATGGAACCATTTATTAAAACCATAAATAATTGCAGTGGGGGAAAAAAGCGCTGAACAAAAATGACTACTCAAATTTCAACTCACGTTTCCTTCTTTTCCTTTGTTTTCACCTCTCTTGCTCTTCAGCCTGGTCAAAAGTCGGTACCATCAAGGCTTTTGGAAATAACAGGAACAGGATTGCTCTGATAACAGCTGGCTTCATTCACATGCAAGCAGCTGTGTGATTACAGGATGTTTGATTGCACAACAGCTGCCGGAAAGAAAAACTAATCACTTCTCAGAGTTGTTGTTTTCACCGCCATCACAGCTTTTCATCCACCGTTAAAAATCATATAACAAGAGCTCAGTGAAGGTCAGGTAAAGACATGTGTGACCCCAAAAGACCCAATCAGGGTTTCAATGAAGAGCCACATCCAGCTTTTTTCCCCCAAAAAATCTCAGTTTCTGGTCAGCCCCAACCGCCCCCCCCCCCCTTTCCTGTGGGAATGCAGAGCCTTTTTTTGATTTGTTTGTTTGTTTAGTAGAAGTGGATTTTTATAGATGAAAAAAAAGAAGGCTTTTATTTTTTTAAACAAAAAAAAGCAGTTGGAGATATTAAATTTTATGAACAACAGCTAAAAACATAATGACAAAAACATTTAAGGGTTAAATGAGCGTAAAACTAAACTGACAAAATATTGAACAAAACAATCAAGCAAACACAGTTCATTTTTGGCAATCACTAAGTAGCAGTTTAAGCAGCAGAAGGTACATTTAGAAAAAGGCAGGAAGATGTATCATTTGTTTTCCCTCCACATTAAGAGACAAATCTGGCAACCTAAATCTCTTAGCCTAAAACCTTCCAAAATGAATCAAGACTTTGAAATTATTACCAAAGGTTTTGTGTGTTTAAAGGGGAAAATATCTTAGCAGGAACATGAAAGGAACTCTGGAATTAACTGTAAATATGTCTTGGAAAAAAAAAAAAAAAAATATATATATATATATATATATATATATATATATATATATATATATATATATATATATATATATATATATATATATATATATATATATACCGCCTGAAAGTCTACTGGAAACTGTGAATGAAGCATTGAGGGCAATTCCTACCACAACCATCACAGAAACCAATGAACTGGTTTACACTTCAGCAGCAGTGATCCTTGAGATGCTTGGCTACAAGAGCAACCATGGAAGAAAACAGTACCCACCATGGAAGCAACAGTTAGAGGCCAAAATCAAGGCAACTCGGAAGGATGTGAGTAAGCTGACAGAGGCTCAAAGAGGTACAATGAGAAAGCAAGTACCTAAGAGATACAGCCAGATGCCCATACCTGAAGCACTGGAAACCAAACAAAGGCTCCTAGCCTTGAGCAGCCGCCTAAAGAGGTACACAAGAGACAATGAAGCCAGACGAATAAACAGGCTCTTCGCAACTGAACCTGCAAAAGTGTACGCTCAGTGGCAGGGTCAAAACAGCCGAGCAGACCCACCAAGGCTAGAAACTGAACAGTACTGGAAAAGTATATGGGAGAAAGAGACAGCACATAACAGCAATGCCCAGTGGCTGATCTCTCTGAGAAAAGAACATAGCAACCACCCTAAACAGAATCCAGTAACCACCACGGTGGCAGAAATCCAAGAAAGAGTCTCAGGTATGAAGAACTGGAGAGCACCAGGCCCTGACATGATACATGCCTACTGGCTAAATAAGCTTACTGCACTCCACGAGCGCCTGGCAGCACAAATGAACCAGCTGTTAAGAGATGGGACTCACCCCGAATGGCTAACAGAAGGGCGAACGTTCCTGATCCAGAAGGATCCCTCAAAGGGTGCAGTCCCATCCAACTACCGGCCAATAACCTGTCTCTCCACAACATGGAAGCTCATGTCAGGCATCATTGCAAGATAAATAGGCACATGGATCAATTCATGAGCAACACACAGAATGGCATTGGTAGAGACTCCAGAGGAGCCAAACACCAACTCCTGGTCGACAAAACAGTCGCTCAAGACTGCAGGTCACGACACACCAACCTGTGCACAGCCTGGATTGATTATAAGAAGGCCTATGACTCAATGCCACACACATGGATCACTGAATGCTTGGAGCTGTACAACATCAACAGGACTCTAAGAGCCTTCATAGAAAACTCAATGAAGCTGTGGAAAACCACCCTTGAAGCAAATGGGAAGCCACTTGCACAACTGTCCATCAAATATGGGATACAGTAAACCCTTGTTTTTCGCGGGGGGTCCGTTCCAAAAAGAACCCGTGATAGGCAAAATCCGTGAAGTAGAAACCTCTATTTTTTTTTTTACAATTATTATACAATTAAATCCTCTATTATACATTGAAAAGAAAGAACAAACCTTTTTACAGGCTCAAGCATTTGTTTCACAAATAAAAGTACTTTAAAAACTTTTTTTCAACAAATAACATGTGTACTGTACTGTCAAATAATAATTTTAATCATCAATGTGAAGAGAAGGCTTCAAATTGCGGAGATTAGCCCCGCCCACCGCGACCCGAGTTTTGGATTAAACGGGAGAAAATTTAAAATGATTATGAATAAAATACAAAGTACAGTCGGACAAATAGTGACTCAGGTGTATTTCACTGTTTTTCAGACTGTGCCGCTGCATCCTGACTCCGCTCTGCAGTGTTTTCTTCTTTTGAAGCCCTCGGTGCAGCTGTGTTTGTTCGGGAGAAGAACATAGTGATTGGCAGTTGTTGTAGCTCTTTTTTCTATGGGTTTTAGAGAAACTCGAAATTGCACGATGATTTGCACTTACGTGTTGGCAATTTGGCAAGCTGATTTACTTATGTGTACATATTAAACTGCAACGTTATTGACGCACAGGTAGAGAAGAAGCGGAGTGACTTTTTAGCCAATCAGAATACAGAACACAATGCACGATGCAAATCCGTGAAGTAGCGAAACCGTGAAAAGTAAACCGCGTTATAGCGAGGGATCACTGTATACCAAGGTGATGCTCTGTCCCCACTGCTGTTCTGCATAGGTCTGAACCCCCTTAGCCAAATAATCAACAAGACTGGCTATGGATACCGACTCAGAAATGGGGCCAACATCAGTCACCTCCTCTACATGGATGACATCAAGCTATGTGCTAAGAGCGAGCGTGACATTGACTCCCTGATCCACACTAACAGGATCTACAGTACTGATATTGGGATGTCATTCGGGCTCGAGAAATGCAGCCGGATGGTGACAAAGAGAGGCAAGGTAGTCCACACTGGAGGGGTCTCACTCCCAGAAGGAACAATAGCAGACAACGAGGACAGTTACAAGTACCTTGGAATTCCACAGGCAAATGGCAACCTGGAGCAGGCAACAAGGACAGCTGCAACAGCTAAATACCTCCAACGAGTAAGGCAAGTCCTTGTAGCCAGCTCAATGGCAAAAATAAGACCCGGGCAATAAACAGCTACGCACTGCCAGTTATCAGATACCCTGCAGGAATAATAAGATGGCCAAAGGAAGAGATACAGACCACGGATGTTAAAACACGAAAGATTCTCACCATGCATGGTGAGCGTAGAAGCCACTATCCAGGATGAAACATCCAAGATGCATGAGTACATCAAGCTCAAGGCCCCAATTGACAGTGTGCTCAGTGAATGTCTCAGGCAATGGAGAGCAGAGGATACAGTGCTGGAGGACAGATCCTCATGGGAGGACAAACCCCTGCATGGGATGTACCACCGGACCATAACTGAACTGGCTGATATCAAGAAGTCCTACCAATGGCTAGAAAGGGCTGGCCCACAGGACAGCACTGAAGCGCTCATCCTGGCAGCCCAAGAACAAGCCCTGAGCACCAGAGCAATAGAGGCTCAGATCTACCACACCAGACAAGACCCAAGGTATAGGCTGTGTAAAGAGGTGCCTGAAACAATCCAGCACATAACTCCAGGATGTAAGATGCTGGTAGGTAAAGCAGACATGGAGCGCCACAATCAAGTGGCTGGGATAATATACAGGAACATGTGTGCAGAATATGAACTGGAAACCCCAAGGTCAAAATGGGAAACACCTCAGAAGGTGGTAGAGAATGAGAGGGCAAAGATCCTGTGGGACTTCCAGATCCAGACTGATAGGATGGTAATGGCGAAGCAACCAGACATTGTAGTGGTGGATAAAGAACAGAGGAAAGCCGTTGTGGTGGATGTGGCAGTGCCAAGCGATGGGAACATCAGGAAGAAGGAACATGAGAAACTGGAGAAATACCAGGGACTCAGAGAAGAACTGGAGAAAGGATGGAAAGTGAAGGTGACAGTGGTGACTGTGGTAATTGCAGCACTGGGGGCAGTAACCCCCAAGCTGGAGGAGTGGCTACAACAGATACCTGGAAAGACCTCAGACCTCTCAGTCCAGAAAAGCGCAGTGCTGGGAACAGCTAAGATACTGCGCAGGACCCTCAAGCTCCCAGGCTTCTGGTAGAGGACCCGAGCTTGGAGGAGAAACCACCCGCGGAGGGTGAGAGGGGCATTTTTTTTTTTTTTTATAAATGTATACATACATACATACATACATACATACATACATACATACATACATACATACATACATACATACATACATACATACATACATGCATACATACATGCATACATACATACATACATACATACATACATACATACATACATACATACATACATACATACATACATACATACATACATACATACATACATACATATATATATATATATATATATATATATATATATATATATATATATATATATATATATATATATATATATATCCACAAACACATTTTTAATAGGCAGGGACTTGAAAGATGGGTCTGAGAGTGGTTGCTGGCTCAGGACCAGGGTCTGCTTGAATGTATTCAGACTGAAAATTTGTTCTGGATAATCAGGGGAAATAAACTCTGGTTCACGGTAAACGGACCAAATGTGTCCAGCCTGAGTACACCCTTAGTATGAATTATTTTGCTGAGTTAGATTCTGACGTTCCAACTCCAAAACTTTCAACCAACAGAAGCTACTTAGATTCAAAAAAAGGAAATGCATCAGAAATAAAAACACTTGGGATTTTCACTCATACATCTGCAACGTCAATAATTATGCGGTCCAAACGTTTTTTTATTTTACATTTTCTAGAAATTTGAAATCCTGGGATTCTATGACTGAAGCTAAATGAAAACACAGAAAGGAAATCGTTTCATGTCTGATCGTTTAATTAAAAATGTTCTTTTTGATCAAAGGAGGTTTTTATATCCACAGTTCCTCCACATGAAAATGAGTTTTCTACTCAGAGGCTCTTGCTAAACACAACTCACTAGAAGCTGTGTGTTTGTGGATAAGAGTGACCACGTGTTTCTGCTTGGACAACATAACCCTTCTTTGATAGCTCCTTCAGGACTGAAAAAGCCAGAATGATCTATGAAGTTTTTTTGAACTGCAGAACATGTAAAGTTTAGAAGTTACCTCTATTACCGAATTGACTGGAATGAGTTTTTCAGTTGAAAGATTTAGCTTTGGGTATATAGTTTACAAAGGATTTCATTCCACCTGTCGATTGACAAGAGAATGAAACGTGAAAAAGTGATCATCAGGAATGCTGGAAAAGCAGAGAAGCTAAAAAGAAATGTTGAGAAAAATGCTCTAAAGTGAACTTTTGTTCACATGAAACAACACAAGGACATTTATATTCTTGTTCTGTTTCAAAGTCAGAGCAGAACTTTGAATGACCTTTTTATCTGCATCATAGCGGAGAATCATTGATGTTTCTAGATTTGACTCTCCAACTGCATTCAACAGTAAAAAACTGTGGAGATGAAAACCTGCAGCTGTGCAGATGTGATTGTTTGTTCATCTACAATCAGATGAAACCTCCCTGAGCTGGGATGCCAGGAAGCTCTAGTCTTTGCTGTCAAGGGAGGAAGTATTTGATTCTGATGCTTCCATTTTTTAACCAGGTCTGTACAAACAGGAGTGTTATGATAGTTGCATTTTGGAAACAACATATTTGTGCACAGGATTGGTCACTACCTGCAGTTTGTCTGATTCCCAGCAGGAGTTCCTGAAAACATCTGTGTGAACAAACAGTGGTGAGTTACTCCCTCTACTCCTCTTGTAGTCTATGTTTCACCTGTCCCGCGGCTTTCCTTCTTTTGATAATTTCTACACTTGACACTGACATTCTCCTCACAGTGTGAACTAGCGTCTGGTTTTCTTGCAGCTGTCAACTTCTCACGCATCTGAACTGTGAGTGTCAACACCAATTCCACTCCTCCAGTAGATCACTGCTGCGCAAAGCAAAAAAAAAAAGAAAAAAAAGAAACAAGGAAAGATTGCTTCCTGTGCATACGTGTGAAAGATTTCAAGTCTTCTGCTGATGGAGTTGAAGTAAGTAGGTGAACTGAAAAAGAAAACCAGCTGCTGAGAATGCAAACAAGATCAGATAAAAAATGTAACTATCAATATCAGGAACTGGTGGCTAAGGAGCCCGATATACAGGAGCATCTCAGTCTGGTATGGGAACTGCTCAGTGGCTGACCGCAAGGCACTGCAGAGGGTGGTGAAAACTGCCCAGCGCATCACAAGGACACCACTTCCTGCTCTTGAGGACATCCAGAGGAAACGCTGTCTACGTCGAGCTCGCAGCATTCTCAAGGACTCCTCTCACCCTGACCACGGACTGTTTAACCTCCTCCCCTCCGGGAGGCGTTTCAGGAGCCTCCGGACAAGGACCACAAGATTCAGGAACAGCTTTTTCCCTAAAGCTGTCTCCTTGCTGAACTCTTCCCTCTGACACCCCTAAAACACCCCCCCACACCACCATAGACTCCTCCCCCCCCTCTTCAACACTCTGAATCATTTATTTATTCACAACAAGCAAAAACAGTAACTTGTTATTACTTGCACTACTGTCTGTTCATCCAGGAACACTGTATAATCCATCTGCACATTGTAATATTTTCTATGCACTTTACTGTCCATTGCAATACTGTAAATTATGTTCATAGTTCTGCCTATAGTGTTCATACCCTTTTACATAGCCCATCTGTATAGTATATTCATAGTACACCTATCTGTATATCGTGCTTATAGTATTAATATCTGTAAATTATGTCCATAATACTAACCTGTATAGTTATTGTATATACTATAGAACTTTATTCTGTACTTACTGCTTATTGCACTTCTGGTTAGATGCTAACTGCATTTCGTTGCCTTGTACCTACATGTGCAGTGACAATAAAGTTGAATCTAATCTAATCTAATCTAAAGGAGACTGGGGTTGTGGCACAATCTCAAAGGTTTATTAAACAACCGTAAGCATGACAAAAGCCATGAACGAAGGGGGAGCCAGAAAAGTGACAAAGAACTGAAAACCAGAAATACATAGACACAAGAGGGGAAATAACCCAAATCGAGACAGCTGTAGATGATTTACAGCCTAAACTTGGTGTGACTGACACAAGGACAAACCTGAAAACAGAACATGACAAAACACAAGGATCACTCGGATTAGCAGGAAAATGAATCCACTTATACAATTACCGGTACGAAGCCCATTGAGACAACTGTTGCTGTGAATTTGGGCGAAATAAAAAAAACTGAATTGATAAAAAACACAAAAGAGGCTCCTGAACAGCAGCATATTGACGGGAATTTGAGACTCAGTACAGCAGAATTCAAATGTTTGAAGAAAATCATTGAAGGGGAAGTAATGCAACTAATGTAAAAGATGGGAGGACGAAAGGAAGGGAAGGTGGTTTTATGAGATACAGAAGACATTGAGGAATAAGGGAAGGGAAAGTTGAAAGGTTAATGTACTCTCTTATGTATAAGAGCCTTCTAAAGAAGAAGAAAAAGAAAAATAAGAACAAAAAAGGACTTAACACAAATATCCAAACTAGAGTGCACAATCCTCACATATAGCAACACAACTATTTAGATGCCTGCACTAAGATTAGAATCTAAAACTTACGTGATTTGAAGACATTAAAAAATGGCTAAGACAGCCAGTAAATTCGGTGCAAATCTATATTTTCTTAGGTGAAATACCAAAACATTTTCTAAAGCGTATTCATAGCTTCTAATTAAAAATGGAATTCAGTTATAATCAAATCCTGCTCAAAGGTTACTTCAAATGCAAAAAAAGATTTCTAGACTATATTTACAGTTGAAAAATACAAGATAAGATAATTAAAAGGCAGATGAAGTTGAACCAAAGTGAACCCAAAGTGTGACGAATATGGATTTAAGAGCAGCAACTTCAAACACAATATTAAATGAATAAACTAAACAATAACACAAAATGTAGTTTTATCAGAAAAAAGCTTAGAAATGAAAACACGGCAATAAACAGGACCATAACAATATTAATAATAATAATAGGAAAAGGCCTACATTGTAGAATAAATCCAAGTAAACTTTAATTGCAATTTCAGCACACACTGATGATAACATTTGAAGTTTGATCTTAGCAGATCACACATGACAGCTCGTTATTTTACTCTCTTCAAAATAAGATTTAACTTTTGTGGCAGGTACCCATCTGTTGGCATTTACAATTACAGATTTAAAAGTTAAATAAGCATATTTTATTCTTCTGATAATTTATGTTTTAAAAAGAGCTTGTCAAAAAATGAGGAAAACCTGCTGGTGTAAAATAATGAGAGTTTTGAGTTTCTGTTTTAAAGTCACATAAATAACCATTTGTTGTTGTTGTTTTTTTTCTGAACAGTCAAAACCGGGAACTAGAAGTTGCCCTAAAGACTCTGTGGAGGGGGGAGATCCAAACATGTATTGATCGCTTCAGCGCTCGATAGCATTCAGCAACTCCTCAATCGTCTGAGGCGCTGAATAAATTAGAGGCAGGCAGCAGAAGAAGCTGCTGCATCAACATCATTATTGAGGAAAGAACTATGTTAACAACTCTGTCAGTGCCAGGCTGCTGACACTGGATTTTGTTTTTCATATCAAAACAGTCTACTCGGTTCCTATTTTTTTTTTTTTAACAGAACACGTGTAAATAACAGCTTCATTATGTGTGTGCGTGCTGAAAATCTGGCCCCTCAGGAGACGCCGCAATGCTGCTGCAAGTGTTGGTAAACAGCGAAGGAGCAGTCAGCAAGCTGAACCCCGTAATCATCCTTTTCCATTTGAATTCTGTTTGAAACAGAGGATTTGCTTTCATTCGGATTAGTTTGTAGTTTGGACAATTTCAGTAGAAATGTCAAAAAGTCGGTGGTGTACGTCATTGCTTTTGTACAGCACCCAGCCAGGTCCTTTCAGCGTAGACTTTGTATGTTCTCCTTATGCATGCATGGGTTTTGTCTGGCTTCCTCCCACAGTCCAAAAACACGCTTCATAGATTAATATAATGAAGCGTGTAATATTCATATAATTTATATGAATGTGTGGCCCTCTGACAGACTGGAAACCTGTTCCGAGTTTACCAGGCTGGGATAGGCTCCAGCAACCCCAAGACCCCAAATAGGATCGTGCCACTTTTCAGGTTCAGAAAATGGACGGATGAATAAAAGTCCCACTGGCTCGCAGCTATGCTAATGATGAACTACAAGCCATGAGAGAAGGACAAGCATCATAAATAAATTCTCCATAGGTTTTCAAGCAACAAGTCAATTATGCTTAAGATGTTAAATAGCTATACTAAAAATGACATTCTAAACATACTAGATTCAAGCCTAAACTGCAAAATTGGATGTTTACTGAATTCTAACTGAGAATTGTATTACTGGTTAAAAAATAAGCAAGTAAGTGGAAAACACTAAATGCTATGCTAACTGATTCAACTCATGGTGCTGAATATTCCAAAAGCCATGATTGCTAACTTTGAAAAGACAAGGTTAAGCCTATAAGACTGGAGAGAAACTCGGAACACCTAAATAAGACACGCTCTCTGATGAGAAGAAAAGCGGCTTTTTTATCTGCATATCAGCTAAAAGCTGCTTTTCTCTGCTTCATAATCTTCTAGAAATACGTTTATTGCTTAAAAAGATGAAGACTTAAGGTAGTTCAAAGAACGTCAACACTGGAGCTAAAACTCTAGTGCTAAAGGGGGAAGTAGTTGTGCTAAAAGCAAAATTATAAAGATGCTATTAAATCCTAAAGTTCAAAATGTGTAAAGCACATGATTTTTTTACTAAATTCTTATAACCAGATCAGAGAATTGTATTCATGGTTTAAAACAAACCAAGCTAAGCAAAGTTACAAATGCTAAAGTTAGTGCTTATTTTCACAGGACGGCTGGCCCCTGCCATGTTCTTTCCTGGACCAACCTGGGGCCGGGTGTGTGGCTGCCTGGAGCGCGGGGTGGGTATCCCTTGGGGGGTTCCTGGCTGGGGTTGGGGCAGGGGGGTGCCCAGAACTCCTGGGTGGTAATGGGGTGCTCGTCTGGGGCTGTGGGCACTCTTTTTTCTGCGTGGTGGGTGCGTTGGGCCCTCCCTGCGTGGTGGTGGGGGGGCTGCACTCCTGGTTGAGCTGGAGCTGCACTCTCTGTCCCCCCATGCCTCCCTGCTCTCTGGCTCTGGGGGCCTCGTGGCGGTCCTGCTGACCCTGGCCTCGGTGGTGGATGAGATCACCCAGTGTTAGCTCACCTTTACACTAATATTTTGCATGACTGAATGAAATGTTTTACACTAATTGGTCTGAAGGCATAATTATGCGTTTGTGAACATTATTTGTGTTGTGTACATGTTGACATGTGGACATTTTAGGAGCCAACAGGTATGTTTATAATATTTGAGCGTGTGTGTAGACAGGCCCCGGCCATTCTATATTTGTATTACATCTGAACCTGACCGTAATGATCACCATCCAGCAACTTGTTGCTTTATGCTGCTTCATGGTTTTACCCCCCCCCCCCCCCTTATAATCACCCTTCTACCCCCCTCCCCTTCTTCCCTCCTTTCTTTTTCCGTCCAGTCCAACACAAAATATTTTGAAAAATGATTAAAATGAATAAAACATGGCCTCGATTACAAAAGGAGTTTATTCAGACATATACCTCTGGTTTGTCAGAAGATTCATAACCCCTGTTTTTAAAGTAAAATATGTCCCACACAATAGGCCTTCGGCTCTCATCTGTCTGCCCAGCTGTTTGAAAGGACAAGTTAACCCTTGTGTTATCCTAGGCACTTTAACATTGGTAGTTGGGTCATCTAGACCCACTAGACAGTGCGCTGAACCATTTTCTTCAATGATTTGTGATCTTCGCTGGTGTCCATGGATTTCATGAAATCTTTCCACCTTTGTCATGGTAGGGAGAACACGTCAATGGAAGGATGGAGTCATCTAAGATAGCATAAGGGTTACAAAAATGCTTAGTTTCACAGGGCTGGATGTTCTAACGTATCATCATTGCTAACTTTAACAAGAAAAGTTAAACAACTGACAAAAGCTAAAGAATTCCTACTTTTAATAGGAAGACGGAAATTTCAAACTAATGGTTATTATTAGACACGAAATAGGAAAAAAAACCCACAAACACAAGAAAACAAGGCTACAAATATAATGCATGACAGAAGGTAATCAAAAAAATAGATACTTGGAATTGGGGCAGGCTTACCCCACACCAACAATCCCGCTCACAATTCAGTGGGAAACGTCTAATAAACTCCTTTTGCTCTGCAAAAACTGTCCTAGTAAACTAGACTTTTTGTTTTATTTTAGCTAAAAAAAATAGCATCATCCTAATTAAAAAGACCATCTCCTTCTTCAATCAGCCTCTAAATGTAACAGATGTTTCCCTAATATGTAACATATTTTCCCACAGAGTGAGTCTGGAATCGTTATAAAACAGGTTAGAGCTTGTTTCTTTACATGTTTGTTCTGAAACGGTTTTAAACTAAAAAGTTGGTTTGAAATGCAAACTCGGACTTGTCATTAATTCTCTGTGTGTTGATGTAAGAGATGCAGTAGCCGGCTGTTAATGGCTGCTGCGCTTTAAGAGGCTTTTTGGGGCTGACAGAGGACCATTTGAGGGAAAAAAAAGAAAAGCTTTTAAAGAGATGACAAAAGCTTTCAAACCGAACTGAACATCACAAAGCGTTGCTGCTGCATCACAAGTGGCTTCTCGCACATTATCTCATTAGAGTGAGAAGCGCTGCTGTCCTTTGTGATCTTCATTGCCTTTCCAATGGAGGCGCTCCCGGACACAGTGATGTGATTGTCAGGGTTTGATGAAATGTTCCTCCCAGAGCTCTGCTGGATTTCTGAATGTGGCTGATGAAGCAAAACTTGCAATCGGAGATGATGACAAGCTCAGAAACTTACAAACTCTGAAGATGATGTGCAAATGTTCTGCCCATAAACGGGAAGAAGAAATTATTGGCTTTAAAAACTTGAGTGCCTGAGGCATTACAAGCTCTTAAAGGTAACCAGCTTGAATCTGAACTTAAAGACTTTTTGGTCTCGAGTTCTTTGTGGGTGGATAAAGTTTATTCATTTTGAAAGCAGGGCAGAAAGCAGAACGTCTAATAAAGATGTGATCAGAGGCTGAAAGCCTGTAAAAGAATAATGAAATCACTAAGCAAATGGAAGTAGACATGTCTCAATAGGTCAACAAAAGCTGGCATTTAAAGAAAATAATGGAGACCAGTCTGCATATTACTAAGGCAGATTTGGACAGTTTTATTTTTACCAAAGAAAAAACACTTTGTTTAACTTTTTGTGTCATTATTTTTTGTTCGCAAATGTAAACACCTTTCTTTACATCAGAGTTGAGGAGGAACCATTTTGGGTTAGTCAGGACAGTTATTTCTCAGAAAACTGAAGATTTAAAAAAAAAAAAAAATCAAGGTGTAGACCTTCAAATGACCGTACTCATGCAAACATAGTAATGGGTTAAATGGAACAGTGAGTGAGAACACTGTTGGCCATGCTGCAGAGGTAGAGCGGTCGACCTCTGATTGGAAAAGTGCAAGTTCGGTTCCCGCCACAACCGCCCATGTGCCATAGTGTCTTTGGGCAGGACACTGAACACCCACATAGCTCCTGGTGGTTCTAGGTTGGTGCTAGTGTGTGGTAGCGGGACTGTCATCAGTTTGTGTAAATGGACTGAAAATAGACTCACTGGCATTGTGTGCGTTATTCTTGATTGGTTTGTGTGCAATTCCTGATGTGCTCATTTTGTGTGTAACTTGCAATAGTGTATTTTTTATGTGAAATCTTTATCCACCTTTGTCAATTACACGTGAATGTAAGGAGGGGTCATAGGATAGCACAAGGGTTAAAACTAACCTTGAATTTAAAAGGACTCCTTTGTCTACATATCTTTAAATAGTATGCACCAATCGCCTAATAGACACACAGACAAAATCCCATTTATGCACAAACCAGAGTAACAACTACAGGAGGGGTTGTGAGACTCCTTTCACGTCCTCGGATTAGTGTGTATATTATGTGTTTACATGCTAATAGAATGCTGGGTCATCAGAATTTTCTTACCAGTCACCTTGAAATAAGACAGTCTATCTATATACCCAGGCTGTATCCCACCAAAGTGGGGTAGCCTAGACAGGGCACACATTCTTCATTCTTCCACATCCCTCCATCTCTTCCCCAAACCCTCCTCCTTCAGTGTGTGTGTGTCAGGTGGGGAGGGCTGGGGAGCATGAAGGACCCAGAATGCAGAGACGGGAGGCACACAGTTCCAGGGCAAGTGGTTTAATCACAAACAAAAAGCGCTGCAGAGCAGGATAACAAAACAAAACTCACTGTGGGCAAACCATGAACAAGGCAGACGGGAGTCAGGGACGAAGGGACGAAGAGACATTAAATACGTTAGAGACGTTAAGGACGTTAATGGACCAGCACAAGAGGAAGGCAGAGACGAGACTTAAATACAGACAGGGCAGACAAGACACAGGTGAACATGATCAGGACAGATTGGGACAAAGGAAGTAAAACTCAAAAACATGACAAAACAGGAAACCTTTCAAAATAAAACAGGAAACAGAACTCAACCATGACAGAACAAGACAGAAAGCAAAAACCAATGCAAAGAAACCCTAACCATGACAGTGTGTGTGTGACTTGTCTAAGGCCTGGTCTAAGCCACATCACACTGCACCAGGGTCAGCTGCACAGCCCAGTGTGGGCACCTCCACAGCAGGGCCTCAGCCAAGGCTGGTTTCCCCTTGCCGCTTCATACCAAGACCAGAACTCTACCACACCCATTCATTCATTCATACACAAACTCTTTCCACCCATCCCTGTCCTGAGCAGCCACTCTCCCCTGCACCACAGTCATCCCTCTTGCATTTATCCAGTGAATAATATACAATAAAAACTTTTTGACTTTCTTTTTGACTTTCTTAAACAGATATGATCCGATTATTTACATTTCCCAAAACTAAAAAAGCGATAGCAGGCAGCGCCTCGGCACACTCTTGGTGTCAGAAGGACCTGGTGCTGCCTGCTATCGCCATTACGATGCTATGACCAGCTCTGTGCTCAGAGCATAAAGCTCAGTGCTGGAGGCACTGCTGAGAGGGAATTGTAAGTTCCGGAAAATTAAAATAAAAAATCATAATCACTACACATGTTAGCGTGTTCACACAAAAACAGACATGTGTTAATAGACCTTGTGTACCTCGCAAAATTGTTTTCAAAACCAGTGAGCACAACCAGAATTAATTTCTTTACAAGGCCCTCCGGATTATAAAGCCCACTTTGAAAAAAATCAAAGCTTTTAAGTGAGCCTTCTATAGTGTCGAAAATGCATTATATGTCACTGTCAAACAAGCTGCTACCCGTTACCCAAGTTGAGATTCTACATTCTGTATGCTGCACTACAGCAGCACAGCATTTTCTAACAGACCTGCCAAATTGTAATTATAAAAGCCTTTTTTTTCTTAGAAAACAGCTTAAAATGCACTTCCTTTTATTTAAAATTGTTTAAATCAATGAAGGTTCCCACATCAGCCCAGCTTTAAAACGTGTACACACTTGGGTCACAATCCTGTTCTTTGCAAAACTCTTGCTGTGACGCAACAGCTTTTGTTTGGCCCAGTCTTTGTGAAATTTGGTACATGTGCCTTGTAAGTCATGCAAAAAAAAGAAGAAACAATGAAGAGAAAAATCTTTTAGGGGTCTAAACACTTTCCCAGCATAAAGCACTGCTTCCATTTTTTGAGAGCAAACACTTGAACACGATTTAAAAAAAAAACAAACTGTTACAACTCACAGAGAGCAGTCAGGGGCAGAAAACAATCAGGAAAAGCCTGACACAGGGTGAATATTTTCCATTAAGGCAGCTTCTTAAGGGAATAAAGCCAATAACAGGTAAGAGCGAGCGTGGGCTCTTCAAACGTGCCTGTGATGAATATCTGCCTTCACAAATAGAATTTGGAAAATTCCAGAAACAGCACAGTTTCCTGAAGAGAAGTCCTGAAGAAACTGCGTGGAGGTAAAACAAAGGAACACGCATGATGCTACATGTGGTAAAGGTTCTGAGATGGCTGTGTAAAGTCAACCTTTATGATGTCAGAGTTCTGAGTTCAGTCAGACTAAAGGACATCAGATGTCTTTAAACTGTCAGCTGTCAGACAACAGGGATGACTCCAGCACGGAATCAAAAGAGCCAGGTTAGGATTAACCCGCTGTTTGTTTTAGTCTGAGATGAAGCCGACCGAGTTGACCTGGTGTACCACCAGCACCACTTCCTGCCTGACTTCCTCTTGGCCAGAGTCTGAGGCTTTTATTAGCTGCACTGTGAGGCATCGCATCGAAGCTGGGAGGTGGCAGAGGTTGAAAAGTTGACAAGTGGTGTTAATTATAAGCACTTGTGTTAAGCGTTCAAGCTGTAAGGTGAAGGAAACACTCTGAGGGACTTTTTTTTTTTAAAGAAAATGTCTGTTTACAAGGGCAGAGGAGCAAGAAGTAGAGAGATAAAAGTGAATAAATGAAGTGGAATAGCATAAGTGACTTGTAACAATCCCAGATATTGTATTTTTTTTTCTGTTTCCTGTACTACATCATGAGACAACCTCTGTAATGAATAGACAGGTCTACATTGAAAAATAAATTGAACTCAGTTTATATTTTGAATGGAAGGTGTTACACTACTCTTCGTTACACTGCTTTAAGTTAGTAATGTGTTGCAGTACCGATTTGTAAAGCTTCTTCTTTCCAGGTCAGAATCAGCCATTGCCTAAACGGTCCAAGAGTTATGCTATGTCAAGGCGTGTGTTATTAAAGTGTTGCCGACAACATCTCCAGTGTTAAAGTGTTGATTTCTAATTTTGTCATTTTAGTTTAAGAACAAACATGGTCATACCATGAATTGGGGGTTTGTCCAGGATACTTTATACATGAAGTTAGATTTGCATTTTGTTTTGGAGTTTGAAGCTATGGTTTGGTTAAAGTGACAGCTTGCAGATTAAGCATTACGTACAACTCTCATGTTTACTAGCTGTCAGAAGATTAGTTTGTGGTTGCTCCTATGCCTTTGTGTAAACAGCTGTTTTGAGAACCACATACTGCCGGTGGTTTATAACTTCATTAAGGCAGATAAAGCACTCATTGCTGCTGGTGAGTGGGCTTTGCTGGTATTATATTCTTCCCTTGTATGTACCAACGACAAGCTCTGTAGTGGCGTTGCAAGGATGAGCGTAGAGGTAGTGGGAGGGTACAGAGGCTGTAAGGTAGGGAGGCTGAGTCAGTAAGAGTAAAAACTGAAGACAGGTGTGACATGATCTCACAAGAATAATTGCTGCATGGTGGTAGTTGAAGAGATTTTTGACTTGGTGCAGAGCAGTGAACTGTGGGGTGGACTGGTTAAAATCCCAGTTTTGTCTCCTTTTTTATCCTAAGGGATCTCTAAACAATGCACGACTTTGTTCATAGGTTTATTTTTGGGTTTCAGAACAGGCAGCCAGTTCATAACCAATGGTTACACAAAACAGCACCCAAATCACAAAAAATAAATGTATTCAAGAAAATAGAGGTCTTTTCAGGGTCATGATTGGAATTATTATTAGTGGTTTTAAACTTCCCATTTTGTTTTGGAACTGGCTGCTGGATCAAACATTTAAAATCAATATATGCAAAAAAGGAGAAGAAAGCTTCTTGGCTTTGATTTCACTAAAACTGGGTTTAATGATGTTTCTATAAATTTGTTCTTAAAATGGGCCACTCTCAAGGAGGACCAATCAAATTCAATAAATGGATATGGATCAACTTCAGCTTTAAAGCATGACCACAAAAGAAAATCATGTGAAACATTTGCATGCTGCTCCTGAGTGAAAGATCTGCCTCAATTTTTCTAAACACAGGAAAGCAGCTGGACTGAATCAAAAAGGAAATCGGTGGTGGGCTTAATCCTTGTTTTGTTGACTTTTTTTTTAGCATGGAACCCATACAGAGGAGCTAAAAGGAGTGTGTGGTGTGGGGGACTTCACAGCTTCAGTGACAGAAAGACACAGATCCACTGTGATAAGATTGAGGTCATGGAAATGTTATGACGCAATGATTGCACACAGCCTGAGGGTATTCATTATTTCTTTATTATTTATTATTCTTTATTATTATTCTTTCTTTATTCAAAGAAGATACGTTGGTAAAAGTGACTTACGGTATTCTGATCTGCTCCTCCAACGCACCTGTGTTAAAGCAGATGTGAGAGCTTTTCCATCAGCGAAGCCTTCAGTCCTGCAGTCACATGGGCTGAATGTGAATGAATGTTCAACTGCTTTGAGATCTGAAAGATGGTATCGTTGCTGAATTTATTAAAACAATTAACACATATTGTTTGACCTGTATGTTGCCAAACAACAACTGACCAAATGACCTCATATGCAGCATCTACAGGTAACACTGGTACTCTTCACAACAACATAAAAGGAAGAATATCCACGTCACACAGTTAGTTGACATGGGTGAAGAAATACTCCCTCATAATAAAGTCTCTGGTGTTATGCACATTGAAAATGATTTGCACACCGATTTTGCCACCTCTGTTTTTTCACATTTGCTTCTGGACACTAGTCCAGTAATGTGTTCACAAATCCTGCCATGGGAGGAGCTTATTTTTTTAACGAGCTCTACAAAAGCCTTGGTAAGCACGTCGCCATGTGTTGGATCTCAATGTTTAAAGGCTCTAACCGTCCGATGAGGTTCACCATCTACTGTAGAGGGTATGTATGAATGATGGCCGCTTTCAGCGGAACTTCCGTCTCTCCGTGACCCAATTTCGTGACTTTCTGTCCAGCATTAGTTCGAGGAGGGAAAAAATGAAACTACAAATTAAATGAGAGGACTGTTTTACTATTGTCTCAATACAAATAAAAACATTTATCATAGAGTTTAGGAGGAGAATGATCAGCTTCTCCTCCATGCTGGTTTTAGACTCTACCCAGTAATCACATCATCAATACGGCACGGGCCAAAGTTGAGTTCCTGATTGGGTGATGCGGAGAAAATGGTTTGCCCAAGTTAATAACTCTGGAAACACTGAGCTTCGATGTCCGAAACACGTTGCTACTGGATTGTCACGCTGCACCTGATTCCCAAAATGCGCTGCAGGACCTCAGATCGCCTCTGTACATCGACTTAACATTGAACCTGGATGGACCCGATGCCCAAATTGGATTTGGTGTGGTATAGTTTTATTTTCTAGTTTTTGGTCTTAGCCACTAAATACACTGGAATGCTGTCATATGATTAGTTCATTTAGCATAAGAGGTTAATCTAATAGTTTGGCCTGCACATTGTTTGCGGCTCGGATGACTTTCAAATTTACAAAAAAATGTGTGGAGACACTACAATGTAACTTTAAGAGCTACATTTTTAGTTTTTCCTCGCCTTTTTTTTAAATCTTTTGTGTTTCAAGTTAGAATTTTTTCCCAGAAGGCTCTTCAAATGGCCAAAATCCTGCAGGATTCTCCTTGTGTACCCAGTTGTTTAACAGGTTTGTCTGTAAGCCAGCTCCACCTGAAGTACTGACAGTTTTCACACCACCTCCACCCTTTTGAACAGGAGAAGTTTGATGTTGAAGCACACAAACACACACCTGCTCTGAAGCCCTCCCAGGTATGTCTGTCTGCTGCGAGTATTTATAACCTTGAGAGTGCACAATGCACATAATGACGAACGCCTCCCGTGAGTCATCGAGAGCTCACCTCACGACCGCCAGCCTAACGGGAGAAGACGACCGCTGAGAAGATTTCTGTAATGAGCTTTTTAATGACGCTCCTGTTGCAGCTGTTTATGTCGTCCTTGGCTTCATTTACAGCTGAAACGTGAACTTGTCTCAGAGGCAATCAGCTTTCGTTTGTGGTGTTTATCTGTAAACTATTTAAGAGAAAAAAAGATGCATCTGTATAATGTTTTTATTATTTCTAAATGCAGAACAGCAATAAAAACTTTTCTTGCAAAGTTCAATGGATGGATTTCCACAGCGATTTCACTTTTAGTCCCCTAAAGTCTAAAGTCTCCACAGACGTTCTTCTCCCTTTCACATTTAACTTCCTTGTTAATCACAACACCGTCAGCAAGTTCCCCTTTTTGTTAAAATAGAATATTTTTCCCAAGCAAAGCTCTATATCTAGAATTTTTTAAAGTGGAATTAAATTGATTGAAATTAAAAACATTTGTTGCCAACCCAACATAAATCTGTACACACTTTAACACACCAAATCTATGCAAATGTCAGGGTTTGGCCCTGCATCGCTCATTATTGAGCATATGCATGTTATCAGTCTGTGCTGCCATTCAATACACCTGTGTTCCACTATCAGATAGTAGTCACTTATCCCAAATTTTGGTGTTTTCTGTCTAGTTTTAACCATTGACCATATAAAAAATACTGGACAGAGTGACTGGACAGAGTGACCCCTCCCACCTCGCATTCCAAACAGGAAGTACTTGCTGGCTCCAAGCAGCAAAGATCCCATTGACTTATACAGATAAATAAACATCTGTTACTTAGTTATTATATTAGTTAGAATAACCATTCTTGCTCTGATACCTTTTTCAACATCTTCTTGATAATACTATTTTTAAGTAATAAGCTGACCACTCAGATGCCTCTGTAAAAGTATGTGGTGCCCGTGGTGCCCATGGCCCCCACGTCGAACATTCAAAATGTTTGATTGACAGATTCTCCAGATCCCACTTTCAATGGAAGTTTAATCCTGATTGGTGAGAGGGTTGCCATTGAAACAATGACTCAGACTAATCACTGCTTACTGATGTCATCTGGCCTCAATTTGTCAGCATCGCAGTAAATGACGAGCGAATTGACCAGAAGTAAGTTTTTCACGAAAGTGTGTCTTTGGCTTCAGTTAAAGAACATTTGCAGTAATCATAGTGCAAAAAACCTGAAAGTCCTTCATTTTACGGTCAGAAAGTTATTTCCATAAAGGAAATGATGAAGTTGCTGATCTTCCCTGAGCATTCTGAGTTCCCCCCAATGTGTGAACAGGCAGAAAACCCCAACGTTTTCATTCAAAAAAGAAGACTCAGTGCTTTTACGCACAAAATCACACTTAGAGAAAAACAAAAGTCACAAAAAAAAGTAACAAATGCAGGGTAGAGGACTCTGATTTGCACCTTTTATGGCCGACACTGACACCCTGAAGTTAGTGAGTGGGTCATGACCTGGGATATGACAGAACGACCGAGAAACAATCAACATGTTGCTATGATTCAGTCAAAGTTCGCACCTGAACCTGTTGGAGATTCTGTAATGGGACCCTCAGAGAACTGTCCTCAATAACCTGCAGCAACTGTGTAAAAAAGT
Source organism: Oryzias latipes (assembly GCF_053564925.1). Classification (NCBI taxonomy): domain Eukaryota; kingdom Metazoa; phylum Chordata; class Actinopteri; order Beloniformes; family Adrianichthyidae; genus Oryzias; species Oryzias latipes. The sequence continues at coordinate 26,587,683 of NC_136258.1, forward strand.
GGATTCAAATAACATGCATGCTTCTGTCAAAGGGAGAAATAATTTATTCATTGCAGATGTTAAGGAACTATTTGATTCAAAAGATAAAAAGATTGTGAAAAGTCTAATGCTATTGTTTTATGATCTGAGGCTAAACAGAGCATTAAAATGCTGGACAATTTATAGCTCAATAGCATATCAGCCAAGGGTCAATAGCTTCACCTCTCAAACATGGTAGCCACAGCAACCATGCAAATTTTAGGCCAAAAGTAAAAATGTGCTTTATGTCATAAAACTTCAACAAGTATTCTTCCCGTCCAAGGGCAGCGGGGGGGGGGGGGGGGGGGGGGGGGGGGCATGATGTCAGAGTCTGGCAATGGAAATAACAAAGATTGATTCTCCATCACATTTGAGCTTCAGTCAGCAGGACTGAGAAGTCAAAAACTGTTCCTTGAGAGTGTTTTTTTTTAATGCTCATCAAAATGGCAGATCTGTTTGATAACTTTATAACTCATCCAATCAACGACTAAGCTTCATTTCTCAGCGTCCTGCTCCAGAAGTTCTACCTAAAACCTGTCATGTGGCATTTTAAGGGTTTCTCTCATCTGGACATTTAAAAAACCTGGAAACTCATGCCCCCCCCCCCCCCCCCCCCCCCCCATGAGAGCCTGTCTGTGCGGCGCTGTGACACTTTTCTGAGGACAGCTGCCAGTGACGGAGCATTCGAAGGTGCTGCCGCTATTATAAATAATCTCAAAACTGCCTCGCACCTGTCAGATGCCACAGTGGATTCACAGCTTCCCCTCCAGGGGATAATGATAGCCTTGGGAACTGATAAATGTGCAGAGTGTAATCAGGCCCGCCAACTCGCCAAAGCCGGTCTATTCTGGGAGGTGCAAAGGAGCCTGGGAGGGCGGCCTGACAAACTCAGATGGATGTATGAAGACATGATCCTCGCTGGGCGTGTCTCGCCTCCATCCTGGCTCCCTGCTGTCAGACATCCAGACAGACTCGTCTCAGAGCGAGACAGAGCTTGTTTACAAGAGACGAGATTGCTGAAACATTCTTCTGGGTCTTCTCTTTGTTGGGCTGGAAACTGGTTGGAAAGATAATCCAGGAGGCTTGAACCACTAAAAGGCCAACTAAAGCTGAGAACATTCTGTCGGCTTCCAGAAGAGAAGCCACTCGTCTGTCCTAATGTTAGATCTCACAGTTCATCTTTGTCAAGGTGATTGCAGTCGCCATGGCTTTCCGTCCACAACACAAAATAAACTGCAACGTTACCTGATGCCAAGCAAAAATCCTGATTGTTATGGAGCCCAAAAAACAGAACAGCTTCATCTTCACCTCCCTGTTATCTGCAGGCTGCAGCAGCACTTTGCCTCGCTCAGACTTAACTTCTTATCTGCAGCAGGAATCAGAGGATCAGCTGCATCTACTCGCCTTATCTCACAGCTCAAACTCCCCTGCAGGGTCAGTCTAGAAACTCTACATGTGCACAAGGGGGGAGATGACTGCTGCTCGAGGTGTTCAACGAGTTATGGGCTCTGGATGCCTTTAGTCTTATAAATATTTAACTGCTTTTATCTGAAGCCTCTGTCAGGTCAGGGTTCTTTTACTCCCACATCTAAGCAGAAGAAGCACAAACATTTACATTTACAAACAGAACGGTGTGCAGGTCCAGCTCCACTGAGATGTAAAGGGGCTCCCTAGAATTGCAGGATAATTGCTTTGATAATTAGCCTCATTAATCCCCCAAAATATGATCTCATAATATCAATGGGACTCAGAGGAGTTTGACCAAAAGCCTTCAAGAGACAAGATTCATTAGAGCAGCTGAAACTGAGCAAAAACCCACAGTTTTCATGGGAGTTAAAGTCAATATTTTTACTTCTGCACACCATCCATCTCCAGAAGATGTCAGAAACACACTTTGAATTGATAAACCCATCAGAATTCTGAAGAACAGCAGAAAGAAATGAGCATGTGCAATGTCTGACATGGGGAGAAATTCTGCCCTTGAGGTTTGATAAAACAAGCCTGGCTACATCAAACCTCAGTCGCAAAAAAAACAACAAAAAAAAACACACCTGTGAGAACCAGCCTCCCTGGTTTTCATGGAGATCACCTCAGAGATGCAGATGACATCACAACATTGGTGAAAAAAGTCGTTCTGAGGAGGCTGAACGTTTATGTTAAATACAAACATCATCAAAACTGAGCCGTAAGAGAATTAATCAGAATAATCAGAATTATTTTTCTGCACAAAATAGCGTCTGATTTATTGACTTTGTCATTGAACAATGCTGTTTAATTTAAACAATCAAGTCTATTGAAAAGCTCCTTAGCATGAGTAAAAAGAACCGAGTTGTTGCTGAAAACCATCCCCTTAAATGATGATTGGCACGTATGGCCAGGTTTTACACTCCGCTTTCCTCCTTAGGGCGTTATATAGACCGTTCATAACTTTTGAAGGGCTTCTCTGGTTCATATTTTGCTATGATAAAATATATTTAGACTAAAAAATGGTCCGGAAGGTAAGAAAACATATGGTTCCGAGTATGACTTTGCAACAGCTGCTCATCCCCAAAGCCCTAAAATAAAATCATTTATGTTAGACAGGTTTCTTCCAGAGGCCATTCTGATACCCTGAGTTCTGGAAATGTCTTACTGTATTAAGCTGAGCAGAACACCAGGGGGTTTAGTGTGGCAGTACACAGAAGGATGTTGCCTCATCCTTCAACTGGTGAAATCCCTAAATGTGGCTGCTTTACTGCTTAGTAGTGGTAACTTTACAACCTTTTGGATTTATTGAATTGCTTGGGAATTGTAAGATCAATAGTGTGAATTAAATAGTTTTAATGGCAAATTGACTCCTCTTGCCAGGAAGTGCTGACATGGTGAGGTCAAAGCCTTACGGAGTTTAAGGTCAAAGACAGATGTCTTTCCCTGATACTATAGTCTTTGGATATGCAATGATTTTTATTTGAACATGTTATGTCACCTTCACTCTCGCTCAGTTTGCCGAATGACAACTTAATGTCTGAAATAAGAGGTCTGTCATTCGTCACCCATTTCCAGGGAAAGTTTTCTCTGTCGCCCTCGGGTGTCATCAACACGTTGACGTGTTCCGCCTCTCGATTCGTCCTGTTTAGGACCCAAGGTTAGCTCTCTGACATTTCTAGCTGATTAAGAATTTGCCCGGGCCATGACCTTTAGTGCAGCAGGGACGTGGCTGTCATCGCATTAGTGCCTCCATTATCATGCAGTCAAATCTAATCTCACCTGGAGCTGCGGGCCGTCGTCGCGGATGGAGCGGCAGTTAAATGCCTCTCGATGCATGCACGGATCATTTAAATACGGCTGTGAATCAGCCGGGGCTGAGGGCGCTCAGGTGAAGCCGGATCAAACCAGAGTCATTAAAGGAATATTCATTATTTCCGGCTGAATTACGCCTCATTTAATAAGCTAAATGAAAGGAGGAGGAGAGTTTGAAATGTGGCTCCCGCAGCGGGAGGAAGGTCATATGGAAACGTCTGGGCTTTACGGTCAGAAAAATGTGTGACTTAAAACTTGTTGGGCTTGGTTAAACTTTTACATATGGCTGCCAAATCAGCAGGTTTAATTATAGGTTAGCTAGAAGGGATTTCATTTGGCTAGGAGGTTATAGAAAACCCCAAAACTGAATGTTTTCATTTTTGTACAAACTGTTGTAATTTGTTTTTAATTTGAATTCTCAATTAGGGGGAAAAAACTCACATTGTCAAATTTAACATTTGGTTTTGTCATCTGTGCTATACAGGAAAGAGATGAAAGGATCTATATCATGCAAAATCAACTTTTTGAGTTTTAAACTATATTATAATGTTAACTGCTGTATGTATTTTGATCCATTCACACATCTCTGAGCATTCCTCTAAAAACATGCTCTCTGACCACCACCCACTCCCAGCCCACAAAAATGATCACCTCCCGGTCATGTGCACAATATGAAAATCCATCTTTGCAAAACTTTGAATTTTTGTGGGAGAAGCGCAGACACGTTGCCGAGGTGGGCTCGTTGGCGCCATGAAATAAATAAAGGGTTCCACCAGGAGGGAAAGGCCTCAAAGATCGAGTTGTCTGACTTCTGGGAAGGAAAAATAGCTGTGAAAATAACTCATAATTCTTAATAGAAAAAAAACACTCTTTAGAGTGCAAAAGGTAATATACTATCACATATATTGATAAAGTTTACTCTAAAAGGCTTAAAAAATCATAGGCCCTTTAACCCTTGTGCTATCTTAGATGACCCCACCCTTCCATTGACGTGTTCTCCCTACCATGGCAAAGGTGGATAAAGGTGGAAAGATTTCATGTAATCCATGGACACCAGTGAAGATCATAAATCATTGAAAAAAAAAGGTTCAGCGCCCTGTCTAGTGGGTCTAGATGACCCAACTCCCAATGTTAAAGTGCCCAGGATAGCACAAGGGTTGCAGCATAGTGAAAGGAACTCATGTCTCAAAATATTGTCTAAAACTCTTTTACCTTCTTTTATCGTATTTCTTTCATTGAGTGTCCCAGAATGGATCCCTGAGGGACACCGGAGGTTTTTGTTTCGATAATTGTATTTGTGCTTGATTTGAACATCAACTGATGTAAGTAGTTAGTGTGAGGCGGTAAAGGCCATCAGGATTGTCTCTTTTTTCCCTTTTTTAAGCTGTGATATGGGGCGAAAATAAAAAAAGAATATTCTTCTCACTACTCCTTTCCAGCCATGAAGATATGTGAACTCATGAACTCGTGAACTGAATATGTTAATGTAATGTGGTATTTTTCATGAAAGGAACAAATAAACAGAAAGAAAGAAAGATTTCAAAATAAAGACCACATGGTTACAATCAGTCCGTTACTGATGAGTGGAATACATTGAGAAACAAAGGAATAAAAATGAAGCAGTGTGTAGTTACCTGTGTTTTGTCACAAATTCACTTGAGTAAAGAGTTAAGATGACTCACGAAACTGTAATTGAGTAAATGTAATTTGCTACGATCCATCTCTATTGATGAGTCTATTTCAAAGCTAACAGTTCTGACAGTGTCGAGTCTGGATGAAGGGATTTGTTACGGTCATCATCTGATCCAGTGAGCCGGGACATCAGAGTCTGCTTCACCCCGTCAGCCCCCACTGTGTCCGTCCAGCTCTGCTGTGTGGAGGGAATCTGAGGAGCAAAAAAACGATTTCTCCTTCTATTTATTCATCTTCCTTCATTATTTCCTTTCCCTGCAACATAAATAGGTAAGTTTTGCTTTGAAACAGATTTTACAGCCTCAGCTCTCTTGAGGCTGACCAGCAGCTTAGTAAAGCATTTTATGTCAACAGACTTCTTCTGAAAACACCAGATTATAAAACTAATCTGTGTGAAATGAGGCAGTTTTACTTGCAACTGGATTTCATCCAGTCTGGATGCAGAGCTGAGCTCCCGATCACCAAAAAAAAAAGCAAATGATTTGCTGTAACAAAACCATTTAATGAAATTAATTGGGATCTCATCTTGTTGCAGAAAATCAGCCTGGAACCAGGTGTGTTTATCGCCGCCCGCCACAATCATCACGGAGAGGCCGAGCCGTCCGGGTGGAGAGCGGAATCAGGGAGTGAGTCAAAAGAAACAGTCTGGAAGTCCCTGATAACGGTTGTGGAACAGCGGCAGCCGAGGGAGGTGAGCAGCCAACGCTGCCGCTCGGTCCAAGAAATTCCTCACACATATCTGCAGGAGCGAAGCTTAGCACAGGGAGGTGTTGAAATATGGGAGGGGGGGGACATTAGAAACATGTGACAATTTCAGTCAGAATGAGGATTTATTTTCTGTGTAGGCGTAAGAAATAAGTGTGCTCACACTTATATATGCCACTGATAAAAGTTTTTTTTTTTCTGAAGGACTTAAATACAATTTCTAAATGCATATAAGGAAATACAACATTTTTAAAAGAAAACTAAATAGCAATGCTAGTGATAATATGTAAATATAAGTTTAAGTATAAGTACACATTTCAATTATCTGGTCTATTATTTAACAGCTGATGGGTCCGGTGAGTAAACACTCTACAACTAATTTAAATATGGCCAGGGTTCGTATGAGGTTAAAAATTCCCTTTAACACCTAATTAACAAGTAAACCTATGAGAATCCAGCATCCTGGAGTCTGTAGCAGCTGGGCCACCAGAGGAAGGTCCCACTGTATGACATCATCATCACCATCATCATCATCATCATCATCATCATCATCAGATTGAAAGACAACATTGCATAGTAGGAAAATCTGAACTTGTGTTCATGGGAAACAAGCAATGATCTAAAACACTCCCCTGAGGTACACCACACTGAATGAGTTGAAAATGTAAAGTTTACCTAAAAACTGAAACAAATGGACTAAAACATCCAAGTACAGAGCCCAGTCCAGTCAATCTTTTGATTAAAAAGTCTTAATCAACACTATTAGAGATGCGCTTTAATGTTTAAAAAGTAAACCTGTATTTTCCTTTTCCCAATCTTAAGAAGAGAGTCGTTAAAAAGAAGTAAAATGATCTGTCCATGCAGCAAATAATTTGTACCCACCAAGAATTCTTGTGGTAAGATATCAAAATCCAGAATCAAGGAGTTCCACAGACATTCAGCAAGGAAAAAATAAGCTAAAAAAGCTAACTGTCAGATCAAAATAATTGTTTTATAGCCCAACAGTAGATATTTTTGGCTAATATAGTTAACATTTATTCAGTTTTATGTATCTAATTGAATTTTATTTATTTTTATTTTATTCACGTTGTTGACCAATCGGATGGAGGCCTATTATGTTAGATGTTTGTCACCTATGTCGACGAGGGTCATTTGGAGTATAATTTTTAAACTGTTGCAATGAAATTGGAATTATGTATTTGGTTATTTTGCTATCTGTTTATATGCCGAAAATGATATCGTTATCGCATTATTAATCTATATCGCACGTCACGAGTTTTCCTCAAATCCTGCAGCCCTAGTCAAGACAATTTCTTCCAAAGAGTTTCCCTTCTGTGAACTTAAAACCCGGTCCAACAGCATCAAAATCCCCAGCCCACTGATTTTTTAGCTGTAATGTGGAGGCTGGATGTGGTTGGCTTTATGTGCTTCCTGTTGAGAGATAAAAAAAGGATAAAGAGGTGTTTATCTTTGTCACTGTAGCCATGTTGTGTTGATGCAGGGGAGGGACACAGGCATTTTGTCTGAATGTGCAACCTTTTTCTGCGTTCTTCTCAGCTTGAAGATGCTGGCCAAGAGCAGCAGAATGAAAATTTTATAAACTCCAGCCTTCACTGCCGGGACATGAATCAAATCAGATGAGATTTCTTTGAGTTCTTAGACATATTTGTGCAAAACAACTCCTCATTAATTATTCAGATTTGTCCAACAACTTCAAGAACAAAACGTCTCGTAATAATCAGAACAAGGACCGCGATTTCCACACACTGAAGAACAAAGAGAAGTTAATGATGCTCTCCTCCTGAAGGCAAATCAGTCAAATAATCTACTCTCATTTTAGAACAGCATTCTCTCCCACTGGGCCAATCAGAGTAATGTGTGAAGTGCTGCAGCGGAGTGAGGCTGTACATCACCTCCTCGTGTTTTATCCCAGACTAATTAGCTGCTGGTGTGATTACATGGTGCAGGAGGGACAAATGAGATGAATATAACAGAAGCAGAACGCCCCGTGATTTTAATGCTTTGACTTCAGTACAGGGAAGCTTGCAAGATTTAAGATCTGCAGCAGAGCTCGTCTTCGTCTCGGAGCTTAGCGTCGACTCTCCTCATCTGCTGGGGGGGGGGATCGGAGTGAGTCAGAAACGATGCTCTGAGGAAGAGGAGGGAGCTCCTTTACTGTTTTTGAGGATAAAGAGCACATAATAAAAGTCGTCATCAAAAAACTCAGCATCACCGAGTCAGTTTATCTTTTTTTGGAAAAAGTCCATCAGGGACAGGATTCAGCAGCTACACCTGCATGAATGAGGATGGGGTGTGTGTGTGTGTGTGGGGGGGGCACTCTTTGACAAGGTGAAGGGAGGAGATTAAAGATGATGCGTTGGACTCCGAGGGTCCGAGACAGCCGTTTGACAACTAAATCCATGTTCTGCAAGAACTCAACTTTATAGAAAATGCATTAAATGATGGATCATTTTTTTTGTTATTTAGAAAATAAATCATTTTTTTTAATGGATACATTATATTTTTACTGTTGAAATCCTAAATGACATCATTTTGTCGTTCTCACACTGAAACTGAAACTCAATCATTTTTAATCTATGTTAATAAAACCGACCCATAGAGATTAGGATTTCTAAAGCCAAAAGAGCAATAAGAAGACCAGAAAAACAAAACAATAATAGGAGACAGAAAAACTCCATTCTGGACAGAGATGACATGACTCATCTCAGGTCACTGTGAGCTTTAAGAAACAACTTCTGATAAGAAAGTACTCTGCTATTGGGCTGAGGTTGACCTCATAAAAGTAAAAGACCACCAAAGCATCAGAAGTAAGAATCTTTGAAAAGTATGTCTGCTTTCATCACTTTCTATGCATTGGATTAGAAGTAAAGACAGAAATTCAGAGATGACTGCCTGAGAGTGCAAAATTGAAACGACAACAACTGTCAATTCCGCCACATTTCAACTGAGCAGATATGAATGCTCAACAGCTGTGCTGGTTCCATCCCAGCGGCTGTAGTGCTTTCACATATATATTTACAGGACAGTGTTTCCTGCCAATGATTTAACAAACTCCAATTAAAGAGCAACACTGAAGTTTATTGGGGCAACAGTTAAATCTTCAGCTCACTCATTGCCTCAAAGACATGCTGCTTCACTGTTGAAGCCACGTTTCTGGAATAAATGCAAATAAAACTCAATGTGGACTCAACTCTATAATGTGCTAAACTGGCAGTGAGGAGACATCTTCCTTTACAGATGATCAGTCCATAAAAACTGACATTTTCTTGCATGACTTTTGAGTTTTTCAAGATGCACTCCAAAGAAAAGTGTGTTTTTATTAATGCTCAAGAGGGATTTTTCTCATGCTAGAGGACAAAGAAAATTAAGCTTAAACTTGCTTTTATAGTATTTCCTTATTTATTTTGCTGTTAATCAGGAGCAGACAAAAAAATAGTTTAAAAAAACGATTGTATTTGTGACGCAGAAATAACGCTAAGCTCTCTGCTCCGCTCCATTCCAAGTTATCCTTTTTTACACAAATAGATCTGTGTTTGCAAAATTCTGAGGGTCCTGACACTTGATTGTTTTTTTCTTATCTTGATGTAACTAAAACATTCCGCCGAGATAGAACTAGGTGAAATGCAAATGAAATATTTTCATTTTGAAAGCAGAAAATTATACGGAGCCCTTAAAGGGACAAATAAGTAAAAAAGAACATTCTTTCTGATGCCCACCATCTGGTGCGCACCAGGAAGTAACTGGTGGACACCAGATAGTTTCTGAAACCAGTACTAAATATCTTTTACATGTTTTTTTACTCGTATGTCCCTTTAGGGGCTCCGTAAAATTGAAAATGTTTGCATGTCAATAAAATAAAGATAATCACCATCTCAGTTTTCTATTGACCCATCTTTCATCAAGCAATGAGGAATTAAAAACTTACATATATATACGCACACCCTGGTAGAGGGTGTGAGAAACCACCCGCGGAAGGGTGAGAGGGGCGTTTTTATTTTATTTTATTTTTTATAAATATAATTGTAGAGAAGCCTGCGCGGACATGAAAGCTGGCCCTGAAAAGGGCGTGTGTGTGTGTCAGAAAAATGAAGAGCTCATGTCCGCCTTCATAGCAGCAGAGCGTTCTGCTTAGTGCTCGTGTTTCTGCAGGTCACAGAGCTGTGAGGCTGCTGGCCAAGCGTGTCCAGCTGCCATTAGAGGAATGAAGCGGCGGCTGCTGCAGGCAGATGTTGGGAGGCAGGTTATCAGAGAGGATCAGCTCTGCTGTCTGCTCGACTGTCACTCCCGCAGTATTGCTTCTGACAAAATGTCACTCCAGCTCTGATGAACTCAGCCACTGCGGACGCGTGAAGGAAAGTTGTTGTTGGATTGTTGAAGGAAGAACATCCAAAGCTTTAAATCCTGACTTGACAGTTTGGCTTCACTTTGTACCATTTCTTTACTTAAACAATAAAATACATAAAGTTGTTTTTACTTTTCAATGAAATTGTGCATCTTAGTTTTTTTTTAATCACAATAATTAACATTTGTCTTCAGATGTCAAGTGCTTCGATCTAACTTAACATTAACATTTGCACAGAAATAACTAAAAGCATCAGTTATTCTGTCAATTCAGTATATTTATATAGTGCCACTTCATAACCAAGGTTATCTCAATCTGCCATAAACACAAAACAAATGAGTTTATTTAATGTTCTTTCTGCTATAATTCTAGTAAAAATGATTCTTCTGTTAGCTTAAAACCCTTCATTCTGAATGTCCACAAGCAGACAGTGGATTCCTCTAAAAAACTAGAAAACTGGCTTAGAAGCAGACAACCGTCTGCCTCAATAGGGTTCAGAGTTCAGAGAAAAAAATAAAAAGACAAACACGGCAGAAAACGGCCTGGCTTGGCTCAGGGTCACACACCTGAAACACATCAGCCGCTTGCTTTTTAGAAGATGACCTTAACCAACCCAAACAAACAAGAGCGGTATCAGGGCCATCTCTGCTTCCATCATCACCGTGACGGCATTTAAATGTCTTCTGTGAATTGTTCGGATGAAGGTTCTTCTCTCTACTTCTGATGGCAGTCAGCATACTGCTGCTTCTCTCTGTGTCTTCCACAGCTTAAGGGACGCAGATTTATCTTTATATCAAGTCTCCTCGGGTCCGCAGGTCAGCTCCTGGCTGAGCAAATGCAGGGATATTTTATACCCAGAAATGAGACATCAGTTGTGGAGGAGGGAAGGATCACTCAAAGATCTGGCTGTCCTTGTGTGAAGTCAGACCGCTCATGAGGCTGATGTCTCCTCTGCGGTGTCAGCACCAGTCTGAGAGGAGACGTCTGCAGCCAGAGACGTATAGAAGACCCGTCTCACTGCCAGATGGCCGGACATTGTCCCATCCTAAACTTGATGAAAACCTGACTTAAAGTCAGGTTGAGTAAAGTTGAAATTTCTGAAATAGACCCATAGCAAATAGACCCAATCTGCAAGTAAGAAGCCTTTATTCGATTAGCATAAAAAATATTTTAAATATAAAATACCACCTTAAAAAATAAACAAAAGGTGATAAAGGATCCAAAAAAAGCTAAACTGGCTGAAGGAGTCCGTTTGTAAAAAATTGGTTTCGTAATGCTAAAATAGGCTCAAAGCCTTGGTCACGTGGACCCGTACAAGACCTGCTTTGTGTTGTCCGGCCCTTGGAGGGTCGTAGAGAGGAGCGGCCGCATCGTAAGGATACTGCAGGTGTGTCTGCAGATAAATAAATATCGTCCTGATAGCATTTTAAACGATACAAATATCGCCAAAATGAAATATCGCGAAACAGGCATATATGCACCTTTCAGGCTTTCAAAACTCTCACATTCAGCCGTAGCTACTGAATGCAAGTTTCTGCAACAGGTTTTTGGGCTCTACGTACAAAATGTGCGGCCAGGTTTTGTACAGGTTGAACTCTGACCAATAAACCAAGACTCGGATTTGGCAGTGACGTGTGGGTAGCTTCCTTTTTAGTTCACAGAAGTGACAACTGAGGGAAAACTGATCATAGAGAAACTAAAAATTGCGGTTTGTGCCCGGCTGGACTTGTATGACACCAAGCCTTTTCATATGTCGGAGTAAAGCTGTGAAATAAAAAAATTCATGAGATTTACACCGCTTAGACATTTGACAGCAAACCTCTTCCAACTGTAGGTGGCAGACATGTCATAGCATCGAGTAGTGTTGACCGTCAGTGTGAACACCGTATGCTAAAAGCACGTTCAAGAACCCGGTCACTTACTCGGTGTGAACGTAGCATCACATGTTTTATTTGCTTGCCACGACTTGTCACCCATAGCATGTCCGTAGAAAATTGTGAATGAACGTTTTCGCTCTACGGACTCACCAAGCGATCTGCGACTTTCGTATTCTGTCCCCCGTACAGGTTTGACTATTGTTTACCTTTAGACAGCCGTACCTGTAAGGCCAGTTGTGACTAAAGCTCAATCAAATAATACTAGACATAAAAAAGGAAAAAAAGAAACACCAGCAAATAACACTGATTATGCTTAATTAATCTCAGTTTAACACTGTCAGATGGTGGACAGCTTCTGTCAGTTTGTGGTAGAAAATGCATATTTATGTGTGGCTGATTATGCATAGAGAGCTTCACAAATTGCTGTAAACAAGACGAACAAACATACTCATGAAAGGCGTCTTAGTCCCCACAGAAACAGGACGGCTGTGTGTTTTTGTACTCTTTTGTTTCGGTGTTTTGCTTCAGTTTTTGTTCGATAATGAATTGCTGATAAGATTTGTCATACTGAGGTGGTTTTATGCTTTTAATGTTGGTATTCTAACAAGTACAACTTTAGTACCTGAGCTGGATTTTGCTTTTTTGCTGCCATTGATTCACAATTGTCTCAATGGGTCAGTCACCGCAGCAGTTGTGCACAGGTGAGACTGTGGGCAGCTCTCCTTTCAGACGTGTTGACTCCACAGGAGCTCAGAGCATGAATGAGCAGCACAGACTTCTCCACCCTGCAAAAACAGCTTTAGCAGACGACTCGGTGCTGCTGCTCGCAGCCCTCCTCCCAAACTGCTCCCGGAGCGCATTGCCGTTCTTTCAAGTCGTTTTACTTCCTCTGACAGCAACTGTTGTGTCGCTCAGAACTGGAGCAGCAGGCGGTGAATTATTCATTCCAGTCATGAGGGGGACACAAGCTGAATATTATTTGCAAATACAGCAATTTTGGCCAAATTCCACTTAAACCTAAGGACAAAGTAATCTCAGATCTGGACGGTCAAGTTAAAAACTTTCACCCCTGAGGTAGGATTAACTGGGCTGGTAGGATACGAGTCAAATTGGCTAAATTATTATAAACCAAAGTGCAAAAGAATTGGAATGTTTTTTTTTAGTGTGCATACATTACAAAGCCTCATTTGTATGATAACTAAAATAGAATGAATCATATAGAAATGCACATTCATATCCAACTAAATGTATAATCATTTGTGCCTACTTAAGTCATATTGAGTTATGCATTAGCACTGTAGGTCTACATTTATGCAGATATTAAATCAACAAACTAAAACAAAAATTCATTTCTGTGCAGTTTTTGTAGCGTTTAAAAGTCCAGGTTTTGACAGAAAACTAGACTAATTCAGACTTTTCTTAGGAAACCGTCTCAGACGTTCATAGCTGATGCCCATTAAATATCTATTAGTTTAACATCTTACCAAACTAAAGCAATTTTGATGTTTTTCAGAACCATTGTGCACCAAGTATACATCTTCAGACATAATGTTGATGCAAAGTGTCAGGAACTATAGTGGTGAGGAACCCAGAATGTAGGGGACTGGGCTTATGGCAGGAGAGAAAGGCTTCGATGAATAAACCAAAACAAGAAACAAATAAGAGCAGAAATAAAGAAAAGCGTGACAAAACAAGCAACCTGACAACCAGACACTTAAATACTCTGAAGGTAATTAACTTAAATGAAGACAGCTGTGGAAGATTACCAGCTTGAAGTGACAGGAAGACATGAAAGATGACCAAAATGAACTGAAAAGAAACCAAAGATTGGATCCTCACAGTATTTTCAGATCCTTGTTTCTTTCCTGTGTTTAATTTCCAACTGGTTGTAATTTGTGCTGCCCAGTGAATTAAGGACTTTTACAACAGTTTAGCTGAGTCATAGTATGTTTATTTCCATTTATATCTGTGAAATCAAATAAAGCAGAGTGTGGACAACACTGAAACAGAAACAAAGGAGAACATCCAAATTACAAACTCTGAAATACAAAAAAAAGGAAAAAGGAGAATTCACAATCAGAAAATCCTGGTCTACGCGGTGATCCATCATCTGACGTATGTGGAAGAGCATTTCACTTCTAAACTTCCTGGTACTTTTAAAACCTCCATCATTTTTCTCAATCTGGGAACTAATATGTCTGTCAAATAAACAACACCTTTCTGCTGATCTCCATTTGTTCTCCATGAGGATGAAGCAGGGATTTTCTTGGATAAGCAAAGCCAAATCTGGAGTCTCATCTGACTTCTGTCTCCTGTTTTTTGTTTACACATGCGCGGATGTAAAACTGGGACATTTGTCAAATAAAGGTGGATCTATGCTGAGGCATATCAGCTTCTCTTGGAGAAATCAAGTGCTTATCTGATATCGCAAGGTCAGAGATATCCAGGTGTCTCCAGGTGACTTGAAAAATCGGTGAATAATCCGGTGTTTAGTGTGCGTAAACGGGCTCCCTGATGGTTTTGGTGGTTTTCCTGATCATTTTAATGACAAATCAAAGGCCTGCTTAGGCTTAAAAGATTAAGCTCCTGTGAAAGACCCACTCTAATCATATTTTGATTTATTTTAAAAGTGTTCCCACTGGCCTTCTTTTTATGATTGTGCCTCTTTTCTACATAATCGAAAAACCTGTGTTTTTTTTCTGGGACATAGTTTCTGTAGAGTGGCAGAAATTCACCTCTGAGTGTGGGCGAGACCGTTGTGGTGGAGCAACCCCGCCACCCGTTCCCCTCGCTGTTGCTGAGAGAGCTCTGTTAATATGCTCTCTCGGATCATAACATTACAGGTGCAACAAATATGGCGAGCAACATTTCATCTGCACCTGATTCACAATAAGAAAATGTAATCTTGAGTTTAATTTCATTTATTTATGATCGTCATAAAAATGCCACAAGAACATGCTAAAAAACACTTCAACATGAAGTGGGTCTCCAGCAGAAGGTTGATTAATAATCAAAACCATGAGGCTCAGTCACTTTGGCTTCCTCTTACATAAAGAGGGGGAGTTTCTACCCATCTGGTCTTTCCAGGCCCAAACATCCTCATGAAAAGTGAGTTCTAGATGGAAGATATTTTGAGCTGGTTGTGGCTTCAAATTCCCAAATTAATGTTCTGAAGCAAAAGGAAATGTTTCCTCTTTAAAAATGTTATAAATGTGCTGGAAATAACTCACAGCTTGACTTTCTCCCACTGTGCTGTGATTCATATCATTTCCCGTCATAATAACTCATGCTGTCACCATAATTGGTTAACTGTGTTTAATCACACGCAAAATTGATCCCCAGATAAGTAATATTTCTGGAAAATCTCCTCCCAGCTCTGATTGTGTTGCCCACTCACTTGTAGCAACGCTGCGTTAATGACTGCGCTCGCAGTGGCGGTGTGGGAGGGCTGACTGTGAGCTCCACTCATGTCCTGGCAGCAGCGCAGCAGCTCAGAGCAGGCCAGCTCTTTATCAGTCATTCTCTTTGCAGTGTGCCACGCACCTCTGTGGAAGCAGACCGCGGACGCCACTGAGGCTGTGGAAGACAGGCGGGCGTCATTTATGCAGTATGGATTCTCCTGAGACACACTTCCATTCCTCCCTGCTCTCAGTGTTTTTCTCTGCCTGCCTTCTCCTGTCTGTCTGAACCAAAATAAGCAGAACTTTAATTAATTAGTCCCATAATGCCTGGACGAGTCTGAGATAACAGCCGGGACTTCGTCCTGCTGCTCTGCAGATCTTCTGACTCTCAGCTTCCTCGTCTCTGTCCGCAGTCAAACAAATGGACAGTGTCGCATCCTAATGTTTTTTCCATTTTCTGCCTCGAACAGAACGTTTTCTTGTGCGCCACCTCTCCATGCTGCATGTCGGGTCACAGAAATCATATTTGATTGTTTATGCAAATGGGGTGAGCTAATCTGAATAAATCTTTCCTGATCTCTGATGCAGTTTTAATCATTTTACTGAGTAAAAAAAATCAGCTTATTTGATTTTTGGGTGATTTTATTCATGAGATTATAAATTCTTGTTAATTAGGGTTTCTTTTTCAAACAGAACAAACCTGATATGTTTTATTTCCTCTTTTTTTGGTTACTTTAGTAACTGGATTAAGTGTCAGAAGCTAGTAAAGGTTAAAAAGAAGCAGGCGAGGCCTAAAGGTGCTTATTTCTGTCTAAAAATGACCAGAAAACATGAGGAAGGAGAAAGAATCAGGTATCTGAGCACAAGCCAAAAAGACAAGGTAATATGCTAAAGTAAAGAATCTAAAAACAAAAGAAAGAAGTACAGCAGAGAAAATTTGCTACAATATCCTGTTTCAGTGCTGGTTTACCCTTTTTGTTGAATTCAACTGGTCAAAAGAGAACAGTAAAGAGGATTCACTTTGCTGCCTATCATGGTGAAGAATGCCGTTTGCTGCTTTTTTCAGCACAAATTTGTCAACGTTTGGTTAAGGAATCATGTCATCGACAGTTTTGTCCTAATTTATTTACATGTCGTTAGTGGTGAACTGCACGGTGGTGTAGTGGTTAGCATTCTTACTTCAAAGCTTTGGTTTTGAATGGAGTTTGCATGTTCTCCTCCGGCATGCATGGGTCTTCTCGAGAAATCCAACTTTCAAAAAACATGCTTCACATATTAATTATTCCCTGTAATCGTGTCCCTTTGGTGCTGCAACGGACTGGCAAACCACTCAAGAAGAAAAAGTGTTTGTTGCCATATTCAGGGACGTTTCACAGAATTCGGTGAATTTGCTTGGGTGGGCCCTGCCTTTTCCCAGCAATAGCTGATATAGGCTCCAGCAACAACATGCTGGGAAAACAAATAAATTGATTGTGTCTCTTAAGGTGTGTCATTTTGTTCCTGGTTCCTGGAAAAATTCACCATCCACATAAGCTTTTAGGCGTTGGCACAAACTACAAAGAGTGCACTGTCCCTACAGGTCAGTCAAGGTCAGTTGTTGTTGTTGTTCTGTTTGTGGCTGAGACGGCGTGTTATCAGGTTTTATGTTTCTACACAACGACGTTCAACTTTAACGGAAGAGGACTGGGGTTATCAAAGCTTTAGCAGCTCAGAAAAAGGAAATAAAAAAGAAATAAAGTCAGCAGGAAGTTTCACATTAAGACGGATGAGAGCGCCCGGTGTTTGCTGCATTGTTATTTTTCTTCAGACTTCATGCTGTTTTTTTCCCATCAGTAGGAAGTTAGATCGTGCCACCAAGGTGGACGATTATTTATTTACTATATACATTATTGATAATAACGGCAGTCAATATGGAGCATAAATATTCCTCCAGATGGTGGATTTACTGAGTCTACAGTTGGACATCCTTTTTTTTTGTATTTCAGCTTCAATAAAAAACAGCTTTTCTTCTATTTATTCACACAGGTTCACCAGGGAGGAGGAAAAAAAGTATTTTTATTTCCCTGCAACGCCCGACTTCATCTTTCACCCTGAAGCATGTTGCTACCTTCTAGGTTTCTCCACTGCTGTGAAACTTTCTGCTGAGGCTCGTTCGTTTTTACAGCTGGGGGATACTAAGTAGTTTCTGAAAGGATGCGGAGAAAGTTTACTCTTTTTGATAGGAAGCTGTAAACATGTCTGACGTATGTCCGACTGAACAAAGAAGGTATACCGACTAAAAGTGTTGATGTCAACCAGAGTTCGGAGTGTCATTCCAGAAGAAATCCTTTTCCTGACATCCACCGAACATCTAATGTACAGTATATGGATAGGCCTTTCATTCTTTTAATCTTTAAAAGAACAAGGAAGTATGAAATTAAGTACTTATTAAAGTGCAGTATGTTTGCTTTGCTATATTACGCCAGCGAAACTATTTGATCCTTGCAAAGATTAAAAACCTTGTCTTTTTGAGGTTGATGATATTTTACCAGACTTGAAATTGTTGCATCTTCTCCTTGCTCTTCACTTTTCCAAGCTTTTTTTAAAATTACCACAGTTTAGTTTTTTTTTTTTTGTCTCATTAATAATGTAGAAACAAGGAAATTATTATAAAAAAAAGAGTCAAAATCAATTTGCTCCAAACTCTTGACGATGTGAAAGACTCAAAAAAACTCAAATTACACCATAATTTTAGTTCAATTTTAAAGTTAAAGTTCATTAGATTTAGAAAAGTTATCCTAGCATTCATTATCATTTTTTGGGGGGGGGGGATTAGATTTATGTTCTTAGAACAAAATTATACAAGCATTTATTAAGAACAGCCAACTTGTAATATTGTATTTTCATTTTGTCAACATTTTGTTTTAAAATGAGTCTTTTCCACTTATTACAATGGATTTTAGTCGCAGGAATCAAAATAAATTACAGTCCTACTGCTTAAAACTATTGGCATGTTAGAAGTAATTCTATCTAAGTTAGCTTTTTTATTTCTTTTTTCCCTTTTTGAATGTTTGTGTTTTCTAGATTTTGATATATAAGATTTCATGTTAAATAAAAATACTTCACTGCGTGGATGCATATTTCTTCTATTTTTCTGTGATTTTTCTCTTAAGGTTAGTGTTCTTTTCCTATTTTAGGCTACCTGTTTTTGGAATGGAAAATATTATTGTCCATGGTTGTGATGAGACACTGTAAAAAAACAAGACTTTGTTTTGGTGTCGGTGCTCACGTGAAGACCCTCTCATGGAAAAGCAGCTAAAGATGTACCACAAGGGAATGGGCATTACCATTAAAAAAACAAATCCATCATAACCCTTGTGCTATCCTGGGCACTTTAACATTGGGAGTTGGGTCATCTAGACCCACTAGACAGTGCTCTGAACCTTTTTTCTTCAATGATTTGTGATCTTCACTGGTGTCCATGGATTACATGAAATCTTTCCACCTTTATCCACCTTTGTCATGGTAGGGAGAACACGTCAATGGAAGGGTGGGGTCATCTAAGATAGCACAAGGGTTAAAAGAAATAGAACACTGAAAACTAAAAGACTGAACACCATGATGCATGTTTGCTTGGTTAGAAAGATTTATAAAACTAATGCAAAAAACCCGACATTCTCACTTTTGAAAGCATCCTCCACTCTGAGCATGCTTACATCTCCTCTCTGCAAGTCAGCTTTGATTAATGTCCAGGTGTTCTAGAAAGAGTCTATATCCCCTCAAAAACGTGCTCATGAGGGGAGAGTTTGGGCGGTGCAGCCCATCAGGCCGCCAGCAGACCTATCAGCACAGTCGGCGGCTGCCGCTGCCGCTCCTTTATCTGCCAGCAGAAGAGAGGAGCCTGTTACACACACACCAACATGCTCTCGCACATGACTCCATTCATGCCAGCCTTTTCTTTGTTCCCCTAAAAGCGGCGTTAAAACTTCATTTAGATGCTAATTTGCCCTTAGGAATCCAAAGACTGCCGGCGTTCGTTTTGCAACTGAGAAAGTGTTAATGTTTGGGTCTCGCCCGCATCCATCAGTGGCTGTTTAGAACTCCAGAGCTGGTCTGCATGGAAAATACGCTCACTGGCTAAAGAAATCCTCTGGAGAAATAATTCATTCTACATTTTCTCACAAGTAAGAAGTTCTTAAAGCAGACCTGAGGTCTACCTGTGTCAACAAACAGGTCATGGAAGCAGGAAGGTGGTGAGATGTGCACAGATGTTGAATCAAGTGACACATCTCAGTAAAACACGTCATTTTTCAAGCAATGATCTCAAACTTCTCTTGTTATGCTGTACATGAGCTAAACAGATGGGATTCTCACAGCGGTCAAGTAACGCTCTGCTGGTCCTTTCCAGTCCTGTCTCACAGCTTTGAGCTTCACAGAGAAGATACCGTAGATCCTTTAAAAGGTTATCTCTTTGGAATCAACACTTTCTCTCTTGTTGCTCCCCATGAATAAAGCAGAAGAAGTCCATTGACCACCTACCAAGCTCGGATAGAAGCCTGAGCAGATGTGCTCGGGGCAGCCTGCTGTTTCTGAGCGGAAAGTGGGTTTTGGCTGCAGGGTAGAGCTGAAGTATGTGGCGGTAACGCTCTCAAGGACAGATGCATGGAGCTGGAAACACTTCCTGGAACAGTCACTCACACTGATGAGGTGAGATGAGGTGATGCATTTTGAGGAGAAGCTGCAGAAACGAAGTCCTAAACTGCAGGAAGATGAAAATGGGAGCAGTGCTTTGCCTTTTTAACAGTACAAGATAATATTCAACTTTTTCCAGGATGGGTCATTGAAATCTATCTTCAGACTTTGTGTCATCAATTTTTGTCCAACACATCTTTTCCAAAGATGAAAATGAGCCTGTAAGATCAATTTCATCTACTTTGGTAAGTTACTAGCCAGTTAAAAGAAATATAAGCTGCATACCGAATGTTATGATGCATCTGTGGCTAAGGCTTTTGCAAGCCTTTAGGTCTCTGATTGCATAAATACCAGGTACCGATACATGTGACCAGACTAAATTCTGTTAAAATTAGGATTTCAGCGGCTCTGTAAACATTGATTTCTGCAGGAAATTTGAGTCACAGAGTCCTGTTGAATTGACCTTTTTAACTCCTGACTTCAATTCAGTTAGATCACTAATTTGGAGACATCTTGAGTGGTTTACAAGTGAGAGCTAGTCAACTTCACTAGTCACAGGATTTAGATAACTTCAGAGCATTCCTACTTTCAAAAGGTACCATTTGTGAAGTTGATAAGTGATAATATGTTTTACTTTTCAAAATAAGAATACCCGTTTTTACAAAAAAAAAATATGGCATGCATACTTACAGATCTTAAGGATTTGTGTTCATTAGAATAGCGGCTAAAAGCATTGTGTTGGAGCTGATGTTCTGCCAACTGACTTCAGAGCCCTTTGTGGTTCCTGTGTCACCAAGATTGAAAATATATGAAAAGTATTGAGGTCTGAAAAATGGACTATGATCCTCTGACATCTTCCTACTAACAAATATCCAAATCAGGAGATCATACATGAAGGGCTCTGGAGCAAATACTTCACGGTACACTTACCAGACACACGACGATGGTACGTTCTATTTTCAATTTGCTCGCTGTAACCCTTGTGCTATCCTAGGCACTTTAACATTGGGAGTTGGGTCATCTAGACCCACTAGACAGTGCTCTGAACTTTTTTTCTTCAATGATTTGTGATCTTCACTGGTGTCCATGGATTTCATGAAATCCTCTTCACCTTTATTCATCTTTTTCGTGGTAGGAATAACACGTCAATGTAAGGTCATAGGATAGCACAAGGGTTACTTGTGGTCACACAAGTCTCGAGGGAACTGCAAGACACTTGTGCTACCCTTAAGATGCAGGCCCGGACAACCCAAAAACCCACAGGGCCAGTACGGCTCAACCCTCACACGGGTTCATGTGACTCACGGTTAACCGTCAAACTCAGAGATTAATACTAAAAGAATTCCCCAACTGAAGCTTCAGCATAATCAAACTAAATGTTTTGACAAGAAACAGAACTTAATAAATCATTTAAAGTCCAATTGAATCTATTGAAATACAAAAAAATTAGTTTCATTAGGTTAGTTGGATGAATGACAATTTTTTTTCTGCAGATTTTGTCAGCGTTTGAGCATGGCTGTGAATAAAGCCCAGTAATAACAGCAAGACAGCCTGATTAATCAAATTACATCCTAAATGATGGTATTTTAATGCCTAGAGGTAAACTGACGCTTGTAAGTTTGAAATAAACATGAAGTTTGAATTACAAAGTAGGAAGAGTGACAGGGAAGCCGGCCGTCTCCCACATTACAATGTTTGGCATTGCCAGGAAAATCGGAAGTCAGTGATGATGAGGAGGAGAAGTGATGAAGACTGACTGACTGAGTCCCAAAAAAAGAGGCGTATTTCCCAGCATGCCGCTGGATCAGACACAGTTCACTGCTGACGCCAGGCCACAAATATGGAGGTAATGAGGTGCAATGAGCTGCTGTGTGTGCTGCATTTACTGACCTTTAATGACTGTTTTGAAGAGAGGGAGTCACATGACCGGCGGCCTGCTTGTCCCCGGGCGAGGACAGCTTCAGGGCTGCGTTTGGAAGGACGAGCACGGAGGAAGCAGAGATGTCTGCCAACAACAGGGATGCATGAAATCTTTAATTAAAGCTTAAGACTCCATCAGCATGGTTAGTGCCAGCTAAATAATTCTCCTTTTATTAGCAGCTGTGTCTGTCTCATACAGAGATGCCAGAATGTTGTTTCGCAGCTCGTGTGTGAAATGAACAAAGTGATGCAACGACTCGTAAACACTCGGCCTGCAACTTTAATGCTTTCTGATGTTTCTGCTTGTCTGATGCTCTTCCCAGAACGAAGACTTGACTGTTTTTGTGATCCATCTGGTCCAAAGGAGCTCCAAGAGTTCATGATTTTTCCATCTTTCTTCAGGCACTGGTCATCTCAACTTCCTTCCTGGATTTTACAGAAGTTCTTGGCACTCCATCCTCCTGTTTCACCTCAAATTCTTCTCTGACCTGGCTAGAATCGTGCCTTACTAAAAACTCATGTTCACTGGGACTCAAACCTGTTGAAGGATGGAAACGCTGCAGCAGAATGGGCGCTGGCTGAAGGAAAGTCATATACTCTTTGACCTTCATCAATTAATTATTTTTACATTAATAGATGAAAAGTACAGCAAGAGTCTGCATGAGAAATTCAACTATGAATTACGTAAAAGATGTTTAAAATAAAATTAGTTTGAACCTTTTTCTTTAAAACAAATGAAAGTGAAATATTCTCATAAACTTTAAATTCTTGTCACTTTTTCAGTTTGGCAATAGAAAGTTGACTTAAAATTCAGTGCTGTAATTATGTACAATCAAAAGATTATGAATTTTCATAAACAGTTACTCTCTTGGTTTTTTATTTGGAGGTTCTTCCATAAATGGACTCATTTGACTTTATTTATTGCTATTTTTTGTGATTTCGCGTTTGTCTTTTCAAATCAATTTTTTGGTCAAAAACTGTAATTAAAATTTAAAATGACAAACTTTACAAAGTCTTGAAATTTGTTCCATATGTTCAAGATTTTGATCATTACTCACAGAATATTTAAATGTTAAATCTTTTCTTTTAAGGTTTCCTTAAATTAAAAACTGAAATTTAGAAACAAAAGCAGCAGAACTGATGGAAATCCACCTTAAGAACTGATGGAAATGTCAACCAGTGCTGCATGAAGTGATGGTGCAACAAAAAAAAGGTATTTCAACATGTTTGGTGCCAAAATGTATGAATATAGACGAAATGTGTCTCATTTTTGACATTCATTTGTGCCAGGCTGGACTTTTTTGTTTAGTTTTAAACAAAAGTTATCTGGAAAGGCAACATTTACAAAAACTGAAAGAAACATCCCTTTCATGAGTGGGGCCACTTTATCTCTGACCACCTTAGCGCATTTTCTTTCAAAATACAAAATTTTCTCCTAAGAAATTCTTTTGAAACATAGAAAAAAAATGCTTTTCATCACTCTGTTAAACTTTTAAAGGTTGCTTTTTTTTATTTATTTCCTAGAGTCTTTTTCCATAATACGTTCTTTAATAAACTCTGAAATCTGATGACACTGACACGCAGGTCAAACTGTGATGGGTCAAAGAGGACACCCGGGATGCTTTTCTTCCTGACTTACAGCCCTCGTCATTTGTTTTAGTGAAAATTGTTTCCCTGTTGGTTTGCAGGTTTACAGCTTCCCCGGTTAATATGTGGAAGTGAGCCTGCAGGCTGCAGCTCAGCAAAAACACAGCAACTCACTTCTTGGAATCTTTTAGCTTCTCTCGATAAATCAGAGCAAAGAGAGACAATGTGCAGAGGCGCCGCATGTGTGGCCTGACGCTCGTGCGCGCTCTCATTTGTTCCTCTCGGCGTGGGGCTTGTGGGGGGCGGGGCTGTGCGGGGGCCCGCGTGGGCAAGTGCTGCCCGGCTTTTGCTTTTTATGGTTTCATTTAGTATTCTGTGGTGGTCCTCTGCCTGAAAGCCTCAGTGCAGGTTTATCAGCTTGTTCTGACTCCCTCCCACTATAAACGGCATAAAGCAGAACATTAACATACAGATTACTGCCTGATACCTATAATCCAAGAATGGCTTTGATTGTTAAAATGATTTAGTAGATTAAAATTGTCTTTGCTTCAAACATCAGATCTAACAACAGAATAAACCTACTATCAAAGTCAGTCTGATGCAAGCATCGCATTCTGAGTATCCTTTGTTTGTGTCCGCACAGTGGTGTAGTGATAAGCACTTTTCCCCAGTGAGAAGGCCCTGGTTTGATTCCCACATGGAGTTTACACATTTACCTTGTTCATGTGTGGGTTTCTCTGAGAATTTCCGCTACCTCCCAAAGTCCAGAAACATCCTTTGTAGTACAATTTGTCATTTTGAATTGTCCTTCTGTGTGAATGAGAGAGTGTGTGATTGTGTGGTCCTAAAACAGACTGGCAGACCATCCAGGGTGTACTACAGCCTTTTCCATCAGTGGCTGGGATAGGCTCCAGCATACCTATGAGCCCAAAAGGGATTAAGCAGATTTAGTAAATGGATGTTTTTTTATTTGTAGCATCTACACTAATATTCCGGTTTTCCTGTTTCTGAGCATACAATCAATAATGCAGATAGCAACCGCAGTTCGTTTTTCCCTGTTACAAACCTTTAGCCCAATATTCAAATGTTTGTGGTGGAAAAATGGTGGCCATTTTAAAATTATAATGATAAATAATAAAACAACCTGAGCTGTGTTTTTTTACAAAGTAGCCACAAGGCGGCTCGTCACATAAACACGTCAGTTCCCTTTGTTAAAAACTGCTTCAACATAAATATATTTATAGACTGATCCAGAAAACATATTTTAGATTTGTTATAAATGAAATCTGGACTGTAGATGGGTTTTTCCTGGATTCTGTTTGTTTCATTTCAATGTTTGCATTGATTATTGCAATGGAGATTTTCAAATGGAGAAGCGTTTGACCTGACCATTGTCCCTATATGGTCACTGGTATTCTGAACGTGACATCCTCCCTCAACCCCATGAGGTGGCAACACCGTAGAGTCAAAACCATCTCAGAGCATCAAATGTTCAGAGAACATTTGATGCAAAACCCTAACTGCTACATCCAAGGCTGTGTCACACAGCCACTACATACATTTTGCATATTTTCCACATATGAAATTTTGATCTTTCGTGATGTCTGATGTACGTAATTCACCCGTTAAGGGTTTTTCAATATGTGAAATTAGTTTTTAAGCTGTTAAAAATGTTTCGGTCTGTTCGGAATCATGCAGTTTCCTTGCATTTTATGTAGTTTATTTGCAATTATTACGTAAATCGCATGCAATTGTGCATGATTTTTGCTAGATGGATATGGAGATTTCTGGCTTTCCACAACCATTCTAATGGACTTTTCACACCCGTGCCACCAATGTATAACTTTTATCAGGTAAACGGTGCACTTATCACATTTAAATTACGTAATTTATGCATAAATCACTAATAAATTCCATACAAACAGCGTAATAATCACCCACAGTTCATGTTGTGTGTTCTTTGCGTGGTGGTTCGTACTTCTTCCATGGTCTTAACGTGGTTTAGTTGTGATACATCTGCAAAACTTTAACGTAAATCATAAAAACTTTTCTCACATCTTCTATACATATTTACATATGACCGATTTTAATCTGTGCAATATGTGCAAAATGTACGTAGTGGCTGAGTGAGATGGCTTTCAGATTTGACAGGCCTCAGAAAAAGTCCACAACAGTGCAACAGTAAGAAAACGAAAGAAGCGCACTGTGTAAGGAAGAGTTCAGAACAGAGGAATACGAGGGAACAAATTTAAGATAATTGCTCGCCATGCATCTAAATGTCAAGGTGGTTGAGTGGTAATATGGGCTTGTTTTCAGCAACAGGAACTGGAGACCCTGCAGTCATGCCCTCCATGAACTCCTCCGCAGGAAGACGTGACCCATCGTCCTGCAATTGGGTCTATATGGCAACCAAACAAATATAAAGAATTTTCAAGTGTTTTCTATTATGCTTTGGAAACCAAGCCTCTCAAGAGTCATCACCCAGAGACTTTGCAGTTTGAATATATGGATTTCTTCATGAACTGATGGAGACAGACAGACAGACAGAGCAGTGATGGCAGGAAAGGGTTGCTGTAATGCTTCCCTTCCAACCCAGCTCTGCCTGTCCCAGTAGAAAATGCTGATGAAAACCATATGTGACTCATCTGAGGAAGAGGAGCGTCATTAATTTCCACTTTGGGCCTAGAGCCATCTGATGAAGACATATCCCTTCCAGTCTGGCCTACTACTGAATAATTAGAGCAGAAAGAGCTCCACCAATACACCTTGTGTTAGCTTAGTTAGAAAACTTAAAGGAACTGAGTTGGATGGCGGAAGATTGGAGCTGGAGGGACAGAAATCTACAAAACGGCTGATAAATCAAGTTCAATAAGTTTAAAAATGCCTCATGCTTATGAAAGTACAGTTTATCTGCGTACCTTGACGTTTTGTGCAGGCCTACAGACCATTAGGTTGCGTTTAGAAACCTTTTACACCAAATTTTTGATGCTGAAAACATCAGAATGTGCAAATAAACTGCAACTGCAGACAAACATGAGGCTGTAAGATTTATACATTCAAACACACTATTGTACAGATTTGTAGGAAGTTAAAATAAAGGGAAAGTCTTTCATACTTCCCAAAGTTATATTTTAATGGAATTTCTGACTCAAAATATTCATGCAGGTTTTTGTTCATACTAAAGAGAACACAATAAAAATGACATGAAGCTTTGAGTCAAGACAAAGGAGTGAAAGTAAAATTCTGCAGCTTTAAATTCTCCAGAGTTTGCTTCACATCTTTTGACACTCATGCTAATGTTTCCTGTTGTGCAGAAAAAGACGGAAATCCAAGGTCGCTGTGTGAAGACCCACCTGCACAAGAGCAGACTGAAGATGAAGGCCGTGCAATGATCAAGAGGCTGTTGATGGGACAGTCGATGGGAGTCCTGATTGAAAATGACCTTCAAATACTTTTACTTCTGCTGTCTGCTGCATTGTCTGTGTAAAACTTATGTTTTTAGCCACTTCTAATCCTCTGTTTGATTGTTTCAATAAAATTCAGTAAATTTCTGCTTGAAATTAAGTATTTGTTTGTATTTACCCACAGGAACAAAAATTTTATAACCAGAAGTACATATATCTTTCACACAACTAAAGCCTAAGGCAGAAGAAGAGTGCAACTTCCAAATACTTCCAAATACCGCTGCACCAGGGGCGGCTGTGGTGCAGCGGTAGGGCGGTCGACCCATGATTGTAAGATTGCAGATTCGATTCCCGCCTTGGACGCCCATGAGTCGAAGTGTCCTTGGGCAAGACACTGAACCCCACCTTGCCTCTGGTGGTAGGCGGGCGCCTGTGTTTGGCAGCGGAGCCGCCACCAGTGTGTGAATGTGTGTGTGACTGGGTGAATGGGTCTGTGACTGTAAAGCACTTTGTCCTTGTAGGAAGAAAGACGCTATATAAGTATACGCCATTTACCAAATACTAATAAATACTTTACAATACCATGGCGATGGTAGTCTATTTTTATGGCCTTGGTGGGGCCCTATGACCCTAGAGCAGAGGTGGGCACTGAGGGCCCCATTCCTGCATGTTTTCCAACACACCCTCCTCTGGTATGTTCTGATTGGCTTGACACACCTGAACCAGGTAATCAGCCATGGTAGGGCAAGACTATCTGGAAATCATGCAGACACACCGGCCCCTGGGACCTGGAATTGCCCCCCCTGGCATAGAGTGAACTGCAAGACACACCTGTGCTCCTGTACGACTCTCCAACATAATTAACAACCCCCCCCCCCCCATACAGGAGCATTTAAGGCTTAAATTCATTCCAAGTAAATGTTTTTGTGATATTTTTTTGGGGGGGGGAAATACTGGAAAAATACCTGTTATCTCCACATGGTCTTCCACAGGGATGAATATCAAGCCCCCTTCTGTTTACAATTTTGAATCCTAATTCTGCTTAATATTCTGCTTTGCACACAATATTCTGAGCTACCATGCACCACAAAATCTTGTCTTTGCATCTTTTTAGAATAAGAAAAGCATCTCAACTAAAATTCATGTATTTTTTCTTTCTAAAGTCAAATTTTCTTTTGTCTCAATAAACACTTACTACAATTTACATGCATAACGTGACGGTTGTTACTTTTGCAGCTCATTACATTAATTACTTTGAAGTTACATTTGATTTTAATGGGATTTTACATTAAAAAGAAAAAAATGTTAGTTATGCCTCAAAGTGTACCACTCCAAACATCACAAGGAACATTTTCTTGCTGTCTTTATCTGGATTTCTCCTGGACAACGTAGGCGATGCTTTTTATTCTCAGTCTGCTGTAAACAAGCTTAACGTTGCTGTTTTCCACTAAAAAAGACCGTTTTCTTCTAATAAGGTTCTGCCTTCCAGCCTTTTTGGAGCTTTTCCAAGAGTCCTTGGATCTTCCATGAAAATCTCTGCCTTTGAACTGTTTAATTTTCTATGTTAAATAATAACATGCAGCAACATCTTATAAAAATCTTAAGGAGTCCAGGTCAGGCACGAAATGCACAACTTTAATTAAGCTTACTTCTCTCTCACAGTAAAAGGATGAATGCTAATGTCATTTTGAATTAGTCTGCAAGGTCAAAGCTGTTGTCTTGTAGTGAGATAGCTTTTTATTGTGTTTGCCTCCGAGGAGAAAAAGTGGCTTCTTCTCTTGTTTGATAAACTTTCACTGACTGAATCTCAGTGTCTCCAGAGAGACCAGCTGATCAGTCCAGCAGCCTTTCTCCAAACAGAGACCTCTGGATTTCCTCTTTACTTAAATCAATTTCTTTGTCAGAAATAAAAGCCGAATGTTTGATGGAAAATGTTGAGTTTCTGAATTTGAGTTGGGGGTCCAGATCAGCCTGGTATGCCTCCTGAATCACTTCTGGGGGAATTGGTTTCTTCAAACCAACAAAATCTTTAAATATGTTCAAAGACTCTTTTTGGAAAATGGAACATTTGGCCAGCGTTCTGCTTCCAAGTTAAACATCCGGTCTTTCGGGACCCAAGCAGAAGTTCTGGTGGTTCCTTTTTTCTTAAAATCTGAATTCTTTGACCGTGCATGAAACAAAAAGAAATACAAGCACAAAGGTAGAAAATTACCTTCAGTCTTTTATATTTTCACTGTGAGACACCAAATTCACCAATAATTAAGTCTTAAACTTATTAAATTTTATAAAATTACAAGATTTTTGATAAACTACAAGTTTTGTGTCAAAGTTTGGGTATCTTGATTAATCCAGATTAATCCCTGGAAGATTTATGGAGATAATGAGCACTTTGCTCTTCTCTAGGCTGTAATCTGCCCTCAAAGCCAGGTAATCCATTAATCCAAAACTTCTGCAATGGTAATCTGATTCACTGAGGTCTGCAGGCACGCACACAGTACCCAGATTACAGTGACACGGCACAAATATGTCGCTGTAACCTGAACCAGCACTGACGAGCTGCAGGCAGAGTTAGTCCTAATTTTAATTTCATGGAGCAGAGCGCTCAGATGGAGCAGATGCCACATTTGGCAGAGAGGGAAACCTGCAGAGCCGTTAACAGATGATCTGAATCCACCACAGGCTGTGCATAAGCATGCAGACTCGCACAGGAGTGTGCACAAGCTCCTGCAGTGCACGCGTTCTGTGTGCGGATGCAACTCCAGTTCTGGAAGAGTCTCAGAGTTGAACAGTAAGAGGACAATTTACTATCGTTAGTTGACATTATTACGTTTAAAACAGCTGCCTTCCTACTGTTTCCTTGTTTCATTGTTTATGTTGTGTTTTTATTTGTAACTGCTCTTTTTTCTTCATTTACTCAGCTACTTTTTATATGTGGAAGAGAATGAACAAAACATTTAAGTCTTAAAGACGAAAAATATATACATTTAGCAGGAGAATACGTTTAGAAATGACAGCTTTGATGATGTGCTTTCTTCTGACAGCCTTTCTCTCCAAAATCTCCTCTTCACTCAGACTTTCATCCCATGATTCTTTCAAATCTTTCATGGGCTGATCATATATAAGTCACGCTTTGATTTATGATAGATTGCATCACTAAAACATGGTGGACTTTGATTTTCTGATCACTAACAGTACTTACTGATGTTTGGAGGAATGAAAGAAATGTTCTGAGTCTTATGAACCCAGGTTCAACAAAATGTGACCAGAACTTTTAAGGCTTTTTTTTTAAACAGTTCTGTGATTTTTATTCTTCTGAAAGTCCAGACCTTCAAATAATCTTTCCAACACTCTCAATCAATAGTTCAGAAATCAATAGTTCAGGTTTTCAGACTAAAGAAAATGATCTGACTCAAAAAGAAATCCCCAAAACTTAAGGTAACGTAAGCTAACGTAAGAAAAAATACAACTGGAAGCGGAATTTGTTCATGTTTCTATTATTAATGAGATTTTGTCATAAGATTGTATTGATATTCTTCTTTCTAGTTTTTCTGTTCATTTGTGATTGTTAGAAAGAAATCTAAACTATAAACAAAAAATGTTAAGCTTGACCTTTTGCCCCCGAGTTCATCCGTTCATTCAGTTACACTGATTCTCTCGTCTTCATCCACTGATGAGGCCACTTGGATTTCAAGGAAGACGTTTTTAAGTCCAGACGCCATGACTCAACTTTAAGGCAAGCCTTTATCTGTGTCAAGAAACTCCATCCAACCATCTTAATCCCCTACAGGGTCATGGGCCTCCTGCAGCTGACCCAGCCATTCCTGGATGAAGGCAAGGTACGCCCTGGATAGGTCACCTGTCTATTGCAGGGCCACACACTTACACCTAAAGGGGCAATTTAGACGCACTATGAAGCATGTTTTTGGACTGTGGAAGGAAACCAGAGAAAACCCACACATGCATGAGGAGAACATGCAAACTCCATATCAAGGTCCCAGCTGAGATACGAACCAGGGCTATCTGAGGCGAGAGCGCTAACCACTACTCCCCCATGCAGCCCGTGGGAATTAATAGTTTTTACACAGTTCCAACAGGCACCTTCAAAATAAAAATGTCTTTTTTTTCACAATAAAGTTATTCTTTTTTCCTTTGACACTATCGACCACGGTATTTTACTCCATAGATTAGAGCAGGACATAGGGATCAGAGGATCTGCTCTCCAGTGGTTTAAATCCTATCTGTCCGATAGGTATCAGTTCGTTAATGTAAATGGCCATTCCTCTCAGTGCACTCGAGTCAACTATGGAGTCCCACAGGGCTCAGTCTTGGGACCAATCCTGTTTACGCTTTATATGCTACCCCTAGGAAACATAATCAGGAAACACAGCATTAATTTTCATTGTTATGCCGACGATACGCAGTTGTATTTATCCATGAAGCCTGACCAGAATGACCAGATAGAGAAACTGAACGCCTGCATCAGTGACATCAAGACCTGGATGACAATTAATTACCTCCTCTTGAACCCAGAAAAAACTGAGGTCATTATACTTGGTCCTAAAAACCTCAGAGATGCTCTGTCTGCTCAGATAGTCTCCCTGGATGGCATAAGTATAGCCCCCAATTCCACAGTTAGAAACCTTGGGGTTTTACTTGACCAGGATTTATCATTTAAGGCTCACATATCTCAGGCGTGCAGAACTGCCTTTTTTCACCTGCGGAATATTGCTAAGATCAGAAATATACTTTCTAAGAGTGATGCTGAAAAACTCATCCATGCATTTGTTACGTCGAGGCTGGATTACTGTAACTCCTTGTTAGCAGCGTGTCCTAAGAGTTCCTTAAGAAGTCTCCAGCTTGTTCAGAACGTAGCAGCTAGATTGTTAGCTGGAACCAGCAGAAGAGATCACATCACTCCTGTGTTAGTTTCGCTCCATTGGCTCCCAGTTGATTCCAGAATCAAGTTCAAGATCCTCCTGTTAACCTATAAGGCCTTACATGGAATGGCCCCGTCCTATATTAAGGACCTCATAGTCCCTTACCATCCAATGAGAACACTTCGCTCGCAAAATGCAGGACTGCTTGTGGTTCCTAGAATTAGTAAAAGTACGATTGGAGGTAGAGCGTTTAGCCACCAAGCCCCTGTCTTATGGAATAAACTTCCAGCTCATGTAAGAGAGGCCGACTCAGTTTCTACATTCAAAGTTAGACTTAAAACATTCCTCTGTGGACAGGCTTATTGTCAGACTAGTTAGTATTCAGAGATTATTTAACTTAATGTTAATTTGTTTAAATTAAACTTAATAATAACTATTTCTTTTAAAAGGCTGCTAGAAGTTGAAGCTGGGGTAACTATGGTACACTGGGGTTCTGTCCTCTTTCCTTTTTTTACTTCTACGCTTCCTCTCCTCTATTCTTGATCATAATTTATCATTTAGTTCTCCATGCCTCTGTTTGGTACAGTGCGATTCATGTATTGTCCCTCTTTTCCTCTCCCCTCCTGGGGAGTGGGAGTGCTTCCAGATTCCAGTTGGTTCATCCGTGCTCCAGTTCCTGACCGTTTACCTCGCCTTTGCTCCTGCTCCTACACCTGGCTGTGGATCCTGCCTCTGGCTCGTCTCTGCTCGTCTCTGCTCTGTACCTGACCGAGTACCTCGCCTCTGCTCCTGCTCCTACACCTGGCTGTGGTTCCTGTCTCCGGCTCGACTCGCGCCTTTGACTGTCCCCACAACCACGGCTGGATGAAGCTCGTCTGCTGGACTTTATATATGTAGTTGTAGATTTAGATAAGTTAATTCTTCTCTAAGATTTCTGGTAAATCGCCTGTCCGTCCTGGGGGAGGATCCCTCCTTCATGTGGGCACCCCTGAGGTTTCTTCGTTTTTTCCGGAATCCGTTTTTTTTGGGAGTTTTTCCTTACCGCGAAGGGGGGTCTAAGGGCAGGGATGCCAGTATAGCTTAGTCTGTTTGTTAGTTCATTTTAGTATTTTCCTATTGAACTCTTTGTATTCGTGATCCTTTTGAGTTCATGTTTTACTTCGAAGCCCATCGAGACGACTGTTGTTGTGATTTTGGGCTATACAAATAAAATTGAATTGAATTGAAAATTGAATTTTTTTTTACGATTCATTTCACTGAACCAATTCAACTGAAATCATGGAAGTGTTTCCTTACATTGTTGTTTAAACTGTAAATAAGTCACAACAATGGGTGGATAACCTGTACTTTTGCATATTAGGGAATTGTTTTAATCCTAAACTATAAACTTACTCCTTTTATAACTTTATCTTCAGATCAAAAACCATAATCAAGTCATTTTCTTTCTATCTATCTATCCATCTATCTATCCATCTATCTTCAGTGGATCTTCTGTTGACTTTCTCTCATCCTCTTGTCTCTTCATGTGATCTCAGACTCCATGATGTTGACATCAGAACTCTGCTTCTCCATTTCAAAGCTATTTGGTCCGCTTCAGCCTTTGATTGGCTTCTGAGAACCTCTATGTGAAACCAAACTAGATAAAGATCTGACAGTTATCATCATTCTCCGCCGCCCATTTACTGTAGAGTTATTTTGAAAGACTATGCGAGTCTGAAAGCAGGTCAGGTCACATTGGACTCACAGGTCACTTTTGACAAAGAAATAACCTTTTTCCATTATTTTCTTTTAGATTTAAGTGCAGAGATTTTGTGTGTGTGTGTGTGTGTGTGTGTGGGGGGGGGGGGGGTTCTTCACAAGAGATATTTTAGGTCACGTAAAAATTAACATAGAAAAGTTTTTATTTGGTTGACTACGATAGTCACCTGCACAATTAACACAGTTACAGAAAGAAGGCAGAGATAACTAGAGCCTTTTCTAATCTACGGATTTATTAATTTAGCATTGTTTACTGCTAATATTATTTATTATTGATTATAATTTTTTTATTATATTATTATTATTTTACATTAAAGAAAAAAAGTCTTTGTCATCCTTAAAAAGAAGATTTTGCCAGAAGATTCACAGAATCATTTTTACTGTGTTGTATTTCTTTTCTAAATCTGAAGTGACGCTGAAATGTTAAATGAGCACGCGCGGTGAGGAAGAGGAGGGCAGTAAAAGAGAGAGAGAGGGAGGGAGTGAGCACGCGCGCACAGATGCAGGGGGTGGAAGGGTTTGGAACAGTTTTTCAGGAACATGGACCTGACACGCAGCGCAGCTGCCGGCGGAGCGGCGGTGGGACCGGAATGCGATTCTGCCACCTTGCGCGCGTTCCCGTGAGTCCTTCACTCCTGAAGGCAGCGGACGGAGTTCGGCGGCGGCTTCGGCCGGCCGCGGAGTCACAGAGGGCTGGAGGAGGATGCGGGGCGGACCGTCGCTGACCTGAGCTCTGTCCACACCTGCTCCGGCCGGATCAGGAACATGCGCGCACGGCGCGGCCGCTTGGCTGCGCGCGGGATGCGGACTCGGCGCGCCCTCTGAGCGCAGCAGAGCGCAGCGGGCGCGCGTCAGGCGGCGACACTTTTGGAGGTGAGACTTCTGAAAGTCATTTCTGACAGAAAATACAAAAACAAAATTGTACTTTATTTGTTTGAAGAAGGAACGGAAATTACTGTTAGGGATGATGTGACTTAAAGCAGCAGTTTTCTCTGAACTCATCACAGCAGAACCCTCAGCAGAACTCCTATAGTCTGTCAACAGGCTGCTCGGAACCACTGCGCCTGCAGAGAGAGAGCCACTGAAATCTGCAGGAACATACGTCTTATTCTGCATGATGCAGTGATGAAGGAACTGTGCTTTATTTAAATGCAGTGACCTTGCAGGCGCAGCAGCAGTGAGAGGCCAGGCATCGATCTCAGTTTTGTCCCCATGTGAGGAATTTGTCTCATCTTATCTGGCGGACAGGCGGCATTCATCACCTTCCTGCTGAGCTCCTCTTCTTTAGCTCAGCAAACTTTAATGAATAACAGAGGAATGCTCAGGTTTTTTTTCTGCGACGCTTCCTCTGCTCAGCAGATAACCCCCAAAATGCTCATTCTGTTTCTTATTTCCCTTCTTTAATATGTTACTTTTCTCTGATTGAAGACAAAAATCACCTCGGATCCCACTAAACTCTCACCTTTGCCCTCACTCTGTAAATACTGTGCCGTTAATGAAAGTCATGTGTTTTCCTGCTCGCTGATTCATTTTTAACTCCTCCTTCTGCATGAGGGGTTTATAAAGATGTCACTTCTTTGCTGCAGGTTTGCTGCTTCCTTTGAAGTCACAGAGAAAACTGGTCGTTTATCATCAGCTCCTGCGTCCACATGGCTTCAGTGGCGTCGAGCATTGTGTACGCAGCTGGAGACAAACAGATGGACCTTAGCGATGGATCCTGAAGGAATAATATGCGCAAGATTGTCTGTAATGATGGGAGTTTAAGGACGATTGAAGGATTAATGAGGAACTTGATCTGTATATCGTTTTGAAATGGAGATCCAGTGGCGTTCATGGAGTAAGGGCTGCGTCTCTTTCCTGAGGCCGTGGATTCCTGTGCTGCTGGGCCTCCACCTCCAGTTCTCAAGGGCCTCCAACTGTCCCGAGGAGTGCCGCTGCGAGCGAACATTTGTTTACTGCAACGAGCGCAGCCTAACCTCAGTGCCTCTGGGAATCGGCGAGGGCTACAAGACCCTCTAC
Organism: Oryzias latipes; assembly: GCF_053564925.1. Taxonomy (NCBI): domain Eukaryota; kingdom Metazoa; phylum Chordata; class Actinopteri; order Beloniformes; family Adrianichthyidae; genus Oryzias; species Oryzias latipes. The sequence continues at coordinate 26,623,254 of NC_136258.1, forward strand.
CTCCACAACAATCAGATCAACAATGCTGGCTTTCCGCTGGAGCTCCACCATGTGGCCTCCGTGGAAACAGTGTATCTCTACGGGAACGAGCTGGACGAGTTCCCTTTCAACCTGCCTAAAAACGTGCGGGTTCTCCATCTGCAGGAGAACAACATTCAGACCATTTCCAGAGCGGCTCTGGCGCAGCTCCTCTGGCTTGAGGAGCTGCATTTGGACGACAACTCCATCTCCACGGTGGGGGTGGAGGACGGGGCGTTTCAGGAAGCTGTGAGCCTGAAGATGCTGTTCCTCACCAAAAACCACCTGAGCAGCGTGCCTATTGGTCTGCCGGACGTCCTGAAGGAGCTGAGGCTGGACGAGAACCGGATTGCGGTAATTGCGGAGGAGGCGTTCCAGAACGTCACGCGTCTGGAGCGCCTCTTGCTGGATGGAAACCTGCTGACGGATGAAGGGATCTCTCCAGGGACCTTCCAGGGCCTGGTCACTCTGCGGGAGCTCTCTTTGGCCCGCAACTCTCTGACCTATCCCCCCTCGCTTCTTCCGGGGGAGGTCCTGGTCAAGTTAAGCTTCCAGGAAAACTTGATAACTCAGATCCCAGTGAGAGCGTTTGCAGGCCTTCACAAGCTAGAGAAGCTGGATGTGTCCAACAACCAGCTGCAGTCTTTGGCGCCGGGCATTTTTGATGGCCTCTTCAGCCTCAGGCAGCTCATGGTGAGAAACAACCCCTGGCTGTGTGACTGCAACATGGGGTGGGTGGTGTCTTGGCTGAAATCCCTGCCCGCCTCCTTAAACGTGCGCGGCTTCATGTGTCACAAACCCGAGAAGTTTCGGGGTATGGCGATCCGGGAGCTGAGTGCTGACCTTCAATGCTCACAGCCAACGTCGCCGTCTGACTCTAGACCAGGGCTTTCTGCGCCCACAAATCCATCATTGGTCCCTCGTGTCTCCAGGAGACCCGCTCTCACACTCCCCACCCTCTACCCCATCTACACCACCAGGGAGGAGGGAATGAGGACTAAGACGCCCCTGCAGGTCACTTTCACCTCTCTAAATGGGTCAGAAATCCACGTGAGATGGGCAGCTGCGTTTCCGGTCACTGCCTACAAGGTGACCTGGGCGAGGATGGACCCCAGTCTGACGGGGGACACAGTCAGGGAGAGGATAGTGGGCGGGGGTCATCGGGGTATCAGACTGGCTAATCTGCAGCCTAAATCCACCTACCGCATCTGTGTCATCCCCCTGGATGAATTTAATAACTACCGGCCCAAGGATGACACCGTGTGCACCGAGGTTGTGACCACAGGGCAATTTTTCAGCCCCGAGGACAACAACAGCAACAACAGAAGGCGCTCCAGGCCTGAACAGGCCACACAGCCCGAGCCCGGCTCACCCTTCCTGCTGGCCGGGCTGATCGGAGCGGCCGTGATCCTGGTCCTGGTCTTCCTGCTGGGAATCTTCTGCTGGCACGTGCACAGAAAGGGCCGCTCTAAATCTGAGTGGAAATACAACCGCGGCCGGAGAAAAGACGACTACTGCGAGGCAGGCACCAAGAAGGATAATTCCCTGCTGGAAATGACGGAAACCGGCTTCCAGATTGTCTCGCTCAACAACGAGCAGCTCCTTAAGGCAGACTTCCGCATTCAGCCTATTTACACCCCAAATGGGGGCACGGCCTTCAGAGACTGCCCCCCAGGGAACAACAGCACAGTTTACTGCAAGAACAACGTTCAGGATGCAGACTTTTGTCATTCGTGACAATTTCTGAGCATTTTTACTGACAGCAAACTGTGTAGAGTGTTAATCCTGTTTGAGACGTGGAATTTATACAACAGACTGGACTTTTCTAGAACGTTGGAGATAAAAGTTAAGGATCTATGCTGTTTCAGTTTTGTACACGCACAAACAAACAGCTTCATGTCATTGTTTTGTTGTTTCAGTGAAGGATTTTTGCAGTCAAACGGCATTATCAGAATATGATCTGTAGCTGGAGGACAGAATCCAGATGGCAGATGTGTTTGGTTTAATTCCAGCCGCCTACGGTTCTCACTGACTGGTGTTTTGTGGTCCTGATGTTTCCCAAAAGTCATAATGTGGCTTTAATTGTTGTTCTTTCATTATTGGGGTCAGATTCGGATCAGGTCTCTTGATTTAACTCTAAAGACACCTTGGAGTCTTTATAGAGAAGATAAAAGCCCATCGGGGTGTCATTGTGACATCACAGTGTGACCATGGAGATATTTTAATTCTAACAGACAAACTGCCAGAAAAATGTAAAAAAAAAAAAAAAAAAAAAACTTCAATTGACCGAATTACTTTTCACGGTTGCCATGGTGACACCATGAAACCAAACCTCCAGTACTGTACACCTGGGCATAGTTACAGGGCAGCTGTCCTGATGTCTTCTGTGCAGCAAGTGTGTAAGTTTTTTTTTTTGCCTTTTTCACATCTATTGGTAAAGATGGTGCATTACGTTGCGACGGTGACAGTTCTTATATGATGTAAAAGATTTTGTGGTTGAAAGATAAGAATGAGGATCTTTTTTTCACATTTCTTTACACCTTAAAACCGTCTTATGGGGAAGTAGCAGAAGGGGGACCAACAGCATAGCTGTCTCTCAGCTGATCCATCAAACATCCCTCCAGGTGTAAGAAGATGCTGGTGATACGCTGGACTGTGTCTGTTTGGACTTTAAACAGGGCAGGTACACAAGGACAACTTATTTTTTTTTTCAATATATTGCTCCCATCTGTCAAACCTTGTCAAAATGGGACTGGATCTACCCCCCCTTATTTTTCTTTTCTTTTTGGACCCTACAGTTTCTGTTTTTTTTAATTTTTTTTTATTTTGCTTTCCTCCACAGCAACTGTGACAGCAGTTACATGCACAACGATATTCTGACTTTAGCCCAAATGAGCTCTAACCTTAACCAATGCAAGTCATTTCCGTATTTTTCGGACTATAAATCACTAATGAGCATTAGTTCCAGCAGCCAAGAAATGCTAAATAAGTATATTTAGCCCTCATAAATAAGCAGGACTTTTGGGAGACATCTATATAACAAAATACAGGAACCAGAACTTACATTTCATTTAGAAAGGCAACTTTAATAAAATTCAATTTTAAGGTTTTTTATTGCCATTGTCAGTGAACAAAACAGTTTCACAGACTAGGAATTTGCTGCGGTGCCAATGTGCCACATACAACACTAATAATAATAAAAAATATAAACAAAATAAAATAAATAACAGAATAGATTGCAATAACAGATTGAATTTCTGTACACTTCACTACCTAACACATTTATGCTTATTTAGCTTCATGAAACACAGAAAGAATCTAGTATATTAGTGCAAAATATTAACAACTATTAAGATAACCAAGCATAAGGAACATGCTAACAAGTCAACTAAACCCTTTATATCACTTTAAATCCCTAAATTTTTGGTATTCGTCATTCTCTGTGTCACTTTGGAACAATTTTGTCCAGCCTGGCATAAGACTGAACAGTGCTTCTTCTTCTGTGTTGCTGTCAGTAGGAAACACTGAGACACACACCTACAGCGCCCCCAACAGTTAAAGCTATTTATAAAAATAAAATCACATATAAGTTTCACCCCTGCCCAACTATGTGAAAAAACTGTGACTTATTCTCCGAAAAATATGGTAATTATGGTAGTATCTTTAAAAGAGGCATTGGAATCCTGATTTGCTTTATCACTGTTTTCTGACTATAGGCTAACAGATATTTTAGTAAAATAAACTAATGAACACTCTGGCAGATCTGAATGAAAACTGTGGGCTAAAAATATATTGGCTGAGCTATTAAATGTAGTACAAATATTGTGCTTTATCTAGACACAACAGTTGACAGTACAGTGGCCCCTCATTTATCGCAGGAGTTGTGCTTTTACAAATAAACTCCTCACCACACACGTTCCATATGTTTTACACTTTTCTCTTATGTTTAAACTTTCATAAAAACAGAAGTCCAGAGTTATAGAATAAAAGCAAAGATCTGATCTCGATCAATGATGTATAGATTCGGCGAAAAGAACGTCTTCTGCACAGGGCACAATAAGGTATTGATTGACAAGTTCTACAGCCAATCAGGACAGAGACCACAGTGCACAAGAAAAGAATATTACATCGAGAAAAAAGAAAAAGAAAAACAATGAAACCATGAAAGGTGAAGTGCGATACAGCAAGGGAACACTGTATTCATTGTTCTTTTCACAGAAAACTACAAAATACACATTAAGAAATGGTTAAGAATAGGCAGAAAAAAATGCAAACATGTGAATCCAAATTTTAATTTATCTAGAAAATGTCTTTTATTCTGAACCCGGCGAGCTTGTACATGTAGTTGCCTTTTGGCAGGATTAACCCTTGTGCTATCTTAGATGACCCCACCCTTACATTGACGTGTTCTCCCTACCATGACAAAGGTGGATAAAGGTGGAAAGATTTCATGTAATCCATGGACACCAGTGAAGATCACAAATCATTGAAGAAAATGGTTCAGTGCACTGTCTAGTGGGTCTAGATGACCCAACTTCCAATGTTAAAGTGCCTAGGATAGCACAAGGGTTAAGAAGGTTCTCACAAATCCTACAAAGACAACAAACATTATGACGAATTACTTTATTTAACACTAAATACAAACAGTGTGAAAGTAGTTGTGGCCACATCGTAAAAGGGTTATTAAAGTTTCCTAGTCTCTATCACGTTTGTAAGGTTAAGGCTGTCACTGACGCAACAAATGTGCTGATTTCTTAGTTTGCAGGTGAAATCTTTTACTGCAGTAACATTGTCTCCAGTGGGGATTTTGAATTTAAACCCCATTAGTTTAAAGGAAAATTTAAAAGTAGAAATCAACATAAAAAAGCACCACGTGTTTTAGGGGAGGTCAAACGGCAACATACATTGATTTAAACAAAATTTTGACCCAGACATCGGACACCATGTGGATGATGGCAAATGGGTTGGACTAAAGCGAACCGTCTCCACTAGAGGGCAGCGTTTTGTTCAGGTTCCTCCAGAGAAGACAGAATACATGCAAGTTTATTTCTCTCTGCCTCAGAAGAAAATCAAAGGTCACACTTGCATGCAGACAGGCAGGAAGTGGTTCCCAAGCTTCCACCTGCTCCTACACATCCTTACATTCCCCCCAGCTGAGGGCTGTTAACCCTCCATGTGCTGGTGGGCGACACTTGGGGAGCAGCAAAGAAGCACATCTGCAGTTTATTTAACTCTTTTATTCAGCAATGCTCAAGTTTTGACAAAAAAATTGATAAATGTGCCTTGAAATTTTGAGCATTTATGGACTTTGGTTCCATATTTTTCCACAAATGTATCGCTGTACAGACGTTTGACTGGATTGTTGTCGGAGAAATGTTTTGCTCTTGTTTATTTATTCCTCTCATTACACTTTTAATTAAACATAATTGTGAATTTATGAGAATTGTCCCTCTCTACTTGTTTTGGGGTTTGAAAAAGAGGTGGATCCAGATGCAGCTGGACATCTTGATCTGGGCTGAATAGGCTTGCAAGTGAATGAAGACAGAAAATCCCCAGCAAATCCCCAAAAAATCATTTTTTTGGTTGCAGATTATCCAAATTCTTGTGTCTTAGCCATTATGTTTTCAATGAAATTGAATTCTTTTCATAAATACAGGGTCCTGATACATGTGTCTGACACTTATTTAGGAAAGATTAGGACAAAGGAAAGGTTTTTACTTGAAGCTGGTCTAAAACCGAAAAAAAAATAGAGCCAAGGCAATTGAGGTTACGATCTCTACAGTTACAGCTTTTTACTTCTATTGGTATGACGATGATTACTATATTAGTATTTGTACCGGGTTGCTTTTTTTCTTGTTATTAATTATGTTGTTTATTGCTTTAAAATTGTGCCAAACAGTAGGCGTGGTAGTTTTTTCAGAATAACTTTTGGAAAAGCTAAAAACTGTCACTTACCTCAAAGATCACACGCAAATCTGAGCTCCTGATTAATGCGCAGTCTTTATTTATTTATTTTTTATTTTATTTTCACCAAGAACAGACAACCTTGAGGTTTATCCTGCTCTCCAAGTAGTAAAATACCAATTACATTAAAAAAATTATAAAAAAAGTAAAAAAAATGAAAGTATAAGAACAAATAGAACCTATTTTAACTGAAATGAAAAAATATTGTCTGCTTTCCTTTCAATTGTTTCAGGGAATAGTTCCTTACTCATCTTCTCTTGTGTTTCTTTTTCAGTTTCATTGGAGATTATTGTATTATTAGATATGGAATAGTCCAATTCCTTTTAGCTCTGAGCTTCAGTTTTGCTAAAAGTTAGAAGTCGTCTCTATAAAAAAGACATAAAACTAATGTTCTGATCTGAATAAGCCTCTTGATGTGATGGAACCTTCACATCAGCTGAACTGTTCTCAGATACTTTTCTACATACGAAGTGTCTCTGAATTTGATTTGATTTGATTTATTTATTTACAGATAAAAGAAAAAAAAACTTGTATGTTCAACAATGATAACCAAACATGAATCTTAAACCGTAAAGTCAAAAGTTAAAATTACAAAATCAGATCACTTCCTGTTTTTTAATTGGGGTTCCTTTTTTCTTGAGGAGGGGGCTTCCTCTATGTTCTGATTGGTCTAAATGTGGATGAATGCTATAATTCAGGAGACAGCAAAAATGGTCACTATGTCATTGTGTTTTCAAAAAGATTTTTGATGTGCAGGGAGGATTTCTACAGGAAGAGTTTTCAAAATTATTAATACACTTTAAAGAAAAAAAAAGCTGTGCATGGCACAGAAGAACAAAGACAGTGAATAAACTCATAACGTTACTTCCAGCAAAAACCACAGACGTTAAAGCATCTAAATGAAATATCAACAGTACGGTTAATTTATAATACTTATGCCATTTATTGATTTTTTTCATCAATCAGAAAAAGGTTATGCTTTCTCAAATAAAATTAGTGAAACATTCCAACACAAGCTCTGACTGTTCGTCGTCTAGTGTCAGGATAAAGCAGCCTTTCAGTGAAAATGTTTCTAAGCTGTAAAAAGCAATATTCAGCTCAACACTCCAGCTGTAATTACAGCCGCCACACCTCAGCGCGCAGAAGAAAATGGGCCAGAACTTAAATGAGCTTTTGCATGGCAGCCCAGTTCGCAGACTAACACTGACATCTAGTTTTTATACTATCCAAAAGCTTTGCTGTTTCAGGCTGCAACCTCCAATTCTATGAGTTATTAGCTGTTATTTCCACCAGATTTTAACTAAACACTAATGATTATCTGATTATCAGAAAAAGATTTTAAACACTAAAGCAGTGTGCTATTAAAAATGCCCCAAAAATAAATAGAACTTGAGTGATGTTACTTTAATTTGAAGGGCACCCAGAAGATTACTGTGGAATAGTGTGGAGGCCAGTGTGATTTAACAAACAAACAAACAAACAAACAAACAAACAAAGGACAGGAATAGTCCACCCCCGAGGGTGCAATGTAAAATTGCCATCTGCTGAGTGGAAAAACAAAGACCTTGTTTGCTGTCCTTCACACCTAGTTTGTTGATTTGAAATGTCAAAATGTACTAAACACGGACTAAACATACCCCACAATGCATCACACAAATAGCTTTACAAAAGGGGCTCTGTAAATTGAATCAGTTAGTTCAAAAGGGGCCCAAGTCCACAATTTTTGTTCAAAATAGAGATATTCTATGTTTTATGGTCTTCAAGGGAAAAGCTATCTGATTTTGTGCAAAAAAATCCCAAGTCTGTTGTATTTATTGACTATGCTTGACATTTAAAATGCATTAAGGTTTTTGGGTTTTGCTTTATCTCATAGATGGCAGCACTAGTTATCCAATATGGCAGTGCCCCTGTTTAATTCAAGAAGGGCCCAAGTCCAGAGACTTTAGTTTGCTAGTCCTCTGAAATGATAAATAAGAGGTGCTTCATATTATAGCATTTGTAGGCTATGAACAGGTGTTAAATCTGATAGTCTGAATCCTTTGGTGTAGCCTTCCTTTAAGCTATGCAATTTTAAACGAACCAATTCAATTGCATAAAGTAGATTATTTAAAGAGTAAGGTTTTTTGTCTGTTATCATAAATGAAAAATTAACATATAGGACTAAATTTAGTTTTTTTTGTCAACATCTGAAAGTTTAACATGTTAATTAGAAAAGAAGATCAGCTGTCCTGAAATTACTCATCACTCTGACTTTAAAGTCCCATTCCGATCATGTTTTAATCTATTTTTAAAATGTTGTGGTCTTTTAACTATGACTATGTCTGTTTTAGCCAACAAACGTGTGTCATTTTTAGGACACCTTCCACAGAGCGGCAGGAGTTTATTAGAAATTCACATGTGGGCAGGACCACTGGCGGAGAGCAACTCCGCCCCCACTTACCGTCACTATTTACAAACTCTCCTGCTACCTTACAGGCCCTCACCCCCCCCCCCCCCCCCCCAACCTATTACCAGTACAACAAAAATAGCGAATGATATTGGAGCTGTCCAGTCGTAAAGTTTGGAGCCAGATGCCAGCTGGGACAAGGAAAATATTTGAAGATTTGAATGAAGAAATACTCAGAAATGCAATTTGAAGCCTAATATTCTATGTCCTTCATAATCAAAATAAATGCCACAAAAAAGCACCAAAAATTGTGTTCATCTGAGTATTTCTTTAACGGAGATGGATTATTTCAAACTTTCATGAACAGAAAAGAAGCAGTGAATATCAAGAAGAAGAGAAAAAAGTTCAAATAAGTGAGTTTTTCTCCAGAACTTGACATGTCCAATAAATTTCTCTATTTAATCCACCCAGAGAGGTTCTTTTAAAGTCTGCCTTTTAGTTTTTTGTGTATGCCTTTTGTATACCATGTGGACTAAATGGGGTGCCTTTTCCCCTTTACTTTGCAGTGGGCGGATTAAAGCCCTGTGATTTTCAGGAATGTTTGGTTTCCATTCCTCCTGGCCATTACTGTGGTCAGCTTGCATTAAATTGCATTAGAGAGCCACTAACTCCCTGACCAAACACACAAGCATAACCCTAACCCACACTCGCAGTATCGATCCGTGGAGTTCCAGTGGATTATGAAAAATGGGGACCGAACTTAATGACACTTCACTTGAGATAGACTGCCTCCCCTGCTGCTGAAAATGCGTGCACGGGGAAATCAGGGGAGATGCTGTCCCACTCCATCCCTGCATCTTCCCATTGATTACCAGTTGAAGGAAGGAATAAAGGAACCGTTTACGCTGGAAATGATGAATGGATTGAGAGGCGGAGGGCCATTTTGGTGTTACAGTCCCACAGTGTGGCGGCCATTACTGCTAAGTTGGAGAAAATGTTGGTAATTTGAAAGTATTGAAGAAATCCTTCATTTTGCCTGAAGTAACATCCTCCAACTTCACAAAACTGTGAGCCAGCATTGGTGTTTTTAACGTGTTCCTGTGGCAGTTTTCAGGTGATGGAGGACAAAAGTGAAGGAAATTTAGCTTAAAATTGCATTTCTGAGTATTTCTTTATTTACATCACTGTGAATCAGGAGCAGATGAAAAAATGCAGTGGGATAAAAAAAAGAATCTGTGACGTAGGAAATATGCTGAGCTCTCAGCAAAGAGGAGAGGACGGGGGACAGAATTGCTCCACGCTAGTCATGGTTCCGCCCACAACTCAGAGGTGAATTTCACTCTGCAGAAACTTTGTCCAAGAAAAGGACATGCTTAATCAGCATAATCATTGTCAAGACCACTGGAAACACTTTGAAAGTAGATCAAAAGATAATCGGAGTGGGTTTGAAGTAGCTGAGACATGGCACCAACATGCAATCACGTGAATCAATGGTGTTTACATAAAGCCCAAATCATCATTCCTCCACCACCATGCTGGAGGGTTTCTGCTGCATTTGCTTCACTTCAAAGCTGTGCTGTTGGTTTTTTTTGTTGTTTTTTATATCAATTATTAATTTATATCTCGTTGTTTTCTCTTTTTCCACATTTATTTTTTAATATCCAGTCTGCTAACTGATGCTTCAGTATTTAAACCACTTCATGCTGTTTTTTATCAGTTCCGTCATCTTTGACAGAATTTCCAGATTTATCCCCATCTTCAGTTGTTTCCCCTCATAGTTTGTGTATCTTAAACATAAAGTGTTTAGTAAATAGAACAGCTGTTTTAAACTGAATTCATCTTGAAATGTTTCTCTGTTTGTTACAGTCAGTTCTGCCTGTTTCTAGCCTTTGTTTGTTGGTTGTTTTCTCCTCTCTGGCTTCCTCTGGCCCATCATTTAGATTTTTATGTAATTCACTTTGAGTTTTTGGGATTTTTGGTTCAACATATGTTAGATATTAAAATCTGGATTCATTCATCAGCCGCCCTTCTGCCTGCTTTTGAGTCCAAGTTTTTCTTCAAAGCAACAGTGATGAGAGATGAGAGTGGGATCCGGTCAGAAGTGGGTCGTTCTTCCTGTGGGGAAGGACTGAATCTGCCTGCTGACGCTCTCTCTTGAGAGAGAGAGAGACAAATCTGTGGAATTGTCAGATTAACTCTTGTCGTCTTTTTCTCCATCTTCCTATGAAAACCTAAGGAGAAGAAAATGAAGCAGCAGAAATCAGAAGAGCAAAGAGATTCAGGCCACAAAAGGAAATAAAGTGGGAACAAAAATAAAAAACTTTTTGGTTCTGAGATTTAAAAAAAAAGTGTGAATACATTTTATTGATCCTGCAATGTGCAAATTCAACTTTGGTGATAAGGCATCAGATGCAAGAAAAGGAAAAATTGAAATGTGGAAAAAATATACACAAGTTTAAACCATTTACCAAATAGCAAAAAATTGTGCTGTATATACTTTTGAAATAATGTGTTCATTTAGTTATTTAGTTAAAAATGTATGTTTGGGTTGAACAAGCGTTAGCATTAGCCGTCCTATGGGAAATTCCATTGTACATTAGCATCCAGCTAGAGGACTTTAATTTACTGCTATTATGGGTCAGATCACCTGAAAAGGAAAGGCAGAAAAGATCGATTTCTACATTTATAGATCGATTATTGATCTATTAAGCTTGGTTTGATCCAGATCCATTAGTCAATTTTATCAACCCAGTCCTACAAACTATACCTACATAGTCAGAAAAACAAAACTGGGAAACCGTTTTTTGTTAAACCTTTGATCAATCTCGATTCCTTTAAAAAAATAATCAAAATCAAAGTTATTCTATCAAACAGACTTTTCCAAACTGGACTGTTGAGACATGAACTGCTCTTCGTAACAGAAACGTGAAGAAATGTAATGATATTGTCCACGGTCCTGACATCTTCTTTAATGTTCCCTTCCACCTTTCCTACACCTCGAAAAGTTCTCCATGAGGCCAAGGAGAAGCCCCTTTCCTCTGCCCAGAGTGTGATCAAATGCAGTGGGTTCCATTTAGGAGCATCAGTTACCGGAAAGGTTCGGTCATCAATCTGCCGCTTGGACTTGTGTCCGACCATAAATTAAACCCAGCTTACAGCCTTCAGCTCCTCTGTGGCTCAACAAGTGATCAGGAAATCTCTCTGATTTCGTTATATACCTAACTGATCTGGATTTCAAGGATTTTAGAGTTGATTCGCGTAGAAGGAATGCAGCCAAACAGTAACCAGAACATCTCAAGATGCATTTGGCTTAAGAGCACAAGACAACTGGAATGGAGAGAATCAATACTTCTATATAACTGCTCAGGCTGGATTTGAGCAGGCAGCATTTGTTGACATTTTTAGACAACCGTACATGCAGAGATGAGGCGGAGTTGACCGAGGCGAGAGGCGATGAGGAGAGCTGGATGATCGATAAAGAAATCCACCGTTCTGAGCGTTTAATTCTTGTCTCGATGCTTAAACTTCTGTTAGTGATGAGCCAAAGAGGCCGTGCAGGAACGTTTCCTCGTGAACCCGCCGGAACCACACTCCACGGAGATGAATTGCTGCGTGAGCCCCCATCGATTCCCACTGCCCCCTCTCCTCCCCCGTGCACACACTCCAATATTCAGACACGCCGCCTCCATGAATTCATGGCGGAACCACCATTTTTTTTCCTGATTATTAGACAAGTATCTGGCATTAATCTCACCCAGGAGAGGGAAATTTCTGAAGCTGCTTTGATGTTAATCTGTTCAGCCCCCCTCCCTGAGGATTTTGAGCAAGCTGACTTTCTTTATTGCCCAGAGACGATGCAGGAGAAATCCCTGCAATTTAGCCCATTGACAACGAGGGGAGTCATCATCTGTCAATTACCCTCTGATTACTGCTGCCTGTGTGGCTGCAGGGCCTCCATTACTGGCAGCCGCAGGACGCTGGTTGATGATTCCTCTGTCTGTGAGACTCAGACGAGAGTTTCTCTGCACCCACGGTCCACCAGAGAAACATCTGACACTTCATGGATTCAAAACCACAACAAGAAACTCCAATGAGCTTAGATTGGTAAAAAATTATTGAACATCAACTCCACTTCACTTTGAAGCACCCGTAACAAACAACAGCAAAAAAGGATTAAAACACCAGACTGTCCTTCATTATTTTTAGATTGGGGATGTTTTTATACTGAGTAAGTGAATCCAGACGATCATCAAGCCGAAAAGCAAAAGCTGCAATGATTACAAACTCAAACCAGGTGAGGACTGGAGGACTATCTGCAAAATGGGAGTAAAGAATTCTATCTGAATTCAAAACAAAACCTGAAAAACCTTTACAAATACCAACCAAAGCACTGTATACTTTTTTTAAATAAATATATTTTCTAAAAAAACAAAACAAAAAAAAATGTTTTCCTGATCATCAAAGCAATGCTGTAAAACATAAACCACAAAGTTTTTTTTTTTTTTTTTTTATACAATCTTTGGTTTATCATTTTACCTAAATATTGACTTTTAGGTTTACACAGCTGATTATTCTTTCCAAACTTTATCAAGAAATTCTTTTTTAATTAAAATATTAAAGTAAAATTAGTTCTAAATCAAAATTAGCATGAACATGAACGTTTTTGTCTTTTGTTTTCTTGCAGTGTTTGGCAGAACTTTGCCTTTTCCTGCTGTTTGCTTTACGTAAGGGTTAATGGCCGACGAAGTGTGCGTTATTAATTTGTAACGCACGCTGTGGTAGCCTGAACCGTCCGACGCGAAGCGGAGGACAGTTGCTTCCGCGATGTGCTTTAAAAGGTAATAGCGCACACTTCAAAGGCCATTAACCCGCTTATACCATGGTCACTTACAAAAGCAATACATTACCAGGTTTTAGCCCTTAATTCTTGTTTTTTTTTCCGATTTGGATTGCATTTCTCACAAAAAGCAGACTATTTGTTACGTGATGCGGGGCAATGTCCTGCATCACGTAACAAATAGTCTGCGTCGCGTCACACCGCGCAACGTTTCAAGCAAATATTGTTAGTGATGCATGTGGCATCTATGTCTGAATTTGTATTTTATTTTATTTACAAAACAACTCAAGATGACGTAGTAGTTGAGAGGGCTTGCTGTTGGACTTTCAAAATAAAACCTACTTTCTTGGGTGAGGTGTGAGGCATTTTTCCAGATAATTTTAAAAAAGAAAATATATTTCTTTTTGAGTAGTTTATTTTCGTTAGTTTTCTTCTCTGACATTCCAAGAAATCCTACACATCTGCTGTCTGGGATTTCTCACAAAAAAGCAGCGACAAACAGTAAAAAAATTGAGTATTGTTTTAAACAAAAAGGTTTTCTTCCTCCGTCATGCAGTAGTGAAGCATGCAGTATGAAGGGCTCTGCATCTTAAAAGAGGGAGGAGGTGCAGCGCCGCTGAGAGCTTGCGAGTCGGAGTAGAGAGGAGTGACTGTTCTTTGAATTAGGGAGTCTCTGCACATCCCTCCCCTCCTTCGACCGGGCGGCTCTCTGTTTCCCCATCTCTTTCACAGAATGAGATTTGTCTTGGAACATTTGCAGAGATCTGATGTCCTTTCAAATCTGCTGCTCAGTAATGACCTGGCCTTCAACCCTCCTCCTCCTCTCCACCCCCTCAATCCAGGCGCTGCTGCCTGTGCGTCATTCATCACTGCTGGGACTCTTAATGAGAAACCTTTCCGGGGCAGAATCATAAGGAAAGTCATTTAGATTCAATCAATACTCGCTGAAGATATTAGAACGTGTGCTGCTCCTCCATTATGTAACCCGCTGCAATAAGAGATGTGGCTGCCGGTTCATGTACACAGTATTAGATTAGTAAAGCTAGAATCTGTATTAAAGAAAGAACCATTTGGCCCCTAATGAAACATAAAATGAACATGCCAATGGTCGTCCTGAAGAACATGAATTGTTTTATGAAGTTTCATGCAGATGCAGATAGAAATGTGGCGTTCCTTAAAACCTAAAGCGATGGTTTTGGAAAAATCGAGCTGGCGAGGATGAAAAAAGCTCTGAGACTTTTTCTGTTTGGTGTTTATTTTCCAAAGGAGACAATTGTTCAATCAGTTCCTAAATCTTATGTATTTCAACCTGAATGTAGACTGAATCCAGCCAAGTCAAGTCCTTATTTTTATGAATATTTATGCAGGATTCACTTCATGTAATTCTCAATTGTGAGATTTCTGCACTTTTTTTCAGTAAAATCCACTAAAAACTTTAGGTTTTTATCTTTATTCCTAATGTTCAGAAGAAGACAAATCTTAAACTTTTACCTTCCTCATTCATATATAATGCCTCCGTTTTGGATGCAGTTTTTAAAATGTCAGTAAACTACTGACTCATACAAAACTTGCTTGTTGTTATGGTAACGCATTACAACAAATGCCAAAAAAAGGCACTTTACTCCCCAAAAATTGTGAACAGTTTAACATCGTACAGAGCAGAAGCTGCTTTGTTTGGTCATTTTTCTTGGTTTCATTTTGGTCATCTTTCATATATTCTCTTTAGTTTTGCACCTTTCCAGCATTTTAGTGTTTCGGATTATAAACGGACCCAAACTAGAAATTAGGAGTAAAATGAGCGTGTCATAAATTCAAGCAATGATTAAGTAAAGTTCAGTTTCTATCAGGGCAGATGTTTAACAGAAAAACATCCAAACCAGTTTATTGTAAATTTTTGTATTTTCCATGACACCGGGGGCCCTTTTCTGGCAAGTTACAACTGAACCAGACTGCAAAGATGAGAAACTGGCTGTTCTGTTGCTGGAGAAACTGTTAAACAAGTTTGCTGGAAGGCAATTATTATATTTGAATAAATTTTCTGTTATTTATTTGATTAAAAAAAAAAAGTCCTGAGACCATTTTCTACACACAGGTCAACAGAGGATGAAGCTTTGTTGGAGCAGTTTTGCTTCAGCTAAAAGATGCAGAAACTCTGACCTCGCTCTGTCTTTTCGCTCTGCTTGCAGCGCACGCATTCTCCTGCCTCACAAGGCCGTGCACACAGATGCACAAATATTGAAGGGATGACTCTCTAAACTCGCAGATTAGATGTACTCTACAGGACTGAAGAAAAGCTGTGACTAGAATATCCTCTGAGCGCTTCCTTCACTGTACAGAGCTTTAAACTAAGCCGCGACTTAAGATGCTCATGTTGGAAGTTGTTGGTCTTTTTCTGACGGTTCACAGATGTGTGGAGAGTCTCCTGTTTGCAGCATTTCATCATGGTGGAGTTTTGGACTTCAGAACGTTCAGATGATTTCTGCAGACATGAAAGATTTCTGAATCTGTTAAAAAAAAAACATTATTTAAATGTGTGCAAATTAGCCGGAACAAAACTGAAGGAGTCAGCAGTGCAGAAGCTCCGAAAAAAAAGAAGAAAAAAGCTTCATCTGTCAAAAGTAAAGAAGCTGGGTGGGCGGGGGGTACTCAGCAGGCCTACAGGATCAACTGGAGAAGGTATTTAAAGTTGCTTCAGTTGCTTTCCCATGAGGAATAGATGGAAAAATGGAGAGAAGGCTGCACACAAATTGATGTCTGTGTGCAGACATCAATTAGGGAAATTATTAATTTTCTCTAACCATAACCCAAAAGCGTTTAGAATGGTAGAAAAATTTATATTTTGGCTTAAAATTGGGAAAAACTTTTGGGGGGGGGGGGGGGGGGGAGATAGTATTTGCATAATAATTTGGAACATTCTGTATATAGACAACAGTTTGATCAAACACCGTGGAACCATTGACTGAACTGGACTGAGTGAGTGTGACATCACCCATATAAATGGCTTACGTCCAACAGTGTAATGAAGTCAATTTAATCGCAGTTTGTTCTGTGATACTGACGATGGAGCCAAGCCTCACCCGTTAGCAGCGATTGATCTGAGTCGGTCTAAGTCATCGTTTTTATGGTAACCACACATGCCAATCAGGAATAGGCTTGTCCACACCCCTGCCACTTGGGAGAAACTGTCAATCAAAGGTTTTCACGTTTGACATAGGTTCCTGCAGTCACCTCCCACTTTTATTGAGGCATCCGATTGGTCAGTTTATAACTTGACCACAGAAATGCTATTATGGAAAAAACTAGGATCGAGAACATGTAAAAAAAGAATAATACGATAAGGTAGCAGAGCAAGAATTATAATTCTTACAAATAGAATGACTGAGTAATCTGTTTATTTCTGAATAGAAATCTTCTTGGAGGATTCTTGGAGCCTGCGGGTACTTTCTAGGAACGCGAGGGCGGGCGAACGGGGTCACTCAGTCAAGTTCTCAGATACAGTCAACAAAGACCAAACCTGAAAAATCTGACATCTTTAAGCCATAATGTCATAAAAAAGTTCATTGTTTAAGTGTGAAGACTCCCACCAGGCTGCCTGCAGCAAATTCAAAATAATCTACCTGTGACAAATGTAAAAATGAACACATGTGAATACAAGAATTTAAGGGAAGTTGCAGTTAAAAGCTGACTGACTGACATGCTTTCTGCTGTCTTCCACATTTGGAAACATAAAGGAGAACCAGTCTCATGTCAGAAACCAGCGCAATTTTTTCCTTGTTTTGCTCGTCTTCCTCCACGCTCCCTCCTTCCTCCTCTCCACTGCTTTGTATTGAATGCACATTCCCAAACACCTTAATTCCACGACAGTGTGAAGATCAAATGCCTCAGCCAATACTCGTCATTCAAATTAATTCCTGCCCTTCTGACTCACTAAAGTTGCCTGGATTGGATAAATTATGAGCGCAATCAAGCTCCTCTCGAGGTCTTCCTTGCGCCTTCTCACAGGCGTTCTTCGTCTGCAGAGGAAATGCCAGCGTTTGCAGATGACATCTTCCAAACCCTCAGTAGAGACCGCCCTCAATTATTTTGATGGTTTTACACAAAAGGGTTTCTATTAAAGTCAGAGGGTTAATATCAAATTGGAGATTTCGCAGATCAACAGAGAAAAAAGCTCATTAATTCCACATATCAGGATAATGGAGGTCAAATCCGGAATTACAGTTTCAGGTAAACATTCACATTCATTGAGGACAAGACTGGAGCGTCGTCATGGTGAAACCAAGCTATAATTTATTCTATTCTTTATTTTTTTTAATGTATTCTTTTTCTGTAAAGACAGTTAAATTTTGGAATGAAAGCAGCACCTTAATATTTGCTGGGAAATATGCAAACTCAAAATCGGTATATAGACTTCTAAACTTTTAAAATCTGCACAGCATTTTTGAAACAATAAAAAATCCTGCAAATAAGAGATTATGGCACATAGAATAAAGAACTTTTTAAGACACAGCATAGAATATAATTATCTCTTCTGGAGCTCCTCATCATGCCATGGTTTCATGGTGACCTGCAGCTCGAGCTTAAAATGGGAGAACACAGAAACGATCATGTCATACAAACTCTTGTGGGTCAGCATTGCAGTCCCAGCACATGCATAGATGCATAGTTACCTTCTGCTTTGCATGTAAGAGCCGCTTTAGCGCTACCGTGACCTTTCCTGTTTGCTCAGCCCAGAGGGAGACGTGTCAGACCGGTCCGAGCCGCTGATTAATCATCACGCTTCCAAGCTAATCCACTGCTTCCCGTCTACAGTAACCCTCTTAATGATTCCTGGGATTTCAAAGGAGACAATAGGTGGTGTTTGAATAAAACAGGTGTTAAAATTTCAAACAGCACAGATGACTTAAAAAGACAACTTCAGATAACTGAAAAAGAAATGGTGGCACTTATCTAAAAGTGCTAGCTGCTACCAATAACGGATAATAAATAAAGGAAACAGAGAAGCTGATCAAACAGGAAGTTGCCTGTTAGTAGACATCATCTCATTGTAGCCAAACACGGCTGATTATCTGAGCAAACAAAATCTGGAGTCAATCAAATGACCCTGAAAGTGTGAAATAACACAGGGAACAGGGCCAAATGTTCAACAGGGCAGACTTCCATCCTGCTGAGCCGATAGAACTCATTTTATATAAAAGCATTTCTCCAAAATCCTCAAGAAGTAGTCAAAAAGCTCTGGGTAATGAAAGTTTTGATAAAATACTGCAAAAGAAAGATCAAAATCAGATTTACTGCATAAAAATGAAAGTCTTCATTCTGTCCTTTCTTTGCTTAGAGCTCAGGGAAGTTCCACCATGGACTAGACATTCTTACACGGTTTAATCAGAGTCTTAATTCTCCACTGATTATTGTGGTGAAGGCTCATTCTCACTTGCTTTTGCTATTTTTTTCTTCTTTAGATCGCACATTCTCAAGCTATTTACTGTCAGAGTTAAAAAAAAAAAAACACTTTAAAATGACGCGTGTCTTTCACTTTGAAATAAAGTCACACGTGTCACTTGAACTGTATGTGTGTTAGGACACAGACACAACTTAAAGGCTGACGAAAATTCTGTTTTTAACATTTTTTGTGGTATTTTTCTGGTGATGAAGGACATATATTAAGCTTAAAATTCTATTTCTGGGAACTTCTTTAAGCAAATTGTTATAAATAAGAAGCAGAAGAAAAACTGTTTGAAAAGGAGCATATTTGTGATGTAAGATACACTGGGCGGAAAAAACTCTAATGCATTCACTTGTAGACAAATAGATCCGCGTACGTCTTTGTTTTCCTCGTCTGAGCTGGAATCCGGCTCAAAGCTGTACGGCTGGATGGCTCTTTGTTGCACTGCTAATGCTATGTTGGATGTGTAAGGGGCCATGCAAAAAGAGAGATCTCAGTTAAGGATGACAGAAAGGGGGGCGGGGTTGCTCCACACCCATAGCCCTATGTACAACTCTGAGATGAATTTCTGATGAACTCCTGCTCTGCAGAAACTATGTCCAAGAAAATGAGGGATTTTTGATTTAGGTTGAAAACAGCATCATTTCCAATAAAAGACCACTGGGAACACTTTGAAATAGAGTAAAGGCTGCTTTGTAACAAACATAACAGATCCTTTGAGAAACTGGAGGACTGAAACTCTGAAACCACAACCGACTAGAACTGCTGCTCTGAAGCTTCACAAATGTTCACCAAACTCAAGAAAATCCCTAAATGATGGACCTAAACGTGAAGAACTCTTAGTTTGAAAGGAGTTGAACTTGATGATTTCTGACTTTGGGTTTTTGCTGGTTTTCCTCAGGAAGCTCCTGCCTCTTTAAGGTGGAATTCTTTTGTTTCTCACCTTCTTCACACTTTGTTCTCGATTTGTTGAGACTGCAGGATGATAATGACTTCAAGAGCACGTCATCCTTGGAGAGCTGACAGAGGGGGAAAGGAGCACAGCAACAGCTTTTGATCTACTTAGAGAGATGTAATCGGATATGCCAGCTCCCGATTCTGACAAGTGACAAATTGTCAGCCGATAATCACGTCAGCGATCGACGTGGTGGAGAAGCAGCTGGCTCCAGCCTCAGCTGGCTGTCTGTCTCACGGTGAAGGATGGGGGGTTTGCAGCAGGGGCTCAGCCAGATTTTCTGGAACCCTTGGTAAAAGCTAACAAGGGTGCCCACAAATAAGCTTTTTACAAAACAGTCTGACAATCTGTCAGACTGTTTTGTAAAAAGCTGGCACAAAAGGCCAATGCAAAACATTCCGACAATCTGTCAGACTGTTTTGCATTGGCCTTTTGGATTTTGTGCAGATCGACCGTGGTTTCTCCTGGAGGAACCCACCCACTCACCTGTGGGTCTTTATGGAGTGGCGCCCAGCTGCCTGCACTTATCGTTCATTTGTTTCTGGATTTTTCTCACCTGGAATGGCGCCTTTTGTTATTTATTAATTCGAATCCGTTACTCAACCTTCTCTGATCTGTCCTGCCGCGGGGTCATCCCAGTAACAGTATAATCATAATCTTTCACTGTAGAAACGTTAAAACTCGCAACAAGTTTTTTTTTTTTAACCAGGAACCCTTTATTTGTTGGTTGCGTTGGCCTTGGTGCTCCCTGAAGCTCAGTATTCTAGGTTCTGGTTAATGGAATTTACTGAAATCCCTGTATTAGATCTTTACCCTCTTCTTTTTCCCTTATTCTTATGTTGCTCCACATTGCTAAGCCTGAAGTGGACGCAACAATGTTGTTTACGTCCTTTTTTTATCTCAAATGATAAGAAACAACAGAGAAATTTTAGCCGGAAAAGCTCTGACCTCTAACAAAAAAAAATGTATCTAATTACTTAAATTGATTTCATCAACACTTTAATCCATTTTTAAAGAAACTAATGTTTCCTTCTGCTGCTTTTTCACACTTGGCTGTTTTTCAAAGACATTTTATTTTCCGCTCAAAAAGAAGCTTTGTTCCCCCTGCAGATGAGAATCTCAAGCCATCTGAAGCAAATTCTGAAGGTGTTCATTAAAGTGTGAGTGCAGGAAAACCATCCGGTGCACCTAAAAGGGGAAGGAACATTTCCTTTTTCAATCTTGAGATATACAAAACGGCAAATATTGTTAAATGTTTAGGGCTGACATGGAACAGTAAAGGTTGCATTTTGATATGAACTGTCTGATTGCCTTTATTTTTGTGAATATTTTTCCTTGAGTTTGTGCTTGTTTTTGGAGAACAGCTGCTATAAATGCACTTTTGGGAATGATAAATTGGAAAATTCTGCCAATCCAATTAGATCTGACGGATTTTCCAGATCTGAATGCCCAGACTTTTTTCTAAGCTATAAATTCACTTAAAAAATAGTTGTAAAAATCTTTTTTTAACTAAAACAGCCATCATGGTGACACCAACCCACTATTAGCTTCATTTATTGCCGATTGGATGGATGCTGACATAACCAGAGCGTGTTAAAGGCTGTCTTGAGGCTGAAGCTCCTGGAACAAGCTCACATCCCTGAGGGACGCCTGACAATGAAATATGGATCGACTCAGTCAATTTACTGTCAGCTGAGAGAGATAAGAACGCAGGGAGGACCTCTGATGACGCCCTGCTCTTGAATATGGCAGGGCGGCGTCCGTGACAGAGACGCAGAGTGTGAAGAGATCGAACATGACATGATAATTCAGGCTGATGATGGAGATTCACAGAAGATGAGCGCATTCTGTCGCTGCGTCGTTGAGAACAAACATATTTTAGCCATAAAGAGAAGCAAAGACTTTCAAAAGATCAGAATATCAACATTTATTGTTGAAAGGGCCCAGAAATCATGTTTTAATAGACATCCATATTAAAGTTGTTCCAGTTATTTTTTATTTCTTTTTTTTTTGGTACATTTTTTTTAAACACTTAGAAACCAATTAAGTCCTTTTCAGATGATCTTTTGTTGTCACTTTTTAAGTAATTCCCACTGGTCTTTAAATTATAATTATGCAGTTTTTAGCCAATATGAAAAAGAAACTGTGCAGTTTTTGTGGATAGTGTCTGCAGTAAATCAATAGAAATGTTCTTCTGAGTTGGTGTGGAGCAACTTCAGCGCTAATTCCCCTTCCTAGCTCAGTGCAGGGATCTTGTGTCCCGCCCAGCATATTGTCTATTTCACAAATACAATCACAAATGTATTTTTTCCTCTGCTCCAGATTCACAAAATTTTGAACATAATACTCAGTAATGTAATTTTGAGCTTAGTTTTCTTAAAAAAAACAAAAAAAACATGTTCATCAGAGTGGGTCCTTAAAGTTTTGTTCTTGTTTTTCGCTTCGAAAAATATATATATATAAGATATATTGACGCACTCCAAAACCTTCATCAAGCCTTCATTAGGTTTAATGTTCAGTGGTTGATCAGCCAAATCAGCCAAACTGGGACAGTCAAGTCCACATCACTATCCTTCCACCGCCGTGCTTCACCGTTAGAATGTGGGTGGTTTTCTTCAAATGTCAAAAACTTAAACATTCACTGTTTTTGGTAGTAGATACAAATATGGATTAAAAAAAAAGTGAATCTGGACTTGGATGTTACTAGAAGGTGTTGGTCAGGTGATAGCTAGCGCTCTGTAGAAGTTAGGGGGAACAACAAGCTCATTTAGATAAGGTAGAGCAAAGCCATCGAACTGCCCAAAAACAGCAAGCTTCCATTATCTCTCGATAAGAAGTTGGCCGAGCTGCTGGATGATGCAGAAAAAAAGGCTTTCCTAAGGTTTTCAGTCAAAATTGTTTTTTTTTTCTTTGTGCTAAATCTCCTTGTTGGCAGCTTTAATGTAAATGTCGACTAAAAAGCAGAGATTACGCTCTAAAGATGTTCTGATTTTGTAGGAGTTTGATGACATTTCATTTCAGTTTTTTCAGTTTCTCACAAAGCAAACCAGGTGACTCCTGTCAATCCTGACAGCCATGCCCTCTTCATCCATCTCTCATCATCATCGGGTTAGTTGGGAACAGAAAATAATTATTCTGGAGTAATAAAAGAAAAAGAAAGAAAATATTTTTCCCTTTAAGCTTCCCAGTTCTCCTTCAATTTGATGTGTAAATCAAAGCGTCCAGCTCCAGCTCTCCTGAGGAAATAAAACACTCGTACACATAAAAGGAATGTAAAGAGTCCTGAGAGAGAAAAGTCTGCTGCGCTCAAGTTCACGGCCTGTAATTATACTCCTTCTTCTGCAGAGGATTGGCCTGAATTCCTCTCAGAATTGTTGATCTTGTGAGTTGTCACCACACAGTTAATTTCCCCGGGGACCACCGTATAAATTGCATGCCAGTGAGCAGAGGTAATAGCTGCGGTCTTGGAAATATGTTTGGCAGCAACTTCCAGGAAGCGTGCAGGGGCTCGCTATCTGAGGGGCTGCACTTCCTCGTAATTATTTAGCAATTGGGAACAAGTGTTTTGGCTGCAGCTCTGCATGTCGTCCCGTGGTCTCACAGCAATTTGTCGTTATTATGTTCATATTTCACGAGGTCAGGTAAATTCTGCGGTAATCAGATCTGGTAAAGCATCTGTTTCCTACAAACTGGATGGGGGGGGGTTGCAGAGCAGGGTATCCGCAGCACCGCCGCTAATTGTTGTCATGTTTACACAGATATTTACAGCAGCTGCCCCTGCATATCCTCACAGAGTACAAAGCAAACCAAGTCCTCATCATGTGAATTATTTATGAAATCTCTCGGGGAAAGTAGGTTAAAAAAAGCTTTGTCTAACTTTCTCAGTGCGTCCTTAAAAAGGAGGAAGATGGATGAAGAGGGGGAAGCGGGTGCCTTGAAAAGGGCAAAGAAAAAAATCCCACCAAACAAACAAAAAAAAAAACAAGTAGACAGGAAGCATAAAAAGAGAACAACAACAGATGAGCTGAGCTGCTTCTTCTTTCAGTGCAGCAACTCGGTCACTTTTTAATGTTGGTTCAGTGTTTACCATCATTTTTCAACCTCAAAGAATCAGCACACTTTAACTAGACCAGCATGCACTGCAGCACAGGTTACTTCCTGCTTTTGCTCAGATCTTTTAAGAAGGACTGCATATTGATTTTGAAGTTTAGACCTACTTTATGGCCAATCAAAGTTAAAATATTGGCATTAAAAACTAAATATTGCTATACTTTTATTTAAAATTGATTATATGTTGGGGCTTTCATATGGGAACCTTTTGTTTTGTCTTAAAGTTAAGGGAAAAATTGTTAAAAACAAAAACAAAAGATATTTGTAAAGAAGTTTCATGAGATTTTTGTCTTCTATGGAGAACTTTTGGTAATTAGATTTTTGTCTGACAGATTATTTGTACTGACCACTCCCCATTCCTTTGTACAAAACATTCATGTTTGGAGACTAGTTTCTAACAATGACCCATTTTCTGTAATGAAGCAGATTTTTATCTTGTAACAGAGCTGGAGGAGGAAATTTAAAAGAAGATCATAAGCACTGCATAAAGAACTGATTAAAACAGTTGTTAAACACAAATAGTTTTCTACTCTTATCAGAAATGGCTCTAATCTTTTTTAAAAATCCACATCTTGCTCACCAAACAGAGATCAAAGCTGGGTGAGACCCTTTTCTTAAAAGTTAATGGCAATAAGAAGCTGAAGTTGTTAAAAAAACAGCAGAAAAATCAGGGGTTTAGAAATGTTTAGAGGTTGACGGTTAACCTCAGAGTTTACAAGCAGAGTATAATCTTTTGATAGATAGTCATCAAACCAATCCTCAGCTATAGAAAAGCTTGACTGGATGTGTTCCAACAGCCACCAAAGTTTCCAACTTTTAAAAAATGTCTGAGTTTGGAAGGGTCTTTTCCTGTAAAAGGGAGTTTAACCATGTAGCGAAAAGAAGGGGCTTTAGATCTGACCAGCAGGTGACATCACACTACTTAGGTCCTTATTGAAAGATGACCACTCAGAGTTAAAATTATCACTAAACACACAACAATAAGATATTATCGCACAACTTTTTATAAAGTTTAAAAAATCTGGAATCTGTAATTTTTTTTTCTTTCATTTCTCTAAACAATCATGCTCCCTGACAAAATCGTTGTCACGCTAAAAGATCACCACGTTTCATCTTCGATGCCCTTGCTGATGGAAGAAGGAGGTTTTCACTAAAAACCTGAAGATGCATGACCCCTTTCATTCTTTCCTTTACATGGATCAGTCGTCCTGGTCCCATTGCTGAAAAACAGCCCCAAAGCATGATGCTTCCACCCCCAAGCTTTACAGTAGGCATGGAGTTCTTTGGATGCAACTCAGCATTCGTTCTTCTGCAAACAAGATGAGTAGAGTTCTTACCAAAAAGTACTATTTTGGTTTCATCTGACCACAGGCCTGCACATGTACTGCCTTTAGTAGGGGGACACGTCTGGCACTGCAGGGTTTGAGTCCCTGGCTGCGTCGTGTCTTACTGATGGTAGCCTTTGTTACTTTGGTCCCAGCTCTCTGCAGGTCATTCACTAGATCCCCCTTGTGGTTCTGGGATTTTAGCTCACCATTCTTGTGATCATTTTGACCCCACGGGGTGAGATCTTGCAGGGAGGCCCAGATGGAGGGAGATTATCAGTGGTCTTGTATGTCTTCCATTCCAAGATGCGCGGATGGTTAGCTTCAATATTGCTTGCGATTTTTGTTGCACCGGTAATGTTAGGTTGGGGTGTGAGGAGGAGTAGATAATGTAAGCCAATTTTGATGCAGGCTTACTCCGCACCAACAGTCCCATCCACAACTCAGAGGGTCAATTTCTAATGAACTCCTGCCGCTACACAGAAACAAAGTCCTTGAAATCACTATCATATTAAAAGACCACTGGGAATGCTTGAAAAATTAATGAGTGAATTGACTTTGCTTTAATGTCTGTGTGTTGAAAAAAATGACATTTTTCCGTCAGTGGAATTTCTTTTTAAAGTTGTTGTCCAAATGACCAAATGCTGTAAGTAAACAACTCAAAATAGTCTCTCTGAATCACATCCTTTTTATATGTTCTGTTAATTTCCAAAAATCCATCTGGACTTCCATTCAAACGTTTGTTCGTCCTGAACAGACCAACAAACTCCGTGTGTTGGTTTGCTGAAGCTTTAGTCTGAAGTGTGCATGTACTGCCTGCCTCTTCCTTAATAATGTAGAGGAGCAAATTGGATTTTTCTTGACTTTCACATAATTAGAGGGTTGGGAAAGGAAAGGGGAGCCATATGGCACCATTAATAATTCATGTCCTTTTGATAGAGGTGGCCCTCATCTGATGCTTTAATGTGCATGAGAAATGAACCCATCCAGCGGGTCACTTTTGGGTTCGTCCTCCTCTGTGTCAGATTTTTGGAGATGTTTTCTTCATAAACAAGTTTTCCGAATGTTTGCGTACAAAAAAAAAAACAAAAAAACAAGAACATTCAGAGCCTGAGGTTTGATTTTAGGGTCATTTCTGATTTTTGATTGACGCAGGTCCACCACGAGCTGAAGCAGCTTTATGTCTGCTGCATAAGAAGTCAGTGTCATGCTGAGGAGTGCCATCCATCAAACAGCCCACTAATTCCCCCCCTAGATGTAATAAGGGCACAGTTATGAGCAGAACAGCCATTCCATCGCATTTTCTTCAATGTTTATGATTCATCTCAATACACAGACAATAAACCCACAAATTAGAAGAATAAAACAGAGACTTTTTCATTTAGTTTGACGTTTATTTAATTGCAGGAAAAATTAAGCCCAAAATAATACCATTTTTTATCTATTTACCTTAATTTCCTATGTGACTCCCCATTCACAGCAAAGACTCACGGCATCATAGGAAGACAGGGATGATAAATTCAAATCAGTTGTCAAAGCAAATCACCACTAAAGCAGACATGCAGATCTGTAGAAAAAGGGCCAAAGCTCTGCATTATGTTTACAAAGTCAATTTTTGCCTATAACAACTTCTACTATCTGCACAAGAAGCAACAACTTTGAATAAATAAAGAAAAATAAACTTGTAAAGATGATCACTCTATGTTGCAAATATCTTTTGTTTTTTCTAATCTATTACTACCACTTTCCTGTGGCAGGTCAACTGTCACTTTCTCCTGTTCTGTCAACTAAGCGACTCAATCAGGCAGTAGCTAAATAAAAGAGACGCCAATTAGCAGGTATGTGACACCGAAGTGACTGTCGGTGACATGCCTTTAACGAAGCACCCAAATCCTTGTCTTCGGTAACTATTGAAGTGTTGAAGTAAACTTTATGGTGCACAATGGTTATTTCAGAAGTGCTCTCTAAAAACTAACTCCAGGACACTGTAGGTGTGGAGCAAAAAGCGCCAGTCACAACTGCTCGTAGGGGTGAATCGGGCTGTCTGCAGGCGAAAAACGGACAAACCTGATCGGAGATCGCAGGTGGCACACATGAAAGATCAAGTTTGTTTATCGCTCCATGAGTGAAAACAATCATGCAAGTTTTTTTGTAGGAGCTACAGGTCGTACTGAACACTTTAAAAATCGAAATTAGGAAATTAGACAATCAGAGTAAAGGTTAAGGGTAAAGGTGGAGTAGGTGAGAGCATATCCTGCGTATCCTTTTGTGTGCAAGAAGCCCTTAAGTTCTGTTCTCATGAAGAGTACAGGCTCCTTGTGCTCAGCTTGACTGTCAAAACTTAGAAAATTAGACAGAGTGTAGTTTGTGTGTGCATTGGGACCACCAGCAGACCTGCACCTGAGGAGGAAATCTGATACAAACTTCCAATCCCTTACATGTAAACTCTCATAAACTAATAAGAGCGCTTAAAATCAATCCTAAATCTGACTGGTAGCCAGTGCAAAGGTTTCAAAACTGGAGTAACATGCTCCTTCTTGCTGGTCCTGTTTCAAAGGCGAGCAGCTGAGTTTTGAACAAACTGAGTAATAGAATTTTTCTTAACGTCAGAAAAACGGCATTACAACAATCTAATGTGATAAAAGCGTGTGTTAATATTTCAAGACTGGCTCTGGAGAGAAAGAGACTCACCTGGGCAATATTTCTAAGAGGATAAAATGCAGCCTTGTAACAGTTTGTGTCTGCTCCAAAGGTAAGAGCTGCATCTACAGGCAGTGAAGTATCACACACACACTCTGAGCATGCAACATTCGCATGGAGTCATTGCTGGCTCCAAGCTAATGACTGTGGCGCAAAGACACCGTATGTCATAGGTGCGAACAGCTAGCCTAACAAATACTTGGCAATACTCTAATCACACGCACAACAATGGTACGTTCTGTTTTTTGATGTGAGTTGAGTTGGCCATTCAACCCTCAAGGGACTTAAAAGAACATAAAGTAAGAATTTGAATAAACACAGATTCGAATGGGAAGTAGCAGTGCAAACCAAACCTTCAACACCTTCAAATCTATAGAAAACTTCATGAACTGCCCCCATTCACGAATGAAGAGAGGGGTGTGTTCCATCCTCGTGGATCTCCTGAAGTCCACAATGACCTCTTTGACTTAAAGGACCAAACTAAACAAACATACTGTATGTGAAACACAGTGTTTATTTTATTTTGGGGTTGAATTCTTTTTCTGTGTCTGAGCTGTAATGTCAGGATCCTAACCTTCATTGCTTCCATTAGTCTGCTGCGGTTTTGTTTAGAGGTTAAATAAACTAAATCTGTATGTATTTCAGAAAAGCTGTTGGAATAAACCCAGGAGCAGGAAGGACGTAACATGGAGCCTCAAAATAACTCAGGTTCATGAACCCTCAGGTCCAGAATGATCAGAGCTTGATGCTAGAAGATGCTCAGACAAAGAACAGAAGAAAGCCACACCTTATATATATAGGAGCCTAATGAGTAATAGATGGCAGCTGTGCTCTCAGGAAACCTCAGGGAATGAAAGGGCATCCAGGAGAAGCCAATGCCTGCCAGTCTAAACACAAAACCACAACCAAGGCATTTCAAAACAGTTTGTGATGAATCACCAGGATTTGAGGTTTATTAATTATGTCTTTACCAGCAAATCAAAAGCTGTTTGGGCTTTTTGGACAGACTCTATTCCAGAGGGGGCGTGGCTGCACTGGGAATGGTCTTTATTTTGCATTATGCCTTATTGCATTGCACATGTATGTGGGACGACAAATGTGAGGAAAGTTTCTTTGAGCAACGTCCCCCTAGAATAAGCCCCCCACCCACCAACTCAGTCTGAGCTGAAACAACGCCTCCTGCTTCAGATTCACCCAAAACTTTCAAATGTAATGAAGAGTCATGAAATCTAATTGTGCATTTGTGCTGCTGACTGAGTGCGGGTCCACTCAGGACGCCTCCTGATTGGACGCCCCGCAGGTCGAAGCTGCACGCCCCCCCAGACGCCGTGATTGGTGCGTTTGCTAATCCAAACTGGCAGTCTGATTACACGGGTGGTGTGGGGAGCAAGACGTTGGCGGGAAGCCTCGGAGTCACCTTGAGCCCAGGTGTCAGTCTGGATGTTTCCACGTCCACACGCACCTGAGATAATCAGAGCGAGGCAGAAGCAGCCTCCGCTATGAGACCAGGCTGTGATTTAAGCAGCCTCCTCTGGCCGAGGACACTTTAATGAGTTTGGGCTCTCTGCAGAGTGACATCAGTATAATTGTAGCTGGCATTTTCTCCAAGTGTAGATTCGATTTGCTCACAGGAACAGAGTGAAATTCACAGACAACACTTTCTAATAACTTCTTTCCAATATAGTTCATGAGTAGATAATTTAATAACTCACATGAGCTTTTCAAAGGAGTGGAAGATTTTTTTGCAGAGATGCTAATATTAAAAAAAGTGATACAAATATTGATAGGAATGTTAAAAACAAACTATTTTTGGAATGAAGCTTTGTTCCATTGTATGAATTTTGCACAGGAAGGCAGCCCTGTCATCCTACAGCTCATGCCAGCCAAATGGGGAATTACTCATATTTACAGCTCTGTTCCCTGCAGTGTGAGCAGAAAGATGGATGACACAGGTGATGGTCTTCCTGGTTTTAACTACGCTGATTTCAAGGCAGTTTTTCAGCTCTGCAGGTGCCAACATCAAACACAGATAATTCTGATATTATATTCAATCCAAAGCAGTTTATTTATGAAAAAAAAAATCACAGAAAAAAACATCAAATCAAGGAATGTGGTTGTTCACCTTCTAGCATATCAGGTGTTGCCACAGTGAATCAGCTGATTCGCACAGGTCTGGGGACTGGCACAGGTGTCCCCAGACTTGGGCCCCTTGTGGCTACATAGTTAGGCAGCAGCGCGAAAGTTTTTGCCCAAGGGCCCACACTGGATTAAGCTCATCGTGACCCCTGGGAAACAAACCCTGCTTTACCATGCGCCAGTCCTACAACTGAGCCATCCAGCTGCCAAACATCAGATTAAGCAAATGTTAGCAAAAATAGGTAAAACAAACAAGAAAGAGCACCTTTTTGTAGATCAGAACAAATCATGTTATCATAGAATGGCGGTTGTTATGATTACATTACAGATAAAAATATAATAATTTCCATGAACTGCTGCCTTAACGTGGTGGAGTAATTTTGAGTATTCAAGTGATCCCAGGAGCAAACTGTCTCCCGTGGAAAACAGGTCCTGACTGATGAGCAACACAAGAAGCGGTTCAGAACCCCCATCACGGAGCCACCACGATTCTGATATGTTGCCCGGATTGGCTTCACGGGGGGGGGGCACTCTGGAGCCAGGCCTGGAGTCGGGGCTCACGGGCGAGCACCTGGTGGCCAAAAGCTTTTCTGACAGGTCCTGGTCGGGCCCAGCCCGAAGAGGTGACACGTGATCACTCCCTCCAGAAGGGGCTGTTGCATTGTGGTTTGAGTGGTAGTGGAAGGTGGGGGCCGCGGCAGCCCAAACCCAGTCATGGAACTAGGCTTTTGGGAAATGATATGCATAATTTGAAAGTGTTGAGGGTATTTTTCATGAAAGGGCAGCTTAAATGGATTACTTGTATTACTTTAGGTCTAATTTGTAAGCTGAAATACAAACTTACCAACTCTTTAACGAAGTGGTAAGGAATGATTCTTTGATTTGTTTCTTTTTAGCCAGCTGGAAACTAGTTTTCTAAAAGTTTGGTTTACTGTCGCTGATCACACTGACGCCTCAGGTTCCTTCTTCTCCTGCCACCTGCTGTCTTTATGTTCATGAGAACTTGACGGGTAAATCTTCTGTCTGCCGAGTTGGGAGTGTTAACTCTGCATGATCAGCCTGTCAGTGATAAATAAATTTGTGCGGTCTCTCAGGGACACATCAGATAAGCAGCCGCCGCTGCCGCCGGTGCACTCAGAGAGACGTCCATATCTCTGCTGGAACAAGACTAGGCTCACAGCGGCGTAATCTGCAGACGATTGCTCTCAGGGGATCACAGAGCAGCTCACGTTTTATTAGCACACCTTCGGAGGCCGTGAATTGTGTTTCATCAGCTTGAACACTGCAGCTCCCAGTCATCTGTTTAAAAGCTCTACAGAGAGTTTATAAGCTGCAGACACACATTAAGTGTTGCTGTTAAAATGCTCATAAAGACAGCGTCTGCATCGCCTTTTGTAGCTGACATCACCTCTCCGTTATATTTGTCTACAGGCCGTAAACTGTTTACGCTCTTCTTCATTGTAACTAAGAGCTGGAGAGCTTCCTTACAGGTTGGGAGGGGCGGGTGAGGTAATAGTTAAAGGTGACCTATAATCCACCAACAACCATGGAGGGAAGAAAGATCCCCTCCTTTCAGATTCCAGAAGAGGAGACAAAACATTAACTCCTTCCTAACAAGGAAAGTTGATCATTTAAGGAAAAAAGTATCATTTAGACTTTAATTGAAAACATTAAGGACTTACTAAACAATGTGTTTTTAAGTCAGACACTATGTTCCTTTTTCCAGTCAAATTAAACTTTATTGAATCTGCACTTTAAACAGCAAAGTGCTTTCCAAAAAACAGGA
The DNA here is from genome assembly GCF_053564925.1 of Oryzias latipes. Classification (NCBI taxonomy): domain Eukaryota; kingdom Metazoa; phylum Chordata; class Actinopteri; order Beloniformes; family Adrianichthyidae; genus Oryzias; species Oryzias latipes. Next base: position 26,654,911 of record NC_136258.1, read on the forward strand.
TTAACATTTCAACTGTTAACCAGGTTATCAAAGTACAGATGCTTGTATATCATCAATTTTGGTATTGACTAATCTACTGAAGTGTTGATTACTAATTAATAAATGGAAGAAAAAGAACATTAGACATTGCAAGATATATTTGGTTTAGTGAGATATATTGATTGAGGTTTTGTGTGTTTATTAGTGTTTAGTGCTGAAGCAGCATTTTGAACTGCTCCATCAGTCACGTGACCGGAAGAGCCACAAATTTATTATTTTTTTAGATGATTTTAGAAAGAACAGTTTTGTATTTTTACCTTTGCACATTTAAAGTTCCACTCTGATCATCCCTTTATCTATTTTAAGTGTTCTCAGTGGTCTTTTAATTAATGATTATGCTATTTTTACCGAAAATCATCAGAAATTTGCCTCTGAGTTGTGGGTGGCACAGAGTAATTTCCCCGCATTTCCCATCCTCCCTTTGGTTACACGCTCTACCACTAGCTAGCAGCCCCTCACACCCCCAACTTAATGTGTGGTGCAACAAAAATGGTGAGCTATCCAGTCGTACATTTTAGATCCAGATGTCAGCGTAGCCGAGGAAAACAAAGAAGCATTTGGATCTATTAGTCTACAAGTGGATGCATCAGAATGGAGCGGAGCAGGGAGCTTGTGGCCCGCCAGTTGGAGTTTGTACGTAACAAAAACAATCTTTTTTAAACAGCATTTTCTTTTATGTGCCTCTGATTCGAAGTAATAAATAAAGAAATACTCAAAAACGCAGTTTTAATATTAAGTTTTGTTACACATGTCCTATATATGTTTTCATTGGAGTGGGTTTTCAAGTTTGCTACCTGGCCAATTGAGGTTGCATTGGTTTTTTAGTTATCAAAAAATATGCTTGAGGAAAAAAAAGTCACCAATAAGAAATTACCAGTAATTACCAGTAATTGGTATTAATTAGTTTATGTAAAAAGCAATCAGTATTGCCCATCTCTGCCATAGATGTTAAAACAATGTTTACAAATGTCTGGAAATCAAGGTAAACCATCATTTAAAATAATCTATTGTTAGATTATTAGAAAGAGAGAATAAAGTATGTATAAAGCAAAACCAGACAGGGCAAAATTATTCAGAAAGGAGGGTTTGCAGTTTCAGATTAGCAACAGCTTCATCAGCAAAACAGCATTTCTTTATTTTATGAAACAAGTCCACAATAAACTCCTGTAATTATTTTTAGAATTGTTTGTAACCATCTCCCATCAGATAGGTGAGAACATGTTGGTCAGCCACTCAGCACGCTGCAGGCTTTGGCGGATCGGCCTCCGTTTGCCCCCCGGCTCAGCAAAGCAGCCTCCCGATCGATGGGAGTGATGACCGCAGGCTCCAGACAGCTCATCTGTCTGCCGCTGCGCCCGGCCGGCTCTGGCATCCACTCTGCCTCAGATGCTGAAAGCTGCAGTCAGCAGCAGCTCAGCCAGCAGGCATCAATGTTTAAGTCCCACAGCTCCGCAGGGGGGAGGTGAGGTGGTAAACACGCACCTCCACCTGAGAGAGGGTCAAAAGCAAGCGCGTGTGTTTATGTGCGCCAGCAGCAGGATGACATGACACCCTGAATGCCGACAGGAGTGATAATGGAAACAGCAGAGGTGTGTGCGTCTGATTTAGTGTGCAATTCAACCGCCTAGTCAATAAGGAATAACCTAGCGTTAACAACCACCCCCCCTCCTCAACACACACATGCACGCACGTGTGCTACATAGAAACCTCTTTCAGAATGAAGAAATAATGAAAATAAACAGCCTGAAGGCGATCTAAACTTAAAGGAATGGATGGAAACTGCCAGAGGATGTTATTCAGCAATGTTAGTTAGTAAACTAGATTTTAAAGAAAACCAGCAAAAAGGGACTTATCTTGAAGCTTATTTAAGGAAATCTATTCTCATCAAGTTCAATGCTTTAAAAGTTTCCATTACAGCGCTTAGTATCTACTTTTAAAGGACTTTAAACCTCATTTACTGCTGCAAAATAAGACACTTTTATGCAAAAGACACTCCCAGAAGGTCTGTTGTTGATGAGTCACATTATTTTTTAACAATTGTCCTGCACTCTCAGCCCAGTTACCACTTAGCCTGTGGGAAATTTAGCTGTAAACAAAAACCCTCTGTTTTATCTGTCTGCATCTTTCGTTTAGGCTAAGATGGTGATTAATAAAGACACATGTATTTTTTTACTTACTTTTGCAACCACTTATGAATATTTAAGCAACTCCTTTGAATTTTGAGCTAACTTTAAACGTTTGTAGGAGTATTTATATTTCTTTAAAATTAAATGGTCCATTATTAAAACCTGACAGATTAAAGTTAGACAGAAAATCGTCATGTGTCCCTTCTTTGAAGTGAGGGATTAACAAATTAGTACTTTTAACAAATATAATTTTTTTCCAAGTAATAATGTCTATAATATAAAATACATTTTTCTTACATTTAAATGTCATTTAAGTTTTTAAATTCTTATCAAACATTTCGACTCTTGACATTGACATTGTCTAAAAGTGGACCAGTAAGTAAGTTATGTGACTTTTTACGCAATAGGTAAGGATTTTTTTGTGTTTTTTAATCATTAATACAAATTTTACAGAGGGCCCCATGTTCTTATTCGCCTGGAAACCCCCAAATTGCTAAGTCTGCCACTGATCAGAGTGTAGTTTGTGTGGACATTCTGTAGGTCGGCAATGACCACTTATGGCTCCCGTGCACACCCCATCCGTGCGGTATTCGTGTGCGGTCAGTGACAGGCCAGTACGAACACCTTACTAAAGATTGGCGTAAGGAATAGTTATGAAAGCATCGTCCATGTCACAAGTGCGTGCAACAGATATTAGCTTCACAGACACTTCACGATACACTTCACACATGTACGACAATCGTACGTTAAGTTTTTATGACCGGTGGCCATACAGTCCTCAAAGGGACTGCAAGACACTCCTGCCCTCCCTTGATGATGCACCCACTCATCTCTACGGCCCTCCACGGGCCAGGGCAACACAAAAACCAGCAGTCTCCACACAGCTCAACATCCTACAGGTGCATGCGACTTCAGGCTAAACCCTTGTGCTATCCTAGGCACTTTGACATTGGGAGTGAGGTCATCTGGACCCCACAAGACAGTGCGCTGAACTTTTTTCTTCAATGATTTGTGATCCTCACTGGATTACATGAAATCCTCTCCACCTTTATCCACCTTTGTCATGTTAGGGAGAACACGTCAATGGTCATCTTGACCCCATAGGATAGCACAAGGGTTATGGCCTAATGATGCTGAGCAAAGGTGTGGCGCAGACCACACTGACGTGGACTCTGGCCTGGTTTGGATGCTAAATGTGCTGGGGTGTAATTTTGCAATCCTATGACATCGTGTACGTGACATGCTGTCGCATTTGTAAGCTAAATTGTGTTTCATAAGACGGATTATTGTGGAAATGTATAAATATACATGTAGCTGGATAGTAGTTTGCTTTTTTACCATGTGCTACCATTTCATTTCATCTATTGGTGGATGGTAAACAAACCAAAACTTTGCAAAAGTGATGAGTCAGTGGAGCCACCTGATAGTTTTCAGTTGAGCGAATTCTCATATCAGGAAGAAAATTGAGCGTGAATGTTTGTTATTAAACGGATAGGCTTCCATTAAATTATAAAACTTTACATCAGACCAAAAACAAAAGAGAAGAATGTTGGTTATTTGTTAAGTATGTGCTAGCAGTTAAATCTAAATAAATGTTTCAATCAAGAGTTTATTCACTTCTTAATGTTGGACATTTAAGTCTGATAAAGATCTTTTATCATACAAACAAAAGGAAGTTATTTAGAAAATGATGGTTTTCACTCCTATTCTTGCTGTTTTAACTTGATTCTCTCAAACTTGAATGAAAACTAGGACAGAAAAAGGTTTGAATTACGACACACTTGGAGACACTGAAACCACACAGAGCAGACAGCGGCGGCGCTGTGAGGTGAAAGCAGCCCGCTCTGATGAAAGAAAACACTCTCACCCCTCATCGATCAGCGTGTTCCCCGGTCAGCCCTGTCCCACAGCAATTATCTCTTCACACACACAAGACACACACATTACCTTGTGGGTCGATGTACATTTGACCCACAACCTAGCAAAGTCAAGTCACACCTCAGTCTCATCCGTGGGCACAAATACAAGCACACAAATTCAGATACACACGCTTTAGATGTTGGTGAAAGTTGTTTTTCTTTTTTTTTAAAGATTTTGAGTATGGTAATAAGAATGTACAGGTACACAAACATTTTGTCCTACAATAAAAAGATAAAAAAGTGAAATTTTTTAAATACTTTTTTAATCCCCTGATAGATTTTCACTCTTAAAGAATGCCATTTAGAACAATATATGCTCCACTTATATGTTCCCAGAAGCCCACATCATCAACAGACAGGTTCCTCAAATTCACACCACCTGGGATGCCCTGTACTCCAGTTTCTACCCCACCATGGACCATTGTAGGGGGGCCGTGGTGCAGTTGCATTTCATTTCCCGCCTTGCACAGACACTGGACCCCACCTTGCCTCTGGTGGGAGGTTGGCGCCAGTGTGTGAATGTGTGTGTGTGCACAGGGGAATGGGACTGGGACTGTAAAGCGCTTTGGGCCTTCGAAGAAGGTAGAAAAGCGCTATTTACACACCATTTACCATTTAAGATAATTCATTCATTTCTTGTGTTGGTGTGAGAAAACTACGATGTGATTGGCTGTTGCAACTATCTCTGCTGCTTCCATTTTTGAATTTGACACAGACTTGTTCCATTGATTTCAATGTCAAAAAGTCAAATTCTACATATTTCTATAGTAAACACATTCTGTTTCAAATTTTTTACATAAGTATTGCTTTCTTAATTTTCATAAAATCTCTGTGGGAGGGGAGTATGATTGTAAATGAGTCATTTTGATGTTATCGGTGCTCAAATTTGCACATTTCAGGGGCATGTTTTTTGATTGACAGAAAGGTTGTCCTATGGGTGAAGTGCTTCTTTTACTTTGTCTTGCCCAAATGTTGTTTAGATGGGCGAAGTAATCTTGGTCAGAGGGCCATTTCCACATTAGGCTTCCTGTAACCCAAACAGACCCCAGTGAGTGACATCAGACATTGTCCATCCATGTCTGTGCTGATGGCCTCCCAGGCAGATTTCCTAAAAGCTGACAACCCAAGCAATCTAAAATATGAAGAAATGAAAACCCCACCATCAAGTTGGCCAACAGTGCATATGATATGAAGAAGAAATCATTTGAAAAAGTAATTTTAATTATATATTTTGAAGCATTTATAATACAGGTAATGTTTTTGGGCTGCATGGTGGCATAGAGAAGCCCCTGGTTCAAATCCCAGCTGGGGTCCTTTCTGTTTTCATGTTCTCCTCATGCATGAGTGGGTTGTCTACGGACACTCCGGGTTCCTAAAACATTTGATGTGTGGCCCTGAAGCAGATTGGTGACCCCGCCTTTGCCCAACAGTAGCCGGGTCAACGGAAGCAACGCTCTGACCCCAAAAGGGATTCGACAGATTCAGATCATGGATGCAAGGATGTACTTTTGTAACCCTTGTGCTGTCCTAGGCACTTTAAGGTTGGGAGTTTTCTGATCCTCAAAAACCAACTTGTTTGCTCTTTTCAGATACAAAAGAAAGTTTCCACTTTGGTTCTTAAAACCGTACTGTTATTGTTTTTTCTTAGGAATTAAAACCTTCACCCTGCTAACAGCAATCCACAGATATCTTACTTGGTTCACCTGGAGGTCATCTAAAGTAAAAATGTTATCAAAAGGCTGTTCCAAGGTGATGCACTGGAACAAAAAGTTAAAGAAAGATTTTTGTTAACACATATTTGCCCTGATTCATAAAAGCTGGTGGTTTGATTTGAAAAATAGCAAAAATAATCAAAAGACTTGAAGCAGGACGAGGATACTTTGGACTAGAGGATGGCATTAAAGCAGAGAGAACATGCTGAAAGGAGGAAAAAAAAGATTTTTCTCTTCTGCTCTGGTCATTAAATGAATGCTCAGGTAAATGTGAAGAAGCTTTCAGAGTTATGCAAGAGGGTCTTTGTAATGGTTACTGTCACTTTCTCCAGTAAAATAAATGCAAATCTGTTAACACAGACTTCCTGCTGTGATAATAAGTGCAAAGCCCCGTGTAATAATCTCCTTCAGAATGAGGTCGTGTATGTGTGTGTGTCTGTTTTCAGGCTGAGGACACGCTGTGCTGTGCTCATCAATCATGCTTTTAAAAGCCATTACTTCGTGTCACTGTAACCTCCTGGGAGCCTGCAGGATGGAGGAGTCAGACACTCAAGGCTGAACATCCAACACACGAGTGTGTGTTCGTGTCCTCGGCATGCGTGTGTGTGTGTGTTGGAGCCAAGTTTCCACAAACATCTTTGTTTCCTGGGAGACGGCTGCAGATGAAAATCAACAATAAAGATGCTTCAAAGCGACGTCCCACATGATGTTTCTGTCAGGGAAGGTTAATGTTGAGTTTAAAAGCTCATTCCTGATAATGCAGCCCGACACCTTCATATATGTGACAGTGATTTTCAAAACTGAAGTATTTTCACACCAGATGTTCATCCAGAATGCAGAATTATCAAGTCCTAGCTGCTGAAAAGGCTTCAATTCAGTCCCTGTCCAGGTGAATGATGGTGATGGAATAGTTCAATTTAATTTAGTGTAATGAGATCGATCCTTTCGATACTTTGATTGCAGTTTTTCTTGAATACGTACAGTAAAGTGCTTGAATTTGTTTACAGAGTTCATGTGAGCGCAGCATCTGTCTGACGCCCGATTTGAGCGGAAAACTGCCCAATCTATGGAAGCGGTTCTGTAGCATAATTAAAATAAAAGTCAAAACCAGAAATGCTATTTCCTTTTATACTACAATACTACTTATTCTGCCACTTAATTAAAATGATAAAGAAAATGGTATTTGACATTTCATTTTCAAAAAGTTCTCTGGTAAATGTGTAGCAAAATTAATTTACAAATTTCTAATTTGACAAATTAAAATGGATTAATAAAAATGCTTTTTTATTTTCAAAATGTAACTGCATCAAATGACTCAAAATGAAAATGAAAAATCATTACTTTAAGATGCTTTTTCATTTTCTTCTTTAAAACCGCTTATTCTGTGTCATAATAAAAACGAAAATGCAAAGAAGGGATTGCATTTTCATTTTTCACATCCACCCTGCGAATAATGTCGCATAATTCTATTAGACTTAGCATTTCCAGAGGGAGACAGGGCGATGACGTCAGTGCTATTTCAGTCTGTCTTCTCGGGACTGCGTAGCAGCATTTCTGCCTTCCGCGGTCCTCCTTCGGACACACCGGTTCGTCAAAACATCCCCTCGGACTAGCACACGGATTTAAAAAAATAAGCGGGCATGCCTTTAATAATAATCATAACAGTAATAAAGCACATTTAAAACATAGTCTCCTGCAGCTTCGCGCTGATTTTGCTGTTCGATGACAGCTGGATGGACATCAACAGCTACAGCAGATTTCGCCATGCTAAACGTTTGCTGGTTGGTCCAACACGCTGAGTGTGTGTTGGTCCAACCCTGTTCTGTTTCCAATCTGGTAACAGAACAGGGCATACTCCCACACTGCTGCCCACACCTTGCCCCTCCCATCCCTACTTCATCAGACAACGGAGAGATTCATTAAAGAGTCAAATATCTGCACTAATGGCAGGATTGTTTGTTGTGTTCTTGGCATTTTTGTGATTACGGGTATTTAAATCAACAAATGGATCTCTGCAGCTCGCCGCTCCCTCAAGGAAGGGGGCAAATGCTGAAAACTAATGTCACACCAAAGTGTGACAACTAATGAGACTTTAGTCTCACTGGTTTCCAGTCTTTATAGTACACATAATTAACAAAAACAATTGTGTTCTTCCAAAGAAAAATCTACAATCCAACATTTTAAGAAAAAGTACGAGTATTGGTTTCGATATTGGCGATACTGGCCCTGGAATTATTGTGTGTTGGATCCATACCCAAACTCCCATAAAATTAATACACTGTAAAATATCTTCAGAATCGTTTAAACTTTATTTGTAAACTAGATTGTAAGAACCATTAATAGATTTTCCCTTAACCCATAACTGTCAAACTGCAAGCTACAAAATTGGCCAACAATTTCAGCCTCATCCTACATTTAAAGTGCGATGGATGAAAAAAGATTACACAAAAAAAGGGGTCTTTTTCTTAATATAATCATAAAGATAAATCAACTATTTAATCTTCATAACATTAGAAGGCCAGTTGCGGAATATTATGAATTATTCTTATGGTCTGTGGGGAGATAGTTCTCAATAAATCCACATTTGGAGTAAAGACTCCTGGTTTTGTCTGTTAAATGTAGCTTTCTTTTATTTTGAAGTCCAAGGCTCTTCTTTTGTTTCCCCTCTGGATCTATTCTGCCAAATAAAACCTTCCAAAAATTTTTGGTGCGGAAAACACAGTAGTTTTTCCAAATAAAACCTCTTTCAGAATCAAATTGTGAGTAAAGCAGAAGAGCTTTAGGTCGTGTTTTTCTTTCCTCTGTGGCATGGTACCAACTGTTCCACAGGCCGGTACCAGTCTGCCCCCCAGGGGTTGTGGACCAACGGCGTAGGGTATGGTTTGTTGAAGCTTCTCGGTTCACGATAGTGGTCTCCTTCAAGTTCTGCACAGATCTTATCTGGACATCAAAAATGCACAACCAGTGCCAGTCCTGTGGCGCCTCTTTCCTGCTTTGTATTTTTAAATATTCTGTGACCTACACTCTTTAAATCCATCCTGTGAGAAGCTGAAAGGTCAGAGTTGCTCAGAAAAGAAGCAGGACAGCAGCCCTCGAGGCCCGGAGTTCTTTAACCCTGCTCTAGATGATCGAGGACGGCCCCAAAAAAGGCAGGGGGGGTTAAATGAACACGTCCTGGTCAAAATGTTGCTCCAAGGTTAATCACTGTCCTGAGCACATGCGTACCTTGGTTCATTCACTTGTTTCCATCTTTGTGTTGATGCTGGATGCAGAGTTTCAATTTCTGATTTTTTTTTTGTCCTTTTAGTTTTATGTGCACAAAAAAAGGAAGTTCTGTTTTATTTATAACAGTGATGAGGACGATCAATGTGTGCTTCAGTCACATTTTACAGCAAAATATTACATTTTTCATTACTGCCTTGCAACTGTTGTCTTTTCAGTCCACATTAGATTTTTGTTGCCAGATGTGACGGGGTCCCGCCGAGAAAGGATGCAGAGCAGCCAAGGTAAGGAGGATCTGTGTTTATTAAAGACCCGGTGAGCACCACGCAGGGCCATAACAGGTTGTCACCTCCGTCTCACTCCTCCATTCTCACTACCTGTGATGCACCCTTTTAAATGATGAGCCCCTCCCATTGGGCGTGGCTCTTCATCATCTTCCAGGTGGCATCACAGGTAGATATTTCATTCATAAAATATACACAAATACACAAAATAAAAACAGTGTGGGCCCCCTCGCCATCTGACGGTGCCACACCGTCACATCATCCCCCTCCTCTGAGGGACCGACGATGTGCGGCGGTCTAGTCCAGCTGTCCGCCACAGTGCAGGCACCACGCCGATCCACCCGACAGTTCAGCAGGCCAGGCATCAGCGGGTCCTTCCTCCGGCTCGTGCTCCTCCACCCACGTCCTGACGCCGGATGGATGCACTCGCGGCTGCGGCCCCATGGCGACGACCCTCCCGCTCTGCTCCTCGGTGCGCCGCTCCGGTCGGTCCCAGCCCCGGCAAAGGCCCTTCGAACGGCAACACGCCCCCGCTGGTCCCCTTCCGGATGGCACCTCCGCAGAACGGAGCCGCCGACAGCAAGTTCCAGGCGAGATGTTGCTCCTCTTCCGGAGCACTCCGTGGAGGACGCCGGTAGACGTGGGTCCGCCCCCTGTCCATTGCCGCGCAGGCCTCCAACGCCTGCGTAAGCGGCTGTGGAACCAGGCGGTGTGCCCATCCCGCCTCCGGCCGCCTCCGCGCTCCGGCGCTCCGCCCTTGCTGTCCGCGAAGCCCGCCGCTCATGGACGCCGAACCAGACGCCGTAGTTCTCTCCGGGCCCCTGGCCAGGCCTGAAGCACCGCCAAGGCCACCCGGATCCACCCCCTCTTCCTTAGAGGATGGACTGCTTGGAGGAGGCGCTGAGCTGCCGGGGAATCGTCGTCCCCACCACGCCACTGCGTCCTCACCTTTTTGTGGCCCCTCTGCAATCCCACTTCCGACACCATATGTGACGGGGTCCCGCCGAGAAAGGATGCAGAGGAGCCAAGGTAAGGAGGATCTGTTTTTATTAAAGACCCGGTGAGCACCACGCAGGGCCATGCAGCACTCTCTGTCACTCCTCTTCTTCTCTAACCTGTGATGCTCCTTTTAAATGAGGAGCCCCTCCCATGGGGCGTGGCTCTTAATCCTCACCCAGGTGGCACCACAGGTAATAATTTTGAACATAAAATACATAAATGCACAAACAATAAAACACGGTGTGGCCCCCCCTCGTCATCTGACGGTGCCACACCGTCACACCATCCCCCTCCTCTGAGGGATTGACGATGTGCGGCAATCCCCTCAGCAGTCCGCCGCCGTGCATTCCCCACGCCGATCCGCCAGAAACACGTCCTTGCGTCGCGTCGGATGGTTGCATGGACTGCTGCTCCACGACGGCGACCCCTCCGATCTGCTCCTCGGTGCCGCTCCGGTCGGTCCCAGCCCCGGCAAAGGCCCTTCAAACGGCAACACGCCCCCGCTGGTCCCCTTCCGGATGGCACCTCCGCTGATCGGAGCCGCCGACAGCAGGTTACAGGCGAGATGATGCGCCTCTCCCGGAGCACTCCCCCGACGGCCCGGCAGACGTCGGTCCGCCCCTTGTCCCGCTCCGCGCAGGCCTCCAACGCCCGCATCCGCGGCAGTGGAACCGGGCGGTATGCCCGTCCCGCCTCCGGCCGTCTTCGCGCTCCGGCGGTCCGCCCCTGCTGTCCGCGTAGTCCGCCGCTCGCCATGGGCGCCGAGTTGGACGCCGTAGTGCTTTCCGGGCCCCTGGCCAGGCCTGAAGCACCGCCAAGGCCACCCGGATCCACCCCCTCTTCCTTAGAAGAGGGGGTGGAACTAAAGTCAATAACAACATGTGGAATTGTTAAACTTTATTGATCCCGATGGCACATTTGAGCGATCGTCGGTGCGGATCTCTGTTAACAGACGAGTTGTCATTTTCAAAATGTGCAAACACGTTCACAGCTCATGCGTGGAAGCCTGCGGCGCAAAGCAAAGAGGAAAGAACTGAACGTGCAACAATCAATAGATTGTCTTTGTGACAGCTCCAACGGTCAGCTTTACATAAACGTGGGTTCAATGCGGCGAGAACAAAGGCCCTGCAAGGCGGAATAAAGAGGACGCGGAGACGTGGGAGTGACCCCTGAAGCCAAACACAAAAATCACTCCACACGGAGCGGCGTTCCAAAGCCCAGATCTGAAAGCTTCACACAAACACTGTAATCTCCAGAACAGCTGAGATGAGATACGCCGCCTATGAGGAGCTGATTCCAAAAAACCAACAATGAAATGCTAAGATATGGAAAGTCAGGATGCAGAGATGTAAAGAAAACAGCTGCTTAGCAGGATAAAAACTAACCTCCACCGTGTGATCAGATTCTCAGTCACTTCCTGCAAACACATCCATAATAAAAAGGAAACCAACAAAAATTGAATTAAAAACGATGGAAGCCTCTCACTCTTTTAGATTTAATATCTGGATTTACAAGTTTGAAAAAAATCGAAAATCAGAAACTTTCTACAGAAAAGATTTTAATCCTTTTGGGATTTTCATCCTAAAATCTGTGGAGGTTTTTTAAATGTAGATTAAATACGATTTTTTTTAACTCACGATCATCATCATCATCATTTATTTATTTATAAAGAACTTTCCACCACAAGCCAAAGAGACCCAAAGTGCTGTACACATGGAGAAAAATACATGCAAGAATAAAAACAATTCAAAAGAGATTTAAAACCAGGGCTAGGCTGATGCTAAAACGCTAAAATGGAGGAACAATTCTTTTTTAAAACTCTCCAAGAGCGTGACCTGAACCTGATTCCATAGTTCAGGAGTCAACACAGCAAACGCACGCTCTCCCCAAAACTTACGTTTTGTTCTGGGAACTCATAACTCATTTAATGTACCTATGCATATTCTTAGCCCTTTTTATCTTTTAGTCTATAGACTGCCCTCTCACGCTTGTTTTTGCCTTTATCTATTCTGTTTTATTACTTTTAATTGTTTATCTTTTATGTCAAGCCCCTTTGTGTTCTGCAGCGTAAGATGCTCTAGAAATAGAGTGATTAACTGGTTGACTGATTAAAAATTAAATCAAAAGACAGAATATTGTTGAACAAAAAAAAAACGGATGATTAACGGAGGTTTTTTGAAAAAATGCTGCACAAATAATCTCAATGACATTTATACTGAAATTAAAGCATTAAGAGGGAAAGAAAAAGATCTAGTGAGTGAAGGCTTAAACCACCTTAAAGTCCTGGACGTCATGCTCTCAGTCGCAGTTTGAGGTGTTAGAGAAGTGCGCCGTCTTTGAGCGATGACCTTCAGCAACTGACCAACTTAAAACTTGATGTATATAGATCTCCAGACGCTTTCTTAAAAAAGATTAGGGGTCTCAGTTATTCAGACCAACAAGGGGCCGAGAGCAGGGACAGGTCAGTAAAACCTAACAATAACTATAACCTCATTAATTACATGTTAGTGCCATCTTTGTTCACAATAAACGTATTATTTATTGTTTATAGAGCCTGTTGCAGTTTGATTGGCTTTCTGAGCATTAAAGCAAAAAACTCAGATGTGAGGAGGCAAATATAAAGGTAAATCAACAGTTTTAAACAGGATGCATAGAAAAACGTGCCAAAAAAGGTCACAATGAATACCCAGACCTTCAAAAGAAAAAAGAAAAAAACAATCCTAGACGGCCTTTACCGCCTGCCACCACACACTAACAACAAATCACATATTCCACAACTTTCTTCTTGATAGTTTTAATTAAAGAAACGAGTGGAGCTACCTGTTGAAGACTTCAAACTTTTACCCCAAAAAGATTAACATCAACATGTCTGCTTTAAAGCAGACTTGAAACTTGAAACTACAATAAAATATGTTATTACTAGGAAAACAAATGTAAATGGATTTGAAAAATTCCAAAAGAAAATTTTGATCATCAGGTTAATGTTAACTGAGCTGTAATGTTGTAAAAATGCCATTGAAGGAGTTTAAAGTCATGATGAAGGATCATGTCGCTGAATCAAACCTTCATTCTGACAGACGTGACTGGACACCCCCCCACACACCCCATTCCAACAAATGAGGGGGAGGCAGCCGGGAGCACGCATGCTGAATTAAGCCCGCTGTTCCATTAAAAATATGATTTGCTGCTGTAATTGTGGGGGCGGTGAGTGACCGGCTCCATTAACTTTGTGAGAAGATCGATGCGTGGACACAAAGAGTCAGAGGTGCTGATGATTGCTTCAGACTGCCCCTCAGCATCACAGCAATAATCATCAATCCCAGCCAAGAAATGGAGACTCACGGAGAGGCCGGCGTTTCCCGCATCGTCTTCGTTTGAAATTGAAACAAAGAAGTAAAATGGCTTAAAAGCTGTTTGATTCTTCGTTTGTTGGTTTCGGCCCAAAAAGATAAAGTTTTAGAGCTGAAACAGTCAAGTTTGCATGTCTTTGTACATTTGCAGACATACTCACAGCGGCTTCTTTAATGGCAAAGGAAGGTTTATTGTCTTCTGCATGAACAAGTCTGAAAAATATCTGCAAGGGATGAAAATTATTTATTACCTGATTTAATGCTCAAGGACAAAACCTTAGCTAACTAACTGTAATACAAAGAGTAATATGATTATACAGGCTGCAGTGTAATAACCATAGAGAAAAATAAAAATGATTGAGCTTATTTTTGTCCTCCTCAGTTCTCTGTTAAACCAGAGTTGACAGAAGGGCTAACAGATACTGATTCAGTTTTTATCTCAAACCTTTTATTTAAGCGTGTGAAACAATAAATAAATTCCACCATAATTTCGGGATTTCTTCTTTTTTTTTCAATCTAATTTTTGAGTTTTATTCCACCATACCAGCTTTTCTACACCTAATCAACACTTTATTCTTTTCAAAGCCATTTCTTTAAACCTTTACCTCCATCTGAGCCTCTTCTTTATATTAAAATGTGGCTCCAAATGCATTTTTTCACCTCTAGCACTAAATGAAAGATGTCTTTTATCCTACTGGACTGGGATATGTCCAATAACATCCAAAGATTGTGTAGAGTTTTGAATATTTTATAAACACAAATGCTGCAGACACTGAGGCTCAAGCTGTTGGTGATTTTATCAATAAGTTTGAAAAACTCAGGGAGGAAAACTAACTATAGATGTCAAAAAGGAGAATAAGACATTTTCATGCACGCAGGCGACTTTCAGTAGCTAAATTTTGTATGACTAATGTGTACGTTTTAACTATATCTAAAATTTGAGCTAAAAAAGGCAGTGAGTATGTGTTCAGTTCATCTAAAAACATTTCAGCCAAGTCAAACTTTTTGCTAACATTTTTTTCCCCACATTTTTTTTGTCAATTCATCACTAAATGATTTTTTTGTCAACTCATCACTAAATGATGCAGCCGGATGAGACTCTTTATGGAGAGTCACAAGAATTTTTTGCAGATCTGCTATATTTCTGTTTAAAAAAAAAGTCAAATTTAACTATACTTTTCTTAATGTTTTCTTTTTCTTTTTTAAACAATTCTAAAAGTTAACAGAAATTCTGGAAGATGTTGAAAATTAAACTGATAGCAAAGAGAAATAAAAGGACGAGAATGATGCCTAGAAGCTGTGTTGATGATCAATGTGAAAGAGAAGCAGGTGAATGATGACATTGTAAGAAATAACCAGAAATACTTTTCTAACTACAAAGGAAAGTCGTTTTAATCAGAAAACAATAAGCAGATGACATTCTCTTACAAACATAGTGATTGAGAGATCACAGCACATTGCTTTGGATGCAACATGAAGCGTTTCCCTGCAGGACCTTGAAGGCTGTGAAATGTTCCTGCTTTCATTTCACACCGCTGACATTTTGTTGTCTTCATAATGCTTTGACAGGCTGTGTTGTGGGTCAGGTGAGATGCTGTGGTGGAATAACTGACTTTAGCTTCCCGCCGCGTTCGCCTCCTTTGCTTCTGCCGCTCTTTGTAAGTTGAATGAAAGCCTTTCTTTCAGTGTGCTGCTGAGCATGAAGGCCAAACCAAGCCGGCCATCGTTTTTCCATCAGATCCCCTCGCTGACTTTACTGTAAACTGATCTCTGCCACTGTCACAACATCCCTGCAACGATTACACAAACAGTTGGAAAGCGACAAAAGTGCAGCAAGAAAAAAAGGTGCACATGCAGGTCACAGCCTTGCACTGGGAAAACGACTGCGGTGAATCATGTGAAAAATACATCATTAAAAAAATACCAACATTATAGAAAGCGTGACTCTTTACTAAAATGTCAGTCAGATTCAAAATGTAGCTTTAATAGGTAAATAAATAAATATACAAATACTAATGCAGTCAAAAAAGTTAAACTGCAATTTGTTGACATTGGAGACTTCCAAACCCTGTGACCAATTTTGTTATCTTAAGTTTTCTAAAGTGTGAAAAACTTGGAAATGGTCAATCAAATCAGTCAAATTTCTTTTTGTTTTCTAATCTCTGCCATTAAAAACTCTATTCACTGCCTCATCTGCCGCTGAACTGATACATATTTTACTTATTGTGTTTGTTCAGTTATTGGCAGGAAATGACAGATTTTTAATTGGCTTTATTTATGAAATCGAAATTGTTTTCTTTTAAAGGGAGAGTTAATTCATTAAAGAGAAATCAATGCAAAAGTATGAATAGATAATTTTGTGTGGATTTTTCTGGTCTTCAAGTCAATTTTAGAAGAGCATCGGGTTTAAATACTCACATAAATATTATAATCCTAGTTAAACATTTAATAAGTGATTAATTTTGTTTTTATATCACAAAAATGTTTAACTTCCAGACAATCTCCTAAACTTAATTACTTGTTTTGTCTTGTTTTTTTTTAGTATCGTTTTTGTTGTGAATGCCCTCAGCTCAGCAGGAAATGATTATTAGATCCTTTATGTTCATTTCTATGTGGAAACAAGTTTTCTGGAAATAGTGCCCTTAATATCTGTTAAATCAGATCATTGTTTCTCTTTAAGAGAGAGAGAGAAAAATGTAAAAATACCCCATTACACTACATCTATTTAGTGATTTTATTGTTTAAACTCCTCCAAGCCTCATGATTGCTCTGTTTCTGCCGGAATTTTTTTTTTTCCCCCTATGGGGGGGGGGGGTACTTAGAATAAAAGAACTGTCAATATCAAGCTGAATTGCTGCAGAGAACTTGTGTTATTTTGTACCTTTCTGTGTCTTTGTTAATTTTGGTCTCCAGCACTTAAGAGAATTTGTAATAATAATTCTCTCTGCCAGAGTAAAGGTTATGCTAAAGGTCATGCTGTTCTACCTTTTAATGAGAATGTTAACTGTCAGATCTGAGTCCTTAAAATGCTGCCATTAGTTATTGTCCCAATCAAACTGGGTAGAATGTTAAGTTCTTCATCATTAAAATGTGGTCACGTTTTTCCTTTCCTTAAAATAACAATAACACTGTTTTGGAAAAAGATGGTAAAAAAAATGTGTTTATTGTCATAAGTTCTGATTATTATTTTTTATTATTCGGCCTGAAAGAAAGAAGATGAAGTAAAAAGGTTATATAAAAAATAAAGAGAACATATAATTCATATAACTGAACCCTGAGGCACTCCCTTTATGCACCATTTCTGATTTAAAGCTAAACTCTAATTTTTTTCAAATTAAAAGGGGATTCGATGACCAAAATAGCTAAAGCAAAGCAGAGATGCAGTAATAGACTTCCTGTTCGGATTTTTTTTAACACACACGCTTTTAACCACCAAAAGTTATTGTGAATTGACTTGATGTGTCTGACTTCTTTCTTGCAGATTCGCGTATCTGCAGTTTCTCTTGCATCAACACATTTGCAACTGATGCAGCCTCAGTGTGAGCGATGACTTCGTTCTCCGTCTTTATCTTCCCATCTGCTCTGCTTTGTCCACGTCTCGCAGCTCGTTCCTCGGCAGCTGTTGGCGTAGGGGAAAAGGTCATTGTCATCTCGCCAGGGGGCGAGCTGCTTTTCTCTGGAGGCGTTTGTGCACGTCGCGGCGCTCTGCTTTGTTCCCTTCCTGCCGGGGCGAAGGGCCTCCTGTCGGGTTAATCGCACAGAGGGAAGCAGTTTGCTGCAGAAAACACTCTGTTCCACTTACAAACAGGCCGGACTTATTACTGCAGAATGATGTCTTCTGGAGGAAAACTGGAAAATGGATCAGGTGCTGGTGGTATTTTTATAATCTACAGAAGACATGAGTGGTTGTGTTCAAACGGCACAGGAGCCAATGACGTTCCTCACACCCTGATCCACAGTAGGAGCAGTCAAGATCAATAATCCTGTTTCACTTAAGCCCATCCTGAAGAGGAGGAGGAGTGGGAGGACCTGGTCTTGGATATATAAGCACCTCCATCAGATTTATCACCAACGCTTAGTCGATTCTTAGCTCAAAGTTCCATCTCTTTCTAATCTGAGGTTGTTCACATCAGAAGAAAATAAATGTACATTTTGGATTTAGCAAGCAATTAAAAAAAATATGAAGGATTTTAATTTGTTGGCTTTTATTCTGATGATCCATTCTGAGTCAGACTTCAGGTTGATGCAGATGAACTCCTATTTGACCCCAGAATATTCTGAAATATAAGAATCACTAAATGGAGAAGCTCACATCTCCACTGATGCTGAAGAAGCTTCATTTCTACTTTAGTCTTTTTTTTTTTTTTTTTTTAACTTGTCCTGTCCAACAGCTAGGCAAACAGATGAGAGCTGAGGGCCTCTTGTGTTGGACATATTTTATTTTAACAAGAGGGGTTATTCATCTTCAGACAAACCAAAGGTATGTCTGAATAAACCCCTTTTGTAATTGAGGCCAAACTTTATTAATTTCAATCATGTTTGAAAATCTTTGGTGTTGGACCGGACGGAAAAGGAAAGAGGGGAAGAAGAGAGAGGGACGTTAGAGAGAGGGGGGGGTAGGAGGGTGATAATAGGAGGGGAAGGGGGGTAAGACCATGAAGCAGCATAGAGCAGGCAGGTTTACTGGTTGTTTATCGTTACGGTACGGTTCAAATGTAGTACAAAAAGGGCGGGGCCTGTTCACACACACTCAAATATTATCAACACACCTGCTAGCCGCAAAAATGTCCACATGTCAACATGCACACAAAACAGATAGTGTTCACGAACGCATACCTATGCCTTTAAACCAACTAGTGTGAAATCTTTCATTCATTCAATCATGCAAACTATTAGTGCAAAGGTGAGCTAACACCTGTGCTCAGGTGAGTGTTTATGTTCTTCTAAAATGGATGGTGGAATGTGAAAAGAAGGAGGAGGAGCGCCCAGCCACCCCCACACCCATACCCCCGCCGCAGCAGCAGCGGCAGCCGGAGCCCCCCCAACGCCACACGGGAACAGGCAGGGAACAACCGCCCCCCGGGCGACCAAGACCGCCACCCAGGCCAGGGCCAGCAGGACCGCCGCGAGGCCCCCAGAGCCAGAGAGCAGGGAGGCGCAGAGGGAAAGAGAGCGCCCCCCAGCCCAGCCAGGAAAGCAGCCCCCCCGCCGCGCCGCATCCTAAAATCTGTGGAGGTTTTTTAAATGTAGATTAAATACGATTTTTTTTAACTCACGATCATCATCATCATCATTTATTTATTTATAAAGAACTTTCCACCACAAGCCAAAGAGACCCAAAGTGCTGTACACATGGAGAAAAATACATGCAAGAATAAAAACAATTCAAAAGAGATTTAAAACCAGGGCTAGGCTGATGCTAAAACGCTAAAATGGAGGAACAATTCTTTTTTAAAACTCTCCAAGAGCGTGACCTGAACCTGATTCCATAGTTCAGGAGTCAACACAGCAAACGCACGCTCTCCCCAAAACTTACGTTTTGTTCTGGGAACTCATAACTCATTTAATGTACCTATGCATATTCTTAGCCCTTTTTATCTTTTAGTCTATAGACTGCCCTCTCACGCTTGTTTTTGCCTTTATCTATTCTGTTTTATTACTTTTAATTGTTTATCTTTTATGTCAAGCCCCTTTGTGTTCTGCAGCGTAAGATGCTCTAGAAATAGAGTGATTAACTGGTTGACTGATTAAAAATTAAATCAAAAGACAGAATATTGTTGAACAAAAAAAAAACGGATGATTAACGGAGGTTTTTTGAAAAAATGCTGCACAAATAATCTCAATGACATTTATACTGAAATTAAAGCATTAAGAGGGAAAGAAAAAGATCTAGTGAGTGAAGGCTTAAACCACCTTAAAGTCCTGGACGTCATGCTCTCAGTCGCAGTTTGAGGTGTTAGAGAAGTGCGCCGTCTTTGAGCGATGACCTTCAGCAACTGACCAACTTAAAACTTGATGTATATAGATCTCCAGACGCTTTCTTAAAAAAGATTAGGGGTCTCAGTTATTCAGACCAACAAGGGGCCGAGAGCAGGGACAGGTCAGTAAAACCTAACAATAACTATAACCTCATTAATTACATGTTAGTGCCATCTTTGTTCACAATAAACGTATTATTTATTGTTTATAGAGCCTGTTG
Source organism: Oryzias latipes (assembly GCF_053564925.1). NCBI lineage: Eukaryota > Metazoa > Chordata > Actinopteri > Beloniformes > Adrianichthyidae > Oryzias > Oryzias latipes. The sequence continues at coordinate 26,674,761 of NC_136258.1, forward strand.
CAGTTTGATTGGCTTTCTGAGCATTAAAGCAAAAAACTCAGATGTGAGGAGGCAAATATAAAGGTAAATCAACAGTTTTAAACAGGATGCATAGAAAAACGTGCCAAAAAAGGTCACAATGAATACCCAGACCTTCAAAAGAAAAAAGAAAAAAACAATCCTAGACGGCCTTTACCGCCTGCCACCACACACTAACAACAAATCACATATTCCACAACTTTCTTCTTGATAGTTTTAATTAAAGAAACGAGTGGAGCTACCTGTTGAAGACTTCAAACTTTTACCCCAAAAAGATTAACATCAACATGTCTGCTTTAAAGCAGACTTGAAACTTGAAACTACAATAAAATATGTTATTACTAGGAAAACAAATGTAAATGGATTTGAAAAATTCCAAAAGAAAATTTTGATCATCAGGTTAATGTTAACTGAGCTGTAATGTTGTAAAAATGCCATTGAAGGAGTTTAAAGTCATGATGAAGGATCATGTCGCTGAATCAAACCTTCATTCTGACAGACGTGACTGGACACCCCCCCACACACCCCATTCCAACAAATGAGGGGGAGGCAGCCGGGAGCACGCATGCTGAATTAAGCCCGCTGTTCCATTAAAAATATGATTTGCTGCTGTAATTGTGGGGGCGGTGAGTGACCGGCTCCATTAACTTTGTGAGAAGATCGATGCGTGGACACAAAGAGTCAGAGGTGCTGATGATTGCTTCAGACTGCCCCTCAGCATCACAGCAATAATCATCAATCCCAGCCAAGAAATGGAGACTCACGGAGAGGCCGGCGTTTCCCGCATCGTCTTCGTTTGAAATTGAAACAAAGAAGTAAAATGGCTTAAAAGCTGTTTGATTCTTCGTTTGTTGGTTTCGGCCCAAAAAGATAAAGTTTTAGAGCTGAAACAGTCAAGTTTGCATGTCTTTGTACATTTGCAGACATACTCACAGCGGCTTCTTTAATGGCAAAGGAAGGTTTATTGTCTTCTGCATGAACAAGTCTGAAAAATATCTGCAAGGGATGAAAATTATTTATTACCTGATTTAATGCTCAAGGACAAAACCTTAGCTAACTAACTGTAATACAAAGAGTAATATGATTATACAGGCTGCAGTGTAATAACCATAGAGAAAAATAAAAATGATTGAGCTTATTTTTGTCCTCCTCAGTTCTCTGTTAAACCAGAGTTGACAGAAGGGCTAACAGATACTGATTCAGTTTTTATCTCAAACCTTTTATTTAAGCGTGTGAAACAATAAATAAATTCCACCATAATTTCGGGATTTCTTCTTTTTTTTTCAATCTAATTTTTGAGTTTTATTCCACCATACCAGCTTTTCTACACCTAATCAACACTTTATTCTTTTCAAAGCCATTTCTTTAAACCTTTACCTCCATCTGAGCCTCTTCTTTATATTAAAATGTGGCTCCAAATGCATTTTTTCACCTCTAGCACTAAATGAAAGATGTCTTTTATCCTACTGGACTGGGATATGTCCAATAACATCCAAAGATTGTGTAGAGTTTTGAATATTTTATAAACACAAATGCTGCAGACACTGAGGCTCAAGCTGTTGGTGATTTTATCAATAAGTTTGAAAAACTCAGGGAGGAAAACTAACTATAGATGTCAAAAAGGAGAATAAGACATTTTCATGCACGCAGGCGACTTTCAGTAGCTAAATTTTGTATGACTAATGTGTACGTTTTAACTATATCTAAAATTTGAGCTAAAAAAGGCAGTGAGTATGTGTTCAGTTCATCTAAAAACATTTCAGCCAAGTCAAACTTTTTGCTAACATTTTTTTCCCCACATTTTTTTTGTCAATTCATCACTAAATGATTTTTTTGTCAACTCATCACTAAATGATGCAGCCGGATGAGACTCTTTATGGAGAGTCACAAGAATTTTTTGCAGATCTGCTATATTTCTGTTTAAAAAAAAAGTCAAATTTAACTATACTTTTCTTAATGTTTTCTTTTTCTTTTTTAAACAATTCTAAAAGTTAACAGAAATTCTGGAAGATGTTGAAAATTAAACTGATAGCAAAGAGAAATAAAAGGACGAGAATGATGCCTAGAAGCTGTGTTGATGATCAATGTGAAAGAGAAGCAGGTGAATGATGACATTGTAAGAAATAACCAGAAATACTTTTCTAACTACAAAGGAAAGTCGTTTTAATCAGAAAACAATAAGCAGATGACATTCTCTTACAAACATAGTGATTGAGAGATCACAGCACATTGCTTTGGATGCAACATGAAGCGTTTCCCTGCAGGACCTTGAAGGCTGTGAAATGTTCCTGCTTTCATTTCACACCGCTGACATTTTGTTGTCTTCATAATGCTTTGACAGGCTGTGTTGTGGGTCAGGTGAGATGCTGTGGTGGAATAACTGACTTTAGCTTCCCGCCGCGTTCGCCTCCTTTGCTTCTGCCGCTCTTTGTAAGTTGAATGAAAGCCTTTCTTTCAGTGTGCTGCTGAGCATGAAGGCCAAACCAAGCCGGCCATCGTTTTTCCATCAGATCCCCTCGCTGACTTTACTGTAAACTGATCTCTGCCACTGTCACAACATCCCTGCAACGATTACACAAACAGTTGGAAAGCGACAAAAGTGCAGCAAGAAAAAAAGGTGCACATGCAGGTCACAGCCTTGCACTGGGAAAACGACTGCGGTGAATCATGTGAAAAATACATCATTAAAAAAATACCAACATTATAGAAAGCGTGACTCTTTACTAAAATGTCAGTCAGATTCAAAATGTAGCTTTAATAGGTAAATAAATAAATATACAAATACTAATGCAGTCAAAAAAGTTAAACTGCAATTTGTTGACATTGGAGACTTCCAAACCCTGTGACCAATTTTGTTATCTTAAGTTTTCTAAAGTGTGAAAAACTTGGAAATGGTCAATCAAATCAGTCAAATTTCTTTTTGTTTTCTAATCTCTGCCATTAAAAACTCTATTCACTGCCTCATCTGCCGCTGAACTGATACATATTTTACTTATTGTGTTTGTTCAGTTATTGGCAGGAAATGACAGATTTTTAATTGGCTTTATTTATGAAATCGAAATTGTTTTCTTTTAAAGGGAGAGTTAATTCATTAAAGAGAAATCAATGCAAAAGTATGAATAGATAATTTTGTGTGGATTTTTCTGGTCTTCAAGTCAATTTTAGAAGAGCATCGGGTTTAAATACTCACATAAATATTATAATCCTAGTTAAACATTTAATAAGTGATTAATTTTGTTTTTATATCACAAAAATGTTTAACTTCCAGACAATCTCCTAAACTTAATTACTTGTTTTGTCTTGTTTTTTTTTAGTATCGTTTTTGTTGTGAATGCCCTCAGCTCAGCAGGAAATGATTATTAGATCCTTTATGTTCATTTCTATGTGGAAACAAGTTTTCTGGAAATAGTGCCCTTAATATCTGTTAAATCAGATCATTGTTTCTCTTTAAGAGAGAGAGAGAAAAATGTAAAAATACCCCATTACACTACATCTATTTAGTGATTTTATTGTTTAAACTCCTCCAAGCCTCATGATTGCTCTGTTTCTGCCGGAATTTTTTTTTTTCCCCCTATGGGGGGGGGGGTACTTAGAATAAAAGAACTGTCAATATCAAGCTGAATTGCTGCAGAGAACTTGTGTTATTTTGTACCTTTCTGTGTCTTTGTTAATTTTGGTCTCCAGCACTTAAGAGAATTTGTAATAATAATTCTCTCTGCCAGAGTAAAGGTTATGCTAAAGGTCATGCTGTTCTACCTTTTAATGAGAATGTTAACTGTCAGATCTGAGTCCTTAAAATGCTGCCATTAGTTATTGTCCCAATCAAACTGGGTAGAATGTTAAGTTCTTCATCATTAAAATGTGGTCACGTTTTTCCTTTCCTTAAAATAACAATAACACTGTTTTGGAAAAAGATGGTAAAAAAAATGTGTTTATTGTCATAAGTTCTGATTATTATTTTTTATTATTCGGCCTGAAAGAAAGAAGATGAAGTAAAAAGGTTATATAAAAAATAAAGAGAACATATAATTCATATAACTGAACCCTGAGGCACTCCCTTTATGCACCATTTCTGATTTAAAGCTAAACTCTAATTTTTTTCAAATTAAAAGGGGATTCGATGACCAAAATAGCTAAAGCAAAGCAGAGATGCAGTAATAGACTTCCTGTTCGGATTTTTTTTAACACACACGCTTTTAACCACCAAAAGTTATTGTGAATTGACTTGATGTGTCTGACTTCTTTCTTGCAGATTCGCGTATCTGCAGTTTCTCTTGCATCAACACATTTGCAACTGATGCAGCCTCAGTGTGAGCGATGACTTCGTTCTCCGTCTTTATCTTCCCATCTGCTCTGCTTTGTCCACGTCTCGCAGCTCGTTCCTCGGCAGCTGTTGGCGTAGGGGAAAAGGTCATTGTCATCTCGCCAGGGGGCGAGCTGCTTTTCTCTGGAGGCGTTTGTGCACGTCGCGGCGCTCTGCTTTGTTCCCTTCCTGCCGGGGCGAAGGGCCTCCTGTCGGGTTAATCGCACAGAGGGAAGCAGTTTGCTGCAGAAAACACTCTGTTCCACTTACAAACAGGCCGGACTTATTACTGCAGAATGATGTCTTCTGGAGGAAAACTGGAAAATGGATCAGGTGCTGGTGGTATTTTTATAATCTACAGAAGACATGAGTGGTTGTGTTCAAACGGCACAGGAGCCAATGACGTTCCTCACACCCTGATCCACAGTAGGAGCAGTCAAGATCAATAATCCTGTTTCACTTAAGCCCATCCTGAAGAGGAGGAGGAGTGGGAGGACCTGGTCTTGGATATATAAGCACCTCCATCAGATTTATCACCAACGCTTAGTCGATTCTTAGCTCAAAGTTCCATCTCTTTCTAATCTGAGGTTGTTCACATCAGAAGAAAATAAATGTACATTTTGGATTTAGCAAGCAATTAAAAAAAATATGAAGGATTTTAATTTGTTGGCTTTTATTCTGATGATCCATTCTGAGTCAGACTTCAGGTTGATGCAGATGAACTCCTATTTGACCCCAGAATATTCTGAAATATAAGAATCACTAAATGGAGAAGCTCACATCTCCACTGATGCTGAAGAAGCTTCATTTCTACTTTAGTCTTTTTTTTTTTTTTTTTTTAACTTGTCCTGTCCAACAGCTAGGCAAACAGATGAGAGCTGAGGGCCTCTTGTGTTGGACATATTTTATTTTAACAAGAGGGGTTATTCATCTTCAGACAAACCAAAGGTATGTCTGAATAAACCCCTTTTGTAATTGAGGCCAAACTTTATTAATTTCAATCATGTTTGAAAATCTTTGGTGTTGGACCGGACGGAAAAGGAAAGAGGGGAAGAAGAGAGAGGGACGTTAGAGAGAGGGGGGGGTAGGAGGGTGATAATAGGAGGGGAAGGGGGGTAAGACCATGAAGCAGCATAGAGCAGGCAGGTTTACTGGTTGTTTATCGTTACGGTACGGTTCAAATGTAGTACAAAAAGGGCGGGGCCTGTTCACACACACTCAAATATTATCAACACACCTGCTAGCCGCAAAAATGTCCACATGTCAACATGCACACAAAACAGATAGTGTTCACGAACGCATACCTATGCCTTTAAACCAACTAGTGTGAAATCTTTCATTCATTCAATCATGCAAACTATTAGTGCAAAGGTGAGCTAACACCTGTGCTCAGGTGAGTGTTTATGTTCTTCTAAAATGGATGGTGGAATGTGAAAAGAAGGAGGAGGAGCGCCCAGCCACCCCCACACCCATACCCCCGCCGCAGCAGCAGCGGCAGCCGGAGCCCCCCCAACGCCACACGGGAACAGGCAGGGAACAACCGCCCCCCGGGCGACCAAGACCGCCACCCAGGCCAGGGCCAGCAGGACCGCCGCGAGGCCCCCAGAGCCAGAGAGCAGGGAGGCGCAGAGGGAAAGAGAGCGCCGCCCCAGCCCAGCCAGGAAAGCAGCCCCCCGCCGCGCCGGAAGAGCCCAACGCAGGGCCCCACCGGAGAGGGACGCCCACAGCCCCAGACGAGCACCCCACCACCACCCAGGAGTTCCGGGCATCCCCCCGCCCCGACCCCAGGTACGAGCCAGGACCCCCCAAGGGAGACCCGCTCCGCACTCCAGGCAGCCACCCACCCGGCCCACGGTTGGTCCAGGTAGGAGCAAGGCAGGGGCCCGCCGCCCCCGCCCAGGAGGGGGGAACCCCGGGGAAAAAAGGGCGGCCCACAAGGGATGTTATAAATATGGCCCGACCAGGCTCGGCCATGTTGGAAGTTCGGCGGGGCCCAGCGTCCAGGGGCAAGGACCATGACCCACCCCCCAGGGACACGAACACCCCCGGCTCAGGCGTAATATGAACCCCCCCACCGTGCGGAGAGAGCACCGCCGGGCCCAGGGAGCCGGCACCCAAGGGACACGGCCGCCATCGCCAAGGGGCCCGCACCCCCCACCAGGGAAGGGGTAGGGGACAGATGGACCCAGGTCCCACCTTCCTTGTAAAATGTGTGTGCGTGTATGGGTGTTTGAGAGGGTGTTTGTGTGCATGTGTGTGTGTTTATGTTTGAATGTATATATTGAAGGGGGAGGGGTGTGTGTACTAAGGGGGGTGCAGTTAAAATTGGCGACTAGGGCACTAAGGGGACATCTCCTGATTACTCACAGTGATGTCCCCTCACCCTCCACACCAAGGGGCCCTAAATGTCTAAGGTGCGGTTAAAATTGGCGGGTAGGGTGCCAGGAGGACATCTGCTGCTTGCTTGCAGTGATGTCCAAGCACCCCCCCTACCAAGGACCCTACATGTCTAAGGTGCAAATAAAACCGAAAGAGGGGGGGCCCACTCCATACGGCAACCATAGGAGGGGGGCCACTCCCAAGTAGCCCCCCCCCCAAGGTGCATCGCAGGCTAGACCCCCCACCCCCTCACCCTAATATGAGGTTATATAAGGAAGGGGGTAAGTTGGGGACAGCTGGTAGACTGTCCCCCGGTGGTCAAACAGCCGTCCCCCAGCCCACCCCCAGCAAAGGGGCCAGGGCCACCCAGCCCAGGGGCCCACCCCCGGAGGCGCCGACACCCCAGGCCCGGCACCACCCACCCCACACAGAGAGAGAGGAGCCAGAAAGCGTCGCCCCCCCCCGGAGGAAGCCCAGGCCCCCACCCCCAGACGCCGGCCCTAGAAGAGCTCTGGTCAGGCCTCGACGGGACCGAGGAGGCCAACCGGCCGAGGCAACCACTGATTGCCTCAGCGGAGACCCCGACCCGCTAGCCCCCCCCGACCCGTACTAATAATGGGCCCCCCCTCCCCCCCAGAACGCCCCCCCACAGGACAGGGCCGACAAGCCCCCCACCCCACCCCACCCCAGACCACGCAGCCGAAGCGGGTGACACCCAGAGCGACCGGGGGCCCCGAGAGGGTTGTCCCGTCCCGTCCCAGAGCCAGGGAAGGGCCGATCCCAGCCCCAGGTGCAGATGGGCAGCCCATCCGGCGCCGCTGGGCCCCCCCCACCCGAGCAGGGCCCCCCGCCAACCCCCCCCAGCACAGGCAAAGGGACCACCCCCCCAAGCCAAGCCAGACCACCACCCCACCCCCCCACCACGCACCCCCACACCCAAGCCCAGAGGACCACGCAGCGCCCCAGCCCGCCCCACCCAGGCACCGGACCCGACCCCCCGACCAACGGAGCCCCCCACCGCCCCCGCCAGGCACCGGAAGCCCCGACCCCCACCCCAAACCACGGCAGAAGGGCAAGGAGCAGCGACGACCAAGCCCTCCACCCCCTAAGTCATGGAGTCAACCACAGGAGACCAGAGAGACTGAATTCTTTCAAAGTTACTTGAGCTTTGGGCTGACATTTTTTCCAAGCTGATATGATCAAACAGCAGATTTCTGTGTTGACTTATGTTTATATTTTTCTTGTTTTTCCAATTTATTAAAATAGTTTTTTTGGCAATACAAAGAGTTATGAAAATGATAGATGCTAATCCTTCTTCTATATCGATGGCACTCATGTCACCAAGCACACAAAGTGACGGTGAGGCAGTGATTGAAACCTTAAGCCAGACTGATAAATCGGCACATACCTGCTGCCAGAGAGCCTGGACAGGAGTGCAGAACCACAGTGCGTGCATGTAGCTGTCGGGTAGATTATTATCACAGTGTTCGCAAATGTCTGAGTTACTGAGACCCATCTTGAACATCCTCTGTCCAGTGTAGTAAATTCTGTGAAGAGTTTTGAGATGGATTAGCTGCAGATTTGGACTTTTTGTCAGTTTAAAGGTGTTTAGACAAAGTTCTGACCAGAAGCTTTCATCTGTGCTGATGCTCAAGTCTGCATCCCATTTTTTTGTTGGAAGGGCAATATTGTTATCTAAATTACATAAAAGTTTGTAAATTTTGGAGAGAGTTCTATTCATTGAAAAATTAATCAGAGTGGTAACTACATCTGGTAGCTTTAAATCGTCGTCTTTAATTTTATACTTTTTAGTAATACTTGATTTAAGTTGCTGATATTCCAAGAAGTTATTTATTCCATGTTTGTCTTGAAGTTCCTGGGGGGTTATGAATCTTCTATCAATAATTACGTGCTCTAGTTGTTTTATGCCCCCTGCTTGCCAAGCTGGGAAGTGAATCATTTTTTTGTTAATAAGGATGTCCGGGTTGTTCCAGATGGGTGTCATTTTGCACGGTTGAATTGATGATTTTGATATTTTGAGAAATTCCCACCAGGCTGTTAAGGTGGCATTTATATTAATGCTTTTGAAACAATCCTGTTTTTTAACTGTTTGGCTAATAAATGGTAGCTGTGACAGGTTGATCTTTCCACATAACACCTGTTCCAAGTCTAACCATGAGTTGGTTTCTGGATTATTTTTTAACCATTTTAAGATATATTGTAATCTATTTGCAAGAAAGTATTTGTGGAAATTAGGTAGTTCTAATCCTCCACAGCTTTTTGCAGATTTTAAAGTTTTTAGACTAATTCTTGCAGGTTTGTTGTTCCATAAAAAGCTTGATATGGATGAGTCTAATGTTTTGAACCATTTTAATGGCGGTTGTGTGGGAATCATTGAGAAGAGATAATTAACTTTGGGTAAGATTTTCATTTTAACCGTGGCTACCTTGCCCATAAGTGACAAAGGCAGGTTGGTCCAGCGTGTTAGATCGTCCTGTATGCTTTTCAGTAATGGGGTGTGGTTTAGCTGCACCAGTTCTGATAGTTTGGGGGAAAAGTAGATACCCAGATATTTGATATTTCCTGTTTTAACTGGAATTGTGAGTCTTTGTTCCATATTCCTGTTGAGTGGTAATAAAACAGACTTATTCCAATTAATGGAATAGTCTGATATGGAGGAGAATTCATTTATGATCATTGCTGTTTCATTTACAGAATGTAAATTCCTTAAAAACAGTAATATGTCATCCGCATAAAGACTAATTTTATGATGGCTGTGTTTGGTTTTTATTCCTATAATGCTCTCATTCTGTCTTATTGCTGCAGCTAAAGGCTCAATGAATATAGCAAAAAGAGAAGGAGAGAGTGGGCAGCCCTGTCTGGTTCCTCTTCCAAGAAAAAAACTGTTTGAAGTCTGTTTATTAGTTCTAACTGATGCATTGGGGTTGTGATATAATATTTTGATCCAATTGATGAATGCTTCTCCAAAACCAAACTTATGGAGGGCAGCAATAAGGAACTTCCAATTAACTCTGTCAAAGGCTTTTTCAGCATCCAGCGATAGTACCGTCATTTCCTGGTTTTTAATGGTGGCAAAGTCTATTATATTAACTAGTCTACGGACATTATCATCCGAGTGTCTGCCTTTGATGAATCCAGTCTGGTCGAAGTGAATTATGTGAGGAGTGATTTTTTCTATTCTCTGTGCTAGTGCTTTGCATTTCTACTTTAGTCTTAATCAATAATATCAGAATTACCTGCTCTGTTTTGGTTCAAATACCCAAAAAGAAAAACTTAAACAGTTTGTTGGACCTTCTTAAACATTATAACTGAGTTTGGGGTTTTTGTTGTGCTGTTTTCTGATGTGTTTTTGCCAGATTAGCGTGCTTGCTTCTCTGAGATTATTGCACTTAAAAACCAATGATGATTGTCTTTTGATCTATTCTAAAAGCGTTCCTAATGGTCTTTTAACCCTCAAGCGACCGGGTGGGTCATTTATGACCCCAGCCATATAATTTAATGTGCCAGATCTTTATTTTTTATCCAATTTTTTTTCCTATCATGAGTTTGTCAGTCTACTAATCCTGCACAGTTTCATCGTTTTTTGCAGGGATCAGGCAATTTGTGTGGCGTAGACATCACAAACTCTTGTGGGGTCATTTATGACCCAGAAGAGAAGCACTGGTTTTTAAACATTGTTTTTTTAATTGTATTAAAATGTTCCATTTTTAATCAGTACTTTATATTGTATTGCGGTGAACCATGGCCAACAGACCTGGGCTAGCAAGATTTACAGCTGCTGAAGCATTGAGACTAATACCTGAAGCCCAAATGAATGATGAAAAGGGTTAGGGTAACCCTTCTCAGAGAGCTTGGGTATGAACTTGTGAAGCCACATGTAGAGAAAAGGTCACAAGTGGTTTGTGAAGATTGTGCTTGAAATGTAGTACATCGCTGAATTTTATTTCAACAGCTTTGGGTATCTGCTTTTAACAGTTACAATTTTCAGTTATTTTTTGATATCATATTACACATATACAAACAAGATGTTTGTGTGTTTTTTTTTTTAAAGACAGGCATGGTACTAACATAGGTTGATCGAATGTGTTCTGGGCAAGAAGACTTCCTTACCAATTTTAGCGTGTTCCCTAGTCAGCAAGTCAGCTAATTGTTGTTGTTGTTGATGTTAGCAGTATTCTAGCTCAACATAAGTTAAAATATTTCTACTCAAACTCCTCTTTTTTTAGAATGTTTGCTTTCATTTAGGTTGACAAAAAAATATATACTTTTGCAAAGTGGAACAAGGACTGTCTAAGTAAATGTTATGTTGTTCTTAAAGTCTGTGTTTAGGTTATTTCTTGCAATAAAAGTATTTTTAGCAAACACATATTACATTAGATTATTATAAAAAACCTGTATTAAACACAGGGAGTAGTTTCGGTATGATAAACCCCCCAACAAGCCATTCATAATAAAGATCCCTGTACAGAGCACAATGGGGTCATAAATGACCCCACTCTGTCATTACAGTCAGTAAAATTGCATGGTCGCTTGAGGGTTAATTATGATTATGTGGTTTTTAGCCAAAATCAAAAAACCTGTAGCACATGGTCTCTGCAGAGTGGCAGGTCATCAGACCTCTTCCCGTTACCCAGGACACACTCTCCCGCTGGCTTACAGCCCCATACACCTTCAACCTAAAATTACAGAGACAACAAAAATGGCGAGCAATATTGGGGCTATGCAGCCTCACAGTTGTAAGCCAGCTCGGATGAGGAAAACATGGATCTGTTTGACTGCAAGTAGATACATCAGGATAGAGCAGAGCAGGGAGCTTGTGGCCCACCCAGCATGTTTTCTGTGTCACAAATATGATCTTTTTTAAACAATTTTTTTAATGTGCTCCTGATTCACGAAGATTTAAATAAAAAATACTTAAAAATGCAATTTTAAACTCAATATCCTCAAGACATGTCTTCCATCACCAGAAAAAAGGCCACAAGAACAAGTTTAAAACACTGTATTCATCTGCTGATGTTCACCACACTAAAACCGTTCGTCAATATATTCATTTGTTTTGTTTTATACCTGATAGCATGGACATGAAATACTATAACTTATTTCATATGGACGATACTATTCATAAAGGTATTAAATTAAGAAGAATTCTTGGTGAAATTCTGCTTAACCAGCATAAATACTTGCAGCTGATAAAAATGTTCAGTGTAGTTTCTGCACTACGTATTTAAATGAAAATATTATCATTTTTCTTCCAACTGCCTTGAATGTTTCAAACTGGAAAGTTAAGTGAAATAAATCAGAGAAAAATTGGTTTAGTCATTATGCAAATGTTCCTTCATGACTCTGAAAGCTCTGTGTTTCATCAGTTCAGGATTTTAATCGTTAGTTAAAGTTTTCCAGTCACTTAAACACTCTTTTCTCCTCGTGGCGCTCGGCTCCCACCTTGTCCGCCGCTGACCTGCAGGACACCTCCATTTGTCTCGGCAGGCTGCCTCTGTGAAGGAGGCCGAGGATCGTGGAGGTCAGCGGTAACACGCAGCGCCTGCATGGGGCAGCCGCTCTTTTATCACGATGCTGCGACAAGCTGTCAGCTGTGATATAGTGGGGAGAGGCTGTTGGTGCTTCTTCAACATACGCCTCTTCTTCTGCTTAAAAAAAACAGGAGGGTTGGCCGCCGGGGGACCACTGCAGGCGCCGGAGCTTCACCGCCTCGGCACATTATTGAGACGTCCTTCATCTGTTACAGGTAACAGATTCTTTGTGGAAACATCCAGTGATTTACAACAAGCGGCGCCCACTGATGCAATCCTCCGTGGAATTGTGAGGAAATCTATTATTGAGGAAAATGGACAAACACCAATCTGCTGGGGCGATTGGTCGCTGTTTTTCTAATTGTATCGAGATTTGTGGAGAAAATCCATTTTGATAAATGTAAGTGTTTGTTGCTCTTAAATGCAAACCTTCCTGAGGTCATTTCAGCTCTCCATCTCTAATGGGAATTATTGATCATGTTTTCCGTTTAAACAAATGGACTTTAGTTTTTATCCATCTAAAGATTACTCATTTCAACTGCTGAGTCACCACTTTTGGCTCATTTAACACTTTTCATCCCATTTTATCTTTCCACCTCAAAAAGACAAGATGCGCATTTCTATATCAAGATAAATTGATCCGATCTCATTTTAGCACCGGGAGGTTGAAGGAAAAAAACCTTGATTGTTTCAGCAACAAGCTTAGATTGATGTTAAACTGTCTTTCCTGATGAACTATGTCCCAGCAGCTGTAAATCTTTTTAATCCCACTGGACATGATTGACCCAAAGTCCAGTGAGTCAATAGCCCTCGTCAATCCAAGCTTTTCTAGTCAAACCCACCAAAAGCAACATGTGTCGTCCCTGACTGGCTGTTGGGTCAAGATCCTGGGTCATTTCCCCCTGGATCTGACATTTAATTAGAGACGAAACAATAACTGGCACACTTGCTTTCCAATTAGTGTTTCACTTGCTTCCCAGCAAATGTTTATCATCATGAACCTACACTGCCCACTGCTGGATACATTTTCTACCTTTGCAGATGTTGACAGAATTTCGCCGGTCAGTAAGGCATACCATTTTGATCCCAGCGTGCCAACAGAAATTGCATTTTTGAATCTGCTAAAAAAAATTAAAATGGGACAAACCATGCGCTGGTGCACCATCGCATTTGGACAAGCTGAAACACCCTTCTTCTATTTAATCCCTTAAGGAGTCACGAGGTTGATGGAGCCTATCCCAGTCATCATTGGGGAGGGATGTGGTACACCATGGATGGTTCGCCAGTCCATCCCAGGACAAGCTGAAGTACCATGGAGATGTAATTTAAATAAGATCAAAAATTTTCTTTCAAGAAAAAAAAAACATTCATGCTTTAAATATTGATCAAGAAAAAGTTGCATTTTTAATCACAAACATGAGTTCAAAGGTAATAAAAACACGTTCCGTAAGTAGATGGAGCTGAACTTCACCAGCTCACATTTACAAGAGTTTCTTTAAAATAAGTCGTTTAGTGATGCATTTGTCCCACCATTGGAGGTTTAAATGTCTTCCCCATTACCACAACCATTGGCAAGCCTGGGATTTGAACCTTTGACCATCAGACAGAATCAACTCTCCAAACTGCAGCTCCCCAAACATATTTTATGCATTTACTTTTTTATTTATACTGTAGATAGTTGAAACATTCAAAAGGCAGAGCAATGTTCCATCCATCCGAATCTCTCTTAAATCTTTCAAAAGAGCAGTCAGTACATTCAATGTTTTGTTTTCAAGCAGACATAAATTATGTCCAAATTTTCCATGTAATAATAAAATTATTTATTTTTTTCCATTTGACTTCTCCCTTTGGGGGATGACAGCACAATTACCAAATGTTATTTGGCTTTAGTTTCACAGCAGATGTTGTAAACCACGAGCAAATACCTTACCGGATCATTTTTTCTTCTGCCCGGGGAAACAATAAAAGAGATTGCATTTTTTTTTAGAAATGAACATTTTATATATGAGTTTTATGTTTGCCAGCGATCATTTAAAATAGCTATATACATGTGCTGATATTGGAGTTTAAAAGTGCCTTAAGAAGGGTTCTAAATCTTTACATGGAAAAAGTTTATAACCTGCACTGACCGTGATGGCATTTTTATAACTGCAGTGTTGGGAAGTTTAGACCCAAACAATCACTTCTTTGAGTTTTAAGAAGAAATTTTTTGACTACACCTAAAAAAATCATTCTAATGTGTTTGAGTCAACTTGAGGGCTGGCATATGCAGAAAGAAAGGTTTCGTATGGTTCGGACTTCTTACATTTGTTGACACCATTGTCTGTAAATGAGAATTGCATGGAGTGAGTGTGACGTCTCCCAAAGAAAATGGTTTACTTCCAGCTAAAGCCAAATGAAGTCAATTCAGTCGCTATTTTTTCGTGGTATGAAGCCAGCCATTGTCAATAAGCAGTGATTGGTCCAAGTCGATCTGAGTCAATGTTTCTTTGGCAATCACTCTCATCAATCAGGAGCCAGCCCCTACCATTTGAAAGCGGCCTCCAGAGAATCTGTCAATCAAAATATACTGATATGTTCTGATGTATGACGTCAGACCACCTGCTTTTATTAAGGCCCCCTGTGGGCCAGTTTATAAAGTGGATAATTTGCACTACAGAAAAATACATAATGTAAAATAAAAACATGAAGATTATCCAGAAGATGTTAAAAAAAGGTAGCAGAGCAAAACTTAAAAAGATAACCAGAGTTTTCTCTAAAGAAGAGAAGCCATGAACTGACTGAAATAGTGAGGACCTCTGTGAAACCACAGTTCTGCTCTGACACATAGAACAGACCATAAGAAGAGAAGTCATAAGAACAATGAGTCTTAGGTGGATCATTTATCACAGGCCATGCTGCAGCTCTGCCATTAAACTTTAAGTTATGACCCTAATATAAAGAAAATAAAACAAAAACTTATTTTCCTTCACACTCACCCCCATTATTTCTCGTTTAAAGGCTTTTCCCATACCAAATGACTGGGGTGGGTAGAGGGAGGGGTCCCACGGGGAGGTGTGTGTGTGTTTGGGGGGTTGTCTTGGCTCCATTAATGGGACTCTCCCTCTATGATCAGAGTTATCCATTTGCTGGGTGTCACATTTATCGTTCCTAAGCGATCCAGCCTGTGATGAACCAGGGAGAGTCCAGCCCTCATTATCAGGATGTGGATCAGAACCGCTTTAGACCAACTGTCTGTCTCATCTCAGGTTTTGATCCACTACACGACCATTACAGTCGTGTTAAGATGATGGAGGCTCAATTTCGGGAATGTTTAATGTTTCTATAACAGAATCAGCTCCATGATCTTAACTAATGGCAAAAGCGTTCTTTACTAAAGTCAAAACAGAAAAACAGGAAGCATAATGAAATGAAATCCAACCAAACTTTATTTATAAAGCCCTTTTCATACAACGGTAACACAAAACTTTACAGGCCTAAAACATACAAATATGAAATGATCAATAACACTATAGGCCTTTAGCCCTTCTGACCTCCCAAACTCAGATGCCCGTAGTGTAGAAGCGAGCGCCATCGCAGGTTTTTCCTTCCCACCGCTATCAGACTGCACAACTCATCTGTATGACCAGGTCATCAGAATTTGCACAATTATTTACGTATCTATTTACTTATTTGTTTGCTTGATCCAATATCTGATGAGCTGTAATCATACCATCAGTTGTATTTTTTCCTTTGAGCTTCCAATGACAAGTGAAATTCTCCCTGTGTGATAAATCATCAGTTTTTATTTCTGGTATAGGCTACATGAGGATATCGGACTAATGGAATGATTAGTTGATATACTCAATGGTAAAGTGCATAGTCATGGTTATGACATGCAAAATGTTTCATTCTTTTTTGGAGCAATATTTTATTTTATTTTTTTCCAACAATCAAATCCAAGGACGCATTAGAGGAGGTTGATTCATCTCTTGCTCCAGAGGAATTCATGCATGCATTGGTAAGGATTAAAATGGATACTGATTACTCGGACTGTGTTTACTGTTCAAGACATTATTCAAAGCCGGAAGGATACCAGAAATTAAGATCATCCAAGAACAAAAAAAGGGCTTAGTGGAAAATTGAGAATAAAAAGTGAAGCTTTATTTAAATGTGATTGACAGAGGAATCGTTTTAACACTTGATTGTCAAGGTGTCATGCTGCCCACAGCCCGTCACTCCATACATTTCTTATCTTGTTTCTGAGTCATGCTCACTTTGAACTAAGAAATTGCAAGTCAACAAGACGTCGGCTGGCCTCGTTTGGTGTTTCAAAGCAACGTCTGGCTGTCGAGCTCTGCAGGCGCCTTTAATCACGTCATCACATCTGAGGATCTGTCCCGGAGTCAGTCGACAGACCAAACACCCCAGATTAGCATTCTCGACAGTGCTGTGTTTGCTGCGTGTGCTCTAGAACTGTCAGAAAACAGTTAGGTTTCCAGCAAACACTATCAGATGCTGTCAAAGCCTCACATCAGGCAGCTGTGATAAGTAACCAGAGACACAATGATGCCATTAATCTGCTCAGCAGCTTTTAAGTGACACCTGATAGCAGTGGGGAACATGAAGACTGTGACCTTTGGTGGGTGTTAGGTATCGATTTTTATAATGACAGCTGTAATGAAGGTTTTCCATGTCAGAGCAGAAGGTTGTAGAACCCCGCCAGTGTCATGGGAACCGTCAAGGTGGCTTTGCAAGGATTTCTCACATCTTATGTCCCTGTTTTTACTAAATCAGTCACTTAGTCATTTCATCGCTCAGTGAATCGGTTGTTGTTGTTTCTCCCATTATTGTGCTCATTTTTATTATAATTGTTTTTGTGTACAACACTTTTATTATGCTATGTATGAAAAGTGTAATATGATAAGATCATGGCTTCGTTGGATGGACTCGGATTATAGAAATCATAGTTAATTTAGCTTTGCTGTTTTTGCTTTCCTTATTGCACTTTGAGACAACCTCTGTTGTGAACTGGTGATTTAGAAATACATTTAATTTCATTTAATATGACAAGAGGAAGAAGTTTGGGTTGTCAGGGTTGCCAACAGCTGGGCAAACAGATGAGAGCTGAAGGCCTCTTGTGTTGGACATATTTTACTTCAACAACAGGGGTTCTGAATCTTCAGGCAAACCAGAGGTATGTCTGAATAAACCCCTTTTGTAATCGAGACCAAATTTACAGGTCTATAAGGGCGGGGCCTGTCCACACACACACACATTCAAATTGGGTTGTCAACCTTCACTGCTTTCATCAATGATGTTTTCCTTCTCATTCGTGAATTACTGATTCATTGTCTCTTTTTTGTCTTCTGACAGATGATGATGCTGCGTTCTTTGTTTTGGATTTGGCTGACTGAGTACATGGTGTTCTTCAGAGAGCTGAACATCCTGAAGCCTTTGTGTCCCTGTTTTGTTGAGAGAAAAGTAAACCAAACAGTGAAAAGCAGCACCTCCTTTACCTACTATACATCTGCTGGGATTATGTTTTGTGCATGTGGGTGTGTGCATGTGATAGAAGGTTTTCTCACCTTGCCCCAACTCTAATCAGAGCGCTATAATCCAGTTACGTGCACTCTGTCTGCCATGCTGTTCTTTCCCTCTCTAAGCCCTGACAGGAAACCAGAGATCTTCACATGCAAAAGTCCAGACCCCCCCTTTACCAGCCCCACTTCCACATCCATCCATCCTGAGGATCCCGATTAGGAATTTGCATAAGAACCACTTGCAGAGGTCGGCAGCCGGAATATTGAGGGCGGGAGGATTTATTTCATGGTGGATTTGACTGTTGAGGTGTGGAGTAAAAAGTTCACATCAAACCAGTTCGGAAAGCGATCTGAGCTTAAAACCTACGTCCACCAAAGAGCTTTGAAACTGTCAGGCAGCCTTTAAATATTTTACAACAGTACCACGGTTTTCCTTTGCGAAAGAACAGATGCATCTGTATCCACAAAACATCCCCAAGGACAGCGTTTGTTGATTTGTCGCAACACTTTATCCTTTTTTTCTACTTCTCTTTCAAAAACAATTTACGCTTTAATATCATCTAAACATAATTCATATTGCATGTCATCTTATAAGTTGCAGGGTCAGGAAAAAGCAATAGGCCCCTTAATTGGACAACATATTTACATCAGCGTTCATTCATCAAAGTAAACAGATAAAAACTTGCTAAACCTAACAAACCAATTATAAATCTATTCCTCAGATTTGGGATACAATTATTAAGATTATAACTTGACTAAATTATTTCATCATAAGTTAAGGAACACTTTAGAAAAATAAAGGGGACAGCTACGCTGTTATATATTGTTGTCATGGCAATAGGTCCGAATGTCATCTATGAGCCAAAAGAAATATTCCTATTTAAATTAACTAAATCAGTGCATGTATTGGTCATTTCTATTGAGCTTTGCAACTTCACTAGAGAAAAACTCAAAAAAGCAAAGTTGACAGGAAATAATCTGTTACCTTTTGGCATTGGAAACAAAAATCATGTTAGCTTTTTTAGCAAATGACATGACACAAAACAGTTACTCTCAGTAAACGTTACCATAGAGACATAACATATGATCCTAACCTCCAACTCTGGAAACAATAGTAAAAAAATAAAATAAAATAACAGATGGAATATACCATTTTCAACTTCACGGTTTTAAAAAGATTCTATTTTTAAATCAATTTTTCATAGCTGGTAATAAATTCAGGCACCAATGGGTCAAAATCAGAGCTGTTGCCGGAGACTCTTTAATAACATGTGCTGTTTGACATTCCATATCTCTGACTGTTTACACGACCAACGTGAATCAGCGCCTTTTTATATCAGCTTTGCACCATTTTGCAACACATTGTAGCGTGAAAATTTTCATAACGGAAAAAAGCAGTTTTTCTCCACAACAAAATCAGCAGATCTACTTAGACTGCATTAACGGTTGAAGAGTTACGTTAGCCAAAAGAATGTGAACACTAGAGCTACAGCTCATGTGTCACATAGTAAAGATTAATTTAAAAACTTTCGAAAATTTTACATAGTTCTATCATGGACCATCAGCAATTTGACAGTTTTGCCTTAAAAAAAACATTTAAACCAATCATGCGTTTTATTGACTTCTACAAAATAATGGGCTCCTCTGGGATGACTTAACACATATTTAGTTTATTCTGACCTTTTATGCCATAGTCCAGGGGATTTCTGGATTCTGATTGGCTGCTGGGTGTGCATTAAAAAGTGATATACCACAGTGATAACTACATGCCTAAAAAGAAGTTCCAACACATAGCTTAAATGTTCTATATCACTGCGCTGGCTTCTTAAAAACAAATTTTGCTTCATCATCTGGACAAAAACAAGCGGTAAGAGGTGAACTTTCTCTCTGAACTGATGCTTTATTCAATACATTGTGACGATCAGCTTATATATCACTTTCCTTTGCCACTGCACTAGAGATCCGCGCCTGCTGAGGGTCCGGTTCTCATGGTAACGTGACAATTTGCCGCACCACTTAACATATAGTTGGCCTTTTTGTGAAAAGTGATCCAAACCAAAAAAATAACTAAAAAGTGATTCAATATTCATGTCTTTTGTAAGTGACCAGGGTATGAGCGGGTTAATGGCCGTCTAAGTGTGCATTATCACAATTAACGGCTCAACTTTGCTTTTAACGGTTCAAGTTTCCACAGCGTGCGTTAATTTTTAATAATGCACACTTCGTCGGCCATTAAACTACCTGTACATACATGAACTACATATATAGTAGTGGTATGGTTTTAATTGCACCTTAGACATGTAGGACCCTTGATGGGGGGGGGCGCTTGCACATCACTACCAGCAAGCAGCAGATGTCCTTTTAGCACCCTACCCTCCAATTTTAACTGCACATAAGACATTTAGGGCCCCTTGGTGGGGAGGGTGATTGGACATCACTGTGAGTAATCAGGAGATGTCCTCTCAATGCCCTACCCACCAATTTTAATTGCACCCCCTTAGTACACACACCCTTTGCCCCTCAACATATACACTCCAACACATACATGCACACACACACCCTCATTAACATGCACATGCATTTCATAAGGAAGGTGGGACCTCAGACCATCTGTCCCCTACCCTGGTACCCTGGTAGGGGGTACCGGTCTTACATTTACACCCGCGCAGGGAGAGAGATCCCTGAGTTCTCTGGCAAGACCAAAAGCCAGGGATCACATCAAATCTGAGCCGGGGGTGTCCATGTCCCTGTGGTGTGTGTCCACGGCATTGGGCCCTCCCGGCACGGCAGGGGGCTGCTCTACCCTAACCCTAACCCTACCCTAGGGGTAGGGTTAACATAAACACTCACTTGAGCACAGGTGTTAGCTCACCTTTGCATAAATACTTTGCATGATTGAATGAATTATTTCATACTAGTTGGTTTGAAGGCATAAGTATGCATGTGTGAACATTGTCTGTATTGTGTACATGTTAACGTAAACAACATGTAAACATGTTAAAGTAAAATATGTCCAACACAAGAGGCCTTCAGCTCTCATCTGTTTGCCCAGCTGTTGGACAGGACGAGTAAAAAAAATATATATATAATAATAATAAAATAGTGGTATGGCAAGTGTTAGCATTGGTTGCTAAGAAAAGAAAAAACTTGGTGCTCAAACTGATCAAAACATGACGAAATGTCAGTTCTTTCTACATGTTCATGGAGGTTTTACGTTGAGGCATAACCTTTTGGGGACTAAAGCACCAAGAATACTGTCCAATTAATACGTAGACTCATGCTGTGCAATAATCTCCATTCGCCTTCAGCTCTTTCTGGTTCTGTCACCATTGTTTTGAAGAATGCGAAGGCCCTGTGTAAAGCTGAAATATGCTGGCGGTTTGGGAGCCGAGGCAATAGATGGACACCTATGATGGATGCCTTCATGTTGTTTGGCTCGGAGCGCAGACATGTCTCTTTCTGCTTCTCTGGCTTTCTTTCACTTTCCCGCTTTGTCAGGTGTGTTTGAGGCAAGCACCTGGTGGAATTGTGTTGCAGACGCCTGGGCGAGCCATTCGACTCATCCATCCTTTGTCTTTTTGTCTTCAGAGTCATCTTTCAGCCTCTTTTGCCGTCTTCTTGGGGCTCTTGGTCTGCACCGCACGTCTCCGCTGGAAAGATTCGGCTTGTCCCTGACATTTGTTTGTCAGGAAACATAAAAGCAGATGTCAGGTTCTGCTCACACTGATCTTTTCAGCATTCTGCTGCCGCTTTTTCCTCATCGGAGAGTTACAGACTTCCATCCTGACCTTTGAAACTCGGTGTGGATGTAACTGATGGCTGATGGAAACACTGGCATTCAAAGAAACATATGGAAACATTCTACATTGATTCCATTTCATCTATTCATTTTAAAGACAATAAATGAGTTGTAATCCTTTTTAATTTTTCTTAAACTTCCAACTAACCTGGGATTAGAAAATAATGTCTGACTTTGCAGTAATTCCGTGGTTGAGCAACATGCTCTGATCACTCTGATAAAAATTGTGTTTTCTGTGTTTTTGACATGTTCTTTCAGCATTTTTCTGATGATGGAGGACAAGAAAATTAGGATTAAAATTGCATTTCTGAGTATTTTTTTATTCAAATCATTGTAAATCAGGAGCAGATGAGAAAAATGTTTGAAAAAAAGACGTAGAAAATTTGCTGGGTGGGCCACAAGCTCACTGCTCTGCTCCATTCTGATGCATCCATTTGACTAGATCCATGAATATCTTTTTTTTCCTCGTCTCAGCTGGAATCTGGCCCCAAACTCTACACCTGGATAGTTCTAATGTCTTTTTTCCGCACCGGTAATGTTAGGTTGTTGGTGTGGGGTAGCGTGTAAACAGAGAGCTGAAACACAGAGGGGAAGGGGAGCGGGGTTGCTACGTGCTAATAGTCTTGCCCACCACTCAGAGGTGAGTTTGTAATGAATTCCTGCCGCTCTGCAGAACAAATGTCCTAGGAAACAACACAAGTTTATTGTTTTTGGCTTAAAAAGGGATCATCTTAAGGAAAATACCACTGGGAAGGCTTTGAAAATAGATCAAAAGATGATCAGAGAGGGACTGTAAATTACTTCTGTTTGCATTTGTCGCTATCCACCTTTCATAAAATTGCTAAAGGTCTCTGACAATGTTGCATATAAAGTTGCACAGTTGGCAAATGTCCAGAATATATAGAGACAGATGCTGTGGGCAGAATATTTATTATAGAAACATTTTTAGATGCTCGTCAAAATAATGAAAGTGGACGTGGCTTATTTTATAAAATTGATGCCTGTCAATTATGCATGGTCCAATCAAAGAATGTGCCTGCGGTGTGTGTTTACTTTAGGACAAGCAAACCATTGTTTCCTGACATTTCAGTTCAATCTGTCCTTCCAACTGTTTGAAGGTTTCAATTAATCATTTTTGCTTGCATTTATGTACAAAATTCTTCAACTTTCTCTATAATAAGGTATGCAGTGTTGCTCCTGACAGATTTTTTCACCGCCATGCCAAAATAAACATAATCTCTAAATCAAGTCTTTGAATAATAACAACTGATAAGAATTACAGAAACAAACAAGAAATAAAATCCAAAGAAGCCCTGCTGCAAACAAAACCCTAGTTATAATTTACTAGTTTAGACATATGATTTAAAAACAAAGTTTTGGTTAAAAAAGAAAAATCTACTTTCTTGCAAAATGTGTGTTTACATTTTGCCCTGCAATTTGTTAGAATCTGTTTGTTATAGCTTATTTATTTGTAGATATTGATTGTTTTTAGCCTTTCATTTGCTTATTAGTTAATACATTTATACAGACTCACTATGCTTTTTCTCTAGAATCCATAAAAGCTCAGAGATGTTATTCTTGCAGAGTTCTGATCCAGAATCAGAACTTTTTTCAGGGTCTTTGGCTGTAACAGCTCCACATGCACGTTTCCCGCATTAGGCTGCAGCGCCGCATCATGGCATCTGTGTCGCAGTCACCACAGATAACCCCCTGACCCAGCAGCAGGAGTCAGCTCGGAATAAAGATCATATCTTTTAATTAAACTTTCACTTAGTCGAAAGAAAGAAAGAAAGGATGCTGGCAGGCCCCAACTCTGCCCTCTTTTCTGCCTTATAACTTTAAGACCACTGTGGTCAACAAAAGCTGCAGATTTATACCCTATTTACACCTAAAACCCTAACACAAGAGGAACACAACACTTTAATCACAGCTGACACGTTGATCGCATGATCTTTACAGTTTTACATCTTTCCAAAGTGCCGTATATTTAGTCATTTAAGAAGGCAAACGGCTAAACCTAGATAAGATGCTACACCCTTATCTGAGCGCTACAAAGTGCTCATATAGCAGCTTTTATGATCCTATATGTATGCAGTATGCAGCAACACAGCATTGCCCAAGGACACTGTGACAGATGGCTGAGCCTTTCACAACCAGAGGTCAGATGTGTGAACAATGCACACAAACCCCACGGACACCTTCTAAACATTAGGCGATTTTTCTGGAGAGAATCTATACGCTGAAAATGTTAGCATTTTTCTATATGGTGACCTTAACACTTGGGTTGTTTCTGAATTCCCCTCACTACTCACTACTTAGTGCACTATATAGGACATTTGCCATTTTTTCAGGGTGTCTGAATCTACAATTCCAAGATCCAGTGCTCTGGAAATTTCCCTGAAGTCTTTGTGAAAAACCAGTGTGAACATCATATTAGGGTTTAAAAAAAGAAAGTGATTGTGTGTCTGAGCTGTGTCAAAATCCAGGACGATGGATAGTCCTGCACTAAATAGCTTTTTTTAGGGGATGGGAGTAGTGGAGGTATTGGGACAAATTCAAGCTGTGTCAAAGACAAATTCTGTTCACATGATAAGTGTATGCCCCTTGTACAAAGCCAGACTGTTCGAATGTAGGACAGAGAGTAGTTTGTGTGGCCATCCTGCGGGCATCACTTGTAAGCAGGCAGTAAAGAGGCAGTGTGCACACCTTATGTCTAAAGTGTGGCGTACGCCACAAGTTTGTGCAACTTACATAACCCTTATAAATAATTTCAATACACTCACCACATGCACAACAATGGTACGTTCCACTTTCATGACGTCCTTTAGAACAGCTGTACAAGTCTCAAGGGAAATGCAAGACACTTCTGTGCTTCCCCTCAAGATGTGGCTGCTCCTTTAAACGGCCCTCCTTGAGCCCAGACAACCCAAAAACCTGCAGCACGTACAGGTCAAGCCCCAGGATAGGTGCATGTTACTAAGACTGAAGCAACAGATAGATACAAGATGACAATTGACTCACTGAAATTGTGCAAATTGGATTTGTGACAATAAATTCACCCGATGGAAGCACGACAATTTCGAAAATAACTTGAATTTATCAAAAAAAAAATTTTTTGCACTTGAAGGAGGTGGTTTTTGGTATCGCAATTGACATATTTCACAAAACTCCAATGGAAACACTTTTCTAATTAAATGAGTAGTGTTTTCGACTTTCTTGACGTCCCTTAGAACAGCTGTACAAGTGGATGGCAACACGCTTCTTGGTAGGAACTGGCTGTTTTGCTCACTGCACAGCGAGCGTCACCAGAGGTCCCAAAGCATCACACAGCTCATCAAAAGGTGAGCGTGTCATGTGGAATTTTCAGATCCACACCTCTGTAAACTCACCAACCATAATTTCACAAATGCCTTCATCCGTAGCCGCTCCCACGTGTCAGGACCTCCATGACCTGAATAAGACGCACGTCTCCCTTGACAAATGATAAAAGATGATAATGATAAAAGATACAAGTTACAGCAAGGGCCGTGGCAGAAATGTGAATGTATCTGCTGTCAATCAAAATGTTGTTCACATCCGTCGCCATGTTCTTGAAGGACTTATCACGTGAGTTGGTTTGTGTTTATTCACATAATTAGGATTTAATGGAAACAATGTAATTGTGAAATTGTGTTTTTTCCCCCCGCACATTTCTAAAATTTCGATAAAGTTTTGCGCATAATTGTTATGGAAACGCAGCTACTGTAAAGGTCAACAATTTGATTTTCTATACTGTGCAGGTCTATTCATTTATGGCTGAAAATAGGGGATAAAAATCAGATGTGGTCAAGATCATCGGTCAGATTCATCAAGGAGAAACAAACTGGATGGACGTCACAAAGACGTTTTGGTTTGGTTTTCCAACTGAAAGAAAAACGTTCAACGTTGGGCGTGTTTTTGTTGTCAACTCAGAAGGTTATATTTCCAACAACTTAAAGCTTTCAATGCTTGAAGCCACATTACCAGTGTTTTTTTTGCCATTTGTTTGAGTTTGTTTTGATGAGTCATGAGTTAATGCCCCCAGTGTCCATGATGTTCCAACTTTAGTGAGAGCATATTCTCTGCAGACCTTCTTTTATCATTTCAGGCTTGTCAGACTAATTGTTTGACACAGTGGCGAAGACACGCTTTCACAATAAGGAAGTGTAAGTACAGCAGAGGGTTTCTTCGGCTCCGCTCCTCAGTCTCTCCTTTTAGCCACCTCATTAATCACAGGGAATTACAGATCCCTTAGTATTCATCTGTACACTGTGTTCAGCATTGCACATTTTCAAGAAATTAGACGGAAAAAAAGGCTTTTATTACCTGGAAATGGAGGAAATAACCCTGTAATTTCTTTTTTGTTTGTTTTGTTTATGGACTCTCAAGACAGAACAGAATGTTAACAATCCTCTCAGAGGTGTTATGTACCAACACTGGATATAAGCTAACCAGCTGATATCCAGATCAGCTCTCCAAGATGTTTATCTCGTTTTCTTTGGACACTTGAGGCATTTAGAGGTTGTCTATTACGTCTTCCCCTTTCACTTATATTAGAATAAAGATGCTAAATTTAAACTAAAGTAGAATGAGAGTTCATGGATTGACAACAAATCCCCGTTTGAATAAAAGCTAGAGTTTAGTGTGCCAGAAAACACATCTGGAATGAGGGAAAGCTTTTTCTGCAGTAATCACATTTGCATCTAAATGTGAAGTAATTTGATTCAGTGCAGTTTTATTTTTCTAAATACAGTGATGGGTTTGAATACTTCATGTTTTTATATTATTTTTTTTAATGTAGAAAACACCATCTGCATCATAACAAGATGTTTTTAAATTAAGAAATATTGGGACAAAAGGCTCATAAATAAGGCTTCTTCTTCCATTTTTTCTGCTTTTTAAACCATTGCTGTGCAGTGGTCCCTTGTTTTTGATCGCTGGAGTTACTTTCTAAGAATAACCTGGAAGTCCAGCTTTAGTTTTTACAAATATTATGGACACTTTTCTTTTGTTTAAACTCTCAATGTTCATACCTTCATTAAAAAATAAGTTCAATTTTATAGAATTAAGACAAAAATCTGATCGCAATTAAAGATCGATGCCATTTTGGCAGTCTTTAAGCATTAATTATCGTACAGTGTGCAGAGGTAGAGTGGTCGACCTCTGATCAGAAGAGGCAGGTCCAATTTCATGTGAGTGAATGTGCGTGTGGGTGAAAGGGGCTGTGACTTTTGCCATTTTACAGGAGAGACGGAGTGACAGGAGACTGACTGACGAGTTCAACAGCCAATCAGGACACAAAACACAATCCCCTATTTATAAAAAAAAAAGAAAAAGCATGCAAAACTGCACAAAAATCTGTAAAACAGTAACTTCACAAAAGATAAACTGTTATATTTTTTCCCATAACTTAAAGCAAAATGTATGGGTGTAAATGTAAGACATCATACATCAAAACTTCTACAAATGACACAAACGAGGTAATTCCTTTTGAGTGTCTTTTACTTTTCAGCTAATTTTTAGTTCTTTCCAACTTTTTCAGCAAACCTAGCCTTTGCTTTAGCCCGTTGAGCAAATTTCAGTGGAACCAATTGTGGATCTGACAAAAGTAAAAAAAACAAAGAGGGGTTTGTTTGATGCAAACAGAATTAATCACAATGGTTGCTGATTGGTCTCCAGGTGAATCAACCCAACCTTGTGGGCGGCCGTGGTGCAGCGGTAGGGCGGTCGACTCATGATCCTAAGATTGCAGGTTCCCGCCTTGCACACCCATGTGCCGAAGTGTCCTTGGGCAAGACACTGAACCCCATCTTGCCTCTGGGAGTAGGCGGGCGCCTGTGTTCGGCAGCGGAGACTGGGTGAATGGGACTTTGACTGTAAAGCTCTTTGGGCCTTCGAGTAAGATAGTAAAGAGCTATATAAGTATACGCCATCATCCCAACCTGAAGTGCTCTGGAGGCACCTGAAGGGCAGCTGTAGAAATGTGTCAATGTGAAAGTACCTGATCCCAAACTGTTGATAACATTTCAGGTTTATCTCAGAATCTGGAAGCCGTTTCACCAGCACAGAGCTCTTATTGTCACTGCAGCACAAATGACTCTTGGCTCTGAAAATCACTCTTTTCCCTGGCTGACAATAAGCTCTGCTGACAAGCATGACCGCAATTAAGAGGCTCTCCTCTCTGCAGACAGAGCCAGCTGAGCAGCTGCTGACAACAACTGAGTAATGTTGGCTTCCAGCCTCTGAAGTGTTTTCTCTCATTGGTATTCCTAACAAGTCACCTGCGTGTATCTTATAAGAAGCCTAAATTACATCATCCTGTTAGGGATTATTGTCTTTATGAAGAAGCCAAATCACATAGAATGACATAAGTGGCTGATAATCTGTGGAAACTGTTGAAAACAATGCCAAGAAACCACCATTTTTGTCCAAACTCCTGTAGATGTGCCCGTGTCAGCAGGTCCTGAGCTAAATCATCGCTACATCTTTGGCCATATTTAACTGCTCATCCTCCTTGTGTTTAAAACTGAAGACAACAGGCTGAGAGGCTTTTTTATGGTCTCATAGAAAGCTGGGGCAGCAAATTCTGTAAAACAGTACCGACTTTTCCTGCCAGCTTCTTGAGCATCTACTGGAGAATGTTAAGACACTACCAGAGACTCCCCCATCCATCAAGGGTCTCTCGCTGGTTAGACATGTCTAAAGCACTTGACTACCAACACAACAAGTACAGGTGGACTCCTGTTTTGGGTTGAAGAGCCCCGATGAGCCAGGTTGCCACAGCTGTGGCAAAATCCATCCTTTTTTGGCATGCTGAGAGATCTATTTACTTCACCTATTTAGAGCTAATGAGAGTACCTTTAAATATTGCAATTACAACGCAAAACTGTATGTTATTATTATTCAACTACTGACATGCAATACACACGTGGCGATGATTTACTTAAGTTATAATTTCAATAGATTAATGCTCTTTTTCAGTAGATTACTTGTTTTTCTTTAGAAAAATTGGCGCAGATATATTTCAACCTAGTTTTCATCCTTTTTTGCATAATTACTTTTTACAGGTCTAGTTCAGTCCCCAAAGCACCACAATCTTGGAGATCATGTAATTAATCGTTTATTAACGTGGTGTGAACGTGTAACTAGCATATACACCATGTTGGTTATAATATAAGTTTTAGTTCTGATAAATTAATGTACGATGTTGATATTTTGTATTTCAGTAATGAGTAATTCATGCGTAGTACCATCTAAATTGTGAGGAGGATCAGCGAGTGCTCGCTGACCGGTCAGGGCACTAAAACTAGGTTTGGAGTATTTACGAAGAAGATAAATATCACTTTAGAAGGACCATTAACTGTAAAAATATTCAGTGAGTATCCTAGCAGGAAAGCTACTGACCGTCCGCTGGATTTATTTGCGAGTTTAAGAGGCCAGTGCTCCTCTGCAGACTTGGCTGCTTCCCTCGCTTGCGGCCAAGATTGATCTTTGTCAGCAGCAGAGAAATTCTCATTGTTTCTGAGAGAGGCAGCCTATTTGTATGAAGGCCCGCACAGAGCAGAGCCCACAGAGGAGAGATTTAAAAGGCAGCTCATAAAACCCACACAGCGTTTAAGTGTGTGTGTGCACAAAAGGAGACAAAAACAGTCACAGTTTTTTTTTTTCAAAGGGAAGTCTGGCATGACATTTGGAGAGCCAAGGTGAATTTTAAATCAAGAAATATAGCCAGTATTGAGACTTATAAATAATTTCCCACACCCAGGCTAATTCAAAATAACCTGATAAAATATATGTTTTATATGAAATGACTCCCTTCATGTACAGTATATTGTGCATCAAAGACACATTTTTATTTCCAGCTAAATTAAAAATTAATAAAAACTTGCAGTAAAAATCCTTCCCTCCTCATGTCATTGGGTTTTATGTTTTACAATTAAAATAATATATTATTCCAACATGCAAATAGGTAAAAGAAGTCATAAATCAGAGCTAGGCCAAAACTCAGTCATTATTTGATGAGCAAAAAATACGTTAAAGCATGAAAATGGTTAGGTTCCTAAACAATGACAGAAAGTTTCAGAAATTAAGCCTTTTTTTTTCACTTTCTAGGGAGTCTATTTGAAAGTAAAAACTTACAATAGTGCCATGTCGAGCTTTGATAGTAAACCATGGCTCAATAAAGTTGATGGGTCCATAGCGACCTTTGACAATTTTGTATGTGTTGGGCTGATAAAAGTATCTTTTGATTTTGAGGTTTCTATCTTGAAGTAAACATTCTAGTTTTCCTTAGCAGCCACTGTTTGTAGATTCTAATTTGTCCTGCAAGCGTTTTGCCTTTCTGTGCTTTACAGCAACTGAAATGTAAAGGGCTGATTAAAAAGATGCAGAACAGTTTTTTTAATTTCAACCGCTAGTCAAATGCCACATTTAAGGTAAAAATGGGTGTTAAAATGACAACCTTTTCAACAGTTGTTCCCTCCTATTTGGTTTTGAGCTTAAAAACCCACCACAATTATCTTTTCATCTATAGTAAAAGTTTCCCATGCAGTGGTAATTTAATTGTGATTATGTCGTTTTTAGGCAGATAAAAAAATCTGTTTTTTTCTGGGACAAAAATTGTGCAGTGAAGAAGGAGTTCATCAGAAACACTGGCACAAGATTATGCCTAGAAGTGGGGGCGGAGTCCATGGCTATGCAGTTATGGGATTCAAACCTGGCTTGATGTGTGCAAATTTAAGAGTTTGCTTAATGGTATATATTATGCTTTCAAGAAACCAAATTTAAACCATCCCAGACAAAGCCCCAGGTAGCCTTTTGGGCCTTTTGAGGAGCAACATCCATTCAAAGTCAATACACAAATTCAGAAAAATAGAGTTTCATTAAAATATGAACAACGAGTTCTATCAGAGTATTAAACTAAATGAACAACAATGGTGAATTTAAAAAATGGAGACCATTAACAGGATTGCAGTGTCTGCATAAAAAGAATGCAGCAATAATTGTGTTCTGGCGACACACAGTAAAAGGTCTTAAAGTAAACTGCCACACATCTGTTTAACATTTATTTGCAATATGCGTTCTAGGGCCATTTAGTAGAGAATTCTGCATAACTCAGTGAAAGCCGAGCTGCCTCCCGTTACTTATTCAAATTGCTGTCACACTGAAAATTTCTCTGTAGATGTCAGACAAAACAAGCACACAAACAAGAAAATAAGGATATGTTGAAGTTTAGAGTTGACAGGCAGAAAGAAAGAAGTTCTTGACAATGAATCGAGCTCCAACATTTCAGAGGCAGCGTGAGCAGAAACTGCCAGGTAGTTTTTGCTTTGTCAGAGTCACTGATGCAGGAAATGGGCTCTGAATTTTTCAAAATCGGACTGCTTATTACAGGAGAATGACAAGCCGACTGTAACCTGCTTTAAGAGCACCGGGAATTTGCGACAGCATGACTAATCATATTTAATGAGAACCCATCACAACCTCAAACAATTAATTTGGCTTCTCACATGAGAATATTGCAGCAGAGTCGATAGGTTCTGAGAGGACGATAATGTCAAAAAGAAAAGTTTAAGAAAGTTTCTTCTTTGTTGGTATCCATAAAGGATTAATAACAGTATTTCCGTGTTATTACTTAAAGAAAGCTCTATTTTGAACAATTCCTCTCAACATTGTTAGTGGAACTGATGAAAACCAAATTTAATGCACAGCTTCAGGGATTGGCCACTCCAGGCCTCGAGGGCCAGAGTGTCTGCATGATTTTCAGATATCTAAGCCCTACTCATGGCCAATTACCTGGTTCATGTGTGTCCATTCAATTAGAACATGCCAGAGCAGGATATGTTGGAAAAACATGCAGTAATGCAGCCCCTTGAGGCCTGGAGTTGCTCCATCCCTGAGTCAACGCAACAACACAAACATGATGCATCTTGATGCCATCAGATTTTACTCAACCTACAGACTCTGTAGGAACACAAGTAAAACTTAAGACTCTGTTCTTTGGTGCCTGAAGCTACAGAACTGGATCACTTAAATTAATATAAATATTTGGAAACATGTATGTTTTTTGTGAGCTTACAAACATGTTATGCTTGGAAAGTACAATTTCTCAACCATCAGTCTTTTTTTTACATGGGTTTAAACCCTGCAGGGTGTACAACAATGGGGTTTATCTACGGGGTAACAGCCTCCACGGGGCACTGTAGATGGCAAAAGAGGTGGAAGAGTTTATGCTGAGAGGGAAATGCTACTTTTAAGATTTAATTTTACCAGTGAGATTCTGCACACACCCTTATAGTGTAAAAAGAAACAAAAAAAAAGAAGTTGTGTAGTTTGAGTTAAATGAAAAAAGTTTAGCTTTGCAGGAAAAAAAAAAAATAACAAGTAAATTTGGCATCAGGAAGTCACTGGTGAGACTTGGAGATGGCAGTGTGAAGAACCAAAGCTTTCAGAGCTAATGATGTCTAAGAGGATGACTGTGCCAAAAAAACAAAACAAAACAAAACTCCCGAATGACATTATTGTGAGAGTCGACACAAAAGGCTGGAGGATATAGAGCCTAATTAAGGAATGTATAATGGAGTGCTATATTTGGTCCCCTGTAGGATTTTTACAATGAAAAAAAAAATAAATGTCCTCTTTTGGACAGGATGTGAAAACATCCATCAAGACGACAAAATTCAAATTTTTAGGAGCAACTTTGTCTTAAGATGAAAGCAACATTGAGAGCAACTACGAAAGAGATTGAGAAGGTGTAGCAAAGCTCTTCAGAAACGACTCAATTTAGACACCAGAGATGAGGACTACAGTGGTTTTAGTGCAGGAGGAAGATGAAGATTCCAATCAATTACTTAAGTTTGTTTTATTTTTTAACCCAAGAGCTTCACTGCCGTGCTACTGGAACAGTTAAAATAAAAATTAATTAAGGCACTGAAATAAAAATGTTAATATTTCTATTTACCATCATTGTTTTTTAACATCTAATGTTTCTATGTGGACCTCTGTAGCTTATATACACTCACTGGCCACTTTATAAAGGTACACTTTGCTAGTACTGGGTTGAACCCTCTTTTGTCTTTAACTGCCATATTCCTTCATGGCATAAAAATCAGAAGATGGGTGCACTGTGGTCTTGAAGGGATGCGGTGCAACGATGCCCAGTTGGTACTAGGGGGTCCAAAGGAAATATCCCCCACACCATTATATCACCATCAGCAGGTGAAAGACTAAGCAAGTTTTTAATTTTTACACAACTAGGATTTAAACTCAATGTGGCCAATCTGGAACAGAGTCTGCCATAAAGCAAATCCATTTCAGTCAATTTGGATTCAAGTAATTGGAGCAGGTTTACCTGCCAACGCCTCGGGCTGGACGCTAAACTGTTGACAAATGTTTCAGTGAGGCACTGCTACTTCTGGATTTATTCTATTCAATCAAAATGTTAAAAAATGATACACCCTAAAGTACATTACTCCAGCTTTCCAAAGGGACGTCTCAAACAAACATTTCACTGATTCCATGAAACTTCCTTTGATTCATAATCCAGAAAAGAAAGATAACTGAAAGAACAGGAAAAATCTGTCTTCTGATTGGGGAAAAAAAAAGATTAAGGTCATTGGTGTGTTTTTTTTTTACCCCTTGTTAAATATTTTGACATGTTTTGATTGAATGTGGATGAGTTTAAAATATATTTGTATTGTGTTCATACAAGAATTTCATTACAGAAGTATCAGAGCCTAAAAATGCACAACACGGAGTTTGAGTTTTCAAACTGCTTTTGACTTTCTGAATGTTTGACATCATTTTCTGCTGATGATGACATGTTATTCTAAATATTTTTTTAGTTTGGCACGCTTTTCATGGATTGATCTTCCAGAAAATTATCTTCCACATTCTTAATCTCAAACTAAAGAACGTCTTGAGTGTCAGGATCTGTGACTGCTTCCCAAGTGTTTGCCAACAGGTCCTAAACAGCTGCCAGGCGCTTAAAGGGGCCTGCATCATGCAAAATAAACTTTGTGAGCTTTTAAGTATATTTTAATGTTAATTCCTCACAAAAAATACCCCAAAATGATATTTTGATCCATTCACGCATTTCTGAGTATTCTTCTAAAAGCCTGCACTCTGAGCACCAGTCCCTCTTAATCCAATAAGGAAGGAACAGCCCCTTCCAAGAAGAGCCTGCACTGCCAGCACTGCCCCCCAGGCTAACTCACACACCCACTTTCTCCACGGAGCTAGCAGTGATTGGCTTAACACTTTCATTTTATATGCACAATGTGCACATCCATCTTTGCAAAGCACGGACAAACTGTCTGTCTTGATGTCATGAAATGGGCGGCACCCACATGGAGCGAAAGGCGGAGCCTCAGAGATTGAGTCGTCTTTCTTATGGGTTGAAAAAGAGCTCATGAAAAAAACTAATATTTAATAACACATTTGTTCTTTAATGTGCCAAAGGTAATAAATTATCATATATATGGATTCAGCTTACTCTGAAAAAGCTTAAGAAAAGCATGATATAGGCCGTTTACTCCACAAAAATATCAGTTATCATAGAATTTATTTTTGTTAGATGGATTCTCATCAAGCTTTTGTCAACTACAGGAAAATTTGAAACTCATGTTTCAAGTCTTGGTAGAACAAGGGGGAGGTTCTGTCTCCAGGCGTTTTTGTACATTTTTGCAAAGATGTCCCTGAAAACTAAAAATACATGTACACAAATGTTCATTTTTTAGCATGAATCACTAATTAAAATGTCTGTAAGCATTGTTTTTTTGTGTAGTCACTGTCACGCTGGCTGCACACAGTCTTTTATCCCAGTTTAAATACAAAAATGGTTTTACGTATGTCTTTAAGTCTGCACACTTCCTCCGATATTTAGATTATTCATCATCACTGAAGATCTCCATTGCTGAAGGTCATCAGTAAAGACAAAGTAAACAGTGTTTGGTAAAAAAAAAAAATCCTGTTCTCATAAAAGAAGCAGAAGACGGATGATATTTCAGGCTCTGTTACACAGATTTATTTTCAGCTTTGACATTTATGGCAGCTCCGCTTCTTTGCAGGAGAGAGATGATCTGAAACAGAACATCATTTCAGAATATTTCTACTGAGAAAGCAGACCTGTTCAGGATGAGACGTATCAAAGTTTGTTCTTCAAGCTTCCTTTTCCAGGAAACAAAATCTCAGTCGTCCTTTTTGCACTGCAGCAGCAAAATGTCAGGATTTCTGCTGAAGGGATTCCATTTTTGTGTTGTTGGTTAAAATAAAGACAAGAAAGACTGTTTTTAGAACACTTGATATTTGTGACACATTCATTTAAAAGCTGTCAGAATTTTCGAACAGATTTTTTCTCTTTGCTGTAATATTATATATTTTTTTAAAAAGACCCAACAATGGAAGAGAACAAAGTGATTATGTTAGATATTTGGTTGGTAAGCTGTGTTCAAACTGAATTGCGTCCGCCATATCTGTTTTGGATGATCATCAAACTAGCTCGTTCAAATTTTTATTCATTATCTAAAATCGTTTTGTCCTTTTCGGGGTCGCAGAGCTGCTGGACCCTATCCCAGCCACTTATGGGCCACAATAATACACAAAGGAACAATTTAGAGTCACCAATTAACCTATGAAGCATGTTTTTGGGAACCCACACATTCTTGGGGAGAAACTCCACACAGAAAGGTGATTCTGTTTCAGGTTGCCTAGCTGGGACCTTCTTGCTGCGAGGCAAGAGCGCTAACCCTTGTGCCTCCGTGCAGCCTGCAAAATTGGGTTTATAATTAAATGTGTGTGTGGGAGGAGCCACTGTTTGCTGCTTGACTAATTGCAACGTTATGGAAGATGTTAAGAGATTAGTTTGGGGTATTTATTTTGGAGTGCTCTCAAAGGTGTCAGGAAGAACGTTGCCATGTCTGGGTTCATGAGATCTCTCCAAGATGCTCTCAGTACGGTGACTTTCACCATTTACTGCAAGAGCTGCATCTGCATGATGACTGCTTTCAGCGGTACTTCCGTCTCTTTATGTGCAGTTATGTGCAGTTTGACGACTTACAGTCCTCTAATTGTCAAAGAGAAAAATTTAAAAAGAGACAGTAGTTTTTAATTTTTGTTTCTGTATAAAGATTATAAAGTTTTGGACAAGCACAAACAACAACAATACGTTTTTCATCCATGTTGGGGTCAGACTCCACCCACTGTCTATATGGTCCTCGGGGCACACCGTCCTGCATGGTTTCTATGTTGCCCACCTGATTCAGCTCATATTCCGACTCTGCAGAATCCTGACCACGACTGTCAGCAGGGGTGTTTGAGCAGGGTTGGATTGAAAAAATGCAGGATAGTGTTCCCCGGACGACCAGGGTTTGGGAAACACTGGTCTATCTTACAACAGAGTTCCTGATTGGTTGCAAATATTCACTACAGTTCAGATATGTGAACACTGGAAACATTGCACCGTGCTGCAAACATGTCAGAATTTGATACTTTTCATTAAACTGAACATCTGCAGAAAGAGAATTGCATCATGCTGGAGGCACAAATCTCGCCACAGTACCTCCCCTCATATGTGTACATTGACCTAACATTGAAACCGCACCCCCTCAAAACACAAATCCCCATCGATATGAACGCAGCAGAAAAAGCCTCTATGGCTTTGTAGAAAAACGTAGATTTTCTACTCATGAATCTACTGAAATCTGCTGTTAGTGTTTAGTACCTTATTTTATTATTAATATTTTAAATTGACGTGTTTTCTGGGTAGAACCAGAACACTTTGTCTCTGGGACCAATGGGAGCACCGTTTTGCTCCTTTCAGATTTACAAGAAAACTTTCCTGTGGTTTTTACTGGGAATTCTGGGAAGACTCTCACCTTTACCAGAAGTTGAGCTTTTATCATTATCAGCATTTTACCACTCGGGACACGCAAACATGAACTGGAGCTCCCAGCAGAGCCGTAGTCTTCTTCTGTCCTTCAACCACACAGCAGCTCCACATCCATCTGACACATTAAAACTGGGAGGATCCTGCTGAAGATGCACCGTTACTTTGTCTAATAAAACACCAATCTATGCAACTTTGTAATGCTGTATATAAATATATATACACAGACATAAATACACACACACACACACATATTAAAATATATCTAAAAATAGTTAATATACAGAAAATAATAGTGATTGCCTTAAACTGCACAAGAATATGAATGGTTTTATGATTCTACAGCCAGCTTTTGGGCAAAGTGAGAGAGCTCAACATTTAAGTATTATTTATTTATTGTTATAAATAGATATTAAAGTTTATATAAATTATTTTCTTCTTAATTTTTTTTAAATTATTATTTTAGTTTAGTTAAAGTGATAATTTTTCCTCACAGCTGAAAATGGCTAGTCTTTGATTTTTGTCCTTCAGCATGTTTACCATCCTTTGGAGTTATATTTAAATGAAAATCAAACTTTTTTTATAAAATCCCTTTTCATACCCATGAAGAGCAAAGTTATTTACATAGTAAAAACATTTTTAACATAAATGTTCTTTATGATGCATTTTTAGCTCCTGCGACTTATAGTACAGAAAATATGTTTCAAGATATTATAAAATAGCATAAGATTTAAAAAACAAATTCATAAATAATGTGCAAAGTAGAAATCTTAAAGTTAAAATCAGAGTCCACAATTGGTCAGAGGTCAATTGGTTAAATTGCAAATGTCTCATTATCAAGCTGTGCAATACGCATATTGCAAAAATCCTATGGCAGCTTGAAGTATTTAAGGAATCAAATAAATCCATTTATGCATTGGACCAATCGGATGGAGCTCTTTTG
This sequence comes from Oryzias latipes, assembly GCF_053564925.1. NCBI lineage: Eukaryota > Metazoa > Chordata > Actinopteri > Beloniformes > Adrianichthyidae > Oryzias > Oryzias latipes. The sequence goes on from NC_136258.1 coordinate 26,712,179, forward strand.
TGTTAGATGTGATGTAGACGAGGGTCATTTGGAGTGTAATTTAAGTTATGTTGACTCTAATTTAAATTAAACTGTTACAATTAAATGGAAATGATTTTTTTGGTTGTTTAAGTTATATCCTCATGGCGATATTGATCACTAAAATTGCAAATAACGAGTTTTCCTCATATCGTGCAGCCCTATTGACTTTTAATGCGTGTTCAGTGGCCAGAGTATTGAACGCAGACGCCTGAAACGCACATTTACACACGTTTCTGTAGCCTTTTCATAGGAAGTGGTTGCTTGATGAGGCCAGTGTGAACATAGCTTTAGTTCACCCTTCGCTAAGACTCTCCATGGGCCAAGACAACCCAAAAACATTTTGTCATATGTTTTTTTTTTAATATTTACCAGACTGCTGTAGCCTTTTAACCAGGATGCCACCGTTTTGTTAAATGAGGCAGAGCATCCAAGCGCCTTGTACAGAACAGCCAAAAGCAAACCTGCACAACCTCATCAGACATCTTCCAGTCAATTTAGGGTTAACAAGTACTATTTTTATGTTGGAGCAAGTTTGAAGTTTCTGCAGCACTTGACTCTGTGCAGCCTCCACCTCCAGCTTCCTCCTGCATGAAAGAGGCATCCTGCCAGACCTCAGGGCGCAGCTGCTCCTCCTGCTGACCCCTCTGTGAGGCTGTTCCCGCCGATCACACATTCATTCCTCAGTCCTCATCTTCTCACATCTGAGGCAGGTTTTATTTCACACAGCTCCCTGTGTAGCTCTTCCTGCTCTTATTTTTAAATTCCAACTACTGAGCACTGTGCCCACATATTGATTGACTACTTTGCAAAGAGCAGGTTGATAGATGCTCAGGGGAGACAAGAGGAGTTATGGAGATGGAGGCAAGATTTCAGCTGCAGTCATGCAACCAAATATTGGTGCTATGACTTGGAAAATTCAGATTTGATTATTTTAATATTCAAATCCAGTTTTTGCAACTGTTTGTATTTGGAAATTGGAATGTCATAATGATGTCGAAGAATAGATGTGTTTTTATATCTGAAGACTTCTGTGTAGGTCTCCACATGCAATGAAATCATTAAATTGTTATTTAAGTACAAACAGAAAAGGTTTTTTCTTTATCTTATATCTTGCATGTTTATACTCCAATATCATTTTTGTTTTACTTGACACCTTCCGTTAAAATTCATATGTCCTGAGTAGTGGCGGTATTAGTAAGTATTAGTTTAAAAAAAAAGAAAAATAGGAAAATAGCTTTTAGATAAAAGTCAAATAACAATAAACTGAGCAAAGGTTAAATTACTTTCCAAAAATGCCTCAAATATTAGAATCTGGAAAGCTACACTGGATTTAAGTCATCCCAAGAGTCCACCTCATGTTGCTTTCAACTTTATATTTTATCTTTTGTCATTCAAGGCCTTGAAAGTTATGAAAATTTGATAGGACGATGACTGCATTGTCCCGTCCATCCATCATCAAATCCAACATCTCAGGCTCAAAATGTTTTCTGTCTTTCTCATCTTTATCACTCTTGAATTAGCTTTTCCTCAACAAGGGATCATCTGTTTTCCAACCGGGATGTCAAAACACATCGATCTAAAGACATTGATCTGATCAAAGATTGAGGAGCCGGGGCCTTCAGCAGGTTATTACATTTGTAGCTTAAATAGTGGATGGGAGCTTAGACAACCCCCTCCCTCATCAGCAATATCTTTGTGCTTCTTATAAGCATATAAAAAAAAAAGCTAAAGTGCTGGTTTTTGTTCCACTCAGAGTTACCACAGAGTCTCACTGGGCTAGGAGAGGTGAGAGAGACCTCAGGCTTAAAACTGAGCTGTGGCCCAAATAACAAGACTTTAACAACCAAACCCAACATGACAAAAACACAAGAACAAGTCAGAGAACAGCTGAGGTGACTTTATACTGACTGAGTGAAGCCCAAATGAGAAGCAGGTGTGCTGATTGAACACATGTGAGCAATTATCAGGGAACAAGATCCTTTTGGAAATGTAATAGAAAATATAAAGAAGAAAAACGTAAAACCACACTGCAAAAAGAGGCAGAAAAGAAAAAAGAACATTATTCTTAAGTAAAAAAAACACTAGAAAGTAATTCAAATGATGTGTCCATGCAGTAAATCCTTTTTACTTAACAAGAAATAATGTAAGATGTAAAAATCTAGAAAGAAGGAGTTCCACACAAGTATTTAAATAGGGAAAATAAGCTGTTAGAATTAATATTAATAAGTGTTTTTATAGTTCTAAGCAAATGTTTTTCATATTTTGAGTATTTGTGTACCTAATTGCAGTTTATTTAGATTACAGTGACAAAAGAAACGAGTATAATAAGTGGAAATATCTCACTTTAAAACAAAATGTGTACAAAATGAGAATCTAAGTATAAGTTGGCCCATTTTAATACATCTTCATCTATAATGACAATATAAATTTTTATAAACTTGATAAATTGGACAAAGATACAGTTTTTTGGTAGGTTGTCAATAATACAACACATTTTTGAAAAAGTCTTAATGACAAATGTGTTTATTTCCTTCCACTAAAGACTTAAATAAGGTAAAATCTAAATATATTATCTTCTAATTTTCGGTTTCAATATTTTACAAGTACTTAGTGCTTGTTAATTATTTAAATCCTGTCTTCTTTCATATTTTCAAAATTAAAATCTGCTATACCTCCTATGTTCATTATTTGTAGCTTTTGTTTGGCTTTGATCTTAAGATCAGAAATATTAGATGTTCTTTTTACACTGCCATTATGTTTTTCACAAGGAACAGTAATAGACATTATTTTAGTGTAACTTGCTTTACAGAATTCTTATGTTGTGATTTCATAGATTTTGTATTATTTTTACCAACTTTTTAAAAGTGTAAGACTTGTTTTTTTCTTCAACACGTATTTAATGTTTTGTTTCCAAAATAACAGCAATGCAAACCAGTCTCAACTTGTCAATATTTAGCAGACTTAAAAGAAATTCATCCTCAAAATTGAATCAACAAATAGTACAGTTCATTTTGATTTTTTTTTTTTGCATCTTAAATCTCAAGAATATGGAGCAAAAATATTTTGACTATTTTAATCATAATTTCCTTATTTCTATATTTTAGCTCTTGATGAGACCAGAACATTCTGGTCTCATCAAGAGCTATATAAAGAGAAGTTAAAATAACTTCAAACCAGGTAAAATATCTAGAATGTCTAAAAACCAGGTTGGGTATCTTTTCAAGTAGTTTGCAAACAACAAATAAAAAACAAACAACTTCTGTTCCTATAGTATAAAATAAAAGTGTTGAAAGTAAAGTGGAGTTGAATTATGTAAAACTTGCCAGACTTGTTACCGATTCTGTCCCAAAGTGAGCTTCAACATTTTGAATTTTACTCATAGTCTTTCCCTCAGGTTTTCTCTCTCTGAACCCCAAACTCTCACCTCTTTCTTTCTGCCAAGCCTTTTCTCCCCTCTGTTACACCCCTGTGTAGGGGCTTTTATAAGGATGTTACATAAAGGGTAAAAGGAACAAATTAAATACCCCAACGACCTAAAAACTCTCACAAACAAACCCAGGCTAGGAATTTATTTTACAGAAAAACAAAAAACTACACAAAAACAACAAAATACAAGGTTCAAATCGTCTTGAGGCTTGTACGGCCACCTCAAGCAACATCATGAAAATGGAACGTACCATTGTTGTGCATGTGGTAAGAGTATTGCAAAGTGTTAAGTCTAATGTAAGTTACACGCACTTATGTCAGGTTCTAGTTATTAGTAAGGTGTGCGTACTGGACACTTACTGATTGCATGCAAATACTGAATGCACCGGGTGTGCAGGTGATACGTGAATGCTCGTAGGATGCCCTTAGGATGCCAACGCAAACTATGCCCAGGTTGTCTGATTTCCTCATTTCTAACCGACAGGTTGCACGTAAAGAGCGCACACTTATAACTTCAACAGCACTGACGGGCCTCTTGTGCAGGATGGCGTTTTGTATAATGCTAAGTTCACACCAGGCATGTGATGCACTTTCAGGATTGTGCTGAACAGGAGTTCTTTAACACGCAGACAAAGTTCGCATGGGACTTTGCTACCTGCTACTAGCACATGTAGCTACAGTTGGTAAGAAGCTAAGTATGAAATGTTAAAGCAGTGCAAACCTTGTTCCAGTCCTTTTCTTTCACAGCTCTCTTCTGATATATGAAAGACTTGGTGTCATATAATTCCAGTCAGGTGCAAACCACAATTCCTAATTTTTCCTTCATGATCAATTTTCAAACGGTTGCACTTTGGTGCATGAAAAAGGACGCTACCCATACGACACTACCAAATCCAGAGTCCCTGATTGGAATTGCTCGCCTGAACGTGCGTTTTTCAGAGGTCAGTGTGAATGCAGCACAAGGGTTCACAAAGACCTGTCGCCCACAGCAAGCATGTAGAAAAAAAAGGAACATTTCCGCTCAGCGGCTTAACCAAGCAGAGTAGTATCTTACAATTTTGTCCAGGCCACCTGCGTACCCCGTGCAGATTGGCCCTTTTTTCCCCCACAGATAGCCCATTTCCACCCGTAAAGGCACTTGTGACTTAGGCATGACCTGCAATTTCCTGACTGATTCCCAAATTTAGAATAGGTCCTGAAAAACTTGTCCTCTGAAATTATTTCAGAAACCCAAATAATTTCTACAGAACGGACTCTATTAGAGGTTATGTGAAAACAGTAAATAATTTATATGGGGTTTTTTTTCTATTGAAACTGAGGAGTTTTTGATGAAGAGCAAAGTTAAACTTCACAGAATCTGCATGGGACTGATATTTAACAGCTGACACCGCTGCATTGCTCCCTGAGGGAGTTTTTGCATGTTTTACCATTAATGGGATCAGAAGGAGACAAATCTTTAGAATTGTTACTTCAGAGCAAGAAAAAAGAAAAAAGTTTATCCCCTGCAGCTCATAATTCTTCTTTTCTTTTTGCAGAAGTTCAAGTATGATCTGCTACTGCGGCACATTCAGCAGCAGAAAGAATGGGATTGCAGCACAAAAGGTGCATCTGACAAAAGAGCGTGATTAGGGGAAGCATCCATCCTTCAGCTTGAAGTGAAGAACTGAAGCGCAGACGGGTTTCTGCAGCTTTAAGTCGAATCCAGCTCTCTGCTTTTTACTAAAACCCCAAATCAGCAAAGCGGGAAGATTTTATAATCAAACTGGTAACACCCCTTTAGATTGTGCTGCTCATTGCCATAGCAACATCCATGGGACCCGGATGAGAACTGAATTTTACTGCAGTGGTCAAACCTCACGTGGAGTTAGTGGGCACACTCAGAGGAGCACAGCGCAAATCAACGGAGCGGTTAAACATGTAAATGACTGTTTGTGGGAAAGTTCTGCAAACTAAATGAGGCGTGAGCTCGTTTTCTGAGCGGCTCAGTGTGAGTAAGTGGTGTTGGATTTGAACCAACAAACACAGACACAACTGAAGGGGATTTGAAGTGAGATTGGCAGTTACTCAGACATGTACTGGAAGCAGAGCAAAACCTGCAAGCCGCTGTTAAGATTTGCTCCTCCATCCATGAAGACATTTGTTCTAAATCAGAAACAGACAGATCAGTTTATTCATGTCGCGCTTTTCTTTTTTGCTTTCTTAAATTTTTTCTTGAAAGCAGGTGGAAAGTAGCCACTAATCAAGAAGTTATAAATCTCCTTTTTCCTGTTAGATACAAAAATAAAAAACACTGGGCACAAGAGATCTATTTGAGAACTAATATAAACTCAGCGGCCAGAATGGCACACGTGTCCAACTGCTTATTAACACAAATTTCGAATCAGCCAATCACATCGCAGCAACTCAATGCATTTAGGCATGTAGACATGGTCACGATCTGCTGTAGTTCAAACCGAGCATCAGGATTGGGTTCGTATGGATGCATAGATCCAGCAAACTCTGAACAGAAGCATACCCACAAGAGTTTGATCAAGGGCCTCTCTGCTGTCAGGCAAGAGCACTAACTAGGAGTGCAACGGATCATGGCTGATAGGTGATCCATACGGATCAGTAGCCATGGCTCAGAATACACATTTCCACACAAGGTTGACTAGATCCATGTACGACTTTGTTTTCTTCGTCTGTGCTACCATCTGGCTCCAAACAATGCGGCTGAATAGCACCAATATCGACATTTTTGTTCCACTAGTGATGTTATGTTGGGGATGTGAGAGGCTGTAAGCTAACGGGAGAGCCGTTAAAAAGATAGCTCTCTGGAATGGGGAGAGGAAGGGGGGTAGGGTTGCTCTGTGCCAACAGTTGCGCCCACTGCCGCTCCACTGAAATTATGTCCCAGAAAACCACACAGGTTTTTTTTTCCGTTTTTTTTTTGCTAAACATGGCATAATCATCATTAAACAACTACTGGAAATGCTTCTAAAGTAGATCAAACGATGATCAGACTGGGACTTGCATTTTTTGCAGAACTCTTTTTTTTGAGCAGCCATCTAAAGAGGTACACAAGAGACAATGAAGCCAGACGGATAAAAAGGCTGTACGCAACTCAGCCTGCAAAAGTGTGCGCTTTGTGGCAGGGTCAAAACAGCCGATCAGACCCACCAAGGTTAGAACTTAACATTTCTGGAAAAATATCTGGGAGAAAGAGAAAGCATATAACAGCAATGCCCAGTGGCTACCAGAGGCGAACGATCCTGATCCAAAAGGATCTCTCAAAGAGTTCCAGTCCCATCCAACTACCGGCCAAAAACCTGTCTCTCCACAACATGGAAGCTCATCCTTGTGACCAAGATATATAGGCACATGGATCACTACATGAGCAACACACTGAATGGCATTGGTAGAGACTACAGAGGAGCCAAACACCAACTCATGGTTGACAGAACAGTCGCTCAAGACTGCAGGTCAAGACACACCAGCCTGTGCTGTTATGAAGAGTGGCTTAAAGGCGTTGTTCTGAAGTTCGCCACTAGAGGGCGCGGCCGTTTTTTGAGTTAATAAATCATAATTTGTAAGCAGAGGTGAACAGAGGAGCAAATGGCGATGTTTCCAGAGCAATTCAGTTTAATTAGCTCGTGTGTGCGTCCATGAGAGCGGTGAGCCCATTTTTTTGTGTTTATATTAGGGTAAAATATGTTGTTTATTGGTGTGGATATTTTCTGCTAACTTAAAAAGTTAAGCTAGTTTTGGTTAGAAGTTTATTGGATTTATTTAGCTCCTATTATTATCATAAGTATTCTTGGTATAATATTTTGAGTATTGATGCTATCGAGGTTTGTGGAATGTTTGTAAAGTGCAGATATAACAGGCTAAGTTGTTATTATTAAGAGTTATTATTATTGAATTTGGTTTATTATAATTGTATTATTTGTTTTCTTCATTCTTTGTTTAGAACCACACACACATAAACCCAAACCAGAAATATACATGTGCTGGACTGTAAAGCCAAACGCAGATTAAAAAAGGAACAGAAAAAGTCCTCCTCTGGTCTGTCATTGCTTGGGAGAATATACACACTTGACCAGTGTGCTCTCTGCGATCATCCAAATCCGAAACCCTTAGTAAAGACTGAAGTCTTCAATACAAAATCTGGTCCTTTGAGCCGGATAGGTTGATTACAGAGAGAGAAGATGGATTATGATCCCCAACAAGAAGGTGCACGTCCTAAGAGGACAGTGCGTCCACCAAGATGGATGACTGATTATCAAACATATGCACTCCCTTCTTCTGCTGGTTTGGAACAGCATCGATCCAGAGAGGGTTATGCCGAGATGACACCCCTCAGCCAGACTCCTAGCCCCACTGGCGCTGTGGGGCAGGCACCAGTTTTCCCCAGTGTCCCACAGGAGTTCTTAAACATAGTGCAGAACCTGCAGGAGGACAACAGACGACTCCAGATGGTGGTTTCAGACATGAAGAGGCAGATGGATCGTAACGCTGCTTTAAATGCATCAACTAGCCTGCAATTTAAACAGCGACCAGAGGGGGGCATTTCAACTGAGGAAACTTGGATCTCCACAGGTCTGCCCACACAGTTGTCCTCCCTGCAACCACTGCAGCCCAATTTACCCCCCACAACCGATGCAGAGGAAGAATGGCCGTTACCTCCACCTCCAGTGTTCCTGCCAAAGGACTTGTATGACCCCATGGAGGTACAAATGTTTCAAACTCCACAGCCACCAATCATTACCCAAGAGCTCAGCCACCACTTACAAGGATTACAAATACAACAGAAATCATCTGCAACAACTGCAGCTCCTGCATTTCAATCACATGCAGCTCAGTCCACACCTGTATTGCAACCTCAATCTGGACCTGGTCCAGCTCCTAGCATGCAGTCACAAGAAGCAGTGTTGGCTCCCATCATGGCCACAGCTACAAAGGAGAAAACCTACAGGGGACCATTACCCTCAATCCCAGAGTTCACCAGAGGTGATCCAAGACAGTTTGCTAGATTGAAACTTGCTCTGGACAATATTCTCCCAGCTGATGCCACAGAGAGATTCAAGTACCAGGTGCTGTGTGACCATCTTAAGTTTGAGGAAGCTCTACTCGTTGCTGACTCATACAGTAACTCACCTCGTCCCTATTCAGACACGATGGCTTCTCTCACAAAACACTATGGTCAGCCGCACCAGCTGTCACTACACAGAATAGCAGAGCTGATGGATGAGCCTAACATTCGTTCAAATGACACATCAGGATTCAGAAAATTTGCATTAAGAGTTCGTGCTTTGGTGGGCATGTTAGAGCAACTTGGAGATGATGGACACATAGAGCTGCAATGTGGGTCTCATGTAGCAAGGCTTGCTCGTAAGCTACCCCAAGACCTGCGTGCTGCTTTCCGTCGTTACCTCTACCCACAGAAAGATGGAATACCATCACTAAGAGACTTTGCAGAGTGGCTGGAATATGAGCTGGTTATCCAAGAAGGTGGAGATAATTCAGACAGAGTAGAAGAGTCCCTTAGAGATAGAAACAGCATCAAAAGAGATAAGAGAGCTGCTAAGAGGACCACCACTGTTCTGCATGGTGCAACACAGAAAGGCGCTCATGAAGAGCCCTCAGCTACAACCTCCACTGTGTCAGAACTTCAAGAAAAGCCCAAAGCCTACTGCCCTTATTGCAAAAACACACTGCACTTCTTAGACCAATGCAGCAATTTCAAGATCTTGACAAAAGACCAGAAGTCCACTTGGATTAAATCCAATAATCTATGTTGGCGGTGCGGGCGGCATCATCAGGCTGCTCAGTGTCGACTTAAAGTGCAGTGTAAAATATGCCAAGGGAAACACCTTGAGGCCTTACATGCGGTGAACCTAAGAGCCGCTGTACCTAAACCACCAACAGAACGAGCTACTGAGATGGAGAGGTCATCTACAGATGTGCTCTATTTAGACCGTCGAGCTGGCTGTAATCAAGTGCTGTTGAAGATAAGCAAAGTGCTGCTGAAGAATGGTAAACATACATTGGAGACGTTTGCCATTTTGGATGATGGATCAGAAAGAACAATCCTTCTTCCAGAGGCTAAGCGAAAGCTTCACTTACAAGGCACCGCAGAGAGTCTCACCCTGCGAACAGTAAGACAAGGACTAAGAACTTTGCATGGAGCATCTGTGAAGGTCAAGGTCTCTTCAGCCAGCCAACCATACAGAACCTTCTCTATTGAGAGTGCTTTCACAGCTGAGGACTTGGGGTTAGCGGAACATTCTTACCCTGTGGAAGCATTAAAGAAAAGGTTTAAACATTTGAAAAACGTCCCCTTAGAGCCATTTACAAATGCCAAGCCATTACTTTTGATTGGCTCTGACTGTCCTCACCTCGTCACGCCCATAAAACCTGTCCGTTTGGGCCCACCTGGAGGTCCAGCTGCAGTCAAAACTAGATTGGGTTGGACACTACAAGGACCAGTTCCCTCACCCCAGCAAACTGTGCAACCGCAGCAGTGTCTCTTCCTTTCAACCGTTTCTCCACAAGCAGAACTGTTCAGTCACATTGAGAAGCTTTGGCAACTTGACACTCTACCATATCGAAGTGAGAAGTCAGTGACCCGATCTCGAAAAGAAAAGGAAGCTGTGAATCTGCTGGAAGAAAAAACGATAAGAGTGAATGTAGACGGAATACACAGGTATGCTACCCCCCTTCTTCGCGTCAGCCACATGCCAACACTCAAAGTATCACCTGAAGCAGTCCTGCCAAGTCTGCGCAGTACGGAAAAACGCCTCAGCAGAGATCCAGAAAAGGCACGAGTCTATCAAGCGGAGATGACAAAGTTAATAACAGCAGGCTATGTCAGAGAAGTAACAGAAGAGGAAGTGAGGACATCAAAAGAGTCATGGTTCATCCCCCACCACATGGTAACACACAACGGAAAGAACCGTGTTGTGTTCAATTGTTCATTTACCTACAGAGAGAAGAACCTCAATGTGCTGCTGCTACCAGGCCCAAATCTGGGGGCCTCTCTTCTTGGCGTCCTGCTGCGCTTCAGAGAACACTCCACCGCCATTAGCAGTGACATCAAGGGGATGTTTCACCAGGTAAGACTATTACCTGAAGATCAGTCATTGTTACGTTTCATCTGGCGTGACCTGCAGAGACATACTTACCCTCAGGTGTACGAATGGCAGGTGCTCCCCTTTGGGACAACATGTTCACCATGCTGTGCAATCTATGCACTTCAGAGACTTGTACATGAAAACAGTAACCAGGGAGATTATGTGCGTGACTCCATTGAGAAGAACTTCTATGTAGACAACTGGCTGCAGAGCTTTCCATCTCCTGAAGTGGCAAAAGACCAGGTGGAGAAAGTGCGCTCCCTATTATCAGAAGGAGGATTTGACCTAAGACAGTGGGCCAGTAACACTCCAAGTATCATCAGCCATCTGCCAAAGGAATTCAGGTCAGAGAGCAGCGAGCAGTGGCTGAATCATACCGATATGGATCCTCAAGAACCGGCTCTTGGTTTGCGTTGGATGTGCAACTCTGACACTCTGCAGTACAAGTCCCGTCAGATGGGGAGCAGCTCTCCTACGATGAGGAACATCTACAGAGTTTTGGCCAGTCAGTATGACCCCCTTGGTTTCCTTATTCCTTTCACCACGAGAGCTAAAGTACTGGTTCAGCAGTTGTGGGGCAAAAACCGTGAATGGGATGACCCACTGTTACCAGGTGAGCTGCTCTCTACATGGATTGAATGGGAAGAGGAGTTGCAACAGCTGGAGAACATCAGTCTACGCCGTTGTTATTCAAGCCCAGAGATGGACAAAGCAGACAGTCAGCGAGAGCTTCACATCTTCTGTGATGCCTCCCAACAGGCATATGGCAGCGTGGCATACTTACGAACACAAGATGTTGCTGGAAACATTGAAGTTGCCTTTCTCACTGCTCGCTCCAGAGTGGCTCCTAAGCGGCAGTTGTCTATGCCACGCCTGGAACTATGTGCGGCCCTGACTGGAGCTCAACTTGCCAGCCTGCTGACTAAAGAGCTCACTCTGCCATTGTCCAGAGTTGTTTTGTGGACAGACTCTACAACTGTCTTAACATGGATTCAATCTGACTCCTGCCGTTTCAAAGTATTCGTGGGAACTCGGATAGCTGAAATTCAGGAACTGACAGAAAGCCAGTCGTGGAGATATGTGACGACTTCGGAAAACCCAGCAGATGATCTGACAAGAGGAAAACGGTTGCAGGACCTCACCAGTCAGTCCAGGTGGGCCTGTGGACCCTCATTCTTGCAGCTGCCTTCAGATCAATGGCCAGATCATCCATTTTTGCCATGCGCAGATTCAGAAGAAGAACAGCGAAGATCCACAACTTGCTTAGCTGTTTCTACTGACCTGAAAATTCTGCCTGATGCCCAACAGTTTACCAGTTTTGATCAACTGGTGAAAGAAACTGCCAGGTGCCTTCACGGGGCGGCTGGTGACAACCTCACAACAGAGCATTACAAAAAGGCTGAGCTTAGTCTTCTGATATCTGCACAAAGAGACAGTTTTCCTGATGAGATTCAGTGTCTGACATCTGGAAAACCAGTCAGCTCCACCAGCCGTTTGGTTACATTGTCTCCAGAGTTTGATGAGTCACTTCAACTCATCAGAGTAGGTGGCCGACTCAGACGTTGCCCTGATTTGGAAGAAAATGTGATTCATCCAGTTGTCATGGACCCAAAACATCCTGTAACCAGACTACTCATTCGACAGGCTGACAGTGATTTAAAACATCCAGGAGCAGAGAGATTATTTGCAGAGGTGAGAAGAAAATATTGGATTCTCCGGGGCCGTGAAGCAGTAAGGCGTGAACAGCGCTCCTGCCCCGAGTGCCAAAGATGGAGAGCACAACCAATTACCCCGAAAATGGCTGACCTTCCTCTGTCACGGCTCAGACTCAACCAGCCACCATTTTTCTCTACCGGTGTAGACTGTTTTGGGCCAATGCAGGTGAAGATTGGTAGACGGAACGAGAAACGGTGGGGCCTGCTATTCAAATGTTTGACAACTCGAGCTGTTCATATCGAGGTACTTTCAAGCATTAACACAGATTCCTTCCTGATGGCTTTAAGAAGATTTGTCTCTCGTCGTGGGAAACCAGCTGAGATCTTGTGCGACCAGGGCACTAATTTCCGTGGCGGAGAACGGGAGCTACGAGAAACATTCAATGGTTTACATCCCACATTAGAAGCTCAGCTGGCAGAACATCAGATAAAGTTTCGTTTCAACACCCCGAATGCTCCTCACTTTGGAGGATCCTGGGAGCGCGAGATCAGGTCCATAAAAGTGGCTTTAACCTCTTCGCTGGGTTCTCAAGTAGTAAGTGAGGAAATCCTACAGACTGTGTTGATTGAGATTGAGGGAATACTCAACTCAAAACCTTTGGGTTACGTTTCATCAGATCTGGCTGACCCAGACCCCATTACCCCAAACCTGTTGCTGATGGGGCGGCTGGACCCTTCTCTGCCACAAGTGATCTACCATGACTCAGAGCTTCTTGGACGGCGACACTGGAAGACCTGTCAAGTGCTGTCTGATCGATTTTGGACTCAGTTCATACGTCACTATCTCCCAACACTGCAGACCCGTTCAAAGTGGCAGAAAGACACTTCTCCCCTTCAATCAGGAACTGTAGTGATGGTAGTTGATCCCCAGCTGCCAAGGGCCTCATGGCCTATTGGAAGAATCTGCAAGACATTCCCAGGAGCTGACGGTTTGATCCGTACAGCAGAAGTTAAAGTAAAGGACCGTACATACATGCGACCAGTGAGACGCCTCATCCGACTACCTGCTGACGCGCAAACAAATGAACAGTAAACCCTGCAGCAAACTTGCTGTGCAAGTTTGGGGGCGGCTGTTATGAAGAGTGGCTTAAAGGCGTTGTTCTGAAGTTCGCCACTAGAGGGCGCGGCCGTTTTTTGAGTTAATAAATCATAATTTGTAAGCAGAGGTGAACAGAGGAGCAAATGGCGATGTTTCCAGAGCAATTCAGTTTAATTAGCTCGTGTGTGCGTCCATGAGAGCGGTGAGCCCATTTTTTTGTGTTTATATTAGGGTAAAATATGTTGTTTATTGGTGTGGATATTTTCTGCTAACTTAAAAAGTTAAGCTAGTTTTGGTTAGAAGTTTATTGGATTTATTTAGCTCCTATTATTATCATAAGTATTCTTGGTATAATATTTTGAGTATTGATGCTATCGAGGTTTGTGGAATGTTTGTAAAGTGCAGATATAACAGGCTAAGTTGTTATTATTAAGAGTTATTATTATTGAATTTGGTTTATTATAATTGTATTATTTGTTTTCTTCATTCTTTGTTTAGAACCACACACACATAAACCCAAACCAGAAATATACATGTGCTGGACTGTAAAGCCAAACGCAGATTAAAAAAGGAACAGAAAAAGTCCTCCTCTGGTCTGTCATTGCTTGGGAGAATATACACACTTGACCAGTGTGCTCTCTGCGATCATCCAAATCCGAAACCCTTAGTAAAGACTGAAGTCTTCAATACATGTGCACAGCCTGGATTGATTATAAGAAAGCCTATGACTCAATGCCACACACATGGATCACTGAATGCTTGGAGCTGTACAACATCAACAGGACCCTAAGAGCCTTCATAGGAAAATCGATGAAGCTGTGGAAAACCACCCTTGAAGCCAATGGGAAGCCACTTGCACAAGTATCCATCAAATGTGGGCTATACCAAGGTGATGCTCTGTCCCCACTGCCGTTCTGCATAGGTCTGAACCCCCTCAGCCAAATAATGAACAAGACTGGCTATGGATACCGACTCAGAAATGGGGCCAACATCAGTCATCTCCTCTACGTGGATGACATCAAGCTATATGCTAAGAGCGATCGTGACATTGACTCCCTGATCCACACCACCCGGATCTACAGTGCTGACATTGGGATGTCATTCAGGCTCGAGAAATGTAGCCGGATGGTGACAAAGAGAGGCAAGGTAGTCCACACAGGAGGGGTCTCACTCCTAGAAAGAACAATGGCAGACATTGAGGACAGCTACAAGTACCTTGGATTTCCACAGTTAAATGGTAACCTGGAGCAGGCAACAAGGAAAGCTGCAACAGCTAAATACCTCCAACGGGTAAGGCAAGTCCTGAGAAGCCAGCTCAGTGCCAAGAAAAAGACCCGGGCAATAAACAGCTACGCACTGCCAATTATCAGATACCCTGCAGGAATAATGAGATGGCCAAAGGAAGAGATACAGACCACGGATGTTAAAACACGAAAGATCCTCACCCTGTATGGAGGGTTTCATCCCAAATCCAGCACCCTGAGACTATATGCTAGCTGTAAGGAAGGAGGCCGAGGACTAGTGAGAGTGGAAGCCACTATCCAGGATGAAACATCCAGGATGCATGAATACATCAAGCTCAAGGCCCCAACTGGCAGTGTGCTCAGTGAATGTCTCAGCCAATGGAGAGCAGAGGATACAGTGCTGGAGGACAGATCCTCATGGGAGGACAAACCCCTGCATGGGATGTACCACCGGACCATAACTGAAGTGGCTGATATCAAGAAGTCCTACCAATGGCTAGAAAGGGCTGGCCTACAGGACAGCACTGAAGCGCTCATCCTGGCAGCTCGGGAACAAGCCCTGAGCACCAGAGCAATAGAGGCTCAGATCTACCACACCAGACAAGACCCAAGGTGTAGATCTACCACACCAGACAACACCCAAGGTGTAGATCTACCACACCAGACAAAGACTGCAAGGTGTAAGATGCTGGCAGGGAAAGCATACATGAAGCGCCACAATCCAGTGGCTGGAATAATATACAGGAACATGTGTGCAGAATATGGACTGGAAACCCCAAAGTAAAAATGGGAAACACCTCAGAAGGTGGTAGAGAATGAGAGGGCAAAGATCCTGTGGACTTCTTGATCCAGGCTGATGGGATGGTAATGGAGAACCAACCAAATATTTTAGTGGTGGATATAGAACAGAGGAAAGTCGATGTGGTGGATGTGGCAGTGCCAAGCGATGGGAACATCAGGAAGAAGGAACATGAGAAACTGGAGAAATACCAGGGACTCAGAGAAGAACTAGAGAAAGCCTGGAAAGTGAAGGTGACAGTGGTGCCTGTGGTAATTGGAGCACTCGGGGCAGTAACCCCCAAGCTGGAGGAGTGGCCACAACAGATACCTGGAAAGACCTCAGACCTCTCAGTCCAGAAGTGTGCAGTGCTAGGAACAGCTAAGATACTGCGCAGGACCCTCAAGCTCCCAGGTCTCTGGTAGAGGACCCGAGCTTGGAGAAGAAACCACCCACAGAGGGTGAGAGGGGTGTTTTTTTTCATAATAATAATTATAATTTTTTTATAAATACATATCTACACATAGATGTATGTACATAGATACATACATACATACATACATACATAAACACACAAATACATACATACACATGTACATACATACATACTCTTTTTGACTCTCTCACCTGCGGGTCACCTTCACTTTCCAGGCTTTCTCCAGTTCTTCTCTGAGTCCCTGGTATTTCTCCAATTTCTCATGTTCCTTCTTCCTGATGTTCCCATCTCTTGGCACTGCCAATAAATAACGACTTTCCTCTGTTCTTTATCCACCACTACAATGTCTGGTTGGTTCTCCATTTCCATCCTATCAGCCTGGATCTTGAACTCCCACAGGATCTGTGCCCTTTCATTCTCTACCACCTTCTGAGGTGTTTTCCATTTTGACCTTGGGGTTTCCAGTCCATATATGTATCAGAGGATGTTCTATTAGCTATTCTGCACAGACTTAAAATAAGATCCAGCAAAGTTTCAACTTGTTGGTTCAGGGAAAACTTTTTGCTGCTCAGAAATTGCTCTTTGCCCGTTTTGTTCTCCGGTTACGAAGCGTTACGTGACCCACGGTGGTTGTTTAACCGTGACCATCTCAGCCACTAATGAACAGACCCTCCCTGACACCCACAGAGAAAAATACGGCTCACATAGTCATCCAGAATGACCCCCAGAACCCCGCCTCCCCCATCGACAAAAAGAAAAACTTTGAGGCGTTTCTGTCTGCGATCAATAAAGCTGCTTTAAGCTGCAATCGATGGAGTTTATGGCAGAAAGAGCTGTTGTGCTCCGACTCTGTCAGCCTCACTTGTACTTCTGTTTGTTAGAAGAAATTAAGACTTTTCTCTCTGTGTGCAGAGACCTTTGAAGACTGCATCAGCTCCTCTGGCGATCAATAAGACACTCACGTTGGTCATGCTCTGAAGGATTTTATTTGCTCAACATCTTCCTCCAGCTTCCTCCTCCTCCCTCCAGGATGAAAGGACCCTCCTCATATATTGTGCAAGCAACAGGATGAGGGGGTGTATTTGAAGGAAGCAGGTTTTAAGATTGAGGACTGCTTGGATTCTGTCGGGCACAACAGCTAAATGATTCTTGTCAGAGCCGAACTCTGTACAGGTATAACCACCTGAAGAGAATGTAGACCATGGGACACAACATTAAACCGTCACACCTGTAAGTTGGGCTTGTCAAGGCTTGTGTCCACCAGATAGTCTTATATACTTCAGATAAACTTGTGTTCTACAAAGAGAACACCACTGAGTCTTCTCATTGTGTGGCTCAACATTTTCTACACAGAGTTTTCTTAAGGACCTTTAGAGATGTAAATGATGACAACCTAATGTTACAGACTTTGATGTGCTTTGTGTGGAATTTTTTTCTTGACGGGGGACATTAAAAGAAAATTAAGCCTATTGTGTTTCTGAGTATTTCTTTACTGAAATTGTGAAGCAGACGAAGAAATTTTATTTAAAAACGCATGTAGGTGTAATGTAGGCCTACAGTCGGCAGGCTACAATTGGCAGGCAATAAGCTCCCTGAGCCACTCCATGTTAATGTATACACTTGCAGACAAATAGATCCATGAACGTCTGTTTTCCTCATCCAAGCTGCCATCTGGCTGAAAACTGTAGATGGCTCCAATAATGCTCTGTTGCACCACTAATGTTAGCTTGGGATTGTGAGGGGCTTTAAGCTGATGGGAGAGTATGTCAACGAAAGGATATTGGAAAATAGGGGTGGGCTTACTCTTCACCAACAGTCCTGCCCACAACTCAGACGCTAATTTCTCTCTGCAAAAACTCCTAGAAAACGACACCGTTTTTTTTTATTTTGGCCAAAAACAACATAAAAACCATTGAAAACGATTTGAAAATAGATCAAAAAATGACAGGAGTGGGACTTTAAGAAAAAAAGAAAAAATTTGTACAATCACTCAAAACAATAATAACATGTACAAAGACTCCAATGTCTGTTATAAGTCACAGTACAAAAGTGAGTTTTCAACCTGACATTTCAAACCAGACAGTTTTATAATCTTCTACAGGTAAGGAGCCGATGCAGAGTAAGCGTTGGCCAGCCCCACGTCTTGTACTCATGCAGAAGAATAAAGGCATAAACAGGTATTTATATTTAACCCAGTACAAAACTCAACCGTCAACCAATGATAGTTGGAGGTACATGGTAAATGTTAGCAACTTCTCAGACGAGGTGAAAAATTAATCTGGATAGTCTCCAGGTTCTAGACCACCTGGAGACTAGCAAGTAGTGATGTTATCGCCAGCACATGGGCGTTGCAGAAGTCCATTCTAGAGCCAGTGAGAACATGAATGAGACTTTCAAAATACTTGAGGCTAAAAAATGGCTACGCCGTCCTAAGTAGCTGTGACTGTCAAAACTAACTCTCATAAAACAGTTAATTTGTTCCTTAGAGAACAGATGAGGATCAAAAGATGATGCAAAGTATATTAGGAAACCCATTTTCTTTTGATATATACCTTTTTTTAGACCAAATATGTTTTTATCAAGATGTAGTTTTTTCATGCAATATTTGCATTATTATATGTTTGTATTCCTCAATCTAGATGATGTGATTTTTTTTTCTTTTTTGGAGAGAAAATAATTGATACTTTTTTTAAATTTCTATTTTAGGGTCAGAGTTAAAAGCCCTATCCTCTCTACAGATTTTATACACTTTATCTTCACTCTGTCTCCTATTCTTCCCGGGTCTTTTTCTGTCCGGGCAGATGGATGTTTTAACTAAACGGAACAGTCTATCATCTTACTGCACATGTACAATCAGGGCCCGGCCAGTAAATGAAAGCACAGCTCTCACAAAGCCTCTGTGTCTCATTTCCATCCATCACGTCAGTCGGCTCCTCAGACATGCAGTCCTCAGGCATCATGTCCGCTCTTGTTCTCTTTCACTTCGACATCCACAGCCCAGCTCTCGTATTGTCATTTTCATTCCCCGTTGCGACTTGGTGAGACAGTTATTGTAATGAGAAAGACCAGAGAGATGATGGATGCCTCCCCCCTCATTTTCTTCAAACTTAGAGTCATTGAGATATCGCAGTAGACAACCTTTTAAACCGCTTTTTAACTGCTTTTTGATAAAGATCCAAACAGGAAATAAAAAGAACTATAGACATATAAACAGTAATTAAAGGCAGCTTCAGTGCACATCCATAATTTCTCTCAGAAACTTCTGTTGTTTGAGGTAATATTAAAGCTCAGTCCTTAGAGGATACATGCTGTCTGCTGGAGAAAAATGGGTAAACCTGTATAGGGTATGATGGAGGCCCACATGAAATATCAAAGATGTAGACCGCTCGGCAAGCCCATCGAGCAAAAATATTAATGCACATTTTTTCTACAGGCATGCTGTAAGTGACAGGTCATAGCAAACATACACATGCAAGGAAGGGTAAGTAAGGATTAAGTAGGTGAGACATAGGGAATACAGATTTGATATTTTTTCAACCATCCCAAATTCTACGGACCGTCCAAACAGTTAGTGCTGTTCGAGTGAAAAATATGTGCCCCCTGTGGGTTCCTTGTGTGCAATCTGACTATTAGAAATTAGGAAATCGCACAATCAGAGCGCAGTCTGTGTGGACATCCAACAGGCTTCGTACAGGCACTTGTACCCTGCAAACCCGGACAACCTTAGGGGTTCATGTGACCAAGACTTCAGGTCTGTTCTTCATCCATGCCTCCATTGATGTATGAATGTCTGTAGGTGAGTGTAACTGTGACCAAAAAGTGTTTCTTTCCTTGAAAAGATAGAAAGGCACAGTAGAAAAGAGCAAATACATTTACATCAGAAAAAAATACAAACAAGTAATGGTGTTCCTCAGGGTTCTGTGTTTGAACCTCTTGTGCTATCTACTTTGGATTGTTCAAGTCAAGTAGGGGTGAAACGATTAATCGGAGAATTGATTTTTTTTCCCTACGATTTAACCAGATCGACTTGTCTGAGGCAAGTTGTTAATCAAATCCTGCTGAATCGACCTATACTATTAGAAAATCGTTTGAAAATGTAATAAACCATTAGTATCGGTCTTGGAAAACATAATTTAGATTGAATCATGGTAGGTTTATTCCACTATAATGTAAACACGACCGAGTAACATCACAGCGGACAACACTCATGTGGTGGGGATAGTGTTTTTTTTTTTAAACTTTGTTAACAAAAATAAAAGGATATTTACTAAAAGATCATTTAAATGAATTATTTTGGAAAGCAAACAGCAAATTTACATCTACAGATTATGTATTTCTACTATTTTTCTTTTATTTTTAAGTTTCAACCAAAAAAATGTACATAGCCAATTTTCAGAGCTCTATAATTTTCTTTGTGTTGGATGAAAGACTATGTTTATAAATTGTACTTTTTTCCTTTACAATTGCATCCCAATTCCACATAAGGCGGAATATTTATAGCAAGCAAAAGCTGAGTGGTATTCACAGACTCATGCCTCAAAAAATGTTTCTTTTCTAGAAACTTTGTCCACTTCTTCCTTCAGACCTTAAAAACTTAAATTGACACCAGCATGACCTGCTGCTGAAGAAAGCAGGCTTTGAAGTAAAAGAGGAACAAAAAGGCTGAAGATGGATCCTGAAATACGACAAATCAGAGTTTAAAATGCAGTCTTTGGCTTTCTGACAGGTCGTCTCACCGTCGGCTCGGAAATGTCACACTATGCAAATGCTTCATCGTTTTAAGCGACTGGCCTTACCGCTCCAAACGTTCTGAGAAATCCACCCAGAGAGGCAGAGGAGGAGGATTCCTGTGATGTTTAGGCAAAATTCAAATCCCTGGCTCAGGTTTCTGTTTCAAAGAATCATTATGAAACGTTTATTGCACAGTATAATGGGCATAAAATAACGACACCATCAGCATTTAGATTGTTTCCACGCCCGCCTTACTTTCATTATGCAGTTCTGCTATCTACTGGTAGTGAAATATCCTGGGAAAATGATGATTACAGAGGAAGAGAACAGAGCGGATGTCTGCCAGCTCCCCACATCAAATGATTCTGGAATAAAACATAAGTTTTACCTTTCAAAAGTTTTGTCTCTTGTGGTTATTGTTTGTTTACAAAATTATTCAAAATCCCTTCAGCATGTGTCTAAACCGGATGGTCAGTCATTGATCAGTTTGTGGTTTTGAATGTGGAGTTCCTCAGGGATTAAATCTGAGAGCCCTAATTTTGTTTTTTACAGCTGTTGATAACTCAGGTTCCACAAAAACATTGTATCCACTGGAAATAAAATGATAAAAGACTCTGATGAAATGAGTAAAGTATTGCAGGACTTTCCAGAGTGCTTTAGAAAAAAGTTAGAAATATTTTTAGAGGTTGATGAGGTTAGAACTGCCAAAAAAGGTGGGGATATAAGGCTGTATTGCTGCTTGTTTTCTAAGATCGCTTGCTCGGCCATGTTAGCACACCTGTCCACCCCAGTCTCAGTCAGGTGTGAGAAATATTGAAGCAGAGTCCTTGTTATGACAGATTTTGTCGTATATTGTTCACTGTATTTCAGGATGCAATGGCAGGCAATGCAGGTGCATCTGATTGAGTCTGGGATGCACCTGTTCCAGGTCAGATGGAGAGGATTTGCTGTTGAGACGCCCTAAGGGAGCAGCCAAAGGCCAACAAACATTTTAAGGAGGAAATTTTGATTTACCTGAAGTGAAGGAGATGTAGCACAGCACAAGTTCAAAAAGCAACACTAAAGAGGACATAGAGCTTAACTTTGTACTTGCAGTAAAGATAGTCTATACTTTACTGAAATAATTCACAATTTTCCATCAGTTTTCTCGTCCTTCATTCTTTGCTTCCTGTGTGATATAAACTTTTCAGTAAATCTATAGATGTATGGCAGTCGTGCACATGAATATAGGGAACAAGTGGAAGTCAATCTAAACATTCTAGAATTGATGTTAAAGTTGTTATCCAGCTTTAAATGTAAAAATTCAAGTTTTCTACTTATTCTTTCTCATTCTCTCAGGAAAACTGAAATAAAACTTTTTTCATGTTTATTTCAGACTATAAGCGACACAAGATGAATCTTTATGCAACACTGACATCAAGTGGCCACATGGAGGTACTGCACCATTCACAAACCAAGATTCTGCTCTACGATTTTACTGCACTTCTTTTTTTTTTTTTTACTTTATTTTTTAGATATTTTTATTAACACAGAATACAGCTTTTCCTGTAAGAACAAAAGCAAAGGAAACAAAAAGAAAGAGAAGGAAAGCAAAAGCAGACGTAAGTAGCAGGGAGCAACTAAAACATTGTTTCAAGACCGGACCGAGGGAGCTGAGTATTGTGTCCATTTCTTCCATCGATCTTCGAGGTTTTGTGCCTCTAGCCTTAAGTAATATGTTATCTTCTCCATGGAGAAAATTTCCTCCATAATGTCTCTCCATTGCTGCAGTGTTGGCGTTTCACTTCTCAATCAGTTTCTTGTTATTGCCTTTTTACAGGCTAGTATCATCACCTTGAACAGGTATTTGTCTTCTGGTCGAATGACGTCCATCGATAGGCCAAAGAAAAATATCTGTGGGTCCATGACTATCTCACATACTAGGATATCCCGAAAGGTTTTGACCATAATTTTCCAGAAAGGAGAAATATTTCCACATGACCGGAAGATTTTTCTGCACTTCTAAATGTTCGAACAATTCTCTACTTTCATTTCTTTAGGGGTTAGGGTGTGTGTGTTTCTGCAACTTTAGGTTCTGGATACTTGTTTTGTATGGCTTCTGACAATCAATTAATAACTGCTACTGTATGTCCAACATCCATGTCATCCAGTCATCCATCTTCTTAACCCGCTGAATCTCTTTCGGGCTCCAGGGGTTGCTGGAGCCGATCCCAGCTATTGTTGCACAAAGTGGGGGTAGATCCTGGACGAGTTGCTTTGCTTCTCATTTTGGAAACGACTCCCAACTTCAGTGCATGAGACATTTTCATATTTAAAGTTGAACTGAAGATTTAAAGTTGAGGCTGCCCTGGTGTCCCTCTAGGTATACAATTGTCTCTTCAGATGTTTTAGCTAGTGTTCTGTCTCTTTCTAAAAATCTTTAGGTCTACATGTTTGAGGCAGAAAAAAACAGTTGTTTTACCACTAAACTAAAACGCAATGTTCGGATTTCAGCTTTGCGGTTACACAACAACCAGACTTGCAAAGAAGTTAGAAATATTTTTCAGAACTAAGTCACAGAACTCGAATACAAAAAGGTCTTTGTGAACAATTGCACAAAACAAGATGGTTAAAGCAACTGACAGAAATATGTTTATGTGACCAGATGTGACAAGGAATGTGTATGTGTGTGTGTGGGTGTGTGGGTGTGTGTTTGGAGGTTTATCCATCTAACCAAACATAAAAAGATCAGTAAACAAGTCTAACGAGTCTGTTTGCATGAATTTTTACTGTTTGTGACTCATCTTAGCGGAGCTGAACATTCCCGGCAAAGACAAACAAAAATTTTAAAAATAAAATTCATCAGAACCTCAAATGAGTTTATCACAACAAAAATAAAAATATATATAAATAAAATGCTTCCCTTGCAATACTTTTAAATCTTGGGTTCAAAAACTATAACAGAAAAGCAAAAAGAAATCTGAGTAATAGCTGAGATAACACTGTTTTTTTAAGTTTGTACATCCTTATTTGATAAATGATCATCTCTCCTGATAAGATATAGATTCTTTCCTAAAAAAATTTTTGCATAGTTAATCAGTTTGTGTTATTAAAGCGAAGGTTCCGATTGCAAATGTTGCTGTATAATATCAGGTAAGTGACGGTCTGGAACGCCTGAACCCCTTCAGATGGCAGAGTGAGACGCAGTGGAAGGAAAGTTCACGTCATTCGTGGACTTTAGAGGACACTGCTGCTTCCAAAGCTTATTTAAGCTGTCAAATCTGCTATTGTGCTTTTGCTAGAAGAACCTGCCCTTTTTCCGACCCATGCTCCAAACATGACAGGCATGTCCCCAGTCTGGTCTGACCACTTGCTGGAAGAGGTTCCTCCACCTCCAAACGCTGCAGAGCTCAGTCACAAAGACTCCATCTCATATGTCAGCGCAACTACTCCAACAAGCAGACAAAAGAATGCTTTTAGCCTTATCTTAACGTCACACCAAAATCTATTTTCCTACTAGTGCTTCCTTGTTTGGATTTTTTTGAAAAAGGGACTTGCACACAAGGAAATCAGAAAACGCAGATCAATCCAGTCGTGTGCAGGAACATCGGAGCTCTCAACATGTACGCACCACCGCCACCACAGCCTCAAGGTAAGCTTGATGAAATGACAAAAATATATGCAAAAACACAAAAATGTTTGTGTAGAAAACATTGTATAACTTGATTGGATGGATTCAGCAGCTTTCTGTTGTTTGAATATGTTTTTTTTATATTCTTTTTATTCTTTTTTTTTGCGTAGGATTTGCTCTTTCTAGAGTAATATCTAAATAATAGATGCATTTAGTTTATTGGTATTAATCCACAAACTATAGCTATGAATATCAAATGAATGGAATCTAATATTTGAGAAGCTCTGAAAAACAACATATAAATCAGATGAATTAGCTTAATTAAATTGTCTTTCTTTCAGTTTAGTTAAGGTGCTTTATCTGATTCTGCCCTGTTGACTTTATTTTGCTTGTTGCCTTAGGAGCAATAGTTCTTCATGCGATGATGCCTCAATGAAGGAATTTAATAATTGGCCGTCGCCCAGTGTCAGTTGGGAAAAGCTCCCCTTAACTCTGATCTGGACATAGCAGGAGTTGATGACAGATGGGTTTATTTTTGTGCATGGATGATTTCTTCCTAAATAAAAAATAAAAATAATAAAACTGACATCTGTTTGCCTCACTGCTTCGGGATTTCAGATTTATCAGACATGAAAATGAGCAAACACAATAACTCATTGTTTCAGCTTTTACTTTGACTTTTTTGTAATAAACTTTTATGATTACCTCAATAGAGGCCAGTGCCTTTTATTGAATAGCTGGTCTAATATGACCATGCTACCATATTTTAAAGCCCAACGGCTAAACTCAGACAGAAAATCCCCTCAAGGTACGTAAACTGCCAGGTAACCTTCTACTTAGAAACCTCTAAGGTCCCACAACTCTTTAGTTTAAAGCTTTTTACTACTTTCCTCAAAGGGCTTGTCTCTCCAAGGATAGCTGGAACCAAAATAATAAAAACAAAATCAGGGTCTGTAACCTGAGGGTCCAGAGTCACAAATCAAATCAAACTTTATTTGTATAGCGCTTTTACAACGCAAGCTACTCAAAGTGCTTTACATAAAAACATAATCAGATTTAAAGACAAAAGGACAAGACAAGCAAATATTTTTTAACCCCCCCCCCCCCCCCCTTCACACACACGCACCTATACACACACACCATGATAAAAAGAATGATGAAATGATGCAATGGAAGAATGGCTCCTTAACCCCTCAACTGTGCCTGAAAACATAAAATGATAGTAATTTTATATATATACATATTTATATATATATATATATATATATATATATTTGAATTTGTGATTAAGATGCTTCTATAGCAATGAAATAAACTGTAAAGTTTTATACACCACTGCCGACATTACACTAAATCAAGTGGCTATGAATTAACAACCAGTGAATTCACAGGTTTTAAATCTTGACTAAAACTTTAGTTAAAGTCTAGAAAAAGTTGAAATCACATATTCAGGTTACCAGCAGTAAAAAGAGGATGAAGACACACCAAGGTAAACTTAAGGGTGAATAACAGGAGAAATGACATTTTTGACTGGCGTTGCATAAGATTTCAATGAAAAACATTTGCTGCCGTAGGATGATCCTGTCCTGCACATTTTTATATTATATATTTTTTTAATATAACCTTTTTTCAAAAGTACATGATTTTTTAGTTAGTAAAAAAAGTAAATTTTCTTTTTATATTTCTGTTTTTATCATGACAAAAACAAACAAACAATTGAATTAATATGAACTATAAAAGTAACACAAATACAAAGCAAAGTCAATTTTTTAAAGGGTAAGTACGACTTTCAGCTTCATCTGGGTTCTGGACATGGAGAAATGGCTCGTTTTGTTTTAATGGTTGCTGATTAACCCTAACCCTAAACATTGATTTAAATATTTACAATGAATACATTTTGTATGTTGCTTCAGATTCTTTGTAGTGTTTATCAAGTTAGAAATACAGGAGAAATATAAAACGTGTCAGTTTTTCTTACTTTTGTATAGTAATTGTTAAATCATTCTATTATCATTACTTTTCATTCATATTAATTTTATTATTACCTTTTTTTTAAAGAGATCTAAAAACTGCAAATGGTGATTTTTTTTCCCCACACATTCCGTGACTTTCCTCGCTTTTGTTTAAGACTTTTTCAGCTGACAAAGTATTGAGTCACTATGTTCCATAGTTATCTTACGGTTGCCATACTTTGCTAAAGGTAAAAATAGAACAAAACCTGCAAAGCCCAGAAAGAGCTTTGTCATGCTTACCGCTCAAGGTGACGACACAGGAAAAACTAGGTATACATGATAAACACTGCAGGTTGTAATTAGAATTTCTTGAGAATTTCTTTTTTTGTTCTGGTTAGAGCTGAAACCTATTTTCTAGTTGACTTATTTTTATTTCCTTTATTTATTTATTATATTATTTAATATTTAAATTTACTGACTTAGTAAAAAAAGTAATCTAAAAAATGAGTTACAAGCGAGTCTCAAACCCACCAACCTGAGATGCAACAGTTAACTTTAAACCATCACACTTTGGCATTCATATTGAAGTTGCTGCAGCACATTTGCTTTGTCTTGAAGTAATAATAGTGTCACCACAGTTTTAATTTCAAGACAAAAAAACATTTTGTGCATTTTCCACTTTTCTTTTTGTATTTTACCACAACTCAGTTCAAATAAAACTAGAGATAGACTTGCAAAAGAACGACTTGTCTTAGATTAAATTCCACTCTATTGCAGGTGGAATATTGAAAGGACTTTCTGAATGGACTTCTTTCTCTTCATCTGAATTTAAAAATAAGACACCGATCTAAAGAGTGTCAGAGTTATAGTGTCTTAAAAACATTGTTCTTTTATTTCTAAAAAAAAAACAGAAAAAAAATTGACATTTCAGATATTTTTCAGTTACTTGGGATATTGAACGTTATGTTGACAATAGTCTGTGCACAATCGTTATATTCACAGATTTTGGGGGATTTTCCACCAAATACATATGAATCTAACACAAATTTACATTTGCAACCCTTCCCTGCAGGTTATCTGAAGGAACTTTGACCAGAACAAACAAGCTCAGTGTAAGCTTAATTCATGCCTACTGTCAGCTATGTTTCTTTATTTACCCCTGTCAGAAAAACTTTTCTAGATCCAGTTGAATACTGATAAACATTTTTATTTCCATTTATTTTTATTAACAGTAGAATTTGTTCAAATACGTTTTGTCAAGACAAGAAATAAGATCAAACCCACTATATTAGTGTCTGAAGCGTTTGGGAATGTGTTTTTTTATGGTAAATGGAATGCTAAAGATGTAAACCACAACAAAGACAGCCGTTCCAACAGAAAAATGTACAAATACATTTTGTTCTCTTCTGTTTTTTTTAAGAAACTATAACAAAAATGGGTTATTTATTTCTTACGAACAAACTTTTTGTTTCTGAATAGGTGTCACTTTAGGTTTTTCTTTGATCTTAAGTTGTTCTCACCTGGACTGAGTCTGTTCCTCTGACAGTGCCACACTGCATGGTGAACAGTCTACTTTTGTCCGGCAGGGATCATGGATGCCACAATTCAGGACGAGAGGAGGATTGTTCTGGTTGGAAAGACAGGAGTGGGAAAGAGTGCCTCTGGGAACACTATCCTGGGGAGGGAAGCTTTTGAGTCGGAGCTGTCTCCGTCCTCACTCACGGCCGACTGTAATAAAGCCAGAGGATTCATTGCTGGTCGGAAAGTGGCCATCGTAGACACTCCAGGACTGTTTGACACTAATTTCACCCAGGAGGAAGTGCTGAAAAAGATCAAGATGTGCATCTCTCTGTCTGCTCCTGGACCCCACGTCTTCCTGGTGGTTCTGCAGCTTGGCAGGTTTACCAAGGAGGAGCAGGAAACTGTTCAGATGATCCAGACCACTTTTGGTAAAGATGCAGATAAATATACCATGGTGCTGTTCACACATGGCGATCAGCTGAAGAGCCAAACCATTGAGGAATTTGTTTCATACAGCCCTGAGCTGGTTGCCATCGTACAGCGTTGCTTCAACAGGTACCACGTGTTCAACAATGAGATCAAAGATCCCGTTCAAATCAGTCAACTTCTAGACAAAATTGACATGATAACCAGGCAAAATGGGGGAGGTTTCTACACCAATGAGATGTTCCAGAAGGCAGAGGAAGAAATTCAGTTGCAGAAGAAGCAACATTCTGAGGAAACGAAAATAGAAAGACAGAGGGAGCTGGACCGAATCCGTACCAGATACTCCGGAACCACGCGCACCAGGTTAGAGTCTGAGGTGTACGGCAAATACGAGTGCGAGGCCCGACAACGAGCCGAGAGGTCCAACCGCTTCCTCGCCAAAGAATCAATTGCTGTATCTACTAACTCTGGGGCAGCCATTGGATGTGTGATGGGGATTGTTGGAGGTCCAGTTGGTATGGCATTGGGAGCTGCTGCTGGCGCTGCTGCTGGCGCTGCTATAGGAGCTTTGGTTGTGCGATATCCAGATCGTTGTCGTATACAGTAGGGACAACATGCCTCAGATCGGTGAAGGATAAAGTTTGCCGTTTTTACAACTCTACTGATTGCATGCACCTTTTTATTTTACTGATAGATTATTTTATTTGATTTGATGTTTGTAATGCTTCTTTAGGATTTTCAAAATAACTTTTCACTATTTTTTTGCCCCGACCCACATTGTAACCCATCTGTAATCCTGCATTCACACCGGCCGCTCATGATGCGTCTAAGAACACGTTATATGCGGTTTCATGAACGCGCATTGAAGTTGTGGTGTTCACACTGGACATGCAGTAAGCGACAGAGAGGGGGATTCTTCTTGTTTTGTTTTTTTTACTGTTTACTAGCGCTTGTCCACCCGAGTCCCTGATTGGTCACAGTGGCGCGTTCCAGCGATTAAGGGTGAAGAAGTTCAACCAAACTTTCAGCACGCGATCAATCAACGCCTGATTTGTTTGCAGAGCTTGTGACCAGACTTAAAAACGTACGTAGCAATGCACAATCATGAACGTTCCGGATGTGGAAGCCTGAAATTCTGAAAGCCTACTTTTAATTGGAATTGACCACTTAAAGGCGAGTCAACACAGCCAGTGTGAATGCAGACTGAGGCACAAAAGGTTCTCCTTGGGTTTTCTTTCTTTGTATAAAAATCTTCTGTATCTTTGATTGCAAATATGGAAAAGAAACCTACATACTACAATAATCAATGTGTTTTGGTTGACTTTTGACTCAAATATGGATATGGTCAACAATGATTTAATTGTGAGGGTTTGTTTTTTATTTCTCTGAAGTTCCCTCGTCTTCTGTAAAATAACTCCTAATAAAGCTAATGCATAAAATGGCCGATTTCCATTTCTTTGTAATCGTATGTTGAGTTCTGCTGTGAAGTTTCTTGTCAAAGATCCCACAAATGTTGCACTTTTCAAACTGCAGAGTTGGAATTCACTGTTTAAAAAAGAGAAACCAAACAATTCAAAATGATAATAGTGACACCAAGGAAATCCCTGTTTTTTGTAATTCCAGGGCCTAAGAAGGAGAGCAATGCTCTACGAATCGTTTTGGTGGGGAAGACTGGAGCTGGGAAGAGCGCCACAGGAAACACCATCCTGGGAAGAAAAGCGTTTCACTCCCACTTGTCCCCGCGTTCCCTGACAATCGACAGCAACAAAGCTTACGGACAGATCCAAGGCTCCAATGTCTTGGTGGTGGATACTCCAGGGCTTTTCGACACAATTTTGGACGAGGATGTTCTCATGAAGAAGATCGAGAAGTGCATGGCTCTGGCAGATCCTGGTCCTCACATCTTCCTGTTTGTTTTAAGGCTTGGAAGGTTTACCCAAGAAGAACAGGACACCGTCAAGATGTTTTTGGAAAGATTTGGGGAAAGGGTCTCCAGATACTCGATAATGCTGTTCACACATGGCGACAAACTGAAGAGGCAAACCATTGAAGAGTTTATCTCAAAAAGTGAGGGACTCACCGAGATTCTGTACTCCTTCTCAGGTAGATACCACGTATTCAACAACGAAGCAGACGACGCAGAACAAGCAAAACAACTGATGGATAAGATGATGACGGTGGTTAACGAAAACAAGGGAAGGTATTACACCAACAAGATGCTGGAGAGGGCCAAAAAAATCTTAAACAAGAAGAAACAAAAAGCTTTAAAAGAGAGGAAGATGATAGAGAAACAGAGAAGGAATACCATGAAAAATGAGGTGAAGACAGAGATGTTACTGAACGGCCAGAGAGTAAAAAAGAACAAATGCGTGGTGCAATAGGAATCCGAAATGCTCGCATTTCTGAGAAAAAAAAACAATTTCATGAGGATGAGGTGACCATCACACCTGTAACGCAGGAGGAATTTGTGCTTTCATTAACTTTAAGGACAAACCAAAGGACCTTTGTGCTCTTGAAAAATGTATGGCCCCGAGGGACATGTCACACCACTACCCGAGGAGAGAAAAAAGTAGCATAACTGTCCTGTTCTAGAAAGGTTTCTCCAGCTTGTACCTAATTGTTGTGTTGCTCATTTAGGGCAGGGGTGCCCACACTTTTTCAAAATGAAAGCTACTTTTGAAAAGCCAGTTCCAAAAGATCAACATATAGCCCTATAATTATATAATATAATATCTTATAAAATCCCAATTTGAAGTTTTCATATTTAGATACATAAATACACAGACTTCACATGAACAGCTGATTTTAAGGTGAATCAAACAATCATTTTGGATTAAATTGATAAACTTAAATTGATGAACATGTGAGAAAACATGATCAAAAGTTCTTGTCATTTTCCCCTTAGCAGCTCGTTGTATTGGACCCGTGTGTTTGCCGTTGTCACGTCAGCACATCACAAATGTTGCGTGTTCGTTCTGTTCAAGGTTGACCGGCCTTGGGCCAGTTAAGGCCAGTTACATCCACGGTTAGGAGTCTGACATTGAACGCTCACATCTTTCTGAAGCTTAGGAGGAAGAAAACCCCCAAATCTGCTAGTGGAGCATGGTGTAGATGAATATGCATGTGCAGTGACCATTCACTGCATATAGAAACTGGACAAAGCCTTCCCACCCCCTTCGCATTCACAATAAGAATTTATCTGCTCACTCCAAGAAGCCAAAATCCCTTAGGGTTTAATTGAGAGATAAACAGCTATTACTATGTCATTCTTTTTGTCAGAAAAACCATTTTGCTCTGATACCTTTTTCCTTAACATATTCTTGCTAATTTTATTTTTTTTTTTAATGATGCGTTTTCTTTATCCCAAGTTATTGAATTTATAAACTGACCGACCGGATGCTTCAGTAGAAGCTTGTGGTGCCCGCTGGCCCCCACCTCGATTGACAGTTTCTCCTGAGCCTCCTTTAAGTGGTAGGGGTGTGGTCCTTGACCATGCTCATTCCTGACTGGTGATAGCAGTTACCATAGAAATGCTGACTCAAACCAATCACTGTCATCTGGCGAGGTCCATATCGTGAAGAAATGGCAACTGAATTGACTTTATAGTGCCGTTTTTTTGATGGCCTGTGATATACCCACACTTCCTGCGCAGACCACCAGTTGATTGAATCAACGTATTGGGCACCCCTGATTTAGAGGTTGTTTTCTTACGGAGTCAATCACTATTTTACTTTACACTTTCTCCAAAGTGTAAGTTGTTGTTGCAACTAGATTTTGAAATAACCCTTCAGTGATCTCAGTGGGCATTAGTGACACCTCCAGCATGAAGGTTGGAGAAATAAAGACTCTTCAACACCTTCAGTCAAGATTGTGACTATTTCATAAGGACTTTTATGATTTTTGTCTTTTACTTTAGATTTTATTACTCAAAAAAAAATTTAAAACCTTGATGCTTTTTTTTTCTTTTCCTTTTTCTATGTGAAGAAGCAAAAAAAGACAATCACAAATGACAATGAGATAACAAATACGTGTTTAGAGCAAAGGGACATTTGACCCTGTTGTTTGTATCTCATATCTGAATGTCTGCTGACCTGACACTAAACTGCTGACACCATCATCAAGGATTCTGACAAACAGCAGGAGGGTCGGGATCAGAGATCCCAGAAGCTGCTGACCTGCACTGGCCTTGGATTGAGGTGACACTGTCAGCAGACTGGAGTTCAACAGTTAACACATTATGAAGGGGGGACTTCTGTCAGTTACTTGAAAAACCAAATTAATTGGAAGCTATAAAAAAATTGAATTACACTCAAACTAGTTTAGCTATGCTTGGAATCCTTCCCAGTTTCTCCCTCAGGCTTGGGCTGAAGCCACATTCATGCTGACTCGTTAGGTCCTGTGGTGATTTTTAGTTCTCTGGCAAAACTGTCTTCATTTGGTGAGTGTGAAGGCTCAACAGAACCCTGGAGAACCACAAGCCAGAACTCTGATCTGCTTGAAAACTAGGGTTTTTCTTTACTTGAAAATGAACTCTGGTGCAATTCTTAAAAAAGAAGGGGACAAAAAGGAGGAAATGGCATCAGCACTGTGCATTACAATCATGGGTAAGAAAAAACAGTCCATTGCTTAACTGAAGTCTGCAAAGAGGTACATTACTAGTTAATAGAGGGCAAACATGATAAGCTGGTTTTTCTTTCTTCTGCTTTTTTACCATCAAGTTCAGAGTTTGTTGCTGGCAATGCCACACCCATACCAGCTGCTGGTGGAACAACATTTTTTCCTGGTCCTGTGTTCCTTCTTCGTCTTTGGTTCAGTCAGTCCTTCAAGTGTGTTTGAAGGAAAGCTAAATATTGGTGTAACAATGCACAATCAGTCCAGTGGAGCCAAGTCTGCAGGATAGTCTGGAAGCTAATGGCAAAAGACGTTCCTGCAGGTACTGACAGGAGAACGCCCATCCTTATATTTTAGTTTACCTTTGAAATTAAATCTGTAAACACTATTTTCCTTCATCTTCAACATATTTCACTTAAGAAAAAGTAAAAAGGTCTAGCTGCTGTTACCTTTGATTTGGTGCATTAGGTTGCATCTTGTTGAGAAAAACATCAGGAGATCATCTGTTAAAGTCAGCTGCCTTCATCATCATGCAGTAACGCCAACAGCTCTTTAGGGGTGCCACATAGCACCTTTTAGAATTTGTTTTTGAAAATTGCCTGATCCAGAAATGTATTTATGAGATGATTATTATAATTAATGTCTGCATAATTACTTAGACATGCAAAATGATGTAACCATTCTGCTTTTTTTCTTTTTTGTGATTAAAAAATACAAAAAAAGCTCAAACATAAATCACACTGTCATTTTCTTTTGTGGGCTAAAATATGTTTTTTTTAACCAATTGTTTTTTCCTCACAACATGAATCTACATTTGTCTTTTTGACACACACAGCATTGTAGCATTTCTCTTATGATGGCGGACATATAAGCTAGCCTACAAAAGAATTTCATATACAAATCGCATTTATGAGAATTCATTTATTTAAATCATGGTTTAGCAGATTAAAAAATATAATTTGAAACAGCTCTCAGTTGTGATGCAGCAACTGATATGGGCGGCCAAAGTCTCCCTTCTCCATTGTGATGTATTTACTTGATAGATAAAAGAACCTATTCCTCCTCTGAGCTGCCATGTGGCTTCAGACTGTAGCTCCGATATTGCTCGCCTTTTTTGTTGCACCACTAATGTTAGGTTGGGGCTGTGAAGAGCTGTAAGTTAGTGCGAGAGAGACTAAACAAAGGGATGATGGGATATCAGCGGAGGCTTACTTCTGCGCCAACTGTCCTGTCCAATAATCAGAGGCCATTTCTGATGAACTCAGCAGAAAGTTTACCCTAGAAAACGACAGATATTTTGATTATAGCTAAAACGGCATAGTTGTAATTAAAAGACTACTGGGGTTGAAAAAATGGAGTGGGACTTTAAATGAACTACTTTTCGCTAAGGGACACATTCATATCACACAGTGTATTTGTCACGAGGTGGCACTAAAATGTCACAAATGAAGTTACTTATGATCCTCATAAAACAAAGTATGTGGTATTAAAAGTTGTGCTCTTTGTACCTGTAAAAAATACAGATATGACTGTTTTCTTCCTCCTTTACTACCTTTTACGTGCTGCTGGTGCGGCGTTGTCATGTGACTCGGGGGCGGTCACGTGACGCGAAAGGGGTCACGTGGTGGAGCGCGGATAAATACCTGTTGAGCGGACGTCCCGCAGCTCCTAGTCCGGCTGTCAGGATGTGCTGGCGGCTGTCGGCGGTGTTTGTGGCCGCCCTCCTCGCCTCGCCGCGGTCCTCCTCCGCGGACACGTACGTGCTGAGCGACGACGGGGGGCTGGGGAGGGACTTCGACGGGATCGGGGGTCTGAGCGGCGGAGGGGTGAGTAACGTTCGGCTCCGACTTCCTGTTCGGTGCACGCGCGGTCCGTTGGCGCTTCTCACCGTGCTGCGCCCCCTTTCGATGCCTGCAGGCCACCTCCCGGTTACTGGTGAACTACCCGGAGCCGCACCGCAGCCAGATCCTCGATTACCTGTTCAAGGTGAGACCCGCCGCTGCTGAGACACGAAAAGGGAAAAAACGGAATTTGAATTATTGTCCCGTTTCTGCAGCCAAACTTTGGGGCATCTCTGCACATACTGAAGGTGGAGATTGGAGGAGACGGACAAACCACCGGTGAGTTTCTGCACTGACCAGGGGCGGAACTACATTGGGGGCGAGGTGGGAGGATGAACCCACAGAGATTAAACTGGATTCTTGGATCTCTTTATTTGTTTTGGTCTTCCACCCTGCAGTTCTTACTTGACACCCCTCCAAATTCTTCCCCCAAGTTCCACAGAAGCTTCAACCTCCCAACAGTTTTGGTGTGACTTTTCTGGGAAAGTCTATATCAAAAGATCAATAAACTTTAAGAATTCCCTAGATATGGATCAGATCAGCTGCATTCCACTATTTCAGTCATTGGCTAACTCATCATTTTTCTTAAGTAGTCACAAGAATTTCTGCTGCAGCTTTCTGTGGCATCAAAATTTTTTTTTTATTCGCTTGAATAAAAAACACTTGAATTGGAAAAGTCATGAAAACCACCCTGGAGGAGGGATCTCCAACATCATGGGTTTAAAAGCTTTGCTCTACTTCCAGATTCTTTTTTAATTTCTTAGTTATTTTTCTTCTTCCTTCTTGGAATTAGTGACCGTATATGAGAACTGGACTGAGTGACCCCTCCCCTCTGCATTTCAAACGGGGTGTACCCCCCTGGTTCAGAGAAGCCAAATCCCATTGAATTCTATAGACAACACCTATTATTACTCAGTCCTTTTGTTTTATTTTACATATTCTTGATAATCTTATTTTTAGTGTTTTTTTTCTGTTGTTCAAGTTATAAACTGGCCAATCAGATAAGTAGGTGATCACATGTCAAACGTTGGACATGATTGACAGATTTTGTGTAGCCCGCCTTGAGGTGGAAGGGGTGGGATGGTTTCCATGAGTGATGTCACACTCGCTCCCTCCAGTTCTTATACACAGTCAATGGTTTAAGTAAATTTGCCCAAGAAGACGAGAAACTGTGTTTTTACCATAAATCTCTAAAACATATCCATCCATTTTTACCCAAAGTAATTTTTTTATTTCATGGATTTGATATTAAATGCAATAAATCTCTTAACCTAATCTTAAGTTTTGAGGATTACTTTTTCAGGATTCAAAGTAACAAAGATTTGAATGTTTATTAATGTTGCCGATGGCGGGCTGAGCAGATGGAACCGAGCCGTCACACATGCACTATGAGGACGATGAGAACTACTTCAGAGGATACGAGTGGTGGCTGATGAAGGAGGCCAAAAAGAGGAACCCTGACATAGTTCTGACCGGTGAGCAGGACTTCAGGCGCTTCCGTCTGCTGCTGATGCACAACCAGAACTGGTCTCACCTCGGTTCTCCGTGCAGCTTTGCCGTGGTCCTTCCCCGGATGGCTGGGCCACGGAAAAGACTGGCCCTACGACTTCCCTGATGTCACAGCAAACTATGTAGTGAAATGGATCCTTGGTGCCAAGAAATACCACGACCTGCACATTCAATATGTCGGGGTAAATACTCTCAGACAACACTATTTCTTCAAAGTGCCGCTCCGATCACCTTTTGATCAATTGTAAAAGTGTTCCCAGTGGTCTTTCAATAACGATTATGCCATTTTTATCCAAAAATAAAAATATCTTGGACACAGTTTCTGCAGAGCGGCAGGAGCTCATTAGTTGTGGACAGGACCCCACCCTCCCTCCCCTCCCTGTTGTGGAGCGGAGCAGGGAGTTTGTGTATTTCCTACATCCCTAATGCGCTCTTATTCAAACTGCATTTATGTGTCTGCTCCTGATTTAGAACAATTAGAATAAAATAACTGCGGAAATGCAATTTTTGGCTTAATTTTTCTTAATACGTATCTTCCATCATGAGAAAAAAAAAGCTTCTAGTTAAAAATACCAAAAACACTTCCTGGTTTGTCATGTGATTTCTGGTTCCCTGTTCTGTCGTTTTGCTGTAGCAGCAGCTCTGTTTTAAGTTGTCAAAAGCTGAGGATGGTTGCAGTTTCTGATATTGATTAGCAGGTTCTTTAGCGAGTTTTGGTCTACATTTATGCATGTTAGATTGTTTCAGAAAACATTAAGACAGCCTAATCCCGACAGCATTTAGCACTTCCTCGTTTTCAGAGGTTTTTCCACTGAGAAACCACATTTATACTGATGACGGGTGAAGTTTTATGTTGCTCCTGCTGGAAAAAAGACGAGGGTCTTTCCCAGCTTCTAACCCCCCAGTGTCAATCCGGCTTCCAACACATTGGTTAAAGACCCACTCCAATCAAAATCATGTTTTTGGTGTTTTTAGCATGTTTTTGTGGCATTATTGTGTTTTCTGAGTATTTCTTTATTCAAATCAGGAGAAATGCATCCGTAGACGACTAGTTCCGCCTACGTCTTGGTTTTTTATACTCGTCTGGCTCCAAACTGTACGGCTCCAATACTGACCGCCATTTTTGTTGCATCGCTAATGTTGGGTTGGGGTTGGGAGGGGCTGTAAGCTAGCGGGAACGCGCGTAAACGGAGAGTTCTTGGTTATGGGTGATGGGAAGGGGAGCTGCTTCACAACAACCATATTGCCCAAAACTCAGAAGTGAATTTTAAGTGAACTCCTGCAGAAAGTTTGAACTAGAAAACAATACCGGTTTTCTGATTTTTGGCTAAAAACAGTTTAATCATAATTTATAAAAAAGACCACTTGGAAAGCTTTGAAAGTAGCTTAAAAGATGTTAGAACTGTCTTTATGGTCCTTGAAGTGTAACCCTTTTGTTTACAGCTTGATGATTGATAGTTCTTAACCCACGGGTTCTTCAAACATGTTAGATGTTCACAAAGACCCAAACTAAAAAAACAGCAGTGACAGCTTTCTCTGAGATTCAGAGAATAAAACAAAATCCTCCACATTTTTTTCCACCTTTAGATCTGGAACGAGAGGAATTTTGACGTCAAGTACATCAAGGTAAGGCCGCGCTTCGTCTGCGTCCTCCCTGATGTGACGGTGAGGAGCTCAGTCTGAGCTGAAGGGAAGAACAGCCACTCGCATTGAGCTGAGCCTCACCCACACGTTGCCCACCGTTCTCCCTGGGTTTGTTTGTTGCCAAGGTGCTGCGGAACATGCTGGACAGAGTGGGTCTGAAAGGCGTCGGCATCATCGCTGCAGACGGCGATTGGAGCATCGCAAAATCTATGATCTCAGACCCGTATCTTTATAACTCTGTCGACGTGATCGGGTAAGTACGGGAACGTTCTGGAACCGCCACCAGCGACTCCCTGAGCGCCCGCGTTTCCCTCGCCTGCCGTCTTTCTGCTTGAAAGGCCTCAGCTGAATGTTTGTGGCTGTTTTTCTGTGTGGAAGGCGACGCACCAGAGGGTGTGTGCGTCTCTTCCACGAAAGCAGTGCTTCTCAAACTGAAGCCTGAATTAGAAGAGTTAAGTGTCACCAGTTCATCTGCTTTTCCCAGAGAAAAGCTTTTTCTGAACTGTTTCAGGTCAAATGGAGATTGAGCTGCTAGAAAGGGAGAAGGCAGGACAGGTTTGAGGAGCACTGCACTCAGCCGAGCACGCTCACCGGAGGTGTGGGGTTTATGGTGTGTTGCTGCCATCATGCAAAGCAGGCTTTTGAGTCGGTTAAACTGCTGTTTTCAGCTCACTGGGCACCCTGTGGTTGTCAGGTTTACTAAACAGACGACATCAGTTCAATCTAAAAGATCGAAATGTACATAAAATGCAGAGAAGTTGCTTTAATAGTGACATCTGTTAAACCTCATGATGTTTAAATGATTTGCTGCTAATTTTCAACATTTCAACATCCACAGTTTGTCTTTTTTTTCCACAAAAACAACGTATTTGAGCTTCATTTCATTACTGGTTTCCAAAAATCTTTGTTAGTTTTCAGCTAACCCTTCGAAATCTAGAGAGTGACAGTTTACAACATGTAGTAGATGCGTTTTTACCACCTTTTGGTGCTTTTTTTTTATACTCAACGAACGTTTGACACAAGTTGGTTTGGAATTGAACTTCTGGCTGCATCAAATCTAAAACTTAAACAAAAATAAAACTGGGCTCCAGAAAAGAACCCTGAGGAACCCCACTGACTGTATAGGAAAACTGGACTGAGTGTGTGTGACGTCATCCATAAAAAATGATTTATTTTAATGAAATGAAGTCAATTCAGTCGCCGTTTTTTACAATAGGGACGTCGTCATGTTGGAGCCAGATGATGTCGGTAAGCCGTGATTGGTCTGAATCGGTCTGAGTCAACAACTCTCGCCAATCAGGAGTGAGCTTGTTGGAAGTCTATTTTCTAGTTAGAAGCGGCCCAAAATAAATCAAACACTTTGATGTGAGACAACCTGCTTTTGTTGAATGGCCAGTTTATAACTTAAACTTTCACTACAAAAAAATAAATAAATGAAGAACAGTTTATTCTGAGTGAGTAATAGCTGTTTACTTCTTGCCTTTTTGGAGCCAGCGAGTACTTCCTGTTTAGTTTCCCAGGGGGGAGGGGTCACTCAGTCCAGCTCACATTTACAGTCAATGGGAATCCTACAAGAGAAGAACGTCAGCAGAAAAGGTTGCTAAGCCGTGGTGAAGGTTTGACAGAGAAGTCCTTAACACTTCTTTTGTGGTAGTAGTACGTGACTTAAAACTGTCACAAACAATATTTGGGGGGAAGAGAAAACTAGAACTGAAAGTCTGACTGTCTACAAGTGATTTGGTATCAGTTTTTAAACATTGGAGCAGGAAGGCAAAGGCAGATCAGGCAAAATGTAAATAATCTCCAAATTTCAGCTGCTGCCTCAGAGAACTTCTCCACCACAGTGCCTGAAACGTGACTGAAGTTAGTTTTTATGACCGTGTCTGCTGAGCAGCCTTGGAGTTTTGCCTGATAGCAGCAAAGCCCGTGGATTTTCCAGGCTGTGAACGCCTGTTTCCTCTGCTCTCTACCCCCTGTATGGCTGACGGGCTGGTTCTAGCTGCTGCGGTACACTTTGGATAAGAGCGGTCTGGAGGAGGTCAGGATCATAGCCAGCGACAACCTGTGGGAGCCCATAGCTCAATCGCTGCTGCTTGACCCTGAGCTCAGTGGAGCTGTAGACGTGATAGGGTAGGAGCCTCTTGTGTGTGTGTGTGTGTGTGTGTGTGTGTGTCTTCTGCTGCACGGCGCTGTGTGATTTATTGTTGATGTTGGGTAACAGCTGATAAAAGCGGAGCCTGGATGTCCTGCCCTGTGCATTCTTCTGAAGAACAGTCCAAACTTCATATTTACCATCAGGAATTCTGGATGTTATCTCAGGAATGGAGTGGAGCAAATTTCCCCCGATTGGATTCAAGCTTTTGCTTGGTTGTGGGTGCACGGCAAAAATGTGTGCTGCTCACCCAAAGCCCGTGTTTTCTGACCTTCAGGGCTCACTATCCGGGTACAGTAACGGTCCCACAGGCCCTGAAGACGCTGAAGAAGCTGTGGGCATCAGAGGACTACAGCACCTACAACGATGCGATGGGCGCCGGCTGCTGGGCTCGCATCCTCAACCAGAACTACGTCAACGGACAAATGACGTCGTAAGGAAAAATATAAGAAACCCCTGATGCATTAAAAAGCAAGAATTCTGCTCTTTTTAATCTTATTGTACTACTAAATAATTTATCATGGTTCACTCCGACTTTTTTCTTATTTGATTTGTTTAATATCTCCCGAAAAACAGAAAAATCTGGTTGTTTTAATGCAAATGCTAAAACTCAAATAATAAATGAAAGCATACTGCATTCAATTGAAAAAATTTTTTTTAAAGGTGTTGTTCAATCTTTTATATTTTAAAAATATCTTCAAAAATAACAACAAATTGTAAAGATTTGTTCATTCATTCATTCATTTGTCAATGAATGAATGAATGTAAAGATTTGGTTTTTGTGAATTAAAAAAAAAAAGATTTCCTGAAAAACAAACTTTTTTTTCAAAGATCAAATTGCAGGGAGTGAGCAGACGAGGGAACGTCTACAAAGTGCAGTTCTCCGAGAGTCGTGGTTTACTGTTACAGTAAAAAAGGTCCAGGTATTTTGATGGTTTTGTGTCTGAGATTTAGTTTTGATTCATTTGTCTGTGCTGCTTCACTTGCAGGCGGCAAAGTCTATCAAAATAATAACTACCGTAATTTCCGGACTATAGAGCGCACCTGATTATAGGCCGCACAGTGTCGCTGCTTCATCACAGCGGTGATCAAAAATCCCACACCGTCACAGCTCTATTCCAAACAGTGCCTGTGAAGCGGCAGTAACACAGCAGCAACATAGTAGTGACAGCACTAACAGGGCTGGTTAAAGAAACATACCAGTAAAAGTCACTGAAAACAGCAGTAACTTATTGGCGCGCCTCCTGTGCTCTGAAACCATGGAAGTCTTCCTCCTCAGTGTGGGATTGGAATAGCGTCAGATATTGTTCACCACACTTTCTCAGTCTCTCCTTCGTTGTCGCTGTCTGTATCACTCTGAGGTAAATTCACTCCTGAGTTTGCGCTGTCCTCTCCGTCATGCAGCAGAGCGGCTTTTCCAAACCCGTTGGTCATGGTGGATTTTTTCACACTGCTTATAATGATTGCTTTTCACTTGAAAGCTGCGTCATATGCATTTCTTCTTGCATTTTCCATGATGAGGGTCTGTTCATGCTATTCATTTACAAAGCAGGAATTTATATTAAACTTGCGTCTTCCTCGACACATATATCGTATTCCCCCTGTCTCACTCTACCCCTTTCTGCTCGAGCGCCCCCTAGCGGCCGTTAGAAAAAATGTAATAAAAAGAGGAAAAAAATGCCTAAATTAGCCGCATCATTGAATAAGCCACAGGGCTGAAAGCGTGTGACAAAAGTAGTGGCTTATAATCCGGAAATTACGGTAGTTGTAATTCGTTTTCTGCATCAATACAAACAAAACTGAACCATTCATCCTGGACACGGACACGTTGTGGCTTTTGGTCAGCTTATAATTGTCGATCAGCTTGTTGTTTTCTTTTTTTATTAATGTTTCTACACATTTGCTTCTGCAGGGAGAATAATTGTATTTCCTTGATAAAAGGAACACAGACAACAGTTTTATCAACTGACTTTTCTCAATATATCACCTGATGGATCAGCAAGGTGTGAAGTCGAAGCCTTTCAGTCCGGTTAACTCTGATTTTGCTGCAGAACCATCTCCTGGAACCTGGTGGCCAGTTACTATGAGGAGCTGCCGTTCGGCAGATGCGGTTTGATGACGGCTCAGGAGCCCTGGAGCGGAAACTATGTGGTCTCTCCTCCCATCTGGATCACAGGTATTCCAGCTTTACCCATCGCTGCAGCGCCAGTTGTGGATCAACCCTTTTCCGCTAACGTGGATCTTTTTTGTATGCTGAAGCCCACACCACCCAGTTCACACAGCCAGGATGGACGTACCTGCGGACTGTGGGACATCTGGCTCAGGGAGGAAGCTACGTCGCCCTGACAGACGGCAAAGGAAACCTGACAGTTGTCATCGAAACCATGGTTGGGGTTTCTGTCATGTTTCAGCTAAAAGTATCTGACACTGCGGTCTTAGGAAACTCCAATTCATGTTAAGCTTTCTGGGTTCTTGTTCAGCTCTCCTTTAAGTAGAAACAAATGATAAAACGCTTAACATTAACTGGCACGAGAACATTAGAAACAATAGATACAAACTCTTTTTTTTAATTATTATTATTTGCGATATGCAAGATCAACACAGGATGAACAATCCCGTGAAATGCTTGAGATTGCAAGAACTGTATGACTCACTAAAGTAATCAAGATACTTATATCATGCAATAATAGTAGTACCTTGCTGATAGAAAATAAAATATTGAAGCTGTAAATAGCCTATTATGCCCCCCCCCAATGGCTCGCCCTAACTGGCTGAGTGGTGTCACATGCCCCTTTACACCCCCCCCCCGTAAATCAAACCTTCTTTTGATTCAAAATATCGATGCTAATTACAATAAACTTGGTAGGATTTTATTTGAAAATGGCCAATAAAAACAAATTATTTTCACCTTAAACACAGTTGGATCAAGACTGTTGCCCCCTGCTGTCCATTTAAAGAAATGCAGCCAGTAAACATGCCTTCTTGTGAGGCTGCTGAGTGATAAAATGCACTAAAAGAGAAAGTTGAACATTGCAGGAGGTGTCAATGAAATAAAGTTAGAGATGCTGCAGCAATAACCGGACAGACAAAAGGTGACTCTGCTGTTTCTTTCTCAGACTCATGATCATTCTGCCTGCATCAGACCTCCTCTGCCTGCGTTTAACCTGACGTCTCAGACTGCAACTTTCAACCTGCGAGGATCCTTTGTAAGTTCAGATGAGCTCCACACGTCTCTGTTGCTGATGAACCCCATCACCTTCATCAACTGCTCTGCTTTCTCCCAAGGCTTCCATAAAGGAGCTCCAGGTGTGGCGATCGCAGTTCAACTTCAAGACACAGAAGCCGTCCTTCTTTGAGAAGCTGACTGCGGTGAAGGTGAGGAGAAACTGAATCCCTGCGAGGAAAAGGAGGCGGGATTACACAGCTTTGTTGTGCCGATGACTGCAGCTGGTAAACGGGTCGTTCACCCTGGATCTGGCTGAAGATGAGGTTTACACACTGACCACCGTCACCACAGGGAGAAAAGGCAGCTACGCTGACCCGCCGCCCTCAGCTCGCTTCCCTAAAGCCTACAAGGACAACTTTGATGTTCGTAAGTTCAAACACGTCCAACGGGCTGCAATTCTTCTGGTTTTCACTGGAGAAATGCCTTTAAAATTAAAAGCACCAATGACTTTACACTTATTAAAATAAAAGTACATGGCGCCGCTCTGGTGGCAGTATGATGTAATGCTTTTGGTCCTGCACCTTTTGCTTTTTTTTCTGTTTTCCTTAAATTAAGAAAAAAAATTCTGTATATAAATGTATTTTCTATTTTTCTGTTTTCTTTTCTCATTAAACTATACTTTTCCTTTTAAGATTTTTTTTGCTAAAAATATTGTATTTACTGAAATATTATTCTTTATATTAAAAAAAGGGGGAAAAAACAGTAGAGTTCTGTTTCTGCAGGTGTCTCACACTTGAAATGTTCTTTCTCCGTTTCTGCAGAAGACCCTCCGTTCTCTGAGGCTCCAAACTTTGCTGACCAGACTGGCGTGTTTGAGTACTTTGTGAACACCACTGACCCCGGACCGCACGTGTTCACCATGCGGCAGGTCGTCACTCAGAGACCCGTCACCTGGACAGCCGATGCCGACCAGACCATCAGCGTCATCGGAGACTATAAGTGGTGAGGCGGTGATCCGGAAAGTTCCGATTTTTTTTTTTTTTTATTTATTTAGATTTTTACGTTTCCAATGTTTGTCTGGATTACAGGCAGAATCTGAGTGTCACATGTGACGTCTTCATGGAGAATGTTAAAAACGGTGGCATATTTGTGGCAGCCAGAGTTAGTAAAGGAGGCCAGGACGTGCGGCGTGCCAAAGGCGTCTTCTTCTGGGTTTTTGTTAATGGCACCTACAAAGTGACCTCAGATATTGGTGGGTGTGGTCACTCCTCACTGCAGCACAGATGTTGAAACGGCTTCATCTTGAATGACCCTCGTTTCTGTGCACGTAGGTGGGCAGGCGGTGCTCGCAGAGGGGAAGTCCGGGACTGAGGCATTTACCTGGTACACATTATCCCTGACTGTGGAGGTGAGTTCAGACATAATATTCTGAGAATATAAACTACTACAGACATTCACAATGTCCCCTCCCCTTCAGGGCCAGAAAGCCACCGGGATGCTGAACGGAAAGGTGCTTTGGACCAATAGCGTGCAGCTGCAGCCGCCGAACGGCTGGGCGGCCATCGGAACCGCCTCCTTTGAGCTGGCCCAGTTTGACAACTTCTCTGTGGTGGCGGAGTGATGAGGTCACATGATGAATACTTGACCTCTCTGAACATTTGTTGGGGAGGGGGTCTTAAAGAAGCAGGATGTCACCACTCTTCTGGCTTACAGGAAATGATTTTTGCACTGTGTTTTTTTAAGGGTTTGCTGCTTTTTTAAGATGAATGTGATGAAAAGGTGATGATAAAATTCAAGTGTTTGTCTACCATCACTTTGCACATCATGCGACCTGACTCATTTGACCTCAATCCTGTGACCTGAACTTCTCAGGAGCTGTTGGTTTTTTACGTTTTTTTTTTTTTTTTTTTTTACTGATCAAAATGTTTGTCTGTATTACTGATTTTGTTTAACAACTCTGATTTTGGGCCAATTTCTTGTTTTATCACATTGACTGTTGTTTTATCCTTTACTGTTTGTAATAAACATTGGTTTTCACCA
The DNA here is from genome assembly GCF_053564925.1 of Oryzias latipes. Taxonomy (NCBI): domain Eukaryota; kingdom Metazoa; phylum Chordata; class Actinopteri; order Beloniformes; family Adrianichthyidae; genus Oryzias; species Oryzias latipes. Next base: position 26,757,153 of record NC_136258.1, read on the forward strand.
TTAAAAAGTGTACATCTTTTCAATTCCATTCGTGATGCACAGAATACAGACTGTGTTGAAGTAATCAGATTACTGATGGAACATTTTTTACCCCCAAGTAAAGAATTTTATCACAAAGAAAACACGATCAAAATCATGATTTTGTAAGAAAAGTTATAAGAAAATATTATTTTCAATGATTTAGATTTTAGTAGTAAAAAAAAATCCAGATTTTGAAGAGTCATAGTTACTCCTGCCATTTACCCGCGCTTCATTGAATTTCTTCACTTGAACATTCAGAGCGCTGACCAGAATCGCATCTTATCAGCACCACGGACAGCACCTGCCACAGGGCCTCGTGATTACGGGTCTGTGTTGGCAAGAGTCTGGCAAACCAAAATGTATCCCGATATGCATCCCACCATATGATGCGCGTCCTGATATTGTACCCGATTACTTATTTTAAATATGACTTAGAAAAACTCTACCTGAAAATTAATACGTCTTCCATTACAATAAATTGTAAAATTCAGTTTATTTAATGATCACGATCACATGACAGGCTCCGGAAAGCCCCCTGCCCCAAAAGGGGGGTTAAGAAAATGGATGCAACTATTGTTGGATTAATCCACCATATTGGATGTGACTTCCATCTGCTGTCACTGAAGTGTTCTTGTGCCCAAAGTTGTGTTCAGAGTAGCCGACATTGCCTCTTTGCGCTGTTGTACATGGACCGTACATCATGAGATTCTCTCTTTGACTTTCCTGAGATCTCTTGAAGATCTTTTAACTCCTTTTCTAAATCAGAGCTTCCATTTAGCTTTCTAGTAAAGATACACCTTAAGGCCAAACAGGAATTCTCTTTTTGGACATTTTGGATGATTTACTTACTAGTTTTATACTTTGAGAATATTTCTTAGTATATATTACCTCTAAAGTGTGAATTTGCAACAGTATATTGTAATTTTGGATGTAAAGATTCGAGTTAATGAGTGGAAAATTGTTTGTTCGGTTCAGATGATCTGAGAAAGTTCCATGTTTTAAGTTCCATTAAAAGGTTAATACACAGTTAAAACATATTAAAATGTATTTACGGTCTTTTATTTTATTTTATTTAACAAAGTAGGCTGCATACTGGCTGGTAGAGCTATAAAGTCTAAGCCCCTCGTCCTGGTTATGGTTTCTTCCTTCTGCATGAACTCAAATATTTTTATTTATTTATTTATTTAGTCAGTTAGTTAGTTAGTTAGTTAGTTAGTTATTTAGTTGGTTAAAGAAACAGTGTTTTTTTAATAATTAAAACTTCAACATTCACAAAACGCTATGCACCGAAACTGAAACATAATAATAAAGTACAAAACACAACATCAAGGACTCAAATAGATCATCAGCCGCAACAACCAATGACATCATTCCAAACTTATTTAACCACAGCAAGGAATAAACGTAGCAGAAACATATGAAAAATAAAGCTCGCTGATAAGAAAATAGAGTCTATTAAAATATATAAAAAGAGAGTACAAAATCAATAATAATAATACTATTCACAATACAAAGTTTTCTTAATAGAGGGGATTAAATAGTTAACTAGCAAAGCTCAAATTGTTCCAGTGTTACTTCCTTTGGGTGTATTATTTTTTTTAAATGTAATCATAAAATTGAAACATCTTTTTCTTAAATACAGTAAAATTTGGAGTTGTGTTTTTTTTATTCGGCACTTATGTATGTAAGATTTAGATTGGAGAAGTAACAAATTAAAACTATTTTCTACTTTTTTATCATCAGAAGTGAAATATGTCAGGATTTTTTTGAAACTTATAATAATGTTAAATAAATGATAAAAATTCGAAAGATTGACTAGATTCTTTTTGATATTATAATTACATTTTAATAGAAAATGAATGCCACCAATTTTATTAAAAAAATTGAAGGGGATAAAGTCCCAAACTGAATTTGAGTGTTGAAGGCATTTTTTAATCCAGTTAATTTTAAATGTATAATTTAAATCAGAAATATTTGTGAATTCATATCCTCCTTTATATGAGGGGGCATAACGTTTTTTTTTTCTGGCGATAGTGACGTGCCGGAACTCAAATATTTGGCCCCCCGCGTGGTTGCTGACTGCGTCACAGAGATCGTCTCCTAGCAACATCACAACTGATACCAAAGATGGCGGAGCCGCCGGTGATGAGAGTTTTCATAAACAACATTAATTCCTTCTCCTCCGGACACATCGCCGAGGTACGGCAGCTCGCTGCTATGAGGTTCCGTTTGTGCCAATACTGTCTATGTTTATATTGAGTGCGCTAACTTTGTTGTTTTGTTTTTTAGTTTCTGTGTGAGCGCGAGGCTGCAGCACGTGACCACACAGACGTTCAGGAAGTTGCAGCCCTCCAGGTGGTCGGAACGGTCTCCGAACGGCCTCACGAGGACGCGCCGCGCGCGCTGGAGGTTTACTTTGTGGGTGAACATCTCTTAAACGTAAAAGCTGCAGTGAGTTTGTTACATTTATTAGAGTGTGTTTAAGATAAATAAAAATAACGATTATTCTTTCAGAGCTTACTTTTTTATTTTGGATAAAACAGCCTATTTATAAAACACTCTACTTAGACTTTATTTCTCTAACTCATTTTTGGACAATTTTTCTAAATATAGAGCTCAAGTAAAAACTTTAGTGATACGAAGAAAATAAAAGTCAACAACATGATTTATTTATTTATTTTTTGAAATATGATTTTTATACATACAGCACAACACGTTTTTGGTCAGTCTAGTTCAGTTAAACGCTTGAGACCGAATTAATTTTTAGCCTGATTTAGTCATTTATTTTTTTGATGAAGAGTTGTCTTTCAATTCCATTTCAATGTTTTGTCCATTTTTACTTAGATGTGTATTGAAGAAACATAAAAAAGGCACCAAAAAGTCTGATATAATGTCCTTGGATGGTTGTGAACTGTGAAATAAATAAACACACACTCCCAAAATGGACAGAAGGAAAAACAGAATAAGCAAACAAAACCATACAAAAAAAAAAAACAAAAAGAAAGATTTGCTGACATGCAAACTCACACATACATGTGTCCAGGAGGCACACTTCTTGTACACACAGAGGGACAAATGAAACAACAGGCACTGCCAGTGAGGGAAGCTGGGGCTTTAGGTGGAGGCAAAAGCCAAACAGAGACACATCTGGACGACAGGCTTCATTTATGTACAAACTCAAGACGGTATGAGACGCCATAACCTGACGATGAGCACGTCAAACAAAACCTTCACCTGCCTGTGAAATGACAGGATAAATGAGGTCATAGGGGAGCACTGATCAACATTTCATCGTCCTCATTACTCTGGATGAGCATGTGCACACACACACACACACAAACACACTCTACAGCCAGCAGCGATGATACAAAAATATTATTCATAAAGACAGAGTTAAACCATGTCACTCTTGTTTCCAGGCTATGTATAACAAACAGCATTGATACATCATAGCCAATCTCACAAATTTTAAATATGGTTTTAATCCTGTTTTCTTGCCACGGCGAAGAAGGCAGGAGAATGAAGCGAAGCATCAAAGCGTGCTTGCTTCTTTCAGACGACACCTGTTGTATTTAGTCTGTTTGTTTGTCAAAATCCAATTCATTCAAGAATATAAACTATCACATAGTTATGTTCACCACCAGAACTGTTTTAGTCATTCTTGAGCAACCAATTGGAGGATAACTTATATCAACTACTTGCATAATATGAAAAAAAAAACTACAAAAAAAAACATTACAACTACTTTCCATAAATATAGACTAATATTCTTTTAAAGAAGTGTTAGTCTTACTTTAACACTGTAATCCTGGCGTCACCAATAGCCTCTCGTCTTTGCAGGAAACATGTCTGTCTTTTGTGTTTTGTAGCGTCCGGACAGAGAGGAGCTGCTGTCCAAACTGATGCAGTGTGATGCTGTGATCTATAATGTCAGCCAGGAGACCGGTCAGGTGGAGGAGGCCGCGTGGGCTGTGACAGGTGACAACGTTACGTGGTTTGGATGAGAAGCTGTTTAGAAGCGAAAGTAAATGTTTTTCCTGCCTTTAGGTAATATCTATTACAATTTTTTAAAAATGCATAATAGACAATAATACTAATATTAGTTTAACTTTTATGTTTTGTTTTCCATTTTTCTTGGGTCATTTGGACTTAAGATATTTATTTATATACAAATAAAGGTTAATGACAGTTTTAAAAGCTTTTTCTGCTATGGAGCCAGTTCTTTGTTTGCATAGATGTTGAGCTTTTTCTTGCTGTGAGGATTTTAATTGGTGTGAATATAAAATTCCACCTCGATCTTCTCTGTGTCTGATTGACAGCTCTCCATGGTTTGATGGGGAGTTTCTCTGGACCAAAGATGTTCATCCTCATCTCTACAGTAATGACCTGGGCTTCAAGCAAGCCAGTGGATCCTGTGAGTTCCCATAGAAGTTCAGTTTTTTTATCATCTGAATGGCTTTTTCATAGATAAAAACCTTTTTTTTAACTCTTGTATTTTTTTTTTTTTTTTACAGGATGATCCAACGCTTCCTTTCACAGATGAGATTTTCTGGAGCAGAAAAGCTCATCCGAACTTTGCGCGGCACATTGACCTGGAGAAGAGGGTGGCTAAAATGGGCAAAACTGTGCGTTCTGGTGGCTTCGTGCATTGACTGAGATCTGTTCACAGCTGACATGTTGGTTTCTTTCAGAATAGGGAGCTGTTCTCCACCTATGTGGTGGCGTCAGGACTGCAGTACGGGATGGGAGAAAACCTATTCCACTACTTCTTTAAGGTACTAAATGAAGAAAATCCTCCTTATTCTTCTCATTTCTTTGCCTCCTAGTGGTTGACCAAAATGCCACCGTTTTAATAAAGGTGTCAAAAGTAGCTCACACCAGGCCTGAAAGTGTCCTGTACTTATCCATGGCTTCATATGTGTTTGTAGAAAGCGTGGCTCGGACAGGAGCCTGAAGTCTCTGTATTTGGAGATGGCGATAACATTGTTCCTACAATTCATATCAGGGATTTGGCCAGGTGAGTAGTTCTGCTTTGCATAGCCATACCAGAACGTGGCATGATGCTCCAGCATGAAGCCTGAGTGCTGAAACCATCAAAGTCCCTTTGTGTTTAGTGTCATTCAACATGTGATCCACCATCGGCCCAGGCCGTATTACCTGCTGGCTGTGGATGGCTCCAATAACAGCATGGAGGAAATCATAAAGGCAAGTTTAAAAAAAAGTTAGGACACTTTCAGAAAACAGTTTCCTGTAATTCTGCAGGTGTCACTGATTTTTTAATGTAATGTCTTTCCTCTCCAGGCAGTGGCCTCCACTCTGGGATCAGGAAAGATCCACAAACGACCCATTGAGGAGGCCCTTCTTGTACAAGACCTGAGTGTATGCACCTGTTAAGCTCATACTTTGTGCTTGTTAATGTAATTGAAAATAAAGTAGGGCACCTTTCGGGTTAGATAGTCTAGCTCACAAAAAAAAGATCCTATACAGGTGTTCAGTAATCAGGTGGCTCATAACTGTGGCTACCAAACTAACAGATCTGTAGGTCTTGGGTCTCTGTAATTCTACCGAACCTCTATGGAGTTGTCTGTCGTTAACAGGCAACAGACATCGATTATCTGCTGGTCAGCCTTCGAATGGAAGCTGTGTTCATCCGCAAGCTGTTTTCCATCAGCTGGCACTGTGAGTCTGGGCTGGTGGAGAATGTGGATCTAGTGGTGGAGGAGTACCGGCAGACTCGGGGACTGCTGGTGAGCACCAGATGATCCTTGTCCGGAGTGTCCAGGTCAAAAGACAGAACCAACTCGATCACAAACTAAACTAACCCAAAATTTAAGATGAAGCTCTTTGTGCTGCAGCCCATCCGGATGTGTGTGCTGGGTCCTCCTGCGGCGGGGAAGAGCACGGTGTCCAAACAAATCTGCCAACACTACAAGCTCCATTACATCACCCTGAGGGACGCCGTGTCGGAGGCCATCGCCCAGCTGGTGAGCCGACACATCAGTTGAGGGTTTTTTATCTTCTTTTTTTCTGTTTGCAAGTACAGTTCTTGTTTTATTTCAGGAGGATTCTGTAAATCTTGATCCAGAAGCAGATGATTCAACGATGAAGGATCTTCTAAGCAGCCTAAAGGACAGCATGAAGCATAACAAAGGTCTAAAAAAACAGGCTTACCCTCTTCTGATTCATTGTTTTTATGTAGGAAATAATTACGATCCAATATCACAGGTAGATCCAGATGTCTCAAGGAAGAGTTTACCTTAAGCTGCTTCAGTGTAACTTAAGGTGTTCCTCAGGGGTAATTCTTGGAGCCCCATCTGTTTATGTCAAAAGCAAATGTGATAGCACTATCTTAAACATCTCCTAAACCTGAATATCTCCCAACAACTGCATACTACTGAGTTATCTCATTTTGGTATTTACAGAGGAGATTTGGGGCTTTGTAGTTAAACAAAATGTGAAGGGTGGGGCTCTGGGAATTGTAGGTTTTGGTAGAATTAAAAAAATTGTTTCAAAGAGGTTCATTGTGTCTATAAAATTATACTGCGTATTTGTTTTTTATCAGACACTGGTTTGTTTTGTAATGTAAAACGTACCGACATGTTTCGGTGGAATGTCTTCCACCTTCATCAGGGTCGTCATCAGGTGGTGGTGTGTGACGTCTTTAAAAAACAGCTGATTGTGACTGAGGCGGAGTCACCTGTCAAACTTTGACAAGTGACTCCGCCCCTTGATGTCCGTTTTTTGCTGGAGGATGTTGCTCCAGGTGTGGGAGAGCAGGAAGGCTCCCTCATCCCTGTTCATGGAAGTATGGGCTCGCTTTCTTATCTCCACCGCCTCCATGATCCATCTGCGGTGTCTGTTGTCTTCAGTGTGGAGGACTTTGGCCTTTTCCCAGTCCATGATGTGGTTTTCCTGCTTGCAGTGGTCCGTTATGGCTGATTTCATATTTTCTTGTACTGCCTGTTGTCGTCTGGCTCTTGTTAGTATTTTATTTGTTTCCTTTTCACATTCTTTTTGATGTTCCATTTTTCTTGTGATGAAGGTGCGTCCTGTTTCTCCGATGTACGTTTTATTGCAGGTGTGACATGGGATTTCATAAATGACTTTGCATTTCTTGTTTTGTTCGATCTTGTCTTTTGGGTGAACAAGTATTTGCCTGAGTTTTTTATATGGTTTGACTGGGGTGCTGATTTGATGTCCATAACAAATATTGATCTGTGTGAGTTGGTTTCCTGTGTATTTTTATTTTTATGCCCCTGTTTTCGGTGTGCGTGATGTTTATGTCCAGGAAGTTGATGGAGTTGTCTTTCTCCTCTTCATGTGTGAATTTGATTTGTCCCGTATCGTCCATGGTGTTCAGGTGGTCTGTGATCTCTTGCGTGTGTCCTGTTTTGATCTTTTCCAGAATGTCATCGACGTAGCGTTTCCACAAGGTTGGACGGCAGTGCTCTGGTGCGGATGTTATTGCTTTCTTTTCCAGGTCCTCCATGAAAAAGCTGCACATTGTGGCTGATAGTGGGTCACCCATGGGAAAGCCTTCCTTTTGTCTGTAAATTGTGTTACGGAATTGGAAATACGTGGATGTAGTGATTAAATGGAGAAGTTTAGTAATGTCGTTAACTGTAAAATTTGTGCGTTTCCTTAGCGATTTGTCTGCTGTTAACTGTTCTTGGACTATTTGTAGTGTGGCTTCTACTGGAGTCCTGGTGAATAATGATACTACGTCTTGTGAAATGAATATTTCGTTTGCTTCCATTTTTTTGTCTTTGAGTTCCCTGCCAGCTGTTTTGCATTTTCACAATGGTAGTCTGTGTTTCCTAGGAGGGGTTTCAAAATATCGGCGATGAATTTGGATAGGTTGCATGTTACTGATCCCATGCTGTCTATTATGGGCCTCAGTGGTGCTCCAGGTTTGTGTATTTTTGGAGTGCCATAGATTCGGGGGATGATGCTGGCTGTTGGTATGACGTGGTTGTAGGTTTGTTTGTCTATTTTCTTTTCCTCCTGTAGCTGTTTCAGTATAGTCTTGAGTTTTTTCTTCTTTGCTTCTGTCGGGTCTTTTTTCAGGACCTCATAGGTGTTCCGGTCATGAAGTATCTCATCCATTTGTTTTTCATATTGTTCTCTGTCCAGGATGACTGTGGTTCTGCCTTTGTCCGCTGGTAATATTGTGATTTCTCTATTGTTTTTCAGATTGTGGATGGCTACCATTTCTTTTTTGGTTATGTTGCTTGGTGGTAGTTTTGCGGTTTTGAGGATGCCTGCCATTTCATTGCGCAATGCTGCTTTTTCTCCTGGGTCCTGTATTCTTTCACATGCTAATTCGGTGGCTACGATGAATTCCTCATGTGGGATCTGCTTGGGGTTATGGCGTAGTTTAAACCTTTTGATAATACGCTGCGTTCAGCTTCGGATAGAGTGTATTTTTATAGATTGCAGATCCATTTGTCATTTATGGTGTTTTTGTGTTCTTGCTTTTTTGCTGCTTTGGCTATTAGTTTTTCAAGTTTTGCTATGTGGCGTGTTTTTGTTTTTTCATACTCACTGTTGTGTACGTTGCGTAGGTGTCCTCTCAGGTTTTGCTCCGTTTCTTTGTTAAGCGAGTGTCGTTGTGTGAAGTCCTGTAGTTCCCGTTCCAGCTGTGTTTCCAAAATGTTAATCTTGTTTGTTGTGCACCGGATTCTTTCTTTGACCAAAGCCCTCCGCACTCTTTTGATCATCCGCTCTGCGTTGTCGGTTCTGATCGGGTTCTTTATGTTGAGACTGGTTGGAATAATCCCTTCATCCCGGCAGTGGAGGTTAATCCGCAGATAATTCTTCTGACGCGCCCGGTTACGTTCCAGTTTTTCCAGCCGTCGGAGTTCTCGCATGCATAATTGTCCGCTTCTTTTGAAGAAGCGGAGAGTGAGGACTTTGGGGTGGGGCTGTCTATTACCCGGGCTGAAGTCACTGAGGTAGTCAACGAGCTCCTCGGTGGCAAGGCCCCGGGGGTGGATGAAGTCCGCCCTGAGCACCTCAAGTCTCTGGATGCTGTGGGAGTTGTCTTGGCTGACACGTCTCTGCAGCGTCGCGTGGCGGTCGGGAACCGTACCACTGGACTGGCAGACAGGGGTGGTGGTTCCCCCTCTTTAAGAAGGGGGACCGGAGGGTGTGTTCCAACCATAGGGGAATTACACTCCTCAGCCTCCCTGGGAAAGTCTATGCCAGGGTACTGGAGAGGAGAGTCCGTCCGATAGTCGAACCTCGGATTCAGGAACAACAGTGCGGTTTCTGTCCTGGTCGTGGAACAGTGGACCAGCTCTACACCCTATCTAGGGTACTGGAGGGATGTGTGGGAGTTCGCTCATCCAGTCCATATGCGTTTTGTGGATTTGGAAAAGGCGTTCGACCGCGTCCCCCGTGGCATCCTGTGGGGGGTGCTCTGGGAGTATGGGGTCCGGGGAGCCTTACTGAGGGCTGTCCGGTCTCTGTATGACCGGAGTAGGAGCTTGGTTCACATAGCCGGCAGTAAGTCAGACCTGTTCCCGGTCCACGTTGGACTCCGGCAGGGCTGCCCTTTATCACCGGTTCTGTTCATAGTTTTTATGGACAGAATTTCTAGGCGCAGCCAGGGGCCGGAAGGGATCTGGTTTGGGGACCACAGGATTTCCTCTCTGCTTTTTGCAGATGATGTTGTCCTGTTGGCTTCATCAAACCGGAGCCTCCAGATGCATTGGGGCGGTTTGCGGCCGAGTGTGAAGCGGCTGGCATGAGGGTCAGCACCGCTAAATCTGAGGCCATGGTCCTTGACCGGAGTAAGGTAGTTTGCCATCTCTCGGTGGGTGGAGTGTCCTTGCCCCAGGTGGAGGAGTTTAAATACCTTGGGGTCTTGTTCACGAGTGAGGGAAGACCGGAGCGTGAGATTGACAGGCGGATCGGAGCGGCGTCCGTAGTTATGCGGTCGCTCTATCGGTCCGTCGTGGTGAAGAGAGAGCTGAGCCGAAAAGCAAAGCTCTCAATTTACCGGTCGATCTTCGTTCCAATACTCACCTATGGTCATGAGCTATGGGTCTTGACCGAATAAACAAGGTCCCGAATACAAGCGGCTGAAATGAGCTTCCTCTGTAGGCTGGCTGGGCGCTCCCTTAGAGATAGGGTGAGAAGCTCGGTCACCCGCGGGGAGCTCGGAGTAGAACCGCTTCTCCTCCACATCGAAAGGAGCCAGCTGAGGTGGCTCGGGCATCTAGTCCGGATGCCCCCTGGACGCCTCCCTGGAGAAGTGTTCCGGGCATGTCCCACTGGGCGGAGGCCCCGGGGAAGACCCAGGACACGCTGGAGAGACTACGTCTCTCGGCTGGCCTGGGAACGCCTCGGGGTCCCCCCAGAGGAGCTGGAGGAAGTGGCTGGGGTGAGAGAAGTCTGGGCATCTCTGCTCAGTCTGCTGCCCCCGCGACCCGGTCCTGGATAAGCGGAGGAAGATGGATGGATGGATGGATGGATGGATGGATGGATGGATGGATGGATAATTGTCCGAAACTTTTTCGTAATGATTCAAAGAGGTTCATTGTGTCTATAAAATTATACTGCGTATTTAATTTGTTTTTTATCAGACACTGGTTTGTTTTGTAATGTAAAACGTACCGACAAAAACACAGTAAAAACCAAATTAAATACGCAATTAAAAAAATTGACTCGACTGTGCACTAGCACAGAGAATAGAAAAAGTCACTCCTCACATAATTGACTTTGATCAAACTGGATTCATCAAAGGCAGACACTCGGATGACAATGTCCGCAGACTCGTTAACATAATAGACTTTGCCACCATCAAAAACCAGGAAATGACTATACTATCACTGGATGCTGAAAAAGCCTTTGATAGAGTAAACTGGAAGTTCCTCATTGCTGCCCTCCATAAGTTTGGGTTTGGAGAATCATTCATCAATTGGATCAAAATATTATATCACAACCCCAATGCATCAGTTAGAACTAATAAACAGACTTCCAACAGGTTTTTTCTCGGAAGAGGAACTAGACAGGGTTGCCCACTGTCCCCCTCTCTTTTTGCAATATTTATCGAGCCTCTAGCTGCAGCAATAAGACAGAATGAGAGTATTAAAGGAATTAAAACCAAACACAGCCATCATAAAATTAGTCTCTATGCAGATGACATATTACTGTTTTTAAGTAATATACATTCTGTAAATGAAACGGCAACAATCATTAATGAATTCTCTTCTATATCAGACTATTCCATTAATTGGAATAAATCTGTTTTATTACCACTGAACAGTAATGCGGAGCAAGGACTCACAATACCAGTTAAATCAGGCAATATAAAATATCTAGGTATTTATTTTTCCCCCAAAATATCAGAACTGGTGCAGCTAAACTACACCCCATTACTGAAAAACATACAGGACGATCTAACACGCTGGACCAACCTGCCTTTGTCCCTTATGGGCAAGGTAGCCCATAAGGGTAAAAATGAAAATCTTACCCAAAGTTAATTATCTCTTCTCAATGATTCCCACACAACCGCCATTAAAATGGTTCAAAACATTAGACTCATCCATATCAAGCTTTCTATGGAACAATAAACCTGCAAGAATTAGTCTAAAAACTTTAAAATCTGCAAAAAGCTGTGGAGGATTAGAATTACCTAACTTCCACAAATTACTTTCTTGCAAATAGATTACAATACATCTTAAAATGGTTAAAAAATAATCCAGAAACTAACTCATGGTTAGACTTGGAACAGGCGTTATGTGGAAAGATCAACCTGTCAGATCTTCCATTTATTAGCCAAATAGTTAAAAAACAGGATTGTTTCAAAAGTATTAATATAAATGCCACTTTACCAGCCTGGTGGGAATTTCTCAAAATATCAAAATCATCAATTCAACCGTGCAAAATGACACCCAGCTGGAACAACCCAGACATCCTCATAAACAAAAAAATTATCCACTTCCCAGCTTGGCAAGCAGGGGGCATAAAACAACTAGAGCACGTAATTATTGATAGAAGATTCATAACTCCCCAGGAACTTCAAGACAAACATGGAATATATAACTTCTTGGAATATCAGCAACTTAAATCAATTATTACTAAAAAGTTTGAATACAGAGACAACGATTTAAAGCTACCAGATGTAGTTGCCACTCTGATCAATTTCTCAATGAATAAAACTCTCTCCAAAATATACAAACTTTTATGTAATTTAGATAACAATATTTCACTTCCGACAACAAAATGGGATGCGGATTTGAGCATCAGCACAGATGAAAGTTTTTGGTCAGAACTCTGTCTAAACACCTTTAAAATGACAAAAAGTCCAAATCTGCAGCTAATCCATTTCAAAACTCTTCACAGAATTTACTACACTGGACAGAGGATGTTCAAGATGGGTCTCAGTAACTCAGACATTTGTCAGCACTGTGACAGTAATCTACCCGACAATTACATGCATGCACTATGGTTCTGCACGCCTGTCCAGGCTCTCTGGCAGCAGGTATGTGCCGATCTATCAGTCTGGCTTAAGGTTTCAATCACAGCTTCACCGTCACTTTGTGTGCTTGGTGACATGAGTGCCATCGATGTAGAAGGAGGATTAGGCTCTATCATTTTCATAACTCTTTGCATTGCTAAAAAAACTATTTTAATAAATTGGAAAAGCAAAAAAAATATAAATATAACTCATCACAGAAATCTGCTGCTTGATCATATCAGCTTGGAAAAAATGTCAGCCCAAAGTTCAAGTAACTTTGAAAGAATTCGGTCTCTCTGGTCTCCCATAGCTAACTCCGTGACTTAGGGGGTGGGGGGGGGCCTGGTCATCGCTGCTCCTTGCCCTTTTGCCGTGGGCCGGGGTGGGGGTCGGGGCCTCCGGTGCCTGGCGGGGGGTGGTGGGGGCTCCGTTGGTCGGGGGGTCGGGTCCGGCGCCTGGGTGGGGCGGGCTGGGGCGCTGCGTGGTCCTCTAGGCTTGGGTGTGGGGGTGCGTGGTGGGGGGGTGGGGTGGTGGTCTGGCTTGGCTTGGGGGGGTGGTCCCTTTGCCTGTGCTGGGGGGGGTTGGCGGGGGGCGCTGCTCGGGGGGGGGCCCAGCGGCGCTGGATGGGCTTCCCATCTACACCTGGGGCTGGGATCGGCCCTTCCCTGGCTCTGGGGCGGGACAGGACAACCCTCTTGGGGCCCCCGGTCGCTCTGGGTGTCATCCGCTTCGGCTGCGGGGTCTGGGGTGGGGTGGGGGGTCTTGTCGGCCCTGTCCTGTGGGGGGGGATTCTGGGGGAGGGGGGGGGGGGGGCACTATTGGTACGGGGCAGGGGGGGTTGTCGGGTCGGGGTCTCCGCTGAGGCCATCGGCGGTTTCCCCGGCCGGTTGGCTGCCTCGGTCCCGTCAAGGCCTGACCAGAGCTCTTCTAGGGCCGGCGTTTGGGGGTGGGGGCCTGGGCTTGCTCCGGGGGGGGGGGGGGGGGGGGGCAGCGCTTTCTGGCTCCTCTCTCTCTGTGTGGGGTGGGTGGTGCTGGGCCTGGGGTGTCGGCGCCTCCGGGGGTGGGGCCCCTGGGCTGGGTGGGCCTGGCCCCCTTGCTGGGGGGGGGGGGGGGGGGGGGGCAGCTGTTTGACCACCGGGGGACAGTCTATCAGCTGTCCCCAACTTACCCCCTTCCTCATATAACCTTATAATAGGGTGAGGGGGTGGGGGGCTTAGCCTGCGATGAGCCTTGGGGGGGGGTTTACTAGGCAGTGGCCCCCCTCCTATGGTTGCCGTATGGAGTGGGCCCCCCCTCTTTCGGTTTTATTTGCACCTTAGACATGTAGGGCCCTTGGTATGGGGGGTGCTTGGACATCACTGCCAGCAAGCAGCGGATGTCCTCCTAGCACCCTACCCGCCAATTTTAACCGCACCTTAGACATTTAGGGCCCCTTGGTGGGGAGGGTGAGGGGACGTCACTGTGAGTAATCAGGAGATGTCCCCTTAGTGCCCTACCCGCCAATTTTAACTGCACCCCCCTTAGTACACACACCCCTCCCCCCTCAATATATACATCCCAACATAAACACACACACATGCACACACACACCCTCTCAAACACACATACACGCACACACATTTTGCAAGGAAGGTGGGACCTGGGTCCGTCTGTCCCCTGCCTCTTCCCTGGTGGGGGGTACGGGCCCCTTTGCAACGGCGGCCGTGTCCCCGGGGTGCCGGCTTCCTGGGCCCGGCGGTGCTCTCTCCGCGCGGTGGGGGGGGTTCACATTACATCTGAGCCGGGGGTGTCTGGTCCCTGGGGGGTGGGTTCTGGTCCTTGCTCCTGAGTGCTGGGCCCCGCCAAATTTTCAACTGTGGCCGAGCCTGGTCGGGCCATATTTACAACACCCCTTGTGGGCCCTCTTTTTTTCCCCGGGGTTCCCCCCTCCTGGGTGGGGGCGGCGGGCCCCCTGCCTCGCTCCTCCTTGGACCAACCGTGGGCCGGGCGGATGGCTGCCTGGAGTGCGGAGCGGGTCTCCCTTGGGGGGTCCTGGCTCGTACCTGGGGTTGGGGCGGGGGGATGCCCGGAACTCCTGGGTGGTGGTGGGGTGCTCGTTTGGGGCTGTGGGCGTCGTTCTCCGGTGGGGCCCTGCGTTGAGTTTTCCGGGCGCGGCGGGGGGGCTGCTCTCCTGGTTGGGCTGGGGCGGCGCTTCTCTTTCCCTCCGTGCCTCCCTGGCCTCTGGTTCTGGGGGCCTTGCGGCGGCCCTGCTGGCCCTGGCCTGGGTGGCGGGCTTGGTCGCCCGGGTGGCGGTTGTTCCCTGCCGGTTCCCATGTGGCGTTGGGGGGATTCCGGCAGCCGCTGCTGCTGCGGTGGGGGTCTTGGGGTGGGGATGGCTGGGCACTCTCCCTCCCTCTTTTCACGTTCCACCATCCATTTTAGAAGAACATAAACACTCACCTGAGCACTGGTGTTAGCTCACCTTTGCACTAACAGTTTGCATGACTGAATGACTGAAATATTTCACACTAGTTGGTTTTAAGGCATAAGTATGCGTGTGTGAACACTATCTGTTTTGTGTACATGTCGACAGGTGGACATTTTTGCAGCTAGCAGGTGTGTTTATAACATTTGAGTGTGTGTGTGGACGGGCCCCGCCCTTTTTGTACTGCATTTGAACCTTACCATAATGATTAACAACCAGTAAACTTGTTGCTGTATGCTGCTTCATGGTCTTATCCCCCTTCCCCTCCTATTATCACCCCCTACCCCCCCTCTCTCTAGCGTCCCTCTCTCTTCTTCCCCTCTTTCCTTTTCCGTCCGGTCCAACACCAAAGATTTTTAGACATGATTGAAATTAATAAGGTTTGGCCTCAATTACAAAAGGGGTTTATTCAGACATACCTTTGGTTTGTCTGAAGATTAATAACCCCTCTTGTTAAAGTAAAATATGTCCAACACAAGAGGCCCTCAGCTCTCATCTGTCTGCCCAGCTGTTGGACAGGACAAGTTAAAAAAAAAAAAAAAAAAAAAAAAAAATTGACTCGACAATGTTTTTTTCTGTGGTCCTCAAGAGGACATTTTACATTTATGGCTATGATAAAGAGGTTAGCTTTCATTGATAACCAAAGTTCCAACATTCAGTAGACCCCGTAAATTATTTATAAATCTCAATATTGAGATTCAAAGATAAAAAAATCAAAGAAGATGCAGTTAAAACATGGCAGTCTCAGTAATGTCTGCCGGATTTGTCATAGATAGGCTACTCATCAGGTCCCCACAGGAATCTTTACATGCTGGACTAGAGGATGGTAATGTGTCAGTACTGGTAGATATAAGAAATATGAAAATATGATATCATTGGTGTCAATTTATAAGAAATATTTTCTATTTTTAAGGATTCAGCCTCGCTCTTCTTCACTTGTCTCGTCTTGCAGATGTGTCAGAGAACCAGCTGAAGGCGTTGAAGGAGAAACTGATGTCTAACCCGTGCAGGAACCAAGGTTTTGTCCTCGACGGATTCCCCAACACATACGAACAAGCAAAAGAAGTCTTCAGTGGTTAGAAACCTTGACGTGATGCTGCTGCAGATCTTACAGAGTCAGTATGAAGGAACACGGCTAACTGCCTTCTGTCACAGGAGCAGAGGAAGATGATGAGACGCCCCACAAGGCTTCATTCAGGAGGGTTGTTCCAGGTGTTGGTTTTGTGCTGATTTTAAAATTCTCAAGCTGCTCCAACAGCATTTGGGGTTTTTATGCTGCCCCTGTGTTTTAATCTGCAGAGTTTGTCTTCACTCTGGACGCGCCGGACAACCTCCTGGTGGATCGAGTGATGAACTTGCCAGAGAGCGTGGTGCAGGAGCACAACTATCATCCAGAGAACTTCACCAAGCGGTTAGCCACCTACAGAAAAATGAACACACTTGAGGAAACAGTTCTCACCTTCTTCACCGAGCTGGACATCCCATCATGGCGCCTGGGTAATCCTCAAAGCTCATCCGTTTTTTTGTCTGGTGACTTGAGTTTAGCTCACTCCACTGCATCTCCCACCAGAAATCACTAGCAGTAAAGAAGCTTACAATCAACCGCTGATACAGAAGATCCTGCAGACGGTGGGCCCTCCCAGGAGTTACAGCCCCTCCAGACAGGAGGTGGAGGAGGAGGAGAGGAGGAAGGCTGAGGAAATGATGAAGGAGGAGGCCCTGGCTAAGGCAGAGAGTGAGAGGAGGGAGGCAGAGGAGGAGGAGGCCAGGAGAAGGGCATCACGTTTGGAGAAGTGGGTGGGTGAGAGCGGGGAGGTCCCCTGTGCCTCTAAATGCTTCCTTCAGTCTCTGTAGACGACACCTTGATCTTCCCGACACTAAAAGCATTATGCTACTTTCACACAGCTGTGACTAGAGCTTAACCAGATTCTACAGTAATGTAATGAATCTTGCCAAACTGCCTTCTGCTGGGCTGAAATGAGACATAAATGTTTAAATGCAGAAATAGAGGTTTTTCAGTAATTCAAACCAAAATTCAAGAATCTCAGCTTCGTCATCCTCATACATGCTGGAACCACACAAGTCATATTAGGTTATGGTCCCCATAATGTTCGTTTGAAACTGTCAAGTGATGAAGGATCCTATCTTCTCCTCGTGAACCTTGATGTTCTATGTTTCAGAGTCGGTGTTTGAAGGTTGTGAGACGGCAGAAGGAGGAGCCGCTGAAAGCTGAGGCCCTGAGCTACCTGAAGAGGGAGGTGATGCCCACGCTGGTGCAGGCTCTGAGCGAATGCTGCCGAGTTCAGCCTCCAGATCCTGTGGATTTTGTGGTACGATGCTCTGCTCTGGTGGAAACTCAGTGTGGACCACCAGGAGCTTCTCTTGTTTATAGTATGTTTTGGTTCTTCTGGTTACAGGCAGAGTACTTAATCAAGAACAATCCCTCTGACAAGCCAGCCTAAAGTTGTTATACTCAACTGAGCAAATAAATTTCTGTTGGTTCTGCAAAAACGTAACAGGGAAGAAGCAAAACCTTGGGTACCACAGTGATTCTCCAGCTTTTCATCGTCACCAACGTTACATCAAAAAATTACTTCTGACTGGTACCATTCTCTACCTGACTTGATTCAGTCTTGCTTTCAGTTTCAGATACAGTTTTATCATTTAAATCCAGCAAATTGTGGTCTAACTTCTGCTATTTTCTCTCTCATATGTAGATCAATCTTAAGCCAACTCAGGCCTTTCAAGTGCAGACTGATTTGAATCTAAAACAGAAGTTTTTAAAGGAAAGCATCTTCTCTTTTTGATAAAGATGATCGTTCACTGTAAAAGAACGTCAAACTGGTCAATATCTAATCTAAAACACGAATAATACAATAATAATAATGAATATTATATTTCAGATATCACATGATGTACAATATTGCAAGTTTTACATTTAAATCAAAGACCAAAAAAGAAGGTTGTGGATATTAGTATTGCGCCCTCTGGTGGGAGCCAGGTGTAACAGCTGGATCGTTTTCTGTTTCTCTGCCCTGGTCTCTGAGCTGAAACTGGTTACATTTTACCAGCAGGTGTCAGTCTCTGCTCATGGATCAGATGGATGAACCGAGGAGCTCTCACTGACGATGGAGGGATTTCTTTTTGTTATTTCTGATGTCCAGAAGTCTGCCAGCTTCATAATGCAAAAATGAGAGTTTCAGAAGGGGTGTGTCAGTGTGCAGAGTTATAAAGATCTTTTTTTTTTTGTAATTTGCATATGAGTTTAAACATGCTGGACTATTTTTTACCCCTTCAATCCAACAATCATCCTTTTTGTCTGAACAGCTCCCTCATTTTGAGGAAAAGTTGACATCACTTCCTGTTTCCAGTTTGCGATGGAAGTTCCTGTTCCTTCTTCGGGGCTGCATTTGGGTTCTTAAGTCTGTTTTGAAGTTGTTTACAGGTTTACCTCCTGATAAAAATAATCTGGAAACATTAGCACATGCTTCGTCTGTCATACAGAGGCAACACAATGTTACACAGCCAAAAAACGAAGCGGACCCAACCTTCTGGTTGTGTGTGCTCTCATACAAAGTGGCTGTTGTGTTGGAGTCCTTCTATTCTGTGTCTTCTTGAAATGGTTCGCTAACAGGTTAGTCACAGAAGCTTTTTCAACTTTAGAAAGTGGACTGAAGTGCAAAAAGCTTAAATATTTGAATGAACCAAGACGAAAGCAGCGACGGATGAAGGCCCACAGCTTCAATGAGTCAGCAGTCTTCACACCCTTCAAGACATTGCAGCGTTATTTGGGTCACAAAAAAACTACAGAAACAGGTGAGAATATGGGTTTGGTTATCTTAAAATCAAAGTAAATGATAAAAATGTTCAGAACACATAAATCCTTATAAGTGAGAAGTCAGCTACTCTTCATTTTCCAAAACCTGAGTTTACTTTAGCCATGGGAGGGGCTGAGTCACTGGCTGCAGCATCAACTGCTCCTTGATAAGGGAGAGATGCTGAACATGCTTCACACCAAAGTTTCTACTACACTGAAATAACTCCATAAAGGCATTTTTGTTGTCTCTTGAAAATGGGATATTAGATGAGTTTAAAACCTTTTCAAAGGCTTCCAATATTGAAACATTTCAGAGGCAGAGTAAAGAGTTAAATCTGTCAGGGAAGTGGGTCACTTTTAGATTTCAGGTCAGAATAGAGTAGCTCTGTTTGGTATTGTCCAGTTTTTGTCTTGTTTTTCCGTCTTTTTTTTAATCTTAAATTAATTTCAGGTGTAAAATCTCTTGGATATTTTCATCTTGTAATTTAGTCATTAAGCCTTTATCCATTTTTTTTACATTTTAAGCAATTGCTTATTATTTAAATAGTTCTTTTTTTTAACTTTCAACATGCTGATTAGCAGTTTTACTGCCGTTTGGCATCTACTATTTTTGTCCTTTTTCAGAAAGATTATTCATTTTCTCAACCATCTTGTCTTTTGACATTTTGTTTGTAATCTTTATATCATTTGTCATGTCTTTTTAGCTTTTTTTGCTCCGTCTTTCGGAGTTCAGCCTCTTTCTGTCCAACAGTTTCATTGGCTAAATATGATCGTTGTTGTTTTGCAAAAATTTTCCTTTATCTTAACCTTTTTTTCTAAATCCATGTGTCTGGCAGTTGGTTTTATTATGATTATTATTGACCAACATGATTATATGACTATTGAATTTCCTCAAATTAAATCTTCTAACTTCAACAACATGACTTTTTCTTAATTCTGCCTGTGCGCCCAGACTCCAACCACTTCCTGCTGACAGGCCGCGGCGTCTGTTAGAAATGTTTTAAATTGCTCCGGTTTATAACTCTTTTATGACATCGATGCTGCTTTAAAACAAAAAAAAGAACAAAAAGAATTTGTCTTGTTAGCTAAAATAAGCTGTTAAGAAATTTGGTTCTGAAAGCGATTTAGTCTGAATATTTACGATAAACTTCTGCAAAGAGTTGTACTGCAGGTTATTGCTGCTGTCCGGAAGTTTTCTTCAGTGGAAGCTGGGAATTTGGAAAGCTGAAGCAATAAATCATTGCTTTTCATCTCCGTATGTGTTTGTGAGGGAAACACAAGACAAGCAGAGAGCACCCAGAGGACGCAGCGAGGGGCCGTCAGCCCCCACCGGGCCCCCGCTTAAGGACGGATGGATGGAGGGATTGTGTTGACAAGCGGGAAAGACAAAAAGGAGGAGGAGGAGAAGAGGCAGCCACACGTTCGGCGGGGAGTTTGAGAGCTCCGGCCAGAAACTCATCAAAGAGGTGGAAACACCTCCAAGGCTCAGCAGCAGCAGGACGTGCATGTGTGTGTGTGCATGTGTGTGTGCATGCGAGAGCAGCTTCCATCAACCACAGCCCTCCTGAACGTCACACGGTGGTGAGTGATGACAGGCCTGCTCTTCTTCTACTTCTTCTTCTTCTTCTTCTGCTTCAGGTAACTTCACCTTCTCCTCCACACACTGTGTGCACTTCACAGCTGCCGTCTGCGCCGCTCAGGAACATTTTTCTGCATCAGCTGTGAGGAGCATCCTGGCTTAGTGAAATCCAACCATCCGACAGGACGTTAAAGGTTACATCCAAAAGTTTCTTTTAAAGGAGGTTCAGGTTCTGCTTTGAAGCTGCTCAGATGTAAAAAAAAAAAAAAAAAAGGAAAACACACTGGTCATGGAGGGCAGTCGGGAGACTTTGAAGCCACTCCTGATTTCTTAAGTGCTGCATTCAAAGACCCAAACTTCATTTTGTCTGCCTGAGCAAAGTTCCTTAGGTTTATGAGGATTTTGAAAGTTGAAGCAAAACATGAGAATAAAATAGTGGAGATGAGTGGGTGTGGTCTTTTCGTGGACACCCGTTGCCCGACCATCTGCCTCCTCACCTTCTGCCATCAGGACTGGAACAGGTTCATTTCAGGGGTTCAGGGCCAAGAACCAGGTCTGGGGTCAGTTGGGCTAAAGTACAGAAAGGGTGTGGGGGGAGGCGTGTCCATAATGAGATGGTTTCCTCCCCCAGCTAAGGTGAGAAGTGGAAGTTTTAGGATCGAATCGGGTGTTAATTCTAAGTTTTCCAGTTGACTGTAAAAGAGTCTGGATGCTGTGAGTGTGACATCATGGTTTACTTTTAGCTCCAACCAAATGAAGTCGATTCAGTCACCATTACAGACTCAGACGCCGCCATGTTGGAGCCAGAGGACGTCAATATGTAGTGATTTTTTATCTTTGTTATCTGAGCAAGCAGATCAGAGCTGGATGCCTCTTGTGTTGGACAGATTTTTCTGTTACAATAGGGGGTTGTGAATCTTCTGACACAGGAGGTGTATATTTGTATAAACCCCTTTTGTATTTGAGGCTAAACTTAAATACAAATACGGTACAACAGAAGTCTATGGGGTTTTGGCTTCTTGGAGCCGGCAGGTACTTCCTGTTTAGAATATACAAGGGGGGAGGGGGTCACTTAGTCCTTATAAACAGTCAATACGTTTTCCTGAGGTGGGTGTCAATCACACAAGGAGGCGAATCCAACAGCATCATCACTTTATTCACTCAGTTTGCTTGAATGAGTGAATCAGTGATGAAAAAAGAGGCAATTTGTCAGGAGAAACAGCAATCTAAAACATGTTGACTGATTTAACCAAAACATGTATGGGAGAAAAAAAAGAACATTTTAACAGAATACAGTTAAGAGTAACTGATTTTCATTTCATTCATCATCCAAGAAAACATGTAACAACAACTAGGATAAGCCCAAATATTTACAACTGAACTTCAGATGAAATTTGTGCACTTGTTGAAGAGTCTTAAAGCAAATGACAAAATCTACAACTTTTCTGTTTGAAGCAAGAAGTTCTGTTCGCATTGAGACAGGAACAGAACAGACTTTGAGGAAATCTCTGGAGAAAGTTGATCAAATGTGTTTTTTTTTATAAACGTCAAAGCAGCTAAAAAGGGGGAAAAAACGGCGTTCTTGTGTTTCCTGAAACATCTGCTGTAGTGATAACAGTTTATCACAAGAAAGTCTGTGTTCTTTAACTTATTTAGGGCTTTATTTTGACAAAGTTGCTGACCTTGAGTTCTTTGGTTCTTCAGGCTCTAGTTTGTTTCGATCAAAGAGCCCCACTCTAACTTTATGCCCAGATTTTTGAGTCTTTTACTTATGATTAGACGGATAATATTTGCTCTGAGTTTTTCCGTGTGCGAGTTTGTCCGCTCAGGTCTCAGAGTTCTCCGTTTGGAGGCCGAGGCGGCTGGCATTGGCGACACAGCGCTGCGTGATCTCTGCTTGAAGCTTCATCTGCATCTCCAGCAGGAACTCGTCCTGTTGGTCACACAACACCACAAGATGATCAGGACAGGATTCACATGGGGATTTACACGTCAAGGACAGAAGCTCCTTTAACGTTCCACAGGGAGTAGGAGTTACAGTGTGTTTTAGCTGCTCAACCTCCAGTTCTTTTAGCTGTTTTGGTCGTAGGACAAGGTGATCAAACCTGATCCATGAAAAAATTCTATTCAATTTTCAATTTTATTTGAATAGCCCAAATTCACAACGATAGTCGTCTCGATGGGCTTTGTAACGGATCATGAACACATAGAATTCAATAGGAAAATACTAAATTGAACTAACAAACAGACTAAATTAAACTAAACATCCCTGCCCTTAGAGCCTCCTGAGAACAGAGGAAGGATGGTGTAAAGAAGGGCTAATCCAAGTCTTTTCACACAAGCTCCTATAAAAATTTAGGTCAAAGTATTCATTTTGTTGTTCGATTTATTATCCAAACAATTATTTTTGCAGAAAAAAAAGTAAATGCAAGAATTTTTGGCAAAACTTTTCAGATTAGATCTTAAAGCGATGTGCAAAACTTAATTGTTATTAACAATAAGACAGTTTAATAACAAAAAGCTTTCAGCTCTTTGCAGGCTGTTGGTTTTAGATTATATTTAGATTTTAAAATCTTGATTATGAACTTTGAAAAAGATGAATTTACTTCTGAATGGTAAAAAAAAGCACTTTAATGATGTGTTTTGACACTTCTTTTGGTGTTTTCTCCTTTTTCCCATTTTTTTTAAAACTGTTTATCATTTTGCACTTCAACACATAAAAAAAACAAGTAAAACACATTTTTTGGGGGGAAACTTGGATGCAATTCCTCTCACAATAGAGAACAAAAACAATTCTTGTTCCTGTGATGCAGCCTTACAAAATAAAAGCTCTCGATCACGTTTGAGGATCAAACTTTTTAAGGCTGGCTCCTGCACTCCGCTCCACAGCCCCCCCCCCACCCCACCTCCACCACCACCACCACCACCCCACCACCAATGGCATCAGTCTGCAGCAGAGCAGTTAATAAAGAGATTGATTATGAGGCTGTCAGGAAGTGACAGTTGGACAGTGCTGCTCTGCGTGAACGACAGAGGGCACGCTCACAACCCAGCAGTTCGCCTCTCACACACACACACACACACACACACACACACACACACACATGCACGGACGCCTCTGCCAACAATGAGGGTAGGTGAGGTGGAGGAGGATGTGGAGGGCGGGGGTGCTGGATGGGTGAGAGGTGGGCATGTGGAGAACCAAAACCAAACCTTCTGCTGGTGGAAGAGCTTTGTGTTGTGTGTATGTGTGTGTGTGTGTGTCTGTGCACTGGTGTGTAGGTGGCAGTGGTGGTGGTTGTGGTGGGGGGGGGTCAGAGTTCACACCACCGCCTTCTGCTGAGGGAGACGAATGCCAACGATGGCAGACCCCGGAGCCAAAGGGGTCAGAGGAGGTTCGGGAACACACCTCCATCTGTCAGCGTGCTGCGCAAACACACACCCGTCACACACATGTGAACACCACTGAGGACACAACTACGGACAAAACCGGGCGGCCGATCTCCGAGCTGTGAGTTTGCGCGTCGAAAACACAAAATAAAAGTTTTTAAAAGTAACGTTTTCCATTATTCTGCTTCTGATTTTAATTCAGCAGGAAATCTACGGATCCTACAGCAACTAAAGAACCCCACGCCTCCCAAAGAGGTTCATCTTCTCGCTGAGGAGCAGATCAAACAAATACTGAACATCTGCGGCGTGTGTGAAACATTTTATTCAATCCTTCTTTAATTTTAAAAGATTTCAGTAAATGTGGTCATAAAGTTGCTGGCGATGGGTTTATCTTGTACAACAGTGTTCTCCCCAACGCCGGTACTGGTCTGTGGGGCAGATGGTAGCCTGGCCTCAAAAACATGACCCAACATTTTTTACGTTCAATTTATAATCCGATTCAGAAGTAAGTTTTATTTTGGAAAACTGCTAGATTCTCTTCACCACATGTGACTCATTCTTGACGCATGTCAAGTCATTTGATCACGGATTTAAAATCCAAACGCTCCATCCAAACCCCCAAGCTGGCAAAGTAAAATAATAAAAAAAAAAGTATTTGGAAAGTTTCGTCATGCAGAAAAGCTCCACTGAGGAAATCAACTTAGTGGCCTCATGGAAGAGGGTCCTCCTTGAGACTGGAAGGTTGTGAGTTCAAATCCCCGGCTGAGTCACACCAAAGACCTTTAAAATGGGACTCAATCCCTCCCTGCATGACACTCGGCATGAAGCGGTTGGATTGTGGTGGGGGCTGTGTCTGCAGCTCACTGCTCCCCCAGGGGAGGGGTCAAACGTCGTAAATCGAGACATGAACCTCAACTGTCCCAATACTCCTGTCAATCAGTCCTGAACCAGATGCAGCATCAAGAGCATCCTAAATGTGCCAGGGAAAAAAAAAGAAACGTTTTTTTGCTTGATGGTCCAGAGTTCTCACAGCTGTGGGGAGGAAGAGTGGTCAGCTTCTCATCGCAGAGTTGCAGGTTCACTTCCTGTGTGTAATCGTGCTTGGGCAAACACCCTGCGAAGCTCCTGGTGGGCCTGTTAGCGCCTTCCATGGCAGCTCTGCTAATACCTGTGTGTAAGTATGTGTGGCTGGATGAGACTGGACCAAATGGGCTTTGGGCCTTAATGCGCATACTTATAGAAGTACACATATACCATTCACTCTTGTCGGATGAAAGTAAATTTAGCATTTTGTTTTGATATAAAGGTCCCAGAGTTTGGACTGAGCAGACGTTGCTCACAAAGTCCAGTGTGAAGTTTCCACAGTCAGTGGTGCCACAGCTGTTGGAGCACCGTGTTTTCTACGCAGCCAGTGACCAGGATATTCTGAAGAATTTCATCCCGCTTCCTGCCGACTAACAGTGTTAAACTTCCAATTTTATTTTCCAACAGGACCGGGCACTTGCCCACTTTACTAGAAGTACTAAAATCAGATTGGAGTCACTGGTTTTACTATGCTTGATCAAAGCAAATCAAACTTTTTATACAAAATGTAATTTTGTTTTTTGGTACATCTTGGGGTGCCATACTCTCTGCTGACTGTCATCTATGTCTAATCAAAGCCAGACTTGGTTTTCCATATTAAAAATACGGAGGTCCATGTCAAAATGTAACATGATGATGCCAAAAACAGGTATGGCACAAGAAAAATAATAAACAAAAATAAGTGAATAAATTCATAAACTGAAGGCTAAAATAAAGCATTAATTTTAAGAAAAATAAAATTAAGTGTAAGAAAAGAATAACATAATATGTACAGCAGCTGAAAATGTTGATACCATAATTCTGTGTGTTTGTTCTTGAAAGTTTCTAATAATTAGAGCTTTAACAGGAGCTCATCTTTTACAATGTCACCCCAACGATAACAGTTAATCTGTTTGAGGCTGCGTCCTGGCATCTGTGCCGCGTACTTTCTATGCTAATGTATGTAAACGATGGCTCAAACGCAGTCTGCAGCGCTGCTTTGTCTGCCTTTGCTTCCTTCAGCCTGATCAACGCTCATTCACCCTAAATGTGGCGCCGGTTTGCATCCTGAACTTCAAACACACTGGACTGTTTTCAGTAACAGAGTTGATAACTTAGCATGAAGTTTGATTGTAGAGGGACGGAAGAGACCAAAGTTTGAGCAAACAGACAAAAATGTTTAAAGATGAATAAAGTTTTGCCATGATTTTATAAAGAAAAAGGAGAAGAATCAACGACAAAATAATTTAAAAATCTAAATTCATATAAACATAAAACATTTTCATTTCGTTTCTGGAGTTTAATGTTGGATCAACAAAAATGTTTAAGTGAAAGAAAACTAATACTCTTGTTGAGTTTAGCACATCTGTATGTTTTTAAAACTTGCAGACTCGCAACTTTTAAAAATCTGACACCATGCAGTCACTGGATTCTGACAGCAAAAATGAAAAAAACAATTATGAGAAGCTGCAACAATTTGGTGCTTCCTGGTTGGACTCAAATTTCAGAACAAAACTATTGTAGCCATTTGTCATGGGCTGGGAAGGAGTTTTTAAGTTTTTACCCATCCTCATTTGTGAGCCAGTTTGAGTTTTTTTTAAAATTGAAAAATGAGATCTAACTTCAAACGTGAGTCACTTACCTAATTTATCTCAAATGCTTTAAATGTTATTGTAAATTAAATGAAATCATTTGTACATATCACTCATTTTATTGTTTTGGGTTTGTTGTTCATCTGAAATTAAATAAAAAGTTGTAATTTTTAGTTTTTTTGCACAACTTTAAAATACTATACATGAATTTTAAAGCCATCTTCGTCATACGATTTAAGGAACAGACATTTCTAGAGAAATTAAAGGGGAAAAAAAAAAAAAAAATCGACGAGCCTCAAATAAAAATGTCTACATAAGTAGATGATCATATTTAAAACCCAGGTTAAGTCTTGACCCAGCAGATCAAACTGCATCGTCGTTCCGGGTCCTGCAGGAACCTTCACTTTCCTGCATGTTTTCTATTTATCAGAGCCATCCATCCTTCTAGGTTTTGTTAAAATAATCAGGAGAGTTGCCCTTGCACTGCTGCCTAGCTAAAAGTCCCGCAGCCTTTTTTAACCCTTGTGCCATCCTATGGGGTCAAGATGACCATTGACATGTTATTCCTACCCTGAGAAAGGTGGAGAGGATTTCATGTAATCCATGAACATCACTGAAGATCAAAAAGGTTCAGCGCACTGTCTAGTGGGTCTAGATGACCCACTAGTTAAGACTGCATGAACCTCTAACACGAGCCATTATGCACTTTTGGATTTCAGCCAGCAGATGTCACTGTTTTACACCGAATGACTTCTCCATCTGCTCTGCCAAATTGCTGCTGGTGTGTTGTAGAAATTTTCAACAGATGTAGAGTTCAGGTTTTAGCATCAGTTAAGTCTGCTCTTCAGAAACATCAGATCAAATCTGTGCAATACAATGTTTTTAACTGAAATAAATGCTTTTAAAAGCTGCAAAAACTCTGAACGCTGCAGCGAAAACAAACCAAAAGGATGAAAATTCAGAGGTTCTGGGTACAACCTGCTCTTGAAAACACACACATCTTAAAAGAATTTAAAGCCTCTCCCACAACACTGAGTTTTTTCCAGCATCACTGCATGTGTGTGGCTATTGCAGACACACACACACACACACACACACACATCATGTTTGTCAGGTGGTGCAACTTCCTAATCCGCCTGTTAAAGAGCAGCAAGTGAAAACAAACACTCCTTCAATAGATTACGAAGAGCCAGAGGCTGCTCATTATCAGAGGAGACCACACAGCCGAGACCCCCGGCCAGCTCCGCTGCCACTCCGCCTCACTGATCTGCTCTCTTTTGAAGTGCCTCACCTCTCCACCACCACCAGCATCATCTCCTCTTCCTCTTTCACTTTTTCCAAGCTGATAGCACAGTCTAACCCAGCCTGCTTTCATTCTCTAATCCCACACCAACAGGTCATGACCCAAACAGGCAGCAACTTCTAAGGACCAAATTAAACACTAATTCAGCTGACTTTCAATTTTCTGTCTTTAATTCATCTTTTTTTCCCATCAAAAATGAATTACAGTTATAATTTTAAATGGAAAAAATGTGATCGATCACTAGAAGAAAACTTTTCCTGCTTTAAGCAAGAGAGAAAAAAAAACAATAATACAGCCCTGAGCTGCACTTTTCCAAAAATGTGCTTTTTTGGTAATAAATATGAAATTGTGAATTTTAAATAAACTGGAAGTGGAGGAAAGCCGCAGCTGCAGAAGAGCTTCTGCAAATGGTAGATTTTTTTTTTTTTTAATTGTGCAGTTGATCTGAACAGATCATCTTGTTAGAGTGGATGTTTGACATGACATAACAACAGCTGGTTTTTGTAAACTCTTCCTAAATACGTAGACATTAAAACATGTTAGATGACGTAAAATATTGTTTACATTTACTGTGGTAAAAAGGCAAATCCTTCAAATAAATGTCCTCAAACATGTTTAATGATGCAAATTAAAACTTTATGGGGACGCCATTAAATGGGACTGAAAGTATAACGTTTGTAAAAATGAATCAGTTTGTTGGCAGTGGAGCAAAAATTGTTGCAATTTTCTTAGCAGAATTATCTTGTGAAATCTTAAGTGCACAAAAGTTCTCTTAAAACCAGATGTAAAAAAAAAAAAAACATTAAAAAACATTTCTTATCCATAAACAAACAAAAAAAAGTTGTTGGACATAAATGTTGTGCCAATGTGTCGGACTGATCTCAAAAACTCTTTGTGGCATATTTTCTAACTCAGAAAGGAATTTCAAAAAGACAAATTGCAGAATATAAAGTAATACTTGACAAAACAAAAGTCAAATCATGACAAACAAATGAGAACCAAAGACCAGGAAACCTGGGACTTAACTATCCATGAAACCAATTAACAAAAGCAGAAACAGCTGCTTGATTTGAAACTGGAATCTGGTGTGAGAAGCAGAAAACCATGCAGAACCCAAAAGCACATGAAAACTCAAACATAGCAGTCATATTAGACGTGTATCTGATCTTCTGCAGGTCTCAGACACAGTTGTAGATCCTCTGGAGCTCCGTTTTTGCATTAATTAAGCGACTTTACCTGCAGGACACTGCAGACATAAATTATGGGCTCTGCAGAGGTGAATCAGGGGACGGCTGCACTGAAGCCTGAACTACCGATTTGGACTTCCTGTCAGCGCCGTCATCAGCGGTCCAGCATCATGGGGAAGAACAGGGCATTGGACTCTTCTGCCAACGTTGCCCAGGAGCACAAGAGGCAGAGGAGTGTGTATCTGACCGCTCCGACAGAGCGGAGAGGGGCTGGCATCTGCTTTAATAATGCTGCCCTCCCCCTCCACATGACCCTCTCCCCGAGCTGTGGAAGGAGCGCCATCACTGGAGGAGAGGTGTCAGAGGTAACAGCTGGCTGCGGCCGCAGCATCATGGTCGTGGCGTGACCACAGCTTTATTGGCGGCGTCCTGAACTCCAGCTGATCCTCTCCCAGGGTTCCTGTCATGCTGACGTCTTCATCGCTAAGCTGAGCCGACAGGCAGGGCCTGCCAGCCGCTGGAGGTGACAATGAATCCAATTACCTCCCCTCCATGGCGCCCAGTCCAGACTTTGGGTGGAGGAAGGAGAGCGGGATGAGTGAGGGGGGCAGTGGAGATGGAGACGAGGTGATGCTCCAACATCAGAGTGACACTCTCAGCTTGTTCCTGGATGCGTTTTTACGCTGTCAGCCTCTGTCTGCACTTAAACAACACAACCATCCTCTCATGATTCACTGATATACGAGACATGTCAGCATAGCACAACCAGGAGAGAAGTGTCTTATCTGACCACACACAAATCTAAAATAGCAGATTACATGAATTTCATTTTTTCGTGCATTTCGCAATTGTGCGATGGAGTTTTAGGGCCACCAAACAAATAAGAGTAAACTTGCGAGATTTTAAGTCGTAAATTTACAAGAAAAAATCTTGTAAATTTACGAGATTAAAGTGGAATTGAGCATACAGTGCAGCAGCAGAGCAGACCGACTAAACTCAATTGAACAGGTAAGCTGGATGTTTATTGATTACTTTCCAAATGTTTGGAAGCTCTTTTTTTTTATTTACGATTTATTAATGTTTTATTAATGTTTTGCAGAATCTCTGCAGCCCTTTGATGAAGACATCGGTATCCCTGCAGGCAGCTGTCCACTTCAATCCTTTCTTCCTCCACCAAAGACCAGATCTCTACGTTTGTGTGATGCTTCCGTCCGAGGAGGAGCACTTTTTTGGCATTTTCAACGTTCTGATGCTAATATACCAAACTCTTTTCATTCCTTTATTGGTTTATGTTGAAACGGGACGTTTCATCTGGAGGCGTCTGTAACACTTTTTACTTCTGCATTGGTTTTCGGATGACAGGTTCATGACATAAGGTGACAAATGGTAAATGGCGTATACTTGTATAGCACTTTTCTACCTACAAGGACAAAGCGCTTTTACAGTCACACGCACATTCACACACACATTCACACACACATTCACACACTGGCATTCAAACACAGGCACCCGCCTACCACCAGAGGCAAGGTGGGGTTCAGTGTCTTGCCCAAGGACAATTAGACTCATGGGCGTGCAAGGCGGTAATCGAACCTGCAACCTTATGGTCATCAGTCTACCGCCCTACCGCTGCACCACGGCCTTCAGGAGTGTGAATGAAAAGGAGAATGAAGGCTGCAGCGGCCCTCTTCACCCAACTGTGTCTCTGAGCTCCTTA
The DNA here is from genome assembly GCF_053564925.1 of Oryzias latipes. Taxonomy (NCBI): domain Eukaryota; kingdom Metazoa; phylum Chordata; class Actinopteri; order Beloniformes; family Adrianichthyidae; genus Oryzias; species Oryzias latipes. The sequence continues at coordinate 26,787,751 of NC_136258.1, forward strand.
TTTTACTGATGAAACTCTGCTTTACTGACACTAACCCCGGAAAGCCGGCTCCACTGACAATAATGATTTTGAGTTGCCAAAAGGTTCCAAATTTCTTTGTTTTTTTAAACCTATCCGGAAATAAAGCTTCATAAAAAGCTCCTCATCTTCAAGCTAGGCTCCGAAAACGGAAAACTTTGGCGTTTTTTTCAGCGTTAATCTATGAATTTTTCCTTGTAAATTTACAAGATAAAAACTCGTTCATTTACGAGATTTTTTCTCGTAAATTTACGACTTAAAATCTTGTAATTTAACAGTTATGACTTTCTTTCCCTTACTTAAAAAAAACTTTTTTTTTGGTAAACTGGCCCTGAAACTCCGTCGTACAATTGAAATTTCCTTAACAAAGACTTTTAAAAAAAAAAAAATCTAACAGATTTCTCAACTATTTGATAGAAATGAAACTTGCTTACCACCAACTAGAACTCAACTGCAACTACAGTCTGCATCCAATTTTCCTCTAATAATGTAGCTTTCTCTTTCATTTTGTATTTGGAAATAGTTTTCGCTTAACTTTTCTCACTTTTTAACTGCTTAGATGTTTTTTAGCATTTTGGCTCTGTAAAAACAAAGTATTAATTCTGATTTTTTTTCCACACTCCTTTCAGACTATTTGTCATTTAGTTTGGTATTTTTGTTTGACAAAGTACATTTTTACCTGCCTGGTATCACCTTTTTTTTAAACTAATTTAAGTAATAGCATAAAACAGCACATTTGCATAGATTTCCTCCTCCCTCAGCAATGACCAAGCCTTCCTGTGAGTTACTCTATCAGGTTTAACATTAATGTAGCTTTATTATTTTTCCAGTTCTTTTTAGCTGCTTGCACCTTTTTTTTTGGTTGATACTTTAGAGCCCCTCTCCGATCATCTTTTGATCCGTTTTAAAGGGCCTTTATCATGCAAAATTACCTTTTTGAGCTTTTAAGTGTATTATAATGTTTATTCCTCACAGCAAAGCAGTACAGTGATCCCTTGATTATCGCGGGGGTTACGTTCCAAATAGAACCCGTGATAAGCAAAATCCGTGAAGTAGAAACCTTTATTTTTTTTACAATTATTATACAATGAAATACACTATTATACATTGAAAAGAAAGAACAAACCATTTAACAGGCTAAATCAATTGTTTTTTTAACAAATAAAAGTACTTTAGAAACGTTTTTCAACAAATAACTTCTGTAGTGTGCTGTCAAATAATAATTTCAATCATCGATAAGAACAGAAGGCTTTAAATTGCGGAGATTAGCCCCACCCACCGCGACCCGAGTGGATTAAACGGAAGAAAATTTAAAATGATTATGAAAAAAATAAAAAAGTACAGTGGGACAGATAGTGACTCCGGTCTTCTTTTTCACTGCTCTTCATACTGAGCCGCTGCATCCTCTGCAGCGTTTTTTCCTTCTGAAGCCCGCGGTGCAGCTGGAGGTGTGTTTGTTCGGGAGAGGAACACATTGATAGGCAGTTGTTGTCGCTCTTTTTTCTTCTTTGCTATAAGATCCTTATACACCGACATGCCACCATCGATTATGTTGGAGAACTGTAATGAACGGCTCATCAAAGGGTCCCATTCTTGAGCTACTCGCTGAGTGACTTTTAGCCAATCAGAATGCAGAACACAATGCAGGATGCAAATCCGTGAAGTAGCGAAACCGTGAAAAGTAAACCGTGATATAGCAAGGGATCACTGTATTTTGATCCATTCACGCATTTATGAGCATTTCTCTAAAATCCCTGCTGAGCACCAGCCCCTCCCACTTGATAAAAATGAGTGGCTCATCACATTGTGACCTAGATAAGTGAGGAACAGCCCCTTCCAGGAAGCGTCTGCGCTGCCAGCACCGCCCCCCAGGGTAACATACACACTCACTTTCTTCGTGTAGCTAGCAGTGATTGGCTAAAACGCTTTCATTTTACATGCACAGTCTGCATATCCCTGTTTGCAAAAGTTTGGATGTTGTTTTTGTGGGTGAATTGCAGACATGCTAGGTTGACGTCGTGAACTTCATGAAATGGGCGGCACCCACAAGAAGCTAGAGGCGGAGCCTCATAGACCAAGTCGTCTTACTTCTGAATTCGAAAATGAACTGGAAAAAATAACAAATATTTAATTTAAGGAAAAAAAAATCATTCTTTAGTGTGCCAAAGGTCATATATGATCATCTATCAAGATATTTTTTAGTCTGAAAAGCTTAAAAAAAGCACGATATAGGCCCTTTAAGATTGTTTGATTTATTTTGTAGCTCTGTATTTTCTCATAACTTAAGTCTCTTTTGAAGAATCTGCTGTTAAAGTACTTAATGGATTTGTTGATTCCATCCAGGTGATGTTTTAGATGCAGGATTCCTCACTAAAGGTGGATGGAAGAATAAGCAAGCAGCCAAACTGAAACTCCCACTGAACGCTGCTGAGGGAGTCTCACCTTATCAGTCAGAGCTTGAAGAGTTTTTCCCTTCAGTCCCCGACTTTGGTGCCGAACCGGAGAAGATCATCCACCACTTCCTCTCCTGACATCTCTCCATACAGAAATGGGATGATGGATTCAGAAGAGCGAAGAGAACTGGGGATATTTGGATTGTATTCTGGGAGAGTGGAGGGTTTTGAAGGTGGTTGAAGTTCTGCCAAGACATTTCATATTCATTGTTAAATATTCAGTGCACATGGTGGACAGGGCAATTTCTGCAGTCAGCCCGGCATTCAGAAGTGAAAGGGATGTGGCTTGTGGATGAAGGGAGCGGCAGATAGACATGCTTGGGGCTTCATGGTAGTCAGATGAGAGGCTGCCAGCTGCTGATGGGTGACTGTTTGAGCGTGGCGCCTCAGGACATGCCCGCTGAAAGACGATGCGATCCGATACCTCCACTTATGCTGGGCTTATATACATACACCACCCCGCCTTATGCATAGAAGGTCCATATCCGCTGCAGTGTTTTGGTCATTATGCCAAGCTGTTTGAGCAAGCGTATTGCATGTCTGAGTGGGAATTGTGGACTTACTGGCCTATGACCAGCAAGTGAAGCTTCATTTGCATTAAGCGACCACTGAAATGTTGAAATGACGTATGTCAGAAGCTGCTGAGGGACAAAAAGTTTGGGACACTTAGGTTGATTAAGAGAACATGATGAGAAAATGAATTAAAGTAATAATTTTGCTTTTAAAAATCTTCTTAACTATTATTTTTTAAACAACAATTTTCAATTAAGTCACTTAGATTCAAATTTATGTGTCTCTTTGAAGACATTTTTTCTTGTCTTTTTCTTGTTCAAAATTAGCTCTAGTACAATTTACAAGAACAATGAAAAAGAGATGAATGTTTTGGGGGCGGAGATATACCTTGTTAATAAGACCAACTGCAACTACAACAAAAACAATAGTAGATTTGGTCGTTTCATGTAAAAGATGGACCAAAGATGACATTGACTGCAGTCAGAAATCGGAATTTGATCCAGTGCGTGGGGAAAAACTTATAATCACCATACTGGTCCTCCAATGGCTAAACAAAGTCCATCAAGTGTCTCTCAGTGGGACATGAATAGTGTGTTTCTATGGTGATGATCAATCATAATGAGGGGAGCAAAAATCTGGCTACAAAAATCCTCAAGCAGTTATGGTAAATGGCGTATACTTATATAGTGCTTTCTACCTTCTCACGAAGGCCCAAAGCGCTTTACAGTCACAGTCCCGTTCACACACTGATGGCGGCTCTGCTGCTGAACACTGCCGCCAACCTCCCACCAGAGGCAAGGTGGGGTTCAGTGTCTTGCCCAAGGACACTTCGACACATGGGCGTGCAAGGCGGGAATCGAACCTGCAATCTTGCGATCTTGGGTTGACCGCCCTACCGCTGCACCACGGCCGCCCCTAAGTTAGCTTCAAATAAGTCTGCGTTCACACAGTGGTGGCCAGTTTCAATGTTAAGTCAATTTTACAGATGTGATCTGAGATCCTTTTTTTTTTTTTTTTTAACTTGTCCTGACCAACAGCTGGGCAGACAGATGAGAGCTGAGGGCCTCTTGTGTTGGACATATTTTACTTTAACAAGAGGGGTTATTAATCTTCAGACAAACCAAAGGTATGTCTGAATAAACCCCTTTTGTAATTGAGGCCAAACTTTATTAATTTCAATCATGTCTGAAAATCTTTGGTGTTGGACCGGACGCAAAAGGAAAGAGGGGAAGAAGAGAGAGGGACGCTAGAGAGAGGGGGGGTAGGGGGGTGATAATAGGAGGGGAAGGGGGATAATCCCACCTCAGGATCTCAGATCCTGAGGTGGGATTTGAGCGTCAGGCATGGTGTTGGTCTGGCGACAGCGCGTCGGTGAGGTAAAATTTCTATCGGGCTGCAAACATTTTACCGTGTCATCCCAAGTCCAACATTTGAACTTTGAAAAATAATTTAAAGTTCAAATATTCAAATTTATCGGCTCTGGCTCGTTTTTGCTCCTGCTCCTGTACTTGGCGGTGGATCTCACCTCTGGCTGTCCCCCAACCCCATCTGGATGAAGCCCATTTGCTGGACTATTCAAACATGTAGTTGTAGAGTTAGATTAGCTAATTCCTCTCTAAGAGTTTTGGTACGTCGCCTGTCCGTCCTGGAAGAGGATTCCCCTTTCATGTGGACATCCCTGAGCTTTCTTCTTTTTTTTTCCAGAATCTATTTTTTTAGGAGTTTTTCCTTACCGAGAAGGAGAGTCTAAGGGCAGGAATGCCCAGTCTGTTTGGTTTATTTTACCAATTACCTTTTGTATTTTATGACTGATTTCGTGTTGCTATACATTTGCCCGTATGAAGCCCATTGAGATGACTATTGTTGTAATATTGGGCAATATGAAAAAAAACTAATTCAATTCCCATCGCATCAACCAATCAGGATCTTGGCTTTGGCCTATGGCGTGTTGATGACATAACCATTGGGTGGAGTCCAAAAAACAACATGGAGGAATATCTGGTTGCTTTCCTTCTGAACATTAATTTACTTATCTTATTTGCATTGAGACAATAATTAAAGGCCCTAAAATTGTATTTTTTTTGTCCTCTGACTGTGAGACAGCAAGTTGTCAAACTGGGTCACAGTGAGACATTCAGATGCAGCTGCTGCAATAGATGGTGAACCTCACCGTACCAGGAGAATATCTGAATGATCTCAAATCAAATCAAATCAACCTTTATTTATATAGCACTTTTACAACAACACGTCACTCAAAGTGCTGTGCATAAAATACAATAAAATTTAAAAACAAGATGACAAGACAAACAGTGCCGACCCCCCCCCCCAACACACATACGCACACCATGATAAAAAAGTGATAAAATGATGGAATGTCATGAACCCAGACATGGTGACGTGATCACCGACACTTTCATAGAGCTCTTCAAAATAAATATAGCTAATCTCTTGACATTATCTGTGTCTACCAGGGATTATATAGAGTGTTCCTTCGCTATATTGTGGGTCACCTTTCGTGGGATCTGGTCATCCTCTATTCTTTGTCATCTGGGAGAATTGCATGTGAAAGCAAAATAAGCCGAAATTGTAGAGCTTATCAACAATTCTGGTTGTGCTCTCGAAGCTATTTTGAGAAGTAGCCTACACAGCGCCCTGTCAAAATATCGGTTTATCGGTCTGTTTTTAACGGGTCGCAAACAAGGTTGGGGGTTATTGGAAGTATGCTAACATGGCTAAACTGGCTAAAGTGTGGCGCTGTCGAACTGTGTTTGTTTTACGTGTTACTAACAAGGTTGGTTGATAGAGTCATCAGGAACATTGGTTATAGCTGTATTAGTCTGTTCTTTTTACAAGTTGCAAACAAAGTTGGGAGTTACAGGTATTGTGAACACATTACACTACTACTCTAGACAAGTTCTAAAGCTCCTGTTGACAGTTAATTTAGTCTGATTGGCTGTCGGACTTTCTTCTGACTCTTTTGTCTCACTTAATGTGCCTTATAGTTCGGTGTCCTTATATATGATATAAGTAAAAACAGACCATCCGTTGACGATGTGCCTTAAAATCCGGTGTGCACTGCAGTGCGGAAAATACGTTAAGTCCACAAGACCATCCTGGCGTTTCAGAAAGATCTGAAAGGAATTGGACGATTTTCCAAATGCGCATCTAAAAATATTGGATTTTTTTCCAGATGCAGATGTGAATACTCAGCTTAAATCCACCCTTGAACCATGTGTTCATCTGGAGAGAACAGTGTCTCCTTGCAAATAAATGACAGGAAATGGCCTGAAATTGATGGACAGCTGACAATTAGATGAACCTTAATGAAAAAACGAGCAGCTTCCAAATTACCAACATCAAAGAAATTGTTGAATCACAAACATGAAAAGACTCAGTCTTAAGTTTCTGACTCCTGCTTACTTAAGCAACAAAGCAATTCCATTCAGATGATGGTGTAACTTGGTAGATTTTCTGTTTCTTGTTTATGTTGCTTTACATCTTTACGAATGAGCAAATAACAGTTTTTAGCTACCCTAAAACACAACAGATCAGTGCCAGAAATTTGGATGGATCAGGTATTTTAGAATCTTTTCAAATTTAAAAATAGCGAAAAACATGCCAACATACCATCACTGAACTAAAAAAATATCTGAATCTGCCAAATTTTAAACCTTTTTCATATTTCATAACTGTTATATGGAACCACGTCAATAGTTTTTCATCAGTGGCTTCTCTTCGATTTTAGCCCAGATCCAAACTCCAAAAGGAGTTTACTCTCCTCCGGCCCTGATCCTGATCCCCCCCCCCCCCCCCCCCCCCCCCGCATCCATCACACTCTTCCCCTGACTACACATCTAAGTGATTACACCACACCCTCAACCCCAAACCCCAAGCTCACACAGAAGCGCACACACTCGCTCAGAGGGGCTAATTAAGGCTTTAATATGCAAATGAGAGCTGCAGTAAATTACACAGCTGGCAAATACGCCTGTTTTTGCCTGAAAATACATCAGGAGAGCAGCGAGGAGTGTGTTGCTGCAGTTGTTGTTGTGTTTGCAGGGAGATAGGGGATTGCCCCCCCACTACTCTTCAGCAACCACATCCCCATAAGTCTGCAGGAGTTCCATCCAGCTATGTCCCCCCTCAGAGGTATCAGGAGGGAACGTCGACTCGCAGCTCGCTGGGTGGAAATTTAGAGGAGCGCAGCAGGAAGTGAACGTTGAGGCTCTGATCTGGACGGGTTGTTGTGGTGGAGCTTTGGTTTACAGCACATCTGGATCTGGAGCTGCTCATCAGTTCACTTTTTGGGTGAAAATTTGGGGTTTATTGTCTAAAAACTGCCAAAGAACAAAATTGAAACCCTCAGTATTTCTTTTTAGTTTGGCGCTTTGGTACAATTGGTTCCAGTTTGTGTCTGGAACTTCATGTCTTCTGTGAAACTAGCATCTCTATGAAGCCCCGTTTTCTGGAGCTGCTAAGTGAAAGATCATTGTTGACTTTGGACAGTCTGATCCTCAGCTTCCACAGATTTTAGTTTCCAAAATTTGTTTTGATATAATCACCAAAAACTATTTGTAAATATTTTCTACTGTGTTTTGCGTTTGTTTATTTTCATACTTCAGATGTAGGTTAAAAAAATTCTTTGTCGATCTCTAGCTGGAAGTCTAGGGGTTTAATTTCAAGTTCAGGGCTGTCATGCTAAGGTCATTTCCCAGGATGTCACAGGCAAAATGTCCCATTTGCAAACTTCAGAAATTGATGCCCTAAACTGAATCCAGAAATATTTTTTGGGGTGTAACGATTAATTAATGAATCAATTACATCGATTCCACAGGACGCACCATACATTTTTGGAGAAAATTTAAGACTTTTAAGTGCGCCCTATAGTCATGAAAAAACGCTAGGTACTTTTTCGCTCACCTGCCACAGTAAGGTTTGTGACGTGTCTCTTTCCGGCCACGCCAGCCCCTAACCCTGCACCTTTTGCCGTTTAACTTCAGTTCCTCTGAAACTTTATTCCTCTTGGAAGGAAGAAATTCCTCCCCACCGTTATCCTTTAGAACACTCTTTTAACCTGATTTTGACTCAACATGGACCAGATCAATTTTGGAATTTTAAGGGTTTCCTCGGCAGTGAGCACTTTAAAGTAATCCTATCGTGAATTTGTACTTCAATCATTTTGTGCTGAAGCAGTCCCTCCTCCTTGGGATCTGCGTTAACCCCCCCGGCCGGCCCCTCCAGCTGCTCGGAGCTGCTGCCCTGCGAGGCGTTGCTGAGGCGTTTGTTCTGCCTGGTCGCCGTTGTCAGCCTGCAATTCCCCCGAGCAGCAGTGTCATCATGATGTGAGCCGAAACCTGAGTGCCGACTACATGCACGGTCAGGCCGTCCTGTCACCTAGATGCCCCCCTGGGACTGACCGTGACAGGGAGGCGGACCCACTCCGACATCCAGAGACCTCTTTGTTTCATGCTACTCCTCAAAGGAAAAAAATTCCAGGTTTCTTTTAAGGGGTGTCTCCATGGATGCACAAACATGTCGGGACTGTGATGACACTGAAAGGAGAGCGGCAAACTGAGGAGTTAACAATGATCTGTTTCAGTTTGATCACTTTGAGTGGATCAGCTGAAGCATTCGACTGACTTTGACTTAGAAAAGAAACACTGTAGGGCGCAAAGTTGGTTTAATTGGCATAAGAATTACCCAAATGTATTTGAAAGATGAACGCTAGAACTGTAATTAGCAGGAATGCATTCTGGTATACATTTTTAATATCAAAGGGAGGGGTCTTGTTATAAATACTTTCACATTAAATAACAACGGTGTTTGTGGAAGTCCAAAATGCATAAAGGTCACGGTTGGATACACGCGACAGAAGATGTGAATATGAACTTAAAACTAAATTTTTAAACCTGGATCCTAAAAAAGGCAAACAGAAGATCTGAACTATCAGCTATTAAACCAACAGAGAAGATAATGATTAGAAACTGAAGCTAAAAACTCAAAGAAAGGATAATAAAAGGATAATAATCCTGAATACACAAAAATGCGGCTATAATAAAACAACAAAGTATCTTCACATACGGTAATTTAAATGAACAGGTAAACTTTGTTCAGGAAAGAGATTCATCACCTTTGAAATAAACATCCCCAATACCTTCAGGGTTTGTGTGTGCAACCTTTGCAGCGATGATGACCACCTCCTTCCACACTCAATCAGGATCAGACTCAATTAATGAAAAAAAAAAAAAAAAGAAAGAAACCTTGAACTGTGGAAGCTGCACACGCCTCTCATTCAGATATCATTTGAAAGACAGAAGTTTCTCTTTTTCAGCAAGAACTTCCTGTCTTTCCAAAGCCTTGGAGAAGTTTGGTAATTCTGGTGGGGTATGTTTGTGACCCTAACATGATCACTTGGTCAGATACAGATCAGACACCCAAGACTTCAGGAGGACCAGGAGTGAAGCAGACAAAGAGTTTACTAAAAACTTTAAACATGTTTGGATTGGAGAAGGAAAAAACAAGTTTCTTCCTCCACTGTTCCTCCTAAACCTGTATAGACTGGTAATAAAACCTAGTTTAATGCAGTTTTATTTGAATTCTTTTTTATTACTATAATTTCATGTGAGTTTCATATGAATAAAACACAAGTTTAAGTCATCCCGGTTCTGAAAATCCAAAAACAAGCCAGCATCAAGCTACATTCACACTGCCCTCAGCAACTCGTGTTCAAGCAGCCGCTTTCAAGGAAAAGTTTGTGTAAATGTGCTTAAATGTGCATTTAAGGCTTCCACGTTCAAAACTCTTGTGTTTGTGTATCGGTATGCACATTTATTAAAACAGTTTTTGGCCTCTACATACAAAACACACAGCCATTAAACTTGCTCACTACTTTTTATTCAAAGATTCCATGACGTCCCATGTTTGCAGTAGTTAAAACGAAATAAACGTGAACATTTTGCAAAGACTAGTATTGAAATTTCTAGGGCGCTTGAGTTTGGAATAGATGTGGACACCATGACAAAATGGTGAACACCCTACATATTGGGGGTGTGAGAAAATATCGATTCTGCAAAATATCGCGATAGTTAATTTGGCGATACTCGTATCGATTCAAAATGCTGCCAGGACGATATTTATTTCATTATTTCTGAGCGTCCTTCAGTGTCTGACTCTTGTTGTACACTTCACCCTCCGACCGCTAGTTGGCAGCAGAGCGCACGGAGCCTCTTTGAGCAGCACCACACCACACAAGACAACAGGAAGACCTCAGCCAGAGGCAGCTTGTTTCGTTGTTATGAGACATGAACTACTTTGTTTTTAATTGGGATGGACACCAAACAGAAACTCTGAGCCATGTTTCTGCCAGTAACATATAAAAAGCGGATTGCTGTGCTTTTTAGTGGCTCAAATAAAAACGAGTGAAGCATGGCAGCGGCTAATAGGCTATCGGCAAAGCGGGCCAAAGTTCTGCAGAACCTCCCAGCAATAGATTCTAGTTTAGCGACCTGATGGATCAGAGGGATGTGTATAACGCTCTGAAAAAAAGGCAGACATTGTGGCGAGGGGCGTTACCGGTTACTTCCGTGTGTGAGAAGCGACTTGAGTTTTCCTATGGATCCATTCTTGCCCTCTCGCCTCTTTCTGATTCTCACAAACTGATCTTAAATGTATCAAATGATGCCTGCAGTTCTTTTTCATGATCTTCTGCTTCTTTTGAGGTAAGGCAGGTACTTTTATTAATGGATTTTTAGTGGCACGTATGTTCCAGTTCTCCAACTAACATTAAGGGTGTATTCAGACTGGACACATTTGGTTTGCTCAAAACGAACCAGAACGAACCAAAACGAAAACCAGTTCCTATCAAATCGGAAAACGAACTGTTGCATAAAAAAACCTATTAATCAGCAAGATCTGTTTGTTATATCAATGTGACTTAGTGCAACGTTTTTTTAAATAAATTTTTGGATGTCTGAGGAGATTTTTCACTTCTTTTTGGGACATTTGCCTCTCTCACACTCTTCTGATTAACAACATATTGGACGGCTTTCACTTGCTGACTTTCGGGAGAGGACACTCGTTATCTCCAAACTCCCCAACTAACGGGACGCTCTCATCGGACAAATCCAAAGCCAAATATTTAGCATCAAACAGGCATAGAGGCTCCGTCATCCTGGGCATGATGAAGAGCACGTCGAGCAGAACCTCGGCTAGTCCCCTGATAAGGATGTGTAAACAGCTCCCCTTGCAGTGGCTACAGAGGGAAGCTGCCCCTCTGAAAAAGGCGGCTTTCCACGGGGGCCAGGCTGCATGAATATTTTAAAAGAGTAAATAATTAATAATTAACAGCAAACAGGCCACTGATCAAATGGAGAAGTGTGGCAGCAGACACGGAAAACTTCCACTCCTGTAGACAAAGACAAGAGAACCCAGATTTTCACCTTCTTACCGGCCTCATAAATATGCGCATCCCCAATCGCCTCCTTACATTTACTTGTATGAACTCCACCAAGCCCCCCCATCACTCATTCACAGCTATTCCTCTGCGATTGTAGAGCGGGAGCACTTGATCTGACCACCCGCTTCTTCCTGATGGAAAGATTTGGATTTTAATACAATCGTCACTTCTCCCACCTGGATACGCCGCGCCAACACAAATCCCGCCCGCCACCGCTTAAAAACTCCCTGATTACAATTCCCTTAAAATGCCCGAGCACACCTACCCCAGACAGCGGCGGCGGTGCTAATCACATCTCAGCTCAGGGAGCCAACGCCATAGACGTGCACGTGGAAGAAACAAGGAGCAAGAGGGAGAAATCCCAAGTTTAATGACACATGTTCTCAGAGGCATCGGGCTCTTCAAAGCATCTCCTTCCAAATCTGCTTCATCTTTCCACCCAACTTTAGCCAGAGGAGACATTTAGATATATATATTAAAAAAAATTGGCTCAATCATGTAAACAACACAAACAAAAAATTAAAAATACGACATCTCTGGAAGCCACACACGTTTCGCCTTCAGAGTTAATTTTAAAGTAAGCACTCCCTTCCTTGGAGATTTTAATTAATGCTTTAATATGCAAATAAGTTAGCAGAGATAAAATCATGACAAACAGATGGCAAGTGCGGCTAAATATTTTGTGAATCCATCAGAGGCGTGTGTTAAAGTTACACTGTCGTTTTCCTCAGGCCCTTTCTGAAAACACACAACAAAGAGACGCTGCGACCTTTAAACCCGACACCAGTAAACAGTTCTGAACTTACACTCCTCCACCCCACATCATAAACTCCTACAAACATAGCTATGAGGGGTGGAAGTGATAAAAGTTAAATGGCAAAAATGTGTGAAAAAAACGGCTAACTAAAAATTAAATTTTCTAAAATTGTATATTTACCCCCCAATTATATTTACATTTATTTCACAAGGGAAAGTTGACCCCAGTTTAAAAGAAATGACATAAACAATATATAATAAATGCCAACTTTTTTTATTTTAACACAAGCATTTTTTGGAAAAGTGGGCGTGGTAAATTTAAAAAGGGGTATTTCTGAAATGTATTGATAATACCAAAGCACGCATGTTTTTTTCTGACATTTCTGACTGTTTATTTATTCAATTTGTTGTGAAGGAAAACATGCTGGTAGAAAAAAGATAAGAAAAAATATTTTAGGTTCATGACAGAGATTTTAATTTCAGCCATAATGAACCTAAAAATATATTTATTTTCCAAAGCATATTTTTTTCAAAAAAAAGTTGAATTCAAGTATTTTTACCCTTTTAATTTGATGTTAAATAAGGGACTTCACATGCATTTGGCAGTGCTAAAATCCTCCTTAGGGTGCTTCAACTCTGGTTTAATCCACACCCAGGTTTATTTCTTTGGATGGTTCAGTCTGTTTGACAAGTCTAACCCTTAGCTGAATTCTGCAGTGGAGCAAACAAGTAAATCTATTAGCAAAAGAGGTCCTAGTTCACGTGCTAGACCCAATGTAAAAGTCAACTAAACAGAGGAATGCAAGGGCTGAATGGCAGAGCAAAGGTTGGAGTGTAGCGAGAAGGTACCAACACCTGCAAGTAAAGAACCGTACACACCGGGACGAATATTCGCCAGGCGTTATTCGCCAGCGTTTTTCGCCACGTTTTTTGTGTTCACACCCAGGCGATTTTCGCTGACGATGAGTGGAGTGAACATGCAATTTCATTCCCTGACATTAGATGGCGCTTAATGTAAACAGAAATACTCCTGTACACAAGGTGGCGCTGCGCAACTTTACGCTTCTTAAAGTCGCTTTTCACTCAGAAGAAGAGAGAAGGTATTTACGCGCTTGTCAGAATAATACAAAGAAAACATGAATATTTCAAGCACCAGTAGCTCCAACTGGTGCTTGGTTCGGGGATGTTTTAGAATGTCCGTCATTATTTCTTGGCGGCTGTGTAGACGCTACTTGGCGTCTATCTTCTTCGCTGGTATGTGTGCTCAGCAGGGCAGTTTTGTGTTTGAGCGCCCCCAAGTTGTGTTTTACTGTAACTTCAGAAGCTCCAGACACGTGAGCAAAAGCGCCGTTCTCATTGGTCGAGTAGATTTCGACGCGACGCGTCGTAAAAAAAAAACGAACCCGAGGCGTTTTTTTTTTTTGACGCTTTAACGCCTGGCGTTTTTTCGCGTCGGTGTGCACACTCTCGTTGGTGCCCTTCGTTTAGTCACGAGGCGTTAAACGTCGGCGAAAATCGCCGGCGAAATTCGTCCCGGTGTGAACAGGCCTTTAGTCTGCTCATTTTTTTAGTGAGATTTGTGGTTTGACAGTCAAGAACTAGAGCATTGGTTTAAGGTTATAGAAGCACCTACCTGTTCCTCTAGAGAAACTGGATTCACATCCAGGAAAGCAAGAGACCGGTTGATCCTCAGGGACAGACTCAGGGCCATCAGACCTCCAAGCCTCACCGGATTCTGACTGAGATCCAGTTTGTGAATTTGACGACTCTCTACGATGAATTCAGCCAACGCCACGGCGCCTTGAGAATGAGAAACACTTAATGTCAGCTGGTTTTAACAGGAGGTTTTAACAGGTAAGAATAAGGTATACTGCAGGTAGCTTTTGCTAGTTACACATGGATGTGTGATGTATTTACAATTACCACTTCTAGGTAGATTTGGCATATTCGGTTAAACTTCAAATTGTGCTAATGAAAAGGTCTAAAGGTCTAGCTGTGAACTGTTGGTTTTTGTATGATCGGCCTGATGCTTCTTGCTGTTGTACCTTCACAGGTGATGTTTGTTTGGGCCAGGCCAAGCTGCTTCAATGTATTGTTTGCTATCAGGGGCTCCCTGATCACCTGGATAGCCTCGTTCCCCAAGGAGTTCTCCCCCAAGTCCAGGACCTGCAGGACCTTCAGCACTGGCTGCAGAACAGAGTAGGAAAGGTGAGATAAAACCTCCATGTGGGAGCGCTCACTGAACTGGACTGGCAGCCTCCAGCTGTCTGTTTAGGGAGCCAGTGAGTTTAGAGAGGCTGGGAAGCTTTAATTACCACCACTCAGCAGTGATTATTATGCCTTTTTAAAATGTTTCCCTTCATGTTCAAAGCTCAGAACTTCTGTTTTCTCTCTCCAGAGTCGCATTAGCAGTGAAGGTTGATTAGCTGGTGCGTGAATCCAGAGGTGTCTGGGGCACCATGGGCCCAGCAGCCTGAGGAGGAGCACGCCACCCACTCCTGGCTGCCCCTCCTCGCCTCGCCACCCTCGTTAAACTCCTCTGGTCACTGCTCTGAAGAGAGACGGCACACGGGGGCTGAAAGAAGACCTTCTTCTGAGCTAATTTGCACCGCCGCGACAACAAACACACTTGAGAAAGTGCCCCCCCGCTTCCCTTCTGCTTTCACTTTGTGCTTATAACATCCAACACTTGTCGAGGAGCATCTGCAACAATGGGGGGGGGGGGGGGGGGTATCCCGGATGGATATGCATGAGGGATGATAGCAGACAATTAAAGAGGCGACTGCGTGGCTGAGAATGTGTGAGAGTCAAGCATGGTTGAAACCTGTCAAACGTAAACCCCGGGAGGATCGCAGCGAGAAGTTTCAGATGGGGTGGGAGTGTGAAGCCAGCAAAAACACAGTATGCCTTCACACTTGACATGCTGGTTTTAAACAGAAGGAAAAAAAAATCATGTTAAACAGGAAAACAACAGGATTCTTCCTCACCACAGATAATGAGCAGACAAAGAGGAAATCTGGAGGTTAATCTAAACAACAAAAAAAATCACACGCTTTTTCGAAGACAGATCAGCAGAAAGTATGGAAAAACGGAGTTAATAGGTCTCCTTCTCATTGTCACATTAGCCATGACCAGCTAAGCCTAATTATCATTATCACAGCCTGCAAGGACATCGTTGTACCCTTGTAACGATCCGACCACACGCTCAACAAACATCTCTTATTTAATTAACTGTCTTCTCTTTGAGTGTGACATACACAAATACCATTTACATGAAAGAATGAGTGGTTTGTGGTGCTGATCATTAGAGAAGGTACTTGGAGAAGTGTCATTTCTGAATGAGGCAGGGTTTGTTTTGAGCAGGCTCGTTTACAAGTCCACAGAGAGACATTCCTTTCTTATGGCAAATTTTTACTTTTGACCACGATTGCAGCCTAGGCTTTTTTTTAATATAAACTTAATCACATCAAAGAGAAACTGCACATATAAATACCTTCTCTGATCATATTCTGAGTTTTTATTAAAGCGTTCCCAATGATCTTTTAATTGTGATTATGCCCTTTTTAAGGCAATTTATAAATAACTACTCAGCAAATGCAGTTTTAACCCTTATTTTCTCAATGTTTGTCCTCCATAATCAGAAAATGTTACAAGAACATGTTAAAAACGCCAATGAAATGTGTCGATAGTAAATTCCATGCAACACTTTACAATAGTAATGTGTTGCATATGAAAAGTTGCTTTTCTCCATGTCAGAATCAGATGATTAATGTTGATCGCGTTAAAGGTCGAAGAGTTAGGGAACAGTATGTCAAAGAGCATGTGTTACTCAGGCGACATCTCCAGAATTAAAGGGCTAAAAAAAAAACCTATCCTCTGTTTTCAAAGTCAATTATTACCTTTTTACACTTTTTTTACTAATCAAATCTGATGCGGTCACAATTATCATATTTTTTGTACTTTGTACCCTAATTTGAAAATGTTGATGTCCCTTACCAGTGCTTTGGCCAGATGCTCCATGCCGCTCTTGGTCACGTTGTTGTTGCGCAGCTTCAAGACCTTCAGACCTTCTGTCTGTCTTGACAGACCATCACACAGCTCCTCCAACCCTCAACAACAAAAAAACGGTGGAACTCAGTTCTCCATGACTTTGTGCTTTTTTAGTGTCATGAGGCTGCAGAAATTCTACAAGTTTCCACTCTATTATGAATCATTATCAATGTAAAATGTTCCAAATCTGATGGTTTTGGAATAGAAATGGTTGTGGGAACAGTCACCAGGAAGGGCAATATAAAAACTCCATGCACTAAGTAATGGCAGAAAGCATCAAGGGCGACTTACACCAGACAATCCTGCTGTTGGTCTGAATTTTTAAAAGGATCCCAAGCCTTGTGCTTTTTCAAATCGACCCCATTTTGCAAAAGTCATGGCTAAAAAGAGAAGGGGACAGGTGACATTCCACAGAAACAGCATTCTGCCTTAGTAGAATTGGACTCAAATTAACTTGGACAGCTTTAAAAAGGCTATGACAGACTAGCGACGTGTCCAGGGTGTAACATCCCTCCGCCCAACAGTAGCTGGGACAGGTGACTCCCAATGGCATCCAGAGGAATCAGAGATGGATGGAGAAAAGTACATACTGTAGAAACAACGTCACTCATAAAAGAACAACAAATGTCTCTATGCCAAATGACACAGTGTTTCATATAAGTCCTGCATCCACTGAGCGGCATGGTTCAGTCCAGTTTGGTATTTTCATATCCATGACAAAATGGACCCATGAAGCTGGACCAAACCGTACCTTTTTTGGGCCAACGTTGGTGTAGGTCCATAGAAAAATGGAACAGACCGGTTAGGGCGGAGCTACTGTTGAAACACGTTGATTGGCTGAAGGTCATTGCAACAAAACAAAAGCGGCTGTGTTTGTCTTAGCCGTCCGCTATCTTCTCTCAAACAACATTAAATGCTTTGTATATATGAAGTACCAAAAGCAAAGTGGAAAGAAAAAAAGACCTGCAGGATGTTGTGTATTGTTGTTGTTGTTGTTAGCTTCAACCCACATGCGTCGTGATGGTCCAACTTTAGTGGAAACGCTTACCTAAATTGACCGGACCATTCTAAACCGTACGGGACCGAACTGTAACGCTCAGTAGAAACAAGGCATTTGTATACCTCAAAGCATCGGAGAATCGTTAGGAATCATGCCAGATCCCAATTGCACCAATGTCCACTGATCCATACTCTGATCCATCTCTGTAAGCCAGCCTCCACACAGCTCACTTCGCCATGCCCCCGCACATAAAACAGGGATTATACCACGGGATGGATTGTCTGGTGTGAGTTGGCCGTTAGAGTACAACAGAGGGTCTTTCAAATGGATCAACTGTTGACTACCAGCAAAGATTGGTTTAAAAACAAAACACACAATGAGTAGGACTTGATGCATCACATACCCTACATTAACATCTTACCGGCATCTGCAACCATGTTGTTGCTGAGCTCCAGAGTATGGATGGTGGTGTTGAAGCGCAGCAGGTCTCCCAGCTGCATGGCATCCTGGTAGCTGTTCAGAAGATTGTTGGTGAGGTGAAGTTCTTGCAAAGCTCGGTTATGTTTCAACGCACCGACTGCAGGAGACAAGACAACAAAGAAAAGGTGCAACTCAAAAGTAGCTAAAGTGAAGATAGGAGTCTTTGGAAAGAGAAGAGTGACAGGTCATTAAAAATGAAAGGATCAAAAATATGTATTTCTAACAGTTTTATCATTCTTGTTGTTTTTATTTCATTTAAAATGTTGCTTTTGTTATTTGTGCAATGATTAAAGAAGCTTGTATTGAGGATTTCTTAATCTTTTTCAATAGTGATCGTTATATTGACACAAAAATTCTGGGGCAAGTGTGGGGAAGAGTTTTTTGTTGGGGGTCAGCTGCCCCCCTTGCTCCCCTGTAGCTCCACCCCTGGCGTTAGCTTCAAGAATCAGAAGAATGTAAAGTTCTGTCCTAAAAAAAAAAGAAAGATGTGAACAAACATAAACATAAAACACTCACGTTCACATTCATTACGACTGGGGTAAAAATAAATCTGCTATTCTAACACATCACATTGGAGGGCGCTGTCCCCTGATCGCTTTGTGAATGAAGCCAGATATTGTTTTTGTCTGATCCCAAACAAGATCCATCCAAAGTCCCTCTTAAATGGCAGGATTTCACAGTGGAACTGAGTGAGCATGGAAAACACTGCACAGCAGGAGTCAGCACCTCCTGCAGTTATTACAGTAAAGAAGGAGGACCCTCCACCCCCCCTTCCCTTCTAGGACTCTCCTTTCAGAACTTCATCACTGTTTTGGAAGAAGCCTTCAGGTGGATGTTGTATTCATGTGTGTGGCATCCTTGGTGTCTTTGTGTAATGTAAACTGCACCGTGGCTCATATTTGTCCACTCCGCCTCGACCCTTGTCCCCCCCACACCCCCCTCAGATCAATGCCGCAGATTTGATCATGCCTGTGGGGCTGTGTGTGGAATGCCAACACTGTCATCAGGCCCAGTGGGAGGCAAATGGTGAAATCGGTGGGATTGATCTGGTGGGTTCCACTGCGAGCGCCCAATCCCGCAATCATAGGCCCTCCGATCAAAGGCAATGATCCTCAGCTGGGAGCCCCGCTGGGCAGGAAGGGCGGGGGCTGGCTGGCAGGCTCGGTGAAGGTGGAGATGATGGGTAGACTGTGGGGAGTGAGTGGGAAGAGGGAGAGGAGGGGCAGAACCTTAAAAATCAAAAAGATCCAGGAAGCGGCTGCAAATGTTGAGGGGACGAGTCGGTGTCAGGGAGAGTGGGCAGCCCACTGCGTCCATTTGGGTCTGTTCTGCTCCCAGCTGGGGGCAACAGTGGGCTTTCGTCTTTTTCATCAGAAACAGAGCCTGTCGTACACTAACCTCTGATTGAAAAAGACCATGACAGATTTTTTTTGGATTTCTGATTCCTGTGCTGCATGACATGAAAATTCAAACTTTCAATTTGTTTCACATGTAGAGAAAAAAACAGTGCAATTCTTTGTTTTGAAGAACTACTCCAATGAAAATGGTGATTTTGGTGTTTTTAACAGTATTTTCTGATGATGGAGGACATTATAAAGAAGATTAAGCTCAAAGTTGCATTTCTGAAATCCACGAATCAGGAGAATCAGGAGAAGACGAACAAATTTAAGAAAAATAACCTATTTCTGACGTAGAAAATATACGGTGGGAGGGCCACAGCGTGCCCACCATGTGGCAGGAGTCCCGCCCCTTATTCAGAGACAAATTTCTAATGAACTCCAGCCACTCTGCATAAACAATGTCTTAGAAAACAACAATTATTGTCGATTTTGGCTAAAAATGGGGTAATCAGATATTTTAAAAAAATGGAAATGCTCTTCCAAAAGATTAAATGATGATTGGAGTGGGTCTTTAGAAGGATTACTTCTTTTTAACAGTGCAGTGGCTATATCGCTTTTACAGGCTGCTGTTTCACAGATTTTTTTTTATTTTTACATAACAGTGCATTGTGTTCTGTGTCTTGATCTGCTTAGACTATTGTCAATCAATCCTCTCAGAGCCATGTCACCTATAATGCATTGAGTTTGCCAAGTCTACATAAATATAAAATCGCGAGCAGCTCTTTGTTTTTATTCTATAAAACTGGACTTATTGTTCCTTGAAGGTTTATTCTTTGAGAGTTTAAACAAGAAAGTAAAGTTTGAAGATGTCCATGTCTGTTGGAGAATAGTATACAAAATGTGTGAGGAGGGGTTTCACAGCCTTAAAACACTAAGAATTATTGTACAAAATAAAGTCAACTACTTCACAGATACAGTACATCACTCCTATGATAAACGAGGAGCTACTGTATTATGTTTTTTAAAAACATATAAAACCCATCTGGCACCTCTAAGTGCTATCATTTACCTTACACATCCAACTTCCATTAATTTGGGTCTCTTTCAGGTAAAATGTTTTATCAATTCTTTCATTACCAATATAAACTGTAAACAAGTCAAGAAACCATATAAAGAAGGTTCTAAATAGCCGATAAACTCAATATAAACGGATCCAGTAGCTTCCATGTGCTCTGGTTAACGACCTTCATGCAGCTGTTGCTGATCATCATTTGAAAGAGTTTAAAAATGGCATCAAGAAGCTTCATCAGTTTCAATGAGTGGCTGTGACTGCAGGTCCGTTTGATCCATGGCTACAACAAAGAAATAAATAAAATAAAAAATAATGCTCTTTTAATTTATTGATCTGCAGATATTTTTGTCTAGAGAGCAAGAAACCCTGTTTAAGCTGTAAATCAACTCGCAGGTTCCTTTGTTTGAGCAGATAGAATTTTGTGTAAGGTGTTACATTTTACAACTCATTTAGAAAAGCTTTTAAGAAAAAACTTGTTTTCATCACAACATAAACGAGTCCTTATGAGGAGTTCTATGGAATTGTTAATAGCAGTTATGAGGGAAGTTCTAAACAATCTTTAGAAAATTCTACAACTAAAGACACCGATCAGAGCAGAATTGCTTGTGGGGTTGGTTTAAGCTTTCAATTCTGAATTTATTGTATGGCTTTCAGACTTGTCTGGTCTTGGTGTGCACCAAATCAAAACAGTTAGCCTCATATTTTCTTATTGTCAAAGTTTGATTTGATGAAGGTCACACAGATCCTCGTGAGTGCGTGTCTGTGCGCAGGCAGAACGCACGCACAACAACACGTGTTTGTGTCCATCATCAACACGGAAACATAATTATGACTCAGACTGTTGTCTTCCTCTTCCCTGAATAAAAACACTCAACCCCTCTCTGATTTGCCTGTAATGAGTTTATTTATATACATGTGCATACCCATGAGCCCTGGAGGTCATGTGACCTTCACCAGCAGGCAGCATTCCCACATGGCCCTCCTCTTCCTCGCTGATGCTGATCACGGATTTATGACGGTATGATCAGGTAACTGATAAAAGTGTTTCATTTGTTGCTTAAGTTAATTCTTATTTTATATATGACTGATTATAAAGGCATGTAAAAATGTGTGTGTGAGTGCGTGTGTGTGCATGTGTGTGTGTCCTGGCTGCCCTGGCTTCTATAGAAGTGTGCAGCAGAGTGTAAAGTGACAGGTAAGAGATTAGGCCTCTAATCCGGGTCCAGACGTGCAGAGACGGTCACAGGTCAAAATCTGGTCCTGCTGGCCTCAGAACACACACACAACAACAAACACACACCACGCATGTACACACACAGTCCACACACATAAATATGTTGACTTCCTGTGTGCATGGACTGTGCCGTACCCAGTGTAAACAGTGGCGTGCCGCTGAGCTGGGCGTTGTGAAGGTGCAGCACTGAGAGCCGGCTGGTCAGCAGAGCCTTGGAAAGAGACCGGGCCGGATAGTCAACCAGACTGACGTTACACACATCCAGCCGGGACAGACGCACACTCTGAAACACACACACAATGTGCATTATCACAATGAACCCACTTGTTTGTACAGTACTGTGAGATAACATCATACATAGACCCCCATTATGGACCTTTTCCGTTATTACGTTTATTTCAATCAATAGGTTTTAGATTTTAAACATATTCTTCATAGTTAAATCGGTCATTTGGCCTCCAGGCAGATCCCACATCTTAATCACTAATCTCTTACTGGATTCAACACATTCATGACTTTGGACACTTTCAAACTGCACGGTTTGGTCCAGACCAAATTTTGCATCTAAAATGATCTGCTTTGTTTTGTCTGAGTGAAAGATCACCTAATCCTGTGCAGATTTGGTTCACCACAGTGACAAATATCTAACATATTCATATTTGCATGCGAGGATGAAGCCCAAATCAAGGAAATGTCATCAAATGTCTCATTGGTTAATTTGTTGTCTAGAAGAGATGAATGCATTTATTTTGCCAGATTTTCTTCTTTGTGCTTTTTTCCTCCTGCACAGAAGTTTAGGAAAAAAAAAATCGCCAGAGCAAGCAGCAGCTGTCGGTGCACCACATCTTCAGGCATTTGCTGTGGTCAGTGTGAGAGCATCCAAACCAAACAAATGTTTGAGCATTCAATCAGCATTTCAGTATGTCTTTTGTTTAAAATAACTCTAAAAAGGTTAATTCGACTTGTGTTCAGTATGTTTGCAAGTTTGCCATGTCTTGCCTCTTCCAAAGTTGTGTGTTGATTAAACTGCATTCTTAAGGCCCGTACACACTGGGACGAATATTCGCCAGGCGTTATTCGCCAGCATTTTTCGCCACGTTTTTTGTGTTCACACCCAGCCGATTTTCGCTGACGATGAGCCGAGCGAACATGCAATTTCATTCCCTGACATTAGATGGCGCTTAATGTAAACAGAAATACTCCTGCACACAAGGTGGCGCTGCGTAACTTTACGCTTCTTAAAGTCGCTTTTCACTCAGAAGAAGAGAGCAAGTATTTACGCGCTTGTCAGAATCATACAAAGAAAACAGGAATATTTCAAGCAGCAGTAGCTCCAACTAGTGCTTGGTTCGGGGATAATTTAGAATGTCCGTCAATATTTCTTCGCGGCAGTGTAGACGCTACTCGGCGTCTATCTTCTTCGCTGGTATGTGTGCTCAGCAAGGCAGATTTGTGTTTGAGCGCCCCCAAGTTGTGATTTACTGTAACTTCAGAAGCTCCAGACACATGTGCAAAAACGCCATTCTCATTGGTCGAATAGATTTCGACACGAGGCGTCAAAAAAAAAAACGAACCCGAGGCGTTTTTTTTTTTTGACGCTTTGACGCGTGGCGTTTTTTCGCGTCGGTATGCACACTCCCATTGGTGCCCTTTGTTTAGTCACGAGGCATTAAACGTCGGCGAAAATCGCCGGCGAAATTCGTCCCGGTGTGAACGGGCCTTTAGACTCAGAATAAACTGAGAATGTTTGAAAATTGTGCGTTATTTTAAGCGTTTTTGGTAATTTTCTAATCTTTTGCAGTGGAAATGTGAACCTTAAGCTCCCTGCACCGACTCATGAAGCCAGTTCATACAACATCCTGGGCTATAGTTGGTTTTTTACTCCCTTTATAATTTCACCTCTGGACCAAAGTTTTAGCTGGGAAACAGAGCTTGTCTCCAAATTCCTGTAGGGAGGGATTAGGGAGTAGGGAGGGATTTTGGACACCACCAGACTCTTCTTAAGATTCTTTAGTTAAAAACAACAAGTTTGATACGAGATTCAAAGCTTCTCCTTCACTTTTCTTACACATAGATCCAATCAGATGAAAGTCAGCTCTTCCTGTTGATGTGTTTGTGCTCCAAAGTGCACTGCCAGGCCTTCTCATCCCGTTTGTTCAGCCCTGCATCGTCGCCCAAAACTCACTTTTCCTGGATAAACATTATTCCTGAGAGAAACCCCTAATGAAAAGATTACCGTTCCTCTGCCAACCTGCTTTATTAAATGAGCAAGGGCCCTCCAAGCCGATGTTCCCATGCTGGCGTTGTCAGAAATGTCAAGATATGTTGTCGATTCGTAGTACAAAATCATATCCAGCAAGGACGATGCTCCCTGGAACAGAAAACCGAGTGAAAAGTGGGAAAAATGAAGAAAGCAAGGCTCAAAATTTGACAGGAATGTTATGAAGTTTCTTGTGGAAAGAGGAGGGGAAAAAAAGCCTAATCTGATACAGGAAATGCCTGAATATGAAAGTGTATTGGAACTGGAAGACGAAGAAGAAGCAAACAAGTTTTGCTCATAAAACTCACATTTTCCTCCAGTTGGGCTGCCTGCAGATTGATGAAATCAAAGTGCAACGATTTCAGGACGGCTTCCAGAGCTTCACAGGAGCGGTGGTCTAATCGCTCACCTTGATGGAGGCAAGCAATCAAAGGCAAGATAATTTGGAGGCTGTTTGCTAACAGGCAAAATTGCCCTGCTCTAAATGTGCCTCATCCTTTTGTGTAAAATGAGCATTTCAGCGGAAAAAAACAACAAAAAACATATCAGGACAAAACAACTTCCTTTACAGACAAAGTGTTTGTGTGTGTTTTTCTTTTAATAAAGTTCTGCGACTTAATCAGAAACACAAAAAGAGGAAAAAAAAATGATGATACCGTCAGGTTTTTATGATTACACTTCCAAGAATTGAATTGCGGAGTGTCCATTGATTACTGTCTGCCGTCAGACCACAGTAATCAATATTTGTACTGAAGACGTTCGACTTCTAAAACTGATGAATGCAACCAGATGGGGTTTTTTTTTTCCACCTCCAAAAATCCAGTTGAACGTGGAATGAATATTCTCACAACAAATAAAAGATGCACCCAACAATTTGTCCTCATTCTGGAGGAAAACTGCTCAACTAAAAACAGGACAAACAACATTTTCTGAGTAGTTAAAAGTTTTCTAAAATCCAACAAAAGCCTGGAGTTCAAGCGTTTGAGTGAAACCAGTCTAGTTTTTACAAAATAGAGGAAAAACTTTTTCTCGTGCCGACACAAGTTTATGGTGTCAGACAGGAGCAGCACCTCTGTACCGCTTTGATATGGATGCATCATCTTTTGCTGCTCCTCTGTCGTGTAGAGCAGGTGAGATCTTTTTCAGAGATTTCAAAGTAAGTATTAAAGTATGTTTGGAAACTTGATTTTATTCAAGGTTTTTCTGATTATAAAAGATGTAAAAAAAAAGGTCGCTAGATTGAAAGCTTGCAGATTGCATGTCCAACAGTTCTAAATAGAATCGTAGATGGTATTGCTGCTGTCACGGATAAAACACTGAATTGACTTGTTTCCTATATATATAATTATTTAGTATTGAAAGATAATCATTGCATAAAAAAAATAATAGTGGAACATTTTAAGATAAAATCATTTTTCATTTTAAAGTCTGACTAAAAGTAGTTTTTGTCTTAAAAAACACAAGAATTACTCTAAAAGGGGATGGATGGATGGATTTTATCTGCTGTTTGCAATTTTTTTGTGGTGTCTGAATATACCATTTCAAAATCCAGTGGCATGCAAAAACTAGTGTGCATTGCTGGTTTCTAATTTGGCAAATATAGACCACAATGCATTGCGTTTGAATGATTTGTCATTTGAAAAAAATGCATTTAGTTCTTGTTCACCTTTCGGCAGATCCCTTCAGATGTCCCCACAGCGAATCAGCGTTCGCTGATTCTCACAGGTGGTCTGGAAGAGACTTTTATGCCAAATGCCCTTCCTGACACAGCCATGCATTTTTCTGGGCTGGGGACCGGCACAAGGAGACTCAGACTTTGGTCCCGCTGTGGCTACATAGCAGGCAGTAGCGCAATGGGTCTTGCCAAAGAACCCACATTGGATGAAGCTCGTTGTGGCCCTTGGGAATCAAACCTTGGTTTTCCCCATGTGCCAGTCCTGTGCTGAACTAACTCAGCCATCCAGCCGCAAATTGGATAAAAAATGTATGTAAATATATCATTTTTTTAAATTATCCAAGTTTTCATCATCAGCACGCAGTGGATTCACATTTAGTCTTCACTAAACATTTGCATTTTTTAGGTTTTTACTTTGGCAAATCTGTGATGTCACATATAAATTGGTGATTTTGGGTCTGAACTATGTTAAAATCCAGGGAACAGGATGGTCTGTATACAATACTGTATATACACCATATAGACTTTTAGGGGTTTAGGGAGTAGTGATGCCATATTTGCAAAAACTTGCCAAGCTTTATTGTTCATTATTAATGAAAAAAAACAGCCAGATGTTAAAAATTACTTATAATTTTTTTTTTTGATTAACAGCTACCTCTAAAAACATAATTTCTTGAACTGTAAAGCTAAGGTCTTTAACATTGGAGAGTTAAAACCTGTCAGGAATTGATTTTTAAGTTTAGTTAAAAAAAATAAAAGCATAACTTTTTATTTCATTTAGTATTTAAAAACATTTAAAAATGTCTTCCTTATTGAAAACCGACCAACATGTTTTTCCATAGTTGTAATCTGATTACTTTAGTGACTTACTCTTTCCACTGTGGCACTTTAGCTCCAACTGTGACTGATCAGACAAATTGACGTGACTTTTAAGGCCGTGACAGTAACCCCCCCATGCCACTCTTTCTCCTGGGTTTATTCTTATCTCCTCAGCCAAGAAGGGGGAATGATAATTACTATCATAATTATTTTCCAAATGATTTTTTTTTTTGCCCTTCTGTTTTAACAATAATCACTTCACTGAGCGGTGGCAGCGGGTGCAAGGAGAGCTTCTGAAATCCCATTTTTCCTAATCCGCCCTGCATCGGGAAGATAATGGCGGCAACACCCCGAGTCAGATGTCATCAGTGCGTGGCGACAGTTACACTCATCACGCCATCACAAACAGCTTCAACCTCTGTCGTGTCTGCTTCCGAATGATAGAGGACTTTTCAAAACTTAGGTGTAATCTAAGGTTTTAAACCCAAACCTGGCTTCAGCCGAAGCCTCAGAAAGGCTGGAGAGAAAAGCCATTAAGGGGAAAAAAAATGAATGTGCTTTATGTTTAGCTGCTAACATGACAGCAGTGAGTGGAGTTTATGTGACAGAGGCAGCACTAAATTCTAGTGTCTTTCACACAAACTCACACAAACATGACAACAAGCTCAAACAAAATATATTGAAATATACCAACTTTCTCAACTCTTCTCCTTCATCTACTTTTATTTTTATATTTCTATAAGAATACATCATGATAAAATATTCAGATAGCTTCCCTTTTTATGATGACTGCTTCACAGACAGTGTAACAGTTGTAGATCAGATAACAGATGAAGGAAAATATGGAAAAGTCCAATAAAAACTCAAAGAAAAAGTCAAAAACTATTAAAAAACATTGCCTTATTGTCCAGTCAATCCAATCGAGGGGACTCGATTGACATTTACAGACTTTTCTCCCATTTTTTTCACTAGAAATCAAGACAGAAATTAGCATTTGCAGATTGTTTATTTTCTTTGCCTGGCTTGATTCTGCTTTATTATTTTGGTTTGCACCGAATTCCCTTTACGTTTGCTGCTGCAAGATTAAATTGTGTCTCCTCGCGCGTCCCCGCCCTTCTGATTTCTGCGGCTAAATAAACCCTCACAGGGTTTTCTGATGCTCCTGTTTTCCTTCTGACAAAGCAGAAGTAAAAATACAGAAGAAGTCGGTCAAAAAGCCGAGTTGAGCTGCGAATTGACATATTTTACAGGAGGATTACAGCACTGATGAAAAGCAGCACTGCTGAGCTGAACATGCCTTGGTGAAGCTTTGTGAGCTTAAATCTATAGAAGAAAAAGTAGTTCCTAGCGTGCTATTTTTGAGAAGTTACGTAATTTGTGCACAATGTGTAAACGGCACTTAAATTGTTTCATTATGTAGCATTTTTAGAATACTGCCCTGAAATCAAACCAACAACTATTGAAAAATTGTTTTCCTAAATATCAAATTAACACAAAATATTTAATACAAAAGAATAATAATTTTAAAATATGAGTAACTTTTTTCTTCATTGCTGCACTGTTCCCTCCTGGACCATGATTGAAAATACCGTTATGAATTGGACTAACCTGGACTAAGATTAGTTATAACATTCCTAAATGATAATAGAATTTACCTAAATTAATGTTGTGTTGTATTCTACTGACATCCATCTAAATAAAATAAAAGAAATATGAATTTTTGTAAAAATCGTCTGATAAACAATTTAACTCTTTTTGTAATAGTGTAGAAGTGAAAAAAATATTTGGGTAAAAACTGCAGTCATTCCCTATTTTAAACATCAAAAAAGTATAAATTAAAAATGCAAATATAAAGAACAGATTGCATTTCAAAGCTATGGTCCCCTGCATTTTGTTTCAGCATCTTCACGGTATTTTATTACATGGAGAAAAAATTATCATTTGCATGATTATATAGATCTTTTAGTTACTTGGGGATTAAATAAAAGGGGAAAAGGTAACAGCCCAGTACTGAAAAACAAGTTTAATTCAAATTAAATGAAAACAACCTTGAAGAGGACAACTTGAGGAACCTGAGCCTAACTGGGATTTGTATATTCATTTGTCTATGCATTTTAGTGATTTCACAATCGGTTGTGTTAACCAAGTAATTCAAAAATATATTTTTTTGTGTCCCAGGTTTTTTAGGATCTTAGTTTTGTCACATTTTCTGTCCGTCTTTGGCAGACAACGTGACTCCACGAAGAAGCTGTGTTTTCCCGAAGGTTCCTGAATGTCACAGAAAGTCCTCAGTCGGGTTTGATAATGATAGTGAGGCGTGCGGCCTACCTTTCAGATCCAGGCGTTCCACGCTGCCACCTACACACCCCCCCTGCTGAGAGACAGACAGAGAGAGATTTGATGAACACACTTACACACACACACACACACACACAGCCTCTTCACACCATCGTGGTTTGATCAAGGAAGCTCGTCGGCTGCCCAACTATGAATTATGAATTTCACAGTTTCCACCAGCGTCGACGGTGACACGGCGTCCTAATTAACCAGTGTATAATAATTAGAAACAGCTGGTCATCAGTTGATGTGTTCATTTGTGGAGCCAGGCTCCACATACGTCTAATTTGACTGCATCAATCAACCGGAGGCAGCAGATCTGTGCGGGTGGTGCAAAACAAGGGACAAAAATCCCAATACATGTTTGTTTCTTCCTTATCCATGAGAAAAACAAAACAACTGCAGGATCTACTGAACCTCTTTAAACCCAAGAACTCCACAAATGTGGGGTTCAAAAAAGCTCCTGTGTCACTTTTTCATTTGATGACCTTCACTCAATTATGACAACTTCCAGTCTTTTCCTGGAGGTGTCACAAAGTGCCCACCAGGGGGCCCCAAAACTGTGAAAATTAGACTTGCGGACTTCAAATCACTTCTACTTTTTGCTGGAGGAAGCAGCTTTTTTTTTTTTTTTATCATCAAAAACAGAGGAAAAGAGAAAAAAAACACTTAAACAGACACCAGCATGTCAGTCACAGGCAGGCAGCCTCGTGCCCCACCCCCCACAACGGATCGAAGATGTCCTCCATCTTCCTCATTTGATTCCAAATTAGAGAAAGTCGAAGACTTGAAGGCGCCCTGCAGAATCGCCGTGACACACAAAAAGACGTCTCAGTGGAACAAAAATGCCAGTTTTTTTGTAAATGTTGAAGTGGTTTCACACAAAACATCGAGCACCAACAAAGATTTGCGTGGCCTCACCTGTTCTCACACACAGCAGGGACGGAGATTTTTGCATCTGAATAAAGGAAAAATTATCCTTTATCACTTTTGTGAATGACTCAGATCGGTTTATGAATCATTTGCTTAATTTTTAATGACGACGCATTAAAGAAAACAGGAAAATCTCTAATTTGGTTGATAAATCTGCTCCTGCTGGTAGTAAAACAGACTCCAATCAGCTTCTTCAAGTGAGATTAAAATCCAGGAAATTCCATTTATAGATTAAAATTCACATACTATTCAAAAAAGCTGAAAATAAAAGAAAAAGACAGAGGAGTGAGTTAACAATCATTCATATTGCTGGATTTATTGTTAAATAGAGTTTAAGACTTTTATTTTGATTTTCAGCGTGACTGTTTCCCTGATTTATTCCCACAAAAAAAATAACAGTAGAAAATTTTGAAATGTACGAGTTTAAAAGGTCAGAAAGGTCACCTCTTTGGTATGAGGTCATGTGATTGACGCTGAGTTTGAACAGAAGAAATATTTTGGGTATAAATTATTGGTAACTGGCACAGCTTGAATGAAAAACGTTAGTTTGAGTTGCTGCGATTTTCTTCGTCCATCTTGATCACTCGGATTCACGTCAGCCGTCTGTCAGCCGACCGACGAAGTAAAAAAAAACAGCACAAAATGAAGGTGGTTTTGTGCAGAAGTCTGCCGTGTGAATCTCCTTGATTTATAAAAAAAATAATAAAAAAAGAAGGAACACACAGATAGAGAAATGCACACACACTTCCTGCTCTTCACAGGCAGAACAGCTGTTTTTCATCTTAATGAATTTTTGAGCTCCTTCCTTCCCTCGCCGCTCGCCGCTGCTTTGTGGTGAAAGACGTAAACCGAAGGCGCCGGCTGCCAAAACCATTGATGTGTCAGGAGGGAGACGGGACAAAATGGAGTGATAAAAAGCAAAGACGCACGCGGAAACTTGACTCCCACAGAAGTCCTCGTCACTCCACATGGTTTTGTGTCAAGAACTCTCCAAGTGCTTCGCTTTAATTACCGACAAAAACTAAAAATGTGCGTAACATGTATGAGAATTTGTTGCCTGTTTCAGAGCTCTTATGGGTTTAAGAGAAAAAAAAAATCTCCCCCACATTTTCCTTTCAGCATCTTTTCTGCACTTAAGGATAAATTATTTAAAATAACTCAACCTTTTATCTCACACTCTTTGAAGGCGGCAAATTAAAAATGGAAATTGGGAGCTAATTAATATGCAAATGTATTCATTTGCTGTTAACAATTAGCAATTAAAGCCGCAGTGTCTAGAAAGAGCTCAGACAAAATTAGTAACTTCATTTATCATGTAAAAAAAAAAAAGAGAGAGAAAGATCTGAAAACGAACATCCAATTCTAATTGACTTTCACAGCGTCTCCTTCCGTCGCCGGCTTTGTTCGTCCGAGGCGACTCTGTTTCGTTTAGTGACTTAATTAATGCCACTTTGTGTCAGAGATACTGTCTCCTTGAACGCTTGATGTCAGAAATAATGCTCACGCTGGAGGCTGAGTGTTTGTGATGATTGGTGTTGGTTTGGGTCTCAGCTGAATTCAGATTCTGCAGGTTTCACACTGAGTGATGAGATCAGCTCAGATGCTCCTGTTCGCTCCATGTTGGCTGAAAGAAGAGACGGAAAACCCAGCAGGGAGCATCCGTGTTTCTCTGATCAGCTTCCAGATGCAGGAGCTGGAAAAGGTTTTCACACGATTGTCTGCGATCAGCTGGAAAAGGCAAAAGTGGGAATCTGGTTGGTAACTGGAATCAAACTGTTTTTCAAGTATTTTATGGATATATTTGAATATTTGATGGAACAATGCCACTTGTTTTCAATGTCTATCTGTAAAAGGATGTGATATAGAAAAAAATTGCTAAATTATTCCCTTTTCCCAAATTGAATCTCTAAAAAGAAATGATTTTGTTTTATTTCTTACAAAATTAGTTCACTGTAAATCTGGATTATATTGTAGATTGATAAATTACACATCAGTTTAACCAATGAAACAAAAAATAAAGTCTGGATCAAAAGTCTTTTTCCCAAAATTCAACAACAAAGAACTCTTAAACTATATTTACGTGCATAGAAAAATTTCCAAAACAAGCAAAGAATAAAAATAGTACTTCTTAAATTGAGTTTATTTAACATTTTATATAAAAAAAAAATGTCTATTTTGCGATAAAAATCAAGGTTTTAAGAGGGAGCTGCTTCACAGATTATGTTTTTCTCCAGCGACCTCATTATTGCTAATTTACAATAATCTCTGCACTCAAGAACGTTTTAAACGTTCTAGTTGCATCTTTAAAGTGGAAATATACTTCATTAGCATTTTTTTCTCTCAAAAAAAGTCAGATAATTGGTACACATTTGGACTAGAATCTTGCCCGTGAGCCAAATTTGAATCAGTGTTTTCACTGTAAAAAATCTAAACAAATAAATGAAGCTGGTTCTGTTGATTTTTTATTATTTTTTTTATTTTAAAAGGTTTCATCTTTTCAGTTTCTTTTCATTTTCTGGCTCAATAGAGTTGATCAGAGAGTGTTAGCAGGTGGAAGTGCTCATTCTCCAGGATGGGGGATCTTTTGCTCCTTCAAAGGCTTGTTAGCACCACAAAGTGATCAGCAGACATTTCACTCTCAGATCAGATTCCCTCTTCCTCGGCGGGAAGAGGATCACACCGTTGCTTCTGCACGCTCTTCCTCAAACTTCAAAAAAAAGAAAAAGAAAAAAAGCTTTCACCCGTTGGGTGCACCTTCCTCTCTAACTGTATCTGCTGTTAGGAATCACGCGCTTTTCTCAAAAATCTAAAACCACAAAAGCCTGGAAATGCACATTTCTGAAGACGTTGGTACTGCAAGGCGCTTAGACACACTCATTACATGAGCATTCACCTGAACACGCAAATTCAATTCAGTCAAACAGCGGCGCACACATGCCTTCCACTTTAACTGCAACTGCTCCCAATTTAATTAGCATGTAAGGCAGACTGTTTAGCACTTAGACGAGGTTTCATCGTTCCTGCACGCCGTTTTTCTAAATGGCGTCGGGGGAACTGCTGCTGCAGTGGAGTTTGTGTGTTTTAAATAAAGCATGATTGTGTTGGAGTGCGCAGAAGGCCCCGATTCCGACCAGCAGCTCCTGTTGGGGCAACATTTGTCCGGTTGTGTGCACACCCTCCTCCTGAATTTATTTTTCGCATGCAAGGAAAACAGTGCAGCACTTACTTAGTGGCATTTACCTCGACTATTCCACGCCGGGGAGGGGTGCCGCAATAACAATCAGCATGCATTTAATTTAAAAGAAAAAAAATCTTTCCCCTTTTGAATCGGGGGGAGTGGGGAGGGATGCGGGTGTGTGCGGGAGAAGCTATAACATTTGTGCCGGCAGACTTCCGCAGTGGAACATTAATGCTAATCAAAAGAGCTGAGAAAGCAGCAGTGGTCTGTAAAAACAGATTTTCTCTTGTCTTCTCATTTCTGTGGGGATCCTCTCTTTTCCCTCCCCTATCCTTCCCCTCATCCCACTCCTTCCTCAGAGGGATTTATCCCAGGGAATTGAATCTGACCCTGCATTTAGGGGAAGCATATTGTCATGTCATTTTTTTTTTCCTCAGCGGTCGAATAAATAATGAAAGTTAAGTTGTTGTAATTGATTTCTCCTCAGTCCACTCAGCTGAATAATCTGCGAGAGACACAACCACTAAGCTGTTCATTAGAAGATTTGCCAACATGCAGCTAATTCTGGGCTTACTCTCCAAAACATCAGGGGGAGAATGAAAACTTCGAGTCAAAACGACCGTAATCTGGAATCCTCTGGTACATGTAGGTGAGAAAACACTGCAGTTGGAGCCCGTTAAAAGGTACTGACTAAATCGCATTATAAATGAGTAAAAAAAGAAGACACTCTAGGCTAGGAACTAAATAGCTTTGTGTTGCTGCTGCACTAAAATTGTGTATTTTTTGTGCACCCAGCATGTCTCTGTGAGTCACATAGCTGCATTTGCATTGATGTGGTAAACTTTATCACCCAGGAAACCAGAGAAGAGATCCGTGTCAAGTTCTGATTTTTCTGTCGTGAATAAATCGATTCTTATCATATAACACAAGTTTAAAAAAAAAAGGGATTGAAATCTTTTTTACTGAATGTGGATTTTTGCTTTTCGTTGCAGTCCTTTTATTGGCTGTTTTACTCCCACAAGTTTTGGAAAAAAGATTTTAAAAAAGAACTAACAAAAGTCTGAACCAGTGTTAAATAATTCTTTTAAATAATTTAAAATCCCAACTAAACCCCTTGATTTACCCCTAAACACCCTAAAAAAAGGACAGGGGGTTAAAATAGAGGAGATTGGGATAAAACAAGGTGATGCTAATAAACTCCACTTTTTCGGTTGATAGTCGACATAAAGGATAACTCACAACCATAGATTTCATTCACAAAAAAAAAACAAAAAAGAAGAAGAAACTCCATGGTTCATATTAACATTTATTGTTTTGATTGCACAAAGTTCTGAAAAAGGAAATTTTGGAAGACTTTGAGGATGTTGTCACTGAATGACCAGTTTTTATCATATTACCGCATATTTTCACAAAAATACTAACTTTTTTATTTAGGGAGGTTTTTACTTTACTTCATAATACCGACCTGATACTAAGTCACACAAAGTCTGGAACATAAGGCGGATTCTTGAATTTAACAGCACTTTTTGAAAACGTTACCAATAGCAACCTCTGCAGGGGATTCCATTGTATTTTTGCCTGACGGAACACATCAAGCTCTATAACTAAGGCTACGTTCATACTGCAGGCTGAAACGACCCAATTCCGATTTTTTTGCCCCTATGCGACCTGTACCTGATCTTTTCATGACAGTCTGAACGACACAGATCCGATCTTTTCAGATGCGACCCAGGCCACTTGGGTATGTGGTCCTGAATCCGACACTTATCCGATCTTTTTACATGCGACCGCTGTCTGAACGGCCAGGCCACATGACTCCGATCCGTACGTCATCGACACGCTACAAACGTCATCATTCTGCGTTGAAGTGGGCGGGAACAAGAACATGGCGGACGATGCTGCTGAGACCGACTTGGCTAACACTGCTCCACAAAACGGCATGGCCAAAATCCTTGCTATCCTCCTTTTTCATTTTCTTCTTAAAATTAGAAGATTGTAATTATGCTGGCTCCTTTGAGAAAATAAATGTTATAATGCAAAAAAGCTCAGCTGTTGACAACACTGTTGTTAACATCCATTGTTAACGTTAGCTACTTCCGCAAACAACGAGTGACGTCGTTCACCGTTGGTTACTCTTCTGCGCATTTCACGGTCACACAGTCACACAGGAGATCACAAAAGTTCGCATTTAATTGAAAATGTGAACGGCCTTGCAAAAAAATCTTCTACCACTTTCGGCTTCTCCCATCAGGGATCGCCACAGCGAACAAGTCGCATGGTAAATTTGGCAATGTTTTACGCCGGATGCCCTTCCTGACGCAACCTTCTCAAACCGGGCTTGGGACCGGCACAGAGGTAGAGAAGGGAACAGGGAGCAGCCCGGAGTCGAACCCTGGTTTCACGGACGGAAGGCGCCGCAAACCAGCACGAGCTAAACTGGCTCCGACCTTGCAAAAAAATCTAGATTTTAAAAAAAAAAAATGGGTATTGAGCATTAAGCCCTGCAGTGTGAACGTAGCCTAAATTAAATTCTGGATAGGGTGGTTTCACTTTGTGATGTATTTAGTTGTGGAAACCCTTAAAAAAGTGTTGAACCAGCGTCAAGATTACTGTTACTGTGGCCTCTCATGATCACAGCTGGTGGAACCAACAGTACTGATGCATTTTTTAAGTTCTCAATGTAAAAAAAAAACGTAAAACTTGAGAAGTTTGACTATAGGTTGACATAAACCTTGTTTGACCCTATAAGTTAAAGCTTAAATATTTGTAAAAAGTTACAGTTCAGTGGCCCCCACCAGCCCAAACCTAACATTGTTTACGACTCCTACAAAAATGCCACCAACAGCAATGCTGCTTTATCCACTTACAGCATTTCAAAGGAGTGCAAAGGGCCCCACGGGGGCTCGGAGAAAGCTTTAAATAGTCTTCAGTGCTGATGCTCAGGGGAAAACGCTTCGCGCCTTAAAAGACCTAATTTAATAAATTTGCTCTTTAGGCGTTCCATCTCTTCGATTTGCATCGTCTTATTACAGATTCATTCGCATGCAGCCCTTTTGGTCTAAATATTGCCCCTCTTAACTAATGCTTAACTCTACATATTTGACTCTTTCAGGAGGACCACCTACATTTGTTTCCAGTGCAGTCGGGTTCATTAGCACCTCAGAGATAATACGGCGGCTGTGTGCTTAATGTAAGCACTGCTAAGTCTCTAATTTTCCACAAATAATTCCCCTTGATCTCAAGTGAAATTTATGCGGGGTGAGGGTGGAGAGCGGTGCTTTAATACTGCCGGTCCAAGTAAAGGAACTGTGTACATAAAATTAATTATAAATGGTAAACTGTGTTTCAAGTTACTGCAGGGTGAAAATTAATATTTCCTGTATGTGAAGAATAAATGTGAGATGGTGAGAGTAACAGATCTGCATGTACAGAGAGTTTTGTCTCCTTTCAATTAGAGGCAGATCTCCTCACTTGCAACAAAATGACGCAATACTGCAAGTTCAACTGTTGGTGACCATTATTCTGAAGTTTAATAAACTAGAA
The DNA here is from genome assembly GCF_053564925.1 of Oryzias latipes. Classification (NCBI taxonomy): domain Eukaryota; kingdom Metazoa; phylum Chordata; class Actinopteri; order Beloniformes; family Adrianichthyidae; genus Oryzias; species Oryzias latipes. The sequence continues at coordinate 26,823,867 of NC_136258.1, forward strand.
CATTTCAACACCAGACAGAAATCAGGCCAACACATTCAGAAGGAACCAACACAGAAGAGATCCACATAAACTGCAGTTATCCCTGTTAGACTTAAGCAAAAGCCAAAAACAAGGAGAATTTGTAGGATTAAGCTGAGGAAAAGGGAGAAACAGAGAAAATATGTCCTTCCTTATGTTAAGATGTGTCTGAAAAACTCAAAACCTTTTCCAACACAAAACCTCTCTGTTACTTTCAAACCTGAGACAAAAAGTGGTGTACTCCAAATACAAAACCCAGATGAAGAAGCAGTGCATTGTGGTCCATGCTGTCCAGTGCACTTAGAAGTCTTCCGATCTATTAGGAAAATTAAACAACACCCAACAAATGGATGAGACAGTCTAGCAGAAGCACACCGTCAGAGTAGGACTTTGTAGTTGACCTAAGGGACAGATGACTACTTTGAAGACATCAAAGTTGTGATCTGGACAGAAGGTGAATCGAGGAAGACTCCAACTCTGAGCCACAAAGAGACCTCTGCCAATAGCTGACCATTCTGACAAGGTCTAGATAGCTGGACATTCATGTCGGCTCACATGACATCTTCAGCCTTAAGCCTGAGTCAAAACTGACCTAACGGGGGAATACGGCCGTCTGCGGGTGAAACCCATGCATGTCGGTGGCCCGCACAACATATCAATGTCGCTTGGTGAGCCTGTAGAGCAAACATTTACATGCACAATTTCTTCTTTTAGCAACCTGGGGGCAACAGGTCGTACTAAAAACGAATTCAACACGCAAGGGGAAATAAGGGTGATGAGGTGAGACGCAGACGTTTTGTATGGATTTTCCTTTTGTTTGACCCCCCCCCCCCCCCCCCCCCCCACATCCTGTAAACTGCGCAAGGAGCCAGTTAGTGCTGCCTATAAGTGATAAGTGCGCACTCCTTGCGTGCAGCCTGGTTGTTAGAAATTACGAAATTGAGCAATCAGAGTGTAGTTTGTGTGGGCATCCCATACGGGCGTCCCACAGGCGCTGACGTTTCACCTGCACACCCGTGCTGCATTCTGCAATCAGTAAGTACCCAGTACGCTCACCTCACTGACGACCACAGGACACCGAACAACAGCATCCCCCGTACCTCATGAGTGCATGTTCAAAAACTTAATGATGCATCTAGCAGGTGGATGGCTCGGTGGGCTGGGTGTGGGATTCAGGTTATCTGGGTCCACTTCCCAGGCCGTGCAATGAGCCAAAAATCCAGTTTGGACGCTTTACGCCGTTACCTATCTGGGTCTCCCTGTGCCTTGAAAATACCGGGTTGCGTCAGGAAGGGCTTACAATGTGAAAACTCTGCCAAACCACCTCAGTGAAAGCAGATTTGAAGCCTGACGGGATGTTTCGAAAGGTGAACAACACCAACTTAATGAAGTTTAAGGTGGCCGTATAAAAGGAACCGCAAGACACCTGCGCCCCCCCCAATCTGAATTCCCATCAGCAGTTCCAAGAAAAAAGATACTTGGACGATCAGCCAAACATCTCCCAGATCAACATTTAATGAAGAACAGAATCTTGTCAGAACATGATCAAATGACTGGGAATCTTTACCTGAAAATGTAAGTTTTTTTAGCAAGACATGTACGAGTTTGTTCATTAAAAAAAGACAAAAAAAAAACATTTATATGTGGGTAATTTGGAAAATCAATGATAAGAAGGAGAACACTTTTTAAAAAATAGTTTTTTCCTGAAAAAAAGCGTCTATAAAGTTTTGCAAGATTAGATGCAAAGAAATTGCATTCCTAAATCATTACTAATAAGAAAAAAAAATCAACAACTGTTCTACAACAATGCCTGGTGGTTTTTCTACAAGTGTTTCTCTCATCCAACCATTTTCCTCTGTGTTTTAGGAAGTCCCGCTGTTTCCGCAGGAAGCTGCTTGCTTCCTCCACAGAATATTTAGGGGTTTTCTCATAATTCTGCTCTTAAAGTCATTGTAGAACCAATGACGCTACGCCTCACAAAAACTGTAAATGGATTTTCTTACTGGTAGGAAAACGTCGGAGGTAAATTGTTTCCAGTTAACCTGCTCTATAGCCTTTTGTTTGGAGGGAGGACGCCTCAGTGAGCCTGTCTGAAGCAGCTCCAGCCACATGAGTGAAATGAAGTCCACACGCTCTCAGATCAGCAGCAGACTGAGTCAGGCCGTGCGTGCTCACACGTGTCGCTTGGACTGATTCATGGAGGCGCCTTTGTTTTAATAAAGCCCGGCTTTGCAGCGGGCGCCGACAGCTTCAGCTCCTGCACGGCTGTAGCGTTCATATCGATCCGTGCTGCCGAGCTGTAATGTCATTGCACGGAGCGTTTATTTTATGAGCAGAGTTGCTGATGCCGCTCAAAAACAGAGTTACAAACACTTCTCAAAGCAATAATTCACTCTGCAGCTTTTATCTGTCATGGAATGTGAATGTCCAGCTTTTTCAGGTCAAACTCATGTTTACTAAATTTACACAAAACAGTGAGAATTATTTAAAAAAAAAACTGTCCTGCTGGTGAGTTAGCTTTTAAATGTCATTTTTATTGGTAACATGAACTTTTTCTTGATGTCTCTTTCATATACTATGAAAAGGGTTTGAGCTATTGCATTTAGTACAAAATCTTTTTAATCTTAATAAGCTTTTTGCCTTTATGCTTTCACTTTTTTATGTTCAAATGTTTGCTAGAAATTTTGGGTTTCTTAAATGTAACATGTGATATGCTGAATATTCCACTTACTTCAAACCAACAAGAATTATATGAAACTACAGTTTTTTGGGGGTTTTTGTGGCAAAAATATTACTGGGACTATTTATTAATTAATATTTCACACTAGTTGGTTTGAAGGCATAAGTATGCATTTGTGAACACTATTTGTATTGTGTACATGTTGACATGTGGACATTTTTGCAGCTAACAGGTGTGTTTATAACATTCAAGTGTGTGTGTAGGCAGACCCCGCCCTTTGAGATTTGTATTACATCTGAACCTTACCGTAATGATAAACACCCAGTAGCTTGTTGCTTTATGCTGCTTCATGGTTTTGCACCCCCCCCCTATGATCTCCCTCCTATCCCCCTCTCTCTAACATCCCTCTCTCTTCTTTCCTTCTTTCCTTTTCCGTCCGGTCCAACACAAAATATTTTCAAACATGATTAAAATGAATAAAGTTTGGCCTCAATTACAAAAGGGGTTTATTCAGACATACCTCTGGTTTGTCAGAAGATTCATAACCCCTGTTGTTAAAGTAAAATATGTCCAACACAAGAGGCCTTCAGCTCTCATCTGTTTGCCCAGCTTTTGGACAGGACAAGTTAAAAAAAATATATATATATATATATTGCTGGGACTGCTCCACAAGCCTGTCGGATCAGAGGAAATGAGGTGGGGTTGTACCTGGAGCTGCTGCAGGATCCTCTCTTTGGGTTGGACCTGGTGTTTGCTGCAGCTCTGCTGGTAGGCCTCCAGCACCTCCTCCATAGTGACACAGCGCTCAGCTGAAATATGAACAATCAAGTTTGTCTGATTTTCTGGAGAATCTGCAGTCGCAGAAGTTGCAGGTATGATCAGACTCCAGCTTTTGTGGTTAAACGTCTTACTTGCTCTGTCTCTGTCCTCAACAAAGCTGGACACGATCTGCTCATCAGGAGGAAAGGACACATGTTTTCCACTTTTGCTTATCCTCTTCTGGGGTTTGTTGGCTTCATCTGCATGCTCCTCTTGCTCGCCGCAGCGCGTCATCTCTGCCTTTAAATCTCCGAACAGAAAGTGGTTGTCAGCTAAGCTCAGGCATCATTCTCTCCTCTGTGGAGACATCACTCAACTTCTTCTGATTTGTACTTTGTGGACAAACAGGTAAAGCAGCTCCCTCCACGATGTGGCACCTGGAAAAAAAAAAACAAGACACTGAAGAACCAATATCTTATTCATGAGTTGTGCGCTGGGTTGCAGTTGAAACCTGATATGTTTGTATCAAATGGCACGACTGTGCACATTTACATACCTATTCAAATGCAGCATTTGCAGCAGGAGTCAAAGGTGCACAGGCAGCGAGATGTTTGCTGAAGCAAAGTTTCTCCTGCTTCTTTATGAAGAAACACTACAGGACAAATTCTGAAAACAACAACAGCTCTTTCACTTCAGCCTGCGTGTGAGGAAGGATGACCTTCATCTGTCACTGTCATCCTCATCCATTGTGAATAAAGTCTTTGAATAAAACTTCATAGAAACTAATTCTTTCTTGTGAAAATGTGGTTGTGTTAAAAGTGAAAACCCTGATAGGGTCAGAGATTTAACCATCAAGCTTTTAAAGCTCCTCCTTTTTTGACTTTCTTCATTTTGTTGACACCACAGGAACTTAATCACATTTTCTGATCAAGCAGACTCAACAGATCGGAGTGCACAAACAGCATCATTGCATTTGACACATTATTTTATCTACAAATGGATGATTTGACTGGATTTTTATTATTTTAATATATACAAACACAGGTGCAAAATATAAACAGGTAAATGACTCGGATTTGGCAGCGGTTAGACTTTGGTTGGTGCACAGGCCAGCATGGTGCTCGGCTGTGGTAGAATCTCCAGACCAAACACCCTGTGGATCTAGGTTGGCCCACCTTTGACACTCTGTTGCTAGCATTCAGGTGCCATCTGACTCTTTTCTGAAATAGTTTTGTTGCTTCTTACCGGGAGCGAAACAGACAGGTTGTTGCACATATTTTAGAATTAGCCATCTATTTTTTGAGCAAGTGAGGGATATTCTTATCCTTAAGGCAGGATAATTCCTTATAATTCAACTGATATGGATGCTTAAACCTTACCTGAGGACATCTAAACTCTAATAGACAGACTCACACACATGGGTAATATAAATCTAACTGTGCTGATGACATGACATTGACAACCTTTTTAACTGCATTTTCTATTAAGGATGTGAATGTTAGAGAAGTTCCTGCTTCTAAATCAGGACAAAAGTGAAGTTTTAGCTCTGAGGCAGAGAAAGTCAGTATAGTTGCAAAGTAACTATACTAAGGGACAAAGTCAGGATCTTCAGGGGGACATTTTCCAGGATTTTCCTGGACTTTCATCCAGGATCAGAAAGACAGAGTCACTTTAATTTAGTTGTTTTGTTACTTTTACCATATTAACCTCTGATAGTCCTCAGATCCTCATGTTCAGGCCTCTTTACTGATTCAAGAGTCAGACCCACAGTGAGATCTGTTCAAATACTGTGGGCTCCAATTTATTTACAGTGTGGAGACTTTAAAAAAAAAGACTTGAGACATATAACTTTTAATTTTATCAATATTTAACTGTTCCCATTTTTTATTTTTAGGTTTATGCATTTATACTGTGTATAGAGTCTATTTTCTGAAAAATGACAATAGTAATTGGGTGTTCCTTTTTATTGGTAAATACCGCTTAGTATGTTCCCATCCTCAAAAATAATGCATCTTTTTAAACTTTAATGATTAATTAAAAGTTTTCTTTGTTTGAAATTCATTTCTGTTGTACTCCATTTTTTCCTGCAGTTTGACCATGTTCCTAGGATCTTTCCTATTAAATACTACTTTTAGATTGATGTTTTCAAGAAGGTAGATGGGATTTCTTTTGTTTGTTTGTGGCCACAAAAAAAATTAAAAAAAATTAAACCATATATTTAAAGTAATTCTCAACTATAGTTACTGCTTCTTTTTAAATAAAAAATAACTTTCAGAAACCTTTTTTATGTTTTTAATGCTACGTTCTGCATTTGCAATGTATTAAAAAAAATAATTTTGTTTTAATTTTTTTTTTTAAAGTTTTTTCTACATTTTTATTTTCTAAACAAATATTTATTTGGGGACAGTAACGTTTCATTTTGGGCAATACAGTTTAAAAAAAAATCCCGTATCTCTACTTCCGGTAGTCATTCCACCAATAGACAATCGAGGCTTAGTGACGCAACTTCCTGACCGGCAAGTTTGCGGGAAGTTTGTTCCGTAAACACTTAAGCCCTAAATCAACCGCGATCATTTATATTGCGGTAAGTATGTTTTGTTAACACCTTAAGAATATATATTTAGATGGTAAATCGGGACAGACAGCAAAAAAACGCCGTTATTTTGCGAAATATCGTAACAGTTTGACGGAACAAATCAAAACGAGGCAGTTAGTTAGCTAACCTCAAGCTAACCGGTCATCTAAAAATGCTCGACGCCGTTTGTCCATCAACAACAACTGTGTTTACTGCGTATTACGTTCAGATTGGTGATGCTGATTAGTTATTTGCTGCCTGGAGTTCGTGTTCGTGTTTTTTTTTTGGTAAATATTCCATGGATGGTTCGTGTTTGTTTTCTGGTTTTGTAAATGCGTCACATAAATAAACAAAGTTCCCACTTTATCCAAATAATGGATTTCTGCCATCAGATTTGAGGTTAACTTAAAGCGAGCAGTCTGCTGAAAGCTTCACTGCTGATTTTAAACCGATATATGTTAATAAAGTGGGACTTCTTACGTGTTAAGTTTTAATGAGTCTTCCGTCGAAAGAGCAAACAAATAATAATCTCCGTAATATTAATTCATCTGATTTCCAAATCTCAAAATTGCAATGCTATAATTGTACTTTTCACTTGAATACACATAATGTCTTTCTTTTTCTTTTTTTAAACTATTTTCAAACATGCAAATGACCAAAGTGAAACTATAATTGAAGCTTTAATGAATAAAAAATAAAAAATAAATACAATAATTTTTATTGTGTTGGTTCCAGGTTTTAAAAAATCCGAATTCTAAAATCTTTTTTTTTTGTTACTTTCTTCTCATAATCAAAAAAGGAGTTTCCTAGAAAATGATCCTTTTAATCTGATGAGTCGTATAAAACATAACATCTCAAATGTGTCTAAACATAGATTGTGTATCAAAATCATTGTTTTTGTAGGTTTTTTTTCTTCTGTTGGGTGAATCCTGTTAACCCCTCTGATCGCCCCCCCTCTCCCCCCCATGTCTCAGATGCCCCCTAAAGCCAAAGCGACCGGCAGAGCCAGAGCTCCTGCGAAGAGGAAGCTGGCCGAGGAGTTTCCCCCTGGAGAAGTTCTCACAGACACCGGGAAGAAATCCTGGAAGCTGGGAGCTCCGGTGGGCCAGGGGGGGTTCGGCCTGATTTATCTGGGTGAGAAAAGCTTTGCAGTTAGAGATGAATGTTTGACCCTTGTGACGCGACTGCCAGCATTTCCAGATGTGTTACGCAAACTGCTGTCCATCTCTTTCTTCATCCTCAGCGGATCAGAACTCTGACAAACCTGTTGGTAAAGAAGCGCCGTACGTCATCAAAGTGGTAAGGCTTTACAAGTCTGCTCATCTTTCCTGTCATCATCTCCACTGACTTGTGACTACGGGGGGCAGAACCTTTTCAGGGGCCGCCCCTAAACTCTGGAACCGTCTCCCTTTTTCCGTGAGGTCTGCCAGATCCTCATGAATTTAAATCTTTGTTAAAAGATTTTACATTAGGTTTTAACATCAGAGTGGATGACAATCAGGCCAGCTCTATTAGTGTTTCTATTAACGTGGATTTTACTGTTTTACTTTGGATCTCTGGTAGATGTTAAAGCGGTTTACCAATAAAGATTGATTGATTTGGTGTTTCTGACTTTTTGCAATACTATTCTGGAGCAGGAGAGTGTTTTCATTTTTCTGTGTGAGTTCGCTGTGATCCTGTGACTTCCAGGATCTTACATTCAAATCCAGAGCTGATGTGTCGTTTAAAAAAAACTACATTTTCTGCCACAGGAACCCAGCGAAAACGGGCCGCTGTTCTCCGAGCTGCATTTCTACATGAGAGCCGCCAAGCCCGATCTCAGTAAGTTGCAGCTTCACTCTTCGTCAGTACTCCTCGCCGTCACGGGAACCTCCAATCCGATGCAAACAAATAAAAGAATCAAACTTTCTTAATTAAAGAGAGGATGTTAGAGCGGAGGATAACAGCTGGCCTGAAGGGGGAACTGGGCTCTGGGGGCCACAGCTCTGCATTGAATATAATAACATTCCAAATGTCAATCCCCCCGACAATTAACTGCAGTATTACTAAGAAACCAAAGGCTCATCTTTTATTCATGTATTTGTCCCTGCAGCAGATTAACTGTTGGTCACGCTGGCCAGCGCTAAAAAACAAAAACAAACGTCTGTCTTCACAGTCCAGGATCTGGGCTCTCCAGTCTGTTCTGAGTCTTTGTTTCTTTGCTTGTCTTGCAGTCCAGACCTGGATGAAGACCCAGAAGTTGAAGCATTTGGGGGTTCCCCGTTATTGGGGCTCCGGTCTGCATGAGAAAGGAGGGAAAAGGTAAGACCGGGTTCCCCCGTCTTTGACTCTGGACTTGAGATCGGGAGGGTTTTCTTGTGGAACACACAGCAGAAACCTCCCTCTCTGCCCCTGGCAGGTATCGCTTCATGGTGATTGACAGACTCGGCACAGACCTGCAGAAGAAGTTTGAAGAATGTGGGAAGAGATTCCCCAGAAAACTGGTCCTGCAGCTCGGTCTCCGCCTGGTTGGTTGATGAGGAGAATGGTGTTCTATTAGCTTAAAACACATAGCACTGCATTGTGTCAAAACACAGAGTTTAGGGCTGCAGAAATCTCTGTTGCTTAACTCTAAACACAGATTCTAGAAAACTAAGTTTACTCCGAGCTTATATAATAATGCATCTTTAGTTGACCGTTTACCTCGCCTTTGCTCCTGCTCCTACACCTGGCTGTGGATCCTGCCTCTGGCTCATCTCTGGCTCGTCTCTGCTCTGTACCTGACCGTTTACCTCGTCTCTGCTCCTGCTCCTACACCTGGCTGTGGATCCTGCCTCTGGCTCATCTCTGGCTCGTCTCTGCTCTGTACCTGACCGTTTACCTCGTCTCTGCTCCTGCTCCTACACGTGGCTGTGGTTCCTGTCTCCGGCTCGACTCGCGCCTTTGACTGTCCCCACAACCACGGCTGGATGAAGCTCGTCTGCTGGACTTTTATATATGTAGTTGTAGATTTAGATAAGTTAATTCTTCTCTAAGATTTCTGGTAAATCGCCTGTCCGTCCTGGGGGAGGATCCCTCCTTCATGTGGGCACCCCTGAGGTTTCTTCGTTTTTTCCGGAATCCGGTTTTTTTGGGAGTTTTTCCTTACCGCGAAGGGCGGTCTAAGGGCAGGGATGCCAGTATAGCTTAGTCAGTTTGTTAGTTCATTTTAGTATTTTTCTATTGAACTCTTTGTATTCGTGATCCTTTTGATTTCATGTTTTACTTCGAAGCCCATCGAGACGACTGTTGTTGTGATTTTGGGCTATACAAATAAAATTGAATTGAATTGAATTGAATAGTTGTGGATCTGCCAAAACTTCCAGGTAGGGTTAAAAAACGAGAACAACAAACTTTAAAAACAGCGATTACTTGTATTCTCTTTTTACGTTCACCCAGCTACTCCGGTTTTCCCGGTTAGCCTTGAATGAAGATCTTTTAAAGCATTATGCCAATTGTTTAGCATGTAGAATTAAACATGTAAAACTTTGAAGCAGTTTCCTTCTCTGTGAAGTCTGACGCTGGGAAACCTGAACGAGACTTGAACACGCTACGACAGCTCCAGCTGCAGCTACAGCATCTCTGCTGCAGCTACAACAGCTCCAGCTGCAGCTACGACAGCTCCAGCCGCAGCTACAGCATCTCTGCTGCAGCTACAACAGCTCCAGCTGCAGCTACGACAGCTCCAGCTGCAGCTACGACAGCTCCAGCTGCAGCTACAGCATCTCTGCTGCAGCTACGACAGCTCCAGCTGCAGCTACGACAGCTCCAGCTGCAGCTACGACAGCTCCAGCTGCAGCTACAGCATCTCTGCTGCCATCTAGTGTTTGTTTGTCTATAGCAAGACAATAAACGAGATGTGGTTGAACTCTCCTGTGTGTTTTCAGCTGGACATTTTGGAGTTCATCCACGAGCATGAGTACGTGCACGCCGACGTCAAAGCGTCCAACCTCATGCTGAGCCACAGTGACCCCAACCAGGTCAGTTCATGTGGGGAAACCCCCGGCCTTCAGCTCTGCTGCTGGAAGCCGGGATGGATGAAGGTTTTGGTTGAAGCTCCCTCATTCCGCTTCATTAGACTCTATTCTAACCTGCTGTGTGTGGGTGTAGGTGTGTGTCTAAAGATTAGAAAGCAGCAGAGGTTTTTTTATTTTTGTATTATTTTTAGCAAACACAATTGGAACAGGCGCGGGTATTTAATTTGGAGATTAATAATGGATTGTTTGTGTTGTTTTTAAATGACACTATAAAAATGAGCCCTCAGGATTCTATGCTTAATTGTCCTCTGTTTTGTTTTTTTGTTTCTGTTGATGGACTGTAGCTGTGTCACTTATTTAAGCCAGAAAGAATCTAGACTGAGCAAAGATTTCGAGTCCAAAAAGAACTTGTGGTTCTGGAAGTTGTCCGTTCTTCTCGTTGATCACAGCGGGTTCATCTGGTTTCCCGGTTCTGCTGGCTGTGCAGGTTTATCTGGTAGATTACGGCCTGGCATACAGATACGCTCCTGATGGCGTCCTGAAAGAGTACAAGGAGGATCCCAAGAAATGCCACGATGGAACCATAGAGTTCACCAGCATCGATGCCCACAAAGGAGTCGGTGCGTACGAGTCCGCTCTGAAACTCAGATCCACTTACTGACTGTAATATGATTAAACTCATATCCTGAATGAAACCCAGCCGTGGAAATGAGCGAATCCAATCATTTTAGACACAATAAGATCAGGCCGAGGAGAAAATCTGACCTTTTTGGATGTAAACATCTCCTTTGCCAAAAGCCCAAATATAACTACAATGTGGAAAAAAGAGAGTTTATTTCTATGTTAAAGAAATATAAAACACGAAATGTAAAAACAGGATTGATGCTAAAGTTATACTTTTTGTTGCTGTTTTACATTTTGAGTTAAAACCGATTGTTGAGATTTTCTGGAATCACAGTCAAAGTGTTTTTCTAAACTCAGAAATGAAACAAAGACAGTCAATATTGTTAGTGCAGAAAGTCGAACCGGTTCTTGGAAAGCTCTCATTCACAATGGGCTGCACGATGTGAGGAAAACTCGCGATGTACGACATTAATGATCAACATTGCGATGATGACATAACTTTTGATGCATGTACAAATACCAAAACAACCAAAAACAGAAAATGCAACAATTTAATTTGAATAAGAGTCAAAATACCTTAATTTACACTCCAAATGACCCTCGTCTACATAAGAGGCAAACATCTAACATGAAGGCTCCGTCTGATTGGTCAAACGCATAAATGGATTTATTCAACTCATTAAACACTTCAAGCTGCCATCAGATTAAAGGTTCGGCATTTATTGTGATTTTCGCCGTATTTTGCGTTATGGACATCGCAATAACGACAAATTTGCGATTTATTGTACAGGCCTAGCTCAGAATCTTGTTACTCGTGCTCATGGTTCAGCTCCTCACGTCTTGGTTCGTCTGCAGCTCCTTGCAGGCGGGGCGACTTGGAGATCCTGTCCTACTGCATGGTTCAGTGGCTGTGCGGACGTCTGCCTTGGGAGGACAAGCTCCAAGACCCCGTCTACGTCAGAGACTCCAAGATCAGGTGGAGCGCCGGCGCCGCTTCACGCGGGGCGTCCCAGATGTCAACTGATCTGTGTTCAGGTGGAAGTAAACAGCTGCTCTCTGTGTGTTTTTTTTCTCCCACAGGAGTCAAGAAAACATCTCAGAGTTTATGTCCAAGTGTTTTTCCTCTCAAGAGAAACCCGGTAAGAGACGAACAATGCACGCCGGGGTGGGTTGGCACCTTCCTCCTGCTCAGACAGAGAAAAAAAACATCTTAGCTGTGAGCCAGAAGAAAACACTTTAACCTTATAAAAAGAACTGAAATGAAAACCAGACGTTAAATTCTGCTGATATGGTAGAAACAGTCAAATGGATCCACAGACGTCTTTGTTTGGGGCATTTGTCCTTAAAGTCCCACTCCCGTCATCTTTTCATCCATTTAAAATGTTTCAAACTAGAAATGAAACAAATGTTTAGAGCTGTTTGAAAAGGGCAACAAATACTCTCCTTGATGGGAATTGACTGTAATGGTCCTCATTCATATCAGCCAATGGGATTCAAGCAGTCGTTGATATAAGAGCTTCAATTAACTGAAGAAACTGTTCTGTCGGTTTATAATGATCAAAAATGAATTCCCTGATGCACACTTTGTTATTATTACATATATTTTCTCAGATATTATTCAAGTTTCAAATTTGCATTTCACAATAAAAGCATTAAAAAATATATCCTTATGTAATTATGAACTGTAGAGCAGCTGGGTCTTTGGCAGAGGTTAAAATCCTCCGACAAACGCTCAGCAGGCGTTAGCCCGAACTGCAGATGTCTGTTTTGACGTTTGTTTGGGGAAACGCGGCGTCGGCTCTTTAAACCTGAAGGAAGAGACGTCGGCCCGGCTTCCTTCCGCGTGGACGAGCAGCAGAGACGTTTGTGTGCAAACTGAGCCCGACCGGTCGCTGCAGCCAGAGTCCGCATCGGGATGACAGGCGAGGTCGGTTTGCTCAGGTCCAGCAGACAAACTGCATTTAGTTCACAGACGGCGAGCCAAGCGGGGCCTTATTTTGAAAGAAAACACGACGTGGGATTCATTATTCATTTGCTCCATGTTTTGGTCTAAAAATCCTCCTGTTGCAGATGAGATCCAGAGGTTCATGGAGGAGGTGAAGTCTCTGGGGTACAAGGACAAGCCTCGGTACGAGAAGCTGCGCTCCGTCCTGCAGAGCGGACTCAAGAGTTTGCAGCAGAAAGACGACGGGCAGCTGGAGTTCACCGCCGTCAGCGGAGCGGCGCCTGCTCCTGCTCCTGCCAAGGTCAGCACGTGTCCATCTGCTGGTACCAACGCAGAAACAGGAGCCGCTTCTCTGGACTCCATTCTGGTCTGGAGATGCTGAAGGCGGGAGGGGGCTCAATGCACCCTCAGAGTTAGAAGATTTCCTGCATTCTTGGGTCAAATTAAGATTTTGGAGAGCGATGAGATAACTTTGAGGACTTCTAAGATTTTCTTATGAGCTTTCTAAGTTCAGAACAGAGCTTCAAGCCTCTGATTAAAGTTCATCTTCATAGCAGCCCCACCAATCCTGCTTTCATTTTTGCTCTTTTGCTTCGTTCCTTTTTTTTTTTTTTGGTCTTGCTCCGGGTTTTCTGGGAGATTCCGTGGCGTTTCCTCCTGAAAGGTCAGCGGGCCTCTGCTCCGATTTTTGTTTGTAATTATCTCACCAATCTGTTCAGCTCAGCAGGCGCCGCGCCAACAGAACGACGGAAACAAGAGCAGAGGGAGGACGGCGCCGTCACACAGGGAGGGGGGGGAGGAGGGGGGGGGGAAAGAATTCAGATTAGAGGATTTTCTTTGGATCCTTGCTGGTTCTGAAGAGTTTGGTCAAAGACCTTCATCTCATTTGTGCCACTGTTACTTTTTTCTCTCCAGAAGACAAGAAAGAGAAAGATGGCGGCAGATAAACCAGAGGAGGGGGGCTCTAACGACACCCCTATCAAGAAGACGAGAGAAGTGAAAAAGAAAGGTGGGTTAGCCCCTTTTGTAAAAGAAAAAAGAAAAAAGTTCTGATTCTGTAGCATCCGTTTACTTTCTCCTGCAGAGGTAAACGGAGTGAAGAAAAGCCCCAGAAAGCCTCCAGCATCCCGGAAAGTTCCCGCCAAGTCCAAACTGGTGGAGATGAGCACCCAGACGTCGCCGGGACTCGTCCAGAAATCCAGAGGCAGGAAGAAAGCCAACCCGTGAACTTTCCTCCGTTTTTTCTACCGTTCACGCTCCCGTCCTTCCTCTGCTTTTTACTCACAGCCAGTGTTTGTTTGTTTGTTGCCTTGAAGGAAGAGCTGTTGAAATAAATGGAAATAAAGTCACTCTCTTATTTAGAAAGAAATGTTTTCACATCAAACTGAAATCCTGAAGGACACAACAACAGATGCTGGGAATCAAACCATCAACCCGTCTGCAGACAGCTGCTTTACTGACGAGGAAAAAGCAAAACAATTGAGGAAAGAATATGAAGAAAGACGATGAAAAATGACCCAAAAACTCAACTAAATGGAAAGTACAACCGTCCAGGAAATGGACCGAGAAAACAGGACTGAAATAAAAATACAAAAAAAATAAGAAGGAAGCAATAAAATAAAAGATTTAAAAAAATGACAAACTAAATCCAAAAGATGAGATTAAAAAAAAGACGAAGAAAATAAAGTTTATGAACATTTTTAAAAGGATTAAAAATAGAAAAGCTTTTCATTTTCCACAGAAACCTTCATTTTCCAGCCGTCCCTGACCCCCACCCCCCACATGAACTCCCACAGGCTCCCCTCCCCATGAAGGAAGACATCTCTAATATTGCTGTTGAGAGGGCCCCCGGGGCCCCCTGTGGTGGCTGGTGGCTTTCCATCGATCGCTGCAGCCCCCACGTGAGTAAAGAGCCCCACACCCCCCCCAGTCTGACCTTATGGACGCCACAGCCACGGGCCCTCAGCAGGGGGCAGCAGTGCATAATGATAGCAAATGGATGCAGGAGGGTGGGGGTGGGGGGCAGGGTTACCTGTGGCTGCCTGGTCAGGACTGGCAGCAGCGGACAAACACCCCCCACCCCACCCCCGGTCAATAACTCGATGACAGTTTCCTGTGTTTGTGACAATTGTCTGCATTTTCCTGTTTTTACTGTAGGAAAATTCCAAAATATTGAAAGGGGGGTCTAAATATGAAAGGTCAGTATGGGGGGTGTTTAATAGGTTTTTCTCCTCATTTTTCTGTGTATAATTGTTTGGAAAAACTTCAGGATTCAAAACGGACAAACTGCATCTCCTCAAAAATAGATTCCAAACCAGTTTTTGCTTTAGAATCTGTTTAATTCACCTGTCAGGTGAACAAAATCTCTTTCCTATCAGCAGCATTGACAATAACAACCCAAAACATTGGGAAACCATAGGTGGGCCGTCCACTCATCCATAAAAAAAATATGTTCTATTTTTATTAAACTGTAAAGATTTGATGTGAAAATGCAATGAGGTTTCCTTTTTTAGTGTAATTTACTTTTTAATTTTTTTTTTTACATTGGAATCAATGAGAAGTTGCTCTTCTCTGAAAGCTGCGTCCAGGAGAAGGGCAGAACTGCAACACATCTAGGTTTGTCTCAAACTCAAGAAGGAAAACCTTTGCTCATAAAGACCATTTCTCCCTCAAGAAAACACAAAAAATGTCGACCGACAAATGAGATTCAAACAACTTCTACAGTTACAGGATGGAAGCCTCTCAGGGTCAGCAGGAAAAAAAAGCACAACCTAATTTTCACAGCCTAATTCTGAATTTGGTCCTTTTTTGTTTGTTTTTCTGTCATAAACGACAGATAGAGAAATAAACGTCTGTTCACGTTTTTATTTATCTGCCGTGTTAAAAACTTGTTAATGATACAAATACAAAACTAAATGTGCAAAATGCAAAAATACTGCATTGAAAAAGTGATTAAAAAGTTTGCCCGGTTTAGCTTAATTTCTTCTTTTTTTATGTTTGTTGACTTTGTTAAAATAAACGGAAAAGACAAAAAAAAATGAAGAAACGTTTAAATGCTTTTTAAAGCTTCCCCCCCCCATTCATTGTATGGAGACTTGGAACATTTCAAAATGTAGAGTATTATATTCTGTTAGAGTTCTGCACATCTGATCACTTTTTCCTGATCTGGACACTAAAACAATGGAAACCGTAAACACATTCAGCTGTTTATTTAATTTTTTGAAGGTAGAAATATTTTAAATAAATCAGAGAACTAGAATAAGAGGGTAAATCTTGCACGAGCCGTATGTATTATTTAAAAAAAAATGGGTTCGTCGAGTAAATGAAAAAAAAAAAAAAAGTTTGGCAGATGGGGTTGAAGGTTTATGACAGGAGGCCAAACTCAAAATCACCAAATCAACCCAATTTTCAGCACCTGCGTGGATTTCTGACAGTCTGGAGTCTGTTGTGACCGCATTAGATGGAGAAGAGAACTCAAATCTAAGTCATTTCTCTTTTCATTGTGCTTTAATGTAAATCACATGGAGCTCTTTGTCTTGCGCTGGTGAATAATGTGCTGTGTCAGTGGCCTCCTGCGTCTCCTGCCTGCCTTCCCTGGCTGCTCGATTGTCACAGCTTCCACAATAAATCTGCATTTCACCCTCCCCGCTTTCTATTCCGCCCACCTTCCATCCCCAAAAAGTCTGATTAAAAACTTTCCAGCAGTAGCAATCATCCACACCTCCCTCCCTCTTTAGGCTCCTGGATGAAAAAACGTGATGAGATTTCACTCTATTTGTGCTGTAATTCTGCCCAAAACACAGAACTATGCACCCAGGTTCCAGGTGTGTGTGTGTGTGTGTGGGTGAAGTTACGCTACATTTGCCGTTCCAGTTGTGTGTAAATATTAGAAAGCAGTGGGTTCCTGGCGTGAGGAGAAGCCAGCCAAAGCGGCGGCGTCCTTATCGGCATTGTGCTCAGACTCCGGCGTGCTCCTGCTGTTTGTAATCTGCAGCCGCCGCTGTGAGCAAAACTGGACAGGCATTTATTGTCCCAGCAGGAGGACGCTTGACAAGAGAATGTTAAACACTCTGCTACCTGCAATTTCAAAAGGCGATAGCAGGCATGATAAAATGTACACACACATTTAATTTCGGCTCTTCTCAAAGCTCAGAAAAAAGAATCAACAGCATTTTTTTTCCCTTTCTTTCAGTTGTTTCTCCTCACTGTTGTGGGTCTGCTTCTTTCTTCAGGGCTTATCCAACAGAAAATGACCAAACAAGGCATTTAGATTGATTTCTTGCTGCCAACAAGAGTTCAATTGGAAAGTTTGTCCTCCCTGCCAGCACCTTTACCTCATCATTCATGCTAAAAAAATAAAATAAAGAAAGTGTTTTTTTTTCTGTAACGTCATTTGTCTTGGAATAAAATGTATTTGAGGGTTTAAGAGGGCCAGTCAATTGAGCTCAATCATCATAAATGTATGAATTTTATGGAAAAATGAATGAACATTGATCTGAACAGTTCAGTCCATCATCCATGTTGTGCTTTCAGATCCAACCAGATTGGTCTCTTTGTGATTATCTTCTTTGATTATGTCTATGAAGACTCTCATTCATCCAGGTTGGTTCCAGTGTAGTAGGTTTAAGGAATGTCATCTGGACTTAGTTTTAAAGTTAGAAGACGTTTCGCCTCTTGTCCAAGAGGCTTTGTCAATTCTGAATTAGCTGGTCTAAGAGCTGGTATATATATGCATCCATGGGGGAGGAGTCAGACCTGAAACTGGAGGTATTGTCCACTTAGCCTACATGGTTTCGGGTCGTTAATAGTCTTTGATAATGCGATTAATAATAAATTTAATATGTGCGATTGCATAACATTTAGCCGGTGCTAATCCAAAACGAAATGTAGGTTTCTCCCAAAAGCATAATGCCTGCAGAGCCTTGGAATTGAACCTCTGGCCAACTAATTGGCAGACGGCTGTTCTGATTTACAACCACCTCGCCCTGTAGCTGAAGAAGACCTGATGAACTTATGCAGAACGAGCAGAAACCTGCCAGTTTTATTTCCACTTCACCACATATTGTGGGCGCTCCAAGTGTCTGCGTCTTTCTGAACCAGGATGTCTTTGAAAGCATCATCCAGGGGCGTCAGTCAAGGGGGACTTTAGCCTCTTTGATGCACTAAAGTCTATGTTTTTTTTTACATCAGACTTCCCTTCATGTTCATAAAAAAACTCAAGATTTTCTGGGTTCAGTTTTGCATTTTCCCACAGCGCTTATTTCACTTGAACACCACACGGCAGCTTTCTAGAAGTTCCAAATTTGGAGGACCCAATGGCAGAACATTCAGGGTTTTGTTTTCTCTCCAGCCTCTAAATCCTATAAAAAAAAAGGTTAAACAAAAGTCGTTGAACTTCAGACGTACTCATTTTTTTACACAGCGAGTGTCAGCACAACAACATACGGTAGTGTCACACACACACACTGTCCTCAGCTACAGCAAAGTTTGAATGTAAGGTGGAATATACCAAGGTAACCCCCCCCCCCGTAAACCTGATTCATTTTATTTGCTCTAATTTGACTTTAATAGGTTAGGTTGCAAAAATGAGTACCTGTAGATGTTATTCTGCGACGGTTATTAAGAAGAAACCAAACGACATGGTCACCGTTATGGGCTGTTTGTACCTAAGGCTGTATTGAACCTAATAAAGGAGGAAGGCGGCTACTTAGCTTTAGGTTGAAATGACAGTAGGGCTAAAGGCAAAACATAGACATAGTTACACTAGACAAACACATGTGGTCACATTAAATACATGGCTTGTTATTGTTGAAGAGTTTTAATAAATACCTTCAGAAGCTGTAGTAAAATGATTTCAAACACAAAAGCATCTGATGTCTAGGCTCTTTATCTTTCTCTTTTGACCCCCCCCCCCCCCCCCACACACACACACAAAACGTTTGGCGGAAGGAGTGCTTTCTGTTCCCCTGGTCCGGCTGGGAGACTGGCCCCAGGCGGCGCCCCCGTTGACTGGGGCCAGGCTGCAGTGGCTCTGAGAAGGAGCGCTTTAGATGAGGTGAAGGAGCGTGTCGGTGGTCCACAGGGAGGTCATGCTCATTCAACAAACACAGAGGGCCGGTGGGGAGCCTCAGGCAACGTCCCACACTGGGGCCACAGAACAATGTTGTGGTGAAAGTCTTTGGGTTGAGGAACATCAGAGCGGAGGTCACCCGAGGAACAGATTCGGAGTCTGTCCTCACTCTGGCTCGCTGTGGGTCTCATTACAAAGGAGATAAACTGTAGTTTCTTTTAAAGTGGTAAGAGAACTAATAAAACATACAAAATAAATATAGCATATCATAAACCTTATCTGTTGCTGTTTCTTTAAAGATCTCCAAAAGAGAAAAATGGACTGTATAAGAAAACTTGTGTCCATTTTTTATGATTTCTCTGATACTTGTTTTTATCAAAGACGACATGTTGCAGAATATTTCAATTAAACATAAACTTTATTGTAATTGAAAAATAACAAAATATATACAGTTTTGAATGAACATGTGTGAACCCACAAGGATCTATTAGGAAATATCTCTTCATTATCTTAGCACATAAGAAAACCCTCTCAGATTTACTTTAAAAAATTAGATCCGATTTCTTTTCTGGGCTTTGAATCTCCTCTGAGCATCCCATCCATCGTGGTGCTGTCAGTTGAGACGGCACACAGACTTCCCATGATGCAAAGTTGTAGTTTGTTACAGTAAAGGATCCATTGCTGATTTATTTCAATGTGTTTCCTCCAGATGAAAGAACTTTTTTTTCCCAATCCATGCAGGCTTAGTGCTCCAGTGTTTTAATAGTGGATTCAGTAGTTAAAGATAAATTATGACATTTAGAAGAATTGAACTTGAAATAAATCACTTATACTATTTGTTCAAATAAGGGTGAGTTTAAATTGATTTGGCTTTGAATGCTTCAGACGTTTGAATTTTAAAAGTAGGAGGGGCTCCAGATTTTGTTAAAATGAATTGAATGTTTTATTTTTCAAGATCAACAAAAACACTTGTGACCTAATAAATGATTGCATTTACATGCTTCATGTTTATTTTAAGCGAACTGATATTACACTTACCAGAGCACAACTGAGCAGTAAATATGTTATCATCAGAGGGCCTCGTTTCTTCAGTCACTGCATATTTCATATTTGCATGGAGGAGCAAGAGATAAACAACGGCTAGCAAAGAGCAAAACTTCCCATCGCCGCATGAAAATTTCCCAGCAGCCTTCTTCTCCCCGCTCTGCACCCTCCATGTCTGTGACCGTTTCATCCTACTTTTTCAACCAGTTGCTCTGATGCCACTGATAGGCAGTAATTAACTGGTTCTTTGCCCTGTAAACCAGCTCTCCTGGGCCAGTCGCTACATGGAAATTCAACGCTGTGATGTCTGCCCAGAAAACGTGGCAGATCTTAAGCTTCACTGTGTGTGTGTTAGAGCTAAATGGTGAAAAACCCGTACTGAGATGTTTAAACCTTATTATTCTGCAGGAATGGTGTTTATGGTTTGATTCATTTGGGGTCATCAATGTCAAACATTTCAAAAATACTGATGTTGTTGCAAGTTGATGTTGGGAGATTTTATGCAGAGATGATAGTCTAGAATAAATCTATTAATTTAGGTTTAGGTTCTTGGTGTCACTGCTAAATCTCAAATCCTCACCCAGCACTTTTGTCTAGTTTCTTCTTTAAATATAATTTTTTCACAGTTGATACAAGACAAAACTAACTTACCAGTAATTTTCAAGTGAGATCTATTGACTTGTTTTTAGACAACCTAAAATATATATTGAGTTGTTGGATCTTGAAAACATCTTCAATACCTTGAATGAAACATTTTTTTTATTTACTTTATGTAACATTTTTTAAGGATAAACTTCATTGTGAATAACAGACTTGATTTCAGGAAACTGGAAAGTCTTATTTGACTCATAGCAGAGCAAAATATGTCAATTTGAGTGTTTATAGAGCATTTTAAGTTTTAAGGGATCTTACCGCCTTTTCCTCTGGCAGTTTTTTTCACCTATAACGAGGAAAAAGCTTCTTGTTTTTTTTCTTCTAACTTTCTTTGGGTAGGACAGTTTTTCCAGTGTGATTACCCGATTGAAACTTGTTGAAAAAGGAAACATATTGGGAGCCAAATAAGTTTGGGAGAGCGTGCAAACAGAGAGCTCTCTGCAGGGAGGGAGGGGTGGGGTTGTGCCTACAGTATCACTCACAACTTAGAGGTCGTTCGTCTTTTTCTTTTGACTTTTATTTGCATCCATTTGACCAGAGAATACCTGTGAATATCCCATGGCATGTTCGATATATGGATGTGGTTGCATAGATACATAATCTGGGAATTTGTTTGTCAAAGACCAGTGGAAACGCTTTGGATATAACTCAAAGGTTAATTGGAATGGGACATTACCAAGTACAACTGATTGGAAATGGGAAATACAGAACATAAAAATCAAAGTTTTCAAAATTTGGACATTTCCATGACTCATGTAGTTGTCCAGGAAAATGTTTGTCTATATTGAATTTAACAGAGAAATGTCTGTTTTTGATGTCTCTGGCTTTCTTCTTGTTCCCTTTCGCCCCCCATTTCAACTTGCAGTTGTCATTTGCCAGTTTTTGATTTATTTGTACCTCTTTAAATGTGCTGGTCTTATAAAAGTGATAGCAACACAGTGAAAAAGCCATAGAAAAATGTAAAAGAACAAAGGAACCACATGGTGACCCATTTCAGTTTAGCATCCACTTAATCAGAATTAAAAAAAGAAGACGGTTTTCACGTTTTTACTTGATAGTGCCAACTGTCTACCTGTATTAATGTATACATTCATTTAGACACAAGTACACTTTTGAATTGAATCAAAGACCTACTCTAACATTTTAGTTTGTAATCCAGAAACAACAATGGTGAGAATACCACCCCCCCCCCCTCACAGTCTATGCAGAATCGAGGCCCCTTTTAGCACCATCATTACAATAAAATATACAATTACGATCATGTGACCTCCACTGCAGCAGCTGTGCTCAAAGTGCACGTCTTTATTGCCTCTGAACGGGCTCTCCCTTTTCCCATAGTGATGAATGGGAAGACCAAGGAGGGAGGAGGAGGCGACTCAGGTTTCCCACTTCCACCTCATTCTCTCTGTTCCCACCTCTGTGGCCCTTCTCAGCCTCTGGTGCCCCGTCCTCGCCCTCTCTCACCATTAAGGCACTTGGTGTTGCACTGGAATGGTGGGCCAGAAAGAGAGGGATGGAGGACTTGAGCGTCCCCCGTCCATCTGTCGTGACTCCAGGATCAAATAATAGGATTCTGTGTGAGAATAGCAGATAATTGCGCTCTGTATGCTGCTCTCTGAGTGTATTTTAACCCGGCGCTCCTTGCCTGCCTGGCACTTTGAGGCAGATGGTTCTGTGTTTTGATATCCGATATACAGAGGAGGGGTCAGGGGTCAAGTTGGAGTTCAAATCCAATGGAGTGCATTTTCTATCCTCCTCCTCCCATCTTTCATCTTCACAGAATATGGATGTCATTCAAAAAAGGACATTCCACAAGACCCGTGCTCCGGCTGACCCTGCTCAGCCTGATGGAAGCGAGCGGCAGGAAGTCCACGCTAACCCACTTACAGTCGAGCTGCATGCAAAGGTGTTGAGCTTTGATGCAGAGGGGGCAGAGCCGTGTCGACATTAGCTGTTAGATTCAATCGGCAGGCTACAAAGGGAGGAATAGGTCAGCATCCCCTGATGGAGGGGGGAAATGGGGATCGGGGGCTTCCCCACAAGGGCTGATCAAACATATTCATGTCTAAAAAAAATCATATCTCTGGACAGTATAGAGAAAGTGCACCGAAGTAGAAAATCTCAGGTAGGTTCACTGTACTGTACTGATTACTTGCCAGGATATCAACCGTTTCTATGGAATTCCACTTGTTAACAAACATTTGGCTCGGAAAATGTGTCCGGACCACCAACAAAAACCAGACATAATGATTTCCACTTAACTTTTTCATTAGCAAACTGTTAAGACATGACTCTTCCAAGTAAATTCTATCTTAGATCTTCGGCAGTATTACTGGCATGATGTTCTCTTGTGCCTCGTTTCCACTGAGTGGTACAGTCCAGTCCGGTTCAGGTCTGATCTTTTGAGCATTTCTGTTAGGAAATGGACCCATTAAGCTGGACCGAACTGTACCATTCTTGGGCCCCCGCTAGTTGTAGGTCCATAGAAAAATGGAATAGACAAGTTAGGGCAGAGCTACTGTCGAAATCTGCTGATTGGCTGAAGATCATTACAACAAAAAAGGAAAGGGGCTGCATTCCTTTTTTGCCCCCCACAATCTTCCCTCAAACAACGTTAAATGAATTATGCAAAGCACCAAAAGCCAAGCGGAAAAAAGGTAGCTGCTGGATGACCTCCATTGCTGTTGTAAGTTTCGACCTGCATGTGGCGTGATGATCTAACTTTGAGTGGAAGTGGTCACCTGAATTCCCTGGACCATTCTAAACTGGACCGTACCGGACCGGACCGCTCAGTGGAAACTAAGCCATAATGTACCATGGCAACTACACAAGCATAGCTCTGAAACCTTCAAGAGCAAAGTGCTTATGTCATCTCTGAAGGTCAGACAGTGCTAACTTAAGAGTTGAGCAAGACAAAAGTGTTGATCAGCTGAATTATCAATAAACTTCCTATAAGGAAAGAGAAGAACATGGACATGTTATTTCACGTGCTCAACTCTGCGGGCGTGTCTCCTGGTTAGTGTGGAGTTGACATCATCTCTAACAAAATATTAGGAGAGCATCAACTTATTAAAAGAAGTTCTTGGGATCAGCCCCCATCAGTCTCTCCAACAAGTTCTGGTTGAAAACTGTGTTCTTCGTCTCTCAGAGGATTGCAAGCAGCAGCCTGTGGTGTTCTGCGTCTCCAGACGACAGATAAGGAAGAAGATGGACTGAAACAATGGGTCCGAAAATATCGTCCATTTCATCAGCCAATTTCACAGCATGAGGCCACAACAGAGGAAGGCAAGCCGTCCCCACTAATTAGACTCAAACCACATGTCCAAATTTAGTTTTAGAGATAAATGCACTCACAGAAACGAAGGTGCTAATAGGGCTATTTGACCAACTCCCAAATGAAATGTCTTTGTTTGCCTTCTGGTCTACCTCACCTTAGAGTGCAGTCCCAAAGGACTAGTGCTTTTCCTCATCATCTTCGACTCACCATCATGGTACCTGAAGAACGTCTGTTTTCCAAAAGCTTCCACTCCTTTTTAAAACAAAGAAATAAATGAAGTGACATGTAGGGAGGCTTGTCTTGTATAGAATAAGAACAGGGCTGTAATTAAACACCACTTCCACATTAGACACATTGATTGAATCAGTTGTTAATATCATCATATTGACGAGAGCAGCCTAAAGAGCAGAATTAGCAATAGTACTATAATCAGCATCTAATCAGTTTCTTCGTGTTTTTGTGGGTTCCTGTTTGTTGAGTTGAAACCATTCTTGATTCCTAAAAATCTCTTGATTTCTCTGATACTTGTTTTAATCAAAGACGAGACAGACATGATGAAAGCAGAAAAAAATTATTAATGATCCAGATGAGTTACCAGGTCTTCAGGCCTTTGGTGAACTTCCACAAAATTTCAATTAAATATAAACTTTATTGTAATTGAAACATGACAAAATATTCAGTTTTAAGTCAACATGTGTGAACGCACAAGGATCTTTTAGGAAATATTTCTTCATTATCTTAACACAATAGAAAACCCTCTCAGATTTACTTTTAAAAGTTAGATTAGATATTTTCTTTTCTGGGCTTTGAATCTCCTCTGAACATCCCATCCATCATGGTGCCGTAGGTTGAGATGGCACATAGACTTCCCATGATGCTAAGTTGTAGTTTTCTCTTTGTTACAGTAAAGGTTACATTGTTTATTTATTTCAATGTGTTACATCCAGATGAAAAAACTTTTTTTTCAATCCATGCAGGCTTAGTGCTCCAGTGTCTTATTTGTGGATTCAGTAGTTATAGATAAATTATGACATTTAGAAGAATTGAACTTGAAATAAATTTGTAAAGGAGTTCTGTGGTTGGGTTGTCCTCGCCAGCTTTCAAGGATGGTCCTAGGATGGATCCAGATTAAAGTCAAAGGTCAAATAATTTCAAAAGGACTTCAAATGAAGACCAAGTCTAAAACTTCAACAGTCATGAGTTTAACCAGTGACTGCACATTAAATACTGGTGTTACCAGTCTAAAGCCTCCAGGTGCATTTGAGCTACTAGATTCTGACCCAGAACCTCAAATAACTCACAACTCAACACATCCCAACCCACCTGAATGCAGAATGAAAAGCGGTGCTGCTTATTATTCTGACCGGGAGCGGTGATTTAATGTTGTCTCAGACAAGAAAATAAGAAAGGACGGTGCAGGTTAATCTCCCTCACACATACAAAACAGCAAACATGCTTGCACCCCGTCTCCTCACCCCTCCAGCCATATCAGCAATCTAAAATTTCACTTACATTCCAATTGAATACAAGCTATCATCACCGGCTGGCTTTATCTGCTGTGATGTATACCCACAAGCTGAAAGAGGGAGGACAACGCGCAACCTATTTGTGTTTATGGCTTTGCAGGGGAAAGAGATAAATGACCTCCTGTTTTTATTTGGTTTTAATGAAGTAGGGACCGAGGGACTCCCAAGCATCCCTCCTCTCTCCCCGCCTGTCCTCTTCCTCCACCCACTGCTTGTTCTTTATTTGTGACCTAGATGCAAGAAGGCTGACAAAGGACACAGGTTACAGGAGAAGCTCCACCAGAGAAGAATGGACACAGAGATGTTAACCTCCGCGATCTCATAAGCTAAGAGGAGGTCTCCCCTGGGCGGGGAGGTCGGCTGGGAGCAGGACAGCTTGGGACAGGAACATTTTGTGTGGCCTCCACATGTCTGCCGCACCAAATGGCCGCACCGGCTCGCCGTTAATTGGACGCTCGGGCCTCCAATTAAGGCCACGGCTCAAAAGGCGGCTGGGGAGGAAAACACGGGCGACGCATTCGCATGCATAAACACGGCCGACCCTCCTACGGAGCTTTCCTTGGGACTTCATTAAGAGTGTAGTGAAGGGGCTCCTGGGGGAGAAGGGACACATGCATCCACGGAGTTAACACACAAACCTGCGTTACTGTGTACACACAGGTTGTTAGAAGCAGCTGGAGACCTGCTTAAATATACCCAGCTCCTCCTCATGCACACCTCCCACCTTACCGCCTTTGTTCCGCTCTTCATTCAGGTTCTCCTCCAGGCTCCACAAACCTTCAGTGACTGTGTTCTGATCTACGCTCACACTAAAGTCTGTTCAAACCAATGACCTGGGCAATTCTTATCTTTGATTGGTTGAATTGGTTCACTTTTGTCATGCAGAAAGTTGGTTGTTTCTAGTTGCTTTGAATCACATTCATTCACTGGTGTCAGAACTCAATAACGACCAATCTTGAAGGGATAACAAGGTTGTTTCAAACAGTTTGAACTTTATTTCAATGGTATAAAATATTTGTTCCATGCTGATAGTACAGAAATTTAACTCTACCAAAGATAAGAATCTGGTCAGACAATGCTCACAGAAACCCTAAGAAACATCTCTGATCCTACAGACTTTGGCTAGCATATCAAACTTTGAGCTTTGTAAAAAAACAATTAGAGAAGCACCAAATTGTAACAGTTTGTTTTGGAAAAGATGCAGTGGAAAAGCTTCTTCTGTCTTTGAAGTAGATTACAATACAGTTTTGATTTGTACAGTTGCATCTGAAAAAAACCCTGGAAATCTGGAGTAGGTGGAAACAAGTGTACATTTCAGCTCATAAACCTTAAAAACCACCTGCAAAGAAAATAAGAGAGAAAAAAATCTGTTAAACCAAGCTGAAGCTGTAAAAATATTGGTGCATGACTCTCAGTTCAGAAGAGACTGATTGTGTTTGAAAGGATCTTCTCGTCTCCACAGGTACCAGAGAGCATGTTGTGAGATCACCTCCAAGCTTTTTGTTTGGGCACGCTGCGTGCCTGTTAGCACCTCGCTCTTTATTTATTTATTTTCTTCTGAATGTAATGAAAAACAGAAGAGCTGTTAATATTTAAAAAGGTCGAGTGTTTCCCGGAGTGTTGCGTGTCTGAAGGATGGTCCTCGGGGAGGCTGAGCCGCCGCTCTGCTGCTTCTTCTGCTCAACAAAAGACTTGAAGACGGCTGCAAAGATGCATGATGGCTTTTGTCGTCTGGTCATGCTTGTTCCATGTTTCACGGGTGAGAGCATTTGTTCTCTCATTAACTTTTAACAACAGCTGAGAAATGTATTAGTGCTCCGACTGTGTTTGTGTCTTTGTGTTGATGTGAGCACACCACTTTGTCTGCTTTGGGTGGAGAGTTTGTCAGTTCATCAAACCATTAAGAGGCAAACATTGGCCTAAATTTCATGGGATAGATTCCTGGATAACGTTGTTCTCTGATCATCTTCACATATGTTATTGGATTCATGAAGCAGTGTGTGTCGTAATCAAAACAAAAAAGGTAAAGCACGACCAACTTTAAGCAGCAAGATCAATTTACATTGGTGGACAAAATTGTTGGTACCCCTCAGTTAAAGAAAGAAAGTCCACAATGCTCACTGAAATGACTTGAAAAATTCATAAGTAACAATAAATTAAAATTTATGGAAAATTAAATAATCAAAATCAGCCATTACTTATGAGTTGCTGATTAACAGAATTATTTAAAAAAAAATGAAATAGGGCTGGACAAAAATGATGGTACCCATAACTTAATATTTTGTTACCCAACCTTTTGAGATAATCAATGAAACGGTTTCTGTATTTGTCAATGAGCCTTCTGCACCTGCCGACAGGTATTTTGGCCCACTCCTCATGAGCAAACTGCTCCAGTTGTCTCAGGTTTGACGGGTGTCTTCTCCAAATGGCATGTTTCAGCTCCTTCCACAGATGTTCAATGGGATTCAGATCTGGGCTTATAGGAGGCCACTTCAGAATAGTCCAACACTTTTCTCTTAGCCATTTTTGGGGGTTTCTGGCTGTGTGTTTTGGATCCTTGTCCTGTTGGAAGACCCATGACCTGCGACTGAGACCAAGCTTTCTGACACTAGGCAGCACATTTCTACCCAGAATGCCTTGATAATCTGAAGATTTCATTTGACCTTGCACAACTTCAAGACACCCTGTTCCAGATGCAGCAAAGCAGCCCCAAAACAGAACTGAGCCTCCTCCATGTTTCACAGTAGGGACAGTGTTCTTTTGGTTGGATGCTTCATTTTTGAGTCTACCAACATAGAGCTGATGTGCCTTACCAAAAAGCTCCAGTTTTGTCTCATCTGTCCAAAGGACATTTTCCCAGAAGCTTTGTGGCTTGTCAACATGCATTTTTGCAAATTCCAGTCTCGCTTTTTTATGATTTCCTTTCAACAGTGGTGTCCTCCTTGGTCGTCTCCCATGAAGTCCAATCTGCCCCAAACAATGGCGAATGGTGCGATCTGACACTGATGTACCTTGATCTAGGAGTTCACCTTTAATGTCATTGGATGTTGTTCTGGGCTCTTTGGATACAGTTCTCACTATCCGTCTCCTCAATTTGTCATCAATTTTCCTCTTCCAGCCACATCCAGGGGGGTTGGCTACTGTCCCGTGGGTCTTAAACTTCTGGATAATATGTGCCACTGTGGTCACAGGAACTTTAAGCTGCTTAGAGATGGTTTTATAGCCTTTACCTTTACGATGTTTGTCTATAATTTTGTTTCTTATGTCCTGGGACAATTCTCTCCTTCTCTTTTTGTTGTTCATGTTGAGTGTGGTACACACCTTTTCACTAAACGGCAACGTGATTATTTGTCTCCTTTTAAATAGGCAGACTGACTGATTATGGATTTGAAAACAGCTGTGATGTCAATCAAAGGACATACCCGAGTTCATCATGACCCCCTGGGCAAATAGTTCTCAGTCTTTTATGGAGGTACCATCATTTTTGAGGTGTTCAAAATGATCTTACATTAAAAAGCTTCAATTGATTGAAAACAAGAGTCAGACGCTAAAGGACATAAATAGTTAAATAAATATCGTCTTTACAGCATTTTTACACACACACACATGCAGCCTGTAATTATCACCACTGTTGTGATGCAAGGCCTTTTTTATGTTTCAGCATCTCTTATCCAGACGCACTGACCAACATGCTACCATCATGTCTGCTTAATTATACTGTGAGTCCATGTGCAGACCATCTTGAAGGTGTGCGACTGTGGTCCTCACAGAACAATGGTTTGCCTCATCTGCACTGTTCACTTTGTGCATTTACGCATGTGAGCTGCTGGTTTGTGTCCAAATTGTCCTTGGAGATCAATCTGCTGCCTCTCTCCTTTAATGAAGACCCCAAAGAGAAAGAAGTGTGGTGTTGTTTGTGTGTTGGAGGGTGTACACTTGTAGGACACTGCAATGATGGCCCCTAAGGTCAGTTTGAATTGGTTAGGAGTACCTGGTAAATGCAAAGTTTTGTCACCTCATGAGGCCATCTCAAATTATTGAAATGAAGCGCGGAGATTGATCTGCAGACTAACCTACCAAGGAAAACTACTTATATAGAAAATGTCTTTACACCTTGTCAAATGTCATAAGTCCTCTGGCCTTCTGCCCTAAAGAAAACTTTTTGGTGAAACATTTCTACAATTGATCTATTAAATGAGATGTGTCACCATTATGAATTGTTTAAGCTAAATCTAGTCTAAAGGGGTGACATCTTAGATCTGCTCTCTCTCTCAAAATTAAATTACTTTCAGTCAGACAACTCTTGCAGTAAGAAATATTTATTTGACATACTTAATTTTCAACATTCTTTAAGTTGGCCTTTAACATCTTTTCGTTTGGCATAAGACTCCGTTCAATTCCATGAGAAATTTCCATAAAACTTTCGGGTAACAAAACCCCCCTTTACGGAGCCCACAGGTGGAAACCGGGGAGGAGGGAGGGGCGAAGAATGAGCGCTGAAGGTAAGAAAGAGAATGAACAGCTGCGCACCTGGGCTTAAATAGGACGCTGAGCAGGTGAGTTAATTGACTGAACCGCCCTAGGGGAGTTACCTGTAAAACACTGCAGCGAGTATCTGCCCGAAAATACGACAAGTCGTCATAAATTGACCTAGAGTAGTTTTTTCTTTATTACTGATCTACACAGCAGGCAGCAGTGGAAGCAGTTTATTATTTACAAACAAACAGGATTGTGGTGGATTTGTTGGCTAGAACAACTCCAGAAAGGACAGTTTAGTGAAGACAAAACTAACTTTTTTAGGAAGTGGAATTTTTTACCTTAAAACCTCTCCTAAAACTAGGTATTGTTTTGATTGTTTTATGGACCGGATTTTAAAAAGGCCTTGATGAATAAAAAAATGTAGCAAAAGGCAGATAGAGAGGTCTTTGTGGAAATCTGGTCACAAACGAATTTGCAAAGTAAAATTATGCAAAAAAAGGTAAAATCGTTTTCACGAATTTTTAATCGACCACAAAAATGACATATATGCACTCATGTCATTTTTGTCACCACTTGAGTTACTAAATCCTGAAGTTGAGGTGACCACAAACATGCTGTCACGTAATTGATTACAATCATTTCCATCATTATTACTTTTTAGTCACCTGAGTGTGCTGAGAGTGAGCAATCCGATGAAGGAAAGAACAGTGGGGTTTATGACAGCAGCATTGACATTGGTGGGAGCAGAGAAATAAAAAGTTTCAAAACTCATTGGCTCATTATGATCAAAGGCTAAGATCAAAGGGGAGTGATACCAGGTTCCAGTTGGCTCTTCCGTACTCCAGTACCCGTCTGTGGACCTTGCCTCTGGCTCATGTATGCTCCTGTTCCTGTACCTGACCGTGGACCTCGTCTCTGGCTCGTCTCACGCCCCCAGCCCTCCTCTTACTCCAACTGGATGAAGCCCATCTGCTGGAATATTTTGACATGTAGTTGCAAAGTTCTGGTAATTGCTTGTCCGTCCTGGGAGAGGATCCCTCCTTCATTTGAGCAGCTCTGAGGTTACTTCTTTTATTACTGGAGACAGTCCTTTTTTCTCTT
Source organism: Oryzias latipes (assembly GCF_053564925.1). NCBI lineage: Eukaryota > Metazoa > Chordata > Actinopteri > Beloniformes > Adrianichthyidae > Oryzias > Oryzias latipes. The sequence continues at coordinate 26,854,614 of NC_136258.1, forward strand.
TTTTTGGAGTTTTTCCTTACTGAGAAGGAGGGTCTAAGGGCAGGAAAGCCCAGTTTATCTTAGACTATTTAGTTTAGTTTAGCTATTACCTATTGAATTCTATGACTTCATGTTATTTATGATTTAATGTTTATTGTACAATTACCATCATGAAGCCCATTGAGATGACTATGGTTGTAATATTGGGCTATACAGTATATTAAACACAAAAATTCAATTTCCCCCCATGTGTCCTTTTCTCCATCGTCCACATAGTTCAATTAAAGAACCAGCAGAGAATAAGTTTCTTTTTATAAACGGAAAGTCATCTAATTCAATAAACATTTGGTTTGACATTGAAAGATTTGTTTTAAAATCTCAGTTGGATCATACCAGAGAATCTTCAAAATGGGATCCAATGTCTGTCTTCCAATATGAAACTGAGCATTGGGGGATTGCATACTTTCATGAACCTTAGCTCCTAAACTGAAGGTCTGGAGAGTTTGTTGATGTTTTCTGCAGTTATTGAGCCTTTTAAGGCTATGGTGGAGAAGTACTTTTCTTAGAGCAGAGTGTAGAACATTTGTGTTGTAACAGCTTTAATTTTATCTTTAAGCATTTTAAAGACCCCCCCCCCCAAAAAAAAAAAATCTGTCTGATGTGTGGAGGGAAGGACTCATCTCCTCATGTTGTCTTCAGCGTGTGAGAAGAATCTGCTAAGTTAATGCCTCCATCTCATGTTGACAAAGGCCTTCCTCTGTCTCTCTGCAGACACATCAGTGAAAGTAGAGCATGGCGGGGAGGGGGGGGGCATGGCGGCATCAAAGCAGGCCTGTCAGCTCGTAGGTACAGGCTTCATCAGGAGACGCAGAGTCTTCCTTCCTTTCTTTTGTTTTTCAAACAGACGTCATCTTGAGCTGATGGCAGGCTGTTGTCTAATTAATGCTTTGAGTGTGTGTGCTGGTTTCTGTGTGTGTGTGTGTGTGTGTGTGTGAAGTTGACCTAAAAAAGTTGTCGTCACTCATCGTTGGATGTCACTCCCATCACATTTTAATATGAAGGTTGTCAGGCTCTGTGTTCTTCAAAACGCTCTGGACGCCCCGTGAAATGGATACCATCATGTCTGTCGATCCAGAGTAACGTCCTGAAAGGTTCCTCTGCGCCCTCATCATGGCTGTTTGGAAGTGTGCTGCATGAAGGCGCATCAGAGTTAATTGGAGCCAATTTAAGTTATTATGGTCAGCTAAAGTGTAATAAACCCATATTTCAACATGGAGAGATCTGAGGAATGCGAACAAAGATTCATTTGTGATACAAAAACACTACAAAATAGTCCACAGTCTTTTGGTGATTAGGCTCTGGGCAGATGACGTCTTTGTCCTGGTGGGATGAGCTTAGATGGATAAACTCTGGAGCCTAGATGCTAATGGTGGTTGAGGCCAGTCCATGTCATGATATTGATCAAGGTGGAGAAAGGGGCGGAGGAGGAAATGGTAATGTTTTTGTAAATATAATGGTTATTTTGACAAACCTCTAGCATCTTTTTTACTTTGAAAAAACCCCCAAAAAAACCTAAAAAATTATTTTAATTTTGGAATAATTTTATTGGAATAAAAGTGGGCATGAAAACAAAGAAAAACTAGTAAAACTAAACCTTTTAAGACATTTCTATTATGATTGTCAATACTCCGTCCTCAAAGTCGCAGCTCAGCAAACATTTTTACAGCTTTGTACAAAAATAGTTTGGGACTCACTATTGATTTAAGTATTTGTAGTGATCACAATTAGTTTGTTCATTTAACAAAAAAAAGATTTGCGGTGTCATTCAGGGATCTGTCTTTGGTCCCATACTTTTATGATTGATTTCACTGAAGACCCACTCTAATTAAAACTGTGCTTCTGGTGTCTTTAACATCTTCTTGTAGCATTTTTCTCATAATGGAAAAGATATATAAAATAATTTAAGATCAAAACCATGTTTCTGAGTATGTCTTTATCCAAATCGCAGCAGATAAATACTAGCCGTTTAAAAAGGCTCAAATTTGTGACACAGCAACTAAAATGGGCGAGCCACACTTCTCCAGCGCCGCTCCATTCCGAAACAGCCAGCTGCAGACAAATAGATACATTAACATCAAAAATCAGCGGAGGCTTACTTCAGCTGTCCTGCCCACAACTCAGAGGCACATTTCTAATGAACCCCTGCTGTCTTAGAAACCAACACAGACTAGGCTAAAATGCCTAACCATAATTACCATAATAGACCAATGGGAACGATTTTACAGTAGATACAAATATAGCTGTGGTGGGACTTTAATGATAATTAGCTCTTTGTATTTGTTTATTTTGCCAAACAGACAGGACTTTTTTCTACATTCTTGTCAGAGTATCCGCTGTTATTATTTTTTTTCTTTGGTTGGAAAAACAATTCTGCGATGATTGTCCCAGCAGGAAGAAGACAGCCTCTCCAGCACATAGTTGGAGGTCATGAAAGAAATATGGTGCACATGAACTGATTGTAAGGACACACTCAGACATTGTTAGGCTTAGGCCTGTACCCAATGTGAGATATTGACAACTTTCCCCACTTTGGTTACGCTCCTACAGATTCTCACTTTGTAATGAATGAGTAAAAGATTTGAGGCCTGTGAAATAAAAGTCTGTGCTCTGCAGACTCTTCATGGTTTTTACAATGAGTGATTGAATGATTGAACATCTCGCGTTTGAGGTTTTGAAATTGATTTCAGGCTGGGAATCAGTGATGTTCTGCACACATGTAGTGCCGTGTTTTTGTTTAGGCAGGTGGACATTAAAGTGCCTTTTTATGTTCCACTTAATCCACAATGCTTCATGAATCAGACAGAATGACACTTCTTTTAGATGGGCTTACTGATGTTCAATATGACAATCAACCTGGTTGGCTTTAAAAAAATACATCAAATTACACAATTTCATCAAAAGCAAAAAAAAAAAGAAAGCAGGACTTTTAATCAAAGAATAAATTCTGATGTTGGTGCCTCAGATAAAAATCAGTATGGTTAGATATCAGTAAAAAATGGTGCATTATTTAAAAACATTCCCATTAAAACCACCCTTATGGCAAATAGAGTAAAGGAGGACTGGACTTAGATTTTGTCTGAACAAAAGTACTCACATGGGCAGCATGGACTTAAATAGAACGGGCCATAATCAGAAACAAGATGCAGGTGTGAGGATTTCAAAATAAAAGCAGCTGTGATGCCAAAGAGACGAAAGTCCAGGAACATAGTCTGAACGTGTGAGAAGGTGAGCAGCTCAAAAAACAGCCAACTAAACAGGATAAAAACCGTACCTTTGAAACAAAATCCAGACATGTTAAAAAAAAACACAGTTCCATCAAAGCCTGATTAACCCTTAGTAGTCGATGGCTTTTTTGAGCAGTTTTTAAAGCTTTACAATTACCTTAAATAATTTATCTTTAAAACTGTTTCTTGTCTCAGTGCTTGATATCCTTTTTTTGGTACAACCCTTGCTTCCTTTTTTGTATATATCTTTTCTTTTTTATATTATATTACACAATGACCCCAGAATAAACCTCAAACTGTCCAAAAAAATCTTCATTGTGATGAGTAAATGTAGTCATTTTATTTTACTGAAAAAATAATATGAATTAAAATCAATCTGCTTTTCTGTTTTATAACAAATATCTAACGTCTACAGAAAATGGAAAGGTATAAATCCAATAACAAAGCAAAGACAAAGTCAAGACAATGTAAAGAAAAAAAGGTGAATCTCCACTCAGGATACACACATTTGTGTCATAACTCTTGCTATGTTCATTTTAAACAAACAAATTCAAAGTTTAAATCTTTGTTGAAACCTGTGTATTAAATTTTGATTAAAAACAATGGTAATGGTGGGTTGGCGTGATTTTTAGGTCATTACAAAGAAACGCACTTGACAAGTGCAGTGATGAGTGGAAAGACTATAAGAGTTAAAAATGTTTCTGCTGCCATAAAAATAGACTGATTTGAAAAATCTAATTCATTCACATAGCTGACTATTGATGGGTAAATGTGACCATCTTGGCTGTGACATCACCAAACCTCCGCCTCGAAAAGCAACCAGGATTAACGGTAGCTGAACATACCATTAATGGGCCTATATCATGTAAAATCCACTTTTTGAGCTTTTGAGTGTATTATAATGTTCATTCATTACAAAAAAACAAAACAAAAAAAAAAACAAGGTGAAGTTTTGATCCAGTCACGCATTTCTTAGCTTTCCTTTAAAACCTGCCGCTATGAGCACTACACCCTTTCAATCATTGCGATATAACAAATTAAGGAACAGCCCTTTCCAGGAAGAGTCTGTTCCTCCCACTGTCCAAAAAAGCACGCTGCATAGGTTAATTGGTCTCTCTGATAGACTAGACTGGCCCTGCGACAGACTGGCGAACCGTCCAGGATGTCCCCTGCCTTCGCCCGCAAGTGGCCGGGATAGGCTCTGGCAGCCCCGTGACCCCGAAAGGGACAAAACAGAATAGAAAATGAACGAATTATGCTCATCCATCTTTGCAAACGCTTGGATATTGTTTGTTTTCCTGGACGAAATGGAGACTTGCTGCCGAGGGCGGCTCTAGCGCCATGGCGTCATGAGATGGACGGCACCCACAAGGAGTGAAAGGCGGAGCTCAGAGATTGAGTTGGTTTACTTTCAAGTAGGAAAATGAACTACAAAAATAATCAATATTATATGAAAAAACATTCTATAGAGTGCCAAAGGTCATATATTATCATTATAAATGGACATAGTTTAATCTGAAAGGCTTAAGAAAAGTATGATATAGGCCCTTTAAGATGCAGCTGTAGATCTCAGCATAACCTGTCAATCAAAAGAATACCATGGTTGAAGAAAGAATATAGTGTCTGTTTTTAGGATTTTGGAAGATTTAATTGTTATACAGAAGTCTAATCACATTGGTGAAAAATATTCAGATGCAGAATTCATTATTTTTTTGGACAGATTAAGATTGTGGTAAACAAGACACCTACTTGTTAACTCATGAACTGAAATGGTTCGATTTAATTTGGTTTTGAAATATGCTTCAATACGGAAGTTAACATCAAGGAATTGAGGTACTTCTTGGTTTTTCCACCATGGAAAGGTTTTGAACAAAAATGTGTCACATCCTTCCTCCAACAGCAAAGGCCGGAGAAGATAAGAGCCTGGCATAAAAAAAGATAAAGAGACGAGAGTTTGTCCCGAGTGTTTTTTTTTTTTTTTTTTGAGGCGTATGTTTGAGCAGTGAAGTTATTTGTTATAAGAAATGAACCCTGGAAAATACTTTTCCTTCTTGTTGTCTTCAGCACCAACCCTTTTATTTCACTTGTGTCCGTTTCTAGACTTTCAGCACAAACCTTGTAAACTGGCGGCAGTTTAGCTCTGGCGGTAGAGCAGGTCGTCCAACAACCAAAGGGTTGGCGGAACGATCCCCGCTCTCCCCAGCCAGCTGTCAGCCCCCAAGTGTGGCTAGCCTGCAGCTCACCGCTCCCCCCAGGGGATGGGTCAAATGCAGAGAAAGAACTTCTCCATTGTGGGATAAATAAAGTAAATTATATGTTATTATTATTATTTATAACTCTAAAACGTGACATAAATTTTTTATCCAGTTCTCTGTCAGTTTGCCTTTCCTTCCGACCCTCAGAAGTTGTCACCTTCTGCTCAGACCTGAGAAACCACTTTAACGTGAATTAGCCGATTCAACGCTGGTTTGAAGGACACTCTGCCCCCCACACTCACAGGCGGCATAGGACAGGCCCCGAGAGGCCCCCTGCAGAGGGCAGCACTGTGCCAGATCACCCCAGGCTGCATGTCTGCATCAGATGAGAGCAAGCAGAGAGTGAAAAATGGAAACAGGCGGGGAGGGGAGGTTGGAGCGACAAAAGTGGCATTTCCAAAGCGCATGAACAGATACCCCCTCCCTCTTGTCCCCCGCCCCAGGCCTCATAAAATTGGACTTATGGCTGTGTTGCCAGCATAAATAAGTCCCTTTGATAGTTAGTGCAGGAAGTTATGACCCTCCTGGGTACGGGGAGGGACAGTGGCAGGGCGGCGTTTGGCGGTGGCTCGCACGGCGCCCCCTGGCTCTGATCCTCGTGCCGATTCAGGGCACGCTCTCTTCATTACCGGCGGCCACCGGGGACTTGTTTTTTGTGCAAGATTAATGAGTGCCGCGGAAATTCTCCAGCGCATCTCGATAATTAAGTCTTTGTTTATCAAAAAACAAGTTATATTAGGAGCAGGAAATTCGCAGTAATTATTCATAATCCTAACAATTCAAGTGTAGCTACCTCATTTGCCTGTGTAATTCTGCTTTTTAATTTCTTGCATGCATTTGCATATTAATTTTGCCCGTTGGCTGCAGCGGGGGCTCTGACAGTTTTTCTTTTTTTTTAAAAAGAAAATTCCCCCCTCCCTCACTCGACGGGATGCAGTTTCCAGAAATGAGGCTCAGCTGGGTGGCATTTTGGGCTGGGTGTTATGATAAATTATGAATTGTTTTTAATTTGATGCATAATGAAGAAAGCCTTCCTGTGTGTCTCACTTCCTCTCTGGCCTGAACTCCTCCTCCTCCATCTTCATCACCTTCAGCCATGTGGTCATTAGGGACAGAGAAGCCACGTCTTGTTGGCGTCAGAGGCTGCCTGCTGGGCGAGGAGAGAAGACTGGCATCCAGTCAAAGCCTCTGACTCTGGCCAACCATCCTCTTGTCTCTTCCTTCTTCCTGCCCTTACATCCATCTTCCCAGAACCTCTGTCTTCTCATTCCCCCTCCTTTGACCCCAGATGTTCCTGGATGGAAACATCTTGCCGTGACATATGCTTAAACGTTGAGTTTGTTAAACGTTACACAACATTGACTGCTGCTGTCAAAAGGTAATGAATATTGATGATCTGAGGCATCACGATTCATGGAAGCACAGCTCTCCAGCCATTTAGAGGACCGGCATTCTCACCAACAGGAACGGTTGTGCGGTTTTTATTAGAAAAACACCTTTAATCACACACATATATATATCAAAGATTGTTAAAACCGTTTTGTCTGAAAATTTTTAAACAAAAATTGGTTTGGATTAAGAAATAAAAAGTCTTCCGTTGGTTCTGTTGAAACTGAACCTTAGCATTGGCACAGGAATGACATTTACCAAAACTTGCAACAAAAAGGTTTGATTGTAAAACTGCCATTTGGGCAAAAGGTGAAATGCAAAATTTTATTTTGAAGGAAAATGTGTTGCTACAGTTGGAGATAACCATTCACAAATAGGAAATTTTCCATGTGATAATGTATTAAATAGATTTAGTAAAAACTTTTAGCAAAGTTTTGGTGAAAACTGACTGAAGATTTGAAAGAGTGCAAAAAATGGTATAACCAAGAAAACTTACATAACAAACATAAAGTGTTCCATTATGGCGAAAAGTCGCTTTTCTCTGCTTCAGAGTCCACTGATTTACGTTGATTGCGTAAAGACTTTATTACTGTAAAGTGTTGCATTTCAGTGTAAAGCTATGTACACATCAAGCCTCAATGTGCACGTTTAAGAACATGCTGACATTGGTTTTTGTACGTACTTTTAGAATATGGTGTTAATATAAGTCTGTCGCTACACGATACATGTATTCGTTGGAAGAGGCTTGGTGTAAAATCTAGAAGCGGTGCAAATTACACGAATCCTCCTCCAGGCTTTTTCATGGTGTCACATAATTCCGTCTGGGCACCAACCGCAATGTTCAATTCCTCCTTCATGATCGATTTTCAAACGGTTAGCACTTCTGTCGTCATTACCCAATTAGAGTCATAGTCATAGTTCAGTTTTCGCACAATTTGTATGTAGGGCCTAAAAACGTATGCAGCTATGCATGACAGCGAGAGTTTTGGACGCAGAAGCCCGCAATGTGCAAATGAGTAAGATTTTTTTATTGTAAGCGGTCACTGAAATGCCCGTTACTGAGTCCAATGTGAACATAGCACAGGGCCTTTTTTCCACAGGAATTACTTTAATTGCGTAAACAGGTGAAGAGTAAAAGTTTTAAAGAATGTTAAGGAAATAACCTCAAAATTCTCAAGCTTTTTGACAAATTGAAAGTAAAATGAACTATTTTATTCAGACTGGACCTCTGCAATACAAAGTTCCGCTGAAGAAAAACAGCATAAAGTGAAATTTATGTTAGAGATTGAGCTAAATTTGATCAAAGCTTCTCAGTTAAAATTCAGCAAATATCCCGACAGATAAGAACTTTGGTGTCTTTCTTCTGCTACGTCTTCGCTTCAGTTGGAGCGTGTCTTGTAGATACAGAGCTTCTTTTTATCCGGTGGTTTTTCCATCATGTGAACATTGTCACTATTGTCCCTTTCGTTCTCCAGAAATGCAGAAGTTTCCACATACTGCACACACTTCCGCTCATATCTCCCCAGCACAATCTTCGGTGTCTCCCGGAGAAAATGTCACAGCTTGTATTGTTGAACTGTAGCCCTGTTGCATACACGCAGACACAGGATCAGGGTTGACCCTTGACCTCTATGTAGCCTGTCCTTGTTCTTTGATTTGAGTTGCAGCTTGTGCATGTTCTTCATCTGTTAGCAGAGAGTCAGAGTTCAGCCTTTGCAAACAATTTATGCATGCTGCTGTCCATCAGTCGACCCAGTTAATGTGCGAACCTCTGAATAATCATAGAGGGGCAGACATTCAGTGAGAAAAGAGTCATCGGGCACGCTGGCGACTAGTAATGTGCGATTGGATGGCAGAGACACGGCCCTTGTAATTACAAGGTGTCAAAGCGTCCTGCTGCCACCACAGAGGGCTGGCTGCAGCTCAGGCGACACTGAGGGGGCGCTGAAATCAGGGCGGAGGTCAAAGCAGATCACACCTCACAGTCAAAGGAGGTGACGTCTCAATCAAGCATAACCCAGCAGTTTACAATTCCCTGGTAAAGACGAGAATGAGGGATGCTTCATAGAGTACACCTTTATGTTTACAGCACTAAACATCATAGTTAAAGAGGTCCACCACCCCAGTGCACTAGATGCTGTTGTTTATGCCTAATGCTAATGGAATTGTGAGCCACTGCTTTACCTTATTGTATTTCTATTTTTTTTCACATTGTTTTAGGTTTTGTTATTTCAACATGTGCCTCACTTTGAAAACAGACTTGTTTTGTGAAATGTGCAAAATATATATAAGTGACTAATTCTGAAAATAAAATACTTACCGGTTTCGCATTCATATTACTGACATGACATCACTATTTTTTGGTTTTTGTTTTGAGAGGGTCTTGGGGTGGCCACTCATGCCTGCACCACTTACGGTACTTATGCTTGCGTGTTGTATAAGAATTTTCCATGACCTGTCGCCTTAGTCACAACCTGTAAAGGCAGGCTTTTGAGATTATTTGTCTTTGGACGTGGATTATGTGTCTTTGTGTCCTCTTGATACTCTGTTTTAGATGTCTTTTCTTCTTCATCTTTAGTCCAGCGTCTCCTTTGGAGGTTTACAGTTTCATGTCTTTATGACATGGTCCTCACAGAGAAATTTCTCCAGTTTCTAGTCCCAATGATGGACCTTCACCACTTCCTCATAGTGTTCAGCATTGTCTCGTACTGTTTTTCACATCACTGAGGGGTCCCCTTAGCCTGTGTAGCTCCAGGGGACATACAGGTTCGGGCTGGGTTGATGACATTAATTAATTGATCTGAATCAATCCAAGCTTAATAGATCAATAACTGGTAGCTTTTCCGGTGACCAAACGCAAAACAGCAGTAAAGTGAAAGTCTGCTAGTTTGATGGGAACGTATAATGGAAATTCCTCTAGGACGGCTAATGCTAATGCTCGTTCGACCGAAACGTACATTGCTGACTAAATAAACAGTTTTAAAAACTCACAGAAATAATTTTTCCAAACTCTTTCAAGGAAACATTTTCTTTAAAGTAAAGATTTGTAGACCGGTTTTTGCTCAATCTTCTGAAAACAAACAAACAATTTCACAGTACGTGAACTGTATCAGATTAATGAATATCTTCAAAACATGCATAGATTATTGTTGTATTTCTATACAAAAATGTCAAAATGTGTAAACGATGTAAAATTCAAAATGCAAATGAATTGCGTGGATCTTAAATCGAATTGAACTTGGCTCTGGTAAATTGAATTGAATCGATTCTGGAAATTATTGGCGATACCCAGCCTTATTACAGGTAGAGTTGAATGGTAAATTGTTAGTCATGAAATATACATAAGAATTAGAAACCATGAAAAGCTAACATAACTCTGACATAATGTTATATTCACTTGGGAAACCTGGATCAGCCAGCATGTGCTTGATAAAGCGACAGCATTAAGTATTAATATGTGTGTTTCAGAGACTCAGGGCCCATCAGACACCACACCCATACGACACTTCGGCGTTACTGTAGGGAACATCATTCGTCACTGCTCTTCAACAACCAGCTTCACCATCAGCCCTTGTACTTCATAAAGCCCATCTGCTGAAGGTTGAGAGGCTGTGGAGGGGCGACTGAGAGCCAGAGGGAAAGAGATATCCACAAAGAGAGGAAGACAGGAGAGCTGGTGTGGTGGTGGTGGTGGTGGTGGGGGGGGGGGGGGATCCTTTGTGGCACCCTGCCTCCTGATCATTTACATCAAGTTGACATTCGGAGAGTTTACTCTGGGGTCTGTAATTGTATTCTTTCGCCAGTTCTGCATTGCCGACCGTGAAAATGGAATCTTATCAACCCTGACCAATTTTTAATGTACAAAATGAATTGGCAGGGGTTCAAAAGGAGGGGGTAGCTACAATTCAAATCAGGTGAATGATACACAGCAATTTTTGTTCGGTGAATGATTGAGCTGCCCACCTACCCCACCTGGCCTCCCTCCACCTTATCGCCCCCATTACACCGGATTTATTTTCCCTCTCAAAGAAAGCTCGTAAGGGAGCAGCTGGAGCTAAAAACACACAAGTGTTTGCATTTTGGTGTGAATTCATGCTTACTTGTATGAATGTGGGTGAACACATCCATGTTAAGAATTCCTGTATTTTCTGTGCATGAGTGAGAACATGATTTGAAGAGTGTTTGGGATTCTTGTCCAACTTGTTTGAGGGCCGCTACCTGTACTGATGAAAAACAAAGCCTGGATAGAAAAGGGTCAACTTTAGTTCATGCTGTCAAACAAAATAAATTAACTCTGCTTTCCTTTTAGGAGTTCAGAAGTAGGTGTTTTTCTACATTTATAAAATCTTTATTGTGAAATTGTATGTAATACTTTTATACACAGTGGGGTTCGCTGTGTAAATTGGAGAATTTAGCATTTTGTCACTCTACAATTTAAGCTTTTATCATTTCGATCAAAGCAACATAGAAGTTTTTTTTTTTTTTCGTCAAGATTCACTTAACTTGTGTTAGCAGCCAGGAATGAAGCAAACCAAAGTTTGCTTGATTTTGTGTTGAAAAATATTTCTTGGGATGTTTGTTAACCTTGTGATCAGTCCAGAGGCAGCAGTGGAGTGATCTTACTCTGTCAAGCCTTGTTTGTTCGCAACATGACCGTGAGACTGCAGGAACATCTGAACCAGAATGATCATGCCATCGGCTCAAAAGTGAGGGCATGAGAGGACTCAAGTGAAGCAAAGCTCTTGACAAACTTTGCGTTCCTCGATTGACCCCCTTCCTCAGAGCCTAAGAAGAAACCTGTTGCCTCAGACTGCTCTGCATCATCAGGCCGAGATCAAAGCACAAGGTGTTTGTTTGCTGGGGGCTTCCCTGATCAAGCCTGTCTTTGTCAGTCCCCTCGGTCATCTGGCCATTCCACCACCTCTTCCCTGGCTTGAGGATAGTTTTCTATCCTTCACTGTTGTCACATCTTTGACCTACACCGTTGTAATCAAGGATTCCAGTATTTCCTTATGTAAGTAAGGTTATGATCCCAAGGAGATCTCTTCGGTTCCCTGCTTTTTCATCCTTGATCTTCCAATCCTTCAGGGTTTACATCGAGTCTATCCAGGTCGACCAGGTACTAAAGGATGGGGTCGAGTTCCCCTCTCTACTTACTGCTCTGTCCAGTCTGTTCAATTTTCTCTGTTACTGATCTTCTGCTGGTATTCCTTGGTGATTCACACCGGTGGTTTGATTTAAGCAGCCTGTCTGTCAGCCAATTCCAATTGGTATAAGGCCCACATCTGATATCTGGCCTTTTCGTACACTGACTATTCCTTTGACTTTCCTCCCCAGCTTGCAGACTTGTATTTCTCCAGTCTACGGGTCCTTTCAGTTCTGTCTATTTATCAATAAAATCCTCTCTGGATATACAATACTCACTTTTCTTTGACATTGAGAGAGAAGTTACTCTAAAGTACATTAAACAAACATTACTTTAACTAATATTGAAGATATATGATGTTTTATTGCAGAAGAGCGTAATACTGTAGGAACTGTATACAAATATAATGTGTCCTACCTGTTTCAGGTGGTTTTTTGGAGCAAAATAGCTTGACAGAAAAAAAATACAAAAACCAAACACATAAATCTCACATTTAAGAAGAAAATCTGACTAGTGGAGTAGGAGTCCGGAATAAAATATGATGCTGTCAAAGATGGGAATTATGTTTTTTAAAAGGATAATTACCTTCATTTTCCATATAAGATGCCCGTCTGCAAAATTAAAAGTATATTTTTATGTGTAAAAAGCTCTTTTGCGTTTCTGAAATTAATTTGAATAAGTAAACACACAGGGCTATAAATAAATAAACACTGCATGGTGGCACTGTAAAAAGCACTCTTGCCTCACAGCAAGAAAACCCTGTTTCAAATCTGTGAGGATTTCACATGTTCTCCCTACACACAGTTGGTTTTCTCCAAACTCTTCGGCTTCCTTCCACAGTCCAAGGACATGCTTCATAGGTTAATTGATCATTCTAAATTGTCCCTTAGGTGTGAAAGTGATTTTGTGGCCCTAGGAGGGGCTGGAGACCTGTCCAGGGTGTACCCCGCCTTCACCCAACAGTAGCTGGGACAGGCTCCAGCAACTCTGTGACCTAAAAGGGAATTCAGGTGTTCACGAAATATATGAATAAATAAACGATTAGCAATTAAATGTATGCTTTCCATTTAAAAGTGGTATAAATGCTAATCATTGTTTTTTAATGAGCTCTGAAAGCAACTCCTCTAACCTGTCCTGACAGTAAGTACACTCTTAATAGATTAACATCTGTCCAATCTCCTCCTCACTCGGCATATACAACTCACCACCAGGAGGTTAATGACTGAAAGCTTTGCCCCTCTCTTCATCCAATCATCAAAGCCTGATGACAGAGAGTTTAGATACCACAACTGTGAAAAACTGGTATTACCACCTAAAATTTGTGGTAGGGGATACCAAGTGCTGGAAACTTGATCTTAAATTTCTCTGTGTGTCCTCCATCATTGGAAATATGCCACAAGGACGTGTCAAAATCAGCAGGCCCAGCCTGTCCTCCATCCTCTGATGTGACAATGCTCTCCCAAAGTTTGGTCCACAAAATAACACTAAATACTTTTTCAATTAGAGGCTGAAAAGTTTTGAGTTCTGTCAGACGCAGTGCAAGTCTTTCAAATAGTTGAACAATAGGGTTTTGACTTGGGAACCACTTTCTACTACAAAAGAACAGACTTACCCAGAAATGGTCACTGAGCAGCAGATGGGACAGGACGGCTACTTTAAGCACTTTTCCAAACCCAAACCCACTGTTCTTATACTTTTCTGTCTGAATTCCTTTATCTAAATTTTTTAAGACCTTTTTCAGGAATTTATTTTAATCTAATCAGAGAATTTGTAGGCAAGGGAAGAGGCACAATATGCAGCAGAGGTTTGTTGTATTTCAGAGTCTGGGTCGAAATCTTGTGGAAATCAGTTCTACTCCCATTTTACAGTGTTACTCACAGTAAAAACAGACAGACAGAATCCACGTCAAAGCTGCACATATGTTAAAATTGCATAAGTAATAAAGATTAAGTAGAAGTTAATGACATCCTCAGTCACGCTCATGAAGGTAATCTCTGTTTTTTTTTGTGCATCAAAATTAGATTTGGAAGGGGCGAACAAACAGGGGGTGAGACTCCGGCATAATATTTTAATCAAATTGTCATGAGTGAGTGGATACAATTAGGGAGGCTGTCAGTCACCGAGGCAGGGATGCTGTTGTTGCTCAGCTGTCTGTTGAGGACGTGGGGGTGGGGGGTGGGGTGGACGGAGGAGGGACCTGAGACCATCACATCAGTTTGCTGACCCTGTGAAAAAAACAAAAATCCAAATCCAGACTTCTTTTCAGTATTTGCAAAATTCTGCCACAGCGGGTTGATGAGCGGAGATTAGAATCTTGAAATGAAAATGTCAAGGCGCACTGATGTAAAAGAACAATGAACAAACAAAGTGAAAGGTTTTCAGATCCGGGTGCGCCTCCCTGCCACCCTCTTTCGTGCTTGAGTGCACTCAAGTGTGCACGAGTGTGAAAACTGCAGCTTATTAGCCCAGTTTTAGGCCGATTTGTTTCCACATGTGCTGGGCTGTCTGCTCATGGGAATGTAATTAGTTTAAGACGTACCTAAACAGGACCGGGGCTGATTTCCCTTAATGGGGTCATTAGTTGAACAAGAAACATTGCAAGATTGTTTTTTTTTTTGTCTTTGTTTCATTTACTTTGGTGAAGAAGCAAAAACAAAGAATTTCGGTGGAATTACAGCCATTTGATGGTCTCCAACAATCCAGCTGAGCCCTCATTCAGAAGAGAGGTCTGTGTTCAACCCCCTCCATTAAACAATTTGATTTGAGTCACTTCATTCCACTGTAAGACACTCTGAGGACAGGTGTCTTCTTAACAACTTGGGGATGCTAATTAGAGTCAGCCGATGTCTGACGAGCTGATTGATGTTGAAAAAATTCTGTCAAACTCTCACTTTATCCTTTCTAAATGGATGAGCTCCCTCAGAATGTATTTATACATTCGTGTGTTTCAGTAGACAGCAGTCTTATTTGTTATCATTAGCATTGCTATGACATAAATCAAAAATCTAAGTAAACACAATAATTAACAGATTTGTGTTTTAGGGAGAACCAAACTGATTTTTCCAGTTTAAATAATTGACTTCCTGTCACAAAAGTAAAATGAACTGCTAAAGATGAGGGAATGATCGCCCAGCAAAGAAACCATTTCTTGCACAAGAAGTGTATTGTGCATGAATATGCTAATCTGGTTTAGCCCTCATTGCCGTCCCGTCCCATCTGCTCCTCTTCTGCTGCTCAGTGACCATTTCTGGGTAAGTCTGTTTTTTTGTAGTAGAAAGTGGTTCCCAAGTCAAGACCCTGTTGTTCAACTATTTGAAAGACTTTCGCTGCGTCTGAAAGAACTAAAAAATGTTCAGTCTTTAATTGAAAAAGTATTTTTTGTTATTTTGTGGACCAAACTTTGGCGAAGCATTGTCACCTCAGAGGATGGAGGACAGGCTGCCCCTGCTGTTTGTGACACATTACTGTGGTACATTTCCAGTGATGGAGGACACACATAGAGAAATTTAAAATCAAAATGTCTTTATTCAAATTGTTGTGACTCTGGAGCAGATGAAAAAAATGCCATTCGTAAAAGAATTTGTGACGTAGAAAATACGACCACAATCTTCCTGCTGATGCATCCACTTGTAGAAGACCATCCATGTACGTCTTTGTTTTCCTCGTCTGAGCTGGCATCTGGATCAAAACTGTACGGCTTGATGGCTCCAATATTACCATTTTTGTTGCACCGTCAAGAGAGTGTGTAAACAGTTGGGTGATGGGAAGGGGGGCGGGCTTGCTTTGCTTTCTACTGCTGCTCTGCAGAAACTATTTTCAAGAGAATGACAGATGTTTATGTTGGCTAAAAACGGCACAATCAAAATTAAAAGACCCCTGGGTAAGCTTTTAAAATAGATCCAAAGAAGATCGGAATGGGTCTTAAAACAGAACAAGTCCAGTCCAAACCATGTTTTCTGTTTAAAATAAACGTTACAGACTTTTTTATAATGATGATATTCAGTTTTATGTGTTTTTTAAACCGCAGGATGTTTTTAAAATACAGATTTCACGCAGGTGTCTGGATTCAGTCAAGAGTTGGATGAATGATAATTTCTCCAACTAAATGAAGCCAAAACCGAGGTTCTAGTCTGGGCTCCTGACAGTTGCCTCCCCTAGATAGTCCAGTGGCTCGGTCCTCTTGCTTCCTCTATTAAGCCCTCTGTCAGGAACCTCGGGGTAACTCTAGACCCCCATCCCTTGACTCACATGTCGGGTCACTTGTACGTTCTTGTTTTTATCATCTTAAAAACATTCAAAACTGAGTCCAATTGTGTCACGTTCTGAGTTGGAGATGCTGATCCACGCTTTTATTTCATCTCGTCTTGATTATCGCAACTCCATCTTCAAATGCTTGAGCAAAAAATATTTAGATCGGCTCCAAGTTGTCCAGAATGCTGCTGGAAGGCTTTTAACTTAATCATTTAAGTTTTTACACGTCACCCCGTTGTAAATCCAGATGCACTGGCTCCCCATCCGGTACCTGGTGCATTTTAAAATCCTGGTTTTAACATACACAGCTCTGAATAGCCAAACACCGGTCTACTTATAAGACCTTTTGCAGCCGTACACTCCCAGCAGGTCCCTGAGGTTATGTGACCAGGGTCTGCTGGTTGTAAAGAGAACCCGGTTAAAAACTAAAAAGTGACAGAGCCTTTGCAGCAGTGGCCCCATCCCTCTGGAACTCCCTCTCAGCCTCAGATCTGCCGACTCAGTGTTTTCTTTTAAAAAAGCAGCTAAAAAGTTCTCTTTTTAAAATAGCTTTTTCTTAATTTTCTCTGTATTCTGTGTTTTATTGTGATTTATTGTGTTTTACCGTGTTTTACTGTGAAAGCACTTGTGATTTTTATCTTGAAAGGTGCTATACAAATAACGTTTATTATTATTATTATTATTATTATTATTATTATTATTATTAAATGAAACCATCAATATTTTCATATTTTTTGCCTCAAATTTATCAAGGCTGGTGTAAAAGAGTGTCCCCTATGAGGCTGCAAGTAATGCAACTTTTTTTTTATTAAATAAATGTTAATGGACTTTTTTCTGAATGTGTAAGAATGTCTGAGGAGAAGGCTATTTTAAAGTGACCTCATCTGATCATAGGAGGTAAACAGATGCTCCACCACAAACAGCTGAACTCAACCTTACCAGGTATCGCTCTGTAACTGATACCTTCAGGTCTCTGCTGTGGAAAACACAGACGAACCTCCAAAGACCCTTTTTGGTGCAGCATCCATGCTGGCATTTTACATTATCCACGGTGTTATCAATAATCATCAGTAGGCTAACTCTCTTTATTAATGTGTTGTGCCTGAGGCCTGAGCTGGGGGGGGGCAGCCTGACTGAGAGCCCCGCTCATGCCAATGTGATTTCCAGTCATTTGTCTGCATCATGGGCCCCTGCATCGGTGGAGATTGAGCTCCAGCCAACCTCCACCAGTTAATCAGCGGGTTAATGCCAGCTTCTGAGGGAGAAGTGGAGGCAGGGACGGAAATAAAACAGTGCCCACAAGTCACATGATGGAGAGAGAAGGGGAAGAAGGGGAAGGCGGGGAGTCGGAGCGTAGACGGGTGCCTCAGCCCCGTCTTTCTGCTCCAGTCTGTCCCGTCATTCTCTTATAGTCCCTACATTTTCCCCATCCCACTCTGGATCCCTTTCTTCTGTGCTCTTCTTCATCCTTTCTTTCTCTGTCTGTCTGCCACCTATTCTGGGGGAACATGGCGTCCCACAGCCTCTGTGAAATGTAACTGCTGGTATGTCAGTGTGTGTGTGTGTGTGTGTTTGTGAAACACCGATGCACACATGCCTGCCTGTGCTGTGGCAATACGCTCTCACTCAATCAGATTTGCATAAGTAACCTCTCAGCAGGCCTGCTCCGCTGGCCAGGTGCGCTGCTCTATTTGCATATAGAACTGTGAGGCTCCCCAGAGTCACTTTAGACTCCAGTGACTGCTGAGCGAGCCCACATGAAATCTGAATTAAAAACCCTCTGCCCGCCCATCTGACACCCTCCTCCATCCCTGCCCATCTACACACCTACTTCCCTTCCCTCCATCTCTTCCTCCTTGCATATCGGTTCATCTACCTGGGATGCTGCCTCCATCTCTGCCGGTGCATTTGCATTTTCCTCCCACATTCTGGATGCTGCACAGCTTGCTTAATTCCCTTCAGCGTTTACCTCCCAGCCAGGAGGACACTTCCAGCCCTGATCCTAAACCCCTTTACCTTGTTGATGTCATTAGTTCATCTAGTTGTATGGTTGTTTTCATGATTCTTTGTTGTGCTATTACACCTCCAAACACAAGATGGCAGCACCTTTTCCATGTAATTTCTAAATTAATTTACTGAGTTTACTTTTTTGTAATAAATAAACACATTACTATTCATCTTTTTAAAATAGTAGCACATTTAGTTAAGAGCAACTATGCATCGTCTTTTTTTTCTTTTATGTGTCCCTCGATCAGTTTCCTTAGAAGAACAGAGTAGTGGAATCACTTCCCTTTTATCTCTTTCAAGTTTTCAACATGATGCGTTAACACACTTGCAGATTCTTTATTTGATGACCCAAGACTTCATTGACAAATTTTCCTGTGCCATTAAAGCACATGTGTCAAACTCAAGGCCCGCGGACCAAATGTTAGCCCAAAGGCTATTTTCCATCTATAGTCCCTGGTCAGGTGTCAAAATCGTCAACCAAAAAAGTGCGAAGCAGGAATTAAATACATTGATAGAAAATATACATGTACAATAAACAATCATTTAAAATACATGAAACATGCACACAGTGAGAAACACAAAAACAAATACAAAAGACACAAAGGATCATGTCATGGTTTTGAGTTTGTTGTCTTGTTTTTCGTCTTAGTTCTTGTTCTGTCTTGTTTTCTGTTTCCTGTTTTATTTTGTAAGGTCCTGTCTTGTCTTGTTTCTTGAGTTTTACTTCCTTTGGTCCCCATCAGCCCTGATCGTGTCCACCTGTGTCTTGTCTGCCCTGTCTGTATTTAAGTCTTGTCTTTGCCTTCCTCCTGTGCTGGTTCATTACCCCTGTTATGGTGTTCATATCCTGTCTAGTCCATGGTCCTGTCTCTTGCCTCTTCCACGTTTCATGCCTCGCCAAGTAAGTTTTTGTTTTGTGAACCTGCTCTGTAGCGCTTTGTGTTTGTTTTTTTTGTTAATTAAATCCTCTAGTCTCTGATCCGCGTGCCTCCGCTTCTGCTTCTGGGTCCAACCGGCTCTCGAGCCACCCCCCTACACATGACAGATCAGACAAGGAGGGGAGACAATGTGGCCCACGAGAGCATAAAAGTTTTTAATTTCTTAAAATAAAAAATAAAAATTGGTGTGTATTTATTCATATCTAGGGGGAATTAGAATTGAAATATAAGATTGGCCAACTCTACTTTAGGACTTAAACACTGTCCATATAACCTAACCTGACAGAATCATATTTAAAAGGATTTATGCTAGAGTAACAAGCAAACATATTTTCACTTTAAAAGGTTATAATAAATTAATAATGAGTTATTTAAAATTAAGGAGTAGTTACGTTTATTTTTCATAACATTTAGTTACATGTATAAGTTATATCTGGCCCTTTAAGGACAGCCACTATGCTGATGTGGCCCTCGGTGAAAATGAGTTTGACACCCCTGCATTATAGCATCAGATGTCTCATCAAACTGGACTTTTTGTAAAAGCAATATTTCAACTTCAAAAATGTTTCTGGTCTTTAGGGGGCGCTCCACTTAACTTTCCATGAAAACTGAATTTATAAACTTTATGTACAGACTTTACCTGAAGCCTTAGCCACATGCACCTGGTTGTAGATAAGATGTCACCTAGAAATCATTAGCAGGAAATGGAAATTATACATGATTTCAGAATTGTTGCTCCTTTTATTAAAACTTTTTCATATGAATAAACACTTCACCGTGCAGCGTGAGCTTAAAACAGGGCAACAACAGTGATCGTTTTATTCCTTTCAAAAAGGATAGAAAGAAAAGTTTGTAAAACTGTTACAAATACTTCAAGACAATTCTTTTACATTCCTTCACAACTGTAACTTTTCAACCCTTAATGCGATCAACATGAATCAGAAAATTTTGCTGCGGAGAAAAGCGGGTTTGCACCGGTATGTAACACTTTATATGCATGTTGGGTAAAAGCAGCTTTAAAATGTTCCTTACCGGCGAAAAACCCGCTTTTCTCTGCTGAATCACGCTGACCGCATAAGGAGTTACAGTTAGAGCAAAGCAGGCTTTGACAGAGACATCTCCGATGTTAAGGGCTTCACGCTAAAAACAGTAAGTGTTAGGGTGGCCAGTTAAATTAGTGTTTTTGGACCAAACACAGAGTATTTTCAACCCGGAATGGGGAGAGGGGGATTAGACGTGACCTTCCATCTCTGACCAATGATGTTAGAGCGCCATGATGTTGTCTGCAACCAGGTCCTCTTGGGTGCAGCCACCTCAAGGGGCATCATGAAAATGGAATTGACCATATTTGTGCGTATATTGGGATTGTCTTGAAATATTAGGCAAATGTTGGACGGTGCCCTTATGCCAAACTCTAGTCATCAGCAGGAGGCACGCACCAGACCCTTACCAACTATCCGTGAATGCTGCATCCACAGAGTGTGCACGCAAAACTCTTTCCTCATTTCTAAAAGTCAGGCTACAGCTGAACAGCCCTTCTGGGCTCCCCATTTGGAGGGGGGTTAAGAAAAGAGAAAAAATCCAGAAGACGTTCCTTACTTCTCACCTACTTCCCCCTTACCCTCACATGATGCCCTTAGAAAAAAGTGTACATGTACAGCAGTCTAAAGGCCGTGTCACACAGCCACTACATGTTCCTTGCGTTTGTCATGCCTGTTGGCGGTTTTGACCAACAGAGCCGTACGTGAATTCCATTTTGGGCCGTACAAACTTTTTGGTCTGTTAAGAATGATGCAGTTTGTGTGTATTTGACATCGTTTATACGTGATTATTACATAAATCGTATGCAAATGTGTTTGATTTTTTGCAAGATGCGCACAAAAATTTTAGTCTTCTTGACCGTTCCACGTATGTCTAACAGACTTTTCATGCACCAATGGATAACTTTTATATCACATATACGGCGCACACATGTTAAGATCACATAATTGATGCACAAATCACTAACGAATTGCACATAAACAGCGCAATAATCACATGCCGTTCATGTTCTACATTGAATCACATGCTCTTTTTGATACATGTGATACATCTGTGAAAATTTCACATAACAACCACGTTTCTCGCTTTTCCCATGTATATGTGTGTCCAATTTTATATGTGCAAAATGTATGTTGTGGCTGTGTGCCCTGTACAGGTTTGCCCCCCTCTTTTCACCTGTAGACAGCCCATATTCACCTTTAAGGGCAGATGTGACTTAGGCTTAAACTGCTTCAATAAAGTGGTGTTTTTGAAGTTCAGTGACATATTAAGATCAAACTCTCATCTGTCCTGAAAAAATGTAAACGTTTCTTCACGTCACTGTCATAAAATGTCTCTCGGCTGTTGAGGTGGTTTCTCTGACCACAGCTTCAGCTAACCCTAAGTTGCACTTACACTGTCCTTTATAATTTCCAGGTGTGAATTGGATTTATTTGTGTCTGTAGAAAGGTAGACTTTAAATTATTTGGACAAACCTTTATAATCTGACTGCTTGTTGTAAATGAATGTGGACAAGCATCGACTTTGATCTGCTTGCTTCTCTGTTTCGTCCTGCTTTTAGCGTCTTCTGTTCTTCTAGACTGGATGCATCTCATTTTAAGTACTGGTAAGCGACAGATGTTTTGGTTTTTTTGTTCCTTTACGATGTCCTAGTACATAAAACCTCAGCACTGAAAGTGGGTTTACTCTCTTTTTCTCCAGTGCTGTAATCCATCACCTACTAAACTTGAATATGTAAGAGGATAAAAAGGTTGTAAGATCTATTTCTGGAGCTCCTGCCAGGGTTTCTAGAGGATGACACAATTTCCTTCAAGTCTGTAAGTGCATTTTTATTCAGCAGCAACCGTGGTTGTAAAATCTTAACAAAACACTGGAGACAACAGTTGCAAGGCAGCGTCAGCGTCTGCTTCTCTCTCTCATGTAAATGCCAGGAGGAAGATATTGAAATGCATGCCCCGCTCTTTTCACACTCCATGACAGCGCCACAGAAATTGGCTCTCTGGATCAGAGTCGTGTCCCATTTCTGCAGATAAAACTTGTAAAACAATTCATTTTAATACGGGGAGAATCCACAGCTGCTTCAGTCCAAGCAGGAATGAATAATGTCAACCCTCTGAGCTTGACCATGACTTAAGGGTGTCCCTAACTAAGGGCTATTTGTTCAAAAAACCCTTGGCTATGCCCTTAGTCTTTTGTGGTTTCTTATATGTTAATACTTCCAGAAATTTATTCTTAGAGCCTCGTATAAAGGGGGGGGGGGGGGGGGGGGGGCAGTCCACAGGGGAGAAGTGGGTTGATCATTTTTCCAGAGACTGTTCAGAAAACGTTTGAGGCTTCATCCGAGGTAGTCCAGACTGACCCAAACACAGCTGCCACACTTGCCCTGGTTATGGTTCTGTTTCATGTGAGCCTTTTGTGCCGTCTCATTTGAATCTGCCGTTCATCTCTGACCTTCCTCTTCCTCAGATTATCTCAATCTCCTGCTCTACTGAGCCATTCTGTGAAGTTCCGCTGTTTACTGGTGGCAGCAGGTCAGCCTGCATGCAGCATGCACATGAAAGGACACTTGTAAAGTACGAGGGGAGGGGGGGGTAAAGTAAGGGGTACGCAGAAATATAATAACATAAAAAAAGGTGAAGGCGAGCAGAAGCACAAGGTTTTCATCTCTCATGTATAGAAATTGGAAACGTCTGGCCAGCCAGGGGTTGCTTATCTCAGAGGGCAGATAGCATCACGAAACAAGCCTGTAATGGCCACATGCTCCACTTGATAATCCCCTCCTTCCCCTCCCCGCCGCTGTCCGTCCACAGATACCAGGCCCTGGTCGTAGGGCTTAGAAGCTTGGAGAGCAGGGGAGCATTACTGATTCAAAAGAAATGCATTTGGACTCTTTCAGGGTTAACATAATAGCTTCCCTGCCCTGGCCCTTGCCTTGTTTTTGATTGATACTTTTCAATTACAGTCCACTCCTATCCGAGCCGGCCGCTCCTCGGCCCTCGCCCCCTCCCCAAACATTCAAAGTGCTTTTTTCTCCCCCCAGCCTGTGATAACTTTAAACATTTAGGGGTACAAGAGCACCAGTAACCCTGTTTAGGCGGCGCAGTAAATTGGTTCCATGTTCAACATAATAGCACTGACAGGCTTTTGCTAGGGAAATCAGTCCAGCAAAGGGACATGCCAACGATAAGACATCCAGCTTTGAAATTCTATTTCTCCGTATCAGAATTAAATCTGGACTTTATATTTCTTTTTTCCGGGGTGCAGGCTTGCTCCGGTCGCTTCCCGGCCTCCACTATTTGATCACAGGGTGACAACTAATACTTACCCCTGAGATCCTTTGCTCCCTCTATTTTCTGTGACTTTGGACTTTATATTTATTCCCTCTGCCTTCTTATTTTTTTCATACTGGTTGTCAAATCTCAGATGATTTGTCCGTCCCCAGGATGTAATATGCTGAAGCACCTTCTGTATGTCTGCAGCATTTTAAGATGCAGCTTCGTGCAACACAGTCACTGATGCTGCCATGTACAGTTAAAAAAGAAAACAGCACAAGCACAAAGCAATTCGCCGCAAAGTTTAGGAAATCTAAGATGCGAGACCAAGTGCCGACACGCTTCTTCCCATGCATGAGCCACATGGCGCAAAGCCTCTCTGGGTAAACACATCCGTAAGCAGCAGCAGTTCTGCAGTCATTAGCGGAAGCAGCGCTTTCCAGCAGTATCTGGTCCGATCTGATATCCATGCAGCTCACAGTGACAGCACCGGGCCCTGCAGATAATTAATCTGTTTAGCTGAGGGGGCGGAAAACCACCCGCCGCTGGGTCAGATAAGTTTACGGATTTCCACATTTTAAAGTCGTCTAGTCTCTCATTGGCATCAAACTGTGCAATATTCTAATGCCAATAATTAGTAGTTCCGATTGGATGGTCTCGGATGAGTCTGGTCCAGCTGTTTCATCAAGCATGTGTGTGTGTGTGTGCAACTCAGTGTGTGGGACTTCCAGTACAATCCACTTGGCTCCTTCTGTTATGGGTTTGACATCCAAAGGAGCCCTTTGCAGAGAATTGCATTCCTCCATGAAGAAACATATTGTGCTTTGGTTTTCTGATGAAATGACAAAAACTATTTAAAGAAAAAAAAAACATTTCTCAACATAAAAAATCAAATGAATTCAACAGGAGTTAAACTTTAATGAAATGTTCTTAAAACGTGATGAAAAAAGTGCAAAGAAGACCTTTTTCACAAAAGGTCAAACCCAAACAGAGGATTCAGGAAAAAATGTGTGGACAATGAACAGGACTTTCATGAAAGAAATTGAGAAAAAGAGGAAATATCCACTGAACATTCATGAAGTAGATGAGACCATTTGTTGTGAAACTTAAAGAGGCCAATCTTCATGAAATCTTCAGTTTCTCCTTTCCTAAAACACAAATACATCTTTAACATGCTACAGAAGAAAGAAGAAACGCAAAAAATTCAAACCCTTCTTTGCTTTGAGTTAAGTTCCACTCCAATCATCTATGATGTTCCAAGTGTTTTTTTTAATGATGATTTGCCATTTTTAGTAGAAGGAAAAAGGAAAAAACTGTCATTTTCGAGGACATAGTTTCAGCTAAACAGCTGGATTTCATCAGAAAATTAACATTATTGGCTTGCAGTGAGCCTACCTTAATTTCTTCATTTGTATCTGTTTACATGCTCTTCTGCTAGCTTACAGCCCCTCACAACCACAACATTACCGGTGCAACAAAAATGTAGAGCATTACTGGAGCTCTCCAGCCAGTTTGAGCCAGACACCAGCTCAGACGAAGAAAACAAAGACGTTCATGGATCTAGTCGTCTACAAGTAGATGCATCAGAATGGAGCAGAGCAGGGAGCTTTTGGCCTGCCGATTGTGGCACCCAAGTCCCTGTTCCAAGCTTTTTCAAAGGGCTTTTCTTTTGTCTGCTCCTGAGTCACAACAATTTGAATCAAGAAATGCTCAGAAATACAATTTCAAGCTTAATTTTCTTTATAAAATTATTTCTTTATCTTTCTGGATAACTTCAGATGGGTCTGGAGGTGTGCTGGCTGAAGCAGAGGGAACTTTGGAGCTCTGCCGGATTTAAATCCACGATGGTTTCATTTGTTAGCTTTATTACTGTGGTTCTGCCTTTCTTCAGGTCATTGACCTGTTCCCTCTGTAGTTCTGGGCTGTTTCCTCACCGGTCAGTTGTGAGCTTACATGGAGCCGCAGGGGTTTGGTTTACGGCGCCCTCCGTCCGTGAGACCAGGGTTCGAATCCGGGCTGCTCCCTGTTCCCTTCTCTGCTTCTGTGCCGGTCCCAAGCCCGGTTTGTTTGAGAAGGTTGCGTCAGGAAGGGCATCCGGCGTAAAACATTGCCAAGTTAACCATGCAAATCATCCGCACTGACACGGCTGATTTGCTGTGGCGACCCCTGATGGGAAAAGCCAAAAGTGAAAGAAGATGGAAGTTAAAAATGACTTTTAAGTTTGAATCCTCTTTCTCTCTACAAGCTCCAGGACTAGATTCATCATGGATCGCATGTCTTTTGTAAACACGACTTTTATCTTTTATTTGACGACGCTCTCCTTTAATTGACCTTAAACCTAAAGAGACTGTTTTTTAATTGATTTTGGAAACATTAGGGCTTAGATAACTCCCAAAGTTTAAGCTATACGCCCTCACAAAGGCCTTTTATGGCCTATAAATATCACGCACTTTCTATTTCTTTAATGTAGCCTCTCTTACTATTGTTATGAACCTGAAGGCTGTTTTTGTTGAATTAAGAAACATTTTTATATGCAAACACTAAAGGAAGCTTGTGGGGTGACAGAGTTGTATCCAAACTCAGGATGATTTTCCTCTTTGAATGTGAGAAAACTTGGAACGGGGACCACTTTAATTACTAAGGCATGCTCAGAGGAGAAATGCTCAACAAATTAAAAAGTTTCTTTCAAAGCGCTGAATGATTGCAGTAAGACACAGGTGGGATATGTTGCACCGCTTGCAGATGTAAGAGGGTCAGCAGCATCTCCAACCAGGACTTTATTTATTCTGAGCATGCAGCAAAGGGGGTGGGGGGGGATAAAGGGGAAGCAGGGAGGAAGGGGGGGTAAGGAGCTCCTGGGTCTCCGGCTCTGACATTGTGAGTGTCAGACTCCGATCACTTTAATCAGGGCGAGGATATGCATGATAAAACGGATAAGGGACTTTAATCAAAAAAATTCGCTGGTCTGGAAACGTGACACACTCCGACGAGCACGCCTCACACACACGCCCGCCTCCGCTTCCCCCGGCCCCCCAGTGTCACCGCTGCTACCGCCCCGGTCTGAGCTTCCCATGAATATGCATGGCCCAGCAGAGAGACAGGTTCCACATTGAAACAGACCAGCTGAAGCTAACTGAGCTGCATGCAAGCACATTGATAAACCCGAGGACACGTGTTAACGTCTTTGACACACATAAAACCCAAAAAGGGGGGATAGCCCCCTGTTAAGGACTGATTCCGGCATTAGGGTTAACTCCTCCACTCACACACTTTCTGTTTTTCATGCGCTCTCACTGTTCATGCCATCACTTAGCAGGCGGCACATCTGTGCGCTCCACTGCTGCTTAATGATAAATTACACATGTTGGGGATGACACGCCTGCCTCGACATAAAAATCCAAATACCTTCATCTGGATAACTTAATGTATTTGGATGCCATGCAGTGCACACGTGCTCTCATTTGTCAATGCAGAGGATGATATACAGTTCAAAGTTCTTCGAATCCTATTGGAGCGTGATTCTGCTGCAAGACTGACAGGAATTTCAAACTCAAGGAGGAAGACTTCCAGCCTCTGAAAAAATACCTCCGAAAAAGAAACAAAAGATCTTAAAGGCGTAAAAACAGGAAAAGAAGAATATTTCATTCAATTTATAAAAAAGGTTTATTTTCAAAATAAAAACGTTGAGGTTCAAAAGCAGGAAATATATATATATATATATATATATATATATATATATATATATATATATATATATATATATATATATATATATATATATATATATATATATATATATATATATATATATATATACATATACACACACACACACACACACACATACTGGTATTGGTGGATTAAAAGGACAGTTTTTTCAAACACGTTTGTTACTACATTATGGGGACACCCCTTTCTGCTTGATTTCTAAGGACAAGCAGTATCTCAAAAAATCTATTTGTGGCGGTACTTCACATAACCCAGTTCAAAATTTGAAAAAAGTTATTACAACAAGAAATAATAATATATGACAAAACACAACATTACCAGGACACTTTAATGAGCTCCATTAGCCCCGCCTCTGACAAAAAGAGTATTTATGAGGTCCACAGTATACAAACACACAAACATGTCTAAAACGTGACTTCAAAGGACCCAACGACCTTGATGGGTCCTCCCACCCAAAAATCCTTTTATTGAACTTTTATACTGTGTAGTTCACTGTAATCATTGTTTTTATAAACATAAAAAAGTACATTTAAATGCTTATGACAGTTCTATTTGTGAAATGAAAAGCAAATACAGCAAAAATGTTGAAAAAAACTTAGTCTTGTCAAAAAGGTGACAAGAATATGCAGTTTTAAATGGAAAAACATTCAAGAATCTAGTGCTTATTTATTGTTAATGTTCTGTCTAATGTAAAAGATAGTTTTCAGAAAAAAACTACATAGCCATAAGTCCTTACTTCAAAATTATATTCTTTCTAATGTAAAGGCAAATAAAGAAATAACCTTTTGACAACTGAACAAAAAAACAAAATTTAAGCCTTAACTGCTTATTCATACTTTTATATACTATATATCAAAAATCTTCATTTAGCAAACATTTGAATGTGAGCCCCACATGGCTTACCTTTGGGCTGAATTGTTGAGCCCCAGGTGGGTTTGTTCACAGGTTCCACAGTGGCCCCATCTGTGTTTGCCCACACTAGCTTGAATGGGCACTGAGTAATCTGGCTCGCTAGACAGTGTAGCTCGCTAACTCGCTACACTATCCGTAAGGCAGGTTGTTGGCACACAATGCTTTCCACAGAGCAGCTGGTTAGCGTTGGGAACTCAGACCACTGAGTTTCCTTCTAAGCCAGTGTGTGCAAACACAGATGGGGTCACCACGGAACTCGTGGACAAACCCACCCGGGGCCCAGATATTCAGCCCAAAGGTAAATCATATGGGCCATATGGAAATGTTCGCTGGGTTACTTTTTGTTTTTCATGGTAATACCACGATTTCTCACAAAGTCTCTGATGTTCTGTAGGGTACGGTTGTCAAGAACAGGATTCTCTGCCTTTTTGCACTGCCCACATTCTATCATGGAAGCAAGTTTTCCCTTCATTATATGGTCCTTGAAGTGTCTCATGACAGCGTTTACTTCCTCTTTGGACCAGGGTCGTTTTATTTGCTTCATTCGTTTCTTTTCTTGCTCAGCAGCTAAAAAAGATAAAACACAGTTTGAAATTAGACACCCATTTTAGGAGATTTTTAGGCCCAATCTAAATTCTTCCCTTCTCCCCACATCATAAATGTAGCATTCCAAACAGACACTAATGAAACTAGTGTCTCAAAACTTGGACGTCACCATTAGTCGATAGTCAGCTTGCAATAGCGCAGCGCTTCCACTGCTCAAATATACATAACAGCGGTTGTCCAACTTCAAAAGGGTCATGCTACAACAAAGTCATTACTTTAATTTACATTTAAACTTCTGTGCTTCAGAGCGCACCCACATTAAGAAAAGTGCTTGCACAGCACAGCGGAACCCCTTCGCAAGGGAGGGGTCAGTTTCCCCCCACATGGAGGGTAGAAAATAAAAAAATATATTTCGGACACCACTTCAAAAGCCCCTTCAAATGGAGGGGTAAGGAGATGGGAAAAATTTGGATTAGGCCTTAGATACAAATCCCACTATATGTGGTTTTACAGTTACATCTTATGTGAACATTCTTAGTATTCCAATTATAGGTATAATTTCGTCAGTCTTAAAAGAGTGTAACGAGTGGAAAAAAAGAGATATTCAGTCACTTTCTAAATTGATTTTCTGTCAATTTGTGGATTAGTTGTCATCAATACTATTTGTACAAAAGGCATATCCTTACTCAGAATGATGAAGCAGTGTGAGGGGAGAAACATAAAAAAATACTATTAGTCTTTTGGACTTTGAATTATGTTTAATGTTGATCATAATTCAGTTTTACTTGTGTGCGCATGTGACTTATGTACGGGTGGCTGCACTTACCAGATTGTTTTTGTTTCTTTCCGTCAGGCTTCCTCCGCTTCCATTTTAATGCCTTAAGTTCCTTGTCCTTCTCATCTTTGTTTTGACTTTGTGCTGAAAAAGTAAAATAGTATTAATAAAAATACTTCCCAGTAAGCATTTATTTGTTGAAAGCATGTTTCTCATATTGTGATGCACAAAATGGATAGACAGATAGATAAGGGATTATTAAATACCTTAGGAAATTTAAATTTGGTCATCTGCTGACAATCATAAAAACATACACACATAAAAGGACATAAAAGCAATATGAGTGGTGGATTTAAGAATAAAAATACATTAAAAATACAGGAATAAATAAGTTAAATATCAATACATTAAATAGATTAAGAATTAATTATATAAAAATAATTAAACGCTTCTAAGAGGTTCAGCTAAAGAGTTGTATTGCAAGATGGCGCGAGGAACAAAAGAGTTCTTCAGTCTGTCCGTGGAGCAGCGCTGGGACAGCAGTCTGCTGCTGAATGTACTCCTCCTGCTGGTGAAGGCCTCATGTAGTGGATGTGAGGGATGCCTCATGATGGACCTGAAGACGGTCAGAGTTCAGCCACCTCCTCCACAGGAGCCAGCTTCAGCCCCACCACAGAGCTCTTGATGATTTTGTTGAGCCGGCAGATGTTCTTCTTGCTGGTGCTGCTCCAGCAAATAGCAGAATCGAGGAGAGCACTCGCCACCACAGACTGAGAAAACACCTGCAGCAGCTTTGTGCAGATATTGAACAAGCGCAGCCTCCGGAGAAAGTACAGCCTGGACTGATTCTTTTTGTAGAGCTGATCTGTGTTGGCGGTCCAGTCCAGCTTGTGGTCCAATACGACCGCCAAGTATTTGTAGGTTTGCACCCTCTCCAAGCTGTCTCCCTCTATGTGCAGCTGTTGAGGTGTTGCAGCTTTCCTCCTGAAGTCCAGAACCATTTCTTTGGTCTTCTGGAGGTTCAGCTGCAGCTGGTTTTTCCTGCACCCGCCCACAAAGTCCTCCACCAGCTGCCTGTACTCGCTGTCCTCTTCTCTTTTTATGTAGGCCACAACAGCTGTATCGTCTGAGAACTTCTGCAAGTCGCAGGTTGCGGTGTTGTAGTGGAAATCAGATGTATACAGCGTGAAGAGGAGAGGAGATGGCACTGTCCCCTGCAGTGCCCCCACGCTGCAGCGGAGGGTACTGGAGAACGATCCCCCCATGCAGACGTATTGCAGCCTGTTAGTGAGGTAGTCCATGATCCAAAAAACCAAGGGTGGTTGTACTGCCATCTTGGTTCATTTTTCCTGCAGTAGGTGAGGATGAATGGCGTTAAAGGCCCAGGAGAAATCAAAAACAGTTTTTTCACTGCACCACCTCCTTCCTCCAGGTGTGAGTAGGTATGGTGTAGCAGGTAGAGGACCGCATCCTCCACCCCCACTCTCTCCTGGTACGCAAACTGCAGTGGATCTTGGACATGCTGGACCTGTGACGTCAGCTGCTGCAGCACCAACCTCTCAAAGATCTTCATCACGTGTGAAGTCAGTGCTACAGGCCGGTAGTCTTTGTTCTCCTTTGGGTGCTTGACTTTGGGGAGTGGAATGATACATGAGTTCTTCCACAGAGATGGCACCTGTCCCAGGTCCAGGCTCAGGTTAAACAGATGCTGAAGAGGAGCCCCAAGCTCGTATACACACGTTTTCAGGAGTCTGGGACACACTGTCTGGACCCAGGGCTTTCCTCATGTTCAGTCTCTGCAGTTCCCTCTGCACCAGATGATCTGTGATGTGGTGGGAAACACATTCTGCAGGTGGAAGGCATGGATCACATGGCGAGGACACTGGAAGAGATGGATCATGGTTGATGGAGGAAGGAGCAGTCTGAGGAGCTGGCCCTCCTCTGGCTAAGGGATGAGGACAGGCAGTGAGAAGGGCACGGTGATGGGTGTGGTGCAAGACAGGGCTGGTGTTGGAATTGGGTGTGGGGGGGGGGGATGTGAAATCTATTAAAATAGGTATTCCATACATTGGCTTTTTCAGCACTTCCCCCAACTACTGTTGTCTTGTTGCAGCCTGTAATGGTTTTCATTCATCGCCACACCTCCCTGATGTTATTGTTCTCCAGTTTCTTCTCCACTCTGTCCTTATAGGTGTTTTTTTGCATCTTTCAGGCAGCTCCTCGGGTCTATCTGGACCCTTTTAATTTCCTCCTGATCCTTTTTGAGGAATGCTCTTTTTATTTAAAACCACTTTCACTGTCCTTGTTATCCAGGGTTTGTTATTTGCATAACAATGGACAGTTTTGTGAGCACAACAGTCTACATGCAGAAGTTCATATAGTCTGT
This sequence comes from Oryzias latipes, assembly GCF_053564925.1. NCBI lineage: Eukaryota > Metazoa > Chordata > Actinopteri > Beloniformes > Adrianichthyidae > Oryzias > Oryzias latipes. Next base: position 26,886,524 of record NC_136258.1, read on the forward strand.
TATACATTGGGATGCTCCTTCGATGTCACTCCATTGGGGTCCAGCAGGGCGCTCCAGTCTGTGCATCCAAAGCAGTCTCTGAGTTCCCCCTCAGCCTCAGGTGTCCACCTCCTCACGCTCTTTGTTGCTGCAGGCTGCCTCTTCACTAAAGGCGTGTATGTGGGCTGTAAGGAAATCAGATTTTGGTCTGATTTGCCGAGGGCAGGGAGGGGCGTGGCCTGATAGGCATCTTTGATGTTGACATAAAACAAATCGATTGTCCTGTCGCTGCGAGTGGGACAGTTCACGCACTGATGCATCGTTGATGGTGGGGCATCCAGGGAGACGTGATTGAAGTCCCCTGAGACGACCACGAGAGCCTGTGGGTGCCTCGTTTGCAGCTCTGAAACCGTTTGGACCACTACCTCAATGGCTGTCTTTGCGCGCTCTGGGCGGGATGTAAACACAGACGGCAAGGACGTTCGTAAACTCCCGAGGTAGATAATACGGCCGGATGCTAACTGCTAAAAGCTCACAGTCTCTGCAGCATATGGTCTTTTGTACAGTGAAATGGTCCAGGATTGCACCACGTATTGTTTATAAACAAATGTTATGTTATGTGACTAAACAATTAATGTACCCTTTAAATCCTGAGTTTGATTTCCAAGATTAAAACCTGAACTCATAATTTACACAGACATAAAATCACTGTGTGCTATTTCTAAAGATAAAGTTGGGCTGAGGGCATTGTCCCCACCGATCCCTCAGCCATATCTGACGGAACTCTTTCAAATACATAGTTGGAGAGTTAGATAAGCTAATTCCTCTATAACGGTCCTGGTAAATCGCATGTCTGTCCTGGGATAGGATCTCGCCCTCACGTGGGCATTCCTGAAGTTTCTGCTTTTTTTTTCCTGAATCAGATTTTTTTTACATTTTTTTAGGAGTTTTTCCTTACCAGGAATGACTGTCTAAGGATAGGGATGACCAAATGTATTCAGTCTTTAGTTTGTAGCTATTGTTTATATGTTATGAAAAACCTTGTGCCTCTTTATAATTACTTGCATTCAGCCCAATGAGGCAAATCTTTTGTGGTATAAATAAAATTGAATTTAATTTAACGAACAGGTGTCCACATCCTCTCACTTCCCAGAGACTCTGTGATGACGTTTATTAGTCATGTGGTTTCATGAACAGAACAATTTCAAGAAAAATCATTTTGTGCTTACCAGCCTTTGGATTTGAGAGATTTTCTTCAACCTCGCCCTCTTCAACAGTGGCGTTGGTCTCTTCAACGGCGACGTCGGCCTCTTCAACGGCGGCGTCGGCCTCTTCAACGGCGGCGTCGGCCTCTGTGTCGCTGTCGCTCTCTCCACTTGACTCTGTCAACTCTAGCTTATCTAGTAAAATTAAATTGTGTTAAGATATAGTTCAGTTCAAGTTCTGGAAAGGTCCAACTCTTAGCTTAAATGCAACTTCACCTTCGATTTCAATCTCTTCCAGTGTTTTGCCTTGTAGGTTTTGAAGAGACCCTTTCTCCATGGCAATGAGTAGTTTAGATATCTTAGCCAGCTGTGTAGTAGCCTCTGGAAGTCTATAATATTCACGATGAACGCGAATATCGTGACCAAGAAAGTTGGCAACTTGATCCAACTCGTGATTCTTGAGATTCAGGATCTGAGACAAAGTTGCAACATGTTTGCGCAACTGAGTCGACCTGAGGAGCTCTGGGTTTTTAGCCCCACATTCTGCTGCATAAAGCCTTAAACAGTCCTGTCCTCTGTAAGGAGTCAGACATTTAGGCCTGGCAAAAAGAAAGGGGTTTTCTGCCAGTACACCACAGTCTGCTCTCTTCTCAGTCAGCCGTGTTATTGCACTCACCATGTCCGGTGAAAGTAACACTGCAACCTTTCGACCACGTTTACCCCTCAATTCCACGCGACTGAAGTGTTGACAAAGGTGACGTTCAAATTTTGTAAGTCCAAATGCAATATCCTTGTGGAGGGCACTTGAGTCTCTCCCCTGAAAGCCACATAATGTCATCTTTGAAACTTCTCCCCCTCGTCTTCTGTTGAACAGTATTACTTTTGCCATGGTGACTTTGCAAAGTTCACTGTATGATTTGGGTGAACTATGCTCCTCCAAGTCCTTCAGTGCTTCGTCAGTAATCTTCTCCAGATGTCTATGAAGACATTGAACATCTTCTGTGAAGGGAAGAGTGGAAGGCTTGTTAAAGTGACGCTCGTTTAGTGTTGACAGTGCAGTATGGGAAATGAATTCAGACCACTTTGTAGAAAAGAGGGTTTTGAAACTTTGGGTCGACTTGATCAGTGTACTGTCTTGAGCCATAAGTGCTCGACAATGTAAAATGTCATTAACTTTCTGCAATGAGTGGCCCAACTTCAGGGCAAGGCTTGGAGTAGAGTAGCAGTTCTTTTCTCCATCATAGCCAGACACTTTCTTGACAGCTGTAATAACCACATCAAAATTTGCAGGCCTGACAGCATCCTCAAAGGTGTTAATTGAAAATTCTTTCCGAAGTACAAGCAGAAGTCTTCCACATTCTCTGAGTTTCTGACGAATGTAGTCAAATTTGGTGGGATCTTGTCCATGTTTGTTAAAGAGTGACTGGGCAAGCTGGAGAATAGAGAAGTCACTTCGCACAGTGGATGTTATGTCATCATCTTTCATGACAGCTAATATTTTCCAAACACCTGGGGAAACTTGCTGACAAAGAGCTGACTCATTCATAGAGGCCAAAGACAAGACTCTTTTGTCATGTCCCTCTGAAGTGGCTTTTCCTGGTTTGGAAGAACATTTTCGAACATGTCTCCACAGATCTCTTCTGAGATATAATGCCTGACAGTAAATGCAGTGAATATAGTCTTTTTCTTTGTAGTTTTTCTTTGATGTGCGTTTTGGTTTTAATGTTCCTATGCCACTTGCTAAGACCTCTGAGTTATGGTCATAGTTTCCCTTGTTGCGCAGCTTAGCAAGCATTTCCAAGCGCTTTTTGGACTTCTTGGGAAGACTTAAAACTTGGGCAACATCAGCATATTTTTTCTCATGCCTTTTCAAATGGCGTGTAAACTTTGTCTGTAGCTTTCCACAAATATAGCAGTAGTTTCTGTTTCTGAGTAAGAGGGATGACTTGGGTAAATCTTCAGGCCGAGCATTATAGCTATCAGTCATGCATTCATTGCGAGCATTTCTTTCATTTGAAGTCGCATCAGATTTTTCAAATCGTCTTTTTCTGAGTTCATCTTGAGATAATGACCCTGCAGCTTCAGAAGAACTCAGTCTTTCTCCCTCTACAGAATCTTCTTGGTGAAATCTTTTCTTTTTGGAAGCAGACTGACTGGTTGAAACCTCCGAGATCTGTACTCGTTTGCGATTTATGCTTAAAATCTCTGATTTATTGACAAATGAGCTGTCTGAATCAGCTGTGGAATCAGGCACGTATTCCTCTTCTGATGAACCCACCTCACTTGAGCTTTGTTCATTTAAAACCTGCCCACAATTAAAAACAAAAAGTAAACTTTATGGATTTGGAAGACATTTCACTGAAAAGAACAAATAAAAACGTACCAGTGATTGAGGTTCTGAGATGTCCACCATGTGAATATTGTAACACCTTTTGTGCCAGGTCTGGTTGCAAACTACACAGAAAATTAAAAGTACATAAAATGAATACAGCTAATTTGCACATGTAAAAGCTCAAAAAGATATACCATAGCAATAGATGTTTTTATGATGCCCCAATAGAATCACATTCAAACCAGAAATGTACATATCTTTACATTGTTAAGCAAAAAATTACCTTCACATCTCACACCACTCCATTTCAGAGGAGTAAAAGGTCCTCCACATATGACACATTTCTCCAAAGGTGACATTTCGTCAGCGACTAAATCATGATCACAGTCCTGTAGACAAAAACCAACAGCATTTGTGTGATGTCACAGCACTGGGGAGAGCAAAGCTACACAATTGTTCAAAAAAATTCAAAAAGCCAGACATAGAAGTGTTTGAGAAACTTGTTTGATATTAAAAAGATAAAATCAACACCTCAAAACACAAAAGGTTTTTTTTTTTCGATAAATGCAAGTGTTTTCAAAATTGAGGTGTTACCTATAAGTTCATTTCTTTATAAAAAAAATCCAATTTGTGCAATTCTGTGGTTAATGGAAATGAAGCTACTAAAACATTGCCAATGTCATGTTATTTTACCAACTTTTGACAAAAGAACATCTATGGCGTGACATGGTCTTAGTATTTCATGAAAGGAAAAAAATTCAATTTAACGCTGAACAAAGAGTCTCAATGTCTATACTTTCCAATTAGGTATTTCTCAATACTAATTCAGCAAAAAAAACATGCAGTTTTCCATTAATGTGGCTAAGCTAAGTGGTCGCACTACGGTGACCCAATATGACGCGCTGGCCGTCTTCATCATGCATGGGCCGTGAAAACACATCACTCAGAGGGACCAAAGCATAACTGAGTGGAAACAATGCCCAGAATTTACTGGCCGTAATTCAGTAAATCCAGTGATCCATGTACCTTCATACTACTCAATATTTAAATGCCTAAATGTTTCTACAATTACTAAATAGGTATTTAAACTGAAATTTACCTGCGGTGTGTCGTCTGGATAGGACCCGGAAGTGGGTGGATTCTCTTCTGCTGATTGACTTGGCTTTTCTTTGGATTTCTGAGATGAAAGGATGGAGGCTGAATTAGATTCTTTGCTTAAACACTGAGCACATAGTCCTGCTAAAACCTGGACCTGTCCAGTTGAGTATTACACAGGACATGTGTGTAAGAGTGATCATTAGGACAACTTCACTTCCAGTATACTAGTTTTAACACTATGTCCTGCTAATGTCAGAACCTGTCCAGTTGAGTATTACACAGGACACGTGTGTATGAGCGCTTAATGGGACAACCTGCTTTGTCCTGTTCATTCTTCTAAAGGAATTTGTATCAAATACAGGCATCCTTTACTGTAGATGTTACCAGTGATCCATGTACCTTCATACTACTCAATATTAACATGCCTAAATGTTTCTACAATTACTAAATAGGTATTTAAACTGAAATTTACCTGCGGTGTGTCGTCTGGATAGGACCTGGAAGTGGGTGGATTCTCTTCTGCTGATTGACTTGGCTTTTCTTTGGATTTCTGAGATGAAAGGATGGAGGCTGAATTAGATTCTTTGCTTAAACACTGAGCAAATAGTCCTGCTAAAACCTGGACCTGTCCAGTTGAGTATTACACAGGACATGTGTGTAAGAGTGATCATTAGGACAACTTCAATTCCAGTATACTAGTTTTAACACTATGTCCTGCTAATGTCAGAACCTGTCCAGTTGAGTATTACACAGGACACGTGTGTATGAGCGCTTAATGGGACAACCTGCTTTGTCCTGTTCATGCTTCTAAAGGAATTTGTATCAAATACAGGCATCCTTTACTGTAGATGTTACCAGTGATCCATGTACCTTCATACTACTCAATATTTAAATGCCTAAATGTTTCTACAATTACTAAATAGGTATTTAAACTGAAATTTACCTGCGGTGTGTCGTCTGGATAGGACCCGGAAGTGGGTGGATTCTCTTCTGCTGATTGACTTGGCTTTTCTTTGGATTTCTGAGATGAAAGGATGGAGGCTGAATTAGATTCTTTGCTTAAACACTGAGCACAGTCCTGCTAAAACCTGGACCTGTCCAGTTGAGTATTACACAGGACATGTGTGTAAGAGTGATCATTAGGACAACTTCACTTCCAGTATACTAGTTTTAACACTATGTCCTGCTAATGTCAGAACCTGTCCAGTTGAGTATTACACAGGACACGTGTGTATGAGCGCTTAATGGGACAACCTGCTTTGTCCTGTTCATTCTTCTAAAGGAATTTGTATCAAATACAGGCATCCTTTACTGTAGATGTTACCAGTGATCCATGTACCTTCATACTACTCAATATTAACATGCCTAAATGTTTCTACAATTACTAAATAGGTATTTAAACTGAAATTTACCTGCGGTGTGTCGTCTGGATAGGACCTGGAAGTGGGTGGATTCTCTTCTGCTGATTGACTTGGCTTTTCTTTGGATTTCTGAGATGAAAGGATGGAGGTTGAATTAGATTCTTTGCTTAAACACTGAGCACATAGTCCTGCTACAACCTGGACCTGTCCAGTTGAGTATTACACAGGACATGTGTGTAAGAGTGATCATTAGGACAACTTCAATTCCAGTATACTAGTTTTAACACTATGTCCTGCTAATGTCAGAACCTGTCCAGTTGAGTATTACACAGGACACGTGTGTATGAGCGCTTAATGGGACAACCTGCTTTGTCCTGTTCATGCTTCTAAAGGAATTTGTATCAAATACAGGCATCCTTTACTGTAGATGTTACCAGTGATCCATGTACCTTCATACTACTCAATATTAACATGCCTAAATGTTTCTACAATTACTAAATAGGTATTTAAACTGAAATTTACCTGCGGTGTGTCGTCTGGATAGGACCTGGAAGTGGGTGGATTCTCTTCTGCTGATTGACTTGGCTTTTCTTTGGATTTCTGAGATGAAAGGATGGAGGCTGAATTAGATTCTTTGCTTAAACACTGAGCACAGTCCTGCTAAAACCTGGACCTGTCCAGTTGAGTATTACACAGGACATGTGTGTAAGAGTGATCATTAGGACAACTTCAATTCCAGTATACTAGTTTTAACACTATGTCCTGCTAATGTCAGAACCTGTCCAGTTGAGTATTACACAGGACACGTGTGTATGAGCGCTTAATGGGACAACCTGCTTTGTCCTGTTCATTCTTCTAAAGGAATTTGTATCAAATACAGGCATCCTTTACTGTAGATGCTACCAGTGATCCATGTACCTTCATACTACTCAATATTTAAATGCCTAAATGTTTCTACAATTACTAAATAGGTATTTAAACTGAAATTTACCTGTGGTGTGTCGTCTGGATAGGACCCGGAAGTGGGTAGATTCTCTTCTGCTGATTGACTTGGCTTTTCTTTGGATTTCTGAGATGAAAGGATGGAGGCTGAATTAGATTCTTTGCTTAAACACTGAGCACATAGTCCTGCTACAACCTGGACCTGTCCAGTTGAGTATTACACAGGACATGTGTGTAAGAGTGATCATTAGGACAACTTCACTTCCAGTATACTAGTTTTAACACTATGTCCTGCTAATGTCAGAACCTGTCCAGTTGAGTATTACACAGGACACGTGTGTATGAGCGCTTAATGGGACAACCTGCTTTGTCCTGTTCATGCTTCTAAAGGAATTTGTATCAAATACAGGCATCCTTTACTGTAGATGTTACCAGTGATCCATGTACCTTCATACTACTCAATATTTAAATGCCTAAATGTTTCTACAATTACTAAATAGGTATTTAAACTGAAATTTACCTGCGGTGTGTCGTCTGGATAGGACCCGGAAGTGGGTGGATTCTCTTCTGCTGATTGACTTGGCTTTTCTTTGGATTTCTGAGATGAAAGGATGGAGGCTGAATTAGATTCTTTGCTTAAACACTGAGCACAGTCCTGCTAAAACCTGGACCTGTCCAGTTGAGTATTACACAGGACATGTGTGTAAGAGTGATCATTAGGACAACTTCACTTCCAGTATACTAGTTTTAACACTATGTCCTGCTAATGTCAGAACCTGTCCAGTTGAGTATTACACAGGACACGTGTGTATGAGCGCTTAATGGGACAACCTGCTTTGTCCTGTTCATGCTTCTAAAGGAATTTGTATCAAATACAGGCATCCTTTACTGTAGATGTTACCAGTGATCCATGTACCTTCATACTACTCAATATTAACATGCCTAAATGTTTCTACAATTACTAAATAGGTATTTAAACTGAAATTTACCTGCGGTGTGTCGTCTGGATAGGACCTGGAAGTGGGTGGATTCTCTTCTGCTGATTGACTTGGCTTTTCTTTGGATTTCTGAGATGAAAGGATGGAGGCTGAATTAGATTCTTTGCTTAAACACTGAGCACAGTCCTGCTAAAACCTGGACCTGTCCAGTTGAGTATTACACAGGACATGTGTGTAAGAGTGATCATTAGGACAACTTCAATTCCAGTATACTAGTTTTAACACTATGTCCTGCTAATGTCAGAACCTGTCCAGTTGAGTATTACACAGGACACGTGTGTATGAGCGCTTAATGGGACAACCTGCTTTGTCCTGTTCATTCTTCTAAAGGAATTTGTATCAAATACAGGCATCCTTTACTGTAGATGTTACCAGTGATCCATGTACCTTCATACTACTCAATATTTAAATGCCTAAATGTTTCTACAATTACTAAATAGGTATTTAAACTGAAATTTACCTGCGGTGTGTCGTCTGGATAGGACCCGGAAGTGGGTGGATTCTCTTCTGCTGATTGACTTGGCTTTTCTTTGGATTTCTGAGATGAAAGGATGGAGGCTGAATTAGATTCTTTGCTTAAACACTGAGCAAATAGTCCTGCTACAACCTGGACCTGTCCAGTTGAGTATTACACAGGACATGTGTGTAAGAGTGATCATTAGGACAACTTCAATTCCAGTATACTAGTTTTAACACTATGTCCTGCTAATGTCAGAACCTGTCCAGTTGAGTATTACACAGGACACGTGTGTATGAGCGCTTAATGGGACAACCTGCTTTGTCCTGTTCATGCTTCTAAAGGAATTTGTATCAAATACAGGCATCCTTTACTGTAGATGTTACCAGTGATCCATGTACCTTCATACTACTCAATATTAACATGCCTAAATGTTTCTACAATTACTAAATAGGTATTTAAACTGAAATTTACCTGCGGTGTGTCGTCTGGATAGGACCTGGAAGTGGGTGGATTCTCTTCTGCTGATTGACTTGGCTTTTCTTTGGATTTCTGAGATGAAAGGATGGAGGCTGAATTAGATTCTTTGCTTAAACACTGAGCAAATAGTCCTGCTACAACCTGGACCTGTCCAGTTGAGTATTACACAGGACATGTGTGTAAGAGTGATCATTAGGACAACTTCAATTCCAGTATACTAGTTTTAACACTATGTCCCGCTAATGTCAGAACCTGTCCAGTTGAGTATTACACAGGACACGTGTGTATGAGCGCTTAATGGGACAACCTGCTTTGTCCTGTTCATGCTTCTAAAGTAAATGGTAAATGGTAAATGGCGTATACTTGTATAGCGCCTTTCTTCCTACAAGGACAAAGTGCTTTACAGTCACAGACCCATTCACCCAGTCACACACACATTCACACACTGGTGGCGGCTCCGCTGCCAAACACAGGCGCCTGCCTACCACCAAGGAATTTTTATCAAATACAGGCATCCTTTATGGTCGATGTTACCAGTGATCCATGTACCTTCATACTACTCAATATTTAAATACCTAAATGTTTCTACAATTGCTAAATAGATATTTATACTGAAATTTACCTGCGATGTGTCGTCTGGAGAGGACCTGGAAGTTGATGGATTCTCTTCTGCTGATTGACTTGGCTTTTCTTTGGATTTCTGAGATGAAAGGATGAAGAGTAAATCATATTCTTTAATTTAAATATAGAATTATACATTATTTTAAAGCATAACAATAACTTTACAGATACCTTGATTCTCCATGGCCATTCGGAGTCACCATAATTATAGGTGATTTCTTCTCCAGGACCAATATCCTTGATTGCAAATAAACAGAGATGGGGTTCTCCATTCACTCTGGTAATGGTCATTTTGCTGTTTGGGCTCACTTCATCATCATTTATTAGTCTTCCAAGTGACCCGTCCTCTCTAGCAGCATCAATACTAAAATATGAAGCAGACAATAAGTTATGCTACATAGGGAAGTTATTGAGCACATTGAGTATTTAAGACGAAATAACATTCCTGCTACAACCTAAAACTTCCATGGAACATTACAAATGTTTAACCTTGTCTTAGACTGTATTTCATCACTAAAACTACTTTTTACCAGTAAGAGAGTAGAGATGACATTACCATTAAAAAAGAAGATACATACCATAACAACTTTCCATTGAACTGGAAATCAAACATAAAAACCTTCAGGGCGTCATGGTAAACTTTCAGTCTGCTTTCTTGTTCCTTTTTTGATATGAGCTGTCCTCTGTATTCAAGAAGGAAATCTCCCTTTTGAAAGGGCCGGGAGCTGAACACACCTCGACCTACAAGTAACAAACACATCACAAAGAAAGGAGAGTAATAAAAAAAGAAACAATGCAAAGTTATCATAGAGCAGGGCTCCAGACTGCGACCAAAATTTGAGAGTGTGCGACTGAATTTTACACCCAGTCGCACATGTGCCACCAGTAAATTTGCCTCCCCCGCCCTCCGTATTTTGTATACATTAAACGTGGAAGGGGCACATCAATCATCAATGAAATAATCAATGAGACGCGAGGACGGACGGACGGACAGACAGACAGACACACTCGCGCGAATACTCATGAGACTGGAGCACATGCGAGCGCACACTCGAGTGTCATTGAGGGATGCCTGAGGCGGCCAATGCGTGTGAGAAGAATAGGGAAAGTTACTGTAAGTGGCTAAAATGCGTGGAGGGGGAGGGGCCTAGAGATAATCGAGTGCGCGTTAACATCTGTGGGAAGGAAACAGAGACAAATATCATCACAACCTGATATGTGCGTCTGAGCTATGAGCAAGCAAACTATTGATTCGTTCTTCTGACCTGCGGCTAGTGTACCAGTGCCAGTCTACAGCAGGGGTCTCTAACTCGCAAAGCAAACCACGGCTCTCATCATGCACGGCTGTTACGGCAGCACACCACTCCCGCGGGAGATGGTCAGCTGAGGAGAATAAATGTCCCACACGTTCATGCCTGACAGCTAACGGGGCTCTAGCATTAAACACGTGTGAGCGACAACATGATTTAAAAAATGATGAACCAGTGCCCTGGGGGGGGGGGGCATGAGGGCAAAGCTGCAGCAAGACTGAAGGACAACAGGAATTAGGAGTTGTCCTTAACATTCAATTTTGATTTGATTTGATTTTTTTTTATTTGAAATGGTTTATTTCAAGCAATCAAATAGAAGTTATACACAGAAGCAATATAATCATCAGTTATACATTCATACAGTAACTAATCAAACTTAGGATAATTAGACATAATTAATAAATATTGCTTGAAAGGGAGTGGAAGGAAGCGAACTTATATAATTCCACCCCGATTATACTGTAACCATTTTATTACATGATTTATCAATATCCGGTTCCTAGGTTTTATCAGACAGAATTAAGAATCATAAGGTATCAATAAGGCACATGCCAAAGATGAATTACTTAAGTACTACGTCAAAAATAACTATTTTAGAAATTAACATGGCAAATGCAGCATCTGAAATATATGCAAATTATGTTACTTTTAAAAGTCATTCATATGCTTTAAAAAATAATACTATACCAGTAAAATAGACAACACTGTTTCAGGAATTTTCATGGCAAAATTTCATCAAGTATCAAAAGTTAAAAACATGTGCAAAGTTATGCTACATTAGGAAAGATTTTTGAATCAATTTATCAATTTTAGGAGCTAGTGAAGTAATATCATCAAAAGTCAATCAATTTAAAAATTTTCAAAAGTGATTAATCATTTGTTTTACTCTTTTTATATATATATATATATATATTTTTTATAATAAAGTAATACTGTTGGGGAAAAATAAAAAGGGTCCATAAACTGTCGAATTGTCCAAGGTTGGCATTTCTTCTTTTACTGATAACAGCTGATCTCCTGGGTTCAAAACAGAGTTTATAGTTCTCTTCGATGTTATGTCTGCAGACATTAGATTCAGATCCATATCCTTCTTCAGCTGATATCAGCTGCGGTGAAAGTTGAGGTCAAGTTGTCTGCAGGTCAGAACTCTGCTGTTATTCAGGTGACGTCAGACGATGGAGAAAGTGATGATTCCTGGTGTCATATTTCTTGAAATTATTTGGCTTTAGTTAATTTAGTTTTAATATGCTTCCCCCCCTAAATATGATCTGTGATATTGCACCTTTTATAATTATTTTAATGTTTTGTAATGTATGTAGCCTTTTTTTAATCAGTTGGTATTTTAAATTATTTTAATTGATCAGTGAACTACAAAAAACCCATCAGGACACATGTCCCATAATGCAGTGTTTTTCAACCAGTGTGCCGCGGCACACTAGTGTGCCGTGGGAGATGGTCAAGTGTGCCGTGGTAAATTGCCCTCATTAACTGATTTAACAACATTTTCCATCTCCAGGATTTCAGTTCTTTGTTCATCCCTACAGGCCCTGATAAAACACTGAGTAGTTAGGAATATGAAAGATCGTAAAATACTTTTTTCTTTGTGTTTATTTGATTCTATTAAATACATTTTGATAAGAATGACGATACCACGATTTAGCCCCAGCTTCAGCTGTGTCAGGAAAAGTTCCGCCCCTTTAACTGTTTCCACCAATCATTCTTGGGATCTTAATCACATGTCATCAGTCTGACCAATCAGAAGTGGTTAAAGTCTTCACTTCCTTGCTCTAAATTCGCTGATAAAGTCTATTTGGTGTCGCCAACATGAATTTCCATCCTCTAATGTGTACATACATTTAAGTATTGTTTGAAACTGTGAAATGACTAAAAGGTTACTACGGTAATCACTTTGCTGCTAAAAACTTTTTTTATTCTAAATTTATGGTATTTTGTTTGCTATTTGTACTGTCATGACAGCGATGGTGCTGTCAGTTTAGCTTGTTGCATCTTTAAAAGTGCAGAATAAAATGTGACAATGAATTTGAAACAGCGCATTGTAATTTCGGCATCTATTATTAAAGTATTTATTCGTAATACAGTGGAGATTAGTAGATTTGGTTAGAATGTTGATTTAAGGTATGCCCCCTAAATTTTCTGGTTGTGCCCCTAAAATTTTAGTTGGGGGCCACAGTGCTCCTAGTGAAAAAAAGTTAGTCTGGAGCCCTGTATAGTGGGAACTGAATAGTCTATTTAATTCAGTTTTCTGATTGTAGGTTTTTGCTTTTGGGAGTGTGTGTGAATTAGGTTGCGCAATATAAATGAAACACTTAACTAATACACAATGACCATGCCAAAAATAATCTAGATAAAACTTAATTGAGGATCTGATTTGGGATCAATATCACATACTGCAAATAATGCTCTATGACAGAAGAACCTAAATTATGTGTTTTTCATGTTGATTTCAAACATTGAAAAAAAATTGCATAAATACTTCAGTGGCTCACCTTTAAATGAATCAATGTATCTAATATCAAATCCTTCCTTATCTTCACCCAAGGAGCAATAATACAAAGCATCTTGTCTGGGATTTCTTCTAGCCCTCTGTGGCCTCTGTGCTGCCATCTCCTGCAAAGACTATGTGTTAATTCAGATTTATTTATATAGTGCTTTTCCTGCTTTCAAGCATCTCAAAGTGCTTTCCACAGTAACATAAATAACAGTAATACGAAAAAGCATTCATAAATAAATAAAATAAAAACAAACAAATACATAAAAACATCAAAATCCAGCAACATGCACATCCCGCAAGTAAAATATACAATAAAATCATGTGGGCATGTAAGAACCAAGTAAAAGCTACGCTAAAAAGATTAGTTTTGAGCTTTTTCTTAAAAACCTTAATGGCTTAAGCGACTGCTATTGGGACAAGAGTCACCGTGAGACACTTATTTTAGGGATGTCTAACCAGCACCACAAAGTCCTGTAAAGACAATCATGCCATAAAGGTTGCACTGACCGGATTACATAATTATGCAAAACAGTGAAATTAAGTAATTAGGTAGGCGTGGGATTTTATAAGTTTGCTTCTTCCCACTCCTTTTCAAGCAATCAAACTCTACTAACTTTAGTTAATTATCACAAAAAATGAATGAACCATATGTGACATAAGTGTGTTTTATTTTTTTCTAATCAATGCATTTAATTGTTTCTGTGATGAGTTTGAAATAATTGTGTTTTGTCCTGTATTTTTTACGCTTGAAATATACCAATCAATCATTATTGATATTAGCTAGTTGACAAGAACCTCAGTATTTACCTAAAAGTTAAAACCCCAGTCATACAGATGAACACCGAACACAGAAAACCGCACTATTTAAAGAGCACTTGATGAATTTAATGGTTTTTAAAAGGTACACATTAAACCAAAGCCATTCGGTAACATCACAAAACGAAAGTCAATGCAAAGATGTAAGCCGGCGGTCCTGGCTGCAGCGCAATGAAAAGCGGACAAGCTAGTTCGAAAGAGAGGCGGCGAAAGTCCGCGAAAGTGAAAAACAACAAACATTACTTGAAAGGATGTTTCTTACCTGGTCCACAGTCAGGTGATACGACATTAAACCAAGCAATTCACACCACAAAACGAAAGTCAATGCAAAGATGTAAGCCGGCGGTCGAGCGCAATGAAAAGCGGACGAGCTAGTTCGAAAGAGAGGCGGCGAAAGTACGCGAAAGTGAAAAGAAACACACATTACTTAAAATGATGGTTCTTACCTGGTCCACAGTCAGGTGATACGTTTTGCATTAATTCCTTTCCGCTAGAGAATCTGGCTGCAGAAGAAATTATTCCGCTCGAGGATCGTTAGCCGAAAGTTCTTGATCAGATCAGATGAGGCGTACACGTGCGTACCAACCAGCGCAAACGTCCGCTACTGCCCCCTACTGCTGTGGAGTGTGAATCTTTAGTGAACCATCAGGTCTCCCAGAAGTCTGCAAGCTTTAAAACTCCCACGACTGCAATTTTGACGGGTGGCCTTCTGGCCAATGGAAGGCCAGACTAAATGATGATGTTATGTATTGATGAAAAATTCAGCTTTTTATAGACAACTGGCTTTTTTTATCCACTCCCTAAAATGACCCCTCTCTTTCAGCTCCCAAACAGTTCTTCAAGTTGCTTCTCAATTATTTTTTGCCAGGCCCCCCCTAGGAAAAAGAAAATGTTTCGCGCCCACCTAACCCCCACCCCCCCACACACTCGTGCAGTGACAATATATATATTAGGTAAATATCTATAAAAATTGTGTAAGTATACTTAAAATTGTATCTTTTAACATTAACAAAAGAAAAAAGAAAAATGAATCCTTTTTCAAATTTCAAATCATATTAACTTTATTTTGTCACACAGAAACCCTGTTCTAGTCTTAAGCAGAAAAGAAGTTTAAAGTGCCTGTATTAAAGTACTATTTGAGAAGCACTGATTTACTGATTATGACTGACAATTTTTTTATACTAAATACTAAACAAATTCAAAGTGAAATACTGGGCATGCCAACCAAAATACAATGGGCAAAAATAAATAAATACATAAATAAAAAATGTTTTAAAAAAAAAGTTTTTTATTTGTATTTATCTATTTTGTCACAACCAGGGTTGGCATTGAAAATTACCAATTCCCTTAGCTTGGAGGAGCTGGTCTGAATTCTTCATTGTGTGAATGCTTCAAAGCATTCGCACAATAGTGACCCTGTTTACCTTTAGTATTGTTCTTTATATCTTTTTCTGTATTTTTTTTACATAAAATCTTGAGTACACTTTTAGCAATTTATGCAATCCTGGTATCAAAATGTTCAGCACGCTCAGGAGAAGGATGCTTAGTCTTTTGGTATTGGTAAAACCTTACGGTCTTTACGATATTACACAATTTACACCAATTGTAGCTCCCTAGAAAATGAATAGGATTTTCTTTTTAAAAACCTTTAAAAACGGTGTTTCCTTTTAAACCCTTTGGTATCAAAACACTCAGTAAGTTAAAGACATTTATGCTTGTACTTATGTTATTCGTATTTTTTACGGTTTTTAAAATTTAGTCAATTTATGCTAATTTACTAGCCTCATTGAAAATTATGGGAATTTTTTTAAAATCCTTTACAAAATGTGTTCACTTTTGAAGCGTATCCAATATTTGTATCAAAACATTCAGCAAGTTAAGCACATTTATGCTTGTATTGACAAAGTAGAGGTTGAAGCATTCATCAGTGGATCTCTTCCTAACATCGATGGGGTGTCACTCAAGTTTAGCCATCTGTTTCAGCTGAAAAATTGGCTCTCCAGAGAGTGTGCTTCCAGAGGATTCCATTACATTGAGAACTTCAATACATTCTGGAAACGAAAGGACCTATTCATGGGAAGAGGCCCACACCTGAACAGAGGTGGAGCAAGAGAGTTAGTGAAGAACCTCCTCCACGCTCTGGGGCATAGAGGCCAAGGCAGTAAGGAAGGACCGAGCCAGTGTCCCAGGAACCACAGCACAACAGCAACAACAATTACCTCCACCACCATCGGTCAATGACTTGGATCCAGCAGCACCAGCACCACAACCACCTCCATCTAAGGACTCAGCTGCACCAGCATCACAACAACCACCGCCAGCTAAGGACCCAACTGCAGAACCACAACAACAACCACCAGATTTGGCTCCAGAAATACCAACATCTGACCAGCTGTGGGCGCCGCCTGCTACATTTACTCCCAGTGAAGACTCACTTTCCTTTTCGTCCCCCCCACTTTCACCCATGGCCCTACCTAGCCATTTTGATAGCCTGATTAAGTCAGGAATTAAGATGGCTCCCCTAACACCTGTGAGCCTCACACCACACAGGAGCTCTCCTCCTACCCCTCCAGCGCCCCCTCCTTATCCTTCACCCAAAGTCCCTCCAACACGTCCTTCATCCAAAGCCCCTCCAACACGCCCCCTCCGTCGTTCACCCAAATCCCGTCCAGCTCCCGCTCCTCCTGGTCCATCACCCAAACTACCCTCAACTCAACCTCTCCTGCGCACCTCTAGACGTGCTATCCCCCAGAGCTAGGATGAAACGGGCCCCCAGTGTCCTAGGAAAGGTTATGTCAAACTGGGGCCCTGTGATGAACAACTTCCTTCTGGTGCTATACCTGTAGTTGCACTATGTAGAATGCAAAAAAGGGCAGTTAGACTGTCCAATCAAAGAAATCTAGTTCATATCCCCTGCAAGAAGGTTTTGACCAGTCCCAAGGAAACTAATCTCAAACTTGCTGCACTCAATGTCAGATCTTTATGCAACAAATCTTTTAAAAAATTTTAAAAAAATTTTAAATCAATAATCTTATCTCTTCTTTTAATCTTGATTTTATGTTATTAACTGAAACATGGCTTGACAAAAACACAGGAAACATAGTTCTAGGTGAATCAACTCCCCCCAACTACAAACATGAATCGGAAATACGAGAAAATAAAAAGGGTGGAGGCGTTTCTGCACTGTTTAGAGATAATATTGCAACCCGCAGACTATCATTTGGTGTGTTTTCATCATTTGAGTATGTGTCCTTTAAGATTGAGTTAAAACAAACTCCTCCCTTACTCTGCATAGTCATGTACAAACCTCCTCAGCACAGCCAAAGTTTCATTGATGATTTTACTGAAATGCTCTCAGTTGTGTGCACAGACTTTGATGGTCTAGTCATTACAGGTGATTTTAATGTTTATGTTGATAATGTCAATGACAGAAATGCAAAAGAGCTCAATGCTGTCCTTGAAACCTTTGATCTAATTCACCATGTGAGTTGCCCCATCCACAGCAGAGGGCACGCTCTGGACCTGCTCATCACAAAGGGGGTTAATATTTACAACGTCAGTGTGGTTGATGTTGCCCTCTCTGATCATTTCTGTGTATTCTTTGACCTGTCTGTTGCTCCCAAACCACCGCCTGGCCCTGCAGTTGTCCAAAGGAGACAAATAAATGAGAGCACTAGGGCACAGTTTGTAGAAATGATAGACCCTGAAAACACCTCTGGTGCCAATGTTGATGAAATGCTGAATTCTGTTACTTCTAGCATCTTGAATGTTCTGGATGCCATTGCCCCTATGAAGGTTAAATTGAGAAAACATAGACAGAAAGCTCCCTGGAGGAACGATGATCTAGTCAGGGCACAGAAACAACAGTGCCGCAGACCTTAGCGAAAGTGGCGCAAGTCAAAACTCCAGGTTCATTATGAAATGTATAAGGGGGAGTTGTACGCTTACAACCAGATCTTATGCAGAACAAGGGAAAGGTACTTCTCTGAAATCATTGGAAGTTGCAGCAGCAACTCTCGTGTCCTGTTCAGAACAGTAAACAGATTAACTAACCCTCCAACCCAGCTACCAATAGAACTGGTTTGCACACCAAAATGTAATGAGTTTGCTTTATTTTTTAATGACAAGGTTCAGGGCATTAAAAAAGCCATCAACTCCACAACACATATAACTATCCAACGGCCACCTACTCACTCTAAGCTGACTCACTTTGTACCTGTCACTGACCAAACTGTCCAAGAGACCATCACCCGTCTGAGCTCGTCTACATGCTGCCTTGATGTGTTACCCACTAGATTTCTAAAGTCTGTCCTGAACAGTGTGTTGCCACCAATTATTCAAATAGTTAACATGTCTCTTCAATTTGGAATATTTCCAGAGGTCTTAAAAACTGCAGTCATTAAACCTCTCCTGAAGACAAGCGGTCTTGATCCCACTGTACTGAATAATTACAGACCTATCTCTAATCTGCCATTTTTAGGAAAAGTCCTTGAAAAAGTTGTCTACCAACAGCTCACTGATTTTCTCTTATTAAACAATTCATTTGATGTTTAACAGTCAGGTTTTAGACCCCATCATAGCACAGAAACTGCTCTTATCAAGGTAACCAACGACATCCGCCTGAACAATGATGATGGCAAAGTCTCTGTCTTAATCCTGTTAGACCTGAGTGCTGCCTTTGATACTGTTGATCATGGGATCCTTTTTCACAGACTCCAAGACTGGGTTGGCATCTCTGGATCTGCCCTAAGTTGGCTCAAGTCTTATCTAGAAGACAGGAAATATTTTGTTGAAATTGGGAGTTGTGTCTCAGACTACATGGCCTTGACTTGTGGTGTGCCCCAGGGATCGATCCTGGGACCCCTTCTGTTCAACCTCTACATGCTGCCACTAGGGCAGTTAATACACAGTAATAACATATCTTATCACAACTATGCAGATGATACTCAGCTCTATGTGTCACTGACAACAGGTGAATATGGGCCGGTGGATACACTCAGCCACTGACTCCAACAGATCAGTGCGTGGATGCAGAACAACTTTCCCCAGCTAAACTCAAACAAGACCGAAGTTATTATTTTTGGCCCACAGAAACAAAGAGAAAGTGTCAGCAGCTACCTTCATTCTCTGTCTCTTAAACCCTCAAATCAAGTCAGAAATCTAGGGGTAATCATGGACTCTGACCTAAACTTTAACAGTCATATCAAGTCAGTAACATCAGCGGCATTTTACCATCTGAAAAACATTGCCAAAATCAAAAACATAGTGTCAAAGCCAGACCTGGAGATATTTATCCATGCATTTGTCTCCAGTAGTCTAGACTACTGTAACAGCCTGCTCACCGGCCTCTCCAAACGAGCTGTAAAACAGCTTTAGTACATCCAGAATGCTGCTGCTCGAGTCCTGACCAGAACCAGGAAGTATGATCACATTAGTCCTGTGCTCAGGTCTCTGCACTGGCTCCCTGTACCTCAAAGAATAGACTTCAAAGCAGCTCTGCTTGTGTACAAGTCTCTCCATGGCCGAGCACCAAAGTACATCTCTGACATGTTAGTGCCATATGAATCATCTCGTACTCTGAGGACCTCAGGGGCCGGCCTCCTGTTGATACCCAGAGTCAGAACTAAACAAGGGGAATCAGCGTTTCAATATTCTGCAGCTAAAATCTGGAACAGACTCCCTGAAGTCGTAAGACAGGCCTCTTCTGTGTTCATGTTCAAATCTAGACTTAAAACATTTCTGTTTAGCCGTGCATATGACTGAAAGGTCCTATCTGCACTTTTCTTTCCTCTCCTTCCTTTATTTTTAAATCAATTTTCAAATTTTTTCTTTTCTTTTAAAGTAAATTTTACGTTGATTATTTCTATGATGTATTGTGATTTTAATGCATTTTTCTGTTTTGTGAAGCACCTTGAATTACTTTGTGTACGAATTGTGCTATACAAATAAACTTGCCTTGCCTTGCCTTATTAATGGTATTTGTATTTTTACAATTATGATTTTTCGCAAGGTATGCCATTTTTATTTTTTATTTAATTTTTATTCATTAATAAAAACATATAATATAAACTTAAGTTGTAAACTCAAGCATGATAGAGAAGGAAAAAAAATGAAAAGGGGACAGAAACAGGAAAAACTTATTTTGTCTGGCCCTTTAACAATCAATAAATCAATCAATAAAAAAAGAAAGATACAGACACACAAGCATTCGGCTGATTCAGTATACAATAAGAGAAGATTGGGAAAGAAAAAAACAAAATCTTATAATTACATCAACCAGTGTGAAATGAACACCGTACCTCAGGGATGAGTAATTGTTATTTGTCTTAGTTTTCATTTATTTAATTGATTAAACTGGTTTTAATGTAGTTTTTAAGACTTGATACCGTTGTAGCATTTTTAATTTCTATGCTTAATTTATTCCATTTATCAACTCCATATATTGATACACATCGTTCTTTTAGCAGTATTCTGTGTTTTGGTTCAACAAATATCTCATGTCCTTTTAGATTAAATTTACTTTTTTTCATGTATCTTTTCATTCAATTAGGAGGAAGGCATTTCATATTTACTTTATACATACATTTCAAAATATTAAAGTTTATAAGATCAAAAAGTTTTAATAGTTTTAATTTAATAAATAATGAATTAGACAGGTCCGTATAATTACTTTTTGTAATAATTCTTATTGCTTTTATTGCAATATGTAGATTGGATGAATATATGTTTTATAAGTTGTACCCCAAATTTCTATACAGTAGTTCAGGTATGGCATAATCAAGGAATTATATAATAGATATATTATGAACTACTGTCTGAGAACCATTTTACTTTGTGTAGTACAGCAATTGCTTTTGCTATTTTGGATTTGACATTGTTAATTTGTGGTTTCCAAGATGGCTTTTTGTCTATAATAACTCCTAAAAAATTTACTTCTTTAACTTTTCTGATATTAATATTATCTATGTTTAATTTAACTGTATTTGTATTTTTATTACTAAATATCATATAATATGAATTGTCACTATTTATTGATAGTTTATTTCCGTCAAACCACGATTAAATTTTTCCTAACTCAATCTGCACCACCTCTATCATATGTTCAATATTGTCTCCCGTGTAATAAAAGGTTGTGTCGTCTGCAAATAAAATGGAATCAATTTTTTGGGATATTGAGTTTAAATCGTTTTTATAGATATTAAATAGTTTGGGCCGAGGACTGACCCTTGAGGTACACCACAGGTGATATGAGATAAATTAGATTTGGTGTTGTTTATTTGTACATATTGTTGTCGATCTTTTAGATTTTAGGGCCACCCCTTTGATCCTGTACCTGCTAAGTTTTTGAAGGAGAACCTGGTGATTTATTGTGTCAAATGCTTTTCTGACGTCTATAAAAATGCTAATGCGATGGTTCTTTTTGTCAATTGATTCTGATATTTCATTAGTGCCATTGTTGTTGAATGTTTTGCTCTAAAACCCTATTGACTGTTGCATTTAATATTTTCTTTATTCAGGAATCTGTCTAGTCTATCTACATATCTTTTTTCTAGTATTTTGGAGAACTGGGACAGCAGAGATATTGGCCTGTAGTTGGAAAAAACATGTTTATCTCCATTTTTGTAGAGTGGTAAGACCTTGCCAATTTTCATCTTGTCTGGAAAGACTCCGAGTGTGAAAGATAAAGAATAAAGAATAGCTTAAAGGATGTATAACATAGTCAATTATGTCTTTTATCAGTGTCATATCTAGGTCGTCACAATCAGTAGACCTTTTGTTCTTACTCCCTTTTACACATTTTTTTATTTCTTCACTAGTTACTGGGTATAATAGCATGGTGTTTGAATTATTCTTTATATTTGAAGTAATATTATAGTCCGGTTTGTTTGGAATACAGTTTGCCAAGTTTGGTCCAAGATTTACAAAATAATTGTTAAATTCATTTGCTATTTTATTTATTTCATGGATTTCCATTTGTCCATTATCAAAATAATTAGTTACTGGTGGGCCTGTTTTATTCTTTTTTATTATTCCACATGTTTCCTTGATGTTGTTGCTGTTGTCTTCTAATAATTTACTGTAGTAGTCTTTTTTTTCACAGTTTACTAACCTCAATGAAAATGAATAGTAATTATTTCAAATCCTTTAAAAACTTTATGCGCTTTTAAAACCTATGCAATATGGGTATCAAAATGTTCAGCTAATTCTAAGTTAATATAAAAGTTTAGCAATGAGTATTCTAGCTTTTCTATTGTCTTCCTTTTTTTTGGGCGAAATATGAGTTAAGCTAGGATTTTAGCAACGTGTAAGTTTTTTTTAGCTAATTTGGGAAATATTTAGGTTCTTTGGATTAATTCTGAGTTGAGATATTATTTTAGCAACATGTTAGCTTTTTTGGCTAACATGCTGAGGTATTTTGGGCTAATTCTGAGATAATATTTTAGTAACCCGCAAGCTTTTTTTTAGCTAACCCTTCCGCTCTCTTTGGGGCCAGCCCTTACACTTCTGCTCATCGCAAAATGTGACATTTCTTCTGATCAATCCGGACCGGACTGGTCCTCTCTTGGCCAGTTTAGTATGGTCCAGGCTATTCAAGTGAGCATTTCCATTGAGTGTGTGAAGGAGCATCAAGGCGTATACCATAGCATGACATAGCTTTGTGTTTAAACGGTGTGACTACAGTGATAAGCAACAATGGCAGTTGTGCACAAGTGTGTGAAATAAACTGCTACAAACGGTGCCATAATTTGGTGCTTAATTTGATTGACATGTCAATCACTTCTACTCTCGTCAGTACTTTGAAGTTATAGCCAATCCTTTTGCCTTTCCTGTGATTGTAGGTCACTGACGAGGCGAGCACGAGAGCGCATGCCGCGCAGAGCTTGAACGTCTGGCTGTATTTCACAGCAGATCACAGAAGTTAGATAGAAAAAACAGAGAGCATTGTTTTTGGTGACACCTCTACAGCAGACTATACTGCTGTTAGAAATATAGGGGTTATATTTGACAGTTGCTTTAAATTTGACAAACAGATTGACATTGTCTTTAAAAGTTGATTTTATCACTTGCCCCTTTTAACTAAAGCTAAACCTTCCTGGTGCAGTAATCTTGAAATAGTTACTCACACCATGATCCCCTCCTGCATAAATTACTGCAACTCTCTGGACTTTGGTGTCAGCCAGCATGTACTGAACCGCCTCCAGTTAGTCCACAATACATCAGCACAACTGATAACTAGAACATCCAGACATGAACATATCACTCCAGTACTCAGGTCACTTCACTGACTTCCTGTTCTTTTTAGAATTTAGTTTACACTTTTAATGTTAAGCTCTTCGTGGTTTTGGCACAGTTTACGTAACTGAGCTAACTGTCCACGGCCATTCTTGAGTTTTAACCAGTATCTGCTTAATGTGTCCAGGTCAAAACAGAATTGCTGGGGTGAATGTACTTTCCCCTTTGTATCTTGCCCTCAGTTATGGAATAAAATTCCTGCAGAAATGTGCATGATATCTGACCTTAACAGTTCAAAATGTAAATTAAAAACATTCTTTTTTAGAAGTTTTTTTTAATGATTAGAAGTTGGTGTTTTTTATTTTCTTCAATTTGCTCTATTGCATTATTGTTAGTCTTTTATATATTTTATTGTTGCCTACTTTTTGTAATTGTATGCTGTTTTTATTTGGTTTTTAACATTCCTAATTTTAAGCTTTGTTTTTTCTTCTATTGCGATGCACTTTGGTTCACCTAAAGGCATTGTAAAGAGCTATAGAAATAAAGCTTCATTATTCAAGCAAAACAAGACAGAATTTGCAATGTGTTGAATACTTTTTCAAACCACTTTGTATATTTAATTTCCTTTGTGTGATAGTTAATAATACTTGAAACCTATGTAAAAATAATATAAAGCTTTATGTGTCATTTTAACAACAATTGAAAGGCTAATTATGAGCATTTCTCAGTATTCCAGCTGACAGTCACCATACATGAATAAGAAGGACAGTGTAATAATTACCAGGACATAACTCATTAATATTCACACATGTGTGAATATTAATGAAGTCCTGCTATACCACATGCAGCCTCTAGGGGCGTAGTGAGTCATACACAGGTGAGACACAAAAACGGGTATATATGTACTAAGAGGTCTTTTTCATTTTTTTGTTTTTTTTTGTTCTATAGGGTTAGTAGACCAATAGGAACCCTTCTACAGTCTTAGATTTTCTTAAGAATTAGGAGGACACTGGCCCTGTCCTACTAATTCAAAATGTCCTTCCAGTGTTGCGTGTATTCTGATCATTTGTCCTGCTAATGCAGGAAAACAAACGCACACACACACACACACACACACACACACACACACACACACGCTGGTGTTAGTTCTTAAAAACTACCATAACTCGTTGACAGTTAACTCATTTAACATAATCCTGAATCCAAGAAAAACAGCTTTGTGCTGATGTTTAATAATGAACAGTGGTGAAGAGTTTACGCGATGAACGTAAATGAGCTGATTCTGACATGGAGAAAAGTAGTTTATCATACCGATGAAGCCGTTTGGATGGGAAAACTTTAAAAAAAAGCAAGACTTCAAGTCCAAATGCCATGAATCAACTTCAAGACAAGGCCAACTGGATGAATGAGAGCCTTCTTCGACATATCCTTGGGTCAGTGTTTGAACTGGATTCTGCTAAAAAATAAAAAATAAAATAAAGGAACGTACATTCATTAGGTTTGGTCATGAGCAAAATGCCCAAATCTACAGTTTAATACAAAAGTAATACAATTGTAAAACCTTTAATAACAAGTGTCAAGTTTACTCTTGAAAATAATAGACATAAATTATATAACTGTCCCCAATTTTTCCCAATAAAATCTGAAAATGTCATCTTTCTTCACCAGAATGAAACCCTTTCAACATTTTTACTAAGTGATTCATATCTTGTGTCTTTCATCCTTGTCTGTCAATGGTTGAGTAGAACTTTCGAATTCAGGATTTTTCATACCAGCCATGTCCGCTTCTTTAGAACATCAATGCATCCAAACTCTGCTGCTGTTTTTGAACCTCCCTAACTGTTCCGGCCCGTCCAGATGCTGCGATCCATTCACTTGGACTGCCGCTCACTCCTCCACACATCAAAGCTAATGAGGTCTGTTCAAGTGCCATGGAGGGACTCGTAAGGGAGCGGGGGTTTGTGTGGGGTTAGTGTCGGGGGTGACTACATCACGGCATAATTGCTTCCCGAGCTATGCTAATTAATTAGCACATACATGCATTTGTGAGCGGGTCATACACGCAGAGCCAGATGGTCTGAAGGAAAACACGCATGTGCATGAAGTGCTATCAGGGAACAAATAAATAGTACATAGCAGGCGAAGCTGCTGACATTAGCATAATACAATGGATGGAGCAGTGCAGAGAATAAAGAGCATTAGCACCGTGATGGAGGGCACACTTCACAGACGAATGGATCCTCTGGCACTTTTTCAGCACTGATGGCTCGCTGGTTTCCATTAGCTTCGTCTCCTGTCCATCATTGTATTGTGCATGTGTGTGTTTGTGGGTTTTATTCGCTTCATTGGGACGGTTTCCAGCTTAAACCATGAGTCTAAGAGTGGGCTATGGTCCTGAGGAGACAATGTTGTTTTTGGATTTATAGGTCGACTAAATAAGACAACATTATCTCAACTCTTAATAATCTCAGTTGTGACTTGGCACTTTAAAATTAAACCCAAATTAGTTCTCTATCAACTTTTTGTCCGAGATTCTTGGTGTGCTCAAACCGCTTTATTGTGACACCTTTGCCTCGTCTTGTTCATCATGGAAGATATGGAGGCTTTTTCAGGCCCTTTAAAAGATTTCATCTCCCTCAAGGCCGTGTCACACAACCACTACGAACATTGTGCTCAATTTCCACGTATGAAATTTCAGTCTTTCATGATACGGGTGACATACGTAAATCATAAGTGTTTCTTGCGTTTGTCATTCGTCGATGTGTGCAGATGTCCGTCGAGAGTTTTGGCCGACGGGTCTTAACGTAAATTCCGTTTACTCATATTTATACCATGGTCCGGTTGAATACTCGATTCTGATTGGCTGCTGGGTATGCGTTAAAACCTGATAACCGCACGGTGAAAAAAGAAGTTCCGGTCGGCTAGCTTAAATGATTTGTATCACTGCGCCGGCTTCTGTAAAACAACCTTTTGCTTCATCATCGGGGCAAAAACAAGAGGTAAGCGATTAACTTTCCCTCTGAATTGATGCTTTATTCAACCCATCGGGACGATCAGCATATATATATCGCTGAATCTTAACTGCAGCGGTGGTGCTGCGCGACGCGGACTATATGTTACGTGATGCGTACGCTGTTTATGAGAAAAGTGATACAAATTGAAAAAAAAAACAAGAATTAAGGACTAAAACCTGGTTAATATGTATTGCTTTTGTAAGTGACCATGGTATAAGCGGGTTAATGGCCTTCGAAGTGTGCGGTTACTACTTTTTAACGCACTTCGCGGAAGCAACCGTCTTCCGCTTCGCGTCGGACGGTTCAGGCTTCCACGGCGTGCGTTAAAAAGTAGTAACCGCACACTTCGTCGGCCATTAACCCTTACTTAACATGATTGATTCACAATTATTACGTACATTTTACGCAAATGTGCGAGATTTCTGCGAGATGCATAGGCAAGTTTGTGGCTTTCCAACACCGTTCCACATATGTCTAATGGACTTTTCACGCATGTACCACCGATGAATAACTTTTATATCACGTCTACAGTGCGCCAATCACATTAAATAATGTAATCGAGACATGAATCACTAATACATAGTCACACACGGTTCATGTTCTATGTTAAATTACATGTTCCTTGTGAGGTTATACGTACTTATTCTTCTGTGGTAGTTTATTCTTTCTACCCTTTTGTAGTGCAAGAAGACACAACACTAAACACTTTTCAATTGAAATTAGGAACATCTGGTGTTCTTTAACATTTAAGCATTAACTACTAATTTCCTTTTGCAAAACTGTTTTTTATTTAGAATAATAAATTTTTATTATCCTTTAAAGATTATCTAAAGTTAAGAAAGTTTAAAGTTCAAGACAAAAACATCCCATTTTTCTTTGGTAAAAGGCTGTAAAATGAAACAACTGTAGCTTTAAAAATGGCTTTCAAAAGGTCCAGAGCTGATTTAACACGTTAAAGTCAAATAAATGCAGGTCCAACCCTTACTGCTGTCAGTCTGCTGCCTCTGTCGGCCTCCAAACCTCCCCCTTTCTGCTGTTTAACTGCGGATCTGCATTGTTTTTTTTTTGTTGTCATTTTTATTTTAAGATGGTGAGATAATGAAGATTGTGTTTGTCAAAGGTCTTTGCAATATCATCTCACTCCAGTGTGGCTATCTCTGGAGATTTATGAAGAGAAGATACGCTACGAGTCCTGTTTCCATTTCCGCGAGAAACAGCATTAAAATTAATGAGCAAAGGTCAGGGAGGCTTTTTAAAAGGACTTTAATTCTGCTGATGTTGTCATGACAAAGACTCGTAATGAAGAGGGGAGGGGGCACGCACACCTCTGATACTATCAGTACACTCACCCTCCCATCACATTGATGCTATTATTTTGTTTCTCATCAGTCTGTTCATTTCAAAGAAGTAGCTGACGGAGGATAAGCGACCAGAGAATGCTAAATGATCAAATAATGAGCAGCGATGAGATTTTTGGTCTTTTAAATGTTTATGCTTTCAGGCATTGCACAGGTAAGTTGGCGAACAGTTATTGAAGATGATAAAAAAAAAAACACTACATATTCAGTCAGGCAGGCAGGTGAGAACCAGATGCATGGAAAAAAGAAAAAACATGAACGAAGATGTGACCAAGGATTTATTTACAAGACACATTGCTTAACAGAACCTATAAAGAATTTGGCATGACACAGAAGACTCCGGGAACCTTTCTTAAATGCAGTGGCTAATTAGCAAAGTGCAGGCAGCTGTGATTGTTGAACAGGTAAGTGGGCGGAGTCACAGCCAGCCTGCACAAAAAAAGCTAGTAAAGGCAAATTTTAGTATGAAAAAAAAACAAGCAAATCTAAACTTACTGTATATTTTTTCTTTAAATGTCTAAAACATAAACAGATTTGAAGATTTTAATTTCAAGAGAAAATAAGTGAAAGTTCCTTTAACAGGTTGAATTTGACTCTAAAACTTAGACAATTAAATATTTAAACTCTACTTTGTGGCACTCAGCTTTGTGATCATTTAATACGTTATAGAGATAAACCTTACACAGTTAGAACAGAATCTATCTGATTATCTATTCATCTGATCGTTGTTATCATTCAGGTTTTTTTAGTCTTTTATGTGCTCACAACTGACTAGTTTATCTTGTCTGTCCGCATGTCCTGAAACTGTAATCTCACAAAACTTCTGACATATTTACTTGTCCTCAAGTGTTACTGTGAAAAACTTAGTTAGTTATGACCAGGATACATGAGATTATTTAATTTAGCTCATTAAAAAGTGTCATTTGACAAAAGAAGTTGAGGTAATATTTATTACAAGAAGAAACAATAAATAATGAAAAAAAATTCTCTCTCTCTCTCTCTCTCTCTCTCTCTCTCTCTCTCTCTCTCTCTCTCTCTCTCTCTCTCTCTCTCTCTCTCTCTCTCTCTCTCTCTCTCTCTCTCTCTCTCTCTCTCTCTCTCTCTCTCTCTCTCTCTCTCTCTCTCTCTCTCTCTCTCTCTCTCTATAGAGAGAGAGAGAGAGAGAGAGAGATATATATCTCTCTATATATATAGAGATATATACACACTCACGGTTGGAGATGTACAATTTCTTTCTATCAAACTTAATTTTGTAATAATGGCCGAAAACATTACATCGATGACATGTAACTATTCAAGGGGCACTCCCATAAAACTGTGAACAAATAAATGTGTCTAAAGTGGAATTATTTCTTCTGAATAATACTTCTAAGATTAAAAAAGTGTCTCTTAAATGTTAAAAAAATGTTTGTGAGAAAAAAAAAAAATTCTTTATTTTTGTGACCTTTGAGGACTGTGATCCAGTAAATAGTATCTTAGTGCAGCACTGCCTAACATACAGACCATAATTTATCGGGGTGTGGCAAGCGGTGGAACTTTCTCTTTGAAAATGCAGAAAAAAACAGTTTGGGCTTCCTGTCATTTTAACTGTGTGACTTAAAACCATGCAAGCATCCATCCATTGTCATGTTTGAACCCTCCTCCTTCACGTAAAGAGCATCCTCCTGAGATGACACTGCGTCAGGTTAACACCCGCGTGTCTCTGCTGTCTAAAGGCCAGACAATCTTTGAAGCTGTTACGACGTTCGGACCTGTTGCAGGAAATGAGCCCACTCCTGCTGCCCCCGTGGACGATAATCTCAGTCTCTTCGATTTGTGCCCCTCTTCCAATTATGACAGCAGGAGCAGTGAGTATTCTATCACCGACTCACAGACGCAGAGATGGCCGGGGACTCAACTTACAATTAAGCGCTAATCCTTAACAGGCCTGTTCAATTTGGCAATTTAATTTGCCCTCAAATGTTTCTTTTTATTTTCTCCAAATCTTTGCTGTCCCAGGTGTCAGACCAACTTTAAAAGAATATCAATAGTTTCCTGAGTATTAATTTAACACTAGAAATAATACGTTTTTTTTTTTCTTTTGGTTGTTTTTTTCCTTTTGGAGGAAAATGGTTTCGGAGGATTTGAGGTTTTTTATCCACTGCGGAGATTAGGAAGAAAGTAATGAATTTGGGAGCAAAAGTGAGAAAAGGCATTAATGAGTGCCTGAGGAAGATCACTTGAAAAACAGATAAAAAGGCCCTCTGCAGCGCAGACTAATTTCACTTTAGTTTGGAGTCTTCCTGGAACATTTAAACAGGAGGCAAACTAAAGTGTTTAGGCTTAAAAAGCTTCTCTATCTTAAATTCTACTTTAATTAAATGGTAAATCCAACTGTGTCAAACATTCTTAAACCAGGATTTCAATATGGAGCAGCTCTGAAACACAGGTGTGGACAGTTGGTCCTCAGGAAAAGAAAAAAAATGATTTTGGATCATTTAGACCAAACTTGGTCTGAATGGAAAAGACAAAAACAAAACACAAGTGAAGAAAACTGCAAATTATTAATAGCAAAGTGATGTTTTCAAATGTTGAAAGCAATAGTGAAAGTTTGAAATGATGATGTAACTCAACCCTGTCAACGAAATCTCATCTATTACTGACAGGCATCCTGTCCCCCGGAGATGTAGGAGCTCCTTCAGCTCACACCACAGCCCACTCTGCCCCCCCCCCCCCCCCCCCACCCCACCCTGGTCTGTCACTGGCACCCGACCCAACACACCAGAAGGCACCTGAAGACTCGCAGACTGAGAGCCCTGCAAGCCTTGAAGTCACTGACCCATTCCAAACTCACCCCCTGAACCGAGGCTTGGCACTCCGGGGAGGGGGGCGGGGGTGCCGGTGTGAGAAGGAGCAGGGTGGGGCTATGAAAGCGAGCGCAGTGCTAGGAGGCCTGGCGCTGGCTGGAGCGCCTGGGCTTTTGCGGGCAGGCCTGAGTGAACACGTCAACTCGATTTATATGACGGCTGACCCCCTCCAGCTGACCCCGGGCTGGACTCCACCTGTCCTTCATCCAAGCAACCCTCGTTCCTCCACCCCGCATGGCCTTAACGGTTGCCAGAACTCTAAAGAAAGAGCAGGAAGAGACAGATGAAGAACTAGAAGGCGAAGTTAGGTAAACGATTAAGAAAGTAAAAACACCAAAAGAGCAGAGTACCAGTTCCTAAAGTGTGCAGCAAACTGATGACCAGGTGTAATTTCAGTTGATCTCATCCTTTGAAAGAAACATCTTCCCACCAGCCTCCTAAAGTGCTTTTACGTTGGCATTATAGAAAACACTTTTGGTTGATCAGTGAAGACATTTCAACTTATTTTTAAAACAATTCTTGTTTTACCTGCATGCTTATGATCATGAAAACGCCAATCTTCGACTTGTCTTTGTCCGGTTCTCTGGTATCGGTATCTCAATGGTATCCTCACGCCAGACTTACACTTGTCCGTCTGCAGTGCGTCTCCGGTCCGTTCCGTTGTCAATGGCACACAATGGCAATATCATGACCGTCAGTTACTTTACATTGTCTCTGTTGCGCCCCTTCCCCTCTCTTCCAGAGGAGTGGTTTGTCCTTCCCAAGATGCTTTTTTCTCTGTAGAGCTTGCATTGTGTAGGTACGGATGTCAGACAGAGACCCGATGGAGGGGATGTTAACACAACAATTAAAAGTTCTATTTTTTAAGTCAACGCAATGCAGTGGAGATGTAACGCAGACGGGCCAGTGTAAATCAGCCTTTGGTCTTTCTAGTTGCAACCAGATCCTGCTTCATTTCCAAGATACATCAAGACATCAAGCTGTTGAAACAGCAGGGACATGTAAAATGCCTTCATAGATCAGCAATGTTTTCCTGCTTCAGCTTTCTCTTCTGAGTTCAAATGTGTCCTTTTTATTCAAGATGTAGGCCATTAAAGTCTCTTTTGTTGCCTTGACAACATTTCAGAAATTGAAGAAAGAACAGGAGCTTTGAAGATGTGTAAAACATCTGCAACAGCGTTGAACTCATCTTCATGTATCACTCATGGTCACGCTGAGTATAGTACAGATTGGTCAAAAAAAGCTCAGTGATCTTTCTCATTACACACTTAGAATCCATGATGACAATTAAGGTTTATTATTGCAAACTTCAAAGTTTGTTCATTGATGCAAAATCTTTAATATCTTTGTAGAAAATTGTCTTATGGCTTAGAAGGTAACATGATTGGGTTCCAGCTATCTTGAGTACAGAAGTTATGTTTGTAATGACTAAATAACATGTAAATTCACAGTTCAGATGATTAAGTTATCTGTACTTACATTTTTTTACATAAAAAGTATTAAAAACTAGGGTTATATTTTATGAATTCAAACCTTCATTGTGTCTCTAGGTGAGTTTCCAGTCCACCTGGCTCTCCCTGGGGGACCAGGCCCCGCCCTCCCAGCGGGAAGGGTGATTGGATTGTCTGGGCGTTCCAGCATCTGCCCAAGTGGAAAGAGCTGAAATGAAGGAGCTCATTGGCTATCGATAGCCAATTACCTGATGAGAACGTGTGGCTCCAGCTCCCAACCTGCTGTCTACAGGAGCCTCTTTGAGGTCTGATGATGGATTGTACTGCAGCAGGATTGTGGTCAATGTAATTATGTCCATTGATGGTTGGCTACAGAACGATTCAGAGTCAAGCTGTGAGCTCCTTAGTAGAAAAAAGACTTCGTTTAAAAGCTTTGATTGTCTCAAATTGACATATTCTGCACTACCTGTTGAAGGATTTTCTAACATACATTTTTCATAAACTACATGGTTTAATCAGATATTATACTTATGGTGCACACTCATTTAAGATGTTTTTAAATTAAATGAATAGAAGTTTAAGAACTGATTAAAGTATTTTTATTGTATTTTAGAATTTACTGTGATAAGGATTTTTTTATTCCAAAGACTCAAAGCAGAAAATATACATATGGTTTCTTAACTATAAAATTATAATTTATAAATATCAACCAAAATAACTTTGAGCAATCAGAAATAAGCAAATTCACTATGGAAATGCATCTTCCAAACCAAAAAATATGTGGGATGATGTAACTTTCAAACTTTTAATACTTTTAAATCTCTCCAGGTCTGTTGTTGATCCATGGTCTTAGCTGTGAATCTGCAAATGTGAGGACTTATACATCTGAAATAAAACGACTGTTTCCCATTTATTCTCCTTCAGAAAAAGGAAAAAGGTTGCCTTGGATACGAAATTGTTGAACTTAATCATGTGACTTCTATTCACCTTATCTTTTACTTCTACTGGACAGTTTTAAAATGATCAATAATTTCGAATGAAGGAGTTTATATTTTGGGAAGTACCTGCTTTTTGAGTAAAAAACTACACTTGTTAGTCCAATGTCTTATAATGAGATGAAGACCTTTCCTCTGATTTAAAAAAAAAAAACTCAAGAAATCTAATAATGATTGGATGTTTGAGTTGTTTTGACCATTGCGAGTTAAGTTAACCATAAAACAAAATCATTCAATCTAAAGCCTCATTGAGACATGACTATAAAATTGCAAAAGAACAGAACAACTGTAGAAGTTTAAGGAATAGTATTTAGGTAATCATTTTAGTTGTCAAAGATAAATTCAAATCACAGATACCAACTTTTTCAAATTTTCCAACTCAGTCGGTAACGTTTCCACCACGTGACCACAGTTGGTCCACACCAAAGACACTAAAAAAGGGACCTGGTGCATCTCTGATTTACTCTCAGTAACAAAGGCCTGGATTTAGGGGTCAAAGCACCAAATGTTTCTCAGGGGTGGCTGTTTTGCAGCTTATCGCTCCCCCAGGGAACAGATCACATACAATTTTAGTATTTTTTTTTCTGCTTGATTTTGTCTGTGTTTTCAGTAGATTGTCCTCATAAAATAGCCATCCTGTCAGCTATGGAATCTGCAAACTCTTAGCTTTCAGGGGCCATCAGGTTTTCTATTAGTGCTGATTCATGTTTTATGTTTAGAGTTTTGTGAACATTTTTTTAATCTTTAAATGACCTGCATATGTTTCAACAAAGTAATGGTCTTTTTGCTGAAGTTGGGCTTTGTTGATATTTCCTTTTGTAAAAGCACCTTAAGTAAAATAAAACAACAGAAAAGATAAATGTAAAATGTCCTCAAAGTAAAAATCACAAATGAGTAATAGAGCCAAGCAGAAACTTTACATTTTTTAGATAAAACAGCCTTTCTAGGTTTGTCAATCTCCACACTTCCTCTGTGACATTTTCTGATCTGCTTCATCCATTATTCAGAATTATGGACTTTGTCTTTCAGGAGGTAAACTTCACTGATGGGGGCGACATGCAGGGCCTCCAGGCTTTCACTGTAATTATGAACATTTTTTTTTCAAGCTCTCAGATCCAGGTCGGTTCTGACAACCTTACACCCCCGCCCCTCCTTCATCTGCCATATACAGGTCACAGACGGCAGCCCAGCACCCTGAGGTGTCCTGTAAATGTGCCTGTGGAGTGATGGGCGGGCGTCCCTCGATGCCACATTCATTTGCACATCAAGAAGACATGGAGGGAAGATCTGACCCAATTAACGCAAAGGAAAACAGATGAAATGAAGGCTGCTGCTTTACTCCTGGACATCCAGCGCAGCCTCAAGTGTTTATGTGAGAACGATGAGGAGGCTGTAGGGGAACCAAAAGACAGCACCCGTTTGGTAGCAGAAGGTGAGGAAGGGCATGAGGAACTGCCTGGCTCAGGGGCACTCCCTTCAGATGTTACTGAGAGATGGTTAGGCTCAATCTGGATCACAATTGAAGACCCAGAATGTTGATTGTAGAATTTCTGATTCGTTGGAAATGATCGCCTTTGGTTGCTAGTTCAGTGAGATTTCAACACAAATTGGACATATCCTCATTTTATTAGAATCAGCAGTTTTCTTTATTTAGCTTTAAGTTGCCATTCTTCATTTAGATACAATTTCCTTCAGAGCTGCTCTTTTTTGGTTTTGTTTGGGGTCTGTAGTCCATCCACTACAACTGACCTCAGACTTATTTGTTGTTTACCGATAAGGCCTTAGTCACATGCACTTGTTTGGGGGGGGGGTTGACCCGTACAGATGATGCAGGTTTGGGAGAGGAGTGCCCACATCTTAATAGGGGGGCAGGTGTGTCTTGCAGTTGCATTGAGGCTCGTACGGCCACCTCAAGGAGATTCATGAAAATGGAATGTGCTATTGTTGTACGTGTGGTAAATGTATCTTGGATTATTTGTACAGCTGATGTAAGTTATCTGCATTCATGGCGTACGGGTGATGCTGTCATGCGGGGCCATTATGCCACACTGGTTGTAAATAAGTTACGAATACTGCTTTTTTACTGACCGCACGCAAATGGTGCATGTGATATGTAAGGGCCTGTAGGGACTACACTGCTCATGTTATTTTTTTTTTTATAATCTGGCCACACGATCAAGACGGGATATTTTATTCCCCCCTTCTGCAGTCTGTGCTCGAACCTGAAACCCTCTAAAATCCCTGTCAAATAGAACAGAAGACAGTCTTCCCTTTCTACATCGCAGCTCATCTTTCCCAGTTTAGCTCATTCTTTTAGAGCGATCATGCTGCTTTTTTTTAAACAGCGCACCCTGTTCTGTGTCTTGATTGACTGGAGACCTTGTCAATCAGTCTCCTCCATGTCGTGTCTCCTACAGAAACGCGGAGCTCTTCATATCTACAGAAATCTGTCATTGATCAGATCTTTGTTTTCATTCTAAGATCCTGGAAGAAAGTGTAGAAAGTGGGCAGTAAGGATTTTTGCTGTCATAAACGTCTGTTATCATCCTTTATGGATTTTACCAATCAAAGCTTATTTTTAGAATAATAATCTTAGATGACCCCACACTGTAATAAATCCAACTTAAATTTTTTGACTAAATAAAATCTTTTATGTTGTAATAACTCTATAATCTAAGTTTACTAATCAATTCAACAATTTAAGTCAGTTCAGCAAGTTAAGGTAGTCGTACAGTTCAACATTATTTATTGAGTTGTGTACTTATATCTAAGTTGCAGTTCATTACAGTGTGATAAAGTTCTGTGAACTTGTCTTTTTTAATTGTGAAATGCGGGAATGCCAACTTTTGGAGTTGGCATTGTCCACTGATTGAGTGGTTTGTCAAGAAGCGTAGAAGTTGCAGAAGTTTCAACTCTTATTTAATGACATAAGTATTAGAATCAGTTATACATATGTGTGTTTGTGTGTGTGTTACAGACAAGAACCAGCTGGTATTCCAGGAAGCATGCTTAAACTACCCTGACTTTAACCCTGAACTCTGGCTAAAATCCTATGTTCGTTCCTAAAGATCTGATATGAGTTAGAGTAATCACGCTTGACTTGGGAACCCTGGGTTAATGTATGTGCACAGCAAGTACATAAAGTACGTTGTATCCCACAATTCATTGCGGTGCCGATCTAACAGCAGCACCAAAGTTAAACCTACTTCATTGAATTAATTTGAATGAAAGTAAAATAACTGTCTGAAAACTACGTGTTATTTTTAAACTGACTTAACAAAAAAATATATTTATCTTAACTGAAGCAAATAATTAAGTTAGATCAGAGTAGTCAAAACTCATCCTCCCTCTCCCTCATGGTGCAGAGACTTGAGCAAAGTAGGACAAAATAACTCTACAAAATACGGTGAAACACAGTAAAACAGCTAAACAACTAAACACATTTGGTCAAAAACCCACACTTAAACCCAAATCCGTCCAGACAGGCAAAGGGAATGGTATCCCACAATCCCTTGCGGTGCCGATCTAACGGCAGCACCAAAGTTACACCTACTTAATTGAATTAATTATAATGAAAGCAAAATAACTGTCTGAAAACTACGTGTTATTTTTAAACTGACTTAACAAAAAATGATTTATCTTAACAGAAGCAAATAATGAAGTTAGATCAAAGTATAAAGTTTATCTTTCCAACATCCATATGTGGTCTTATCACCCTCTCATGGTGGAAAAAGTATTATCTGAGCTTCTTCATCCACTAAATCATCTTCAAATGGACACGCCATGCTGCTTCACCTCTCTGTAAACAAACTAACCTTCAACTAAACCTGCTCCAGACCAGGTTATGTTCAGAGCATGAGTTGCTATGGCAACTTGACATAACCCTGAAACATACCTCTGTTTTTGGAACCGAAAGCTGAGGTTATCAACTTCCTTAGCCTCAAACTTACCGTTATAACTATAACCTGCTTTCTGGAACACCCCAAGGGCTTCAGCCATTTTGTAAACAACGTTTTGGTGAACTGGGCCTTAGCCCCGCCCATGGCAACTAAGACTCATGGAAAGTGTTGATTCCCACACCTTGAGTTAGGGAGCTGTGAAGAGAAGTCACACTCATGTTGTTGCTGTTATAGAGTATGGTCAAATTTAAATATTTCTCCTTCTGCAGACATGCAGGTAAGCTGTGGCTGCTAACCTGTGCCTCAATGATCTTAAAAAGATCTGGGTTGCATGTAGAACTATGAAAATGCAGCCAGGTATGACGTATGTGTGATTATGAAACTGAATCAAAGTCAAGAACAGAGGTGCTCTTAAAACTCAACTTTAAGTTATTTCAACCTTTGGTCAAATCAGCAATAATTGGAATCTACAGTTGTTACAGCCTAAAAAATTAAGTTTGTACATCTAAGCCTGAGTTTTGAAAAATTAAGATTCAGAGTTAGGAGTACGTGACATTTTAGGTCACTGCAATTTACATCTGAGTTGGTCAAAATTACGATTCAAAGTTAATCCAACTTGAACTTTTAAGTTCACACAACTTACAACTGAGTTAGAAGAACTTAGATAAATGAGTTAGAAAACTCCAACACAAAACTTAAAATATTCAGTTTAGGTCCTTAACTCAAAATTTTACCGAAGTTTGTTGCCTTACAATTTTAAGTTCTACGAACTTTTCTTTTTTTGCAGTGCACCCTTCCATTGACGTGTTCTCCCTACCATGACAAAGGTGGATAAAGGTGGAAAGATTTGATGTAATCCATGGACACCAGTGAAGATCACAAATCATTGAAGAAAAAAGGTTCAGAGCACTGTCTAGTGGGTCTAGATGACCCGAATCCCAATGTTAAAGTGCCTACGATAAGGGTTAATTACATATTTGTTTGTCTTGTCCTTTGTTTTTAAAGTTCATCTTGTAAAGCACTTTGAATGCCTTTTGTTTTAAAGGTGCTATACAAATAAACTTTGATTTGATTTTATATTTTTCCTGAATTTTTGTCTTTAATAATTACAGAGAGTGTTATTTGGTCATTGTTTTATTTCATAAATAATTTTATTTATTTTATTAAAAGGATCGTTACTGAATTAAACTTTATTCATACAGCACTTTACAACTCCTTGAAGGTACCAAAGGGCTTCACAGTAAAAAAGAGAACGAAAGTTTTAAACTAAAAACTCTAGAATGTTCTGTTTTAGAGTATAATTTCCAATCCAAATGTTTTCATCTACATTCCATGTTATATCATTCTCACTCCACACATCTGCTCATGGTCTGGCACTTCTATCAAATTTTAGAACCCAATGTGGCCCGTGGGTTAAAATAATTGCCCACCCCTGCTCTACAGGCTCAACCAGCGTGCCTTCATGCCCCGTACAGGTTTGCCCGCAGATAAGCCTGGATCTGTTGAACTGTTGAAATTTTATCCACGACTCTTAGTGGAGCTTGATTGGACACATAAGGCTGACCAATAAAAATAATGTGGGGTTTTTAGAAACAAAGTGACCCATGAGTTTTAAGTAAGGAGTCCTAGGTTGGCGCCAGTGTTCGGCAGCGGAGCCGCCACCAGTGTGTGAATGTGTGTGTGACTGTAAAGCGCTTTGGGCCTTGTAGGTAGAAAAGTGCTATACAAGTATACGCCATTTACCAACATTAACAAGGGTGCCGTTTGGACAACTTAGCCTAAAGAGATACAAAAAATAAAAAAAGAGGGGGCAACAAGGGCGGAAAAAAAGTAGAAAAGCTTGAATAAATGAAAGGGGGAGGAAAGAAAAGAGGGGGAGTGATTTCTTCTGGGCTCCATGCCTTGTTAGATCTATCATGGCTTTAATTAATAGTGTTTTTAGGAAGAAGCCTGAACTGTGTCACTTCCATTATTGGAAAACGCAACGCTATTAATGAATCATTTTCATTTTTGATCCATTCTATCATGCTAGTTGATCTCCTCTTTTCCGCACTGCTGAGTGATAGCATCGTCTTCTGCCCCTCCATCAAATTTAATTTGGCCCCCCTATTATAGTACACTGTGCGACTGAAGTGTCAATTTTTGTCAGGCAATTAGAAGCTATAACCTGTGAAGCTTACTTTGATAGGCATGGTAATTGGATTGTTTCAGCAATAGCTTGAAACGCTTTGAGCCTTTCTTCGTGTCTACCTGCTCCTCTGCCCCTGAACTTGTCATCTGAGGGAGGGGTTGGGGCTTCTGATCGGGCCTCTATCTTCACGTGGAACTTCAGAGCAAACAAAAGATGAGAGGCGCTGAGAGGAGGAGGTGGGGGAGCTCGTCTGCGCTGAAAGTGGCTGAGCATGGTGTGAAATGTGTCACGTTTTTGGCAGCAGGTGTTTTTGTTGCTTTGACCCCCATCTGACATCACCTTTTTAGACACCACATGAAAAAGTTTTGAACTTTTCCGCTGACAGAGACAGTGAGCGAGCTCTGAAATCTAGATGTAGATGAAGGAGAATCCAACGTTTTCTGATGAGACTCTGCCTTCTTTAGAGCTGCATTGATGCTCATTTTTGCTTTTTAAGGAAAATAGTCGGGACATCTTCTGATTCTACTTCCAGAGTCTTAAACTTTTTCTTTTTTTTCTTTATATCTTGCATTTTTGAAAGAAATTCATGTTTGATTTGCTAAAACTTGTTTTTATTATTGTAGCTTTTTTGAAAGTTGATTGAATGCATCTTAAATAAAAAAAACAAAGTTAAGTATACTGTATTTGTCTGAGAATAATGGAACTAAAAGGCATAACAATTACCTGGTACACAAAAACAAACAAACAAAAAGTCTAGCTGTATTGAAGAACAATAAGTGTCATGCTGTGTAGAATCAGCTGAAATATCTCCTGCCACAGTTAAAATGCAACACAGCTTTGCAATTATTACATCTAATTTTTCTGTTTTACTTTATTTTAACTTCCTTCTTTCTTCCATTACATTAATGCTACCAGAAATGTGCATCACGGTTTTGTGATGCAAAGTTATACCACATGAAACCTGGTGGTGAAATAAAACAGTTCAAGAAAGAAACGTTTTTGTTTACAGGATTGGGAAGGAAGAACAGATGAGAACAGTGGAAGGAGAAGATGGCAAAGGAAAAACAAAGAACACGATGGCTATTGTGTCAGGTTTGACACAAAGAATGAAAGTGTTACAGATAGCAGAGAA
The DNA here is from genome assembly GCF_053564925.1 of Oryzias latipes. Taxonomy (NCBI): domain Eukaryota; kingdom Metazoa; phylum Chordata; class Actinopteri; order Beloniformes; family Adrianichthyidae; genus Oryzias; species Oryzias latipes. The sequence continues at coordinate 26,926,695 of NC_136258.1, forward strand.
GAGCTGAACATTTTTAAGAACATGGGAGTTGACCAAAGTTGTGGAAACTACAGAGGAATAGAGCTGATGAGTCACACTAGCTATGTGAAGGAGTAGTGGAAACTAGTAGTAATAGATGTAATATTTGCTTTGTGGATGCTGATTGAGAAGTTTAGGTCAGAAGGATGAGAGCCAGTTGTCATAAATGTTGTAGCTTTGCATGAGGAAACCAGGAATTGCAGAGAAGTGTGTCTTTGTGGTCCAGGACATGTAAAAGAACTGGAAGAAACTGGTGATGGATACATGACTTTAGAAAGAAACCCTTTATGACTTATGATGTTTGCAGTTGACACTGTCATCCGTAAGCAGGTGGAGGAACATTGAGAGAGGCGAAGAGTTCCTCTGGAAAGTAGAGGAATTAAAGTTAGCTAAAACAAGGTATGAAAGAGTAGGACCCATAAAAGGTGAAGGAATTTCAAGTACTAAAAATCAACAATCCAGAGCAGGGCTGCCCAACCTCGGTCCTTTCTCAGAGCCCAATACCCACATCGGGTGTACTTAGTCAATCAGAAAAGGAAAACACCGAAGTCAGCTAATCAGCAGGAAGGCGAAAGAGAGGGCAGGAACAGACACCGTGGTAGATCTTCAGGACCAGGATTGGGCAGGTCTGATCCAGAGCTATCGCAAGAAAGAAAACAAAAGGTCAAAATAGCCAGGCGCAGTTGTTTCTCCGATCATCTTTTGATCTGTTTTTGAAGAATTCCCATTGGTCCTTTAACCATTAATATGCTGTTTTTATCCGTTAATTCAAAAACCTGCATTGACTTCTAGGACATAATTTCTACAAAGCGGCAGGAGTTCTTTGGAAATTTGCCTCTGAGTTGTGGGTTAGGGTTGGTGTGGAGCAAACTTGTCCTCTCCCCATTGTGGAGTAAGGAGCTTGTAGCGCATTTTCTATGTCATAACTGAGCTTTTTTTTTGTCTGCTTCTGATTTGGACAAATAAATCCTCTGAAATGTCATTTCAAGCTTAATTTTACTTATATATGTCCTCCATCATCAGAAAAAATGTCAAAGTAACAGCTTCAAAACAGTGAGCCTGCAAACATGCCTGCTTTTGTAGGTAGACATGTGTCCTCTGATTTAATGGAGGGCATGTTTGACCAATGTCTGACTTGGGCGTTTTAAGTAATAGAAAACAGGAAAGAAAATAGTTATGACTTCAATACATTTCAATTCAATTCATACACATACAATTCATTTACTCTGTCCATCTATGAAAAAATGTGTTCATTAAAAAATGTTTTTTTTTGCATAAATATTGAATTGAATTTTCATTACTAAAATTACAAATTGAGAACAGATCAGTTAAAATCCATTTTTTTAAATTTATGTCTATTTTGACTAAAAAAACCTTTATATTATTTTTGCAACTGACCTTAAAGTTAACCTTCAAACTGGGATGATCACTTTTACAGCTTTGTGGAAATGTTACTTTATATACACCTTGTTTTTTAAATATGTCTGTCCCCGTGTGTGAGGTGGAATTCAAGTCAAATTCAAGCATTAGAACAAATCTGATTAATTGATTAGTTGATTGATAATCTTAAAAAAAAGGGTGATGATCCTGCATTGCGACAGGGTTAATAAAACAATTCTCTTCTTAACTGTGGCTGCAGGAAGTTTTCATTACTTCTTATGCCGTCAGTCTTGGGATTTGTCATTCATAAAGAAAACACACACACACCCACAGAGGTGTGTTTGTTCACAGCTCCTCCTGTTGGAGGGAAGGAGGCTCAGCGTTTCCCGTTTGAGTCTAAACTCCAGAACATCCTCGACCTCTTCTCTCCTCCTATCTGCTTGTTGCTGCTGGCGTCACCCAGGGTGACAGAGGCTCTGTTGGCCCCCCCAGGGTGACAGTGGGTGTTGTATGTGGATGGGGGGGGGGGCATTCCACACACATGTATGAACCCAGCCCTTGCCCGGGGTGGGTAGCCCTCTCTGGAGGATCAGACACAAAATGGCATCGACAAATCTTCTGCTGTGCTTTTATTCCGTTTGAGAGGATTTTCCAGCAACTTCCGCCCTCCGACCGCGTCGCAAACAACATTCACGACTCTCTTTCATTTGAGTGAAACATGAACGCCGATTACACCGTCAAATTAAAGCTAAATTAAAGCAAGGTAATTACGTTCAATACAGAAAAAAGTCAGCTGTATAATTGTAACTTTGGCTCGATCCGAATTCCAAATCACCTGCTCCTTCCGTTTGTTTTCCCCAAACACACATTTGCACACACACACACACACACAGTTTCATGTTTTTGGTAGTGTTGTCAGGTTCTGAGAGGAGTGTGTTCTGAGTGTGCGCACCTTCTTCATACCAGTGGAGGGCAGAATTACATTTCATAAATTATCAGAGCCGAGTGTTGATGAGGGGTTCAGTGTGGAGGAAGGGGCAGGAGGGGGAGGGGGGCGGGGGTAAGTGCCTTCCGTTTGAAATTGATGGACCTGGACCCCCCCTAACACACTAACACCCCCCCCCCCCCCTTCCAATCACCAGGTATGCTTCTAAAATGGGGTTAAATTTCAACTATGGCACCAATTCAGTTATAAAATATATAATTTATGTTTTTTTCTTATTGTAAAGAAATCTTAGTGATTCCTGAAACATTGTCCCAGTAAAAAATAAATAAAAGAGTTGATTGCATTTGAATTATTAATTGAATTTGCCTCCTGTTACTAATTAACTGTCTTTATAAAACAAAATGAAAGAAAAGGAAACACACAAATTGCAATTTTAAATATATTCCTTTTACAGAAATCTAATCTCATCTCCCACTTGTGATTTTAAAAGGGATTTATTGAGCGTCTTAAGTGTGAAATAATGTTTGCTTTCATATTAATGCCTTTTCAAACCCATTTTTAACATTTGAATGATCAATTTAAATACTATATATAGTTTGATAAAAGTCATTTATTTTGATAATATATAAAATGTGGTTTGCAATCCATTTTTAAATAACGGACACATTTTCTGACCAGTGTGGAAAATTAGATATTTACAGCGAAAACTTAAAAATTACAAAGTGGAGTTTTAAATAGAATCCAATAAAGATCAGGTCAAGTTATGAGGGAAGTGATGAAGTCCGTGCTGCAGCGTTTGCTTGTGTTCTGCAGAAGAAAAAAAAAAAGGTGGTGGAGGCTCTGGATCCGCCGTGCACGCAGCCTCCTGAGTGCACGTGTGATCAGCTTAATCCTAGCCGTCACAGCTCTGCTTCCCTGATGCGGATGGAAAGATTCACACGAAGATGCACGATACCAAAATCACAGATGCATTAAAATGAAAGGGGAAAAAAAAAAGGATATATTTATGCAGGATTTTAGTCATTGCTTTGAAATCCTGCAAATCAGGAAACACATTAGTGAGATTACCAAGATTTCTGATTCTGCCAGTTTTTATTTTTTATATTATCAAAGCCAGAAGTTTTTATTATCTATCTATCTATATATATATATATATATATATATATATATATATATATATTACAGTTTTTGTTAAGTTACGGACACAGAATTATATTTAACATCCCGATTTTTAAGGAAAAGTTCCCATGAATCCTATTCCTAAAATAAAAAATTTCAGTGACCAACCTTTCTTCAGCTGAGCTTCATCTCTTCATTCTTATTGTCTAATATGCTGAAAATAAATACACAATGTGGGTTGTATGGAAACAAATAGAATATGTCAATCAGATTAAGACGGGTAGCAGCTCGAGCAACGAAGGGAGGGATCTGCTGCATGCAGGAAGAGGCCAGAGCTCGTTTCAAAGGTCATCAGGTGGCAAAAGGGGGACAAATGAACAGAGATGGGTTATTTTCAGGAGTGCAAACATCTACTTTGTGTTCACACATCCTCTCTAGCATCCACATCTGGAGGCATTTCATTTTGAATGCGTATGTGATCAGTCTTTTATCATAGAGGTCCACTTCTGCAGGTTTTAACTCTTCATTCTGAAAAAGAACTTACATAAAAAAACAAAGTTAATCATTTTAGTTTGAGATTTCTTTATGGCTAAAAGAAAAAAAAACAAAAGTGACCTCAGCTGTTACAGATTTTCTTTCCAACAATTATTGATCTGTGATGACTGTAGCTGAAGATGTAGAAACTGAAGCTCAAACATTCAGAGAGCTTCTACTTTTTAAAGATTTACTCATTTGTGGTTTCATTTTTTTGTTTAGTTTTACTTATGCAAGTGTAAAAAAATGTAAAACATAACTACTGATTATGTATGTATTTGTTTATTTATTTTACAAAATGCAGTTTTGTTTACCGAATTCATGATGGGTTTGCCACAAACCTAAAGCTGAAGAAATGGGGAGACTGTGTTGCATCTGCACACTGTGTGCGATAAGTGAGTTTTATTTTAACACTTTTTTTTCCCAACTAGATAGTAAGAAACTAAATTAGTTTATAGTTTATATAAAGAAAAATTAAGCTCAAAATTGCATTTCTGAGATTTTTTTTACTAAAATCACTGTGAATCGTGAGCAGATGAAAAAAATACAGTTCGAAAAAGTCCTAAAAAAACTCAACTCAACTCAACTCAATTTTATTTATATAGCACTTTCATACAACAGTAGTTGAGACAAAGTGCTGAACACAACAGTAAAAAACATTAAAACATGTTAAGGGGGGGAAAACAAAAGAACACAGATTTTTTTTATTTTGCCTAAAATCAACACAATCATAACGAAAAGACCACTAGGGACGCTTTTAAGATAGATCAAAAAAGGATCGGAGTTTCCAACCAAAACAGAATTACAGTTTTTTCTTTTTTTTTCATTTTCGACTTTTGCAACATCAATGTTCTGTAGTGGACTGCTAATAGATTGTAAGGCTGGTTTGTAAAACTATTTTAGTTTTGATTCAAACATTGCACATGTGTACAGGACACTCACCTGCTGGCATATGTGTGTGAAACAGCATACCTCTTAACGTTAAGCCAATGAAATTGCAGCCTTACAGTAGGAATATTTATTGCTATCCCACCCAAAACTACAGCCTTTTGAGTGACTGCAGATGAGAGGCAAAGACAATCAGTTTGTATTACATATGAGCGTTCTGAAGTCACTTAAATATGCTGTGAACTCGAATATACTCAAGATTGCTCTAGAACACCATGAAATGTCTTCAGAGGTTTAGTGACAATTACATTTTTTTAATTGCACTATATTTCTAGCATTTATTTGTGTGTTTGGCTTTTAAGTACTAGTCTTTCTTCTTTGTTGATGATACCATGCTGATAGGCTGACAAAGACTCCAGCTGGGAATACGCCTCTCTTTCTTTATAAAATAAGACTTTTGTTTCCCGTTTGGAAGATCTTCCATCTTTACAGTATTCAGGTAGAGTCATTTGTCCGGAGGTGGACGATTCGTCCACTTAGTGGAAGTGGACTGACCCAGATGTGGACATGTACGCTAAAGTTTTCTGCTAATGAGACCTGATCGGGATTTGGCAGAAACGCCGTCCCGGCACCTGCAAGACACTTTGCGCTTCCCTCCGATCTGTCAGAGCTGGATGGATGACGGCAGGCAGGCTTCTTCACGTGACAGCATATCTAAAGACAATGCCATCTGTCAAACAGTAATTGAAGAACTGCCTCCTCAAACAAAAAAAGGGAGGCCCTTCGAAATCCTCTCAGCCGCTTCTTCATGAACCAAACAAAAACTGACTTTTAGATTTTTAAGACATCAGCAAAACTAAGGTAATCATTCTGAATGAAGGAGCTTTTTCATTCCTGCACTTCTGTCGGGGTGTTGATGGCACCGAGGAGATGATACATGGTTCATCTCAGCCAGCATGATCCTCGCTGCGGTCGTATGATGACTAATCTCCAAGCTCCCACCGTCGCCTCATTAGACGTGCGTTAAGCTCACCGGTCTGGTTTACTCCTTCAAAGATGGGGGTGGAGGTGGGGGTGGTCGTGCTGCTGCTGTTGTTACTCCAAGGAACGGGGGGGATCGGCAGAGTGACAGATGAGTTGTGCAACGACAATGGAAGGAGACAGACAGCAAAATAGAAGGGGAGGATCCAGAGTCCAGGGTTTTTAAGGCAGAGCAGAGAAATGATTCCACAGACTGACGCCTCGAGTTGGTTTGTTAATATATCTGATCGCGCAGACAGGAAGACATGAATAGAAACATTCAACAAAAGCCAACAGAGAGCACCTTGAAGAGTCCAGCTGAAGCTCTGCTGTAGCGCACATTTGTATTCTGGATGAGAGGAGTGAAGCCGTGCTCGCACAAAAAAAAAACTCACAAAGGAGAGTATGTTAATGTGTTGTTGGTGCTGTGACAGCTCCCCCTGCGTGTGCATGCAGCATTAAAAACATCATCTGTCTGCACAGACAGAGAACTTCTTTGTGTATGCATGCATCCCATCTTGTATGTTAATCTGTCACCATCAGAGGCTGACCAGACGACAGCTTCAACACGCAGCTTCAGAGGGACTTTCAGATCAGGACGAGGCTGAAACTTCTCTGCTCGGATTGTCATTTCCTGCCACTAAGGTGCTTTTTTTTTCTTTCAATATGGGGCACATTTACAGGCTGAAATGACAGAAAATGTAAAATCTCAATCAAAGAAAACCCTTTTGGGCTCTTTAGGAGTTGGGAGTCAGATCATGTTGCGTTTAATTCACCATTTGGGTAGGAAGTTTGATGCTCCTCGTTGGGCTTTTCAAATACGAGACAGTACAGACGAAGCTAGGAAGGAAAACAAAAGGGGCACAAAAAAGTGGACTGTGTGCTACGTATTACTTTAATCCTCTTTCTGTTGTGATCTAACCTAGATAAAGGTATAAATGGGTTTAGCTCTTTTCAAGAGGGAAATACCGAAATCTGAGATTAACAAATGTTGGTTTAGTTTGTCTCTGTGTCCACTCAATGAAACAAAAACAAAAAAATACCCTCATGGACAAAGGTATATTTAGTGTTTTGGTGTTGAAATAACTTTTTCAAAGCTTTTAAAATGAAAACTGTTGCCTTATTTCTTATTTATCGTGCACTGTGTTCTGCATTCTGATTGGCTAAAAAGTCACTCCGCTTCTTCTCTACCTGTGCGTCAATAACGTTGCAGTTTAAAATGTACAGGTACGTGAAACAGCTTGCCAAATTTACATTACGTACGTGCAAATTCTCTTGCAATTTCGAGTTTCTCTAAAACCCATAGAAAAAAGAGCGACATCAACTGCCTATCACTATGTTCTTCTCCCGAACAAACACAGCTGCACCGCGGGCTTCAAGAAGAAAACACTGCAGAGCGGAGTCAGGATGCAGCGGCTCAGTCTGAAGAGCAGTGAAATACACCTGAATCACTATTTGTACGACTGTACTTTGTATTTTTTTCATAATCATTTTAAATTTTCTCCCGTTTAATCCAATTACTCGGGTCGCGGTGGGCGGGGCTAATCTCCGCAATGTGAAGCCGTCTGTTCACATAGATGATTAAAATTATTATTTGACAGAACAGCACAGAAGTTATTTGTTGAAAAAAAAAAAAGTACTTTTACTAAAGTACCTTTATTTGTGAAACAAATGCTTGAGCCTGTAAAATGGTCTGTTCTTTCTTTTCAATGTATAATAGAGTATTTAATTGTATATTAATTGTAAGAAAAAAATAAAGGTTTCTACTTCACAGATTTTGCCTATCACGGGTTCTTTTTGGATTGTAACCCCCGCGAAAAACAAGGGTTTACTATATGTGATAAAATGTAACCTTTGCCACACAAAAGAATGATTTTTTTTAAATTAAATATTAGTTATTTTCCTGAGCTCTTTTCTACCCCAGAAGTAAGACAACTCCATCTCTGAGGCTCCGCCTTTCGCTCCTTGTGGGTGCCGCCCATTTCATGACCTTAACCATAGAATCAGTCTTGGCAACGTGTCTGCGTTTCACACACGAAAACAAACAACATCCAAACTTTTGCAAAGATGGATGTTGTGCATATAAAATTTAAGAGTTGTTTCCAAACACTGTTAGTTCTGTGGAGGAAGGGTCTGTGTGTTTTAGCCTGGGGGCGGTGCTGGTTTTCCTGGGTTGGGAGGATCTGGTGCTCAGAGCTTAGGTTTTTAGAGGAATACTCAAATTGGGGTTTCTTTTTGTGAGGAAGGAACATTTTAATACTCTTAAAAGCTCAAAAAGTTGATTTTGCATGATATAGCTCCTTTCAATCAACAAAATGTAAATGCACTGAAGTATGGCGTTTCATCTCTGCCATAAGGTGAAAGGGCATAAAGACAACTGAGTATTCAGGTATTCAGGAACTGAGTGAGTGAACCTCACAACCGCGCAGGTGCAATTCTAACTGCGCGACCCCGCATTTTGCAACTGTACGCCTGCAATCCTAAGTGAGCGGGGATCCCGCGCAGTCAGTTCTTCTTTGCGCCCTCAGCAGGATTCATGTTAAGGGGGCGTTTTTGTCACTTGGGGGCGGTATTCAGGGGGGTGTTTGTCACTTGGGGGCAGTAACCTTTCTGGTTGATCTGAAATTTGCATGTCTTATCCGACGAGGCAGCGGGGTGGGACTTTCATTTTTCAGAGCAGGGTGGGGCTGACAGGTGGCTCTTGTGTCATGGTGCCTCTGTCAGTGCTCATCGCCCTCCCAGCTCTGCTCTGCTCCAGACTCACCAGCTGTGACTACTCACCTCATCAGCCACCTACTCTTCATAAGGAGACCCAGCTCCAACATTCATCGCCAGTTCGTTAACCCTGATGGTGCCTAGTCTCTCTGAGCTCTACGTCTGGCCCCCTTGTCTCGCACCTTGGCTAACCTTGTCTTTTTGTGCCTCAGGAATCTCATGCCACCAGAGTCACCTCGAGCAGCAGCTGTCCTGTTTACGCTGAAGCCTCCCTCTCTTCAAGATCTTCAGCTTCATCGCTTCTCAAGAACTCCAGCCACGCCAACTCCGGTTCGTCACAGAACCGCGTCTGGACCTTCGTCCTCGCCTCGACCTCGGCCTCGCAGAGACCTCCTGCCACGCTAATCTCCAATACCACTTGGACCAGCAAAAATAAACGTCTTACTTACCTAACCACTTACCTACCTCCTCCTTCCGGTTTACAGCATCTGGGTCTGTCTCGTGTACATGTCATGACATCTTGAGCTGCATGCAAAACGATTTTGTTCTGCATTATGCACATATCTGCACCTTTGTACTGTGTGTGTGTGTGTGTGGGGGGGGGGTCTTCTTTCACGTCCTCACCTCTGTCCGTAACGTCCTCATGCTGTTCTCTCCTAGATCCTCTTCACCGAAGTCACACAACAACACATTAAGGCCGCTCCGTACATTTAGGAGAAAATGTAAGACTTTCACCTTATGGTTGCGAAAGTACCGTACATAGAAACTCTGATAAAAGGCAGAGACCTGCATGCAGCTCAAGAGCCGCCTGTCAGCCCCCCCCTGCTCTGACAAATGAAAGTCCCGCCCGCTGCCTCGTTGGATAAGACATGCAAATTTTGGCCAATCAGATCAACCAGAAAGGTTACTGCCCCCAAGTGACAGAAACGCCCCCTTAACACTGAGCGTGAATCCTGCTGAGGGCGCAAAGAAGAACTGACCGCGTGGGATCCCCGCTCAGTTAGGATTGCAGGCGTACAGTTGCAAAATGCGGGGTCGCGCAGTTAGAATTGCACCTGCGCGGTTGTCAGGTTCACTCACTCAGTTCCTGAATACGCCCGCTCAGTTGTCTTTACGCCCTTTCACTTTATGGCAGAGATGAAACGCCATACTGGAGCAGTTGTGCAAACGTCTGTGATCCAAGGTGACAATCGTTGGTCTGACTCCAGATCTGAAACGAAACCAAACTCCAGAATCTCATGTTAGGCAAACCAACTCCTTTTGTTTTTAATACCCGCTCAGACTGAGGATGATACTTACAACATGTGATGAACAAACTGCTGTCCTGATGGCATCATGGGACAGTGTCTGATAACTGATGGGGTCTTGAAGAACCTCTATGGCAAACAAGCCCAAAAACACGGGTCAATACCTGTCCCCACTGGCTGGACTTCCTGTGACGTCATTTCCGGGTGAGCTATTCCCAGTGCTAGCTGTGTGACTGCTGTCCTCTTGTTTGGCATTAGCCTTACTACTATTGCTTACTCTAAGGGTTATCTGGGTTAATATTCACATCTAGTACCTTTTATTAGCGAATTCACCACTGTTAAACCGCTTGCTGTTCACTTTTCTCATTTTGCTAAATAAACCACTTCTCTTTACTTAAACACCGCTAGCCTTAGCCTAGAACCTAGTATGGCCACCACCACTCCTTCCGCCTCTCCTCCTCTCTCCTGCCCCATGTGCCATATGTTTAGTGATGATCCTGCCTCCTTTAGTGAAGATAGGGGTAGGTGTGTTAAGTGTAGTCTTGTGTTAGACTTGGAGGCCAGGCTGGAGCAGTTAGAAGCGCGGCTCCGCACAGTGGAAGCTAAGCCGGCTAGCCAGGTCGTTACTCGTAGCGCGGGCCGCGCTACCAGGGCTAACTTAGTTAGCACCCCAGCGCCCTCCCAACAGCCGGGAGACAGTCAGGGGTTTGTACCGGTTGGGAGGAAACATAGTGCTAAACGCAAAAACTTAGAGCACCCGAGACTCCACGTTAGTAATAGGTTCTCCCCCCTCAGCGACACACCCGCTGAACACTCAACTCTGGTTATAGGCTCTTCTGAAGTTAGAAACGTGGAGCTCCCAGCGGCTACTGTCAGGTGTTATCCGGGGGCCAGAGTTGGTGACATCGAGGGGAACCTTAGGATGTTAGCTCAGAGTAAGTCCAGGTTCCGTCGAGTCGTGATTCACGCAGGCGGTAATGATGCCCGACGGAGACAGTCAGAGGTGGTTAAGTTAAACGTAACTTCGGTGTGTAAACTGGCTAAGACGATGTCCGACACTGTAATTTTCTCTGGTCCCCTGCCGAACTTAGTCAATGATGAAATGTACAGCCGCTTTTCATCATTTAACCGCTGGCTTTCTAGATGGTGCCCAGAAAACGGCGTTGGTTTTGTGGATAACTGGAGCGCGTTTTGGGGGAAGCCCGGTCTCATGCGGAGAGACGGCGTCCATCCCACTCGGGACGGTGCCGCTCTTCTTTCTAGAAACATTTCTGCTAGCCTTAGTCTGTTAACCTGACAATCCAGAGACGAGACCCGGGCGCAGAGCAGCAGTGTAAAACGCTCCTCTGAGCCTCCCTTAGGGTTAGTGCCGGTGCAAAACCCATGCAGGGAAAGTCAAGCAGGTCCTAGCTTTAGCTTATGTGCTGAAAGACAAATGAAAGGAGCGCGTCATAGAAACCTTACAGTGACAGACAGCAGTTCTCACGAGCAGAATTATGTCATTAAATGCGGTTTATTAAACATTCGATCCATTTCCTCCAAGTCCCTCTTAGTCAACGAGTTAATTACTGATAACAATCTTAGTCTTTTAGCCTTAACAGAAACTTGGCTCCATCAGGATGACTATGTTAGATTGAATGAAGCAACCCCCCCCACTTATGCTAACTATCAGAAATCCAGGATTTCAGGGAAAGGAGGTGGTTTGGCAGTAATATCACAGTCTAGCTTACTTCTCAGCCCTAAAGTTAAAAATGCTTATAATTCATTTGAAAGCATCATATTGTCTTTAAGTCACCCAAACAGGAAAACTCGAAAACCTGTTTTACTCATAATTATTTATCGCCCCCCCGGCCCATATTCAGAATTTTTAACTGAGTTTTCCGACTTCCTATCGACTATTGTCTTAGATTCTGATCAAATTATAATATTAGGGGATTTTAATATTCATGTTGATGACCCCAGTGACTGCCTAGGAAAGGCTTTTGCAGCTTTATTAGATGATGTTGGTTTCACCCAAAGTGTGAATGAACCCACTCACTGTCATAAGCACACCCTGGATCTTGTTCTAACCCATGGGATAGAGATCAGCCAGCTGAGTGTCCTTCCTCTTAACCCCATCATTTCTGATCACTTTCTGATTACCTTCCAGTTTACACTGGAACATCCTTCTGCCCCAGTGAATAAGAAACAGCTTAGAAGAACCTTAACTGACCGTTCTGTGTCTGAGTTTAAACACACAGTTCAGCCAGTACTTAGTGATATTCTGAGAAAATACTCTGAGACCAGCTCCCATAGTATCAGTCCTAGTATAAATGACCACTTTGTTAATGATGCCTTACAAGCCCTCAGGAGTACACTCGATGTTGTTGCCCCCTTGAAACCTAAGTTCGTCAGACAAAACCGAGTAGCACCGTGGTTTAACGCTGAAACTCGTTCTCTTAAACGAGAAACCCGTAAGTTGGAAAGAGAATGGCGCCGCTCCGGTTCAGAGCAGTTTCTGGATATCTGGAAACATAGCCTATTAAATTATAAAAAAGCTCTGCGTAGAGCTAGAAGCCAGTACTATTCAACCTTAATATCAGAGAATGGAAACAATCCAAGATTTCTTTTTAGCACTATAGCTAAATTAACTCGCAGTCAGAGCTCAGTAGAACCACATGTTCCTGTTTCTCTCAGCTCTGATGATTTTCTTACATTTTTCGATGGTAAAATCTCAAATATTAGACATAAGTTAAATCAAGTTATTCCTACTATCAGCCCAGAACAGGCTGAAGCGGTAGAAATGGAGGCATCCATAGAAACCTCTGTAACATTAGACTGCTTCACTGCTGTGGATCAAGCGGAAATAACATCAATTATTACGTCCTCCAAATCCTCAACGTGTCTGTTAGACCCAATTCCCACTAGACTTTTTAAAGAAACTTTTCCCCTAATTAATGATCCCATATTAACAATGATAAATGCCTCTCTGGAAACGGGTTACGTGCCACAGTCTTTTAAATATGCAGTTGTTAAACCTCTTCTGAAAAAGCCCAGTTTGGATCCTAGCATCTTGGCCAACTATAGACCGATATCAAACCTGCCCTTTATTTCTAAAATCCTAGAAAGAGTTGTAGTTAAGCAGCTTTACTGCCACCTACAGGACAACAGCCACTTTGAAGACTTTCAGTCGGGGTTTAGACCTCACCACAGTACGGAAACTGCACTAGTTAGAGTCTCTAATGACTTGTTATTGGCCTCAGAAAAGGGACTACTTTCTATTCTGGTCCTGTTGGACCTCAGTGCTGCCTTTGACACTATCGACCACGGTATTTTACTCCATAGATTAGAGCAGGACATAGGGATCAGAGGATCTGCTCTCCAGTGGTTTAAATCCTATCTGTCTGATAGGTATCAGTTCGTTAATGTAAATGGCCATTCCTCTCAGTGCACTCGAGTCAACTATGGAGTCCCACAGGGCTCAGTCTTGGGACCGATCCTGTTTACGCTTTATATGCTACCCCTAGGAAACATAATCAGGAAACACAGCATTAATTTTCATTGTTATGCCGACGATACGCAGTTGTATTTATCCATGAAGCCTGACCAGAATGACCAGATAGAGAAACTGAACGCCTGCATCAGTGACATCAAGACCTGGATGACAATTAATTACCTCCTCTTGAACCCAGAAAAAACTGAGGTCATTATACTTGGTCCTAAAAACCTCAGAGATGCTCTGTCTGCTCAGATAGTCTCCCTGGATGGTATAAGTATAGCCCCCAATTCCACAGTTAGAAACCTTGGGGTTTTACTTGACCAGGATTTATCATTTAAGGCTCACATATCTCAGGCATGTAGAACTGCCTTTTTTCACCTGCGGAATATTGCTAAGATCAGAAATATAATTTCTAAGAGTGATGCTGAAAAACTCATCCATGCATTTGTTACGTCGAGGCTGGATTACTGTAACTCCTTGTTAGCAGCGTGTCCTAAGAGTTCCTTAAGAAGTCTCCAGCTTGTTCAGAACGCAGCTGCTAGATTGTTAGCTGGAACCAGCAGAAGAGATCACATCACTCCTGTGTTAGTTTCGCTCCATTGGCTCCCAGTTGATTCTAGAATTAAGTTCAAGATCCTCCTGTTAACCTATAAGGCCTTACATGGAATGGCCCCGTCCTATATTAAGGACCTCATAGTCCCTTACCAACCAATCAGAACACTTCGCTCGCAAAATGCAGGACTGCTTGTGGTTCCTAGAATTAGTAAAAGTACGGTTGGAGGTAGAGCGTTTAGCCACCAAGCCCCTGTCTTATGGAATAAACTCCCAGCTCATATAAGAGAGGCCGACTCAGTTTCTACATTCAAAGCTAGACTGAAAACATTCCTCTTTGGACAGGCTTATTGTCAGACTAGTTAGTATTCAGAGATTATTTAACTTAATGTTAGTTTGTTTAAATTAAACTTAATAATAACTATTTCTTTTAAAAGGCTGCTAGAAGTTGAAGCTGGGGTAACTATGGTACACTGGGGTTCTGTCCTCTTTCCTCTTTCCTTTTTTACTTCTACCCTTCCTCTCCTCTATTCTTGATCATAATTTATCATTTAGTTCTCCATGCCTCTGTTTGGTGCAGTGCGATTCATGTATTGTCCCTCTTTTCCTCTCCCCTCCTGGGGAGTGGGAGTGCTTCCAGACTCCAGTTGGCTCATCCGTGCTCCAGTTCCTGACCGTTTACCTCGCCTTTGCTCCTGCTCCTACACCTGGCTGTGGATCCTGCCTCTGGCTCATCTCTGGCTCGTCTCTGCTCTGTACCTGACCGAGTACCTCGTCTCTGCTCCTGCTCCTACACCTGGCTGTGGTTCCTGTCTCCGGCTCGACTCGCGCCTTTGACTGTCCCGATAACCACGGCTGGATGAAGCTCGTCTGCTGGACTTTTATATATGTAGTTGTAGATTTAGATAAGTTAATTCTTCTCTAAGATTTCTGGTAAATCGCCTGTCCGTCCTGGGGGAGGATCCCTCCTTCATGTGGGCACCCCTGAGGTTTCTTCGTTTTTTCCGGAATCCGGTTTTTTTGGGAGTTTTTCCTTACCGCGAAGGGGGGTCTAAGGGCAGGGATGCCAGTATAGCTTAGTCAGTTTGTTAGTTCATTTTAGTATTTTTCTATTGAACTCTTTGTATTCGTGATCCTTTTGATTTAATGTTTTACTTCGAAGCCCATCGAGACGACTGTTGTTGTGATTTTGGGCTATACAAATAAAATTGAATTGAATTGAATTGAATTGAATTATCCTGTCAACTTTCTCATTCCGTTTATTTTTTACCATTTGGAAATGTTAACAATATTTGCTTAGTTTCTGTTATCACTTAGTAATACTAGTAGTAATACTTACTAGAAACCACAACAATTAATTTTTAAGAACAGATATATTTTAAAATATTACATTTTGTTATGAGGTTTTGACTTTATATTATATGAACAACAGCTGTATGTGATGCAAATAACATTTGAACTAGACAATAGAATAAATGCAATTTAAATAAAACAGACTCAAAACAAGCTTAATGTTTGATCATTCAAATTTATAATTAGAATTACTTATGTTTTATCCTTTTTGTCAGATTAAAAATACAACATGATTGAAAGCCTTGAATGCCTAAAAAAATACAGTTGACATTTCCCCCTATTTTAAAAATTAAGTTTGCAATATCAGCAGACGTTTTTAAACATATTTTGTATAAATAAATAAATACGTTTTTTTCCAAATTATTGATAAAGGTTTAATGAACTTTTATGAATTTGTCACTGCTTTCACACTTCTACGGTGAACAAAGAGAAGACATTTCCTGAGCCCAGATCGGTTCTTACCTGGATTCAAACCTGCAACCTGAGGATTATGAAACAAAGTAGTGACCTTTCCTCCACAGGTCTGGAAGCTTCTCGTTGACTTACGTATAGTAAATTAAATAAGGCATGTAAAGGGACAATCTTTCATAAAACTGTAGCATTTTCTTGAACCAAAAGCTGAAAGGTGGGATGGGGGGCGGAGTCTTTTAAAACATCCTGATGAGTGACGTAACTAAAGCGCCGAAAAGCCATCTCCTTATTTTCTCCGTCTGTCATTCTCTCCTCCTTTCACTGGCGCGGCTTCCTGTTTCCTGCCTCCCGAGTCCCACCATGATCCGACGGGGGTGTGGCCACCGGGGAGAAGACAGCCGGGCAGAGACGGGAGGAAGGCGCTGGCGGGAAAATGGTGGTGAGGTTTCCTGCTCCTGCATCCTTCACCTCCCTTTCTCAATGACCTCAGGAAAAAGTTTCTCCCCAAAACTTTGTGTCCTCTCAGTTTGTCAGCAGCTGTTAAATATAAAATTCAATTTACATTGAATTAATTAATTTTCCATTTAAGATAAATGTAAAAAAAAAAAAAAGTAGCAGCAGATGTTGGTTGTTTTGGGCGCACATTCATCATCGTGGCACCACCTATGGACGGTTGCTTTAAAGAGTTTTCTGTAAGGCTGATTGGGTGTGTTTGTGAGTGTGTGTGTGAGAGGGGGGGGGATTGCCTAATTAAGATCAGAGTAAACAAGCCAACAACCGAAGTCTCTGGTTATCCGTGTGTCAAACACTCGCCGTCTGCTGCTCCTCATTTCATCGCAGACGAAGAGTTGGACAAACTGAAAAAGAAAACACAAACACACAAACACGCACAGATAATCCCCACAGCCTTTAATAATTTATCAAGTGAGGATTTCCTTAAAATAAATTGCTTTGTTTTCATTTTTATATGTTAATAATATCGAGAACAAAAAAAAAGCACAAAGGAAACAAAACAAATAAAAAAAAATCAGTAGAATAATTTTCATGTAATCAACAGCTACTTTAATTTTATTCCTTTCTTTGCATGGAATGAAAGCATAATTTAATAAGTCACTAACTCACATCGGAATGTGTTAAAAAAAAAAAAGTGACATCTGAAAACACAGGAAGTGAAGCCCTGCGGCACGCACACACACGTTTTATTGCTCTTCTTCAGTTATGTCTGCTGCTGATTGATTTAATTAATTTTACATACATGTGCATAATTAATGCCACATATTAGCAACTCTAAATATATCTCGACACATCGTGAGCGCACATTTGTTCTGCAGCCTTCCACGAGTTAATCACATAATACCAGCATGTTTAAAAACCTCCGTATTCTTGAATACATTAAAATTAATAATTCATGGCTGCGTTTTTGGAAAAGAACAATATTTACCTTGCAGGCTGTTTGCAAATTACTGTTTGTTTTTGTAGTTTATATATTAAAAGATAAAAAATGTGCTGTTAGATTTCCCTCTGCAGGTCAGCGTGTCTTTGTTTCGGGCTTCACAGCCACCTTTTCCCCTTCATCCTCCTTCGCCTTCATGTCCCCCCCCCTCAGTGATCTCACAAAGCTGCAGGGATGCACTCCGAACGCAAACAAGAAAAAATAATGCGCCAAACACAGATCTTTGTCTAAGGAGAGAAAAAAAAAAATCAGATTCATCAGAGCGTGGCATCCGGTGAGCTGTCTGTCACACCGATTCCTATTTCTGTTTTTCCAAAGTTAAACCCAAACACACACTCCCGAAGTTACTCACTCCCACCCCCCAAATCAGAGGGAATTCAGGCAGGCGCATTTAGCGGTGAGGAGGAGCGCCGCCGTTAAGGTTTCTGCTGATTTTCATGTAATGACTGGCAGCCGTAACACCTGGCACTGTGAAATCCAGAAATTAGCACACTCCGGGGAAACAAATTGCTTTGTTGATGCGTAACCATGTCGAGAGGGAAGAAACATCAGCCTGACATCCACTGCCTGCATCCGTGTGCATGTTCGGAGTTTTTCCAGAAGTTTTAAATCGAACAGAAACAACAGAAATGCAGCCTGTCTGTTGGCTTTTAGTGTTCTGGAAGGCTTAACGCCACAATCCAGAACAATCCAGACAACTGACCCACCAGGTTCTGGTGGCAAAAGATTGTATAGATGTTCTTCTGACATAACTTGTCCTTAAATGTAAATTGTAACAAAGGGCAAAAAGGTATCGAAAGGTTTTGAGGAAAAAACGGCTTTTTCATGAAGCCAAACTATAAAAAAAACTGATTTATAGCATCATCTCCCAGTTTTTAGCTACATTTGGAGGGTCAGAGGTTGTTTTTGTCTAATCTTAATCCCACAATAGCTTCAGACTGATGGATCTTTTTTATTTTGGATCATTAATAATCTAAATTTCTATACCACAGCCTCAGGTAAATTTAAGTCCATTCATCCATTTTCTACACTGGCAGAATTCCTTTCCGGGGCTCCTGGAGCCAATCCTACTGTTGCCTACTGTTGGCTGAAGGTGGGGTACACCCAGGACAGGCCGCCAGTGCGACGCCGGGCCACTCACTCACTTTCACACCAAAGGACCACTTATGGTAATTAATTAACCTATGGAGCTTGTGTATGGACTGTGGGAGGAAACCAGAGTGCCGGGAGAAAGGTGCACTGGGAGAACATGCAAACTACAGCCAGAAAGATCTCAGCCCGGATTTTGAACCACGGCCTTCTTGCTGTGTGGCAAAAGAGCAAACCAGTACACCACTGTGCTGGCCTTTACTGGAGGTCTGCAGGTCATTTCAGGATTCTACAAAGTCTCTACTGAATTCTAACCTAAGTCACAATCAGGAACAAAATAAAGTGACCGAAAGTTCCTGCATTGTGGAACATGACCTGCAGTTGCAAGTCCTCATTTGTAAAGGGGCAGATTTGATTTGAATACATTGGTAGCTCATATTCATTGCTATGTGCGCCGTATTGAGCCAAAAACTGCAGCATTTTGCCACAAAAGTCTAATTGATAAGGTAGAAATTTAGAAAATGTTCTCGTATTTGCTTTATTTAGCTACAGGTTTAACTAATCAAATTATTTGAATTATTTAACAAACTGAAGATTAACAAGCAAAACTTCAACTGTAAAACACAATTTATGAAATAATATATTAACAGCTTCTTTTTTTTATTCACTTTTTTTTCTAGCTTCACATTTAATAGATTAAAAAAATGCTGTTTATATGATAACATTAAATGATTTATTATGTTTAACGATTAAATTAGTAGTTTAAATTTAACTATTTCATTGCTAGAGAAAAACAATACATTTTATGCTTTAGACAATAAAATGTTTAGAGCCCTTCTTATAATCTTTTGCTTTTTGCTTTTTTGTGTTCATTTGGATACCAAAATCATGTACTGCATTAACTTTAAAGTTTATATATATTTACATATAGTACTACTATAAATAAATAAATTATTACTGGTACATTCCAGTAGTATATTCAAGTTGAATGCATGCAGCCTCCTTTTAGTATGTTTGAAGCGCTTTTGATTTTGATTTTCTTTTCGAAGTATTGCAACTTTTTGTGAAACACTTTCTCTTTCAGAGAAAACTTCCCATCGACTCATCAAATAAAAACTGTAATACAGTGGATTTACATTGACCACAGTAAATTTTATAATGAAATGTTAAAGACGTTGATGAAAACTGATAATCTGCATTTTCAAACAGTCCTTTTCAAAGTCCTCTGAATCCATGGCCTCGTTTCTGTGAATCTCACATCAGAGCTCGCTCTGACTCTGAAAGTATGAAAGCCAGTTTGAAGCGTCTGCGGGATGGAGTGTTTATCAGTGCAAGAGTAAATCATGCCTTTCCTTGGTGGTGCAGGCAGAGATGCTGCCCCCTCCCCTCCCTGAAGTTCCCTCCCTTCCAAGCCGAAGTTCAGCAGAGGATAGAGATCTCTTCTTTTCTCCGCTGAGGTTCCTTCTTATCCTGTCAATCAACGGCCCGCCTCTTCGCCGCAGCTCCAAGCCGCTTGGAGGACATGTGGGGCAATGATGAGAAGTCGAAGCAGGGCTTTCTCCTCATCAAGCTCAAAGCAACAGAAGGAGGCTGCAACACACCCCTTGGAACTGCAGCGTCTGAACACCACACTCGCAGCTGGATGATCAGAGTGTGGCGCCACAAGCTCGAAGAGTTACCTGGTTCAAGGAGAGCTACAGTGGAGGAGACCATAGTGGAACAAATGAACTCCAAACATTGTTCTATCCAACCTTCCATCCATTCATCCTCAGCACTGAATCCCTTTCAGGATCACAGGGTTGCTAGAGCCAACCCAACTCCTGTTGGGCAAAGGCGGGGTACAAACTGAACAGCTCAGCAGTCTGTTGCAGGGCTGCACACTCAAAACGCCAAGGGGCAATTTAGAGACACCAATTAACCAACTGATTTAGCATGGTATAGGCCTTATATAGAATTAATAATACTGAAAATCTTCAAGGACATCAGAATGTTTCCACCGCTCAAAAAATTTTCAGAGCAAAGTTTAAAGGCCATATGTCACTCGGCCAGTACGTACATTTTGCACACATTGAATGGACGAAAATTGGTTATATAGGAATATACGTTGAAAAATTGAGATAAAGTTGTGTTCTGTACGTACTTACAGATGTATCACAAATGTACCACATTAAAACCACAGAAGAAGAACAAATAAACCACACAAAGAACATGTAAGTCTATGTGGAACGCGACATATATACCCGACATAAAAGTTCTACATTAGTGCTCATGCGTGGAAAGTTAGGTAGACATCTGTGGACATATGTGCGACAGTCGTGGAAAGCCACAAATTTGCCTATGCATCCCAGAAAAACGAAGCCCTATTGCGTAAGATTTATGCAACTGTAAGATACACATACACTGCGTAACTCTCAACTGACCAAAATTTTGAAAAGCTCAAAACCAAATTCACGTAAACCTGTCGGCCGAGACCTTAGACAGACATCTGCTCACAGTGACGAATGAAAAACACAAGAAACACTTACGAATTACGTATATCACACATGTCTCACGGAAGGCCAAACTTCGTACGTGGAAAATGCACAAATTGTACATAGAAGCTGTGTGACACGGCCTTTAATAAAGTAATACTGGACTGAACAAAAGTGCTTGAAATCTTAATTTCGTTGCATTCAGAGACTTCTGTCATCAGTGACTCTGGGATGAATCATATTCACCCCCCCACCCCCCAACCCAACAACATGTTACAGTCCATCATCTCATTCCGTTTGTCCTGTTCCTAATGCGGGAGGGCGTCACTAAACGTCCCGGTCAAACTGTGGACTTCGCAGCTGTCAGAAAGCATTCGTGGCACCTCCCTCCCCCTCCGGCGGGCTCGCCTGCTTTCAGGCCTCCTTCCCTGCTTGCGGCGTTGGGTGGTTGGGTCTGAAGCCACCCTGCTTAAGACAGACTTCAGCTCCTCCTGCAGTCTCCGCGTTCGTGTCGTCTCTGTTTACATCTGTCCGACCTGCAGAGTGGAGACGCCGTGCGCTGAACGGACATCTCCGCTGCTGTGGGTTCAGCAGTGAGTCTGAGGAGAGCCGTCACATCGGCTGTGTTGATGGTTTTCATCACGGCCTGCACGCTGCAGGGCTTTTTACCGCCAACGTCACTTTGAGTTTGATGAAACGCATAAACAGGTCAGTTTTCTTTATTTGTTCCTGTTAACCCACCAAGATGAGGTCCCAGAGCTTAATTAGATTAAATCTTTGTCTAATCTTTTTCTAAATCTAAAAGTAGGGGAACATTATTTTCTAAAATTATTTCTGTTATTCTAATTTTGTCATCTTTATAGTCGGTACTGTTTCAGTCCACTTCAGTTGACTTGGGTTTTCCTTTTATGTCTTCTATTATTCAATTTCTGTTTTATTTTGAAAATCCTAACCTTATGTATCTGCTTCCTCGTCCAGCTGATTATTTTTTTATCCCCCTGAACTTTCTGTGTCCAGATACTGAGCTGTCCAGCCTCTACTTGGATTCCTCTTTTCTTGTATTTAGGAAAAAAAAAAAAAAAAAAAACCTTCACTTCTACAGAGTTGTGTGTGGGTGAAGGAAAACTGGTCATTTTCCTCATATTGTAAGAAGTCGTTCATGAAACTTCACTGAGGCTAACTTACAATTAATATCTGTTTAATGTTAGTTCATGTGAGTGAATTAACTGGATGAACATTTTTTGACTTTAACCCTTTAGAACCAGAGAGGTCAGAGGTAAAACACACACAACAGTTCATGTTTTCTTTTTTAAGGGCTGGCTGGTTCCTTTTGTTAATGGAATTTAAAAGTCATATTTGTCTGTTACGTGTGCTTATGTACCCAAAAATAAAATAACAACAGGTAAAACAATTGTGTGCATTGCGTCTGAACGGCAGAAAAGCATAAATGAAATCCACCAATATGCTAATTAACAAGACTTGCCTATTTAGGTACAAATCTTTATCAGCCATGTGGCAGATGGTCCTCAAACTTTTACTCGTCAAACGGCAAATTTAATCGCCTGTGGCACCCACAGAGTGTTAATTTCGGACATCGCCTGCCTACCTTTATCTTTGGAGTGTTTTTCTGGCTCTTCTCTTCTCTTTTTATTTTTTTTCTAAACTGGGCACCTGATGCTTCCTTTGATGTTTTGTCCATTATCCACAACCTTGTATAGACTTTTCCATCTGTCAAGTGCCCTGAGTCAAGATGAGTGAGATGATGGAAACAAATTGACTTTGATCCAAATTCATTTCTGTTTATTTATTTTTTTAGTTATTTTACATAATGCAGCAAACCCAATAAAGTTCGGCCTTAGCGACCGCCCACATCGCCCATAGGTAAAACCACCACTGGTTTAAATAACATTAGCACTGGACCTAAAGCTCTAGAGCAAGGGTGGGCAAACTGCGGCCCGCGGGCTGGATCCGGCCCGCCTCCATTTTTTGGTCCGGCCCAGTGAACAATATCAGAGACCCATGTTTTTTTTTTTGTTTTTTTTAATCTGGCCACACGATCAAGACAGGACATTTTATTCCGTCCTTCTGCTGTCTGTGCTCCAACCTGAAACCCTCTGAAATCTCTGTCAAACAGAACAGAAGACAGTCTTCCCTTTCTACGTCGCAGTTCATCTTTCCCGGTTTAGCTCGTTCTTTTAGAGCGATCATGCTGCCTTTTTTTTAAACAGCACACCCTGTTCTATGTCCTGATTGGGAATGGGGATGAATAACGTATTATCATCTTCATACTGTCAGACAACATTTTTCCTGCTGATATAAAATAGTTTAGATCATCAGCATCATCTTAGTTGTCATAGCTTGACAACAATCCTTTATGGCGTTTTTTAAAATGTATTTTCCTGGCTGTCTTGTTGTTAAATTAGCCGCTGCATGTAAGACTGGTCATTCAGTCATTGGACAGTTTGAAAACTTATCCATTTCTGACAGATTTCTTTTTTTCTTTTTGTTTGATCCATTTAGGAAAATAAATTGTCACCATGAAGTATTTCTTCCTAAACTTCCTTCTTTGATCCAAGACAAAAAAGTTCAAAAAATAAAAATAAAAAAACTATGACACTCACATAAATTAATAGAGTTTTATCTGGAAATGTAACTGATGGAGAAACTCTGATGAGGTCAAAACAAGAGTTTTTTTTAGTTTTTTTTTCTGCAGTGTCCTGGCTGCAGGTCTTGGAGGTTGTTCAAAATGTTTTCCAAATTGTCAATGATTTATTTTTATTTTTTCAAGGCAAAGAGCTGAGCTTCTTCTTGCCACTCTTATCTTTAGTTATACTGTGAACTGTGTCTGCTTGTAAAGGCTCATTTAACAAACTTTGGGTAAACCATTTTTTGTATTTTTTATTTATCAATTTCTTGACCAAAGATGGGTGAAATAAGCCAAAAGCTCTATTCTTGATGTTGAATAAATTACACACCTAAACCTTTTTCCCTATTTTCCTAAACTAGATTAGGTCGAGCTCGACGATTGAGGGTTCTGTTTTCTTTTGCTCAGCAGTTCCTGTCCCTTGCTTTTACTCAGGTCTAACCAAAGCAGCTGCTGACAGAAAGGAAAACTCATCTAGAAGATACTCATTTCCTTCTCAAACATTATAGGATGTAGCATGTAAGAAATTAACAAAGGTGTGAAGCTGCCTGAATCAACATCAAATGTCTCCACATGATGTCAAATATTTTGACAGTTCAACAGGAAAAAGAACAATGAAGAAGTCATGTCTTCACTAACCCTAGAGAAGTCGGATTTTCTGAGAAGAATGACGGTCCAGCTCCATCTTTCCAGTCCTTTTTTCATCTCACTGTGAGTTTGATGAGGAGGGGAAACATTTCATTGCAGCTTGTCTTCTTCTGAAAAGTGTTAATGATTCACAATCTTATAATTCTCCTTTTGTGGGCTCTAAATGTTGCTTCCATTGTGAGCACACCAGGTACATTTGTGGAACAGATGGCAATTAAAAGAGTGATCTGAAACCGTAGATTAGGGTCTTCCAAAGAATTCTGGTGGCCAAGGAACTCAACGCCCTCTGCTAGGCTGGAATTATAAACCTTTCTGTAATAAAGAAGAGCTGGTGGAGGCTGGCCAGCGAGAGGAGACGGGTGGCAAATGTAAGCCATATTTATATCTGTTAGCTGGAGTGCTTTCAAGGTGCTGGCAGAAGGAGGAATGTGGTGGGCGGAATCACGCCGCGGACGGCCTCGTGTCACAAACCCACAACTTCTCCATACTTAACATTAGCCGCTACCATCCAAAATAAACCAAACAGACGACGTTCAGAAGTAACTGGTGGTTTGGATTCATGTCACATGAAAACGTAGGAAAACCAAACACCTGCAGAGGGGGGCGTTTGATCGTTTGATTTTTTGTTTTTTTTAATAGTAACTGAGTGTGAGCCTTGCTTCATTCTTTATACTGGATATCCCTGTATATAAATATATTTATGTAAAACTCTTCAAAAAGAGCTTCACCCGTTGTTTGACACTGTTCCCACGACTGCAGCGAGTTTTAAGGTAATTACAGTGAACGCATATGTCTCACTGATCTCCACCTTCACACAACTTTAAAAAGACTCCTGGAAATCCAATGCCCCCAGCACGCAAACGAAAGTCTCACTGCAGCACACAAAGCAGGATCTCGAACAGTCACACATACCAGAAGTGATGCTATGTTCACAAACAAACGTATGTGTGTTTCGGGTTTCTGAGTTCATTTGTCGCTATACGCAAGTTTTTAAGTTAGTTATTGGGCTCTACGCTCAAAACGTGCAGCCATTGACCATTCAAATAACAAAACATTAAAATGAAAATTGATTGTTTCTCAGATGTTTTAATTCTGAAAAAGTTCTCCATGTGTAATGGGAGGCACACCTTCCAGAAAGTTCAGCTTTTGTTTAAATTAGTATCCAAAAAATCGTAGGGATAATTCAGATGTTTTTTTTCAACCCATTAAGAAACAAGTATTGGATTTTTTTGATCCAGTGTCTCTCTTCTGAAATGTCCCATGGTTGGGTCAATTTTTGTCCAGAAGTCTCTTTATAACAGTGATGTTGGAGCCATATTAAGAGAGCTTTTGCACATCATATTTGTGACAAAAAGTGGAAATTATAAAAAGTCACCAGCTCACCTGTAGACTTAATGTCAGAAGTAGCAACACATCATGCACAGATGAAAACCCATCGGCTCCTTGTAAACCCATCGGCTCCTTGTGCGTCTTCAAGAAAAATGTAATCCAGAACTTTGGCATTAATGGGTAAACCCTGCAATTCTTTGCACGCCTTCATTGGAATCATTTTGGTCACTTGTCCACTGCTTGGAATGTGCTTTACTGCTCCAAGTTTTCCTTTTTTCATAGGTAACGGCTGTCGCCGTGACTTTCTGGAGTCTCAAAGTTGTAGAGTTTGTTTTTTGACAGTTTTCCCAAGTTGTTTATTTATTTATTTTTGGTCATTTCCAATTTATAATTAGGTATTACTATTTTAACTCGTATTAAATTCAAAGCAAGAGCTCTGTTTTATGTCAGTGCATTTCTGGCAGATATTAAAATGGTATGGTGATCTGAAGTCATTAAATGTGACAAATGTGTAAAAGTTGTTGACTTATTTCATGACTGCAGTTAATTGTTTCCTCAGATAGAGAGTGGAAGCCTTTTTTTTTTTTTTACTGACAGTAGCTTATGCAGGGGGAATCCTTGCGCAACCTGCCTGTGTGGATCATTTTTCATGAAGTTCCTAAATGTTCAGATGAGCGACAGCTCACTGTAGTCGCTGCAGTGCTGATGCAAATCTCTTCCTTGGGTTTCAAAGCCATGCATTGTCTTTGTCACCTGCCAATAAGAGTCTCTGCTGCACACAGTGAAGCTCCTGCTCCTACATTGTCTTGATGCAATCCTCCTGCACGTTTTCACACAAAAAAAAGAAGCCAAAGTTATTCCCTCAATCAGTCGTCCATCCATCCATCTCCTCTGCATCCTGCTCACTGTCTGTGGCCCTCCCATCTCACTTAGAAAGCCATTACTCTCCGCTCGCAGTAACCTGCATGTGAGAGGAACAATTAAAACCTGATTTCTGCCGGAGAAAATTAGATTTAATGAACGACAGGCTGGGCAACAACAGATGGTTCGTCTTATTGAAAGCACAAAGATAGACGGGGTGTTTCAACGCCTTTAGATCAAATGCTGACGGTTATCAATGAGGAGTGGAGGGGAATTTCTGACAAGCGCGGCCCTCACCGCCGTTTGCAGGCGGCGCCAGAGATTCAGCGCGGAGTTGGATGATGTCAAAGATCAGTGCACGTCAAAGTCTGACTTTGCCCTGCAGAGCGGCTGTTTCCCTTCAAATTAAACACAGTAAGTGTCTTGAATGTGTCCTTTATCATATAAAATTAACAGAATAAAAATAATTTAGGAAAGCAAAAATGACTTTTGGGAGCGGCCACTTCTGCGCCATCATTCTGCTTCAAAGAAAAAAGATAAATGATGATGCCATTAAAAGTGAACTAATTAAGGAAGACTTCTTTTAAGAACTCATTAACTGCACCCTCATTTACATAATGATGCATATTAATTAAGTTTTAATGATTCTGAATTTCCAGCAAGCTGCATTTCTTGGGCTGTGGAACAAATTGAACAAATTATTTAAAAGTGTTCTTGAATCTACTTCTCAGACCAAAGGGAAGTGAAAATGCAGTCGTTTGTAGAAAATTATATATTTTCTCTCCCCAGCCGGTGCCCATCTGTTAATTATTTTTAAATGTAATCATTTACCCTTTTGTTTTGTCGTCTACTGAGACTTCAGTCCATCCAAACTGAACGGGGACGTCGGGAACGGCTGCTGTATGTTTCAAAGTGCGTAAAAGTTTGAAATGTGTGTTTAAGAGGCAGATGAGGAATGGATTTTTGCGTGTTTTTTTTTTTATTTTTTGCTTCTTGTCATGTGGGACATAGAGCGCTCAGCACTTGCATGGACTGTCTGCTGCTCACTAATATGCAACATGTGCAGCATCTTGCTTGGGGGCCAGGATGTTTGCTGTCAGCTGCAGATATGAACAGCAGCGACTTCCACCGTCTCTCATTACCGGACGAGCGCCGGCCCTTTTATGACAAGTGTCTCCTCACAAATGCAACAATTGGAAGAAAGCAGTGGATGAAAACAGGAGTTATATGCCGTTTTTGCTTGATCAGTACAGATGTGTTTGTGTACATGACTCAGACACAACTTACTTTAATATGTTAAAAAACAATTTATATGAAGTTTTTCAAATAGATAGAGTTTGCTGTATTTTTTAAGAAGTGTACATAAAGGCGAGTACATAAATGTGAAAACTGTCCAACTCAACCTATAACTTCTGCAACAGCTCGGTAATAAACATGACCCCCCCCCAAAAAAAGATATTCAAACTTGCAACAATTTCAGACCTGTTTCGTATTTATTTTGCATGAATATTGCACAAACCGAATATTTAAGGTAAAACTCAGAAGAATAAAACGTTTTGCAGCATGGATCCTTGTTTTTTGTTCTTCATAAGTCATAGACCTCTTCCTCTTCCGGCTTTTCCCATCAGGGGTCGCCACAGCGAACAAGTCGCATGGTAAACTTGGCAATGTTTTTTACGCCGGATGCCCTTCCTGACGCATCATAAGTCATAGACTACTGTGTGCAAAACTCAGGTTTTCTAATCTGACTATTGATGCTTGCAACAAATCAAGCATCCATTGCACTCATGAAATCAAGCATTTTTCAAAAACTTCTGCATATTTGGAATTCCTTTTTTTAATTGAGCTTTCACATAAAACATTTATAGCCTCTTTGAGTGTCTGGAACCAAACTTGAATGACTCTGAGGAGGGCTGAAAACCAACTGACCATCTACTGCTCCTGCAAATGAATTTGTTTTGTCCAAATATTGCATTGACGTCTGGGAACATGCACATTTTAAGTTAATTGCATTTACAGAACATTAAAGCCTTAATGTTTCTTGTTAGGGCCCGAGCACGGAGTGCAAGGACCCTATTGTATCTGTTAGGTTTATTATTAGGGCCCGAGCACGGAGTGCAAGGACCCTATTGTATCTGTTAGGTTTATTAGGGCCCGAGCACGGAGTGCAAGGACCCTATTGTATCTGTTAGGTTTATTATTAGGGCCCGAGCACGGAGTGCAAGGACCCTATTGTAATTCGAATGTTTATTAGGGCCCGAGCACGGAGTGCAAGGACCCTATTGTATCTGTTAGGTTTATTAGGGCCCGAGCACGGAGTGCAAGGACCCTATTGTATCTGTTAGGTTTATTATTATTATTATTATTTTTCTTCTGCCGGAAGAATCGCATTTTTGAGGCCTTTAACATACCCCAAAACTCACCAAATTTGGCACACACATCAGGGGTCGCGAAAAATTTCGTATTTTATGAGAAATTGGCATGGGTGCGCAAAAATGGCTCGACAGCGCCACCTACACTGACTTTTGTCCCGACGCCCCGCATACGCTTTAACGTACAAGCTTGATTTTTTCAGGGCATGTTCATCAGATGGAAACCTACAAAAAAGTCTGTAGGTACCAAGCTGTCAGTCGCACAGGAAGTCTGCTATATTGATGTCAATATGTCATTTTTGCTCTATTTTGGACATTTGCAGGCCTCCTTCTAGAACGAACTCCTCCTAGAGATTTGTGAATAATGACTCCAAACTTTGGTTTTGTAAACTAGACACATGTCCGATGTTAAATTGCAAAGCTTTTAAGTTTTTACAGAAGTTTGTGACCGTGGCGGCGCGTAGAAATTCGACGTTGTTTCAAAACACGCCATGAAAAGAAAAATGGCCATAACTCAGCCATGCATAATCCAATCTGATCAAAAATTGATATGCATGATTGTAGTCTGACTCTGAACACATCTGCAGTGAAAGAATCTGGAAAAAGTGTAGCGCCACCTGCTGGCAAGAGGAAATGACATGTTTGACTTGGAGCATCACTGCTCCGAGTAGGATGAGCCGACACACCTGAAAATGACGTCCACCTGTTGAAAAGCCATTGAAGTTTACTCTGACAAAAAACCATAACTTTCAATGCGGGGGTGTGGTCGTGACAGAGCGGCAGAGTTGGGCATCTCGCTATGCACACAAAAGTTGCTCTCACGTGCACATTCCTTGTCCAATCTCACTGAAATTCAATGGATATGATGAAGCTTCTATTCTGAACCCATGGATATGACAATCTTGGACGAGCTCTATAGCGCCACCTAGTTATTGCATTGGGCACATTCTGCCCTGTATTTTCTCTTTGCTTTGTCCGATGTGCATGAAATTAAAACTGGAGATACTCAGAAGGGTCCTCTCTCATCATGTAAAGTTTCATGGGTGTACACCTGACGGTGCCTGCGTAACAGGAAGTGGTCGATTATGTGCACCCAAATAATAGAAATTTATTATAAATCAGCCGTTTGTCTCAGGAAGCTGAGATTTCAGAATTAGATGCCTTTAATAACCTCCAGCTTTGATATGTAACACTATAGGGTCTACGAGAAACTTCATCACTTGATTTTTTTAATGAAATTTTGGACTGAACAAAGATTTTTAGCATAAATTCTGTTTAGGTTATCAGCACCAAGAATTCAACTTTCATAGGCATTTATGTGCTACTGCTTCCTAAAAAAATTCAGAATGATTGAAGTTACAGGTGACATCTTAGAGAGCATTACATCCAAAAAGGTCCGAAAACGTCTTTTTAGGCAAAACTACAAACACCTATTTTTTTTCATAACTTAATCATCATATATCAACACCATTTATTTTTTCAAATGTAGGGATCTGTGTTTGCTGCCTTCCATATTTTTTTCAGAAGTCCAGGTGAAACAGATGATTTTAAAAAAATCCTGATTCATCCCAAAACCTGTGCTTTTTCCGTCTGGACTCCAAACAAGTGTGTTTTAAAATTACTTATGCTTCAAATATCCACACCAAGTTTCACACGCATATAGCTGAACATGTCTAAATGCTTCTTGAATATTCTTTACAGATATAAAATGAACTGGTCAACTGTAGGATGTCATTTCATCTTACATGCTTAAGTCTTTTCCTCATGCTGCAGCCTGCTCCTCAATCATCCCTGTTGCTGGAGTCAAATTTCACCCCCCCCCCCCTCCCCCCCCACACACACACACACACCAGCTGCCAGTTCATATGCTAACTAACCCAGAAGTGAGGTGACAAGAGTTTAGACACAAGAGGGAGGGCAGACTGCTTTTTCATTTGTTTTGTATGTCTTTCATAGATTTTTATGAATAATCATTGCTTTTCTAGTCATGTAAAATGCAATTAACCTAATATTTTATCTTTTTTTTTACAAACAAAACATATGAATGTGCTCCAAAACAAAACCCAACTCTCAGTACAGTTCTACAGATGTAACATAAGACTTAGACAGTAAATGTCTCTTTTATCCTTTTTTAATCAATGCTGCAACTTCTTTTCCTTAATATAAATCCAATGAAATTAAACTACAAAACCAAAAAACACAACGTATAGCAAATTTCTCTAAATAAATTATGTGTATATACAATATGTAGCACTTTTAAACAAAATAATAACAAATCCTTCCAATACAAGCACAGAAAAATGGAACACAAAATTTAAAACCCAAATTTGAAATGGCAATTTTAAAAAGATAATTTTTTCAGCCTGCTAAAAGTGCACAATTGTAAAAGCTCTTTTATATAGACAACTGTTTGGTTGCTTAGAGCTCTAAATATAAAAACAATGCCTTTATGGACGTGGCACGGATGGCACGGATGTTCAGCAGGGTAAACCCCAGGAAAGCGGCGGGACCTGATGGAGTTCCCGGAAAGGTTCTGCGGGCCTGCGCCGATCAACTCTCCCAGGTCTTCACAAAAATCTTCAACCTGTCGCTAGCTCAGGCTTTCATCCCTGCTTGCCTGAAGTCATCCACTATCATCCCGATACCCAAAAAGTCCTCATCCACAGCCTTCCTCACGGACTTCCGCCCAGTTGCACTCACTGCTGTCATCACAAAGTGTCTGGAGCGGCTGCTCCTGGGACACATCAAAGACTCCCTCCCTCCAATCTTCGTCCCCCACCAGTTTGCTTACAAAGCAAACAGATCAACGGATGATGCCATTTCCATCACCCTCCACACTGCGCTGAGCCACCTGGAACACAGAGACACCTACGCCAGGATGCTCTTTGTGGACTATAGCTCAGCCTTTAACACAATCATTCCTGACATTCTGGTCAACAAACTGTCTGAACTAGGACTCCACCCACTCACCTGCTCGTGGATCAAGGACTTCCTGACAAACAGACCACAGACAGTCAAACTTGACCCCCACCTCTCCTCCACCCGGACGCTGAGCACAGGCTCCACACAGGGATGTGTGCTGAGTCCTCTGCTGTATACACTGTACACAGCAGACTGCAGACCAGCCCACACCAGCAACACCGTGGTGAAGTTTGCAGACGACACTACTGTGGTGGGGCTGATCTCTGGGGACGACGAGACGGCCTACAGAGACGAAGTCCTGAAACTCTCAAGGTGGTGTCAGGCTAATAACCTCATCCTGAACACCACCAAGACCAAGGAGATCATCCTGGACTTCAGAAAAAACAGAACAGATCCACCCCCACTCTACATCGATGGAAACTGTGTGGAGAGGGTCCACAGCTTCACCCTCCTGGGCACCACCATCTCTGCTGACCTCACATGGTCTAACAACACCATGACTGTCATCAGGAAGGCCCAGCAACGCCTGCACTTCCTGAGAAAACTTAGGAGGAACGACGTCAGCCAGGAGCTGCTGGTAACGTTCTACCGCTCAACCATTGAGAGCATTCTGTCCTATGGCATCAAAGTGTGGTTTTCCCACTGCACTGAAGCAGAACGGCAGAGCCTCCAGAGAGTGGTAAAGACAGCGCAGAGGATCATCGGCTGCCCCCTCCCCTCACTGAAGGACATTTACCAGTCTCGCTGCCTCAGCAGAGTGACTAGCATCACCACTAACTCCACCCATTCTGCTTTCCCTCTGTTTGAACTGCTGCCCTCTGGAAGGAGGTACAGGTCCATCAGAACCAGGACAAACAGACTAAGAAACAGCTTTTTTCCACAGGCAATTATCATACGGAATGCACATACGTCCACCAACCACACCTCACTCTAATTTTACTACAATGCGTGCAATATCCTGACTGTCTAACCGGGTCACTGTGCAATAACTTGATATTTATTAAGCTGTGCTCACAGCAACTCATGTAATTCCATTCTATTTTATTCACAAATATTTAATATTTAACAGTTTCTGTCCATATTGTTCATTTTTTGTTAAGAGTTGTAAATACAGTATTTCTTTTTCTATTCTATTTTTATTTTTATTTTATGTAACTCCTTCACTCCAAGGCTGCTGCAATTTCATTGTATCCCCATGTACAATGACAATAAACGATTCTGATTCTGATTATATCACTTAGACACAGATGGAGAACCATATCAACTGGATTGGTAACAGCAACAACCACCGACCAAGCCGGCAAGCCCTGGCAGAAAAGATCCCCACAAGAAACACTGCAGGCTGTTCCATAAAAAATATAGTTTTACCATTGCCTTGCAGATCACAGTTGAAGTGGTTTAGTTTTCCTAAAAAAATTCAGAATGATTGAAG
This sequence comes from Oryzias latipes, assembly GCF_053564925.1. NCBI lineage: Eukaryota > Metazoa > Chordata > Actinopteri > Beloniformes > Adrianichthyidae > Oryzias > Oryzias latipes. The sequence continues at coordinate 26,959,577 of NC_136258.1, forward strand.
TTACAGGTGAACTTTTAGACAACATTTGATCCAAAAAGGTCCGAAAACGTCTTTTTAGGCAAAACTGCAAACACCTATTTTTTTGCATAACTTATCTTTCAAATATCAGCACAAAAAAATTAAAAACGGTAGGGATCTGTGTTTGCTGCCTTCCATATTTTTTTCAGACTTAAAAGTGTAACAGATGATTTATAAAAAATCCTTTTTCATCCAAAAACCTGTGTTAAATCTGTCTAGACTTAGTATTAAAAACTCTCCAAGATGAATGTGCCTGACTCCACCTGCAGGTGGATCACAGACTTCCTGACGGACAGACAGCAGTATGTGAGGCTGGGGAAGCTCGTCTCAGATACTCGGACCACAAGCACCGGATCCCCCCAGGGCTGTGTCCTTTCACCCCTGTTACTCTCCCTGTACACAAACAGCTGCACAGCTGGTCACCTGTCTGTCAAACTCCTGAAGTTTGCTGACGACACCACACTCATCGGCCTCATCTCTGACGGAGATGAGTCGGCCTACAGGAGTGAAATAGCCAGGCTGGTGTCATAGTGCAGCGCTAACAACCTGGAGCTTAATGCTCTGAAGACAGTGGAGATGACAGTGGACTTCAGGAAGGCCCCAGCCCCCCTCCCCCCTGTCATCCTCTGTGACTCCCCGGTGACCTCTGTGGAGTCCTTCTGCTTCCTGGGAACCATCATCAGCCAGGACCTCAAGTGGGAGCAGAACATCAGCTCCATCACTAAGAAGGTCCAGCAGAGGATGTACTTCCTGAGGCAGCTGAAGAAGTTTCACCTCCCTGAAAAGATGCTGGTAGACTTTTACACCGCCATCATCGAATCCACCCTCACGTCCTCCATCACAGTCTGGTTCGCTGCGGCCACGGCCAGAGACAAGGCCAAGCTGCAACGCGTCATCCACTCAGCAGAGAAGGTGATCGGCTGCCACCTCCCGTCTCTCCAGGAGCTGCACATCTCCAGGACCTGGAGGCGGGCAGCCAGGATTGTAGCCAACCCCTCTCATCCAGGACATAATCTCTTTCGGCCCCTCCCTTCTGGCAAGAGGCTCCGGTCCATCAGGACCAGGACCTCGCGCCACAAGAACAGCTTCTTCCCCACTGCAGCCAGCCTGCTGAATAGAAACCCCAACTCCCCCAGGTGACCACCCTCCCCCCCCCCCCCCGCCCACCAAAGGACTGTCGGTGCCACTTACAGGCCCCACCATCCCAGCCCATCTGTGCTCCCACTTTAATTCACCTTACTCTACTGTATATAGTGTGTTGTTGTTGTTAACTTAATTTTTAACTTATTCTTAATTGCACTATACACCAAGTCAAATTCCTCGTTTTGTAAAGTGCGCTCTACTGAACCTGGCAATAAAACTTTTTCTGATTTCTGATTCTATTAATCATTGTTTTTTATTCATTCAAAATGCAATTAAATCAATATTTTATCTTTTTTCTTTTCCTTTTTCTTTTTTTTATCTCTTATATCCTTTTTTATAATCAATGTTTGAACTTCTTTTCCTTTCTATTGTCATGGTTTCAGTTTGTTGTCTTTTTTTTCGCTTTAGTTCTTGTTCTGTCTTGTTTGGTTCTGTTTCCTGTTTTATTTTGAAAGGTTTCCTGTCTTGTCATGTTTTTGAGTTTCACTTCCTTTGGTCCCCATCTGCCCTAATCGTGTTCACCTGTGTCTTGTCTGCCCTGTCTGTATATAAGTCTTGTCTCTGCCTTCCTCCTGTGCTGGTCCATTAACTTCTGCTCATGTTGATCACGTCTTCTTGTCTGGCGTCCATGTCCCTTGCCATGCCACAGTAAGTTTTTGTTTTTAGTTTTGTCATCCTGCTCTGCAGCGCTTTTTGTTAGTTAAATAAACCCACTTGCCCTGAACCCGTTTGCCTCCCGTCTCTGCGCCTGGGTCCTACCTGCTGTCGAGCCTCCCCCCCACACGACATCTATACATCCAATGAAATTAAACTACAAATCAACAAACACAACTGATAAAAAAATGTCTCTAAAAAATGATGTGTATATTTGCAGAACCTTAAAAACACCAAACAAATAACAAATGCTTCCCAAATAAAGCACAAAAAATGGAACACAAAATGTAAAACCCAAGTTAGAAATTGCAATTTGAAAAGATACTTTTTTCAGCAGCTTTTCAAAATCAATCACCAATTCTACTCTTCTGTGGATGAAACAAAGAACTCCAGAACAATGAAGCCATTTCTCTAAGTCTCTCTCACCTTCAGTTTTAAACAAGGTCTGTGAAAATCCACCATACATTGGTCACATGAACTCAGAGACCTGCTAAAAGTGCACAATTGTAAAAGCTCTTTTATATAGACAACTGTTTGTTTGCTTAGAGCTGTAAATATAAAAAAAAATGCTTTTCTATCACCTAGACACAGATGGAGAACCATATCAACTGGATTAATAACAGGGTGGCATGTTTAGACAACATGAAGCTGTCCATCACATTTTTGACCTAAACATGTAAACACATCCTTGGCTCTGCGGTTAGGAAATGGTATTTGGGAATCTCTTTATACCAGGAGCCAGCCTGGCCATTGGAACATCGCCACAGTGCCCATCCAGACTGGGACAGCAACGGGGTCCACTTCAGAGCCGTAAGCTGCTGTGTTTAACTCCAGCTGTCCCAGCAAGGGAGACAACTGCAGCAACATCCACTGACCAAGCTGACAAGCCCTGGCAGAAAAGATCCCCACAAGAAAAACACTGGCTCAGGCAGGCTGGTCAAAAAAAAATAGTTTTGCCATTGTCTTGAGGCTCGCAGATCAAGTGGTTTAGTTTTCCAGTAATGTCAGTCAAGAATGCAAGTTCAGATTCACAATGTTCATATTCACCATATTCAACAGACATCTCCTCCAATAGCACCTTAAAAATCCTGTGCTGTTTTGCTTTGCAGCTGAGGTTGTTTACGATTTTCAGAATAAGAGTCATTATATGTCCAGAGCCAATCACTTCTGCACATAAGGCCTGCTGGTGAATGACGCAGCAGTAATGCAGACATTTTGGAAAGTCTGGGTCAGCTTTACAGTGAGTGATGAAACCTGTTTGTCTATTGATCATAGCAGGAGTCCCATCTGCAGTCACTGCTACCAGCTTTTCTAATTGTACCTTTTTCTGCACAAAAACTCCTTCACCGTGTTATACATTTCAACTCCTCTTGTAGTTGTCTGTTAGGGCAGATGTGTCAGGAGTTCTTCTCTTGTGGAAACCAAAAGCTATGCTGTACTGTTGCCGTCCACAGACTCATTACACTGGACGTTAACCACCTGCACTTTGCAAGATCCCGGTCCAGCTAATTGGCCAAGTTATCAGACATAGCTGACACTCATCTAGACATTGTAGTGGAAATTGAATGAGTTCTATTGTTCTCATCCTTAGGGACAGTGATAGCAATTATCATCATTGCTTGAATTTTTTTCATGCTATATGCAAAAGTCTTTGTCCCTTAAGGCAACAGATTACAGCCCCCCCCCCCCCCAGGCTGCTGTCGTATTAACAATAGCTTGGAGCTCCAGAATGGACAAGAAAAAACGACGAGAATGGCTCGAGCAGGGCGTTGCTCACGGGGCGGTCGCTCGTGCCATGCGGTCGCACGTGCTCGGGCCCGCTAAATGCTACTTGTAGCTTTAATTATTATTATTATTTTTCTTCTGCCGGAAGAATCGCATTTTTGAGGCCTTTAACATACCCCAAAACTCACCAAATTTGGCACACACATCAGGGGTCGCGAAAAATTTCGTATTTTATGGGAAATTGGCATGGGTGCGCAAAAATGGCTCGACAGCGCCACCTACAGTGACTTTTGTCCCGACGCCCCGCATACGCTTTAACGTACAAGCTTGATTTTTACAGGGCATGTTCTTCAGATGGAGACCTACAAAAAAGTCTGAAAGGACCCACCTGTCACTCGCACAGGAAGTCTGATATATTGAGGTCAATATGTCATTTTTGCTCTATTTTGGACATTTGCAGGCCTCCTTCTAGAACGAACTCCTCCTAGAGATTTGTGAATAATGACTCCAAACTTTGGTTTTGTAAACTATACACATGTCCGATGTTAAATTGCAAAGCTTTTAAGTTTTTACAGAAGTTTGTGGCCGTGGCGGCGCGTAGAAATCTGACGTTGTTTCGAAAACACGCCATGAAAAGAAAAATGGCCATAACTCAGCCATGCATATTCCAATCTGATCCAAAATTGATATGCATGATTGTAGTCTGACTCTGAACACATCTGCAGTGAAAGAATCTGGAAAAAGTGTAGCGCCACCTGCTGGCAAGAGGAAATGACATGTTTTACTTGGAGCATCACTGCTCTAAGTAGGATGAGCCGACACACCTGAAAATGACATCCACCTGTTGAAAAGCCATTGAAGTTTACTCTGACAAAAAACCATAACTTTCAATGCGGGGGTGTGGTCGTGACAGAGCGGCAAAGTTGGGCATCTCGCCATGCACACAAAAGTTGCTCTCACGTGCACATTCCTTGTCCAATCTCACTGAAATTCAATGGATATGATGAAGCTTCTATTCTGAACCCATGGATATGACAATCTTGGACGAGCTCTATAGCGCCACCTAGTTATTGCATTGGGCACATTCTGCCCATTTTTATCTAATTGCTTTGTCCGATGTGCATGAAATTAAAACTGGAGATACTCAGAAGGGTCCTCTCTCATAATCTGAAGTTTCATGGGTGTACACCTGACGGTGCCTGCGTAACAGGAAGTGGTCGATTATGTGCACCCAAATAATAGAAATTTATTATAAATCAGCCGTTTGTCTCAGGAAGCTGAGATTTCAGAATTAGATGCCTTTAATAACCTCCAGCTTTGATATGTAACACAATAGGGTCTATGAGAAACTTCATACCTCTTTTTTTCCTATGCAATTTTGGACTGAACAAAGATTTTTAGCATAAATTCTGTTTAGGTTATCAGCACCAAAGACTAGACTTTAATAGGCATTTATGTGCTACTGCTTCCTAAAAAAATTCAGAATGATTGAAGTTACAGGTGACATCTTAGAGAGCATTACATCCAAAAAGGTCCGAAAACGTCTTTTTAGGCAAAACTACAAACACCTATTTTTTTTCATAACTTAATCATCATATATCAACACCATTTATTTTTTTAAATGTAGGGATCTGTGTTTGCTGCCTTCCATATTTTTTTCAGAAGTCCAGGTGAAACAGATGATTTTAAAAAAATCCTGATTCATCCCAAAACCTGTGCTTTTTCCGTCTGGACTCCAAACAAGTGTGTTTTAAAATTACTTATGCTTCAAATATCCACACCAAGTTTCACACGCATATAGCTGAACTTGTCTAAATGCTTCTTGAATATTCTTTACAGATATAAAATGAACTGGTCAACTGTAGGATGTCATTTCCTCTTACATGCTTAAGTCTTTTCCTCATGCTGCAGCTTGCTCCTCAATCATCCCTGTTGCTGGAGTCAAATTTCACCCCCCCCCCCCACACACACACACACCAGCTGCCAGTTCATATGCTAACTAACCCAGAAGTGAGGTGACAAGAGTTTAGACACAAGAGGGAGGGCAGACTGCTTTTTCATTTGTTTTGTATGTCTTTCATAGATTTTTATGAATAATCATTGCTTTTCTAGTCATGTAAAATGCAATTAACCTAATATTTTATCTTTTTTTTTTACAAACAAAACATATGAATGTGCTCCAAAACAAAACCCAACTCTCAGTACAGTTCTACAGATGTAACATAAGACTTAGACAGTAAATGTCTCTTTTATCCTTTTTTAATCAATGCTGCAACTTCTTTTCCTTAATATAAATCCAATGAAATTAAACTACAAAACCAAAAAACACAACGTATAGCAAATTTCTCTAAATAAATTATGTGTATATACAATATGTAGCACTTTTAAACAAAATAATAACAAATCCTTCCAATACAAGCACAGAAAAATGGAACACAAAATTTAAAACCCAAATTTGAAATGGCAATTTTAAAAAGATAATTTTTTCAGCCTGCTAAAAGTGCACATTTGTAAAAGCTCTTTTATATAGACAACTGTTTGGTTGCTTAGAGCTCTAAATATAAAAACAATGCCTTTATGGACGTGGCACGGATGGCACGGATGTTCAGCAGGGTAAACCCCAGGAAAGCGGCGGGACCTGATGGAGTTCCCGGAAAGGTTCTGCGGGCCTGCGCCGATCAACTCTCCCAGGTCTTCACAAAAATCTTCAACCTGTCGCTAGCTCAGGCTTTCATCCCTGCTTGCCTGAAGTCATCCACTGTCATCCCGATACCCAAAAAGTCCTCATCCACAGCCTTCCTCACGGACTTCCGCCCAGTTGCACTCACTGCTGTCATCACAAAGTGTCTGGAGCGGCTGCTCCTGGGACACATCAAAGACTCCCTCCCTCCAATCTTCGTCCCCCACCAGTTTGCTTACAAAGCAAACAGATCAACGGATGATGCCATTTCCATCACCCTCCACACTGCGCTGAGCCACCTGGAACACAGAGACACCTACGCCAGGATGCTCTTTGTGGACTATAGCTCAGCCTTTAACACAATCATTCCTGACATTCTGGTCAACAAACTGTCTGAACTAGGACTCCACCCACTCACCTGCTCGTGGATCAAGGACTTCCTGACAAACAGACCACAGACAGTCAAACTTGACCCCCACCTCTCCTCCACCCGGACGCTGAGCACAGGCTCCACACAGGGATGTGTGCTGAGTCCTCTGCTGTATACACTGTACACAGCAGACTGCAGACCAGCCCACACCAGCAACACCGTGGTGAAGTTTGCAGACGACACTACTGTGGTGGGGCTGATCTCTGGGGACGACGAGACGGCCTACAGAGACGAAGTCCTGAAACTCTCAAGGTGGTGTCAGGCTAATAACCTCATCCTGAACACCACCAAGACCAAGGAGATCATCCTGGACTTCAGAAAAAACAGAACAGATCCACCCCCACTCTACATCGATGGAAACTGTGTGGAGAGGGTCCACAGCTTCACCCTCCTGGGCACCACCATCTCTGCTGACCTCACATGGTCTAACAACACCATGACTGTCATCAGGAAGGCCCAGCAACGCCTGCACTTCCTGAGAAAACTTAGGAGGAACGACGTCAGCCAGGAGCTGCTGGTAACGTTCTACCGCTCAACCATTGAGAGCATTCTGTCCTATGGCATCACAGTGTGGTTTTCCCACTGCACTGAAGCAGAACGGCAGAGTCTCCAGAGAGTGGTAAAGACAGCGCAGAGGATCATCGGCTGCCCCCTCCCCTCACTGAAGGACATTTACCAGTCTCGCTGCCTCAGCAGAGTGACTAGCATCACCACTAACTCCACCCATTCTGCTTTCCCTCTGTTTGAACTGCTGCCCTCTGGAAGGAGGTACAGGTCCATCAGAACCAGGACAAACAGACTAAGAAACAGCTTTTTTCCACAAGCAATTATCATACGGAATGCACATACGTCCACCAACCACACCTCACTCTAATTTTACTACAATGCGTGCAATATCCTGACTGTCTAACCGGGTCACTGTGCAATAACTTGATATTTATTAAGCTGTGCTCACAGCAACTCATGTAATTCCATTCTATTTTATTCACAAATATTTAATATTTAACAGTTTCTGAGACAAGGCCAAGCTGCAACGCGTCATCCACTCAGCAGAGAAGGTGATCGGCTGCCACCTCCCGTCTCTCCAGGAGCTGCACATCTCCAGGACCTGGAGGCGGGCAGCCAGGATTGTAGCCAACCCCTCTCATCCAGGACATAATCTCTTTCGGCCCCTCCCTTCTGGCAAGAGGCTCCGGTCCATCAGGACCTCGCGCCACAAGAACAGCTTCTTCCCCACTGCAGTCAGCCTGCTGAACAGTACCCCAACTCCCCCAGGTGACCCCCCCCCCCGCCCACCAAAGGACTGTCGGTGCCACTTACAGGCCCCACCATCCCAGCCCATCTGTGCTCCCACTTTAATTCACCTTACTCTACTGTATATAGTGTGTTGTTGTTGTTAACTTAATTTTTAACTTATTCTTAATTGCACTATACACCAAGTCAAATTCCTCGTTTTGTAAAGTGCGCTCTACTGAACCTGGCAATAAAACTTTTTCTGATTTCTGATTCTGATTCTGATTCTATTAATCATTGTTTTTTATTCATTCAAAATGCAATTAAATCAATATTTTATATTTTTTCTTTTCCTTTTTCTTTTTTTTTTATCTCTTATATCCTTTTTTATAATCAATGTTTGAACTTCTTTTCCTTTCTATTGTCATGGTTTCAGTTTGCTGTCTTGTTTTTCGCTTTAGTTCTTGTTCTGTCTTGTTTGGTTCTGTTTCCTGTTTTATTTTGAAAGGTTTCCTGTCTTGTCATGTTTCTTGAGTTTTACTTCCTTTGGTCCCCATCTGCCCTAATCGTGTTCACCTGTGTCTTGTCTGCCCTGTCTGTATATAAGTCTTGTCTCTGCCTTCCTCCTGTGCTGGTCCATTAACTTCTGCTCATGTTGATCACGTCTTCTTGTCTGGCGTCCATGTCCCTTGCCATGCCACAGTAAGTTTTTGTTTTTAGTTTTGTCATCCTGCTCTGCAGCGCTTTTTGTTAGTTAAATAAACCCACTTGCCCTGAACCCGTTTGCCTCCCGTCTCTGCGCCTGGGTCCTACCTGCTCTCGAGCCTCCCCCCCACACGACATCTATACATCCAATGAAATTAAACTACAAATCAACAAACACAACTGATAACAAATGTCTCTAAAAAATGATGTGTATATTTGCAGAACCTTAAAAACACCAAACAAATAACAAATGCTTCCCAAATAAAGCACAAAAAATGGAACACAAAATGTAAAACCCAAGTTAGAAATTGCAATTTGAAAAAGATACTTTTTCAGCAGCTTTTCAAAATCAATCACCAATTCTACTCTTCTGTGGATGAAACAAAGAACTCCAGAACAATGAAGCCATTTCTCTAAGTCTCTCTCACCTTCAGTTTTAAACAAGGTCTGTGAAAATCCACCATACATTGGTCACATGAACTCAGAGACCTGCTAAAAGTGCACAATTGTAAAAGCTCTTTTATATAGACAACTGTTTGTTTGCTTAGAGCTCTAAATATAAAAAAAAATGCTTTTCTATCACCTAGACACAGATGGAGAACCATATCAACTGGATTAATAACAGGGTGGCATGTTTAGGTTTAAACTTACATCAATAGACAACATAAAGATGTCCATCACATTTTTGACCTAAACATGTAAACACATCCTTGGCTCTGCGGTTAGGAAATGGTATTTGGGAATCTCTTTATACCAGGAGCTAGCCTGGCCATTGGAACATCGCCACAGTGCCCATCCAGACTGGGACAGCAACGGGGTCCACTTCAGAGCCGTGAGCTGCTGTGTTTAACTCCAGCTGTCCCAGCAAGGGAGACAACTGCAGCAACATCCACTGACCAAGCTGACAAGCCCTGGCAGAAAAGATCCCCACAAGAAAAACACTGGCTAAGGCAGGCTGGTCAAAAAAAAATAGTTTTGCCATTGTCTTGCAGCTCGCAGATCAAGTGGTTTAGTTTTCCAGTAATGTCAGTCAAGAATGCAAGTTCAGATTCACAATGTTCATATTCACCATATTCAACAGACATCTCCTCCAATAGCACCTTAAAAATCCTGTGCTGTTTTGCTTTGCAGCTGAGGTTGTTTACGATTTTCAGAATAAGAGTCATTATATGTCCAGAGCCAATCACTTCTGCACATAAGGCCTGCTGGTGAATGACGCAGCAGTAATGCAGACATTTTGGAAAGTCTGGGTCAGCTTTACAGTGAGTGATGAAACCTGTTTGTCTATTGATCATAGCAGGAGTCCCATCTGCAGTCACTGCTACCAGCTTTTCTAATTGTACCTTTTTCTGCACAAAAACTCCTTCACCGTGTTATACATTTCAACTCCTCTTGTAGTTGTCTGTTAGGGCAGATGTGTCAGGAGTTCTTCTCTTGTGGAAACCAAAAGCTATGCTGTACTGTTGCCGTCCACAGACTCATCACACTGGACGTTAACCACCTGCACTTTGCAAGATCCCGGTCCAGCTAATTGGCCAAGTTATCAGACATAGCTGACACTCATCTAGACATTGTAGTGGAAATTGAATGAGTTCTATTGTTCTCATCCTTAGGGACAGTGATAGCAATTATCATCATTGCTTGAATTTTTTTCATGCTATATGCAAAAGTCTTTGTCCCTTAAGGCAACAGATTACAGCCCCCCCCCCCCCCCCCCCCCCCCCCAGGCTGCTGTCGTATTAACATTAGCTTGGAGCTCCAGAATGGACAAGAAAAGACGACGAGAATGGCTCGAGCAGGGCGTTGCTCACGGGGGGGGTCGCTCGTGCCATGCGGTCGCACGTGCTCGGGCCCGCTAAATGCTACTTGTAGCTTTAATTATTATTATTATTATTATTATTCTACCGGAAGAGTCGCCTTTTTGAGGCCTTTAACATACCCCAAAACTCACCAAATTTAGCACACACATCAGGAGTCGCGAAAAATTTCGTATTTTATAGGAGATTGGCATGGGCGCAGAAAAACCGCTTGATAGCGCCACCTACAGTGACTTTTGTCCCGACGCCCCGCATACGCTTTAACGTACAAGCTTGATTTTTACAGGGCATGTTCTTCAGATGGAGACCTACAAAAAAGTCTGAAAGGACCCACCTGTCACTCGCACAGGAAGTCTGATATATTGAGGTCAATATGTCATTTTTGCTTCATTTTGGACATTTGCAGGCCTCGCTCTAGAGCGAACTCCTCCTAGAGATTTGTGAATAATGACTCCAAACTTTGGTTTTGTAAACTAAACACATGTCCGATGTTAAATTGCGAAGCTTTTACGTTTTTACGGTTGTTTGTGACCGTGGCGGCGCGTCGAAAATGGAGGTCATTTTGAAAACACGCCATGAAAAGAAAAATGGCCATTACTCAGCCATGCAAAATCCAATATGATCCAAAGTTGATATGCATGATTGTAGTCTGACTTTGAACACATCTGCAGTGGAAGAATCTGGAATAGGTGTAGCGCCACCTGCTGGTAAAAGGAAATGACATGTTTTACTTGGAGCATCACTGCTCCAAGTAGGATGAGCCGACACACCTCAAAATGATGTCCACCTGTTGAAAAGCCATTGATGTTTACTCTGATAAAAAGCCATAACTTTCAATGCGGGGGTGTGGTCGTGACAGAGCGGCGAAGTTGGGCGTCTCGCCATGCACACAAAAGTTGCTCTCACGTGCACATTCCTTGTCCAATCTCACTGAAATTCAATAGAGGTGATGAGGCTTCCATTCTGAACCCATGGATATGACAATCTTGGACGAGCTCCATAGCGCCACCTAGATATTGACAAATACATTTTATGTCACATTCTGACCTATCTTTTCTCTGTGCTTTGTCCGACATTCATAAAATTACAACAGGAGATACTCATAAGGGTCTTCTCTCATCGTCTAAAGTTTCATGGGTGTACACCTGACGGTGCCTGCGCAAGCCACCACCAAACAGGAAGTGGTTGATTGCGTTGCAGTCAGATAATTAAAAATTCATAAAAAATCAGCCGTTTGTATCACGAGGCTGAGATTTCAGAATGAGAGGCCTCTTACATATATCCAACTTAGATACACAGCACTTGCATGGGTGAACAAGAAACGGCTCAATAGCGCCACCTACCATGTTTGTTTTTGAGAGCCCCGCCATGTTCTTTAACATACAAGCTTGATATTTACAGGACATGTTCATCAGATGGAAACCTACAAAAAAGTCTCTTGGGACCAAGCTGTCAGTCGCACAGGAAGTCTGCTATATTGATGTCAATATGTCAGTTTTGCTGTATTTTGGTCATTTGCAGGCCTCGTTCTGGAACGAACTCCTCCTAGAGATTTTTGAACAATGACTCCAAACTTTGGTTTTGTAAACTAAACACATGTCCGATCTTAAATTGCGAAGCTTTTAAGTTTTTACGGTTGTTTGTGACCGTGGCGGCGCGTCAAAATTTGAGGTCGTTTCGAAATCACGCCATGAAAAGAAAAATGGCCATTACTCAGCCATAAATAATCTAATCTGATCCAAATTTGTTGTGCATTATTGTAGTCTGACTTTGAACACATCTGCAGTGGAAAAATCCGAAACAGGTGTAGCGCCACCTGTTGGCAACAGGAAATGACATGTTTTACTTGGAGCATCACTGCTCCAAGTAGGATGAGCAAACACACCTCAAAATGACGTCCACCTGTTGAAAAACCATTGAAGTTTACTCTGATGAAAAACAAATCTTTCAACGCGGGGGTGTGGTCGTGACAGAGCGGCGAAGTTGGGTATCTCGCCATGCACAAATGTTGCTCTCACGTTCACATTCCTTGTCTGATCTCACTGAAATTAAATAGATTTGATGAAACTTCCATTCTGAACCCATGGATATGACAATTTTGGACGAGCTATATATGTTCATAAATGATCATGAAGCATGATCATATAATCAAGCTTCATAGGAAATCAGCCGTTTGTCTCAGGAAGCTGAGATTTCAGAATTAGATGCGTCTTACAAAGCTCCACGTTTGAAAAGCAGCACTATACGTACGAGAAACATTTAACCACCTTAATCACCCTATTGTGCTGAAAGCAAATTTTTGGACATTTTGACTCAAGCAAATATTTTTATCATAACATCTGTTTAGTTTATCAGCACCAAAATAAAAAATATTTACATTTATAAAATGAACTGGTCAACTCTAGGATTTTATTTATTCAATCTTACATCCTCAAGCTTTTCATCAGTCTCCCCTGCTGCAGGAGTGGAGTTAGCCCCCCCCCCCCCCCCCCCCCCCCGGCTGTGTGCTCACATGTAAATTAGCCAGGAGTGGCAGACAGAAAGTAGAACAGTTAGAAAGCCTAGTTCAACACTAAAATACAGCAATTTCCTTTGTTTTGTTTGTCTTTTATACATCCTTAGCACTAATCATTGCTTTTTTATTCATCCAAAATACAATTAACTTTATATTTTATCTTTTTTTTTTTTCACAAACAAAATATATGAATGTGCTCCAAAACAAAACCCAGTCTCAGTACACTCCTACAGATGTAACATCAGACAGTAAATGTCTCTTTTATGCTTTTTTAATCAATGCTGCAACTTCTTTTCATTTCCTTTCAATACATCCAAAGAAATTAAACTACAACGACAACAAACACAACATATAGCAAATGTCTCTAAGAAGATTGTGTATATACATTATGTACCACCTTTAAACACCAAATAAATAACAAATCTTTCTAATACAATCACAAAAAATGGAACAAAAAATGTAAAACCCAAATTAGAAATTGCAATTTTAAAAAGATACATTTTTCAGCAGCTTTTCAAAATCAATCACATATTTTACTCTTCTGTGGATGAAACAAAGAAGTCCAGAGCAATGTAGCCACTTCTCCAAAGTCTCTGTCACCTTCAGTTTTACACAAAGTCTGTGAAAATCCACCATACATTGGTCACATGTATTCAGAGACCTGCTAAAAGTCCACAATTGTAAAAGCTCTTATATAGACAACTGTTTGTTTGCTTGGAGCTCTAAATATAAAAAAATGCTTTTCTATCACCTAGACACAGATGGAGAACCATATCAACTGGATTAGTAACAGGGAAACATGTTTAGGTTTAAACTTACATCAATAGACAACATGAAGCTGTTCATCACATTTTTGACCTAAACATGTAAACACATCCTTGGCTCTGCGGTTAGGAAATGGTACTTGGGAATCTCTTCATACCAGGAGCCAGCCTGAACATTGGAACATCACCACAGTGCCCATCCAGACTGGGACAGCAACGGGGTCCACTTCACAGCCGTGAGGCTGCTGTGTTTAACTCCAGCTGTCCCAGCAAGGGAGACAACTGCAGCAACATCCACTGACCAAGCTGGAAAGCCCTGGCAGAAAAGATCCCCACAAGAAAAACACTGGCTCAGGCAGGCTGGTCAATAAAAAAATATAGTTTTACCAATGTCTTGCAGCTCGCAGATCAAGTGGTTTAGTTTTCCAGTAATGTCAGTCAAGAATACAAGTTCAGATTCACCATATTCAGCAGATATCTCCACCAATAGCTCCTTAAAAATCCTGTTCTGTTTTGCTTTGCAGCTGAGGTTTTTTATGATTTTCACAATAGGAGTCATTATATGTCCAGAGCCAATCACTTCTGCACATAAGGCCTACTGGTGAAAGAAGCAGCAGTAATGCAGACATTTTGGAAAGTCTTGGTCAGCTTTACAGTGAGTGATGAAACCTGTTTGTCGGTCAATCATAGCAGGAGCCCTGTCTGCAGGTATGGCTACCAGCTTTTCTAATGGTACCTTTTTCTGCACAAAAACTCCTTCACCGTGTTATACATTTCAACTCCTCTTGTAGTTGTCTGTTAGGGCAGATGTGTCAGGAATTCTTCTCTTGTGGAAACCAAAAGCTATGCTGAACTGTTGCCGTCCACAGACTCATCACACTGGACGTTAAACCACCTGCACTTTGTAAGATCCCGGTCCAGCTAATTGGCCAAGTTATCAGACATAGCTGACACTCATCTAGACATTGTAGTGAAAATTGAATGAGTTCTATTGTTCTCATCCTTAGGGACAGTGATAGCAATTATCATCATTGCTTGTTTCTTAATCTGATAAAAACCTTCTTCTACTTGATGAGAAAATGAGCAGGTCTAAACGAGGCTTAGATTTAAAAAAATTTTTCATGCTATATGCAAAAGTCTTTGTCCTTTAAGGCAACAGATTATAGTCCCCCCCCCCCCCCCACAGGCTGCTGTCATATTAACATTAGCTTGGAGCTCCAGAATGGACAAGAAAAAACGACGAGAATGGCTCGAGCAGGGCGTTGCTCACGGGGCGGTCGCTCGTGCCAGGCGGTGGCACGTGCTCGGGCCCGCTAAATGCTACTTGTAGCTTTAATTATTATTATTATTATTATTCTACCGGAAGAGTCGCCTTTTTGAGGCCTTTAACATACCCCAAAACTCACCAAATTTGGCACACACATCAGGAGTCGCGAAAAATTTCGTATTTTATAGGAGATTGGCATGGGCGCAGAAAAACGGCTCGATAGCGCCACCTACAGTGACTTTTGTCCCGACGCCCCGCATACGCTTTAACGTACAAGCTTGATTTTTGCAGGGCATGTTCTTCAGATGGAGACCTACAAAAAAGTCTGAAAGGACCCACCTGTCACTCGCACAGGAAGTCTGATATATTGAGGTCAATATGTCATTTTTGCTTCATTTTGGACATTTGCAGGCCTCACTCTAGAGCGAACTCCTCCTAGAGATTTGTGAATAATGACTCCAAACTTTGGTTTTGTAAACTAAACACATGTCCGATGTTAAATTGCGAAGCTTTTAAGTTTTTACGGATGTTTGTGACCGTGGCGGCGCGTCGAAAATGGAGGTCATTTTGAAAACACGCCATGAAAAGAAAAATGGCCATTACTCAGCCATGCAAAATCCAATATGATCCAAAGTTGATATGCATGATTGTAGTCTGACTTTGAACACATCTGCAGTGGAAGAATCTGGAATAGGTGTAGCGCCACCTGCTGGTAAAAGGAAATGACATGTTTTACTTGGAGCATCACTGCTCCAAGTAGGATGAGCCGACACACCTCAAAATGATGTCCACCTGTTGAAAAGCCATTGATGTTTACTCTGATAAAAAGCCATAACTTTCAATGCGGGGGTGTGGTCGTGACAGAGCGGCGAAGTTGGGCGTCTCGCCATGCACACAAAAGTTGCTCTCACGTGCACATTCCTTGTCCAATCTCACTGAAATTCAATAGAGGTGATGAGGCTTCCATTTTGAACCCATGGATATGACAATCTTGGACGAGCTCCATAGCGCCACCTAGATATTGGCAAATACATTTTATGTCACATTCTGACCTATCTTTTCTCTGTGCTTTGTCCGACATTCATAAAATTACAACAGGAGATACTCACAAGGGTCTTCTCTCATCGTCTAAAGTTTCATGGGTGTACACCTGACGGTGCCTGCGCAAGCCACCACCAAACAGGAAGTGGTTGATTGCGTTGCAGTCAGATAATTAAAAATTCATAAAAAATCAGCCGTTTGTATCACGAGGCTGAGATTTCAGAATGAGAGGCCTCTTACATATCTCCAACTTAGATACACAGCACTTGCATGGGTGAACAAAAAACGGCTCAATAGCGCCACCTACAATGTTTGTTTTTGAGAGCCCCGCCATGTTCTTTAACATACAAGCTTGATATTTACAGGACATGTTCATCAGATGGAAACCTACAAAAAAGTCTCTTGGGACCAAGCTGTCAGTCGCACAGGAAGTCTGCTATATTGGTGTCAATATGTCATTTTTGCTCTATTTTGGTCCTTTGCAGGCCTCGTTCTAGAACGAACTCCTCCTAGAGATTTTTGAACAATGACTCCAAACTTTGGTTTTGTAAACTAAACACATGTCCGATCTTAAATTGCGAAGCTTTTAAGTTTTTACGGTTGTTTATGACCGTGACGGCGCGTCAAAATTTGAGGTCGTTTCGAAATCACGCCATGAAAAGAAAAATGGCCATTACTCAGCCATAAATAATCTAATCTGATCCAAATTTGTTGTGCATGATTGTAGTCTGACTTTGAACACATCTGCAGTGGAAAAATCCGAAACAGGTGTAGCGCCACCTGTTGGCAACAGGAAATGACATGTTTTACTTGGAGCATCACTGCTCCAAGTAGGATGAGCAAACACACCTCAAAATGACGTCCACCTGTTGAAAAACCATTGAAGTTTACTCTGATGAAAAACAAATCTTTCAACGCGGGGGTGTGGTCGTGACAGAGCGGCGAAGTTGGGTATCTCGCCATGCACAAATGTTGCTCTCACGTTCACATTCCTTGTCTGATCTCACTGAAATTAAATAGATTTGATGAAACTTCCATTCTGAACCCATGGATATGACAATTTTGGACGAGCTATATATGTTCATAAATGATCATGAAGCATGATCATATAAACAAGCTTCATAGGAAATCAGCCGTTTGTCTCAGGAAGCTGAGATTTCAGAATTAGATGCGTCTTACAAAGCTCCACGTTTGAAAAGCAGCACTATACGTACGAGAAACATTTAACCACCTTAATCACCCTATTGTGCTGAAAGCAAATTTTTGGACATTTTGACTCAAGCAAATATTTTTATCATAACATCTGTTTAGTTTATCAGCACCAAAATAAAAAATATTTACATTTATAAAATGAACTGGTCAACTCTAGGATTTTATTTATTCAATCTTACATCCTCAAGCTTTTCATCAGTCTCCCCTGCTGCAGGAGTGGAGTTAGCCTCCCCCCCCCCCGGCTGTGTGCTCACATGTAAATTAGCCAGGAGTGGCAGACAGAAAGTAGAACAGTTAGAAAGCCTAGTTCAACACTAAAATACAGCAATTTCCTTTGTTTTGTTTGTCTTTTATACATCCTTAGCACTAATCATTGCTTTTTTATTCATCCAAAATACAATTAACTTTATATTTTATCTTTTTTTTTTTTTACAAACAAAATATATGAATGTGCTCCAAAACAAAACCCAGTCTCAGTACACTCCTACAGATGTAACATCAGACAGTAAATGTCTCTTTTATGCTTTTTTAATCAATGCTGCAACTTCTTTTCATTTCCTTTCAATACATCCAAAGAAATTGAACTACAACGACAACAAACACAACATATAGCAAATGTCTCTAAGAAGATTGTGTATATACATTATGTACCACCTTTAAACACCAAATAAATAACAAATCTTTCTAATACAATCACAAAAAATGGAACACAAAATGTAAAACCCAAATTAGAAATTGCAATTTTAAAAAGATACATTTTTCAGCAGCTTTTCAATATCAATCACATATTTTACTCTTCTGTGGATGAAACAAAGAAGTCCAGAGCAATGTAGCCACTTCTCCAAAGTCTCTGTCACCTTCAGTTTTACACAAAGTCTGTGAAAATCCACCATACATTGGTCACATGTATTCAGAGACCTGCTAAAAGTCCACAATTGTAAAAGCTCTTATATAGACAACTGTTTGTTTGCTTGGAGCTCTAAATATAAAAAAATGCTTTTCTATCACCTAGACACAGATGGAGAACCATATCAACTGGATTAGTAACAGGGAAACATGTTTAGGTTTAAACTTACATCAATAGACAACATGAAGCTGTTCATCACATTTTTGACCTAAACATGTAAACACATCCTTGGCTCTGCGGTTAGGAAATGGTACTTGGGAATCTCTTCATACCAGGAGCCAGCCTGAACATTGGAACATCACCACAGTGCCCATCCAGACTGGGACAGCAACGGGGTCAACTTCACAGCCGTGAGGCTGCTGTGTTTAACTCCAGCTGTCCCAGCAAGGGAGACAACTGCAGCAACATCCACTGACCAAGCTGGCAAGCCCTGGCAGAAAAGATCCCCACAAGAAAAACACTGGCTCAGGCAGGCTGGTCAATAAAAAAATATAGTTTTACCAATGTCTTGCAGCTCGCAGATCAAGTGGTTTAGTTTTCCAGTAATGTCAGTCAAGAATACAAGTTCAGATTCACCATATTCATATTAACCATATTCAGCAGATATCTCCACCAATAGCACCTTAAAAATCCTGTTCTGTTTTGCTTTGCAGCTGAGGTTTTTTTTATGATTTTCACAATAGGAGTCATTATGTGTCCAGAGCCAATCACTTCTGCACATAAGGCCTACTGGTGTATGACGCAGCAGTAATGCAGACATTTTGGAAAGTCTGGGTCAGCTTTACAGCTTACAGTGAGTGATGAGACCTGTCTGCAGTCACTGCTACTGGCTTTTCTAATGGTACCTTTTTCTGCACAAAAACTCCTTCACCGTGTTATACATTTCAACTCCTCTTGTAGTTGTCTGTTAGGGCAGATGTGTCAGGAGTTCTTCTCTTGTGGAAACCAAAGGCTATGCTGTACTGTTGCCGTCCACAGACTCATCACACTGGACGTAAACCCTCTGCACTTTGCAAGATCCCGGTCCAGCTAATTGGCCAAGTTATCAGACATAGCTGACACTCATCTAGACATTGTAGTGGAAATTGAATGAGTTCTATTGTTCTCATTCTTAGGAACAGTGATAGCAATTATCATCATTGCTTGTTTCTTAATCTGATAAAAACCTTTTTCTACTTGATGAGAAATTGAGCAGGTCTAAACAAGGCTTAGATTTAAGAATTTTTTTCATGCTATATGCATAAGTCTTTGTCCTTTAAGGAAACAGATTACAGTCCCCCCCCCCCACCCCCCCACAGGCTGCTTTCATATTGACATTAGCATGGAGCTCCAGAATGGACAAGAAAGAACGACGAGAATGGCTCGAGCAGGGCGTTGCTCACGGGGCGGTCGCTCGTGCCAGGCGGTCGCACGTGCTCGGGCCCGCTAAATGCTACTTGTAGCTTTAATTAGGGCCCGAGCACGGAGTGCAAGGACCCTATTGTAATTCGAATGTTTATTATTATTATTATTATTAGGGCCCGAGCACGGAGTGCAAGGACCCTATTGTATCTGTTAGGTTTATTATTATTATTATTATTTTTCTTCTGCCGGAAGAATCGCATTTTTGAGGCCTTTAACATACCCCAAAACTCACCAAATTTGGCACACACATCAGGGGTCGCGAAAAATTTCGTATTTTATGAGAAATTGGCATGGGTGCGCAAAAATGGCTCGACAGCGCCACCTACACTGACTTTTGTCCCGACGCCCCGCATACGCTTTAACGTACAAGCTTGATTTTTTCAGGGCATGTTCATCAGATGGAAACCTACAAAAAAGTCTGTAGGTACCAAGCTGTCAGTCGCACAGGAAGTCTGCTATATTGGTGTCAATATGTCATTTTTGCTCTATTTTGGACATTTGCAGGCCTCCTTCTAGAACGAACTCCTCCTAGAGATTTGTGAGTAATGACTCCAAACTTTGGTTTTGTAAACTAGACACATGTCCGATGTTAAATTGCAAAGCTTTTAAGTTTTTACAGAAGTTTGTGACCGTGGCGGCGCGTAGAAATTCGACGTTGTTTCGAAAACACGCCATGAAAAGAAAAATGGCCATAACTCAGCCATGCATAATCCAATCTGATCAAAAATTGATATGCATGATTGTAGTCTGACTCTGAACACATCTGCAGTGAAAGAATCTGGAAAAAGTGTAGCGCCACCTGCTGGCAAGAGGAAATGACATGTTTGACTTGGAGCATCACTGCTCCGAGTAGGATGAGCCGACACACCTGAAAATGACGTCCACCTGTTGAAAAGCCATTGAAGTTTACTCTGACAAAAAACCATAACTTTCAATGCGGGGGTGTGGTCGTGACAGAGCGGCAAAGTTGGGCATCTCGCTATGCACACAAAAGTTGCTCTCACGTGCACATTCCTTGTCCAATCTCACTGAAATTCAATGGATATGATGAAGCTTCTATTCTGAACCCATGGATATGACAATCTTGGACGAGCTCTATAGCGCCACCTAGTTATTGCATTGGGCACATTCTGCCCTGTATTTTCTCTTTGCTTTGTCCGATGTGCATGAAATTAAAACTGGAGATACTCAGAAGGGTCCTCTCTCATCATGTAAAGTTTCATGGGTGTACACCTGACGGTGCCTGCGTAACAGGAAGTGGTCGATTATGTGCACCCAAATAATAGAAATTTATTATAAATCAGCCGTTTGTCTAAGGAAGCTGAGATTTCAGAATTAGATGCCTTTAATAACCTCCAGCTTTGATATGTAACACTATAGGGTCTACGAGAAACTTCATCACTTGATTTTTTTAATGAAATTTTGGACTGAACAAAGATTTTTAGCATAAATTCTGTTTAGGTTATCAGCACCAAGAATTCAACTTTCATAGGCATTTATGTGCTACTGCTTCCTAAAAAAATTCAGAATGATTGAAGTTACAGGTGACATCTTAGAGAGCATTACATCCAAAAAGGTCCGAAAACGTCTTTTTAGGCAAAACTACAAACACCTATTTTTTTTCATAACTTAATCATCATATATCAACACCATTTATTTTTTCAAATGTAGGGATCTGTGTTTGCTGCCTTCCATATTTTTTTCAGAAGTCCAGGTGAAACAGATGATTTTAAAAAAATCCTGATTCATCCCAAAACCTGTGCTTTTTCCGTCTGGACTCCAAACAAGTGTGTTTTAAAATTACTTATGCTTCAAATATCCACACCAAGTTTCACACGCATATAGCTGAACATGTCTAAATGCTTCTTGAATATTCTTTACAGATATAAAATGAACTGGTCAACTGTAGGATGTCATTTCCTCTTACATGCTTAAGTCTTTTCCTCATGCTGCAGCCTGCTCCTCAATCATCCCTGTTGCTGGAGTCAAATTTCATCCCCCCCCCCCCCCCCCCACACACACACACCAGCTGCCTATTCATATGCTAACTAACCCAGAAGTGAGGTGACAAGAGTTTAGACACAAGAGGGAGGGCAGACTGCTTTTTCATTTGTTTCGTATGTCTTTCATAGATTTTTATGAATAATCATTGCTTTTCTAGTCATGTAAAATGCAATTAACCTAATATTTTATCTTTTTTTTTTACAAACAAAACATATGAATGTGCTCCAAAACAAAACCCAACTCTCAGTACAGTTCTACAGATGTAACATAAGACTTAGACAGTAAATGTCTCTTTTATCCTTTTTTAATCAATGCTGCAACTTCTTTTCCTTAATATAAATCCAATGAAATTAAACTACAAAACCAAAAAACACAACGTATAGCAAATTTCTCTAAATAAATTATGTGTATATACAATATGTAGCACTTTTAAACAAAATAATAACAAATCCTTCCAATACAAGCACAGAAAAATGGAACACAAAATTTAAAACCCAAATTTGAAATGGCAATTTTAAAAAGATAATTTTTTCAGCCTGCTAAAAGTGCACAATTGTAAAAGCTCTTTTATATAGACAACTGTTTGGTTGCTTAGAGCTCTAAATATAAAAACAATGCCTTTATGGACGTGGCACGGATGGCACGGATGTTCAGCAGGGTAAACCCCAGGAAAGCGGCGGGACCTGATGGAGTTCCCGGAAAGGTTCTGCGGGCCTGCGCCGATCAACTCTCCCAGGTCTTCACAAAAATCTTCAACCTGTCGCTAGCTCAGGCTTTCATCCCTGCTTGCCTGAAGTCATCCACTATCATCCCGATACCCAAAAAGTCCTCATCCACAGCCTTCCTCACGGACTTCCGCCCAGTTGCACTCACTGCTGTCATCACAAAGTGTCTGGAGCGGCTGCTCCTGGGACACATCAAAGACTCCCTCCCTCCAATCTTCGTCCCCCACCAGTTTGCTTACAAAGCAAACAGATCAACGGATGATGCCATTTCCATCACCCTCCACACTGCGCTGAGCCACCTGGAACACAGAGACACCTACGCCAGGATGCTCTTTGTGGACTATAGCTCAGCCTTTAACACAATCATTCCTGACATTCTGGTCAACAAACTGTCTGAACTAGGACTCCACCCACTCACCTGCTCGTGGATCAAGGACTTCCTGACAAACAGACCACAGACAGTCAAACTTGACCCCCACCTCTCCTCCACCCGGACGCTGAGCACAGGCTCCACACAGGGATGTGTGCTGAGTCCTCTGCTGTATACACTGTACACAGCAGACTGCAGACCAGCCCACACCAGCAACACCGTGGTGAAGTTTGCAGACGACACTACTGTGGTGGGGCTGATCTCTGGGGACGACGAGACGGCCTACAGAGACGAAGTCCTGAAACTCTCAAGGTGGTGTCAGGCTAATAACCTCATCCTGAACACCACCAAGACCAAGGAGATCATCCTGGACTTCAGAAAAAACAGAACAGATCCACCCCCACTCTACATCGATGGAAACTGTGTGGAGAGGGTCCACAGCTTCACCCTCCTGGGCACCACCATCTCTGCTGACCTCACATGGTCTAACAACACCATGACTGTCATCAGGAAGGCCCAGCAACGCCTGCACTTCCTGAGAAAACTTAGGAGGAACGACGTCAGCCAGGAGCTGCTGGTAACGTTCTACCGCTCAACCATTGAGAGCATTCTGTCCTATGGCATCAAAGTGTGGTTTTCCCACTGCACTGAAGCAGAACGGCAGAGCCTCCAGGGAGTGGTAAAGACAGCGCAGAGGATCATCGGCTGCCCCCTCCCCTCACTGAAGGACATTTACCAGTCTCGCTGCATCAGCAGAGTGACTAGCATCACCACTAACTCCACCCATTCTGCTTTCCCTCTGTTTGAACTGCTGCCCTCTGGAAGGAGGTACAGGTCCATCAGAACCAGGACAAACAGACTAAGAAACAGCTTTTTCCACAGGCAATTATCATACGGAATGCACATACGTCCACCAACCACACCTCACTCTAATTTTACTACAATGCGTGCAATATCCTGACTGTCTAACCGGGTCACTGTGCAATAATTTGATATTTATTAAGCTGTGCTCACAGCAACTCATGTAATTCCATTCTATTTTATTCACAAATATTTAATATTTAACAGTTTCTGTCCATATTGTTCATTTTTTGTTAAGAGTTGTAAATACAGTATTTCTTTTTCTATTCTATTTTTATTTTTATTTTATGTAACTCCTTCACTCCAAGGCTGCTGCAATTTCATTGTATCCCCATGTACAATGACAATAAACGATTCTGATTCTGATTATATCACTTAGACACAGATGGAGAACCATATCAACTGGATTGGTAACAGCAACAACCACCGACCAAGCCGGCAAGCCCTGGCAGAAAAGATCCCCACAAGAAACACTGCAGGCTGTTCCATAAAAAATATAGTTTTACCATTGCCTTGCAGATCACAGTTGAAGTGGTTTAGTTTTCCTAAAAAAATTCAGAATGATTGAAGTTACAGGTGAACTTTTAGACAACATTTCATCCAAAAAGGTCCGAAAACGTCTTTTTAGGCAAAACTGCAAACACCTATTTTTTTGCATAACTTATCTTTCAAATATCAGCACAAAAAAATTAAAAACGGTAGGGATCTGTGTTTGCTGCCTTCCATATTTTTTTCAGACTTAAAAGTGTAACAGATGATTTATAAAAAATCCTTTTTCATCCAAAAACCTGTGTTAAATCTGTCTAGACTTAGTATTAAAAACTCTCCAAGATGAATGTGCCTGACTCCACCTGCAGGTGGATCACAGACTTCCTGACGGACAGACAGCAGTATGTGAGGCTGGGGAAGCTCGTCTCAGATACTCGGACCACAAGCACCGGATCCCCCCAGGGCTGTGTCCTTTCACCCCTGTTACTCTCCCTGTACACAAACAGCTGCACAGCTGGTCACCTGTCTGTCAAACTCCTGAAGTTTGCTGACGACACCACACTCATCGGCCTCATCTCTGACGGAGATGAGTCGGCCTACAGGAGTGAAATAGCCAGGCTGGTGTCATAGTGCAGCGCTAACAACCTGGAGCTTAATGCTCTGAAGACAGTGGAGATGACAGTGGACTTGAGGAAGGCCCCAGCCCCCCTCCCCCCTGTCATCCTCTGTGACTCCCCGGTGACCTCTGTGGAGTCCTTCTGCTTCCTGGGAACCATCATCAGCCAGGACCTCAAGTGGGAGCAGAACATCAGCTCCATCACTAAGAAGGTCCAGCAGAGGATGTACTTCCTGAGGCAGCTGAAGAAGTTTCACCTCCCTGAAAAGATGCTGGTAGACTTTTACACCGCCATCATCGAATCCACCCTCACGTCCTCCATCACAGTCTGGTTCGCTGCGGCCACGGCCAGAGACAAGGCCAAGCTGCAACGCGTCATCCACTCAGCAGAGAAGGTGATCGGCTGCCACCTCCCGTCTCTCCAGGAGCTGCACATCTCCAGGACCTGGAGGCGGGCAGCCAGGATTGTAGCCAACCCCTCTCATCCAGGACATAATCTCTTTCGGCCCCTCCCTTCTGGCAAGAGGCTCCGGTCCATCAGGACCAGGACCTCGCGCCACAAGAACAGCTTCTTCCCCACTGCAGCCAGCCTGCTGAACAGAACCCCAACTCCCCCAGGTGACCCCCCTCCCCCCCCCCCCCGCCCACCAAAGGACTGTCGGTGCCACTTACAGGCCCCACCATCCCAGCCCATCTGTGCTCCCACTTTAATTCACCTTACTCTACTGTATATAGTGTGTTGTTGTTGTTAACTTAATTTTTAACTTATTCTTAATTGCACTATACACCAAGTCAAATTCCTCGTTTTGTAAAGTGCGCTCTACTGAACCTGGCAATAAAACTTTTTCTGATTTCTGATTCTATTAATCATTGTTTTTTATTCATTCAAAATGCAATTAAATCAATATTTTATCTTTTTTCTTTTCCTTTTTCTTTTTTTTATCTCTTATATCCTTTTTTATAATCAATGTTTGAACTTCTTTTCCTTTCTATTGTCATGGTTTCAGTTTGTTGTCTTTTTTTTCGCTTTAGTTCTTGTTCTGTCTTGTTTGGTTCTGTTTCCTGTTTTATTTTGAAAGGTTTCCTGTCTTGTCATGTTTCTTGAGTTTTACTTCCTTTGGTCCCCATCTGCCCTAATCGTGTTCACCTGTGTCTTGTCTGCCCTGTCTGTATATAAGTCTTGTCTCTGCCTTCCTCCTGTGCTGGTCCATTAACTTCTGCTCATGTTGATCACGTCTTCTTGTCTGGCGTCCATGTCCCTTGCCATGCCACAGTAAGTTTTTGTTTTTAGTTTTGTCATCCTGCTCTGCAGCGCTTTTTGTTAGTTAAATAAACCCACTTGCCCTGAACCCGTTTGCCTCCCGTCTCTGCGCCTGGGTCCTACCTGCTCTCGAGCCTCCCCCCCACACGACATCTATACATCCAATGAAATTAAACTACAAATCAACAAACACAACTGATAACAAATGTCTCTAAAAAATGATGTGTATATTTGCAGAACCTTAAAAACACCAAACAAATAACAAATGCTTCCCAAATAAAGCACAAAAAATGGAACACAAAATGTAAAACCCAAGTTAGAAATTGCAATTTGAAAAGATACTTTTTTCAGCAGCTTTTCAAAATCAATCACCAATTCTACTCTTCTGTGGATGAAACAAAGAACTCCAGAACAATGAAGCCATTTCTCTAAGTCTCTCTCACCTTCAGTTTTAAACAAGGTCTGTGAAAATCCACCATACATTGGTCACATGAACTCAGAGACCTGCTAAAGGTGCACAATTGTAAAAGCTCTTTTATATAGACAACTGTTTGTTTGCTTAGAGCTGTAAATATAAAAAAAAATGCTTTTCTATCACCTAGACACAGATGGAGAACCATATCAACTGGATTAATAACAGGGTGGCATGTTTAGACAACATGAAGCTGTCCATCACATTTTTGACCTAAACATGTAAACACATCCTTGGCTCTGTGGTTAGGAAATGGTATTTGGGAATCTCTTTATACCAGGAGCCAGCCTGGCCATTGGAACATCGCCACAGTGCCCATCCAGACTGGGACAGCAACGGGGTCCACTTCAGAGCCGTGAGCTGCTGTGTTTAACTCCAGCTGTCCCAGCAAGGGAGACAACTGCAGCAACATCCACTGACCAAGCTGACAAGCCCTGGCAGAAAAGATCCCCACAAGAAAAACACTGGCTAAGGCAGGCTGGTCAAAAAAAAATAGTTTTGCCATTGTCTTGAGGCTCGCAGATCAAGTGGTTTAGTTTTCCAGTAATGTCAGTCAAGAATGCCAGTTTAGCTCGTGCTGGTTTGCGGCGCCTTCCATCCGTGAAACCTGGGTTCGACTCCGGGCTGCTCCCTGTTCCCTTCTCTACCTCTGCCGGTTCCAAGCCCGGTTTGAGAAGGTTGCGTCAGGAAGGGCATCCGGCGTAAAACATTGCCAAATTTACCATGCGACTTGTTCGCTGTGGCGACCCCTGATGGGAGAAGCCGAAAGTGGAAGAAGTCAGTCAAGAATGCAAGTTCAGATTCACAATGTTCATATTCACCATATTCAACAGACATCTCCTCCAATAGCACCTTAAAAATCCTGTGCTGTTTTGCTTTGCAGCTGAGGTTGTTTACGATTTTCAGAATAAGAGTCATTATATGTCCAGAGCCAATCACTTCTGCACATAAGGCCTGCTGGTGAATGACGCAGCAGTAATGCAGACATTTTGGAAAGTCTGGGTCAGCTTTACAGTGAGTGATGAAACCTGTTTGTCTATTGATCATAGCAGGAGTCCCATCTGCAGTCACTGCTACCAGCTTTTCTAATTGTACCTTTTTCTGCACAAAAAGTCCTTCACCGTGTTATACATTTCAACTCCTCTTGTAGTTGTCTGTTAGGGCAGATGTGTCAGGAGTTCTTCTCTTGTGGAAACCAAAAGCTATGCTGTACTGTTGCCGTCCACAGACTCATTACACTGGACGTTAACCACCTGCACTTTGCAAGATCCCGGTCCAGCTAATTGGCCAAGTTATCAGACATAGCTGACACTCATCTAGACATTGTAGTGGAAATTGAATGAGTTCTATTGTTCTCATCCTTAGGGACAGTGATAGCAATTATCATCATTGCTTGAATTTTTTTCATGCTATATGCAAAAGTCTTTGTCCCTTAAGGCAACAGATTACAGCCCCCCCCCCCCCCCCCCCCCCCCCCCCCCCCAGGCTGCTGTCGTATTAACAATAGCTTGGAGCTCCAGAATGGACAAGAAAAAACGACGAGAATGGCTCGAGCAGGGCGTTGCTCACGGGGCGGTCGCTCGTGCCATGCGGTCGCACGTGCTCGGGCCCGCTAAATGCTACTTGTAGCTTTAATTATTATTATTATTATTATTCTACCGGAAGAGTCGCCTTTTTGAGGCCTTTAACATACCCCAAAACTCACCAAATTTGGCACACACATCAGGAGTCGCGAAAAATTTCATATTTTATAGGAGATTGGCATGGGCGCAGAAAAACGGCTTGATAGCGCCACCTACAGTGACTTTTGTCCCGACGCCCCGCATACGCTTTAACGTACAAGCTTGATTTTTACAGGGCATGTTCTTCAGATGGAGACCTACAAAAAAGTCTGAAAGGACCCACCTGTCACTCGCACAGGAAGTCTGATATATTGAGGTCAATATGTCATTTTTGCTTCATTTTGGACATTTGCAGGCCTCACTCTAGAGCGAACTCCTCCTAGAGATTTGTGAATAATGACTCCAAACTTTGGTTTTGTAAACTAAACACATGTCCGATGTTAAATTGCGAAGCTTTTACGTTTTTACGGTTGTTTGTGACCGTGGCAGCGCGTCGAAAATGGAGGTCATTTTGAAAACACGCCATGAAAAGAAAAATGGCCATTACTCAGCCATGCAAAATCCAATATGATCCAAAGTTGATATGCATGATTGTAGTCTGACTTTGAACACATCTGCAGTGGAAGAATCTGGAATAGGTGTAGCGCCACCTACTGGTAAAAGGAAATGACATGTTTTACTTGGAGCATCACTGCTCCAAGTAGGATGAGCCGACACACCTCAAAATGATGTCCACCTGTTGAAAAGCCATTGATGTTTACTCAGATAAAAAGCCATAACTTTCAATGCGGGGGTGTGGTCGTGACAGAGCGGCGAAGTTGGGCGTCTCGCCATGCACACAAAAGTTGCTCTCACGTGCACATTCCTTGTCCAATCTCACTGAAATTCAATAGAGGTGATGAGGCTTCCATTCTGAACCAATGGATATGACAATCTTGGACGAGCTCCATAGCGCCACCTAGATATTGACAAATACATTTTATGTCACATTCTGACCTATCTTTTCTCTGTGCTTTGTCCGACATTCATAAAATTACAACAGGAGATACTCATAAGGGTCTTCTCTCATCGTCTAAAGTTTCATGGGTGTACACCTGACGGTGCCTGCGCAACCCACCACCAAACAGGAAGTGGTTGATTGCGTTGCAGTCAGATAATTAAAAATTCATAAAAAATCAGCCGTTTGTATCACGAGGCTGAGATTTCAGAATGAGAGGCCTCTTACATATCTCCAACTTAGATACACAGCACTTGCATGGGTGAACAAAAAACGGCTCAATAGCGCCACCTACCATGTTTGTTTTTGAGAGCCCCGCCATGTTCTTTAACATACAAGCTTGATATTTACAGGACATGTTCATCAGATGGAAACCTACAAAAAAGTCTCTTGGGACCAAGCTGTCAGTCGCACAGGAAGTCTGCTATATTGATGTCAATATGTCAGTTTTGCTCTATTTTGGTCCTTTGCAGGCCTCGTTCTAGAACGAACTCCTCCTAGAGATTTTTGAACAATGACTCCAAACTTTGGTTTTGTAAACTAAACACATGTCCGATCTTAAATTGCGAAGCTTTTAAGTTTTTACGGTTGTTTGTGACCGTGGCGGCGCGTCAAAATTTGAGGTCGTTTCGAAATCACGCCATGAAAAGAAAAATGGCCATTACTCAGCCATAAATAATCTAATCTGATCCAAATTTGTTGTGCATGATTGTAGTCTGACTTTGAACACATCTGCAGTGGAAAAATCCGAAACAGGTGTAGCGCCACCTGTTGGCAACAGGAAATGACATGTTTTACTTGGAGCATCACTGCTCCAAGTAGGATGAGCAAACACACCTCAAAATGACGTCCACCTGTTGAAAAACCATTGAAGTTTACTCTGATGAAAAACAAATCTTTCAACGCGGGGGTGTGGTCGTGACAGAGCGGCGAAGTTGGGTATCTCGCCATGCACAAATGTTGCTCTCACGTTCACATTCCTTGTCTGATCTCACTGAAATTAAATAGATTTGATGAAACTTCCATTCTGAACCCATGGATATGACAATTTTGGACGAGCTATATATGTTCATAAATGATCATGAAGCATGATCATATAATCAAGCTTCATAGGAAATCAGCCGTTTGTCTCAGGAAGCTGAGATTTCAGAATTAGATGCGTCTTACAAAGCTCCACGTTTGAAAAGCAGCACTATACGTACGAGAAACATTTAACCACCTTAATCACCCTATTGTGCTGAAAGCAAATTTTTGGACATTTTGACTCAAGCAAATATTTTTATCATAACATCTGTTTAGTTTATCAGCACCAAAATAAAAAATATTTACATTTATAAAATGAACTGGTCAACTCTAGGATTTTATTTATTCAATCTTACATCCTCAAGCTTTTCATCAGTCTCCCCTGCTGCAGGAGTGGAGTTAGCCCCCCCCCCCCCCCCCCCGGCTGTGTGCTCACATGTAAATTAGCCAGGAGTGGCAGACAGAAAGTAGAACAGTTAGAAAGCCTAGTTCAACACTAAAATACAGCAATTTCCTTTGTTTTGTTTGTCTTTTATACATCCTTAGCACTAATCATTGCTTTTTTATTCATCCAAAATACAATTAACTTTATATTTTATCTTTTTTTTTTTTTACAAACAAAATATATGAATGTGCTCCAAAACAAAACCCAGTCTCAGTACACTCCTACAGATGTAACATCAGACAGTAAATGTCTCTTTTATGCTTTTTTAATCAATGCTGCAACTTCTTTTCATTTCCTTTCAATACATCCAAAGAAATTAAACTACAACGACAACAAACACAACATATAGCAAATGTCTCTAAGAAGATTGTGTATGTACATTATGTACCACCTTTAAACACCAAATAAATAACAAATCTTTCTAATACAATCACAAAAAATGGAACACAAAATGTAAAACCCAAATTAGAAATTGCAATTTTAAAAAGATACATTTTTCAGCAGCTTTTCAAAATCAATCACATATTTTACTCTTCTGTGGATGAAACAAAGAAGTCCAGAGCAATGTAGCCCCTTCTCCAAAGTCTCTGTCACCTTCAGTTTTACACAAAGTCTGTGAAAATCCACCATACATTGATCACATGTATTCAGAGACCTGCTAAAAGTCCACAATTGTAAAAGCTCTTATATAGACAACTGTTTGTTTGCTTGGAGCTCTAAATATAAAAAAATGCTTTTCTATCACCTAGACACAGATGGAGAACCATATCAACTGGATTAGTAACAGGGAAACATGTTTAGGTTTAAACTTACATCAATAGACAACATGAAGCTGTTCATCACATTTTTGACCTAAACATGAAAACACATCCTTGGCTCTGCGGTTAGGAAATGGTACTTGGGAATCTCTTCATACCAGGAGCCAGCCTGAACATTGGAACATCACCACAGTGCCCATCCAGACTGGGACAGCAACGGGGTCCACTTCACAGCCGTGAGGCTGCTGTGTTTAACTCCAGCTGTCCCAGCAAGGGAGACAACTGCAGCAACATCCACTGACCAAGCTGGCAAGCCCTGGCAGAAAAGATCCCCACAAGAAAAACACTGGCTCAGGCAGGCTGGTCAATAAAAAAATATAGTTTTACCAATGTCTTGCAGCTCGCAGATCAAGTGGTTTAGTTTTCCAGTAATGTCAGTCAAGAATACAAGTTCAGATTCACAATGTTCATATTCACCATATTCAGCAGATATCTCCACCAATAGCACCTTAAAAATCCTGTTCTGTTTTGCTTTGCAGCTGAGGTTTTTTATGATTTTCACAATAGGAGTCATTATATGTCCAGAGCCAATCACTTCTGCACATAAGGCCTACTGGTGAAAGAAGCAGCAGTAATGCAGACATTTTGGAAAGTCTTGGTCAGCTTTACAGTGAGTGATGAAACCTGTTTGTCGGTCAATCATAGCAGGAGCCCCGTCTGCAGGTATGGCTACCAGCTTTTCTAATGGTACCTTTTTCTGCACAAAAACTCCTTCACCGTGTTATACATTTCAACTCCTCTTGTAGTTG
Organism: Oryzias latipes; assembly: GCF_053564925.1. Classification (NCBI taxonomy): domain Eukaryota; kingdom Metazoa; phylum Chordata; class Actinopteri; order Beloniformes; family Adrianichthyidae; genus Oryzias; species Oryzias latipes. Next base: position 26,991,544 of record NC_136258.1, read on the forward strand.
TCTGTTAGGGCAAATGTGTCAGGAATTCTTCTCTTGTGGAAACCAAAAGCTATGCTGAACTGTTGCCGTCCACAGACTCATCACACTGGACGTTAACCACCTGCACTTTGTAAGATCCCGGTCCAGCTAATTGGCCAAGTTATCAGACATAGCTGACACTCATCTAGACATTGTAGTGAAAATTGAATGAGTTCTATTGTTCTCATCCTTAGGGACAGTGATAGCAATTATCATCATTGCTTGTTTCTTAATCTGATAAAAACCTTCTTCTACTTGATGAGAAAATGAGCAGGTCTAAACGAGGCTTAGATTTAAGAATTTTTTTCATGCTATATGCAAAAGTCTTTGTCCCTTAAGGCAACAGATTACAGTACCCCCCCCCCCCACACCCCCCACAGGCTGCTTTCCTATTGACATTAGCTTGAAGCTCCAGAATGGACAAGAAAGAACGACGAGAATGGCTCGAGCAGGGCGTTGCTCACGGGGCGGTCGCTCGTGCCAGGCGGTCGCACGTGCTCGGGCCCGCTAAATGCTACTTGTAGCTTTAATTATTATTATTTTTCTTCTGCCGGAAGAATCGCATTTTTGAGGCCTTTAACATACCCCAAAACTCACCAAATTTGGCACACACATCAGGAGTCGTGAAAAATTTCGTATTTTATGGGAAATTGGCATGGGTGCGCAAAAATGGCTCGACAGCGCCACCTACAGTGACTTTTGTCCCGACGCCCCGCATACGCTTTAACGTACAAGCTTGATTTTTACAGGGCATGTTCTTCAGATGGAGACCTACAAAAAAGTCTGAAAGGACCCACCTGTCACTCGCACAGGAAGTCTGATATATTGAGGTCAATATGTCATTTTTGCTCTATTTTGGACATTTGCAGGCCTCCTTCTAGAACGAACTCCTCCTAGAGATTTGTGAATAATGACTCCAAACTTTGGTTTTGTAAACTATACACATGTCCGATGTTAAATTGCAAAGCTTTTAAGTTTTTACAGAAGTTTGTGGCCGTGGCGGCGCGTAGAAATTTGACGTTGTTTCGAAAACACGCCATGAAAAGAAAAATGGCCATAACTCAGCCATGCATATTCCAATCTGATCCAAAATTGATATGCATGATTGTAGTCTGACTCTGAACACATCTGCAGTGAAAGAATCTGGAAAAAGTGTAGCGCCACCTGCTGGCAAGAGGAAATGACATGTTTTACTTGGAGCATCACTGCTCTAAGTAGGATGAGCCGACACACCTGAAAATGACATCCACCTGTTGAAAAGCCATTGAAGTTTACTCTGACAAAAAACCATAACTTTCAATGCGGGGGTGTGGTCGTGACAGAGCGGCAAAGTTGGGCATCTCGCCATGCACACAAAAGTTGCTCTCACGTGCACATTCCTTGTCCAATCTCACTGAAATTCAATGGATATGATGAAGCTTCTATTCTGAACCCATGGATATGACAATCTTGGACGAGCTCTATAGCGCCACCTAGTTATTGCATTGGGCACATTCTGCCCATTTTTATCTAATTGCTTTGTCCGATGTGCATGAAATTAAAACTGGAGATACTCAGAAGGGTCCTCTCTCATAATCTGAAGTTTCATGGGTGTACACCTGACGGTGCCTGCGTAACAGGAAGTGGTCGATTATGTGCACCCAAATAATAGAAATTTATTATAAATCAGCCGTTTGTCTCAGGAAGCTGAGATTTCAGAATTAGATGCCTTTAATAACCTCCAGCTTTGATATGTAACACAATAGGGTCTATGAGAAACTTCATACCTCTTTTTTTCCTATGCAATTTTGGACTGAACAAAGATTTTTAGCATAAATTCTGTTTAGGTTATCAGCACCAAAGACTAGACTTTAATAGGCATTTATGTGCTACTGCTTCCTAAAAAAATTCAGAATGATTGAAGTTACAGGTGACATCTTAGAGAGCATTACATCCAAAAAGGTCCGAAAACGTCTTTTTAGGCAAAACTACAAACACCTATTTTTTTTCATAACTTAATCATCATATATCAACACCATTTATTTTTTTAAATGTAGGGATCTGTGTTTGCTGCCTTCCATATTTTTTTCAGAAGTCCAGGTGAAACAGATGATTTAAAAAAAATCCTGATTCATCCCAAAACCTGTGCTTTTTCCGTCTGGACTCCAAACAAGTGTGTTTTAAAATTACTTATGCTTCAAATATCCACACCAAGTTTCACACGCATATAGCTGAACTTGTCTAAATGCTTCTTGAATATTCTTTACAGATATAAAATGAACTGGTCAACTGTAGGATGTCATTTCCTCTTACATGCTTAAGTCTTTTCCTCATGCTGCAGCCTGCTCCTCAATCATCCCTGTTGCTGGAGTCAAATTTCACCCCCCCCCCCCCCACACACACACACACACCAGCTGCCAGTTCATATGCTAACTAACCCAGAAGTGAGGTGACAAGAGTTTAGACACAAGAGGGAGGGCAGACTGCTTTTTCATTTGTTTTGTATGTCTTTCATAGATTTTTATGAATAATCATTGCTTTTCTAGTCATGTAAAATGCAATTAACCTAATATTTTATCTTTTTTTTTTACAAACAAAACATATGAATGTGCTCCAAAACAAAACCCAACTCTCAGTACAGTTCTACAGATGTAACATAAGACTTAGACAGTAAATGTCTCTTTTATCCTTTTTTAATCAATGCTGCAACTTCTTTTCCTTAATATAAATCCAATGAAATTAAACTACAAAACCAAAAAACACAACGTATAGCAAATTTCTCTAAATAAATTATGTGTATATACAATATGTAGCACTTTTAAACAAAATAATAACAAATCCTTCCAATACAAGCACAGAAAAATGGAACACAAAATTTAAAACCCAAATTTGAAATGGCAATTTTAAAAAGATAATTTTTTCAGCCTGCTAAAAGTGCACATTTGTAAAAGCTCTTTTATATAGACAACTGTTTGGTTGCTTAGAGCTCTAAATATAAAAACAATGCCTTTATGGACGTGGCACGGATGGCACGGATGTTCAGCAGGGTAAACCCCAGGAAAGCGGCGGGACCTGATGGAGTTCCCGGAAAGGTTCTGCGGGCCTGCGCCGATCAACTCTCCCAGGTCTTCACAAAAATCTTCAACCTGTCGCTAGCTCAGGCTTTCATCCCTGCTTGCCTGAAGTCATCCACTGTCATCCCGATACCCAAAAAGTCCTCATCCACAGCCTTCCTCACGGACTTCCGCCCAGTTGCACTCACTGCTGTCATCACAAAGTGTCTGGAGCGGCTGCTCCTGGGACACATCAAAGACTCCCTCCCTCCAATCTTCGTCCCCCACCAGTTTGCTTACAAAGCAAACAGATCAACGGATGATGCCATTTCCATCACCCTCCACACTGCGCTGAGCCACCTGGAACACAGAGACACCTACGCCAGGATGCTCTTTGTGGACTATAGCTCAGCCTTTAACACAATCATTCCTGACATTCTGGTCAACAAACTGTCTGAACTAGGACTCCACCCACTCACCTGCTCGTGGATCAAGGACTTCCTGACAAACAGACCACAGACAGTCAAACTTGACCCCCACCTCTCCTCCACCCGGACGCTGAGCACAGGCTCCACACAGGGATGTGTGCTGAGTCCTCTGCTGTATACACTGTACACAGCAGACTGCAGACCAGCCCACACCAGCAACACCGTGGTGAAGTTTGCAGACGACACTACTGTGGTGGGGCTGATCTCTGGGGACGACGAGACGGCCTACAGAGACGAAGTCCTGAAACTCTCAAGGTGGTGTCAGGCTAATAACCTCATCCTGAACACCACCAAGACCAAGGAGATCATCCTGGACTTCAGAAAAAACAGAACAGATCCACCCCCACTCTACATCGATGGAAACTGTGTGGAGAGGGTCCACAGCTTCACCCTCCTGGGCACCACCATCTCTGCTGACCTCACATGGTCTAACAACACCATGACTGTCATCAGGAAGGCCCAGCAACGCCTGCACTTCCTGAGAAAACTTAGGAGGAACGACGTCAGCCAGGAGCTGCTGGTAACGTTCTACCGCTCAACCATTGAGAGCATTCTGTCCTATGGCATCACAGTGTGGTTTTCCCACTGCACTGAAGCAGAACGGCAGAGTCTCCAGAGAGTGGTAAAGACAGCGCAGAGGATCATCGGCTGCCCCCTCCCCTCACTGAAGGACATTTACCAGTCTCGCTGCCTCAGCAGAGTGACTAGCATCACCACTAACTCCACCCATTCTGCTTTCCCTCTGTTTGAACTGCTGCCCTCTGGAAGGAGGTACAGGTCCATCAGAACCAGGACAAACAGACTAAGAAACAGCTTTTTTCCACAGGCAATTATCATACGGAATGCACATACGTCCACCAACCACACCTCACTCTAATTTTACTACAATGCGTGCAATATCCTGACTGTCTAACCGGGTCACTGTGCAATAACTTGATATTTATTAAGCTGTGCTCACAGCAACTCATGTAATTCCATTCTATTTTATTCACAAATATTTAATATTTAACAGTTTCTGAGACAAGGCCAAGCTGCAACGCGTCATCCACTCAGCAGAGAAGGTGATCGGCTGCCACCTCCCGTCTCTCCAGGAGCTGCACATCTCCAGGACCTGGAGGCGGGCAGCCAGGATTGTAGCCAACCCCTCTCATCCAGGACATAATCTCTTTCGGCCCCTCCCTTCTGGCAAGAGGCTCCGGTCCATCAGGACCTCGCGCCACAAGAACAGCTTCTTCCCCACTGCAGTCAGCCTGCTGAACAGTACCCCAACTCCCCCAGGTGACCCCCCCCCCCGCCCACCAAAGGACTGTCGGTGCCACTTACAGGCCCCACCATCCCAGCCCATCTGTGCTCCCACTTTAATTCACCTTACTCTACTGTATATAGTGTGTTGTTGTTGTTAACTTAATTTTTAACTTATTCTTAATTGCACTATACACCAAGTCAAATTCCTCGTTTTGTAAAGTGCGCTCTACTGAACCTGGCAATAAAACTTTTTCTGATTTCTGATTCTGATTCTGATTCTATTAATCATTGTTTTTTATTCATTCAAAATGCAATTAAATCAATATTTTATATTTTTTCTTTTCCTTTTTCTTTTTTTTTTATCTCTTATATCCTTTTTTATAATCAATGTTTGAACTTCTTTTCCTTTCTATTGTCATGGTTTCAGTTTGCTGTCTTGTTTTTCGCTTTAGTTCTTGTTCTGTCTTGTTTGGTTCTGTTTCCTGTTTTATTTTGAAAGGTTTCCTGTCTTGTCATGTTTCTTGAGTTTTACTTCCTTTGGTCCCCATCTGCCCTAATCGTGTTCACCTGTGTCTTGTCTGCCCTGTCTGTATATAAGTCTTGTCTCTGCCTTCCTCCTGTGCTGGTCCATTAACTTCTGCTCATGTTGATCACGTCTTCTTGTCTGGCGTCCATGTCCCTTGCCATGCCACAGTAAGTTTTTGTTTTTAGTTTTGTCATCCTGCTCTGCAGCGCTTTTTGTTAGTTAAATAAACCCACTTGCCCTGAACCCGTTTGCCTCCCGTCTCTGCGCCTGGGTCCTACCTGCTCTCGAGCCTCCCCCCCACACGACATCTATACATCCAATGAAATTAAACTACAAATCAACAAACACAACTGATAACAAATGTCTCTAAAAAATGATGTGTATATTTGCAGAACCTTAAAAACACCAAACAAATAACAAATGCTTCCCAAATAAAGCACAAAAAATGGAACACAAAATGTAAAACCCAAGTTAGAAATTGCAATTTGAAAAAGATACTTTTTCAGCAGCTTTTCAAAATCAATCACCAATTCTACTCTTCTGTGGATGAAACAAAGAACTCCAGAACAATGAAGCCATTTCTCTAAGTCTCTCTCACCTTCAGTTTTAAACAAGGTCTGTGAAAATCCACCATACATTGGTCACATGAACTCAGAGACCTGCTAAAAGTGCACAATTGTAAAAGCTCTTTTATATAGACAACTGTTTGTTTGCTTAGAGCTCTAAATATAAAAAAAATGCTTTTCTATCACCTAGACACAGATGGAGAACCATATCAACTGGATTAATAACAGGGTGGCATGTTTAGGTTTAAACTTACATCAATAGACAACATAAAGATGTCCATCACATTTTTGACCTAAACATGTAAACACATCCTTGGCTCTGCGGTTAGGAAATGGTATTTGGGAATCTCTTTATACCAGGAGCTAGCCTGGCCATTGGAACATCGCCACAGTGCCCATCCAGACTGGGACAGCAACGGGGTCCACTTCAGAGCCGTGAGCTGCTGTGTTTAACTCCAGCTGTCCCAGCAAGGGAGACAACTGCAGCAACATCCACTGACCAAGCTGACAAGCCCTGGCAGAAAAGATCCCCACAAGAAAAACACTGGCTAAGGCAGGCTGGTCAAAAAAAAATAGTTTTGCCATTGTCTTGCAGCTCGCAGATCAAGTGGTTTAGTTTTCCAGTAATGTCAGTCAAGAATGCAAGTTCAGATTCACAATGTTCATATTCACCATATTCAACAGACATCTCCTCCAATAGCACCTTAAAAATCCTGTGCTGTTTTGCTTTGCAGCTGAGGTTGTTTACGATTTTCAGAATAAGAGTCATTATATGTCCAGAGCCAATCACTTCTGCACATAAGGCCTGCTGGTGAATGACGCAGCAGTAATGCAGACATTTTGGAAAGTCTGGGTCAGCTTTACAGTGAGTGATGAAACCTGTTTGTCTATTGATCATAGCAGGAGTCCCATCTGCAGTCACTGCTACCAGCTTTTCTAATTGTACCTTTTTCTGCACAAAAACTCCTTCACCGTGTTATACATTTCAACTCCTCTTGTAGTTGTCTGTTAGGGCAGATGTGTCAGGAGTTCTTCTCTTGTGGAAACCAAAAGCTATGCTGTACTGTTGCCGTCCACAGACTCATCACACTGGACGTTAACCACCTGCACTTTGCAAGATCCCGGTCCAGCTAATTGGCCAAGTTATCAGACATAGCTGACACTCATCTAGACATTGTAGTGGAAATTGAATGAGTTCTATTGTTCTCATCCTTAGGGACAGTGATTTATCATCATTGCTTGAATTTTTTTCATGCTATATGCAAAAGTCTTTGTCCCTTAAGGCAACAGATTACAGCCCCCCCCCCCCCCCCAGGCTGCTGTCGTATTAACATTAGCTTGGAGCTCCAGAATGGACAAGAAAAGACGACGAGAATGGCTCGAGCAGGGCGTTGCTCACGGGGGGGGTCGCTCGTGCCATGCGGTCGCACGTGCTCGGGCCCGCTAAATGCTACTTGTAGCTTTAATTATTATTATTATTATTATTCTTCCGACTTTTCCGTCGCCTTTTTGAGGCCTTTAACATACCCCAAAACTCACCAAATTTTGTATACACATCAGGAGTCGCGAAAAATTTCATATTTTATAGGAGAACGGCATAGGTAAACAAAAATGGCTCGATAGCGCCACCTGCAAAATTTGTTTTCGCGAGCACCTCCATATGCTTTATAGTACAAACCTGATTTTAACAGGGCATGTTCATCGGATAGAAACCTACAAAAAAGTCTCTTGGGACCAAGCTGTCAGTCGCACAGGAAGTCTGATATTTTGATGACAATATGTCATTTTTGCTGTATTTTGGTCATTCGCAGGCCTCGCTCTAGAACGAACTCCTCCTAGAGATTTGAGAGTAATGACTCCAAACTTTGGTTTTGTAAACTATACACATGTCCGATGTTAAATTGCAAAGCTTTTAAGTTTTTATGGATGTTTGTGACCATGGCGGCGCGTCAAAATTGGAGGTCGTTTCGAAAACACGCCATGAAAAGAAAAATGGCCATTACTCAGCCATGCATAATCCAATCTGATCCAAAATTGATGTGCATGATTGTAGTCTGACTCTGAACACATCTGCAGTGAAAAAACCTGGAAAAAGTGTAGCGCCACCTGCTGGCAAGAGGAAATGACATGTTTTACTTGGAGCATCACTACTCCGAGTAGGATGAGCCGACACACCTGAAAATGACGTCCACCTGTTGAAAAGCCATTGAAGTTTACTCTGACAAAAAACCATAACTTTCAATGCGGGGGTGTGGTCGTGACAGAGCGGCAAAGTTGGGCATCTCGCTATGCACACAAAAGTTGCTCTCACGTGCACATTCCTTGTCCAATCTCACTGAAATTCAATGGATATGATGAAGCTTCTATTCTGAACCCATGGATATGACAATCTTGGACGAGCTCTATAGCGCCACCTAGTTATTGCATTGGGCACATTCTGCCCTGTATTTTCTCTTTGCTTTGTCCGATGTGCATGAAATTAAAACTGGAGATACTCAGAAGGGTCCTCTCTCATCATGTAAAGTTTCATGGGTGTACACCTGACGGTGCCTGCGTAACAGGAAGTGGTCGATTATGTGCACCCAAATAATAGAAATTTATTATAAATCAGCCGTTTGTCTCAGGAAGCTGAGATTTCAGAATTAGATGCCTTTAATAACCTCCAGCTTTGATATGTAACACTATAGGGTCTACGAGAAACTTCATCACTTGATTTTTTTAATGAAATTTTGGACTGAACAAAGATTTTTAGCATAAATTCTGTTTAGGTTATCAGCACCAAGAATTCAACTTTCATAGGCATTTATGTGCTACTGCTTCCTAAAAAAATTCAGAATGATTGAAGTTACAGGTGAACTTTTAGAGAACATTTCATCCAAAAAGGTCCGAAAACGTCTTTTTAGGCAAAACTACAAACACCTATTTTTTTTCATAACTTAATCATCATATATCAACACCATTTATTTTTTTAAATGTAGGGATCTGTGTTTGCTGCCTTCCATATTTTTTTCAGAAGTCCAGGTGAAACAGATGATTTTAAAAAAATCCTGATTCATCCCAAAACCTGTGCTTTTTCCGTCTGGACTCCAAACAAGTGTGTTTTAAAATTACTTATGCTTCAAATATCCACACCAAGTTTAACACGCATATAGTTGAACATGTCTAAATGCTTCTTGAATATTCTTTACAGATATAAAATGAACTGGTCAACTGTAGGATGTCATTTCCTCTTACATGGTTCAGTCTTTTTCTCATGCTGCAGCCTGCTCCTCAATCTTTCCTGTTGCTGGAGTCAAATTTCACCCCCCCCCCCCCCCCCACACACACACACACACACCAGCTGCCTGTTTATATGCTAACTAACCCAGAAGTGAGGTGACAATAGTTTAGACACAAGAGGGAGGGCAGACTGCTTTTTCATTTGTTTTGTATGTCTTTCATAGATTTTTATGAATAATCATTGCTTTTCTAGTCATGTAAAATGCAATTAACTTAATATTTTATCTTTTTTTTTTTACAAACAAAACATATGAATGTGCTCCAAAACAAAACCCAACTCTCAGTACAGTTCTACAGATGTAACATAAGACTTAGACAGTAAATGTCTCTTTTATCCTTTTTTAATCAATGCTGCAACTTCTTTTCCTTAATATAAATCCAATGAAATTAAACTACAAAACCAAAAAACACAACCTATAGCAAATTTCTCTAAATAAATTATGTGTATATACAATATGTAGCACTTTTAAACAAAATAATAACAAATCCTTCCAATACAAGCACAGAAAAATGGAACACAAAATTTAAAACCCAAATTTGAAATGGCAATTTTAAAAAGATAATTTTTTCAGCCTGCTAAAAGTGCACAATTGTAAAAGCTCTTTTATATAGACAACTGTTTGGTTGCTTAGAGCTCTAAATATAAAAACAATGCCTTTATGGACGTGGCACGGATGGCACGGATGTTCAGCAGGGTAAACCCCAGGAAAGCGGCGGGACCTGATGGAGTTCCCGGAAAGGTTCTGCGGGCCTGCGCCGATCAACTCTCCCAGGTCTTCACAAAAATCTTCAACCTGTCGCTAGCTCAGGCTTTCATCCCTGCTTGCCTGAAGTCATCCACTATCATCCCGATACCCAAAAAGTCCTCATCCACAGCCTTCCTCACGGACTTCCGCCCAGTTGCACTCACTGCTGTAATCACAAAGTGTCTGGAGCGGCTGCTCCTGGGACACATCAAAGACTCCCTCCCTCCAATCTTCGTCCCCCACCAGTTTGCAGAACAGAACAGATCCACCCCCACTCTACATCGATGGAAACTGTGTGGAGAGGGTCCACAGCTTCACCCTCCTGGGCACCACCATCTCTGCTGACCTCACATGGTCTAACAACACCATGACTGTCATCAGGAAGGCCCAGCAACGCCTGCACTTCCTGAGAAAACTTAGGAGGAACGACGTCAGCCAGGAGCTGCTGGTAACGTTCTACCGCTCAACCATTGAGAGCATTCTGTCCTATGGCATCACAGTGTGGTTTTCCCACTGCACTGAAGCAGAACGGCAGAGTCTCCAGAGAGTGGTAAAGACAGCGCAGAGGATCATCGGCTGCCCCCTCCCCTCACTGAAGGACATTTACCAGTCTCGCTGCATCAGCAGAGTGACTAGCATCACCACTAACTCCACCCATTCTGCTTTCCCTCTGTTTGAACTGCTGCCCTCTGGAAGGAGGTACAGGTCCATCAGAACCAGGACAAACAGACTAAGAAACAGCTTTTTTCCATAGGCAATTATCATACGGAATGCACATACGTCCACCAACCACACCTCACTCTAATTTTACTACAATGCGTGCAATATCCTGACTGTCTAACCGGGTCACTGTGCAATAACTTGATATTTATTAAGCTGTGCTCACAGCAACTCATGTAATTCCTTTCTATTTTATTCACAAATATTTAATATTTAACAGTTTCTGTCCATATTGTTCATTTTTTGTTAAGAGTTGTAAATACAGTATTTCTTTTTCTATTCTATTTTTATTTTTATTTTATGTAACTCCTTCACTCCAAGGCTGCTGCAATTTCATTGTATCCCCATGTACAATGACAATAAACGATTCTGATTCTGATTATATCACTTAGACACAGATGGAGAACCATATCAACTGGATTGGTAACAGCAACAACCACCGACCAAGCCGGCAAGCCCTGGCAGAAAAGATCCCCACAAGAAACACTGCAGGCTGTTCCATAAAAAATATAGTTTTACCATTGCCTTGCAGATCACAGTTGAAGTGGTTTAGTTTTCCTAAAAAAATTCAGAATGATTGAAGTTACAGGTGAACTTTTAGACAACATTTGATCCAAAAAGGTCCGAAAACGTCTTTTTAGGCAAAACTGCAAACACCTATTTTTTTGCATAACTTATCTTTCAAATATCAGCACAAACAAATTAAAAACGGTAGAGATCTGTGTTTGCTGCCTTCCATATTTTTTTCAGACTTAAAAGTGTAACAGATGATTTATAAAAAATCCTTTTTCATCCAAAAACCTGTGTTAAATCTGTCTAGACTCCAAACAAACATTTTTTTATGGTAACTTATGTTTCAACAATCGACACCAATTTTCACACACCTATAGCTGAACATGTCCCATAGCTCCCTGAATATTTTCATAGATATACAATGAACTGGTCATTCTAACATCTAGCATTCTAACATCTAACATCTTACATGTCAAAGCCTCTCTCAGCCTGGCTCTGCTGAAGGAGTCGTGTTACAACCCCGCCCCCTCCTGCTGGGACCCCTGCTATGTAAATTAGCAAGCAGTGAACAGAGAGATGAGGAGTAAGAATGGCCATTACTCAGGCATGCATAATCCAAAGACAGCCAGTTAAACACTGAAAGACATATTTTTCGGTATGTCTTTCATACATCTTTAGTATTAAAAACTCTCCAAGATGAATGTGCCTGACTCCACCTGCAGGTGGATCACAGACTTCCTGACGGACAGACAGCAGTATGTGAGGCTGGGGAAGCTCGTCTCAGATACTCGGACCACAAGCACCGGATCCCCCCAGGGCTGTGTCCTTTCACCCCTGTTACTCTCCCTGTACACAAACAGCTGCACAGCTGGTCACCTGTCTGTCAAACTCCTGAAGTTTGCTGACGACACCACACTCATCGGCCTCATCTCTGACGGAGATGAGTTGGCCTACAGGAGTGAAATAGCCAGGCTGGTGTCATAGTGCAGCGCTAACAACCTGGAGCTTAATGCTCTGAAGACAGTGGAGATGACAGTGGACTTCAGGAAGGCCCCAGCCCCCCTCCCCCCTGTCATCCTCTGTGACTCCCCGGTGACCTCTGTGGAGTCCTTCTGCTTCCTGGGAACCATCATCAGCCAGGACCTCAAGTGGGAGCAGAACATCAGCTCCATCACTAAGAAGGTCCAGCAGAGGATGTACTTCCTGAGGCAGCTGAAGAAGTTTCACCTCCCTGAAAAGATGCTGGTAGACTTCTACGATGCCATCATCGAATCCACCCTCACGTCCTCCATCACAGTCTGGTTCGCTGCGGCCACGGCCAGAGACAAGGCCAAGCTGCAACGCGTCATCCACTCAGCAGAGAAGGTGATCGGCTGCCACCTCCCGTCTCTCCAGGAGCTGCACATCTCCAGGACCTGGAGGCGGGCAGCCAGGATTGTAGCCAACCCCTCTCATCCAGGACATAATCTCTTTCGGCCCCTCCCTTCTGGCAAGAGGCTCCGGTCCATCAGGACCAGGACCTCGCGCCACAAGAACAGCTTCTTCCCCACTGCAGTCAGCCTGCTGAACAGTACCCCAACTCCCCCAGGTGACCCCCCCTCCCCCCCCGCCCACCAAAGGACTGTCGGTGCCACTTACAGGCCCCACCATCCCAGCCCATCTGTGCTCCCACTTTAAGTCACCTTACTCTACTGTATATAGTGTGTTGTTGTTGTTAACTTAATTTTTAACTTATTCTTAATTGCACTATACACCAAGTCAAATTCCTCGTTTTGTAAAGTGCGCTCTACTGAACCTGGCAATAAAACTTTTTCTGATTTCTGATTCTGATTCTGATTCTATTAATCATTGTTTTTTATTCATTCAAAATGCAATTAAATCAATATTTTATCTTTTTTCTTTTCCTTTTTCTTTTTTTTTATCTCTTATATCCTTTTTTATAATCAATGTTTGAACTTCTTTTCCTTTCTATTGTCATGGTTTCAGTTTGTTGTCTTGTTTTTCGCTTTAGTTCTTGTTTTGTCTTGTTTGGTTCTGTTTCCTGTTTTATTTTGAAAGGTTTCCTGTCTTGTCATGTTTCTTGAGTTTTACTTCCTTTGGTCCCCATCTGCCCTAATCGTGTTCACCTGTGTCTTGTCTGCCCTGTCTGTATATAAGTCTTGTCTCTCCCTTCCTCCTGTGCTGGTCCATTAACTTCTGCTCATGTTGATCACGTCTTCTTGTCTGGCGTCCATGTCCCTTGCCATGCCACAGTAAGTTTTTGTTTTTAGTTTTGTCATCCTGCTCTGCAGCGCTTTTTGTTAGTTAAATAAACCCACTTGCCCTGAACCCGTTTGCCTCCCGTCTCTGCGCCTGGGTCCTACCTGCTCTCGAGCCTCCCCCCCACACGACATCTATACATCCAATGAAATTAAACTACAAATCAACAAACACAACTGATAACAAATGTCTCTAAAAAATGATGTGTATATTTGCAGAACCTTAAAAACACCAAACAAATAACAAATGCTTCCCAATTAAAGCACAAAAAATGGAACACAAAATGTAAAACCCAAGTTAGAAATTGCAATTTGAAAAAGATACTTTTTTCAGCAGCTTTTCAAAATCAATCACCAATTCTACTCTTCTGTGGATGAACAAAGAACTCCAGAACAATGAAGCCATTTCTCTAAGTCTCTCTCACCTTCAGTTTTAAACAAGGTCTGTGAAAATCCACCATACATTGGTCACATGAACTCAGAGACCTGCTAAAAGTGCACAATTGTAAAAGCTCTTTTATATAGACAACTGTTTGTTTGCTTAGAGCTCTAAATATAAAAAAAAATGCTTTTCTATCACCTAGACACAGATGGAGAACCATATCAACTGGATTAATAACAGGGTGGCATGTTTAGGTTTAAACTTACATCAAAAGACAACATGAAGCTGTCCATCACATTTTTGACCTAAACATGTAAACACATCCTTGGCTCTGCGGTTAGGAAATGGTATTTGGGAATCTCTTTATACCAGGAGCCAGCCTGGCCATTGGAACATCGCCACAGTGCCCATCCAGACTGGGACAGCAACGGGGTCCACTTCAGAGCCGTGAGCTGCTGTGTTTAACTCCAGCTGTCCCAGCAAGGGAAACAACTGCAGCAACATCCACTGACCAAGCTGACAAGCCCTGGCAGAAAAGATCCCCACAAGAAAAACACTGGCTCAGGCAGGCTGGTCAAAAAAAAATAGTTTTGCCATTGTCTTGCAGCTCGCAGATCAAGTGGTTTAGTTTTCCAGTAATGTCAGTCAAGAATGCAAGTTCAGATTCACAATGTTCATATTCACCATATTCAACAGACATCTCCTCCAATAGCACCTTAAAAATCCTGTGCTGTTTTGCTTTGCAGCTGAGGTTGTTTACGATTTTCAGAATAAGAGTCATTATATGTCCAGAGCCAATCACTTCTGCACATAAGGCCTGCTGGTGAATGACGCAGCAGTAATGCAGACATTTTGGAAAGTCTGGGTCAGCTTTACAGTGAGTGATGAAACCTGTTTGTCTATTGATCATAGCAGGAGTCCCATCTGCAGTCACTGCTACCAGCTTTTCTAATTGTACCTTTTTCTGCACAAAAACTCCTTCACCGTGTTATACATTTCAACTCCTCTTGTAGTTGTCTGTTAGGGCAGATGTGTCAGGAGTTCTTCTCTTGTGGAAACCAAAAGCTATGCTGTACTGTTGCCGTCCACAGACTCATCACACTGGACGTTAACCACCTGCACTTTGCAAGATCTCGGTCCAGCTAATTGGCCAAGTTATCAGACATAGCTGACACTCATCTAGACATTGTAGTGGAAATTGAATGAGTTCTATTGTTCTCATCCTTAGGGACAGTGATAGCAATTATCATCATTGCTTGAATTTTTTTCATGCTATATGCAAAAGTCTTTGTCCCTTAAGGCAACAGATTACAGCCCCCCCCCCCCCCCCAGGCTGCTGTCGTATTAACATTAGCTTGGAGCTCCAGAATGGACAAGAAAAAACGACGAGAATGGCTCGAGCAGGGCGTTGCTCACGGGGCGGTCGCTCGTGCCATGCGGTCGCACGTGCTCGGGCCCGCTAAATGCTACTTGTAGCTTTAATTATTATTATTATTATTCTTCCGACTTTTCCGTCGCCTTTTTGAGGCCTTTAACATACCCCAAAACTCACCAAATTTTGTATACACATCAGGAGTCGCGAAAAATTTCATATTTTATAGGAGAACGGCATAGGTAAACAAAAATGGCTCGATAGCGCCACCTGCAAAATTTGTTTTCGCGAGCACCTCCATATGCTTTATAGTACAAACCTGATTTTAACAGGGCATGTTCATCGGATAGAAACCTACAAAAAAGTCTCTTGGGACCAAGCTGTCAGTCGCACAGGAAGTCTGATATTTTGATGACAATATGTCATTTTTGCTGTATTTTGGTCATTCGCAGGCCTCGCTCTAGAACGAACTCCTCCTAGAGATTTGAGAGTAATGACTCCAAACTTTGGTTTTGTAAACTATACACATGTCCGATGTTAAATTGCAAAGCTTTTAAGTTTTTATGGATGTTTGTGACCATGGCGGCGCGTCAAAATTGGAGGTCGTTTCGAAAACACGCCATGAAAAGAAAAATGGCCATTACTCAGCCATGCATAATCCAATCTGATCCAAAATTGATGTGCATGATTGTAGTCTGACTCTGAACACATCTGCAGTGAAAAAACCTGGAAAAAGTGTAGCGCCACCTGCTGGCAAGAGGAAATGACATGTTTTACTTGGAGCATCACTACTCCGAGTAGGATGAGCCGACACACCTGAAAATGACGTCCACCTGTTGAAAAGCCATTGAAGTTTACTCTGACAAAAAACCATAACTTTCAATGCGGGGGTGTGGTCGTGACAGAGCGGCAAAGTTGGGCATCTCGCTATGCACACAAAAGTTGCTCTCACGTGCACATTCCTTGTCCAATCTCACTGAAATTCAATGGATATGATGAAGCTTCTATTCTGAACCCATGGATATGACAATCTTGGACGAGCTCTATAGCGCCACCTAGTTATTGCATTGGGCACATTCTGCCCTGTATTTTCTCTTTGCTTTGTCCGATGTGCATGAAATTAAAACTGGAGATACTCAGAAGGGTCCTCTCTCATCATGTAAAGTTTCATGGGTGTACACCTGACGGTGCCTGCGTAACAGGAAGTGGTCGATTATGTGCACCCAAATAATAGAAATTTATTATAAATCAGCCGTTTGTCTCAGGAAGCTGAGATTTCAGAATTAGATGCCTTTAATAACCTCCAGCTTTGATATGTAACACTATAGGGTCTACGAGAAACTTCATCACTTGATTTTTTTAATGAAATTTTGGACTGAACAAAGATTTTTAGCATAAATTCTGTTTAGGTTATCAGCACCAAGAATTCAACTTTCATAGGCATTTATGTGCTACTGCTTCCTAAAAAAATTCAGAATGATTGAAGTTACAGGTGAACTTTTAGAGAACATTTCATCCAAAAAGGTCCGAAAACGTCTTTTTAGGCAAAACTACAAACACCTATTTTTTTTCATAACTTAATCATCATATATCAACACCATTTATTTTTTTAAATGTAGGGATCTGTGTTTGCTGCCTTCCATATTTTTTTCAGAAGTCCAGGTGAAACAGATGATTTTAAAAAAATCCTGATTCATCCCAAAACCTGTGCTTTTTCCGTCTGGACTCCAAACAAGTGTGTTTTAAAATTACTTATGCTTCAAATATCCACACCAAGTTTAACACGCATATAGTTGAACATGTCTAAATGCTTCTTGAATATTCTTTACAGATATAAAATGAACTGGTCAACTGTAGGATGTCATTTCCTCTTACATGGTTCAGTCTTTTTCTCATGCTGCAGCCTGCTCCTCAATCTTTCCTGTTGCTGGAGTCAAATTTCACCCCCCCCCCCCCCCCCCCCCACACACACACACACCAGCTGCCTGTTTATATGCTAACTAACCCAGAAGTGAGGTGACAATAGTTTAGACACAAGAGGGAGGGCAGACTGCTTTTTCATTTGTTTTGTATGTCTTTCATAGATTTTTATGAATAATCATTGCTTTTCTAGTCATGTAAAATGCAATTAACTTAATATTTTATCTTTTTTTTTTTACAAACAAAACATATGAATGTGCTCCAAAACAAAACCCAACTCTCAGTACAGTTCTACAGATGTAACATAAGACTTAGACAGTAAATGTCTCTTTTATCCTTTTTTAATCAATGCTGCAACTTCTTTTCCTTAATATAAATCCAATGAAATTAAACTACAAAACCAAAAAACACAACCTATAGCAAATTTCTCTAAATAAATTATGTGTATATACAATATGTAGCACTTTTAAACAAAATAATAACAAATCCTTCCAATACAAGCACAGAAAAATGGAACACAAAATTTAAAACCCAAATTTGAAATGGCAATTTTAAAAAGATAATTTTTTCAGCCTGCTAAAAGTGCACAATTGTAAAAGCTCTTTTATATAGACAACTGTTTGGTTGCTTAGAGCTCTAAATATAAAAACAATGCCTTTATGGACGTGGCACGGATGGCACGGATGTTCAGCAGGGTAAACCCCAGGAAAGCGGCGGGACCTGATGGAGTTCCCGGAAAGGTTCTGCGGGCCTGCGCCGATCAACTCTCCCAGGTCTTCACAAAAATCTTCAACCTGTCGCTAGCTCAGGCTTTCATCCCTGCTTGCCTGAAGTCATCCACTATCATCCCGATACCCAAAAAGTCCTCATCCACAGCCTTCCTCACGGACTTCCGCCCAGTTGCACTCACTGCTGTAATCACAAAGTGTCTGGAGCGGCTGCTCCTGGGACACATCAAAGACTCCCTCCCTCCAATCTTCGTCCCCCACCAGTTTGCAGAACAGAACAGATCCACCCCCACTCTACATCGATGGAAACTGTGTGGAGAGGGTCCACAGCTTCACCCTCCTGGGCACCACCATCTCTGCTGACCTCACATGGTCTAACAACACCATGACTGTCATCAGGAAGGCCCAGCAACGCCTGCACTTCCTGAGAAAACTTAGGAGGAACGACGTCAGCCAGGAGCTGCTGGTAACGTTCTACCGCTCAACCATTGAGAGCATTCTGTCCTATGGCATCACAGTGTGGTTTTCCCACTGCACTGAAGCAGAACGGCAGAGTCTCCAGAGAGTGGTAAAGACAGCGCAGAGGATCATCGGCTGCCCCCTCCCCTCACTGAAGGACATTTACCAGTCTCGCTGCATCAGCAGAGTGACTAGCATCACCACTAACTCCACCCATTCTGCTTTCCCTCTGTTTGAACTGCTGCCCTCTGGAAGGAGGTACAGGTCCATCAGAACCAGGACAAACAGACTAAGAAACAGCTTTTTTCCATAGGCAATTATCATACGGAATGCACATACGTCCACCAACCACACCTCACTCTAATTTTACTACAATGCGTGCAATATCCTGACTGTCTAACCGGGTCACTGTGCAATAACTTGATATTTATTAAGCTGTGCTCACAGCAACTCATGTAATTCCTTTCTATTTTATTCACAAATATTTAATATTTAACAGTTTCTGTCCATATTGTTCATTTTTTGTTAAGAGTTGTAAATACAGTATTTCTTTTTCTATTCTATTTTTATTTTTATTTTATGTAACTCCTTCACTCCAAGGCTGCTGCAATTTCATTGTATCCCCATGTACAATGACAATAAACGATTCTGATTCTGATTATATCACTTAGACACAGATGGAGAACCATATCAACTGGATTGGTAACAGCAACAACCACCGACCAAGCCGGCAAGCCCTGGCAGAAAAGATCCCCACAAGAAACACTGCAGGCTGTTCCATAAAAAATATAGTTTTACCATTGCCTTGCAGATCACAGTTGAAGTGGTTTAGTTTTCCTAAAAAAATTCAGAATGATTGAAGTTACAGGTGAACTTTTAGACAACATTTGATCCAAAAAGGTCCGAAAACGTCTTTTTAGGCAAAACTGCAAACACCTATTTTTTTGCATAACTTATCTTTCAAATATCAGCACAAACAAATTAAAAACGGTAGAGATCTGTGTTTGCTGCCTTCCATATTTTTTTCAGACTTAAAAGTGTAACAGATGATTTATAAAAAATCCTTTTTCATCCAAAAACCTGTGTTAAATCTGTCTAGACTCCAAACAAACATTTTTTTATGGTAACTTATGTTTCAACAATCGACACCAATTTTCACACACCTATAGCTGAACATGTCCCATAGCTCCCTGAATATTTTCATAGATATACAATGAACTGGTCATTCTAACATCTAGCATTCTAACATCTAACATCTTACATGTCAAAGCCTCTCTCAGCCTGGCTCTGCTGAAGGAGTCGTGTTACAACCCCGCCCCCTCCTGCTGGGACCCCTGCTATGTAAATTAGCAAGCAGTGAACAGAGAGATGAGGAGTAAGAATGGCCATTACTCAGGCATGCATAATCCAAAGACAGCCAGTTAAACACTGAAAGACATATTTTTCGGTATGTCTTTCATACATCTTTAGTATTAAAAACTCTCCAAGATGAATGTGCCTGACTCCACCTGCAGGTGGATCACAGACTTCCTGACGGACAGACAGCAGTATGTGAGGCTGGGGAAGCTCGTCTCAGATACTCGGACCACAAGCACCGGATCCCCCCAGGGCTGTGTCCTTTCACCCCTGTTACTCTCCCTGTACACAAACAGCTGCACAGCTGGTCACCTGTCTGTCAAACTCCTGAAGTTTGCTGACGACACCACACTCATCGGCCTCATCTCTGACGGAGATGAGTTGGCCTACAGGAGTGAAATAGCCAGGCTGGTGTCATAGTGCAGCGCTAACAACCTGGAGCTTAATGCTCTGAAGACAGTGGAGATGACAGTGGACTTCAGGAAGGCCCCAGCCCCCCTCCCCCCTGTCATCCTCTGTGACTCCCCGGTGACCTCTGTGGAGTCCTTCTGCTTCCTGGGAACCATCATCAGCCAGGACCTCAAGTGGGAGCAGAACATCAGCTCCATCACTAAGAAGGTCCAGCAGAGGATGTACTTCCTGAGGCAGCTGAAGAAGTTTCACCTCCCTGAAAAGATGCTGGTAGACTTCTACGATGCCATCATCGAATCCACCCTCACGTCCTCCATCACAGTCTGGTTCGCTGCGGCCACGGCCAGAGACAAGGCCAAGCTGCAACGCGTCATCCACTCAGCAGAGAAGGTGATCGGCTGCCACCTCCCGTCTCTCCAGGAGCTGCACATCTCCAGGACCTGGAGGCGGGCAGCCAGGATTGTAGCCAACCCCTCTCATCCAGGACATAATCTCTTTCGGCCCCTCCCTTCTGGCAAGAGGCTCCGGTCCATCAGGACCAGGACCTCGCGCCACAAGAACAGCTTCTTCCCCACTGCAGTCAGCCTGCTGAACAGTACCCCAACTCCCCCAGGTGACCCCCCCTCCCCCCCCGCCCACCAAAGGACTGTCGGTGCCACTTACAGGCCCCACCATCCCAGCCCATCTGTGCTCCCACTTTAATTCACCTTACTCTACTGTATATAGTGTGTTGTTGTTGTTAACTTAATTTTTAACTTATTCTTAATTGCACTATACACCAAGTCAAATTCCTCGTTTTGTAAAGTGCGCTCTACTGAACCTGGCAATAAAACTTTTTCTGATTTCTGATTCTATTAATCATTGTTTTTTATTCATTCAAAATGCAATTAAATCAATATTTTATCTTTTTTCTTTTCCTTTTTCTTTTTTTTATCTCTTATATCCTTTTTTATAATCAATGTTTGAACTTCTTTTCCTTTCTATTGTCATGGTTTCAGTTTGTTGTCTTTTTTTTCGCTTTAGTTCTTGTTCTGTCTTGTTTGGTTCTGTTTCCTGTTTTATTTTGAAAGGTTTCCTGTCTTGTCATGTTTTTGAGTTTTACTTCCTTTGGTCCCCATCTGCCCTAATCGTGTTCACCTGTGTCTTGTCTGCCCTGTCTGTATATAAGTCTTGTCTCTGCCTTCCTCCTGTGCTGGTCCATTAACTTCTGCTCATGTTGATCACGTCTTCTTGTCTGGCGTCCATGTCCCTTGCCATGCCACAGTAAGTTTTTGTTTTTAGTTTTGTCATCCTGCTCTGCAGCGCTTTTTGTTAGTTAAATAAACCCACTTGCCCTGAACCCGTTTGCCTCCCGTCTCTGCGCCTGGGTCCTACCTGCTGTCGAGCCTCCCCCCCACACGACATCTATACATCCAATGAAATTAAACTACAAATCAACAAACACAACTGATAACAAATGTCTCTAAAAAATGATGTGTATATTTGCAGAACCTTAAAAACACCAAACAAATAACAAATGCTTCCCAAATAAAGCACAAAAAATGGAACACAAAATGTAAAACCCAAGTTAGAAATTGCAATTTGAAAAGATACTTTTTTCAGCAGCTTTTCAAAATCAATCACCAATTCTACTCTTCTGTGGATGAAACAAAGAACTCCAGAACAATGAAGCCATTTCTCTAAGTCTCTCTCACCTTCAGTTTTAAACAAGGTCTGTGAAAATCCACCATACATTGGTCACATGAACTCAGAGACCTGCTAAAAGTGCACAATTGTAAAAGCTCTTTTATATAGACAACTGTTTGTTTGCTTAGAGCTGTAAATATAAAAAAAAATGCTTTTCTATCACCTAGACACAGATGGAGAACCATATCAACTGGATTAATAACAGGGTGGCATGTTTAGACAACATGAAGCTGTCCATCACATTTTTGACCTAAACATGTAAACACATCCTTGGCTCTGCGGTTAGGAAATGGTATTTGGGAATCTCTTTATACCAGGAGCCAGCCTGGCCATTGGAACATCGCCACAGTGCCCATCCAGACTGGGACAGCAACGGGGTCCACTTCACAGCCGTGAGCTGCTGTGTTTAACTCCAGCTGTCCCAGCAAGGGAGACAACTGCAGCAACATCCACTGACCAAGCTGACAAGCCCTGGCAGAAAAGATCCCCACAAGAAAAACACTGGCTCAGGCAGGCTGGTCAAAAAAAAATAGTTTTGCCATTGTCTTGAGGCTCGCAGATCAAGTGGTTTAGTTTTCCAGTAATGTCAGTCAAGAATGCAAGTTCAGATTCACAATGTTCATATTCACCATATTCAACAGACATCTCCTCCAATAGCACCTTAAAAATCCTGTGCTGTTTTGCTTTGCAGCTGAGGTTGTTTACGATTTTCAGAATAAGAGTCATTATATGTCCAGAGCCAATCACTTCTGCACATAAGGCCTGCTGGTGAATGACGCAGCAGTAATGCAGACATTTTGGAAAGTCTGGGTCAGCTTTACAGTGAGTGATGAAACCTGTTTGTCTATTGATCATAGCAGGAGTCCCATCTGCAGTCACTGCTACCAGCTTTTCTAATTGTACCTTTTTCTGCACAAAAACTCCTTCACCGTGTTATACATTTCACCTCCTCTTGTAGTTGTCTGTTAGGGCAGATGTGTCAGGAGTTCTTCTCTTGTGGAAACCAAAAGCTATGCTGTACTGTTGCCGTCCACAGACTCATTACACTGGACGTTAACCACCTGCACTTTGCAAGATCCCGGTCCAGCTAATTGGCCAAGTTATCAGACATAGCTGACACTCATCTAGACATTGTAGTGGAAATTGAATGAGTTCTATTGTTCTCATCCTTAGGGACAGTGATAGCAATTATCATCATTGCTTGAATTTTTTTCATGCTATATGCAAAAGTCTTTGTCCCTTAAGGCAACAGATTACAGCCCCCCCCCCCCCCCCCCCCCCCCCCCAGGCTGCTGTCGTATTAACAATAGCTTGGAGCTCCAGAATGGACAAGAAAAAACGACGAGAATGGCTCGAGCAGGGCGTTGCTCACGGGGCGGTCGCTCGTGCCATGCGGTCGCACGTGCTCGGGCCCGCTAAATGCTACTTGTAGCTTTAATTATTATTATTATTTTTCTTCTGCCGGAAGAATCGCATTTTTGAGGCCTTTAACATACCCCAAAACTCACCAAATTTGGCACACACATCAGGGGTCGCGAAAAATTTCGTATTTTATGAGAAATTGGCATGGGTGCGCAAAAATGGCTCGACAGCGCCACCTACACTGACTTTTGTCCCGACGCCCCGCATACGCTTTAACGTACAAGCTTGATTTTTTCAGGGCATGTTCATCAGATGGAAACCTACAAAAAAGTCTGTAGGTACCAA
Source organism: Oryzias latipes (assembly GCF_053564925.1). Classification (NCBI taxonomy): domain Eukaryota; kingdom Metazoa; phylum Chordata; class Actinopteri; order Beloniformes; family Adrianichthyidae; genus Oryzias; species Oryzias latipes. The sequence goes on from NC_136258.1 coordinate 27,014,956, forward strand.
GCTGTCAGTCGCACAGGAAGTCTGCTATATTGATGTCAATATGTCATTTTTGCTCTATTTTGGACATTTGCAGGCCTCCTTCTAGAACGAACTCCTCCTAGAGATTTGTGAATAATGACTCCAAACTTTGGTTTTGTAAACTAGACACATGTCCGATGTTAAATTGCAAAGCTTTTAAGTTTTTACAGAAGTTTGTGACCGTGGCGGCGCGTAGAAATTCGACGTTGTTTCGAAAACACGCCATGAAAAGAAAAATGGCCATTACTCAGCCATGCATAATCCAATCTGATCAAAAATTGATATGCATGATTGTAGTCTGACTCTGAACACATCTGCAGTGAAAGAATCTGGAAAAAGTGTAGCGCCACCTGCTGGCAAGAGGAAATGACATGTTTGACTTGGAGCATCACTGCTCCGAGTAGGATGAGCCGACACACCTGAAAATGACGTCCACCTGTTGAAAAGCCATTGAAGTTTACTCTGACAAAAAACCATAACTTTCAATGCGGGGGTGTGGTCGTGACAGAGCGGCAAAGTTGGGCATCTCGCTATGCACACAAAAATTGCTCTCACGTGCACATTCCTTGTCCAATCTCACTGAAATTCAATGGATATGATGAAGCTTCTATTCTGAACCCATGGATATGACAATCTTGGACGAGCTCTATAGCGCCACCTAGTTATTGCATTGGGCACATTCTGCCCTGTATTTTCTCTTTGCTTTGTCCGATGTGCATGAAATTAAAACTGGAGATACTCAGAAGGGTCCTCTCTCATCATGTAAAGTTTCATGGGTGTACACCTGACGGTGCCTGCGTAACAGGAAGTGGTCGATTATGTGCACCCAAATAATAGAAATTTATTATAAATCAGCCGTTTGTCTCAGGAAGCTGAGATTTCAGAATTAGATGCCTTTAATAACCTCCAGCTTTGATATGTAACACTATAGGGTCTACGCGAAACTTCATCACTTGATTTTTTTAATGAAATTTTGGACTGAACAAAGATTTTTAGCATAAATTCTGTTTAGGTTATCAGCACCAAGAATTCAACTTTCATAGGCATTTATGTGCTACTGCTTCCTAAAAAAATTCAGAATGATTGAAGTTACAGGTGACATCTTAGAGAGCATTACATCCAAAAAGGTCCGAAAACGTCTTTTTAGGCAAAACTGCAAACACCTATTTTTTTGCATAACTTATCTTTCAAATATCAGCACAAAAAAATTAAAAACGGTAGGGATCTGTGTTTGCTGCCTTCCATATTTTTTTCAGACTTAAAAGTGTAACAGATGATTTATAAAAAATCCTTTTCATCCAAAAACCTGTGTTAAATCTGTCTAGACTCCAAACAAACATTTTTTTATGGTAACTTATGTTTCAACAATCGACACCAATTTTCACAGACCTAAAGCTGAACATGTCCCATAGCTACCTGAATATTTATATAGATATAAAATGAACTGGTCATTCTAACATCTGGCATTCTAACATCTAACATCTTACATGTCAAAGCCTCTCTCAGCCTGGCTCTGCTGAAGGAGTCGTGTTACAACCCCGCCCCCTCCTGCTGGGACCCCTGCTATGTAAATTAGCAAGCAGTGAACAGAGAGATGAGGAGTAAGAATGGTCATTACTCAGGCATGCATAATCCAAAGACAGCCAGTTAAACACTGAAAGACATTTTTTCGGTATGTCTTTCATACATCTTTAGTATTAAAAACTCTCCAAGATGAATGTGCCTGACTCCACCTGCAGGTGGATCACAGACTTCCTGACGGACAGACAGCAGTATGTGAGGCTGGGGAAGCTCGTCTCAGATACTCGGACCACAAGCACCGGATCCCCCCAGGGCTGTGTCCTTTCACCCCTGTTACTCTCCCTGTACACAAACAGCTGCACAGCTGGTCACCTGTCTGTCAAACTCCTGAAGTTTGCTGACGACACCACACTCATCGGCCTCATCTCTGACGGAGATGAGTCGGCCTACAGGAGTGAAATAGCCAGGCTGGTGTCATAGTGCAGCGCTAACAACCTGGAGCTTAATGCTCTGAAGACAGTGGAGATGACAGTGGACTTCAGGAAGGCCCCAGCCCCCCTCCCCCCTGTCATCCTCTGTGACTCCCCGGTGACCTCTGTGGAGTCCTTCTGCTTCCTGGGAACCATCATCAGCCAGGACCTCAAGTGGGAGCAGAACATCAGCTCCATCACTAAGAAGGTCCAGCAGAGGATGTACTTCCTGAGGCAGCTGAAGAAGTTTCACCTCCCTGAAAAGATGCTGGTAGACTTTTACACCGCCATCATCGAATCCACCCTCACGTCCTCCATCACAGTCTGGTTCGCTGCGGCCACGGCCAGAGACAAGCCCAAGCTGCAACGCGTCATCCACTCAGCAGAGAAGGTGATCGGCTGCCACCTCCCGTCTCTCCAGGAGCTGCACATCTCCAGGACCTGGAGGCGGGCAGCCAGGATTGTAGCCAACCCCTCTCATCCAGGACATAATCTCTTTCGGCCCCTCCCTTCTGGCAAGAGGCTCCGGTCCATCAGGACCTCGCGCCACAAGAACAGCTTCTTCCCCACTGCAGTCAGCCTGCTGAACAGTACCCCAACTCCCCCAGGTGACCCCCCCTCCCCCCCCCCGCCCACCAAAGGACTGTCGGTGCCACTTACAGGCCCCACCATCCCAGCCCATCTGTGCTCCCACTTTAATTCACCTTACTCTACTGTATATAGTGTGTTGTTGTTGTTAACTTAATTTTTAACTTATTCTTAATTGCACTATACACCAAGTCAAATTCCTCGTTTTGTAAAGTGCGCTCTACTGAACCTGGCAATAAAACTTTTTCTGATTTCTGATTCTGATTCTGATTCTATTAATCATTGTTTTTTATTCATTCAAAATGCAATTAAATCAATATTTTATCTTTTTTCTTTTCCTTTTTCTTTTTTTTTTATCTCTTATATCCTTTTTTATAATCAATGTTTGAACTTCTTTTCCTTTCTATTGTCATGGTTTCAGTTTGTTGTCTTTTTTTTCGCTTTAGTTCTTGTTCTGTCTTGTTTGGTTCTGTTTCCTGTTTTATTTTGAAAGGTTTCCTGTCTTGTCATGTTTCTTGAGTTTTACTTCCTTTGGTCCCCATCTGCCCTAATCGTGTTCACCTGTGTCTTGTCTGCCCTGTCTGTATATAAGTCTTGTCTCTGCCTTCCTCCTGTGCTGGTCCATTAACTTCTGCTCATGTTGATCACGTCTTCTTGTCTGGCGTCCATGTCCCTTGCCATGCCACAGTAAGTTTTTGTTTTTAGTTTTGTCATCCTGCTCTGCAGCGCTTTTTGTTAGTTAAATAAACCCACTTGCCCTGAACCCGTTTGCCTCCCGTCTCTGCGCCTGGGTCCTACCTGCTCTCGAGCCTCCCCCCCACACGACATCTATACATCCAATGAAATTAAACTACAAATCAACAAACACAACTGATAACAAATGTCTCTAAAAAATGATGTGTATATTTGCAGAACCTTAAAAACACCAAACAAATAACAAATGCTTCCCAATTAAAGCACAAAAAATGGAACACAAAATGTAAAACCCAAGTTAGAAATTGCAATTTGAAAAAGATACTTTTTTCAGCAGCTTTTCAAAATCAATCACCAATTCTACTCTTCTGTGGATGAAACAAAGAACTCCAGAACAATGAAGCCATTTCTCTAAGTCTCTCTCACCTTCAGTTTTAAACAAGGTCTGTGAAAATCCACCATACATTGGTCACATGAACTCAGAGACCTGCTAAAAGTGCACAATTGTAAAAGCTCTTTTATATAGACAACTGTTTGTTTGCTTAGAGCTCTAAATATAAAAAAAATGCTTTTCTATCACCTAGACACAGATGGAGAACCATATCAACTGGATTAATAACAGGGTGGCATGTTTAGACAACATGAAGCTGTCCATCACATTTTTGACCTAAACATGTAAACACATCCTTGGCTCTGCGGTTAGGAAATGGTATTTGGGAATCTCTTTATACCAGGAGCCAGCCTGGCCATTGGAACATCGCCACAGTGCCCATCCAGACTGGGACAGCAACGGGGTCCACTTCAGAGCCGTGAGCTGCTGTGTTTAACTCCAGCTGTCCCAGCAAGGTAGACAACTGCAGCAACATCCACTGACCAAGCTGACAAGCCCTGGCAGAAAAGATCCCCACAAGAAAAACACTGGCTCAGGCAGGCTGGTCAAAAAAAAATAGTTTTGCCATTGTCTTGCAGCTCGCAGATCAAGTGGTTTAGTTTTCCAGTAATGTCAGTCAAGAATGCAAGTTCAGATTCACAATGTTCATATTCACCATATTCAACAGACATCTCCTCCAATAGCACCTTAAAAATCCTGTGCTGTTTAGCTTTGCAGCTGAGGTTGTTTACGATTTTCAGAATAAGAGTCATTATATGTCCAGAGCCAATCACTTCTGCACATAAGGCCTGCTGGTGAATGACGCAGCAGTAATGCAGACATTTTGGAAAGTCTGGGTCAGCTTTACAGTGAGTGATGAAACCTGTTTGTCTATTGATCATAGCAGGAGTCCCATCTGCAGTCACTGCTACCAGCTTTTCTAATTGTACCTTTTTCTGCACAAAAACTCCTTCACCGTGTTATACATTTCAACTCCTCTTGTAATTGTCTGTTAGGGCAGATGTGTCAGGAGTTCTTCTCTTGTGGAAACCAAAAGCTATGCTGTACTGTTGCCGTCCACAGACTCATCACACTGGACGTTAACCACCTGCACTTTGCAAGATCCCGGTCCAGCTAATTGGCCAAGTTATCAGACATAGCTGACACTCATCTAGACATTGTAGTGGAAATTGAATGAGTTCTATTGTTCTCATCCTTAGGGACAGTGATAGCAATTATCATCATTGCTTGAATTTTTTTCATGCTATATGCAAAAGTCTTTGTCCCTTAAGGCAACAGATTACAGCCCCCCCCCCAGGCTGCTGTCGTACTAAAAATAGCTTGGAGCTCCAGAATGGACAAGAAAAAACGACGAGAATGGCTCGAGCAGGGTGTTGCTCACGGGGCGGTCGCTCGTGCCATGCGGTCGCACGTGCTCGGGCCCGCTAAATGCTACTTGTAGCTTTAATTTTGTGTAGTTTTTGTTGCTAACACCTTTGTGCTTCTATAAACCACATAAGACAGGTCTGAAACAAGAATCTAAAGAGTGACAACTTAAATGGGTGTAAACACAAACATACAATCTCAACATTCCAAGAGCCAGAAACACAAGTGACATGCAGAAGATCTGACAGGAAGCAAATGGCCCTAAATGTGCTAAGGATAATGAACAAACAGGAAGCAGCTGTGGTCGTTAGCAACAGAAAGCAGGTTTCTAGGGCAGAGCAGAATCTCAACAAGGTGGAAGTCAGACCTGAAAGAGGAAAATTCAAGAAAACTAAAGCAAACAAACAGATCTTCACAGTGAAATAAATATATATGGAACTAAACTTTCTCATTATATCTGTTCAATCTGAGAGACAGTTGTTACTTCCTCTCACTTTTGTGTCTCTAACTAATAAAAGGATGTCAAAGCTCAGGTAAATTATGGTTAAGTAAAAGAAAAGCTCTCAATTTACTGGTTGATGTTTGTTCCAATGCGTCATGAGCTCTGAGACGGATTTTGGTTTATCATGATCAATGCCATAAAGTTCATAGTGTCAGTGGTTGTTAACTGACTTCTGACTTGATGAAAACAGACACCACAAATGGGTAATGATGATGGAAATCCAAAAGGGAGCCCCCACGTCCATGAGCCGCGATGAGGGGGCCTCACTGCGCTCTCATACCTGGAGCAACATCCTCCGGCAGTAAACGGACATAAAGGGGCGGAGTCGCATGTGAAAGTTTGCCAGGTGACTCCGCCTCAGTCACAATCAACTGTTTTGATATATGTCACACGCAACCATCTGATGACAACTCTGAAGAAGACGGAAAATGTCCATTTAAAACATGTCAGATATGTTAAAGCACAGCCTGTGTCTGATAACGAAAGAACCAAAATCTTGGTTGATTATGATCGTTTGAGGATGAGGTCCTGACAACAAGCAGCTGAAATGAACCCTATGTGCAGAGTGGCTGGACGATCCCTTATGCTACCTTCACACCGGTCTCTGCAACGTAGGTTCAGGCAACCACTTCCTATAAAAACTAGATGTAAATGGACATTTTGAGCTTCCGTGTTCAAAACCCTCGCAATCACGCATCGCTAAGCAAGTTTTTAAATCAATTTTCGGGTTCTACGTACAAAACGCGTGGCCGTTAACGCCGCATTGTTGAACTCTGACCAGGCAGGGACTCATTTTTGGTAGTGACCTCTGGGTGACGTCCTTTTCAATTCACAGAAGTGCCAACCATTCAAAAATGGAGGATGAAGGCGAATTTCTAAATTTAAATAAATGACTAATCGAGGAGAACTCAGGGATCCCCCCTCCCTGCGTGGACAAAAAGGACTTCCAGGCTCAGGAAGCCAACACAGCTATCACTGCTCCCCCCACAAGGGATGGCATACGGGTCACTTTCCTTGAATAATGTGTGTAGGTATTGGAGTGTATATTGCGGTAAGGGAAAGAAGTCTGGGTCATGTCAGGACACTTCCTGTTTGCTGGCACCAAGGGGCCCCCATATGTTTATCTGGGAGGGGAGGGGCTCGAAGCCATATTCAAAATTTTACAGTGTAAAGCGTTGTTGTAGAAAAAACAAACAAGCAGCTCAACAAGTTGGGTCTTTCTCTGTACACACTCACGTTTGCGCACACACACATGTTCTGCAGGTTAGTTTGGGAATAGCTGGGAGGTCTGAAGGTGGGAGGAAGACTCCCAGTCCGTCACGGATGAAAGCACTCTGGAACCACCAGAGGACACGTCCGCCAATCCCTGCGTACCTCAGCTTGCACTTCCTGCGTCGGCCTTCCCAGAAGACGCAGAAGGAGACCACTCAGCGGGTTGAAAGCTTTCCCACTCACCTCCATGGTCTCCTTCTCCTTCTCCCTTAGGTGGGCTGGAGGCCGCTGCAGTATAAAATGAAACGGTGGACGGCGTCGGCCGGGGCTCCTGTGACGGCAAGCGTGTTCCTTGGGGGAGGTCAGGACGCGGCGATTCATACGAGACACGCTGGCGATGCAGTGCAACGGAAAATGGAAAACAGATGTTCGTTAATTAGTGGAAATGTGACTGACAAGACTTTAGCGAGGAGGTAAGCGAGCTCGCCCGCCATCCAGCAGCTGTTGTTTCCCCCATTTCATTGTCAGGCTCACGCTGGAGCCGCTGCTTCCCCGCAGAGCCGGGCCCAGACGCCCCGCATCCCCCACGCACCCCCATTATCACAACAGAATCAGTCTTGATTGAATCGAGCAGATTTATTTCCTCCTGAATATTTTGGAGGATTTTGGTCGGCGCACGTTTTTGTGTGAATGAATATTCACAACACCTTCTGGATTTTCTCGTATTTTTCTGCGTTAATCTCCCCAAACCCCTTCCTTACTCTTTCTTCCCCTCCTCATTTAATTTTTTTTTTTTTGTTACTTTCTCTGGCTGCACGGAAGACGGAAGACTTCTCATTTCCAGAAATCATACGCTCTTCTGTCTTATAAAAAGTACATTTCCACTTCCTAGAAAATTGTCTGTACCTTGGTGAGATGCAGCTTTTGTTTTTGCTCAGATAACAGACCCCCCCCCCCCCACACACACACACACACATGCACAGAAAACAAATGCAGCCAAAAAACCATCACATCTGCACAGAAACATGTGGGCATGTCATTCACTCCTGTTCACAAAAAAGAACAGTACCGAGTGAAAACTCTCACACACTAAATGTCTGCTGTTTAAACTGTTTTCCAGTTTATGTTCTAATAATCCAGATACATTTGCTGTCATGTGACGCTTTCTTTTAAATATTTTAGGAAAAAACTAAAAGCACAGTGATGTACTGTAACCTCTTACATGAGTAACTCCGTTGTTCGCGGAGCAGGGAGCTTATGGCCCGCTCTGCGTATTTTTTACATCACAAATAAGTTCCTACGACTTTTTGTTCTTTGAAAAAAGAAATGTTCGGAAAAGCAAGTTTTTGAAGTTTAATTTTATGTATTTCCTCCATCGCCAGAAAAATGCTACAAGGATACGTTACAAACATCAAACACATGATTTATAGTGGAGCGGGTCTTGAAATAGCAGAACATAAATGGGCGGCAGTGGCTCATGCGGTTGAGCGGGTCGTCCAATGATCGAAGGGTTGGCGGCTCGATCCCCGCTGCCAGCAGCCAACTGTCGTTGTGTCCTTGGGCAAGACACTTCACCCTCCTTGCCTCCAGTGTGGCTCCACTGGTGTGTGGATGTGCATGAATGTCCCGGTGATGGTCAGAGGGGCCGTAGGCGCAAACTGGCAGTCTGCCCCAGGGCAGCTGTGGCTACAACAGCAGCTTACCATCACCAAGTGTGAATGAATAACACAATGTAAGCGCTTTGAGTGACTTGAAAAGCGCAGATAAATCCAATCCATTATAAATGGTTTCTGGATAAAATTCAAAAAGTAGTGAAAAATTGTGCAAACATTGTATACAAATACAGCTGTTGACTTAATTTGATAGGTATTAGAAAGTTGGGATGTTGATTAAAATAGAATAAACTTTATCTATATGGCAATTTTCAAACCCGGTTCCACATAAGTGCAGCACACTAGTGCATTTAAAATAACAAAAAACTATGACTGTTCAATTACAATTTAGTTAATTGAGCCCACCTCCCTCACACCCTTTTAACCTAGGGTGGCCAAATGAAAACTGGAGACTAGAGAGATCTTTGCATTTGACTGGATGTGTTTTAGGGATTGTCTGTGGTCCACAATAGACAGTTGTTTCTAAAAACATGTTTCATTTCTAAAGACCAACCAGGAACCATTCAGAGGATGCACCACTGCAGCAAAGTGTTGCATTTGATTTCAGTAATTCACTTGTCTACAATAATTAAGCCCCGACCTCCATTACATAAACAATAAATGGATGAAAATTGTAAGACAGACGCTTTTCCAAGCATGAACACTCACACACCGCTGGTCAATATTATACTGCTAAATTGATGAATGGTTTGACATTAGGCTTGTTCAAACAGCAGATGTTAATTCACTTCACATGTGAAGAATCAAATCATTTGTGTCAGGAGCCCCGATATGAATGAGGCAGATTATCTCAGATTCAGGCTCTCTGCTGGCAACGCTCACCGTTCTCCAGGTGATTCTCCTCACCGCTGCCATGCTAACGTGTCCTTTACGCTGCACGCGTGAGTGATGGCGTTCGTGCAGAAGGACCTGCCTGCCCCTTCGGACCTGCAGAGGACGGAGGGAGGAGCCTCATGGGAGGTATAATTCACGCAGGGCCGCCCCACCGTGCCGCAGTCTCACTCTGGTGGTCGTGTTTAAGGGACTTCATCTCTGCCAACATCTGCTGCGTCTCGGCTCAGCTCCAACAGACATCAATAACTGCTGAACGTTAAACTGATCATTCCGTGGAGTTCATTTGTGTTTTTGTGTGAAATGTCATTTAGCTGGACTGATATCTGTTATTAACAATATTGCTATTATCTGTGATTAAATGTGAGAATACAAACATTAAATCATAGATGTCCAATAATGCATCTTTATGAATATTTTTCAAGTGTAAAATGTTATTTTCAAAACAAATATTAAGACACCGATTCATGAAAAACTGTTGGAATGAATGCATTACCAAACTGTTTACAGTTTAAGGGTGGAGTCACATCTTAGACCCCTCCCAATTTCCTGAAAATGTACCCTGTGAAAGTTGTGTCCTACCCGTCAAAAAAAAAACAATAATTAAACATTGAATTTTTTCCTTCACAAGTATAAACATTTAATACTTTCACTTTGTTCCGAATATAAAATGAACAAAGTTAAAGAAAGAAAAAATTTAGGCCACCAGAAGAAAAGTAAGTAAGTTTACGACTTTAAATCTCGTGAATTCATGACAAAAAAAGTCTTGATTTTATTACTTTTAATCGCGTAAATTCACAAGAAGAAAAGTGATAAATTTACAAGATTTAAAGTGTAAAAATTACAACTTTCTTCTCGTAATTTAACAGTTTAAATTTTTCCGTAAATCTAACACTTTAATCTCATGATTAAAAAAACAAATGTTTGTAAACTGGCCCTAAAACTCCTTCATAAAAACATAAGGGTGTTTTTTTTTTGCTTCCTCCCACGATCTTTTAAGCAATTATTCCATATTCGACAGTTACATTTAATGAATTCAAAGTGTCATGTGTGTTTAGGAGTAATTTTAATGTCAAGAAGAAGGATTATAATTCTTTTCTAATTAATTTATTATTTATTATCTCAAACAGATTTGAAACATCTATGTAGTTTTATTTTTATTGTCTTTTTCCTTTGTTTTTGTTTTGTTTTAAATAAACGAAACAACCAACCAATCAATAATAATGATCAGTTACAGTTTTTAGTTAATTCATTATATCATAAATTGAATTTGAGTACCACAAAAAGCTAGAATTATAATTTAAAGTAAGTAATTCTCTCCTACGGTGTTATCTGAAATGCTTTATTGAAAAATGCTGTGAAAAGGTTTGTTTGTTTGCTTATTTATTTATTTAAAGTCATTATTCATTGTACGTGGGGGTCATGGGTCACATGTTTTAACGGAGGGGGGTGGGAAGGGTGAAGGGTGGGTTGGGTTTTTACTGTAATATTGTGTGTTTTCTGTTTTTAATGTTAAAGCGCTTTGAGCTGCGCAAAATGCATGAGAAGCGCTATTTAATAAGTAAAGTTTGATTTCATTTGATTTGAAATATAATTTATTTATATTAAAAAAAAACGCTGTATGAGAAAGTATATTCAAACTTTTAGTCTATTTACAAATGATTGTTTACCATTATTAGGCCAAATCAGTTTATGCAAAATTAAAAATCACGTGTTAACGGAGGGGAGTGGAAAGGGTGGGTTTTTATTGTAACCTTGTTTGTTTTTTTGTTATAAATTTTAAAGCACTTTTCTTTGCTTTGCTTTGTGCAAGGCATGAGAAGCAATTTTTTTTTTGCCAACTAAAGTTTGATTTGATTTGATTATAAAAAAAGAAAAATAGAAAAAAATAACAGGTTTAAGTTTGAGTTTCCGGCTGTGTTAAACTTCCTTTAACTCCATCCTCTCAAGTTTATGATGCTACAGTCCTGGAAACTGGAGGGGGGGGGGGGGATGTCTGGGTTTAATAGAGACGTTTGTCCAATTACATTACAAGGATCTGGTCCAACCTGTCCACTTTTTCTTGTCAGTTCAGACCAAATCTGAACACCAGACATGGTTGCTCCAGTTTCTGCCTGGGTCGAAGCCGATCGTGTTTACTCCACACAGTGCAGTTTTCTGGGCCGAGAGCCGTGTAGTTAAATCATCACTCTCTGAATGAAAGCTTGGCAGGAGTTATTTTTATTCTCTTTACAAACCAAAGCAAAGGAAGAACAACCCCCTTCCAAGAGCTACAACAAGCAGCATCCCCAGAGGGCTGCAGCCGAGGCAGAGGAAACAAAGAGGAATATTTCAGAAAGAATATTGCTGCGTTCAGAATAACTCCAGAATTTGAAAGCAAGTCGGACTCCAAAGGTAAAGAGTTGCAGCAGAAGAAGTGCTCTAATTAGGTCAGGTATAAGTCAAGAGAAACTTTAACTTCATGCATACCTTCAGTTTCTTTTTTTTTTTTTTCAGTGGCTCTGAGCTTTTTCTACACCGCTTGCCAGCACAGAAACCCCCAGTTTCTCCTTAACTCCAGACGAGTCTACAGTTTAAGAACTTAGCACAATATGACTCACAAGCAGGGACACAAAACTAACTCTATGTTCCACAATGTGTGTGCAGAACAGCTGTTATACCTCTGCATATGTCTGCATTAATTGCATTATTATTGACAAGTAATGACAACAACAAAAAAATGAAAGCGTGATGATATTAAATATTAAAGGATTTTTTTCCAAAAACATGCATTTAAAGACGCATATTTTACTAAAATTGTATATTTTTTGCATTTAAAAACAAAAACAAATCCAATTTCTTTTCACAATACAACTGTTGGAAGATCTCTGCTCTGATTACTCTATAACTGGGGTAGTAAGATGTGGAAAAGTACAGGAAATTCTTGATTTAATACCTTCTCTGATTCATAATCTTCTGCTCTCATTTTTCAGAACTCTGTCAGAAATGACTTTCTGATTGTTGGTGGAAGTTTCATCAAAATTGCCGCATAAATTCCACGTGGAAAAGAATTTTTTTATGACATCGGTGGGTCTTTTTCTGGAATTTGAATCAGGGCACCAGGCTGTTCAGTTGATGGCATGCAGAACTAGTTGACTCTTAGGCATAAGAGTGAATTAAATTCTAGTATAATAAATAAATAATCAGCAAAACTGCTTAACATGACCTTATAGATTAAAGTTTACCAGTCAAAAAAAACAGATTAGTCATAATTGCCATTGGTGATTGATTAATGATTAGATGGATGCATACGGCAGTTTGTTATGTCTGCACTTTTTTTTTGGCTCTTCTCTGACTATTTTGGCCTCTTTCCTTTAATTCTGATATTTTCTTTAAACTCATGTTTAATGGAATGGCTTAAAGGGGGTTGACGTGTCCAGAGATGTTGGCTTTCTCCATATTTGCCCTTCAGAGCTAAACGCACCATCAGGCCCGTGCTTGACCTTGTTATTCCAGATGTAATGGGATCAGACCACACTGCAGCCGGACAGACGTCTCACGACTCTCCGTCCTCGCCTCTTTGGCCTCCAGAGCTTCGTCTGAGGTGTCAGTTTGCCGCCGGTTATTTGAGACATCCAAAGTGCAAAAGATCCTCCAGGCGGTTTGGCGGGGTGTGGGTGTCCAGTGTGCAGATGAAAGCAGCTGGACACAACAGGATCAGCAACACATTGTGTGTGAGCTTGACATTGACTGCGTGTGTCTCTGCCTGGCCATGACTACCTCCAGGAGTTGCCCCCTTCGCCTCCTCCAGACAGCCTTTTTTGTAATGGGACTTATTGGACTGGCCACCACAGAGGGACAGTGGCGGATCCTCTATGACAGTACATTCAACCTATTTTAATGTTCACAAAATATGGTAAGAAAATGATGGCGTTTAATTAGCATTTAGCTTTGACTGATCAAGACAGCTCGTTTACATGCCGACAGTAATGGTGTCACGTCTCAGACGATGGCTGCAGAGTCCCAACGTGCGTGCTGATGCTGATGTTATCCCTCCTGACCAGAATGTCGGCTGACCCTAATTGCAGTAATTAAGTCAGTGGCCATGTTGTATGACCCTCGGCCAGATTACAGCCAAGGCTTTAATCTGCCAATGCAACGTTCCCTCTCCATCGCCAGGCTGCTCTCGAGACACGACCAAGACAGGAGAAGCTGATGAACGAAAGACTTCTCCATAAAGGGTCCAGATGATAGAATGTAAACCCCTAAATGGGTCAAGTATACATTTTAACCTTTGAGCATACATTTTAACATCCTAAATTACATGGCTGAAGTCTGGCTTTAGCTTCCATTTAAATGTGAGGCTGCTTGCTAAATCTGGAAGGGTCTACCTAACAGTTTTCAGAAGTTTGAGGTCAAGCATTAATTTTTCTAATTAACGGATGTTCAAACAGAGGCTTCCAATGAAAAATCTTTGTAAACGTGTGCATATGCGCGTTTCGGGCTTCAGCGTTCAAACTCTTGCATTTCTTGTGTCTATGTACAAAGTGTAAAACCATTGAACGCACGTTGTAAGTTAAACCAGTTGAACTTTGACCAAGTGGGGACTGGGATTTGCTAGTGACTCAAGGGTAGCGTCCTTTTCAAAACATTGAAGTACCAACTGTGAGCACAATATTGGGTTGTGACGGTTCAGTGTGAACACCATATGCATAGGGCATTCAAGAATACCTGTCATTGTGCATTCTTGAACGTGCATCACATGTCTGATGTGTACATCACTTCAGAGCTTTGAATGGCACCAACCTTGATGTCATACGGAGTGAAGAAGCTCATAGAATTGACAGACAGGATGATAGCAAGCTGATATCCCTTTGAAGAAACACCTCCTACCCCCTGCATAGTTTACTTTTTGTTCTTTATTTAGCACATTTTGGCATGCTCAGTCTCCGTCTGTCCCGTTACATTTTGTAAATAGTACAGAAAACTTTGATTTTTTTTTTTTTTTTCCCTTTGTGGGTTCAATTAACTCTTTTATCAGTTTCAGCTGACGGTTAGACCACCTAAAACCACAAATGTCCCAGGAAGGAAATCAGACTTTTTATGCTCTAGAAAACATACTGAAGCCTGTAACCTTCAATTGTCCAAGGGGTTTATGATGTGGTTAAAGAGACACAAGACCATTTTTGAGGCCTCGTTAATAAAATTGTGCACGAACTGAGCGTACGCCCAAACCTGAAAATGTGCCTCCTCTGATATTGAGGAGGCACAACCAGGAGAATTCAGCTAGTTATACTTCTCATCGGACATCTGACGTAGACCCTACCATTTGACGGAGCCCCTCTAGATGTAGCCACCTGCACACACAGACATAAACCCACGCAGCTTTTTCCACGCATCGTAACCTCTCACCTCATTTTCAGACACTGTGGTGTGAGGTTGGCGCTTCTTGGGTGGGTTGTGTTGAGGGTGCACACTCAATGCGCTTTACTGGGAGGTGTTCAGAACAACGTGTTTCAAAAAGAGACTATAGCTAGTCAGCTGTGTTGAGATGCGACTGGATCAGGGAGCGGAAATGACGTCATCAAACAAGTGTGTGGAAAAAAAACTAATTATTTATGTAAAAACTCTGTATTATTGTTTGTAGCATTTTGGGATATAGTGATTTATCCCTAAAGGATGTGGAATTATTATGTGTTGCTTTTTCTTTTTTTTGTAAATGGTTGGGAGAAATTGGCAGAATGACGAGAAAATGTCTAATCAGGGGACGATTGAGAATTCAGCCTAATGGGAGGGGCTTAGAGTATATAACAGGGAGAGGTTAGTTGCAATGAAGGAGGACAGGGATATGCTTCCATCCTGTGGATTCTGTTGTGTCTATGTATAGAAAAGTCACAGAGTATTATTGTTTTGGGGGAACTTTGGAGAAACTAAACCAGTAGCAATTGAAACACGACTGCCTGGATTTTTGGAACACCCATCCTCATCACACACCATTTCATATTAATCCTGATGCAGTGAACTTTTCTCTCAATACAGTATTATTTTAAAGTCCCACTCCGATCATCTTTTGATCTATTTTCAAAGCGTTCCCAGTCGTCTGCTAATTATGATTATGACATTTTTAGGCAAAATTTAAAAAAAAAAAACTGTTGTTTTCTAGAACACAGTTTCTGCAGGGCGGCAGCAGTTAATCAGAAATTCACCTCTGAGTTGGGGGAGGGACCACTGGCATGGAGGAGGGACCGCCTCCCTTTCCCCTCCTCATTGCAGAGTAGAGGAAAACAAAGACGTACATAAATGGTCATCTACATGTGGATGCATCAGAATGGAGTGGAGCAGGAAGCTTGTGGCCACACGCTGTATTCTCTACATCACAAATACGCTGTTTATCAAACTGCATTTTTCATTTATTCTGGATTCACCATAATTTGAATAAAGAAATACTCAAAGATGTAATTTTAAGATTAACATTCTTTATATATGTCCTCCATTATCAGAAAAATACCACAACAACATGTTCAAAATCAGAGCGGGCCTTTAAGCAAATAACTTGACAACCTAAGTGTGGATATTTTTGAAAAGCCTTTTAAAAAATACAAAGCATTTTTTTAAGAATTTATTAGTTTTTGGTCTTATGATAGATAAAGAGTACATTTGTGCAAAATAGAATCTTCTCGGGTATTCTTCTTTTTACATTCTTTAAAAAAAATAAAAAAAAAACTTTGAAATATTGTTTATTTGTAACTACATAATTTCATAGTCAGTCAAAGCGATCCCGCGCTGTTGTTTAGAACACAACAATAACATCTAACAAAGAGCGACATTCAAAGAGTCATTTTTCATTGTGCTGCTCTGAGAAATGCATCGCCACCCTAACTGCAGCCAATCAGGCGAGCAAACAAACAAGCCGCGCACGCACGCCGATAACAAGTCACCCGTCCTTTATTCTTGCTCTGCCTCCTCCACCAGAAGGCCTTTCTTCTCCTCCTCTGGGCAATCTTCCGGTCCTCATATTCATCTGTACAAATTGATTTCCCTTTTACAAGTGAAGATAATGACTGCGGCAACAGAAATACCTGTAAGTCAGGGATAAATACATTGTAAGGCACCACCTGCTGAGTCCCTTTCTCCAAGCCCCCCCGACAACATGGATTTCAAGCTTCAGCGGCATCACACGACAAGGCCGAGATTTGATTAAAATGATAGTCCTTTTGGTTTCGACTCACTCTAACGTTTTTATGAACATGTAAAATGAGGCTGTTTAGCTTAACATTTTGTAACCCACTGGAATTGAAGTGCTCTCTGGTCCACTTAGCAGTCAGTTGTCTGTGCTGAGCTTCTGCTGCTGGCGTTTGACCCCACAAATGTTGTAATTTCAACATTTACCACGTCAGACCAGAAACTTTACACACAACATTCCTCGTGTTGTGTTTTTTCAAACAGTATTCGGTTGTCTTTAAGATTCCTGCTCCTTTCATCTGCTGTTTTCTATCCTTATTGTTGCCGTTGAGGTCTGATTATCGCCGTTGATTATTACGTTTAATTTGTTTTTTCCGAAAAAAGATTAAATAAATTTGTTCAAAGGGAATCTGAAGGAGTGACAACTCTCTCAGTGATTATCTCCTCTCATTAGAAACCTGTTCTCAAATCAAAAGCTGGCAGGTTTTTCTTCCTCCTAAAGGGAAAAGAAAAAACAAAAACTTTTGAAACGAGCTAGCAGAAGGAAGAAGAAACAAAAAGTAAAAGGTAAAGCAGCCAGTGGAGGGAAACGATGAAGGACAAGTTTCCGAAGTAAGAGCAAAAAGGTATGCAGATGTCGTCTCATCGCTCGTCTTCCCAGGTGACAGGTATGTCAATGCCCTGAAAGCCTTTGCTGTATAATTACACGCCATCTTACCTTCTCTCCCCCCAAGCAAAAGGAGGTGTTGCTGGAACAGGAGCTTTCAGATCCTTTCCACTCAAGGAGGGGAACCCAGGGGAATCGCTTCTCTCCTTCGCCTTTAAATATCTGTAAGTGAACACCTCCTCCCTCTGCTCCTCCGTCCCCACCCTTCCTTTAGCGCCTCTCTTCTCTGATTCTCCACCCAAAGATTTTCCAACTTCTTTCCTTAAACATATTTTTGCTACGCTGCTGCTTTGGAGTGAGTGAGTGAGTGGAAGAGCGCTGTAAGGATGAGCATGCGGCGTCCCGGGAGTCCCACTCTGTTTGTGAGTGACTGGTCTGATGTGTGCGAGGCCTCTTTAACGGGGCGTCAAACCCGCCTCTGGAGGATGAGGAAACGCGGCACAGACGGAGACGCCGCCAAGCGATCAGAGGTCTGATCTGCCTCTGCTCTGAAATGCACCAGCCAGAGACAAACTCAACCCCCAAGTTCCCCACCCTCCAGAGGATACAAAGGGGAAAAGAGAGTTGAAGCTCATTTTTTTTATTGTCCACAGTGAGTAAACCATCTGTCCCACCTGACCAACATCATCCTCCCTACATGTCAAGGCAGTCCCTTGAGGAGTTGTAAAGTTTATCGGTTCTGTTTGAGCAAAATCTGTCAACTTAGGTGTTTTTTGTTGGAATATAGTGTAGCAGACTGCAGACAAACCAATCTGAAATGCACAAGTGATAACTAAAATGATTAAAGGGCTTAAAAACCCACTCTGATGAAAATTGTGTTTTCTGTGTTTTTAACATGTTCTTGCAGCAGCACTTTTCTCATAATGGAGGAGGACATTTAGAACATAACTCAAGATTAAAACTGCATTTTAGTGGAAGGTTCTAACCAGGAGTATCAAGAATTACAAAACATCTAGATCAGCCCTCCTTTACGTTTTAATATTTCTTCCTTAAAAGGTCAGTGATGGAGCTTTGTTTTTGCATGTCTTGTATCATGGTTCTCTGGGTTTTAAACACTTTCAGAATTTTTCTTTAGACGGTTCATTTGGCCATAAGAAATGGTATAAAAAGAAAAAAAAGGCAACAACCCTGATAATTGTGGATTTTTTTCTGTCTACTCAATTGTTTGTTTTTTTCCTCTCTGGTAATTTTGCTGAAATTCCATTTTTGTGAAATATCTTGAAGCACATGTTCACGCTGACACAGTTCAGCGGTGATCGATTTTACACGTAATTTATTCACTAACAGACATTTTACCAGACAAATGCCTAAATGAAAATTAAAAAAAAAATCTTAACACCAGTAGTTGTAAAATTTTGTTTTTGGGATTTACATATTTAGCAAAAGTACATACAAGAAAACTTAAGAGATCAGTTTTGCCAGCTTTGAAAAAAAAAATAGTTTGAAAAATGAAAAAGTTGTACTTTTTCATTTTGAGTAAATGCATCACAATGTGAAAATGGTTGCATGTTTATGAATCACAGTCCTGTAGATCTGAGTGTCTCAGTGAATAACTGCAGTGGCTCCAAATGAAGTGAGTTTTTGCAGTTTTACAATTAGAGATAAAAGCACACACTTTTGGACCCCCCCCCCCCCCACACACACACACACACACATTTTGTCATACAAAACTACTTTTCCAACCAATGTTTTTACTGACTGAGACAAAAACTTTCTTCCTCTGCAGGTTGGAAACTTTCAAACCAGTTACTGTTCCACGTGCATCAAATGTCTTAAAGAGTCTAATTGTTCCTTAAAAAAGGACTTTTGACAACATCACACTTGCATGAAGCAGACGGAGATGCGCCGTGACAAGTTTGGGTCAAAGCAGCCTCAGTAATTAGAGTGGCTCATTTGAAACAGCATCTGATCAATTAACAGCATTTGTTTCCTGACTTCACTCCAGTTTGAGTCCTGCCAGAAAACAGTTAAAGAGTGAAGACGTTCTTCCAACTGCTACCAGGTGCTTACAAAAGAAGACAGGAATTCAAAATCTTTTTTACTCTGTCCCCAAACTGCAACTAGGTTTGACTACAAGACGCTTTCTTGTGTGTTTGTTTGGCATTTCAGAATGTTAAACTGGGTACAAAATTAGATTTAAAGGGTTGCAATCAAAATTTGGATTTTTGCCCTCTAACCTCTCAGAAGACACGCTGTGCAGCCTCACACTCTTCAAAGACGCACAACTTCAAGGAGGGAAGTTGTCCTGGAGGAGAATTTATTTGTAACACAGTCAAAATCTATTCCTGTGATTATCATGTGATCTCAAAATAAATAAATACATACACAATGAAAAACTAAAAAAATGAAGGTTGTCTCAAAAGAGGAGCCTGGTGTCTGAAGGCTTTGGCTCCCATTATTCTGTTGTAAAAATCCAAAAACAATGAATGATCCTGCAATCTGAAAGCAATAAAATAGTAGTTTAAAGATTTAACAAAACCATCAAAAGCTGAAACCAAGTTTAGGGTTAACCTCCTCTGACATTCAGTGCTTGAATCCCTAAGTTAATGATTGATGCTGAGAGAACAAGTCAATTCTAAAGGCAGCGATTCCACGTGATTGACATGACCCAGTAATAACCCGGGTTCATCCACTCTGTTCCCACATAAACTCAGTGGTCTTGTGCTGCCATAAAAAAAGGAAAAAGACATTCTACATTGTGGTTCACCAAAAATCATTCATGTGATTTGAACATCAATTAAAACAAACCAAAGAGGACAAAATACATCAATCTATACATAGATGCGGTTTATATACACTGTCCTAAATGCTAGTTGGTAACCAGAACAACAGATACTTAAAACCTAAGTTTATAAATCATTTTATTATTAAATAATGAAAGAAATTGTTTGTTTGTTGACACGTTTAATGACCAGAGTTAATGGTGGATAATTCTTGCAATCAAAATAATCTAAGGAACTACTTGTAGACTTTGTTTCTTTGACATTTTTTTCGTCATCTGGACAAAAACAGATGGTAAGGTGTGAAGTTTTTCTCTGAATTGATGCGTTTTATCATTGAACGTTACATTTTTCTTATATATCGCTGAACAAAATTGGTGCAGGCTCAGTAGCCTCACTGCCTATCATATAGTCAATTCCTTGTGAAAATTATCTATACATAAATTTACTAGATTAAAGGATTAATAAATAATTTAATATTGCTTTCTTTTGTGACCATGGTCTTAGAGGTGTCCATTACAGGAAATGGACAGACTTCCCAGAAGCAACGCTTGGCATTGGAAGGTTCAAGCCTTGACTGGCACTATGGCTTACTAGTACAAACACAGCCTATATAAGTAGATCTTCATTATCGTCCGAGTTTGAATAGTCTTAATTCTGCAATGCCTATAAAGTTGAATATTCTTTGGGAAACTGGGAAGCGGTCACTGAGAAATTGAAATCCCATTGGATTGGAAAAAGAATGTTAATGTTTGTAACAACCATGAGCTAAAAATATGATTTTTTTTTATGTCAAATTTCAGAAAGTTGCTTCTGCAACTGTTTCTCAGGGAGCAGATGAAACATTTGTCAGACTTAAATGATGCACATGAAGCGTGTTGACCGCAAACACAGATGTTAATATAACTTTGTTTGTTTACAAGAAAACTTTACGCAGCAGCTTTAATGAAGCATGCAGTCACCTGCCAGAAAGGTGAGAGCCGCCATCTGCTGAGAGTCAGGCGCAGCGCTGACGGCGTATGCTGAGTGGCAACTGTCCACACAACACAATCAGGTTGGATTACATGCTACACATTTATTATAGTGGTATACACAAAGTAAAAATAACATGAAACACTGATGCCTCTAACCAATAGGGAATCAACAAAATCCCAACTAACGAAAGCGTTTTTTTTTTTTACATTTTAGAAAAAAAACCCACAAATTTCTGTCCTTTTGCTTTGGTGGGGGCGCATAAGATAGTGCCGAAGCCATTTGAGGGAGATCAAATAGGAAATGGTTTCCCTTATTATTGTGTCTTCTAGGTGCCATGCTCACCTAAGTAGGTCAAACTGTTGGTGGAGAGCGCAACTCCACAAACTTTTCTTCGTCGACGCGTTCACGGCGCAGTGGGCGGGGGAGACAAAACAATTCACTTGTCACAATCTTGACACCTTTTCTCCTTTTCCAAGGGAGGGGGGTAGTGAGGAAGAAAGATGGAGGGAAAAACTCCAAAGGCGTCTTTCTTTGCTCTGAAGTCGCTGAAATCAACACTTACCTTTCCAGTGACAGCCGGGCAAATTGCCAGACATTAAGGGGATGCGCACGGGGCCCGGAGTGTGTGTGTGAGGATGCTGGGTTTTTGTTTGTGTGTGTTAGAAGGTATGGCGGGGGGTGATGGTGTAATGCCTGGTCCCAGGGGCAGCAGGCGGGATGCTAAAATAGCTCCCCGCTCACTCCCACTCAGCGCAGGATGGGGTGTCGGTTAAAAGGTTCCTGATTTTTCTCTGTGAAAACAGGAGCAGGTTTTGTCTTCAGGGACCCCATTACAGGGCGCGGTGAGATGATCTCAGCTAGTTTGAACCTGCTGGGCTCTCACACAAAATGGCTCCAATAAGAGCAGCTGGAGAGAGAACCAGCGAATTCCGAAACGAAGCCGAACCTCTCACTTGGCTTCTTTTTTTTTTTTTTTAATCCAAAAGCAGGCGAGAGCAGAGTGTGTGGAAACACACCTCAGGTAAAGGCGACCGAAAACCGCACACAAGAGCAACACCTGCACGCCAAAAGGAGCATGTCCCGCTTGTAACGGCGTTAACCTGAAGACGGCGTCTCGGACTCCTCCGGGTTCCACAAACAGACGAGGGAGGATCCAGCCGAGGAGCAATCATTGGCAGAGCGAATTCATCTGCTCTGTGGTAACCGCAACATTCAGAGGAACTGTCCAACACCTTCACTCTGAAACGCTCCTTTATACACAGAGCTGAAACATGATGGCCATTTGTTGAGGTCTTTTACAAACATTTTACCTATATAAATGGAAATTTACAGAAGCGGAAAAAAAGTTTGAAAGTGAAAAGATGTTCTTTGTTTTACAGCAAACCGTGCACTTTTCTCTTCAAACTCTGAAACTGGGCTGTAAGTTCCACTCCAGTCCTTCCTGGTCTATTTCAAAAGCGTTCCCAGTGGTCTTTTAATTCTGACTAAGACTAGCCAAAATCAAAAACGTAGTATCGGCAGTAGATTTCACCTCTCAGTTTTGGGCGGGAACGTTGTTGCAAAGCTAGACCCCCCACCCCCACCCCCACCCCCCCCCCTCCCGTCACCCATAACTAAGAGCTTTAGGTTACAAACTCTCCTGCTGGCTAACAACCCCTCACATCCTCAACCTATCATGGTGCAACAAAAGTTGCTAGCAATATTGGAGCTACTCAACCGAACAGTTCTGAGCCAGATGCCAGCTCAGACGAGGAAATCAAAGTCGTATGGATCTAACGGTCTATAGGTGGATGCATCTGAATGGAGCGGAGCAGGGAGCCCGGTGTATTTGTCGAAAATATAATCTGTCAACCAGCTTTTTTTTTGTCTGCCCCTGATTCATAACAATTAGAAATACTCAGAAATGAAGTTTTGAGCTGATATGTGTCCTTCATTTTCAGAAAAATTCCACAAGAACATAGAAAAATGACCAAAAAACAACAACATTTTCATCAGTGGGTCTTTAAGTTAAGCCTTTTGTTGGGTTTTATTGTAAAGTTTAAAATGAATAGCTAGATTCCATTCACAAATGAACTCAACCGTCTGTAGATCACTTCATCCAGAGTGTCCAAAATTTTTCTAATTTCCAAAATGAAATTCTGTTTGTCCCAGTTATTTGGAGAAAGTGAAATTTTGTTAAATCATTTTGAAACATAATGAGAATTTACCATAAAAAAAGAAACTGACGGCACTGGTTCAGATCAGATTAAAATCAAAGAAAATCCCAAGAAAAACATCTCAGACTCTACAGATGAGGAAAAATGACCTTTGAACAGATGAGAAGAAAGACGAGAAACAAAACCTTTGAGGTTTTTGTGCCAAAGACATGTCAATCCTTATGGAAGGAATAAAGGTTTAAAGGAGACCAAGTTTGAAAACAAGGGATGAGACTAACTGGATCCTCTTTTCCCTTCGTCTATTCAGAAGAGAAGCTTTAGGAGTATCCCTTCTTCTAAAACGTCTTTTGATCCCCGTCAATAGACTGTGTCACTCATTGTTTACATTTGAACTTTTTATTGATCTTTTGGTAAAAAAAAGCGGTCTGATTCTGATTCTGATGATTTTACAGACACTTAGGATCTTTTTCAATGGATTTCCTCAGAAAACTTTCAATGCTTTGCTGCACTTGGTCAGTTTAACCGTATGGAACATGGCTGAAGGAGATTAACTTCCCCTGATGGAGGTCATCTGAGTTAATGAGATAAAATCAAGGACCATAAAACATTCAATGCTCTTTTGCTATACTACTTTAAATGTATTTTTGGTCAGATTTGCTCTAAATAAAAACAAAAGAAACAAAAATATCAAGATTAATGTTTTTTCTTAATTGCTCTTCACTCTGCTGCTTCCTAACCTCCTTCAGTCACGTCCACTTTTTTTTCTCATTTTTGACTTGAAAATCCCCCTCCTGGAGTTAGCCCCTATCTGCCACCTTCCACCCCTCAGCCCCCGCGCCCTCCTCCTCTGCTGCCTCGGATGTGGGGATGCTGATGTCTGTGTGCTTATTCAGAGAAAAATGGCCTTTTGTCTCCACTGCTCCCCCGTTACAGAAGGTCACGCAGGCTTACCCCCCAAAATAAAGCCTCGGCCATTGTTATAATTTGCATTGATGCTTACGGGGGGGAGGAGAGTTGGGTGTGCCTGTGTGTATGGGGTTGATGGTGGGAGTTCAGTGTACCATGAGGCAGGGTGGGAGGTTATGCAGAGCGAGGGCATCTTTGCATAGAAATGTGAGCGGTGGCTGGACGCAGTTTTTTTTTTCCACATCACACAAGCTCGCCTTCCATCCTCGAGGGGGCGGGGCGGAGGGGGATAAAGGCCTTTCCCTCCCAAGGTCTGAGTCAAGGACAGAGCAGGGCCAATTAGCATGCAGATCAGGGCTGTGCCGTGCTGTAAGGTTGTTTCTCTGATGCAATCACATAAGTTAGGATGAACTCCCCGCCTGCTTGACCTCAATCATGGGGAGGGCTGCAGGAGGAGGTGAGGGGAGGAGCGGAGGAGGCCTGGATCACCTGCAGCCAGCTTCACTCCATCACCTCATATTTAGCTCCTTCTTTATTGCAGCACATTATGCTCAGAAGGAGAGAAGACACTATGTCACACATGGACAGATCAACTGATGGAAGCTGAAAATTGAAATCTCTCTTCATTGGTGGAGTCCTGTGATCTGAAATCCCTTCTAATTTTATGTATTTATTTATTTTTTAGTTTAAATAAGCAAGTCTGGAAACATTACAATGACATGAGGCTCCTGCAGGAGTTTCAGACAATTTTACGAGATTTGCGGTGATAAAAGAAAAGAAAAAAAACACTAGAAATACTATTGTAAAGCTGTTTTTTTTTTTTTTTGTTAGCAACGTATCTCTTTTTAAGCATCTATTTGTGGGCATGTTGGATCTTCTCTCCCAGTTACAGATTCTACCTACTGCAAAATGTTGGGACACGCACGCCATGCTGATGCAACACAAACATCTTTTGGTCGAGGTAATGTCGTGGTGTGGGCTTGCATGTGACAGATTTTGATTTAATTTTCTATTTGAAATGGTTTCATTCAAGCAATCAAAGCAAGAACAATCACAAAACAACACAACCAGCAGTTATACATTCATATGAAGTATCAAACTTAGGATAATTAGACATTAATGATACATCATGTAATGAAATGGTTACGGTAGAACAGAGGTGGGATTAGATAAGTTCACTTCCTTCCACTCCCTTTCAAGCAATCTTTGATTTCTTCTATCAGACATAATGAAGAATTCTTAAGTATCAATAAATCAAATGACATAGAATAATTACTTAATTATTATATAACAATATGCATAACTATTTTGGAAATCAACACAACACGATAGGCTTGTCATTTGATCTCAGTGCAGAGTCTGTTTGTTAAAGCCTATATCATACTGCCCTTAGGGGTGGATACGGGGTGTGTGGTAAAGGGAACGCTCCGTTTTCATGACGTCCTTTAACGTGGCTGTACGAGCCTCATAGTAGCTGCAAATCACACTTGCGCTCCCTCTTAAGACGTGGCCGGTTCCTTCAACAACGCTCTAAGGGCCTGGACAATCTAAAAACCTGCAGCATCTGTACAAGTCAACCCCCCCCCCACCCCCCCTGTACAGGTGTTTATGACTAAGGCCGAAATCCTCACCTCGTCCTGTTTCTTCTGACTTCAATCATTTATTCCAAACAGGAGTCAACAACAGAATCATCTTGAGTGATGTCAGCAAATCCTTTATGGACACAGGCCACATTCTGCTGTTCATCCCTCAAATGCATCTTCATACTTATGAGGCCGACTTAAAAAACAAACACAAAAAGGCTTGTTCTATACAGAACTGCCAGAATTTATCAAAATAGGGCTGTGTACTTGCAGGATTCTGAAACATGCCACGATACACATGTGACAAAAATTCCCACTATATCCCAAGACTGTAACAATATATCACACTTTTTTTTAAAAAAGAATAAGACTTTGAAAGACTGAATACACATGAATACAATGATATACGTTACATCTTATAAAATTATCGAACATTAAGCACTGCAAATGTATATCACATACGAGTTACTTTTATTTATAGGCAAACCTCAATTGCTTTTCATTGGATTAGTTATGAAGTCCTTTTTTAAACACCCAACGCTGTGTGGTTTTCACAGCAAAATACTCAGAAGTGTAAGACAAAACAGAACAAATGTTCCCAAGAGTTGTTAAGAAAGTAAAGCGCCATGTATTTCCAAACCTGCTTAAATGTACTTCGAGGTATGAAATGGCTGCTGGATGAAATGACCAAAGAATCAATAATAAAATCTCCAACCCAGACATGTACCTACTTTAGGTAAAACTAAGTTGTATTTGTATCATTGAGCTATGGAAGGAAAACTGCAAGACTTATGAGTGAACATCTACCACAATATAGTTCCCAAGAGATCTTGTTCCTTTGGTCCAGAGCTGCTGACACAAGCTTGGTCGGATGTGCAGCCAACTAACAGTTGAGGGTTGAAGTGGAACACAAAAGAAAAGAAAAAGACCCCGGACTGAATGTTTGCGTATAAATAATTGATTAAAAGTTGTTTAGGCAGCGCTTGAAATTGATTCCCGATTAGCCAAATAAAATATTGCTATTTAACAGAATCATTTTTTTCCTTAAACCCCTGTCAGAAATCAGAACTCCGTCTTCCCCTCTGGCAACCAGCAGGAACCATCTCCAGAGTACTGACTGCACTTCATCTCCCAGCAACCCCAGCGTGCACTTCCTGGATGCCACACACCTGACTATCATTCCCTCAATCAATCATAGTCTATTGAGGCACTGCAAGTATTGTTTGAACCACTCTGCCTTCGTTGCCGAGCGTTATATTTGGACATTGACCCTGTTTCTGACTCTTTTTGCCTGCCGCCTCGACTCTCGCCTGGATCATGTTTGCGCCAGTCTCTCCTTTGATAATCGCATGCCTGTTATTGATCCCTGCCTGCCTGAGCCTGATTTAGCTTTGTGGACTTTTAGCTTAGCTAATAAACCTGCTGCATTTTGGTCCAGCCGTCTGCCTGTTCTTGTCACAACTTATTATAAAGTCAAAACCTTTACTTAAGCTAAATGTTCTTACTTTTTTTACAGTTTCATCTATTGATTAATTTTTCCGTCTAAAAGGACATACTATAGCATTGTTTAGCTATTTATAGCATGAATGCATTTCTTTTAGCTTTAGCATATGTCTGATACTTAAAAATTAAAAAAGAAAACTTTCCGTGTATCAAATTATGTCATTGAGTACAATACTAGTTCCTGTTTTTTTATAAAAAGGAAAGTAAAAGGTTTCCTGTGCCCCCCACCACCACCATACACACATTACTGTTGCCCGGTCAGGCTCACGGTCAGGAAACCTCCCCCTGCATCAGTCAGTGGCGCCCTCAGAGGGTAGAACGTAATTTGCCCGTCCACCAGCGCCCCTCTCTCCTGCTTTTTTTTTTTTTTTTTGAAAAAATCTGCGTCTGGGTTGTAAATTTCTTCCAATTCTTCCTCTTTCACTCCCTCTATCTTTCCCCCCTTGTCTGAATTAATGAGATGGGGTTTGATCAGGGCAGCCAAGTGTTCAGTGGGAAATCTCGCAGAACGCCTTGTGTCCCGTAATAGAATTTGCATCTAATGCATACATAAATCAAACATCTTTCTGGACATTTTCATATGCATAATGTCATTTCATCCTGTTTCTTTGCAAGTGGGGAGGTGGGGGTGGCTCTGTATTGGGTGGGTGGGGGTTGTACGTAGGTGGCTGTGGGGGGCTGTTGGTGCAGATAGGTTATTTTGTTTTGTTTCTCCTCTTTCCTTCTGTTTCACTTTTTTTTTTTACTTTCTTATTGCTTTCAATTTATTTTGCTGACTGCAGAGCCGCGGCGTGAAGCCATGCATCCCAGATCTTTGGGGTTTTGGCTGTCAGATACTTTTACTGAGAGATAAGAAAGAGACAAAACATGGGGATGCATGTGTGCGTGCACGTGTGTGTCGGAGGCATGTTGATGGGTGTTCAGAGGCAGCAGAGGAGGCCGCTTCATCACATCTCCACCTTATTCTTAGGGGCTTTGTTATGTAAATGTAAGAGAAAAACCAGCAGATTCAAAGTGCTTTTCTCTTCACGAGGAAGCAGGAGATGAAAAAAGAGCAAGTGACAAGGTGTCTTGATTGTCCTTAGTGCTTTGCAGCTTGCGCTCTAACAAGGCTTGATATTGTAGAAATTCTATTTGCAACCATCTCCATTTGCATGCCTCGTGTGCTCTGGTAACTCCCCACCCACCAGCAGAGACAACACCTTTAAAGGTCTGACGATGAGTGTTCTTCAGCGTACAGTTGTGTAGGATTGATGATAACATTCTTACAGGACTCCTGAATCATGTCTGCGGATCAGTGTACTGTTTGCTTGGTCAGAATCTTTCTTCTAACAGTCAGAACTCGAATCGGCAAAAAGCTTTCAATTTCTTAGTATCATTGTACGACGTTTACAACTGTTTTCAAACTGATTTCAACTCTAAATACATTTGTTTTTGTTAACTTTGCTTGGTTTCAGTTTAGCTGACGGTGCAGCCACTTTAAGAAAGTGACGGGTGAGTTTTCAACACATGACTGAGCGACTTGACACGTGTCAGGAAGGAGTCGGATGTGGTCGAGAGAATCCAGTAGTTTTCCAAAAGAAAACTTCCTCCAGAGCCAGATTACAAATAAAATCTGTAATAAAACATTTCCTTTTTTTTACAGAACATTTTAAGCGGAGGTTTTATTCTTGAATGGTTTCAATAAACAGACAAGTTTGATTTAGGGAAACTGTAAAGCTATATTTGACTTTTAACACATTACAAACAAACATTACAAACATTTACGAACAGCAGTAGAGCATTTTTAAATGGCATAGACTGTGTAGCGCTTTTCTACCTTCTTGAAGGCCCAAGGTGCTTTACAGTCACAGTCCCATTCACCCAGTCCCACACTGATGGCAGCGAACACTGGCGCCAACCTTCCAACAGAGGCATGGTAGGGTTTAGTGTCTTCAGTGGCAAGGTGAGAATCGTGCCGACAATATTCCGATTAGAGGTCGACTGGACTCTAGACTACTACTGCACCACACCCTACAGTAAACATACATTTTTGTTTTTAAGATGTTATTCCAGTCTTATTTTAAGATGGGTATGTTTTAAAAATAAGGTTAGTAAGAAGCACTTTAAGTGTCATATATTTGGGTGAAAAAGTCTGAAAATGCCTATTTCAAAGATATACAACCACATTTTTTTTATTTTTTGTCTTGAAACAACTTATGTTAAGACATTAAAAAAGAAATTCTACCAGTTTTACTGGCAGATGTTTTCACTTATAACACAGGGAAACAATCTTGTATTCTCTTTTCTTTTTTTTTTTTTTTGTTTTGAAAAGGGCTTTTTTCCATTGTGCTTGGTATCATTAAATATCCAGAAAAATGTAAAATGCTATAAAGTTTATCAGATGCAAGAGTGTAAATAAGAGCAGCAGCTCATGTTCACAAACATTTCCCCAAGAAAGAAAAGATTTCTTATTGCAGCATGTCTTCCTGGTTTTAATCTGTAGTCGGCTCAGATCTTTTCCACCTGAAGTGACGCCTTCCAGCAGGTGAAGACGCCTCTGCTCACCAACATGACTGAAGACTTTGTGCCCATGAAGGAACTTCATGCTGGGTTCTAGTGGAAAATGCAACAAACAAGGACCAGCAGGGGACGGTAGCGACTGGTGGGACAAAGAAGTTGTTCAGTGGTGAACAACTTTTTTTGAGGCTCTGGTAGAACTTGCTCTAGAAAAACTTTTTTCTGGATAAAGTTTTGATGTATTTTATATTTTATTTGTATGTTTTTTTTAACCCTTTTCTTTTAAACCGCACTAACAATCTTCCTAAAAGTCATTTATAACCATGATAAGTGTATTGTATTCAGTTTGCATGGCACTGTGGTCACCTGGTCATTATCACTATGATTATTGTTGTTTAAGTGAGGTCGATTTGACTGAAAGGAAATTATTTTCCATCCATTTTCTGACTAGATTCTGGATTTGTGAAGACATTCTCCTTTTTCTTTTCTTTGTTTTTTTGTTTACTAATTTCTAAAATTGGCTTTAAAATCAATATTTTTCATCATCATGAAAAGATTTGCCTCATATTTATGTTTTCTAAAACGTTAGTCAAAGTTGGGTGCCATCTGACGCATACTTGAGCCACAAACGCTCGATGGGAGTGATTGGAGCTGGATCCGCTTGCAGCAGATTATCCGAGCATTTGCACATTGCCTAAACGGTTAAACCGAATATCTAATAAAATGAGCCTAAAGTCTGGGCAATCATAGAGAACAAAGCCTAATTGGCAGTTTTTTTCTTCCATAATGGGCAGTTTAACAAAGCTTATCTGTGCTCCAAACATCCTTTCCTCCCTCCATTAGGCACTAAATGGATTTCGAGCAGAGGTCAGTGACCACAAATATCAGGGATTACAGTTGAGATAGACTGGAACTGCGCTGCCTGTGTCTAATCAGACTAGCTAAGGCCTTTATGAGATCAAATGAGTGAGCAGTAATTGTGCATTTTTCCATTTTGGAAGTAGATTTCTGCATTTGCAAAACAAACAGTTGGATGAGTTCTTGCCAAGCGTACCAGTTCCACACACTTACATATCTTAAGGCCCCCCTGCTGCTTCTCCGTGCACAAGTCTTCTCCGCGCCTGTGCCGCATCCATATGTGCGTCTGACAACTTCAGCTCTGGATTGTGGAGTCAAACGACTTCTCTCGAGGTATCTCCTTCTTTTGAAAGCTGCGTGGATTCAGCGAGATGGAACTTAAATGGGGAGCAGCTGCACAGGCAGGTGTTGGCCAACATGGAGGAAGGCGCCTCTTTGACTGGACATGTCAGGCTTTCTCTCAGTCAGCTGCTGGAGAACATCTGGGCCTTGATGGTTGATGCTCTGCGCTGGACCGCCACGGCATGTTGGACGGCTGCATGTTGACAGGAAGGCATCTGTGAGACGCAAGAACAAGGAGCCCTGTTAATGTGGATACACGGGTTCACCTGACTCGCATCTTTTGAGAGTTTGACACTGCAGGTGTCCACAACTGCTTCACAATGAAGATGTTGGAATGAAGTGATGTGATGAGAAATTGCAGAGTAGGGTCCCAGATGAAGTTGTTCAAGGGAAATCTTAATTACAGGACCAGTCAAACAATTGAAACAAACATATTAATTGGACTCTGACGTGTGACAGGTGAGAACTCTAATGCCACGTGTTATATGCGTTTAGCCTCTGATGTTCACACTGGACTCTCGCTACCCGATACTAGCGCTTGTCCACCACCTACAGTTGGAAGAGCCTTGATGTGAAATGTTAAAGCAGAGAAAATCTTGCTTCAGGCTTTTTATTTCACAGCATTATTCGGACATCTCAAAGACTTGGGCCGAATCCTGATTCTTCCCCTACCTTTCCAATTGTAGGGGCATTTGGAGACGTGGGGTTGCCCAAAATACCATAGCTCTTTTAAGGGATGCTGAGAACTCCGCCGCGGGGGAAAGGCGCTTATCTTCACGTACGTGTGCTCAGATGCAGAGAAGTTCACATTTAAATGTAAGTAATGACTTGGTGTTTTAGCATGATCTTTTTAAAGTTATAAAACGGATCTTGTTATGTCTTTCAAAGCGCTTGTAGCTCTGTGCTAACGTAAGTGCCCGGCGACTATTCATGACATCATCTAGTGAGAGTAACATCCAAATTTGACAACACTATTTTTCCATAAGTCTCCATTTGGAGGATTATATGTAAGGGTAGGGAGAAGCCATAGGTGTAAGGGAAGAATTCAAATTCGGTCTTGGTGTTATAGAATTCCAGCCGAGCATAAAACGCTCTTATGAATTTCTTCTTCATGATCAATTTTTGAACGGTTGGCACGTCCAAGACTTAAAGGAGATATCATCCATTAGTCACTACCAACTTTTGAGTCCCTGATTGAAAAAAGTTTAGCCTGGTTTAACGTTAATTGGCCGCATGTTTTGTAGGTAGCGCCTAAAAATAGTCATAGAAACTTCCATAACAACGTGTGAATGCATGGGTTTTATGCAGTGGCCAGAAAAAAAGACTTGTCATTGGAAGTGGTCCCTTGAAAAGGTTGGGGAGGGGGGCTTAGATAATTTGGCGGGGGGGGGGTTGTAGAGGGTAGGGTTATGGGGGGTGGCTGTGGGTGCGCGGCGATCTCTGGGATGCTCGGGCCGGGTGCCGAGGCTGGCTCGTGGAGGCGGGGCGCCGGTTGGGGGGTCGGCGGCCCATGGGTTCTCGGGGCCCTGGCGTCATCCCTGGCCCTTGTCTCGGTGTCCGGCGCCCGGTGGCCCCCATGGCTGCCGCCTGGTACGGCTAAGCGCTCCTGTCCTGTGGCCTTGGGGCCGGACACCGGGTTCGCTTATGTCATTGGGCATCGGGGGGGCCCCTGTAGGGGGGCATTCTCTGCGCCTGGCTGGGTGGGTGGGCAATCCCCTCCTCCCCCCTCCCGGGCTGCCTGGGTCCGGTGCCGGGGGGGTTCCTGGCCTGGGGGTCTCTCCTCCCCTCTCCTGGTCTGGCTGGGTAGGATCTGGTTCCCCTTATGAACACACGGTTCACGTCGGCAGCATGCATGTATCTCCACCCCCACGTGCACGTGCACACTGCCACACTGCTCCCTGTCTGCTTCATCCCTCGTCCTAACCCACAGTGTATTGATGGACAGATGTTTTCCACTTATCTTAGTGTCAGATTTTCCCCTTTGATGTAATATTTGTCTTTCCAGCAGATCTGGTATAATTGTTAAAGCTTAAAATAATAAATTATTCAAATCAGTACTTTTATCCCCAACTTTCTCACCTCCTTTCCTTTTACTCTCTTCCACCCCCCCTCACATTCTTCCCCTCTCCCTCCCCACACACACTAAATGTAACAAATAAATAAAAAATAATACAACAAAAAGGGGTTTATACAAATCTACACCCTGGTTTCTCAAAGCTATATAACCTCTCTTTGTGATAGTAAAGCCTGTCCAACACAAAAAGCCTTTAGCTCTAATATGTTTGCACAGCTGTTGGACAGAACAAGTTAAAAAAAAACAAAAAACAGGAAGTGGTCCCTTGAAGGTGCGTTGTTCAAGGGTGTGTTAACATAGCTTATCGTGGAATTGCTTCCTTCTAAGTAGAACCGTCCTGCATGTCCCACCTGGATGAAGCTTTGGGCCAGAATGCAAGACTTCTATGTAAAAACATGTTTTATGGTGTGTACTTAGAAGCTTGAGCAGACATTTAACTAGAAACAGTTTGGTGGAGAAGCTCTTCTTTGTTCACCATCAACATTATCATCAAGGATCAGAATACCAAAGCTGAATATAAAGTTGAGCTTGGCTGGTTTTCCAGGATCATTATGAGACTGTTTTTGGTCAACGGCTGGTGTTGAAATGTTTCTTTTGAATGGGAACAACACTATACAGTAGCTGCAAGATGAAGCTTCTTTGTGAGCGAGTCTCCCGACATGTAAATTTCACGTCTCAGAATGTGCAGGTAGATTTATTTGGGGCAGCCAGTCGTGCAGTTGTCGCCCAGTCATGTAATGAAGCGAATATACCAGGCGAGTGGTCAGAGAGAGAGGCCTGGCTTAGTTAATGACATCCAACACCTCCAAGCCTGGAAACCAGAGAGGTTTGAAATATTTGCTCAGGAGACTCATCAAGGGTTTCAATCTCACCACAAATCCATTTTTATGTTGGCCCTCTGATTTATGGTCTTATTTTAACTGTCTTCCACATGCAAATGCTCAGAGGCCGCTAAAGAAATATACATAATGTGATTCTCAGGGTCATCCCTCCAGCCTGTCAAGGCAAGGAGGTTTGCGTGGAGCTTGGAGGAGGTGCAGGAGTCACAGGGGTTTGGTGAGGTGGGGGCTTGTGTCTTCCAGGGGATTGTGTGTCTGCCCAAGATGGTCCTCATCTGAATAAAGTTCCCATTAGGCCTTGGGCTAGTATTCCCAATCTCCTCACTGACCATCCTCCACCCACTCTCATCATTTTTCAGTTTTATGTCCTGCAGATGAAACTTTGCAGTTGTTTTCTGTGAACACACTATGAAGAAAATTCTAAATGAAGACGTCCATATTTAGTGACTACGTAAAAATACACATGTAAGTTGATGTACTATGCTCTACAACTGTGGTTCCCAAAACTTCCTTTAGATTCAGATTATAAATGAAATTAGAAAAATAATAAAACGGCGGGTTGTCTTTTTCTCAGCAGACTGTACCAACTGTCCTTCAGACCGGTACCCGGGGATTGTAGACCACTACTCTAAAACTCATTTTTACTATAAGCTTTTGCAGCAGCAGAGTTCCAAATCACCTACTGGTTTTGTAGTTGTCTATTCTGTAAATAAGAAAGTACAGATCGTTTTCCAGTCACACCTAAATATTAAAGGGGAGAATGATTTAAACCCCCACAAAAAGTCATAACAACAACTATAACAACATCTAAACATTAATAAATTCTCCAGAATAGCTCCAGCAGATATTGGTGTCAAGAGCTGGTCCCAAAAAGCGGGAGACCAGGTTTGGTGATGGAAACTTCGACATTTAAAAAATTAACTGAAACGTGACAAAACCCTGGGGGCAACAAGAGTGACAAAACAGAACAGATGCCCTGACAACCACAAATTTAAAAAGACTGAGGGTATGAACTGAAATGAAGACAGCTGTGGATCATGATCAACCTGGAACTGATGTGACTGACAACTACTAACGGGACCAAAATCTTGCCCATACTAAAACACAGAACCCTTACAATTGCACACTGGTCTGCAAATAGGAAACTGAAGTGATCTGGACCTTCTTTTAAGAAAATAGACCTAGAAATAAGAACACTCATATTGTGAATGACATGAACTCTGTACCAGATTTGGGACTGAAGAATTCCAAACCTTGGCAAAAAGGGAGGGTTGCTTTGAAGGAGTCATGCAGAGATGAACCAGAATTAGAAATGTTTATTAGCAAAAACTCTTGTCCAGGTGACTAAAAGTTCAGATTTTTAAATCCAGTTTGGGGTAGTAATTTAGGCAGTTAGATTGTCACATGATGCTGGACATATAAAGTCTGACTGAATTTTCCAACTAGCGTTGACACCAGGAGCTGCCATTTATAATTGTCTTCAAAAAACAAACACAACTGAACATGTTCATGCTGAATTGTTGTCTGGTTGTACCAGGTCCATATCTACCACTCCTGTACTAAGCCTGTTAGGTGTTGTGTTGTGGTGAAAAAAAGGGTCTTCCAGCTGGATCTCCAACCAGCCAGACATAGCCTCAGAAACAGCTGGATAATGTGTTTGATCTGATCACTTTAAATAAAAGCAGCCTTAAAGTGGAATCAGTCTCTCTGCTTTGTCCGGCTCCTTCTCCGCTTCGTCCCGTCTTTCACAGGAGATACTGATTTGAAAATCATTCCCAGGAAGGCAATTATGATCATATATCCTGACACATGAAGAGCAACTTTATTAAAGACATCTGTCATGGCGGCTCCTCTGCCAGTCTCCCTCCATGGACATGACAAAGTACATTCATCAATTAAGGCCCTGGCAATTGCATTTGGTGGAATATTAGACTGCCTTTACATTTTCTTTCACATTATTTTACACATTTTTCACACTGCGGAGTGCTGTAAGGTAGTTAGGATGCCCAGCCTGGGACACCGAAAACAGCAACGTGACACCTGGTTCTTTCCCTACGGGAGGCAATTGTTTCCTCCTCCTTTATTCATAGCTATTTACTTTTAAAATATTTCTAAAATGTCCAAAATTAAGTCAAATCTTTCATGAAATGAATGACAAAAACTTGTTTTTATGACAGATATTTTGAATTCAGAGATTATTAATCATCTTTGATGAGACTTAAAGAAGTTTTTTCTGTTTGGTGGAGTGACTGCTTTCTCTAGGGATTGTCTTTATTGTCAAATGTAATTGATTGAGTAAGATGATACATGGCAAACATCTGATAGCCATGAAACCATTGTAGAAGTTTAGTTCACTTGAAAATTTCAAACATAAGGACAAAAAAACAGCAAAACAAGGTGATGATAGTATCATGGTATGGGATCTTCAGGACCCAAATGACTTGTAAAATAAAATTAACAAGAAGTTTAAAAAAAACAAAACAAAGCATTGTAATACTTAGAACGCTGTGGTGCAGAGATATATGCATTGATCTTTGATCCTAAGGTCTGACTCCTGCTCTGCATTGCCATGTGTCAAAGTGTCCCTGGGCCTGACACTAAAACCCCACTTCAGTCCTGTTGGTTTGGTAGTCTCCTTGCATGGCAGAATGTATGCTTGCATGGGTGAACATGCAGGCCTATTGGTACGCTTTTGTGACCTTAATTGACCTTTTGGGTTGATTCAGCTCTCTGTGGGAAACCCATTTCAAATATAACAGAGTTTCTCTCCAGAAAAACGAGGCACCATGTGACAATATATGTGCCAAAATTACTAACCCAAACTGGATTTAAAATTCAAAACTAGTGCATTTCTGGTTCATCTCTCCATGACATTTTCAAAGCAACCCTCCCTTTTTAGCCAAGCAGATCTGCAACCCCAAGTGTCTGCAGGAATTTACAACAGAAGGCTGCCAGCCCATCCGGGTGAACTTTAAGTAACCTTCTATTACATTTAGAAGACACTGAACTTTTGTTTGAGTTTATCTACCATGTAGAACAGGGTAGATAAACTTTGATTTTGGTCTCCTTTGAGACCAAAACCAATTAAAGAATCCTGTTTTAACTATTAACACTTGTAGAATTTGTTGGTCTGTTTCGTGCAGTATGACGCGTTTTATTTTTGTCACATATAAGCTTTGTAACATACACACATAGGTTTGATTCAAACTTTGTTTTATAGGAAACCATTAACCTCTTTAATCCAGTAATTAAGAGCCCACTCAGAGGCTAGGCTTAGATTACGCCCCTGATATTTGCGTATCAAGAGTCACTGGAACATGGTAACCACACCTGGTCATAAAAGGACCCCAACTCATGCATGGATTGGTTAAACCTGCTCTGAAGCCTAAGACTTGACGCACAAGCCAAGGAGCTCAATATCCTTTTAGTTTTTTAGTTTAGTTTATTTATTTTTTTGATTTTTTTCCCTGTTGCTTCAGGCGCTTAAGGAGAAACCAAGTTTCCCTTTTCTAATCTTGTTCAAGACTTAAAATTAAGCAAGAGTTTTCCGCGCGTCTCGTTTGTTCTAATTCCTTCTTTTTCAACATTTTTTGTTTCCACCAAATGTCATAGACCAACCTTTTAACATTTTTGATGTTTTTAGTTTAAAACGGATTTTCACGCGTGACCAATTCATACGTTTCATCGCCATGACAGCTTTGTAACATATACATTTTGGTCACAAATTTTGAAGAAGGATAGCACTCTTTCACTCTAAGCCAAGTGAACTTAACGGAGAAAAACCAGCATCTTTTCTACACTTGGCTGACAGATCGCACCACAAACCCATTCCTGAAGCATAATGTCGGTTAATTGGACATTCCACCCATTCCTGTTGGATCAAACCGAACCAGATCTTATTTCTAGTTTGTTAGTTGAAAGCTCTTGTCTATATCCTGATTGCTCTTCAATGATCTGGCACTACGTCCTGTATTTCCCACTAAATTAACCTCATTTTGTTTAATAAATATTCAAAAGATGTTGTTCAAATTTTATTATTTATTTTTCGTGGTCAAGTCCCTTCAAATGGTACGAAACGGCCTATGGTTGAAAGACTGATATTATTGATTACTTTTATTGAATATCTTTGTTCTTGTTTCTTTTCCAGCTGAGCTGTTCTGTTTCTTTCCTTCTTCTTTTTTTTTTTTAGTTCTTTTTTACGGGGGGGTGATCAGAGTGTTTGGGCATGTTTGTCTGTCTTTGTCTTGTTTTTGTCGTGTGTTAACGTTATAATGTCAAATGTTTAATTTTGTTGGTGTCTGTTATGAGTGGTATTGAGTGGGGGACTGGATTCCTATAAGCTTAAACTTGTCACGGTGCCTCCGGCAAACCCCTCCTCCTCATCAGCTCCACCTGATGCCTCCAGCTGCGCCTCCTCATCCTCATCAGCCAGCAGACTCTTAAGGAGACCACGGACCTGTAACCGACGCTAGTTCGTTGTACTCCTATGGTGCATCTCCTGGTCTCTCATAGATTCTTGCCCTTGCCTGTCTCTTACTTACGACTAAACTGCTTTTGTCTCCACGTTCATTCCAGGACCTCGCCTACCGGAGGAACATACCTGATCACGGTTCGCCTCTCGCTGTCTCGCTCGAACGTTCTCAAACCCCAGTCTCGGATCACGCGGTTGCTGCCAGCAAGACCCTCCAACCACTCCTTGGACAATCTGGAAGGATACTGGAGCTCAAGTCTATCCTGACCTTTTCTAATTAAAACCTCATTATACTCACCTCACTGCCTGTCGAGCCTCCTTCCGGGTTCCAGCACCTGATTCGACCACGCTTGCTAATCATGACAGAACGAACTAGCCCTTCCTCCGACTCAGCTGACCCGGAGGGACTCCGCCTTGCCATCGCTCAACAAGGTATGTTGCTCAGTCGTCAGTCCGACGTTGCTACATCTCCCGCTTCGGATGACATCACCACCGTCACTTCCGTCTCCCCGGAGGAAAACATCCGGTCGCAGCCGGAACCATTTCACGGTGACGTAGAAGCATGCGGTGGTTTCCTATTACAGTGCCGACTGCTCTTTCAACAAGCACCCCGGTATTATCATTCAGATCAGCGCAAGATTTCCTTAGTTGTCAATTCCCTCCGCAGCAAAGCTCTTCAGTGGGCCCAGGCCTTTTTGGCCACCCATCCACTCTCACATCTCCCCTTTGACCGCTTCATAGGTGAATTTCAACTAGTTTTCGACCAACCACGCAAACAGGAGGAAGCGACCCGGCGGTTACTCAGCCTTAAGCAGCGTAACCGTCCGGTGAGCGACCACATTATAGACTTCCGGATTTTGGCGGTTGAAGCGGGCTGGCCGGACATTGCCCTCAAGGGTGTTTTCTATCAATCCCTGAATGAAAAAATCAAAGATCACTTATGTACCCAACGCGAAGCGGATAATTTTGAGGAACTTGTGACCGCCACGCTCCGCTCTGACATACGGCTCCGTGAGCGCCAGGCAGAACGGAGTTTAACTACACGCCGGCCTTCCTCTGACGTTCCTCACCGTTCCTTTCTGGTTCACCATCCTACGACCACTGGCGCTGACGCCTCTAGCAGCTTCGCTGACGAACCCATGCAGATAGGACATTCGAAACTCTCTCCTGCTGAAAGGCATAAACGCCGCAACGAGGGATTATGTTTTTATTGCGGAGATGCCAGCCACACTGTTTCACATTGTCCCATCCGTTTAAACTCCCGAACCCCTCGCTAAGCGACAGGTCGCGAGGGGACCTGTCGGAAAAGACCACCGAGCCTTTCCTGTTCATGCCTGTCAAGTTTTCATGTCTGAATCATGTCCATGAATGTAATGCCTTAATTGACTCTGGAGCTGAACACAGCCTCATAGACTCTAATCTCGTTCGTCAACTTAAACTACCGGTTGAAGCTCTAGTCACTCCCGTTAAGGCTGCCGGTTTGGGGGATAAATTACTCTCGAAAATCACTCAACGTACGGAACCTATTCAGCTGATTTCGTCCGGTAATCACCGCGAGTACCATCAGTTCTTTATTACCGACTCTCCTCAAACCCCGGTTATCTTAGGCTTTTCCTGGTTACGCCAACATAATCCCCAAATAGACTGGTCTAAATCCCGGGTAGTTAACTGGAGCACCTTCTGCATGGCTAATTGTTTACATTCTGCTCTTCCTACCTCAGTCGTGGCCAAATTCCCAGAACAGGAGGATGTTGACTTGTCTAAGGTTCCGTCCTGTTATCATGACCTCAAGACCGTGTTCAGTAAGTCTAAGGCCTGTGCTTTACCACCTCATAGGCCTTATGACTGCGCCATTGAACTCCTCAGTGGAGCCCCCCTTCCCAAGGGGAGGTTATTTAATCTGTCTGGACCTGAGAAACTCTCCATGGAGAGTTACATTCAGGAGGCGCTCTCTCTCGGTCACATCCGCCCTTCCACGTCTCCTGTTGGAGCTGGATTTTTCTTCGTTGAGAAAAAGGATAAGACCCTCAGACCCTGTATTGACTACCGAGAGCTAAACCAAATAACGGTAAAGGATAAATACTCTCTTCCCCAAATTTCTTCTGTCTTTGACTTCGTCCAGGGAGCCAACATTTTCACAAAACTAGATCTGCGTAACGCATACCATCTCGTTAGAGTTCGAGAGGGGGACGAGTGGAAAACCGCCTTTAATACCCCTCTCGGACACTATGAATACTTAGACATGCCCTTTGGTCTCACCAACGCCCCTGCCATCTTTCAACGGCTCGTAAACGATGTTCTGCGGGACTTTCTTAACCGCTTCGTCTTCATCTATCTGGATGATATTCTCATCTACTCCAATAACCCCGTTGAACATCGTCATCACGTCCGGCTTGTCCTCGAGCGTTTATTGGAGAACAAGCTTTTTGTTAAATCCGAAAAATGCGAGTTCCATGTCGCTTCTGTAGCATTTTTAGGTTACATTCTCGAGGCTGGCCAAATCAAACCAGACCTTTCAAAACTACGAGCCGTGTCTGATTGGGAAGTTCCCCAGTCTTGCAAAAAACTACAACAGTTTCTGGGTTTCGCCAACTTTTATAGGAGATTCATAAGAAATTATAGTAGCATCGCAGCCCCACTCACTCAACTTACCTCCATCAAAGTTCCCTATGTTTGGAACAACGCTGCTGACTCTGCCTTCCATAAACTTAAAGGACTGTTTACTTCAGCTCCCATCCTCGTACAACCTGATCCTCACAAGCAATTTATTGTTGAAGTTGACGCCTCGGACTCTGGGGTAGGGGCTGTATTATCCCAGCGTGAATCACCTTCCGGCAAACTCAAACCCTGTGCTTTTTTTTCAAGAAAACTCAATCCTGCAGAGCGTAATTACGACGTCGGCAACCGGGAACTGCTGGCCATCAAGCTGGCACTGGAGGAATGGAGACATTGGTTGGAGGGGGCAGAACACCCGTTTATTGTGTGGACTGACCACAAGAACCTGGCCTACCTCCGTTCAGCCAAGAGCCTCAACTCCAGACAGGCCCGTTGGTGTCTGTTTTTCGACAGGTTTAATTTTACCATCACCTATCGTCCAGGCAGCAAAAACGGCAAACCCGATGCCCTGTCCCGAAAATACAGCACCACCGACGGATCTGCTACACCACCCATTATTCCGGACTCTCTTTTTGTGGGCAACCTCACGTGGGACATAGAAGCGAGAGTGCAACAGGCCCAAGGTGAGAAACCCGATAATACTAACTGCCCGCCTGGTACCCTGTTTGTACCCGATAGGCTCAGGTCTGATGTCATCACCTGGGGCCATTCGTCTAAGATCGCTTGCCACGGTGGGGTTCGCCGCACCCTCATGCTCCTTAAGTGCCGTTTTTTCTGGCCTTCCATGGAAAACGACGTACGCGAATACGTCTCTGCCTGTACCACCTGTGCCAGGGCCAAGTCATCCAACTCACCTCCTGCTGGTCATCTCCATCCTCTGTCTACGCCCAGCCGGCCCTGGTCACACATCGCCGTTGATTTTGTCACTGGACTGCCTCCTTCTCATGGTTATACGGTCATTTTTACCATCATTGATTGTTTTTCTAAATCTGCTCATTTCATTCCCCTCTCTCAACTGCCCACAGCCACCGAAACAGCCCAGATCCTGATTAATTTTGTTTTCCGTCATCATGGCATACCATCCGACATCGTGTCTGACCGGGGTCCACAGTTCACGTCCCAGGTCTGGAAGGCTTTTTGCTCCGCCCTCGGGGCCTCCGTCAGCCTCTCATCGGGGTATCATCCCCAATCTAACGGCCAGGCCGAAAGGGCCAATCAGGAACTTGAGGCTTCCCTACGCTGTCTGGTGGCCCAGAATCAAGGGGATTGGTCGGATTACCTTGTATGGGTGGAATACGCGCACAACAACCATCCTTCGGCAGCGACGGGTATGACACCTTTCGAGGCATCGTTGGGTTACTCACCACCCTTGTTCCCTACCCAGGAGCTCGATCTGGCGGTGCCCTCCGTGCAGCTCCATCCCCAGCGCTGCCGGGAGGTTTGGCACCAGGCTCGGACTGCTCTCCTGCGTTCCAAGGAGAGTAACTGCCAGATCGCGAATCGTCACAGGGTGGTGAGTCCCTCTTACCAGCCAGGGCAACAGGTGTGGCTCTCGTCTAGGAACATTCCTCTCCAAGCAACCTCTCGTAAATTGGCTCCCCGCTACATCGGACCTTTTCCCATCGACCGTATCGTCAACCCCAACTGTGTCCGCCTCAAGTTACCTGCTGCCCTCAAAATCCATCCTTTCATTTCATGTGTCCCAGATCAAGCCCGTCCGCCGGAGCTCCCTTTGCCCGCCGTCCGCTTCCCCGCCACCCGCCCGGCTCATCGATGGCGCCCCAGCCTTTACTGTTAGCCGGATTCTGGGTGTGCGGCGCCGGGGTCGCGGCTTCCAATATCTGGTGGATTGGAAGGGTTACGGCCCGGAGGAGCGATCGTGGGTGTCTCGTTCCCTCATATTGGACCACTCTCTCATCGACGACTTCTTCTCGGCCCATCCGGATCGTCATCCTGGCCCGCCTGGAGGCGGTCGTTGGGGGGGGGGGTACTGTCACGGTGCCTCCGGCAAACCCCTCCTCCTCATCAGCTCCACCTGATGCCTCCAGCTGCGCCTCCTCATCCTCATCAGCCAGCAGACTCTTAAGGAGACCACGGACCTGTAACCGACGCTAGTTCGTTGTACTCCTATGGTGCATCTCCTGGCCTCTCATAGATTCTTGCCCTTGCCTGTCTCTTACTTACGACTAAACTGCTTTTGTCTCCACGTTCATTCCAGGACCTCGCCTACCGGAGGAACATACCTGATCACGGTTCGCCTCTCGCCGTCTCGCTCGGACGTTCTCAAACCCCAGTCTCGGATCACGCGGTTGCTGCCAGCAAGACCCTCCAACCACTCCTTGGACAATCTGGAAGGATACTGGAGCTCAAGTCTATCCTGACCTTTTCTAATTAAAACCTCATTATACTCACCTCACTGCCTGTCGAGCCTCCTTCCGGGTTCCAGCACCTGAGTCGACCACGCTTGCTAATCATGACAAAACTTTTTCCAATCCCCTTTCAAATCTAGTTTTCAAAGTCTTGGATTGACTCAATTCATTTTATTTTATGTAATTCTTGTTTTGATTTGAAATAAAACATTTTTTAATTGAATTGAATTATAGGTAACAGTTGAGCATTTTATTAAATTTACAGTTTAATAAAATTGATTTTTTTCAACCAACTTTAGGATGGAATATTTCACATTTTTCTTTTTCACGCTATATATTTTATATGTGTCCCATGAGAAACCAAATTCTTCATCGAATTTGACCCCTTTCACTCTACTTTAATGAAAGTAAAAGTCCTTTTTAAATAAAGTATATGAGAATTTCATAGAAGTGGCTTCTTAGGGTGCTCAGGTTCTGCAGCAGAACCAGGACCACCACTGTCTGGATCAAAACAATAATAATTAGAAGTTGAAGTTGTCATTAAGAGAACTGCCTCACATTGAGCTCAACATGATTAAAAAGCTTTGCTTATTTGCAAAGAAAAAAACAAAACAAAACAAACACTTCACTTAAGATCAACATTTGGTGCTTCCTAAGATTATCTTTGTGTAACAATGGTGTTTGTTTAGTGGGTCTCTTTGTGTGTCTGACAAATATGTCATGAAAACATACAAATCAGCACTGTGGGATTTGATGCATCAGCTGTCACACGCTGGTGGAAGGTGGACCCAACATGGGCCTTTGAATGGATAAAAAGAAAAAAAAGAAAATCAGGTTTCTACTGTTTACACACAACTGAAAATAAAACAACACACACTGGAACTCAAAGAGAGTGTAAAAACAAAGAAAGCCACTGATTGACAAACTTAAGTTACCAGAAGACCAAACCCATGGAGACAAACGGGCAAAGACGACAGAAACCAGAATGTTTAAATACTAACGAGGGAAAATGACAAATGAAGATTGGCTGTGGAGAGATTAACTGAAGGCAGGTGACACACAGACACCAAGCAAAGCAAACTGAGACACAAAGAACATGAAGAAGAACCGGAAAACAGAAACTTTATGAACCAAACAGAACCACACTAAATATTATTTAACACTAACTGCAGAAAAGACAGACAAACTGACAGATGGTTGTCAGAAAGGGAAAAAAATACCAAAAAAATGTCCAACCCTAATTATTCATTATTTCAATGAAACATTTTTTCCAGTCTATGCCACATTTTCTAATAAAGAAAGTGCAAAAAAAACTTTGCATCCATCCAGAGTTCTGCTCTCAATGTCCTAAATTGGGCATCGATGTGTTTGCAGCATAAAAACAAAACAAAATCTCTGTTATATGATCTTTAAAATACCAATATTTACAAATAATGCAACCCGAAAAAGTTACACATTTCAGGCTATTTTTGAAATGACATTAATGCTTAAACTATATATAACTTTAACAGGTGAGGGGAGTGACAGAAGCAGGTGAGCACAAACATAAGGTCTTTCACTAAGATGAAAGGTAAGATATGGTTTTGAATTTTTTTTTTTTTTGTTCGATCTTGATTTTTAATCTGAGTGCAGAAAAAGAAAAAACTCGTAATATTCATTTAATTTAAAAGATGCATAACAATATTTAACATTGAATTTTATTAAAATCTTCAGTGTCAGAATATTTTACCTCCTTTCATTCACAAATGATTTCTCACTCCATTACTTAGTCATCCAGGTGGGGCTCATTTTAATGCAAAATTTCCAAGCAAACGTCTATTTTTAGGTCAACCCCCCCCGAGAAATTAACCGTTCTTTTCACAGCATAAATTTTTACCCGCACGACACTCGAAGTGCTGAATTTTTTATGCCAAAAAAAAGCGATCTAATAATTG
Organism: Oryzias latipes; assembly: GCF_053564925.1. NCBI lineage: Eukaryota > Metazoa > Chordata > Actinopteri > Beloniformes > Adrianichthyidae > Oryzias > Oryzias latipes. The sequence goes on from NC_136258.1 coordinate 27,059,893, forward strand.
TTGAACACATGTAAGTGCAGGAGAGCGGCTCGGTCGGAGCTCATAAAACGGAATTAGCATGTTAACCCCGGCTATGACTGGGAACAGAGATAGAGGGGCCAGTGTAGAGTAATTGGACGGGGGGCACCATGGAAGTGGACTTCTCTGTCTGGAATAATGAGATGAGATGGAGCAACGAGGGGGGAAAAACAGAACTCTATGAAATCCTTACAGACCGTCCTTCTCTGTGTCTGAATTGATCCGGATCGTCACAATGGATGTTTGGAAATCTTTAGAAAAAAAAGAGCATCAGTCATCAAAGTGAGAAGAAAACACACCCAACAGTTGATCAAAGCTTTGTAAACGTTGACTGAACCAAATGATGAACAGTCACCTCCAACCCAGTCTCAACCCAGTCTCATCCTAAAATGTGTAGTAGCTACATTTGTCCACATGGAAATACGTGACAGGTTCACCCTTCAGCGTTCTGGAGTCACTGCCTTGTTTTATGTGAATTATAATTAGAACTCAAAAGCTTTTTTCTGTAAAAGGTCATGTCTTGAAATACATCATTGTTTGTTTCTGAACACTTTCCTAAATATTACATTATTATTATAATGTCCCGATCTAATCGCCTGATCGGATGCTACATCTCAGTCAGGGTTTTAATAGGCTTTTATTTCTTTCATAAGTGCTGTATATTTTAAGTGTACTTTTACAGATCAATACTAAGGATACAATAATTCGCTTTCCCCACAATTTTATCTAAACCTCCCTTTTTTGCGTCACAGTTTTGTCTTGGTTCAGATTTGTGTATACAAAAAACAAAAAATCAGAAAAGCCTTTTCTTTAATTTGCCCATTACAATGTGTGGTGTGCTAAATTGTTTTCATTTTAAAGGACGTATATCATGCTTTTCTTAAGCCTTTAAGAGAAAACTATATATATATATATATATGATAATATATTTCTTTTGGCACAATAAAAAAACAATTTCAATGAAATATGAGTTATTTTCACAGTTCATTTTCCTACCAGAAAGTACGACGACAGGATCTCTGAGGCATCGCCCTCCGCTCCTTGTGGGTGCCGCCCATTTAATGATGTCAATCTAGAGATGGGCTTTAGCTTTAGCCCACGAAAACAAACAACATCCAAACGTTTGCAAAGATGGATGTGGATGTTGTTCATTTAAAATCACCGCCAGCTCCATGGAGAATGTGGGTGTGTGTGTTAGCCTGGGGGCGGGGCTGGCAGTGCAGACTCTTCCTGGTAGGGGCTGTTCTTCACTTTGTGATGTCACAAGGACCCACTCGTTTCCGTGGATTGGGTAGGGCTGCTGCTCAGAGTGCAGGTTTTTGGAGGAATTCTCAGCGATGCGTGAATGGATCAAAATACCGCTTTGGGTTGGTTTTTTGGGAGGAATTAACATTTCAGCATTATTACTTAAAAGCTAAAAAAGTGGATTTTGCATGATATATGCCCTTTAAACATTCATTCACAGCTTCACAGCATAGCAATTGGACTAAAGAAAACAGAGTCATTTGTAAGCAGTGAATACAGGCAGGAGCTAAAAGTGGCGTTCCAAAGGTCTGTTCACCTGAATGCCACCTGACTTCAGCACTTGGCCTGCAGCAGCATGGAACAGCGCTCAAAACCTCTTACATCCCCATGTCTGAACAACCTCAAAGTGGCCTTCCTCGCTTTCCTTCCCCACCGTGTGGAAATGTTTTCAGTTTTTGTCTCCGTGTCTGTGTTGGCCGCTGGTAATTAAATAAACAAGTGTGTGTGGCTGGAAAATAGATGGTGTTTACAGTCTGTGGAGTGAGTACCGCCGGGTCTCTGGCGTATTACTAGCATCACTCGACTTGCTTGATCTGCTCTGCCTCTGCATCCCTCGCTGGCTGAATAATTTAGCAGAGAGCGGACGGGCCTGAAGTTTGACCTTAAGATTTGTTTTAACTGCGAGGGCTCAAAGTAATCGCCGAGTGGCTCTAAGCGCAGCACGGAAACCCGCGCGTCCCTCATGTTTATGTAATGTCGAACATAACCTCCTTTTCATCCCTCTTGCCTCGCGTCCCCACACCGTCAGATCTCGTGGACGTTTTTCACACATCAACTCTGGCTTGTTTTTGTTGTGTTACTGCTCGTTTTACTGATTTTTTTTTCCCCTGCTGAGAGAATATATTCTTGCAAATTGATCCCATCCTTTCAAACCCACACAAAAGTCATCGTTGAGTAATTACAGCAACTTTTCTTCCAGCCCCCTGAAAGGCCTTCTGCACCTTGATGAAGCCCTTTAATAAAAGCCCATTAATACTTTGCTTAGCCGTATGATATAAATTCACAAGCCATTAATTACACATGTCTGTGAATAATTTATGGTGTGAATTTAGGCTGGAAGCACAGCACCTCATTGATGCTGCACAGACCGGAGACTTCTGGTTCCAATGGTGTGTGTGTGTGTTTGTGTGACAGTGTGTGCGTTTGCGCCTCCCACAGAATACACAATCGCCTCTGATGAGGCTAATCATCCCCCTTGTGCTGCTGTATTAGACGAGGGCCATCAAGAGCTAACTGATCCACTGTAACCCGTTTATGCTGCTGCACACTGACATTGTATCAATATTTAAAATCTTTCTTATGCATGTATTCCGGCTTGTCTGACTTCATTAAGGCCGTTCCTCATCCCCGAGGCTGGTCGCGTTTCCTCCGGAGAGCAGGGAGGAAGGCTGGAGAGAAGCGCCACCACTGTTGAGATCTTCTCAGTGAACCTTGGCCCAGAAGAAGAAGGAGCTTGGATGAGACTTTGAGCTATTTCTGATTGATAAAATGGCTAAAGATCTGTACGATTTCCAGCCCAACAGGTACAGTTGGGTTACAAAATACATTAAATGACTTAGATGATTAATAATGTGCTCAGAGGTTTAGAAACTGTGTAGGTCGAAAGATAAGAGGTGTGGTTTGGATTACATTTTGGTAACCTTTGCCATCCTTTGCCCAACTTTATAGTCCTGCCCCTACCATCTTTTGATCTATTTTCAAAGTTTTTTTTTTTTTTTTGAGGTTTTTGCTGTTTTCAGCCAAAATAGAAATGAAAAATCTGCCGTTTTCTAGGACATAGTTTCTGCAGAGCGGCAGGAGTACATTAAAAATTCACCTCCGAGTTGTGGGCGGGACTGTTGGTGCTGGGTAAGCCTGGCCTCATTTCCAATCCTCCCTTCGTTTACACTTTCTCTTGCCAGCTTACGGCCCCTCACACCCACATTTTTGGTGCGAAAAAAAATGGCGAGCAATATTGGAGCGATCCAGCTGTCCATTTTTGAGCTGGTTTACCAAAACGACCTAGAGCTAAGAACACTCCGTACCACCAGACGTCCTGCTTGAGCTCATGACCTGACTAAGATTGGGGAGATCAAACCTCTGGTGTTGTTTTCTTTCTGTTTGTCCTTCCACCGACTTCATCACTTGCTTTCTTCCTTCTTTTCATCTACATTCAGTTCAATGTGCCCAAGCAACAGTCAAAGCAAAATATTCAAACCTTTTTTAGGGTCACGGTAAAGGTTTTGCTTTTTTGATTACAATTAGAAGAAAAAAAAAACAACCTTTTAAATCTCTTCAAAGTACATAAAAATATATTTATTGAGGCATTGTTTGACAGTATTAGAGTTTTATCTGGTTACTAAATTGCATAGTTTTTTTGTCCAGATGACTTTTTTAGAAGATTTTACTGCGGTTACGGTTAACTAAAGCGGCTCTTTTTAAAGTAAATATCGAGTGATTTTCCTTTGAATCAACCCTGTGTGTGAGCAGACCTATACTGTGACACTAAAACATTAAAAATACAGTTATTGAGACACTTTAACTACTTAAAATCACAACTTTAGTCACAACTTCCTTTAAGGGACACAAGCCTAATTGTCTGAGGGCAAAAAATGGGCAAACCCTGTGCAGGACACACAAGTGGCCCGCAGAAAATCGCTTGGTGAGCTTGTACAGCGAAAATATCCCTGCACATTTTTTTACAGGCATGTTGCGAGTGACAGGTTGTGGTGAACATTTATGAAAAAAGTAAAGGGTCAGAAAGGGTCAGACACAGGCGAGTCATATGGATTTTTTTTTTCAACCCCCCAAAACTGGGGCTCAAGGCGCCAATTGGTGCTTTGTGACAAGTGTACGCTCCTTATGAGCTCCTTACACGCAGCCTGAATTTTAGAAATCGGGAAATTAGACAATCAGTGTGGGGATCCCACAGCTGTTATGTCGTATCACATACTGTACACACACTGAGTGTGTTTACATATGACATTTGAGCGTTCAGTAAGAAGCCAGTACTCGCACCTTACTAACGACTAGAGTGGCCTGAGGGCACCATATGACAGCATCATCCGTACGTCAAAAGTTATTGCTGCTTACATTTGTTTTACAAATACTTCACGATACTATTACCACACACATGACAATAGTACGTTCCACTTTCTTGATGTCCCTTGAGGTGGCTGTGCGAGCCATAAGGATATTGCAAGACACACCTGTCTACAACCCTCTGCCGGCCTGAACAACCCAAAACTCTGAAGTATCCACATGGGTCAACCCCCGTACGGGTGCATGTGACTACGGCGTTAAGTCAATTCTGGCTTGAGTTTTCTTTTCATTCATAATTTGATGTACTTTTGAATTGATGGATAACATTTTTAGGTTCCACACCTGGACAGGTTCTTACAGTAGAAAATGTAATGAGTTTGATGTAACACTTAAAGCATGATGGCGGGAGAACTGCTCTCATTAGACACACACACTACTCCAATGAGGTGCTAATGGAAACCAAGGCCGCCGTTCATCAAGGCAATCATTAGTCTGTGCTTAAAGGGACTCGTGATATCCTTTGAGGGAATCTCAAACAGCAGGGGTTCATTTCACTTTTAAACTCACAGCACTGTTAATAATAGGTAGAAGAAATGATCATTCTCAGATAATATTCATTAGAGTCCTGAATTTTAAAAAGGAGTTACCGGGGAGTTAATTTGAGCCGCATTAGGGTCCATTTATGAGCTGATAATTGATAGTATAAAGACAGATCACATGAGAATTCATGACACCTCAACCGCACCGCTCCTTTTTTTTTAAAGCTGTGTTTTACTGAGTGTTTTATCGGCTCTCATGCAGAGCAGATAATAGAAAACCAAATAAAAGCAGCTTCATTTTAAACACGCTCATATTAATATCATTAAGAGGAGAAAATGTACGTAAATATATCTCAAGAGTAGCAGAAAACCAGAGTGTGGCTTGAAATCTGGACTAAACCATTCCAAGTTTACACTTTTTGGAAAAAAATGTTTTTTACATCTATCAAGAGTGAAATTTTTTATTAAAATTAACAAGCATTTTAGAATAGAAAACACAAACAAACTGATTTTTAGAAATGAAACACAGATTTTGTTATTATTCCATAGTTAGTTAAAGATTTGTGGGCTGTGGTTGAATGGATACGAGCATGGAAACTAGCTGTACAAATGGGCTCACTGTTAAGGATGAGAAGATGCAGAAGAGGTGGTCACATTTATAAACCTTAAGCCCATTGAATTGTTGAAATATTCTGTTTGTTTGTTGAACTCAAGTCAGCATCAGAAATGACAGATTTTGTCTTTAAAGGCAAAAAACAAAAATGTTTTTTTTCCCCCGATTAATTTAAAAACTAATAGAGTAATCACAAATTTTTTTAACTCAGAAATATAGACTTTTGTTTGTTATCAACCTGTAAACATGTTAATAATACTGCCATCACAATGCTTTATAGTGGAGAATCTAACTATGAAAATAATTACTTTTAGGAGAAATACTACAGTAAAATAATCTTTGCATTACAGCATATTGAATCTGTTGTCTTTTTTTTTTTAACTTCACTCGGTCTGCACCTGATGAGAACCTCTTTTGCACATGCTCAGATGTGGGGCTTCAAATAAGATTAAAAATATAACAAAGTAAACACATGTTGGCTCTCACCAGAATTTCAGATGCAATCTATAGCCAAGAGAATCAAGACAAAGAACATGTTAAAAAGTCAGTTGTACAAAACAACCAGAGGAAGATAAAACTGTTCTTCCACGAAGGAAAAACGGACACGAACATCAAAGACCTGTTGGTCTTTGGTCAAAAAATGAAGACTTCCATTAAATCCACTGCAGGTTAAGCTGGTGAGCAAACATTTAGAGGTTTTTCAACAACATGAATATTGCAATAAACCAGCAAATAAAATAAGTTTTAAATACAATCAAGCAACATTCTGTAGATTTATAGTGTGTCAGTATTGTGCAGTTTAGTTTGGTTTTCAGTGATGTTTTTGATTATGTTTAGCTTTGAGTTGTACCCTGATCAGCCACACCAGGTTTAGATTGGAAATCATTCAAAGCTGTCTTAAATTCAGTTACATGTCCTCGGCCTATCTGCTTTGTTTTTTTTTTCATTTCTCCGTGGGTTTTTGTCACATTTGGGTTTATTTATTAAATGTTTAAGTTTCTGACACTATGCTTGGTGTCCTGCATTGGGTCCAAAACCACCCATTCCATAGAAATTTCAGATTTTTGAGATGTAATTCTAAATTTGCATTGGTTTTCTCTTTGTAACAGGATGGAACTGGACTTTTCTTTTCTTTTTTTTTCCTGCAATAAAAATGGTCACAAACCAGGATTAAATATATGTATAAAAAAAAGGCAAATGCAAAACAGAAGGCTTATCGGTGTTCAACAGAGGTTTGTCAATAATCCAACGGAAGTGAGTAAATGCGATGAAGTCAAAATAACGAAGAGGATGGCTGAAGACCAGAGATTATACCACACAAAACGGAGCAAAGCCAGTCACAAAACATTAAGAGGCGATGCAGCTCTGCCGCGTTCTGTTTAGGATTTCTTCTGTTTTCTTTCCTCCTCTTTTCCCAAATCTTCCCCACCTGGACCTCATTCACCCACCGCCGGCATTTATCAGCGAGTCTCCACACACATTTGCATCAGAATTACCTGCTGAGTTTCTGATGTTAAACTCTCAAACCAGTGATTTTGCGGATCACCTGAGCCCTGAGCTCATCAAGGTTATTAGAATTTTTATTTTTTTTTAGGGTGGGATTTGCAAAATCACATTTTACAAGGAAACCACAGACTGTTATTACGAGCGTGCACACACACTTATGCATTTGGTGGCTCTGCATTGTGAAAGAAAATCCGCTTTGGCTCAGTTTATGGATACTTTTGCAAATTGCCCCGCTGCAGATCCGCCTCAAAGTTTAGAAAGTTGATCAGTGTTTCAGTTCCAATATGAAGCCTGAAAGTTGCAGTGATCCTTCAATCTAGGTCACACCAACAAGAACTTTGTTCTTGAGAAAAATGTTTGTCAGAAAACAGAATGGCTGATGGGTTTTCTGCAGGAGGTGTGTATGATGTGATCATGTAATTTAGAGGTGAACTTTGAACCTCAACCAAGAGGAAAAACATGCACGTGGCCACTTTTGTAAGGAGATGGACAAAAATGGAGAAGATGTCAAACCATAAAGAGGATGTTAATGAAACCTACATTGCCTTTAAAGATATTAAGGGACACAAACTAAAAATGTTTAAACTAAACAAAACTGATTTAATTTTAAATGAGTCAGACAAATGTCTTTGATAGGACATAGCATCACTTGACTTTTGAGTTCTTTAAAAATGTATACATTTAAATTGAGACCGAACATGTTCTGACGGGTAAAGTCTTTGTTCATCGATACTATTATTTTTAAAACAACTTTTTTGCGGTTTATTAAGATTCTGAGCAATGGGTGCTTCTTTGGTAAAGACAGGAGCCCATTTTTTTTGTTTTTTTTGGGAACCACGTAATCAAATATCTTACTGATAATCGGAAGTCACACTTTTACCTTGAAATGGGATTTAAATTACATTTACACTACACAATCTTTGTTTATGGTGAGAAAAAAAAGATATATATATACACATATATATATATATATATATATATATATATATATATATATATATATATATATATAAATCTATATAGATGTATATATCTATATATATTTACATATCTATATATATCTACATATATTAATATATACATATATCTACATGTATTTATACATATATATCTATATGTTATGAATATATATATATATATATATATATATATATATATATATATATATATATATATATATATATATATATATGTATGTAAATGTATCTATATAGATATATCTAACTATATCTATCTATATAGAACTCTGTATATCTATGTCTATCTCTATATACATCTACATCTCTCTCTCTCTCTCTCTCTCTCTCTATATATATATATATATATATATATATATATATATATACCTATATATATATATAGACTTATATATTGATATAGATCTTTATATATAGATATCTATATCTATATATAGATATATACACATGTATAGATATCTAAATATATACATATATAGATATATACACATATTTAGATATCTAAATATATACATATATAGATATCTATATATATAGATCTATATATATTGATACAGATATGTCATGGAGTCTCTGTCAGACTCCTCCCCCTCCCTCCTCTGCTTGGTCCCTGATGCGTCACAGCTGTTACCACTCACCTCATCACCTGCCTACTTAAGAAGATCCTGGACCAGCATTCATCGCCAGTTCGTTGCCCCTGATGGTCCATAGTTTGGTTCACCTAGTTCATGTATCTGTGCTTGTTGCCTTTTGCCTCTTGCCTAAGTCTCACTCTCTGTTTCATGCTCAGGAATTCATTCCCACGAGTGGTCACCTGTGTCCTCCATTTCCACGGATCAAAACCGCAACCTAACTCCAGTTTTGCCACGAACCTCTGCCGGACCTCCTGTCACATCACAAGCCACGGACAAACCTCAAGTCACGTCACGAACAATCGTCCAAACTCTCACAACGTTAACCACCCCTCTGGATCAAGAAAAATAAATCATTACTATTCACTCACCAACTTACCTGAGTTTTCCTTCCAGCATCCGGGTCTGCCTCGTCAAGTTAGCCATCACAGATAGATAGATAAATAGATATCTTTCTTTCTGCAGAGCGACATTAGTTCATTAGAAATTCACCTCTGGGTTGGGGGAGGGACTGTTGGCACAGAGCAATCTCTCCCTTCCTCTCCCCATTACTGAGAGCTCTCTGTTTACACTCTCTCCCACTAGCTTATTGCCCCTCACACCCCCAACCTAACAACACTGTTGCAACCAATATTGCGAGCAATATCGGAGCTGTCCAGCCGTACAATTTAGAGCTGGACGCCATCTCAGACGAGGAAAAAAAGACGTACATAGATCTAGATGTGGATGCATCAAAATAGAACGAAGCAGATGGCTTATGCCCACCCAGTGTATTTTTTTTTGTCTGCTCCTGATGCATATCAATTTGAATAAATAAATACCCAGAAAACAATTTAAAGCTTAATTTTCTTAATACTTTTCCTCCTAATACCACAAGAACATGTTTGAAACACCAAAAAAATAATCTTCATCGGAATGACTCTTCAATAATTTACTTAATTAATGTAATTCTAGCAGATTCTGAAGTGAAGATTTACAGTATTGAAGTGCTCATGCAATCGCCAGCTGATCCTGTTGTGCAGAAAAGTAAAATGTTGCATATTGGTTCAAAACCTCAAATCAACTGATTCCTGTTTAATGCATAAACATCAAAGACATAGGTCAAAAAGCATGTGTTATTTAAGTGTTAAATTATGGTTACACCTTTTTGAAGTACAAAAAAAGGTGATTTTGCTTGTCCCTGCCTGCCAAAACTATTTTTTCAGCAAAAAGGCGGGGTTTAGTTCCCTGCCGGTTCCCGTGTGGCGTTGGGGGGATTCCGGCTGCCGCTGCTGCTGCGGTGGGGGTCTTGGGGTGGGGATGGCTGGGCACTCTCCCTCCTTCTTGTCACGTTCCACCATCCATTTTAGAAGAACATAAACACTCACCTGAGCACAGGTGTTAGCTCACCTTTGCACTAACAGTTTGCATGATTGAATGACTGAAATATTTCACACTAGTTGGTTTTAAGGCATAAGTATGCGTGTGAACACTATCTGTTTTGTGTACATGTCGACAGGTGGATATTTTTGCATCTAGCAGGTGTGTTTATAACATTTGAGTGTGTGTGTGGACAGGCCCCGCCCTTTTTGTACTACATTTGAACCTTACCATAATGATAAACAACCAGTAAACTTGTTGCTTTATGCTGCTTCATGGTCTTACCCCCCTTCCCCTCCTATTATCACCCTCCTACCCCCCCCTCTCTCTAACATCCCTCTCTCTTCTTCCCCTCTTTCCTTTTCCGTCCGGTCCAACACCAAAGATTTTCAAACATGATTGAAATTAATAAAGTTTGGCCTCAATTACAAAAGGGGTTTATTCAGACATACCTTTGGTTTGTCTGAAGATTAATAACCCCTCTTGTTAAAGTAAAATATGTCCAACACAAGAGGCCCTCAGCTCTCATCTGTTTGCCTAGCTGTTGGACAGGACAAGTTTAAAAAAAAAAAAAAAAAAAGGCGGGGTTTAGTTATTTACATGGTTTTTGCAGCCCAAAGTTCGTATAACAGGAGAAAATGCTTAAATATAGAACAGGAATATTTGCAGGAACAAAATGGTGTGAGAACACTTCCATGTATTTACCTCTACCTGTGGAGCAGACGTCTGATAAAAGCTCTTCTCTCGTGAATTGAAAAGCTTTTTCTCCGTTCTGAACGCTCGATTTTCTGGAGAGTCTGATAAATGAATGCTCACTCTGCAAACGTTTGTTCACGTCCACATTCTGAACTCTAAATTAACTCAATGAAGGTGTTTGTGAAGAGGAAGTAAGCACTTAGACTGCATTTCTTATCAAAAAGCGCAAATTCTTAATGGCTATTATGTGTGTTGCTTGCCTTTTGTGAGGCATCCTGTCTCCACTGAATGCGGATTGCCTATTTGTCTTTTCACAGACAGGCAATTTATATCCTCCTAGCTTTTATGCAAAGTCAACGAAACAGAGCTTTTTCCTTCTAAATTGGACCCTTTTATGGTTGTAACTTTGTCATTTTTAAGGCTGCAGATGCTGCCGCAGAGGGCCCTCAGCCTCTTATCATTTCCGCTCAGCTCTAATGTCCATGAGAGGAGTCGTTTCTGTCTGCGGGTTCCATGCTAAGGAAATCACAATTTTTATGCTGGCTTGTATCCTGGTCCGTTTTCAACAACCTGACAGCTAGGATCAATTGAAAATGGAACATGATAGAAAAAAGCTGAAGAGTGACAATTGTTTTAATTTTCACGGGGCGTTTTTTTTTTTTTTTTTTTTTTTTTTTTAGATCATGTTCATTTCAACCCTTCATCCCTTCACGGGATTCCAGTATGTTTCATCACGGGTTTCATTGTAGAAACTTAACCCTTGTGCTATCCTATGACCCCGCCCTTATATTGACGTGTTCTCCCTACCATGACAAAGGTGGATAAAGATGAAGAGGATTTCATGTAATCCATGGACACCAGTGAAGATCACAAATCATTGAAGAAAAAAGGTTCAGCGCACTGTCTAGTGGGTCTAGATGACCCAACTCCCAACGTTAAAGTGCCTAGTATAGCACAAGGGTTATAGAAGTTTTAGTTGTATAACTTTATTGTCTTAGAAAATACAAAACAGTCATAGAAGCTTCAAGTAAAACCAGATGTGGTGCTGAAGAATCAATACACTCTTGAGAAAATAAATGCTGTATTAAGAACAAAAACAAAACCCAAAGACTGAAAAGGAAATGATAAAGAGTGCAAAACACAATACTGTTCTTTTTAAACTTTCTTTAAATAAGAAATATATATCATTTTCACACGCTAAAAAAAAAAACAAATTACTTTGGAAATCTGGTGAAAACTGCCTCTTTGCACGTTGGGAGGTATATATTGAAAAGAAACAGGCTATATTGCAGCATATTATTATTTTTCTTTTTTTGCCTTGTTAGAACCAAATGTGTATACTTTTAAGATTTCAGATGCGTCTTTATGAATTTTTTTCTCTTCCAGGCTTCAGTACATCACAGCTGCAGAAGACGGATGTTACCGAAAGAAGAAAGAGGCGAAAGAAACAATGTGATGGCAAACTAATAATTACTAGAAGCTCAGGATCTACTTCTAGTGTATAATGTTCATTGTCACATTGTTGGACAAATGTCTAATAATGATACCCAAGTTCAAATATGGGACGAAAGTCACTGGCTTGGTTCCTAATATATAATTTGCGCTCTATTCATAGTAATGTACAATTTTATCACCTTCAAACACCAAAGATTGGCAAAAAAAGAAAAGAAAACACTCCCTCCTTCATCTGCTTCTGACCAGACAAATGTGGATTTTTAGTTTGTGAAATGAATTCACAAAAACCTTCCACTTCTATCCAAACTTTCTTTGTTGTCAGGCTTCTCCCACCCTCTTTCTGCAGGTGGGTGGGGGTTGGCCAACTATGATCGGACCTGAACTTCACCATCTCCTTCCTCACCCGTTGCTTCACGGCTCCTCCCACACTCTGTGAGTCCACTCCACCATCTTCCTGCGCTCGCTGCGACTTTTTCAGGTCCCAGCTCAGAAAGAATTTGCATCTCTTTGTACGGATGCTTAAAAAAGAAAGAAAAGAAAACGGAGCGGAGGGAAGCAAGAAAAAGAAGATGAGCAGGGTGGCATGGAAGCAGACAGAAGGAGGCAGGCTTTGGATGTGTGTATTGAAGGGGGGGGGGGGGGGGGTAGATTAAATTTTGCCGTCTAGAAAATGAGAAAAAAAAAGGCTCCTATCTGTTAAAGTCTACTGGGGAGATCTTTATTCTGATTCTTGTTAGAATTGTTTATCACTGTGACAGAGCAGGCCGGGCTGCAGATAAAGGCAGCGCTCCATCACAGCGCTGACAGTGGTAGGACATGCGCTGGAATGAAAGGAGCCAGGGAAATATTATTAATAGATGCTGACTTGATTTGCCTCGATTGCACGTCAAGAAGTGGGGGCCGGGGCTTGATTGCGGCCCTATGAAGTTCTGTCCAAAAGGGAAGCTATTTTTCATTAAGTGATAGAAGTCTCCCTTCTCTCTGTCTCCTTCTCTGTGTTGCTTTCCAAGGAGCTGATAACTTATGCAGTTTTATTCTAAGCAGGCTGATTTGTGTCAGTGCAGCAGAGACGCAGAGGAGGAGGAAAACGTGGGGGGAAGGGGGGGTTAGGGTTAAAAAAAACAGAACTTATCTGACCTTTAACAGTCTAACCCATCGAGCCGCTGTGATACTTTTTGGTGAATACCCTGCTTTCCTCACAGCCTATCGCGCCATCTGCACACCCGTGCACAACCCAACCCCCCCCCCCCCCCCCCCCCCAGCCCCCTGCAACAGATAAAAAAGAAGTATATAAAATGTGATTACACAGGCAACATGTTCATGGGCACTGATACGCCGGGGCGCACTTTATTTTTAGAGTGTTGCATTACTAATGGATATACAGGAAGATGAGGATTTACACCCGCCCCCGTGCAGTGCAGGCAGATATGAGCAAGCCGAGTTTAGGCATCACATTTATGCGCAAAAGCATGACACACACACACACACACACACGTCTCCAAAAACAGAAGCAAATAAAAGAAAGAAATTGATTTGGGAGGGGCGTGAAGCTTCTCTGCAGCGTGCAAAACTTCTAAGGTGCAATTTGAGGGGAAGTCTGGTTAAAAGTGTCAGCCACATGTGTGCACGTGTGTGTGCATGTATCCAAATAACATTTTAGGCTGCAGGAGGAGCAGAGTTGAGAGAGGACACCTTTCACCTGCTCCTGCTGAACTGCAGACCAAACGAGGTGAGTATTTGTGGTGTGTGATTGAGACAGATGGAGGAGCCTGCAGCATGGTGAGTGTCTCCACCAGTTCTTGATTTTTTTTTTTTTTTTTTATTGGTGTAAGCAGGAAGAAAAGAGGAAAAAAAAGATGTGCTCCTCTTCTCCTCCATGTTCATTCTTTCTTTATTCTCACTTTCCTCGTGTGTAATTACAGTTAATTTATGCACCGATATCTCCAGTTGCAAGCATCCCTGTGAAAATCCTCTAAAAAAAAAAAAAAAAAAAACATTGTGAGGGTTTCTTTAATTGGATTGGCAGCTTTTCCGTTTCCCTGCTAACATTTACTGAGAAATTTTTAGATTGGCAAATATTTCCTCAAGAGTATTATTCCCTGTTTTCCCCATACATGTGACATTTTCTGATATTTTCATCAATAATCTCTTGCCGTTGCCTGTAAGTCACCTGCAGGTGGAGGTGTGATGATCAGGTTCCTTATTTTTTTGTACGCTGTGATGAGTGTTCTGAAGCTGTGTTTCAGGCTGAAGAGCGAGACTGGGCACTTTTGAATGGGAGCTAATTCACTGCGGGCTCAGACGGGCTCGTTCTGTTAACCGGGGTCAACAGTTACAAATGAGCTATTAAACGACTGCTGGAAGTGACAAATCTTGGAGTGCAATTTTGGAGCCTCTTAAGGCGCGGCGTTCTCTCCTGCGCAGCCTAATAACTTCCCCAGAAATGTGAGAATGCTATTAATTACGCCACTTAATGCTGCCGTGCCACACCCCGCCCTCCCAAGAGCTTGACTTATTTCCTCCTCCGATCCTCCGAGAAAGGTGGCGACTCCGCCAGAACAATGGGCAAGTATTCATTCAACGTCACCCCCTCTCGTGTCAAATCGGCGGTGTTAAAATATGTCTCGTTAAATTGCTGCTGACACATCTGCATATTTGGTTTTTGCCTAAAATATTTGATTGCTGCTTCTATTAGCGGTGACAATGTGCATTTGTGGCATACATCTCTCTCTGTCTCTCACAAGTGAAAACTATGAATAATTGAGCTGCTTTTGCTGTGAGGAGGAGAAGGAAAAGAGAGGAAGATGTATCATTTATCCTGGATTGTCAGCCAGATAATGGAACGCATGGATGAAGGGAAAAAACCCTGAAAGAGGGAATTTATTAGGCTTACAGCATCTGCACAAACAAAGCAAACTTCCCGTGTTCTTGTGATGCAGCTGCTGCAGATTAGGAGACGGAGGTCAGCCACACAAACGTCTTGCAGCGGAGTGCATGGTGGCGCCCTTCCTTTGGCATCACCGGGTTTAGCGAATTTGCTCCCCAGATGCTGAGTTTTGATTGTGAAAATGGCTGCTCTCATTATGTTTTCTCCTTCTGCTAGCAAAGGTGTTGCTGTAATCCGGGCAGAAAACGTGCACTGATTTTAGAGCGAGGCAGAAATCGGTGGATATGTGTACTTTAACTTCCTAGAGTTGGATGTGGCTTCAACACAAGGGATGAAAATATAAATATATATCATATTTTTTTTTTTCTACAACCAATTTTTGTCCATAAAGCCAGACTGACTCAGGCCAGTCAACAATACTACAGTAAGGCTGCGTTAGAGGAGATTTGGGATTTAAAAAAAATTGACTTCAGAGGTTGTCGAGCTCTGGAACAACGAACAACCAAATAAATCAAGTTACACTAATTGAAATTCCACTAAAAAAGAAAAAAAAGATGAATTAGCCCCAAAATGAAAATTTAAAGTAACGATTAAAACAACATACAGACGGATCTTTAAACAGAAAGTGTAAAGATTTCGGTTGAACCAAAAAGAAGTCATACTGGAGTGAATAGTGACGTCATTTTTCAGCTGTATCAAGAGCAGAGAACCCAAAGGTCCTACAATCCAGGACCTTTGGACTGGACTGATACAGTTCTGGTTGTAAACCCTTTCAACTCTAATAAAAACTTTCAAACATAACATATGACTGCTGAAATGACATCACACTTTAGTCCATGCGCTTCCTGAAAACTTTAATTCCTTTCTGCATCAGAACTGGAAAGGTGGGGCTGAAGCTAAAAGTCAGAGGATCTAAGGTGGAGCCCTGTGGTGCTCCAACCATACAGGTAAAACTGAGATCTCATCCTTTTTCACCACAGACATATTTTGGTCAAAACCTAACAGTTTATTGAGTGTTTCTTTGAGGCAGCCTTTGGAAAAAAAAGAGTGGATGGCATGCCAGAGTGGAAGCACAATTATAAATGGTAAATGCCGTATACTTATACAGTGTTTTACTACCTTGTTAGAAGGCCCATCTGAACAGTCAAAGTCCCATTCACCCATGAACACAAACATTCACACACTGATGGCAGCTCCGCTGCTGAACACTGGCGTCCGACAAATGAATTTCACCTTCCACAAAAATGGCCAAACGAAAGATGGACAACAGGGAATTTCAAGACAGGTGGGAGGCAGATTATCTGTTCGCGAACATAAAGGACAGACCTGTTTGTCTTGTGTGCAGAGCTAACGTGGCTGTAACAAAAGAATATAACATAGGAAGACACTATATGAAAAGGTTAAACATTAAATATCAGTTGCAGTTAATTTTTCAATAAGTATTGAGTTTGGCCCCTGACTTTGGCCCACTGTGAATTTAAGTTTGACACCCCTGATGTAGTCAGCCCTGGTGTTTATGAGCTACAAATAAAGTTCTTGCTTTGGAAAGGTATTACGACCAGAAAGCTTCTGCCTTTGCCGGCAGTCGTAACGATGAACATGAGGGTGGGCACACTGGACAAAAAACTGAACGTTTTCAGCCAATGGTGCTGTGCTCATAACACATTTATGGGTTGGAAAATTGTGTGCAATTATTTCAGAACTAGAAGTTCAAACAAAAACATGCATAAAGACAACTTTGAAAAGATCCTTTTTATCAAACTAGATTTTGGGTCAACAAGGAGACTCCAAATAAAAGCTGGTCATCTTCAAAGCTGGGCCTGATTTCAGGGTCATTACAGAAGCTGTTTTAAAAGAGGCAGAGAAACAAAGACAAAAAAATGTGTCTGTGTGTTGCTCTGGAACAGTCACAAAAAAAAAAAAAAAAGAGTACAGAAAAGAGGAGAAGGAGGAGTGCTTGTTGCACTGGTTGTTATCTCCCCACCCTGCTGCAGCTGCCTCGTCGCGCAGAGCATACACCTGCCGATCTCCAACCGCACTGACACAGAAGTAACCTCTGCCTGGTGACAACCTGACCTTTAGTGTGCGACTGGAAAAGACGCGGCGTGGACATTTGTGAAGAGGCTGTGACATCTCTCTTTCCTTGCTGTGCTCCACCACTCGCTCCATTTCGCCTTGTTTACTCACTATTTATGACTTTTTTTCCCTCTCTGCACACGAGCTTCTCTTCTGCTTTGATCTGTGTGTTCTGAAGTGTTTTTGAAACGCTCGTCTTTTGTTCCCGCCTGAGTCCCGTCTTTTCTCCTACGAGCAGCGTCTTCAGAGGCGCGCAGGCGTCCGTTTCTGTCATCCTTCTCTGTCGTCTTTGTGTGCGTCTGAGCTGCAGAGTGTCTCTGTATGTGGGCCTCTGCAAACCTGCAGAGAAACTGACTACACAATGACTTCACAATGGCTGCCGCGCCGTTATCTTGACAGCAGAGGAGCCTCTTTTTGTCTGCAGCCGACTTTGTCGTCAAAGGCCTTCGTGTCCAAGAGCATCGTTTTTCCCTGAAGGACCACCATAGAGGGCACGTTTAAAAACTCTGACTTTTTACCCACAAAAGACATGAGTTGGTAGTAAAAGAAGAATGAAAGGGGAGGTCAAGGAGCCCATTAACGATACCTTGAACTCTTGTTGAGGCTCCTTAACCCTTGTGCTATCTTAGATGACCCCACCCATGCATTGACGTGTTCTTCCTACCATGACAAAGGTGGATAAAGGTGGAAAGATTTCATGTAATCCATGGACACCAGTGAAGATCACAAATCATTGAAGAAAAAAGGTTCAGTGCACTGTCTAGTGGGTCTAGATGACCCAACTCCCAACGTTAAAGTGCCCAGCACAGCACAAGAGTTAAAACTATAATGATTGTGAATTTGTCCAGTTTCTGTTACAAAAAATGAGTTTAAAAGACATGAGATGTGACAATCCTTTAAGTCAAACATTACTTCTGGTTTGAGATACCTGTAATGACATTAAGGCAGCATCTTCAGAAAGTAACATCCATCCATCCATCCATCCATCCATCCATCCATCCATCCATTATCAAAGTTCAACTAACAGATGTGGTAACCGTTGTTTTTCATATTGTGCTCTAATGTTTTCACATCGTTGTGTACCAACACTGTTGACAGTTTATTGTTAACGTCTTGACAAAAGGGTTGTCACTTTTTGAGTGAATTTATTAAAAAAGGAAAACAATAAAAAAACACCATTAAATGAAGCTTAATACTCTTAAGAATGGGATATTGTTTTTCTAGGAACTGCTCAAATAGAAAAACAGAAAAAGAAAAGTTGTCTTTACTTGTGTGGCCTGTCTCTGCATGCCTTTACAAAATAGATTGAAATCAAAACCATTTCAAGGATTTTACAGGTATGACTCTGAGGACATAAAACCGTATCTCTGTTTGATATCAGTCTTGTCTTTTATCGGACCACCCTGGGACCCACATTTGAAGTCTGTAATCTGAAGTGGACTCGCTCCTGCTAACGTTTGAGTCAAACTTAAAACTGCACGGTTTCATTAGCTAAAGCAACCTATTAAGATCTAAGCAAAGCAAATTCACACCACCATGAACCCACTGCCTTGTTTTATGACAGTTTCTGAAATCCCACATTAGTTTGAGTCCAGACTCGGTGGAACTCACTATTCATCAGAAAAGTGAAAAAAGGGGGGGGTCTTTGATTTCTATTTGACATTATGGAATATGCTGCAAAAGAACTTTAACTTATGAAACTTACTTATCTCCATGAATGCTTCTAAATCTAGATTACGAACACTTGAGACTAATTCTTTAAATTGTATGTGTTTTAACTAATTCAGTTATTTGTCATTCAATCACCAATGAACCTCTGCTCTAATTGTTTAACATTTGTTGTATTTTTGTTGATTCTTGTCCAGGGCTTCCTTGAAAAAGAGATGGGACCCTCCTGATTGAATAAAGGTTACATATAATAAAATAAAACGTGTCCATGAATCCATTTTTGTCCCAAAGTCTCCATCTGACTGCTACATCATGAAATTCATACGTTCTGCTGCTTTTCCAAACTTCCTGGATGTGGAGTTCTCCGAGTCCTTTGGTTGATCAGTCTCTCTTCCATGTGATTTCTCCATGTGTGGATAGGTTCTCACTTCTCTGGAGCCCCAAAACTGCAAAAATGTCTTTCAGATGAGTACGAGTCAGGGACGGTGGTCTTTGTGTTTCTCAGCTGTGAAGTTCCCCTGAACAGGTCTGATAGTGATCCTGTGTTTGTAGGATTAAACAAATGGAAGGTTTGTTGTTCCACTTGGACCCAGAGACGTTGGCACCATTTATTTCTAATGATAACCGACATTTGAAAACAGCACTTTCCCTTTACACGGGTTATTGTTCTAAAACATCAATTTCATGATCTCAAACATCAAAATGTGATAATTATAAAACATTTAAACAATGTAATACAAGGGAAAAGTCTGAAGCTTTTCTTCTAAAGAATCAAGTTTCTTCCTGCTAATCCTAAAACATGTATTCCTCTCCGTGCACTTGTTTTGCACATTTTTTTTATTTCAACATGCACACCTTTCTGTACTGTACAAATATTGTACCCCATGTTTTCTTCTCATGTCTCCCTTATTTTAAACCTATGTCAAACTTTATAATAATGATCTATTCGACCAGATGTATATTTGTACTCTATTTTTGTTATTTTTTTTCTTGGGTATTCTGAACACCTAAAATGTTACTTTTACCAATTTATTTAGCTAAAACCAAAAAATTTTGACTCCTCAAACTTTTTATTTTATTTTTTATCATACACTCCTTAATATTAAATACTGATTTTAAGGTTTAGCATTGAAAAATAATCTTTAAAATTTACATAAACAAATAATCTTTTAATTGCCATCAACTGTGTGTCAAATCTCTCCAATCAGCAGGCAGGCAGTCGTTTATGTAAACTGGCATCGCTCTGCAGTGGCGGATTCACTTTTACAGAAGAAGTAGAATTTCATAAAACAGGAATTTGTCTGCAGCTGTCAGACACTCACACTGCACTAGGAGTACACAACAGGAAGGAAACTGACACTGGTGTACACAAATAAAGCAAGAAAAGATAAGAGACTCGGAGGCAGCAATTATGTTCGGTGTGAATGTGTAAAAATAGAAATAAACTCGTTTAAAGTGTTCCTATACGTCAGGTGTGTTTGTGGTTGCAGTCTGGTTTCTGGCGCGGCAGCTGATGCCGTTTTACTCTGAGGATTTTATAGTTTATTGTTGTGAACACAGAAACAGACTTTTCCTGATTCCAGCATCTTTTTTTCTACTTCATTCTGTAGTGACTTTAGCGCTGAGTGTTTAAAAGAGGATTTGAACTTCACACCCATACTGTGAAACATTTTACACATTTTTAAGAAAAAATTCAACTCAAACTGCTGATTTTATGGTTCAGGTTAGATGTTCTACCTCTGGAGGAGGATTTGTTCAAACCAAAATTTTCAGAATTTATCTGCAGGAACTTCAGGGGGAAGCATTAGGTTTGACTTCACCACTCAGAAAGTGATGATTTTCCCGGCTTTTGCAGTTAGTTCCTAATCACGGTAGCCAAAATTTGCCTCATTTGGGCCGATAAGTTCTAAAGATGAAGTTTTAGGTGGATTTTAATCGACACTGGATAAAGCTGAGCAGCAGTGATGCTGCAGAATGGAAGGGGAGCAGATGTAGTACTGTGCTTGTCCACTAGGGGAGCTGTTCTCTGTAAAAACAGCCTAAAGACCTGCAGACTGCAGCTGTCACTCTGTGCCATGGTTATCATGCAGATACACACCATGAATCAGAAGACAACTGTCTATTTTCTCAAGTTAACCACAAATTGTAAAATAAGGTACAATGGAGAGTTTTCTTATAAATATTATTATTTGTGGAAATAATGTTTGATACAACATAATTAATCAGTTTGTTAAACCCATGGATTTTGAGGGTGGAATTAAAATATACAAAATGTATTTCAAAGATTTTTTTTTTTTTTTTAAGGCTTAAGGACAAGAAAATATTTACTCAGACATTAATTTAGAATCAGAAAAGGTCAAATAACACAAACACATATTCTGTCTTGTGTCTTTTAGGTGTTTTTTTTTTTTTTTTTTTTATTATTTACATTTTGGTTACATAAAATATTTTTAGGCTTACGTTTTACCCACAGTCATTGAATATTTACATGTTAAGCTAATTCTTTAGGCTGTAATGTCTAATAAGTTGACAGAGTTCTATAGTGGTTTAATAAATGTTTAAAAGGTGGATGAGTTTTATGAGTACATGTATTTAGACACTGTTTATAGATCAGTAAAAATCAATAAACCTAATCAATGAAGCCTATTTGCATGACATTTTCCAAGATGAGTTTAACTTTAGGTGCCATTACTTTACACTCCAGTTTTAAATGGCATAATCAAGTGTAAAAGTAATGAATTTTTACATTCACATTTCCTATTGAGGAAGCCAAAAAAGAAAAGTCCCTTTCTAAATGAAAGAACAAAAAAAGCATCTTATCATAACTCCTTTTTGGTGGGCTTTCAAGCAAGCATCACAACCTGTAAAATTAGTTTTTGATGAACTGATGGAGCCCACTGTGAGCCTCAAATGATCATAAAGCCTGAATGACACCAAACCACCAGACTGCTCAGGGAAGCCACACAGGTTAGTGACTGGATGTAAAACTCAATAATCTATTGATTAACTATTACAGCCTGATGCAACACAGCCAGGCTGACATTTAAATCAGGGCACTCAGGTCAGGTTTATGGCTTTGGATACACACATACTATGCATGTGTGTGTGTGTGTGTGTGTGGATGCACATCCGTGCAGCGTCCAAATCAGCTATGTTGCCTTCTCACATTCTAACTGACAAAAGAGGGCAGTGTGAGGACACAAAGTAAGCAAACTTTACACTTTAACCCACTGCGCTTGCCTTGTGTGTGTATATGTGTGTGTGTGTCTGTGAAAGGGAATGTGCATTTAGGGGAGAGGGGTGTGCATTCGGCACGCCTTTACTCATGCACCGTTAATTTAAACAGCCACTCACTCATGTGGATGTGTGCGAATGAGTGCATGTGCACAAATATGCACGCCCCTTTTTTTACTCTATGCCGCACGCATACACACATGCACACATGCACACACCCAGCACTGGGAGGAAAGTGTGCACAGCAGTGATGCTCTTTAGGTTTTCTTTACAGTAATCACACTGAATGAGTGCAAGACAAAAAAATGCTACCTGACTTGAGTTTCTAATTTTCGAACCTGCCTCCAAGAATAGACAAAAAAAAAAAAATTCCATGCACTCTTAAATTCCTTAATTACTGGAGCGTTGGAAAGCCTCTGTCGTGTGTGAGTGTGGTTAACGTTCAACAAACACTTGTCTCGGTGATGAAAGACTCATTGAGAGCCAGCCTGTTAATGACAGTATACTCAAACAATCAGGGCAGAGCACACATTGGCCCCCATCTTGCATAACAACAAACGCCAGTCCTAAATAAGATGGCATCGCTGCGGCGTGTTGGAAGCGGTTGTCGGTGCACGGCGCCAGCTCCGCCGCCGTTGCCAAGCATTCTTCAGATTTCATTAGGTAACAGCTCATTCATTACTGAGGCTGCGGCCACCATTAAACCCTGATCAGAGAGGACGCGCTGCAGGCGCTTCACCCCAAAACACCCGGAGCTGCAACTTTTAATTTGATAAACCTTCCCTCAGGCCCTCGGCTTCACCCTCCAGTGAGCAGACTTGCTGGGGGCCACCTCTGCTCCCCATCCTTTGCTGTCCATGTGTGGAGGCCTGCACAGCTGTGGCTGCGTGTGCACGCTCGTGCATGCATGACTGCTGCAGAGGATCCACGCTGCATTGTTCACACGTCTCCATTGCCTCTCCTGCCTCTGACTGGCAGCGAGGACGCTCCCGCTGGCTCTGGCTGCAACACGCTGATGCTGTTCTTTAAACCGGCGCAGAAATGAGATTTTTAAGTGTAAATCATTTCTGTTTTTTTAATCAGCTTATGTCTGATTAAAAACTGATGCTTATGGCAGCACATTTTGCCGCTTGATACCATGGAGACTGCTGAGGAAGATCCAAGTCACTGCTTTAAATTATCTATGGTAATTGGTCCAAGAGGTAAAACTAAAAAGAAAGTTCAGCCTTTGGTTTTGAGGTCTAATTTCTCCCTTAAACAAGAGGAGTGTAGAACCAAAGCCTGATCAACAGTTTCTGCAGCCAAAATTAGAACTGATGTTTGACTTTCGCAGCGTGAGATCTTTGTGGAGACGTTTACTTTGGTCTTTTTTTGGTTCTACCGCAGAATTTCATGCAGGATTTCATTTCTGTTGCATATATGCTTCTGTGCATGGATCATTGTTCTGCTCATGATCTGGTTTAAGGCCAAATGTCACAGAGATTAATTCTTATTAAAATGCTTGGATATACAAAGAAGCTCATGCTCTACTTTTTGAACAGTTGGGTTCCCATATAAGACCGAAATCACACGTCCTCCACCACTGTTCTTAAACATTTGTTGTTGTTTTAAGTCTAGATCTGAGTATCAGCTCTTGGGTTTTCCATCTTGAGGTGAACTTGTTGGATCCTCCCCAAAGTGATAAATCAAAAGGTTGCTAAATATTTTGTTGGTATCATAGTTTCATCAGTATGTTAGCACCTTTCAGAGCTGCAAGCTCCCAACATTTCTAGTTTATAAATGTCTGCAGACTAATGCTTATGAGTTTAATAATCACATCTGATCAGCAGGACCAGAATCCTTCTTTAATCCTAAAACTTTTGGAAAACTGTGAGACTGAGTTTGAGAGAATGCATTTTCTTAATCTTAGATGCATAAATACAGACATGTATAAAGCAATTTGTTGATTGGAATTATTGTTGGCCTTGCGACAACACGTCATAACTTGTTTGAGACTTGTAAAGATTTAAAACTTTATTTTGGACGGACATCTAAGATGTTTTAGCAGGTTCTGGGTTGTTTCAAAGGGCCTGTACCATGCTGTGCCTAAGCTTTTTACAGTAAACAACCTCCATGTATATGATAATATGTTACCTTTGGTACACAAATGAAGGAATTTTTAATTCAATATTAGTTCTTTTTCTGAGCTCTTTTCCAACCCAGAAGTAAGACGACTCTATCTCTGAGGCACCGGCTTCCTCTCCTTGTGGTTGACGCCCATTTCAGGACGTCAACCTAGATTCGGACTCTGCAGCGTGTCTGCGTTTAGCCCACGAAAACAAACAACTCCTGAACATTTGCAAAAAGGGATGTGAATAATGCACATTTAAAATAAAACTGTTTCAGCTGATCACCTCTAGCTCCGCACAGACTCTTCCTGGAAGGGGCTGTTCTTTATTTTGTGATGTCACAACGTGAGTACCCACTTTTTTTGTGGATTGGGAGGGGCTGCTGCTCAGAGAGCAGGTTTTTAGAGGAATTCTCAGAAATGCGTGAACAGATCAAAATACCGCATTGGGGTTTCTTTTCCTGAGGAATGAACATAATAATACACTTAAAAGCTCAAAAAGTTGATTTTGCACGATTTTGGCCGCTTAACCTCTCACATATTTCCAAGCTTTTCTCAAAATCAGCACAGCCCCGAATTGTTTGTCTCATTCAGGGTTAGGATCTAGAAACGAGGAAATTATTATTAAAATGAGTCGAAATGCAGAAGAGCGATATGATATTCTCTTTACATTTTCAAGTGCTGAAATTAAATTTATTTGTAAAGGTAATATTTTTTTTTTCTGTTTCAAGGATGTCATTTTAAAGTTCACTAAATGTTGACAAGTATTCATTGTCGTTATTTCTGAACAAAAATTTAGATTTATGTTCCAAGAACAAGTGCTAGTTTTAGATTTTATAAGGATTTATTAAGAAAGGACAATTTAAGATTCTCATTTTGGTCTTATTTTGTTCTAAAATGAGTCATTTCCAAATATTACTCAGTTTTTTTCTACACTCTAATCAAAATAAATTACAATTAGGAAAAAACAATTAAAATACAAACTATTTGCTTAAAAAAACATATCTGTTTAACAGTTTGAAGTAATTCTATATAACAGATAGCTTTTTTAGATTATTTTCCCTTTTATAAATGCTTGTTTCCAGATTTTGATATCTTATATTATTACTTGTTAAGTAAAATTTTTACAGTAATAATTTTTTTAGCATTTTTCTTCATAAGGGTGGCGTTAGTTTCTTATTTTTAAGTTACAATTCTCAAGCATTGGAGTGCAAAAAAGGTAAGAAAACGGGCTGCGTTTTTAAGCTTTTTTTTAGATGATAATAAAATTGTATTCCTTTTCAAGTTTGCTTTCAGTAGCACTTTCACTGTAATACAATTACATGTTCTTTTACTGTAGGACAGACCCACTAAATTCTCTTTAACCTGAGAAGTGAACCGCTGCTGCACACCTGCATGTTCCAGCAGGATTACAGGCAGAACTCAAATACGGCTCAGAATGGTTAATTTCCCATTAAATCGAAGGGGCGGAGGGGACGTGCAAGCAGTGTTTGAATAGGGACGTGTGTGACCGAGGAATCGCCACGGCGTCTTAAATGGATTCAGTACAGGAGCCCACGGGTTTCCCCCCCGAGACAGCCCCAAGTAATACATCATATTGCTCTTAAAATGGCTATTAACCACAGCGAGGAGAGAAACAGAGGGGAGGGGAGGAGGCAGGGAGGGGAAATTAAGCAATGTTCACAGAGTCATTCTCATACAATAACTCACCATTAACCCAAGCACTAAAAGGCTCGCTGTCTCTCTCTGTTATGTGTGCCTTTAATTGATTCTGGTATTCCCTGTGCGGGCCGACAAAGGAGAAGAGAGAAGAACGAAGGGGGAAACTTGCAGATGAGGCACGTTTCTTCCTCTTCTCCTCCTCGTCAGTGTTTAAAGCGACTGCACCGCCTGAGTGGGTTGCAGATATGTCGCTTAATCCATCTCAAGTTGAGAGCATCTGAAATCTATTCCCAAACTTTGTGTCCTGTCTATCTGCAATTAAAGAGGCCCTGCCAGATAAGCATGGTAATGAGGGAATCCAAGAAAAATTAGACACGCAGCACTAATCTGTGGCTGTAAAAGGGGGTTAAGGGGGAAAAGAATTAAGATTAGGATTTAATCTACCCGGCAGCATCATTACTGCAGCTCAAACTGTCCCGAGCACCGGCTGCTGCGGTTCGACAAAAAACAAACACCTCTGTGATGAGTCTCGCCCAAAGAGCGTGATTGAAATCCCATCCTTCAAATTAACATACGTACATGCAAATGAGCACTTAATTAATTGCAAAATGTATTTTTGATTAAATACTCCAAACGTCACGAGTCTAATCTTGACCGGGAATAAAGACGTGGTGGTGGTGGGGTGGGGGGGTTGAAAAAAAGTTTTAATTAATTTTGCCAGTTAAACCTCATCAACACTTTGAATGGAGTGTAATTAGGACACCGCCCTCTTGTCTTATTTCGCTGCTATGAAATCAGAAATCAGCCATTGTTATCACATTTGGATAGCAAGCCGAGTGAGAGATGAGGAGGCGATAAACGAACGCTCCTGGATTTCATTGGCAAAGTAAAATAATGCTGTTAATTGGCAGATATTCTAATATTGATTAAATTAGACGGAAAACACTCCTTTCATTAAGGCGCCATGATACGGCCTCATTCTGATCATGGTCTCCCTGTCTGTGGGATTACCAATTAAAGGGGCTTTGTGGAGGTTGGGGCTGAGTAAAATTAGAGTTTGTTAGAGTGGAAATGCCCCCCCCCCCCATATTGTTTACTGTCTGCGTGAGAAGTTAATGATGTATTCATCCTCTCTGGATGTGGAAAGCATTGTAGATGTATCGTTGATATATTTTTCCTCATTTATGTGAAGAGGGAGAGCTGATGATGAAAACTAACACGGAGCCCCTGAGCGGATGGTGCAGGAGAGGGGTGCACGAGCCGGCATATCCCCCTCTTTCATCATTCCTCACTCACAAGCCACAACTCCTCACACTTTCTCAAGTGAACCGTTCAAAGCCTGCCAAACTTTCAACCCTGCGCCCCCTCCTCGTCTTTTTCCCCGCAAAGCAGCCGTCCACTTAAGAGTGTGAGGAGGCTTACTCAGGGATAAGACCCTGCGAGGTGCTCGAGGTGAGATAAGCAATTACCCATGATCACTTTTGACTCTTCTAATCTCCCCCCGTATCGGCGGGATTTAGCCGCAGCAGCACCTGTGAAACCTGACCATCTCCAACCTGCCTTTGTTATTCTAATGTCAGCCACTTGGCTCATCACCTGAGTCTGGGGGACCAGCTCTTCAGTCTGCTGATAGGGCGGCACGCTGACCCTCCAAACAGACCTGAAAGCTTCAGTCTTTGCTTGGATAGATCTCTAATTCAGGCAGAACACTGACTCCACATCTCAAAAACCAGTATAAACAGAACTCTCCAGGGTGGGGTTTGTAAAGTTGTGCAGCACAAAAATGCTTAACCATGGGGTTGAACATGGTTTCATCATTCGTCAGTTCCCGCCCTGCCATTTATCCTTCATCTCCATCCTCACTCCTGCTGTCGATCATCGACCCCGAGCTCCTGGAGGTCAGCACATGCGACTGATTTACAAAATGGTTTCAAGCAATCGTGGCAAAAGTTCCTTCAAGAATTTATGGCT
This sequence comes from Oryzias latipes, assembly GCF_053564925.1. Lineage (NCBI taxonomy): Eukaryota > Metazoa > Chordata > Actinopteri > Beloniformes > Adrianichthyidae > Oryzias > Oryzias latipes. Next base: position 27,087,619 of record NC_136258.1, read on the forward strand.
GTCGTTTCAGCAGAAACAAACTGAACTGTCAACACTGAATTATTTCAACTCGTGATATATTCCATGAGGCCAAATAACCCTTTATTAAGCGACTGTTTGTGTTCAAAAGGACATTTTGCTGTGTTTTACAGCCAATAATGTATTTCTGTGTGGTGCAAAATGTGAAGTTCATTTGTTTTCTGGAGTAAAGAAGTGAGATTTGAACTTTTCCTTTGCACCACCAAAGGTTGCTTGGACTGGATTAGAGGGTAAATTTGTGTGTTAGGGTAGGAGGTGTGTCACTGCCGCATGAGCTGATGCTCCAAAGGTTAACTCTGGGATACAATGACATGATTGAACGTACATTAGAAGAGCCAGAAAATATGGTGTCCTCTGTGGGACCAGTTTGTCTTGCCAACCTGGCTCCGCACCAACCTTTAAGAAATGTCAAGTGTCTTGTGCAAATGAGGGATTTTTTCTTTTCTTTTTACATCGCAGACTTTTTCAGCTTTTAAGGAGCTTCATGAGAATGTTGGAGGTTTCTTGGAGGGCAGCAGGTCGCCCACTATCTTGGTGAGGGGGCATACCTATGCATTTATGGGTGGAGCTAACAGAGATGCTTCAGTAGAGATCATCTGTTATGTAAGACTTAGATGTATTGAACGAAAAACCACAGCTAATAGTCAACTTTTTTAGAGGAAGAGGTACACATTTTGAGAGGTGGTTATCTTATGTGCTTTTGTCTGAAGCTTTCCAAACATGCAGATGTTTTCTGCTAAAAAAAAAACAAACAAACAAGAAAATTAAGTTCCAGTTGTGTTTTATCCCTAAGAACATCTAATTTGCGTAGTCAAGCCAACAAATTAGCCTTCAGCCTCCCAGAGACTGTCCCTCTTGAGGACATCGACAGCTCTTATGTTGGTTGCCTATAGTGGTAACAAACCTCTTCCTGCATCACTCCTCATTAGCGTGACTTAGCTATTCCATGATGGTCATTTGGTGTTTACGTGGATGTTTAAAGACCAACTCCAATCATCTTTGGAGCCATTCTAAAGGGATTCTTACAATTATAATTGTTGCTTTAAGCCAAAAATCAAAAAAACCTCAGGTCACAAAGGTCACAAACTGACCTAAAAAACTAATTTAGAAAAAGGAGTTTGTTGGCATCTTTATTTTTCCCCTTTCCTTTTGGTCCATCGAGAAGCAATGGAAAATGGCTGAAAAGTTTGTTGGAACTTGGAAAATGATTTCCAGCGAGAACTTTGACGACTACATGAAGGCAATTGGTGTAGGATTTGCAACTCGGCAGGTGGGAAACCGCACCAAACCCAACCTCGTGGTGAGCATCGAGGACCAGGGCACCATCTCCATGAAGTCCCAGAGCACCTTCAAAACCACCGAGGTCAAGTTCAAGCTCAACGAGCCCTTCGAGGAGACCACCGCGGACGACAGGAAGACCACGACCGTGATCACGCTGGACAACGGCAAGCTTGTGCAGAAACAGAGCTGGGACGGGAAGGAGACGAGTATTGAGAGGGAGATCTCTGATGGAAAATTGATAGCGAAATGCATTATGGGAGATGTGGTGGCGGTGAGGACGTATGTCAAGGAGGCATGAAGACACTCACTCTGACTGGAGGATGACGGGCTCAGTTCAATGAGCGAGATGCCAAACTGAGGAATGTTTTACTCTGAAAATATTCCTTTGTTACCAAAGTCAGGATTTTGTGCCTCTGTTAAACATGTCCTGTTCAGCTGCACTTGAAATTATTGTGAATAAAAAGCATGATTTTTCTCTCTGGAAAAAAAAAAAAAAAAAAAAAAAAAAACCTGTGCCATTTTGAGCAGCACAGACAAACTCCGCCCCCATCCTCCCCGTTGCTGAGAGCTCTCTGTTTAAATGCTTTCCCGCTAGCTTACAGGCCATCACATTTGACATTACCGGTGCAACAAAAACAGCACGCAAAATTGGAGCTATAGTTGTACAGTTTTGATCCAGATTCCAGCTCAGACGAGAAAAAAAAGCAAAGGCGTACAGCTTTGTGTGAAAATGGAGAAACCTGATAAAAAAATGACCTTCATTGGATGAGATTTGAACTTGAGACCAGTTTTTATTTGTTTGTTTGTGTCTGGGTCTCCAGGACATCACTGTCAGATCCATTCCAATTACTCTTTTCTATTGTTTCATTTGTGGTGAATGTAGAAACGCCAACTTTCTTTTATTTTGTCCACACTAGCTGTGTTTATTAAAACATTTAAAAAAAAACATTGATAATTAATGATTATCATATGAATCTGTGCAATCTGATTAAATAGTATATTTACCATTATATACTGTATTATATATATTTGACAATTGCTGAAGAAAAAAAATAATTTTTTAAATATTGAATTTAAGATTTGAGACTTAAAATGGGACCTTTGTCCACCTCTGGTGCAAGTGTCCGAGGACATGTCTGTTGTGTGTCTCTATCTCTCCCCCCCCCCCTTGATAATGACCCTTTTTTCTGAAGTAACTCTCCGCTACAACAATGGCCTTTTTGACACCACCACCACCCAAAAGGATGATTCATAAATGCAGTTTTACCACAGAGGGTTTAGTGTCTTCACTCAAAACTCCAGGTTTAAAGCAAGAATAGGACCTCAGACCTTAAACCCGTGACAGTTTCTGTGACACGGACACAAAGAGAAAGTTCATCCAAGAGTTCAGACTAGTGTGAAAATGCTCCTTTAGTCCAAACCCTCTTCATGTGGTCCAGCAGGCTGAAGTGAAAAAAAGCTGCTCTCCTTTAAAGTGAAGAGTGGACTCACGGTCCCAGTTTTCAACACCTCACACCTGTCAAGCAAGAGGATGATTTCCCAGATGGAGGGGAGAATCTGACATGGATGTTTCACCTTAGAACCCCTCCTTCAGTCAGGCGGGGGTGCAGAGTGAGCATAAATGAGAGACACTTTGAGAAATAAGCTGCTGGTTTGGGAGTGAACAGATTCAGATGGTTGGTCAGCGCTCAAAGGAGCTGAGAGATGCTGGGTCTCCCTATTATTTCCGGGGAAGACGGACCTCAGTTCCTACTTCAGATGTTTTTTTTTTTCTTTTTCTCAGTAAAATTAAAGAGGGAGCCAAGGTGCCGAGTTCCTCTCAGCTGTCATCGCTTCACTTGTGAGTCAGCTGGTTACTTACTGAGTTTATATGAGCATCTTAACCAGGATATTACCATTCATGGACAGAAAATACAAACAGAACGTAATAAAGATGCTTACCGACACACATCTGGGTAATATAAAAACTTCATATATAATATTATCTAAAAATACATATTATCTAAAAATCATTTATTAAGATTATAAATAATGTTAAACATTAAACATTGAAGATTACAGGCGATGATAGTTTTCTTCTTTGCTCACCTTTAGAGCTTAACTGTTATTTTCTAACTTAAAAAAAAAAAAAAAAGTTTTTGCTTTTTTTTATTAACCTAATTAAAAAACACTTTGCCTGTTATCAGCACATTATGATTGTTGATTCTTCAATTCAAAATCTTCATAAAGTTCAATCAAGCATCTTTAGAGACAAGAAAATTGTTCCTTTTCTGGCTCCTTACTGCCTCAATTGTTGTTTACTCTATTTTCTTTTAACAAATCTGATTTACATTAAACTAAAACTGCATTTAAATCATTAGTAAATCATTTTAAAGAACCACCCAAACTTGATTTGCTTTTTAATCATAAATGAGGATCATGACTTAAACCTCCTCGTACACAAACACATTCACTTCACAGCATCCTCTGACACAGCATTATAGAACACAAATAGCTGTTACCTGGAGCCCTGAGGCCTCACATTTAACTGTATGTTAAAGGTGTTCCACCTGTCATACTGTGGATTCATCTTCAACAGAGAGGAGGAGGAACCGAACGTGGATCCACGTCTCGGATCAGAGCTGTGAGTCGCAGCACACCGCAGGAAAAAACTGCTGGCTTGATGACAAGCTGACAAATGAAGAGCAGGCGGGTACGAACACATTTTGTCAGTGTGTGCGTATGTGTGTGTGAGAGTGTGTGTCCTTGTGTCAGTCTTGTTGGGGATTTCCTGATCCTCGCTGTGGCTTGAATGCATCTTAGGTCAGGGCTTTTCCCACATCTGGACCAGTTGCTGGTCAGATCGGCTGCAACATCAAACCTAACTGCATCCAGTGTTTCCCTGAATTTAACCCAACGCCATAGCAAAAGCACCATCGTGTTGGTGGAAAGATCCTAACAAAGACAGAAAAAATAGTAAGAACAATGTAATCTGAACTTATTTCTTTCTTTGCATACACTTTTTGCAACTCAAAATCTACAAATGACTTGGATTGGCTGATGGATGACTCCAGTTTAAAAGAAAACATTTCAATGCCAAAAAAATGGTATCTTGATTTGGTTGGAGGTGGATTATGACAAATAAAAACAAGATGACTGACAGCAATTGTTAAAAGAATCTAAGCAGGAATAGTTTTAGGGTAAACGTTTTAAGACAAAAAGCATTTCCAAAAACCTGCTGAGCAGAAGTGAAGGTTTGTCAGTGCTCAAGACGCAGAGGTGTCACGTTGAAAAATGGGTCTTCCTGAGGTTATCATGTAGCAGGACCAACAGATTCAGTAAAGCCTGAACTTGTGGAAGCTGTCTTTTTCTCTTTCTTGTCTTTCATTCGCTTCGATCACTTTCTCTTCTCTTTTAACTCAACGTTCACATTTGCAAACGGTCTGACCACAATAGCAAAGAGAGCCCACATGATTAAATGTTGCTCTGGGACCAAATAGCTGTGGTTGGCGTGTTGGCTGGAGGCCGAGCTTTGAGGCAGGACAGCCGACTCTTGCTTCTAATCACGGAGCGGGATAATGGCTGCCATACACCGCCGCCACTGACTTTGTTTTTCCCGCATTTCAGCCCACCAGGACAGCTTCTCCATCAGCTTTAGCAGCAGTGTTTGTTTTCCTTCTGTTTTCTGGCCTGAAGAGACACGCAAAGAGACAAAGAGAAACGCGCCCCCACAACAAGATTTGCCAGGCAAAAACGATCTTTTCGGCCCATTCTGAAAAAACCTGCAACTGTGGGTTGAAACTGGAAGTAAAATGATGTTTTAACCCTAGATTCCTATATGCACTTCATTGGTAGTGTTCACATTCACTGAAGCAATCCGGTTTACAACTGGTTTCTTTGTTTTTATAAAAACCAGGAACTGGGACTGAGGGTTAAGAAAACGCTGTTTCCACAAAATGCATTTTCCCAGGAAAATCAAATTTCTCCAAAAGCACATTAGCGTGTTAAAAGACAATTTCAAAAAGAGAGGAGCAACTGGACATAAGTGAGTTTAGGTGTGGCAACCAGGATACAGCTGCAGAGCTGATTATTCTGGTTAAGCCAGATAAACACATATAAACACCAGCTGAGAAAGTCAAAAATGAATCATCAAATCAAACATTTTAGAGTAAAAAGAAGATGGAAGAGTTTCTTTTGAAAGGTTCACAAAAGCCAACAACTTTAATCCAAGCAAGTCTGAGTGAATTTCTACTATAGGACATTTCTTTGGTTAAGCAATAACAACTTAAAAAGTAATACATTATGTTATAATATTCCACTTAACTTGCAGAAACAAATTAGTTGAGGTTCATCCCTTTGAAGGGCTCAGAAGTGTTTCACAGCTCTCAGTGGGGAAGTGAGGGAAGGAGGGGAAGTGCATGAGGGCCATCACTCGCTTTAATCATGCTGATCATTACTTATCTCATTTAGTCTACAAAAATGGACTTTTATGTGCGTATCAATGGTCATTACGGTCACAGCCATAAAGAAAAAAATAAAGAAAATGAACACAACTGTAATTTTCTGTAACAGCAGTTTGAAAGTACCAAATACTGTTTTTAATTTGTTAAAAAGCAGAACTAAAACAATTAGAGGCTAAACTAACGACATGAGCACAAACTCTGACAGGAAAATATGACAAAAAGAAATTCTGCACACAACAACAAACAGGTTAGAGAGGTTTTTTGGCTGTAAAGAATATTCAGCAGATTCAACTGAATTTTTTTCAACAGAGCTTGAATTCATAATCAATCCCAAAAAAATCTGCATGCAGTTAAACTAGATAAAAATAAAAAAAATAAAAAGCTTTTTTCAAGGGAGGACCCCTGAAACCAGCTGTAACCAAATGGGGCATGGCTGCAGTCAAAGGGCCGCAGGGATTGTTTTCATATTGCTTTTAGAAAAATCCCACTACGCAGCTGAGAAAACACTAACAATTATTATTTTATTTTTTTATGCTCTGAGAGAACAGTACTTAACAACCTGGTCTAATGTTTCCCTTTAAACTGTAGATCAGGTTTGCTTGTGTAAAACCAAAAATGTTCTACTCACTCATATATATTTAGCCTTTTGCTATTTTTGAAAGGGTATGAAAAGAAACTTGACTGTAATAAAACTGTACTGCATAGTGTTGGTTCTCTCACATCTGAAGGGTCAAAACAGAAGATGACGGTCGTGAAAGGAGCTGATGTCCGCGCACACACACACACACGCACACACACCCACACACACACCCACACACCCACCCACACACACACACCCACACACACACACACATACACATGCTGCAGGTTAGCTTTTCATTAGAGAGCATCTGGTTAAAGGGGCCTCACTCTTGGACATCTCTTTCCTGGCACCGGCTCTTGGTGACGCCTGCCAGGCTGACACTGGCTCAGACCTAAAACGCTGCGGCGTGATGCATCTTTTAAAGTTTACAGGAATGTGTCAGGAGTAATCTCTTGGCGGCCATCTTTGGAAACTCAGCTGGGCTTTTCAATGGAAGCGCCGTGATGCTCTGCGGCCGAGGGAGCCGACTCTGATTGCGTCTATTTGAAGCAGCTGTTTTCGTGGCTTTCTGACTCGACTGCGGCCTAAAATCTTTCCCCCTGACTTAATCGGTCACGCTGGGTGTCGATTTATTAGAAGCTTGCCAATGGTTCCTAAGTAAACAGAGATGGCCAAGACCAGACTTTAACCACGCTCTGCAAGCTGCCCAGAGAGGTCGTTTGGTTTCAATTAGGAAAGCGTAACTTGGCTCTCCGCTGTTGGATAATCTCTCCCTCATCCCGGAGTCTTTCACAGCCGCTGCCAGCCAACATTGCTGGTGCAGTGCATGAAATCGAATTTGAACGCTGACCCTCTGGAAAATGGGAACCAGTGAATGGGGGACGTCATGGGAGTTTAGAGGAGACGGCATTATTCGCCCTCTGTGTGCCCCTGAGAGTAGATTAGAGGCAGCGTGGTGGCAGCAGAGGGGAGCGGGCCGCATGGCACTGCATGTTTACCGCATGGTAATCCATCTCCAAACTGCCCCAGACACTGACTGCCTGCTTTTAATGACAGCTACAGTTTGTGGAGATGTCTGCGGCTGCAGTGTGGGCTCTCCCTTTCCAATCTGTAGTTTATTGTTTTCACAGTCGTACAAATGGGAAGAAGACTTTTAAAAACCACTGTTCCATTTCTTCACAGCAGTCAGGGTTGAGAGGACACGAGAAAAGGTCTTTGATGCAGGGTTCCCCTGGAAAACCTCATCAAATCCTCACCTGTGATTGGGGCCATGGCGTCCTGCCTCGCTGCAGACGCAGAGGTTGCCGGCCCTGTTGTTTCCAGGACGCGGGCTTCTGCCAGAGCCAGGTGTCAATCGATCATTTTGATTGATGTCGGCTACCAATCATAGATCAGAGGTGGCCCATGGCATTGGCAAAGGTTGAGCAGTGTTTCATCCAGGCTTGTTTCAAGCTCATATCTCAGTCTGGTTTTCCACTCTGTGACACTTCACTGCATTAAGTTTATCCTTCCATTTGTCCACAGATGGTTACAGTAGACTGCAACTTCTTCTAACATTTCAAGTGTTTTCAGTGTTTACCTTTTGCTTCATCTTCATAAACAAAACACACCGCATCTGAAGCCAATGAATGAACACCAGCACATTATGGTTAAACGGTTGTTCTTGCTAATCTATTGCTTTTCCTGTGATTGTTGGCTGCATTTGCTGGAGGGACTGAACCAGGTGCAGACTTTCCTTCATTTATTTATTCTTTCCAATAAAAGAACCTTGTGTATGCACTTGTTTTCATTTAAAAGAGGTCAACTTCAAAATACCACTGCATGGTGACCTACATGCAAGTTTCTCAGCAAAATTGGCAGAAATATGTGTCCATCTTCAACAAATAGGAGAAAAGGCCATTACAGTAAAAAAAAAAAAAATGATTTTAAAGGAATAAACTTAAAATTTCTTCAGCTTGCCAAAAATGTATTTCCCTTGTTATTTCATCATCTTCTCACTTTACAGATCTGGTGGATTGTCTGCTACATATCGCCCGTGTAGAGCTTATACTGTACATTGTATGACAAGTGAAATTTTCTCACACGTGTGCACAAGCAGCATGTTCTGTATGAAATCCTAAGACTTACAGCTCCATCTGACTCTTCAGTGATGCCTTCACAGTTGCTGGGATTGCAGCCTCGCGGCCTGAGCAGTAGCTCCCACCGTGTCATTAGGGGCATGTGGAGAGGACCCCATGAAAGCACTGCCAAAAATCTCCTTGAAGACGGAGGGAAAAGAAAGACAAGGGGTATTGATCGTCTGTCCACGGATATGATACTTAAGCCCTGGTACTGAGAGCTGGAGAGATCCTGGATCTATATCTTAAAGACTTTAATCCTGGCCCCTCTTACAGCTGGATTGGCCTTCACCTTAACCTTTCGACAACTGCTCCTGCAGATCAGCCATGGAAATTTTATTCTTCTCACAATCTGCTTCCCTCCTCCCTCCCCCCATGCTTTGTATCCGAGGGTCTGCAGTTATTAACAGACCTGCCCAGCGTTCCCATCCAAATTAGTAGTGAGAGGTGAATTAATACCTGATCCTGGTTTTCATCATGTTCTCAAAAAAAAAGAGAAAGTCTCAACCTTCTTTTGTTGCATCTGAAGTTGTGGAAAGAAACTTAAAGGTTTGTTTCAGGTGATCTGGTCACATATGCTTTGCTGAGAGACATTGCAACTCTTTCAATCTAGATTTTTCTGATGATAATAGTAAGAAAAGTGCATCTCCTTCATGATAGTTTAGTTTTATTTAGAAAAGAGAACTTTGACAGAACCATTAAAACCTCTTGTTCTTGCTTTGCTCTTCTGTTGAATACCTGCTGATGCTCTTGGAGCCATTGTTCCAATTTAAACTAAACTTCATCTTTCACTAAGATAGACTCAAATATGTCTGTAGAAAACTCTAAAATGAACATTTAATGGTGCAATCAGTGACTGAGGATCCCAGGATGTATGGCTGCAGATACATGGCATCATCAGATTTTATCTTAAGAAAAAATAAGACAAGAAGACATGAGCTTGGCTGTTTTGCCAAAACTCTTTTGCATAAAGTAAACTGATCCACATTTTATGGTTCATTTAAAAGTACATTTCCCAACCTAACAAGTTCTTCCATATTTTTTTGTTAAGACATTCTTTGTTGAACAATACCAATCATATCTCCCCAAGAGGAATGTCTGAGATGTTTTCTTTTACTCACATAGGGTATTAGTAGCTAGTACCAATACAGACTCTTTAAGAGATCCATTTTCTAAACCTGTTTAATTTCATTTGGGGTCATGGGCACATTAAAAACAATCCCAGGGACTGTTGGGCAAAGGGAAAGTAATACCCTGGACTGTTCACCAATCCACTGCAGGGCAACTAAAGGACATAAAACCATAAAAATGCATATTTTTGAACTGTGGAAGGAAGCTGAAGTGCTCGCTGAAAAGTCACGTATGTATGTAGAGAACATGCAAACTCCACACAGAGAGGTCCCAGATGGAATTGAACCAAGACCTTCTCGATGTAAGGTGAGAGTGCCAACCACTACATCAGTGCATTGACTTCATGTAGTACCAAAGTGACAGAACCTTTGTCTTTACAGAGGTTATTGCATCTGCTGATAATCAGGAGACAGAATCCAGTTGATCGTTAGCACCTGACTGTTTCTTGTCATCCTAATTCATTAATGTTGGACTTCTCATAAACTTCTCATGCAAGTTGCAGGACAAATTTATCAAGAACATAGCAATAAAGGTATATTATTGTAGAGTGGTGAACCTTTTTAACTACAAAGATGAACCTAGTCCAGGTTTTTTGACAACCGATGCTTTATTATACCAAGACTTCTGCATAAAAAGTCTCAGATCAGTGCAGTGAACTATCATCCCGCATCTGAGAGAATAAATAATGTTGGTATAAATATGGGGATGCGTTTTCCCGTGTGAGCTTCTCATCTACAGTCACTGTGGTGTCCTGACAGGGTAATCAGTCATTCCTTACCCAGAGCCAATGCTGAAATATTAATGCCAAACCGCACATGAATCTCTATTGTTCCAGCTGATAAATACCTCAGCCATGTGAGGTCATCATTAGTGGACGGGGGTCACAACCCAGGCCCTGGCTTGTTAGAGAATTATTTTCATAACAGCCAATGGACGGCTCATGAAACTTGAACATGACCCTCCAACACCTATGGGAGAGGCCAGAGGTCAAGTTAGCAGCCATTAGGAGCACTTCCTGGTTATCTGTCAGTGCACTGACCTCCCTTTGTCCCATTTTCTTAATTAAGACAAGCTCCAGATGGTAAGGTGAACAGAGGTATCTGCTGTCATGCCAACATGTCACTGGTCATTAAGTCATGAATGGCATATCAAATGAAAATCTGACCTGTGAATTATGCTAAAAGCCACTAATTAACTGTTCTGTTTGCACATATGTGCCAGCTCATACAGCTATGTGCAATCAGTAGAAAAATATATGGAGTCACAAAACCCTCAATAAACATGTATCTATTTTTTCTGGAGAGTTCCTGAGATCTACAATAAAACTAATCTTTTTCAGATTGAAAAACTAGTTTAAAACAGGAGAAGCCCTCATGCCTACATACTGGTAATATCTTTGATCATTTTTAAAATCAAGCCTACTATATTTTTACAATATTTGTTTTTGTCATTGTAATTCAGTCAAGGCCAAAAATGTACAACTCTGTACAATCCAAATCTGCATGAGGTGGAACTTTTTATAAAAAATTTGAATAGAAAATGAACAATAAAAATCAAATCACTCAAACTCGTATTATTCAGAAGATAATTTCTTTATTCATTATTAATTAATAAATAAACACCTTTTAAATTTCACAAGTTGTAGAGTTCAAGCTACTTGAAACAGGGGCAGGAAATGTCTGAACTTCTAACGATGAACACAAGTCCAAAATTCTGTAAATAGGAAAAAAGACAGTTAACATATGTACAGTTTAGATGTAAGGGTTCGGAAACATTGGAATTTGGAATCATTGCAGAAGTTATTGCTTTTTTTAAATTTATTATTAATTCTTTTAATTTTTTTCTAACTTGTTCTGTCCAACAGCTGAGCAAACAGTTTAGAGCTGAAGGCCGTTTGTGTTGGACAGGTTTTACTATCACAAAAAGAGGTTATGGAACTTCGAGAAACCAGAGTGTAGATTTGTATAAACCCAGACTCTGTCAGCGCTTAGAAGTTACTGCTTTTAACAAGCCTTAGCTGTTTCTCTCTGTTATCTTGGTAATCTGAATGACAGGATGGTCTTGTCTTTGTGATGATCTGTGTCTTCAGTCTTAGTCACATGTGCCCTTATGGGTGGGTATGGGGAAACCTGTACAAACCTGTACAGGGCATGGAGGTGGCCCACACAAAATATCAAGGTTGTACATGATTCTATACAGCAAAAATGTTCATGTAAATTTTTTTCTTGGCGATACTCCGGGCAACAAATCGTCGTGAACACTTATACAACACGCAAGGGCAAGTTAGGGTGAAGTAGGTGAGATGCAGGCATGTTGTACGTATTTTTATCCTGCGCATTGCACAAGGGGCCTGCTAGTGTTCATGTGATAAGTGTGCGCTCCTTGTGGCTGCTTTTGCAAAGGTGGATTGTTAGAACTTTTGACAATCAGATTGCAGCTTGTGGTTGTCATTCAACAGGCATCCTACGAATCCCTACATAAGGTGTTCAAACCATGTGCGTGGGCCATTCGCACATGGTGTGTTTTTAAAGTGCATGCAACTTGCATGATCCTTATGGATACTTCACAATATATTTAGCACACAGATGACAATTGTACGTCATGACGTCCCTTGAGATTAGGGTCTCAAGGGAGGTACAAAACACACCTGCACTCCTCGTGAGATGTGGCAGCTCCTCCCTGCAACCCATGAGTCAGAACAACTTAAAAATCTGCTGTACCCAAGGTTAATAATCTCTTCTCAATGATTCCCACACAACCGCCGTTAAAATGGTTCAAAACATTAGACTCATCCATATCAAGCTTTCTATGGAACAACAAACCTGCAAGAATTAGTCTAAAAACTTTAAAATCTGCAAAAAGCTGTGGAGGATTAGAATTACCTAACTTCCACAAATACTTTCTTGCAAATAGATTACAATACATCTTAAAATGGTTAAAAAATAATCCAGAAACTAACTCATGGTTAGACTTGGAACAGGCGTTATGTGGAAAGATCAACCTATCAGATCTTCCATTTATTAGCCAAACAGTTAAAAAACAGGATTGCTTCAAAAGCATTAATATAAATGCCACTTTAACAGCCTGGTGGGAATTTCTCAAAATATCAAAATCATCAATTCAACCGTGCAAAATGACACCCATCTGGAACAACCCGGACATCCTTATTAACAAAAAAATGATTCACTTCCCAGCTTAGCAGGGGGCATAAAACAACTAGAGCACGTAATTACTGATAGAAGATTCATAACTCCCCAGGAACTTCAAGACAAATATGGAATAAATAACTTCTTGGAATATCAGCAACTTAAATCAAGTATTACTAAAAAGTATAAATTTAAAGACGACGATTTAAAGCTACCAGATGTAGTTACCACTCTGATTAATTTTTCAATGAATAGAACTCTCTCCAAAATATACAAACTTTTATGTAATTTAGATAACAATATTGCCCTTCCAACAAAAAAATGGGATGCAGATTTGAGCATCAGCACAGATGAAAGCTTCTGGTCAGAACTCTGTCTAAACACCTTTAAACTGACAAAAAGTCCAAATCTGCAGCTAATCCATCTCAAAACTCTTCACAGAATTTACTACACTGGACAGAGGATGTTCAAGATGGGTCTCAGTAACTCAGACATTTGCGAGCACTGTGATAATAATCTACCCGACAGCTACATGCACGCACTGTGGTTCTGCACTCCTGTCCAGGCTCTGGCAGCAGGTATGTGCCGATTTATCAGTCTGGCTTAAGGTTTCAATCACTGCCTCACCGTCACTTTGTGTGCTTGGTGACATGAGTGCCATCGATATAGAAGAACGATTAGCATCTATCATTTTCATAACTCTTTGTATTGCCAAAAAAACTATTTTAATAAATTGGAAAAACAAGAAAAATATAAACATAAGTCAACACAGAAATCTGCTGTTTGATCATATCAGCTTGGAAAAAATGTCAGCCCGAAGCTCAAGTAACTTTGAAAGAATTCAGTCTCTCTGGTCTCCTGTGGTTGACTCCATGACTTAGGGGGTGGGGGGCCTGGTCGTCGCTGCTCCTTGCCCCTCTGCTGTGGTTTGGGGTGGGGGTCGGGGCTTCCGGTGCCTGGCGGGGGCGGTGGGGGGCTCCGTTGGTCGGGGGGTCGGGTCCGGTGCCTGGGTGGGGCGGGCTGGGGCGGGCTGGGGCGCTGCGTGGTCCTCTGGGCTTGGGTGTGGGGGTGCTTGGTGGGGGGGTGGGGTGGTGGTCTGGCTTGGCTTGGGGGGGTGGTCCCTTTGCCTGTGCTAGGGGGGGTTGGCGGGGGGCCCTGCTCGGGGGGGGGGCAGCGGCGCTGGATGGGCTGCCCATCTGCACCTGGGGCTGGGATCGGCCCTTCCCTGGCTCTGGGACGAGACGGGACAACCCTCTCGGGGCCCCGGTCGCTCTGGGTGTCACCCGCTTCGGCTGCGGGGTCTGGGGTGGGGTGGGGTGGGGGGCTTGTCGGCCCTGTCCTGTGGGGGGGCGTTCTGGGGGGGAGGGGGGGCCCATTATTGGTACGGGTTGGGGGGGCTAGCGGGTCGGGGTCTCCGCTGAGGCAATCGGTGGTTGCCTCGGCCGGTTGGCCTCCTCGGTCCCGTCGAGGCCTGACCAGAGCTCCTCTAGGGCTGGCGTCTGGGGGTGGGGGCCTGGGCTTGCTCCGGGGGGGGCGACGCTTTCTGGCTCCTCTCTCTCTGTGTGGGGTGGGTGGGGCCGGGCCTGGGGTGTCGGCGCCTCCGGGGGTGGGGCCCCTGGGCTGGGTGGCCTTGGCCCCTTTGCTGGGGGGGGGCTGGGGGACGGCTGTTTGACCACCAGGGGACAGTCTACCAGCTGTCCCCGACTTACCCCCTTCCTCATATAACCTCATATTAGGGTGAGGGGGTGGGGGGTTTAGCATGCGATGCGCCTTGGGGGGGGGCTACTTGGCAGTGGCCCCCCTCCTATGGTTGCCGTACGGAGTGGGCCCCCCCTCTTTCGGTTTTATTTGCACCTTAGACATGTAGGGTCCTTGGTAGGGGGGGTGCTTGGACATCACTGCAAGCAAACAGCAGATGTCCTCCTGGCACCCTACCCGCCAATTTTAACCGCACCTTAGACATTTAGGGCCCCTTGGTGTGGAGGGTGAGGGGACATCACTGTGAGTAATCAGGAGATGTCCCCTTAGTGCTCTACTCGCCAACTGCACCCCCCTTAGTACACACACCCCTCCCCCTTCAATATATACACTCAAACATAAACACACACACATGCACACAAACACCCTCTCAAACACCCATACACGCACACATTTTACAAGGAAGGTGGGACCTGGGTCCATCTGTCCCCTACCCCTTCCCTGTTGGGGGGTGCGGGCCCCTTGGCGATGGCGGCCGTGTCCCTTGGGTGCCGGCTTCCTGGGCCCGGCGGTGCTCTCTCCGCACGGTTGGGGGGTTCATATTACACCTGAGCCGGGGGTGTTCGTGTCCCTGGGGGGTGGGTCCTGGTCCTTGCCCCTGGGCGCTGGGCCCCGCCAAACTTCCAACATGGCCGAGCCTGGTCGGGCCATATTTATAACACCCCTTGTGGGCCACCCTTTTTTCCCCGGGGTTCCCCCCTCCTGGGCTGGGGCGGCGGGCCCCTGCCTTGCTCCTACCTGGACCAACCGTGGGCCGGGTGGGTGGCTGCCTGGAGTGCGGAGCGGGTCTCCCTTAGGGGGTCCTGGCTCGTACCTGGGGTCGGGGCGGGGGGATGCCCGGAACTCCTGGGTGGTGGTGGGGTGCTCGTCTGGGGCTGTGGGCGTCCCTCTCCGGTGGGGCCCTGCGTTGGGCTCTTCCTGCGCGGCGGGGGGGCTGCTTTCCTGGCTGGGCTGGGGCGGCGCTCTCTTTCCCTCCGCGCCTCCCTGCTCTCTGGCTCTGGGGGCCTCGCGGCGGTCCTGCCGGCCCTGGCCCGGGGGGCGGTTGTTCCCTGCCTGTTCCCGTATGGCGTTGGGGGAATTCCGGCTGCCGCTGCTGCTGCGGCGGGGGTCTGGGTGTGGGGGTGGCTGGGCGCTCCTCCTCCTTCTTTTCACATTCCACCATCCATTTTAGAAGAACATAAACACTCACCTGAGCACAGGTGTTAGCTCACCTTTGCACTAATAGTTTGCATGATTGAATGAATGAAAGATTTCACATTAGTTGGTTTAAAGGCATAGGTATGCGTTCGTGAACACTATTTGTTTTGTGTACATGTTGACATGTGGACATTTTTGCAGCTAGCAGGTGTGTTGATAATATTTGAGTGTGTGTGAACAGGCCGCTCCCTTTTTGTACTACATTTGAACCGTACCGTAACGATAAACAACCAGTAAACCTGTCTGCTCTATGCTGCTTCATGGTCTTACCCCCCTTCCCCTCCTATTATCACCCTCCTACCCCCCCCTCTCTCTAACGTCCCTCTCTCTTCTTCCCCTCTTTCCTTTTCCGTCCGGTCCAACACCAAAGATTTTCAAACATGATTGAAATTAATAAAGTTTGGCCTCAATTACAAAAGGGGTTTATTCAGACATACCTTTGGTTTGTCTGAAGATTAATAACCCCTCTTGTTAAAATAAAATATGTCCAACACAAGAGGCCCTCAGCTCTCATCTGTTTGCCTAGCTGTTGGACAGGACAAGTTAAAAAAAAAAAAAATCTGCTGTACCAGCATGGGTTTACCCTCGTACGGGTGCATATGACAAAGACTTTTGGTTGTTCCTAATTTGAGACCCATAGTCAAGAACAGATTCAGTGCTTTGCTAGGGCACCAGTGATGAATTTAGGGTGGGGGCGACTCTGCTAGGCATCTCTCCCAACCAAGTTTATTCCTGCCAGTCCTGAGACTTGAACCAGCAGCCCATCACTCGGAGAACCATGTCGCAAACCCTCAGTTTACAGCGTTGGAATGCAAATATCAGCTCAAGTATGTGGGTGGAACCTATATAAAAATGTAATTTGCTTTGAATTAAAATGGGAAAAGTTGTAGATTTGTGACAGGTTTCAGCAAATTCCAAAAATGACTATTTTTATTCAGTGTAAAAAATTCTCAGTTTGCCTAGTTTGCAGAATGAATGCGACCCTGAGTGCAGAGCATGACTTCTGCCACTTTTTCTCTGGAAAAGAAAGCCAGTGAAGATGAACTGAGCTCTGAGTCTCCTCTGCACAGCTCAGGGATTAGTGTCCATCTGGAGGGCCCTGTGGGGGAAAGTCATGTTCAAAGACAACCGGATCAATCTGTGTTAATAAATACGGCTTGATAAATCCGGCTGCCTCTTCCTCGATACATACTGATATCCCTAATGTCTGTCCACCTTCAGCCTGCTGCTTCTGCTGCTTCACAGCCTCTGAAAAATGTCCTTGCACATCATATTTTTTATTTCTATTCTAATTTAGAGGCTTTCTTTGTTCTCAGAGGACATCAGAGTCAATCAGTCATATCAGTCAATAGTTTGTGGTATGAAGGTGATTGTATTGTGACGGCTCGTCTCTCAGCCAAGGTGAACATTAGGGGTTGTTCAAACAAAGATACGGCACTGTTGCAGCTCCTGTTTTATTGTTTTATTTAATGTGCAGCTAGCTCCAGATCTAAAGTACGTATCTTAAAACACTGACACATTAACTGATAGAGCTGTAATTACAAGTTGAAGGGACTTCTTTATGTGATTGTTTGATACTTTTACAGCCCAGGTGTTGGAAATCTCTGCCCTGTGGGTGGGTTGTTTGGGTGGTTTTGGAGCTGTTTTTTAAAGCACTCTACACTCAGGTTCACTTTCACGTTACAAATCTGCATCTGCTGTCATCTGTTTGAGCCTGCAGCATGCGAATCAGACTGCTTTATCTAGGAGGTTGTCTAGCGTGCAACATACCACGATGCTCCTACAATTGTCTTGTGTTGTTTTTCCTCGCTGTCCCGATGAACAGAGCTGATTCAGGTTTTCTCATGAACCTCTGATGTTTGGTTCGTCTTTGCTTGTTTGTTCCACTGCTATTTCTACATTGCTGCTCTGCTTTGCCCAACCTTTCAGCGCATCTGGGTTCCATGACCACAATTGTCCTTCTACTCATTGCCACTGCCACATAGTCTCTGAATAGGGTTTCAGAGCCGATGTGTTGAGAGGCGCGGGTGTTTCTCTGAGCTGTTTGGTGCTGCTGCACCTGGCTGTGAACGTATTTTGGACTTGGACTTATTGTAACCTCCCTGTTGGGACTATGACAGGCAGCTCAACCTAGAATATCCTGTCGGAATCATTATTGCTCTATTTTTAGAATTTATTTTGTTTGCTCAATTGCAAATAACATAAAAACATAAAGAAAAAGGTCACAGGAAAAGATAGGAATTTGTCAATAAAAAAGTACTAAATGTATTGTTTTTTGTCTTCTTCTGATGTTAAAAATAGTTTTTGTTCAAACTTGATTTTGTGGATTATAATTCTGAGCATTGACCCCTTTGGTCTGTGTGGGGCAGCTTGTTGCTGTGTGTGTTACACGTGTTCTGCAGCACAGATATTTGTCCGTGTAAAGCTGCTTGTGTCAAAACACTTCCAGCCCCCTGCAGCGCCTGCGATGTGTGGGTGCATCTCTGCATAAATGTGTGTGTGGCAAAAACCTCCCCTTGGGTTATTACTCTTAACCTCGCCCCCACCAAAGCCATGAGAGTTTTTATGCAGACGCTTCCAGAAGTGACCCGTGATGACCCTCTCGGCACACATCAGAAAGCGATAGAGGGGCGTGCAGAGACGTGTGTGTGTGTGTGTCTGTGCAAGCAGAGGGTTGAAGTGAGTGTGCATATGCTGGGATGCAGGAAGGCCCCGGGCTCCGTCTCTCCGGCTGCCTGTCCCTTAGCCCGGGAACAGCCACAACAAATGAACAATTCATCATCAGCTGTTGTCCTCCAGGCCCGACCCAGGTGACTAAACAACTGTCCTCATCCTCGTCACTGCGGCAGCTGTCCACGGCTGGGAGGTGGGGATGGGAGGCAGTGAGGCTCGGGAAGGCTTTGTTTTCAGAAATCAACCTTTCTGTGGTAGAAATGACACTACTGAAGAGTTTCAGAGGTCTTCCTTATGAGTTCTTTTTTATTCGCCACATTTCTTCTGGTTCATTTGCTTTGTAATGAGGTAAAATATAAAAATAAAATCCTGTTTTAAATGATTTGTTTAAAGTAAAATATATAATTTCAGCAACTAAAACGTGTTGTACAATATTCGTAACCCCAGAAGGGTCACAACACAACGCTTTAGATTTTGCAATACAACACAAATTGTGTTGTGAGTTATTGTTTCGTGTTGTTAGTTAATTTTTTTAGTGTTGTGACCGATTGTGTATTATTTTGTGTTCTGTTGCAAAATAACTAGTGGGCTACCGTAGTAACATAATGGTAACACAATCGTCAAAGAACTGAAAAGAAGTCATTTCAGACTAGACTTTTTCTGAATAAAACAACAAAATTCATTCAAGAAATAAATTAGATAGATAGATAGATAGATAGATAGATAGATAGATAGATAGATAGATAGATAGATAGATAGATAGATAGATAGATAGATAGATAGATAGATAGATAGATAGATAGATAGATAGATAGATAGATAGATAGATAGATAGATAGATAGATAGATAGATAGATAGATATCCCTGTGCTATTATTGTGTGCCAACCCAGCGTCTGTCAGGCGAAGATGGGGTACACCCTGGGCAGGTCGGCAGTTTGTTGCCGGCATTGACTGTTTATGAGAACATGAAGTCAATTCAGTTGCCCTTTTGTTGCAACCTTGATGTCACCATGTTGGAGCCAGACATTAGACCAATATCTGCCACATTAAGCAGAGATTGTTGGAAGTCCACACCCCTACCACTTGAAAGTCGGCTTCTGAGAATCTGTCAATCAAATGTTTGAACATTGGACATTGGGGTCTGCAGGCACCACCTACTTTTATTCAGGCATCTGATTAGTCAGTTTCAACTGAATAGCTTACACTACAAAAAAATAGCAAGAAAAAAAACTGAATTAGCATGCTTTTAAAAAAAAGTAACTGGGCAAGATTGGTTATTGTGACATTTTAAACAGCAATAGCTGTTTATTTCTCATCAGAGGTATATGGGATTTTGACTACTTGGAATGTGGGGTATCTTAGTCCAGTTGTCATATAAAGTCAATCGTCCTGGGAAACGTTTGTGACTTAAGCTAATTTAGAAGATGGGCTCATCTGTAGTATGAAAACAATCAAAGCACTCATGACCCTGTATTTCAAGCAAAGACTATAAGTGTATCACATAAAGTACTTTATCTTTTATTTTGGCCAAGAATAAAGAAGACTTCACAAATAAAGTTGAAGTTTAGCTATATACATAATTTTTCTATGCACTATTATTTCTGTGTGCTGGTTGTTGCATATTACCTCAGTCCGGTGTGTTAAGTCAACTGGTGTCAACAAATCAGTAGCAAGCAGAGCATTGAAAGCTGCAACTAACGTGTTTTAGCGCAAAGTTTGGCTGCTTCAAAAAATATATTGAAACCGTGTAAATCAGTTTGCAGAAACAAAACTTGATCAAACACCCCCGTCTTTTTTGTAGGATTTCAGGACACGCAGTCACACTCTAATATTACAAATCTAAGAACAGTGAGAAGGAAAAGAAAAAAAAACAGGTAGTTTGCTCAGTACACATCTGTGACCCCTAAAAAGTTGATTCTCTTTGATCAGAAAGAAAAACTTTCAAATCCAGATTCTGACTGTTTACACATTTAACCAATCAGTTCACATTTAAAACTGATTATTTTTATTTGAATCATTTTTTTTCGTGAGCTTTTTTCAACTTTTGAACTAATGTGAAACATTTGAATGTTTTTGTCTTACCGGTTTTTTGTGATTTCCTCCAAATATTGAAAATATAATAAAATATCCTTTTTTTAAGGGTGCAGTTGCAGCATGGACTTCTCATACTGAGGTGTAAACCAGTTGCCGTGAGTTCCTCTACTTTCACATTGTAAAGAACCTTTGAAAGGGTGGCGATGGCTCCGAGCTCCATCACTCTCCAGAGCAGTAAGTTGGTTTGTTAGCACCATTTGAGCCTCTCTGACCCCCCTCCTCTTTGAGAGAAACGCTGCTGCAGCCGGCCTTATGGCTTAATCATCAAATAGAAATAATATCAGTTACATGAGTGTGTGGAACCCCTGCCTGAGGCTTTGATAGGTGAGAGCGTCTGCTCCGCCATCTCCAGACCGCAGCTCGGGGAGTTCTCACCAAACCTCCCACGAGAAGCGATGCACTGCTGCAGGAGAGAGCCACCGCCGTCTGCTGCAGAAAACAAAACCAGGCTGGAGATACTTAATGGAAATGTGCAAAGGAAAGGCGTGAGACTGCGCTGCGGCTCCCCCATTGTTTTCTCATTAGTGAGCCGTATACGTGAGTCCGGTTTCAAGCTGTTTCTGTGCAAAGCGCGCGCCATCAGTATGCGAGGCCCATAGAGAAAAGCAGCTTAGTGCTTATTATTGCAATGACACCTAGCAGGTGAGTTTTGAATATGCATGGACTGAGTGTCACACTTTTTCAGTTTTATTATTATCGTTTGGAAGTTGAGTTCAGTGGGTGAAAACATTTCTGCCGAGCTGTCAAATCCAGTTTGGGCAGGTGCGCACAAAAAGGGTCAGACTGGTGGTAGTCAGTCTTGACAGCTCTGTAAAGAATTTGGATGGTGCGGACATATTTACTCGTCGTCAAAACATCTCGAAGAGTTTGAAAGACAATGAAATAAACGTATTGAGATGATTCTGTTGAATGAGACTTCCAAAAAAGTGGTGCCTTCTCTCTGGGTTGATTTAATCTGGATATTCTGATGGTTTTTGACAGTATAGGAGAAAACTACAAGGACTGTTTTGAGGCCCCGATTGCATGCAAGAGGAGCTGCAACTTCTGAAGCTTCCTGATTACTCTTGACTTTTCAGTGGAAGCAGGAGAGCTCAGTTTGTTGAGCCCCTACCTTTAGCCTTACCGTGAGATGGCCCGAGAGTTTCAGCTTTGACACAAAGAAAGAATGATTGGATGGAGGCCTCTGAAGTTCTGCGAGACACATGCTGGCATCATCAGCTGCTAACTTAGTGTATTTAAAGGCGTTTAGCACCCGCTGTGTGCCTACAGCAACCAGAGGGGGGGGGGGGTGTCTTTGTGCATGTGTGTGGTTGTGACACTCTGCAAACCTCTGGTCACAGAGCAGGTCAAAGCTGCTGCATAGATTTTTCCAGTGACTCTGGAGTGCTGCTGCACCATAGTGCAGAAAGACCCCCTTAGAAATAAGTCGAATGTTCTTACAATTATAAAAATCTGTTTTTAAATAGGAAAACAAAATTTAAAAAATCTACCAATGTGGTAAGCAAAATGGTCTTTCCAAAGATTCTTATTTTAAGAAAATAATTTGTGGTCACTAAAACTAAGACCATTTTGCTGTTGAAAATTGTTATAGATCAGATTATTTTTCTTGCAGGACAGAAAAACAAGACTTTTTTTTGCTTGAAACAAGGGCCATGTTTCGAGGTGCAGGTGAAGGCATTTCAGTATCTTGGGCTCTTGTTGATGAGTGAGGGAAGAACGGAGCTTGAGATCGACAGGTGGATTGGAGCGGCGTCCGCTGTGCCAGTCTGTTGTGGTGAAGAGAGAGCTCTCAATTTACCGGTTGATCTTGGTTCCAATCATCTATGGTTATAAGATCTGCAGTCATGACCTAAGAAAAAAGTAGTCAAAATGTTTCTTCCTCCCTAGGGTGGCTGGGTGCTCCTTTAGAAATAGGTTGAGAAGCTCTGTCACCCGGAAAGAGATGAGATTAAAGCTGCTGCTCCCCCACATCGAGAGGAGCCAGTTGAGGTGACTCAGGCATCTGGTCTGGGTATCTCTTGAACGCCTCTCTGGGGAGGTGTTCAGGGCATGTCCCACTGGGCGGAAACAGGGGTGACTGAGGACACGCTGGAGAGATGTGACATAGATATGTCCATAAACTGAAGTGGGAACACCTCAAGGTCCCCCCCAGAGAGGCTAGAGGAAGTGACCAGGGAGAGGGAAGTCTGAGGATCTTTGCTTAGACTGCTGCCACCATGACCAAATCCTAAATGAGAGGAAGAAAACAGACAGATGGATTGATCATTGAGGATTGTCGGCATCAAAAGGAAGAAAAATGTTTGTGAATAGGAATTTTCTCTGAAAAAGTTTTAAAACGTTTTTTTTAATGATATCTTCCAGTCCTGCCGGTGTGGGCTGAAGCAGTTAGGGTGGAAAATTTCCATCAGGTTTGCCTTCCTGATCAGAGGCAGCTCTGTATTTTGATTCCTGTTAAACAAACACAGTTTTGTTTCAATTTTGTGGCTCAAATGTTGGCTTCAAATGTCAGAAAGGCTGAGCAGAGCAGTTTAAAGTTTTAGCTGTCTTCTTGCCTTTCAGGCGAACAAGAATTTGCTGTGAAATCCCTTTAGTGTAAAACTGCAACTGCAATCAATATAAATGTATGTCAGCCAGATGGTGTTTCTAAAGGTAGACCTGGATCAGGCTATTATTCCCCTTCTTGTTCCTCGCCTGCACTTGCATCTTTTAAATCTATCCTCCTTCATATCCGCCTGTCCCGTGAGACTGCCTGTTGTTTACCATGTAAGAGAGAAATCATATTTGGGGGGCTTATAGCCAAGGCCGAGCTCTTCCCCAAGGAGGAGCCTATTACAACAGTAAGAGTGGATTAATTAGAGAGCGTCTCCGCAGAGCCGAGCTGAGATCCAAGCTCGGTCAAAGGGGACGCATTAATCGCCTCTCTTCACACAGGTAACAGCCTCGGCCCCGGGGGCCCCCAGTGGCCCAGCCAATTAATAAGGCCGGAGGTACAAGCCCACCCCGCCACTTTATCGCTCTGTGCCCTCAAGACATTTCTTGGAGAGTGAGCGTGGGCCAGACTCTTTATTTCACCTTTATCAAAGCTGCACTTTCAGGCTGCAAGGCAAGAAAAGTTTCTCCTGAACTGACAAACGTTGGAGGCAGAAATCCAGAAAGGTCTCCGATTAAAGTTAAATCATTTCACTTAAAGATTTCTTTTTGATGAAAAACTTGAAGCTGCAAGTGTGGAATTGTTGGTTTTATTAAGTTCGGTGGCCTTTTGACTCTCATTGGATAATGCTGTCATTAAAAGAAGATGAGACAAGATGGCATGAAACTCAGGTTCTATCACAGCAAAACACGCCCACATTACCATCACTCCGCCACCAAGGCTGCATGGTGGTGCAATGGTTAGCGTCTTTGGACCTAAAACAGAAAACTGAACATCAATGGGGATGGTTCTGTGTGGAGTTTGCGTGTTCTCCCTGTGCATGCATGGGTTTTCTCCGGGGACTCCGGCTTCCTCCCACCGTCCAAAAACATAATTGGTAACACTAAATTGTACATAGGTGTGTGATTGTGGCCCTGCGACAGACTGGAGACTTGTCCAGGGTGTCCACAGCCGTTGCCCGCAAGTGGCTGGGATAGGCTCCGGCAGCCCCGTGACGCAGAAAGGTAACACACGGATTAGCTGTCATTAAAAGAAGACGACACAAGATGGCATGAAACTCAGATTCTATGACTGCAAAACACGCCCACATTACATTACTCCACTGCCAAGCTTCCAAAAGTTTATCATCATTAAACAATGGAAGATGTAAAACAAGTAATTGTCAACAAAAGATATAAAAAGAGGTAAATCGATTAAAAACAAAACAACTTTGACTAATAAGAGCAGAGTCTAGGTGTTTATGAATTAAGAATAGAGTCCGAAAGCATCATCCCCAAATGGCTGAAAATGAGACTGTAAACAAGCATTCAATGACATCTATTAATATTATGAGTTCTGTTGCTCAAGATTACACAAACTTTAAAATAAATGTTTAATTTAGGGAAAAAATGATGTGTTTTGAGTACTGAAGGGCTTGTTTAAAAGTAGGAAGAGTTTCCCAGATTTTCAAACTGTTTTCTTCTCATTACCTGACATAAGCATTATTTCTCCTCTGTTTGGTTTCCTTTTGTTCCTCTGTGAGGAAAAATCGATGCTGCTGTCCGCTCCTTGGTGTTTGTTTGTGTGAGGACGCAGGACGCGGTGACAGAATTTAATTTTCCACTTCAAAATGTGAACACGTTTTCTTGGTTATGTTTATAGTCTTGCTGACCTCTTGTGAAGGAGATACATGAATATAATGAACTAAACTGCTGAAACCATCAGTATTGTAAGTTTTACCTGCCTTTCCTCCACATTTGAACAAACCCGTTGTTCTACATCTGCACTTCTTCAATGCCATAAAACTCCTCCTGACAGACTGGACCTGCAGCACGATGTGAAGCTGGTATCATCTTTCTATCAGCATGACAAACCTGTCTACTTTCAGAATTTTGCTTGCCAAATTTCCACTCCCCTCTCCTCCTCTTCTGCATCCCACCCCCAGTCTCCCTCATGACTTTCATTAAAGACGACGGGGTCTCCTGCAGAGCATGGAGCACGCAGACAGGCAGGCAGAAAGATGGGCAGCTCAGAGCCACCATGGGTTCTCCGCACAGATCTGAAGCCAGTTTCAACTCTTCATGCCAGTAATCTATAAAGGGGATATGGGAGGAGGAGGAAGGGGGGAGGAATAAGGAGGTCGTACGATGAAGAGAAGTGTTTCCATATGGTAATGAAAAGCATGAATACCTGGAGGAGTGCCACTAATCTTTGGCTGAGAGGTGCAGCGTTTTTGGATGATAATGGCGGCATACAGAGCAGCTCCTTTCCAGATCCTCGAAGGAGAAGCAGGAGAAGCAGTCGTACTGCCCCACAATTTAATTCAGTTCATTTAAGAAGCACCAGTTAAACTGAGGTTGTCTCACTGTCCCACACAGAGGTGAGGCACAACAAACACACACTCGGTCCTTGTTTGTCAATTCTGTGCCATCGGATAGTGTGGAAAAGAGGAGAAAATACAGGAATTACAGATGTTTGGCCTGCAAAGAATACATGGAGATATTTGGATTGAACGGTTTGAAGTCCTGCAGTTTTTTAAGAAAACAATCATCAGTCAATTGAGGTCTTGGTAGAATAAAAGCACCCTTATTTCTGTGTTTTTATGGTTTGTGGACTCAGGCTGCTGAGGCAATGAAGAATAAATTGACAGAATGATGTCAGTTTTGTTTTTGAAGATCTGTGCATATTCTGAGACAGCCGGCATCGGCCGGGGTTCTGGATTCATAATCTCAGAGAAAGATACATTTGTGTAACACTAGAATAAGAGGGAAAAAGGCATGACATACTGCTGGATGATCTGATCAACACAAAACAAGCTTGAGCGGTAAATGTGCTCTGAAGTTCAACCCTGAGCTACGCCACACTTCTTTTGAGCTGAAGACTTAAAGACCCACTTCAATGAAAATTGTGTCTGTGGTGTCTTTAACATGCTCTTCTGGTATAAAGAAAATTTAGCTTAAAATATTATTTCTGAGTATGCCTTTATTCAAATCATAGTGAATCAGGAGAAGAAACATTTTGTTGGAAAAGACTTATATTAGTATTGTAGCTGCTACAATCGGTGAGCCAGAAGCTTTCTGCTTCGCTCCATTCTGAAGCATCCACTTGCAGACAAACACCCGTGTACGTCTTCATTTTCCTCGTCTGAGCTGGCATCTGGCTCAAAATTGTACAGCTGGATAGTTCCAATATTGCTTGCCATATTTGTTGTATCGATAATGTACGGTTGGGTTTGTAAGGGGCTGCAAGCTAGTGAGAGAGCGTATAAACAGACGGACGATAGGAAATAGGGGCGGGCTCCCTTCAGGCCAACACTTCTACCCAAAACTTAGAAGCCGGTTTCTAATGAACTCCCGCTGCAGTGCAGAAACTATGAGGTAGAAAACAACACAGGATTTTTTATTTTGAATAGAATGGCATAATTAGAATTAAAAGACCACTGGGAACGCTTTTACAATAGATTTGATGCTTGGAGTGAGACTTTAGTTACCAATGTGTACCTCAAACATTTTGACTAAAGCAGACGATGAAACTGTGAGGTAAAGAATTTCCTCCAGTTCCTGAAACCGTTTTCATGATCAACAGTATCACAGATGATAAAACAGAGTCAAACTTCATTTACACCGTTCAAATTCTGTGCTGTGAAAGGTTTTCAAATTCAAGGTTGGGTTTCTTTGTATGAAGTGTCACTGCAGTATGTTCTAAAGCAATCAGGTATTGAATGATACCTGCTAAGATCAAATGGAAAATTACATGAGATCAAAGGTTCCCCATCCTCATCTCTGACAGCCTGATAATTCTTGTTTCTGTTCATATTATCACATCAGTGCTTGACGTTCACATCATTTTTTTTGTCAGTTTTTCATTTTCACCATTTAGCTATCATCTCTCTTCTCGATCTTCTGTGGAAACAGATCAAAATAAATGAACTTCAGCAGTCTTCTGCAATTTTACATTAAGGAGTTGGTCTGAGGTCCCAAGCAGCTCACTTAACTTCAGAACATTAACCCTGCAGCTGCCCAGTCAGGGCTCATCCGTCCCCAGGATGTTCTGCTGCCCGGAGCCAAATGACTTGTTCAATCAGAATACTCGCCTTGATCAGCCTCTTCCCACTGGCCAAAATATTCTGTTGCATGCTGACCTATGCACTAATTAGCAAACACTTTCCTTCTTCAGAAAGGCTTTCAACACGTCTCAAGGCGATGACTAATGAAGCAAGAGGCCATGGAAGCTCTGATCTCAGCACTCCAAAGACTTTGTCAGTTTGATAATTAAGTGCGGTGGACGCCTGTGTCACATGGACTTTCCCCTAGGCCTAGACCAACAGAAGAGACACAAAAACTGCACATTTTCACCTTTATTACATAAGTGATATATATATATATATACCGGTATATACTTAAAACCCCTTAATGCGTAAAATATATAGCAACCCCTTTACATAATATAAGAAATTGTGGGCTAAATGTTAAATAACAATCTTCAAAAAAAATAATTCATTTGTTGGCCAGCAAATATCAATAATAAATAAATAAACAAATTATTATTCAGTTTTATCTTCAGATTTTGAATAGAAAGGGAAATGCATGAAAAACCTTGGCCCTGTCGATTTGTGATGAAAGCCTTTAAGGGGGATGAAGATGAGACCAACCTGCTTTTGGACCATTTCTCCGGCAGCATGCTCATTCCGCCGTATCTGAACGGTGGAGCACATTCAGCTCGTCACAAAAGCAGGTCACAATCGATCAGACTGGAGAAGACTTTAGCCCGGAGATTAGCCTGACTTTGCTTCCAAACAAAGAGGGGCAGCTGTCAGTTTGGCTGCTGGTAAAGAGTGACCAGAGCAAAGTCAATGCTGAGGGATGGAGGGGTGGATAGAAAGAGGGATTGATGGCTGATAGGAAAGCTTTTAGGTCTAGGCTCCACTGGGCCCCAGAGTTTGTTTGTTTAGTTATTGTATTGGTTGTGTATCAGGTGGTGTTGTTGCGGCATGGCTGCCAGGACCTGACCGCTGAACGAAGACGTCACTCAGTGGACACTGACAGCAGCGGATAAGAGCTCGGAGGGACAGAACAACAGACGAGACGATGGACTCTGACCTTCCCCCTATCTATTTGTTTAGTCCCCCGCCCCCCAACTTGGTTCCCAAAAAGGACACAGTGTGGCTGTTGATTCATCGTTGCTGTACATGCAGGATGCAGTGGATTGATGGGAGATCATGCTGCGCTCTTTGTCCTTCGGAGTTAGAGGAGACAAATCAGAACGAGAGGACAGGGATGGAGAAAATGAATGCCTCCAAATGAGTTTATTAATGTGTTCATGCTAAAGATATTTAAGAATTTACCCTTTGAGTTTGAATATTCATTTCAGACAAAAAAGAAATCTTACTATATTGTCTTTTATGTTTGAACCAAGAATTGTGTCATTATGTCGACCAATTTTTAAAAGACAGAAGATTTTTGTTTCACTTTTCAGAGCAATGGTGAAGAGTCAGAAAAGTATCATGTATAATATTGGTATCTATTTCTATGCCGATGACACTGAACTTTGCCTTTAATGAAACCTAAAAAGATTTGTAGCCACCCTGTTCTCTCGGAGACAGATTGCTGCTTGGTGTGTAATCTTCCCTTCTATGATTCTTTAATTACAAATTACAAATTACAATTACAAAAAGTACATATATAATGTAGATCCTGTGGAACTTCCAGATCCAGACTGATAGGATGGTAATGGCAAACCAACCAGACTTTGCAGTGATGGATAAAGAACAGAGGAAAGTCATGTTGGATTTGGCAGTGCCAAGTGATGGGAACATCAGGAAGAAGGAACATGAGAAACTGGAGAAATACCAGGGACTCAGAGAAGAACTGGAGAAAGCACGGAAAGTGAAGGTGACAGTGGTGCCTGTGGTAATTGGAGCACTCGGGGCAGTAACCCCCAAGCTGGAGGAGTGGCTACAACAGATACCTGGAAAGACCTCAGACATCTCAGTCCAGAAAAGCGCAGTGCTAGGAACAGCTAAGATACTGCGCAGGACCCTCAAGCTCCCAGGCCGAAAAAAAAAAAAAAAGACCAGAGCTTGGGTGAGAAACCACCTGTGGAAGGGTGAGAGGGGTGTTTTTTTTTTTTTTTTTTCTTTGGGGGGGTGTCTGAACTTATTTACTTATTTGGTAATTTTCCTTTGTTTTTTGCCAAAAAACTAAACCTTTTTTTTTCTTTCTATAAGTTTGGATGTTTTGTATAAATAATCTCATTACTTGAAAAGTCTCTCATCTGTGGAACTGTTAGGGAAAAATTCTAATTATCTCAATTACTTACAAAATTGTTTGAACAAATGCTCGTTTTGAAATGTTTTTTGTTGTGAGCAGCTTCACAATTGTGAGGGACTTGAAAGAACTTGTACGTTCAGACATTGATGACCTCAAGGATCTATGAATGCATGCCGTTTGTTGAAAAATCTCCAGCTAATCAAAAATGCTATGAACTTTCGAGCTTAGTGACTCTGACCCTTTTGCTCCAACTTATAGGTGCATCTCTTTCATTTATTTTTGTACAGAAGAAACAAATGGTGTTCAGCAGCAGCTGTGGGCCTTCAGAGCGATTCTGACTGCCTTCCAGAAAAGTGGCTCAGCTTGTAAGAACCCTGGTGGGCTTGAGCTCCTAATGAGATCCAGACAGAGGAGAGTGTTACTATGGAATTCCATGAAGTAAGAAAACCAAAGAGTCTGGCTATGTATTTCAATATGTGTTCAGCAAAATGCCTCGTCCCGGTCCAAAACCCAGCTCTGGTTCAGTCAGGATTCCGCCTCAGGGTTCAGAAAGCTCCTCAGTGGGTGTTGACATGCAGACTTCTTCAGACATACGGGGAGGTGAATGAGAGAAACTGAAAAACTGAGATGGCTTATGCACAAACTTTTCCACCACTTTTGAAAATATCACTCAACCTTTTCGAAGGAGACAGATTCTTCAGACGTTCACTGTCCTCAGGACCATTTTCCTTCTTGTAGGCACACAGTTCACTTGTCGTCTCTGGAAAAATGATGACAGCTTTTCTGGCAGATGAAAGCAAAAACAGGTTGAAATCAAATATTCGCCTGATGTGATCTGTGACATTAGAATAGTTTTCAGCATTTAGTGTTATGGTCTGTGCACCTTTTCATCAATCAAACTAATTATAATGACTGTTACAAGTCCTCCAGAAACCAGGCTTTGATACGGCAGCAGATTAATCTGTGTGAACATCGGGCTAATTGCTCTCCTTCAGTCTTGTCTTGTAAAAAGCTTTTGTTTAGAAGGAATTTCTTTTTTTCTAATTTTCATTTTTTTTAACATCCCTGCGGAGCTGAATGTAAGTGTGCTGCTCCTGTCAGCAGGAATTTTAAATGATGAGATTAGGACACGTAAAAAGAGACACGGTACCAGTCTTTGTCGGAGCTCTTACGCTGTAAATGTGAGGAAGTGTCATGTTCAGGAACGAAAATGTTCCCGCTGTTCAACGCCTCTGACCACACTTTCAGTCATGCAGTTGTCCGACGGAAGCGTTAACATGACTGCAGCTGAATGTCTGAATTTTTCCGGGCCATTTATGTCAAAGGATTCAATCCAAAAGGCATTCTTTTTAATTAATGGTGGCCCTCAATGTACTTTAAAGGTTTGAAATACTCCTCAGAAACAAAAAAAATCAAAGAACAGACAAAAATAAAAGTTGATGTTTAAGATGGAGGTAATAAAAAGAATGTTATGGATTTAGCCTGTCATGAGTAACAATTATGCATATCAAAAAATTGCTTTCTTAATTACAATCCTACTATGATCATCTTTTGAGTGATTTTAAAAGTGTACTTAGTGGTCTTCTTCTAATAATTTCTAATAAGGGTTATGCCATTTATAGCTAAAATAAAATATATAAAAAAAACTATTTTCTAAGACAGAGTTTCTGCAGAGCAGTAGGAGTTCATTAGAAACCTTTTGGACAGGACAAGTTAGAAAAAAAATAGAAAAAAGAGAAAAAGAAAAGAAATTTGCCTCAATTTGTCTGTAGGACTGCTGGAATGGAACAACCTCATCCCCCCTTCCCATCACCCATAAATGAGTAATTTGTGTACAGGCTCCCACACTAACTTACAGCCCCTCACACCCACAACCGAACATCACTGTGCAACAAAAATGCCAAGCAATTGTGGAGCTATCCAGCTATAGTTTTGATCCAGATGTCAGCTCAGACGAGGAAAACAAAAACATGCATGAGTGGAGGCATTAGAATGAAGCGGAGCATATTTTCGACATCACAAATATGTTTTTTTACGGCAATTTTCCATCTGCTCCTCATTCACAACAGGTTATATAAAGAAAAACTCAGAAATGCCGTTTTGAGCTTATAATTCCTCCATTATTGGAAAAATGCCACAAGAACCTTTAAAAACATTATTTTAATCGAATGCGGGTCTTTAACAAAGTAAACCTCATTATTTTTTGTACTTGTGGGCTACGTTTCAGTCATTTTACAGATCACATTCAACCCTAAAACTCTCAAATAAATGTTGATCGTAGTTTTTTTTTTTTTTTTTTATCTAAAACGGATTTACTTTTGAACAAAAACTGCCTAATATCTGGAAATTCCCAAAATGAACTCCCTAATGTTCTTTCTTTTCCACTTTTAGTTTATATTTAAAAACATCATGATGTACAAGTCAAAGCAACATTCCAGACACCCCCCTCCCCCACATACACACACACTTCCACTGCAGATCCTCCTAATAAAGCATCAGTTAAAATGTGAATGGATCAATTAGGCAATTTATGCAGCTAATCTTTGGCACCTCTCTGATGCCACCAACAAAGCACGGAAAACATTGTTTGTGCATCCAACAGAATGAAAGGGGTTGCTTCTGCCTCTCCTCCCTAATGATTTGGAATAATTTACTCTTCATTCAGGAGATGGAAAGCAGCCGGGGCTCTTCGTCACTGGCAGCCGCCATGAAAGCACTTCGCCACCAACTTTCCCCCAATATCTCCTCACTGGAATCAGCTAAATGGCTATTTAACCAGAGCCTCGTGCCAGCACACTCTCTGTGATCACAAGGAAGACGAGGCACGGGTTTGGACAAGGTCGACAGCGTAACAGCTGTGTCTGTTTGGTTTGGCAGCTGATGTGTGAGTGTGTACAGGCCATTGAAGTGGAATTTGAGGGGACTTCAGGGAGCTACAGGATCCCCCTATTTTTGAGATAAGAGGAAAATGTGGATTGTTGAAAGCTTCATTTCTACTTCGGCTTACATGGTGAGAGACTTCCAATTGTTTGTCTTCTGTAGTTAAACAAACCTAACTTAATTAATGAGTAACTCCTGAAATGCAAACTCAGTCCAATAGTCTCATGCAATCAATGAGCTCAATCCAAACTATTCTTTAACTTTTGATTTGCAAAAACAAAGGGAAAAAAAAGGTTTAACCCCTGTGCTATCTTAGATGATCCCACCCTTCCATTGACGTGTTCTCCCTACCATGACAAAGGTGGATAAAGGTGGAAAGATTTCATGTAATCCATGGACACCAGTGAAGATCACAAATCATTGAAGAAAAAAGGTTCAGAGCACTGTCTAGTGGGTCTAGATGACCCAACTCCCAATGTTAACGTGCCTATAGCACAAGGGTTAAAGCTGTTCTGTTACACAGGCCTTGTCCAAATCAGTTAAATGTGACATGGCTTTGTTTGGGACATCTACTGACTATTTCTTGCTACACAGTGGTCAATCGTTGAGGGGGTTTGAGTGCGAGGGGCAAAAACAAACAAGTCAATAGCAATAACAAGCCTAACAAATTTGGCTGCAATGAGATTGTATTGACCTCTCAAGACCTGGCGTCCACATGGGTGGACATTACATTTTGGGTTGTATCACCACAGTAGTTGATTCAGCTCAACTAAGGCCCTGTGACTTTTTATGTGGAGCGTTAGCTCAAATATAAGCTCAGGTCTTAAGAGGTTAAACCAGTTTTTAAACTTTAAAAGGGTTGTATTCCAATGAGAACTCATTCAACAAAAATGATTTTACTAAATTAAAGGGGACATGCTTTTTTTTAATGTTTGCTCAATATTGAAGTGGCCCAGTATACAGCAGTGTATTTACAACTTTATAACTACAAAAAAAGTGTTTGTATAAAACTTTTTTTTGTACAATAATGGTAAACCAGGGACGCACAGGCAGGGGAAACTTTTCAATACTAAAGCATCAACTATACCAAAATGTTTACAAAACCACTGTGAGTTATGGACTGGTCATATTACGGTCACAAACATTCCAAATAAGCTTCATTATTTTTGTTTGTTCCATCTGTCTCATGAAAGTCTGCTGTTCTTGTAGATCACGTGTCAAACAAATGTGGCCCGCCATGTCATTTTATGTGGCCCGTGAGAACAAAAAAGTTTGTAATTTCTTAAAATAAAAATAAAAAATTGGTGTGTATTTATTCATATCTAGGGGGAATTGGACTTGAAATAGCGAATTGGGCAACTAAACATTAGGAAGGAATCAAACTTAAAAGGATTTATGCTAGAGTAACAAGCAAACATGTTTTCTATGCAACTGTAATTTTCACTTTAAAAAGGTATAATAAATAAATAAATGATTTATTTAACATTAAGTTATGTTTATTTTTCATTACATTTAGTTACATGCATAAGATATATCTGGCCCTTTGAGGAGAGTCACTATGCTGATGTGGCCCTCAGTGAAAATGAGTTTGAAACCCCTTTTGTAGAACCTTTAAATCATCCTCTCAATATGAATTGTTCTAACCTGAACCTTGGGTTGAAAAATTAATGTTATTACTAAGTTTTAATTGACTTGAAGCACCTTAAAATTATTTTTAAAAAACATTTAAAACAAACGTTTTAGTGTTGGTGAGAAACATAGAAGAGATAATGAGATTACAATACATAACACATTCTTATTTTGCTAAGGTGCATCAACTGAGGGTAAAAAAAATATAATCCAATAATCCATATTTCATTGTAAAAAGTCAATTAAGCTTCAAGATCTCTAGTAGCTGTGATAAAGTGATGTGGCGGCTGTTTAAATGACCTTATTTGATCTCTGACTCCTCTTGCAAAGGTTACAAAGAGACTGAATGGATACGATGTGAGTCTGGTTTTTGTGGATGAGGCTGCTGAGCTGCCAAACGACACTTACCAAGCTGGCGGTAAAGAAGCTAAGAGCCTGGTGAGCGTGTGGGCAAACATAAAAGCTCTGGACTCAAAGTTCATTTTTCCAGACTGATTATTAAAATGCTGTGCCAGTGCGTGTCTGTGAGTACCTCTGTGTTCACGCTCATATGTGGCCCCCAACGGGCCCCTGTTAAGAGCCATGCGCATGTCACCATGAGTCTTTTATTCCAATGTGTGCACGTGTGTTTGTGCTTTCTCCACTGTAGTTAATTATGGCCTCTTGTTAGCACCAGTCACTTTGTCACTTCCTCACCATTTCAAAGCAGATGTAGAGGTGGGGGTGAGGCTGGTGGTGGAGGGGTGTCGGGTGGGTGCAGACAAAGCCAGATCAGCGCTTTCCAGACAACATGTTCCTCTTTATTCACAATGAGGTTTGGCTGTCTGCGGGGCTGCATGCTTTGGCAGCGGCAGTAGCAGCACTGATGGCCTGCAGAGCGGAGAAATATGCTGCCTGCCTCCACGTCACTGCCAGCGAGCACACAGCCACCAGGTGGAACATGCGTGTTCCCAATTCAACCTAAAGCCCAATCTCATCCAATTAGTCCCAAAAGCGTGTGTAAAATAAGAAATGTGAGGGTTTGGATTTCAGTTGGTCTTTTTTATTGTTTTTTGTGTGACTCTAGCTGGAATGGTTATCCCTGTCAACAACAAATTTATTTTATTTCTTTTTTTTTTTTCATATTTAAGAGCTTCCTTTCTCCAATCATTAATTTTCTAAACTCTGCTACATTCCTGGTTGAGGTCACAGGACGTGGCGCTCTACTCCATCCAGGTTCCTCGAGTATTTATGTAGTTTCCAAATGATCATTCTGGTCTTTGTTCTGTTCTGTTTCACTATGCTGTTTTTTTTTTTTTTTTTCATATCTTGTTAAAGTTTCAAATCTGAGTTCACCTAATTGAATCGGCTGTTTCCTACTCCCTCAGGATCTGCAGGTTTCAGCTGCTTGTCAAATCTGTGTGGCGTTGGTTGAGTCAAGGTCTGTCAATCCTTCATCAAATACCCACTCGGATGAAAATGGTGTTTTTAACACATTCTCGTGGAATTTTTCTGATGATGTGGGACACTTATGAGATTAAAAATGCTTTTCTGTGTATTTCTTTATTGAAA
The DNA here is from genome assembly GCF_053564925.1 of Oryzias latipes. NCBI lineage: Eukaryota > Metazoa > Chordata > Actinopteri > Beloniformes > Adrianichthyidae > Oryzias > Oryzias latipes. The sequence continues at coordinate 27,123,019 of NC_136258.1, forward strand.
TCATTGTGAATCAGGAGCAGATGAGACTGAAAATCTAAAGATTTTATTTGTTATGTAGAAAATACGCTGTGCGAGCCACAAGCTCCTTGCTCTGCTCCATCATGATGGATTCTCTTGTACACAACTAGATCCATGTCAAACTTGGTTTTGCTGGTATCTGGCTCAAAACTGTACGGCTGGATAGCTCGGATATCACTTGCCATTTGTCCTGCAATGGTAGTGTGAGGAGATGTAAGCTAGCTGGATGGGTGACTGAAAGGGGGGACGGAGTTGTTTTGTGCCAATAGTCCCACCCACATCTCAGAGGCACATTTCTGATGAAGTCCTTCCACTTTGCACAAATAATGTCTTAGAAAACGACAAAGGTTTTTTTGATTTTGGCTGAAAACAGCATAATCCAATTTAAAGACCACTGAGCGATTTTGATCAAAAGAAGGTAAAAGTGGCATTCTAAAGTCAACTTTTTGCCAACCTGTATCGCTATTCTTTCTTGGAACTTAAAGCAACCCTGGTACACACAAAATGTTACAATATTTGTTCTTAATGTGTCTTTAATGTGCTTTATTGTTTTAGGAAAAGATGCAGACACATACTGCAATGAAAATTAAGGAAACTAATGTGCATGACACACAAGAAGATTCAGAAATATTATATTTCTTCACTAATTGCCATCATAGAGCCACATAATCCATGTTTGGAGCTTCAGATGTTTAGATATAAACAGCTGATTACTCAAAGTGATGTAACAGGAAGTAAAAAAAGGAAAAAAATACAGATCAAAATATTTTACTTTTTAAACGAAACACTCAACCTAAAATTTGGATAATATTTTGATAGTTTAAAAATAAATCAATCGTGTCAAAGTGATGCACATAGCCCCTAATCCTACACAGGACTGAGCCGATACACTATTTTGTGGTTTAAAAAAAACGATCCATTAGAAAACCTTTGGTTTAACAAAACATCTATCTGCAGGATGACAGAGTAAATCAGCGGCAGTTCAGCGTCGTCTCTGACATTTTCCTCTGATAAGCCAAAGAAGGAGAACCTGCAGATTTAAACTTTAAACACCTCTCCGTGGATAAATCTGCGTTTTGACATGGACTCGATTATCAGGGGGAGCTAATCCCAGAGACCCTTTTAACCTGCCGTGTACCGCAGGGCCAGGAATAACCACGCTCCCGAGTTAGCAAATCAAAGACAGGTAATTAAAATCATAATGGTCCTGGTTAAGATGATTATCATCAGGGCGGCAGATAAGGCAACCCCCAGCAGATTTGCACACTTTTTAAATATTTATGGAATACGATTAGTCCACGGGGCCGCAGCCGTGCTAAAAGGTTTAAGGATGACTCGAAGATCAAGAGATAGAAAATAAGCATCTTAACACGGTGAGGAAATGGAGGGTGGAAATGATGAAGGGGAAGGGGGGGGTGGTCAGGTGGGTGTGCATACAGGTGTGTGTGGAGGTACCAGGTGTGAATCCCCAAGGCTGGGGCTCAGGTTTGAAGACAACTGACAAAGACAGAAAGAGTCTTCAGGGGAGAGAGTGGATGATAATCATTGAGGGAGGGGTCTGCCTCTCTGACACATGCTCACCGACACACATATGTTTTTAGTGAGAAAACGACTTTTATTTAAATTGGAGGTTGCCTCCTGTCAGCAGTTTATCAAATTCTATTTCAGCTAAAAGAAGGACAGTGAAAACAGAGAATGAAATGTCTATTTTTTTTTAAGGAAGTGTGTGATTGTTTTTTTTTTCTTTGTTTGTTTGATAACAGATTCTTGTGAATCTGCTCAGTGAGAGCCTCTTCTTCATAAAGCAATCAAAGTAGAAGTAAAGAATGGCAAAAAAATAACCGTATAAATCCTTTAGATGGTAGTCATGAGAGTCTCAGCGTTCCTGTTCCAAACCTCTGACCTGCAACCAATTCAAGCCCAAACAAGCAAATAATTCATAATTGTCCACGTTCAATGAAAAACTTGGACCGTGTTAAAATCTTCCAACAAACACACCTGATGATTACAGAATATTCAGCATTTAATGAAAATAAAAAAATCTTCTAGAAAACCCATGAACATTGATTTAGAAAAATTTAAAATACTTCTGGAAATTCTGGAACCTTCAAATCAAGATAAAAAAACACAAAAAAACGGAGGCAACTGAGATCTGTCAGGGATCGAATTAGTTGGATCAAAGATGACAGAAATACACAGAACACTAGCAGGTTTGCCCTAAAGTCCCTCTCCCACGACATTCATGTTTTTTTGATTTTTTGACATGTACTTTCAGTGTGAAAGCAGCTTAACCCTATACAGTAATCCTAAACTTAACCCTTCCTCTGGGTTCCTGCGGCCTAGAAAAAAGTTCAGCACGTATATGGCAAATTACATGTGAATAGTCACTTTCTTTATGGCGTTTCATTTTATTTGCTGTGTAAGTGAATACGGCAAACTGCATGTGCTAGCATCAAATCATTTATGAGCCACAGCCAGTGCTGCTTGCTGGTGCAATGTAGCCTAAATTCTAATGTAATTTAAAGCATTTTTTTAATGGACTTAAGTTATTTTCGTGTAGAATTTTATTAAACAGCAGGGTCTGACAGGGTTTTGACATTCCACACGTTGTTCAAAAAGTGTGGATTTGGAACCAAAAAGATGTCATTTTTTCACCGTTTCAAAAAAAGAACTTTCGAGAATAGAGACCGTCAGTCTGTGTTGTAACATGTTACCGTTTACAGTAGTGAAGTATTTACATACTCAAGATAAATTAAACGGAGGGGGAGAAACATGTCTTTTACAAACGTAAAAGCTTCATGCATAGCCGCTCCGTCCCCCCGGATTTGCATTGGTCAGTCTGCAGTGCATCTCCGGTGCTTTGTGTGGGGAGTCCGGCTAAAGAATGTCTGTGTCACTGGTCCATCCCTGCCTCCCGTATGACTTACAGGGATGTGGTTTGTTCTGCCCCCCCCCCGTGTCTAGTAGTTCGATGGCTCTCTCCGCTCATTCAAATCGTTAGCAATCAAGCCCAATGTCATAATTAATGTGTTTCTGTAGGCTACTTACAAAATGTATCTTTTGTCATTCATGATGATAAAGAGACGCCGGTTTCATCTGTGATTTGAACGTGCGTCATCGCATAGGCATGTGGCCTAAAATTAAAAATACAGTCTTATAAAGTTTAATTTTGAAAGTACAACAGAGGGTTTCATTTTGAAACCCGGATTCGTTTCCCGTTTCTCAGACTTTTGCTACAGAATTGACATGAAAACGGACTGGAACTGGAACTCCTTGCGTTGTGGCCAGACAAACAGAATTCGCAGAGTGACAGAGGTGATGTAAACATTCCGATTCATTATTCCGATTGATGGTTGATAATTAAACGTTCAATTTTTTGTGTGTGAACGCAATGCAACAGAGACACACAGCAGATGGACCAGTCAGCCTTCAGAATATGTTGAAATTACAATGAATGTGTAAACGGCCAAAGAACCAAACTAGTTCAAAGAGATGCTGACACTGACGACATCTCTGGGGTTGAGTTTCTTTAAGGCGGCTCTGCAAATATGCCCTCTTTTTTGGTCATTCCTTCAGCAAAGACTTGCAAAGAGTGATGTGGAAAAGAGGGCATACAATTTAAAAATAGCCATACCTGTGAGTCAACCAGTGGCGGTTCTACACTAACTTACTCCCTGGGCGAGTAACCCCACCAGCGCCCCCCCCCCCCCCCCCACACACACACACATACAAAATTTGACAACATCCTGCTGTGTTCCCTATCTTCTATTTAGCCATTTTACACAAAAAATGCATGAATTTTCTAGACTCGTATTACAGGGGGGTCAAACTCAGTCACACAGGGGCCTAAGTTAAAAACACGCTTAAGGTTTTGGGCCGAAGAAGATAAATGTTTACTGAACACACTAAAGCTAAACTTTTAAACCTTTTAAACTGAACTTTTTGAACATAAATATGAATAAAAACAGGAACACAAGTTAAACCTTAAATAAGTTGTAATATTTTGTTCTCCATATAAATATATTCTGTCAAAATTATACAAATATGAACATGCTGCAGGACAAAAAGCAAAGAAAGCCTGGAAATATTAATAAAAAATTATATCAAATAATTCCATTTTTTTTGCTCTTTCATCATTTTTTAGAGAAATTTTTTTAGAGCTGGACTCCTGCTTCATTTTTCGCTATAATTTCTTAATGTGTGACATCCTGTGTGTGTCTTTGTGAAGCATATCAGAGGGATTAGATCTAAAAAATAAAACTTATTGTGATTAATATGTTTAGGTCTTATAAAACATTAAAGACTAAATCTTAGAACTCATCAGTGGGAGTTATCTCCAAAAATATTTGGCATTTCCCTAAATTTGTGCAACACCAACAGCAGAAATCCTCCAAAAAACCTCAATCCATAAAAAATGGTCTGATCTCATCCCCCCTCCCCCTCCCCTTCCCTCTGACACACGCGGCTCCGTCTCTATGACGGGAGGCGCAGCTGCGGCTCAGAGTTGATTGTCAGATAGAAAATGACTCCCAATCACCTGTTAGTGTGATTCACCCAGCCACCGGCGAGCTGCGCTCCCCTCTCGAGTTTTTTGACTTATGTTCCAAAGACTACCGCAAAGAGGTGTGGCCGCAAGCGTCTTGCAGCAGAGGGCGGTGGTCACGTGCGCATCGGGTCTGCTGTGTCGGAGCAAAGAATTGTGGGAAATAATCTCCATTGCCTGCTTTTTCGAAATTGGGTTGAGCACGGGTGTTTGTTCTGCCTATTTCCTTTTCATGTGCCTGTTTTACGTTGTTTCACTCTGAGGTATTCTTTTTTTTTTTTTTTTTTTTTTGCACCATAAGTGTGAAGAGCAATTAGGAGGAAGACATTCTTAAGAGTCTGATGTGTCAAACTTAAAGCATCAAGTGTCGGCTGCTGAAGCAATTTCAAATTAAAAGCTCCAAACTTCCTCTTTGACTATAGTATGTAGCACATTACGTGTAACGCCTCAGGCACGGCAAATGCCGCCCCCTATGAAGTGCCGCCCTGGGCGACCGCCCACATCGCCCATATCAAAAACCGCCACTGGAGTCAACACATAGTCAAGGAACAAGCCTGATATGTTAAAGTTCTGGGGGATCGTGAAAAATGCCTGCAGACCGTGGTTCAAACTACAGCAGCATGGTTTCACAAATAACATGGAGAAAAAACAGTTGATGTTGACTGAGGTAGGAATAAAAACCTGCTGACCCTTCGAGTCTGGGAAGCACATGACTGGAGACCACAGTTTTCATCTCGGTCAGGAATTCATTCTTCAGAACCGGCCGGACGTCCTGTGAGTTCAGCCTCTGTCCTTTTCCCTGGAGTCCAGATGTGATTCCAGCTGGATGTGACCATTCACCACCCAGCTCTGTCTCCATCTGACACTCAGTGCAGTTGGATGCCAAGACACTTAGTCTTGTCATAATACAGGCAAGCACATTCATTCACAGACACCCGACTCCAAGGGTCACCTCATCTGTAGCGGTCAGAATCCAGATGGGTTATATATCATCCAAGCATGCTTTTCTCTATCAGAGACAAACTCCAGATTCTAAGAAACAACCTCCTAAGTTGTTTTTATAAAAGAAAACATTTTATCCAACCAGTACTCCATGTGAACCATGACCCTATCTTTATTTCTAGGCATGAACTTGGAAAAACAAATGCAGCATTTCAGTCTCGAATAAAAAGTTGAATAATTGGAACACTCTGACTTTGCTTTAAAAACTCAGAACTTTACGTAGGTTATTAAACTGGACAAAATTAAAAGTGAAATCTGTTTCAGCGCCTTCTTAATTTTTTATGCTAATTAGGATGCCGCTCTCCAAACTGCACATCTGTGTTGCTGAGAGATCAAAATGTATGACGAGTTTCCGCATTCAATCATTCATTTTTAACAGCTGTTTGATCGTATCATCACATCCTGCCTCCTGTGCACTCCATCCCAACAAAGAAGACCAAAAAAAATCTCCTTGTAGTCATTATTTTTACTTTTCATAGTAAGTTGGTGATAAATTAAGGTTGTTTACTGGTAAAATGGATTTCATCTAGAAAGTTTTTATTACTTGTTTTAATGTCTTGGTATTTAATCTGTCACTCTGAGTTTCAAACAATGAAGATAAACTTATTTTAAAGAAGAAAAAAGGCATGCAGAGTATCTGAACCACATTGAAAAAATGGCAAGAGAAAGGTTTCAAATGATTTGGGCCAGGGAGAAACCGCCTTGCAGGTTGACCTCAAGGATACTTCAAAGCATCTGGAAACAAGAGATGAAAGTCCAGGATGTTTGTCTGAGTCGATCTTTGGGGACAGTTAAACGCTGCACAACCTTAAAAAGATGCAAAGTATCTACCTGTGCAGAGTTGTTGTTTTTTGTTTTATTTTTTATTTTATTTTTTAGAAATCTTTGTGTTTCCATTAGGCAAATTTATTAATGCAAATACAATTTTTGCAATTTCATGGCCAATGGCATATGGTCAATGGATACCCAGCATTCAATAGGTAGAGGTGTGGAGTTACAACAAACTCACTCCTGTTTGGTGTTTGTTTTGGCGACTCGGACCAATCACTGACGATTTGTTTCAACATGGCGCCGCCCATAGCAGGAAGCAACGGTGAGGGATTTAGCCTGATTTTGCATGAGCCGGAGGTGAGGCCTTTTCTATGGGTGACGTCACACCTCGATTCATCCATTGTTTATACAGTCTATGGAATCAGCAGATTCTGACGTGGAAAAAAACTTTGTGCTGATATGCTACACATTACTAACGTTTCTCTGCAGCAGTATCCACTGATAAACATTGATTACACTCAAAACACTTCACTGTAAATTGCTGCATATCAGCTCAAGGCTGCTTTTCTCCGCTTCAGAATTTGCTGGAATTATGTCAAATGCGTTAAGGGTTGAAAAGTTACAGTAGACGAAAGAATGTAAACACTAGAAGTGAATCTCCGATGTTAAAGAATTTTAACAGACTTTTTTTCACCTGCTCCCACAGGCGGGTACGTGTGCAAAGGTTGCATGGCCATGGACCCAAGCTATTCAGATGTACATTCTTAGAAACAAAACCAATCATTCCTATTCAAGGTGCGTTACACCTGCACACATACAGTAATGAGACTTTCAGAGTCGCAGAGATTATGCTTTATTTTATTTTTTTCACAGAACGGCTGGGCACACCGCTGCAACCATTGATTTATTTAGCCGCATCACTGAAAAATCCAGTCGCACTCTAGAGCCCTGTAAAGATTACATAGGTTGATGATTCCAGTATGTCCAACAATGAAACCACTGTCACATAACTAAATCTGATGATTCTCTTTACTTTTCATTTGGTTCACCTTCTCAGGAAGGAATATTTTGTCCTGTTTTAAAGGCCTGTGTTGAAATGGTGCATAAAACTCTCGTTTGCCGATGAAAACTGTCTTTTTGGTGTTTACAACATGTTCCTGTGGCAGTTTTCGGATGACGGAGGACATGCATTTAAACAAAAACAAAGCTGAAAATTTCAATTTTGGGTATTTCTTTATTCAAATTGCTGTAATTCAGGAGCAGACGAAGAATGCCGCTGGACAAAGCTTACAGCAGTGATGTAGAAGCTACAGTCGGCAGGCCACAAGCTCCCCGCTCTGCACTTGTTTTCCTTGTCTGAGCAGTCATCTCAAAACTACACGACTGGATAGCACTGATTTTGTTTGGCATTTTTGTTACACCTGTAATGTTTGCTTGGAGCTGTGAGGGACTGTAGGCTAGCAGGAAAAAGTGTAAACCAGATGGATGATGGGAAGTGGGGGTGTAGACTTGCAAACGCTGTGATTTTCCTCTGATCTTCTGCTGCTCTGAAAAATGGCTAAGAACAGCATAACCATAATAGAGTGCTTTTAAGAACATACAATGGTCGGAGTGAGACTGTAAACCTTTCTAACAACAAAATATTTTTTCTGTACAAGAAACTGTAGCTCCCTAATTGGATAAATCAGGGTGAAAATGGGACGTTCAGTGGAGAGGGATCCCATTAGCACATCAAACATAAACAATTGTGACCTGTTCCATTTCTGAGAGGCTAAACGGCTTCCATGCCACATTTGTCCTTTTCATTAGCCATTATTTTTCCTGCAGACTCATTACATCCTGCCTTTTTTTGCTCCGTGTGTCCAGATGGTGAGGCATCTAGCAGTCATAATGCTGTGGTAATCCCTCCTGCACATGGTGCCCTCGCTCCGATAAACTCTTCCTATTGTGTCCTGGATTTTCTTCACATTCCCAGTTCATAAGTTGGCTTAAATCTGTAGCCCGCGGAGCTGACAGGCTTCATGACGAACCTGAGAGATCCTCAGGTCTGGGGAGGTCCTGAATACCTAAACACCCTAGAGTCTTTTCAGAGGTCAAAGTAAGAGAAGCACAGATGAAATCAAAATAGTTGCAGGTTTGGTTTTAAAATTTTACAAGATCCTTTTTTTTTATATGTTCTTCCTGTCTCCCCAGTGGTTGTATACTGCCTTTTTCTCTCTCAGTGCAGCAAAGTGGAAAACACTTATATGGTTGCAACACAAAACAAAAAGTTTGAGCCAACAGAAAATATTTTGTAAGCAAGTATTGCAAAACAAATGATGCTTTGCGTGTCATCTGTATATTTACGATGGCTCAAAGACATGGCTGTGTGAGTCTAATTAAAAATGGGAAAGGGTTAGCAGCCTGCCGATTGTTGCCAGCTTTTGGCAGCTCTCCTGTCAAGCAGCCAGCTGTTAAGTCCTGCCCTGAATTATTGCCAGACCCACCGCCAGACATTGTGGGTTTGGCGAGGCCAAGGCCAAAAACGATTCTGTTCACCCAGTGAGAGAAAATACAGAAAAGCGAATAACAGACTGAGCCATCTTTTTCTTCTTCACACACAGGCACAGAGGGAGGTGGGTCTTGATCACGTTGACATTCGTTGGAACGGACTTATCCTCACTGTCACTATGACTTTTTTGTTTTTATTTTAACCTGTGTTTTGGCAGAACAGCTGCTTTGAGGCAGCTATCCTGAAAGGTGAAACTTTCTCTTATTTAAGATATAGATGTCATCATAGTAAATGATGGCAAGCACAGGTGGATCAGCACAACTACAGAACCCAATCACAATACTTGTGTTAACGATGACTATAGTCTAAGGGGTGGAGTCAGACATCCCAATCCCAAAACTGTCTGCTCTCCTGTCTCTAAAAAAGGCATAAAGATGTTTAGTCAATTTTAGTGAATACAAAAGCTAAACGATTAACTTGGGATGGCAAATCCAAACACTGGTATTGAAATGTATTTATTTATTTTTATATAAAATACAAGAAAAAGGAATGCATAAAGTACATGGAGGCCAAAACTGAACTTGTGAAAGAGTTTCCGTCAGAGTGGATCTCTCATTTTGGCAAAAAAATCCCATCAAAGATCTATGAAGGGTTGTCACAGCATTTGCCGCTGCTATAAACTTCATCCTCTCCCAGGAGCTAGGGTCTCAAATTTGCATCCCATGTGCCACTTGGTGCTCTGATTCAAGCACAGAGGTCCACAAAAACAACTGTTTCAGTAACTTGAAATGAAGAAGTGCTAGGAACGCTTTCAGCTAAAGGCTTAGTCACAGGTATTTGGGTCTGCCCATGGAGGATCCGAGAGAGGATTCATTAAAAATGGAAAAAATCTGTAAGTAAGTACATAAGTATTCACTGTGGTCTACAACCTTACTATTTCTTACCTGTGTGCCCCATACAAGTTTGCCCAATTTTCACCCGTAGAAAGACTATATCCACCTAAGGGCAGTTGTGACTAATGCTACGTTCACACCGGGTATGCGCTACACACTCAGGAACGGGTATGTACTCACAGTTGGAAGAAGCTTGGTTCAAAATGTTAAAGTGGTGCACATCATGCAAATCCTGCTTGATGCTTTTTCTTTCACATCTCTATTCCAATATGTAAAAGACTTAAAAGCACCTTTGAGACTGGCCACTTTTGAAAGATATACGGTATGCATGACTTTACATAGATTTTTTTCATAGGACGTGGTTGCTTGAACGTGCATTTCTGAGCCGGTGTGAATGTAGTATAAGGCTTAAGATGAACTGATGGAGAAACAGTAAATATACATTCTGCATGTCTTGTCTTTCCTAGCCTCCTGAAGAAAGTTTGATCTCTACATTCCTATTCTTTCAGCTTTTAGTTTTCCTCCCCTCTCCATTGATCATCTTGGCTCCACCGTCATATCTTTGAATGGACTGTTGGTGTAATATTCATGGACTTTGGTAGGCATTTAGTCAGTGAAAATATTGCCCAGACTGACGACTTATGATCCTAACTTATGATCCTAACTCCTGTGTTTATGTCCTGCTTCACATGGACGTCTTAAAAATGAATACAAAAGGAAGGAGAAGTGACGGCATGTGCCGACAGCAACAATAAACCCCCATTCCGCTCCTCCAAACACACACACACACACCTCTCGTTCCTGCCTCCTCCTCCTCTTTTATTATCCCGTTTCTCTAAAAAGGACGCGTTTGTTTGTTCTTCCTTTGTTTTGCTCCGGAGACGTCAGGCCTCCCGCCCTCCTTATGTCCTCCTCCCCTCTCCCTGTTTTGCCGTATGCTCTCACACTCCCTTCTTTTTGTTTTCCTCCCTTCCAAGGCTCATGGGCCAAAAGCTCATAATCATTTCAAAGGTCTTTTAAATATATAATAGGAGTTCTGCATTGTGATAAACAACATGTCACATGAAGAACAGCAAACACACATAATCCAAGGCCATGTGACCTACCTTCCTCACACATTGTGCTGTTTGCCACTGATAAAATCCGAATGTGAACACAATCCAAGAGTTAGACCAACAAAGTGAACGTTACTCATCAAAGTGAACGTTACAAATCAACACTTTACTACAGAGGTCTTGATCATTGTGGAATATCGTAATGAGGAATGGCTGCATCTTAAGGTGAGTGCAAGTGTGTCTTGAGGTTCCCATAGAGCTTGTCACCACCTCAAGGGTCATCACAAAATGGAATGTAACATTGTAAGTGTATCATGGAGTATTTGGAAGGATATTGCAAATTACACGCACTCAGGACGTACGGTTGGTGTCATACGGTGCCCTTCCATCCTTACTATAGTCGTTAGTAAGGCACACACTCGCTTCTTACTGACCACATGCAAATGTTGCACACATGGGGTGTGTGGATGTGCTTTGGCCTGTAGGATGCCAGTAGAATGTCCACGCAAACTACCTTTTAAGTGTGGGATTTCTTCATTCAGTCAGGATGGACACAAGGAACATCAACGGGCTCCTTTTTTGAGGGTGGCTGAAAAAATGCTAAACCCATCTGACACGCCTGCCACTCACCTACTTCACCCTTACTTACCCTTATTTCTTGACCCCTTTCTCACTTGTATGAAAAAATGTTCACGATCACTTTTGTTCCATAAGTTCACAGAGTGGTCAACGACTTTGATATTTCCACCTGTGTGCCCCGTGCAGGTTTTCCCATTTTCTGCTTGCAGACAGCCAGTGTCCACCTATAAGAACATTTGTGACTAATGCCTTAGGTCGCTTTCCCACTGGAATAATGGCGCAGACTCAATAAAACTGGTAACTTTAAGGAGTTAACTTAATTTGTTTAGCTTTCACATGAAACTCTAAGGAGAGAAAGAAATACTGTAAAACATCCAGCTGTCTGGACAAATCCTCCAGTTCCAATAGCTGCTGATCAGAGGTAATGTCTAACATTTTTGAACTTTTGTCTAAAATAATTTAAACTTCAATAAAAGCTACTCATTAACCCAACCCTTACCAACAAAATATTTTGCGTTATTTTTTTTCATGTCCCACTTTTGCTAGATTGGTCTCTTTTTATTTTTCTTGCAGGCAACATTGGGTTGTCTTCTCTTTGGTGAGTGGAAAGTCCGTCTGCACGAACAACTCCAGAGTTCATCTACACCCAGACCCACTTTCTCAAACTACAGTACATTTACCAGGTATGGGTCAGTTACACCTGCCAAACAAAGAGGAATATCCATATTCCTCTTTGACTTCTTTGATTTTTGACGTCCCTCTCTGTGGTGGAGTTGCTCATTGGTCACAGCTTCATCTGTGATTAAACTGAGTCAATTCCAGGTTTGGATGATTGAACAAAAATGGAAAAAAGCAAAAAACTTGCTACAAATGGAGATTGATTAAAAAATGTATATGGTTGTCCGCAAAATGCAAACAACAAAAAACAAAACTCAAAGAAACTGCTTGAACCCAAAAAAAAAAACCTTAAAGAAAAATACAGACCTTTGAAATCAGTTGCGAATCAACAATTATTGCTTCTACCTCAGCTGAGATGCTGGACTTTCTGGATCCTCTGAAAGCGCCCTTTGAAGATTACACTGCACATCCGTGATTCGTTTTCTGTTAGTTCTTAAGTCAAAGAATAATCTGTAGAAAACAAAACAAGTATGTCTGGAGGAGCAAAAAGAGAAGAACTTCACTGTCAACAAAAAAGATGATTGTGATTGAAAAAAAAAAAGAATAGAAGAAACCAGGTGTCTTTTCAAAAAAGCTACACGTGTGACCAAAGAAAAGATATTTCTTTAGAATGCACTACAATGGGTTCAAAGAAAACACGGCCGCCTATATGTAGAAACAAATCATACTGTCAAAATGGAGAGATGATTATTTGAACCAAAAAAAAAGCTAGAGTATCTAGATTAAATATGACTTGCAAAGATAGTAATGGGTATAGTGTCAATCAGCTGTTGAAGTAATAAAATAACTGTTTATATTAAGATAATTTCAACCTCAATCTAAAAATTCTGAAGAACAGCAATGTTGTATTATTTATTTTTTTATTATCATGTATATGAAAGTTCAGAGCAGCAGCACAGCATGTGTGATGTAAACACGGCTTAATTTAAAACCGCTAATATTGAAATCAAACCCCAAAGGAATCCAAAACCTGTATATGTTGCCTGTCATTGTGCGTGTGGCCGGTGGGTTTAACCTTCCTTCTAAATGTTCAGCTTTGCTCTAACCAACATTTCAGAGCTGTCTGACTCTGTTTGCATGTAAACACAACACGGACAGGCAGTCTTTTCTCCAGAAAGATGCTGTTTGCAGGGAACTGAGGATCTCACCCCTGGCACTGATCTGTCCATAAATCTTTTAACATTTGCCTTTTGGCTAAATGACTTACTGACAAAAATGTAACCCCCATTCCGCCCTGCAAGCTGTAGAGCTGAAAGAACGTTGCAGAACGGAGCAAACAAATGGAGATTTCAATGAAAAGGGGAAACGAGTGACTTGTTTTGTGCTGATTTTCTCTCTTTTCTTTACACACAAATCAATAGAATACAACTTTGAGAACATGTATTGTACATTTATTACATTTTATATGTATGTATGTATTCTACCATGAGCATTGAAAATTCACTAGAAAAAAATTACAAAAATGCAATTGAAATTTTTCAATTGGGTGACGAGAAATTGTCCAAGGAGCATTTTTGAAGCATTCCACAACACGAACAATCCATTTCTAATATTTGTTTTCCTGAACTGCAGCTTATTAGCATCTTTTTACACAGGACCTAATTTTATAAAACAGTAGCAGTAGTCCTCTTATGGTTTTTGCTAAATCAAACAATTTCCAACAAATGTTTTTAAGTTCGTCCAAACGTGAAATACCACATTAAAATCGGGTTTTTAGAGTTTGTAACACGTTTTGTGGTATTTTTTTCTGATAATGGAGGAGATATTTGAAGAAAATTAAAATTGCATTTCTGAGTAGGCTATTTATTTATTTATTCATATCATTGTGAATCGAGTGCAGATGAAAAAAATGATGTAAAAATCCTGTAACAGTGATGTTAATGCTGGGAGACCACAAGCTCCCTGTTCTGCTCCATTCTGATGCATCCACTTGCAGACAAATAGATCCATGAACGTCTTTGGTTTTTTTGTCTGAGCAGGAATCTGGATCAGAACTGTACGGCTGGATAGCGCCAATACTGCTTGTCAGGGTTCTGACTTTTTCCTTCATAAAGAGAAGAACCACACAGGAGATGAGAACTTTTGCTAGACTTCTGCAGAAGGAGAATCGGTCTGTGACAGCACCAACTGTCACAGAGGAGTTCTGCCCTCTCAGTGTATCCAGTCTGGTTTTATTGGTGGCCGGGGTTGATAACATAAAAGTGGGTCATTCTATCAAGCAGTATAGGAACATTATATTCTTGTATAATCAGAACTTTTCACGTCATTGTTTTCTTACTAAAATATAGAACTGAGACAATCATATTATGATGATAATAGCATGTAAGCAAAAAATAATTACATAACTCAAACATTGCTCACTATTTTTGTTGCACCAGCAATGTTTGGTTGGGGTTATGATGAGCTGTAAGCTAGGGGGAGACAGTGTAGACAAAGTAATAATGGGAAATGAGGACAGACATACTCCAAACCAATAATCTCACCCACAATTCAGAGGGAAATTTCTGAGGAACTGCTGCCGCTTTGCAGCAACTATTTCCTAGAAAACAATTTTTTAAAATGTTTTTTATTTTGCCTAAAAACAGCAAAATCATAATTAGAATAGAATAGAATAGAATGGCTCATCATAAAAGAAATGATTAAAAGAAGATGATTGAAGTGGGTCATTAAATAATAAACATTTGGGATGGAATAGGCTGTGTCACCTTTGCTCTCCCAGGTCCAAGAAAAAAATTAGCGCTTTAGCACATCATTTAATAAAAAAAAAAAAATCAGTTCCCAGAACTTCAGTAATTGAAACCCTCCCTTATTCACCTGGTTTTCTCTCAGTTGCAGGTCATGATCTTTTTTCTCAACTTGGCCCTTCTTTTTTAATTATTTCAGTGATGAACCCAGAGCAGGAAACCCACTTCAGTTGATTTCCTCTTTTGCATGACATTTTTCATGAGTGCATGTTTCCTAAATGTGTTTGAAAAATGGGCAAATACATGTATGCTTTTGCAAATGGAGGACGGCTTTTAAACACTCAAGTGTTATTTTATGATGATGCCTGAAATAACGCCAACTGACATGAAGCTGCAGTGAACACAGGTGAGACATATTCAATTACATTCATTTTAAGGGATTCAGGTGTAAAATTTAATTTTGGGTTCAGGCATTTAGTTGTGACACCAAAGGTCGAGGTAGGAGGTCGTGCAATGTGTCACTGGAATGTCCCCATTAAGATATTCAGAGAGTTGTGGTTTGTGGTGAGCTGAATCATGCAGCAGACTGATGGCTGTGCTGAAGGGTCTGAGTCTTCACAGGGATTCCTGTGAAAGGTTTTAATTAGCTGCTGGCTTCACTCTTTGCAGCCATTGCAAATGTGTTTGTGGACTACCATAAATCTGCATTGATGATCCATGGGCCACACCCTGAAGCCTTTTAGATAGAGAGCTGTCCAAACCATCCACAGCGCTTTACACCATGGACCCCCTATCCCAGTTTTGCGAAAACACACAGCTCCTCCAGTGTTTAAAACTGTGCACAGACTTGTGGACATGTTCACTCAAAGTTAGGGGCTTGCTAAAGTATCTAGAGGTCCTTTCAGTGGAACAAAAGGGCCAAATGAAACTCCTGAATAGCAAACCCACTTTTTAATCTTTTTATTTTCCTTTCAGCTTTTCCCCTCAGCGGTCGCCGCAGCGAATCAACTTCTTCCATCTAACCCTTTCCTCTGCATCCTCTCCTCTAACACCAGCTACCTTCAAGTCTTCATCCACTGCATCCCTAAACTTCTTTGGTCTTCCTCTAGACCTCTTCCCTGGCAGCTCTAGACTCAGCATCCTTTTACCAGTAGATTTACTGTCTCTCATGCCCGAACCATCTCAATCTGGAAACTCTGACTTTATCTCCAAAACATACAAAACTATAAAAAAAAATATATAGGGTTAAGTGGTTAACACTTTTGCCTCATAGTGAGAAGGCTCTGGTTCAAATCTTGGCCGGAACCTTTCTGTGTAGATTTTCTCTGGACACTCCGATTTTCTCCAACAGTCCAAAATCATTAATTGTTGGTCAATTGATCACTCTAAATCACGTGTGTCAAACTCCAGGCCCGCGAAGTTTTTCATTTCTTAAAATAAAAATTGTAGTTTATTATATATTATTTATGTGAAGCTGCTGTTGTAATTATTCAATATTTGCAGGTTTTATGTGTGTATGCAGACAAATTGTTGTCATCAAACCATCAGTTGGCTGCAAGGCTGTGTGCTGCCTTTTTTTGTAAAATGTTTGCAGCTCAGCTTTTCTGTTATATTTCTTTATTCACTTGGAGAGATTGATCCTTCATTAATGGAGTGATGCGGGTTTTAATAAGCGGACAAAATATAAAAGGATTTATACTAGAGTAACAAGCAAACATTTGTTTTTTATGCAACTGTAATTGTCACTTTAAAAAGTTATTATAAAGAAATAATGAGTTATTTAAAATTGAGGAGTAGTTACATTTATTTTTCATTACATTTAGTTACATGCATAAGTTACATCTGGCCCTTTGAGGACAACCACTATGCTGATGTGGCCCTTGGTGAAAATGAGTTAGACACCCCTGCTCTGAATCGTCTCTGGGTGTAAGTGTGGGTGGTTGTATGTCTGTGTGTGATAGATTGTGGAACTTTGGCCAACAGTGGCTGGTATAGGCTCCAGCAAAGGGATAGGGTGGGGTTTAACAAATGAATTGGATGGATAATAACAATAATCAAATCAAATCAAACTTTATTTATAAAACAGCGCTTCTCATGCATTTTGCGCAGCTTGAAGCGCTTTAACGTTAAAAACAGAAAACACACAATATTACAGTAAAAGCCCAACCCACCCTTCACCCTTCTGACCCCCCTCCGTTAAAACACATGACCCAAGGCCCCCAGGTATAAAGAATAATGACTATGTAACTTTAAATAAAATAAATAAGTAAACAAATAAGCAAACAAACAAACAAGTAAGGCTTGGCTCTGCTGTGAGGAAACAGTATTTGGGAATCTCTTCATACCAGGAGCCAGCCTGGCCATGGGAGCATCACCACAGCGCCCACCCAGACTGGGACAACAATGGGGTCCACTTCACAGCCGTGACGCTGCAAACTTAGACTCCAGCTGCCCCAGCAAGGGCGACAACTGCAGCAACAACCCCCGACCACGCCGGCAAGCCCCGGAAGAAAAGATCCCCAAAAGAATCCCTGGGGCTAAAATAATGATAAGGTACTAATCATTGTCATAACTCTGCCTTCACCAAACGATCACAGTACAACATGTAGCATGATCTCCAGTCAAATGAAGAACTGTGCTTCAGCTTGATCGATAAAATTATGTCATTCTTCACTTAAGAAAATGTATCAATGTGTTTTTTAAGGTGGAAAGATTTCATGAAAAAAGCAAAGATTTCATGAAGCTCTTCCCTTTCCTGGTTAACCCATAAGTTGCAGTGATCAGCACTGCAGAAATGTACTGACGTCTGTGTACTTGAGCATCTGGTGACCACACTTTTATTGGTTTATGTTGTGTATTACGTCATTGCCGAGTTACTTTTGTATCTCAACCTGACAGAGGTAGTGTACTTTCAGAACTACGGTGGCCTTGAAGCGCAAATGACACCAACAAATGACTCGGTGCCAAAATGTTTGTAATCTTTCCTTCTTAGCCATTTCATTTTGATTTCTGAAAATTACTTTTGTTTTCAAATTAGTGGTTTACTTTTCTACGGAAACCGGAAAAGGTTGACACTATGGGACATCACTGATTGTATGATGATGATGTTTGTTCATCATTTCCCCCAAACGTTTTTTGCATTAAACAATACTGGATATGCTCCGTACTAATAAAGTATGTAGACATTAAAGACGCTTTTGAAAAACTCAAACATCGAAACTCAAACCTCATCATCCAAACAGTGAAATCCCATACTAACTATATTTTCCGGTTTCTCATTCTGTTTTTTTTTTTTTTTTTATTTGATTTTGATTTCTGGAAATTACTTTTGTTTTCAGAAATGTTTCGTTTTATTCTAAAACTACTTATAAGTTTCTGAAATGTTGGGTGGGCTCTGTCAATATTTGAACACTGCTTCACTTAAATGTAGGTTTTTTTTCAGGCAACGATCATTTAAAAATCTGATTTGTCCACATATGTACTGTATATCCACAAAAATAAAACTGTGTCTGATATAACAGCTGTGAATGGAGAAAATCACAGATTGATTTCCACTCCCAGTGGTGTCTAAGGTTAACTTTTCCGTCTGCACAGAATCATTTCTTAATGCTGTTTGTTTTCAGAAAAAAGACTAAACGTGTGTGAATCCTTTGATTCAAATGTCTTTTTGAGGCCCCAGGGTGAGCGGAGGGCAGGAAATAAATGTGTGCATTCAGGCGTAAATGTGTGGCATCCATTGTTACATAATTTGTATGTTAATACTGTTTTTATCAAGTATGAGACAAATGATTTGCAGGGCCTCAGCAGGGATCACACAGCACCAGCGGGCAGACAGATTACACACAAAACTGACTTCTATGATGTGTGATGGTGCTTCATGGTCAGGGTTGCTGAACCACAATGTTTCTTTTTTGTATTTTCTGTTGGGTGGGGGCAGAATAAGGACATCATTTAACTGCATTACTATATAAGGAATCAGGTGGAGTTCCTCTTCCTCTTGAGGAAGCTGCGTCTGCCACACTGAGACTCAAAATCATTTGCATACTTATGAACCTTCACACTTTCTTATTTCTCAAATTAAACACCTGCTTCATGCTGCAGCTCTGCTCATCTCTCTTTGTGTCTCATAACTTCAAGCTCTCTGTCATTTCTTTGTTTCTTCTTTGTGGTTCTAGATAATTATTCTTTTATAGAAAATGCATAACAGTCTTTTTAGAAGTGATTGTGTTTTTTTGGTTAATAAATGCAAGAAGATCTCAACTTGGAAATTTAGACTTGTAGTTGATGTTTCTTCTGTGTTTCTTATGTAAATGCTGTGAAAAATTTTGGGCATAAAATGCTCAATTTGTTGAAAGGTGTGGCCATTTTTATGACTGTTTTATTACTATAAAACATGTAATGCTACTCAAACTGTTTATCGACAATTTTAAAACAACCAGACGCTTTTGTTGCATTTAGGGAAGTCAATTGATGCGGTCCCGCTCTAAACTATGACTAGAGCCACTTTTATAAGCTCCTTTGGTATTCCACTAAGCAAATACAGATAAAGACAAAGAACAAGAGAGACATCACTTTGTTGTTTCCTTTAATTAGCTTTTTATTTGCTCTTAATACTCACCACCTAATTGAGTTGTATTCCAAAATCAAAGCCTGTTCCAAAAGTGCTATGGCAAATTGGTTCCCTACCCCTTTGGCTCCTCCCTGTTGCTCCAGTTGTAGAGGCATTTAAAGGTGTAGTGGAGACTGAAAGTGTTTTTCCAAAGGAGCTGTTGCAACATAGGGCTGGCTATCCCACCACCGGTAGGGTGATCTGCGTCACGTGGAGAAGAAGTGAACGACCCTGGGAGTATTTCGGGCAGGCAACTCGAGCAGTGCATTTACCTGCTTATTCCTCCCTGCGGGCGCTTCAGTCTAATCAACTCACCTGTTCAGTGTCCAGGTGCGGTCCAATCCTCGTCTTCCATTCCTGCGAGCCCTGCATTCGTCACCACACCCTCTTAATACCCAAAGTTTTCTTTGGAGATCTTTGTTTTACTGTATGTATCTGAAAGGAGCCTTATGCCAAACTAAAAGAAATATGGAATAAATCTTCTTTACTGCATGAGTTGTCTGACTGAAATGCATTTCTTCACGTGGGTGTGCTCTAATGCACGGCTGTTTACATTTACGTGTAAAATTGAGTTTTTGTTCTTGCATGACTTTTTAAAGTTATGTATTTTCTGAGCGCTGGCAGCTACTTGATGGCATCATCAAATGGTAGTAACATCTGAATTTGAAGATTATATTTTTTCCATATCACTCTGCTTGGAAGGATACATGTAGGGGTGGGTAGAAGCCGGAAAGCAAATTAAGTCTTTGGTGAGAATTTATTTGGAATCTAGACTCTGTTATCTTTGTGCACTCTTATTCTGGACTGCTTGATCCACACTACTATTTATATTCAAATAGTTTGTTTGGGAGATTAGGAACTCACCTGAACTCTGGTGGACCTAACAAACAAACTCTGGTCTTTAATTAAATGAGGGTCTTGGTTAACCTGCAAGTGAACTCTGGTGTGGTTCACTTTAGAGTGAATGGTGGACCATGCAGAAAGCCAAAAAATGCAGGTGAACTTAAGTTTATAATACAAAGAGTATATTCCACAATCTTCATAATAATGGATTGGATTTTTCTGCACTTTTCCAGACACTCAAAGCACTTACAACGTGTATCTTTTATCAATTCACTCCTCTATCATTCTTGAAGATGGTAAGCTACTCATGTGGCCACAGCTGCCATGGGGTAGACTGGCAGAGGTGTGGCTGCCAGTACGCACATACGCCCATCTGACCATCATCGAGACATTCATACGCCACACTGGAGGTAGGCAGGGTGAAGTGTCTAGCCCAAGGACACTACAACAGTTGATTTGGGGGAGCAGGCATCAAACCGCCAACGCTTCAATCATTGGCTGACCTGCTCAACCACCTGAGCCACTGCCATATACCTTTTTTGCTCAAAAAACATAAAAGATGTTGGAAAATGTCATCAATGACAGTCAGACAAATAAGAAGAACGTTCTGATTTTGTGCTTATTGGCCTTCAAAGCTTCGGTGGTACAACCATCAAATGAGCAGCGGTTGTGACTGTGGCTCGGTTTTTTAAATGTCTTGATCTTCATCGAATTGTCATTATTTTAAATATCCTTATTGGAATGACCAGTCTTCCAATGAGTTATAATGATCCAGAAAGTTTGGAATAACTTTGGTCATAATATTTAATTTATCTTGGTTTGACGTTTTTGTGAATGACTTTTCTATAGTGTCGTGAGACAACCTCTGATTTGTAAAGACATTTCCAGACTACCTGCGTGTGGAAGAGCCCTCAAACTCAATTTCCTACAGAACACACTTAGGCCTTTTGCCCTGCTTGCCGTGGGTTTCATTTGGTGTTCCACATTAATAAAAAAGAAACCTGACAAATAACCCAACCTGAATAAAGTTTAGCTCACTTGTACAAAGGTCCACTCACTTCTATCATTTCCCATACAAGCAATGCCCCCTTTTTGTCTCTGAGGTTTATAATTGATCACATGTGTTGGCTGTATTTGATCCTTGTTAATTAATGAAAAGGTCACAGAGAGCACAGAGCTGCAAAGAGAGACATGAGGTATCTTCACTCCATGAGGTAACAACGACAAACATCCCTTTGCTCATCTTTGGCACATCTATGTCTTTTTGGGCATCCCAGTCTGGCCTGTGACCTTCTCTGCTGCCTCTATACTTTAAACAGAATTCAGGTGAGAGTTGGAGCATACCATATTGAACAAAATGTCTGTCCACTCCTCTGATTTCAGTGGGAAAAAAATAGTTTGAAGAATTTAAACAGTCCATACTTCCAAATGGAGGAATGTGCATTCAACCTAAATCGAAGTCTGTGTACTGTTTGATAGTATGAGAAGTTGATATTAATGTTCAAATTAAATGAAAAGGAAATGTGTTTATGTTGTTCTAATCAATTATCGTAAGAATAAGGCTCAAACCCGAAAAATAGGAACCAATTCCTTCTGTACTGATTCTGAGCCACAAATACAGCTGTATTTACAGCCATTCATTCTTTATGTCTTAAAAAAAAGACAAGGAAATGGTTTAGTTTGGAACAGCGCAGTAATCACACACAGTTCATGTTCTATGTACGTGGTCTTTTGCCTGGTTTATTTGTACTTCTTATGGTTTTAATGTCGTTTATCTGTGCTATATCAGTGAAATTTTCATTTAAAGACTACAACAGAATATACACGTATGGCCAGGTTTCACCTGTGCAATATGCGCAAAATTTACATAGTGTCTGTGTGACATGGCCTTAAGACAATACATAAACGACGCCATTTTATTTTGGTGTTGACCGGTTGTGCTGGTCATCAGCTGCACACTCTATAAAAGCAACAAAAAATAGTGTGTCAATCTTATTTGAGTTTTTTAACCCCACACAACCATTCCTATCAGATTTGATTCAGGCATTTCTGATACCCTTATCTAATCAGCATGATCAGCACTTTTCTAAAATCCCATTGTATACAATTTGGCACATTTTTTCTGCCCTGTAGTAGAAGGTCCTAATTTCGAAAACCTTTTCTGCAGAAAGATTTAGCACAATTTCCGCACTTTTTGGTGAGACTTACTCCTCTCTTTATTTTATGAAGCACTTGCTGTTGTAAAAAAGCTAAATGTGTTGACGATTACTTTATATAACACAGTTACGTCACATTAAAATTATATGTATCAAATTTGAGACAGTGGATAAATGAGGTGCTTTTTATCCTGAATATTCATGTAAATATTTTTGCATTTAAAACCTACCTTTTTTGAGCAAAAAATACATAAACCTAACATGTCATAATTGATAATATCTAAATCTGATGAAAGTGATATTGCCAAAACATTGTGGATTTAATAAGAGTTTTAGTTTTAGAATTTTATTTCCAAAATGTGTTGATTTTCTGTCAAGTCTATAATGTAGTGGGCTTTATAAGGTTAAATGGGGATGTGGTTCCATATTATGTACAAAATGTATTCAGACTCTTTTAAGATTACTTCTTGAGTTTCATTCTGAAATAACTATAGTTTTTGGTCACAATGCCAGTTAAGGTTGTTGTCATCAGGCAACATTTTAACAAAAGGTAAACAGTTTCCCTACAGTTCCTACAGTGACCCATGTCTCTGTATTGGGTCACATCAGAAAGTCTCAACACTGGACCATCACAAAAATTCATTGGTAGTAACTTGATAAACTTTGTAATGTTTTAGAATGGTTTTCAGTCAAAGGACTCCATCCTCACATTTCCTCACTCCAACATCACTCACAGGATGAATCCACAACACAGATGCCATTAAATCTGAGACATTCCGCCTTACAAAACAAGTATATGTTTTCTTATGGCAGCCTTCAGACTGAAGGTTGTTTATTGCTTTAAATCAATTCAACAGAGCCTGTTTAAAGAGGACATTAAGGTATATCTGCAAGAAAATAAATAATACATGAAAGAAGGAAGGCACCCTGATATGGGGATGACAGACTTGGTCTGTGGGAAAACGTCTCACTGAGGACGCTTGGCAGGATGTAAAGCAGAGAGCATAAAAGGAGCGCCATGCAAGAGAGATGGGCTCTGCTGCCTGTGGGGGACTAATGGCAGTCAAGAGGCAGCAAAGCCTGAAATAAGGAGATACTAAAATTTATGAAAAGAATCAGCCATCCAGCCTGATTACTATTCTCACTGCGGAGCTTGAAGAGATCAAAACCATCAGATACTTTTATTTTTTCTGTTTAGCAAGGGAATCTTGTAAGTTCAAATTAAAGAAATGTTTACGCTTGGCATACTGCAGGTCACATGAGTCTAGTCATTTTAACCATCAATCTGCACCCTCAGTGCTGGGAATATTTAAAATGTAGTTATTAAAATCACACACCAGTTGAAAGTAGCTCAAATGTATGCTGTGAGAGTAAAATCAAAACGCAGGACCAGATTTTAGAAACAAAAACATTAAAGTTACAATTTTACTTTGACAGGCATAAAAAAGTTTTTTCTGTTTTTTACAAATTCATCAGATTTTTACAAATAATAAAAAACAATCAAAATTGTGTTTTACAACTGATTATTAATCACTACAGCTGTTACAATAAATTGTGCTAGTGGACAGTGTGAACATATTGAGTGAAGACTTTTGTTTATTTTTTCAGTTGTGTTCTGATCATGTTCAGTTTGCTGCTTTCCCTCTGACAGTAACAAGTTTGGTTGCCAATTATCCACAGCTGTCATGATTTGTGTTAATGATCCTCGGTCTATATAAGTGTCTGGTTTTTAGAGCATTGGCTTTGCCGCTATGCTGTTGCTCCCCTGATTCTGTCATGTTGAAGTTTATTTATTATATGTTTAACTTTCTGACTCCAAGTCTGATGTCCTGCATTTTGAGTCCTACACTGCCAATTGTTGTCAGTTGTATGTTGATTTCAATGACTGTTCATTTTAAAAATAAAGTCCAGCTTGCTGACTTAGTGAACATATTTTTTACAGCTGTTGATAGACTTCCTGTTTAGGAAAATTGCATCCCAAGTAATATGTTAACTCCATGATTTCATTTAATATCAAAATTGAGCTAAATTGGGTGCGTGATCACTCAATACAAACTAATGGGTCAAGTGACCACAGGCATGAATCTTCTGCAACCTACAGCCAAATGACTGCCATCTAGTGTTTGCTGCATGATGAAGAACCTTGTTTTTTACTGAAAATTGATAAACAATTCGCTTCACATGTGTAGGTTCTTTATTGGAGTGGCTCATGGCTTTGAAGCCGTAGTCACAAGCTCACAATGGGTAGATTTAAGTTGCCTGTGGGTGAAAAATGGTCACAAAGGTGGCCCGCACAAAATATCAAGGTTGTAGAACGCTTGAACCCATAGGTCATAGCGAACACGCAAAAGTATTGTACAATTTTTATTTTTTCCAACGCCTTTTCAATGGGGAATTTAGGAAATTAGATGGTTTGTCTGGCCATTCTAAACTCTACAGGCAGCGACAAATCATGTGCACACCCCGTGCATGCAACATTTGCTTGCACATTTCTAACAATGAGAGTGTGGCATGAAGACACTGCTCAACAGCATCGCTGCTTCGTCACAAGTGTGTGCGCAACTTGTATTCCCCTTCAAAATATTTTACATGACAATCACAGATTCATGATTTCCCTTGAAATGGCCTTACAAGATCAGAGGAACTGCTGATGCTCTTCTCTATGCCACTCCATGGGCCCGGACAACTCAAAATCTGCAGCACCCTTTTGGGTCAAACCCTGTTCGGGGGGTTAGTGACTAATGCTTAAATTAGATAAAAGTCCCTAAATACTGTCAATATTTATGAACAACAATGCCTTTTTTTGAGTTACTGGGATGTTGAATGACAATCTGATAAAATGACCATAGCTCTTCTAACTAGAATGACAGCAGCAGTTTTAGCAAAAATATCTCCTGAACAAAACTCTCCTCCTCATAATAAGCATAAAAATGCACAATTAACTGTCTTTGCCACCAAAAATGGTCCATTTCACAACTAGTGAACTCCAACATGAGAGCAGCTGAGAGTTTAATGACATCCCTTCAGAGTGGTCTGACCTGTTCATTTAAAAAGCTGTTACAAGCTGTTTGGCTGAGCTGTTGATTAGTCCCAAACTGTAACATGTATTTATCAACTGGCCGAGGCTCCCTGCTCACCTCACACTCTGCATCCATCTGATCCTGGCACCACCATCCAATGTTTGGCAAGAGGAAGTCTATAAATACAGAGAGGCCGGCACAAAAGAATGTGTTAATTACTAATTAGAGAGAAAGGGACCAACTGAGGTTTTTCCAGAAGACTGTGACATTCATGTGTGGTGTGTTGCATTGCAGGCGTGTGGGTGTTCACTGCACGGCTTATCTTAAGTCTCTGGGGCTAATGGGGAACCAGTTTAACACAAGTGACATAAGATGGTTGCATTGGTAGGGATGCTGTGGCCTAATGTGTCGGTGCAACAAGACATGTTTCAATTATTTTCTGAGTCTATATTTGATCCATCATCACGCACCCTGTGTAATCAATTACTAAGGTGATTTTTGCTGATTAAGGTAAATAAAAGTCTACGTAGGGGGAGAAGTCCTCATTTAACCCTTGTGCTGATGACCCCACCCTTACATTGACGTGTTCTCCCTACCATGACAAAGGTGGATAAAGGTGGAAAGATTTCATGTAATCCATGGACACCAGTGAAGATCACAAATCATTGAAGAAAAAAGGTTCAGCGCACTCTCTAGTGGGTCTAGATGACCCAACTCCCAATTTTAAAGTGCCTAGGATAGCACAAGGGTTAAAACCCTCATAGAGCTAAACTGTCTTTTGATAGATTTTAATGTCAGTTTTTCACATGGATAGGCTATCACCTGGTCTTTTTCTGCAGAAACTGGGACATTAAGAGATCTAAATTATTCCAAGTTAAAACCAAGGCAGAAGAGCTTTTTGTCCTATCTCCACAACGATGAGCACATCTGGCTCTGTTATGTTTTGGTACATTTGATATGGTTCCTTTAGGGCTTAAAAGTTAAGACCTGGCTTTCAATTAACTTTGACTAGACCACATTTAGCCAAAATGCAGCAGACTGGCATGAAGTTTTTCCTAGAGCTACAACAACTCATTGCCACAAAAGAGAAAATAAATTCCAAGTTTGGAGTTATAAGATTCTTTAAAAAGTCTAATATATCCTTAGCCAGAAGTCTGACCTGAAGTTGACTTCATTCATTTCCTATCTGAAAAATATGAAATTTATTCAGTTCTACCTGATTTAAAAAAAATATGTTCAGATCAATCAAACAGGAACTATTCCATTTGGAAAATACTTCAGTCTACCTGACCAATACCATTTATTTTTACTAAAAGTACATATTATCTGGTGGTGGGGCTCCAAATATCTACATTTATTTTTTCTGATGTCATTCATTTTTTTTCTTCTTCTTTTTTTTAAGAGAAGTATGTTTCCAAACTGCTTTCCTTACATGGAGCAACAAACTACTCTAAGCATCATTCATTATCTTCATATTCACCTCTTTTCTGAGATCCTTGAGAAAGGAAAAAAAATGGTTGTTGCGTTAATGAGAAAATGTCTTCCCCAACCTGCCAATGTGCCATGAAAGTGTTTCCATCTCGGATCCTTTCCTTTTTCCTCCCCTTCATCTAAAAAGACTGTTTTCATATTATGAAATAATAATGTTTTGTTTGCTGTTGCGGCTCCATAATGGCCGGGGTGGAGGAGCGAGAAAAGTGGGTGAATTGAAACTTTAAAAAGCCAGCAGTAGAAATTTAACGGCGTCTATTAAAACTTGTGTTTAAAGATAATGGAGAGGGGGGGGGGGGTGAGAAAAAGAAAAAACAGGAGACAGAGGTTTCGAATAATGGCTTAGTCGGGTGGGGGTTCCTCACTTGGGGCTCCTCTGGTTGGCTGACTGGGTGCCACTTTGCTGCTGTCTCGTCATTAAAGATGGCATATGCAGTCGACGGGTCCCTCGGAGTAATGTGAACTTCTGCAGCCTGTCTCCCCAGACTCACCCCCCACCCCTCTGCCTCTCACTGATGTTAAAAGAAATCTTTATTGTCAGTCACATCTCGCATTCACTTTGTTCACCTGCACTGACAACCCGGAGCTGCGTGTGAGAGAAGAGTGTGTACAGGTGAGTCTGTGTAGGCCTCCTACACAATAGACGTATTTGTGTTGTGTGTACTGAATACGCCCCCCCCCACCCCCCCCCCCCCCCCTCCATCCCCCTCACTGCACAGACGCTAAGGCCTCACCTCTTCACATTAATATCCTTCCACTTCCAGATGCCCCACAGTTCCTAAATACTCCCTCATTAGTTGAAATCTGTTTGAAACCTCAGAGTGAGAGGTTGGTACTGAAGTGGTATACCCCCCCCCCCCCCCCCCCCCCCCCCCCCTCACACCACCTTCTCCGTCTCCCATCCACTGACAGGTGTGGAGAGTGAAGGGTGGGGTTAGCTGGGAGCACTGTTTGATTGAGGCCGAGGAGGAGACTGGGGGAAGGTGGAAGTGATGGAGGGCAGGATGTGGGAGGTGGATCTCAGTGATGTGCTGGGGTGGCTGGGTGGGGTTGGGGGGGGGGCTGTCACCTGTTAGGTGCCGTCTCTCCACCCGAAAAGCCTTCATGTGTCTCCCTGCTCCTCTGTGAATGAAGCACCTCGATGGGAGAAGGATGACAAGTCCCATTAAATTATTTATCCGGCTCAGGCTGCCGTTTCATTATACCTGATTGGCTCCGTAATGGGGTGAATCATTTGAAGGAGAGGGGGCCACTTGCAGAGATGGCCTGCTGAAGAAGACGGCGAGTTCCTGATCTTTTCCACTGTAATGAGAAGGAAGAGACCAAAGTCCAGATCCTTCCTTTGAACTAAGCTGCAGTGGTGTGGCGGACAGACGGCTTTTTTAGCAATGGGTCTCTTTTTGGATTTCCCCCTGCAAACATGCTGCTGAGAGTGAACAGACAGAGCAGGAAAACCTGTCAGCTCATTAAGTGTGCCACTTATTTAAATGCCTACTTTGAATTATGTGGTGCCACTATGAACAATTTGGCAAAAAAAAAATTCAGAATAATTTTTTTTTTTTGAGAACACTTCCTGCTGATATTAAACTACTGTGCTCTAAAATGTGAAGTTGAGAGACGAGTATCAAAGATGTTGCGAGAAACATCGCTCCAGGTGAGGAGGATCCTGAGTCACTGAGAAGTTCTGATTGACAGCTTGTCATTTGGAAAAGTTCTCAGTAATTGCTTCACTCCAGGTGAGGCGGTGGGAGTTTGCCGCTTGTTTATGGAGATGGAAGGATCCCAATTGTGTGGCTGACGAGCTAAAAATGCCTTGCATGCACTCCGCTGGTTATCTAAAGACCCTCGACACCTGGCTGATAAGAGGCGGTCACGTGCTCCTGATGAGCTGCCTGGGACTCACAGATGGAGGTTTTAAAGTTGTTTATCTCCCCTGGAGAACAAAGCCTTAAAATCCTAAAATAAACTTTGTGGGTTTTTTTTCTTTAAAAAGAGATAAATGCTTGGAAAGATTGATTATCCTGTTAAATAAATCAAATAAGTTTTCATGTGTACTTCGAGGAACTATTGTGGCACCAGCACCTTCAGATTAGTTTGAGCAGTTTTAATCATTAATGGCAGGTCTTTGAACGTTATCATGATGCCTTGATCTTCTTTGAGGAACTCATACAGAAGTTTAGACTTCTTCCATCAGCCTGGCATGAGAGGATGAAGAGCTTTCACCGTCTTCATGAGAATCGTCTCCAGGAACATCCAAAGCGTAATCCTGGGAATTTTTGCCCTGTTGCCTTGCCTTTGCCCCACTGCACTGGATTTATTTTTGGAACAGAATGGTCTTTTGGTTTTGGCTCACAGTGAGTTGAGTCCATTTTCTTTCTAGCCCTGTTAGTTTGGCATCACAGACGGTTGTGACCTGTCATCACTGCTGCAGCATTTGGACCCATACAAAACTTGTAGAGCAAAATTCATCAAATCTTAGAAATCAAGGAAGTCAAATATAAAGTGCTGGAATAAAACTCCAATTCAAACTTTTTTAAGCATTGCAAAAACAACAAAAGCTGTATTTTTAAATGAAACGATAAGAGTAATAAAACTGTTTTAAATACTTTTGATCCTTTCTGGCCTTCTATTCTGGTGTTTTGCCACCCTTCCAAAAGTATTTTGCCACCCTTACACCCCATAAAAAAAAAAAAAATCTAGCTCCGCCCCTGAGTGAGACACAGCATGAGGCAAAGAACTCCATAAAACATGATCTTTAAATCACTGAAAGAAAGGAGCTTGAGTTGAAACAACTGAGATACATTTACTGAAGCAGTACCAGAACATTTATAGCTAAAGAAGACAGTCTAAAACATGACTAAAATAAGATGAAGAGCAACAACCTGTAATCAACTAAGTGTGTATGGTTTGTTTCGCTCTTTGGATATTATCCGTTTTTCTTTTCTTTTTTTGTACTTTTTGATTCATATTTCTTTTTTTCATAAAGTTTCTACTATAGAGTCTGTTGTTTGCTTCAGATTATGAGCAGCGGTGCTTTAGTGGTTTTAGACACCGGCCTTCAGCTGGAAAGCTTATGATTTAGACCCTGAATGTGGTTTCATGAGTGTAGTGATGCCTTGTGGTACCAATTGATAATTTAAATTACATTTTTTTCCTAAAAAATGTTTTATTTTAGTAAAATACTTTTACTAAATGGTTATGAACTAAAGCTGTTAATTGTATATATTTTTTCAGTACGTGTTGATAAAACAACTGCGGGAGAGCTTTAGACAAGACAAACACTTGTTAGATCAGGACATATGAATTCTTTTTTAGCATTTATATTAAAAAATACTTATCGACACCCTCAGAAAATCAATAATGTAAACAGAACCTGCATATATTACTCGGACTCTTTCCACCTGGGATAATTGAAGACATCGGAAAATGAAACCACTGAAAAAAGTTTTTTCATACGTTTTGAGCAGGACGCAGACACGAGGTCGGTCGGTCATTACAAGTTTCAGAGTTCCTCTCAAGTTAAGAGCAGATTCCTGTTTCAGGTCTGCTCACTCACAGTTACATTATTAAGCGTCCCAATTACAGTGGAGCAAAAAAATATTTAGTCTGCCACCAATTGCGCAAGTTATCCCACTTAAAAAGAGGAGAGAGGCCTGTTATTTTTTTATTATAGGTATACCTTTTTAAAGAATTAAAAATCAGATGATGTAATATTCTGGATTTTGATTTGCAGCATTATTTTCCCTAAAAACAGAGTGGGACGCAACGCTAAAATCTATTTCCTTCCTTCTTGTCTTTGTGTTTTTAAAGAAAAAGCTGGTTTGGAGAATAAAGTGAACACGTTAAACAAAAGTTTCTGTCTTTGAGACGGATTTTCAATTAACCTGATGACACAGAGTGAGCTGCTGTGTTTGCAGCAGATCACAGAGAACAGATTGAATGAAGACCGCACTTCAGGGAGCAGCGTGGCTCGGCGACAGGGTTTGTCTCAATTAGAGCGAAAGCAGCTCCTGAAATAAGCAGTCAAAGCTTTCTTCTCTGACTTTTGGCAGTTGTGCTGACAGGTAGACTCACTAGGAGGACAGGACCACAGAGGTGTAACCTGCCCCTCCAACGGTTTCTTTCCCTCCCAGCCTGACCTTTCACGGGGCCAGCAGGCTAATTTTTTGCCTCAATGGTCAGCAGGCAAGACGTGTCACTTAATTCACCCGGGAGTGGCTACAGGTTTGCATGATACAACTGGATGAATTGAACTCTTCTGGGGTTGACCTGAAGCGCCAGTGGGGAAGGGGAAAGGGGAATTTTGGAGACATTCTTGTTCTTGGAGAGGACAAACCTCAGTTTCTTTTGTTTTAATTATTTACCAATCATTTAAGTCTATATGAACCATGTTATTTGTTCTAAGGTAAAGACTCCTACAACACTTTCAAATAGGTTTAAAATATTATATTGATGTAGATTAGCTATCCTGTAAGCCTTTTGTGTGTATGTATGTGTGCGTATGGGTGTGTGTATGTTCATCCTCTGCAGAGGCCTACTCCACCATGTCTGACTCCACCTCCTGCAGGAGATTACTGCGGCCTCCTTCCTCCATCCAATCACAAGGCTGGATGGGCGATTCCCTGAGAGGGATCCGTTCTCTCAGCTTGCGCCGGCTGGAAAAGGCCTGGTTTTCTTTCTTGGTTGTGGTCCTCTTTTCATTTACGGTTTTGCCATAGTTCTGTCCCTTTGGTTTAAGTTCCACTTTAGGTTTCGTTATTTATTGCTGAGCAGTGAATGTGAATTTAATTTTTTCTTTTTTCCTTTTACTAATTATCATCTTTAACCCCATTGTATTCCCACATCTGTCCATCTAATAAACGGCTGCCTTGTCAGTCTAAACCCTACCAGCTTTATTTTTACTCTTTATGTTGCTTATTTCATCAAAGAAGGTCAATATTTCTTGAATAAATCTTCAAACAAATCAATTAAATTAAGAAAAAAAAAACCTTGATGGATAAATAAATTACTTCCTGGTTTGTGCACCTTAATTGAGATGATCTCATTAAACAAACACCCTTACATTTGTCTTTGCTGTTTTTATAGGTGTCCTGGTTTTGCTCACATTACTGAATTTATCACAAAGATTTTGATTGACAATTGTTTGATGCAGCAAAATAGTCAATTTTTGCAAATACCAGAGATCTTTTAATTTTCCTCTTAAAATTTGAGAGCATCTAAAAACATTGTAAAGCAGACAAACAAAACAAAAAACGAAGGAATCCGTCCATCAACTAATCAGTTGATGTTTTTTCATAATCAGATTTTTTTTTGTAAAATGACTCCAATACTGTCACTAACAGAAAAACATGTTCAGACGAACTCACAACATGACAGACGTCTTTGAAAACACAGACCACCCTGAAACAACCTTCAGTGTAGTTGTGGTCCGACTCCACGGGCAGTAAACATAGATTTACCAAACTCAAGCTCAAATCAACTGAGATTGCTCAATAAAGAAGAGAAGCTGCAAACGTCTGTTGGAACCTTAAGTAGGAGAACTGGCAATAAACACTTCATTTGCAGTTGCATGGTCTGTTTAAACTTCTTTGTTGTTCCTAGAAAAAAAAGCCAAGAAGAAGTCTGGCCGGATGAGGTTTTTAGTTTTTTATATTTTACGATCTTAATTTGACCCTCAGATTGACAACAATTTTGCTGTAAGACACCAAGTCAGTGCCTTTATGGTTTAGTTGTCTTCATTTGTTTGTTGTGAGGTTTTGTTTTTCAAGGTCAAGGTCCTCTCATGATTGTTCAGAGCTGCTTTTTTTTTTTTTTCCAGGGAATGAGAATCAGTTCACTGAAGACCTCAGTGAGAGTTTGCCATCGTCAGATCTTATCAAGACTGCATTTCAAGTCAGAACTCCTGCATTTGGGCCATCCAACATCACAGTTTAATTTTATTCTGAAATAGTAAAACAATTATATATCTCACTTCAACAAAACTTGTTAAAATGAAGCGGTTATTGATAAAGTTGTGGCACTGGTTCTATTGGTTGTGGTCCAGGTGGGATGGCTAATGTTAATGCTGTTTGGACTCTAATAAATTTAGAGATTAGATTGTGCTGGAAAAAAAAACTTGGAGAGGAACCTAGCGGTAAAAACAAGATTAAAGACATAACCTCAAAGGATAAAAGGTGCCATTTTATTGTTGACTAAATAATTATTTCTGCACTAATATATAATTAAAAAAGAAGAAACATGAGTACCTGTATCTTTTTGTTTGTTTAATTTTTTTTTACATTCTGTCTATTTGAAATGTACCTATAATGGTCATTAGAGACCACTTCATTTCTTTAAGTCAGACAACTGAATATTTTTTTTGCTCCACTGTATAGTTTTGGTCTGCATGTCTAAAATAATAAAGTTGCAACAAAGACATTGTAAACATCCATTTAGTTTCTTTTGTTAATCAATAATCAATTAAGGTGTGTTTTAGGTGCATCTACGTAAGTGCCAGCAGTATATTTCAAAATAAATTATTGCATTTATTGGGTAGAGAATTCTGGTTCTATGAGTTCAAAATGTCTGCCTGTATGCAGATGATGTGATTTTTTTTATGGAGAAATCAAAGGCAGGGTTGCTGCAGTAGATGAAGCAGATAGGATTATACTCTTCATTGTTTGTAAGGTATTTGTTTATTACATGAATAGCATCATGACAAAAGAAAAATAATAGAACAGAAGATAAACTAGAACATTTACATTAATAAGAACAGTTAACCCTTGTTCTATCCTAGGCACTATAACATTGGAAGTTGGGTCATCTAGACCCACTAGACAGTGCTCTGAACCTTTTTTCTTCAATGATTTGTGATCTTCACAGGTGTCCATGAAATACATGAAATCTTTCCACCTTTATCCACCTTTGTCATGGTAGGGAGAACACGTCAATGGAAGGGGGGGGGTCATCTAAGATAGCACAAGGGTTACGCATGCAGCGGTGTGAAGGAAGCTTACATTGAGACCAAGACAATGAATAAGGAAAAAAGACAAATTGATAAGATGACATATGACAAAAATAAAAAATGTACACATAATAAACAAAGCAAACAAACAGGAGAAAAATTAATAATAAAAAAAGGTCTTGTTAAAATAAAATATGTCCAACACAAGAGGCCCTCAGCTCTCATCTGTTTGCCTAGCTGTTGGACAGGACAAGTTAAAAAAAAAAAAAAAATAAAAAAATAATAATAATAATAAAAAAAGGTGTTTTGTCGCTAAACATAGACAGGTTCCACAGCGATGAGGCAAAGCTAAAGGTAAAGGTGCTAAACTGCATAAAGTAAACACAAAATTTATATAATTTAAATAAACTTCAAACAAAATCAAGAAAACTGAAGCACAGTTTGCTTGTACTAAAATCGTGTGTAAACATAGATTACAGGACGCTGCACAAAAAAAAATGTATTTTTTTTTTCTAAACAATTGCATTTAAAAAAGACATTCATGACTGTTTTCAGTTGAAGTGTACCTTTTTCATGTGCGGCCTCTCCCTGTGAAGTATTCTAGGATGAGAGTTTTCTATCTGGATTAGCTGTACATAAATAAACCAAACAGAAATTGAGGGCTGGGGTTTCTTCGTGCTATCGGCAGAGGGGAGGACGTGAGAAAGTGGCACAGTTCTCCTCTGTGGGATTTGTCAACGAACTTCCTTTGATTGTCTTTTCTTTCTTGTCTGTCTTTTTGCTCTTCCTCTACATTCTCGTCTTGCCTTCACCTTCCAGCTCACTGTCATTCACTGCTTCCAGCAACTCATCAGCTGTTTTTTCCCATCTCACCCCACCCATCAAACTCTCGTGTTGGGGATGGGGGGGTTGGGGACATTGCAGTCGCCCTGTTTATGCAATCCCTCTTGTTTTGAAGTGACAGGCCAGGGATAGATATGCAATATTAAATAGAGGCCTTATGAATTTTTGACATCTAATTAGTTGCTTCCCCGTTAACATATCGTTGCTCGCGGGGGCATAGAGAGCTCCACCGGGGCCGCTCTGAAGTACAGGCAGAAAAAAGGGGCCTGCTGCCACCTCTAATGTATTCCTTTCCAATGTAAGTGGTAATCATAGCACTAAGGTTAATTAATGGCCCTCTAAAGCTATGCTTTCTGCAGAATACCATGCCTGTGGTGTCACCAGAGCACCAATTAGAGTATTTTTTTTCCCCTGGTCCTGCTTCAAATGTTAATAGCTTGTGCAACAGGAGAGAAGAGCTGAAGCACCGAGGTGGTTGTCCTAACACTATGGGTTGTGTACAGACCATCAGATTGAGTATGTGCCATAACAACCACACCTGAGAGACACGTGATCAGCAGAACCACACCCACCTTCTCACCCTTTGGACAAAATCATCAATTTACTTTCAGAAGGCCGACAAGGCCAGAGGTCAATATCATTGTTTCAGGTATTGCCAGGCAGTACATACATTTGGTGAATGTGATTTTGGACCATGTAGTTTTAACTAAAAAAATAAAATAAAAAAACTCTGAATGAAGCTCCAAATCACAGAGAAAGCTGTCTCAAGGCAAGACAAAAAAAAAAAAAAATATTAAAGCAATATAAAGTAATTGCAATTGTTATAATCCAGTTAATATAGAATGACTCAAGATTACTTTATTCAAGTTAAGTCCAGGTCATTTCAAATGAGCCACATTATCTTAAAGAAATACAATCACATCTTCATAAGTTACTGAAAAGTTTTTTTAATTTTTTTCTTTCATTTTTTTATTTTTAAATGAACTCAACGGCGAAATAATTCAAACTCACATGTGAAAAAAGAACTTGAATTTACAGACGGACCGAAAGGTTACGGAGGTCTGGGGGGACAGAGTTGCAGAGTTGGGGAGCCGAGCGGCTGAAGGCACGGCTCCCCTTGGTGACCATATTATGTCCAATATAACCATATTATATCATTATTATTTATTTTTACACATTTTACTGATTTGACTTTTGGCTGATTTCCAGAGCTAAATACTTTAAACTGTTAAGTAATTTCAAAATTAGGGGGGGATCTCCTAAAACTGTCTATTGAGTGGGTGGTGACATGTTGACCATGCCTAAGAACTGTAGCCATGTAGAGGAAACATTAAAGGATGTCCAAATTGCAATGACCCACTTCACAGCGATGGAGCAGAAGCTGGGAACTCCATCACCTTAACTGACTGGGATGGAGGAGGTGCACCCTGATTACCTCAAGTCCCTGGATGTAATGGGGTGTTTTAAATGACCTATTATTGCAGGGTTGATGGTCATTCATTGAAAGGTGTCCTTTCAAATCTGTACTTCAGGAGGACTATCGTCACGATGATGAAACAGCGACAGAATCAGTTCTACATCTTACACCAAGTGCCTAAGGGTTTGTGGACTTTTGCCCATCCAATCCATGTGTGTTTTGTGGATTTGGAGTAAATGTCCACACTTGTCTCTCCCTCCTGGGAAAATGGGGTCCTGGGCTTCTTACTGAGAGTCTTCCAGTCTCTGTCTACCAGAGTATAGAGCTTGGTTTGTATTGTCAGGAATAAGTCAAACCTGGTCTCTGCTTGTGTTGGACTACAGTAGGAATGTGCTTTGGCAGGCACTTGTGACCACAATTTGTATGGACAGGATTTATTCAACGAGGAGCCAGAAGAAGTCTCATTTGGGGACAACAGGATTTCATCCTTCTTCTTTGCGATGTTGTACCAGGTTTACCCCACCAGGGCCTTGATTGTGCATTGGGGCAGTGTGAGTTGGAGGCCATAGTGTTACCTATAGTCCAGACAGGTGAAAAGCTCATGTCCCAAGTGGAGGTTTTTTCTGCACTTAGGGCTCCTCTTCAGTGGCGAAGGAAGGCTCTCGCTATCTCTGCTTCGACTTCTGCCCACATGACCTTAGTGGAAAAAGTGAACTTAACAGCAGCTTGATTTGAAAGCATCTTGGATCAAAAATACTGTATGTTTTAAGTCTATAATTAATGTCAATCAGTCATAAAAGTTGGGTAGAAAAAAGTGATTTGCTGCTTATCATCATCAACTCCATGCTTGAAGTGATCAAATGTTTCTGATTTCTGTCAAATTTCAGTCAGTAAAAAAGAGGTTACACACAAACACACAACAGCACTCTGGTCACTTCAGTGTGTGTGCATGTGTGTGTAGACCTTCCACTTTGAACTAAAGATGTCAGTGACTCTATCGGCCCATCTTCTTTTTCTCCTCTCTCTGATGTTGTCCCTCTGTCTGACTTTCTGCTGTGCCTTTCAGACACGCCTTTGTTCATATTTGATTCCCATACTGTCTGTGGGCAGAGATCACCGTTGGAAATGACATATTTTACTTTTTACTTAACATTAGTAAAGAAGCACTAAACCATCTCAAACCTCATAAAGAAGTGTTTGTCTTTAGTTAAACTGAATTTGGAGTATTTCTCTGAAGGATTAAAGGTCAGTACACACATGACATGAAAGAACAGTGAGATCTGAAATTACATTCTGCTCCCTTTTCAAAGGCATGACTGGATGTGAAGGCGAGCTTTGGACTGGACTGCCTGAAGCTCTGACCTGTCCCCAACAAAGGAAAGTTGAATCAAAGCTCTGCAAACATATCACGTACATCTCAAAATGTTAAAATATCAGCAAAATATGTTAATTTCTTTTGCACGTATGACTTGGTTTGACCTTATTTCCATGAAGTACTGCATCAATGCCGTGTGGCATGGAGGGGATTAGCCGATGGCACCGCATTGGGGTTAACAGCTGCCTTCAGATGATCCGTATTAATAGATCTGATGCCTCTCTTTACATCTCTTTACAGGAGTCGATAGATTTTCCATCAGGTTGAAGTCGGGCTAGTTTGCCGGCCAGTCAAACAGTGAATCCATGGTCACTGAACTATCTTTTCGTCCCTTCATGTCTGCAGTGTGGACTGTGTGCTTTCCCCTCTTTTTCCAGACTTTTATCTGAAATTTCTTTCAATCTGAAAAGAGTATTGGACCTAGACAATGAAAACTAATACAAAACATGGAGTTTTTTGGGTTGCATTTCATATAAGAAAAATAAATAAACTTTTCCGAAGTTATCCTGTAAGAAGTGAGTCTTTGCAGATATTCTGTTAAGGAATAACATTTTTGAAGGAAATAAATTCCTCATTAGGTAATGGAACATTGGCCAACATTTCCTGAAGCCCTTCCAATCATATTGTGATCTGCCTATGGACAATCATATTTTAGCATTTCTGTCAGTCAAAATGTAAAAAGGAAGATCCCTTTTAGTCAGAAAATCTGTAAATAAATAAAGTTCTGACAAAGCAAAAGTTTGACAGTAACCTTCGTTATAGCTATGAATGCAAAGCAAGGTTTCCCATATATAGATTTACTCAGTGCAGCATGTTAGGGCTAAATCTACCTATAAATCGGAAATATCATTTAAAACATTTCATGGATACAAACAAAATGTCCAAAATTATACATTAAAAAATGCTCAGATCCATTTTTATTTTTTTTCCTCTTTGCTATTAATTTTAAGCAGTGATTTCAGGAACCACAGCAAGTAACTGAAGTTTCTTCAAACTAAACGCACTCCAAACATTGTTTTAATGCAGTCTGATTGGTGCATTTAGTATAAATCAACATATGTTTGTTTTTTGTTTTTTTTATTCTGCAGAGTGCATCAGACCAGTCATCCTCCTGATCCTTCTTCAATAAACAAATGGAGCTTTCACCTCAACTGCAAACACAAAAGATGCTCTCACTCTGCAGGACAACTCATCACCCTGATCAATTAACTGATTATCCCTCATGCTGCCTGGCGATTAATCATCCTCTACCTGGATCTGGGGAAGCCTATCATTCTCGCTCCATCAGCTTCTCATACATCACAGGCATAAAAACGTCTTCTTCAGGATGAAAGAAGGAGACAAGTTCAGTTCATCCAAGATCCGTGGTGAGAGTCCTTACATGTGATTTTTTAAGTTTAGGTTTAATGCAGATCTGTTGCTGAATTATAAAAGATGTTTGAACAAGAAATGTAACGGGTGTAAATCAAGAAAAAACACAGGTCCTGCTGGGATAAAAGCTCTCAGAGGGTTCCGTTAAACACATTTCCAACTGTTACAAATTTGTCACAACATATTGATTCTTTCTTTCAAATCTTTGGTGTGTTGTTAAATATCAAAATATATGGTCACTTCCATCAAGGATGTCAAGTAAACCTTATCAGGTTTGTAAGGGGTTGTCTGAAGAATGCAAACATGGAAAAGACCATGTGCACTTTGAGGTACTTCATGGTCCACTAAGCTTGATTTCTTGGATAGTCAACTTTGTTTTACAGGTGAGAAAGGTCAGAAGAAGATTGATATATATGTATATATATATATATATTTATATATATACATATATATATTTGCTGTTGTAAGCCATTCTTAAAACAGCCTCTTTACCATTTCAAAATGATATTACATGTAAATATTAACAGCAGTTTGTTAGTGCTGGAGCTGAAACACTTCTAGTTTTAGATTTCTGCTATTGAATCACTACAAATGGTTTAGATCACTGACAACGCAGTGAAATAGGTAAGAATAATGAGGTTTCTAGTTTGGTAAAGACGTGAAATACAAACGGTTAAATTACAGGATGTGTGACGTGTCGAGTTTGCAAAGCACAGTGGCTTGTTGTGACAGAAAGACTGACTGGATGGATTTGCAGTTGAAATGAGTTTCTCACCTCCTTCGACTCCAACCATCTTGGTGTCACGGAGTTACATCACCTCAAACACAAAGATGAGGAGGGGAGGGGCTGCAACACGCCATCCAATCACAGTCTGTTTCCTGCACGCTCACCTCCTCCAGCGAGCCTGTTTCTCTCTGGCTTAATAGCCTTTTTTGTTATTCCATTTTTTTTTCAATTAGAGTCAATTGACCTGACAGAATTGCCAGCAATTAAGTGATTTTTGTAATAGTCCTGGGCTAATTTGCTTTGGCTTGTCAGCTGTATTTTATGTCACCAGCCCCCCACCTCGCTTACTCTCTCTGGCACATAATAGCTTATAATTTCAAAATCTTTACCCTCCGCTTCCTTCTCAATAAATCGCAATTACAGGAAGTTGTTAGAGATGCCTAAACTCCCCACCACCTCCACCCCTTCCACCCGCACAGTTTCACGTTGTGCCATTACAGATATTTTTACATTTTTCTGTGCTACTGACGAAGCGGCAGAGGAAATGTATTTGTTTGCAGAGACTTAATGTAATCATGCTTCATGCGTGTTTGCCGAGTCAAACTCTCCTGGGCGCCAGCACACAGAGGTTTACCCTCTCTGCATTGCTCATTAAGGATATGGTTCTTTGGCAGCTGGTCTTTGGACCGGATTGCTTTTTATTTCATTCTGAATGAAAGGTTTCAGAGTTATTTTATGTCCCACTGAGACACCAACGTCTTTCACAGCTTCTTGTTTCCCGAAAGGAAGGACATTTAAGGTGGTCATTCCCACAAGGCCTCCGTCGGTGAATCTTTCACCCCTTTGTCCATTCACCTACCTCCAGTTTTCTGTCTCCATCCAGTCTGCTGCCACGCTTCAAGTCTCCTCATAAAATATGCAAATGGGACTCAAATGAATACCTCCATACCCCAACACTAATCATCTCTGGATGTAATGACTAAAGATGAGCATCTGCTCACCTCTATGACACACAACTGATGCCCCTTTGCCAATGTGCTTGCCTTTCATGACTTTTAAAAGCAAACAATAGGAGAGTGCACATTCAAGCCCAAATGAGGCAATGCCCCCCCTTTTTATAAAAAGACAGATTTAAAGGTTTAATAAATCTAAAGACAATTCAATTTATTTTTATTTGTATAGCCCAAATTCACAACAACAGTCGTCTCGATGGGCTTCGTGCTGGTATTTGAAAAAGTTTAACATAAAATCAAAAGGATAATGAATACATAGAATTCAATAGGAAAATACTAAATTGAACTAAAAAACTGACTAAACTAAACTCGACATCCCTGCCCTAAGACCCCCGGTAAAGAAAAACTCATAAAAAAAAACGGATTCGATAAACGAAGAAACCTCAGGGGTGTCCACATGAAGGAGGGATCCTCCCCCAGGACGGACAGGCCATTTACCAGAACTCTTAAATAATTAACTTATCAAACTTTACAACTACATAACGTATAATCATACATCTACACAATCAATGAGTGGCTAATATTTGCCTCAAGATAAAATCTTTAGAGTCAACCAAATCTTTTTCTGATGCGAAGTACACACTGGGCGTGTGATATACTTTTAGTTTATGGCTGCACACTGGGCATGTTGATACCCAATACTAGCGCATGTACTCACAGTTGGAAGAGGCTTGGTGTGAAATGTCGATTGTGTAAGCACTTCACGACTGTAAAGTGTTGCACAAGGCCACTTTTCTTCGCTTCAGAATCCGCTGGATTAATGACGTCAACAGATATGTCAAAAGAAAGAATATAAACACTGGAGCTAAAGCTGAAGGGTTACATCCCTCGTGTTAATGTGACTTTGCACAATGTTTACAGTTCGGAGACAAATTATTAGACTTTGGAATGGCTCTTTTCCTTCAGTTCATGATATTCCTGGATGGGATGAACGTGTTAGGACAACATCAAATAAGCAACTGAAAGCTTAAAGAAGTATAGCAGAACTGCAGGAAAGTGGCACCAAGTTCCCATCAGATGATGTGAGTGGCAGTCACACTGACTTCTTCAGTAAAAATCTCAAGCTTGTTCTGACTGTTCAAGTCTGACTTGAAACTTTTCCGATTTGCTTTTGAAAACTTCCAGTGAACAAAGTGGAGGAAGAAGAAAGTTTACCTCGTCAGCCTGAGTGACTTATAAATCTACAGAAGGAGGTGTTGGCTGAACAATGGGTTTTATCCAATTAAGTCAGTTGCTTTAACCGTGACTGTTATCTGCGAGTTTGTGTGGAAAACCTTACAGCGGTATCATACAAACACCAACTTTCCCCAGCTAGGAAGCCTCTCCTCGGCT
Organism: Oryzias latipes; assembly: GCF_053564925.1. Lineage (NCBI taxonomy): Eukaryota > Metazoa > Chordata > Actinopteri > Beloniformes > Adrianichthyidae > Oryzias > Oryzias latipes. The sequence goes on from NC_136258.1 coordinate 27,164,873, forward strand.
TAGACTACAGAGGCGGCTGATGGACTGACGGATGTTTTGCTCCCTGATAACCGTGTTTCCTCACAGAATCTCATTTCACCGAACATAAATGCAGTGATGCTGGGCTCTAATAGCGGTGCATAGTGTGCTTAACGCAGTCTGAAATGAATAACCCGCCATGAAGCTCATAGCCATTAGTAGCAGGACTCAAATGATCATTTGGGACGATGAACCCACTGACAGCACTTGTGACATTATTGTATTATTGTCCTTACTTTATCTAAATCATACTAATGAGATCTGACACTTAGAGAATGTGTTGGAGTTGGGAATAAGAGGAGCGTTTTAGCAGCAGCCAGGATGTCAGGGATCCGGCTGCCCGCTGTTGGAAAACTGCAGACGACAGTTGTTCTGTGTGTGTACTCCATCAAACTTCATCTGAGCCACCCAGGAATTCCACAAACCAGCGGATCATTTTGTTGTTGTTGCTCATTGAACATTTCAGTTTCCAAGAACACACACACACACACTCGCAAATGGACTCTGGAGAGCAAAAGAGACGGATACATACATTCAGCGGGATCAACAAATAAATAATTCAGGGCGATGTGACAGCAGATGTTTTGGAGGCCGTGATTCAGCGGTGGTCTCGGCTGCAACTTTTGATCAGAAATTCAAAAACAGGCCCTGTGTGGCCAACAGACGGCTCTCATCTCACTCCTTCTGCCGTCCTCTCATCCCGGATACTTTCTGAGGCCGCTCCTTTTGGGAAGTCAAAGAAAATGCAGCCTGCAGCAGCAGCAGGATGAAAAGTTGGAACATTCAAATCCTCTCCATGATGTTTAACATTAAACAGAGAAAAACATTGAGACAAAAACATGGGAAATCTCCATTCTTAGCATACGTATTAATAAGATGTCTATTAATAGCTGTCTGAAAACAAAATTACAAATGATAAAAGTGGAATTAGAAATGTCATACTTACACTAAAGTTACATTCGTTGGATTTCAAACTGGTGACAGTAGTTGCCTCAGACTGACTGGGACCAATCACTGTCAACTGGCTCCAAATGGCGGCGCCCGTATCGTGGAGAAAAATGCGAACTGAATTAGCTTAATTTTGCTGGAGCCAGAGGTAAGGCATTCCCCGCTGTGTCCATCTCTATTTACAACCTATGTTCACACTTTGGATTTGAACCCACAAGCTTCCAATTTCAGGACAATCGCTCTCCCACAAGGCCACCAAGTCACACAATTCCTTAATCTGACTCTCTGAAGTTTGTTTCCAGAAGTCAGCAGAAGGTAAATCAGAAAGAGGTGGCAACAACCGAGACTCCATGTTTTTTAACCATATCCAAACCTTTATTTGTACCGCAAGTTATTCACGGTTCATTTTAAACTCATTATTTACCCAAGGATTGTTTTTTTTTCCTCAATGGTGCCTTTCCAGCTTGTTGTAAATCCACTGATATATGAAAAGGTTTGTCTACCAGCTTCTCAATAATCAAATATTTACTGCTATAGAGCCAAGAGTGATTATTACACCAATGTGTTTGTTTTATCTCGAAATTAAATGAGGTGACTGTATTTGGAATACATAAAAAAGGGAAGAAAAAAACCTTGATCCAAATTAAAATGCATTTCCATAAGGCACACCTGAGCCAAAACATCATTGTTTTACTGTAATGGTTTTTCCCCATTTGTTACATCATTTTGTCAAAAAAGGTGGGAGCCAGGGGCTGTACGGATGGGAAGGTGGGGGTTGTTCGAAGGATGTAGTCATACTTAACTTGCAATTGATACCCCCCTCCCCTTCCCTCCCCAATTCCCACACACCACTTCCTCCAGCCAGGCCTTTTTCATACACGAGTGAACCATTCATATTCCATCTGTTCCAGCTCTCACTCTTTGGGGAGGCTGTCAATCTCCTCAAATCATGAGATGTGAAGGGAGGGGGGCAAAGAGAGAAGGACAAAGACAAGAAAAGCGAGAAGGAAAAGATGCAAAAGCCTGCTGCTGAAACCTTTTCAAAAAGCCCGTCGCACATACGCATGTAACAGCGGCGACACCGAGGAGCAGCAAGGATACCGAGGGGTAGGAAGATTCCAGAAAATAGAACCACTAAAGAACACAATCGCTGAGGAACAGTTGGAGAATGAAGCTGTAAAATATACATCAAGATCCAAACAATCTTTATCTCTAAAACCTGCAGAAGCTTCTCATGTCTGCTTAGCTTCGTCGCTGCCAGAGGAAAAGCCTGAAGAGACGGAAGCAGAAGATGGTTCTGCATGGCCGGCAGGCTGCACTGAGGCGACACATCTGTCGCCGTATTAACTTTCAGCTCTGTGGGAAATGGCTGTGAACGCTCAGCGCTGCGGCCCGACTCCTGCCTCGCTGGAGCTCAGATGGGGGAGCTGGAAACGCTCCTTTAGAGTCCGACCTCTGCTGGTCCTCTGAGAGAAGCCCTCACATTCCCAAATTCATCCATCTTACATCAACATGAGAAGCCTGCATCACTTTGAGGCACTGAATCGTGCAATGTTTTACACCTAACAGTTTGGACTAATTAAAAATGTGTATTCAAAGAATACATGTGGGTATATCTCGAGAAATAAGATTTAAGAACCACGCAAGTAAAACCCCATTATTAAAATAAAAAAAGTAAATAGAAAACCCGTCATTTTCTAGGATTATTATAGTCTGCAGAATTCATTAGAAATTCACCTCTGAGTTTTGGGCAGCACCATTGGTGGGGAGCAACCCCTCCCCCAGCACTGTGTTTAAAAGCTATCCAACTAGCTTACAGCTCTTCACACCCCCAATCTAACATTAGCAGTGCAACAAAAATAGGCGGGCAATATTTGAAAATGAAGAGATACATGGATTTATGTGTCATTAACCCTTGTGCTATCCTAGGCACTTTAACATTGGGAGTTGGGTCATCTAGACCCACTAGACAGTGCACTGAACCTTTTTTCTTCAATGATTTGTGATCTTCACTGGTGTCCATGGATTATCCACCGGTGTCATGCTAGGGAGAACATGTCAATGTAAGGGTGGGGTCATATGATAGCACAAGGGTTAAATGGATGCATCAGAATGGAGCGGAGCAAGGAGTTTACCTTGCATATTTTTTGTATGTCACCAATCAGCTCTTTTTTCATCTGCTTCTGCTTTGCAACAATTTGAAAACTTAGAAATGCTACTTTGAGCCTCATTCTCTTTACCATCATTAGAAAAATCCCACAGGAACATGTTAAAACACCAAAAACACAATTTCCATTGGAGCGTCTTTAAAGGTGTTTCCTCTACATAACAAGCGCATTGGTAAATACTTGATACAAAGCTTATTCTGCACTCAGAAAATAAGTTGTGATGATTCTGGTTGAATTGTTCAGTACACTTTAATTAATATTTAACTTGTTTTTTTTTAGTTTTTCATCCAAGAGTTTATGGAAAACAACTTGGGGTAAAGATATTACAATGTATATATGTATATCTTGTATATATTTCTGTATATAGATATATGTTGCAATTTTTATTTTTATATATATTTTTTATGTTTTTATTAATCAACAGAATAAATACTTACAGAGAAGTAAAGAGAAGAAGAAAAAAACATTTTTTGAAAAAAAAAATGTTTAATTTGTTAGTTTTATTATTTAATTTAATTGAAATTGTTTTGAATTTCTTGGTCTCTTTAACCACACTCTATAAACTGAGCTGTTTTCCATTTAACTGGTATTTATTACTCACTGGTCTCTTGTGAGCTTCACCTGAGCAGCTGATCTTTAATGTCATTATGGTCACTTTGTCCAGGGAGCGACCCTTAGTGCCTTAAATCAATAGAACCCGTTTAGCCATCCGTCTCCAAGGTATTTTTTTTTCTGCTGGTCAGACTATTGAGGATGCTTTTATTTGGTCTCTGGGGCCAAGATGGTCTGCTACTGCCAAACTGACCCCCAGAGCCCTTTGGCCTCCTCACCAGTAAACAAGCCCTCTGTGCTTAAGGTCCGGGGAGGGAGCCCTGAGGGACACCAGGGAAGCTGAAATGCTGTTTTCAGTGCTGAGCTCAGCTGCCAGGCTTTTTGTTTTTGTTGATGCTATTGTTGCTGTTGTTGTTGGAAGGAGTGGCATCTCTCCCTCCACCTCTGTCTCTTCCCCTCGCTCTCCTCCTTCCTTCATCTCCGGCCTGCGGGGAATAAAGAAGGGCCATGAATAAATGAAGATGAGCGAGGTAATTAAACGGCGACACAGATCCTGGGAGGATTTCAGAGGGACAGAGGGGCCACATGAGGCCACGGCCTGCCTGATCTGTTATTGGCCCCTCCTTCTCTCCGTCCCCCTGGTCCCGCTGCTGCATGGCACACAGATATGGCCTGATTGGCCTGCTGGGCACAGAGAAGAGGGGAGGCCTTGGCGAAGCTGTCACCCAAGGGAGGTGGAGGGAGAGACATGATGAAGGGGGGTAGATTGAGCTCAGGCCTCACCTGTGGCCCCGGGGCCCCTCCCTGGATTCCTCCCTTGGCAGTCAGGTCACGCTGCGTGGTCCAAACACCCCCTATCAGGGGAGAAGAGGAGAAAAACAACAGCATGGAGGGAAGGGAGGTGTTGTGGAGAGGATGGAGGAGATGAGGGGAGATAGGGCAAGAACCGTAGGAGCACTTCCAGGGATTATGGCCCCACGCTGGCCCACTGGGGCGCAGCCTTGATGGACGTCTGCCTGGAAAGCAGTTGCCCTTTTCCAGGATGTGACGCTCGCAGACCACCTTAACGACACGCGGCCCCACAGCAGAGGGGGGGCAGCAGTCAGTGGTCACTTATCAGCATCATATCATGCTGAGAGTCACACTTGTTTAAAGTTTGAACAAAAAACAATGTGTCTTTGCAACACTATGGACATTATTCACCTACAGAGCTCAAATTCCTATCGTAAAGTGACATAACTGGGACAGCAATGTCAGTATTTAAAGAATAAAAAATAAAAACCTCAGTTTTACAGTGAAACTCAATCTAGTCATGGGTGGAATAATAAAAAAACTGTTTTGCATGTAAGAGAGAAAAAACATCTTTTTTGCATCTATCATTCTTATTTATTGCCTGAAAGAAAAGTTTCAAACATGAGTGATGTCAAAGGCTTCCCCTTTAGGACATTTACCATCAATCAAATACAATGACAACACAGAAAAAGACTGAATGAGTAATCATTTTAACCAGGTTTTTTTAAGTTAAACACTTTGGTTTTTTTTTTGTTTTTTTGGATGACTTTAAACTTTGGGAAAAATTGTATTAAAGTTTGTTTTTTGCAGTTGAAACCATGTGACATAAGTGAAAATGTAACAAACTGCATGTTTATTTTGCAAATCATTTACTGATTGCCACAGCTATGACTGATTAGACATAAGAAACACTTAACCAGACCTCCTACCTGAGCACAAATAGTAAGATGTAGAATGTAAATGAATAATATAGCTTATTTGTAAAAGCATGTAATACAGTACAGTATTTGTTTTGAATTTAAAGAAAGACGGGAAAAAAGTAAACAAAATAGAGATCTATAAAAAAAATGAAGTACACACAGAGAACTGAAAATAAAAACTCATTTTTTGTTGCACGAAACTTCATTAAAGTGGGACATATTACAAAGGTATTAACCTTTGTGTCACCGGTGAGTTTGACAGTTGCATCGACTGTTAACAAAGAGGAAGGAATGATACCAGCCCCCCATTAATAGTTTTCATTTAAAATATAACCTTCCATGTTCTGTTTAAGAAAAATATAATGGGAGTTATTTCACCTAAATGTGATAACCCCTGGAACAAATCCTGGGCATATTAGAAATACTTTTAGTGGAGCAAAATAAAGTCAAGCTGTATTTATAAAACTGGGCCACACAACTCAAAGCGTGTTCTACAACTGTTTTCATAGTTTTAACCTTAACATTGCTTTGTTTTTGGGGTTTTACATTTTTATTTTTTTATCTTAATGTTTGATCATTCTTATAAAGCATAAACACTATTTGATGTCAATTTTTGTGAATTTTTGCGTTAAAAACATGGAAAAAATGTACTACTTGGAACTGAGTTTTTGGAAAGTTTGCGGTTCATAGTGAAATACATTTGTATAAAAGGAAGCTGGGGCTGGACTAAAAGGATGGATATTAAGCATTGACACACGCACGCACACGCACATGCACATGAACGCCCACACACGCACACACAAACCATTTTAAAGATAAATTATTACAACAAATAGTAAAAGAAAGCTGAAAAAGGCCCCAGACTACACAGGGTTCTGAGCTATAAAGCAAGAGCAACCTTTCCTCTAATCATTGTGACTTTATGAAACTTTATAGAAAGTTTTACACTTCGGAGGCAAATCCAGCTTTCAATTCCCTAAATAAACTAGTTTTGTGAAGCTCACGCCCTTATTTTTGGACAAATGTCAATTTTCAATTTTGTGTTTTCCTAAAATTAATACATCTTATTCAAAAGGTTTCTACATTTAAATCATAATCCACATCCATGACCAAACTAAGAGTCCCAGAATTATTTGTTTTCTTTTTGTAAACCGTGTTGTTGTTGTTTTAAATTAATTATGTGTTGCTTTGAAGTTCCTGAATCTAATTTTGTTGGAGTAACTTAATAATGTAAAACATTATTTAGTTAAACGTCACCCCAAGCTGAACTAAGTCGAGACATTTTTACTCTAAATACCATAACATTCACTAAAATGATACTTAAAAGTAGTATCATGCTAAACTAATTACTGATTGTATTGTGATTGTTTTATGAGAGTCATTAGTGTCCAATCAGGTTTGGAGACTCTTCTAAAGAAGGCCCTTGCCCCAGCATCTCATTTCCAAGTAATTTTGAGAAAGCGGTAGATGAAGTGAACAGATGGATGCGGTGATGAGCCCCAGGGTGAGGCGCGGAGGAGCCGCTCCGGCTCTCAATGACTCACAGCACCGCCAGGACTCGTTCAGCAGCAGAACTGCTCCAGCATCAGCACCCTGGAGAGATCCCCAGACCTGCTCATTGTTTATTTGTTATCACAGCCTTCTCTGGACTAATTAGACAGGCCTTAACTTTGGTCCTGGGCCAGTTTTTGCCCCGGGGGTGGCAGGACCGGCTCCACTTACAGCCACTGCGCCTCCTTCCTAGCAGCCCAAGCCAAAACACGTGTCCTCCCAAAGGCTTCTGGGAATTTGATGCAGTTGGGGCAGCAGGTAGAATGTTTTGTTTAGCCACGAGTAACACGCATCTGCTCCTGCACCCTCTTCATTCTTGTCCCAAGATGCTACTTGTCATCAGCGACCTGAAGTTCATATGTAAACAAAAACTTGCTCTAATTAACAGGAGTAAAGTGTTGTCTTGGGAACCAGAGGGGAGGGGCTATTTGTCAGGCCAGGTGGCCTTTTGTGACCCATGTCGCCTGCCGGCATTGTTTTGTTTAACGACATAATCTCTTCTACCTGCATGTGCGGGAAATGAATCCATATTTTATTCATTTCAGTCAGATATGGAAACATCAAATTAAACAACAGAGAGAAAGGAGAAAACATGCAAAAGGAATGAGAGAAAAAAGGACAATGTCTGCTGTCCCAGTGGGAGCTCAGCAGTGTCCTCCTCATCAATGAAGAAGTGCAGAAATGCACTGATTACGGGAGGTTGGGGGGCAGAAGAACAGGTGTGCTGTGGACCCCCTTCCGGGACCACCCGACCACCCCTGGCTCCTCAGAGGGAGGGAGGGATGGGGCGAGAAGGGAAGGGCTCAGCTCATTAGAGAGAGTTTTCTTCTGTTAACTCCCCACCTCCCCTCCTCCCCCAGGGAGGTGGATAATCATCGCATAGGGACCAGCAGTCGGAGGAGATGGGGAGGAGGAGAGACTCACTTAGCATCCGTCCCTCCCACCTCCCTCGATGAACCCGAGTGCACTTGTCTGATCTCCCCCAAACAAAGCCCTGGAGTGGAACCCAGCTTCCGATCCACAACATCACTTCGGAGGTGAGTCATCAAAACGTCAACATTAACCTTCAACGTTCGAGAGCTTTTAAATCGCTGAGCTGCAATGAGGAAGCTCCGCCTCCACTCTGCTGCATGAGGCTAAAGGGTGGAGGGAAGAAGTTCGAACATTTCACCAAACCAGAAAAGCAAGAAAAAGATGCAGAAGCAGAAAAAATGGCTGGCTTTAGTGCAGCAGTCAACAGTCTTTTACAGAAAGACACAACCAATGTTCTCTGCTAGGAAACATTTGCTGCACATCAATCCGGGAGATTCTATAAAGGATTCTGCTACAGCCTAAACAAGAACCTTTAACAGTAATCTTTAAATGTGGTTTCCAGTTAATCCAAATGTAGGGGAAGCGAACGGAAACCTGGCAGAAAACGCGACTATGAAAGTCCCACTCTGATCATCTTTTGAACTATTTTAAAAATGTTCCCAGTGGTCTTTTAGTTACGATTAAACCGTTTTTAGAAAAAAATTCAAAAACGTGCAGGGTATAGTTTCTGCAGAATCTCTCCGATCTGTGGTGTGGGGCAACCCCACCCTCCTTCTATTGCTGAGAGCTCTACACCCCCCCAACCTACTGCAACTAAAATGGCGAGCAAGCAGCCGTACAGTTTGGAGCCAGATGCCAGCTCGGACGAGGACAACAAAGACGTTCATGGATCAGAATGGAGTGGAGTTAGGGGGCTTGTGACCTGCTCAACGGATTTTAACTAATACAATCTTTTCCTACCAGAAGTTTTTTTTGTTTCGTCTGCTCCTGATTCACAACAATTTGGATAAAGAAATACTCAAAAATGCAATTTTAAGCTTAATTTCTTTTATATATGTACCCCATTATCAGAAAGATGCCACAAGAATGTGTTAAAAACACCAAAAACACCATTTTCATCAGTGTCTTTAAAAGCCTGAACCTTAAAGTTTATAACTAATCTAAAAAAACAAAGAAAAACAAAACTGTACATTTTGGGGGCCTCTGCAAACATGCAAATCGATCTAAGGTTTTAAGGAAGTACTTCCAAAAATCTAATTCTACTGAGGTTTGTATGAATATCTTTGCATTTGAGTTTTTTGATGGTCAGATTTGTTTGTAGTTTCTTGTGCTGTTCAGAGCTGCAGCGGCTGCGCTCTGCTTTGGCTGATTATCTGCAGCCCAAATGTCTGATTAGCGTCATGTAATGGTCTGCAGATACAGGGCTTGACAAAGAAAAATAAACCACGTAATCACAGGCTTCTTTGCTGCTCGCTGTCCCATTTCACTGTTATGACAAGCTAAGATAGCTTTCTAGAGGATTCTAATTAGCACACATTAACCAAACCAAACACACACACACATATACAAATAAAATAAAATAAAAAACAACAAAAGAAACAAAACAAAGAAAGGTCATTAGGATTCACCTGAAAGGGTTTTTGTTTTCCTTAAAAAAATAAGTTTGATTGAATGTAGTCTTTACAACTTCATCTGAACTCAGCTCAGTTATTGACATGATGAAAGACAGGACATGATCATACCGGGGTCGTTGTGAAGCATTCCATTTGACGGTTTTATTCCAACCTTACGATCGCGTTGTCCTCCGCGGTAAACCCCCCTGAGATAATTTAGGAATGGAACAATCCAGCTAAAACACGGAAAATCGGCCTCGCAGCTGGAACGGCGTCAAGGATCATTTCCACTTCCCAATGATTAATTTAAATTTAATATCTCAGAATCAAAACCTAATTAATTTAGATACAGTTCTGATGGTGCCCTGCTACTTATACACATGTTGTTAATTAGATGTAGCCTAATGTTATCCTCCTCCCTTAATTAAAACAAAGGGTCCAGCTCGTGGGAACTAATGTTGGTACAACTCAGAACAGACGCTGCCGTGATGGTTGGTGGGAAAGTGTGATTTGTCATTGTAGACTTGAAAGATGGTGTCTGTTTAAAAATATACCTGAACAAAGAGACCAGCTAATAATGGCCTCAGAGATGCAACTTCTGAGTCCAACTTTAACCAAAACCGACACACATGGCAGTTGAAAGACAATCAGACAAACAGTGGAGAAATGTCCTTGATTGAACTTTGAGTTGAGGATTAACAATAACAACACAGTTGTTGATACAAAAGGTAGGTTTGATTTGTAATTGTGAGGAAATTTTCCAATGCAAAAGAAACTAAGTCTGCCACCACAAAGACGACGGAGCAGCAGAATTTACTTGTTACTCATGATGAAAGAGCCTAAATCATGCTTTTCTTAATCCTTTTAGAGTAAACTATATCCATATAAGATATTACCTTAGGCAGACTAAAGAACGATTCTTTATTTATGAAATATGAGTTCTTTTCCTACCGACTGGATCTCTGAGGCCCCGCCTTTCGATCCTTGCGGGTGCCGCCCATGTCATAACATCAACTTAGAGCCGGCCTCGGCAGCATGTCTGCATTTTGCCCCAAAGAAAAGCAAACAATATCCAAACTTTTGCTAAGATGGATGTGCATATTTTGGAGCCTCAGATTTGTGGACTCATTGGGTCCTATGTATACTCTTGCCCTTTTTGCCTCATCCTAATAAGTCTTTATTTTTAATTTTTTTTATTTGCATTATCATCAATAAATTCCTCTTTGAGATACCAGAAAAAAATATCGCTACAAAACTTCCCAGTATTCTATCGAACCCATTTTCTCATAATTCAGTGGTTCTGACCTGCAGCTTCTGTCTTTGCGGAACCACTCGGACTCAAAGAGAGAGAGAGAGTGAGGGACAGTGAGAGAAACTGCTGCCCTATAGAGAAATGAAAAAATGTGACAGTGAAGCAACTTAAACCTGTGAGTCCCAGTCTAACTAGTCGCAATTTTGTACGGACAAACGTGATAAATATTTCAGAAAGACGCTCTATATTAGTCAAGGAATCCGTTTCTGCTGTTGCCAGACGTCTGAGCGGCGCATCAATTCAACACAGAGCTGAATGTGCAGGAGGAGGAAGCTGAGTACTAAGTTTAAAATTAAACACAGGGGGAACGTTTCAAATAAAATGCACCTTATTTATAGCAAGTTTAAAGCTTCCACACTACAGGTCTAAAACTAAATGGATCTGTTCCGTTTGGTTTAATATTTTCTGATAAGAGCAGGGTTTTAGAGGTATGCTTGGAGATGCATGAATAGATCAAAATACAGCTTTGGGGTAGTTTAATGTGAGAATGAGAAATGATAATACACTGAAAAGCTCCAAAATAATTGTGGCTGTGACTGATTTCCTGTCAAGTCCAATGGTGTTGAGACTAACAACCATGTTTATGATTAACAAAAAAGGTTTTTCTTGTGTTCAAGAAGGTCACATGCAGACAGGTAGGAGCCAAAAGTGCTATTCTCTCTGTTGACCTGTAAAACCATTTTTGTTACAATAAATGTTGTCATGTTTGAAGATGTTCTTAATTGCATTATTCTATAAAGATTTGTGAAAGAAAAAAAAAAATGTTACAATTGTAAATTTCTAAGCAAAGATTTAAAATGGTTTTGTTTTTTGCCTTTTTTGTTTGCGCATAACACAAAAACTCCTGGATTTTCTTCACACACACAAAAAAAGCATCCTCCCTAACTTGATCATTCTCCACCACAAATGCAGTGTTTAATTGGTGGGTCATGGCTTTGCCATGCACTGTCACTCTGCTGGAAACGTGTGTCAGGAAGTAGAATATAATTTTTACAACCAATTAAAAGTTGAAGAACTCCATTAAAGGAATTCTCCTGTCTGAATCCAAGCAAAACAGCTGAAATATTAGTTATTAATTGATATCCATTCAGCGTTGCATTAATTTGGGAAGAAGGTAAAACAAAGCGCAGAGCTGCAGACGACTGTGCTGGTTTGGTTCCAAACTCATTTGCAGGCTTTGGAATATAAAATGAGCTGCAGCTACAGATAATACATTCATTCTTTTGGTGAAGTTTAACTGGTGTCTGCATTTTTCATCATCAGTGCTGCACAAATGAACATTAAGGTCAAATTTCTCACAACTGCAAAACAGCAGTAAGTCTTAAAAATCATTATAAATGAAGCAAACAGTCTTTTAAAAGCTGCCAAAGCACTTTGCATCTCTGTAATGCACTTTGAATTCCCTCTGTGTATGAAACCTACAACACACATGGAGCTGCTTGCTTTCCATTACAAGTTGGCATCTGTCTTTTGAAAATTACCTCTGTTAAGGTGTTGCTCTAACGACGATCTATTTTTAGATTCTTTAACCAGGTCGATTTGGATCTGAGCAAAGTTACATTGCAGATACTTTTAAAAGCTCTCCAGAATTTAAAAAAATAAAATGTAATGAATAAATAAAAAAACAAAACAAAAAGGGATTTAAACAAATAAACACCATGGCTCCCCGAAGAGGCATAACCCCCTACTGTAATGGTAAAATCTGTCCAACACAAAAGGCATTCAGCTCTCATCTCAACATCCCACTCTCTCTCTTCTGTCCGACAAGGACTGCATAAAAATATAATTATTATAAATAAAGCTTAGCCTCAAATACAGTAGGGGTTTATACAAATATACTCTGTTTGTCTGAAAATCAATAACCCCCTATTGTAATAGTAAAACCTGTCCAACACAAAAGGCATTCAGCTCTCATCTCAACATCCCACTCTCTCTCTCTTTCTCTCTTCTTTTCCCATCCTGTCCAACAAGGACTCCATAAAAATATAATTATTATAAATAAAGCTTAGCCTCAAATACAGTAGGGGTTTATACAAATATACTCTGTTTGTCTGAAAATCAATAACCCCCTATTGTAATAGTAAAACCTGTCCAACACAAAAGGCATTCAGCTCTCATCTCAACATCCCACTCTCTCTCTCTTTCTCTCTTCTTTTCCCATCCTGTCCAACAAGGACTCCATAAAAATATAATTATTATAAATAAAGCTTAGCCTCAAATACAGTAGGGGTTTATACAAATATACTCTGTTTGTCTGAAAATCAATAACCCCCTATTGTAATAGTAAAATATGTCCAACACAAGAAGCTCAGCTGTTGAACAGGACAAGTAAAAAAAAAAAAAGGTTCCCCAGTAAGTTGATAAAAGTGCTTTTACACATTGACCCCCCGCAGATCAAATACCCCTTCTTGAATGGGGCAATACCTTTTAAACATTGTTTTCGCCTCTTAAAGTGAGATACATTACTGTGTTGAGTCTGGAAATTGAGTTTTTGCACTCCTACAAATACCTTGGGGTTCAACCAGATATAAACCAAACATTGGTATAAAGGACAAATCCAGATCAATCAAAGCCCAGGCATTATCTTAACTGAGATGCTGGTGGACTTCCAAAAACTGCAGCAGAATTTCCATGAAGTGGGACCTTGATGTCTACAAAGAAAGGACTTGAAACTCTTGCTGATACAAGCTGTCAAGTGTTGGTATACTTATTTTTTTCGACATGTTTTTCTAAACATTAAGACTTTAATCAAATAAGACTAAAAATTTCAGAACAAAGTGGTAATTCAACAAACAGATTTAGGAACAAAGTCGTCCCTAATGGAGTTTTTCCTTACCACGGAGGAGGGTCTAAGGGCAGGGATGCCCAGTTTAGTTAATGTTTTGTATCTTCCTATTGAATTCTATGCATTTATGATCCTTTTGATTGTATGTTTACTTCACAATTACTGGTACGAAGCCCATTGACATGAGTGTTGTTGTGAATTTGGGCTATACAAATAGAATTGAATAGAATTAATGATTTTCTCTTTTTTTTTTTTTTACAAATTCAATTATTAATCAACACTGAGACAAAGGTGTCGTTTTGGGCAGAGGTGTGAGGATCAAACAGGACTGTACTGTTGTCACCAATCTGCTATGGTGTGGTTCATCAAGTCAAAGGTCAGTAATCAATTACTGCTGGTCAGAAATGTCAACCAGCCTTCTGAGGTTCTTCATCATCATTTCACCGAATCTCTTTCCAAACATGCCATCAATTTGCTCCCCTCTCATCCTTTCATTCACCCACATGTCTCTCCCTCCTTGCCTCCCTAAAAACATTCTTCTCCCCATCAGACTTTCAGAGAGAAGAAGCTGGCTTACAGGGGAAGGGGGGTGACAAATCAAAAAGGCATGATTTATTGATCACTAAAAGTGATGCCGCTCATTAGCCCCCCAAGGGGACTTCAGCATTAAGCAGATGATAAAATGTCACACACCCTTACCTCACCCAGTTTGACCAGCTCACCCTAGAGGAAACAGAGGGAGAAACTCCGCCCCTTTTAGCATTTGGGGCTGATCTCGTTTGAGAAACAGCAATCAAAGAAGATGGGAGCAAGACTCCTAAAATGTGACTTTCCAAATTGCTCCTATAGATATTTCAGGGTTTCACACCGTTATTTATTGTTTATTTAAATTCTATGCCACTCTTGTTTCATGTAAAAATGTTTATCCATGAAGTTTTGTTTGATCCACAAATGGAGAGGAATTTCCACTAAAATTATTTGAAGTTCTTTAAAGTCACTTGTGTCCCTTTACCCAGGGTCATTGTCCACTTTAGGTACCTTTAGGTGTTTTGGTCTCATGAATAAAGGTGTGAATTGCTGTAATACCAGCTGGGGAGGAGAATCAAGGGTGCCATAAGTGTTAGATAGGTGATATCTGGGTCCTCCTCCTTGATTTATTGGAGGTTTCTCCAGTGTAATATGGTTGGACTCTTCCCTTCTGGTATTTCCCCAGAAAAGCCTTTGGAATAGGAGGAGAAATTAATTTAAAACCAAAAGTAGGTCCGTTTTCTAAGAATAGATAAAGACAAAAATGGCTTGAAAGCTGTAGAGTTAGATGGAAACCCAGAAGTGAATATGGTGTTTGCTGAATGTCTGCATCTTCGTCTGCCTACCTGACGTCTATCTTTACTCAAAGCCAGAAAAAGAATACTAAACTAAAAGAGTTGGATTTTTGGAAGCACAAATATTCTGTAGAGATTTTGACTTCAAATTCAGATCATGTCAGGATTCAGGTTGCAGTAAAAACTATTTTAAAACTGTTGGTAGTGGGTGTATGGATAAAAACATGAACTGGTGTTGTTGTTTGAGGTTGCACAAACCTGCAGCAGGTGTGCTTGTTTGCAACCTCACACCAATTTGTGCAACACACACCTGACTGTCATCCGAGTGTTTGAAGAATAGAACACTACCAGGACTTTGAATTACTTGGTCATCTTTGAGTTTCACATACTTTCACTCTATTTTTTCATATACTGCATAAAAATGATTAAAATAATATTGATCAAAGTCATTGTGATGCATGACTTTGATTGTTGTTTTCTTTAATTAATTTTTTTATTAACGCTGCTGCATCTAAATTCCTTCAAATCCAGACTAAAATTTAGCCAATAACGGCAGCTCTTTAGCCTGCCATTAACTCCATTGGGACACAACATATTAAGGTTAACAAAGACAATAAAGGACAATGCTTTGGTCATGAAGGCTAACTTGAGGGTGATCTTTTTTATCGTATGCTTTCAGCAGCGAAGGGAAGGTATGTGCGCCTCACACCTTAAAGTCTGGACTTTCTCTCCAGCGTCCCGCTGCGTGGTGGACAATCCCTCATGTCCGACTGTGTGTGTGTCACTGCGAGGAAGGGAGGGGCTCAGAGAGGCCTCAGGATGGGGTGAATAGATGCTCCATCACCCAATGGCCAACCTCTCACAATGATGCATGAAGCCCGGCAGGATGCAGCACAAGGACCTCTGAGACCCAAAAAACAATCTCCTTTCAAAGACATACACACATACCTACACAGGCACACCTGGGGCATTACGGCCAGTCCCAGTCATCGCAAGTGGAACTGTGCTTTGCAGCACAACAGTTGAGAAAGTAACAATGTTTAGGTTTTTACAACTTTTGCTCAGATAACATGTATAGCTGATATGAAAACACATTTCGGACAGAAGGTTACATCAACAACATTGTTTGCGACAAACTTAACAAAGATCATCACATTAAGAATTTTAGATACAACCCATTTCAAGAAACTACTTGAAGGCGCAGCTTGAACACATCTTCAGTGAAGAATTTCGGTGTAATAGGGTGTTATGAAAGCGTTCATTTTCAGAAACCTTTACCTAGGCGACCCAACTGCGGGTGATCAGGCTCTGGTTTTTGCCCAGGTATTCCATGCACCTCCCTTCCTAATGCACAGCCACCTAGAGGCTTTTCCAGCAGCCTCGCTGATGTTTTTTGTCGGCACCACCTTTTGAATGTGAAAGGCATCAATTGTCCAAAAAAGGCCATTATAGCCAACTTCAAGTTCTCAACAGACCTTCCAGTTACTTTCTCTGCATGGCTTAGCCAGTTCCACGTTTTTGGCCTACTTCTGCCCATGTGCATCCGTCATTCACCTTTGCAAGGGGACTGTGAGTTCCAGCAACACTACCTGCTTAATTAAGACATAACCCATGACCAAGGCTGGGTCAATGATGTCCTTGCAATGTGCTCCAGGACCGTCATTTGAATCCCAACTGTCCGGCATAAGCCATGGATAGAAGCCTGGTTAGAGCTTTATCTCCTGCCTGAAATGTTATGCTAGCCTGGGACCCGATGTCTACCTTGCTGGATAGCAGCCTACATGGTGTCTTGTGGTGCCATGTGTACCACACCTCTCCCAGGGCTTTAAGTTAGCATCTCAAGAGATGTTTCAGGGATCCCCATCCTAGGTACAGAGGACATGCTGAAATTTCTGCCAGCCCCCGGGAGTGGAGTTTTTATGGACTTCAAGAACATTGTATACTAACTGGATCGTGAAACTGAATATGTTCTAGCCTGGTTGGCTGCTTCTTGTGCCAGTCCTTTCATTCCATTGTTAATGGTGATGCCTGTAAAAATACTTTGGTGTCTGAAAAGTCTCTATAAAGCAATGCTACCTTGGCCTCGGTGACTTTAAACTTTTGTCAAACCCAAAAACAGGGAAAAACTTAAGGAAAAATAAAAGACTATTGTATGGACCAAAACAACTTTCAGGATTTCTGCAAGTAATTTGGGGACTTTTGAAAATTTTACATTAGATGAAACACAAACGAGAATCTTAGCAAAGCCAAATAATGGAATGGGACCCTCCACCTTCAAAATAAAAGAAAGAACAAGGAAAAAGAGGTACATTTTTCAACTGCTGCTGAATCTAAAACTGCTGGAAAAGTAGAAAAGTAGATGAGGAAAATTAGATTTTATTGGAATAAATTGGAAGTGTAGAAAGTTAGGCTAATTAAAAAGAAAACTCAGCAACACTTCACATTTGTTGAATGAACTGTCAATTAAACAAACAGTTACAAATTGAGCATTCAGAATTTTTACAGATTTTTTAGACATTAGCTATGTATGTCTTTCCAAGTTAGGCATTAGATTTTCAGTGGGAGCAGAATAAAACATATCAATTGAGGTCAATTTTAACATAAATATTTAGAAATTAAAAAAAAAAATAAAAAAAACAGCTGATTCTGAGACTTGTACACTTTGGCCCCATTTGAGAATTCTCTACCCAAACTTCAGACCATCAGGAGACACAAAGGCAGCAAAAGATGAATCGGTTTGTTAACAACAGACTATCAAGACTTGCTGTCGAAATAGACACTATTTTGATTATTAGCAACAAGGTAAGTGGCATGTCAAACTATGCTTATGGCTCCTCGGTTCCTAGCTGAATTCTGCATCCATGGAAGGAGCAATGAAGTGGAAACCCACCAATGAAGGCTTAAGTAAATACTTTAACTGCTCAGTCTGTGGGAACATTTCTTTAGTAAGAGGAAGTAAAACCAGGCCACAGAAGGACTAGTTGGTGCTGTGTAAAACATTGCATAAAGAGCCAAATTAAAGCCAGCATGGATTTTTGGAAAAAAAAAGTGCCATTAGAACAGGCCATTCCTCAGTGAACACATGTCGGAGAGCACGCAGTAGCTTGGCCGGCAGGCCTTTAAATGTTTTGTAATGACATCCGTGGTGAGTTCTCCATCTGCCCTCCATTCACAAAGCCTCTTCAAATAAATGCTGCGGATAAGGAATTCGACTTCCACCTACTTCTGTTGATTTGGCAAGCTATAAAATGGAGCTGGGAAAAACTTCTCCTGCTTTGTTTATGTGAGCTCTGGAGACGCTTGGTCCTCATTATATCATTTCCTAATAATGAAAGTGTGCGTGCGTGTTGGCTGTGCAGTGTCTGCTTTCGCATGAAGATGGAATGTTACAAGCTCATGGAAGTGTTTTAATCTGTGTGAAACCCAGAGGTCAGCAATGTTGGAAACCTTACTTAAGTAGCCTTACCAATCCGTGCTAACTCTGAATGGATTAAAGTTATCCATAAAAGCCAGTACTTCAGACAAGTTCAAACCTATGCAGTTGGGGATATTGCATGTGGATTGTAGACAGGAAAGAAAAAAGATGGAGGCAGAAAACTATGGAGGCGAAAGACAAAAACTCCTCTGCACTACCTCTCATTGGGCTTGAGATAGTTGTTAACCCTTTAACACCAGGCATGTTGCCAGCAACTTTGACTCAATCGATGAATCAGCTGATTTAGGCGTGGAAAAAAGCGGCTTTGTGCCGTTACACAATAGTTTATGTTTGTGATGTGTTGCATTACTGATTTGCATTGATTTTGTAAGCACTTCACTACGGTATTGTGTTGAATAGCAGTGCAAGACTCCTTTTCTACGTTTCAAAATCAGTTGGAGTTACATAAATGGTTGACGAGTTAACGGTAGTCTAGAGCTAAAGCTTCTCTGTTAATGAGTGTAAATAACCAGGTCAACATTCTCCTCATGACCTTCAGGTATTTGAATGGAAACATTTCACACTGGGGGTGGTAACTTCAGAAATGTCAGAGGACAGAGCCAAGTCACTTTTAATTGTGTTGATGGAGTTGATTGATGTTCCAAATGCAATATCTTAGTGGCAAAATTGTCAATAGAATAGTAAAAGTTGCCAATGGAGTCCTGCTTTAAAATTCAGTTGAGACAAGACTACATGTGAGAGAACCGAAAGCCTCACAGCATCATGGAACAACAGCTTCAGACCATGTGCAACGGATTTTCTAGAGGGACAAAGACGGTTGATCCTAAACATGATCAAAATCATAAAACTGTAAAAAATTGTGTTATAAATGTGTCATTTTATATTAGATAAGTAGATTAATCCACTGATATAAAAAAAAAAAAAAAAAAAAACATGTTATTTTTCTTTATCTGATGGATAAGGAATGTACCTGGTCAAAAATTCAAGCTCAGAGTTACTAAATTCAAGGCAAACATGACAGCCGGGTGTAGTACTTTCTGAAGGTTTGTATCCTTATGTTCATTTTGATATAAATAATACTTTTTGAAAAAAAAATAAAATAAAAAAAGACATATTAAGGAAGAACTACAAATAAAGTAAAAAAGACAAATGTCCAATTTCCTTCAAATTGTGATTTGAAGAAGTAAAAAAAACTTAGTTTATGAGCTTCACATCTTAAATAAATGTTTGTAAATGTTAAAGAGTGCCCAGCTGCTTTTTGAAATGCTGTGGTCTCTGGCTTTGCAAACTGAGTCCCAGGCGAGACATTGAGTGAAACCAAAACAGTCTTTTAAGGTGCAAAAGCACCTGACTCACCATCAAAATCACAAAAGCAGAATGTGAAGGAACTCTATCAAGTGCCATAATTCATTTGTGAAATCAGTTTTTATATTCATGTGAGAAAGTTTACTTCACAATCTACAATATTCTATCATCGCCCTCAAAATGTACTTTTATAGACACTGTTTCTATCGTTTATGTTCTGCTGAATAACTCCTAACACTGTGCTGTTGCAGTTCAAACTCAATTTGAATAACTATTTTTTTATTTACTTTAATAATTATAGAATGCCTTTTGACATTGAAGAGGAAATCTCTCAAATAGCATAGACTGGAAAAGAGTAAATTTTTCTGTTTCTTTGCTAGAATAAAAAAAGACATTATCACACTGCTTAGAGGTGTGAGAGAGAAACCGAGTGCAAAAAGATGCATTTATTTGGCTAAGTGGTCAACAGACGGAGTGCTAAAGGCCTTGATGTTCCCCTCACATGGTGTTTAATAGTGCCTCACAGCCGCCAGACGCCTGGTCACTTCTTCCGCCTCCAACTAAAGCAGAACACACATTTGTGATTCAGTCTGTGCAGAAAGCTGCCACTTCCAGGATACTGGCTGTGGAACTTCGTTGTTTAGTTGAGTCTGAGGAACATTTGCACACTTGTCACTGCAAGGAGTTACGGGAATGTGGTCCAAACTGAAGACTCATTGCTGGATTTTCTGGAGCTCTTTTGTTGGTTGAATCTCAATTGCTGCTTTGTTTCAGTGGATTTGTTCATTAAAAATGCTAATGAGCCTTGTTCTTTTGCATGTTTAACTTTTTTTTACTCTAAGATTTTCTTTTATTTCTAAAATAGCAAAGAAAAATCTAAACTCAGAAAATAAAATCAAAATTAAATCATTGTTAAATGTTATAAAGATGGTAAGTCCTTTGAAAAATGTAACTCATTCTGGTAAATTCAACATATTTAGTTAAATTTGTCATTGTGTTTTAACTCATGTTGGTTTGTGTTTCCTTTGTTTAATATTTTCAGTTTTTTTAATGTTGAAGATGTCAGCATTGGACTGCTGGGCTCCCCCTTTGCCGATGACAGTGTCCTTCTTGACTTTCATTGACCCTTGCCTTTGCTGATTCTCATTGGGGGAACACACCTCAACCAGGTCTCAGTAGGTGGGCATGTCAGTCTTGTGTTTGGATGGGTCTTTTGCACTGTTTCTGATAAAATAACAATTCTGGGAGCATGGAGGAGATGTGGTTAGTTATGTGACCTTAACCCTCCTGTTATGTTCCGGGTCAAATTGACCCGTTTTAAAGTTTGAACATCTAGAAAAAATAGTTAAAAGTATTTTTCAGCATGAAACTTCTTCTGCTTGCCTTAATTAGCGTAATCAACAGATATGAAAATGGTTCATCTCACATATATGCAACCCCCCCCTGCATGTTTATATCACATAGATGATGTTCGGGTCAATTTGACCCGCCAGTCAAAATGGAGGTACAACGATGTCTTATTATAAGTAGTATTGCTTTCTTTGCAGCTGTGAGACATATTTCAACCCAATCACACACATAGACACACACACACACACACACACACACAAACGCGCACACACCAGGTGCATAGTTGTTATGACTTTTGTATGTTCTCGAAGGAAAACTCAACCCACATTCAGTGGACACTCCACAGGGGAGGGGCTTAACATATAAAAGATTCTCTGCATGGGAGTCCTTCCAACATTACACAGGCAGACCTTTACTAAATGAGCAGCAGAAGCAGAAAGATGACAGTCCAGGAGGCTCTGGAAATCATCACTGATCATGATCAGAAGACTATCTTGAGCTAAATTCTGATTCTAATGATTCTGATTTTGAAACGGATGAAGGAATTGCTATTCCTGTTCCTCCAAGCAAGACATTCATGTCAAAGAATGGTGAAATATATTGGTCTTCATCCTCAAATATGCGTCAGACAAACCTGTCTTCAGAAAACATAAAAAAGACAGTGCCAGGGCCCACCAGGATGGCAGTGACTCATGTGACTATGTCAATTCAATTCAATCTAATTCAATTCAATTCCGTTCCATTTTATTTGTACAGCCCGAATTCACAACAACTGTCATCT
The DNA here is from genome assembly GCF_053564925.1 of Oryzias latipes. Lineage (NCBI taxonomy): Eukaryota > Metazoa > Chordata > Actinopteri > Beloniformes > Adrianichthyidae > Oryzias > Oryzias latipes. The sequence goes on from NC_136258.1 coordinate 27,186,539, forward strand.
CAATGGGCTTCGTATTGGTAATTGAAAAAGTAAAAAAAAAAAAAAAAAGGATCATGAATACATAGAAATTCAATAGGAAAAAATAAAATTGAACTAACTAAGAAAACTAAACTAAACACCCCCCTTCGCGGTAAGGAAAAACTCAGAATAAAAAAATGGATTCCGGAAAAAAATAAGAAACCTCAGGGGTGTCCACATGAAGGAGGGATCCTCCCCCAGGACGGACAGGCGATTTAACAGAACTCATAAAGAGGAATTATTTTATCAAACCCTACAACTACATATTTAAAGACCAGCAGACGAGCTTCATCCAGATGGAGTTGGGGGGACAGCCCGGGGCGCGAGACGAGCCGGAGACAGGATCCAGGTCAAGACAAGCGTGACCTGTGTGACAAATGCAAAATTAATTTGCACAAAGCACAGTGTGATGACTTGTCACTCTTGTGCTGTGTATATGTACAGACACACACACACAACTTCATATTGCAATTGCTTGTTTGTTGTATTGTGATTTTGTTTTTTTCTGGTTCACAGTGCATGTATGTAAAACAAAATTTCAAGATTATGTTTCAATGTTATGTAAAACTATTGTATTTTATATGTTAGTCTTTTAAAAGTAATACAGTAGTGAAAAATTCAAAAAAAGTTTGAACATGTATATTTTTAAGAAAAACTAGTGAATTATCAAATAATTGAACCACTTCCTGTTAGTGGTAAAAAACACCATTTTAACTAAGTTTTTGAAAGAATAACTGGTAATGGAGTTAGTGATGATATATTCACACTGCTTGTTAGGATTTTCTGGTTTCAGACATTTTTTAACTAATAAAACATGCACCGGGTCAAATTGACCCGGGAACATCATCTCTGTTCCTCACAAATGAACATAACAGGAGGGTTAAGATAATTCACAGCTTTTACCTTTATGCTAGACTCACTGGTGGGAGGACTGCCAGTAATGTGTTGGTCAAAACAAAAAGTGTTGTTTCATCAGTTCATTTAAGAGCAAGTTTAATGTTCAACAATTGGGTCTGAACCAAATTGACTTTCCATTGAGATCAGTTAAACATAATTGATAGGTAGGACCCAGTAGTTTCACAAAAAGTACCATGTAAATGCCACTTAAGTACACTGTAGGTATTGTACTGTAAAAGAAAGCATTACCCATTGGTATATCCAAGGGGATCTGGGAGTGGTTTGTGCGAACCTTTTGTTTAGACTTTACAGTGCCGGTGTTGAGGACATGTTGCACAATGAAGACCAATGGTCTTATGGAAAGGAAACATTTCAGCATTCTTCCAGCAAATGTGTGTATGAGAAGTATAGGATGGATGGATGGATGGATTTATTAACTAGTTGGTGTCATTTGACAGTTAAATATTCATCAGGACTATTTACAAAAAGCATAAACCCAGTCAATACATTTTCACAAAAATACACAGTATATACAATAAAAACTGTATATTTCAGTACTTTAGTTATTATATTCGTAATCAGCGGTGAGACTGCATTGCAACACAGCCCCTTCCCTTATTCACTTTTACATTCGTTGCCGGATTATCATCATCCTTCCTTCGTATCCATCCATCTATTCATCTTCTCAACCTGCTGAATCCCATCTGGGATAACAGGGATGCTGGAGCCAACCCAGCTAATGTTGAGCAAAGACAGGGTACACCATGATTAGGTAACCAGTCTGTTGTAGGCCCACGCACTCACATGCACACCTAGGGAGGATTTAGATACCACTTAACCTATGAAGAGTGTTTTTGGACTGTGGAAGGAAGCAAGAGTGTCCTGAGAAACCCACACATGGACAGAGAAAACACAACTCCACACAGAAAGGTCCCAGCCGGTATTCAAACCAGGCCCTTGTTGCTGTAAGGCGAGAGCGCTACCCACTTTGCCACCCCTCAAATAGGTCATATATAATAATGGAGTGAAACTTGGACGTTGTAACTTCTATACTTTAAACATCAAAATGATGATCCACAAACTGCTCAATGGGTTTGGATCAAATGTTGATGACTTTTATCCTCATCCATCCATCCGACCATCCATCCATCTTCTAAACCCACTCATTCCTGTTCATGGTTGAGGGGAATTTTGGAGCCCTTCTAACTGCTGTTGGACCAATGGTTGGGTACACCCTGGCCAGTTTACTGGCCTTTTAGCAAAACTATACTGCATTTCTCCCTTGAAATGATTTCAACAGAAGCAGAAAATGGTGGAAGGCAGGTAGAGAAGCAAGGCTTTGGTCTAATTTATGTATTCTGGGATCACACTACTAACAAAGTGTACACATGCATGCACATACATTTGCATAAAGGAGCTTAGCATATGATCTGAACACTTTCCTGGATGCTCAAGAAGACAGAAAGAGAGCGAGTTAAGTGGGAATAAATTAAACTCTTGCCTTTTTTAGAACGCCTGAGATGACGATATGCTGTCAACAATCACCCGCTTCAGCCTGCACCCACCCTACTATGAGTCGCCTCATAATCCCTCTTAACATACTTGTCTACATGTGCTTTCATGCACTGTCTGGGTCTTTGTTTCTTCTATGGTTTGTTGCAGCTTTTTTACAGAAAAGCAAATATCAACGCTGCAGGGAAAGCTTAAACATTTTAGACAATGACTCACCTTACAAACCAACTTACTGGATGTGATTCCACCCAAAGTATGATTGTCTGTTTATATTCATGGATGGGGGATTGGCAGGGATCAGATCTTCGTACAACATCAAGTTAACTAACACATTTTTTAACTTTCTTCTGACAAGCCCAGTTATTGTCTTTTCTCTTTCTCTTTCCAACGCCTTCTTATCCAACAAAAATGCTACTTTTTGGACTTTTTGGAAACTAGAAAAATCAACATTGTGTTGAGGGCCTGAAGCCTTTTGTAAAATCGACTTTATTGAACAGAATTTGATTTATTTCTACAGATACACTTCTGGAAACCACCACTGTTGTCTGTCATACATTTAAAATAAATAAAAATAAAAATACCATCAGGTAGAAAGATTAAGATTTGCGCTACATGTCATATTAACAAAGTTAGGAATCATTGGATTTGGGCATTAAAAACACCATAGAAGAAAACGTATATGGTTTTTAAGCCTATGTTGGTCCAATATGTCTCAGATTGGTATGATATGTATGAAGATATAATGAAAACAATTTTTGCCAGAAGGTTGGGCTAACATGAGGCTCCACCCACCTTAGATCACTCAGCTATGGCATGCACTAATACTGAGTCTGGAAAAGAGGAAAAAAAAAGAAAAGAAAACGAAGAAGAAGACATGCAAGTCACCTCACTATCAAATACTGTGTAATACTGTATTAAATGCCTTCACATACTTAAACTACATCTACATGTCACATGTTTATGTAAACTAAGGGATCAGGCCTGTGCAGCTAATAAAGGTGCAGACAGATGAAGAAAGCAAGTAAAGGGAGGAAGGAAAGAGTGGTGATGGAGGAGCTAAAATGAGGCCTGAGGGGGGCATTCAAAGGTGAGAGACAGACGGACAAAAGAAGAAGAAAGACGAGGGAAGATGAGGAAGTGTGTAAAAGCCAGACATGTTGGTCCTGGTCCCGTTGGATGCTGTGAATTGGCGGTGCAGCTTAGCAGAACCTGTGCTTAGCAGCGTGTTTACATTAATGAGCTCGGAGCTGTTCCACATCTCTGAGCACGCTCATGCAGAGTCAGGTTTACATCAGCATTCCGACTTTCACTTCCTGGAGATTCACCGCAACAAACAACTTGGGCTCACTTTAACCTATAAACCTGAAGTCTGATAATCACCAATAAAAGTCATCAAGTTTCACAGCCCATCGCCAAATTACATCCTAACCTGTAACATCTGAATAACAAAGCACAAAAAGAGAAGAACTACTTTGATAATTAAATAAGTTTGAAATCTTAGAAGCAAAATGTCAGACAGGTGAAGCATCCAAACCTGTGTCCTCCTGAATTCATGTTTTTTAAGGAAATGTTATGCATGGCACAAAAAAAAAACAACAACTGAGGATTTGGCATAGGGAGGTATCAGAAGAGTGGGGATTGTTTTCAGTGCTGGTAATGTGTGTGGAAGGCTCCCTGCAGATGCAAGCGTCTGTAAACCCGTGGTGACCATCATCTTCCTGTTCACCGCTGCACCTCATTTGTGGTTGGACAAGAAGAACTAGCAGAAACAACAGCTGGGCTCCAAAAGAGCCATCTGAAAACAGCTATCCTTAGAAAGGAAATCCTGATGGTTTCTGGTTCCGCTTGAATTTAGCCCCTCCCACAGGCCGCTTAATCAAACATTTGTTCAAAACAAACTTCTACCTTACAACTCAAAAAGTCTTAAACATAAATCAAAACGAGAAATATTGCAAACATGGTTTTAACATGCAGAAAGAAAGTTAGAAACCTTTAGACAAAAAAAAAAAACCCTAAGAATCCTGACATGTGAAGAAGCCACGTCCGGTTTCCTGTCACAGATGCACATGTATGATGATGTGTGCAATGCTGTTGTTTGAAAGTTTAGGGTGGAAAGCCTGACTGTGAGTACATTTCTGTTTGCATCCATAGAAATCAAACACATTTTGACTGTGGTGTGTTGAAATGTGAATGTGTGCATGCATGTGAGAAGTGGGCGTGTTTGGTGTGACCTCTAGACTGTTGATAGATCGAGATATTTAGGCTGGTGTTCAAGTTCTGTCCTGCAACCTGTGACACTGCTTCGTCGAATTATATTAGTGTGGATGTTCTAATTATTCACACTGAAAAACTCATCTCTTTTCATCGGTTATTTTCCCAAAAATGTTGAATTCTATTTAAAAAGCATATGATCAACCTGCATGTGCACACACTTTTAATTTCTGAATCTCTATGTTCTTTTAACCTCAGGCCACATAGTGAAATCTTAGTAAAAGAGTTTCTGCTGAAGGTTACTCAGAAGATGATGCAACTAAAATGCTAAACTTCCTGGAATTTGAAATATTTTGCACATGTTTGTATATAGATCTTCCAAACGTCTCTGTTACACACGCAGACAAACAAGTCTTACTCAAACTTTTCCATAACTTTTTTTCAGCTTGTCTAAGGGATGTGATCTTCCATTTGTGAAGAAAGTCAAACTTTAATAAGATTTCCTGATATGTGTGCTTTTCAATTTTTTTTTTTTTTTCTGGCAGCTGGTTTATGATTCTTCCCTTATAAACTGACCAAATCCCACATTTTACCAGCAAATTCATTATTTCTATATCACATTTTGTGATTTTTTTTGGAACTTAAATAATTTCTTACAATTGCTTATTAAAAATACTAATTCAATTGTGGTTAAAATTGATCACTGTAATAAATAAAAGGTTTTTGCAGAATACACAGAATAAATCTTGATCTCGCCCTCTAGTAAAATGAAGGAAAAATTAAAAAAAAGAAGAAAAAAACAACAGAATTCCAGGTAATCTATAATATTGAGACAAACAGAGGTTCTATTTCTTTGTCAACTTTAAAAGAATTTCTTCAACCTTTGAGCACAAAGTCCAGCCACTTCTTCTGCAGTCATCAATTAATGTTTGCGAGAAAAAGCTCCAGATTGACTCTCAGATGGAATTTCCTCAGTGAGATAAAGTTTTGTCCATTTTAAGAATCAATAATCCGTTTATAAATATGTTATTAATAACAGAGTTAAGCCGCATATATATTTCATGGCAGAGGAAGGGAGCGTTTCCCTCAGGCCGCGGGGCTTTACTCCATATCATTCATTTATAATTAATCTCCACCACGTGGGACTTGGTGAATTAGGAATCCTGCAACAGACAGGAGCTCGCCCCTCTTCTCATTCTGCAAAAGCCTGAGAACATGGGAGGTCCCTTTCATCACGCACCCAAAAAAGAGGAGGGAGGCAAACGGAACATGTGTGAGCGTGTGTGTGTCAAGTTTCCTGATGGAGTGTAGCCCATTGGTGAACATGGATACATTTTATTCTTAAATGTTTAAAAAATAATGTGTTTTTTTTCTAAATTTTCTAAAAAAATTTAGTCTTTTTTTTTTTTTACTTTGCCCAGAAGTGGGGAAATACTTGGATTTATTTATTTCTTTTAAGTTAAAATTGCTGCAGGTCCTCACCTGACGCAAAAATTGATCGTCTTCTTTATATTAAAATCTTATTTCCATCTAACCTGTCTAGTCCTCCAATATGGTAGCAATGTTCTAAACACTCAAACTTGAGTCTCTTGAAAGGAAAAGGGATTCAATTGATTAAAATCTTTGGTAACACTTTATATTAAGATTCCTTAACAAGCTTTTTTAACACATTATCAAGCATTATAATAGAATTTTTAGGGTGTTAGTAAAACATTTAGTAGTACTATAAATCTAATAAGGTTTATTAAATTACTTAGTTTACACATTTAGCATTAATATTAGGATGTTTTTAAGATGCTAATGATACATTTATTGACATTATAGATGCCTAACAAATGTGTCAGTGTTAATAAGCTTAATAAGATTTATTAACAACCTTTGTTAACAAATTATGAAGTATTATTATTGTTTGGGGTTCTAGTGACATTTATTAGCATTATAAATGTCTCACACAAACCTAAGTGTTCGTTAGCTTATAAGTTTTATTCACTAACTTAACAAATTAATAGACTTTATTAATGTGTGAGATGCTAGTAAGATAATTATTAGCATTATAAATGTTTTACAAATACCTAAAAGTGTTAATAAGATTCATTAACGTCTAAAGTCAGACCATTGTCTTCAAATCCATATTACTAAACTGCTTATAAGCTTGACAAATGTATTAATTAACTTTGTTAACAGTTTATTAATTGTTTTGCAGCACCTCATCTGAAGTAAGGAAGGATTTTACCACAAAAAACCACAAAGCATAAAGCTTGTAAAAAGAACTTTCTAACATTACAATAATAATACTTCATAATTTGTTAGCAAAGTTTGCTAATAAATCTTATTAATCTTATTAATACTGACAAATTTGTTAGGCATCTATAATGACAATAAATGTATTATTAGCATCTTAAAAACATCCTAATAATAATTCTTGTAAATCTGTAAACTTAGTAATTTGATAAACCTTTTTAGACTTATATTACTAATAAATGTCTTATTAACACCCTACAAAATTCTATTATAATGCTTGTTAATCTATTAACAAAGCTGGTTAAGGAATTTTAATATAAAGTGTTACCAAATCTTCTTTTTAATGCAGAGTTTTTATCATTTTTGTTTTTAGAAAAATTAGGAAACTAGCCTGTAGTTGTCTTTTAAATATTCTCCCATTTTAATTCTTGTTGACATTGATCCGCTTCACTTTGTTTTCTTTAATAACTGTGAGTTTCCCTGTCAAAGAAACCCCTCCAGCGTGGATGTTTTAAACAGGCGAATGTATTGAAAAGTGCTGCAGTATCAGTGCAACATCTGCAGGAAGCACCAGGGCACCCAGGCCGGCGAAGAAGAAAAGGACCGATCGCTCTGGAGCGGCTGCTGCTGGAGAAAAGAAAGACGCTGCTGACAAACGCATTAATTACTTTATCAACTTCACTTCCCAATTAACCTTACATGCCATCTTCCAGGTAAGCCAGCCGGCGGAGGACGAGCGCTGCTGGCTGCGGCGCTGGTGACTCCTCATCAACCGGAGGAAAACTTTTTGAGTCAGAGGAAACATGAGAGAAGATGAAGAATCCCTGAGACAACACTTTTTTCACAATAGCAAAGACAAAAATGACCAGATAACATTGTCATCATAGCAGTTTCTACCCATTTCAGTTAAGATTACCAAACATATTGTCCAAGTTAATGCATTTATGCTTCATTTCCCATTTTCAATTATTCCTCAACAGTGGCGCGTCAGCTGTTGGTTGACTTCCTCTTTGTTTCTCCAGCCGCTCATTTGACCGTTGACTGCAGCTTCTCTTTCATCACCTCTGAGGCAGAACCAGAGGAGGAGGACGGTGCAATTAAAGCAAGTGTGACCCAGAAGAGTCAGTGCCACTTTCTCATTTAGATCCAACCGGAGCAGGAGCTCAGGCTGAGTCAGTGGACGGTTTCAGAGTGGCGAACTTCATGTTTGATGCAGAACGGCTGCATATCAAAAAATAAGAACTTTACCAACATTGAAAAACTGTGACATTTTTAAAATGAAAGATTATAGAAGGGCAAGAACTATTTTTTTCAAAAAACTAAGACCAAAAAAAACAAAAGGTTTAAAACCACATGAGGTCAGAGATTTCTCCTCCAAGCTCGAGTACTCTACCAGAGGCCTGGGAGCTTAAGGATCTTAGCTGTTCCTAGCACTGCCCTTTTCTGGACTGAGAGGTCTGAGGTCTTTCCAGGTATCTGTTGCAGCCACTCCTCCAGCTTGGGGGTTACAGCCCCCAGTGCTGCAATTACCACAGTCACCACTGTCACCTTCACTTTCCATGCTTTCTCCAGTTCTTTTCTGAGTCCCTGGTATTTCTCCAGTTTCTCATGTTCCTTCTTCCTGATCATCGCTTGGCACTGCCACATCCACCACAACGGCTTTCTTCTGTTCTTTATCCACCACTACAATGTCTGGTTGCTTCGCCATTACCATCCTATCAGCCTGGATCTGGAAGTCCCACAGGATCTTTGCCCTCTCATTCTCTACCACCTTCTGAGGTGTTTCCCATTTTGACCTTGGGGTTTCCAGTTCATTTTCTGCACACATGTTCCTGTATATTATTCCAGCCACTTGATTGTGGCGCTCCATGTCTGCTTTCCCTGCCAGCATCTTACATCCTGCAGTTATGTGCTGGATTGTTTCAGGGGCCTCTTTGCACAGCCTACACCTTGACATTTCTTTTGGTCCGCTCCTGATTGACAAGGATTTGACTCAGAAAGACAATTTTAAACTTAATTTTATTTATGTCCATCATCAGAAAAATGACACGTGTTAACCATAATTTTTATCAGGGTGGGTCTTTAAATGTTTCCATTTATTTATTTATTTTAATTAGGCAGTTATTTTTTATTTATTTATGTATCAGGGGAAAACATATAATTTTAGGCATTTGTCATAAAGTTTTATTTAGAAAGAACATTTTCTTTGGCTGCAAGGGGACAGTTTCTTTGCAGAGTCTTCCTTTTGTCAGTAATCAGCCATATTTCCATGCATGCTGCAACACCTCCAGTATTTATGCAACATGCTGTGTTTTAGCTGAGACAGCAGTCGGCTCATACTTGCAATATTTTGGCTCACCACCATCCATCATAGTGGTGTCGAAATATAATATCCACGATTGCAAATTAGCATGAAGACAAACTCTCTGACAGCTCCTGGCACAGGCATGGCTGTCAGTAATCTGAGAGGGAAATGAGAGCAGAAAGCAGCTCTGGATTTGTTTAAAGCGTCTCACTTTGAGTTTAGTCCGTTTCATTGTTGTATTTCCTATTAGAGTCCGTTTTTCTTTTATATTAGAGGCTCTGCTGGAACAACTGAGGCAGGAGAAGATGAAAGGTTAATGGGAGCATATGGATCAGCCATAAAGGCCTCCAAACACACAGAAACATGTGCCCGATCTTCCCCTCATTAAAACCTTGAATGGAAAATCTTGGAGGAAAAGTGTTAATCAGATGTTTAACCCCCTCATCCCTGCAACCATCTGAATCCACTGGAGCTGTGGAGAGTTGTTCATTCCAGCAGGAGGGAGGGAGGGAGGGAGGGAGGGAGGGAGAGAGGGAGAGAGGGAGAGAGGGCTCGCAGGCCTTTTCCATCACAAGCTGAAATGTTAATTATGACCCTGGCAGCAGAACTGAAACATGCAGGCTTGGAGAAGAATGGAGGGACAATACAAAGCAGCTGTGGCCTGTGCTGGGGCTGATACTAAGTCTGAGGCTGAGCTGGAGGGTGTGACGGCGGGCAAGGAGTCAGCCTGATGACAAGGAGAACACTGGACCAAAGTGGGAACATATAATGCAAGTTCATATTGAACTCGTATCAGATTTAGAACCAAACTGAAAGAAGACGGGAGAAGGGACCAGGGTGGGATCATGGATGGAAAAGGTGAAAAAACAGAAGTTGGTGTGCATCAGGGACACAGACTACATTTGAGGAGTAATGACAATTAAAAGAAAAAGCTCCTTAGCTCTGAGGGCAAACATTTGTTTGAGATGATCATGAACGTACATGCAAAATAGCTTTTAAAGTATTTCTGTGTTCTTCTTTTATGTTTTGGGTGCAAAAAATAAAAACCAAGAGATGCATGGATCCAGTCGTCTGCAGGTGGATGCATCAGAATGGAGCAGAGCAGGGAGCTTGTGTCCTGCCCAGCGTATTTTATCTGCTCCTGGATTACAACAATAGGATTAGAGAAATACTCAAAGAACATCAAGCTTAAAACTGCATTTCCATGTCCTCCATCTTGTGAAAAATGCCATGAGAACATTAAAATGACCATAAAACACAATTTTCTTTGGAGTGGGTCATTAAAGACTTCATCCAAACGATGGACAAGACAGGATTTTCTCATTATTTCCATGAAACAGGAGGAATTCCCAAACATCTAACCAATAGTCTGTAGATCGGTTCTTTAGTTATTTATTCATGTATTTATTTTGTGCAGAGATCAAGCGCCATTATTCTGTGATACAAGCACAGAAGTGGCTCAGACACAAAGTGTCACATTTATGGCTGTGTCTCGTTTTTGTCTTCATTTGTGTGTGTGTGTGTTGGGGGTGGGGGGCAGAATCAGGCCTCTGCATTTCCCTTCAGAGGGACTCAGATGTAGGACTGGGACTCACCGAAGCATCAGAACAACACATATTCTAATTACCACTGTGTTATTAGACATGGATGTCAAACTCAGCAGGGAGGGCAGGAAGTTGGTCCAAAGCCAAGAGAATATTGAGCATCTTATTTGTTCGACAAAACAGCCCTCTCTCCTCTCCTTAAATGGCAAGTTCCCCTCCCGTTCCGCTTTTCCTGGAATCTGCTCTCCGGTTTCATCCTGCAGGTAAAAAAAAAAAAAAATGAAATAAATTAAATAATAGAAATAACAGCACAGGTCATTTTTCCTGTTTTTGTCTCAGCCATCGAAACTTTCCTCCTCTGGCTTCCTTTATCTTCATCCTCCTCTTCTTTCTCATCACCTCCAAATTCCTCCCCCTCCCTCAACATTTTCCCTTTTTTTTTTTTTTTGATGTGTTTGCCTTCACGGCTTCTGAGCACTCTCTTATTCCATCTGGCCACAACAGAGAAGGCGATGCGGTGAGAAAAAGCATTTCCATATGTGCAAATTAGCCCCCCCCCCAATTGTTCAGACACACAAATGTGCGCACACGCACTCACGAGCGGCACCTTTGCTAAACAACAAACACACACCCAGTACCTTCCTCCTGGACGTATCCATCAGCCTCTACGACCTCTGCAAAACAGCAATAATTAATAATTTAATGGCAAACGCAATACAGGTTATAATAATATCGGCCAAATTGCGTGAGATAATTATGACAATTATCTCAGATTGAAAGAGCTTCACCTGCAGCTTTATTACCTGAGCTCTGCTTCCATTTTCTAATTCCTCTGCTGAATTACAACTTCGCCTCCCGCAGCACGCCTCTGGAAAACTGGCGTTAGCACATCATTTGCTTTAAAGGCAAAAGGAAGAGTGAGCAGAGTGACAATTAAAGCCTTCCACCAGGCCTTTGGGAATCACACTCCAGCAAGCACACGCTCACTTGCTGGCACTTTCATTTCTTAATTCAGTTTTCCGTAGTTTAAAGCCTGGCTTCACTCTGATGTTTGTCTCAGATGGACGCGTCACGTGACCGTACGCCGCTGGTCTTCGCCGGATCATCCAGCCGGTCTTTCTTTAAGCGAGTCAAAGACGGCAGAATAGACGGTGACATATTGAGAGATTCCACCTTGTGAGAGAGCGGTCAATACTGCCGTTCCAGAGTGGCCGTGCCATTAGAGCCGGGCCTAATGGCTGCAGGTGACATTGAAATGTCATATTTGTGTGTTTATGGGAGGGGGGTGTTTTGCCTGCATAAGTTCTGTGATTGAAGGCGAATGTCTATCAATTCACCAGTCTCTGCTCGTCCTTACACACAAACACTCAATTTAATCGCCATCTTCTTGTTTGAGGTCGTTTGAAAGCAGCAAAGCAGCTCTTCTTCGGAACTCCGCAGCGAACAAAACAACGACAGATGAGGGATTGTTATCCAACATCGTCACAAACCGATTCTCCATGAGGCAGCTCCTCTTTGCTCGTAGAAATTGAAAGATCTCTAGTAAGAAGCAATTGAACTTTAATGAGTTCACCTCTTTTTTTATTATAATTATCATAGAGATTTATCTGCATGGTTTATATGAGTGACAAGTAACCAAACTGATCGATTCAGAAATCATTTTTCAGGGTTTAGATTTTTAGGGGATGATTGACTTTTTTTTTTTCTTTATCAGGTAAATTAACTTGCAGAACAGCCAATTAGTAGGAGAATAACTTTTATATGACTGTTTTTCATTGTATGTTGTTGGGTTTTCCTCCCTGTAGTTTACAGTTTGTCAATGATTTTGAAAAACTGCTTCTAACAATAAACTCTGTCTCTCTCTCTCTCTCACTCTGTCTCTGTCTCTCTCTATCTCTCTCTCTCTATATATATATTGTTAAGTATCTTAAATGTCAACAAATTTGTTGTTACATTAGGTAAATAAAGAAAGAAAATAGAGAAATTTTCTCTTTTTTTGGCTTTTTCTCAGTTTAAAAACAGGAATAATAAAAGTAATTTCCAAACTTTTATGTCTCAGCTATTTCTCCGGCATAAAGCAGCCTCCCTCATTGCAGCATCCTCTAAACGGGCATTATGGACTGATTAGGCTGCTTGTGTTTAAACAACAAAATGTTTCCATTATTAATCTATAGTCTAATCCTTAGTCCCAGCAAAAAGAAAAGATAAAAAACGAGCGGTATCGGAGAAGAAGCTGTGATCCTGGGTTTGAATCTGTGAAGGAGTATAGATCCGCGTCCATGCTTGTGATTCTAGTCCAAAATATCTGTGAATGGTGCCGATCTAAAGCCTGCATGTCTGCTCAGCAGCTATAGATTCTTCAGGAAAACTTTTAATTATTTTTCTCAACATTGTCTGGCTGTTTTTTTTTTTTTTTTTTTTTTAGATTTTAGGTGATTCCTACACTGAGAAGTTCTGGTAAGTCTCCACCTGGCCTCCTCATGTAAAAGCATCAGAACCCCCCCCCCCCCCCCCACCCCCCACCCCCCCCACCCCCCCCTCAAAAAAACATGCTGTGACCCAATGAGAATCCGCTTTGGGCAAACAAAGCTTTTGTTTTCATCAATATGCGATTGTTTGTGTGAGCTATAAACATCGCTGCTAAGGGCAAAATCTAAGCATGCCTTGAGGGGGTGGGGGCAGATTTCAGGCCCCTGTGACCCCTCCTGTAGGGAGGGCCCAGCTGTGTGTAGCTGGGCATCTGCCGGCTAGAGGACAGATCCGTCCCCAGCCACGCACAAGTGAAGCTGAAACAATGCTGAAAAACCCTCGCGCCCAGACCCCGATGTGCACCCATGTGTTTGTGCCGCTCACACAGATCATTTGCGGTGATGTATCTGTTTGTTTCCTGCTTTAGGGTGGGGTGGGGGCAGCTCTATCCTCTCGGAGCGTGATAGAGGGCAGTTGTGGTCTGAGGAAAATCCTCTCAGCGCCTCTCTCTCAAGGAGAAAAATCAAATCAAATCAAATCCTTTGTTTCTCTCAACAGCAAACCCAGGAGCCATACTCAACAATCACTCACTCCAGTGGCTCACACAATTGCCAAAGCGATAACATCCTGGGAAAACAAAGGAGGGGGGGGGGGCGTAAAATACTCCCCAGTAATGTGAGACAGCCGGACGGCAGCAGGCGGCTTTATAAATATTCACTTTCATTGCACCTAAACCCTCCCACAACATCCCCTAAAATATGTGCACGTCTGAACTTTCTGAGCGCTTCATATTTTATAGAGATTTCAAAAAGCCCCACTGCTGCTATGGTGAGTATATTATTGTGTGAAGCTGGGGTCATTTTAAACTACTGTAAACTGTATTGATTAAGAAAAAAAAAAACTGTTAAATGAGGATCAGTCAAAAAGTCCCGTAAATACATGAAATTTTGGCTTTATTTATTTTTTCTTTTTTTATATCATTGACAAAACTGACAAAAAGTTACTGAACTGAAAATGTTTGCTTTTTAAAATGTTTGTTCAAAGTTTAAAACAACATATTTTCCCAGTATAATCACTGGTAATAATGGGTTTTTTAGGTAGTTTATTCCAGTTCGGTCTGTTCTCCAGCTGAACCTCCTGATTCCAGCATGCAGGTTGTGTGTTCGTCTGCATCTTCTGCTTTTCCACACTCAGGTCACAAAGAATCACAACACAGATTTGAGTTTTCAGTAGATAGTAATTCAAATCAGGAGAAGATGAAATAACAGGCTGTTTGAAAAACAGCTTATTTGTGACGTAGATAATACGCTGGGGAAGCCACAAGCACCCTGCTCCAAGCTCTCAGAAACAGCGAGGAGAAGAGGGATGAAGTTGCTCCGTGCCAACGTTCCCGCCCACAACTCAGAGATAAATTTCTAATGAATTATTGCCGCTCTGCAAAAATGATCATAAACCATGATACAGGTCCAAAGACTTGTGCGGCCACCTTAAAGGCTTTCACGAAAATGGACTGTACCATTGTCATGCCTGTGGAAAAATGAAGTATTTGTATGGATAATGTAAGTCACACATGGGATGACGTACAGGTGATGCTGTGGCCTTACGCCACTCTCTAGTCGTTAGTAAAGCGCGAGTTCTGGCTCCTCACTGACCCTGCGTAGATAAAGCACGCACATGGGTCTGCAGGCCACCAGATGACCACAAAAACTATGCTCTGATTGTCTCGTTTTCTCATTTCTACCAGTGCGTGAACATTTTCGAGCCTGTAGAGCCAAATTTTTGCCCATTATTTGGCCCGTTTCTAGCTGTCAGGGTGATTATGACTAAGGCCTTAAAATACACACACCTATTTAAGTTCTTGTCTGGTTCTGCCAGAGGTTTCGCCCTAAGAGTCATAAGACATTCCTCTCCACTGCCACCATGTGCATACTCATGTGCATGTTCCTCCAGATTGACTAGGGCAGTCTACTAGTACACGGATGACTTTTGCACCAATAAAGTGAATTGCCACTGGGTGAAAATGTTGTATAAAGATACACTTGTGAGACAGTAATATGTCAGTTCTTTTTTTAAATGCCAAATGTTACATTCTGAGTGCACTAGCTGATTCTTTTTACACATTTCTAGATCAAGTATTAGTAAACTATTGTAAAAAGCACAAAATCAAATGTATGAAATAATTTCCCTCAAAAAACTTTCTTGAGTCAGTTCAATGTGGCCCACGGGAAGCATGCAGACTCCCACACCGTGTGAACATTTCCACATATCAGTTGCAAACGAGACGTTTTTGTACCACAAACAGTCTGCACTTCTCTCTGAGAGCATTCTCTTCCGTTGTCGCACAAGTCGCTCACTCCCTTGTAACCATTGCTAAAATATTTATCATAAGAACGATGAGGGGAGGTCTGAATTATTTAACAAGGGGTGGGGGGTGGGCACTAAACAAACTTCATACTGTGCCGTTCCTCTTTAAACACACACACAGTTTACTAAAAAAATGGACAATACTCTCACCTCTCACACACCAGCAACAAAACCACATGTTTCGCTGTGTGTGTGTGTATTACACTGCTGCTTTTCCAATGACTCTCCCACCACTGTATTCTACATCTTCACACACCTCCTTAAGGCATCCTGCTGCCATCAGGCTAAACACACCAGAGCGGCTAAATTGAGCTAACTCACTCAGGTCACACACTCACACCCTGCTTTTATCACTCCCTCCAGTTCCAAACACTGTTACTGGTGTTGGTCAGATTTCCCTGAGGACGTCAGCGCCAGACCCCTGCTCACATGTTTGTTTTGTGTTCATAAAGGCAAACGGACCCATGCTCATGGATTCAGAGTCCCACGTCTTTTGGGCACGGCTCTGAAATGAATGTCCTCATAAGTTCTAAAAAAAAAAAACTTTGTGTAAGTACACCTTAAACTTAGGCACTGCATTGTTGGACACACAAACACCCATCAGTGAAATGTTGCTGGATGCTAATTTTCAAGTGCCAATTGATTTACCGTGCATTGGATGAATTTGTTTCTCGGAGAGAACCACCTCTGCCCTTGCTGGCCACGAGATACGAGGGCACATCCACCGAAGTGAAAGTATCATCTCTTCATGTCTTTTCTTTCTTAAGCGTTAGTATCATGCATTCAAAAGGGGGATTGACCCATAGGGGTGCTGCAGGGCTTTGGGTTGTGTGGAGGGTTGTAGAGAAAAGTGGCTGCATCTTAAAGGGAGCACAGGTGTGTCTCACAGTTAGAACCACACCTCAAGGTGTAGGGCCACCTCAAGGGACGTCATGAAAATGGAATGTACGAATGTTGTGCCTATACGTGTATCGAGATATTTTTGCAGGACTTTTTGGACGCATTTATGACATTGAAGGGACGCTGTCATAAATGCCCTGACACAAGGTACGCGTGTGTATTGGCTTCTAACTGACCACCCATGAATGCCCCACACACAGGGTGTGCAGTTGATATGTAAGCGCCCATAGGATGACTGTAGGATGCCCAACTAAACTATGCTCTGATTGTATAGTTTCAAAATTTTAAACAGTCACGTTCAATCGAAGTGATTTTGACTAAATCATACTTTTAAATCCCTTTATTTTTTTCTTTACTTTATTCTTTTCAAACTACTAAGGTAATAAACTGGCAACTAACTAACATAAAACTCATACTGATATAAATAGAAAAAAAAATAATCAAATGCTTGGACGCAAAAACTTTGGGGGACTATATATTTTTTAAGTCATAATTTAAAAATGTGTTTTTCTTTAACTGTTGCTCCTCAACAACAATATTTTAAATATACAATGCATGCTCAAAATCTACCGTTGGAAGGATTATTATAGTGTACTTCTGCCAGTATAGAGGATTGGAAATAAAAAAACGTGAGGTATAAGTAACTGCCAAATTATTTTTCTATGACATTTTACAAACGCCTAAAAAATGATGGATGTATGTTGCAGCCTTTGATGTTTTTGTTTTACCAAAAATGTTCTTCAATACATTAAGTAAAGTAATGGCTCATCTGAATTTGCTCATTTTGTTGTCGTGTTAACAATAACGTGAAATAAGGTAAACTTGAACAAGTGGAGCAATCAAAGAATGAAAGAAAGATTCCTACAGTGGTGTTTGTTTCTACCCCTTGCTTTGATTTTAGGGTGCCCTGGAAAGATGGCTGAACAAAGGATGGTGGTGTCCCCCCCCCTCCAGGCTCACCCCCTTCACGACTACCAGCCACAGATGGACAGAGCGTCTCGCCCTCCTCACGTTTTCTCACGTTAAATTGGTCTAGCTGAAGTGTACGCTCAGAGACGATGGGCGAGAGCTCTTTGGGGGATCCTGGGCCAGACGTCGAGGCCACCCGGGACCGGTCAGGACGGATGCTGAGAAAGACAGTGAGGGGAGAAAAGAAATCGGAGGGAGAGCAAACACAACAGTGTGTGTACGACCTATTATCTGCGTCTTCTCAGTGTTTTGTGAGGGAACCAGATGGGGTCTATTCACACCACTCTGAGTTCTGGAGGCTCCCTGCAGCCACTTCTTGTTATCTTTTGTCACCAATCAAGTGGCATTTTTCTCCCTCCTCCTCTTGCCATCCTCTCCTCCTCCATTCTTCTCTTTCATCTTCTCCTTTTTCTTAGAACTTCCACAAGAATTGTTTTTTGCGGTTTTACCTCAGACTAAAGATTGTCCATCTATTCTCAGTCCATGACTGTTAAAAAAAGGGGATGGGAAATTTTGGATGTGATGTCATGGAATGAGTATGGCATCTTGAGGACAAAGGTTGCTGGTTTGAATCTAATGATCAAATGTATTATTTTGTGTAGTTGTCCCTGTAATTGATGGGCAGTTGAAGCGGTCCTGCTGGGTCCAAAGTTTGGTTAGTTGAAAATGTGAAGTGGTTGCTGGTGTGAGAGTAAAAGGTGTGTGAATGACTAGTGTTGAGTGTTAATCCCAGCTGGGATGTGCTCCAGCTATCACCGATCCTGTTTACATGCACGCCCAATTCCCAATGATTTGTGAAGTGACCATGTAAATGGGTCAAATTCCTCATCCAATAATAGCAATTTTCCAATATTGAGAAAAGGGATGAACATTTCCCTGTTAAAATGTGTTTTTTGCTTTTTTGTGGCTTTGTTTTAGGTGGGTTCAGGTGTTTTCTTGGTTCTTATGTTGTTCTGTTTTCAGGGTTGTTTGATGTTCTTGTAATCACCAATTCAGACCATCATGTCTGCTATGAATTTTGAACCAGACTTCCTACTTTGCTTGATAAAGGAAAAACGAAGGGATATGCACCTGAGTACCAATGAAGGATCTAAACATGACAAAATAATCAAATCCATTGTTGGTTTGTTCTGACAGGAACAATAAGGTCTTCAGACCAGTGTCCCCAACTCTGGTCTGGAAGTACCCCTGCCCTACATGTTTTGTCTTTTTTCCCTTGTCTAACACACGCAATATAAATAACTGGGACCCATTCTCAGGTCTCCGCAGAGCTGATGAGCCAACCAAGGTGTGACTCTGAGACTCACCAGCAGGAGGGAAAAATAAAATACCACATTCCTCTATCTCTCTTCTCATCACAAAACAGTAATTATAACCAATGGAATTATTTTTAAGAAATCTTTCATCAGCTTTTTCTTTTTTTTTTCTGGAACAAGTAAAGCCAAGAACTAACAGACAAAGGATCATCGTGGCACGCTTACAACTGCAGAGCTGAGAAAAACACAAGACTTCCTAGAGACATTGAGTGATCTGTCACTTTAGTCCACATTTTAGTCCAGTGTCAGAGGTCACCAGTGGAATTAGTAAGCATATCTAAGTACCAGGCATCTTTTAAATACATTAAGTATAAACTTGTCTGGGTGAAGATGCCATTGCTTTGGCCAAGCTTGGCATCCTGCTACTCCAGCGAGGTGTTAAACGAGTGAGAAACGCAACGCCCAATAGGATGACTGGCTTGCATCCACCTCCTCCCACCAGCTCTATCCCCATATTCATCTGATGTGTCAAAAAAAAGAGGAAAAAAAATTAAGTGAGGAAGACAGGGTCACCAGGGAGTACAATCAGACACTGAGGATTTACACAGCACTGCTACAAGAGCATGCATGCTGCATTTATATGCATGTAGCCATGTGCAGCTTCTGCAGGTAAGTGTAAGGGGAGGAAGTCATTTCTGTCAAAGTAAAAGCACCACCTGCATCTATTTCAGCAGTTTGCATGTCAACGATCAGTCAGAACTGTATTCCTTACTGGCTAGAGCAAAACATGACCAGAATTCAGTGCTTTTAGAAACAAAAATTGCTTACCTGTAATATTTGGGATCTTCTTTTGGAAAAGCTGGTTATGTTTAGGTTTGTCATGCATAATGGAGACAATTATGATTCAGGAATTATGTCAATTTGCATGTAATATCTCCATTTATCTTACCAAATTTCACATATAGGGAACAGTTTAATATTTAGAAATGGTGATTCTGCCCTGACTGCTAGTACTTCATGTAAAATTCAAGTAAATAGTGTTACAGTGCTGCTGGCCTGATGTATCCTGTGTTTACTGTACTTCCTACAGTGCAGCTCCCTTCTCTCAATGCCTCTCTGTCTCTGATAACAGTGAGCTGCTTGTCACTGGACACCGGCCTTTGCCAAGGGCATCGTAGCAACGAGATCCACGGCCAGCGCCCCAGCAGCCCACGGCCCGGAGCCCAGACGAGCGTTCAGGGGCAGAGCGGATCGATATGGAGAGGCTAAGATATGCCATTACAGGTGAGGCCAGCCCATGTGCCATCCTAGCCGCTCTTCACCATAGCTCCCTGCCCATTCAGCAATGTGTGCACATATTGGGAATGTGGTAAAATGAGATGGGCCATTTATTCTTTCAAGTGTTTTTGAGGTCCTGAGGGAATTTAGGGATCATTAGGGCATCCACCGTTGGTCTACCACACCCTGCCCTGACATTGTCTGTGGCTTGGTCAAATGAAACTGCATATAAAACTCAATAATTCCGCATAGGTACTTCACAGCTTGGCCTCTTTAATTGCAGCCCGGAACAATTTGTCTGTTGTCCAGATTCAGACTTATAGGCTTCGAAGCAGATAAAAAGAAAATGATTTTAAGGTCAAGAGAGTTCTTAAAACAAAGTCTTTTCTGTGTGTGTTTCTCCCACTCAAACACCCTCCTTCGCTCTTTATCATGAAACAGCTGAGTGTCCTCTTCTTTTCCTCCACTTTTCGCGCTTGTCATCCACAGGAGCAGCCAAACAAACGGTGGCTGCTGTGCCTGTCAAACATCCATGTGGCCTTTCAAGTTTGACTCAGAATAATAACTGTAATGATGGGCGATGCAGGAGTGGATACTTATCGCCGCTAAGACAAATAATAGCTCTTAATGGCAGCACTAATGGGCAAAAAGTAGATCCCCTTTTTATCTCAAAGAAGAGGAGCAGTTAAGAGCACTTGTGCAGAGTTAAGAGTGCAGACTGCTAACCGTTAATGGCTGCAGCTTTCTCCAGACTAAGTGGCATTGCATTTGTGTGTGATTGTCCGTTTTGTCTACTACTTAAAACCAATTAAGGTTAAGAACATTCATTAAAAAAGATATAGTTGGGGTAACGAAGCTGTGACCAGTGATTGTTGCCAGATCGTCTGCATAACGTTTCAAAAAATTTCCAATTAAGATTCAGTTGTCTCTTTATGAGGAGTAGAATACATTAGGTCCTCAAGAAAATAGGCATGTGTATTTGCTCACACAGGACGTCCAATAGGGTTACTTTTTTTTTTTCTTTCAGAGGTAAAAACCCACTTTGTCTGTTTTAGAAAATAACAAACTGCAGCTTGGATTTGCAACAACCCTTCCATTTCCTAATGCTGGTCTGGTAAAAAAAAATACAGGTATATCATCTGCTAAGAGATTTCATCGTTCCCTTTTACTTCCGGTAAGGCTTCATCTTGATGAGGCATGAACAAACCAAATACAATGGAAGAGACAAAGATGCAGCTTCTTAGCACATCTTGGTCTGTGAATGCACATGGACATATATCGACAGAATAGATATGGGTGGCTGTAAACCCAAAAATAATGTTTCAATGTTTTGATATTTTGAAACTTTTACTAGTCATTGCATCTAAAAGATAGTCTTCTGAATATTTTAACCTCAGATTTTTGTTCTAAGTGCCAAATGTTATTTTCATTTAAGAAAGGTAATCAATGGAGTGAAAAACAACGGAATTTAAAAACAGTAGACAACTATTCACCATCTCAAAACCAGGCCTGATGCTTCCTCTGTTTCTTCTGCCCTACTGGACCATGTTGCCATAGTGCACAAGTAAACTTATCAACGTCTAATGTTGCAGCGATGGCGAGGCGTCAGGAAATGCCACAGGACACCTCAAGTGTATTTCTGATGCTGGCTGGGCTTTCGGCAAACTGACAGTTTTTGACACCTTTGGCATGAAAAAAAGAGGTTTTCTTTTCCATGAACTGCATTTTCAAGATGTAGAAATGAGTTAATCAACAAGGGAGCAAAGAATTTGGATACTCTGTGATCATAGTTCATTTTTCCTGTCCTGGAAGGATACCAATTGGCACAAACACAGAACCGAAGCTGCAAATGAGGTTCTGTCTGCAGTGAACTCTTTGAACATAACTGTCACAGACATTGCTTTGAAGTGTAAAAAATCTGTGACCAAAAATAACATACAGTAAGTTATTTGCATTTAAAGCCAACACATCTTTAAAGAGTGCTAATCCTGGAAACGCTGCAGTTGATCTAATTCACGAAAGTTGCTGTTTTTATGAGCTTCATCGTTGGGTCTGACAGGTGATAGCCAGCACCAAAAATATTAATTATATGAGGATAATGTCCATGTTTCTGCACTGAAAATATGTGAATGTCCATGTCAGCATGTACTTCCACATGTTTCCTTCTTGGTACTGGCTATTTGCTCGTTCCCCGCCTGCCCTTGTCCTTGGCTGGCTGCTAACAGAGGACATGTGGCAGACCAGGTCAGCTTTCAGGGGCTAGTGGCTGGAACTTGAACTTCTGACATTCTTTAGTAGCAGGAGAGCCCCACAGGGAGGCTCATATCAAAGAGGGGCTCCTTTTACTCTTCCTGCCCCTTTCACTAAAGAGGGGAACTCTGCTCTCCTCCTGAGGAGAGCATGAAGGAGGGGTCACCTGCAATGGCAAGCAGAGCCCTGGTCAATGTGAGCTACAGCTGTGTAAATGATGACATATTCATGTAGAGTAGCAGACTGCAGACTTCTGTATGTCAATCAATATAGGCCAAGGTCATGAATGCTGATGTGCTTCAGTCTGCATGTCCTCTGGTCCTGAACCCATCAATCAGCCAGAAACAGTTGAATGATTTTGAAGATGACAAGTGAACCACACATCCATTACATTAAAAATATACATTGGTCCCTCAGATGAACAGCATACACTTTCTTTTATTGGCCAAAACACTGTCAAACACTGTGCTACTTGTCGCCATGGTCTTAGGTTGAGAATATATTACACAGGTTGGTCTTCTTGTGGCTTCTTCACTGTGGCGTAGTGGTGTTTTTGCCTCACATGCTTCAAAGGTTAATAGGCGTTTCCAATAGGTGTGCATGCAAGACCCACTCTGATGATATTTTGATATATTTTGAAAGCTTTCTCAGTGTTTTGTTTTATTTTTATTATGATTGTCATTTTTAGCCAAAATCAACAAACCTGTATCATTTTCCAGGACATAATTTCTGCAGAGCAGCAGGAGTGCATTTGTAATTCACCTCTGAGTTGTGGAGGGGACTGCCTACCCATCTGTTTAAACGCTCTCCCCCTAGCTAACAGCCCTTCACATCCCGAACCCAACTACCAGTGCAACACAAATGCCGAGCAATATTGGAGCAGCCGTATAGTTTTGAGCCAGATGCCCGCTCAGATGAGGAAAACAAAGCTGTACATAGTTGTCTACAAGTTGATGCATTGAAATAGAGCTGAGCAGAATTTAAGAAAAATTTTATTTAAGTATGTCCTCCATCATGAGAAAAGTGCATGTCAAAAACACAATTTTTTGATTGTTTGAAAAAAATGCATATGGAGTTTATGAGATTAAAACCATGAATCTTAATTTTAAGTTCATTGTTTATTTATCGTATGAGGTTTTTTATTATTACTTATGATTCCCTTTACTGCGTATTAGTTGTACGAGTCAGTAGCATTTTAGGAAATAAACTTATAAAATTAGACAGTGGTGGCATTTGAAAAGCCTTTAAAATCAAGTTTGCCCTTCCACCGAAATTCACCACTTAAAGATCCAAAGTAGTTTGATGCTTATGAAATCTCTTCAGGTGAAACTTTAAAAACACTGACCAATGTTTGGTGGGACGTGGCTTGATAAATCGGACCTCTGTCCTGGGTTTTTTTGTTGCTTCAGAGGAATGTGATGGGGCGACTGTTGCACCATCACAGCTCCACATCTGCTCTCATCTCCCTCATCATCATTTACATTCTCAAATCTGCATTTTTCATATGGATCCCACCTTACCCTAATTTTAATATCACTGTTATTTCCCATGACACTTTTTGTTTTATTATACATTATGAATTTCTCCATCTTTCTCTGCCTCTCTCTCCTGTTTAACTCCCCCACCCCCTTTTTTTTCCTTTTCTCCTCTAATCCCTGTGCCCACACTGTGCTTATGAGCTGAAATATTTTATCAGGTGGAACCCTCAGTCAAACTTATCATTTTAATCTTATTTCAATAAAAAAAATAATCTCTCTTCGTGGCTGTTTGACAGCAGCTAATGGTTTTTTGTTATCGTGAAGGAAACTTTGAGGACTGAGATTGACTGCCAAAAAAATGCAAAGCAGCCCTCCTGTGAGCCCCGGCCTTAGACGATTTATAAAGGATGCATTAAGAGCAGGTAAAACACAAGACAAGAGGACAAAACCCATCCATGCAGAGGCACATCCATGCTGATTTATAGGTTTTTGTCTACTTGTAAGTCTCTATGTAATATTTGATATTGCTGTTCAATGGAAGTGAGAGTGGGGCCATATTCAGCGCGTCTTCACTTTCTCATTTTTGTACCGTTCATCATAAAAATTGTCCAGACTTGAAATGTAAAGCAACCGTTAGGTTAACATTTAGCTTCTTTTTTTATTCTATTTGTTAACCAGATGCTTGAATTGAAGGTGACTTACACGAAAGAGATAAAATCAGGCACTAAAAGTTCAGTGTAATGGCCATAAATCTAGTTTGTTGTAACTCCAATAGGGAGTGAGGAAAAGGAAGGGCACTTCCACTCTGTTGTTATGAAACAACAAGCCCATTTACATGCCCACAACCATTGAATAATTGGAAATGATCATATACAGTGTTACCTCGCTATGTCGCAGTTACCTCTTGCTGTTTCACTGATTTTTTTCACTAAAACTTTGTATGCTTAAATTTGTGTTCTGCCTCCTGTTTGGCTGTAGACCATTGTTATTGAATCTCCTCATTGCCATGTCTCTTGTACAACATCCTTTTTAGCTTCCCAATCCACATAAATCTTTGATCCTAAGCAGATCTTTGCTTTCATTCTAAATGACTGGACCTATTTTTTTTTTTTTCTGAACATAGATTTGAATTTTTGGGAGTTTAAGCAAGAGAGAAAAGTGAAAACACTGATGTCGATAAATGTCGGATAAAAGTGTATAAAGTTCATGGTAAGGGTGTCATGGGTTGCCCCCTAGTGATTTTTTTTTAGGTTCTTTTTTTTTTTTTTTTTTTTTTTGCAGGTTGGCTGTGGTCTCCCCTGCATTGGTCACAGCTGCCTGCAATTATCTAATCTGTGATGTCCCTAATGTTTGGCCTTTTGATTAAGTCATTGAACCCGTCTGGATGTGTTGAAGTCTTCTTGCTCCTGGGTTTATCCACCTTGACTAACCCTAACAAAGGTTTTGTAGCCATAAAACGTCTCTAATTTTTCTGTTAGAGAACCTTGTAGGTAAATTAGTAACTTTTAAACTTTGTTGCATTCAAAACCTCCTCTAGTCTAGTGAATCATGTCACCTTTGAGTATACCATGTGCTCTCCAAGAGTCATATACAACAACGGGCCTAAAATGTAACATAGATATTCTTCAACATTCCAGCATCATTAATGATTGGGTTCTTAAATATGTTTGAAAGGCTGTTATGCTTACAGCCAACTCAAATTGTGTCCTTTTCCTTTTATTTATTTGTAGATTGAGCACCTTTCCCTTAATTAATGAACCTTGGATGAAAGGATGGTGGCTTGACCATCTATCCCTGAGCAAAGTCCATCTCTGATTATCTAAGAAGTGAATTGGGATTTTACCTCTATAACATTGCAACCCTGTTTTACATAATCCTCCTGTCATATGTGGAACAGGACACCTCTTTTGAGGAATCATTTCTTGAAAACCAAACACATACTATATATGAATCTCACACAGCCAGGCTATAAAGTGGGAGGTAATCAGCGTTGTGAACTAGCAAAGATTTGTCAAAGTTAAAGATCTAACGTCAAACATCTCAGTGAGGAAAATCTCTTCTTTACATTTGACCCCTCTTCTGGTTTAGCTTCAGCCACACTTTAAAAGTTGGTGATTAAAATCCCAAATCCAAACCTTAACATCCAGAGTTTCAAGCAAAGAGACCCCTTTTAAGATCTTAAGATGAGAGGTATGTGGAACCTAGAATCTCCCCGTCTCAGGGATGAGTTTATATATCTCTACTGCTGAGCTGGTCAAGTTGGGTGGAAAACCGAAGTTTGAGTGTTTTTGACCTGCAGACAATGGCCACATTGTTAGAAATAAGCAGCTGCCTCTTGATACCCAGATTCTTCAGCATTTTGGAAGGACTTAATACTGTAGGAGCCAGCGATGATTGGGGAAGTCTCACTAAAAAGAGCTGGCTGACACCGAAAGTTTGTTCTAAGCCAGGCTTGGTTGATGTTAAATATTTCTGCCAAGTCCAAATTTTAAACCCATTTAGGCAGAACAAACTGACCTTAGAGGCTGATGGAACCTGGACTTGACCACGTTTTAACCCAAGAAAGCTCTATGATATGAGGCATACACGGTGTGCCAACAATGTCTGTATTAGTAAAATCAGAGGACATGGACAAACTGCCCAGAAATCAAAAATGAAAACACAAACATCCTTTTGTTCTTTAGATTACTCGGCTCGCTAATGACTGCAGATGGACGTGAACAGCCTCAAATGGAAATTTTGCCACAGGAATTCAAATCACCAACAGGGAGGAGAAAGACACACTCAGTCATATAAAAGTGTCGCAGTTTATCACACCGCAGCTTTGTCACTTTTTCATACACCTCAGGGAGGCTGCTGCCAAGAGATGAAGAGGTGGGGGAGGAAAGATTCAGATCAGGACAGGGACTGTGGATGCCCTCAACCCAGACTCCTCCTCCTCTGTTTCTCCTTCGCTTGCCGTCCACCCCTGTCGCCGTCCTCCACGTCCACCTCCCGGCCGCCTGTCGCAGCCACCGGGGGCACATTCCCTGACAGATAATTTGTTTAGTAAATGAAACAGATGTCTTGTTGCGAGTCATTTTTCTTCTTCCCTCTCACTTTTGGGGGGAGCGTGCAGCCGTTGGGTGGACTGAATGGGTTTGGGTGGCAGAATAGTCAAGCTGGGGGGGATGGGATGTCCAGGGGGTCAGACAAGATACAATCCAGAGGCATTTCGGAAAAAGAAGAATAACAAGGCCCTCACGGGGCGCCTGGGGACCCACAAACATCATTCAGATCTTCCCATAATCATCAAGGCCGGGCGAGGATGCCTACCTGATTTACATAATACAGTCCCGACACTTTTACTCCTGCTATCCATCAAGGCTGTGATGAAGGGATGAGGGGATGAGGCCCTCTTCTCCTCTGCTCCATCTCTCTTTCTCCCTCTGATTGTGCCTTGTGTTTATCTGCCCGAGCACAAAAGATTGATTCCCCACTGTTTTTGCCCCTTATGTTCAGCAGATATGAATTTTCACGGGATGATGAAGCACCGAGTCAACTAATAATAAACAGAAAACACGTATTCAAAGACAGAGAGAAGAAAGGAGGGGAGCCGTCTGTCCATGTTTGGCTGATGAGCAGAGATGGATGTTGTGCAGTAACAGACTCAGGAAGGTACTCCGAGGAAAGTTGAATTAAGAACGCAGTTCAGTTTTCCCTCCCTGGCACTATATAATGTCATTGTTTTGTTGGGGGAGGATTAGAAAAAATATTAAACACAACGCTGCTTGCTCCTTTCTTGTTAACTCTTTCAAAGTCAGTGATCTGAATGGCTACAGATAAAATTTAAGTGTGTGCAGTGGCATTCACATTGTTTTTGCAAACAGGGCCAATTGAGGTAAAAGGGACAAAAAAGGCCAAAACTGAATTGCCTCTCCACCCCTAAGGTTTCTTATGCCTAAATTTATCGCTCCAAGCGTAGAGATATGGAAAAAAAACTGTCTTCAAATTTTGGACCTTACTACTGCTCAATAGCTATGGTTACATGTGCAAAATGTCTTTGATCGGATCAAAGATCGGACTAGAATTCAACCGTGTTCATGGGCCCAGAGAAACTTTTTCCGATAATAACAAACATCTACATGGGCCACACTTTCAGTCGTAATAAATCATTTGGGCATGCACAGTACTCTCTAAAATACCAGAAGAGGAAAAGAGTTCAACTGTAAACAAGCCGAGCTGCCACATACATAGATATGTGGCAGCTCTGTAATATACAAGATGATCTTCTAAACGTGCTTTTATTATTGTTGTGGTTATGGTGAAGCGCCTGTTCGCTCATCATTTTATTTGTAATCCGTGTGGTCAGTGCTTTTTTTTGTGGCGGAACGGAGCCAGAGGAAGGGTTAGGAGAAGGCTAACACGTGCTAACAACATTAGCCTTGGATGAACATAAAATCCATGCAGGAAATGCCGTAATCTGCATCTTGGCTGCACATTAATATGTGGGACTAACATCAGCCTTTATTTTGTTGGGACACGACTGGAAACACAAATCCACGTTGATTGTTTAAATGGTTTCTAAGGACTGAGCGGTATTTCTGCTTTGAAAAGCTCACACACTGGCTTCGGGGCGGTGTGTGCACTGGCGGTCCGAGCTCTGCTCGGAAACACAGTTCTACCAGGAGACACGGTTCTCCTGAGTCCAGCAGCTCACCCAGAGACAAAGCACCCCGCCCCCAAACATAAAGCTATAAGTCCGGCTGCTGTGCTCACAGGCACAGTTCACTGGCGCGGAGCAGCCGGTCCGTCCTGTTTGCGCTCCAAAGCTTTCTCTGGAGCACCGCACCTTCTATGCGTGACGTAAACCAGAGCAGTAGTGACACACGATCGGCATGAACCGTTTACATGCACCACGGTCAGATTAACGATCGGCATAATCCACCTATCTTGATCAGAAAGAAATTTTGATCCGAACAAGTCTGATCGGGGCTGACTATTCCGAACAGCGTGTTTACATGTCCATTTTTCTTACAATCGGGCGTTCATTCCGATTACTTTTGTCCATGTAAACGCAGCTATTGACATCATCAACAGCCATTCACCTATGTTTGTCATGATTGAGGCGAGAGTTCAGAATGACCCAGACGCTGGAACCCGGAATAAGGCTTGGACACAACGGTAAGTTTTACGAGTTTTAATGGAAGACAGAAGTTGACGGGGTTCTTCCTAGGTGAGGAGCAGCGGCTGGCTGGAGGGATCTTGAAGCGGATTTCCAGAGGAGGGACTGTGGCGTCCGTGGACTGCGACCAGGTGAGTTTCCAACAGGGTTTCTCTCCTGAAGCAGACCGAGAGACACAATGAGCAATGCGTAATGAGACAAGAGTCATGAGCATGAGTTGACCAGACTATGCACCATAGGAGGAACAACGAACTGGCACCGGCTGAAAATCCAGGAGGAGCTTATGAAGGCAGAGAAGATGAGGTAAGTGGATCCAGCTGGTCGTGTCCAAAAGAGGGAGGAGGGGGGAGAAGGGAGTAGCTGCCAGGACATGACAATGTTAGGGGGTAGCTGCCAGCGCCGCACAGTGCGACGTGGATCGCATCACTGTCGGAGGGATAGCCCACCCTAAGTTGCTACAGCTCCTTAAAAAACACTTTCATACACCACTAAAGCTTCAAATGGCCCTACAATTGAGGTAATAGGGAGGAGCCAGAGGGGTCAGGAAGCAATTTGGATTCGGCCAAAGTGTTCTCCATGTATCTTTTTATTTATTTATTTTTTTGTCCCTTCCAGCAAATGAACACAGAGATAGCAGCTGAGTTCCTCTCATGACGGACATGTTTTTTTCTTTTACAATTGGGTTTGTTTAATACTCCTTTGTGTGTGTTGGAATGAGCTCTATTTGTTTTACAAAGCTTAACTTTATTGAGTTTTAGCCACTCAGACAGGGTCTTCGGCATATTTCAATGGCAGGTCACTTCAGTGAATTTCATTTGGTCCAAAAGAAATTAAAGGTCTCGAATTTCACTACAACCCATACATTTACTAAGCAATTTAGACAATAAAATTGATGTATCTTTGCATTACTTTCAGTTCATAAAAATTTTAGGAGTTAAAGATAAGGGCTTGTCTGAAATCATCATATTGTGTAATGTCCCATTTCCAAAGTCCCCCTGCTGCCAAAAAGGTCATACATCATGACCTCTGCTGTGTTTACACACACACAAACAGTGTAGTATATTGGGAGATTGGGTGAGAAAATACCCATAGAGGCTGAGAAGATCATAAATATATACACCAATTACTAATCCTACTGTGAATGTAAGCCACCCACATACTTGATTTTGTTGCTCATCCCACTTATCTTTGTTTCCAAGTTTTAGGAATAATGTATTTATTGTGTTTTACTCCATACATTACAACAATTAATGCTTGAGTTAACTTGTCATCTTTAAAGTAGTTGTTGGAACTCTCACCCCACATCGATAAGGCCCTGGTTCAAGTCCTAGCTGGACCTTTCTGTGTGGAGTTAGCATGTTCTCCTTGTGCATGCGTGGGTTTTTAGGCACTCTGGTTTCCTCCCACAGTCCAAAAATGTGCATTGTTGGTCAGATGGTCATTGTTCTTGGTGGTAATGTAAGCATATATTGTTGTGTGGCCTAACTATAGACTGGAAACTTGTCCAAGGTGTACCCCACTTTTGCCCAACAGTAGCTAGGAGAGGCTCCAGCAACCCCCTGGATCCAACAAGGGTTAAGGAGATTTAGAAAATGCCTGGATCTTTACATAAGATATTTTGTTTTATTCATTACAAGATGTTTCTAATTTTCCTTCCAAGTTTGGACACAAATCATAGAGATTTTGTGTTCTTATTATTAAATTTTTATTTATTTTTTTCCTTTGAGGCTTGTATTTTTCAGGTCAATTATCTTTTATTTTTTTCATTTTTTATTTTCTATCAGTATACAAATAAACAATGAATATTATATACCTATATTTTTAATCTTGTTTTATTCTGAAAACACAATTCCAAATGTGAAGTAGTCAAAGTTATCAACAAAGAAACAGCTCCCCATCAGGCCATGCTGACATCAAATTGTCATCCCTGCAAACTTTGAACTGTGAACAATTTGCATACCTTCCTACATTTTTATTTTTTATTTTTTTTTTTTTGCGTTTGGCTGTTGGTGAGTTTTAAAATTACTGCAACAAATTACTTTAGTCAATCAGTTAAACTGCTGTTGCACAGATTTTTGGAGGTCTCATTGACAGTGCTGCCGGATTTAAAATTTAACATCTTAATATCCAACAGTGCAGGCCTTTAACTTGTGGAGTTAAATCAGAGTGCTGTCGGGGAGCTGCATGATGTGCCTGCCAAAGCACGAGGCCATGTCTGGTTCACAGAGGACATTACCATAAGTACCATTACTGTCAGAGAGCATGAGATCGGTATCAGTGAAATATACCACCACTGCTGCTATGGCATCTGCAGTGACTTACAACACTCCTGGCCTAATTCTGACATTTACCACAGACACAATGTAGTTTGCTGCTGGAAAAGATGAGGCAATATGTTGAACATCACTGCATGTTGTCATGCTCGCTCAAACAAAATTCAAGGGATCAAAGAAGAAGTCATTCCTTAGATCAACCGCAGTCACTTATGTTCACGTGCAATTAGAGCAACTTTCTGATTGCAACTTCAAAATGTCAGAGTTTCTGTGATTTATTTTTTAGTTTTCTATACTTCACTCTAAAGTTAGATATAAGCTGAGATATGAACCAACATTGTGAGGTTCCTCAAGTACAGAACTTCTAAAATGTAGGCAAATGTAGGCGAAGTGTGTTGACTCTGATAATACCCATAACTTGCTTGGTGCGGGCATTGTCAGGTTAGCGTGACAACGCGTCAGCGGGCCGGCAACGACCCGGACTACAATAATAATCTAAAGCGATATATATGCTGATTGTCACGATGGGTTATAAATAAAGCATCAGTTTAGAGAGAAAGTTCACCTCTTACCGCTAGTTTTTGTCCAGATGAGTTATGCTATGTGACCGGAACTACTTTTTTAGGTGTGCATTATCCCTGACCGTTATCCCTTTTTAATCCACACCCAGCAGCCAATCAGAATCGAGTATTTACCCGGACCATGGTATAATACCAGATACACACACTCTTCAAATTACTCTAAGTCTTCAACCATTTTCACAATTTCGGTAATTTCAACGGATTCTGAAACGGTAAAATGCCGCTTTGCACTGATATTAAACATTAAACAAAGGAAGTCAAGTTTTGCATATCACGTTGCATATTGATGTCAAAAGTTTGTTGATTTGCATTAATTGTTAACTGTGTTGAAGACAATTAATGACAATTCGACAGTTTATGGACCCTTTTTATTTTTCCCCCACAGCATTACTTTATTATATAAAAAAAAGAAAAATACAAAAAAAAATACAAAAAGAGTAAAACAAATGATTAATCACCTTTGAAAATTGTTAAATTGATTGACTTTTGATGATAGTACTTCACTAGCTCCTAAAATTGATAAATTGATTCAAAAATCTTTCCTAATGTAGCATAACTTTGCACATGTTTTTAACTTTTGATACTTGATGAAATTTTTGCTATGAAAATTCCTGAAACAGTGTTGTGTCTATTTTACTGATATAGTATTATGTTTTAACATAATTTGCATATATTTCAGATGCTGCATTTGCCATGTTGATTTCTAAAATAGTTATTTTTGACGTAGTACTTAAGTAATTCATCTTTGGCATGTGCTTTATTGATACCTTATGATTATTAATTCTGTCTGATAAAACCTAGGTACCGGATATTGATAAATCATGTAATAAAATGGTTATAGTATAACGGGGTGGGATTATATAAGTTCGCTTCCTTCCACTCCCTTTCAAGCAATATTTATTAATTATGTCTAATTATCCTAAGTTTGATTAGTTACCGTATGAATGTATAACTGATGATTATATTGTTTTTGTGTATTATTTCTATTTGATTGCTTGAAATAAACCATTTTAAATCAAATCAAAATCAAATCAAGAGTTGAAGAGTTCCGGTTATTTAAATGACACTGGAGCTAGAGCTCCGGTGTCAAAAGGTTAACAGGAATAAATTCTTCCTGCTTTGGGTGTATTTGGGATTTTGATTTAAGCTACACGTTAAGAAGTGGGTTTTGCAGAGGAACCAGGAGTAAGTGGCCAAAGCAGGATTCCCTAGAAACCTGATCTGAAAAGCACAATTCCACTTTAAATATACTGAAAAAAGAAAACAAAACCTAAATTCGAACACGACAATTCAAAAACACGTCATGTGAGTGGATTCCTAGAAAAACAAATAGTAAAATTTGCTAGACTGGAATTTTGCAAACGAGAATCAATCTGGGTCGTGAGAAATGAAAATAGCTATACATTCAGTTGCACCTCCATCAGAAAAAAGAATGAACTGATGGGGGAAATAGGATCAGAGATAGGTGTAGTTAGTCTAAAGATACTGTATGAATGGGCTGACAGTTGTGGGTGAAGGGAAAGAAATTGGTTGACAGCTGGTTAAAATGAGACCGAGGTAAGCAGAGATAAAAGGGGATAGGTGCAGGTATGCAGAGATAAAGTGGATGCAGATGTGGAATGGAATGAGGTGTGATGAATGAGGTAGCGGGCGTAGGGTAGGGTGACAAGGATGGGAGACAGAGTGAGAGACCATCACATGAAAGGACGGATGGAGACAGAGAGAGAGGCAGAAACGTCCAGTCACAGCCAAGCCACTAATAAGCCTCTCTCCATAACCCAGCTCTGCCCTTCCATGTTAACATACTGTGAACTGAACACAAGTGACAAAATCAATCCATCACCGGCGCTCGCCGACCAACACAGAAAGGGACAGAGGCGCTAACAGAAATTGATGACATCCCCACTCGAATTTTACACCGTTTCGGCCACAGCGCCGATTGAAACAGACAGAGATTTATAGTCCAGCCGAAGACCGCGGCCATCCTTGATTGCCTCTTTTTTTCCCCCCTCTTCTGTCACCAATGCAAAGCCTCCTTTTTTGCATATTTATGCCCGAGCTCATCAAGACTGAGCGGACACATCAAAGTGACATTCTTATTTCACCTCTGGGAGGAGGGGGCTGGTGAGGGTGGGAGGTTGCATCCTGGACCTCAGGTTTGTTGAGGAGTCCTGGCAAGATTGTACTCAAAGGAAACTGACTGAGGACCCAGGGATAGTATTGGACGGGGCTTTTTTATGCACTTTGGAATATGTAAATTGTTTTTCAGCAGCAAGGAATGCATTTTTCTTTTTCTCCATTGTTTTGGTTTCTTTGTGACAGATTTGTACTATATAAAAAAACAAACAAGAATTATTTGCATCGAGTTCATCAGGCACAGATGACCCAGAAGAAACTAACAGATCAATCCAGAGCAATAATATAAATAAGAACAAAACTAAGAAAGAGATTCCAAAAATGTATTTTTTGTTTGAAAAAAAACAAAGGAGCAAGGGGTTTCTTTACCATCTGAGAAGTATCTGTTTATAACAGACCAGCTTAAAGCAGAAAGTGTTCCAAGGAACCGTCTGAAAGAGGACAATCAAACACTAATCAAATTTCTTAGTAAAACATTTCTGAAACTAAGCTTCGGTCTTGGCCAACGTGTTGTTGCAGGATTGGTCAGGGGCCGCTTCTTCATCCATAAGGTGCCAGATGGAATGGATCACCATGGTAGCAGAAAAGACGATGACACTAGAATAGATTTCATTTAATACTTTGATACCTTGCACTACAAAAGCAGGCCCCTTAAAAATTAGTCCAAAATGTGTACCCCATTGGTAGATTTTCTTTAAAGTCCCACTTCAACCATATTTGTTTCTTTTGTAAAATCCTTCCCAGTGGCCTTTTAATTATGATTGGACCTTAGTGTGAGTGGAGGTTCAAGGAGTAAATAGCAGCTGTAAGCTGAGAAGACAATGTGGGTTTTGTCAAGTAAAGAATTCTGTTCCTTAACTTTCTGGACGTCTCCCTCATATGTAAAACAGACAGGTCTTATGCCAAGAATTATTATTTTAAGAAAATAACTTTAGTCTCTGGGACATGTTTTCTCAAAGTAAGATTATTTTTCTATTGAAAAAAACTTGATTGATTAGAGACAGAAAGTTTTTCATGAAACAAAGATCATTTTACTTTCCTAAAATTCCATTTTTGCAGTCATATAATTTTGCCTTCAGTCAGTGTGAAAATGTGAGAGTTTTTATTGACAAGATGAATGACAATATACGTTTTTTTTTTTTAAGTTTCTTATCTAGGAACGAGTCCAGCAGGTCAGAAGTTACAGGTTCAACCCAAGGAAATGACCATTTTTGCTCATTTGATGTCAAAGAGTGTGTCTGAAAGAATTGACGAGGTACTGTGCAGAGTCTCTGCCTTCAGTACGATGTGTACAGTAAGAAGAATTTGTATTGATCCTTTTGGCCCACTGGAGGCTGCAGTTTTCCATTTTTACCGTCTGATTAGAGCATTTAAGCTGGCATTGTCTGGCCTGTTGTGTTGCTTCAAAGCAGCTTTTCGTCTCCGAGTCAAATGTAGGAAGGAACTGTGAGCGAGACCTGGGTGAGGAACAGTCGTAATCACTGATTGAGATCTCTGGCTCGCCTGGTCTTAAGTGTCTTTATTTGCAATCTGGAAAAGGAGAAATTATGCGTCCTGCTCTTTATTGTGTTTGCAAGCTGTTTCCCTGCGACTGTCGAGCCCCTTCAACGCAGCAATCTCGCCTATTTGTCTGTGAGTGACTTTGTCGTCTGCAGCTGCTGTCTTTGCTGAATGACTGGGTGGAGACGCTGTGGGGTGGGGGTGACTCTCCGCGCTCAGTCATGCTGTGAAGGTTTTATGAGTACTTATGGAAAGTATAAATTTCACGGGCAGCGCAGAGCTGCAGCCGAACGGTGCTTGACGGCGGTGTCAGTGTAACGGCCACAGCAGTTAGCCTGACAGCAAATTGATTAGAATAATTCAAATGTGATGAATATCTTTCATCACGTAACCACAAAGTCCGGTGGGCGCGCCATCCGTTAGGGCAACTGTGGTTTTTTGACAGGACTGTGCACTGGAGAGAGACAACATATCAGCGATGTGCATTACAGCAAACATCTTTGTTGCAAATGAAAAAGGCCCCATGCGCTTGGCGCAACGGTTGTCATGAGAAAGTAGCGTTGTTCCTGTCATGCCTCTAATTTTCTCTTTGGAATTTGTGTCTTGATGTTATAGTAGATAGGATAGACATTCAGGCTCATAGAGGGAGAGGATGGAAACCCGATTACAGTAAACAGCAGATAACTGTAATGTCATAACACCCTGACACTCAGGCAGAGACACAAACCTGTCTCAGATATGATTACCACACATGAAGGTCGCATTTATAAAATGGAACATGCAGTTCACTTCATAAAACAAAATAAAAAACAGCATACTGGATGTTGTTTTTTGAAAGAAAAAGAAAAAAACTTTTATTTTTTCAGATCTGTGGGTCTTTTTGGTTCGTCTGGTTCAAAGGTACCAGAAACATGTGGAAGATGTTTGCAGACAAAAAGAGAAAGCAACTTTTGTATTCAAATGTGTTGCATTTTTTTCAACTTAAACCCTGATCAGATAAAATCAAGATCAAGCTGCAATGTTTACACCAAAAAAGTACATAGTTAAAAGCTGCTATAACTACACTGACCTACAGTTCATTGAATTTTATGGCCTTGCAGCCTTTTCTACAGAAATGCCAATGCCAAATAATTACAGCTAACCTGCTCTCTTTGAATCTTTATCTACAACAACCTCTTTACAGAAAAATAAAATATTTCCAAGGTTTATCACATCATAGATGTTCCGGATTTACTGGATGTTGTTGGACACTGTAGCTTTATTTCCTCCAATGTTGGCCAGTTTCCTATTGAAACTGATATTTTTGTTCTTTATTTTTATTTTATTTTTTAGCTTTGAAGGACTTTTTTTTATATATGTGTTTAGCAGCACCAAGAGCAGACAGCTCTGAACTCAGAAAGAACTTTTACAGTCAATGAGAACATTTGCCATTAGCTCCTCATCACCTGTCATTCAATACATTATACATTGTTCTTGATTAAAATACCTCACCGGATTTTCTTTTCTGGAACCCCAAACACACCAAACTGAAGCCGGTAGCCACTCATGCATGCTGTTCTCACTGGATTCCTTCTCTTGCCTTATATCTGAGGTCTCCACAGACCGGGGCAGTACGTTCTCGGGTAGCAGGGGAAAAAATAAAACACATCACAAATAAATAAAACACAGGCAGCTTTATTTTGAAAAACAACTAGTTTCTCCCCACCACATCCGACTCATTCTTGAGCCATTACGAGTCACTCAGTCACGTGTTAAAAATCCATCCGCTACTTTCTTAAAGCAGCTGCACCGACTCCTAAATTGAAACTCCCAAGCTAGCAAAGTTAACAAGAAAACAAATGTATTTGGAAAGTTTCTTTTGGCAGAAAAAGAGCCAGTAAGGAAACGGAAGAAAAAGCTTTCGAATTCAAAATAAAAGAAATCTGCATTTAACCAACAAAAACCAAATCCAAATATGAATTAATTGCAACAGTTAAGGCCACGCACTAAACCAGCTCAGCATAAATGGTAAATGCCGTGTACATAGCACTTTTCTACGTTCTTCGAAGTCCCAAAGCGCTTTGCAGTCACAGTCCCATTCACCATGCACACACACATTCACACACTGGTGTGAACACGCTGCCGAACACTGGCGCCAACCTCCCACCAGAGGCAAGGGGGGGTTCAGTGTCTTGCCCAAGGACACTTCGAGACATGGGCGTGCAAGGCAGGAATCGAACCCAGCAACCAGCTGTCTAATGTGTAAGGGGCTTTTTTTGTTATTGTTGTACTTGGAAACACCAGTTTTTTTGTTTGTTCTTTTCGTCACACCTTAGAAGTTGGATGATGCTGAAGTTGACCTCTGCTTGTTTAGCTTCCACTGTGAGAGTTCTGGGTTAAGGAAAAAAGTATACAATGGTCCCTCGCTATACCGTGGTTCACCTTTCGTGGCCTCACTGTTACACAGATTTGTTTTTCAGTGCAATTTTCTCTTTTATTTTTTAAGGTCACATGGTGTCTCCTTCACGTTTGTTGCACAGATGTGTTCAGTTTGCCTCACATAATCCATCGATTGTGAGCAGAGCTTTGGTTTCATCCTATAAAACGTTTAAGGTGTGAAAAAGTTCATGTCTGTCTAATAAAAGTGTATAAAGTAGCCTATGTGAGGAGTTTTACAGCCACAAAACATCTACAATCCTACTTCACAGATTTTACACGCCCCGTTTTGTTTTTTTCCGGATCGTAACTCCCGCAAGACATGAAGGAACACTTTAATGGTTCCCATACTAAATAAGGCTAAAACCAGCGGCAGATATTTTATTGGGGATAACAACGAACTTCACCCTCATTGTCAAGTTAAGGGAAACTAGAAGCTACAAAAAAAACTGATGCCCATTTGAGCTTCCCACAGCCAGGTCTGTGAAAATATTGTTTGACTTCAAACCAGTCTGTAGCTGGAAAAAGGTTGGGCAACACTGGTTTAAATCATCAAGGTAGTCCCCAAAATAGTCCTTTCTTGTGTTTCTTTATGATGCACTCCTGTCTCCCTAGGTAAGCAAAATAACTGACTTATTTTCTCCAGCATGTGGATCTTTGGCTGCTTGCATCACTTATGAAGAGCACAAAAAGCTGCAACAAAATACAAAAAAAGTTCACCTTAAACAGGTGATATGAGGGGCTTAAGACTTCAGACATACATACAGACTAACCCAGATGACATTGGTTGCTGTGTCCTTGAGTTCATGCTGAGCCTTGTTCCACGTGAGCTCTGCAACAAAACTCCAGCACTCTAAACTAAAACAAATAAGTCCACCACTGCAGTCTCCAAGCAGAAAAATGGAGTTGGAACTCCTACCTGATGTCTTTGAAGGCTAACGTTGTTTTTCCTAAAGACTCTTTGTCTGTATGCTGTTATCGCTAAGGCTCAAGAGCCACATTTGCAACAACTTTTAAACCAATAAACGGTGACATTTTCCTCTGAATGAATGTCAGTGTTTCTGCCGTTCTGTTGCAGATG
Source organism: Oryzias latipes (assembly GCF_053564925.1). Classification (NCBI taxonomy): domain Eukaryota; kingdom Metazoa; phylum Chordata; class Actinopteri; order Beloniformes; family Adrianichthyidae; genus Oryzias; species Oryzias latipes. The sequence continues at coordinate 27,225,381 of NC_136258.1, forward strand.
GCTGTTACACAGCAGGGAGTCAACCTATAGCTAGTTTATGAGAGATTTCACATCTGCTGTTGTAGACAATGGGCATCTGCAACATCTTTTTCTGTCAAAGATAAGAAATCAAAGAAAATAAAGCAAGTCTGGTGGAAAATGACATTTTTTCAAAGGCAGGTCCAAGTAGGAGGTCAGCGTATGGATATGGCACCAGATGCAGCATTTTTTTTAATTAATTAAAGAATTAAACACAGAGTTATCGTAGAACCCTTTGGACAAAAGGCAGGAAGTCACAAGATTTTTTGAAGTCTTTTGGAAACATATGAATGTCTGTGTATACCCTCCTGGAAATATATATATATATATATATATATATATATATATATATATATATATATATATATATATTTTATTTTATTTTTTTAAACACGAAAAAAAGCGTTGTTGTTGGTACAAGAAAATGATTTTCCAAATGTTCTGTCTGGAGATTGTAGGACTTAATTAAAAAAAAAGTTTCAACAGTTTGGGAAATGATTTTTATTTATGCACCTTTTTTTTCTTCTTCTTTTTTTTTGCAAAGCCAAAATCTGTCTTGTTTTTTTGTTGACTAATTTGATAAATTAAACCTTCAGACAATATTTGTGTTTTAAAATTAAGCCGTTTTAAAGCATCAGGGTATATTTTTTGGGTTTGTTTTGATGGACTAAACCGGAGGTGTCTACACTTTTTTGGCATGTGAGCTACTTTGAGAGACAATCGCCAAAGGATCTACCTATATATATATATATATATATATATATATATATATATATATATATATATATATATATATATATATATATATATATATATATATACATATATATATATATATATACATATATATATATATATGTATAAATAATTTTATTATTACTATTTAAACATAATAATGTGGAATAATTCTGTATTTTCTTTGTTGTTCCAAAAAAAAGTCAAAATAATTCCATAATTGTTTGATTGGCTACAAAAATTAAACATTACCCTAAAAAGGTCATGAGTGACTTCATCTTTGACCAATCAGAAGAATCGTCCAAAATAAAAACAGCACTGGTAAAACAAGCAGTTGAGAGCACAAAGAGGAGGGTTAGGTGAGTTTGCACCCCCATGAGTCGGCTTTGCACTGCAGAGCACTGTCCTGCACACAGGAGCAGATTTGTGGGGCAGTTCTGGACAAATGCAAGAGCAGACTAATGTTTAAGGGATTTTTGACAGAAAATTGAGGCTGTACATTTTTTTACTGATTTTCAATGACAATAACATTTTTAACATGTTTAACATTTCAAAAAGGGAAAGAAATATTGAGCAAACTAAAATGTATTGCTGTAATATATATAAAAAGTATGAAAAAGTTGTAACTTGTAAGCGCAAAGAAGAATCAGAAGACAATTTTAGCGGAATAAATGTTTCTCAACATCCACAGAGACAAAACACAGTTGTAACTTTTAAGAGTAGGATGTGCTGCAAATAAGTATATTTTAATGCAGTTTATGGTGTAAATTGGATGAAAAGATTTATAGGTAATAAAAGTTTTAATGATAACATTCAGATCTACGTTTTCAAGTGTTATTTCGTAACTGGAAATAAATTCAGTCGTCAAGGGGTTAAGGAGTTAAACATGAACTTAAAATAGTGATTTTCTCTTTAAATCTTAATTGATGGTCCTAAATGCTGTAGTAAACAGTTTATACGTTTTAGGGTTTTCTATTTTCCTGAACTGAAAACAGTTCTTGCCCCCCAACACCACCCAACTGTAATCAATCATTATCAGTGATAGACGAGGTGGTGAATAAGAAAGGATCTAAGTTGAGTTTTAGTGAAATAAAGGTCGGCGCAATGGCATCAGCACATAAATCATATTCATTCAACTTTTTTTCTCCATTTTTTTCACCCCCCCCCCTCTGCAGTGGCTCTTTGTCCCCACAGGGGGGGCCAGTACCCAGGATTGAGAGGGCCTTAAGCAGCAATAATGCAAACATTTATACAAAACTTTCGGACTGTTTTTCTTTTTTAACGTTGTTAAAAATAAAAGAAAATGCTCTCAGACCTTAAACACGCAGTTTTCCCCAACAGCCCTCAAACGCAGCAACGTTCCGTCACACGCATCTGCATCCCATGCAATTTGTCACTGCCACATCCTGTGCCACCATTGGCTGTTGCCATGCAACCTGTGTGTCTCACACACTATTTCCCATGATGAATTAGCTGGGCTGTTACTATGCCAACAGAATTTGTTACTTAATTAAACTGATTTGGATCACAGTTGGCTTGTGGGGGGGGTGGAGGACAGAAACACACTCCTGCACACACACACGCACACGCACACACATACACACTACAGGAAAGGAAGTGAGATGAGACAGAGAGTCCACAGAGGAATGACTGTTATTAGATAGGCAGAGATATTGAAATTGTCCAGCTTCACAGACAAGGGCAACAAAAGAAGAAAGGTGAAGACAAGTTAACAGTAAAAAAAAAGAAGGATGCAGCTGGAATTAACAGCATGCTGTCAGCTTTGCTCTTTCATTATAAGAAACACACCTTTTGCACTACTTGTATTTAAATGAGCTGCTTGCAGGTAAAGGCTCATCAGACTGCAGGAAATTTTGGCTTGGGACAAATGCTAGACCTTTAAGCTGCATGACTGCATGCAGAAGGTCACCTGTTTTGTATCTGCCAAAAAAAAAAGCTTCTAATTCCACAGAATGTCTGCTTTTAGCTGCCAGAGAGCTTTAATTGGCTGCATGCAAGGTTTACATGGTAGGCTGACTTTCCCCACTTGTAATTCTGATTTTTTTTCCCTTTTTTTGCCTAAATTAACAAGTGCTCAGAAACAGATCCAGATATCCATAACAAATATTCATAACATTACAAAAAGAAGGGGAAAAAATGATGGTGGTTAAGGACTATAACATCAATTTAGGTGGAGATCAGGATGGAGGAGTGCTGGCAAAACAGCAATCCATTCATTTAAAGGTGAATAATATTATGGCAATTGGCTGAGAAAAAAGGTAATTTTGCTATTCAGAGTGAAGGCCTAAATAGAGTGACATAAAAACCCAGCGTACCTAGAAGTAAGGTAGTTCTGTGAGGATTGGACACTCAAGTTTGGATTTTCAGTGATGTTTCCTTAGTTTGTGTCGTGTTTTGTTTTCAGGTTTTCCATGACAGTCACACCAGGTTTAGCTGGGTTGTCTGGGTTTGTGTTAAAGAGCCTCAGTATATAAACAGGTCTGGTTTGAAGTTCAGCAATGATAAGTCCTCTGCATTGACACTTGTTTTTTAATCACCATGGGTTTTCTGCATCTTTTAGGTCTTTCTTCCACCAACGCTGGTCACCTGCATTTTGGGTCCCACTCCAGTACCTGAGTGGATTTTGGTTTACTAGCTCTTTATAAATAAATAAAAAATACAACTGTATGGTACCTACATTTCTTCAACCCCCCGTGCCTATTCTCCCCCCAAAAAAAGAAATATGAGAACACAACAACAGCTCGTCAATTTATTCTAAGATTCGTTTAAACTCGGATTGATCCTCAATAGCTTGCATGTGGAAGAAAAAAAAATCTATTTTTTACTTATTTGTCATTACCATGTAACTTATTTTCTCACTTTATTTATTTTTTGTCCAATCATGTTATTGTTTTAAAATCAAGTGCACAAGAATTGATCCCTGAGGTGCACCTTGAGCAAGCTTGAGATGGTTAGAGGTCATAAAGTCATGCCTTTTACAACTGAGATCTGCCTGACAGTTTTGGAAATCTATTCAGTTTTATTGTCCTTAGTGCTGTTTGGTCCATTGTTGAGTGTAGAAAGAAGGACTTCACTTTGCTAGCCATCTACAAATTCAATGAAATCCCTTTTAAAGGCTACCACAGCGGCAGTGTATTCTGGCTCTGACTGTATGCAGAGAGAGGATGGCAGAACGGTTTGGGCGTCAGAGCAGGACCATACGGACGGGAGCTACGAGCATGCAATTTTCTAATTTGGAGCATCACAGCGTCAGATCTCGCCAAGCTCTAATGGCCTCACCTGTACCAGTGGGCGTGCTCTTTTTTCCACGGCTTCCTGACATAACCATTTTGTCCTGCCTGATTGGGCCTATTTGCATCGGACACCTCTTCTGCATATAGATTGATGGGTTTAATCAGTGAATCAGGGAAAGCGCTCACACATCAATCAATGTCATGCCACTGTGTCTTGCTTTCAGTTGTAGTTGAGTCCTCGATTTGTTTCCCCCTCTTTGGTCAGTCTCTGATTCTCTTTATCTGCTCAGTTCTCCTGACGTTCCGCTCACATTTATCAGAGAATGCTTGGAGATGAAATGAGGGAGTTCTGCTCGCTCTTTTCATTTCTCATAGACTGACCTTGGCACTGATGCAGGCTGGATCCCTGTGAAAAGATTTAAAAACATAAAAGTCTGAACGCAGTCAGTAAAGGGCCCTGACCCACAAATATGGAACCAGAAAGGAAATAATAATGTAGCGATGCCAGAAGCTTCAAGTTTAAAAATGTTTAAAGATTGCAATCTGAATATCAGAATACCACATTTTGCAGAATAGTCCAAGTTGCTTTTTTTTTTTTTCTTAAGTCAGAATCGACTTCAAAGAGGAGAGACCTTAGGAATACAAATATTACAGATTGAAATAGTCCATGGTCTTTTAGCAGTTAGGCTCTTGGCAACTTTATCCTGTCGGGATGAGCTTGGACCATGGATGGATAAACCCCAGAGCCTAGATGCTGATGGTGATTGAGGCCAGTCCATGACATAGTATCGGTCCAGATGGAAAATGGTGCGGACGGGGGGGCCGGCAAAACTTTCTAGAATGTAAAAAGATAAATGTCCATGAAGAAGAAAGGGAAGAAAGCTATTAGCTGAGAAAGGAATTTAGCTATTTGTTTAGAGTGAAGGCTTTACTAATGATTGGCGTGTAGAGTAACGCAAGAATCCAGCCCACCCGAAAGTGAGGTAGATCTTTCTTATTAAAATTTCCCCAAAGCTTCACTTATGTGATTTTATTAAAAAAAACAAAAACACATAAATGGACTCATATATTCGATATTTTCCCACTTACAACCAGTTGCCCTTTAGCACTTGTGTCCCACTGCCAGTCGCTAGAGGGGGCTGTAAGTTTGTATTGCTTCTGACAGCAATGCAGAAGAAGCAGCGTCCAGAGCAAACATAGAGGAGAATCTGATTGTTCATCTCCTGAACGTTAAGGTATTTATCATATTGGCATCGAGACACTATTATTCTTGTTTTTATTTTATAATTCCTTGGACTAATGCAGGACAGCAAGTCGTAGAACTGGATTACAGAAACATAGAAGTATCGCTGAAAGAGGCAGCGGATATAAATTTGACAAAGTAAATTGCTTTTGATGTGATTGCAGGGCTTGGCAGATTTGCTCAGGGGCGTTGCACTTTTCTCCAAAAATGTGACTTATACTCCAGAGCGACTTATATATGGTTTTTTATTTTCATTTTTCATTTTCATTTTGCAACCTATACCCTGGAAAGTATGCAAATGTTGCCATGCAGTGTCTCGATTGTTTGAAAAAAAAAATTGGAATTCTTTCTTTTGATACCTTTCAGACATGTTCGTCGCAGACCACCTGTGTTTTTCTTTGTCATCTGAGTCATGTCCAGCAGTGAAAAGTACTCTGTCTAGCAGAGTGTCTGACTAAAAGCAGAAACTTTTTAAACGTTGAGCACAATAAAATCTTTCTTCAACGCCTTTAGACCAGTGATCCCCAACCTCCTTGTCTTTTGTTTTCACAAATCAGAAACCATTTCCACAAATAAGCTCTTTATGAAGTCAAATATAAGGCAGAATGTTTGGAAACACTTTGACACAGGTACTCTTAAAACTCAAAGGGATTTTCAGAATTTCCTAACTATAACAAGAGAATAATTATCATGAAAAGTGCAACCTAAAGACCTCATTGATTGGTTGTTTAAAGTTGTGTTGCCCCAACCTTGTTATGAATGGCCAACAATTGTAGCACTTGTTCCACACAAATGCCTCTGTAAAAAATTGTTTTGCTCTTAATCTGGACCAAAGAAGCAAATCAAGAAACTTTAGTGATCTGACTAAATCCATAGGTATATAATCACTAAGTGAACAAAAATCTATATAAAAAAAATTTCTTCAGATCTTCACAACAAACCAATAAGATGTTAATGCTAAATGACTCTACATACTTACCTTTCCGTCTTTTACTTTTGTTCTTCTTATGTCGCCACATTTCTGCTTCCTCTCACAACCCAATCATTATCTGTGAAATGAGCATTTTCACTGAAAGTTTTGCACATAATTATTGTCTGAAGTGGAACGACATCCCAGCTTTTTCTTCTTGAACACTTGAAAGGAGACTTACCAAGAAAAGAAATAAAAGGAAAAAAAAAAAACTGTTTCCTACAAAAACATGAAATGATCACAGAAGTTGTATTGCCTCAATAAAAACCCAAAGATAATCAACTTTGTTTTTTCTCTGTAGACTGTTGACTGTTGGAACTTTGTTTGGCTTGTGTGCTATGTCTTATGCACATGCATGAGGCAATCAACAGTGCCAATAAAAAATAAAAAAAACACAAGGTCAACTGAGTATGCATAGTAAAATATTAAGAATAAAATGCATAATTTAGATAAACCTGCCAAGAAAATTTTTCCTTGTTAAAGAAATAAAGATCAAACCCCTCAGGGTGTCATGCTAGGGATAACACGTCAATGGTCATTTTGACCCCATAGGATAGCAAAAGGGCTAAAGGCCCGTACACACCGGGACGAATATTCGCCAGGCGTTATTCGCCAGCGTTTTTCGCCACGTTTTTTGTGTTCACACCCAGGCGATTTTCGCTGACGATGAGTGGAGTGAACATGCAATTTCATTCCCTGACATTAGATGGCGCTTAATGTAAAACAGAAATACTCCTGTACACAAGGTGGCGCTGCGCAACTTTACGCTTCTTAAAGTCGCTTTTCACTCAGAAGAAGAGAGCAAGTATTTACGCGCTTGTCAGAATAATAAAAAGAAAACATGAATATTTCAAGCACCAGTAGCTCCAACTGGTGCTTGGTTCGGGGATGTTTTAGAATGTCCGTCATTATTGCTTCGCGGCTGTGTAGACGCTACTTGTCGTCTATCTTCTTCGCTGGTATGTGTGCTCAGCAAGGCAGTTTTGTGTTTGAGCGCCCCCAAGTTGTGTTTTACTGTAACTTCAGAAGCTCCAGACACGTGTGCAAAAGCGCCATTCTCATTGGTCGAGTAGATTTCGACGCGACGCGTCGAAAAAAAAAAACGAACCCGAGGCGTTTTTTTTTTTTGACGCTTTAACGCCTGGCGTTTTTTCGCGTCGGTGTGCACACTCTCATTGGGGCCCTTTGTTTAGTCACGAGGCGTTAAACGTCGGCGAAAATCGCCGGCGAAATTCGTCCCGGTGTGAACAGGCCTTAAGGCTGATTAAGCCAGGTGCTCTCAAGTCTCTTTTGAAACTCCAACTCAAGCCTCCCGTTTAAACTCATGTTGTCCATGAAGTCCTACAAATAAAATAAATAATAGTCCTGGTGTTTTTTAAACGACTGATAGAGCCACAAGTTATCCAGTTGGTAAATGATCTCACTTGACTTTCCCGAACTTTTCAATCAGCCACTGTTCACTGTGGAATCTCTCTGTAAATGGTTTTCTTTGGATAATGGATATACAGTATAAGCAATTTAAGCACTGGGAAAAGCCCAAAAAAAAAAAAATCCATCCATCCATCCATCCATCCATTCATCCATCCATCTTCCTCCGCTTATCCGGGACCGGGTCGCGGGGGCAGCAGACTGAGCAGAGATGCCCAGACTTCCCTCACCCCAGCCACTTCCTCCAGCTCCTCTGGGGGGACCCCGAGGCGTACCCAGGCCAGCCGAGAGACGTAGTCTCTCCAGCGTGTCCTGGGTCTTCCCCGGGGCCTCCGCCCAGTGGGACATGCCCGGAACACCTCTCCAGGGAGGCGTCCAAAAAAATCCAATCAATTATTATTATTATTATTATTAGCCCAAAGATCTGAATGCAGAAGAGTTTAGTTCGGGGGAACGTTGCTCATTTTGGGGGGGCATAGTTATCACACAGTTTCTTTCGATATTTTTTAAACACATTTCATAAACACTGAATTTCTGACAATAAAAACACAAATGTTTACCAAAACTTAAATGTAAATAAAAAAAAAATAAAGAAGAATTTACAATTATATTGTACAACGAGTGTGGAATTGAACGATATGGTGGCAACCTGTCCTGTTTTCTGTGAATCTGTCATGTGCCTAAAAATCATTTAAAATCAGGCAAAAACGAGCAGTAAGAGATTTGAACAGTAGCTGCACCTTTAGGTTGACATCTCGTGAAAAGACATTGTGAGCAGAAACACCACACACACTTCAACAGAGAAAGAGGTGTTTGCGAAACAAAAAGCTGCAGTATGAGGACACAAAGCCATAAATGATAGAAATTTGTAAATGGAAGCAGTGTTCTCATCCCACTTAGGCTTCATCCTATTTTCAGGCTCGCAGCTGAAATGTAAAAAGAAACACTTTTTCTTTGAAAAATGCTTCAATCAAACATTTATGGATGCAAACGTCTCCAGACAATGTCACTGAGAAATCAACTGTGCAATAAACTGTGTGTGTGTGCAAGCACACACCGGTTTGCCAATTAGAGCATAAGCTGACCATGCTGTAAATATTTAAATGGGCATCACATTTCGTATAGACGAAGCAGCAAGGCTGGCGAGCGTGCGGCTGAACCGTGAGGGGGTCACTGCTGTTCTTCAGCCGCCGAATCAAGACGACGGGTCATGAGGAAGTCAGTGAGTGCAGGGCCCGGAGCCAGCTGAAAGAGGGCAGTTGTCAATCTGTTGATCTTTTAGTACCAGAGGACAACTGAAAAAAGAAAAAGAAAAAGATGGCATGTGGAGAAGATGAGACGTGACAGTTGCAGTCGTCTAAGGCCATCAATCTGGGGTTTTGCTGCAGGTTGAACCTTCATCTTGTCCACAACTGACTTGTTAAGTGATGTCATGGCTCAGCTGAGTATAAACTTCTTTCCAAATTTTTTTTTCTTAATCTGAAATTAACCTTTATTTCCCCAAAATATTCATAAATCTTTAAAATAGGCGAAATGGAAAGAACATGCCATAGTTTCGGTTGTTTTGGACACTAAACAGTAGCAACATGTTGTGGAGGTGGTAATACAACCATTTTAACCATTTTAAATGGCTGCACTTTAAGCCAGAACTCACTTCAGCAGTAGGTTACTCACCTGATTCAAACAGTATAATGTGAGGGTTTTATATTAGCTGTTTTTTTAAAATGTACTTTGATCATAAATGTGGTTATCTGTGTGATTGCCGTTTCATGATTTGGAAAGAAACATATGCAATGCGTGAAACATGCAGAGATATCGTGCAAAAGGTGTGCTTGTCTGGTTTGTGTAATGGAATTTGTGTGTGTGTGCTTGTGTGGTTTGTGAGGGTGCAGGCCTGATGAGTATCAGCGCTGCAGTCGGCTAACGTCCTCTTTGTGGTATTGGCAGGTGAGAGGAAGGCTTTGACGTGCTCGGTGAGTAAAAAGGTCTAAGTGTGGGTGTCTTCGTTAAAGCGGCGGGAAGCACTTGTTGCTGATTAGGGTTTACGTGGCTGCATGACTGACTGAGGTGAGTCCTGCAGAAGCGAGCTTTCTGAAATATCAAAGAAGAAGAAGAAAAAACAGAAGTGAAAGGGCAAGGAGGCTGTTAAACAAGACCAAAGACAAGAGGAAAACAAGCTCGGAGGCAGCTCACACCACAAATGCTTCGACAGATAATTATTAGACCTGCTTTAGGTCGTAACTGATCACACAGGATGCGTGGTTGCGCTCATTTGTTCTTGTGCTGAAACAGATCAAGGTGTGCAGTCATGCTGCTAAATTTATAACTAGAAAAGTTTGCTTCATCTTAACAAACTTCACAATGTACTAGATAGCAGTAAATCTGCAGATGATTGATGTCAAACACGTTCACTCAAAAGTACAAGATTTGTTAATGTCACTATAAAAATTCTCTCTTTTTCCAAGAAAAGTATTTTCTAAATAATCTTATTAAAAAAGTTTGTCAGTAGAAATCATAAAGAAAACCCAACTAAGTGACAAGATTTTATTTTCCTAAATAATTCTTGGTAATCCATTCTCTTATTATATACATATATATATATAAAAGTCTTAAGTTTAATAATTTTGGGCAAATCTCTAGGGGCCTGTTTTGTATTGTACCAACATGTTTTGTTTGAAACCCAACAAGCAAATTATATAATTAAAAATCAGTTCTTAAATTTTTGACCGATGATAATATATATATTTTTTAATATATTGATTCCAACTGCAAGATCCCCAAAATTGATCCCTCAACTGAGAACAATGTAGACCAAGATTTTCTTATTGTTTCATTTTATTGTCCCTTATATAATATATACATCTGATTACTCCCAATTTTCTGAATTTCATGAGCACACACTCATTGTAAAAAAATTATATTTTCATTGGCGACAGCAAAGATTACATGTAAAAGATGCATGAACCTACTTGACAAGCGAGCCATGGTTTGTTTTATATTAAAACCTTTTTTTTTCCTTTTTTTTCATTCTGAGCTGTTGAAATATTGGTTGGACGTGACACAGTGGAACTGCTATGTTTACACAGATTGGCAAACGTGAAACAAGCATGTCTGAAAGTTGTTGGAAAATGCCTAGTAAAGCTCCTCCTCTGTTTCTTGTGGTCGGGGGTTTCAGAGCTCACTATTCAATGGACAGTTTCCGACCAAAAAATCCCAACTTGGGGAGTGTTTTAGCGATCCTATAAATAAGAAAAATGACTTACTTGCAGATCCAATAAAACGAAGCCAATTCGATCGCCATGTTTTCACGATATGGACGCTGCCATGTTGGAGCCGGAAATTGTCAGTAAGCAACCATTGGTCTGAGTCAATATTTCTATGACAACCACTCTTGCCAATCAGGAGTGAGGTTTTTGTAGCCTATTTCTCAATAGATGTCTTTGGGATTTTTGGCTTTTTGGGACCAACAAGTACTTCCTATTTGAACGGCGAGAAGGGAGGGGTAACTCAGTCCAATTCTTATCTACAGTCAATGGTTGTTGATTGGGTTTGTGTGTCTGACTAACTGCCAGTACCCTGAAATTCTAGACTTTAAAGGTGCTTTTTGAAGAAAAAAAAGTCACCCCTCCTATTGCTTTGAGCAAAGCCTGATACATTGATTTTTATCAATGTATGCCTGCACTTGTGGGGAGGAGCTATGCTGCTTAAGAGCTTACTGGAGTATCAGTGATAATAATTCTGTGGTGTTTGGAATGCGCGTAGGTATTCGGTATGAACTCTTCCATAATGGCATAGCTTCTGAACGAGCAGGAGTCAAGAAGCCTCTCTGTGATTGCATGAGACCTGCTTCTTTTGTGAGTGGTGTTGACTGCTTTCACATGAGCCACTCTCGGCAGCCATTCACACCTGCTGTGTGCCACATGTTTCTGTGGCCAGCCTTTGTCACTCGTTCAAAGTGTCAGAATGTTGTGATTGCATGGCCTTGCCCTTGAGCATGAATAGCTGTTGGTTTGCTTGCTCCAGAAGTCATTCGTTTAATAGCTTTGGGTCTTTTGTTTTCTTTCTAAGACACAGCGGCGTCCTGCTTCACCAGTTGTCTCGTCTTAAGATGCAACTGTGAGCAAAAGCACAGAGAAACTTTTTACCACACATTCTTTCCTCCATTTCTCTGATCCAAGGTTTTTGATAAAAGGAAGGACTAAAGTAGAAAAAAGAAGAAAGGAGCCGGGATCTTTTCTTTAACCATATATGACATCTCATATTTAAAGAAAAGATGCCTCTTCATGTTTTCAATGTTCACAAACGGTGTGATGAAGAAATACCAGGAGCGGCAGGTTTTCCCTCTCCGCTTGACTTGTTTGAGGTCGGCTATTCTGTTTAAAGGCTTTAATTAAAAACCTGTATGTTAAACTTGATTTAAAAAAAACCTCAACAGGTTGATTCACACACAAATGATGTTATTTTGTAGCTTTAAAGTCTTTCTGAACTGTATGTTAAAGTTAAATGTCAATGTAAAACTTAAAAAAATGCATTAAGCAAATGTCCTTCATGGCCACTATTGCTAATTCTTAAAACCGATGTCTTTCTCATGAAATCGAAGCATTTCTGCTCCTCTTAAGTTTCAGTCACATGCACCCATACAGGGATTGATCCATACGGGTTCTGCCGGTTCTTAGGTTGTCTGGGTCCTTGGAGGGTCGTATCGAGGAGCGGCTTCATGTAAAGAGGAGCGCAGGTGTGTCTTGCAGTTCCCTTGGGGCTCGTACGGACACTTCAAAGGGCGTCATGAAAATGGAACGTACCATTGTCATGCGTATGCTGTATCATAAAGTACATGTAAGGCTAATGTAAGCTGAACACACGTATGATGTATGGATGATGCTCTTGAACCATGTCTAGTTGTTGGTAAGGTAGTGGCCCTGATTTAAAAAAGTTAGGTGGATAGAAGTTAAACCCTGGAATGCTAAAAAGAGTAAATAAACAACCTGTGATGATTTGAATTATAGAACTTTTAATTTTATAATGCCTTATGTAACATCACCATAAACATTTTGGGTGGAATTTACACTTCCTTTGAGGAAATATTCCTGAAACGCTTTCAGAATAGCTCGTTTGTTACTGACGCAGTAGTGAACAGAAATCATTCAGGCTCCCCAGATGCTTTTAATAGAGTTAGAGGCAAGAGGAGCTGCTTTATACTGTAGTTTGGGTCAAATTTATGATCCTGGACCACACATAAAGACAAGTTTTACTCACAGTGTGAGTGGCACACCGTCAGTGCTGTATCTGTTTTGGAAGAAGGGATGGAAAAAGGAGAACCAGAGACGATGCTGTTAGAAGCATCTTAATAAAGACGGTCTCGTTGTTCCATAAATATGTCGGTCGTTGGGTTTATGCTGAAGAGAAATGCAGGAGCCGTCTTTGCTCTTGTAAAAAATTCTGGACATTTTTATCTGCAGGTGGCATTTTATGTTTATCTGCTTCAAACAGGATTTCTGTTTGTGACGTTCGACGGCGAACGTGCTTATCGTTTCAAGTTGACCTGGCTGTGAAGACAGTGTTCGGAAAAGAATGGTGGTGGAGGTGGTTAGGTCCAACCCTGAGAATGGATAGGATCTTGGAATGAATCCATCTAGCATGAGGAACAACTCATATTGGATCTTTTGAAGATCAATGCAGAACAAGATGGTTTAGGCTTGTTGAGAGGAGGGACAGTGATGATGCTGGGAAAAGGATTACTGAAATCGGAACTGCCAGGAAAGAGGTACAAAGCAGGGCTGCCAAATCCAGTACTTCTGGCTGCTGATCACCTGGATCAGGTGTGCTCAGCCAATCAGAACATGAAAACACCTGAGTCAACTCATCAGCAAGAGGGGCAAAAGGGAAAGCCTGGTCTAGAGGAAGACCATGAGAGGAGGGTTGTGGCTTTGGTGAAGGAGAATGCAGAGGAGGGGGTAAGATGGAGGCAGATGATTCGCTTTGGTGACCCCTGAAGGGAGCAGCGGAAGGGCAAAGAATGAATGAAAGATCACAACAGAAAGCTGCTTTCTAATTAATATCCATAATTTATTTGAAATTCTTGCAGGAATACTTGAAGAGCAAAGAATTGTAAAATCCAGGATTCCTTAAAACAGTAAGGAACCAAGGGCAATTTAACCCTTGTGCTATCCTTTGGGGTCCAGATGACCCGATCCTTATATTGACGTGCTATCCCTACCATGACAAAGGTGGATAAATGTGAAGAGGATTTCATTTCATCCATGGACACCAGATAACATCACGGATCACATATCATTGAAGAAAAAAAGGTTTAGTGCACTGTCTTGTGGGTCTAGATGACCCCACTCCCAATGTTAAAGTGCCTAAGATAGCACAAGGGTTAAGGAATGTTTATGCTCACTCAGTGTTGTATAATTGTCAATCAATTAGCCCGTTAACATGCGCCTGATCATCATGATTTCTTAAATCATCCAATGAAATGTGAATGAAAAATCAGATTAAGTCATAGATTTTCCCCAAAAATGCTTGATTTGATTTATTTTGTAGTTTTACATTCGGTTCATGTATAAATAAATGCAAGGGATAAAAAAAAAAACATATTCAAGGCAGCTAATTTATCCTCTTTGTGGAGTAGAAACAGACTTATTAGTTTCCAGAGAAGCAAAGCTAATTTTATGATCAATGGCACAGCCAAGAATAGACCTGCAGAAGTTAAAAAAATCAACAGAAAGTTTAAAGCATAAGCCAGTATAAACCAGAAAAGGTCAAATGACCATCCTTCCAAATTTCTGATTGGTCCCAGTTAACTTTTCTGCTTAGTAATTTCAGACAAAAGTGACACATTTTCTTTCTGGCTTCAGTCTAGCCTGCTGTTACTGGTTTTACACACTTTCTCCATACGTTCGCAATTAATACAATAAAGAAACGCATTTTATGTCAATGCAGCTCAAAGTCTGCAGGTGTTTAATGCAGCTCGTCACACCTGCAATAAACAGTGATGAAAGTGACACTTGACATTGAAGCGACATAGTTGGCCATGTGACCATAACTCAGGACCACAGAGCACCTGGCCATGCACAGCTGAGAGAGCTGCAGAGAGTTGACCGGATTTGTCTCTGAGGTGAACACCAACCCAGATACTGGACGAGTTTGGCCCAATTCTGGGCTACATTTGGCACTCAAAGCTTGTCAGAGCTGTAAACATTCTTTTGGTAGTCACCGCTGCTGCACTGCATTTATGGGCTGAGTTGATGGTGTGGCTCCAGTGTGGCTTAAACCTCAGACTGATGCTGGCATTGACAGCTGCAAATATTCTGAGGAAGAGGAAAGCTGAAGGTTTGGACCATTTCTGGTGGATGTGTAGAACCAGAGTTAGTCCGTACGTGAACCCTAAAAGAAAAACCTTGGAGCTTAAGTCTAGCATAACTTCTATTACCATTGAAACTAATTGTCTACTATAATAATAAAATAAATAAAAAAATAAACAAAAATTAGTAAAAAATCATAACCTTCTCTAAACACACGATTGGTGTTGCTTGGTGTGGTGGGAAGTTGCTCTTCTATTAGCTCTTGATAATTTTCAGTATCTGCTCATTTTCTGTGTGCAGAGCATCTGATCTGTGTTTATTAAGCCTTCACAGATCAACTTCCTCTCCTCCGGTGCCTAACCTGCTCCTTTTATATATCGTGACCGTGAAAACAGTTTCTCTTTTCTTTCCCCCTCGCCGTGCCGGATAACGATTCTTGAGGCCTGCGAGCTGCTGGAATTTAATTTCTCCACATAAATCTCCACAATAGGAAAAGGAAATTAAAGTTGCCATTACTGTCGGCGGTATTATCGTATCCTCACTTAACCTGCCATTCAGGAGGAATGAAACATTTATAACGCTGCCCCTCCTTCCTCTTCCTTTGTGTATTGTCTGTGATCTCATAGGGGAGGGGGGGGTCAATTAAGGGATTTTGATATTTGAGAACTTTATAAATCAGCCCAGCCACCGTTCAGTTCGTCCACACTTTTAGAAGAACCCCATTTTTGAACCAGAACTAAAGAGCAGCAAATGAAGCAGGCTTTTTTTTGCCTCAGACGGGTGCGTGCCGCTTTTGTTTTTCATCTGTCGCTCCCACCAGCTAATCTTCTCGGTAATCCCTGGCTAGCTAATAACACGCACACACACCGTTCACACACACAAGCCACAATAAAAGAGGTAAAAAAAAAATCAATTATGCTGGCCCTGACCAGGAGTGTCTCATTATTTCATAGGCAATAACCTGAATGATAGAGTAATAAAGAGCAATTTATTTGGAGAGGGGGAGGTGAGGGAGGAGGGACGAGCAGAAGATGGATGCGTTTAGATAGACGGATCTAATTAGCCTCATCCGGGCTGCGGCTAGCCGCTCCGCTCAGACTGATCCTGGACCGCAGCTAACGACCAGAAGTCGCCCTTCCTCCTCTTCATCGCTGCTCTTCACGTCACCCCGTCTGTGATTTGGAGATGGACAGAATTTCACTGTGGACAAAGGAACACACTAGGACGACTTTGTTTGATTAGAAACAGCTTTAAAACGTTGTCTTTCAGGCGTAACGAGTAAGCTTGTATGCTAAATGTGACAGGTGTTTATGCACAGGTGTCTGGATGGGTTATGGTGGCAAAGGAAATTGCCTGGGGCCCCGAGATAAAAGGGGGGGCCACATTGTTCCAAGATTGGAGTTAGGGATGACAGCTACTTCCGGATGGAGGAAAATTATTGAGCAGATTTTATTGTCTACCTGAAACTACAACACAAAGTTGTCTAGAATAGAACTTTTTTTTTTAATTAATAAACAAAATATCTTTTCTGATGAGTGGGTCAGATTTGTGGCACATTTCTGTTTGTTTAAGGAGGTTTTGAAGGCAGAAGACTCGTCTAATACTCGTTTAATCAAGAAGCTGAAACATGAAGCTTAAAGGTGACAAAACAATCTAAACAATTGGAATAAAAAAAGAGGAGCAGGAGCAATGATGAAGAACATCCTGATCTTCTCAGAGCAGATAATGAAACCTGGTGGAGGCTGACAAAACCCAAACCTAAAATATGAAGCTGACATAAGTGTTTGTAATTTGGTGTTTAAAACAAATGTTTTGCATGAATGTTAGAAACATGCTCTATGATGGAAGGAAGGGTAAACATGTGGTGTAATAAAGGATCTTGATCATGCTGGGACCCCAATTTTATCTTGAGATTTTGAGTATTTCTATGGGGTAAAATAATCAGTATTTGCTCATTTCTATGGTTTAATAGAGTACAAATCTGTCACTTCAGTTGAAATATCACATTTAAAGTATTGAACATACTTGGGAGTACTGATATCATTGATCTGAACCCTGTGTTTTTTATTTTTCACGGCTTAAATACAAACATTTGTACTATTCTGTTAACTAAAGGGAAACAAAAAGTATTCGGAAAAACTTCAAAAACCTCAAACAAGCTGAAGGTAAAAGTGAAAAAGCTTCTTTCCAAGCCAACTTGACAGAAACAAGTTGAGCCACATGAAATATCTCTATGCATTCCAAAATGATCAAAAAATAAACAACAATTAAAAATTGAAATCAATACTTTATTGGGAAAATGTTCCTATTTTGCAAATAAAATCCCAACAAAGAGCCGGAACGCAATTACAGCTCTGTATCCGTCCTCACTGTCGCTTCTTTGCCACCCCCCTGTTCAGCTCTGCTCTGGGCATGTTTACGTGTTTACATTGTGGACGTGATGACAGTGCATGGAATCATTCTGCATGAGCATGTATGTAATTAATATACGTGTTGCGTCTGCATCGAGACAAGGATCACGCCGCGTTGCTGCTCCAAACTCCTTTATTTTAACCCCCAACCCCCCAACATCTTTATCTCAACTTTTGCAGTCCAAGAGCTTCAGCCCTTAAAGGCGCAGTAACTCACTTCTTATTAACGTTGCTTTAACAGCAACCAACATGACATTAATCTGAACACTTTCAGACATAACATTTCTTCCCCCCCTTCACTGGAACGAAAACTCCAACTCTCCCACCCCTATGTCACCATCACCCAGTCACATAGTCTCTGTGCCAGATAGGTGGGCCTCTTATCCTCTGTGGCCGTGCTGGCTGAACTTCCGCTTCAGGCCTGAGTGGCACACCTCCCTGAGGCCGGTTGGTCCCCGGCCCAGCCGGCCAAACCAAGGTTGCTGCGGGAGATGACATAGGTGTTGTCGGGGCTGGGACTTTGTGCAGACGGTTTGAGTGCCACCGCGTCCCGTTTTCTAGTCTGTAGGTGACTGAACCCAGCTTCTGAGTGACCCGGAGAGGGTCTGACCAGTACGACTGCAATTTGTGCTGGCGGTGGGCCCGTTTAATCCTGACCCAATCCCCAACAGCTAGTGAAGGGGTCTGCACTCGATGTGTGTCGTCAAATTGCCTCTTCATCCGAGCCTGTGAACTTATGACCCGGGCCCTGACTTTCTGCAAACCTTGAGTGCCATGTGGAGGGACAGGCTGTGCCCTCAAACAGTCCAGAGGTTGCTTCAGTTCGCGTCCTATCATGAGCAGAGCCGGAGATACCCCAGTGGTGGAGTGCTTTGATGCTCGAATGCTCAAAAGAGTTTGGTTGAGGGCCTCGCTGAAAACATTCCCTTCTTCCATGCAGGCACGAATCCCATTTTTGAGGGTTTTATTAAGCCGTTCCACCCCTCCATTACTCTCCGGATGATACGCTGCTGTTCTGATGTGCTTGATGGAGCGCTGTTTCAGAAACTCGGTGAACTCAGCTGAGATGAACTGCGGCCCATTATCTGTAGTAACCACGCTGGGAAGCCCCCACCGTCCAAACAGCTCTTCCAGGCGGCCGATGATGGTGTGTGTGGTAACGGAACTAAGCTGAAAAACCTCTGGCCATTTGGAATGCAGGTCATGCACAACCAGGAGGTAACGGGCATGAGCAGGTGCACCATGGAGTTCTCCACAGAGATCTATCTGGATGTGTTCCCAAGGTGATGAAGGCCACGGGGCTGGGTTGAGTGGTGCCGTAGCTGGCTGACCAGTCTTCCCACTCAGCAGGCAGCAGGCACAGTTACGTACCAGCTCCTCAACATCTAAGTCTATGTGAGGCCACCACACTGTATCGCGGCACCGTTGCTTCACTTTGACCACCCCTAAGTGCCCCTCGTGCGCCATGTGAAGCACTCTAGATCTAAGGGTCTCAGGGACAACTGCTCGATGGCCGCGAGCCAGGCACACAGTCCCCCAGCAGGAAAGCTCATTCCGAAAACGGTAGTAGGGGAGTAGGTTATCATCCATCTTGGCTGGCCACCCATCCTGGATGTAAATGCGGAGAGTTGCAAAAGTCTCATCGTCAGCAGAGGCCTTTTGCAGCTCCGTCAAGGTAACTACGGAGCTGAGGGGCCCGTGCAGAATGTGCACCAAGTCGTCATCATTTTCTGTGTTTCGAGTGACCTCGCCTGCTTCCTTTGTCACCGACACCGCTCTGGACAGAAGGTCTGCCACCGTGTTAGCACGCCCTGGCATAAACTCCAAGCGGAAGTTGTACTGGTTTAGCCGGTCAGCCCACCTCAGCAATCTCATGGGTTTGTGTCCAGAGCCCTGAGTCGCCAACAATGCCGTCAGAGCCTGGTGGTCTGTGCGTATGGTGAAAGCCCTACCATACAGATAGACATGCCAGCGTTCACATGCCCACAGGCAAGCCAGTGCTTCCCTCTCCCCCACCGAGTACTTCTGCTCAGCTGGAGTAAGAGCCCTGGAAGCGAACGCCACTGGTCGTTCCACCCCCTCGTGGATCTGGGACAGCACAGCACCAAGAGCCAAACCAGAGGCGTCACAGGTGACCAACGTGGGTGCCATCTGGCTAAAATGGGTCAAAGTGGGAGGAGAGGTGAGCTGTTGTTTTATGACGCGCACAGCCTCGTGGCAGGCTGGGGTCCAGTCCCAGCGTGCGTCCTTCCGAAGCAAGCCACGTAAAGGAGCTGTTGAGTCTGAGAAATGTGGCATGAATCTAAGGTAGTAGGCAGCCATCCCCAAGAAAGAGGACAGCTGGGCTGGTGACTGAGGATCTGGCAAAGACAGAATGGCTTCCGTGTGAGACATGATGGGAGCTATTCCTGCCTGTGAGAGCCTGAAACCCAAAAACTCAACCTCTGTAACACCAAACACGCACTTCCCAGCATTTAGTTTAACGCCATGCTGCTCAAAACGTTGAAAAACTTGCGCCAGACGAGCGTCATGCAGTGTCATGGTGGGTGCGTGTACAACCACATCATCCAGATAGATGGAGACACCCGGGATACCTGCCAGGATGAGTGACATAATCTTCTGAAAACAGCTTGGAGCCGAGGAAAGACCAAAAGCCATGCGTTTAAATCTAAACACCCCCACATGTGTAACAAAAGCTGTGAGGTCCATGCTAGCAGGTGCAAGGGGAACCTGCAGGTAGCCATTTCGCAAGTCCATCTTACTAAAGACAGTGGAACCATGAAAATGGCTGGTGAACTCCTCAGCGGTAGGTAAAGGGTACTTATCAGGAATTATCGCTTTGTTCACATCTGACAAGTCAACACAAAGGCGCAGACCACCCCCTTTCTTCCTAGCAACCACCAAATTAGACACCCACGGTGAGGCGTCAACCGGTTCAATAACATCCTCTTCCACTAGGCGACCCAGCTCAGTTTCGACTTCGTCGCGAAGGGCCAGAGGAATACGCCGCAGTGGTTGGATAACTGGGCGTACAGACGAGTCAACAGTGGGCTGGTGCACAAAGGCGGACATGCGACCGAGCCCTGTGAAGAGTTGGGGGTAGCGATCTGGCCAGGACGAGACGACCTGCAGGACACAAGTGCCGCTAGAATCCGTCACTGAAAACCCAAGAGCAAGAAACAAATCTAGGCCCATGATGTTAGCTCCTCTCTGAGTGATACAGAACTCTGCATCCGGTGCACAATGTTGATTGTAACTAACAGGGAGACGAACAACACCCAGGGTGGAGATAGGGAAATGGCCATAACCAGACAGATTCCTAACTGTAGCTTCCAGGCGCACACGGCTGAAGAAACGATCATAAGTGGATTTGTTTAAAATGGATACCTTAGCACCTGTATCTACGAGCAGTGGAATTTGGGCTGTGCCCACACGACAGGTGCAAAGCTTGAAAGCAGGAAGGGAGCTCTGCACTGAATTAATGGGAATAGTGGAAGGGCCAGCGTGCGCCGGAGAAGAGCGACAGCAGCGTGCAAAATGATTCAGCTTGTTGCAGTTACGGCAGCGTTTGCCGTTTGCAGGACATGACTGATCTCTAGCAGAGTGTTGATTGGAGTCACAGTTATTACAACGCCGGGACCCACTCCTTCTGGGTCTGCTGTCCACTCTCTGGACCGGTAGATCATCAGAAACCTCTGCGTGCAGCGTCACGGCTTGCGTCGGTGATGATGACGTCACAGGCGGGTCTGCAGCGCGGGCGAATCTGTGCGCCTCCGACAGGGCAGATTCTAACTGTTTCCCGATCACTAAAGCATCTGCTAACGTCATGGAGTCAGATTCTAGTAACAGCCTCTCCCTCAGCTGATTTGAAGACGTTTTTTCAATTAGCTGGTCGACTATGAGTCCATCCTCTAATGTCCCAAAATCACAGAGCTTTGCCAGCTCACGTAGTGCCGATACAAAATGTGCAACAGTCTCACCCGGCTGCTGACAGCGCTGGCGAAACTCAAAACGACGCATCCGACGGCTCCTCCCCGAACAAAAATGGGACTTCAGTGCGGCCGTGGCTGTAGCGTACTTATCATCTGATAAGGTGAGCGTTGCAAAGATTCGTTGGCCCTCCTGTCCGAGGCAATGGCGGAGGAGCGCGCACTTTCGCGCTTCTGCCAGATCCGTGTGGCCCAAAGCCAGCAAATAGTCCTCAAATGACGCCAGCCATCGGTCCCACGGAACCACGGGACCCCCTGGCACCGGTAAGAAAGGCGGCGGTGGAGGCAAAGTGAATTCAGACATCCTCGTTCGCCAAATGTTGCGTCTGCATCGAGACAAGGATCACGCCGCGTTGCTGCTCCAAACTCCTTTATTTTAACCCCCAACCCCCCAACATCTTTATCTCAACTTTTGCAGTCCAAGAGCTTCAGCCCTTAAAGGCGCAGTAACTCACTTCTTATTAACGTTGCTTTAACAGCAACCAACATGACATTAATCTGAACACTTTCAGACATAACAATACGCAACAGAAAAGGCGATACGGCAGCAGTTTACCTGAAGAAAAAAAGACAGCAGATGACTGAAAGGAGAAAAATGTTTAAATGTGAGGCCCCGATCAACCTTCTGTCATTTCTGCTTCATTTTTATCTCCATCCATCCTCCCTGATTCTCCTTTATTTTGGGGAAGTTCTTAAGAAAGGAGCCTGTTTGAAGAAAACAGCAGTTTGCTTGAGGAGAGACGGCATTAAAACCTGTGACCTCCTCCGCTTTCTTGTCTAACTGCAACTGGATTTGAATATTGTTCAGGCTCTGAAACCGTCTTTTCATTCTCTCCCTCTGTTGTTAGTCTGTTCTTCAACAAACCACTTCGGCCTTACATCCAGAGTCATTTACTGCAGATTGTGGCACGATGGCTAATTCAGTTCCTTTTCAAATGCAAATGCCGGCGCTCCTGCCATCACAACCGGCAACTCCTCTTTTATTGCTCAACATCCTCTTTACAATAGAGGAGAAAGTGTTCAGTTCTCCTGCCTTTATGCACTCTCAGACGAGTCTACCTTTGTGTGTGTGTGTGTGTGTGTGTGTTTGTGTGATAATAAAGAAGAACAGCACCACAAGGGGGAGTCGAGAGGTGCAGATTTGACACTTCTGAAAACACACATTTAAGAGGAAGGAGGAGGTGTAGAAATCGGAGGGCTGAGAAATGAGGGAGATCGAGGAGAAGTTCTGAAGGAAATATTCTGATTTTTACTTTAATTATTAGATTTTCATATAAATCCTTGTAAACATTATTTTCTAAATGAACTAAATACAACATTTTCACAGAAAAAGTCAATCTCTTAAGGACAGATTCTTCATAAGAGACAAGATGAGTTAGAATTTCACTGATTTGCGGCTGAAATATTTATGCAGATTAACTTTATTATCCAGTTGAACTGCCACAGCTTAATTTAGTTAACTTTTAATCTGGAATTTTTCTCTAAATGATTTTTCAATGTTCTTATATTTTTATTTATTTATTTTAATTTCCCCAGAAAAAAACATGTTTTAAAAAGGTTGTTTCAGTCAAGAACGTATTTTCTTCACTGATTTATACAAAAGACAAGACAAAGAGAAAGTCTTGAATGTTTTTTTTCATTTAATATTGGGACAAAACTCTATATTAGAAATATTAGCAACAGTGGATAATCAAACATCTTTTAGGACCATTACTGATTTGAAAAGCCTTTGAATGCAAAGGGCTACGTCATATAATCAAAAAATGTGATATCAAGTAAGTGGGTAAACTATAAAAAACAGTTCAGATGAATTGGGTTAAATAAATTCAGGTTACAAGTACATTTTCTAAGAGTAAACGTTTTAATCCTAGTTGTATCAAAACTATTGGGGGCCAACGTTAGAAAATATATATGAAATATGAAAACATTTTACTTTAATTTTTCTTTTTTTTTAACACAACAAACAAAAAATAAATAAATGAAGTTGTATTTCAATAAAACTGTGTTGTTAAAAGGTACCGTGCGTATTTTCAAGATGCCTGACAAATCTCAGCTGTTTTGCATCTTTTTTTTCTTTTAAAAACCTTAGAAATGGAAACATTTCCCTTTGCTGAATGATCAGTTGACTTTCTGGCCACAGGTGCCAAAAAATGCCCTCTTTAATTTGGTTTCAAATGGATCCCCCTCCCAAAAAAAGAATGTCACTAAACCTTCCTGTCATCTTTTGAATGCAGCCGAAGACCCTTCGGTGGATAAGGGTCCGTTTCCGTCGCCTCAGAGGCTGGACGCCGCGATGGGCAGGCTTTCATGTGATTTTTGCATGTCACGCCTTGCCTCATGTCTCCTCTCAACTGTAACATCTTGGTTTTACGGTACATTGATCATCCCTCACACCTGAAAAACTCCAAATGTGTTAATTTATTCTATTTAAAGTGCTCTAAAACACTGAATCCAACGTTGGCACCTTGCAGTTAATTGTATCTCCAGTCCACAGCTCCAGTGTTCACTCACAGAATTAACACCACAGGCAGCGTCCCACCTCCCCCCCCGATCATCTCCCCCCTCAGGACACACTGCCGCTGCCTGCCGCTATCACCCCTCCCATCGCAGCGGATTAGGTGCCAACTAACCCTCCTTTAATTAACTCATGATTAGATATTAATATCTGGCGCGGGCTCCAGGCTTGCAGTTGTTGCCTTAATAAGTGGATTAGCGTTAGCCTCTCAGTGTTCTGTGTCTCTCTGGCTAACAGATATCCTTCCTCCTCTCCAACCCCCCCTCCCTCCACATCCTTTCCTCTTGGCTCTTCCTGGCAGCCGTTCAAAAGCAGATTTTTTTTTTTTTTTTGCTAACAAGTTTGTTCTTGTGGTCAGGGTGCGTGAGCTCGCTAGGCCACGATGAGCGCAGTCATGCAGGCAGAATTACACGCATGTTAATGCAGCTTCACACAGCTGATGAGTCAGTGTATGGAAAACACGGCCTCTTGGATCATGGGTTTCTATGATGAGCAGGTTATTGATTTCCAAACCTTTAACATCCAATGCTTCTTTTTCATGAATGTGCGGAGAACGTTCTCGACTCATTTTCCGCTGAAGTTTTATCTGCAGGTGACCATTTGCAGAGGTCAGAGGACCAAACCAAGATGTCTTAAATCCTCTTTCAATGATATCCCCCTCTCATATTATAACATATGTTATCCAAAGATAGAAGGGAGACAGAAGAAATCCACATTCTGCAAGGGTGAGGTCAGATGCAGAAAAATAAAAAAAACAAAGAAAAAAAAACAAGGCTTACAGCTAAAACTGGAAGTAAAATAAATGTGACGAAGGTGACATATAGCAGGAGAAATCCCAGGTAAGAAGTCTAATTGTCAGAGTACCTGCTGTGTAGTTGCATGGCCCCATGACCGCCCTGCTTGAACTTCAGTACCAAGTGTTGAATTAGCATTTAGTTTCTGAGCGTGGCTGTGACGGCATCTCTCTGACCGCTGCCAGTGGATCACTTGCGAGAACTAACTTCTTCGTCGCGACAGACAACTGTTGGCTTTCTATTTTTTATCAAATAAATTATCCAGGGAGAACCAATGAAAAGTAAAAGTACACCCAACATATGGGGATCCGTGTTTTCCTTAACAAGTCAACCAAAGGTCTCTGAGAACACCTGAAAGGAGTCCTGTGGAGAGACCTTTTTGAAAAATTTCATCTGATTGCATTTACTTTTACAGCATGTGCAGAGAAATACAATTTTGGGCTGATTGTGTTCGTCAGTTGGAAAATAATTTACATCTATAATGATCGGCTGGAGAAAAGCCTTTACAGCACCTGTGTCAAACTCAAGGCCCGCGGGCCAAATGTGGCCCTCAAGAGCATAAAAGTTTTTAATTTCTTAAAATAAAAATACAAATTGATGTGTATTTATTCATATCTAGGGAGAATCTGACTTGAAATATCGGATTGGGCAACTATACATTAGGACTCATACACTGTCCATACAACCTAACCTAACATAATCAAATTTAAAAAGATTTATGCTAGAGTAACAAGCAAACATATGTTTTCTATGCAAGTGTAATTTTCACTTTAAACAAATAAATAGATGGCATCTTCACACTGTAAAGTTTACAGTGTGAAGATGCCATAGGATCAAACAAACTGGAGAGCTCAGATCCTTGTAAGAAAATCAAATTAGGCTGCACACTTGAAGCCTTAGTCACATGCACCTCCTCTACAGGGGAGGGGGTTTGACCTGTACGGGTGCTGCAGGGTTTTGGGTTGTCCAGGCCTCTGGAGGGTCATAGAGAGGAGCACAAGCATCTTAAGGGGAGCGCAGGTAGTTCCCTTGAGGATCAAATGGCCACCTCAACAACCTTGAAAATGGAATGTACCCTTGTCATGCTGGTGGTTAATGTATCTCAGAAACGTTGGGTCAGGGGAGGCAGTGCCTCACCTGTCTTCATCTTTACCGGCCAACAAAAGATGTAAACTAAAAATCAAATATGTATGTGTCCACTAACTTATGCCACCAATGCAATGTACTTGCACGATTCTAGTCATTTTAATCATTTTACTTTCACAATAGCTGTGTTTTGCATTTTTCCTGCTCAGTTACAGCATATAGGGTGTATGGTAAAGCAGCGCTAAACCTCTACCTAAAGTTGGATGCTGCAATCCTATGCACACTGGGTTGATTCTGTGCCTGTAGCTTTATCAGCACATGCTATTTTTCATACATTATTGATATTTTTATTACATGTACTCGCCTCCCATTTAATATGTAATTCATTTTTATGTTTGTCTGTTTATTTACTTTTCAGATCTGACAAGGTTGCAATGAAGCAACATAAGGTGAGGCATGCAGTAGCTCTGCCTTAATGTAGATGGCGCTTGTGAGTGTGCAGGTTTTTTTTGCTGCGGTTGCTAATAAAGTTCAATAGCAGGCAGTTATTTCATATTTTGCTTGGACTGACTGCAAAAATGGCTTGTAAGGGTTCCCTACGAGCTGTCACCCACTGCAAGCCTACAGAAGAAAATGTGCATGAACATTTTTACTTTACGGGCTCACAAAGCGGTCTACAACCTTGATATTTCATGCTGGCTACCTTCAAGAGGTTTGAGTTTCGCCCACATATACCTGTAAGGTCAGTTGTGATCAAAACTTTAGTCTGTGATTAGTGGTTCAAGAAATGTTAACAGCCTTGCTAGTACACATTTTACACAACAAGTTCAGCAATGAGGTGGTAGAGAAAACCATTGCATATTAACATACACTATATGACATCCTTACATTTACATTACAGTGAAAAAAGCCTGTAATAAGTGTAATACTACTATTTTCGGGTGTTTTCTTTGCAAAACCTTTCTACACAAATGACCCTTGTGACATTTCATCCACATAGATCTGCTACTTTTGCTTCAGACATGTCAGGAACATGCACACCACCTTGGTGTTTGAAAGGGTTTAAAGGGAGACAGAAATACATTCTCAGCATATCAAAGGAAGCCACCTGCATCACTTAGCAAGTCCAAAGAGCAGCCTTCAGGAAGCACAATCCAGTTTAATGAGAGCATGCTAAAGAAACAAGCATCCGAGCCAACCACAACAAAGTCAGAGTGTTTACACAAGTATTTACAGCTGGACTGCGGCCGCAGACAGAGCTCTTTGTTCAAGCAAAGGTTCCAATTGAAGCAATGTGGAAGAAATGAAGAGCAAAGTGAAAGTGATCACAGCAAACCCTGTTTCACATCACCTTAAAGAGGAAATCACAGCTGGCTGTGATTTTGTTTCACACATTAGGAAAACAATCTAATGAAATTAATTTCAAAGATCCCGTTGGACTTGATGTCCACTTCAGCAACAGCATTTCTTCCTCAAAGGACCAAGAACATCTGAGGTTCATTAGTCTCCATTTCATAGATGTGATTATCGAGCAGGAGGCGAGAAAGTTTGTCAAAGATCATCATCGGCCAGACTTCAAACCACTTTGACTTTTATTCAGGAGGAGACCAGAATAATATCTAGAGCCCAGACAGACAAAGACAGAAACTAAATAGGTTGTGTGAGTTTCAGCTTTTGTTTCTGGTAAGAAATTAATGAAGCCTGTTAAAGTTCAGTAACAATGTACGAAAAAAATTCTTCATCATTTTATTAGTTTCTTCCCCTGAACATCAGGAGCTTCAGCGAGATGCAGCATCAGAGGAAGCTCATCCAGCTTCATCTTTCTTTTGGTTCAGTCAGAAACCACAACAGTCAAAGGAAAAAGGAGGAAAGTTTGTCTTTGTTGGATCATTGTATTCCGAACCCGGCTGCTTCTCAGCAAACACCCTCATTCAAATCGTTCTGTCTCCCACAAATGCCAGCTCCCCCACCTGGAAGCCTTTATTGCTGATTTACGAGCAGGTTTGCACCATTCACATTATAAATCTCTCAGCCAGTGACACTGCTCTGCTGGTATTCATCCACCATTTTTTACTTTGTCTGTTTGTTACAGAGTGCTTTGGACCGGGGCCAAGGAAAAGCACTCTGGGATTATCAAGAGGTTTAACAGGAATGAGGTGTGAATTACAATCTTGCAGCTTTTCCCCTGCTGCCGACCTCTGCAAACCTTTGCCTCGCTCTGACTCCTTTTCGGGTTCCTCTCATGGTTTCTCACTTCATAATCAAACTGCAGAAGTGAAAAGTTTTCAGAGGGAAAGTGAGGAGGCGCAAAACCCGTCAGTTATGCATTAAAATTTGAGGGAAAGAAGTGATCAAACACTAATGCAGAGCAGTTTCACTTTGTATTGGATTGGATCTTAGAGGTTTTTGAAAAGTCTGTGTGCACCTGTGAAGATGAGTGGTAACGTGGGAGGGGCTTGTTAACAAACAGTCCATTTCTGTTGATATTTTGTAGCAAGAAAAGATGACAAGGGTGACATCAGCGTCCATTTTCAACAGGTATAACCCCACAGCAATGTCACACCATAAACGCCATGCCATATGTTACCTGTGAGCCCATATTTGAATTTAAACATCAATCATCATGGTCTTTAAATACATTACACACATTGCCATTGACTTTTTTGTTACTGATTCATTTTAATCCACATTATGCATGTCCTGTACATCCTTGGGCATCCCAAACAGAAAAAAAAAATGCACCTTGTGCATTTTATTGTCATACATATATTTTCATCTAAAGTGCACATTTCCTTTTCGCCTTCCAAAAAACATGGAAATATAGCTTTTAAATAAATAAATAAATACTTTTTATTACTCCAGGTCGGTTTGCTCCAGAGGTAAAATTTCAACTTCATAAACAGAAAAACTAAACAAAAAAAGGATCTTTAGGACCTTTAATTATAAATGTTCCCCCCGGACGCTGGTTTGAGGGACTGCGTGGTGGAAAGGGAGCAAAGGAGGTGACAGTGGAATCCAAACTCTGGGAGGCCAGATCCTCTCCCTCCCCATCTGGACAGCTTTATTTCCATGATCCCCACCATCCGTGTTGAGACTTGGCTTTAATCACTCAGCGTGGGGCTGTCTGCAAAGGTCAGCTCCATTGATTAAGTGCAGAAAGTGAGAGTTGTCATCTTTCATGCCAGGAGTGCTGATATCTCTGTAAGTCTCTGCGGGAGACCGGACCAGAGATGTACACTCTGTCCTCTGTTAAATCACCCTGGAACGCTGCTTACAGAATAAATCTGTCCAGCTTTGAAGAGCTGATCCGCGAGTTCTTTCTTGTCAGATGAGTCTGAGCTTTTTTGTGGGAACCTCAGAGAACACCTGAGCATTGCGTAACAGTTAAAGTCCGAAAATCCCCTTTTGCAGTGACAACTAATTTCGGACGGTTTTTGTGAAAGCACACCAGACTGTCACAATCCCCTCCAGTGGCTCTGTTGGTGTTTAAAAAAGCTTTTTTGAATATTAATGTATTTGTGGATACGGGACCTTTGAAGACGTTGTCTTCATCAGTTACAGAAGCTGCTGTGTTTTAGTCACTCCAGACTCAGGTGACTCAAATTCTCACATTCCTCCATCCAACTGACAGACGTGTCAGATGTATAAAGGTTACGGAACCCCTTAAACCCTCTCCTGGGACCCAGCGGAGTAGCTTGAGCTTGACCCCCAACCTTTGACCCTCTAACCAGGACCTGCAGAGGAACAGTCGGTCACAGTCACTGCCTCGCATCTTTCAGGTCCTAAGCATTTATTAAGACCGTATCTGTCATAGTCATGTACTTGTGTCTGAAGCTGAGATCAACCAATGAGGACAGGAATTGTTTATTTTTCTTTTTTTTGTACATTATATGAAACTGTTTATTTCCATCAAATCTGGAGAAAAGAAAAGAATCTGGAGATGCTTCCAAAGTGTTTTCAAACCAAAAATTATCCAAAGTTTGTTGTTTCAAAGCCATTTTTTAATTTAGTGTGTAATTAAGTGTTCATGTTTTTGTCAGCCGGCCCTGGGCTCCTGCTCCGGGGTCCCAACTAACCTTGAGTTGTTATGACACAAAAAAGTTACATTTATCAATTTTTCAAAAAAAATGATCAATAATGTCATCAGTAAGAACCAGATTCTTGCTTTCGACACAAACCAAAAACGTTTAGTAATAAACCACTCATACCTTCATGATGTTTGATTGCAAAGCTTTACGTATATTTAAAACATAGTAAAGGATTCATATGAATCACTTTAAGTTTATTCAGGAGATTTCACACAAGGAGTCATGTTAGAGAGTTCACACTGTCATTAAAAACAAACTTTTGTAGCTGTAACTGTTAAATACATGGATTTAACCTTTTGGCAAAGGAGTTTTTGTGTTGACATTCTTTCGGCTACAGTAAGACATCAACCGTTGACATATTTAATGTAATTCCGGTGGATTATCAGAGCAGCCCTGCGCTCATGTGGAACGTTTTACAGTTTGAATGAAATGAATCAGCTGATATTGGTGTGGAGAGATGGGACTTTACACCAAAAGGCAACGTGGTCCGAGAGTTAGCATAGTTTAACCCTTGTGCTATCTTAGATGACCCCACCCTTACACTGACGTGTTCTCCCTACCATGACAAAGGTGGATAAAGGTGGAAAGATTTCATGTTATCCATGGACACCAGTGAAGATCACAAATCATTGAAGAAAAAAGGTTCAGCGCACTGTCTAGTGGGTCTAGATGACCCAACTCCCAATGTTAAAGTGCCTAGGATAGCACAAGGGATACAGAGCATGTTTTATTTATGTTTCACTGGTGAGATCTTCAGTGTTAAAAGATTAAAACCTTTGCGTTGTTTTTTTTGTTGAACCTTACAGAATTTAAGTATTTTTGGGAATATGTTTCTATTCATTTTTCTAGTCATTTCTGTTCAAAAATGATGCAAATTGAGCCTGATATGGAGCTTAAGACTTATAAAACCCTTTCAATGACTAGATGAAATCCATGTAAAGTTTCCTTAGTGTTATAAATGGATCAAGAGTATGGTTTGTGATAGTTTTGTCTTGGGTTGTGATGTGAATGAATGGAAGAGGGTCTTTGTTTATCGTGTCCTGGTCTCATCGATGACCTCCTTCCAAGAGCTTTAATTGCCACTGAAGACTGAACACATCCACCAAACCAAGCCGTGTCTGTGTTTATGAATATGCAGAAGAATATGGTAATTAGTCACTCAGCATGAGAAGCACGACTGTTTTCTGGATTCTTGATGGGTACGAGCAATGCACCAAGAAAGGGCTTGATTAGACGGTTGTGAAGCAGAAAAGGAGGCGAGTAAACTTTTTTTTTAGAATCATCTTATTGTATTTTCCCAGTGAAACATGTCCATCCACCAAAACTTTGGATTTCTCAAAAACTGTCAGTTTTGTTCTTACTACTACTGTTTAAAAGGGAAATTAGATGCTTTTGTTTTCGAGAAAACCCTAGAAAGTTGTAGGAGACCACAAAAACTAAAAACCTAACAAAATAAATAAATAAAAAACAAGAGAGCAGAGCAACTGTGTGTATAATCTTAAATTATAAATATTTGAAATAGATTTTTTTTCGTTTTTGTCATAGTGGGGTAGGAATTATGGTTTGGATCTGTTGCACTACTAACTTTTACCCCAATGCCTTCTTTTAATGCACTTTTACGAGCATCAAGCTTATTACTCATCTATTTGCTATCTATAAATCACATTTATAAATCCATAACAAAATGTTAACTGTTATTTAACAACTCATTAACTAGCAATATATTAATATTCATCAACGAGCATTTACATATAGTTATTAAATTGTTTTATGAGAAATATTGAAAAAATAAATATATATATAGATATATATTTCAAATTTTTATTTTGCAAAGTCTGTTTCTTCAAAACACCTTTGTCCGTTCACCAGTTTTTAATGTACATTTGTACACCAGCTGTCATCTTCAGGCACTTATCCGATACTTCTTAGGTTCAGTAGGAGTTTTGCCATAAAACCAGTATTGAAAAAAAAAAAAAAAAAAAAGTAAAAAATGTCTAAAATTGTATTTATTTTTTGTACTACGTATTTGAAAAACATTTCTTTGACTCTATGCAATTTCACTGTTTGAAATTTGTATTTTGAGTGATTTAAACACAAAATTCACCTCCTACAGGTTTAAGGAGGTGGCGGCTCTCAAAACCTTTCAATCTCTGCGTCTGTTTTACTTGTTCCTCTTCTTAATGTAGAGGAACTTGTTGAAGCTGTAATGTTATCTACAAGAATTTCAGCAAGATAATTCGCCCCTTTTTCTTTGTCTGTGATGATAAAAGTGTTTTTTGCTCAGGTGTGTGAGGACCTGAGCACAGAAACAGCAGGATGGTCTTTGTGTTTGTTGGGCCACGCTGTAGCATCAGCAGGCGGAGGGCCAGGAGAGGTGGGGGCATTTATCAGCCCTCTAAGTGGCTGTTGGAAAAGCAACGCTCGCTGGGAGTCGAGCTGACAGCAGTTTTCCTGGGATCGATCCGCAGCACTGTTCCAGTTTATGACAAAAGAGTTCGCGACACAGCAGTCACAAAGTCAATACCGTGATAAATACTCCCCCTGCACTCGCTCCTGTCCGCCACTTTACTGGGCATTTGGCCTGACAGTTATTACCCCCGTGGTAAATCCACTGACCAGAGGGGAAGAGAGGGAAGAAAAGGCTCTCTGCTTTGGGTCTCCACACTGGATTTATGGACCCAAGTGGACCAAGTTTACTTAATTTAAAGAAAATATATAACCGGATTGCTGCTCCTTTTGCAGGATAGCTTGTGCTGTAGTTTGACTCCAGACAGAGGAGCCCTGATAGTGTAGGACGCTCCCAACATTTCCTACCATCCATCCACCGCAGAACACACCAAAAAAGACTATTAATGCGCCCAAAACAAATCAGTAACACGTCCCTGCTCTTCCTCTGCATGAAACCAATTTGAAAAAACGATTAGCAAATTAAAATCAGGGATTAAACAGAGCGTTCCCACACACACTTGTCTTTTGTCGTGTTGACCGACTAACATCCCCAAAACTTTCCGTCGCATTAGTGAGAGCAGATCCTGCCGTTTAGGTTTCCACAAATGAGGAAATATTGGGAGCGGTTTTGAAACGAGCAGCACATTCTTGCCTTAGCACTAATCCAACATGATAAATCCTTTTACAGTTAAAAGTAGCCTTATCCTTGCATATGCATGGGATCACAGTAATCAACGCAGTCGATTATGCAGATGGAAATTACACTGCTACATATGAATATTTTCAATTATTCCGCTCCTAACAATGCAAGTCTGGGGTACGATTAATATATTTTTTAATAATGGTTTGAAATCAAGACATGTATGGCATTTTGAGTGGCAAGTCATCGTGTTACAGCACGGCTCCTAATCCTGTTAGAGATTGAGAGAAACATAAAGAGATCTCATTAAGATTGAAGTTGTTGCTGGATCATCAGTGAAACACTGGTGTGGACGCCCTGATGCTTTGCATCCCATCAAACTGTGACCCACATTGCAGCAGCTCCACTCAGTGAAACTCAATCTAAATGCTGACATGGAGCCAAACTTTAAGCACTCATAAATTTCACTTCATTATCCTCCGTTGCAGATCTTCTTTCTGCTGCCAGCTGGAAACTGACAGTGTGCGTTACCTCTACCTTAAAGGTAGAAGCAGGCATTGGCTCCATCTTCTCCACATGTTGACTTAATGCCCTTGTGTGGCAAAAAAATACATTTTTAGGGGAAAAGCGAAAACTTTTTGGATGTATCTTCTCTCGGCGGTTAGCGCTCTGGCCTCACAGCGAAAAGGCCCCACAGTAGTTTGGATCCCAGCTGGGAACCTTCCATGTAACGTTCGCATGTTCTCCCTGTGCACAGTCCAAAAATACATGCTTCTCATGTTTATTGGTGACTCTAAATTGTCCCAAGGTGTGCATGTGAGTATTAAGGTGTGATCCTGCAGTAGAGTAGCAACCTGTTCGCACAACAGTAGCTGGGTTGCCTCCAACGACCCCAGCTCCCTGAAAGGGATTCAGCAGCTTCTGTAGATGGATGGATGGATGGATGCATCTCCTCTCATGCATTTTACTTGCAGTTAAAAAAATACCCAAAAATGTAAAATAAAGAAAAACAAAACCAAACTGTCTTGTTAGCAACTGATGCTGAGAAATTAGGTAGAAAAAATCACAATTCAAAAGCTTGTTATGGAAAACCTGACTTGAATCTTGAATATATCAAACTTTGAACAAATGGTCTTTACTGGCAACCGTAAGATAACCTCCTGTAGACGGTAAACACTGTTGCCACCCATGATTGCATGTATTCATTTTTGTCAAATAATATTAAAGTAAAAATATATATAGATATTATTTTAAAACTACATACTGTGTTCTTCCGACTATAAGTCACTCCGTAGTAATAGTCTCAGCCCCCAAAAAATACACACTAAAGAAAGAATAAATCATATATCAGTCGCACTTTTGGGAGAAATTTACTTAACAAAATATGAGACCGAGAACGGACATTTGATTGGCAAATCATAACATTGGAATTGCTAACAATAATAGACTACATTCACACTTCACTACCGTAGAACATTGATCCCTCTGTGTCTCTTTGGAACATTTCAGCTGAGCTCGGCGTAAAACTGGCCCTTCTTCTTCTTCTGTGTTGTTTGTTTTTAGTAGAAAACCCTGACACACACCGATAGAGCCCTCTAGCGGTTGTTGCGATTTATTTTTTAAAATTCCACATAAGTCGCCCCTGGCCAACCTTGAAAAAAGTGCACAAAACTGGACTTATACTCCGAAAGATTATGGTATGTACATTTATAAATGTAAGGAATTAATAGGAATTTCGCATTTGAAACTTAACATATCAAAAACTGTTTTGAAAAACCTTTTTCATTCCGATAAATGTTTCAAACAAAGTTAGTTCCTTATTACTGCTGATGCATCTTTACAGGTGGGCCCCAAACAGGAACCAGAACCAGGATCACAGAGATCACAGAAGTCACCAAAAAGAGCTTCATTTCTATCTTTTTTATTTATTTACTTTTCCAATTGTTGCTGTAAAAATCCCCAAAATAAACTGTTGCATGCTCTATTAGCATCTCATAAACCAATGAGGACCAATTTGGTTCAAACGGCGAGGAGAAGCAGATGGATTTCTGGGCACACTATTTGAGGTCCATGTGGAGAGATAATGTCTTCAAGATATTTTTCTTGCAGGTGTCCAAGTGTGGATTCTGGGGTTTTCACAATGGCTGTGAACCATTTGAGGTTTTTTACGATAAGAGCTCAGGGCGTGGATGTTGAACTTTACGGCAGATAAGCGCACACTCGCTGCTGCTTTGTCTCTGCCGCCTCAGCGGCTGTGCCTCTGGTGAACAGCTCTCTCTAACGGTCTGTAAAATCACACGCAGAGTCGCTGGGTGCTTATCCACCATGTGCACCGTGGATTACAGTTTGATATTACGGCCCAGCCTGCAGTTGTGCTGTATTGATAGGCTCATACATCAAACCTCCTCCTGACAATTGCAGATGGCTAATTGGGACATTTTACAGCCTCGCGTTTTATGCAGGGATTTTGATATAAATTAAACACACACTGCAACGTCCTCCTCTGTGAAGCTGCACTTGGACAGGGCTTCCGCTGATGAATACCTGTTTTTATTGGCACAAAGACCTCCAAGGCCTCAATGAGATGGAATATTGTTTTTAATACGTACCTGTCTGGAGTAATTAATTACAGCTTCTCGTATCGCCTGCAGCCAAACAGAAAAATCTCTGCCTTCATCTCTCTGCTATTTTCCTGTCTCTTTGCAGTTTTTTTTTTTTTTTTTTGCCGTACATCTGTTTGTCCGTGCCTCTCCAGTCACTCAGATTTAGAGCTTTATTGGGCAAAAAGCTAGATTAAGGCCCAAAGGATGAATTTGGACACGTATAAACACACTGGTTTACTGAGTCTTGGTGGGGATTGAAGCCAATAATCTGTTTATTCAGGACCTTTTCTTGCAATGAAAGCATCCTGCAAAGGATTTCTGTAGCACTTATTTACATTCAGTCATTAAGCAGATGCTTTTATCCACTATAACTCACAAAAGAGACACATTCAAGCTCAAGGTAAAGCTGTGGAGAAAACTTTGGTGGTACAGATTAGAAAAATGAAAGCACAATTGATCGAGGGAGCAGTGAATTATGCAGAGTAGAGGTGCAGAAGTAAAGATGGAGCAAGACTGAGACGTGTCTTTTTCTTTCTTTTGCAGACTTGTTTTTGTTTCCTATTTCTTTCGACCTTTGTAGAAACAGGTAGTCGTCCTTTTGTGCTATGCTTTTTCTATGCAGAAATTCTTCTTTATGAAAAACTGGAGCATAAAAGTAAAGTGATGATGTTATTGCTTTGAAAAGATTGTATTTTTCTTCCCCTAAATGCATCCTATACTTGTTTTTATTCTTTTACATTTACATGTTACAATCCGGCTGATATGATCTTGTCTTTGACACTGGGTTGCTTTGACAACGTCAGTACCCAAAGCATGCCACAGCAGATGCTGCCAGTAGGATTTTGACAAGAAAGAGGAACTAGTTAGTCAAAGGTTAACCCTTTAGCACCAGGGCTAAAGGACTCTATTTGGTTATGTTTTGGTCATCTCCTTCAGGTCAAGGTTATTATAGTTAACGAAAACGAACGAAAAAACTAAAACTAGACCTGGAAAAAAATTTTCGTTAACTGAAATAAAAATAAAAACGAGAGTTTAAAAAAAAACGAAAACTAACTAAAACTGTTTGTTGTGTGTATAAAACGAACTGAAACTAACTAATATTAACCCCAAAATATGAATAAAACAGCGTTGAAAACAAAAGTAAGTGCCTTGTAGTCGAAGCAGGAGACAAAATTTGTGGAACGCTCCTCAAAGGGAAAAAACCCCACGAAAAGTACATTTAAAAAGCGCACACAAAAACGCAAATCAACACTACCTACAAGCTAGCCTGTCACCCGCCCTCCCCCGAAAAAGAAGCGAGAGCAGGTAACGTAATGCTGTTATCAGCTGTTGTATTTTAATTTAAGGATGGTTGTCCTTGTGTCCTCTGAATAATAAGTGTTTCAAAATGTATCTTTGATTGAGTTTTTATTATACAACACTTATTCTGGTGATTTTGAATCATGCACCTGACAAATATCCTAATTTACAAAAAAAAAAAAAAGAAAAAACTAAAACTAACACTAAAACTAATAAAAACTAAACTAAAACGAAGCAATTTCAAAAAATAAAAACTAATAAAAACTAGTAAAGCTGCCTCTAAACACCAATTAAAACTAAACAAATTTAAAAACAAAATTTCAAATCGAAATAAAAACTAAAACTTATAAAAAATCCGAAACTATTATAACCTTGCTTCAGGTCATCTGTTCTGATATGACACCTTTTGTGATGCTCCTATGATTTTTTTTCATATTTTAATGTGTTTTAGTTTCTGTCGCCTGTATTTTAACCATAACTCTTCAACTGTTTATGCAATGAACTCAATTCCAATGAATTCTGAAGCGGGGAATAGCAGCTTTGCGGCAATTTGCAAGACTTTACAGTAGCAGTGTTTACATTCAGCTTGAGTTACTCTGAGGCAGGGAAAAGCAGGAGTGATGCAACATATTATTACAGTTTTTCTCAGTCGCTTTAGTTCAATTCTCAGATCAGAATGAAATTCCCAAAACTATTTGTTCAATCTTCACATTCACTTGTGCACATCATGTAAGCACTTCTTTGAACAAGTTGCAATTGCTTTGGTACATCCGTGCAAATGATTATGTACAATTCTCTGCTCTTTGCTACATTATCAATTGTTTATGTCATGTTGATCAAAATGTATTATATAGTTCACTGTGCAATAGTCTTACTCCTCAAATCACCTAGTCATTAGTTCATCGTATAAGTCAATAACTGCTAAATGGTTGACCAAGTTGTCATAATGTGACAAACATATTTCGCTGCATTGCAAGAGAGGATATTCGCTGTGATGTGGATGAGAATTTGTGGCCTAACATACAGGAACGACAAGAGGTGTAGGAAGACCACACCAATTCCTACTGCACTGCCTGTACTGTTGGACAGAATGTTGTCCTAT
Organism: Oryzias latipes; assembly: GCF_053564925.1. Taxonomy (NCBI): domain Eukaryota; kingdom Metazoa; phylum Chordata; class Actinopteri; order Beloniformes; family Adrianichthyidae; genus Oryzias; species Oryzias latipes. The sequence continues at coordinate 27,263,311 of NC_136258.1, forward strand.
CTTTTTTTTCCCCTTTGTGTTACTGTTTGCAGTGGTTTTTTTCTATGTTGGTATGACATGGTCTGTCAACAAATTACAATATGAACAATAAAAGTGTAAATGTGAATCTTGTCCAGTCTCTTGCAATCAAACAAAAAAGGTGTAACTTCCATTTTACAATAATTGTCATCCAAACTTCAGCCATAGTTTCCATCAGAACCTCCCTCTAAAGTACACAGTTATATTGACAACATGACTAAGTCATTTGACTGTCTTGTTCGTAGACAATGACACAAGGACCTGACATTCTGATGGCACTGACATGTTCAATGACATAAAAACTTAGTTTTGAGAGATGAACCAAAGATTTTGAGCAAGTTACAGGCTTTTGCAAGAAATCCATAGTGTTTTGCTGTTTGTACAAATTGTTTTGAGAAATGCACACATGTATTTGCAAACTTTAATTCTGATCTGAGAATTGTACTAAACCGACTGAGAAAAACTGTAACAAAGTGTTGCAAATTGATGCAAATATGTTTTCCTCCAATTCATAATTAATAAACATCACATCCAATGATGTAAACGGCCAAAGAGTCATGGTCGTTCTAAGAGTGTGATTTCTTTTGCTGTCGCCGGTTCAGTGTTAAGGGTTAAAGCAATATGACAATTTAGTGTCTGTTTTATTTAATTCCATTAAAATGAATGCAGCTTTTGAGCTTCTACACACCTTTGAACACCTGCAGTCCACCATTTACTGAAAAAATCAAATGGAGCTGGGAAATAATCCCTCTTGAATAGACTCTGGTCGAATTTCTGTACTGCTTTTCTTTCAAGGACTTCAACATGCAGACCAAAAATATGCTCCAGTCTTTGAACAATCGTGCAGCCCCATCATTTCACTGCTGCATGATGGTGATGTCTTCAAGCCAAACTTCCCTTTTGGAGCTCCGGCTTCATCGTGCTGCTGGCTTTAAGCGAATCATTGGTTTGTTTGCTTACAGTTCCAGCATTGAACAAACACAAGTCCTGCAGTGATATGAATTTGGTAAACAAAGAAAAGTATATTTTTGTTTGAAGGAGCCATCAGTTGGGGAGAAGCAGAAGTGTTTTAAAAGGAGGAAAGGACAAAAAAAAACTTGTAGGGAGTTTGGACGGAAAGTGAGACTAAATGGAAGCTGGCAGCGTGGGGGAGGGGAAGGGATGGCAAATTGAAGAATTGGTTTACACTCTAGAGTTTTGTTCCACTTTCTCCAATTACCCGGAAAAAACATAGGAGAGTCGGGTAAAGAGGAATGCTGGGTAAGAAATGGCTTCAGAATGGGAACTGAAGAGGAAACAAAAAGCAGGAAAACAATGAGAGTCAAACAACACACCTGAAGTGCTCAGCAAACAAAAACGTAGTATAGAAGCACGTCTTCCTCATCATCATTACACAGATGGCCACAGGAGAACTTAATTCTTCTGGTATTGACTGAGTCTGCATGGCTGGTCCCCGCCGTAACGACTGATCCATCAACAAACCTGCCGGTGGCTCAAGATGAGGGAAGTTCATAGAGAGTGTGACAGAGTTCAGGAAGAGGAAAGGATGTTCACCTGAAACGAAACTCTCCAGGATGGATGGACCTACGCCCCACCCAGCTGCAAAAATAACAAAAACAAAAAGCACAAATCCTCAGAGCTTTACGCTGAATGGTTGAGCCAGAGGTTCAATCCATGTATTGAAGAGTGGTTCCATTGTTGTTGAGCTTTTGAAAAATCATGAGATCCTTGTCAGAGAAATGTGATGGAACCAAAGCTATAGGTCAGAACTTTGGTCATGTGTGTGTTTGAAACACCAGAGCGACCAAATGTATTTTTTATCAGCTCTGAGACCCTTTGTTTGTTTGTTAAAACCTTCAGGGGAGTGGATATCTGATCTTAATCATCAGCCATAATAATAATTATTATTCATTTAGTCCTTTATTGCTCCTTTTTTTAATCATAATTACGTTTTTCCCTGAAGAAGGGAGAAGTAAACATTTGTGTTTTTTCCAATAAAACCATTGTTTTCCACAAAATAATTCAATCACATTTAAACCTATAATGTATGAATTGAAAAAAAAAACAGATAAAAAGGACAAAGTAAAACAGACTGTATTCTATTTTTTGATTTTTACATTTTGTTTAAGCAGGTTTGAGGTTTTTAAAAGAAAGTTTTCTTTCTGAAACAGAAAACCTGAGATTTCTTTTACTTGTGCAGCGTAGACTAGTGACGCTGAGGAAAAGTCCACAACGATGAGGACGTTTTTTTTTTATTCATCTCTGATCTTTAAAGAGTTTTTTTTTTTTTTTTTTTTTTGACAAAGTTAAATCGGGTCCAAATGTTATAGGTCACAGAATTCCTAAAATTCCTTTGCTGAAGCCAACCTTTCTCCAATTTTACAAACAGTAAGCATTGGTTTCTAACTTGGTACCTGTTCCACCTGCTGACTGTTGTCCAGTATTATATGTGTAAAAAAACATATAAAAAATAAAGATCTGCTTGCGATCAAAGATTGATGTAAATGTGGCAAGATGAACGGATGTTGGGACATGGCGCAGAGAAGATTGATTGACAAGTTCAACAGAATCAGGATGCAGAATATAGTGTGTTCTTAAAAAACAATAACATGCTAAATTGAACAGAAAAAATGCTGCCAAACAGTGACACTATGAAAGGTGAACTCCGGTATAGCAAGGGACCACTACTGTGGGGGGTTCAAATTAGGAATGATTGAATTTTTATTACTAATAATGAATTCTATTTTTTTGTGCTTTTTATGACGCTCAAAGTGCTCACAGTATATTCATACTAGGCGATAATAAGCTACTGATGTAGCCATAGCTGCCTTGGGCAAATAGAGGCATGGCTGCCAGTATGCGCCCACGGCCTGTCTGACTGTCACCAGGACCACACTGGAGGCAGGGATGGTGAGGTGCCTTGTCCAAGAACACAGCAGCGGTTGACTGGCGGCAACGGGGATTGATGAGCTGACCACATTAGCCACTTTTGCCGACTCAAGAAGGTGCTGAACAGGCTTGTGAATTTTGTTCGTTCGATGGTGACATGAGTGGTTTTTTGAGACGGCCTCAAACAGAACTTTGCAGGTGAGCCTACCTGGAGAAGCTGTAGATGACCGTAGCGACTGCAAAGTACTTCAGATCACAAACACGCATGAAAAATTCCACAAATGTACACATTGAGCTGTTTCTGGAATTGTCACCACCTCAGAACTGCTCCTCGTGCCACACCAAAGATCTGTAAGTATCTGTCACTGTTTGCTTGAAGACTATTCTGCAAAACACAGTGTCTGTCTGTGCGGTTATGCAGATTTTATTACCATCCTTGAAAACACGGCTCACAGGTTTCCTGCACTCTAACACGGTATAGGATGAGAAAAAACATATAATTAGATTTAGCCTCATTTGGGAGATACCATTGAGGGCGATTCAGTATTTAACAGAAGAATGGTCCGCAGTTAATTCTCTGAGGATTATTTCTGCACAGCTGAAATCCACAAAAACGAAAGTCTTGTTTCACTTTGAAGTCCGCAGCCAGTGAAGAGTCAACCAGCTGCGTTTCAACCTTAAACTCCCTTAACTCTGACAAGTCCAGGCTTCTTCAGCCACATATGATTGATGCCTTCTTACTGTTGGCCATTTCTACTTTTCCGCTTTACGCACGCAGCTTTTTTTTCTTTCACCTTTTCTTAAAGATGCCTCGCAGATGAAAGGCTGCAGCCCATGTCTTATCACTGTCTTTAGAGCTTGTAAAAACTTGGCAGCACCTTAGCTTTTTAAAGGCAGAGGGAGAAGAGAAATAGCGTTGGGGATTATAGTTCTGAGGACAAACCTGACTATTCACACTTGGCATTAGCAAGACAGCCCGGGTACAAGAAGGATATTTTTTATTCCCTTCAATTTAACTTTAATTACTCAAATCTCGGCGAGGGCACACAAGAAAAGCCCAGGCATTTGTGTCTGAGAGATTAGCAGACTGCCCTGCCAAGTCCTCGCCGGCGCTGCATCGTTAGATAGAATTCAAATTCAAATCCAGGCTAAAGACAGTGCAGCTGTCGCCCCCCTGGCCTGAAAACCCCCTGGATCAGGAACGAGCTGTCCTCCCTCCTCCCCGCTTTCCCCAGGAGAAACCTAATCCTGCCTCCCTCGCTTCCTCTATTTCCATTACTCTGTCTCTGCCTCTGATGACTGTGACAGCTCAAATAAAGCCATTAAAGCCTCTCTGAAATAATTAGTAATTAAAAATAAAAAAATGGCATGTTTTGTGTTTCTCTGGCATCTTTCCTCAGGCTGAGTGGGGAAGTTGAGCTCAGAGGTGAGATATTTTCCTGAACTGTGGCTAAAGGAGGGATTCCTTCATGGACATATCAGGTTAAACAAATGTTTTGCCTCCACACCTTCTCCTGTCTCCCAGGAAAAAACTTGCCAGCCTTTCTTCTCCACAGGATGTTTGATGACAAGCCTAAATTCTGATTTCTGTGACATGCAATACTGTGAGTCCTCACCAAGGGCTTTGTAATCTCGTCAGCGTAGGACTCTTCATTCCTCTTTCTTTCCCTCCTGTATCTGAAGCCTCTTTTGGAAGGACGATTGAACGCAAGTGTCTCACACAACGCTGAAATCCTCACAAGTTGTTCGCCGTTCACCCGCAACCGACTTTGTGAACACCTGCAACGTCTTTGATAAGAAGCTGTCTTATCTTCTGTAGGAGAGTAGACCCTATTATCATGGGTTCGGGGGCAGATACCCCCGTCGTGCTGCAGGCCGCAAATGATAATCCATGCTGCCACAACGCCAAAATCCTGGTAAAGTGATCCTAAATTGACAAAACCCTTGGATCCTCTGGAATAGGTTAAGCCTCATCTATTAGTGCTCCGGTAGGTTGGGATAAGGGTTCGTCAGCCTTGTGCCACCGCTGAGAACGTCATCAGCACTGCCGTCCTTTCACTTATCTTCTTCTCCTAATCCTTGCAGACACAGCAGTTTAAAGAAGGCCAAGGAGTTCATCACATCTTTGAAATGTTTGGGGTAAATTCCTTTTGAAATTCCAATGGTGTATTTGTGAAAACACCCAGTGAAGACAAACATTTAAAAAAGACAGTTTTTGCATGGAAAATGGGGCAACAGGTTCTTCAACTGGCTCAAAGTCCATGAGAGCTGTAATTGATTGGCATCAAGGATTTAGGGGAGGAGTCTCTGCGCTGAAGCATAGCAGGGTTGATGCATTAAATGTTTGGCACAGCTTTGCTTGGCAGCTGTCTGATTATGATTTCAAAGGGCTCGGACCTTGACTTGATTAAAAACAATTTTTCTCCCAGATGAAGGGGCCTGCAAAGCCCCAAGAGATGCCAAAAAGGCAGAGCAGCAGTCCTGGATTTCATACCATCTCAGCCTAATTACAGGTCTATTGCGGAGGGCTTGTCTTATCGAACCAATCAGAGATTCTCACAGGCGATCGAAGGCAAAATCAGGTTCAACCAGTGGGGCACCACCTTCAGCAGAAATGCGTAATGTTTCCAAAACCCAATGCATTAATGAAGCATAAGGTATAAAGAGAGGGGTGTTAAAAAAAAAGAATCTGACCATCTCTCAAAGTTTACTTCCTGCTTTTAAGATCAAACAAGCCGCAAGAGCCAAGTTAATAACTCTGTATGACCCCCCTCCCTCTATCATTCTATCCTTCTTTCTCATCATCCCTCCTCACAACCCTCACTCCTGGCCTCCCTGTTCTCTTTCCCAGTCTGTCTGGGCTATAGGGAGGAAATAGCGATTAATATCTGCCTAACTTGTTACCTAATTCATTATGGAATAGCAGTTAATTTGATTCGATATTATTTTAATAAAATTCAGTAATATATTAGATTGTTTCAGGCTATCAAAATCATTTTCCAATTATTATGGTTACTCAACCAAGTCTTGCTCCCACCCCTCCCGCTTGTGTCAAACGGCAGTTGGTCTCGGTGTGAATACATTAGCTGCTACGTCTCCATCGCGCTGACTGATGGGAGACGAAAACATACGCGCATGCATGATTAAACCTCAAATGTTATTAGTCCTATTGATCTGAGCTGCTGTGGTGGATGGGTGTGCGACCGGCTCAGCAAGGCATTTGAAATGTGTCCGATTGAGTCCTCGTCAGGTTGAATGAATGGAAAAAAAGGAAACCTGATTTCTTTCTTTGTTAACGGCCACACTCTAGTTTTTCAGCTTTTGGTTAATGAGGGACACGCTTGGACGACCTTGCCCTTTCTCCCAGGGAGTAACGCACAATGGTCTGAACCATGTGAGGATGCAATCTAAGCTAATCCCAGCCTCCATTCTCAAGAATTGAGACAAAGTTGTAGACTTTCAACGTTTTAGCGTCTATATTACTTGACAACAAAATCAAATTATAAAAAGCATCCAGGAAGAACTGCTTAAGAAAAATGTTGTTGAATTTTGCATGGAAGTTCAAATCAAAGTATGTTCGCATTCAGACGTGTGGGGTTGACCTGTACAGATGGTACGGTGTTTATGGGTTGTCTGGGCCTGTGGAGGGTCACAAAATCCACACAATACACCTGTGTCTCACCTGCATCACCCTTACTTGGCCCTAGAGTGTTGAATGAGTTTTCACTATGACCTGTTGCTCTCAACATGTCGGTAGAAAAAATTGTGCATGATCATTTTGGCTCCACAGACTCACAATAATTGAGCCAAAATTCTATTTTGTGTGGCATTCCGGGGTCGCAGACAGTCTGTATCCACCATGGCTTAAGCTGATGAACAATTCTTACAAATATGCAATTTAATTAAGTTTTCAGAAAGTGATACAGGGCCTATATCATGCAAAATCTACCTTTTTTGAGCTTTTAAGTGTATTATAATGTCTATCTCTTATGAAAGACATGCCCAAAATCCATTTATCCATTTTCTCTAAAACCCAGCTCTCTGAACACCAGCCCCTCCTAATCCACAAAAACGACTGGGTCCTCACATTATGACATCATAAAGTGGAGACACACCCACCTTCTCAGTGGAACTAGCTGTGCTGTTTTATGCACAATATACATATACATCTTTGCAAAATTTCCGATGTTACTTGTTTTTGTGGGTGGAACGCAGACACCAAGATGTAATATACTTTATATATAGTTTATTATATATAGTTTATTGACATCTTTGTCTGCAAACAGTCACAAGCTTCTAAAGATGATCAGGACCCAAAAACTTCACAAGCAAGGGTTGTGTGGCCTGTTTGGTTCGCAGCCCCAGTTGCACTTTAAATCCTGATTGAAGGGACAAACACTTCATTTGCTCGACTCTGACAAGTGTCATTTCACAGCATGTCCATGTTAATCTATCAAAAAAAAGAGCAATTGGTTTGACTTGTTAAACATAACACAGGTGCGAGGGGATTCTACATTAATTCAGAAACCTATTCTATTTCTAACAAATTTGAAGGCAACCCTTTGACAAATTAAAAGAAAGTGTGATGGTAAACTCTTTACGTTTTTTTTTTCATATGTAATTGAGTAAGACCCCAGAAGCATGACCCATAAATTATTCAAATTCTGTCAAACAGAGTTGTACACGTCCTTTTTTGTTGTAGTTGTGCAAAACTATTCCTATACCTTACAATACTACTGTCTTAGAATTCTAATGCATTGCATGACTCCTGTATTACTTTCAAGTTATTTTCTTTGTAAAACTTGCAGAAGTAAAGCATAATATAAAATGATAAATATAAATTCAGGCTTAGTGAGAAATTATAAAAATGCATGCCAACAACTGTGTATATTTTTGGTAAAGTAACTGTACCAACCAACTGGTTGAACAATCACTCACTTTTGGTCAATTTAGTCCATACAAATGAATTTTGTTTATTTTGAAAAAAGAGAAAGTCGAAAAATAAATAAAAGCATTTGGGTTGACAGGAAATGTTGCTCCTTTTTTGAGTTGGAATAAATGAAAAAGCTCAAGTGACTGACAACAAGCAGAAAAAGATTTTGTTTAAACTTTTTGGAAAGTTTTTTTGTTGTAAAACACAAGTTACCCCAAAATGGTATAAGCAAACTATTAATAAATAATATTTCCTTCTGTATTACACTACTTAAAAGCAATTTGTTTTATTGACTTATCTCCAAAATGCATCCAAATAAACAATAATGTTTTTTTCTTTGAATTTGGATACCAAACTGAGAAAAAGCTCAGTGTTTTTGCTCTGTGGTGAAGTTTATGTTACCTTAGAGTGGGTTTGGACACAGCCTGTTTTTTATTTTTTGTTCAACATGTCTAAAAGTTTGAAAAGTTGAAGAGTCAGTAATGGAAAACTGTCTTCCTCACCTGTAATTATGGGCCACGCTTAATTACAGCCAGCTGTTAGAGCACAGCCGAGCTGACACTGACAGCTTTTATTTGACCACAGACAAGTTTGTTGTTTCACCGCTTTGTCCTGCAGCTCTGATGTTTGTGCCAAGGCATGCCCCAGGGCACCCGCTCGGGACTCAAGCTGGTTTCTGGGTTACACCTCTCTGAAGCTCATAACTCAGTTTCCAATGAGCCGTTGGCACCTTCCCAAAGGCTAATAATCTCCTACCAGTGAACACAATTCACTGTTGCCTTAAGAACTTTTCTTTTTTTTCCAAACCACGACAATAGAGTTCACTTTTTTAACGCCCTACTTTTTATCTTTTATTGCATTCAGTTTGCCGCCCCCTTCTTTTTTTTTCTCCCTGTAGTCGCTATGTTATCATGATTTATAGAAGAGTCCATTTTGTTTTCAGTTCCAGGACGCTCAAATCAAAGTACCATTGCGGTGCTTTATCTTGGTTTATTGGAAGCCACTGCATACTCCCTTCTTGGTCAGTTAAATGTATTTTAGTGTATATTCAGATAAAAAAAAATAGTCTCTGAGCCGCAGATTTCATTGTTTTCTGTGTCAGTGATGAATCTCTCTTTTTTGATAGTTACTCAGGGAGAAGAGAAATGCAGGCTTGAGTGTGCTGCAATTTCCTCTGGAGAAGAAAAAAATGGGAGAAGCAAGGCTATTCATGGTTGAAAAAAGATACCAACTCAAAGTAATCTGATTACGCTATCTTACACTCAGAGTATTCCCTCTGCAGATCATTTCCCACTGTGTTTGCGTATTATATAACGTGTCAAAAAATATTTCTGTCATCATTTTGATTTTCCTCTCTGGATATTTGCACATGAGCTTGCCGTGTTTGTCTATTCTCTGGTTGGGAGGACACACTTGCTCACTGGAAGCACCAGTCAAGGTGTTTATATGCAAAGCAGGCTGATAGTTTTTGTCTTTAACGGCATCGCAGAATGAACTTCATTTTATGCTTGCTCCCTCATTTTCTTTCGCTCAACTCTGCAAGCTTGCCGAGCTTCAAGGAGTCAAAAAACATGGAGAGAAACACTACACAGAAAAGATGAAAAAAGACCTTTGTCTAAATCAGGTAACAATACCATGCTGTCTGTCAGGCCGACACAAAAGCCTTAAAGATACATCCTGCTGTGCCTACGATTCTCGGAGAAAGCCTCTGTATAGGTGGATGTCGTTTTATGATTTATGCCGTGAGGACACAGTGGAATAGAACAATGGCCTCAGTCCTTCCGTGGAACAAAGAGGACTGCAGGAGAGCCACTGAATGGCAAGATGCCGTCATTTATGGGTGGTAATATGAATGGAGAGAGGCCAAAATTGATTTCCTGGGTACCGCACCTGCAGGAGGCGTTGACTGTGGTCATCAAGGCAAATCAACAAAGCGAGCAAAGAAACCAAGGAGGGACTATTTTAAATGGCACATGCAATTTTGTTGCTTTAGGGCTGCATTTTAACTCCAGGCAAACTATCAACAGTCCTATTTTTATTTTTATTTTTATCAGTTGAAAATGTTTTTGTAATTTTTGAAAACATTTTGTAAGATTTACAATCTGACTGTGGAGCAATGTCAGGTGTTACAAGAGTTCTGCATTTCCTGGAAATCATAAATTTGTTCTTGTGTGAAGGTTGTTTTTTTTTAAATAAAAAAGTGCTGGAGTAAATGACAACCATAGAACGTAAATGGGAACTGGACAGACTGACCCGTCCTCCCTTGCGTTTGAAATAGAAAGTACCCGCTGCCTCCACGAAGCCAAAACCCCATAGACTTTTATAGAGAGATATACAGCTATTACTCAGTCATTCTATAAAACCATTTGGATACATTTTTCTTAACATCTTTTTGCTAATCCTCTTCTTTTTCTTAAACGCAAGTTATTCAAGCTTATCCCGAGCCTCTTTCAATGGAAGGGGTGTGGACGTCGAGTAAGCTTACTCCTGATTGGTGACAGTGGTTGCCCTAGAAACAATGACTCAGGACCAATCACTGTCAACTGGCTCCAAATGGCGGCGCCCGTATCGGACAAAAATGGCGACTGGCGAGGTAGAGCATTTTCTGTGGGTGACATATCCATTTTTATATACAGTCTATGATGACAACATGTACTTTTACAACGCTTACACACTTTTTGACATACGGTTACTCTGCAACTGTCTACCGGGAGTCACCAACCCCTGTCCCTCGTGGGCTACTGCCCTGCTTGTTTTGCAGCTAACACTGCTTCAGTAGTTGCAGCTCACCTGGATCAGGATTGTTCAGTCAATTCGAAAATGGGGTGATTCAATCCAGCTAATCAGCATCTGCTCAGCAGGGTTAGTTGAAAAAACAAGCAGGACGGTAGCCCACGAGGAACAGGGTGGGTGACCCCTACTGACGGTATCAATGTGAATCAGCCGATTCTGTGAAGTACTGCATCTCAGGACAAGGCTCCTTTTCTCTGCTTCAGAATCCACTGGAGTTACGTTAATTGCGTTAATTGAAGAGTTAAGGTAGTCCAAAGGATGTCAGGACTGGAGCTTGTTGAAGGCTCGAGGCCCAAAGCACTTTACAGTCACAGTCCCATTCACCCACGCACACACATTCACACACTGATGCCATACACGGTGCTTGCCATAGCAACGAGGGGTTTATTGTCTTGCCCAAGGGCAGTCTTCTACACACGGGCAAGCAGGAAAGCAACAGAGCCTGCAAGCTTCTGGTTCACCATTCTACCTCTGGTCCCCTGCTGATACAACATAAAATAATCCTCATCATGAAAAGTTGGCAGTCATTGTTGTTCAGAATGGGGAAGTTTTGCCTGATTTGTTTCTAGTGACTTAGTCTTTGTTGTAGAACAGCAGATGAACTTGTGAAATTTAGGCTTGAACTTTTTTCTTTTGATTTGGGAAAATGTGGTGGTTTCCTGCAATCAGATCCTCATCACCTCTCCTGCAGGTCCCTCATTTCTGGATTAGCGTGGGGAACGCTCTGCCATCTCTCATCAGAGGGGCAGCCACAATCTACAGCAGTTTGTGGCAAGAACTGGCACAATGCTGGAAGGACTTCTCCCCATCACGCAGAGCAACTAAAGTCCCTTTGAGCAAGGCGTCAAATCCCTGGGAACAGCTGTGCTTGGTTTGGTTCCTATAGGTCAAAAGCTGAAAATGAATCTCCCCTCCAGGATAAATAAAGTCTGTTTTTTTTTATAAAAATAAGCAAAGCACAGATGAAAGTAAAAGTTGATCCAACTCAGAAATACAGTTTTTCCTACAAAAAATTCATTTTATGCTGAGTGTCAAATTTGCATTTTACCTTAAACTGTGTTGTGTTTCCATATGAAAGGGACCTGCATGTTTAACTCCTCTGACACAGAGGAGGGGCTGTTTTTATTTTTAATTCAGCCCACTTCTTTGGCCAGCACAACTTTTGAGTTTAACCTCCATCTGACTTCAGCGCATGTCCTTTTAACTGTTCTCCACTGAGGCAACCAGGGGCAGCGTGTGTGCGTCTTTGCACCACGTGCATTTAAACCTTCCCTCTTATGTTCCAGGAGATTGAAAGTGTCCAGCGTATTATTCAAATGACACGCTGCCTCACCGGGTGCCTTTTTTCTCTCTGCTATCTCTCCCCCCCTCCTCCTTCACATTATTTTTGAAGACAACTGCAGGCTAGAGGATAAGAATACTGGTTGCAGTGCATGCCGGCACTTCCTCCTCAGCCCTGATTTGAATAAAGAGCTTTGAAATTAAGTGGACAGGCCCCGTCAGGAAAGCAGCGGTGCGCCTTTAAGAAAGCAACCGTGCCGGGCTAAATTATTTTGATTGACGGTATGAGAAATATATATATATATATTTTTTTGCGAGCTGGCTGATTTAATTGTGGGAGCCAGGGGGCATCTTTTGGGGCCAGGTACCGGCGCTCCTTGCTGCTGCGTGTTTGATCTCTTCTACCCATCTCCCGGTGGTACCAGCATCCCGGGCACTGAGGGCCAGAGGGCAGACGAACAAAGGCAACAGTGAGTCTGAGAGCCACACTCCACCTCCTCTGAAACAGACACAAAGAAAAAAAACATGGATAAAGCTTTGGAATGGGCAGTCAAAAGTGCGAAAATGGATTTCCAAGTTCATTTGATGTTAAGTCTTTCGTGTCAAGAGTGGTGTATTTATTGATACAGAGAAAAAAGAGAGAAAAAGGTGGAAGAGAGGTAGAGTAAAGGCAAAAAGAGAGGCAGAGCATCATCCAACAGCACCCCCACCCACCCCAAATGGAGGAGAGGTGTGGACTGGGTTTCAAACAAGACAGAGGATTAGTGAGAGGGGGGTTTAATGAGAAAAGCATCCCTCCTCAGCGGACAGGCCCTGTCAAAAAAGGAGAGGCCAATACTTTCTCCAGAAAGCCTGCAAACACACAAAAAAAGCCTGCACACACCTCCAGACCCGACTCCTATCAAATGAAGCACCAACATCACCCTTTCTAAGCTTCTATCTGCAGCCGTCTGTCCCTCACACTGGCAGCAGAGTTAACCAGCTGCAGAGCCGGCCAGCCTTATCAGCGCCCCGAGCTCGATGTGAAAGCGACGGAGTCCTCACGTCACGTCCCACGTCCACAAACGGCTGCTCTCACGTTCAGTCCAAGCAGATCTGCTGTCCTGCTGCTGGCTGGCTGACTTACTCCATGTTTGCTCACAACATTAGCTGGGCTGCATTCACTCCATCTGCTCTTCATCGTAACAATGCTGGAGCTACCAAGAAGTCTGCAGCCGAGCCATGCTGCACAGAGGTGTCACACCCAGCCTTTGGTCGTTTGTGCATGAAATCCAAGGAGCACATCTGCTCAACCTGATCAGAAGACTTTAAGTTTACAAGTCAAACTATCGACATTGAGCCATCTGGTTGCTTTTCAGGTAAGGAAAAGTGTTTCTGCTCAGATCTCCGAAGATCTGAAGTTCTTAATTTTTAGACCAGTTCCTTATTTTCATTGTTTTTTACTGTCACGTTCTGGATATGCTTGGATCCTATAGTGTTGTTGAAGGTTCAGCTTGAACCAACCCTTAGCTTTCAGATCCTTGACATTCCACTCAGTAAGAATCTGAAATAAAGCCCACATCATTAGCCTCCTACCTCCATGCTTATTTTGGATCATGATTTAAGTATTGTGAATAAACAATTTTCTTCAAGAAGTGTTGTTTGTGTGTTTAGATCCAACAATGAAAAGACAATCTTTTTCTAAGAAGCTCTTTTTAATATGAAGATCGGATTATAAACATGCTAACTGAGAATCACAATCACAATTTATGATTTTATATAGGTTTTTTCCACCAATTGTGAAACAAAAAACACTAACTATGATTGCTTCTTCAAGATCATATCTTAAACTTTTTTTTCTCTTTTGCATTAACTGCAGAAGCAGCAAACTAACTGTACTCCACTGCTGCTCATAAAACATGTGACAATTTTTTTTGTGTGTCATAATGAAATGGGTCTTAAAGAGTAGCCTTTAATAACAGCTGCTGTCTATCTTTTTCCCACAACTGAAAAGAATTGCACGACTAAATGAATGAAATTGATTTATCTGTTGTTTATATTTTAGGTTTGAAAATATAATAATGCAATGTAGGCTTGTTGAACACTGAATGGTATCAATTGTAACAAAATTTGCTTCAAATTCTAAACTTTTAATTTAACATTTTGTCTCTTTCAGAGGTCACTGTTTTTTTGGACACCAGAGCTATGTGGTTAAGTATAAGTTAATAAAGAACCTTGACTTCAGTTGCAAATGAAACCATTTTGGATTTAGTTCCAGAAGGAATAGGATTGCCTTGCTGGACTTTTCCCACATTAGAGGGGTTTGGATGCGGAAGGCTTTTTTCTAATATTTGCGGATGTGTTCAGAAGGCCAGCTGCTCTACTGCGACCAACCTTCATCACATTTGAGCCACACTCCTGATGGATCCACGTTTGCATGCAGTTGTGGACTTCAGTTCACTATTATCTGTGCATTGATAAAAAAAGGGGGGGGGGGGGTCTATTTCACTCGGAGGAGTTGGTTGGAGAGGCTCCAAAGCACACACCTTCAGCTATACCTGTGATTACTTTACATAGCAAACAGTGCAATGGAGCTGCATGTGGTTAATAGAGAGGAAGCAGCACACTTATGAAAACTTCACACTCTAGAGGGAAATGATTCAGTTTGCAAAAATGAAATACCCCAAATGAAAGCAAGTGGCCCTGACCTCACTATTATAGTTCTTTATCATAGTGAGCTTTCATGCAAACACATATATCATTTCAGGGGAAACTAGTTTTATGTGTCTTTATATATTCTTAATGGATATTTTACACATCACATCCACAATTTCCTTTTTCTTTTTTTTCTTTTTGCAGAGCTACATTAAAAAAATTAATAAATAATAATAATAATAATAATAATAATAATAATAATAATAATAATAATAATACTAATAATAATAATAATAATAATAATGATAATAATCATTAGAATAAGTTTAATCCAAGATTTAAAGTTAAATTCTGTTCATGTTGTCTTTTGCCATTTATAAATATTCTTTTTTTATGTTTTATTTATTTGGTATTAAAACAAGAACAGAGAAACACTCATTAATTGTTTTTTTTCGTTTGTTTGATATTATTCCTTGATGTTTTCATGTGTTTGTTTGAGAGGTGAGAGTGAGAGGACTTTATTTATTTATTTATTTTTTCAGTTGGATATAGCTGCAGTGAATGGTTTGGTCCATTTCCTCAACAAACCAACACGTCTCTGGTTCAAATCCCGATTTGCTTGAGCTTGAGTGGCTAGGATAGGCTCCAGCAACCCCTGTGACCGAAGATGAAATACCCACCAACGTATGAGAAAGATTGCATTATGATATGTGCTGTCTTCACTGATCGAATATGAATACAAACTTCATCACAGAACAAACGTGTTTGGACACATCTGCAGTAAAACAAATGTTGCTGTACGAGTGTTGAGAAGCTGCTGGAGAGACTTTTTTCCCCCCTGAAGCTTCCTGACAAAGTGAAATGACCTGAAATTCTTGGATTTAACTACAATAAGAGCTGGTGAAGCTATCCACTGATTGTCGCCATTTAGCAGGAGCAGTCTGAGGCTGTGTTGACGGTAGTGCATGTTAACTGTGGCGATGCATTCTGGTGCCTTTCCTTTAAACGTGGGCACACAGGTGCACTCCAAATGTGGGGTTTGTTGACAGAAATGCAAACTGTCTCATTCCACAAGCTATTTTAGGCTGGATTAAAAAGGACTCTGAATTTCTGTCATACATAAAGAGAAGAAAAGAGCTTAATATGCAGTACCCCTTTTGTCCATTGGGAACTGGCGTCAAATAGCTCCACTTCCAACATGGAAATCTCAGTCAGAAAAGTAGTAAAAACCCAGAAAAGTCTTTCTGAACCGACATGCACAGAAATTTTATAATTAAACAATTCTATTCAAGAACATAGGGGAGTCCAAATTTGAGAAGCATCTTGGTCAACTACAAAAAACTTACCAGTTCTATCAAAAAATATGAAAAGCACAGTCACAACAATAAACTATATGAGGTGTGAAAATGTCTGCACTCTACCTTATAAGGAGTGGATAATGGCAACTATGTAAAAATGTATAAAAAAAAATAATAAAATAATAGTGGGAATATATAGAATACCTTTTTCCGACTCACTTTTAAGCCACAAATGAACTCTATTTGACTTTAGATTCATCAAATATAATCAAATAATGTGACGTGTGTGTACTTTATGTATAACTCCAAATACACTAAAAAAAGCATGTATTTAAATCGATTGGGGCAACATTTTTTAACTCAAATATTTTAATTATATTATTCATCTTCTTGACAGTTTTTGCCGGAGCCTATCCCAGGCCACTTGGGCGAAGGCAAGGGATGCCCTGGACAGGTCGCCAGTCTGTCTCAGGGTGGAATGTCCACAATCACACACCCATTCACTCTCACACTCACACCTATGGACAATTAAGAGTTGCCAATCAACCTATGAAGCATGTTTTTGGACGGTTGGAGGAAGCCGGAGATCCCGGAGAGTACCCAAGCATGCACGGGGAGAACATGCAAACTCCACACAGAAAGGTCCCCCATTGATGTTGTGTTTTTCGTGTCCCCCAGCCGGGACTTGAACCGGGGGCCTTCTTGCTGTGAGGCAAGAGCGCTAACCACTGTGCCACCGTGGGGCTTAATTATATTAATTATTATTAATTATTTATATAACAATTGTAACATATCAGGCTATATTTATGACGATGAGGAATTGCACTGTTAAGAAGATGGCATCATTTTCTTTCATCTTCATTTTTTTCTAATCAATGTAATATCTGAAATGAGTTTGATATATTTGTGTTTTGTATTTTTTTATGGCATTATCGATTATTTTAAGGCTTGAAATGGACTAATACAATTGAATCCAAATTGTCCACTATGTTACAGAAACAGCTCTGGATCATCGACACAACCAAGATGTGTGTCACCTACAAAAATGTGAAAAAAAACATTCATCTCAGTTCAGCAGCATAGAGATGTTTGAACTTTAACCTCCATTATGGTTATCCATCTGACGTTCGACTCCGGGCTGCTCCCTGTTCCCTTCTCTACTTCTGTGCCGGTCCCAAGCCCGGTTCCTTTGAGAGGGTTGCGTCAGGAAGGGCATCCGGCGTAAAACATTGCCAAGTTTACCATGCGACTCGTTCGCTGTGGCGACCCCTGGTGGGAAAAGCCAAGAGAGTAACAACATGGTTATCCATCTGACCTTCTCTCCACTGTCTACTGGACCGGGCTAAACATTGATGTTCTTTTTCTTTACTAGCCATCCAGGATCATGAATGCTTCCTCAGAATTGTTCTTTTTGAAAAACTTCACTTACCTCTTTCAGATTTTGTTGAAATCTCTTAGAAGTGAAACAGTTTATGGTTATGAAAATGCAGCGATCTGTTTGCAAAGGCTGGCATTTTGAGGGAAGCATCTCACATTTGAGAGAGTGACTTCTGCATTGTCTTTGAGATTCTCTCCACTCACGGAAAGGTTGTGTTTGCTCTTGAAATCTCCCTCCTCTCAAACATAGTTATACCTTTCATAAAACCAAGCGCCGTTCCGCTGCCGTTTAATTGACTCTGACTTCAGCTCCGTCTAAACTGGGGTAATAACGTCAAACAGAACGTCTAAACTTTGCATAAGGAAATCAAGTGCGCACTGATGATAAATCAAACAGAATGGAAATTATTGCAATGAACCATCAGAACTGAGTCACAGAGAAATCTGTCATTTATACCTGTGTTTGACACAATGAGCGATCTGCAATGAATCATCACGTTCATCATAATTTTGTGAAATTTAAGGAGGTTTCCTCTGCTGCTCTGCAGAGTGATGATCGTCTGCAGCGCCAGGATCGCACCAACCGTCTGCTGTCTAACCCACATCGCTCATCTAATTCCCCAAAAGCTGATTTCTGCCCAAGATGGTTTAACCACAGACCTGCATTGTTTATTTGTTAGATAAGTCAATAATCTTCCCTGCGCTCTACTTCCCAGATTTAGAAAATCTGCCTAATTAGAATCCAGCCTTTTCCTCACAGAAACTCCAGATTTCCAAAGACGGTGCTGGCTTTCTGTCAGCTGATGATGCGTCTGAAAGGAGCCAGTCAGACGTTCGGACTGCAAAGCGCAGGGCGTCCTTAACTTCTGTTTCTAGTTGCTTTGCTCAGCCCTCATAATATCTAGCAAAATGAGTGAAGAGATCATTAGTCACATGGTTTTGTTTGCAAGCTTTGGTCCAGAACAGGAAAGTCCCCTTGACGGCAGTCAGAATTCAGACCAAATGCAAGGTTCAGGACTCGATCTGGACCAAACTAAGCAGACTCAGCCCGGAACAAATGATTTTCTCAGTCTGAATACACCATAAGTGTAATAGTTTTAGATTCAATGAGGATTTGTTAAAATGGGTCAACTTGTGCCAAGATCGTATTTTATTCTAAAATTAGTCATTTCTACTTATGATACTAGTTTTTTTTGTCACAGTAGTTAAAATAACCTACAATTAAGTCCATAAAAACTCATTAAATATTTAAAAGTATCAAAAAAAGAAATTACTTATGCGCTGCGTAACATTGTTTTTTTTTTAAATTCCATCTACTAGTTAGCTTTTTTTCTTTTTTAAATGCTTGTGGGGAATTCCTTGTTTCTAGATTTTGACATCTCGTGTTAAGTAAAAATGACTCGCTGCAATTCTTTGTACTTATTTTTTTCTTAGGATTATTTTTTATTTCTTATGGTTTGACTTCATCTTTTTGCAGTGTGTAACAGAATCTCATGATTAAAAGAAATTAGTAAAGTGGTTGAAGTGCTGATGGATCATTGTGATCCAGAACTGGCAGACATGTAGTTGAAATAACAACAATGTCAAATATTGGTTTGTTAGGGAAGACTCTTCATGCAACACAGAAAAATGGATTTATCTAGAATTCCGTTAGTTGAAATGAAAGTGAATTTAACAATCCACCAGATTTGTTTACTCACATTCTATTTTAGTGACAGAACGTGAACATAAATAAATTGTAGAGTGTGTGGCTGTCTACATGAACCAGACTGAGGAAATCTGCTTAAATGGGGGATTTGAGTAAATGGTGAGGAACAAAAATGGCGAGTGATATTGGAGCTATCCAGTCGTACAGTTTTGAGCCAGATGCCACCTAATGTGGAAAACAACGACATTAATGCATGTGTTTGTCTACAAGTGCATCAGAATGGCACGGAGCAGAAAGCTTGAGGCCCAACCAGCGTATTTTCTACGTCACAAATACAATCTTTTTCTAACAGCCTTTTTGTCTTCTGCTCATTTACTTGAATAAAGAAATACTCAGAAGTAAAATTTTAAGTTTAATTTCTCTTTATGGCCTCTATAGCATCAGAAAATAGTTGTGGTAATAAAATATTGCACCTCTTACATCGATATGAAGTGAAAATGTATGTGCTTATGGTTAAAATTGTTTTATAACAAGAATAAAATGCAGGGTTGAATGCTAAATTGCTGAATGAAAACGAACATTTAAGGGTAATAATTGGCAAAACAAAAAAAAAATTAAATAATGAAATGACCAAAGTTGACCATAAATAAAGTGAAAACAGCACAATAACAAAAAAGATATTTTTGTGAAAAATGCCAGCGCCGGGTATCAAACCAGCGAGCCTCTGCACCAAGGATTCCCTATGTATTTCAATGGAGGCAAAAATCCTAGAATATCTTGAAAAGTTCAAGGATTTGAAGGACCAAAGTCACAGCTGGAAAAAGCCAAACATTTTAATATTAGAATTGTTAAAAAAGTTGAAAAATTGTAGAAGGAGTAAAGCAGCAAAAAATGGTGGAAGATACAAACAATGGGTTGAATGCGTTAGCATTATATGCTATATATGCTTTATAGCATTCAATCAATAAATACCAAAACCAAGTGTGGCTCCATTTTCAAGAATCACATCTTCAGCAGGTGAGCCACTAAGCTCCAAAAGCCCTCCAGAATAGTAAAAATACTCATCACCTTATGTTTTGTCGAGGTATCCCTTTACACAAACCATCACATTTGCCGCAGACTTTAATATCTGCCATCTGGAATTGTTAGTTTTAGATTAGCTTAATGTGCCATAAATCTTGGTATGACGTTCATGAATCCGATTTGATGATCCCGATGAAAGAGAGACCGTCCCGGGTTAGCATGTGCTCCAGAAAAAGGAGGGGGAAAAAACGGTCCTGCCCTTTTGCTGCCCTCCAATCCAGAGTCGAGGGCAGTGGGGCAAGAAATAAACAGATTTGAGAAAGCAATCAACAGCCCCTCTCAACACCCCCCCCCCCCCCCCCCCCCCTTCAGCTGATTTGCATCTGATCCCCAGATCATGTTTTATTTATCAGTAATCACAACCAATAAGGGAAGAAATTAATCAATGAAGGCGCAAGGCAGGAGCAATATCCACCATCTGGGGGTTGAGCTAAACCCTCCACCCCCCTGGAAGGCCAAGCACACACACACTGAACAGGCATGTCAGACAAACGGATACACATGTGTATGCACTCACACACACGGAGCACCAAATGCAGATATGATGTGAGAAAAACACACGTTCACACATGCATGGACACAGAGAAGCCAGCAGTGATGAGGGCCAACACACACATGTGCGCACACACACACTCGTCCCCTTTCACTGGCTTGTCAGAGGCCCATATTTAGGTGAGTGATATTTTTCTCTCCCCCTACCAATGAGCTCCAAGCAAGTCCATATGGCCTGGATCAAAGGTGTTGCTGGGTGCATGCTTCTGCTTTATTGCCAGCCGCTGCTGTTAATTAGGAAACAAGATCACAGGCAGTATTAAAATCCAATTAAATTGATATGAACAGATTGCCAAGTGATGTTCGCTAATGTATAATTGAGCACCATGCAAATTTCTTTGGCTGCCTTTTGTTTCGGTGTATCTCTGCCTCTATCTCGCTGGCCCACAAAGAGCACCCGAGCTTGAAACTTTTCCTCTTCCTGTCGTCACCCACAGAGAGATAAACAAGTGTGAGGCCATCGCTTTCACTGTTTTAAACCACGTCAGCCCTGCCCTGCACCGCCGGCTTTAAGGGTTATGGATGCGATCTGCATGATGCCTCTTTTTTTGTGGCATAATTGTCTGAAAAATTGACTTTTTTTTCAAAAGTTAAGATTTCTCTGTTTATCTCTTCTTATGCTTTTAGAATGAGTTAAATTAGTCAGAAACGTTTTCAGAGCTTCACCCTTTACAAAGATGCTGCAATATGAACCAAATGACTTTCTTTGTTTCCCGTAACTTAAAGAGCCACTACGATGAAAATGGTGAATTTGGTGTTTTAAAACGTTCTTGTGGTATTTTTCTGATGGAAGACAAAAAGAAAATCAATTATTAAATGATCAAGCTTGTATGTCTGAGCATTTCTTTATTCAAATCCTTGTGAATCAGGAGCAGACGAAAATAATGCAGTTTGAAAAAGATCTTATTAGTGATGTGGAAAATATACTGGGTGGGCCAGAAGCTCCTTGCTCTCCTCCGCTACACTTAGAAGAGAAAGGGGGCAATGGGGTCACCCACAACCCACAAAGGGGAATTTCTAACAGACTACTGCCGCTCTGCAGAAGCTAAGTTCTGAAAAAAACAATTTCTTTATTTTTTGGGGGCTAAAAATGGCAAAACCGTCATTAAAGGAGCACTGGAAAAGCTCTGAAAGTAGATCAAATGATGATTGGAGAGGGACTTTAATGACAGATTAGTTTTTTTTTTTGAAGGTTTGAATATAGACGGTCTGTTTATTAAATTGTAATCAGTAGAACAAAACAAACTTTACAGAAATGAAGGTTCTGATTCAACCAATGTCTCTTTTTAGTCAATAAAAACCAAAAGCAACAACTAAACATGCCTTTTTCAAACAAACAAAAGGAAAACTGTCCTTTTTATCTTTTCAAGCCCCTTTATCTGACTCCTCAAACATAAAAAAAAAAAAAAAACATAAATGTAAATCCAAAGGGAAAGCTAGAATGTTCTTACCAAAACGTGGGTGCTTGTGATTTCTACCCTCAATATGGACTTTTATTCATCGTCATCATTCATCATCTGCCGTTTTTTTATCCCTTTCGGGGTCACAGCCTGATCAATATGGACTTCTGGGTGAGTTTTCCTTTTTCTCTCTTCTTACTCTCTCATAGCCCCCCTCAGAATTTTTCACTTGTTTCCTCCTCAGCTGCCGCCAAACCAAAGTCTTTTCTCCTTTTGTCAACTCGCTGGTGACTCCACCCACTTCCTCCAGCAAAAGTATAAAAAACAAACTGTATTAAAGCTACAAGTAGCATTTAGCGGGCCCGAGCACGTGCGACCGCATGGCACGAGCGACCGCCCCGTGAGCAACGCCCTGCTCGAGCCATTCTCGTCGTTTTTTCTTGTCCATTCTGGAGCTCCAAGATAATGTTAATACGACAGCAGCCTGGGGGGGGGGGGGGGGGGGGGGGGGGGGGGGGGGGGGCAGTAATCTGTTGCCTTAAGGGACAAAGACTTTTGCATATAGCATTAAAAAAATTCAAGCAATGATGATAATTGCTATCACTGTCCCTAAGGATGAGAACAATAGAACTCATTCAATTTCCACTACAATGTCTAGATGAGTGTCAGCTATGTCTGATAACTTGGCCAATTAGCTGGACCGGGATCTTGCAAAGTGCAGGTGGTTAACGTCCAGTGTGATGAGTCTGTGGACGGCAACAGTACAGCATAGCTTTTGGTTTCCACAAGAGAAGAACTCCTGACACATCTGCCCTAACAGACAACTACAAGAGGAGTTGAAATGTATAACACGGTGAAGGAGTTTTTGTGCAGAAAAAGGTACCATTAGAAAAGCTGGTAGCCATACCTGCAGACGGGGCTCCTGCTATGATTGACCGACAAACAGGTTTCATCACTCACTGTAAAGCTGACCAAGACTTTCCAAAATGTCTGCATTACTGCTGCGTCATTCACCAGCAGGCCTTATGTGCAGAAGTGATTGGGTCTGGACATATAATGACTCTTATTCTGAAAATCGTAAACAACCTCAACTGCAAAGCAAAACAGCACAGGATTTTTAAGGTGCTATTGGAGGAGATGTCTGTTGAATATGGTGAATATGAACATTGTGAATCTGAACTTGCATTCTTGACTGACATTACTGGAAAACTAAACCACTTGATCTGCGAGCTGCAAGACAATGGCAAAACTATTTTTTTTTTGACCAGCCTGCCTGAGCCAGTGTTTTTCTTGTGGGGATCTTTTCTGCCAGGGCTTGTCAGCTTGGTCAGTGGATGTTGCTGCAGTTGTCTCCCTTGCTGGGACAGCTGGAGTTAAACACAGCAGCTCACGGCTCTGAAGTGGACCCCGTTGCTGTCCCAGTCTGGATGGGCACTGTGGCGATGTTCCAATGGCCAGGCTGGCTCCTGGTATAAAGAGATTCCCAAATACCATTTCCTAACCGCAGAGCCAAGGATGTGTTTACATGTTTAGGTCAAAAATGTGATGGACAGCTTCATGTTGTCTATTGATGTAAGTTTAAACCTAAACATGCCACCCTGTTATTAATCCAGTTGATATGGTTCTCCATCTGTGTCTAGGTGATAGAAAAGCATTTTTTTTTATATTTAGAGCTCTAAGCAAACAAACAGTTGTCTATATAAAAGAGCTTTTACAATTGTGCACTTTTAGCAGGTCTCTGATTTCATGTGACCAATGTATGGTGGATTTTCACAGACCTTGTTTAAAACTGAAGGTGAGAGAGACTTAGAGAAATGGCTTCATTGTTCTGGAGTTCTTTGTTTCATCCACAGAAGAGTAGAATTGGTGATTGATTTTGAAAAGCTGCTGAAAAAAGTATCTTTTTCAAATTGCAATTTCTAACTTGGGTTTTACATTTTGTGTTCCATTTTTTGTGCTTTAATTGGGAAGCATTTGTTATTTGTTTGGTGTTTTTAAGGTTCTGCAAATATACACATCATTTTTTAGAGACATTTGTTATCAGTTGTGTTTGTTGATTTGTAGTTTAATTTCATTGGATGTATAGATGTCGTGTGGGGGGGAGGCTCGAGAGCAGGTAGGACCCAGGCGCAGAAACGGGAGGCAAACGGGTTCAGGGCAAGTGGGTTTATTTAACTAACAAAAAGCGCTGCAGAGCAGGATGACAAAACTAAAAACAAAAACTTACTGTGGCATGGCAAGGGACATGGACGCCAGACAAGAAGACGTGATCAACATGAGCAGAAGTTAATGGACCAGCACAGGAGGAAGGCAGAGACAAGACTTATATACAGACAGGGCAGACAAGACACAGGTGAACACGATTAGGGCAGATGGGGACCAAAGGAAGTAAAACTCAAGAAACATGACAAGACAGGAAACCTTTCAAAATAAAACAGGAAACAGAACCAAACAAGACAGAACAAGAACTAAAGCGAAAAAAAAGACAACAAACTGAAACCATGACAATAGAAAGGAAAAGAAGTTCAAACATTGATTATAAAAAAGGATATAAGAGATAAAAAAAAAAGAAAAAGGAAAAGAAAAAAGATAAAATATTGATTTAATTGCATTTTGAATGAATAAAATACAATGATTAATAGAATCAGAATCAGAAATCAGAAAAAGTTTTATTGCCAGGTTCAGTAGAGCGCACTTTACAAAACGAGGAATTTGACTTGGTGTATAGTGCAATTAAGAATAAGTTAAAAATTAAGTTAACAACAACAACACACTATATACAGTAGAGTAAGGTGAATTAAAGTGGGAGCACAGATGGGCTGGGATGGTGGGGCCTGTAAGTGGCACCGACAGTCCTTTGGTGGGCGGGGGGGGAGGGGGGGTCACCTGGGGGAGTTGGGGTACTGTTCAGCAGGCTGACTGCAGTGGGGAAGAAGCTGTTCTTGTGGCGCGAGGTCCTGATGGACCGGAGCCTCTTGCCAGAAGGGAGGGGCCGAAAGAGATTATGTCCTGGATGAGATGGGTCCGCTACAATCCTGGCTGCCCGCCTCCAGCTCCTGGAGAGACGGGAGGTGGCAGCCGATCACCTTCTCTCCTGAGTGGATGACGCGTTGCAGCTTGGCCTTGTCTCTGGCCGTGGCCGCAGCGAACCAGACTGTGATGGAGGACGTGAGGGTGGATTCGATGATGGCATCGTAGAAGTCTACCAGCATCTTTTCAGGGAGGTGAAACTTCTTCAGCTGCCTCAGGAAGTACATCCTCTGCTGGACCTTCTTAGTGATGGAGCTGATGTTCTGCTCCCACTTGAGGTCCTGGCTGATGATGGTTCCCAGGAAGCAGAAGGACTCCACAGAGGTCACCGGGGAGTCACAGAGGATGACAGGGGGGAGGGGGGCTGGGGCCTTCCTGAAGTCCACTGTCATCTCCACTGTCTTCAGAGCATTAAGCTCCAGGTTGTTAGCGCTGCACTATGACACCAGCCTGGCTATTTCACTCCTGTAGGCCGACTCATCTCCGTCAGAGATGAGGCCGATGAGTGTGGTGTCGTCAGCAAACTTCAGGAGTATGACAGACAGGTGACCAGCTGTGCAGCTGTTTGTGTACAGGGAGAGTAACAGGGGTGAAAGGACACAGCCCTGGGGGGATCCGGTGCTTGTGGTCCGAGTATCTGAGACGAGCTTCCCCAGCCTCACATACTGCTGTCTGTCCGTCAGGAAGTCTGTGATCCACCTGCAGGTGGAGTCAGGCACATTCATCTTG
The DNA here is from genome assembly GCF_053564925.1 of Oryzias latipes. Classification (NCBI taxonomy): domain Eukaryota; kingdom Metazoa; phylum Chordata; class Actinopteri; order Beloniformes; family Adrianichthyidae; genus Oryzias; species Oryzias latipes. The sequence goes on from NC_136258.1 coordinate 27,288,976, forward strand.
GAGAGTTTTTAATACTAAAGATGTATGAAAGACATACCGAAAAAATATGTCTTTCAGTGTTTAACTGGCTGTCTTTGGATTATGCATGCCTGAGTAATGACCATTCTTACTCCTCATCTCTCTGTTCACTGCTTGCTAATTTACATAGCAGGGGTCCCAGCAGGAGGGGGCGGGGTTGTAACACGACTCCTTCAGCAGAGCCAGGCTGAGAGAGGCTTTGACATGTAAGATGTTAGATGTTAGAATGCCAGATGTTAGAATGACCAGTTCATTTTATATCTATGAAAATATTCAGGGAGCTATGGGACATGTTCAGCTTTAGGTCTGTGAAAATTGGTGTCGATTGTTGAAACATAAGTTACCATAAAAAAATGTTTGTTTGGAGTCTAGACAGATTTAACACAGGTTTTTGGATGAAAAGGATTTTTTATAAATCATCTGTTACACTTTTAAGTCTGAAAAAAATATGGAAGGCAGCAAACACAGATCCCTACCGTTTTTAATTTTTTTGTGCTGATATTTGAAAGATAAGTTATGCAAAAAAATAGGTGTTTGCAGTTTTGCCTAAAAAGACGTTTTCGGACCTTTTTGGATGTAATGCTCTCTAAGATGTCACCTGTAACTTCAATCATTCTGAATTTTTTTAGGAAGCAGTAGCACATAAATGCCTATGAAAGTTGAATTCTTGGTGCTGATAACCTAAACAGAATTTATGCTAAAAATCTTTGTTCAGTCCAAAATTGCATAGGAAAAACACCGGTATGAAGTTTCTCGTAGACCCTATAGTGCTATCTATCAAAGTTGGAGATTTGTAAGAGGCATCTAACTCTGAAATCTCAGCTTCCTGAGACAAACGGCTGATTTGCTATGAAGCTTTGTTTTATGAGTAAGTGCAATTGACCACTTCCTGTTTGGGGGGGCCTTATGAAGGCACCGTCAGATGTACACCCATGAAATTTTAGATGATGAGAGAGGACCTTTCTGAGTATCTCCAGTTTTAATTTCATGCACGTCGGACGAAGCGCAGAGAAAAGATAGGGAAGAATGCGACAAAAACTGTTTTTTTCAATAACTAGGTGGCGCTATGGAGCTCGTCCAGAATTGTCATATCCATGGGTTCAGAAAGGAAACCTCATCATATCCATTGAATTTCAGTGAGATTGGACAACGAATGTGCACGTGAGAGCAACTTTTGTGTGCATGGCGAGACGCCCAACTTCGCCGCTCTGTCACGACCACACCCCCGCATTGAAAGTTATGGCTTTTTATCAGAGTAAACTTCAATGGCTTTTCAACAGGTGGACATCATTTTGAGGTGTGTCGGCTCATCCTAATTGGAGCAGTGATGCTCCAAGTAAAACATGTCATTTCCTTTTGCCAGCAGGTGGCGCTACACCTGTTCTGGATTTTTCCACTTCTGATGTGGTCAGATTCAGACTACAATCATGCATATCAATTTTGGATCAGATTGGATTATGCATGGCTGAGTAATGGCCATTTTCCTTTTCATGGCGTGTTTTCGAAACGACCTCCAAGTTCTCCGCGCCGCCACGGTCACAAACAACCGTAAAAACTTAAAAGCTTCGCAATTTAACATCGGACATGTGTCTAGTTTACAAAACCAAAGTTTGGAGTCATTACTCCAAAATCTCTAGGAGGAGTTCGTTCTAGAGCGAGGCCTGCAAATGTCCAAAATGAAGCAAAAATGACATATTGACCTCAATATATCAGACTTCCTGTGCGAGTGACAGGTGGGTCCTTTCAGACTTTTTTGTAGGTCTCCATCTGAAGAACATGCCCTGTAAAAATCAAGCTTGTACGTTGAAGCCTATGCGGGGCGTCGGGACAAAAGTCACTGTAGGTGGCGCTATCGAGCCGTTTTTGTGCGCCCATGCCAATCTCCTATAAAATACGAAATTTTTCGCGACTCTTGATGTGTGTGCCAAATTTGGTGAGTTTTGGGGTATGTTAAAGGCCTCAAAAAGGCGACTCTTCCGGTAGAATAATAATAATAATAATAATTAAAGCTACAAGTAGCATTTAGCGGGCCCGAGCACGTGCGACCGCCTGGCACGAGCGACCGCCCCGTGAGCAACGCCCTGCTCGAGCCATTCTCGTCGTTTTTTCTTGTCCATTCTGGAGCTCCAAGCTATTGTTAATACGACAGCAGCCTGGGGGGGGGGGGGGGGGGGGGGGGGGGCTGTAATCTGTTGCCTTAAGGGACAAAGACTTTTGCATATAGCATGAAAAAAATTCAAGCAATGATGATAATTGCTATCACTGTCCCTAAGGATGAGAACAATAGAACTCATTCAATTTCCACTACAATGTCTAGATGAGTGTCAGCTATGTCTGATAACTTGGCCAATTAGCTGGACCGGGATCTTGCAAAGTGCAGGTGGTTAACGTCCAGTGTGATGAGTCTGTGGACGGCAACAGTACAGCATAGCTTTTGGTTTCCACAAGAGAAGAACTCCTGACACATCTGCCCTAACAGACAACTACAAGAGGAGTTGAAATGTATAACACGGTGAAGGAGTTTTTGTGCAGAAAAAGGTACAATTAGAAAAGCTGGTAGCAGTGACTGCAGATGGGACTCCTGCTATGATCAATAGACAAACAGGTTTCATCACTCACTGTAAAGCTGACCCAGACTTTCCAAAATGTCTGCATTACTGCTGCGTCATTCACCAGCAGGCCTTATGTGCAGAAGTGATTGGCTCTGGACATATAATGACTCTTATTCTGAAAATCGTAAACAACCTCAGCTGCAAAGCAAAACAGCACAGGATTTTTAAGGTGCTATTGGAGGAGATGTCTGTTGAATATGGTGAATATGAACATTGTGAATCTGAACTTGCATTCTTGACTGACATTACTGGAAAACTAAACCACTTGATCTGCGAGCTGCAAGACAATGGCAAAACTATTTTTTTTTGACCAGCCTGCCTGAGCCAGTGTTTTTCTTGTGGGGATCTTTTCTGCCAGGGCTTGTCAGCTTGGTCAGTGGATGTTGCTGCAGTTGTCTACCTTACTGGGACAGCTGGAGTTAAACACAGCAGCTCACGGCTCTGAAGTGGACCCCGTTGCTGTCCCAGTCTGGATGGGCACTGTGGCGATGTTCCAATGGCCAGGCTGGCTCCTGGTATAAAGAGATTCCCAAATACCATTTCCTAACCGCAGAGCCAAGGATGTGTTTACATGTTTAGGTCAAAAATGTGATGGACAGCTTCATGTTGTCTAAACATGCCACCCTGTTATTAATCCAGTTGATATGGTTCTCCATCTGTGTCTAGGTGATAGAAAAGCATTTTTTTTTTTATATTTAGAGCTCTAAGCAAACAAACAGTTGTCTATATAAAAGAGCTTTTACAATTGTGCACTTTTAGCAGGTCTCTGAGTTCATGTGACCAATGTATGGTGGATTTTCACAGACCTTGTTTAAAACTGAAGGTGAGAGAGACTTAGAGAAATGGCTTCATTGTTCTGGAGTTCTTTGTTTCATCCACAGAAGTGTAGAATTGGTGATTGATTTTGAAAAGCTGCTGAAAAAAGTATCTTTTTCAAATTGCAATTTCTAACTTGGGTTTTACATTTTGTGTTCCATTTTTTGTGCTTTAATTGGGAAGCATTTGTTATTTGTTTGGTGTTTTTAAGGTTCTGCAAATATACACATCATTTTTTAGAGACATTTGTTATCAGTTGTGTTTGTTGATTTGTAGTTTAATTTCATTGGATGTATAGATGTCGTGTGGGGGGGAGGCTCGAGAGCAGGTAGGACCCAGGCGCAGAGACGGGAGGCAAACGGGTTCAGGGCAAGTGGGTTTATTTAACTAACAAAAAGCGCTGCAGAGCAGGATGACAAAACTAAAAACAAAAACTTACTGTGGCATGGCAAGGGACATGGACGCTAGACAAGAAGACGTGATCAACATGAGCAGAAGTTAATGGACCAGCACAGGAGGAAGGCAGAGACAAGACTTATATACAGACAGGGCAGACAAGACACAGGTGAACACGATTAGGGCAGATGGGGACCAAAGGAAGTAAAACTCAAGAAACATGACAAGACAGGAAACCTTTCAAAATAAAACAGGAAACAGAACCAAACAAGACAGAACAAGAACTAAAGCGAAAAAAAAGACAACAAACTGAAACCATGACAATAGAAAGGAAAAGAAGTTCAAACATTGATTATAAAAAAGGATATAAGAGATAAAAAAAAAAGAAAAAGGAAAAGAAAAAAGATAAAATATTGATTTAATTGCATTTTGAATGAATAAAAAACAATGATTAATAGAATCAGAATCAGGAATCAGAAAAAGTTTTATTGCCAGGTTCAGTAGAGCGCACTTTACAAAACGAGGAATTTGACTTGGTGTATAGTGCAATTAAGAATAAGTTAAAAATTAAGTTAACAACAACAACACACTATATACAGTAGAGTAAGGTGAATTAAAGTGGGAGCACAGATGGGCTGGGATGGTGGGGCCTGTAAGTGGCACCGACAGTCCTTTGGTGGGCGGGGGGTGGAGGGGGGGTCACCTGGGGGAGTTGGGGTTCTGTTCAGCAGGCTGGCTGCAGTGGGGAAGAAGCTGTTCTTGTGGCGCGAGGTCCTGGTCCTGATGGACCGGAGCCTCTTGCCAGAAGGGAGGGGCCGAAAGAGATTATGTCCTGGATGAGAGGGGTTGGCTACAATCCTGGCTGCCCGCCTCCAGGTCCTGGAGATGTGCAGCTCCTGGAGAGACGGGAGGTGGCAGCCGATCACCTTCTCTGCTGAGTGGATGACGCGTTGCAGCTTGGCCTTGTCTCTGGCCGTGGCCGCAGCGAACCAGACTGTGATGGAGGACGTGAGGGTGGATTCGATGATGGCGGTGTAAAAGTCTACCAGCATCTTTTCAGGGAGGTGAAACTTCTTCAGCTGCCTCAGGAAGTACATCCTCTGCTGGACCTTCTTAGTGATGGAGCTGATGTTCTGCTCCCACTTGAGGTCTTGGCTGATGATGGTTCCCAGGAAGCAGAAGGACTCCACAGAGGTCACCGGGGAGTCACAGAGGATGACAGGGGGGAGGGGGGCTGGGGCCTTCCTGAAGTCCACTGTCATCTCCACTGTCTTCAGAGCATTAAGCTCCAGGTTGTTAGCGCTGCACTATGACACCAGCCTGGCTATTTAACTCCTGTAGGCCGACTCATCTCCGTCAGAGATGAGGCCGATGAGTGTGGTGTCGTCAGCAAACTTCAGGAGTTTGACAGACAGGTGACCAGCTGTGCAGCTGTTTGTGTACAGGGAGAGTAACAGGGGTGAAAGGACACAGCCCTGGGGGGATCCGGTGCTTGTGGTCCGAGTATCTGAGACGAGCTTCCCCAGCCTCACATACTGCTGTCTGTCCGTCAGGAAGTCTGTGATCCACCTGCAGGTGGAGTCAGGCACATTCATCTTGGAGAGTTTTTAATACTAAAGATGTATGAAAGACATACCGAAAAAATATGTCTTTCAGTGTTTAACTGGCTGTCTTTGGATTATGCATGCCTGAGTAATGGCCATTCTTACTTCTCATCTCTCTGTTCACTGCTTGCTAATTTACATAGCAGGGGTCCCAGCAGGAGGGGGCGGGGTTGTAACACGACTCCTTCAGCAGAGCCAGGCTGAGAGAGGCTTTGACATGTAAGATGTTAGATGTTAGAATGCCAGATGTTAGAATGACCAGTTCATTTTATATCTATGAAAATATTCAGGTAGCTATGGGACATGTTTAGCTATAGGTCTGTGAAAATTGGTGTCGATTGTTGAAACATAAGTTACCATAAAAAAATGTTTGTTTGGAGTCTAGACAGATTTAACACAGGTTTTTGGATGAAAAAGGATTTTTTATAAATCATCTGTTACACTTTTAAGTCTGAAAAAAATATGGAAGGCAGCAAACACAGATCCCTACCGTTTTTAATTTTTTTGTGCTGATATTTGAAAGATAAGTTATGCAAAAAAATAGGTGTTTGCAGTTTTGCCTAAAAAGACGTTTTCGGACCTTTTTGGATGAAATGTTGAATAAAAGTTCACCGGTAACTTCAATAATTCTGAATTTTTTTAGGAAGCAGTAGCACATAAATGCCTATGAAAGTTGAATTCCTGGTGCTGATAACCTAAACAGAATTTATGCTAAAAATCTTTGTTCAGTCCAAAATTTCATTAAAAAAATCAAGTGATGAAGTTTCTCGTAGACCCTATAGTGTTACATATCAAAGCTGGAGGTTATTAAAGGCATCTAATTCTGAAATCTCAGCTTCCTGAGACAAACGGCTGATTTATAATAAATTTCTATTATTTGGGTGCACATAATCGACCACTTCCTGTTACGCAGGCACCGTCAGGTGTACACCCATGAAACTTTACATGATGAGAGAGGACCCTTCTGAGTATCTCCAGTTTTAATTTCATGCACATCGGACAAAGCAAAGAGAAAATACAGGGCAGAATGTGCCCCATGCAATAACTAGGTGGCGCTATAGAGCTCGTCCAAGATTGTCATATCCATGGGTTCAGAATAGAAGCTTCATCATATCCATTGAATTTCAGTGAGATTGGACAAGGAATGTGCACGTGAGAGCAACTTTTGTGTGCATAGCGAGATGCCCAACTTTGCCGCTCTGTCACGACCACACCCCCGCATTGAAAGTTATGGTTTTTTGTCAGAGTAAACTTCAATGGCTTTTCAACAGGTGGACGTCATTTTCAGGTGTGTCGGCTCATCCTACTCGGAGTAGTGATGCTCCAAGTAAAACATGTCATTTCCTCTTGCCAGCAGGTGGCGCTACACTTTTTCCAGATTTTTTCACTGCAGATGTGTTCAGAGTCAGACTACAATCATGCATATCAATTTTGGATCAGATTGGATTTTGCATGGCTGAGTAATGGCCATTTTTCTTTTCATGGCGTGTTTTCGAAACGACCTCCAATTTTGACGCGCCGCCATGGTCACAAACATCCATAAAAACTTAAAAGCTTCGCAATTTAACATCGGACATGTGTCTAGTTTACACAACCAAAGTTTGAAGTCATTACTCCAAAATCTCTAGGAGGAGTTCGTTCTAGAGCGAGGCCTGCAAATGTCCAAAATGAAGCAAAAATGACATATTGACCTCAATATATCAAACTTCCTGTGCGAGTGACAGGTGGGTCCTTTCAGACTTTTTTGTAAGTCTCCATCTGAAGAACATGCCCTGTAAAAATCAAGCTTGTACGTTAAAGCGTATGCGGGGCGTCGGGACAAAAGTCACTGTAGGTGGCGCTATCGAGCCGTTTTTGTGCGCCCATGCCAATCTCCTATAAAATACGAAATTTTTCGCGACTCCTGATGTGTGTGCCAAATTTGGTGAGTTTTGGGGTATGTTAAAGGCCTCAAAAAGGCGACTCTTCCGGTAGAATAATAATAATAATAATAATTAAAGCTACAAGTAGCATTTAGCGGGCCCGAGCACGTGCGACCGCATGGCACGAGCGACCGCCCCGTGAGCAACGCCCTGCTCGAGCCATTCTCGTCGTTTTTTCTTGTCCATTCTGGAGCTCCAAGCTAATGTTAATACGACAGCAGCCTGGGGGGGGGGGGGGGGGGGGGGGGCTGTAATCTGTTGCCTTAAGGGACAAAGACTTTTGCATATAGCATGAAAAAAATTCAAGCAATGATGATAATTGCTATCACTGTCCCTAAGGATGAGAACAATAGAACTCATTCAATTTCCACTACAATGTCTAGATGAGTGTCAGCTATGTCTGATAACTTGGCCAATTAGCTGGACCGGGATCTTGCAAAGTGCAGGTGGTTAACGTCCAGTGTGATGAGTCTGTGGACGGCAACAGTACAGCATAGCTTTTGGTTTCCACAAGAGAAGAACTCCTGACACATCTGCCTTAACAGACAACTACAAGAGGAGTTGAAATGTATAACACGGTGAAGGAGTTTTTGTGCAGAAAAAGGTACAATTAGAAAAGCTGGTAGCAGTGACTGCAGATGGGACTCCTGCTATGATCAATAGACAAACAGGTTTCATCACTCACTGTAAAGCTGACCCAGACTTTCCAAAATGTCTGCATTACTGCTGCGTCATTCACCAGCAGGCCTTATGTGCAGAAGTGATTGGCTCTGGACATATAATGACTCTTATTCTGAAAATCGTAAACAACCTCAGCTGCAAAGCAAAACAGCACAGGATTTTTAAGGTGCTATTGGAGGAGATGTCTGTTGAATATGGTGAATATGAACATTGTGAATCTGAACTTGCATTCTTGACTGACATTACTGGAAAACTAAACCACTTGATCTGCGAGCTGCAAGACAATGGCAAAACTATTTTTTTTTGACCAGCCTGCCTGAGCCAGTGTTTTTCTTGTGGGGATCTTTTCTGCCAGGGCTTGTCAGCTTGGTCAGTGGATGTTGCTGCAGTTGTTTCCCTTGCTGGGACAGCTGGAGTTAAACACAGCAGCTCACGGCTCTGAAGTGGACCCCGTTGCTGTCCCAGTCTGGATGGGCACTGTGGCGATGTTCCAATGGCCAGGCTGGCTCCTGGTATAAAGAGATTCCCAAATACCATTTCCTAACCGCAGAGCCAAGGATGTGTTTACATGTTTAGGTCAAAAATGTGATGGACAGCTTCATGTTGTCTTTTGATGTAAGTTTAAACCTAAACATGCCACCCTGTTATTAATCCAGTTGATATGGTTCTCCATCTGTGTCTAGGTGATAGAAAAGCATTTTTTTTTTATATTTAGAGCTCTAAGCAAACAAACAGTTGTCTATATAAAAGAGCTTTTACAATTGTGCACTTTTAGCAGGTCTCTGAGTTCATGTGACCAATGTATGGTGGATTTTCACAGACCTTGTTTAAAACTGAAGGTGAGAGAGACTTAGAGAAATGGCTTCATTGTTCTGGAGTTCTTTGTTTCATCCACAGAAGAGTAGAATTGGTGATTGATTTTGAAAAGCTGCTGAAAAAAGTATCTTTTTCAAATTGCAATTTCTAACTTGGGTTTTACATTTTGTGTTCCATTTTTTGTGCTTTAATTGGGAAGCATTTGTTATTTGTTTGGTGTTTTTAAGGTTCTGCAAATATACACATCATTTTTTAGAGACATTTGTTATCAGTTGTGTTTGTTGATTTGTAGTTTAATTTCATTGGATGTATAGATGTCGTGTGGGGGGGAGGCTCGAGAGCAGGTAGGACCCAGGCGCAGAGACGGGAGGCAAACGGGTTCAGGGCAAGTGGGTTTATTTAACTAACAAAAAGCGCTGCAGAGCAGGATGACAAAACTAAAAACAAAAACTTACTGTGGCATGGCAAGGGACATGGACGCCAGACAAGAAGACGTGATCAACATGAGCAGAAGTTAATGGACCAGCACAGGAGGAAGGGAGAGACAAGACTTATATACAGACAGGGCAGACAAGACACAGGTGAACACGATTAGGGCAGATGGGGACCAAAGGAAGTAAAACTCAAGAAACATGACAAGACAGGAAACCTTTCAAAATAAAACAGGAAACAGAACCAAACAAGACAAAACAAGAACTAAAGCGAAAAACAAGACAACAAACTGAAACCATGACAATAGAAAGGAAAAGAAGTTCAAACATTGATTATAAAAAAGGATATAAGAGATAAAAAAAAAGAAAAAGGAAAAGAAAAAAGATAAAATATTGATTTAATTGCATTTTGAATGAATAAAAAACAATGATTAATAGAATCAGAATCAGAATCAGAAATCAGAAAAAGTTTTATTGCCAGGTTCAGTAGAGCGCACTTTACAAAACGAGGAATTTGACTTGGTGTATAGTGCAATTAAGAATAAGTTAAAAATTAAGTTAACAACAACAACACACTATATACAGTAGAGTAAGGTGACTTAAAGTGGGAGCACAGATGGGCTGGGATGGTGGGGCCTGTAAGTGGCACCGACAGTCCTTTGGTGGGCGGGGGGGGAGGGGGGGTCACCTGGGGGAGTTGGGGTACTGTTCAGCAGGCTGACTGCAGTGGGGAAGAAGCTGTTTTTGTGGCGCGAGGTCCTGGTCCTGATGGACCGGAGCCTCTTGCCAGAAGGGAGGGGCCGAAAGAGATTATGTCCTGGATGAGAGGGGTTGGCTACAATCCTGGCTGCCCGCCTCCAGGTCCTGGAGATGTGCAGCTCCTGGAGAGACGGGAGGTGGCAGCCGATCACCTTCTCTGCTGAGTGGATGACGCGTTGCAGCTTGGCCTTGTCTCTGGCCGTGGCCGCAGCGAACCAGACTGTGATGGAGGACGTGAGGGTGGATTCGATGATGGCATCGTAGAAGTCTACCAGCATCTTTTCAGGGAGGTGAAACTTCTTCAGCTGCCTCAGGAAGTACATCCTCTGCTGGACCTTCTTAGTGATGGAGCTGATGTTCTGCTCCCACTTGAGGTCCTGGCTGATGATGGTTCCCAGGAAGCAGAAGGACTCCACAGAGGTCACCGGGGAGTCACAGAGGATGACAGGGGGGAGGGGGGCTGGGGCCTTCCTGAAGTCCACTGTCATCTCCACTGTCTTCAGAGCATTAAGCTCCAGGTTGTTAGCGCTGCACTATGACACCAGCCTGGCTATTTCACTCCTGTAGGCCGACTCATCTCCGTCAGAGATGAGGCCGATGAGTGTGGTGTCGTCAGCAAACTTCAGGAGTTTGACAGACAGGTGACCAGCTGTGCAGCTGTTTGTGTACAGGGAGAGTAACAGGGGTGAAAGGACACAGCCCTGGGGGGATCCGGTGCTTGTGGTCCGAGTATCTGAGACGAGCTTCCCCAGCCTCACATACTGCTGTCTGTCCGTCAGGAAGTCTGTGATCCACCTGCAGGTGGAGTCAGGCACATTCATCTTGGAGAGTTTTTAATACTAAAGATGTATGAAAGACATACCGAAAAATATGTCTTTCAGTGTTTAACTGGCTGTCTTTGGATTATGCATGCCTGAGTAATGGCCATTCTTACTCCTCATCTCTCTGTTCACTGCTTGCTAATTTACATAGCAGGGGTCCCAGCAGGAGGGGGCGGGGTTGTAACACGACTCCTTCAGCAGAGCCAGGCTGAGAGAGGCTTTGACATGTAAGATGTTAGATGTTAGAATGCTAGATGTTAGAATGACCAGTTCATTGTATATCTATGAAAATATTCAGGGAGCTATGGGACATGTTCAGCTATAGGTGTGTGAAAATTGGTGTCGATTGTTGAAACATAAGTTACCATAAAAAAATGTTTGTTTGGAGTCTAGACAGATTTAACACAGGTTTTTGGATGAAAAAGGATTTTTTATAAATCATCTGTTACACTTTTAAGTCTGAAAAAAATATGGAAGGCAGCAAACACAGATCTCTACCGTTTTTAATTTTTTTGTGCTGATATTTGAAAGATAAGTTATGCAAAAAAATAGGTGTTTGCAGTTTTGCCTAAAAAGACGTTTTCGGACCTTTTTGGATCAAATGTTGTCTAAAAGTTCACCTGTAACTTCAATCATTCTGAATTTTTTTAGGAAAACTAAACCACTTCAACTGTGATCTGCAAGGCAATGGTAAAACTATATTTTTTATGGAACAGCCTGCAGTGTTTCTTGTGGGGATCTTTTCTGCCAGGGCTTGCCGGCTTGGTCGGTGGTTGTTGCTGTTACCAATCCAGTTGATATGGTTCTCCATCTGTGTCTAAGTGATATAATCAGAATCAGAATCGTTTATTGTCATTGTACATGGGGATACAATGAAATTGCAGCAGCCTTGGAGTGAAGGAGTTACATAAAATAAAAATAAAAATAGAATAGAAAAAGAAATACTGTATTTACAACTCTTAACAAAAAATGAACAATATGGACAGAAACTGTTAAATATTAAATATTTGTGAATAAAATAGAAAGGAATTACATGAGTTGCTGTGAGCACAGCTTAATAAATATCAAGTTATTGCACAGTGACCCGGTTAGACAGTCAGGATATTGCACGCATTGTAGTAAAATTAGAGTGAGGTGTGGTTGGTGGACGTATGTGCATTCCGTATGATAATTGCCTATGGAAAAAAGATGTTTCTTAGTCTGTTTGTCCTGGTTCTGATGGACCTGTACCTCCTTCCAGAGGGCAGCAGTTCAAACAGAGGGAAAGCAGAATGGGTGGAGTTAGTGGTGATGCTAGTCACTCTGCTGATGCAGCGAGACTGGTAAATGTCCTTCAGTGAGGGGAGGGGGCAGCCGATGATCCTCTGCGCTGTCTTTACCACTCTCTGGAGACTCTGCCGTTCTGCTTCAGTGCAGTGGGAAAACCACACTGTGATGCCATAGGACAGAATGCTCTCAATGGTTGAGCGGTAGAACGTTACCAGCAGCTCCTGGCTGACGTCGTTCCTCCTAAGTTTTCTCAGGAAGTGCAGGCGTTGCTGGGCCTTCCTGATGACAGTCATGGTGTTGTTAGACCATGTGAGGTCAGCAGAGATGGTGGTGCCCAGGAGGGTGAAGCTGTGGACCCTCTCCACACAGTTTCCATCGATGTAGAGTGGGGGTGGATCTGTTCTGTTCTGCAAACTGGTGGGGGACGAAGATTGGAGGGAGGGAGTCTTTGATGTGTCCCAGGAGCAGCCGCTCCAGACACTTTGTGATTACAGCAGTGAGTGCAACTGGGCGGAAGTCCGTGAGGAAGGCTGTGGATGAGGACTTTTTGGGTATCGGGATGATAGTGGATGACTTCAGGCAAGCAGGGATGAAAGCCTGAGCTAGCGACAGGTTGAAGATTTTTGTGAAGACCTGGGAGAGTTGATCGGCGCAGGCCCGCAGAACCTTTCCGGGAACTCCATCAGGTCCCGCCGCTTTCCTGGGGTTTACCCTGCTGAACATCCGTGCCATCCGTGCCACGTCCATAAAGGCATTGTTTTTATATTTAGAGCTCTAAGCAACCAAACAGTTGTCTATATAAAAGAGCTTTTACAATTGTGCACTTTTAGCAGGCTGAAAAAATTATCTTTTTAAAATTGCCATTTCAAATTTGGGTTTTAAATTTTGTGTTCCATTTTTCTGTGCTTGTATTGGAAGGATTTGTTATTATTTTGTTTAAAAGTGCTACATATTGTATATACACATAATTTATTTAGAGAAATTTGCTATAGGTTGTGTTTTTTGGTTTTGTAGTTTAATTTCATTGGATTTATATTAAGGAAAAGAAGTTGCAGCATTGATTAAAAAAGGATAAAAGAGACATTTACTGTCTAAGTCTTATGTTACATCTGTAGAACTGTACTGAGAGTTGGGTTTTGTTTTGGAGCACATTCATATGTTTTGTTTGTAAAAAAAAAAAAATAAAATATTAAGTTAATTGCATTTTACATGACTAGAAAAGCAATGATTATTCATAAAAATCTATGAAAGACATACAAAACAAATGAAAAAGCAGTCTGCCCTCCCTCTTGTGTCTAAACTATTGTCACCTCACTTCTGGGTTAGTTAGCATATAAACAGGCAGCTGGTGTGTGTGTGTGGGGGGGGGGGGGGGGGGGGGGTGAAATTTGACTCCAGCAACAGGAAAGATTGAGGAGCAGGCTGCAGCATGAGAAAAAGACTGAACCATGTAAGAGGAAATGACATCCTACAGTTGACCAGTTCATTTTATATCTGTAAAGAATATTCAAGAAGCATTTAGACATGTTCAACTATATGCGTGTTAAACTTGGTGTGGATATTTGAAGCATAAGTAATTTTAAAACACACTTGTTTGGAGTCCAGACGGAAAAAGCACAGGTTTTGGGATGAATCAGGATTTTTTTAAAATCATCTGTTTCACCTGGACTTCTGAAAAACATATGGAAGGCAGCAAACACAGATCCCTACATTTAAAAAAATAAATGGTGTTGATATATGATGATTAAGTTATGAAAAAAAATAGGTGTTTGTAGTTTTGCCTAAAAAGACGTTTTCGGACCTTTTTGGATGAAATGTTCTCTAAAAGTTCACCTGTAACTTCAATCATTCTGAATTTTTTTAGGAAGCAGTAGCACATAAATGCCTATGAAAGTTGAATTCTTGGTGCTGATAACCTAAACAGAATTTATGCTAAAAATCTTTGTTCAGTCCAAAATTTCATTAAAAAAATCAAGTGATGAAGTTTCTCGTAGACCCTATAGTGTTACATATCAAAGCTGGAGGTTATTAAAGGCATCTAATTCTGAAATCTCAGCTTCCTGAGACAAACGGCTGATTTATAATAAATTTCTATTATTTGGGTGCACATAATCGACCACTTCCTGTTACGCAGGCACCGTCAGGTGTACACCCATGAAACTTTACATGATGAGAGAGGACCCTTCTGAGTATCTCCAGTTTTAATTTCATGCACATCGGACAAAGCAAAGAGAAAATACAGGGCAGAATGTGCCCAATGCAATAACTAGGTGGCGCTATAGAGCTCGTCCAAGATTGTCATATCCATGGGTTCAGAATAGAAGCTTCATCATATCCATTGAATTTCAGTGAGATTGGACAAGGAATGTGCACGTGAGAGCAACTTTTGTGTGCATAGCGAGATGCCCAACTTTGCCGCTCTGTCACGACCACACCCCCGCATTGAAAGTTATGGTTTTTTGTCAGAGTAAACTTCAATGGCTTTTCAACAGGTGGACGTCATTTTCAGGTGTGTCGGCTCATCCTACTCAGAGTAGTGATGCTCCAAGTAAAACATGTCATTTCCTCTTGCCAGCAGGTGGCGCTACACTTTTTCCAGGTTTTTTCACTGCAGATGTGTTCAGAGTCAGACTACAATCATGCACATCAATTTTGGATCAGATTGGATTATGCATGGCTGAGTAATGGCCATTTTTCTTTTCATGGCGTGTTTTCGAAACGACCTCCAATTTTGACGCGCCGCCATGGTCACAAACATCCATAAAAACTTAAAAGCTTTGCAATTTAACATCGGACATGTGTATAGTTTACAAAACCAAAGTTTGGAGTCATTACTCTCAAATCTCTAGGAGGAGTTCGTTCTAGAGCGAGGCCTGCGAATGACCAAAATACAGCAAAAATGACATATTGTCATCAAAATATCAGACTTCCTGTGCGACTGACAGCTTGGTCCCAAGAGACTTTTTTGTAGGTTTCTATCCGATGAACATGCCCTGTTAAAATCAGGTTTGTACTATAAAGCATATGGAGGTGCTCGCGAAAACAAATTTTGCAGGTGGCGCTATCGAGCCATTTTTGTTTACCTATGCCGTTCTCCTATAAAATATGAAATTTTTCGCGACTCCTGATGTGTATACAAAATTTGGTGAGTTTTGGGGTATGTTAAAGGCCTCAAAAAGGCGACGGAAAAGTCGGAAGAATAATAATAATAATAATAATAATAATAATAAACCTAACAGATACAATAGGGTCCTTGCACTCCGTGCTCGGGCCCTAATAATAATAAACATTCGAATTACAATAGGGTCCTTGCACTCCGTGCTCGGGCCCTAATAATAATAAACATTCGAATTACAATAGGGTCCTTGCACTCCGTGCTCGGGCCCTAAAAATGGCAAAAACTCATGAAGCGCTTTACTACCTTACTTGGAGGCCCAAAGTACTTTACAGACCCATTCACCCATGTACACACACAGAGGCTCAGTTGGCTAACATTGACACCATCCTATGACCAGGAGCAGTATGGGGTTCAGTATATTGTCCAAGGACACTTCGACACATGGGCGAGCAAGGGGAAACCGAATCTGCGGTCTTTCAAACCATGACTACCATAATCACATGACCTCCTTAAACATTAGTCATATAAACAACGAAAACCTTTCCACACAAAGCTTTCAAGCTCCCAGGCCTCTGGTAGAGGACCCGATGTTAGGTGAGAAACCACCAACCCCGCGGCGGGTGAGAGAGCTGCTTTTTATATATCTATATACCTTTATCTTTTTGTCCACTAAGTACGTTTCTGGCACTTCTACAAAACACTGAGTGGGATAAGTGTTTGTTAATAGAAACAGTCGAACAATTTCCTTTTTAGACCAACGTTGATGAATTTAGTGGAACAAAATATGGTCAGTGATGGAGTCACAAAAAAGGAGAGACTTCAGAGGAAATGAATCTTTTCAGACATTCTTAACTCTGATCTCATCAACCTCCTTTAACATGGCAGGTTAGCCAGGTTATGGGATTGGACACATGATGGATTAGGGATTAAAAAAGTTGATTATAAGGTCTCCCATTCCAGGGTTTACAGTGTGACATATCCACACATGGAGATGTGACTGGTCAAACTGGTTAAGCAGAGAGGGATTTTCCTCCTGAGCTTTAAGCTGGTCCAATGCTGGACTGTGAGATTTTTTCTTCCTTTACAGCGAGGCTTAGTCCTGTTAGAATGACGAATGTCATGAATGATGATCAGCCTGTCACACTGTGCCGGAGAGTGAAGCTGTCATTTGCCTTGACTCTCTTTTGGGGGATTTTTGACATAATAATTATCAAATGGACTTCCCTCCTTCAGGGGTCCTTGGTTCCATTGAGGGATTTTTTTTTTTTTAAAGCTCGGACGAGTCCTGCTGGTCCACCAAGTTTCAGAGACATATTTTACCACTAAAGACTCATTTGTTGGGGGGGGTTATAATCAATTTAGGGTTCCCAGGATTTAGGGTCCCATGAGTTGGATTCAAGGTATTGGAAGACTGGAATGGATTCAAAGCACTAAAAATCTTTTTTACATTGAATGTCAATTAGCTTGGAGAGTGAGGAAAAAACAGCACCTCATGCTCTGTTCCAAAAATCAGACGATTTCCAATTTAGTTCATACAATTCCTCCAGATTTTGCTTAGAGACCGACTCTGATTATCTATTTTATTTATTTTAAAAGCGTTCCCAGAGGTCTTTCTTTGAATCATTTGTTGTCTCTGCAATTGTAAATTGTAACGAGATTCGAGTCACTCAGGACTGACAGAAGACGCTAATGCGCAAAAACGAGAAGTAGTCACAGTGTGCAAATATGTCCTTTATGAATAGAAAATGAGTAGAGAGGGTAGAGTAAAAAGCAGTAACAAGTAAAAAGTTCAACTTCTGACAAGGGTACAGACAGAGTCTGTGTCATTGGGGGGGGGGGGGGGGGGGGGGGGGGGTTGCTAATAGTTGTGGGCGGGAGCTTTTTCTCAGTCTGCTGGTTTTCGTCCTGATGGACCGGTAGCGGGTGCCAGAGGGTAGTAAGTTGAACGATTTCATTAAAATTATATCAATTTTAACCCAAATTTTAAACAAAATGCTGTATTCTAGGATATAGTTTCTACAGAGGTATTGTTATCATGGAGCAACCCCGCCCCCCTTTCCCTCTCTGTTGTCGAGAGCTCTGAGCAGGGAGCTTGTGGCCCGCCCAGCGAACGTTCTACATCACAAATACGTTCTTCTTCAAACAGCTTTTCTTCATCTACCCCTAATTCTCAACAATTTGAATTTAAAAAAAAATACTAAGATATGTAATTTTGAGCTGAATTTTCTTTGTCCTCAACCATCAGAAAACCAAAAACATGATTTTCATCGGAGTGGATCTTTAAATGGGCTCCAATGGTCTTTTGTGATCACTGTTAATGCCCTTAAAATGTTTAAAGGAAACTCATATTACTCATATTGTTCCGGTCTTACCAAAGCTCCCAAGTGTCTGTGGAAGGATTAAGAGGTTGTTAAAGCTTTATTGTTCCAAACCACATGTACATTTCCATAAATAAAAACGGCAGGGAGAAAAGTGGGAGGGCAGCCAATCTCTGGTTGGCTTTTCAGACGGCTCCAGTCCGAAACGAGGGCCCATCAAGGCCTTCAGGGACTTTCGCTCTAATTCCATTCATTAGGGCCTGGCTAAGACATCCTCAAACATGACTATATGTTCTGATTGGTGTCAGTTCAATAGTTCTGAACCTGTTCCTGCAAACAATCCCAGTGATTACAGAGTCAGGGGGGTCTGCGTCTCCCATTCCAAGACCGACCAATTATAATACTATCAGCAATTAAATGCCTCTCGCTCTAACAACTGACTGAGCCTAACCACATATAGTGTTGGCGTATCACTACCCACTCTAAGCAAGAAGCTAAAAGGCTTGGATCCAAATGAAAAACAACCATCTCTATCAGATGCCACATCAGCAGAGTCTCGGCTGCTGGCCAACTCGAAACCCACCAAGAGTGTCTGTAAGTCAAGCTAAGCGTGCAAAGCAGGAAAAAAGAGAGAGAGATGAGCTGATAGATGGGGGGGGGGGCTAAAGAGATGGATGAGGAGAAGTGGGTGCAGCTGGTGCCCTTTGTGGCTGTAGTGGATGGTCCTCGGAGCTTCAGATCCACTGGGAGGGCACAGAAAGCCCCTGTAATGACATGCTAATGTGACTGTCAGGAAAAATGTGAGAGAGATCGGAAATTGCGCCAATTCTCTGCTGTAAATGGGCAACATTGCAAAAAGGGGGGGAATTACTCCCCCCTCCCCTTTCTATGAAAAGGGATAAAAGCCTTGATAAAGCTCAATAAAAAGAGATTCGGAGATATGAAGCGAGTGCATGAACAGGGTGGAGTGGGATGCAGGTGGGAGAGGACGGATAAAGGTGTAATTTTGGTTGGAAAAAAAAAATGTTTGGAGCCTCCTGGGAAATCTGCATGTGAAGCTGGCTGGTTTTTGGATTTGCAACAAATTTTGATGACTACCTAACACCGTTCAGACACTGCAGAAAGCTGCAGACAGGTGAAGATAGCAGAGAGTTTGACAATACATTAATCCCACGGGAAAACTTGAGGACTTGCTGTTCAGGCTGATGGTTCTTTGACAGGAACCCATCAAAATATCAGGATTAAAGTCTCACATATGTGCAAAAACTGAAAAGACAAACAAGATTAAAAAAAATGAATGCTGAACAACCAACCTCTTAGCTTTGCATATCATTCACATTTGGCTATAAAATGGCATTTTTGGCTCAAACATAACCTAATAAAGAACTATATGAGTCCTATGGGTCATGAACTGAACCTTACAGGATTCTAACACAATTCATAGGTCTGAAGAAAATCCAGATTTGGACCCTAACTAGATAACAGAGCAACGTTAAGAATAAACGAGTTTGAGTAAATGCCTCAAAGCTGCAGAAATGCTTTGATTTCATTCTTCTCCAGTGGTCCCCTATCTTTTTCAGGCAACTGACTGGTTTAACGTCAGAAAACATTTTCACAGTCTCGTTTGTACGATGCATCCGTTTTTTAAATGTTTTAAATGGTGCTCTGCTTCCATTTTTCCTTAAAGTTTGAGTTTGAATATGTGCACCTGCTTTAAATTGCATTTGTACACTAGCAACCATTAAAATGTGATCTAGATATTCATTAAATATATAATTGTCAAAGTGAAAGTTAAAAAATCAGATGCCAGTTTGAGCCTCGTCTGACTTTTCACTAATATCAAAAGTGAATCCACTGTTTGAACTACTGTATGAGCAGCATCCTCATAACATTGGACAGCCAGAGTGTGTGTACAACTATCAAAATGAATTCATATTTAGAGTATAGACTCCTGGTTTTTGTCTGTAACATGCAGTTTTCTTTTATTTCACCCAAAGAAACGTTCCAAATATGTTTGTTTTTTGCTAACCTTGCTATAGCTTGGGGGTTTTAGCCTAACGATTGGCGCTGCCACTTTAAGAAAGCAGCGAATGGCTCTCGTTAATCTCGTCAGAAATCTCATCGAAGGACTCGGATGTGATGAAAAGAATCCAGTCATTTTCCCAAATAAAACTTCCCTCAGAATCGGATTATGAATAAAATGTAATAAATGTAAGTTGGTTTTCCTTTCTCTGATTGTTCAGTGGTTTGCGACCACTGCTCCAATTACGCATTAATAACTAATAATGGCACAGTAAAATAAATAGTGAAAAGATTAAAAAAAATATTGTAAAATATATTATGGTGACTAATTTATTGTTCAAAAGTCTTTATACATTTACTTAACCAATGTTCTTTTTGAAAGTAAACATTTGGAGAAACAAGGATGAAGAAACTCAAAGACTTGAATTTTTTATAATTATTATTTTGTTATTGTTATAAGTTTAAACATGCATTTCCAGAATTCTGCTGTTTATAATAACCTAAAGTGATTATTCATCAACACACATGGATCTGCATTTAATTTAGTGCGCTCAAGTGCTGTTTGTATTTCTGGAGGATGCAGCGCTGATGTTTCAAAAAGTCATGAATTAGCATTGCTTGTTGTTGCTTTTAGACAATTATTGCTTTTAATTAAAGCCTTCCTAAGTTTTCCCCAGACACTTAGCCGCTCTCCCTGCACCGCCGCCTTTTGAACTTATGAATAATTACGACTCCGTGCAAAGTATCACATCTGAAAACTGTTATGAAATGCTGAAGGAAACATACTTTTATGTGTAATAAAAATGTGATTAAAAATATAATGTGGTGATAAGTTATAGCATAAAGGTGAAAGAGGACTCCAAAAGGAAATGTAAATTATTCATAAAAGGAAAATGAGGTTTTCCTCACTAATCACTGTCAGCTCTGCTCTGCAGTACTGCAGGAGTCCATCTTTTTCAGGAGGCAGAACTTTTCTGAGAATGATCATCCAGCTGCTAAAAGCCATTTTCATAACTACACAAGCCCTTTATTTAAAGAGGGAATGATTGTGACAAAAACATGTTCATTAAGCACACTGATGGATTTCCGTTTTGTTTGCAGGTTTTGTTTTAATTTAAGTTACTTTTCTTACAAAAACAAAGAAAAAGATGCTTTTCATTTACATGAAATCATTCATTACAATGCCGTTTCAGTGATTTATTGTGTTATAATAAATCAGGGGTACAAACGAAATGATTGTTCATTAAGGACACAACTTTTTCTTCAACTTTTCTCATTATATAAATTATACTTTTCTCAGACATTTGAAAAAAAGAAAACGTCTATCTGACGAACTTTGATAGTACAGGCCAAATCAGACCAATCACTGCTTACTGATGTCATTCTGAGTCCATCATGGCGCCATCCATATTGCGAAATGCACAGGCCTGTCGACATTTTGTATGTCTGAGCTCCAAAGTTCGAAGCAGATCTTCCCATATGAAGTCATCTGCTGACAATTTTCCTCCGGGTTTACCTCACATAAGGTCCCATTTTTGATAAAGCCCTTAACTCTTATTTCAAGGTTTTTCTTTTTCATTTCAATTTGCTTTTGCCTGTTTTATTGTTTGGAGTTCAAATAATCTCTAAAAGCAATATTAGTAGCCTCCATTTATAGTGGGAAATAAAAATAAAGCTTCTTGTTTGATTTAAACGTAAAACAGATTTAAGTCATTTCTCTCAAGCCCCATTTTTCTGCAACAACCAGAGTATTGCAGGAACAGAGTGGTGTGTTATTCACCGTGAAACCACAAAAATGTTCCAGCTTGGATAAAAGAACAGAGAGGAATGTGAGGCAGGAAAATATGGAAAGGTGTTTGGGTGTGTGTGTGTGTGTCCTAAATATGGCAGATGAGTGTAAGGTGTGGGCGTCTATGAGCACCTAATTGGCCCAGATATCACAGGATGAAATATTCATGCTGAGGCCCCTGAAAAGGGAATCTGGTGTGTAATGATGAAGTTGGACTGTTTTATCTGCCGTGCACCCCACTGACACACTTACAGCTTGCCACACGGCGCCACCCACACACAGCTATGTTGAGCACAGACGCAAACCTGTGATCTGGGCTGTATACAAGTCATGAGTACACTTCATATATTGTGTAAACAAACCCACTCCCACCTTCCATATCCTTTACACCACAGAGGGAGGAACCCATGAAAGTAGAGGGGATTTTAACCGTAAAATCTTTTACATGCTTTAAAAATGAAGCTGAAAGAAGAAGAAGAAGAAGAAGAAGAAGCAAAAACGAAGAAATGAACTGTGAGTCCAGCACGGAAAAACAAGCAGAACAAACCAACCCATGTGTTTTAACCAAAGTTTGACCTTTTGTCAAAAATAAAAGGATAATTATAATTTACCTTTTAGAGATTATAAAGCTAAAGTATGATTATAAAGTATGATCACTTAGTCCAGGCCAGTTTCAGACTAAGATTTTGCTTACTGTATTTTACCATTTTAACATGCCATCAATTGGAAAGTAAGACACTTGTTTTTCTGTCAGTGTGCGTCAGTTTGCATAGAGTTTTAAAGTCTGTCACATAGTAAACATCTTCTTCAAGCCTTTGAGTACCTCACCCTATCTCAACCTGATGTTGTTAAAGAATCGCTCAGATGAAAATGCTGTTTTTTGTGTTTTTAACCCTTGTGCTATCTTAGATGACCTCACCCTTCCATTGACGTGTTCTCCCTACCATGACAAAGGTGGAAAGATTTCATGTAATCCATAGATACCAGTGAAGATCACTAATCATTGAAGAAAAAAGGTTCAGCGCACTGTCTAGTGGGTCTAGATGACCCAACTCCCAATGCTAAAGTGCTTAGGATAGCACAAGGGTTAACATGTTTCTGCAGAATTTTACTGATCATGGGGGACATATTTTAGAAGTATATTTTTATATTCTGATTGTTGTGAATTGGGATATGTTATGGGTAACAGGAAGGCTGGGGGGGGGGGGGGTTCCTTTGCAACATGTCCAAAATATAACATCTAAGAACCCCTTTGAGGTCACATATTGGAGGGGTTCTACTATTGTAGAAATACAAAGTTCCCTATTGCCCTGTGTGTTTGTTGCACTGTGGAAAGATGGCATTGCTACACATTGATGCTCAAAATACCAGAGCCTGCATGCACCTTGTAAACCTCTGGAGGAAGCACACACTCATGAGTACACACAGGTTTCCCAGTGTTGATGGAACCACCAAAGCTTTGGCAACGAGCGCCCCAGCCCTTGGCAGGGTTCATCTCAATGAGTGGCAGCTTTGGACCTCCATCCACTGTTGGAAGAGAGATGGAGACTGAAGACAAAACGGAGGGAATAAACCTTGTTGAGCAGTGTGGGATGGTAAGATGCGTGCCACTGCCAGGCCTTGGCTGGCCTGCTGGCTGCTGAGCTTTCAGAGTCTCCCTAAAGTGGAGTTGAGCAGAAACAAGGAGAGAAACAGGAAACAAAGACTGGCCACAGCGGGGGTTTTACCCTCTGTGTGGACAGCTAATTAAAATCCATTTGTCTTCTTCATTCACACATTCTGTTTCTCTGTTTGGCTAAACCAAAGCTGACCACAGAGGGAGGCAAGAGCGGCCAAACTGGAGCTGTCCAAACCACAAGCAGCAGCTTTCAAGGAGCTGCTGGATGAAAGAAGAGGAGATGATGGCTGGTCTGTGCAAATTGACTGCAGGAGAAGGATTAATTTAGCCACAGGTTCACCTTTCATCAATTAAATGTTTTCTTTTCTCTGCTAATGACCGTAGAATATACGGTCGTTTTTTGTGTTCTTTTACAAGGTGCATTCAAATGAAAATGTATATTTTTGGTGTTTTAAACATGTTCTCGTGGCATTTTTTTGAAAGTGGAGGACATGTACTAAAAAGAATTAGCCCAATTTGAATTTCTGAGTATTTCTTTATTTTACGCTGTGAATCAGGAGCAGACGAAAAAGGAATACTATCCAAAAAGGAGCGTATTTGTTACTTAGAATATAAACTGGACCAAGCTCCCTGTTCTGAGCCTGTCAGCAGCAGGGAGGGGAAGAGGGGGTGGGGTTGCTCTGTGCCAATAATTCCATCTTCAACTTTCAAATTTCTGAGGAACTACAGCCGAAGCTATGTCCTAGAAAACAACACAGTTTTGTTTTTTTCTTTTGGCTAAAGAAATGGTATTTTAGAAAAACAGTGGAAATACTTGTAAAATAGATTTTCAGAGTAGGTCTTTAAAGGTTTTCAAATGTTATTTTTCTGTAAAGCTGCCTTCCATGCAAGGTGCTCCAACTGGAAATCAAACAAATGTATACCAAGATAAACACTATGTTGTAACATTTAATATGGAGTAAAAATGACAAATGTTTCTTCCCGTTCTCTGGCTTCTCTGAAGGAGGAGACGGTGACCTACATGACGTAGAGATCCAGTTTTCAGCGCTCTCGCAGGTGACAGTAACTCCCACAGGGCCTGGGAGTAAAGCAGAAACCTGATGCAGGGATTTGAACGAGGCAGAAAAAGGTGTTGAAGAATGAAAACACAATGAGGGAAGGAAGAGGAGGAGGTTTCTGTGGCATCATCTCAGTAGCACAACTCAGAGGCACAAGAACTCAAAACCATTTTTTACTCTGGGAATTTTTTATTTAGCTATGAAATGCTTTTTGTTTGTTTGTTTGTAAATAAGTCATATGTTTGCATCACTAAGTTGAGCCACTGAATGGTGAACAGATTTTTCTTTTTTGATTTTAGTCACAGCAGCAAAAAAAAAAAAGAATTTACAGTCCCTGTAGAAAACAAAACAAAGAACCAAATGTTTTTATGTTCAGAAGCTTGAACCAACCACAAGACACTGCAAACAAATAACCTTAAAAAAATCCCATGACCTGTTAGTTTATAATATTTTGTCGTTTTTCTGTGCCACTCGTTTCCAATTGAATCATTTCTACTTAAAGCAGTTTTGGTGATGATGGTCACATGACAGATTTTCATGCAATATTCCAAAAAGTGATCACAATCCATAGTAACACTTTCTATATTTGGCTTTAATGCAATGAAACACACACCAGACCTAAAACCATCCACTTCAGATCTACTCTCTGTTGTTAGATGTTATCTACACTTATGTTTTAGGTCAGTGTCAGGCTGTGCTCCATCAGTGTGTGACAAACGTTTAGTTTCACTGCAAAAAAACTTCTACAAACGTTTAGTGACACTTGTACTTGTACGTTTCATTGTGCGTTTGACAAATCTTAAAATTGTGGTTATTTTTGTTTTAATACCTGCCTAATGTCATTTTTAGGCTTAAATGATTGCCTTTTTGTGTGGTCATTAATGCTTTTTGAGATAATAAAGCAATTTTTTTAATCAAAAAGTAAAAAAAAAAGGTCTCCAAAAGTGTGTTATGCCTAAAATGAAATATGTTTGTGATGGCAAATGCTTTCTTTTTTTTGCCATATGAAGCCTTTTTTTGTCATCTTATAAAACATGCTGTATATTCAGATGAAAAAATAAAAACTTGCTTTTCAAGGTTTTTTGGGGGGAAAAAGAACTCAGGAACAGCACCCTCATCAGCTCTCCTGTTGTATTAACACCTCTCTATATTGGCTCCAGCAGTAATATGTTTTCACATTAACTTTAATATTAAGGCACAAAACGAGGACGCATGTATTGTCATAATTACTTAAACATGGATATTAAAATGTGAGTTCATTTCAGCTTTGGTGAAAACCGCAAGATGCTGCGTCGTATTAAAAATGAGGAACAAAGAATAATCACTTTTTCAAAACTGAAATATTACCACCTATTAAACGGTAATCTCATCAAGCTCTGATATGTCGAAGATTACAAAAGCAGAACTCTGAGTCTCCAGTGACTGTAATTAAGGACACGCCATCCACTGGCAAATAAAGGCTATAAACCCATTATTATGTGGAGAATTAGAGGGAATTCTCTACTCAGAAATGATTCAAGAATTGAAGTATGATTACCCTTTTTTTCTCCCTGACTTGGTCTTTTCTAAATCACTACAGAGGGCTAATCTTTGTGCCGCCGCTGACAGAACAGCAACGGCGCCCCAGAGAAATATGGTGAATAAATGGACAAGGCAGGGGACTCCTGCGCTCTGTAACCCCCCCCCATAGAAAAGTGGGGATTCTGATGGAGGTTCTTAATCACAAAGGAAAGCTTTGGTGTCTTTCCTTTCTTCTAATTTATTCATCTGAGCAAGTCTTGATTTGTGTGTGGCAGGCGAAGGATCATAAACCACAGAGCAAACACTTCCAACTGTTTGTTTTTCTCACTTTATTTGTAGGTTTCTCTAAAAATGATTAATTCACCTTTTAATTGAATAACTGCAAAGCTTTTAATGGACGAGTAAATCTTTATTCACCACTGGATGTGTGTCAAAAACATTTTCTTTAATCAATAGTTCCAAACACGTTAGGTGAAAACACCCTGCTTCTCCATTCTCACTCCAGGAGTTCCACAGGGCTCTGTCCTGAGTCCATTTCTCTTTTCGCTGTCCAGTCCCCTGTACAGGAATTTGACTCCATCAAGTGAAACAGTGAGACACCAAGGGAGGAGATGCAGCATACACGCTTTGATGCAAGACCAAATTACCCTTAATGGACTCCAGGAGGGAGAGAAGAAGCAAACACCTCCACTATCAAGAACAAAATGGCTGTTCAACAGCTCTCCAGCTTGACGTTTCTGGGGACTCACATCTCAGAGATTCTTTACTAGGCCACCAAGATGAAGAAGAACAAGAAGAGACTCCACCTGTGTTCACCAAAGGGAACGTCTAGAACATCCTGACCATTATATGTGATGCCTGGACTAAGTGACCCCTCCCCATTTGTGTTCCAAACAGGAAGTACTGGCTGGCTCTAAGACACCAAAATGCCAAAGACTTTTATTGAGAAATAAACATCTATTAATCAGTGTGTACATTTTTCAGCATAACCATTCTTGCTTTGCTACCTTTTTCACAAGTTCTTGATAATCCTTGTTTTTGTCTGTTGTTCAAGTTATTCAAGTTATAAACTGACCTATCTGATGCCTAAATGAAAGAAGAAGGGGCCTGCTGGCCCCCCACGTTTGACATTACATTATGGGCTTTCCAGCCAGAAATGATGACTGGTTCCAACATGGTGGCGTTACATCACAAAAAAATGGCGACTGAATTGACTTGGTTGGAGCCAGGAGTAAGCCATTGTCTGTGGGTGACATCACACCCACTCATTCCAGTTCTAATATACAGTCCATGCTCTTGACCAGCTGTGACACAGCCGGGTACGGAAACCGCTTTATCCCTGACTAGCAGGCAAGAAGAAAAAATACAGTGAACTGCAGAACAGCATGGGAATTCTACCTACCGTAGAGTTCTAGGTCTACATTACGCTAAAAAACAGAAGTCTCTCTTTTTCTCAAACTAACATTTATATCAAAATTCTAGCTCAGTCCAGCTGACTGGAATGTTTAGGAAAACACTTAAATGCAAACTTTGATACTTTTCACCCTTACGTGTTTTCAGCTGACAAGTGTTGCATTTCTGGATTCTGAGAACACATCACTGTTTCTTGATGGATATAAACAACAACGGAAACGTTTATATGCCAAACTTCTGATCTTGGTTGAGGATGTAGACTGAAACGCTGGTCAGAGTGTTGGTGGAGCCAGGCTGTCTTGATTGGTCCTCAGTGCTTGCAGTGGGTCAGCAGATAATAGCTTTTTGTTCTTGTTATGAATGAATATGACATACAGCTGTGGAGAGAGCCACCCTCAGCTTTCACACACCAGCCAATCCTTCCTATAAAAGACTTGATTCATCCCTGACTGGTTTTATCTGAGGTGGACAAGTGTTTTACAAAAGCTTGGCGTGCACGCTCCCACGTGCACTCTGTGCCCTCTGTCTTGTTCACTGGCCCTTTTCGTCGACCTGTCTTAGCGATAAGAGCCGCTGCTTCTTCATCCTGGAAACTCTCTCTCGCTATTCTTGCAGCTGCGCTGGGAACCGGGAGCTTCTCTGACTTCACCCCGTCGATAAAAAAAGGATAACGAGACTGACTGAAAGTTCATTATTTCCAGAGGAACTTGTGTCTAGACTGGGACAAAGCCCTTTCTGCTCTGTTGATGTTGTTCCAAGAGTGACGGAGCAGCAATTAAAAAGGCTAAAAAAAGAGTCAATCAGATTGAACTTCTGATGAGCTGTGCAGCAGAACAGACACAACTTTTTCAACGTGCTTGAAAAGCCAAAGCCCTGATGGCAGACAAGAGCAGTAGATGTGGAAACATGACTCACAGAGCTGACATTTTCAGTCAGTTTTTAAATACTAAATACATTAGAGAGAAAATACATCAGTCACATGGACCAAAAATGACATTTACAGTGCATCATTTTTTTCTACTAAAACCATATTCAACCACGAAGCGTGAGTGTAACGACACAAGTTTACTGGATAAAGTGTTCAGTGAAAACCTTTTTTGAATAGCAAACAAATGGAAGTTTGAAGGTGACAAATTCCTGCTGCTTCACTACTTTTCCTAGTTCTTGCTGTGTTTCATGTTTGGTAAAATCGTTTCTAATTAATTTTAATTCTGTTTAGCTGAACCTGAATGTAAAAAAAAAAATGGTTTCCCTTCCACACTAAAAGAGGAAACATTAAAGCGGTTTGACTCAGTTTAACTGTGCTCTGACAAAAGTAGGGCACAGGCTGACAGTGCCTCTCAGAGATCGTGACCCAGCCTTCAGGTGTGGTCATTAAAGAAGCATTCTCAGTCACTTCACCGACACACATGGTGATGCAGTAACCTGCACGATTTCCTCTCGGTCAGCTCGGCTCGGTGCGCAGCTGCCTTGTTTCCAGAGCCACTGTGTCGGACCTTGACCTCCGAGGTCACGTTCCAGCGGGCCTCTCAAAAGCCTGACATCTGTTGCCTGCTTCCCCCGTTCAGGGATAACAAAGGAACAGAGTGTTGGTCTGTGTTGAACACCAATCTTCTCCAGCCCTGCGCCCCATCAGTAACAACACGGGTCTGTGATAAAGACCCTGACACCTCACAACACTGGTTACCTTATTTTACGGCTTCTGGCTCACGCTGTGCTGCAAAGAAATAGGGCAGCGACTAAGGTGAGATTAAAAACACACATCGCTCAAGATGATGCTTAAAGTGGGACATTTAGACACAAGCAACTGTCATGTTAATAAACTACACCAATCTTTTAGAAGTTGAAACGGAAAATCACTGATTGATTGCGGATTTTGTAAAAATTGAAAGGGAACCTACAAAGCTAAGTGTGGAAGCAGCTCATGGATCTTCCTCAAAGACCCTGAAAGCATGTTTTACAATGTGAAGCATCAATCAAACTTAGCGTATGACTGGATCATTGCACCAACTTCTTCTCGTAACCCTTGTGCTATCCTAGGCACTTTAATGTTGGGAGTTGGGTCATCTAGACCCACTAGACAGTGCGCTGAACCTTTTTTCTTCAATGATTTGTGATCTTCACTGGTGTCCATGGATTACATGAAATCTTTCCACCTTTGTCATGGTAGGGAGAACATGTCAAAGTAAGGGTGGGGTCATCTAAGATATCACAAGGGTTAATCTGATGCATTATTGATTCTCTGATGGTCCTGGATCTGAGACCTTAGTCACATGCACAGTTGCGGCCGCCTAAGGACTTCCCAGGTTCGGATGGTTAAGGTTATCAAAAACCAGGTGTGCAAATGGGAAAAAGAAAAAAATTACACAAATCTGCATGAATTTTCAAACCTTTTGCAAAAGGGAGAGCCAGTGGCGTCCGCAGAAATAGCGCTTCGCTTCTGCTCTGATCTGCACTGCTCTGAGTCCCCTCCTCACAGCAAGCAGGTTTTATTACCTGACACGTGTAAATCAAGTGATGGCATACAATGGCTCTGTGTTCATCCTCACAAGCAGAAAGTTAAGAGACAAGCCGTTCCTGGTACGAGTGACAGTTATGACTGCATCCCTTCAGCACAGACAAAACACAGATACAGGCTTCAGCACTTATTGAATGTACAGATCTTTAAAGCCCATCGAGACGACTGTTGTGAATTTGGGCTATACAAAATAAAATTGAATTAAATTTAAAGAACCAAGTAAATACGTAATCCAAAAGTATAATAAAAGCCGTGATAATAAAATACGTAATCATGCTACAGCACCCATAAGGCTCAACTCCCATATGGGTTCTGTGGGTTTTTGCATTGAGGGTCGTAGAGAGGAGCAGTCACATCTTAAAATGTGTCTTGCAATTCCCTCAAGGTTCATGTGGCTAGTGTAAGGGAAGTTATGGAAATTGAATGCACGATTGCCGTTTGTGAAGTGTATTGCGATGTATTTGAGTGGATGATGCCAGTTACATGCACTTAAGACGGACAGATGATGCTGTCGTACGGTGCGCTAACACCACACTGTAGTCGTTAGTAAGGCCAGTACACTCTGTGCATGGACACTGCATGCACAGAGTGTACAGGTAATATGTAGGTGTCCATAGGACACCCGTAGGATGTCCAAACAAACTACACTCCGATTGCCTATTTTTCCTAATATTTTACAGCCTGGCTGCCTGCAAGGAGTGTGCACTGATCACTTGAAAAGCACTAACTGGCCCCTTGTGCAGTATACAGGGTTCAAAGGGGTTTTAAATATGGAAAAACCCATACGACGTATCACCTGCTTTATTCTTACTTCTCCTTATGTCTTGTTTAGGTGTTTGCTACGACCTGTTGCATGCAACATGCCTGTTGAAAAGAAAAAACTTGAAACGTTACCACTTTACTGAGCAGTCCACGATCTTAAAACTTCCTGTAGATCATCTGGCTACAGTTTTGCCCATTTATCACTGGCAGAGCAATCTTATCCACCAGTTAGGGCAATTGACTAAGGTATACATTTTGATAATGAAGTTTAACCCTTGTGCTATCCTGTGACCCCACCCTTACATTGATGTGGTATTCCTACCATGACAAAGGTGGATAAAGGTGAAGACGATTTCACGTAATCAATGGACACCATTGAAGATCACAAATCATTGAAGAAAAAAGGTTCAGAGCACTGTCTAGTGGGTCTAGATGACCCAACTCCCAATGTTAAAGTGCCTAGGATAGCACAAGGGTTACACTTAGCTTTAACTGTCACACAGAGTTCTTCTAGTAAACCATAATGTAGAAGGAGCTCATGTTTCACTTTTTGACTACAAGGACCGAGTTTCTCTGGCTGCAGAACAAGCCCACATTATCATCATTACGCTTCCATGCTTGACCATTGACTTTGCATTTGCAATGATTTATGGCAGATTAATGTCAAGGAACAAAGTCGAAGATCATTAAATCATTCTGGAAGTCCTTTCTATTTTAATTATGTAATTTTATAGGACTGAATGTTGCCACTTATTATTGAAAAAAAATAACGAGGCAATTAATTTGAATCATAATTGCTAGCAGATTTATAGATTTTACTACTGTTGTAGATAAAGAATTGTGAATATAAATTATAAAATGAATGTCTTTATGTCGCCTAAATATGAACAAGTGCACTAATCTGACATGCTAAGAATTTGCTTTTAATGTCATAACACCACAAACAGAAGGAATCTACTGTATTTTTTACTTTCCCCAAAAGTTTCAGAAACAATATGTGAAACTTACTCAGTGTTCAAATCCTCCCCTCTGCACTGTATTTTGTAGCATAAACAGCCCGCTGTTTCCAAACTGATGAGAGGCTTACCTTGGGTTTGTGGGCCAATAGGCTGCTGTTTTTGTCAGTCCTTGGAGGTGTCTGTACTTTGCCTCACAGAGCCGTTTTAATAGTTTCTCAGTGCAGTTGGCATGGTTACTGGTGCAAAAAGGCAACACCATAAACCCGCATTCTGTGTCTGAGTGAACCTGCTATAATCATTGGACAAGCTCTGTATTAACACCCAACTTCTCTCTCTGCGCTGGCACCTTCGCATGCACATCTCAGATCCGCACAAAGAAGGTTTTCCTCTAACAGGATCATAGTGGGTGAAATGGGGGTTCCAACATCATTACCTATCAAAGCCTCCCTTATTACCCCAACCCAAAGCCAGACATTTGTCTGATACTTTACCAAAAAGGAAGAAATGAAAAGAATAGAAAGGAATGGGGGTTGATTCTTACGGTGGACTGAAGGCCACACTGAGGTTTTCATACGGGGAAAATGGGAATAATAAGGTAGGACAAGGGGCTTCAGCGTTGGCTTACTGGATCTATGTAAATCCCTGAAACATGGAGGGAAATGTATCCAGGAATGTGCTAGCGTAAGCTCTTTGGCTTTGATTAAAACAGCACATTAAGATGCCACCAGCGGCTAGAAGACATGTCCGAACCCAAGACCAAACTCCGGATTATTTATTGACTGGTCTGAATAAATGTGCTCTTTCCTCTTTCACAGCTGATGATGGGTTTAGTGCTGCAGCCATTTGTAATGCCGCTGAACACTCATGACCTCACCTCACATCCCAGTGCAGAATGTATGAGTCCGTGGCAGAAGCAGGAGCACTTTCCCTTGCAGTGAGGCTGATTTACGGCCTCAAGTCAAAGAAAGTTGGGCTGGTACAGAAAATGCAAATAAAAAAAATGATAAGCCTCAGCAAGTTGGAGAAAATTTCCTCAGCTGAGTCCAAAGATGCTAATTCAACAAGTTCTGCATCACTGATTACAAGCAGACATTTTCCAGACTTACTAGCCATCCTCTAAATTTCTTTTACTTCTTAAAAGTAGGCTTTTCGATAAAGATGATAAACATGTTTAATTTTACTGTACTTTGTTTTTTCCTGAAGTGCACCAATGCCTATGCAGCAGAACATCTCCACTTGATGCTTTTTACACAGTCATCAAACATGGTATTTGAATAATTGCTAGTTTCTATCTTTGATCTCTTTTTTGACCACTTTCATTTGTCTTAAAATAGTGAGATATTAGCTCACTGTGGAACTTACATATGTTTAAGTAGATTTTCATTCACATTCATTCATTCATTCATTCATTCATTCATTCATCTTCTTCCAACTGTCCCTTTCGGGGTCACGGGCTGCCGGAGCCTATCCCAGCCACTTAGATTAGATTTTATCAGCAAATTAAAAATATAATAAAACCTCTTTAAGCATCAATGCTTAAAGACACAGTCACCTCATTTCTGAGCACTAAGATGGATTTCCAGTTGGACAAATGTTTTCACTTAATTTAGATGAAAAGAAAATGTTCTGTTTAAAAATTGCTAAAAAAAAAAAAAATCTGACACTTCTTATTAAAGTTTTTATTTAAGGAAAAATCCCTTTAAGGACTTAAGATCAGCCTGAGCACAAGGCTTAAATGTAGCCCGGACAAGCCCCAAGTTTATTTTAGTTTTTTTTTTCTTCTAACTTTGATTGTTAAGCACTAAAACAAAAGTAAACAGTAGCCTAATTGGTACAAGTAAAAGTCAAGAACCTAACTGGAACTGGAATGATGGCGATCAATATGGGTGGCATCCCTGAAGAGGAAAGGACGTCAACCATTCAAGCTCCATCCACAGATCAAAAGGAGTGGCCAGTTCAAAGATGAAGAGAAGGAAACCAAAATTTCCAGGGGTTTGGTCATAGCTGAAACACAGATATGACTGTGACAATATTTTACTTATTAACTTGACTTAAAACAAGAATACGTTTATTCAACAGTTACTGTATAACCATCAGAAAGACTTTTTAAATGCCTGAATGAAATTAGAAACCTCATATTTTTCAGCAAAGTTAGCAGCAGAAAGTGGCTTCTTTAGGCCGGCACTTAAAGGTCACTATGCATCCTCACAAACTCCTGAATGTCACCCGTTCCGGTGGAGTGACAAAATAATATGCAGCCTTCTTTATGCAAGCAGATGGAAAGAGAAGAGAAAAAAAACACATAAAGGAATGGATGCAGGGCGCATTTGGGTTCCCCCTCCCCTTCTCTCTTTTTAATCAGAGGAGGAAGACTGACATGTCCAATCATAACAAAACATCAGCTGGTAAATGGGCCTTCGCAATCACTGTCAGCCAGCCTCCATTAGAGAGACCCCCTTTCCTGGACATCAATCAACGCTTTATGGACTGGTTCCCTCATTCATTATTTAATTACTGCAGTTGCTTTATTTATTTAACAACTGAAGACGTTTTTATGTAGCTTAATCACTTCTTTGTTGGCAATCACATTTTTACTTCTTGTTTATATCTGTTTTTATTTTTTTCTTTCTTTACCTTTTTTTTTTTTTTGGGTTGATAACTTTGTTCTTTCTCTTATGTCCCCAGCCAGTAAAAGCTAAGAGAAAGAAAAGTGCTGGTCCTTTCACCTAGAACCACAACATTGCAAGCTGAGGGAGAAAGCAACAAAGCAGAGTCCCACATGTTTGATCACTTTTGGATGTGCTGAAAGTTCTTTTCTGTACTGTTCTGTTCTAATTCCAGCACATTTACTGAACACAGACACAAAACAACAGCCTGAAAAGTGACGAGGCTTTTGCAGAAATCATATGCAAAATAGCACACTGTGGAAATCTGGAATTATTTCCTGAAATTAAGCCCATTAGCCATGAAATTATTTGCTTTCATTTAAGAAACCGTGCAATCCAATTTTAGGTGGCAAAAGCCTATTGCATCTCTTTCCAATTTCCCACTGATCCCATGCAACTAAATATGCACAAAAGAGGCTGTGTGGGTCACCTAAGTATAGACATAAAAGATGTATCCCACCGAGAATCTGATTGGAATGGAAGATTAGTTAGGCTTTATCAAGATATACGTTCAAATCCCCCCAGCAACCACTTTGCAGTTTGTTAACACTCAAGCAAAGTTTTGCAGAGGGACTGAAAGTAAAGCTGCAAAGCCAATAAAACGGTCCTGTTGATGAATTATGGTTATCTTTTTTTTTCTTCTGCTATCCAGCAGCTAATAGATTATAACTGAGGATCTTTAGTGTGAAGCAATAGGGGTTATGTAGCTTAGAACACATGAGGTGTGTATTTGAACAGACCCCTTTTGCACTTGAGGCTAAACCTTATTTAATATTTGTGCGTGTTTCTGTTGGGATGAATTATGATAGAACATTTTGATAGTTGTGCTTAACCCTTGTGCTATCTTAGATGACCCCACCCTTACATTGAAGTGTTCTCCCTACCATGACAAAGGTGGATAAAGGTGGAAAGATTTCATGTAATCCATGGACACCAGTGAAGATCACAAATCATTGAAGAAAAAAGGTTCAGAGCACTGTCTAGTGGGTCTAGATGACCCAACTCCCAATGTTAAAGTACCTAGGATGGGCGCTCCTCCTCCTTCTTTTCACATTCCACCATCCATTTTAGAAGAACATAAACACTCACCTGAGCACAGGTGTTAGCTCACCTTTGCACTTATAGTTTGCATGATTGAATGAATGAAAGATTTCACACTAGTTGGTTTAAAGGCATAGGTATGCGTTCGTGAACACTATCTGTTTTGTGTACATGTTGACATGTGGACATTTTTGCAGCTAGCAGGTGTGTTGATAGTATTTGACTGTGTGTGAACAGGCCCCGCCCTTTTTGTACTACATTTGAACCGTACCGTAATGATAAACAACCAGTAAACGTGTCTGCTCTATGCTGCTTCATGGTCTTACCCCCCCTCTCACTATCCCCCCCCCCCACCCCCCCCCCCACCCCTCCACCCTCTGACATCCCTCCCTCTTCTTCCTTCCTTTCCTTTTCCGTCCGGTCCAACACCAAAGATTTTCAATCATGGTTGAAATGAATAAAGTTTGGCCTCAATTACAAAAGGGGTTTATTCAGTCATGCCTTTGGTTTGTCTGAAGATTAATAACCCCTCTTGTTAAAGTAAAATATGTCCAACACAAGAGGCCCTCAGCTCTCATCTGCCTGCCTAGCTGTTGGACAGGACAAGTAAAAAATAAAAAATAAAAAAAATTAAAAAAGTGCCTAGGATAGCACAAGGGTTACAAAAGCACAACAGCATCCTGATTCTCTCTACATTTATAACAGACAGCCATAAAGCAGCAGCTTGTTTTGGGTTCAAATATCTGAAGTTAACGAAGAGCCAATTGAGAATTCTGCTTCGGCCCATGACACCCTGATGATGTTATCAGCAGATGGAGTCTAAAACCAACATGGAAACGAATTGTTCTCCTCCTGAACTTCACAAAATTCCTTTTATTTGCATGGAGACAATAATAAAAAAATCCTTTAATTTTATTTTTATTATATTTTTCCCTCCTTGCACAAATGCAAGACAGCAAGTCATCATACTGGGTCACAGAGAGACGGAATTACCGCTGAAAGCTTCCGTCATTTCAGATTCAGCTTCTGCAGTAGACGGTGAATGTCCTCTAAAGAAAAAAGACTAAATGATCTCATGAGACCAGACATAAGGCTTGTTTACCAATAATTTTGTATCACTCTTCAAAATAATTAAACCAGGCCTTTTCAGCATCATCTGTGTCTTCCATGCTTTGCAAAGGAGATATACTCTCAGTGCTTCCATGTAGTGATGAGTCTAATTAGTACTTTCTGGAGCGTCAAGTTTATGAACAAGCGTCCAGCAGCGAATTTGATTCCCGTCAAAACAGCGGATGTGAATTTGAAGCACTGCTTGCATTCCGTGTGAATGTGTTGCCCAGTGACGAGCAGTCAGATGAGGCCAGTGAGGCTCGGCCTCACCTGTCATCCTGATAAAATAGAAAAACGTACATTAAGTAAATATTGTTTTCCACTGATCCGTGTTAAAAATACATTTTAAGTTGACGCGAAACGTTTTCCAGAGTTTCTGAGGTTAAAATCGCAGAATTTGAGTGTTGCCTCATGCCTGACTGCAGGGCTAAGTTCAACCAGTGACGTGCAGTCACAAGGGCTGCTGTAAACGCGCAGAACAGCCTGCCTCACCAGCAGGGGGCAGATATGAGCTGACGGCTGCTTTGTAGCTACACTGCTGCAGTAGAAAAAGAACAAACCAAGGAAGTCAAGAGGGAGAAACTCATTAAACTAAAGGAAAATAAGGAAGACTTTTACATCAGATCATAGAGCTTTTGTGGAGAAGTATTGGCTCGGCCAATGGACTCAGAAAGTAAGGCTAAACATGGTTTTTAATTTTTGTTTTTTTGAGTAAGTGGAACAAAATGTTAGTATTTTAAAAACTAAATTTTAGGACTAAAATAATTATTTTTTGGATCATTTTCACACAATATTTTTATAACATTGAGTAAAGCACCAGAATTTAAAGTTAGAAAAAATACCAGAAATAATTACTGAGGGTCAAAATTAAATGTGTGCTGAACACATCTGTATACTTTAATTTGTTTACAGTATGTATGAATAATTTATATCGTCAGCCTAATAGCATATCTGCCTAACTCATTTTTTCAGGTTTTTGGAAAAGAAGAAAAAACACCTTTTTTCACCAAATTGTAAGAACTTTTTATTTATATGTTAATGGTGACTCCCACCAGATGTGTGAACCCGTTTGAAATAAAAAAACAGACACAATAGCTATTGCATAACATAGAAAACTGACTTGTGCAAATTTTGCAGGGAACTCAATTTGACTTAGGCAGTTTTTATAATAAAGTAAAAACCATCAAACTTGTTTCTTGCCTTAACATAACCTGGTTATTTAACTATTTCCTTAACCAATGTTAAGACCTAACATTAACTAACGTGAAACGATGTTTCACTTGCCTAACCCAGATTGTTTCATTTGCCTTGGTGAGGCAGGTTGTTATAGTAGTCATGGACCACTCTTGGTAGTACCAGTTTCATTGACTGGAATTTCCTCAGAGTGAGTGGCAATTGGGTAGGAAAGAGTGGGACCCAGGGGAATGATTCTCTGGGGATGGTCACTCGCTGAAGCAGG
This sequence comes from Oryzias latipes, assembly GCF_053564925.1. Taxonomy (NCBI): domain Eukaryota; kingdom Metazoa; phylum Chordata; class Actinopteri; order Beloniformes; family Adrianichthyidae; genus Oryzias; species Oryzias latipes. The sequence continues at coordinate 27,326,493 of NC_136258.1, forward strand.
CCCTCCCAGTCTGACTCAAACGCTAAATTATAGCGAATCCATCTGCCAAGTACTGGAAAGCCTGAAGGTCATGGACTGTGGGATCACCTGGTTTTCCACCTGGCCGGATGGTTTTGACGTAGGCCCCAGATAACTTCATGAAGTTGTTGTGGTGCAACTGGGTGACCTTGTACGGGGATGGGTTCAAACGTGCAGTTTCAAAAATGATGATGTAATCACGCAGAGTGTAAATGTCTTTCCTGATACGGCGTTCAATGCAGCTATGCATGGAGTCACACTCCATTTGTGTGTGACCTGCAACCAGAAATTTTTGTACAATTGTGACATCATGCTTCATGGCCAGATCAAGGTACGCATTTGCAATGGTGCAACACCGATTCTGATAGCCGCAGCCATCACTCCAGACTATGACTTTTTAATATTTGGGTTGGCCTCTAAAGGGCCGTACACACCGGGACGAATATCGGCGCACGTTATTCGCCAGCGTTTTTCACCACGTTTTTTGTGTTCACACCCAGGCGATTTTCTCCGAGCCGAGTGAACAGGCAAATTCATTCCCTGACATTAGATGGCGCTTAACGTAAAACAGAAATACCCCTGTACACAAGGTGGCGCTGCGCAACTTTACGCTTCTTAAAGTCGCTTTTCACTCAGAAGAAGAGAGCAAGTTTACGCGCTTGTCAGAATCATACAAAGAAAACATGAATATTTCAAGCACCAGTAGCTCCAGTTCCAGCGATGAAGAAATTATTGTTCTGTTGAATGATGAAAGACGCCGGAAAAGACGCAGATGTACATCCCATAGTTACGAGAAGAGAAGAACATGGGGAGTTTTATCGACTGGTACATGAGCTGAAAATGTATCATGAGCGTTTTCGGGGATATTTTAGAATGTCCGTCATTGAGTGCATCTTCGTCTTATTTCTTCGTGGCAGTGTAGATGCTACTTGGCGTATATCTTCTTTGCGGTTTTGTATGTGTGCTCAGCAAGACAGTTTTTTGTTTGAGTGCCCCAAAGTTGTGTTTTACTGTAACTTCAGAAGCTCCAGACACGTGTGCAAAAGCTAGTGTGCAAAAGATAGTTTTTGACGCAGCGCGTCAAACCAAAAAAACAAACCCAAGGCGTTTTTTGAAAAATGACGCTTTTACGCGTAGCGTTTTTTGCGTCGGTGTGCACACTCACATTGGTGCCCTTTGTTTAGTCACGAGGCGTTAAACGTCGGCGAATATCGTGCGCGAAATTCGTTCCGGTGTGAACAGGCCTTAAGACTGACTCAAAGTGTTTGAACTGCAGATGGGCAAAAACCTCGCTGCTGAGGGAGCCCTCGTGCTTCTACCAGGGGTAACAATAGCTATCTTTTTTACCCAGGTTGAAGCAAGTAAAGTTGTGTATCTGCAGTTTAGTTTTATAATACATTGGGCTCGCTTGGGTCTTGGGGCACAAAAGAACACGATGCAGGTCTATTGTCCACACTGAGAGTTTGTCACTGGATTCCTGTTTATCCTTAGCTTTTTCAGCCTGAGCTTCAGCCTTTAATTTCAAATGAGCATTAAGGGTATCCTGATCTACATTTCCTGCCTTGGCACCAACACATACATCACACTGGTCTTTCCGTGTTATGAACACAGAGTATTTCAACTCACGGAACACTTTGCGGAAATACCCCTCACTCACAACCCGTGCTCCATTCTCACCAACAGCTTTACAGTATTCTTTGTACAGGTCACAAATAACTGTTCCAGGCTCCAGAAAGGAATGAATAACCTTACCTGATGAATCAAAGATAAGATCTAATGCTTCATTTATGCTAAGACGAGCCTTGTTCTTCATAGGGCAGCCATTGTTGTGTAGCGCCAAAACTGCTCAAGTCAATTTGAGATGACTTGAGCACATTTTTATATGGCATCAAAATGCCCAAGTCAGTTAGATGACTAAAGAAGATAGTGTTTTTTGAATGATGGAAGCCTTCTGATTGGCTGAGAACATAGGCAGTTATACAGGGTGGTGCAGCAGTGAAAGGAGAGTAGAGTTAGGCCAATATCTCAATTTGGCAAAAAAATGAGTTAGGCAGAAATGCTATTAGGCTGACGATATACAAGAAGAGTGTTCTATCCATGTCTATAAAATAAATATTCTCAGTAGGACAAATATGTTTATGTGTGTATCTTACATGCCGTTACCTGCTGTTGGATGAAATATTCACTTCTTGCTTTTGTAAATCTGACTCCAGAGGAGTCAGTGCCTCACCAGCCACCAACCTCACCGCCTGTCACCGGTATTGCCATATCCTAGCATCATAGCAGTTTTCCCCTATTCATGGGCCACCAATCAGTGCCAGTTGGTGTATTTTCCATCTTGAAACAGCAAATGGATGTACTGATACAATCACAAATAATCACTAAAAAATAAAATATAATGAAGGAATAAAAAAACGAGGTTGTTCATCACATTTAATGAGGATCGGTAAATTCACTAGATATAAACTTCCTCTCATTCAGTATTTCCATTATAACATTTGTTGTGGCATAGCCACCAATAGGCTGTAATTCTTTTAATGAGTTTCACAGTTCCCAAATGTTGAACGTCAATCTCATCTACACTAATACTTACCAGACTGTGTGTCTGGTAAGTATTAAAGTGTTAAAAAAAAGATTAGCGCATAAACACATGAATGCAGCTTCGACACCTGCACACTCCCATTTTCATCCCACTCCCACAGTTTGGCATCCTCTGTATACAAAACACCTCCCCCCACCTCCATATGCTGTAAACGGTGACCTGTTAAAGTCTCCTTTTGCTAAGTAAAAGCGGATAATTGGCTATCATTGTCTTCTTTGGCGCGGCAGTGGCAGTGGCGGCAAAACACTGGTGTCCAGATGCCTGGACCCTGGCTCTCAGGTCATCAATTAAATACAACCTGTCGACCAATAGGCCAATTAGATCCCCACACCCCCGGTAGCATTTTCTCATAAATATCCATCACTTATAAAAACACAGTTACTTGCTTTTTCTTGAGATTTTTTGTTTGTTTTGTAACATATTTGGTAAACAAAGTGAAAACAAGTCAGTATGATTTTCATAAAAACAGAAACAGGGCACAGCTTCCACATAGGTCAAATGGAAATTGCCTGTAAATTAGCCACATTCTACTGTATTTGTTTTTTATAATCAAACTTTATACATGTCTGATCTGAAATGTATTCCTAAATGTTCCTGATAGTCATGTTTATTACTTGGAAAGTTGAAGCAGTCACACAACTTTAAGTTTGAAAATTAAAAATTGATGCCACTAGTATCAACGGAAGTGCTATGGTTTATGTTTCTGTGAATGCACACAAGAAATAAATAATTTTGAATAGTAAAATTGTCAAACCAGCATCCATTTTTTCGTTGTTTCCCAAAGAAACATACATCATGGGGACACATGTCATGGGGACACATGATTTGTGATTTAAAAACATGGCAACATATCATCAAGTGTCAGTGGTACTCAAAGGATCTGGGCTTCTGTTTCTTTTTATAACACAAGATCATGAGATTTGCATGGACAATTCATCCAATTGCATCTCAGATTAATCAGGAAATGCTACAATGTGCCATAAAAAAGGACCTTTTAGCATGGTAACCAGGCACCCTTACATGAATCTACATTATTCATGAGAGCGATTTGGATAATGCTGCCTCTGACTATTACTCCCCCTATGGTGTGTTAACATGTATTAAGAGTGATTTGATGAGCTGTGGATTCATGGGGAATGGGGCTGTCAATTACCACTGGAGTTAATAGGGTTGAGTGAGCAAATGGTGCGAGCAAATTTCATGCAGTTCACACTCATGCAACATTAATGTGGAATCTTTAGGAACAAGACTTTTAAATCCCTGCATGTTTGCACAATGCACATCTGAGATGAAGTTAATCAGTTATGAGGGAGACTCAAAGACACAGATCTGCTAGCAGGCTAGCTTGTATTCGGATTTGTAAAGTGGAACCTTCTCAAATAAGTAGAATCCCCGGGATCAGTGATCGTTCATGTCTGGAGTATTTTTTATCTGTTGTTTAATTCTCGCTTTCCATTCACACACATGTAAAGTTTTCTGTTTTGTGACAGTTGTGCCAATTAAGGGGATTTGCCAGGCACTGGCCTTTCAAAGTTTCATGTTACGAATGAAACACTCAAATGCCTTTTGTGTTGTTTTTTTGGCAAGAAACAATCAACAATTTAGAAGTGACAACAAACAGATCTGTTCAATTAAATGTTGTCACCTTCAATCTGTTTTTTATAAAGAATATTTCCAGTTGATTCTGTTTGCATGAGTTCTAAAACAACTAAATCAAATGGCATGCGATAGCTCTTTATCTCTGTATTCACCACTTTAAACAATGTGTTGTTTTCTGGGTTGTTGGATGGAGACACACAAGCCCACATGCAAAATGTCTGACGTTGTAGGTCATGGGTGTCAAACTCAAGATTTCCTACTGGTTTTCAAGTAATCCTGCCTTATCTGCTGCTTATCTTGGGGATCAAGTGTTTTTGCCAATAAGGAGCTTCATCGGCAGGTTTGTTGGAAGACATGTTGGACATGGATAGTGACGGCCCTGCTGTTGGTCATCATAGGTCAATTGGTGACTCCAAATTGTGCTTTAGGGGTGAATGTGAGTGTCTGTGCTTATATGTTGTTGTGAGGTACTGCAATGAACTGGCAGCCAATCCAGGGTGCACCCCGACCTTTGCCCAACAGTGCCTGGGATAGGCTCCAGCATCCCTAGGACCCCAAATGGGGTTAAGCAGGTTTGAAGAATGAATGGAACGTTTGGTGTTTATGATGTTGTTGTGGAAAAGTAACTTTAACTACAGCCTAGAAATTTACGGAAATGGTCTTTGTCTTTTAATGATCTTATTTTATGACATCCATTTGGATTAAACAAAACTGAGACTGATCATCCAGTGACAAATCAAGGCAACTGGATGTTCTCTTCCAGAAAAAAGGGCCAACTTTCTAGAAACCATATTTAATTTTTAAAAATAAAATAAAATAGTAATTTTTTTTAATGTACTGTATATATACATCACACGCTACCACCTGATGACGACTCTGACGAAGACGGAAGACGTCCGTCGAAACATGTTAGGAATGTGAAAAAACAACCATGTCTGATAACAAAAGAACCAAGAAGTCAGTAAATAGCTATTTTCTAATTAGGTACAAGTACCACTGAGTGGTACGGTCCGGTCTAGTTTAGAAGGCTCCAGGCAATTCCAGTCAGCATGTCAAGTCAGCATTGGACTGTCACAACGCAAATGTGACGTGGATCAATTGCGTAGCTTAGCGTCATAGTAAAAGCGACACTATCAATTACAACAACAGAGGTCATCCAGCAGCTCATATTTTTCTGCTTAGCTTTTGGTACTTTTTATATACAAGTAATTCAATACTGTTTGAGAGAGGATTGCGGGTGGCAAAGAGGAATACGTTGGGGCTGTTTTGGCGCTTTCCTCAGTGTGTTTCATTGTGTGACAACAGTAGCTCTGCCCCAAGCGGTACGTTCAATTTTTAATGGACCTACACTCATAGGGGGCCCAAAAATGGGACTATTCCGTCTGGCTTAGTGGGTCAATTTTATATGGAAACGCTCAAAATACCGGACTGGACCGGATCGCTTAGTGGAAACAAGGCACATTGGTCTATCTTACAAACAACAGAGAACATGTACCAATAAAAGACAACTGACAGCTCAGAGCTCTTGTAGCTGACCTAGCGACATCCCATTGAATGGCCATTGACTCTACCATTTGTTTTGAGACCAAGGAAAGTCATTCCATATTCTGGCACTATCAGGGTAATCTTCTGCTAGTTGAATATAATGCTTATCTTAATAACGAGCGGCCAAGTGTTGGTATGATGCTTAGATCGGAACTGGCAGTCTTACCCCGAGGAAGGTCTCAGAGACGGGCGCAGCTGGATCTTATCTGTTGTGGGACTTATCAGATCTGCTGCAGAGGGTGTCCCGAACTGTCTGCTGTTGTGAAGAACGATGGAACAATGTCTGGCTACCCAGGATATAGTGGAGGGTAGGTGAGTATGATTTTGTGTGTTAATGGTAGATGTGTTGAAGGCAGCCATCTGTTGGCTTGCTTTTCCATGGTGTAGTTCACTGTTGAGACACACAAAGAGGTTTCTTGTGTGAATCCAAATCAAAGCTCTTCATCTGCATGTCTGATATAGTAGCCTGTACCAAAGACAGCCCCCACCATCAACTCTCCACCCTTTTATTACACACATTTTCCTCTAGCAGTAAAGCAGATTTGAAGCGCTGATCAGACCAGCTTGCACTGGATAGAAACCCCTATACCATCACACTGTATCTGATAAGGGTGCTCCGATTGATCGGTCGCCGATCATAATCGGCCGATTATAGCTTTGGGATGTTTGATCGGCCGTCTCTATAAAGGCCGATCCAGAAAAGCCGATCAGATGACGCAAAACTCGCGAGACGATTTTTTTACGCGCTGCTAAAAATGGCTTCACCGGTCTGGCAATTCTACGTGGTGTTCGAAAAAGATAATACATTAGCAATCTGCAACGTGTGTACCAAGCAAATCCCACGAGGCGGAAAGCACGCAAAACATTTTAACACCACCAACCTCATCAGACATTTGAAGGTTAGTCGCGTAAAGGAATATGAGCAGTTTTCAAAGTTAGCTAGCGCAAAGAGAGAGCGAGACAGTTCAGCAACTCAAGCGCCACTCACTCAGCTGTCAGTAACAGAGACATTTCAAAGAAAGCAACCCTACAGCAGGGACAGTAAGAAGCATAAAGAGATATCAGACAAAATAATGGAATTCATTTGCCTAGATCACCAGCCTCTGTCTGTTGTGGAAGACGAAGGGTTCCAGCGACTCATGTCCTATTTAGATTCACGTTACACTCTGCCAGGGCGTAAATATTTCAATAACCAATGTCTGACTGACTTAAAAAAATATTTTGGCTATAGCATTTTTTGTTGCAGTTTTAAAAGTAGCCTAAAGCTAAATTTAAAGACTCAGATGTTATGTCTTATCTTATTTTATTTATATATTCTCCAGGAAAGTTGTATTAGTCAAGTCCTAAGTTGTTCCTAATAACCAAACACATGCTGCTAAGTTAATTTGTTGGAAATGTTGCTTCCAAATAAATACACAGTTGTCAATTCATGATGCGTTGTCTTCTCTTAATTGTAATACTTAATGTGCATTGCTGTTAAATATTGTTTAAAAAATTATGCTACATGATAAATAGAAGGCTTCAAATAGACCCTGTAATTGGTGATCGGTATCGGTATCGGGTGATACAGCTTCCAGCAATCGGGGATCGGTGATCGGCCCCAAAAATCCTGATCGGAGCACCCCTAGTATCTGATCATCTAAAACAATGGAAGAACTCAAATGCCCTTAAGCAACTGCAGCAAAGGGCCTTCAGTCAGTCAGGAGCCCAGAATTAACACACACTCAAAGACTTTTAGAGGGGATTCTACATTAGCCTTTTTTAACCTAAATATAGACCTTTATGAACCTGGATGTTTATAAAGTGCTTGTATTTTGCAAAGAATAGACCAGAATTATTTCCAAATCTGAGCATAATAGTTATCCACATGATTACAAATGACATATTATTTTTCCAGGTTAAGCTTTTTATATCCATTGCTTTGACTCTTTAAGTCATCAAGTCAGTAGAGAGGCTCTTCAACCTCTAATCAAGTGATGAGTGGGGATTCATGCTTCACAGCTGTGCAGTGACTCCAAAAAAAAATAAAAAATACAAGTAGAGTTATATTAGGCATAAACCATCTTTATAAAGCAGAGAGCTTGCTAGCAGATACAGAGCATGCTCATATAAACAAGGTGACACCATTTTAACCTGTTACCTCTTTAACAATATCTAAGCAAACCTATGTTTTTTGACGTATTGTAATTCTTCCCAACTTATCTGATCAACGTGACTGATCAAGTGATTTGAATGCAGGAAGAAATTTGCATTCGCTCATACCACACAAAATCAATTTTTTGAGCTTTTCTGAGTATTCCTCTAAAACCTGTTCTCTGGGCACCAGCCTCTCCCAATCTACGAAAACGAGTAGATTCTCATGAGCTGGCATCCCAAAGTGAGGAGCAGCCATTCCAGGAAGAGTCTGTGCTGTCTGCCCCGCCCCCAGGCTAACACAGACACCCACTTTCTCCGCAGACCTTGCTGTGATCGGCTAAACTCTTTCCTCTTATATGCAGGATGATGTCATGAAATGGGCGGCAGTCACAAGGATGTGAAAGGTGGTGCCTCAGAGATCAAGCCGCTTTACTCTTGTGTAGAAAAATGAGTGGCGAAAATAACTCATATTTTATATAAAAATAATTATTTAGTGTGCAAAAGTTAAAATTTTATCATATACATGGATATTGCTCACTATGAAAAAGGCTTAAGAATAGTATGGATATAGGCCCTTTAAAGAAGGTCAAACTTGGAGCCAAAATACCAATCAACTATCAAAAGTAGTGCTGGAGTATGGATGATAGAGCTGTCTGAAGTCTCTGAGCTGAAATAAATGTCTGCCAAAGCGAGTCAATCAGCGTGAATGCAAAAGTGCATTAGCAGATCTGAAAGACAATAACCCCTTAAAAAAGAAGAGCTTCAATGGTAAATCATTCAGACCCCAACCTGATTAAGATGCTGTGATGAGCCTACATGTTTACAGACACTTTAGTAAATGTCAAAAAGTTGTCGAGATGATGAGAGGAGGCAAACGCCATAAAAACAATGAATAGTACAGGTTATCTACAAGCTTCTAAAGCAAAGAGTTTTAACACTGAACATAAGTCTTTTGAGTTTTGATGTTACATAATATTAAACTGATTATCAAGAGCAGCAGTTGCACAATAGACTGAGACAGCTGATTTCAGGTAAACCATTTCTTTCTAGACGTGTCCATAAGCCAGAAGCGTGAATTTGATGAAAAAAGAGAAGGAAAATAGACGGAGGGAGGATGAAGTCTATTTATCAGTCTAATTATAAGAGACAGATCAGAGGCCCAGGCGCCCGGTGCGATGGTTGGAGTCCGGCCGGTCACACTGAATATTAATGCAGAGAGGAGAGGAGAGGGCAGCGTTTTATTAGAGAGACTAATGGTGGAGGCTAGTAAACCTCTTTTCCAATATCTGGGTTGCTCTGACCTCTCATCTCTGCGGCCTCCTTTGAATAGAGCAGCTCTCAGAAAAGCTGGACTACTGAAGGGCGACCTTCTAAGATTTCAATATGAGACGGCAGATCTTAACCCTGTGCACACCAGGGAGATGAATATGGGGCAAAACTGGGAGCCAAATGAAATTTAAATAATGACTCCGGTGATCTAACACAGATCTGAAAGATCCTTTGAAATATAAAAGGATGACATCTGCATGCAGAGATGTTGTTTCTCTCTGCATGAAAGTCACTTGTGCGCAGTTTGTCTTCATAACTTATGCATCTTTTTGAGATGCAAAAGTAAAATCATATTGTGTGTAAATCGGTTATGTTTGCAAAATGATAATGGACACCCTCAAAGAGAGGGGAGTGCTGAGCTTAAGGGAAATCTTCATCTGATAACATGTCCGTTCACAGAAAAAAAACGCAAAGTTTTCCTCAAAATGTCCTTTTTCTTTTAATCTTTTACACATGCGTTTGTAATAACCGCCAGAACTGATCACCACCAAAGATTGCCTAAAAGGGCAACTCATCTGTGAGTAAAGGCAAGAAGATAGGATGAGGCAATCAGAGAGCAGAAAATACTGTCTCTCATGCAGGTCAGACATGTGCTTTGTCTCTCTGATCATGCATAAAACGATGCCCCACTCTCTGTTAGCTCCCGCATTCATTCTTGCCTTTTTGCTTTTGCAGTTGTGGAGAATTAAAATAGCTCAGAGGTTCCCAAGAATTTAAACCGAGTCTGCTGTTGAATGTTTGTATATTTCCTGCAAATACTTAAATTCCTATTTATGTTTATTTTCCCTGGGGATCCTTTTGTAAATCAGATCAAAATGTATTTATAAAAAGACTGGTTAAATTCAAGCTTTTATTTTGATAAGGCCAGTCAGAAGAAAATGACTGAGTTTGAGCAGGAAGATGGATTAACAAGACTTGATGTATCCATGTAGCACATGAAAATGAATTTAGGTTAGCAGTTACTTGGTGCAGCTGTCAGGTTAACTGCAGGAAGGCTTTCGCTGCTGATGTATCGTCTCAGCTGATTGTGGCTTAAACAGACTTGGCGCTTTGCAGCATCTAAACCATTAGGAATTATAAAGCTGGCTCTTTTAAATGCTCATGTTGTGTCTCTCCCATTGGGGCAAGTGATGCTGTCTCATGCCTCCAACCCCCAGGCCCCCACTAGATAATTGCAGCAGTTTTACCACAAATATATCCAAGATTACAAACAGAGGGAGGCAGATATGGAAATGCAATATTTTAATTGAGGACATTAACTGGGCACATCTGCATTTTCAACAATAAAAGTCACTTTATACCAGTGGCGTTCACCTTGGAGCGTTCCTTTCTTTCCGACTGACCCCAATTTGTGGACTTCAGACAAACGTGGACAGATATCTGGCCTTGTAGTCCAGGAGGTAATTACTAATGTTACTGTCTCTTCCTTGGGGAGGGAAGATGTGACGCCTCGGCCAGCACTCTTATTTGGAGCCGAGCCAGTTATTTCCGGTGAAATCAGGCTACATTAACCTCCTGAACAAAGATCCATTCGGCTGTAAATTAGCAACTAATTAGAAGGTGCCTATCATCCACCAGAAAAACTGCAAATGAAAAAAATAAAAACGTAAACAAATTCTGAGATGGAAGAACTGCAGTGGATTCTATAAACTTTTAGTGATTCTTTTTGGCACTTTTACAAAGTTTGCAATAATAACGCTAGTCTGGAAACTTCAATAATTAACACATCAATTTAAAAAGTATGAATTTCAATGTATTAAACATTGCTCCAATTACTAAAATTAAGTTAGTCATTGCAACAATGAGAAAAATGGACGCAGACAAGTATAAAACTAAGAACAAATGTAGGTATATATTTCAAATAGAAATATTTTGAAACCTTCTCACTACTGTATTGGACTCTCTTCAAATATTTACCTCTGAACACCAGATAATATTTCTGGGACCTTTAATGGTTGCCCAATCTGGGTCTGTTAGATACCCAATCATGGGGAAGACTGCTGATTTGACAGATGTCCACCTGACAGTCACTGATACTTTTTGCAAAGCCACAAAATGTATTTGCTACACAACAAACCAGATGAAAGCAAATGCAGCTTTTAGTGTGTGAATCACGAAGATAAAACATACTATTGTTGTGCGTGTGAAAAGTGTATCGTGAAGAATATGGTGGGTTAATGGACTTATGACGTATTGGTGATGCCGTCACACAGTGCCCTTACACCACACTCTAGTTTTAGTTTTAGTAAGTTGCGAGTACTGCCCCCTTACTGACCACACATGAATGCGCATGCAAAGGTTGTGCACAGGTCGTGTACCCATAAAGGACTAAAGGTACCAAAAGCAGTTTCATTGACCAAAATGTTACTGTAATTGACTTTACAGCAAACCCCTTAATCTAAAGCCAACAGAGACTATCTAGGCTGTTGTCAAATGAATAAAGAGACACTAGAAAATAAAGGACATTAGATCCAACAATGTAGATGAGCTGAAGACAAGTATCAAACCTGGACTTCTGTTACACTTATGCAGAGAGCCACAGAGTGATATCCTCCATGCCACGGTGCATGCCATAATTCATGGAAAAAGAGGCCAAACCAAGTGTTGAGACCATTGAAAAGGTTTTAAGAAATCTGACATTTCTGCAGTAAAAACCTTTGATTGCTCTGGTCTGATGTAATGTTCTGAAGTTCTGAGCTGCAAAACATTAGGCTTTTATTATATTTAAACCCTAACTATCAAAAGATTGAAATATTTCAATCTAAGTGTCAATATTCTATACAATACAAAATTGTGAAAAAATGCCACCTTTTTTATAATATTCTTAGAATATTCTTAGTACCTGTAATTGAGTTATTAAACTATGTAATTGTCAGTAATTACCGGGTATTTGTACCTTAAGCAAATATTCAACAGCGTTTTTAGCAACTTGAATCTCCTTTTACTTGATTTGTGTTCTTAAAAGTTCTCCCTGAATTATATATGTATTCAAAAGATCATCATATTTGCCGTTTGAAGGTCCTCATTTTCTTGATGATGCAGACACCCCGCGGGCCAATCAGTGACAGGATGCATCTCCTCAGTAAAGTGTCTTCAGATCGGACTGCTGCTGTAACATTTCTACCTTCCAGTTTGAGATTTTGACCTTTAATGCAGACACCTCCTGCCAGGCCAATCAGCAGAATGTGCAACAGGCCAGAGATCTGCAGCGAAACATACCATCAGCCCACGTTTTTAAGTCAGAATCAGCCAGAGACAGTGCAACAGCCAGACATTATTTCCCTTAAAAACGTTGACATTTAATCAGTGTATTGTCAGTGGGTCAACAAGGAAGTTTGAGATGGCGGTTCTATTTGACAAACTCATTGAATCTTATGTTATGACTTCTAACTAATGTCTTTGGAGATTTTACATTTTAAGTAATCAAACAATGGATGAAATGAAACCGCATACTGTAGAAGCAGTTATGTTAGTATTTTAACCAAACCAGTCGTTTCCCAACATAATTAGGGACACCACAAGAGTAAAAGACAGTGTAACTTTATTCACAAACCAAAGTACATTAAAACTAGAGCTGCACGATATGAGAAAAACCCGCGATGTGCGATATTGGTGATTAATATCGCGATAACGATATAATTCGCGGTATATAAACAAATAGCAAAACAACCAAAAACATCATTTCCATTTCACTGCAACAGTTTAAAATTTATACTCCAACTGACCCTTGTCAACGTAGGAGGCAAACATCAAACATAAAAGGGCTCATCTGATTGATCAACAACGTAAACAGGTCCTTCCGATTGGTTAAATGCATAAAGGGATTTATTTCAATATTTCAATAGTTCAATATTTCAAGCTGCCATGAGATTGTTTTAGCACATTTAAGGTAACCATTTATTGCGATTTTCGCCGTCCTTTTGCGCTATGCATATTGCACAACTTAATGTCACGATAACGATAAATTTGCGGTATATTGTGCAGGCCTAATTAAAACATTTATAATTCATTTAATGGCAGAATCATTACAATCCATTTTTCATGACTCTTTGAAATCAATACTTAATAAGAAGAGATACTAGGAATACCAGTAGAGATTTGTGTTGCAGAAATATGTTCATGAAATTAGTCCATAGTTATTGACAGTTAGGCTCTGGGCCACTGACATCTAGCGTGCATGGCATGAACTCTGATCATAAATAAATGGACTCCAGATCCTAGGCGCTGATCGTGGTTAGAGGTCAGACCATCTTGCCTCATCTGCTGCTGATTACGTGGATCAGATGTGTTTAGCCAATAAAGATCTTCAATGGCAGGTTGGTTGGAAAATATTCAATTCAATTCAGTTTTATTAATTTAGCCCAATATCACAACACAGTTGTCTCAACGGGCTATACACCAACATGTTGAACACTGGCCCTCGAGCCCTGGGTTCAGACACCCCTGCTATAACTTGTACTCTTTCTTGTTGAAATTGCGTCAACTCTTTAATTTATGTCTTAATAAAATCCCAGTTTTAGTGTTTGTTGGTTGTCAAACAATAAAAGCAAGGTGTAATCACTTTATGACAGGTCATGGTACTGGCACAGGTTCATCTTAGAGGTTTGTGTGAATGTTGTAAGCTCTCAAAAATTAGTGTTTTAGTCTATGTATTTCTTTACTTGGTTAAAAAAAAAATGTTTTCCTTGTTTTGTTTTTCCTCAGGTGAAAATGAGCAAGTATCGGAGTGCGTGAGTTGATTCATTGTCAAAAGTGGCCCCAACATTTACCAAAGGCAACCACAAATGCACAACGTGATAAATATGGTGAAACACTTTCCAAAAATGTAGTGAAGAACACAGACAAACTGAACAAAGGGTAAATGATGGAAAAGATCCAACGTTGTATTAATTTAAACTGCGATTTTTTCTTTTGTTTCCTTTTTTCCAGAGTTCTCCAAGGAAGAAGTGGTCACAGGGACATGTTTCAGAGAAAGGAGAAGAGGAAGAAGGGAGAAGTCGAATTAACACGGAAAAGACACAAGATGAGACAAAGGAACATGACGGAGGAGGAAAGGACAATGAAATGAGGACGCAACAAAAAAGGGACCGGCGAACATCATCTCTGTTCCTGCAGCTTCCTCATTCGCTCCCTGTTATCTGATGAGTCTCACTCAGCCTGTCACGGCTGACTGATCGAGGCTGCCAGTCGCCATTGCCCCCCCACTACCTGATGTAAATAACCTCCCTGCCGGTTCAAGGTGGGACGTCACTTCAGCTCCATTAGTTTATTTTATTACTGAAGAAAAGATGGAGAACAAAGTGGGGCTGTGGGAGTGGGTGCATGGAGGCAAAAGGGGGTGTGACAGCATGAGCTGGGGGGGGGGGGGGGGGGGGGCTCTTATGTTAGGCAGGAAGGATGGAGATGGGTGAGAGAGATTAAGAGAGACAGAGGATGAGAGAAATAGTGCAGAATGATAGAAAGAAGCAATCTAAAGGAGAAAGACAAGACAGAAAAAAAGGACAGAGACTGATGTGTGTGTGTGTGCATGCATGTGTGCACGTGCGCTTATCTGCATGTCAAATAAACAGAGCCACGTAAATGTGAAAAAAACCAAAGGCAGAGCTGCAGTAAATTAGGATTCATCTTGTGTCGCTATGGCCTCTGATGAAACATTTTGCTTTCATTTACAGCCTTTCTCTCCTGATGATGTTGCAGCATCACCTGAAGGAAGTGGATCACTTGTGTCTCTGGTCACAAGGCAACATTCTCGCATTTACAATGGGTTTGTCTCAGAAATGTCTTCCAAACATCTGTGCAGGTATGTGAAAGGGGCTCAGCCTGCGCTCCAACGTGTTGCTGTTTCCAAACAACATTCTGCATTCTTTTCTCATGAAGACGAAGATGTGTTATGTTCTCGTTCTTTTATGCAGAAAGCAACATGCTCTGTACTCACTGTCCCTACGTTTGATTATGTCTTGTACAAAAACAGAACTAAAAAAGCAAGTCTCAATAACTTCTATAATTTTTCACAGGAAAAAACAATGAGGAGCTCTTGAAGGCTATAGACGCACATCAGACGTGTACATGACAAATAAAATAAACTGATATTCATGAATTAAAAGCAGCAAACAAACAGGCAGTTAAAGACTGTTCTTTGTGAGGGAAAGTGGGACGACAAAAAACCAGACAAAAGAAGAGCCATCACATTTGCATTCAAAAATCTTGTTTAAGGGGATGGACCAATTGTGCACCACCCATGTGTCAAAGTGTGCCCATTGGGCAAGTCCATTGTGGGCGATGTCACACAGCCACTACGTACATTTTGCGCATAACGCACAAATGAAAATTGGTCATACGTGAATATACATGGAAAAAGTGATAAAGTTCTGGTCTTTACACAAAATTTCTACAGATTTATCACGAATGAGCCACGTGAAAAACATGTATATCAACATAGAACATAAACAGCGCATTATTATTGCTATATTTATATGCAATTCATTAGTGATTCGTGCATCACTTAGGAAATTTGAATATTCAATTCAATTCAATTCAATTTTATTTGTATAGCCCAAAATCACAACAACAGTCGTCTCGATGGGCTTCGAAGTAAAACATGAAATCAAAAGGATCACGAATACAAAGAGTTCAATAGGAAAATACTAAAATGAACTAACAAACTGACTAAGCTATACTGGCATCCCTGCCCTTAGACCCCCCTTCGCGGTAAGGAAAAACTCCCAAAAAAACCGGATTCCGGAAAAAACGAAGAAACCTCAGGGGTGCCCACATGAAGGAGGGATCCTCCCCCAGGACGGACAGGCGATTTACCAGAACTCTTAGAGAAGAATTAACTTATCTAAATCTACAACTACATATATAAAAGTCCAGCAGACGAGCTTCATCCAGCCGTGGTTGTGGGGACAGTCAAAGGCGCGAGTCGAGCCGGAGGCAGGAACCACAGCCAGGTATAGGAGCAGGAGCAGAGACGAGGTACTCGGTCAGGTACAGAGCAGAGACGAGCCAGAGATGAGCCAGAGGCAGGATCCACAGCCAGGTGTAGGAGCAGGAGCAAAGGCGAGGTAAACGGTCAGGAACTGGAGCACGGATGAGCCAACTGGAGTCTGGAAGCACTCCCACTCCCCAGGAGGGGAGAGGAAAAGAGGGACAATACATGAATCGCACTGTACCAGACAGAGGCATGGAGAACTAAATGATAAATTATGATCAAGAATAGGGGAGAGGAAGGGTAGAAGTAAAAAAGGAAAGAGGACAGAACCCCAGTGCACCATAGTTACCCCAGCTTCAACTTCTAGCAGCCTTTTAAAAGAAATAGTTATTATTAAGTTTAATTTAAACAAACAAACATTAAGTTAAATAATCTCTTAATACTAACTAGTCTGACAATAAGCCTGTCCACAGAGGAATGTTTTCAGTCTAACTTTGAATGTAGAAACTGAGTCGGCCTCTCTTACATGAGCTGGGAGTTTATTCCATTAGACAGGGGCTTGGTGGCTAAACGCTCTACCTCCAACCGTACTTTTACTAATTCTAGGAACCACAAGCAGTCCTGCATTTTGCGAGCGAAGTGTTCTCATTGGATGGTAAGGGACTATGAGGTCCTTAATATAGGACGGGGCCATTCCATGTAAGGCCTTATAGGTTAACAGGAGGATCTTGAACTTAATTCTAGAATCAACTGGGAGCCAATGGAGCGAAACTATAATAATATGATATGTGTGCCGTATACGTGATATAAAAGTTATACATCTGTGGTACATGCTTGAAAAGTCAGTGAGACATTTGTGGAACGGTTGTGGAAAGCCACATATTAGCAAAACTCATGTACAACTGCGTAAAATTTAAACCTAAATTTTCGAACAACTGAAAACCAAATTCACGTAAAGACCCGTCTGCTGAAACCCTCGACGGACATCTGTGCACATCGACAAATGACAAATGCAAGAATCACGTATGAATTACGATCATCACACATGTATCACGAAAAATCAAATGCTCATAATGTACTTAGCGGCTGTGTGACACGGTCTTGTACATGAGAACTGGACTGAATGACCCTTCCCCTCTGGCGTTCTAAACAGGAAGCACCTGCTGGTACCAAAAATCCAAAATTCCATAGAATTCTATAGAGAAATAAACAGCTGTTAGCCAGTCATTCTATTTGTCAGAATAACAATTATTGCTCTAAAACCCTTTTTTAACATGTTCTTGCTAACCTTGATTTTTTTTGTTCATGATTTTTGTTTTCTGTAGTGTTAGTTATTCAAGTTATAAACTGGCCAATTGGATGCCTCAATTGTAGAAAGTGGTGTCTGCTGGCCCCCCATGTCCTCCGTTTGAAACGTTTGATTAATGGATTCTCCCAAGCCAGGTTTAAAGTGGTAGGGGTGTGGCCTTCCAACAAGCTCACTCCTAATTGGTGAAAGTGGTTAACATTGACACAATGACTCAGAACAATCACTGCTTACTTACACCATGTGGTTCCAACATGGCAGCGTCCGCACTGTGAACAATTGGCAACAGAATTGACTTCATTTCATTGGAACTGGAAGTAAGCTTTTTTCTATGGGTGATGTCACTCTCACTCGCTGAAGTTCTCAGATACAGTCAAGGGGCAAGACACTACCATTTAGTTCTGTGTATTGATATCACGTCATATTGAGGGTTTTAGAAATAAAAAGCCAAAATGATGAGTTCCACTTAGGTCATAGTTAAAAAGGTCTCCAGATGTGAACTTTTAGGTACAGTAAAGTGCACATAGGATGACACAGTTTTAGGTGGGAGTGCCTGGAATGCATATAAGTCTGGTGTGCTAGATTGGATGCTTTACTGCATTATCTTGTGAAGTCAAATATAACCTCTCAGTAGCTTTTTCATAAATCTGTAATCAAGGCCGGTCTGCTTTAAAAGACTATGAAAGGAGCTGGAGCACAGAGATAATGTTGCTGATAATGTCGATGGAGCTTCACCTCTCTATCACTGTTTCTCATGGCCTACAATCTCTGTTTTCCTTCCTCTAACCTCCTCTGTATTTTAGAAAAAAAGAAAGAAATGTGCCTTTAGTGGTCAGATCTGCTTGATTTTATCTCGGTTCTTGCTGACTTTAATGTAAGCAGATTCTCAATCAAATCCAATCAAGGCGAAGGGAGATGGCGCAACAATCTAGGACACTTTGCGATGACTGCTGCAGGCCTGGAGATTAGAGGACAGACAGAGGAAGACGGGGGAGGACGGGTTAGAAAGCCAGAGTTTGAGGAAGAGGCCTTTCATTCACCGAATCACACGAGCATTTATCACCTTTCCTTTTATTTGTCTAACCTCCCCAACTGCTTCCAGCAACATTAATGCCAA
Source organism: Oryzias latipes (assembly GCF_053564925.1). Taxonomy (NCBI): domain Eukaryota; kingdom Metazoa; phylum Chordata; class Actinopteri; order Beloniformes; family Adrianichthyidae; genus Oryzias; species Oryzias latipes. The sequence goes on from NC_136258.1 coordinate 27,345,076, forward strand.
TTTTCTCTCCTCCTTCCCTATTCTTGTATTTATTTTCTACCTTTGGACGCTAAATGGAATGGGAGGAGGGCTCTTTAAATCAGCATGACTACTGGTTGATTTATCCTAAAACTTTGCGCGCTGCATCCTTCCTTCTCTCCCTCCCATCTCCTCATCCCTCCACCACCAACGCCTCATTTCCAAAGCTTAACTTCATTGTCTCAAGCCCCTCTCTGCTTTCATCTTAAGACAAAGATTTATGTAAATCTTTGGGGTGGCGTTAATGCGGAGCGCCGTGTGAGAAATAGCATCCCTAAATCGTGGCATTGTTGTTGAAAATGACAAGGCAGGCCCGTTAATCCTACAATGCGATCATCCAAATGTGTCATAATGCTGTGTGTAGGCAGCTAAATCTGAATATCAAAAAGACGGCGCACCTCTCGAACAGCGCCTTCAGGACTTCCAGCGGTAACGCACTTCCATCTTTTTCTTCCTTCTGCCGCTCTTTCAAGAACTTAGCCTGCTGTCACTTCACTCACATCCAAACCCAGGAAAGAAACCGCCAAGGCCCGTAGATGCTCGCAGAGCTGAAGACTCATAGTTCAGCTCGTTTTCTCCAGCATGAGGGGTTAGATTCCCTCGAGTTCTGACAAAACATTTGTGTGAATTTGCTGTAATTATGACTGGTAATAAATTGATTGTCTTTGTCTTGTGTGTTTTTTTTCTTCCTTTTTTTTGTCAAGGGAACAAAAAATGAGGCTTTGTGGTGGAACAATGCAGATTGAGAAAAGACACAAGGAGCGGCGCAGTGAGAGCAGCCGCTTCAAGTGTTCAGGATTTCAATGAACAGAAGAAGAAGGTGAGGAAGACGCTTCGGTTTGGGCTCGAAGTCTGATGAGAATTCACTGGCTGCTTTTTGGGAGGCAGCCATGAAACAGGCGTGCCAATCAATTGGACAGGGACAAGGCTGCTGTGTGATAATGGCTCTAATTATGAACTGCCGGGGGACTCCTCCCAGATCGGCTGTAAAACCTGGATTCCTGTCCCTTCCCCTCGTCACCTGACCCCTTCTCTCCCCCCACAAGCCCCTCCTTTCTTCCTCTGTCAGCCATCAAAGGTGGAGCCCAATGGATGTGGGGGGGGGGCGATTTAGAAGACTTAAGCCCCCACTGTACCTGTCAACAGAGTGGCTTCGGTGCTGACGACCAGCAGCTTAACTCATTTGAAGCTCCTTTTTTTTTTCCGGCACGGAGGGAGGAGGTGCAGCATGCGCTGACAGCCAGTCAGGGTCTTGAAATAATTCCATCCCTATGAATAACCAGAGGTGTCTCTGCGACTTAACCCCCCCCACCACCACAACACACAGGGACACACACACACTTCCAGTCAGTCGGAGCAGTTTTTGTCCATTCAAAGTGGGGGCTTGCTGCGACTCTGAGGCTTGAATATTGATAGAGGACACTCCAATATTATAGAACAATAGTTATTGTTAGAAGTGCCTAATTTACTTCTGGCCTTAAAAGGAAAATCAACCCCATCCATGTTCCTAATGTTTAATCAATTATCCTGATTGCAACTTGATTTGAGTAATTGCTTCCTGAAAGACTAGTTTCACTTTTATACCAACAACAGCTCCTCGCTGTTTATTTTAATGTTTGCTTTGTTTGTTCTGCCACACAAATTTGCCATCTCAAAATAACTGATTAGATTTTTAATGTCTTTCTTGAGTGAGGCCTCCCCCCTCCCCTCATACTGGGTCTCATTACTTTCTCCTCCACTCTCTTTCTCTTGGCCGGGATAATCCCCCCTGTAGGGGGACTTCAAAGTGCGGGCCGGCCAGGGAAAAGCCTTAATTACCCATTTGCCTTGAAACTCAAGCCAAATCACAGCTCACCCGGGTCCGTCCGACTCCTCGCTTCTTTCTCCCTCCGACTAATTGTGGCTCAGAATTCCTTTTTTTTTTTTTTTTCTCCTCCAGCTTCTCCAGGCTGCGGAAATGGAGCGATGAAATTATATTAAAATAAAAAAGATGAAAATTAAAAATGTTAAAACAGGTGAGGAAAGAGTTAATGTCATGTTTTTGAGGCAGTAGTTTTCTTTTTATGTTTTGAAAATGTTTTAGACTACCTAAATCACACGACTGAACAGATCTGTGAGGAGAAAATGCATCGAATGACCAGAAAGATATTTCTTTTAGTCAAATTCAGCCTAATTATTCAAAATTCAAATACACAAATATTAAAAAGGCACATCAATCCAACCCTCCCAAAAAAGGTTATTTTTTACAAATACTGTATTTCAGATGTATAAATTGATTTTTGGAAAACTACTTTATATGTGAATAATTGTTGGACATTCCTGCTGTTGTCTCCTGTTTGCTAAGCTTTCTTCATGGAATGGATATGACAGGTATTTCTGTTTTATGCTGTTTTTCCTCCTTAAAGAACCAGTAGTCCAAACTATAAAGGAAAAAATATCAAGATGTATAAGTTTACAAGTAAGCCATAGTCAACCACCTCCGTCCATTTGCTTGCTCACACCTCAGCGGTGCTGGCCAGGTCCAAGTCCAGATGCCAGTTTGGAAACTAAAATGGGATGTTTTACTGATTTGCTTTTGTTTCTATTTAATTAAAATGAAATGTGTTAAAAATTTAGGATAAAAAAAAAAGGATTTTCAATGGTAAACCTATCTCAGCAGATGTAGTCTTTGTAAGCTACTGAAAGCAGCTGTTTAATAGTTTTCTCAGCATCATCACATAACTCCAAATTACCTGATGGGGAATCCCAACAAAACTGCAGTTTACCACTATGCAGGAAACATTTCAGGTGTCATCCTGGACAAGCCCCCAATTCATGCCCCCATTGATTGCCAACCGAGAAAAGCTTGTAAACAGCTTGTGTTTGAAAAGCAAAGATGGGGACCACCCCACCAGCTTCTGGAAAAGAAACATGTAGAAAAAAAAAAATATGTACTAAAGAAATTAAGAAAAAATCAAGCAGCCAGATGTGCTTTTTTCACTAAAAGGCTGTTTAACAACCTTAATTTATTCCCATTCTGTACAACATGATTCATTACAACAGTACAAAGTGATCAGATTCTGTTTTGGACAAACAGATTGTGGCAGCCGGTGAGTTGGATTGGTCATCAGAGTAAAGTCATCTTCCTCCTGCACCTCAATAAATGAGCAGTGAGGGACTCACTGTACCCTATTCACAAAAGGATGCACAAAAAGACGAGCCGCTTAAGAATGACAGCAAGTGCCTACACATGTAATTCAAACCATCCATGAAGAATAATCCAGTCCAGCAGAAGAAAAATAGATACAAGTCAGGATTCTCAGGTTTACTAAAAAGCAGAACCAGCACTCAGAACCGGGTTCTGAGGAGAAATCCACCCTGCCCGATGAGAACCCACCCGCCACCCTGAACCCCTTAACCTAATCCATCCAACTTTGTTACAGCTCAGCCATTTTTTTCTACTCATTTATTTTTCTTTTTTTTTTTTTTTGTATTTTCATTACACCCAAGGCAAAAAAGTTACTAAAACTTAAGACTTTTACAGTTACATTGACATAAAAACAGTTTCAGAGACCCACGATTTAAGATGGACTGTAAACTGAGAAAAAAAATTAAATTAAATCGAATAATAAAAAAGAAAAAGCATTTTTATATTTTTGTTAAATGCCCAGGCATTCTCCAATATTACAAATACTGGGATACTTTCACCGTTAGTAAGAAACATGTCATATATATTCATATATATATATATATTTATATATATATATATATTTATATATATACTAATACCCGTCACAAAAACACAATAAAATCTCAAATTTAAAAAAATAAAATGAAATAAAAATTGTATTTATGCTGCCACTTTGGCATTCAGAGAAGGTTTAGAAACGAGCCTTAAAAAAAGTTCCAAACACAGAAACACACATCATTTTTTATCCTTGAATCAATACTGTAAACTTATTTAAAACGGAGTGCACTCGATTCTTTTGGAGTTTATGCTTTTCCTGATTTTTCTCCAGTCTGACAATTTGTGTGGCTTTTTATCCACTGCTGAAACTTTCTGTAGAGGGACACACATGTCCTTGTGAGTGAAAAAATTTGATATAGATCTATATATATATAAGTTTGTGCCTTCATATGTACATATGCATACATATATACACGCACAGACACATTAAAATTGTGCTGGGTAATTCTTTTGTTTCACTCAGTCATTTCTTTTGTTTTGAAGTCAAATTACACAGTAAAGTGAACACATTTTTGAAATGTTTTCTCCTGCTTAATTCATAGAAAGTGTTGCATTTCTCTGAGACAATTAGTAGGAAGATCATAATTCAAGGCACACTCATGTCAAATTGAATGGCAGTACAAAAACTGTCCCAAATAAATTATTCTAAACATTTTTCATCCGTTTTATAGTGCCAGCATTGGAAAAGCTAAGCCGTACAATCCAAGCACTTAAGCATCAGGAGGTCCCAAGCTCCACTTCCCTCTTCATCCCTCTTTCTGGGGGTTCAATTTAAACAATTGTACTTGCAGTTTTGTTTTTCTCGTGTTTGTGTATTTTTATTTTGACAATATTAATTTATTTGATGGGAATGCTAAAAAAAATAACTTAAATAAAAGTGCAATATTAAAGTTGAAGGGACATTATAGCAGAAGTTGGGGTTCTGCTTTGTAAATGTCAAAATGGGACTGAAGAAAATTATATTTTTTATCGACACATCACTGGGCTTTGAACGCGTGGTTTAATAATAAGACGAATCTATTAAATAAATTTAGAGACGAAAGAGACTTTAAAATATGAAAATTTGGTTTAGCAAAAGCTGGGATGTTTTATCACATTGAAAATGCTCACTTTCGCCTTTTATGGGACTGTTTATCATCTAAAAAATTAGAAAAATAAAAGGTAGATTTTCCACTTATAGCCAGTGTTTGCACTAGTTGCTCCTGCATATGTAAATAAATCAGTGTATTCAATTTGGAAATGATGCCACCATGTTTTATGTCAATACCTGAGTGATGCAAAAGTTTGTGTTGAGTCTGATTGTGTACTACATATTCTTTCCATGACTTCATGTATTAGATACTTGTAATGGTAAAAAATGAGAAAAAAAAGTTGCATCTCACCACAATCAGCAAGAGCTGAGTTATTTACTGTATTTAATGCATCATTTTAGTATCTTTTTGCATACTAATTTAGATTAATCTTTACACAGAAAGCCATATGTGATGTTTTATATTTCACTTAAATATATATGTTATGTTCCATCTTTTTCTTTTTAAGAGATCATGCATAGGAATTTCAATTTCATTGTAATTTAAATAAAAAACATATTTTAATAAAATTATTTTCACACAAAGGCTCTATTTTAGTGTTTGCTAGTTTTTGGAAAATCAATTTCAAACATAATTTTTCTTCAGATGCTAATTACAACCCAACTTAAGAAGAAAAGATATCAATGAACACATGAATTAATATTAAGGTTTTCTCTAAGTTGTGTCTCCCTGCATCAATTATCTACTTTCATACAAACTTACTGTAGCTTTTCTTACTTAAAATACATCATGAAACCTAACATCTGTGCAGAATACCCATGGCTGTATCAAGAAAAAGAGAAGTTAAAGGAATAGAGACAATAAAGAAACATGGAATGGATGTTGACGCGTTGTCAGAGGTTGCCACTTTGTGCCGGTCAGTAGATGCCTTGCTCAGAATCACTTTCTTCTCACTCGTTAGGACGTTCTGGAGAGAAGACAGGGTTTATGAACCTTGGGATCCCCTTTTGTTTGACATTTACCGTCAATTATGACACTCAGTGCTACATATCCAATTACATCGACATGTTTTAGAGTCAGTTCGTGCTATAAAGCCAGAGGATTGTTGTCCGCTTATCGTCGTTACATAAAATAAACTAATTTTATCATTCTCAGAATTGCAGTCAAATTCTTCAGTGCCTTTTAAAACACAATTATTTTTAAATATACTTTACCTACAAGTTGTGGCCCAAAATTAGAAAAAAGAAAAAAACACAAAAGTAGTTTTGCTTTCTAAGAACTCTCAGGACGTGGTTTTAAACAATGAGATTGAAACAAAGTAAATTATATATATATATATATATATATATATATATATATATATATATATATATATATATATATATATAAACACCTAATAAAAAAAAGAACCTGCACATGCCGAAATACAAAATCCAATAAATACAGAAATTATTGCACAGTTAAAGGCTCCACATATTTATAACTGAACTGACTGATTGTTTAAAAATGAAAGCCAGATGAGGCAGTTTAGACAGCTTCCGTTGTTGCTAAGACTTTCACTTCTTTTTCTCAGTTGGCAGTTTTTTTAGTCGAAATCACAAAATTAAACAAAATTATTTATAAAAGTATCCAGATACCCCCTTAAAGTCCAAGAGTGGTGCAAAGAGGAGAAACACGGTTTATGCTCTCTCTGCTTGTTCAATTTTGACCTCACTCGTCATCAAATGTTCTCCGTGCCACTTTTTCATATGTTTCTCCAGAGTGCTGTATACACTGAAGGGCATTTGGCAAATGTCACAGCGGTAGACCTCCTTACCAAGCTGGCCATGCGTTTTCATGTGGCGAGTGAGCTTGGAGCTCTGTGCGCACGCGTAATTACATAGCTCACACTTGTAGGGCCTCTCTCCAGTGTGGCTGCGCCGGTGCACCGTCAGGTTGCTGCAGTTTTTGAACACCTTGCCACAGAATTCACAAGTGTCGCATCTCCGGCTGTCCTTGGAGCTAGGTCGACCTGGACCGGGCCCTCCCCCGAGGTGAGGCGTACTGCCCCCACTGGCGGTGCCGCTGCGGCCTGATAGACCGCCGTCGAGCAGGTCCCCTGGAGGCGTTGAGAACCGTAGGCTGCCGTTCTCCGAGGAGTGCTCCGAAGAGGTGGCAAAGGGAGATTGTCTGGAATCAGTGAAGCCCAAAAAAGGATCTTTGATGAAGTGGCGGGAGGCAGCATAGCCCACTAACCACTGAGAGTACACGTTCTCTGATGGGATGTGGGGCGCTGGGGGAATGTCCAAGTCCTTTTCGATCTTGATTCTCTTGTTTGAGGAGTTGGACAGGGTGGGGCTGGTGATGGGAGTGGGCTTACGCGGAAACAAGCCTGAGAAAGAGTCACCGGAGCCACAGTTCCGGCCATTTATGGTTGTTCGCTCTTCTTGCTGGTGGTGGTTGATCTCCTCAGCCACTGAATCCTCATCTACAGTGTCACGCTGGGCATCTGTCCCCCTCTTGGAGAAGGGCATTCTTTTACGATTGTCAACTATTAAATTATTGTACTGCTGTATAGAATTAAGGCCCTCGCCATCCACCATTTTTTCAAGGGCAAGTGATGACTTCTCCTCTGAAGGAGGCTTGGGACCATTCTCTCGGTTCCGGTAAAACACAGAGTCCATGCTAAAGTTCGATTCTGGTCGACTCTCATTCTCAAGTTCCTCTTCCTCCTCTTCCTCCTCCTCTTCCTCATTGCCTTCTCCCTGGAAATCCCCATCTCGATTTTTAATGCCCTCACCGGTGACGTCGCTGGTTCCCGGTTCTGGGGAGCTTGTGGTGGACAGGCCGTCATCGGAACGCCCCGTCATGGATCCGGCCTTGTGCATGTGCGTTTTCATGTGTCGCTTAAGCTTGCTTGCCTGAGAACAGGCATGGTCACACAGCTGGCACTTGTACGGTTTTTCCCCAGTATGGCTGCGTCTGTGCACCACCAAGTTACTCTGAAACTTGAATGTCTTACCACAGAACTCGCAGGACTTAACCTTGTTTTGGGTTTGAGGAGGTGTGGTGCTATTTGGTGGCATGGGTGGTAATGGAGGGGTATTTAAAAATGGGGACTTGGGCCCTGTTTGAAAAGGGTTGGGGTTTAGTAGTCGGTGCATATGATTGGGCCTTCCAGGTGACAGTGGCGGTGTGGTGCTGTTCGTGTTCCCGGCCAGCTCTCGTAACCGCCTGGAGAAGTCCATGGACTGGGACTCCATTGCCATGGGCGTTAGCCGCATCACCCTCTCAAAGGCACTGGGGTGCTGGGAAATGAGGCCCATTTCTTCGGCGCTAAGGCGTTCCAGTCGATGGGGATCTAGATGATGACGGGGAGGTGGACTGACAAATGGCGGGGTGTTGGGGATTCGGTTCTCCACAAAGCCAGGGGGTGGTTCCCGGAGTAGAGGCCCCGTCATCCTCAGAAGGTGGAAAGGATTGTTGTCCCCCAGAAAGTTAGTGAGTGGGGACTGGGGGATGGAGTCATTTCCAATAGGGGGAGGCATAGTTAATCGGGGGGTGAGAGCTGCGCTGGAGGGGTTGGATTCCAGATAAATGCGAATGCCATGAGTGTTCTGGGCATGCTGCAGGAGGAACCAGGCGCTGGGAAACGGCTGCTTACAGGTGGTACATATGTAGTTGGAGGGCTCATCTCTGCCACCTGCAGACAGAAACAGCAGATTCAATATTTCACATACAGAATGAGTCAATTTATTCAAAAACACATTTTCTTAGATTTAAAGTATGTAAAAAAAAAATAGATCTGACAGTTTGACGACCACCACTCAGAGAGTATTACAGTTTTGTGTATTGAACTGTATGTGAAGAGAGGATTTTTAAATGTAACTGAGAAAATTACACAATCAAACTTTTATGCTAAGACCTACTGTAAGTAAACTGGTTAAAGTAGCGTGAGACAGACTTTATTTACGCCTCCTTCAGTGAAAGGCCTTAAATATCATCCCCACAACCATAGAGACCTCGCAACATCAGCTTTAACAAATGGTGTACACTCGCAGAGAGACATGTGCAATTAATAGCAGCAATATGATTTTGATATTGTTCGTTTTTACCCAACAGATAATTAATGCAGGTGGTTTAAGGTAATAAATAACAACCTACAGGCTTGTAGGACTATAGGAAACAAATCACAGTCATAAATACTGGAAAAGAACACATGCAGATAATGCTAATTGTGTTCCTGTTCTCTCTTGTAGTTATTCAATGAAGGTTCATATTGGTGACCTAGTACACTCATTTCAGATAGTTAATAAAAACATATTCTGCTCTAATTGTTCCCTTTTTGTGTGTAAACTTGGGTGTGACTCACGCTTTCACAAAACACACTTCCTGTGTAGATATTGAATTGATAGATATTAAAAACTTTGTTGCATTTCTCATGAAAACACAACCTTCTGTAACTGTTGTGCTCACAATAATAAAAAAAAAAAACATTCAACTGTAGATTCAAATATGACACACTACTAAAAGGTTTTCATGAATCTATGCAAATATTTAACAACTGCTGCAATTAAAAAGATTTTGACCACCGCAGTCATAATACCATTTAGCACCCATGAAAATTAACTTCTCCTTTCAAGAGATTAAACCTCAATCCCCTGAGGTTAATCTAATGACTTTTGCCATAAAAAATTATTGGAATTTTTGCTCCATTTTAAAAGGGTTAGTAACCTTTGTGAGATATGAGGTCATTGGGGTACTGCTACTAAAGGAATTTAAATACCATTCATTCATTCATCTTCTAAACCCATTTTGTCCCTTTTGGGGTCACGGGGCTACCGTAGTTAATCCCGCCCACTTGTGGGTGAAGGCAGGGGACATCCTGGACAGTTTGCTAGTCTGTCACAGGGAATTTAAATACTTTTAAATACCTAAAAAAAAAAAAAGTATATAATCTTGCATCTCTACGGTAAGTTGAAAGTGCCAAAAATATTAAAAATAATCAAATGCATTTAATATTTGATTACCTTGCACCAGACTACAGACTATACAACTGAAAGGGTTTTCTTCATTGTTACATTTTGTTATAAAAATAAAAAAAATACAGGATTTTTCTGAAATTTCAGTTTTGTGGTTTTTTTGTAAATACACAAATAGTATATCGAACCGAAACAAAAAAACAAAAAACTGAATTGTGCAAAAATCACCTGTAGGGGTTTCATTGCTTTTATTTTGGGTGCATGTGCTTTACTATAATACATACTTTAATATTGTTCTCCAGAATTAAACATATTTATTTGTTGGCTCAAAAAGTAAAATAGTAAATGATGCCAAATTAGTTTGACATGTAACATTTCTATTTAGGTAAAGATTTTATTCATTCTTGACCATCTTAATAATCAATTTATTAATGATTATGAATTATTTATGAACCGAGGTTGTATTTCCTCGCTTAGCCAACCAAGTCCGTGCGCATTATGGCGGAGCGGCGAGAGGTGGAACAGCTGTTCACCTCCTCAGTCCTGTAAAGCCCTCTGACTTAATTATAGCAGACACACACACACACACACTCACAAACATGCACACAATAAAAATAACAGCTCCCCGTGTCTCAGCTTTTGTCTGCATGTTAATCACACTCTCTCTTTCACACACAGACAAGCTGTTTTAGTGTTGAATCTTAACACCATGGATGCTCCTAAAAAAGAAACACTCGCTCCCTCCCTCATCTCCTGCCTCCGTCCTCCTCTTCCTCCAAACTTCTTCTCGTGGAGCGAGTGACATCAGGTCTGCTTGAAAATTTACAACACAGGGATGTGCCAGAGAGCCAGAAAGAGGGAGAGAGTGCCCTCCCGGGGGAAAGGGAGTCTAACGCAGATGGCAAATAAAGTATGCAGCCTGAGGCGAGAGCACATTATGCTAATTCTAATGTCAGCTGTACTTTAATATACGACTCTATTTAATCACCCCATTATTTCCTATTTCCATATGAAAAAACAGGGAGAGCGAGGGAGCTGCTCATCACTTTATTTGGGAGAAGGCAGAGCCCTGTGCTTTATGGCGTGAAGGGGGGGGGGGGACCTGCGCCTCCCCCTGCGTCTCCACAGATATCTTCCTCCCTCCTCCCCCTCGTTGAGTGCTCCTTCCTGTATGAGTATTTATAGCAATTATTTCTGTAAAGGTTACAATGTGTTCATGCTGTTTTCTGGACATCTCTTTATGAAAAACACAAGGCTAAATATTGTGACATGTTCGGCATGTCTGCCAGATGAGAAAAGCTCAGCTGTTGTGTTTTTTTTGTGTTTTTTTTTTGGTACCAACAGCAAAACAGGTTTGGATTTCTGAAGGTGAAAATGCAATTAAGCCATTCATCATTTTCCTGGTAAAAGTTCTAACTGACTGACAGAAATGATGCATAAAGAAAAGGTTTTTTTTTTTTTTTTTCACCTATTGGCTTTAAAAGCAACATGCAAAAAATCCTGATACTTATTTTTGCAATGCTATTTTCTAAAAAAAAATGTCATTGCTTTACAAATTATTATACTAGCATCAAACCCAATCAGTTCAGGGAGAAACAGAAAATAAGTTTGCAAAAATACCAACAAGATTTCTATGACCATTCGAATACTTTAAGTGGCACCAATTAATGAGTTTGGGTTAAAACTGTAAAAGAGAAAAAGAGGGTATTTGAGGGGATTGAACCTTTAACTAGTTGGACAGAGATCACCTACAAACCGCACAGGAGCTGTGACAGAAAATAATTCACTAAAAATTCTGAACCAATAAGAAGTTTTAGCTGCACATCTGTTCTGTTGGCAAATGCATGAAGATACCTCGACTAGGCGTTTATGCTTCTGAAGGCTGCCTTCATTTCAAAACAAAGGTCTTTTATAATTGTTGTCTTCAACAGTACCTTAATTACGCTAAACTGAATCTAGTCACTATCCATTTCTAAAACGAGAAAAAAATGTACCGTTTAATTTTTTTGTAATTGTTGTTGCTTTTAATGTAATGTGTCTAATGACTTGTTTTCAGTTCATGTTTGGAAACGTCTTCTTTATAAATCAAGCACCTTGTGTTTGTCGAGGAAAAGTGCCATATAAATAAAGCGTTCTTTCATAGTATATTAGTTAAAACATCAAAGTTTTGCAACTGTTTCTCTCTTCTGCCACCCTAAAGTGACCTGCACGGATAGATTTGTTGTTGCAGCAATTATTCACTTGTTTTAGATCCCTAAGCATAGTCCATGTAAGCCTTAAGACATAAGTTTATTTTATCTGTGAAGGTCAATTTACAATCTCAAAATATATCTACACCAGGAAGCAGTGGATGCAGTTTATTTTTCACAGAACGACTCCTGGATGTGAGTATTAGTCTAATTGAGCTACATCCTATTTAAATTAAAAGGAAGTGAAAAAAGGGAGGTTTGCATGGATATTTGTGTAAATAAATAACACAATTCTGAATTTGCCTCATTCTACAGGTAAACACAAATACCTTCACAGTTATGCGTAGTCAGATGGTTTCATCAAAAGCTGCAATGGGTCCCACTTTGAACAGTATATAATTATTTATAGTATTTATCCAGTTTTTATAAATTAAAATACAGTTGTAAAATGCCAAATGAGGAGACAAGGATGCGTGGAGCATCACCCAAACTTTGAGTTATTAGTTTTTAAAAACAAAGGGAAATTCACTGTTATCATAAATGTCAATAAAATTAGGACTAATTTTAAAAAAGCTTGATATGACCTCCATAAAAGAGATAAAATCACTGCAAAAACTCCTAAAATATTTGCTTTCTAATTGGTTGAAGAGAAAAGAAAACTGGGACAACAATCACTTAATGCTTAACAAACATGATCTATCAAAAACAAAAAATTAAATAAAAAAAAAAGGTTTGTTTTTTTAAAGTTGAGCAGAGATGAGATGATAACATTTATTGGCAGTGAATGTGTCACCAGGAGACTAAAAACGAAACCACACGCAGCTCGTTGCATCCAGCTGAGTGGCTGTTTGAGCAGCCTGGCTCTTTGCCTCTGTTGAGTTTGGCTCAGATTCACACACGTGCACACGCACAAACACAAACAAATCAGTGTTTATTATACTGGTTTTTTACACGCCAATTTCCCCCTCCCTTACAGTGACAGTACAGCAGCTGTCAACAAAAATAAAAATGTGCAAGGGTAAAACGATCAAGAAAAAAAAAAACTATTTCCTCTTTCCTCTGAGCTGCTAAAAGTGCGTATTTCTCTGTAAAGTTGTGCGTGTGGAGGCCACAAAGAGGAGAAAACACTAAAAAGGAGGTTTCCATTTCTCCATCCCTCCCTGTTTCAGGTGATCTTCCTCCTCCTCCTCCCCGCTTCAGTTTCACACAGCATAAAACTCTCATTATCTCCTGATTCCAGTTTTCGCTATGATTCAATTTGCTGTAATTACTTATCCCGCTAACAAAAAAAAAAAAAAAAGAAAGGAAAAAAAAAGATGAGAGACTCGAAAAGCAAAGGTTCAGAGGTCAACTGGCAGTTAGCGGCGTTCATTTTCATCTCAGTTTATTCATCTGGGGCAGCTAATGGCCCAATTTTCTCCCCCTCGGCCCTCAATAAATATTGCAGGAATTACAGGTTAAATGGGTAAATTAAATCACTGCTATTACAGACGACGGAGGGAGGAGAGGGGGAGTCGAATATGTACAATTACAGGGGAAGTGTGCGATTCATGCACTGAGTGTCAGCAGATTATTGGATCCGATCATTGGCCGCATCAGTGTGCTCCGTGGACAAAGACAAGCAGGAGGATGGACTTTATGGTCATAACATGCAGCCGTTTAATCGAGTTCAAGGAAGAAATATCATTCAAACGTTGGCAAAATAAAAAGCAGAGGTCTTTTTTTATCTATTTTTTACAGGTGGATTTATCAAAGGCAACTATTGTTTTTCTTATAAAAGCTGTGATTATTTTAGTATAGTTCAAAAGAATAATTACAAAAGAGAAAGAAGATATCTCACGCAATTTATCGCTAATTCGGAATGTACCATTTAATCCAAGACTTCACTTAATTTAGCATCATTTTGAAAGAAAGAAAATAATAATTAAAAAAAAGCACAGAAAAATATTTTTTTACCTAATTGGAAAAGCATTCAGGCATGAATGGGTTAAACGTGTGTTTTTTTTTTTTTTTTTAGCTCTGAGGCTAAAAGATTTCAAACATTTAATGAAACATCTCAAAAACTTGTTTCATTGTCCCTCTGACTCTGGCTCAATGAAATCATCCCTACATCAATGCTCTAATGTGTCCACATTGCTCAAAAGTGACGATAACCTGCTGAAATCTCCTGTTACCATGGTAACAAAGAAAAAAGTAGCCTTTATTGAGGAGAGAAAAAATCAAAATCCCTTTGTGGGTGAAAAGTTTTACAGCCGTTTCCTAATTTAAAGTCATTTACAGCACAAAATGAAACAATTTGCTTTGTTTTTGAAGTCACAAGTGTCGCCCCCTGGCAATCGCTTAAGGGAATGTAGCATAAAATACCCATAGGCTGTTTTTATTTTATTATTTCTCAACCTAATTTAAAGGGAACTGAATGTCAACTGTCTTTTGGAACATTATACTTTACACTTTTTATCGATGAGAAGATAGGGGGTCAATGTAAGACATTTCATAACAAGTTTAAGATATGTACAGGCACATAATTGTGTGTTTTTTTAATTGAGGTTTTTTTTTTAAGTACAAATTCCAATATTTTTGGCCACAGATCCTTCAAACCTACTATGAACAATCTGGAATATATATATGTATGTATATGTGCTTTTTGGGTTTTCTTTTTTTTTTTTTTTTTGGTGTGGGAGGTCTCTGTACTTTGGCATTTACAGCAATGAACAGAGGTTTAAGACTTGGTGTGCCACGTCCCCAGTTGGCCTTTTGTCCCACTTTTAAGAAGTTTTCTGACATTCTTTTTGCATAACTTAAGCAAAGTTTTGAACTTCAGGTGCCACAGGAAGATGCTGCACACAACTCCTAAGTCTGCCTGCCAATCATGCACTGAAACTTTTTCCAGCAAGTCAGTCATGCATTTCCACCAGCATGTGCGTGCACGTACCGACCGCTGCTGTGAGGAGACAAGCACCCAACCTTGCTTTTGTGGGATATCCGTTTATTTCCTGCGTCTTTCCCACCTAATGAGATCATTTCAAAGCAGAGCTCATGCGGCGCCGCATTGATAGTTTTCTTTAAGACGTCTGTTAGTTTTGAATGAAGTGGTTTTAGTGCAGGCTTTTAAAGTCACCCAACAAGTACTTTAACTTGGACTTAATAGCTCAAAACTAAAGTTATTACAGGACCACATGCAGGAGCAGCAGCTTCAGTGAAACTGTAACTGAACATCCACAAATATCCGGATTGCTTTCGCGGTTCTGCTTCATAAGCATGATGTTCTAATCGCTCAATCTCCACATTTCAGCCTCTTGTCAAAACACGACGGAGCCACCAGACACTGATAACTGTTTTTTCTTTAATGTAATCTGACGTGTGTGGCCAATTTTTTCCCCCTCTCTTTTTAAAACCTAAAGTTACACTCGTAAGAAAGAAGTTCAGGTCACATAGCATTACTGTTCTATATCCCTGAGCTGGCTTCTTTGAAATAAACTTTTGCTTCATCATCTGGACAAGAACAAGCGGTAAGAGGTGAACTTTCTGTCTGAACTGACTGTCTGCTTTATTTAACCCATCATGACGACCAGGACTCGAGGTCCGCGCCGGCAAAGGGGCACATGACAAAAAAACAATCCACACTGGAAAAAATAACAAGAATAAAGTAATAAAAACTGATTGAATATTTATTTCTTTTGTAAGTGACCGTGGTATAAGCGGGTTAATGGCCTTCGAAGAGTGCATTATCAGAAATTAACGCACGCCTTGGAAGCCCGAACTAATGGAATGCATATAAATGCTAAAACCAATAAATGAACACGAGTAAATGCAGACATTTGTTTTAATTTGGCTGCAGGATGTTCCTTCTTTCTCTGCCGACTATCAATCTCTCCAACATAAATAAATCTAAATATTTGGTTCTATTGTTATTTACAATAAATTACTTGCCTTTGTTTCAGTGCAGCTATTCACTCCATTTTTTTATTTATCCATTCAGTAAAGGATTATTGCTTTTCAAGGTGGTTTGTGTCAAAAACAACGGCGGAGGACAGCCGTGACCGTCTTCCAGCTCCACATCGGTCAGATCAGAACCAAATTAGAAAGCATTTTGCTCATTAGAGGAGTGTTGTAGCAGGAGGAAGAAAGTCCAAAACCCACTCACAACGTGACAGGTCCTCCAGTCAAAATAAGAGCGACCGCACGGCCACGGTGGGCATGCGAGACCCCGTCTCTCTGCCCTGTTAACAAATTAGAGGGATTACCAGAAGAGAGTGCCAGAGCACAGCAGCTAATCCTGCACACTGGCCTGCATCGCTGCACCTGGGTAAAACGAATCAATTTGAGAGTGTGAAGAAAATAAATAAATAAAAGACACTTATATTTAAGGGAATATGCAGGAGGATTCATATCTAACAGCTGACACCAGTGGACAAAAGGATCATTCCAATGGAGGTGGACTATGATGCACTAGAATGGAGTAAGGTTGTGGCTTAAATGGACAGAGATGCGAGTTCTCTCAAAGCTAAAATGAAGGAGAAGAAGGTTTCATAAATGCTGCTGTTAAAGAAATAAAACATGTTGTTTTCACATAATTAAGACTTAAAGACCCACCTCAACCATCTTTTGATCTATTTTCAAATCATTCCCAGTGGTCTTTTATTCAGGATTATGCCGTTCTTAAACAAAATCAAAAAATCTCTGTCGTTTTTAGGACATAGTTTCTGCAGAGCGGCAGGAGTTCATTAGAAATTTGGCTCTGAGTTGTGGGTGCAACCAATGAGGCAAAGCTACCCTGCCCCCCTTCCCTTCCCTGTTTCTGAGCAGGGAGCTTGTGACCCACCCAGTGTTTTTTCTATGTCACAATTAGGTCCTTTTCAAACTTTACATACTAATATTAATAATGCTGAATAATGCTGAGTTTCCTCCCCTCCCTGCTTGAGACTAAGCATCAAGGGGTTGGATTGGGGGGGTTAATCCACCAAATGGTTCCCGAGCGCAGCTGTATCTGCAGCTCACCGCTCCCCCAGGGCATGGGTCAAATGCGGAGAGCAAATTTCTCACACCTAGGTATGTGACAGCTATTGGTACTTTAACTTCAACGAAATAACTTTTTTTATATATCCTGTAGGTCCTCCATCATAAAAAAAAAACACCATAAGAACATGTGAAAACCACCAAAAAGATCCTTTTCATCAGAGTGGCTCTTTAACATCAAAAGTGATAAAGAAAACACTCCTGGACTTCATGAACCTGCACCATCATTGAGTTTAAGAAAATATTGATCAACACTGAAGAAATTTTTTTTAAAAAAGAATCTCAAACTCAAATTATCTGCTCGAATAACAGGCAAAGGCTTACAGTAATCACAGCAACCCTCCATGGACAGGAACAGCTCAGGTTCTGTTGTTCTTTTAGCTTCCAGTGTGTTTTCTGGTTCATCTGCCAGGCAGATGAACACATACGTGTTGATGAGCTAAAGAGAGGCAGCTCTCAGGGGAAAAGCAGAGCTTTTGTCTGTCCAGGTGAAGTCTTGATAGGTGAAGAGTTGGCGTGGCCACAATAGAGAAGCTGCCTTGCTGGAACAGTAGTCCGGCACATTTTTGGATCCGTTTCACCCCCCCCCCCCCCCCCCCCCGCGCCTCACCTGTCCCATCCACTTTGTTTCCCAGCCGTCCTCCCTACACTCCAAGCATGTCCAACAGTGCGTCCTGCCAAGCAGAGGTCTGCTGGAACACGCCGCACACGTGTAGCCACTCTGTCTGAATAAGACGTATCGCAGATTTGTCCAACCCGCCAGCAGAAGACGAGTCCTTCTTTGCTGTGTGCAGACGCTGGTCTGCACTTCACTGATGAACATAATCCAGGTCCACAAATCCAACATTGCAGCCTCTGATCAGCTTTTCCAGTACCAGAGCACAGGTAAACATAATGTTGTCTGAATTTTATAGATTTTATAGATTTTACGCAGCTACCTTGTACTGCTTTAACAAGTTTGTAGTGGAATTTACAGAAGAGCGTGAGTAGACGGGTGACAATGAAGTAGTGTACCCCAGGGTCGGAGTGTTTTGGTCCAGCTTGACTTGTTTAAAAAAGAAATGGCAGCAAGAAATAGGAGTGAGAAGAGAAGAGGGGCAGGTCGAGGAGATCCAGACCAGAAGGGGGTTAGGGGAGGGCACGGATGGAGGGATGTGGAGAGCAATGAGGGGACAGGTCTGTGCTGGAGGCCCTTATAAGGCCAGGATGGCTGCAGAGAGTCACTGTGAAAGCATACATCCAGACTCTGTCTCCTCGAGTCATGCTGACTTGGAAAATGGACTTCTGCAGCGTTCGCATGACTCACACAGTTCCACAGCGAGCCTCATAAATGGCAAGAGTTAAATTAAATATCATTTAAAGAATCACTTGGGTTGATTATACCTTTTTCTTTTCATTTGTTCATCTTTCCCTCCCCTTTTAAAGTCCCTGCTTTGCACAGCACATAATTCAAAAGCACTTTAATAAAAGGAAAGAATGAGAGTTTAAGGACCACTTGACTTTAACCACACATTTGGTTTGTTAGAAAGGTGACTAAAAATATATAAAAAAAAGAAGAAATCCAAAAGTTTCTCTTCCTGAATCTGTAAACCTTTTTTTAAAGACTGTTGCATGAAATCATCTCTCAAATGTCTAACTCCAGTGTTATGGAAAGCAACTTACAGCTAAAACCAAAAGGGCAGATTTAAAGTTTCAAATTCAGTAAAAGAGTCTTCTAAATACTTTCAAATCTCTTGCTACTGTTAGCTCTGAGTCATGCTCATCAGGAGAAACAGAGTCCCCTTAAGCCTTTCATTGGGGTGGGGAGGAGCTCCTTGCTCCTCCTGCTGTCTCCACACTAACTGGAAGCAGGCGCACTCCCCAAACCAAAGCATCGTGCTTTCATTTGTTCCCACTAAAACATACGCACAGCGTCTGCAGTGGCGTCCTTGTGTCATAAACACAGAGACTCCGTTTTATTTCTGCCTCTGCTAAAAACAAAAAAAAGAAAGGCAAACCAGCAAGTCAGACAGCAAATTAGTCATGAATCAGATAAAATGGTCCCTTGTGGGCTGATTTCACCAGAACCAAAGCTGAAATGGGCTAAAATGCACTAACTCAAAAAAGTTCTCACAATTCTAACATTTCAGTCAGACAACTCTTGCAGTAAGAAATATTTATTTCACATACTTAATTTTCACATTCTTTACGTTGGCATTCACATCTTTTTCTTTTGGCATAAGGGTCCGTTCAATTCCATGAGATAATTTCCATAAAACTTTCGGGTAACAAAAACCCCCTTAACGGAGCCCACAGGTGGAAGCCGGGGAGGAGGGAGGGGCGTAGAATGAGCGCTGAAGGTAAGAAAGAGAACGAACAACTGCGCACCTGGGCTTAAATAGGACGCTGAGCAGGTGAGTTAATTGACTGAACCGCCCTAGGGGAGTAACCTGTAAAACAATGCTGAGTGTGTCTGCCTGAAATTACGACAAGTCGCTTATTTAACGAATCGTTTCTATGAGAACAAACGCAGCACTGAGGATCTGCTGTGACGCGCAGAGTCTTTAGATTTGGAGGAAAAAATGAAGCCTCAAAGAGTTTTGAAATGATTTATTCTACTTTTCTGTAAAAACTAAAGAGCTTTAACCCTTGTGCTATCTTAGATGACCCACCCCCCTTACATTGACGTGTTCTCCCTACCATGACAAAGGTGGATAAAGGTGGAAAGATTTCATGTCATCCATGGACACCAGTGAAGATCACAAATCATTGAAGAAAAAAGGTTCAGTGCACTGTCTAGTGGGTCTAGATGACCCAACTCCCAATGTTAAAGTGCCTAGGATAGCACAAGGGTTAATCAGTCCCAACTTTGTAACATTTTTCAAAGAAATCAGCTTCCAGCCCAAACTAAAGCATCTCAACACCTAGATCACGTTAAATATTATCAAGTAATGTTTAAAAATCAACAAATGTCTTTAGCAGAGAATTTACTAGCTTTGGTGAGGCGTTTGAAGCCAAAAAGTCATTCTTGAAGACTGGCTCTTGCCTGAAAGAAACTCTTTCAGACCCCACTCCAATGAAAATTGTGTTTTTAACATGTTCTTGTGGAATTTTTCTGATGATGGAGGATGTCTACAAAGAAAATTTAATTTAAATTGACATTTATGAGTATTTGTTTATTCTAGTCGTTGTGAATCAGGAGCTGACAAAAAAAGGGCAGTTTGAAAAAGTTCTGATGCATCCATTTGCAGACAAATAGATCCATGAGCGTCTCAGTTTTCCTCGTCTGACCTAGCACTTGGCTAAAACCAGTCACCATTTTGGTTGCATGGGTAGTGATTGGGGTTGTAAGCCAGCAAGAGAGGGTGTAAACAGAGAGCTCTCAGTTACAGGTGACAGGAAGGGACTTCGGGGTTGCTCCGCCCACAACTCAGAGGTAAATAAACCATGTCCTAGAAAACGACACCAGATTTTTTACATTTTGGCTAAAATTGGCATATTTGTAAATAAAAGACTACTTAGGGCGCTTAGTAAATAGATGAATTGATAGCTTGAGTAGGTTTTTAAAAAACGTCCTTCAACATTAAACAAAGTGCTTCGTTAAAACCTCATTTTATTTTAGGATTGGTGCAGCTTCAAGTATCCCCACAATCATGGGGGATGCAGGTCAGGTCAAGGGGCAGGACATCGCCAGTCACTGCTTATTCTAGAAAATCAAGGATGGATCACGGTGCACATCAACCAAAAGACTTCAAAAGGCTGGATTTTATCCACAGTGAACATTTATAGTCGAATGTGGAGAATATTGATTGATATTAGTGCTTCATCCTGCAGAGGAGAAATTGTCTGATCATAAATATCTGATTTATTGAAGTCTGCTGCCCAAACATTCAGCTCTTTAAGGTCCAAAGCTCCACTAGAGGCCTGCTCATCAAGCCGCTCATTTGATCGATGAAGGCTAATGGATCAACTGCCCTCTGCCTGGTCAGGCCGCTGGTCTGATTTGCATCAGACGGTGTTGTTGCTCTCATGAAACCGTGAACACTGCCGTGGCACAGGCCGATCCCAGCTGGAGGAAAATGGCTCAGAGCCTGCAGTCTTTGTGAGCGGCTGCTTGTGTGCATCCAGAGGATGCAACGGTATGCTCTGAGGTGGGGGGGGAGGGGGGTAAAGTAATTAGGCAACCAGAAAAAAAATCAGCAATTTTCTTCCAGGTATTTTTTTCTTTTTATTTAAAAAGCACAGTAGTGGTGAAAGAGGGACATCAGGAGAGCATTCTGGCAGTAGATCCGTCCTGCGTTCCCGCTCAGAGACACAGATGGGGGGGGTCTAAAATCAGCCTGAACTGCCTCTTATTCCAAAAGTCTCTACAATTCAGTGCAAAAAAGGCAGGAAGAAAGGATGAGGAGTGGGGGTCTGTCTGTTTCCAATCAGACTTTTGGCCTGCAACCAGCATTGTTTACTCTGTCGGCCCCCCACCTCCTCGCTCTGAATTGTAAATGATCCCAGCAGTGGGTAATTTTTGCCAAACCAACAGGTAGAAGAGGCTTTCCAACACAGGAGGGTCCTCTTATAGATTCATGCTCTAACAACCTAAAATAAAAACTATCACATACATTCATTACCGATTCCCTGGGAAACAGGACACAGGCTGCTTTCTCAGAAGAAAAACTACACATGTTATTGATTTATTTGCAGATAAAGAAGGGAAAAAAATGGAGACGGCAGCATCTGGGCTTCTCCTTCAGCTCTCTTTTTTGTTATCTGTGATGTTGCGCAGAGAAATCAATAGAACAATTGTAGCTAGCAAGCTTTGTTTATCTTCTGCTCTAAGTGAATAATTCAGGGGTGTCAGCAGGAGTGAGGCCAAGCTTTGATTCCAACCAAAGGGTTTGCTGTTCAGGGTGGAGGGGGGTGGTCCTTTTACCCCCTCTTGATCCCACCGTTGTTTCTGCAGAAGTGCAGCAGCTCCGTCCTCACAGCAAGTATGAGCTGTGAGGACAAAGCTTCTGGAAAATACCAAAGATGCTTCAAACGTCTGCTCCAAGTCGCTGAAGGAGGATTTCAGGCTCAGAGGTTTCTACTCTACTTTTGCTGGTAAATGTAGCTAAACGAGGAGATGATGCTCTAACAAGATCAAGGTAGTTTTGAGGATGTTCTTCTTTACATGCATAAGATTCAGTTTATGTTATTATTTTTCAAAAGGAAGGATGGACGTAGAACACCAATATTCTCTGGAAAACATCAAACTTCTCTGAAAGCAACTAAATTATTTTAAGTCGTGTAAACTTTAAAAATCTTCCCAATCGTGACATAAATAAGGAGTCCAGCATGTAAAAACTGCAGATGAAATAATGACGTTCATTTGCTTTTCACAAGTTCATCTACACAGTTAACCTTTTACAAACATAAGAAATAGGATCAGATTTTATATTTAGTCATGTTTAAAGAAATTAAAATATGACTAGTAAAGTAAAAATAAGTAAAAATCCGCGCTTTATAATTTAAAGCCTAATAAATACAATACAGCCTCATGAAGTCGCAACATCTAGAGCCCAAATGACAACTGTGCAAAGCTTATTTGTATATAATAATTGCGAAAAAATGAAATTGTAAGGTAAAAATACACAAACCTGAAAGACATAAACGCCAACATTGTTCAACAGTTATACTGACATGAATATGATGTCATTTAAAACAGAAAAATGTGATGGAATAGTCCAGCTGAGGGGGTCTTCAAGAGGTTTTTATGAAGCTTCCACACAACTCCAGCAGTCGGGGCTTGAATTTGGGTTTGACTCGAGCTTTGACTGCATGTTGCCCCTGCGACTGTACAGCCCAGTAGTAACTGGAGAGACTTAAACCTTCCTAAACAAGGGGATCAGCTTGTATTTGTCAGGCTGTGTCACCCTCAGCTGCATGCACACGCATGCACTCGTGCACAAGCAAGGCGGCAAACAGTTCCAGCAAAGTCACTAAACCTCTGCGTCCCACCTCCGCCACGAACGCACAAAGCCCTCAGTCCCTTGTAATTGAGGCTTAAATCCTTTCCTAACATCCCTCCATCCCTCACTCTTCACCAAACAAAGATTGCGCCAACACAGGACCCCCTAATCCCCCCCAGTTTAACCAAGTGAGAAATTAGCTTTTGCTAAGTGGTGATTTGGCCGCTGCTAAACGCCAACAGACTGTTGTAGAGAAGAGGGGCAGCTATGAGTCGCTCAAACTCTGCAACAAAGTGTGGTAATTCCTTTCTGACACCAGAAGTGCTGCTGCCTGCAACAGTGCAGCAACAGAGCCGTCGCATTACTCTGCGCTGACATCTCTGTCTTTCTCCAGTTGGTCTAAAAAGTCTCTGGAAGAATATCAGCAAAGCAACAAAGGCCAGTTTGTTGGATTTCTTTTAGCCAAAGTTCTTGCACCTATCTGCGCTCACACACCTTCGCTGCCATCCTGGACTTCCTAAAAAACGAAAGCGTGCACGCAGAGCCGCAGTCAAAGCCACCAGTGTCAGGTTGATGGACGACACGAGGAAATGCTGCAGATTCAGATCCTCAAAGCTGCTGGGGAAGAGCAGGCTGTTGGAACGGGAGGGAAGGAGACAAAGCGCAGCGCCGGCGCGGAGACTCAGCGGGAAGAATGTGCCACAGAAAAGCTCCGCCTGGACAAAGCTGGAGGAAAAGCTGCATCGGTAAGAAAGACCAAACAATGCAAACTTTCATTCAAGGCGGGACAGAGTGTTACCTTGGCCTCAAATTATTTTAATTTTTTTCCTCCAATTTCATTCCAGGACACCAGACACCAAGAGTTTGAAAAGAAATCTGAGCTTTTGTTGTCTGTTCTTGCTGTTATTCCCTTTTCTTTTTAATGGCAGCCTGTCTGTTTAAGTGGCCACTTCTCTTCTAAAACCTCACTTTTGTAAATATATAGAAACATATTTTATCAGGAAAATGAAATCTAGAGAAATATGCACGTATCCTTTTCTGTTAATCATTTAGAAACCCCCTCCCCAATTTAATTTGGCAGAGCCCTGTGGGGGTCCTGACCATCAGACTGGGAGGCTTTGCCCTCTTTCACTCATATATTCCTTTAATGAGGACCAGGAGATCCAGCTGAAAGGCCTGGAAAAAGACCCCAAAGTTCTCCAAAATTCTTTTCAGCTGACCGTGTTCTCAGTTTGCCGTCATTTTTCTGAAGAAATCAACACATCCGAAGGAAAATATAGACAAAATACATAATAGTTAAATGAAACGCAAAATATTGTGGCTTGAATTTCAGATGGAAGATCCGCCAGACGCGCCAAGATGTAACACCCACCTCCATGCTGTCGCTCAGTGTGAACTGTGTGTGGAATAGGCCGACTGGTTAGAAGTGTGGGGTGTCTGTAAGAACAGATCATATGGAGCTTTGAGGAGGTGTCCATCACCAAACCTGCAGCTAAAAATATTTCCTACAAACGGTCCCTGCGTGCGTTCAGACAGGCACTCACACGCACGGATGCAGACGGCTCACAGTCGCCGCAACGCAAGCGGTTTACAGCGCCTAAAAAACAAACATGACAAATAAGCTTTGAGGAAAACTGACATGCAAAATGCACACACGCCCCAGAAGCAGAAACAGAGGCGCTCACACAGACACACTGGAAGCCCCTCACAATGCAGCACGGTGAACAATGAGAGCCAAAGCCGGCGCAGCTTTTCCTGGACAGCCTGCGGCCTGAAATATCATCAGCACTGACTCCGAGTGAATGAAGACACAAGTGTAGATTTACACGCAGCCATTGTCGCCTCAACAAAGCTTCCCGATCGTGGCTCTTCCCAGTCTCCCGTTACTACACCTGCCTGACAGCAGCTCCGTGCTCGCAAACACAACTGGAGACAAACTGCAGCAGCCGCTTTATCAGCCGATCTGTGTCACAAAAGCCAACACGCTGCACAGTGAAAGGAGGATTCGCAGAGGAGTCCACGTTTTCTACAGATTGATACAACAGCTGATCATCTGACACAGGAAGGAAAGGCGTCGATTCCTTTGTCTGATAACACCACAGGTTTGCTTCGAACTGAGTTCAGGCTGAACGTTTGCTTGTTTGTTCAAGTCTGCATATTTTTTTAATTAAAATTGCACGTGGGGATGATTTTTACCCGAAAAAACTTCAGAAAACAGCTGATTTAAAGGATAAAAACAATGGAATATAGATTCAGTTTTCTGTTTAGAGGAGGTAGCTGCTATTTTTAGCTTTTTAGTCTAAAAACTTAATACAAATTAATGAATGATGTTCTACAGTCTGATTTCCACACAGAGCTAGTCATTATTTTTATTTTGCGCACACACAAACACACAAAAAATGATGCATTAACATTTGAGTGCTATTAGCATCCTGCAGACCAGCATAAGAGGTGATGCTGAGGGGATCCGCTGTTCATTTATTGACGGCAATGAACTGTTTTTTTTTATTTCAGCACTCAGTTTTTGCTTTTTGATTTTTCAAATTAAAAATAAAAAAAAGAATTTGAGGAATCCTAATTTCTCCAAAATGCAAACTTCTGAGAGCTGATTATTTTAGAGAAAAATAGAAAAATTACGCTGAGATTCCATAAGGCCTTATGATAACAAGGCATGTTTGGCTGCCTTAACAACACTGAATGTCCAAAAGGTTAAAGGGACGCTAATAAATGGAATTTCTTTACTCATTTTGGCTAAAACTTTAGCAATTATGTTTTTTTATAAACATTTGTTGAGATAAAAACCAAAAAGCAACCATTTTGCAGTCCCATTCTATGATGCCAACATTAAGAACTCCCAGTATCATTTATGCAGATATTTCTATTCAACGTAAACCATGATTTTCTATTTATTCTTACTGGTTCCAACATGGCTGAACTGACAAACAAGCGACAAAGCAAAAGTTGTCGTGTCAAAAAGTGCAACAGAGCCAACAGATTTTAAATGAGATGCCGATTTATTTTTTTATTTTTTCTATGTTTTACAGACTTAAGTTAGAGAAATGTAATTTTCAGAGAATTTATGTTTGGGTTTTTGCAGAGGAGGAAGAGGAGCTTTTCTTGTTGTTCTTACGAATTTCAATGCAATAACCAGATTTCTTCTACCTAATCTAATATTTTAAACACGCCGTCATTAATCTGAAAGGGAAAAGGATGTAGAGTTGTCTGGATTTAAAGCGTTCTCCAAAAATCTAACATAAAATGTCCTGAAAGTGGCGCTATGATGGACAGTCACACAAATAAAAACAGGTTCATCGTTATTTAATTCCAAAGTGCAGTTTTGGTTTTCAATCTCCAAAATAGTTGATGCTGGCACATCTTTGGACAAAGTCCAGTAGTGAATTTGTTAATCTGCTTCCACATCCCTCTGAGGTGAAAGAAAAACATTGCATGAGCATATTTCCACCGTTTATCCTCACGTTTAACATCGGAAGAGCAGAAAAAGGCCATTTCCCCTCTGCATACAGAGTGAGTGCTGTCCTGTTTCATCCCTCTGATAAATATGAATCTTAAATGTTCCCCGCTTGTCTATTAATGACACTAATCAAAAACTCTTTAGTTCTTTAATATTCCAACTTTTATTTCTAAGACAGATTTTTTTTTGTCTATAAAAAGTGCAAAACCAAATGAGACGTCAACATTTGAGAAGTTCAGAGCAAAGAGTTCCCAGCTGCTGTGATGAAGTCTGGAGGGAGAAAACAAATGGATATTTTATTCAACTTTTATCTGCTGCCGCCCTTTGCTTCATTTTCATCCTGCCCAAGTGTTTGAATAATTCTGGGCCTTTAGCTTGATTTCTGTTGCTGCTTTTATACAAAACAAAAACCAGCATTTTTTCATTTTTTGTTTCTGTTGACTTTAACATGTTTCTGAATAGAAATACAAAAATAATGTAAGTGAACACCTGAAGAACAAAGCCGAAGTGGTTTTACGTGCTCGGCCTGATCTAGTCCTCGAAGAATGAGCTCACAGTTATTTTTTAGAAGTAGGTCAATTGCTAAAATGATGATTTAAATAAAGCTTCACACGTGCTCTCACACACAAACACACACCCAACAAAAAGATGGATCTAGAATTATGCGACGGACGATAGTTGTTAAAACAAAACAAAAGAATCCGTGAATACCCCCCCCCCCCCCCCCACAACTTATTCCAGGCACAGTTTGAGGAGTCTTTGCTGTTTGAAATGAAGAGCTGAGAGTAAACAAGGGATTCACAAATGGCTGCCAGCCAGCCCGTCTGACTGGGAGTGTGTGTGTGTGTGTGTGTGTGTGAGTGTGTTTTATGATAAAATTAGAGGATTTCACTTTTTTTTCTTCTCCACAAATGAGGGAGATTTAGGGAAAGTTATGGGGAGAAATGGAAGCCACCGACGGCTGAAAAACAAACCCCACCGGTCTGCCATCTTTGATACCCCCCACCCCCCTCCATCAGCTTCATCATCCCCACCGCTCCTCTTCCTCCCTCACATGCAGACCCTCCTCCACCAATCTCGTCGCTGACGCCTGGACATCAATTTTTTGCAAGTCGCTGAAAATTACCATGCATGAATGCAAAAAAGGCTGATCAGGAGTAATTAACACGGCTTCATATGCAAATTTTATTAATGCAGAACTACAAAGTCATTATGCAAATGAGGCTTTTGCCGAGCCTCTTGACAAATACTCGCAGCTCCAGCCATCCAGCAGCCGCGATGGATGACAAGTCCGTTAACTGAGCTCAGACTGGAGGGATGCCTGTGCGCTTTAAACTAGTTAGCGGATTAGCACTGGTTAGCGCTGCTGGCTAGTGTTGTGCGCATGCATGGGCCACGTGTGTGTGTGTGTGTGTAAGCTGTGTGATTAGGAAAGCAGCTAATGGCTGCACTGCAGAGTAATGAACCTGAGATGCAGGGGATGGAGGCAGTGGTGGCGGTGGGGCGTTGGGGGGGGGGGGGATGCTATGAATATGCATGATGCTCGCTGGCTTTGATGATTAAAGAAAATTTTAATATTTAAATGAGCGCATGCAAAATGATTAAGAGAGAGGGGACAGGGCAAAAAAAAAACCACAAGGAGGGATTTTGAAAATGCAAAGAAGCACACGAGACGAGATGTTCTATTGATGGCGACGTTCTCTCCTGCTCTCCCTCCTTTCCCTGCCTTCATCTCGTCTTTTGCTCGGGGCGTCTGGTTTGCGTCCAGGATGTCGGATTTACAGAGGAAAGGTAGAAGAGGTGGATGGAGGGATGAGAAGACGGCAAAACAGAGAACTCCACAGCCCAGCGGACTGTGCTTCCGGCTTAAGGCGCCATCTTGGTATCAGGAACCCTCTCTTAGCAAAATCTTTGTTCTAATGGGTTTTGTTTTCTGCATGGACGACCACAACACCAACTTGGAGCCAGGAAATTCCCCTGGTTCTGTTAAAGAACTCAAACCAGTTGAGCATCTGGTCCATCAAACCCATTTTCTTTTGTTTTTTAATGATGGCATACCATAATATGATGTTGGACGTTTCATTTAGCTTCCTGCTGCTCACCTTTTAAATATCATGAGCAGCTGAAGATTTTCAAAACGTTTGCAAATATTTAAAAATGTTTGACTCGTCAGTCAGCATTTAACAGAGCGAGCTCCTAGTGATAGTGATAATTACGGCAGAAATGAAGATTGGCCTTTTTTTTTTTGCCGAAGCTAAATGTTTGCTGCTGTTTCTGCAAACGCAAAGCGAAGATGAGAAAATGTCTGTAACAGGGAGACAAACAAACTGTGGTTCTCTGCAAACTCTGCACATTAGAAAAAAACCCAAAAAAATAGGGTAACCACGACGATATTGTGTTATCGTGTGAGGCTTTAAAGCCTCCCCAGATCGAAACTCGCATCTTTAGACTTTAAATTGATTGATTTATTTGATTATTCTTGCAAGAAGCCTGCTGACATTAACATTTGTTAATTTGTTTTTTTAAATCCCCTTTTTATATATATTCTTTGAGCTGTCTGTCAGTTTTACAAACTAAAGCTGATGTCCTTTTTATAAGATGATTGATTTGTTTCATCCCATTTTTTTGCATCATCTCTAATAAACCAAAAAAATAATTTAAAGGAAAAATAAAAAACTCAATTTTCAAATCAGCAGGAGACTGATGTTCCTTTTATTATTACATTACGGGAATTATTTCTAAAAGTCAGATGTTTTGCAACTATTAAAACTGAGGTAAATCATTGGAAAGAGTAAATCTCTGATAATCAGAAACATAAATGGGATTTTCCCCCGTTAGCGTCCCTTCAGGAGATGGCAGGTATTTCCGATTTGAACGAGTGTACAGATGGTTTGTCCAAATCCTGAAATGCAGCTCATCTGCAGCTTTTTCAGTGACAAGCTGAGTCTCAGACCAACCAACAGGAACCGCGATGGCAGCTGTGTCCCCCCCCCTGTCTTCTTTTCATTCCTTCTTCGTGTTTAGAAGCTGTTTCATTTTGTCAAACCAAATGGAAGGATGTTTTCTGACGTTAACAGAGCTTAGCCACCATCTAATCGTTGGTGAATCGGAGGTAATCCTGAAGACAGAAGATACATTTTTGTTCAAATAAAACATTTTTTTTAGCAAAAGGAGCCGCCATGCTCAAGTCTTACACGAGTACAAATCAACAGGAAGTTGACTGCTTAAGACACTACAGCCTGACAGCGGTTCAGGAGAGCGTGCATGTGCATCCACACCCTGCAAAGCTTGCAACAAACTCACAAATACTTCACACAGAGGGCGAGAGAGGTATAGCCAGACTGGAGGGGGGAGATAGAGAGAGAGCAGCGAAACAAACCAGAGTAATTACCACTTCAAAAAAGCCGTCGCTGCATCCGAGAGGCCTCAAGCTTTATTGAAACAACAAGAAAAAAAGAAAAAAAACAAGAGTGCCAGGCGCCGTAATGCCTCCAAAGCATAGGCAGTTATATCAAACACACACTTCAGCACTGCTCGTTGTTTGTGCAGCTTCGTTTGGAAGATAAATAAGCATATGGTAAGTGTTTTAGGCTGACGCCACAGCGGCCTGTCATCATTTATAGGTGTGACTTTGTGTCACACATACACATTAGATTCACTCCAAATAAACTCACTGATTGTCTCTACCTAAAATGCTGCATCCAGTCTTTAAGGTTTTGTCTTGCTATTTGGTTTCCTCAACATGACTTAAAGATGGTGTGAAAAAGAAACTGACTGTAAGAAAGAGATGAAGTCAACTGAGGAAGAAGAAGCTACAGAAAAAGAGGCCTTTCTGCCTGGCGTTTGCTCTTCTGGACTCGGTCAAATGTCTGAACGAAAGCAGGCTGACGAGGTTCTGGAGGCTGTGGGCGCCGCGTCAGCTGGGTTTACGCACCCTTTACCGATAAATGTGCAGCATATAAGCCTTCAGGTAAAAACAAAAACAAAAAAACTCTCCATTCCACTACTGCTTGGCCCCATGCTGCCTGGGAATATGGAAAGCTTAGACCCGCAGGCAACTCTAATGAGCTCATCAAACTCAGTAAGAAGAACTGCAGAGCCGGGCAGAACACGGTCGATAACTTTAAAAGAACTCTGTTGGCCATAAAACCTCTAACTCTTTGGTTCAACGCCACTTCTAACCCTTGTGCTATCCTAGGCACTTTAACGTTGGGAGTTGGGTCATCTAGACCCACTAGACAGTGCTCTGAACCTTTTTTCTTCAATGATTTGTGATCTTCACTGGTGTCCATGCATTACATGAAATCTTTCCACCTTTATCCACCTTTGTCATGGTAGGGAGAACACGTCAATGTAAGGGTGGGGTCATCTAAGATATCACAAGGGTTAAGAGATGTCTATAGAATCTAAAATAAAATAAAAAAAAAAACATCACAATGCAAAAACTTAAGGAAGCACAGATTCTTTGATAACTGATAAAAAAAAACGGATTTTCAAAGCGTTTCCAGTGGTCTTTTAATTATGATTCGGACCTTTTTAGCCCTAAATCATAAAACCTGTAGTTTTCTAAGACAGTGTTTTTCAACCTTTTTTGAGCCACGGCACACTTTCTCCTGGATATAATTCCCGCTGCACACCAGCATCCAAAGTGTAAAAAAGGAGAAACTCAGTCTGCATTGATCTACAGTCCCTCTGCAATCTCACGTGCATTTTTGTGATAATTGTGGCAGAAAAAGCTGGAAGCTGCAGCTGTTTTTTTCTAAAAGATGAAATAAAAGTTAAGTTAGTTTTCAGTAATATTTTTCAACTATATTATTTGAAATTTTACCCTGTTAGTTGTTTCTTCCTCCAGTTTGTTTACATAAAATTTTATGTAACCTCACAAAAAACAACTATACTCTTTCTAACTAGTGATTCATTTTGATCACAATATTTTTGATAAATTTTACAAAAAAAGTCACAAAAATTTCTGATTTCTGATTTCATCAAGAAGATTTAAAAACTGATGTGTGTTCGTTGTGGTTTCAAGACGTTTAACAGGGAAGACTCATTGTAGCGCAGAGATGCTGTCACTTTAACCCAATGCATCATGGGAGATGTAGTGCAAAAAAAACTGACGCAAACGGCAGACTGGTTTCTCTGAGCTTCATTGTTTTGTTCACTTGTTCCACGGTCTGACACCAGATTCTGTAGAAAGATACACCGCTAAAGACGAGCTTTAGCTGGTCTTTTTGTTGGAACTGAGAGACTTTAGGAGCAGAATTGAAACAAGGAAGTGAAGACTTTAACCACTTCTGATTGGTCAGATTGATGACGTATGCTTAAGCCTCCAAGAATATTTGGTGGAGACAGTTAAAGGGGCAGGCCTTTCCCGAAATCAGAGCTTAAGCTACGGCTAAACCGCGTCATTCTTATCTAAATGTCTTTAATAGAGTCAAATAAACACATAAAAATGTGTTTATATTCATATTCCTGACTACTCAGTGTTTTATCAGGGCCTGTTTGGATGAACACAGAGGTGATATCCTGGAGATGGTAAATGTTTTTAGATCAGTGAATGAGGGTAATTTCCCACGGCACACCTGACCATCTCCCGTGGCACACTAGTGTGCTGCGGCGCACTGGTTGAAAAGCACCGTTCTAAGACAGTTTCTGGAGAGCAGCAGGAGTTCATTAGAAATTTGCCTCAAAACTGTGGGTGGGACTGCTGGTGTGGAGCAAGCCCATCCCATCTTCCCCTCAGAGCAGGGAGCTTGTGGCCCACCCACCGTAATTTTTTTACACTCATTTTCAAACGCCTTTTTTTTTAATCTTCTCCTTATACTCAACAATTTGAATAAAGAAATACTCAGAAATGCAATTATTAGCCAACAGTGGGTCTTTCTACTCCACTCATGCTCTCTTCCTGAGTCCATCAATGAAGTTTTCTTAGCTATACTGAGAAGCTACAAAGTATTCTCAGATTGCCTTTAAAAAATCTTTGTTTCTAATTAGAATAGGATTTCTTTTCAGGAAAAAGTAAGTGATTTGAAAGGAAAATATGTACGATTAGATTCCTGGAGAGTTGCAACGATCAATTTCAGATCAAAAGATTTCCTCATCAGAATTAGTTTTCTGAAAGTCTCTATACGTCAGTGAATTCTTGTAAATGTGTTTACTGCTAGCTCTCTCTCATTTGTTCAAGCTCAACTTCGCTGCATGTGCTTGTTCTGATTTCGCTGAAACGGTTTGAGACAGAAGCTTCAGTGAGGAAGGAGCGTTCATCACAATGCCACACTGGGCCGTGTGTCCTGTGCCACCTGACAGGCCCCCAGAAAAAGGCTGCCTCACTTCTGCCTGAGCAGAACTGGCAGAGCAGTCCAATTTAGAGCCTAAAAAACAAAAAAAACCTCACATGATTCCTGTGTAAAGGTGTGTGTCTGTGGGAGTATGTGTTTGTGCACAGCACCACAAAGTGCAAAAGCCTGAGCCGGCAGAAGGAGCCGGACCTGCTGGGAGCCAATTACAAAGCGTTGTCGTCAGTGGAGCTGTGAGCTGATGGAAGGTGTAACGGAGAAAAGCGTTGCCCTGCACGCCTTCGGTCCCCCGGCGATCACGAGCGGAGCTAAGCGTGTTCTCGGCAAATTAAACTCCGTCTTGATTAATAAAGCGCCGCGTCCCCCGCTCGTGTTAATAAGGTGCTCGTTGGACATATTTCATAAGGAAATTGTGAAAAACTGAGGGTAATCTCAAAACATAAAATGTTATTGGAGCAATAGAGTTTACAGTTGCCGCAGTGCACGTCCAATTGAGTCGCTAATGTTTTTGCTTTTAATGTGAAAATTATTGCACTTTCTGTTATAAAGAAATATTGTGCAATTACAATTTCAAGGCTTCCAATGCCGCTCATGTGCGCTTGATTTCACGCGAGGATTGCAGTTAGATAGATTGCCAGCATTTGGGCGAAGGGGGGAAAATATATGTTTATGCACATAAATATGAATAATGCCAACTTAATGACGTGGTCAATTAGCAAGAGGCTGGGATTGAATCACAGAGTGTGCGTCTCTGCTGCTCCGTCCGCAGCAGCACAGCCTGAGCAGCATCATCAAATATGGATGAAGTCAGGCCCCAACACCGTGTTTCCAGAGGAGGCCAAACCGCAGGCCGACACGCTCAGAGGGGCCGACCTGCACCGACACGCCGCTTTGGGACTCACACCAGAAACAGGCGGTAAAAGTGAGTCTTCGGCTGACAGAATGAGGCCTTCGCAGACGAGTCCTGTAGACTCAAACTCCAGTTTGGTGGCGATGCGGAGTGTGTGGTGTCAGTTTTTAACCACACAAGCAAACGTTACTCACAACATTCACTTTAGAAACAAAGTCAGCCTTTTAGTTTTTAGCTGGACCTGAAACCGGACTTATGTTCTGTGAAAAAGTCAGAGCGTTTCTCCTTTTCTCCATCAAGATCCAGACTTTTTTGTAATCCTTTAAAGATAAAGTAAAAGTATTTTATTCCTTTTGAGTCCAGGTCATCTTCAGATGGACTTAATGCTGAACAAGAAGACTTAAAATGAGTTGTACAGCTTAAAGACACAAGAAATTCTGAAAAAGAAAAGTTAGCCTTAGATTCCCATAAAAGTTTTGGCAGATTTGGCTGAGAAGGATGTGCACTAAGGAGCTTTTTATCCAGTGTGTCACGCAGCTTCAGTAGACCCTGATAAAGACCACGTTTATTCTGACAAATGTTTCAAAGCCAAAACTGAAATCAGCTAAAGCACCAAAGCTGTAGCATCTGTGTGTGGAGTCAGAAGTCCAGCAGCTGAAACATCCACCTTCTTTTTCAATCCTCACCTCATAAACTGAAAATAAACCGTATGTGTTTATTCGTCCTTCTGGTATTTTACAAGGTCTTCAAACATTAGAGTGACTTTCTAACCCTCACAAGAGATCATAGGAGCTTAGTGTTTTGTTTTCCTCTTTTTTTTTTAGTGCAATCTTTCTGTGAGTTTTTGGGATCTTTGTTCAACCGTGTCCCCCGACCGACATGATCTTTTACTTTGGATCATGTGGGAAGTGTTGGGAAATCTAAAGGCCGTCTGCAGAAGCTGCCACAACTCTGAATGGACGTGTCTGTCGCGTCTGATTTGGCCTCCTGCGGTTTGACGCTGACCTCCCGCTGCAGATTTCCAGCTCTGCAAAGTTTTCATCGCAGGCTGCTTTCAGAGATAACTGCTGGTGCTCCTCTCAGCTGAACCGCCTCCTTTAGCCGTCTGAAAGGAGACAAACTCTCCTCTTTTTAATCCCTCTGACTTCTCCTTCTCCCCTCTCTGTGTTTTCGTCCCTGGCTTTGCTTATTTGAATTTTAATGAGCTTTTCACCTTTTTAAGCAGATGGCTTAGGCTGGATTTCTGCATGAAAGTCGGGGGTGAATCTCTCCGTCACGTTTCGTAACGTTTGTTTCAACTCGGCGAGTCCTTGAGGGGGTTTATAGCTCTATGTACCCCCCCCCCCCATCTCTTCCTCCTTTAATGATTGGACTTCAGTCTCCTGCAGCCTGCGGGACGTCCTTATGAAAACTGGACGCCTCAGCTGCTCATTTCAGTTATAAACGGTTTACTCTAAAAACAGCCCGTAACATCTCATATACATTTTTGTTAAGTTATTTTCCAAATATTTTGTATTTTTTCAGATTTTGAAAGGAAAAAGTGAGATTTTTATTTTACATATCGAATTATTAATTACTTTAAATTAAAAAAAGCTTTTTAGAGACTCTCAGAAACAGAAAGAATCTTAATTTGAAAAAGCATGACTGAGGAGGTCAATCGAAAAACCAGGTGAAAGGTGAAAACATAGATAGTCAGAAATCTGGACACAGAAACAACCTTAAAAAGTGACAGAAAGAGCAAATATCTGAAATTCAGCATGACGGAGGTAGAAGAGAGAGAAAATATTTGTCTTCAAACTCCTGTTGAAGAGCTTCTCTGCAGAAGTTTGTGTTTTTCTGAGCGGATGACCTTATTTTCAGTCTGACTGAGCAGATGTGAGCATCTCAGAAGGAACAGGGGGGGGGGGGGGGTGACGCCTACCTGTCATTGAGCTCTCCTGCTTGGGGCAAATTCCTCTTGTAGGCGTCTTCTCTCGTCTTTCAGCTCTTTGCCTTCCTCCTCCCACCGCCTCCTCTTCCTCCGGCGTCACCTGGATGCCAATCTCCACCGGCTCCACCACCTTCTTTAGCTCCCCCCGCTGGGCGTAGTGATGAAGGCTCTGCAGGCCACCTCCTCCTCCTCGGTCATTCATCTTGTCATAGCAGCCGTTGGGCAGCAGCGGCGTCTGGCACTGCTTCTTCTTGTGCTCGATGAAGAGGAGGATGTCACCCAGCGGGAAGGTCATCTGGCACTGGCCGCAGGTCAGCAGGTCGTGGTCGGCGTGGAGGCCAGGCGGCAGCGCGTGGGCCAAGCCGGGGTCCAACGGGTGGAGAGGGAGAAGGCCGAACGGGTTTGGGGGTGGAGTGTCTGAGAGCAGAACGCCATCTGCACGCTCGACCTCCGCTGAATGAAAAATAAACGGGAAAAAAGACGACAAGTGTTAACGCAGACATTAACAACCCCACTTTTCCCAGAAGCCTTTGCCCCGAATGACGTCAGATGCTGCATCTCTAACCACAGCTGATCTAAACTTCACAGAGTGAGCGCTCTTCCTCACAAATACCCTCGCTGTCTTATAAAAGGCAGTCCTTCTCATGAGGAGCACCCTGCCTCCCCCCCTTGTCTCACCTGTTGGACCTGAGCGAGTGTCGCATGCTCCACACATGTGCTCAAAGCTTCACAGCGTTTTGGTCACAAGCACTGAAACAACATATGGGCCCAAACTGGTTGAATTCTGACAGTTGTGGCTCGGTTTGGCGGTTTCATGTGAGCCTCATCTCACAAAGAGGCTATAAAGACAAGAAGCGTAAGAATCTGCAGAGTCAACCAGGACCAAACAGGACACTCTTGGTTCAGAAACCGGTCATCAGCTGATAAAATCGAATCCCCAAATTTATGAAACTTAACAATTCAGATTCTGAGTCAGAGTTGGGGGCAGTTTGAGCTGCTGCCACAGCGGCGATCATTTCTTAAAGTCGTTTTGAAAACCTTTGCTTTGTGTTTTCACTGCACTGAATCTCGACTGCAAATAAAACTTGAACTCAAATATTGAAACAAACAAATTTCTGTCATCGTGCTCCGTCAGATTCATTTCCATTTCTGAAAGAAGAGCTCATGTCATGAGAAAAAAGCATGCCGTTTATCGCAGAGGTGGGTTCAATGCATCAGCCGTTCACCTGCTCCGGACCACACAGGTGGTCACTAAAGCCGGAGACTGTCTTCAGAGATCTCCTGCATTTGAAAATTCCAGCTGAAAAAACACAACGCAGGCCAGTGGAAGTGCAAACCCTCCGTCAGTTTCTGTGTTTGGTTGCAGGAAGTGTGTGTGCGTGTGTGTGTGTGTGTGTGTGTGTGTGTGTGTGTGTGTGTGTGTGTGTGTGTGTGTGTGTGTGTGTGTGTGTGTGTGTGCGTGTGTGTGTGTGTGTGTGTGTGTATGAGCAGGTGTGCAACATCAGAGCACCGTCAGCCCACAACGCTGCAGAACGTGCACCGTGTGTAACGAGCTTGGCCCGTGTTCCTCGCCAGTGCACGCTTGTGCACGGCAGTGTTTGTGCATGCAAGGCCTGCAGGCTGCAGCCATCTGTCCGTGTGCAGCGCCGTCCCGCTAACAAACGTTAGAAACTAGTGAGCTGACCTGGAACAAACCCAACAGTCCACACACAAACCACAAAACCGTTTTTATCTAACATGGTAGTAATAGTATGACAACAAACAACCGACTATTGGCTGTGTGTGCATGTGTGTGTGCCTCACACTGATCAGCAACTACATCTGCTTTAAATTGTGAATGAGTGTTTTCTGAAGATATTCAATCATCTATAAGCACTGCATTTTGTTACTTGAAGAGAATCTTATTTGATCAGAACCGGATCTCAAAAACTGTAAAACTATCAAATGAATGAACTCAGTAGGGGTGAGATTATATAAGTTCGCTTCTTCCCGCTCCTGTTCAAGCAGTAGATCAAGCTCTACTTAACTTTAGTTAATTATCTCTATATTTAATTAAGCAAATGTGATATAAGTGACTTTTTTGTTTTGTTTTATTTTTTGTCTTTTTAAACTTTGCATTTCAACATTTCTGTAATTCGTTTGATAAATAAGTGTAAAATCTTTATTGCTTTGACGACAATGCTTGAAATAAATCAAATCAAATTCCACCAAAGTGCCACTGAGGTGCACATTCCGAGCATCTCTAAACTTTAGTAAGGAAACTCCGAGCGTCTGAGGTGAAAAGCCGAGCATACTTCTGGTTTGAGTTTGTTTGCCCGTGTTTGCTGCACGTCACACAGCCGACAGTTTGTATGCAAATGGCAGCTGCTGTGGAGGAGGCTACGCTCTGGCCTCATTTACCTAATAAGGTTCGTGTGAGTCAGGCAACGGTGCTAACAGGATTTCAGCCTGCAGGAGCAGATCAAGAACAAAAAAATATAAATCATGAGCGCATATAAAAAGAAAATGTTCTCCTCCTGGTTAGGCCCTTTTTCTACTTCCTGCTGCAGATTTTACCTGAACAGGATGAACCGCCGCAGACGATCCTGAACGACGAGACGCTTCTAGTTGTGGCACATGTGAAATGTGAAAGAGGCTAATGCTCTGTTGCTGCAGCATCAGTAGTGTTTCCATTAATTCAAAAACTTAACTTGATTTTAACAGATCAAAGCCGCAAACACATTTATCGGATTTTTAGGAGAACTGTGTTTCTAGATTTAGCAAGAGAGCTAAAAAAAAATGAATCAAATTCAAGGAAAACATGAAAACCACACAAAGGAATCAACAGATTTTCAAACATTTTTGTAGAAGATAAAGAAAAGAAATACTAATTGAAACCAAATGGAGAGTAAGTCATCAACGGATGAGGGGAATCGTTGAAGTCAACACTCTCAGAGGAGAAGCTGGTGGAAGGTCAGCTTCTGTGTTGGCTGCGGCTTTAGGTCAGGAAAGGTGCGATTCAACAGAAACAGATGTTCATAGGTGCAGAAAAACGAGGAGCAGAGATGCTGCTGTGTTTATGCGCAGATGCATGTGTCAGACACCATTTTATCTTTTGCAGACAAACCGAGATAAAAAGTTGGTGGGTAAACTTGACACACCTGCAGCATCCCAGCCAAACATAGATCTGCACACACGCACAATGGATTTTTTTCATTTTTCTGCATAAACTTTCAGCAGAGAATTTTTTACTTTTATCAAACACTTGCCCTTTTTCTTGTGAACTCTGTTTGCATTTGTTGCTGCAAACTTCTCATCTCTCCTGATTCCTTGCCTCCTGTCAACGGCCGAAAAGACAGAATTTTCAACTGTTTCACCAAAGTCTCCTTCAGGTTTTCTCAGCTCCCCAACAGACGGTGCTGAACCGAACCCTCACACATCAGATCAAGTCTTAACCCTCAATGGGATGAGGAGAATGTGAACTTGCACGTGCGTTGTTCTGACAGTTTTCGCTGTAAATAAGCAGGCAGACCGTGAAGTGCAGCTGCTGTCAGACAGGCCAGCGGCCCCCCCCCCCGCGCGCTGATATCATCTGATTAACAAACACCATTGCTGCCAGCCTGACAGCGCCCCCTAGCAGCGGCAGCAGAGAGCCCAGGAAAAGCCTCTGCCGAAAAAAACCCTCTCCTCTGGTATGCAGACTGCACCAGAGCGCGTGCGCGTGTGGGCAGCCTGCTGATCGGCCAAATGAGTTCAGGCATGCTTATAAGGATCTGTGAACCTTTGCTGCGCGTTCATGAACACACGCATGGCTGCACCTAAATGAAAACAATAAAATTAATTTAACTTAATAAACATAAAAAAGTGAATTGCGTTCTGGCGCACGAGGGCCAGTCATGCGTTGCTCAGAGGCACCTGAAGGGCACATCGCCTGCGAAAGAGGAGTGAGGGGGTCAGTGCGTGTTTCTGCGCCCCACAAGCACAGGCGGGAAGCGTCTGTCAAGTTCAAGTCGAAGCAACCCTCTTGCGCGCGGTTGTGCACGTGGCTGCAGCGGAAACGGTCGTCCTGCCCCGTGCAGAGAGCCAGAAGCAGAGGTTTGCGCCCTCGGCTGTCAGCTGCGTCCTTGTGGCGGCGCTGACAGGCGCGCAAACTCACCAGAACTGAGATGGAGCTTTCTGAACTAAACTACACTCGACTTTTAGAAAGCTCTTTTCTCTTGTTGGCTTTTTTTTATTTGGGTTTGAAAACAAAAATAGAGGAGAAGTGGCATCCAGAAACTCAGTAAATCAACACTCAGTCTCCATAAAGAGCGCGAAGCATTTCCTCCCAGACTCCAACTCGGAATTCTTCAGTTATTGTAGAAAAATCAACACCAGTCTGAGAAAAAGCTGCAGCCTTGGGCGTGAAAAGTGAAACCTGATTTAAACCCTTCCTGCTCAGCTGTAGAACAAAAACACTCAACCTGGAATTTGTGTTTAGATTATTTTTTGGAGATGCATCATTTTCAGCAATTTCACATTTCAGCTACTGCGCATGAACACGCAGCTCTGATGGATTTTTATCGGCTGACAGCTCAAGAAGAATTATGGAGATTTCAGTGAGAGAGTTTCACACGAGTTTATTTGCATTTGTGTGTGTTTGTCAACACAAATATTCAGAGCGGTGAGTTTTTGTTTTGTTTTCTTTATTTTGTTTTTTCGTGCACAAGGCGTGAGAATCAGGTAGATTCTTTTTATTCATAAATTGTGAAAACAGGACGCGCGCACGGGCCTCCATCTTCTCACCTGTCCAGGCTGCAGGGGCCACAAAGCGGAGACTTGAGACCCTGCGCGCGCCACTGCCAGGCACCGAGGCCGTAGGGGATGAAGTTTGCGCCAGACGCAAGCTCCCCACGTGGTGTTCAGAAAGCTGCATTTATGATGAGGCTCTCAACGTGTTTAAACATGAAATCACCAAAAAGCTAACCTGAGATCAGAGAGAACCTGAGAGAAAAGAAAAAAAGGCAAATTTTCTCCGCTTTTTTTTAAACTGTGTAAAATAAAATATCATTTAACAAATTGGCCACTTTCTGACACGTGATCTGTTCTCCCCCACGCCGGGAGAGTTGTTCGAAACGACCCAAAAGGTGTATCATTTTTATGCCCGGAAAAACTGACTCTTTGCGCCGCGCCGCGAAACCTGACACGAGCAGGGGAAGAACCGGGACGGGGCAAGACTCCGGGCCCCGTTCGTTTTAAATCTGACCGTATTATTTTTATCTTTTGACAAACAAGCAACTCTAAAACTTTAGGTGAAATTCTATAATTTTTAAGTTAATTTAAAAATGAAAAGCAGACAATTTTGTGATGCGTAAAACGATCCAAACATTTCCAAAATTAAGTGAAATAAAACAAAAGTGTTCTATTGTTGGGTTAAAGTGTTCCTTTCCTGGTGGCGGCTAAGTTGAAAAGTCAAACTGAAAGCTGGAGCGGGACAGTGAAGCCCCCGGTTCGGCGCATTTCTATCTATGTACTCCGAGAGTAGATCAGCTGCGGTGATAGCGGTTATTTATAGACCGAGGAGATCAGATAAGCTCGAAAGCATATCAATACATTTGTCAGTAAATTAAGAAGATGGAAATTGGCCCTTGAGGGGGAATCCATTAAACTTTCTGCTGCAGACTTGAATATTTTCACTCTCACGAAAATGGAACGAAATCTAAAAAAAAAAAAAAAAAAAAAAAAGTCCCCGTTTGTCAGGATGTCAGAAGAGAGGAAGAAGAGTTGAGCTGCACTCGTTGGGCTTTACTCACGTGTTGTTTCTCTCTGGGACAGGTGCTGCGGGTTCCCCTGCTTGCGTCGGGACATCGCCCTGGCATTTACACTGGCATCGCCCGGAGAGCGGCGCTGGAAGGTTCGGCTCTCCTCCTCCTTCTGTGGCTCCTGAATGGCCAAAAGTGTTCCCAAAATGTTCTGGCCAACCCAGGCTGGCCCCTGTTCGGCCTTTGGGATGACCTGCGCTCGGCTGGTACTTGGTCCTGGACGGGCTGCGCTCTGCAGTGGCCGGCCGTGGCGCAGTGCTGTGCGCCGGGGCGCTCGCTCGGAGCTCGGTGCCAAAGTGGATGCGCGCCTCCTTTCTTCAGAGGAGGTGAGGGAGGAGGGTAGTCCGGCTCTTCGCTCCGTTGCTGCTTTCACAGCATCTCTCAAAAAAGCGCAGAGAGCGGAGCACAGAAGGCGGTCCTGGTGGTCAGTCACTGTCCGGGTCCACTGTCCGGCCACCTGCCCGCTCCCGCGCGGAGAAGGTGAGGCAAGAATCCAGGCTTCTTCTGTGATCTCGCGCCGAAGCAGAGATAGTGACGGCCGGTCGAGAGGCTCTCAGTCTTCCCCTCCTTCAGTGAAAGCCCAGCACTGGTCTGAGGACAGTCTGACACCCCTCTTTTCTCTTAGAGCGAGCAGCAGAGTCTCGCATTCCCCGCGTGCGCGCGGCTCTGTGCGGCTCTTTGGCTTCTGGTGGCAGAAAACTCAAGTTCAAGTGCGGACGTGACGTTCAGTCTGCGGAGCGAAGGGAGAGTGGAGACTGAAGAGCACTGGGGGCGACTAGTGGTAGCTTTCACACACACATACACACACTGACACACACATACCCTCACAAACACGCGGGCATGTGGCGCGCGCGGCAGCAGTGGTCAGAGTCTCCCCTCATCTCCTCTGCGAAGCAGCGCTGCGCAAGCGCCACCACTTTCACCGTTGTAAAGCGACCTGCAAGGGTTCGCGCGCGCTCCGCATGCTGCCGGACATTACGCACGCGCTCAGTCTACGGAGTTTTTTGCCGAAATTAGCCAGAAATATAAAGATTTGTTTCAATTGTGGTTAAACTTAAAATGTGACTTATGAAACGGTCTTTTTGCACGCGCATGTGCACGCACACATGAATTTAATTATTTCAAACAGAATTGAAGCAGCTGCGGCCTCCTTTCGCGCACGCCCTGACCAACTGGCGCAATGTAACAGTCCACATATATGAGTTTGATATTCGCATGATA
Organism: Oryzias latipes; assembly: GCF_053564925.1. Taxonomy (NCBI): domain Eukaryota; kingdom Metazoa; phylum Chordata; class Actinopteri; order Beloniformes; family Adrianichthyidae; genus Oryzias; species Oryzias latipes. The sequence goes on from NC_136258.1 coordinate 27,387,491, forward strand.
GACTTTGAGGGCGCGTGGCTGTTTAACCGCGCCAGGTGTGTGACCTCGCGCTCAAAAGTTCAACATTTTCGTTCTTATTTAGAAGATTGACGTGCATTAAAACCAAAGCGCCGCAGTTCAGGGGACTAAGAGTTTGTGTTTGACCTAATGTCCAAAAGGTAATACCCGGGGTCAGACCTGGAGGCCTCTTCATCCCTCTCCTCTTCCTCCATCCATCCATCCGCGTTATTACGCGCAGGAGGACACGCTGCACACGCGCATTTTCCGTGCTGGAGCTGGGGTCACAGAGGTGGTGGATCCGGAACCTCTTTATCTAACCTCCGCTGATAGAAGAAAAAGGTTTTGAGGGTTTTTTGTGTTTGTATGTAGCTGACACTCACGCGCCTCAAGCCCCACGCGTGCCTTCACAGATCCGGATAAGCCCCTCGTCCTTGCCTCCTGATTGGCTCATCAGTCAGATGGGCGACAGGTGCATCATTTCTTTTACTTTTCGGAGGTGATTTCTCACTTAAAGGCCATCAGTGTGAGTTATGGCGGACGGCTCCCTGCTTCACCCCGCCTTCATTTGCATATATATGTGCGGCTGTTTGTTTTTATGTTAATGCTAAATAACCCCCCCCCTCCCCTCTCCCCCCCCTGTCGGTTAAATTCCAATCAGAGGGACGTGGAGGTGTCCTTCCAAGTTTTAAGATCACTTTGCCAGCAACTGTTAGCGCTGATTTTGATGTTTATGTGTTCGCACGCAGGCTGGCGCATTAACGGGGACGCGAGGGAAAGTGTCGCGTGCGCGTGGACGCACACCTTGAGAAGGGCGTGACAGGAATCGGAGATGCAAACTCCAGTCTTACTGCCTGTCAGGAGTCAGCAATGTGGGTCATGAGCACCAACCCGCTTTAGTCGATTTGGAATAGACGCCCCCAAACAAAACTCTTGAATTATTTCACACTTTCACACTACCAGCGGGGAGGCCCAAAGGTCATGACCTGGGTTGGCGCTGATTGATATAAAACGCAGATACATCAGATGTGAAGCAGATCCGAACATCCTTTCACATGAACAGAAGTTAAAGATGGAGTTTCCACGCCTTCAGCCGCAGCCATCGAGCCTTTAATGTCAGCTTCATCCGTTAAAGTCCCATTGTCTTTTGTCCTGCAGTCAGCAGTGATGAAGAACAGCAGCTGAGCTGCTCTCTTGATGACCCTGGAAGATCAGGCCAGCGGTGCAACAGCACCCTCTATTGGCAGCCTCATGCAAACCCGCCTGCGCTGCGTTCTCCGGTAAAGCAACAGCTTGTCATTTACAGCAGGCATTGAACGCAACGCAGAATTCCAGTCGTCAAAGTTTGGGTTAGTCCATTAAAAAGGGGGCACAGTTATTGCTTCCACAGGAGCATTGACATCTGCACACACCCAGAACATTTATTTATTCCTCTGTTTTTAAAGAGAATCCTTCTCATTCTAGCTTGACGTGATAAGCTCTAGAAACCAGAAATGATCTCAACTCAACAAATGTATAAGGGATAATTGTCAGATTTGGCATCTATTTGTCTTTCTTATTTTGCGGTTTTGTTTTTGGTATTTCTTTTCTATTTTTCCTTTGTTTTTTTGAATGTCATGGGGTTGTTGTTTTGTTTTCTTCTTCTTTCCACAGTGAACTACATCTTAATTGTGCATTGTGTCCTTGTGAGAAATGTTTAAATTGTGTCTTTAAAATGAATAAAGTTTAAGTCATAAAAAAGAAACATTTGTTCCAGCACAATTACAGCTGCGATACGGTAGTCCATATTGATCATTGTTCTTATTTTTATTAAATGAGGCACCCTGCTAATTAGCTTTTCATTACAAATGATAGATGAAAACGTCCTTTCAAATGAAAAAAAAGTCAATTGAGAAGAAAGGATCGGCCACATCTAGCTTTTTGAAAGAAAAGAAAAAGAAATTAGGAAACAATGGACCCATCTTTGGTGATTTTGGAAAATATTTGACAAAAATCCGTCCAAATATGCATGAATTCTAATTCACAGCTGAACTGAACAATCGAGAAGAAAGTGAGGAACACACACGTGTTCCTCACACACATGCAGAGGGAAGTGGAGGTCCAGCGCTTATCTGGTTGAGCTGCAACTGACTGGTGTGTTAGTGCAGAGGAGACAGAGCTGAGCCCATCCATCACCATGATGGAGGAGAACGTCTCTACTCAGGAGCAACTTCATTCAAGGAATCAGGTGTTAAAGCTAAACTGTTTGGAGCAGCAGCAGCATGTATGACACATTTCAAGACCATTGAAAGGGCCTTCAAATAAAATACAGTCAAGCTTTTGCACGATTTAAAAAATATATTTGAGTGGAAGCTTGATCTGATCCTCCTGTCAAGAATCCACAGAACGTCGGAGAACAAACTGAAGCTGTGTGAAGCAATCTGGAGGTTCTGGTGCTGTCCTTCAGCCGCCGACCTCTGTCCATTAACCTGCCACACTCAACTCAACTCAACATGTTTGCCATCCCTGAGAAGACTTTTTCCTTCATCAAGCCCAAAAATGTTCTACACTTCTTCAGTGTTCTTTGTGTTGTTGGGAGTCAGTCTGTAGAAATAATTAGTTTGACCATCACAGATGGAAATCCTTCATCAGATTTTGCTCCGTCTCTCTGTCTGAGCTCGGTTTGCTGTACTCCGCTGCCCTCTCCTGGCCGCTGCTTCAGGTGGATTCCATGTTCTCCTGATGAAACCCCTCTAGAGAGAGACCTTTTTCACAAATTCATAGAGTTCAGATCATTTTTCAAGTCACTTCCTCCTTTATTGATACTTCCCTAAACTGAGGTCCATTTCTGTCTCCAGTTGCCGTCTCCCCATTCCACCTTTCATCCTCGTCTTCTGCTCTCCTCGGTGATTTGGCCTGACAGTCAGGCTGCTGGGCAAAAGAGCACAAAGTGCCAAAGCCATCATGTCACACAGCCTGTGTCCACCTGAGCGACCGGGCCGCAGTAATGCCTGATGTGGTCAGAGGAAGTGTTGGCTGGCAGGTCTGGAGGAGTCTGGCTCAGGCCTGGGAGGTCTGATGAAGATAAGGTGGGACACGGACGCCGGGCCTCTTCACGCTCACCGGTCAGCACACCGCAGCGCCTGGCCAAGTGTGCGCATGGGGGGATCAGATCTCATCCGAGATGATTTTGTCAACTCTCGGCCCTTTCAGTGACGTCTCCTGACAGGCCATCACACCGGGAGAAAGACCAGAGGGAAGGAGGGGAGTCTGGGAGGAGAGCTGGAACTTTGTGAAACATTTAATGGCACTTACCCATTCCGTTTTAAACATCTAATGTAATTATGAAGCAACTCCCAGGAAATACTGCAGATGTATGCAGTACAGGAGCGTGTCAGCTAACTGTTATGATTGTGCTTTAAATGGATTTTTTGGTCTGCAGTTCATATCGTTATTCATTACGTCTCAATCAACAACAACAAATCTTTTTGGAATATCTCAATTAGCCTTCCATTACATTTCTAGTAGGAACTTTGATGATATAATTTCTGACAAAACCACACTTGACCAAACATGAAGTGTTGATTCAGTATTTTTTAGCTGTGAGAAAAGACAGAATGTAAAAAAAAGTCACTCCTTTTTCACGCTCTCCATTACTCTGGACTGTTGACCCTAGACGCTTAAAATCCTCCACCTTCTTCATCTCTTCTCCCCGTCACCTCACTTTTTCCTTTGGGCTCCTCTCATTCACACACATGTACTCCGTCTTGCTGCTGCGAACCTTCATTCCTCTCCTTTTCTGGGCAAACCTCCATCTCTCTAAATCCTTCTCCACCTGTTCCCTCACTACAAATCACAATATCGTCTGCAAACATCATAATCCACAGTGATTCGTGTGTATGATTATGCAGAAAAGAAGTATTTAACCAACAACAAAAGTTACCCTCAATAATTTGTCATGTAACCCAGGTTGGTCATGACAGAGGTCAAAAGTTTCCAGTAGGTCTTCAGCAAGCACTGTAGCTGCTATTTTTGGTCCATTCTTCCATGCAGATCTCCTCTAAAGCTGTTGGGGTTGTTGCTGGGCAACTCTTCTTCCATAGATTCAATGTTGGATTGAGGCTCAGAGACTGGCTAGACTACTCCAGAACCTTGAAATGCTTTATTTCAGTAGCACCTCCTTTGTCCTGCTGGAAGATCCGGACATGTTTTTATCCTCAGCACCATCACTAATGGAAGGAGTTTTGTTTTGTTTTTTTGTCCCAAATCTCACCATATATGACCCAACTCGTCCTTTCCTTCAAACAGCTCATTTGTTCCGTCCTCTTTGGAAGAAACTGGTCCCAAATTTGGAAGCATTTTTCAATCATAGAGATTTCTGAACATTTTGAAGATGAGTCATAAATTACTTTTTTAGTTGCCACCAACATTAAAGACTCCAAAGTTGGTTAAACTGTTTTCTATTATTGCAAGGCTGCTCTAACAAACTCTTAAACGAGTACAAGCAGCCCAACAGCCTTGAAACTGTGTGGAGTCCTGATAGAATTTATTTAGACCCTAAAATCAAAATCATTTGTGATGTTTTAACAAAGCAGAGTTTGCAGCCCTTCTGATTGAACCAAGAGGATTGATGATGGTTGTCACAATGCACTCAGGCCACGGGTTCCAACAGCTCATCATAACTACTTACAAAAAAAAACACGACTGATAAGAATCCTATCTCAGAGTGAACACAGTGACATAAAACTCCAACCGTTTTTATCTGAAGCATAAAACTAAATGACATTTCCAAGTCCTGTGGTTATTTTTCTTGTTTCCTATTTTGGAGCGTGCCAGAATGGATTGTGGGTAATGGTCAACACAGTGGTGCGTCGATGTTACCCGGAGTGTATTCCCCCCGGCTGTGTGTTTTCTGCAGGCTTCCATCAGCTCTAACAAATGAGGCTCTCTGCTGGGCAGGTGCTTCCACCTCCACCTCCTCTTTTTTGCTAAAAAAAAATGATCCAGGAAGGGTTAAAACCCCCCCATCCACACACACACATTCAGCTTTCTTCCTGCCCCTGACTTCACTCGCCTCCATCCACCACCCCACCCCACCCCACACACCCTCCATCTCCCCACATCCATTTGCAAATGATCTGGCTTGTCTGCATATTGTCACTTGCAGCCAGCCTGGCCATTCATCACCTGTCAGCGACTCCGAGCGCCCCCCACACTTAATTGTTCCCTCTCTGACCTGGAGAATAGAGAATGATGCTCCCTCTGCCTGAGGGGAAAGAAGAAAAAAAAAGAAAGGATAAAAAGGGGGAAAAAAAGAAAGATATCTTCAATATTTCTAGGTCAATCAGAAGAGGACAAAGACGAAACGACGCAAGGAGATGAGAGAAGACAAGCCATGTAGGTCACTACTTCTAATCCTTCATTTTGGAACAATTAAACCTCTGAAGTAAACGGAGGCTCCAAGCAAGAAGAAAACACAGAAGAGAACATTTAAGTTGTTACTCCAAGTTTAGTCCAACATTAAGACCTCAGCAAGAAATGTCCAAGTCCATGACATCAAAAACACATGAAGACTGATCACGTTTTATTTTTGGGAGCCTGGAGAGAAACGACTTTTATTTGTGAAAAAGGACACGGGGATAAAAATCCATCCATTCATCGTCTGAACCTGCAGAATGCCTTTTGTGGTCATGGGGTTGCTGGAGCCTGTCCCAGCTATTGTTGGGTGAAGGTAGGCCACACAACCAAACGCTCTCACATTCACACTTACGGCCATTTTAGAGCCACCAATTAACCTGAGCATTATAGTTTTGGACTGTGGTAGAAGCCAGAGTGACCAGGAACATAATTACCGTAGATTACTAAGATCTCATCTGACAAACAAAAAGACTTTAGGAACAAAATCTGAGAGGTCCGATTGGAATGTACCAAGCTGCCAAACACGGCGGTGGAGAGCAAATGATGTGGGCCTGTTTAAATTCCTTGCGGTTATCGGGTGGAGCATGGAGTCCTCCGTCGTCCGTTTTGGGATGTGAGCATCTCTGCGCCAGTTTAACCAAATCTTTAATAACAGAGGAAAACTCTGAAGACATCAGCAAACCTACAACAGAGTGATTCATGAAAACACGATCCAGAATTTTACAGTTTTTCCCAATTGCTAAAACACTAAGTACCATTCTCCAAACCAGTCAATTACTTTAAGTCTTTTTCTCAAAAACATCACTCTTATGTCTAAACCTAAAACACAATTTGAAGTCAACACACAATTTGCAAAACTCCAATCTACCTTTTGCGGAACACGTGACACATTCTCGCTTTTTAAAACACAGTTGGCATTCACAACACACAAGATGCAAAAAGTGGCATCTTGGCATAAAGAGGCAAAACTCCAACTAGGTTCCAAAAACAGCAGTTACCATCAACACACAACTGAACAAAACTGAAGGCACTTGAAAATAGTGAATATAAGGACAGCTGTGGAACAACTGAGCAGCTTTTCAAAGATGTATAACAGAGCCAGACCCGCACCAAGACCTGGACCCAGACAGAGGACAAGGATTTCTGATGAGATCCAGGCCGTATTATGCAGATTATGCGGACGCTGCAAAAACCCAATTTCCCAAGATGGGATCAATAAAGTATCTTTATCTTATCATAGTTATTGACCATGTGTTCGGTTATGGAATGACCATGAGGGATGCGGGTCAAAAGGCCAACTCTCAACTCAACACCATTTCACAACAAAGTTCAGTTTTTAGCACAGATTGAACCGTTTTGAGGTGAAAGTTTGATTTTGCAAGAGGAGTGTGAGGTTTCGTGACTGTATCGTAAACCATCTACACCCAAGCTAAGCAAAGTGCGCCTCACATGGCTGCGCTTGAGTCAACTCAGAACCGTTGTGTGCATCTCTGATCTCGTTCGGGTTGTACTGGAACATCATTTCGCATGTCAGCGTAAGCGGTGCATTTGACAATAAATGTGATTCTACAACTCTATCTAAATCCAAAATCAACCCATTAAAAGGACAGCAGAACTGTAGGTGTGAACCAGCACCCTCACTTCCCTTCTTCTTAAAACAATCTCTCACACTCTCATCACTCCAACGTGACACATTTGTCTTTCACTCTCCTTTATGTCCTCATTTTTAAAAAAAAAATATCTCTTCTACCTCTTAGGCCAGGCCAGCTTCTCCTCCACCCCTTTCCCACACACTCATCTCTTCAATAATGAATGGATGCTTCCATTAGGGGCTGCCTGCAGAGGTAAGATCTGAAGTCGTTCATGTTCCAGATTTGAGTTTTGTTTTGATCATTCTAGTCAGAAAATGGTCGGCGTCATGAGAACGGCGTACGGTTACGCTGGATTCAGGTGACGACGAAACCGTCAAATGACCATCCAAAAGGAAATCTGGGTCTGCAGCAGTTAATCTCAGTCACATGACGTGATGCTTCAGCTGAAGAACAGCTAAAAGTTGAAGAAAACAGGGAATCATTTGTTGGTTGAACTCATTCAATCCATCCCGTCAATGTTAAGTGTCACGCAGGGAGCCTTTGGTATGACCAGACAGTGGATTTGAACCGGCACTCCTCCATTAGACCACTACAGTTCATCCGTCCGTCCGTCGTAAGCCCCGAATCTATATATTATATGAGAATTAAAATATTTGAATAAAATCATAGAAATAAATACACTTTTCCATGACATTCCAATCTTTTGAAAAGTGTCAGCAAGTTCCCACACAGGAGCATCTCCCAGCTGCAATAACGCCGCGTTCACACCCAGCACGGCATCGCACGTTCCAGCAACCACTTCCTGCGAACGTAAACATGTGTGTACATGTGTACGCTTCCGCTTTCTTGCTCTCATGTTCACACCTTTCTACAACCGTTTTTGGAGCTCTACAAACAAAATGCGTGGTGGCCAATCAAAGTTGGGCAGGTTTAAACTTTGACCTCTCAGGGACTGGGATTTGGTACTGACGGATGGATTGTGCCCGTTGTAATTTGCAAAAGTGCCAGCCGTTTGAAAATTGATCATGACGGAGAAATTAAGAGTTACGTTTTGTGCCAGACTGGAATTGTTTGACACCAAGTTGTACCGCTTCAACATTTCTCACCTAGGCTCTTCCAACTGTAGGCACATGTACTAGTATCAGGTAGTGACAGTCCAGTATGAACACCAGAGGCTAGCGTGTTCAGCACATTCCTCAACGTGCACAGTGTGCATGTAACTTGCAGCAAAGGCAGGGTACAGCCTGAACACGTTTTCATGTTCCTGCACTGCAGGCATGAGTCCAACACGACTGCTGGAACATCAGGTCAGTTTTGTAGCAGTTTACAGATATCTATCTCATTACTTTTCTAGGTTCTTACAGCTTTCCTGGTTTGCCCAGGACTGATCCAGCCTCAGTTCATGGAAGACACTTGGCCGTTGCATTTTGTTCTCTCCTCATCTTAGGAACCCAACATTACTCCAGGGGTGTCCTAGTCTGACCAAGCCTGTAGGCATCATTCCGGCATGAATTTAACTTTACGATTCATCAGGAATGCTGGTCCCCAGCCTGCTCTGACACAGCAGGAGCTAACAATAGTGGACATGCCCCGCTCTCTGCTGCCCATCCCACTGCGCATTATAATAATATATTCACGGATTAAAGGGCTTTTATCTTGGGCTGCCATGAATAATGAATACTGCACTTCAAACTTTAATTGCTCTGAATTAAATGATTCAGGATAATGTTTCTTTTATAAAGAAGTGATAGGGCCAGGGGGGCAAAAAGGCAGAGAAAACTACTCCCTCCTCTAAAGCCGAGGAACAATGGATGGAGCGTGACCTTTGGAGCAGGAGAGGCCTCCAAACACCAACAAAAGGGTTAGGGAAAACACGGCACAGGAGAGACGAGCAGTGGATGAAGCTTTAATCTGTCAGGGGAACTGGGAGACAGAAAGTCGTGTTCAGCTGGAAAACAATCCACTAATATGGAAAATAACTGATCAGGTCTATAATACACTCCTAAAGAGACATTCCACACACAAAAACCTCTGGAAAATCAGCAAGCAGGACGTCGCCTGACAGATTGTAAGCCACAGATGTGCATAAGAACATAATGTAGAAGAGTTGTGGAAGGACCCAGCAGAGAGGATTCTTCTCTCTGATTGGTCTGACAGATCCATCCTAGAAACTGATGTGGACCACCTTAAGAGGAGCATGATGCTGTTACACCTTACTCTAGACGCAGCTGAATTAAACTAGAATCAACAAACGTCACATTTACTGAAACGAAACGTTTTGGCATTCGTTACAGAAGGGGTGCGTCCTGTAGTGCAACTCCAAGAATAGACGCAAAGGCCGAGCATCCAAACACCTCTACTGCTGACGACTTCCCATTTTACGAGTGCAAACTTCTTTAGTACAAAACCAAGGTTCTCCAAGGAAAATGTGTTTGGATGAATGAGCTGGAAGTTAGTTTCTGCATTTGAGAGAAAAATGATGTAATACGCTGATCTGACAAAAAATAAAATCTGAAAACACACGACGACAAGATGAAAAACTTTGCATTTTTTGAAGGTTTGATCTAAGGTTTAAGGTCTGTGGTTTTCCAGGACTAAAATCTGAACCGCTCTGTAGCTCGATTGCAACCAAATCACTAAGGAATAAGACGTTCTTGACGATCTAAACTTCCTCAAATTGATGTTACACTTAGTGGCTTTTACCAAAAACGATCAAGATATCGTCTTTGTCCATGAAGACTCACTTCTTTGGATAAAATGCTCAAGTCAGAGAATCTCTGCAAAAGAATAGTTTAAATCTACAAACTCATTTTTCTAATTTTCTTGAAGTTGTTTATTAAATATATCTGTTTGAAGTCTGTCACTATGGTGAAATCTTCAAGTTCTGAACCTGGAAAGCAGGACTTTACCAGTTTGAGAAGCTTGATTATTGACTATTCTGATGCACATTCTCAGTCTTCATCAGGTCTGCTTCTGCAGGAAGTTTCTTCTGCAAAGATTTATTTTTAGACAGTCCGACAAAAAAACAAAACAGATTCTGTCTGAAAAACTTACACAGGTCGTTCTCCAGTCCAGCAAGAGCTGGATATGGCTTCAGTCTGATCCGCGGATGATGTCTCCACCCAAAAGATACATTCACAAAAAACAGAGTTTTCAAAATCGATCCGTTCCTGCCTTTAAGATTAGTTTCAATCGGTACACGAGGGAGGGGGCGGGAGAATGATTGTCAACCATAACCACCTGCAACGCAAATGGAGTCGAACGAGACAACATTTTATGGCCAAAGAGATTTTGGCTTCATAAAAAAAATCACATTCACCAAGTCACTTCACTTCTTTCTGCGCTGAACTGTTTCCTGGAAGCGGTTCTGTTCGCCGGCGGCCGTCTGTTCCCGGCTGAGGGCATCAAACCAAACATCACCAAGCAAAACAGTTCAGCTGCAGGCGACTAAAGAAAACCATGCTGCTTCTAGATTTCTGAGTCTTGTAACAGACAGAAAAATAAATTATTAGCATGAGCTTCAGCAGGAAGTGGGGTGTGTCTAAGCACTGGCGTCTATGGGGCGGTCCTCAGTTCGACTGGCACTGCAGTTCTCCGCTTCCTGCACACCTTTCTGCTCTGAACTTCCATTCGCGATCAAACCTGAACCGACATCTCCTAAGACCTTCGGAGTCTTCTCCAGCACGGTTTTTCCATTCGCCCCTGTACCCATCCCATAGTCCCCCTTCCCTCCGTTTAAGAGGGGCTCCTCTTCCTCGATCCCCTGGCCTTCCTCCACCTCCTCCAGCTTGTGCAGAATAACGGGAAGTTTTGCATCCGGGTCATTGTTTTCCAGCAAAGCAATGTCACTTTCTTCAAACTGCGGCAACGGAGCGCCTTCATTCAGCTTCTCTTGGAACTGCAGGCGCTTTGCTCGTCCGCTGGCTGACGCGTTCTCCAGGATCTGCTTCTCCGCCAGGCGCAGCTGGACAGCCAAGCGCGTGTGAAGAGACAGATCCGGTTTCTCCAAGATGGAGCGGTCTTCCTGCAGGAAGGACAAAAAAACAAGAGGGTCAGATTCTGTCCCTGAACCTGCCTGGTCCACCTCTGGCTCCCTTCAGCGGAGCCAGCGGACCCACCTCTGACGTGGTCTTGTAGGTTTTGAGGAGCAGAGCAGCTCTGGTCTCCAGGAACGTCCACAGCTTGATCTCGTTCTCCCAGCTGACCGGGAAGTCGCTGTTTCCCAAGGTGAAGATCTTATTGATGGCTCGTTCTCCAAGCAGGTAGTCCTTCAGTTCCTCTGAAATGAAGAGAGGTGGAAGACGACTTTCAGACCTTTGAGGGAGATATGAAGACGTGGAGCGTAGGAAAAGTCAGCTCATCGGACATGAGCTGTATCGCCAGAGATGAAAAGATGATGGGATTGTCCTCATCATCTTTCCTGAATTTCATGAACTTTAGAGAAACATTGTGTACTTAAAAAAAGACATTTAAATTTAAAGATTCAAAGAGCCTGATGCTTGAGACGGTCCTGGACACCCGTCCAGTGCTGCGCACACTCAGTCGAGGTGAACTCTGTTCTGTGAACACGTTTGTCACATCGCCCGGTCAGCCTCTCTTGATTGGAGGGCTCGAACGCAGCTCGCTTACATCACACTATGAAAGACGAGAGGAGCAGCGCCCCAGTTGAGAGAGCCCACTTTCCCATCGTTTCACTTCTGTGAAGAAATGTTGACACACTTCCACACGTGATGATACCCTCTCGCTCTCGCCTGGTAGGCATTGAGGGGCCGTTTTAAAAATTAACACGCAGCAAAAAGTGAATTATATATCACAGGCGGGGTCCTGAAAGAGCATCCTGTGACAGAGGAGGATGTGGCCCTGTGCGACGGCGGGTTTGATCCGCGTATACTGATGAATATTGGATCAGTCCTTCCACACATCTGCTGGCCTGCCTGGATCAATTATCCCGCTCAGGAACGGGCAGACCTCGCTTTTCCAGCATCTCAGGAGGAGGAAGCTCCGTGATGCACACAGGGAAGCAGCTCTTCCTGCTGCCGGGGGTTCTCATGTGTCTGTGGGACTCTTACCCTCGGTCATGCAGAAGACTCTGAGGAAGGCCAGCAGCTGAGCTGAAATGGGGGGGTCGTTACAGTGCAGCGCAAAAACGCAGGACCTGGAGGGAAAACAGACCAACATTCTGAGTTCAAAAAAACATGTCAGCAACTTTAAACCGCTGGAACACAGGTGTTTCATTTTGGTCCAAACGGAGTTTTCTCCAGAAGTGCTGTGGTTGAATCTGTTCGGTTAAAGTTTCATTGACCACCAACTTCATCAATAATTCAACAAATTGGTAGATTTGAGCTCTAATCCTTGACATTTTTTGTCCAAACATCTGATTCTGGACATCTGGACCCAGATGTCGGGAGAACTTCATATTATTCTGCATTTACTGTTCCTCAAAATGCAAATGCAGAGCAAATTAAAAAACAGTTATGTTTCACCCACTATGAAGGCAAACAGAAAAAAAATTGTTTTTTAACCTCTTACGATCAGGTGGAAATCCCATTTTTGGCATATTTTACCACTTTACTTAATTCTGCGTGTCTAGAGATGAGCTCAAATATGAGATCAGGTCTTCAGAGGTAAATCCCACACAGTTCTTGTAATGGATTTTATAGGAGAGTTAAGTGACAACAAGCTGGTCAAGGAAACATGGATTTGCAGAGAAAATCTAATTTACAAAAGCTTTTAGTTAAAAATAAAATAAAATAAAATCTTCATTTGAGCTTTACATTATTTTTTGGGATATAAAACTGTGATCCTGGAATATTTTCTGCTTATTGACTATATATGAGAATTGAACTGAGTAAACACTTTATTGGAATATTAACTTGGTTTGGATTTGAAAAACCATCAAAAATACTAAAATAGTCATTTGAGCTGAACATTGGTGAAACGTGTAATAAAACAGAATCCTCTCATGGATTTGATGATTTACAATAATTAGAGTCAGAATTAAGTTTTTAAACTTACCTGTCCTCCATGAAGTAGCAATAAACTTATGATACAAGTGTAATATAAATCAGATTTGTCTTGTATTCATTTATTTATATCAATTTACACAATTCTTTTTTTTTTTTAATTGAGCAAAAGAGCTTCAGTTTAAAAAAAACCCTAAACCTTTTAATTGTTCCTCTGATCTATAGCCAAACCAGAAGACAGTTATGGAAACGAAATCTGTTTTTTTTCCCTTCTTTTAGCTTTTTAAAATAATTTCTAGCTTTTAATTTAAATTTCCCAGCATCCATTTCTCCAGCCAATATGGTCTCAGGAAGTCTTAGGTGCTGTTGTTTTGTCTTCAGCGGCGTAGATGTTATAAGATCAGCCTGATGATGACAGCGAGGCGGTTTCTTCTGAAAACGAGTAAATCTGTCCGTTTAAAAGTCACTATTCCCATCTTGAGATTTAAACCCTCATCAATACGAGACTGCAGCCAGATAGAAAAATCTGCTTTAAATCAGGCTGATGATCAAACACGTCTTGAAAGCTTTGATGCGATGAAAACAAAAGAAGCCAAAATGCTGCAGCCCGTCTGCGGGATGTCACTGCTTGGAACAGAAAAGCGCACCACGTAAGCTGTGTGAGAGCCATAGCAGAGACAAAATGAAAGAACCCACGCCGGGATGCCGGCTCGAGCCAGAACCTCGGCCTTCATGGCGTAGAGGCGTTCGCTTTTACTGACGCCCAGCTTGATCTTCACTCTGTCGTGGGCGTTGTCCTGGAAGAAGAAGCCGTTGTGGATGACGAACTCTGCGTTGGATCGTGTGCCGTAAAAGATGTAGATCTTAGCGGGGGGGGAAAAAAATGGGATTTCAAATGAGTTTAGACCTGTGTGCCACAAACAAACATGATAAATAAATGTTCTTTGGAAGAGCACAGACACTTATTTTGGTATTCCATGAAATGATTTAACACTTTCTTCATGAAGCATGCTTAAAAAGCCAAACTGAATCAACCCGATCACCTCCGTCTCCTCACCTGTTCGTTCTTTTTATAGTCCTGCAGCGCCACACACTCGCAGCGATCGTCCTCCAGGTTGTAGCCGGTGGTTATCTGCAGACAAACGGCTCCTTTTACTAAATCAGCTTCTATCAGTTTTCTTTCTTTGCATCATTCTTGGATCTCTATAACTCATCTGCCTGCACGCCCAGGGGGTGCCAAAGACACTGCACAGGTAGCACACACACCTGCATCTGGATGACTCACAGCTCTCATGAATGGAAGCAGATGTTAAACATCTGGAGATGAAATGTATACTTTCTGATCTTTACATTTCAGGTTTCTACTGTTGTTACTAAAACCTGAATCAAATGGAGAAAAGACGAGAAGCGAGGCGAGTGGTGTCTTCATTCTGTGTGTGAGTGTGGGACTTTACTAGGCCGTTGGTGTGGTTGCACATGTCCCAGAGGGGGATGAGGGCCAGAGTGACCCGGCTGCCGTCCACCGTGGGGATCTGATTCTGACGGGTCATCACAGAAGACACGGCCCACCTGTGGGTGGAGGTCAGGATTGGTTTCAGAGTTAAGTCATCAGAGAAGACGCGCTTCAGGGTTCCTAAATGACACACTGAGATTAAAGGCATCGCATTTTTACAGCTTTAAAACTCCTAAAACACTAAAAAACAGAGAACTGCATGCAGAGGAAGGAGGCGTGAGGAACAGACTTCAAGCAGGCAGAAGTGATGAGCAAAGAAGACAGTGGTTCAGTTTCATAGAAACACGTGTGCAGCACGCTGACCTGTAGTCATCGAATGAGAAGCCGTCCTTCAGCGGCAGCTTGCTGGCAGCCGGGTGAGTCTGGGGATGGAGAGAGGACGGAGGACGAGAGGAAAGCAGGAGGGAGCAGGAAAAACACAAATCAGTGTGAGGAATTTCATTATGCAGGTATGCTGGAGGGGGGGCCGCCTGACAGGGAAGCCTAACAAGAGGGACTGGGAGCAGGGGGGGCAGCACTGTGTGTGTGTGTGTGTGTGTGTGTGGTCCGTTTGTGCTGCGTGACACTCGACCCCCCACATACATCACTGTCAACTTAATTTGTTGTGGCCAGCAGCCATCATAAATCTGCCTCATCAATTTGGGCTTAAATCTGTGTGTGCACGAGCACAAACGTGCACGCGCGTGCACGTGCGTGTCTCACTGCTTTATGCACCTTCCACATTCATTTATAAACAGAACCTCAGCAGATAAAATAATAGGGACGTGCTTGGAGGTTTCTAAAAAAAAAAAAAAGTAGGGAAACAGAGTTGGAGATTTTCCGCGTTCCCAGCATTCCCTGCAACGGAGGAACCTTGGTGCTCGCTGCCACACCTGAACATGAATAAGAAATCCCTTTCAGATTACAGACCCGCTCATCCTTATCCAAGTCTTTCAGAGAAGAACTGTACGGTTTCATTTAACATTTATCAGATTTGACAAAAATCGGGAATCAAAAAAACATCCGACTATTTCACACAAAGGCACAAATGTTTTTATGTTTCATGTTTCTCCTCTTAACACTGAAGACAAAACATAAACACATGCAGAAGCAAACTACCAGGATCTGTATTATAATAGGGAGATATCCACATTAGTTTCCCTGTACTTCAGTTTTCAACTAAAGACAAATCAAGTCCTGACCAAACTATTTTATTGGCGTCTATGTTCAACAAAGATCAAACCAAACCACTGATTGTATATGACAACTGGACTGAGTGACTCCACCCAAACAGGAAGTGGTCATAGCCTCCAGGAAGCCAAATTTAAAGACTCCATAGAGAAATAAATAGCTATTACTCAATCATTTCATTGGTCAGAATAACAATTCCTGCTCTTTTTAAACATTTTCTTGATAATTCTATTTTTTTTGCAATATTTTTTCTGTAGTTCAAGTCATGAAGATATAAATTGGCCAATCGGATGCTTCAATAAAAGTAGGTGGAGCCTTTTTGGCCCCTTGTCCAATATCCAAAATGATTGTCAGATTTTATGTTGCCCACTTTCAAGTGGTAGGGGTGTGGCCTTCCAACAAGCTCACCTTCTGATTGGCAAGAACGTTTGCCATAGAAAGGTGGAACCAGGCTATTTACTGATAATTGACGACATCTGGCTCCAACATGGCGACTTCCATATCACGAAAAATGGCGACTGAATGGACTTCATTTGGTTGGAGCCGAAAGTCAACCATTTTCTGCGGGTGACGTCACACTCACTCGGTCCAGTCCTTCTAGAAGTCAATGAACCCAACTGAAAACATCTTCCTCGCTAGAATCTGGTTCATCCTCGCTAATCCTTTTTAGTCTTTTATTGTGACATTTGATTGATTGAAATTCATCTTTGTGGTGCCTACAGGTTTGCTCTTTCGCTTCAGAACAAACCCACATAATCACACTCCCGCCTCCCTGCTTCACAGAAGGCAAAATAGTTCCTGGTTGGTGTACTCTGCATTCTCAACCGGAAATTGTCTTGATTAACTCTTTCTGTTACGGCAATTTTTGTGCATTTTCTGACAAAAAGGGTATTTAATGGGCAAATAGTAATAAAACGGGATCTTTTAACAGTAAATGCTGGTCACTGAAGATGGTTTTAATCTGACGTGGGTTCAAATATTGAGTTTCTTGTCCTTCTTTGAGTGACATTGATAATAAATACATGAAGACCGAGTTCGAGTGCTGTGTGAAGTTGATTTGGTGCCATTTATCAGATAAAACCTCTTTTCTCATGTTTTGCTCAACAATAACTCCGAGATAATCGACTCTTTAAGCACACGCAATACACCTGATTGTGTTTACTGAAACGTCCATGCGCTCGCCATCAGACGACCATCCACTGCTCCACACAACAATCCGTGACACACTCGTACTCTTCCCCATCCCACCATTTGTCCCCTGCTACTCTCTCCACCTCCTCCAGCTCCTCTTCCTCCTCAGATGACCGGGCTGGAAAATTAGCTTGTCACTTTGGCTTTGAATTGAAATGACCTGAATGTACCTTCCTCTACCGCTCCTCCACCTCCTCCCCCCGCTCAGTCTTTTTGAGCAGTTGCAGACAAGCCCAAGGCTGACAGGAACACAAATGTATGGAAATAAATACCTGCTTCTCATTCGAGGAATACTGTAAGGCTTGTCGTCAGTGAAATTATGGCAGGTGATTAAAAGCTAATAATCATAGAAGCAAAAGCTGAAAAGGGGCTGGAGGGGGGCTTTTGATGCAACACTGACAAGCAGAGGAAGGCTCTTACTATTGTCCAACACCAAATAAAACAGGGGAAACTGAAACATTTCCTCATAACGTAAAGCAGCACGTTTGCAGGAAAACTTCTCACCTCAGCTGTTAAGCACAGTGGTAGAAGGTTGATGATGCGGGCTTCATGAATGCCAACACTTTGGCCTGCATTCTTTAAAACTTTATAATAAAATTAAATGCAGACAAACTAATGATTTATTTTTTGGAATGGGACACTTTTCACTTCTTGACATAAAAACAGACATGCATCTAAATACGGTTTTACTAAAAAATTACTGTGAATATTTAAAGACCAGGGTTGTGTCCAAATTCCTTCACTACTCACTATATAGTGCACTATTTAGTGCGTTCGCCATTTTGTAGTGCTGTCCGAATCAACAATTCCAAAAATAAGTCCCCTAAAAATTTCCCAGAAGTCTCTGCAAAAAAACAGTGTGTATTAATGCTCACTAGTTTGGGGAATATGGACCACAATGCATTGCGTCTGAACAATTTTGACCAAAAAATGTTTCTAAATGTATTTTTTTAATAAACCATCAATGTTTTTATTTTCAGAACACAGTAGATTCCTAAATGATGGTCATAAAACGCTCATATCAATGAGATTTTCACTTCATGAAATCGATGACGTCATGGTCACTGTTTAAAAAAACCAAAAAGTGAGCACAGGGAGGCAATTCGGACAGAGTTACAATAAAGAAAAAGTCTGTCAACATTGAATCTGAGTTCATAACAAATGCTACACATTATTCACTATTAAATGTTTGCGGTAAATTTCTAAATATATATCATGTCGAGGGGAAAACAAACTGTTATCTTATTCCGAAGTACAAACCATTGTTGTGTGAGACAAAAATCTGTTCCTCTTGTTTGGCCCCTCAAAGACCCACTGCAATTAGCTTCTGATCCATTTCCAAAGCATCCTCAGTGTTTTTTTTTTAATTATGATTATGCCGTTTTTAGCCTAAATCAAAAAACCTGTGTAATTTCCTAGGATGAAGTTTCTGCAGAGTGGCACTGGCTCATTAAAAAGTTGCCTCAGAGTTGGTGTAAATCTTATCAAATCCATTCTGCCCTATTCCCAAAGTTTAGAGCTCTGACTGATCTGCAGCGGTGAGAAACCAGACAGATAAATGGTCGGCTAAACGTTGAGCTGAAGTGTCTGTTGCTTTTACCTGAAGGTACATTTCCTTCATTTTTACCGTAAGTACAACGTAGTTTATTTTCTAAACCACAAACTCTTTGATGATAAACAAAGAGAGAAAAAGTAAAGTGTGTCTAATGTTTAATCTCTGATGAATTTTTCATGCCTGAGCTGGATAAACTAAAGGGCTGTTTTCATGTTTCTCCTGCAATGCATTATTAAAGCCGTTGACTTGTCTGTTTACGCGCCTCAGAGATAAACTCACCTTCTTTGCACTAAGAACGGAGTGATAAAACAATCACCAAAGAGAATGCATCGCCAACATCGAAGGCTCTAAAGTGTGTGAGCTGCAGTTAATTATTCATGGCGCCTTGATAGTGACGCTGTGGCAGTTTTAATGCTGGAGAAAAAGTCCCAGAATGCATCGGCTGACAACATCCTCTAAACACTTCCTCCTGATAATGAGGAGCCTTCCTCAGATCCCCCCCCCCCCCCCCCCCCCCCCCCCCGCTCACCTGACAGTCACATCCACCGCCCTGCTGTTTGTGAGCCTCTCTTTTTTTTTTTATTATTCATGCAACTACTTCCACCATTTTTGGAGAGAGAGTACATTTTAAGCTGCAGCATGAAGGTTTCAGTGGGCTTGATCACTTTTCTTATTTTTTATTGATCGACAATTTAAAAAAAAATTAAAATAAAAAAGGGACAAGCCATTACTCCCATGTCCTAATCCCCCCCCCACACACACACACACACACACACTCCCTTCAATCTAAAACAGGAAGTTAGCAGACGCCACATTAGCAAAGAGCCAAAATAGAGGCAGAGTCGCTCACAGTTGCTCAATATTCAGTAAATATGGATAAGTCCACAGTGTGTGTCTAAATGATGGGCAAATCCTGTGGTCATGTGACCCATTTGTTTGCACTGGGCTCATTTGAAGACGGTTTTTTAGTCAAACCAATATGACATCGTCAAAGCAGTCAATGAAAACATGCCACCCAGTGGTTACCAGGGGAAGTGCTTTGGCTTCACTTCCATTTGGTTTTAAGCCACAAGTCAGACGAAAAGACCCGACCTTTACTCAGAATCAGCACAGATTTGGGTAATCACTATGACAAAAATGTTCATTTTTTCCCCCACAAATCATCTCAACTCTGACTAAAGCTGAATGACGGCTTCAATAAAACGAGTTTAGCTCTTCTCCGACAGAAAGAAATGTATTTCTGCTTCAACAGCTTGTCACCTTCTGTTCAGTTCTTGGGAAAGATTCTTTTCTCGTTTTCTAACCCATCCTTTTCAAATATGAGCTTTAACATATAGGAACCTTATGTAATCATGATGTTGCCATCATAGCACTAAAGCTCCTGCAGGTCTGTTAGGATCCAAACTGTCCACAAAGCAACACTCCCCTCTAGTGAAGAAAGAGGGATTTTACAGAGAGGGAATCAAAGATCTCACATCCCTTCTTTCACAGAAATGAAAAATTACAAGTTGATATGAGAAAATAAAAACAAAGTGATGAAAAACATAAAATTAAAAACAGTTTGTTGATGAGTGAATGAAGAGGTGGACTTCTGACAGAGTCCAGTTTTCTGACCATCGTCCAAAATTACCAAAAAATGTGAATATTTCAGGATTCACCCATCTGAACTCATGGTGACGACAGTGTAACAGAAACATACCAGAAATAGAATCGGTGCTCCACTTGGTTAGTAGTAAAATACACATTTTATTATTTAAGGGGGAAAAAAAAGCTTTATGGGTTAAATAACCAGCGATAGGAGAAACCACCAAGTAGGATTACAGACGTTTAGAGGCTGTAAAAATCCTCACAACACAGAAATAAACATTTTCACACGTTTTCCCCTTTTTGTTTAAACTCCCAAAGTTCAGAAAAATAAGTCCAGTATTTTGAATGAAACCAAAGATTAAAGTGAACGTGTCAAACTGAATCAAACTACAGCAGAAACGACACGGGTGAGATTGACAGACAAGGTCAACAGCCAATCAGGACACAGAACACGATACCACTGGGGGGGGAAAAAACACACAAAACAGCCAGAGGGCAAAAGGTGAAGTTATTTAAACCCCACCCCCAAAAACAATTTGATAAAGACTGCAGAAAAAGGGAGTAAATCATTTTTTATATTTACATCTCAAATAACAGAGTTTTATATGGAAACTTAGTTTAATGAATGGATTTAAATGAATCCCTGTTGATTTATTCCATCATCTCACCCTTTTGGTGATTTAGCTGGATTTCCTCTTAGACTTGAAACCCTTTAAAGTGGGCGGCTGAAAGATAACAGTGAATGTCCTTTCACACCTGCTGGTTCCTCTAAACTGCTCATCGTCTATTCATTCAGGCACACAAACACACACACACACACACTCACACAGGCGAGGGGGGCGCAGGAACAACTGAGGCTCAGTGTCTTGCCTGAGGACTCGGACATGTGATCGGGTAAACGGGAAGCCAACGTGACTCATTTACTACATGATTTTTAGCAACTGCTTTAAAGAGTGTGTGTGTGCTGGTGCGTCTGCTGCCTCTTCAATCACAAACTAGTGACATTTTAACCGGATCTACATGCAGGAGCAACACACGTGCACTCTGTGCTTCTTTTTGCGCGCGTACCTGCACCAGTTTGTAGAAGTAAGCGTACTGGCGTGCCGTGTTCTTGTACTGGTTCAGGACGTCCTGCACGGCTTGGGTGCCGAGCAGCAGCTGGACGTCCTCCTGCTGGTAGTACAGCGGCGTGTCGTACTCTTGAGGAAGACTGCGGATGTACGGCGACCAGAAGGAGGCCGGGTCGCCACGCTCACACAACAGGTGTAGCGCTAGAGTCACGTTGCCCATAGCCTGCAGGATCCGGTCCTGGCTGTATATGGGACCTAAGTCACAGAGGATGCAGGTGAATCATCATCTACTTAGACAGTAAGATAAAAAAAACATTTAAAAAAAGAAGACACATTTTAGTGGATATTTTGATTTATTTTTTCAGTGTAGAGTGAGAAAAAAGGTTATTATTTCCCCCCCAAAAATAATTTTGTTAAATCATTCAACCTGATTTTTAAATTAAATAGAATATTTTAAACTGTTACATGCATTTTTTTAATTTGTTTTACAGGTGTGCATAAGGTTTTTTGCTCAATCTAAAGACAGGAGGACGAGCAGCAAGCAAAGACCCTGCAAACAGCTGAAACTCTGCAGGACGAAGCCCAAAAAAAAAAGGATTCAAAAATAAGAAAGAAGTTTCAGAAAAAGAGCACTCTAGTCTTTATACACACTCTGCCTGCAGCAGTTTGTTTCCAAAGACTAAAATTATGTCTATACTTTTGACAGCCTGCCAGCTAACCCTGTGAACACCATTTAAAATAACATTTATGTGGAACAAAATGTTTTTGCTTCTCAGGTTCTTACCAAGCACAGAGTTCTGGGCCGATTCCACCGTCATTAACATCTTCCTGGGAACCCACAGGAACAGTTCCTCTGCCTACACAATAATATGATGATTAATATTATTGATAAACTTTGCTGCCAACAGACAGAAAAAAAAAACAATTTAAAAAGCAAAATTTGTGGTGTTTTGCTGGTTAAAATTTGTCTGCAGCTCCAACAGCAAATCCCAAAAGAAGCTGCACCTTGATGTCTCTGGTGGTCCGAAGGCCATAGCCCTCAGTCCCAAAGTTGGTGATGGTAAACCCGTCACAGGACGCCCCGTTCTCCTGAGCCCAAGACATCAGATCAGCGAAGCTGTCCTCCCTGCTGCCCTCAAAAACTGTGGATAAACCTGGAACCAGAGACAAAACAAAGGTTTTTATTCACTGGGACCTGAAAACGGAGAGAAAATGAGGATGCACACGGACACACCTTTCTGTTTCTTTCTGATCTTCTCGACCAAGCTTCGGATTTGGATATATTCTTCCCACTCTTTACCAGAGGAGGGCGCAGGACTGCTGCATTCTGGGAAGAGGTGACGCTCATCAACATATTGGAAAACACTCAAACAAGATCAAGTGGGTAAAAAACAGCCTGACAGAGGAAAGTGAGAACGATGACAAACATACTTTGCAGCAGCTCAGAGATGAGGTTCATCATCTCTTTGGGGGAGGCCGTGGTGGTGGCCCCCGAACCCGACTTCTGAGTCTTCACTCGACTCTTTTTTCCCATGGTGCTGGATGGACAAATAGACTGAGAGAAAACACAGGAAATAACATGATAAACCTGTCATGAATCAAAGACGACACGCAGAACAGAGATGTCTAGGAGGCTGAAATGATGCCGGAAAGCATCTTAATCAATAACGTGTGCTCCACCCAAGAGCTGAAGACGCTTCATTTGTGTCACGTAATAAGGATAAAACACCACCATCTTTAGTCGGAGGGTTTGACCAGAGCACATAATTATTCCTGCTCTTCAGAAACTTTTATTTTTCGGCTTCGATCTGCAATAAATGTATATTAATTCAAGGACTGTCTATTTTTTAGAGTTAAATCTTAATAAACTCATTTAAAATGTTTAATGTAGGTGGAACTGATAACCATCAGGAGAAAATCTTTCCAAAAAACTGCTCGAAAAGCTTTTTGTTTAATGTATTTGAGTTTTCCAACAGTTCAAATCTGTGTAGAATAAACACATTCTTTGTATCTCATCACTTTTATTTTAAAGCTTTAAAGCTAACAGCTCCAAAAGGTTATGTCAGGGTTTGTTTATATATATATACATACATACATATATATATATATATATATATATATATATATATATATATACATATACATACATATGCAATATAAATAGAGGAGGAATGGTGGGTAGGAATCTGGTCAGCAGAAGTTACAAAATAAAATTGCAAAATATCAAAAAAAGATCTTTGCAACACCCAAAAAAAAAACTAAATACAGTTAAGAAAATCTAAAATTAAAAAGCAGAAGATCTCAAATTTTTTTTCTTTAAGTGACATTAGAATGCCTCGCAATATTGCAACAATTTTCATTACATGTTGGATTTTTGTTGGAAATCTGTCCTAAAGTTAGTGCAGTTGCAGCACTTTAAATAAGCTGCATAAAAACTGAATCTGGCCACATGTTGCATCATTTATCCTTTCAATGACTTCCATTAACTGATGTAGACCCGAATCTATTGTAAAGGTGTTTTTGTTGTGAATTTCTCACATTATTGAGCTGGGTAGAAACAGGGAAACTGTGCATTTGGGTGAAACGTGCTGATTTAGGTCCTAAATATTATTACTAATATTAATATTGTCCAAAATTGATCCATACCAATGGCATGCGCTGACACTAGACGTGAAATTAGTCTGCCTTTGTTAAAGTAAGTACTTAGTGATCCACTTTCATTTGACCATTTAAACTGAGACAAACGGTCAAAAAGTAGGCAAGTCGAACGCAAACACAACACAGCAAGAAAGTAGCAGGAAGAAAGACTCGAGTTAAACAGTACCGTTAGCAGCGTGCTTTCTGTCCACAATTATCACCTCACACAGATCCGCCGCTTCATTTATTCAAAGAACCTGTCCTATTGCAATATTTAGGACCAAACAGAGGCAACGGGCCAATTCGTGGAGCGCCATAATTGGGACGAAAACAGACACAGCGCTCATTCATCTGCTTGGCTTTCGTGCGCGAGCAGCTAGCTAGCTAGCAAGCTGTCAAGTGGTTAACACCGGTTTCAGAGCTGTTTTACTCGGCGGGCTAAGCGGGCAAGGCGCCCGAACAGCCTCCGCGTCCCACCGACCACATTTCCCCGCAGAAACAACCACAGACATGTCGACACTTTCAACGAAATCGAGCAGTTAGCAGCTGGTACCTTCGGAAGCAGCAGCAGCTCCTCTCCTCCGCTTACACCAACGTTGGTCAAAGCGGGCCACTGATTGGTCGAGACAGGAGTAACGCCCACAAACAAAAGTGGGCGTCTTGCGTTCCGATTGGTTGTTAGACATCACGCAGACGAAAAAAGCAAATTTTAGAATGATGCGTTACTTGACCTCGGAAATTACTGAACGCAGTGGTGAACCATAATTAAAGCTGTTTCAAAAGTGACGCATTGTGATCTCTTAAGGGGTTTTAACAATTATCTTAAATAGTATACATTTTTGGGCGTTAACTATTATTTGTTATTTATTTAAATCGAAACTCGACAGAGGATTTGAAGTTAAATAATTTAAATCCGAGGTCCACGAGTGCAGCACGCCTTCCAACAAGGTCCTGCCCATCGCAAGTCCCTATTGGATACTAACTTTTAGAAAATCGCCCATAAATGGTTTAGGTTGCAGTGATTGGTTGAGTCACCAATCCTACAGAAATCTGCCAACTAAAAAAGATAATAAAACGTATAACTACGACAAAGTAGTTATAATGTAAACACTACATAATTGAATGCATGCATAAATATCCAAATATTTTGATATTAGACTAGTTTCATGTCTTTTTTATGAGACGGAAGGGGAAATAAATTAATAACAACAAAAAAATGTGGATTGTCAGGTGATGTGTTATTGGTAATTGATCAACATCCTTCTGCAGCTTCTCCTTGATGGACAGAGACCAGTCATGTCTGTCAACATAACAGAAACGAATGACAGTCAAAAGTTAAAAAATGACTGAAATAAACTGCTTTTAGTCACTTTAACTACTGGGAAATTAAATTTAACTTTGTCGTTACATTTGATTCACACCCTATAACTAAAATTTTTTAACATATTTAATCAATTTCGTCCTATAGAATACTGTAGAAAAATTTATTAGTAGTTAGTTTATTAATTGTAAAGTCACTGAGGTAAAAAAATCTGGAAAGATAAGGTCATTTAAAAAGCCCTTGATACCAACAAGTCTGGAGTTTTAGACCCAAATGAATATTACATTCTAATATTTTAATTTAAAAAAACAAACAATAAATTAATAAAGCCTGGTTTGCCTGTTTGTCTAAATAATATTTCTTTAAAAAATGTGAAGACTTCATGAAGGGCATGACTTGTGTGACTGTGTGATTTCTGGCCTCTAGAGGGCAGCGTTAAGCCATAAGTGGTCATGTATGAAGCCAGACCACATGTAGAAAGGACAAGAAAAGAGGAGGAAAAGACAGAAAAAGAGTGCTTATATTAAGCGCCTATATCATAACTGCATCCTAAATATAATTATTTTATGGTAAAATATCAAAATCTTAATTTGAATTTACGTTTTCTTAAACTTTTTTTGTTAATTTAGCCTACTTGGTATTTGAATATTTCTTTGAGTCTAAATGTATAATTTTTTCATTTTTTTTTTCAGAAATACTGGTCAAGGACATGATTTTTTTCTCTTGGGCGGTTTTGATTTCCATGAAGTTGTAGGGATCTTCTTCACATCTAAATCACATGTCATTCACAGCCGCGGTAGTGTGCGTATTTTTTTTTTTCATCAGCACACTGTTGCAAAAGATAACTTGTGAAGGACATGTCGACCAGTCCCTAAATTCAAATCAATCAGATTAAAAAATAAATAACCAGAACTGCCCGTCAGATTTTCTGTCTGTTTGTAGCTCACTGTTTGGCTGGATGTTTGCTGTCTGTCTGCTCTTTCAGACGGGTCAATACCAATGTCAAACTCACTGGCAAGACAGAGCTAGCCCAGAACTTTGTTTTCTATGGAACAGAGTGCTCAATAACAACTATCAAAGAAGACAACATTGAAGCATTGTATTAAAATGTAAAAAAGAATCTGTCTGCCTGTCTGTCTGTCTGTCTGTCTGTCTGTCTGTCTGTCTGTCTGTCTGTCTGTCTGTCTGTCTGTCAGACAGTCAGACAGTCTGTCTGTCAACATGCCCCATTCATCTTTTTATTAATAAAGATAACTCATCTTGTTCCCTTTGCAAAAGATCAGCCCCGAATCATGAGGTTTCCATCCCCATGTTTCATAGTTTGGAAAGAACGATACCCCAATACTACACCAATGATTTCCATTTTAGTTTAACCCTTGTGCTATCCTAGGCACTTTAACGTTGGGAGTTGGGTCATCTAGACCCACTAGACAGTGCTCTGAACCTTTTTTCTTCAATGATTTGTGATCTTCACTGGTGTCCATGGATTACATGAAATCTTTCCACCTTTATCCCCCTTTGTCATGGTAGGGAGAACACGTCATTGTAAGGGTGGGGTCATCTAAGATATCACAAGGGTTAATCTAACCACATGACATTTTCTCAGTCCTCCTCTGGACCATACAGATGGTTTCTGGAGAACTCCATTCTGTGCTGATTGAAGCAGGGATTGCTTTTGTTCAGGTCTACAATATTGTCCCTGGTGTCCTTCGACAGTTCTTTGGTCTTGATGATGGTAGAGAGGTTGCCGTCTGACTTTTAAGAGTGTGGACAGGTGTCTTTTATACAGACAACCAGTTCAAATAGGTGACTATAATACAGGTAGAAGAGCTTCTTGAAGAAGAAGAAACAGGTCAGTGAGAACAGATTTCTTGTTTATTACCAGGAGCTAAATACAACCACAGTGTTCTTCAACATTATACAAATACATGATTTCAAATCATACAAGGGGATTTCCTGGATTCTTTTTTTACATTCTGTCTCTCATAGTTGAAATCTATCTATGATGAACAGTACAGACCAAAATCAGCTTTTCAGTGCGACATAATTGGTGGCCGTCGTCCAACTACAAATGTCCCCAAGAGTGTGCAAGTTTGCATTCCCTGGTTGCTAAAGTAAAATATTTCAAACACAAAAGTCTCTTAATATTTAGTTGTTTTTTTTTTGTCTCCAGATGTTATAACATCTATGTTAGTGATAAAAAAAGAAAGTAAAATTCTTGTTTAAAATACAAACTAAATTGGGGTTCACCAGTTCTTTCTGGTAAATTCTGCTACCATTTGATTCAACTCATCACATGGTTGTGATCAGTTGGCAGCTCAGCCTCTCTTTTCACTTGAGTGTCGAGAAGATAAGGCCACAAGTTTGATGGCACAACAAAGTCAATCATTAAACTGCAGCCAACAGTGTCAGAATGCAGGTGTACTCGTAAGTGTCTTTGTGTTCGAACATGGTTTTCATCGTGGTTTAAGTGTTCCATCACGGATTCACGAGAACAAAGCGGCGCTCGAGAACATTTTCCCAATCCCTTTCCCGAGCTTTCACTCTCATGAACTTAAGATACAGGAATCGGCGCTCTTGTCCGCCAGACAAAAACAGCAGATGGCTTCGTCCTGCTCTCCCAAAGACGTGACCGCCTCACATACAGACCTTCTCTGATCTATTGACTAATATTTCACATAACTGTCTCCTATCATCATGCAGCCAAGTCTATGTCCAAACAGGGTCAAAAACAATAAGGGACTTAACTACTTCCATGTCCAAGAAAGACCATTATTTGCAAGCAGGTAAACCTGTTAAACTGCAATCATGTTTCATATCCTCCAGTAAGATGGTCATCTTGAAGGAAAAAACTTTAAAAACTTTCTTTCTTTTTTTTTAAATGTGCCACATGACTACATTAACTCTGATGAAGAAAGTTGTAGAGCTTTGTAAATATTGGACTATTTAGTTCTAAAATAAACATTAGTTACTAAGAGAATACATTTAGGAAGTGAAGGAAGCTTCCAGGTGTTGCTGCAGAAATCTGACCATGTAAAGGAAGCCGAACTCTGACTATGCGGCCTGCAGGACAGAGTGTGAACCAGCGTTAAAGGTCTCCGTGTTTACCGAGAGTGCTGCAAGATCTCTGTCAGCCAAGTGACCGGCAAGGTCAACACTCAGCCAAACACTGCACCAACGGCAAGTGAATGAACTCTTGCAGTCAGACCCTGCTCTTCTGTTACATTATATAAGGTTATGCCACATGCACAGAATTACACACTGTTACAGCCAAAGAACTGAGTGATGGGGCACCTCATAAAGTTCAGAGCTCTGTGTTACAAACATCGATCTGTGCCGTTCTGCCAGCTAACCAGCCAACAAAAATAAATATTATCCATTCATATGCAGGTCAATATTACAACACATTAGGTGCTCCGTGGGGTTGTTTTAAATGAGCTAAATCCTCCACGAGATGACTTTATAAGGTTAAAAAGGAGATTAAAATTAAACCCAATTGATTTTCGTTCAAAAGAATTTGATAAGAATTCGTCCAAAATGATCACAGAGTTCACACAAACCATCGTCTTGTTCAAGGGTAACTTCATCTAACATTGCATAACCACACTGTCAACAAGGCCTGTGTGTCGCCCCTCCCACTCAGACCAGTCAGTTGGACACCACTTAAAGGATAACAGTGAGCATGTTACAAGGAGGGCTTTTCTTCAAGTACTAAAAAAAATGCTGTTCCAAGCATTAAAAGCCTCATTCTAGAACCTCAGATTATGTGTGTAATGACAAAATGAAAGTTATCTAATTTTGTATCTTTTCACGTCACAAAAGATTTTAAACCAGCATGTTTTTTCTAATGCTACAAATAAGAAAGTGAGTCAAACTCTGATGAAATCTATTCTTAATGTGGGATTTTTTTCAAACAAAAAGGAACAAAATGTAAAAACCTCAGACCTGATTGTTATTCTGTCTGAAAGCAGACTCTTCTTGTCATGAAAGAAGGTTTGTTCAGTGGTTCTTTATGATGCGTCACTTCACCGAAGCTTGTAGACATTTGCTCAGCTCTCTGAAATTCACAGCTTCCAATATTTAGGTCACTGTCTACATTTCAAGTGAATTAATCATTTTGTTGACTTAATCATTTCTTCCACGCAACACTCTGGTGGAGGGGAGTTTACAGTCCTCTTAATGCCAGTTGGAGCCCAAATCATTAGATTAGTTTTGATTTTGATTTGAAATGGTTTATTTCAAGCAAGCAAATAAGAATAATACACAAAAAACAATACAATCATCAGTTATCCATTCATACAATGTCTTATCAAACTTAGGATAATTAGACAGACAATTAAAGATTGCTTGAAAGGGAGTGGAAGGAAGTGAATCTATATAATCCCACCTCTGTTCCACCGTAACCATTTTATTACAAGATTTACCATTATCCAGTTCATGACTTTTATCAGACAGAATTAAGAATCTTTAGGTTTCAATAAAGCACATGACAAAGATGAATCACTTAAATTATTATGTAAAAAATAACTATTTTAGAAATCAACATGGAAAATGCAGGTCAGTTATCTTAAACATATGCAGATTATGTTAATTATAAAAATCGTGTACATGATTAAAACAAATAATACTATATCAGTAAAATAGACATAACACTGGTTCAAAAATCCTCATAGCATAAATTGATCAAGTATCAAAAGTTAAAAATATGTGCAAATTATGTTTCAGTAGGAAAAATCAATTTTTTGGGAGCAAGTGAAGTAATGTAATTAGAAATCAATCCTTTTAACCATCTTGAATAATTGATAATCATCAATTTGCTACCATTGTGCTTTTTCATGTGTGCTCCTTTCAAACAGCAGAGTTTGTCTTCTTTCCTTTTTTTTAAAACAAGCTGGACTAATCCAGCTTGTCAAAGAAAAGCTTGGACTACTGTTTGCTTCAACTTGTTGATCTACTTTCAAAGCATTCCCAGTGGTCTTACAATGATGACTGTGCTGTTTTTAGGCAAATTAAAAGAAAAAAAAAACTGAGCCTTTATTGGAAGTATTTTCTGCTCTTAACTCTAAATTCTGGGCGGGACTGTTGGCGCAGAGTAAGCCCCATCGTCCATTTGTTTCACACTCTCCCACTGTCTTACAGCCCCTCACACCCCCAACCTACCATTACCGTGAAACGAAAATGGGGAGTATTATTGGAAATATCCAACTGTAGAGTTCTAAGCCGGATGCCATCTCAGACGAGGACAATCGAGACATCCATGGGTCTACTTTCTACAAGTGGGTGCATCAGAATGGAGTGATTGTTGCACTTATGTCACTGCTTCATGGTCTGCTCCTGATTCACAACAATTTGAATAAGGTCAACAAAATAAAATCCAGACTTAAAACCTATCTGTTTGAATGTGCTTCACTAAATCACAATTTTTCATCTTCTGTTTTCTGATTTTATTAGGATGTCAATACATTTATAATTTATAATTATTACTATTATTTATTCATTTTGTTAAAGTGATTTTATTGAGTTTTACTTTTGTACTGTACAGTTTCCTCAGGTGTTTTGAAAGGTGCATTTAAATAAAATGCATTCTTATTCTTCTTCTTATTATTATTAAAGAAATACTCAGAAATGCAATTTTAATCTTGACTTTCTTTATATATGTCCTCCATCATCAGAAAAATGCCACACGAACAAAAGTACATCAAAAAACATAATTTGAATCGGAGTGGGTCTTTAAGATTTCCAGAAAAATGTACAACCGAGTACTTCGAATATTTGTCATTGTCAAACTTCAAGAAACTTTTTACAGGTTTGTGTGGACAAAAAAAACACTCCTTTTTATAGCACACTGTATTGTTTTGTCTTTTAAACCACTGTGTTGATTTTCCATTTGTTTTGTGTTTGAACTAAAAAACTGAAAACTGAAACTGAAAACTGAAACAAAAAAATGGAATGAGGAGTCAACAAACACAGCCAAATATTACTTACTGAGAAAAAAAAGCTGATCATGGAGATGCTGTGAGCTGTTAACCCTTGTGCTATCTTAGATGACCCCACCCTTACATTGACGTGTTCTCCCTACCATGACAAAGGTGGATAAAGGTAGAAAGATTTCATGTAATCCATGGACACCAGTGAAGATCACAAATCATTGAAGAAAAAAGGTTCAGCACACTGTCTAGTGGGTCTAGATGACCCAACTCCCAATGTTAAAGTGCCTAGGATAGCACAAGGGATACTTCAGATGAAGAGCAACGTTGGAGTGATGAAAAAAAAGCCATGGAAAGGTGCAGACCGGAAATTCGAGGCTTTGTTGACATGAGGAATTCCAAATTTGGTTGAAAATGGAAAATGATGAGCTGATTAAAAAAAAGGGGGACAGACTATTAACACGCATGGGATATAATTTCTCGGAAATGCCAAATGATTAATATTTGGCTGAATGAGAGAAGTGACAGGGGGAAAAAAAAGATGGTATGCAGACTTCAGAAGATGCAATCAAGCTTCATGTTTAGCAAACAAAAAATAATTATGTTTTGGAAACCAGAACTCCCACATGCATGGCAATGTTATTAGACCTTTGAGCTTTTACTTTATTTTTTTTACATTTCAGTGCGTCATTTGCTGAATACACACGCAGTAATCAAAAACTTCAGTATGGCTCATCCACCAAACTGATGTCAAGTCTCCGCAGGTGATCCACCAGATGGCTTGGATTTTGTGCATTCCCGTCAGTCGCAGGGCTGAACGTGTTTACTGAAGGGACGGTACACCTCGTACTGGTCTGGCACAGGCTTGGCAGGCCAGTAGCGCACGTCCCTGCTTTGATGAGGAGACAAAGGCCAAACGTTTGATTCGTCCTTGAGGGCATTTTACTTCATGCTGAATTCATGAAATCACCACAGCGTGCTCAAACACCACTTGAACTGCGTTCGGCTTCTATTGCTTGGCATATCTTCAAACTGTCAGAAAGCCTCAAATCAGATGCAACTCGGTTATTTGCAGGCTATGGACCCACCTGTTTGCAGACGAGATTTAATGAAAGAGTTCAAATGTGCACTTCTTAATTTCACATGATCTTTAAGCTTCTTTTCTATGAGGTTCCGTTTGTGCCAAAAATATGTTTTTCTGTCCACTGTCTAAATGGATCCTCATACTTTTCATGCTTGGTTTTTAAAGCGCTGCTTATATATAAAAAGAGTATTTGGGCTGTAGTTGGAAAGACAAACTTTTTTTTTACATTGATCTAACTTAATTATTTAGTTTTATGTAAAAAAATTATTTTTTTGAGTTAATTCAACTTAAAAATATCTGGTAGTTGTCTGACATAGTTATTTTACTTCCAATCAACTTAATTCAATTAAGTTGGTGTAACTTTGGTGTGAAGCTGTCAATCGTCATAACATAAGGCAGCGCAAGGAATTATGGGATTCCATTTTCTTTGCCTATCTGGGCAGATTGGGGTTTAAGTGTGAGTTTTTGTCCATGTGTTTTGTTGTCTAGCTGTTTTACTCTGTTTTAACTAGTAATTTAAACTATTATTTTTATTTCTTTCTGCACCATGCTTGGGAGAGGATGATGCCCGATTCCCTTGGAGTGGAAAGACCGTATGTCTCATAATAAAAGACAGAGTCCGACATGTGAGCTTCTGCCTGGTGATGCATGACATTGCTGCGTCATTCATGTCTTTGATATTATAATTACAATGCTCATTGGTAGAAACTTCAGAAAAATGTCTTAATTTAAATTGTATAAACAAAATTAGAAAAAATATCTTGGAGTTAAATCAACTTATGAAATTGAGTTGGTTAGCCATAACAAAATAAGTTGAATAAACTCAAATCAATTCACGTGTTACCAATTGAATTGATTAATTTGAGTTGGATCAACTTTTTTCTTTTTAGAGTGTACTTCTGCACCTGCCCGCTACGCCTTCACCTGTTGCTAATGCATCTTGATCTGCGCCTTAAACATGATCATTTTATTTTGTTGATTTAAGGTCAAATCAGTGTAAAACATTTCTTTTGTCAGTAAAATTGACTTTGTTATTGCCACTTTATATCAAATCCAACTGGAGAGCAGCGCAAAAGTGCATAAATCAAGGGAATTGTAAATACTTGAATTGTAAAATTTTGCGGTAAGGAACTGAAAAGTCACTTTTCTGTTCTTGTTTTAAGTTTTTTCAGTCAACCAGTTTTAAAATCAAATATCAAAGTTGTGACAGTGACTGCCTCCGATCCTCATGGCGGGTGCTGTTTACTTGTCTTGTCACGCAGCAGGCGAACAGAAGTTGATGTGCGGGTTTTGGCGTTTATATAGCTCGGGGAGGAGGAGGGATCTGACGTCACTTTCGGCTTCATAGATAACCCGCCACCTTCGCCGTTAACTGCCGTGTCTCTCCTCGTCAAAGGGAGCCGTGAATCCGGCGGTGAGCGCAGCTGCAGAGAAGACGGACGGACGGACGCGCCCCGGCTCTCCGCGCATTGCGCGCAGTATGAGCGCAGCAGAGGGAGCCGTGACTCCGCGCTGAGCGCAGCCAGCCCCCCTCCCGCAGCCGAAGCGCCGCACTCACGCAGAACCTCAAACATGGGATCGGCGGGCGCGGAGCTGCTCGTCACACTTCAGATCCTGCCCGGCTTCTTCTCCAATTGCCTGTTCATGGCTCTGTACGACTCGGTGGTGCTGCTGAAGCGCGTCGTGTCGCTGCTCAGCTGCTCGCGCTCCGTCAGCTGCGGAGAGTGGCGCCGCATGCTGACCTCTGCGGGGCTGCGCGCCATCTGGAACAGCTTCCTTCTGGATGCCTACAAGCAGGTAACAATCTCATTCTTCCCACCTGTTGCAGCTTTGTTGGGAGACTCCGAGAATGGGGGGGCCACGGTGGCACAACGCGATAAACGCGTTTTGACCGTCTGGACTCAAGCCCACACCTTCTCAACTGCGCCAATATCTGCAGAAAGCACGTCTGAACCTTTGCTGTTCGTCCAAATAAAATTAAAAGTCCTGGCAGGAGCGCAGAAAACCAAAATAGAAATAGCCTGAGAGCGCGTCAGGAAAGTTTGAAGGTTTTGTTTTCTGTTGATTAAACGTGATCATAAAAGTGCTGACAACATCAGAATCATCTCTAGACCTTGAATTTATGGAACCCAAAGTGAGACCAGACTTTGGACCTGGAGTTGGCTCCAGCATCTCTTAATTTTAGAGCAGTGACTTTGTTTTTTATGACACTGAGATTTATTGGAGGCTTCTTTGTTTCTCTGTTAAAGTTCTGTCCCGTTGAATCACTCCTTCATTTATTCCTGCATTCTAATGGTTCCCATTCCTGCTGCTTTCCGGACTTCCATTAACTTCACAGCAGCCGAAGTCTCCCTTCTTCATGTTTTGTGGAGCTCCAGATGTTTTCTGGACAGGAAATTTCTCACACTGGACTTTATTTGGAGCAGAAAGGGGTTTGTGCTGCTGAGATGAGACAGTTGTCATTCTGAAAGAGCAGTTTCAGGACAACAGTGTGCTTTCCTTTGACAAACGCATTGATTTTCGGGCAAAATCAGGCAGTAATTATGAACTTTTTTTTCTATAACAATCAAAATAAATATGAAAGATTCAAAATAAATGATGGACAGGATGTACCCTACTCCTTGTCCTGCGACTGCTGGGATGTGTTCTGACAGACTCTGTGAGCCTGAATATGGGTGTCAACTAGAGAATAAAAGGGGGGTGAGTTCAAGCATCCAAACAGTTTTTCAATTTTTTTTTCCAACCAGGAGAAAATCCCGTTTTTTCTCAAACAAACTCCAGAGGTTCTCATTAAAGACCTCCTGTCAGAGGTCAGAGGTGACATTTGGCTCATTGTACTTTTTGTAAAGGGGGACAACTATCCATTTGCACAAACTCCATCCATGCAGATTCATGTCTCCAAAAGCTTTCCAAAATGAATTTGAGAACTTGCTCAAGCTGAACCGTTTGATCCTGGCTACTGGAGCTGTCTTTCAGATCATGTGACGTCACATCACTGGTGGAACTTTGTGCTAGATATAGTACGGCATATTTCAATACACACATTCATAAACTTCAAGTTTTTTTTTCTCCTCTTAAGGATTTTGAAGCCATTAAGCCTGATGTACGTGTTATGCTGCTTAAAACCCATCACTAAACCTGTTTTCCTGGAAATTCTCCTCAACTGTTTCTGCAAAAAAGGAATTTTATTTGAAGCTTATTATTATGTTTGAGAATAAGCAGTGGTGTGTAAAGTATACAGATAGACAGATGGGCTTAAATCTGGAAAAGCAGATTTGTGCTTTCTGTTGATCATAATGTCAAGACTTTATGTTTCCACACGGATCTCTTTGAAGACCCACGCCGATGAAAATTGAGTTTTTCCCATGTTCTTGTGGCATCTTTCTGATGATGGAGGACATAGATTGAGAAATTTAACCTTAAAATTGCATTCCTTAGTATTTGTTTATTCAAATTGTTGTCATTCAGGCATCAAAAAAAGCTTATTTGTTATGTAGAAAATACGCTGGGTGGGCTATGTCCTAGAAAACAACACCATTTTTTTTTATTTGGGCAAAAATGATTAAATGATCACTGGGAACACATTGGAAATAAATCATCAGATGTACAGAGTGGGTTTTCTCAATAATGGATGCTATTATTTAAAGCATCCATGTTTGACTTCAAATCAGGTTTTGAAGGTATCTGCTTTGCAACAGCATCACATTGTCAAACCTTTTCAGAGCTTCCTGAGTCCAACATGAACTTTAGTTGAGTTCTCTGTGATCCAGAAACGGAACAAGGAAAGTTTGGATTGTTTTAGAGGCAAGATTTTGTGTTGACTTTGCAGCTGAGTGCTGATACTGATGCTAAAATGGGTCATTAACCCTTGAACTGAGATAGTGCACATTTATCCTGTAATATTATGGTGTGATATGCAGTAAAAAAAAAAAAAAACTTTTTCAGGTCTAAGGTTTTCAAAAGTTTGATTTCCTGTGTGTGTGTGTGTGTGTGTGTGTGTGTGTGTCCTGCCTTTGTGATGTCTTTGTGTTGCTAAGGCTTGATTAGATCAACCGATGGACTGAAATAACTGTCATTCTAGTGGAGATTTGGGCTTCTAATGAAATCATACTTTTCCTTCAGACTTCCTGTTCTACAATGACCTTTTGTGACCTTGTTAAAGACATTTTCTTTTAGCGATTCTTCATCGTATTAGAACGACAGACTGTCAAGCCTTGAAATACTGATGAGTTTGATATTTTTCAACATAAAAGATTCAGATTTTACTACCTGTCAGTTTTTGGCTGAAGAAAGTCATGCCAAAAAAGGAAAATAAATTATGTATTTTTGAGGAAAACCTGTTATTATATAAGCAAATGATTTACTTAAAGTCCAGTAACAATCTCTGATCATGTCAAAGATCCAAAAGGAGTGCAGGCGCAGAAGTTGACACAATTGTTTTTTTCTTTCAAGGTCAAACTTGGCTGTGAAGCACCAAACTCTAAGGTGGTGAAGGTTCCTGAAAGTCCTCGGTGGAGCAGCTCCATCAAGAGCATGACTAGTGTTCCTCGTGGCGCCAGGGCCCAAACTGGAGACGAGTGCCGCCTTTTGGATTTTGAGTCATCAGATCGCCCTCTGGTGGTCAACTTTGGCTCGGCAACCTGACCCCCGTTCATCAGCCACCTTCCAGCTTTCCGGCAGCTGGTGGAGGACTTCAGTGACGTAGCTGACTTCCTGCTGGTTTACATCGACGAGGCTCATCCCTCTGACGGCTGGGTGGCTCCTCAGATGGGCCCTTGCTCCTTCAGTTTCCGGAAACACCAGAACCTGGAGGAGAGAATGGGAGCTGCGCGCCAACTCACTGAGCACTTTTCCCTACCGCCACAGTGCCAGTTGGTGGCTGACTGCATGGACAACAATGCGAACGTGGCATACGGCGTGTCCAATGAACGGGTGTGTATAGTGCACCAAAGAAAGATCGCCTACCTGGGTGGCAAGGGGCCATTTTTCTACAACTTGAAGGAGGTGCGCCAGTGGCTGGAACAGTTACGGCAGACGGTAGGACCAAATACAGAGGAGTGAAGAGAAGGAAGTGCCTTTCATTCAACCTGGAAAAAGATCCTCTGGCTTCAGAAAAAACTCGGAAAGTCTGACTTCCTCTGCCTTTGAGCTGTAACAAATCGTCCTTCAATGCTGCAGATCAACCTCGTTTTCATCGCTGCTGATCTTGTTCTTCCAACGCTTTCAAACTCAGCACCAATGTGACGATCTATTCCATCAAGCCAGGGCACCTGAAGCACCTAAACACACAGCTTTTGCATATTTTATATGCTTTGTAAAGTACATATTTTTTTGTAAAATGATAGAATTTCCTAATTTAATAATCGTATATGAATTAATACATCTCAATCTTTTTATAGAGATTTTATTACTTCTACACATCCTTTTTATGCACTAAACCAAAATCTCAACTACACATCAAACCTTTCGCCACTGTACAATCTTTATTTTTATACAACAAACTGATTAGAGTTTTTAAGTTTATATGAGAGAATCAAAGTAGATTTAATGTGGCTTCCTTGTGAAACAGCATGTTGGTCAGTTTATCTGGAGGTCACGGATGAACACTTTGGAAGTCTATCCCTAAACCAGGCAGCGAGCTGGTTTCTGAGCTTGCAAAGCATTCATCTTGTTTTTCTAAGCTTTCCTCCAGAGCTTTCTCTGCACACTCTGGCCTATTGTCTTACTGGAGAAATGTTTTGTCCAGTCAGCTCTGTATTATGTTTCTTTAGGGATTTCTTTGTACCTCTCCTCTTGCCAAGTGACTGTTGACCCAGTCTTGCACATGCGTCAGCTTGGTGCGCTCAGTCACAAATGCACATCTGCAAGTTGTAGAAAAGTTCCTGCAACTTGGGGACAACCTCAGGAACATGTGGAGCTCGCTGAAAGGCTGTTAGATGAGTTGTTGGTAATTGAGCTTGGCTCCGACACTTTTTTCTTTCTTAACAGTCACAGTTTAAACAGTTCTGATTTATTTGCAGTTTTCTGTTTGGTGCAGAACATTCCTGAATAGATAATCTGATGCTCAGAGACAACAGATGCTGTCTTTCATGTTTAAGGACAATCCATAATTATTCGATTGAGAAAAAAGACATAATTGCACTCTGTAGGTTGCACATTGTGTAAATAGAAGTATAGTGCAAAAGTATTTGCCCTCTGTACAATTTCTAAAGGTAATATTCAATACTTTTAAGTGATATGACAAATAGGGATCCATTTAAAGCCCATCAAATAAGACCAAACTTCTAATATGCAGTAAAAAAAAGCGTAAATTTAAATCCTGATCAACAATTGACTGTTTATCCAGTTGTAATGTTGTGCATTAGGTGAAAAAGCTCAACTCCAGCGCACTGAAGGGAGGCATACTTCCTGCTCTTTTTAAGGGAGTCTGACGGACTTTAGCCCATAAAAGAGGATTTTTCTTCCTGTTTGTAAACGGAAACAAAAACAGTAAAGGTTCTAATCCAGTTTGTATTGTAGCTGCTCTAGAGCCGGTACGGAAATGTTCCATAAAATAACGCAGATAATCTACTCTGTTTCTGTCTTTTTCTCATCTTGAGCTGTGAGTCACAATACAACAACCTTTTAGACTATGACTTTAGGTTTTTTTCTTCTTTGCAATCACAGGATTAGAGCATGAAAGCTACTTTAAACTACTTTGTTTTCCACTGTCAAGTAATGCAGCCCACCAATCAGTTACTCATATGTAATCATAACTTCATTTTCAAATAGCCGACATAAATAGAAACATATCAAAATGTCTTCATTTTACGTAGCAACTGCACCATTAAAACTGTCGTAGACCTGTTTAGTAGATCTCCGGTTCACACCATGACACCTTTAATGTCATATTTAATGGGTATGTAATGTTGGTTTAGAACTTGGAAGGAAATGCCAGACTTTCCTTGAACAGATGGTTTGCTCTGGTCACAGTGACAGAGGTGTGTGAATGAAAACCTTTGACGAAAGAGTCACTGGCTCAGTCTCTGGTTGGATGGAGAACAGCACCGAGTCATCGTGACGCAGATCCACTCCATCTGTTTTCATCATCAGTCGGCCAAAACCGTTGTCTGATGGACCGATGCAGACAGCTGTTTTTCATTTCTCTGTTGTGCTTTTCCAGTTATGTTTACATTGGTTTTAAATGTGTGAAAGGAGAGAAATAAAGTGAGTTTGCTGATGAAGAGATCTCAGTGTTTTCTGCTCATTTTCAGGTGCATGAAGACGTCCAACAAGCCGCTCAAATTTTGCTAAAATAATCCAAACAAACGTTGCCAGGCCCATTAAATTAGTGTTTATGTGGGTAGAGTTTTCATAAACATTAACGTTCAACAGGAAAGTGGCTGAACATCATTTTTCAAGGAGACATTGACAATTTTGTCCGAAAAGTTTTAAAAACTCCCAAAACAGGTTATTGATAATTACATTATCCTTAAGAGTGTCTGCGAATGTGTGTGATTGTGTGTCACAGTGTCACACAGGTGACCTGTTCAAGGTGTGGCCGGCCTTTGCCCAACAGCAGACAGGATAGGCTCTAGCCAGCCTGTGACCCTGAAAAGATTCTGCCAGTTCAGAAAATGGATGAATGGATTCTTAAAACTATTTAAACAACAACGAACTTGCCCTCTCACCTCACACCAAAAAGGCTTTGGTTCAAATCCTGGCTGGAGTGTGTGGAGTTTGCATGCATGGGTTTGATCCAACCATTCTGGCTTCCTCCCACAGTCCAAAAACAGGCATCATAGGTTGATTGGTGAATTGCCCCTATGTGCATGTGAGTGCATGGCCCAGCAACAGGCTGGCAACCTGTTTCAGGTGTACCCCGCCCCCGTCCAATAGTAGCTTGGTTAATTGGCTCCAACAGCCTCATGACCCCAAAAGGGATTCAATGGGCTCTGACGAATGGATTGACAGATGGTTGTAGTTGCTAAACAGCTTATAAATTCTTTGTTGATTGAAGGCTGAAGACCGTGTGGTCTGCCAAAAGCAGGCTGGTCCTGAATGAGTTCTAATTTTTCCCATTAAGATGAGTATCCGGTGTGGGGAACTTCAGTCAGTGTGTGTCTGCACGATTTCCAGATATCTGTGCTACTCATGGTTGATTACCTGGATCAGCCAACTGAAACATGGCAGAGCAGAAACAAACAGGAAAGCAGCCCTCTATGAGATCTGCGGTCGCTCTTTTTGAGGTTCATGACAATTACATGTGCAAATCGGAGGTCAGGAAAATCCCTGAAGTACAGGAAGTCTCCAACATACAATGTTGATTTATTAAAAGTTTGCATCGGCTTTCCTATGATGTACTTTCTTCTTCTTCTATAATCACCTTACAGTTTTTCTTTTTTTTATTTTAATTATAATTAGAACATTGCATGTTTTGTTTAAACAAATATTTGTGTGAAAACTCTTTTTTAGAACTAATATTGTTCTTTTCTTTTTGAAATGGAAGTAATGTTGAATCAGATTGAACCGGATTATAAGTTGAATGCGAAACGTCTATTTAACCCTTGTGCTGTCCTAGGCACTTTAACATTGGGAGTTGGGTCATATAGACCCACTAGACAGTGCGCTGAACCTTTTTTCTTCAATGATTTGGGATCTTCACTGGTGTCCATGGATTACATGAAATCTTTCCGCCTTTATCCACCTTTGTCATGGTAGGGAGAACACGTCAATGTAAGGGTGGGGTCATCTAAGTTGGCGCAAGGGTTACATCAAACTTATACCATAGTCCGGGTGAATACTCGATTCTGATTGGCTGCTGGGTGTGCATCAAAAAGTGATATACCACAGGATAACCGCACGGTGAAAAAAAATGTTCCAGGCACCTAGCTTAAATGTTCTGTATCACTGCGCCGACTTCTTTAAAACAACCTTTTGCTTCATCATCTGGACAAAAACAAGCGGTAAGAGGTGAACTTTCTCTCTGAACTGATGCTTTATTCAACCCATCGCAAAGATCAGCATATATATGTCGCTTCATATCGCCAACTCTTGACCGCAGTGGTGGTGCGGCGTGACGCGGACAATTTGTTATGCACCACGTAACAAATCGTCCGCTTTTTGTGAGAAAAAAAAACAAGAATTAAGGACTAAAAACTGGTTAATATTTATTGCTTTTGTAAGTGACCATGGTATAAGCGGGCTAATGGCCTTCTAAGTGTGCATTATCACTTTTTAACGCACTTCACGGAAGCAATCATCCTCCGCTTCGCGTCGAACGGTTCCGGCTACCACGCCGAAAAAGCGATAATGCACACTTCGTCTGGCATTAACCCTTACGTATTCAGTAAATAGGAGATGACCCAGCCTGCATAATGACATTTCTGTGAGAGACCTGATGAAGGGACCTGATAAAACCAAAATCTCAAGGAGGAGGTGTTGGATGCATAAATACTTGAGCACGTCCACTCAGGAACTGCAAATTACAACCCTTGTTCCTTTAGAATGAACTAACGATGTAAAGAGAAATGGAAAGGTAAAGAGGATGGTGAAAGAGCAAGGGAGGAATACATCCAGACCCACCTAGGTCTTCCAGAAAAAAACCTCTTCCATACAGCTATGACCTCCTTTTTCCATTCTCTCCCCGTTCTTCCGCCTCGCCTGTCATTCGATACTCCCCACAACAAATACTGGACAGTGCACTTTTTCACCGCACAGCAGTTTGCAAAAGAGGCTTTTGTGGCAAACTCTGGGCAATCACACAGTGTTTACAAAAAAGCTGCTGTCCTCTCACTCTAGAAAAGCACACAGAGTCCAGCCAGACACTCAGCTATGCTGG
The DNA here is from genome assembly GCF_053564925.1 of Oryzias latipes. NCBI lineage: Eukaryota > Metazoa > Chordata > Actinopteri > Beloniformes > Adrianichthyidae > Oryzias > Oryzias latipes. The sequence goes on from NC_136258.1 coordinate 27,429,315, forward strand.
AAGTACGAATAGGGGACAAGCTGGAAAGAAAAAGGCAAATTAGCTACACAAGTTAAACACAAAGACAAGAGAAAACAAAGAAAATGTGGGTTCATGTGCATGCATGCTTAAAAGAGCCCCTAAAGAAAAGAAGAATTGTTCTGCAAAGAATCTGGGCAGAATCATAACAAAAAGCAATTTGTATAATTCTCTTATGGTTAAGTAGGTTTTTGAACCAATCAGTATAAATGACAGTCAGTGCATAAATACACACAAACACTTGTTTTATAAGATAGAACAGAAAGTAGAACCTTTCAAATGCAAAAAGTTCCTCTTTTTTGTCCATCTTTTGTTTATTTTTTCTGTGAAAAGGCAACAAACTTTATCCATTCTGCACATTTACTCCAAATGGGGCATTAGAAAATGACTTACTGACTCACATTTAACAACTCTGAGGTCACTTTTACAGACGCGCAAAAGTGGAAACAAGAATTCTACAGCATCCCGAGTTTCATATAAAAAAATCTCATGAGATATTTCCAAAACCAACAGGACGTCCATCGATTATGCACAACACATATGTCAAAGTCAAGGCCCGCGGGCAGAATCCGGCCCGCGAATGAGTTATCTATGGCCCCCGGGATGATATTTGATTAGTATTAGAACCGGCCCGCAGGCTGTAGCCGTCCGCTGGTCTTTTATAGTTTTGCACGCAACAATACTACGTTTCCCATAATGCAACGGTAACCCGCGAACTCACTGCAGCGCAGCAAGCGGACCTCGGCTTCATCATTCATCCCCGACACAATGGCCGAGTTGCGCATCCAATCTGCTCAGACGCTCTCTATGTTTGGCAGAACATACCTGTGTGAACGACTGTTCTCTTTGATGAAGCTAAACGAAACATCACACAGGAGCCGTCTTACTGATCAGCACCTCCACTCAATCCTGAGGATTTGGTAAATGGTAAATGGTAAATGGCGTATACTTATATAGCGCCTTTCTTCCTACAAGGACAAAGCGCTTTACAGTCACGGACCCATTCACCCAGTCACACACACATTCACTCACACATTTACACACTGGTGGCCGCTCCGCTGCCAAACACACATTTCCTCAGCTCAAAGCCTTACCCCGAACATTGAACTTGTACAAAAGATGAGACATCACCAAGTACAGGCTCATCCTCAGACAAGTGAGCATCACAGAGCATTAACGTATTTTTAGTTTTTAATTCAGTTAAATTTTTACATTTGTTTCTACAAGAAATGGGATTTTTCTTTGAAGGACGTATTGTTTTGTCTGTGTGCCATATATTTTTGCATTTTATCTATGTTATTTATTTATTTATTTATATTTATTTTTCAGTTAATGGACTCAGGGGAAATTGCAGTTAAGAGCCATGAGAAAGAATACAACTGATTTGATTTATTCTATATTTTCTCATTTTACTATTTGAAGCAGTAATTGGTAGGATAATAGAGCAGCATAATTTTTATAATATTTATAGTGCATGCAGTTTCATTTATGCATTTATCTTGATATAAGGAACATATTTTGTTTTTGAAGGAAAATTGCTTTTTTGCTGTTTGCCTGTTGAAAATGTTTTCTCTTCAACTTAGTGACAGAGCCATAAGAAAATATTACTTTATTCATTTAATGTACAGGACATGTGATTTTTCTTTGAAGGCAGTTTGTTCTTGTCTGTGTGCCTGCTGAAAAATGTTTTCCCGATTATTCATTTAATCATTAAATGATACACTATGTTAGGTCTTGGTTCAATAAGCTACGTGCAACCATTTCAATATGTTTAATAAACATTGAACCAGTCCGGCCCTCGGCTTATAGCCATTTTGTTTTTTTGGCCCTCAGTGTATTTGACTTTGACATCCCTGATGTACAACATCTCAGAGTCAACATTTGCCATTTTTTACCCACTGGAATTCCTCAGACTTCCAATCAGTGAATACCTTACCGCATTTGAAAAAAGAAAAGATTTAAAGAAAGCTCAAGATTTGATCTCACTTTGCATTCATCCCGCATTTGAAGAACTTAGGAAAAGTCTCTGGCTCCCACACATTTGATCTCGATCTGCCTCAAAAGTCACTGCTGTAATGCGCTTCCTGCCTGAAGGCTGACATGTAAATCATTAATGGTATTTACCAGCAGCAGGAAATGTTTTTGAGATTTTTCATGCCAGCCATGAAATGCTGAATGTACTGAAGGTTTTAAAGCTCTCAGAAGTCTGCCTAACATAATCCGTTTATTTCAAATAGAGTAATACATGCACAATGTCCTTTGTTAACGTTTTTTATGTCATGACAAGCCATGTTAGTGTTCTTAATGCAGCCAGGTGGCACGATGAAGTTCTTTCATTCTAAAACCGATTGTGGAGATGAAAGCAGGTTTATCTGAAGGTTTTTTTATTTTATTATTATTCTAAATGTAACTCTAATTCCACAATTTTATTCCACCCATGACCTGAGAATTTACCATGAGTCAAATGAGGATGGTCATGGCCCTTGAGATGACTTTTGGTCCGAAAATTGCGATTTTACAAAAACATTTTAACAGTTTAAGAAAAACAAAAATACACACGTGTAGAAACAAACAAACACAGAAAAAAAATTCAACTTTTTAATGTTATTTCAGGAAATTAGATGCTGCATGGGCGTAAAGTTTTAGAGCAACGGAAACAAACGCCTAGTAAGACCTCTTCTGCCCTTCTAAAGCACAGAAACAATCAAAGGAAGGTTTTCTGTTTCTTTTGAAATTGTACAGAAACTTAGTCTTAGTCACAACTGCCCTTACGAATGGATATGGGATGTCTGTGTCTGCGAAAATTGGGCAAACCTGTAGGGAGCCCTGCAGGAAATAACAAGGAAGTAGACCTCTGCGGAAACACGTAGAGTGAAAATGTTTATGTGCATTACAAGTCCTAGAACTCTTGTACAACACGCAAGGGTAAATAAGGGTGAAGTAGGTGGGATGCAGGTGGATTTTTTTTAACCCTCCCAAACCCTGCACACTGCACAAGGGGTCCATTAGTGCTGTTTAAGTGATAAGTGGGAGCTCCTTGAGTGCTCATTGTGTTGCTTCCAGCCTGACTGCTAGAAATTAGACAGTTTGTGTGGGCATTCTACGTTTATTATTTCTACGGCATTTAAGTGTCACCACACAACAACGGTGTGTTCCATTTTCATGAAGTCCCTTGAGGTGGCCGTACGATTCTCAAGGGAACTACAAGACACATCTATTCTCTGCCTAAGATGCAGCCACTCCTCATTACAACCTTCCACGGACCCGGACAACCCAAGAGCGTGCAGCACCGCCACGGGTCAACCGCGTTGTACGGTTGCAAGGCCTCACTAGCATTGGTCTCACTTTGTTTTATCCTCTTTCGCCTGTCCCATTTTTTTTAGTGAGTTCTCCTCTAAAAGCTGTGATTTTATTAGCCAATAAAATAGTTTTTTTTATAAGTTTTGATAACTTTTCCTGAAGTGTCTGAGTGCTTTGGGGAGGTTGGTAGGTCAGAAAAGCCCCATAATACTGATAAATGATGTCGAAATTGGATTAAATATGCTTTTAGCTTAAAAAACCAACGTTTTCCAGAACAGTTGTGTTGCCAATGACTGTTGATTTGGTTTGGTGATGTTTGTAGAGATCATTTAGTCCTGGTTTCCATATCATGTCACTAGATTTTACTTCATTGCTTGCCACACCCTCTAACATCCGGTTCTGTCTAACGTTTGATGAATTCATTCCTGAAACGCAATATTTTGAGTTTCCTGTTCACAAGACACATCTGCAGACGGCTCACGGCAAACCCACAACTTCAACCTGAGGAAAAAACAGGCCTTTCCAAAGGGTCTGCATTCTCTTTCTGGTCAAAATTAACAAACAAAGGACCTCAGATTGTTTTCTTAAAGCGGGTCTGCAATAGAATGAAACGCTGCAAAGGCCTGGTGGATTTCCACTGCTGTCCTGTAGAACAATGTTGTTCACAGTTTCAAAGAAATCCCTCCATAAACTCCTTAAAACTTTAGTAAAGTATGGATGTGAACATAATGGATATTAGACTTTAATAACGGTTAACCAAAACAAACTGATGATATTTCACTACAGCAGGACTTTGCATCATGTTTATTGAAACATTTAAGTGTGTATTTGAACTAAAATGTTGTAATTTGGTCACTCAAACAGTTATTATCACTACTTTTTTAAAATAATACTCTTGAAAAATTTTGCCTTTCTTGACTCTCACACGTGTGTTGACAAAAGGTAAACATAAGCACAAAAATCTGTGACACTGGTGTTCAGAGAATTTTGGTGATCTGGTGAAGAAACAACAGAGTTTTATCTCCATGGAGAGAAAAACATGAACATCTGTAATGCAAAACAACTTTTTTCTCCCTTTTCTTTCTTTTGCTAATAAAAGCCGAATGGTGGAAACTGTTTTGAGAAATGTTTGAATCCTCATGAAGTAAACATGACAAGCAGCTGTGAGGCTTTTATTTTGAAATTGTGCTATTTTTTACACTTTTCTGGATAACAAAACCAAAACTCCAAACTCTTTAACTGTTTTCAACATGGGTCTTAAAAGTTTTGAGCTCTTTTTTAGTTGTTTTTTTTCAGAATCCCCAAAATATAAGGGGACACAACAGAAATGCAGGATGAAACTAAAGGAAATGAAACATTTAAAGGACGCAAATCCAACAACTTTGTTCTCAATCTTTTGGATAAACTGTTTGGTCCTATGGTTTTTTGTCATAAAAGAGAAGAATCCAAACATCAAATCAATCAAACCAAATTAATGGCAACCAATCATCAATAAAGTCAACACCAGATGCAAACACTTAGTAAGATAGAAACAATATGTACTCAGACCATCTGAAAAAAACAAATAAAAGCATAAAATAACCTAACAACATTAAGCACAACCGGGGACTTAGCTTAGCTGATTAACAGTCCACATAAGGCTGGTATAAAACTCATTGTTGCTTACTTTGTCCTGACTAGTAAAGATCTGAATCTACATCCTGGATAACAAACGGCAATGGCTATGTAGCGTATGTGTGCTGTCTGTGGCCATCAGGAAATATTTGCTTTGATATTTTTTTGTGGGTAAAATGTCCTAACTGACTCCTGTTCCTGTCCCAGAAAGTTTCCACTGGAAAAGTCAATTAAATTTGATTTTCAAACATCATAAAGCTCACCAATGTCAACCACTTTTGAAAAAATTAAAACTGAACAAGTTCTTTTTTAGGCTTTAAAAATCCCTCTCCAATCAACATATATACCTTTGTGGCCCTTGTGGCTAGTGGCTGCCGCTCGGCAGAAACGACGTCCTATAAACACCATTTAAAAAAAAATGTTTTGTCTAAAAACAACATAAGCATATCTTAAAAAACAACTGGGAACGCTTTTATAATTGATCAACATTTGATTTGAGAGAGCTCTAAGCCCCATGATTAGACCTGCAAGACTTAAAGTATAAAATATGGTTAATTATCCTTCAAATAAATACACTCTTCTGCTTAATCATTGTAAAAAATGTCAGTTTTGTTGTTTTGATTTTTGAAGTTTTCATGTCGGTGCTTCTTAGAAAAACAGAATAGAACACAAATTTTGTCGGTTACTGAACAAATGTGAAATTGTGTGCGGATTTGGAGTTAGCAGGTCCGTGGAGCTCAGACTTCACACAATTGAAGAACAGCCTGTCTCATGCAAGTGAGGCGTGTCGTACTCACAAAGTGATTCATGCACTTCAAAGGTCTGTCTGTCGGTCTGTCTGTGGCCACTGACCTGGATCACCTGCAGCAACTAAACAGACAACTGTTGCTTGATTTGAAATCTGAACGGGCAGAAGAGTAGATTAAAAATGTTCCCACATGCCTTTCACATCATTAATGGCAAGGAGACTAACAAACAAGTCAAATATTGTGAGTATTTTTATCCGGACCACCTTTATGAGTTTACAAACCAACACATCCTGATGCAGGAAATCATCTGTACAAGTGTTTTTTCTGTAAATTCATCCACTCTTTCTTTATCTTTGTCTCAGAATCTGCGTATTTCTCAGCCAAGCTGGAACCACAAAAAACATCAAATGACCATGACTTCTAAACAGTGCATTACATGGCGCCATGGTACTCAAACAAAAGCTGTAACAGTCCAATCAAAGGCTTACATTACCTCATCTAGCGTGATATTATCTGTGCCGCAAACTACTGTGACGACAGAGAGGATGCTTTATTTTGGAAACTTTGTAAACCTGGTGAAATTCACATCACAAATCAAGAAAAGTTTATGAAATCTGCAAAAGAGCTGTCTTTGTTTTTTTGTGGAGAATCAGGGCCTACAGCTCCATGCCAGGGCACCTTTGACCCCAAAGTCGTTCTTTAGTTGCTATATTGCTTCTGTCTCTTGTAGAGATGTGGGACACCAACTAAATTAAACTGTTTAGTTGGTGTGGGTGATCGAACATCTTAGGTGGGGTGCACATTCAAACACTGAACTCATCAAACACCACAGGCATCTTATTTATTTGGATTGAGCTGATGAGTTGTGGATGATTTTGCGTCTATGATGCATCCACTTAGCTGGACATGGACTGATCTGTGGTAGCATTTGGCTGGGACTGCTTCTTCTACTGGTAGAGGTTGGAGGGGGAAGGGAATGCAAGCTGGCTGAGTTAAGTAGGTTCCTGGCTGAGTCTCACAGGTGCTCACTATTGAGCTGATAGTGGGTGTGGCCTGCTGGTGGTGCTGGATGACAACTAGTATTTTTAACAGCCGCCCCTTCAAATGGGACATTTGAATATATTAAATACGAGTTGTCTTAAAGTCTCTCAAAACTGGTAAGGACAACCAGCTTAGCCACAGGTCTCACCAGTTTCTTGCCTTTGAAAGAAATCTCTGCAGTGCGGATTCTTCCGTCAGGGCTTGGAATACAACGTGTCACTTTGGCAACAGGCCACAGTCCTCGAGGTAGTTGGGGGTCCATTAACAGTACGACTGTTCCTTCTTTCAGACACTGAGTGTCCCTTTGCCACTTATTCCGTAACTGTAAGTCAGGAAGGTAGTTCCTTATGAATGAAGACCAAAATTGATCCACTAATACCTGGCTGTGTCTCCACCTCCTCCGTCCCAGTAAGCCATTGTCTGCATAAACAGCTTGTGGTAAAGAAGCATCTCGCTGCCCCATCAACAGGGGGTTTGGTGTAACTGGATCAGGGTCTGCAATATCAGATGATGCATAGCCAATGGGTTTAGAGTTCAAAATTCCCTCTATTTCCACTAAAACGGTATGCAATACTTCTTCCGGTAGGGTCTGGCTTCCCACTGCTACTTTGAGAGCCGCTTTAACAGATCTAATTTCTCTTTCCCACACCCCCCCCGAAATGAGGGGCGTTTGGAGGATTAAACTGGAAATTAATCTGGTATTCACTCAGCTGTTCTTTTAGGTGCAAGTTCATGACTGCAAAGGCTTCTCTTAACTCCTTGTCTCCCCCTTTAAAGTTGGTACCACAGTCAGAAAGGAGTTCATGGGGACGGCCTCTGCGCGCGATGAAACATCTGGTTGCCAAGAGGAAGCTGTCAGTATCAAGACTGTGTAAGAGTTCAATATGAGTACATCTGGTAGTCATACATTTGAACAAAATACCCCATCTCTTCTCCACACGACATCCAAGCTTGATTTGTAGTGGTCCAAAACAGTCCACACCAGTGGACCAAAAGGGGGGTTTCCATAGACGTAACCGAGAGGGTGGTAGGTCAGCCATTTCAGGGATGACAGGTTTGGCTCGCCATTTTCTACAGTCAGTACATAACCACTGATGTTTTCTGACGGCTTGTATACCTCGAAGGACCCAATATGCTCGACGTATTTCTGCAAATACTCTATCAGGCCCAGGATGTAATAGACGCTGGTCATAATCCTTAATGAGCAGTTGTGTTAGAGGATGCTTAGGATCCAGTACAATTGGGTGAATTGTATCAGGTTCGAGGTTGTCATTTTGTCTCAGCCTGCCACCCACTCTTATTATTTCACATTCATCATCAAACTCAGGGGACAAAGGTAGGAGACGACTGTGATGAGAGATTTCCTTTCCATTTTTCAATGCTTGGAATTCCTCTGGGAAGGAAGCTCTCAGATTGTGCATGGGAAATTAGTTTGATCTCTGCTTCCCCTTTCTGTAGACTAGGGGTATTAGATTTCAAGGTTTCCTGAGTGGCATCTACTAGAGCTGACCAGGTGTTGTAGTCACGAGGATCTGGAAGATTAGGTAACTTGGTGGGTTGAATTAGGCCACAATATAAAAGTTTCCGCAATTCTGAGGAAAAGTCCTGTGTGGTGGTAGGGAATACAGGCCACTGGTTTGGGTCCGAGTAAAGAAATTCAGGACCTCTGTGCCATCGATGAGTGACGTTAAGAGCCTTCAATGGCTTACCTCTAGTGAGATCATCTGCTGGGTTCTGTTTTGAATCAACATATCTCCAGTCCTCAGCTGACGTCAGCTCAAGTATCTCCACAATTCGGTTAGCCACAAAGACTTTGAACCTGCAAGACTCAGAACGAAGCCAGGTTAATACAACAGTTGAGTCAGACCACAGATGAATCTTGTCAATGGTGATTGTGAGCTCAGAAGTGATCAGTTTACTGAGTTGTGCTCCAGTCAGAGCTGCTGATAGTTCCAAACGAGGTATAGTGAGTGGTTTTAGAGGAGCTACTCGAGATCTAGCCATCACAAAGGAAACATCAACTTTGTTGTAGTGGTTTATCATCCTCAGGTAGGCCACTGAGCCATAAGCCCCCTCAGAAGCATCACAGAAAATATGTAGCCCTCTCCTTTTAACATCCTTGGCGACTTCAGAGTTATTGACATTGTACCATCTTGGAAAGCAAATGTGATCCAAATATGGAAGTTCACTTTCCCATTCGTTACAAGCTTGTTGCAGACCACCTGGATTTATGGTCTGGTCCCACTGCTTGTTAGTGCCCCAGAGTTTTTGTAGCAAGACTTTAGCTCTTGTTGTGAATGGGATAATGTAGCCCAAGGGGTCGTATTGTGAAGCCAACACTTTGTACACATTTCTCATGGTCAAGGTTTGATAGGAAATGGGCCTGTGCTTATAACCCGGGGTGTCAAGACCACAATTCCATCTTAGTCCTAGCGCTCCCTCAATTGGGTCTGCACTAATTTTATTCAACCAGTGTTCTACACTGCTAGATCTAGCCTCTTGTGGTAAATGGTCAACAACAGATGAAAATTTGCTAGCCCATTGTCTTATTTCAAATCCACTGGAGGACAACAAAGTCTTCGTCTTCAGCAGAAGTTGTTTTGCTTCATCTGGGCAAGAGAGGGATGTTAGGCAGTTGTCGACATAAAATGATCTTAAAATAGTTTCTACTACATCCTCATTCCCTTCACTATGAACTTGCACGTGTCTCTGGAGGGCATAAGTGGCACAACAAGGGCTACATGTTGTTCCAAATGGCAGGACTTGCCATTCAAAGGTAGTTGGAGGTTTCTTTCGGTTCACGTCACGATCTAAGAAGCGGTTTGTCTTCTGCTAAGAGCCTCACTTGGTGAAAAATTCCTTTAATATCACCACTTATGGCCACTTCATGCTGACGAAAGCGGAGGAGGACGCCAATCAATGATGGCCCTAAAGTTGGACCTGGAAGTAACTGGTCATTCAGTGCCGGGCCTTGATAGGTAAAGGAGCAATTAAATACAACACGAGGTTTACCATTATGTTCCACTAGGTGATGTGGGATATACCATGACTCCTCTGATTCGGAAACTTGCTCTGGGTTGAGTTTTGCTATGTAACCAGCTTTGCTCAGTTTTCTAATCTCTGTATTATACGTCACAGCCAATTCAGGGGTTTTCTCTAGCTTGCGTTTAGATCTCCGAAGAAGGGGCATCACTGATTCCATTGGTACTTTCAACTTTGGGGCATCTTTCTTCCTTAGTAATGGGGTAGCAAGGCGCTTGGTTCCATCTACATCCACCCTTATGGTTTTAGTTTGTAACAGATCCATTGCCTCCTGATCCTGCTTTGACCTAGTGCGCAGCCTCTCATTTCTGAATGGAAGTGTATCGATCTGCCATAACTTCTCAACATGTCTCTTTAATTCCGTAAAGGGATTTTCTTCTGAGGTAAATAGACACTGGATAAAATCAGACTCGCATGTAAAAGTAGGTCCTTGCAGTGCCCATCCTAGTCTGGTCTTTACAGCTGCTGGAGATCCCTTTGGACCATATCTGACCTGTTCAGTTGGGGTTATGAGAAATGGATCATCTGAACCGATAAGAATATGGGGTTGAACCTTAGAAAATGAGTTCACTGGAATATCATGCAGGTATGAGTACCGTTGGTTCAGTTTATTTACCGGGTAACTCTGTTCAACTAGCATTATCTTATCTGATGTAAATGCACCTTCTATTGAGAACCTATTCTCTGGGTTTGAAGCAGCTGAAATCATAAGGTTTACAGCTCTCCCTTCTAGTATTTCAGTTTGCTGTCTCACTGTACATAACTTAAGGTTTTTCTGGTTCTCCCTTCAACCCAAGATACTTAGCTGCACCTGGCAACAACATAGTATGCTCAGATCCATCATCTAAAATGGCATATGTGTCAAAGGTTCGATCCTTATTACTCAATCTCACTTTCACCACTTTTAGCAGTACTTTGGGGGATAGGCTCTGTTGATTCATTTACAGAACTCTCGATATTTGAGCCCGGTTTGCGTCATGCAATATTCCTAGATGTTGGCCATTACACTTAGGACATGGCTTTCTCAAAGTACAATCTACAGCTTTATGGGTTCTACCACACTTCCAACATCTATTCTGCTCCTTTAACCATTTTTTAACATCATCTGCACTCAAACTTTTCAAATTATGACAGTTTGTGAGATTGTGTGTGGTAGATCTACAATAAACACACGGAAACCTTATTTGCTGTTGAGATTCCTTTTCCTGAGTAGGACACACACCTGAAACCATCAGCTCCATGAAGAATGTTCGCAAATGGCATCTTTTGTCTTTGGCTCACTTCCTTTCTATGCATTTGAGGTACAACATGCAAGGTACTCGTTTGTGCTACAACAGCCTGACATTCAGCTTCAACTTCAAGCCATGCAGCAAAATCTACCAAATTGTAATGAACAACGGGCATCATTGAACGAGCATGACGAACAAAGTTGGAAACTATCTCTGTAGGGAGCTTACTTAACAGTTGTTGTACATGTGAAGCGCATGCGAACTCTGCATTACCTTCTCCTGTTCCAAGAGACTGTAACAGACCAACCAATGACCTCACTCTAACAGCAAAATTCTGAAACCCTTCTGCATCTCCACGAGCAACTCTAGGAAGACTCAAAATAGTTTGAATCTCTTTTAGGGCTAATTGATGTGGTTGGCCAAACTGTTGCTCCAAAGCAATTAAAGCTCTGGTATAAGGTTGCGGATGATGAGCAGCAGGATAACCCAAATGATCTAACAAAATATGATATTTGTACATTTCTGACTCGTCAGCTGGTAGTAAGTTCCTAAGGGCCATTTTTAACAGTATAAATTCATAAGGGTCATTATGACTGAAATAAGGAAATGAAGGGCCCTCAACACGCATTGAATATCTAGAGCCTATCATTTGCTGCTGCTTAGGACACTGTACATATGGAGCCACATTACCTGATGAGGAAACATTTGGTGGCAAACTAGAGGAAACTTGAGGTACTGCAATGGATGGTGGTTGTATTGCTTGCATAGGTGCAAACATCCCCTGTGGTGGTGGTTGCTGGCTGGTAAGAGCATAGTTTGCATGGACTGCATTTAATCCTTGGCTTGGAAATTGTGGTCTTTGATCCAATGATAAATAATGCTGTGGTGCCTGAGTTGCAGGCACGGACCAAGGAGGTTGGTTTAGTGGAACATAAGGAGTCACAGCAGACGGCAAATGTACACTTGTAGATGTAGAGGTAACAATTCCATGAGGTGATACTGAAGTAGAAGAGGTGTATGGAACAGCAGCTGGATTTAATGACACAGAAATTGTTGGGAGGGATGATGCGAAAACTTGAGTTTGTGTAACACGGGGAACTGCAGCCGGTTTCTTCGGTCTGCATGGTAGAAAGGCTGTGTGAGCATGGCTACAGGGATAGAGTGTTGCAGCAGACTGGGATATTTTCCCAATATCTGGGATAGCAGCCATTTCAGATATAGTGGGCTCAGAGTGGGCTTTCTCACATGGGATATCACTGGCATGACTTACTTGGTCTGATGCAGGCTGAGGTTCTTGGGGTCTGTCGCTCTCCACCTCTGATTCACTTTCAGTTGAGGTGCGCTCATACTGCTCAACTCTATTAATCAGTTCTTTAACTCGGCCACTTCATTCCTCAATGCAGGAGTCTCTGAGGCCTCTGCAGCAAGTTCCATCTCCTCTGTGGTTTGCTTTGAGGTTTGTCCATAGAATTCAGTTCGATAGTCTTGTAAGTACTTTGGTGGTCTCCTCACTCGTTTAGGTCTCTCTTTATGTTGCTCATGCTGCCATAGGTATTTGGAAGCCATTGTCCACCATAGATGTTACTTCCAGCTCGAAGGACCATAAAGAAAATTGTTTAGTTGGTGTGGTTCATCGAACATCTTAGGTGGGGTGCACATTCAAACACTGAACTCCCAAATCTCCACAGGCATCTTATTTATTTGGATTGAGCTGATGAGTTGTGGATGATTTTGCGTCTATGATGCATCCACTTAGCTGGACATGGACTGATCTGTGGTAGCATTTGGCTGGGACTGCTTCTTCTACTGGTAGAGGTTGGAGGGGGAAGGGAATGCAAGCTGGCTGAGTTAAGTAGGTTCCTGGCTGAGTCTCACAGGTGCTCACTATTGAGCTGATAGTGGGTGTGGCCTGCTGGTGGTGCTGGATGACAACTAGTATTTTTAACACCAACATTTGATGGATTCCAGAACAGTAAAGGTGTGTTGCGAGTGTAAAAAGGGGTCTAAAACGTTACACAGATCCGATGTTTATCTTGGGAGTTATTTCAAAAATAAGTTAATACTGTAATGTGGTCAGGTTTATTTTTCTTTTTGCAATAATAATAGTTGTTTTGGGGCTATACAATCCCTGACTATATACTTTGAACATTTTTATCAGACAGGCATTAATATTTAAACACTTTTCTCTTGTTTAATCCTCAAGCTTTGGATTACCGTAACTCTTCATTATCTTCTACCATAATTCCTGCAGACTCTGAAGTGGAGAAAAGCTGCCACGCGCAGAAATGCAACGTTTTACAGTGGTGAATTGCTCATACAATCAATGTAAATCAGCTGATTAAAGTGGATTTGCGCCATTATGAAACATTTTGCATCGTTAATGTGATGCATATTGGTGCATATACTGGGGATGTTATATAAATTAATATTTTTTATTTAAATATGTAAAGCACTTGACGGTGCTCTTTAGCAGGAAAAGTATATAAATAACGTTAAATATTGAATTTGTAGTCTGCTGATGGTAGTTCCCACATCATAACTTATTTAAATAAAAAAATATTCAATTTTAAGCTTAATTTTCTCTATATATGTCATTTATCATCAAGAAATGCAGCAAGAACATTTTAAAAACACAATTATTACAATTTTCATCAGAGTGGGTCATGAAGCAATTGAAGTTCAAACCTTTATAGAAAACTAAACCAATAATGTAAAATGAAACAAAAAATAAATTTGGCAATCTGAAGGCTTCCTTTACGGGAGACAAAGGACAGTGGATATTGACTGACAATGTAGTGGAGCCAATCAGGACGGAGTTCACAATGCATTGTAAAAAAATAAACAAAATTAAATTAAAAAAATGTAAAATTCTAGTGATAAAAATCTGCAAAACAGCAAGACTATGACAGGTCACCATCCTCAGAGAGGGGATTGGACACGTGATGCTGTAGTATCGCGAGAGCCGACGAGAGGAGTGTGGTGAGTTTACTTGGCGGCGCGTAAGTTGTGAACAAACATTTTTGATTTATTTAATTACACCGCCATATTTAAATAATCCAGAAAGTTTAAAAAATAAAAATCTGAAAAAGTTTGTCAAGCATTTGCCAGCCTGGATGACCTGGAGGACCTGGAGGATCTGGAGAATTACATCGACGAGTGTTTCAATACCTGCCTCATGAAGAAATCCAACACCGCCACTCCGTCCACCAAACGCAACCGTCCCGAAGACTCCCCGGGGGCTGCCTCCTCCCCAGGCAGCAACATGAGTGATATCCTGGATTCAATTGATAAAAGGCTCTCCAGCCTTGATTGCCGTTTAAATCTGCTGGAGATCCTCCATAAGGAATTCCAAGGTCTGCGAGAGTCTCTGGAGTTCAGCCAACAGCAGGTGCAGGAGCTCGCAGCGGAGAACCAGGCCCTCAGAGAGACCGTGAAGACCTTGGGCCACGACACCGCCCGTCTCTCTGAGGAAAACCGATCCATTAAGGAAACCCTCCTGGATCTTCAGGCGAGGAGCATGAGGGACAATCTAGTGTTCGCAGGGATTCCAGAAGAGGCAGGGGAAGTCCCGGAGAACATTGTTAAGTCCTTTATAGAGGTCCACCTGAAACTCCCCAAGGAAGAAGTCCAGAAGATCTCCTTCCACAGGGTTCACCGGCTCGGAGGAAAAAGGCCGGACAATCAGCGTCCCCGTCCTATTGTTGCTAAATTTGAACATTATAAACAAAAGATGCAGGTAAAAAGCAGAGGACGAGAGCTGAAGGACACACATTACAGCGTGAATGATCAGTTTCCAGGCGAGATCCTCCGCCGGCGGAAAATCCTCTTCCCGCTGAGGAGGAAGCACCTGTCTGCTGGAGCACGCGCGGTGGTTGCTGTTGATAAACTTTTTGTGAATGGCAAGCTGTTCCGGGACCCAGAGGTAACACCCTGGCTGTGCTGAAGGCTTTCAGAGGCGCACTGACATCTGCGCTGCCCAGAAGAAACCCGCAAACTTATTTAACTAGGAAATAATCGGATCATCAATAATCCACACCTCTCAGGAAAAGTGTTTTTTCTTTCTCTCACATTCATGTTTCTGTTGTTGTTTCGTTGTTTTTGTTTTTTGTTCTTTCTCTTTCCCTCTCTCTTTTCTCTTGTCCCCCCCCCTTCCCATGTCCTCATATGTGAATCAGGTAAAGTCAACGCAACCATGGTGAGTATTTATTTATGCACGGAACGGGCGCGCGCGCATACTAGCGCGCATAAGAGCATGCACACGCGATCCCGCACACACACGTTGATAAACTGCAAAAACCTCACTTAGGCTCACACAGGACGCACGCAACATGCAGCTCACAGCCAAGACACGTTCACCCACAACGCATAGCGCTTGTCAGTGTAGCAGGTACGCACAGCGGGCACGCGCACACGGACGGGCACACGCACTATTTAGCCTTGCACTCTCCCGGTTAGAACAGCTATGAACAGTCTTAACATCGTTAGCTGGAATGTGCGTGGACTTGGTTCTGGGCCAAAGAGATTGAAAGTGTTAAATCACCTGAATGATCTTAAAGCAGATATAGCTCTGCTGCAGGAGACCCATTTATCTTTATCAGCTGGTCAACTCCTGTGCTGTTCCCAGTATCCAGCTATGTATTCTGCCAGTTTCAACTCCAAACAAAGAGGGGTTGCAGTTTTGATTAATAAAAATGTTACATTTACTCATAAGGATACAGTTACTGACCCAGAAGGCAGATTTGTAATCATTAATATATCCATTCAGAATAAAGACTTTTGCATCGCCAGTATCTATGGCCCGAATGTTGACGACTCTTCCTTCTTTCACAGATTTTTCACCTCACTCTCAGTTCACTCTGACTCCACAATCATTATAGGAGGAGACGTCAACCTTGTTTTGGACCCTGAACTTGACAGACTCAGCACAGCAGCAAACCAGCGTACATGGCAGTCTGCAAGTATTCTAAAGCAGTACATGAATGATCTGGGTCTCTGCGACGCTTGGCGCTCATGTCATCCAAGCACTAAGGGGTTCACCTTTTTTTCTCCAGTTCACCATTCACAATCTCGTTTAGATTATTTATTAGTCAGTAACTCCCTTTTGAAAGAAATTAAAAGTTCCAACATTCATCCAATTATTATCAGTGACCATGCACCAGTTTCTGTTACTATTTCAAGGGAAGTACCCAGACCCTCGGGTTCAACCTGGAGGTTTAATACGTCTCTGTTAAAAGACCAGGAATTTATTGAATTCTTTAAAAAAGAGTGGGCAACCTTCTTAGAATTCAACGATACTTCTGAAATATCACCAAGTATTCTTTGGGAAGCAGCAAAAGCAGTCATGAGAGGGAAAATCATCTCTTATTCAACGCATAAAAAACGCAAGGAGAAAGCAGATTTATTAGAATTAGGAAATAAAATAAAAACTCTGGAGACTGCTTATGCTGCTTCTGCACAGGAACACATACTGGGGGACCTGAAAAATTTAAAGCTGCAGTTAAATGACATCATCAATAAACAAACACAATTCCAGATACAAAGGCTTCGACTGGAAAGATATGAAAACTCAAATAAATCTGGCAAATTTCTAGCTAATCAGCTTAAAATTAATAAAGAAAAATCAACAATCACTTCGATTATGGACCAAACAGGGAATGTCACCCATGACCCGGTAAAAATTAATAATGCGTTTAAAGACTTTTATCAAAACTTATACACTCCACAGATCAATCCATCAGAACAAAGCATCAACTCATTTCTCAACAATATAAACCTGCCCAAGTTAAACGAAGATCAAATCACAAATTTAGACTCTCCGCTCTCGTTGTCTGAGCTTCATGAAGCTCTGTCACTTATGCCTAATGGTAAAGCACCAGGGCCTGACGGCTTTCCTGCAGAGTTTTATAAGGAATTCTGGGAACAACTGGCACCAACGTTTTATAAAACGGTAAAATTTATCAATGAAAGCCAATCTCTACCACCTAACATGAACTCTGCCAACATTATCCTTCTTCTAAAACCAGACAAAGACCCCACGAGTCCTTCAAGCTATCGCCCCATTTCTTTAATTAATGCAGATGTAAAAATTATCTGCAAAGCACTAGCACAGAGAATAGAAAAAGTCACTCCTCACATAATTGACTTTGATCAAACTGGATTCATCAAAGGCAGACACTCGGATGACAATGTCCGCAGACTCGTTAACATAATAGACTTTGCCACCATCAAAAACCAGGAAATGACTATACTATCACTGGACGCTGAAAAAGCCTTTGATAGAGTAAACTGGAAGTTCCTCATTGCTGCCCTCCATAAGTTTGGGTTTGGAGAATCATTCATCAATTGGATCAAAATATTATATCACAACCCCAATGCATCAGTTAGAACTAATAAACAGACTTCCAACAGGTTTTTTCTTGGAAGAGGAACTAGACAGGGTTGCCCACTCTCCCCCTCTCTTTTTGCAATATTTATCGAGCCTCTAGCTGCAGCAATAAGACAGAATGAGAGTATTAAAGGAATTAAAACCAAACACAGCCATCATAAAATTAGTCTCTATGCAGATGACATATTACTGTTTTTAAGTAATATACATTCTGTAAATGAAACGGCAACAATCATTAATGAATTCTCTTCTATATCAGACTATTCCATTAATTGGAATAAATCTGTTTTATTACCACTGAACAGTAATGCGGAGCAAGGACTCACAATACCAGTTAAATCAGGCAATATAAAATATCTAGGTATTTATTTTTCCCCCAAAATATCAGAACTGGTGCTGCTAAACTACACCCCATTACTGAAAAACATACAGGACGATCTAACACGCTGGACCAACCTGCCTTTGTCCCTTATGGGCAAGGTAGCCACGGTTAAAATGAAAATCTTACCCAAAGTTAATTATCTCTTCTCAATGATTCCCACACAACCGCCATTAAAATGGTTCAAAACATTAGACTCATCCATATCAAGCTTTCTATGGAACAATAAACCTGCAAGAATTAGTCTAAAAACTTTAAAATCTGCAAAAAGCTGTGGAGGATTAGAATTACCTAACTTCCACAATTACTTTCTTGCAAATAGATTACAATACATCTTAAAATGGTTAAAAAATAATCCAGAAACCAACTCATGGTTAGACTTGGAACAGGCGTTATGTGGAAAGATCAACCTGTCAGATCTTCCATTTATTAGTCAAATAGTTAAAAGACAGGATTGTTTCAAAAGTATTAATATAAATGCCACTTTAACAGCCTGGTGGGAATTTCTCAAAATATCAAAATCATCAATTCAACCGTGCAAAATGACACCCATCTGGAACAACCCAGACATCCTCATAAACAAAAAAATTATCCACTTCCCAGCTTGGCAAGCAGGGGGCATAAAACAACTAGAGCACATAATTATTAATAGAAGATTCATAACTCCCCAGGAACTTCAAGACAAACACGGAATATATAACTTCTTGGAATATCAGCAACTTAAATCAATTATTACTAAAAAGTTTAAATACAGAGACAACGATTTAAAGCTACCAGATGTAGTTACCACTCTGATCAATTTCTCAATGAATAAAACTCTCTCCAAAATATACAAACTTTTATGTAATTTGGATAACAATATTTCACTTCCGACAACAAAATGGGATGCGGATTTGAGCATCAGCACAGATGAAAGTTTTTGGTCAGAACTTTGTCTAAACACCTTTAAAATGACAAAAAATCCAAATCTGCAGCTAATCCATTTCAAAACTCTTCACAGAATTTACTACACTGGACAGAGGATGTTCAAGATGGGTCTCAGTAACTCAGACATTTGTCAGCACTGTGACAGTAATCTACCCGACAATTACATGCATGCACTATGGTTCTGCACGCCTGTCCAGGCTCTCTGGCAGCAGGTATGTGCCGATCTATCAGTCTGGCTTAAGGTTTCAATCACAGCTTCACCGTCACTTTGTGTGCTTGGTGACATGAGTGCCATCGATGTAGAAGGAGGATTAGCATCTATCATTTTCATAACTCTTTGCATTGCTAAAAAAACTATTTTAATAAATTGGAAAAGCAAAAAAAATATAAATATAAGTCAACACAGAAATCTGCTGCTTGATCATATCAGCTTGGAAAAAATGTCAGCCCAAAGTTCAAGTAACTTTGAAAGAATTCGGTCTCTCTGGTCTCCCATAGCTAACTCCGTGACTTAGGGGGTGGGGGGGGCATGGTCGTCGCTGCTCCTTGCCCTTCTGCCGTGGGCCGGGGTGGGGGTCGGGGCCTCCGGTGCCTGGCCGGGGGTGGTGGGGGCTCCGTTGGTCGGGGGGTCGGGTCCGGCGCCTGGGTGGGGCGGCCTGGGGCGCTGCGTGGTCCTCTGGGCTTGGGTGTGGGGGTGCGTGGTGGGGGGTGGGGTGGTGGTCTGGCTTGGCTTGGGGGGGTGGTCCCTTTGCCTGTGCTGGGGGGGGTTGGCGGGGGGCGCTGCTCGGGGGGGGGGGGCCCAGCGGCGCTGGATGGGCTTCCCGTCTACACCTGGGGCTGGGATCGGCCCTTCCCTGGCTCTGGGGCGGGACGGGACAACCCTCTTGGGGCCCCCGGTCGCTCTGGGTGTCATCCGCTTCGGCTGCGGGGTCTGGGGGTGGGCTGGGGTGGGGGTCTTGTCGGCCCTGTCCTGTGGGGGGGCATTCTGGGGGAGGGGGGGGGGCCGCTATTGGTACGGGGCAGGGGGGGTTGACGGGTCGGGGTCTCCGCTGAGGCCATCGGCGGTTTCCCCGGCCGGTTGGCTGCCTCGGTCCCGTCGAGGCCTGACCAGAGCTCTTCTAGGGCCGGCGTTTGGGGGTGGGGGCCTGGGCTTGCTCCGGGGGGGGCCGGCGCTTTCTGGCTCCCCTCTCTCTGTGTGGGGGTGGTGGTGCTGGGCCTGGGGTGTCTGCGCCTCCGGGGGTGGGGCCCCGGGGCTGGGTGGGCCTGGCCCCCTTGCTGGGGGGGGGGGGGCGGGGGACAGCTGTTTGACCACCGGGGGACAGTCTATCATCTGTCCCCAACTTACCCCCTTCCTCATATAACCTCATAATAGGGTGAGGGGGTGGGGGGCTTAGCCTGCGATGAGCCTTGGGGGGGGGGGTTTACTAGGCAGTGACCCCCCTCCTGTGGTTGCCGTATGGAGTGGGCCCCCCCTCTTTCGGTTTTATTTGCACCTTAGACATGTAGGGCCCTTGGTTGGGGGGGTGCTTGGACATCACTGCCAGCAAGCAGCGGATGTCCTCCTAGCACCCTACCCGCCAATTTTAACCGCACCTTAGACATTTAGGGCCCCTTGGTGGGGAGGGTGAGGGGACGTCACTGTGAGTAATCAGGAGACGTCCCCTTAGTGCCCTACCCGCCAATTTTAACCGCACCCCCCTTAGTACACACACCCCTCCCCCCTCAATATATACATCCCAACATAAACACACACACATGCACACACACACTCTCTCAAACACACATACACGCACACACATTTTGCAAGGAAGGTGGGACCTAGGACCTTCTGTCCCCTGCCTCTTCCCTGGTGGGGGGTACGGGCCCCTTTGCAACGGCGGCTGTGTCCCCGGGGTGCTGGCCTCCTGGGCCCGGCGGTGCTCTCTCCGCGCGGTGGGGGGGTTCACATTACATCTGAGCCGGGGGTGTTCGTGTCCCTGGGGGGTGGGTTCTGGTCCTTGCTCCTGAGTGCTGGGCCCCGCCAAATTTCCAACTGTGGCCGAGCCTGGTCGGGCCATATTTACAACACCCCTTGTGGGCCCTCTTTTTTCCCCGGGGTTCCCCCCTTCTGGGCGGGGGCGGCGGGCCCCTGCCTCGCTCCTCCCTGGACCAACCGTGGGCCGGGCGGGTGGCTGCCTGGAGTGCGGAGTGGGTCTCCCTTGGGGGGTCCTGGCTCGTACCTGGGGTTGGGGCGGGGGGATGCCCGGAACTCCTGGGTGGTGGTGGGGTGCTCGTCTGGGGCTGTGGGCGTCCTTCTCCGGTGGGGCCCTGCGTTGGGTTCTCCCGGCGCGGCGGGGGGGCTGCTCTACTGGTTGGGCTGGGGCGGCGCCCTCTTTCCCTCCGTGCCTCCCTGCTCTCTGGCTCTGGGGGCCTTGCGGCGGCCCTGCTGGCCCTGGCCTGGGTGGCGGGCTTGGTCGCCCGGGCGGCGGTTGTTCCCTGCCGGTTCCCGTGTGGCGTTGGGGGGATTCCGGCTGCCGCTGCTGGTGCGGTGGGGGTCTTGGGGTGGGGATGGCTGGGCACTCTCCCTCCTTCTTTTCACGTTCCACCATCCATTTTAGAAGAACATAAACACTCACCTGAGCACAGGTGTTAGCTCAACAGACTGAATGACTGAAATATTTCACACTAGTTGGTTTTAAGGCATAAGTATGCGTGTGAACACTATCTGTTTTGTGTACATGTCGACAGGTGGACATTTTTGCAACTAACAGGTGTGTTTATAACATTTGAGTGTGTGTGTGGACAGGCTCCGCCCTTTTTTTTTGTTTTTTTTTTTCATTTGAACCTTACCATAATGATTAACAACCAGTAAACTTGCTGCTTTATGCTGCTTCATGGTCTTATCCCCCTTCCCCTCCTATTATCACCCCCTACCCCCCCTCTCTCTAACGTCCCTCTCTCTTCTTCCCCTCTTTCCTTTTCCGTCCGGTCCAACACCAAAGATTTTCAGACATGTTTGAAATTAATAAAGTTTGGCCTCAATTACAAAAGGGGTTTATTCAGACATACCTTTGGTTTGTCTGAAGATTAATAACCCCTCTTGTTAAAGTAAAATATGTCCAACCCAAGAGGCCCTCAGCTCTCATCTGTCTGCCTAGCTGTTGGACAGGACAAGTTACAAAAAAAAAAAAAAAAAAAAAAAAAAAAAAAGACTATGACAGGTGAACCGGAGTGTAGGGGAACACTGTAATGTCAATTGTGCAACGGTGTGCTTTGACCAGTCACTTGTGATCTGTCAGGCCTGTGTGTAGGTGGAAAAAGACTTTTTTGATTGTGAGAAATCACATGAACATGACAACAAAGGTGTCTATTTAGTCTGGTGGGTCTGCTGGACTCACACAATTGTGTAATATATTTATAAACAGTCACGTCTTGAAACATCGCAATATTTCTGCATACATAGTAACAATGTCTGCGCTCAAATGTGAATAAAAAGACCCAGAGGTGTTTGTGGGCGGGGATGGTAAAGTACAGCCTTAACATTTTTTTTCATGTTTTTAATATTATTCATCTGTTTGTTTTTTTTAGTGTAGATGCATCAAAAGGGACAATCGCTGCTGTTTATAGCACACAGTTGTAAAGCATGCTAACACCAACAACCACGCCTCTTTGGGATTTTTGAAAATGTAAGAAGAAGCACAAACAATGCAACAGGACAAAGATTAATGTGTTCAAACTGAAGTTACAGTGAATTAGGAAACTGGTGCAGTTGTGTTTGAAATGGATTTTCCCATAACATCTCTATTTTTTCATTTAGTTAAACAAGGAAAACAGTTACAATAAGAAACAGTTACTTATTGTCCATACTGTCCATGGTGTGCTGAAAAAGAGAAGAAAAGGTGTGTTGTTTCAGCACATCACGCAGCTTCACTGTGAAAAACTGTTGTCACGAAAAGATCAAAAGAAAGTATGCAGATGGAAACTACAGTGGTAATGAAAAAGCAAATTCAGGGAGAATTTCTTTTCGATGGTGCACATCAGTCACCACACTCCGGTTTGGAATGGACATCTGAAACCCACAGAAGACTTCATTTGGTCTGCTGCTGGAGAACTATTTGAAATGAGCGTGACTTTGTGTCTCCTACATTGTCCTCCTGTGTGTTGATTTTGATTGCAGAAACAGCTTCTGGTCCGTGTTGGTCAGCTGCAGCTCATTATCTGCCCCCTCAAATACCTGCTTAAGACTTTAGGCTCCTCCAGCCCCCTAAGAGTTGATCAGACCACGGCTTTGTATTGGACTTTCTTTTGATGCTGTTCTCCTGTGTCCACACCAATGTCCAAATCTGGCCTTTGGTATCAAGCTCAACCTAATGATTATCCCAATGACTCCTGGTGGGATTCTAAGCCCCCTCAGCAGTTTAGGAAAACCCCCCTGACATGCAAAGAGGCAAACCCAAGGTCAGGTTACATAAGAAGAGTGAGAACTGTTTAAGATCACGAGCAAGATACCCTCTTATCATAAAAAATATATGGACTGGAAGGAGATAAAACACTAAAGACCAAGCTTTTATCTTACCATTGTTTGACACCTTTCCTCCCTTTGGACAATCTCTGCATCCTTCTCAGTTGCAAAGGTCAGCCAATAAACCCATAAAGCTCATAAATGGATCAGCAGATTTGTTTGTTTTCTTTCTCTTATAACTCACTTCTTAAAGGTTTATTTAAACAGGTGATGTTATGGTTGCCTATCTGTTACCAAATGTTACTGGTGCCTAGAATCTTACTGGATCTTGTGAAAATATGTCAAAGATATCCAGAAAAGTTAAAATAAAGACTATTTGTTACATACTTGTTCTTTTGGCTGAAAGTGTGATTAGTTTTCCAGGAACTTTTTAAAACCTGTTGGTTTTGAACCCAAAAGGATCATTGCCTAATTAGATGGTCAATAAAATAACAGATGCAAATTTTGTTTTGTAATATTTAATTAAAGAAATACGCATAAAAAACCACAGTTTTTCTTACCTTTTGTACTGGGAAAACACACCATAGTAAATGTAATCTTGAAGGACAGTTTCACTGTGTTACTTGAGGCTCTTTTGAAAGACTTTTCAAAGCTGAAACAGTTGAGCAGAAATAACAGCTGCCTCAGTTTGTTGGTGGACATATAAATGACTGTAAACCCTAAAGTCCAAACAGATCAGCTTCAAGTGCTGCCTTTGGCTCAGAGAGTGGAGCTGTCAATGGACCAAAAAAATGAAAGCAGTTCTTGTTGACAATTTTTTTTTCTGGTTTATAATGGAAAAAAGATTTCCTACTGTTTTATGCTTGGTTTAAAAATTCTGATGACAAATTCGGTTATACAGTTTTTGTTTTTATGAGACAAAGCTTATAGCAAACGTGTTCCGGCCTTCTGTCCATAACAAAATGTGATCATAATATTCTTATATTCACATGCTCTTATTCTTATGTATCAGAATATATAGGAATATATTCTTATATATTCCTTTATATAAGAATATAAGAATATTCTTTTTTAACACCTGGAAACTTATTTGGGCATAAGGTTTTGTACAAAATTACTCTGTTTTTTTCATCATGTTTAGATTTTAGTTTTAGTAGCCTCTTATTTTAAGGGCAAAACAAGAAATCACACCTGTGGAAAAAATTTTAAATCAATCAAAACTTTTCTTTTTATATCTACTAGAACCGAGTTGTCTTAGTATTAAAATAAGAAGCACAAACTATGTAAGTAGTAAATATAGCTGGTTAGCTACAGTAAAACAGCCCAGGACCAAAATTCATCTCAGAGGAAGTTTTGAATGAAGACAGACAAAACTGAGATGCAGAACATGAGTATACACTATTTGATTAACACACAAACAAAACCATGGTCAGTTCAGTGAAATGCATCTGTTGTCCATCCTCCAAATGTTCATAAGTCCAGCTCCATTTAGTTCAGTGCAAGCACAGAACTGCTTTGTGGAGGTTTATGTGTGTATGCCTCCTACCGCCCAGTCCAAGGTTGCTGAGTTTGCTGTTGTGTAGCTCAAATCAAGGCCTAGCAGCTTCAGAACCCGAAAGAACCTGGACAGTTCCTCAATACAGTTTTCACAGCGCTTAACACAACCCTGCTGCTCATGAGGTAATGCAGCGACTACTCACCTGATTTCCGCAAACAAAGTCACCACAAATGCCCCCTTACAAGGACTAAGTCTTGCAATAATCAGAACAAATCCTGCAATAGCCCCTCAACATAGCCGTGAAGTGAATGAACTACAAAGCTCGTCAATATAATGCCCCCTCCGTCTGGACCATACACATCCCATTCGCACCTGAGCCAATGTTCAATGACAATAGGGTAATTGCTGAGACCAAGGGCTTTTGTGTAAACATCAGACGGGCTCTGAAACTAACTCTGCACAGCTGACACTCGGGGATAACCCAATAAAGAATTTTGGAAACGACAAGGCTGGAAGTGATCGTCTAAGCCAGTGTTTTTCAACCTTTTTTGAGCCACGGCACACTTTAACCTTGACAAAAATCCCGCGGCACACCAGCATCCAAAAAAATAGATAAATAAATCAAAAAGAAAAAGCTCAGTCTGTATTGATCTACAGCCGCTCTGCAATCTCACATGCATTTTTGTGGTAATTGTTGCAGAAAACGCTGGAAGCTGCAGCTGTTTTTTCTAAAAGATGTATTAAAAATTAAGTCAAAAGATTCAAAAACTGTTTGATGTGTGTTCGTTGTTTTAAGACGTTGAGAGGAGAGACTCATTGTGCGCTAAGACAGTCACTTTACTGCATCATGGGAGATGTAGTGCCCGTAATCCGCCGACCGCCAAAAGACCAGCGTCTTTGAGCTTCATGGTTTTGTTCACTTGTTCCAGTCTGAAACCAGATTATGTGGAAAGCTACACCGCTAAAGACGAGCTTTAGCTGGTATTTTTGTTAGAACAGAGAGACTTTTTTGCGCTAAATCGAAACAAGGAAGGGAATACTTTAACCACTTCTGATTGGTCAGACTGATGACATGTGATTAAGCCTTCAAGAATGATTGGTGGAGACAGTTAAAGGGGCGGGACTTGTCCTTACACAGTTATAGCTGCAGCTAAATCGCGGTTTCCCGTTATTCTTATCAAAATGTCTTTAATAGAATCATATAAACACAAAGAAAAAATAATTTTATGATATTAAATATTCTTAACTTCTCAGTGTTTTATCAGGGCCTGTTTGGATGAACAAAGAGCTGATTTCCTGGAGATGGTAATAATTGCTTTTAGATCAGTTAATGAGGGCAATTTCTCACGGCACACTTGACCATCTCCCACAGCACACTAGTGTGCCGCGGCACACCACACTGGTTGAAAAACACTGGTCTAAGCAATACGTCTGTGTCACCAGAAAAAAAACAGGGCTCGGAACTGGACATGTAGATGACTCGAAATGGGCCGATTGCTGATCGTCATCACTAGGGGAGCTCTAAGTACCCAATAGAGGGCAGAGAGGGACAGGCAGCTCCCCACCTCCTTCAGGTCATTGTGGTTCAGGAACTGTGTCCAGATCTCCAAGGTCCTCTTCTTTCTCATTTTCTATCTCAGATGCGTTCTGAACCTGTCCTTTATCAGAAAAAGGGGAATGACTAACCACAGACAGATCAGGTCCTACAACAAGACTGTCCTGGGAGGGACTATTGTAACCAGAGAGGCTTGATGTAGTGATGCCTGCAGAGTCAGAAATCTCAATTTGCTGATCATGATCAGGCACGTTTTTCATACTGAATCTTACTGGAAAGACAGCCTGTTTCCCAGAAATGATCGTTTCAACTTCAGCTTGCTCCTAGTCTTCTGTTATGTCAGGGGGAAGATGAAGTCGACTCTGGCTACGAGTATGCTGTCTTTGAGGAACAGTACAGTTTTTTTTTTTTTTTTTTTTTTAACTTGTCCTGTCCAACAGCTAGGCAAACAGATGAGAGCTGAGGGCCTCTTGTGTTGGACATATTTTATTCTAACAAGAGGGGTTATTCATCTTCAGACAAACCAAAGGTATGTCTGAATAAACCCCTTTTGTAATTGAGGCCAAACTTTATTAATTTCAATCATGTTTGAAAATCTTTGGTGTTGGACCGGACGGAAAAGGAAAGAGGGGAACAAGAGAGAGGGACGTTAGAGAGAGGGGGGGGTAGGAGGGTGATAATAGGAGGGGAAGGGGGGTAAGACCATGAAGCAGCATAGAGCAGGCAGGTTTACTGGTTGTTTATCGTTACGGTACGGTTCACATGTAGTACAAAAAGGGCGGGGCCTGTTCACACACACTCAAATATTATCAACACACCTGCTAGCCGCAGAAATGTCCACATGTCAACATGCACACAAAACAGATAGTGTTCACGAACGCATACCTATGCCTTTAAACCAACTAGTGTGAAATCTTTCATTCATTCAATCATGCAAACTATTAGTGCAAAGGTGAGCTAACACCTGTGCTCAGGTGAGTGTTTATGTTCTTCTAAAATGGATGGTGGAATGTGAAAAGAAGGAGGAGGAGCGCCCAGCCACCCCCACACCCATACCCCCGCCGCAGCAGCAGCGGCAGCCGGAATTCCCCCAGCGCCACACGGGAACAGGCAGGGAACAACCGCCCCCCGGGCGACCAAGACCGCCACCCAGGCCAGGGCCAGCAGGACCGCCGCGAGGCCCCCAGAGCCAGAGAGCAGGGAGGCGCAGAGGGAAAGAGAGCGCCGCCCCAGCCCAGCCAGGAAAGCAGCCCCCCGCCGCGCCGGAAGAGCCCAACGCAGGGCCCCACCGGAGAGGGACGCCCACAGCCCCAGACGAGCACCCCACCACCACCCAGGAGTTCCGGGCATCCCCCCGCCCCGACCCCAGGTACGAGCCAGGACCCCCCAAGGGAGACCCGCTCCGCACTCCAGGCAGCCACCCACCCGGCCCACGGTTGGTCCAGGTGAACAGGAATCTTACTGGAAAGACAGCCTGTTTCCCAGAAATGATCGTTTCAACTTCAGCTTGCTCCTAGTCTTCTGTTATGTCAGGGGGAAGATGAAGTCGACTCTGGCTACGAGTATGCTGTCTTTGAGGAACAGTACAGTTTGCTTTCATCTGTCTAAAAGCTTATGATTGCCACATACTTTAACGAACTAACACAGTCTCCAACTTGTAGACTAATGGGGTTCACCTTTCTTCCTACCTTTCTTCTGTCCATCCTGTCTACTAACTTTCTGGTTTTCCTGTCAAAGTCCCTACATTCAAACCTCAAGTTCTACACTCCTGCCTTTCCTTTCATTTTATTTAGCCTTTATTTAACCAGGTAAGCTATTAACATGTTCTTATTTACAATAACAACCTTTTATCTAAGTCTTTCCCTGTTGGTTGGTGGCAGTTGTTCTTAACCCCTCGCCACAACTGATCCAGTATGAAGTTTGTATTAGTTTGCTTAACGTCAGAAGCTTTATCTGACACAAGCTTCTGAATTCATCCGGATTCAGGACCATCACTGGATTACACCCCCTCCGGTTGCATTACACAAGAAAATGAATGAACAAACATTCATGCATTAAACTTACACATCCAGAAAGACCTGTTGGTAATATAAAAAAAGCATATTAAATGATATATTAGGTCCCCTAGAACAAGGGTCTGCAACCTGTAACCCATTCGGGTTGATTTCTCACTGACAATAATCCAGGAGATAAAAAGGTTTATTTCACATTCTAATTTATGTTATTGTCCCTATTATGATGAATATAAAGGAACTATTGCTTTTTGGTTATAAATAAAATATAAAGAGTAAACAGCCTTTTTATCCCCTCCAAAATATGAAATAGTTTAACTTTTGACAGGGGTTTACTTCCTTTAAAAATAAAAGACACTCTGTGATACATAGACTTATGTCATTGCAGCAAATGTAGTAGTGTAATGTCTGCAATGATTAAAAAAAAGTTTACTTGTTACTGTTTGTGGGGCATCTCAGAAAGAAATTTCTAAAGCTAAATAACTAAAGTTAAATCAGAGCTAATTAAGTAACCTTTAAAGTATTTTTTAAACCATGAGGCACACTTCAAATCCATGAATTTATCCAAAAATAGACAATCCGCCTCATAATCTGGAGCATCTTAATTCTGGTTGTGTTATTGATCATCATTGGTACACGGCACACACAGATTTGTTACAGATTTGTTACTTGTGAAACATACTGTCCTTCAAATGTTTGGGAATGAGTTGAATAAAGTTTAAGTTTACCCTTTTTAACTTTTCAATTACTTTTTAAAATTAAAAATGTTTCATCTTGTTTACCCAGAGAGCCCAATGGAGGGGTATAAGAGCCACATGTGGTTCCAGAGTCACAGGTTGCATCCCCCATCCTATTACGGTTTAGTGTATTTGTCCCATTCAAATTTTCTAGTATGTGCATTTAAAGAGTTGTAAATATTTGTTACATTCATCTTTTCACCTGCATTTACCTCTTTTCAAGATCTGTTTGGATTTAAAAACCACCTTGGGTAGCCAGCTTTAGTCTTACCCTGGACAAGAGCATATTTATCCAATGACTAAAGAGGAATTTCAGAGGAAAGAAAAATGACCAAATGCTTTATTTGTTATCAAATTGATGAAAAATGTCATGAAAACTAGCAAGCATAACACAAAAAATGTTATTTCTTAGAAAATGTCTTCACATCTTTAATGAAAATGAAAAGAAAAATGAGCAGCAAAGAATCCTCAAAATAATATGTAAACTAATGAAAAAAAGGTGGTGACACAATCTTGAGATGACCAGACCCTTAGGACACTCAACTCCCATCCCTTATATCTCTCCTGCCTTCATCATTTTCATAATAATTCTCTCCTTATACTCTTTATAAAAAATACAAAGAAACAAAAGCAAAGTCAGTGCACCCCAGGACAAAAACGCCATGGTAGAGAAGGAAGGGCACCTTGTATTTGTTGGACAACTGCAAGTAGTTAAATATTCATGCAACTTTAGAAACATCTGTGTGTAGATTTCTAGGCTAACAATACATTTTTATTCTTTATGAATATCAATATGATTCTCCACAATCTTCTTAAAGTCTTTCTTTGTGTAAATTAACAGGCAATAGATTTCTGCCATGAAATCTGTTGATAAATCATGTCTCCAGTCTGTACAATAGAGGTACTAAAAATTACAACTGTCATGGTATATGTACAATTTACTACCTACAAAGTACAACAGATAGCATGTAATAAAATATGTAAACAAATTTCTCATTTTTTGACACAGTTGACTGTGACAGCAGATAGAATTCACACTTTCAATATTTGATTTATTTTTGTATACACATTTGTTAACAGTGTTGTAGTACTGCATTTGTCTTCCTCCTGACACCTCCATAGAAAAAGAGTACGATAGGCAATGAACCAACACACAGTTCTGCAAAAAGATAAACCACCACTGGCTTTGCACCAAGACCTTGTTTTTCTGTAACATTTCTGGGGGGAGGGAGGGGGGGGGGGTCCGAGGGAGGGGGTCCTGCTCTGATGATGAACTGTATTTGCACAGAAGAGGACACGGTCCAAACGTTATACTCCTTACTGGACTGTTACTGTACTGCACCTTACCGTGGAGTCAGGATGGCATGCATTTTACAATCAGGCGCTTCCTACCAAGAGAGCCAGCAAATTCTTTCCACAAAGAGAGTCACTGTGTCCATCAGACAATGAGATTAATTGTGGTGAATTAGATGCCAGAGCAAACAGACAGTATGAGGTCTGCCCATGGCCTTTTGCTGTCTTGGACTTATTTTATACACAGAAATAGTTGCTCTTTTTTCCCCTTGCTGGTCTTCTTTTTAATCCTTTTTTCTTCCTTTTGCGTTAAGCAAAAATATTGAGACACCACACTAATATTATTTATAAACCATAAAAATTTGTAGTTTTCTGATACAAGAGTCCTTTTACACTTGCTGTGTTCCTGACCCCCCTCCTGTTAAGCACTACATGTTGCTCACATGCTGGAAATGTATAAGATTATGAGCCTTTTTGACTTTACAATTCCACAAAAATTTGTTTGATGCCAAGGATCACATAGCTCTAAAAGCCACTTAGGAGTATGGTGCTGTGAAATTTCTCTATGCTGATAATGTCTTTGACCAGGTAGAAGTGTAAAGTTTCGAAAGTTGCTATTTGACCTTGTCATTAAGCTTTTGCTTAATAGTAAGTGTGCTTTATGTTACAGTACATATCATCAGTTCAACTACTCAGCACAGTATAGGATTATTCAAGTTCCACGTTATACCATCATTTGTCATAGATCCTCTCATGGAAATTGAGAATAAAAGTTCTCTTTGTGACTTTTCTCTTTGCACTCCTCTGTTCACAAAAGTCTCACAGTCACACGTAATACTCCTTATCCTTGTTTTTCTGTTTCTTGTTGCTGCTTTTCAGGCTTTGCTGTTTTTCCTTCATGACAGCGCCATTGCTCTGCACAGCTGAGTTGGTTATGTAGTTCCGGCTCTCGTCCACCTGGTAGGAGCCTTCATCCCTGTTTCTGTACTTATACATGGCATACAGGAGGATGAGGATGCACAGGGCCGCGGCTGCCACTATTCCGATGACCATCCCGGTGGTGCTGCTAGATTCACGGACCACTTCCGAGGTCCCTGGGACTCGCCTGACGCCTGGCTCTGTGGGTAGTGCTGTGGGTATATTACGGAACATTGGGGAGGTTATTATTGGGCTCCTCGAGTCGGTGCCGTCTACCTCAAAGGATGTGGGCTATGGAAGCAACACTAGGTTGGGCTGGGGTTTTAGCTTGCGGATATTGAAATTGCCAGCCGTACGGCCGGAGCATTGTGGAAGGTTGCGGTGGAGGCAGAGGTGGTGGTGGTGCGGCTCTGGTCTGCGGTTACTGGTTTGTTGGTCCTACTGTGCCTGGAGATGGAAGGTTTGTTAAGCTTAATTGTCCAGGGTGGGTGCTTTCGCTTTGTGGTCACCTCGAAAGCGTGATGTAGGCAAGGTCTTATGCATAACCCAAGAGAAGGTCGAGTAAAAATCTTCGTCATCAGTTGGGGCAGGTAGAACTTGTACGCTTTCCCAGAGCCATACCCCGATATCACCATGCCATCATCATCACAATCGGTCTGCCTCGGTCCGACAAGCAAGGTACCCCCGCCTCACTGGCCTTGGACAGGGACTCTTTGGTGGTCTCAATAATGGTAAGGAGTGGGTGAAGGGTTGAGGGAGTGGGAATGAAGGGTGCACGGGGAGCTACAAAGGGGTGCACTAATGGATCCTCAAACACTCTGATGACTAACTCAACTCCTGCGGATGGAAGAAAACAAGTTATTGTCAATTAGACAATAAATATGGAGAAACAAACAAAGCAGGCAACATCTACACACAGATTTAAGAATCAGCTATGAAAATAAACTTGACAGAAATCAGCATAAGGGGTTAACATGCATTTTAGAAATTTAATCAATGATTAGGGAGCCAAGAAATATCAAGCAAGTTATCATTTTAGTGTTCTTTTTGTAAAGTACAAGTTCACAATCATGTGTAATGGCTTTGATGTTTTCAATGGAACTGATAAATGGTGGGAAAATCAATGTTGACGTCAGATTAGCTCATTTGAGGTGTTCCGAGCTGTCTATGTAGATGTAGGCTTTTGAGGATATTAATGCTTACAAACTGGGATCTACAAATGCATAGCCGAATGCCATCAGGTCAGAAAATGTAATAATACTAGGAGAAAGCCTGGTCCATAAGGACAACATGAATTGGCAAAGGGGCCTTATGAGAGCATTCTTTGTCAACTGAAGCTGCATTCGCACAAAACACGATTCCCATGTCAAATGTGCGCCCTCCTGTTGTGTGGTGAAACCTTTTCCTGTCATTTTTTGCATGCTTTTGTGTTGAAGTTTGTTTTGATGGAGGAAGTCTTCTCTGATTTTTGTTTGCATGCTTTTATGTTGGAGTTGGTTTTTGTGTTGTTTCACCCCCATGAAGACTGAGTCCCAGATTGGACACCCAGGTGTGTCCAATCAGTAAGCTGATGGCCCCACCCATAAAGCTGCACTGGCAGCAGGAGAAAGGAGAGAGAGCAGCTGGTAGCTGTTGAAGGACACAGCACTGGAGCAAACTGTGTGGCTGGAGCTGCAGTTGGTGTAGGAGTCTTCTCCAGGACAGGAGTGCCACAGTGCGACATACACTCATAGGCAGGGTGAGGAGCCCTGCCGGTGTGTGAGTATCCTCTACCCTTCCAGTGGCACTCTCACCCTGCATATAGCCAGGCCTGTTTACCCCACACAGCTGAGATACTCGCAGGATCTATCTTCACTCTGCAGGTAGATGTTGGGAGGAACACCCCACCACGCCTGCGAGGGTGGACAAAGACAAGACTGTGGCTGACTGCAGGACCTGTCTCCCTGGTGCTTCATGGACTATTTCTTTTAACTATTTTAACAATGTTTTTATGAGGTCCCTCTTTAAAGTTTTTTACTGTTTTTACTACCTTTTTAAACATTTGGTCTTAGTTATTTAGGTTTTAACCGTTTGGGCTTTGTCGTGTTGTGGCTGCATGTTTTTATTGGATTAAATTATTGCAGTTTAAAAAACAATTGTTCCTTGGGTTTTCTGTGTGGCACTCTTCCCCTGGTCCTGAATCTTTTGGGTGTAGCAATTTAACCGGACCCCCCTATTTGGCAAAGGCGGGGCCCGACACTCCACCTCTGTTTTGACCCTGTGTCAACTTTGCTGCTCGATGCTTGTCCAAAATTATGTTAATAAAATTGGCAGTCTGGGTTCAGTAGACTATTCAGAGACTCTCCAGCATTGGGAGTTTCACAGTCTACTGCGGGAGCTGCGTCTGAATGGTGGCCGCTACCAGTGCTACTCTCTGTGATCCAGTTTGATGACTGGCTGTCCCGCATCAGAGGATGGAAAAAAAATGAATAAAATTAGCACACTCTTATTTTTATTCTTGCTTTGATAAAAATAAGAAAAATATTGTAAAGTTCAGGAGGAGAATGATCAAAATTTCCTCCATATAGGTTTTGGAATCCGCTTCCCTGATCACTTCATCAACACATCACAGGCCAAATCTGAGATCCTGAATGGTTGATATGATGCAAACTTTGCCCAAGTTCAGATATTTGAACATTGGAAACTTCAGAAAATGGGCTGCAGCTAGAGCGCCGCTATATACCTGATGCTCAAAACAGGCCAGGACTTCTGATCATGTCTGTACATTAACTTAACTGGACATGCCTACAGCGTAAATTGCATTTGATGTGAATGCAGCTAAGGTTCTCTGAAATGACTATTCTACATGTTTTTTATTGTCCTGCGTAAACTTACCATGAACTTCTATAAAGGCCTGATAGGAACAGTTATTAAAGGAAAGCGAGTTTAATCGCGGGAACCGAAAACATGCAGAACAGGGAGTTTTGAGAGGTTAAGAAACCGTCATCTATAGACACTAAAGTGAAGAGAGAACAATAGCTACTTTACTCTAAAAGTTAGCTTCATTTGTTAGTTAATTCAGCTTTTGTGTTACATTTGTGGAGATTAAAAGCAAACCTTGCCCCAACTGAGGCATTGAAACTGAAAAAGTCCAAAATCTTTGACTGAAACAGGGATTATAAACTACTGCTTGGAAATTCAGACTGCAGAGCTGAAACAGAAAAAGTGGGCGTTGTCTGATCAGACCATTTGAGCCGACCAATCAGGGGGCACATTTTGGGAGAGTGCAAGTCTGGACCTGGGTTCCATAAAGTAAATACGGTAGGGGCATGGTAGTTTTTCTTTACAAAAAAAATAAAATACAAATAAAGTATGTAAGTTTCCTGAACATTTATGCTAAATAAAGTTTTGTCATATTCTATGTTTAAATAGAAATAGACCCAAACAATTCACAGATCTAGAACAGATTCACAAAGACTTATATATGTAGAGAGAGAGAGCGAGAGAGCGCGAGAGAGAGAGAGAGAGAGAGAGAGAGAGAGAGAGAGAGAGAGAGAGAGAGAGAGAGAGAGAGAGAGAGAGAGAGAGAGAGAGAGAGAGAGAGAGAGAGAGAGAGAGAGAGAGAGAGAGAGAGAGAGAGAGAGAGAGAGAGGAGAGAGAGAGGGAGTTCTTCAATTTACTCAGAAAATGATTAGTTCAAATTGCTTTACATACTAAACTAATTAATTACTTTGTGTGAAGTAGATGGAACTTTTTCTGTTTTGGAACATTTTTACGACCTATTTCAAAAAACACTGCTCAAACTGCTCCTTAAAGGTCTCTATAATAAAGGTTTTTAATGAGCATAATCCTAGACCACGTTGGAGGTTGTTCATGAATGAGCTCCACTGATAGGCCATTACCACAAAGGCCTCCCCCCATGCTAATAAACTAATTGCTCAGCAAAGAGGGTTTTTCACATGACGCAGAACACCGGTTATGTTCAACTCATCAAATTAGTGTACCCATTTTAATGAGCCTCCATTCTTGTCTTTGGCTTTTTAACTGGCCTCCATTGTGCTACGAGTAGTTTGACATACTTTTAAAGATTTTCAATTCTATCTCGGGAGCAGCACTGTGACATGAAAATTTTGTTAAACTATGACCCAAAATAACTTCATAAATAACTTTGTGGCCAAAAGCTTCTTGGAGGTAAGCTGAAAGTCTAAGTCCTACCAACTGTTAAAGTTTAACACCCGAGCTTTAGCTGCAGTTCTTTGAATTACTGTAATTATTCAATGCCAGGGGTGTCCACAATTCTTCAAACAGAACCAGATTTGGTGAGGGCCAACCAATCAGCTCACGTATTTTGAACTCTTATTGTAACATGTAAAAATTTTTTTTAGAATTGGATATTTTTCATCTCTTCACATAGAACAGAACAGACATATGTCTAAATACATATGCAATACAAGGAAAGAGCTTTCAACTTTCCTTCTTATTGAAAAATGAACTCGAAAGTGTCCCGCGTCAGTCTTGCCACTGGTTAACCGTGGCTAGTAACAAAATTTAACTAATCGAGAAATTGTACACAATTTCTAGAAAGTGTTGGGGGGCGCATATTATTGATTTTTTGACAGGAGCCTGTGGGCCGGTGGAAATTTTGGGCCGGACTTATGACATGCCTGGCTTACACAATGAACGTCATTTCAATGGATTCTGAAGCAGAGAAAAGTAGCTTTGTGCAGAGATGCAACATTTACAGTAATAAAGTGTTTATTCAGTTAATGTAAATAAGCTGTTTTTGTTGCGGAAAATAAAAACTTTGTACCATTATGCAACACTTTACTACTGTAAAGTAGAAGTGTAAAGCGTTGCATATTGGTGCATATCTGCTGGCTGTTTTATGTGTCAAAATCCAATGGAATTAAGTTGTTATGACCCCTGGTCTTTTGCATTTGTGTGAATTTCAGCATCTGTCAAGGTCTACTGATCCCAACTCCTGCAGAGCTGACTGAAGAGTTCTCTCCACCGATCGCCAGGCTTGGAGGGAAGTTTAAAAACTCCCAGAAACCCCTGCTTGAGAGGCGGCTAAAGTGCTGAGATGAATTTATGCTTCAGCCTGTTCAAAGCCTGTGGATGCCTGGTTTCCCTCTCAGTTTGTTTATTTATTTTTTTCTAGCTATGTAGTTCTCCTTGCTACATTTACTCTTGAAGCTTTTGGTTACATTTTGAATGCTAGTGTCCGTCAATTGCATAAATGGTGGAAGAGTCACGATAGTTCAAAAAGCGTGTTTTATTTTGTAGTCGCTTATTAAATATTTTAGGAGCCACTATGTCGTCATGACGATGTGTATGTGAAAGAAAATCCAACCTGAAAAGATGTAAACAAGCTATATGCTTTATGTAATGTAACCTTGTAATTACATTTCGTCTGTTCTTGTTTATTTAGAATTTAATTTAAAAAAGTCTTTAGACATATTTAAATACTACTTTTCATAAATTATTCAGGACGTAATTTAAAGTTAAAATATTGATAGCATCATTAAAAAAAAAGTTTAAATAATACTTCAACACTTAAGTAAATTCCCATATATTTTTTAATATTTATTGGAAAAGTGCTGCTGAAATAAATGTCATGATGCACTGCATAATGACAATAAAGATTCTGATTGTGATATAAAATGAAAAAGTAGTTTTCTCTATGAAAAAGCAGAACCTGAGTGAATGGCTTGTGCCGTGGATTATTGTTTTATTATATGTTTCTGTGAGATGTATTTTTGACAACCACTCTGATTGGTGAAATGGTTTAGATTCCAAGTATTTTTATCTTGAAACAGCGTTGCTTTGCGTCCACCCAGCTTTGGCATTTGGTGGGATCAAGGCTCCAGTGGTTTTGTCCAGATTCTGGTATCTCTGAGCTGAAATTTAATAGTGGTTCTCGTCTTCATGCTGCACATTTTTTATGCAAAATAGCACAATTGAGCACAAACACCCACAAGTTCATTACATTACATGCGGCTCATGCATAGAGACTGAATCTCACAACTAACCACCAGTTCAACATGCATAGAGTGTGTTTTCAACTTACATCAACAAATTGCCCGCATGATTTAGGCATGTGAAAAAGAATTTAAAAAGGAAAAGTTATGTAAAAATGTTGGATATCCATTTGGTACCGTAAAAATATCAATTAAATCCACTGTAGATTGGTTTCTTTCTTAAAACATGACGGTACAGGGAGGCAACAGCACATACATCCACACCACATAACAGAAAAATAAACACCAGAATTCTGTTTTTTATGTCGTTTTTCCT
Organism: Oryzias latipes; assembly: GCF_053564925.1. Classification (NCBI taxonomy): domain Eukaryota; kingdom Metazoa; phylum Chordata; class Actinopteri; order Beloniformes; family Adrianichthyidae; genus Oryzias; species Oryzias latipes. The sequence continues at coordinate 27,466,729 of NC_136258.1, forward strand.
TGTAAATAATTTGTTTCTTCTTTACAAAAATGTCTATCTGCATTTTTTCATTCCAACAGACTCATGTGGACCTATAATCTATCCATGTTACAGTTTTTGCTTAATTTGTTCTTTCGTGTAGAATGGAGGGATGACTATATATTTCAGTATTTCTGAAGAAAAGGGAGGAGGTGAAGAAGGGGTGGGACCTATGAACATACTACATAGGAAATGAGGATGATGAGGGTGACAGTGTAAGTCAGTTGCCATGTCCATGTAAAGGCAGTACGAAGCGGTCGGGCGGCATTAGAGCTTTTGGCTGTAAGGAAGGGATGGGGATATACAAACAATGAGCAATATTCATGCCCATCTACAGAAAAAAAAACATAAGAACTCTTACACTGACATGTCTTACAAACCCTAAACTGCAACTTCTTAGCCATGCAATTCATTTTTTAAAGTCAATATAATATTTAACAGAATTTATCGTGTCAAAATAGAGTTTAAGGAGTCTTAAAATTGTGACGCAAGACTTTGGTCTGGAACTGCTTTGTCTACTAATTTGTGGGTTTTTGTGGGTTCAAAAAAGGCTTGAAGTGGAGCTTGGATTTTGCTTTTTGCACCGGTTCTTTGTTTAAATTTGTCAGGATATCACTCAGCAGGGAAAAAGAAACACAATCTAGTAAATGAAGCAGTCCCAAACCTCAAAAAGTCAGATTATATAAAAAATATTTCACTCTATGATTTGGATGAATATTATCTAATTTAAGAGAGGAAAAGCAAGAAAACAGATATGCCAAAAAACATAACCAGAACCAAAATGCCAGCAATCAACTGGATAAAAAATGACCCGTTTAAACTATCACATGAAAAATGTTAAGATGAAAGAACAAAGCCATTTAAATTTTGCACACACTACAACCAGATGCACACAATAGAAAACAGACACTGCTGAGAGAGGCGCTCGACGGCGCAACGGGCTCCTCTCTCATGCGTTCCCTGATGAAGAGTCTGTCTGTAATGTTAGTCTTTAAACATGACCCGGCCGTGCAGTCCGGCTGTACACCGGAGTGAGACGAAACTAGCTGAGAATGGGTTATTACTATCATCATTTGGTTTTGTTTTAGTTGTACTGCAGGATGTTGATGCATGCTTAAAGTAAGTTGCATTTAGGGAAAGTAGAAAACAAACAACACAGCAAACTGGGCACAGAAAGAACTGACCGATGTTACACGGACAGTAGATGGACGCTGTGTCCCGGTCCCATAAAACAAACACGTGGCGCGTGTAACAGTGTGTTCTGGTAGCCAAACAAGACCATGATGCAATGTTTTCTGTCTGTGCCACACTGGAATTCATCCCACTACAATGAAGTATAGGCTGGGACAAGAAAACCAACCCAAAGATGTTCTTTTTTTCCCACTCCACGTTAGAATAAAGGTTTGAGTACGGGACGGGGACACAGCTTCACTATAACAATGACAGGAGCAAAATTAAAACTTGCATGTTATTCATACTGGTGCGGAAAAGCATGATGCATTGAGTCAGAAGATCAGGTTAAAGCTGCTATCTATCATATTTGCATGCTGTGTGCATTAGTGGCGAAGGACAAGCAGGCTGGCGAGTTGAGACTGCAATTTCACAACATTTGTCACTTTTGGTTTTTATGAAAAAAATATATATATATACTTAAAAATATGTTTTTTCACTTTGACATGACAGAAAAATTACGGCTGAACTGAACCCTAAGGACTGTCAACTTTTTACTCGACATAAATGGAATTTTGTACCTCAATTAGAATCCAATATAATTTAAAAATACGTGTGGGGATTAAAACGGGTGATACTTGTTAGGCTAAACTGAAACGACAGACATCTGAAACAGATCATGGATGATTTAAAATCTTTTTGTTTTTTTTTTAAAGTTCAATGTGGCCTACAGGGAGAGCTATGGGTTATACTCAACACAAATGTAGTAAATAAGGAAGTTGCTTCAAATGTTGTTCTTAATGTTGATCATAGAACAAGGGAAAAAAATAATATTCAGATTTGGAGCAGAGTAAAACCTCTGCAAATATTAATGAGACCCTAAGCGTTGAGGTAGGTGGGTTTGTTAGAGCTGGCACTCCATTCCAAATTGCTTCCCTTCCTTCATATGTTCTCCCTATTGCTCAGATTTTAGGGACATTTGAAGCTGTGGGGGGTCCAAAAGTGTTTATTTTAAGGGGAAAACATAGTGATTTAGGGTTAGGTAGGGTAATCCGCATCGCACTGTGGTGTGGGGAAGAAACACATTTCTTCACGTGGGTGTGCTGTCATGCAGAGGCGATTACATTTAAGTGTAAGTATTGATTTTTGTTTGTGCGTGACTTTTTGAAGTTATAAAATCGATGTTTTGTGTTTTGCAAGTGCTGTTGGCTACGCATTAACATATATGAACAGCAACTACTGATGACATCATCAAGCGGTAGTAACATCCGAATTTGGAGATGCTATGGATATGTCATTATTCCCACCTTAATTCCTAACGGCTAAAGAACGAAATAGTGTGGGACTATCTAGTGCCCTGGATTTTAAATGCAATTCGGACACCATGCTCAGCCCTTTTTTTTTTCACGGTAAATATGACGTCACCGATTTCACAAAGTGAAAATCGAATTGATATGAGCATTTTTTGACAGCTATTTATGAAAACACTGTGTTCTAAAGAGGCAAACGTTGATGGTTTACATTTAAATGAATTTCTTTTGCAAGAGTTGATTTTACGCAATGCATTGTGATCTATATTCGCCAATCTAATGAGCATCGTTGCATACTGGTTTTTTACAGAGACATTTGTTGGGAACTCGATTTTGGAATTGTTGATTCGGACAGCACTACAAAATGGCGAACACACTATCTAGTACACTATGCAGTGAGTAGCGTAGGAATTCGGACAAAGCCCATATTTTTCCATCTCTCTCCACTTGAAGGGATGAATGTACTGGTAGGGAGAAGCTGGAGGGGTAGGAGATTAGGTTCACAATTTCTTTTACGTTGACTAGCCCTAACCGATAGCTAAATTTAATGAAATACTAAATTTACAAAGAGAAATATTTCAAAGGTGGTCACAACTGTTTTAGATGCAGTTTTTATCGTCCCATGTCAGAGTGATAAACATATAGATTTTCTAGAAGCAGAAATAGGCAATCTCTGATCTCTAACAGAGTGGACTTTCCAGTAAAGTGTAAGGTATTTAGGATGCTGAAAGTCTGTATCAGCAATTTTCCTGCTCTATGCCAACTTCAGTTCAGGTTTCCCACAATTTTGTTCTCACATTAACACCAAAGGGGCTTATTTTTGGTCTGGTGACACTTTCACATAGGGCAGGACTGAAGACCAAACTTCCAATCCCTAAGACTTAATTGGTTTACCAGCCGAGTCTCCCGTGCCTGCCCTGAACTTGAGCAAAATGACTTTTGAGAAGTTGGAATTCTGTCCTTTTGCTTCGTCTGCACAGAAACAGGACAGGGGGAAGATTTAAATGTTGTGAAATCCTGCAGACAAACACACCACCAGCAGCTGGTGTTTACTGTCCTGCTCAAATCTATGTGAAGGATACCAGCTTTAAGCATGCCATGTCTTCTGAGGGAAAACAACCAACAACACAATATACTTTTGTTAGACAGGGGAAGATAACAGAGTAATCTCATAAGATGGCTCATTTCTCGTTATTCAATCATAACACATATGGATCAAGTTTCTACACATGCAAATAGTTTTTACACAGTTCCCTCTTTTTTCAAGTTCCACTTGAAACTGCAAGAGCTCAGAACTCAGGGGATGATACAGGTTCATCCCCTTGAATAATACCTTGGAATTTAACATGATGCACAAGAATTTAATTAAGGGATCAAAGCTGACTGTTGTTGTTGTGGCGGTTTTTATGTATCGTCTTGAGAACTTTAGCATTTATCCTTATAAAACATGTGTGTCTATTCTGCAGTTAAAAAAAAAGGCTATCAGAAAATATGGCAAATGAAAAATAGAATTGTGGAGTTCTCCAAGGCTATGATATGGGTCCCCATGTTTTTTAAATACATGTTTCCTTTTTCCTCGATTAGAAAAAACGGATCCTTATGACAACAGGAGACTATTGTTCCTGTTTAAACATGAAGAACCAACTATTGATGACATAAATAAATGCAGGTGCCAGAATTAACTGCAGATAAACAAAGAAAAAGTGAGATTACAATGCTAAAATGTCACACTATCACCTTTCAAAGCATCAGAATATATGGGAAATAAAAAACCCAATAGGCCTTCTTGGAATTTACAGCTAATGTGAGCATCGTCATAAAACACAGTTTGTTGCCATCTTATGAAATTTTTTGAAACATAAAAAGTGACAAAGAACAGAATCATGTGATGATGTTTCCAAAAGAAAACAAAACAGACCATAAAGGACAACTGGAAATAAAATAAAAAAATAAAATAATGAGGAACAACAGATCATTTGATGACGCTGCGACCGCAAAAATGGCTTACAGCTTCAACAGAAATGCAGACAAAAGCAAGTCGTTTGAATGGAATCACAAATAAAAAAAGGCATGCTACGAAATCCAGGAATAAAAATATCAATCGATTTATGCCATCTACCTTGTGTAATCAAATGCAGTGGAGATATTACTTGGGAGTTTTCACATTTACTTTGTTTGTTGTAGGTCAGTTTGGTTTCAATGGACCATAGTTTGTTGTCCACATTAAACCAAAAGTGCTAGTTTGCATACAATCAATCAGACGCCTTCCAAACAGACTTGGTTCGATACGTTTTGGTTACATTACAGTTACAAAGAAAGAGCAGAGGGTTTGAGCTCCTGAACAGTTAAAGGGAAAAAACTTCACCAAACCCAAATAAACGTACAAGTTCCACTCCAATCGTCTTTTGAGCTCTTATCACAATGAGTATGGCTTTTTTAAGCCAAAACAAGAAAAAAGACATTGTTTCTGCAGAGCAGCGGTAGTTTATAAGAAATTCGCCTCGGAGTTGTGGGTGTGTGACCGTCGCCATGGAGTAAACCTTTCTCCATTTCCCATCATCCCTTTGTTTTGCACTCTCCTGCTAGCTTACAGCATCTAACAAACCCCAACCTAACATACTGTAACTGCAATATCAGAGCCTACCAGACGTAGAGTTTTGATCCAGATTCCAGTTTAGACCAGGAAAACAAAGACGTTCATGGATCCATTTGTCTGCAAGTGGATTCATCAGAATGGAGCGGAGCAGGAAGCTTGCAGCTTGCAGTTGTAGGTTCTATGTCAAATTGACAAGCTTTTGTCCAATGACATTTTTTCATCTGCTCCTGAGTCACGACGATTTTGATGATAAAACACCCAAAAATACAACTTTAAGCTTAATTTTCTTCATATATGTTCATCATATATGAACATGTTAAAAACACCAAAGTTAATGATGTTTTTTTTTGAGAAAGGACGTAAATATTCAGTGGTAGTAAGGTATTGTCTTAGTTCCCACAAATGTTCAACATGGCATTTGGATCCGACACCAAATCTTTTGACACAGACTTCGAAACTTTGTTTAATTATAAACATTTTTTTAACAAGAGAATATTCATTCAAAGAAGTGCAGCACCAAGACCCTTTGTAAAGTTTCTCCACCTTTGTGATTTCTGGTCAATAGATGCAGATTTTAGTCAATTTGCAAGAAAACCAAACAAACAAATGTATCAGGGGAAAAAGAGAGAGAAAAAAAGTTTACATTGGATCTGGACCAAAACACTTTTTTAGACTAAGAGATAGTTTTAGAATGATAACTCTGTTTTGCATTCAGGTAGATGGCAGAAATGATTTTATTTTATGTTTGCCTTAAAAAAAAAAAAAAAAAGAATCTATGCCTCAAGACAGTGACGCCAAAAAAAAAGAAAGTATTTTGTGATATTTGTCGAATAGGCGAGAATGATATCATTATGGCCATATTAAGATACGGCAAAAATGGCTGAAAGGCATTGACTTAATAAAGCAACAACATAATCATAGAGGAAATTGAAAGCATGCTGCATGCAGGAATGTTAGTGTTAGAATGATGTGAATTTCTGTGTAAACACATGATTGGATGATTGGGGCCCTGTCTGTCTTTCTTCACAAATCCCCAAGGATCTCAGGCTAAACAGCACCGTTTGAAACCCATTTACACGACAAGAATTTACGTGCTCTGAAAAAATTTGGGAATGACGTTTAAATCAACAGCAAGAACAAACAAATCTTTGCATAATTTTTGCCCAAGATACATCAGCAAAAATAATAATAATAATAACTATTTTTTAAAAAGGTTAACATTTAATTTAGCAGTTTTATTGATCTGCTTTAAGAAATCACTTTTTGCAGTCTGTGTAGATATCAGCATAGAGATTGCGTTAATTGAGAAATTTCAGTGCATTTCCAAGATAAAAACAAAAGAAAAAGTTGAATCGTTTACAGTTTTTGGATGGATAATGAAGTGTAATTATATTTGAACAACTTTGTTCTCAAAAGTGCAAACACCTAAAAAATTATAGAGATTCCCAAATTCTTTCAAACTGATTATTTAATGTTCAGACAGCATTTTCGTTTTTTTTTTTTTTTATGTTAGAAATATTTGTATACAAAAAAGACAGAATAACAAGTACATCTTAAAGCAAAAGTATGACCCAAACAAAGGAAAACCTGTACACAGAAATTCAATGATATCTGTTCTCTATCACACGAACCAGTGCAAGCCTCTACATAAGGAATAACAGATGACAACAAAAATAGACATCAGTGAAATCTGAAGACAACACTCACTTCCAAATCATAGACTTAAGACTTTTCAAACTAGAAATCAGCAGAGCAATGACGTGATGGACTCAAACATTCTGCAGCATCAATGCAGAGAACATGATTTGCCACCATACAAATTTGGAAAAGACATAAAGTTGTTGCTTTTGACCTGAGTTGCCAACATTTGTATGTCCATTGGTAACCATGTTCACCACTTTGAAGACCCCATGTGCAAGTGTAGCTCTTAAAATGGCTTTGCTGTTGTTTCAGCTTAACATTTTTTTCTTCATTTCTCTTTTCATTTAAACGTTCCTACTTTTTCCTTGGACAGAATGCTTTCTGAGGTTACACTTTGTCGAACCATGGGACCATGATGCTTAAGGGATCCTCAGATCCGGATCTGGTGCAGATGAGTGGCAGCACAAAGAAAGCAAGCAAATGCAAACTAACCTAGCCCACCTGGTTGCCTTGTTTCACACTCCTCCAGGTCCTCGTCGTCGCTTGAACACTCTGCAGACGACACCATTTCATCTGCTGAATGCTTCTTGTGCGCAGCCGTGGTCATTGCAGAGATAACAACAAAAAAAGAAAGAAAGATTCAAATGTTGTTTGACTGCATCCACAAATATAGACCTAGAGCATTAGCCAGTGTCCTCTCAAAGGTTTTGGAAAGAATTTTATCTTACACAATTAATGATTTTATCTTATCTGCTGATAATCAGTTTGATTTTAAAGCTCAACATGGGACAGAAATTTGCATTTTTGTAGTACAGGCAAGATAATTCATCTGTACTTTTGCGTTTTTTTGACGCATCTAAAGCCTTTGACAAGGTAAATAACTCCAAACTTTTCATAAAAATGAAAAACCAGAGTGTACCAAAACAACTAGCCTTCTGGTAAGCCCATCAGAAAATTATGGTCAGGTGGAGATCAGGTGTCTCTTTCCCATTTGGTATGACCAATGGGGTAAGACAGGGAGGTATTTTATCCCCACTTCTTTTGAACTTGTACAAAGATGATCTGTCGAAGGATCTGTATACCTGTAATACTGGTTGCATGGTTGATGGTTTTAAATTAAATCATCTGATGTACACTATGCAGATGTATATTTTATGCTTTTATGTCATTGTAATATAGTTTTATATTATTGTTTTTCATACTTTTATGTCATTGTTTTTATACTGACTTTTTTAATTTTTATTCTTAAGTCTTTTACTTGTTTTGTGTTTATTGTGACAAATGGACCTTGAATCTGTAGTAAAGCTTCTTGTAAATCTTCTGAAAACACATAACAGAAATTATATATATCTATTATTTTACTTTTGACAACAAAAAAAAAAAAAAAACATGAACTGATTATTTATTTTCCAGCAAAACCTTGGATAAGCCTTTAAACGTATAGAGCTAAAGACAATATTTTTGTTCCTCTTCATTATCCAGGAAATCAAAGATTTCTATTCTGATTCAAACCTATGCAGACCCAACTTTTATTGTTGAATTTCTGCTTTGAGTTTGATCAAAGAAAAACCGAGAAAAACTTCAATTTTCAACTTCCACATCAGTTGGATTTTTTCTATAAACTACTGCAGTTAAAGAAATGTGGTAAACATAATTGTGTTGTGTTAAACGTAGTACATAAAAAGATAAAAGAGACCTTTGTTTTATTGCTGTTTGTCTTTTTCAGCTGAAGTTAATCTATTTTAATGCATACTTGTTTTTACACAACATCCATGATTTTGTTTTAAGACATTGTTGGCTGCAGAAATGCATCATAAAAAAACACTCAGTCGTCAGCGTACAGTCTGACCTTTTTGTAATCTAGCCCACAGCACCCATATGAACATGCGTTCATGGGTTTTTTGGTTGTGCCGGCTTGCGGAAGGCTGTAGAAGTAATCTTAAGTGGAGAGCAGGTGTGTCTTGCAGTGCGCTACAACATTTTGCTTGCAGCATGATCGCATGGATGCGCATGAACATTTTTGCTCTACGGGCTCACAGAGCAGTCTGCAACCTTGCTGTTTTGTACAAGCCACCTTAACGGCCCATAAAGGTTAGACCATTTCTTGCCTGCACACAGCCCGTATGCACCCGTAACAGCAGTTGTGTCAAAGGTTTTAGGTTTAGCACTTAGGAGCTTTGCTTCTACCTGCACAGTTGAAGATCTGTGTTTCCTTGTTGTGGTTGTGGACATCATGGTGGTCGTCTCTGCAAAGTTAGTTCCCATTTCGTTGGGCATGGCTGTGGTTCTGGATGAGCCTGCCACGCTGGGGACGTCGCCCACCAGCCTCACACTGCCGTTGATCTTAATGTTGGGGTTGCCTTCAGCTGCCATGGTCAACACCTTCAGGCCGTTGTAGTAAAGGCCTGACAGCTGACCCTGGAAGGGCCGGCCTCGATCACTGCCACCGACAGAAACTGTTGCTTGAGTGTTGAAAATGGTTAGCTGGCGTCCTGGAGAAGAAATCCATAGTTAATAAGATGTTACATCAACTTTTTAGGGTAATCAAATGTATTTTTGGATTTCAATGTAACCATGAAAACATCAGTCATCTGATGATGTGCTCAGTGAAAATCTTCAACCTGTGAAGTTTGGTAGGAATTATTATAGTTTGTTGGTGGGAATCGTGTCAGTTTTGTCTGAACAGAGTCAGATTTTGTATAAATATGAATCCACTCTTTTGCCGCCCTTTTATTTTGAAAATCAATATGTTTATTTTAATAATTACTTAAAAACTTTTTTCCACCCACAGACTGAAGCAACAACCTAAAAGAGAATTTTACCACAGACGTTTGCAGGAAAATCAGATGTTTATTCTCCAACAACTATATTACTGTTACATAAGTGTAATTTTAGAGAAGATTTCAAAATAAAAGAGTTAAAATGTGACTCAACTTTGAAACACTTTTAAATGATGAAAACCATTGAAAAGAAAAACTAGAGCACCTATTAATCAAATCTGAACTGGACTAGTGTAAAAATCTAACTGGGTTTTCAAAAGAAACCTATAGAATATTTGCTGGTTCTGAAAATGAATCTGTAAAATTCACAGACTATTGAGCCTTTTTTTAATATACGTCTCTTTATTGTATTCTATTTTTTGTCTTGTTCATTTTCTTTCAATAAAATTGATCATCCTTATGTTTAAAATGTGCCTCAAAATAACAATGATAGTAATGTTTTACATGCAGAACTTTAGCATTCTTGTCTTTATTCTCTGTCATTGATGAAAACAAAACCTCTGCAGGTTTTAACATCTGAGTCTCAAAAATAAAATCCATGGCCTGAAGAATTTTGTTTATCATTCTCAAACATGGGTAACCTTTATTTTTATACTTTCTGACATCAAATAATTTATTCTGTGATTCATCTTCCCTATGTGAATGCAAGCACACTGATTTAGCTGCTGGATAAATCCGATGTGGGATCCGTTTCTTTTAAAAGCTTTACCTCCATTTCTGAGCAAACTATGTCTCCGTAATAAATGTGCAAGAATGATCCTGAGTACATTGATAGTGATGACATTTTGTTAACTGAATGCAGATTTATTTCTTATCTGAGGGTCTATGAAGGTCACATGACTGCCTTCAAACAGTGTGTCTCATGGTACAGATACATGAATGCTAATGTGACTGATCAAAAACATATCTGGACCGAATGGAAACCTGATACAAATATGAAATTGTGACATTGATCATGCTCTTAATTTTAAGAGCCACCGCACGCACGCAAACACACACGGACACACACACACACATACAGAAATTACCTTTTTCCAGCAGCCATTCCTCTACTGGTCTGGTATATTTGAAAGGAATTTTCTTATTGGCCATTTGATAGCGTTCAACGTCGCTGTTTCCTTTAAAGTTTAAGAAGACATTTATGAAGACATTTATCTCTCATCAGGGTCGTACCATTTGTAGAAAAGACAACTGAGCTTCCTTAAAACGTTAGAAAGATTTTAGCAGAAAATTTAAGTTAATTTAGTTCTCTGATAACATATTCTCACATGCTGCATGATCATTTTCAATTTTTATACTCTTAGCAGAGAAATCCTGTTTGTCTCCAGACGGAGACACTACTGGAGCTTTGAACAGTAGTACGTCGTTCAATTAAACTCAAGGTGTGATTGAGATGAATTAAAATGTTGAACTTTCAGGTTTTATTTATACCGGTTTAAAGAAAATTCAAGGTGGGAAACCGTCATTTTAGTTTCAAATATAACACCCACTACTAAACAGCCTTTAGTGAGACTAACATTCTCTTAAGGCCTCAAATGAAAAATCACAGAAAAAAAACAAAAACAAGCAGATCTGAAGTAAATATAATCAGTGGATATGTTGTCATCAATGGTATAGTAGACGGTTAAATGTTAAGGTAACATAGGAAAAGCCAGAAGAGATCTCATTTACCAGAAACACTGCACAGAATTGTGTTTGTAATATTTTACTTTATTCACACAAAGAGTCATTGTTGAGCTTCTATCTTAATTCATAAATCCAAAAGAGGAAATGTTGATAAATAACATGCAGCACAAAAGATTGAAGTGAAATCTACTGAACAGCATATGGATTCTTAGATCCACACTAAAGACTGTATGGACATTTGTACTATGCAGAGAATCTGCTCAGTGTCGCATCAAAGAATAAATGTTGCATGACAGGAGACTTTAAAGTTGGAATTTGACTCGTTGTTATCACAGACTTTAGTTTATCTTAAGGAGGATTGTCGATTTGATTGCAAATGAATTCTGGGCTGAAACATGAAATGTGCCAAAACCAACACCCTGCAGTTTGAGCTGGATCTGGGCTTGACTGCTCTACAACTAGGTTCAGGTGAGCTTTGAAAACTTGCCACTTGCTAAACATTCAAGGAATCAAACACTGCTGCAGATCAAACAAGGACCAAAAGTTTCCCAAAAGCACTATAAGAAAGGATCACAAAGGGCTTGAGAGAAACGTGTAAGGTTAGGTAACAGCTCACAGATGATCTTCCTGTTGGGGTCTAGGTGGTACATGTACTTCATTTGGGTCTTTCCATTCCCCCCTATTCTCTTTGCGCAAATACTTTAATAAAAACAAAGACATGAATTCCTTGTTTTTTTTTGTTAATGCAGTTAAATGTTGTGCCTTTAATATCTTAGTTCTGTAAGAAAACGGTAAATATTAGTGCTCATGTGTAGATTTGGACTGAGGTTTCTTTGTATTTTGTTAAACAAAATTCTGTTTAATTTTGTTTATCTGGGTTGAACTGCAAATGAAGATTCTAATCTTAATCTAATATTACCCACTAATCATACATTCAAACTATCCGTTAATGTATTTCTGTGTCATTTTGTGTCTAATCACAAAAACATCTTTTGCCAAGATGCATAATTCCTGCCCCAAAAAAGTCCATTTATTGTACACTTTCAGCAACTTTTTCTCTCTTTATTTTTGTTGTTTTGTTCAAACTTCAACAATAGGCTGGTGAATTGAATGGTAGTACTTTAGGGAATCAGTTTGTGTTTCAGATACGATAATTAACTCAATAATTTTCAATAAAAAACAGAGCTGACCGGATGAGATCGTACCTGTCGGAAAATGCTCGTTAATCGCCCAGTTATCCACCTGCAGCGTAGCATTGCCCCCATTCCTGGTGAAGCGGACAACATGGTACTTCCCATCATTCACTGGGGTGCTGCTTTCCTGCACGATGATGTCCACAGTGCCGATGTTGAAGGTCACTCCAATTTTGCCTTGTTGCTAGAGAGGAAAAAGAACAATCATCAGGGTTTAGACTCATCGTTCTGCTCAGATCCTTGCACAGTTTGCACTTACAACTATGTAACGTTTTTCTTTCTTGGTTTAAGTTTTTTTTCTTTTACTTGAGTTTTGCTTTCTGGCATGTTTTATTTATTTATTATCTTCCATCACAGTTGTATATAGATTCTGGCATCAAAATCTTGGAAACATCCAACAAGTTGGCTGTTGTCCTGTTCTTCTGCAACCCTCTCTGTTTTGGTCCTTTCCAGTCTAGTCATCTAGACCCACTACACAGTGCTCTGAACCGTTTTTCTTCAATGATTTGTGATCTTCACTGGTGTCCATGGAATACATGAAATCTTTCCACCTTTATCCACCTTTGTCATGGTAGGAAGAACACGTCAATGTAAGGGTGGGGTCATCTAAGATAACACAAGGGTTAAAAAGAATTTGCATTGGTGTGGCTTTTGTGAGTCGGTCTTATTTCTCTTTTAGTTGAATTTGACTTTCAGTTTTGTGAATAAACAAAATCCAGCAGTCTAATTGTTGAAAAACATCTTTTTTATAATTGTCATCTTTACATACAGGTATATCAACACTTTAAGCATAAAAGGAAAACCTGATCTGTTCTTAACCAGATGCTTAAATACAAATTGATTCTTTTCTTCTTCATTATTTTGCTGAAAATCCACAGTCATGTTTAATCGGCCGAAGACTGCAATTGCACAGATCTGTGGCTAAAACTGTAAGGCTCATGTTTAAACACAGGATCTGTGGCTGCAAATTAGCCCATATTACCATCCCGCTACTGCTGTGCTTGACAGTCAAAAAGTGGTGTTAAAAGTTACAACAAAACTGGTTGTATCTCATGATGATCCGGGAGATCCATCATATTACATGCTTTTTTTTCCCAAGAAGCTGTTGCTTCTCTGTCTCTTCTACTAACTTGATCTGATATAGATTTAAAGCAGAGAACATTTTACTTACTTAGTTTACTTACTTATAATTATGGCTAAATATGTCCTTCACAACTATGCTAACAAAATAGGAGTATTTTGTGTTTTTTTTATAGAAAGAAATGATTCTATATATAAATAGTATTAACATAGTATTACATGGTCACTTTTGAAACTTTAACAGAATCCTTTACCTTTACTATTTCTGTTTTATTTCAACATGTTTCATTTTGCTTTTCATTTTTTGGTATTTTTGTTAATTTTCCTGCCAAGTGTAAAAAAAAATGTCTTTTGCACATAGTGTCAATGTTTGGTATTTTGAATGCGGAATATTTTTTTTAAATAAAGTTTATTAAAAAATGAATAACAAAAATAACTTGAAATAACATATCTTCCACTCATCCTAGGGTAGCTACACAAATTAAAAACTACAAAAAGTCCCTTATTACTGCTATGGTGTTTTATATATTTACACCCTGGAGCGCAAAATTCAACTGAACAGTTTTTCATTTTTTTAAAGCTGGTTCAACAAACTAAACTTAAGCAAGATCACAGTCTATTGAAACTCACAATATGTAGCATGAGATAGTCTCCCAGTCCAGCAGCACTGTCAATTCTGGCCAGGATGCCATCTTTGAGAGAGGTGCTGAAGCCCACGGTCAGTCTGTCTGTTCTCGTGCTCGGCCTCTCGTTGGCGGGCCAGTTAAATATAATCAGACCTCCTCCTTTGCCAAAGATATATGTGGTTCCAGCTGCAGAGAGCAGAAGAAGCAAGAGTTACAAAAAAATGACATTTGAAGGACAGTTTTTACTTCCAATCTTTAAAAACGTTTTTAGCCACTTTGATTCTTTGAGATTGAGGAATTCCTGAATGAGCAGCAGATCCGCCTTTTGCAGGATGTTAAACTTCAAAGGATCAAAGCTAAAAAAAAATCACGTATAAAAAACCTCACTGTATGTATGTGAATGTAGATTGAATTAAATCAAACGTAATTTATAAAAAGCGCATCTCATGTAGTGCGCAGCTCGAAGGGCTTTACATTTAAAAACAAAAACATACACTACAATAAAAGCGGTATCCTTAAGTTTTCTTTTAGAAGTTACTTTTATGAAAGAACATAAGGCTACTGCTCAGAAAGAGCAGATTTAATCTGAAAAAAATAATGCAGTTGCTAGTTTGGGGCTTTTTTCATGGATTTATGGTTTGAGTTGAAGCATGAATACTGGTGCGGACTGAGCTGGGCTGATTGCTGATGGGGTTCTGAACCAGGCAGAGATGCTTGTTGGCCCCGGGTTTGGTCATTCAACGCGTTGTCGGGGAGGTTGGACATACAAGGTTTGGTTGTTAGCCGAGTGAGGGGAAATGTGCTGGGTCTAGTCCACGTTAGGGAATGAAGACCATTCTTTTTGAAGTATTTTTTGTGTAAGCTGTACGGCGTTGGTTGAAGTCCAGTAACCGCAGCGCAAAGAAACCTTAAGCAAATCACGTCTCAGCATCTTAGTGTTGACACTTCGAGACTTTCATAGTGGAATGAGGAAAATCCGATTTTATTTTTGCGGAATATGATGACAAAGGACTGTGCACTGATAGTCCATTTGGTGTCATGGGGTTGCAGGAGGGCCACACGCCCACATGCACACCTCGGGGGAATTCAGAGATACCAGTGAACCTATGAAGCATGTTTTAGGACTGTGGGAGGAAGTGCCCAGAGAAAATCCAGGCATGCACAGGAGAACATGCAAACTCCACACAGAAAGGTCCCCAGCCAGGATTTGAACCAGGGCCCTGTTGCTATCAGGCAAGGGTGCTGATCACTGCAGCCTGGTTGTTAATACTTTAAACGAAATTGTGATATTGTTTATCATATTCTCATAAAAGGTACAACTGATTTCTACACAGGTGTGCTCAGCGAGTACAAATCCTAGTAAATGATCATCAAATTTCTGTGCAGGTTCTGCAGTAAACTGGCCCAACAAAAGACACGTCTACGCTGACCAAAAACAAATAACCGGCCAGCGTACACACTGGCTGCTTTATGCAACATTTGTAGCGGTGAGACGACTGTTGGCTGAGGATGAGGATTCTAGTCACAATGATACTTTGTTGGCAGAACTCACAGTCCTGCATCGACAGCGCAAAACACACCTCGGATCCCCGAGGCTACAAACACTATGCTAATACAGCAAAGGCGTGCCAGATTTGGGTTTGCGGCTTGGAAAACCTCGTCTCCAGTGAGCTGCCAGATAACCTGCAAGTTCAGAAACAGAAAAACTGAGATCTGTTGATGAAACTCATCTCACTGAACTCACTAATTATTTGCAGTCAGAGCTTGAATCCTACACAGACAGAAGATTCTTTTATTAGAAAGAAAAATGGGGGCAGAAATAAGAAATGCAGAGAACCCAACAAAGGCAAGGTTGGAGAGCCGGAGTTATCAAGAACAATCTCTGATTACAAAGTTATTCAAGGGTTGGAATCACATCAGTTTAGGAAGATTAGAAGAATGAAAGGCAGAAAATCCAGATTCAGCTCCTTTATAACTTAAGACCCATTCCAATGAAAATGGAAAATTGAAACTACATTTCTGTGTATTTCTGAATATTTCTATATTCAAATCAAAAACTAAAAATGGAATTTGTAAATGATCATAATTGTGATGTAGAAAATATGCTGGGTGGGCCATAAGCTCCCTGCTCCGCTCCATTCTGATGCATCCACTTGCAGACTAATAGATCCATAAACGCCTTTATTTTCCTCGTCTGAGCTGGGATTCGGATCTGTACGGCTGGATTTGCTCTTATTTTGCCCACCATTTTTGTTGCACTGCTAATGATCGGTTGGGGGTGTGAGGGGCTGTAAACTGCTGGGAGAGTGTTCCAGTAATGGTGATGGCAAAGTGGGGCGGGGTTGCTCCGCACCAATGGTCCGACTCACACCTCAGAAGTTCTGATGCTCTAATGAACTCCTGCCGCTTGGCAGAAAACGACCATTTTTGGTTTGTTTGTTTGTTTTTTAATGCTAAAAACTGCCTAATAATAATTTAAAGACCATTAGGAACACTTTAAACATAGATCAGAGATGATCAAAGATTTACCAAGGTGCTCTATAATCTTCGTATCTGTATTAGTCAATCTTGCTTTCAATAACAGATATTCCAGTGTTTCTCAGTCAGTTTTATTACCGTCCTCTCTTATCCAGCGTTCTGTACCTCCTAAATATAGATAATTTTACCTGGTAAATTAGATGCAATCTGATGGTTTTACTGGAATGCTATTCGTTCAGTTAAAAGAAAAAAAAAACTTTTAAGGATTTTTTCTGAAAATCCTATAAAAGACAGGGACACCTATTATCAATAGATGTTGAATGGCTCAATAACCAACACATAAGTGTGTGAAGGCACAAAGTTCTGTTTACTTCCATACATTTATGATCCCTGTAGAAACGAAAACAACTATTGGAAAAATCTATCACACCGCCAGCAAAATATAAACCATGATTGCAAAAAATGCGCTTATACATTTAGCAAAATGTCCAAATATGTGAACAAATAAATAAAAAAAATGAAAGAAAAAAAACACATCATGAAATAAGATTTTTCTGATGATTATGGCTTCTAATCTGTTGTTTCAGTCATATAAAAATGTACGTGAAGCTGGTGAAATGCAGTTGTTTATCTCCTTAATGAACAGGAAGAAACAAAAGACCAGAACTGGTTTATTGAAAGTGAAACTTTGTTCTAAAACAGCACAGAAAACATTTGGCCACTAGGTGTCACTAGAGCAGCTTTGTGTCAGTTCAATGCAAATGAAGGCAAAGCTCAAAGTAGAGCCAGTGGAAGGAACAATTTCCACTCAAGGAAAGTCAAAAAGGATCTTTACATCTTTCTGCATGATGTTTAGTAACTTTAGCACAACAGGGAGTAAAAACAGTGACAAGTCACATGATAACCTTTTCAATAGAGTACATATGAGGACAAAAAAAGTCATCTTTTAATTTATTGTCGCTGGAGCTGATATGTGTGACCGTTTTTGTGGTTTATGGAAGATCAATGTCGAAACCGCCCCCCCCCCCCAAAAAAAATAAATAAATAAATAAATCATATATTTTTTAATAAACTGAGAAAAAGAATATTTAAAAAAAATGCTTTATCAAGACACAATCCAAACCACAACTCAACATGAACATGACAGGAGGAAATGAGTGACAAACGAGGACCAGCTGAAGACACGGGGCTAAATAAACCAAGGGAGGAATCAGAATAACGGAGAGCAGCTGAAGTCGTCAGAAACTGAAATCAGGTGTGACCTTGATGGGCAGAGAGGAACCTGAACAACTGAACCAGAACATTTAAACACAACATTTAAAACATTCAACATGGGAAAGTTGTGGTTAAAATAATTTAATCTGAACTGAACTTTGGTGCTTCTTTTTTTCCCCCCCAAAAAAGTTTCTTGGAATGACTTTTGGTATTAGGCTGCTAACCTATCAGCCTATCAGTTCAACCTGTCAGTTCAAAAACATTACTATGATAAACTTCTGCGAAATTTGTGCTGTTTAAACATACATCTCATCCTGATGTTGCATCTATTTGCAGTCGATGATGATAAAAAAATTAAAAAGAATAAAAAAAGCTTTCAAGATATGAAACATCTCTTCCACTGAGAGATGAAATAGACCCTGGAAATTCCAACTATAGCTTTTGGCACTCACCATGACCAGCCTTCAGATCTGCTGGAGACCGGAATATGGAGACGGCTGAGGACGAGCGGTGCCTCGCCACGCGGTGGTGTTGCTGGTCAGAGTAGGCGTATGATGCTGCTACCACCTGATGTCTCGACGCGCTCGCAGAGCTCACCGCCTTTCCCAGCGGGAAAACGCTCTGCTTTGCTGATACAGCAATACATCCCAGAAGCAGCCATCCAATCCAGGCGCGTTGGTAAAGCACCATTCCAGCCAAACAGATCCTTTTCAAAGGATTCCCCACCGTTAAAGCACTGACGGGCCACATGAGGGCAAATGAAATCTAGCAAAAGAGGCTCAGCGCTCTAGATTTTCAGTTTAAAGGCATTTTATTTACAGTTTAGCTGTAAATATAACTTGTTTAAACAAAATAAAAAAGCAGAAAAAGTCATTTGTCCTCCAACACACGCTGTGTACTTCTCCTAATGAGTCAAGGAGGGCGAAAGCCTCTCGCATCTTCCTTTGAAACTCTTCTGCATCACTCTTCTTACGTCTCCTTCACTCCATCTTCAGCTCTTTCTCAGGAAGGCGTCTTTTTACAGAGGATCTGTCAACTCTACAATCCAGTTTGACCTGAAACCCAAACTGTAAATCCACTTCTTGATCACTTCTGCATGATCCTTTTCTCAGTGTCATTTCCAGTTTTTCAAAGTATCCCTTAAATCAAAGCATCCTAATAGAAGGACAGCAACTCCTGTCTTGTTCATAGATGTCCATTCGATCGCAGACCCTTCCTTTGATGTCTGCTCAGTCTGAACACACTCTTGCCTTCTAATGAAGCCAGCAACAATGATCTGGATCCCAGAGCGACCACAGAATGGGAGAGAGAGAGAGAGAGGGATAGGCTGGAGAAGGAGGAGTGGAGGAAGAGGTGATGAGAAGGTTGTGAGATGTAAAGGAAGGTGAAAGAGCGGCAGAGAGGATTCAGGAATGTGGAGAATGGTGGAAAAAGATGAGAAGGAGGCTGCAAAGGTAGAGTTTGTACACCATGAGAGACCCCATGAATGACAGAGCAGATGAACAAGTGAGACGTGAAAGAGGACAAAGAGGTAGGTTTTTCTCCAAATAGCCACAAAACTAGAAATCAAATAAACTTAATCATAAAATGGTTTATATATATGCAAAATTTAGGGTTCGATAGGGTTCAAAAAGTCCATGTAAAGGCAAGTAAATACAAATTCTTGCTCTCATGCATCATATTTAGGTCTTTAAGTCCATTTTTTGGCTCTACATATATATATATATATATATATATATATATATATATATATATATATATATATATATATATATATATATATATATATATATATATATATATATAAAACGCACAGCCATTGAATGTGTGTTGAAAGTTAAGCCAAGTTGAACTATGACCAAGTTAACAAAACTGGCAACCATTTGAAAATTGATTATGGAAGAGAAGTTAATAAATGTGGTTTGTGCGCGGCCAGAATTCTATGACACCAAGTCTTTCATATATCGGAATAGAGCTGTGAAGTGAGGTGGTGGACATGCTCTAGTACAGTGTTTTTCAACCAGTGTGCCACGGGAGATGGTCAAGTGTGCTGTGGGAAATTGCCCTCATTCATTGATCTAAAAACGTTTTCCATCTCCAGAATATCAGCTCTTTGTTCATCCAAACAGGCCCTGATTAAACACTGAGTAGTTAGGAATATGAAATATCATAAAATACGATTTTCTTGGTGTTTATTTGATTCTATTAAAGACATTTTGATAAGAATGACGAAGTACCACGATTTAGCCGTAGCGTCAGCTGTTTTTGGAAAAGTCCCACAACTTCAACTGTCTCCACCAATCATTCAACAATGAAGAGAGAAACGATCTCCGGCCATTTTCACACTACATCTCCCATGATGCATTGGGTTAAAGTGACTGCGTCTCAGCGCACAATAAGTCTTCGTGTTAAACATCTTGAAACCACAACAAACACACATCAAACAGTTTTTAAATCTTCTAACTTGACTTTTATTACATCTTTTAGAAAAAACAGCTGCAACTTCCATCTTTTTCTGCCACAATTATCAAAAAAATGCACGTGAGATTGCAGAAGGGCTGTAGATCAATACAGACTATGAGTTTCTCCTCTTTTTTTTTTTTTTATAATTTTCGGATGTTGGTGTGCCGCGGGATTTTTGTCAAGGTGTAAAGTGTGCCGTGGCTAAAAAAAGGTTGAAAAACACTGGTCTAGTAAAAGGTAGCAGAAGGAACAGAAGACGACTCTCCTCCTTGCTTGTCCAGTGTGAACACCATGGGCTAAATGCCTCTGGTGTAAACGTAGCTTAAGGCCTTATAGTGGGAACAGATATAGCTAAATATAGCTGTTATTTCGTTCATTATAGCTTTACCATCCAGCCAATCACGGCAATTACACTAAAGTAACACAAATACACTATGTCACTTTATGTAATCTTGTTTTTTTTTATTGTGTGTTTGTTTTCTTTTATTGTGTGCTATAGGGCTTCTTCTCGTATCGAGGAATTATAGTACTGTACAGTTTTAATGGGTCGTTGTGATGTACATTTTTCAAGGCACTTTCTGCATCTTATAAAAACTCTTGGGGATAAATCAAATTGAATCGAAAGTCGAATTGTATTGAACTGAATTGACGGGCTGCACGGTGGTGCAGTGGTTAGCACTCTTGCCTCACAGTAAGAAGGCCCCCAGTTCAAGTCCTGAACAGAACACCAGTGGGAGTCTGCGACCTGGCAACCTGTCCAGGATGTCCCCTGCCTTCGCCCGCGAGTGGCTGGGATAGGCTCCAGCAGCCCTGTGACCCCGAAAGGGATAAATTGATCAGAAGATGAATGAGCAAATTGAATTAAATTAAAGGCAGAGGTAAATCCGGGATGAAGACCGTCACTTCAGAGCAAAGCTCCTCATTAAGCGTCACCACTTTCCTTTTGTCTTTGACAGCAAAGAATCTCTAGTTTGTAATTCCATCACTGAAGAAAATCCGGCAAGATCCAATAAAGACGTAATTTTTGCCATTTTAACGATAAGGTAAAGTGAAGTTGAGTGTGACCCAAAGAGCCAAAGAGGCATCGGCACAATCTTTATAATGTCATGCCGCCGCCCTGTTGGCGTGGTCATGAATCTAGACGGCAGCATGTCAGGCCTCAGTAAGTCAGGCGGGGATCACACTGTTACGAAATCTGGGCCAGGGCAGGGCAGGTCGGCAGCAGCTCTGACTGGACAGTGTATAAATAAATAAAAGGTCATTTTCTTTCGTTTCTTCTCAATCAACCTTTGTTGATTGGTATGCCTTGGTCTGTAGCTTCCTGCTGTAGCACTTTACACATAAAAAACAAGAAAGAAAGAAAAACACCTTTTTGCTAGTGTCTGAGACATTTGATGTCTAGAGCCTGACTTGGAGCATTTTCTGACTCGATTTTTGTTTTTGTTTACTTCTTTTACACATATTTTTAGATTGAAGCATCTACTAAATGTGATTAACTGTAAATAAACCCAAAAATATATGCATGACATTTTACATTTATAGGTATATCATCACCAGAGGAAACTACACAATCCGGGCCTTCATGACACAACCTAACTGCAGCCAAAGGTTATTCCATTCAATAGCTTCAGTTTCCTGTTCTTTACTTCTTTTAATAAGCAAAAATTTACTTTGCAGTCGTTGATATTTGCTGTCTTTTCCTTTAAGTTTCTATTTAAGTGATACATTTATTAGTGAGTGTCTCATTTAAACATTTCAATCATTTTGCCTTGATGTCACTGACGTTCTCCGGCACGTGGATGAAAAAACATCTCAGAATTGACCCATAAAGTCAAGTATTGATGATTATTTTGATCATCTAAAATATTAAGGTTATCCCAGAATCTAAAAACGTTTTTGTTTTGTTTTTAACTGTAAGGGCTCAAATGAAATGGTAAAGTTAAAGCAGCATATTTCCCTTAGTCAATCCATTGAGAAATGCTCTGTTATTTAAATTAAAAAAAACACACAAATTTGTTTTTAAAAGAACTGACTGCCCTTTCCTTATTTTTTTGGTGCACTGCCATTCATGTTCTTGATTATTTTCAGGTTTTTTAAAATACGGATATGGGGCTCAGCTGAAATATGAAGCGTTTTTATTTCTTCCTGAACTGGAAGTTTCTTAAATATTAAGCAATGACAATTAAGTTGGATAACTGGATTTCATATTAGCTAAATGACTGGTCTAATGATCCATCTGCATTGATGTGACGAATCTTACTAAGAAATTGTGTGAAAGTTTCACATTTTTGTATTATTTTTAGCATCCGTCACTCAATGCAAATGTTTCTATGGAGGAATTTGGTTGCATTTCATCTAAAAAAGGAAGAAAATACTCAACACCATTTCCAGAAGTTGCATCATCACTTCATCAAAGAGTAGTTGAAGCTATTTCACAGTAGCAAGAAGTTCAGCCTGCATGCATTGTTGTGCATCTGAATGCTTTTCAACACTGCAGTTGTGCAGAAAGACAGAGTTTGTGGAACCTTTTGGCCGGCGAGCAGCTGTCATTTATTTTTTCATCTGAATCAAGGCAAACACGTCCACATCTAAAACATGTTCCCTTTTGTTTATTTGTTTTACTTTTATGGTAAAAGTGTTCACCAAATGTCGATCACGTTAAAATCCACGTCGTAAGTCAAACGGCGTAATTTGAAAAAGCTATTGATGCTTTTATCTATGAAAAGTTTGAATTTTATGAGCGGTCACTGACAAAAGAGGGCGTCAGCTCCTTATATTGACATTTTATAGGAAGGCGGAGCCTTCAGCCATCAGAAACGGAGTTTAGGAGGCAGACCACATTTCCATTGATGTCCACCTTTCCTTTATAGCAAAGCTTTTATCTCATGTTGGCCCTTGTATATTCCTTGTATATTTTTTCTAATACATTAATCTCTTCATTTCTGGAATAGCTGCAAGTTTGGACACTCCTAGAACTGAATTTGAAGAAAGTAAAAAGCCCCTTGTTTTATGGAAAATTTGATTTTCTGTCTTGCAAGAAAAAAATGTAAAGAAAGTTTTCCAATAGCAAAATAATCTTAGTTTAAGAAAATGTGTTTTAGTAACTAGGATATTTTTCTAAAAATAAGAATTCTTGGTAAGGCCATTTTTCTTTCCTCGTTGGCAGTTTTTTTATTTAAATAAAGAAATAATTGTTTTGCTTAGATCTGTTTGTCTATATCTGTTAAAATATATGTCTTATTTGTTTTTCTATGTGTCTGTGTTCTGTTGTAACCAATAAGAAAGTCAAATATTCTTGGAAGAACGCTGCAAATAGTGAGTCTCAATCTTATTTTTGCTAAAATAGATTTTGTTTTCTGTTTTTTTCCAATGCATGTGGAGAATTGTACAGAATTAGGTTTTTTTTGTATTCAAATGTGTACATTTTGTAACTGGTTTATGATTGTAATGTTCAAATTATTGTTACTTTTATTTCTTGTCAAGTTTAAAACGGCCAGATCCAGAATGAGGATGCAGTGCAGGACTTGATGCTTAACTGCATGCGCCTCTGCAAATAAATCCACTTGTGCACACTGCAGCATGGCGAGGTGAGACAAGTTGCAGGGGAGCTCGTTCATCTATATCTCATGAATCGATAGAACAAGAAATATTTTTATTTTACGTCATAAAGAAAAAGTTAATAATTGTTTTTTTTTTATTGTGCAAATAAAAGACATTTGAAGCTGCAACAGGTTGTTAATATAATGTCAGTTTTTATAGTAAGAAATCTCTTTGTCATCCAAGTTAACCCATTACAGTAATGCAACAAATGCTTCCATTATTACATGTATGACCCTTTATGACTATAGATAGACTACATGGAGCAGCTTAGTTTGGCTTTCATGCTGTTGTGTGTCCTAACCTATCAAGCTACTTCCAAATTATCCAATTATTATCTGCAGTTAATAATAAAGACAGAAATAGCTGTGAGCTCTACTCTTAGAGTCAGGTTTCTCTGCATGTAAACCTCTTCCAGGTCTTAAAGCTGGTGTTCAGCGATGTCCTTGGTGTTATCTGTAAGACTTAATCAAAGGACGTCCTCTGCTTCAAAACGGAGTTAATGCAGGGCGGCTGAAACCTGCGAGGCGGCCGTTGAAACAAACACAAAAGTTCCATTAAAGAAAAATTAAGAGCCACAAAGACGGTGCCTCAGCAGAATATACAGCAGGGCCTGTCACATTAACATAAAGCATGGCGCTCAGGAATTATTAGCCTCGCTAATCTCCACAACACTCAGACGCAGCATTGCACTGCTCAAATGACCTGTCTGCCGTGATGCATGGCTGTTTTTCCCCACCAAGTGAAGAACGCCGGCTCCACACCAACCTGCTCCCCCATCTTCTTTATTTCTTGCTCTCCCGCTTTTTATTTCACCTCTTGCTCTGGATTTATAAGAGGTGGAACAGTGAAGGGCTAAAGATTACACAAACAACAACTGAAGAAGACCAGCGAGTTGAAGGTCAACAAACACATTATCCTCCACCTATCAAGAGTGTATTAACTCAGCTCATTCCCTCCTGCGTTACACAGAGATAAACCAGGTCGCATCAGCTTCTCCTTCGTCAGCCTCACCTATCTGCCGAGCAACAACAGTTTAATGGCGCTGAGTTTCAGCTTGTGCTCCCGCAGCCCGAGGGTCGTCCTGCCACACTCAGCAGGAACGGAGGAGCGCTTGTCCAGAAAGAGGCGGCTCTGCAGCTTCATGGATGCACTTGGTGCTGATGGTCTGAGTGTTGGGCTTAGGAGATCAATGGCTGATCCAGCACACAGCAGGGCAGATATAAAGGTCAGTGAAGGGGAAAATAGACTCTCTGTCACCCTGCCGATTGCTCTGATTGCCTGCCAGTCTGCTCAATTGTGACCGGCCGGCCCACCCCGTCCCTGCCCAGCAATTACCTGCAAGACAGGACAGAGACTCCCAAAGACACACCCCTCACCCCGCTGTGTGCAACATTTTGCAAGCTGAACCTCTTATTCTTCGATATCACACTGAGGTTGAGCTGAAGCCATATTTCAAAAGATATCCCAGCAGTATTCCCACGGGGCTCAGTTTTAGGACCCATCCTGTTTATGCTTTATACACTACCTTTAGGAAACATTATCAGGTAACACAGCATTATTTTTAACTGTTACGCAGATGATACGCAGTTGTATTTATCTATTAAACCTGAAGAAAATGACCATATAGAGAAACAGAACGTCTGCATCAGAGACATCAAGACCTGGATGACAATTAATGACCTCCTCTTGAACACAGAAAAAAACTGAGGTCATTATACTAGGTCCTAAAAACCTCAGAGATACTCTGTCTGCTCAGATAGTCTCCCTGGATGGTGTAAGTATAGCCTCCAATTCCACAGTTAGAAACCTTGGGGTTTTATTTGACCAGGATTTATCATTTATCAGGCGTGTAAAACTGCATTTTTTCACCTGCGGAATATTGCTAAGATCAGAAATATACTTTCCAAAAGTGATGCTGAAAAACTCATCCATGCATTTGTTACGTCGAGGCTGGATTACTGCAACTCTTTGTTAGCAGCGTGTCCTAAGAGTTCTTTAAGAAGTCTCCAGCTTGTTCAGAACGAGGCAGCTAGATTGTTAGCTGGAACTAGCAGAAGAGATCACATCACTCCTGTGTTAGTTTCACTTCACTGGCTCCCAGTTGATTCCAGAATCAAGTTCAAGATCCTCCTGCTAACCTTTAAGACCTTACATGGTATGGCCCCATCCTATATCAAAGACCTCATAGTCCCTTAACATCCAAACATAACACTTCGTTCGCAAAATGCAGGACTGCTTGTGGTTCCTAGAATTTTAAAAGTGCAGTTGGAGGTAGAGCGTTTATCCACCAAGCCCCAGTTTTATGGAATAAGCTCCCAGCTCATGTAAGGGAGGTTGAGTCAGTTTCTACATTCAAAGTTAGACTGAAAATATTCCTCTTTGGACAGGCTTATTGTCAGACTAGCACAGAATATTTACCTTACTGTTAATTTTTTTAAATTAAACTTAACAATAACAATAAGGTTGTTATTAGGCTGCTAGAAGTTTGAAGCTGGGGAAACTGCACTGGGGTTCTGTCTTCTTTTCTCATCTACTTCTACCCTCCTTCTCTCCTCTACTCTTGATCATTATTCATCATTTAGTTCTCCATGCCTCTGTTTGGTGCAGTGATTCATGTACTGTCCCTCTTTCCCACTCCCCCCTTTGGGAGTGGGAGTGCTTCCAGATTCCAGTTGGCTCATCCGTGCTCCTGTTCCTGACCGTGTAACTCGTCTCTGGCTCGCCTCTACTACTGTTCCTACACCTGGATGTGGATCCTGCCTCTGGCTCGTCTCGCGCCCCCAGACGTCCCCCAACTCTATCTGGATGAAGCTCGCCTGCTGAACTTTATATATGTAGTTGTAGAGTTAGATAAGTTAATTCTCTCTAAGAGTTATGGTACATCGCCTGTCCGTCCTGGGGGAGGATCCCTCCTTCATGTGGGCACTCCTGAGGTTTCTTCTGGAATCGTTTTTTTGTTTTTTTTGTTTTTTCTTCCCGTGAAGGAGGGTCTAAGGGAAGGGATGACCGGTTAGTTTAGTCTGTTTAGTTAAAGTTTTAGTATTATCCTGTTGAACTCTATGCATTTATGATCCTTTTTGATTGTATGTTTACCTTACAATTACCGGTACGAAGCCCATTGAGATGATTGTTGTTGTGAATTTGGGCTATACAAATAAAATTGAATTGAATTGAATTGAATTGGTATCTAAAGTCCAGTATTACAGTCATTCGTTATAGCTGCGAGTTTGGTCCACTTCTGTGGGCTGCTGGTTCAGTATCTTTCTTTTGCTGCAGACAAACTCTCAGCTAAAAAAATGTCTAGAATAGATGTCTATGAAGACTCTCATTCATCCAGGTTGGTTCCATTGTAGTAGGTATAGGGGATGTCATCTGGACTTGGTTTTAAAGTTGGAAGACGTTTCACCTCTTATCCAAGAGGCTTTGTCAATTCTGAAATAGCTGGTCTAAGAGCTGGTATATATGCGCTTATGGGGGAGGAGTCAGACCTGAAAAGGTCTTCCAACTTTAAAACCAAGTCCAGATGACATCCCCTAAACCTACTACAATGTCTAGAATAGAATAGAATCAGCACAATGTCATGATCTACTCTGCAAATACTAAAGACAAACAGTAAATTTAGTTAAATCATTTAACAGGCACACAAAAAATAAGACTCTGCCCTCATACAAGTTCACTTGTTAACTAAAGGGCACTGAGCCACTGTGTCCTTTTTGTGCCACTATATTGCGGCCATATTTAAATTATAAAGGAAAACTAGTGATAAATATGTCAGCTTTATAAATACAAATTTAAAAATAGGAGCCCTATTACCTGTCGAACAACTAAATGAAACATTATGATGCCAAAACGCCTCATAACTGCCTCGTGGTAAAACTCTTTGACTCAACAAACGATTCCTTTTTTCGAAATGTTTGCATCTCTTCTACAAAGAAAGTATTTTTCTGATTGCCAAACAAGTAATATAAACCAAATTCCTCCAAGTTTAATTTAAAGAAAAATAGAGATTGTGAATTCTGCATCTGTCAGAAACGCCAGAGCGATGAGGATAAGGAGGTTGATCAAAGAAAAGAAGACATAGAAAAGATCTCAGCCAACCAGCCTCTGAGAGTTTAATGGAGCCAAGAACACATAAGCTCCTCACAGGGATGAAGGTTCAACTGATGGTCATTTCAGCTGATGCTGAGAAGAAGGGAGGACGTGGTCAACGGTGCATGGAGAGAATACACCTTTGTGTGCATGTGAGCGCGTCTTTTGTTACGTCTTTTATGTCTTTTGTTTAAAAGCTTTAGAAATTAAAAACTGGATTTCTCAAAAACTGGTGGAGGTTGATCTTTTTAGAAAAATTGTCTGTCGAGGAAAATAAGGAATTCTATCATTTGTTTTGTTTTTTAGTGCGTGTTTCCTTTCATTCATCCCTTTTTTCTTCCGTCCTTAAACTGCAATAGCTGTTTCATCAACAATACTATTTATTCAACTCCTTAAATTCAAGATCAGCTTTTCATTCCACGACCGTGGTTGTTCTGGTTCTTATTGTCCCACAGAGTGTAAGGTCATGTAAATCACCACCGGTCCACAACTCAGGGGATTTCTAAAGAACAACTGCCGTCACAGGATACGACACAGGCTTTTTGATTTTGGCTACAAACGGCATGATCGAAATTATTAAACCAGTGGGAACGCTTTGAAAATAGATGGATAGAGGGACTTAAAATAAAACGTGTGTGATTATGTTCAAACCTCAATATTTGGATCACCGTTTTATTTTGGTTCAATATTCGATAAGAACAACAAACAAACAGAAACAGAAAACAGAAAACAGAAAACTCCTTCTTTAATTTGCCAATAAGAGAGTAACAATAAATAGAAACCTTTAAGTTGGCTTTTACTGAATGATAATGTAATTAAACAATGTCAAGCATATTAAAATTAGCACAACACGTGTTTGACATTTTCAACATAAACATATGCAGTGTGAACACAACAATTAACTCTTCCTACGATTTGGTTCAATGGTGTAACATTTGATTTGGTTTGAACCAAGAATTGTTGCATCCCTAGTGGTTAGTACCGCACAGCAAGGCTCTGGTTCGAATCCCAGGAACCTTTTTGTACAGAGTTTGCATGTCCTCTGCGGCTTCCTTCCTTAGGGTGTACCCGGCCCTCACCCAACAGAAACTGGTTGGTTGGTTGTTTGGATGGATGGATGGATGGATGGACGGACGGACGGACGGACGGACG
Source organism: Oryzias latipes (assembly GCF_053564925.1). Classification (NCBI taxonomy): domain Eukaryota; kingdom Metazoa; phylum Chordata; class Actinopteri; order Beloniformes; family Adrianichthyidae; genus Oryzias; species Oryzias latipes. The sequence continues at coordinate 27,495,766 of NC_136258.1, forward strand.
GACGGACGGACGGACGGACGGATGGACGGACGGATGGATGGATGGATGAGAAAAATCTGACCAGCTCTGTTCCTGCGCTGCCTCTACTGTTCCGGGTTTCAAAATAAACACTTCTGTGGTACTTTTAAAAGAAAACTTTATTTTGTATTTAATTTTACTTTTACAAAAACCTATCAACATTTATGACATAAAACCTGCATTTTTTACAAGGACTCAGTCAGGAAGGAGAGAGCATGGGCCCTGATTGCTTAAGTTTTGGATGAGCAAAGAGAGCGGGACGTAAACCCCTCTTCCAGGGACCATGGGGGGATAGACCGGATACGCAACTGACCCAATGTAAACGAACTGACAGTCATGAGACAGACTCCCCATGCAACGCAAAGGAGATATTCCAAAGACGGACCGGTGTACGTGTTGGGGATTAGCTGACTGTTGCTTCTTGATTATAAAGCTTCTGCATTTTCACCTCTGATGATATTTTGAGGGAGTAAAAAATCAGATCTGTGTGTATGACCGAGACACCAGGTCTTTGAAAGACCTCTGGAGGATCACAACTCATTTGATCGCATCTCGACACTCGTCCTCATCAGTAGTCAAATGGCCAGAACCAGAAACCAGGCTGCGGACTCGATTAAAGAGGATGCACCCCTTAGAACCTCTGCGAAGCACAAATCACAAATGCTGCAGCTACGAATGATGAGTGCATCTCAATGGTTTAGGAAGCCAAGCTTATGATGCCCAGGAGCTTTAACTGACTGGGCCATAACTTCTCCAAGCAATTCCTCTTTCTCTCAGCAAAAGCAGGAGGATTCCATTTTTTCTTATTCAAAAAGACCAACGAGAAGCCATAACTTTTACCAGTCCAGTCCAATACCTGTTCACATTTCCTGTCTTTGATTCATATTAATTTTTCCACCACTGCTCAGTCATAAGACGCAGTTTATTGCCTCACTGCACCACTTCATCTTCTGCCGGTCTCCTCACTGTAAACCCTGTGACACACTTGTGATGGATGTGGACTCCAGCTCAAAGACCTAACACCCTTCAGTTCCCTGTCCTCCTCCACCCCCCCCGAGGAAAAAGTTTGGTGCATTTTGAGAAGCACGACCCACCGGCATAGACCCCTGCTTTGTTTTCTAAGATTCAGCTTTAAGAGCTGGCTGACAATCAAAACTCTGTAGCCAAATCCATGTTGTGTTTAATCAGATGCTGCACACTCTTTCAGAAACTTCCCTTTTCATTGCTTTTACTTGAAAGCAACAGCTCAGATTCTTCAGTGCTTCCAACCATCTGGAGCATCAGAATAAGTCGCGGTTAAAATATCTCCTCGTTAATCGGATCTCTGTGGATAAACTAGAATAATAGAGATTTTAAATAAAATTAGGATCTTTTTTTAAGGGTTCAAAATAAAGGAGACATAACTAAGTTTACAAAACTGCATCCATGCAAACCACTTCTGCAACAAACTTGATGATTTACGTTTATTTTTTATTTTTTTTATTTTTTATTTTTTACTTGTCCTGTCCAACAGCTGGGCAGGCAGATGAGAACTGAAGGCCTCTTGTGTTGGACATATTTTACTTAAAAAACAGTTATTAACCTTCCGACAAACCAGAGGTATAAACTTTATTAATTTCAATTATGTTTGAAAATCTTTGGTGTTGGACCGGACGGAAAAGGAAAGAAGGGAAGAAGAGAGAGGGATGTTAGAGAGAGGGGGGGGTAGGAGGGTGATAACAGGAAGGGGGGGATAAGACCATGAAGCAGCATAGAGCAGCAAGTTTACTGGTTGTTTATCATTACGGTAAGGTTCAAATGTAGTACAAAAAGGGCGGGGCCTGTCCACACACACTCAAATGTTATCAATACACCTGCTGGCTGAAAAAATGTCCACATGTCGACATGTACACAAAACAGATAGTGTTCACACACGCATACTTATGCCTTTAAACCAACTAGTGTGAAATATTTCATTCCTTCAATCATGCAAACTATTAGTGCAAAGGTGAGCTAACACCTGTGCTCAGGTGAGTGTTTATGTTTTTCTAAAATGGACAGTGGAATGTGAAAAGAAGGAAGGAGAGTGCCCAGCCACCCCCACACCCAGACCCCCGCCGCAGCAGCAGCGGCAGCCGGAACCCCCCAACGCCACACGGCAGCAGGCAGGGAACAACCGGGTTCAAAATAAAGGAGACATAACTAAGTTTACAAAACTGCATCCATGCAAACCACTTCTGCAACAAACTTGATGATATACGTTTATAATTCACAGCACCAATTTACAAGCATGGAGGAGGAGGCTTGCTGATTTGGGCTTTCTTTTTGGTTTTTCACAGTCATTCAAAGACCCACTCCAATTAAACGTGTTATTGGTGTTGATGTTCATGTGGCATTGTTTTAGTGATGGAGGACATTAAGAAATACTATATACTGGTCAGTATTGCCTGCCATTTTTGTTGCACCGCTAATGCTAGCTTGAGGTTGTGAGAGGGCTGTTAGCAAGTGGGAGAGCATGCCATCAGAAGAATCATGGGAAATGAGAAGAAGCTGACTCCCCACCAAAATAAAATTCTTATTAAAAGGCTCAAAATAAACATTTTATAAATAATGGAAACCCCTCCCTTATATAGGCCTACTTCAAAATGCTTTCAGCTCATACTTAAATCAATAGATTAAAGTCCCACTCTGATCATCCTTTCATCTAAGCACTCAGTGTTTTTTAAATTATGTTTATGCAGTTTTTTTTGGCTGAACTAAAAAAAAAAACTGTGTCCTTTTCTAGGACGTAGTTTCTGCAGAGCGGCAGCAGTTCATCAGAACTTCCCCTCTAAGAGAGGTAGTTTGTCATCTGCTCCTGATTCACAAGGATGCAAAAGTTTTAGTTTTAATTAAAAACTTTTCCCAAATTAAAGTTAAATATGACATTTTACCCTGCGACAGACTGGCGACCTGTCCAGGATGTCCCCTGCTTTCGCCCACGGGTGGCCGGGATAGACTCCGGCAGCCCCGTGACCCCAAAAGGGACAAAGTGGGTTTAGAAGATGAATGAATATGACATTTCATTTATTTGTATTTTCATTGACTTTGTTCTTTGGCTTCTTAATGATGGTTGAATGAATGTTCTGTGAGATCACATAAGAAGTTACTAATATGCTATTTGTCAATGAATATGATAAACCTGAATGATCTCATTAAAGTCTAGTCAGAACGTCCAACACCTGACTACTGATTTTCTGACAGAGAAGGTTCTGCAGAAGTGTTGTTCACCCCTCAGATGGAAGGAAATCAGAAGGAAGTTCATTTGCTAAGAAATTTCCACTGAGCAGTCCCAGATGGTGGACAGTCATGATGCAACGGCGTGTCAACAGCGAGACAGCTGTACGTTTCAAAGGAAGATCTGAGCGGGCCTTCCTGCATTCTGAGCAAACAGCACAGAGATTGTGGCAGCGCCACCAAGCACTTTGAACTGTTTTTGCAGCTTTATGCACCATTTGGTGACACATACGGCCAGATGAACATTCTTCCTCATTCCAAATGTTAAATTTTGAAAAGAAGTCATCTAAAGTGAAATGAAAGAAGCAGCCGGAGCAGCAAATACCACTGGAATTCTAGGATTGGTTAAAGAGCTCAGACAGAACCAAAGGGGCCTCAGAGTGGAGACGAGAATTTCCATCACGTGCTGCTGAAAGGTTTGAGCACACAACAGACTCAGCTTGGTTTGTCAGGAGTATAAAGATATAAAAGAGTTTGAGCCTCAAAGAAGGAGCTGGACCCAAACGCCTTCTTTGAGGCTGAAGTCTGTTGATGATGATATGCTGCCCCCCAGTGGTTCAAATTGGATCCAAAAACGTCGGCTTTATCTCTTCTGCCATCTTTGAAAATTGTGTTTAACCCTTGTGCTATCCTAGGCACTTTAACATAGGGAGTTGGGTCATCTAGACCCACTAGAAAGTGCTCTGACCTTTTTTTTTCAATGATTTGTGAACCTCACTGGTGTCCATGGATTACATGAAATCTTTCCACCTTTATCCACTTTTGTCATGGTAGGAAGAACACGTCAATGCAAGGGTGGGGTCATCTAAGATAGCACAAGGGTTAAAGTGCCTGAGGGACTGAGACAGCTATTAACCGAAAGTCTCACGACAACTTTCAAGGCAGCTATAACAAATGGGAAGTTTGCACTCAGTATCCCACACAAACCTGAAGTGAAATTTTCATCCGTAAAAATTATGAGTCCCTCATGTCTTTAATGTGATTCAAAAAAACTCAAGGAGAGAAAAAGTCCCACTTCATCAATATGCTATAAGGTGGTGTGTCAAGGACAGCTTGATCACAATCCCGCCTTCTTATGGTGACGAAAAAACATGGTAAAAGTTATCGGGTTAGTGTTTCCCGCAGGTAAAGGTTGGAATCTGATGTGTTGATAGGTCCAAACTGCTGCTGCTTTGGTTTCACTTAAAGATCCGCTCTGATAAAAAAGGGTGTTTTTAACGTGTTCTTGTGGCATTTTGGTGATGATGGAGGACATATATAAAGAAAATTAGGCTTAAAGTCGCATTTCTGAGTGTTTCTTTGTTCAAATCGTTTTGAATCAGGAGCAGATGAAAAAAGTCTGACATAGAAAAGATGCTGGAAAGGCCACAATCTCACTGCTTGTAAGGGCCGGAAGCTAGCGGTAGAGCGTGTAAACAGATGGATGTCGAGAAGTAAAGGCGGGCTTACTCCTCGCCACCGGTCCTGCCCCCAACTCAGAGGCATCATTTTTAAGAACTATAGGAAAATGTTTTTTATTTTGACTGAACACGGTATAATTATGATTTTTTTTGTCATAATTGTGGTAGAGTGTCTTCCCTGAGACTGGAAGGTCGTGAGTTCAAAACCAATGTGACCACCACCCTCCTGGTGTGTTTGTGAAAAGGCCAAGGGGGTGCAGTTAAAATTGGTGGAGCGGGACAAAACTGTTGCCTCCGTCCTCCAACAGTAGCATCTGATCACCCAAACACTCCCTCCCCCTGCGTGTGCGTAATGGCCGTCGTGGTGATCGATCTGTACTGTATTTGCTAAGAGATCCATTTTTTAACGTATGTCCTCCAACATAAGTTAAATGTCAGCGGAGCTCCAGACCAGCTTTTGGAGGGGTAACACTGGAGTATCCAACTTTTCTTTTCTCCAAAAGTGAGGTATCCCCTCACTTTTAACCGCATTGATTTTAACAGCCCACCTTTCCAGCATCATCTATTGTTCTTAAATTGCTGTCCATTTGCCACTGAAAGGGCGATGGGGGCCAGGGCGTTGTTCGTGACATAAAATGGGTTTTATGGATGTATTAAGCTCAAAATGTATTTGAACCTGTCACAAATGCACTATTTTCAGCCATCATCTTCCCCAAATCTTCACAGTAAATGTCACAGCCCAATGCTTCCATAGAATCTACTAAATTATCAGCAAAATGTTAGATTTTGGTTTGATCATCAGTATCGCAAGGATTTTCTCTTCTTTGAAGTCTGAATCAGTAGTAATATTAGAAGCAGGAACCAGGAACTCCTTCAAGTCTCATGACGTCCTGGTTGAATCGGCGTGTTCTGCTTAAAAACATGTTACTGTCACGTGGTCAGACTCGGTCACAGTTCACGGCTCCTCCAAAAGGATGATGATGTAAAAACCAACATCAAACGCACTAAAGATTGGCTGAAAAGAGAACTGGAGCTCAATCTAAACCGTCTGCGTCCTGTGAAGATCTGAGAGCTGAAACTCACCTTTGAGGGAGCTCATCAAACCTGACAGAAGTGCAGCGCTTCGCTCAGGAGGAGCTTCATAACCTGCTCTACTGCTGCATGGACCGGATTTCAGGGCTGTGCGACAAATCAGGTCAACATTTTTGCCATTTACCAGAAACACTTTTAAATCTTTGACACCCTCAAGGTTCAAGAAGAAAACCCATCGCAGGGGTGAGCTGAACAGTCCAACTTGCCAAAGTTGAATGAAAGCAGGTAGAAAACATATTAATTCAAGAGAACAACTTGATCATGAAAAAATATATGTATTCAATTTTTTTGATGGATAAAAAACACTACTCTTGACAAAAACTGATTATCAAAAGTTTTGCCTTTACATCCTAACTTTGCCTATTTTTGTAAAGTTTCTATTAAAATAAATGAAATAACTTTGACCTTTGTTTCTCTGTCCAAAACAAATGATTTTTTTAAGCTTCAGTACAGTTTAACCACATGGTTTATATACACAAGCAAACACATGCAATGCTTCTGACATCTTTAACCTTTATAGTTAGGGCAGAAGAATATAGGGAATTTTCAGATCCAACCCTTTAAATGTTTCAAGTACAAATTGTGTCCAGAGACTCAGCAGTGTCTGAGTATATATCACAATTGGAACAAAGCTGTATAGTTGTGTCATATCAAAGGTCCTAATGTTCACAACTTTGCCACCACCTTTTCACTTTTTTTTTCATACATAAGTGAAATCCAAGCATTTACATCACAGATGCTGTGTTGCACAGACATTTGCATATCATACGTTTCTTTCTTATTTGTTTTTTAGGTAGTTCATCCTTACTGGTTCTCACATTCTCACTGTGCTCTTTGGGTGTTCCACAGGGCAGCATTTTAGGTCCCCTACTCTTTGTTCTATACATAAACGATCTACCCAAAGTGCTCAACTTTTGAGTTCTCCTTTTATATGCCGATGATGTTGTAATGTTCCTGTCTGGCTCAAACACTGACACAACCATTGACAAACAAGTTAACCACCTAATGCTACATTCACACAGAACATGCGACGTGCAGTCTTCTTGAACTTGAATTTAGCCCATTCTGTTCACACTGCACAAGCAGGGAGGGGCCTCTTCTTCTTTTTGTTTTGCTACGATGTACTCACGCATGGACGCTGCCTGCAGTTGGAAAAGGCTTCGTGTGAAATGACCAAGCGGTCTAAGTCTTGGGAATCTTGCTCCAGGCTTTTTCTTTCATATTGAATTCTGGCCAGGCACAAACTGCAATTATTAATTTAACTCTTGGAACCTGAGAACAGACTTAAAAACTTGCATAGCGACGCATGGATGCGAGAGTTTTGAATGCGGGAGCCCAAAACCCAGGTTTACGGGCATTTGCACAGACTTTTCACTGAAAGTGGCAGCTTGAACCTGCGTTGACGCAGCCGGTGTGAATGTAGCTTGAGGTTTATATTCTGCTGAATGGGGATCTGCTGAAAAATAGTTTCAAACTGAGTCAGGCCTAATTAGTTTTTCATATTTTCCTGCTTGATAAAATAAATAAGCAAATAAAACTTCAAGTGCGCTTCATTTAGCAAACACAGGGAGCTTTAAAGGTTGAGCATACAGCAAGAACCACAAGCTCATTTTGAATATTTTCAACAATATTTCAATATTTTTAATATCATTTTCTATATTTTCAACTGTGGCATCAGCCGCTCAGTCAGTGATTTAATTCAAATATGCTCCAAAGTGACAGAGAAAAAGTCCCCTGCTGCATGTTCTTAGGTGGCCAATCTGCCTTTTTTTGGCAGATGTTTTAATTTTGTTTCCAAAACGAGTGTCATGCATTCTCTGGACTCACGGTCGTTGCACTGCGTTCCAGTGTAGGAGGTCATGGAGCAGTCGCAGGTGTAGTTCTCCCACTGCTGGATGCAGACGCCCATGTTGGCACAAGAGTCTTCCTGACAGGTGGTGCTGGGTCCTGCAGCAGATCCCCACATGAGCACAGAGATAAAAATCAGATCTGGGACTAGACTCTGAGACTAACCCTTCAGGCCCCGCTCATCATGTGTTGTTTGAGTGGTGCAACCAGCTGCAATCTTGTATTTTCTTTACCTGGATGACTGCATTTGGGCTGAATCATCTTTTTAATCTGTGCACGAAGCTGCACATTTCCTTAAAGGTGCATCTAGAAGTGCAGCTCAATGTCGCTAACTTTGCCATGCCTCTTTTTATACCTTCACATGACCAAACTTCTCTGTCCTCAATTGAAAGAAATAAAATGCAAAGACTTACCTGGTTTACATTTAAATGACGTGATGAGATGATGGATAGAACGAAACCAAAAAACAGGACTGCAGCTCAAACTGCCTCTTTTGATTCAAGTTTCATGCACGACTGACCTTAAGAAGCTAAATAAGCAAAGCTGTCTTCTGCACTGTGCAATATCGCCATCTAGTGGGAATGCAGTGCAGAACAAGCTGGATTTTGGCTGTCAGTGAAATGCTCTGACAGACGCTCGCTGAGCAAAACACAGACTGTCTCGATGTGATGAAGGCTTATGATGAAACATGGGCAGAACGAGGGTTAAATGACCGAGCAGTTGATCATGATTCACTGCAAAAACAGGGGAAAGAAGCGTTACAAAATCATACAGACACGTTTAATGAAAACACCAGAATGCGATGGGCAACCAATTGTGAATGATGAGACTTTATTTGGAAAAATAAACTAATAAACCATCACTTTATCACAGTGTGTTCAGTACAGTGATAAAAAACATCATCAAACCCATTCAGATTGTCACACTTATTCTCTGTTCAGAGGGAAACGTCAGCAAACGCATCCATTGGTCCAACGTGGAGCTCTATGAGTCTTCAAGAACATTCAGTAAACTCAGTGTCCAACGTAAGAAACGTCATGCAGACGAGACGATGTTGTGAAGGATGATCCAGAACAGCCATGGAAATTCCACAAAAGATGGAAACATTTTGTCCATTTGCTTGTTTCTGCAAAATGTTTCAAAGACCCGAGTTCATGGAGCTGCTGTATACCAGCAGCACGAGCAGCTGGAAAGCAACACGCACAAACGGCTTTGGCCACTGCTTTGAAAGCAAACTGCATGGACTGGGCTCCAGGTTTGGCCTGATGCAGATTGCATGACCAGAGGTAAGCTCCTCCGTTCACATGGAGGTCACATGTCCATGTTTCACTAAAGAACAACCCCAAACCACAGGCGTCCATTCAGCTTTTTATTTATTTATTTATATTTTACAGGTTAAATGTGGGTTCTAGAGAAGCGTTACGTCCTTTTACTAACTTCTAGGTTGTTTTATATTTATCCTGCAGTCATGCTGAAATGTTTGATCAAAGAAAATGGACCACAGCTCATTTTTTTGGTAATTCTGCAAACAGCTACCAATTTAAATCTTGTTCGATTTTATGAAGGAGGGGCCCATTTTCTGTTTTTTTTTCTTGTTTGTGTACCACAAAACTTTAAAGTCGTTTTGACTAATACCGTTAGCTGGCCAGAGACGCCGTGAGAAGGGACAGTTCATAGAGTGAAGAAGATCTAAATGCAGATGTTTGTTCCAGAATGCGACTGTGTCACTAAACATCAGACATCCGTTCACAATCTAAGGGTATACATGAATGTTATGTATCTTTAAATAATAAAAAAAACAAGTTCTACAAAAGGCATAAAAACAGAGCACCTGTTAGTTCGTTTCTTAAAAGTAGCTGACGTCACCGTGACAGGCGAGCCAATATGGCTGATAATGTGTGGAGGGGCAGACACGGGGACGCCTGATTTTCTAACTGTTGGTGAGTGAGGCAATAACTGCAGTAAGTAAGAGGGAGTGGGATCCATACAAATGCACGGTGGAGGAGCTGCTGTTAGCATTGAGCAGGAAGATGGGACTGTTGGAGCTGAAGTTGGAGTTGATTTTAGGGGTGTAGTAGTCTACGTCAGGCTGAGATCTGAGCGGCGGTGTACCTTCACATCCCCGCTCAATCTGCCCGCTGCGGAACAAGGCGTCGTTGAGAAGATCCGGCAGGCGCCCATTAAGGTCCACGGAGGCCAAGCAGCCCTGGAAGCCCTCTCTGGAAGCCACCAGCTTTGGCAGGCTGCCATACATGCCGGGACCGAGTCCTGCAATGAACAGATCCCCTGAAACGCACAGAGGGGAACAGACACAATTAATCAGCAGTGTTACGGTATATACCCCTTTCCTCCGCTGGTGAGTCCTCACACACCAGATGCGCCAGAGCAAACTGCAGGTTACCATGACAACGCGTTGCACCGCTCGGTGACGTTCTAAACTATATCCAAATTAAAAATAACAAGAATAAAGTACTAATATTTGATCTTATATTTCTTCCTTTCATAGGAGACCATTATATAAGTGGGATAATGCCCTTTGAGGGGACTATTATTGGAAATTAAAGGACTTCGCAGAAGCAACTGTCCTCTGCTTCACGGCGTCCATTGATCTCTGACATGGACACCTTGTCAGGCATTCTCACTTACATAGAAAGTAATAATAATTTAAAAAAGAACATATCTTTGTCTTTGTACCACATAAAAAATTCTTTAAAATTAAGTGAAAAAAACTGTGGTTTTGTAAGTTTTAATTGTTTTCTGTTCATAGATTAAGTTTGATGCAGTTTCCAGATGTCTCTGTGGCTGAAGACCGATAAGACAAACTGAGCGTTTTTAGTTTTGTTTTTCCTCCAGGTGGGGAGGAGTTTCTGAATCAGTTATTTACTGCTCATCCACTTAGTTCTAAAATTTGACAGAAAGGCCAGACTAGGAGCAGATGCATGGAGTGTTTTAGTATTCCACCTCCCAGGAAAACGAAATAATATGGAATGTGTCGGAAAAAGTTGACAAAAATATTACATTTCTTTTAGAACTTTGGAGTCTTTATATTAAAGTGTGTAACATTTATTGCACCAGTGGGTTGGTGTCTGTCAGGCAAAAATGTAGAGAAATGCTGAGTTCATGTGGTGTTGGAAGGATTGGAAAATGACTCTGAAAACACACATAAACATCAGAAAAAGAACAAATCTTCCAACACCACATGAATGCAGAGTAACTTTCTGCATCTAAACAGAGGTCAATTTATCTATAGTGCACCAGAATTAAAGAAAAGAAAAACAATACATAAATATAATTTATCCATGTTTGGTGAGCCCACCTTTCAGGTCCAGGTTCTTGGCTCCGTTGATGCTCTGACTTGTGCCCACAGCATCCACTTTCAGAGTGTGGGTGTTGCTGTTGTCCCGGGTGATGGCCACGTTGTGCCACTGGTTGTCATTGAGAGCCCTCTCGCTTTTGCCATTGATGAGGTTGGACCCGTTTCCAAGATCGAACACATAGTGGATGTATCTAAAAGAGAGAATGGATGAAGATTTGATGAACTGCGTTGAAAGTAATTGTTTTAAAACTACAAGAACACCTCCAGAGATGGGATTTTTTTTCCAATTTAAATGAAAAAGCTTATTGTTTGGATGCCCTGTCATTAACCAACAGAGCAAAGAATACTTTACTGCATCATTTTGTAAATCTAAACTGACTTTCTTCCAGAATTTGAATTGACCACACGTACATTTTAAGTAACAAGGTAATAAAAAAGAACTTGTACTTTCTTTGTTTACTTTTAGCTGTCAGTTATTTGATTGTTGTATTTTATGGAAGCAATTCTGTAGCATAATTAAATATAAAAGTCAAAACCAGAAATGCTTTTTAATTTTCAAAATGAAGCTGCATTTTTCTGACTCAAAATTAAAATGAAAAAGCAATACTTCAAAATGCTTTTTCATTTTATACTTAAAAAACGCTTATTCTGTGTCATAATTAAAACGAAAATGCAAATAGGGGATTGCATTTGCATTGAAACATCCACCCTGCGAACATTGTCGCAATAATCATTTCAAGAAAGCATTTCCAGCGAGGAGGCGGAGCGATGACGTCACTGCTTTCTCTGCGGTCCGGCTGCTAAGAGACAGACAGACCAGGAGCAGTGTATCTTTGTGTTAGCGGCAGAGAAGCTGGCTTTGTGGTGGTTGTGAACTGCTGATGATTTTACACAGCTTCTTGGACTACCAAGCAGCTTTCTAAATGCTTTCTCGAAATGATTATTGCGACAATATTCACAGGGTGGATGTTTAATTTTGAGTCATTTGATGCAGTTACATTTTGAAAATTAAAAAGCATTTCTGTTAATTCATTTTAATAGTCAAATTAGACATTTCTAAATGAATTATGCTACACATTTACCAGAGAACCTTTAGAAAATGAAATGTCAAATACCATTTTCATCATCATTTTAATTAAGTGACAGAATAAGCAGTGTTAAAAAAGAAAATGAAAAAGCATTTTGGTGGATTGCTTTTTCATATTAATTTTGAGTCAAAAAATGCAGCTTTATTTTGAAAATTAAAAAGCATTTCTGGTTTTGACTTTTATTTTTAATTATGCTACAGACTCGCTTCCATAGTATTTGGATTGTCTTAATAACTTTTATGTTTACATCCAGGTTTTTAACAATCAGCCTTAACAAGACAATCCAAAAAAGTTGAATGCTTAAATTTTGGTCTAAATATGTAAACAAAAAAAGACAGAAAAGAAAATAAGAGTCACATGTAAAGAAATCTCTTCAGAACTTCACTAAGACAAAATCCTTCCAAAGACATTTATTTTACCCAACAAAATGGAAATGTTATTTTTCATTTTGTCCATAAAGCTTTTATTTTTCAGAATAAAACCAACCCCTTCACCAGCTCCACAGCGATGAAATCATTGCCGTCTCCAGAGTTGAAGAGGATTATACCGTCTGGAGAGGTGGTCTTGAACTGGAAGAAGAGGTGCATGGATGTGTAGGCCTGCAGGGTGGCCAGGCTCAGATAGCTGCTCTTGGACTTGAAGGTGACTGGATCGGCAATAATGGAGCGAACCCCAAAGCGAGCATTGAGCTCACAGAAATCAATGTCACCATTTTTGCACAAGTCAATGTAGAGCATGCCGTTAAACCTGATGGAAGGAGGAGAGCAGTCAAATGAACTTCCGTCAAAAAAGACTGATCTTTTTTACCCAGAGTCCTAAAAAAACACATATGGATAAATATATCATGCTTTGTAGGTTCTAAGGCAGGCACGACCAAAGTGTTGCTTGTGGGGCCAAATGTGGCCCACAATCAATTCTGATCTGGCCAGCAGCCCTTTTCAAAGAAATATACCCAATATGGCCGCCAGCACTGTTGGCAGAAGGAGAAAAGACATGCAACCAAAACAGCAATTTCATGTTTCACCAGAGGATGGCAGCAGAGCTGCGGCCACACTCAAAAGCTCCACCCTGTTAAATTTGGTCCCGTCAAGACAATGATGAAGTAAAAGAATGCAGATTGCATTTTGTATGCTGAAATAGCATGATAATAACGGACAATGCAAAATGCTCTGCAAAACAACTACAAACGTGGAAATCTGGTTATAGCTGCTGGGCTTCGGTGGTTGTCCACACAGGTGCTGCATTTAAAGGGTTTTTCACTCCTTCATGATCATTTCACTGTTAATTAAATAGTTGTTCACATTAGAGAAATGGTACAGAATTAATTTAAGCTGTTTAAAGACCCACTCTCATGAAAAAACAACAACGTGCTTTTGGTGTTTTTAATTCTTAAAGCATTTTCCTAATGATAGCAAACATACAGTATAGAAGCTCAAATATGCATTTCTTAGTGGTTCTTTATTCAAATCATTGTGAATCAGGACCAGAGGAAAAATGCTGTTAGAAAAAAGGCATATTTGTGACTCCGCTGCATTCTACTTGATTCGGATGCATCCACTTTTAGACAGATAGATCCATGTCTGTCTTTGTTTTCCTCGTCTGACCTGGAATCTGGATCTAAACTGTACGGCTGATGGCTCCGATATTGCTCGTCATTTTTGTTGCACCAGTTATGTTAGATTGCGGGTGGGAGGGGCTCTGAGCCAGCGAGTGTTTAGACAGAGAGCTCTGAACAACGGGGAGGGTGAGGGGGGTGAGGTTAGTCTGATCAAATGGTCCCGCCCACAACTTAGAGGTGAATTTCTAACTGTCACTCTGCAAAACAAAACTGTTTTTGTTTCGTTTTGTTTTGCTTTTTTTCTGGTAAAATCGGAATAATTTACATTAAAAGTCCACTGGAAGCGCTTTGAAAACAGATCAAAAGGGTTGGAGTGGGTCTTTAAGCTCGTCGGTGGATTTTAAGCTTCTCTGACATCTCAGTTTTTTTGTGTAACATGTCCTTCAAATATGAAAAATCAGCGTAATTTTCGCAGAATGAAAGTTAGGTTACCTGTAAAGAAATTAACCCCATTAAAATAATCTGATTTTTTAAAAAAAGATGATTTTATGCCAACAGTTAAGACATTTCCATTTGGAAAGAACCTGAAAACCTCGCCAAATATGGCCCTCCTTATAAAGTCTGGACACCCCTATCCTAAAGAGGTAACGCTTTCTTTTACAGTACAGTACTAACAGTGTACTTAAGTGGTATTTACATGATACTTATTGTGTAACTAAAGTTTTGGATGTGTTATTCTTTTTTAACAAATGTCAGCTTAGTTTTTTTTTTTTTTCTTTCCGTTGATAGCTCTTTGGAAAGACGTCACGCCTAAAACATTTAAAAAGTGTACCTGAGGCTCTGCAGATGACCTATGAAGCTCGACGGAATGGTGGAGACAAAGCGGCGCTCCGTCATGACGCCCGTTTCAATGTTGTGGAACTCCAGGCGAGTGTGATCGCCCACCATTTGTCCTGGAAATGGGGAGGGTGGAGGGGATGGGTTGAAAAGAAAGACACAAAAACGAAAAGAAAAGAGAACACTGTCTGACACTAACACAAAAGGGCTGATTTAAGGAGAAAATTACATTAACAGTATTAGATTACTGCAAATTGTCACTACAGATTCATAGCTACACTTGTTTTCTATCATATCATCTGGCACTAGCGGCAACAGACCCCAGCATGGTGCAGTTACACTGACAAGGCAACACTGAAAGCATTTCCAGGTATGTACCTTCAGCTACATCATCGTCAACCGTTAGCTTGTAGGTTTTGCCGCGGCGCACCACACGCACTGTATGCCATTCATTATCATTGAGCTTTTGCCCGGCATACAGGGTCTCCGGTCCCTTGCCTGAGAACAATGGTCAGTCACAACGTTAAGGACATGCTGAGGCTCAAACCAAACCTTTGTTTTCCCATCAGTCAGTCTGGACGGAGTCGGTGACATAAATTCTGGGTAGTGGCTTTGCCGCCGAGAAACTGTCAGAATGGAGGTTTCTTTTTAGGGAAACAAAGGCTTGGTTGGGTCAGAACACAACAGTGGTATACAGAAATGCAAAATATTTATCACAAATTAGAGAAAGTTACTTTAATAATTTCAACCCTCTCTTAACTGCAACTTGAAGCAACAAAAACTAGTATTATTGTTTAAAAATTATTTGTAACTGTCTGTTGAAGACCAAAAAGGTTTTGTCATTGCCTCTTCTGACCCCATTTGCTGCCATTTAGTTTTAAATTGAAACTAACACTATTGTTAGAAATCTGTTAAAAATCAGAAGACCTAGCTTCAAACTAGCTTTTGAGCAAATGTTTTTTCTAGCAACCCGCTGAAGCGAAAGACTGTCTTTAGTGAAGCCAGGTCCCAACAAACTATCAGAGCCTTGCACAGACAAAGACAGCATGTTCAAATATCCATTACTGAGACTAGTTTGGATTTAAAAGGTAAAATGTAAAAAATAAAATCAAAAACACAGGAAGAAAGTATTCTTTTTTTGATTCTAGTATTACTCATGACTGCTCCTTACCAGGGAATGAGGTTAAATCAGGCTCAGATCAACAGCAAATGCCACATCTTTTATCATCCTACAGAAAAAGGGCTTTTCCAAAACCTCCAAGTCCATCATTCTGAGGATGGAAAGTGGAAAAACTCACAACAGCTCTTTTCAGGAGTGGATCTCTCAACAACTTTAGTTCAGGAGCAAAGCCGTGAAAAACACCAGATCCACAAGAGCTTCTTCTTTGTTATTTAACCAGATAAAACCCATTGAGCTCAAGATCTCTTTTTCAAGGGTGAGCTGGCCAGATGCAGCGGAAAAACTGAAGGCTTGTTTCCCAAACATGAGGAACATGAAGATAAAAAAAATGTCATTAGAGATTGTTTGAAGAAGAGAACGGAGTTACGAAGAAACAAAACCAAGCAGTGCCTTACAGACAAAAGTCATCTGTGTGCTCAGGGAACGCCACTCAGTTCTGGTTTAGACTTCTTAGACTCTGCAGGCCTCAGTTTTCATGTTAACCAGCAAAGTCCACAAAAGCAGAATTAGAAAAAGATAGTTTTTTTTTTTTTGACTGACTAATTTTTTAATGAAATCCTCTGGAGATCTCAAAGCAAACATCAAAGATGCTTGATCGATGTCATTACACAAGACCAAGTGGAGATTTCAGAAATGGAAAGTGCCACATTAGAAGAAGCAATCAAAGAGTAAATTCAGCAACCAAGCAAGGAGGTGGAGGGGTCATGATGTGGGTTTGTTTAGCAACCACAAGATCTGGACACCTTGACGTAAACAACCTGTGCAGTAGATCATGTTATAAAAAAGCGCTACATTCTACGGCGAGCCTTTGAAAAGTTGAGCGAAAACCAATGAGAAGTGGATTGATGATCACCTGAGTTTACATGTTTCTCATTTACCACCTGGTAAGAATCAGACTTTGTAGTTTTGATCTAAATAAGATTTCTTTTGTCAGAACACATCTCATTCTATTCCTTAAGTTGGTCCAAATTACACATCAGAGAAAGTATTACACAGCTATGATATTTAATTTAATACGTTTAACGTGTCTGTACTTGAATCTCTGTTAGGGCGGAAGGAAGTATTCTTTTGACCATGCTTTTAGTAAGAAAATAAATTAGATAAAGAAACAAAAGATAGATCAAGAGCACATCAACATCCCATCAACATACAGAGCAAAATGAAACTTGAGTGTTAACTTACTGGAGTTACAGTTTATCCTGATACAGTCTAGATGGGGAAGAATAAATGACAGATGAAATTGCATCCTTCAAGGTTACTGCTGCAGACATCCAAAAACAAAAAGTCCACCCTTCCGGGGACGTACACATGCGGCAGGGCGGCCATTTCGTGCCTGCAGTCTTACAATTTGACTTTTGGACATGAAAACATGGAACATCACTCAGAACATTACCAAATGTCAATTCATATCATTTGTGTTACAAGAGATTAAACTTGATGGATCAGTTCATGTATTTATACTAAAATGGCCACTTCTGTTACCAGCTACGCAGCTTTTGCAACCCAACACTGCGTTGTTGATGTAAACCCACTCATGGCAGAAGAGTCGGTGACTCTGGCTCCAAACCTCTGCTCCAATAAAGCAGTTCCAGTCTTTCGAAATTGAAAAACAAATCTGACTTTTTTTTTTTTTTTTTTGGATTAGAGAACAGAGCAGATTTTTATGATCTGAAGTCAGAACAGCTGCTGGGTTGGTCGGCGCGTGGCTGGTGGTTTCATGTGTCGTCAACCGCAACAGAAAAGTGGGAGCAAACAGCCGCGATCCAATCAGCACCAGCACCATGCAGAGGCACCGGATCCCCAACCATATGATGCTACGCCTGCATGTGACCCTAACAGCTGAATCTACGACAGGCTTTAAAGTAAAAGCACTTACAGACACTGCATCTATACCAGCTAAAGACTAAACACTCATACAAGTTCAAAGTCTACAGTCTGCCTTACTGGAATTAATGTTTTTGTAGAATATAAATCATTTGATTGTAAACCAACCGATGTGTCTCGGCTTTGAAACTAGTAGATAAAAACAGGTGAAAGTTTTTAGCCTTTTTTCTTTTTTGATCTATGTTTTAAAGATTGGACCTGGACTCGTATGGGGTCGCAGCCAACTGCAGGTTTTGCTGGGCTCTGTTCTCGGGCTGTTCGCCTGACGGGCCGCAGGCTTAAGGCCTTTGAAGGGGTGAATACCATCTTTTGACAAAGCATGGAGGGAGATGGAGCTGACTGGGAAATGAAGAGAACAAGACACTGAAGTAAAAAAAAAAAAAAGCACACAGTTCCAATAAAGATACTGTAGTTAGCAAAGGAAAACTCAAACAGAAGAATGACTCCAAGTTGGTCACAAAAAAAACAGGTTAGTGAGAAACACCTGAGAAGTGTCCTCTAACAGTTTGCTGTCTGATGAACTGAGGATCCTTAGAGGTATGTCTCAGATCTGAGCACACATCAAAGACCTACACCTGTCTTAAGATATCTTTAAATTGCAATTGCTTTGGTTTTCCATTTTAAATCTGAGCCAAATCCCAAAACTATTCAATTGCCACATATACTGTGTGCAGAAACCACATGAATGCCCATGCATGAGTTAAAAACGGCAGTCCTGCCTGGAACTGAAAGGAACTTACAGATCAGTGGTATGAAGAACAGATGATGACTCAAAAAGTGGAGTGGAGACGTTACCGCTCAGCAGTAAGCCATCTCAGGTGAAGGTGGAGGTGTGGAGGCTGATGGGAGTGGGCGGGGGTATACGATACCTAAGTTGACTGTGAGTTTGACTCGACTTCCATCCAACTCCAGCCGGAGGGTGTCAGCAGAGTCCTGCGAGGTGGTGGCCATGAGGAGGCCGTAAGCCCGCTGGGAGCGGAAGCGCAGCGACACGTCCTCCGCCTCGGTGTGCATGACATTCGGCATCACCACCTTCATGTGCATGCTGCCGTCATAGGAGAGAATAGACGCTTCTGCAAGAGAAAAGTCGGCAACACATATGGAGTCAGGTGAGGGTGCTTTGAGAAAGCTCAACCCTTTATGGAAACCACAGAAACATTTAGGGCAAACTGACAGTAGAAAAAAGGGACACTTTAGCTTTAGAACCATTGATGGTATAATGTATAACTGGACAAATTGCATGTGACGTCATCCATAGAAAATGCCTTTTCTTTCAGGTCCAAACAAATGAAATCAATTCAGACGCCATTTTCTGCCACATGTCCATCGCCATGTTGGAACCAGACGATTAGTCTGTCTACATGTCTATGGCAACCACACTCTCCGATCGGGAGTGAGCATGTTAGAAGGCCACACCCCTATCCCTGAAAGCAGGCTCAGGAGAATGTGTCAATCAAACGCTTTGCCTGTTCGACACAAGACCACCTAATTTTATAGAGGCATCTGATCGGTCAGTTTATTACTTGAATAACTTGTGGTACAGCAGACATATCATGAAAACAAAAATTAGGATTAGCAAGAATGTGTTAATAACAGGGAGTAGAGCAAGAATGGTTATTTGGACTAAGACAACAACTAAGAAATAGCTGTTCATTTCTCCAAAGATACCTGTAGGATTTCAGCTTTTTGGGACCAGCCGGTACTTCCTATTTGGAACACAAGGGGGACGGGGTCGCTCAGTTAAATTCTCATTTACTGCCAATGTTTGAAACCCATGTAGACCAAATTTCTATCTCATATTTATTGACAACGATCCAATCTCACTTTTGCCTCAGTCACAAATGCCCTTACAGGTGAATACGGGCTTTCTCTGGGCAAGAAAATGGGCAAACCGGTGCAGGGCACACAGGTGGCCTATACAAAATTTTAAGATTGTAGTCAACTCGGTGAGCCAACAATGTTCATGCACATTTTTTTTCTAAGGCCACAAGGGAGGGTAAAGTAGGTGAGATATAATTTTTTTTATGCTCTTTAACCCTTGTGCTATCCAATGGGGTCAAGATGACCATTGATGTGTTCTCCCTACCATGACAAAGGTGGATACGGGTGGAGAGGATTTCATGTAATCCATGGACACCAGTGAAGATCAGAAATTATTGAAGAAAAAAGTTCAGCGCACTGTCTAGTGGGTCTAGATGACCCCACTCTCTATGTTAAAGTGCCTAGGATAGCACAAGGGTTATGTGATACGTGCATACTCATTTTGGACAGCTTGACTGTTAGGAGCATGGTTAGAGCTTGGTCACATTCTACAGGCGTCCTCCGCGCACCTGCATACCCCCTGCATCCAACATAAGATATAGTGTGGCGGAAGGTCACCATACAACAGCATCATCCGTACATCATAAGCGCGCGCCCCTTGCATTCTCCTTAGAAATACGTCAAGATACTACGCGCACAACAATGGTACGTTCCTTATCTTGACACACTTGCGGTCCCCTAAAGATGCAGCCGCTCATCCCTACAACCCTCCATGAACCCGGACAACCCAAAAAACTGTTGCACCCACATACGTCAATCCCCCATGACTAAGGCCTTGAATGCAAGACACACATTATTTATTTCACAGTCCCTCCACTGGAGTTAAGTTTGATATAAGACTGGAGACTTATACCACTTTTTTGATCTGTAATTCTGTTTTCTGTGGGCTGTTGGCTCCTCTTTTGTGAGTCACTTTAGATAAAAGCTTCTGTTGAATGACTATATTGAGAATATTTTTTAATGCTATTTTCCAAAGGACAACCAATGAATCTTCATAACTCGATGGCTCCCCATCCTGCCCTCTCTGTGTGCTGAGGAGTCTGGCAGCCGCTGTTATTTTGCTGCTATTGATCAGACGTGATTATTTTTCCTGTCACAAATACTTAGTTTGATAAATGATCAAATAAAGTGCTGAAGCTTTAAATGCCCTCCAAATGTCCTTTTGTGTTGCTCTCTACATAAAGAGAGCAGATTTTACCACTAGGGGGAGACACAATCCACTTGTTTATCTATTACAGGCCATTGTGTTCCCATCCTGGTTCTCAGAACACCCCACACTGATGATATGATTGTTTTTTTAGCTCCACTTTTTAAAAGCCTGTTTCATTTCGAGGCAGAGCTGAAGAAAATTGTTCAAAGGCAATGCATTGTGGTCTATGTTTGCCCAATCTGGTGAGCATTGATGCACACTGGTTCTGGGGCAATGAATTTTGGAATTGTAGATTCGGACTGCTCTACAAAATGGTGAACGCAAGGAATTCAGACATAGCGTTGCGTTTCAAGCATTTACACAAGTAAGAAATGTGCTAATTGTAAAATTTAAACACTAAAAATTGACACTTTCATATTCAAATATGCAAGTAAAATTAGGAAATTATAGATTACCGTAAAACTCAGAGTGCGCTGTAGTATAACTGTATAATTGTCTCTGCAGCACATATAAGCATGAAGTCATGTGTGTGTTAACCTTTGTGTTCACATGTCAGTTTTTTGTGTTTGTGAAATCTGGAGGCTCAGGCGCTGATGTCTAATTGACAAGGTGTCACAGAGCAGGAGCGCTGTAATGAACACAGTTTAAGCTCTTATTACAGCTCTGACTTGGCTGTCACATTAACTCTGACATGTCATATTTCTTGGATGCAGCTGTGCCTGTGTGGCGACCCGCATGTCAGTGAGCCCAGGAGACTCAAAACTGACCTACATCATTGTAAAAGAGCCAACAGCAGAGCATCACTGGGTCCTGCACTTCCAGAAAAGACATTTCTTCCTTAATTAGTATTAAAAAAATTAGCAATTAGCTCAAAACAATGGGAAAAACACACACAAAAACGGACGCTCTCCTATCTACATTTATTGAAGAAATTCCTTTGTGTCTTAAAATGGCCGAGACACAACTCCACCCTTCTCTCCTGTTTTATATGCACACATCTATATATATGCAAATGATTCATCCTGCACTGCTGCTGCTGGTTCCCAGCTCTGCTCACACACGGTGAACCAGCTGACACTCCGCCTCTGTTATCACAGCAAATCAGCTCTACATCGTAGAACTGGACGACTTCTGCGCAGTCCATGAGTCTGAACAGATACACATTCTGTGCTCCTCTGCAACAACAACACAAACAGAGCCGTGTTTGTCTAGGCAACACAAACACAAATGTTTGTTTTCTGATTCAAGATTTCCAAACCACATAACGTTTTTTTAAGGATTCAATTCGTATCATTGGTGACAGGTTTCATTTTTTTTTTTTTTTTTTTTACAGTCGCCCGCTTTAACTCATTTCGCCTTAGAATTTAAACACTTAACTCTGACTTATAAGGTGTTAAGGTTTTGTCTTAACTAAGTAGAAAACTTACCACAAAGCAAATAAATAGGTTTTGCAGATGGCGAGCTATAAGCACTGAACTGAAAACATTAGGGGAAAATGAGAGCCACTGTCCTGAGATGAGATGTAAAGGTCTTAAAGAACAAATCCTCCACAGTTCTCCACAGCAAGCTTCACGTTACCATAAATATACTATTGTTCCAGATTAATCTCCAACAACATTTCACAGATTTGCAACTAAATTTCAAAATGTCCGAAACGCTGAATCATAGGAAAGAAACTTAAGTTCTTGCGGAACCACTTTATTTTGTGCAAATTACTTTCTCCCTTTGTTCTGTTATTCATCGTTTTCTTTTCCAAATGTTATTTTTACTGTCGTTTTAAGTCTTGGGTGTTCTTGAAATTAAAAGACTTGGCCGCTCCTTTGTCAGTTCAGTCAACATATTGCATATCTGATTAGCTTACTGTCAGAAGTCAGAACTGAGTGGGGTCATTCGTCTGGTCCTGTCAGTGTTTCCCAACTCTGCTCCTGTCCAGCACTTTTTCCATCCAATGCACCTCTAATGACTGCCATCATCACGTATACTGATGAAGGTTCAATCATGGCATCTGGTCTTAAAATTGAATCGGTTCGTTCAAAAGGGTCCCAAGTCCACAATTTTTTTCAAAATAGAGATATTACATGTTCTATGGCCTTCAAGGGTAAAGCTATCTAATTATGTGCAAAAAAGTCCCAAGTCTGTTGTAATATATAGACCATGCTTGACATTTAAAATGTATTAAGTGCAAAATTCCCGGACTTGGGTCTCTCTTGCATGGGTTTTGCTTTATCCCATAGATGGCAGCACTAGTTATTTAATATGGCAGTTCCCCTGTTTATCCCTTGTGCTATCTTAGATGACCCCACCCTTACATTGACGTGTTATTCCTACCATGACAAAGGTGGATAAAGGTGGAGAGATTTGATGCAATCCAGTGAAGATCACAAATCATTGGAGAAAAAAGGTTCAACACACTGTCTAGTGGGTCTAGATGACCCAACTCCCAACGTTAAAGTGCCTAGGATAGCACAAGGGTCAATTCAAGAAGGGCCCAAGTCCAGAGACTTCAGTTTGTTAGTCCTCTGAAATGATAAAGGTGAGGTGCTTCATATTATAGCATTTGTAAAATCATTTCCTGGAAAAGCAAACATCTTGGACTTGGGCCCCTTTTGAACTAATCGATTCAATTTTCCTTCTTTGAAGTGTTTCACCGTTCATCCAAGTGGTGTAATCCGTCTGAGTGATTATGCTACTGATGAGTGATTTTTCTTTTCATGAATTTGTCAAATGCAGCTTTTACTCAGGTGGCAGGGGGCAGAGGGGGAGAGTGAGGGGCCTGAAACATTAAGCCGGGTCAAAAGGAGGCGGCAAGGATTCGGGAGGGTATAGAACCTGTTTCCCACAATGCCACTAGCAGCTTTAATAATTGGCTAAAATCTATACACACAGATTTGACATCTTCCTTCCTTGCATTGTATTTTTGTTTTCTGCTAAAGTACAACACATACTGATTTGCCTTCATCATATTTGAACTCCATTCTTCCCTCAAGCTATTCTAAAATATTACGAAGAAAGAATTGGACCTCTAATGTAACTCTAACTCCTTCATAATAATAATAATAATAATAATGAAGGAAGAAAGAGATACAAATATTTAGTGTATAAACAGCCCTGCCTCAAAAGTGAGCCTTCCTGCTGTCATTTTTAAGTGGATGCATCTAAACCCTGTAAATCAAGGTAATTAGACCAACTGGAGAATGGCTTCATATCTCAGGCTAGTGAGATATATTTTTCCATTTGAGCGCCGATATATCCGCGGCTCCATTACTGAAGGCGTTAAGTCCCAGGGCTGCAGTTCTTTATTTCTCTGGACAAATTGTCTGAAGTCAGAGCAAAGACAAACGGCAGGTGAGGCTGTGCACAAAAACAACTGCTGGGCAAAATACACAGCTGCCAAGATATGAAAGCTGCCATGAAGCACAAACGTCTCCCACCTCTTCATCACACAGCAATGACCAATTTTCCAAAGGGAAGGGTGGTGTGGTAAAAGTTAGCAAAGCCAACCTTGACTGAAACCCAGCTGCACTGCGATCTTAAACCCCATCCATGATAATTTATGCCTCATGGTCCAAATCTGCGTCTTTTCCCTTTCATTTATGGTCATTAACATGAACATATTCACATTTAAACTAAGTGTGTGTGATGAAAGTTTGCCCAGATCATATATTGTATTCTCGCTTCTGAAGTTCTTACCACAGACTTTCCAACAACTTTAAAATAATTTTACTATAATAGAAAACTGTGAAAGCAAATAAAGCAAGAATTCTCTGAGAAATACTTAGAAATATTTTTGAATGTACTGACTACCAAAACTTCTGAACATAACAGTAAAAAATTAGAAGTAGTTTAGGAATTAAAACTTAAGCATATGAGCACCAACATGATTCCATACAAACTCCTAGCTTTATGAAAAAAAAAAAAGTTGAAGCGCTTTATAACATAAACCTTTAAGTTGTAAATTTTGGATTTCACTTTTTTTCAACTGCTAAGGATTTGGCTTTAAAATCGATTTGTTTAGCTTGGAAAACCACTATAGTTTAAACCTTTATCTGTTAAAAGCCAAATGTAGCCTTAGTTTTAAGCAGCCTTCTATGCACTAAACACATCTGAAGACCCTCTGAGGACAATAGTCAATTTGTAAGGGACGCAGTTAGGAGGTCTTTTGTCACTCTGACTCCTTCTGGGCTTCTGTTCTTGCTGAGATGTTTTACGAGTTATGCTTATTAGGTAAGACTTAGTTTGTGCACATAAAAAAAAAAAAACGCATCTGCTTACCTCTTTCACAGGTGCGTGACCAGTAGCCAGTGCCTGTACAGTCACAGATGAATCGATTCCAGCCTTCTTTGCAAATGCCGCGGTTCTTGCACGGGTAACTCTCACACTGCTTGCCTGTCTGTTTGTCACACGAGGGCTTGATGCCAGCGCCATTTTGTGCCTCAGCAATTTGACGGATGTCTTTGCTTCGGCCGTCGATGAAAAGGTCCCGGACACAGCCCACGTAGCCGTAGTTTAGCATCGCAGTCCAGAGTTCGGTGGGTAGGATGAGTTTGGTGCGATCGGTTGGAAGCCCTCCTAAGTACATGTCCCCCTCCAGGTCCAGTATCTCACTCTCACCACTGGCTGTAAAAGGGGTTCTTCTGCTGTTTACAGAGATGGTGCCTAAAGATGGAAGGGAAACCCGTCAAACACAATAAGAAGAAAGTGTCTCGATAACCAAAAACAAAAATCGCAAAAATATGATGCAATAGGCACCCCCACTCCTGGGCTTGTTCACAAACTGTACCCTGTTTCCCTTTTTTTCTTAGATGCTGTCACTTGTGATGTAGAAGTTGATGTATGGCTGTGACCTTGGTCTATCACAGAGCAGCTAACCTTATTTAGGTAACCTTGTTGCTGTAAAAATGTTTGGTTGTAACTTCGAATGGGGGCTTGTCCGGGATTATTTCCCCCCAAATTTTCATTGTGAATTGTTCAGCGTGAACATTTAAAAGAGTGACCTTCTTTAAACTTAAACAGTTAAGTCATTAAAAAATAATAAATTGCATGCTTTTCCTGGTGGACATTTTCTGTTGAATGTGTTTGATCACGTTCTTCCATTTTTATAAATAATACACTGTTCTTTTAAACCAGAGCCGTTTTATCAATTTAACTGACCTGAGCGTCCATCCCTCTGGATGTCCACATGATACCAGATCCCATCATTCACTTTTGTCTGTGTGGCCTTCACCTTGATGGTCCCTGAGCCCATGTCTAAAAGCAGGTACAGGCTGCCATCCAAAAGCTCTACAGCAAAGAAGTCCACCTGAATGAGAAAAAAACAGAAAATCAACAAATATGCATTTTTTTCTGAATCTATGTAACAACATAGACAGCAAAAGGCGCATCAAAATGAAACAGACTCTTTGTTACAAACAAAAAAAGACCGTGCATGAGCAAACCTTGGTGTTCTTTTGGCTGCGGGCAGCATCTTTGCGCTCCTGCGGTTTCCCGTGGGTGAAGAGGATGAGGCCGTTTGGCTCAGTTGTGCGGAAATCAAAGGAAATGGATCCCATCCGCTTGGTGTTCCACTTTGGGAGACTGATGTAGGCCTCTGGTGTCTCGAATGAGATAGGATCTAGCGTAGCCACATTCTCACACTTGTAGGACACCTCACCCTGGATTTTCATTTTCTGGTCCAGGAGTCGAGCCATTCGGGACAACTCAAGTCGGATGTCATTGTTCTTATACACCACCTATGGTGAGGACAATATAGCTCGACTTATTTTAGTGTTTAGACAAAGATTTAAAGTCACAAACATATAATGAATGGCCTGGACGGAATGACCCCTCCCCTCTGGTATTCCAAACAGGAAGTGCCTGCTGGCTCCAAGAAGCCAAAATCTTCAGACTTCTATATCAAAATAAACAGCCGTTACTCAGTCATTCTTTGTCTCTTTGCTCTGCTACATTTTTGTTATCAAAATAACTTTTTTAGATATTTAAAAAATGGACAATCGGACACCTTGATGAAAGTAGGTGGTCTACTTTTATCAATTAAATGTTCAAAACATTTAATTGACAGATTTTGTGTAGCAAACTGTAACAAGCTCACTCCTGATTGGCTAAAGTGGTTGTCATAGAAACGTTTACTCAAATTGACTGGACCATGCTTTGCTTTGTTACGTCCTTTAATGTACCTTTTATTTGACCGGGATAAAGAGTGCTGCTGTTTGGTGGGGGCTGCACAAAACGCTGTTGCTGCTGCTCATTGCTATATTTCTCAACATCCCCTGAATACAAAGCTTTGTTCAGGATTTTAAAGGGTCTCTTGCTTGTCATTGCTTTATAATGGGCTCTCCCAAACATTTACCTGATGCAATGAATGCCACCACTCTTCCATTACCTGGCATTTTAAAAGGTCCAGTGTCAGCTGAATGAAATCCAGTTGACGTATAAGCTTTGGAGCCTTTTCGATAAAGGACGATTTACCTCACTTACAGGTACGCTGGGTTGTTTCGTCACTCAACACGCCATCATCAATTATCAATTATAAATATCAATTAAGCCTTCCCTTTGAACCAATAGCTCAATAGCTTGCCTTTCCTCTTAGTCAATCCCAATCGGATTGTTAACCTTTAAATTCATGAATGGTTGTCTCTATCTGCATTATTAAAAATATATCAAAGCAGTTGTTAAAATTAGACCTTTAGGGAAATTATCATGTTTCTGTTAATATAACAAAAGTGAAAAAAAATATTTTCTGATAATAAGAATATGCTGTTGTTGTTGTTTTTTTAAATTCTTTTTTAACATATACCAGTTCTGATTCTGCACTCCATCAAGGTTTTGGTGAAAACGAGTCAGCTGCATAAACCTGCATAGAATAAACGGTGGCCAACGTGGATCCAGGTGACTTCCGGATCAGGGGACCACCTGGAAAAACCAACACTTCCTTTTTCAGACAAATGTCCTTGAAGTGATGGAGAGCAAGTGACTCAGAAACAAATCTTTTATCACAGCAGCTTAAATGTTGTCAGTAACAAAGAGGGGATGGAGTCATGGGGGGCGGGGGGTCTCTAAATTGAAATCTGCTGAAGTGGAAAATTGAAGGCATTTTTTTCCCCCCTCTAATTCTCAGGGCAGAGAAGCTCCCTCTGTCTGCATCTGAGCGCCAATGTATACAAACACACTCTTTCGCATGCCTTTTTTTTTATCATAATGCCTCTGCTGCTGGTTCTCCAGTCTGAGATGGCTGAGCGAGTAGATTGAGGGGCCAGGCTGAGATTATTGATAATCCCACAGCAGATCTGACAGTAAATCAACTCATCCCTGGAGGTGCAAGGAGACTGACAACACTTGCTGTTTGCCTCTCCTTTTCCCGTCTCCTCTGCTCTCATAAGTCCAATTTCTGGAATCTAGACTCTCTGCTGTTGCATATTTCACTGGAGATAATTTGAAAGGAGCTTTTGGATGCAGCTAAAATTAATTTACTAAATTTAAGAGTTGGTTTGATCTGAAGAAGAACTTAAATAAATATGTCACGTTTGGAAATAGAACAAACGAGACTAATAATTATGGCTGACAATAAAGGAATTGAAAGAGTGTCTGAAATAAACACTTCTTGGTGTGATAATTGACCAAAAAACGAATTACAACAAACAGAGATTACATCAATTCTAACATTTCTAAATCAATATCTTTCTCTCACAAAATGAAACCTTTTTTTAATCACTGCACATTTTGTACACAATGTTTTCTTTATTTTGTTTCTGGTGTTCAAATCTGAAATTCACAGTAATTTATGTTAAAACATGTTTACATTCATTTCGTTTAAAAAGTTTATTAAATAGTTTATTTGCGTTTAATGTTCTCATAAGGGTTGAAAGAATGCAGGCCGAATGGATGGCCTCAGCGTTTAGACCTCCTCTTCAGTTCACACAGCACTGCTGGGAATCTGCGTCTCAACAAGAATCCACTCTCTTTAGGGAAATACCCAGATTATCTGTCCAGTGACTGTACACCTCTGCTTCCGCCGCACTTCTGCTGACAAGGACGCCACAAACGGCGCGTTTGGAGAGGAGGAGGAGCAGAAATGAAGGGCACAGCTGACAATTTGACAAGTCACTTTCAGCTTCCTCCACCTCCCAACAATTAAAGCAGAAAGGTCTTTCAACACGCAAAAGGAGCTTTATCAGTGCACCGCAGATGGCAGGTTAACATGAGAATGAAGCATGAGAGGTAAGTGATCGGAAAACCTGATGAGAGCCAGCGCACACACACACACACACACACTGAGGGTTCATGCAAACGCAGGAGCCGCCGTGCACAGATGGAGGCTTGTGAAGACCTGGGCAGCTGAGGTGAGGGAAAATCCATCACTGCATTATCTCCTCCAGCAGGCCTCAATGACACACATCATTACACACTCACACACGCTTATCTGTGCATGAGAAGCAGCACTGAAACACAACATGTCTGCGGCCGGAAATCAGCCCCCCCCCCTCCCAAAAACCAAAAAATCAGCTCTGTCCTCATGAAAATCCAGGCTTTATACATGAAAATGTCCCGTTACGCCACACAATGCTGACTGAGTGCAGCAAACCCACTCAACCACCCCTGGACGTCTGTCTTTGTCTGCTGACAAAGTTTGCAGCATAAAAATCTGCAAATCCATGTAATCCCCATGTAGACACACCTGCAGCCACAGCTCCTAACAGGCTGCTCTGCTAGTATTAGTGGTCACATGGTGTCGACACGAGACACCTAAAAAAAAAAAAAAAAAAAAAGAAAGTGCAGTGTGTGCTCTGATCCACAGGGTGGCAGTGTTCCCTTTGTGGACCTGAACTCTCCCTGAGCGTCAGAAGGAGGATGATGGTGGTGCTCTTAGATCTATCATTAGTGTGAAAAACAGACTGCAACAAACTGCAAAATGTAAATGAATGGAGTTCAATCTAAACATCAACAGAAGGACTTGAAGGAGAATCTTGAGGAGACTCATTCTGCTTGTATCACATTTTCTTCTTCAAACTGTCACAAAGCCCTGATGTACGAGCAAAACAATGAATTCCAAAAACTTTTTTACAAGTTTTATGACAGAAAAAAAACAACAACTTTCTTCTCTTCCAGGGGACTCATGCTGGCTCAATTAAATGATACATTTTAAATAAAAATAAAAATGTTGAACTGCAGGGATGCGGCGCTATAACAAAGTACTAAAATGCATTTAAAACAACTTCCAAAGACATGTCAATTTCTAAAAACCTTTTTTTTAACAAACCTTTAGTTTAAATAAGTCAAAAGTATTTTCTTCCTCTGTAAATATGAGGGGGTTGGCGATTTTCTAATTCCGTTTTTGTGGCTTTTGTTCTGTCAGTATGAGTTCTAATTGTTTTTATTTTCACTCAGAACACTAAAACACCAAAGCTTCTACTGATTTAAACATATCTGTTTTTGTTTAATAGTAATACATACTATCTATGTTCCATAAATGTGACAGAAACATTATTTAAATCAACATTATAATTGATCACTGCAGTAAAAGATAATCCAATACCAGAAAAGCTGCAGGACTTTTTTTTACTTTATTTGGGGGGGAGGGGTGATTTTACATTTTCTTCATTCGTGATCTGCTTTCCAGACAGATACATAGATCCATTTTATCTGTAAGAATATAAAATAAGGTAAAGTGTACTGTTACACTTTTATACGTAAAGAAAGATCTGGTTTAATATGTGCAGCAATTTTTTGCAACATTCTTTGCAACCAATTAAATGAGCAACAATAGATAATCCATAGATGTGGGTTTTATGGCCCCACACCATGAGTCGAACTCGTGCTTTATAAATAAACTGAACTGAACTGAAATTTATGAAGTTTTATCACGATTGTCTTCTTAGGAAGTGTTTTCAATCTACAACAGTTCATGATGGTTGAAAAAGTGTTTTCTGGTTGGATGAGCCCATAAAAGAGTTTGCTGTGGCGTTAGGACTGAAAGTTTAAAAAATAAAAAGGGTTTTGTGTTTAGAACAGCTGTAGCTTTTTTTTTTCCAGACTTAAACGGACCACAACTTTGCTCCTCAGGTTTTTATGGTAACAGAACTAATTTAGTCTGGACTGTTTGAGGGTTTTGAGGAAATGTGTATTAAGAAAAGTCAATCAATCAAAACACACAAACTTAAAAAGTTATTTACAGAATACCTAAAAATGTATTTCCTTTTTAGTCATAAGAAATTGTTTTGATCACTTTTTGCCTAAATCTCTTTATATTTCCAGCCGTTTTGACTCCATAGAGACTTTGGTTAAACAGTTAGACGCGGTGTGTTGAGGTGGCTAAAGCCTGGCTCTGCCTCGCATCAGCATCATTTCAACCGTGAGTGCAGGAGACACGGAGATGTTGGATCAGCAGCGAGCCGCCATCACTGATGCTCCTGCTTCTGCTTTCTGTCCATGAACTCCTCCTTTGTGCTTCTTCGTTGGCTCCTGTATTCGGGCGCAGTCAGGAGTCTCCATGCAAGTGGCTGATGGAGGTACGATGGCAACGACAATTACAGCAATTATGTGTTATTGTAGGCCATTATGTATTTTGTAGGTTTTGAGATGTAGGCTTTCTTTGTAATTGCTGGTTATGAAAGGCAGAATAATCACGGCCAGCCTGCCGAAGGAGCTACCAAGGGCAACCAGTACCTGGTGCCATGGTAACAAAACATTTACCCATGATGCTGCCTGGAGGATGGCGAGGACGAGAGCATTGGCAGCAGGCAAATTAGTTGTAATGGCAGCAAGCTGAGGGCGAGGAGGTGGCGGCCAGCAGACTGGGGGGGAGGTTTGGGGGGGGGTGCTGCAGATGCGTGGGTGGGAGGGGCGGCCATTAGTGGGAGTGAGGTGAGGGAGCGTGCACGGATGAATTTGTGTGTTTGTGATATGTGGTCACGGGGAAGCAGACTGGTTGAATTCTTGACCCCAAATACAAATGATTACAGGAATGAAAAAGAAATATTCAGATTTGTGTTGCAGTGAAATTCAGATCAAAGTGAGAAAATGACTGACGTTTGTCGGAAAATCTGAGCAAGCAGAATTATTGGGATGGAAAATCTCTTTATGATCAGACATATGATGCTCTCATCTCTGTCAGACAGTCAGACTTTCAGTAAATCAAACAAACAGATATTTTAAAGCGAGAATCTAACCTCTGATTGGGCTTTCTGTTTTTTTTTTTAAATAGGCGATTTTATTCGCTTTCTGTCAAAAAGCATAAAACGTTTCTCATTTATTTCTTAAAAATTCTTCAATTTTTAGTTAATTTTTTGGGACAGAATTACTCTAAATCAGTTTGGTCTGGTGTTACACACACTTCACAGTAAAAGCTTTTGCATCAACCAGAGGTTTCTCACTCAAATTCAACGCAAATTTTGAATAAAAGAAATGTAATAACCATTGAAGAAAGACCCATGACACTGATTTCTTCTCAGCTCCCACCACTTTTTGATTTGACACTCTGAGATTTGTTTACAACACAAAAAGTAAGCAGAATAAATGTTCCAATTGTTTATTAAAAATGTTTTGTTACCATGCTATATAAAAGTAACCTTTGCTGCAAACTATTGCCCACTCGTTCGACAACAAGCTCTGCATCAGCAGACTTTCAGTAAAGTTTGCCTTTTTCTGTCTTTGCTGCAGCAAATCCTGTTTGTGAAAGAACTGAGAATTGTGATGATCAAAGGATGTTAGGATGCTTTTCCAATCTTGCAGGTACACATCTTCAACAGCTTCAGTTGAGTATTTATTTCTCATGTTCTTCTCCTCTTAGTTTGTCCTGTTTATCTGCAAAGCAAACAGCTTGGAGCTGAGAGCTTCTTCTGTCAGATTTGACCTCATTCTTCCCACCAAGGTGTTGTATTCTTTGGACATGCTTTTGCATTTGATCCAAAACTTTATTATTCTTTATTTTTGTGGATGGAGGGAGAGCACTGATAAATCCGATCACTGCCCTGATATTCTGTGATTCTTCCCCTAAACTGTATCAATCAGGATGACAGAGAATGTGAGGATTTTTTTAGGTTTAAAACTGTTTTAAAGGTACGTGTGGAAGAAACTATAAAAGGAAGTTCTGCACGTTTTAACACAACTTCTAGACTTGCTCCTGATTTCATCAGGCCTTGCACAGCAACACCCTTTGATGTCAGAAGATTAAAAAAGAAGAAGTTATGACAGATGTTGATTGTATGGAAAGAATACTAGTTTTGTTACTTATTGATTTATATTTCAAATGATGTGAGCATGTTAAACTTCTATTTTTTATTGCTTTAGTTGAGGTCTGTCATTTTTTGTTCTGGGTTTAATTTGTTGACATTTTTGGGCTTAACGTTAGTTTTTAGTACAGCTCACCTCTTCTCAGTCAATAATAAATTCATGTTTGCTGTCATTGTTTTTTCTCAATCAAACCCTAAATTAGCTGCAGAAACTCAAAAACTTTGAGAGAAATCCTGTGTAACACAGAAACGTAGGCGTCATCCTCTCTGCTGCTGGCCTTTGTAGTTTTTTGACGATGCGTTGTGACAAAAGTCTGACGCTCATTGTTTTTTCATTGTTCATTTTGGAGGAAAAGCTGCTCATCTCTGTGAAAGCGAGTGGATGTGTGAGTCTGTGCACATGTTTGACAGGAGCTGCAAACGGGCCCAGCATGCCACAGATCAGGAAGTAGGCCAGAGGGGGATTAAATGACTACCGCGCCACTTCCTCCATCTCCCTGCAGCCATATGATGCATCTCACTGTGTGTGCGCGAGAAAGCCAGGCCAACACGCTCCCCGTGCTCTCCACTGGTTCCAGTTAAGTGTTACAACATGACATCATCAGCTGCAGGGAACGTTATATTAAAATGTGTGTTTGTTGTGTGTGGGCTGGCTCGCTGAGCCAACTGTGACATCCTCAAACTTGTTACCGATAATATCCCTTAAAAGCTGCTTTCATAGGCCGCTGCTATGCCTTCAGTTTGACAGTTTTGCTCCTGCTCCTACACCTGGCTGTGGATCCTGCCTCTGGCTCGACTCGCGCCTTTGACTGTCCCGATAACCACGGCTGGATGAAGCTCGTCTGCTGGACTTTTATATATGTAGTTGTAGATTTAGATAAGTTAATTCTTCTCTAAGAGTTCTGGTAAATCGCCTGTCCGTCCTGGGGGAGGATCCCTCCTTCATGTGGGCACCCCTGAGGTTTCTTCGTTTTTTCCGGAATCCGTTTTTTTTGGGAGTTTTTCCTTACCGCGAAGGGGGGTCTAAGGGCAGGGATGCCAGTATAGCTTAGTCAGTTTGTTAGTTCATTTTAGTATTTTTCTATTGAACTCTTTGTATTCGTGATCCTTTTGATTTCATGTTTTACTTCGAAGCCCATCGAGACGACTGTTGTTGTGATTTTGGGCTATACAAATAAAATTGAATTGAATTGAATTGAATTGAATTGACAGTGTAAAAAAAACAACACACACAGAAAAATGGAATACTTTACAGCATAACTGTTGATCTGCTATCACTGCATTACTGTAACCTTTACATCTGCAAAGCTTACATTAAATGGCTTTTTCTTTGTTTCTTCTGTCATTTCTAAAGTTGTTTTCATTGGTGAGGAAACACAAAAGTTGAGTTTGGAAGTTGTATTGTCTCAATCATGTGTTGTTTCGCAGTGAAATGCTTTAGGGTTTTAGATGACATTGTTCTTTATAAAATCCTCAAAAAAGACTCTTTAGCGAGCAGGCTGAAATAAAAAATGACGTCGAGCGACAAACTGCAGGTTTAGGAGTCTCAGAGGATCCGTCCAAAACTATTTCAGCTTTGCCTTCACTCCTTCCCTCACAAGGACGGAATGAACTGATCATCTAAATGTGGAGAAACAGCAGGAAAAAGAAAAGGAAGTGCTGTCCTACCTAACAGGCTGATATGAGTCCACATGAGTATTCCCAGTTACTTTACTTTGAAGATACAGGCATATTTTAGGACTTCTATGGAGCCCACATTATTGATTTGATACAGACTTCTGCCCAATACTTGAATCATTATATGATTTATTGAACTGATCATACGAAAAAAAATCATCAGATCAGATTAGAAAACCAGAATATTATCATCTAGATTCATCAGGTTTATTTTGATCCAGTTTGACACAAGTATTAAGGGAGAAACACATCGAAAGGAGAGAAGATTAAAATGACACTGAAGCAGCTTTGATGTGGTGTAAAAACAAGTTTTTTTTTCCTTTCAGAGGATCGATAATGATGCCTGCGCATGTCAGCTAAAAAATAATATTTAAAAATACAGAGAGAAAAAAGAGATTGGTTATACTGTGATAAAGGACCAGTGACCATACGAATCACTGTGGTCATGTGACCCACTGAGGTTTGAGAGAGCGATGTGAATCCAGCCTGGATTTACTTTATATGAAAAAAAAAAAAAAATAGAGGTGAGGCACCCCTAGAGGTGAGAATTTGATGGTCACCTGTCAATTAAAAGGCCACACCGCCCCATCTGTGTGGAATTCCAAAACTAAATTATAAGATTCTTGGAAATCTACACCTGTGGTCCATTTTGTGCCCTGAATGTTAATTTTTATGGTGAATTTGGACTGCCTGAAGAGATCGAAGTCTTGCAACCAACAGCATTTGGGGGGAAAAAGTTACCCAGCAGCCTTTGCTCCGGGCTCATTTAGTCCTCTTCACTCCACAAACTTCAGCTGATCTGAATTTCTCCTGGAAGCCCCCAGGTATGAATGTGAAAGTATGAAAAGGCGTCTGCAAAACCAGACAAGTGACCATATCCCTGTATAAAAAAATGGTTGGAAAAAAAAGGTCATAAACTCCTAGTGGTTACTGGATGAATGGACTTGGCTCCAGTTTTTTTTTTATTCAATAAAGGAACCAGAGAGTATTTAAAGTGACTGATCATGCTTGAGCTGCAGGTTCATTTGAACATCTGTGATGTGATATTTGGCACAAATAACCACAATTGTTAAAGCCTTTCGATTACATTTTCCCAGCAGAAACTGATCTCAGGCCGTTTTGTGCATCTCTTTGCTGATATCTTCTGAATTCAACACAACCTGAAAAATTTACTCTGGATGCAAACCAAAACCCTTCCATCTCTGCAAAAGCATTGCTTTTGTCAGCTCCCACAGTTGTGCTGAACAAAAAAAGAGCAGACAGAGAGTGCAGCGCCTCACCTCCTTCAGACAGCCCATGAAGTTGTTGCTGACGGGAGATCCAGGCAGGTCGGCTGTGCTGGGACTTCCACCCACATAGAAAAAGTCGTCGGAGCCCAGCATGGTGTAGTCTTCCTGGGTGTAACCGGTGGTGGTGAGAATCCCATCCACTGATATCGTCACCTAGTGACGACAGGCCAACAGGGAAGATAATTGTCCTGTGGACTTTTGCTGAAAGTCCTTTCAAAGTCAAACTAGTTGTTGATAATAAAATGTAAGAATGTGAGGGAATCTAAAAATGTTCTGAGAACTTGTTAAAATAGAAGAAGTACTGTTATGTTGTTGGGTTAACAATAAAAAAATGACTAGGCATGTGACGGCTCTTTTTATGCACATGAATTATGATAAATTACAGTAATTTTAGATTTTTCTGGGGAAAGACTATTTTTTTCCTGTGAAAAATACTCAGCCAAAAATGTATGATGTGATTTTTTGTAAACTCTTCATCTCAGAATGGAGGGATGAAAAGAGGTAAAAATACTGACTAAAATTGGACAGAAACTGTATTAAAGTGTTTCTACGTGTCTGACACCGAAGGCATTTTCTTGCAGGTAAGTAAAAAAGTAATACGCTAAAAATCACTTAAATACGTGTGAATTCATGAATTCAAAAGAAAAGATTATGACAGAGGATGTGAGGCAATGATTTAAACTTTAGATAGACATGCATTTAACAACAGAACAGAATATACCCACAAGTCTGCTTGAATTGCATTTTGATTAATTAATAAACATGCCTTTTGTTTGCAGAGTCATGCACAAACCCTTTACTTCATGCACACCAAAGGAAGACAGAAAAAACTAAAAGAAATATGTATTAAAGGCGTTCCAACTTGAAAAAGTCAGAACCTTTTTAAAGAGGGAAGTCAGAAATTGATGAAGATGTCCACAGCAAAGCAAAATAAAGACAAAAACGGGGATATCTACCATACAGTGGAGTTTGTTTACCAAATCATACTGGGAGCCTGTTAGCTGAGCAGGAAGGTGAGATGGATGAAGTGATTTATGACATAGAAACAAAACAAAAAAAGCATTTGAAATGCACAAAAATGCAGAGAAAACAATCTAAAATGATTTAAAAAAACAACAACAATGAAACTATTAATAACTTACTCCAAAACATGAGAACATCATCTATGAGTTGTGCAAAGGTTTTCTGTTCTTTTGTATCACAAACACACAAATTTATCCGTGTTCTTCTGTTTCTTTTCTGAGTGTCTGAAGATTGACAGTTATCTAAAAATCAGAGCAGACACACAACAGCCTGATAAAAGCTGTTCCCCCCCTGCAAACTGAACTGTACTCATTCCCAGTCCCTTACAGAGTTGCAGAACTGATCGCGTTTCCTCACCTTTGTACTGTAACAGTGAGGCAGAAACCTGTTCTACGTTTATATTTAAGTTCTACTTCCCTTTTTTTTTTTGGGGGGGGGGGGGGTGTCTTCTGTACCACCAGTTAATGTTTTTGTCGGGTGTAACTTTGTATAATCCTTTATATGGCCATGAAATTTGAGACCTGACGTATTTTTTCCACACATCTACATTTCTGTCTGATCTATCATTAAACCTTTCAAAGCTAAAGCCTAGATATGACCATGGATGATTGGGGAGGCTGACATCAGCTCACATTATATTCTGTGGAACCCTGGTGAAAAAAAACCTGACTTAAATGCATTTACAGACACAAACCGTAATATCTATTCAGGAAATCTGAAATCCTTTTTGGAGAAAAGGCAGTCCACCAGCACCAAAGATCGCTTTTCTTTTGTCAGTTTACTACTATTTTTCTGCGACCTCTGCTTGGAACACTCTCCAAACTGAACTGAAATTATCCAAACTTGCCTCCTTTAGATTTTTTTTGTTCCTTTCTATGTACCAGAGAAAAAAATGTCATCCGTCAGTGCCAGAGTTGTTGGAAATTGTTACCGATCAACAAGTTACATTTGTTGGACTTTGGCACTCTCATGCTGTCTGTTACAACATTAGGTTAAAAAGATCTTGATCTTAATGTTTTTTTTTCCTTGTTAAATAAAATAGATACATTTTCTTTTATACTTGATATACACATGTCTGAGACCGTTATCTCATTAGCTTGATCCAAACTTTCCTTAAAACCCATTGGATATAACTTTGTCTGTGTCAGTGTTTTTTAACAAGTGTGTGCCGCGGCACACTAGTCTGCCGTGGGAGATGGTCAGGTGTGCCGTGGGAAATTGCCCTCCTTAACTGATCTAAAAACATTTTCCAATCTCCAGGAAATCAGCTCTGTGTTCATCCAAACAGGCCCTGATAAAACACTGAGTAGTTAAAAATATGAAAGATCGTAAAGTACTTTTTTCTTTCTGTTTATTTGATTCTATTAAAGACATTTTGATAAGTATGACGGTACCACGATTTAGCCGCAGCTTCAGCTGTTTTTGAAAAAGTCCCTCCCTTTTAACTGTCTCCACCAATCATTCTTGGAGGCTTAATCACACGCCATCAGTCTGACCAATCAGAAGTGGTTAAAGTCTTCACTTCCTTGTTCCGATTCTGCTCATAAGTCGCTTAGTTCCAACAAAAAGACCAGCTGAAGCTCGTCTTTAGCGGTGTAGCTTTCCACAGAATCCGGTATCAGACCGTGGAACTAGTGAACAAAACAATGAAGCTCAGAGAAGCTAATCTGTCTGCGTTTGACGGCTGGTTACACTACATCTCCCATGATGCACTGGGTTAAAGTGACAGCGTCTCTGCGCACAATGAGTCTTACTTGTTAAAAGTCTTGAAACCACAGCGAACACACATAAAACAGTTTTTAAATCTTCTAACTTAACTTTTATTACATCTTTTAGAAAAAAAACAGCTGCAACTTCCAGCTTTTTCTGCCACAATTATCACAAAAATACATGTGAGATTGCGGAAGCGCTGTAGATCAATGCAGACCATGAGTTTCTCCTTTTTTTTTTAAATTTTGGATGCTGGTGTGCTGCGGGATTTTTGTCAAGGTTAAAGTGTGCCGTGACTCAAAAAAGATTGAAAAACACTGGTCTATGTTGTCTGCCCCTGTAGTGCATCATCTTTCCACTAGGGGCAGTAGTAGAGATTTTACCGCTCATTTCAAAATGGCTGCTTCTGTGAAATCTCAATAAGGATTTGGCAAATGTTTCAAAGACTTCATGGTGAGAACAACTCATCTATTGTCATTTTCTATACCGAAGAAATGCAAAACTTGCTGATAATCAGTTCAAGACAGCAATGGGTTTAATAATTTTCTTAATTTCAGAAAATTACTGTCAACTTTGGATGTAGTGGGCTTTACAGGGTTAAATTAGCTAAACATCAACAGGGCAGCATCAATCTGGTATCCTCCTTAAAGGTTTCCCATAGTGCATTGCATCGTTGTGTCTCACCTGCCGGAGGTTGCGAGTCACTTTGACCTTATGCCACGTGTTGTCATTAAACTTTACGTTGATCGGTTCCACAATGGCTTCAAAGGCCCCCGAGCCCAGATTAATGACCAGGGAGACGGCCCCGTCCTTCAGCGCCAGGTTGACGTAGTCTGCAGACTTGCCCGTGTGCAGGATAAGGCCGTTACGCTGCCACGTCTTGAAGGAGAGCGTGATCTCGTCGCTGCTGCTCTGGATGGGGTTTTGGGAGAGATCGTAGCAGAAGTACTCGGAGCCACGAAAAGTCGCCACGTTCTCCTCCCGCGCTGTGGTGAGAAGAAAAGTACAAAAGGACATTTAGTAGGTGTAAGATCCAAAGAAATGAGTTAACATCTCCTTACAGCCACATCAAAGCTTCAGAGTTTGGAGCAAAACTGAAAACTGTAAACCTGAAGCCAGTAGACGGTTCTAACACGACGCAAGGTTTAGGGACAAATTCTGACCTTGATGAAAAAGAAAATGAAACTGAAGAAAGGGCACAGAAGAGCTGCAGGCAAACAGAGAAAAATGGTCCAGTCAGGAGTCTTTATCTGTGACATCATCTTCAATTAACTGGCTGTCTGTGAGCACAATGCAGCACAATCAAACACAAGCAGGATCTGCATGAGTGCACTTTCATTGTGTTTCTTGGAGGTACAACCTCGATGGCCACTCCTTTTATCACTCTGTGGCATATGGGAAGCCATTGGGTCTATTCCTCAGGAGAGCAGATCATCATGTGCCTTTTTTTATTGTTGCCTTTAAAGGTAAAATATGAAAATAAATTCACACGTATCTCTCCAGGATCTGTTCGGTAAATTACCAAGTACTTCAAATTATCACTAAATCCAAACTGTGACAGTCTCATCTTGAGGTGGCCTTAATCTGTTTAACAGCTTGAGCAATCTGCTGTTTTTTTTCTTCTAAAATGTCTCTATGCATCCTCTAAACGTATCTCCAACATGAAACTGCATCCACCGTGCTTCCTTGTATTAAAAAAGACCTATTCTTCCTTATTACAAGTAAAATGTATGATCTTTTAAGAATGATTTCTCACATGTGTGCGACTGTTAAGTTATTTTATTTTTGCATCAAGTGCCTTATGCTAGTTTGAGTAGATATTAGACAAATAATGTTGGCCTTTTGCGGTTTACTTACATTCAACATAAATAATAAATGCATATTCATTAATAAATAAGTGCAGTTAGTGAGTAAATGACTGGATGAAGGCGGGCGCTAAAGAAGAAAAGAGCAAAGTGGTGCAAAGACGACAAGACAAGCACTCAGGCCTGCAGAACATCAGTGGTGTGTCTGCAGCGTGAGTGGAGGAGCAGCAAGAAAAAGCATTTCATTTATGCCAATGAGCAGTGAGATAGAGAGAGATGATGGGAGAAGCTCATGGAGATAAACATGCACCATTAGAGTAAAGATTAATGAGGGGAGGAGCTGAAATCGGTTGGAGGCAAAGATGTCGATGAGAAGAAGGTAAGGATCCCGTTGGGTCGTATTGACTGCTATTACAACTGGATGATTCATGAATAAAAAAATGGGCAACAAAGTCAGACATGAAACAAAAAAGGTACAATGCATATCAGGATGCACATCAGGACAGCTGCTTGAAGCCACTTGTGCATTTTCCAGGTATGAAATGTCTGTCTTTCCTGAAACACGTGTGATGTATGTCATTCTTACGTGTTTCGGGTCTTTAACCGAATTCGGTGTCGTGCAGTTCAAAATTTTTGGTTGGTCGAGAATTACACAGTTTAAGTCTATTCTACGTAGTTTATATGCCATTTTTTCGTAAAATTGTAAGCAATTGTGCGTGAATTACCACGACTGTTTCACGTATGTTTACGAGACGTTTCACGCATGTACCACCAAAGTTTAACCTTCATATCACTTATACACACTTATGAATTACATATAAACAGCGCAATAATCTTGCACGCTTCATGTTCAATGTTGATTTACGTGTTTTTTTATGTTTATTCGTATTTCATCTATGGTTTAATAGGTTTATTGCTGATATATCCGTGGAGATTTCCCCCAAAGATTTCCAGATATATAACCAATTTTCATCCACGCAATATGCTCAAAATGTTCGTAGTAGCTGTGAGACACAACCTTTTGGCAATACTCTGAAGCAACATGAAGGTCTGTTGCTGAAGCTTTATTTAATAGGGACAGTGCACATTAATGAACATCTACCAAACAATGATAGGCGTAAACATGCTGGATTATAGCAATGATGCTTAATTTGCATCCATAGTCCCTAGGCAGGAAACATAAAACAGGACAAAACAAAAGACAAAGTCACAGATACAATAAGAACACAAGAAGGTGGTACATTATGAGAGTTACAGGTCAGTGGCTAGCTTAGCTTCTGTCCCGACATTCACCCTTCTTCCATTTATTCTGTTTCTATCCCAGCAGTCTAGAACGTCTGAACTACATAGACAGGAAACTCAGGAAAATTCAGAAACTTCTGAATCTTAAAATCTTCTTCTTTCTCTTTCGGCTTTTCCCATCAGGGGTCGCCACAGCGAATCATCCTTTTCCACCTCACTCTATCATGGACATCTTCTACCCTAACATTAGCCAACTTCATGTCCTCTGTTAAGACATCCATATATCTCCTCTTTGGCCGTCCTCTTGCCCTCCTGCCAGGCAGCTCCATCTCCAACATCCTTCTACCAATATATCCACTATCCCTCCTCTGAACATGTCCAAACCATCTCAGTCTGGCTTCTCTGACTTTGTCGCTAACACAGGCAACATGAGCCGTCCCTCTGATGTACTCGTTCCTTATCCTGTCTAACCTGGTCACTCCTAAAGAGAACCTCAACATCTTCATCTCCGCTACCTCCATCTCAGCCTCTTGTCTCTGTCTCACTGCTACCGTCTCTAACCCATAGAGCAGAGCTGGTCTCACCACTGTCTTGTACACCTTTCCTTTGAGTCTTGCTGGCACTCTTCTGTCACACAACACTCCTGACACTTTCCTCCACCCGCTCCAACCTGCCTGCACTCGCCTCTTCACCTCTTTTCCACACTCCCCATCACACTGAACTGTTGACCCCAAGTACTTAAACTCCTGCACCTTCTTCACCTCAGCCCCCTGTAACCTAACGCTTCTACCTTGATCCCTCTCGTTCAGACACATGTATTCTGTCTTACTACGACTGACCTTCATGCCTCTTCTTTCCAGAGCAAACCTCCACCTCTCTAGCTGTTCCTCCACCTGCTCTCTACTCTCACTGCAAATTACAATGTCATCCGCAAACATCATTGTCCAGGGAGATTCCTGTCTTACCTCATCTGTCAGCCTGTCCATCAGCATAGCAAACAAAAAAGGACTCAAAGCTGATCCTTGGTGTAGTCCCACCTCCACCTTGAACTCCTCTGTCTGACCTACAGCACATCTCACCACCGTCATACTTCTCTCATACATGTCCTGAACTACTCTGACATACTTCTCTGCCACTCCAGACGACCTCATACAGTACCACAGCTCCTCCCTCGGCACCCTGTCATACGCCTTCTCTAAATCTACGAACACACAATGCAGCTCCTTCTGACCTTCTCTGTACTTTTCCATCAACATTCTCAAAGCAAAAATGGCATCAGTGGTGCTCTTACGGGGCATGAAACCATACTGCTGCTCACAGATCTCCACCTTCTTCCTAAGCCTGGCTTCCACTACTCTTTCCCACAGCTTCATTGTGTGGCTCATCAACTTTATTCCTCTATAGTTGCTGCAGTTCTGCATGTCACCCTTGTTCTTAAAGATCGGAACCAGAACGCTTCTCCTCCATTCCTCAGGCATCTTCTCACTCTCTAAAATCCTATTGAACAACCTCGTTAGAAATTCCTCTCCTGTCTCTCCTAGGCACTTCCATACCTCCACAGGTACGTCATCAGGACCAACGGCCTTTCCGCTCTTCATCCTTTTCAGAGCCTTCCTAACCTCATCCTTTCCAATCTCTGCTACTTCCTGCTCCACAACAACCACATCTTCCTCCCTTCTTTCCCTGTCATTTTCCTCGTTCATCAGCTCCTCAAAATACTCCTTCCATCTTTTCTGTACACTCTCTTGGGTTGTTAGCACCTTTCCATCTCTGTCCTTAATCACCCTTATCTGTTGCACGTCCTTCCCATCTCTGTCTCTCTGTCTGGCTAGCCTGTACAAGTCCTTCTCTCCTTCCTTTGTGTCTAACCTGTCATATAGCTCATCGTAAGCTTTCTGTTTGGCCTTTGCCACCTCTCTCTTCACTCTACGCTGCGCTTCCTTGTACTCCTGTCTACCTTCCTCAGTCCTTTCTACATCCCACTTCCTTTTAGCCAACCTCTTCCTCTGGACGCATTCCTGTACTTCCTCATTCCACCACCAAGTCTCTTTACCGTCTTTCCTCTTTCCAGATGACACACCTAGCACCTTCCTACCTGTTTCCCTGATAATCTCTGCTGTAGTTTCCCAGTCCTCTGGAAGCTCATCCTGACCACCCAGGACCTGCCTCAACTTCTGCCTAAATTCCTCACAAGTTTCTTCATTCTGTAGCTTCCACCACTTGGTCTTCTTTTCTGTTTTCCCTATCTTCTTCTTCCTGACCTCCAGAGTCATCTTACACACCACCATGCGGTGCTGTCTGGCTACACTCTCTCCTACCACCACTTTGCAGTCATTAACCTCTCTCAAATGACCTCGTCTACATAGGATGTAGTCCACCTGAGTACTCCTACCTCCACTTCTGTATGTCACTCTATGTTCCTCTCTCTTCTGGAAGTAAGTGTTGACTACCGCCATTTCCATCCTCTTCGCAAAGTCCACCACCATCTGTCCTTCCAGATTCCTTTCCTTCACACCAAACCTGCCCATCACCTCCTCATCACCTCTGTTGCCCTCACCAACATGGCCATTAAAGTCTGCTCCAATAACAACTCTCTCTCCTCTGGGGATACTCTCTATGACCTCATCCAACTCACTCCAGAATCTCTCCTTCACTTCTAACTCACAGCCAACCTGTGGCGCATACCCACTGACTACATTCACCATCACCCCTTCAATTTCTAACTTTAGGCTCATCATCCTGTCTGAGACTCTTTTCACCTCTAGAACACTGTTTACAAACTCCCCCTTCAGAATCACTCCTACCCCGTTTCTCTTCCTATCAACACCATGATAGAACAGTTTGTATCCTCCTCCAATACTACGTGCCTTGCTGCCCTTCCACCTTGTCTCCTGCACACACAGTACATCTACCTTCCTTCTCTCCATCATGTCTGCCAGCTCTCTGCCTTTCCCTGTCATTGTGCCAACGTTAAGAGTCCCTATTCTCAAACCTATGTTCCTGCCTTTTCCCTTCTCTCTCTGGCCACGGACCCTTCTGCCTCCCCTCTTTCTTCGACCAACAGTAGTCAAATTTCCACCGACACCCTGTAGGTTAACAGCATCGGTGGC
Organism: Oryzias latipes; assembly: GCF_053564925.1. Classification (NCBI taxonomy): domain Eukaryota; kingdom Metazoa; phylum Chordata; class Actinopteri; order Beloniformes; family Adrianichthyidae; genus Oryzias; species Oryzias latipes. The sequence continues at coordinate 27,540,293 of NC_136258.1, forward strand.
GGTCGTTGTTAACCCGGGCCTCGACCGATCCGGTATGTCTAAAGTGTTGTGGATGATTCGCATGGTTATTTTGGCAATTTTTACGCCGGATGCCCTTCCTGACGCAACCCTCTCTATTTATCCGGGCTTGGGACCGGCACAGAGGCAACTGGCTTGCAACCCCTGTGGCTAGATTAAACTTCTGAATCTTAAAATAATCTTTGAAATGGACTACATGATGAAGCTGGATGGCCAAGAAAAAACCAATGGATGCTCATGCAAACTTCACACAGAAAGCAGACTCAAATCAGAACTTTCTGACCACCACAGCATGTTTCATCTGGGTCCAGTATTTGTGTTGAATCTTGAGATTATGGGTATTGTGTACTGCAAGACTTTACTCAAGAGCAACCTTTCTTTAATCTATGCATCAGGCATGAAAGCAGTATGTATATATCAGTTGTTTCTGCTGGAAAACCCACGCATGCACTGTCACATCCTCAGCCCAGACATCAGGTGATCCAATGATGTTTTCTCCTTCATCCATCACTGGGCTTTTCTTCGGGGATCGCTTTTCGCAGTAAATTACGTTTGCAGATGCTACTAACTTGCTGAGCCCTCCAGCATGCTGCCGTGGTGTTGAACCGAAAACGAAAATTTAATCCCCAGAAGTGAAAGCTCATCTGACCCAGTCTGCACCTACTTCATTAAAATCTTCATTCGAACAGCATTACGTTTCAATTATGAGACCTAACATCAAGGTTTCCATCTTCAGCGTTCTAACAAATCTGTTTTTGTTGGTTTTTCATTTCCTCCTGAATGGTGGAAAGGTGTGACAATCATTACACGTGTTTCTATCATCCACAGGTTCAACACTCAGCTTTGCAGATGAGCAATCATCTGTTAGGAGAGAAGAATTTTAGCTTTGTTAAGTGCTTTTTAATAGACTACGTGCACGACAGAACTTCCGGTTAACTTCCGTGTTTCGAGTGTGAGGCCGACAACTTCCTGTTGGTCGTGTTATTGTTGTGGGGAGTTTTGTTGAGTTGCTAGTTTTGAGTAAATAGGAGCGGATTTCGGGTAAAAGAGAGGCGTTTGGTGTTTCAACGCGTGACAAAGACATCACAACATTGTTGTGTATACCCGTGTGCGAATTTGTCAAAGTACAACAGTACTAATATAAGCTTTCATAGCTTTCCAGTATATGTGTCGATGAGAGCCGAATGTATGGTGAACACGGCGGGAGGACTTCACCCAAAGCAAGACGAGTCGTGTTTCGTATTTGCAGCAATCGGAAAGAAAATGCGTCATGTAAACACGCCGTTCGGAATACTTTGCCCCGGTCAGACTCGTTCGGATCAAAATTTCTTTCCGATCGAGATAGCTGGGTATACCGATAGTTGTTCATGTAAATGGTCATTCCGATCGTGTGTCGCTGCTGCTCTGGGTTACGTCATGCATTGACGGTGTTTCGCTGAGAGAAAGCTAGTGAGCTCATACGGGACCGACCAGCGGCTTTGCGGACGCCCCGCGTAAAGCGCCGCTCCGCTCTCGCCCCGCTGGCTCTCCCCTCTCTTTCACCCCTCACGAGGGAGATCCGGGGGGATGCGTGTCCACTGAGGTCTGAAGCCCAGCATCCGAGCTCTGCGTTCGGGCTCCGGAGCCAGTGGACCGAGTGAACCTCTCTGACTGAGCAGATCAGCTGGATTTATTAATGTGTTTGAGGGGAGGGTGCTTTGTTACGTGTGCGTTTTGTTATGTGTGAGAATTCGGACTGCGAGCCGAGCCGCCGCTCTGGGTTAGCGGCTGCCGGACTCGCGAGGACAGAGCAGAGCTCGAGCGGCCAGCTTACACAGCCGTCACGGGGCAGTGTGTGAGCTTTACAGAGCAGAAATGCCGCTCAGTCCTTAGAAACTGTTCAAAAAATCACGACACATAGAATTGTGCTTCTAATTGTGCCCCGACAAATAAAGGCTGATGTTGTTAGCCAGTGTTGTTAGCCTCTCCTAACACTGGGTTGTTCTTCAGTTCTGTCCTTCTTCCACAAAAAAAAGCACTGACCACAAGGATTAAATATAAAATGAGAGCGAACAGGCACTTCATAATATTCATAAAATTAATAAAAGCACGTTTGGAAGATTGCCTCGTATGTTACCGAGCTGCTGCATAAATGTGACAGCAAAGGTTTGTTTACAACGGGACTCATTTCCTTTTCGGTATTTTCTACACTATATTTTTCGACACTATATTTTGCCCATGTAACCACGCACTGGTCGACAATCCTATAGATGTCGTTCACGTCGATTTTCGGGAGACCTTGTAGAAAACGGGTGAAATATGCCATCTTTCGCAATCAAAATCTGCCGTGTCGCTGCTATAGAAGTCGCAAACCGGAAATGGTCGGCCTCACACTCAAGGCGGCGGAAGTAGAACTCCTTACTTTCGTGCACGGAGCCTATAAAGACAACACACTGTGTTGAGGAATGTAGACACTTCTGGAGCTGTCAGTATTTCATGTTCTGCTTAAACCTCTTTCCTTGAATGTTAACCAAACATCCGTTGAACTACCTGCAGTAAGAAGGAATATGTATGTCAAAGCACAATACCGTGTGATAAACATGGCCCAAGTAATATCACCAACATTGATTCTAGTTAAATGTATCATAAGTTTACATTAAAGGTGGAGTCAAATCTGAAATTGGTGAACTTAATGTTTTGGTCTTCTTTGAAAGCTTTTCCAGAGGTCTTGTAATTATGATTATGCTGTTCTCAGCAAAAAAGAAAAAAGAAAAAGAAAGTTAATTTTCTAGGATTTATTCTGCAGAGCAGTGTTAGAAATGTGCATGTAGTTTGTGGCCCGCCCTGTATAAAGGCTTTTTTTTTGTCTCTCCTGATTCACAATAATTTCAATCAAGAAATTCAATTTCAAGCCTAATTTTCATCATCAGAAAAATGACACAAGTACATTTTAAAAACACCAAAAAACACATTTTCATTGGAGTGGATCACTAAAAAAAACATGAACCTGACCAAAGAAGACAGTGCTTTATCTACATCAGAGCAGTGATGGAAGAGACTTGCTGACAATAATCTAAACAAAAACAAAGAGTCGGACGCCATCCAACTATTTTTTAAACCTGCTTCATCATTGTTAAGGCCATGGGGTCGTTACTGTTGGGCTAAGACAGGATAGACCAAATACACAATCTTATTCACACCTAGGGGCAATTAAAAGCTTTCATTTAACCTATGAAGCATGGATTTTTATTTATTCTTTACTGAGGGAGGAAGCCGGAGTACCCGCAGAAAAACCCACATATGCACTGGGAGAACACGCAGACAGAAAGGTCCCAGAGGGGATTTGAACCACAGCCATCTCACTAGCCGCGGTGCAAAATATCTTTGATCGGATCAAAGATCGAATTAGAATTCAACTGTGTACAAGCGTTCACATACGCCACACTTTCATTCGGAAAGAATCATTTGGACATGAGCAGAACTATCTAAAATACCAGAAACGACTATAGTCGTTGTAAACAAAGAGAGCTGCTACATAGAGCAAGATGATCTTCTAAACATGCTTTTATTATTATTTTGAGTATTTGACTTTTGACTCAAGGTGTTTACTGTAACGTGCCTGTTCTCTCATAAATTTAGGCTTAAAGTTTGCTCGCGCGGGGGAGCTGGTCGGTCCTGTCACGCTCCAAAGCCAGAGCGAAACACCGTCTACACATGAGCAAAACAAGAGCAGTAGTGATCCAAGATCGGAATGAACTGTTTATATGCACCACGGTCAGACAATGTCGATCTGAAAAAAATTTTGATTCAAAAGAGTCTGATCGGTGCAGACTATTCCGAACGGCGTGTTTACACATTTTTCTTCCGATCAGACGGTCATTCCGATTTCTTTTGTCCAGCTACTGTAAGGGGAGAGTGCTAACCACTACAACACCACGCACTCCAAAATCAAAACTTCAGAGGATATGTGCAGAAAACATTACTAAAGACAATAAATGGACTTATTTTGAAACTATAGGGTCCATATGATTTCTATCATCAATCTCTGGAGATGACACACTGCTTCTGGTCCCTAACGTTGCTCCCCTGCAGTGAGAGAGCCTTCCCTCCATCTTCACCCCACTGCGAGGGAAAATTCAGCTTCATGTGTGCAAAAACCGAACCCCATCACAACATGCAGCAGATTTCCCCGCAGGGCCGAATAAACATGTTGGCCCTTGGAAAAAAGAAAAAAGAGGGGTACACTTAATAGAAAAGAAAAGAAAAAGCAATAAAGCCAATGGAATTCATAGACAGCTGAATATGACGCCTCCATTTTATGGACACTATGATCCATCGGCGGAAAAATTCAACACAAGCTTACAGTCACCCAGAAAGGTAGCTATAACCATTTTTTTGAAATATGGAATAGTAATGAACTGAGAATGAATATAACTTCTTCATGGCTGAAATGAAGATGAGGTGAGGAGATTGTTATCACCACATAATGGTTTTAACGGCATCCGTAAGCTATTCTATTCAGAGCCTTCATTTGATGGATGAGCGCGAACGAGTCCTGCGAGGGGTCATCCATAAAAATGTCAGGAGGAAAGGTGGCACCGCGGAAACTATACTGCCTCACTGAATTTATCAAATATTTGGAAGATGCTGAGCTCACTTGGTGGCAAAAAAGCTGAAATCCAACTCTTTTCTCCAACTTTCTATCTGCTAAAAATAAGGACATTATCTCATGTGTGGTGCAAAAGATTGCATGCTTTTTTCCAAAGCTGATTTAATGTAACGATAAACCCAACCCAACGCTATCGAGAGTCACAGATACCACTACCTCAAGTAAATCAAATTATGACAGCGCTTGTGTTGTCATCTACAAAAATGTTAACTGTAATCTCGTCTGTTCTGGTTGGTTTTTCTCCAGTAACCTTTCAAAGTCCCGCCCACTAGCCTGTTTCAGCCTGTCCAGTTTAAACACATGGTCCTCTGTATTTTTCTATCTTTTAATCACGTATCAACAACTGACAGGCTCAATTTAAAATAACTTCTTAGCCTTGGTGAAAAAAAGTGATTTCTTTAATAATTTGACAAAGTTATGAGTTCAAAACTGTAATGAACTCGCTTCTTCCCACTCCTTTTCAAGCTCTACTTGACTTTAGTTCATGATCACTATATTTAATTAAGCAAATGTGACTTAAGTGAGTCTTTGTTTTGTTTGTGTTGTGTTTAAATATCCTCTTAGACCCCAGAATTGTCATGTTGATCTTTGCAGTAGTAGCTGATTTATGACGATATTCGATGTACCCAAAATTGATCAAATATTAATAACTTCTGCTAAAAAGCTTGGTTAGAAGATCATTTTAGTGAAAAAGAATGCACAGAAAGATGACTTACTAACTAATTTTTTTTTTTTTTTTTTTTTTTTTTTTTTTTTTTTTTAACTTGTCCTGTCCAACAGCTAGGCAAACAGATGAGAGCTGAGGGCCTCTTGTGTTGGACATATTTTATTTTAACAAGAGGGGTTATTCATCTTCAGACAAACCAAAGGTTTGAGGCCAAACTTTATTAATTTCAATCATGTTTGAAAATCTTTGGTGTTGGACCGGACGGAAAAGGAAAGAGGGGAAGAAGAGAGAGGGACGTTAGAGAGAGGGGGGGGTAGGAGGGTGATAATAGGAGGGGAAGGGGGGTAAGACCATGAAGCAGCATAGAGCAGACAGGTTTACTGGTTGTTTATCATTACGGTACGGTTCAAATGTAGTACAAAAAGGGCGGGGCCTGTTCACACACACTCAAATATTATCAACACACCTGCTAGCTGCAAAAATGTCCACATGTCAACATGTACACAAAACAGATAGTGTTCACGAACGCATACCTATGCCTTTAAACCAACTAGTGTGAAATCTTTCATTCATTCAATCATGCAAACTATTAGTGCAAAGGTGAGCTAACACCTGTGCTCAGGTGAGTGTTTATGTTCTTCTAAAATGGGCTGGATCTGCCCTAAGTTGGCTCAAGTCTTATCTGGAAGACAGGAAATATTTTGTTGAAATTGGGAGTTGTGTCTCAGACTACATGGGCTTGAATTGTGGTGTGCCCCAGGGATCGATCCTGGGACCCCTTCTGTTCAACCTCTACATGCTGCCACTAGGGCAGTTAATACGCAGTAATAACATTTCTTATCACAACTATGCAGATGATACTCAGATCTATGTGTCACTGACAACAGGTGAATATGGGCCGATGGATTCACTCAGCCACTGCCTCCAACAGATCAGTGCGTGGATGCAGAACAACTTTCTCCAGCTAAACTCAGACAAGACCGAAGTTATTGTTTTTGGCCCACAGAAACAAAGAGAAATTGTCAGCAGCTACCTTCATTTTCTGTCTCTTAAACCCTCAGATCAAGTCAGAAATCTAGGGGTAATCATGGACTCTGACCTGAACTTTAACACCACCCAGGAGTTCCGGGCATCCCCCCGCCCCGACCCCAGGTACGAGCCAGGACCCCCCAAGGGAGACCCGCTCCGCACTCCAGGCAGCCACCCACCCGGCCCACGGTTGGTCCAGGTAGGAGCAAGGCAGGGGCCCGCCGCCCCCGCCCAGGAGGGGGGAACCCCGGGGAAAAAAGGGTGGCCCACAAGGGGTGTTATAAATATGGCCCGACCAGGCTCGGCCATGTTGGAAGTTTGGCGGGGCCCAGCGCCCAGGGGCAAGGACCAGGACCCACCCCCCAGGGACACGAACACCCCCGGCTCAGGTGTAATATGAACCCCCCCACCGTGCGGAGAGAGCACCGCCGGGCCCAGGGAGCCGGCACCCAAGGGACACGGCCGCCATCGCCAAGGGGCCCGCACCCCCCACCAGGGAAGGGGTAGGGGACAGATGGACCAAGGTTCCACCTTCCTTGTAAAATGTGTGTGCGTGTATGGGTGTTTGAGAGGGTGTTTGTGTGCATGTGTGTGTGTTTATGTTTGAATGTATATAATGAAGGGGGAGGGGTGTGTGTACTAAGGGGGGTGCAGTTAAAATTGGCGAGTAGGGCACTAAGGGGACATCTCCTGATTACTCACAGTGATGTCCCCTCACCCTCCACACCAAGGGGCCCTAAATGTCTAAGGTGCGGTTAAAATTGGCGGGTAGGGTGCCAGGAGGACATCTGCTGCTTGCTTGCAGTGATGTCCAAGCACCCCCCCTACCAAGGACCCTACATGTCTAAGGTGCAAATAATACCGAAAGAGGGGGGGCCCACTCCATACGGCAACCATACTAACTAATTTTTTAACAATTTCCACAGGTAAGTAAAATCAACAACAGTGTTTGGGAATGTTTTAAAGCAAAGTGGTGAGTTTATGTGCAGAAACGTGGCTAGACCTTAGAATAGGCTTTTTTGCTTTCAACAGATGATTTGTTTTTTTTCTTTTTGCGACCATTTTACTGGTTTGGTTGTGTTTGCATGCACTGCAAAAAGAGAAAGCCTATCACATATTAAAAAAATGATGTAAACAAGAAGGTAAAATCATTCAAAATAAGAAAAATGTAAATTGTAGTAAAGTTTGCTCAACAAAAAAACCTGAGATAATATTTTACATTTTTTTATTTTTTCAGACAGACATACTCAACAGAGAAAAAATATATAAAAAACTTTAAGATTCAAATACTGAATGTTATGAAACAAAAAAACAAAAATGGCATTGCTTGTTTGGAAAATAGCTTGAAATATTAAAGAAAGCTTAAAATCTGTTTTCTGCAATAATTATAGAGTTCTGTTTTTGATGAGCGTACTAAACAAACTGAGCAGGAACTTTTTAAAGTCTGTGTCCCTTCAGTCACCTCAGATATGAACAGACTTCTGCTCGAGGGGGGGGGGGTATAAACTCAGATGCCGTTACCCCTCTGACATCTTTTTGAGCACATGATGATAAATGAGTTAAAAGCACCGATAAATGAATAATATAGATTGTCTTCTATGAATCATTAATGCTCCGACAGGCATCAGTGGCACTGAGCTAAAAGGTGTTTGAATATCTACCAACAATGAATAACTTATTGCATCATCTATAATTGAGTGACATTATGATTTATGAAGTGTGGGATTTCTTGCAGATTTCTGCATTATTGACCAAAAATATAACCAACAAATCCAAAGAGGTCCTGCCTAAAGCTCTCTTAACTCTTTTGAGTCCATTTGTGCCATTTTGTTTACAGCAGAAGCTAAATATTGGTCATTTTTGGATTTTAACATTTCCCTAAAAGAAAAATTCCATCTCAAAAATACTAATATTATTTTTTTAAACAACAAAAGCTTCTCCATGCCTGATTATTTCCGATAATATAAAAAATATTCTTCAGTGTTTTATGCGCTCAATGTGATGCTAAAATAAGTTGAGTCCTGGATTTAATGAGGAGCTTTATTTTGTTGCATTATTAGGTTCAGTTTAGGAAACCTTAGCTGGGACACAATGTAAAAGTCAACTTTTACGCAGATGATGCATGACACCTTCTCATTGACCAGTGGAGGATGGGTCAAGATTAAGCTGCAGGTCGTGGATGGTAAGTTGCACTGGTGCATTTTGGTGGTCAAAGAAACAAGGCTGAATGCAAACATTTGAAAGCTTACGGTTGAATTGGATCTTCAGGCCACAATTGGTTGAAATGTGATTGTTGAACACAGAAGAACAGAACGCTAGGACATTTTTCCCTTCCTAAAAGGTCTGTCCTCCCATCTCAGACAGTTGGATAATCTCCCTATATTGACAGTGGTCTCCAAACCCTCTCATCAACAGTACAGGTCTATGCGACAAGTGAGTATACACCCCACACAGCAGGCCGCACTCTTTCTTAAGAACTGATTGAGCTGTCCAACAAAAAAATTGCTGTTGTACCTCGGTGAACAATGTGAGAGCTCCTTCTTCTTAAATCCAGTGCTGGTGGAACAGGGGTCCTCATAAACCCCTGGTCTGTGAGACAGACTGAATCATCATCCTGATTCAAGCACAGCGCTATTGTGAGGCTCATAGAGACAGAGATGTTTATGCAGCGAGCGACTCTGCTTATGAAAGAATGGAAAGAATGGATGAGCAGCCACAGACCAAAGCAGAATTTGAATGCAGCTGCAGGATTCCTGCTTCCTCTCGGGGTACGGACTGTAAATTAGAAACTGAACACCAGCAGCATATCAAATCGAGCTGTTCTAACACGACTTCAAAAGACCAACACATGAGAAGTAGCTTGAACCAAGGAGGCACAAAATGGCCGCCAGATTACAGCTTCCACCAGAGTCCGGCTGATTTTGTAGCTGGGAGGGGATTTAACGAGTTGGTTTACTTCTGAAAAGTCATTATGCTCAAACAAAGAACAGGAAGTCAGGTTGAAGGATGTGCACAGTAAGAGGACGTGTGCATTTACTTGAATATTCATTTTTTTGGAAATAACAGCAGAACTCTCGGCTCTCCCTTTGTTTTCTTGCAGGACTCTCATCGCAATAGAACCTTACTGTGCAAATTCATGACATTTGTGACTCTTCTTTTTTCCTGCCAAAAAATATGAGCCAACAGGAAATGAGAGAGAAAAAAAGGCAAATATATCATATTATAAATTCAGCTCAGTTTTTAATTAACAGTTACCATTGTTTGGTTATTTACGTTTTTCTATTTCCTAAAGGTGAAATCATCGACAGAGAAATAAAGGAACGAACCTCTCTATTAAAAAGTTGTTTTTAATAGTAATTCTAATAAATGAGAGACTGAAAAATAAAACATATTCTTAAACAATTCAATCATGTCACACAGTTGTTAAAAACCAAGTTTGGAGTTCAACAAGAGAATTGCTTAGGTTTAGCTTGGAAAGTATGAGATATTTCAGCTAATCCATTGGTTTCTTTAAATTAAAACAAAGTTTTTAGGGCAGGAAGCCACAAAAAGTATTACGTTTTGAAAAAGTTACTTCCACACTGCAGCTACTAAGAGTTTAATGTAAAACCTGAGAATATTCAAACCGATCAGCTGTGAGTTTGTTCTAAGTAAAAGTGTCCAGGATTCATCCGTTTAATTCAGATTTTTCTACAAAGGCCCAATTACAAAAACAGCTGGAATATTCTCTGACCCATCCTGGTCATAATAACAGCTGAGGGTTCAACTGTTATCAAAAAAGAAAATCACAAATTTGACCACAATAACTTCAATATCTGTTGTTAAAACCAAAACACAAATAAGCTAGCAAACAAAAAACAGACGATGCTGTTGAAGAATAAAAACTAAAAACATTGAGTGCTGGCAAATGAATGTGATATGAAGTAGTGATATGAAGTTCTATAAAAAATAGGCCCAAAATAAAATCCCACTCTGCTGTGAGCAGCAGGTAGAGCTGGGTTTCTGTATAACCAGCAGGATGCTGGCCCTCGATCGAGGCCTGGAGTATGACACCACTGCTTTCAATGAAAGTTACAGATGGTTGGGCGCATTTTATCATCAGCATCTCCTGAGGAAACGTTTAATGCTATCTTGTGTTTATCTTAAAAAAGCAAATGTCTCAGGCAATGTGGAGCAGGAAACAGCTTTCAACATCTCCTTTAAGGATTGAGTCAAGCTACTATATTTCACCCCGACAAACAGGTTACAATCTTGGAGAAAAAAAAAAGAGCTACACAAAGAGCAGGCTTTTATTGGCAACAAAGGCACAAAACCATCTCATAAACACAACAGATGCACATTGGCAAAGATTCATCCAGCCTAAAGGTTTGTTTCCAAACCAGACAAAAATCCATGTTAAGTGTGGGACAGAATATACGAAAAGAAATGTACTAAATGTTGGAGTAACTCAACATGATTAGAGCTCTTTATGAAGCTCAAACACTTCCTGAAATCATTTATTGCACACACACACACACACACACACAAAGAAAACCCTATAGAGAGGTGGTTATAACTCTTTACTGTTAAAAGAAAACTACATTTTCTTTCAAATCTACATATAAATAGAAAAGGGGCCAAAGTGAGTTTCCATTCCGTCTCATGTGCGTTTTGATCTCAGATTCAAATGCCTCAAGTCACGAGAACATCAATACAGGTGCGGACACACACCGAGGGAAATAATTATGTGCCCCAGTGAGTGCATTATGATCTCATACCAAGGACATGATGGCTTCTGGCACACCGACACAAAATAAGGAGAAAAACATGCAACAAAGCAGGAGAGCTGCCAGATTAAACCTGCGGTTGGAGCCCATGCAAGCACACAGCTGCGTAATCAGACACTGACTGACACCCAATCTGAAATTTCAGAATCTAAAATCAAACTAAGAGTAAAAGTAACAAGACTTATTGTTTTTTGTTGTTGTTCTTGTTGATGAGCTGTAAATTATTCAGATCCACACTGAACTAAACCTGCATCACAATGACCAGAAATCTGTAAGGGGACCCAAACTAAGAATAACAAAATAAATACATTTTTTTCAACCCAATGTCTTTGGCAGCATTGTAGTAAAAAGAAAAAAAGCACTTTTGTTATTAACTGCTGTGATCAACCTAAACAGTGCAGATGACAGAGGGTGGGATGTGAAAGAACATAATGAAGGGGGCTTTTTAAAAGAGTAATCTGCCTCCCTCGGCTCTGCAGAGACAAGTGGAGAAGCTGGATGTTGCAGGACGGCTGATGGAGGCAGAGGAGGAGAGAATGAAGGGGAGTAAAAATGGTGGAGGGGGAAGGGGTTGGAGATAACCATCAGTAATTTCAGCCCGCCGGTGGATTTCCATTTGCTCGCTGGCTTGACCAATGGTGCGTTTGGATGTCTGCACCAAACTGTGTCGTGCTGCTGAAACAACTGGGGGAGGGGAGGGGGGAGGGCAGGGAGGCATTTGGAAGGAAAAATAAAGTAGTGCTGCCATTTTGGTGGCATTTGAACAATGGCGTCTTCACACTCTCGTGCACATGCTAAGGTAATTAAATGAAGAGAATCAGAGTGCATCCAGAGGAATAATGTTCACTTCTGAATACAGTACTTTTTCTTTTCATCTTCCATAATATTTTTGGCCTTTAATGTCACACACAACCTTGATTCGTTTCATCTCCTCACGTTTCTCCTTCTCTTTGTCTTTCGACAGCTCTCTTTAGGGGGCGCTATAGCTAATCATCTGCCTCTTTCCAACTCTCTTGTCTGTATCCTCCTCGTTCAATCCAACCACACTCATGTCCTCCTCCACTGCATCCATGGACTGTAAAGCAAAGGATGACTGTAAAAGGACGACTCCACTTCCACTTTGGATGTAAAAAAAAGGCATACGGGTGTTTATTTGTTTTGCTTGAGTTCTAAAATCTCATTTCGATTTAACACACTTAAAGGGAGAATTTCAATTCAGTTTTGATCAAAATGGTTTGGAATGACCTGGTCTGAGTTTGTACTACCAACCATGAAGATGGATCTGCTTTTATAAAACAGAGCTGTCGTTGGCTGTAGCTGATGAATACCGTAAAATTTGCACAAAGGATCTAGGTTCATAATAACAATAATAAAGTTAATGAATAACAAAAACTGTATTGTACAAGTTTGGCAAGTACTTGGAATACGCCATTATGCCTAACCAAACCTTGGCAAGCAGTAAACAATGATTAAATAATCAGTTATTCTGTTTTTCAGGGCAACTGGAATTTAAAGGTTCATGTAGAAGATGATGCATATCTGAGTAGTTTCTTCATTCCCAATAAAAAAAAATCTAAAGTAGCACTAATCACACTAGATCAACAGAATCTGCGATAAGCAGAAAGGAGCAGGACAATTCCTGCCAACTACAACCAATGACAAAAGATAGACAAGCCCTGGTCATGTGACCCATCACATGACCATCTTGGTCTGCTTTAAAGTTGTTGTTGTATGCCACATGAAGGCCCTATTACACACTTGAACGGAGGAAAATTTACGTGGAAAAAGTGAGAAGAGTTGTGTTCTTTGTGTGAAATTTTCACTGATGTATCACAACTGAACCACGTTAAAACCACGGAAGAAGTACAAATAAACCACGCAAAGGTAAACACGTAAATCAATCTAAAAGCCAAATCTGGCAAAAATGTGTGCATCAATTTCATAATTTTAACGTGATACGTGCGCTGTATACACGATACAAAAGTTATACATTTGTGATACATGCGGGAATAGTCCATGAGACGTACATGGAATGGTCATGAAAGTCACAAATTTGCGAATGCAAAAATCCCATGCAATGCGTACGATTTTTGTAATATTTGTGTATAAACCATGTATAATACACTTCAACTGTGTACTTCTCTTTTATAATAGCAGTTAAGATGAAGCTATACATTTGACATGAGAGTCACATGCACATAAACACCATCAGGATATTATTTCTGTTTCTCATCCATGTTGATTCACATTCCGTTCCACGCTGCTGTTTCCCCCATTGATCCATGATCGATACGCTCTTATTAATTACAAATATGTTGCTTCTTGCCCTTTTGCTGTTGGCCTTTTTTATTCTGCCTTTTTCTTCTGACATTTAATTAATAAAAGATGTCACTTTTTTAAATTTGTTTTCAACACGGATGCATATAAAAAGTTTGTCATGGTGTCTTTCTGCGTTTCTAATTTTACTCATATTTCTAACATGTTCTTCAAACTTTTCACGGGTTGTAGCTTTGATTGTATCTAAAATCAGGAGGATATCAGGGTTTCTTGGGTAAAATGTAAGCACTGATATTTGCTGAGGTGTGGATTTAGGTAAACAGAAAAATCGAGGTCAACCATTGACTGTTTTTGAGAACTGGACAGAGAAGAGTGACGTCACCCGAGGAAAATGTCTTACTTACAGCGTCAACGATGTGAAGTCAATTTCTGCTGCCATTTTTCCAGGATATGGGCGTCGCCATGTTGGAACCAGATATCGTCAGCAAGCAGTGATTGGTCTGAGTCAGTCTCTGTCAATGTTTCTATGGCAACCACTCCCTCCACACCCCTACCACTTGGAAGCGGGCTGCAGGAAATCCGTTTATCAATGGCTTAGAAAGGTTGACGTGAGATCGCACACTTTTGTTGAGGCATCTTTTTTGCTAGTTCATAACTTTAATAACCATTCCGACAGTTAGAATGACTGAGTGTTAGCTGTTTATTTCTCTATAGAAGTCGATGGGATTTTGGCTTCTTGGTGTCATAGGGCACTTCCTGTTTGGAATGCCAGGGGGAGGGGTCGCTCAGTCCAGATCTCATGTACAGTCAATGAAGTCAACGCAATGTCTTTCTTAAGAGATTGACCCTGGCTTCTGCACTTGTGGGAATATGTGCACATGTTAATGTGTTGAAAGGGCGCCTCTGACACACTGTCTTTATCTCACACACACACACAGAAACATGACAGCGAGGTTGGCTTCATCCCTGCAGGCTTTTCATCCGCTGCCCGACATAATGCTACATCCCCAAACACCCCCATCCCGAGCAAAACACACACACACATACAAGTAAAGCCGCACACAGACACACACTTCTCCTTATTGGCTATTATCTGGGCTGTCGGAGCCTGTGTTGATACCTAATGAAGGGCCACCATTGCCATTTCTCAGCTGACGGTCACCATGGCTACGAGGGAACTGGGGGTGGAGGGGGTGGGTGCATCTTAGAATAAGAGGATAAGGAATAAAGAAAAGGGTGTGCAGAGGTTCAGCATAAGAAAAAAAAACGATTGCACTTGTTTGTTTTTCCTCCTTTGATCAAGAAAACAGCAATCATGTTGCCTTTAAAGCTGCTGCAGGAAGCCGGTCCTGGCCACCGAGGAAAGCTCAGCTACGAAGCTCTTTTGTTAGAAATAACAGAAGCAATCCATATTCCTGTCGACACAAACCTGTGAAAATGTTTAAAACAGAAAGAATTGAGAGGGTTTCTTTCTAAACTTTACTTTTCTTCTCTAGGTTTACCTATTTGAGTTTTAAGTTTTAATACTTTTAAAACAAGAAAAAAGACATTCATCTGTGGTCTGATATTGGCATAATTAGTTTCAAATACTAGTTGTTTTTTTACTTTTTTGATCTAGCAATTTAATTTCTAGACTTTGTGTTACCATATGTGATTGAAGAAGCTTTGTCACATAATTTATTAAACGTGTCTCAAGACATATTTATTGAAACTTACTGAGCTGTTTATTGTCTATAATTTGGCAAAACAAGAAGTTGTTTTTTGTTTGAACCTTCAGTGTTTAGTTATGCACATTATAAGACTTCTTTGTTATTGTAATGAAGTTCATCAGTTTCAGTTTCTCATCATCTGTGAGGTTCCACAAGGCTTTGGTTTAGGCCCCAACATTTTCATCCACTTTCTGCCGTATCACACAGCCACTACGTACATTTTGCACATATGGAACAGATGAAAATTGGTCATACATGAAAATATGTGGCAAAAGTAAGAAGAGTTGTGGTCTTTACGTGACATTTTCACAAATGTATCAAATGTATCACATTAAAACCACGGAAGAAGTACAAATGAACCACGCAAAGGACTCGTAAACCAACGTAGAACATGAACAGTGCGTGATTATTGTTCTGTTTATATTCAATTCATTATTGATTCATGCATCAATTACTTAATTTGAATGTGAAATGTCGTATACGTGCCATAAAGGTTATTCATCGGTGGTACATGCGTGAAGAGTCTGTTAGACATACGTGGGACAGTTGTGGAAAGCCACAAAAATGCGTATGCATCCCACACAATTGCTTCAGATTTAGGTAAAAATTCTGTATAAACTATGTAAAATGTGCGTAAAGTGTGTAATTATCAACTGACCAAAAGGTTTAAACAGCTCAAAACCAAAATCAGGTGAATAACCATCGATTTAAAACCTGAACAGACATCTGTGAACATCCATGAATAGCAAAAGCGGAAACACTTTTAATTCTGTGCATCAAAATGTAGGAAGTGGCTGTGAGACACGGTTTTTTCTCCATTATATTTCTCATCATACTTTAGCAAAGAAAGCTGAATTTCATCTGGAATTACGAAAACATTTTCTTTTGGACCTTCACTTAAAACCTGAGGCTTCCATGATTGGTTTGTTGCAGGTGTTGATCTGGTCAGACGTTTTATTCCACCTGAGGGTCGATGACAAAGAGACCCTTTCCTTTGTCTTCAACCGTCTCCACAGTAAACACGCCTGCCAGGTCTTCTCTTCCACTGCCACTCACCATTTCTTCCTGATTTGTAACAGTGCTCAGCTGATGGACAGTTTGTCCTTTAACTCAGGGACATAATTGTGTTTTGAAGGGGACAGATGACACGAGGGCCGCGTTAATCACAACACTAAACTCGTTTCTGAAGGACAGTTGTAAGGTGGTGCTTCCACACGCCGACTGCGGGCAGGACTGGACGTCTGTCACAATCAGATGTGGCAGCACTAATGCGGCGTGCACGCCGCCGCCTAATGAGAAGACGCTCCGGCGTGGATGATGAGACGCCTGTCAGCCCCCTTCCAGCAGAAACAGCCTCTGCCAGCGGGAGTCGTGGCGTGCACGCGCGCGTGCTCCTGATGGATGGATCAGACTTTTCCACAAAGCAATATGCTGTAATTAAGATTATTCAGATTTAACTGAATTAAAGACGGTGAGGGATTCTGTGTGTGAAAACGACACTGTGAATTAAACACGCTCAAACTTTGTTAAACCTGGTTGCCTATAATCGGATTTCAACTTTGCGCCGCTGTCAAAGTGACACGTTGACACACAAAGGCTTCAGTGCGTGCTCTTTGTTTGGTTTTGGCTCACACTCAGACAGCTGACGGTCAGCATGCATTCCACGGATTATCGGAAACCTTTTCACATCTTTTAACAGTATTTTAGGTTTGCTTTTACTGCTTTCTGTTGTTTCTCATAGTTTTTACTGTTTCCTCCAAACAAACTGGAGTAAGTTTCAATAAATATGTCTTGAGACACATTTAATAAATTATGTGACAAAGCTTCTTCAATCACATATGGGAACACAAAGTCTAGAACTTAAATTGCTAGATAAAAAGGTAAAAAAAACACGCTACACAAACTGTATCTTTTCGGATTAAAGCTACTATAGGGGAAATTGGTGTTTACTACTTCCAACTATCTGTTTTTAATGATATTTTGGTTGCAGCTCCATCTTTAGGAAAGAGTTTTGACTTAATGTTTATTAATAGGTCTTTTTTCAATTGAACCATTGAACCAGCAGAGTGGACGAAAGAAAAATGAGTTCCTGGCACAAAAACTGTTAATGATCCACCAATGAAACTCTAAATTTACTTTTCTTAGCTTCAAGAGTTATTTGGGAAAATCCTTAAGTTACTTGGGAAAATCTATTCGTTGTTTTGTTTTGACTGTAAATTGTAAAAGCATAATTTTCCCAAAAAAAAGAAATGGTGTTTTACCAGAAGTAGCTACAACTGACTCACTAAATCAGGGGTGTCCACACTTTTTTGGCATGCAAGCTACTTTTGAGACAATAAGCTCCAGAAAACTACTACAAAGTTGAAAACTTGTACTGCATTTTCTGATAAAAATGCTTTGTTTATGTACTAATACTTAAAAATCTACAGAAAAGCCATTTTATTCAATTTAAAAGTTAACAATTTCTACTATATCTTGAGTAAAAAGTATATTTTCATGTACTAATGACTTACAAAATACATAGTAAGAGTTCACCAATTTTTCTGAGGAGATAGCTCTGTCACATGTATGAATGTTATTTTTGTAGTAATAATTAGAACGGATAAGGCGTTTTATAATAAAAACAGAAAGCATCAACAATCTGCCGGTCGACGCATTGAACACCCCTGCACTGAGAAGACTCTGAAGATTACTTAAAGACCTACTCTGATCATCTACTGATCTATTGGAAAACCGTTCCCTATTGTCTTTTAATTATGATTATGCAAAATTCAAAAAGCCTGTGTTGCTTTTTAGGACAGTTTGGAGTGGCAGGACCTCATTAGACATTTTACTTACGTTTTTATATCTTCTACTGATTCACGATGATTACAATAAAGAAATACTCAGAAATGTAGATTTAGGCCTATTTTTTCCTCAAATATGTCTTCCACCATTAAAAAAATGTTATGAGAACATGATAAACATACACAAAAAAAAGAAGATTTTCATCAGAGTGGGTCTAAACTGATGCCATACCTTGGGGTCATCATCTCTGCATTAACAACCATCACATTTGGGATCATTTTGAAAAAATGTCTAGACAGTTATATACCTAATATATTTTCTAACAGTTCTGCTTTTGAATGTCTGCCTTTGTACTTCAGTGTCAAATGTTCAGTTATTATTCCCTAATATCCTTTTTAAGTGCTTGTCAATTAAATTATCAAAGAAAGAATTTGGAGATTTGTTTTTTGCAAAAACAGACAAACTTTAATTGTTTAACCTGATCAAAATCAAAGCTTTAACTGAAATACTGTTCCGTCTTTCATAAAATTCTTAACAGAATGTCTGTCTGAATTTAGATTTGTGAGCACATTTTAAGAAACATCTGAAAATTTAAAAGTAAAAAGGTTTTCCATTAAAATAATTGGATTTATGCAGTAAATAATTGGAACAGTCCCATTGTGTTGAAGAATTGTTATCTGGAAATGATCTTAATTTTAATCAGGAATTGTATTTAAAAAAATAATAATTACCTGTTTTACAGGTTTAAGTCTCAGAAATGCTGTTATTTTTAAAGCATTGACAATTACAAAAATCAATTTAAAAGAAATTTCAAAATCATCTGATTTAGGAGCAAATGGACAAAAGTTCCGTAATCATCATGTTAAAGTTTAGCACCTTTTTATGATTTATAACACATTATTTGATGTTTGACTCATGTTCTAGCCTCAGAGTTGAGTAAAATCCAAACCTTAACCAAGAAATTCAAATCCTGTGTCTCTAATAATCTCATGCAGTTCCACACCTGGTGTAACAATAAAAGCAACCATTAAAAGTCACACAAAATGAAACAGCACAAGCTTATTTTGATGGTTGGACTGTTCAAAATGTAAAAAAATATATATATAATAGGTAAAAGAGTTTTTGTTTTCTGTTTTGTTGAAAGCATCATAATGCTGCCAAAAATAACCAAAAGCCTCAATTTTCTCTTAAAAAACAACAATTAATGTATCCCACTGATATTATTCACTGCACTCACCATCAGCTTGTTTTTGCATGTAAAGGGAGATTTTTTCCATAGCTTTTCCACTCTTTTTTTTGGCATTTTTTTCCTTGGGTTTTTGGAGATGAAACTATCAGTTTTCGATTTTAATCGGAAACCAAATAAATCTCTTTCACTGAACTTAGTAGAGACTAAAAGGACGTGGCTAAATAAAGTGAAACCAAAGTGTTTTTAGCTGAAGGGTCTTCAAAACCAGACGGTGATCAGAAAGGCGTGGAAGGAAAGAAAAGGAGCAGAAGAGGAAACATTTACAGAAAAGACAATGAAGGTCACAGAATTTGTCAAGAAAAAAATCCCCTTTTTGGAAATAAATTTAAACAAAACCTTTCAGCTTCTGTGAGTCCAGAGCCTAGTGAAGCAAGACATGTGTTCGGCCACAAAAACCAAAAAAAAAGGATTCTAAATTACACCAGAAGAGGCATTGATCCTTGCACAAACACACAAAAGACACGCACACGACCGATACATGCACACACAATGGCTTTCTGCAGGCCTTCCTGAGGCTAAGTGGCATTAACCTCCTTCTCTCATGGGGCCAAGTCAAAAGCCCCCAAGGAGCCCTAATAATCACACCACCACATCGACCCCCCCCCCTTCCCCTCCCCCGCCGTGCAGACGCTCCAGGCGCCTTGTCTGCAGCAGGAAATGTCAACACAAAAACATGAAACGGTTAAACCTTCACCAAAAATAATTCATTTACAAACGTTCAATTTTAGCTGAATTATTTGTTTTATGATGGAAAAAGATTGATCATATCATGTATGACCAGATACATTTATAAAATGAATTTATATTATTTTTAAAAGACAAAATATTATTTAAAAAAAGCAAAAGAGGAAAGACCTACAACAAAACTTTTTAAAAATGGCTTATTTCCTGACTACAAAAATAACAAAACTAAATTAAATTAGGAAAATATGTAAGATAGTCAGCATGGGATATATATATATATATATATATATATATATATATATATATATATATATATATATATATATATAAACCAGATAGGTTAATAGTTTGTATAAGAGTATGAAAAAATGGACGGCATCTTTGCAGACCTCAATTCAAACAATGAAATGTTTGTGTAAATTCTGACGCCCCAATCAGGAATTTCTTAAACGTTTATCTCAAAAAAGAAAAAAAAATTGTCTTCAATCAGACTTCATAAAGGTCCATGTACCTGTCACAAGAACGGACAGACGGATGGATGGTTCCAACTGCAGCAGGTTTTATTAGCACAGCTAAAAGGCCATAAAGCTAAATCAGACAAAACGGGGTCAGGAAATCAGAAGATCAGGTCTGGATATAACGCTCTGTAATGTAGGCAGAGTGGTACAAACCATACTTTGCTCTGAGTGAGGCTCAGTGCTTAAGTACACTGTGAGTGATTGCAAATGAGAGTCAGGTGTGTGGCATCCAGAACCTGTGCGCTGGGGTTGCTGGGAGATGAGGTGCACTCAGAACTCTGGAGACAGTTCTCGCCGGTGACCAGAGGGGGAGACAGAGTTCTGGCTTCTGACAGTAACGATTATGTGAGTTTAAGCATAAATTTGAAGACGGATGTTTCCAGGAAAAGCTCATTATCCTCGTTAAAGAGAAAAAAGGATTTGAAAGTCATATAAAGAACAAAAACTTAGGTTATTGCTGGTGAAAGGGGGGGGTTGTGTTCGGCAGTGGAGTGAATGTGTGTGTGAATGTGTGTGTGTGAATGTGTGTGTGACTGTAGAGCGCTTTGGGCCTTGTAGGTAGAAAAGCGCTATATAAGTATATGCCATTTACCATCACTAAACATTGTTTTAATTCTGCTTCTTTAAAAATTACTTTGGCTTTTGTTTTTTAATTTTTACACAAAAATTAAGATAGAATTAAACTGGAAACCATAACATTTTTGAGAATTTCTATAAAAACTTCGATAAAAACGATAGAATTGTAGATAATCTGAAGCTCTAAACCAAAGGTTTGAGCATAACTACATGAACCATAAACATTTGTGTGGCAACACTTTGTTCCATAAAAGTTTTTTTATTTTTAAGGTGTTCTGACATGATTATTTTTCAACCTCCATCTTTTACACACAGTTTATGGATTCAATATCTTTCCTGGTCCCCTCAGGGGTTTCTTTGGACTACATATTGCCCTTTTCTGGGCCCTCCAGTGCCTGACCTTTATCAGGAACACAAGATCTTTCCCTTTTTCTTCAGGAAAACATAATCACCCATTCTCTGCTCAACAAAAGCTAACAACTCCACAAGATACCATCGTAGATATTGAAAAAAAAATGCAGAAAACTTTTATTTGAACAAATTAGCTTTAAAAACAGAAGTTTAGCTAATATTATTATTTCAATAAATGCAAATAAAACGCAGAGTCCGTTTGAAGCTACGTGACCTTAGTATGTAAGCTGAGACAGAATATAGAATGACACTGACATCAGGAAGCATTTTCTTTAGAGAACAGACCAGAACCTTCTGATAGAAATGATTCCTCATCATTTAAATTATATATTTCCCCATAAACACTCATAGTGGCTCCAGTTACAGAAAAAAAAGAAGAAAATTCAGAAAACAGGGGAAAAAAGGAAAGAAAATGGTCACAGAGACATAAAAATGTTCCAGAGCTGTCATTCACAAAGTTTGACGGATCAGACAAAAACAGCTCTCACACTTATGGTTTTGTATATTTCAGGATTTTTTTTTTTTTCTTGGGGGGGGTTGTGTAGGTGGAAGCCATGCTGCATCGGTGTTGGTGCGTGGAAAAAGAGGATAGTTGACAGATGAAGTCTATTGTGTTGTCTTTTATGATGAGTGAGTATGTGTCTGCATGTGTCTATGTGTGTGTGTGTGTGGGGGGGGGGGGGGGGTCTGATCAGCTGGGGGGCGTCATTGCGGGAGTCACTGGTGTGTAACGGCACACATGCTCCCTCTTGATTGGCCCGTTATCACCCACACAGGCTGCTCTGCTCACTCTTCTCCACTTGAAACAAAGCATCGCTGCTGCTCTGTTCTATCAGAGGGAAAATGGCCGAGGAGGGTTTGTTTCATTTAAGAAAAAATAGGGAAGTCTTTCGTAAAGAAGTCATGTTTGTCTGTGCAGAAACACGTTGGAAGTAGACTTGTTTTTTCATGAAGAGCATTACAGATTTGCTCTCCGTGAACAAACCTGACTTTCCTGCAGGTTTGTCTTGGCCACAGCTCGGGTGTGTTGTGTGAGTGTGCTGCTTCACGACCTTTCAGGGTGAGTGGTAAGATAAAGAAGTTTAAAAGCAGACATTTCCACACCGAGGCGTGGAGGCTCTAAAACCGACAGGAAGCCTCAAAGAGAGGTGGTGGTTTGAGCAGACACGCTGTAGAATGAGGGGCAGCCTGCATTCAGACAAAACAAACCCTCTTATCAAAACTGTCTATTGTGGTTTGTCATGCAGTCAAATGTCATCCTTTCTTGAACACGGTTGTCTCTGGGACCGTTGATAAGGCGTTGGTCACTCCACTGGTTCTGGTGAAGGCACAGACTCTGCTGCATGTTTTTTAAGCTTCAGTCACAACTGTCTTTCTAGGTGGATACGAGATGTCAGCAGGAGAAAAATGGACACATTTGCATGGGGCACGAAGGTGGCCCACACTAAATATCAAGGTTGTGGGCCTCTAGATGAATTCATGGTGCAAAAATGTTCATTTTTCTACAGGCATGCTGTGCCAACAGGTCGTAGTGAAAACTTATGCAACACATGAGGGTAAGTAAGGGTGAAGTAGGTGAGACGCTGGTGTGTCATACAGATTTTTCATTTTTTTAACCCCCATGAATCTTTTGCACTGCACATGGAACTTATTAGTGTTGTTCATGTGATAAGTGAGCGCTCCTTGCATTCACCCTGACTATTAGACATGAGGAAATTAGACAAACAGAGTGTAGTTTGAGTGATCATCCTTCAGGTGTCCTACAAACACTTTTATATTACGTGTACAGCCAATACTCACACCTCACTAACGTCTAGAACAGGGATGGGCATCTCCAGGCCTCGAGTGCCTCAATCCTGCATGTTTTCCGACATATCAATGAAAATGTCGTTGTCAGGACGGACCTTGATGTGGCCATTCGGGCCTCAAGACATCTCTGCTCCCCTTAAGGTGCAACCACTTCTCTCTACGACCCAGACGACCCAAAAACCTTCAGTATCCATTCTGGTCAATCCCCATAGGGGTCCATGTTTGTCTTTAGATGGCAGGAGGCTCACCTGAACAATGCTTCATAAAACTGACGCTGAGATCTGTGAAATCTCAAACTACCAACTGATGAACAATGAGGGCTGCAAGCAACATTTACCTATTATGTTTGCGTACTTTTCAGGTGCATCACAGCACGTTATTTTGAAATGAGCAGATATTAGTTCTGTGTTAAACTACATCAAAGGGTAGAAGGGGGATTTGTTCAAGAAAACCTCTGAGCTGTGTCAAGCAAAAAGTAGCTGGAATAGACTCCAAAATAATGGATGGATGTTGGTCATTGTGAATTTCAGCGGCCAAAAATGGAAAATACAAAAAATGATAACAATAATTTAAAAAAAGATAAAAATTCATTAAATAAAACAAAAATAGAAATAGCATGACCCTATGGGTTCTCCAGGGTTAAACAAATATTTACTCTGTTTCTGTGATTTTTTCCAAAGTTAAATTGAAATGATGACATCATATAAAAACACGATTAGTGTTTTATGCTGTTAAAATTGTTTCTCGACCTGAATGAATCAATGTTCAGTTATTTTAAATTCATGTACATCTTTTATAATGCTTTGTTTCAATTTATTTGAATAAACACTGCCGTCTTTTTAGTTTTTTCCGGTGATTGAATTAGTTTCAAATGACAACAATTAAAATGCAAAAGTGGCCCATAACAGCAAGAGTAAAATATTCAGGGATGCACTCCTCCGTTCTACACCTAAACATCATAAAAACCTGCAAACATCTGTGAATTCTCTGCAGACGGTTATCAGTCTGGTCCTGCGTCAGCTCTAACATCTTGTTTATTTTTTTTTAGCTTTAGCTGCTAGCAGCTGAAAAGCTTTTGGTTTCCTGGTTCTTCCCTCCAAAATTCTCAGAACAGTAAAAACAAAAAAGAGGAATTTCAATGCTGTTGTATCACAAACATGGAGCTAATTAGTGTCTGCCTCCTGCCTGTTTTCGATGCTCTTTCTACCTGCATGTGCTCCATCCCAGCAGCCTCAAATCCAACTTCACTGCAGGAACGGCAGATTCCGAACGAACAATGATGTATTTATGAGAATGGGATCCAAAAAAAGGGAAGGATAAAATGTGAGGAGGGTCGGAGAGGAAAGGGGGGCTGCAGGATGAGAGTTGGGGGGGGGGATCTGGAAGCAAAGAGATAACAGCTCCCCCTCTCTCTAAGTCGCCATGTGAGCGGTGTGCCACAGCAAGCATCTGGACGTTAAAGATAGCATGGTAATCTGCTCTGCAGAGGCGCACACACACGGATCCATGAAAAAACACCTTATCCATGATCAGATTTGGTCAGGTGAGGTATTCATCAAACCCCAGCCACTCGGTAAAACCCCCCGCCCCGTCATTCCATCACCATACTGCTGTTTGGAAAAAAAGATGCGGCCTCATGTCTGGGCATGCGTTTGGACGGAGGTCACAATTACATGTACGCCAGTTACGTCACAAACATGTCTGACATGCGATATAAGCCGTGCACAAATGCAAATGAGCCAGTTAGTCTTGGGGTGTGCACTGAGCATGTGCAGAAGGTAAGCATGCTCCACCAAAAAAAAAAAAAAAAAAAGGGAAGAAAAAAAAACGTGATGTGACTGGGTCCTGAGGCCAAACGCTTGTCAGCATTTTGATTTTTTTTTATTTGAAATGGTTTATTTCAAGCAATTAAGTAGAAATAATACACAAAAGCAACATAATCATCAGTTATACATTCATACAGTAACTAATCAAACTTAAGATAATTAGACATATTAATAAATATTGCTTGAAAGGGAGTGGAAGGATTCAACCAACAGCAGAAATATGCTCTGAGTCAGGAGTAAAAATGGGTCCTTTGGCTTAAAATAAAGGGCTTTTTATGATATTTTAACTTAAAAAAAAGATTTGTCTCAGAGGATTCCTGATGTTCAAATAGAATACATACAAATAATATTAACATTAGCTGCCACTCCCTGGATATTTTCTGTTTTTTGTACCACTTTCTGTAATCCCTAGAGATGGTTGTGGGTGAAAATCCCAGTAGATCAGCATATTCTGAAATCCTCAGACCAGCGCGTCTGGCACCAACAACCATGTTGGAACTGCAGCATGTCGTTTTGACAGTGTCTACAGAATTAGTTAATATTTCTGTAGAATAAGAATACTAGGGAGGTATGGAGCGGCATGAGAGCCATTACTGGCTTCAAGGAGAGGGGATGGACTGTGCCTGGTGATGTGGCCAAGGCGGATGAGTTCAACCATTTTTAAAGTAGGTTTGACTCAGTACACGCTCACCCATACCCAACCATCAGTGACTCCTCCACCTCTGCTGCTGTGACCGCCCCCCCTTTTCCACCCAGTGGCGGATCCTTGACTTCTGCTGCTGTGACTGGTTCCTCTACTCCACCAAGTGGCAGCTCCTACACCTCTGTGGCTGTGACCTGCTCTTCTCCTCCACCCAGCAGCGCCTGCTCCAGCTCCAGCCCTGATGCTGTGCCACCTATAAGTGCAGAGGAAGTGTGCATAGAGCTCAGGAGGCTCAATGGTTGGAAATCTGCTGGTCCTGACGGAATATCACCACGGTTGCTTAAGGACTGTGCGTCAGAGCTGGCGGTGCCTCTTCGAACCATCTTTCACACTCTACACTGCTGACTTTAATTATGCATCTGCAGCTTGTCATGTCCAGAAGTATTCGGACGACACTGCTATTGTGGCGTGTGTAAAGGGAGGGGATGAGAGTGAGTACAGGGAGCTCATCACCAGATTCACCTCCTGGAGCAGGGACAATGGTCTTGTGCTGAACAAATCAAAGATCAAGGAGATGATCATTGACTTTAGTTGGGTGTTCCCCCTACCAGCCAGTGATAATCGATGGTGGGGGAATCAAGGTGGTTGACTCCTACAAGTACTTGGGTGTGCACCTTGACCACAAACTGGACTGGTTGGAGCAGGCTCATGCTCTGTATAAGCTGAGGTCCTTTGATGTATGTACTGACATGTTGCTCCTCTTTTATCATTCGGTTGTGGCAAGTGCTGTCTTATATGGGGTTGTATGCTGGGGTGGCAGTATGACCACAAGGGATTGCACTCGATTGGACAAACTGATTAAGAGCTGTGCATCTGTGATCGGGAGGAAGGTGGACTCTCTGGGATCTGTGCTGCAGAAGAGGATGAGGGCCTTGACTCAGAGCATCCTGGACAATCCCAGACATCCCTTGCACAACAAGATGTCTGGTCAGAGGAGCTCACGGAGTAATAGACTCCTTTCACTGTGCTGCAGGACAGAGCGCTTTAAGAACTCATTTGTCCCTACAGCTATCAGGCTGTTTAATGAACCTGCAAGATATGAACTGATATTATTTTGTGAACTGTCTTTTTACTGTTGTTTGCTGTGTGTGGTTGTGTGTTTTGCTACCGGACACCTGAATTTCTCCTTTGGGAGTTTAATAAAGTTTATATCTATCTATCTCTACAAGTTAATACTTTCAGTTGCTGTCATGTAATTAGCTGGTTAGAAAATTGCGTTCACAAGTAGTTGGATGGATGTAACTAAAGTGACCGATGAGTGTATTTAGCTTATTTATGTTGGAGTATTAGAGTAGTTAAAGCATAAAACAAACAAAAAAGGTATTAAAAACGATCCTACATTTCTTGGAATTGTTGTGTTTTAAATTCTGGAGGAAAGGTGACTTGATGTCTTTCTGAAGGAAACTTTGTGGGTCACTATATCAGTGTTGGGTTTTTTGGGAGCTGTGACTGGGATCAATGGACGTCTTTGAAATTAACCTCATTGCAAACAGGGACATCTATCTCAAAATGGGCTGCAGCTGGGGGAAGTGGTGGTGGCTGACAGATTTCCCGCTGCCATTGGGTTCATTGACCAGGTTTGTTTGTGTGCTTCAGCCAACCTTTGCAGAGGTGTTTGTGTGCAGACGAGCACTCTCTGGAACCACAAGTTCAACACAGAAAAGTAAAGTGCCGCCTGCAGGACGGACAGGTGCAGATAGCGTCTGCAGAGGCCCGGCCTCTGTCACTGTTCAATGATACAATCCACAGAGGGTTCTCCAAAGACAGAACAGATAACAGAGGAATGAGACCATGCTGGAAACGCAATGGAAACATAGGTGTTGGAATCTAAGTGCATTTAAATCTCAGATGAAAAAGGTGTTTTGGTGTTTTGTTTTTGGATGTTTGGGGTTTTTTTTCTCTGACTCCCATATACATTTCCAGTATGATAGATAGATAGATAGATAGATAGATAGATAGATAGATAGATAGATAGATAGATAGATAGATAGATAGATAGATAGATAGATAGATAGATAGATAGATAGATAGATAGATAGATAGATAGATAGATAGATAGATAGATAGATAGATAGATAGATAGATAGATAGATAGATAGATAGATAGATAGATAGATAGATAGATAGATAGATAGATAGATAGATAGATAGATAGATAGATAGATAGATAGATAGATAGATAGATAGATAGATAGATAGATAGATAGATAGATAGATAGATAGATAGATAGATAGATAGATAGATAGATAGATAGATAGATAGATAGATAGATAGATAGATAGATAGATAGATAGATAGATAGATAGATAGATAGATAGATAGATAGATAGATAGATAGATAGATAGATAGATAGATAGATAGATAGATAGATAGATAGATAGATAGATAGATAGATAGATAGATAGATAGATAGATAGATAGATAGATAGATAGATAGATAGATAGATAGATAGATAGATAGATAGATAGATAGATAGATAGATAGATAGATAGATAGATAGATAGATAGATAGATAGATAGATAGATAGATAGATAGATAAGACTGCATTTCTGAGTCCTGTTTCTCCCAAAGACTCCCAAATGTGACAAAAGATGGTAAAGTTTAACAATTTTCACACACAGACATAGTCACTGCAGTGTTTTGAAAACAAATTCTTAATTTCTCAATGCTCCTAATGTGTGTGTCTGACTGCAGAGACAGACACAAATCCCACGAGTACTGTTGCTTTGGTGTCTGCACGACTGCTTGTTTTTGCCGCACACAAAAGCAGAACTGTTGTGATCACGTCTGGCCTCGGACATGTTGTCTGCGTACACTATCTGACATGTGTCAAGCACACATGCACCTGAAGAGCAGCAGCTCTCTGCATAAAGGGAGGCTTGACAGTCAGAATATGAGTCTGAGCTGAAGGTGCCAAGAAGCAGCCAGCTTTGTGCTGCACAGATGAAGAGCCTGCTGGGAAATCAGAGGAGCATCCCATAAGAACATCTGTCTACATCTACAATATTTACTGTCCTGAACCAGAACCAGGAGAGTTCTACAAATACTGTATTTCAGTTTTTAAACCCCCCCAAGACAAGGGGCCAGTTAGTGCTGCTCGCATGATAAGTTCAGGCTCCTGAATGTTGTGAAGCTTTGGCGCTATTGCAACAGGGAAAATCAACCTCATCCATTAAGTCTTCACCCTAAACCAATACCCAAATACCCCACCTTTTCTTCTCAGCCAATCACAATCATATCTAGAGGAGCATAACATAAAAGTCATGTTTTCCACAACTCTAAATTGATTACAACAACACAAAAAGATTGTCTCCAGACAAAAGTAACACATTTATTTGCAAGAAAACAATCAAACAACCGACTTAATGGTAAAGCAAAAAGGCTTCAGGGTGAACCAAGGCCAAAATATCAAATAAAACCCCACCAGACTGAAATAAAAAAATCTGACCTGTAAATGAAAGAAAAGGGAAAAAAGGACAAACACTAACCTCCCTAAAACTAGCATAAACAAACATGTGAAAGAAAATCTCAGCATCAACTACAATTTGTCAATACGCAGGTCTCTGTTTTGTGCAGCATCAATGCCATCTCTCCATTTATATGCAGGACTCACAGTGGCCGGGATTGCCAGATTGATGTCAGGTCATGGCCGTGCCCCAGTCAATGTCAACAGTCCTCATTAAGTGCACAACCTCCAAATGTGTCCGGGTAGCAATTGACAAAATGTCCAAAATCGTCTGGTCGCCATTTAATTTTTTTACTTTTTCTGCCAATTTTGCAGAAAAACTTGCATTTAGGTTGCTGTGTGGGTGCATTTTGGTATATGTGACCTAGGTGTAACCCTTGTGCTATCTTAGGCACTTTAACATTGGGAGTTGGGTCATCTAGACCCACTAGACAGTGCTCTGAACCTTTTTTCTTCAATGATTTGTGATCTTCACTGGTGTCCATGGATTACACAAAATCTTTCCACCTTTATCCACCTTTGTCATGGTAGTGAGAACACGTCAATGTGAGGGTGGGGTCATCTAAGATAGCACAATGGATGTAACTCACTGTCAGAGGTCAGAACTCTGTCTCCCCCTCTGGTCACCCATTAGAACCATCTCCAGAGTTCTAGCCACACACTGCAAACCTGAGTCTCACCCACTCAATCAACCACAGCATACTTAAGCTCTGTGCGAAGTATAGCCTTCATGACCGAGAATTATTTCTGAACCTGAGCTTCTGTCTTTTGACCCTGACTCTGAATGTTTGCCTGCTGCCTGCCTGTATTTTGACCATCCTGTCTCTCCTGTGAAGAACTTGTACCTGCTATGACCCCTGCCTGCCTGACCCTGATTTAGCTTTGTGGACTTTTAGCTGAGCTAATAAACCTGCTGCACTTGTTCTTGTGGCACTTACATTATCCTTATAAATTCACACATCTTTACAACTTCTTACAACTATTGGCCGCACAAGCCTCAAGGGAACTGCAAGACATGGCTGCTCCTCTCTACTACTGGCTACCGGCCCAGACAACCCAAAAGCCTGCAGCACCCAAATGGGTCACCCCCTATAAGGGACTAAAGCCAATTCGCCGATAAATTTACAAGAGCTAAATCCGAAACCCAAATAACCCATGGTGACATCAGTGTAGCAGAGAAACATCAGAAATGTGTTCACTCGGTTTGTGGTATATTATCCACTATTTTATTTGTAATTCAAAATATGTCTGGGTTAAACAACATAAGAAGGTTTCTTTATTCTGAAACTCATATTTAGAAAAATGGTTTCAAAAATAAATCAAACCAACATTAGAGGACTTGCATTAGTAAGTGTTACTGCTGTCGTCATGGCATTCATGTCAAAAACCCCTCAAGAAGCAGTGGGGAGCCACCAGCGGAGGTTGGCTCCAGCGTTTGGAGTGAAGGCTGCAGATATGAGTCAGGAGGGGAACGCCTTCAGCTGGAGAGCTGCCAGCAGAGACACACACCGGGTTTGTACGTGTGTGGAGCGTTGGAAAACAGCCCGGGTTTAGCTGCTTCCAGGCCTCATGTTCACGCCACATTACCCAGCCAACCATGACACGCACCCACAACACGCCAACAGCTTTCCACCATCCACACACAGGCGCACACTGGGCAGCTTTAGTGCACAACAGCAAACACGAACACAAAACAAAGCAAGTGCTTCTGTGTGTGAGAAAACCCAAACATAGAAAACAGGATGACCTGTAACAACAGTTGGAACTCTTAAAGGCAGCTCCTCCAGACCTTGTGAGCCTTTACAAATTATACAGTACTTTTTAAAAAGTATTTATACTTTTCGTACAAACTTGAACAAATATAGAATAAAATGGTCAATTATTTTCTATGGTGAACGATGGGGGGAAAAAAGATACAAATCACAAAACACAATTTAAAAATAATGTAACTTTGTGGGTTCTTCAAAGTTAGAAAATTAGTCAATTTTAGCTCTGTTCTCTTTAGCACCAGAGAAGTGTTGGTCTTCTTTGAACCACATGAGACTCTGAGAAGCTCATGGCCGGACCTTCTGCTGGTGTCCAGTCAAAACTGAACATGTGCTTCAGTTTTATTCAGCTGAAAGAATATTTTTAAGTCCAGGATCAAAGCTACTCTTTTTATCACAATGTATGACAATGCAATTCTTTCATTCTTATGAGTATAACTTGTGTTTTCATGATTTAACTGTAATTCTCTTCCAACTTTCAGATCAAAACTCAAAACTCATCTGATTATTTCTGCCTTCCCATCCTGATTCACTTTTGATTTTTGCTTTTTATATTTATTGTGCTTTAATGTTTATTTTTAACCTTTGCTTGTACAGTGTCATCGGGTTTTATGAAAGGCACTTTAAATAAAATCGATTATTATTATTATTATTAAACTGTATGACGTTAATTTATAATCATGCACCCAATTTGTCTTTTTTTTCTGTAAAATTATTACCGAACTTGTAACCAATAGTGCTACAACAAACAAACCTGCATTGCATTTTTTTATTTACATGATTGCTCTGATCTTTCTCTGTTTATAACATTTTAAACTTATAACAAAGCTACGTACCTATGAGCCATTTAATCAACCTAACTGTTTTGCTTGTTTGCTGTGTCCAAGTTTTGTCAGAAAGAAAATTTTACAGTCCAAATACCATGACTCGACTCAAAATTATTCTTTTTGAATCTAAATTGAAAAGATTTTTTTAATTCTAACTTTCTTGCTAGAAAGTCAGAAGCATTCCTCTAGCCGCATCTGTGGCATCAAACCCAGGAGTTTAAGATTGTCCAATAGGCTTTTTTATGTTGAGAATTAGGATTTAAAAGTTCGTGGGCCCAGTACACAGCCCTGAGGTAAGTTACTTGAAAGCTTATAAAACTACAAAGCACAAATATTTTTCCTGGCAGAGGGACTTTGCATTAATTTCCGAGGCTGAAGGGAATGTTTTGGCTGAATTATGCTGATGGGAATTATATAACAAGTAATCTGGGAGTGAGATCAATCAGTGAGAGGTTCACCTCTTGCCTGTGCTCAGCCTGATGCGGTGTGTATATCCGCTTAGCTCCAGATCTGATAGCACCAAGTCTTTAATTTGCTGAGCCATGATGTGGAGGTCACCTTCAACACTGAGACCCTGTTTCTCCAGGTTTTTCTTTCTTTTCATCTCACAATCCGTACAGAGATAGATCCTCTCTGGGGCCAAATGCTTTTGATAGAGTTCAGCCAGATTTACAAAATATCAGAGCTTTGAAGAGTCCACCACGTCCATGTCTCTGCCTTATGACTACTGCAGTCATGCGGTTGGACAAAAAGCTCTCTAGAGCTCACTGGAAACTCAGCCGTGTGGAACAATGCAAGAAGTTTAAAAAGATGAAATGAAATTCAGACAGCTTTGAACTTACTGAAGAAGAAAATGTATGCAAACTAAAGCCTGGCTGCACTACCACTCATTCAAACAGTCAGAAGAGATCAACTGCAACTGAAAGCTATCTGTGAACGCTCCTCTTATCAGAGCTCACGTCGCCTTACTGATGCTGGATCACCTGGATGAGGTAGTTATGGGTTTTTCTCCAGGAATGTAGAGCTACACCGATAAGTGTATCAGTCCAGCAGTTTACCACAACAATCACCATCCATAGTTATGTGACTCCATGCTATTATCTGAAGAACAGGTACAGCACGTATGCAGTCAGAATGAGTCAACAATTTGACGAAAGTGAATCTGAAAAACTAATGTAAAACAACCTCAAACGAACAGATGAGATCGGCTGCTGACAAAGATCTCTGCAACTGAGAGGACAGATGGAATCATGTGAATAGTCCAAACCCATCCATCAATCCATTTTCTACTACTCATTTAGGAGCAGGTTGCGGGGGCCAAAGTCAGACTGGGGGTCGCGGGCTTTCTACAACCAAAAAATGGGCAAACCTGTGCAGGTGGCCCACACGAAATGGCAAGGTTGAAGGCCAAACGTAGGGTGTAAATGTTTGAGCACATCTGACTGTTAGAATTTAGGAAATTAGACAAAACAAAAGCATAGTTTGTGTAGACATCCTACAGGCATCGTACGTTTCACCTGCACACCCCATGCATACAGCATTTGGGTGCAGATATTAAGGAGCCACTACCCACACTTTACTACTGACTGACTGTCACTGAGTGTTGCGGTGGTATTCTACAGTACAACAGCTCCTCTGGTGGGATACTGGGGCTATCCCAGGTCAGTCAAATCAAATCAAATCAAATCAAATCAAATCAAATCAAATCAAATCAAACTTTATAGTATAGCACTTTTCCTATAATACCATGACAGAAAGCGCTTTATATTAAAACAAAACAAAATAAAAATAATATATAAACAAGTACGAAAATTTAAATAGAGCCCCCTCCCCAGGCCTACACACAACCCCCACCACCCCTTTTGCTCCATACTGATGGAAATAGACAATGGGATATGGGCTGAGCACGAAAACAAAATGTTGGATGTTAGAAGTGCTAATATTTGGGACCTCACTCTCTGTGAATAGCTGCATAGCCAGCCAAATGCAGCATCACAGGCGGGGACCAGCCTCACCACAGGTGGGTGGTGCAGGTTTTCATGTAAAGCAGCAGCAGCTGAACAGCAGCCGTTCACAGAGGGAGAGAACCCAAAGAAGGAAGCACCGGAAATGAAAATGAAAATGAGAATTAAAGAGGGAACAATCTCTTAAATGTAATAGACAAATAAACAATAAAACATTGAAATATGGAATATTCATATAAATGATCAATAATGTATATTCATAAGGCAAGATAAAATAGATAGATAAATACAATATAGAATAAATACATAACACAATAAAAGTAGTAGAATTAGCCAACAACCAGGTTAAAAAGATGGGTGTTGAGCCTCTTCTTAAAAGCAACTATGCTCTATGCAGCTTTTAGGTCTTCTGGTAGACTGTTCCATAAACAAGTCAAGAGAGAGTCAAGAAAAGTCGCTCCAATATGTCCTATTTCCTGGAGTTTCCACTTATTGAGACACACCTGCAACACCTCCCCCTGGAAGGTGTCCGGGCCAGAGGCCTGAACAACCTCAACCGACTCCTCTCGAAAGTCCAAACCCTCCTTTCACATTTTGGTTTGAAGCATATATGTCACGAAATGTTTTTTTGAATATTTATGATAAACTAATCTTTTCTTTCTAACAAAAATCTGCTTGATACACTTTGCTCCTGAACACGAAAACTGACTATCCTCAAGGACGGTGGTGTCATCTTCTGCTTGATGAGCCTCTTTTTTTGTCTTTTATGATCTTCCCAGAAAAGCTCATTTCCATCATCCAGCAGCTTGACCACAACTCAGTGCTTTATCGTCTTCGCTGACTGAAAGCCATTAAAAGCACATTTAAACACCATTTTCCACTGAGGACGGCTACGGCTATACATCGACTCCCAGCTAAACAAGCAGAGCTGACACACTGATGAGCGGACAAAATGAGACAGAGGCAGCTCTGGCAGATTTAATTGCCACGAGGGCAATCTCATGTGACACCCCGTACAATACAGTTATTCTGCAACAGAGCCTGAAAGTTTGTGAACCATATAAAAAGTATGACAAAATGGCGAGTGCACCTCATCTTATTTCTCCCACTGGAGGTCATTTTTTTACTCCTTTAGGTTCAGGGGTGTTGGTTCCATGGCTGAGACATGTCATAGCTTTTGCTAAAAGGTACCTTCAGACCCTGGTGATCTTTAACTTGTACCGCAGTGGTCTATGTGTGCTTCCTACTTTTCTGCAGAACTTATTTCTACTAATTGTCACGGTGAGGTGGCTCGAGAGCCGGTTGGACCCAGATGCAGAGGCAGGAGGCAAGGATCAGGGCTAGTGGGTTTTAATGCACAAAAAGAACAAACAAAAAGCGCTGCAGAGCAGGATGACAAAAACCAAACGAAAACTCACTGTGGCGTGGCGAGGGACAAGGAACGAGGAACAGGGCATGACATGGCATGAACACCAGAACAGGAATACTAATGGACCAACACAGGAGGAAGGCAGAGACAAGACTTAAATACAGACAGGGCAGACAAGACACAGGTGGACACGATCAGGGCTGATGGGGACCAAAGGAAGCAAAACTCAAGAAAACAGACAAGACAGGAGACTTTCAAAATAAAACAGGAAACAGAAACAAGACAGAACAAGGACCAAAAACAAGACAACAAATTCAAATCATGACACTAATACTGTCTAGATGAAAATAGTTAAGGTATGTCAAGACTGGATGTTACGGTAAAAATGGCAAAAGGAAGTCTGTGGTCATTGGTTGGTCTGACAATACTGGCTTTTTTATGTAAAAGCAGTAAACTATCAAAGTGGAAGACATTAAGCTTCTTCAATTCAAAATGTTGATGGACAATTTGAGTTAATTATGTGTATTTGTGTGACCAAAGTAGTCTCTTGCTATGCTGCGGTACATCTTTCATGGATATTCTTGGTGCAACACCCCATGTTTTTTTTGTTTTTTGTGTCCTAATTGGCTGTAATCAACCACCTCTGTGACTCCACTAAAGAATGCGTTCAGCCAGTGGCGGTTCTACACTGACTTACTCCCTGGGCGAGTAACCCCACAGCCCCCCCCCCCCCCCCCCCCCCCGCACACCTACAAAATTTGACAACATCCTGTTGTGCTCCCTATCTTCTATTTAGCTATTTTACACAAAAAAATGCATGAATGTTCTAGACTCGTATTACAGGGGGGTCAAACTAAGTCACACAGGGGGCCTAAGTTAAAAACACGCTTAAGGTTTTGGGCCGAAGAAGATAAACATTTAATGAACACACTAAAGCTAAACTTTTAAACCTTTTAAACTGAACTTTTTGAACATAAATATGTATAAAAACAGGAACACAAGTTAAACCTTAAATAATATGTTGCTCCCCATAGAAATATATTCTGTCAAAATTATACAAATATGAGCATGCTGCAGAACAAAACAAAGAAAGCCTGGAAATATTAATAAGAAATTACAAATCAAATAATTCCATTTTTTTTGCTCTTTTATCATTTTTTAGAGCATTTTTTTTTAGAGCTGGACTCCTGCTTCATTTTTAACAATAATTTCTTAATGTGTGACGCCCTGTGTGTGTCTTTGTGAAACATATCAGAGGGATTGGATCTAAAAAAAAAACTTATTGTGATTAATATGTTTAGGTCTTATAAAACATTAAAGACTAAATCTTAGAACTCATCAGTGGGATTACTCCAAAAATATTTGGCATTTCCCTAAATTTGTGCAACACCAACAGCAGAAATCCTCCAAAAAACCTCAATCCATAAAAAATGGTCTGCGCTCATCCCCCCTCCCCTTCCCTCTGACACACGCGGCTCAGTCTCTATGACGGGAGGCGCAGCTGCGGCCCAGAGTTGATTGTCAGATAGAAAAAGACTCCCCTCACCATGGCCGGCCCTCCCTATACGCGAATTACGCAGCCGCGTAGGGCCCCCGTCACCACCAGGGCCCCGGAGTGGCGAAAAAAATAAAACAAAGAAAGACCCAAATCTGGCAACCCATTTCATAGAATTTCCGTACCAACGTGTGCAAAAGAAAGTTGCCTGCACTTCTGTGACCCCCCCCTTCAACACACCTGAACCAATCTGGCAACCCAAATAATGACGTTACACCACTCAGCAACGATCGGTCAACATCATTGCATCTGATGCTGGCACAGTGTGCATTTACGAGCGCATTTTATTTCAATAAAGTTGGGAAAAAGAAAAAAAAAACGAGCACATTTTGTCACGCTGATCAGAGCGACAACAAGAGAACTTCATGACAAAGATACTTTATCCATCAGGAGCTGAAAAAAGATGAAGAACTTCAACATCAATCACAAGGTAAGTTTGGAGGATGTTGGGGCCGTATTTTTACATTATCCAGCATTAGTGCAGCTGCGCAATTTACGTAAAATACTCAGCGATCCGAGGTGAAGATTACACATAAACGACCCCGTTTGTCGTAATTTCCAATGGAAAACTCGAAAATAATTCTGATACAAGTTTCTAAGATGAGGTCAGACATGACCTTCCAAAACAGTGGAGAGCAGAGAAAAGTAAATGATGATGATGGCTGATAATGTTTAACTCACGTTGTCGTATTGTTTCATAGTTTTGCTAACACATTTAGTGCGTTCTGCATTTTCCGGTTTATGTAATTAAAAAAACTGCCGTTTATTATTGCAGGTCAGGTAGTCTGACTTTTTCAACATTGAATGTGTCTTAAATCTTGCATTGGCATGAAATATGGAGTATCAAAACTGCCAAATACAAATAGGAAATAAATGTTCTCATTTATAAATGATAAACAAAATAAATGTACTAATTTTAAAATCCTGAACGTACAAAATAATAATAAAGAAGAAGTGTATAAATGCTTATATTTCCATTCATACTCAAATTATTGTTCACATTTATGTTTAATAAATGGGTACATTTATTTCTTATTTGTATTTTGCAGTTTTGGTTCTACATGATGATGATTTTTTGCACAGTTCCGTCTCAGCCGACAGTTTCTTCTGCTCTCAAAAAGTATTGGAGATGGTGCAGCGTCCACATCCCAAGATGTTCCTGACTTCACTGAGTATGTCATCTCAGGTAATTTTAATAGCATGTAAAGTAATTTAAAAAACAGTGTCTGCATAACCCCTTATGTTCATAAACAGCAGCTGAGGAGTATGGAGTCCCAAGTTGTTCATAATAAAAATGAATAAATATGACCGCATGCAAATATACAATCAAACAATAAATCTGTCATAAATAAATAAAAAGATCATGAATTTGTGAAAAACCTGCACACAGATTTTAAATGAGCCACTAAACTATTAGTAGTTTTCTGCTTTAGATAATTTATTAGTTTTATCATTGATTATTGTATAATAATAATTCTTGTTTTTTAGATGCAGAAGAAACTGCTGTCACCACATCTACTGTTGAAAGGGAAACATTTGACTGTTTTACTTTTCACTGTTTGCTTTTGTTGATGTTCTTTATCTTATGTTCCAGAGGCTCCAAGAGAGGCGTGTATGGAAGGGGAGGATCCAAAATTCCACCTACCGGTACCTCAAACCCAGTTGGTCCAGCTGAATGACCAACCACACTCTCTGATCCAGTAAGAATGGATTTAGTGCAAAGAGGTACTTTTCGGACTGAGAAAGACAGACTTTCTAAAATCCCCCTCATTGAGCTGTTTTTTTCTTTATGTTGGATTGTTTTATCGTTACCTGATTTGGTATTAAGTTGCTGTTTTTAATAAGTTGGAGTTTTGCGAATGTCATTTGTTGAGTGCCTAATGTTACATAAAAATATATATCTATATATCTATGTACATTTGTCATTCATATTTATTTCTTTGCATTTAAAATTTGTTTGGCACCACTAAATGTGCATCCAACATGCAGGCAATTAACTGTATTCAATTCTTTGGCAGCAACGATAAAACATTCACAAATGTATTAAGAGAGATCTCATTTATATTACAACAACAGTTGCGTTTTTTTGGTGCTGCTGATCAGTTAGAGGGCCCACAAATTAAATTTCGCTTAGGGCCCCCAGAAGACCAGGGCCGGCCCTGCCCCTCACGCCTGTTAGTGTGATTCACCCAGCCACCGGCGAGTTGCGCTCCCCTCTCGAGTTTTTTGACTAATGTTCCAAAGACTACAGCAAAGAGGTGTGGCCGCAAGCGTCTTGCAGCAGAAGGCGGTGGTCACGTGCGTGTCGGGTCTGCCGTGTCAGAGCAAAGTATTGTGGGAAATAATCCCCATTGCCTGCTTTTGTCGAAATTGAGTTGAGCACGGGTGTTTGTTCTGCCCAATTCCTTTTCATGTGCCTGTTTTACGTTTTTTCACTCTGAGTTATTTCATCTTTTATTTTTTTATTTTTTTTTTATTTATTTTTTTGCACCATAACTGTGAAGAGCAAAGAGGATGAAGACATTCTTAACAGTCTGATGTGTCAAAGTAAAAGTGTTAAGTGTCGGCAGCTGAAGCAATTTCAAATTAAAAGCTACAAGCTTCCTCTTTGAATATCGTAGCACAATATGAGTAACGCATATGAGTAACGCACGCACAAGAGTAACGCACGCATCGGGCACGGCAAATGCCGCCCCCTATGAAGTGCCGCCCTGGGCGACCGCCCACATCGCCCATATCTAAAACCGCCACTGCGTTCAGCTCAAAGAAAAGTGTG
Organism: Oryzias latipes; assembly: GCF_053564925.1. Taxonomy (NCBI): domain Eukaryota; kingdom Metazoa; phylum Chordata; class Actinopteri; order Beloniformes; family Adrianichthyidae; genus Oryzias; species Oryzias latipes. The sequence goes on from NC_136258.1 coordinate 27,579,697, forward strand.
AAATTTTTCATGTCTGTCTGAGAAAGTGAAAATAGTGTGTGAGGAGTTTTACAGCCTTAAAGCCTCTGTAATCACTGCAACAAATAAAGATGACTACTTTGCAAATTTCTATTTTTATCCACGCAATTTCCACAATAAAAGACGGACAATTGTATATAACTATTTCTACATTAATGTGAAATCAACTTTTTTTTGCCAATCATACATGGCAAAGATATACTGCATCCAATGATGCATGCAGTATATCATATTCTAATGATTAGTGTTGTACGTGCTGGTGAACGTTGTTGTCTCGTCAGCTTATGATATAAGTGTCCATACCAACCTCCAGCTGAGAAAGCATCTCAATGGTAAAAGCTAAAATATGCTGGTTTGCCTGCTTCCTGGAGCGTGAGGTAGTGCCTACTTCTCATATGCAATGACTCATTCAACAGCAGTCGCTCATAACTTTTTAGATCTTTTCTGTTCTCAACGGTGATATGGCTTGAGAAAGTGGTAAAGTTGCAGCCAGATGTTTATATTTTGTCTCTGTTTTTGTGCAACACCAAAGGCTATGAGGGTCACTCTGGTTTTACCCAAAGCCTTTACCTGTTGGGATTTTTTTTTTTAAATGAACCATCCATGCTCTGATCACAAACACTGACTGTAGAGGAGAACCGGACAGAGTGAGTGTGATGTTTATCCAAATCTGTCTGAGACCTCGTTTCTATGGCTACCACTCTCTTCAATCAGGAGTCATCTTGTTGGACGCCTACACCCCTGCCAATCAAAAGCAGGCTACATGAAAGCTGTCGGTCAAACATTTCAAATGTTGGATGTGGGGGGCCAGCAGGCACCACCTACTTTTATTGAGGCATCTGAGTGGCCAGTTTTCAACCTGAAGAATTTGAACTACAGACACAAATATCATGAAAAAAATTGTTTTAGCAAACTAGTTTTAGAATAATGGTTATTGTAACAAATCGAATGACTGAACAGCAGTTTATGTCTCTTAAGAAGTCTATAGCATGTTGGCATTTTGGAGCCAGCTCGTACTTCCTGTTTGTAATGCCAGGGGGGACTCAGTCCAGCTCTCATATACAGTCAATGATCCAAAATGAAGTGAATATGACAAAGAATTGGAAGCTTACAGCCATTAACAACCCCAACCTAGCGTTGCAACAAAAATGAAGAGATAACTAGCCGTACAGATGCCAGTTCAGATTAGTAAAAACCAAAGACGTACATAAATCTGTTTGTATATACAGATTGTTTGTATATGGGATGCATCAGAACGGAGCACAAGAGGGAGCTTAAGGCCCGCCAACTGTGGCACCTGGCAGCAAGGTTTTTCAAACTGTCCTTTTTCCTCCTCTCCTGATTTACAATGATTTGAATAAATACTTAAAAATGCAGCTTTTAAGTTATATGTTTTATATATATCCTCTTCAATTAGAAAAATTGCAAAAAAAAACATGTTAAAAACACCCCAAAAAAACGTTTTTTATTGAACTGGGTCTTTTAAGGACGGGTACTATAAAGGATAACATAAAAACACTTTTTAAAAGCCGCAGCGACAATTTAGCAGATGATTTTTAATGGAGGCTGTTTGAAAGTAAGAGGCTTTGGCAGCGTCACCAGGTGTACCAAACCTGCTGGGCGAGACTTTGACGAGAGCAAGTCTGCACAGAAATGGAAATGGGGCTGTAAAATAACAGATGCAAAAGTAATTCAGCATGGTTTAAATGTTAACAAACAGGTGGACAAGCCCAGGAGGAGAGCAATTTTATGGGAAGAAATGGAGAGGCAGAAAGAGAAAGACAGGGGGTAGAAAGTGGGGAGGGAAAAATGAGTGATGGGGTCTAAATGAAATGTCATTGCCTGTAATGGGGAAAAGTCCAACCCAGGAAGCAGGTCAGTAAAATTGCAAAAGATGCACTTAAGCAGCGTTGCCTGGAGCGCAGTCGCTTGACAAAATCATTAACTTTCCTGAATTAAAATAAATGTGGGGAGGTTGGAAAAAGGGTGGGAAAAAGAAAAGAGGAATGTTTTGTGTGCAGCTTGTGTGACATGAGGATACAGGATGAGGTGCACCCACCTTTTTAAGCACACTTTGTCCTTTTCCACCAAGCACATGACATTTCATGCATTTGGACAGGAGACTCTGGCATTAAAGCCAGAGTCAAACTGTGTCTGGCAACTGAGCGCTTTCTTCGAGCTCAGTGACGTGGCTGCGCCTAATGAGAATCGGAGTAGCTGGCTGCAATAGTCACATCATCCACGAGTGAGAAATACTGCCGCCAAACCTGCATTACAGCAGACTTTTCCCTTTGAAATGCACACAGCACACACACTGCCCCTGGCAGAAATCAATAGGAGGAGGATAAAAAGCACTTCCATTTAATTAAGATAACCAGCACACTCTCGCTCATAATCTCCCGCTTTCCTCCTCCATCCTTCTCTCCCTCCATCCTTCCTCCTGCGCCACTACCCGTGTCAATCCCCTCTGGGCGGGTGAGAAATGTTGTCGCTAGGAATCTGGATATAATCGTTTCCCACATCGCTGCCATGTTTTTCTTCCCCTGGAGCATGTTCTCCATCCCCCACCCCCACAGACTCCGTTTTGAATTGTCGTCTGGGGAGTGTTCTGCAGACAAAATGTGTTTTTTTGCTCAAGGGCAATTTGACTGTTGGGGTTGCCACCTTCAGCTGAGCCGGTTACTATTCACCGTGTGGATCTGATGGACGATGCACCGGGCTTCTTTGGGGATCTCACACGCTTTGTCCCCACGTCAAAAACGCAAACGTGTGATATTTCATGGTTGTGGACTGTGAGTTTACGTCTGCAGGATGCTTTGTAGCAGGCACACCTAATGGCAGGAGTCTCTGCACTGAACTTTTAACATAAATATCACAGTTTCAGAGAATGTATTCACTATCTGTGACATGAAGACATTTTTCTACTCCTAGAATTAGTTCTTCATTGCTCTCAGTCTTGACCTTGTGCTCAGGAAAAAGGATAATTGACCAGAAGATGATAAGCAGTGGATTTTATGCAACGATCCCTCCATGTGTGGACTCTCTTTGGCTTCATCAAAATTCATGTGTGAGGAGAACTGTCATTGGTTTATCAGATATCCCTGATATGATCACAATTATGACCCAACTATCACCTACCCTGTCACATTATGAGGCACTCTGGGGCCCGCATCTTATCTCTTGCATGGAAATTTGTAGATTAACTCCCTTTATGTCGGTGAAGACACTCAGTCATTCAGGTCCCGATCCCACAGAAGGACTCTGTTCTTCAGAGCAGATGGGCTTTAAAGGTTGATCTGGAAGACGTTTGGCTGACCATCCGAGGATATTCTTAAGCTAAAACTGCCTCAGAGGTGTGGCAAAAACATTAAATCATTTGAGCTGATGTCAATGTCCAGAACGGTCGGCTAATGTCCTTTTAACCTAATGGAGGTCACAGAGGTGGGGGCGCTCATTTTTCTTCAACCGGGTGTGAATGTGACCCTTGTCTTCTAGGCAAAGATGTTCAAAACAGGATTGTACATTGCAGACGGTCTCTAAGTCGACCTTCTCCGATGACAGAAGACTTTTCCATAGTCCTCACTGGTTCCTCTTTCAGACCTTCTGCTCTCTGTCCACAATCCAACTCTGTTGTTTTCAAAGGGGATTCTCTGTGAAGCGCACACTGTGGCTCTTTTATGCTGCCCCATCCTTTTGTAGGAGGGATGTTTAGCTTCTCAGCGCGTTGTGAAATGTGAAGTTTAATGGAGGTTTTTTGTGTTGAAGATCCTTTTCAGTTTTCATTTGACACCCCGAACACATAAGGGAAGCCTGTTCTCTGAAACACAGCCGTGTTTTGGTGTTCGGAATTTCCTTTGAAGGTGGAAAAAGCTGGCGTTCAGGCCGATGCCAATCAGATCCAACATGTGACTGACATGGTGAAAATACAGGATGTTGCATTTTTCATCTGACTCCGTCGTGAGTTGAAATTAGCTGACAAAGTTTTGGATGTGATGTCATTCGTTGCCTTCCAACAGTGAAATATCCTTTTTTTCAATATTATTACTCTGTAGATTTCTAATCAGGTTCTTTTGGGATTTGCTAGTAGAGTCTCTTGAATGTTTTGTAATGTCTCTGTGTCACTTAAAGGGTTGAAGACCTTTGTGAGGTAATAAAATGTGTTAAAGAGCATCTTCTTTTGTCTGCTGCTTCTTTTGTAGAAGTTTCTGCTTTCCTCTGGGGTAAGGTCCTCAGTGGGTGTTTGGTGCAGTCAATCTAAATCTAAAAGACCCACAAGCACGTAAAAAAAAGAAGAGTAACAACATGAAATAGTCTAATAAAAACTCCACTCCTAAGTTCCAAAATGTAATCTGCTTGGAAGTGTCTCAAATAAGACTCTTTATGCACAACCTCACCATGTGCTGAACAAAATAAATCAACAGCTGAGCTTAAACCTCAGTGTCATCCAGTGTCCGGCTGGAATAAGCTTGTCTGCTGGACTTTGTATATGTAGTTGTAGCGTTAGATAAGTTGATTCTTCTCTATGAGTTCTGGTAAATGGCCTGTCCGTCCTGGGGGAGGATCCCTCCTTCATGTGGGCACCCCTGAGGTTTCTTTTTTTTTCCGGAATCCGTTTTTTTTTAGGAGTTTTTCCTTACCGCGAAGGGGGGTCTACTGTAAGGGCAGGGATGCCAGAATAGCTTAGTCAGTTTGTTAGTTCAATTTAGTATTTTCTTATTGAATTCTATGTTTTCATGATCCTTTTGAGTTCATGTTTCACTTTTTCAATTACCGATACGAAGCCCATCGAGACGACTGTTGTTGTGAATTTGGGCTATACAAATAAAATTGAATTGAATTGAAATAAAATATAAATATTGTTATTATTATTATTATTAATCCTTTTAACACCGAAGCTTTACCTCCAATGTTTTCATTCTTTCAACTATTGAAACTCTTCCACCATTTATGCAATTAACATAATTCTAGCACATTCTGTTGCAGAGAAAATTGGCTTTGCACCGTTGTGCAACACTTTGCATATAGATTCGGCACATAGCCGATATGAAAAGTTCCTTTTTTCCACGTTAATCACGTAAACGGTAGAAGAGTTACAAAAGATCAACAAGTGTGTGTTTGTGTGTAGTTTTGGCTGGCAACATCTCCAGATTAGCTATGGGTACATCGTGGCAGACAGATTATAGATTTGTATGCACTAATTTATTTCAGCTATTGGTCGCATTGTCTGCACAGACATGCATCCATTCCTGTTTTTGGTGACCCAAAGACACTGCACTCCTGTCCAAACCTTCCATCTAAACAGCAGATGCAGTATAATACTTGAGTCAACACTGACCATGTTTTAATGAAGAACTGCATAACATACAAATATGCATTCAACAAACCAGCGCAACATCGAACAAATACAGCCTTTTCCTGCACTACATGGTCCGCCTGAGGGGTTGCAGAGAGTTGTGCTGTATGAGAAAACTCTAAAGATCAACAGGAAATCAAACACGAAAGGCCCTTTATTCACTTATAATCAAAGTTACTTTTCTCTGTGAAAACAGTAACTAATGGAAAGCCCCCCAGGCCGTGTCCCACTTCAAATCTCATCAACATTTGATTCAAAACCATTTTTCTGACCGTGTCTGCAAAAACCAGTGGATTCTTGACATTAATTACTGTCTTTTCATTTGGACTGTCATCAAACTCAATCGAAACTGTTGACACGTTTCCGAAATGCTTCAAACAACTTTTAAACAGAACTACATTAAATGTTACATTGATAAACTGACATGGAACAACACCCCCAATCAAAAACTGAAAGTATTTTCTACTGACACAAAAATCACAGCAAGACTTGTCATATGAGGAGATCTCAGAGGAATCAGAACATAAGTTCAGAACATGCAATGGGAGTAATTGTAAAATAAAAACCCAAGACCGTCATCCAAGACTCTACAGCATGTTCAATGCTCAATGTAGCAAAAGTTAACAAAACTTATGGCTTGTTTTTGGAAGGTTTAACAATGTTAAGATGATTGTGACAGTTAAACTAAAGTGGAGACATTTGATCATAATTTCTCCAAAAATGTCTTCCCTATATCAACTGGCTATCATGGTGGAGGGAAGCTGGTGTTGCGGGCTACTTGGTTGGCATTGAAAGAAACATGGCCGCCGCTTTAGAGCAGAGTATTACAGCCAAATGTGAGTCAGTCTGTCAGACATTTCAGATATTATAATCAAATGCTTTTATTTGTTTCCTAATATTAGAGCATGTAACTAAATAGGCGATGCAACTCTGTCTCATAAATGTGACACGCCCACAATCAAGTTTGTCCTGATTGGTTAATCCCACGTACACGAGCGATCTGAGTGAGAATTCAGGAGACGTCAAATAAGTGACACGGCCAATCAAGAGTTTTACATTTCACACAAATGTGCTTGTGTTGTTAGTCTGACCCTGCTGACTTTTATGTTTGTGTGTGTGCGTTTTTGTGTGCTCGCTCTACAGCAGGTGAAAGTCTTCATGGCTATCAGCAAAGAATTCCCAAAGCTCATCATCGCCTGATTATCTGCCTTCTCAAGGTTAGCAAGAGTACACACCTCTGTGGTGCAATCAAACCTGATTAGATGATTAGCATACTACTTGCATAATGCCGCCACTATTCATTACCCATTGAGTGAGTTCATCGCTGCTCCCCAAGAAACTGATCGCTTTGCTTTACACTCCTACACGCTCGCTGAGCACACATAAAGACAACACAGCCATACAAAAAAGAAACAAACAACAAACTGTGCAAAAAGTTCAGTTCAAGGAAGGTTGGTTTTTATCATGAACATCCACTCAAAGTCAGATTGAGATTTTCTTTCAAGCCTTTGTCTCAAAAACCACCATCCATTGAATTATTTTTTCTTTTATCCAATGTTTCATGGATCTCTGCGATGGCCAATTTCTACAACTCATCCACGGATGCAGAGCTGCTGCCATAAAGGCCGTGTTAAGAAGCCACGACTTGCGCATTTCTACATATACATTTTTGGTCTTTCATGATACATGCGTGATATACACAATTCCTCAGTGTTTCTTGCGTTTGTCAGTCGTCGATGTGCGCAGATGTCCTCATAGAGTTTCAACAGACGGGTCTTTACGTGAATTCCGTTTTGAGCTGTTCAAAACGTTTGGTCGGTTGAGAAATACACAGTTTATCTGTATTTTACGTAGTTTATACGCAATTATTACTTAAATCTTGCGCAATTGTGCATCATTTTTGGACATACATTCGTAAATTTGTGAGTTTCCACAACCGTTCCATGGATGTCTAACAGATTTTTCACTAATCCCCAATGAATTGCATATAAACAGCGCAATAATCACGCATGGTTTATGCACGATGCTGGTATTGTGTGGCTTTTACGTTGATTTATGTGTTCTTTATGTTTATTCCTACTTCTTCCGTGGTTTTAACGTGGTACATTTGTAATATAGCTGTGACTATCCAATTAGGTGGTCTCCCATCTAACGTTGACTCAGATCAATCATTGCTTACTGTATTGCAAAAAGAGGGTCCACTAATTTAACTCTGTTTTGTTGGACTAAGTCATTTTCTATGGATGATGTCACATTCACGCGGTCCAGTTCTCACCCAATGGTTGAAACCGAACGCCATTCATTTGTCCATTTCACGTTGCCTCTTTCGATGCAATTTAAATCCACTGCTCGACGTTTTTCCAAGAAGGTGTGCATAAACTTGACGCATTGAAGCATTGACTAAATATCTCATTTACAATTCATGGAAGACACGGGTCATGTTGAGAGATAAGTTTTTTTTCTTTTTCTTTTTTGAAGAGCTTTATAAAAAGCATCGACAATCACGTTGCCATGTCTGAATCCATGAGATCATTCAGAGTCTCTCCAAGTATGTTAAAAAATAAAAAATAGGAATAAACTCAGAGGACCTTTTTAGCAAGTCTCTATAAAAAATCATATCATAAAGTTCAACAGAAGAACAATCAGTTTTGGACTCCATCCACTGATCATCATCAACACTTCACAAGCCAAACCCGAGTTCTTGATTTGTTGAAGCGACGCAAATTCATTGATAAAATTAAGACATTTGAACTGTGGAATCACACTCAAATTTTTGCTTGAAACATGCTGCCATTAATTAGACCGTCACGCCTGACGGTCAAAATGCACCACAAGACTTCTGATTGCATCTGTACATTGACTTAACACTGAAACTGGACACCCCTGATGTGTGAATCGCATTTGATGTGAAGACAGCTTTAGAGGTATAATGTCAACTAGGAATTCTGGGTTTCTCCCTTGTGAACTAGGAATGAGCACATCCACAAGTGGAATGAAAAGTAACATATGATTGCAAACATGTGTAAATGTAAGACTTTAGAAAGATCCCTGCTCATGCTTCAGCTTTCTGTATGTTTTTGTTTTGTCCAAAAATATTTTGGAGACATTTGGATGCACCATATGCCAGGTCAGCATAAAGCTCCACTATTTTTCCCAAAACACTTAATGAAAACAAGTGATGATCATTTAAAATTGCTTATAATGATAAGGTTGGCAGTTACGTTATGAAAACTAAGATGCAGAGAAGAGAAAAAAAAGGTGGATAGATAGTCGCTAAGAGAAACGCCTATTATTTATTTATTTATTTATTTTCACCAACAGGTCAAAGTCCATTAATAGTCAAATTCACACACCACAAACAAAGAAAATCATAAGATTTTCATATAAATACACCAAATAAATAAAATAAAACTGTAAATATAATACAATGACACAATAGTAGGGTCGTGTTCTGTTTTGTCTGGGTCTAGATTTTTCTTTTTTTCCACTGCTGTCGATTGGCAGACAAAATTGCCAGCAGGGCAGAACTCAGCGTGGTGCTGAGGAGGAGCTCGCCAAGTGTTGCTCCAGACTGAATCACATGGACATCGATGCCATTTCCCTGCTTTCTTCTTCCTGTCATTTTCATTATGTTGATCAGTATTAGGAACTGTGAAATAAAGGATTACTTTAGACCTTTTTAGGGACGTTCTAAATTATTTCTTACAAATAAATACACTCTGAAATCTGGTTGACCCTAAAGGGGAATTCCCATAGTGCAGCCCTTGTACTTAACCCACACGAGCTACAAAGTTTTAAAATCAGAAGGTCAGCCACCACACGGATTCATTTATATCTTATTTGGACCCCACATAAAACTGATTGCCTTTGGTGCATCGCCACATCATGTGATTCTCAACTGCAGGTGACCTACCGGTAAAAGTATTGAATGATAAAGCCGACAAGCAGAAAATACAGAAGTATAGCTTTTTGCCTTTTTTAGAAAATAAATAAGGACGTTTTATCCAAAATGTGTTCTTATAATCAGTTTATCCCCCAGTTGTTTTGGATGTTAAAAAAAAAACATTGATTAGATCTTTGATTCTGGACTGTGGTCTCTGTAAATCAGCATAAAAAAACACTGTTTCATTGTCCGTCTGCAAATGAGTTTTTCAGGTTTTCCTGCATCTTGACTTACAGCACACTTTAAATCCTGGAGCCATGATGCATCATTTTCACAACAATAAATCTAAAATGAGACAAAGATGGGTGGCCCCTGCAGCTCCAGCAGAGTGCTTTGCTTTCAACTGGATGAGCAGAAATTCAATTCTCCACCGAGTTTCAAAGCATCCGTGGCCAAGACACTGAACAGTACTGCTGATGCACAGCTAGATATGCGACGGCAGAGGCAAAGTGCTGCTGATGGAACAGCTATCTGAAGGGTAATTGAATTTGCTTAAAACATTTCTGGTACTCAGTTGCCAGCCTCAAAGTATCTACACAAAAACCTACCTTTAAAGTGATGGACAATTTGCAGGGAAAAAACATTAAATGAACTTAAAAGGGGTCAAGGTAAAATTGGGTTTATTATTGTTTACTACACAATAAATCACAATTGATGACTCAGAAAGATCAGGTTGAAGATTCTCAGAGGAACTGTTGATGGGCCACCAAGAGCGTCATTCTGAACCTCATCAACTGTTTGATGTCTGAGTCACACAGCCCCAACGTACATTTTGCGCAATGTCCACTTATGAAATTTCGGTCTTCCTTGATACATGCGTGTTATACGTCAAGGGTTTTGGCTGACGGGTCTTTACGAATTCGATTTTGAGCTGTTCAAAACCTTTGGTTGGTTGAGAATTACGCAGTTTATGTGTATTTTATGTAGTTTATAGGCAGTTATTACGTACATCTTGCACAATTGTGCATGATCAATCCAAAATGCATACACAAATTTATGGTTTTTCACGACATGGAATGGACTTTTCACACATGTACCACCGATGTATAACTTTTATATTGCATATATGGCACACATATCCCATCACAATTATGTAACTGATGCATACATTTGGTTTTTACATAGATTTCGTGTTATTTGTGTGGTTTATTTGTACTTCTGTGGTTTTAACATGGTTCATTCTTGATACATCTGTGAAAAATTCACTTAAAGACCAGGACCTTTCTTAATTTTTCCACAAATATTCACGTACGACCACTTGTCCTCTGTGTAATTTGCACAAAATGTACATAATGGCTTTGGGACTTTGGGGTGAGGTAGACCCAGCCATCCTACAAACTGGTTCAGTCAAAGTGCAGATTGGCCAAAGCAACCCCTCTGACCCCCTACCCAGCAGTCCTCAGTCTGCCTTAGTTGTCAAGAGTCAGTCAAGCGCAAAGAGCCCAACTGTCTGAACATCCCCCACCAGACCACTGCTCATTGTCAGGTCACAAATGTCTTCCTTTCTTCAACAAGAACAACTAGTTCTGATGCACTTTTCAACAAAACCAAGTCCAGCAACATACGCGTTTTTCAAATGTAAAGTTTTTGTTTGGTTTCTGGAGTGAAGTGGCAGATCAGAAAACCCTAAAGAAGATCTAGGCAATTGTGACTCCTGCTCCATCAGTCTCTTTATAGCAAAAGGAGGCTGAGGTCTATCAAAACAGAGAGCCAAGGATGAAGCTAATCAAAAGTGACACAGTTAGGAGCTGGCAGTGGTTCCAGAAAGACCTGCCGGAGGACACGGAAACACAAGAAAAGGACTGACTAATTAGTGAGTGAATGAAAATGAAAACGGCCGACAGCAGGTGAGAGGAGGCGCTGGCAGATAAGGACAGAAGAACGGGAGGACATTAAAAGCAGGATGAGACAAAAGACGCCATGGAAGCATTTAGTTTTAGTCTGAGACAGTAAAATGTGACTGCAGGAGTGAAGCAAGGCTTTTTTTATTGCCCCCCACGCACACCTGACATGCAAATAGAGACAGACAGGAGGCCCTCGACTGTCTAACAGGAGGCAGCAGGGAGCTTGTGTGCATGTGAGATGCCTAATAATGTCGACCATCTCGCTGAGGGATTAGACTCACCGACAAGGAAAAAGACAGGTGGTGAGGGAGGGGGGACCTCCAGGAGTCTGCTCAGTGAATTAGGGAAGCCATTACAGGTGGATATGGTGCAGTGAAAAGGACAGAACTGTGAAAACGGGCAGTCGGAGCTGAAAAAATCGGAAGCCTCTACTGAGGATAAAATGACCGGGAATTCAGATCAGAAGATGAATCCACTTTTTATTTTGGGGGTGACATGTGAACCCATAACATTGGTTCCCCCATCATAGCATTAGCATTTCCAGAACTTTACTAAAGCTTAGTCACAACTCGATTCAATTCAGTTTTAGTTGTATGGCCCAAATTCACAACAACAGTCGTCGCGATGGGCTTCGTATCGGTAATTGAAAAAGTTAAACATAAAATCAAAAGGATCATGATTACATAGAATTCAATAGGAAAATACTAAATAGAACTAACAAACTGACTAAGCTATACTGGCATCCCAGCCGTTAGACCCTCCTTCTCTGTAAGGAAAAACTCCTAAAAAAACGGATTCCGGAAAAAACGAAGAAACCTCAGTGGTGCCCACATGAAGGAGGGATCCTCCCCCAGGACGGACAGGCGATTTACCAGAACTCATAGAGAAGAATTAGCTTATCTAACGCTACAACTACATATTTAAAGTCCAGCAGACGAGCTTCCCGGCCGGGGAAGTGAGTCGAGCCGGAGACAGGATCCACAGAACTGAATCCACAGAATCCACACAACTGCCCCTACAGGTGGATACGGGCTGTCTGGGCTCCAAAAATGGGCAAACCTATACCAGTGGCCCGCAACAAAATAATATTAATAATACATTTTATTTAAAAGGTTCATTTCAGGACTCTCAAAACCACTGTACAAATAAAAACAGGTAAAGCCTGATAGTGGACATAAAACAGGATATTGATGGATATGTATAGGATTTCCTGAAAAGATAGATGCGTTTTGAGTTTGGATTTGAAGAGGGATAGGGAGTCAGAGTTTCTTAAATCTGGTTGAAGAGTGATGCAGAATTTATATCAATTGTAGACCGCTCAGTAAACCCATAGAGCAAACTACAAATCTTACTTGGAAAGTAACCCAGTTATTTTATATTTACAGTGTTCTTTAGACACTGTAAATATTGTATACATGACCCTGGTATACATTTCATAATGTTTGACTAATACATCTTAATAGGCTAAGAAATGAAGAACCAAAACTAGCTGTTAAAGATGGCATGTTATGTTAGCTCCTGCTACAGTTAAAAACACCACCATCAGTCGTCTGACAGAAATACACAAGATAGCCTTTAAAAACTTGGTTATAGCAAGTAGTAAGAACATCATACATTCAGTGAAATTAGGCCTTAGTCCCACTATGTGCCCTTATAGGTGGATACGGCTGTTTGGGGGTGAATAATGGACAAACCCGTACGGCGAATGCAGGTTGACTGCAAGAAATTTCGAGGTTGTAGACTGCTCAGTATTTTTCTTTACGTGCATGCTCCAGGTGACGGACGGGTTGGTGGGAACACTTACACATTACGTAAGGATGACGGCCGTGTCACAGTGAGGCAAACAAGTATCTAGTCAGCCACCAATTGTGCAAATTCTCCCACTTGAGAAGACTCCCACTGCTTGCTAGTGTGAACTTCCTACAGGCCTCCTACGGGCACCTTGAGAGCGACTAGTGTGGCGCAAGGCCATCGTACGACAGCATCACTTGTACGTCACAAGTGTGAGTCACTTATGTTATCCTTACAAATACTTCACGATACACTCACCACACACAACAGTGGTATGTTCTGCTTTCATGACGTCCCTTCAGGTGGCCGTACCCGCCTAAAGGCACTCCTGTGCTCCTTTTAAGATGCAGCCACTCCTCTCTATGACTCTCCATGGTCTTTGACAACCCAAAAACCCACAGCACCCTTACGAGTCTAAGGCTTCTATCAGCAGAAGTACACAGCAGATCATCGGCGTCGTCACAATGATGGAGTTAACATGAGCTCGAGATCACCAAACAAAACAACTGATTTGATATCCAGAAGTTATGAGGAAAGTTCTCAAATCTGTTGAGCAAACTGTACTAATTCCTGAGTAAATATCACTTTGTAAATACAGAACCTTCATGCCCATCAAACAAAGTTAGATACTTCAAAATATCTGCTATTATGTCACTGTTTCCTACATTTGAAGTGTGAAAAACACAACCATTTTTCCACTATTCACTCAAGGCACCAGTCCAGAAGACAAGTCTGACCACACACAGGTCAAAAAGCGGATCGGCTTTCTGACACCTGATCCCACTAAACTCAAGTCTTAAACTTGAGAAGGACAAACAGAATAAACAAACTACTCTAAGGTCTCGGCTTTTCCAGTGAATCATCTCCTCACTGCTTCTACCAGCCACAGGAGCGATGGAGAAACCCTGAGAGGAAAGGCTGAAGATGTTAGTCCTGAAAACAGATCTAGTGATGGTTTCTTTTGTATCTTGAAGCGGTTCAGCTCTCACAAAACACGCTTTAAGAAACCGGCATTTCCTTTGTTGTTTTTTTGTATTCTTTTCGCCTTAATTACTCGCTCAACAGCTTCGCCGAGGAACATTTGCAGACAGATCAGCAAACACACAGAAACATCAAAATCAAGACACTGCCTGGCTGCAGACACTCACAGAGCAAGCGTCGCCTTTCATAGAGGTAGAAAATAAAAGAGTTGGAGAAAGCTGTACCTTTGTCTTTAGCTAGAAGAGCAGGAGGAGGCGGCACACAATCCACAGTCGAGAGACCAGACAGGAAGGAAGAAGAAGAGGAAGAGTGAGTCTTAGATTCCCACTGGCACCCAACATAATGTTATGAAAGTTTCTCAGTGAGCAGGACAGCCATGGGGCATGCAGAAACATCAGGCAGGCAGTGACTGCAGAGCTGACAGAGCAGCGTTTAACGCTGGATGTGAATCCTCCGCAAAACATCTGAACGAGGCTTAGTGGAATCTAAAAAGCCTCTTTTGCACGTACTAAAATCCATCCTGCTCTGCAATTACCGCTAATTTGCATGTTACGGCACGTGACATGCGTTTTTGATTACCGGTACATATCTTCAAGTATTTTGTGTCACCTCAACCAAATGTCTGTTTCAGACTGTTACTGTGGAGCCAATTTAAAGCTTTTCTACCTTTATTTTTCTTGTTGAACAGTGGTTCCCAACCTTTATAAGCCCACAGACCAGTGAGTTTTAAAAGTGGGCGCCCGATTTCTCAGTTGTTTTTTTTCAGCTTAGTTTCCCTTCCCTTTTGAGGGTAAAGTTTATCTTGATCCTCTGTAAAATATCTGCTGCTGCTTTAAACTCTATTTGTTCACTAGATTTCACGAAGAAAATGAACAAATTTGAAATAGATTCTTTTCCTTAACCCATAACTGTCAAAGTGGACACCAGCTTTAGCCTCGTCCAACTTTGTAGGTGCCATGGAGAAATACAAAAAAATAGATATATATAGATCATTAAAACTGGTATTTTCAAAATATAATAATAAATGGGAATCCACCATTCATTATCAGCATCCTTGTAACATTAAACAGCTGGTTGCTGAATAGGATGCATTATTATTATAGTCCGTGGGAACAACTATCAAAATAAATCCCTATTTGGAGTAAAGACTCCTGGGTTTTGTCGGTTAAATGCAGATTTCTTTTATTTTGAAATCAAAGGGTCTTCTTCTGTTTCCTCTGTGTCTCTTTTCTGCCAAAATAAACTTTCCAAAGATTTCTGTTTTTTGTTAATTTGGGAGTTTCAATTCAGAGGCGGAGTAGATGGCACGTGAACGAGCAAGTTGACATGTGTCAAGAGTGAGTTGGATTTGGTGGAGAGAATCCAGTAGTTTTTAACAATAAAACTTCCTTTAGAATCCGATTATAATTAAAATGGAAAAAATGCTGATCGTGTTTTTTTTTTTTCTCTATGGCCAGCTCAGGTGGGGAACCACTGCTGTCGCTTAAACACACATTTACAGATGCTAAACGAGAAGCAGCAAACTTTATGCAACTTTTTTTAGCAGGAAAACTGTTGATCGATTCTGTAGCATAATTAAAAATAAAAGTCAATACCAGAAATGCTTTTTCATTTTCAAAATGAAGCTGCATTTTTGGACTCAGAATTAAAATGAAAAAGAAATCCTTCTAAATGCTTTTTCATTTTCTTCTTCTGCTTATTCTGTCATTTAATTAAAATGATAATGAAAATGGTATTTGACATTTCATTTTTAAAAGGTTCTCTGGTAAAGGTGTAGCAAAATTCATTTAGAAATGTTTAATTTCTAATTATTGTGTCCAGAACAAAATAAAGGATGATGTAATTCCCACATATTTACATCCAAGATGCTCTATAGATGCTCAAATCTGCTGTTGATGTGCCTCCAGCTGTCATCGAACAGCAAAATCAGCCCGAAGCTGCAGGAGACTATCTTCTAAATGTGCTTTATTGCTCTTATGATTATTATTAAGGACCTGGTCGCTCATATGTTTTTAAATCCGTGCGGTCAGAGCTTTTTTCTTCGCTGCAAGGACCCAAAAGACGGGTTAGCATTAGGCTAATATATGCTAAAAACATTGGCTGTGGAGGTACTTAAAACTCCGTGCGGGCAATGAGCATCTTGGATGTTAATGTGTGGGAATAACATCAGCCTTTATTTTGTTCTGGAAACCACTGGAAACAAAAAATTCATAAGATGATTTAGAGTTTCTCAGATCTGCGTAGCAGCACTTCCGCCTTTGGCGATCTGTAGCTTTGGATCGCGGTGCTTTGCGCTCCGCTATGCGAAGGCGGCTGCTGGTCCGCAGACAAAGCTAATCCCGGGGAAAGTTTCGACGTTGCGTCCGAAGGTGGAAATGCTGCTACGTAGTCCTGAGAAGCTATGTACAATCATCAGGAGTTCACAACCGTCACAAAGCCCTCTTCTCTGCCGCTAACACAAAGCTACAAGCCTGGCTGCACTGCTCCTAGCATGTCTTTGTTTCTTAGCAGCCGGACACTCGGAGATAGCACTGACGTCATCGCCCCGCCTCCCCTCTGGAAATGCTAATTCAAATTAAATTATGTAACATTATTCGCATGGTGGATGTGAAAATGAAAATGCAATCCCCTCTTTGCATTTTCATTTTAATTATGACACAGAATAAGCGATTTTTAAGTAGAAAATGAAAAAGCATTTTGAAGTTTTGATTTTTCATTTTAATTTTGAGTCATTTGATGCAGTTACATTTTGAAAATTAATAAGCATTTCTTGCTGCACGGTGGCGCAGTGGTTAGCACTCTTGCCTCACAGCAAGAAGGCCCCTGGTTCACGTCTCGGATGGGGGACCTAAACAGAACATCATTGGGGGACCTTTCTTTGTGGAGTTCGCATGTTCTCCCCGTGCGTGCATGCGTGGGTTTTCTCTGGGATCTCCGGCTTCCTCCCACTGTCCAAAAAAATGCTTCATAGGTTAATTGGCAACTCTAAATTGTCCATAGGTGTGAGTGTGAGAGTGAATGGGTGTGTGATTGTGGACATTCCACCCTGTGTCAGACTGGCGACCTGCCCAGGGTGTCCCCCTGCCTTTGCCCATAAGTGGCCGGGATAGGCTCCGGCAGCCCCGTGACCCCGAAAGGGAAAAAACGGAATAGAAAATGAATGGAAAAAAAAAACATCTTTGTTAATCCATTTTAATTGTCAAATTAGACATTTGTAAATGAATTTTGCTACACATTTACCAGAGAACCTTTTGAAAATGAAATGTCAAATACCATTATCATTTTAATTAAGTGACAGAATAAGCAGTGTTGAAGAAGAAAATGAAAAAGCATTTTGAAGGATTTCTTTTTAATTTTAATTCTGAGTCCAAAAAATGCAGCTTCATTTTGAAAATGAAAAAGCATTTCTGGTTTTGACTTTTATTTTAACTATGCTACAGAATCGCTTCCATAGATAACTTCCTTCTTACAAGAGTCATCCTGAAAAATTAGCTTGACCAAATTCATGAACCTAAAATTCGGGATAATTGTTGTCGCATAGAACCAGCCTATGTCCAAAAAAGAAATATCTTACAGGATTGAAGATTTATAAATAAAGCAAAAAATAAATAAAAAAGAAGTGGTTGAGCTGACATGAAAACACACAGGTAACATTTTAATCATCGTCAGTGTGTAATGGAGCATGCACTTCCATACACAGCACACACATCAAGAACAGGCTGTGCACGAATCCCAAACAGAGGTGAGGAAAAGTAGAGGTAAAGCGGGGCGTACCTGGTTCTGCCATCAGATGTGCAAGGCCTTGAGAAGGGAAGAGGCGGGAAAGGAGGAGAGAGAACACTTAGTGTCAATACGCTGAGGTATTGTGATGAAACATGCTTCTGCCAGACAGGAAGCATGGCATCCAAACACACACAAACACACACATCATAAAGCTTCCTGCGTGTGAGCAGGAAGGCTTCTTCCTAACCAGGAGGTTCCACACACGTCACATGACCTGGCTGTAAGGTCCCCTGACCTCTACTGTGAGGTCACAGAGCTTGCGCTGACCTGACGCTTATCTGTGGAAACGGCAGTGTTTTCTTTGGAAGTAAACACAAGTTGTGAACACAGTCATCAATGTTAAAACACTTTTGAAAAGTTTTACATGTACAGCTTTGCTCCTCTGCCTTCACTGTGTCTGTTTTACCAGATCGTGTATCTGCTGTTTGACAACTCTGACTCATTTATTTATTGAGGGTCACTCGAGGGCTTCTTTTAGATTCAAAACTATTGTTTTCTACTGATTTATGAAGCATTTTGAGCCAATCACTGAGTGGACTCACATGTCATTGGTTCCTTCCGTTAGAACCTTTTCTGGGGTATTTATGATTATTAATGACAATTGAAACACAAAAACTATTCCTGGGAATCCATATTTTGATTTTTGTTGAATAAGAATTAAGACGTGAGGGTTGTTGGTTTAAAGTTTGGACTTAATATTTAACATAACTTAGAGGTTTCTAACACTAGAAGCAGAGTTAAAGCCATCCATCCATTTTGACTTCGTCTATCAGGTTGGATGCTACAGTACATCTCTTTAAATCTTATATGCTTTTCAAAGAGGACATAAAATTTGACTTCAATTTGCTTCTTGGTTGTGGATTGGCTCTTTACGAAAAAGCTGAACAACATTGACTTTAAAGGTTGTGGATCCATGTTTCACACCACAGAACTGCATCTACATCTACAGAAGGAGTGAGAACAGCTCTTTGGTATTTCACAGGTTTTAAGCTCATTTTGAATTGTGCGATGGCAGAATGCTCCAGAAAGCGTTGAAAAATGTGCAAAAAAAAGAAACAGTTGGAGAACATCTGGTTAATAACCAAAACTATAAACACAATCATGTCCCTGAAAAGTCCATTTTCATCAGTTGTTTACATAAAGATCTCCATGTGGTCATGTCTCACAGCCACGACAGTTGTGCATTTCCATAAATGAAATTTCAGATTTTTGTGATTTATGTAATTTCCTAGCTGCTTCTTGCGTTTGTCATTCGTTGATGTGCACAAATGTCGGTTGAGGGTTTCAGCCGACGTGAATTCGTTTTTGAGCTGTTCAACAATTTTGGTCATTTGCGAATTACGCAGTTTACGCCTATTTTATAGTTCATACGGAATTATTACGTAAATCTTACACAGGGGTTTTTGCAAGATGTGTACGCAAATATTTTAGCTTTCCACAACCGCTCTAAATATGTCTGACGAACTTTTCACGCATTTACCACCGATGTATAACTTTCAGACATAACCGATGCACGAATCAGTAATGAATTGCAGATAAACACCATAAGAAGACATGTTCTACTCTGATGTTCATGTCCTGCAGGTGGTTACATTGGTACTTCTTCCATGGTTTTTAACATGGTTCATTTGTGATACGTCTGAAAATTTTGCAGTTATGACTAATTTTTCTCTATGAAATATACGCAAAATACACAGTGGCTGTGTGACACGGCCTTCAGTCTTTACCAATCTTTAAACAAGGATTTTGAGTAAAGATGAATCCATATCACATTAATTCCTTTAAAGTTATTTAAAGTTCCAAAGATTCAAATGAACAGAAAAGGCAAAAAGACAAATTAGTTCTTCATTTCATTATGAATTTAGTAAAGATTTCCTTTTAAACTACTATGACTACTTTTTACCATTATTTCTAGAGGCATTTATAGAAGTCTTTAAAATTTGCAAACACTTCGACAACAATCAATCATTTCATCTCAATTATTTGTGTTAATATTTAATTAGGCATCAGCGAAACAGTTATGAAATCGGCGACAATGTCCGAATCTCCAAATATTTTCAAGTTCAACAATCGAAGAATCTTTCTGTGTGTAGGGCCTACTTGTTATATTGACAAGTCTTAATGAAACTTAGACATGTGACACACAACATTCATTAGCCCTATGTGCTAACGCTATACATCACGAGGGCGAACACGCCCCAAACATCACACTACTGATGCTGAACTTCAGTGGTAATACCGTGATCAGGTTTTGGAGCAACTGTTGCCTCCATTCTGACTATGAGGTTTTAATATGTGCAACAAAACCACAAAACAAACGTCAGAACGACTAACCAGCTCTTTCTGGAGCATTCTTATCTCAATAGTTCTGAAAAAGCAGCTTGAGCTCTAAATCAAACATGGACTGTTGTTAGGTCAGAACTTTATCGCACTGCTGTCATCAGATTCAAAATATTATCTCCCAACAGCTAATAGTCTTTCCTAATGAAATAATCTGGGTTTTTTTATCCTTAACATTCATTTTGTCAGAATACTCCAGTTTAGCTTTTCTGAACTGGATTTATGACATAATCCATAACGTTTTTTGTGTGTTTTTGCAAAAGGTGAAAAAAGATGCAGCGGTATTTTTCACACTCACCTGGCATATTGTTGCTGACCTCTGGAAGAAAAAAAGAACACAAGCAGAGAAAGGGGGCATTAGAACCACACTAAACACTTGCATGTTGACTGGCATGCAATTAAGCAAACACTTCATGCAAATGTCCGGCTGCATGCGCAGTCATTTGCATGTAGTTCACAACACAGATTTGAGCCAAAGGAGCAGCTTTGGCTTTGGAGCCAAAGAGAAATATTTAGCTTTAAATTCCATTTTAATGTTTTCTTCTGAGTGGAAATGCTGGTAAATCATGAAATAACCAGAAAAGACAACTCTATGGATCATTGAAACTTATGAAGAACGACAGGGTGTTCCTGTGTAGAGCATGGATTTGTGCTCTTTGGACCAAACGGATGGTTTTAGATGTTGACCTGAAGGAGGCACATGATGAAACCATCTGCTTCAGAAGCACATATTAACTGTCAAACTAAAGGAGTTTTTAGCCCTTTTTTTAGACATTTTGCCAACCACGTCTAAATATATTTAGTTGTCGGAAGTTGTACTCCACTCTTAAAACACTTGGGTTTTTCATCTTGGGGAACATTTCTTTGTTACTTTTTGGAGCAATACTATTTTGGGGGTTATACTGGTTTCATTTTAACCCAATTTCTTTATTTATTTTCCTGTGTGTCTCTTTTTTCTGTGTTAAGATAACCCGGAAAAATGCTAGTCCCTTTTTAAACATTTAAGTTGAGTTAAAAATCAACCCAAATTGGGGGGTTTTACCTGTGGACTGACACCACTGAACTTTTGGACTCATGTTTGTTGGAATGGCCCCAGTCTGGCCATTGCTTAGATGAATTTTCGTTTATTTTCTGATATTTTTTTTATTTTCACAGTATATTTTCTATAATCTTTGCGCTTGTGTCATAAACTGCTCAGAGATCCAAAACTGAAAAAAATACAAAATAAAGAAAACCTCTGAGAACCAACCACCATGGCAAAGCCATTGAATGGATGAATGAATGCTAACAGAACGTGGAGAGTTTAAAAACTCATGGGAAAATCTGAAATGAGCAGGAGCTGTTAAATAATAACAGATTATTCTATGAGATGTCCTTTTTTTTTAAATAATGTATTTGCTTCCAAAACAGAACTCAAAAGAACTAAGGAAAAAGCAAGGCGGAGAAACATCACACTTTTCTGCCTTTTCTCAAACCTTTAATAGCAAAAACACGAAAACTTTAAGCTGTTTAGTACATTTTAACAAAGGGAATAAGTCTGTTATCTTTGTTATAAAATGGCTTTAATCGGCATTGTTTGTGCAGCATTTGATGAAATGGTAAAAAATTCCTGTGTTAAAGAGTCAAACGTTTTAAAGCTTTAAATGTTTATACCTTTTAAAGCTTTAAAGGCATTTTGGTGCACGTGGACCTTTTGAAATTCCTTGCATTCAACCCAGTTTACCTCATACATTTATGTCAGTTTTAATTACACCCAAATGCTCAATGTTTCTGTGTGAAATATTGCATTTTATTGCAATCAATGCAGTTGTAAAATTTCACTAACAGTTTTTTTCTGTCTTTCTCTAATTACAAAACACAGACTTCTGCAAACCAAACTGAAGTTTTGAGCACGTGTAGAAATCCTCTCCTGGATAAGCCCTAATGCTACCCACCGGGCATGTGATGCGTGTTCAGGAACATGTAAAATGCAGGTTCTAGAACGCACTTTTAGCTCACGGTGTGCACACTGGACGTCTCTACCTGATAACAGTGTGTATGTAGCCACGGTTGAGAGAATCTGGGTGTGAAATGTCAAAGCGGTACAAATCCGGTGAATCTTGCTCCAAGAGTCTTCTTTCACAGCTCCATTCCGATATACCAAAGACTTGTTGCATAATTCTGGTCGGGTACAAACCATAATTTTTTAATTTCTCTTCCATGATTAATTTTCAAACGTCTTGGCACTTCCGTGAATTAAAGAGGGTACTATTCATACGTCATTGCCAAATCCAAGTCCCTGATTGGTTATATATAGAGCCCGAAAACAGACTTAAAAACTTGCGACGTGTGAACATTTTGGACGCAGAAGCCCGAAACGCGCACAATTACACACAATTTTATTGACAGTGGTTGCTTACATACCCATTGCCAAGGTGATTGAACCACAATCTATAGAAGATTATGTTTTGCAAAATGTGTTGCCTTATGTGGGAAGCACAGCCAGACAGTTGTCAAGCTAAAGATTGTTGCTCCACGACACCAACGCCGTCCTTTGATTACTGAAGAGTGTGTCCTTGGTCAGGCTACTCAGACATGAAGTAACTGGAAAATGAAGTTAAAGGTAATTGACCTGAGATGCATTAAATGTTCTGAGCATGGACTAATCAGGCATGTTAGTGTTTTAATGTGAACAAGCAGATGGAGGGCAATCTGATATGCATTAGAAATTAATCCTGTTTAAGCTGTCAGCTGGGCTCCAACACGGAACAAGCTGGTCGACCAGAAGACGAGGACAGAGAGGATGTGGCGGGATTATGCTTCTGCTGTTTTTATGAGCCGCTTGATTTGCTGAGATTTGAAGAACACTCAAATACCAGCAGAAGAGAATCTCTAGACAGAGGGAGATTAGAGCAGATTACAACAGAGAGTTTGCACACAAAGTATAAGGGATTGGCTGCTTTTGAGCCTCAAAGACGCATTGACAGAGTAAATAATAGAATCCATTCTAACAAACGAAGCATGAATACGCATGAAAGTATGTCATATAAAATGCACATCAGTCTTTGATGCTCTGAAATCTTTATGCTGGAAACAATCTGGCTGAAATCCCGCATTCCAATACACCTCTGTTCTAAATAAAGGAACCTGTCCGCGGTACTGGGACAATGACGTATGGCTTACATTTTCCCTGACAATGACAAATTCTGCTTCATTGTGTTTTCTTTGAGCCTTCAATAGCATCTTAAATTTCCTGTAAATTTATCTTTTTTTTTTTCACCAAACACATTACGGACCTAAAACTAGATTTTGATGATTCGTGGTTTCAGATAAAAAAGGTATTGCCATATTTGGGCGTGGCATCAATCATTTCTCAGTTTGAAATTGGGAAAAACTTTCCAAGAGCCTAAAAAATGGTTTTTATCTCTTTTTTAAAGCATGAACATCTGTCAGAAATAGACTTTCCTCCTTCCTGTAAGGCGCTGAACATTTGGTAGACTGCTACCATAACAGGGTTGAGATTGGAGAAAATTGTACATGTAGAAAATGTATTTACTGGTAAAAAAAAAAAAAAGAAGTTAATGGCTCAAGAACTACAATTCCCACTAAAAGCTGATGGCAACAGCATTGAGATTGTCCTCTCCTTGGAGTATCTTGGAGTTCACCTGGATTACAAACTGGACTGGTGTCAAGGAGCTCTGGGAAATCTAGTGCTCGATCCCCCCCTCCCTTCTCTGCTCTTCCTCTCCAGGTAGAATCTACTCCTTGGGTTCCACCTTTTCTAATTGGACTCAGCTGTCGGCAGTCACCTCATCAGCACTCCTGCTCTGACTGCTATTTAAGATGTGCCCCCTCCAGTATTCATCGCCAGTTCGTTTGCCCTCTATGGTGCAGTACTTGGTCTCACTAGTAACCTGAAGTTATATCTAGATCTTCGCTCTCTCTCTCATGTACTCACGACTAACTCCTTGTTTACAGGATCTATTACCACTTGTGCCAACCTGGGTCCACGCATCAACTCTCTGTCCGGTTACGCCAGAGCTCTCCACCTCCAGCCACGCCACGACTTCACGCCACGCAGTCACTACCATCATCCTTCAAGACAAGCACCATCGGTTCGCTCCAAACATGGGCTACGCATCACCACAGAAACGAGGAGTGCTACACTCACCGTCTTGGACCGCATCCTGTTCTCACTTCCTCCACCACTGGGACTCCCGCTCTTCCTTCATTATTTCCGAAAAGATTATGTTTTTTCATGAAAATTCCAACATTTTTCCATCTTAAACCTTTACAAAACCCAGCAACAGGATGTAAAATAATAAGATGGTCAAAGGCCAAATCATTTTGAAGGACATCATTTGATCCTTCCACTTTTGGCTTCTCCCATCAGGGGTCGCCACAGTGAACAAGTCGCATGGTAAATTTGGCAATGTTTTACGCCGGATGCCCTTCCTGACGCAACCTTCTCAATCCGGGCTTGGGACCGGCACAGAGGTAGAGAAGGGAACAGGGAGCAGCCCGGAGTCGAACCCTGGTTTCACGGACGGAAGGCGCCGCAAACCAGCACGAGCTAAACTGGCTCCCTTGAAGGACATCATTTCATAATATAAAATTCAAGTTCAACTCATTTTAGGACGTAAAACATAAAAAAGTCTGTTTTCTTTCACCAGACATGGGTGCACCACTAGCTCATCCCGAATGAGACGCCCTTCCTGCTGCTCTGTCACTTTCTTCTCTATCTTGACCTACTTCCTCTGACAATTTCCTCCTCCTCTGTCCTCCACGTTCCTTGCCGCGGCAGTGAGATGTAGATAGGGAGGCCATAAATATTTAATAAAGGTAAGCGTCAACAACGGAGTCGTACACTCTGTGTACAATTTCCAGTGGAATCCCGCAGACGTTTAACTGGAAACAATGACAGCATGAGAGGCCTCTGAAAGATCTCTGTCCTCCGGCTCAACCCAGAAATCTCTCTTGATTAGTTTCAAACAGATCGACTCTCCGGCACTTGGGCAAACTTATTTATTCATCAGTGGACATATAATCCAAGGGAATGAGTCTCCTTTAATTCAATACCCAGAAGGTGAGAGGAGGATAGCAGGGGATTAGAGCTCCAAGTGGATTACTCAAAGGGATGATTCACGATGTGCTGGATAAAGTGAGAAAGCACAGTGATTTATGAGCCGTTTCAAAATCTGCTTTCCTTCGCCACTGCTGCCTTAACTGATTTGTGTTCTCGGTCCTTAACCAAGTACCTGAAAGTATGTAAAGTTAACACACAAACGAGTCGACACAACGGGCTGTTTTCCTTCCAGTCATCACAGGGAGCGACAGATTTCTGCGGCAGCCGTGTTTCATGTTGGTTTGAACATGGGGGCAGCTGGAGGAGCAGCCATGGAGGCCCGCTGGTACCATCTGCTCCCGTTGGGCCCTAAAGTCTGCGAAACATGTGTGTCCACCTTAAAAAAGGAGCTTTTTTACAATAAAAGGGGCAAAATGACCAAACTCTTAATGAACAAGAAATGTTACATATATACAAATCACAATGCTGCCAGATGTAATTTTCAGTTCTGTAAAATAGCAGCCTTTAGGGAATTCCGCTATTTGCCAGCAAGAGAAAAGAAAATCAGTGAAAAGAGGCACATTGAGTTCTGTTCATCAGATGCATTTGGGTCACCCTGACCAGCCCAGGTGATGAAGATGACAGCCCCAGTTCTTCATAGGGGGCACCGATGAACCAAACTGAGGGTCAAAGGACCCGACGCACTAATCTGAACAGGTGTTGGTTAAAAAAAATAAAACAAAAACTTTATTTGTTCTTTAATTCACAACAAAAGACTCACTTCCATGCTCACCCAAGCAGAAAAATCTCATTCAAACATTTATGGTTAGGGAGGCAAATTATCACTGCGATTTAATGAACTTTGTAATGCGTGCCAGCTCCGTGCTCATTTATCTCCTGTAGAATTCAACAGTAGCTGTTAGTGTGTGTATGGAAGTGGCATGAATTCACCTATCAGATCCAAATGCTAGTTACTTAAATGTTGTACATAAAACACATCCCTACTTTTTTGAGGATTACAAATAAACTAAGATAAAATTTGAATTGAATGGATTTTTTCTTTGTTTTTATTGAACCAACAAAACAACAGCTGACTTGACCCAAGCTGCACTGGGTCACACATTTTAACCATCTATCACATCCACCGAGAATTAGGCAAACACATTGTTATAAGGTCTTTATCATCAGAAGATCGTGGTCTTCACTGCAAAAACAAGCCCTTGAGCGCGATAAGATAAAAAATTCTTACTCCAACGGCAGATTTTCTTTAGGCAAAAAAAAAAAATGCCAATGAGATATTTTTAAAAAAAATGGTCATACCAAAAATTCTTATTTTAACAAAAAAATTCTTAAGATTAGTTTTTCTCACAACAAAAAGAAAATAATACTTTTTTTTTTCTTGAAACAATGGTCTTTATATCATCTCAAGATTCAGTATTTGAGTGTTCTTCAAAATTCAGAAAAAACTTTTTTCACTTGTCTGAGATTTAATGTTAGAGTCTCTCAAAAAACGAATCTATTCTCACTCGAAAATAGTTATTTCAAACATTATTTTTTTTATTATAAAACTCCCCATTTTGCTGGGTGCTCTCTGTTCTTTGTGTTTACTGCTGCACAGAAATGTTTCTTTCTGGGCAAACAACATTCCTGAAAACTCCATAGACATTCTCCAGCTTAAAGCGGCCTGAAACTTTAGATTTTTTATTCACACAGCTGTGCATCTGTATCCAGATATTGCTTGCAGAAAAAGATGTGTGATTTATCAAACCGAAAGCTCCTTTTTTACCAGATGCACCTCGAGGTTTTTGGGCAAAAGCAGGCCGCTCGGGTTATAAATTTGTTTGTCCAGACACATTTTTTAGAAAAGGACACAATTCTGTGAATTTACTGTATGTCCTAACAAGATGAGACCAGAAGACTCGCCCAAAGAAACATCTAACTGGCTATATAGAAATTTGACCAGTGATTATTATGAATCCCCAAATCTGGTAATATCCCACAATGCCACAGTCTCAACTAAATCGGACCAACAACAAGCCCAAAATTGAGCTTTCAGTGTCCGATAGAGCGACGATTGGCTTAAACGTTTGTAAAATGATGAGAGGCGTCTCAAAAACATTTCTCATAACCAGAGTTTGTCTTTGCTTTTGAAACTCTTTCAAAATAAGATCCCAGGAAAAGTCTTAGGTGTCATGATTTGTTGTCAGACAAACGGAACTTCAAAAGTTTAAGTGCAAATGAGAAGAATTTTTTTTTTGGAAAACCTCTATTTGTTTAGTCTAGAAAATATTTGGAGCATTTCAATTTACTTTTCTACAAATAAGTTTTAAAAGACACATTTATTGGGATTTAGTTTAATTTTCCATAAATTATTTTACCACAGTAGTTTGTAATTTACTGAATAACCTAATGAATAAACGATTTGATTGCTGATTAGATTTCCTAGAAACTGCACTTAAATAAAAAGCTGCATGATGCAAGATGTTTTAACATTTGAACTCATGCTAGAACGGATTTTATTCTAACAATTAAAAAAATTCTCTGTTTCAGATTTGGGTTGGTTTAGGAAATTCATTTTTTAACCAATTTAAAAAACCAAAATGACAAATTAAAGGAAATATATCTCAACATAGATTCAGAATATATATATATACAGTCAGGACCATATACTGTATATTTGGACAGAGACACATTTTTTCTAATTTAGTTTCTGTACATTACCACTGAATTCTAAATAAAACAACTCAGATGCCATTGAAGTGCAGACTTTCAGCTTTTATTCCATGGGTTGAACAAAAAGATTGCATAAAAATGTCAAAAACTAAAGCATTTTTAAACACACTCCCTTCATTTCATGGGCTCGTAAGTAATTGGACAAATGAAATAACTGTAAACCAAATGGTCATTACTAATATTTGGTTGAAAACCCTTTGTTGGCAATGACAGCCTGAAGTCTTGAACTCATGGACATCACCAGATGCTGGGTTTTCTCCTTCTGAATGCTCTGCCAGGCCTTTACTGCAGCGGCTTTCAGTTGCTGTTTGTTTGTGGGCCTTTCTGTCTGAAGTTTAGTCTTCAACAAGTGAAATGCTGCTCAATTGTGTTAAGATCAGGTGACTGAGTTAGCCGTTCAAGAATATTCCACTTCTTTGCTTTAATAACCTCCTGAGTTGCTTTGGCTGTATGTTTTGGGTCGTTGTCCATCTGTATTATGAAACGCCGCCCAATCAGTTTGGCTGCATTCACCTGGATCTGCGCAGACAGTATGTCTCTGGATCTGCGCAGACAGTATGTCTCTGGATCTGTGCAGACAGTATGTCTCTGGATCTGTGCAGACAGCATGTCTCTGAACACCTCAGAATTCACTGGACTGCTTCTGTCCTGTGTCATGTCATCAATAAACACTAGTGTCCCAGTGCCACTAGCAGCCATGCACGCCCAGACCATCACACTGCCTCCACCGTGTTTTACTGATGATGTAGTGTGCTTTGGATCAGGAGCTTCTCCACGCCTTCTCCATACTTTTCTCTTACCATCATTCTGGTAGAGGTTGATTTTGGTTTTATCTGTCCAAAGAATGTTTTTCTAGAACTGTGCTGGCCTTTTTAGATGCTTTTTAGCAAAGTCCAATCTAGCCTTCCTATTCTTGAGGCTTATGAGTGGCTTGCATCTTGCAGTGTACCCTCTGGATCTACTTTCATGCAGTCTTCTTTTTATGGTAGACTTGGATATTGATACGCCTACCTCCTGGAGAGTGTTGTTCACTTGGTTGGCTGTTGTGAACGGGTTCCTCTTCACCATGGAAATGATTCTATGATCATCCACCACTGTTGTCTTCCGTGGACATCCAGGTCTTTTTGCGTTGCAGAGTTCACCAGTGCTTTCTTTCTTTCTCATTGTTGATTTTGCCACTCCTAATACTGTAGCAATTTCTCACATGTTTTTTTCTGTTTTCTCAGCTTAATGATGGCTCCTTTCGCCTGCATGGAGAGCTCCTTTGACCACATGTTGTCTGTTCACAACAAAATCTTCACAATGCAACCACGAGTCCTCTAATCAACTCCAGGCCTTTTGTCACTCATAAAGACATAACAAGGGAATTGCCCACACCTGCCCATGCAATGCCATGGAAGTCAATTGTCCAATTACTTATGAGCCCATGAAATGAAGGGATTGTGTTTAAAAAAATGCTATAGATACACTGACTAAAAATATAAACGCAACACTTTTGTTATTGCTCCCATTTTTTATGGCATGAACTCAAAGATGTGAAACTTTTTCCACATACACAAAATAACCAGTTCTCTGAAATATTGTTCACAAATTTGTCTAAAATTGTGATAGTGAGCACTTCTCCTTTGCCAAGACAATCCATCCCACCTAGCAGGTGTGCCATATCAAGATGTTGATTAGAAAGCAGGATTATTGCACAGGTGTGCCTTAGACTGGCCACAAGAAAAGGCCACTCTGAAATCTTCAGTTTTGTTTTATTGAGGGGGTCAGGGGACTCAGACAACCAGTCAGTATCTGGTGTGACCACCATTTGCCTCATGAAGTGCGACACATCTCCTTTGCATAGAGTTGATCAGGTTGTCTATTGTGACCTGTGGAATGTTGGTCCACTCTTCTTCAATGGCTGTGCGAAGTTGCTTGATATTGGCAGGAACTGGAACACGCTGTCGTATACGCCGACCCACAGCATCCCAAACATGCTCAATGGGTGATATGTCCGGTGAGTATGCTGGCCATGCAAGAACTGGGATGTTTTCAGCTTCCAAGAATTGTGTACAGATCCTTGCAACATGGGGCCGTGGATTATCATGCTGCAACATGAGGGGATGTTGTTGGATGTACGGCACAACAATGGGATCTCGTCACGGTATCTCTGTGCATTCAAAATGCCATCAATGAAATGCACCTGCGTTCTTTCACCCACACAACGCCACACAGAGAACACCTCTCCAACGTGCCAGACGCCATCGCATGTGAGCATTTGCCCACTCAAGTCAGTTACTACGATGAACTGGAGTGAGGTCGAGACCTCGATGAGGACGACGAGCATGCAGATGAGCTTCCCTGAGATGGTTTCTGACAGTTTGTGCAGAAATTCTGTGGTTATGCGAACCGATTGTTTCAGCAGCTGTCCGAGTGGCTGGTCTCAGAAGATCTTGGAGGTGGACATGCTGGATGTGGATGTCTTGGGCTGGTGTGGTTACACGTGGTCTGCGGTTGTGAGGCCGGTTGGATGTGCTGCCAAATTCTCTGAAACGCCTTTGGAGACGGCTTAAGGTGGAGAAATGGACACTCAATTCCCTAGCAACAGCTCTGGTGGACATTCCTGCTATCAGCATGCCAATTGCACGCTCCCTCCAAACTTGCGACATCTGTGGCATTGTGCTGTGTGATACAAATGAAGATTTCAGAGCGGCCTTTTCTTGTGGCCAGTCTAAGGCACACCTGTGCAATAATCCTGCTGTCTAATCAGCATCTTGGTATGGCACACCTGCGAGGTGGGATGGATTGTCTTGGCAAAGGAGAAGTGCTCACTATCACAGATTTAGACAGATTTGTGAACAATATTTCAGAGAACTGGTTATTTTGTGTACGTGGAAAATGTTTCACATCTTTGAGTTCATACCATAAAAAATGGGAGCAATAACAAAAGTGTTACGTTTACATTTTTGTTCAGTGCAGACAGACAGACAGAGTGTATAAATAAAATTCTAAAAAGCAAAAGAAAAGATATAAAATTGTTTCCATTAATAACTGAAGGCACTGTTAAATCATTCTCAGATGTGCAGATTTTAAAACAAATGTACCAATAGTTAGTGGACATTATGGAGCGCAATTTGTAAAGAGGAAACATCTCCATGGGTTTTTGTTTGTGGATGTTTCTGCAGATTTGTTGTGTTTGCTTTCCTTTGGGAATTTTTTTTTATTTTTATCTTTTTGCCTTCATGCCTGTTAAAAAAAAATCAGCCTGTTTGGACAGAAAGGGAGTGAAAAACAGGAAAACTTTAAAGAAAAACCTAACAAATCATTGCTCTAAAAGACACCCCAAAAAATCAATTAAAAGACCTACAGATGTATTAAAAAAAGAAATCTAATGAGCTACGATCGATTTTGAACTGAAACATTTATATGAAAATTGTTGACCATGGATTGTGATGGAAACAAGCTGCTTCTTTGAGCATCTTTCCCAGAAAACGGCCTCAAGCCCTTTTGTCTGTTTTGGTTAATCTGGCCTTTGATCCAGTCTGCCGGCAGCTCCAAGTTCCTGTCATAAAGACCACATTCTCTGTCTTTTCTACTTTATTTTTGGTCTTGAGTTACTTTAATGCCAAGGTCCTGTAAACTCATTTGAAATGTTTGTTTAAATCATGTTTCATTGACTTTGATTCACTTCCTTTTTCTCTCCCTGGTGTATTTCAGGAGCAGGCGGCTCAGCCAGTCTCATTAAAGCTGTTATTTATCCCTTAACAATAACTAATCTAAATTCTCTCAGGGCTGCTTAGGCTCTTTTGCTTCCCTTCACCTATCACAGCCTCGCAGGAGGCAGCCAGGCGATGCCGGGAAAGCCACATAAATCAGCTGCGTGAACGGGTCCCAACATGGAGGCTGTAAATCCAGGACTAGAAAAGCAGTACATCCCTGAGCACGGGTTGGCGCCGCTCGCCAAGGCCTTGTGGGTTCACGCATCACACCGTAGTTCCTTGGGAGTGAGCAGTTTGAGGAGCAACCGAGATGTTTAAGAACATCAGTTAACATCAAACTGGACACCCAAAGGAAACAGACAATTACTTTACTTTAGAAAAACATTCAAAAAAAAACTTTTTCTTTTTCATTTCTTTACTTAAAATGACCAACTCCTCATGTATTTTCTGAATTAAAGAAGATACCTATTTTGCTAAAAATGCTTTTTTAAGCTCAACTTTCTTTATATATGTCCTCCATCATCAGGAAAATGACACAAGACATATTAAAAACACCATTTTCATGGGGGTGGGTCATACCAGCAACCATTCAGCCCCAGATTAATGCCATTAACCACCATCCCACTACTGTCTCATTGATCAAGTCAAGTCTGCACACATTTACACCTACAGCTTGTTAATTGTGCAGATTCTAACCCATTTTTGCTGTTTTTTCTTTTAAGCAACGTAAAGAGACTGGAACATCTACAGTTTTTAGGATTTTTTTTAAGTACAAAGCAAAAACTGAATTTGAGGAAAAAGTAAAAAATGTCTTATTTAGTGTCTTGCAAGAAAAATAATCTATCAATAACAAACTGTGACAAGATTTTTTTTTCTTAAAAGTGGAATTCTTGGTAAGACCCTAATTTTACCCTATAAGCAGATTTTTTTTATTATTTAAAGTGAATAGAGATTTCAATTTGAATAACTTTATTGACCCCTGTGATCAAATTTACTTCTTGTGCCACATTCAGGTTTGATCTGACACCAACAAAAATACATATATTTTTCAACTTTGTTATCATATTTACAGCTGTTTTTTTCCCCTGTGTGCTCATCAGCACAACACAAACACAAACATCTCCACCCTCAGAGCTCATCATGTCACTCAGACTCCATCAGCAGTGAAGCTGCCGCCCAGGCGGCGCCAAGCCAAAGGGACGGGAAAAGGCCCAGACTCCTCCCTCCACCAGCAGTAGATAAAAACGACGAATCCTAATCTTTAAATTCCAGATTTGACCGCCTTTTGTCCGAGTGCCGGGGATTTGGCTTTGGCTTATATAGTATGTAAATGCGATATTTGAGAGCGGTTAAAAGGTGAGGGTCAGGAGAAACTGTGAAACAAACATATTCAAGCAAATTAACTCTGATCCCAATTAATGAAACAGAAACTTTCTCATCATGGAGGTATTGATTCCCTTATCTGGGGGTCAGATTGTTGTGTCTCCTCAGCAGCTGGAAGCTGGAAGAAGAATCAGTATTGATTTTGAATAATTAAGAGAAAGGTAAGAGTTACTTTCTGTGCAACTGAAAGTCTATGTTTCTTCTAAATGTCCTGAGCTGCAGGGTTTATCAAATGACAAAGTTTCAGCTCGGCAAAGTCCACTTGATGGACTTGGAGGGTCTTGTTTTAACACAAATCCAGTTTGGTTTGGTAGCTGCCAACCCTGTGAAACAGACAAATTCTTGTTGTGTTGTAAAGCAGCTGACATTTTTTGATTAGAAGTAGGAAAAAGGCTCAAGGGGGGGCCGTTTTTCTACAGAAACACCCTTATCACGGCCTACAGGACAAACGCCATTAATTGGCGCCTCAGCGGCTAACTGTGCAAAGATTAGCCTTCTGATTTTCCAGCTCAGGCCCACAGGCATCTACATGCACAGATGGAGCGATACCTCACAGAAACAATCATTAGCTTAGATAAAAACCTGAAAGGATTCGGAAAGGAACGGAGAAATGTTCAGCTGACCTTCTAGGCTTCTGTAAGGTAACGTGATGGATGAATTCCCCATAAATCTGCTCTCAGAACGTGAAACCAAATCCACTGAGGCTGGAACACATGAGGGTTTCTCCATTTCAAAGCACATTATTGTTGGTCTTCAAAGCAGAACCTGAAATAATGTTTTTTCACAGACTTCATGCAGGAGTTTGGCTTTCAAATCTCAAAAACAGCACATCCCCTTTAGACGGTTTTCTTTGCACAAATGTAGCTGAAGTGGTGTGTGTTGCACTTTTTAGCTTTGGAGCAAAGTGTGTGAATCAGAACGTAAAGTTTAATAAATCAGAAAACTGATATTGATCTTAGAACTCTGTGATAGTCCAGTTCCTAAATTACAAGTTACATGTACTCAAGTAGCTTTTTATTTAAGTTGTACTCCGAAAAATACTGGAACATACTTTTTTAACTTTTCCTAGGTGTAAAATAAAAAAACAGTACTCTTAAGCAGCCCTAATGGACTACTTCTATCAAAATTACCTTTTTGTTACTTTTGTACCATTTTTGTTATTGTGTGCAGATTTGTGTATTTAACATGTTTTATCAGCAGCATCCAACCTAGAGATTTCTTAGGCTTTGACGCTACAACGATAAACATGATCCGCCTCCTCATCATGATCAAAATCTGTCATGGAGTGAAAAAAGTTGTTTGATTCCATTATTTACCATGGACTGTATATGAGAACTGGACTGAGTACCCCCCTCCCCTCTTGGCGTTCCAAACAGGTACCCATTGGCTCCAAGAAGTTATAAACTGTCCAAATCAGATGTGTCACGAAAGGTCGATGGTCTCGCGTTTGAAATGCTTGATTTTGTGTAGCCCACCTTGAAGTGTGGACTTCCATCAAGCTCACTCCTGATTGGCAAGAGTGGTTTCTGTGGAGACATTCACTCAGACCGAGTTGAACCAATCACTGCTTACTGACGTCGTCTGGTTCCAACATTGTGGCATCTGTATCACAAAAACTTGTCAACTGAATTGACTTAATTTGGTTGGAACCGGAAGTAAAGCATTTTCTATAGGTGACATCACACTCGCTCGGTCCAGTTCTCATATATGGTCAATATTATTTACTTAAACTTTAGCACCGGAGCTTTACATCCAGTGTTTACATTCTTGCAACTACCGTAACTCTTCAACTGTTTGCGGCGCAATAAACACCATTCCAACAGATTCTGAAGTGGAGAAAAGTAACCTCATGATAATATCCAACACTTTACCTTAGTAATGTTTAATTTTTATTTATTTTAATTTTAACTTTTAATGTTTGTTTGTAAATTTTGCTGCAAAGCCACTGTGCAGATCCTCTTTTCTGCGCATCAGAATCATAAACAGTTGAAGAGTTGTAGTATGTCAAAGAGCTTTTATGTTTTCTTGCATCATCTCTTGCGTTAAAGGGTTAAAAAGCAAAATATCCTTGGCGTCATCTTCAAAACAAAAGAACAATATTTAGAATACTGAACCAGCCGTTTAAACGTGTTTAAAACATTGACTCTTAGGCTATTTAAACAACTATGAATCTCTCTCATTCTGACAAGTCTGGTCATTCCAAAAAGACAAACTTGATCATTTTTATTTGCACCTGAAACTTTAAAAAAAAAATGCTATTTACATCTGAAATTATCATGATTTATTTTTCAACCTTCTTCTTATGACTTTTAAAATCATGAATTTGATGTTTTGACATGTTATTTGGTTCATGAGTCGTTATTTTAGTTTGATGATGACCTCGTCTCTACTTAAAGTAATTTCAAGTGATGTTACTCTAACTTGACGGTGGTAAACAGAGGTCAGACATGCCGCCATCTCAAACCTCAATAAAGATTGTGACATGGATCGGTGTCGCCTTCGTGAACACACGTTTAAGCTCTGATATCGTGTTTGGTTTCTTCTGAAGCAACAAAAGATGGTCTTCTATCAATGTTGTTGAAGTTTTGTGATTACACACCTGGGAGTGAAATGTGTTCGATGGTTTGACCTCCCAATACAACTTCCTAATACTGTCAAGCATGTATCCCATTATTTTAGAGTCTCTGGTATCATGGATTTGAACCCATGACCTACCCAGTCTCAGGGCTGACACTACAAGGCCACTGAGTTGACCTCTCAGAGCTCATTGCAGAAAACCAAAAAGTTAATTTTAAACTTGAATTCTTCAACGTTGGTTTGAGATCACCGACCAGCTGACGATTTAAAGTTTCAACAAAAGTTTTGAAGGAGGAAGTTACCTTCTCTGCAGAAGCGGCCCTTGTATTCCGTTTTGGAGCAGTCACACACCGGCTGTCCGTCCACCACCATGCACGTGCCACCGTTCTCACACGGATTCACCGTGCACCACCCCTCTGACTCCAGGGGCACCCTCAGACTCCCCAGGAACAGGGGCTGTGAGGTGCCGTACTTGAGGTCTGTAATCGTCCCCCTGAAGGGCTGCATGGTTCGCACCGTGGGCAGTGTGAGGGCACCGCTACGGATATCCTGAGGTACTCCACCCAGGAACAAGTCGCTGACTATTTTCATGAACTGCCGCTGAGGCTGCACCTCATCCGCCTTGGCCTGGCCATCCAGCACCAGTACCGTGCGCAGGTTATACCTGCTGAGCGTGGCGGCGTGCCAGCTGCTATCGTCCACCCTTTTACTGGACACGACGCTGGTTTCTGCGCAGTCGATGCTGAAGCGCAGCTGCAGCCGGCCTTCCACCACCGCAAGCTGCAGAAAGTCACAGTAGCCCCCATCGTCAAAGTAGAGCAGCAGCGCCTCCGAGGCCTCCGTCTTAAACTGGAAGCTGAGGTCACCGCGGGTGCTGGCGTCCCAGCGGAGGTAGCGGGCCCACTGACCTGGTGTGCCTAAAAACTCCAATCCCACACAAGTGCTGAGGAACATTTGCAGCCTGAGAGAAAATCCTACAAGATCCATAGCTGCAGGGAACTGATTAATCCCAGAAAGCCTCGGAAAGGGGTGGGTTGTCAATCCAAAAATCTTTGACAGAATCTTAGGAATCCACAATTTTATCCACAAGATATATTCAGATAAATATTACTTATAAAAATAGGCTTTAAAGGGAGGAGGGCAGTAGAAGGATAACAGTCATTGAGCTTAACAGTCTTCAGTTACAATAATTTGTTCAGTTGCTGCAAGGCAGTGATTGTTGGAGGAATCCTTTTTCCTGTGACAGCCAAAGGCGGGAGGAAGAGGAGGCTTTCGATGTTTCTGTTCTGAAGAACGGCTGAAGTCAGGACTTCTGGTGCAACGTCCGATGGACTTCTCTGCTTCTGGGAGTCAGTGAAGTTTCCTCCTTCATTTCGTGGGACAAGAAGTGGATCCGACGGCTGATCCGGCATCTTCCCTTGGCTCCATCACTGTCAGACAGAAGGAGGAAGAGCGTTAAAGAAAAGCCCATCAACGGTGACTGGGACTCCCAGTGGAGTCTTCTCTGTAAAAAGCCTTAAACAGCTTTTTTTAATAGTCTGTTCCCATTTTTACTATGTAAATGATATTTTCTATGATTTTTCTAAATACCCAGTGCAAATGGCAGCACGATTTTAAGTGTCTAACCATTAGAGTTAGAGTTTTTAAAGATAACAGTATTTTTGGAGAATAAAAACCTTCAAAGTCACAACAGAGTTCCAAAACATTTGATAGAGAACTGAAAAAGATCATTTGTTGTATTTGCTGCATTAGGAGGTCATACACTCCAATCAAAAACATATTCACAGGTCAAGTTACATTTGACCCTTATTTTGTAGCAGCTTCACAATTCTTGCATCCATTGAACTTTTTGTACGTTCTTGGAGAGTTTCTGCTTGATTATCTTTGCAGGATGTGGGTATAGCCTCAATGGAAGGTTTACGCAGAACTGCAAGCCTCTGGAGGATCCCACACCTAGATGTTGGTGGGATTCCAGAGACACCAGCAGCTTCAAATATGTACTTGCTACTTTCTAGTGGTATTTTAGCAGCTGCTCTCTTAACCTGATGAATCTGTCTGGCAGAAACCTTCCTTATTCTGCCTTTATCTGCACCAACCCGCGTGTGCTCCAAATCTCCTAGTAGTATGACGATCAATCCTAAGTTTTCGTGAACTATCCATGGTTTTCAAATCTTGTCCAAGGCTTTTTCCGCAGCAGAGATCCTTTTGCTTTCCTATATTGCTTAAAAATGTGGAACGTCCTTATTTAGTAGTTTTGCTTTAATTGAACTCACCTGCAAAATAATTATCACAGGTGCCTGAGATTGATGTCCGTGATCCAAAGAGCCCACAGACCCAATATCATCCACGAGTTTCATTGAAGAACAATGAATTTCCGTGTTTTTGACACTTCAATACAATTTGCCTAATGATTTGATGAATGTACAAACCACCACAGCACTCTCAGTTTCTCTTAATTAAAATATTGGGGTCCGTTTTGGTCTGTTGGTGTTCATTTGAAAGAATCTGTCAGGAGGAGACCAGATATGACAGCAGTAACAAAAAGGACTGAAAAACATGTCAGAAAATAAAGGTTTAAAAAGAAAGTGACCTGAAATCGAGACCTTTAAATTCACTGAGGATCATCAACTGAAATGAAGACAGCTGTGGATAAATAACAACAGGAACCTGTTGTGGTTCAGACAGGATTAACAAAAACCAAGAAAAAATGACTGAAATCAAAAGGGGGACAATGCTGAAAGTAAACAGAGGAGCACAATTTTCACATTGACATGTTTTCGTTTAGTTCTTATGTTTCTGCAGTCACATTAAGGTTTATTCATTTTTGTCTCCTGCATTTTGGTCCCTTCACACTTTCCATGGGAAATGGAAAACAAGCCTGCTTTGAAGTGGCTAGTGGGAAATCCCTCATCCTGCCTGCCTGTTTCATTCTCCTGTCTGCTTCTAGCAGGGGGGCACTTGATTATTACCTGCATGCTCATCTGGACGTCTTTGTTTTTTACTATTTATCTTTGCTTAACGGATTGTTGCTGTGCTGACAGATCAAAAAAACACCTAGCTGTTTGCATAAAGCATGAGAGACCTGAGGCATTCCTGAACAACTGTCTCGATCTAAAAAGCTGCTAGCCGATTCTTCCAAATGCACCAGACTGAGCATGCTCAGATCAATGTCAGATACAGAGAAAATAAAAATAAAAAATCTTGACTTTTTCTCCTTAAAAGCGTGGCAAATATCTAAAAAGAGGGTATGGAACTCTCTTTTATTCTCCTTAGTGTCACTGTAGCTCTAAGGAATGCTCATTTATCTGCTAATTTCATCTGCTGAGCCTGTGACTGTACCAAGCAACAAGTTTCATCACATCCACCTTGATCGAGAATAAAAGTATCCGTTGGGATGTCAGTTCTTCAACCAACCGACTGGCTGTTTGTTGGTGCAGACTTGTTTTTCTTTTTTCTTACTGTCTTCTTGCAGGCTGCTCTAAAGCAAACACGGCGCGACAGAAGTGCCTGTGAAACGGTGGCATTTCCCCTCCTCCACAAAGGTCGTTTGGAGTTATCGGTCATCTCCAGAGTAAATTAGACTCATTATTCTCATGGCAGAGCATGACTATCCGTCAGGCAGGCAGACTGCTTTTATCTGATGACCAGCCTGGAGAGACAGCTTTCTGCTGAATCTTCTTGAATAATAGGAGACGCGGAGAAACACAACCAGACTGTTGATGGAACATCCACAGCTTGGTTTGAAAAAGTGAGCCTTACAAATGTCAAGTCGAATACTGAAACTGTTAGAAATGTGTGTTTATTTTGGCGATTGGATTGGATGAGGTTGGTCAGAATGCCTGTTAAACATCTCCTTGTGTTTCCATCACATCCTAATAACAGCAGGACGGAGGTCAGAATCCACAGGATTAACCTCGGAAAGCCTGGAGGATCTTTGAATTCCAAATGGACAAGTCACTGTTATCAATGGAGGATGTCCCAGGAATCGTGGTCTCGGTCCGATCTTCTTGTCCAGATCAGACTGATTTGTTTACATCTATTCACCTGTAATCAACTGATAAGCAAAGTGTTTCAGGGAATTCTTCATTTTTTCATCTGAGAAAGATTAAAATCATTTTTTATGAATTCATTTATTTGTTCATTGTTTTGATCTTAATTTCTAGAAATTCTGCGTGATTTCCTGCCTTTTGGTTTCATAATTTGTGTCCAATTTTGTCAGTTTTCTTAAAATAATAAAGTAGT
This sequence comes from Oryzias latipes, assembly GCF_053564925.1. Lineage (NCBI taxonomy): Eukaryota > Metazoa > Chordata > Actinopteri > Beloniformes > Adrianichthyidae > Oryzias > Oryzias latipes. The sequence goes on from NC_136258.1 coordinate 27,619,430, forward strand.
TTCTTTGCTGCATTTTCTTCCCAGTTTATGTTTCATCCTCAGGCTGGTGCCACCTGTCAGCTGATTGGAGCTAAATTCCTCCTTATCTTTGCAGGTTGTTGAGCTTTTTCTTCTGCTTTTCCTGTTTTTTTTTTGGATCGGTTAGAAGCTCATTTGTATTCTGGTCGGTTTGGTTCCTGACTGGAAACATTTTTCCACCATTTTTCTATTTTGGGAAAGACTAAAGCATTTTAGAGTTCTGGAGAATTTAATCAACTTGTCTTCAAACAACGTTTCTTCATTTAGAAATATCCTGACATAAAGAAAATATATTTTACAATCTGACTTAAAGATACTTTCTTATACATGCTTTTTTTTAATCGTATTTTATTAAAGTCTTCAATATTTTTTTTTAAAGTAGGAGTTACTTGTAACCTAAAGTTAGATTTATGTTCATAATCTGTTAAAAATCTGTTTAAATTCTTGAAGTTCTGCAGAAACTAAACCAATCTGAGGATCTTTCACAATTTTTTTATTGCATTTTTTAAACAAAACAAAAACTTTTTAACAAATAGATTATTTTGATCATAATAGGAGTTTGTTTGCTTACTTTGACTTTTTTTTTAAATTGAGAAAAAGTACAGAAAAAAGTAGATGATGGTAAGAATGACTGTTAGCATTTTCCCTTTTCTAGTGAAGCAGACTTTTTTTTATAAAACCTTTTTCCAGTATACGTGTTTATGATTTCTTTGATGTCTTTAGAAACAGTGTTTTTCAATTGAAAAAAAACTACATAAATTTTAATAAACCTTTTCTAATCTGGTTGATATAAGTGACTCTGATCCTGCATGTTGGAGGTTTTTGGTGAACTTGTTTGAATCCCGAAGGCCTTCGAGTTTAGATTCAAATTCAAACATGTTTTTAAAAGCTGCAAATATCCAGTTTTTTTATTTTTTAATGTAATTGGATTAAGTTACGAACTCACTTAGCAATAAACATCTGTTTCATCTCCATCAAAAAAGCTATGAAAAGAAAACCTTTGCCATAAGAAAACAGTGCCACTTTTTTTAATGAAACTATAAACATTTCCAAATATTTTCCAGAAACAAGAGTCAAAAACAACGGAATATCTCAAGAACAACCGCATCAAGAAACAACAAACAAGGCAGAACTTTCTGGTGTCAGCATCCTGGACTAAAACCCAACTTGCATGAATCTGCAGAATTGAGGCCTCGTTTTGTGATCCCACACTTCAGCCTGGAACATCCACATACGACGTGGTGCACGGGAGGAGCAGGAGGCCTTTTCCAGCAGCCGCCTCGCCGCTGAGAGCACTCTGACATTTACCTGCAGCAGATAATGTGGGGGAGGAGGGCCGGAACACTCCTGCTGCAAGGAGAGATGCATGTTTCTCAACACTGGAGTTCAAGATTTGAATCTGATGCTCCTTATTCATTTCCTGACTGGTCAGATGATCGTAGGAGCAGCAGGAGGACTGCCAGAAAATGACTGGATGTGAGCCATGGCGCAAACGAGCGGGGAAGGCGTCAGACTTCCATCAGCATGAGTGATGCTGCTTCATGTCAGCTGCACATGACAGAAACCATCAGCGGAAATGATCCGTTCTGCACATTTCCGTCTTAGGATCTGACTATTTTATTCTCTGGCAAATTCATCCGACTCTCCTGGTGCGTTAACTCCACAGATCAAGTGTGACGATTTGATTTATATCATAGTTTGTGGTTGACAATCAGATTCATATTTGATATTGGTTCATTTTGAACAATCCGATTGGATCATATTGGCTGATATATTATATGTTAGAGAAAATGTCATATGTTTGCACTGCAAAACACGTAAAATGAAGAATGAACGTGAATTTTCATGCTAAATGAATAAAACAATAAAAATGAGGATGTATAAATGAATAAAATACCAAACCGAGACAAATCTTTGTTCTCATTGTCCTGCAAATAATCACCTCAGAGATTTACTGCAACTAAACGGCCTCAGATTGGTGTCTTTATGCTGCGTCTTTATCAAACGTCCGCAGCCTCCCTTCACGCGGAGCTGCTTATCACTTCAGTATCAGCCCATCGATGCTGTTCAACCCCCCCACACACACACACACACACACACCTCCCCCGCAGGATCATTTTCATTTCAACCGCGAGCTCATTTAGAAGCTTAAAACGCAGCTTAACTGTGTCTCATTTTTGATAAAAATATGTATATTTTTTTGTATTTTCTCTGCATCCAATCTGGAGTCACATCAAAGCGGAGGCCTCCACAGATCCATGTCAGACATCCGCACACAGGAGAGCCGGGCGCTCGTGTTCACCCGCGCGCTCTCACTGTGCGCCTTTTTGATGCCGCGTGGAGAGTGTCGGGGGTTAAAAGGCTAAACGGCGGGGATCATTGTTCCCGCTGAAAGCCTCCTTTGACAGAACCCGCAGGGACGAGTCTGCGTGCACTTCCCGACAAAAGGCGCCGGCTTTCTGGATCCTATTAACGGGAGCGCGCGCGTGTCAGTGCGCAAAAAAAAAAAGAAAAGAGGCGGGAGCCTCTTGTGTTTAAACGCCTGTAATTTTACAGCAGGTGCCCCGATCACAGGACAAAATGTCCTCTGCAGAGAGCAGCTGATTGTCTGGTGAGGCCCCGCAGCCAGCCACTCGCACGAGGGGGAGGGGGGTCTCCAACTCATCCACTCACGAATCCCCCGTAACGCCCAGCTACACTCCTCCCCACGCGCTCTTCACCTGCCACGAGCCTCCAGAGCGCCGCGCCACCATTTCAGGCAGATCCGTGCGCGTTCAGTTCTGTGATGGGGGCGTGCACGGCGGTCCGCCGCTGGAGCAGTTTCTTCGCGCGCGCACTCAGTCAGTCAGCAGCGCGCATTTCCGTATTTAACGCATTCAAACAGGCCCCGGATTCTCCTGCTCCAAAGTCCTTCTGAGGCGCGCGACTCCAACTATTCCAGACGCAGAGTCCAGCTGGTTTCTGCATGCAGAGCATTTCACAAACCTAAAGCGAAAGGCAGCAGCTCTGCAAAGCGGTTTCATCAAACAGACTTCTGAAAATATCAGCTTGCATGCGGTCTGTACACACACACACACACACAAAAAAACAGAATAAACAAGGGGAGCAAATGCTCATGAAGTCTTGAAGGCCTTTCTGATGGTCAGTTCCAATAGGAACCAAAGGAAACAGCCTCCCACCCCCCACCCCCACACACACAAACACACCTGTCTAGTTTTAGATTTTTCTAAGTGGTTCAACTGTTTTATTTTTTGTCATTTTTGCTATTAAGGTGACTTTTTTCACTTTCATAATTAGATTAATTAACTAATAAATTATTTGATTCATTAAAACATAAGAAGCTTAATCAGTAACATTAAAAACGTGTTTTAATCTTTATTGAATGCAAAGGAAAATTCAGGCTTTTATTTGGTGCTTTTATTGTGAAATGTGCTAGTCTCAGCCTGCAGGTGTGCAGGGTATGAGTGAAATTGTTCAAACAAATCTTTAGATAATAATAAACGTGTGAATGATTATGAGTATTTTATGCAAAAGGCAAATGACCATAAAAAAACGAATCTATTGCATTCATTCACAGACTTTAAACACCTTTTATGTTGTTTGATGTTGACGGATTTATTTTTGCGCCACTTCCACAGTTTATCTTTTTAAATAAAAAAAACACAGAAACCAATTCTAAAATATTTATCAAATGTCATTAATTGATCAAAATAGTTTTTTCTTAAAAAAAGACAAGAGGAGGTGAAGGCCGGCGTGCGCGTGCGCGTGGACAGTGGGTGTGATCGCGCGGCGGTGCAGCTTTGGGCTCGTGCTGCTGCAGCAGACTACACGACATTACGTCATGAGTAAAGTGAGCGCCACAAAAAACACGCGCGCGTGCACCAGCCGGTCCAACATACATCTAAGCGCACAAATCCCCCATGTGCACGCGCGCAGAGGATAATTGGTTGCTTCGGCATGGTCGCAGGCGCGCGTGCACGAAATTACATAATGTCACTCGGCCTTTTTTATGATTTATTTTACGCAAAAATGCTGTTTTTCCTCGTGTTTGCAATTTGATTTTTTATTTACTATAAACGGGAAAAAATAAATGATTTTGTAATAATTACATATTTTCTGTTATCTTTAAAAAAAGATACTTAACATTTATGGGTTTATATGTAAAATAAGTCAGAAACGTCATCTTTTTGATGTGTAAATAAAAAAAGGAAGCAAGAAATGAGGAAAAATGCGTCCTGCGTAAAATGTGGCGCTCCCCCACCCCCACATAGAGGCGCCGCAGTTACCTTGAGAGCCCTTGGCTTTCTTTGCGCCTGATTTCCCAGTTAATCTGCTGCCAGGCTGCCAACCCGAAAATTAATGGAAAGAAGATAAAGTCCCACAAAAGCTCATATAACCACCGTTACAACCACCACCACCACCCAAAAAACGAACCGGGAGGATGGGGTGTTTTCTGCAGAGACATGCTGCTTTCACGTAGCGCCGTTTATAAAAAAAAAAGCGGTTTGTTTTTATTCCAGCAGTGAAAAATAACATCAACTTGATTTTCTTTTAATTCTGCGGCAATTGAAATTAAAAAAAAAAACACGCTCGACCTGTGTCTTCTCATGAAAAGCATTTGTTTCTGCTGCAGGTGAGGATGCACACCTTTTGGCCTCGTGCAAAAGCAGAGACGCAGCTCCCTGATGGGTCACGCCCATCCTTTTTTTTTCCTCAGGGGGGAAAAAAATCCTGATTAGGAATTCCCTGCGCATACACGCGCGAGGATTTTCTAATCCTATTAACTCTTCAAGTCCGACAAATCGAAATGTGTGATGAAGGAGAGAATCCTCCTCCTCCGCCTCCTTCTCGGTGAGAGGCCTGATTTCTTCTCACCTCGCTCGTCGGAAGGAAGCCGCTGACTCTCCTCACGAGGCCTTTTTGTGAAACACATTCAAATATGCGGCGCTTTTTACGTTTTTGTCTGAGACAAATTGAGGGAGTTTAGATTTCACTGAGGAAGGCAGTTTTTGATTCTGCAGGCCTCACGCACAGACAGAGGAGCAGCGCGGGAGAGGCGGCACATTTCTGCGGGCGAAAAAAATCCTCAGGGGAGCAGAACGGTCCCTCAAAGACATGGAAGACATTTCAAAAATCTATTTTTCTCTGTTTACATTTTAAAAAACGAAGACATTTATGGGATGTTGAAGGAAAAACGCATTACGCTAAATAATGTGTGTTAAATCTGCTGGTTTCTGCGCAGAGACAAGCGGGTGGAGGAAAGGATGGAGGATTGGTGATGCTTGCAGCGTCCTGCCGCGCGCGCTGTCCGGCTCCACAAGGTCACGGAGCGCGCGGCACGCCGCGATCCAATTACATGAAAATACGCATCTATATTTCAGGAGTATGTCACGCGCGCGCGCGCCGTCAGTGGGAATTTGTTTGACATTTTAACACGAGGCTGAAGCCGACAACAAAGCGCGGAAAGCGGACACCCGCCGCTCATCCTCTTCATTATTCAGCAGCAAAAACCGGAGGACGCCGCTCTGATCGAAATGTTCCTTTCTGGAGAGGATTCCAAAATGTTTTAAAAGCTCTCAAAAATAAAATAAAATAAAGAACAAACGAAAATATGTATGTAAATAAATCTATTTTATCTTTAAAGGTGGGAGGGGTCTGAGTCTGACAGGCCGATAGATTATCCCTTTGAATTCCATAAAGGAAGACCTCACCTGTTCCAGCCGGAAAGGTTCACCTTTTCCAAGCCTGCAAACTGGGAAAACTCCTGTCAGAGTCCCGAGCCTTCTCTCTCTCACGTGCGTCCGTTTGCGCGCGGACAGTCCGTCAATAGAGGTGCAGCCGCGCGGACAGGTAACGCGAACAGGTTGGACAACAGTGGTGGCATCACTGACCTGAGTTCAGCTGACCACCGCAGAGTCCACGGGCTAAAATCCAGCTCTGCGCGGAGCCGCGCGTCCTCGCAGTCCGGGATGGTGGCGTGTGCGGCGCTGGGCGCGCGGTTGTGAGCGCGCGGCGGTACCGGGCTGCGTTTGTGGCTTCTCTCAGGCGCGTGGACCGCGGAGCACCGTGCACCGGCTTGTGGGAAAAAAGCACGCGCACGCCGAAATGCACGTGCGCTCACACACACACGCCCAAGCACGCTTGGGTCCGCCCTTTTCTCAGCACTGGCACGCGCGACTTAAAGGTACACCACGAGTGGGAGCGGCCAAAGCGCGTGCGTGTTGACAGTTTCCGTAAGCTCCAGCGGTGCTACTCTCTGTCACCATCAAACAGAACCGGTGGAACCGGCGGAACCGGGATCTGTGAAGCTCCGCTGCTTCTGGCTGATGTGTCCAGAACTCCAGAACACAGACCTTTTGGAGACAGTGTCCCATGCACAGTTTTGTGTGACACGCACGCCATAAAAAGCGCGCGCTGTCACATCCACGAGTCTAAATCTCGATTATTTTTACTTTTTTATTTGTAAAAACAGCGGAAGCAGCTTCAGGAAATTTGGTTTAAAGGCAAAAATATATTTTACGTGAAAAAAAAATCGAAAATAACTTAATTTCATTTAACAAAATCATAATTTATACCAAAATATTATATTATTTTAATATTATTTACTGCTGGTTTAAAGGGATCAGAGTATTTTTATGAATAAAACACGAGACTATGAATCCATTTATCACACAAATGACAAAAAATAATAATGTATTTCATAGGCATCTTTGTAAATTTAGTTACATTTTTAAACACCACCCAAGAGCAGACTGAGCATGTGCAGAATGAAATTAGATTTCAGGAACCATGCTTTTTTTAATTGTTCTTTTTAAACAACTACATGCATACTGATGAGTACAATTAATGTAAACAGTATTTTTCAAGAAAAATGTAAGTTTTTATATGTAGTTGTTTTTGTTGTTTTTTTTAATTATCAATTTATCCATTTATTATCCATCATTTTAGCACCTTAATGCTAAAAGTACCAAGTTCTTATAATTAATATATAAAAAAACATTAAAAAAAAATTTTACAGAGAAAAATCAACAATATTCTCCAACAAGGACAATTTAAACATTTATTGTTTATTAAAATAACTAAAATAATTGTTGCAGCCCAATAAGCCAAATCAGTCTGAAAACATCAAATGATGGAGCTGAAGGAAAAAAAAAATCAAAATGTGATCGAGTACCGAGAAATTCCAACCAACATCAATCTGCTGAGGATTGGAAACCAGGCCCAGCCATTACAGGAAGTAGTGAAAAACAACATGACTCTTCAAAATAAAATACAAAACCAAACTAAAAGAACCTTGCAGAGTAAAACAAAACTAAAAACATCAGATCTAAAAGATTTAAAATAAGTGAAAACACCTTCATGACTTCAGAATGTCACTGCTGATTAAAAAAGCCTCTTTTTTATTCAATGATCTCTTCTTGGGTCAGACGTAACCAGCGATTGGAGAACATAGGTGAAGCACACACATCCAGGAGAAAATGATGAGAAGGTCCAGCAACATCTCCTTTCATCCAAATTTCCAGCAGAACCCCAATTCCTGGAATGAGAAGAAATCTCTCTCCCAGTGAGGCTCCACAGCACAGACTCTGATCTTCATCAAGCTTTTCATCGTCGTCAAAACTTTCCGTTCCTGTTACAGTCTGTGTTCTTTGGTCTGGACAGCATCAATGTCACACAGTGTTCAGAAGGATGTTCTTGAGGAAGTTCTTCAAACTCAAGGAGCCAAAAAGGAGTATGGCCTCTCCTCTTCTCTTGCTGGATCAATGTCACACATCTTCATAAATGTTTTAAATTATTAGAATTGATTGTGTCTGCATGCTTATTGGATCCTCTTCATCTTCGTGATGCATCAAAAAGCATACACAGAAGGAGAAATGTAGTTCTGCTACGAGTCTGTGAAGTCAGAACCTGCATATCTAAGCGAGCTTCTGGTTTGTTGCGTCCATCTGTGGTCCAGCAGTGGCTCTGATGCAAACAGCAACTCTCCCGAGGATGGTGTGGCGATCTCAGATCGTGTCTTCCTGTGACAGTTGTTTAGTTTATGTTCTTAAAATCCAACATTATTCTGCATTTCGGATCAATAATTAAATCACCTGATTGCATTTGTACTACACTATAATATATGTATAAAGATTGCGGATAAGCGATATTGGATACCGCAAATATTCATCGAATTTTTGGGAACAGATTGCAAACAGCTGAGTATTCGGATACTTGTTACAGCTCTACTCAGAAGAACAGAGAAGTGCCCAAACCCCAGTCCTAGAAGTCATCAGAACATCCCTTCAGCCATCACAGTCAGAAAAGAGCTATTAAGCCATCAAACCAGGATTTCCCTGCACTACAACCTCTTACTTATCTCCTCTTCACAAAAGCACAGTCACCTTGACACAAGTCTTTTTCTGCACATTACAGTCCCAGAGATTCATATCCATCTCTAAACGTCCTTATCGTCTTGTTTTATAAAAGTTTTCCTTTATTTGTTGGATGTGTCACTGCTAGTTCTTCAGTTTCTGACCTGACAAAGTGACCTGAAAAGCTGCTATTCTCTTTTACTCAAGCAGATAATGAACTGAAGATTAATAGAAGTCCAAACCTGACTGCAGGTGATTTACAAATTAATAGCGGTAAAAGCATCAGAGTTCCAGATGATTCTCCCGGCTGCTCTTCAGGCTGTTGTGTAATGAGCCCCCAATTTCCGCTGTCGTCCTCCACACTCTTTGACAGACAACCTCTCAATAAAACCCCACCGCGGTGGTTTGAGCGGTTCTCGCAAAGATCTAATTGCGAGCAAACATTTAAATGAAACAAACATAAATGAGAATATGGAGTTAATTAATTGCATTCCTGAAAGCTGAAACACAGCCTGGAACAATGACTGCGGAGGCCAAAAAGGGAGAGCAGCACACTTCCGCTTTAATAAACAGCATTCATTAATGCGTTTCCATGGCGACCCAGAGTCTTGAAAGATTTTTTTTTAATCATGTGTTCGCATGATGAGCTGCACAGAATAATAGCTCTGATTTTATCCCACATATTGCACAGATATGGGAGCTGCACATTTGCTCTCTTGTTCCCATCGCAGCTGCTTGGTCAGCAGCTGCTGGATGCCTCAGAAGTTTGCAAAGGTTGGTTTCATTCCATCTAACTGAGTAGATGTAGATCTGAATCAGACCAGATCCAGTTCCACTTGAATTTCACCGGAAACTTTGGCTCTTATTTTTACAGAGACTCAGTTTTTTCCAGGATGAAACTCCACTGACTTTATCCAATGTTCAACTTCAGACTTAAAGCTGCAGTGTAAAAAGCAATGGATGGAAGGAGTCCAGAAGTACATGCTTCACTTAGCAACCAGTCCACAGGAAGCCCACATGATCAGCCTGCACCAAAGGTGTGCCGCAAGGATCCATTCCAGGCCCAATCCTTTTCTCAATTCATATCCAAAGGAGCTGGCAGCTCCCAGATCCGTCTTTACGCAGATGATACCATCATATACTTGGCCCCTACACAATCTGCAGCGTCCACACTTCATCGTAGCCTCACTTCCTTTGAAGAGTCATTTCATGGCCTCCAACTACACCTTAACAACAGTAAAACAAAGTGTATTATTTTCAGTCAAAGATCTGATCTGATGTTTCCCCAATCCAAAGTCAATACCTTCATTCCTACAAAAAACCTGTGCATCTGGTTGGATTCACCTTTGACTTTCATCACCCACATCAATATCTTCTAAGCGACAATTCCTCTATAAAGCCTCCTTCACCCATGAAACCAGACGCACCTTAGTCAAAATGACTGCAATTTCTATTTTCTACTATGATAGCAATGACCTAGCAATGTCACCAAACCTGCCTTCAAACCATTAGACATACTTTATCATTCTGTCATTTGCTTTTCTCCTTTTCACACCCATTCCCATAACCTCTATAAACTAGAGGGGTGGTCTTCTACACGGCGACTCCACCACTGGCTGCTTCCCATCGATCCCGAATCAGACTCCTCTTTATCTGTTGTCTCTCACAGCTCCAACCACATGTAGTCAAGTGAATTTATCAAACTCACTACTCCCAAGCCCTTCACTGTCTTCAGCTGTGACGCTTTCAGCTTTTCTGCCACAAATGACTGGAATACATTTCAAACCACAATCAAACTTTCATCCCGGACATCCATGTCTTGGTTCAGACAGACTTCATCAGGTCATTGTTGGTCTTTGCTCCTGTTACCAAAGCTAACTGTGTTGTTAATGCATATCTGTCAAAATGTTCTGTGATTCTTGTGTCTGCACTCTGTTTTATGATATTTACTTCTTTTTGAGTCTCTTTGCCAGGTCATATTTGTAAACGAAAACTTGTTCTTAAACATCACGGATTAATAACGCTACTACCACTTCCACCACCGTGCTTTTACATTGCTTTGGCCTCACGTGCTGAGAGGACTTCAGATTTGCCGCTGTGAATGTCGGTGGTCCTTCTACATCAAGCGTTCTCGTTTGATCCTTTATCGTATCAACTGAACCATTTGGAGTCTGACCTGAAGGAGATTCAGGCTTTGGATTGAAGCTGCTGGGACGGCCTGACCTGACCTGAATAAATGAAAAGAGGACTCTGATTGGAATACAGTTAATAAGCTTTCAACATCCATGTGGGGCAACTTATTTATCCAAAATTGTTTTCTGAATTGCTGCAAAGTACACGCTAACCAAACGTCTGCTTTCATGAAAATTTGTTCGCAGATGAGAAAGAGCCGATCAGCCACCAGACTCGTGTTTCTCCTTTCAGTAAAAAAAAAAAAGCAGTACTTTTGGATTTTGGTTTTTACTGTTTTTTTTGTGTAAAATTTCATACATTTTGTAAATTGTGTAGATTTTGTGCAATGTCTCCACCGAGAGACTAATAAAGGACTTCTTGAAAGGCTTTGAAGAATCTAATGATTGTCTTTGCACTGTGTTGAAACTAATGTTCCCCTTTCTTCATATACTCGTTTCCCTTTTAAACTCTTGTCTGGACTTTGGCATTTGGTTCTTCTTTCAAAGTAAAAGCATATCTTTTTGACAAATGATAAAAATAAAAAGAATAGAACAAAACTATTTTCCGTTGCAAAAGTAGTGTATTTAAGTTTACCACAAATTTTACTACAGCTCTTCTAGGGCCGGCGTTTGGGGGTGGGGGCCTGGACTTGCTCCGGGGGGGGGGGGGGGGGGGGGGGGCGACGCTTTCTGGCTCCTCTCTCTCTGTGTGGGGTGGGTGGTGCTGGGCCTGGGGTGTCGGCGCCTCCGGGGGTGGGGCCCCTGGGCTGGGTGGACCTGGCCCCTATGCTGGGGGGGGGGGGCTGGGGGACAGCTGTTTGACCACCGGGGGACAGTCTACCAGCTGTCCCCAACTTGCCCCCTTCCTCATATAGCCTCACATTAGGGTGAGGGGGTGGGGGGTTTAGCCTGCGATGCGCCTTGGGGGGGGGGGGGCTACTTGGCAGTGGCCCCCCTCCTATGGTTGCCGTATGGAGTGGGCTCCCCCTCTGTCAGTTTTATTTGCACCTTAGACATGTAGGGCCCTTGGTAGGGGGGTTGCTTGGATATCATTGCCAGCAAGCAGCAGATGTCCTCCCAGCACCCTACCTGCCAATTTTAACCGCACCTTACACATTTAAGGCCCCTTGGTGGGGAGGGTGAGGGGACATCACTGTGAGTAATCAGGAGATGTCCCCTTAGTGCCCTACCCGCCAATTTTAACTGCACCCCCCTTAGTACACACACCCCTCCCCCCTCAATATATACATCCTAACATAAACACACACATGCACACACACATCCTCTCAAACACACGCACACACATTTTGCAAGGAAGGTGGGACCTAGGACCATCTGTCCCCTACCCCTTCCCTGGTGGGGGGTACGGGGCCCTTGGCAACAGCGGCCGTGTCCCTTGGGTGCCGGTTTCCTGGGCTCGGCGGTGCTCTCTCCGTGCGGGGAGGGGGTACACCTGAGCCGGGGGTGTTCGTGTTCCTGGGGGGTGGGTTCGGGTCCTTGCCCCTGAGCGCTGTGCCCCGCCAAATTTCCAACTGTGGCCGAGCCTGGTCGGGCCATGTTTACAACACCCCTTGTGGGCCCCCTTTTTCCCTGGGGTGCCCCCCTCCTGGGCGGGGGCGGCAGGCCCCTGCCTTGCTCCTCCCTGGACCAACCGTGGGCCGGTTGGGTGGCTGCCTGGAGTGCGGAGCGGGTCTCCCTTGGGGGTCCTGGCTCGTACCTGGGGTTGGGGCGGGGGGGTGCCCGGAACTCCTGGGTGGTGATGGGGTGCTCGTCTGGGGCTGTGGGCGTCCTTCTCCGGTGGGGCCCTGCGTTGGGCGCTCCCGGCGCGGCGGGGGGGATGCTCTCCTGGTTGGGCTGGGGCGGCGCTCTCTTTCCCCCCGTGCCTCCCTGGTCTCTGGCTCTGGGGGCCTCGCGGCGGTCCTGCTGGCCCTGGCCTGGATGGCGGATTTGGTCGCCCGGGGGGCGGTTGTTCCCTGCCTGCTCCCGTGTGGCGTTGGGGGGGTTCTGGCTGCCGCTGGTGCTGCGGTGGGGGTCTTGGTGTGGGGATGGCAGGGCACTCTCCTTCCTTCTTTACACATTCCTCCATCCATTTTAGAAGAACATAAACACTCACCTGAGCACTGGTGTTAGCTCACCTTTGCACTAATAGTTTGCGTGACAGAATGAATGAAATAATAGTTGGTTTTAAGGTATAAGTATGCGCGTGTGAACAGTATTTGTTTTGTGTACATGTTGACATGTGAACATTTTTTGCAGCTAGCAGGTGTGTTGATAACATTTGAGTGTGTGTGGACAGGCCCCGCCCTTTTTGTACTACATTTGAACCTTACCGTAACGATAAACAACCAGTAAACTTGTTGCTTTATGCTGCTTCATGGTCTTATACCCCCTCCCCTCCTATTATCACCCTCCTAACCCCCCCCCCCTCTTCTTCCCTTCTTTCCTTTTCCGTCCGGTCCAACACCCAAGATTTTCAAACATGATTGAAATTAATAAAGTTGGGCCTCAATTACAAAAGGGGTTTATTCAAACATACCTCTGGTTTGTCTGAAGATTAATAACCCCTCTTGTTAAAGTAAAATATGTCCAACACAAGAGGCCCTCAGCTCTCATCTGCCTGCCCAGCTGTTGGACAGGACAAGTTAAAAAAAAAAAAAACAAACAAACAAAAAAAAAGTTTACTACAAATATACTAAAAGTGAAGCAGTATACTTGAAGTTTACTATACTATCTATATTGTAAACTTAAATGTTCAAATCTAGTCTAAAGAATGACTCAGTTACTTCCTGCACTAAACGTACAAGGTCTGTAGTATACTTGCTATACTTATACCTTAGTATATTTAATAAAATAAACTTCAAGTGTACTACTTTTCGCTGAGGGTTTACTTCTATTTGCAAAATGTTACTTTTGTTTTAGCTTCATTTCAGCATTTATTCGATGAACATGAAACGTGAGCCGCTCTGCAGTCACTCAGCTTTGTCGTCTGTGGTCGTGCGGTTTGCTTTCAAAGCCCGCCTCTCAGCAGCTGACATCTTTTCCTGAATGAACTGTTGGAAACGGCAGAGTAACTGAATCCCACCTGACGACAGGTGCGCTATTGATGTGTGCCATGCTCGTGTGTGTGAGGGGGAGGGCGGGGGGGTGAACAGGTAATGCGGCTCACTCAAACCAACGTCAGCATCGTCTGTTGTGAGTCTGTGAGGAGTGTCGGGAATCCATTCACAAAGCATTTTGGAGTCAACATCAAGACTTAGTCTTTCCAGACCTTTTTATTTATAATTAATACAGAATACCCATGTAAAAAAGTCACTCTTACTTTAATAACGTTAATCTATTCATGTCAAACAAACAACCTCACACCGCAGAAAGCTTGTTTTATGGTGCAATTATTAATTTAAACCAAATGAAACCTGAGCTGGAAGCATCACAGTCCAGCAAACACATGAAAGAAAATTCATCCCTGGCAGTGTTTAGGTGGAAGCCGTACAATCCCCCCGCCGCCGCCGCCATTCTGGGGCCGAAAAGAACGGAAAGCTACAACTCCTGCACTTCTAAAAGGCCATGCATCTCAAGAGTCTCCCGACACCCACAGAGCCACGTGGCGTGGAAGAGGAGCCGGCTTCCTGTGAGGGAAAATGCACTCCTGGGGGGCAGCAGCGGTGTGAAAGTAAGGTTTATCACTGTGCGTAAAGCCAAAACAGCTCTTCTATGATTGGCCGGGGTGTTCTGTAAACATTCAGCCTCCATAAGCAGGACTTCCACCTGTGCTGATGTCAGTATGTTAGCGCTGTTTGTTCCATCGCCCTGTTGACACCAAATTCAGAAAAACAGTATAGCGGCTCTTTTACTGTAGCTGCAGCTAATGTAGCATGTTGGTTCTGATGGCTCATGGTAATGGGGGTTATTTTTAACCTTAGAAAATACAAACTTACAAGTATCAGTGGTTTTAAAAAGTACTTGATGTGCTTTGCACTTAAGGGCCACCGTACTCTAGAGAGTAAAAAGTTTGAAAATTAAAAAAATACATTAATAGATATATGTATTAAAGCTATAGAAGGCCTTGTTTGCTCAAATGGTTTAAATCAAATGTATTTAATTTCAACTAATTTCGATAGTGATTAAAAGATCAAATAAATAAATTCCACCTTCAGTGTGACAGAAAACTAAAAGAAGAATGTTGCTTGTTCCATCAAACTGGCTTTAAAAGAGATGCATGTTGTTTTTTTTCTTCTTCCAGGACTCTGTTTCACACGACTCATAAATAAATAAGCCAGGAGTGAAACTGGGGGAATGATTGATGGGCTCCAGACTGCTGCCAAAGAGCTGCCCTTCTGTTAAAGTTGAAATTTATTCAAGTGATTGCAGCGACACCGTGGTTGCATAGACTTCCCTCCTTGCAGCCTCATTTCATGAACCCCATGGCGTGCTCGAGCATGCAGATGCATCTGCAGCCACGTGGCATCCAACCGCAGCTCCGAGGGGATCTCACAGAGAAGAGAAGCAACTGTTTTTTATTCCCGGAGAGGCAGAAATGTCACAGCAGGGGGTGGAGATGTGAGCACTAGCGATGCTGATGAAGATAAGGCGAAATAAACAGAGAGGATGTGAGTCCGCTGGGTTTTTACTGCCCTCCAACTGCATATATATCCTAAGGGGAAGAGGGGACAGCGAGCGGCTGCAACTAAAGTGCTATTGATCACATCACTGTGTTATCTCCCCCACTTCAGAGTGTATAAGTCACGTCTGGCCGCGGGGAGCGCGGTGGGTGTTCATTACGGGCCTCACAATGGGCATCTGCTGCATGCTTGTGTGGAGGCTGAAACACATATTGACAGAAGCGGCTTGACATGCCAACGACCTGCAGTGTCACTTTATTGAACTGGTTTATAATGCAGAGTGATTACACAGCAATGTTAATTCACTCCTGTGTCACCTCTAACGCACACACTCAATCCACGTCACACACACACACACAATTACAAACCCTCAGAGTTTTTGCTGCGTCTGATGAAGGTGGAGCCGAAGATCAGCTGGTCCGAAGAAAAGCATGGCCAACGGACACCGTCACTGATCATCGTAGGTCAGCTGGGAAGGTACGTTCACACCGCTGTCAGCGACGCCACTTCCAATAAAAACTCTCTGCAAATGTGTGCGTTTACGTTCAAAACTATTGCATTCACGCGGAGCCATGTAAGTTGTTTTTTTTAATTTTTTTTGCTTGCTATTTCCCGGGCTCTATGTGAAAAAACGTGTGGCCATTGAGGTAACCAGGCCAAATCAGGGACTCTGATTTGGTAGTGTTGAATGGTAGGGCATCCCTTCCAAGTCATGGAAGTACCAACAATTTGAAAATTGATCCTGATGTCATGGTGCCTCTGTCAGTTCTCCTCCCCCTCCCAGCTCTGCTCTACTCCTGACTCACCAGCTGTGACTACTCATCTCATCAACACCCTGCTCTTCATAAGGAGACCCAGCTACAGCATTCTTCGCCAGTTCGTTAACCCTGATGGTGCCTAGTCAACCCTTAGACTCCCGTCTGGCCCCTTGTCTTGTTCCCTCGTTGACTTTGTTTGTTTGTGCCTCAGGACTTCAGGCCACGAGAGTCACCTGAGTCAGATGCCTCCACGAGCAGCCGCTACTTCCCTGAATCTACTGTGAGGACCTACCTCCTCGAGATCTCCAGCCACGCCACTCAACAAGCTCTCCAGCCACGCCACAAACGCTAAACCTCATCAAAGCCTCAAGCCTCGCCGCTATCGTAACTTCGCCAGAGCCTCCAGCCACGCCTAACCTCCTGACCACGTCGGATCAAATTAAATCTATATTACTCACCATACCACTTACCTGTGTCCTCCTTCCGGGTTTCAGCATCTGGGTCTGTTTAGTCTTCGGATCATGACACCCGGAGGAGAAATAAATTATTGTGATTTGTTCCCGGCTGGAATTATACAAACACCAAGTCTTTAATAGAAGACAGCAGTGAAAGAAGAAGGCTGGAGCAAGATACACAAGATATGCGCCGCTACGATAAACCTCCTCCAACCGTAGGTGGTGGTCATGCGCTAATAAACAATAGAAAAAGAAGAACAAGCCCCTCCTTGCTTGTCCAGCAGGAACACCGTGGGCTAAATGCCTGTTCAACAATGTGCGTTTTACACGTTCTTGAACGTATTTGTATTTATTTTATAAGTGGATACTGCATACATAAAACAGTGTGAATTGCTCTAAAAAGAGAAACACTGTAAATAAGCAGGATTGTAGCCTTTGCTACGGGAGTGGACTTTTACTCCTGTCCCGTCCCACTCCCACATAGAGTAACCCTGTCCCATCCCACTCCCACATAGAGTAACCCTGTCCCGTCCCACTCCCACATAGAGTAACCCTGTCCCGTCCCACTCCCACATAGAGTAACCCTGTCCCGTCCCACTCCCACATAGAGTAACCCTGTCCCATCCTGCTCCTGGTAATCTGTGTTAAATTGTGTTTTTTTTCTTAAAGTACAAACATAGTTAATTAAAAAGTTCCACATAAATAAAACATTTTGAATAGTTGAGCCTAAAGTACAGACTGTGTATATTTCAGAGATTACTTCCTGTAAAAAAAGAAATGTAACCCAAGAAGCAAATTCATTAAACTGCGACTGTATTCTACGCTTTTGACTGAAACAAGTGACTGAATGCACTAGGTGCCTAGCAACACTTTTTCCCGTTTTTCTGTCCAGTACTCAAAAAAGCAAACATTACAATCCTCTCAAACCATGACGAAACCGTTACCACTGTTGCATATTTAAGCGCCCACCATTTGAATTGAACCTGGAAAGGAAAACTATGAACAAAGACGGAGAAAGGAAAAGTCATTCCCCTTTGTTCATCTTTATCAGCCTCTGAGCCATAGAGCTTCGTCCTATTGATTCAAAAATGGCCATTGTGTGTTTTGACGTGCAGAATGTCTTTGGGAGCTCAGATCGTCAAACATCAATAATCTCTGCTGGAAGCAGTTCTATTGAGAGGAACATACAATCATCTGAAAACGGAAAGTAAACCTGCAGTTTCTTGTGGCTTCCAAGTGATGCATGATCAACAAAAAAAGGTCTTCAAATAATAGAAATAACTATAGGCAACACATATACATCACACACTTCTTTATAGATATCAACAGTCACATTAAGGTTCAACCCAAGCTAAATGACATACAAGCAGCTTTAGGGAGATCACAGCAACTGAGATTAGTCAGCTTTCTTGCCCTATACACAACAAATAAAAAAGATATTTAGTTACTTTACGGTGTTACACTAGCTTCTCTATCTTTACAATTGAAAGTTAAAAAAATGTAGTACACACCACAGGACACGAAAAACCCAAGGCAGAAAACAGACTTCACTTCAACCGTCTTAAGGACTTTTACTGACCTAAAAGAGACACTAATCTAATCCCACAATCCTTTGCAGCCTAATGAATTCAGGGGAAAACAAACAAATAAACAGTTTGTCTTTCATTTTTCATGAACATTCCCATAAAATGGCCTCCTGTGCCTTATTGTCAGGATATAACAAAGTGTAACCTTAAGGCCTGTTCACACCGGGACGAATTTCGCCGGCGATTTTCGCCGACGTTTAACGCCTCGTGACTAAACAAAGGGCACCAATGAGAGTGTGCACACCGACGCGAAAAAACGCCACGCACCAAAGCGTCAAAAAAAACAAACGCCTCGGGTTCGTTTTTTTTTTTCGACGCGTCGCGTCGAAATCTATTCGACCAATGAGAATGGTGCTTTTGCACACGTGTCTGGAGCTTCTGAAGTTACAGTAAAACACAACTTGGGGGCGCTCAAACACAAAACTGCCTTGCTGAGCACACATACCAGCGAAGAAGATAGACGCCAAGTAGCGTCTACACTGCCGCGAAGAAATAATGACGGACATTCTTAAATATCCCCTTACCAAGTACCAGTTGGAGCTACTGATGCTTGAAATATTCATGTTTTCTTTGTATTATTCTGACAAGCGCGTAAATACCTTCTCTCTTCTTCTGAGTGAAAAGCGACTTTAAGAATCGTAAAGTTGCGCAGCGCCACCTTGTGTACAGGAGTATTTCTGTTTACATTAAGCGCCATCTAATGTCAGGGAATGAAATTGCATGTTCGCTCGGCTCACCGTCAGCGAAAATCGCCTGGGTGTGAACACAAAAAACGTGGCGAAAAAAGCTGGCGAATAACGCCTGGCGAATATTCGTCCCGGTGTGTACGGGCCTTTATGCTAAAAAACGACACTTGCTACGCTTGAATGTCCTTCGTTGGTTGCTTCCTTCTACCTTTTCGTTAACAAACAACAAACAAACAAGCAGTTAATTTCCATCCGTCTGTGTACATCCTATGTAACAAATGCGTGTTGATCCAGTGATGAGGGTTTGTCCGAGCTGTGATTAAAAGGATGGACTGGTCTGTACAGATGGGTAGGGGTTGGATGTTGAATGGCCCTTTAATGTTCTGTACTCACATTAAAACTTTCATCCAAGCATCCACACCAACACTCGCGCACGGATGGCAGCCAGCAGGAGGTTAGCCCATAGTCGGCTCCCAAAGCCGTTTAAGCTTCTTTCAGGTACCAGCGGTTTGAACCGAGCGCCCAACGTTTGTAACACACACCCGCTGACTCACACACACACACACACACAAACACACACATTTCAGCTGCCACAGTTTGGGTGCCAACTGTCAGCTGTGAAAATTAGATCAGCCACCTTCACAGATGAAAAGGCTAACAGGAAATGCAGTTAGACAGACACGCACCCACAGAGGGACCGGATGCTGGACTGACGATAACAGATCTGCAGCGAATGAGACGTTTCTCAAACATTCTGCACATGAGACAAAGGTTCTCTGCACAGACTCTCTGTTTGGCATGGAGGAAGGATTGGCCTTGAATGCATGAAAGCGACATAAGAGCCATGACCCAGGAGAACAACAATAAACCCCGCCAAATCAAAGAGCAGGAAACGCCACCTGACTGCAGACACTGCCGGAGAAGCTGATGACTCATGGGTAATGATGCAAAGAACAGTCAGAGCTGATGTGAATTAGGGCTTCATGGAAGTTGGCTTGAGTCAGCTTTAAGAGGTGGTCACAGTCTAATCTGAGCAGCTGCCGCTGGCTTCTTTGGTCTTTGTCAGAACGACGTCACCACTTTAAAATCGGTTCTGTCTGTGATGACGCTGAAATGGCCAACAGCTCCAAAGTCGGGGAGAACTTGTCTCACCAGAAAACAGAGGAGTAGCTCTCCAAACCTCTGCAGTCACTGGAGTCCTCCAGGAAAACATCTTTTTCCTAATGCGATGAAACCTCTGACACGACTCCTCCTTAAATGTTACTCTAAACTCTTGAAGCTGCACTTCATCATCACCATTTCAGGATGTCTCAAGGCTTTATTCTGTGCTTGTTGGAGCCTTCTTCTAAATAAAAGAACTTCAGTGTTTGATGTCATGATCAATCACTAAGCAGCTTGAGAAATGCTCACATTTTGGTGGGTTTCATGGATTGGACCAGATGAATGAGTAAACTATAAGAGTTTTTTGGCTCAGTGTACAAATGGTATTTTTAGGCAGGTCACCAGGTTTGCATAAAAAAAAAATAATGGTAAAATATAATTCACACTCTTGTAAATGTCCCATTTGAATTCCAGGATGACTGCACTGTGTTTAGGAGAAGATGACTGGGGCCATGTATTTCGAGATTTTGGGGAACAACCTCCTTCCCTCAGTTAGAGCATTGAAGAGGGGGCGTGGCTGGGTCTTTCAACATGACCATGACCCGACGCACACAGCCAGGACAACCAAGGAGGGACTCTGTAAGAAGCATATCAAGGTTCTGGACTGGCCTAGCCAGTCTCCAACCTGATTGAAAATCTTTGGGGGGAGAAAACTCAGTGTTTCTCAGCAACAAGCCCAGACACCTGACAGATCTAGAGAAGATCTGTGTGGAGGAGTGGACCAAAATGCCTCCTGCAGAGTTGGTGAAAAACTGCAGGAAATGGAAACAAAGGCTACTGCATACAAATATCACCACTGATCTCCTCAGCTGTTCAAATACTTATTTGCAGCGGTAGCTACAAATAAATTGTTTAAAAAATCATGCAATGTGATTTTCAGGTTTTCCTTAGATGTCTCTCACAATGGACCTATGATGAAAATGTCAGGACGCCTCCATGATTTCTTGAACGCTTATTTTACTCACTGTGTACATTTATTCTGTGTTTTCAGTAATTATGTCTAGCACTTGAATATTTTTGTTTCAGTTTACTAGATTTCTTACCCTTCTTTGTTTGTTGGCGGTTGGGAAATAGTTGCTAGCTTACAGCCCCTCACAAACCCAACGTAACATTACCGGTGCAACAAAATGGTGCGCAATTTTGGAGCTACCCAGCCGTGCGGTTTTAAGGCCTTACAGAGCAAAAGCTGCTTTCTGCACCTCTTTGAACAGGAAAGGAAAAGGCTTATTGATTTACATGACCTTTAAAAATGATGAGAAGCAGTTTTTAACCTTACAATGGATCTCAATGAAGGACAGGGATGTATTCGTTAGAAAGCACGTCCAACATGAGTCATTTTTTCCCCCCAGAAATTGTTAGACTGACGAACAGAGACGATCCACACCGACCTGCAGCTCCTAAAATGACGGAAGCCTTTCTAGGGAGATGAGCAGAAATGAGCCCAAATGTTGATCTGGAATCAATGCAGCCACTTCCTCCAAAAGACAGCAAAAGTCATGATGATTTATTCTACTATCAACTACAAATCAAACAAACTGTATCGCATCTATCATGTCGGGGTGGACCACAGTCAAAGTCGTATTGGATTTTTAATAAATAGGAAGCAATTTAAGTATGAAGAACTTGAGTGAGTCAGCCTGTCAGGAGGAGAAAGAGGAGGAGACGCTGAAGTCACCTCGGTGTGGTCTGCTCTGTGATCAGCGTGGGCCAATCGACTGTGACACCTCATTCATTACCCCGGACGCGCTGGAACAGAGGTACCATGACACCGCTGCCGCCCACGCCGCCGTGCCACGGCTCTCCAGCAGCCGTTACCTGAATGTCACGGACCACCGGCTTCAACTCGATTTCTTTACGTTGGCGTTCAGAGCTCAGTGGAGCACACCTGAAGAAAAACATCTCCATCAGCAGAGGAACAAAGAAGCAAACGCAGAGTCTCCAGAGTTACAACAGCGCGGTGTCCACAGAAGCTTTGTGTTGCACAATGAAACACTTAGGAATATTGGAGGCCAGATAATGTAAAGCATGGTAACCGACCTTTTTCAGGCCACAGATTAGTTTAAGGTCAGACGATATTTTCAAGGATCGGCCTGTACGAGGCTGAAATGCGCATCTGATCTTTTCTTTTTAAGCTTCCAGTTCCACCTTAACTTTTGAGGTCAAAGTTTATCATCATCCTGTGTAAAATATCTGCTTTAAACTCTATTTGTAGACTAGATTTTATGTAACAATAAAACGTGATGTAGATTTTCCCTGAACCCATAACTGTCAGAGTGGAAGCTAAACCATCAGATGCCACTTTCAGCCTTCAGATAAACACACATACAAAACAAAGAAAAACTGGTATTTTCTAAATGTAATAAAACACGTTTGATCAACTTTATTAGCAGAATTCTCATAAAATTAGACAGCTGAATATCAAGCATTATTATAAAGGTGTGAGGAAACAATTGTCAAGTAAAAGCTCCTGGTTTTTGTCTCTTTTATGCAGATTTCTCTCATTTTGAAGTTGAAGGCTCTTCTTCATGTAATTTACCTGGGGATCAATAAAGTATCTACCTATAGGAAATTTTCCCAAAATGTTTTTTTTTTGTCAAGTTTACTTGGTGGGGGGGTTTGAGTTTAGCGATGGTGCAGCCAAAGAAAGTAACGGATGGATTTGTGACCGACTGACTTGACACGTGTCCAGAATGAGTGGAGAGAATCCTGTAGTTTTCCAAATATATCTTCCTTCAGAATTAAATTATAAATAAAACAGAAAAAATGTGGGACATGTTTTTTTTTCTCTGCATGAGAGTTGGGGGAAACCTTTTGTCCTATAATAATAATAATAAATTTTATTTATAATGCGCTTTACACTTTGGGTAAAATCTCAAAGTGCTACTATGAAGGCAAGAATAACAATGGTTTAAAAATAAGAACAAAGTAAGACAAAACCAACAAAAGTATCAAAAAGCATTTTTAAAAAGGAATGTCTTTAAGCCTTTTTTTAAAAGTGCCAAGGCTTTGTGGCGCTCTGAGGGATCATCAGCTCACTGAGGTGGGCGGGGGCAGTTCCATGGACGCATTGGTAGGTGAGGAGACAGAGTTTGTATTGAATTCTGGAACGAATGGGTAACCAGTGAAGTGACTGAAGAACAGGAGTGATGTGGTCAAATTTGTGTCTCCTTGTCAGGACCCTAGCAGCGCAATTATGGATGTGCTGGTGCTTTTCCAGGCTCCTGCCAGGAATCCCAACAAGGAGAGCATTGCAGTATTCGAGTCTGGAGGATTTTCTGCCACTAAAGCAGCAAGGACAGACCGAAACTCTGTGGTGGTTTCTTCTAAAGAAACGATTTGAGACTGTTTTTGAATCGGTGTTTATTCCTGGATAGTAGCACATAAAAAAACAAAAACAGACACACAATTCCTGCATCTTTTGGTTTTCCATCTCTCCCCAGGATCACGTGGATGTTTGTGGACGCAACGTCCACGTGGGCGCCGCAGATCAGGGCGGAGTGAGACGCTTTCGTCCGTCTGGAGTTTAAACGTTGCGTCTGGTCAGTTCGCGACCTTTCATCATCCTCCTGAACACTTCCACCGAGGGAGGGAAGAAAGAGAGAGCTGGCCTTATTTGCAGTGGCAGGCCTGGGTGGCTCTGGGTGATAGAGATGGATGGTCCAATTCTCCAACAAACACACACCGATACATCTCCTGCAGTCTTTCTCTGCTGCCAACAGTGGAAGCTAATGAAGGCTGAATGTGTGTTTTAGAACAAAGAAATTAACATCGGCGAAGGCGCGTGAGCCACTGCTTCCTTTACTCACATTTCCAAAGCCTCCGACTCCTGGAGGATTTAACACTAATTTCAATTCACCTGACAAGGCACTGAAATAATCACAACCCCTCCCACCCCAGATGCATGCTGCCCAAAGAGAGTCTGGGAACATTTTTTGCAATTATGCACTTGGACTGGATGAAGTGTGCAGAGAGGCACACTATCAGCAGGCTGGCTGAGTGTGTCTGTGAGATTGGCTGCTGCAGGGATTATAGCAGGCCAGGCTGGAAAACGAAAGCTGATACTCCAGAGTTTGTGCTGAATTTCAGGTCAAAATGAAGAGAAACGAGTTAAAAGGCTTTCATTTCCTCATAAGAGGTCCAAACATCTGCAGGTCCAGGTTCTGTAGCAGAAACCTAAGCGTGGTGCAGACTAAAAAAATGAAAGGTTTCAGAATGTCATCCCAGAATATTTTCTCACACAGGTTTCAGCTGAATAGTAATGTAAGCACCGCAGACCTTTTACCTGCTGAACAGACAAACGCAACCGAGCCAAAGGAGAGTTTCAGCGTCTGCTGACATTCGCTTTAAGTGAAAACCCTGCTGTGCCTAAGTACTTCCTCCCAGCACGGCTGTACTCTTAATCTGGATTTTCTGTGTACTTCGGAGTTAATTATATCGCACCCACTGCAGATGTTCCTCCAACACGCATCAGATCCACAATGACGAACCCAAGCAGAGCTGCAGGGTTTTTGCCCGTTTGGGAAGGTTTCTGCAGGTTTCTGCTCAGAGGAACCTGCAGAATCAATCGAAGTCTTGTGGTTTCATGGGTCCAATGAAGCCAACGTCAGTCAGTGTTCTGGAGACTTTGGTCATTTGGGGCTCCTGCATGTACTGATTGATTACTGTGGTGAGACGTTGCCAGACTTCTTAGCTGAACTTAAATGTTGACATGCAAGTTTAACTCGGCTGATTTCTTCTGTTCTTTTTCCAAGTAAAGTTTGGTCATTTTAATAAAGATTTAGAAATATAAATATTATTTTCATTCCTGAGTTAATTGTTAAAAAATTAGAGTCATTAAGTCCCACTCTGATATTTTTTGGATCCATTTTCAAAGCCTTCGCAGTGTTTTTTTATTTTAAATTATGATTATTTTATTATTTGAATTAAAAACAGTGACAGTTTCTGCAGAGATTCGCCCCCGCGTTGTGGCAGAGACCGTTGCCTTGGAGCAAACCTGCCCCTCCCCTCCCCTCTCTATTGCTGAGAGTTCCCTGTTTACATGCTTTTCTGCAAGCTTACAGCCCCTCACACCCCTAACCTGACATTAATGGAGGCACAAAAATGGCAGCAATTTCAGAGCCGTAAAGTTTAGATCCACATTCCAGCTTGGACGAGGAAAACAAAGACGTTCACGGATCTATTTGTCTGACAGTGGATGATCGGAATGGAGCCGAGCAGGAGGCATGTGGCCTGATCGACAAAATACGATCTTTTCCACAACAATGTAAATAAAGAAACACTCAGAAATGCACTTTTGAGCTTCATTTTCCCAATATATGTCCTCCATCATCTGAAAAATGGTACAAGAACTTGTTAAAAACACCCAAAACTCCATTTGCATCAGAGTGGGTCTTTAAGATGTTTAATTTCTTCTTTTGACCTTTACGTTACAACGTTTTACATTTCCCAGACAGGGGCGTAACAGGAAACTCCATGAAGACGTGTGAAAAGGTCCAGAGGCCTTATGACGTTAAGGGAACATTAGGTGTGTCCATCTGAAGGCGGGAAGCGTCAACTAAAAGAGGACAATGCAGAACAGGAGGCATTACACCTGATTATGCTTGATTTGAATTCATCTGATGCTGAAGATTTCTACATTTGATTTTGGCAAATAACTGAAATATATTAAAAATAAATGTGTAACTCTTAATACGGTTCAGGTCCTACGGCCTTAAACTCAAACAACAACCGCCACACCGAAGCTGTGGGAGGAGCTTCTTTCATTTCAGCTGTGAGATCTGGGCTGAGAGTAGCTTACATGTGAGCAACAGGACGGATCTTTCCAGAGGTTTTTAGTCAGAAGATGGTTTTCCTGTAGGAAAGCCACAGAAGGTTCTTCACTCTTCACTTCTGATTTCTGGAGGATTCTTTATTTTTTAAAGTTTAGTTTCAGCATAATTTATGTTCCTTCCCAAAGCCTGAGGAACTTTGAGATTGCTGAGTGAAGCTTGTCCTGTGATATCTGTCTGTGCTCAGAATCTGAAACAACTCGCACCTTAAGAGGAACCGAGCGATGGATCGGCAAGATCCAGAGGTGTGTTTCACTTTGCCCATTTTTTTCAGCAGCTGCCCAAACTGAGCACCCAGTCGGCTTTCTGCTGCAGATGGACGACTTCCACCAATCACACTAACGCTAGCATTAAAGCGGACTGAAACATTGAGCAAAACTGAAAAAAAGCTGAAAAAACTGAAACGACTCAACAAGGCCTCCTGAGGTAGGTCCGGGGTGGAGACGAGAAAAGACTGTAGGGATTTCTCCAAAAATCAAAAACAGACAGAAGAGCTCATGTCTGATCAGAACAGTAACAGGTCCGTGCATGAAAGCCGCATTTCAGTCGGTGAGCTCGAGGAAGAAAGGTGGAGCACCAGAAACCGTGGCAAATAAGCAAGCATTACGGCAGAAGAGTTCTCTCGTGAAGTGGAATCTGAAAACTTGTGGGGAATGAGGCAGTGGTCCGACACCGAGCAGGACTGGAGATCAGCGGCGTCCAGATAAATGCCTTCATATTAGACAGCAGCTGGTTATCAGCAGCGTCTCCACCTTGGTGGTGTACGGGATGGAAGATGGACGCTCTGCCGTTATCTGCTGCCGTGCGATAACTCTGGGTTCATCCATCCTGGTGTTTCACTGAGCCGGCCGGCGGTGGTTCCCATGGCACATATCTCAGGGGAAAATATTAGGATTATAAATTAACAAACAGCTCGTATTTCACTGGGATGTCAAACGTTTCCCCACATGCTGATATTCTTGATCATTTCCCCTTAAAGTCTAACGCTGGAGTGATATTTCCTGATCCATGTCAGTGCAGAAACGGCGGCAGCAAAGCGGCGAGCCAGCGCGCCAGCATGGAACCCCTGACCCACAGGAAGAGTTCGTACACGGAGAGCTTCCACAAACTCAGAGACTCGGTCAGCGCGATCTGCAGACGCCTCCTCCTGGACTGAGCCCTGCTCCTCTTGTGCCTGTCGGAGAAGCAAAGGGAAAGGAGGTGGCAAACAGTCAGACGCACAAAGCATCAACAGTTTCCCTTAAGGACCTATAATTACTTCTAATGCTTAGTATGACTCACCCCCCCCCCCTCGCTTCTTTGCTTTCCTTTCAAAAACACCCACTAAAGTCTGACCTTTAGATGATTTAAAAGCAAGAAGGGAACTGATGCATCATCACTGACTATGATCTATTGATTGCCGAGAGTTCCAGATGAGGAGATGAGGGGAAACGTTGCTCCCAGAGAAACAGAGCAGCGGTGAGTACAGACTGCCGGGTTGGAGGTGAGACAGCAGAATTCTCGGGGGTCTGTGTTTCCCAACACCTTCCATTCCAATTCAGTTGGTTAATATTTTATAAAGTGTGCTTATTCAGCTCAGCGGTAGCAGCAGGGAGTTGGAGAGTTTGCTTTGTGTCCTGAAGTGACAGACACATCTCCTCTACCAAAGATCCAGCTTTATGCCTGCTATCCTCCTTGTGGCATTCTGCTAAACTTCATCTGCAGAAAACTTCGTTCATCAACAACACGAGGCTCGGTGAGAACAGAAGATTTGCCAAAACACAGGTGACCCGAATTTCAAGGAAACTGCTGGAATAATGTGTCAGGCAGCAAAAATAAGGCCAAGTTAAAACGTGTGACGAGTCACGACGACTAGTTGTCGACATCAGGACTTAGCTTTTTCCAGAAATAATCAAAAACAAAAGTATCTCTGGCGATACAGCGTCCAATAACGTGCCCACCAACATCCGATAACCAGGAACAATCAAATGTAATCAGATACACATATACTGTAGTGTGTACTGTTGTTTGATTTATTTCACAGAACTAAAGCCATATTTATGTAACTAGTTACTTTCAAAGCTTCCAAGTCTGATCACAGTAAACCTGGCCGACACTGTTAGCATTTGCTAATGTGGAAACCATTGTCCAAAAACATGGGTCATAGGTCGGTTACAAACTAAATATTGTCCCTATAGGTGTGTCTATGAGTGTGCTATTGTGTGGCCCTGCGTCACAATCAGAGTCCATCTGATTGGTCAAATGCGTACAGGGATTTATTCGACGCGTTTAACACTTCAAGCTGCCATAAGATTATTTTAGCACATTTAATGTAACCATCTATCGCAATTTTCACCAAATTTTGCTATTTGTGTATTGCGCAGCTTGATATCAAGATGACGATACATTTGTGATTTATTGTGCAGGCCTAGTGGTCAGGTTAGCTCTGGCAACCCTTAGACCCTGCAAGGGAATTGTGGGATACGGAAGTCCACACCCCTTCCACTTGAAAGCAGGCTCGGGAGAATCCGTGGACGTGGGGGCCAGCAGGCACCACGTACTTTTAATGGAGGCATCTGATTGATCAGTTTATAACTTGAATAATTTGCACAACAACAACAAAAATATTTAAAAAACGAGGATTATCGAGAACATGTTAAAAAAATGTAGTAGAGCAAAAATGTTTATTCTGACCAATAGAATGAGTAACAGCTGTTTATTTCTCTATAGACGTCTGTGGGATTTTGGCTTCTTCATTTACTTCCTGTTTGGATTTCTGTATTTTGGTTTTACTTGTGCAAAAAAAAAAAAAAACTTAAATTAAATTGGATACATTTTGGAAAATATCAGATTTTTGGGGAATGATCTACCTGAATATGCAACATCCCATATTCCAGTAATTATCACTATTAGGTTAGGGACTCTGGACTGTTCTGTTAACGTGGTTTCTTGAAAAATCAGGACAAGATTTAGAAAACGAGGTCTGGCGAGCTTTAAGAGAGCTAGCTGTAAGTTGCTCGGGTGGAAGGAACTACTTTTTGAGCATTCTTTTTTTCTTTTTGTGGCAGTGGTGATCACTCTCTGACCTCAGGGCTTTTCCTTATCTGGACAATAACAGAGAAAGAAATATTCTGTAAGACATTCTGAAAGGATAAATATGAACCTTTTGGCACCATTTTAAAGGCATTTCTGCAAATGTGATGCTCAGAGCGGGTTAAGAACTAATATGGAGGTAACATGGACACTTTTTTAAAGATGTGGACAGGACCGAGTTCATTGCTTCTGACCTGGCCATGGCCCGGATGCAGCAGCGGGACATGTTGATGAAAGATGAGGAAGCAGCTCTGGTTTGCAGTGTGGTCTCGATGCCTCTCAGCAGATCGTTGGTCTTCAGCAGCAGCAGCATCTGTCGGGGAACTCGGTTCAACAAATCGCTGATCTGAGGCAGGTAGAGAGCCGCGTTGGTCCGGATCTCAACGTCCTGCAGGGACACAGACGGACAGGAAGTGACCTCTGCACCTTCACTGATGGTAAGTAAATGGATTTTTGGCCTTTGGGTCAATACACAACAGCTTTTCAAGCAAAGCCTCCTCCTTATGGATGCTCTTTGCCTGTTTGTTTCTCAGAAAGTTACTTTCAAAGGACATCTGCTGGTGCACACGCCTCGTGCACAGAGTTCCCACCCCGGTGATGCGTTCCCACGCCTTTACATTCGGAACAATCAAAGCCTCACAATTCTGCACAGCCGCAGGGACGCAGCAGATCAAGGAAAATGAGGATTTGCAGCGGCTGCAGAAATTATAACCCGCAGATCTGCTCAAGTATCCAATGGCAAATTGGAGACAATTCTTCATGACATGAAAAAGTTTAGAATGAATAGAAACTAATTTCTAGAAAGACAAGAGTAAGAAGGTGAGTCAGTGTCCTCATTTCCTCCAAGTCAAACCTGCAACACTCATGTGTTAAATATTGATAAAACATTTTTCCATTTATGATTATAATTATTCACAGCAGAGATAGCCTTTGTCTAAACTTCCAAACAAACAAGTGGTTCAGAAAGGGCTTTACCCAGTCCTAGAGTGCAATAACAACAGGATTAAATCTGGGTGGGACAAATACCCAGAAATGTTTTCTTCTGTTCTGTTGAGGAAGGTTTTTGACCCCACCTACTCCAATGACGCTGCCCCCTCCTTTTGTCAGTCTGGATCCATCTAACCTTGAACCAATCATTTATGAATTTCCATCCTTTTAGTAACGCTGTGCTTAAGCTCATTGGTTTCTCAGGTCTAAGAAGGTCCACCATAGCATCTCAGTAGGCAAACGTCTGAAGCCTTCTTCAGTCTGTAGTAAGTGGTGGGTGTAGAAAAGGCCCGCATCGTCAACCCACCAGCAGCGTTCTTCATATTTGATCAGCTTGAGTAGACGCTTTGCTTTATGACTCAAGGAAAAATGACTTTTCCTGAAGCGCAGTGGTTTATGACCCATCACAGCATTACTGTTCCTTCCAGTCTTTCTCCATCAAACCTTCCAACAAACCATTTCTTCTTAGTTGTCTTTTTAGCGTTAGCTCAGGGTTGGATTGAAAATTCAGCTCTCTGGTTTTCCCTGACAACTGCATGACCCGACCGCTATCGTGGATGTTTTCCACTTGAGGATAGTCTTTGTCAGTTGATGATGATGGACTGTGGAAATTTGTTCAGAACAAAAAACTAACAGAATTTATTTGTACTATTTGTAGTTTGTGTTTCACAAAAATGCTGGTGTTGTGATTCCATACAAGTTTGTATTTCAGTTAGAAAAAGACCTGTTAAGAGCCGTCATTATTATTTGGATATGATCGATACATAAAAAAAACTTGCATTTTTATCCATCCAAGCTAAAGTCAAGCTAAAGTCCATCAAGGTGTTTCACTGACAAAGTTGGCGTATTATTCCAGAAACGCAGACAATAATACCACGTGGCTTATAGTAGTGGTTCGTTGGCAATGTCACCAAGTGCTGTTACAGAAGAACAGGAGAAGGAACACAGATGCATCTGACAAAGACGAGAAGGGCTGTCAGCAGGAGTGAGAGGACAGAGGCAGGAGTGGCTTTGCCTCAATCAAATAAAAACACACTGGAAATGACAGAAGGCAGGGAAAGGGGAATGATGGCAGACGAAAGAGAGCAACATTTACCTCCATGGCAACCATTTGTTCTCTTTGATGTTGAAGACGGCAGCTCGAGTCGCCGCGTGAGCCCCGGCGTCTTGCTCTACCCCACTTCAAAGGCCTCTCCCGGCTGCACATCAGCCGGCCCAAATTACACTATTAGTCATGGAACAAAGTGGACTGCGAGCTTACAATCCTTTACACATTTAGCCATCTTTAGACAGAAAGTGAAACCAGGAGGCGAACATTTTGAGCGGGAATGGGAAGCTACGGGAACCAAAGAACCACTGTGAAATCGTGGCTGATTGAAAATGTAATGGAGAAAAATTATCTGCTTGAACAATATGTTAAGAAAGCTGGAGCTTATATTAAATAACATTAGAATTGTGCAGATGAAGCCTCCAACGAGGTCCAGTATTACAAAAACTTCAGTTTTATTCAACTTCTTATTTGTAATTTTTTGTGTACTTTTGTTTTTACAGTTTATTACTAAAGGTGCAGGACAAGCAGTAACTTATGCTTCTCACTATAAGTTTGTGATATTGTTAATTACATGAGTGTTTTTCCTATTTGGTCTGAATTTGAATGAAATACGTAAAACTTCCCTTTGACATTACTATTAATGAATGAAAAAGAAACACCATTTTCATAAGTTTGATATTTATTACAGCTAAAATTAAGATAATAATATAATAAAATCGCCTAAAATGACAGAAGTTGACTAGGTCAATAGCGTGTATTTCCACTATTTGCTGGAATGACAGCTTGACAGCGACGTCTCATGCTCTTCACTAGCCTCATGATGTTGTGCCTTCCACTCTTCCACCAGTGCTCCATCCACTTCTGTCAGGTCACTTGGGGGTCCGATCATCCAGTCTCTGCCTCAGCTGGTCTAATGCTATATTTACACTCCTCCCTGTGTGTTAAAGCGACCATTTCTAAAAGAAAAAAAAAATACGTAAATGCGTGTGTTTTGGACTGCCACGTTCAGAATTCTTCCGTCCAGGCGGCGCTATAAAAGTTTTCCAGTGTGTTTTTGGGATCTTGGTACAAATTGTGCAGCCATTGAAGTGACTTTAAAAGTTAAACCAACTGAACTTTGACCAATCAGAGACTTTCATAAATATATCGGAACAGAGCTGTGACAAAAAGCCTGGAGCAAGCTTCGTGAAATTTGCACTGCTTTGACATTTCGCACCAAGCTTCCAACTGTCAGTGCAACTGTCTCGTACCGACAGTCCAGTTTGAACATCTTATTCTGAAAATGCATTCAAACATCTGACTGCTTACTACCAACCCGGAGGAACGCTCCGACCAACTGCTTGTCTGTCAAGCGACATTGTGTGTTCATGTCTGTTTAAATACGGAATTTGTTATGATTTACTGACAA
The DNA here is from genome assembly GCF_053564925.1 of Oryzias latipes. NCBI lineage: Eukaryota > Metazoa > Chordata > Actinopteri > Beloniformes > Adrianichthyidae > Oryzias > Oryzias latipes. Next base: position 27,651,584 of record NC_136258.1, read on the forward strand.
ATAAATTCAGCTTAATATACCCATAGATTAGATAGATAAAATAAATATATAGATTACCATCCATTGCTTCAAATGCACACATTAAATTAAATGTAAGGATACTTAAATGATATTAAAAATATTAAAAGTAACAATTAAAATACTGTAAATTAATTATTACAACTATATCTGGAAAAAAACTAAGATAATAGAATGAAACTCGAATAAACAATTTTTTAAAGAAATTAACATTTACTCACCTAATTGAAAATAAGGAATAAAGATTTCCATTTCGTTTCCGATAGTCATTAGCGTCTACATACGTTAGTCCAGATTGTGCATGTGTGTGAGTGGACAGCGGTATCAGAACTGTCAGCTGAGATAAACAGAGACCTGAGAAGCAGCGAGGCAGACAGGCAGCCAGTCAACACTGACACAGATAAAGCGAGGCTCTGCTCTGCGTCTGTCTGCCGATGCCCAGAGGAAGACGAGCGAAGGGACGACCTCCATCCAGCAAACATGCAGCATCTGAGCCAGATAGATAATCTGTGGTGTGAGGCTTCATCACAAACAGACGTGCGTTTTAGTCTCAGGGGGTCATACTAAACAACTCCTCAGAGGATAAGATCGCAAAAAAAAACAGAAAACTTGCTTCTTATTTGGGTCCTCCAAATACTGCGATGACTTTCAGATAAAAGTTTTTACCTAAAAATAATTTCCTTTACCTCTCTGTTCTGACAAACTGCTTTTTGGAGTTCTCAAATAGCCTTTGAGGACTAAATCAGGCATAGCTGTAACTTGGAAATGGTGATTTACCAGCTTTAGCGGGGCAAGAAAGGTTGCGCTCAACTGAGGCGAAAGGATGTAAGGAGGCTTTTATTGTGAAAGACATGATACAACGGTGGCCTGCAGAATAATTACGTTAGTAATTGGAATAAAACTCCCAGCTTCCCGTTGTTCTTGTAATGAGAAAGCATATAGTAAAAAGATAAATGCTTTTACAGTTCTGGTAAGAAAGTGGCATCCATCCTCAGGCTGAGCTGGCATTTAAAAGATTTTTTTTCAAACAATAATGAAAATAGTTAGAAGTCTTGACTTCTTTCCAAGTTTCAATAACAAAAAATAATTGAATAGTTGTTTCTGATTTTTTATGAGGACATATGGGTTTCTAAGTGGTCTGTGAGGTCATCAACCATCAGAAAAAGATAGTTTACATAAAAAAAACTGCAGAATGAAGCAAAGCTTTCAAATCCGACTGTTGAAACTTTTTCTTGAGCTATTTGGGCTTATTGATGCTTTTCTTTAAGGTCATATGCCAGTAGTTCTGTTAGTAAAGCATGGTGGTGGAAGCATCATGTTTGTCAGAACCTCGTTTTAGAGGAATAGGGCTAAATACAAATGATTCTAAGCAGATATTAAAGCTTTAGGATATTTTGTTTTGTTTTTTAGCAACAAAGGGAGTTAATGTTAAAACTTGAAACCTTGTTTTTTTATATTTTTTAGTCATTAATTGACAGCTTCTAAGTGTTTGGTAACATTTGTTCTATTACCACTGAGCTCGTAAGTAAAAAAATTAAACTCACTACAGATTTAATGATACTGCGGTTTGGATACAGCTTTTGCAAAACCCACAGGGCCAACAGCAAACGGTTGAAATAAGAAGAAAAACTTTGTTGTGGTCTTAATCAGAAAGACCAGAACCAGACGACATCTTTGTGGCAGACACAATGACTGACCATTTTCCCAGTTTTGTTCATCGCCCGGAGGCAACGAGAGGAGCTAAGTCCGCTCTGAAACCAGAGACAGCAGCAGCAGCAGCACACGGATGAAATGTGAGGAGACAGGTATCAAGCTCGGTTATAAAAGCAACGGATAATCCCGCCTGACCCACAACTACCCCTCATGACCCCTCCTGCCGGTGATGGGTCAGCAGGGGTTGGTCTCGCTTGTTCAGGTTCTGCCCAGTCAAACGAAAATGTAAAAATAGGATTCCTGACCCCCCAGATTGATCCCTCTTCTTACAAAATAAATAAATAAATAAAAAACCCAGTTGAGACCAAACAGAAGAAAAACCAGATACTTGTTATTTTGGATGCATCCATCAGTATGTTAACTGATCTTTTAAGTCATTCTGAAAGTCCTTTTTGGACAAAGAATCCTATTTGCCCCCCTCTCACACCTCTTCATTTCCTCTATTTACCCCAAAATCTGAAGGAAGAATCGCCCAGCCAAAGACAGAGACGTCCCACATTAAGCCAGGTCTCTCCCCCTCTCAGTCCAAATAAGGGGCCGATGGCTCTTCAGAGGAGCGCCGCTAAGTCCTGCTTGGGGAATAACAATTAGTAGCAATTATAGGAGACTGGGTAGCAGCCTCGCAGCTGTCAGCGGGACACACGGAAGGTGACGCTGCTCTCATTTGCATGTGAAAGCTTCAATAAGGACATATTGTGTTGCGAGTGGGGCAATAATAGACTGTGGAAAAGGCAAATGGAATTCATTTGGGGGGTTGGGGAGGGTCTTTGCTGGTGATTTTTCGTTTTGCGTTGAGAGTCAGCCAGCTGATTTCACGCCGCAGACAGTATGTAATATAATGTTCTGAGACACAGAGCGGAGCAGAACGTCAGCAGAAAACACATTAGTTGCTGCTACTGAAACGGCTTTTACTGAGCAGGGATGTAAAATGAGACGGAGCGCGTTGTGCCGCACAGATGCTCGTGTTCAGTCACACAGACGTGCTGCTCAAATACATCATTCAGTCTCTTCACCCCCTTTAAATGCAACACAAACCACCAGAAATCCTTTTAAACGAAGAAAACCCTCTAATAACGTCTGTACTTTATTTAAATGTTAAATCAAAGTTAGAAAAATCTCTGTGGTGTAAACAAGTATAAATGTGAAAGAGACCGAATGTAATCATTAGCAAAGATGACCAAATGAATGTGTTAAAAAATGTGTTTCACTAATTACTTGTGGTGTTCCTCAGGGTTGCTGACTTGAACCATCTCTTTTCTTTGTACACATGCATCCATCAGAAAACTGTAGCAGTGTTCACATTTATTCTCAATTAGGCTGCCGTTATTAAGTCTTTTTTTGTCCATCAATGCAGCCCTCCATCCATCCATCCATCCATCCATCCATCCATCCATCCATAGGTGGAAGCTGATTTATAATGATGATTTCTGCTCATTTTGTTTGTCATGCTGTTTGCTTACATTAAAGCAGCCACAGGCCGGTTTAATGGCAGACAATATTTTCATGGACCGACCGATATGAGGTGAAGTGGTTGTCAGAATTTGTTTTTATTTTTAATTAGCCTTCAGTTTCCCCTAACCTTTGAGGTTAAAGTTTATCCTCATACTCTGTAAAATATTCTCAGATGGTTAAATGTGACACAAAATTTCCCTTTTTATATAACTGTTAAGGTGGAAACGAAAAAATTGGAGGCCAACTTTTCCTAATATAATGAAAAAGCAACTTTATTAGCATTAGGGCTGCACGATATGAAGAAAACTCGCGATATGCGATATCAGTGATTAATATTGCGATAACGATATAATTTGCGGTATATAAACAATTAGCAAAACAACCAAAAATATTATTCCCATTCCATTACAACAGCTTAAAAATTATACTACAAATGACCCTTGTTGACGTAGAAAGCGAACATACAACATAATAGGGCGCCATCCAATTAGTTAACAACGTGAAGGGGTCCATCTGATTGGTCAAATGCAGAAAGGGATTCTTTCAATCCATTAAACACTTCAAGCTGCCATAAGATTGTTTGGCCACATCTAAGGTAACCATTTATTGCAAATTTGCTGTCTTTTGCGGTATGCATATTGCACAGCTTGATATTGCGATAAGGATAAATTTGCGGTATATTGTGCAGGCCTAATTAGCATCATTCTCATAACATTAGACAGCTGGTTGCTGAACGTTATACTTTATTATCAAAGTGTGTTGGAACAACTGTTGCAATAATTCGATATTTGGAGTAATGACTCCTGTTTTTTTCTGTGAAATTCTGCTGGTTTTTTTTATTTTGAAATCAAAGTGTTTTCTTCTATGACAGAGTATTAGGGCCATCCAGTTATGGAGTCCTATACTGTTCATAATTAAATAAATAAATATGAACTCATGCAAATACACAAACAACCAATAAATCTCTTATAAATATATAAAAAGATCATGAAATTGTGAAAAACCTGCACACAGATTTTAAATTAGCCATTATATTATTCAATACATTTCATTCTTCTTTAATAACCTGTTCATTATTTTAAAAGAGCGTTTAAAATATTCATTTTAATCATGTTGAATATTATCATAATTTTGTCTTTTTTCAGAACCTTGGATTTCAAAATCAATATTTTCCAAAGTAGCTTTGTTTTTATTTTATGTTGCTGTTTTTCAAAATATATGATAATATAATGGCTAATTTAAAATCAGTGTGCAGGTTTTCCATACTTTCATGATCTTTTTATATATTTACGAGAGATTTATTGGTTGTTTGTGTATTTGCATGAGGTCATATTTATTTATTTAGTTATGAACAGTACAGGACTCCATATCCAGTGAATATACAGTGCAGACCGACTAAACTTAGTTGAACAGGTGAGCTGAATGTTTATTGATGACGTTCCAAATGTTTGGAAGCTCCTTTGTTTGATTTACAATTCCTGAATGTTTTATTCATTGATGGGTGGTTTGCAGGATCTCTGCAGCCCCTTGATGAAGACATCGGTGTCCCTGAAGGTGTCCACCTCAGTCCTTTCTTCCTCCATGAAAGACAAGATCTCTAAGTCTGTGTGACGCTTCCGTCTGAAGAGGAGCACTTTTTGGCATTTTCAACGTTCTTATGCCGATATAATGGACACATTTTATTCCTCTTTGTGGTTTTGTGTTGAAACGAGACGTTTCATCTGGAGGAAAGGACATGCTGTATGTAACACTGTTTTCCCTCCGCTTTGGTGTTTCTCGTGCGCATGACAGTTGCACAACGTAAGGTTACAAATGGATTTCTGGGTATGTGGATTAAAAGGAAAAATAAAGTAGCAGTCCTTTACACCCAAACGTGTCACTGAGCTCCTTATTTTACAGCTGAAAGTCCGCTTTACCGACAGGAACCCCGGAAAGCCGACGACACTAACAAAAAGTCTGAATTTGAGTCGCCAAAAGGTTCAAAATTTCTATGTTTTTGAAACCTTTCTGAAAAGAAAGCTTCACTAAATGCTCCACATCTTTCATCTCAGAGCACAGCTCTGATTAACAGACAACGTTGGTGTTTTTTATCGTTAATTGAGGACTTTTCATTCCTTCATCTTCCGATCCGTTTTTTCCCTTTTGGGGTCACGGGGCTGCTGGAGCCTATCCCTGCCACTCGTGGGCGAAAGCAGGGGACACCCTGGACGGGTTTCCAGTCTGTTCACACTCACTTTCACACCTATGGAGCATTTAGAGTAACCAATTAACCTATGAAGCTTGTTTTTGGACGGTGGGAGGAAGTCAGAGTCCCCCAGTGAAAACCCACGCATGCACGGGGAGCCGTGGGCCTTCTGGCGCTAACCACTGCGCAGTTAAGTACTTTTTTCTCATAGGTTAATGCAGGTTGTGTTTTTTTTCAGACCCTGACGGTTCACTTCTGATTTAAGAGACGGTGCCTGTTTGGTTGGAACATGAGTGTTACAGATGTTGGAATCTTACAACTATTTGTTGTGTCATCACAGCTGACAGTCCTGTAAGTTATGACTCAACCAAAGTTCGATTCATTTCCATTTTCATTGCAGACTAGGTCACGATACCAACACTGGAAAGATGTAATTACAGTGAATCAGATGTGTCACATACACATCAGTAAACAACAGAACAGAGAGACTTTTCTCATCTTCAAATAGACTGTGTTCCAATTTTTTAAAGCTGAAACATCTGAAGATCAATAAATTATGTTAAAAGAATACAATTATTTATTAAAATTAATGTCTTTGCTTTTCAAAAGGTGTCATAATTTGTAAAAGTGTTGTATTTTAATGTCATTTCTGGTGTTTTTGTAGCAATAAATCCCATTGGTGGAGTTTATTTGAAAGCAAAAGTAGTTTTTAGCATAAAATATTAATTGAAAGCTGCCCATCAAAACCTTTAATGGTCCATATTCTGATAAAATACTAAACACATTTTGTTGGTAAAATCTAAAGAAATGATTTCTTCTTCTCCTTTCTCTTTCGGCTTATCCCATCAGGGATAAGCCACAGCGAATCATCCATTTTGTGCGGACGATTTGCATGGATACCTTGGCAATGTTTTATGCCAGATGCCCTTCCTGATGCAACCCTCTCCATGTAGCCGGGCTTGGGACCGTTACAGCGGCAGAGAAGGGAACAGGGAGTAGCCCGGATTCAAACCTAGGTTTCACGGACGGAAGGCACCGCAACCCAGCACGAGCTAAACCGGCTCCCAAATAAATTATTCCTTCAATCAAGTAAAATCAAATAACAAAATTTAAAAAAAAAAACTTTTAAAAAGCATTCTCATAAAAGGCCGAAAGAGGAGACATTTTAAAATGAAGAAGAGGTGAAGGAGGACGAAGAGCCTTATCTGAAACATCCGTGTTTGAGTCTGGATCTCCAGATGACAGACAGCAGCTGCTTCCTGGACCTGCAGCACCGCTGAGTTGAATTTAATCAGAAAATTAGCTGCAGAGTTGCGTTGCGCTGAGAGAAGACTGAGCCGTGAAGAAACATGAAATTAGAGGCCATCAGGAACACGTGACGGAACACACTTGACTCGCAGTCGCTCTGTGCGGTTATGGTTTCACTAATTGCTTTGTTTTTGCTGCTTTGGAAGAGGAGCATTCATTAAGAGATAACATATTCCTGTGTGTGGAGGGAAGGCAGCAAAAAGCCACAGCTCTAAAAGCACTCGACGGTGGCGGCGGTGGCGCGCACGTGACTGCATTACCACAAATGGAATGCATGTTGGAAGCAGGACTTTAAAACCATCCGAGAGCGAAGGAGCAGAGAAGAGAGCGGCTGTCGTTCAACCTTAAGCGACAAACAAGAACACAACTTCACACAACCAGTTTAGTTGTGTGAAGGTAAATCAAAGAGTGTCGGGTGTTATGAGCCGTTTAGGAGCTGCTTTGTCCCTCTGAAACCCTACAATCATAAAACAGTAGAGCACCTCTATGAAAATAAAACCTGGAAGAAGCTTTTAAAAAGATCCCGCCCCCACCCGGACCCCCCCACATGATGAAAAATGGATCACTTCCATACAGATCACCACAAACGATGGAAATAAAACAAATATCTGAGCTGATGAATACAAAAATAAAAATGTGTTTGATCAGAAATAAATATCTGCACCAACAAAATATCCAAAACTGTTTTTTTGTTGACATTCTTCGTAAAAACTACAAAAATGGCAGAGAACTTAAACATGGAAGATGGTTTTCAGCAGGAAGGAAAAAGGCTGATATTTGCAATCCAACAGATAGGAAACCAAATTTGGCTTTCCAAGAGCTAAAAGCTTCAAAACAAATGGAATAGATCTGATGGTCTAATTATTGTTGTGTTTTTTGCTGGGTATAAATGTTTATCTTTGGGGAAGTTTGTGGCGGACTCCCCCGGGCCGTAGTGAGGGGGCGGAGCAGACGGCTGTAGCGGCGCTGCTGCCAGCTTCTCCGTGTTACATAACGGAGGTATAAATAAACCAAAGAATACAATCACTCTTCATGGTTATTCAGCATTTATTTAGATGTTCCTGCCAACTCACTGAAGGGAAAGAGATTTGTGGTTCAGTATTTGGGTTTACTTTTGCATTGCACTTTCCCCCCGTATGTGTGTGACCCCTGCACGCCAGAGAAAAGAAATGCTGATCTGGCGTGGGACCTTTCAGGCACAGAAGGGATCCCGTCTGCTCTTTGTGTGTCCTACCTCCGCATGAGTGACGGGTACAGAGCTGATGCCGGCGTTCACAGCGTCCCAGGACCGGGCCGTCAGCACGCAGGCGAACAGCGGGTACAGATCTCCAGCTCCCAGCCTGCGGCTGTAACGCTCCACGCCGGACATGTCGCCTTTGATCAGCGACATCCACAGGCGGCAGTAGTTCAAGCGGAAATCCGGCTGCAAGGCCTGCAGACAGAGAGAGAGAGACTGGGTTTGACTGGACTTTTTTTTTTTTTTTTTTTTTTTAGAAAGGGACTCCTTTAAAAATAAAAAAATAAACCTTGTCCTGAAAGTCCAACCCTTTCTTCATTTTTCAGAACTCAGATGTGGAGAACTTTACCTGTACAAGAGCTTATTGTTGACACCAGAAGAAAAAATAAATAAATAAATAATGTGGTCAATCTACTTTTTTTGGATGAAACAACTGACTACATTCCTTTCTGTTTTGAAAAGAAATTGATGAACAAAAAATAAATAAAATAAAAATCGAAGGAGCTTCATAAAGTATTTGTGAATGCAATGAGTTTTACTGAGTCTTGCCAGCAGGAGGCGATATATACAGAGAATAAATGGATCAACTGTAAGTTAGGATGTATTCAGACAGGAAAAATCCGGTGGATTTTGTCCGGATCGAGTCTTGAACCTTGCGTTTGGTCTGTTTTCCGTCTAGCAGACTTTCCTGTTCCGGACTAAACCTTGTAAACAAAACCATGCCACAAAAGATCTCTCCACTCATTGGTCAGGAATTACGAGGGAAAGCAACTGGAGGTAGAAGTTACGACAGTTCTGCGCTTCGCTATCCTTGTCGGGATAGTTTACTTATCCAAACTTTATATTTCGCCCACCAGTTTTTTTTAACATCTGTATCAACGTCAGGTACGAGACTTTTTACTGCTGCTTTGGTCACTCTGTTCTCATCTGGTCTGTATCTGTGATGTCACAAAACCCTCAAAGTCTGAACCAATGGATGAAAGGCAGGCTCGGACCTAGACAGATCCAAAGAAAGACCATTTCAAAAGTTGTTAAAGACTTCAAACAAGCAGAAGCTCCCTGAAACCAAAACAGAATTGTATGTTGTGTATTATTATGCCACTATAATGTTATTTATTTTAACAGTAACTGCTGCTCATTGTGAGAAGAGGAAGTGACTTACAGGAAGTGATTTTTTTTTTCCATCTCTGCTACCACAATAAAATGATTTCATAGTTGTGTAAATGTTGATGTGACTGTAAATCACCGCATTGTTCCTAGAAGAGGCTTAAGAAAACGTCAGAAAGTAATTAGCAGCAGACGTTTTCACACCACGCGTCTCGGCTTATCTAACCTCGGACTCGCAGCCGTTTTCTGACAAACCTGTGCACGCCAAACAAAGAAAACATGCAGGTACTGCCACTTGCATGATTGTGTGTTTGTGATGGTTGGATTAATGTTGTACTCCAAAATGACAGCTGAAATCACAAGTCATTAGGACTAAATTGAAGCCATTATGGTCCAGGGGAAGCGTGTGTTTGTGTGCTGTGACTCAGGGATGCTGCAGTTGCATATTTATTACCCAAATCTCTCATGAATACAACAGAAAGCCATAAACAAAGTCATGTAAGGGTTGTGTGCAACAACCTGTGGGTGTTTGTAGGAGGAAATGTGTGTGTGTGTGTGTGTGTGTGTGTGGGTAGCATGGGCGTGCATGTGTGCTCCTGTATGATTAAGGCTGTGCTGCATTCATCGCAGCACACTCCACTCTGCTAAGAACAACATCAAATGAGTTGTTTATCAAAAAGCTTTTATCCTGCTGTAGCTCTAATAAAAGTGTGTCTGTGTGTGTCACATTTATGTGCATCTTGGTTGTGCGATTGCTGCTCCACCTATTTATCCAAGGCCTCGGCAGGCGGCATGAAAAATGGCTCACAGCATTAGCAGTAATGGTGTTTTTGTGGGTGGGAGGGAGGGAGGGAGCGGCGGCGCAGATTTCCCACCTGATACAGGCCGTGATCGAGGAGGACGATCTCCATCTTCTTGCTTTGGGGACATTTTCGGACCAGCACGTTGCCTGGGTGGGGGTCGCAGTGGACAAAGCCGTGGACAAAGATCATCTCACTGTAGAGTTTGCCCAGATTCTCCGAGATCTGCCCTCACCGACGAGAGAAACATAAATACGCAGAGACACAAGAACAGGTATTTGAATTTTAGAGATGGGAGTTTTTTAGCATCTTTTTTAAGACGCCAGAACATTTGTACCGATCCAATAGAATGTCCACATTGGAACTGCAAAAACATGAGCTTTCTTTTCATCTGCAAATTAAGACATAACGTTTCTTAACCCTTATGCTATCCTAGGCACTTTAACATTGGGAGTTGGGTCATCTAGACCCACTAGACAGTGCTCTGAACCTATTTTCTTCAATGATTTGTGATCTTCACTGGTGTCCATGGATTGCATGAAATCTTTCTACCTTTGTCATGCTGGGAATAACACGTCAATGTAAGGGTGGGGTCATCTAAGATAGCACAAGGGTTATAGTAAACACCTTGAGTCAAAAGTCTGCCTAAATATATATTATATTCCACCAACAAATACTCTCCTCAGATTTATCAATAAATATTCGTAGGTTTTTTAACATTTACTACCACAATTGCACCTGATTCAACCAAGTTGCAGAGCTTTATGGTGGCAGGTGTGACCAAACCAAGACTTTCAGAGACAAACCTCGTTCACATTGATGTCGTGTTCCTTCATGTAGTTTTTGTCATTGACCTGCCCCCCCTCAATAAACTCCATGGTTAAGATCCTCTTGGTGGACAGATCCCAGTGGATCATGGGAACCTGCAAAGACAAAAACTCATCGTGTTTGCGCTTTCTAGGACTTTGGTTGACTTTTATAAGAGAGCCAATTTGTGGTAGAACTACCAAATTTGGCATGGATGTACCTTGGGATCCCTTCTTTCGAAAATAAAAATAAATCAAAGATTTTAAAGTATATATATACAATAATATACATATAATAGTATTCCATAGGTACCCCTCAAGTTTAAAGACTGCATTTTGTGCATGAACAGCCCAAACTGTTGAGACTGGGACAAACAGACATTGAATATTTTTGTAACAATTAAGTGTATGGCCATTTTCTCTACAGATGGTCACCATTTATGATTTCTCTCCTGGCTAACGTACTGTTTTAAAAGAGGGGACGTCACGTGAATGTAAATTTATGCCAAATATGGTGCTTGTACCACAAACTGCACAACGTGTCTGAAATATCAACCTAACCGGCTCCGCTATTATCTACTGTGCAGACCTAAAGCCTTAGTTACACCCATATAAGGGGTTTAACTGTACGGGTTCTGTGGGTTTATAGGTTGTCCGGGCCCATAGAGGAGTGCAGGTATGTCTTGTAGTTCCCATGAGGCTTATATGGCCCCCTTAAGGAGCAAAAATAATGGAACGTACCACTGTTGTGCATGTGGAAGTGTCTGTAAGGCTGATGGAAGCTACACGGACCTAACCTACGAGCGAGGCTGTCGTAAGGCCACAGTCTAGTCATTGGTCAAGGTGCGAGTACTTACTGATCGCACGCAAATGCTGCACACGGGATGTGGACGTGATACCAATGTGTCCATAGGATGCCCACACAAGTTACGCATTAACTGTTAAATTTCCTAAATTCTAACAAGACTTTACCAGACTTGTGCGAATCCACAATTGTTTTCCTAATATCTTGACTGATTTCGTTTGATTGTCCCATGATGTTTTAAAAACATGCAAGTGTGTTTCAAATGCGCCATAATATACATATCCACAGGTGTGTTTCTAATTAATTCAAATGCTGTCAATCAATGTATCAGAAGCTTCCACAGAAATGACATCATCATCTGGGGTTCCCCAAATTGTTTAAAGGCAAAGTGACCTTAGTGTGTCAACTTTTGACTTTGATAAAAGTAATAAAAACTTGTCTTAAAGAAACTCATTCTCATTCTTATAGCATTTACCAAATAGAAATAATTGTGTTAATTGTAATTGACCTAAAACAGGAAAAGTTGACTTATTTCATGTCTGACGTTGAGAAAAAAAAGCATATGTGCGTTTTTATGTGGTGTATGTAAACGTCTGGTTTCAACTGTAAATACAGACTTCTTCAAAGAATTTTAATTAAAACACTAACTCACACATGATGACTTTCTGAAAAACATCAGCTCTCCATTTAAACAGCTTAATTCAGCTTTTTTCTGCAAGTCTTACGTCTCTAATGTTCAATCATACAATAAAAAAACGTACAGAATACGAAGCAGCAAACGACATAAAAAAACACAAAGGACATTCCAGCTCTCCGTTTAAGAAACAGAACAAAGAGTCGGTGGCAAAAAGAAGACTAATTCACATTCACCAGAGCTAATAAAAGCTCCCAAATAAGCGTATTAAAAGAAAAGGACACCAGGAAATTAAATGATAAAAGACATGAAGTAAAAAGTGTTCGGTTAAGGAAATATGATTTGTGGGATTGTGCAGCCGCCGCTGTGTTAGAATGTGGAGGAGCTGTCGGGCACACAAAGGAGGATTTCACACGCCGAGGAAGAGTCTGACCTCTATTAACTGTCAGGAGGACCACTCTGAATACAGGCTTGCACTTAGAAACGGACTGTTCCACCATCAAACCAGCGGTTTGTAGGTGTGAAGCAGCCTAATAATTGATTTCCTGAAAGGGGGGGGGGGGGGGGGGGGGGGGGGGGGCTCTTTTCCATGTGTTTACCTTAAGAAAGGGAAAGTGTGCCAACATGCTGGCCACCTTTTCAGCGTTATGTCCCTCGTTGAGGAAGTCCAGCTCCAGCGGCATGTTCTTCTTGGCCTCTTCCACCAACCACATGAAGGCAAAGTCTGGGAAAAGCCAATGGATGGCCTTCAACAACACCTTCAACATAAAAGCATAATCAGCACTTTTAAGGAACATTTACAGAGAGGACTATGACTTGAAGAAAAGCAGTCCAAACGAGGTGCAGTGCTAGAGGCAATCAAGAAAACTCTAAACATCATGTCAGGAGGTTTTAAAGGTTCTTTGCTGAAATCTGACTCATGGATTCAAATCCATTTACACATAATTGGGAAATACCTGATTGGAACTCGCAACAGCTTCTACGGGGTTCAAGTGGGTCGGGCCACTCTCACAAAATACAACTCGAATGAAAATCTCACATTTGGAGATTGATGCTTTAGAACCTTAAGATACACTCACACCAGGCAACTCGGCAACGTATGTAAACACACGTTTTATAGCTTTTCATGTCCATAACTCCTTTGTTCAAGCATAGCTACTCCCATTTATAAGACCGTTTTTGGGATCTATGTACAAAACACGCGGCCATTGAATGTGTATTGCAACCAGGTCAAACTTTGACCAATCAGGGACTCTGATTTGATAGTAGCGTATGGATGGCGTCCATTTAAATTCACGGACATGGCAACTGTTTGAGCATTGATCACGTTAGCTTAATTAGTTAATTTTGTTGTTGTTGCTACTTGGCCATGGAAGCTCCAACAGGTCATCACTAGAAATCTAATCAGTTGATGGAGCATTCAGTCTAAAGACCATTGGAAAGCTTACTGGCCACACTCACCTGATCAGAAATGTTACATCTGCATTGACATACAAATCAGGACAATACATGTCAATGGCTTAAGGAGGCACCACATCACATTTGTGTACAAGTGTCACATTTGTGTAGAGCTTTGGGGAAACTATAACTTTTGTCATGAACCAAAGCAGTTGCATTGATTCTTGTCTAAAGTCTCTAAAAAAAAAACAGATCTCAACATTTGTGGGAAACTTGAGGGTGAAATGGCCTTTGCTCCAAGATTGTTTTTCAGCCCCCCCAAATCTGAACCATCAAAGCAGAAAATGTCAAACTGCAACACCCATCTGCAGCACTTCACAGCATCCACCTTTAGCACATTGAGTGCGATAGAAATACCGAGAGGAAGGAGAGGGCCAAGACAGCCTCCTGAGGTAGGTCATTTATTTTCACAAGTCACCAACCTGAAAACAGGTGTCTGCACATGTGGACTTCAAATTATTTTGTATTTTTTGGCAGGTATCATGTCTCCAATACGAGTCTGAGATGCTTAAGATCCTTAACTCCAGAAAATCTCCACCAACTCACCTCCATCACCATTATGTCCTTGGAGCTTTGTGTTTGGACTTTGGGGTGCTGGATCTTGAGGGCCACCGTTCTCCCATCATGCAGCACTGCCTTATGAACCTGTGCTAAAGAGGCGGCACCCTGAGGTCTCTCCTCGAAGGAAACGAACAAGTCTGACAGCTGGGACAGAAGATAAGAAGGAAGACAGTAAGGCTGGGGTATCACTAATCGTCTGCGATCAGGATTTATTGGTCTACACTTTGCAAAATGTGGGATTAATGTTGTGTCACAGTAATCACACGTCAGCCGTAAGAGGAGGAAGAGCTGATCAATATGGAAAATGTGAAGGATTGAACGTTGACGTTAAGCTCCTGAAGTAAAATCAAAGACCGGAGGAGGAGAGCAAACAAACTCAACAGATTCAGTTTATAACATGAAACCCAGACTCACATCTGTGCGCTGACACGTCACTTCAAATGGTTTATTTGTTGTATTCAAGACACTACATTTGAGTTTGTGTTTTCGTCACATTACCACATTTATTCCTTTGTCCACAAAGCCACTTCCACGTCTTTATCTCTATGAACCAGAAACCCTTCATTGGAGGCTGAAGTGTCATAAGAAGGCTGGTGTCCCTCAAGGAAGGGGGTTAGGACCACTACTGTTATACTCATTAATCCCATCCTTTTCATGAGTTGTAACATCTGCTGTTGTAATTCTGACCAGCATTTGTGTTAACATTAAACAACAAATGAGCTTTTATTTTTTCATCGAATATTAAACTATATTTAATAGAAAGAAAAGCTCATGGGTTGAATTGGAAAGAACTGGATAAAGTGGCCTTTTTTTTCGATAACCTTAACCAAAGTCTATTAGTCTGGGATCTTTCAATTAATCTTGTTGTTTTGATTTTTAAGCAAACATTTTAAGCTCTAAACTGTTTTAAACCTGCAAGTTAAATTTAGAATCAAACTATGCTAATGGAGGGGTTGGTGTCATTCTTATGTCATTGTTAACAATCAATGTGATTGGCAAATGGACCGATGAGCGCAAAGACTACCAAGGGTAAACGCAAACTCTTTTTAAGTTAACATAGCGCAATTACCGCAAACCCCAAAGTTTTTAGAAGAAAAAACAAACTGACATCATTCTGTTCAGATGTTAACATGTAAAGACTTCTAATACAGCCCAGAAACCTCAGCAGAGTCAGAAAAGTTCCATTCTAAATATTAAACTGAACATGTAACCGTCTACAAAACATCGACTTGCCTTGTCCTAAAAAGGCTCACAAATTGTCTTGTGCAGATGTTCCAAACAAACACCAGAGGAGGTCGGATAGCGACTCTGGAGAGAAGCTTTATGATGAACACAATCACTAATCAGGTCTGCACAAAGCCTCCTCCATAGAGCAGAAGACAATCTTAGCACATTTCATGAATTTTAACCAGAATTGAGCAAAGAATAAAAGCCGTTAAAGGAGAAAGATGACGGTGTTTAGACACACAAAGCCTCAGGTGCTGGAAACACCTGACCGACCGACGCTGCTTCACACGTGATCACGACATCTGTGCTCACAGAGAGCATCAGAAACCCAGAAGGAAGTCTGCGGTTTGATTCAGGCCCGTTCAGTTCCTTACGGATCCACATATCTCTGACACAGAGCTGAGTGCTTTGATCCCAAGGCGCCCCTTGAACAGAGGTGGTCCCTCATTAGCTTCCACTCGTCTCTGTGGACTCACAGAACACACGCAGTAATTAGTGTGTGGGTTTGAAGGTTAAAAAGGCTCCCCAAGAGACTCTCAGCTATTAGAACTGACTTATTGTTTGCTGTACAGCTTCTAAATTGGCCTGCAGGCTGCCGGTCTCATGGAAACAAATCTGTGCAGAGAGGAGGGAGAAGCAAGCGTGGGGCACCTCCTCTGACCAAGACACAGCACGAGTCATGCCTTCACAGTGCTCGAGTACAATCTAACGCTTGATCCTTTTGACTTTCTATCCTACGGGTATGTAATAATCAATACAGCTGCGTAAAAAAGCATGAAAACAAGCAAAATGTCAACATGTAACCCCTGCAACAAAATGGGACGCTGTTTTTAGAATGCAGGATGTGTTTGAGTCGCCTAAACCCTCGAAGAACTGGAGACATTGGAAGAAATTTTCTCAAGAAAAGTATACATTTACAATCTGACGGTCGTAAGAGAGACACCAAACCCAATTTCCAAACAGGGAATACAAGATAAAGTTTTTTTAAGACATAAAAACAGCTTTACAGTAAGAATGTAAAGGAAAAACAGATTTAAACTAGATCAACAAGCTCCTCTTTAGTCTCAAGAGTTCAATGATCCAAAAGTCTTGCTTGGATACTTTTTTCTCCGAGCCTCATTTGTCCTTCAGTTGTTTTTAGAAAGAAAATAACTTCTTCAGTTAGAGAAACCTGTATTTTTAACTAGTGGCACGCTGATGCAGACTTTTCCTGGTAAAGTGATAACTGAAGAGGACTGATTACGGTCATCTGTTTTTTTTTTAATAATGTTTTTAACATATAAAATAATGTATAACGTATGCAGGAATGTTTTTTCAACTGCTTGACCTCTTCATCCCAATAATATTGGGCACTTTCTAACAGTGCGTCTACATTCAACCTGCCACATATTCATATTTTAAGTTGTTATAAATATGGTTTAGATTTTTATGACACCTTTAAAGTCCATTCAGATCAAGTTTTTTTCGACATTTCAATTATGATGATGCCGCTTCATTTTCTTTATATACGTCCTCCATCATGAGAAAAACGCCAGAAGAACATGATATAGTTTTAGCAACAGACAATAAAACTATTTGAACTATATTTAGTATTTACTCTATGGTAGTCAAAATAGAGTCAAGAGTTCAGCTTCTCCATTAACAAGCAGAGTATTTATCAGCCTGAAGCAGGACATCTGGTTTTAAATTTCAGACCGTGCCGTGAGGAAGTGTTTCCCCTGCTGGTTGTGTAGCATGAAGAAAGGCTAATTTGAACACGTCAGGTTCAGGTAGAACATAAGCCCTGCAGAAGACGCCATCAGATGATAAATTATTCCAGGAGCTCCTGCAGGGGAACAGCTGAGTTATTCATTATGCAAATATGCTAAATGGAATGAAATTGTCTTCACCCAACAGGGTCTGCCCACGACCGGCATCCGGGGGGATCTGAGGTGCCAAAAGTGGCTTCATGGGTTAAAGACAAGTGTAATTTTTCCAGATGAGCCTGTCACGTTCAGCAGAGGTGGGAACTCAGAGAAATCCCTGAGAAATCCAAACACCAGGAATTCTCCCATTCAGATAGGCACAGCTAAAAAAAAAAACGAGTGTCGGGCTGTAGCCTGCGGAGCGACACGCCGCCTCGTCGCCGCTCCTGTTAATCTCAGATGTTCAGTTAATAAACATGGTAATCGTGCGCCCGGCCCCGGACCTGCAGTGACATGCATTCGTTTCCCTGAGATGAGTTATGGCACAAATGAAAAAGGCCCCTGAGGCCCGGCAGTTGGAAACACACAGAGGAGAGGTGGCGAGTAAGCCTGAGGGCGGAGGGCCGCCACAGCTGCGACAACATTCTCACAGAGCGGAAACGGCACACAAAAATACCAAAACAAAGCACAACTTTCCTCTAAAAGTCTAGTCTGACGCGTTTCTGAACCATTTTCTCGTTCGAGTTCCTGCTGGAACTATGAATCTGGAGTGGTAAACAGATGTTCTAGCATCCAAACAAAAATCAAACGAGCTGATTTCTCGTCTTCCTCCTTATGCCAAAATAATAAGCAGATGGATCAGTCTGGTTCTGAAATGAAAACTTTTCTTTATAATAATTGAAGATGCTGCGCATCCATGCATCATTTCTGAACCAGGAGGAGGAAAGTTCTCAGGAAATGTCCCTGAATCACGGAGTGACTGGCTGAGAGGTAGAGCTCACAGAGAGCACCATGTCGCAGACGAGAAGGGTCACACCTACATCGCCATGGCAACCAGACACACAATGTTTTGGAATGTAAACAACTGATAAAGCTTCTCTCCGTCTCTGGGTCTGTGTTAGTTAGCTGCACATTTAATAAACTAAAAAAAATTAAATCTTCTTTTTTAACATTGTATATAACAGGGCAGTTATAAAAACCAGAGCACATGATCTGCTCTCATTTCTCTAAATGCAATTTCAGTCAGACAACTCTTGCAGTAAGAAGTATTTATTTCACATACTTAATTTTCACATCTTTTTCCTTTGGCATAAGGCTCCGTTCAATTCCATGAGATAATTTCCATAAAACTTTCGGGTAACAAAAACCCCCTTAACGGAGCCCACAGGTGGAAGCCGGGGAGGAGGGAGGGGCGAAGAATGAGCGCTGAAGGTAAGAAAGAGAACGAACAACTGCGCACCTGGGCTTAAATAGGACGCTGAGCAGGTGAGTTAATTGACTGAACCGCCCTAGGGGAGTGACCTGTAAAACACTGCCGAGTGTGCCTGCCTGAAATTACGACAAGTCGCTTATATTAAACAAAAAAATCTGAAGAAAGAAAAAGTGTTTTGGACAAAAAAGTTAAACTGATCAGATCTATAAGAGCTCTTTAAAGAGCCACTCCAGGGAAAATTGTGTTTTTGGTGTTTTTATCATGTTCAAGTGGACTTTCTCTGATAATCGAGGACAGAGAATTAAGTTCAAAAATGCATTTCTGACCTTTTCGCTCTCAACAGCAGGGAAGGGAAGGGAAGGGGGGGGTGGAGCTGCTTCGCTCCAATAGTCCCACCCAAAACTGAAGCTACGTTCACTTTACCCAAATGTTCAAGTTGCCAAATTCCATAAAGTCAATGTAAATACGCATTTCTGGATTTTTCTTTCATTATTGCATCGCTACATACATTTTTAATACTAGGCCTGCACAATAGATTGCAAATTTATCATTATCAAGCTGTGCAATAGGCATCTCGCAAAAGTTGGCAAAATGTGCTAAAACAATCTTATGGCAGCTTGAAGTATTTAACAAATCAAATAAATCCCTTTATGCATTTGAACAATCAGGAGGAGCCCTTTTACATATGGATGGCATCACAACTGTTGGAAAATCATTATGGAAGGGTAATTAATAATTGCACTTTGTGCCCAACGTGAATTCTCTGACACCAAGTCCTTCATACATCAGAATAGAGGTGTGAAAAAAAAAGATTGCTGCACTACTTTGACATTTTCCACCAAGTCTCTTACATTACGAAAAGAAGAAGAAGCCCCTCCCTGCTTGTCCAGTGTGAGCCCAAGAAAGCGCGTTTAGTGTGTTTTTGAACACGTGTCGCATGCCTGTTCCTTCAGAGGTGAATGTCTAATGAATTCCTGCTGCTCTGCAGAAACTATGTCCTGGAAACTGACACAGATATTTTATTATTATTTTGTCTAAAAACAACCTTTGAAAGACCACTGGGCAAATAGATCCAAAAATGATCGGTGTGGGACTTTAGCTGCTTTTTGAAAACTAGGACCTCTGTGGCTGTA
Source organism: Oryzias latipes (assembly GCF_053564925.1). Classification (NCBI taxonomy): domain Eukaryota; kingdom Metazoa; phylum Chordata; class Actinopteri; order Beloniformes; family Adrianichthyidae; genus Oryzias; species Oryzias latipes. The sequence continues at coordinate 27,671,145 of NC_136258.1, forward strand.
ATTACTCTGTTAGAAGGCCCCTTAGTGATAAATATTCATACGTTCTGAAATTTAGCTCCAGATGAATCATCTTTCTTTGTTTTCTAAACTCATTCAGGCAGCAGAAAAATCCTGATCTCCAGAACAAAGTTTCTGGAAAATTCACCACATCCAGCGGACTGTCTATCCCTGAATCCATCCTGGTCCCCAATACTTCTGCTCAGCTGCTCATTTCCTCATCATGCTGTCCTTTCCTCCTGCACAGACTCTCTCCTGATCTTTGTATTTGTTTCCAAAGTCCAAAGAACCTTTAGACTTCATATCTGTCTGCTCTCTGCATCTCAGAGCCGACACCCCGGCCCGTGCGTTATGATCCTCATCCGTGGCTCTGCAGCGAGTTCCTGATCTTCTTCCCAGCAGGCATTGCAGCCTTCAGCTGCTCTGGAAGTCAGCAAGCCTTTAATAATTCAGCACACCGGTTAGCGGTAACATTTCTGCCCTGCGACGGGTCGTCGGAGGATGAACAACTTTGACCTGAATTTACAGAACGAAAACTTTCTTGTTGGAAACTTCAATAAATTATCTTAAAAAAAAAGTGGTTTAAACTGTTACTGCTAAACCAGGAAAAGTCTCTGGCTCCACCACTGTCTCCACAGTTATAAAACTTATAGTGAAGAAGCACCTCAGACCTTCAAAACATAAACCTCACAGGAAAACACTGCATTAACATTGACAAAGATCTTCACAGTATCCACACAGCAATTATTAAATAATGACTGGATATTGTCTATAAGAACCATTTGACTTCTGCTTGAAGCCAGTTTGACTAAAAAGTAACTAGAATTAAGACAGAGTCTCACGAATAACTTCAACCACTTTCTTTTTAATATGTGAACTTAAGCTGTATAAAGGGAAATACTCTTTGTTTTTCAAAAAATTACATTTTTTTTCTGTCTAACTCAAGGATTTGAGGAGTTTTAGAGTTTGCTGAGGAAAAAAGACCGAACGAACCTTTCAAAAAATGATCAAATCATCTTTTGAATAATTTTCAAAGCGTCCCTAATTATATTTATGTAATTTCAAGGCAAAAATCAAAAAACCTGTGCAATTTTCTAGGACATAGTTTTTCTACAGAGCGGCATGAGTTCATTCGAAAATTGACCTTTGAGTTGTGGGCGGGACTCTTGGCGTGAAGGTAAGCCTCTGCTGATATCCCATGATCCCGTTGTTCACTCTCTTTCCCGCTAGATTACAGCCACAACAGATGCAAAAATAAAAAGGCGAGCGATATCGGTGCTATCCATGCGTACATTTAGATCCAGATTCCAGCTCAGACGAGGAAAACAGAGACGTTCACGGATGTACAGTGGATGCATCAGAATGAAGCAGGGAGCTTGTGGCCCACGCAGCATATTTTCTATGTCACAAATAAGTTCCACGGAGCCCGGGACCTGACATAGGTAAAAGAAATGATTAATTTGTTTCTACAAAATAATAATTCACGTTATAAGTCATTCATAAACACGGATGTGAGCATTTCTTTGATTAACAGCAGATACCTCCACGTCTCTGTCTGTGTGTGTCTCATTACAATGCATGGAAGACACACAGGATGTTTAGAGATCGGATTTATTTATTTTAAAAAGCTCTACAGAAGCATTGGGAATCACCTACCCATGTCTGGGTTCACTCACATCCCGGTACGCACTCCGCCCGCCGCAAAAGCCACTTTCTGCCGCTACATCCGTGTCTCTGTGACCCACATTAGTTCAAGAAGGGAAAAATAAAAACAAGAATCAAACTAGGGGATCTATTTAAATAAGATGAAAATAAGAAAAATATCATAAGATTCAGGAGGCCCGAGCTGGCTGCCTACCCATACCGCAGCGGCTCTCCGTCTGCCAGCCAGCCGGGGCTCGTTTGCCAAGTATTGCTCACATGGCATAAGTGGTAAATAGTGTATACTTATATAGCGCTTTTCTACCTACAAGGCCCAAAGTGCTTTACAGTCACAGACCCATTCACCCAGTCACACACACATTCACACACTGGCGGCGGCTCCGCTGCCGAACACTGGCGCCAACCTCCCACCAGAGGCAAGGTGAGGTTCAGTGTCTTGCCCAAGGCCATTTCGACTCATGGGCGTGCAAGGCGGGAATCGAACCTGCAATATTACGATCATGGGTCGACCGCCCTACCGCTGCACCACAGCCACCCCGTAGTGCATCCGTGTTCATGAATAACTAATCACCTGAATTATTATTTCGTTGGAACGAAATATTATTTTTATTACCCATGTCAGGTCACGGGTTCCGTAAATTTCTTTTTCCAACAGCATTTTTTTGTCTGCTCCTGATTCACAATGATTTGAATAAAGAAAACTTAGACATGCAGATTTAAGATGAATTTTCTTAATATATGTCCTCCATCATCAGAAAAAAACACAAAAAAACATACTTTTCATTGAAGTTAAAGGTAATCCGTAGACTCTTTTTATAATCATTTAGTCATTATTTTTGATAAAATGTAAGAGTTGCAGATAAGCAGAAGCCGTCACTACCTGACAGATGTCAGAATGATGGTGAGCAGACATCCTGTTTGATTGCACTGAAGCTGCACTGATTACCAGCAGCCAATCAGCAAGCACCTTTGAAGCAACCTTGACCACGAAGGCATGATCTCCAATAGTTGGATCATTTACGACACAGACCACCTCGTGGTTCACTGTTTGGCTTGTTTGGACGTAAACAGTTTGGTCACGAGAACCCGCCTCCGTTTCCTGAAACCTCGCATCCACAGATGTCCCCTCGCCCACACCCTAAACATGCACTCGTGTCGTGTCACGCCCCGGTTTCAGTTTAGAGCCGCGGTTCTCCTGGATCCTGTTTATTTAAACACCATATTGCACAGGCTTGGCCTTTCAGCAGCTTCACTGTAGAGAGGATACGGCAGCCAGAACTGCGGCAAAGCGCTCCAATCCGTGCACAGCGGGAATACATATGTCGCCTCAAATGGTGCTGAAAACAGCACGGCTCCACACGCCATCTCCACTCAGGAGAATACCGGGCGCTTTAAGAAAGAGGCATGTGCAGCGAAACGGAAACGATGCTGGAGCTGCGCCCCCGACTCCGAAGCCGCCTGGTGCAGCTCATCAGCGTTGCTTCTTTTCCAGCCACTCAGAGGGGAGGAGGGCTGATTCATCCTGCCGCCGCTCTCTGCGTACAAAAGGATACCCGAGCGGCTTTTCAGCTCAGTGATGCTGCACGCTGAAGCAGGAGAGCGCATCTCTGAAAACGCGAAGAAGCCGCAGGAGAACATGAGGATCTGCATCCAGCTGGAACAACTTCACTACATATAAACAAAAATATACGGCAAAAGAGATGAACTATGTTTTTAACAGAAAAAGACCGCTTCGAATTTCAAGAATAAAGAAAAAAAATTGGTTCTCCGTAAAAGGATGAGATAGCCAAAACACCTCACCCACAGGGGGCAGCAGCGAGCCGTAGCAGAGGAGTCCAAGTTTATGTTTTCATAAGATCTCCAATAGTCATGAAATATTTTTAAAAGTCTATAAAGTTTATTTATTTATAAACTTTATTTACATGTGCATGCGTGGGTTTTCTCTGGGGATTCTGGCTTCCTCCCACCGTCCAAAAACACGCTTTATAGGTTAAGCGGTTACTCTAAATTGTCCCTCTAGGTCAGGGGTCGGGAACCTTTTTGGCCAAGAGAGCCATAAATGCCACATATTTTGAAATGTAATTTCGAAAGAGCCATACAATAATGTAGTGTCCCTTCCCCACACTGAGGCACGGAGACTTAACCTCTTTTAAAGTTCTTTATTCCGATTACTGCAGACCGCAACAAACGCCGTTCAATTAATTCAGCAACTCCTGAATCTCTCCCGCCGAGACGAGAGAGAGCGCTTCTCCCAACTTTATATTCCCCTGCTACCGCTGCAGCCCTCCCATTTCCCTTATTCGGCCCATAGCTGAACCCCATTGGTCCAAACTACCTAACAACAGGCTGAGCGACAGAACTGAGAGCCAATCAGATCTCTGCTTGACGCGTTCAATGAACTCCAGAACTTTTAACGCGGCCCAACAGCCATCCAACTCAGTCCGCGACAATATGTTTAAAACTAAATATACAAGTGAATGTGTGCATTTGATTTAATTTCAACATTTTTAAAGTACAATAAGTCTGTGGATTCTTTTTAATAACATTGTTATTCTGTTGCTAATAAATGATGAGTATTTCTCGTGGTAGTTTTGCTGATGGTCTAGTCTGGTTGATCCGTGGTGAGTTTCTGCTTCGTGCAGGCGTTGAAACTTTAAACGTGATCGTAGGTCTGAATGTTCTGTAGATGTGAGAAAGACTGCTCACATGCAGACGGGGAGCCAAACACACACTCACACGCTGCAGTGAGTGACGGGCAGCGGGTTTTACGTTTTTATAATCCCTGCGCGATTCACCTGCTGTCCCCCCACCCCCACCCTCTGCTTTCTCCCTCACACATCCCGTCCCCGCATCTGCGCGCTCTTTCTCAGAGACGGGAGCGCGCAGTTTTAGGCACGGCAATTCACAAGTTTCCAGCTGGTACAAACTCTGTGAAATAATAGATAATAGTAACTGATAGCGCTGGCGCAGATTTCTCTCTCTAAGCACCGCTACTACTGCGCGCCTCTGGCATCGCATCGCGCCCGAGAAGGACTGGTCTAATGAAAAAAAAAAAAACTATAATTAAAGATTTGTCTGCGAGCCACATGTGACCATCAAAAGAGCCATATATGGCTCGCGAGCCATAGGTTCCCGACCCCTGCTCTAGGTGTAACTGCGAGTGTGTATGGGTGTGTAATCGTGGCGCTGCGAAAGACTGGCGAGCTGACCAGGATGTCCCCCGCCTTCGCCCACAAGTGTCCTGGTTAGGCTCCGGCAGCCCAGTGACCCCGAAAAGGACAAAAACGGGTTAGGAAAATTAATAAAATGAAACTTTATTTAAAGGTTCAACTTATTGTCTACAATTGTTGTGTTCTGATAATTCCGTTGGCCCTGATCTGAAAACACAAAAAAAGAATAAATTCAATAAACAGATCCAAGTTTTTCCCCATCTTTTATTATGTTAACCTTTTATCACTTAACACTTAAACTGAGAACTTCAACAAACAAGTAAAAACAGATCAACTAGAAAAATAGTTAACTATTAACTAGTAAAAATAGATGATAATTGGTTATGTGAGAAGGTTTGGTGATTGTAGCTTTGGGATCTTCAGAACTATTGAACATTTTTGAGAATAAAGAATAAAGAATAAACATTCTTAAAAATTAAAAAAATAAAAACTTTCATTTAAAACATTGTTGCATGAATGATTGTTTTGGTTGTTTTTGAGACATTAATGACTTTTTTGGATCACTTTTTCCCTGAGCTTGCAATTTGTAGACGGCCCCTTGGCTCTCCATTTAATTCTCATTAACTATTTCCAAAAAACATTTTTTAAATGTGTGAATATCTGTTGACCTGCTTACTTTACTAAACTGCTTCTGTGCACCTCCTGCTCAAACTAGTCCAGTTTCTGCTGGGCTTTATGACTAAAACATGCTGTGATCAGCAGTTACACGAAGGGTCTTGAACCCACACATGATGATGCTCACTGCGAACCCTGGGAATCGAACCCTGATTTTCCCATGTCCCAGTCCTTCACCAACTGAGCTTTCCAGCTACTATTTTACTATTTAAGTGATGTGTATTGAATTGATTTTAAGGAAAATAATTTCAAATGTTTTTTATTTCTATAAATATTACAACAGAATAGATTTAAACAAAGATCAGATGACATATAATGTGATTCCAGCTCAAACTTTGGTGTTTAAATTGAAAAATAAAACTGCTGATTTAAAAAAAAAAAGTTTAAAGAAGGAATACCGTAGTTTAGTTGAACACTAATATTTTAAGTCTTAACAGTATAACTGATAAGAAATCCACTTTACCTTCAGAGGGAGAAGACAAACTCCTTCCAGCAGACTGTTAAACCTGCGAGCTGTGAAATCTATCGATGCTCACAGTTACATTGCTCAACGCTGCGAGTCTGTTTGCCTGAGAAAGCGCTACGGTCATCAGTCAAACGTCTGACTCCCTGCAGGCCGTTTTTTTTGCTTTTAAATGAGGCAGAGAAGACGGCGGCGGCGGCGGCGGCAACAGAAAATGAAGGAAGCAAAAGGCTGAAAAATGTTAAACGTAAGAACGTAATAAAGCTAAAAATGTAAAAACTAAGTTTCACACAGAGGGCATATTTTGCATAAAATATAAATATATATATAAAAAATTAAAAAGGTAGGTCTTGGGCCTCTTCTTAAAAACCTCTACGGTCTCTGCGGCCCTGAGCTTCTCCGGCAAACTGGGCAGACTGTTCCACAGGCGAGGACCGTAATGGCAGAACGAAGCCTCACCATAAGTTTTGGTCCACACATAGGAACAACTAAGAGGCCAGCACTGGAGGACCTCAGGGTCTGCAAGGGCTCATATTTTAAAAGAATATCATTTAAATAAGAAGGCCCAAGACCATAAAAACATTTATAAACCATTAAAATAATTAAAAATCAATCCTGAAACGCACAGGGAGCCAATGCAGCGACTTTAAAACCGGTGTAATGTGTTCCCGCCCTCTGGTCCTCGTCAGAACTCGTGCCCCAGAGTTCTGCAATAGTTGTAGATTTGAAACAGACTTTTTGGAAAACCAGAGAGCAGGGCATTACAATAACCTAAACGACTGAAAATAAAAGCATGCATCAGCATCTCTGTGCTGGCAAGAGAGAGGAACAGGCGGACTCGACATCGACATTCTTAATGTGTGGGATAAATTTAGCTCAGAGTCAAAAAGTACGCCCAGGTTTCTCACTCAGTGAGATGGTTTAAGGTTCTGAAGATGTGGTAAAATCATCTCTCTCTTGTCTTCAGAACCGATTATTAAAACTGCAGTTTTGTCTTGGTTAAGCTGTAGGAAGTTTTCTGCAATCCATGACTTTATATCTAAAATACAGGTTAAAAGAGTGTTAAAAGGGTCAAGGTCATCAGGAGACACGGCGATGTAAAGCTGTGTATCATCAGCATAGCTGTGAAAGTCAATGCTGTGTCTCCTGATTACATCACCAAGAAGCAACATATATAAATTAAAAAGTATTGGACCTAAAATCAACCCTTGGGGAACCCATCGATTTATTTCAAGGTTTCCTGAAGAGCACATATCCATACTTACATAAAAGTGTGGATCTGTAAGGTAAGAGTAAAACCACTTAAGAACAATTCCAAAGAGGCAGTGAATGTCTCAGGCAATGGAGAACAGAGGATACAGTGCTGGAGGACAGATCCTCATGGGAGGACAAACCCCTGCATGGGATGTACCACCGGACCATAACTGAAGTGGTTGATATCAAGAAGTCCTACCAATGGCTAGGAACAAGCCCTGAGCACCAGAGCAATAGAGGCTCAGATCTACCACACCAGACAAGACCCAAGGTGTAGGCTGTGCAAAGAGGCGCCTGAAACAATCCAGCACATAACTGCAGGGTGTAAGATGCTGGCAGGTAAAGCATACAATCAAGTGGCTGGAATAATATACAGGAACATGTGTGCAGAATATGAACTGGAAACCCCAAGGTCAAAATGGGAAACACCTCCAAAGGTGGTAGAGAATGAGAGGGCAAAGATCCTGTAGGACTTCCAGATCCAGACTGATAGGATGGTAATGGAGAACCAACCAGACATTGTAGTGGTGGATAAAGAACAGAGGAAAGCCGTTGTGGTGGATGTGGCAGTGCCAAGCGATGGGAACATCAGGAAGAAGGAACATGAGAAACTGGAGAAATACCAGGGACTCAGAGAAGAACTAGAGAAAGCCTGGAAAATGAAGGTGACAGTGGTGCCTGTGGAGCACTCGGGGCAGTAACCCCCAAGCTGGAGGAGTGGCTACAACAGATACCTGGAAAGACCTCAGACCTCTCAGTCCAGAAAAGCGCCATGCTAGGAATAGCTAAGATACTGCAGGACCCTCAAGCTCCCAGGCCTCTGGTAGAGGACCCGAGCTTGGAGGAGAAAACACCCACTTCTTTATCAAACAGCATTTTTTCGTCTGCTCCTGATTTACATTGATTTGAATAAAGAAATATTCAGAAATGCTATTTTAATCTAATTACTCTTTATATATGTCCTCCATCATCAGGAAAATGTCACAAGAATGTGTTAAAATCACCAAAAACATGGGTATCACAGGGAGCGAATTTCCATTTTATTCCACTACGGTTGCCTATAGGAAGCTTTTACTGCAGATTATCTACAATAAAAAAAAACATGATCAAGTTTACAGAACATTTTTAGTGGTGTGAAGCCTTATGTTGTGTGTTTTCATGTAACAGAAGCTACTTTAGGCCCCCCTCTAGCACTAAACCAAAAGAATAAAAAGGAGGAGACTTTTACTATCCGCTTTCTCCTCTGCTGAGAAAAGAAGGAAGTTCGGTAAAGATTAAAGGTTGAACATAAGTGTCCTAAGGAACAGCATGTTCTCCACTCTGACTCCACTGACCGAATGTATTAATCGTCACATTTCTCTGACGCACACAAAGAGAAGGAGCAGCGCAAGAACCTGTGTGTAAGCAAATGACTGGCTCAGCTCCTGCAGGCCCTGAAGGCCTCACGGCGGCAATACGGCGCTCTGTAATAACAGCAGCTTTATTAGCCTTCAAAACCAAACAAGGACACAGCGTCCCACAGATCCACTTTGGCTTCATTTTACTGGGTTTTTATGTGCCTGCCTTCCACACAAAGTGCACCAAAACCCCCTAAAAAATGTGTAATTTCACTTTTAAAGGAGTGTTTTTTCTTGAATTCAAGGTCAAAAAACAGGCACAAATGTAACCAAAGAGCAAAGGGAACACAGTAAGAGACGCATTAAAAGATTTCTGATGAGCATTCATGAGGCAGCGTGATCGTTAACGAATGGAAAGATCTTCAGAGTGTTTCTTTCCGATATTAAAAACTCACACTCTGATATGTGGATTATTTTGTGTTTTCATGCAAGTGAGTAATCTTTCATTAATCCTCAAAGGGAAGGAAGGAAGGAAAAAGAAGTAAAGAAGATAAACCAAAGGCGAATGAAACTTCAGAAATGCTCGAGCGTTCTCCGCAAATGACAGATACATAAAGAGGATTTTTGTTGTCATGGTCACAATATGGCCTGAAGTGGAAAAAACGACTATGTTCAGTCGGGTGTAAATCTTGTTAAACTTGTCTAAATGTAAATAAAAAAACCAAAATGTTTTGGACTAGAAGAATACAGTTTTTTTTCATATTTTTGAGGAGATAAATACACTAAAAGCTGGGAACTTATGAAAGGACCAGATTTAGGGTCAACAAAACGGAAAGGAAAAAGGTTGAGTTTAGAAAAAAGTGGCCATGAGTTCCAGACGGAGTTAAGAAGTCACCTCTTTGCCCAGATCCTCCCTGATGACCTGCCGGATTTCCTCCATGCTGCTCTGAGGAGCGCTGCTGTGGAGCACCTTCAGGGTGGACGTGTACTCTTCGGGCAGCAGGTAGTCCAGAGCCCCCAGGTGCTGGCCCACTTTGATGAAAGTCCCACGGTTGGCGCAGCACAAGTCCCGAAGACGCTCCGCCGATCGCCGGTGCACCTGACCACGGCAGAAGAAGAACCCGTCAACATCTTTGCCAGAAATGATCTACAACGTTAAACCGTTTAGCTCAGTTGGCTGCATGCAGGACTGGTGCTAGTGAAACCAAGATTCGATTCCCGTGATGAACCTCATCTTGGGTACGACCCTTTGAGCCACTGCCTGACTATGTAGCCACAAAGGATAAGATGCAGGGTTGTGTCAGGACAGAGCAGCAGGAGGTCATTAGAAATTCACCTCAGAGTTGTGAGCCATGCTGTTGACATGGCGCAACCCAGCCCCCTCTTCCCGTCCCCGTTGCTGAGAGCGTTGTGTTTACATGTTTACATGAGAGCTTGTGGCCCAACCAGTGTGTTTTCTATGACACAAGTATCATTTTTTTTTTCAATCTGCTCTTGATTCGCAACAACTAGAATAAAAGATTCTCAGAAATGCAATTATGAGCTTCATTTTTTCTCTATAAATGTCCCCCATCATCAGAAAAATGTCACTAGGACATGTTAACAACACCAGAAACACAATTTTCATACGGGTGGGTTTTCAACATACAAAAGTTAGTTAAGGTGTCCCTCAGGGTTCCATCCACGGCCCAGTTTAGTTTTAAATTAGATTCTGTTTTTTTAACTGCTGGTACACCTACATTTAAGTCTGAATTTATAACTTCAGGGAGTTTTTGCTCTCAAGACGGGTTTGGTTTTTCTTTCTTGCCAACATCAGTACATCTTCAGGTCATTTTAAGTTCATTTTCTATACTAAACACTGATTAGTTATTTTTTGTGTGTGTCTAACAAAAACGCAAGCACAACTGAAATGTTATTTTTGGAAAAACTTGGGTTGAAAATAATAAATAACAGCTTCCTGAGCCTGCAGAGACGATTACACCAGGTTTGCACAGAGTATTCATTTATTGACCCCCCCGTACACACCCTTAAGGCATAATCCATTTTATTATGCTAGTTGCTTGTTGTTGAGGGGTGTGCGTGTGTGTGTGTGTGTGTGTGTGTGTGTCCCGTCTGTCCCATTTGAAGCAGCTGGAAGTGATAATGCTTATAGAGAGTTCCTCTCCTGGGACCTGGGCAAATAAAAAGGCGTGAAATGAGCTCCCCTTAACCTCTGTAACACCCCCCCACCCCCCCAACATGCATGTGCACACACCCACACATGCACGCACCCGTCCCACAAGATCGTTTGACTTGAGTGTCATCTGGTCGATGATGACAAAGCAGTGACAGAAACAAGCCACCAGAGATCTGCAGATGAGCCTGTGGGCTCTGTGGCGCCGCCGTCTGACCTCTGAGACCCACAGCGTGTGCCATGTGTGTGCGGCGTGAATTTCCTCCTGCGTGAAAGTCGGGGGTTGCGTTGCGTTCCAGGAAGCAAATGTGCTGCACGCTGCATTCAGGTGTAGATTCCTATAGAAACAATAACCAGCTCGGAGCTACAGCTCACTCCACTGCAGCCGACCAATCACAGCAGGCCGGCATCTGCGGAGTTATGTCATCACTGTAGCCGCACGAGAACCGCAGTCTGTCCTGATCGCGTCTGGAAGTCCATCATCATCATCATCTTCAGCAGCAGCAGTGGATCACAGTCTTCATCAGATCGATCACCGCTCTTCCTCATTCAGCTCTGCTCCAGTAATCAGTACCCTTTCAGGGGAGGGGGGGGCGGGCCCACAGCCTGAGGGATGACATCACCACAGAACTGGTGCTGGGAGATTGGCTGCCTCTGGCCACGGCCCCCCCAAAACACGCGCGGTCGGTCCAATCACACGAGGGCAGCAGGGACTGAAAGACACAGGGGGATGATCTGTGGTACAACACTGACACAAACCACCCCCCCCCCCCGGTCTCTGCAGGAATGGTAAGTACAGGGCGGGAGGAAGTGTCATGGAGGAGCCCCCCCCCCCCCCCCGTTGACAATTAAACCCATTAAACCCTCAGATACAGAAAAGGAGGAAGGTTGAGCCTCTTTAAGGAGACTCAATTTACATTTCCATCCTTTCACAGAGATGAAAATATTAGTGAAACGTTTGAAGTTTTGCTGAAATCTGAGGTGAAAAGTGAAAGTTGGGAGTTCAGAAGCTGCTTTTAGGAAAACCTCTGGTGTGAAGACGTTTCTGCAAAACTTTGGCCCAAACTACAAAAGCTAAAGAAGGTTTAAAAAAACAAAACAAGAAACACCAGAAATCACAGATAAAAACATTGCAGTTTTAGTGCTGATCTGGATCCAGATGTTTAAACCCTGGTGGAGCGGGTCTCGCCCAGCATCAGGAGATGATCTCAGCTCACAGCTGAACCCCCTGGTGTCACCGGACCTGGTGCTCGGGGTTCTGAGAGGAGGAGCCAGCCGGCAAAAAGAGCAGTTTAGTGAGTCTTCTGGCTGTTTGGGGTAAAGTGGAGGGGGCATGGGGGGGTACTCTGAGCCAGCTCCCTGCAGCCTCAGCTTTCAGATGTCATTAAGCACAGATGGCAAATTTTTTTGTTGCAGCACCCCCCGCGCCGCAAAGGCAGCAGATCACAGGGAGCGGGAATCAATCGGACGCAGATCCCGACTGTAGACGGGATCCCAACAGCTGATGTGTGGTTTTCTTCATTGAAGGTTAAACTTCAGTTTGCTTTTCTGCTTTGTTTTTTGGGAGGGGGGGTTACTGAAGGTGTGAAGGCACAAGGCCAGCCCCCTCCCGCACCCAGAGAGCAGCTGCAGTAATTGATTTCTGCAGCCACACCAGGGTTAAATGACTGGGATTAGTGGACTATGAACAGGGCCTATTTATTAGCGGGATGCTCATGATTAGCTCGTTACTCAGTTCACTGAGGCCCATCCTGCTGCCTGTCAAAGGGGCGGGGGCAGACCGTTTGGGCTCAGATTTAAGCCCCTGCAGTCAATAGGGCCGTCTGCAGCGCGGGAATCCAGCTCCGGCGTCTGGGGTCCGCTCCGGCCCAGCTCGGCCTGCTTAAAAACGAGATTTATTTGAACTCCTCCCATCAAGGAGGGAGAAATACGAGCCACTTATCTCTGGGAGGCCTGGCTGAAGGAGCCGCTCTCCTTCTGCCAGCGCGGGGTGATGAATTTTCAGCAGGAGCCACAGTTAATTTCATGCTCTGCATTTTCTCGTCACGCCTCGGCGGACGTGTCTTAGTGCCGCGAGAACGGCGGGAACATCCTCACCACGAGTCAGAAGACGCTCAGCACCTGGAAGCATCAGCTGAGCAGCCTGGAGAGCTGACAGAGGGGTGGAGAAAGAGCTGGGCTTCCATCCACGGACACAGCAGGAGTCAATCAGGAGACGGGATGGAGTTTACCTAAGATCTGCATTTTTTCCCCATTTACTGTGTACCATTGTAAATATTAAGACGGATTTCAATGAGGAAAAAACCAACATGGCAAAGACTCTACATGAGAACTATGTTCCGCTAACTTTACAAGAAACAAACACTTAAAAAAATTAGGATCTAAACCATGAAAGTAAAATTAAATCTCCAACAAAATAAAATACCAATTAAATGACTAGAGGGAGCTGCATTTCCAGAAGAAAACGCAGGCTTGAATTCTACATTGCTGAATGAAAATAATTGGCAAACAATTGATATTTTCGTGAAAAATGCCTGCGCCGGGTATCGAACCGGCGAGCCTCTGCACCACAGAAAGAGCCAAAGGCTTTAAAGGATTCCCCATGTGTTTCAATGGAGGCCAAAGATCCTGGAATATCTTGAAAAGTTCAAGGATTTGAAGGAGCAAAAGTCACAGCTGGAAAAAGCTGAACGAGCCGAACATTTGAATAGTTGAATGGTTAAAATAGCAGAAAAATTATAGCAGTTAAGCGGCACAAAATGGGGAAATATTCTATAAAGAAAAACAGGAAAACAATGGGTTAATAGCATTCAACCAACTAGACATCCAGCAGAATAAAAACCTGCTTCATAGGTTAGTGGTTACTCTAAATTGTCCCTAGGTGTGAATTTGCATTGGTGTGTGACTGTGGATCTGCATCAGACCTGTCCAGAAAGTATCCCGCCTGGATGGCATCTGTAGATTATTAATTATTCTAAATGCTCTTCACTCACAGGATCAATCAGTGATGTATGTTAAAAAGTAACGGCTGCTTTAGGGGCTTATTTTAGTAGTTTATATCGTGTTTAAAAGCTTTCTCTCCTACCGGTGTTTCTGAGGGTTTGAGGGCCGCTATGAAAATCTGATCCCACTTCTGACACCAACAACATTTTCAATATGTAAAGGGGTTACATTTCTGCCACAAAGTTTTACTTTTTAGACTCAGAGATTTATCTTCTTAGGATAGTAAAATAACAATTAAATGTCAAATTTTGCTTTCCTCCTAATGTAAAATCAATTTAGAAAACCTTCAGGTCCCTAAAATGCTTTTTTAAGTCTATTTATGCTAAATATGTTTGATTTTGTTCCTTCTAAAATAACATCTTTTCCTTCCATTGCAGTTCTATCATGTTTGACTTTTTGGATGTCCAAGTGCACAAGTTTTATTTTTTCTTTCAGTCATAATGAAAAGTGGGTTGGTTTTAACTGTTCGGAATTTGTTTGCGTTAAATCGGGTTTCAGAAACAAAACCAAAAATCAAAATCTAGAATCAATTGATTGAAGACCAATGCAGCCTGAAGGCTCATGTTCGTCTCTAGATCCCAAATCAAAAAAGAGAAGCAAAGCACAACCTGAAATCTATTTCATTATTATGCAGAATAAAACAGTCATTATAATCCATCAATGTAATGGTCAATAGATTTATAGCTAGGGTGCTTTAAATCATGAACTCACATAATCTTGAGCTTCCGTTAAATTTCTTTAATTTTTTTGGTAAAAATCGGGTTTTAAAAGTCTGCAGGGTTTTTTCCTCATCACGAGTTTGTAATAATTTTCTGCTCAAACAGCAGACTGGAGCCGGCTCCTCCTCTGAAGCATCGCCCTGACTCATTGTTATTCAGAGCAGAAACGTGGTGCAGATAAGCTGCTGTGTGCCGTCCAGATTTAAAAAACACTTCTGCAAATGTTCACCGGACCGCACAAAAGCCCATCCGAAGCAAAGACGGCAACCGCTGTTGCTTCTTTAGTATTTGTTAATGAAGGTCAGTGTTTTCAGTGGACTTTGAGCTAAAGTGGCTTCGAGGAGTCACTGGGGTTTTCTGTGTTTGGTTTGAAGTAAAAAGTCCTTCAGGAAAAAGAGCAGGCGAGATTTATGAAGTGAACGCAAAGAAACATCAGGAATGACAAAAAGGAACCTGGGATTCAAGGAAACGCGGTACAACGACCTGTCAAGTACGACGAGTCACAGTTTGGTTTTGATATATGATTTGTAAAAACCAAAGAAAATACGCTAAAAAGCAGGAAGCAATTAATTTAGTGTATACTAAGGCCAGTGTAATAATAAAACAAGTCCTTCTTAAAGTTAGACGCTTGTTTG
Source organism: Oryzias latipes (assembly GCF_053564925.1). Classification (NCBI taxonomy): domain Eukaryota; kingdom Metazoa; phylum Chordata; class Actinopteri; order Beloniformes; family Adrianichthyidae; genus Oryzias; species Oryzias latipes. Next base: position 27,686,233 of record NC_136258.1, read on the forward strand.
ACACTTGTAAACATATGCAGTAGCAACGGTTTGCTTTCCTCGTGATTCAGTTCAATGGTGTGACATTTGATCGTGGTATCCCTACTGTCAAGCACGGAGGCGGGCACTAATGATCTGGGCCACCTTTCCATCCCTCTGACAGAAAGATGTTAGTGTTTTGTTCCAGGTCCACAGCTCAAATGGGGGGTTTAAAGCCTTACAGGTGGAGATGGGCTGTCTGCCGGTGAAAAATGGGCAAACCTGTGCGGGGCACGCAGGTGGGCCACACGAAATATCAAGGTTTTTTCTACAGGGATACTGCGAGCAACAAGTCACGGATCAACACTTACTCCAACAAAAATCATGTTTATGGCGTTATTCTTAACATGGAGGACATACATAAAGAAAACTGAGCCTAAAGATTATCGTGAATCAGGAGCAGATGAAAAAAAATGTTGGCGAAAGCTTGCAAGAATGACATCGAAGCTACTTTGGCAAGCCAAAAGCTCCCTGCTCAGCTCCATTCTGATGCATCCACTCGTAGACGACAAGATCATGAACGTTTTTGTTTTGCTCGTCTGAGCCGGAATCTGGATCCAAACTGTACGACTGGATAGCTCCAATATTTTTCGCCATTTTTGTGTAATTTGGGGGTGTAAGCTAGCAGGAGAGAGTGTAAATAAAGGGATGATGGGAAGTCTGATGAACTCCTACCGCTCTGTAGAAACTACGAAAATGACGCAGGATTTTTGATTTTGCTTAAAAGCATCATGTTGGTCATTAAAAGACCACTGGAGACACTTTGAAAATAGATCAAAAGATGATCAGGGGAGGAGTTTAAGATGCGACTCATCTCCCCAACCAGCCACAAGCATCCATATGGGTGCATGTGACGAAGACTTTTGCTGCATTTATTCACTAAGAGGAGACGCTTTACTTTCCAGGAGAATGGAAACTGCAACACATTTTGTCATCAGTGAACCTAAACTTCAGAAACAGGATGGCCGGTGAAAAAGTCCCGGATTCCTCCACATTTTGGGAATCAAAATTAGGAATTTCTGAAATTGTTAGAACTCGCCCTGCGCCAAATATTTCCTGCGAAATGATTTCTTGCTGCAAAAGACCACTCAAACAAGAACCAAAATGGCCGTAATAACGCGGAACGCATGTACCCTCCAACGGAGAGTTGACTTTACTGGTCACCATGGTAACAACAAGCATGTCCACATCGTGTCTGTCAAAGCATCGTGCGCTACAGTGCTGCATGTTTCTGAGGAGATGGCTTGAAGCTGTGAAGTTGAGGGGCGGGCCCTCGAGTCGGCCGCGTCCCGCACATCACGATGCTCCTCGGCCCCCGGAAGAGCGGGGAATCTGAGCCGGACTCCAGCTTGTCAGCCATGATGTAACCACAGCAGGCAGCTGCGAAGCAAATGTTAAACGTGCCCTCCTCCCCACATCCCTCAAGGGTTTTCCCTCCTCCTCCGCCTCCTCCTCCTTCGACTCGTTCGTCCGATAAGCTGCAGCCACGAGCTCGTCAAGGTCAGCAGTCATCCGGCCCCGCCCAGCATTTCCACAGCCAATTCCCATCACATAAAACCCCACCAGCACCGGCGGCGGGGTGCTTTTCTTTTTTGAGCTGGGCCTCCTCCCTGTTCATCTAAAGGAGCAGCAGCTCTCTCAAGGGTTCAGTCAACACTGACACCTGCTGGTGGAGGTCTGAACTGCACTGTCTTTGAAATGACATAACTTTAATCAAAATTAACTCAAAAATGTTCGCTTTCTTAATCTTCAGAAGACTTAACTAGAAAACCTCAATACTCTGACAGAAACTGGGTAACTCCTGATATGGTTTGATGGAAACAGGACAGAATATTGTTTTACTGGACATCCTGCAATCTGTAGATTGCAGCAAATCATGTGTGCAAACTCCACACATGCAGCTGTGCAGCAAACACTTGAGAGCTTTTTTTCTCCAGGTCAATTTTTCTAAGAAAAATGTGCGCAGAGGAAACGGAAGTTTGAAACACAGGTTTAAAGTGATGAAAATGCACCTCAGTTCTCAGTTGAAATCTGCTGTAAAGGGTTAAATTCTAATTAAACTAAGATAAATAGAAGATAAATTATTCCCTTATGTTCCACACTGCACTTCGCAAAACTAAATCAAAATCCAGAAATGTTGTAATTTTTAGTTCCGAATTCAGACACTAGATCAATTTTACTATTTTTTTCCCTCTAAATTGTGAAATAAGTCAATTTGTTTAATCAAAATCTAATAAAGGCTTTTATTTGCCTGCTTTGTCTTCCTGGATCCGTAAGATCCCATTACAGGCTCTCAAAAGCCTCACCTGTGTTCTTCCTGAAACTTAAAATCATTCTTTTTTGTTTGTTTGTTTTGTTTTTTTGCAGAGTCTACTCTACATCTTTTATTTTGAAAATCAATGTTTCCTGCCTCAAGGATAGAAATGTTGTTCCAGCTCGACGTGCTTGTGTTCCACCTTGAAAATGACTGCTGGTTTCTTCCCTGAGGACCTTCACGGTTCCAAAAGAGAAGGAGAAAAAAGTCTGATCACGTTCTAAAACAACAAAATCCAATTCCCTATTTTCTATTAATTAACCACTTAATGAAGTATTTCACTTTCATTCTTGAGAGTCTGAACCTTTGCTTTGATCTATTAAAATGATCCTCCAGACCTTTAAAATAAAACGGCTGCATCTTCTGCACAAAGGTTGTGCTGAATCACAAAACATGAAGGCAGAGGAGCAGAAGGTGAGAAGTCACTAATCAGCATCAGCTGACTCTTTGATTCCCTTTCCCCACGGCGCCCTTCCTATATCGTAACAACCTTGCACGCGCTCAGAGGAACCGGAGTGCAACTCTTTATCTCCAACCTTGGGGTGGCGGGGAGAGAGAAGGGGCGCGGATCCGTGCAGATGTGCCGAGTGAATCAGCGTTTTGTTCCGCTTTCATCTCGCAAATGAAGGAGCCGCCTTCAAAATGGCTGCTTCCCTAAAGCCGCCGCGCGGCGAGGAGGAGAGGGATCATCAGCCTGCGTTTGTCCTCGCTTTCCGCGCCTCACCTCCTCCCCCTCCTCCTCCCCATGATGAGCCCTCACCTCCGCAGGCGACGGCTTTCAGATGACTCGCTGTTTGAAAGCTGTCACAGATTCAGCAAAGGGAAGGACACTTTTTTTTCTTTTTTAGATTTTATCTGAACCAAAAGTTGCATCCCTGCTTTTCCTCCTCTTGGAAGTGAAGTGCACCGTTACAGTGCGGCACAAAAAAGGAAGAATGAGCTGAAAAGAGTAATAAATGAATAATATTTTATATATAAAAGAAACAACTTAATGATGAATGCAGAAATACTCTCTTGGCTACCAGCAAAGCAAAGTTTCTAAACCTGAATATCTCCTTACCACTTCACTACTTTTGGTAGTTACTAGGGCTGGGTATCACCAATTATTTCCAGCATCAATTTGATTTAGGATCAATATTTTTTTTAGTCGTCTGTATGTAAAAACTGGACCGATTGAGTGTGACGTCACCCGTTGAAAATGGCGTCCTTTTGCCTACAACCAAATGAAGTCAATTCTGTGGCCATTTTTTTTTTTTTTTTGCGATAAGGACGCCACCATAGTGGAGCCAGAAGTCGACAGTAAGCAGTAATTGGTCTGAGTCGAGGTTTCTATGGCAACCACTCTCACCAATCAGGAGTGAGTTTGTTGGAAGACCACACCCCTTAAAAGGGGCCTGTAATGTGGAAAAATGGCGACTGAATTGGCTTCGTTTCGCTGGAGCCGGAGGTAAGGCGTTTATTTTCAATGCGTTACGTCACACACTCGCTTCACCCAGTCAATGTCCTCCACGGACCCGGACAACCCAAAAACCCACAGCACCCGTAAAGGTCAACCCCCCCCACCCCTCCATACGGGTGAATTGTTTTTTTGTCAAACCTTAAAAAGCAAAGAAACTGCAGGTTGACGTGTATAATCTGGCAGTTTGGCTTATTTATTTTTTATTGCAAAGACACATATAAGTCACCGTCTGTCAACAGATGAAGTGAGCATTTCTCTGTCTTTGGTCTTCAATGAGACATTAAAAAACGGCGGCTTTGAAATCTTTTGGATTCAGGCGTTGAACTCTGCAGCCCCCTCCTCCCCCTCCTCCTCCTAGCCTTAAACATCACTCATGCATTATTCATTTGCATTAAGAAGCTTCTTTTAATGTCCCAATCATCTCTTGGAGAGATCTGTAATGAGATGCTAATAGAAGGCTGTTGCCTCTGAGAGCGGAGGAAGCCAGCGCACGAGTCAAAGGATGCCATTGCATAATCACGCCATCACAAAGCCGCCTCCCTCTTTGCTTTTTGAAGCTCTTGTTCTTTAATCTGCCTCATCAGAGCAAAGAGCGAAGGTTCATACAAAGACCAAAAAGGAAAAGAGACAAGTGACGAATGAATGTTTTTCCTGTTCTTATCAGCCAATCACATGGCAGCAACTGAATGCATTTAGGCATGTAGACATGGTCAAGACAGTATGCTGCATTTTAAACCGAGCATCAGATTGGTGGAAAAAGGTGATTGGAGTGGCTTTGAGCGTGGCATGGTTGTAGGTGCCAGACGGATTGGTCTGAGGATTTCAGAAACTGCTGATCTAATGGGATTTTCACCCACAACCATGTCTAGGGTTTACAGAAAATGGTCAAAAAAGAGAGAGTTCTGTGGACAGAAATGCCTTGTTGATGCCAGAGGTCAGAGGAGAATGGCCAGACTGGTTCCAGCGGATAGAAAGGCAACAGTAACTATAAGAACCACTGGTTCCAACCGAGGTCCGCAGAAGAGCATCTCTGAACATGTCCACTCCTGCCAGCTAAGAACAGGAAACCGAAGCTACAATTCACACAGACTGACCAAAACTGGACCATAGAAGATTGGAAAAAGGTTTGACGTTTGGTCTGATCAGTCTCCATTTCTGCTGCCACATTGGGATGGTAGGGTCAGAACATCATGACAGCATGGATCTATCCTTCCTTGTTTCAACGGTTCAGGCTGGTGGTGTAATGGATGTAATGGTGGTGTAATGAATATGGGCCGGTGGATTCACTCAACCACTGCCTCCAACAGATCAGCGCGTGGATGCAGAACAACTTTCTCCAGCTAAACTCAAACAAGACCGAAGTTATTATTTTTGGCCCACAGAAACAAAGAGAAAGTGTCAGCAGCTACCTTCATTCTCTGTTTCTTAAACCCTCAAATCAAGTCAGAAATCTAGGGGTAATCATGGACTCTGACCTGAACTTTAACAGCCATATCAAGTCAGTAACATCAGCGGCATTTTACCATCTGAAAAACATTGCCAAAATCAAAAACATAGTGTCAAAGCCAGACCTGGAGATACTTATTCATGCATTTGTCTCCAGTAGGTTAGACTACTGTAACAGCCTGCTCACCGGCCTCTCCAAACGAGCTGTAAAACAGCTTCAGTACATCCAGAATGCTGCTGCTCGAGTCCTGACCAGAACCAGGAAGTATGATCACATTAGTCCTGTGCTCAGGTCTCTGCACTGGCTCCCTGTACCTCAAAGAATAGACTTCAAAGCAGCTCTGCTTGTGTACAAGTCTCTCCATGGCCGAGCACCAAAGTACATCTCTGACATGTTAGTGCCATATGAACCATCTCGTACTCTGAGGACCTCAGGGGCCGGCCTCCTGTTGATGCCCAGAGTCAGAACTAAACAAGGGGAATCAGCGTTTCAATATTCTGCAGCTAAAATCTGGAACAGCCTCCCTGAAGCCGTAAGACAGGCCTCTTCTGTGTTCATGTTCAAATCTAGACTTAAAACATTTCTGTTTAGCCGTGTATATGACTGAAAGGTCCTATCTGCACTTTTCTTTCCTTTCCTTACTTTATTTTTAAATCAATTTTCAATTTTTTTTTCTTTTCTTTTAAAGTAAATTTTACGTTGATTATTTCTATGATGTATTGTGATTTTAATGCATTTTTCTGTTTTGTGAAGCACCTTGAATTACTTTGTGTACGAATTGTGCTATACAAATAAACTTGCCTTGCCTTGCCTTGGTGTGGGGGATATTTTGTAGGCCCCTTAGTACCAATTGAGCATGGTTCCAATGTCCCAGCCTATCTGAGTATTGTTGCTGACCATGTCCATCCCTTCATGACCACAGTGTACTGTCTTCCAGCAGGATAAGGCACCATGTCATAAAGCTGGAATCATCTCAGACTGGTTTCTTAATCATGACAATGAGTTCATTGGAGTCAAATGGCCTCCACAGTCACAAGGGGCCTCATTTATAAAACTTTGCGTAGGATTTGCGTCAGAAGTGGCGTACGGATGAAACATAGGACGTGCGTACGCACAGAAATATTCGGATTTATAAAACCGTGCGCACGTACATCCTACGCATCTTTCCCTTAATAAATCACAACCGATTCTAAATGCAGCGCAGCTTTTGCGGCTTCGTGACACGCCCATAGTTGCCCATAAATAGTCCGCGAAACGCCCACAAATTAATATTCATGGCTTGCGAAATCATGGCAAACACAGAGAGGAAATCAAAAAAACGTAACTTCACTCAATGTGAAGTAGAAGTTATTGTTGGCGAGGTGGAAAAGAGGAGAAGAATGTTGTTTGGAGGGCACAGTGTGGGCATTACTAATGCCAAAAAGGCACGTGGCAGACGGTGGCAGACGGTGGCAGACGCCGTAAATGCTGTAGCCTCACAACCTCGGACCGTGGCCGAAATAAAACAGAAATGGTCGGACATCAAAGTCGAGGCAAAAAAACGTCTAGCGCTGCATCGCCAGAGTGTGTCGGGGGGGGGGGGGGGGGGGGGGGGGGGGGGACACCGGAGCTGACCCCTCTTGATGACAGACTGGCGGCAATAATTGGGGAATCCCTTAATGGAGTGGTGACTGAGGCGCAGGGGAACACCGACCCGCCAGATGCACCGGGTGACACACCCCCAAAAGCCTGCGGAGGTCCAACAGGACGGCTCGAAAAAGTCGGAACCGGCTCATATGCCACTCGTCCTCGTTTGCCAGCAAGTCTTCTTGCTGTCTAAAGATGCGTTCACTCTGAATTCTTCCATTTGCCACATCTTCTAAGAGCCCAAGATCAGCCATTGTGCGTCATTACGCATTGTGATGGGGCATTTTATTTCCATCCATTTAATTGCATCTGACAAGCTACAGATGTCGGTAATAATCGACATGGAAATGGGAAAATGTTCAACGCAAATGTAATTTCTTGTTGCTTTCTGAATGGTTGAGACATACGCCATACATGGTTTTATCAAAAATAAAACAAACTAAAGGCATATGCATGAATACCATAATTCCATAGCTTATGAAGAAATGTTTTACTATGAAAACAACTTTCCCCAGTGGATAATTAATGCATCTCTCTCTATCTATCCATCTGTCTGTCTGTCTGCACCTATATCTGCTCCGCCAGACGGACACACTGACGAGAATATCAGTTTTGTACATTATTTCGTTCTGTTAAATGTATTATTTATGAGGATGAATTGCACAACATGCCAATATTGCAGAACATATTTCACTTTTCTTTCTGCAAATAAGTGTTCATTTGAATTTCTGTTGTAATTTTCGTTTGATTTCTTTTGTTTATTTCACTGCTGATCGATCAAACGGGTGTTGGTGTAGGCTGTTAATTGTAAGACTTGCTTTGTGAAGTCTTCATGTTATTTATGAGAGGCAGTATTGTCATTTTCACTTTCACGTGTTTCTTCCATCTGCCGACGGTGTCGTCGTTTCTCATTTCATCCGTTTTTGTGCGTACGCCTGGGTCAGAGCTTGCGTGAAGGACCGCACATTTTCCCGTCAAATTTGCTTTTTATAAATCTCAACTATTGCGTAGAGAGTGGCGTACGCCTTCTTTTGTGCGTACGCAACCTTTATAGATGAGGCCCCAGATCTCAATCCAATAGATCACCTTTGGGATGTGGTGGAACTGGAGATTGGCATCATGGATGTGCAGTCAACTGCCTGCTGACAGGTCAATATGGACCAAACTCTCTGGGAAATGTTTCCAGCACCTTGTTGAATCGATGCCACCAAGGATTAAGGCAGTTCTGAAGGCAAAAGGCATGCAACCTGATACTACCAAGATGGACCTTCAAAAGTTGCAGATGAGCGTATAATCCAAAAAATCATTTAATGCAGAAATAATAAATTTCACCACAGACTTTTCTTTTGGACAGATTTTCTTCATTATTGTGTCACAACACTCTTCTGCTATAGTCCTCACTTTGACAGATGAGAAGCAGTCAAGCAGCCCGTGCCATGATAGAACCACCTCTGTGTTTAACTGAAGGAGGTGCAATTACTTTGAGTCACAAGCACAAGCCAGGAAACTACGATGTTCAAAACTGTTCAAAATAGTCTCAAATGTGTGAAAGGCTGGCTTTCTTTTTGTTAGATTGGAAAAAAAAACGCATTTCTCCATTCACAGAACACCTTTACCCAAAAACGATGCCAGCTTTGTGAACTCTGCAAGCATATTTACGCATGGAAAGTCACAAACACAAAAGAACTAAAAAGTTTTGATACTTTTTTTGTAAAGACTGTGTGTTGTGTATCTATAAAGTATGGCTTTGTGGAAAACAGAGAAGCTGTAGAACCTTTAGAACACTGAGGAACACTGAGCAGGTCTGTTTGAGAAGCTCTTCTGTCTGAAGCATGACTAGGGTTTTCTAAACTCTCCATAGCTGATTTTCTGCACCACGAGAAGATACGCTCAATCCAAATGTAAAAGACATGATCCAAGCTCGTTTTACAGACAGAACCTGGACAAAGGTGTAAAAAAAAAAAAAACTGGACAAAGATTTGACCGAATACAACTTCCTTCAGAGAGCTGATCAAGGATCCCACCGCCTACCTGGGATTTGAGCGCAGAGTATTCCTCCGTGCCGCTTTCCACATGTTTGAAAGCTGTTAGGTAGTCGTAGCTGATGACCGCCGTCTGCAGACAAACAGAAGATCAGGAGACAGAGCGTGACACTTAACCCTTGTGCTATCCTAGACACTTTACCATTGGGAGTTGGGTCATCTAGACCTACTAGACAGTGCTCTGAACCTTTTTTCTTCAATGATTTGTGATCTTCACTGGTGTCAATGGATTACATGAAATCTTTCCACCTTTACCCACCTTTGTCATGGTAGGGAGAACACGTCAATGTAAGGGTGGGGTCATCTAAGATAGCACAAGGGTTAAAGACTTCACCATGGTTGACTTCTGATCCATACAGACGGGTTTACAGTTTTTGTAGCCATGCAAGCTTGTATGTCTTCATGGTTTGAGTTTGGGTCAACAATCAAGAGATGATGACAACCTCCACTTCCGTGGCGTCACAGCCCAAAGTAAAGGAGTCAAGCTTTCCGGGGTTTTAATGAAGCGGGAAAAAGAAAATCAGCTGATTGTCTGTTCTCCGGAAGAACCGAGGCACGGTTCCTGATCACAGTGGAGAATCAGAAAACAGCTAGTCTTCTCTTTGACTGGAAAAACTAACGTCCAACAAAACTAAAAAGGGGGGAAAAAAAACTCTGTTCTGTCGTGTAAGCGTCTGTTTTGTTAGAAAAGCTAAAGGCCACCATACAAGAAAAAAAAAGGAGGACTAGTCCACAGATTTAGTTATTTATAGGGATGGGCCGATATCGTTTTTCCCAGCCGATATTTCACCTGTTACTGTGAGGGATAGTCGATACTTAAGTCTCCAAGTAACACAAAATGTAAATTTCCTTTTTGTTTCTTAATTAGGAAATACACGACTTTTCTTTTACTGGACAATCACACTGTACTTGACCTTTTTAACATACAACAAAGGATCTCATAGGAACAAGGAACACTTTCAAACTTAAATGCATCTGTAAGCATTGAGACCATTTATTGAATATTGGACAGAACGGTGAACCATAATCTCCCTATTGCCAGAGATCCATTAGGAACAACATGTAGCCCTATCAAAAAATGACATTTACCTGAAAACAGTCTATTGCTGACAGTGACTGTAAACATAAGCTTTCCAATCTATTTGGAACAAGCATGCACTTCAAAAATAATGTCTTTCTGAAAATAGTTAGAAGAATATCTGTAGATTTTTAGATATCAGACCGATAAACTCAAATTATGCAAATATCGGCCGATACCGATACTGGCATCGATAGATCGCCCATCCCTAGTGATTCATCTACACCCCCGTCTGTCCAGGGGTGTACCTGGAGTCGGTTAATCTGCTCAGAAACCAGAACCAGTTTGACCAGAGAACGTTTGCATCTCACTAAGTTTAAATAGGAATGACTGATTTGGGATTTTTGGTAATAAACTGACATGCCAATAATTCAGAGCACACCACAAAATCCATGTACTTTTTCACTATAGGTTGAAATCCCAAATGAATTCTAAACATCTCGACTGTGTCCGTCTCATATTGTCAGTCGCATTAAGGAACTCACGGTGGCTGCAGCTCGACCAAACCGGACGACGCTCAGGTCACTGAGGTCCAGCTGCTTGTTGTAGAAGTAAAAGCCGGAGGAGGCGAACACTGCTGTGGCCAGAGAGGAGAGCTTGAGGAGCCGGGCAGCCATCCGGGGACTGCAGGAGAACACAGCAGTGTGAGGCAGGAGAACCACAAAAGCCTTTCTTTACCGTTAACAGAGAGAAAAACTCCTGGTGATATAGCTTCAATCTTTACCCAAAAACCCATATAAACGTTTAAATTCAGCAATTCAATATTTTACCAGACAAATAAACAGCTTTAACTTTAGTTTTTAAGGGCCTATATGATACAAAAATATCAACTTTTTGAGCTTTTTAGTGTATTATTATGTACATTCCTCACATAAAACAATCCCAAAAGGGGTATTTTGATCCATTGACGCATCTTTGAGTATTCATTCTACGAACCAGTACGCCAGCCCCTCCCAATCCACAAAAACCACTGGGTCCTCACGTTCTTACGTATGAACGTGGAGGACCCGCCCCTTCCAGGAGCGTCTGCACTGCCAGCCCCGCCCCCAAGCTAACACACACCAGCTTTCATTTTATTTACACAGACCCGCTGTCGAGGCCGGCGCTTGGTTGACATCATTAAATGGGCGGCACCCACAAGGAGAGAAAGGCGGAGCTTCAGAGATGGAGTCGTCTTACTTCCAGGTAGGAAAATGAACTCATGCATATAACTGATATTTCATTGTAGATAGATAGATGACTTTATTAATCCCACAATGGGGAAATTTCATTTATCTGTGGCAGCAACACGACATTCAGAAATAATCTATATAATATAACATCAATAAAGGACATCACAAATTACATTTATATTAGATAATTAAAAATATTACTAAAATTATTATGAAAAATAATTATCAAAAATGAGATTCTTATTAAATAAAGAAATAAATATTAAATAAATACAGCTGCAAAAGTGTAAAAAACATGCGGTCTGCAAAACATGTAAACTGTAAAAAAACATTACAAATTTTTTCAAAATACAGAAATAACTAATGAAGTTCACACCAAGAACAAAAACAAACAACTATTCAGGAACAAAAAACAATTTAAAATTGAAAAACAACAACTACAACAAAAGTAAATGAATCAATGACTAAACAGAAAAAACACCCCTGGGACCGTGGAGTGTCACTTTGACACGGTGTTGTACAGTCTGATGGCTGTGGGGAGGAATGACCTGCGTTAGCGCTCCTTCTTACACTGAGGGTGCAACAGTCTGGTGCTGAAGGAGCTGGTCAGCGCCTCTACAGTTTGGTGTAGGGGGTGGGAGGGGTTATCCATGATGGATGTCAGCTTAGCCAACATCCTCCTGTCCGCCACCTCCTCGATGGACTCAAGTGTGCAGCCCAGGACAGAGCCGGCCTTCCTAACCAGTTTGTTAAGCCTCTTCAAGTCTCTGCCTGCACTGCCCCCCGCCCAGCACACAATTCCATAAAGGACCACTGAGGCCACCACAGTGTCGTAAAAGGTCCTCAGCAGCTGTCTGCACACGCCAAAGGACCTCAGTCTCCTCAGCAGGTGAAGGCGACTCTGGCCCCTCCTGTACAGAGCATCCGTGTTGTTGGACCAGTCCAGTCTGTTGTTCAGGTGAACACCCAGATATTTAAATGTGTCCACGACCTCAATGTCTGAACCCTGGATGTTCACCGGTGACTGTGATGGTGAGGACCTCTTGAAGTCCAGTATCAGCTCCTTTGTCTTGCTGGTGTTAAGCAGCAGGTGGTTAACTTCACACCAGCTAACAAAGTCAGTGATGACCCCCCTGTACTCCTGCTCATCCCCCCCCCTGATACACAGCCCACAATGGCACTGTCATCTGAGAACTTCTGCAGATGACAGTGGTGGGAGTCGTAGGTGTAGTCCGATATGTACAGGGTGAACAGGAATGGGGAGAGCACAGTCCCTTGAGGTGCCCCCGTGCTGCAGACCACCACATCAGACTCACAGTCACGCAGCCTCACAAACTGTGGTCTGTCTGTGAGGAAGTTAATGGTCCAAGCAACCAGATGTTGGTCCACACCTGCAACCTCCAGCTTCCTCCTCAGCAGTGATGGCTGAATTGTGTTGAAAGCACTGGAGAAATCAAAAAACATGACTCTCACAGTGCTCCCAGGGGCCTCCAGAAGGCCTCATTAAAGGTCTTTAATGTGCCAAATGTGATATGTTATCATATGGTTGATGTGATTAATTTGAATGAATATGGGATACAGTTTACTCTAAAAGGCTAAAGAAATGATAAAGGACCTTTAAAGAAACCAAATCACCTTCAAAAAAACTTTGTTTAAATAAAAGCTGCTACAAAAACACAATAAATGACCTTTGCTGCCTAAATCCAAGTACGACTTAGAACATAAGAAATATGACAAACACTGGGGATTGATTGGAAGAATTGATTGTGGAAGTATATATACTATTATTTTATTCTCTAAAATTTGTTTATCCACTAATGCAAAAGTTTTCTTTGTTCTGTTCCCTTTTATTTCCGGCTGTATTGGAACTTGTGTAGGATTTTTTATTTATTCGTGTTACCTTGTGGAAAAACTGAAACTAAAGTTTTTCATAAGTGTTAAGTTGAACTCATTCAGTTATTTTTTGAATATTTAAACATGTAGCTTTTTTTGATTAGTGCCGAGTAAAAACAGTGTTTTTCTTTTCCTTCATGCTCTGTCATCTAGACCCCAGAAGAATTCTGAGACCAGCATCCTGCATGGATGATGCTGAACCGCTGCACCTGTGCAGGTGGATGACCATCGACCCTGGCAAACCTGAAATCGGATTCTTGTACTTCAATGTCCACAAAACAGTCAGCTCAAACTGGTGTTCCCGCGCCGCGCATGCGTCCTGTCATCATTGTCAATCAAAGCCAGAACATCACAGCATCCCATCCCACAATGCACGTCCCTGACACTCAGCTGTGACGTTAGACGTAGAATCGAATCAACCGAGAGGCCAATTAGCGACAAAAGGATGTCTGCGAAAACCTGCTGAATGTTCCCCTCGCGTGTTGTGTAATGGCCGTTCAGGTTGTGTAACTGTCGTTGTGTGAGCGGACACACAACAATCAGCAGTCACACTCCACCAGTCGCAGAGTTACGACACCTTACCTGACAAACGGCCGCTTCTGCTCGGTCCACACGCGCACTGGCGACCGCTAACTCACCGGTTCCGGTTTTGACCTTTTCGCCTCCTCTCAACTACAGCGCAAGGACTTCTGGTCAATGTAGTCTAAAATCTCGGGGGTTAGTGGATGCGTTTGTATTTCCTGCTGGGCCGAGAGGAATGTAAATCGGACACATGAATCGTTGAATGTGAGGGTTAAGAGACACTTTTTGACTAAAATTATGATCATATTCACTCGTAGTGTCGCGTTTTTAAAACATGAAAACTACACTTCCGGGAACTTGAAAACGTCATATGTGCGTCACAGGCCAATCCATAGGGGTAAAAATTACCTTTTTTTGTTCCTTTCATGGTCCCTTGTATACAAACACAACTTTTCATCTCACAAATATTCTATCTGGAATAACAGGGACATTTTATATAAACGCAAATCACTCTTCATAGAATAGTGGTTTCGAAATAAGATTATATTTGTGTATCAATTATTTAACAACCAGGGCTTACTTTTAACTTATGAGGAATTTCTATCTAAATTTCCCTTCCCTGTTCCACCTTTAGAATACGCTAGAGTGTTTGGAGCTATTCCCTCTGGTGTCTGCATGCTGTTTAAATTCCAACACAGAGTTCACGTTGAGGAGCCTTTTCTGCTCTCTCCCATAAATAATCCTGTGAGGAAAATATGTCTGACCGGTTATCCCAGGAAAAACAATAAATCCAAAACAGATTCAAATTAAACATGGAGACACTCTGTAGTTCTGGTTGTAATTCCCCTGAAACAGTTATCCATCTTTTCTCGTATTGTCCCAAAGTTAAGGTGTTTAGACAGAAGATGTGTGATTTTATTAATGATAAAATTGATTCTTGTTTTGTCTTATTCTGGAAAGATGTCTTGTTGGGTCTAATATCAAAAAATATGCAAAAGGACTCTGGTTTACTTTTAAATCTTTTACTCATTTTGGCCAAATTCCATGTTCATAAATGTAAATTTTCTGGTAGAAAACCCTGTTTCACTGTATTCCTTTCTGAATTAAATCACTATATCAACAGTATTCGAAATTTAGAGAAGCAAAAAGCGATCAGAACATTGTCTGTTTGTGAGAGATTCAGTATTATTTCCTTGAGTTTAACCCCCTGGCTTATTTCTATTCTTGTTCTTCTGTTTGTTACGGATGTGTATTTGATATTTGCAGTTGTGTTTTTTAATGTATGCTAAAAGTGCATCCTTGTAAAAGCGCATAATGTGCATTAAAGTTGATTTAAAAAAAACAAAAACTTTTTTGTAACGCTTATACATGACATCTGTTTTTCAATTTTGTTTTTATTTTAAGAGTATTTAAAATTTTTCTGTTTTAATTTCATTATTTTAATCAAGAAAAAAATATGTAGTATATTTTTAATTGTTACAATAAAACTATCAGTTTTATATATTTTTATTTAAATATATATATTTTTCCAGAGTAAATTGATAAAAGCTTTCTAAATCTTCTAAAATATTTGATATAGCAGGAAGTACAACACTTTGATAATAAATAAAGATTTTATTTGTCAACAAATATCAGTTTCACAACACCAAAACAGAGGAATTTAAGGATTTTGATTCCATAGAACAAACATGGTCCACTGGTTTCACCCAGCGTTTCAGACAAGAAGAGGTAGAGGGAGCTCCTCTCCTCTCTGCAGAACCACAGAGGAAGCTTCAGTCAAACTCGGCGTCTCTGCTGGACTTCTGTCCTGCGAACGGACGTCTGTTCCTCTGAACCTGCAGCTGAAAGCAGAGGCATTAGTCAAAAAAACAAATTCCACAGACAACATCCAGCTTTCTTACTTTGCTTCTTTCCTTACAGTCATTTTCCTGAGTTCAGGGGTTTATTAGCACGTAGTGCTCACTTCTTTTTGACTCCATTACCCATAATGCTTTACCTTTGCTCCCTCCAGAACATGAGGGTCCTTCTGCAGGGCATTGTTCAAACCCTCTTCTGTTGTGAAGCCGATCCAGCAGAAGCCTCTGTGGAAGCCGGTCTCCTTATCCTGGTTCAGCAAAAACAGTGAAGAGTCAGGAGCAGTGGACACCTCCCACCACAAGGGGGCAGCAGTTTCCAGGAACGTTGAAAAGAACCAAGTCTTTTTTTCAATAAACTTTATTGCACTTAGTAGAAAGAACCAGGGTTTTTTTTCCAATAAACTTTATTGCACATGGTAGAAAGAACCAAGTAACTGAGAACAGAAATGAATTGATGAATAGATCTGGACCACATATAAATGACAGTTACTAATTGTTGGTGTTTGGGTTTATTTGTTAGATATTAATAAATAAAAAAACGAACAGAAGAAACTCACAAATGGCAGAAGACACTTCTTGACCAAGCCAAACTGTCCAAAATAGTCCCGCACCTCCTCTGAAAAACAAAAGCTCTGATTCACAAACACATGAAAATACCTTCCGTCCTTATCTTTTTCAAATGGCGTTTATTTATTAATGATTTCTCAAATAAATTGATCTTTATGTTGGAGAGCATGTTGGTTATTGTGGAAAAAGCCCGTTGTAAACTATTACACACAGTACAGTTAAAATTCTTAGAATACCTATTTATTAATATTAATAAGTAAGTGTTACGACAAATAAGTCTGCTTCTGCGCGAGTACTTTGAAGTACCGCTGTGCGTGGAAGCTTCACGGACGTCCCGCGTGCCCCCACGCAGAGGGAAATAATAAAAGCGAAGCGACGTTCCGGGTCTCCGCACATCAGTTCAGGTCGGAGCCTCGCGGTTGCAGAACAATTCTACCGGAGAACGGGACTTACTGCTGGCTGCGGTCCACGGGACCTTCGACACGAACAGCTCGAACACCTTTTTGGACGACGCCGCCATCTTTGCTCGTCCCTTTGACCTGTGACGCAAGGTCACGTGACCAAAATATACCCCCAAAGTTAAGCGAAGCAGGAAAAAAAGAGACATCTTTTCTAGTTATTAAATATTTAAATGACGCCTGCTTATATATTTTTTTATTTTAAACTCCAGGTAGAGGTGAAATGTAAAAAAAGGTTTAGATTGGGGTCAATTACGTCATGGCAAAGATGGCCGCCTACATGGTGGAGAGCGGGGAAGATGTTTTTAGGAAGATGTTCAAGTTTTATAAAAGAAGAGACCCCCCACCCGACCTCAGGGGGGTTGTCGACTTTTCCAGCGAACCGCCGGCGGACAAGGTGAGAAAGATGCCGGAATTAGTGGCGATTAACCGCACAAAAGCGGCATTCTGCTCGGTTTATCACTGATCCTAGTCCGCACGAGCGCAAGCTGCTCATCTGACGAGTTTTCAGTGAGGTCACAAACAGATGTTCACCCGTGAACCCGGCAGGTCGCTCCGGCTCACCTGGACGCGGCTGCGGTGAGCGACGAGGAGGCCGCCCGGGTGGGACTGCGGCCCGTCAGAGACTGGAGAGCCTTCAGCCTGCAGGGCTTCCCGGGTACAGCAGCGTCACGTGGTTCTCATGTTCTTCTTCATCATTATGGTCTTCTCAAAACAACAACACACCCACCTGATTCTTTTGTCTAGGCTTCATTTTCATCTCCAACCCTTTCCTTCGGGGCTCCCAACCCTTCTGGGTCAGGCAGTGCTTGAAGACCTACCCTCAAAAACCAAACGTCTGCAACCTGGACCTGCACATGTCTGCCTGCGACACGCAGGACATCTGGGCTAAGAGTGCACCTGTCCTCAGGTGAGGATCATGTTCAGAAGGAAGACCTTCATAGCAGTTCTTCCCTGAGCACACTGGTATTGTTTGTTCGTCACCGTAGCAACGAGAACAGACCTTAGTGGCTGTGTCTGAATTTGAGGGCTGTCCTTCAATGGCCACAGCCTTCCCGGTCGAAGCTGGCTCCGTCCTTCGCCGATCGGGTCGGCCAAATGTTAATGGCTGTGAAATTGGACGAGTCTGGCCTTCAGACAATTCCAGCCGTTACATTGGGGAACGTCCTGTCGCCTAGCAACCGTGAGTCCCAAACAGAGAGGAGTAGTGAACCGGGCACAGAGCTAAAAAAAAAAAGATTCCTGTCTTATTTGATCCAACCTTTAGTCTTGGAGGTGTAATCATAAAACGGTGTCATTATTTCCAACTCCGGGTCCCGCTTCACATTCCGCCGTTGTGGTCAGAAAATCTCCGGGTTCGGCCGCAATGCATCTTGGGATACGGACAGCATAGAAGGATACACCAGGCCAATCCTTTGAAACCGGTGTAGGTACCATAACCGTTCGGGGTCCTTCAGCTAGTGCTGACCTCACACAGTGATGTGGTTGGCTGTCTGTTGGTGCGATGACGTGTCAGTGATTGGTCTGGACAAATTACAATACCACCATAGAAGAAGATATTAGGTGGTCCGTTGTAAACAAACAGAGCTCCGACATAGTGCAAGATCATCTTCTAAACGTACTTTTATTGTTGTTATGATTATTATTAAGTGCCTTTGCAGCCGAACGGACTGCGGTCAGAACCCTTCTCCGGACCCCACACCATAACAAAGCACCTTCCCTGCCTGCGAACACGAAGATACGAGACTCCGGCTGCTCTGATCAGACACACGGTTTGCTTGTGTGGAGCGAACAGACCTTTTTACAAAGCGGGTTTTGGCAAAATCTCTCTATAAATACTACAAAGAATAATGTCAGACACAACTCATGAGGGAAAAGAACTTTAGGTTACAAAAGGAAACGTGAAATGAAAATATGTAGAGCCTGAGCCCGACGTCATCCTCAGTCGAAAGGGCCCCGAACGGTTATTGCAGGCCGAATGGTTGCGGTACCTACACCGGGAAAAAGAAGGCTGTACTCGTGGGCCGCATTTGAAGGAGTCGTGTGATTTGGACAGCACTTGTCCGTGACGCCGTGACGTAAGCAAGCCAGGAAGAACGCGGCCCTCCAATTTGGCCACAGCGAGTGAATTTTCCGCCTTCTGCCCACAGATCTCCGTCCTCTGGAAGGAATCAACCAAAGACTCTGCTGGAGAAGCTGCACTGGGTCACTCTGGGATATCATTACAACTGGGACACCAAGGTGAGCCTCGCTGAAGTGTCTGAGCATCCTCAGAAGGTCAGCTGTTAAATCCAACCAGCACACAAAGATTCTTTATTTTTATTGGTTTCAAGGGGGAAAAGTTCGAGTCATGAAATTCTATGACCCGCTGGCACAACCGGCCCCAAATTTAAAATATTTAGCAATAAAAATGAAAAGGTTCACATGAAGAAAAGAAACAAAAATGTTCTCCATTTTCCTGGACAGTATGGGATCACTGACCTTCAGTCCTCGCTAACGTTTCTTGCAGTGACATCACAGACGCTTTGTGCTTCCCTGCCCTCAGACGTACTCCGCCGACAACCACACGCCGTTTCCGGCTGACCTCCATTCGCTGTCGGCCCGGGTGGCCTCGGCCTGCGGCTTCCCGGGCTTCAGATCCGAGGCAGCCATCCTAAACTACTACAGACCCGACTCGTCTCTGGGGATCCACGTGGATGAGTCTGAGCTGGATCACACGCGGCCTCTGCTCTCGTTCAGGTGATGGTTTCTAAAAAAGTGAACTGAACTTCAAAGGAGGAGCTGTAGGAGGAGTAAAACATGAACATTTTCCAGCTTTTCCAGAGTTGAGGTTCTGTTCCAAGAAGAGGTTAAGTCATCAAAGTCTAAAGGGAAAAAAGTCTGTTAGAATAATAACAACAAATCTGACTAAAATACTCCAAGACACTAATGTTTGAGCAGAACTTTTGTCTTAAAGAATATTTGTAATGAAATTTCCAGATTTTTATTCTTGTTTATCTAACCAAGTTTTTAACTACCTTATTGTGGCATTGTTTGTTAAAACCTTTTTTGTTTTTGTTTGAAAAGCAGAAATGTAGCTGTCTTTTATGTGCTGAATGTCTTGAAAAATGAATTGCTGGTTTTGTTAGAAAAGAGTTTAAAATAAAACGCCAGAGACCAGATCCAATTAGAACAGAATGGGGCCCAAGAAATAGCTCTGAGGTGCTCCACAACTAATTCTGAGCCCTGTTTTAAACCAATGACAGAGGAGCGTTTTCAGAACCTTGAAATTCTGAAATCGGAAATTCTTTAGAAACCAGCCTTCGTTCTTTTTCCTCTGACAGTTTTGGGCAGTCGGCCATCTTTCTCCTGGGAGGCACCCGCAGACAGGACCCCCCCACCGCCATGTTGGTGCACAGTGGAGACGTGATGGTGATGTCTGGACAGAGTCGCCTCCTCTACCACGCCGTCCCGCGCATCCTCCCGACGCCTCGGGGGCACGGCGCCCTCCTGGAGGACCTGCGCCCCGCCTCCCCCCAGCAGGCGGCGGCCATGTTGGAGCCGGTTTCTGAGGAAGACTGGATGGCGTGCTCCGTTTATATTCAGAAATCCAGGCTAAACATGACTGTTCGACAGGTGCTGGGGGCGGGACAGAGCTTCCCGGTGGCACCGCCCTCCTCAGTTACAAGGACGGATAAAAGTGAGATAGGCGGATACCACGATGAAGACCCTGGGAAGAGGAAGAGGAGTGACAGCGACTCTGCAAATGAGACGTGAAGAAGCCAGATGTCGTTAAATGCTGACACTTTAATCTTGTGGCTTTTGTTTCTTCTGAAAGATGTCTGCAGAGTGAGGAAGATGTTTAAGGCAGTCATGATGAGGATTTATAAGATCATGCAGTTCAGCTTTACTGAGGAAGATGTGTCAGAATGTGACTCATTTTTAAATCAGCGATAGGAACATGTTGTTTTCATCTTTTCAAAAAACTTGCTAATTTTTCACCAGTTTGAAAACTTAATAAATAAAATAAAAAACAAAAATCTTGCAAAAAATACTAATATTGAATGTCTTATTTTGAAAATATGGTCATCTTCTTTCCTTTGTGTACAATGTGTCTCCGAAACAAAGTGTGCTGTGTTTATTGCAGTTGTAAACAATACAAAACTTAGGTTAACCGTCAAGCACATTTAATAATAATATTAATTTCATATTTGATGGTCATTGTCACGAGAAAGGTTTCTGGATCAAATTATTTTCTACTGCTGTTATACCAATGCTGATCACTAGATGGCACTAAATCATTAGAACATTTAAAAGGAACCAATCCTCTAACATAATTCAGTGAAAGGGCTTCAATATTTAATCTGCCAAAATTAAACTTATATCTTGAGGGAAATTATGTACATGGTGTCCATCGTTCCAAGGAATACAGGATAAAATAATTCTGAAGTCCATTAATTGTCATTAATGGTTTGAACAGGACGTGGAAAGAAGATGCTCCTCTTCCAGAAGCACACGACTCCCGTATCTTTTCGGATTTTAAAATAAAACAAAACAGAAACTTCTTCTGTTTAAGTCTAAGATTATTTCCTATACATTCGGATTGCTGCGGCCCCTTTGCATTGGACAGTACAAAACTTTGGACTTTCCAGAACTTTCATTCTTCTCCCTGACGAAAATAAATCCCTGGTTCTTTTTAGGAGGCAGACAGCTCTCTTACCTTTGTGTTTAAAATCAGAACAAACTCAGGGGACTTTTAGTTCGGATTGGGTGCTGATGCTGTGGATCTACATCATTGAAGGATGTTCAGACTTCTCAGGATGTCACGAGCTTCTCTGCACTTCTCCTCTGTAGTCTATGGCCGTGTCTTCCACCTCTTCTTCAGGAACTAAGGAGGAAATTAGCAAATGTGTGACAAATCATTTTTCTTTCACACACCAGAAACGCCCGTGTTTTTATATTAAATTCTGCGTCACTTAATTTTAGGTTGAACTCTAAATTTCTTAAATATTTTTGTAAATCGACTGCGGAAATTGAACTGAATTAAAAAGCACTTCATGAGAAACTCTTAAAATTTCAAATCATTTTGACAAAAGATTTGGAATATTTTCTCTTAGGTTTGCTGAAGTTTGAGCTCAGCCTCGTCTGGAAGCTTTCAGGTTCACTTCCAGCAGTGGGGGGGGGGAAAAAGGAGCTGCAGTGTTTACTTTGCAGGTGAAACGAGGTTAAATGGGGTCTTAAAACTGCAGCTTGAAGTTTCCACAAAAACAATTAAGGACTGAACGTTTATGCGAAAGTCTTGACATGATTCTGCAGCCCGATAATCCAAAACATTCATGGATGCTGTTAGTGATGCCATAAAAACCCATCTGTGGTGAGATCACCTTATGTTCCGATCCTGCTGTGGCTGTTGTGACCACGCTGCCCTGAAGGCATCATGGTTTTCCTCGCTCCAGCCTGCAGGGGGCGCAGCAGGAATTCTCAGCATGCAAATGGTAAATCGCCATCTAAAATCAAAACTAGAGGAGTTTCCTCAACACCGTTGCCACTTTTAAAAGGCGTCCCTCAGGGCTCTTTTCTGTGCCCACTCCTTTTTTCCCTGATGTGCCGATGATATTTGAGACAACCGTTCCAGTGAGAAACTTTTTTTTACCTGCTTCTGACCCTCTTCAGACTGACAGGCTCTTTTACTGTACATGGAGCATCAGATCAGTCAGATGAAATGCAAACACAGGAAGGATTTTCCCTTTTACTCCTTTCAGCTCTTTGTGAAGCATGAAAAGCTCCTTGTGCTGCTGCATCAGACCCGTCAGGCCCACGTTTCCACTTCCACAGGTCGGGCATGCTTCTAATCTGCCAGCTGCAGGTTTCATTGTTCATCAGCCGAACCGAGCCCACGGCGTTTCATGGATCCTGACAAATAACAAGTGTTTATTCAGACTGTAAAACAAGCATTTGGGGTGACATAATGGACACTCGCCCACTCCTCGCGCTGTTGTTGGGATTGCTGACTTGTGAGTTAATGGTTGGGGCTAATGATGGGCACATGTGCTTTGTCCACCGAAAGCCTTTGTTTTTGCCTCAACAGCCAGTTTGCAGTTAAGTGATTCAGTATGCGACACTTTCCAAGTCTGAGCTCATCGCTCGGCTTCACTGCAGGCCTCGGCCTGTGATCCTGCTGCTGTTTGTGTTCATGTGGGGGGACGGTTTATTGAATCGCACCTGTTTGTTTGTTTGTTTAAGCCATGACTCATTTACCTTTGTGCTGCTTTGGGGCTCTGTTGCACATCTTGATCTGATTTTTTGAAGGTTGTAAGGATTCATCAGGGAGCAACAGCCCTGCTCTTGTTTGTGCTCTTCCGTTAAAGTGTGAACAGGAAACAACCGTTTCTTCACGGGACGAAGATTTTTAGGATCGAGAGAGCAGCCATGTTGAGGCTTCCCTAGGTGCATGCATGAACACAACTTGGACCATGTTAGCGCTTCTCTTTGCGTTAGGTGACCAAATCTTGGCTTAACTCTATCCAGCTTCCATCCATCTTCTTCAGCTCATTTGGGATCGGGTTGCAGCAGTCTGGCAAAGATGCCCAGACCTCCCTACTTTTTGGCTCAGCTCTCTCTTCACAACGGACAAGTACAGCAACCGCACAACTACGGACGCTGCTCCGACCCGCCTGTCAATCTCACGCTCCGGTCTTCCCTCAGTCGTGAACAAGACCCCCATATTTAAACTCCTCCCCCTGGGGCCGGGACACTCCACCCACTGAGTGATGGAACACTACCTTTCTGACGTAAACTTGTTGTGGTTTTTGTACCTTTATGTGAATTTGCTGCCGTCACACTGAAGGGAATTTGCTCGTCATTTCGAACGTCTCTATCTTTCGAAACGCATCCAACGCTTGTCCAAAAAAGTGTTCATAAACCTGATGCTCCAGTTGCATGTGGAGGAGCTACTGTTCAAGGTATTTTCCGTCATCGCCACATGGAAGCATCCGTCTCTCTGTTACCCAGTTTGATGAATTTCTGTCCCACATTAGTGCAGTGTTGTCTCGATAAAAGAACAATATCACAAAATTCATACATTTTGCCAATCGCATCGTCAGACTGACACACTGCCCCTTAACATCGACTTAACATTGAAAGTGGATCCCCCTGATATGTAAATCACATTTAGTTTTAAAGCAACTTAAGCCACAATCGCCCAAAAAAATCGTCAAACCTTAACGGGGCACACAGTTGACCTGCACAAAAGATCAAGGTCGTCGACCATTCAGTCAACCCAATGAACAAAAATACAGGCAACAGGTCGTAGCGGACACTTGAACAACACGCAAGGGTGAGTAAGGGTGAGGCTGGTGAGATGTGGACACCCCCAAATACTGTGCACTGCGCTCCCCTTAAGATGCGGCCACTACTCTGTACGACCGTCCACAGAACCGAACAACGCAAAAACCTGTAGCACGACTACGGGTCAACCCCTCGTACGAGTGCATGTGATTAAGGCATAACTAATGACTGAGGTATAGAGAGTGGTACGTTCCATGACAAGATGAAAACCCTCAGGACACGTACGGGTCCATCTCTGTATGGGTCACGTGACAAAGGCCAACAAAAGAGTTGGGTCATCTAGACCCACTAGACAGTGCTCTGAACCTTTTTTCTTTAATGATTTGTGATCTTCACTGGTGTCCATTGATTACATGAAATCTTTCCAACTTTGTCCACCTTTGTCATGGTAGGGATAACATGTCAAAGTAAGGGTGGGGTCATCTAAGATAGCACAAGAAGTTGTCCTAGAAGACGTTAATAGCAGGAAACTGCTTTTATCCTGAATCAATAATTTTTAAGACCATTGATCAGACGCTTATCCAGAACTTCTCAAAAGTGTCCATGTTTTTTTCTTCTTTTCCACTACAGCCTAGAAGAGGATTTGAGGTCCAATCCAGGACTTTGTGTGGTTTGAGCAGAAACGGCTGCTGATCAGCAGCGTGGAGTGACGCAGCTTCCTGCGGTTCTGTGACCTCTCATGTCCTGTCGGTCGTTTTGTTTCGTTCTTCTGAAAGGAGCCGGAATAGCAAAGAGATGACTCAAAGCCTGAGGCTCTCTGGACACTGAGGGACTGGTGAAAGTCCTGCAGCCATGAGCTAAATGCGTGCGCATTTTGACCACCTGCACTCAGAGCCCCGATGGAGTGCTGTCACGTATTCTCACTGACATCATGGTTGTAAAATTAGGAACCTGGTTTCATCCATCTCACAGATGTGGAAGCTTGAAATTGCATTCCGGGGTCTGTGCCACATTTCATCAGTGAATTTTCCCCTCGCCGGCGTCCAAAAAGGGGGCTTGGCTGCACACGCGTCTTGTGACAACCCCCCTCTTTGCTCCTCGGCGTGCACAGAGCTCTCAGCCTTTACAGAGTCTGAAGCACAAAAGGGTCAGCATGACCCTCTGTAATCGCTTGAATAAACTAATGAGAGGAAGGAAAGCTGATCAGCTGATCCGTTCTTTACCTTCTATTCCTGAGGATCAAAAAGCTGCCTTACGGAGCTTCCATGGGTTTGACAGCTTTTTGGATTAAATGTCTTCAAATGTTTTCCGTTTCCTCTCGTGAGTCACAGCGTCTGACAGGAATTTGAACATGGGAACATTTGCAGAACAACAAACACGGGGCTTGTTAGTGTCTCGAATTCCTACTGAACACTTCGGAGGGTTCTTTTCACAGGTCAGAGGGCACAGGAAAAGGTAAAAGAGTAAATTATGAATGGATGAAAGATGGGAATGTAGGATTCTGTGTGTAGTTTTGAATCAGACAAGAGATAGAAACTCAGATTCATAAAGAGCAGAATTATCAGCTGGACAAAAATTCGTTAGGGTAATCACGAAAACAAAGCCGCAGATCAAACATCTGGATCGTTTTTTGACATCATACTGTAACGACAAAATACATCCTACTGTTTTACCCATTTATAAAAAAATCATTTAGAATAAATAATGAAAACAGACAGTAAACTGTCAGAGGCAGCATAAAAGTGAGCGCAAAAACTTAATAAATAAAAGCAGAATCTTTTTTCTAAGAGAGAAAACCTGCCTGCAGACATTTAGGTGGACAGTAGCTGCTGGAGAAAAGTTGCAAGAAAAGTCTTGAACAATTTGAACCAAAATCCCAAAGCCTGACCACATTAGCATTGACATTAGGAGAACTTTACATCAAGTCATCTCTGGTGCCTCACAAATCTTCTGGTGTGCAACAGCCGAGTACGTCCTGGGGCCCTGAGAACATCTGGATTTAAAGATGGAGGAGCAGCAGAAGAAGAAACCTAGAGTGAGCTCACAGATGATCTCCTACCATCTTTTGGTCAATTTTTAAAGTGTTCTCCGTGTTTGTTTTCCATATTACAATTACCATCGTTTTTAGACAAATTAAGACGTTTCTCTGATAGCTTCTGCAGAGCGGCAGGAGTTGATTAGAAATTCCCCTCCGAGTTGTGGGCGGGACTGCGCTCATTCTCTCTGTTTACTCTAATTCATCCTGATTTGTGTCATCCACCGTGATAAAATGCTACAAATCCACGTTAAAAACACCAAAAACACATTGGAGTGGATCTTTGGATTAAAGGAATAGATGAGGTCGGCACCTTCTCAAACGAGCTGATTACTTAAAGTCAGAATATTTTAGAAAGTGCTTCCTTTAGTTTTCAGGTTCAGCTCTTTCATGAATAAAGGTAAAAAGGTGACGACATGAGTTTCAGCTCGCTGTCATGTTTTCTGGACCCGCCTCCGGCCCAGAAAAAGCTGGCTCTGTTGAGGACACTGTGGACTCAGCACGGCTTTCTCCGTCTAAAAACTGAATCTATCCGACAATGCTGTACCCCTTCTCAGCCGTACTTCCCCAAGCCTTGAACAGAACGCTCCCGAAGCTGCCTAATCCCCGGCAGGGCCCACACCTGTGCTGATGTGCTGGCTCCGAGTGAAAGCGCCGTGATTTACGGCCCTGACGGGTCGCCGGCCTGGCAGCAGCTGCAAAACGGCAGGAAGAGGAAGCTGTTCATCACGCAGGGAGCATCTCTGAGCTTCTGCTGCAGGAAGAGCGGGGAACGCCGCTTCATCCACAGGTAGCAGCCCTGCTTTCCTGAACGCTCAATCTGGAATCTTTTCAGCTAATGATCAGTTTTCTAAACTTCATTTAGTCCAGAAAACCTTCAGGGTTGAACAGAAGTTTATAGAAAGCCTTGAAAGTGACAATGAGGGGAGTAAACTTTGATGGGAAAACCATTCTGGAAATGAGAAAGCACTCGCACAGTTTGGTGTTTGGATAGTCACGGAGTATTTATAGACTGGAAAGATAATTTCACAGAGAGGAGTCTGTCGAAATGCTGAGTTCCTCTGCACATGTGAGCCTGGAGGGTTAATACGGGACACACAGAGTGGAACTAATGGACTTTGGTGGAGTTCTATCGAATGATTTCCACACACTGAGAAGCAGCATTAATCTCACGCAGAAAACAGTGCGATATGGCGCCACAACGAGAAATATCCAGAAGAACCGTCCACGCTTGTAACTTAAAGGAAGAGGTGAAGGGTGAGGTGGAAGTATGATGAGCTGCTGATGAAGATTTCACTTCCAAAATGGCTTTAGGCATTAGAACTTCACTGGTGAACTTTCACTTATGCTTAAATCATAAAAAGTTACTCTGTAAAAGAAGAATCTCTGCTTTGATCAATCCCAAAAAGACCTTTATTATTCACAAAACACCTCAATGCATTGCTCTCTGTGTGTAACTAGGAAGTAGACGGCTGTTTCAACGCGTTACGCCAAACAAAACCCCTGATCTGGTGTGTTCACTGCAAATTTCATTTATTTACTTTAACATTTTATGAGCAATGGGAGGATTAGTCCCTTAAGATGCAACATCTCGTTTTCGAGGGGTTTTTCTTTCTGGATTTCTAACAAAAAAGAACAGATGGTGAAGTAGAGCTAAGAGCAAACACAAAGAAAAATACAAATATTTGATCATTGCAAAGATTAAAAACATTTAAAATCTTGTTTTTAGACAGTCAAGATGTTTGACGGCCATATTTCGTACGGCCACCGTGAGGAACCCCATGAAGATGGAATGTACCATTCTCGTGGGACGGGTTAGTGTATTGTTGACTTCTCTTTGCTCTACACCAGGGGTATCTAAGCCTTTTGCAAAGATAGCCAGATCTGGTGCGGCGAAAATGTGTGAGTGCCAACCCTTCAGGCTAACTGTTCTAATAACCCTTAATTGAAAATGAACTATTTAATGGTATTTTTTTTGCTATGAAATACTCCTTGTTTCTAGTTTTCATTATCTTTATATACGTCTTTCCAAGTGAAAATGAATCGTTCACTGCTTTCCAGTGAATTTCTTCTTAAGATTGGTTTTCTTTTCCAATTATTCCAATTATAATACTATTTTTAAGCATTTTAGAGTAAACTATATCCATATGATGACATGTTGCCACACTAAAGAACATTTTTTTAAATGAAATATGAGTTGTTTTTGTGATACAAGGTGACTTGTCCGCCTTTGTTGAGTTGGCCGATGAGAGAACAAACCTTCACGTTCAGAAGACAACAAGTGTCTGTACTTTGTTGGCACAATAACTAACTTTACCCGGAAGTAAGACGACTCGATCTCTGAGGCTACGCCTTTTCTCTCCTTATGGGTCCCGGCCATTTCATGACGTCGGCCTCAACGGCGTGTCTACATTTCGCCGACAAAAAAACCCAAAACAACAACATCAGAATTTTGCAAAGGTGGATTGTGCATTCAAAATGAACACATTTAGCCGATCACCGCTAGCTCCCTGGAATAAGTGGGTGCCCGTTTCCGCCTGGGGGCGGGCCTGGCAGTGCAGACTCTTCCTGGAAGGGGCTGTCCTCACTTCTTGCATTGGGAGGGGTTGGTGTTCAAAGAGCAGAAATGCTTGAATGAAACAAAATACCACTTTGGATTTGTTATTGTTTTTTGTGAGTAATTAATATTATAATACAATGAAAAGCTCAAAAAGTTGATCTTGCATGATGTGAGCACTTTAAAGGTAGCCTGTTGAAAGTGGGAACCTGTTCTTTAACTGGTGCTGGGTCCTAATTTGGCTGCAGAAAAAATATTTTCATTTTCACATCTCTGTTTATCTTTGAAACATCAAAGGTGTAAAAATGAACTTCAAATGGAGTCATGTTTGCTGTGTTTTCAACAGTTTTTAACACATTTGAATTTACTAAGAAATGATCCAATGCAGTGGAAAGCATTGAGCAGACACACAAAGGTGAGGATGTCTGTCTTTAATTATGCCGTATCTGAAAGCCCCCGCACCCCCAGAAAACCACCATGTGAGGCTTTCATGTTTACTGCATTTCGACAAACTTTAGACAAAACCCAAAAAGCGGCGACACCAGGCCAGCGCTGTGTCCCAAAGGCGTCAGAAAGCGTGGCTGTGTCCGAAAACACAGCGGCCCTCTGCAGGCCCGCCGTCCGTGACTCACGGTCAGAGCGAAACCTGCTGTTACCTCCGGCTGCGAACCTTGGCACGGCGAACCCCGAGCGCAGCTGTCTTGGACCCGGCTCACTTGTTTGTGTACCCGTTCACACATGCACGCTTTGGAGTTTTATTTGCAGATCCCCGAGCATCGCAGCTATGTTCCCCGAGCCAGGCCACCTGCAACAATTAAAAATGCCTCTGCAGCTTGCTGGCTCAGCAGGACTCTGATCAACACTGCATTACATTGTAAAGAGAGCTTGTTTTGCAAGTGGCTGTAAAAGAGGATCTGGTTTCAACCCCCGGAGTGCTTTTAGTTCCTCCACAATCTTCCCACTCTGGTCAGGATCTGGGATTTGCAGAGAAGCGCAACGGTGCTACTTTCTTCAGGGATCAGCATCTGACACAGAAGGTCACAAAACACGCAAAATCGTTTGTACTTTTGAATTAAAGTTTTTTCAAGGTCACAACAGAGAAAAGATCCTCATTAAGTTCCAAGAAATCACATTCTCTGTACACCACATGTGTCAAACTCGAGGCCCGGGGGCCAAATGTGGCCCGCCATGGTTTTTTATGTGAGCATAAAAGTTTTTAATTTCTTAAAATAGAAATTTTCTTTAGTTAATTACATATTATTTATGTGTAGATGCTGTAATTATTCAATGTTTGCAGGTCATATGTCTTTATGCAGACAAAATGTTACACGTGGAATACATGTTCTTTCTAGCTCAGTTTTATGTTATTTTTCTTTATTCACTTGGACAGTTTGATCCTTAATTAATGGAGTGATGCGGGTTTTAACAAGCAGAAAAAATGTAAAAAGATTTATGCTAGAGTAACAAGCAAACACGTGTTTTCTATGAAACTGTAATTGTCACTTTAAAAAGTCATAATAAATAAATAATGAGTTATTTAACATTAAGGAGTAGTTAAAAATATTTTTCCATTACATTTAGTTACATATATAAGTTATATCAGGCCTTTTTGAGGACAACCACTATGCTGATGTGGCCCCAAATGAGTTTGACATCCCTGCTGTAAACCAATAATGAAATACTTTGAAAACGTCGCTACCGCCACAAACTCCAAATTTGGACACAGCTTATACCCGGTGAAAAGGAATTTTGGGAACATGGAACAACCCCAAACCCAAGAAGAAAAAAACAATTTAATGACATGAGCGGCCTAAACTGCCAAAAAAAAGAATGGGGCCCCAATTAGAACTTTTGGTAAACACCAAGTTAAAAATTAAAATATAATTAATTTCAAACAAATCCTCACAAATTTCAATTTTGATGATAAAAAAGTACAAAATAGTATTAATTTGTTACTTCTCCAATCTAAATTTTACAAACATGAAAGCAGAATAAAAAAAACAAATCCCAATTTTATTGGGTTTTAGATAGAGATGCTTTAATTTTATGAATATGTATAAAAAATTAACACATCCAAAGCATGTAACACTGGAACAATTGTAAATGATAGATTTTTTTGTAATCTTTTTTGCAATTTTTTTTTCTTATCAGCAAACTTTCTTTTTGCCAACTATGTTCCTATTATTTCTATACTGTAATTGAAGGTGTTTGGAATGATAACATTGGTTTTTGCGTCTGATGATCGCTTTGATGACATGTTTTGTACTTTGATGTATTGTTTAATGAAGCTAAAAAATAAAAAAGAGAATGGGGCCGTAATCTCTTATGGAGCTGAAAAACAAAATACTAACAAAACCAAATCACACGTTACCCAAAACAAGTTCTGAAATCTTTATGGGATGGCCGAAGAACCTATTTGGAGAAATGTGGGAAAAGAAAACATGTTTGAGCGATCTTCCCAAAATTGCATGCATGCGCCACGCCACCAAGCTTTGTCAACAACCACAAAAAAAAAATCACCTGTAGTACCAGCTACAAATTTAAACTTCTCCTAGGTTTTTCAATCAAATGGGCTCCTCAGTTTTCGAGCATCATTGTGAAGCTTTTTGAAGGGAAAAATGTTGAATATAAACTCTGTAGGTTTTTATGGCGTTAGTGTGGCGAGCTCGCAAAAGTGTTCATCAATTGCTCGCACATTTGCTGCAGGACTATTGCAAAAAAATGAATACACAAATCCCTGGTTCAAGCCGAACAAAACGTGATTGTCATAAGATATGACCATATTAGGAATGTGGGCGTGGTTAATAAAAACCTCCGTTGCCAAGGAAATCCACAAGTTTACTTTTGCAGATTCTTCTAAAAATGACATAGACTTGTTCTTCACCCCCAGGCGATTAAAAAATAAAATGGTTGCTATGGAGATAAAAGCAGTAGAAAAGCCACTTTTGTGAAAGAAGTGTTTTTTTAAATGAATTTCTTACATTTAGCTCTGACCAGCACCTACGGCTGACACAGCGCCACTTGCTGCTTCAGTTTTTATATATATTCCTCCTCATTTGTTCCATTTTTTTTAAGGCAAAGTTGCTCCTCTGGGTTCTGATGTGCGACCTTTGGCGTCTGCTTTTGTGCTGGACCGCTCCTCTCTTCAAACTGATCTGGAAGCGCGACCATGTGAGAAATCGGTTCACAACGCCTCTGTTGGGTCTCATTGCCGTGGCAACAGAGGAGATGACGGAGAGCTGAGAGCTTTTGCATTTCTCGAATCTGGCCAGAGCTTGAAAACATTTTGTTTTCTGGTCCAAAAGCTGCATTTGTCTGTGGAGCATGGAAGCAAATGTTGAGAAACATCTGCTTCTGTCAAAATACCTGCTCTAGGTTTGGAGCCTTGCCCAAACTGAAACATGAACTGGAACTTTGGTTGATCACGGAGGGGATTTCTTCTCCAGCAGCTCTATCAGCTAACTGTCATCAATTTGTAAAGCTTGAAGAAGTACAGAAAACCAGGATCGGATCCTGTCTGCTCATATGTTCCTTTTCTCCAGGAACGTACCCAACCGGAGCCACGTGTTGGGACAAACGGGTTGTTTCGGACGACGGTGGTCACGATGGTGCGATGAGAAAGGAGCTGTGTCGGGGGCATCAGTGATCGGATTCAGTTTCCTTATCAGAGAGTCAAACAACTGCTTAGTCCAAAAAAAAAAAAAAAAAAAACAGAAGCACATATGAATCATGTCAAAAGCAGAACTTTTCCAGAACTTGGCCTCAAAGAGCAGTTTCAGCTTGTAAAAGATTTTATGGAGAAAATCATAAATGTGATGGAGGTCAGAAATGCTGCAGGCAAACACAGCTCTGTCTGTGTGGTGTGGATGTCGGATCCAGCTCAGGTCTGGATCTCCAAAAGTAGAAGTTCTGCTCTGCAGGTTTACAAGCGCCGTCATCGCATCAACTGTGGACTCTGTCGTGCATGAGAACCCTAAGGCGTGCGTGTCCTTTAAAGTCATTTTTGCAGACATTTGGTTGTACGGTGATAAAATGTAGATAGAGCATCATGTTGTGAGGATTCACCAGGACACGTTTATACATGTCATCAAACAGATTAGATTAAACTGGACATTTACCGTCATCAAACATGTTATAAAAATGCAGTAAGCAGCGTGTGCAGGATCTAAATCTTACGTGCACCTAAGCAAGTTTGAGAGGTGACTCCGCCCCACTCACAATCATGTGTTTTTACATCACTTCCATCTGATGACGACTCTGACGAAACATGTCAGGTATGTGAAAAGACACAACCGTGTCTGATGACAGATGAAATTAAGAAGTCGGTTACTAATACAGACACCATGAAGTTTATTGAACTAGTAAAGACATGGGTAACATTTTATATCAAGATTCCTTAACAAGCTTTGCTAACACATTAACAAGCATTATAATAGAAAGCGAAAGCGAGCACACCTGTTTTGCTGACGAGTTTGATTGACAGATTCATTAGCCAATGGTAAATTAGTTGACCTGCACATTTTTGATTCAGTACCTGTAATAAATATCTTCCTAGCATCTTACACATTAATAAAGCCTATTAATTTGCAACGTTAAGCTTATGAACACTTAGGCTTGTGTGAGACATCTATAATTCTATTAAATGTCTTACTAGAACCCCTAACAATAATAAGACTTCATAATTTGTTAACAAAGGTTGTTAATAAGTCTTATTAAGCTTATTAACACTGGCACATAATGCCAATAAATGTATCATTAGCATCTTAAAAACATCCTAATAATAATGCTTATTGTGTAAACTAAGTGATTTAATTAACCTTATTAGACTTATTGTACTAATAAATGTTTTACTAACACCCTAAAAATTCTATAATAATGCTTGTTAATGCGTTAGCAAAGCTTGTTTAAAGTGTTACCAAGACATGTTCATAAAATATCTGACAATACAGCCTATTTACATCAACGACAGTGTTTTGGTCAGAAAGTGTGTGAAAGCGTTAAAGTGACGATGCTGTGCAGAGATTGAGTGGAGTAGGAAGTGACTCTATTAGCTGCCAGGGGCAGAAGGGGCAGTTCAAGGCCCGGAAGCAGCTGCTCAGCCCGTGAGGACAGGTGAGCTGGAGGTATGGCGGGACAGCGAGGGGCGGGTTGGGTCTGCAGGGCACACAACTCCATTTGCACCTTTAATCAATATCATATTTAATGTTGTAACATTACCGAAAAAATAGCAGCCAACAAAATGACTTCCACTGCATGTGATCCAGCACGTTCATGTGGTTCAGCTCATCAGTCTGAATTTGTAAAAAAAAAAAAAATGGCGTCAGTCCTCCGTCCCTCATGTTTCTACTGAATATTTTACACAAAGTTCATGTCTGTGTTTGTCTGCTGTACGTTTACAAACCGTATTTCTGTCGAGCATGTTCGACTCATGACCGGCCAAATGAGCTCACGAAAAGCTGCATAAATCCTCATAATGCAGTTTGTTCGGACAAATTGAAAATGTGTTTGTGTTGTCCGTGATAAACGACACCAAAGGGCTCTGCAGCCCCCTTCGAGTGTGTGTCGGTGCAGCGTGGCTGGTCAGAGTCTGTACTGAAACGCCAGAGTGACGATCGTTCCAAAAGAACCGTATTTATTACGTGCTAAGTGCAACGTGTTTGCAGTGCCAGGGCCAAAGCAGCGGCTAGGATAAACATGGTGATACCAGCGAGGCTCTTAATCGATGACAGATGACTTAAAGCATGCACAGAGACATTCTTGGTTTATGCAGCAGCCCAGGAGGACCATATTCCGGCTGAACACATTCCAGAGGAGCAACTCATCTCTGCATGGAGCTAAAGTCCGGAGGAGCCTCCACCTAAACGCCACTCTGCTTCTGTCTGCTACTATAAAAGCTCCTCCTGTGATATAGCAGGGCTTTTTCCCCCATCCACCAGTTAGTCATCAGCCGGTAACAGAGTCAACCAAGCAGCCATCTCCCCAAAGAACACTAACATTTTGCTTCAAAAGCTTAGTAAAACAGCTTGTATTTTGCAAAACACAATTTTTATATGTAAAAAATAAAAGAAACAGACAGAGTTTTAAATCATAATATATGTAATAATAATGATAACTATGAGTAATTTTGAATGTTTACACTTGTTAGATGGGAGGTTGAAATGTTTTTTGACGCTCATTATAAAAATATAAAAATATATAGAAATAGTATCAGGGATTCATCATTTAGCACACAAATTGCTACTTCATCCCTAACCAGAAGATTTAAAGGGCCTATATCATGAAAAATCAATTTCCTAAATATTATTCTAAAAAACTGGCTCTCTGAGCCTCTCCCAACCCACAAAAAAGAGTGGCTCCTCACATTGTGACATCACAAAGTAAAGAACAGCCCCTTCCAGGAAGAGTCTGCAATGGCAGCACCACCCCCAGGCTCACAGACACACCCACTTTCTCCATGGAGTCTGCGAAACAAGCATCAACTCTAAGAAGTGGTTCCTCTTGCACCGAATCTGCAGAGACAACAATGGCTTTCTTTTTTGTGTAAGACAGTGTCTTCCAGGGTTGCTGTGGTTCCTCGTGCACTTCAAAATCCAGAGCGGACTCCGGGTCAAGACTGTAAGGCTCCACAGGATTCACATCCGTCTTTGCAAAAGTTCAGATGTTGTTTGTTTTCGTGGCTAAAACGCAGACGCGCTGCCGATGACGTCATGAAATGGGCGGCACCCACAAGCAGCGAAAGGCGGAGCCTCAGAGATCGAGTCGTCTTACGTCCAGGTAGGAAAATCAGTTGGGCAAACTTTTTGACTGGTGGGCCACAAAGGGTTCTTAAAATTTAGGGCTGGACCAGGATCTGATCAGTGGAGTGTTTGGGTAATCCACCTCATAAAAGAGAGAAATACCATGGAATCTAGACGAAAACATGCTTTAATTTTAGAACATTTGGAAAAAACACAAACACTTTTTAAAAAATCTTGAACAAAGATTGCTCAGCATTTCCGGAGACTTTCCGTGAACTTTGGCTGCTTTTTGTGTCAGATTCAGAGCAGAATTTGGACTGAATATATTTGATTAAAGTAAAAGGTCTCCAACAGTAAGAAAAAAAAAAAAGGATTTAGTCCACCGGATCAGAAAAATCTAAAAATATCATGCATAAACAATTTAGATCATCTTTTTCTGTTTGTTTGTGTCATTTCAACTCCATGTTACAGAGAAGTACGTCACTCTCTTGTGAAAACACCAGTAATCTTATATTGAAATTATTGGGCTTTGGTGGAAAGTTGTTGTATCTGGAAAAGCCGTCGTTACTTCCCCATGTCCCATAGACAAGGGGACAAACCACAGGCACTAGACCTGGCCCCCATACATGCACAAAGTGTGGGACCCGTCATACATTCTGACTTTTTCTGCTCTACGATGGATGAAAAACGTACTTTTCTTCAAGTAAATCCCTGTTTTTTATGCGGGAAGAGTAACTGGAAATGAAACTAGAGTTCTTCTCTCATCAGTTCTAAAGCGCTGTGGGAGCTGGAGGCGTGTATTGGTGAGCAGAGAGACTCCGGAGCAGCTTCTGGTAGCTGCAGCCCCGCTTCCATGTGGATCCTATTACTGGAAATATGACAACGATACGCAGGCCGAGCAGATTCTCCATCAAGCGGCTCCTTTCTCTGGTCTGTTAGGCTTCAGCAGTCACGGCGGACAGGCACAGGTAACCTCCTGCTCCGAGCTGATGGCTGAAGATGGAAGAGCGGCTTCTGTTCACGTTTACTGCAGCCCTGAAATCCAGACTTTCATCTTCTGCTTTGGTAACAAGACACGCTACATTGCTGAGCTTTGATTTATGCTCTTTGCACCAGCCAAACACCAACCATTTTTTATTCTGTCCATTTATTACAATTCACCACAACATTAAAACCACCTGCTTGATACCGGCCCGGCTGCCAAAACAGCTCACTGAGACGGGGGTTCTGCTGGGAGAGTCCAGGCCTGAGATGTTGGCAGTGGAGCTTCGCCGCTGAAGCAGTTTGGAGGCCAAAAGTCACATTTCTCAATCCTTTGTTGAAGTTTTTCTCAGCATTATCTCTGCGATAGAAATCACTATGCAGCAAACCGGAACATTCCCTGCTCTTGTAGTCCCGTTCTGCCTGTTTGGATCAGAGTTTGGAGAAGCTGAAACAGAGGAAAGGAACAAACTTAACATCAGAAAAGTGGGGCGTTAAACCCTGATGGTTTCAGCTTTTTACTCTCACAGGGATAGAACATTTCCCAGAAAGTACTTTTGTGTTCTTTGGATTTGGGGAAAGCTTCAGCTGCGTCCCTCAGCGCCTTCGATGGGAGGTTCCTTCCGACCATTAGGCTACCGGGACTTTTGGGTCATTTCAGCCCCACCAAACTGTGGTTTGTGCTGCTTTACGGCAGTTAAATTCAGTTGCCTCTGCTCTTTGTCACCAAAGCATTTGAACAGACCAAACTTCTGGGTGCAAACCGGAGATGGAAGTTTCCATTTTTGCCAGTGCCGGACTGCGGCCCTTCTTTTCGCTGACAATGTGGTCCTGTTGGCATCACTGAGAGGGAATCTTTAGGGGAGATGTGTGATGCGCCATGAAGCAGCTGGGAAAAAGATCGACACCACTTTGGTCATGAGGTTTTGAAGGATTATTCTTCACAGATCAAAAATGAGTGGAGAATATTTGAAGCATCCACAGATTGTAATCTTTATGGAGCTCAAAGGCGGTTGGCGAGGTCTAACAAAGTGATGATGACTTTGACTTGAACCGGTTTGGTGAAAACTAAGAGTTGCTGATTTATATTCAACTCACGATCTCACATTTTAGAAAATACACACATCCTTTCTATGGTAATTAGGGATTTGGGTCACAGGGTCAGTCCCAGGATGCCCAGAGCTTCATCTCCCCAACCACCTCTGTCAGCTCTTTTGGGAGGAATCATGATCCAGCCCATCAGCGGTGAATTTCTAATGAACTACTGCTCTGCAGAAACTGTGTCCTAGAAAACGACACAGGATTTTAGATTTTGGCTAAACACTGCGTTATCATAATTAATAGACCACTGGTAATGCTTTGAAAACAGATCAAAA
This sequence comes from Oryzias latipes, assembly GCF_053564925.1. Taxonomy (NCBI): domain Eukaryota; kingdom Metazoa; phylum Chordata; class Actinopteri; order Beloniformes; family Adrianichthyidae; genus Oryzias; species Oryzias latipes. The sequence continues at coordinate 27,723,637 of NC_136258.1, forward strand.
GAAGATTGGAGTGAGTCTTTGACCCCTTCTAGTCTCTGCACTCGCCGGTACGTTTGCCAATCACAAACTGCTCACTGAAATGTCGCCAACAAGCCATTTGTGTAGTTTTTATTTAAAATTAAACCAGAAGGTTTCAGTTTAAAACAAACACAAGAGGTAGGAAACATAATTGCGATACACTTTGGAAAAAAAAAATCCTTAACCCGTTTTATCCCTTTCGGGGTCACAGGGCTGCCGGAGCCTATAGGCAAGAGCGCTAACCACTCCGCCACCGGGCAAATACTTTGTAATAGAATAAAAAATATATACATACCAGTTAAACTAAGAAACAGAACAATGGCCATCAAACGTTGACAAAAAACACTGTTTTGAAGGTAATAATGTGAAGTAGTAAAAATGCTCCAGAGGGGCCCTGACTGTCCGTCAAAAGAGTCTGAACCACTTCAAACTGGGTCTTCTGAACATTGAGGGGGCCGCTTAGCTCGAAGTTCTGAAAGGTTCTCAGCTCCTTTCAAAGACTCAGTGATCTTCTTCATTCGTTTATAACCCGTAAGTTGTGGCAGGAACAGAGACTGACCAACAATATGGGGCCTGTTATCAGTCAGAGCTTTCTTTTGACAACAACTGACCTGCTAGATGATATACTCAGGTTACCAAACTCCCACCTGGGAGTAAACTCTTTATGACCAAAAGTGACACGAAGGAACTTCAGAAAAGGTCCACATCTGCTAAAGCAGATTAAAGAATAGCCATTGTTCTTGGTGTTATTAACATCCTATCGTGTCATTTTTCTGAACATTCAGTTTAAATTTGCATTTCTGAGTATTTCATTATTTAAATAGTTGTGAACCGGGAGCAGAGGCAAAAAAAAAAAAAGAAGTTTGAAAACGATCGTATGTGTGGCGTAGAAACTATGCTACAAATGGGAGAGCGCTTAAACAGAGAGCTCTCAGCAAGAGGAAGGGCAAAGGGGGCGGGGTTGCTCCATGCCAACAGTCCCATAAAGGGCAAATTTCTGATGATCAGAAACTATGTCTTAGAAAAGATCAAAAGATGATCAGAGTGGGACCAGTTTGGGCCTTCAGACCCAGGAGTCGATAGAGAAGTCCTAGAAAGTCCTCAGAACCCCCCCCCCCCCAGTTTTGTTTAAGACCATCTGAACAAAACCAAAGTTTGGGTGAAAAACCTCAGGATCATTAAACACACGTAAAACATCCAAACTCCCCACCATGTGATGACTTTGGCAGCAGCTAGCACAGATTGTTCTACAGACTGGCTCACACATCCAGACCCTCAAATGCAAATCTGCACACTAATCCTGAAAAACAGTGCAAAATAGTTCTAAAGCAGTAAAACCTTCCTCTCCAGCAGCAGTGGTTAGGACAGGAATGCTGAAGTCATAGAGGCCTGAACCCTGCGGTGGTGTGCTGCTCACACACACACACACACACACACATGCACATCAGAGCACCTGCGTGCACTCCTAATTCGGTCCAAATCAAAAGCAGCTCCAACCACAAATAGTTCCAGTGTGAGTCAACAGTGTTTTGGTTCCTCTGAACAGCCACCCTCTGTGGTTTCTAGTGATTATAAAATTACACATTCTCGTAGAGCGCTGGCTCCGACTCAAACACCGGCGCTAAAATGCATCAAGTGGATCGCCACAAGGTGAGGAGCTCCATTCAGCACAGGAGACAAAGAGAAGGCGGGTCTGCGAGCTGAAACCCGATCGGCTCTAATCAGCTCCTTCTGTTTGAGCTCCGGTCTGCCGCAGACGACATCAAACGCCGCTGATGCTCTCAGCTGCACTCAGCGAGGACATCTCAAGGAGCTGGATGGGAGCAGAGGGAAAACGGACACAAATTCACACCAGGCGTTTTAGCCCATGACTGTAAATCAGGCCTCCCTCGACCGGCGGACGCTCTAACCGGCCAAGGAAAGCTTCCAGCCATTTTGAATGCATTGTTTTTGAAGCAACACATGAAAACAATACCTCCAAGAGAGAGTCCGGGGCTTTGAGTGAGGAGAACCAGATGTAAACAGAAAGTTGACAAATCATTGCTGCTGGTAAAATCCTGTTTCTCATTCCTCGTCTTGGAAGAGTAATATTAGGAAAATAATGGACAGAAACACATGAGCTGAAGGAAAATCCATGGAGTTGATGTCACTTCAAACTGGCAGAAGTTCTGCTGACTTCTACTTTTGTAGTGAAAAACATAAAGCTTTTAGATTTTGCTTTCTCCTTTGTGTGCGAATGCCAAAGTCGCACAACTTGCTCTCCAATTTCTGTCTCGTAGACCTGAAGAAGCTCACACTCTAAAACAGAGGAAGCGCTTCAGTGGTATCTTCATTTTTTGGAGAATTCAATGAAAAAAAGTATTTTCTTTTGGGTCATGTTTATCTACTGAAGAGATCTGACCTGCCTTGTAAATTCTTAAGAAGCATGATGAGTGTCATCCAAAAAAAAAACCCTCTTCAGCTCTTGGACAAGTTGATGTTTTCTGGTCAGAACATGTGTGGATCAGCTGATTTCAGACCGACACCTGCGGTTCTGCTCACCTTAGACACCTGGGACGGTGTGAACGTCCTTTCACCAAGGAGAAAAAACAAATAAACCACAAATAAATCAGCAAACAAACAAGTAAATAGACACATAAATAAATAGTTTTGATGACCGAGTTACATAGAGGAGATGAGGAGTCTGATGGTTGTGGGAATGAATGAACAGGGGATGTCCGAGTCTGTTGCTGAAGGAACTTCTCAGTCCCAGTGGGCGAGAACTGTTGTCCATGATGGACCCAGGTTTGGTCCGCATGACCCAGCTCTTCCGCAGAGTCCAGCCAGCGGCCCAGGACGGAACTGGACCTCCTGACAGTTCTGCTGCTCGCTCCCCATCAGCCAACAGCATCGAGTCAGAACGAGTCCTCAGGCTTCTGCTCGCTCCTGCACCAGTGTCCTCAGAAGATGGAGGCCACTCTGGCCCTTCTCTTACAGGACATCAGTGTTTATTGTTGGGGGAGGGGGGGGGTTACTTTGCATCTTTATTAAGTCTTAGGTCGTTATTTAGGCAAGGCAAGGCAAGGCAAGGCAAGTTTATTTGTATAGCACAATTCGTACACAAAGTAATTCAAGGTGCTTCACAAAACAGAAAAATGCATTAAAATCACAATACATCATAGAAAAATCAACGTAAAATTTACTTTAAAAGAAAAGAAAAACAAAATTTGAAAATTGATTTAAAAATAAAGGAAGGAAAGGAAAGAAAAGTGCAGATAGGACCTTTCAGTCATATACACGGCTAAACAGAAATGTTTTAAGTCTAGATTTGAACATGAACACAGAAGAGGCCTGTCTTACGCCTTCAGGGAGGCTGTTCCAGATTTTAGCTGCAGAATATTGAAACGCTGATTCCCCTTGTTTAGTTCTGACTCTGGGCATCAACAGGAGGCCGGCCCCTGAGGTCCTCAGAGTACGAGATGGTTCATATGGCACTAACATGTCAGAGATGTACTTTGGTGCTCGGCCATGGAGAGACTTGTACACAAGCAGAGCTGCTTTGAAGTCTATTCTTTGAGGTACAGGGAGCCAGTGCAGAGACCTGAGCACAGGACTAATGTGATCATACTTCCTGGTTCTGGTCAGGACTCGAGCAGCAGCATTCTGGATGTACTGAAGCTGTTTTACAGCTCGTTTGGAGAGGCCGGTGAGCAGGCCGTTACAGTAGTCTAACCTACTGGAGACAAATGCATGAATAAGTATCTCCAGGTCTGGCTTTGACACTATGTTTTTGATTTTGGCAATGTTTTTCAGATGGTAAAATGCCGCTGATGTTACTGACTTGATATGGCTGTTAAAGTTCAGGTCAGAGTCCATGATTACCTCTAGATTTCTGACTTGATTTGAGGGTTTTAGAGACAGAGAATGAAGGTAGCTGCTGACACTTTCTCTTTGTTTCTGTGGGCCAAAAATAATAACTTCGGTCTTGTTTGAGTTTAGCTGGAGAAAGTTGTTCTGCATCCACGCACTGATCTGATGGAGGCAGTGGCTGAGTGAATCCACCGGCCCATATTCACCTGTTGTCAGTGACACATAGATCTGAGTATCATCTGCATAGTTGTGATAAGATATGTTATTACTGCGTATTAACTGCCCTAGTGGCAGCATGTAGAGGTTGAACAGAAGGGGTCCCAGGATCGATCCCTGGGGCACACCACAAGTCAAGGCCATGTAGTCTGAGACACAACTCCCAATTTCAACAAAGTATTTCCTGTCTTCCAGATAAGACTTGAGCCAACTTAGGGCAGATCCATAGATGCCAACCCAGTCTTGGAGTCTGTGCAAAACGATCCCATGATCAACAGTATCAAAGGCAGCGCTCAGGTCTAGCAGGATTAAGACAGTGACTTTGCCATCATCAGTGTTCAGGCGGATGTCGTTGGTTACCTTGATAAGAGCAGTTTCTGTGCTATGATGGGGTCTAAAACCTGACTGGAAAACATCAAATGAATTGTTTAATAAGACAAAGTCAGTGAGCTGTTGGTAGACAACTTTTTCAAGGACTTTTCCTAAAAATGGCAGATTAGAGATAGGTCTGTAATTATTCAGTACAGTGGGATCAAGACCGCTCTTCTTCAGGAGAGGTTTAATGACTGCAGTTTTTAAGGCCTCTGGGAATATTCCAGATTGAAGAGACATGTTAACTATTTGAATAATTGGTGGCAACAAACTGCTCAGGACAGACTTTAGAAATCTAGTGGGTAACACATCAAGGCAGCAATCAATTTATCAATTAACTACTTTTTTAATGGATATGAAATCTCTTAATTACATTTTTTCAAACGTTTGCTTTTGAAAATTCAGTGCTTTTGCAAAACTCAAAGTACATTTTAAAGTAAAAGATTATTTTAGTTGTATTATTTTTTAAGTTATTGTTTGGCTTAATTTATTAGTTATTTATTTTTCAATACATTTTTCATGCAGAATATTAAAATATTCAAATGGATGTTGGGCTTTTTGTGCTAAATGTTGACCTACAATGTTTACCTTTGCTAAATAGTTAAATACATATTTATTTGCATTTCAAAGGTTGATGATTGTTTTTGCAAAAGACTCAGTTTTTGCCGTAAAAGCTGTCGACTCTGTCAGGTAAACTTAATCCCAGATTATGATCGGATTGACATTCAGCCTTTTAAAAAATAAAAAGGGAAACTTTTTGCAAACTTTCAGACAAATACAAGTCATTTGATGTGAAGCGTCTGATCCTAAGTATGTTTTTACAACAGTGAGTTCAAAGTCTCGACACACTTGTCCACTAGATGGCAGGTTTTGATTGAGGAGCATCTCAGCTTTTGCATTCCTTTCACCTCCAACTAACATTTCTGTTCTAATTTTTAATTAATCCTTTTTTTAGGTTTTTGTCACAAGATTTTTTTTCCTTTTTTCCACAGGTTTAGAAAAAGTTGGGATCTAAAGTTAAAGTAAAGCTAAAGTTTTCTGGCACACAGCGATTGATGGATAACTTCATGTTCTCCACCTGCTGGTCTGGATCCATTCATTTCTAGAAGAAGAAACTCTCTGGAGACACAAATCCAAACCTGATCCAAGTGGCCGAACAACAAACCCATCATTTCAACTTTGACCTGAATGTATCTTCTGCATGAATCCCTCCTCAACCTGACCTGAGATAAAACTGCCCTCTTCTTTTCTCATCGTGTGTTATCTGAGTGAAAGTGAACCTGAAACCAGAGAACAGAACCCTGAGGAACTCCAGGATGAATCGTTGCTCTGATGTGGTTCGGGTGGCAGAGTCAACTCTTTTGTGCAGCCATCAGAGTCTATTTTCAGATGTTGTAAACCCTGCCTCCATTTGAAATGGAAAGTGGTTTTTAAATCCGATTATAAAAGTTGGTTTTATGTGAAAGTCTTCAGCAGAACATGGAGGAAGGTCTGAAGATGGCAGATGTTGAGCATCAGTCACACAGTTGAAATAACACTTTTCTAGCTCTTTGAAAATAATCTTTTGAAGAATTACATGGAAAGAATTATGTAAACAACAATAAATCTAAATTTCCTCTGGCGCCTGTCCGAGGCCGCAGCAGAGATGCTCAGACCCCCCCACCCCCCCACAGAACCTTCCTCCAGTTCTTCAGGCCAGCCGAGAGACACAGCCTGTTCCTGCCCAGAATCCTTCTGGTCGGGTCCAGGAGGCCGAGCTCTTCACTGTCTCTGTCAAAAGGAGCGTCCAGTCATTTAAGGGACTTGTACCCAAAATCTTACCCTTTGGGTCACATGACCCAGAGGCAGACCAAGCAGTCCATCCAGAGCTTGTCCTGCAGCTCAGCTCCTTCTTCAGCTCAGGCTCCATCCTCCATGAGACCTCATTGGGGGGCAGCTCTCACCTCTCCACCTACCAGGAGAGGACAAACGGTCTAAAACGTGGAGGTGTTGATTCTCATTCCAGCTGCTTCTCACTAGACTGCGAACCGCCACTGCGCTCTGTGAAGGTTTCTGGTTCAGTAAAACCAAAACAGCATCTTCTGTAAAAAGCAGAGATGACTCACAGGCTGCACATAAAAGTTCGGACATGAACTGAACCAGAAATGACGGAGTCCAACATGTCCTGCGTAAAGGTTTAACCCACTGGTACATTTTTTTGTTTTTTATGTTCTTGTTTGTCTAAGAAGCAGCTGGAAGGACAGTTGATTGATCTCCAGTGATTTCTGATTTAAATAAAGTTTTTGTATCTGACATGTTTAATCAAAGATACTTTTTGATGGAAAAATGCCCCAAATTGGCTGCTGGTTTGAAGTTTGTTCACCTGATGACCTCACCTGTTCCAACTCTGCATCTTTTCGTCAATCAAAGTTTTCTAAACACTGTTAGGATTTAGAAAAATGAACAAAGATTTGTATTTGGGATACAAATCATAAACACTTAATAATATTTCATTCAAATGAATAGTTGAGGGCAGTAATGTGGGAAACCCAGCTGCGCACGCGCTCGGACCCCCTGCAGGGTCCATCATGTCCGCGCGGCGCTGTGCACGCGGGACTACATGATGAAGAAAAGTGCAGAATGTTTTTTTTTCTTTCTTTCTTTTTTTTTTTTTTTTTGCTGAGTGCGCGCATCCACTCACGTCAGAGCACACCATCGTGCTGCGTGTGTGCGTGTTGGTGTCGTGCGCGTGTGAATGGGCCGGCTGTGTGACGTGCCACAAGGTGTCGGACTTCGCCTATTAAAAGAAGCGGCGGCTCAGAGCGCAGACCCGTGTGGCGGAGCCGAGAGGTGTGAACGCAGCGAGCCGCCACAGCTCCACAGTGAACCACGCAGCTGCCTCACGCACGCACGCACGCACGCACGTACCGGCTCGGTTCTGCTCGTCCGCTGCAGCAGCGGGAACATGCTGCCGCTTCACTGACACGTCCATCCAGGTGCGCAGCGCTGCTCGGCTGGGCTTCCACTTCCTGGCGATCCAGCAGGATTACAGACGAAACTTTCATCTCTGCGCGGTGAGTTCAGCTCCCGGAATCTAATTCTAAAACGCGTGCACAGTGGTCCAGTCTTTTATCCTAGTTCAACAACCTGTTTTTTTTTAAAGCTTTTTAAAAGTTTGGGAGCTGCGCGCAACAGGTGTGCGCGTCATCGTGCTGATGTCACCTATAATTGGCCACTAGAACACAGTTATTTAGTGAAAATGTATCAAAATGTTTTCCTGAATGTCCTAAACGGAGAAGTCAGGACATTTTTCCTCTGAGATTTTTTTTTCATTCAAACATCAGCAAACGTGAAAACCTTGAAGTACCATCAAACAAGTGATGAAAATCTGAATTTTGGAAGACTGCTATCCCCCTGATGGATTTATTTTTAAGACTTTCAAACTTCAGGCGCGTCTCAATCAACATCCCAGGCTTCCGTCTCTGTCTGCTCTCACCTCCTCTTCATCCCACTGATCCACTTAATGGCTGAGCGCACGAGGGGCTCTGGCACCTTCGTGCGCTCACATCCATGCGCGAGGAAAAGGCAGCGCTGTCATGTGGGAAGGCTGTGAGCCCCAACTCCTCCTCAGAAGGTCTGAGCATACATGTAAAATGTCTGTTTCAGATTTAAAATTTGAATTTTGAACTTCTTTAGAACCGCGGAGGTCCGGATTTCAGCGTAAACTCCCACATCCAACAGCAGTTTCTATATATTCCCATAATTTTTTTATTCTACTGCTCAGTACAAGACAGGTATTATAATTATAGCCTGCAGTTTTAACGAATGGATACGTGCAAACCAAACACGTTTTATTCTGCATCAGTCTGAAGAGAAACGAGCGGTCCATCTATTTGGCTCCAACTTGATCATCAGATCAGCTCCAGAGCAAAACTCCTGTGAGGCTCTGAAGCTGCAGCTCAACTGCTCCTGCAGAAATGTTCCTATCTTTTGATAAAATCACATTTTTTTAAAAAAAAATCTGAATCTGGCAGACCGGACCAGAACTTGGGGGGGGGGGGGGGGGGGGGGGGTCCTTCTGTATGCAGATGGCCTTGAAAGGGTTAAGTGTGGCTGCAGCAGAGCTCCAGTCAGTCAAACTTCTGCATGAAGTCTATTACTTCTGCATGGTGATCAGACAGGAGGAGGGGGCGGGAGTTCCAGCTCCGCCGCTCCTCATCACAACAGGCAGCAGAAGAGCGGCCGCCTTCTCTGTTAACTCGTTTTTTAAGAGACTTTTTGAAGAGAAAAACATCATTTTCATTACCCGAAAAATGCTAAAAAACAAAAAGTCCTGCCTGCTTATGATTGTCCCACTCACTCACACTACAGAATATGAATGACTTCTAAATGTAATGTAAAACTCTGGTCTCTAGAATGACACCAAAAGCACTTTTTCTAGACATGCATCCAGAAAACACTATTTAAAGTCTTTCCATTGCCTCCAATTTAGGTTCAGCTGTTTTTCATTGAAAAACATCAAAGGTTTCGTATTTTTTTTATAAAGATAATAAGATGATATTCCAGTGATTCCATGTTTTTTTCAAAAGGAGGGATTCTGTTTCTTTGAAAAAGAACATTTCTGGACTAATGGTGTGCAGAACTTTTCCTTTTTTAAGTGCTGCACACTCACATCAATCCTCAGGATAAAGAAGGCGTATTCTAACTGAAGGCAGTTCAGCAGAAAAGAAAGACGGTTTTGCCGATTCGCTGGTTCCAATGATCCAAGTTTGATTCTGAAATGTCTAACAGTGTTGCTCCTTCACTCTGACCTCACGTCTCCTTCAGAGACGTTTGGTGGATTCCTAACAGAAGAATATATTTATTTTTCACTGCAGAAATGATTTGCTTGTGCAGAAAACATACAATGAGGGGCTGATTTTGTAAAACAATTTGATATTTAATACTGGGTTCAGATTCAATCTTACTCACAAAATCTTGCTCACTCTGTAATTTTATTTTAACTAAGGAAAATCAATAATAACCTCATCAGGTTCTGATTTATGTGATGATATAATGGTTACTTTCATTCAGTTTTGACATTTGTTTAAGTTTTCAGATGATTCCCAACTTTTTTTCAACAGGATTTCTACAGACATCAGCAAAGAAAGTCAACCTGCTAACCAGCAGCGGGCTAACTAACACTCAGCATTTGTATTAAGTCAATCTGTGGCACTTTTCCTATTTTCTCACAATGAGCACAAAATGCTTACAAAGCCCAATCCTATGTGGATGTCAGGAATGACAATCAGCTTCAGGAAACACTATAAAAAGGATTATTTTTATTATTAAAATGTCCAAAAAAACAATAATAAAAAAACAAAAAAGTTTAGTCAAATAAAAAGCCAAATTCATCCAAGGAAATCTAAAGTGTGTTAAGTTTCTACAAAACAAATGAGCAAAATGAGAGCAAATAATCAGCGTTTTGCTTCAAATTTAGAACAAAATATCCATTTGTATATTTAAAAAAACGTCTACATTCTCCCATGAGTTAAAATAAACACAAACTAGTTGAAAGGAAAGTCTTCCTGCTTCTTTCGTGAGGACTTCCTTGTTTGTGTTTGTCTTAAAGGTGTCATCTGAGGGTTTTACAGGGTTAAAGGTATGCGAGCAGATCTGACGAACCCGTTTCAGCCCCTCAAACCGTCCAGGACCAGACCAAAATGAAACTTCCTGAATGAGCAGCTGCAGCAGTTGGGAGTCAAAGACGTCAGTTGTGCGCGCTGTGGGCCCGAGGTGTGGCCCGCGAGCGTCTGCCTGACACAAAGATACATCATTGTCTATTGTTGCTGCAGCTTATCCAACCAGATTGAACAGATCGCAGGTATTTGTGTGGACGAGCGCTGTCACTCAGCCGCCGCAGGCATGTGTCTGAACCATGCGCACAAACACAGAGCCAGGCCTGTGCACGGCTTTTGTTTTCTTCTCTGGCACTGCAGCAGCACACATCTGTGGCGTTCACATCTGAACTCTCCAGAGGCCTCTCCCCAAAAGCGCTGTCATCCACAGATACTTCCTACATGTTGCAGGTTTTCCATGCTCGGTCTTCCATCACACGTGATTCACAAGTGATTCTTGTGTTTGTCGTGCGTCGATGTTCGGTTTGAGATGTTGTAGGAGTTCAACATTTGTTTGGTTGAGAATTACCCAGTTAATGCAGATTTTACGTAGGTTATACCCAATTGTTCTGTAAATCGTATGTGGTTGTGTGTGATCTTTGCGAGATGCGTACGTACGTTTGTGTCTTTCCACGTTCCACGTATGTCTCACAGACTTTTCATGCATGAACCACCGATGTATAACTTTTATATCGCTTATACGGCGCACATATCTCTTTCAACTTACGTTATTGACACACGATTCACTAATGAAATGCACATAAATAGCGCTGCAATCAGGCACGGTTCAAGTTCTATGTCGATTAATGTTTTGTTCCCATGGTTCATTTGTGATCAAATTTCACCTAAAGACCAGAAGCTTTGCCACTTTTTCCATGTATATTCACGTATGACTTATTTTCATCTGTGCATTATGTGCAAAAGTGTTTCAAGAGTTTGTTTGTTTTTCTGACATTTCTGTGCTGCACAAGTAATCCATCGATGTGTTTAGCGGATGGTGGGGAGCGGAAGATTTTTTAGTCTTTTACAGCAGTTCTGTCCTAAAAAGGTTTCATCGACAGGGTTTCCTCTCCAAGCAAGGCATTATGTCCCTGACTGAGTGGAGGAAGAGAAAGCAGGAGAGGGTTTATGTGGACCCAAAACTCAACAAATGTTTGAAAGTATTTAAAATTCACTTTTAGTATTGACATCGAGCAGGTGGGCAAAGTACAGCGCTGAGCCCATATGCTGCCTGTTAAACGACCTCATCCAGCCTCCAAACTGGAATAAATTATATCGATAATCCTGATAAATGTTTTATATTCCCTGAAATTCTGGAGTCTTCCTATAGATGGTGCACCACAAAGAATTTGAACTTTGTTTTGGCTCAGAAAGTTCTTCTGCTTTCATGTGGTATTGGAAGATTTGTATTTTTTTTATTTAATGTTTCTGTGTTTTCTGAGTCGGACAGTCATTTCTCAAACCATCCCAACAACACATAAACGCAGCATTTCTCCTTTTCCCTGAGGAACATTGACCCCATTGGTGCAATTGGTACTAGAATGAGAATATATATATATATCTATATATATATCTATATATATATAGATATATATATATATATATATCTATATATATAAACACGCCACGCATCTCCTTCTGCTCCAGTCCTCCTGTCAATTTTTAAAACCCTGTATGACCCACGAGTCAAAACGTTTGCCCACCGCTGACCTTGAGCCTAACCTTCAGATGTTTACACCATCAGTGTTGCTTCTATCTAAACAGTTCCAGCAGCAGAGCCTGAATTCAGTTCTGAGGATCCCGCATTGGGGTCAGAAAATGACCTTCTACACTTCAACTGGCTGGTTGTGTATTCTAACAGCACCTCCGGGGGGTGAAGGGAGTGCAGGGTGAGACTCATCTGCATATCAAGCACGTCAAGTCTGTGGACCTGTGAGGAGAAACGTGAGGACAGAGCCACTCTCTGGTGTTTTTCTGAAGCGCTGCTTCACCTTGATCGAAGCAGTTCTCTAGAAGAATCAAGACAAAAGGTGTGAGTGACGCCTGGAGAAGTCAGGACTTAAAGGGAGGCTGACAAACTTCACATGTCAAAGATGCACCAAAATATCCAATGATGTCTTTGAGAATGATAATTTTTCTGGGAATAGATACTCCTTACACTTGAATGTTTGAATCCTGTTCTTCAACAGGAAATGTTATGCCTTTTTAAGGAAGAACTTGAGTGAGTTGTTCACATTTCATTGTTGTGTCTTTTTTAGAGGAACCTGGTTTTGGAACTATGGGCAGTAAGACTCTTCCGGCGCCCGTCCCTCTTCATCCGTCCCTTCAGCTGGCCAACTGCTCCCTCATCCAGAGCTCCACAGGTCTTCAGCTTCCAGCAGACCATTTTCACAGCATCTACAGTTTCAGCGCCCTGCACGCCATCCACCTCCACCAGTGGACTCTTGGCTACCAGCCTCTGGCTCTGCCACGCTGCACCATCTCCAAGCTGCCCCCCCAGTTTTCCTCCATGGCCTCCATCCCCATATTCCCTCACCTCCTGCAGCCGAAGCTGGACTCCGCCGCGCTGCTCCAGAGCTCCAAGAGCAAACCACGATTTGACTTCGCCAACCTGGCAGCAGCCGCCACTCAGGATGACCACCTGAAGGTGGAGGACCTGAGCATGACGGGTGCAGCAGCTGCTGCGACGGCCCAGGTTCCGCCTCAGCACCAGAGCTCGTCCGGGCTGGGCTGTCTGCTGGACGTGACCAAACTCTCCTCACCAGAGCGCAAGTCCAGCCGCGGCCGACTGCCCTCCAAGACCAAGAAGGAGTTTGTCTGCAAGTTCTGTGGCCGACATTTTACCAAATCTTACAACCTTTTGATCCACGAGAGGACGCACACGGACGAGAGGCCGTACACGTGCGACATCTGCCACAAGGCCTTCAGGAGGCAGGACCACCTCAGAGACCACAGGTGAGAACCTCACCGTTCATCCATCTTTTCGATTTTTAGTGTTCAGAGTAGGAGATAGTGAGTAAAACACAGACCAAATAGTGAGTTCAGACAAAATAAAATTCGGACGTTACTACCACTGGATGACCTCATCAATAGCCTCTGTTCATCTAACTTAGTATGTAGCTGCCAATGCTCGAAAAAATAACTTCAGTTTTATAATAACAAATAAAAAAAAAAGTCAAGCAAAAACAAAAATTCAATACTGAGATTTAAAAGTAAACATGAAGAAATGCATTTCTCCTGGACGCCACAAGTGAGACACGTATCACCCTATCGGCGGAGGAAATGACCACGGCTCCTACAGAGAAATAAGAAGAAGCCAGAGGGGTAGGGAAGCAATTTGGATTCAGCCTTAAGGCCCGTACACACCGGGACGAATATTCGCCAGGCGTTATTCGCCAGCGTTTTTCGCCACGTCTTTTGTGTTCACACCCAGGTGATTTTCGCTGAGGATGAGCCGAGCAAACATGCAATTTCCTTCCCTGACATTAGATGGCGCTTAATGTAAAACAGAAATACTCCTGTACACAAGGTGGCGCTGCGCAACTTTACGCTTCTTAAAGTCGCTTTTCACTCAGAAGAAGAGAGCAAGTATTTACGCGATTGTCAGAATCAAACAAAGAAAACATGAACATTTCAAGCACCAGTAGCTCCAACTGGTGCTTGGTTCGGGGATATTTTAGAATGTCCGTCATTATTTCGTCGCGGCTGTGTAGACGCTACTTGGCGTCTATCTTCTTCGCTGGTATGTGTGCTCAGCAAGGCAGTTTTGTGTTTGAGCGCCCCCAAGTTGTGTTTTACTGTAACTTCAGAAGCTCCAGACACGTGAGCAAAAGCGCCATTCTCATTGGTCGAGTAGATTTCGACGCGATGCGTCGAAAAAAAAAAACGAACCCGAGGCGTTTTTTTTTTTGACGCTTTAACGCCTGGCGTTTTTTCGCGTCGGTGTGCACACTCTCGTTGGTGCCCTTTGTTTAGTCACGAGGCGTTAAACGTCGGCGAAAATCGCCGGCGAAATTCGTCCCGGTGTGAACAGGCCTTTAGTCTTTCAAATATCAAAATAGAGCTGTAAAAGAAAAAAAATCAGTCAAACACTCAGTCTTTTCCAACTGTTGCTGTAATTCCGCCAGTATTTGGTAGCGACAGTCCAGTGTGAGTCCACCGTATGCTAAACGCACATTACAGAATCCACATTCTCCAACAGTTATCACATGTATGTTGACAGTAGCATTTGACATCTTTTAAGGTCTATTATTGCACTGGAGAAGGGGTTTAGGACCATGATTAGATGGTAACAACTGTCGAATCAGCCATTTTTAGCGGACGGAGTGGAAATCCAAGTTGTATTTTACCATGAGATCTAACATAATCCATAGTTCATGGAATCAGTGATACCAGAACTGAGATCCTGAGATCAGCTGCTGTTCATCCTTGTTACAAAAGTCCAAAAATGGTCTTCAGTTTGTTTTTTCTTTGCTCATGAAGTGGTCACTCTGACTTCCCTTTAACTAACATGTTATCCATGAATGGACGTTGAGCAGAACATGTGATCTCGTGCACTGGAAGAATTTGCCGCGCTCAGCAAACGTGTGTCAGCCACAGTGAAGGTGTTGACTTCACAGAAGCTGTGGGATGCCCTAACCTGCTGCCTTTCTCCCTGCAGGTACATCCATTCCAAAGAGAAGCCCTTCAAATGTCAAGAGTGCGGAAAAGGCTTCTGTCAGTCCAGAACATTGGCTGTCCACAAAACATTACACATGCAGGTCAAAGAGCTGAAGCCAGCCAAGGTCAAGTAGGTCAAGCGACCGGGACACTGGAAAAACACGACCAAAGATGACCCAAAGAACAGCCAAAGACTTTTCCTTCTCGGGAGGCAAACATTCCTCAAGGATGAAATATTCCACCGGCCACGTCTTAAAGAAAAAACAGAATCAGCCTCAGTGCTTGTTATCAAAGCCTGACTTGGCAGAGAAGCCGGTGGATGTGTGGAATGTGAAATGGACCTTGAAAAACCCCTGTGGCTGCTCAGCACAAAGACTTCACAAGCATTTAATCCAAAGAGGAAAGTTACTCCTATATGTTTAGTAACAAAGCCCCAGAATGATCAAAGCCATGTTAGTGACAAACATTTCCTTTTTTTTAATACTCAGTTTCAATGTTATTTTTGTACAGACGCATTATATCAAAATGTATTTTTGCACTTTAACCTGATTAATAATTATTGACATGTATCACTGGATTTCTTAAACTTATTTTCTTAATGAATAATCATTGCTAAATAAAATATTTTACCAATTACCGCTCAGCTGTTTGTGACTGATCTGAACTGTGGATTCTGACTCAAGTCGACCAAAACACACTTCGTAGTACCTGACGTAGTACCTGTGTTAAATAACAAAACGACAAAGATTTATACAACCTCATCCAATAAAAACGATGTTTGGTGTTTTTAACATGTTCTATTAGCATTTTTCTCACAATGGTGGACATTTATTAAATTCAAATCGTGAAGCAGACGAAAAAATGCAATTTGAAAACTTTAGTATTTTTGACAAGGGACAGATCACTATGTGAAGGCAGATCACTATGGCCTAGAAAACACGTTTTTCTTTTTCTTTTTTTGGCTAAAAATGGTGTAATCATAATTAAAATAGATCAAAGGATAATCAGGGTGGGACTTTAAATGCTTTTGAGGAAATGTGTTTAGAGGCTAGAGCTTAAATCCTAGCAGTAAATAAAGAAAGGAGTTTGGAACTTGCCTTACAGGAGTTCTCTCTCCTAAAACGCAAACAGCTTGGGTGCATTGGAACCGTCTGTTTTATCAAACTACTCAGCAGTTCAAGAAAGAATGTGGGGATTTCAACCCACGTCTGTTTTCGGCTTCACTCCACGCTGCAGGTTTTTATTGATGACAGGGAGTTGATCCGGTTCTGTTCACATGCGTTTTTGGATGTAGATCCTTATCTGAAGGTTCACATCCTCTGATGCTCAGGATTGTGTGGCAGGTGTGAAAGCTCACCTGAACTCTAGTGGGGTTTGTTTCAGCGGGAATGCAGACAGACTCTCTGTGGACCACAGAGTGGAAGGAAACCAAAGACAGGAAATGACTCAACCCCTTCATGCCAGAATTTATTTCCAATTATATATTTAAAAAAAAAAAGATTCTTTTGTGTTTTTTCCGTTCAAGGTGATGCTAACTTGAGTGAAATCCTGGATTAAACTTTGGGAATTGACAAAATGGCATAAAGGGGTTAAACACGATTAAGAAAACATACTTCGCAGTGTAAATCTAAGGAATTGCTGTTGTCGTTGTGCAGTGAAGCAGGCATTTAAGTAAGTAAGTAATGACCTTTGTTCAGAAATTAATGGACGACGTGAAGGACGATTGCTCCGCCAAGTCAATTAACATCTGCTGAGGGACGTCTGGACGGGCATTGTCCCACTAACACCATGGTCCCTTACGAAACAAAGAAGTATTCAATCAAATATTACTTTCATCTTGTTATTTATCACACTGAAAGAGTTTTTTTCACAAGAAGCGGACAATTTGATATGCGGTGCGACGCGTTGTCATGGTAACGACTAACCTGCACCAATTTTGCTCTGCCACAGGAAAGTGGTCCGAACGCTAAATGTCTTGTTGAGTAAAACAAATCATTTCAGAGGGAAAGTTCCCCTCTTATTGAATGTTTTAGTCCAGACAATGAAACAAAAGTTGGCTTCAAAGACGTCCAGAAGTAGTTTCCTGGATCGCTTTTTACCAAGAAATATCCAGCAATAATGTGGTAGAGAGGCTGTCATGGCCATCATAGAGACATTTGAAGGACAAAGATCTTTTCTACTGTCTTGCTGTTGTGATCAACTTTTGTCCATCTGTGTTTCGGTCATTCAGGTTAACAAACTGCCATTGGGACCAGCGCAATAGTATAGAGCACTCAGGCATCCAGCATCACTTTTGAATGGACACCCTGCAGCCAATCAGAACTGAGTATTCACCCATATCATACTGTAGATTATGGTCCTTTTTCCAACCTGTTAAAAGTGCATTCAGCAGTTGCGCCCCCAAATCAGCCGCTGTTGGAACTGCATGACTTTTCCAGGCAGTTTGGCCTGCTTCTGTTTCTTTTTTTTCTTTTTTTTTTGGTTTTCTTCCTAAATCAAACCAAACCAAACACAGGAGTGAAAACTATCAACATTTCTCCCTGACCTGAACTGAAACTGTGGGATTTTCAGTGTAAAAGTTTATTTAACCTCATGTTAAAACCAGTCTGAAGAAAGTCCTGAGAAAAAAAAAAAGAAAGTACCAAGGTTTCCAGTATAATGTCCACATTTGGATTGCTTGGACAATTTTTAACACCTTAAAAGCTTTAATGCTTCACAGCGAAAACTTAACTGACCTTAAACAAAAAGAATTGCGATCCGCACAAAGATCTACCACCAAAAACGTGACAGGGAACTTAGCGGCACACTAACCCAAACAAAAACACATCTATATGTGATTCTAGCTTCGTTTATGCCTTTTATCTCAGATCTCTTCCTAAACTGGATCTGGTCTCATGGAAGAGATGATGTAGTGAGCATAAAAGATTCAATATCCACCTTTAACAAGGATCAAAGCAGGGCAGGCAGATGTGAGGAGCTGTCGATTAAGCATGGCAGCTGGCTGTAAATTTGCATTCAGCTTGGTAGTCCTCTGAAAACTAAAAACAAATGGAATAATGATGAGAAATGATGTGTGGTGTATTCAGAACTGACCAAAATACTCCTGATTTGGGTTTTAGGGAAACCTTGCAGCAGCAGTTGTGATACAAATTCAGAATCAGTTTCTCCTGTTCTCTTTTCCACAAAGGCTTCCTGTTCAGAGGCTTTTGGCCGCTGCAGATCGTCTGTAGCCTTAAGGCCTGTTCACACCGGGACGAATTTAACGCCTCGTGACTAAACAAAGGGCACCAACGAGAGTGTGCACACCGACGCGAAAAAACGCCAGGCGTTAAAGCGTCAAAAAAAAAAAAACGCCTCGGGTTCGTTTTTTTTTTTTCGACGCGTCGCGTCGAAATCTACTCGACCAATGAGAATGGCGCTTTTGCTCACGTGTCTGGAGCTTCTGAAGTTACAGTAAAACACAACTTGGGGGCGCTCAAACACAAAACTGCCTTGCTGAGCACACATACCAGCGAAGAAGATAGACGCCAAGTAGCGTCTACACTGCCGCGAAGCAATAATGACGGACATTCTAAAATATCCCCGAACCAAGTACCAGTTGGAGCTACTGGTGCTTGAAATATTCATGTTTTCTTTGTATGATTCTGACAAGCGCGTAAATACTTACTCTCTTCTTCTGAGTGAAAAGCGACTTTAAGAAGTGTAAAGTTGCGCAGCGCCACCTTGTGTACAGGAGTATTTCTGTTTTACATTAACCGCCATCTAATGTCAGGGAATGAAATTGCATGTTCACTCCACTCATCGTCAGCGAAAATCGCCTGGGTGTGAACACAAAAAACGTGGCGAAAAACGCTGGCGAATAACGCCTGGCGAATATTCGTCCCGGTGTGTACGGGCCTTTAGTCACAACTCTCCTTATGGGTGGATAATAGTTGTAAAAGTGGTCAAACCTGAACAGAGCATCTAGTTGGCCTGCAAGAAATATCGAGGTCGTAGACCGCTTGGTGAGACCAAAGAGAGAAAACATTCATGCACAGAGAGAAGTCATAAAGAACACTTATTAAAAACACAAAGGTAAGTAAGCGTGAAATAGGTGAGACGCAGGTGTGTTGCACAGACTTGTTTTTTTTTTTTTTTTTTCAATCCCCCAGTGGCCTGCAAAAGGAGCCTGCAAGTGTTCAAGATACAGCAACTTGTGTTCAGCGCGTTCTTGAACGCGCACCATGTGTGTACGTTGCATAAAGAATGAGTACATTTGACAGAGCATAGTTTGTGTTGGCACCCTACAGGTACCTAGAATATGCACACCCTGTGCATGCAATATCATCAATCATCAACAACCAGTGATGCATGGTGCACCGTACGACAACATTATCCGTACTTCATGAGTGCATGCAAATTACATTAGCCTTACAAATGCCTCACGAGGCACTCACCACACGCACGACAATGGTATGCGATTCATGTTTATTACTTTCCTTGAGGTGGCCCTATGAGCCTCGAGGGAACTGCAAGACACGCCTGCACTCCCTTAAGATGCACCTTGAATCGGACGTTCCTCTCTACGACCCTCTTTGACTACCCAAAAACCTGCAGCACATGTACAGGTCCACCCCCCCATATCTGTACACGTTACTAAATCTTAAAACAAGGCTAAAGTCAAGTTCACCAATCAGCAGACCAGGTAATCTGTCTTAATCCGTTTTAAATAACCTGGAGTTGGACGACAGCTCATCCCAAACAGACAGAACATTAACTAAAGGTGAAGTTCATGTGAAATTTCATCACTTTAATGGAGAAGACACCTGCTTTAAATGATGAATTGTGACTTTTTAATTTCTTCATTTATGCTGAGAAATGTTTCTGACGCCAGCAGGCCAATAAAATGAAAACAGCTACACGTCACATCTGAGCAACAGATTTATCAAAACCTCAAACAATGACAGTAGCCAAAAATTGAATATTTGATATTTTTAGGAAAACAGTGTATTTCTTAAATAAAATGATGTCAGCATTTTTAAGCTGGCTTATTTTTGCACGCAGAACTGGATTTTATAGAATGTTTTTTGTTGAACCGTCAGAGCAGCTTCAGCAGACCGTCTGCTGTTCTTTGATCCAAGAGGACAGAAAGTGAGAATATGAAAGTGTGTGTGACCTTGTTTCACTCAGCACCGACAGTGTGTGCGGTGCTGGAACACGTGTTTGTGCGTCGCCCCGTTTGGTGCGTCACACAGGAAGAAAGCTGCAGGTCCAAGGGAAGGAGAAGGACGGGGCGGATGGCCGGCCTGCTCACCGTTTCTCTTGTAGTCAGGAACTCATCAGTCCGTCATCAACTCCACGAGTGGCCAACAGCACACACACGTGCACTCAGACTGACACAGCAGATGAGGGCGTACGTGACATGACTGTCCAGCTCTGTGCACGAGGGACTCGACCGGGGGGCCACTACCTCTGTTCTGTCGCCTCCTCCTGCTCCAGCTAAAATCACTGACCGCACCACAGAGAGACAGAGGAACCTAAAGCTCTGTGAGCATCAGAAAGGCCTCCTTTAAGGGCTTTGGCCCTGAAACCACCTGTAGATGATCTCCTGCTGGTTTCCATAACTTCTATTATCAAAATGGTTGAACTCCATCATTTCTACAAGATTTCACGGTTCCATCAAATCCAAAATGAAGTGGTTTTGTAGCAGACTTGCACTAATGAAGATGGAACCCCAATTATTGTTGTCAATGGACTTTGGTACTTTTCTTACAGAGGTCACCTTTCTCTGCAGACCTTCACTAGTTAAAATCAGGCCCAATTTGGTGATTGAGCAATAACCATGGAGAACACACGGGGTCAAATTTGGCATTCATTTATTTATCTATCCATTTAATTTTTGCTGCGAACCAAAATGAAAAAAAGAAAAACAAATCTATCGAATTAGCTCAAAAAGTCCAAAAGCATATGTCTTGTGTTTTCAGACATCAATCATTTTCCTCACATTTTATTCTGAAAAACAGGGGGAAAAAACAGCCTAAATATCATTGAAACAAAGCACAATTAATATATAAGTATGAAGGCATCAAATCCTTCACAAATGTTGGACTTTTCTAAATGATTGGAACAGTTGCAGAGATTTTAAAAAGTTTTATCAGACAGGCGGGCATTGTTATCTATATGATGTCAGTTTTGCAACTCAAGTTCCAAAAAGATTATATTTTATAAATGAACAGATGAAATGTTTAGGTGTAGGTCAGAGAAGGTTTGAGAGCCTGGCAGCAAAAGCAAAGTTAAGTGGTTTGATGGTTAATTCCTGGATGTCCTGCAGCTAAATCCATGAAAAAAAATAAAATCTCACAGTCTGATGTTTTTTAATGTTTCAGGAATAATTTCTGGGAAAATTGACAAGATATGAAGTGAGTTGTTCCAGTAATTTGGATCAACACACATAAACAGCTTTTGTGATGGATGTCATGAAAGCAGGCGGGTCTCCAGCTTTTCTTTTAAGTTTTGGGTCAAATACAGAAGCTGCTTTTTATTTGTTGGCTTGGTTTCAGATGTTAAACTAAAGCAGAGGACCAGAAACCTGAGCCATTAACTGTTGACCAATATCTCCAAAAGTTCAAACTTTCCCTGAATTCCAGATTCAGCAGTCCAGGAATAATCGTTTACTTTGGACTCTTTGCACAGTTTCAACAAAATAACCAAGAAACACATGTTGATGAAAATCTGTTTGTTTCAAAGATTTGACTTCCACGCCTTAAATTTGAGCAGTTCTGAATGAAGGTTGTTCAGACTTTTGCCTTCTACCGAAGTATTTTGCTTTCAGTTTATAGAATGGCTTCATCAAAGGGATGTAGAAAAGAATGTCCAATGGTTTCCCCGACTTCTTGTGTTTCTCTTCATCCTTGGTCAGTCTGCAAGGGCCAATGACATAAACTTTGAACATATAAACCATGACGTCAGTCTCAGGATTCTGCATGGCAAAGAAAATTAAGATTAAAATGGGAGGAGCTTGTTGAATTTAAGTCTCTTTGTCGACCTTGACAATATTTCAAAGACAGCAGTTTTTGCGGGACAAAGCAATATTTAGCAAAAAAGTAGTTTATTTGAAGACCCAGTCCAATGAAAATGGTATTTTTGGTGTTTTAACAATGTCATTTAGAATTTTTCTCATGATGGAGGACATAGATAAAGAAAAATAAGATAAAATTAGAAACTAAAATTGGCGGGCTAAGAGCTTCCTGTTCCGCTCCATTGCAATGCATTCTTGTGGAGATAAATGGATCTGGATCTGAATCTGGATTTGAACTGTCCGGCTGGATAACTCCGATATTGATCTACATTTTGTTGCACTGCTTATGTTAGGTTGGGGTTGTGAGTGGCTGTAAGATAGTGGGAGAAAGTGTAAACAAAGGAATGATGGGAAATGAGGTCAGACTTAGTCCCTGCCAATCTCCCATTCCTGGAAGAAGTGTACAGTTCCCGCTACATAAAAAAGGCTCGGAACATTCAGCAGGATCCATCAGCCTTGATACAGGGCAATTAAAACAAGGACAAACAGATTAAAAAACAGCCATCATGGCCTTAAACGCTGCTGAATAAGTTTAATTTATTGTCTTATTTCGCAGTTTTCGTTTTTATTTATTACGATCTTTTTATTTCACTGAAAAATTGCAGTGTAATTTCGTTGTACAATGTACAATGACATATAAAGATATTTCTATTTCCATTTCAATGGTCCCACCCACAACTCAACTTCTGCTGCTCTTAAGAAAGGATGTTCTAGAAAACGACAGATTTTTTAAATTTTGGCTAAAAACGGCATAATCATAAATAAAGACCACTGGAAAAGTTTTAAAAATAGACCAAACGATGATTGGAGTGGGACCTTAAGTGTACACTACTTAAATTAGGCAATTTATGTGAAGGCAATGTTTTTCATCATAAACTTAAAATGTTTTCAGTTTAGTCTAAAGAAGTATTCAGTTATTCCTACACTACAAGTACATGTTATCGTCTACACTTAGCTCTGTCTAAATAGGCCTTACATCTCATGGGCTCTGAGCATTTATGAGTTAAATACATTTTGGTACAAATGTACTCAGTGTGGTTCTAATTTCTGTCTAAACCGGGTTTGTAAAGGAAGCAGTGCAGTGCAGTGAAAGTAGAGCGGTTACGGTCAGCCAGTGGAGGAAAACCAAGGAGCGGGAAGGACTGGAACCAATCCAGAATGTCCAAGGATTTAATCACAGAAAATAGAAATACACAATCACTCTTGAAAGAATTTTAAAAAATGACAATCCCATGGTGAGAACAGAAAAGACACCACCTTAAATGATGAAACCTAATGAGTTGTAACCGTCTCCAGGAAAGTCCAGGGGGAGGACTTCCAGGAGAAGTCACAGCTGATCTGCACAGAACACATTCAAACACAAACAAAGCACAATAGGCAAACCACAACAAGAGCACAAGACTGTGAGTAACTTCTGTCCGCTGGAGTGGATGTTTACTGTTCCAGCGCTTTGGACAATGAGGGAAACGGCTTTCCCGCTGGCCTTGGCTTTACCCCCGTGTCCTCTGGGTTTGGGGGGAAATGTCATTCACTGCTACTGTCCTCACCAAAAGATTTAGGACGGCCTGGCAGGGGCCAGCGAGCTGCCCAGGCGCTGCTGCACACAGTAGATGTCGCTCTGCATCACTGACACGTTTATGGTTTCCAGCCGGCAGTTGAGTCGCAGGGTGGCAGGATGGACGCTCGCTGAACTGACAGATATAGAGCCAGCTGAGGCTGCCCTCCCCGGCTACCTCCAACGTGGGAGGAAAGAGGAAGAGAAGGCCCGCAGTAGGAACGCCGCGTTAGAGCCCACCAGGAAGGTGAAAGCGGGTCCTGTTGAAAATCACTTCCACGTGGCCGATGACCCCTTCACCCCGGGTCACACAGACACGACGGCACATGGCTCAAAGCAGCTTCTGCCACTGCAGGGGACAGATAAAGACCATCGCCATAGCCAGGCGGCGGTGACCTCCCCTCTTAACGTCAGCCAGCCGTTCAGTCTCACATTTGATTCCACACTTTTTGCCATAGTTGTGGTTTTTATACCTGCACATTATCATTATTTGCATTAAAATTCTGTGGAAATTGAAATAGCAAGTACACAATTCAGACTCAAAGTCATTCAAAAAGACTAACAAGGTCAAATTTATGTGGAAATAACCTTCTGGTCCAGACCAAACCAGCAGCAGATCCGTCTGGAGAGGTGGTTTCAGACCAGGAGGTGCAGCAAACATCGTCACACTCAGGCTCTTGTTTTTGCATTTAAGTCCATTTGCAAAAAATGCTACGGACCAAAGAGGCGGACCAAGAGATGTGTGGATGCTGATTTATGTAGAGAGAAAAAAAATCAAAGCTTATATAAAGCATAACTAAGGTGGAAATGTCCTAGTCCTCCCACTCCCTTTAAACTAATGCTATATTTAATGGTTTAAATGTGTCATGTATGCATAAGAGCAAATAGGTCTATTCATGATTTAGAGTAATAATATTTTGATTATTTACATGTGTGTGTGGATGTACGTATCTATATCTTTTCAATCATTTTATGTCAAATCACAACACGTTTGACATCTTTGTATAGATATATGCTTCTGTTATTTGTTTGATTTATTTATCTTGATCAATAAAAATCAATAATTTCCAAACCTTTCCTAAAGTTTTAGTTTAATCTTTAGATAATTTGTATTTCTTAAAGTCCCACTCCCATCATCTATTGATCTATTTTCAAAGCGTTCTCAATGGTCTTTGATTAGCTGCGTTGTTTTCTCGGACAAGGGTTATGCAGAGCGGCGAAAGGTTGATCTGAGATTGTATTGTATTTTCCACATCACAAATACAATCTTTTTCAAATGTCACTTTTTTGTCTGCTCCTGATTTACAACAATTTGAATAAGGAAATACTCAGAAATACTCAGAATGCGCATAATTTTCTCTAAATATGTATTCCATCATCAGACAAATGCCAGAACAACATGGTAAAAAACACAAAAAGCACCATTTTCATTGGAGTAGGACTTTAAAGTTGTCTGTAATCAATAGAAACACTGAACTTTCCTACAATAACACCCAGATGGATCAAATAAAGTAAAAAGGAAGGACTCCAAAACTGAGCCCTGTGGGACCCTCGAGAAAGAAGCTGAAAATGACAGTCAGTCATCAAAGCGGACCCATTGTTGAGTCAAAAACTGGAACTTTCATTTAACTTTTCGTGGGTTGTTCAAAACAGCTTTTCCAGCTACACAGCACAGTTCTCCAGCACACTCCTGTTATTCGTGTGCCTGGACTTGATTTTCATTTCACAGCCCCGTTGATGAGGTGATTCGCATCCACGTCAGACGGAGAACGCCGTTTGAACCACAGAGACACTGACGCTGCACAGATGGTCAGCTGTGATTGGAGATTAAAAACAGGTCGACACAAACAGCCGCGCTTGATTGCAGCAACACTGAGCAGGCGAGGACTTTCTGGTTTGAATTCAAAATGTTGAAACTAAAGGTTGGTTTGAAAACTTCTGAATGAGAAGAAAACATTTATGGAAGCCTTTACCCGATTCATCTAAAAAATTGCATAATGGAATAAAGTTGAAACTGTCACGTTTCTGTTTTATTAAAACTTTTTTTTAAATGATTTCATTTTAAACCAAGTTATAACTTTTGTTCCACAAATTTGTGTTGTTGAAGTTTAGCTAAGCAGTAGGAATGCATTTTATGATGGCTTTGGAGCCAGTTAAGACTATGTCTGTCGTATCAGAGTTGAGCTTCAGAAAATTGTGTTCTAGCCGTGTTTTGATGTCTGTTAGACAGTGGGTTTGGTGGAGATGCACAGTTGTGTGTCATCAGCGTAACAGTGAAAACTTAGACCATGTTGACTGATGATGTTGCCAAGGGGAATGAGGTAAAGGATGATCAGGAGTGGACCAAGCACCTAACCTTAGGGAACACCTTGCAACAGAGGAGCAGTGGAGGACCAGCAGCTGTTTCACTTGATACACCGTTGATGGTTGGTGATGTAGGACTGATGAGGATGGAGACCTGTCAGGAGTCGGAGGAGAGGAGGATGTCATTGGAGACTTGGAGCAGAGCTGTTTCAGTGCTGTGTTGTTGCCGAAAACCAGATTGAAAGGGTTCAAACTGATTATTTGGGTTTGGATGGGATTTGAGCTGGGAGGCAACCACTCCTGTAAGTATTTTGGACAGAAATGGAAGGTTGGGGATGGTGCGGAAATTTGCAATATTGTCTGAGTCAAGACCAGGCTTTTTCACGATGGGGGTTATAGCTGCCAGCTTGATAGACTGGGGCACAGTACTTCTCTCATGTTTAAGTATTATATTCATTCATTCATCTTCTAAACCCGTTTTGTTCCTTTCAGGGTTACAGGGCTACC
The DNA here is from genome assembly GCF_053564925.1 of Oryzias latipes. Classification (NCBI taxonomy): domain Eukaryota; kingdom Metazoa; phylum Chordata; class Actinopteri; order Beloniformes; family Adrianichthyidae; genus Oryzias; species Oryzias latipes. The sequence goes on from NC_136258.1 coordinate 27,749,810, forward strand.
GGAGACTATACTGGTCACTTGTGTGCAAAGTTTTTTTATCCTTATTATTTTTTATTATTATGGTGGCCCCAAAACTCTATCTTGTATTTTTATTTTTCTGTTTAAACCAATCCACATGTATGAATAAGTGCTAATATCTCCATCCCATGCTGGGGAAGGCGTTCTGAGCAGCAGGTGCTAATAGTGAGCAGACAGGAAGACGTGTGAAGTAAAGGTGACGAAGTGTCCTCCTGTGTCGGTGCCAGCAGGCTGGACCGGCTTTGGTTCTGGCCGCTCCTCGTGAGTCATTATCTGAACCTGATTGGACTTTTAGGAGTTTGAACGGGGTTGAAACAAAGGCCCTGTTGAGTGTGGCTGCAGCGAAGAAGAGAGAGAATGGATGGAACAGAACGAACATCATCCATAAATCACGAGGAAAACATGAAAACCAGGGAGTCAAGAAAAAAAATGATCAAGTCACTTACATTTCATCAAGATTTACTAGGTTGTTTGTAAACTTCAAATGAAATAAATGTAAAAAAATAAAAAATAAAAGCAATGTAAAGAACTAAAAAAGAAGTTCCAGCCCAATTCTGACCATGGCAGCAGCTCCTCATCAGGTCTGATAGACCTCCAGCAGCATGTTTGGTACGTTTCCTGCTTCAGGAATGGTTTGAGGAAAGCAACCGTCACGTCGCATCAATTTGACGAATACAAGTAACCTGTTTTGAACAACGTCCACAATCACTTTTTTACATCACAGCAGGGTTTCGCTCAGAAGGGGTCAGAGAAACTGCAGAAAAGCACAAACTGCTTCTCAGACTCTTCAGGCCTCAGGGAGCACTTTTGGGCCTGAAGGTTCCAGATATCAGAAGGAGACTGTCAGGACCTGGTGGTGTAGGACCCAAAATGTGGGAGAGCAGACTTGCTGTCCGAAACTAAACATTTAAGAAGCAAACTTGACTGTGACGGACCAGTAGCAGCAACAAAAATGTGACAAACTGGACCATGAACTGAAGGACCAGATGCTAAAACACATTGAGGACAATTAGAAATGAAAACAGTTGTGGGTGATTGACTACCTAAACCTGGTGTGTGGCTGACAAGGACGATTTGAAAACAAACCATGACAAGAACTAAAAAAATGAACGGCAAATGCAGTTCATGCCAGGATAACGCTGTGGAACACGTAATATTGATTTGTAGGTATTGTGCAAGGCATAGAGACACAAAAAAACGGGTTGAAGAACTGACAATTCCATGGAATACTTATAACATATCAAAAAACCCAAGCACAGTTATGTTTATTCAATAAAATGTCTAAGGAAGACACGCCTGATGAAGTGAATATAAATAGTTTTGAGTAAGACATATCAATTCTATTGATATAATAAAGCCTTCGACCTACACTCCTGACCAGGTGGTGGCGGCAATGCACATTTCTGTTCTTGGCCAACTCCCAAAAAACTACACCAGAAGAAGAAGAGCTAAGGAAATGTCCCAAACCAATGAGCACAATCCTCAAAGGTACTGAACGAGGTTGAACGGGAAAACTTCAAAAGGTTCACAACTGACTTCTAAACAAAACCACAACACTTAAGGACGACAACATAGTCTATGCAAACACACGTTTCTGGCTTCCGCATCCAAACTGACGAGTTTGCGTGGCACTATGAACGTTTTTACAAACGTTTCCATTTTGGCCCATTGAACACGCATTAAAAGTTAAACTTTGACCAACCAGAGACTTGGATTTGGTAGTGACGTATGGGAAGCTTCCTTTTTTAATGCACAGATGTGCCAACCGTTTGAAAAGTGATGATGAAGGAAACATTTAGGAAAGCAGGAGCACTTTTCTTCTGGACTTTTGAAGTTAAATTGACATTTATTTGATGATTTATGAGATATCCAGGGCAAATTCATGTATCACTTGGGTTATTTCCAATTGTATCTCCTCCTCCTAAGACCTTTTACCTAGTGAAAATGATTTTTGTACATTTTCTTTTGCAAAACCTTTAACACAGGTGGTAAATACAAGTGGGTACACTTTCAAAACAGGGTGGATTTAAATACTGATGAGCTGTGGAAGCTTTTATAGCCAGCAATCTCTGTTTTCTGAGGTCACCAGCTGGTAGCAGTTAAGCTAAACTAACTTTTACCATCAGATTTCAGCAGGTTTATGTTGTTCAGTCACTTTTGTTTACCTTACACTTCATAAACCGACAATCAAAGCAGGTCAAATTTAAGGGAAGCTCATGCAAACACCCTCAAACCATCAACTGTTTACTCTGCCTGATTTGTTCAAACTAAGAAACATGGTGCAGCTCACTGCGTTTGTCTGGGCTGTGAGAATATTTTTATAAGACATGTAACCGTTTATGTTTCACAAACCCTGTAAGCACTGTGGTTTCGTGGCAAACCCAACCCAACGTGAAGGCGGGCCTGGCACACATGTCGTTTGGACGTCTGCGTCGTTGTTGTGTTGCACTTCTGCATAAACTCATTCTCTCCTTTTCTTAAAACTTTCCCAAATCTCTTTGTAATTCCAGACTTGGTAAAGACCCAGCAATCACACGAGGAATGTAATCGTTAGAATAAATCATGCCCAATGTAAAGAGAGTTAAGCTAAACGCTGGAATCGAACGTATCATTACTGCAAGCTCAGGACATGGGAAAGTTGTGAGAGGGATGAAGAGAGCGCAGCGCAGCTGGAATGTTTGACGTGAGTGTTTGTTTGAAAGTTCGGAGCGACCGGCGTTTACCTTCTAACCTCTGAAATAACTCGGAGCCATTTAGTCATCCCTGTGGTACCATTAGTGCTTCTGCGCTGTAAGGCTCCCTGCGTGAAAGGAGTTTGTCAAGCTCATAAATTCATCTGCGTTATGCGCACAGTGCCGTCTCATTCACTTACAACCTCTATAAAATACAGTTAATGCTTCAAACCTGGTTTTTTTGATCCAGAAATCACAGAAGTGAAGCTGTGGATGTGACCCGGCACTCAGTCGTAGTCTGAGGGAGCAGCGATTTGTGTTTGTGTGTAAACTCTACAGAAGTCAGCTCACACTCTGTAAATCACAAATCCATTAAACGTAACCAACGACAGGTTCTCAACACGACATGAAGAACTCCAGTAAAAAAAAAAAGAAAACTCAAAGAAAAATGGAACCGGCAGCTCGTTTCACCACCTGAACAAACCAAACCCATATATGTGAAGTCTAATTGGCTTTGACCCCCACCGTTACAGGGAAACGGGGTCGGTCTGGTTCTGTTTTTCTGAAAGGTTTGAGGTAAGGTGAAGAGTTCAGCTGTGTCCTCTGTATGGGGGTCCCTCAGGGTTCAATTTTAGGCCCCCTTCTCTGTACTTGTACCTGCTTGGTTCTTCTGCAAGGATAAAGGGATGGGAAACGGTGTGTTTTTCCACTGCAGAAGACTGTCAGGTCTGTCAAAAAGAATAGCCTGTGCTCCGTAAATGTCTTGAGGACATAAAAAGTAGAATGAACCTAAACTTTAAGCCTTGTTGAACGATCTGGGATCTCTGCCGATATTATTTGTTATCATTAGACTGAGTAACTGTGTGTGTAGGTGTGTATGTGAGTGTGTGTGTGTGGGGGGATACCTCATTGGTTTTGACTACAACAGAAAAACTGCTACTGTACATCTTTTTGTATGTTCAGATGTTATTTGTTTTTGAATCCTTACACGGTTTTTCTATGTGGCAGGTGGAGTGCCATTTAGTAAATTAGGCCCACCTGTGCTCACCAGCTGCTCACCTGTAGAGGGTTTATAAAAGTGGCTTCCCTCTGGAAATATGAGAGTCAGTGGCAACCTGCTGCTTCCAGGTTGGGTCGGTTGAGCGCAGCTCAGTGCAGTGGCTGTTTTTATCTCAATGGACATAAGAAAAGAAAAAAAAAAGTTATTAAGTTCATGAGGAGAACGATCAGCTTCTCCTCCATGTTGTTTTCTGGGCTCCACCCGCTGATCACATCATCAACGCGTCACAGTATGAAGTTGAGTTCCTGCTTGGTTGGCGCCAAGTTTTCAAAGTTTAGATATTTGAATCCTGAAAACATTCACTATGACGCCCGAAACATGCTGCGTCCAGACCGCCACACCTGATGTTCAAAACACGCCGCAGGACCTCAACATGTTTTTTTTTTTTTTTTTATTGTAAGCTGTGTTTAAATGACAAGAACATTGCTTTTGTTTATTTATTGTAAAATAGAAAACGTGTCAAACAGAAACTCAAAGATTTTCTGCCTCCTGACACATCAGCCTCCAGCACCATCGTTAAAGAGACAAACTGAAATTTCAGGTCAGCAGAAAATCAGTTAAAGGCTCAACGGATTTCAACAGACTTGTAGTAAAACTTTCCTATGACTCCTAATGTTTGCATTTCTGCTCCTTTAAAAACTATGCAAACACAAAAGAATGAACAAACCTCATTCCAAAGACAAAAAAAGTAATGCCAGTCATAAAGTAAAGGCAACTCCCAAATCATTTAATAACAGCGGATTCCGTGTTGACTCTCAGCAGTCAGAGGTGGTCAGACGGCGCTCTCCGGCGCAGAGCTGCTCTGTTCTCCACGCTCACAGACTTAACACAGATTTATTTGCTCACAACTGCTGAATTAAAGCGTGAACCTACTGAGCTATTTTTGTTCTGGTGGTTCATTTCTGCTGTCTCCAGAATCTGAGCCATCTGACAAACCCGATAATGGGGATTTTTAGGATCCAAACCGGAGTTTGGACAAAAAACCTGAAAGAAAAGCCGTGAAACAAAGATCACACACATTGTAATAGTTTTGTAGTGAACAAGGACATGTTTCTTAAGACACCTTTATTTTGAAATAAGTGTTTAGGTTTCTCTGTGAAGCACATGGGTGTTTACCAAAGTCAAACATGATCCATCAAAACTTTGTGATCACCGGTTCATAAATCCTGAGGCTTTGCTGTTCCGTTTTGGGATTGGTCAGAATTTGTTGAAACCCTGGACGCTTCAAGGTTTCAAGGTCGGAATCAAAGTCAGTTCCAGAAAACACAAAAGTACCAAACGTTGCATTTCTTTAAATGACCAGCAGAGGGTGGTTTTTGAAGAAAGTTATTTCCCGTTGACTCCATTGTTAAAACCTCCAACTTTACCATGAAATAAACTCATGTCGAGCCTGGTGTGAAAACGTAGCCTTGTTTTACTTTCTGTCATTTTGTTGGTATGTTGCATGTGGGCGATGATATTAGAACTTAAATGTGTGGCATGATTGTGATTGACAGGTGGGTGGTCAATGGGTGTATTCACTGGTCCGTCTGTGGTACGTCTCTGTTACGTTGACACAAAAAGAACATTCTTAAATCAATAGGAATGTTTAGATTGCCTCCGTCAGTCTGACGTCTGTTCCTCTGCAACGCAACACAAGTTTTATGCAGGAGATTCATCTCCAGTCCGCTAACGCATTAAAGTCGCGGGAAAAGCTGAAGAAACAGGAAACAGGTCTGTGTTTCTAAGTAAAAGCATTCATTTTCGTAGTACCAAAGCAAAACGTCATTGAAGACACAAAACGTGCATTTTACAAGAACTCCTGGAAGAAGGTTAGGACATGGGCCTGATTGCTTGAGTTTTGGATGAGTAAGTAAGGAGAGCAGGCGGAACTGATCGACACAGGGGCGACAGGACAAACCACTCCTCCGGGAGTCAGGGGGGAAACGGACTGGAGACCCAACAGTGACAATAACAGAAGGTCGTGAGACAGACTCCCCACGCAATGCAACGGAGATGCACGGCAGATAGACCCGTGTAAATTCAGGGTTAGTCACATGCACCCGTTAGGGGGAGTTTACCTGTACGGCTGCTGCAGGTTTTTGGGTCATCCAAGCCCAAGGAGGGTCGTAGAGGGGAGCAGCTGTATCTTAAGGGGAGCGCAGGTGTGTCTTGCAGTTTCTTTCAGGCTCATACAGCCACCTCAAAAGACGTCATGAAAACACTTACGACTGTAGTACCATTGTCGTGTGTGCGGTAAGTCTGACAAGAAGTATTCACAAGACTAATGTGTAAGCTGGACACACTTTTGACATACGGATGATCCTGTCGTAGCGTGTTCTTACGCCACACTCTAGTCGTTAGTAAGGTGGACGTACTGGCCCCTTACAGATGGCGTGCAAATGCCATATCCACATGATACACAATCCTTGCACAGAGCGCAGGATTTGGAGGAATTGAAAATATGAAAAATCAAGCTCTTTGTACTTTACTTGGCCTTTTGTGTTGTACAAGTGTTCGCAACAACCTGTTGCCCGCAGCATGCCCATACATGAACATTTTCACTCAACTGGGTCACCAAATGTTCTACGACCTTGATATTTCTACCTTTGTGTCCCGTACAAGTTTGGCCATTGTTCGCCCGCAAGCAGCCCATATCCACCCATTATAGCGGTTTCCTTTGTCCTGCCACATTAGCTGTTTTTGGAACATTGAGGTCATACAAATAACCCATTTTATATCTTGTTTTGCTGCTTTAATTCCACATGTGGTGTCAGGTTATAGATCCACTGTGATCAGCAACAGGCTTTTTTGGCCCCAAAAATGGTGCCAAACAGGATTTGAATTATTTTTTGGGGTCATAATTGACAAAACTCATTAGGTTAAGGTTTTTCATGTCAAGTGTAGCCCAAGTATAAAACTGCATCACACAAACATATATGATTGTGTTTTCTTAGAAAGAGAGTTTTCTCTAAAATGTATATTTTGTGGCAAATATGGTACGTTTTGATGATTTGGATCAATTTTGTAACTTTCCTGCACTAAGACTCAAAAGTTTTAAAAACATTATACTATTTTGACTCGTAAAAAAACTGTGGGCACATTAGCAGTGTAAAAGAAAGTGTACATGAGAATAGAGCATCTGCTGTCCATTATGCATCTGAACATTATGACCAGTGTTTCCCAGAATGACTGTTGGCTCCCTCTGGAGAGCAGGCTCAGCTTCAATGCATCCAGCTGTGAGCTGCGTTTGCAGGTGCGAAGTAGCATTTATTCTTATTCAAAACACTTGATCTCTATAGAAACTTTTTTATAATTATTTTTAATTAGTAGTAAACATATTTTCATGGTTATGTCGTGTCATAAAATCAGTGATAGCTGTGAATAGGAAACTGCCCTTCGTGTGTTCCTACAAACCAACCATACCAAATTTGTTAATCAAACAGACAAACAGTTTACCAATCCCAATGAGCCTCCAAGTATGGAAATGAACGTCCACCCTGTGGAGGTTTTTCTGGAATTATCTGATCCTCACTGGGCCCTAGAAAGAGGAAAGAAAAGCAAATGCCAGCACACGTGGATCTGTCTCCTGGTTATAAGGAACCGGCTTTCTGAAGGTCCATGTCTGCATCTTAGGGGTGAGTCACACAGCCACTATGGACATTTTGCAAAAATTGCATGATCCTATGTAAATATACATGAAAAATGTTCTGGTCTTTTCACAGATGTCTCATGAATGAACCACGATCAAACCCACGGGGGAAGCATGAATAAACCACGCAAAGAACATGTAAATTAATGTAGAACATGAACCCCCATCATTGCGCTGTTTATATGCAATTCATTAGTAATTAGTGAATCAATTACTTGGACATGATTAGTCCGCAATATTAAAGTCAATACATCGGTGGTACATGCGTGAAAAGTCCGTGGAACGCTCATCGAAAGCCACAAGTTTGCGCATGCAACTCTCAAGAATTGCACACAATTGTATAAGATTTACGTAATTACGTATAAACTACATAAAATATGTGTAAACTGTCGACAGACACATCGACAAGTGACGAACGCAAGAAACACTTATGTATAACATATATCACGCATGTGTCACAAAAAAACGAACTTTCATACGTAGAAAATGTGCCAGGTGTCAGTTTGAAGGCTGGACTTTGAGCTTCCAGGTGGGCTGAATTATCTGCAGTTTGAAATTCAGAACCCACAACAAGACCACATTATCAACCCTCCACCGCTGTGCTTGATAGTTTGGATGAGCTGTTTGCTTCTAACATGGTGCCTAAAGCTCTCCTCCACCTATATGACTATGTACTTACAGGCGGACAGTTGATTAAATACTCAAAACACATTAAAATAAAAGATGCAGTGCCAAAAATATACAAGACAAAAGGTCAGAAAAATCCTTTCTAAAAAGGCAGAAATAGAGGTTAAACAAAAAATGATTATTAAAAAAAAAAACAAATAAATGTGTAAAAAGCGCAGTATGCAAGTTAGCTAAAAGGATCGATAAAAGGACAACTTTTTCAGTGTTTCCACACGTCTGACTGAAAGTGAGACAAGAGTATTTCCTGATGTGTTTAAACTACAGGTAAACTTGAATATGAAGGGAAGCTTCTAGAGTGTTAACTCTGGAAGAAACTTCTCAGTTGCATTTACAATTAACACACACAATTACAGTAATGCTTCAGCATAGCCGGACCATAAATATGCCAAAATTAGTACAAAAAGATAATAACATCTGTTGTCCTAAGGCAGGTACATAAAATGAAAAATACATTAAAAATGTTTGAACCTAATGCTGACATTTCTGTCATAATTTTTGAAGCTGTCTTCTGATTTTAAATCTGAATCAAATCGGATCTTAAAGTTTCTGTTTCTTCTTTATCATTTTTCTCCATCGTACAGACATTGTCAAAGGTAGTCATTCTTGAGCAGAAACTCTACGGCAAGGAACTAAACCATCACAACAAAAACACAACTCCCTAAGGAAACAAACTAATCACAACACGACTTTGATACTCTTCACCATACATCCCATCCCTGTGAAACGCATGAAAACAGCAGAGACAGCAGGAAAGATTCAAGCCTCAGCCGTAAGAAAGCTGGTTTTAATAAGTGTGTTAGCATGATTTTCTCATTATTTCCTCCTTGTGCATTTTGTAATGCCCCTTAGGCTCGCTCTACCCCATCAAAGAGTCCTCCTGGTCCAGCAGCTTGGCAGAGCTCCCAGCTGAAGGGAAGGTGCCTGCCTGCATCAGATCCTGATGTGGGACAGCTGCCAGACGGGCCACAGGACGCAGAATCCCCTCAGACACCCGCTGCAGCCATCTCCACCGGCTGGTAGCTAAATAAATGTGCCCAGATAAAATCTGTGAAAATTGGATTTAAATATTTACCATCTTATCTAAGTAAACCCAAGAAATGGGATTCATTTTTTTCTTCAAACAATTTCTTATGTTTAGGGATTTAACTGTCTATTTTTACACCATATTCCATCTTCATCTCCATGAATCTCATGCTGAAAGAATTTTTACTGATCATTGTAGAAACAGTGCGATTAGCATTTCACTGGATAGATTTCAAGTGATGATAGGTGGTGAGCAGGTCTGGCGGGTCACAAAACGGAGACACCACATTTATGTCCAATATGTTTAAATATGCAGCTCAACAAAATAAAAAGTGAGTCAAGTAGCATTTAAAATTTTAGAATTTGTTTACGTTTTCCAGATCGTAGCAATTCTCTAAGATGAAAAAAATTCATCAGGAAGATATTTTGTTGTAACCGAGCTTGCTGTATGTGTTTTAAAATTCAAACTTGATGCCATGTAGGAAAAACCTTAGGTCACCATACGCACATTTTGGGCATATTGCACGGATAAAAATTGATCATACATGAATAAACGTGGAAAAAGAAGAGAAAATTTGTGGTCTTCACCTGACATTTTCACAGATGTATCAAGAATGAATCAGTTTAAAACCACAGCAGGCTCACTGGAGGAGCACGTGATGCTGTAGTATCGCGAGAGCCGACGAGAGGAGTGTGGTGAGTTTACTTGGCGGCGCGTAAGTTGTGAACAAACATTTTTGATTTATTTAATTACACCGCCATATTTAAATAATCCAGAAAGTTTAAAAAATAAAAATCTGAAAAAGTTTGTCAAGCATTTGCCAGCCTGGATGACCTGGAGGACCTGGAGGATCTGGAGAATTACATCGACGAGTGTTTCAATACCTGCCTCATGAAGAAATCCAACACCGCCACTCCGTCCACCAAACGCAACCGTCCCGAAGACTCCCCGGGGGCTGCCTCCTCCCCAGGCAGCAACATGAGTGATATCCTGGATTCAATTGATAAAAGGCTCTCCAGCCTTGATTGCCGTTTAAATCTGCTGGAGATCCTCCATAAGGAATTCCAAGGTCTGCGAGAGTCTCTGGAGTTCAGCCAACAGCAGGTGCAGGAGCTCGCAGCGGAGAACCAGGCCCTCAGAGAGACCGTGAAGATCTTGGGCCACGACACCGCCCGTCTCTCTGAGGAAAACCGATCCATCAAGGAAACCCTCCTGGATCTTCAGGCGAGGAGCATGAGGGACAATCTAGTGTTCGCAGGGATTCCAGAAGAGGCAGGGGAAGTCCCGGAGAACATTGTTAAGTCCTTTATAGAGGTCCACCTGAAACTCCCCAAGGAAGAAGTCCAGAAGATCTCCTTCCACAGGGTTCACCGGCTCGGAGGAAAAAGGCCGGACAATCAGCGTCCCCGTCCTATTGTTGCTAAATTTGAACATTATAAACAAAAGATGCAGGTAAAAAGCAGAGGGCGCGAGCTGAAAGACACACATTATAGCGTGAATGATCAGTTTCCAGGCGAGATCCTCCGCCGGCGGAAAATCCTCTTCCCGCTGAGGAGGAAGCACCTGTCTGCTGGAGCACGCGCGGTGGTTGCTGTTGATAAACTTTTTGTGAATGGCAAGCTGTTCCGGGACCCAGAGGTAACACCCTGGCTGTGCTGAAGGCTTTCAGAGGCGCACTGACATCTGCGCTGCCCAGAAGAAACCCGCAAACTTATTTAACTAGGAAATAATCGGATCATCAATAATCCACACCTCTCAGGAAAAGTGTTTTTTCTTTCTCTCACATTCATGTTTCTGTTGTTGTTTCGTTGTTTTTTGTTCTTTCTCTTTCCCTCTCTCTTTTCTCTTGTCCCCCCCCCTTCCCATGTCCTCATATGTGAATCAGGTAAAGTCAACGCAACCATGGTGAGTATTTATTTATGCACGGAACGGGCGCGCGCGCATACTAGCGCGCATACTAGCGCGCATAAGAGCATGCACACGCGATCCCGCACACACACGTTGATAAACTGCAAAAACCTCACTTAGGCTCACACAGGACGCACGTAACATGCAGCTCATAGCCAAGACACGTTCACCCACAACGCATAGCGCTTGTCAGTGTAGCAGGTACGCACAGCGGGCACGCGCACACGGACGGGCACACGCACTATTTAGCCTTGCACTCTCCCGGTTAGAACAGCTATGAGCAGTCTTAACATCGTTAGCTGGAATGTGCGTGGACTTGGTTCTGGGCCAAAGAGATTGAAAGTGTTAAATCACCTGAATGATCTTAAAGCAGATATAGCTCTGCTGCAGGAGACCCATTTATCTTTATCAGCTGGTCAACTCCTGTGCTGTTCCCAGTATCCAGCTATGTATTCTGCCAGTTTCAACTCCAAACAAAGAGGGGTTGCAGTTTTGATTAATAAAAATGTTACATTTACTCATAAGGATACAGTTACTGACCCAGAAGGCAGATTTGTAATCATTAATATATCCATTCAGAATAAAGACTTTTGCATCGCCAGCATCTATGGCCCGAATGTTGACGACTCTTCCTTCTTTCACAGATTCTTCACCTCACTCTCAGTTCACTCTGACTCCACAATCATTATAGGAGGAGACGTCAACCTTGTTTTGGACCCTGAACTTGACAGACTCAGCACAGCAGCAAACCAGCGTACATGGCAGTCTGCAAGTATTCTAAAGCAGTACATGAATGATCTGGGTCTCTGCGACGCTTGGCGCTCATGTCATCCAAGCACTAAGGGGTTCACCTTTTTTTCTCCAGTTCACCATTCACAATCTCGTTTAGATTATTTATTAGTCAGTAACTCCCTTTTGAAAGAAATTAAAAGTTCCAACATTCATCCAATTATTATCAGTGACCATGCACCAGTTTCTGTTACTATTTCAAGGGAAGTACCCAGACCCTCGGGTTCAACCTGGAGGTTTAATACGTCTCTGTTAAAAGACCAGGAATTTATTGAATTCTTTAAAAAAGAGTGGGCAACCTTCTTAGAATTCAACGATACTTCTGAAATATCACCAAGTATTCTTTGGGAAGCAGCAAAAGCAGTCATGAGAGGGAAAATCATCTCTTATTCAACGCATAAAAAACGCAAGGAGAAAGCAGATTTATTAGAATTAGGAAATAAAATAAAAACTCTGGAGACTGCTTATGCTGCTTCTGCACAGGAACACATACTGGGCGACCTGAAAAATTTAAAACTGCAGTTAAATGACATCATCAATAAACAAACACAATTCCAGATACAAAGGCTTCGACTGGAAAGATATGAAAACTCAAATAAATCTGGCAAATTTCTAGCTAATCAGCTTAAAATTAATAAAGAAAAATCAACAATCACTTCGATTATGGACCAAACAGGGAATGTCACCCATGACCCGGTAAAAATTAATAATGCGTTTAAAGACTTTTATCAAAACTTATACACTCCACAGATCAATCCATCAGAACAAAGCATCAACTCATTTCTCAACAATATAAACCTGCCCAAGTTAAACGAAGATCAAATCACAAATTTAGACTCTCCGCTCTCGTTGTCTGAGCTTCATGAAGCTCTGTTACTTATGCCTAATGGTAAAGCACCAGGGCCTGACGGCTTTCCTGCAGAGTTTTATAAGGAATTCTGGGAACAACTGGCACCAACGTTTTATAAAACGGTAAAATTTATCAATGAAAGCCAATCTCTACCACCTAACATGAACTCTGCCAACATTATCCTTCTTCTAAAACCAGACAAAGACCCCACGAGTCCTTCAAGCTATCGCCCCATTTCTTTAATTAATGCAGATGTAAAAATTATCTGCAAAGCACTAGCACAGAGAATAGAAAAAGTCACTCCTCACATAATTGACTTTGATCAAACTGGATTCATCAAAGGCAGACACTCGGATGACAATGTCCGCAGACTCGTTAACATAATAGACTTTGCCACCATCAAAAACCAGGAAATGACTATACTATCACTGGATGCTGAAAAAGCCTTTGATAGAGTAAATTGGAAGTTCCTCATTGCTGCCCTCCATAAGTTTGGGTTTGGAGAATCATTCATCAATTGGATCAAAATATTATTTCACAACCCCAATGCATCAGTTAGAACTAATAAACAGACTTCCAACAGGTTTTTTCTTGGAAGAGGAACTAGACAGGGTTGCCCACTCTCCCCCTCGCTTTTTGCAATATTTATCGAGCCTCTAGCTGCAGCAATAAGACAGAATGAGAGTATTAAAGGAATTAAAACCAAACACAGCCATCATAAAATTAGTCTCTATGCAGATGACATATTACTGTTTTTAAGTAATATACATTCTGTAAATGAAACGGCAACAATCATTAATGAATTCTCTTCTATATCAGACTATTCCATTAATTGGAATAAATCTGTTTTATTACCACTGAACAGTAATGCGGAGCAAGGACTCACAATACCAGTTAAATCAGGCAATATAAAATATCTAGGTATTTATTTTTCCCCCAAAATATCAGAACTGGTGCTGCTAAACTACACCCCATTACTGAAAAACATACAGGACGACCTAACACGCTGGACCAACCTGCCTTTGTCCCTTATGGGCAAGGTAGCCACGGTTAAAATGAAAATCTTACCCAAAGTTAATTATCTCTTCTCAATGATTCCCACACAACCGCCATTAAAATGGTTCAAAACATTAGACTCATCCATATCAAGCTTTCTATGGAACAATAAACCTGCAAGAATTAGTCTAAAAACTTTAAAATCTGCAAAAAGCTGTGGAGGATTAGAATTACCTAACTTCCACAATTACTTTCTTGCAAATAGATTACAATACATCTTAAAATGGTTAAAAAATAATCCAGAAACCAACTCATGGTTAGACTTGGAACAGGCGTTATGTGGAAAGATCAACCTGTCAGATCTTCCATTTATTAGTCAAATAGTTAAAAAACAGGATTGTTTCAAAAGTATTAATATAAATGCCACTTTAACAGCCTGGTGGGAATTTCTCAAAATATCAAAATCATCAATTCAACCGTGCAAAATGACACCCATCTGGAACAACCCAGACATCCTCATAAACAAAAAAATTATCCACTTCCCAGCTTGGCAAGCAGGGGGCATAAAACAACTAGAGCACATAATTATTGATAGAAGATTCATAACTCCCCAGGAACTTCAAGACAAACATGGAATATATAACTTCTTGGAATATCAGCAACTTAAATCAATTATTACTAAAAAGTTTAAATACAGAGACAACGATTTAAAGCTACCAGATGTAGTTACCACTCTGATCAATTTCTCAATGAATAAAACTCTCTCCAAAATATACAAACTTTTATGTAATTTAGATAACAATATTTCACTTCCGACAACAAAATGGGATGCGGATTTGAGCATCAGCACAGATGAAAGTTTTTGGTCAGAACTTTGTCTAAACACCTTTAAAATGACAAAAAATCCAAATCTGCAGCTAATCCATTTCAAAACTCTTCACAGAATTTACTACACTGGACAGAGGATGTTCAAGATGGGTCTCAGTAACTCAGACATTTGTCAGCACTGTGACAGTAATCTACCCGACAATTGCATGCATGCACTATGGTTCTGCATGCCTGTCCAGGCTCTCTGGCAGCAGGTATGTGCCGATCTATCAGTCTGGCTTAAGGTTTCAATCACAGCTTCACCGTCACTTTGTGTGCTTGGTGACATGAGTGCCATCGATGTAGAAGGAGGATTAGGCTCTATCATTTTCATAACTCTTTGCATTGCTAAAAAAACTATTTTAATAAATTGGAAAAGCAAAAAAAATATAAATATAAGTCAACACAGAAATCTGCTGCTTGATCATATCAGCTTGGAAAAAATGTCAGCCCAAAGTTCAAGTAACTTTGAAAGAATTCGGTCTCTCTGGTCTCCCATAGCTAACTCCGTGACTTAGGGGGTGGGGGGGGCATGGTCGTCGCTGCTCCTTGCCCTTCTGCCGTGGGCCGGGGTGGGGGTCGGGGCCTCCGGTGCCTGGCCGGGGGTGGTGGGGGCTCCGTTGGTCGGGGGGTCGGGTCCGGCGCCTGGGTGGGGCGGCCTGGGGCGCTGCGTGGTCCTCTGGGCTTGGGTGTGGGGGTGCGTGGTGGGGGGGGGTGGGGTGGTGGTCTGGCTTGGCTTGGGGGGGTGGTCCCTTTGCCTGTGCTGGGGGGGGTTGGCGGGGGGCGCTGCTCGGGGGGGGGGCCCAGCGGCGCTGGATGGGCTTCCCGTCTACACCTGGGGCTGGGATCGGCCCTTCCCTGGCTCTGGGGCGGGACGGGACAACCCTCTTGGGGCCCCCGGTCGCTCTGGGTGTCATCCGCTTCGGCTGCGGGGTCTGGGGGTGGGGTGGGGTGGGGGTCTTGTCGGCCCTGTCCTGTGGGGGGGCATTCTGGGGGAGGGGGGGGGCCACTATTGGTACGGGGCAGGGGGGGTTGACGGGTCGGGGTCTCCGCTGAGGCCATCGGCGGTTTCCCCGGCCGGTTGGCTGCCTCGGTCCCGTCGAGGCCTGACCAGAGCTCTTCTAGGGCCGGCGTTTGGGGGTGGGGGCCTGGGCTTGCTCCGGGGGGGGCCGGCGCTTTCTGGCTCCCCTCTCTCTGTGTGGGGGTGGTGGTGCTGGGCCTGGGGTGTCTGCGCCTCCGGGGGTGGGGCCCCGGGGCTGGGTGGGCCTGGCCCCCTTGCTGGGGGGGGGGGGGGGCGGGGGACGGCTGTTTGACCACCGGGGGACAGTCTATCATCTGTCCCCAACTTACCCCCTTCCTCATATAACCTCATAATAGGGTGAGGGGGTGGGGGGCTTAGCCTGCGATGAGCCTTGGGGGGGGGGGTTTACTAGGCAGTGACCCCCCTCCTGTGGTTGCCGTATGGAGTGGGCCCCCCCTCTTTCGGTTTTATTTGCACCTTAGACATGTAGGGCCCTTGGTAGGGGGGGTGCTTGGACATCACTGCCAGCAAGCAGCGGATGTCCTCCTAGCACCCTACCCGCCAATTTTAACCGCACCTTAGACATTTAGGGCCCCTTGGTGGGGAGGGTGAGGGGACGTCACTGTGAGTAATCAGGAGACGTCCCCTTAGTGCCCTACCCGCCAATTTTAACCGCACCCCCCTTAGTACACACACCCCTCCCCCCTCAATATATACATCCCAACATAATCACACACACATGCACACACACACTCTCTCAAACACACATACACGCACACACATTTTGCAAGGAAGGTGGGACCTAGGACCATCTGTCCCCTGCCTCTTCCCTGGTGGGGGGTACGGGCCCCTTTGCAACGGCGGCTGTGTCCCCGGGGTGCTGGCTTCCTGGGCCCGGCGGTGCTCTCTCCGCGCGGTGGGGGGGTTCACATTACATCTGAGCCGGGGGTGTTCGTGTCCCTGGGGGGTGGGTTCTGGTCCTTGCTCCTGAGTGCTGGGCCCCGCCAAATTTCCAACTGTGGCCGAGCCTGGTCGGGCCATATTTACAACACCCCTTGTGGGCCCTCTTTTTTCCCCGGGGTTCCCCCCTCCTGGGCGGGGGCGGCGGGCCCCTGCCTCGCTCCTCCCTGGACCAACCGTTGGCCGGGCGGATGGCTGCCTGGAGTGCGGAGTGGGTCTCCCTTGGGGGGTCCTGGCCCGTACCTGGGGTTGGGGCGGAGGGATGCCCGGAACTCCTGGGTGGTGGTGGGGTGCTCGTCTGGGGCTGTGGGCGTCCTTCTCCGGTGGGGCCCTGCGTTGGGTTCTCCCGGCGCGGCGGGGGGGCTGCTCTCCTGGTTGGGCTGGGGCGGCGCCCTCTTTCCCTCCGTGCCTCCCTGCTCTCTGGCTCTGGGGGCCTTGCGGCGGCCCTGCTGGTCCTGGCCTGGGTGGCGGGCTTGGTCGCCCGGGCGGCGGTTGTTCCCTGCCGGTTCCCGTGTGGTGTTGGGGGGAATCCGGCTGCCGCTGCTGGTGCGGTGGGGGTCTTGGGGTGGGGATGGCTGGGCACTCTCCCTCCTTCTTTTCACGTTCCACCATCCATTTTAGAAGAACATAAACACTCACCTGAGCACAGGTGTCAGCTCAACAGACTGAATGACTGAAATATTTCACACTAGTTGGTTTTAAGGCATAAGTATGCGTGTGAACACTATCTGTTTTGTGTACATGTCGACAGGTGGACATTTTTGCAACTAACAGGTGTGTTTATAACATTTGAGTGTGTGTGTGGACAGGCTCCGCCCTTTTTTTTTTTTTTGTTTTTTTTTTACATTTGAACCTTACCATAATGATTAACAACCAGTAAACTTGTTGCTTTATGCTGCTTCATGGTCTTATCCCCCTTCCCCTCCTATTATCACCCCCTACCCCCCCTCTCTCTAACGTCCCTCTTTCTTCTTCCCCTCTTTCCTTTTCCGTCCGGTCCAACACCAAAGATTTTCAGACATGTTTGAAATTAATAAAGTTTGGCCTCAATTACAAAAGGGGTTTATTCAGACATACCTTTGGTTTGTCTGAAGATTAATAACCCCTCTTGTTAAAGTAAAATATGTCCAACCCAAGAGGCCCTCAGCTCTCATCTGTCTGCCTAGCTGTTGGACAGGACAAGTTAAAAAAAAAAAAAAATAAAAAAAAAAAAATAAAAAAATAAAAAAATAAAACCACAGCAGAAGTACGAATAAACCACCTAAAAAACATGTAAATCTACGTAGAACATGAACAGTGCGTGATTGTTGCTCTGTTTTTATGTAATTTATCAGTGATCTGTGCACTCATTACATAATTTTAACGTGATTTGTGCACCGTATATGCAATATAAAAGTTATACACGGGTGGTACATGAGTAAAAAGTCCATTAGACATACATGGGATGGTCAATGAACGCCACAAATCTGCGAATGTATCTAGTTAAAAATCAAAAACAATCATGTAAAATTTACATGTAAGGGTTATTGGCCAACGAAGTGTGCATCATCACTTTTTAGCGCACGCCGTGGAGGCCTGCGTCAGACGGTTGCTTCCGTGAAGTGCGTCAAAAAGTGATAATGCACACTTCGTTGGCCAATAACCCGCTCATACCATGGTCACTTAGAAAGAAATGTTAACCAGTTTTTAGTCCTTAATTCTTGTTTGTTTTCCGATTTGGATTGCTTTTCTCACAAAAAGCAGACTATTTTTTACGCGGTGTAACAAATAGTCACGCGACGCGCCGCACCACCGCTACAGTCAAGATTCGCCGATGTATATACGCTGATGTTTCCGATGGGTAGAATAAATTCTCTCTGAACATCATTTCAGAGAGAAAGTTCTCCTCTTACCGATTGTTTTTGTCCAAATGATGAAGCAAAAGGTTGGTTTAAAGAAGCCGGCGCAGTGATACAAAACATTTAACCTTGGTGACCGGAACTTCTTTTTTCACCGTGCGGTTATCCTGTGGTATATCACTTTTTATACCATAGTCCAGGAGAATACTTGATTCTGATTGGCTGATGGGTGGACATTAAAAAGCGACAAGCGCACGGTGAAAAAAGATGTTCCAGTCACCTAGCTTTTGCTTCATCATTTGTTGAACAAAAACAAGCGGCAAGAGGTGAACTTTCTCTTTGAACTGATGCTTTATTCAACCCATCGGGACGATCAGCATATATGTATAGCCGAATCTTGACTGCAGCGGTGGTGCGGCGCGACACGGACTATTTGTTACACCTGTTACACCGCGTAACAAATAGTTTTTTGTGAGAAAAGCGATCCAAATCGGAAAACAAACAAGAATTAAGGACTAAAAACTGGTTAATATTTCTCTTTCTTTCGTAAGTGACCATGGTATGAGCGGGTTAATGGCCTTCGAATTGTGCATTATCACTTGTTAACGCACTTCGCGGAAGCTTCGCGTCGGACGGTTCAGGCTTCAGGCTTGCGTTAAAAAGTAATAATGCACACTTCGTCTGCGATTAACCCTTACTTAAAGCACAACCAGCAGCCAATCAGAATCGAGTATTCACCTGGACCATGGTATAAATTAATATATAAACTACGTAAAATACGTAGCCTCAAATCTTGAACAGCTCCAAACCGAATTCACGCAAAGACCTGTATGCAAAAACCCTCTCGATGTCTGCGTACATCGGCGAATGACGAACTCAAGAAACATTTATATATTGCATTTAACATGCATGATTCACGAAAGACCGAAATTTTATTTGCGTAAAGACCCACTCTGATGAAAATGCTGTTTATGGTCTTTAACATTTTATTGTGGCATTTTTCAGATGAAGGTCATGTTTAAAGAAAAGTAAGCTTAATATTGCATTTCTAATTATTTTTTAATTATTGTAAACCAGGAGACAACAAAAAAAGGGGTTAAAAAAAAGGTTGCATTTGTTACATAAGAAATTTGCTGGATGGGCCAGAGTTACCTGCACGCTCTGCTCAATTCAGAGGTGAATTTCTGATGAACACCTGCTGCTCTGCAGAAACTGGCCCAAAAAAACTGCCTAAAAAAATTTATAATTAAAAGACAACGGGGAGCACATCAAAAGATGATCAGACAAACGGTTTTCTTTTTTTCCAGAGTGATTGTAATATATCAAAAGTTCCTAATGCATTCATTTGTTTTTCTTTCATCTCTCAACTATGTTATTTCTAGGGTTCTGTTGCTTTTTTTTTCATTTACTTTAGTCTTGTCTTCCTGTCTTGTGTTTTTCAGTTTAGCTTAATAATTTCAAGTTTTCCTCATTAGTTTTTACCTATTTCATGTTTTTATTTATTGATCAGTGATCCTGTTTGTAACCTAAACTGTTCATTGGATTTCATGGATCTCTGGAGGCAAAGGGAAAGCCAGCTCCTGGTCAGGTGAAAGGACTTTAGCAGTTCTACTTGATGCCCATGAGCGCTGTAAACGTGCTCTCAAACATCCATCACAGCTGCTGCCCCTGCATGCCCCAACTCGAGACCCACGTCTGCCTGGAAGAGCTGCCGTCTGAGACTGTATCACAATCTAAAAGCCCACTCTCTACGTGTCATCAACTCCTCAACGTCTTGTGCAGCTGCTGACAGATTTCAGCTCCAACTTCTGACAAAAGCGGATAATTAACACAAGAAACCATCAAATGTGGTTCCTTTCATTTGTGTGTTTGTACAATTCTGACAGTTTTTCAAGGTGTTGGTACCATTTTTATCCATAAAAACATGCTAATGGACCAGCACATGTATGCCACATGTCACATAAAATCAGCAGAGATGAATTGCTGATCTTTGAAAATTGTTTTTGCAATTTTATGAGCCATAATTCAGAAACTTTTTTATTCTGTATTCGTTACAGCTTTGGCCATATTTGGTCATGTTTTTCTTTTATTCGGTGTTTTGTGTACTTTTTTTGTGGATCCTTGTGTGTCTGTCTCTGATCCTTTGTGTAAATAAAGGTGTAAATCTTGTCTTAAGAGCACAAACAGCTCTATCAAAATTTTAAGCATGAAAACATAAATTACATTATGAACAAAGGAAGGAGGCGAAAAAGGCATCACCCAAAAGTAGTTACTACAACCTCCATCCATCCATCCATCTGTCCCTTTCGGGGTTGCTGGAGCCTATCCCAGGTTCTATTGGACTAAGCTGGACTATTGGACTGGCAGGTTACCAGTCTGTCAGTCACACACATTTGAATACAACAACTTTTTGGACAAAACTCACATTAAACTCAAAAATGTTGAAGCTTTTTCTTCTGTCCATCTGAGAATCTTCTGCTTAAATAAGAAAATCTTCTGCCATGATGTTGGGGTAAACAGAATAAAACCGAAAGACAGGCTGCCAGAGCATAAAACTGATTTTTCCAAGGACAAAAAGTAAAGATGAACCAATAACAGAACATTTCTATGGGGGACACTGACCAGACACATCTGTGCTAACTGGAAACAAAAACCAGGTGTGTTTCAAAACAGGCAGACGGAAACCGCGAACACAAACCCAACTTACCTAAATACGATTATGTAAACATTAAGGGAAATAGAGATTTCATGTATCAACAAACTGTGAAACTTCTCCTCCATGACTAAGAGTCCAAACAATGTAAACCTTAAGGCACAGCATACGTCGATTCTAAAACCTGTTTTAAATTATGGCAAAAGTACCTAAAACTTGTAATCATGTGGTGCAAAAGCAGACAGTAACACCTCCTGCCCTCTTTTAGAGTGAAATTTAAAATTTAAATTTTACCTGTCGTCTTTGAGCCTTGGATGGAA
Source organism: Oryzias latipes (assembly GCF_053564925.1). NCBI lineage: Eukaryota > Metazoa > Chordata > Actinopteri > Beloniformes > Adrianichthyidae > Oryzias > Oryzias latipes. The sequence goes on from NC_136258.1 coordinate 27,771,104, forward strand.
AAACGCCTGTTGACCTTTAGACCCCTCACTCTTCATCTCGTCTGTGGTCTGCAAACCAAAAGCTTCAAACTATTCCCAAAGATTGTTATGAAACCAGAGGGGATTGCAACCAGCTCAGTTCCCTTGTGGAGTGTCCACCCTGAGACTGTCAAGTCACACTAAAGACTCTAAAATCGGCACCCAGACCCTCGCCACACGACACTCAGCATCTGGACCAGAGCTCGGCTGTTTCTGCAGCCGCAATAATCGCCTTTGAGTCATATTTTACACACAGTGGTGTGTGAGACCCATATGAACCTATTCTGCCATTTTTAGACAACAAAAAAAACCAAACTGACATTTTTCTAGGACAAAGTGTCTGCAGAGCGGCAGTAGTTCAATAGAAATTTGCCCCTTCCCGTGGTTGAGAGCTCTCTGTTTACACATTACTCTGCTAGCTTACCGCCCCCAACCTATATTAGCGGTGCAACAAAAATGGCGAGCAAATTTGAAGCCAACAAGTCATACAGTTTTAAGCCAGATGGCAGATCGGACGATGAAAAGAAAGACGTACATGAATCTATTTGTCTACAAGTAATTTACAAATTACTGGATCAGTGGATCAGAGAGGGACAGTTGTGTTAGTGGATCAGAGAGGGACAGTTGTGTTAGTGGATCAGAGAGGGACAGTTGTGTTAGTGGATCAGAGAGGGACAGTTTGTGTCATTGGATCAGAGAGGGACAGTTTGTGTCAGTGGATCAGAGAGGGACAGTTTGTGTCAGTGGATCAGAGAGGGACAGTTGTGTTAGTGGATCAGAGAGGGACAGTTGTGTTAGTCGATCAGAGAGGGACAGTTGTGTTAGTGGATCAGAGAGGGACAGTTTGTGTTAGTGGATCAGAGAGGGACAGTTTGTGTCAGTGGATCAGAGAGGGACAGTTGTGTTAGTGGATCAGAGAGGGACAGTTGTGTTAGTGGATCAGAGAGGGACAGTTGTGTTAGTGGATCAGAGAGGGACAGTTGTGTTAGTGGATCAGAGAGGGACAGTTGTGTTAGTCGATCAGAGAGGGACAGTTGTGTTAGTGGATCAGAGAGGGACAGTTGTGTTAGTCGATCAGAGAGGGACAGTTGTGTTAGTGGATCAGAGAGGGACAGTTGTGTTAGTGGATCAGAGAGGGACAGTTTGTGTTAGTGGATCAGAGAGGGACAGTTGTGTTAGTGGATCAGAGAGGGACAGTTGTGTTAGTGGATCAGAGAGGGACAGTTGTGTTAGTGGATCAGAGAGGGACAGTTTGTGTTAGTGGATCAGAGAGGGACAGTTTGTGTTAGTGGATCAGAGAGGGACAGTTTGTGTCATTGGATCAGAGAGGGACAGTTTGTGTTAGTGGATCAGAGAGGGACAGTTGTGTTAGTGGATCAGAGAGGGACAGTTTGTGTTAGTGGATCAGAGAGGGACAGTTGTGTCATTGGATCAGAGAGGGACAGTTGTGTCATTGGATCAGAGAGGGACAGTTTGTGTTAGTGGATCAGAGAGGGACAGTTGTGTTAGTGGATCAGAGAGGGACAGTTGTGTCATTGGATCAGAGAGGGACAGTTTGTGTTAGTGGATCAGAGAGGGACAGTTTGTGTAAGTGGATCAGAGAGGGACAGTTGTGTTAGTGGATCAGAGAGGGACAGTTTGTGTTAGTGGATCAGAGAGGGACAGTTGTGTTAGTGGATCAGAGAGGGACAGTTTGTGGGAGTTTGTTTGCCCCGGTGAAGGAGCAGAGGAAGTCACTGTGACAGAAGAGGTTACAGTCCGACCGTCAGCGAAAGCATGAGCACACGTGAAAGGAGAGCCTAATAACAAACACAACGAGCGGGTTATTTGTTCTGCAGCATGTTTGCTGACTCAGCCTTCCCTCCTGTGCGGCCCTCGGCTCACGTTCCCCTCCGACTCGTCCTGCGCTGCCCTGAGAGCCGCCAGAGGAGCTTGAGCTCGCCCCTCTTCCTGACAGTAGTCCGAACGTTCACCCATCTGCGGTTGGAGCTCGCGGGGTCAGAGGTACATGTGCTGAGCATGCTGGGAGAGGGGGATTGACTGTGGAGGTGGATGAGCCCCCTGCAGCTGAGGAGACAGCGCTGCGAGCATGAAGCAGAGTTCACCAACAGAAGACAGGCCTCTGCAAAAAGAAAAGGCTCCCACAATGGAGTGTTTTCTCTGAAAACTTTTGGGACGCTGGAGATACGTTTCACTCTGAGATGCATCACAATGTCTTCCCTGTGCTTCCTCCTCCGCAACCTGAGGAGATGGTGGGTGGTGGACACTGAGGTGCAGTAAAAGCATCCCCAGAATCCTTTGGCTGCTGCCAAAGTTAACATACACCAGGGGATTCGGTATCAAAGTTTCCAATATTTGGCTCCACAAACACGATCGCCACTACGAAAACACAAGCCGAAGAGTTCCCCGCTGCCTGCTCAAACAGAGAACATTTAATTATGAGCGTTTGGGAAATCAAGCTGCTGTGCCCTGGGTTCTTCAGTCAAGAAGAACCCCAGCCTCAAAAGAATTGCTCAATCTCTTCTCACCACAAGCAAACTCCGCTCAGTCTCACCGTTGTCATCTCCTGCTCCTCCGAGTGTTTCCTCATCTCAGCTTCTCTAATGTGAAAAAGTGAGGAGGAGCTGATACCTTATTTATCCTGAGCTGTCCAAATGTTTTATCTTCATTCGTGTCCAGGAAGCCCCAAGGCTACCTCAGCTACCTCAGTGGGGCTTTTGGGAGACCGATGTTTGTCGGTCAATCATGTCTGTCAGAAGGTTTGGGCAAAACAACCAAGAGTTTGTCCATTTGAAGGGTTTCAAATCAGGTCACTAAAACGTCTGTTTATCCATACATTTATATTTTTATGAGTTATGATCTTGTTTTTAAAAATAAATAACTTCTCCGCTTCAAACGAGCTTCATGAGGTCGTGACACCAGAAAAAAAAATAACCCAAACCGTTTTGTTCTACAACCAGTTGAATATTAAAGAAAAGCAGCTTCTAAGAAATGCACAACTATTTTAGGCAAGTACTTATTTTAAACTACACTGTAAAACATTTATACAGACTTTTTTATTGCTTAAACTTGTTTGTCAGAATGTATTTAGTAAAGTCGTCTATATTAGAGCTGTGTTAAGAGTCTGACGGTACAAGACATTTTTATACACCTTTCATATGAACAAAGTTGTATAAAATACATTTTATTATCTACAGAAACTATAACTGTTTTTTTTATCATGGCTAAAAATAGATTAATTAAACTAATGTTCTCTCATTCTGATTGTTTTAAAGGGCCTATATCATGTATTATATATATAAGCTTTTAAGTTTATTACAATGTTAAATCCTCACCGAAAAGCAGTTTTGCTCCACATCTCTGAGCATTACATTAAAACATCAACCCCTCCCAATCCATACAGATGAACAGGCTCACACATCGTGACCTCACAAAGTTAAGAACAGCCCCTTCCAAGAAGAGTCTGCGCTTCCAGCACCGCCCCCAGGCTTACAGAAACACCCACTTTCTCCCTGGAGCTAGCGGTGATCGGCTAAATGCTTTACTTTCATTTGCACAATATGCACATGCATCTTTGCAAAAGTTAGTTTTTTCGTGGGCGAGATGCAGACACGCTGCCGAGGCCAGCTCTAGGATGACGTCATGAAATGGGCGGCACCCACAAGGAGAGAAAGGCGGAGCCTCAGAGATTGAGTCCCCTTACGTCCGCGTAGGAAAAGAGCTGTAAAACTCGTATTTCATAAAATCATATACATTAATAGCATGACATAGGCCCTTCGAAATTAAAAATAAAAGATCACATTATTTACCTTCCCCAGCAATCGTTTGCCTGAGATCTGCAGTAAGAACATTTATGTGATGCAGAAAAACGTACAAACTAAAAAACTGTTTCCTGTCTTCAAACAGTTTTAAATCTGAGATCAGAATATCCTTCATTCCCTCCATCCTTCACTGTTTTCCTGCCCCCCCCCCTGCTATCTGTCCTTCCATCTGGGGGTGGCCGGGCAGCTCCTGCACAGCAGCCACAGGTGGTTTCTGCTGCCCTGCAGCTCCCAGCTCTCTGCAGCCAAGCACAACAGCTGTCGGGCTGGTGGGGCCCACCTCAAACGGCTCCTTCAGTGAGCGCACTGAGGCCTGATGGATCGGTTTGCTCTTTTCATCTGAAGCTCGTGGTGTTGGGAACTTGCCGTTCCCTTCGCCCGAAGCCGAACGTCTCATTGTCGAGTTAAATTCAGATGTTAATGTGACAGAGCAACGATAGCTTAACTAAAAGAAATCTCTGAAATTTAAAGGGCCTGCACCATTCTTCATCCTTTTATAGTAAACAATATCCATATATGATAATATATTATCTTTGGTACACAAAATAACTAATTTTTAATGAAACATGAGTTATTTTCACTGCCCTTTTGCCTACCTGAAAGTACGATGACTCGATGACGGAGGCACAGGCATTTGTTCGTTTTTCACCTATAGAGCTTTAAATGGACAGACCCCACAAAACTTATCAGACTTCCTCTGTCCCTGCGCTTCTGGCCGTGCCCTCCGATCCTCGGATTGAAATCTTTTAAACATTTTAAAGACCAATTATAAAACCAGAGGTCACCGGTCGTTCCAGGCAATGGCCCCCAGACTCTGGAATGTCCTCCCTCTGTCCCTCCGTGTGGCCAACACTGTCGATTTGTTTAAAAATCAACTAAAGACACTTTTATTCAAACATTCTATTAGCTGACAGGTTTCATTGTTATTTTCTCTCTAAATGCACTGATGTGGGACAGTATCCCAATTTCATTGTATTTTGTACGAAGCATCACTGTGTAATGACAATAAAGATTTATATGATGTCATTTTTAGTCTATGTTTATTTTGTTCTATTTCGTTTTTTTACATCATATTTAATTGATTGTGTTTTTACTGTATTGTATTGTATTGAATTGTGTTTTTATTGTTCAGCCCTTTGTGATTTTATCTGGGAAATATATATATATATATATATAACGTAATTACTTACTACTTTCGCCCAGAAGAACAAACAACATCCAAACTTTTTCAAAGATGGACGTGCCTGTAAAAGGAAAGCATTTTTGCCCGTCAGCGCTAGCTCCGTGGAGAAAGTGGAGCTAGCGCTGACGTAGACCGTTTGTGGTTTGGGAGAGGCTGCTGCTCAGAGCGCTGCTTTTTAGAGGAATACTCAGAATTCAGTTGGATCTTATGATCTCATAAGAGGTAAAAAGTTGTCTTCAACCGTTTCTGCTGCACAGGGAGGGTACTGCTTCTGTTCCTGGAGATCTTCACCCTCTCCAATAACTACATATCATGAACCGGAGCTGGATGTAGAAAGAACATGAAGACTTTTGTGGAGCTTTCATAGAGCTTCTGGGAAAGGAAAAATATATATGAGAAGATCTGATGAAATCGAGATCATACCAGAGGACATTGTACTTTTGATCATAGGAAGTTTCATAACGTGTAGACAATAAGGGCTTACTTGAATTCGTCTTGAGTGCATCTGTGACTTCTCGTACTCTGATGCTGCTTTTCTTCGCTCTTAATCAAAGCTGTGTCTTTAAACCAAAAAAACAAGTTGGGCCAAATTCAACTCATTCACTACATCTACGGCCTTCTCTGAAAAACAAAACAAAAATGAAGACATTAAAATGTTTAGAAACCTTTATAAGTTCTTAAATGTAAACAGATAATGATGATAATAAATGTGGACATTAAATATTAATGTAAAAACTCAAAATCAATCACATTTTTGAATGGAGTCGTCGACCCCACCAACAGATCTGAGCCCCAGACGTAATCCTAAAATTCTATGAATATCATTGGCGTTTCTTTAAATGTGAATTTTTTCTTTAAAGTCTGCACACGACGGAGTCCATTTTTTCCTGGTCTTTCCCATTTTAAGAGGTTTTATTTATATTTTATTTTTTGACAGGTGTTATGGATTGTCACAAGAGCACCGTATAGAGTAGCGATGAATGTCTTGCAAACAAAACTGTATTGAAACATGGTCATTTGCCCATGCAAGGGATGGTACACCAGAATCATGCATTGTAGACTGCATAGGCATGCAAGCATGGCGCTGAATGGATTACTCAGACAATTGCAAGTGCTAGGTGGTGAAGGGTGAATGGTGTCGGATCCAATCCATTCAGTACTTTTGGCAGTGATGCACAGACTTCAGGTCTACAGTAAAAACAGTTATAGGAGAGGATGAAGGGCTCTAAGAGCAGGGATGCCCAGTTTAGCTTAGACTGTTTAGTTTAGCCATTACCTGTTGAATTCTATGACTTTATGCTCTTGATGTATGATGTTTATTACACAACTACCAGTTTGAAGCCCATTAAGATGACTATTGTTGTTATATTGGGCTATATAAATTAAATTGAATTGAATGTGTTTATTAAAGAAGGAAACTTAAGTTTACAAATTAAAACCTGTATTAATAAAAATCCTACAAGTCAAATACAGAAAAGTAACAAACAAAACCATTTTTGTCACCGAAAGTCGTTTTAACGTCAAGTTTTTCCGGAAAGCAGACTAAACTTTACTACTGGTGAGATTTGTTTCTGAATTTGCCGTTATGGAGAGACAAACAGTCAATCATGGTGGGAAGGGGGCAGGTGCTGATGACTGCAACAAAGCAGAAGATGAAGAATGTTTTCGGCTTCATACTGAAGCTTTGTGGACAGATGTGTCTGATTCGTCTAATGACAATGACGTCTCCTCTCACCCACAGCGCATCTCCTAGAACTCCATAAAGGTTTTGATTTCTTCAAAAGTGACAGCCAGAACCAGCCCACCTCCAGTCCTGGGCTGACCCAAAACGAAGAAGTTTATCTAAAAGCCCAAGGATAACATGAGCAGCGGGGAAGGAGAATGACGATGAAGGGCCTCTTTAAGGTTTGATCACTTTCCAAAAGAAACTTGAGTAACGGAGCCAAACCCCCCACCCGCATGCTCTTTATCCTCCCTGAGTTTTGGAGGTGATGCCAGCCCCATCTGGACTTCTAAATCAACTAGCTGTCTTGGTGAAGCTATGACCAAGAGTGTCATGTAAAAGAGGGAAGCCCTTGAATGACCACAAAGACCCCAAACCCAGAGACTGAGCCCACCAACCTGTGATTCACAAACCCACTCTCCGTGGCAAGGAGCCGCCCGGAACTCCGAGGACCATCCCCTAAATGTCTTTTTCGTTTCATTGCTCTGCTTTAAAACCTCAATTTCAGAGCTTAAGCTCATCGTCTCCACACTGAATCAGGTGTGCTGGAAAAGGAAAACTAATAAAAAGCACTGGCAAATGAAGCGGAACAATAATTTCAGACACCAGATCCCATTGGGTTTTGAACAGATAGAATGACATCGGAATTGAAGTTTGTTTATTTCAATAATTTATATTTCAATGATGCTTGAAATGGAACCACCACCACCGGAGTTAAAGCACCCAACCTTTCAGCTTCAGAAATCAGCAACTGAGGGGACAAGGTTAACATTGATTTGTATTAATAAAAACAAAATCAAAGCATAAGACAGTAAAAAAATAAGTAATAATACAGTTGACCTCTAGCCTTATTTTAGTTACCGGTATTTAAAAGTTTTTTAAAGCTGAACTTTTTAACTCTTTATAAGCAGGACATAATAAAACAATAAACACACACTCTTCAAACTACCAGAACTCTTTAAAATGTACACAATTTCTGAAGCAGACCTGAAGCTACTGTAATGTCTTGCACATTGGCACAAAAAATGCTTTTGTCAGCTTCTGAATCAGTTAAAATTATTTAAAGTGGGTAAACAGAATGTCAACCCTGGAGCTAAATCTCCGGTGTCTAAAAACCCACTTCAATCATCTTTTGACCTATTCAAGTGCCCTTTTTTTTTTAAAGATGCAGTTTTTTTCCAAAATAATTATTTAAAGAAAAAACAATTTTCTAGGACATAGTCTCTGCAGAGCAGAGGAGTTTATCAGAAAGATAAGCCGTTTTTGTGTTTTCATTACTTTTAATCTGAAACAGATCTTGAGTGAAATTTGGAGTGCTAGAGCTTCCCAAACACTTGAAGTAGCTCAGCTAAACACCTTTACTTTGGAACGAGACCCGGTGAATCTGAATATAGAGTCGTTGTAAATGCTCCCTTTAACGCTCAGTTTCTCAGAGCAGCTCAGACTACAGTTTATAGAAGCGAATGTGAAAAAAAACTCTTGAGCTCTTCCTGTTTTTCAAACCTGTGACCTGAACAGGGATCATCACGTTTCATGCTTGTCTTGTGAATATTTGGATTACGCTTCATCCTCTTTGATGAGCTCCTCAGAGTGACACGTTTCCCCTATGAGCTTAGAAATCAATATTCCCTTATTTCTGTCAGACTCAAAGAGCAACAGCCTCAGATCCCGTCCTTCTACATGCTAACTCAAAGCCATTATCCTCTGATTGTTGTACATTTCTTAAAGTATAACATTTGTCGAACAAACATTTGCGTTGGAAGCAGACTACAAAAGTCCTGAAGTGTCAGCTTCGGTTTCAGCCTCCTGTTTTGATTAATCAAGTGTTCATTCCTCAACAGAAGCATTGCAGATATTTGAGACAAAGCAAATATACTCCATCTTTGATTGGACAGTGAGAGCCATTCATGGGAATCTCTTCTAAACACTCAACAACACTTCAACCGGAGAAGAAAACGTGTTTAAATGGAGGAAATCAATGAATGACTCAACAGCAAAGAACTGTTCACATGAAAGAACTCTGGTTCGGATATTCAACAAAAATGTAAATCAAGACAGGAAGTCATGTAAGGAATAGAGAAACCGCCTCAGCACCTTGCTGTGCTGGGAACTTTGGAAGTTTTTTTTCTCCCTCTTATTTTGAATGTATTGGAAGAATCATACTATTATTTAACATCTAATGGATTTCCTGATGAGGCGATCTCACCACTTGCCCTGAATTCAACCAGTTGTTTGATACATTTCCTCAACTATACAATTGTTTCCAATCATTGCAACTTTGCTTTATCTTTGAAAAATTGCTCTAACTTTGAACAAGTTCCAACATCAAACCATCTGTCAATCAAGTCTAAATGTTAGTCGATGTAAATTGACTAACATAAATATGTTAGTCAAGGATTCAATTTCTACTTTTGCCAGACGTCTGAGCATCAATTCAACACAGAGCAGATTGTGCAGAGGCCAGACATTAGGTACCAAGCACAAAATAAAATGCCAGGTTATCCTTGTTAAAATACATGAGCGTATTTATTTTGAGTTCACAGCTTCCTCACCACAGGTCTGACACTTAATGTCTTTTTACAGGTAAACCAATGTGTCTCCCCGTTACATTTATGTTCATGGTTAGCATTTAAGTGCATGGTTGAACATTATCAACAACAACAAAAAAAAAAAAAAGTTTAGTTTCAAGTTGGTGAAAGGAGTATTGAAGTCTAGCCATAGCAACTGAACTTAAAATCTTCCTTGATACATTTGGCCGCTCATCTAAGGGCTTCCGTCTGGTGATAAGAGTTCACCCATTTTCTTGTCCAATCTAGTTGTAGGAACCCAGTTGCGAAGCTATAAGAGGAAGAGTTCTTTTCTATAGTATTCCTCCAACCTTTACTAATCTGTGTATGTTTAATGTAATATTTTCTAATTGGCATTGGTTCTCTTTATACATTCAGTTGCACGATCTTTTGTTTTCAAATCTTGTCAATCTTAAAAAATAGCCTTAAGTGTAGAGGATCAGATACAAAAGAAAGTTTAGCTGGTTGTGAATACCTAATCTAAAATCAAGAGTTACATAATGCAGGAAACTTGGTGGCAGCTATGTAAACATTCAATAAACAAACTTAAACAGGACAAAACCTGTGACACAACCACAAGAGAATAGAGCTGATGACCTGAAAATACGGACTTGAACAACCAGACACTGATATACACAGAAAATAATGAACAGAAATGAAATCAGCTGTGAATGATTAACATGAACCTAGAATGACTGACAGAAAATGACCAAAAACACCACTGAAAAACCAAACTCAACCGCAAAATCATCACAGCGACAGTACGATGATGACATTAAATATGATTTATTATTTTAGGATTTTGGGAATGAACATTGTAGGAAATCTTTGTTTAAAATATTACCATCTGTATTAAATTTGATTTGTGTTGATTATGCCAGCAGGACAGTCCAAAAAAATGTTTTTAGTGTTTAATTGATTTGAATGTCTCCATGATAAAGTGACATGTTGAAAGTAATTCAGATTTAAAAAAAAGACAATTGTATCACTTTCACCTACACAGGTCACATAACTACGGACCCTGCTCAGATCAGCCTGTCAATCTCATGCTCTGATCTTCCCTCACTCGTGAACAAGACCCCCAAGATATTTAAACTTCTCCACCTAGGGCAAGAATTTAACATGGGTGTGAATTCATTATGCTATTTATGTTTTTTTTTACATGTGTAAGACTATCATATGTGCGAATTTATCAAGTGTTTAAATGTAATGTGTGCGCATTTATCATATGTGAGAATTTAACATGTGTGGGTTATCATGTGAGTGCATTTATAATGTTTGTGAATTAATCATGAGTGTGAATTTTACGAACATGTTTAATTCAGTCACATATAAAACTGTGTGTAAATTTAACATTTGCATGTATTTATCACGTTTGTGAATATAACTTGTGAATTTACTATGTTTGAATTTATCATTTGTGTGCATTTATCATGTGTGAAAAATTAACGTGTTTGAATTTTTATTTGTGTGTGAATTTAATTTGTGCGTATTTATCATATGTGTGATTTTTTTCATGTGTGTGAATTTAACATGTGTAAAGTTTTACATGTGAGTGAATTGAACATGTCCGTGAATATATCATGTGTGTGAATTTGGCATGTGTAGGTTATTATGTGAGAGAATTTATAATGTCTGTAAATTTATGATGAGTGTGAATTTCACTTGAGAATTTATTTTGTGTGAATTTATCATTTGTGTGCATTTATCATGTGTGAAAAAAAAGTGTGTGAATCTTTACTTGTGTGGGAATTTCATCTGTGGCTGCATTTATCATATGTCTGAATTTAACATGTGTAAAGTTTTACATGTGATTGAATTGAACATGTGCGTGAATATATCACGTGTGTCAATTTGTCATGTGTGAGTTATCATGTGAGTTAATTTCACATGTGTCTGAATTTTAACTTGTGTGTGAATTTAACATGTATGCATTTACCACGTGTTAATAATTAACACGTCTTGGAATTTAACATGTGTGTGAATTTATCATATGTTAATGTGTCATGTGTGGGTTATCATGTGAGGGAGTCTATAACGTCTGTGAATTTATCATTAGTGTGAATTTAACTTGTGAATTTATTTTCTGTTAAATTTATCATTTGTGTTCATTTATCGTGTATGAATTTATCATGTTAGGGTTATGTGAGTGAATTCAACATTTCTCTGCATTCATAATGTGTGTGAATTAAACGTGTGAATTTTTACGTGTGTGAAGTTAACATGTGTATGAATTTTATATGCGTAAAGTTTTAGATGTTTTTGAATTTAACATATGTGTGCACAGATCATGTGTGCCTTTTATGCCTCTTATGTGGGCATTTAGCAAGTGTTTTTTTTTTTTACATGTGTATGACCTTTTCATATGTAGGAATTTATCGTGTGTGAATTAAACGTGTGTGATTTTAACGTCTGTGAAGTTTTACATGTGAGTGTATTGAACATGTGCGTGAATTTATCATGTGCGTGAATTTGTCATGAGTGGACGTTTATCATGTGCGTAATTTAACGTGTGAAGTTATTTTATGTGAATACATCATGTGTGTGCATTTATCATGTGTGGGGATTTACCTTGTGTAATGTGTGTGAGAATTCTTACATGTGCGTGAATTCAATTTGTGTGTCTTTATCATCTGTTTAAATTAATTATGACTATAAATTTACACTGTGTTGGTTTAAAAGAATCAAGTGTTCAGGTTCTTTAGGTAAAATATGAGCCATATATAGCCATACATTTTTGCTAAAAGAAAAAACAATCAGGCATAAATATACTCTAAATAAACTCTATGTAAATTTAATTTTGGTCGTTTTTGTGTAAAATTTATAAAGCATTCTGCTTTACAGTTTCTTTGAGTTTTATTTTAGTTCTAATTTTGCTGGGATTTTAGTTTCCTTTTTTATTTTTGGTGTTTGGAGTCTTCTCTCCCTCTTCTGCTCACCTGCTGTCTATCAATTAACGCAGCTGTGTGTTGTTGTCAATCAGTCCATCAATATAAGCTCTCCTTAGTGTTTCTGTAAGGGTTTACTTGTTTGTTGTGGTTGGTTTATGTGGGTTTATTTTGTTCTTGTTACAGTTCTGAACTCCACAATTTGTTTCATAATTCGTAAGAAAAATCATCTGCAAACCTAAAAGATCTTGGGGCAAAATATCATTGAATTAGTCACTAAAAATAAAAAGTTGATTCAGTTAACCCTTTGGTATCCTTTACCACATTTTTTTTTCCATTTTATTTATTCTAAACTTTTGCATCTTTTTCTGCTGCAAAAGGGGAAAATGCCTGCATAGTTTGAGACTATGAAATGATTTCTATTTGTAAATAAAATACTTTTCAGAAATCACAGCATTTAATTAAGGTGACAATCTTAAGAAGCAGGGTCTGCAGAGATCCCAGGATTTCAAGTCTCCCACTCAGAATAAACACTTTGTGGTTAATTTTATTTTATTTTTTTGTGTCATAAAAACGATTGTTACCAAGCTTCAAAAATCAGTTTGTAAAGAGAAAATATTTAAAAAAAGCAAATATTGTCTCTGAAAACCTGTGAACCTCGTATGTCTAACTTACTAAACTGAATTTCACTCATTAGAGTGCCGTTTATGTCAGAAATGCAATTTTTTTAGCTTAATTTTCTTGATTCATGTCCACCGTCATCAGAAAAATACCACAAGAACTTGATAAACACCATGTTTATCGGAGTGGGTCTTTAAATTTGAATTTGGCGCCTGAGTCGGTGTCTCTGTTCTGCGAGAGACCCATCAATGGTTAAAGTGAAAGGTGTTTCCTGTCTGCAAACGGCAGCTTCAGGTTTTGTGCAGCCGATGCTCGCCTGTCGCTGTCAAAGATATATTGTTTTTGTGACGGATGGAGCTGGGTGTTGCCAGGTGTTGGGTGTCTGTCACAAAGAAAAAATGTGCTGCATGCAGTTTCAAACAACGCGTAATTGTGAAAAACATGCTTCCGGAAAACACCGATCTTTCTTTTGGCGTGTTCTGGATCTGCTGCCTGCCAGATTTAGACAATCACTCTTTTGTTTGATTTCCTAACTTCACCTTTGAGAAGGATGAGTGAGGCTGCAGCGCGGCACGTTACTGTTATGAATGACACTCATAAATACAGTAGCTGTCAGTCACAAGTTGTTAAACAATGTAGCATCAGATTAAGAGCCAGGAATGAATAATAAGGATTGTCGGTGTTGCCAGAAAATTAGTCTGAAAACGTCACACTTGGGGAGAGAAAAAGATACAAGACTTCCTCATTTTTACACGGAATAACATAAAAATGTGAAAATACTATGAAATTTCGTTTTATGTCAGACCTGAAATAGGCGCGGCCAGTGCTGAACTCCTTCTCTTGGCTGCATTTTTATTTTGAATGCTGAAAATACATGGCTTAATAAAGCCACACTTGAAATATTCATTGTGCCACATGGTGACCATTCCTGTTTTTTCAACTACCCCTTAAAATACGTGCAACCAGTGTCAAAATTTAGCCTAGATTTAGGCTAGATTTGAAGATGGAGGTCATATATAAAGAAAATTAATCTTAAAATTGACTTTTTCTGTATTCAAATCACAAATCAGAAGCATACGATATAATACTGTTTATAAAAGGTCGTATTTGTGAGGTAAAAAATATGCAGCTCCGTTCCGATGTGTCCACTTGCAGACACGACTCGATCTATGTGCGTCTTGGTTTTCCCTGTCTGTGCTGCAATCTGGCTCACCTGTACTCGCTCGCCCTTTTTGTAGCACGTGTGATGTTAGGTTGGGGGTGTGAAGGGCTGTATATGCCAACAGTCCCACCCACAACTCTGTGGCAAATTTGTGATGGACTCCTGCCGCTGTGCAGAAACTATCTCCAAGAAAACAGTTTTTTGATTTGGTCTTAAAACAGCGTAATCCTAATACGCTGACCACGGGGAATGGATTTTACAGCAAATTAAAAGATGATAGGAGTGGAAACAAACTTGTATTTACTTTTTCTACTCAATCCTAAACCATTTTCACATTTAGATAAAACAAAGGAAACTGTAAAAAGTAAAAAAATTGACTGCTTTCTTTCGAATTAAAGATGTAGAACAGGGTTTCTTATGTCTAAAGGGATTCATTTGTGCCTTTGGGAAGAATCTTTGATTAAATTCAATGGGTGAGGTTCTGTGGGAGTAGCTCTGGGCTAAAAGAGTAAAAACAAATTTTCTAATCGGAATAAAATGCCTTCTTTTCTTAATATATCCAGGTTTTTACTCATGCCAAAGACAGAAACATTAGTGTTGTGGCCATCTTAAAAGAGGAAAATATAAATATATAATGTATATGGAAAAAGTTTGGTCTTTAAACTGTTTTTATGCATCAAAACTAAAGAGCTGCAAGCTCTTAAAACATTCCTTTGGTATAAGGATCACCAAAAAAGAAAATAAATACATATATGACAATGTTTCATTTAAAAACAATAACATGACCTGTTTAATGTGCATATATATCACGACATCCCTCTTAAAGAATCTCACTGAATCTGCTTTGGTTTTTTATACAATTTCAACTTTTGAAAAAGCATGACTTTTACTTTGAAAACAAATTTCAAGAACTCTTTCATGAAAATGTTTACTTTTTATAAAAATTTGTACAACTTTATTCTTGTAAATGTTTTCCTTTTTTTCTCATAAACCTCAAATTTATTAACATCATTTATTAATGTATTTGTCTGTCATGGTGGCCCTAATGCTCTTTTGTGTAAATTTTTTTTTTTCTAAAGGGTTAAACAAGGTTCTGTCCCAAACAGAACCAATCAGAACTTCAGTTGGACTTTGCTTAACAAATGATTGAGAACGTCGTTCTAAGAGCACAGATGAGTGACACTAAGACACGTTGGACTGAAAAGGACGCACGGTGGTCTGGAAGGTTTTGATGTTTTTTTAATTTTTTTTTTTTTTATTTGAAATGGTTTATTTCAAGCAATTACACAACAGCAATACAATCATCAGTTATACATTCATACAGTAACTAATCAAACTTAGGATAATTATACATATTAATGAATATTGCTTGAAAGGGAGTGGAAGGAAGCAAACTTATATAATCCCACCCCATTCAAGTGAGTTTTTTGATTGTGAGGTTCTGGTTGGAAAAGTCCAGATCTTCTGTTTTTTTTGGAATGCGGAGTAACGAGGAGAAAAGAGACACTACTTTGCTTTGATTTGCATGTTCAGAAAAAATATTTAACTTTACACTAAAACAGTTACCTCCTTGTGACAATGGGATTTTATTTGTGTGAAAGTATTTTAGTTATTTCAAATTTGTGCAAAATTAAGGACATTTTTTTTTTTTGGTTGATGGGGTCAACAAAACCCACTTAACCCTGTCGGCCTTAATTGCTGGAATATAGCCCCCTCCTCAAAGCTGCAGATGCATTCATACATTTGTCAATCAGCTTTAGATTTTTTTAAACGAGAAAATACGGAGTAACAGCAACAAACAGCATTTTCTTGAAGTGTCCCATCCTGTTTGAAATGTGTGTGGAGCTACCACAATGGGATTCCTGACCGCTTCAAGAAAACTGAGGAACCTTCTCAGAACAAAAAGCTCTCAGGACTGCGATGAAGAAGATGCAGCAAACCGATTTGAATTTGTTGCATTGAGCTGCTTGTCATAGCGTCCGCGCAGGAGTCATCTTGTTCATTCATGCTTCGGTCTGTCAGAGTGAGTGCCTGGATTAAAAACAGGTTTTTGACGCCAAAGCTCAGAGGAAAACATACAGATGTTTGTTATTTTAAGACTCACCGCCGTCCTAAAATCCCTGATGAAACCTCTAATGGTGTGTGTGTGTGTGTGTGTGTGTGTGTGTGTGTGTGTGGGTGTGTGTGTGTGTGTGTGTGTGTGTGTGTGTGTGTGTGTGTGTGTGTGTGTGTGTGTGTGTGTGTGTGTGTGTGTGTGTGTGTGTGTGTCGTACGTTTGCAGATTAAAAACTGCATATTTTCTCACACACTGACTCACTTTGGGCTGCTTTTTCTCCACGTTGCTCCAGCAGCTGCACTAAGCGGAGGTCAGCTTGATGCTTCGCAGATCTGATGCTACCGATGTGAGCTGGCCCGGCAGGAAGTTTGCCAAACTCCTGCCGTAAATAAGGCTTCTTCGTGAACTCATGTGTTTTGGAGATGAACTGGTGAATTCTGTGTTAAGTGGCTATTAAATCATAAAACTACTTCCAGTACTTGTTCTACCCTACTTGTATTTATAAAGTTTTAGTAGGAGGCTAAAACTACAGAGCAAAAAAAAAGGATCTTTAGAGTTCATGTTAGTTCAAATGACAAACTATAAAGCTCCATTTGATCACCATTTTGCTAACATTTGTGTATTTAGTCTAGATTTGACTGACTAAAAAAGAAAAGAATATGAGGTCTGAACTGCAAATGTGAGAGGACCGCCCCTGGTTTCATGGCGATGAAGACAGCCAAGCTACTGCAGCCTAGGGGCAATGATTCGATTCATTTCATAATTTGATATACGATTTATAGTCGATTTTGGTTCATCTTGAACTATCTGATTCCCTGACCTAAAATCAATCCAGGACACCTTTAGCCAAAACTTGAACCAGTCTGACTGAGAGAGAAATACTTGGCTACTGAGTGTAAAGTGTAAATTAAATATGTGTGCAAGCAAACACGACTTGATGGCAAATCTATTCAATCTATTCAATCTAAATGGTATACTCCAATGTAGATTAATTACATTTATTCATTTATTTCATTAACAATTTGCCAAATACGGATCGATCTAGTTAGACCGTAGGAATAGAAATGTATTCATCATTGCATCCCTTAGCCAGCCCATTCTAAAGTCCGTTGGCTTTCGGTGCTCCACCATCACCCAGAATTTCAGAAGAAAACCCAACTAGCACATCAAGACGGCTCAGATCAGGCCGCACTTCCTGCAGCAGCCGCAGGAGATCCACCAACCTATGAGGGTGATGGAGAATTTCTCTAGAACCGACAGAAATGGGTCAAGCTGCACGGTTCGTCTCCTCTGCAGAGAGGGTGAGCCATTCAAATTCCCAAAGCTGATCTGAAAAATCTACAACTTTGTCCAGCAAAAAAGAGTTAAAACCTCTGCAGTAGACCGACTTTACAGAACTGCAAAACTCCTGAGGTCACTTCACACAACTTTATAGATCATTCAATCTGAAATCCCTTTGTGGACATTAAAGATAAATAACCTGTAAACACAGGAGACGTACAACATAAAAGAATCAGGAGACGATGAATCATCTAGGTCATATATGCAGACGGGACAGTAAGGTGAAAGTTTGTAAAAGGTCACTGAAGTTTGTTTAGAGAAATCCTGTACAAATCTCCTTTGAATAAAATGTATCTGAAGATCTTAGAGTTTTTAAATTAAATATACGTCTTTTTAATTTAGCTTTTAAATTATGTATTTCATGCACTCTATTTATTGGACTTTTAAGTATTTCATGGCTTTGCATGTTTTTAGCAGTGTCTCCTCAAATTGTAGCCACAGCACTTCCTTTTTTGTCAATTTTTAACTGTTGTTGCTTTAAACTTTATGTGTCTTATGACTTTTGAAATTGTTTTGAACTATTTTTCTTATGTCTTTTTTTTTTTTTTACTAGCTTGTGTTCAACAGAATGTAGATGAAAATTGCTTTAAAAAAGTCTTGCCATATTTAAATTTTCTTAGTTTTTCTGAAAACCATTTGATACGGTTGATAATTTTATAATACTTTGATACACTTGATACATTTTTTGCCATTGAGCCCGATTTCGAAGTAGTCATTAAATTTAGCGTTTTTGAAATGCCAAGCTGCATCAGGTTCCGTTGTTCCTTTTTGTCTTGACATCATTCCCACAGACCCCCTTCTGCACTCTGCAGATATTTCATGAATGCTTAGGTAAACCGAACGAGCATCAGCCGTCAGGAGGATTTGCCTTCGGCGGTCCGCCTTCCCTGACAGACGGCACAAACCTTTTTTTTTTTGTTTCAGCTCAGCAACAGAAGTTGTATTGTGACGGAGCTGTTTCACTGCAATGGAATGTGCTGTTGAGAGAAGCCAAAAACAAAACAAAAACGCACACACCCAACTGTTTTCACTGCAGATAACATCAGTGGGGTCATAAATTTTTTGCTAATTTTTCGGTGTGCTCAGTGATTAAAACTAGTGATTTATTTATGACAATTCATGTGTAGTTGGTGTAACGGACGAGGCGAGACTCCAACACAAACTCAGATGAAGGTGTGAGTTTGGCAGACTGTTGTTGTTCTCAAGAGTCGGATGTCTTAAGGTGGCTGCAGATCCTTAAAAAATCCTTTACCTTCATCTTCATAGTGGCGGTGGTAGCTCAGGTGGTTGAGCAGGTTGTTCAAGGGGTCGGTGGTTCGATCCCCGCTCCCCCCAGTCAACTGTCGTTGTGTCCGTGGGCAAGACACTTCACCCTCATTGCCTCCAGTGTTGCTCCACTGGTGTGTGAATGTGCATGTCCCGGTGATGGTCAGGTAGGCGGGAACTGGCAGCCACGCCTCTGTCAGCCTGCCCCAGGCTACATCAGTAGTTACCTCCACCAAGTATGAATGAATAATGGACACATTGTAAGCGTCTGGAAAACGTTGACGTATAAGACTTCAACAATTACTTTTGTATTAAGGTCAAAAACTGGTTGTCAACCATTCCTCCCTAGCTAGCTATAGCTAATGTGTGGGGGAACGCAAAAATGTAACACTGGTGATGTCGCCGGTGAGGACAAATGTGTTTCTGGTAGCTCTTCAAATGGATAGTGATGCGGAGAAAATCGGCTTGATAGCGAAATGCAACCCCTTGCCAACAAGTGGAGGAAAATCAAGTAACAAAACCAAAAATAACATGTAAGGATTTCCAAAAGGAAGTTTTAAATTCTATGGGATAGTCACAGGACCGATGGCTTTGTGTCCATTTCTTAGTATGTAAAATTCGGGCGGATTTCTACATTTTTCCACAAAATGGTAAACAAAACATTTTTATTTTTTTTTTGGTCCCATCTTAACAAATTTCAAGCACACACCACTAGTCTGCAACCACAACCAAAGACGGTCCAGATAAACAGAAGAACACACCTCTAGAAGTGGGAAAACATTAAATCAGCATCAAACAAAAGAAAAATAATCGCTGCCTATTTTTACCAAGATGTGACGTCCATTTTATTTTTGCATCAAACTGCATTTAGTCTATAAAAAGATCTTAAATCTAACTTTCCTAAATTTGTAGCATCCTGTGCAGTGTGTTTGAGTAACAGTAAATAAATATTAACTTGGCCTGCACAATATATCGCAAATTTATCATTATTTGTTCAGACATGGAACAACTAAATCCAATTTCTGTCACGAGAAAATATACACATGAAAAATACTTCAGTTAAAAAGTTGTTAAACTACTTTATGTTATGTCGAATCAAACAAAACAGTTCTGACGGTGCCAAAAAATGGTACGTTTTCTCCATTAAAAAATGTACAATGAGATTTAAAAAGCATAGACATGTTGTTTATCATTGTCATTTTAAACGTATGCATTTTTATAAATGCAAGATTTTCGAGCCTCAAGATGTTTTGAAAAGTTTCGTCGGACAGAAAAGCTTTTTTATTAACCTACTTCTCAATTTTAAACAAAGAAATACATTTTCAGATATTTTATAAAAGGCTAAGTGTTATTCTTCTGTTTCATTAAGCAGCAAAGGTAGACATGGTTCTGCTGGAGATGTTCAGCGGTTTTTTGTGCTCCACGTTCTCTAAAGTGTCCACGCACACGCCGGCGCGCTGAATCATTCTGAGGGGATCTGTGATATTTCAGCTGACTGGCATCCATCTTTGTGACTTTCTCACAGAAACAGAGAAGAAACTCCTCAGACAGACTTTCATCTGGAACATCCTGTGCAGTTTTTCACCTCTTGTTAAAAAGCCGTGGAGCAAAACCATTTCACTCCGTGGAGGAAGTGGGACAAAAACTGCAATGAAAAAGTTTGGAAGGAGTCATGAACAACACACCGTTAGTGAAGATACGCTTTTGAAAAAAAAGAGCAGAGGAGGTGAACGGGACAGAAAGTGAAAGTTTTACATAATTATCAACTTTAAATTCATAAACCTTTAAAGCTAATATAGCAAACATTATTATTCTGTGTATCCACTGGCATTCTTATCTGCCCTGCTGGTGTGATCTGGTTTTACAAATGCTTTATATGTGTGGATAAACAAATCCTCCTGAGTGCCAAGTGTATGTATTGTCCCTCTTTCCCTCTCCCCTCCTGGGGAGCGGGAGTGCTTCCAGACTCCAGTTGGCTCATCCGTGCTCCTGTACCTGACCGTTTACCTCGCCTTTACACCTGGCTGTGGATCCTGCCTCTGGCTCTTCTCTGCTCTGTACCTGACCGAGTACCTCGTCTCTGCTCCTGCTCCTACACCTGGCTGTGGATCCTGTCTCAGGCTCAACTCGCGCCCCTGACTGTCCCCCCAACCACGGCTGGATGAAGCTCGTCTGCTGGACTTTATAAATGTAGTTGTAGATTTAGATAAGTTAATTCTTCTCTTGGAGTTCTGGTAAATCGCCTGTCCGTCCTGGGGGAGGATCCCTCCTTCATGTGGACATCCCTGAGGTTTAATCGTTTTTTCCGGAATCCGTTTTTTTTGGGAGTTTTTCCTCAGCCTCTTGCCAGTATAGCTTAGTCAGTTTTTTAGTTCGTTTTAGTATTTTCCTATTGAACTCTTTGTATTCGTGATCCTTTTGACTTCATGTTTACTTCGAAGCCCATCGAGACGACTGTTGTTGTGATTTTGGGCTATAAAAATAAAATTAAATTGAATTGAATTGAAAGAATACAAAAATTGTTCAGTCAATTTTTTTTTAAATCTCCTGAAAACTACAATTCCCAGAGTCCAATCCCATGGAAAAGCCCCAAATGTCCTCTGTAGAGACCAGGACATTCAGTTAGGATGCATTAGTTGGGAGATATTCAGGAAAAATATGCATTGCTGGTACTCTGGAGGATTTTTGGATCAAATTGTGACTCTTCTTTCCTCCAATGTCTTTTTTCTTAAGGTTTTTAAAAGAACGACTGAGTTGTGCAGACACATTTGCAGCATTCGCAAAAATAAAAACCTAACAGAGTCACGTTAGTTCTGCGCTCACCATGAATTTGCGGGTTACAACAGATTTTAAAAATGGAGCTAAAAGAGGAAGCAACCAGTTTTTAGAACGGAAACTCAAAACAGAACTTGCTTTGTCCCTCACTGTAGGGCGTTTAACAGCAACAAAGTTATGATTAATGCAAGAAAAGAAACTATATTCTAAAAACACAAGCATCACTGCATCACGGCGTTTCTGTGATGACCTTGAAGGGAAAAACAGGCATTTGCTTTCAGGCTGCAAACAGATCGATGCAACTAAAACTTTTCAGTCATGAAGCAATTGATGACATTCGCGAAGAATTGACATAAAGCAATTTGCTGCTCGTGCGCGCCTTCACCTAGAGGAGAACCAGGTCCAGGATTATGGTAGAAATCCAGCATTTACCTAGAAAAGGCCTTCAAGGCAAAACCATTCTGAACTTTGTCTTGGTCCACATTCCAACAAGTGAGATACAATAAGTTCAAATTACTTTACAATCGGTTCGACATGGTTGTCTTCACCTTTGTCTGTCTTAGTTGGTGACGGAAGGGATGCTGTTCTGTGAAATGCTCTTCCTTCTTGTCCAAAATCCACTTGCTAAAACATCAGTCAGATGTTTTGGAGCTCTGTGAAACTTTGCAAATGCACTTCTTTACTGATTTTTATTTATTTATTTATTTATTTATTTATTTATTTATTTATTTATGTTTGAGCTAACTAGACACCAGAGTGGAAAGTCATTACAAATGCACCAAGAAGCTTGTATTGATGAATTTTTAAATCTTTGTTTAAAAAGACTAATACTGACTCAAATATTGAGGGGGTAAGCGTTGGCCAAAGCTGTTTACTGAGGGGCAGTTGAAGCTCCGCCCCTGCTGCTGAGTTTTATTTTCTTAATGAACATAATTTATTTTAAAGTTGACTATTTTCCTATCCCCTAAAATTGGTTTTCTCTGCAGATGGTCAGAGTTAACATTATTTTTGAAAGATATCGGAGAATACATCAGATAACCTGTTTTTAGGCACCTCAAAAATGACACAACATTGTTGGAAATGTGTCTTTTGCAGTAAAAAGTCATCTGAGCATGCTCAGTTTGAGGTGATGCTAACAGCTTCTCAGAATGAAGGTGAAAGGAAAGAACCAGAATGATTGAAGAAGCTGCAGACGACTCGAATGGAATGAAGTCGGCTTCTGCTTGATCGTATCTGTATCTCCTTTTTCAGTCATTTATATTTCCATTTGAAATTGTCCAAAAACTGTATTCATCTTTGATAACAAGACAAATCGCCACACAATACCCCAAAAATGTGTGCTAACCAGTCAGGAAAAATGGCAACAAAAGCAGTGAGCAGTGTTTGTTTGATTCACCAAACTCTGAAAGTCTTTCAAAAATTGGAGGATAGTTAATATAGTCTAGTTAATTTTCAAAAGTTACACAAAAAGCTGCACAAATCCTTCTGCTTGTTGGGTAGAGTTTCACAAAAACAGAATTTAAAAGCCTTTCAGGAAAATATTTAAAGAACAAAGTAAAAAAGACATTTTGTTTTCTGTGTGGCTCTGCCTGCAAGTGTTGCAAAATGGGTCCAGTGGTTTCCTGCATCACCTGTGAACAGGTTGGTACAAGTGTGTGTGTGTGTGTGTGAGTGTGTGTGTGTGTGCGGGAAACCCGGACAGAAGCAGAAGGTGAGCGGCGGTGCAGATCGAGCGAGGATTCATCCTCTGAAGGCGCAAACGCAGAGGAAGGAGAGACGGGCCTGCTTTAGATCGGACACACACGGCTTCTGGCAGCGGAACGACACTTGTGGAACATCCGGCAGCTTCCTCCTCCAAAAGCCTTGTGTTTTGACAAGAAATTCTTCCTGTGAGCCACTGTTTGAAATGTGGGACTGTGTACACAGTGGAAACGCCTGCGCGGCCCTCCGCTGCTGACACATGGCCTGATTGTGAGAGCGCCAGTCCTGCTTACTGTTTGCACTGACAAAGGAAGTGATTTTAATCCATCTTGTGAATATTGACCTCTCGGCCGATGATGGCTGGGATGGGCCGCGGCCCCCGGGGGAGAGGATGGATGTGCGTTCCTGACATCCGCGGCTCCTCTGTGGCAGCGAGCGATCAAAGACTCGACTCTGCTGCCATTTGCTTTTTGATAACAGACGAAAAGTTGTCAACATGTGGATGCCGTTGGTGAATTCAAAGAATAGGAGGGTGATTGTGAAGAAAACCTACATTTTGTTGGATTGTTGAAGATGTTTGTTTCTGTTAAGCTACACTGTGACTGCCCTCTGCAACGGGCGTTCAAGCCACCACTTCCAATGGAAAGTCTGTGTAAAAACACGTAAATCCACATTCAATTCAATTCAATTCAATTTTATTTGTATAGCCCAAAATCACGACAACAGTCGTCTCGATGGGCTTCGAAGTAAAACATGAAATCAAAAGGATCACGAATACAAAGAGTTCAATAGAAAAATACTAAAATGAACTAACAAACTGACTAAGCTATACTGGCATCCCTGCCCTTAGACCCCCCTTCGCGGTAAGGAAAAACTCCCAAAAAAAACCGGATTCCGGAAAAAACGAAGAAACCTCAGGGGTGCCCACATGAAGGAGGGATCCTCCCCCAGGACGGACAGGCGATTTACCAGAAATCTTAGAGAAGAATTAACTTATCTAAATCTACAACTACATATATAAAAGTCCAGCAGACGAGCTTCATCCAGCCGTGGTTGTGGGGACAGTCAAAGGCGCGAGTCGAGCCGGAGACAGGAACCACAGCCAGGTGTAGGAGCAGGAGCAGAGACGAGGTACTCGGTCAGGTACAGAGCAGAGACGAGCCAGAGATGAGCCAGAGGCAGGATCCACAGCCAGGTGTAGGAGCAGGAGCAAAGGCGAGGTAAACGGTCAGGAACTGGAGCACGGATGAGCCAACTGGAGTCTGGAAGCACTCCCACTCCCCAGGAGGGGAGAGGAAAAGAGGGACAATACATGAATCGCACTGCACCAAACAGAGGCATGGAGAACTAAATGATAAATTATGATCAAGAATAGAGGAGAGGAAGGGTAGAAGTAAAAAAGGAAAGAGGACAGAACCCCAGTGCACCATAGTTACCCCAGCTTCAACTTCTAGCAGCCTTTTAAAAGAAATAGTTATTATTAAGTTTAATTTAAACAAACTAACATTAAGTTAAATAATCTCTGAATACTAGCTAGTCTGACAATAAGCCTGTCCAAAGAGGAATGTTTTCAGTCTAGCTTTGAATGTAGAAACTGAGTCGGCCTCTCTTACATGAGCTGGGAGTTTATTCCATAAGACAGGGGCTTGGTGGCTAAACGCTCTACCTCCAACCGTACTTTTACTAATTCTAGGAACCACAAGCAGTCCTGCATTTTGCGAGCGAAGTGTTCTGATTGGTTGGTAAGGGACTATGAGGTCCTTAATATAGGACGGGGCCATTCCATGTAAGGCCTTATAGGTTAACAGGAGGATCTTGAACTTAATTCTAGAATCAACTGGGAGCCAATGGAGCGAAACTAACACAGGAGTGATGTGATCTCTTCTGCTGGTTCCAGCTAACAATCTAGCAGCTGCGTTCTGAACAAGCTGGAGACTTCTTAAGGAACTCTTAGGACACGCTGCTAACAAGGAGTTACAGTAATCCAGCCTCGACGTAACAAATGCATGGATGAGTTTTTCAGCATCACTCTTAGAAAGTATATTTCTGATCTTAGCAATATTTCGCAGGTGAAAAAAGGCAGTTCTACATGCCTGAGATATGTGAGCCTTAAATGATAAATCCTGGTCAAGTAAAACCCCAAGGTTTCTAACTGTGGAATTAGGGGCTATACTTATGCCATCCAGGGAGACTATCTGAGCAGACAGAGCATCTCTGAGGTTTTTAGGACCAAGTATAATGACCTCAGTTTTTTCTGGGTTCAAGAGGAGGTAATTAATTGTCATCCAGGTCTTGATGTCACTGATGCAGGCGTTCAGTTTCTCTATCTGGTCATTCTGGTCAGGCTTCATGGATAAATACAACTGCGTATCGTCGGCATAACAATGAAAATTAATGCTGTGTTTCCTGATTATGTTTCCTAGGGGTAACATATAAAGCGTAAACAGGATCGGTCCCAAGACTGAGCCCTGTGGGACTCCATAGTTGACTCGAGTGCACTGAGAGGAATGGCCATTTACATTAACGAACTGATACCTATCAGACAGATAGGATTTAAACCACTGGAGAGCAGATCCTCTGATCCCTATGTCCTGCTCTAATCTATGGAGTAAAATACCGTGGTCGATAGTGTCAAAGGCAGCACTGAGGTCCAACAGGACCAGAATAGAAAGTAGTCCCTTTTCTGAGGCCAATAACAAGTCATTAGAGACTCTAACTAGTGCAGTTTCCGTACTGTGGTGAGGTCTAAACCCCGACTGAAAGTCTTCAAAGTGGCTGTTGTCCTGTAGGTGGCAGTAAAGCTGCTTAACTACAACTCTTTCTAGGATTTTAGAAATAAAGGGCAGGTTTGATATCGGTCTATAGTTGGCCAAGATGCTAGGATCCAAACTGGGCTTTTTCAGAAGAGGTTTAACAACTGCATATTTAAAAGACTGTGGCACGTAACCCGTTTCCAGAGAGGCATTTATCATTGTTAATATGGGATCATTAATTAGGGGAAAAGTTTCTTTAAAAAGTCTAGTGGGAATTGGGTCTAACAGACACGTTGAGGATTTGGAGGACGTAATAATTGATGTTATTTCCGCTTGATCCACAGCAGTGAAGCAGTCTAATGTTACAGAGGTTTCTATGGATGCCTCCATTTCTACCGCTTCAGCCTGTTCTGGGCTGATAATAGGAATAACTTGATTTAACTTATGTCTAATATTTGAGATTTTACTATCGAAAAATGTAAGAAAATCATCAGAGCTGAGAGAAACAGGAACATGTGGTTCTACTGAGCACTGACTGCGAGTTAATTTAGCTATAGTGCTAAAAAGAAATCTTGGATTGTTTCCATTCTCTGATATTAAGGTTGAATAGTACTGGCTTCTAGCTCTACGCAGAGCTTTTTTATAATTTAATAGGCTATGTTTCCAGATATCCAGAGACTGCTCTGAACCGGAGCGGCGCCATTCTCTTTCCAACTTACGGGTTTCTCGTTTAAGAGAACGAGTTTCAGCGTTAAACCACGGTGCTACTCGGTTTTGTCTGACGAACTTAGGTTTCAAGGGGGCAACAACATGGAGTGTACTCCTGAGGGCTTGTAAGGCATCATTAACAAAGTGGTCATTTATACTAGGACTGATACTATGGGAGCTGGTCTCAGAGTATTTTCTCAGAATATCACTAAGTACTGGCTGAACTGTGTGTTTAAACTCAGACACAGAACGGTCAGTTAAGGTTCTTCTAAGTTGTTTCTTATTCACTGGGACAGAAGGATGTTCCAGTGTAAACTGGAAGGTAATCAGAAAGTGATCAGAAATGATGGGGTTAAGAGGAAGGACACTCAGCTGGCTGATCTCTATCCCATGGGTTAGAACAAGGTCCAGGGTGTGCTTATGACAGTGAGTGGGTTCATTCACACTTTGGGTGAAACCAACATCATCTAATAAAGCTGCAAAAGCCTTTCCTAGGCAGTCACTGGGGTCATCAACATGAATATTAAAATCCCCTAATATTATAATTTGATCAGAATCTAAGACAATAGTCGATAGGAAGTCGGAAAACTCAGTTAAAAATTCTAAATATGGGCCGGGGGGGCGATAAATAATTATGAGTAAAACAGGTTTTCGAGTTTTCCTGTTTGGGTGACTTAAAGACAATATGATGCTTTCAAATGAATTATAAGCATTTTTAACTTTAGGGCTGAGAAGTAAGCTAGACTGTGATATTACTGCCAAACCACCTCCTTTCCCTGAAATCCTGGATTTCTGATAGTTAGCATTCAAAACTATCTCGTTCACGCATCGCTACTTGTACATTTTTAAGACCTTTTTTTTTCAGGCTCTACATACAAAAACGCTCAGCCATTGAAAACACATTGAAAGCTAAACCAGGTCAAACTTTGACCAATAAGGGACTCCGATTCGATTGTGGCAAATGATGTGGCAAATCTTTAATCCAAGGAAAAGCCGACCATTTGAAAATTGATCATAAAGTAGAAATTAATAATTGTGTCCAGCGGGAAAGAAAAAAGCCTTGAGCAAGATTCACCAAATATTCACCGCTTAAACGTTTTACACCTTCCAACAGTTTTTTTTCTTCTGGTAAACAGTAGAAAAAGAAGACGAGGAAGCCCCTCCTTCACCATGGGCTACACACAGGTTCAAGGGTCACAGTCCCACTGTGAATGTGGCATTACTGTGCTGTTTGACTGTCATGATCCACATCTGAATTTACAACTGAACAACAAAAACAGGTGAACCTGTTGCTTTTATTGACATTTTGTTAAATATGAATTCATTTCAAATTTTAAAGTAAATCAGTTGTATGAACATACAAAGTAAACCCCGAGAGGTTAATCCGTGGGTTAACCTGTGGGTTTTTGGGTTTTTTTTAGGGCCCGTGGAGAGTCGTAGAAAGGCTGCATCGTCTGGTGAGTTCCCTTAAGACTTGTACGGCGCCCTTCAGGGATATCATGAAAATGTAACGTGCCATTGTTGTGCGTGTGGGAAGTGAAACGTAAATAATCGAAGTTGCTCGCACTTATGTCGTATAGGTGATGCTGCATTCATGTACCCAGCGGGTTTTGTTGATGTCCAGCAGCCTGTTTGATAACCAATCCCATGTTCAAAAACCCCTCCATCCATCATCTAACCTCATTTGTTCAGCATCACGCAGTTGCTGGAGCCTATCCAACAGTTCTCCAGTCTATTGCAGGGCCACACACACACACACACACACACACACAAAAGTTAACATCCACACCTAAGGGATAATTTAAAACCAGTTTAGCTCATTCGTGGTGCAGAAGACAGAGGAGATGAATATTTCTGTTTTCTCTTCACAATTAAATCATCCGTGGATCTTCTGGCAGCCCATTCAGCTCACGGCATCAGAAGAAGCTTCAGCTCAGAAACTGGCTGCAGTGAAGTGAACTTTGTTTGACTTTTGGATGCAGGTGAGTATGAATGTGTGGCCCTGAGACGAAGTGGCGACCTGTTCAGGGTGTGTCCCGCCTTTTCCCAACAGTAGCTGGGATAGGCTCCAGCAGCCCCGTGGCTCCAAAAGGGATTAGGAGGGTTTAGAAGATCCATTTATTAGTTCTTGGATTCCATTTTCATATTATATATTAATAGTTAATGTCAAAGAAACAGATGTATTACATCTATTTGCATTTACACGGATCATTTAACTGGCTTCAAGTATATTTTAGAGTTCAAGCTAAAATCTGAATTCCGAATTGGTCAGTTTTATCTCTGAGCTTCTTGGATTCAAACATCTGAGGCTCTTGGATCATCAGATCAGGTTTTATTGGTGGTACCCCATCGAAAACTTTAAACCTAAAGGGGGTCGTGCGCGGCAAACAATTGTGCCCAAAATTCTGAACTTCATTTAAATGTGTTCTTTAGCTTTAGCTTAGTAGTCAGAAGGTTTCCACTAGTCCATGACCCCCAGTGCCAATGTCTCCTTCCTTTGTCCAACAGTTGAAATCATTTGCGGGTGACGTTCTCGCCTCTGAATCTTTTATTTGCCGAGTGAGTTCTTATTTGTTCTAAGGGGAAGACGGAGATGCGGCGGGAGGGGGGCAAAGCAACACCACGGAGTCCGTTGCCGTTGGTTTTCCCCCCATTGATGTATGGCTCCTGTGTGAGGTGGACTTGTGAAATCCCTTTCGGGCCAACTCTTTGAAGGACTGGGTCATAATGGCGGGGCGTCAGTGGGGCGTGGACAGACACTTGGTGTTTGAGTTTCACTAGAACAAAGTCAACATCTATGAAAAGAAGTTTATGGAACCATCACAAACTATTAATGACCGCTTTGATGTCAGGTTCAAAAGCATCACTTATAACGCTTATAAATCACAAGAAGTTTAAAATTTCCTGCAGCAGAGGCTCCGTGTGAGCCTGACGCTCGGGTGAACTCAGCTTTTCTCCTCAGGAGAAACGACTCAGCTTCAGTGTGATCAGAGATGTCAGACTTTAACTTCGAGGGTCGGATGCATTGACATTGTGGTAACCCTAACCCTTTTGTTGACCTTAAAAAATGAAAAATGGGGTTTAAAGTAAAGGAATATTAGAGGAAATCTTTTAAAATGCACTTAGTGTATTTAATAGCTTTGATTTGATTTCCAACATATGTAAAATTCATTAATTTTTATGCAAACATCTATTGATCTTATGACTGATCTGTAAACCTGTAGTGACCGGTCTTGGTGAAGACTTCTACAACACGTAAGGTTGGAGTAGGTGAGACGCAGGCGTGTCGTACGGATTTCTCATTTTATCAACCTTACCGAACCCTGGGCACTGCAAAAGGATCCCAGTTGTGTTATTCACGCGACAAGTGAGCGCTCCATACATGCAGCTTGACTGTAGGAAAAAAGGAAGTTAGAAAGATTGTAGTTTGCGTGGCCCTCGTACGTGCACTTGCATATATCACATGCACACCCTGTGAGAGCAGCACTTGTGCATGGTCAGTCAGAAGCCAATAATAATAATAATAATAATAATAATAATAAACATTATTTGTATAGCACCTTTCTAGAAAAAAATCACAAAGTGCTTCACAGTACAACACGATAAAACAACAGTAAAACACAGTAAAAACACATGTTAAAAAAAAAAAAAAAAAAAATTAAGAAAAAGCCATTTTTAAAAAGATATGTTTTTAGCTGCTTTTTAAAAGAAAATACTGAGTCCACAGATCTGAGGCTGAGAGGAAGAGAGTTCCAGAGGGATGGGGCCACTGCGGCAAAAGGCTCATACTCACACCTCAGTAACGACTACGTACAACAGCATCACCTGTGTCATGAGTGCGTATTACTTATGTTATCCTCTACCACACGCACAACAATCAGACATTTCATTTTCATGACGTCCCTTGAGGTAGCCCTACGGAAACTTTAAGACACACCTGTGCTCTTAAGATGCCGCCGGTCTTCCGGGGACCCAGACAACCTGCAGCACCCAAAATACTGTAGGGTAACCCTCCTCGGAAGTGCATGTGACTAAGGCCTGGACCATGTCCATGCACGTGTGTGACCTTGGGGGTTTCACCAGTTAGTGGATCCCCATTGATAGTGACTAAGTTGGACATCACTGGGGGGAGTGCTGTTTGATTCCTATCATAATGTGTGGTTGCTGGTATGATTACCAAGCCACCGTGCCTCAATCTGAATGTTTTTTTCCAATGTTGATTGAAATCAATGTATTTCATTTTGGAATTTTTTTAATGATATAGGTCATGTCACGGCGTGAGGGGGGAGGCTCGAGAGCCGGTAGGACCCAGATGCGGAGGCACGAGGATCAGGGACTAGAGGGTTTAATACAAAACAAAAGGCGCTGCAGAGCAGGATGACAAAACCAAAAACAAAAACTCACTGTGGCGTGGCATGAAACAAGGAACATGGCATGAAGACGTGAACACCGAGACAAAGGCTAATGGACCAGCACAGGAGGAAGGCAGAGACAAGACTTAAATACAGACAGGGCAGACAAGACACAGGTGAAAACGATCAGGGCAGATGGGGACCAAAGGAAGTAAAACTCAAGAAACATGACAAGACAGGAAACCTTTCAAAATAAAACGGGAAACAGAACCAAACAAGACAGAACAAGAACTAAAACGAAAAACAAGACACAACAAAAACTCAAACCATGACAGGTCAGTCCAATTACCAACTTGATAAGACGGATCGATCTGGTTGGATCATAGGAATATATGTTGATCATCATTTTAAACTGGTAACTGTGGAACTTTCTCCATTTCTGATTGTCTGAAAACGATTTGAACTAAAAGAATTTCTGAATTAAGCTTCTCTGCAGGTGATTTTATTAATTTTTTTATTTCTGCAAAATACAGAGAAACTCAGATGTTTTTTTGTATGTATTTTTCAGAATTTTCTGGATATAATTGAACATAAAAGTTAAATCATGAGCTACTTATGCCCAACTTTCACTGAGTCCAAGTTAAAGAAACTCAAGTTTTAAAGTCCAGTAAAATAAAGAGATGAGTTGAAGCCACTAGAAAAAAAGACGATCATCCTTTCTGCATACTTCCAGACCTCACTGTCTTACCGCTAGCTGATTACCTCCAACAAATGTGTGTCCATGCCATCAGAAGCAGAAGGTGCAGGGTTGGGAAACAAATGACTTGAACTCTCATTGCCCAACTTTGATTTATGGTGATGCCAAAACCTCTTTAGGGCTTCAAAACTGCTGATCTGCAGATGTTGGGGAGCTTTGAACCAAAGAAACATTGTCTCCCAAAATCAGGAAGCTTCATTTTCAGTGGCCCAGAACCTTCTGTCATTTCTGTCAATCAAGGATCCTCAATTCAAACAATGAGCTTCAACTGAACTGCCTCCTATGTATTCCAGTGTAGTTTCTAATGCTCCTAAATCTTCCAGTTCCCATGAAAAAATTTGGGCCTCAGGCACAAATATTTGCCAGTTTCCTGACTTTTAATACAGTTTTTAGGAAGCAAAGTCGGCTTTATTCAGCAGGTGCGTCAAAGGAAAGAGATATGAATGGCCGATTGCACAAGTCCATGACTAATGATGTTCCACCATGTTTGTAGTTTGTTCCGCAGATGTTCTGCTGCATTATGGAGCATGTTAGCTGTTATGCAGACCTCTATTGCTGTCAATATAGAAACTTGAATGCACGTCAGTATTATGAAAATAAATGGGAATAATACTGACGTTTACCCGGGTACTAAGGAGCACAGGGGGATACTCTGGACAGTTTAACAGTCCATCACAGGGCAACAGAGACAACATAACCCTCACATTCACATCTTTGGAACAATCCACTGCTCTAATTGGTGAACGCACCCATCCTCTATTTGTCAAATCTAAAATACTGACATTATCTGACTTTCTAGCATTCAAGATGGTTTAATTTATATAGAAAATAGGTTGAAACGTGCTTCCAATTCACTCACAAAAAATGTTTTTTGAAAGAGAAAGAAGGATACAGATTAAGGGGGGGCACTGGATTTCCAACTTAGAATAACATTTAAAAGATTCTGCTTTAACTGGAGTAAAACTGTAAAATCATCTCCATTCAGAGATAAAACAATGTCCACACATGAATACAAAGAAATAGTTTTCAACTTTTACACCAAAACCTGACAGATAATGGTGATGTGGTCATTGGTTGGTTGGTGCCTGAGCCTCATGATGTGGTAAATGTGTTTGATGGCGATTAATAAATCGCTTTTTTTAACGTTTGTGTCAAAGTCGAACAGGTCTTAAGCAGTAGGCTATCCAGCTGCCGCCTGTCTCCGTTTCAAACATTTCACATTTTCTTAAGTTCTGTCAAATGAAGACTATTTTTATTCCCGACGGAGTTAATATTGATTGAGTTATCTTTTGTTTTTACATTTGAAACAAATATATGTAATAAACTAAGGGTAAATTTATCCCTTTAACACCAGAGATGTTGCTTTGACACACCGTAACTCTGTGACCATAGACACGATCAGCGTAAATCTGTTGATTCTAACGTGGAGAACAGCAGCTTTTCATACTTGTTTTTTACTGACATGCATCACTTAACCGATAAGCAAGGCATCAACGTAAAGCGTTGCATAACATGGAAAGCTGACTTGCTCCACTTTGGAAAATTACAGCCAACGGATGGAGTCAACGCCGCCACCTACTGTCCCAAACGACTAAGAATCTGTGACAAGTTGGCAGATTAGGATTCAGAGGGAAGGAAGGACAGAAAGCAACCTCCTGTCCTGGTTTCAGTCTGGTGCAGATGATGCGCTGTGTGTCCTTCATTACCCTGTAGCCCGAAGTTTCAAGGGCTGAAGACCAGACTGAGAAGTAGGGGGCAAAATGCAAAAAAAAAAACCTCATGAACTGTTAACTTTCTGCTCTAAAGCAAACCTTTCTGACAATTCGGGTTGATAGATAAATAGAAGATAAGTGTAAGTATTTTTTAATAAAGTAAACTGAGAACTCAAAGCAGCGTCTTATCAGACAAAAACTTCAAATTCCTTCAGTTAGTTATTTTTAAAAGGTAAAGTGCACAGACTACTGAGTTTACGTGGATAAACAAGCCAGACTGATAAGAAAAACAGCAGCAAAAAAGGTTACCATTTACAATTGCCACCCATTTCTCTGTATTTTAGTCTATTTATTGCACTTTCAAAAAATGTCCCTTTTACCCAAACCAAATAATGCAGCTCAGTTGAAACAACAAACAAAAATTTTCAGGACAAATTAGAAATTAAACATGAAGATGCCAAAAAAAAAGGTAACAAGGCAATGAAAATGAAAAACCATGGAGTGTTGAGTGATTTAAGTTGGACTGATGATGGAGGGAAAACAACATTCTGTTTGCACTATTTAGGTACTTAATAGTGACACGACGACAAGAAGTAAAGACTTGTATAGCTGAGAAACGCAACTACTGCAAAATAAAACGGGAAGTTGGATAAACCAAAACAAACGCATATTCCCACATTTATGACAATTTCTGAGAACTTTAGATGGAGTGAGTGCAGGTCCCAAAACCAAGGAGCCAGCCATTTCTGATTAAAGACAAACTTAAACAGCTGGATGAGAGCTGGTGGGTCTCTGTGGCCCTGCATGTCCGTCATACAGGAGCGTTTACATTGCACATGCGTGTTGCATTATAAGTCTGTGTTAACTCCATGAAGGCGGCCGTGTTGACACGGTCACAGCTCGTCCTCCATCAGGCTGTCAGAGCAACGCTCGGAGGAAAAACAAGGCAGCACCTGCATGCCAGCCACACTGTTTACCCTGCAAGTGTTACTAAGATCATGTAATAAAGAGCCATTTGAAGATTTTCAGCGTTGCCTCACACCATTGGAGCTCATGCACAAGCCTCTCGCAAACAGAGCCGGTTATAAAATATGCAATCGGTTTTGTTTGGCTGCTTTCCAGCTGGCAGCTCATCAGGGAACATTTTTCCATTGTGTTCCCGTCTGTGTGTTTACAGAAACGTCTACCACCTACTGCTGTTGGTTTTCTGTCAGAGCTGCTTTGCTTTTCAAGCAGTTTGTTTTGATCTTGGTGCAAAGAAATCTAAACTTTTCTCAAATTTTAAATTCAATGAGTGGGGGGAAAAAAAAACCTCTTGAGACAAAAACCTGCTTCTTCTTTTTTTTTTTTTTTATTGAGTCAGAAGTCAAAAAGTATTGGAATTACCAGACACATCAAAGCAGGTAACAGTATAAACCCTGCTGTCCAACATTGTCATGAGAGATAAAACAAATGCCTGTTTTGCTAAAGTCTTTCAGTTTTCTGAACCAACACAAGAAAATCATTCAAAGGCATCTAAAGGTGAGTCCCTGCAAAGTCGGACATCCATGAAGTGTAGGTCTTTCAGTGGGCAGAAAAGCAGAAAATCTAAAACATGCAATGGAGGATTCAGCTGTAAAAGTGACGTTTTGTATTTATTTTGCTTCTTGTGTTTTAGACAACGGCGGCCTTCCATTGCAGATGCGGAAAAATCAGCGTTTGAGCTATTTTAAAAGTGTTTATAGTGGTCTTTTAGGGTGCATTCAGACTGGGCACATTTGGTTCACTTAATAATGATAATCTGGAAGAGATTTTCAGTTTTAGCGGACCCTGGTCCGGGACCAGGGAGCCGCTCTCTGACCCATCTTTTGAGGTGGTCCCGGTTTGTTTTCAATCGGACTAAACTTCGGCAAATCCTTGAAATGTGGGTGGATGAATGCAGGCTCATTTAAACAACTCTTATCGTGATACACATTTCTTCTCACACTGTTTTCCCGACAATAGGTCATAAACACTTAGCTGTGTACATTTATAGCCATCGGTTCCAACCGCCTTGCAAATAAAGTGTTGTACCTGACGTTAATTAACAGAATTGGTCGGCGAAATATAAAGTTTGATTAAGTGAACTGTCCAGACAAGGATTGCAAAGTGTAAGACCTCCATTATTCTTTGTCTTGTTGCTTTCCTTCATCCTTGTAATTCCTGGCCAATGACTGAAGGGATCTTTAGTCACATGGTTTCGTTTAGCATCTTTGGTTTGAAGCAGAAATGTCCGGTAGATGCCAGCCTGAAAACAGACCAAACACTATATCCAGGACTGGATCTGGACCAAATTAAGCGGCCTCTGTCCGGACCAATGGACTTTTCCAGTCTGAAAACACCCTGAATTAAAATTGTGCCATTTATAGTCCATATTAAAAAACGTCTAAGTTGAAGGCGGGACCGGTGGCGTGGAGCGTCCTCCACTCCCCTCTCCGTTGTGAAGTAAAGGGAAGCAGGGAGCTTCCCTTTACAAAGAAAATACTCAAACATGTGAGTTTAGGCTTGATTTTCTTGGATATGTCCTCAATTAGAAGAATCCCACAAGAACGTGTTAATATCGGTCAAATATTGGAATAGAGCTGTGAAAGAAAAAGCCTGGAGCAAGACTCAGACAAGACAGGACATTTAACACCAAGCCTCTTCCAGCTATGAGCTCATGCACTGGTATCACATAACAGCAGTCCAGTGTGAACACCATACACTACATGTGGGTTCTTGAACGCGCATCACATGCTTGGCGTGAACACAGCATGCTACTGATTCTGGCAGATTTTATCGTCACGATCGAGATGATGGAAACCTTAGCTTTGCTCTGAGATTCCATCAAGCCCAAAGACTCAGTCTGGTTATGTGGAATCCACTTGCTCCTGTGGAAATCTTCCTCTTCAGCTCTGAAAACATCCCTAATGAAGACAGATTCTTCGCTACACTTAGCCTGTTCTCATTTTGGCTTCTGACAGGCAGTCATCACCGCAGAGCTGCACTGAGGCGCAGGCCGTTTTTCAGGTGCTCGGTCTCCATTTTCCTGTGAGAAGTTCCTTCTCCTTCTGGGAAGCTTCGGAGTCCCAGCTCTTGTCATTTCGGGGGCCCTTCGGTGATGAATGAGAGAGATAATGTATATTAAGAAAGTCCAGCTCCTCAGCAGGTTCATGTAAGTGACTTCAGTGGATGAAACCCAGACTGCTCTTCATCAGAGCTTGTCCCTCCGCTCTGTCAGGGAGGCCGTGAAACTCTGTCTGTTACTTTTCACCTTCATTTTGAATTTTTCAAAACGAAAAAAAAAAAAAAAAAGTACTCTGACTTGAATAGTCCTGTTCTGGTCTCTTAGTGACCGCCGTAAGCACTCCACCAATGTTTTTTTCACTCACTCGTGAGTTACGCCTAATGGAAAAATAATGAGACATTTATGTTGAGGAACAGCAGTCGACCACAACCAAAACAGTCCCCCTTTACAGTTATAGCTCATTTTACCAAGAATTAGCCACTAAAGTTTAACACAAAACTATACAACGATGTTGAGGATTCCATTTTTTTTATTATAGGCAGACACAGCAAGAAAATAATGAACCCCAGGACTGATCCTTGTGGAACTCCACAACAAAGGGGCTCAATGGATAATGTGGATTTCCCAAATTCAAGATGACTTTAACTCAGAGTCCTACGTGGTTTTCTTTAAATTTTAAACTCAAACAATTGATCATTTATATATAGTGAAGTGGCTACTGATTTTAGGCTGGGGTTAGTTATTTCTCCTAATGAAAATGTGTAAGAAGTCTATTTCCTGCTGGTTTTGTTTTGTTTCAAATAAACTCAAAACGTTTTCTCAACAGAAACTCAAAGATGAGGAGCAGAAATGGATCCCAGCAGTGTGTTAAATTGTTCAGATGCCTCAGCAGCTCTCACCTATAAACGTCTGGAACTGGAAGGAGAAACCGGTCCACGGGATTCAGCCGAAAAACTGCAGAAGCTCAACTTTATACATAAACACATGAATGATTTATTTTACATCTTAGCTGAGCGCGAAGGATTAGGCTGATGTTATCCCTCATGTTTTAAAGAAGACCAGCATCAAAGGAGCTAAAGTTGTCCAAATGTGAAGGAGGCCACTGTGGCATGGATCATAAGGCAATTACGACATCCAATCGCGCTGCAGAGTAAAGATTTCAGGCTGAAATCAGTGATGTTGGATGGATCACCTGATCCATCAGCGGTTTGCACAGACAGGAGCACAAAAGTGAAGACACGTAACCAGATGATCTTTAAAAAATGTCTTATTGTATCGAATCATTTTGAACACTGGTTTGATGAGTTACCATGGAAACAAGGAGGTTGTCTGTTTGGTTGATTAAGACATAGTGCACTAAAACAGGTGCTCACCATACTATCAGGCCGTCCAAATATACATTTAAAAATCCAGTGTCCTGGAAATGTCCAAAAGCTCTGCAAAAAAAAAAAAACTAGTCTGCAGCGATGCTCACTACTAGATTGGTGGATATAGATATATATATCATCCAAGTTTTCATCATCTGTGGATTTATAAATATTGGTAAAATGTTTGTTTTTATTAAATTTTTCATTTTGGCAAATGGGTGACGTCATATTTGATTTTTAAAAAATAAATATATATTGAGCATCTGTCCGAATTGCTTTAAAATCCAGGGCACTGATAGTCCCACATTATCTTGTTTTTGGGGGGAAAGTGAGGGAATTTGGACTTAGCAAAAGTGTTATACAAGATGATCAGAAACAAAATAAAACCAGGAAAAAGTTTTACTTTTTTGTTTCCTCTGGAGAAAGAAGAAAAGGTCTTCTGACTAAGATAAAAAAAAAAAAAAATGAAAATTAAAAAAGCAGTTGAATGGCACGTAGAATTATTGTCTTCCTTTGCAGCATTTCTGGAAGATGGAATCTTTTCCCTGATGTTTCCTGACTAAGGTTTTCCAGCCTTTCATATGGTGTCACCAGCTCAGGTGTTGCATAGCAACACTACCAGACCTCCATGTTTTTTTTTATGGAGATCTGCAAATCTATTTGAATTTGTTCTTCATTTTTCAATCTTGTAAACCAACGAAACAGAATAAGAAGAGAGTTTATGTTTCAGAATTTTTTCCACTTGATTTTTTTTTCACAATGACGGCCTCTGAAACATTCATTTGTGGGATTAAGTCTGACAGCTTGGTGTCACTTCCCTGAAAACGGCAACCATGTCACCATTTCAATAAAAACACAAGTTATGAGGAAAGAAGACCACCTGAATGGAGGTGCAGGCAGTTCAGTCAGCGTGTTAAGTCTGTCAATGAACGTATTTCATCATCACAGATGGAGCCAGATTTTCCAGATGTGAGGCGTTTCTGCTCAGACTTCCAGGAGGAGAGTAGCGAGGAAACTTGCTTCACCAAAGCTGCCCTTTTCCCATCTCCTTGTTTTATGGTTCCCCATCAGAACTTTGGCTTAAAATCAGTCTTTTAAGTTTGCAGAACCTCCTGTGGACCCTCCTCAGAGGTCATGGTGGTGTGCAGCACGTTCTAACTCCCGCCTCTCAATCAAACTCAGTGTTTGACAGACTCTGGGCTCCTTGGAGAAGTTAAACACGGGACAGCTTGAGTTTCTGTGCTGGAGTTTTCCCAACACACCTGTGTTTTCCTGCTGCTTGAGTTCCCCCCCGAGGGCCGGTGAGATCATGACTGCCTACCCAACTGCTGTGTGGATGAAGGCAGCAGGGACCGGGAAGCAAACGCTCTGAGGACGACAGCAGGTGATGCAGCAGCGGCTCTTTTCTGGAAACATTGTCATATTTCCTGTCTTACAAGAAAAATATGTCTAGAAAGTTGTTCAAAAGCAACATTATTGTGGTTTGATAGAAAAAAATTCTTGGTGAGACCATTTTTCTTGCCCCATTGGCAGATTATTTTGCTTATTCAAGGAAATGTTTTCAAATCATAGACAGTTTTGCCGTGAAGCTGCCAGGCTCTCAGTATTCTGAAGAAAGTGGTGGATTTATGCTACGGCCACAAATACAACTGCCACAGGCGATGGGGAGGCATTGGGCCGATTTTATTTATTTATTGTTTTTAACTGTTGACGTGGTCATGAATGTAGACGGCAGCCGTCAGTCAAGCGAGGATAACGTCATTACAAAATCAGGCGACTGCTGGGCGTGGCGGTCGGATTGCCGACAAGCAGCAGCTCTGATTGGACCGTGTGTAAATATCTCAGGACGGCAGCCGTCCATGTCAAGTGCCGTCTCCTCATTTGGACCCACGATGCGTGGGATGCGTGTGCTCTACCATTCCTCCAAAATGCATATGCAAGATAAATCACCTAAATGATGATTAAAGCATTAGCCTATTGTCAGAGCTGGTTTGTTTTTAGAGTAAGTTGAAAGCACATATTCCCATTTTTAGCCACACAACAACTGCTATTCAGAGGCAAAGTTCCTAAAAGTACTGGTATATAAATGTAAGTAAATCCGCTGCTGCAGCAGGGGGGTCTCTTTTGGGACAAGGTGTATTTTATTTTGAAAAAACATGTTATGTACTGCTGTTTTAGTTTTATCCATTGGAAATGGAACAAGGCTATAATAAATTAATAACAGCTAGAGATGATTAACTTAATAGTCAAACACACATCAATAAAGTGTATTTTAGTAAAAGGTGAGATGGGATTTTGCGTCTCTTACTTGGTTTTTGTCAGTAAGAAACTAAACCAAATGGCGCTTTTAGCTTTGAGTTAAAGGTTGCACTATAGACAGATGACGTTAGATTTATCTTTTGTCGTGTTATTTGACATACATGAACCTTTGAAACTCATGAAAAGTTGTTGTTGAAGAATCAATCACACAGCAACGTCTTTACAAAAAATTAAAAAATAAGAGAATCCACACCAAAAACTCCCGACAGCTTCCATCAATCTGCAACTACATGTATGATCTTCTGGTCGACACAGACCAAGCCTATTAATTCTAGATAACGTTGTCATGGCGACCTCAAAAACCACAGTTCATTGAAGGCACCAAATATTTACTTTCACCTGCAAATATGAAAACTGCCATGCATGTTTTGAAACATGAAAACGACACACGGCTCACTTTGAATGTAGGATCAACACCAAAGTGCCTCTGGTATGTTCTGCCCCTCCTCAGCACAAGTGGTTGGTGGCAGCAGTGGGTGGTCATGGCCACGGGTGGAGTGGAGTTTGGCTGCTGGTAAAAGACTAGTTGTGTTAATCAGTGATTTTTATTTTTCCACCTTTTTTTAATTTTTTTTTTTCTTTATGCTTGCTGGGTGCAGAACTCCATTATTTAGGCTGTTCCCGCCCCCGCCTGGGTTTGATCCTTTAGGTCTGTTGGTCTAAAGCACCTGCAGACCCTCCAAAGAGGTCAAGATGGTGCCCCGTGTTCCTCCCCCTCAATCATCCAGCCATTGACGCCCTTTGAGCTCGTTAAAGTTAAACACGGCTTGAGTTGAAGTGATCAGTAACTTTACGCAGGTGACACACCTGTTTCTGTTATTTCATTTTATTTTTAAAAAGTTGTTTTTTTATTTCATTTAAATCTGTTTTGTCATCTTTTTAAATCAAATATTTTTTTTTAATTTTATTTATTTAAAAAAACGCTTCTCATACCTTGTGCTATTCGAAGCGCTTTAGCATTTAAAACAAAAAGAAAAAAGAAAAAAACGTACAATATTAACCAGCTGCTTCAGCGAGGGAAACAACAACCACCGACCACGCCGGCAAGTCCTGGCAGAAAAAATCTCCATGAGAAACTCAATCATGATAACATGCCAAACTTAAATCCATAAGATGTTTCTAAAAACCCAAATGCATAAAATAACATGTATTAAAACTAATAGAATAAATAAGCAGATAAGATAATATAAAAGCCTAATTAAAAAGATGGGTCTTGAGCCTTTTCTCAAAAGCCTCACCATAGGTTTTGGTCCTCACCTTAGGGACAACTAAAAGGCCAGCACCGGAGGACCTCAGCGTCCGCAAAGGTCTCATGCTTTAAAAGTAGATCACTTAAATAAGAATAATAAATTAAAACATTTATAAACCATTAAAAGAATCCTAAAATTCATTCTGAAACGCTGTGTCACACAGCCACTACGTACATTTTGCGTATTTTCCACGTGTATAATTTTGGTCTTTTGTAATACACGTATGATTTACATCATTCAGAAGTGTTTCTTGCGTTCGTCATTCGTCAATGTGCACAGATGTCCGTCGAGGGTTTCAGCCGACAGGTCTTTACATAAATTCCTGTAAAAAAAAAAAATGTGCGAGATGCAAATTTGTGGCTTTCCACAATCGTTTCACGTTATCAAACGGACTTTTTATGAATGTACCACCGATGCATAACTTGTATATTGCGTACACGGCGCCCACATCACGTTCAAATTATGTAATTGGTGCACGAATCGGTAATGAATTGCAAAATAATCAGGCACGGTTCATGCTCTACATTGGTTTATATGTGCATTACGTGATTCATTCCTACGTCTTCTGTAGTTTTAACGTGGTACATGTGTGAAAGTTTCCAATTTTGCACGTATGTAGTGGCTCTGTGACACGGCCTTTAAGTTAAAGTTGGGTGACGTTACAGGCTTAACCTTGTTGTAATTCATATTCTTTTGCACCCTTCTTTTTAGCTTTATGGTTAAATCAGTTATAACTCCCAACAGAAGTCTCCTGATTACATAACAAAAGGCTCCAACTTCCACATCCACATCCCCCCCCAATCCTCTCTTTTCCGAGAGGGATCCCCTTGGTGCGCCTGTACTTTTCCACAGGTTTGGTGATCCTCCAGCATCCAAAATGGAATCACATTTGCTTAAGACGAATGTTGTTTGATGTGCAAACAAAACAAAAGGACATTGATTTTCTGCTTCTCATAAAGAGCTCCGCCGGTAATCATTGATAAGTGTGAAACTGAAGTGGTCGATGTGAGAAAAGAGCTTTTAAACGGCTTCAGCGTGAATAAAGTGAAAGACTTGATGAGTGTTTATTTTCTCGCCGTCATTGTTTGAAGTACGGCGTGCGCTGATGTGGCGTTTCCCTCCACGGAAGGTGGCATGATTCTGTTTTATACAGTGGAAAGTTCTGAAAAGACCTGAGTGAGTTATGGGTTTGCTGAACAAACCCACTTATAGCGCTTAAATTCAGCAATTGCCTTAAATCAACACTCAGATATTGAACAACAAACCTGAAGGAGGTGGAACGTACCATTCTTTGAGCTGGAAAAACTGGGTTTTTCCATCGAAACTGATTTGAATTATTTCCTGACATAGAAAACTCTATTTTCTTTTTTTTAAATATGTTGATTTTCATTGAACTTTCAGAGGATTTATGGGATAAAAACCAGCTCAGGAATAGGTTACATGGCAGTGTTCTGGACCTGAAAGATCATTAAGTCAGAGCTTCTCACATTCATGATTATATTATGATAAATAAAGAATAAGGTCACGTCCAGGAGAGGACATATTTAGGATAAGATATGCAAAAAAGCCATATTTTTTAATTAACTCCAAACAGTTTGTATAACCGTTAATTTCTTCCAAATGCTGAACGTCGTCTCCGTAATTGGTTTGCTAAACCCAACTCGGAAATGGTTTTTATATATTTAACTTAAATCCAAACCTTCCTGAGAGATCTGGACATGAATGAGGTTGGTTGTGGGGCTGTTTTAGTGTCCGAGTGTTGGAATAAAACAAATTTCTTGCTCCGGGTATTTGGGTTGTTCGGGCCTTTGGTGGGTCATAAAAAGGAGCGACCACATCTCAAAGAAACGCTCTGATCATCGTTTGATCTATTTTCAAAGTGTTCCCAGTGGTCTTTTCATTCTGATTATTCAGTTTTTAGTCAAAATTAAAAAACCTGTCAGTTTCTTGGACATAGTTTCTGCAAAGCGGCAGGAGTTCATTAGAAGTTGACCTCTTGAGTTGTGGACAGAACTGTTTACACGCTTTCCCGCTAGCTTACAGCCCCTCACACCCCCAGGCTAACATAAGTGGAGCAACAAAAATGGTGAGCAATATTGGAGCTATCCAGCTGTGCAGTTTAGATCCAGATTCCAGCTCAGTTAGGGAAAACAAAGACGTTCATGGATCTATTTGTCTACAGGCGGATGCATCAGAATGGAGAGATGCAGAGAGATTGTGGCCCACCACCTGTAGCACCTCACAGCTACAAGGTTTTTCTAAAGGCAAATTTTTTGTCTGCTCCTGATTTACGATTTTTCTTTATGGATGTCCTCCATCATCAGAAACACGTTGAAAAACCATCTTCCTTGGAGCGCAGGTGTGCTTGCATTTCCCTTTGAGCTTGTACGCCACCTTAAGGTCACAACATACAGGTGATGCTGCACTAAAGTTGTTAGAAAGGCGCGAATACTGGCTCCTTATTGGCTGCGTGCAAACGCAACATTCACTGAGCGATCCTGTAGGGCGCTCACAGGAACTGCAATGTCTAATTTTCTCATTTGTAACAGTCAGGCATTTTTTTTCCAATTGTGAAATGGTGAAAAATCTGTATGGCACACCTGTGTCACATCTACTCACCCTTACCCTTATGTGTTGTGTGAGTGTTGGCTAAAACCTGCCTATGAAACATGTGTATGTGCGTGTGCCTTTTCTTTTCCGTCTGGTCCAACAAAAAACTGTTACAAATATAATAAGGATAAATGAAGTTTAGCCTAAATTACAAAAGGGGTTTATTCAAATAAACCTCTGGGTCAGAAGATTCAGAACCCCCTGTTGTAAAAGTAGAATATGTTCAACACAAGAGGCTCTCATCTGTTTGCTCAGCTGTTGGACAGGACAAGTTAAAAAAGAAACAATAAAGTGCATTAACGTTTTCTCCCCACGGGCTCACCGAGCGGTCTACAATCTTAGTGCCCCGTACAGGTTTGCCCTTTTTTTTTAACCTGCAGACAGTTCGTATCCACCCGTAAGGGTGACTAAGGCTTAAGGAAGAAAGAAAAAACTCATAAAAATGTTATTTTAAGTTCTTACTAACCAAGAACACAGGTTTCATTGTAAAAAAAATGAATCTATTTTTAAGAAAAGGCTCGTCCGCAGATGTTTGCTGCCAACTTTCCCCTTGTTTCTCACAGGAAAAAGTGTTTTTTACTGTTGCGTCACAGAATGACTTCAGAAATGGTGTCTTTTCTGAACGCCCGTTCGTGGACACCAACGTGCGCGTCGGCCTGACAGGCTGCTCTGATGTGAACAGGAAAAAGTCTGCAGTTATTGGCAGCTGTGCTAATGAGGTAAAATATGAG
This sequence comes from Oryzias latipes, assembly GCF_053564925.1. Classification (NCBI taxonomy): domain Eukaryota; kingdom Metazoa; phylum Chordata; class Actinopteri; order Beloniformes; family Adrianichthyidae; genus Oryzias; species Oryzias latipes. Next base: position 27,815,810 of record NC_136258.1, read on the forward strand.
AAAGCGTGACAACCACGCTCCGCAAGGACAAATTGTAATAGCTCCAGTAACCCACATATTTTTCATCTATCACCATGAGGTCAACATTTTCAGTTAACCGGGTCGATTAGTTACAGTAGACAGGATGACCAGATTGCGCTGAAATGCCGGGATTTTGGCAGAACCGGGGAACTGGAGACAGCTTCACGTCAAGAGTTGGCTTCGGAGCTGCTGGAGTGAGACTGAAAGGGGAAGAAGTCGAAGCAGATGGATTTTGGGGGAGAGGGCAGATCGCTTTCAGCCTGTTTGGATAATATTTGCTCTTCAAGTAGTTCGAAAGCAGCTCTCCCGTCTGGAAACAACCATCACGTCACGCTCAAACGCACAGAGATCATATTTTGCAGCCTTTTAAATGCCCAATCGGAGCCACATCTGCATGATTTTCTGTGCAGCAGATGATTGGCTGATTGGATAATTGCAGAAATAAGCTGGACCGCAGGTGTTCCTAATAAAGTTCTTGGTTCAGGCTTGGATTTCGCTGCAGGGGAGGTGGGGTGACAGCAGACGTGATCCCCAGACCCCGTGTTTTCACGGGAAACTTCGATAAGTAAATATCAGCTGCGGGTAATTGAAGGTTAACATCTCGGTGAGTAAACGCGCGTTGGAGTGCTGGAGCTCAGGCAGCCTGAGAAGCCTTATCTCGACCCGGCGACCCGCCAAGCAGTTTCAACATGTGCTCCATCACTGTCCACTTGTTTGCTTTCCTGGGAAGAGCCGCCGACTGCAGACGATGACATGACTGATTTGCATCCACACAATCGCAGCTGACACGTTGAGCTTTGCTGATGGATTCCGAACGCTGTGAATTTTTAACTGCAATCTCATGCAAATGCTGCTTGGAGTTAACACGGATTTAAATCTAGTTTTGTGACTCATTGTGCGGTCTGACAGACCGCTGGGGCTGAAGATCATCCACAGCTTCCATGGTTTATTTCCTTTCAGAGTCTCTGTTTATTCTAATTATTCTGTAGTTAGATCTGTCTAAAGCTTCCAGATGAGCTTTTGTTCGTTTGTCCTGGCGTTTTCACGTATTTGGCATCAGTTCAGTAAATGAAAAAAACCCAACCACAGTTGTGTCGGAGAACATTGTTTCTGTAAAATAATGTCAAACCAGAGAAGAAACTCACCTTAAATGAGTTTCTTTCTCTTCTCAACTCTTTTAAAGTAAAAAAAAACATATAATAAACACACACTTGTGAAAGTTTCCTCCAATTTTCAGAAATCTGCGCGTCCAAAGACGTGTGGCCTTCACTAGTGCCAAGCAGCTCGTCTCAGTGGGTAGCATCTTGGCTCATTTGAATTTGACTGAGGATACCACCATTTAAAGGCTGCGTTCTAAAGCCGCTCAAAAGAGAGGCGGCACACGCAAATTTGCCGCTCGTCGACATCCTATCTGCGGAGCAACTGCCAACGTTCTTGACTTCATTCGTTGCCACATATTGGAAAACATGGATGATGTTCGGCCAGTAGCTTGGGTTGATATGCTTTGGAGAGCTCTACAGAGGAGCAGTACGGTGAATATCAACATTTACTGCAGGAGCTTCGCCTGGATGGTGACGGCCGTTTTAAACGTTTCTTCCGTCTGTCTGTAGCCCAGTTTGAAGAATTTCTGTCCCGCAATAACCTGAGGGGGAACAATAAAGCTGAAGGATCTTTGTATTCTTTTCTCAATAAAAATTAGAGTTGGGCGAAGGCCAACAGCAACCAGGACAAACGTGTCTATGCTAGCTGTCCCACAGACTGGTACCAGTCCGCGGGTTGGGGACAGCTGGCCCACTGGACACCTCCAACACCTTTTGAACTTTATACTCAAAAGGAGCCTTGGGCCCTCGGTTGATGCCTGCAACACCATTTTCAAGGTTGCTATGGTAACCCAGTTTGAGGGAAGTTTCCAGTCAGTTTTCACAGCCACCGCGTGTTGAAAGTCACGTCAGTCGCAGTTTTGGACAGATTGCTGTTCTGGAATTTTTAACGTTTTTTAAACAGGAAAAGTTCTAATAACGTTTTATCTTCCTGTCATTGTTTTAGCAGCGATGTCTCCCTGGTTTGGCTGTTAGCGGCACCTAGTGTTTAAAGGAAGTCATCCATTTACCTTTTTGATTAAACTTTTAAATCTGCTGACAAACAATTAAAAAAAATGATCTAAGTAGTGTTTTCACTTCCAGCTGCGGGTCAAACATCACATCTGCCATCACTCGTTATGCCTCAATGCGACAAATGTACAAAGAAAAGCAGGGAAAAGGAGAAAAATCAACATTTACCAATGGGTGATCATGAATGCAAACACTTCTTTGAACAGCTTGGAGGTGATAAGTAACTGATAAAAAGCGAGGAAGGGAAAACTCCAGGGGTCGTTTAAATCCTCAGAGCGCCAAAGACTTCTCTGCTTATTTACCCGGTCAAAAAGGGTCAAAGTTCTGGGAAAGATGGATCACCCCAGCCAGTAATTTAACGAGAATCATTCCCATTTTTCCACACGCTGACTAATTACAGCTGTGAAGCCCTGATTGAAGTCCAGCTCTGCCACCACACCCAGACTGAGTCATGTTTGCATGAGCAGAGCCGAACACAAACGCAAAGCTCTTTTTTCCTCCAACACCCAAAGATATTTGTGGTTTCTCACAATTATTTATTATTAGGATTTTTTTTCCCCTCACTTTTTTGCAGAAGAATTTTACAAAAGTAAACCATCCAGCCAGAAACATATCATCTGCAAGCTCTGACATTGCCTTAAACTCATCTCAATCTACAGAATAAACGTTTCTAGTAGAAAAAAAAAGGATTTAGGTGATGCTGTAAAAATCATTCCAATAAAGAAACAACTTTGGTCATTTAGCAAGAACTCCGATCCGCAACACATCATAGTCTTTGGATAATAGATGTAGATTGAAGTTTCTGCTGAGGCTGATGGACCTTTATAGCAGAAACCTAATAAAGTCGAACATTTTTTTTTTTTGTTGAGAAAACCTGAATAAATATGTTATCAGCCTGTAAAAGGTAAAACCTCATTTGTGAAAATCTTCACAGACCTGAGCTGAAATCTGGATCCAAACTGTACGGCTGGATAGCTCCAAGGTTGCTCCCCATTTTTGTTGCACCTATAATGTTACGTTAGGGTTGTGAGGGCTGTAAGCTGGCAGGACAGTGTGTCAACAGATGGATGATAGGAAATGGGGGCAGGCTTACTCCATGCCACAACTCACAGGGGAATTTTTAATGAAATAATGCCGCCACAGGTTTTGATTTAGGCTAAAAATATTAAATTAAAGATAACTTTAAATGCTTTAAAAAGAGATCAATCAGAGTGGGATTTAAACCATTTTTAGATAGTCTTTTTAGGAGGGAAAAAGATTTACTTTAGTTTTGAGCTCCGTTCCTATTTTTTTTTTTTTTTTTTTTTTTTTTTTTTTCTGCCACCGTCTGTGACTTTGTGGCCTTTTCATTCCTCTGACAGATAATGAGCGTCTGTGATGGAAGGTTGAGTTCAGGTAACGATGACAGAGCTTGGATGAAGCTTTAGTCTGACTGCAGAGCCTTTGGAGGGTCGTCATGTTCTCCTGATGACCTCCAGGTTGTAGAGCTGAGAGCTACAAGCTCCCAGAGGCGTGCAGCTCTGACCATCACATCAGACTGCATGTGCAGTATTTATTTAAATGCTCGCTTATCGTCAGCTCGTCCAAGAAATGTGAACAATTTAAAGAGGCACATTCTCAGGGTGGGGAAATCTGCCTCCCCCAGCGCTCAGCTGCACATGCGAGCTGCCAGATGAGTGTTTTTGTGAGAGTTTCTTCACTCTGCAGCATCGCAGGCTCTGCTGCCCCCCTCTGCAAACAGAGATGGAGAGGGAAGCGCCCCCGTCAGTCATCAATCATTTCAGCTCTGCAGAAAACAATTATGAGCGAGCAATTACAGTTCAGACAAGAAACAAGTGGGAGGAGCATTCTGCATAGAAGGGGGGGGGGATTGAAGGAGAAATTGACGAAAATGACGAAGGTCACTCCGTCAAGAAAAGATCAAAGGAGCGTCGTTTTGATTTTTTAGCTTTAAGTCGCGTCATTTTACACACAATGCACGTGTTTATATATATGTTTGTGTATGTGTGTTTTGACCTCGCTAATGTTTAGCAGAAACGGCCCCCATTGATCTGACTGCTTTCACCGCAAACGCTGTCACTTTACAGCAGGTTCCATTATAGAAACATTTATAAAATGGCTTGAATGTTTCGTTTTTGTCCATGTAAATTAATGCAGAAATACATGTTGAGGTTGCTCAACGGTTGTTTCTTTTTGGGGGAAATATGTACTGATTGCATATAAAACAAATCAAGTGTATTTAAATAAATTTTTTTAAATATAAGATATGATTTGAAGTGCTAAATTACTGACACAAAATCTTAAACAAACGAGTTTATCAATGTGACCCAATAGTGTTGCAGCATCTGATCTTAGAAAAGGATTGGAACAAAAATAGCTTAAATGAACTAAAAAACAAATGCAAATTATTGTTCTGTTTGCAGAAGAAAATTAAAAATGTTATACATTTATTTCTCATCACATCCAAACCTGTGCACTTTATTCATGCACAGTACTAAGAGCTAAAACTGTGTGTGTAGCAGCTAATGAGTTGACTTGAATGTGCTCGGTAGCACTTAATTTGTGACCCATTCCGATGACAAAGGTGTTTTCATGTTTCTCATGATGGAGGACATCTATAAAGAAGTTTAAGCTCAAAAAGAAAGAAATTTAAGCTCAAAATTGCATTTCAGAGTTTTTCTTTATTCAAATCATTGTGACTCAGAAGCGGTAGAAAAAGATTGCATTTCTGACGTAAAAATACGCTGGGTGGGCCACGAGCTCCCTGCTCCGCTCCATTCTGATCATCCACTGTCAGCCAAATAGATCTGTTTACGTCTTTGTTTTCCTCGTCTGAGCTGGAATCTGGATCTAAACTGTACGGCTGGATAGATCTGACATTTCTTGCCGTTTTTGTTGCACTAGTAATGTTAGGTTGGGGTGTGAGGGGCTTTAGCGGAAGAGCGTGCAAACGGAGTCCTCAGTTACAGGAAGGTGAGGTGAGGTTGTTCCAATGGTCCCACACACAACTCAGACAAAAACTTCTAATGAACTCCTGCCACTCTGCAGAAACTATGTCCTAGAAGACACAATTTTTTTTGTGGTTTTGGCTAAAAATGCCATAATTTTGAGTAAAAGTTAACTGAGAATGCTTTGAAGATAGATCAAAAGATGATTAAAGTGGGTCTTTAAAATACCTGGAGTTCTTCATTTTGTGCACCAGCCAGTCTTTTTCCTTAGTCCTATACTGATGCAAAGATCTGAAGTTCCTCAATTTGCTGTTTGGGCAGCAATTTACTAAACTCTTCAAGGGAATATCAGGTTCTGCTCTGACCAAATTGCTGCATATTTTAACCCATCTTCCCTCAACGAAGAGCTTGAAAACAAACATTCATGATGATGGAGGAACATCCATATGGGAGGCTGTTGGATGTTTTCTCCTTTTATACATTTAGCCAAGAAGATGACTTTCGTTTTGAAAGCCAGGAGTTTGTTTATGACCCCCCCCCCCCCCCCCCCCCGCCCCATTTTTTTACAGAGCAAGTCATTTCCCAACACTGAAAATTGATGTTAGAAGTTCAATTCCCAGTGCCGACAGTCACTGTGCCCTCAGGCAAGACTTATCTTCATAAAGGCATGCTGTTGACCGGTGAGGCTATTACTTCTAAATTTGGCATCTTTATGGAAAAAGAAGAAAAGATGCCAGTTAATATACCAACTGACCTGTACGGGTTAACCCCCACATGAGTGCATGTGACTAAAGCTGCTGATCAGTTCTGCTCCCACCTCAAGACAAAAGGCGTTTTGATGGTCAGACATCATTGTGGGCGGGGTCAACAGCAATGTTGACTTTGTAGTAGTTTTCATATTTCATTTCCTCACACATCACTAGAGGCTGGTTACGAAAAGGGCAACTTGGCATTGAATGTCACGTCAAAAAAAATCAATTTTCCACCAGAAGCAAACTTTTGTTCAGCCTGGTGTTAAAAACCTCATTCCTGGTATTTCCTATTTGCCACAGCTGTGAGGGAGCAGTCTACTTTTACATTTGTTTTTGTTTTGTTGTTTAATCAGCTGTTATGAATTTCTCCTGCTCAGAATGTCTTTCTGGTGAGAAAACTCACTTAACTTTGTCACTCCCAATCACCCATTTTTAAAGCACTGTTGAGTTGGGTGGAGTGACCTCCATCACATATAAGCTCAGAACCCTGTGGGTGACGTCAGATCTGATTGGTCAAGATTATAAATGTCTGTGGTTAAAGCTTTGAGGAGAAATTTGGCTTGCACACAGAGTTATAAGAACAAAAACAAGTCCTTCTGGAAAGGATGATTTAATCCACAAAAGTTTGAATTCAGAATTTTTGGAAATCCTTACAGGCTGCAACATCACAACAACAGCTCTGCTTTTAATTTGAAACAGGGTATTTTGTGGTTTCCTTATATGATTGTTGAGAAAGTTTAACAGACATAAACCAACGTCGTGGGGTTCACTCGGCGCTGCCACACAGCTCAACATTTACTGCATTAACCACACCCACTTTACATGTGTTTAGCCAATCAGCCAAGAGTTAAACACAAATTGGACAGCGGTGACATGAAAATGACTTCATTTGTCTTGCAGCTCTGTGTGTGAAAACAAATGTCTAGAATGTGGTATAACATTTTGGTCACGACTACCTGAATCAGCGTCATCGTCTTTCTGCCGTTGTAACCACCAACAACTAAATGACCTACAGGCTGCTGTGGGAGGTTCGGCTGCTGTTGCCATGGTGCCCTCATGTTAGTCCTTGTGTTCCTCATGAGGTGGGCCAATGTGGGATGAAGACCATGGTTGTTTTTCATCTTAAGGTTTTGCCAAGCCTTGAACCTTTGAGGGGAGCAGAGGTCTGCAACTTCAACACTGATGCTACGTTCACACTGAGCTTGACGATGTGCGTTCAAGTGACCACCTAATGAAAAGTCTATGTAAACACGCAGATATGTCTGTTTCGGCCTTCCAAGTTCAAAACTCCCACGTTCAGTCATTGCTACACAAGTTTTAAGACCGTTTACGTCTGCTTACGAAAGGCGTGGCTATTGAACGCGTGGTGAAAGTTAAACCAGTTAAACTTCGACCAATCAGGGACTTGGATTTGGTAGTGACGTATGGGTAGTGACCTTTTCAGAACACGGAAGTGTCAACCGTTTGACAAGTGATCATGGAGGAGAAATAGTTTGTGGTTTTGACACCAAGTCTTTCATATATCAGAATCGAGCTGTGAAAGAAAAACCTTGGTGCGAGATTTGTACAGCTTTGACATTTCACTTCTTCCATCTGTGAGTACATGGGCAGCGATGACCAGAATGAATCAGCGTGTTGTGACACGCCCAGAACTTGAGCTCTGTGACAATCGTTGTTGCATGTGTCACATGCCCGGTGTGTGTGCAGCATTAAGGAGCCTTTCAGGCCAATTTCTCCTAGACCACAACCCAATTTGGGAGTCAAAGTCTTCACTGTCTAGAAGATAAGACACTCTTTTGCATCTCTGTTACGGTTACCATTATGAAGAATCAAAATGAACTTTTGCTTCCCTCTTCCCAGCCACTTTCTCCGGCTCATCTGGGGGGACCCTGAGGCATTCTCAGGCCAGCCAAGAAAAATGTACTTTCTCCAGCGTGTCCTGGGTCTTCCTTGGGGTCTTCGTCCAACGGTATCATGCTTGGATCATCTCCAGGGAGGTGTCCAGGTGGCGTCAAGACCAGATGCCCGAGCCACCTTAACTGGGTCCTCTGGACGTGGAGGAGCCCCCCCTCTCTGGGTGACTAAGGTTCTCCTCCTATCACAAGGGCCACCCTCCAGAGGAGGATTCTTTCAGGCGCTTGTATTTGGCGCCTTGTTCTTTCGTTCATGAACCAGAGTCCATGACCATAGGTGGTTAGTGGAATGAAGATCGAACGGTAAATTGAGATTTTTGCTTTCTGCTTCAGCTCTCTCTTTGCCACAACGTACCGGTAAAGCAACTGGAAAACAGCGGCCGCTGCTCCAACCCGCCTGTTAATCTGCCGCTCCGATCTTCCCTCACTCCTGAACAAGACCCCCGGGGGCAGGGGCACTTCACCCACCCAGAGAGGGTAAACTCCCTTTTTCTGGTCGAGAGCCCTGACCTCAAAAAAAAAATGCCCTCAAAATATGAAATAGTTTACATGGATTCTTTTCAAAATGAAACGCATTGTGCCATCATCTAAATCCAGCAAATGGTAGTTAGTCATGTCAGCACTGACTAAAACAAAGAAAAAATAATGAATACAGTTAATTTTTGTTGGTCCACCTCAGCTAAAATGTTAACAAACTAAACATTAATCAGACCTACATGACTCTTATCAACCATGAGTTGCACTTAAAATAGACAATCCTGCTTGTAATCTGGTGAACCGTATGTATCAATTCTGACCTCAAAGCATAGGTCATAGGTTTTAGTCAGACTTTGGTCAACTATGAACGAGTGCAGCTTGATGGATTGTTGAAGGCTTATGGGTACCAGTCAGGAGCAACACATAGGATTAAAGTTTGACTTATTTTTTTTTCTTTTGCTAGAGGAGACTTATAGTCCAAAAAAGTTACTTTTAAAACTTTAGAACTCTTAGAAAGCCACATGGAGGGGTAAAGGAGACACATCAGGCTCAGGAGCCTCAGGTTGCAGAGCCTCTGCTACTGTGACACAGATGTCACAAGAGATCGGCCTTTCACTAGAGCAGAATTGTACTTTTTAATTCTTTTTGGTCCAGTTGTAAACCCAATTTGGTTTTCTTTCTGTTTCAAAGGTGTTGGCCACAAAACCCCAGAATGGGCTTCCAAAATCTCTCCAGCAGAGGACTGTGGTGTTTTCTGTCTATAAATGTCAGCATCTTGACGTTCTGCACCGCAAGTTGGTGTTTGACAGCTTTTGTTGCTAATGTCATGCATGTGGAAAGCGCTCAGATGAAAAGAAAATAAGATCTCCTTGATGTTGCCTGCTTTTCATTAGGAATCCATTCCAACAGCAGAAGCAAAGGTTTCCACTCTAAAGAAAACCACCTAAATTACAAGCATCAGTCAAAGTGTCATTTATGCTGCTAATGTCAGTTAATGACGGGAGCCTTGCGCTAAGAAAAGCTCAGTCCGTCGCGGTCAGACGGCATGTTTGGTGAGGAGAGTCCAGCTTCGCTCCAGAATGAGCTCAACGGCCAATAACAGGCTCAACAATTAGGGGCGCTGATTGCAGTACGAGGGGCTGCCAAGCAGTAATTTCCATTGTTAATAACCAAGAGAAAACATTTATGTCTGATGCTGAAAATTGTGTTGCTTTTTGCAGCGGTGGCTGTCAGCCATTTGTGGTATTTTATCATAATTAGCTAGACAAACATCATACTCATGGACCAGAGTACCCCGAGCTGCTGCAGCGACATATTTTTTCAATTAGGTAGCATTCCATGTCGGACGGCAAACATGTATGACCGCATTTCATGAGAAAACCACTCATGCGCACACATACATACAAATATGCAGTCAGAAAACAAGAAAGCTGATCCTGCTGCAGCTGAGTGGGTCTGACGACCCAAAACCTGAGGGAGGAAACCCCCTTTTAGAGCTGAATCAACGAATATAGCAACCAAACACACATTTGGGGGTACAACAAGCTTCTTTTCATGCACACAAACTGGTTTTATTGACAAAAACAGGACTTAAGGGTGGAAATTCTCACTGCAGGTCGGATGTGGAGACGTGGAAGCTGGAAACGTTTTTGTTTTCGTACAAACACTTTTGATTTCATCCTCTCCAAAGATGACCTTAGCTGTGTGTTTGTCCTAAACCAAGTGGACACAGAACATAAAAAGTCAAAAGTTACTTGTGCGAAGTAATTACACAACTGACGTGCGCATCCATGGCCGCTCTGAAGTTTGAAAGAACTCCCCAAAGTGCTGCTGCAGCTGCAGCTGCAGGCTGACCTCATGGGAGCAGCTCCATCTGATATCAGCCCTTAACGCTGAAAAAAGGTTCTTCTCTAAACAAGTTAGGAAATGTTGAATACAAGATGTTTTCCCCTGTTTTAAGAGAAAACAATTAATCAAAAGGAGAAGTGGAATGCGTTTTAAATTCCTAAAAAAATTGTGCTCTGCCCTTTTAAGACCAAATTATACATTTAAATTAGCTCATTTTTATTGCTCTGAATAGAAAAACGAATAGTAAAAAAGTGCATGTTTCATAAAAATAATATATGTATTCAAAAAAGGTAAATTTCTAGATAATAAATCGTCTTAAAATAAAAAGTACAATAATTTTACACATTGGTAAATCAAATCTAACTCTTAAGTCAGTGCCTTGAAGCAAGACCACTGATTATCTTAAATATAACAAATTGTTCAAGATAAAATAAAATAAAAACATTTTTACTAATGATATTGCTTTAAAAAAGATCAAAAGACTCAAAATAATATATTTTTTTTAATCCTAAAGCAAGTCATTACATTTCATTGAAAAGTTACTATAAGTAAGTTTTTGTTCAAGTACAATAAGTTTTCTAAGCTAGACTTGGCGGTGAACTTTTTTTTCTTCTTCTGAGAAACGCTCACAAAAAAACAGATTTTAGAACAGGAGGCGTTTCTGTGGCTTTCTGTTTCTGTTTCCTGCCTGATGCTCACTCAGAAAAACTACAGTTATAAAAACAGGGTTTGGCTGCAAAACTATGGCAGTTCTCCTTCTATTAAAAAAAAAAAAACTAAAACTTTACACCTGAAACAAACATTTACAGCCCAGAATTGTTTCTGATTCCAACATATTTATTCATTCTAACTGCTTAGTGTTTTTTCCCTGGCCATCACCTGTTCACAAGTCCTCAAAGCCAGGATCAACAGACTAAAAAACTGCTATTACCCATGACCCATCAGGCTCTGAAGCCTTTCCAACACTTTGACATTTCTGTACATATCTATACTGCTTTTATTATTCATTTGTCCGACTCCTAATACACTTTGCATGATGGCTGCGTTAGACTTTGTTGCGCTCCTTGTAATATGACGATAGAGTATCTATTTCTATTTCTAGTTTTCTCTATTAAGCCTCCAAATTATGAAGACATGTGGAATCTTGATTGCAGAAGTCAGTTGCAGCCTCCGTCCGTCTGACTTCACAGCATGAAGAAATGCAGGATGGATCCAAAAGTGTAGGATGGTACATTTCGAGCTTAAACTTCAAAACTTATTTCTGTTGATCAAACAGTGGGTGTTGTCTTTTGATTGACAGGCCCCTCCCTGTTTCTGAGAGCTCTCTGTTTACACTTACAGCCCCTCACACCCCTAACCTAATACTACCGGTGCAGGCGTACAGTTTGGAGCCAGATTCCAGCTCAGACGAGGAAAACAAAGACGTGGATCTCTGTGTCTGCAAGTGAATGAATCAGGATGGAGTGGAGAAGGGAGATGTTGCCCCGCCCATTGTGTTTTCTACGTCACAAATGCGCTTTTTCCAGCTGCATTTTTTTGTCTGCTCCTTATTTACGACGATTTGAATAAAAAAAGACTCAGAAATGCAATTTTAGGCTTCATGTCCTTTATAAATATCCTCCATCATGAGAAACAAACTGTCTCAAAAACATGTTAAAATCACCAAAAACACCTATTTCATTGGAACGGGTTGTTAAATGTTAAATGAAAGTCGGGGCTTAGTGGCCAAAATGGTGACGTCCACCAAATCCTCAAATATCCTCTTCAGGATCATTTGGGTGTTCAGTTCACTGATGGCTCCGAGTCCCGGGGCTGCGAGGTCTAACCTGCACCTAACGGGTGACCTTTGCTTCCATGGTACCAAGCTCAGGATGTGAGGCGCCACCGCCGGGGTCCCCCACCTGTACACAAGGACAGGATATCCTCACACCATCGTCAACACATCAGCAGATGGCTTTCAGACGTGTGGAGATAACACGCTCATGAGCAGCAAAAGCACACGCAGACCGGGCGGGGGGTGAGCGGCGGTGGAGCCGCCGCAGATGACAGACGACATGTAACACTTTCATGATCCGAACAGCCGGACCCTGGCTGTTTACAGGTGGTCAGCGCGGTTTAGCTCGCTCACGCATCCGCTGCTGCTCACATGATCTCTGTGGATCCTCCAGCTGCTGAAATGAGTGGAGGGATTCTCAACAAACAGGGCTCCTCTCTGAAGGAAAGTTCTGGGGGAAGGACCATGCTGCTTTGAAGTTTTACTTCACTTTCCAGCAAATTTCTTTTAATGGCATTTGAGTTTATGTCCAAGTGGAAGTACAATAATGTAAATAAATCATTTGTTTCTCCTGAAAGTCATTGTTTCTTCAATAAATAATTACCTGTTTGCTCAGGTATTACAAGCTAAAGGCCTTTGAAGATCAGAAGCTCAGGTAGCAAAATGGGGCTCAAGGATCATTTTAGACCATAATATAGGATCACGGCAGAGTTTTACTCTGCAGAAGCAAACCTTAGATTATGCAACAGAGATCTTTACTAGGATTCATCCTCTATTTCTGACAAAGTTTGGCACTGCATTTTGCTCCCAGTCCTTAGAAAAGACTACCCAATCTCTTTCAGAATCTTCTCCTTTCTGACTTCTCTGAAATAATTTCACCAAGGAATCTTTACAGGATCCCAATTTTCTTTTCATCTGCTCTCCTGGAAGAGTGGAGTTGTTCATGTGCTGCCCCCTGCTGTTGGTAAATATACTGTCAAGTGGTTTAAACGTCCCCTTCTGGCTCTGACACCTGTCCCTGACACCACGCATTACCAACAGATGCTGAGCAGTAGCAGCTTTTTCCTTCCGTCAAGCAGCCAGCAGGCTTTTCTGTCTTTTTTTTTTGTTGTTGCGGACTTCCAGGCTGGCACTCTTCGCGTCAGCGTGGCCTCCAGCTGGTGTCTCCTCTCTGAAGGTAATGTGGTGAGAAGCAGCCGTTCTCTGTGAGCATCAGTCTCGTGTCTGAATGGAGAAGAGGATGAGGAGGGAAGGCTAATGCCTCACGGCTCCACGCGTCAAACTGACATCAGTCACAGATGAGGATCATTTATCTGAGCTGTAAAGTGCAGCTCTGCAGAGGCTGACATACTGCATGTGGAGCTCTGAGAAAGGCACTTCAGGGACGTACTCACATCTTCTGTCCACTTCATCAAAACCATTTAAGCAAAAACTGGAAGTTTGTTTTGCAACTATAAGATTTTATGATTTAGAATAGTGGAGAAAATTCAATTTTACTCATTTTATGTTTATGTTTGACTCCCTTTTTTTTCATCGCTTTACTTGGGGTCGGGAAAGTTTCTCCACCCTTTTCTTTTGTTTTTTTTCTCAAGAGATGAAAGTGTTTTTGAAGGTACTCAAAGTCTACTTGATGCCACTGAGGTGTGCGACGCCAGACTGATCTGGCTGACGCGCTAACATCTGTGCACTCCGATCAAAGATGCAGATCATTTTATTATTTACGTCATCTATAACCAAATTCACTTTTATTCTTCCATTTCCTGCCGCGACATCCTGTCTGGCAGAAACAAACCTGTCTGAGCTCAGCTCACCAACCTATATCTACAATTTATACCAGAGAAAACAGCCACATCTATAGGATAAATTACTCAACATGGCTCCTGCAATACTTGACCATGAAGTCATAATTCTTGAGTTAAATCTCTCTAAAGCTGTCCAACTCTGAGAAATGTTGGCAAACGTCAACTTTTTCTGTTTCTGCAGCAGGTCGGTGAGTTTGGAGTTTGCGTCTCAAATGTGGATCTCCTGATTGGTCAAAGCAGCAGGTTGGAAATGAAACTGCTGATGGCGGTCATCTCATTGCATCTCCTCCTTGGTGGAGCATATCAGATCCAGGTAATGAGATCCAGGTAATCAGATCCAGGTAATCAGCGGCAGGTCAGACACAAGCTCTCAAGATCTACAATCTTGTAGGAGAGTTGCTGACTCACCCTGATGTTGGACCTCTTCTGGACGTCATGCTCCTCTTCTGTAGCCCTAGTGGGGCATGGAAGAACTTCCCGGATCTTGTTGCAGATTTTTAACCCAGCTTGCTGTAAAAGTAAACTTTTTTTCAACGTTGCACCTTCATTTGAGACACGTTGAGGTCTAAACTGTGACTGAACCTTCTCAACACCCAGCTGTTTTTCTTTGTCACTGCTCTGATGTCAGTCTGCTTCTGTGTACAAGTGTAGATCTCATTTCATCATCTCAGTCATCTCACGATTCAAACTGTCACACGGATGAGCTCAGATTGGACTATTCTGGATTACAGGGAAGTGTATCTGCTTTTCAGGGATTTTAATGAGTCAAAAACAAGCCCACATCATCATTCACCCACCGTCGTCTTTGACAGTTAGCATGAGTTTCTGCTAAAGCACATTACAGTTTTTCTCAGTCGCTTTAGTACAATTCTCAGATCAGAATGAAATTCCCAAAACTATTTGTTCAATCTTCACATCATGATGTCACTTGTGCACATCATGTAAGCAGTTTCTCACTTCTTTGAACAAGTTGCAATTGCTTTGGTACATCCGTGCAAATGATTATGTACAATTCTCTGCTCTTTGCTACATTATCAATTGTTTATGTCATGTTGATCAAAATGTATTCTATAGTTCACTGTGCAATAGTCTTACTCCTCAAATCACCTAGTCATTAGTTCATCGTATAAGTCATTAACTGCAAAATGGTTGACCAAGTTGTCATAATGTGACAAACATATTTCGCTGCATTGCAAGAGAGGATATTTGCTGTGATGTGGATGAGAATTTGTGGCCTAACATACAGGAATGACAAGAGGTGTAGGAAGACCACACCAATTCCTACTGCACTGCCTGTACTGTTGGACAGAATATTGTCCTATCTTTTTTTCCCTTTGTGTTACTGTTACTTTGTGTGGGTTTTTTCTATGTTGGTATGACATGGTCTGTCAACAAATTACAATATGAACAATAAAAGTGTAAATGTGAATCTTGTCCAGTCTCTTGCAATCAAACAAAAAAGGTGTAACTTCCATTTGACAATAATTGTCATCAAAACTTTAGCCATAGTTTCCATCAGAACCTCCCTCTAAAGTACACAGTTATATTGACAACATGACTAAGTCATTTGACTGTCTTGTTCGTAGACAATGACACAAGGACCTGACATTCTGATGGCACTGACATGTTCAATGACATAAAGACTTAGTTTTGAGAGATGAACCAAAGATTTTGAGCAAGTTACAGGCTTTTGCAAGAAATCCATAGTGTTTTGCTGTTTGTACAAATTGTTTTGAGAAATGCACACATGTATTTGCAAACTTTAATTCTGATCTGAGAATTGTACTAAAGCGACTGAGAAAAACTATTATCTACAGAACATTATTCCCTGCAGTCTTTTTGTTTGTTGCTTGTTTCTGAATTTGTGTGGCTTTCTGATGGATTGGATTTGCAGGGTGACCCATCCAGCTATCTTCAACGTTATCCATCTAGACATCACAAAACGGCATCTAGACAGTGAAATATGAATCTGTTGAATCGATAAACTTTCATTTAGTTTAAATATCTTTGCCTTTAACTTGATATTTTATTTTTTTCAGAGAGAATGTGTCAGTGAGATGAAACATCTAGTACATGAATTACCTTCATGTTTCACTGCAGTGATCATTTGGGCCCTTGTGAGAACATTTGCCATCGTTCCCATTGAGGTGCTGGATTAAAGTGTCTGTATTTCTGCAGAAGATGTTGCTTGTGGAAGCATGTCCATGTGGCCTTCAGAAACAAACAGAGAAAACACAGCTGTGGATTTCCACCCCTCAGACAGCCACCTCTCCACCATGGAGGCCGGAGCACCCGTCTGCCTGAGAGGTCCAAACCCTGCGCGGCGTCCTCGCCCCACGCCGTGCGCTCTGTTGACTCTCTGGTCACATGTTCCTCTCTCAGACGGCGGCTCTGGCAGAAGCAGTCAGCTTCCCTGCGCGCCCCTCTCTTTGTCTGCAGATGTTGCAGACGTTTATTTGTATTTAGAGACTTTGTTTTCCTCAGTTGCATCAGTAAGCTGCTCCGGCGTCGCTGGGGCCACATGCCTTTGAGTCGGACGGTTTTCAGCAGCTGGGCGGCTGAAGCTTCACGTCCTCAGGGCAGCCTTTGTTGCTAACACAACACCAGAGGTGAAAGTCTTTTCCAGTTCATTTTGCTGTCAGAAACCTGAAGGGAAATTTAAAAAAAAAGTAAAAATGGCTCAACATTTCTTTTTTTTAAAGTGACTGCAAATTAACACATTTCCAATTGGAGCAGCTCTGATTATAAAGTCTTACAGACTTTAGTTTGTTTTATCTGTTGCTCCAAATCATGAGAAGACAACAGGCTTTGCAACTGCCTGCAAACAAAAACCTGATGGCAGCGCAGCTTCACTGGCTAAAGGATCAGTAATCCAGGCCAGTGAGATGAAACTCATTTGGGTGGAAAAGTTTTCTTCTAATTTTGATTTCAGGGAACTGTTCCTTTATTCAGGAAATCGTTGTGTTATGGATGGATGGATGGATAGATAAGACAAGAAGTGTCTCCTCATTATTGTCTTTACTGTGTGGTAGAAAAATAAAAGAAACCTTGTTTTCCGGTGGATTTGTGGTAAAAAATTGTATTTGAAAGTCTTCATGTTGAGTTTCAACACTTGATTCATGTAAAAAAGGAAACGATGGCTCAGGGTGAAAATATTAAGAGGTAAATGTAAAAGATGCATCTTTTATGCAAGTTCTTTCGCCTCTGGCTCTTCATCTTGTAAAGGAACTTTACAAAATGAGTTTGGAGGTTTTTATGGTCTTTTCCTCCTCTAACTGGAGGAGCTAATCTTTAGTGGGATAAATAATGTTCAGCAAAACTGTGCTGTTGGTCAACGGCATTTGAACATCATCAAAGACTCGACTCTGACCCGGCAGATGGCAGGAGTCGGCCCCGACGGAGAACAAACACAAACACGCGGGTCTCCTGGTCCTCCCATTGGCCCTCTGAGAGGCACCGTGTCACTTCCTCCTGAAGCAGAAAGGCACCAGCTCCAAAAGTTTTTCCACCTGCTCCTCAGCCTCCGGCGTGAGTGCCGCCGCCGCAGACAGGAGTCAGAGGCCGCTTGTTGTTTCAGCTTCCTCATGTCCAGAGCGTTCCCTGAGGATCCCGTCCTGACGGAGACGGAAGATGAGCCGTCCTGGAGAGATCCACATGACACAAGGAAGACGCAGCGGAGAGGAAGGTTCAGAGGACGACGCTGAAGAAAACACACTTTGATGTTCACTTTGAAAAACAAGCAGACAGAGAGAAACAACGTCTGCTCTTCTATTCTGAAAAGCTGAACATTTCTGTTCAAATGACTGGATTTTTTTCTGTTTAGTGCTACAAGTGGGGCAGATCCAGATCATAACTTCAGATGGAAAGCAAAGCTTTATAACCAGGTGATCAAACTTCCAAACCTCTGGTTGACAAAACAAGATTCATGCAAACCTCCACAGCCAGGAGGAGGTTTGTGTGACGCCACCAACCACACCGCACGAACAGTCTTCTTAGAAATAAGTTAAAAAAAATGTTACCCCATAGGCTGATTTTCTTTAGACCCACTCAGATGAAATGTTATTTTTTACATGTTTCTTGCAGCATTTTTCTCATATACGGAAAGGAAATTAAGCTTAAAATTCCTTATCTCACGTAAACAGATGGATGACGGATAGTAGGGGCGGGCTCCCGCTGTGCCAACAGCCCCGCTCACAACTCGGAGGCAAATTATAATGAACTACTGCTAACTATGTCCTGGAAAATGGCAAAGGTGTTTTGATGCTAAAACGGCATAATCATAATTAAAGGACCACTAGGAATGATTTGAAAATTCATCAAAAGATGATCAGAGTGGGAGATTCACCAAGAAGTCTTATTGTAAAATCTCCCTAAAACGTGTTTTCTTAAACTAAAATGAAAACTTTCCTAAAAAGATGATTTTTTTGTTTTTGCACGACAGAAAATAAGACTATTTTTCTTGAAACAAAGGTCTCACTTTCTTAAAGAAATCGTTTTTGCTGTGCAGGACGAGATCTGAATGTTTAAAAATATATATATATATATATATATATATATATATATATATATATATATATATATATATATATCTTAGAAACACTTTTCTGTTTTGTTAAATCAAAACGTCTGTTAAGTCTTGAAAATGTGATGCCACATCTTCCTGAGTCTAACCCAAAACCTTGTGTTCTTCTGAAGGTTCCAACATTTAGGTCCGTTTCTGCCTCCGCTTCCACCAGAACGTCTTGGCTTCCAATGTTCTTTCCACTTTCTCTGATGATTTTCTGTAGAAGCTGGACTCCTGGAAAGCATTCTCCGTCTCAGAGGATGCTTCGTGTCTTTGTGCTGGCTGCTTCTGAACCTGAGCCAGCTGTGTTTCATTGATGTAAAGATGTCGAGTTTGGACAGTCGGCGACTGATCACACACAAACCACAAAGTAAACCAGTCACTCAGCTGTCAGTGTGCACTTTACTTCTCCTCTAAATGGTTTCAATAAGCCATGCTGGAAGTGAAAGGGCCTTCAACAATCCTCCCTCTGAATATCTAACGACATGCAGCCTGAGAAAGCTCCAGCAGCCTCCCAGCTGCACACCCCAGCGCTCGCTCTGCAGCAGCAAATTGACTTCAGCTGCTGCTTCTCCTCTGGATTCTTGATTTTCCCTGCTTCACTTTGGGGAGAAAACTCCTCAGATCAGACGGTTTGATGATGATCGTGATGATGATGATGATGATGCTCGTGTCATGACATCCGTCCAGCTCCCTGCAGCGTGCCAGTTTGAGACGCTCTTGCAGGGCTAAAATACAGGCAGAAATCAGGCTGTCAGCCTGTTTACATGTGCTGTCACTCACTGGATCTTTAACTAAATGAGAAACAGTCTAACATGTGTCACTGTGCATCAGTCAGATCCATTTGGCAGAAAGAAGCAGCGTTTGAGGACTGAAAGCAGCCAAAAGCAGGAACCGTTTTGATTTGCATTCAGACGCACAGATTTTCCAATCTTTGCCTCACTCTGAGGTAAAGATTGGGGATTGAGGACGCTGCGGAGTCGCCGCAGAGCTTTGCAGATCTCACTTCAGAGACAGATGCGTTCTGACGTGTCCTGATGGTCTGTACTACGTCCTTCTGTCAAATTAATGAGCAAGACTTTGTTTCTTTTTTGAAAATCAGACCTGGAGTGAGTGAGTGTTGGGTCACAACATAACACAAATGTTTTACTTCCAGCTGCAATGAAATGGAGTTAATTCCGTCGCCATTTTTACACGATACGGATGCTGCTATGTTGGAGACAGAGGTTATCAGTGAGCAGTGATCGGTCCAAGTCGGCCTGAACCAACGTTTCCATGGTAACAAATCTTACCAATCAGGAGTTGTCTTGTTAGAAGCCCACACCCTTCCCACTTGAAAGAGGGCTAAATGAAATCTGTCGAACATTTTAAATGTCGGACGTGAGACCTCCTACTTTTATGAAGGCATCTGATTGGTTGGCTTATAACTTGCACCATTGGGTCCAGCAGGGATGAGACAAAAGTTGTCATTTTTCAAGAATAAAGTGGTAAATTTATGAGAACATGACAAACTGAAGCCCTCTTCAGGTGGACAGATTTTACTGTTACAATGGGCGGGCTATGAATCTTCTGACACACAAGGTGTATATTTGTATAAACCCCTTTTGTCATCGAGGATAAACTTTATTTATATCGAATAGGTTTGCATGAAAAATAAATGAATAGACAAAAGAAAATAAAGTTGGTTGTGTAAACCTCCATCCACATTCCATGCGAACTTAACTCCATCAAAGCAGCCATTTATGGTGATGCCAGAAATGCTTTAGTTTATCATAGGAATCTATGTGCCGTAATGCATTATGACCTCTGCAACTATGCAGCCAACGACATAAATGGCTTTTTCCCGCCAAGAATCTTCTCCTGCAGAGGCCCAGTTTCCTGCTAATTCTTTTCAGTGTCCGCATGCTTACATTAATTCAATGTTTACTCAAAGACTTCTTTAGTATTTGGCTGCTCCTGATTCACAGTGGTTTGAATGAAGAAATTCATTTATCTTTAAAAATGTGCTCTATCATATGAAAAATACATGAAGATGTTAAAAACACAAAGAACTTCGAAGTGGGTCTTTCAGAAAACTCCCCAATGCTGTCAAAAATCCAGCAACCTGGAGATTAAAACAGCTAAGAACTGTTGAGACGTGTTTTCAAGCTGTTCTTGAGCAAAAAGGTTTCATTTTTTTCTGTCATTTATCCTGAAGTTCATATACCTACAGATAAGCCTTTTCTCAAAGCGTGTGATAAAGTTCAGTTGGAAGTGAAGATCTCATCACCGATTCTGTTTTTCATCAGAGTTCAGCCTGCTCTGTATCCCACCAGGACACATCTTTAAAGGCAAATCCCCTACAAGATGCCAAGTTTAGTTCTTTTGAGCTTTCCTTTTCACAACCCACCTCCTCTCTTCTCCACCTTTCTCCAAATCTCCCATCGGTCCTCAGAGGGAAACACTCCCCTCAGCTTTTCCTCGACTCACTCCATTCCTTTTGTGGTTTAAACTCCCTAAAACCTTATTTTCCATCAGAATAGATGTTATCTTCCTCCTCTTGTTTCTACGATAGAGTATTAAGGGCCAGCATTAAAGAAAATGAATGAGAAAAAACTTGTAAAACTATCAGAAAAATTCTACATTTACAGGAAAAAAGCCAGAAAATTGTAAAAGGTTTTACTAGAATTGAGTCACAAAATTGTAAAAAACAAAGTCAAAATTTCAGGAAGAAAAATGTTAAACTGAGAAAAAGGTTTACAGGAAAAAGATTAGAAAAGATATTAAAATTCAAAGTTTTACTTACAGATATTCAAAGGTTTATGAGTAAAAGAACTATACATATATACTACAGAAAAAAGTCATAAAATGTTTTTTGAAGTCAATATTTAAAAGATAAGTTGTAAAATTGTTTAAAAAAATGAATTTTTGTAAAAAGAAACAAGTTTCAAATTTGGGAGAAAAAAGTCAACATTTTACAAGTGAAAGGTTGAAAAAATATTTTTAAAAAGTCTAAATTTGGAAGATAAAAGTTGTAAAATATTTTTTAAAAGGCAAAAATCAAGAATCAAGTCGTAAAATTGTGAGGAAAAATATGTTAAAAATTACGACAAAAAAATGCGTAAAATTATGAAAGTCAGAATTGTACAAGAATAAAGTTGTAATTTTTAGAAGGAAGTAAACAATTCACAAAAATAAAATGATTTAAAAAGTTGTAATTTCACAAGTAAAAGTCATGCTTTAAAAAAAGCTATCATTTGCTGTACATTTGGATAAAAATAAAGCAAATTCGGTGAATTTTGAGCAGTGTGACGTCCATTCCATCTGTCTGCGGTGTAAATTACACAAATAATGTTTGATTATCCTTAGATTGTAAAACTGAATGTAATATATTCTTTTTGAAAAGCCGTTTTTGAAGCAGTGACTTACGACTTTATTCTTGTAAATTGTTAAATTATTTCATTAATGTTTGACTCTTCTCGTAAAATTACAATTTTATTCTCACATATTTGTTGCTTTTATCTTTTATAGAGGCCCCATAATCCTGCGTCTAGTTGAAATCTGGTGCTGCAGTGCCTTCAGGGAACTGTAGTTTTCCATGTTAATGCCACACATTCATGGGGGGTCGTGGTGGGACTGGGTCGGCTTCCCCAGGTCAGAACAGGGGAAGACCTTGCTGCTGGGTGTGCTTGCAGGGGTCGTTGTGTGTGGTGGTGGCTGCTGCTGGGTGGTCCGGGTAAACCGGCATGCAGCGGTTGCTGCTGGTAGAGTGGAACAGCGCTGGATTGCAGGTGAAGCTTACATCAACTCTTTGTGGATTAATGACCAAGAATGTAAGATTTATTTTTTTTAAGTTAAAAGTAAAACGCGAGCGGGAACAAAACCTAAAATGGAAAAACTCCTGCAAACACGTAAAATCACATCCATGATTTAAATCTGAGATAAGTCAAGGTCGGTTTAAGGTGCTGGGAGCAAACAAAACTGTCATATGCTTGAAAAGTATCTTCACACCACTTTGTATAAGAAGAATCTTAACATTTTAAGATTTCTTGAGATTTAAAAGCCACTGCAGTGGATGTGTAGGTGCATCTGAAATCCATCTTTAGGGTCTTACAAACATCTCTGGCTTTGTTTGATTTCCAGCTCCAGCTCCGTCCTCTTCTGTCTCTGCTTCTGCTCATTGTCCGCACCCCCATCCCAACCAGGAGGACAGTGAAGGTCATCCATCCCACCCCAACATCTCTGCCCACGGTTTCTGTAACCTGTTTTCCCTGAAAATCCCTCGCTGCATTTAAGGAGTGTTCCACATCCCATATTACCACACCATTTTGTCATCCTCGACTTGTTTTTACATCAGATATGTAGGTGCAAAGCCCGGCGAGGCACCATGGGAAACAACAGAAACGGTGAGAAATGGTGCGTTCAGGCTCTGTTCGACTCCAGGAGACCTCCACCTGAGAATCTGATACAGTTTGTCTGTCAGAAAATGATTTAAGTAGCTCATTTTAGAGGAATTTTTCTAAATGAATGCATTTTTGCAAAACATTGTTTTGAGGGGAAATTAATTCGAATTGATCTGAAAAAATCTGCCAAAGTAAAAGTCACGCAGAGCTTAATGGGTTACAAAGAAATGCCTTTACTTCTCACCATTTGGATTCTGGAAGAAGCAGCTTTGGGTCATGTTGGTTACACATCTCACAATATGTTAGGGGTATTGTGAAAAACGTAGTTGTAATAGGGTGATGGACACACCCCATGTCTCACTGTGTTCAGTGTGTCTTACTACTGGGGCCAAAACAAAAACAAAAATCTAAAAGAAAAACCGTTTTAATGTGGCATTAGTTTCACCATTCTATGGGTCTTAAACGATGATTTAGTCAGTAAGTCATTCCAAGTTCATCATTCAAACAGTCACAAACACACAGAGTCGCTTATCGGACGAGCAGCACAATATGACCGTACCGCACCTTCTGGTTGGTAGTAGAAGGTTAGATGTTGCAGGTGACTTGAATCAAGACACAGAACCACTGTCAGAGTTTGTGGCAGCCCCGCCAGTGACGGACCACACAACCATGACCGGAGCCTCAGGACCTCTGCACTCGGACATGGTTTAGCAAACGCCGCACAGCTGCAAGCCCGTTTACCAGATGTGAGGGGCACTAGGGTTTCCAGACAAACCCTTCACAACCCATTCCACCACTTTGACTTGAATGACAGACGACCGTTGCAGGCGACTCCACCGACACAGAGACACCGCCTTAAACGTATGCATTACAAGACCATGTGACCTGAGCAATGCAGCAAAATGAGTGTCGGGTCACCTCACACAGAAATGATGGTCATCAGAGTTGCTGGAGAAGGCGAGGTGAGCAATACGTCGAAGTCAACGTGGTCCCTTGTTTTGACTTTGTTGAAGGAGGTGCAACAGTCTGAGCCGCATTATTGTAGATGGTCCAGTCACTGCAGGTTCTTACCTCCGAGACATCAGGGAATCCATCATTATCCCCCAATTCCCAACTTCCTGTTCAGGGATACGAAGTACCAGAATTGTCACAGTGGGACTTCAGGAAGTGGGAGTGCCTGATATGGTATGACCACCAATGACCTCTGACCTGAACCCCAGAGAGCACGTATGGGACCAGCTGAAGCAGAGACTGGAGGATCGAACCTCCAAGTAACCTGGCGGAACTGCATGGAGCACTTGGGGAAGAGTGGAATAACATCATGAGGCTAGTGAGGAACATGGGACGTCTCCATCAGACTGTCATTGTGGCAATATGGGGAAAAACCTGCTATTGGCATGGTCCTTTTTTTATTTTTTTATGGGATGTCTTTATCATTGTCTTAATTTTCAGGGTAGCAAAATTTATACCCATGAAAACGATGTTTCTTGTCTTGTATTATTATTAATATCAAAGGGAATGTTTTGGTGTTTCATTAAAATTGAGAGCAAATAGGAAAAACAGAAGGAAAATTTCAATATCCCTAACTTGAGTGAGCAGTGGAAACAGGAGGACAGACAGAGACGCTTGGATCCGTGTAACATGTGGTCGGCTCGCTCGTCAGCTTTTAAACGTGTAGTAAAGTTAAGAAAACAGGAGATGTTTGAGGAGTGAGGGCCAACAGTAAAGTCACACGTGTGGCATGATGTCATGGGACCTGATGAAAGCCGCAGAGCAGTTCACGTGCAGATCTTCTGGTTCCAATAAAGTCATTAGAAATGTGAACTCTCTGCTAAACTGATGTCAAGCTGTCTGAGCGGCGGAGCTGCATGTGAACTCTTTTAGCTTCCCTCATCTGCTCAGAGGGTTTGTAGGTTTTGAACCGCTGCTAATTCTTTTTCGGAGCTCAGCCTGCAAGGTTTTTATTGGCTCGCGGCTCTTTAGACGAGCATCATTTATCTGCAGGGACTGATAGGGCTGTTAATCAATAACGATGACTCATTGATTTCTTGGCTGGCTGACATTCCCCAGCCACCGGAATTTCAACACACTCCCATTCCCCTCGATCTAGCGGCGGTCCGAGTTGCTTGGCTGTGGAAGACGGCGCAGTGAGTGAAGAGCTGAGTTGCAACACTTTTCAGGCCAAGGAGGCCAAAGAATAAACACACAGTTTATGCTTACGTACTGCGAAGCTTTTGCATTTCAGCATCTCTGCAGACATTTGACCCCAAATGTGGTCCATGTTTGTGAATGTCATGCAGAAACAATCCCTGGAATGTATCTCAGACAGAAACATCCAAATCTCAGAACTCTGTTTTGGTTTAATTTTCGTGTTTGTTTGTTTTTTGGGGATAAAATAAGAAGTTGTTTTTTTTTCCTTTAGGTCATTACATACACAGAAGCCAATCAAGATCAACCTTTTTGCTCTTCAGAGACTTCAAGTGCTGAGTTTTCTGGAGGATTTCAGCCCTCAGAGAACAATGTTTGTTACCAAACATTCAGACGGTGGAGTTGTGGATGTCACAAACTTCTTTAGCACCTGGACTCCTTTCAGGCTCGAACTCCAAGGATCCAGTGAAAGATCACACTGGACTGAGATGCTGAGATTACAGAAAGTTCTTGAGAACTTGTTTTCTCTGAAAAGCATGTATTTGCCTACTTGTGCGCTTCGTCCAACCTGAAACCATGAACACAAACCTGCCTACAGCTGAACCCCTGCAGGCTGCAGATAAAACTCCAGCAGTTCCAGACCAGTTCCGGTGTGGGTCTTCTAGAATAAGTCCTCTCAATGTTGTTCTTTCTCTGCCAACTCACATAAAAACTGCAAAAAAGCTGCAGTTTACATGATGCACCTGCTGTATTTTCACATCTGCACATCATGAGTTTCTTTTTTGGAACCAAACCTAAATGTTATTTATGTCACTAAACATATGGCACATGGGGCATTAACACTGGGGCAGAACATCCTTCTGCCCCAGTGAATAAGAAACAGCTTAGAAGAACCTTAACTGACCGTTCTGTGTCTGAGTTTAAACACACAGTTCAGCCAGTACTTAGTGATATTCTGAGAAAATACTCTGAGACCAGCTCCCATAGTATCAGTCCTAGTATAAATGACCACTTTGTTAATGATGCCTTACAAGCCCTCAGGAGTACACTCGATGTTGTTGCCCCCTTGAAACCTAAGTTCGTCAGACAAAACCGAGTAGCACCGTGGTTTAACGCTGAAACTCGTTCTCTTAAACGAGAAACCCGTAAGTTGGAAAGAGAATGGCGCCGCTCCGGTTCAGAGCAGTCTCTGGATATCTGGAAACATAGCCTATTAAATTATAAAAAAGCTCTGCGTAGAGCTAGAAGCCAGTACTATTCAACCTTAATATCAGAGAATGGAAACAATCCAAGATTTCTTTTTAGCACTATAGCTAAATTAACTCGCAGTCAGAGCTCAGTAGAACCACATGTTCCTGTTTCTCTCAGCTCTGATGATTTTCTTACATTTTTCGATAGTAAAATCTCAAATATTAGACATAAGTTAAATCAAGTTTTTCCTACTATCAGCCCAGAGCAGGCTGAAGCGGTAGAAATGGAGGCATCCATAGAAACCTCTGTAACATTAGACTGCTTCACTATTGTGGATCAAGTGGAAATAACATCAATTATTACGTCCTCCAAATCCTCAACGTGTCTGTTAGACCCAATTCCCACTAGACTTTTTAAAGAAACTTTTCCCCTAATTAATGATCCCATATTAACAATGATAAATGCCTCTCTGGAAACGGGTTACGTGCCACAGTCTTTTAAATATGCAGTTGTTAAACCTCTTCTGAAAAAGCCCAGTTTGGATCCTAGCATCTTGGCCAACTATAGACCGATATCAAACCTGCCCTTTATTTCTAAAATCCTAGAAAGAGTTGTAGTTAAGCAGCTTTACTGCCACCTACAGGACAACAGCCACTTTGAAGACTTTCAGTCGGGGTTTAGACCTCACCACAGTACGGAAACTGCACTAGTTAGAGTCTCTAATGACTTGTTATTGGCCTCAGAAAAGGGACTACTTTCTATTCTGGTCCTGTTGGACCTCAGTGCTGCCTTTGACACTATCGACCACGGTATTTTACTCCATAGATTAGAGCAGGACATAGGGATCAGAGGATCTGCTCTCCAGTGGTTTAAATCCTATCTGTCTGATAGGTATCAGTTCGTTAATGTAAATGGCCATTCCTCTCAGTGCACTCGAGTCAACTATGGAGTCCCACAGGGCTCAGTCTTGGGACCGATCCTGTTTACGCTTTATATGTTACCCCTAGGAAACATAATCAGGAAACACAGCATTAATTTTCATTGTTATGCCGACGATACGCAGTTGTATTTATCCATGAAGCCTGACCAGAATGACCAGATAGAGAAACTGAACGCCTGCATCAGTGACATCAAGACCTGGATGACAATTAAGGAGGATTAGGAGGAGGAGGAGGATTACCTCCTCTTGAACCCAGAAAAAACTGAGGTCATTATACTTGGTCCTAAAAACCTCAGAGATGCTCTGTCTGCTCAGATAGTCTCCCTGGATGGTATAAGTATAGCCCCCAATTCCACAGTTAGAAACCTTGGGGTTTTACTTGACCAGGATTTATCATTTAAGGCTCACATATCTCAGGCATGTAGAACTGCCTTTTTTCACCTGCGGAATATTGCTAAGATCAGAAATATACTTTCTAAGAGTGATGCTGAAAAACTCATCCATGCATTTGTTACGTCGAGGCTGGATTACTGTAACTCCTTGTTAGCAGCGTGTCCTAAGAGTTCCTTAAGAAGTCTCCAGCTTGTTCAGAACGCAGCAGCTAGATTGTTAGCTGGAACCAGCAGAAGAGATCACATCACTCCTGTGTTAGTTTCGCTCCATTGGCTCCCAGTTGATTCTAGAATTAAGTTCAAGATCCTCCTGTTAACCTATAAGGCCTTACATGGAATGGCCCCGTCCTATATTAAGGACCTCATAGTCCCTTAACAACCAATCAGAACACTTCGCTCGCAAAATGCAGGACTGCTTGTGGTTCCTAGAATTGGTAAAAGTACGGTTGGAGGTAGAGCGTTTAGCCACCAAGCCCCTGTCTTATGGAATAAACTCCCAGCTCATATAAGAGAGGCCGACTCAGTTTCTACATTCAAAGCTAGACTGAAAACATTCCTCTTTGGACAGGCTTATTGTCAGACTAGTTAGTATTCAGAGATTATTTAACTTAATGTTAGTTTGTTTAAATTAAACTTAATAATAACTATTTCTTTTAAAAGGCTGCTAGAAGTTGAAGCTGGGGTAACTATGGTACACTGGGGTTCTGTCCTCTTTCCTTTTTTACTTTTACTTCTACCCTTCCTCTCCCCTATTCTTGATCATAATTTATCATTTAGTTCTCCATGCCTCTGTTTGGTGCAGTGCGATTCATGTATTGTCCCTCTTTTCCTCTCCCCTCCTGGGGAGTGGGAGTGCTTCCAGACTCCAGTTGGCTCATCCGTGCTCCAGTTCCTGACCGTTTACCTCGCCTTTGCTCCTGCTCCTACACCTGGCTGTGGATCCTGCCTCTGGCTCATCTCTGGCTCGTCTCTGCTCTGTACCTGACCGAGTACCTCGCCTCTGCTCCTGCTCCTACACCTGGCTGTGGTTCCTGTCTCCGGCTCGACTCGCGCCTTTGACTGTCCCGATAACCACAGCTGGATGAAGCTCGTCTGCTGGACTTTTATATATGTAGTTGTAGATTTAGATAAGTTAATTCTTCTCTAAGATTTCTGGTAAATCGCCTGTCCGTCCTGGGGGAGGATCCCTCCTTCATGTGGGCACCCCTGAGGTTTCTTCGTTTTTTCCGGAATCCGTTTTTTTTGGGAGTTTTTCCTTACCGCGAAGGGGGGTCTAAGGGCAGGGATGCCAGTATAGCTTAGTCTGTTTGTTAGTTCATTTTAGTATTTTTCTATTGAACTCTTTGTATTCGTGATCCTTTTGATTTCATGTTTTACTTCGAAGCCCATCGAGACGACTGTTGTTGTGATTTTGGGCTATACAAATAAAATTGAATTGAATTGAATTGAATTAAATATCATTGGTGGCATCAGGGTGATGTTTGCATCTAAATCTGTTTTTATTAGGAGATGTTGCCTGACCAGGCAGCATCAGTGGATGAGCTTCAGATTGATCGGAGGTGCAGAAGCAACCTGGTTGCCATTTCTGTTGCTCCAGATGGGAAACGTCAAAAGCTGTCAGCCACAAAAAGCTCCGGTTACATGACACAGATTAAAATAAAGCGATTGAGGCCCACAGAGAAAATCTCGGAAACAATAATTCATAGCTTGTGAGTATGGCTGTGCCAAAACAACCAAGTTTTGAGGGGTTATAAACAGAGCTGGGCAGAGCAGCGCTCGGGGAGTCGACGCAGAAGTTCAGGGGAGTCAGCCAGGATTTCAATTTTTCACCCTTCGCTGCCTCGTCTAACCACAGAGCTGTGAATCATGATGAAATCTTTTTGTTAAGTGCCTGATTGGACCTCCGTGAAGTTCCGCAGAGCCTGCACCTCCACACAGGCAACATGTTTACCTCTTCTCCCCACTGCTTCCTCGGCCTGTAAACCTGATCAACTTCAGAACCAAAAACAGGCGGCTCGGGGGTCAGAGTGTTAATACGGAAAATGGCTACCACACTTTTCGGCGGACTGCACATCCCTTGCACGGGGCTGCAGGTACCAGTGGAGGGAGCCTGAAGTACAGGCTGAGGCTCGGTGCCAGACGCGGAGTGCACAGAACCTGCCGGCTGGTAAGCTGTTTACATATCCTCAAAGTGACTCTGAATGGGTAATAAGAGCAAATCAATGAGCAAAAGGGGAGAGTTGTGGGTGAGTGGAGCTGCCCCTGACGCAGCCCAGGCTGACAGTACACACTGGTATGATGGATTAGTGCAGCTGCTAAATTACATCCCTCTAATTGAGCTCTGCAAAGTGTGTCGTAATGTACAAGTCAGGCTTTAAAGGCCTTGTGAACGCAACGCTGCATATTTGTTCCACAGCAGAACCGAGATGAGCGTCCAGATAATCAGGCCTCCTGGAAAAGCATTTCCCCCCCAAACCATCAGGGGTAAAAATCCTTCACCTCCTCATCCACCCACGAGTGAGTCCTGATGATCTATCTCCCTCTCAGCCAAGAGACATGAGGTGAAACTGAAAAATATGCATCAACAGAAAAGAGACTATTCTGAATTTAACCTCTAATGATTTTATGGTAAATTATAAGCAAAAAAAAAAACATGTTTTCTGATCATTTTGTCCATCCTTTTTTAGTGTTAAAGCCATTGAGTGTACATGAGAACTGGGGTGAGTGATTCCTCCCCACCTGGTGTTCCAAACAGGAAGTGCCCACTAAAGGCAAAACCCCAAAGACTTCTATTTTTCAGAATAACCAATTCTTGCTTTGGTACCTTTATTTTAACATATTTTCGACTACTCTTCTTGTTTATGACATTTTTCCCCTGTGGTGCATGTTATTCAAGTTATAAACTGGTCAATCAGATGCCTTAATTAAAAGTGGGCGGAGCCTGCTGGCCTCCACTTCACAGAGGAGATTGATTGACAAGGTCAGATCTGCCAACCAGGATGTAGTGCGCAGCGGAAAAAGAAAATCGTGCAAAGTAGCAAAATAGCGATACTGCGAAGGTTGAATCGCAATAAACCGAGGAACACTATGGCCCACTTTAAAGTGGTAGGGGTGTGGACTTCCAACAAGCTCACTCCTGATTAGTGAGAGTGGTTGCCATGGAAACATGGATACAGACCGACTCAGACCAATCCCTGCTCAGCCTACTGACGATTTCTGGCTCCAACATGTTGGTGTCTGTATCATAAGCAAAAATGGTGAGTGAATTGACTTTATTTTATTGGAGCTGGAAGTCAACCCTTTTCTATGATTAAAACCATGGCAACCCCTTTTTTTCATCGCCATATTTTATATTATTTTCTTACAAGGTGCTACATAATAGAAAACACACCTGTGAGTTTCTGCCTCTGAAAGGCCATAAATCAACAGCTTTAAAATCTTCTCAAGTTCCTGGTTGTTAATCCCAAGTACTCTATCTTGACAAGAAGCCGATTCTTCATACATCCATTGAATCCCAAGTATTATTCATATGTTTATCCTTGTGTAATTCAGCGGTTTGATAAGTTTAACACTTCCAAAGATGTTTCTCGTGAATCTACAGCGTCCACCGTGTCTTGTTACCTCATCCGGCTGCCTGGGAGCAGGCGGGGCAGCTGAGGTCAGGCCCGTCAGCAAGCTGGCCAAAAATCTCAGCTATGTCTCAACTCTTCGGGGGCTGCAGCCCATCTGAGGCTGAGTGTAGCACAGGAAGCTAATCAGCGAAAACGTGTGTGGGTGGAGTCTGGGCTCTGCCTTTGAGCGCTCTACCTGACATTAAAGGCGAGCGCGCCTCTGATGTGGCTGCAGAGGACTAACAGGGTTGTGTGAGCGTGTCAGGCAACCGTTGGGGCGCTCGAACCGCCCGCTGCGGAGCTCTGCATGGAAAGGACTGCAGGCTGAAGAGGAGCTGGCAGCACTTCTGATTGTAATCCCTTCAAACCGGAGCTCCCGTGTGCTTTCCCATGAACACCTGTTCGTGTGAGTACACACGCTCACAAAATAAAACCTTTGGGTTCAAAGAGGACTGATAAGAAAGGAGCACTCCTACATTTTATGAGACACTTTGTTGGCTGGGGTTTTACCGATGTTCCCATGGCACTGACTGAGCACCAGATGTTGTGCCGTGTTGTTTTTATGAATGAAGCTGAGATGCTGAAATAAAATCCCCAAATAATATATCATTTCACGATAAGCTTTTCTCCTTTTTCTGAAAGCCTCTTAATTTTGCAATGTTCAAGAATGCAGAGTAGCGTTCAGCCTCATCACAGCAGAGTAAAGGGCTCTCCACACTAGAGCAGTCACACCTGTTGGTCACATAACGTTTACTTATCGAGGGAAAACCGAGTCCTTTTATGGTTAACTAAAACAGGCACAAAAAAACTGTAAAGATTCTTGTTATACAACCCAAAAGCGTTGCCGTATTTTGACCAACCAATAAAATCGGATTAGTTTCTGGATTTGCCAGAAACTCTCCACTTCAGCTGCAAACGAAACATCCATTTACTCATCATTCCTTTGAAACCATCCATCTGTTATCCCCTTTATCTAATCATCCAAACTAAAGCTATCGTTTTTTCCACCTCACTCCGTCAACGGTTATCATTGACTCTAACCATTTGGTTGGAACCAGAAGGAAGACATTTTCTATCACACTCGGTCCAGTTCTTAGATACAGTCTTTGGTCGTTACACAACTCCTGATTATTGTCTGCATATGAGATCTAGACATCACCCATAGAGAAGGCCTTGCTTCTGGCTCCAACCAAATGGAGTCAATTCAGTCGCCCTTTTTTTTTATCACAATACGGACGTTGCCATGTTTGAACAAGAAATCATCTGTGTCATTACCCGACCAGTCCTGGCATGCTAGCAGATTACGTCACTTCCTTATTGTAGTCAACAATACCCCAGTTAATCAATTTTGTTAAGATTCCCCATTATTCCTATATGTTTTTGTATGTTTCTTTTCTCATCAATGACTGGATTACAACGCCAAAAAATAAAAGAACGTCATCTTAGTGCAACACTGTATAACAACCGATATTGTTGTCATTACAGACAATAAATATCTCAATGATGCGTGATAGAATTAAAGCCACACGGCTTGGATTCATTCTCTCTGTTTGATTGTTTTTATTTTTCGTTTGTTTTCAGGAAATGAGAAGAAGATTCCGGCCTCTTTAGCCATCGCTAACGTTTTTGTTAACTGAGTTGATAAAGTGTCAGTAAGTGGCGCCGATGGGAGTAAACTGACATCAAACAAAACAGAAGAAGAAGAAAACGTTAGTAGTCCTTTGTTGGATTGTGCGGTCCAAATCCGTAACACTTCTTTTTTTTTTTTTTCATTTTTTGTCAACATTAAAATAATCTTAGATATGACAAGAAACTTTTCCATTTTTACATGTTATTATTGCTATAAACATCCAAAGACATACTCTGAATGTAACGACTGGTCCAAGTCAATCCGAGTCAACATTTCTATGACAACTACTCTCACCAATCAGGAGTGAGCTTTTTGGAAGGCCACACCCCTACCACTTGAAAGCAGGTTACACAAAATCTGTCAATCAAATGTTTCAAACGTTCCACACGAGACCACCTACTTCTATTAAGGCATCTGACTGGTCAGTATGCTTTTTGGGTGCATCCTGTTTGGAATGCGAGGAGTGGGGGGTGGGGGACACTTGGTCCAGTTCTCATATACAGTCAATGATGCTGATCGTGGATGAAGCTGGACTGTTGCATCAACAGTCGGAAGCAGCTGCTTCAGATGAGCAGCTCTTCAGGCTCACGTCAGTCACTTGGAGGGTCTGGCAGGCTGCAGATGGACAGGTCATGGCGGGGGCTCTCAGCTGTGAGCGTTCAACACCACCACTGACACAAAACTGGACCAGCGACCGCCGGCCGCACATTCATCAAAGCAGTCTTGGCTCGGACAGGGGACACTGGGGGACCGCCGCTGTCATCGGGCTCATTAATTATGTCAGTTAAAGCTGTTTTTTTATTAGCTGGATGATAGATAGATCTTTAATTGTTTTGTTATTTTCTCTCCTTGTGAGAAAACATGGACTCAAACATGGGAATGTGCGGACTCTGCTGCTGCTGTGTTTGGATAGAAAACGTCTTACGGAAGCCCTCTGATATTCTTGACAAATGCAGAAAGCTGAGCAGCATCCATGGTTTTAATAAAGCAATGAGTTTGTGCTGCAGCACGTGATGAAACTCTGAGGGTGAAGATTTATGAAGAACCTCTTCGTGGGACCCCTTCGTGGGGCGTCATCGCTTTCCTTTTTTTCCACCGAATGAGAGGAGAAATGCCGCAGAGTCAAGTGGATCCGCTCGTTCATCAAGCAAAAACAATAAACATTGTCTGCCAGCTTAACGTATATGGACTGGTGTATATGTTACCGTGAGGAGACAGCTGAGTGAAGATGCAGACAGGAAAGAGTTCAGACGTGGAACAAAGACGTTCTCACCCCTGTCAAATCACTGAGGTTCACTGGTTACAGTCGGCTCGTTTCGGAGTCCAATAAAGGGACTTGACCACAGATTTGCTGATCACGCAAAATGAAAAATTTGCGGCTTACTTTCAGTCTAATTTCCGAATCACAAAAAAGTTCGAGCATCAACTCCCAACGTCGGTGATACTTCAGTTTTGGTTGTAAAGGCAGCGGTTCTTGAGAGGACCTCACAGAATTTTAATAAAAATACGGTTATTTGCAACCAAAAGTATTCAAATAAAATAAGAGAGTATCACCTTAGAGAGTCAATATAGTGTGATTTATGAAGTCAGAGTCCTGAGTTGCATAAACAATAGTAGAAGCTGAAAACTGGAATGGATAAATGCGGCTCTGAAATGGTCTAGACTGGTGTGTTTTCAGCAAAAAAGAAAAAAAAAGTAGATGTGGCCAAGAACGATAAGACTCTGGGTCCCTTTTCACAGTTTAAATCTGTCAGGTCTTTTATTTATAGCTTCACACAGTCATATTTATGACCAGGAGCAAATAGGAGGTCAAGAAAAAGCTCTGCAGCCCACACTTCAAAAAAAAACAACGAGGGGTGGAGGCAAACATTTTACGATGAAAATGAAAGTGATGAAGAACCTTGAGAACTGACGTTTTAAATAAATTATTTATTACAAAAAATAGTACTAAAGTTTAAAAAAGTAGATTTGGCTGATAAAATAGTGAAAAAACAAGAACCTGGATCTTATTTGACATTGATTTTATTTATTCACTGAAATCGTTTTAATTCTTAACTCGGAGGTAGTGAAAGATATAACATAGATGCAACAATAAATGTCAACATGTTGGTCGTTAAAAAAAAACAATGCTCA
Organism: Oryzias latipes; assembly: GCF_053564925.1. Taxonomy (NCBI): domain Eukaryota; kingdom Metazoa; phylum Chordata; class Actinopteri; order Beloniformes; family Adrianichthyidae; genus Oryzias; species Oryzias latipes. The sequence goes on from NC_136258.1 coordinate 27,850,447, forward strand.
GACAAAAACGGTTTCCCAAAAAGAGGAAAAGTGGGCGTGGCTTTGTGAGACAAAGTCAAAAAAAAGGTTATATTTGCGAAAACCAGAGTGTACATTTATGTACCACTTTTTGTTTTTTATTATTTTTTATTTATTTGTTACATTTAGTGTGTGAGGGAGAGGGGAAGAATGTGTGGGGGTGGGGGGCGTGGAAGAGAATAAAAGGAATAGAGGTGGAGAAAGTGGGGGATACAAGCGCTGATTTGAATAAGTTGTTATTTTAAGCTGTGTAACAACTATCCCAGATCTGCTGAGACGACAAATATTACATCCAAAGTTGAAATTCTGGTCACATTTTGTAACAGACGAATATCACAAAATGTGACCTTGTTAAAAAAAAATAAACTGTGTTTAAAATGCAACATCACTTCTGCTGTGTTTTAGGTACATTTATACATTTAAGAAATATTATTGGTGTTTTAAATTTTTAAACTGATTTCTAATTCAAATTCCTTTACTTTTACTTTCTTCAACAGATGTTTTAATTAACGCAGATCAACGGCGATTGTCCACTAAAAATATGACAGTAAATTACCCAATATGATTTTTGACCATGAACTTTTTAAGACCCACTCTGATCATAATTTGTTATATTTTCAAGGCATTCCCAGTGGTCTTTTGATTGATTACGCAATTTTTTGCTAAAAAAAAAAAAGCAACCTATGATGTTTTAATTTCTGCAGAGCAGCAAGAGTTCATAAGAAATTCAGTTTTGACTGTTGGTGCTGGAACTATGTAATTATCATTTGCCTACACGCTATTATCACCATAATACGATTGTGTCAGTTCTATAGTAAGAAAGTAAGAAAACAATGACCTGAAAAGTGCTGACTATACAAGTTATGATGTTCCTGTACTGCTTGATAGAATGACCCACTTTTATGTTATCAACCTCGGCCACCAATAAAACCAGACTGGATACACTGAGAAGGCAGAACTCCTCTGTGACAGTTGGCGATGTCACAGACCGATTCTCCTTCTGCAGAAGTCTAGCCCCTTGGTGCTTCCCACTGCCCCTATAAAAAAGCCCCTTACTCCCCCAACCTAACAATACAACAATGCAACAAAAATGGCGAGGAGCGGAGCAAGGAGCTTATGGCCCACCCAGTGCATTTTCTATCTCATAAATACCATTTTTTGTCTGCCCCTGATTTGAATCATGAAATACTCAAAAATTTTATTTTTATGTAATTTCATTTTCTTTATACATGTCCACCATCATCAGACAAATGACACAAGAACAGGTTAAAGACACCAAAATCCCATGTTTTATCACAGTGGGTCTTAAATGTTATTTATAAGCAATGGAGGATTTTTTTGATAAATAAATATATTTTTTATCAAAAACTCAAAATCAGTGTTTGATTAAGAAGAACTGTTTTGCTTTTTTTTTGTTTCTGAACCATGTAATTGGAAAACACGACCTGATTTTAGAGTTTGGAGGAGCTTCCTGAAGACGTTGCAGCTGAAAATCCTCCAGGTGCTTCCTGTCAGCTGACCCGTTCTGCATTCAAGCTCTGCTTGGAGAGTTTTCCTGAAAAGCTCATGAAGTCCAGTTACTTGGACTGCTTGACTTCATGAACACAGCATGACTTTGGAATAGATCAAAACTGCTCTGAGCTCTTCTGTCCGTGCGTTGCCTTCATGAGCTGTGCGGCGGTTGAGTCTTTCTGTCTCCGGAGCGCAGAAGCTTCCCTCTCAGCTGCTGAGGAGCGGCGGTCTGGAACGAAGCTCATTTGTCTGTTACAAGCCTGGCTTTAGCACCAATGCTTTCCAGATGTTACAGATGTTATTACCGCATTATGGCTGCTGGTAGAGCCCCGACTGTGAAACCAACCACAACAGCCCGGCCTCGGTACCAGCGGTGGAAGTGAAGAAGTTTGACTCAGTGTTTTTTTTGGCAACGGACCACAGAGGTCTCTAAAGGTTTTTACTGATTTATTTAGGAAATCTGAGAATCAAGTGCAGAGAGGATGAGGTTTTTCAGTAGCATGTTGATGGAGAGACTTTCATACTTGGTGGACGTGGAGCCGCAGTGAGGTACTAATGTGGTTTTAGGAACTTTAAATCCATCGTTTAATGGACATCTGTGTATTTTTAGACTAACATGTTGACATTTACGGGCGTCCCGGAACATCACATCTTCAAAGAACATCCACCCACTTCATTTATACAGAGCCGAGTCATAACACAAGTCACCTCTTTGTTCAACAAGGCCCAATTCATTTCACACAATGATCAACAAGAGCAGAGGCTGCCTGACCAGTCAGACGGATCTTTACCATAAACACGCGTGATGAAACCGTGTGATGATTTCCAAAATAAAACCATCCGATTTTGTGTCAGAGCTCCTTAAGCATGAACCCTCAGTCACATTTGACACTTAATTGATTTTCCTGCTATTTCAACCTTTTAAAATGATTTGATTTTTACTGAGAGTTTTAAGTTGGGGTGTTTTCACATGCCCCTAAAAATGTCATGCCTTTACTTAGCCTTTAGGGTTAAACAGAGCGATGTTCATGGTCAGGAATTCACGGACACTTAAGTTACAGAAAAATGCTCATTCATTGAAAACCTCCACGTGTTCTTGCAGCTGTAAGTAGAAGAAATTAGAAGCAATAATGGTGCAAAAATACTTCTAAAAAAACAGTTTTGATGAAAATTTAAATTAAAAAATAACACCAAAAAACAGTTTTTGCAGAAATCTTATGTGTTCAGGGTCTCACATTAAACAGAAAGGCGTTAGTTTTGTAAATTTAATGTAGTTTACGTTACGCACGCTGGTAACAGACTCCAACTTCAATATATAGAAAAGCATTTCCAACGATCTTCTAATTATGATTATGCCAGTTTTAGCCAGAATCAAAAACCTGTGTCAATATAGGACATAGTTTCAGCAGCAGAGCAGCAGGAGTTCATTACAAATTCACCTCTGAGTTGGGGGGGAACCATTGGCGTAGAGAAACCCCATCCCGCTTTTCCCTCCCCATTGCTAAAAGCTCTCTGATTTCACCAGCTTACAGCCTCTCACACCCTGACCTAATGGTGCAACAGAAATGGAACAATATCGGATCTATCCAGTCGGTTGGTTTTGATCCAGTTTCCAGCTCAGACGAGGAAAACAAAGACGTGCATGGATCTAGTCTTCTACAAGTGGATCATCCTGAAGTGAACCTTGTGGCCCTGCAGTGTGTTTTCTACGTCACAAAAGCGTTTTCTTTGTACCTGATTCACAACAATTTGAATAAAGCAAACCCAGAAATCCAGTTTTAATCTCAATTCTGTTTATATATATCTTCCATTATCAGAAATATTCAACAAGAGCATGTTGGAACACCATTTACATCGGAGTGATTATTCAAGACATTCAATGGCTCACATTCAATTATTATTCATTACCATTTCAACAAGAGCTAAATTCCAGCTTTCCCTCATGTTATAATTGTGTTTCATTTACAAAAATCAATAGATTTGTTTAAAGGGAACAATCACTCCATATTTAAGCATTCTAAAATACAAAATAAACGCACAATAAGCTAGAAAAATTCATGTCCATTAATAAAATACATGATATACTTTGGTATTCTGTTCTGTGGTTGGTAACTATTACTATATAAATGAATATTAATCTTGATTTACTCTAATCAACCCATGTAAATAACATATTTGGCTTCTTTATTTTACATTAAACATCAAAAACCGTCTTGGTCAGCTTAAAATGGTCCATACAGGCTTAAATGAAGTAGTTGGTGGGATTATGAGCAATTTTGTTTTTATTTAAATTTTTGACAACACTGTATAGTTAAAAGTTAACTTGACAGAAAAACTCATATTTTCATATGTTACATTTCTGAAATCGGGTAATTAAATAAATACTTATTATTATTAAGATTATTATTGTTGTTGTTGTTGTTATTAATATTATTATTATCATCATTATTTTATTGGTTCTAAAATTAATGTTTAAAAAAACGATTAAAAAGTTCATGTTTCTTCCGCTATGCATTTTGGGAAGTTGAGTCATAGTTTGTTGTTGTTGTCACGTGACGCTAGCTAACATCCGCACCGATTAGCTCCGGATAGCGGCTCCGGAGGAGCGGGGATCCTGCAGAGATGATGAGCGGAAAGACGGTCATAGTGACCGGAGCGAACAGCGGCATCGGGAAGGCCACGGCGGCCGGGATCGTGCGGCTGCGGGGCCGGGTGATCATGGCCTGCCGGGACCTGACCCGAGCCGAGGAGGCGGCCCGGGACATCCGGCTGCAGACCGGCGCGGACGGCTCGCTGGTGGTGGTCCGGTATCTGGACCTGGCCTCGCTGACCTCCGTGCGCGCTTTCTGCCAAGGAATCATAGAGGTGAATCGTTGATTTAGTTCACATTCTGGGCTGATCATTTGAATTAAGATGCAGAATATGATATTATTTTTCTCATTTTTTGCCTTTTATTCAGTAAAACGTCAGAAAAATGTGATTCTCCTCCAGTTAACCAATAAATCAAATCAATGAACAAATATTTTAACATTTCTAAAAATGTGTAATAACAAAACTGACATAAAAGTGGAGAATTCTGCTGAGCAGGACGAGCCTCGCCTGGACGTTCTCATCAACAACGCCGGCGTGTACCAGTGTCCGCTCACCCGGACGGAGGACGGCTTCGAGATGCAGTTTGGGGTCAACCACCTGGGTCACTTCCTCCTCACCCACCTCCTGCTGGACCTCCTGAAGCGTTCGGCGCCCAGCCGCGTCGTGGTGGTCTCCTCCAAACTCTACAAGCACGGCGACATCAACTTCGAGGACCTGAACAGCGAGCAGTCCTACGACAAAGCCTTCGCCTACGGCCGCAGCAAACTGGCCAACCTGCTGTTCACCTGCGAGCTGGCCCGGCGCCTGGAGGGCAGCGGCGTGACGGTGAACGCGTTGACCCCCGGCATCGTCAGGACCAACCTGGGAAGGCACGTGCAGGTCTCCGTGGTGGCCAAGCCCCTGTTCAACCTGCTCTCCTGGGGCCTGTTCAAGACCCCCGAGGAGGGGGCGCGCACCTCAGTGTACCTGGCCTCCAGCCCGGACGTGGAAGGCGTGCGGGGAAAGTGCTTCGCAGATTGCCGGCCTCAAGTCCTCCTGGACAAAGCCACGGACCAGCGGGTGGCCAGCAAGCTGTGGGACATCAGTGAGGTCATGGTGGGAGTAACCACCTGAGAAAGAGGAGGGTTTCTGCTCCAGGGAGTGGAAACTTGGTGTGCCTTCATCATCATCATCATCATCGTCTTTTCTGCTGTTTGAAGTTCCCGCTGCCGTCGGACGCATGCCGGAATGACGCTCTCAGGAATATTCGTGACCACATCTGATGCTGTCCAACGACGGCTGAAGCTGTTGTATTCATGTTCCAGGGTTGCCATTCATGGCGCTATAGCAGGGGTGGGCAAACTTTTTGACTCGTGGGCCACAAAGGGGTCTAAAATTTGACAGAAGGACTGGAACAGGAACAGATACGTGGAGTGTTTTTGGGATAAAGAAATAAGATGGCATTTGGACAAAAAACAGGCTTCATTTTGAAATTAAAAACTAATGTACAGAGCGTTTGGGAGTTTCCATTTCAAAACTTTCAACTCATTTTAGTGCCAGTTGCAGCTATGGATTGACGTCCCTCTGGAAAAACGTAGAGAAATGCTGCATTCATGTTTCTGTTGGAATGATCGGAAAAATGACTCGAACGTGAGAAAAACAACAAATCTTCCAACACCACGTGAATTTTCTTCATGTTAAGAATTTTCTTTCTGTAGTGGGAGACGCCCGAGACACAGGGAAAAAAATTAAACAATAATTATGATTATGAATTACAATTTATTCTAGTTTTGCGGCCAGATTAAACAATTTAATGGGCCGCTTGTGGCCCCCGTAGTCTGTTCGCCCCTGAGCTCAAGAAATTATTCTTTCAGTAGCCGTTTTATTTTGACAAAACCAAAGATCAGAAAAGGCCCGTACAACAGCTTCCGCTTCAACCCTTTCAGAATAAAAGACGCAGTAAAACGCTTTGAAGACGTTTGCGACAAACACCTCGGAGGAATTTAAAACCATTTTTATATATATATATAGTTGATGATCAAACACTTTAGGTTTGGATTTTTTTATTCATGAAGAAAATGGAGATAATCAGCTGTTTTATTCTGATTTTCTTTTTTCTAAAATCTGAACCAAAGCTGTACCCAATAAACTAAACTTAATTTATACATTTACAGCAGAGCTTTCCTTTTTGTGAGCATTTGTTTAAAACCAACGGAGTGAAACAATCAAATCTTATTTGCGTGCATTAAAAAAACTTTTGCAGGATTGTGCAGAAGGATTGTTTTTCTTGCCCCTTTTACTCATTTTAGTCCAGCTTTTGCTGGTTACTCTCTAGGGAGCATCTCTCTTGATTTAGACAAAGTTTATTCCTTTCTTTCCGTTGCTATAGTGATGTGTTTTTTAGTGAAAGGGGGCAGCATCTTAGCTCAGGTTGAGGGGTTCTTCATCCTCGGCTCATCCTATAAATGAACGTTATGCTTGTAATGGAAACCAGAAAAACAGGAAGTTCTGTGAAAGCAGGCCTTGCAGTGAGATGACGACCAGACCTTTCTGCGTGATCATTTCGGAGTTGCTGGAGGAGAGCGTGCTCCGTTTGGTCGACCTTCTGTCCTCCTGCGGCAGCTGCGGCGCTGAAACCGGACCATCCAGAACCTTTTTTCAGAGCGGCGTCCACCTTCGACGGTCACGTGACCAGCAAAGCCAGAAAAGATTTGAGGAGAAAAACAAACTGAAATGCGACCCCTCCTCCTGAATCTGCTTGATGATGAATGCGCCTCCTCTGCTGGTGACCCGGAGGCGGGGGGGGTGCTCCTCGTCACGCTCGGGGATTTCAAATCAGGTGCGGGTAATAGAATAATGCTGAGGGACCTGCTTCATTAACACCACACAGCCTGTGTGTGTGGGTGTGTGTGTGTGTGTGTGCGGGTGTGTGGAGGGTCGGCTCAGATATCAGGGGTTAGTTTAGCCTCAGTCAGCCATGCTGGCTGCCCCGAGAGCAGCAATTAGCCGGGAATGTTTACTCTCCAGGTGACCCGTAAACAGCACACTTCTGCTGGTATGAAATGGTAGCGGGACCTCCAGGATTCATGACTTTCCCACCTGGACCGTTCATTAGGATATTTTCTGGATCATTTATGGAGAGCTGGGCAACAATGCAGAAGCACAAAGGCAGCCGCTTTATCAAAGCCATCAAACGCTCCTGGGCCATTTCTAAAGGCAGCTCCACTCTACAGTGACGTGCGGTGAGGTTAATGGCTGGTGAGGCACTGACGTCATCAATCAGATTTACAAACATATGAACCATACTGAGTAACTTATTCACCATTAAATTGACAACAGTTAACGTGTTTTGTTTAAAATATCATTTCAACATGTTTTTTCATATACAAACTGCAGCATAGAAAAAAGCACAAACCTTATTATCATCTTACCTTTACTTGTAAATAAAGCCCATATGCCGCTCCTTCTGAAGAAAATGACTTGCCGCTTGCTATCACTTCTTCTATTATTTTTAGCGTCATAATCTCAGGGCTCATCGGCGCCCCCTAACTTGAGGCACGGGAACTTCTGGCCTCACCCAGTTGCTTTTTTGCCGGCGTTTAGCGTTCAGCACAAGAAACACGTCCCTCACAGTTATTTATAAAAACAAACACTGTACATCATATACGTCTGTTAAATTATGTAAACTCAGCTCATATAGTACAAGTGATTGAACCGACATACAGAGAGACAGCAGTACCGACTGACTGCATAGGTATTGCGCAATCCAAGGTGAGGCTCAGCGGGCTGGTGCCTCATCGCACGTCACTTCTTAGTATCTGAACGGCAAATGCGGAAATTCAGCGATTTTGAAAAGAAAAAACACCCAAAAATGATACATTTAAATGGAAAATGACTGCAAAGCACAAATTACTGAACTTAAATATAATAATAATTGAATTTATTTTTCTTTTTTCTTCCCATAATGACAGGTGAGGCACTGCCTCACCTGCCTCTCCTGACTGCACGTCACTGCCACTCTATTTGTTTTGCAAATGACGACAATTAGTGCAATTACACAATCTGATGTCCTAAATGGGCGCAGTAATATTCATAGGCCCTGGAATGTTAATCTAAATGTAAGAGCCTCGCTCGGGCTACTTACGCTTTAAGCTGCAGCACATAATGATTCAATTAAAAGCACATTCGCTGGTTTTTTTTCTTGCTGTTTGCAGAGCTTCTGTTCAGCAGATTTATCTCATAAACCTGAATGCACAAAACACTTTCCTGAGCTGTTTGTCTATAAAACATTTTTCATCTGAATTTGTTCTTTTAGGACTGAACCTGTCACTAACCAAAGCGCCACAGAAAAATAATCCTGATACTTTTTTAGTCCTCTGCCCACTAATTTCAAATCAGGAAGAGCCGTAAAAGGGGAAGTAAAACACTCATGAGTTTACGGCCTAAACAGGAGTGAAAACTGCCAACTTGTAGTCCCTTTAATCACACTGAACGCTGGTCTCTATTTTATTTTATTTTATTTTATTTTATTTTATTTTATTTGTTATTTATTTGCTGTTTTTATTCTTAGGTTATTATTGAATTGCTTGCTTCCTCGCACTGTCACACTAGTGAGAAACAACATCTCGTCTCACCTGTGTATTTCTCTGCAAATACAATGTGTGGAATGACAATAAACCACATCTTGAATCTTGAACTTGACTGGCCTGCCTTTGGTTCTGATGAAAACACAGACACTAACAATTAGCTCTCTGGCCCCCAACGCCAGAGAAACAAGGGGGCACAGGGGGTAGAAGGTGCAAGCCCCAGCCGGACCCGTAGAGCAGCCCTCCCACCGCGCCCAGGGGGCCCAACGAGGTGCCCCGCCCCAGGGGGGCACACCAAGCCCCAGATAGGCAGCCCACCACCACCCAGGCGTCCCGGGCATCCCCCAGCCCCAGGCACGAGTCAGGGCCCCCCGGGGAAGACCCCCCCCCCCCCCCCAACGCTCCAGCCCACCCCCCACCCCACCCCCCAGGCCACGGTTAGTCCAGGAGTGAACTCCTGCTGCTCTGCAGAAACTATGTCCCAGAATCAGCAGGTTTTTGTTTGTTTGTTTTTTTTTTGCTAAAAATGGCATCATCACCATTAAACGGCCACTGAGAACGCTTTAAAAATAGATCTAAAGATGGGACCCAATGATCCACAGCCCTAGAGACCATTCGGATCATGTAGCCCTTGTGCTATCCTAGGCACTTTAACGTTGGGAGTTGGGTCATCTAGACCCACTAGACAGTGCTCTGAACCTTTTTTCTTCAATGATTTGTGATCTTCACTGGTGTCCATGGATCACATGAAATCTTTCCACCTTTAAAACGTCAATGTGAGGGTGGGGTCATCTAAGATAGCACATAAAAAAATAGTGGAGATATTAACCATTTACTGCAGACTGCAGCAACTATCTTCTCAAAGTTAGTTTGTAACAGAAACTTGTCTTGCCGATGCAGACAAAGATTATGGCATCGGATCTTTAAATGCCTCTCTGCTGTAACAGTCATTAGTATAATTTTATTTAATCTTTTTTTTGCCTTTGGAAGAGCAGTGACTTCTCTCTGATGAGAACTTCTATAGTTAATCATCCATGATAGGAGGGCACGAGTTGGTTCATATGTTCTTGCAACTTCCTGGTATGTCTGCAAAAAAAAAAGAGGAATATGAGTCTCTTTATTGCACAAAAATGACAAAAAAAGGATGCCTTATTGCTCATAACACATTTTTTCTTTGTCTGGAACATTTCATGAGCCACTGTGATCAAAGGCACAGTTTTTACAACCAACAGTTCTCCAAATCATAAAGCCTGTTTATTTATTGTTCTCAAGTGTAACGTTGTTTGACATTTTGGTGGAACAGTGTGACGCTCTAACAGATCTTTGTTCTGACACTTTGAGGAAGGTGGTGCCAGCTCTTTATCAGCGTCTTTCATCTTCTTTCCCAACCCCGCTTGGAGCAGCACCGAGCTTCGAGCGTTCTCAGGATAACAACCTGAGTATTTGGTTTGGCTCGGCTCGTTCCAATGTGCTCGCCGCCTCAGACCACCCAAATGAACTTTTCAACTTTCTCCCAGGATCTCGCTGAAATGGATGTACCTGCTTTTGTTTTTCTTGTGCAACAATTACAGCAACTCTAAAATTAGCTCGTTAACTCCCCGAAGTTGATGTTGTTATCAGTGAGTAATGTGAAAACAGATTTTAGTCTGACGCCATATTTCACCACAGCGCTGAGAACGGAGAGTCATCTGAAGACAAACACCAGGGTCCATCTGGGAAAGATGAGAAAAGTCTATAGTATTGGAAATAAAAAAAACTCTCAGTATTCCTGCAGCTACCAGTACATTTTAAATCTTTAAATGTAAACATGAGATGATGTGATTTTGGTCGTTTCCTGTAGTGTTAAAATGATATTTATTTCCACATAAACATACTTTCTTTCCATCCAAATTGAGCCCCCAGTCTTTATCAGGCCAGGGACCGGTTCAATGCCACACAACATTTTAACAGATGGGCCTTTTGAGCTTCCGGTTTCCCGTAAAGTCCCACTCCAATCATCTCTGAATCATCTAGTTGAGTGTATCTTCAAAGCATTCTCAGTAGTATTTTTTTTATTATGGTTATGCATTTTATTTAGCTAAAATCTTGAAAGCCTGTGTCGTTTTCTAGGACATCGTTTCTGCAGAGCAGCGGTAGTTCATTAGAAATTAACCTCTGGATTGTGGCGCGGAGTAAGCCCACCACTCATTCATTTGTTTGCATGCTGTCGGGCTACCTTACAGCCCCTCACCACCCCTACCTAACATTACTGGTGCAACAAAATGGCGAGCACTATTTGAGCCATCCAGCCATTCAGTTTGGAGATAAATGCAAGTTCAGACAGGAATTACCAAGATGTACATGCATCTTCATATTTTAGATAACTCATCTGCATTTGCCATGTTGATTTCTAAAATAATTATGTCTATTTTTTACATAATAATTTAAGTAATTATTCTTTGTTTTGTGCTTTTTTGATAATTCAGGATTCTTATTTCTGTCTGATAAAAGTTAGGAACCGAATAACAAAGCTTGTAATAAAACTGTTACGGTAGAACAGGGGTGGGATTATAAACGTTTGCTTCATTCCACTCCCTTTCAAGCAATCATGTTTTTAATGTCTAATTATACTAAATTTAAGTTTGATACATCATTGTATGAATGTATAACTGATCATTGTAACGTTCTTTGTGTATTATTCTTTTTTGATTGCTTGAAATAAACCATTTCAAATCAAAATCATTTGATGCATATATATATATATATATATATATATATTTAATTTTCCATTTGAGTCTCGATAAATCATCCAAATAGATTTCTGTTTTCTTTATCTTCTTAAGTTTTTTTTGTTTTGATTGCCTGAAATAAATCAATTCCAAACTTGACTTAAATAAATCGATTCTTTGGTTTAAGTTCTATATAACCTATATCCAAAAGTGCTTTAAAATTGTCAACAACTGCAAGTTTTTATGTCAACAAAACTTTTTTTTTTTTATTAATCCAGACACTTTGTGGAAAATAACAACAATTCAAAAATGGATCCCTGAAGAGCTTAAAAAAAAATTGGCATTCATTTTAAAGATAGCCGCTCTGCAGAAACTATGTCCTAGAAAACCACGTTGGAGTTTTGGGGATTTTACCTAAAAAGTGCATAATCATAATAAAAACCACTACTGGCAACGCTTTGAAAGTAGATCCAGAAGGGAAACCTCTTCTTAGCATGAATGCAGCAGATGCAGGAAGTGAACCAAACATTGTTGATCCACATGATATCCTTCAACACGGAGGCTGTAAAGTGCTGCAGGGAATAGTCGTGTTGGAGCAGGGAACACGGGTTAATAAAGGGTCGCAGATCCACGTCGGTGGAGCAGCGGCGAACGAAAGGTGAGTCTCCGAGAAGAGAGCCCATAAATCATGTAGAAGAGTTTATTGTAAAGTAGCAGAAGGACTTTGTGGGGCCTGGGGAGCGCTTGTCTTGAGCCTACTGCTTGGCCGGAGGGACGTGTTTGTTTTAACCAATCCAAACAGTCAGGAGAAGAAAGAGTGGGCCTGCTCCTCAGAGCCGCACCGTGGGACTGTCCTCTCCTTTCCCTCTGCTTTCTGTCAAACATGCACTTGTGTTCCCCTACATTTATCCTCTCTGGAGTTGGGGGGGCGTGCTCACTCATGTAAACATAATCTCTGGCCATTGTTTACCCTATACCTTCAGCCAACCGTGTGCTTTCCTTTTGTCCAGCTGAGGATGTGGGATCCAGTGTTTGACTGTGTTACAAGGCCTTCAGAGGAATTTACCAGTTAAACAGTTCTGTTCCAACCAGGTTAGGGCTCAGCTTAGAACCACACTTCACTTTTTTTCCCCCTCAGGATGAGAACCAATAGGGGGCTTTACTCCAACTCCTGTTCCACTTTAAAGGCTGGAAGGGGCAGATTTAAAAACCGTAAAGCAGAACATAAGGCGGCAGACTTCAGTGGATCCCGGATGTGCTGTAAGATCACTGACATCAACCGAAGAATATGACCTTCTAGAGGGAGAAGCAGGTGGTTGAGGAAGCAAAGAAAACATCATTTTAACACATGAGCCCTTCCTATCCTCCAGGTTTTTTAATGTCGCCCTCAGACTGTCGTAAAAAACAAACAGGTTGAAAACATCTTTTATTCCAAATGACATAAAACTTTTAAACCAGTATGGCTACACTCAACAAGGAAAGGGCTCGGCCATTTTAACCACCATATGTAATTAATTTATTGATTTTCTCCTTTTTATTTGTTTGTTTGTTTGTTGGTTTGCTTGTTTGTTTAGACCCTTTGTCGTTAAGGCCATGTCACACATCCACATTTCCCACATATGAAATTGAAGTGATATGTGCATGACATACCTAATTTATAAGTGTTTCTTGCGTTCGTCATTCGGCAATGTCCGTCAAGGGTTTCGGCCGACAGGTCGTTACGTAAATGCGATTTTAAACTTGACAACATTTTTGGTGGGTTAAGAATTATGCAGTTTGTGCCTAATTAACTTAAGTTGTACGTAAATAACGTCAATCGTATGCAGGGTAGCCACTGTCTCCGTAACTCCAGCTGAGGACAAAGGACTCCTGACGACCTGAAACCATTTAGTCTGCGTAAACAATACCATCCAGTTTCAGGTCTGGCTCCTCCCCCTTGAGCACATATAAACCAGCTCTTTTACCAGCTATTTCAGAATTGACAAATCCTTTTGGATGAAAGGTGAAACATTTACAACTTTATTAACCAAGTCCAGATGACAACTTTTAAACGTACTACTGTGATAGAGTCAGAGATGGATTGATGGATGGACGGACGGACGGATGGATCGATAGATCTTAAAGCACTCTGTCCTGCAGCGCAGTGAAAGGAGCCTATTACTCCGTGTCCACCTCTGTGCAGACATTGTGTTGTGCAAAGGATGTCTGGAATTGCCCAGAGTTCTTTGCGTTAAGGCCTTCATCCTCTTCTACAGCACAGTTCCCCCTGTGTCCACCCTCCTCCTGATCACAGATGCACACTTCTTTATCAGTTTGTCCAACCGAAATCCCTTGTGGTCATACTGCCACCCCAGCATACGACCCCATAGAAAACAGCACTTGCCACGACCGACTGATAAAAGCGGAGCAACATGTCGGCACACACGTCAAAAGACCTTAGCTTTCTCGGGAAGAACAGCCTACTCTGTCCTTTCTTATACAGGGGAGGGTAGGGGCTCAGTTAAGGTCGTAGAGTAGAGTCAACGGTTCCTCCACAGAAAAACATGTCATCAACAGTTGTTATCAACCTTCATAATACCAGAGCAGTCGCCAGCGACACAAATATGATGCGCTCTTCCAACAACTGTGATTCTTCAACTGTTTGCATAATTAAAATAATTCCAACGGAGCAGAAAAAAGCGGCTTTGCGCCAATATACGACATGCACAAAGCTACTTTTTTATAGCTTCAGAATCCATTGCATTAATTGTAAACAGTAAACAGTGGAAGAGTAATGGTAGTTCGAAGATGGAGTTAAAGAAACAGAAAGTTTTACTCTCCAATCTCACTGAAACATCACTGCACCGTAAGGAAGCTTCATGTAAACACTCCGCTCTCACAGGCATCTGGGATGGCAACACAAATCGTGCAGCCGATCAGTATCCCAGATCATTTTAAAAGGAATGAGCCAAGAAAACTGTTATCTGCTGGCAGACCCTGGTGGTGTGAGGATGGAGCGCTTTGGTTTGGTTTTTCAGGCGTGTTCTCGGTTGAGGATTAAAGATTTGTTTTTTTTTATTGGTTATCATCTTGTTCTGTTTTGAGTTGTCAGTCACTCCAGGTGTAGGTTAAAGATCATCCACAGCCTCTGGTCTTTAGTTGTTCCTTGTCAGGTTGTCTACTGTGTCACTCTTTTGTTGCTCTTGTGATGCTGTCATGTTGAAGTGTCTGACACCAAGCCATTGTAGCTCCAGACAAAGTTAGTCTCAAACATGAAAAGCTTTGGGAAAAAACTGAGTGTTGGCTCAATGGAAGAATTTCACTGGACTGAGTTTGCTCAGCCCAGACTCACTTTGCATCCAACCAAACAGGAAAATGGAAGAAAACTAACAACTCTTTACACTGAATTATAATTTCATGGATGTTTCACAGATTCTAAAGAAAACTTGACCTCAAATGCATATAAAGTTTACACACAGGTTGTGTGAAACTCGTAGGCAACAGTTCTAAAGTCAGCAAAAGCAAGTTGGCAACAATTAAGTTAGACGTCATGACATTGGAAGCCAATAAAGGAAAAAAATTGAGACAAATGGGAAAATTCTGAAAGACCCACTCTGATGAAAATTGAGTTTTTAACATGTTCTTGTGGTATTTTCTGCTCATGGGTAAAAAACAATTAAGCTTAAAATTACATTTGATTATTTCTTTATTGAAATCCTTGTTAATAAAGAGCAGACAAAAAGTGACATTTGATAAAAGCTTGTAGGTGTGACCCAGAAGCAACTGCGCCAAACCACAAGTTCTATGCTCCGCCCCCTTCTGATGAATCCAGTTGCAGACAAATAGATCCATGTACGTCTTGGAATCTGGATCAAAACTGTACGGCTGGATAGCTCCAATATTGCTCGCCGGTTGAGAGGGGGCTGTAAGCTAGTGGGAGAGCACTTAAACAATTGAATCGGTTTGTTCAAAAGGGACCCAAGTCCAAGAGGTTTGCTTTCCAGGAAATGATTTTAAGTACATAGCTTAAAGGGAGGCTACACCAAAAGATTCATACTTTAACCCAGATTTAGCACCAGTTCATAGCTTACAAATGCTCTAATAAGAAGCTCCTCACTTTTATCACTTCACAGGACTAGCAAACTAAAGTCTCTGGACTTAGGCTCTTCTTGAGTTATACAGGGGGGCTGTCATATTGGATAACTAGTGCTGCCATCTATGGGATGAAGCAAAACCCATGCAAGAGAGGCCCAAGTCCAGGAATTTAGCACTTCATGCATTTTAAATGTCAAGCATAGTCAATACATTACAATGGACTTGGGACTATTTTGCACATAATCAGATAGCTTTACCCTTGAAGACCATAGAACATAGAATATCTCTATTTTGAAAAAAATGTGGACTTGGGCCCCTTTTGAACTAACCGATTCAACTGGATGATAAGGGGACAAGCTTGACCTGTGCCAACCCTAATTTAGAGGTGAATTTCTAATGACCCCCTGCTGCTCTGCAGAAACTATGTCCTAAAATGACATGGCTTTTTTCTTTTTTTTGGCTAAAAACGGGATAATTATCATTAAAAGGCCACTGGGAATGCCTTGAAAATAAATAAAAGAAGATCGGAGTGGAACTTGAAAGATTTCTGAGAGATCAGTTTATTATTTTCACGAGAAAAATTAGAAACATCTGAAACATTCCAGAGACTCCTTTCTGCTTTAGCGTGCGAGTAGTTGTCATCCGATGAAGACCAGTGAGGTTTCATGCTCCAGTGAAGCTAGAGAGGATTCCTGGAGCTCCTCTTCCTCACCTCTCCTCTTCCCAATTTACCCCCTTCCTCATATAACCTCATAATAGGGTGATGGGGGGGGGGCTTGGCCTGCGATGAGCCTTGGGGGGGGGGGGGGGGGGGGGGGTTACTAGGCAGTGGCCCCCCCCTCCTATGGTTGCCGTATGGAGTGGGCCCCCCCTCTTTCGGTTTTATTTGCACCTTAGACATGTAGGGCCCTTGGTAGGGGGGGTGCTTGGACATCACCGCCAGCAAGCAGCAGATGTCCTCCTAGCACCCTACCCGCCAATTTTAACCGCACCTTAGACATTTAGGGCCCCTTGGTGGGGAGGGTGAGGGGACATCACTGTGAGTAATCAGGAGATGTCCCCTTAGTGCCCTACCCGCCAATTTTAACTGCACCCCCCTTAGTACACACACCCCTCCCCCCTCAATATATACATCCCTACATAAACACACACACATGCACACACACACCCTCTTAAACACACATACACGCACACACATTTTGCAAGGAAGGTGGGACCTGGGACCATCTGTCCCCTGCCTCTTCCCTGGTGGGGGGTACGGGCCCCTTGCAACGGCGGCCGTGTCCCCGTGGTGCCGGCTTCCTGGGCCCGGCGGTGCTCTCTCCGCGCGGTGGGGGGGTTCACATTACATCTGAGCCGGGGGTGTTGGTGTCCCTGGGGGGTGGGTTCTGGTCCTTGCTCCTGAGCGCTGGGCCCCGCCAAATTTCCAACTGTGGCCGAGCCTGGTCGGGCCATATTTACAACACCCCTTGTGGGCCCTCTTTTTTTTTTCCCCGGGGTTCCCCCATTCCTGGGCGGGGGCGGCGGGCCCCTGCCTTGCTCCTCCCTGGACCAACCATGGGCCGGGCGGATGGCTGCCTGGAGTGCGGGGCGGGTCTCCCTTGGGGGGTCCTGGCTCGTACCTGGGGTTGGGGCGGGGGGATGCCCAGAACTCCTGGGTGGTGGTGGGGTGCTCGTCTGGGGCTGTGGGTGTCCTTCTCCGGTGGGGACCTGCGTTGGGTTCTCCCGGCGCGGCGGGGGGGCTGTTCTCCTGGTTGGGCTGGGGCGGCCCTCTCTTTCCCTCCGTGCCTCCCTGCTCTCTGGCTCTGGGGGCCTTGTGGCGGTCCTGCCGGCCCTGGCCTGGGTGGCGGGCTTGGTCGCCCGGGCGGCGGTTGTTCCCTGCCGGTTTCCGTGTGGCTCTGGGGGGTTTCCGGCTGCCGCTGCTGCTGCGGTGGGGGTCTTGGGGTGGGGATGGCTGGGCGCTCTCCCTCCTTCTTTACACATTCCACCATCCATTTTAGAAGAACATGAGCACTCACCTGAGCACGGGTGTTGGCTCACCTTTGCACTGGCGGTTTGCGTGACTGAATGAGTGAAATGTTTCACACTAGTTGGTTTTAAGGCATAAGTATGCGTGTGAGCACTATATTTTTTGTGTACACGTCGACAGATGGACATTTTTGCAGCTAGCAGGTGTGTTAGACACTTGGGTGTGTGTGTGGACAGGCTCCGCCCTTTTTGTACTGCATTTGAGCCTTATCATGGTGATTAACAACCAGTAAACTTGTTGCTTTATGCTGCTTCATGGTCTTATCCCCCTTCCTCTCCTACTATCACCCTCCTTCCCCCCCCCTCTCTAACGTCCCTCTCTCTTCTTCCCCTCTTTCCTTTTCCGTCCGGTCCAACACCAAAGATCTTCAAACATGTTTGAAATTAATAAAGTTTGGCCTCAATTACAAAAGGGGTTTATTCAGACATACCTTTGGTTTGTCTGAAGATTAATAACCCCTGTTGTTAAAGTAAAATATGTCCAACACAAGAGGCCCTCAGCTCTCATCTGTCTGCCCAGCTGTTGGACAGGACAAGTTAAAAAAAAAAAAAAAAAGCTAGAGAGGAAGTTCAGTCATAGATTTTCTTACACAACAGCAGTTTAGAGTCCTCCTTTTATATATTGCTTTCCAGTCACAGCTCTCCCAGACACAATCAGGTTTAAAAGACTCTTTAAAGAGTGAAGGTGCCCTCTTCTTCTCCTAGTCCACCTACACTTTGGATCATTTTGGCTCTTCTGTCCTGCAATGTCCTTAAATAATTGATGAAAATGTGTTGGAAGTCTCATAACTGAGCTCAGGTCAAATGTTTTCAGGTGAAATCCAGGTCTCATGACTGAAACGTCCAGCTTTGACCCATCAGCCCTGCAGAGCTTCAGCCTTCAGGTCAGGGATGGAGTTCAGCTTTACGTCGTCAGTTTCAGAGAAAAAACACAGAGCAGGCGGAGATGGGGTCCTCTTTACCTCGCAGGTCAACCTCACCGAGCCGGAGGTGCACCTGAGGGACCGGATCCACCTGACCCTCCTGCTCACAACCCACCCATTGTTAATATCACAGCGAGCCGAGCGGACATCTCCCCCCCTGAGTCTCCTCATGCCGTGAAGGAAAGTTGTCTGCAGAGCATCACTGAGTCAGCAGCTGTCGGAGCCAGTTCGCTCCCTCATTCATCTTAGACTTTCACTCCTCTGACTTCTTCACAGTTGCTAACATGCTTCTTGTTGGCTCAATGGACAGCCATAGTTCTTCACAACAGGAAAACGTCAGACACAAACTGAAACCTGAGAGCCAAACATATTTTCCGGATTTCTAAAAAAGCTGAGTGCAGATGAGAGGAAGTGGATGTTCTGAACAGTTTTAGCACCCAGAACTGTGATGTTCTGCCTCCCTCTGCTGCCAGACTAAAGAACAAAAGGGTTTGTTTTTTTATGATGCATGGAGACAGAGAGGCTGAGGTTCACAGAACAAGAGAAGGGAGAGATAGAGATCCTGTCTGTAACCCTTGTGCTATCTTGGATGACCCCACCCTTAAGGCCCGTACACACCGGGACGAATATTCACCAGCGTTTTTCGCCACGTTTTTTGTGTTCACACCCAGGCGATTTTCGCTGACGATGAGCCGAGCGAACATGCAATTTCATTCCCTGACATTAGATGGCGCTTAATGTAAAAAAGGAAATACCCTATGTACACGAGGTGGCGCTGCGCAACTTTACGCTTCTTAAATTCGCTCTTCACGCAGAAGAAGAGAGCGAGTATTTACGCACTTGTCAGAATCAAACAAAGAAAACATGAATATTTCAAGCACCAGTAGCTCCAGCTCCAGTTCCAGCGATGAAGAAATTATTGTTCTGTTGAATGATAAAAGACGCCGGAAAAGACGTCGATTTTGGGTACATCCCATAGTTACGAGAAGAGAAGAACATGGGGAGTTTTATCGACTGGTACAAGAGCTGAAAATGTATCATGAGCGTTTTCGGGGATATTTTAGAATGTCCGTCAGTGAGTGCATCTTCCTCGTCTTATTTCTTCGCGGCAGTGTAGACGCTTCTTGGCATATATCTTCTTCGCCGTGACGTATGTGTGCTCAGCAAGACAGTTTTGTGTTTGAGCGCCCCCAAGTTGTGTTTTCCTGTAACTTCAGAAGCTCCAGACACGTGTGCAAAAGCGCCATTCTCATTGGTCGTATAGTTTTTGACGCGGCGCGTCAAACCAAAAAACGAACCCGAGGCATTTTTTTAAAAATGACGCTTTTACGCATGGCGTTTTTCGCGTCGGTGAGCACACTCACATTGGTGCCCTTTGTTTAGTCACGAGCCGTTAAACGTCGGCAAATATCGCCCGCGAAATTCGTCCCGGTGTGGACGGGCTTTTACATTGACGTGTTCTCCCTACCATGACAAAAGTGGAAAGATTTCATGTAATCCATGGACACCAGTGAAGATCACAAATCATTGAAGAAAAAAGGTTCTAGGTCTAGTGGGTCTAGATGACCCAACTCCCAATGGTAAAGTGCCTAGGATAGCACAAGGGTTAAAGACACACTGCTAAAAAAAATGTGTTCTGGGTGTTTTTTAACATGCTCATGTTACATTTTTGTCCTAATGGAGGACACATAAAAAGAAAATTAAGAATAAAATTGTATTTCTAAGAAAGGGTGAGTTTCTTATGAACTCCTGCCACAGTGCAGAAACTATGTCCAAGAAAACAACATGTTTTTTGATTTTGGCAAAAACTGCATACTCATCTTTTAAAAAAAACACTGGGAATGCTTTGAAAAAAGATCAAAAGATGATTGGAGTGGGACTTTAAAAAAAGAAACAGTAAACAAGTTGGTGCACTGCAGGCAGTCCATATACCCAGAAGAGCAGTTGTGGCTGAAGCTTAAATATAAAAAAGGGAGCTTATTCTTTTGCTTAAAGAAAAACATGTCATCAGCAAAACGGAGGACTTTTGTTTACTTTCTCTGCATTTTTTTGTTCATGTCTCATCGCATCACAAATAGGTTACGGACTTCGAAAAGAAGCATTTAGAGCAAAGGTCTGTAGAAAAAAATTCCCAAACATTCATAATACATGGTAACATTAAAAATAAAAATTGTATATTTTAAATACAGTATAAGTTCAGACCCATTTTTTGCAATACAACTTCTTTGAGGATCATCTGACAGGAATCGTTGAGGTTCGTCTGGGTTCTGGTTCAAAAGACGGTGAGCAGAGTGAAGAGTCCGTACAGCAGAGAGCACGGGTAAAACACCAACAGCTGCTGGTCCTGCATCTGCAGGGTGGAGATGAAGATCTTTGAGGCAGAGAAGCTGCACCAACAGACGGCCAGCACGGCCAGAACTATTCCAAGGATGCCTCTGTGAACCAAAAACCACAGAAATCCCATGAGGTCAACGAGATCACACATCAGAGAAACCTAGTGTTATTGGTTTTTTTTTACTACTAAATGAGACATTTCTGAAGTATTTTGCTGCCTTATGGACTGGTTTATAACTCCCACAAATGAGACTGAAGGTTCCTCCTCTTTTGACTGGACTGAGAACCTCCAGGAGCTGTGGTGAAGGTGGAGATAACGCCTTTCTTTTCTCAGATAACTAAGCTGAGACTCTCACAGTGAAGGACATTTTCTTATTTGATCAAGTTCATCGTGGGACATCAGAGAAACAAAGGTCAAAGGAACTGTTTGGTTTTTTCCTATAGTGACCTCACAAAGATTGCCCTCCAATGTAAGGAATCTAACTCGCACGCATGAATGCACATTTTATTACAGCAACTTCGACGGCTTGCTGGACTTACTGCAAAGAGTGGAAGACGGCGAACACAGAGAGACCGACGATGGGCAGGAGGCAGTAGCCCAGGACGCTGGCCACACAGCCGTGGGACACGGCCAGGGAGCTCATGAGGCTCAGGAGGACGAACATCCCAACGCAGCCGGTGGCACTGATGCCATAAACGAAGCCAAAGTGGACTTTTCCCGCCTGGACGGATCAGATTCAAACATTATCTTCGTTACATCGTGTTTTTGGTGTTTTACCTCATGATGAAGGACAAAAGTATTTTTTGTTTTTCATTCAAATCATTGTGAATCAGGAGCAGATGAAAACATGCTGTAGTAAATATGCCAGGCGGGACACAAGCTTCCCTGCACCTGGGATGGAGAAGGGGGCGGGGTTGCTCTGCACTAACGGTCCCGCCCACAACTAAGAGGTGAATTTCTAATAAACTCCAGCTGCAGAAATTATGTCCAAGAAAACGACACAAGTTTAGTGAATTTTGGCTAAAAATGGCGTATTCATAATTAAAAAACTGCTGAAAATGCTTTGAAAACAGATCCGAAGATGATTTTTAAACAAAGAAGTTATTCTTTTAAAGGTTTGGAAACATCTAGATTATTTAAAATAAAAAATAATAAGGAAAACTTTTGGAAAATGAATCGGTCAAGTCAATTTTGTGAATCTTGACAAAAGTTAATAAGTATGTGTGATTTTGTTTGAATTCCATCTGTGCTGTGGCCCCTAACCATCATTAGAGCGCAGCCCAGAGCGACGCAGAAGAGGATGGGCCCCGTCAGATCTGTCTCGTTCATGATGCTCCCGTCTGCAGGCATGAAGGGGTTCAACACCGTGAGCGTCTTCTGCCACATGTGATCAAAGTCCACTCCAAGCTCTGAAAAGAACAAACAGAGAGAGCAACTCCTGAAGGAAGAATCCAAACTTCAAAAAACCAACAAACGCCTAGTTAAACTTTGGAGGAAGGTTTATTTATCTGAGATATAGAAGAAGATTCTTCACCAACAAGCAGCGGAGGTTCTTCTTCTTCTTCAGAGGTTTTCATTCCGGAGCTGCTGGACGTCTGTGGAGAGTAGATCTGCCCGCTGTACTGCTGCTCCATGAAGGATCCCAGAACATCTGGATCAGGATCGTCGAATCCGCTGGAGGAACCAAACACATTTTACAAGAAACGTTGGGTTTCCGTGATCCATTTGTGCTGCAGATCCTTTTACAAGAGCGAACAGGTGAGGAAGAGCAGCTCCAGGAAGCCTCGCTTTTCATGTGTTTTGATAAAAATCAATAATTCAGACACAGAAGATGTTTGTGGTTGAACTGGTTGCAGCCTTCGGCATTACTTCCATGACAATTTCAAACTGAAGCTTTATTTTGAAATTATCCAAAAAAAAAAAAAATTCAAAGAAAACATTAATAGCAAGATAAACGAAAACATGAGTTTTTCTCAAACCCATATCTCACCTCTGCAGTGCAGACTCTTTGTGTTGATCGTACGCACTGGGGTTGTAGTACTTCACCGTGCTGCCCTGGTCGTCAATGTAATACCCTGTCTGGTAGAAGTCCTGCTCAAACTGCTGAAAGTCCTCCATGCTGATCTGAAGAGCATGAAGGACACAGAAAACAGCAGCCCTTCCCTCAGTCTTCATCAAATTCAACAGAAAGCCTTCCTCTTCCTCTCTTTCAGCACCTACCTCTGACAGAAGTCTTGCTCAGTGCCGTCAGGACGGGCGGTGAGGTCCATCACAGACCTCACTCTATTAATACCCGGCTATATTGGGATCCGACAGCTGAACCTCTCTGTTCAGACTAACACAGCTGACCTGCTGCTGCAGGTTTGGTTTTCTGCAGCCTCTAGAGGGCAACATCGCTCCACGCTTGAACAAACTGCAATTTTACATGATTTATTTTTGCTGTAAGGAGTTTGAAGCTTTATTCTTTTGATCTTATGAAGAAAATAATCAGAGATATTGGCTTAAGTTTGATCTAGATCCACGTAAATGAAAGAAATAAACAAACTTTAATAAACAAAAATTAGCTTATTAAAAAAAAATTTTGGCTGTTATTTGTCCGTTTTTCTCATTGTTTTCCTCATATGTACAATAATTGAATGTGTATTGAAAAGCCATATTTTAAAACAGTCATTAAAGTTTAATTAAATAGTCAAATTGCTGATAAAACCTCAAGTTATACTGACAAAAATGTGTTTTGGCAAAATTTTTCTCCAGCTTGTTTTTCTGCAGTTTTGCTCTTCTGCCATAGGGAGGTGCTGCAGCGCATATACAGTTTAAATCAGCAGCAATCTCTGCAGTCTTTTGTTTTTTAGCACAATTTTCGCCTATTTATTTAGATACACATTTTTAATCTTTTTCTTTAGTAAATGTTTCCATCCCATTTTTAATGTAATATTTTCAATCTATCTTCTCTGTTTCTCCGGGGGTGCAGTTCCGCCTGTGACCTCAGCGTGTCGCTGTTGCGCCGGCGGTCAGCCTCCACGCGCTCTGGGAGCTCCTGGGTCTGAACCTGCGGCATCCAGCCGACAGATTGTCCGATTTCTAACTTTATTTTCGGCGCTTGACATTGATTGAACCATTAACCCCGCGGCGCCAACAACGCTAATGATTTCTCTGCTTGTTTTTAGCAGCCAGACAGCAGGGATTTCTCCGCTTTGCCGCCGTTTGGCTTTTTTTTTCTGCATCTATTGATTCGATCACCTTTCACTTCATGTAATGTTGTCTGACTTTACATGCAAAGAAATGAATACATTTGTTCCTGCACCAAAGAAGACACGCATGTTTGTTTCTGTGCATTTTATCAAACAATAAAAATCATTGAAAGTTTATTTTAGTAGATTTTACATTGATTTGGGGAAATGCTCATGCATTTCTAATATAATAAAAAGTCTGTTTAAAAACCTATGTAGGACATTTTCTTTTTTACATTTTGATTTAAAATAAAATTTAGCATTTATACCACTCCCTCGAGAACTAAATAACAAGCTTTTGTCTATTTTAAAGAAGGTGTACAGACAGACTGGGAAACATTTATTTATTTAAAAAAAACATAAAAAATTGGGGGAGATGGGAACATTTTAATATCCAAAATCTGTTTTGTAAATGTTGAACTCTATGAGGTACTGATAAAGTTTGATTTTGAACAAAAAATGATGCTCCTCATTTTGAAAATCTTTTTGGATTTTTTTCATTTTTGACATTTTTAACATTTTGCCAGATTTGTGAAAAAGATTTTTATTTTTATTTTAGCTCACATTCTAAATCAAAACAAACAAGCAAACAAATAAACAAAAAAGTGTCTTTCGATTTCATCACTGGTTTAAATAAGAAAAAATATTCACATTTTTATGAAAAACAACACAAAAAGATCATTTATTTTTATTCAAGCTGCAGTTTCAAAGGAAAATAAAACTTATTTTATAAGAAAATAAATGATTAAACAACGTGACCAAAACATTTATTGAAAACAACAGTTTGATAAACGTGCTGTCAGTGTAGAGATGAGAAACAATTAAAGTTCTTTAGTCACGCTTGTAGGTTTGGCTAATTATAGTTTTTTTCTGTATGATTAAATATTTAGAAGAAACTTTTAATTATGTTAGTTGTTCTAAAAAATGCCTGAAATCTTTTTTAGACGCTGTCTGAGATGACAGCAGCTATATTGTCAGTCTAACAATCTAACATTTTGTCACAGCAAAATTAATCAAAAGGTTTTTTTTTATCGTGTTAACTTAAATGTAGGTTTGTTTTCCGCCAAATGACATTTTTAAAGCAGATATGATTTTTTTTCTGTTTTTTTCTCATCAACACAAAAACACTGTTGCCACCAAAGGTGAACAGTTTGACGTTTCTGAAGTTTGTTTCTGGAATCTGAACACATTAGAAAAAGTTGGAGATTTGATAGTATAGTGACTTTAGAGGATAAAATCTGCACCAACTATTTCTCTGATTAGTTAAATCCTGAGAAATGTCTGACTGGGAGATAAAAAGGTCTTCGTTCACAGCATCAGACCAGTTTCACTCACTGCCAACAAAGCAGAGCTGGATTCTGCCCTGGGATTTGCAGCAGGGCAGAATCCGACTCGTTCAAAGCGTTCCGGGTTTGAATCATAGCTGGATTTTGTCAGTGGAGAGCGTGCACGTTACTTCCTGTCAGGCTGCAGAAAAGGCTCGTTTAGGGTAAATCAGTGGCTTTAAGATGCCTTTGCATGACCTTCGCTGAACCTTTTGTAACTCTCCCCCTGACACTCACGCAAACACGTGATCCTGAGGATAATATGAGTGAATTCTCCAGGCTGTTGCTTCGGTTCTGCACGAGCTACAGGTAGACCTCTCGCTGCCCCCATCATTCTGTCAAACTCTTCAGAAACCAGCAGGCAGAAGAAAACAGCCACGGGTTCTTTCTGCGGCTGCCGCTGTTCCGTTTGCGTGTTCTCTGAAAGATGGGTGGTTCCTTCTTCTGAGAAACTGGTGGAGTTGCTCCAAGGAGAAGCACAGAGAGACCCAAACTGAATCTGCCCTGGGATCCGGTCCAGACCGCTGACCAGGTGAACATCTGTCCATCTGCAGTCCAACACCACAAACTAAGAAGGGACTTCCTGTTTTTGGACTGAAATACAAGCAATGCTGCATGTTTTCCCTTAAAAGATCCTCTCAGAACCTTCAAACGGATCCTCCGGTGCTTCCAGAGCCTGCAACTGCAACTCCTGACCTCCTCAACGAGCACAGCTAACTTCAGCTTTATCCCACCTGCAGCTTCTCCTGCTGTAAAATTCAATAGTCTTTATCATTTCCTCAAAGATCTCAACTGATACATTTAACTCAAGAGTTCAAATCAGTTTCATGCATTTTTGTTTTTATTCTAAGGGTTATTTTAAAAAAAAAAACATCTTTGTTTTAAATAAATCCGTTTGCAAAATTTGCTGCTGTTGGAAACTCTGGAAGCTGCAGAAATGTCTGATTTTATGTTTTACCAGCCTGAAATCCAAACCGTGACATCCCAGATACAGGTTTGTTACCTCCTCCTCCCGGCGCCTGTATCTCTGATCGGACTAAAGAGCAACCTGAACTTCCGGGTTGAACCCCATTTGAGGATAAAATCGGCTGGAAATCCAATAATCAAAATGATGCACCATCAGAGCAGAATTTCCCTTTTGTTTGCTGGTAAGTTTGTTTGTTGCAGACAATCAAACCAAAACCAACAATAAAAATGTAGCTTCTAATTACATTTTAGGAAAATCTGTTTAACAGTTCATGCAATTTCTTCAAAGATGGACTCAACAAGTCCATCAAAGAACAAGATGGAGGAAAGCTGCTTCTCGTTTTTCTGCTCTGGGTCCGACTTTTATTTAGGATTTTATCTGTTTTCTCAGAATTATTTTCTGTTGAAAGACGGCGGAAAAAGGACCAGTTTGGGATTTCAGCAGATCCGCACACAGAACATGCATGATGGGTAATCCCCCCCACACACACACCCCCCACACACACAATCCAATCAACCATTTTCTGCACCAGCTTTCTCTAGTTGGCGAGCAGCACAGGCGACAAACCCCCACCCATATGCACCAGAAAGAGTGGGAACAGACCAAAAAGGGCTCACAGCCTTTCAGATATTAAGCTACCTGCTTTCATCAACGCAGAATTTCTGAATCGTTTCCCAATTCACCCCCAGTCAAAAGATCTCCTGATCAGTGATTGGTTTGTGGAGTTCTAACCACCTTTCTGCTCAGAGATGCTTAAGATGTTCGGAGGAAAACAGCAGGTGGGGGAAAACACTTTAACACATCCACGACCAGAACCTCAAACCTGCAGATGGGTTTCGGATTCTTCGTTGGTTTCCCACAGGCTGACTGAGGAAATCAATAGTGCAGTGAAATATTTAAAAATATATCAATCTGAAACTTGATTCTAATGAAGGTCATAGGTCAAACTCCAGCAGCTCCAGTCACTCAGTGACACAGATGGAGATGTTTAAAAAAAAAGGCATTAAAGTGGTTTTCTTGTCGTAGTTTGATTGCTTACTCCAAACAAACAACAATCAAAACCCATTCCAGATTTGACTGAATTATCTTCTGTTTTTACTTTACTTTATTTTTAGGTGTTTGCTTCATAATTCTGCAGAAACTAATGTTTCTATGCTGGTTTTGTGTCTGCCGGTCTCCGCACACTCAAAAAAATGTTCTGCACAGATTGAAAATATTTGTGTTGCTTTGCAGCTATTCACACATTTGAGCTTTATTTTTTACATTAAATTCTTATGAGGTTAAATAAAATCTACTATTTCAAGGAGGGAAAAATCTAGAGGTGGCTTTGATCAAGATGTTTAAACCTTTATTTAAAATAAACATGTTCAGGAACACAAATCCAGGTGATGTTTTTAGCAGAAACTAAGTGGAGAAACCTTTTTAATAAATCCAAATCTTCATATTTGGCTCAAAAATTGCACATTTCGAAGTTATTTGTTTGTTCCCTCCTCCCCCTATCTACTCCTCTTCCTCCAAATCTTCGTCTGCATGCTGCTGAGTCGCAGCCCAACAGACGTAATCTGGAGTTTCCTTCCGCACAGCAGCCATATGGAGCCGCAGCGGCGCGCGGAGCTCAGCAGTCTCATCTTCAGATGCCGACAGCAAAACAGCAACAAGCATAAACAGCAACTAAGTTTGCTTCAGAGAGTCAGAGAGGCTCTTACAAACAAACACCGCGCTGTCAAAATAAAAGCATGACGCAGAGACAACAAATCCGTTTAACGCATTCTTTTTACGCACGCATTTTTACGCACCAAAAAGGAAGAAATGTGTAATAATGAAACTTTTACAGGACAGGTGCTTGTATTAAAGAACACACAATAGATTGATTTGAGTTTACTCGATTTTATAAATTGTTTATCTTTGTCTCTACAGAAAACTCAAATAATTTCGTGACGATTTAGTGGCAAAATTTGCAAAATATTGTCTCCAAGTACAATTTATATCACAAAGAAGCAACATGTTTATTTTTCAAAGAGATGCTTTTCTTTTCAAAACAAAAGCTTTACAAACGCACCCATTTTTTAAATCAAATTACGAGAATAAAAGAGACAATTTTGGTTTATTGAATCTGCTGCTGTAATCTGCAAAGATTTCCAATGTAAAAACATTAAATCTGGATTTATTCTTCCTTATACAGTAATGGTTTGGGTTAGATGAAATTATTAAAGCAGAAACGAGGTCCTATAAGACCAATATTTGATCAAAACTGTGTGTGAACTGTGTATTATCATCTCTGCTGCAGACAGCGCGTGGGCAGAGACACATAGGTGTTCCTATCCAGTGACAGGTTTGGTTAAAGCGTTTGCATGAAATCTCGGTGTTACCAGCTTCACAGAAAAAGAAAAAAAAACGATCATGAGATGCTATGAAGTTTTCCGGCTGAGACTTTATAGAATCACAACCACGGAACCGCAGTGGATTTGTTTGTGGGATCCAATAAATTCGTGACGGACGATCTGTCAGGAGTTTGTAGAGATTGGTTCACAACAGCAAAATAATTAAATAAATAAAAACCGTGAATCTTTGAAAAACATATAAAGGAAGTGATGCAAAATATTGTATTTTTGTGAATGTTCTGGGGAGCCTTTGGAAAGCTTGAGGGCGCCGTCAGATGAGCTCCATGTCTTCTGTTACCCGGAGCGTTGTTGCCTCCAGTTCTGTTAAATCGTCCTCGGAGAGGGGGGTGGGGGCGGTAAGTGACCGCAGAGACTCACATGAGGTTGTGTTTACGCCTCGTCTCTACATATTTCACGCTCACTTTACACGCGGACAAGCGCGGTCTTTGCGCGCTGCGCACTCTGGCTGCGCTCTGACGCACAAATCATCCACGCGCTTCGTGACCGTGTCCGTGGCCCGCGGACTCGCCCGTCTCAGTTTATTTTCCCTCCGAGCCCCACAGCTAAACAGTTTTGTATACACCAAGAAGGCAAATATTTGAGTCGGAAGAGTGTACAGTTTGGAGCGGCGGGGATCTGGGTTTACGCACGCACGGTGCGTGTTTTCAGTCACTTTTCTTTCCTGGGCTTGGGTGGGGGGACGTGTAGCCGTGGGGAGGGATGACTGGAGTGAACAGGGGTGAGTATTTTTCACGCTGCAAAAAGTTGGGGGAGCTGAGAAATCTATTAAAAAAACCTCAGGGTTTGGTGCAGAACATAAATGTAACAACAAAAGATGACACGAGTGTGGAAATTGAGGCACAACAGTAAATAAATCCCTCTGCATAAATCCGAAACACACAAAAAAATCTAAAATTATATTCTGAAGCCTAAATATTTGTCCAATTTTCTGATTTATTTTGATCGTTCTTGAGGTGGAAAACAGCTCCAGGCAGCCATTTTTTGTAGCGTGCCCAGCATTGGCGGATATGCGCGCTTCCCGCGCATCTCCATTGGCTGACAGCTCCGAGGACGCGTCAATGTTTAATCGTAATGTTTCCCTGGTTGGCTGAGGACTGGAAAGGTCCAACCAATGTTTTTCACTCGCTTTAGTGGCTGCGGCTCCCAAATTAATTGCAGCTATCTGTCTCCTATCGATGTGTGTGTACATGTGTGTTGTGTGTGTTTCCCCTTTTCCTCCCAAACCGAACATGAAATAGTTTGTTGGGCTATACTTTCTTTCTTCCTGTCTGTTCCCCCTTCCTCCCTTCCCGTCCTGGTTCGCCAGCAGAGGCAGGAAGGACCGAAGCCCAGCTGTGTTCGTCTCTGTCGGTCGGAGCCGTCGCCCCCCCTCACTGCTCGGTGATGTTGGACATGGGAGAGCGCAAAGAGGTGAAGATGATCTCCAAATCTTCGTTCAGTATAAACAGTTTGGTGCCAGAGGCCGTGCAAAGTGACAACCAGAACCAGCACCACCACCAGAACCATCACCGGTCCGGCTGCGCGGAGGACGCCGAGCAGAAGGCGCCGCTTCAGTGCGCGCAGCCGGAGGGGAAAGTCAGCCTGAAGAGTGAGGGATCGGGCCAGGACGGCTGCGCGGAGGAGAAAGACAAGCAGGAGGAGAAGAAGGACGGGAAAGACGGCGACGCGCCGGAGAAGGACGGCGAGAAGAAGAGCGGCAAGTACGAGAAGCCTCCGTTCAGTTACAACGCGCTCATCATGATGGCCATCCGGCAGAGCCCCGAGAAGCGGCTGACGCTGAACGGCATCTACGAGTTCATCATGAAGAACTTCCCGTACTACCGGGAGAACAAGCAGGGCTGGCAGAACTCCATCCGGCACAACCTGAGCCTCAACAAATGCTTCGTCAAGGTGCCGCGGCACTACGACGACCCGGGAAAGGGGAACTACTGGATGCTGGACCCCAGCAGCGACGACGTCTTCATCGGTGGGACCACGGGGAAGCTCCGCCGGCGCTCCACCACGTCCCGGGCCAAGCTCGCCTTCAAGCGCGGCGCGCGGCTGACCTCTGGGCTGACCTTTATGGACCGGGCCGGGTCCTTGTACTGGCCCATGTCCCCCTTTCTGTCTTTGCACCACACGCGGGCCGGCGGCGCCCTGGGCTACAACGGGACCTCCTCGGGTTACCCGGGTCACCCGATGTCCTACAGCACCATGCTGACCCAGAACATGAGCAGCAACCACTCCTCCTTCCCGTCCTCCAACGGGCTCAGCATGGACCGCCTCGTCGGCGGAGACCTCCCGTACGCCACGCACCACCTGACGGCGGCGGCCCTGGCGGCCTCGGCGGTGCCCTGCGGCCTTTCCGTACCTTGCTCCGGGACCACGTACTCTCTGAATCCGTGCTCGGTCAACCTGCTGGCCGGACAGACCAGCTACTTTTTCCCCCACGTCCCGCACCCGTCCATGACCCCGCAGAGCGGCGCGGGCGGCGGGGGCGGCTCCTTACAGGCCGCGCGGGCGTCTGCCTCCAACTCCCCGCAGGCGCCCTCCTCTTCCTCGCTGCAGTGTGACAGTCTGAGGCCGGCGCTGTCCGGCTCTCTGCCGGCATTCTCGTCGGGACTTTCCGGGGGTTTGTCTGATTATTTTACGCACCAGAACCAGGGCTCGACCCCCAACCCGCTCATACACTGACTCCCCCACACCCACCCCCGCTGAAGGAGCGCGAACCTGACCGGAACTCGAAGCTGAACATTTTACACTTGAACGTTTTACATGTACAAACAGACAAAATGATTATAACTACCTTCTATAGAAAAAAAAAGAGGAGAGACTTGCAGAAAAAAGAGCAGCACTGAGAAACTCATAGAAAGCAGCACTGACATTTCCAGGTATTTTTTTAATCTTATTATTATAATAATAATTATTATCATTTCTTCTTTTTCTCTTCTACTGCTCATCTCCTTCTGCAGTTTGAATTTCTGTGTACATAATGTCTGTTACTGTAAATGTCCGGGCATTGTCTCTGTATAGTGCTGTCAGTCAGTGAGGTGCAATGTGACCTGAGATGAGAAACCGAAAGAAAGACACGAGAGCTGTGCGCGCGCTTCTCTTTACTTGATTTTTTATCATATATATATATATATATATATATATATATATATATATATATATATATATATATATATATATATATATATATATATATATATATATATATATATATATATATATATATATATATATATATGATAGTATTAACTATTTGTTGCTAAGGCGCATCTTTTTATTTGCATCATGCGTTATTTCCACGCAGTTTCTCAAATTTGAAGCCTCTTTCAATTTACTTTATTGTTTTTGTGGAGTTTTTGTTTTTATTATTATTTAAGAAGGTAGCACAGCGACTCAGAGTCCTGCAGTTCATCTCCTGAAGGGTTTGTCAGGTTTTCATTTTTTATTTTTCTGGTTTAAAAACAAACTGTTTCTGCGCTTTCTCCAGACCAAAGACGCGGTTTCACTTTGGAGTCAGTATTCTGCTGTGTAATGATCGGCCTGTTGAGGTTAGAATTGAAGGAAGGAATAAAAAAAATGTGGAGCAAATGAGCGCGTGAGTGGATGAAGGAGTGGCTTCTGTCGCTGCAGAAAATGTCCATTTAAACGAGATGCTCCTTTTCTCTTTTAGAAAAAAATTGAAACGCATTATTTTATAATCAATATTATTACTTATAGCGAAAATGACTTTATTTTGTGCGCATTCTCGTTATGTGGGTGGATATTTTCCGCAGCGAGAGGGCCAGCTTGTTAAAAAAAGGCAAAAATGTGGATTTTCACGCTCCTGTTTCTTCTTTTTGTATAATTAGTAAAAAAAGAAAAAGGAAAACTTTGTACTGATTTTTTTTCTTTTAGGAAAGGAGGGACAATGTAAAAACCCACTTTGTTTGACAAAAGAAAATATGCCTCATTATCTAACAGGCTTACTTGGAATGATTGTCTTAATTGTCGTCTCTAAAACAAATTTTCATGGTTGTGATACTATTGTGGTCTTATCCCGTGTTTGTCGCTCACAAAACTAGGAAAAAAACGATAGAAAAAATGTTTTAATGATAAAAAATGCGAATAAAATAATAGGATACATTCATAAGTGACGTTAGTCCATTTGTCTTTTCTTTCTGAGCTCCTTGTTCCACACGAACAGATGATCAAATGTTGTTTTTCTAAAATTATTTTGCAAAAAAAAAACCGAAAGATTTCCTTTGGTAAGTTGTCAAACTGTCCTTTGGATGCGCGCGCCCTTGCGCAGCGGGTCTGATCCTTGATCCTTGGATTCTAGACTTAAACCTCTTTGAGGTGGAATCTGTCTGGTTCTGGAGCGCAGCCGCTCCTGCTGTGTCTCTCCTGCTTCTACGGTGAAGTGGATTCGGTTCCGTTCGGTTCTGCTGCTAAATTCGTCTTTCATATTTTGTCTGCAGATGATGAAGATTATTCCCATAAAATCATAGAAAAACTGCAGAACATAAAGCGGGAAATTATTTTATTTTTTTTTTTTTTAGAGCAAAAGAAAACCAGCATCGCGACCTCTTTTATTTTGCTTTTTCGTAATTTCACGAATGTTGTCATTTCTGCAGTTTGGAATTTGATCCGCTGTGGTTCTGGAGGGTTCGTTAGAGGTTGATCATCATTTCATGTTTGAGAAAAGTGTGAAATAGTTGCTGTCTGCGCTGGCTTCTTTGGAGATGTTCATTTGTCTGTTAATGAGACAAAATTTAAATATTCAAGACAAGGAAGTAAAAAACAAATATTTAATTTCGTATATAACTTCGTATAAGTAAATAGATACTTTGCAGGAACCTTTTCAGTTAAACATTTTATTTCTGGTGATGAACCAAAATAAAAATAAAAAACGGAATCATTGTTGACTTTAAGATTTATTTGTATTTAATGTTAGAAGTTGTTATTGAAAAATAAAAATAATAAACGATTGAATTATAACATATAATTCGAGCCCCCCCCCCCCCCCCCCCCCCCCCCCCCCCCCCCCGAAGCACCTGCGCTCAGTTCTCTGTTGATTGTCGATTTTGCGTCAAAAGAATGAAAATCTGCGCCATTTCTGACGTGCGTCTTATTTTTTTATTATTGTTATTTTTTTTTTTTTACTTTTTTGCGTGTTTGGTTGCGGTCCTCAGTTGTTCTGGATTATTGTTGGGGTTTCAGAAGCTGAAGCAGCCGTTTCCTCTGAAGCTGCTCATCTTTCTTTGTCTCTTCTTCATCACGGGCGCGTTTTTCCTCCCGGTGTCTGCATGAGGACGTGCGTTCATGCTTTCGGTTTTGGTTTAGTTTTTCCTTTTTGGTAACTTTCACCATTTTAATGCAGATCATGGCAAACCAAAGAGCTACGACTGTTTGGATTTTTATTTATTTCGTAAGTTCAGATTTATTGTTTGCTGTCTGTCCGATAAGAAGGTCAAAGGTCATTCTCACCTTTCTTCTCTTGGCATCATCTTTTTTGTATATTTTAATGATTAGATGGAGCATAAGATATTAGAAATATCCATATCTTTTTTGTTCTAACATAACAGCAACATTCCTGTTCTCGTTGTTTGTGTAAATCGTGCTGTGGTTTGGTTCTGCTGCGGTGAAATCTCCTCTGTGATGTGAGAAACTCTGCTGAGGTGAAGTTCTTCTCACTGAAGCTGAAATCAACATCCAGCTGCAGACTGCAGTTGGATCTGTGCACGTCTGGTTGGTTTTGGAGATGAAGATGTTCAGCTCTCATCCCACTGTGAGGCCTAAACTGTGCCGCTGTCTGACCTCCTGCCCGACAGAAAAAACTGATTTGAAAACAGTTAGATCAGAGTTTCTTGGTTTCCATTGTGTGAAACGGAGTCTTTGGGCACGCTGCCTTTGAGCAAAGGAGGCTGCTGGTATGAGGCCTGGCTGAGTGGAGTGGATTTGTTCCGGTGTGGATTTATTTTGCTTCTGGTTCAGCTTCCTCCCACAGAAACGAGCAGCTCAGGTTAGATTCTAAATATGGTCAGGCGTGAGCGTGCACGGCTGCTGAGTGACGGACGTGGACATGTGCACGCTTTTAGTTTTTTCGTTTAACTGCAAATTAGAGCAAAACTTCTGACACAAAAATATGTCATTTCATATTAACTTAAAAGTAAAACCTAATTATAAACGTTTTTTTTTTTTTCTGAATAAAATACATTAAAATCAAAATTGATTTCAAAATAAAAGGAAACTAAAAAAAAAAAAAACAGGTTTAGCGTCTACAAAAAAATACAAAACTAGAAATTTTAAACCTTTTTAAAATGTATTCTTAATAATTTCATGTTTTTTAAGCACAAAGCTGTTTCTTCTATAAAACAATCTATTTATTTACACATTTGTCTATTTGTTTAACAGAACATTTGTTGTCACTTCAACATAAATCACCCTAAAATTTGGCAATAAAATGGCAAATGTTTCTAAAAAGACATTATTTTGAAATGCATGATTTTAATTTGTTGTTACAAATATGAGATCATAAAAATAATGCTGCTGATGAATTAATAAAAAAAGCAGCATTATGGTTTCTTTCTTTAAAATACAACATATTGTAGGGAAAAAATTCTATATTTTAATTTCATGATAGAATCTATTACAAAAGGTACCTATTATTTTTAGATTTTACTTTAAAATGATCACTTATGATTAAAAAAAATGGAAGATAATAATAATAAAAATTAATCTGATTAGTAAATGTATTGATTTTTACGTTAATGAAATTTTAGATTGATCAAATTACCTAATTAGGAAAATAATTAAGATAGGGAATTGGCTCAAAATAATTGAGTTTTTTCATCACCTCTATGACTAAAAGTCAGTGAAGTAAAATTTGTTTATTTGTCTTTAATGATTCAGTCTAACCTGACCTTTAAAAAAATGATATCAATGTTTAAAGAATTTTTGTTTTTTTCGTTCAAAGATTTCCCAACAATATAAATAAAGGAATCAGAGTGAGAGGATCAGTGAATGTTTGAATTTCTTTATGTGCAGAGCAGCACCAGCTCTGCCATAAAACAGAAGGTTAGGTTAGGTTAAAACATTTTTATTTATTTGATTTATTTTTCTTTTTAATTTTGTGAAATCTTAGTATTTGTTGCCAACATTTCCATCATCAAACTAAGTATTGACTCATTGTTTGTTTTTTGCATCCTAATGAAAGTGGGATTTAGTTGCAAAAATAAAATTCGAGTCAGTCTGACAGAAAAACACAAAAAACAAACTAGGTCAAATGATCAGGTTTTTTGTGTTTATGTACACATTTATGCGTCTTCATTGTTTTTTGTGGTGGAGTGTGTAGAACCTCTGCCAGATGCTAGATGGCAGTATTAATGGTTTTGCTGTAGCTGGAGCTGACGTTGCATCCATGTTTCCAGTTCTTTAGTGAAGGTCTGAGCTGAAATGGCGTCAAACATCCTAAATCAGGCCTCAGTGATGAAGAGGTTTTGCGTCAAATACCTGACTTAAGGCAACACCAAGGCTTTTGTGCAGTTTTTCTAGAATTCTAGAATTTTCTCATCCAGACTGTGTTTTGTTGGTGATGAAGCTCACCATCAAAGATGTGACACCCAGGCTTTCCACTATTGATGATGCTGTGGACCGACAAAGCTGGAAGATATCCCATGATGCACTGGGCTCGTCTACCTAATCTGCCTTCGAGTCAGCTTGGCTTTTGTCTTTCAGATTTTTCTGCGTTTAATTTTTTTTTTACTACTGCTCGTGTCTTTTGATGAACTTAATCCAAAATACCTTCTTATTCAGCAAAAATGACTTCTCTAAACACCAACAAACATTTAACTATTTTAATTGTTTCATTAATTTAAAGGCAAACCAAATGTGTAATAAATAATGAAAATGTAAAAAATAAAATAAAATTCCCCCGCCACATTTTTTTATATTGGAACATTTTCAATTTTGTGGTAAAGTAAATTAAAAAAATAATAAGTAATGTGATTTCAATAATGAACAGAATTTGTTTGGACTTGGTCCCGTTTTTATTTTATTTAACATCTCGGGTCAAAATGATTAAATATTATTTTTGTTGCTGGAAAATGTGATTTTTTTTCTGCACCAATTTAAAATTGATATTGTATAATTTATTGGTATTTCTTTAAGTAAAGTTTTTTCTTTTCCTTATCGTGAATTTAAACAGATTTTTAGTTGACAGATTTTGTCATTTTGATATTTTTTAAAGAGTTAAAGCTGATTTTGTTTATTAATTAATAGATTATTTAGATAAATTAATGCATTGCTTTTAGATTTTGTTCAAAATCTTCTGTGTTTGATCTTTCTTAGTTAGTGAGAATAAGAACCTTTAACTCTTTGTTCTTTCTTTGACTCAATGTGCTTCATCTGAAAACAGTTGTTGTGTTTTTTTTAACAGAATCCTGCATGAAAAGACAGTGAAGCATCATTTCTGCAGACAGAAAGAACTTAGAGGTCTGAAGTTGAAGCACGCTGGTCCGTCAGTCGCAGCTTCTTTCAGCTTCTCCCACAGTCTTGACATAAATTTACTTTGAATCCTCTGAGGGTATTTAAACCTCAGCAGAAACCACAAACTGCTCCTAAAACCTGAAAAAGTAGCGAATCATCAAAGATCAAAATCTGATCGTTGTTTATCTCACTGTGAAATCGGGTTTAAATTCATCTTCAGGAGCTCCTGCATTGGCTGGACTCTGAGGAGCGGAGTCTGTCCTTGCAGCAGATGTTCTGGATCTCTGCGTTAGAGCTGCTGATCCAAACTTGGACCGGTGTCCTTGGCTGGGCTCCTATCAGCCCACGATAACAACAAAGGGGGACTTGCTGCAGTGATTTGTTAGTTTCCTGGAGGAAAACTACCAGCTAAACTGTAACGCAAGAAGACGCCCATGAATGGAGCTGCTGGGGAACCCAATATGTGTTCGCGTGATGCTATCTGCCCCATGTTAAATGGGGTGACCAGCGGTCAAAAGACAAAGGAAGCAACAGAAGGACTTTGGTGGTGGTGAAAGGGGAGGGGTTTTTTATCCTTCTTTCTTACTTTCTTCATTTATTTTCACCCCTGAAGTATTTTCACTGTGAGGTTGTTTGCAGGTTTTAGCTGATTGATGATTGTCTGGAAATGTCTGCTTTCCTAAAGTTTGAAGGTGAAAGGGTTGCTTGAATGGTCCAAAAACAAACATGGTGAGGTGTGAAGCTGCCGCTTCCTGAGCAGAGTTTTGTGTTGTAAATCCCCGTTTGGTGGCTGCTCCGTAATTCCTTTCCATAGATCGGGCTGCGTCCGTCTGCAGGGCTTGGCTGTCAGGGGGGTGTGCCGGGTTAATTCCTCTGGGTTAAAAGGGTCACCTGACTGAAGCCTCTCCAGCTCTGCAGGTCAGGGCAGAATCCAGACAACACTACTTCCTTATGTGGCTCGAAACCTCCCAGAGTTCATTGTGGCGTGGATTAAAATAGATTTAAAAAAACATAGAAACACAAATGGAAATATAAGGAAAATGGACAATGCTTTAAATCCCACGTTTCACCACATGTCAAGCTGTCTGTAGATCCGTCAGTGCAGTAATGGAGCCACGTCAGTCTCCTTGAACGTCTGTGGTGCTCATGGTTTCACCTGAGAACACAAACAGGTGTGGTTTCTCTCATCTTCACACTGTCAGCAGTAAAATACAGATAAAATGTACTTTCTGCGGTCCCCCCCAAAAAAACAATCTTCCTCTTTTCTGTCTTTCCTCTTTAAAAATCTTTGGAGACCAGAAAGTTTGAACTTTGTGTTAAAGTAGTCTCTGTTAAATCAGAAAACAACTATTTTGGTCATTTGTTCCTTTCCTGACGAGAACCACAAGATATTCAATGCAACACAGGTCCACACACCTTCATGGCTGGAAAAGAGAAGAAGGCTTTTGTTTGCTTCCATGTTAAAGCTTAAAGAAAGAGAAAAGAAAAAAAGAGTCTGCACACAATACTGACTAACGGATGCCCTTTTTTCTCAAAAAATATGGTTTTAAATAAGTGTTTATATGAAAAACTTTACCTAACTTTCTGTTTGGAATTCCAAACTTTTACCCAGACCAAAAAAAGGGGTTTAAAATAAAAACTTAAAAATCATATTTCCTCCTGTGATTTTCATCTAAAATAACTTTAGTAAACTCTCTGGCACCTCTTTTATCTTTAAGCCTAATCAATCTTTCTGTTCCACAAAATCTCAAATTTAAATTTCAAAATTCCTGACTTAATAGATAATGCATTTATATTTTCCTCGTATCCAACTTTATGTTTTATTTGCATAACTCTTTTCTGCAGTAAATTGGTTTTATATGTGTAACCCCTCATGCATAGAAGAAGGCCACATATGTGAAGAAATATAACATTCAATACTTCACATTATTCAAAACAAACATAGTTTAATTTTAATATGAAACATTAAACTAATTTTGATTAAAGATAACCCCCTTTTTCAATTTTTGATCCATCAATAGCCTGTTTTGATTCTTTTCATTTTTTTTTCTACCCAAAATTTAAACTTGGTCTTTTGCAAATTCAGTGGAAGCTTATTGTTATCAAATCAATATTTACAATTAACCATTTCAATTTCAATACCTTGCAGTGATTTCTTTTCTGAACAAAAATTATGGGCGGCCGTGGTGCAGCGGTAGGGCAGTCGACCCATGATCGTAAGATTGCAGGTTTGATTCCCGCCTTGCACACCCATGTGGCGAAGTGTCGTTGGGCAAGACACTGAACCCCACCTGACCTCTGGTGGGAGGTTGGCGCCAGTGTTCGGCAGCGGAGCCAGCGCCAGTGTGTGAATGTGTGTGTGCATGGGTGAATGGGTCTGTGACTGTAAAGCACTTTGGGTCTTCGAAAGAAGGTAGAAAGCGCTATATAAATATACACCACGGTGTCATCAGCAAAAAGAATGACTTTCAAAACATATGAGATTTTGCAAATCTAATTTATACATACAATAAAAAGAAAAGGACCAAAGTTTGACCCTTGTGGGACGCCACATTAAATATACATGAATTTTAATGACTGAATTGCAAACTTTATTGTTGCCTTTCATATAAATAACTGGTTAACCAGTTAAGAGCCACTGCTCATACCCCCAAAATTACAAAATTTAAATTAAAATAGAATGATCAATAGTATCAAATGCCTTTGTTGAATCAATAATGAGTACTATTCAGTAATAGGAGTATCGAGCCTTGCACATTAAATTCTTACCTGTCCAGTTTTCATTTTTAGAATGATGTAAAATATGCTTTAAAAAAATCAATAAGAGGCCTAAAGCTAAGTTTACACCGGACACGTGACGTAGGTTAGCATATGGTGTTCACACTGGAGAAGCAAGGAGGGGCTTCTTTTTTGTTTTTTACAGCTTACTGGTTGGTGCATGTGCGCCATCTACAGTTGGAAGAGGTTTGGTGCGAAATGTTGACGAGGTGCAAATTTTGCTAATCTTGCTCCAGGCTTTTTTTTTTCCCACAAAACCTTTCCGTCATGTGACAGACTTGGAGTCATGTAATTCCGCTGGGCACAAACTGTGATTATTAATTTCTCCTCCATGATCAAATTTTGTATGGTTGGCACTTCAGTGAATTCAAAGGGACGCCATCCATACGTCACTACCAAATCAGAGTCTCTGATTGGTCAAAGTCCAACTGGCTTAACTTTCA
This sequence comes from Oryzias latipes, assembly GCF_053564925.1. Lineage (NCBI taxonomy): Eukaryota > Metazoa > Chordata > Actinopteri > Beloniformes > Adrianichthyidae > Oryzias > Oryzias latipes. The sequence goes on from NC_136258.1 coordinate 27,890,804, forward strand.
GTGCACCTTCAATGGTCACGTTGTTTGTACGCAGAGGCTGGAAATGATCAACTTGCTTAGGTACATGTGAACGTGAGAGTTTTGAAGACAGAAGCCTGAACGCCCAATAACAAAAACGTTTCATTGGACGTGGTTGCTTGACTGTGCACTGCCGAAGGCTGTGTGCACGGAGCTTAATTGGTCCAGGTAATTAGTATCCAGTATTTAATGCAAAAACGAATCGGTCAAATCTCTAAAATGTCGTGTCGCCCGTCAATACTTCTATTTCTTATCAACTGCTGTTGAAATATATTCTGTTATTTATCATCATTGCCAAGGCTGTAGAACGAACGGTTGGACCAAAAACTGTCAAATATAATAATTATGTTCTTAAGTTCATGAACATGTGATGTAAGAAATTATTTATTTATGTTTTTGCTTTGAATCCAGAAACATGCTGAAAGCGTAAAGAACCCCCCTCCGGGTCTGAGAGACCTGTTTGTCAGGAAAACCTTCATCATCAAATGCTGAAATCTCAGGTGACTCACTGGTTGGGATTGGCCTGACCTCCCAGGCTCAGCTGGAACCGTGAAAAGGGAACATGAAGAAGCGGCTTCTTCAGGGGGATGACCTGAAGTGTTGTTGCAACTGTGGTTGAGTTGGTTCCAGAGTGGACCACAATGCTGTGTGAAGTATGGCGGGCGGGTCAGGGGTGGAGGGGTCCGTGTGACTCCAAATCCGTTGACTTAACTTAAAGGAATTTGTGAGTTTCAACACTAATTTGCTTCACTGTCAGATGTTTTAGGAGGTCGGCTCCAGACGCTGACATTTCTAGATTTGAGCTCTCTGAGATTCAAGGATTCATCGCAAACGTCTTGCTTGATGCTTTATGAACTTATTCAATGGATTGGACATGAAGATCACGCAGGAAAACTTTCCAAACTGTCCAGAAGTTCCCGAAGAGCCGCAGAGCACTCAACCAAAGTTGTTTGAACTGGCACAATTTGATGGATGTTCATGGAGGTTCTTCGGGTGTTGGCCTCCAACCGAAACGCTGGAATCTTTGGAAGAAACTTTGGAAAACTTGGGGGGAAAAATCCCTTTTCAGCCCACAGATCCTCTCCGAGGTGGAGAAGTTTCAAAACTTGGGATGGAAGAATCTCAGAAGATCCGCACAGGCGCCGGGTGTCAGAATTAAGTAGCATAAATATGAAACAAGCCTGTGTGTTTGTGTGTTGTCAGGCTGGGGGTTGGGGGCGGTTATAAATGTGAAGGACAAAGAAACCAGCCGACGGGTCGTGAATAATCGTTTTAATGAGTGTGTAAAGGCAGGCGCTCAGAGAGGGCCTGTCAGGTTAAACAAACTCTCCCAATCCGATTGTCAAAGTGCAAAGTGCTGTTGTTTCACTTCACCCCCTCCCCTCCACCCCAAAGTCCTTCCTTCCTTCTTTCCTTGTCATTAGTTCCCCCCCCCCGCCCCTCCTCCCCACCTGGTTCAGCCCTGCCAATTACAAGACAATAATATTTTCTCAAACCTGGTGTGATCTTTGGTGGAGATGTTTGAAAGGCCGCCGGTGTCGGCGCGCTCCGCTGCTCCCCGTCAAAGAGCATCAGGAGGGGCCGAGCAAAAGCCGACTTCAGCCTTCAGCCTTCAGCGTGGTGAGGCCTGTTCTCCTCGCCACATCAGCACGCTCCACCTGCTGCCAGATACAAGCATGGAGCGCCGGGATTCAAAGACGCATGCGCCAGGAGACTTTTGGGATGAAACTCGGCTGGTAAGTGTTTTCAAAACACAAACTTCTCTGTTCATCCTCTGATCCGAGCAAGTTAATCCAAAACCTTTCCAATGCTGAAAACATCATTTTTATAAGACCCACAACGATGAAAAAGTTGTTTTGGATGTTTTTAATATGTTCTTGGGGCATTTTTTGTGATGATGGAATATAAAGAAAATTAAGCCAAACATTACATTTCTGAGTATTTCTTTATTCAAGTGGTTTTGACTCAGGAGCAGACTGTAAAATGCAGTCAGAAAAAGATCCTATTTGTGACGTAGGAAATGCAGTCTCCCCTCTCCGCTCCAATCTGATGCTTCCACTGTCAGACGAAAATATCCATGTGCGCTTTTGCTTTCCTCTTCTGCGTTGGAATCTGGATCTAAACTGTACGGCACTAATAATGCACTGATAAAGCATGTTGACAAATGGATGATGGGAAATGAGCGCTGGATGAAGTTCCAAATAGAGCCGCCCACCACTCAGAGGTGAATTTCTAACCAACTCCAGCCGCTCTGCAGAAACTACGTCCTAGAAAAATGACACGGGTTTTTAGATGTTGGCTAAAACCGGCATAGTCATAACTTTAAGACCACTAGAAACGCTTTGAGAATAGATCAAAAGTGGGCCTTTAAAGCTGAAAGTCAAAAGAGGCTCAAACATTTTTTTAAATTTCTATTTAAGGGCCAACTTGGATTTTACCACAAGCTAACAAAATCATGTGAACTGGTGTTGGTGAGCATCACTGCTGTAAAAATCGAAATCAGTGTTTCAAAATCTCCTCTGGAAAGTTCAAACCCAACATTTCCAAACGTCTCCAACTTTCCTTTTGGTTGCCGTGTAACCCTTGTGCTATCCTAGGCACTTTAACATTGGGAGTTGGGTCATCTAGACCCACTAGACAGTGCGCTGAACCTTTTTTCTTCAATGATTTGTGATCTTCACTGGTGTCCATGGATTAAATGAAATCTTTCCACCTTTATCCACCTTTGTCATGGTAGGGAGAACACGTCAATGGAAGGGGGGGGGGGGGTCATCTAAGATAGCACAAGGGTTAAACCCAGATCCGATTTTTTGGAGTTATTTATAGAAGCCTTTATTGGTCGGTCTCCATCACATGTCAGAGATCTTCCACATTTCACACACTTTGCTTTCAGTCTGCAGGATTATGCGTTGGTTCTTGAATCTTCAGCACTCCAATGAAAATTGTGTTTTTAACAAGTGATTGTGGCATTTTTCTGATGATGGAGGATGTATAAAAAAAGAAAATTAAGCCCAAAATTGCATTTCTTTGCACAAATCATCGTGAATGAGCATCAGACGGAAAATGTCATTGGAGAAAGCCCCTTTTTTCCCGTGGTGTTACAGTAAAGATCAAAGTCAAACACAGAGAAAGTTATTTTATTTCAAATTACGATAGAAAATGGAGAAGGAGAACTTTGCGGTTTGATGTTTGCAGGTCCTGCCTCAGAATCCAAAAGGTTTAACAGGATTTTTGCACCAAAGGCTTTTTTTTTTTTCTTCAAAGAGCTAAGCAGCTAAAAGGCCGGTTAATGTGGCGCAGAAAGCGACAGAAAACGTAATGAGGTGCAACAGAAATGTGTCAGCAGCAGCTTTGCTCACTTAATGCTGACTAACTGTGTGTTTTTCTTGTATCAGTGACTCTTTGTTGTTATCGTGTTTTCCAATTGTACGGATAAGCCCGGTGTGTTCAAGTGTGTGTGCGTTTGACAAAGGAGGGCTTAGTTTGGATCAGGTGACCGGCGTGTTGAAGCTCTCACCACTCCGCTGAAAACACACAAACCCTCACTCGCCAGAACAAAGTCTACAATTTCATAAGCAGTGATGAGGAGACAAAATGATTTTTTTTTCATGATTCAAGTGGCACAAGTGGATCTTTTCTACCCCGTAGTAAAATCTGTTTGCTTTAAAAAAAAAAAAAAACATGGATCCAAATAGAGCTTTACAGAAAGCCGGCTCTCAGAATTACTGCTCCTTTTCTTCATTTTGTTCCTACAACAGGAGGAGTTAAAATATTTTCATACTTTCATACTTCTTCAAAGTTTACAGTTGTCAGGACTAAGCTAATATGAAATGAAATTATTATTAGTGTTTGACAATTGAAGACTTTATTTTCTGATATCAGAACAGCCACATTTAAAAGGTAAAGTTAGGTCAAATAATCAAAATGTAAATGATGAGTTTCGGGATTCTTGATTTTGTTACGTAAAATATGTATAAATAAAGTTATATTCTGTTTTTTTTATAGGTGTTCTCTGACTAGATTTCAGTTTGAATCCTCCTCCTCACAGGCTGCTTTGGTTCATGGGTTCAGGTTTTCTGTTTGACCACTTTTTGATAACCCACATTTCAGATTTTCAGAATAAAGGTACAGTTTTTACAAACATATCTGCAGCGGTGGAGTCTTCCAAACCAGCTTCCTGCACACGTCTGCTTTTATTTTCATTCATGTTTTTCATACTCATTCTAGTAACTACTGGTCAAAGATTTCATTTATAAATTCCTTATGATGCTGCTGTTTTTTCAAAATAACCACAAACTCATCAACAAAAGAAATGGTCTCTGAACTGAAAATAATTGGGCTAAAAGGATGTATCTGTTTTTTTTCTTACTCATACTTCTTTCAGAATTTAACCCAGCAGAAGTAACTTTTTCTAACTTAAGATATTTGTAGATATTTATTTTATGTTGCAGCTCAAGATTTGATTTAACATTACATCTTCATATATTTATGGTAATTCTGCTAAAAAAAAAAAAAGCAAAATCAAACTAAAATGACTTAAGCAACTTTGGTGTAACACATTTATAAATCCTGTGATATTTTAAACATCAATGATCTTCAGATTTTACAGTCATTTTTTTAACATTTTCTTTAAACTTTGGTTTTCAATATCTTCCTCTTTCGGCTTCTCCCATCAGGGGTCGCCACAGCGAACAAGTCGCATGGTAAACTTGGCAATGTTTTACGCCGGATGCCCTTCCTGACGCAACCTTCTCAAACCGGGCTTGGAACCGGCACAGGGGTAGAGAAGGGAACAGGGAGCAGCCCGGAGTCGAACCCTGGTTTCACGGACGGAAGGCGCCGCAAACCAGCACGAGCTAAACCGGCTCCCTTTTGGTTTTCAATATAAAAATTTATATTTTGACGTATTCTGTTTTACTTAAGGTACAGAATTTCAGTTTAAAACATGTTTTCATTATAAAACAGCTTTAATAGTCTGTCTTTTTTAAATAAATGTGTTCTCCGCTGATGGTTGTGGGTTTTTTGCCCTCAATAAGGCGTGATGGAAGACGTGGTTCTTCAGGAGGAGCGTCCGACCAGCCAGACAGGAAGCATTATTGATCTGTTGGCGTGAGGCGTCTCCACAGCCGAAAGCGCTGATGGGGGTGTCGGCGGATCCGCTGCCGGGCTCGCGGTCGCTCTGCAGCTGACGGGCCTTTCATTTCTGACTGCATTTGTCAGTTTATGCTCAGTGGGCAAAACGTGACAAGACAACGTTTTGAGCTTAAACAGACGAAGGGGTGGAAGCTTCTTGAAGTGCAAAAAAAAAAAAAACCTTTGGAAATCACTGCGTTTCTCTGCAACAAAAAGGATTTTACTTTAAACCCTTTCAACACAAGAATATGCTCTTCTAAGGTCAATCTGAGATAACCTTTGACTGATGTCAGTGTTTTGTTGTTATGGGGAAAACCTGATCCATTAAAAACACAAAAAAAGACATAAGAACACAAAAACATGGACTTCTGCGGGAGATGCCTCAATCTGGATTTATTCTCCTCTTCCTGAGATGTTCGGAGGGTCATGTAGAGAACGGCAAAGATGTACCTACGATTTACCTGGACCTGCACCGTCTCATGTAGACACAGAAACAGCCGCCTGGGCTTTTTAAAGTCCCACTCCGATCATCCTTTGATCTGTTTTTAAAGTGTGTTGTCGGTTTCTAGGACATTTCTGCAGAGCGGCAGGACTTATTCTGAACTCTCCTCCGTGTTGGTGCAGAGCAACCACCCCACACATAAATGAGAGCTCTCTGTTTACACACTCTCCTGCTAGCTTACCAGCCTCCCACACCCTCAACCTAACATTAGCGGTGCAACAAAAACGGCGAGCAATATCAGAGCCGTCCAGACGTAGAGTTTTCATCTGGATTTCAGCTCAGAGGAGGAAAACAGAGACGTTTGTCATCGGAATGGAGCAGAGCAGGGAGCTTGTGTCCCGCCCAGTGTATTTTCTACAATTTTTTTAAAACTGCATTTTTTGTCTGCTCTTATTTTAACGACTTGGATGCTACCTCTATGGGATTTTTTCAAAATAAGTGCAACAGCCACTAGAGGGCGCTGTAGGTGTGTGTATATGAATTTGCAACTGACAACAACGTAGAAGAAGAAATGTCTGTTCTTGATTAACCCTGATTTTCACCGGAGCAAAATTATTGACATGAATGTCAATATGCCGCCTGTCAAGGAGGCTGTGCCTTTACCAGGGAAGTCTCACATGTCCCAAGATTGGGTGGACCAAACACCAAATTTCCAGTATCAGTTTATTATTTTTTAGGAATTTTTTGCTCTCGTAATTTCTCAGTAATTTTTGAGCAAGTTTTTAGGAACTTCTTATGTTATTCTTTTTCCTCTGTTAAACATACGCAAATAAAAGCAAACCACTCTAATCTATTTTTTAGGACAAGTACTTATATTGTATAGTGTAAAGTTACCCAGCAAAAGCGATGGTGTAACTTTTTATAGTGTAAGTGTTCTAGGGTTAAATCTTCTTTATGATGTTTTCTTTTTTCTTTTTCTTTTTTTCTTTTTGCTGGTGCTGCTTATCCTCCAAAGCAACTCATAGTGCCAAAAATACTATGCTCAGAAACTGTATTTAATCTTCTTTTAATCTAATTTTAATCTAATGCCATTTTCCTCGGAGTGGTTCTTCAAGGAAATGTTGCCTTTACCTTTTTTTTTCTTATAAATGTGCAAAAAGAAATGCGCAACAAAAGGGAAATTCCTGGTGTCCTATTCTTATATTCCTTTTTGTGTCTTTTTGATTATCAAAAGTCAAATGTAAGATATATTACTTTCTGGGTAAGAAAATACATTTTTTTTCTGATTGGCCCCGCCCCACCCCCACCCCAGAAATTCTGCTTGTTTTTTGCAGGTTTTGAAGTGGGAAAAAGAAAAAGCTGACGTTAATGCACGAGGTTCTCAAGGAGTGAGGATTCCCTGTGTTGAGTTCATTCAACATGCAGAAGAATTCTGAAGGCGTCCTGGAGTCAGCTCTCATGACTTCACTTTGATGGAAAGTTAGGACAAACCTTCAGATGGAAATGTAGCATGCGGTTCTGGCCCGGCTTTTCCCGGGACAATAATTTTGCTCGGCCTCCTCGTCCAGTCCTTCTCATGGAGGTCCGTCTCCGGCTGCAGCAGGAACATTTCAGCTCGGTGAACCTCCCACCTGGCTGCAGCCTGCAGGAGGCCTGGATTTACCAACCATTAAGCTCTCAAGAGTCTTTGTTTGAAACATATTTCTGTGGGCCTTTTTTCCCCCTAATTGCCTGTCAAAACTGACTTAACCATCATGCTTGTGCAGCAAGGAGAGCATTCATTGGGCAGTCATTAATTCATACGAGTTCTATTCAGAATGGATTTGGGTTCCACAACCTGAAACACATCAGCGCATGAGTGCCGAGTGATTAAAACAGTGAAAAAATTTGATGTTTTACAATTACACTCAACACTCCAGGTGATCTAGTGTGGTATTTCTACGTCGGAGGCAATGAGCTCTCGCACAACTCCAACAAACACACAACACAAAAAGTGCCATTCAAGCAAGGTCCATTCTTTATCTGGACGTAGATATTCACAGCTGCAGTCTTCTTGTAATAATCATGACAATTATATTAAGACTGTAATTAATCAGATTTACCGCTCCGGCCAGATGGCCGCCCTTCCTGCCTCTGCTTCTGTTGGTGGTCTCTTCCTGTTAAATGGGATTCTCTGCTGTCACCCGCCGCTTCGCGCGGAGCGCACCAGCGGCTGAATCGATGAAAAGTTCCAGCGCAATCTGCCGGTTTCTTTAGCGGAGCTATTTTTGATCTCCTGCAGGCATCAGCAGTCGTCCTAATCTGCTTCCCAAAAGCAGAAAATTTACAGATGAAACATCAGTAACTGATTATCTACAGACCATCAGTAATGGTCTCAGACAAATGTCTTCTCCTAAACAGTCAGGACGGTTGTAAAAAAAATTACAAAATCATGAATATAAAAAGCTCTTTAATGCTTAGGTCTGATCGTTCCAGAAGGTTCTGCTAATCTAGACTTTACAGATCTTTGTTAGTGACAGCAGAACAGTTTGAAGACTAAACAAGGATCAGTTCACTAGACCAAAGCGAATCATAGAACAATGTCCCTAGGACTCATGCTTGATCCAACTAGGTTAGATTAGGTTTTTTGGCTCTGGGTGATTTTGAAAATCTACCGAAACCAACGGGGTTGTGCCAGGAAGGGCATCCAGTGGAAAACCCTGCCAAACCGTCCGTGCGAAGCAGGAAGGATCTGTTGTGGCGACCCATGAAGGGTAATGGCGAAAGGTGAACAACAACCGATACCGAGTCCTGATCCCATACTTTTGTAAAACAATTAACATATTATAAAAACAGATCCAGGTTGTCCCTGTCATGGTGCCTCTGTCAGACTCCTCCCCCTCCTCCGGTTTCCCACACCTGACGCAACCAGCATTTCCTCTCATCTCATCAGCCTGCAGCCTCTTAAGGAGATCCAGGATCAGTATTCGATGCCAGTTCGTTGTACTCCTACGGTGCTTAGTCTGGCCGCTTCATGTCTTCGCTCATTCCTGTTTTGCCTCTCGCTAATGCCTTGTCTCTTTGCCCGACTTCAGGAACTCACTCCCATGAGAGTTCACCTGGTTGCTGTCCGCCATCCGCGCTCCTCGCTCACGCTGTGCTTCCTGCTTCGTCTCTGTCCTCACGGTTGCTGCCGTCAAGACCCTCCAGTCTCATCTTCTGGCCGTCGCAAGAACCCTGGGATCCATCTCAAATTATTATCCAACTCCAAGCTGTGAAATTAAAACCTTTTCACTTACCTTGCTGCCTGCTGAGTTTCCTTCCGGGTTCCAGCACTTGGATCTGTTAAGTCTCGCGGGATCGTGACAGTCCCTTCATTTTTATTTGATTAACCTTCTTTTATTATGTAACACTTCAACAGAGCACTTCTGTGAAGTAGCGTCAACAATCAAGAAAAAAATAGTGAACCAGAAAATATAACTAGTAGAAATATGTGATGATAAAATTTGGTGACTGTAGCTTTAGGATCTTCAGATCTTTCAAACTTTTTTGCTCAGATGTGATTCATATCTTCAGTAAAAAAAAAAATCCTAAAAATGAAAAACTTTCCACTAAATGCTGTGTTGTAACATGAAAAGGATGATGGACATTCATGTCATATCAATGGAAGAATTAGTTAGTTTTTAAGACGTTAATGATTTTTTTTCCCAGAGCTTGCACTTGGTAGACAGTCCCTTGTCAGCTGACTCACTGCTATCCTGTCCGCTTAGCTTTTGTTTCTTTTTTTTCCTTTTAAATTATCTTTGTACATCATTATTTGCACTAAGGCTAACCAACAAAGTCAATCTTAAATGTTTATTAAAAATAATTGTCTGAATCTGTGATTATTTGGCTTACAAACTGTTTTTGTGCACTTTCTGCTCAAATGAGTGTCGTGGTCCGTTCATGATGTGCAGACTTTTTGTAGAGATTTCATCTGGAATAATAAGTTTGAAAGGAAATAGCACTGATCAGAATGAGAATAGAAGAAATATCTGGCTCAATTTTGAACTGTACTAGACAGATCTGTCAAGCACGGCGGCGGAAAGCTGATGATACGGGCTTGTTTTGGACTGCTTTGCAATCATCGAGTGCTCAACAACAGTCTGTGTATCAAATAAACGTGAGTTCACATGTGTGACAGCAGATGCTGGTCAAAGAGGCAGTGATGGACCTTCAGACCGCAACTCAAACCTGCACTGAGATGAAGAATGTGGCTCAGCTCCTCCAAGAAGACATGAAAACGATGATCAAAAAATATCAAGATTAAGAAGTCACTAATTCTTTCTTCTTTGTTTTGTGATGAAAAGTCAAAAGGAAAATTAAAGCGAGCTCCATCAAATCTCACGGATGCTCCTTAGCTGGTTGGCACCAAGATGATTGGCTTTTGTTTTGTTTGTATTTGGCATAGTCTACAATTGTATCTTAATAGTATTAAACGCTGCAACTAAAAGCTGAGTCGTGCAAACATCAACAGCTGAGAGCAGTTAAGCCAGAATCACCTTTGAGTGCTCTTACTTTGAAAGGAACAAAACAGAATTGAACATTTTTTTCCAGAAGGGTTGGTGCATTTTAAAGGTTTTCAGTTTTCAGTTTTTACTGTCACACTTTTTTCTTTAATGACAGATCAGAAAGAAGTCATTTTTATTTTCTTATTTTTCTTTCCTGTTTTCTTATATATTAAAACCACATTTAAACGCTTTGTTTTAAATCAAATTTGATAAATGATTTGTAGAAAAAAGCTTCCAAAGACAATTTATTCTCACAAATTCGTAGGGTTTTTGGCTTGAGAGTTTGTGAAACCAGAAGGTGCTTTAAAATAGGAAAAAAAAGTGGGAGGAGCTACATGTGGAGGACAAAGTCTGTGTGAGGAGCCTCCATCATGCATGAAACCTGGATCACTGTGTTTTGCCCAAAAATGTAAATATTTCTCCTGTTTGAACAATTCTTACTGTGTCTTTGTGTTGCATATAAACTCCAAAAGTGAAAGAAGGAAGTCTTCTTCTTGCAGGATGATTGTTAGAATCCTGCAGGTTTAACCTGAGCTGAAAGAGGAATGGGTTTTTTTTTCTGCCTGGAGCAGCTCTCTTCATCACTCTGACAGACGGCAGTCACTGTCAGCCCTGAACAGCATGCTGGGCCGAGCCCTTCAAATATCACACATGCAGCAGCAGACAATCAAACGAACAAGGTAGCGGCCTGCCAGGCGGCGAGTGCGAGCAGGAAGGTGCTCCCTCAGTCCCAGGACGCCAGGCTGGCTGATGGGAGAGCGAAAGCACTGGCGGTCTGTCCGTCACTGTCAGAGTTTTTAAGGTCCAACCACAGAGTTTAAACAGCTCTCCAACAACAGAACACACGTTTTTAGGCGTATAGACACGACCACGGAAAACCCTGGATTTGATTGTTTCAGCATCATGCAGGAAAAACAGACGTTATTTGAATCAAATCTGATAATTCTTTTGTTTTGCTAAAAACAAAAAAACATCCAGTTTTAGAATGTATGAAACAAATATTAAGATGAAAACTTTATTGATCCCTATTGCCAAACGACTTGACAGTCTATTGCTCCACACACCCATCAGTTCACACAAAAGAGATCAAAACACACGTTTAAAACAAACACGCAAAGTTTTAAAATGTAAAGGAATGGGAAACTCTAGCCCTCGAGGGCCTGGAGCTGCATGCTTTCTAAACATGTGACATGTTTCAAATTGGCTGGACACGCCTAACCAGGTAATCAGACCTGAATATGCTTGGATATCTGCAGACACGCCAGTCCTGGAGGTCTGGAGATGTCCATCCCTGAAAGGAGAATAAAAGTAATCTGACATTCAGTCATGCCCCCCCTTACCCTCTCCCCTCCCATCATATTAAACAGCCTTATTGCAGTTACGGAGGCTGCAGTTCTCCAGGATGTTCTTCATCCTCCGCTCCGGCACCGACTCCGCCCACTCCAGGCTCAGTCCCACAGACACCAGCCTCCCTGATCAGGTGGTTCAGTCTCTTTACATCCTTCTCACAGTTACCCCCCCCCGAAACACCACTGCATATAGAGGACTCCAGAGACAACAGTCCGACAGAATAGAAAAAGGATTTGGGGGGAGGTCTCCTTCAGAAGTTTCAAACTCGGATGCTAGGATGAGTTTATCTACTGTGGTTGACAGAAACCCTCCTTTTCTCCCATCTTCAGTTTTTCGAAAGCTTGTAGGATCTCAGAGGAGATCCTGAGGCAGAACAAGAGAAGCTGGGATGATGTTTCTGAGGAATGTGAGACGAATGCTTGAAAGAGTTCCCACTTGAATGCTGGGACACCAAGAATTTAATAGGACCAAAAAAAACCTGGAGAACCCAAGAAAAAGTTTCTTCTCGGCTCTTGGTAGCAAGAATTAACAGTGGTGAAAAAAGGAAAAGGAAAAGAATAAATTAAATAAATAAAATTGATCCTGTGAGCTCTCCCAGGAAAAACACCTGTCAGAAAACTGACCAACAGATGTTTATCTGCATCATAAAGTGGAATTGTGAAATCCGATGCCAGTTTATTAAGTCCTGCAGAAATCCAACAGCATCAACTGCTTTCTTTTTTGCTATTATTGTTTTCCATTATATCTTCATCCACTCATTCCTTTTCTGTGCAGTTATGAAAGTTTCGTTTTTAGCTCTGGTGATTGAAAAAACAAAATAAAAAAACGGAAAAAATTAAATAAAACCGGTTCTGAGCTATGAAGATTATTTTTTGTACGTTACAGCAGCTCCAGCTACCGCAACATAATGTCTATTGCCATCTAGTGTTTGGAGTAAATACACATTGATGCAAAAAGAGCTTAAAGTGTAACTGCAGTCAACTAATTTGTGTAAAGTAAAAGTGGAAATTTTCTGAAAGTCTTAGGATTTTGCAATTCAATACAATTGAGTTGACTTGAATTGACTTTAGTTTGAAGGGCCTGTGTCAAGCTAAACTATTTCCATATTTATGTTAATCTCTAACCTTTGGCAAACTTAAGAACACATTTTCCTTTGAAATACGAGTTATTTTTGCAGTTATTTTTCCTGCGCTCTTTGACAACCCGGAAGTAAGAGGACTCGAACTCCGAGGCTCCGCCTTCCGCTCCTTGTGAGTGCCGCCTATTTCATGAGGTCAACTTGTAGCCGGCCTCAGCAGCGTGTCAGCGTTTCACCCACTTGAACAAACAACATACGAACTTTTGCAAAGATCGGTGTGCACATTGGGCATTTAAAAGTAAAAGCCTTTCGCAGATCGTTGCGAGCTTTGTGGAGAAAGTGGGTGTGTCTTTTAGCCTGGGGGCGGGGCTGTCAGCGCAGACTCTTCCTTGAAGGGGCTGTTTTTCACTTTGTGATGTCACAATGTGAGGAACCACGTGTTTTTGCTGATTGAGAGGGATCAAAATGCCCCTCTGGGGTTGTTTTTGTGAGATTATTATACACTTAAAAGCTCAAAAAAATTGATTTTGCATGATACAGTCCCTTTAGAATCAGCGCTGAACACAGGAAAATCCAGAAGCTGAGACCGACAGCTGGGCTAAAAACTTAATATCATAGATCTGTACTTCAAGGACCAGATGAAACTTCACACATCTATGTGGCAAACAGCAGTTCATGTCATGAAGATGCACCTCCTGCGGCTCTTCACTGCACAGATGTTCCTGTGTGGTCATGTTAGAAATCACAGGTGAAGGTGAGTTTTGTTAACTGCCTGACAGAAAGGTGGACTTGTATCTGCGAAGTTGTTCTCGGAGCTTCTGATGGTTTTCCTCCACAGACAGAAGATCTGAAGATCCAGCCCTGTCCTTCTGCAAGCATTGTCCTTTGGTCGTGGCTCCCCTATTCATCTGTAATTCATGTTATCTTCACAGCTGTGTTGCACTATTTTTAGCTGATGTTTGTATCCGTGTCGGCACTTTCTGTGCTGTGTTTTCAGCTCTCATCAGTGTCCAATTCCACAAACGTTAATCCCAAACCCATTTTTGCGTTCCTCTTGAGTGAGATATTTTGTTGTTGTCTTGTTGGCCCTCACTTCCTGTCCGCTCCGCCGTCGTCTTTCTCCCCTCATTGCCTGTCTGTCAGCCAACAGAGAGGCGACAGCAAGTCTCCACGCCGTAAACCGATCCGCCTCAGAGAGAGTGCGGGGCAGAGCGGGACAGGATTCTTGATATGGATCTACCTCAGAGACTCGGCCGAACAAAGCCTCACCTGTTTGCGCCGCCCTGCCTTGATCCGTCTCCTCCACCACCTCCACCGCTGCCGCTGCGCCAGCACACTCACAAGCGCTGCACTTTATCAGTTTGCGTGTTTTCCTCTCTGGTTTTATTTCCGTCGGGGAATGTGGAGGCTTTGAAACCCCCGCCCCCAGCCATCCATCCGTCCACCCCTTGCTTTTTCGTATCAGAAAGTTTGCCCCATCTACTCTACAAACCTCCCCCACCCCTTCGCCAATTTGGGTGTCCTGAATCAGGGCCTCTGGGGCAAATCCCAGACATAAAAGTTAGCATTGAGGAGCCCGGTGTCAGGTGTCAGTTAATGTGAGATACAACTAATTAGTCCATTATCGGCTCCCGCTCTCTCCAGCTCATAAACTGGATCCACTAAAAGTCGTTTATTATTTATCAGAGTGGGTGAGAGAAAGGTGAGGAGGGAGGTTGCTGCTGTTCTGCTTTGCTTGTTCAACATATCAAGATTGGTTTCAGCTCAGACTGTTGGACGACTGCAGCCGGGAAACACGCCACACACCGTTTGTCCCGTCAACATCGCCATGCCCGAGCCGTTACCTGTCCCCCTTATCCTTTTCAAGGGAAGCCACTTTAGCCCAACATGACGAGGTCAGGTGGCGCTTTCAGGCCAACGCTTCTGCGTGGCTCTGTGCTCAGGGTTTTCTGTTCTGTGGAAATGTTGCGGCAAAAATGGATCCTCTGCTGTGACTCAACAGAAGGCGTTCGCTATAAAATCCAGCTCTTATTTCACTAAAACTTTCAGAAACTGGTGTGAAATAAACAATTTATGTTTTATTAGAAGTTACTTTAGTGCCAACATATTTCTCCAGCTTATTTCTGTAAGAAATTGTAGGTTAAATCAGATCCTGTTGTGGTCTTAAGTTCATAATATTACAGCCCCACTCCAACAGAAATGGCGTTTTATCGTGTTTTTGTGACATTTATAAAGAAAATTAAGCTTAAAGTTGCATTTCTGAGGAATTCTTTATTTAAATTGTTCTGATTCAGGAGCAGACGAAGAAAAATGCTGTTTAAAAAAAGGGAGCGGCCGTGGTGCCGAGGTAGAGCGGTCGAGCTCTGATTGGAAGGTCGCAGGTTTGGCTCTCGTTCAGGGAAATCCCATGTTGCCTCTGGTGTTCAATTCAATTCAACTTAGTTTTATTTATATAGCCCAATATTAAAACCATAGTCGAATTAATGGGCTACACACCGGTAATTGTATAAGAACATGAAATCAGTCACAAAATACAATAAGTAACAGACTGAGCTAACCCTTCGACCCTCCTCCGCAGGAAGTAAAAACTCCTAAAAAAAACGGATTCTGGGAAAAAAAGCAGAAACCTCAGGGATGTCCACAGGAGACAGACAGGCGATGTACCAGAGCTCTAAGAGAAGACTTGACTTATCTCACTCTACAACTACATGTTTAAATATTCCAGCAGATGAGCTTCATCCAAATGGAGTTACAAAGGTAACACTTGCAGAACTGTCTTTCTGAAGGCTGTTTTTCTGTTTCAGGAGAGTAAAAACTGGAACACTTTCAAACCACACAGCCAAGAAATCCAAATCACAACAAAGTAGTGGACCTAACTTCATAGAGGGACCCTTTTATTCGCTAAATAAGCTCAATTTAAATTAGATTTTGCTAAAGTGTTTCGATAGCTTCTCCCTTGTTTTCCCCGTCCGTCTCTTTGCGCAGATTTTCGGGTCTTTGTGTGAAATCCTCCTGACTGCAACTTTAATATGCAGAGTAAACAAGAGTACAGCTGTGGCGTGTGTTTGTGTTTGGCCCCAAGACATCATGGGAAAACAAAGCAGACAGAAAGCAGGATGAAGAGGGAAGGAGCAGGAAAAGTCACGCTCACAGGGGGAAAAGCCTCTCCTGAAAATTCACTCATATACAAATGAAACACACAAAAACATAAACACACATAACAGTAGCAAGATTTAATCCAGTGTTGAGGGTATTAAGGGTGTGGAGGTGTGATGTTGGGGGAGTTGGAAACACCACTCCTCTGGTGAATTGGATCATCAGCCACATCCCAGGGTGCCACCCCCATGCATGCACACACACACACACGGAAAAAAAAAACACACACGCACAGTTATTAGATGGAGAAGGTGCAGCTGGGACTTGGATTTAAAGAGAGCTCCACCTGGTTTCATGTCAGTGTGCTGATTAACACACACGCTCGCCTCGCCGAGACTCCAAGGGACAGGTAGCGTGCACGGATCACACGTGCACTCACACATGTTTAGGTATAAATAGCAGATGCATGTTAAAGGGGTTTTTACTCCTTTAATCGTGAATGTCAGCATTCATTTAAAATAAATCTCCCAACCCATGAAAAAGGTCCTACAGTCACTGTTGGGATGTTAAATAAGTACATCCACGATTTTCCTGTTAAATCTCTAATGTTCACTTTTTTTAATTCAGTTTTACTCATCAAAAAAAGTTGAAAGTTGACTCAAAAGCTGTTTTTAATTAGAGTACGAGACTCCATCCCTGACATGACGTTGCATTGCAACCGCACCGCATCCAGGATCAGAGGAGCTAAAGAATTTAAGGCCCAATCCGAACTCATTCCTTACCTTTCTGGCTCCTTATATTGCTCCAATTGGGGAGGCATTTGAAGCTGTAGTGGTGTCCAGAAGTGTTTTAATGAAGGAGGAGCCATAGCGACTCAGGCCGCGGGCAGGGGGATCCACGTCGGGCTGTGGCGCAGAGGAGAACGCATTTCTTCACTTGGGTGTGCTCTGAAGCACAGAAGTTTACACTTAAATGTAAGTATTGGGTTTTTGTATGACTCAGAAAACTGATGTTGTTTTGTATTTTCTGAGCGCCAATGTAGATGACCAGCAACTGTTGATGACGTCATCGAGCGATAGTAACGCCCGATCTCCGTTCGGAGAAACAATTTAGATTCCTTTGTGTACTCTCACTCAAAAATGTTTACAGACAAAAACACTTTTGTACAGGTAGATCACAAGAGGGCGCCACCTTGAGGGAAACAGTGAGATGACAGTCTCTCCTCTAGACTGCCTAAACAAAAAGGCCGAAATCCCACTTCATTCCAATTCCAATTCCAATTCCAATCATCTTTTGATCTTTTTTTCAAAGCATTCCCAGTGGTCTTTTCATCATGATGATGCTGTTTTTAAGCTAAAATAAAAAAATAAAAAAAAGTGCTTCACATAGTTTCTGCAGAGTGGCAGTTCGTCAGAAATTCACCTCTGAGTTGTGGGCGGGACTCTCCCACTAGCTTACATTCCCTCATTAGCTAACATTAGCGGTGCACCAAAAACGGCTAAATCCAGTTTAGATCCAGATTCCAGATCTGTTTGTGGAGCCTGGAGCTTATTTCCTACAAGACAATCTGCACTTTTTTCATCTGCCCCTGATTCACAATGATTTAAATACTTAGAAACACAATGTTAATCTTAATTTTCTTTATAAATGTCCTCCATCATGAGAAAAATGCCACAAAAACATGTTAAAAACACAATTTGTTTCATAAATAAATTGCACTAATGGCTGTCAAAGAGTCGATACCATAACCTTTGCATTTGACTACATGTCACTATATTAGCTAATTTAGGGAAATCTTTGTACTTTTTAAAACAGGTTTCTGTTTTACACTTTGTTAAAAATCCACTGAAGAAAGAGTCTCCAAGTAAAACGTTGAAACATTTTCCATTCAGACAGTAGTAGTAGTTTAATTAAGTCATATAAGAATCTGTGAAATGATCAGGTCAGGTTTCAGGGCTGCAAGGATGTTTAACACAAGTGAAGATGACAAGGACAAGTCTACTGTACTTCTGAAAACTCAAAGCACAAATTTGAGCATTTTCCTCTGTGAATGTTTGGGGGGGTTGAGGTAAAAAAAAAAGGAGCAGAACTTTGAAAATAAATAAACTGAAAAAAATACATTTTCTTAGCATGTTAGATTGAAGTCACAGAACTCTCCTGAGTAAAAATAACTTTTATTTAAACTTCTATTGATCCCAAAAGTGACTCATAAAATATAACGGTTTTAACAAAAGCAGTGAGTTGGTTTTTCAGATTGCTGTTATTAGTAATAAATCATGAGATCCTGCAGGTTTTTTTATGATGCTATACTTTACTGTGTGTGTTTGCAGCTGCTTGCACATTAAGAGCCTAAATGTAAACCAAGTTTATATTTAAAAAAGAAAATGAAGAAGCGCAGGTTTGAGTGATGCTTGCACACAACTTTTCCTGCACAGAAACTTGTCTTCATGCAGAAAAACTGAGAGGTAAATATGTGTTCTAACCAAACCTAAACAGGTTTTAAGCAGTAAATCGCACCTAGTTGTAAAATTTCTGTCTTAATTTTTTGTTGTTGTTTACTTTATGCTAATCTTTTATTGTGGCTGCGGTAATTGAGGGAAATTCTATTCAAACTGTAACAAATTTCCTCTGAATTTGCACAACTCATGTTTAATTTTCTCCATTCTGGAGCTTTTACTGTCCTCCAATGCAAAAATGTAATCCAAAGAAGGTAAACAAGACCTTTATTTCAAGAAATTAATATCTTATTTTCTGCCTTGCAAGAAAAATAATCCTAATCTGAAAGATGTTTAAAAGCAAATATATCTTAGAGACTAGAATTTTTAGGAATTTTTAGTAAGACTATTTTTTTACCATATTGGCAGTTTTTAAAATTCTATTTAATACTTTCTGAAAGATTTCCATTTTTGCAGCATCTTCTTTTATATGAAACAAGGCGACTTTATTATATGTTGTATAAGCTGCTTCAGTTGAAATGTTTTTCTATTGCTCTGTACATCATAATAAAGTAATCTAAATGGAAAACCAATAGTTCATATATTAATTAAATACAATCCACCATTCTGTCGCCCCCAACCCTGACGGTGAGCAAAAAAAGGTCCTCAATCTTAGTCCTGCTCTCTGTTCATCAGATTGTGGCTGAGAGGACAGAGATGCAGAGAAACCGTCACATGCTCGTCGGCCCGAGCTGATTAGTATCTGTGACTGCTGCAGAATAATTTGACGCAGGACTGGATGTGGATTTTAAAAAAAAGCGTTCCCGCTGCATTCAGAAAAAAGGACATCAGCTGCTGTTGGCAGCTTTTCTGACCGGTGTGAAAAGGGCTCGAGCTGCCAGCTGCTGCGCAAAAAGTGATCCACGTAAAAGTCTGTGTTAAAGTCTCAGAGGAGTGAATCAATGGCTGGATGTGATTTAATCCTCGATTGGGAACACTGAGTGGATTTGATAAATGGAACCCAAACCCACAAATGCTGTAGGAAATTCAGAAAAAAGGAAACATACCCTTTTTGTTAGGATGCAAGTCAAATCTGTCAGAGAGACAGAAAGTAGCTCAGTAGAGTTATGGGGCCTGAAAACCAATTAAAGTCCTTAGCAGTGTTGTGTGGCCCAAAGGCGGTACTTTCCCTAAACCTCGCCATCCATTACCCCCTTTTTACCTGCCCTCACTGGTTGCCTATGACCCCTCACTTTCCCGCTATACCCCTGCCACCCTGGACAGAGCTTCATTACAAAAAAACACCTTTTTCAAAATGGCGGCTTTTCTGTTGGTTTTATCTCCATAGCAACCATTTTATTTTTTGTTTGCTGGGAGGTGACGAACAGGTCTACGTAATTTTTAGAAGAATTGGAAAAAGTACATTTTTGGATTTCCTTGGCAACGGAGGTTCTGTGTTAACCACGCCCACATTCCTAATATGTTCTTATTCTATGTTATATTGTTTCATTAAGCTTGACTCAGAGAATCATGAATTAAATATTCACAATACACCGGCAAAAAATGTGCTAGCAACAGCGGAACGCCACTTTTGCTAGCTCGTCACGCCACCACTGTTCAAAATCTACACACTTGGAAAAAAAACGTTGGGATTTGAAGTCTTCAGATTTAAGATTAGTAGATTTTGTTAAAAAAAAAGTTAAAAAGACCTGACTTTAATGTAAGCTTAAAGTTACAGTGGGGTTGTAACGTTTTGAATAAAAACGGATCAAATGCAGCTGAGAACAGGTGGGTCTTTAACCTGGATTTGACTCAAGGAATTGACTAAAGACCAGATCTAGATGACCAGAGAGGTCTGGCTGGTACATACTGGGCCAGGAGGTCAGTCGTGTATTTTGGTGCTAAATGATTCAAATATAAACCAGTAACAGAACCATAAAGTTTATCCTCTGGAAGTCAGTATAACAACCTCAGAACTGGACTGATGTGTTCTAATCCGAGCAGTTTTTGGTAGTCCAGTAAAAACCCTGTTAAATCAGGTTGACTCAAGATGAATGCTAGCTTTTTCCAGATCCAGATTAAGCTATGTACACACCGTTCGAGAACATGCAGAGCGTGCGTTTTTGAACGCGTTTTTAGCACAAGGTGTTCATACTGTACCGATATTAGTGCATGTGCTCACAGCTGGAGGAGTCTCTGTGAAAAATGTTGAAGCGGTGAAAATCTCGTAAATCCTGCTCCAGGCTTTCATGACGATCTATCAAAGACTTGGTGTCATAGAATTCTAGACGGACACAAACTGTAATCGTTCATTCTTTCCTCATGATCAATTTTCAAATGGTACTTCTGTGTTTTGAAAAGCACAATACCCGTACGTCACTATCAAATCCAAGTCTCTGATTGGTCAACCAATTTAACTCTCAGCCTGTGTTCGATTTGTTTGTTGCCACCAAAAGTTGACATATAAAACTTGCGTAGACGCATGAGTTTCGAATTTACATGGACATTTCATTGGAAGTGGTCCCTTGAACATGTGTTTCCGAGCCGGGTGTGAACGCAGCATCACAACAGTCGAGCCAACCAAAGATAATCACATGATCTAGTATTTCCAGGTCCTTCTTAGACATCAGATCTTTAATCCCTGAAATGTTTTCAGGATGATAGTAGGCTCCTTTTTGTATTTATCACCTCAATGCCTTTGTAAATGGAGCCTGAATCGATCAACCCAAACTGGATTCGCTGAAATGCATGTGTCACCATCCAAACACGATGCGGTTCTGTGATGTCACTGCAAAAAAAAAGGACCGCAACACCCCTAGAGTCGTCCGACACCAGACTGCGGGAAAAACCCTTTCCCAGCTTGGAACAAAAGCTGAAGGACAGCGGGAGAAGGCCAACCAGGATCCGATCTAAAAACATGAATCCTAATTATTGGATGGTAAAGATAGATAAATGTGGCAGAAAGAAAATATAGAAACAGGGGTGGTGGGCAAGGTGGATGGCAACATAAGAGAGACAGCTGCTGTTTTCATCTGGTGGATCAATCTGTCTCAACGGTACATGGAGATTATTAAACAGTAGGAGAGGGAGGCAGGGACATGCCAATCAGCGCCTGTCTCTCTCCTCTCCATCATCACGCTTTCGCGGTTTCCACGGTAACCGTCTCCAGGCCAACAGCCTTCGGGGAAAGCAGGATCCCAACTGCACGCGCATACACACACACACACACACACAATCGGAATGATGTTTAGCCATCATGTAATACAGTTGATGTGTCTTAACTGGGATCTGTTAGGCTTTAATTGTGTTGATTGTTTTTTGTGTTTGTGTATGTGTGTGTGCGTGTTTACATCTGTTTCACATCCTTCGCTGACAGACAGGAGGACACCCTCACTGTCATCTCAGCGAAACAAAGAAAAGACTGTCGGCTCTGACTTGCACGTGTGCACGCACACACACATACACACGTGCACACATGTGTGGCTAGGCTGCAGGTGCAAAGAGAGAGGAGCGCCAGAGTGATCTTGGTTTGAGCTTCAGCAGGTAAAGATGTTAAATGTTTGGCGGAAAGCATGGTTACCGCATTGAAGCTGCTTTTGAAATTACTTCTTGTTTACTAGTTTGGTTGGCCAATTTTTTTTTCTGACCGTGTTCATTGGACGAGTTGCATTTGCCGACTGCAGAAATGTGCTGAAAGGCTAAAAAAATGATTATTATTACACAATAGAATACCTAAAAACATCTGAACTGTTCAATTTAAAACTCATTCATTTAACAATGGATATGATCACCCAAAGGAAATTACCTACGATTGTTGAAGGCCATGGTTCACAACACCTGGGTTGCAGGCCGGTACCGATCCATAGAACAGTTGGTGCCGGGTCGCAGAGTACAAAAAAATAAGACCTGTAGTTGTTTTTTTTTGTTTTTTTTTACAATCTGATTCTGAAGGAAGTTTCATTTTGGAAAACTGCTGGATTTTCTCCACCATATTCAACTAATTCTTGATGCATGTCAAGCCGCTTGGTCACACCTCAAAAATCCATCCGCTACGTTTGTAAAGCGGCCGCGCCGACCGCTAAAATAGAGCTTTCAAGCTAGCAAAATAAAATATAAAATAAAAAAGCTGCACTCAACAGACAAAAACCAGGAGTCTTTACTCCAAATATGGATTTATTGTGACAGTGGTTCTCGCAGACCTCAATAATAATGTAATAATATTCAGCAACCAGCTGTCTAAAGCTTTACCTCCACCTTGCCCCTGGCAACACGTTCAAGCCACCACTGTCGGTCTAAATGCGTGTAAATGTTTCGGGCTTCCGCATTTCAAACCGGCGCGTCACTGCACAAGTTTTTGTTCAGGCTCTAACATCCAGAGCAAATGAACGCGCGCTGAAAGTTAAATCGCTTGACCAATCAGAGGCTCGAATTTGGTAGTAATGTGCGCTTGGCGTCCTTTTTCTATACAAAGAACTGATCATGAAAGGTAAAATTGATAATTGTGGTCCTCGTTTACTAGTTTTGTTGGCTGCCTTTTCTCCGACTGTGTTTATTGAACGAGAAACATTTGCTGATTGCAGAAAGGTGTGAAAAGCCTAAACAAAATGAATAATTAAGGTTTGTCCTTTCTGGACAAATGCATAGGAAAATATTCATATTTCTTTTAATGTAGTCCTTTTGTGCATCATTCTTGGTTTGATTGCTTGAAATAAAGCCTTTCAAATGAAATAAACAAATAAAAAAAACACCCATCTCACGATACAACACTTATTTCTAAGGCGGGGACACCCTGGACAGGTCGCCAGTTTGCCGCAGGGCTTTTATATTATAAATAATAGGTTTCAGCTTCACTGATTCCAAAATAAGTTTTTATAAAGGAATAAAAAGAAATTTTCATTCACATTTCATTTTTCACAAAGTCAAAGTTCTTTCTTCACTTGATGCACATGTATTGCCTTTTTTAAAACAACAATTCAATTAAAAATCAGCATTATAACTTAAAACTACTGTGATGTTTTCTGCCCTTCTCTTTTCCTCTCCTCATGGATTCATTAATCCAAATTAAAGGTTTTAATATATTCACATTAACATGGGTCTTCAGGAGGAGGTTGATTAAACAAATTCTTCTTTGCTGTTTTGGAACGGACATCCTCAGAGTAAGCAGATTTTGGGTTGATTAACCCTGGAATTCAGACGTGGCAAGTTAACCAAACTCTCCGTCAGAATGCTAAATACAGCAGGAGCTACAGCTGAAACTAAATGTTATAGTCATTTAAAATGATACTAAACTAAAACCTACATTTACAAATATCTGCAGAAGATAGGTGTACTGGTATTTATTCCCAGAGTGTTTTTGCTAAAAGTTTTAAAAAGGTAGCCTAAACAAAGATACTCACGTAGCAACAAGACAAAAACGACACTGTTTGGACATTAATACACAAAGTCAGAAAAAAAACAATATAAAAACAAAGAAATTCCGTAGAAAATGATTAAATTAAATGTTAAATTCTTCTTTTTGAAAATTAAACTTTTAAAATACAAACTGTATGCTTAATGATTATTACCATTATTATTACCATTGTTCCCATGATGGTTCCTTTTGTTTAAATCAGTCTAAAGCATACCAATCAGAAACATTTAAATTTGATTTGAAATAAAGATATACAATAATAATGATTAAATATTTAAAACCTTTTTTTAAATTTGAACTGAGTAAAATTATATTTTGTAATTTCTTTTTTTTGCTAAATACATTTTGGAAATGTTATTTTTTTAACGGTAATTTAAACCGTTTTTCTTCCCCTTCTGTGTGTTCATGTCATGTGAACTGCCCACACCTGGTTGCAGGTAGTAATCAGCTCACCTGCTTCTGATTAACTTCCTTCAGACTATAAAAGCTCCACAGTTCCAGCTGTCAGGCCTTTTGTCAGGCTGTGTCACGTCTCTTCCGTCAACAAGAGTTTTAGTCATTGTTTTGTTTTTTAAATTTGTCCCAAGTGTGTTTGTGAATCTGACTTCCTGTTTGCCAAACTTCACATCTGACCACTAAACTGAATATTATGAGTTTGTTTAAAAAGTACAATAATAGACAGAAGTATTTAAATGCATTAAAAGTGATGGAATCGATCAGAAACAATTTATTTAATCTCAACTCAGTTTGCTTGAGTTTTTATCCAATTTAGTTTTTTTAATTTGTGTCTTGGAAGATGCATTTGATGAACGGAGGCTCTAAGAGTCACAAAAGCAAAAAAAAAAAAGTGAATGGAACTTGTTTTTCATGCACTGAATCTATTATTTCTGTATAAAACACAATGATGTAAAGAAATTTGAGGCATTTTAGATCATCAGAAATGCTTTCCCTGAATTTTGGATCGATGATTCAGTTTGTAAATTTAAGTCGGTAAATCAAAAGAACAGAATGCCAAAAAACATGACTTCTTGAGTTCATTCACCATTTAGGTTTCATGTCTTTGTGTTGATTTATTTCCCAGTTTTAGGCTGAACTTTAAATTTGAACATTTGATTTAAAACAAATTTACATCTCATGCAGAATCCTTATGAGTTGTGATGTACCATAGAATAAAAACATACTTTATAATGTTAAAATCTTTGCGTTTACTGAAGAATATCGTTTTTTGACAAATCAGTTTAACCATTCTTAACCAAGAAAAAGCTTTGTTTTAGTTTTTCACAAGTAAGCTAGGCTCAAAAGTCCTTGGCTACGTTTGATGTCATAAAGTCTCTGGTCTTTAACCAGCTAGCTGTACACTTTTCATCTCATGAGTTCATCTGTGGGGATTTTATTTAATCAAGCTAGCACGGCAACCGGCCAGGAGTCTGCTGAGAAAGCAGAGCGTGTCTATTTATGTTTTTGTGAGCTTAGATTTTTGTCATGTATGTACACGGGAAGAACAAAAGTTCTTTATTTACCTTCAGACAAAACGTCATAAATTCTAAGTGATGTCTTTCCACCGAACCAAGTTTGAAGATGATCGATAAATAAACAAATCAAACAGAAACCAGCAGATACAAATTGCAAATGTTTTTATGACACCTTTCAGGTTGATATATTTGTTGTCCAAATCTCTGGATTTCAACAAGGATGGAAGAGTTTAATCTGAAACTGCAGACTCATCAATTACCTGCTTATTTGTTCATAGATGGGAATAAAAATGACACAAGAAAAGAACGGTCAGCACAGGTTTAGATTGGGTTCTTTAAGTCAAGTTCACCAGTCTGATCCATCTTTATTTAGAACAGATGAAGCACACAACACAGGAAATCACAAATAAACAATTAAAGTTAAATCTTGCTCCTGGGGGGGGCCGACGCTTTCTGGCTCCTCTCTCTCTGTGTGGGGGGGGGTGGTGCTGGGCCTGGGGTGTCGGCGCCTCCGGGGGTGGGGCCCCTGGGCTGGGTGGGCCTGGCCCCCTTGCTGGGGGTGGGGGGGGGCAGCTGTCTGACCACCGGGGGACAGTCTACCAGCTGTCCCCAACTTACCCCCTTCCTCATATAACCTCATAATAGGGTGAGGGGGTGGGGGGCTTAGCCTGCGATGAGCCTTGGGGGGGGGGGTTTACTAGGCAGTGGCCCCCCTCCCATGGTTGCCGTATGGAGTGGGCCCCCCCTCTTTCGGTTTTATTTGCACCTTAGACATGTAGGGCCCTTGGTAGGGGGGGTGCTTGGACATCACTGCCAGCAAGCAGCGGATGTCCTCCTGGCACCCTACCCGCCAATTTTAACCACACCTTAGACATTTAGGGTCCCTTGGTGGGGAGGGTGAGGGGACGTCACTGTGAGTAATCAGGAGATGTCCCCTCAGTGCCCTACCCGCCAATTTTAACTGCACCCCCCTTAGCACACACACCCCTCCCCCCTCAATATATACATTCCAACATAAACACACACACATGCACACACACACCCTCTCAAACACACATACACGCACACACATTTTGCAAGGAAGGTGGGACCTAGGACCATCTGTCCCCTGCCTCTTCCCTGGTGGGGGGTACGGGCCCCTTTGCAACGGCGGCCGTGTCCCCGGGGTGCCGGCTTCCTGTGCCCGGCGGTGCTCTCTCCGCGCGGCGGGGGGGTTCACATTACATCTGAGCCGGGAGTGTTCGTGTCCCTGGGGGGTGGGTTCTGGTCCTTGCTCCTGGGCGCTGGGCCCCGCCATATTTCCAACTGTGGCCGAGCCTGGTCGGGCCATATTTACAACACCCCTTGTGGGCCCTCTTTTTTTTCCCCGGGGTTCCCCCCCTCTTGGGCGGGGGCGGCGGGCCCCTGCCCCGCTCCTCCCTGGACCGGCCGCGGGCCGGGCGGATGGCTGCCTGGAGCGCGGAGCGGGTCTCCCTTGGGGGGTCCTGGCTCGTACCTGGGGTTGGGGCGGGGGGATGCCCGGAACTCCTGGGTGGTGGTGGGGTGCCCGTCTGGGGCTGTGGGCGTCCGTCTCCGGTGGGGCCCTGCGTTGGGTTCTCCCGGCGCGGCGGGGGGGCTGCTCTCCTGGTTGGGCTGGGGCGGCGCTCTCTCTCCCTCCGTGCTTCCCTGCTCTCTGGCTCTGGGGGCCTTGCGGCGGTCCTGCTGGCCCTGGCCTGGGTGGCGGGCTTGGTCGCCCGGGCGGCGGTTGTTCCCTGCCGGTTCCCGTGTGGCGTTGGGGGGATTCCGGCTGCCGCTGCTGCTGCGGTGGGGGTCTTGGGGTGGGGATGGCTGGGCACTCTCCCTCCTTCTTTCCACGTTCCACCATCCATTTTAGAAGAACATAAACACTCACCTGAGCACAGGTGTTAGCTCACCTTTGCACTTACAGTTTGCATGACTGAATGACTGAAATATTTCACACTAGTTGGTTTTAAGGCATAAGTATGCGTGTGAACACTATCTGTTTTGTATATATGTCGACAGGTGGACATTTTTTGCAGCTAGCAGGTGTGTTTATAACATTTGAGTGTGTGTGTGGACAGGCTCCGCCCTTATTGTACTACATTTGAACGTTACCATAATGATTAACAACCAGTAAACTTGTTGCTTTATGCTGCTTCATGGTCTTATCCCCCTTCCCCTCCTATTATCACCCCCTACCCCCCCTCTCTCTATCGTCCCTCTCTCTTCTTCCCCTCTTTCCTTTTCCGTCCGGTCCAACACCAAAGATTTTCAGACATGATTGAAATTAATAAAGTCTGGCCTCAATTACAAAAGGGGTTTATCCAGACATACCTTTGGTTTGTCTGAAGATTAATAACCCCTCTTGTTAAAGTAAAATCTGTCCAACACAAGAGGCCCTCAGCTCTCATCTGTCTGCCCAGCTGTTGGACAGGACAAGTTTAAAAAAAAAAAAAAAAAAAAAAAAAAAATTAAAGTTAAGGCTGTATTCAGACTGGACACATTGGGTCTGCGTAACCCTTGTGCTATCCTAGGCACTTTAACATTGGGAGTTGGGTCATCTAGACCCACTAGACAGTGCTCTGAACCTTTTTTCTTCATTGATTTGTGATCTTCACTGGTGTCCATGGATTACATGAAATCTTTCCACCTTTGTCATGGTAGGGAGAACACGTCAATGTAAGGGGGGGGTCATCTAAGATAGCACAAGGGTTAAAGTGAACCAGAGTTCGTTTCCCCTGATAAACATTGATCTCCTCCGAACCAATGACTAAAGAGATCTTTGGTCACATGGTAAGCTTTAGTCCGGAACAACAAAGTCCGCTTGACGGCGGTCTGAATACAGACCACAGGCATGGTTGAGGACTCGATCCGGACCAAATTAGGCGGACTCTGTCTGGATCAACAGATGTTTCCAGTCTGAATACACCCTATATATGTGCACCATAAACATTAAAAGGAGGAACAGTTAAAAGGTAAGATTTAAAATGTCCATGTGGGAACCTATTCCACAAATAATAGATATACTAGTTCAGAAAAATCACTTATGGATATGTGTTTATTACAGGCTAAAAGATCGATAGAAATTAACTGGAAAACAACACATGACCAACAACTGAACAATGGATTAAACTGATGTTAACTGTACTGCCGATGGAACTTATAACATTTTAGTTAAAAGGAAAAAAGTTTGAATCTGTTTGGGGACCATTTATTGCATTTGTTGAAGGCACGGATCTGTCTGACAGTGATTATGTTGTAAACTGAATTCTGTATTTTTACTAATTAAAAAAAAGTCTCTGTTGCAGGAAGTACTATATATCAAGGTTTTGTGTTCAAGTGTATACACTCATACGGAGTATGTTATAGGACAAACAGCATTGGGTGTCTGAGAGAAAAAAATCTCAAATATATTCAGTACAGACCAAAGATCTGGACACATCTTCTCATTCAAATGAATGGGAATGTTTTCCAAACTTTTGGTCAGCACTGTGTATGTATATATATTTTTATGTATTTTTTCGGTAACACTTTTTTATTAAGATTCCTTAACAAGCTCTGTTAACACATTAACAAGCATTATAAATGAATTTATAGGGTGTTAGTAAGACATTTATTAGTACAATAAGTCTAATAAGGTTTATTAAATTACTTAGTTAACACATTTACAAGCATTATTATTAGGATGTTTTCAAGATGCTAATGATGCATTTACTGATATTATAGGTGCTTAACAAATGTGTCAGTGTTAATAAGCTTAATAAGATTTATTAACAACCTTTGTTAACAAATTAAGAAGTATTATTATTGTTTGGGGTTCTAGTAAGATATTTATTAGCATTATAGATGCCTGACACAAGCCGAAGTGTTCATAAGTTTAATAAGTTTTATTAACTAACTTAACAAATTAATAGGCTTTATTAATGTGTCAGATGCTAGTAAGATATTTATTAGCATTATAGATGTCTTGCAAATACCTGAAAGTGTTAATAAGATTTATTAACATCTAAAGTCAGACCATTGTCTTCTAAATCCATATTACTAAACTGCTTATAAGCTTTACAAATGTATTAATTAACTTTGTTAATAGTTTATTAATTGTTTTGCAGCACCTCATCTAAAGTGTGGACGTTTTTTAGCACAAACAACCACAAAGCATAAAGATTGTAAAAAGAACTTTATGACATTAAAACAGACTAAACATACACAAATCCCTCTGTAAAAGATATATAATAATTTAATTGAGACAAATAATTTTTTTTTAAAAAAACATATATACTGGTGTTGGATGACTCTAGCATCATAGCTATAAGAATAAAGTATTAGCAAAAAAAAAAAAGAAAAAAAAAAGATAAAGTATTAGCATCTATCCTGAGTGAAACATTCATTGCAAATCCCATCACCAGGAGACAATTCTCTGCATTCAATGCCAACAGCATTCAACCACTGTTGCCTTGCTTGAAAGTCCACAAGAAAGTTGCACAAGCCAGTCATTTTTGAAGAACGAAGACAATAAACCTACAGGAGCCATGCTAAAGCTAACACGCTGACGACCGACCGGTACAGAGGTGTAAGAGGCCATGCAATTGGCTGAAAGTGAGCACGCCTGTTTTGCTGATGAGTTTGATTGACAGATTCATTAGCCAATGGGGACATTAGTTAACTTGCCCATCTTTGATTCATAGATGGGCAGGTTAGCGTGTTAGCTTTAGCATGGCTCCTGTAGGTTTATTGTCTTCGTTCTTCAAAAATTACTGGCTTGTGCAACTTTCTTGTGGACTTTGAAGCAAGGCAACAGTGGTTGAATGCAGTTGGCATTGAATGCAGAGAATTGTCTCCTGGTGATGCGATTTGCAATGAAGGTTTCACTCAGGATAGATGCTAATACTTTATCCTTTATAGCTTTGATGCTAGAGTCATCCAACTCCTGTCTATATGTTTTTTAAAAAAAATTATTCTTCTGAATTAAATTATTATATATCTTTTACAGAACGATTTGTGTATGTTTAGTCTGTTTTAATGTCATAAAGTTCTTTTTACAATCTTTATGCTTTGTGGTTGTTTGTGCTAAAAAACGTCCACACTTTAGATGAGGTGCTGCAAAACAATTAATAAACTATTAACAAAGTTAATTAATACATTTGTAAAGCTTATAAGCAGTTTAGTAATATGGATTTAGAAGACAATGGTCTGACTTTAGATGTTAATAAATCTTATTAACACTTTCAGGTATTTGCAAGACATCTATAATGCTAATAAATATCTTACTAGCATCTGACACATTAATAAAGCCTATTAATTTGTTAAGTTAGTTAATAAAACTTATTAAACTTATGAACACTTCGGCTTGTGTCAGGCATCTATAATGCTAATAAATATCTTACTAGAACCCCAAACAATAATAATACTTCTTAATTTGTTAACAAAGGTTGTTAATTAAGCTTATTAACACTGACACATTTGTTAAGCACCTATAATATCAGTAAATGCATCATTAGCATCTTGAAAACATCCTAATAATAATGCTTGTAAATGTGTTAACTAAGTAATTTAATAAACCTTATTAGACTTATTGTACTAATAAATGTCTTACTAACACCCTATAAATTCATTTATAATGCTTGTTAATGTGTTAACAAAGCTTGTTAAGGAATCTTAATATAAAGTGTTACCTTTTTTTTCTTGCTTGTTTGCGCGTGTGTGTGTAGTAATGCAAAAATAAATAAATAGAAAATAAACATTTTGTTTGTATAGTTTAGAAGATCCAAAGAAAGAAATGTCCTCTCTGAGCTTCCATTCAGAGGCGCAAACTATCAGACCATGGTGAGACTCAAAAGGAAATAAAAGGATTTAATAACAAAGCTTAAAGTCCCACTCCAATCATCTTTTGAATCTTTATTTCGAAGTGTTCGTCTTTTAAACATGATTATGTCATTTTTAGCATCTGCAGACGTAGTTTCTGCCGAACTGCAGGAAGCTCCTTTTCTAATATTATTGCTTTAGTTTTTTCAAAAATCAGAATCAGAAAAATACCACAAGAACATGTTCAAAACACTTTTTTCATCAGAGTGGCTCTTTAAATGGACAGAGAGACCAAAATCTGACCTTCCTGATGTCTCAACACTGTTCATTTACCCAAATTGGGATATGGAGAAAATTTATAACAAATTTTATAACAAATCGTGACATTTCTGTTTAATGTGCAAAGGATTTATGCTGGTTTTGTGCTCAAACTGTTGCTATAAAAGTTGTGAAGGATAAATGAGGTAAACATTGACAAACCGAGTAATTTCAAGTATGTGAAAATTAAATCTCTTTGCAAACTATTTCCATCAGACAAATAAATGTTCAATTTCCGTGCGTGTGGAGCACTTCCTCTGGTTCCAACCTTCCAAAATAAAACGCGTGTTTTCCCGACTCTCTGCAAACAAAACGCAGGAACAAAAACTGTGTGGGGGCCCAAAATGGTGTCCCATCAAGACAAATAGCCGTGTAGTAATCATCATCACCATCATCATCATCATCGCGCAGTTATCTCTCTCATTTGGCTCTCTACAACATGACGCCTATTTAGAATGCACTTCTGCGTTTTGGATTTGCTTTTTTCTGTCTGGCACCAATTTCCCCTCCCGTGTGAAGGCATTGACACCTGGGAAGATTGAACACTCTGCCGCACAGAAGCTCCTTTTGTCAGGCTGAATATGTTTTGCTATTTGCCAGCATCATTTGAAAGCCTTTTTTTTCCCTTCTTTTTGAGCATTGTTATTCTCAAACTATTCATTTCACTCTACTTTTTTCTGTGTCGGCGGGAGATGTGGAGGTATGGGGGCCGGGAGATGTGGCAGCGTTTCAGATTAGTCTGAGCTTACGGCACGTATTAGTGGTGGGAAAAATGTCTCCGGTGCGGCTTTGTGAGAGGTATCTGTCTGTCAGCTTGGCTAAGATCTGAAGGCTGTTAACTGGGTTTGCTGAAATTGGCCCCAGGATGAGTTAAGTGGGGATATCTTGAGGGAAGTGTGTCTGCTTGCATGCAAAGCCTGACCGATGCTCATGTGTTCATTTATGGCGAAGAGACCAAAACAAAGTCAGACTCATACATAAACCTTCATCATTTTTAATTATTTCCACAAAACATTGACATTTTTACATCACCAACATTCTGTTGCCCAAATAATTCTGAATCAACACAGTTCTCCATCCATCCATCCATCCTCTGAACCTGCGGTATCACCTTTGGAGCCACTGGGTTGCTGGAACCAACCCTGCCTCTGTTGGTTTAGGGGGGGTTACATCCTGAACGGGTCGCCAGGCTGCTGATAGGCCACACAGTCACGCCTACAGGAGCAATTTAAGGGCAACAATTGACTTTTGAAGCATGTTTTTGGACGACTGGAGAAAAACTTATGCATGCAAGGGGGGGAACATGCAAGCTGCACTCAGAAAGATCCCAGCTGGGATTCGAACCAGGGCCTCATCAATATAAGAGTGCTAACCACTGCGCAGCCCCCTAAAAGTTCTCAAGAATACAAAACGAACATAAATAAACCATCACACATTTTTGCTTTTTTATGTGACTTTTCAACATGTTGGACAATGGACCAGCCTCCAGTGCTCACGTCAGTACCTGCAGCTTACGATACTTCGGGTTTTACTTTAAACTTGGACACTTGGAAACTTGTGAAATGTTGAGGCTGTGCAAATCGCACAAATCTTCCACTTTCGGCTTCTCCCATCAGGGGTCGCCACAGCGAACAAGTCGCATGGTAAATTTGGCAATGTTTTACGCCGAATGCCCTTCCTGACGCAACCTTCTCTAACCGAGCTTGGAACCGGCAGAGGTTGAGAAGGGAACAGGGAGCAGCCTGGAGTCGAACCCGGGTTTCACGGACGGAAGGCGCCGCAAACCAGCACGAGCTAAACTGGCTCCCCCCTGTGCAAATCGCAGAAATCTTGCTCCAAATTTTTTCTTTTACATCTCGATTCCGAAATATGAAAGACTTGGAGTCATAACTCTGGCTGGGCTCAAACCGCCATTTCTCCTCCATGATCAATTTTCAGTTGGTTGGAACTTTCATGACTTAAAACCCATACGTTTCTGCCAAATCCAAGTCCTCAAAAAGTCTGAAACTTTCGTTGCGACACGTAAACATGAGAGTTTGCACATTCATGGAGACGTTTAATTGGAAGTGGTCGCTTGAACTGAGGGTGGTGTGAACGTAGCTTCAGCTATCTGGCTAAAGAATCTTGAATTATTTTCTAAGTTTATGATGAATTATTTGCTGATGTTCAGAGAACCGCTTTATTCCTGATTTTAATCTTTTTAGCTTAAAATTGTGTTTTGTAAAAATTAGAAAATAAAAAATGGAATAGGTTGTTTTTTTCCGGTGCTCTTTCAGCTGAAGTTGGAGTAAATTTTGTTGCGTAACAAAAAAACCTGCATCTGAAAAAAGTATTTTGCTTTTTTTTTACTCACAGATGAACCGGATGGGACGGTCTGGGTTTCAGGGATAACTTGGAGGAACCTTGGATTGGGAATAGCACTTCCACCTGGGAGCTAAACCAAGAAAAATCTGGAACAATTGTGGAACAAATCGGCGACCTCACTGGTTGGAGGATCATTTTTTTTTGCCGTAAAGCAGCAGTGCAGTTCTATGGCAAACACAGATGACCTCATGGGCCTCAGCAGAACCGCATGTCCACGTCTGAAAATGAATGAAGACCTCCGAAGCTCCTGATAATGAGCTGAAGGATTGACTGCTAATGGATACGAGGAATATGGTCAAAACACACAGACGCGGCGCGTCCCTGGCGTGTGATCCATTCTGAGTGCTGAGCAAATACGAGGAGGTTTGGTACTAAACACTTTGACCGATAGATCAAACAGAGCTGAAGTCTGACCCCAAACATCTGAAGCTCGCGGGATCAACGGCAGGTCAAGTGCTCTCCAAACTTTCCTCTCCAACGATTACAGCCCCAGAAAAGGAAGAGTGATTATCAACAGACTCTCAGCTGCGCCTCATTTGGACGCCGATAAGGATTTTTAAAAAAAAAAAAAAAAAACCAGGGCCGATCTGCAAGCTGAGACGGCTGCAGGATTCAGTTTGAGAAATTCAAACAACAATAAAACAAGACGTTTGTGAAGAAAATGCTGAGAAAATAAGGAAGCTTTCCTAAGACCTTTAAATAAAGCTTTTCATGTCCTTTTTTTTTTTTTTGTTATGTTATTCTCACTAAAACATTCGCAGCTGAGCTGCAAGGCCGATCTGGACACCTCACGACTAATTCCAAAGAGGCTCTGAATAATGATGCTGCTCCAACAGCAGGCACCGACCGGCCTGCTGTAAACAAAGCTGAAGGAGGAAGTCAGGCGGATGGGGGGTATTGATCCAGAAACGGTGTTCCAGCCTCTTAATGAAAAAGTCGAACCACGCATTATTGGAAATAAACAAGTCTGAAGAGAGACAGAGAGGGCTCCCAAACAACACAGTCCTGTGTGGCCGTCGGCATGGAGACCGAGCGGCTTTAAGAGAATTTTAGAAAAATGTAAACGTCAGAGAGGAAACATCTGAATTTACTCCAGAAGTAAAACTTTTTTAGATGTTCTTCCAGACCAGCAGAAGTTTTTAAACACATCTAAATATTTTTTAGATGTAAACTATTTGCTTTTTAGACTCAAATTTTGGGCTGTTTTGAAGATTCTTGCTGTCAGGGCTAGACTTTTCGTTTTATTTTGTTAAATTCTGGACCTACAATCCCTGTTTCTTGTTTGTATTTCCTGTCTGCGCTAAACTTGGTTTCATTTAAATTATAAGTAGTTTTCAAACTATAAATTGAAATAACTATCCTCAAACTTCTGGAAACCTTTGATCCTTTACATTCTGCAGGAGCTCACCTTCAAACGGAATTTCTTGTATTATTCTAAAAACACACAAAACAAAACAAAAATAGCTCAGCTGACATCGTGTTTTGGCCAAATCTAGCAGCTTCAATGAGATCTGTTGAATTTATTTCAGCAATATCTTTTTCAACAAAAAGAGACAAAAATATCATTTAAAAAGGTTGTATTATGACTACCGCATTATATAAACAAAAACCTTAACGTTTATCAAAAAATTTTGGTGTAAAGTTATTAAAAATATACTTATTTTTATATATATTTATGTAAAAGGAGAATATTATTACTGCCATTACTGGTGAGCGAGCCCTTCACAACTAGGAGTTTCTTGCGATGATCGATGCTCATATATTTTTATACATTTACAGTTGCTTATAAATCTATTATTGGTATTTCTTATTCTGATATGTTGACATTTTCTGCAAATTCTTTTACATAGTATTGAATTTATACAAAGAAAAGACAAGTATTTTTTTTCTCAGCAATCCATACTCATTTAAGCAGCAAAGGTAATAAAAGAAGACTGGACGTAATAAATGAGGTTTTACAGCGAATAAAAAAAATGAAGAGAATCTTTAAGTTCTTGACATCTATTGTTGCAAATATGCATTAAACCACTCCAAAATTACCTTAATTCAGCTACTTGAAAGGAAGCACAAAAAAACTTTTTTTTTCTCAAAGATGGAAAATAAATTCAGTTAAAACATTTTTTTTATGACTCAAGCTCCATTTTATTCTTATAAGAAATTTGTTTCTCAGGAAACTGAAATTTTTTTTATTTGTTTTTGGAGAAAAAACATTTTTTATATAACCTGAAATCCTCCTAAAAAATCATTTCAGGATGAACTGCAGTCTCCCGATGATGATGAGCAGAAACTTCTGGTCTTTTCTAGTTTTGTTTCTGTTTAGTTTATTTGTGTAGAGAATCCTCGCATGTGAGATCATATATTTTTAAACACAGACTGATTTTCATAAACTGCATTGATTTATTTAAATGATTTCATCCCATTCTGGCAACTTTTCACTCACAAACACTGGAGATGTTCCACAGTTGCTGTTCGCACATTTACTCCACATAGGGAGATTTTCTGGAGGAGATGCATTCTCACAGCTTGACGCATAAGCATTTCTGTGTGTGTGCGTGTGTGTGTGTGTGTGTGTGTGTGTGTGTGTGTCTGTGTGTGTGTGTGAGAAGTGGGCTTCTGTTTGTCCAATGATGGAAACAGAAAAACTAGGAAATAAAGGAAACAAGTGTCTCCTAATCAGCTGCTGAAGAACAGTGAAGCTCCATGATGAATGTTTTGGGTTTGTAAAAGTGTGACTGTTCAATATCACAAGTACAGTTTTTAATAAATGCTTGAATTAGTGACTTGAAGCGCAATGATTCTGTTCATCTTGGTGTTTTAAACAGCAGGAACTCCAAGACTGTTGTTGCTGACTTTTGTTTAAAAATGTTTGAAATTTTGCTTCACTTAAGTGTCTCAAAATCCCAACAAGAATGTTTTTTTTTATTTTTGCAGCAGCGGCAGCAGCATTGCTTGTATGCATAAAGGTGTGTATATCTATATAAATAGAAATTATATTAGACATAAAGATTTTGTGGGATAAAATCAGAATTTAAAATTAAACCTTGTGCTATCCTATGGGGTCCAGATGACCCGATCCTTACATTGACGTGTTCTCCCTACCATGACAAAGGTGGATAAAGGTGGAAAGATTTCATGTAATCCATGGACACCAGTGAAGATCACAAAACATTGAAGAAAAAAGGTTCAGAGCACTGTCTAGTGGGTCTAGATGACCCCACTCCCAATGTTACAGTGCCTAGGATAGCACAACGGTTAAAGGGATTTGCAGAAAAAAATCAGTGAGGTCGTTTTGGATTTTATGGAAGAAATAGAAATAAATAGAAATTAAATATATGCTATGCATATGCTATATATAGCATATACATATGCTATGAATTTTTCAGAGCCTCCTTATCTAAAAAAATCTTCACAGAAAAACCAAAGAGAAAAAAAAGAGGAGCTTCTCGATTCAGAGAAAAGGTCTAAAAAAATGTAAGTGAATGGCTTCATCGCAGGTGTGTCTAGGAGTTCCTTTGAGGTTCTTAGAAGACGTCATGACAATGCGATGTACCGTTGTCGTGCATGCGGTAATAAAGTGCTGTAAAGTATTTTTAAGGATAATGGTTGGTCAAATGCACTTGTGACGTACGGGTGATGCTGTCGTGAGGTGCTCTTCCGACACACATTAGTAAGCTGCGAGGCTCCTCACTGACTGGTCGCAAATGCTGGACGTACGGGGATTGTACGTGACGCGAAAGTGCCCGTAGGATGTCCACACACACTACACTCTGATTGTCTAATTTCCACATTTCTGCAGGGTTTGTGGAGTTGAAAATAAAATCGTACTGCAAATCACCTACTTCTCCCTTACTTACCTTTATGCCACGTAGACAGGGGGCCTGTGTCACAGGTTCTGAACGTGGGTTCTTGAACATGTTATAGCATACAGTATTCACACTGGACTGTCTCTACCCAACACGAGCACATGTTGTCACAGTTGGAAGAGGCTTGGTGTGAAATGTCAAAGTGGTACAGATCTCATGATCTTCTTTCAAAGCTCCGATTCCATATATGAAAGACTTGGTGTTGTGTCATTCCGGCCGGACAGAAACCGCATTTCTTAATTTCTCCTTTATGATCACTTTTTAAATGCTTGATACTTTTGTGTTTTAAAAAGGACGCTACCTTTACCTCCCTACTGAATCAGATTGGTCAGCGTTCATCTGGTCTGACTTTCCACAAGCGTTCGTTTTGCACAGAGGCCAAAAATAGTGTACTTTTGAACTCGGAAGCCAGTAACGCACATATATCTGCTTTTCCATTTACTTTTCATTGGAAGCGGTTGCTCGGATGCACGTCACCGAGCCTGGTGTGAACGTAGCATCACATGTTCGTCATGACCTGTCGCTCACAGCATGCCCGTAGAAAAAAATGTACATGAACACTTTCACTCTGCAGATTCACTGAACGAACGGTCTATGACCTTGTCATTCTGTGCGTACAAGTGAGCCCCTTTTTTTGTCGCCGTTTCCGCCCGTGAGGGCAGCAGCGACCAGAGCACCTTGGATCGAGTTCCAAGGCTCAACCTTTGGGCGGGAAAAAAGCCGAACCCCATGAAGCACAACCCCTCTCCGGTCCCTCATATCATGATGAAACGTGTGTGGTAGCAAAGATCTCGTGGTGTGTGATTGTTCTGTGCAGCGACGCAACTCCCTCCCCGCGCTGCGGCGCAGAGCCCCACAACAAAGGCCTCCGCCATTTACCTACATCTATTTATGCCTTCCACTCTAAGCTAAAACCACGCAGTGCATAAGCAAATCCACTTTGCTTATCCATGTGACATTTTTGAAATGTAAATTAAATTGATATGGCCCAATTAGTGTGAAGCTGCTGTTGGCTCACCGGCACTCTGCAGCCTCCCCCGTCTCTCTCAGCCCTGCGCCTCATCAAAAATTGCTTTACATTTGCTTGCTCACATCTCGAGCTCTTAATTATACGGTGCAGCGTGGCTGTATTTGGCTGGAACAGCGAGGAGTCGCAGACAGCAGCTGTGTGGTGGTTAGCCGCCGCGGCTAGGACGCAGCTAAAAGCTTATCCCGGCAGGGGAGAGCAGGAAGGTTGGAGAGCGGGAAAAGGCCAAGCCTCAGCGGAACAAAGACGAGGGCTACAGGAAGAAGGTGGAGGAAGAGGAAGAGCTCGGTGGGAAGACGGGGAACAATCGAAAAGTTGAGCCGTTTGTGTTTGAGTCGCCAACAAACGGACAGAAGCGAGGAAGAGGATGGAGAAAGATCTATGGAGAGGAAGTTCCTCTGTGTTTGGAACAAAACTACAACTGAATGACCCGGTTTAAACGTGTGAGAAGACTCAAGAGAAGACTGAGGTCCTACGAACAGCATCAACACATTTTTATGTTCTGTCTGGATCAGAACCAGAAGCTTCCGTAAAACTTTTCAGAAGATAATCTAAAGAAACCTTAAAAACAAAAGGACAGCTTCTAAAAGAGATTATGAAAGTTAAAAAGTCAGTGCATCAAACAAAACCAGCATCCTCTGAAGCTCAGGAAGATCCTGTAAATCCTGTATCGGTCAGCAGGTTGGACCACCGTTCCACGTCCACTACCAGCAAAGGCCTGAAAAATGTGTCTTTATCATTCAGTCCTGTTTTTGAGAGGAGCCGAGAGCACCTTCATCGGGAAAATGGATCAGCTGAAGACAGGAGTGACCTTCAAAGATCCGCTCCACCATGGACGGACTCATTTGTCTAGAAATGCAGAAAGAACCGTTTAGAAGTTTAGCAGGGAGTGCAGAACTTCCCCCATACAAGTGTCTGTCATCGTCCTCATCCGCTGTTTCCTCTCCAAGAGTTCTTAATGGCTTTCCATTTCAAATTAGGTAGAAATACTTCTCAAGAGCTTAGAGTTCATCCCTCTTCACCTCTCATTCCTGCCTTGGTTCCGCCTCATTGGCGTGTCTCTCCGCTCACACATTCCTTGGAAAACAAAAGCAGAGGAGCAGGGTCCTGCTGAGTCAAACGCCAAATTGCTCTTAGCTGATGTTTGCTAAACACTCCTGCGCTAATGACTTCAAATAGAAAACATTTGCAGTGAAGTGTGTGTGCTCGTGCACGTGCGATCATGTGTGCAAACAGGAAAGTCGTTCCCCTTTGTGATGTCATTTCTGAGGCTTCGTCAAAGCTGAGATCAGCTGACTGAGCTTCCTCCTAAATCTGCAACTAACACTAAAAATTGATTGAATATGTAGTTCCTTTGTAAGTGACCGTGGTATAAGTTGGATAAAGGCCTTTGAGGTGTCCACTGTAAGAAATTAATGGACAACACGGAAGTCCGACATACCTGCGACCAACAACGACATTTAGCCTTGAGGCACTTAAGATACGTGCAACAAATGCAGCCAAGGCAGTGTTGGCCGCACATATTAAAGGCTGTAGGAATACGAATGTTTGCTTTAATTGACTGTTCGGTGTTAGCGTTTGTTGTGCCTTGTGAGGGTGAACATTGACGCAGTAAGAGATGCTGTTACTTGACCCAATGAATGATGGGAAATGTAGTTCGCTAAACACCGGATCCTGCAGGAAGCTGCACCGCTAAACAAGATCTTCAGCTGTTGTTCTGGGCCTGTTTGGATAAACAGAGATGATATCCTGACAACCGTAAATGTTTTTTTAGACCAATTAGGTGAAATTGAAAAATGGCAAACCTGACCATCTCTCATGGTGCACTAGCGGTATACTGGTTTAAAAAAACAATGATCAGAAACTTTTTATTATACAAAACAAATGGATAATCACCTGTGAATCTGAGTTCAAATGCTTTTATGATTCATGGATCAAAAATAATTCATAAGACAATCTTAGTACCCCAGTGGTGTAAAGCCCACATGTGAACAAAAACAAAGTCTCCCTTTTTCTAATTGCAAAGTCTCTTTAGAGCATGTCAATTGATTGTTTAAGGTAGTTTTGCTACAACTAAATGTGGTAGTGGGTCACTTTTTACCTGCATGACAACACAAGAGTAAAATAAGAGCATTAAAAATGATCAAATCTACTTATTTTGGATTGAAATTCAGTTTCTTCTCCTGAATTTTCCAAGTTTGAAGTTTGTCTTTCATAAAGTTTGGATGAAGTGGCGTTCAATTCCGTCTGTAATCTATAACTTCAAAGCAGATTGTGCTCCAGTCTTTGAAGTGGGGGCAGAAAGCCGAGCCCGGTGTTAGCTGCTTTGTTCACCCTAGGGCCCGACACTAATATGTGAAAGACGCTGGAGCAACAATGCAGCCGGAACATTCATTACACACAGCCATCAGTCAATGACCGAGCACATGTGGATGTGTGTGTGTGTGTGGTGGGGGGAGGGGTCACACACAGACCACACCCAACGTGACACCTGAGGACTCATTTGTACTTATTGATCCGCACATCGATTTACAATAAGAGAAACGCTTCCCACGAATCTCAACGCAATCAGCCAATCACACGTCAGAGCTTTATGGAGCTTAATCAGACCCTC
This sequence comes from Oryzias latipes, assembly GCF_053564925.1. Taxonomy (NCBI): domain Eukaryota; kingdom Metazoa; phylum Chordata; class Actinopteri; order Beloniformes; family Adrianichthyidae; genus Oryzias; species Oryzias latipes. Next base: position 27,931,755 of record NC_136258.1, read on the forward strand.
AAAAAGGTAAGAAAAACTACCAAAGTGGCTTCCAGATTTGTTACGGCTGAAAAATAATGCACAATGCAGATTCAGTTACGCTCAAACATCTCTTATGATCTCCTTACAACTTCAGCTTTAAATACATCCATATTTAAAGACCCACTCATAGACAGATCATCAACCTTTGATCTGTTTTCAAAGTCTTCCCAGTTGTCTTTACTTAGGATTATACTATAGCAAAAAACCTGTATTGTTCTCTAGTAGTTTCACAAAAGCACCTTTTTTCATATTCTCATTTGTTCGCCTGTGTTCTCCCACAAAAGTCCACATCTGGACTCCGCCTCAACCTAAACCGCAGAAGACTCAACAGCTTCAGTAAATCCCCCTGAAGATCATTCCTCACATCACATTTGCAAAGACTCACTAGAAGCTGAAATTTCTGCCCCGCCAACAAGCCCCAGCTCATCTTTTTAAACTCTATCTGTAGAATGCCCCCATACCCCACCCCCCCCCAACCCCCAAACCACCCACAGAAACACCTGCTGAGGTGGATCAGGTTCAGGTCTTCAGAAAGTCGACATGTCGACTTGTTTCTTCTCCTCCCTAAAATTTACCCTCGATCTCCTTTTGTTGTCCAACTTTCCTTTCCTTTGAAAAGCCTCAGCACACACACACACACACACACACACACACACACACATGCTTCTTCTCTGTCTTTGCAGTTGGTGTAAGATGTCACCTGAATCGCTGTAATTACGCTCAAGGTGCTGATAGCGTTTCTCTCACCTCTTTTCACATAAAGGCTTGTGTGGGGTGGGGTGGGGGGTGGGGGGGTGGGGGGTCAGGTACATAAGGAGGCTATAGAGTTGTCAGACTTTGAGGGGCTTCTTTTTGTTGTTGCTTCAAGAGCTCAACTTTTTGTTAATAAAAATCATTTTACTGTAGTTGTCTGAGGACCCCGGAGCTTTGACCCAACATCACATGTTTCTGCAGTGATGCATTAAAAAAAGTGTATCTCAATCTTGTAATGCTTGCTTTCACCTAGGAGAAACTTAGTATAACTGAAATAAAAAAAGGTTGTTTTTAAATCACTTACATTAAATTTGTATTTTTTTTCAAAATGAAACTTACAGAATCCTATTTCAAGTTGGAGCTCTTTGGATAGTTGGCATGGTAACCATTTGAGAAGGCTGATGGAGCTGCAGGACAGTTGGTTTGCTTGAGATTAAACATGACCTTTGACCTGCAGAAGATGCAGGATCGCATGAAAACTGGGGAGGGAGGGCCTCGACACTCTTGTATGTCGGTTCAAACTCCAGTGAGGATTTGCTTCAAACAAACTTTTTTATCTCTACATAAAAACACTGATTTGGACAAATTATATTTTAGTGACATAATAAAATGTCTGTTTTTTTAGAGATTTAAGGAGACCAAAAAAGATTTTCAAATGTCATTTTCATCATTTTTTAGAATAAATGGGCGGAGGGGGAAAAAAAAAATCCTTCAAGTTAGAAAGCGATTGTTTTTTTTTTTAATGGATTGTGTGAGTTTTGTGCTGTGAAATCCACACGGCAGCATCAGTCAGACCAACAAACACACCGTCAGCGCTAGAAGACAAAGGTCAACGGCTGCAGGTGAAGCGGAAAAAAAGACTCCACTAGAAAAGACAAAAGAAAAAAAATGGTTTCTGGACTCGGGAGCTAGCGAGCTCTCATGTTAGAAAGCTGAAACATCAAAACCTGTATTATTTTATGTTTTTTATGTCTGAACTGAAGCCATCTCTTAAGACACGATTTGAAAAGAAGCAGCAAATGACTCCTGGTTGCCTTTTATAGGAAATGTTTCTCAGTTTGGGCAGAATGCCAGAAAGAAATTCAATCCTGGCGGGACATCCTGCTAAAATAAAGGTTGAAAGAAAAGACAAACTGCTTTCTGTCATCTTAGCTGAATTCAAAAGCTGCTTGGGTGTCGGGTAACTACCAACATTGGTGTTGTTTGTTTGTTTGTTTGTTTGTCGTGGTCTTAAATGAGACCCATTCATAACTGTTGTTGTATTAAGCAGGTGGAAATGTTTGAACGTAAAACAGCAAAAGTTGGTATTTAAGAGAATAAATGCAGCAAATGTGTGCACATTTTATAATCCACAGAAAGCTAGAAGACATTGGAGTTCAACTGTCCAACAAACAAATGAACAAATCCCCCAAGCCATGAATCCCAAAACAAAGAGAATAAGGTTCAGTTCATCACAACTTGTGCATTTTCCCAGATAGGTTCTCTATGGTGCTGGACTCCACCTCCTGCACCTTGATTGAGGTTTCCTCCACACCAGGGATCCCTAAATCCAGACCTTGAGGGCCGGTGTCCTGCTGGTTTATCAGAAACCCTGCCTTATTTGCTGCTGATTACCTGGATCAGGTGTGTTTAGCCAATAAGGAGCTTCCATGGCATGTTGGTTGGAAAACATGTAGGACGCCGGCCCTCGATTCCTGGATTTGGGGACCCCTGCTCCACACCATCCAATGAAAGACGTCCCATGAAGTTTTGTTAAGTTCTGGTCCAGCTGCTGGACAGTGGATGTTGTGTCCAGCTGTGTGTTTCTGCTGTTGTTGTTTATTTGATCTTGTTGTGTTACAAACACACGTTTAAACCAGAGGCCGAGGTTGTGAATTTTTCCACGTTCTTCTGAGGAACTTTTTTTTTTTTTCTGGTGTGTGTGACTTGTAACTTATTTTTCCAGTTCTTTCTTTACTCTCATGACCCCACCGTCCTTCGGGGGGGTTCTGCTGTTTAACCACCAGATCTCCAGCCCAAGTTCTTTTATGGGACAGGAGGCAAAACGGTTCCGATGCTACAAGCACATTCAGAACATGGATTATCCAGAAGGTTTGCGTTCTTCTGCAGGATCTTTGCGTTTGTGTCACTGAAACAAACAAACGAGGACTTGTTCAACGAAGAACTGAGGCAGGGGGAGGTGTCTGCATGAGTCATCAGTCCCTGCATGTTTTTTCACGTTGGTCCTCCTCTGAAACATCATCCTGTTGAGCTCCGGCGGTTCCACGCCGCCAGACTGCTACTTTATACAACGCAAACGTGTTCATCGCTCAAATCTCCTGTTTCTCAAGCTGACAGAAAACCAAGAAAAATATCAGTTAAAATTCCTCTGGATCAGTGAGAAAAAACAAAAAACTAAAGGTCGTGTCACACAGCCGCTAAGTTCATTCTGCGGTATTTTTACGTATGAAATATTGGTGTTTGTGATACATGTGTGACATATGTCATTCAAACTTGTTTCTCGTGTTCGTCATTTGTCAATGTCGAGGGTGTCGCCCCATGGGTCTTTACGGGAATTTGGGTTTGAACTGTTCAACATTTTTGATTGGTTGAGAATTACGCAGTTCATGCATAGTTTATGTATTTCATACGCAATTATGACATGAATCATACGCAATTGTGTGTCATATTATATCAGCAGGTTAAAATTACGTAATTGACACTCGAATTACTAATTAATTGCATACAGACAACACAATAATGAACGATTGCTGTATTGTGGGACGGGTATAAAAATCAGCTGATCTTTCACTCCTCCAGACGTCTATGGAGGTCAGATGGGAGTCTGGACTCTTCTCACGGATCTCCCCTGCTGCGACTCCCACCGGGGGTCCCCCGTCTCGGTGGGCTGCCTCGCCCGGAGCCTAGCTGCTGACACTTAGAACCGGTGTGGATCAGGGGAATCTTTTCAATTAAAACAAAGCATCACAAAGGCCCGCGGCGGGTGCTGACCATGGTGCTGACGCCATGTGATTTCTGCAAAGTGCGCTGAATATCAGCCACGTGTTCTTTGCTTGGTTTATTCGTACATCTTCTGTGGTTTTAACTTAGTTCATTGGTGATACATCTGTGAAAATTTCACGTGAAGACCACAACTTTTCTCACTTTTTCCACGTATATTCAAGTACGACCAATTTCTGATGGTAAAGCAGGGCTTTAGGGCAAACCCTGCCACAACACACTCTGAAATGGTCTGCTGTGAGCTGAAGTATTGTTGAAAAGAAATTGTGGGTCGTTCACATCAAGAAAAACCTTTTGACTTAATAGCATTTTGAATTTTATTAGAACCAGAAAAAATCCAAAAACATCCTTGAAGTTGATGTGCAGTACAAACCCTCAGTCCTCACAATTTCAAACCTTAAAATGTCAAATCTTATACAATGTTTAAAATTTCACAAGTGATCAAATGGAAACTTTGTTTTTAATGACCTATCAGACCTATCTTTGCTCCAGAGTTGTGAATTCATTCGAAGGTTTATATTTTCTGACAAATTATGCAAAATCGACCTGCACAGAACTAGTCAAAATCAGGCGATTTAATTAAAAGGACTCTGATGGCTTCGCTCGCGTCGCCTGTTCTAACCAACCACTCCTGCATTACCAGCTCCTCTTGAAAATCTGGTTTGAAATTAAAGTGCACTTCAAATCTACATTAGCATCTACTCCAGCTCCATTACCCAGGATTCATTTGTTCCAACCTTCCTCAGCCAAGCGGCGTGAAAACTTTTAAAGAGCCGTTGCTGAGCTCTGCCCGCCGTCCTTTACGTTATTTTGTCTTCAAATGAGCCGGGTTTTTTTTCTGAAAATGTCTAAAAAACCAGAAGACAAACCGAAATTGAATCTCAGTAGAAAATAAAACAATATATTTTCTCATTTTGAATCTGATGGTAGTAACCCTCAAAAAGGAGGACATGGACTTCAAACTGTTTGCTTTTATCCGGTTGATTGTCACACCTGGTTCTGGGTGAGTTTCGGAGCTCTTCCTCATCATTCGGCGGCTCCTTAGTATTTAGTCCAGTTGATTTCTTTTGTTAAAGAGTCAGAACTTCATTTGCTCTCCCTCTGGGTGCACTGTGCTTTCCTTTCAGTGTTTGCATTCTCTGCTCTCTGCCTGAGCTCTTTGTTTAGGAAAATAAAATGCACCTTGCTCAAATTTTGAATATTCTTGATTTATAATTTCAAAAGACTTTGAAAACCCTGAAGGAATCTCTGTGTGTGGGAAGCTTCAGACAGCTCTGTGTTGAATCCACTGTCATTTTACTACAGTGGGCTTAGATCTGTGAACTGGCTGTACATAATACAAATAAATGTGCTTTATTTACCTTCTTGCACTTTAGACCAAACATTAGAACTTCAAACACCCACTGACTGAAAAGGAGATCTGGACCGTGTGAGTGTGATGTCACCCATAGAAAATGCCTTGCCTCCAGCTCTCACAGTCAGGCCAAATCCCTCCCCAAGTCTGCGGAGGTGAAGTCTGCTGCCATTGGTGACCCAAAATCTGTCAATCAAATGCCTTAAATGTTTGACGTCAGACCCACATGCTTTTACTGAGGCGTCTGATTGGTCAGTTAATAACTAGAAGATGCTAAGGAGAAGGTATCAGAGCAGGAATGGTCATTCGGCAATTAAACTGACTGAGTAATAACTGTCTATTTCTCAATAGAAAGTCTGTGGGATTTTTTCACTTCCTGTTTGGAACGCCAGGAGGGAGGAGTCACTCAGTCCAGTTCTCTCATACAGTCAATGGCTGCAGCTCATCCTCCTCTCCCTCGGCTCTCGTTGGGTCCTTGTGTTTACATATTTCATGTCCGAGTACATGTGTGTTGTTCTTTCTGCAGCGGCAACCAAACACCCACCACCACCTCCTCTCTTGTCTCTGACACACTCCCTCCCTCTAAATTACCTGTGTGCCGATGCCCCCACCACACAAACCGAATGCCCCCCTCCCACTGCTATAAGCCCGGCCGGCTTGTTTACATACTTGGAGGCTCTAAGTACATGTGTATGTTTTCACAGCGCTTCCTTTCTCTGGGTACAACAAAACAAGTGCTCCTCTCTTGAACATGACAGCTCGCTCCGCGGCTGATGTGGCCTTCGGGGGCCAAACGAGGAGGAAGAGATGATTCATAAGGACCTGCCATCCTTTCAGCGCACACATGCACGCGCACGTACACGCCCCGCCCCAGGGGACAAAAGGTGCTGTTTCTTTTAAGGGTGAGTCCAACCTGTATCATCTTACCTTCCTTTGCTCTCTCTCCTCAAGTCATTTGTACTCCCCCCCCCCCCCCCCCCCCCTCTCTCTCTCTTTCTCTCCTCCCCTCCCTCCCTCTGTCCCATTAACAGCTAAAGTTACTCACACTACACATCAGCTCCCACGCTGATCTGAAATCTCTGCTCTGTGCCTCCACGGACGCTCGTCCAGCTCGTCCACCGATGTGAAAGCGTCAACATGAAGCTGAAATCAGTTTAATCTGCAGAGTTTATGCTGGAGCTTCCATTAGTAAAAGTAGCACAAGTTTTTCTATGATGTATAGCACGTATAGACCATGCGTAGGACGGATACTGAATACTTCTTCAGGCTAAATTTGAACAGTTTAATATATACATATAAAATTTAAACTACAGCTACTACCTAGTATCGGCTAAGTATACTTTGTAGTACAGTTACTGAGGATTTAAAGCCTACAAAAAACTATAAACGCCATCTGAAAGAAGTCTTTAAAAAAAAGTCTGGAAAGTTTTACTTTTTGCATCATCCTGAAATACAAAAACTCCCATATAATTCCAAAACTTTTGGATTAAAAAATGAGCACATGGCTGTAAATTAAGGCATAAAAATTACTATTCTAAATTTCTGTCCAAAGGAGTTAAGACACAAAGTTTATTCACTGCGGCTGAATCTTGTAAACTTTACTCGCCAAACTAAAAAGCAGACAGGGCAACGGAGAAATGTACAAACCTGATGGGATTTGCTTCTTTTGTTTGATTTATTTCTTATTTTTTTTCTGGTAAAATTCACTTTTGTTCTCTGTAAAACACCTCAGCGTTCACTACAAAGCAAAACCACAGATTCTGGGTTCTTCCACAACCAAGTGTGAGGTGTGCAGAATCATTAAAGTTCTGCTCATTTCAATGATGTTTTTGGTCTTTTTAACATGTTCTTGTAGCATTTTTCTGATAAAGCTTATTTGTGACGTAGAAAATATGCTGGGCGGGCTACAAGCTTCCTGCTCTGCTCCATTCCGATCGATGCATCCACTTCCAGACAAATATTAAATTCCGTGTAGGTCTTTGTTTTCCTCGTCTGAGCTGGGATCTGGATCAGCCGGATGGCTCCGATATCACTCGCCAGTTTTGTCGCGCCAGTATTGTTAGCTTGGGGTTGTGAGGGGCTATAAGCTAGCGGGACAGTGTGTAGATAGATGGATGGCGGGAAGTGAGGGCGGAGTAGCTCTGGTCCAACAGTCCTGCCCACAACTCGGAAGCAAATTAGTCCTGCCGCTCTGCAGAAACTATGTCCTAGAAAACGGCACCGTTTTTTTTTTTATTTTGGCCAAAACTGATCTAATCAGGATTAGTTATGTAAACGTTTTTGTGCTTGTTTGTGTAACACTTCAAAAAAAGAAAGAATTCAAGCATATTTTGATTTCATGGTTGGATTCTAACAGAAAAAACTGCAGACTCAATGCAGGACAAAGTGAAGGGATGAGTTTGTGGGCCGACTGAGGTTCTGGTGCCTGTCAGCCGGATGCAGTTTGATGGTTTGTGGTTGATAAAATTTTATAAAAAATCTTTACTCGTTTGTCATAAAGCAACTTGTTTATCGTGTCGGTATTTTAAAATTCTGGTTTTAATCTTTTGCTTTTTGTGTGTTTCCATGTCTTCTTTTTTAAGATTCTCACAGGAAACCCAGCAGCGGTGGAGTCATCCCTGACCACAGTTCACTTCCTCACACATTCGCCTCCTTTTCAGCCTCAGCACCGAGCGGAGCGTACACCAACGCACTGAAGGAAGACGTTTGCAGGAAGAAAGACAGAATGAAGGGGGGAGGGCAGAGAGCTTCTGCAAGCAGGTCAAAGGTCTGGGGCCCTTAAACCAACACTTGGCCCTCTGAAGCTCAGAGCTTTTGCCTCTCTGGGAGAATGGGCTCGATTCAAGAGCAGCTCTAATTAATGGTGACTGACACGCCTGAAAGGGAGAGGCCGCGGACACAAGCCCAGACACTTAGTGAGGGGCCACGGGCCCTTCAGCCCAGAGAGGAGCACAAGGATAATTAAATGTGCAAATGAACTCCTGCTTTTTTCCCGCGTCGGATCAGGACCCGGTCTCTTCAGGTGGACAATGGAGCGCTCTTGACATGGTGGACCATAAACCAATGACATGTGACACGCTTGTTCAGGCTGGTCAAAGGTTTCCTCTGGAAGTTTCCTCTTTAGCGCCTCCTATGTTGTTTTTTTTCATGGGGTCAACTCAGCGCCTAACGTATTCCGCATCAAACCCCAAATCAGCGAATCAAAATGCGTGAATCGAGAACCAAAACCCACAATTTGCAACCAAAAGATATAACCCAAAGCGCAATCCCTATGGGTCTCATGAACTTATTGGTATAAACTGAGAAAAGCATCTCAGACAGCTTTAGTTTGATCGATTTCCTTATCCTAAATGTCAACGAAGCAATTGCTGCAATGAACCAGAAACCTTAACCGAAGCCTTAAACGCAGAATAAAGTTGCACCGTTCCTTCTCACAAAAAAAAACAATATTTTTCTTTGCTTTTTGATGGTTAATCCTTCAATCATTTTCCTGTTTTATATTGTGCCTCCTAAAATGAAGCAGAACATATGCTGCTAATATTTTAAACAACCTGGAGTCTGAACAGCTGCAGGAATTAAAACTTGTTTGTTTTCCTTTTTGATTTTGCTGTTCATGAAAATCTTCATGTTCATCCGTTTTAATGGTTACTCATTCGAAACATTTCAACTCCTTTTTTCAAAGAGGTGCTTGAACAAAAGGGCAGCTTTAATTGTTTCAGAGCCACGAAAATAAATAATCGAGAAAACAATTAGACTCAGGTCAATAATAAACAACAAATAGGAGTCAAAACAGAAGCCTGAAGCATCATCTGATAAAGGTAAATACATGGTTTTTTATGTTGAAGGAAAAGGAGTTTAAGCAAAAAAAATGCTGGGAAAAATACAAGTGTAAGTTTTATTTGCTGCTGCAAATAAAAGGCACCTTCTGCTGCTTCATTTTCTTTGCACAATCATCTCCAGATGATCCATTCTCCTTTTCTGCAGGGTGGCAGCCGCCTTTATTAGCCTGTTCGGTATATTTTAGTATCTGAAACTGCTGCCCCTGCTGATGCTTGCAGATTAAACTGTTCCTCCTACTCAAGTCCTCATGACGCATCCATAAGCGTCCCGCCAGGAGAGTTAAAACAGCTTAAATAGCTGTGCTGAAGCGGTTTATTAAGGATTCCGAAAATATTTGCAACCAAAATAAACCACTTTTTGCAATTGTAAAACTTCTCTGTTGCCTTATTATTCCTTTGATTGCATGATAGCAAATGTCAATATAAAGCTTCTTCATTTTGATGGGCTATAATTTAAATGTGTTTATGAAACGTTTTTTGGAGTCATTTTTGACCATCAGCACATGTTCAATATGTAAAGAAATAAAATATCAAAAGCTATAAACCACGAAACTAATGGAAAATCCTAGAATACTCTATTCAACAATCATTCTACCGTTTACTTCCAGTAATGTCGCAAAATTTGGGGAAAAATATAGAAAACAAAAATTGATCCAATAATTAAACTTCAAAAAGACCAACTGGATTAAGATTGACTCCAGAATTGGAGGATATTTAACGTCCGTCACATTTCATTTAATCTAAAAGTAAAGTACAAAAACGTTTAGTTTCTAGTTTAAGGCCAAATCTACAAAAACTAAGAGAGGAGAATGCTTGAAAATAGTTTTAAGAATAATAAGTAAATGAGTTTGGAGTATCACTCTAAAACAAATTCTGTTGATTTCCTTAAAAGCCTGCAACCACACTGAGTAATTGTTGTGAAGCATGATTATATAGTATCAGCTACGGAATCCCAGGAGGATCAACATTCTTAGTATTCTACACAAGAGGGTTACGTAATGACTTACCTAAATAATTGAGCAATGCAAAATATTACATGCATTTAGTAATATTTATGCAAACATTCAAAAAATATGTGAAAAAGAGCTAAATAAAAAGAACAAAATGCACTTTAGTAAAGTAAGAAAAGCTGTGGTTTCTTTTTTTTTATTGTACGCCCTAAAAAGCCATGTTTCCCTCGTCCCACCCCCATAAAAAAACAATTTACAGAATATTTGGACATTTAATAATATTTAGTTCCTGTTGATTTGAAGGTTCAGGAAGTGAATCAACTTGATCTCTTTGTGCTTCAGTTCTATAACAGAGATGCAGAATTATCTTTCAAGAATTTCTCTGTTTTTCCTTTTTTTTCCTACTGCTTTACTTTAGTTACACCTCAGCTAAAAGAAGAGCTGCTTTATTCTTAATGCGAATAATAAAACAGTCTAGATGTGTATTTTTGATCCTTTTTATTTGTAATGGCCTTCCATTTTCAAATGCCACTCTTCCAAATTCTGTTGCCCTCCTCCAAGGAGCCCTAACTAGTGTTTTCAATGGAAATGACTCAGTTCAGAACAAATTGAGAAAATGACTTTAGTACCAGTTGATCCATTTTGATAAATCATCATAAAATATGAAACTTGCACTAATTCCTAGAACATAAATCAAACGTTTTATTTCCACAATAATGACATTTATTGAACTTTAACCGTGAAACTGAACCAAAAATTACAGTGAAATTTGAGATTTGTTGAGTCTTTTTTATTTTCACAAGTTTAGACTCATTTTACTAATAATTTCCTTATTTCTAGATTCTAGCTCTTAATGTGAGAAACAATAATCAACTGTGCTGATTCTGAGAAAAGCTGTAGAGAAAAGAGAAGTAAAAATGACTGAAAACCCGCTAAATATCTTCAATGTCTGAAAAAACTAAGTTTTGAATCTTAGTGAGTGTATTTATATAATATATTTTTCTTTCTTTTTATGGATGTTTGACTAGCATGATGCTTCAGCCTTTTGGTTAAATCTGGTTATTGTCCAAAAGTATTAAACGTGACGTTTTAATCAGAAAAGATAAATGTAAATTGTGTTCCAGTAGAAATGCTAAATGGCGTTTCTTTGAAGATGCCACCAAGAAGTGTTTACGGTGAAGTGAGCCGATCTGAAGAGACGGCGTCACGTTCACAACACAGAGCAAACTTTACCCGCCGCCGCAGCGTCTTTGTTGTTATTGTCGGAGCTATAAACCAAGGCTCAATAAAATGTCAGTTTCTTCCCGAGCAGTTGTGCATTTGTTTATCTGAAACTCAGTCACATGCGGTCTGACAGCCATCATCCCAAAAAAAAAAAAAAAAGTCTGAGTGCTTTACACTCATTCTATTGTGGCTGGTTTCCATGGTGACGAGTCGTTCTTAGGCTACAATTAAAACTTGTGCATCATTTTAACTCAGACGTATCACATTTCTTCTGAAACTTTACTTGTCCTTAACAACAAAATTGAATAAAAAAAAACAAACTACCCTATAAGAGCAATAGAGACACATTTACCTAAAGTGACCCACAGATTTTTATGACTTGGGTCAGGTATCCGCTTAATCCACAGCCGCTCCTTCTAGATGCTTCTGCTCATCATGTGTAGCTTCTAAGCGCACTCCAGACATGATTCAAAACTCAAACTGCAGCAGAAACACGAGGCACACGGATCCTCGCATCAGCAAAGATTTAACATAACGAATAATCAACTTAATCAGAGAATACATTTCTAATCCGGATCGATCTGTTAGAGGCAAGTTCTAAATCCAATCGACCATTCTAAAAAATCTAAATGAATTAAATCCTTTATCGATGTTGGGAAACACCATTTGGATTGAGACGCGGTAGGTTTCTGGTAAAAATATATATTTCAGTGGATCGTTTAAAAGAAACCAATGGCCACAATTTATAATACGGCTGTACTTTTTTTGTTTGTTTTTTTAATTATTATTTCAAATGCAAAATGAAAATAAACACAAGAGTTTAAAATGGACAAAAAAAAAGACAGTGTGCTTGAAAAGGAGTGGGTAGAAGAAGAATCTTTCATGGTCCCACCCCTTTTTATAACCCCTTATATTGTTACAGTTTTATTTTTCCTTTAAAGATTCCCATTACCTTCTGCATAGCGTCCATGCAGAAGTGACATTTTTTTGTATTGATCATTTCTAGCCTTGTAAAGTTCCATCAGTGACATCTTGTGTGTTTTTTTTAATGCATGTGAACTGTTGCTTTGTTTTAAACCTTCATTCAACTCGTTCCATCAATCCTCCCCACGAATTGATAAGCACATCTATGTTTTTGTAGAGCAAAATGCACTGCTTTTTGAAGTTCAGCTGTTTTTTAAATCCTAACCTGTATCTCCGTCCTCGAACATTTGTTGTGTTAACTGGAAGTAAGTTATTTCTGGCTTTATATATGATGAGTGTTGTTTTCAGTTTCACTAGTAATTACAATAAAGCCGACTTTAAAAACTGCATTCTTATTTTTCACACCATGAATTTTTCAAATAGCTTTTTTTTGTAAGATGTACAAAAACTGTAAATTTGTTTCCCCAAACTTCTACACTGCACAGTAAAGATGGTAGTATTATTGCTGAATATGCTAGTAAACCTGCTTTGTGAGTGCATGACGTGCTTTTTTTCCCCAACACTCCTACGCTTTTAGCAAGTTTACCTGTTGAAATGAATCAATGCAACTCCTAATGTGATATGCACATAAACTAAATTTGCACTAACAAAAAAAACAATTCAATTAAACCTCAAAAAAATATGTCAATAAATGTTTGTTTTCAATCCAAAGTCATTGCAAGGTGGAAATATAATCTACAGCATCTCAGTGGATTAAACATCTGAAGGAGCCATAAACTCACCTTTTGCACGTAAACATGCAAAATCGAAGGAGGACAACAGCAACACAAGCAGCAGATAAACAACACAAACACACACTCTGAGCTGCTTTGTTGTGGTTGTGTTGAGGGCACACAGCATCATTGATTTCTCCGATTCTGTGCAGATGCAACGCACACAAGCGCGCACACGCACACAAACGCGCCTGCGTAAGCAATAAACATTCAGATCTACAAATTACAGCGGCGAAGACACGCACACACAAACACGCGTCTCGACCTGCTGCTGGCAGCTGATTGGTGGGTTAGACGAGGTGACTAAAAGCAGCGAGGTAATCTTCCCTCATTATTTCAATTACCAGGCTAAATGCAGCAATCAGTTGTATAATGATGGCTGCTGGATGAGAGAGGCCAAAACACACGGAGAGAGAGGGATGTTAGCAGCAGAAGAGACAGCAGACATTTTCACCAAATGTGGAGGAAAATGGGAATTTTCAGCAAAAAAAAACACCAAACTCTGCATCTGAGGGGAACGGAGAGGGTGGAGGTGATGCCAAGCAGCAACTTTTACTCATGAGACAATCAGGAAGCTGCCATTGAGCAAATGAGAAGGAGTTGAGGTGGGTTTAGACTCGAACTGAAGGGAAAAAAAAGAACTGAAACTGGGTTTTCTTTTATGGTGTTCGCCGTCAAACTGTGCAAATGAAAGTCCTATTGAATGTTATATGAGTAATGGTATGTGGGGCTATAATAGTTACCATGACAACTGTTTAATACATTCAATGAGAAAAATAAAAGGTTTTCTTGGACTTTGAGCAGACAAACGGTAGATAAATTCATCTTTCTCAGAAGTTTGTGCAAATAAAATCTATTTGAAAGAAATGTCACCATTCAGAGTTCTGCCTCCTGGTTGATTGTCTTTCCACAATTTTCAACTAAAGGGAAAACTTTTTCCTGATAAAATTGAATTTTTGTGGCTCCTGTTCATCTTCCACAGTGTTTATAGGTTTTCAGTTCTACGTTGTCAGGTCATCTGTTCCGCTTTGTTTTGTCACGCTTGTGTTGCTCTGATGGTTTTGTCACGTTTCAGTTTATTTATTTGGATTCAGAAATGGTTTATTTCAAGCAATGAAAGCAGAAATGATACAATAACAAGACAAACAACAGAATCTCTACAAGGATATGTCAAACATTGGATAATTAGTTTAAAAAAAAAACGGATTGGAAAATACGCATAAGTTCACATTCACTAGTAAATAATTTAATCATAATTACATAAAGTTCATGACACACTGAAATAATTACACATTTAGATTGTCAAAAAGCATTTAACAGATAAAAAATATAATTTTTTTTTTAATGTTTTAGCTTTTGCCAGCGAGCCTGCGTATTGGGTCTGACACCAACAGTTACTAGCAAAAATAATCCTAGTTTAAGTAAACATGGCCAAGTGACTAGAATTCTTAAAATAAGACCGATTTCTGTACCCCATTGGCACAGTTTTTGCTTCTTTAACCTCTTGGGGCCTGGCATCCATGCGTGGACATCCCACTTTGAGTTAGTTACCACAATAGGTCATTCGGCTCACCTGTTAGCTCAAATCGACAGGTTTCATGGATCATTATTTATCCTTTAGTTCTCCATGCCTCTGTTTGGTGCAGTGCGACCCATGTACTGTCCCTCTTTCCCACTCCCCCCTTTGGAAGTGGGAGTGCTTCCAGATTCCAGTTGGCTCATCCGTGCTCCTGTACCTGGTCGTGTACCTCGTCTCTGCTCCTGCTCCTACACCTGGATGTGGATCCTGCCTCCAGCTCGTCTCGCGCCCACGACTGTCCCCCCAACTCCATCTGGATGAAGCTCGTCTGGTGGACTTTAAATATGTACTTGTAGAGTTAGATAGTTAATTCTTCTCTATGAGTTCTGGTAAATCGCCTGTCCGTCTTGGGGGAGGATCCCTCCTTCATGTGGGCACCCCTGAGGTTTCTTCGTTTTTTCCGGAATCCGTTTTTTTAGGAGTTTTTCCTTACTGCGAAGGGGGGTCTAAGGGCAGGGATGCCAGTTTAGCTTAGTCAGTTTGTTAGTTCTATTTAGTATTTTCCTATTGAATTCTATGCATTCATTATCCTTTTAATTTTATGTTTTACTTTGTCAATTACCGATTCGAAAGCCCATCGAGACGACTGTTGTTGTGAATTTGGGCAATACAACTAAAAAAAATTTATGAAAAAAAATAATAAAAAACACACTCAGATTGCAAGATTTCAGATTTAAAATGTTTTACATGACCTGAATCTTCATTCATACAGGATGTGGATTTAACCCACTTTTTCCTAAAGGGTCACAGGGATGCTGGAGCCTATCCTAGCCACAGGATTCCGCCAGAACGTTTTGGACAAACAACCACAATTACCACATTTTTACCAAATGGATAATCACTGCGAAAGTATTTTTCTCAAGTTTCTGGTATAAATTTCTTTTTACACAAGACAAAACCAACTTATTAACTTTTCAATAAGATGTAACGACTTGTTATAGGACAACAAATCTGGAGGTATTTTATATTATAACATCATATTTAAAGCAATTACTATAATGAAACCTTTTTTTATTAAGTTTACATCCTATTTATAGAAAAAAGCAAACAATGGGTGCTCTTGTTTAAAAAAAAGAGGGGCTTGATTTAGAGAAGTCCTAGTACAAATACATTTAATGACAGTAGGACAGAAACGTCTAAATATCCTTTTTAAGACAAATTTAACTTAAAATCTGCAATTCTAGTCTTTATGACTATTTACGTTGTAGTTGGATTGTTGCAGCTCTTAAAATAGGATGTATTGGGGGAAGATGTATATGAATGAACCTACTTTAAGGATTTAAAATGTCTTTTTTAGCAATACACATTTAGTGCATCATGTTTCCAATTAGAATTTATCAGCTGGACCTCAGAAGGAGGTTTTACTTGTTTGGAGAAACTATAGATGTGGAGCTGATGGCAGCAATTTAAGTTCAGTCCTTGACGAATAATAGTTACTTATTTAAGCAAACTTTTTTTTCTGTGATTGCTTTTTGTAAAATTAAGAAAGTAATTAGCTGAATGTGGATGGAGTACCTTAGCTGTGCACACTCTGACCAGTAGAGGCCCAGGTTGTTCTCATAGGTGGTGTTTGCGCAGCAGAAGCAGCTCTATCAGACCAGTTCAGGTGACACCTGTGTTTGCGACACTCTCACCTCCCTGATGCATCTTTCTGCACCTCAGGATTGAAACCTGCCACATCTACCAACACAGAGCCGTGTGACAGCGCATCTCAAACCCACGTACCAAAACGAGCTGTCGCCGTCTTTCAGCCCCGCCTGCCTCAGATCTGAGTCTCGAACAGGAATCCTGTCGCCGATCTTCCTGGAGCAGCTGTAAGAGCTGGTCACTGCAGTCGGTCACGGTTCCTGAAGATGTCACAAATGAAGGCAGTAAAAAAAGGAAATTGCTGTCTGGCGTTTGAAAGTGGGATCTGAAGTGACAGTTTGAGCACAGTGAAGATGGAAGGTGGTCACCTTGACCTTCCAATGATGCCAATACAGAAAAAAATACATGAATTCAGATTTTAATAAGCTCAAAGTGCCTGTTTTTCACTGTGAAAACAAAAATAGTGTCAGTAGCAGAATTTCCAGATTTGATAAACACTCAAAAACTTTCCAGACTATAAAGTAATCTCTGAATAAGTCATTTTTACTCTAATGACAACGTGTGCAGTCAGTTCTTCTGGAAGATATTTACAAATGTTTTTTTTTTCCTACAGAAGGACTCCCATCATTGCAAGTTCAGGTCTGGAGTTAAGCCAAAAAAGTGAAACAAACCTTTTTATTTTTTGTTTTTGTCTCTTCTTCACATGCTAACAACAAAAGTGAAGATAAAAAAAAAGGCAGTTTTTATAATAATGTCTCTGATCTGGGGTTTCCATGAGAATTGACTGCCTGTTTTGATTATCAAGAATTTTGTTTTTTTTCTATGTTTATTGGCCGTTCTGGATACATGACATGATTGTTTTTGTCTTATTTGGGTTTAATGATAACTTATTGTTTTCTTTTCCTTTTTTATGATCCTTAGCTCTGATTTTTATAATCATCAAAGAATATATTCATATCATCTGCAAACAAAACAACTTTTAATGATTGAGAAACTGTAAATTTGTCATTGAGATTTATTCTTTTGGTCGGCATCTTTTTGCATTTATTCAGAAAAAGTCCTTTGAACGGGAGTAGAAATGAGAGAAAAATGATGTATTGCTTCTAATCTACTTTTTCCTTTAATACCAAAACAAAAGATCCCCAAAAGAACTTCAAAAACTCTTGACCACGCGTTTTGTTTTCTCTACCTTGAAATCATGTGACCTCAACCTGTGTTCACTCGTGGAGCGCCGCACAGAGCTCCAGGGAGTTGGAATCCATCGCTGACTCATCTGTTGGTTTCATCTCCGTGACTCTTCCTCCTCCCACTCCCGGCTCTCCCCGTTTGACTGACAGGCCGGACAGATGCTCCGGTGGAAACAGGTAACCTGATCCACGGAGCCCATCTGGTCAAAGTTCTGTTCGCATCACGCTTGGCACCCCCGGTGAGGCACGCCAGCGTCCACGCTCTCCGAGATCCGTAAAAAGATTTAAAGATTTTAAATAAACATGTACTTGCATGTGTGTGCATGGGCAAACACCAGACTGAGTCACATAAACAACGAGGGGAAACTTATGACTCACCAGAGAAACACAAACACAAAAATGTGTCTTTTCCGAGTGACTGGAGTGTGAATGTCACCTGAGCAAACGCACACCTTCTGACAGAGGAGGACTGAAGTTTGGAATCCGGTCCGAGCATCGCCGTTCCCATCGCCTTTTGCTTAGGATTTGTGTTAATTTAAGATCAAGTCACATTTTGTCATTAGATGTTTTGGCTTGATAAATTAAAATGTTAATTTGCTTTTTTGCTTGGAAATTTTAATTTCAATGAGCGATAAAAAGCAGGTGATGCCTACAGTACAAGGCATTGTGGGTAGAATTGTGTCTGCAAGACCTGTCACACGGAAAACAACTTAAAAAAAAGAAAGAAGTTTCCAAATCCTCAGGAGAATGAGAAGAAGGCACAACGTCTCCAACCCATCATCCTTTTCCCTGCAGCAGCCCCCCAGCATCAGGACCAACCCCCTCCGGGCCGCTTCCCACCAATCGCAGCACAGAACCCGACAGTCACAACAACAACTAAATGTGGAACCCTCTCCTGAAATAACTGCGTCTTTATTGATCATTTAACAGATTTCTGCAGTCAAACACAAACTTGGCCACGAACACAAGAATATGTCGCTCTGAATGAAGCCACACCACCTACTCACATCCACTTTCGAATGGCTGGAAGCGCTGACGGAGGACGGGACAAGGAGGAGGAGGGTGACGAAGCTAATTCCAGCACTCAGGTGAATTTCATAAACGCAGCAGCAAAGCGGAGTTCTTTTCTAAACACTCTGCGCTTTTTAAAAACAAAAAAAAGAACACTTTTTTTGGTTGTTCTGTCATTTCTCTCAAACTTCTTGCTTTGCTTCTTTAGATTTCTTCAATGAAGCAGAAATTCCCACCAACTTCCTCAAACTTATCAGAAAATCCACTTCCTCAACGGACATATGGTTTGCAGTTTACATTGAATCAAGTTTCTTTAAGTAATGATTAGAATCTTGCTATGCACTTTTTATTTTGTACTTTCACAAAAACGTTTTGTTTTTACATTTTTCTGGAGATTTTTCTTTTTTTGTTCTGGAGATTTTTCTCAGATTAAAGCGTTGCTCTTTGTCTTTTGTTATTTTATCAGCACATTTACATGTTAGAAGTATTTTGGGATTTTTCTTCAAAAAAAATGTTAATGATTTTAATTGATGCGACTCCGAAGCTGCAGACCGGTGTTTGAACTAAAGCTCTAAAGCTCTAGATCATTTCAAGATTAGAACATGTTCTGCACACAGTCACAGGCTCACCGGGAACTCAAACTGTCCATCACCTTCTGCAAGCTAAAAGCTAATCGACAGTTGTGAAACACAGATGGAGGTTTTCCACTCTGTGCAGGAAACATCAGTCACATTCAAGCCAAAGCTAATAGTTTAAACTAACCGGTCATTACAAACGGCACCTTTTTCTTCACTCTGAGGACTTATCATGTTGTTTATCCATTAGCATATGCTAGCTCGCTGCCCCGACGTGGAGCTAAGCACAACCTTTAGTCTGCTGACATTTCAAAGTGGTAATTATCACTAGCTGGTTGGCAAACGTTGTCTTCAGGCTGCAGGGGTCACATGAGTTATGGGAGAACGAGTCCTGAAAGTCAAGAAATAGGCCGGCGCCGGAGCAGCTTCTTCTGGATAATGATAGTTTTTAGCTGCAGGTCACTTTGCCCCTGGCTCACCTCTTCATACCCACTAACTAATCATTTCCTCTCTTCTTCATCACCTCGTCTTTTGCTGTCTCCTCCCTACCTTCCTTTCCCCTTGTTTACCACAAACATTTGCTGTAAACTTAACAGAAGACATGCATCTGTTGCCAAGCAACAGTCTCAGCAACAACACACTGCAGAGGCAGCGCTGCTGTCTGAAATGACGACGCAGGTTTAAGACGGACACGTTTTCCTCAGGATCTTTAACCCCCCTGCTTTTAAAAATATTGGTTTTCAAGTTTCGAACTTTAAGATCAGAAAGTTGACGGTCATTCAAAGCAAAAGTTCAAGTAAAATCAACAAAGATAAAAGACAAGGGACACTGGCACAATGAACAAAAGTTATTCTGCAGGTTGAAAGTCTAAAAATTCTGACGTCACACTTAAATAATAATGTTTTCAGCTCCGCCTTACCTTCTTAGTGCTGCTGTGCAGAACTTGGACA
Organism: Oryzias latipes; assembly: GCF_053564925.1. Lineage (NCBI taxonomy): Eukaryota > Metazoa > Chordata > Actinopteri > Beloniformes > Adrianichthyidae > Oryzias > Oryzias latipes. The sequence goes on from NC_136258.1 coordinate 27,951,482, forward strand.
CATAGAAAGGACAGACTGCTCGGCATCTGGAAGCGCAACGCTCTCCCATATAGATACCCCATCTGGGAACCATGAGTTCCAGAGACTTCCAGCAGCCGACAGAAAACCGGTTAATTTTGGAGATTTCTATCAATCAAAGCAACATGAAGCTCAGATATCTCCTTCCAATGTCATATTGCAAAAAGTCAAAATCAGCATAACTTTCTGATTTCTAATTATCATGATTCCTAACAGATGTAGTTGTTATTGTGATGGAAAGATCTGTTTCCATGTTGGACTCGTCTCTGCTCAGAATACAGAATTTCCAGGCACATCCAGGAGCAGGAAGGACTCTAAAGTTTAGGAATTTCATCTCCACTTTTTTGCAGATGATGTTGTTCTGTTGACTTCTTCTAACCTGGATGTTCAGCGTACTCTGAAGCAGTTCTAGAAGTAGATTTTAGAATTTGTGTCTCCAAGTTCTCCTACAAACAAGGTGGTTTGCCGTCTCCAGTTGGGTGAAAAGCTCCTGCCCTCAATGCGTTTAAGTATCCTACAGTTTTGTTCACAGTTTAAAAAAAAGGTAGAGCATTAGACTGTCAGGCTGCAGTCATCCGGTCGCTGTATCGATTTGTTGTAGGGAGCTGAGTCGAAGGGAAAGACTCTGGATTTACCTGGTCCATCGTAGTCCTCTGCTCCTCCACATTAAAAGTGAGGTGAGGTAACTTGGGCATTGCCTTCTGGATGCCTCCCTGCTAAGCTATTTTGGGCTTGACCCAACAGGTGGAGGTCCTATTTTGAACTTGGCTTGGGGACCCTTTGGGGTCTGGAATTTGAGGAAAGTCTGGGCATCTCTGCACACTGCTGCCACCCACGACCCAGCTCCAGATGAGAGGAAAAGGGTGGATAGAAGGAAATGCACTTTAAGTTAAGCTCGTAGAAGCTAAGTGAGATCTGTGAGCTGAGAAATACAAAAAACGTAAGAAGTTATTTGTCTTTGGTTTTTACATTTGGTCTAATTGAGAGTTTTTCAGAGATTTCTGCTGAGAGTTTTTTGATCCTTCACTTGATTTTCGGAAGCCCTTCACCACCAGGAACTTTGTGAATCAAAACAGAAGCTAATCCTGAACAATTTTTAACCCTTTTTTTTTAAATTGCAGACCAAATATTTTTACTACAGGTGCTGTTAACTAATTAAAAATGTTACTCAATGTTTCTGAACTAGAATATGATCCTTTTCCAAACAGCTTCAGAAAAAAAATGGCCTGAAGACAAGATAATTTTCTGTTTGTCTGTGGACAAATGTGCACCACTGTTAATATATATTTTTCAGGAACATTATCAATCACGCTCTCGTTCTGTTGGCTGCAATCAGCCGTCTCACATTGAGACTCTGCAGACCAGAGTCCGCGTTCCCCTGATCTAATGTCCATCCGAGGCAGTTTCTTTGTGCCGTAATTTCTTTTCATGCCTTCGATCTCCTTTTGTGGTGATTTACTGGCGGCGGTTCTGCTGAAGGCCTGATTTACCCCCTTCTTTTCCAGCAGCTGATGTTCAAGTGTGTCTGCTGTTGCTGAGATGTGGGCTCTAATCTGAGCTGCTGTTTCCTGTTGATTTCTGCCCCCAAAATGAGGCGGAATCGGTGCTCCCCAGACGCTCGCTTGGATGTTTTAGTTTGTGTGGAAGGAAAGACACAAAAGTATTTTAACAGCCAGCAGTTGACAGTTCTGGCTTTAAAAGATGATTCAGAAATGTCGCTCGATTGTTGTAATCACCGGATTTTGTAGGAAAAATGAATTTAGAAAAGGTTCCGGTGTCTTTTTTTGTGTTTCTTTTCATTTTTTCTAATACAAAATTGTCAATCATTTTAAGTCTGCCTTTCCGTTATCCCTAGAAATGCTTTTTTTTTTTTTTTACTCTTTTTGCTCCACCTGTTGCTAATCTTTTTGTATTCCAATAAAACCAGAGAAGGGAATACATGACCTTAGACTTTTACTTTGTAAAAAGGCATCTTAATGATCTTCTTAAAGAAGAATATTGCTTTCACTTAATTTTTTTGATTCTAATGATTTTTATAATTTAATTTGTCTATGTTCTTGCAGATTTTTTCTGTCTCCTGTTAGTCCCTTCCTGTCTCTTTGTCTTTTTTCATGCCATAGTTGAAAATAATATATATTTTTTCTTAATCTGTCTTGCCTTGTTAAATAAATACATTTTAAAAATATACCAGTAACACAACTTGAGTTAAATCTTCTCTTTTAGGAGAAGCAACAAACATTTGAACCGTTTGTTATCATTTAGGCCAAATTCTGTTCAACCGTCCGACTCTTTGATCCCTGTTTTACCCAAAAATCTGAATTTCAACCTTTTGAAACAAGACGATTTCAGAAACATCCTTCCATACACCCGAAAATTTAAAAACCAAAAAGAAGAATTACTCTAAATGTAGTTTAAACAATTTAATTTTCCACACTCCCTTTCAAGGAAATGATCAAAAACATAAAATAAGCGGGTGAGGTTACATGAATTCACTTTTTGCCTCCACTTTTCTCTTTTCAAAAACTCAATATTTATGGATTCAAGGACTTATGTACTGTTTTAATGAGTAGGAGCATTATTTAAATGTATTTATGTGTATTTCTAAATAATGTTTTCTTCTTTCAATCAATTCATGATTTATAAACATTTATAAAACTGCAATAGTTTCTCAAGTTATTTCAGTGAAATCAGAAAGTAAACAAACCATTGTATAACGTTGTTTACTTCTATTTATTTACTTTAATGGAGATTCAATTTAAATTTATTTGAAATTGATCATGTTTTTGAATAATTATGACTTTATTAACCCTTTGGAATTTGCTGCAGATCTCCTGAGAATTTCCTGTAAGTTACTTCCTGTGTTTATCCTGCAGGACACGCACACGCACACACACGCACACACGCTTCATGCCATGTGGATGCTCACCCTTCTGTCAGCTCGGCTCGCTGAGAAAATAAACTCTTGGGAGCGTTTATTTTTCCTGACCTGCCAGCTGGGAGCATGTGCAGGCTTGCATGTGCGTCTTTGTCGGGACCAGTTGGGGTGTTAGACCTCGCAAAGACCCTCACAAAGCTGTTTGAGAGTTTGTGTGAGGTTTTAGGTCTGAATCCGCCGTGCGTTTGGAAACATGTGGATTAGAGGTCAACATCAGGATCCAAATCTCTGCTGAAACTGGAGGATCTCTGCAAATCTAGTCCCGCCTTGATTTCTGTTTTATTCTTCTACCTTTTAACCCTATGTCTGAAAATGTTGTACATTTTCATTTATTGTTTAGAGATTTTCCAGATTGTTTAAAACAAATACATCAGATTTGATGGACTCCAGAATCTAGAATATTAGTGATGCTGTTTAACTCAAACAGAAGTGAACCAGCTTTGGATTTGATGGCGTCAGAAGAACAATGATGGATGTTTTGATTCTCTGGCTGCTTTGATTGTTGCCTTCAGTAAATCTGAACATTTTGAATCTGTGTGTTTCAGTTCACCCCCACCCACCCAGAAAACGGACCTTTATCCAAACAATGAAGCTGAAACTAAAAGCCATTTCAAATACGATCCGGAAAAAAAAAGATTCCTGTTTTTTTGCAAAGACTTGGTTGAAATTGTCAAAATGTTTTTACTAAACTATATAGCACATATCGTATATAATACGGTTGGATTGCTGATTCATCACTCCACACACACTAATCAATTAGTATTTACTCTTATAATTCTCGTTTGGCTGCTGTAACAACTCAAGTTCCCTTTGGGGATCAAAAAATTCTTATCTTATCTTAAACCAATAGTAAACAGTTTGTTTATCCACGTTCCAGACGATTTCACGTATGTCGTATGTCAATCGTGAATATACATGGAAAAAGTGAGACAAGTTTCGGTTCTTTACGTGAAATTTTTACAGATTTATCAGGAATGAAACACGTTAAAACCATGCAAGAAGTACGAATAAACCACGCAAAGAACACTTACAACATGTATTCATTATTCATTCACTCCTTAGTTGGTGATGGTGAATTATATGCAATTCATTAGTGATTCGTACACATGAATCACAAATAAAAACCATTTATTTCAGACGAGTGAAAACATTCATAGAACAGCTAAATAAGACAAAGTCATGGGATTGAGAAGAAGAAAAATGGTATAAACTCTCACCCCTGTACCTTAGGTCATTATATTCATAGAGCCAGTACTCCTACTATCAAAGTTCAGAGCCCTAGCTAAAGTTGCACATGTACACACATGTAATTCTCATTTCCAAAAACACCCAAATGAATAACACAATCTCATTCTATGAGTATGCAAATTTAGTAATGCTTATGTTCTGTTTTGGTTTGTGTGTGTACATATTTATTAATAACCATATTTCTGCATTTATACTCAAACATTTTTATGTTTGGCCATTGTTTTAAGCCTTTACTAATTCTGTTCCACAGTTTCACTCCACATATTGAAACACAAACCCATTTTTTGTTGGGATGTGCTTTGTGAAAATGTGTAAAATGTACGTAGTGGCTGTGTGACACGGCCTTAAGGTCCATAACCAAGCTTCAGGATCATTTTCAGGTATAGATTTGGCTTTAGGACACACAGCAAGCGTCCTTCCGCTTATCCCTGTGAGCGGCAGGTCATCTCAATGAAGTCCAGCTTGAAAATGTGAAAATTCTCTGGAAAACTCAAAGGAAAGAAGATAAAATAGTCCAGCGGACATTTTCAACAGTAACATGTGAGTGTTGGCGAGTTTCACTAGAAAAAAACTTGTGTTCCTATGGAGGATACAAAGAGAAATGAGCACTCACTGGACGGTGGTTCTTTCTTTCTTTCTTTCTTTCTTTCTTCCCACAAGTTGCAAAGTTGGCGTTGATGTGAGGAAAGAGGGAACTGAATGAATACAAAGATTGCTTTAAAATTTGTTCTCACCACGTTAATTCTGCCGAATATTCTGGTGATGTTCTGAGCTCAAACCGGACGACGCAAAAACACTCCATTAACCACAACTCTGTGTGAAAGGCGGCTAAATCCAAAGCTCTCACTTGTCTGCAGGACAGGCTGGGATCACAGTGTGTGTGACTATGTATGCTCTTATCACCTCTGCCTCGTACACACTGCACCTCAGGGCTGAAGCGTGCACACAAACACACACTGTGCAGCACAGATGGCCTCACAATCATCTCTGCTGCCAAACAGATGGACCTGGCTGGATTCATTCATCGATGGAAAAACACTGAAGCACGCAGAGCATCTACCGATTTACTTCAGCGCCGAGAAACCTCCTTATTAGCTGCAGGATTCTGCCTGCAAACACGCACATTTGTGCGCTCGCTGCTTAACACACACAGTGGCCAACGTCCAATTTCTTGTTTCCCTTCGTCTGTACGGACACGCGAACACACACGCACGCACACACGGCGATGGCTGGTGGCTGCTGTCCAATCGCAGTACCCTCAGCGTGTCTCTGCGAGTCGGAGATGTGAAGTCTAATTACCAGAACAGCATCAATATTGATGAGGGCCATTTTATTCCATCTATTCCCAGTCCTGCTCTTAAATTCACTCAAGTTTCACTCTGTGTTCACAAACAGGGTCGAAGGTCAGCGCCGGCACGTCTTCCTCTGCCGCCGCAAGCGGCTGTGCACACGGAAAGCGCAGAGTATGGTTTCTGATGATGCATTCCAACGAATGTGGAGTCAGAGACGATGTTTCTGCTTCTGCAGCTGAAATAACCTCATGATCCACCTTTTTTCTCCTCTGTTTTCCTGAAAACACGAGCTGCCAGTTTGCTCAGCAGCGTCAGGCTTTCTGCAGGAAGGATCTTGTGAATGTTCTTTGGTCAAATCACGTCTGGCGGGTCGGCGTGAAGAGGTTGATCATGGTTCACTTGAATGCTCAGACGCTGCGTGGTGTTTAAATACCCGGAGCTGCGTTGTGTTTGTTCTTCTTTGACTCACTTTTTCCAAATCCACAGTCTGAAACGCTTAGACTTCCTGCAGCTGTTTAGAGGAGACACAAGATAGAGGTCTTCCCTGAGTCAGTTCACAAGTCAGAAATTTTGGACAAGTTTGCTAAGAAAGACTTCCCATGAAGACTCCAGTCAGGCTGAAGAACATTTAAGCAATGAAAAAACTGATGGGTCCTGAAGTCATCCACAGCAGCACAAGCTTCACAAAACTCTGGATTCTGTTGAGTCAAAGAACTTGTCCTAAATGCTCTGGGTCAGATCTTTACCCTTACTGAGATTCATTATCTGTGCTGGTAGGTATGTTTTTAATATTTTTTGCCTTTTGGGACTCACCTCCTTTACAACTGAAATGATAGCACCCAGTTTATTTTACTGTTTCTTTCTGGATCGTCTTTCGAGAACAGAAAAACGTGTTTTGGTTTACTTAAGTCCAAAATTAGCAGCCCCACCCGGTTAAAGAAGCCCCCCAATTCTGAGGCTCAACACCTGAATGAGTTGGAACTTAGTTTTTCCTCTGATAAGAACTGAAGAAACAATTGACAGTCATTAAAAATCTCCCACCGTCTTTTGAGCCCAATAGCAGGTACTAAGAAAAGCAAACATTGATCGGATGACAGGAACTCACTTTTTGACGTTTTTGTAGAAACAGGTGGAAGAATTTTATCCAGGTTAAGGTCGACTAAATGGCCAGTCGACATGCAAAAGTTGTTGAATTTACTATTTTTAATCGATTTTTTAGGCAGTTTCTTGTTTTGAATATTAGCAAGAAGTTGCAGTTGGCGCATCAACATGCATGTGCCCATCTATGTGCATGTGTGCAGCTGTATCTATTTGTGCAACTGTTTACAGGTTTGCGGCTAAATACATTTACGTTGCTGTATGCAAGTGCGTGACTACGCATGTGTGTAGCTGCATATATTTGTGCTACTGTTTACATGTGCACAACTGTATGCAAGTGTGCGACTATATGCATGTGCACCCCTGTGTGCATATGTGCAACTGTATGCATGTGTATGACTGTATGCCTGTGTGTGACTGTATCCATGTGTGTAGCTGCATATATTTACTTCTGTGTAGCTGCATGTATTTGTGCGACTGTATGTGTGCATGTTCCTGGCTGCATACTTTGTGTGCATTTGTATCCATGTGCATGGCTGCATGCGTGTGCAAGGCTGCAAACATAAGTACAGCTGTATGCATGTGTACAGTATACGTGTGATTGGCTGCATGCATGTTCACAGTTGTACGTGTGCGTGTGATTGTTGTGATCCAGCAGCCGTTCTCCTTCGTGTGTTTGCATGTTCGTGTGTTTGTCTGTGGTCACATCCATTCTCTTAAAAAAGCAAACCTCGCTAATTCTTCGTCATTCTCCATTACCTCTGATCTGTCCCCTGAGATGAGAAGCATTAGCGGGTGGCCAGCCAATATGTGTTTATAATTGTGTATGTGTGCGGCGTGCTGATGGATTGTGGGAAAGCCTCTGGATGCTGTCAAACGAAGACTCAACAAGAGCTCAACGCCTCAACAGCCCGGATAGCTCAAGTCCTAAGCAGCGAGGCTCTGCAGAGGCTTTCTGTCAAGTGTTCTTAAACCTGCTTCCCAGCGCAGATGAGTGACGCCGCAGCGGATTCACAGGGACGGTCTCCATCTTTGTTTCAGTTTGCGGCTCACTTTGGTGCTTAAACTCTAAACGACACCCTTTTAATTTCACCTTCATGGATCTAACTTAGATTGCAGGTTTAAAACCTAAACTCTAGACTTAATTAAATAATCCAACCGGACGCCTTCCTTATTGTCCATTAGAACATACGATGATGATGAGGATGTGGGGGATGGAGATGGAAAACTTTGAATCTGTGTGTTTGATCAGACATCTCTGTGCTTTGATGGATTAAAGAAAAAAAAAGCATAATAATGATTTTCAAATGAAGCTACAATGCAACAATTCCTTAAGCAGTACACTAATTCACCTCATCACCTGCAAATGTGCAGCCATGTTAGAATTCATTTGACTTTGCATCTAAACTTAACAACTGCTTTTGAATTTTTATCAAAACCATAATGTGTGCAATTTAAATAAACAGTTTTTAATTCAAAATATTATTTCATCTATGGTGATAGTTCTGACGTAATCTGTTCTAGAATAAACTAAAATGAAAGTGAGCATGAGCCTAATGCCTCAATCACATGCACCTGTACAGGCGGTTGACCTTCAGGAGACTTTGACCTTCGCATTTCACCTGCTGAGCTTTTTCATCGGCTCCTTTTCCTTCACAATTTGAATACAAAAATACTAAAAATGCTAAAAGATCTTGTCAAAAGCACCATTTTCTTTGGAGCGGGTATTTAAGGGGGGCGTAGGTGTGTCTTGAGGCTCGTAGGTCTCCTCAAGGGTAGCCATGAAAATGGAACATACCATGTGGGAGGTGTGTTGTGAACCCTTAATGTACATTTACGGGGAAACATCCGCAATATTAACAATATTCTACTGTTTTCCTTTTGCAAATTATCACACTGTGAACCGCACTGCAAACTGGGAAGCCCTCTGACAGTCTTGTGTTGCACGGTGCCATACTGTAAACCGCAATGCAATGTGGGTAGAGCAACAAGGAAAAAAACATCTGATTCATGTGATTGAAAACTTTTGTTTCTTGGCTAAATAATTATTTTTAATGCTAAAATCTGACGTCTAACTGAGGAGCTTTAGGGGACACATGTATGTCCACATCGTCAGTTCTCTTCTTCTTAGTAAACCTTCTGTTGCGTGAATATCTAGGAGTATTCTCAGGTGCAGATTTTTCCACGTGGCGTTCAGCTGCAGCCAGTAGATCATCTGAGGAGAAGAAAAAGTCAACCTGAGATCAAAGTTTAGTCCGATTGGAGTTCAGGGCTGCTCAGGTGGGTTTGTGGGTCTGGGTCCAGATGTGACTTTAACAGGGTGTCAATTCTTTTTTTTTTTTTTTAAACAATGTTTGTGATTGTGTGTGTGTGGAGGGGGGGTAAATGGGGGGTGTTAGAGCAGGGTGTTCAGCTAATTGTGGTGTGCTGATTGACATGTTGGGGCTGGAGGAAAGATGAGAAGAAGCTGCAGTATTCACTTTCAGGCTGGCTGTGGAATTGTGCGTCTGTGTGTGTGTGTGTCGCTTCATGTCGGGGCAGAGTTCACCATCAATCCTGAACACAGTTATTCCAAAGCAACCCCAGCGACGCGTCCAAGTTTACCTCAGAGTTTAGTCTGCGGTGTCAGCTGTGATTACGCTCGGAAATCAGTATACTTTGGATCCAACTGGAAATAAAACAACAGAAAAAGTTTAAATATTTGGCTAGTTCAGGGTCAGCGCGTGTTTATGGGTTTTTATTCTGAACAAAAAATTGAAGAAAACAGTTTTTCTCTTATCCTACAGTGCTATCAGGATTTTATGTTACTAGATGAACTAGAACCCTTTTGATTCTTCTAACATACCAAATGACTGAAACACAGAGGTGTGAAAAAGCTTGGATGCATCATTTATTGACCATAAAATGATTAAACTGGGTAATATTAGTTGCATTCAGCTTAGAAGACGCAGTGTGTGGTGTAGCACAGTTCAGATGTAAGACAGCACGATCTAGATTAGTGCACGTTCTGCTCTAGAACCTTTGTAAGCCTCTGGTGACTCATGCCGGCTGCTCGCCCCTGAGTTTGGTGGAAAGAAGTCTGGGTGTTCCAACTAACTTTTGGACAGGTGGGACAAATTAAAACACTTTTAGGAAATGTGTTTCCCTGTTGCAATAAGAGTCAGGCACAGCGTTCAACAGTCAAACACGGTGGTGGTAGTACAGTGGTATGGGACTTTTTGTTTTTGTTTTGTTTTTTTGCAACTTCCCTTGGAAATTCAACCAGGAAAATCTTGAAGGAGATCCAAAACACAGCAGCAAGTTAGAGTTTTAGTCAAAGTTTGAACTTGATCGTGACCTTTATGGAAAACCTTTCAGTGTCTCTGCATTCCATGACGGATTCAAAAATGATGACGAAAGGCGACTTAAGGGTAAAAAGTTGGACCAGTTTTTATTCTAAATCTTCTATTTTGATTTTCATTCAACAGTTGGCGTTTTTTTTTAATCATTTATAAACGTCATCATTTATATATTTTATTTCTGTATGTGTTTTATTGTTATGCTCTTCATAGTTTTATTAGTTTATCTCTTTGTCTTTATAGTAAAGACCTTGAGTGTCTTGATGGGTTTATGAAGTATACATATTCAGAATAAAATCCTCCTTTTTTGTTCTGGTTTTAGATCTTTTTGTGACGTACATGATCTGACTCTTTAAGACAAAAAAACCTTAAAAAGGTATATTTTAAATGCCTATGTATAACTGCTATATTTTTCGTACCATGAGGTGCACTTAAAGCCTTAATTTTCTTCAAAACACGGCAGCATGGCTTAAATTCCGGAGCGCCTTTTTCATTCTGGCCGTGAGAACTGATGTTTGAGAGGTGCACAGATGGGTAATGTGGTGAAAACACTAACGTGGCTAAGATGCAGCGCTGTCTGTCTGGGTTTTGTTTTTAGGTGTTGCAAACAAGGTTGGGAGTTGCAGGTATAGTAAATATGCTAACATATGAAATAGGCCCCTTATGGTGCAGCAAAAATGGTGAGCAACATTGGCGCTGTCCAGTCGTACATTTTTGAGCCAGATTCCAGGTCAGATAAGAAAAACCAGGGATCTCGTCTTCTACAAGTGGATGCATTGGTTTGTTTGTAAAGATAAACTTAAGAGCTTAACTTTCTTGATATATTTCCTCCAGAAAAATGCCACAGGAACATGTTAGAAACACCTTTCTCATCTGAGTGGGTCTTTAAGGTGACGTAGAACATTTTCAGGTCAGTTTGGAACCAGCAACTCTCTGCAGTGAAAGAACTCTGTGCGCCCTGAGCTCTGAAGCTTCCCTCTCAAAGAGCTGACAGTTTAATTGGATTCTGCACGACATAATTCTTCTCATCTTCTGTCGCTCCGTCTTTTAAAGTTCACCTTCCGCTGGTCTGTGTGGAGGCTTCCGCGACAGCATGTAGTTAACTTTTGTTTCCAATTAGCGCCGCCTGACTGCTTCGTAAAGATGTTCTGCGCTGCAACGGAGCTGGAAGACCTTCAAAGGGCCTTTCAGATCCATGACAAGTTTGGAGTATAGATAGCATTCTGGGCTGGAAAACAAGCCCACCATAACACGATGGTCGCTTTGGCTTTTACGGAGGAAGTGGCAAAATCCTGCATCGGTTTGTCTTGTCGAGCTGCTCTGTCACCTGAGCTGCTCATCTCGCAGACATGTCAGGCATTTTCGGTACAGCCACTTTCTGCGGCAGGCCGGCCGACTTGCCTTCATTGTCACGACTCTCAATTATTCATCAACAATTATTTTGTTCACAGGATGGATTCAGATGTCTGACCTGTGGAACACCTCCTGTTAGAAACACAGGAAATGTCAGAGAGCTCAGAAGATAAAATCCTGGTCACAGCTGATGCTTCCTTCACCTTCGTGTAGCTCAGTCCGTTTTTATGGCCGCATCACTAAAATTTCAAACTTCTGTTTTGTATAGTTGGGGTTGATACAAGTCATGGTGTCAAACTGGGCTCCATGTTTCTTGGCTGATTTAAAAAAATAAGAGTCTAAAAGTCGTTTTACTTCATCCACCCTGCAGATCTGTTTGAGTTCAAAACACCTGAATGACTCATTTTTAGTTTATTTTTATGCTTTTTTAACTTTTGCTCCATTCACCTTCTGAATTCCTGTTTTTTCTAGAAGAGGTCGGGCCCCCGGCCCCCCAGCAGCAGAGCTGCTGTTTGTAGCTTCAGGAGGAGGATTAGCGCTGCTGACACTGGTTAACGTGTCTGCGGCACAAACACGGGATTAACTGCTGAGTTTACCAGAGCGGCACATTCCTACGGTGGCCCTGAAGGGCAAAATCAGTCAACACAAAAACATATAGAAGATCTTCATGACAGTTAAAAATGCAAAGCAAATAATTAAAGAAAAAAACATTACATTTTTATGGAGGATTTCACTCACGACTCAAAGTGACATACAATTCTCAATTGAATCATCACTTTAGGAAGGTGGTAGGCCCCGCCCTGATGAAGGTCTGACCGTTATGACACAGATAAATGGTGATGCTGGGCAAATGAAAATGCATTACATGGGGGTGGGGGGCAGTTTTTGAAACAAAACAACAAATCACAATACAATCGCTTGTAAGTACTTTTAAAATGAGTCTTAAAGTTTTAATGTCATACGGCAAACTGCATTTTTAAAAGGAATGATCAAATTCCACATTGAATTGTAAATTACAGTTTGCTAATTAATTTAAATTATGGTGCCAAGAAAAATTGTAGTTTTAAACGTGTAAGATTTTAATTTAAACTCTAAATTGCTAAATGTATTTTCATGTTCCAAGCCCGAATTGCACATTGAATTGTCAATTTAGAATTACACATGACTTTGAATTAGGAGTGAAAAAGTGAAAAAATCAAACAGGAAAAACAAAATTCTAAAAGCCAAAACACAGCAAACAAAAACAAAACACAATTAAAAAAAAAAAGCAGCAAAATAAGAAACAATAAAAGGCGGGTGTAATGGGGCGTCGCCGATTGGATGATGGCGTCTGTTCACCTTTTTAGACAGGAAGTTAGTTGTCATGGCGATATCTTCTGACAGAAAATCTTTCTTTTGACTTCTGGCCACGCCCCCTCCAAAAGTTTGGTGATTGATCAATTAACTCTTCTTTACTTCAGTTCAGGTAAAACAATGCTTTGGCTCTTTAGTAAAACTCCAACATCCTCATCCAATCAGAGTCGTCCCATAATACCGACCTTTTCCAGTTTCTTATTTTTAACATTTCATTTTGATTTCTGGAAATTTCTTTAGTTTCATGCATTTTTTGGAATTTTTCTTTGATTTCTTAAATTTAATGTTGATATTATTATTGATATTGTTTTTTCAACCTTTAATGTGTTTTTGAGTTATGGGTTTTGCACTTCAGGGCCACCGTACATACCTCTGATAACTTTCTCTCTTGTTTTCCTTTTTTTTAAAGGAAAAATTGACAAAATTCTCAAATAAAAAAAATGAGTAAACAACCTTTCTTTGCCATTTAGTTTTTTTTTTTTTTCTGTTTTTTTACAAACATGGCTGAAAAACATTTTGGAAAAGATTTATTTTAAATCAGATCATTTAACTGGAAAAAATGTGCCAGAGGCTGAAAAACAGAACCATCATCCAAATAAATAATTGGAATCATTTTGTTTTGCTGGACTGAAATAAAGGAAACATGCAAACAAAAGAAAATGAAATGAGTGTGGAGGAGGACAAAGCAGAGAGAAGCCCACATGTTCTAACTGATGACATTTCCTCAGAGCTGCTCCTTATTAAGGAAGAAAAGCAGTCATGTTTTATTCAGGCACAAAGCTGTTTGTCTTTAGAGCTGCAGCTCCCAAAGTGCCTCCTTTACTCCATGATTCCCAGATGAAGATGATGATGAGGGTCCTGGTATTTGGACTTTTGTCAGATGAGTGTTTTTTTTCTGATCTGAAAAGGAGCTTGTCAAGCACTGACAGGTTGGCCTTGGGGTTGCTGCCTCACTTCGTTGTCCCTCTGAAGAAGCAGAGAGGACCAGCAGGACAAAGCTTTGTCTGGGGCCACAAAAGACAACAAGAACCCCGGTGGGCTGTGAATTTAACCCCCAAAGACTCTGCAGTGAAAGACACGCCGAGAGGCACACAGGTGGAGCTGCACCGACAAGAAACAAATAAGGAGCCAGCAGGAGATTTCTGCAGCCTCAGTCAGCTGATAACTCAGCTGTGGGACAGGAGGGAGGAGGACCGGCAAAGTTCAAGAAAAGAACATTTTTTAAGTTGGAACAAATCTCCTTCTATGTTTGAAATCATTTTGACTTTCTATTAAAAATCTTTTTTTCCCACCTAAACCTCTAAAATTAGATTTTCATGAGATTCCTTTATTTAAATTCCTTTATTTAAAACGAGAGTCACCTAAAAAACGGTTTATAATCATGTCGGACACGAGTTTCTTTAATGCATTAATGTCATAAACAAAGAACCCCTTTTTTAACCTTTAAAATTTATTACATTTAAATGGTAAAAATCCTTAAATGTTTTATAAAATAAAATAAAAAAAACAGTAATTTGTGTTTTTAGAAACTCATACAGTCTGATTTGTTTACTTGGAAAAAATAAAGTTTTTTTCAATTTAATGTTTGTTTTTATTTACTGTCACTTTTCTTATTGCTTTTTAATTTAAATTCATTTCTGATGAAAGGAAGTTTGTGCAGAAAACTGAAATAAATCTAGAATAATAACTTATTTGATTTTTTTTTCTTTATTTGTTTGTTGAATAAAACACATCGAGTATAAACAAAAAATATATATACACCAGATAGAAATACAAACATTTAAAGTTCAAAAAGAGCAAAAACCTGCCTCATAACATATTATGTAATTAAACAAAAATTTACAAAACGGATAAATAATGAAAAATCCTAAACAAATAAAAACCGAGATGAAAATCCACAAAAACTGCAACCATTCAAATGGCAAGAAACACACTTCTTAAAATAACTGGAAAAGGATTTTCTTTAAAAAATAAACTTTTGTGATCTTGTTGGAAAAAATTGAGGTATAATCTTTTGTTTTTTTAAATAGAAGTTAAAAAAAAATCAAGAAAATACATTTTCAGGTTGACTTTTGCTCAAACAGATTTAGATTTTATAACTTACCTTGCATCTGGATTTTTAATAAACTCTTTTTTAGGGATACGGTTTATTTTTTTGAGCTGCAATGAAAGTTAATACATTTTAAAGCCCAAAATAAATATTTTACAGAGGTAATCTGGTCCGACTTTTATGTCTTGACAGTGATTTAAATGAACTGAATGTGATCATCTGATGGACACGGATGGGATCATTTCAGTTACGATGCCGCAAAATCTGAGTCAGACTTTCAAAACGCTGACCCGACTCGCCTGCAAACAAATCCACCACAACGGACACAGAGAGGCAACATCACTTCCTCCCAAACAAAGCCGACCCCCACCTCGCTGTTTGGGTGTTTACTTCCTGCTCTCTGCCAATCAGAGGCAGCGCTGAGCTGCCAGCCGGGAAAAAGACAAAGATTGCCAATTAGTGTGGCGGGGCAATCAGCAGGTCAGTGACACTGCAGGACACGGCAGGCCGGTGCACGCACACGCAGGAGCTGAGGCTCTTCACATCCCGCAGGTTTCATGCACAGTAATCATCCGTGTGTAACTCCTGCACAAACTGCATGCACTTCCTGCACAAACTTTAGTAAAGTCATCAAATCCTCCAAAACCACAACAAAAGTGGGACCTGTGCAACCTGCAACACTTTAAAGAGCTGAATTCAGCTTTAATAAAGCTCATTTTATCAGGTTTTTCACCTAAACTGGAATATTTCCTGGTTTTTTCACATTTGTTCCTACGATTCAGACTTTCTTAAACATGTTTAAGTCGTTTTGATTCATTAGTCTTTTTCACAAAACTCATAAATTTACAATTTTGTTCCTTTCTTCTCATCATTTCAGACAAACGTCAGCCTCTTCACTCATAAAAAGAGGCCTAACCCAGATTTGCATACTTCCTGTTGACACCCCCCCACACACACCCCCCTCACACACACACAAACTCTCCACTCTCCAGGTAAAGATTTGTGTAATTGTATTTGCTTATGCGTCTCAAATGTGTTTATTAAAATCACTTACCTAAAAATCGAAATAACTCCAAAGTGAATTTTAAAAAGGGCGTTTTTAACGTTTCAAGTCGCTTTTTTTCCTGATGATTGCAGGTTTCAGAGTAGAGCAGCCACTTATCAGGCTGCCTGCAGCTCCTTCCTCAGACTGAAAAACCTCTCAATGTCCTGATTTTTGAAAGGTCACCTTTTTCTGCGGTTGAGTCTGGTTTTTTTTTTGTTTTGTTTTTTTTTTTTTTTTGGGGGGGGGGGGGGGGGGGGGGTCCAGGTGGTGTTTGTCCATCCGAGTCTCCATCGCTGCGCATCTAGCTGGGGAGCGTATGGTGCACTGGAGTTCTGTCCTCTGCTCTCATCTACTTCTGCTCTATTCTTTATTATTTATTTATCATTCCGTTCTCCATTCCTCTGTTTGGTGCAGTGCGATTCGTGCATTTTCCCTCTTTCCCCCTCCCTCCGTGGGGGGTAGTAGTGATTCAAGATTTCGTGCTCCTACACTTGGTTTTGGACCCTACATTTGGCTTGTCTCGCGCCCCCAGCCGTCCCCCAACTCCATCTTGTAGTTGTAGAGTTAGATAAGCTAATTATTCTCGAAGAGTTCTGGTAAATCGCCTGTCCGTCCTGGGGGAGGATCCCTCCTTCATGTGGACACCCCTGAGGTTTCTTTTTTCCCGGAATTCTAAGGGCAGGGATGCCCAGTTTAGATCAGTCTGTTTAGTTTAGTATAGCCATTACCAGTTGAATTCTATGACTTTATGTTCTTTATGATTCATGTTTATTACACAACTACTGGCTTGGGGGCCACAGGATTTCCTCTCTGCTCTTTGCAGATGATGTTGTCCTGTTGGCTTCATCGAGCCAGGACCTCCAGCGTGCATTGGCGCGGTTTGCGGCCGAGTGCGAGGCGGCTGGGATGAGGGTAAGAACCACTAAATCTGAGGCCATGGTTCTCGACCGGGGAAAGGTAGTTTGCCATCTCTTGGTGGGTGGAGTGTCTTTGCCCCAGGTGCAGGAGTTTAAATATGGGGGTGTTGTTCACGAGTGAGGGAAGACCGGAGCGTGAGATTGACAGGTGGATCAGAGCGGCGTCCGTAGTTATTTACCGGTCGATCTTCTTTCCAATACTCACCTATGGTCATGAGCAATGGGTGATTACTGAAAAAAGGAGGTCCCGAATACAAGTGGCTGAAATGAGCTTCCTCCGTAGGGTGGCTGGGCATCTAGTATGGATGCCTCCCTGGGGAGGTATTTCGGGCATGTCCCACTGGGCGGAGGCCCCGGGGAAGATCCAGGCTGGAGAGACTACGTCTTTTGGCTGACCTGGGAACACCATGGGTCCCCCCAGAGGAGCTGGAGGAAGTGGCTGGGGCGAGGTAAGTCTGGGCATCTTTGCTTAGACAGCTGCTCCCGCGACCCAGTCCATCCATGGATGGATGGATGGATGGATGGATGGATACCGGTTTGAAGCCCATTGAGACGACTATTGTTGTGAAATTGGGCTATAAAAATAAAATTGAATTGAATTGAATCTAAAGGATCGTCTTCTTCTCTCAGGTAAAAGGTTGAACTCCACCTAAACAAAATGAAGGAAATTTTGTATTGCTTTAAAGCTAACGCTGCTCACGCAGAGAGCATGAAACCGCTCAGGTCCACAACACATCCAGCTGCAGCATCTGAGCAGTTCCACCCGAGCACGACGCCAAGAAGAATGGCCGCAGACATGAACGGCCAGAACCGGAGGTCCTTAACCGGAACATTTATTTCGGTCAAGGTATAGGTATATCAGAGTACTTAAAAAAAGGTGTTAATAGTTGATTTTGATATTTAATTTGGTCTTGAAAGGGCAGGACAACACAACTTATTTCAATAAATCTTATTCTTCTTTTAGTTCTATTGACAGATTTTTTCCTTAATACAAGGGGGAAAACACATCTTGTTTTCAACATGAATATAAATATGGTTTTACCTAAGTTGATGTCAATTTGTCAGTTTTTTATTTTTATTTTTATTTGTTTGAATAAATATTCAAATTTCCACTGGTCCTGTAAGCTTTGATTTTTAACACTAATCAAAGAGAAGAACACCCCTGTCAATCAAAATGGCTGCATTTGATTATTCAAAATTGCCTCCAAGCAGCTTAGCAAGCATTTGCCCAATTATGGCCTGAGAAGGAAGTAGGTAAGCAGAACAGAAATACATTTACAAAAACAGATAAACAGAAGTGGAAGTATAAAATAAATAAGTTCTGAGTGTTTTTCTACAAATGTAGGAAAGTTTATTGATTTCATGAAAGGAGTTTTTGGAAAATGGAACATGGGTTGCGTTTTGCAGGACTTTGGACATGCCTTCTTTAGAATCTGCATAACTCCACGATCCTGCAGAACCTGAGCAGGTGCCGGTCAGGTTTTGGTTTTACGTGCGTCCGGGAGGATTCATCTGTACGGTAAATTCTGCATCAAATCACGAAGCGTTTGGTCACTTTGTCCACGTCTCCATCCTGTCTCGGACTCCTCTGATTGGATCAGCCGGATCGAGTGTCACAGCCCCGGAACCAATTAGCCGCTGACACCCACACACACACCGACACCACCGCCAACACCCCCCCCCCCCCCCCCCCCCCCAGACCCCCAGACCTCAAACAGCATTTTCACTCCCCCAAGTTGCACAGCTGTCAACATATTAGGCGCTAACTCCGCAGTCTGTTGCTCCCCTCCCCTCGTGAACACACCGCCATTAAAAAAAAAAAAGCAAGTGCAGAGGCTTTTAAAGTGGATGGGTGAGGGTCAAAGGGGGGAGTGGGTGGGGGAGAAGGGAAGGGAAGGGAAGAGACTTCTGTTTTCCAAGGAAAATATTGTTATTGATCCCATCTCAGCGTTTTAGACGTAAGCCGATCCGGCCTCAGAATCTTCTTAAAGTGTTTCTTTCCAACGTCCATCACTGCAGAATCTGATCCCTCTGTAACAATTCTGGACTTAATGCACTGGATGGGGGGGAGAGGAGGGGGGCCCGGTGGGCCTTGGGGGGTGGGGGGGGCACGCATCCCTAGAGATGGGCTACATTATCAAGCTGTTGTTGCGGCGGTGAAGAGGATGGAGTGCAGTTATGAAAATGAAGTGGGTATAATTGATTGGGTTGGTAAAGTTTTTATTCCTGCTTATTGATTGGCAGGAAACAAACAACGCTGATCGCAGCAGAGGAACAACTTCGCTTGAAGAGGAGCATCAAAACAGAGGAGTGGGAGGGACGGAGGGAGGAAAGATGAAAGGGATATGATGAAGAAACTGAAAGGGGGGGAAAAAAAAGATCTTTTTCTTAGGGGGCGGGGCAAGTCTGCATGAGAGGCGCCATTGTTTTACATAAAACTCAACATAATCTCAACAACATACAATCACTCAAAATTACATCAGTGTTAGTTTATCGTTTTCTTAAACGTGAGACATCTATCTGTCCATGCATGCCGTTTGGAATCGCCATGGTAACATGAAACCCTCGGAACTATTGGAGGTCTGCTGATGCGAGATTTCTGTCACAGAAACAACAGAAACTCAAAAATTACAGGACACCTGGTCAAGCCACAGGCTGAAATGTGGCCACTGGTTTATATTCATTTATTTATTTATTTATTTCCATCCATCAATCCATTTTCTCAACCTGCTATATACCTTTGGGGGTCACGGGGTTGCCGGGGCCCGTCCTGGCCACTGTTGGGTGAAGGTGGTGACAGAACCGGGTGGGGACCCGGACAGGTCGCCAGTCTGATGCAGGACTACTTGTTTGTTTGTTTGTTTGCTTGTTTGTTTGAACAGGGGACAGTGCATGTTATTGAACATTTCTACAAATGGGCCAATATTAGTTCCAAAGCAATTTGTCATCTGTAGCTGCTACAAAAAAGCCATAAAAGACTAAAGTTAGACTTTCTACACAATTTATCCCCCCCCACACACACACACAAAAAAAAAGTGAAAGTAAATTAACTAATGATCCACAGCAACGGACCGTTAAAATTGTCAAAATGAGATGTTTGTCATGGTAGGGATGTTTGAATGCAGACTCAGTCTCTAAAAAGTCTGAAGCAACTTATAAAGATCTCAAAGTTCACCTCTCAAGGTTTTCTGGTTCTCCTGCTGGAACGGCTTAAGGAAAATGCAGCTCGTATTTTTTAGGGTAAAAGCAAATGTTTTACAAAACAACTGAGAAATGTGTATTTTTTCAAGCAGAACTGAGAATTTTGAGCTGCAGGATTGTTGCCTATTTCCAAAACATTCAAAACTGTATTAAGAATTTGGAAATAATGATTCCAGACCAACTCCACGTCTCAGATCAGACACGCCTCAAAGTTAGCCTTTGAGTTTTAATCATGCTGGAATGATAAACTGGCTTTACCTGCTGGAGGTCTTTTAAAACGAACTGAAGGACGTCGCTTTTTCGGACTCAGAAAGAGCTTCACAAAATAATCCACGTTGGGTTTGTTTTTAACCCATCTTAGTGTTGAATAGGGACTAACTTTTAGCTGGGTTATTTTAACTAAGGAAAAATGTAAAAACTGATAAAGAAAAAAAAAAAACATGAAATGGGTTAAAATGAAACCCTCATAACCTTAAAATTTTTTTTTCTCCAAGAAGTCTAACATAAATAGAGCAAGTGTTTGAAGAGCTTTGGCTTCTGATTGGAAGTGTTAAAAAAAACTCAGAGGGCTTCAGTTTTGTCTGACTAACAGCTGCTTGTTTCTCCTTGGAGCCACCTTCTGTTCTGAATGTAAATAGGGAGAAGTCACTAAATCCAGTCCTCATATACAGCCAATGATTACGGCCAATAAAGGTGGCCGAGATGTTGGCTCCTGAAGGCCCCTGCTCTGGTGGATTTACGGGGAAAACAAGCAAAGGAACGATAAAAGTTTAAAGTTTAAGTGTAAAACAAACGTCTGAAGCATCATTGACATATGCCTGACCCTCTGTGACTGCTTTCCTTGAGGTCCTCCTCCGATCATCTTTTGATCTATTCTCTCAGTGTAAGTGGATGCATCCGAATGGAGCTTGTGCAGGCCGATTGTAGATTTTACCACAAACTTTTTCAAATGGCTCTGTTCCTGATTTACAAAAAAATTGAACAAAGAAATACTCAGAAATGCAATTTTTAACTTAATTTTCTTTATAAATGTCCCTCTATTATCAGTAAAGCCACAAGAACAGGTTAAAACTCCAATTCCATTGAAGTGGTTCTTCAACTTCAAATCCTTAATTTTAAAAGGTTCTATTTAGCTCTGAAATCTGAATGAATTTGAATTGTTGTGCTTTTCTGTCTTACTAACCAGCTGTTTAAGTTCGTACACTTCATGACTTTCTTCAACCAGAGCAAATTAAGCAGCTTTAAATGTTCTGTACTTTCTCCAGCAGCTTCTGTGTCACTTTTATGTTTTCAGAGCAGATCTGCTCCATATTTTAGTCTTTGAACGTTCAAGCTCCTGCAGCAGCAAACCACTTCTCTCTGTAGATCGTCAGGCCCGTTTGGATTCTGCTGATCCGGTTTTTAGTGTTTCTGCTTTTTTCTTTACCTTTGACCTCCAGATCACGTTCTTTGACCTTTAATGTTGTGACTCAGTTTTAGACGCAGAATGAAGACAAAAAACAAAGTTCTCCCTTCAAGGCCGAGGAGGAGGAGGAGGGCGAGGAGGGAGAGGAGGAAGAAAATAGAGATGTAACATGAGAGAGTGAGGTGTGAGTTAATATGTCCATCTCTGGAGTGTGTGTGTGGTCTATTTATCCATCACGGAGAGTGTGTGCAAGGAAATTGCAGATCTGGAAGCTATGGTTACACTCGCCTTTCTCATCCTTCAATCTTGGCGGACCAAACGGCGAAGCTTTGATGGGTTTAGTGCCTTTCCGCTCGATGCAAATCTCATCAACACTTTTTAGACACGAACGCTGGGACGCGACAAACAGAAACCAGAGAGAGGCAGCATTAGCGCGGGCCCAACGCGCCTCATTCAAGAAAAGAAAAGAAAACCAGAGGCAGAAAATATGGCATCAGGTTTCACCGGTTTAGAAAATATCCTCAATTTGATCAAAAATTTATAATGCGACTCTTAGAGCAGCTTGAGTTTCCTGGAGGCTGCTGCAGTACATTACACAGCTCCTTTAATGTGGTTAACACACATTACCACGCCATGCCCGGTACTCTGCGTGCACGGGTGTGCAGCCAGCACCACTTACAGTCCACGCCAAACAGACGTGCAGTGTTAGCGCAATATTTGGCACTAAACAGATGAGACGAGTCAGAAAACCTTTCTCTGAAGTTGATTTGATGTAAAGTTTTAAGCTCCGAAGTTTTTGCTGCACTTCACTCATGAGTGGGTCAAATGGAAGTCCATACATTCCTAAAGGAATGAATCCTTAGATCCCTGCATGAACGTTCACGGTCATGTTTTCATCCAGATTTGTCCTAAATATTTGCCGCAGACTTTCGCAGTTTGACGAAAGGACTCAGAAGAAAAAACAAAACAAGATTCATTGTACAGCAGCGTTCTATAAATGGAGCACTCAATAAAAAAATAGTGCAAAGCTGTAAATGTAACTAAATTGTTTACAAAGCCAGCTTCACCACAGATTTTATTTCTATCCAACCAAACATCCATCCATCCATCTTCCTCCACGTATCCAGTACCGGAACGCGGCGGCAGCAGTTTAAGAAGAGATGCCCAGACTTCCCTGGCCCCAGCCACTTCCTCCAGCTCCTCTGGGGGGGACCCCAAGGCGTCAACCAGGCCAGCCGATAGACACAGTCTCTCCAGCGCGTCCTTGATGTTCCCCGGGGCCTCCGCCCAGTGGGACATGCCCAGAACACCTCTCCAGGAGGCATCCGGACTAGATGCCTGAGCCACCTCAACTGGCTCCTTTCGATGTGGAGGAGAAGTGGAGTCACTTCTCCTCCACATCGAAACACATCGAAGTAGTAAAGAGCTACTCAGAGCTCTCCGCGGGTGACCGAGCTTCTCACCCTATCTCTAAGGGAGCGCCCAGCCACCCTACAGAGGAAGCTCATTTCAGCCGCTTGTATTCATTCTTTCAGTCATGACCCAGAGCTCATGACCATAGGTGAGTGTTGAAAAAAAAGATCGGCCGGTAAATTGAGAGCTTTGCTTTTTGGCTCAGCGCCCTCTTCACCACAACAGACCGATACAGCGACCGCATAACTACGGATGCCGCCCCGATCCGCCTGTTACTCTCACGCTCCGATCTTCCCTCACTCGTGAACAAGACCCCAAGGTATTTAAACTCCTCCACCTGGGGCAGGGACACTCCACCCACCGAGAGATGGCAAACTGCCTTTCTCCGGTCGAGAATCATGGCCTCAGATTCAGCAGTGCTGACCCTCATCCCAGCCGCTTCACACTCGGCTTCCAACCGCCCCAATGCACGCTAGAGGTCCTGGCCCAATGAAGACAACAGGACATCATCATCTGCAAAAAGCAGAGAGGAAATCCTGTGGCATCCAAACCAGACCCCCTTCGGCCCCCGGCTGCGCCTAGAAATTCTGTCCATAAAAACTATGAACAGAACCGGTGATAAAGGGAAGCCCTGCCGGAGTCCAATGTGGACCGGGAACAGGTCTGACTTACTGCCGGCTATGTGAACCAAACTCTTACTCCGGTCATACAGAGAAATCGACAGCCCTCAGTAAGGCTCCCTGGACCCCATACTCCCAGAGAACCCTCCACAGGATGCCACAGGGGACGCGGTCGAAGACCTTCTCCAAATCCACAAAACACATATGGACAATCCCTCAAGAGCGTGTAGACCTGGTCCACTGTTCCACGACCAGGACGGAAACCGCACTGTTGTTCCTGAATCTGAGGTTCGACTATTGGACGAACTCTCCTCTCCAGCACCCTGGCATAGACTTTCCTGGGGAAGCTGAGGAGTGTTATTCCCCTGTAGTTGGAACACACCCTCCGGTCCCCCTTCTTAAAGAGGGGAACCACCCCTGTCTGCCAGTCACCTGGCGCTCGCCTGCAATCCCAAACTTCGGGCCTGGCTCCAGAGTGGGGCCCCGGTGACGCCAATTCGGGCGACCTAATCGGGTCCTTGGTCTTTCCTTTCATCAGGGGGGTTTTGAACCGCTCTTTGTCTGGCTCGTCACCCAGGACATGTCTGCCATGGGAGACCCTACCAGGGGCTTAAGCCCCAGACAGCTTTGCTCCTGGGATCACTCGGGCTCTCAAACTCCCCCACTACGTTGAGGTGGCGGTTCACGGGGGAGTCCAACCAAACATCGTTTCTTTGTTTTTTTTTCTTTTGGCTGTTTTGAAGTCCTTTGTGTTAATTCAGTGAAAAACTGGAGACAAGAGTTCATTTCTTATTTTGCTGTGAAGCTAAAAACTGTTATTTCGATAGATTTGGAACAGCAGAGACTTACAAATAAAGTCCCGACTTCACTGTTTTTTCTATGCTGATTATTGTTCATTTTACTTGAGACTTTATTTGTTGCAAAAGTATAAATAAAGCAGAAAAGTTGTCCTAAATATGTTGTAGCACATTTACTGTACATTGAAGTGTTGCATCTTTAAAAACCCACTCCAGCCCTTGTGCTATCTTGTGGGGTCCAGATGACCCCACCCCTACATTGACGTGTTATCCCTCCCATGACAAAGGTGGATAAAGGTGGAGAGGATTTCATGTCTTCCATGGACACTAGTTTAGATCAAAATTCATTGGGGGAAAAAAGGTTCAGCAAACTGTCTAGATGACCCCACTCCCACATTAACGTGCCTTGGATGACACGTAACAGCGTTTTTTCTCATGATGGAGGTATTATATTTTAGAAAATTAATCGGGAAGGGGGGGCGGGCTGCTCAGCACCAAAAATCCTGTCCCCACCTCGAAAGGTAAACTTCTAAACAACTGCTGCCGCTCTGCAGAAACTACGTCCTTTTTAATCATAATTCAATCAGAAGTAAAAGACCGCTGGGGACACTTTTAAAAGAGTTAAAAGATGGTCGGAGTGGGACTTTAATGTCTGGCTTTCCAAAATATCAAAAGTTATAGGTCTGTGTCTTCACCTGTCATAGGTCTACATGTGAGCAAACAACTGTGTGTGATTATTGCGCTGATTATATGCAATTCTTTGGTGATTTGTGTGTCAATTATGTAATTTTAGCATGATGTGTGTTCTACATAGGCAATATAAACCGTGAAAAGTCCATTAGACATACGTGGAACGGTTTTGGAAAGCCACAAAATTGTGTATGCATCATGAAAAAAATCAAGAACAATTGCGTAGGATTTACGTAATACTTGCGTGCAAACTATGCAAAATATGCATAAACTGCAAAATTCTCAGCCAACCAAAAATTTTGAACAGCTAAACAATACATTTCCATAAAGTCCTGTCCATCGAAACCCTCGACGGACATCTGCGCACATCGACGAATGACGAACACAAGAAACACTGATGATTCTGACATTAATTACAATAATTACTGGTACAGCTGGTGGTTCATTGGCTGAACTTTTACCTCGGGTCTTCATGAGATTTTCTTAGAAATGAAGCAGAGATGAAGGTTTGACTCACGGTTTCATGACAGAAAACTGGTCATCATAGGAACTCTCCACAATGCTTTTTTGGATCGATGTGTTTTAGTCAAAACAACATGTTCACTAGTCTTTTTCCTCTCCACTCTGATGAGCAGAGATTTCATTTTTCTGCCATGTTTGGTGTGAACGCTGCTTCTGTCAGCGGCTCAGTAAACCATGTTTTTGGACGGAGTTTTGAGGAAGAGTTCCTGCAGTTTCATCAGTCATCTGCAAATTCTTTCCCAACCCAAAGAGTTTCCTTCAGTTTCTGTATATTTCAAAATGAAACCACAGTTTCTCGATCATTGGATATTAATCATTTGCACAATTGTTTGGGATAAAAATCTAATTATGCATATCCTTTAGTTGTTTTGTACCATTAAATAAAACGAAAGTACCTATAAAAAGAATAGATAATCATTATTTTTATTTATTGACATTTAAGTTCACTATTTTTAACTCTTCCATCAGTAAAACCCTTCCTATCCCGTACATTTAAAGCTGCTTGTTCAAATTTATGAGTTGGGTCATCTGAAGCCCAACTTTTTATTTTAAAAACAAAATAAAGATATTCATCTTTTTGTTTTGTTTTAGCTTTTATCATCTGTGTTTTTGTCATGCATGCAGTTCTCATGAAAATGAATAATTTCTCTCTGCATTTTCCAGATCTAGTCCATCTTAACAATGATCAAATCTATTAAAAAGAATTTGTTTCTTTCAGGATTATTGGTTAAAACAAACACAGATTATCATCCTGGATTTTGCTCAACGAGTGACCCGCCCAAAACCGGTTGAGACACTGACCCTGGGTCTGTTTGGACCTCACAGCTGCAGCATGTCGCCGCGACAATGTGACATTTGTAATGTGATAATAATCACTCAATTAATCAATTCACATATTTTCAGGAGAACACAGTCCGACTCTCACCCCTCCAAGCCTCTCTCTGTGTTTACAGCCGAGTTATTGATAGCTACTCCAGGACCTTTCCTGTCATCACCGCCATCCGTCAGCAGATATTACCCTCATCTGACCACACACACCCACACACACACACTCACACAGCGTCTGAGTGTGTGATAAATCTGCTCTCGGCAGAACGAGCTTCATGTTTAGGGATGTGGTGAGTTAATGAGAGATGAGTGTTTACTGTAGAGTCTAAGTGTCTACCACAAACGCAAACGCGCGCACACACACATACACACACTGGTGGTGCATTCACTGCCTGACATGTTTTTGTTTCAGTGCTGAAAGATTCAAAAGACCGTGGACAATTTTGGAAACTGAAACGATATGTCTTTTTATTCTTCTAGAAATTCCTCTTTTCAGCTTTAAATTCAGGATTTAAAGATCCACTCCAATAAAATTGTGTTTTTGGTGTTTTTAAAATGTGCTTTATGGCATTTTTCTGATGGTTTATATAAAATAAAGAAAGCTCAAATCTTCATTTTTAAGTAATTCTGTATTCAAATTGATGTAAATCAGGAGCAGACAAAAATATGTAGATCATATTAATTTCAAATAATTGCGCTCCATTCTGATGCATCCACTTACAGACAAATAGACCCATGAACATCTTTGTTTTCCTCATCTGAACCGGAATCTGGATCCAAACCGTACAACTGGATAGCGTCGATATCGGTCGCTGTTTTTGTTGCACCGCTAAAGTTAGGAGGGGTAAAGTAAGCTAGCGCGGAGCGTGTAAACAGAGAGCTCACAGCAACGGGAAGAGGAGGCGGGATTGCTGCAGCCCGCAACTCAGAGGTGAATTTCCAATGAACCCCTGCCTTTCTGCAGACTCTGTCTAAGAAAACGACGCAGGTTCAAACTCTAGTCAAGGCCAGAAAAATTATTTGCTGAATCAAAAAAAAATGAAACTTTATTTCCAATTCGACATGAAGTTTTTTATGGTCTTACAGTTTCTTTTCTCTCTGCAGGATAATCTGCTGTCTTACTGCACTGTATCAGCCTTATGCCATTTTTTTCGGCGTTTCCAAATCTACAATTCTAAAATCCAGTGCCCTGGAGAATTCCACCGGAAGATTTGCTCACTAGATTGGCAGATATAGACCACAATGCATTGCATTTGAACAATTTTTCATCTGAAAAAAAGGATGCAAGTAAATTTTTCTTATAAATTTTCCAAGTTTTCATCATTAGATCAGAGTGCATTCACAAATTGTTTTTGAATTTTTTGAAGGAGTGAGCGTCTAACAAAATGAAAATCCGGGACAGTCCTGTACTGTACTGATTTTTAGAGGTTAAGAAGTTTTCAGGGAATTTAGACACAGCTTTAAACTTGTTCCTTAACAAAATCAGTCCATCTTTAAAGCACTTTTGTCCAAGAGCACCATGGTAAAATATCAGGTTTTTTTTTCTTTTTTAAAAACAACAATAATTCAGTTTAATCTTTTTTATATCTCCCAATGTTACAACACAGTTGTCTTCACTGGTTCAAAACATAAAATCATTTATAAAAATATACAAACAGCTAATTGCTAAACTAAACAGACAAAAAAAAACTGGGCAAAAAATAAACTTTTAACATCCTAAAACATCATAAAAAAATTCAGGGAGTTCAGAGAGCGGATCCTCCTCCACTCAGTTTGTTATTCTGGACGACAGGCAGGAACTTTTCATCGTTCAGTTTTCACAGAAGTGGAACCGTCAACATCAATGATCTCCTTCCTTCTCTATTTCTGTCCCCTCTCCCTGCACCACGGAGGTAAAACATCCCAAACTCTTCCACACTGCTAAAATACAGTAAAACTCACCGTCTGACCGCCCACATGACAAAACCTCCACGTATTTTACTTTTTAAATTTTCATTTTCAATTCACTTAAAATATGCCTGAATGTACAACTGTGTGGTTGTTTTAAAGGTCTTCCTAAAGCGGATGAATCTGCCGTCAGGAGCTGCTTTCAGGAGAGGAAGGTTCTTTTTCTCTTTCTGCTTCGGAAACCAAAGTAAAAATATCAAATCATACAAGAACAAATGGATGCATCTGAGTTTTTACTTTTCTTAATTAAAGCCACTTTCCTCTAAACTTTAGGCACTTCCTGAGTGAGGCATTAAATTGGCTGCAGCCCCTCCCTTAAATAAATGTCTTCCTGAGTCATTAAAGGAGAAGGAGTATCATCTGCGATGAAACTCTCTGCTCAGACCAAACTCTGGGAGCATCGGAGCAGCCGCCTCCTCCTCCTCAGCTGCTGCTATTAGCTCCCATCAGTCTGTGCTGGGATCATAAGTCATCAGGAAAAATGATCAACAGACTTCTTAAACTGATGTAAAAAAATGCCGACTTGGTTTGTTTTGAGCTAGATCAGGTGAAACTTGCGTTAATAGATACTATTAAAAAAGTCATATATAAGTAAGTAAAGCTTAAAGGAGATGTTTCGTTGATTTTTGTGGTATTTCTCTAAATGGTGAATCTAAGCAGATCTGTGATGTCATAAGAGATGAAGAAGGTGCAAAAGCAGAAACCTGGTCCACGTTCTGCTCTTCAAAGTTCTGGAGGTGTCAGGAGATGATGACGTGATGAATAGCTGCTCACTCCAAAAGCTGGTTCCACGGCGGATGAAAACAGTCTTGTGCCTTGTGAGGAAGGATTAGTATATCATGTCTAGAGCTATACACAGGTTTAGTAAGATGAGAAGGCAGGACTCTGCTGCAGCTCAGCAGGCTGTGAGGCCTTTGTCACGGAGAGCAGAGCAGTGATGGTGGAGCGGCCGCCATTAACTCCAGACTGCTGTGAATCGAGGAGCTTGTTCTTGGAAGGGAAATCTGAGGCTCTTTGGAAAAGCTTCTTTTTGGTGACCTTGGATGGAAGTGGAAGCAGAACCGGTCAATAGTTTTTGACTTGACCAGAGTTCAGAGGAGCTGTATGGGAGAAGGTGAAACCTCCAACTCTTTGGATGCAGTAGCGAACATCCTACAGACCAGAAATGCATTTGCCCTGGTCAGACGTGAATCTGCGTGGAAAAAATGAGAAAAGTTGTGGTCTTTTCGTGAAAATACGAACAAAAATAAACCGTGCAAAGAACATGTAAAAAGTGGCCTTTTCATGTGCAATGTATTAGTGATTCGTAAGTCAGGATTAATTATGACACATTGTGTGATTTTTGCTCAGAAAAAAAATGTCAGTTATGAGTGTTCAGTAAAAATGTAACATTTTTACCCACAGTTTCAAATTTGATCCCCACATTTGTAATGTGTAATATAAAAATTAATCAACATTTTTGCCTTTTTTTTCAATGCAGCAATTAGTTATTTAAAAAAAAACAAAAAAAACCAGATGAGTTAATATCACATTAGTTTTAAAAGCTAAGCTTTTCCCGCCAAAAGTGTATTAAAGATTTCATGGAGTCACTTTGAAATGAGCAGGAAAAGCCCTTCTACTGCCTCTAGTGGAGTGACGATTACCTACAGGGCAGAAAACATGACACGTCTGTGTGGGTTTTTACAGAAGGTTTGGATCATGCTAATGAGATAGGAGTCTCCGAATTATGTGTAGTAGGCTGTAAATAAGAACTGGATTGATTGACCCCTCTACTCTGGCGTTTTTCATGATTTTATATATTTATTTATTTTTATATTAAACTTAAATGATAAAGTCATAAACTGGCAGATGCCTCTATATAAGTAGAAAGTCTCATGGAGAAATCTTTGATTGATCTTTAACCCCCAAACCTGCTTTCAAGTGGTAGTCACTCTTGATTGGTAAGAGTAGTTGCCATAAAAACGTTGGCTCTGACCAATCCCTGCTTACTTGCAATTTCTGCTTCCTGGTGACATCCGTATTGCGAAAAGATTGCGACTGAATTGACTTCATGTGGTTGGAGCCAGAAGTAAACCCTTTTCTGTGTGTGACGTCACACTCACTCAGTCCAGTTCTCAGATACAGTCAATGGTAGGCGCCCAACTGTTCATGCATAGCTTGTGTTGTGGTTATATATAGGAGGGTGCATTTATCTGAAGGGGAAATGGTTTTAGCTCCTTGCCACAAAGTTAAATAAACTATCCTTGTCAGTTTTGGAGAGCCAGTAGAATACAAATATTTGTCTTACTTGCAACAGCTGAGAATCTTTTCCTCGTGAAGAAAACTGCGTTTAATCCGCGGAATGCCTCACCGAGACGTCAGGCCAACACCACCACCACAGCAGTTTAAACAGTGGACTGAGCTACTACTACAGCGTGTATCACACATGAAACGCTTAGGTATTTAAGACTTCAAACAAGAGTTGATCAGGAAAGTAAATTACAGAGAAACCTTCATCACCAACAACTGTATGAACTATTTGGGGTGGTAAACAACCAATACTTTACAAAAAGCACCAAATCTGGATTTTCAGACCACAAATGTAAGCTTTTTATGCACGCAGAGGACTTCCTAAAGGTTTTCCAGATTGATATGGATCTTGTGATGTTGTACTTGAGACTTTCGTGGCAAAGCTTCCGTCCAGGCATGTGAGACCATGAGAGAGGGCTCTGCTCTGAGGTGTGGGGGGGCAGATTAGGATCCTCGTTAACCAGCAGCTTGTTTCACCATCAAAGAGCCTATTTGTTTCTGGGAAACTGAACGGTGTGGTGATGGACTTAGACCATGTTATCCGCCGGGGGAGCTTTCTTTCTCTCCCCGTCGTGTTGCCTGTTTGTGTTTCTCCCTCTCGTAACCCCAAGTCTGCCCGGAACTCCATCCGCTCGGCCAAGTCCGTTTACAAAAATGACGTTGGATTGCTGCCATAGCTGTCAGAAATGCCACCCCTTCCATCTTCACCTGACAGGTAAGCAAAAAAAAAAAAAGTGTGATTTTTGGCAAACTTACCAGGATATGAGAAGCTGGCTGTTGTTTGAGTAAGTGGTGCTTATTTCTCATGAGTGGGCGGCATAAAACATGAGGAAACTAATGGAGTGATTCAAAATAAATATCTAAAGTTGTTGTTTTCGTTTGGTTTAGATCTGAAGACTCTTTCCTGGAGGATCAACAAAGCATTTAAAAATGTTAAAAACTTAAACATAGCAATATTGATAACATGGGATGTCACTTCAACAATCACATTTGTGTTTAACCTCGTATAGTCTCAAAGGGGCTATATGCACAAAAGTGTGTGACGAATTTTCCAGTTAAAATTCTGATCCCTAACTACTTCAACTTCCCAAAACAAAGGACGGGTCTTTGTCTTTACTGATTTTTGTTTGGTTTTTGGATTTGGATCTTGGGCTGTATGGAGGCGCAATGGTTAGCGCCGTCGCATCACAGCGAGAAGGCCCTGGTTGCATTTTTCCAGAAATATTTTTTTTTTACCAATTACAGGGTTAAGAGAGGGAGAAACATAAAAATATAAATAATAATAACATTTACATTTCTAAAATTGTGGGATGGCCACACCACCTACAGTGGCTATTTTGTGATATTTGATGATTTTCACATTTCCCCTCAGTATTTTGTTTGAGCAATCTTCATGAAATTTCACACACACACGTCACCAACTTAAATCTATGACCACCCCTAGAGTTTCACTGACCTTTAACCCTGGGAACAGACGGCCATCTTGAAATATTGGATTCTAAATATTCAGGCAAAATTTAGAATATTTGTCATGGTACCTCCGGGTCTCCTCTCCTTCCCCGCCTCCCTTCTCTGCTCTTCCTCCCCAAATTGGACCCAACCGTTGACACTCTCCTCATCAGCCTCCCTGCTCCATATGAGATGGACCTTCCCCAGCCTTCATCGCCAGTTCGTTGCCCTCCACGGTGCAGTACTCTCTCTCATGATCTCACGTGATCTTAATCTTAAAAGATCCTCTCTCGTTCATGTACTCACATCTGCCTCATTGTCTGCAGGATCTATCTCTACTAGTGCCAAACTGGGTCCACCCTTCTACTCTCTGTCTGGTTACGCCTGAGCTCTTGCCCTCCAGTCAAGCCACGACTCAACGCCTCACCATGACTCCGCATCACGCCAACCACTCCACGCCTCGTCTCCATACTGGAACGCTACTCACCTCCACATTCCATCTCCTCCGTCTCAGCCGTCGCAACCCAAGTCCCTCCGACATTCCTGGACAAGAAATCTTTTATAATCCACTGCAAGACTTGCATGATCTTTCCGGGTTCCAGCATCTGGGTCTGTTTCCGCTCCTCGCCATCATGACAATAATTTGGGCTTTGGCATTGGTTGGGTGGTTTTTGGTTCCTTATTGAAACACATCTCAGAAGGGACGAGCTGTCAGGGGAGGCAGGTGAGCCAATGCCTCACCTGTGAACTATCCCCGCCATCTGGACAAACTGTTAATAAAGTAAAAATGTGTCCACTAATCTGTTCTATAAATGCAATTTAAATAAATGACTTAATACAAATACAGCCCAGGCTCTGAGGTGAAGCAGCACACGGAACGCAGCCTCGATTGCGCGACCCTATGTGAACCGGCATGCCTTTAGTTGACTCAGCGTAAAAAGACAGAAGGCGAAGCCAGCCGTAAAACAACTGTGCTTTTTTGAGATATTAATAAATAAACCACAGATCATTTGTTTATGAAAGTATAGATGATTTTAGGAGGATTTTTACTGTTTGTGTTGCACAAAATTAGGAAAACACCAAATATTTTTTTGGGGTAATCTCAAGTGATACATTTTTTGATGTAGTTTTTAATGTTTTATTGACACTTAAACAATTATATTCACAACAGGTGACACTCCATGTCCCACAAGCCAAGTCCCTTGACCTGAGCTTGGTTGCATTGCATCTGCCCATTTTGAGGGTGGTTAAACCTGTCTGCCATTGGAGCCCCCTCCAACCAGTAGCGCCACTCGTCCAGGGCCAATGTTCTGCACACCCCATCAAGCATTTCTGACGTGGACGCTCAATAGGTACGATCAAACACGTCAGGAGTTGAGTGGAAAAAAACTTGAAACGACCGGCACAACTCGGCTGTGGGGTCCCATTGTGCCATGCCTGGCGGTGCAGAGAAGCAAACACACTACCTGGTTCTCTAAACCTTACCTGGACATGAATCACATTAATCCAGTGAGTCTGAACTTCAGATAGCCATAAAAGATTTTTAAAAATGAATAGATGGAGGTACACTAGGTTAAAATAACAACTGTTTCTTCTAAGAGGAGACAGCACATCTTTTCCTGGAAAACCCAATATTTAAAAGCTAAATACAAGGAATCAAACTACCGACTCACCATTTAGCCGAATATCTTCCAAGTTACAGCCACCGTGTTTGGTTCTATACTGCTCAGAGCCGTGTTGAACTGAGACAGATGGACAGACGTGACCCGCTCCCCTCCATCTGCAGTTGTCTTCCATGTTTAGTCTGATCATATATTCACCACAGTATATATAGACACATATAGATGCTTGCAAACTGAGAGCCAGCAACACCGAGGCCTCCTCCCTCCCCAGACCTCCATCTGTCTCTCCCACCCCCTGCCACGTTTGATTGACAGTCAGGCTCAGGTGGAAATGACGGCGTTAGGAGGAAGGGAGTCTAGAAGAGGAAAACTCATCCAAAAGATGCTCTGCAACATTATTTTATTCAACATGTTTTTCTGTAATTGCATGTTCATGTTACGGTTTGGAAATAAAAGACCATTTGTAATAATGACCCACACTTTTTCAAGGTCCTTGCAAAGATGTCAAAACAAACTACATGAATTTAATAAACAAGATGAGATAAACAATTAACAACCTCTTCTGATTATGGAAAATGAGGTTCATTACAATATCAGCTTTGGTATTTTTACACAATACAGATTCACAGCTGCTTTTTTTAAATGCAGTTTGTTTTTTTTACCTTTCTATTACAATTTCTGATTCGGATTCTGATTCTAAGTAAAATGCGATTTTCGTGTCATAAACACATGAAAACTATGTATACATATATATTTATTACTGACAAAGGTGTGGCGTCAGATGCTTTAAAAATGAACTTTTTCCTTTCCATCATTAGATATCGAAATCACAGCTATGTGAATTATCCATCCAGTAGTCATCGATTCATAGTCAAGGTCTATGAATGAAAGTGAAAAATGAAATTTGTTTTAGGGGAGCGTTGTGTATTGAACAGGGCCGGATCGCTAAATATTTCTTGAAAAATGGTCAGAGTGCAAAAGACAGATGTAAAAACAGAAATAAAAAAGCAACAAAAAAAAACAAACAAACATATACTGTACGTGAATGCAGCCACCACAGGGAACAAGCCAGTGTCCTGTTTCTGCCTGTCCCAAGCCCGGGTAAGTGCAGAAGGGGGTGTCAGGGAGGGCATTCAGCATAAAACTAACAGGACAAAGGGGAAGAGGGATATATGATCATGTACTTTGAAAAGGCCTAAGAAAAGCATTATATAGACCCTCTTAAAATGACCCTAATAAGAATGTAAGATTGTTGAAGAATGAAGAGAAGCTGTTCTGACTCTTCTGAATGAAAAACGCTGTTCACACATGAAGTTACATGTATTTGTTGAATTGTTGTTTTGATCCGAGTTTCTGTGACCCTTTAACCCCAGGTAGATTTCAGTAAAAATGTTTGCTAATGTAGACTTTGTGATTACTAGTTGTCTGTTAATAAAAAGGCGCAGCGGTTAGCGCTGTTGCCTCAAAGCAAGAAAGTCCTTGTTTGAATCCCAGCTGGGTCCTTTCTGTAAGTAGTTAGCATGTTATCCCCATGCATGTGAGGGTTTTCTAAAGTGAATTGCTTTCAATAACTGGGCGGGCTCCAGCAGCCCTGTGCCCCCATCCATCCATCCATCTTCTTCCACTCATCCAGGACTGGGTCGCGGCGGCAGCAAAGATGCCCAGGCTTACCTCGCCCCGGCCACTTCCTCCATCTCCTCTGGGGGAATCCCGTTTGTTCCCAGGCCGGTAGAGCGACGTAGTCTCTCCAGCGTGTCCAGGGTCTTCCCCGGGGCCTCCGCCCAGTGGGACATGCCCAGAATACCTCCCCAGTAAGCATCGACCAGATGCCCGAGCCTCCTCAACTGGCCCCTCTGGATGTGGCGGAGAAGCGGGTCTACTCGAGCTTTCCTGCTTCATCAAAAAGGGATAAAGCAGGTTCTGAAAAGAGATAGGTGTTAACGTTGCAGTGTTTATCTAAAATCAAATAAATGTTTAAGAATTGTCTAATAGACGTCTAAAAATATCCAAAGATTAGACGGCTACAACTAGATGTGTTGGAGGCCGCTATATGTAGATCCTTTTCAAAACACTACAGGTAGACCTGTAGTAAGAAGAGTAAGAAAATATAATTGTCTTAGATGTCCAGTAATTGATTTATAATAGTTCTCAGTTTTGTGCCCAGTGGGTTAGTTAGTAAGAAACACAAATGTTTTTCTTGTTAAGTCCTCTGTTTTTGGAAGTAATCCAACTAACGTTTAGACTCTCAGCTTAAAGATGTGTGGTTGGACTCTGGAGCGAGAGCCGGCGGCCTTTAACATCAAATGAGCCATTTGGACCAGGTTCCTACTGCAAATCAAGCATGGCCTATTCCATCATGAATTTGGTGATTCTTCATCCGTTTTCTCCTATACTTTCAAATATAAACAGGAAAATACTGGTGTAGAATCCTTTTTTTAGGCTTATTCCCCTTTTACTTCCATTTTTCTCAGTTAACTATGTTAAAACTTTAAAAATAAATAACTAAACTCAATTATCTAAAAGAAATGAACCAAAATGTACGTACCCATTATTTATTGAGGTTAACGTTTTTTTGCCCAAGATCGTTTGATCGCAGCAAAAGCACATTCCAGCATTAACAGATTCATTAATGGGGTCTTCTTATCCCAAAAGAATGAAGTAATTTCATCAAAATAGACATCATTCGTATTAGCACGTTCCAAAACCTGACAGGTTTCCTTCACAATTGGAATTGCCAGGGGACGAAAACTCAGCATCAGCATCAGCATCAGAGGAGAACCGGAGCGACTCCCTCAAAGCTGCGACCTTCTGCAGAGGCAGGGCCAGCTAATGCTTCCCTGTCAGCCCGAGTGAGCAGCAGCTCGTGTAAACTCTTCCACTTCTTTTGTGGGGCCCCACTGAGCCAGGACCAGCCAGTGTCAAAGTAAGCCATCAGCCACATGAAAAGCCTGCAGCTCTTTTTTGTCCCTCCGTTTTTAATAGATGAAGTATTATTATTCTGCTGCTCGGAAATCTGTCAGATTAAACAGTTACTTTGGCTGAGCCCCTCACACAAAAGACGCAAACACTGAAGTGCTTTACGGCGATATTTCAGGATGTATTTTGAATTTTCTGAAATATTATAGTAAAACTATTGTTAAACTGCTCATCAACGTGACAGCTTAAATCATCACCTTTAGCAGCGAGAAAATTAAGGGCACAATTGTCCACACTTTCAGTGCAACGCAGCAGTAATTGAGGTTTTTTAAAGCCTCGACCAACAGTGTGTCATAAAGCTCCTAAAACCAAATTAACTTTACTTCACTCATTTGAGTTTCAACACACCAGACAGTCACACAAATAACAACAGAGATGGTATCAGATGAGGATCCTCTTCTCTTATCCATAAATATTTCAGAGAATTACTTTTTCCTTCAATTAAAATAAATAAGAAGCAAAATTACATTCAGTTTAAACTTTAAAAAAAAAAGCCAATATGTTAAAAATTTGTAACCTAAACCATGTCACACGTACATTTCGCAGATTTTCCAAGTATGTAGTTTCGGTCTTTTGTGACGCGTTCGTGATTTCAGAAGTGTTTCTTGCGTTCGTCATTCGTCGGTGTGCACTCAGGTGGCCGTCGGGGGTTTCGGCCGACGGCTGCATACAGTTTTGCGCTGTTCGAAATTCTTTGGCTGGTTGACAAATACAGAGTATTCTGCATAGTTTATACTCAATTATTACGTAAATCAGGGACTAAGCAGTGGACACGTGATATTTTCAGTGACTCGAATAGCAAGTAGAGCAAAAAAATTGGATATGGGTTCTCGATGCAAGGATATTCATCCTGAACTTCCAACCCTTTTTCTTAACCCGCTAGGGGCCGTGGTGTTGCCGGAGAATGGCCTGGTTACTGTTGGGCGAAGGGGGGTAGACCCTGAACAGGTCGGGTTACTGTGAGACAGAAATGCTTTAAACCCGGCCACAACAGATGAAAGTAATGATTAAAACGGCCGTCATCCAGGCGTAGCTCTTGCAATAAATGGTTCAATTCACCGTACTGCGAGTGTCTCTAAATGATCTCTAATGACATGCTTGCCGGTGCCTCTGTAGAACATATCAACCTGAGCTACTTGTTCTACATCATCCATGTTTTCCATGATATGGCAATGAATGAAGTCCAGAAAAACGTTGGCGGTTGCTCCTCCCACTCACAGCCGGGACAACAAGGCGTCAAGGGTATTTTAGGGTAGGGGTCGAGCAGTAAATGGTGTCCGCTGTGAATGCAGCTTGACACCAATGCAACAAAGATGGCGAGCAATATTGGAGCTTCCCAGCCATACAAGTGGGATGCCTTCTCAAATAAAGGTGGATGCATCAGAATAGAGCAGAGCAGAGAGCAGCTGATTCCCAAAAAAATTATATAAAAAAATACTCAAAGATGCAATTTTAAAATTAATTCTCTTTAAATATGCCCTCCATCATCACCAAATGCCACAAGAATATGTTAAAAACCCCTTTTTTTTATTGGAGTGGGCCTTAGAACACTCCTGGTGGGACCAGCGCTAAACTGAAGTCGAGCTGAGATGATGGCACAGTGGGACTGCCTTTGTGGACTTCAGGTGACTCCATACCTGCCAGACGCTGGTTTGGGCTCTTTATGAAAACAATCTGTGAGGCTGCAGTTTCTGCTGAGTACTTTTGGATCAGCCAAGGCTTTTAGCTGACAAAACGTCACTATATTGAAGCCATCCAATCAATCATGAGATCTGATTACGATGCAGGGAAATGACGATGCGGGGAAAAGGAGTCTTGTAATTGTCAAAAGACAGAGAAAAAGTTCCCCAAACTTGTAGAATTCACCAAAGTATATTAAAACTAATTTGAAAAATGCCGCCTCACCTCACCTAACATCTAACGTTCATCTCATCCCTGTCGGCTGACGGCTCCTGTGCTCTTTGCTGCTTTGTTTTTGCTTGTTTCTGCAGGGTTTCTGAAGCTGCTGGAATGGATCCGCTGTGTTTCTGCATGGCAGACCTCATGGTGACTGTATCGGCTTCCTGACCACACGAATTAACCAAAGTGAACACCCACACAAGAGCGGCAAATCACAAAAATCCATCAGACCACATTAAGGAGCAGAAAAATAAGGATCATGTTAGCATAAATGAGTCAACACCCACCAGTTATTTCAGCGGGCACATTCCTTTGAAGTACAGGTCGTGAAGGAGGCGGAGTGGCACAAATCTACCGGTTAGGTTTAATCACCAGGAACAGGCTGAAAATTAGTTTGTAATTATTTGAAGGGTTTGGCTCTCGGAGTTTCTACACATAAAATCAGAATAAATCAAGCGTTTTTCCTTAAACCCACTGGTTTGTATTTTTTTCTTTGTCCAGATGACCTTTACAAAGTGGACGACATTCATAATAAATGTTTAAAGGAAGTTCCAGCTCAGTGTTTAGAGAACGTTACGTCAAAAAACATCATTTCCGCTCTACAGTTATGCCACCTCACGCTGCTGCAGGACATCCCATGATGCACTGGGCTCCTCTTATAGTCCCTGTTGGCTCGACTCCTGTCTTCATAAAATCCGTGATGATTTGGTAGGAATTTAAAGGGAAAAAATGATGGAATTATTGATGTTTTTTCATGTAAAAATGCAAGTTTTAGGGATTAAAGTTCAAATTTTATTTGTCTCACACATCCAGGCATCCCAGTAGCAACATTCGCAGTGAAATGTACTGCACAACTGTCCTACAGAGTAGAAGGCGCAAGTATAAAAGCAGCAAGCATCAAAAAAGTAAAAAAAAGAAATTTCAATGAAACAAAAACAAAAATTTTAGAAAAATCCTTTCATTTAATTTGCTAATAGCTCTTCAGTTGGCTCATACTAAACCTGATGTAGAGTGTTAATACAATAAATAATACGTCTGTCTTAAATTTAGCACAATTGTTTGACACTTTCAATGTAAACATGCGGTTCACGATTCATTTCGCCGTGACTCGGTTTGATGGTTTAACACACGGTTTGAGATTGTGACATCCCTTACTGTCACTCAACCTTTTTAACCCTTGTGCTATCCTAGGCACTTTACCATTGGGTCATCTAGACCCACTAGACAGTGCTCTGAACCTTTTTTCTTCAATGATTTGTGATCTTCACTGGTGTCCATGGATTACATGAAATCTTTCCACCTTTATCCACCTTTGTCATGGTAGGGAGAACACATCAATGTGCTATCTAAGATAGCACAAGGTTTAAACTAGATGCCCACTGTTTACATGTATTATTCTCTATAATATATATGTAAATATTTATTTAAACATTTATTTTTGTTTACGTTTAGTCATATTTTGCTTTGATGCACTTCTTTTGCTTTTTGGAACTAAAAATGTATTTAATTTCCCTTCAACCTTCAGACTGG
The DNA here is from genome assembly GCF_053564925.1 of Oryzias latipes. Classification (NCBI taxonomy): domain Eukaryota; kingdom Metazoa; phylum Chordata; class Actinopteri; order Beloniformes; family Adrianichthyidae; genus Oryzias; species Oryzias latipes. The sequence goes on from NC_136258.1 coordinate 27,991,317, forward strand.
ATCAGAATGATCACCAGTGAGGAACATTCCTGACCTTAGAGCACAGAAATAATGTAAATGACCAAAAAGGAACGAGCGCCTCACAGGCTAACGAGCCCCCACCCCTGTGAGGCCCTCGCCGCTTTCCTGAGCGCCCAGCGGGGCGCCGATCTCGCATGAAAGCGCGTTTGTGCCATGAAGTTTTTTCTTCCCGAGTTCGGAGAAACTTTCGGGTAAATTCTGTGCAGCAAAAACTGAAACTCTTGAGCGGAAAAATGAGCCAAAACGTGAAATGAAAGAATGAGGAGAAGCTCTGCTCCTCTCCTTCTCCTCTCCCATGTGACCTTCACTCCTCACCTTTTACCTCCTCTGTGTTTCTCCCTCTAAGGGAAGGAGGAGAGCACCCCCCCCCCAACCCACCACCTCTCCTTTGGAGCCTCTTCACTCCAGATTTCTCCTTCTCTTTCTCCTCTTGGTCGGGGGTCCGCATTGTCCCTCTCTGGCCTCTCTGTGGGAACAGCTTCTCTGTTTGTTGACCAGTAGGGGCAATTCATCGCGGCCCTTTCAGGGAAGAAAAGGGCCCCCCCACCTGCCCCAATGAGGCCCTCTGAGTTTGTTTAAGAGATTGAGGGTGTAAGAAAGCCCGAAAGAAAGGCGGACGGAGAGAAAGCATCCGCCCATTAAGGTAATTATATGGAGCCTGTGTTCCTGTTAGGGCCATTAATTGATGTTAATGTTTGCCTAATTGGGGGAATTGGAGGGATTGTGTATTTCTATGAGTGTGTGTGTCTGTGAGTGTGTAGTTGTGTGTGTGTGTGTGGGGGGGGGTCCTCTGAAAAGGTTCCTCTTCCTCTCATGGAGCTCTTTGAGTCCTCCTCACATCTTCTCACTCTGACGTTCACACCTTCCTACAATAGCTGTCACTTTTAGCTTTCTCACATGACGTTTTCTTTACCCCCCCCCACCCCAAACTCACACTCATTCACACACACACACACCGTGCCCACCACCACCACCTCCACCTCTCCTCCAGCACCACCCGGCTCCCTCTGGACGGCGGAGCGGCCTCTCGCAGCTCAACCGACCAACCAGATTTCTGTGCATCCAAACACAGAAACAGCAAGCTGAGCTGCAGACTCTGTTTACCAACTGATAACTAACATGTTCACATGCGCCCCCGCTAAGACCGCGCTGCGCTTTCACTTCACCACAGCACCAGCGCAGACTCCATCAGGGCTGAAAAATGCTGCCCGAGTGTTAAACTTTAGAGAGGCAAACAAAGAAGGTGCAAAAAAAATGGATTTTATTTATCAGACTTTTGTTCATTCCTTTTCCTTTCTTTATTTCATTATTTTGTTTGTGTCTCAAACTGCAGCTACAATTTGCAAAAAAAATACCATTCCAAGAATCCTCTTTTCTGTGAAGAAGCAACGATTTTAAATTTAAGACATGACAGGTAAATCACATTGAAATCCAGAGACAAAGCAGAGAAAGAATGAGCACTCATTAGCATGAAACTGCAAATCCGAGTGATCTTTTTTAAAATCATTCCATCTTCTGAAGTGTCAGCCTCCCTGTGAACTGCAGGGGGGCTTTCACACAGTTTCCCTCCATCAGTTGGACAAATTTTAAACAAACAAACAAAGGAAGCCGTTAAACAAAATGAATCCTCAACAAATAATCAAGAAATAGGCACAAGTAAAACAACACATGCAATAAAATATATATAAATAAATATATATATATATATATATATATATATATATATTGTTGCTCCTCCTCTGGGAAAACAAACCACCATTAAATTTACAAGTAAAATCAATCTGGTTCTTAATAAAATAATAAAAACTCATTTTGATACTGACGATTTCAATATTTTTTAGGGACTAAAATGTTCATTTTTTAAATAAAGACACTAAGTGTTGTAAGTATTTGAAAGAATTGGACAATAAAAAGCAATAAAGCAAGGATTTTTGCACATTTTGAAAGTAAAAGTCTTCTGTTAGTTATTCTGAATTTGTGTTATCGGTGGTCAGAGGCTCCTCTGCGGGAGAGGACTGCCGGTTTCCCAGCAGGGTTTGTTTTTGTCTGCAGAGGCCACGAACTGTTGATGGTCGCCCTCAAGACATTTTGACCTCGTTTGTGATGTGATGAGAGAACAAGCGCAGCGTATTCAGGAATACATGTTTGCTGCTTTCAGATCTCTGGATTCATCACATCCAGAGAGGAAATCTCTGTTTGCATCCAAAAAGAAGGACTTTTATCATTTTTGTTTTGTTAATGACTCATAAATCACAGAAAAATGTATTCTTTAGAATAAAAGAATCAACATAGTTTGGCTCTAAGCTGTTTAATTCTCCAAAAATAAAATTTCATTCCATTTCAATTGAAAAATGTTTTAAATTTAATTGCAGTTTTAATCACTTGTTTTGTGTTTTTGGAGACTATAAAATCACAGAAATCTGTCATTTTTTAAAAACTTTTCTACTTTAGCTGTAAATAAATGTAGCAACAATATTCAGGTTATTGCTTTCATGTTAATTTCAAATCAAAACTTTATTTATAAAGAACTTGTAACACAAGTTTTTCACTTTAAACTTGAAAGCAAAAACAATCAATCCCTCATGGTCCTAATTGAGCCAAACTTTTCAGTGCAGAATTGAAACACACAGAAGAAACCTGCTCAGGAAAAAGGAAAGACACCAAACTAAAAGAAAAGAGGAATTCAGTACAAAGAGTGAGAGGCCGTAGCAGGACCGGCCGGTGAACCGCAACCCCCCACTGCTGAAAAATCTCACTCAAAATCCACAAAACAGCAAAAAGTCCAGCAGTTTACATCAGGCAAGCGGAAGCCTGATGGGACAATTTACAGACAATCGGGACTTTGTGACCTTAAATATTTTGTGCTAATGTGAATTTTTATTACATGTATAAAATGTATGCACTGAATACTGAATATAGTAAGACTGGAGGTGAGAATTAGTAGGATTTTTCTTCTACCCACTCCTTTTTCGACCACTTATCACTTATCACTTGCTGTTTATTGTGTTGATTTAACTTTTTTTTATTTTTTGTTTAAAGACAAAAAAGTTGGTGTCTTCATCAGAAGGGAATCCTCCCTGGGGAGGGCAGGGTCCAAATATTTGAAAATTCTGCTCTAAAATGATTTATCCTAATTCACGACAAAAGTCTGTTTTTTAATTTAAAAAAAAATTAAGTAATGAAAAATATAGAAAGGATGGGATTATTAAAAAGTAACTACAGACGAACGATTTCCTAGGAAAAAATTGTTGGATTCAAAAAAATAAAAATCAACCAGCAGGTGAAAAAGCACAGCTGGGTTCAGTTTCAGCTTCATGGTATCAAACCAATATGTTCAGATGACCATAATGTGTTTTTGTGAAAACTTTACATTATTTTAGTGGGTTTTCCCCACAAAGTGATCATCCTTCCACAGATGGCAGATATTTATTCTTTTTTAGTCAATCTTGGTTCGAGACTGATTGATTGGGTGAAACGTGTTTGTTTATTTTAAATATTCTGCCTTTTAAAACAACAAAAGGTGTGCGAATGAATTTTATGGCATGAATGAACATTTTCCTCCCCAAAGTTGTTTCTTTTATTTGTTTGATGGTGTCCACCTTTTAGAAAATGACGTTTCCTTGACGTCTGAGCTCCCAGTCTGGTCCAAAGGAGATGAAGAAGTGTGAACTTCACGGGCCGGAGCGGTCCGGAGCAGCTCACGCCAACGCAGCGTCAAGCAAACAACAACAACAACAAACAAACGCATCCGTCTTCTTCCAAACAAACAAAGTAAACTGAGCGCATCCAGATGAACTTGAGCTAACTGACAACAGCCTTTGTTCTGAAACGACACGCTGCTCTGACACAATCTGACAGCGATTGTTGGTTTGTGTAGGCCAAGATGATGATGATGATGATGATGGCGGAGGGTGAAAGCCACCGTCAAACTCCACTGTTCTCCCGTCATCTCCATGCGGAGCCACCGCCGCCACCAGCAGGCCCGGCGCTAATTACAGCTACTTTCTGGGTTTTTTTTTCTTTTTTTTCGTCCTCATTCCTCTGTTGTCTATTCAACAAACAGTTCACGCCACGTCCCTCCCCTCCTCCCCCTCGCCTTTTTACTCCAACTGACACCTTCCTGCGTGTCCTCACAGCTGGAGGCAGCGCCGGCGCCGCCCTGCCATGGCCGTCATTTGCACGCTTTCCCCGCTGCTCTTGGTTCTCGTGCACGAGGCAGCCACACAGAAACGTGCGCCCGTAAAACAACCAACAAACCAATTATTTCTGCTCCGCCGCAATTACAGACCACTGAGAAGTTTCCAGCAACACCAAAAACCCTGCATGACCCCCCCCCCACCCAACAATCCTGAAAAATAATCAGATGCCGCACCTCCCACCCAAACCTCACCTTCACCCCACTGTCTTCATTTCAAATGTGCTCATCATTCCCATGGAGGGGGCCGACAGACGGCCCCCTCAGTGGAGGAGATGACAGCACCACAAATAACCTTCAACGCTTTCTGCCCACAAACTCCGTCCTGCAGCCAAATGAGACACCTGTCCAAACCTCTAAAGACCTTTTGTGTCCCTCACAAACTCCCGGCGCCGGCTTCTAATTGGCTGGCCGGCCTGTGTGCGAGCGCGCACGGCAGGCCCGGCCGCAGAGAAGGTAAAATAGGCAGGCGGGGGAGCTGAATAGAAATTTGATTGTGTTGCTGTCAAGCTCTCCTACATGAACTCCCCCCTTTTTTTTTCTTCTTTCTCCACCCAGACAGAGCAGAAATGTGGAGGAAGAGTGTGTGTGTGTGTGTGTGTGTGGGGGGGGGGGGGGGGGACAGAAGGGGGATGAGGGGGTGGGGGTGAAAAAGACACACTTCATTTGTCATCCAGTGGCCTGATTGGAGTGGCAAAGCCAATTCACATTTCAAGTGGAGTTCCCATCACACAAGCCCCCAGTACCAAACCTCCATCACCCCCCCCCCCCCCCCATCCACACCTCACCCCCTGTATCCTGCCAATCAAGCGCAGCCTTTACAAGCTACCGATGCTTCGGCTGAGAGCTTCATCATCATTGATGGGAGCGGTAATGACTCACTCTTAGGGGCTGTAATAGCTGCGACTAATGGGGACAGGGTGGAAGGGGGGGGGCACGAGGGTCAGGGGGAGGGACGGGGTAAACGCCGAGCTGCTGCCGTCACAGCCAGGAACTCAAATAACTTTTTTGGGGTAATTTACACAGACTGCCTCACGTCGCTCAACAAGTTTGAAGCAGAATCATTTCCTCCGTAATCCACTGAAATGAGGTTTTTCTTCCTCCAAAACCAGAATCCCTCAGTAGTCTCTCTGAGCTCAGAGTCTATAAGGTGGACCAAAAACCACGTGGCAGGACCAGAGAGCCCAGAAGGGACCGAAGCACGACAGGAACTAGCCTGAGAGATCAGATGAGGCCTCAGACTGAGCAGGACGCTAAATGACCCCTGATGCCCTCTGTTAGGCTCTAAACACACTCACACACACACACAATTCACTTTACCTACACAATGATCAAAAGAAATACATTTACAATAATAAACAAGTAAATGTTTCTGTATGTAAAATCTGGGGCCTTAAATAAGAAGCTGCTTCCATTAAGGTCTATTTGACACTAATTCTACCTTTTTTTGGCTCAAAATGCAGATTTAGTTTAAATATTCCACACTCTTTTCTGCAAACTTAATCAAATCAAAATAGTTTTGGATTTTTAAAAGCGATGCAGGGATTTTTATTTCCCTTTTCTGCTGATTCGGGCTCAGAAAAGACACTTTATTTCGTTAAATAGTTTAGGGTTTATGTAATTAATAATCTTAAGTTTTAGAATATTTGGTGTTTATGACTTCTGATTTTTTAAATGATTTGTAATAAAACAAATAAACATGAAGTTAACAATATTTTTTTAACCAAGCAAACCTGGGTTTTTATGCAGTATTTTGCTGTAAGAGGTCCTTGTAAAGAAGTGCTTTATAAATAAAGTTTGATTAGATTTGAAATTTAAACCTGTCGTTTTCCTTTTAATATTTTGTTTACTATTATGTTTATGGTTTTCCGTTTTTCTAAAAGAACGATTGTGAGATCTGGGACTGCAGCCACAACATTTTATTTATCAATTTAATTGACAAGAAATAAACTTTTTCAAATCAAAACCCACTTTAGCCCCACAAAAATATCATCAACACTGAGTCCAGGTTCTGGAAGGTTCTGCTAAGTGAGGCAGACCTGAAGTCCAAACGGAACTTGCAGAAATCCTCAGTCCTGCTCTGACCTCTGACCTCCACTTCCTGCCGGACGCAATGCACCAGCTCTCACCTGCGACCATCATCCCTGTTGTCATGGCAACAACACCGGATGCAGCAAATTGACAGAAAAAAATCATAACTTTATCAAAGCCTTAAACATAAAAATGATTTTTTTCTCTCTCCCTAATTTTACTCTAAATGTAAATGTCATGTTTCCATGACAGCCTGCGCCTGTTTCTGCTTATGTCCGTATAATAAACAGCTTTTTTATTTAGTTTTCATATTTAATAAACAATGCTGTTTGTATCCGCTCAAAATAATTTTCTGTCAAACCGATAAAGTGAAGATGTTACTTCTTGTGTCTGCATTTTATTGAGGTTTACTTAATTCTTTGAATTATCTTCATTTTCTGTCGCCGTTTTTGAAGTTTCGTCACAGTACGAAGTTCCACGTTTCCTTCAGTCAGGGACAGACTCAGCAGTTTGGGGGCCCCAGGCGAACAATAACATGGGGCCCTCTGCAGCGTTTTTTTTTTTCTTATAACATCAAATAACTTCCTCGCTGGTCTCCTTTTAGACAACGTCAATGTCACAAATCCACATTTTTTAAAAAGAATTTAGAAACTGCAATGTAATTACATTATTATTTAACTTGGAAAAACATTGCTTTCATTAAATGAAATAATTTGTTCATCCCATCCTTCGCTTTCTAGTAGGAACAAATGAGTATTTTCTCTCATTTGTCAGGTTTCACTATTGGGAGTTTTTTTATTCTTGTTTGATTTTTCCTATTTTATCCAACTACCAGCACTTTTGGAGATTTGGTAACAAATGTCTGGCTTTGTCTTTGCCTTTTCCTCTTTTCACAGCCCCTCGGGTCACGACACTTCATTTGACCACTTTTTAAGAATACTTTCAAAGCGTCATTTGATCTCTGCCAGTGTTACAGAGTCATGGTTTTCCAGCCTAAAAGTCATCTAAAAACCACCAGACTTAACAAAAAATATCCAAAAACATTAATCAGTGAATAATTACCAGTAAATAATCATTATTTCCTACTTCCTGATTTGATTGAAAGTCCAACTTTAACACATTTATATTGATATTACATCCACCAAACATGAAAAAATTGAATTATATTGAACTTTACTAACAATCACTGATGCTTTGCTCAAACAAAAACAACAATAAAAAAGGAAAATAAAGAAAAACACAAATATTTAAACAATATAGGAATTCTAGTTTAACATGTTTGCCTAACAAGAACAAGAATTTAGGTGAGATTAAAAAAAGATACAATAAAAACAAAATAAACCTTTTGAAACCTGTTCTTGTGAATATAAGCTTTCCAAGTATAAAAATTAAACATTAAGAACTAAATCAAGTATCACCTGAGATGACTCCAAAAAGCACTTTTTGTTTTTGTATATTTAAAGGAATTTGGAGCTACACAAACAGCAAAGATACTCCCAAAAACCTATAAATGAATTCAAATATAAAATATGTGTTGTTTATATTAATTATACAAAAAATACTCTGTAGTTTTTCTGTCTCTTTCTGTCTTTTCGGCACAGTTTCACGTCAGATCTGAAATACACAACCTATCATAAAGAACGGGAGGACATGGATCAAAAATGTCTAGAATGTGAAAAAAATACTACTAAACGTTACATTATTGGCATACGCTGAGTGAACTAAAGTAACAATCAACCTGACTTCACTCATGATTGCGTAATGTCTGGTGCAGCAGAGTTCGCAGCCTCGCGCTGAGATTAAAGACAAAATACGCAAAATAGCGATTTTGAGACTAAAAATGATTAAAATGATTAGAATCAAACTTATGGAACAGATTAGAGGACACACTTATTTTTTACAACTTTTCACTAGGCTTTAAATCTCATGATGGCAGGTGAGGAAGACGACAGCGAAGCCCCGCCCCTCCTGGGGCTGCATTTTCCTGAGCCGACCCCAAACCCGCCTGAATCATGTCCAATCACCTAAAGCCATTTTAACCCGCAAAGTCCGAATTAAAGCCGCCCTATTGAGCGGGAAACCGCCCCAGTCTGGCAATGTTGCTAGCTTGTAAGTCTCTGGAATATACCATTGCTGCAGAAGGATGGGGGAGAACCAAACGCTTTCACATGATCAGTTTTATGCCACCTCAGTGGTTTGGGGTGTTTTTTTTACATACCAGCGTTAAATAATGATGGACGTAAAATGTATTTATCAAGTGTTCAGCTCGGGGCCCATAGGGAGTGGGGGGCCCCATGTGATCGCCTTGTTTTGCTTAATGGTAAGTCCGCCCCCGCCTGTAGTCGTGTAAAAAAACAAGTTTTTTTAATGCAGAAACTGTTTTGTTCCATTGTTTGATCCTTGAAAATCACAGTTTGTTTGAATAAAATAAAAATATGTTAAGATTCTCTGGTTTAGTCTGGTTTTTCTGTGGTGTTTCAGGTCATTTTCTGTCCCTTGTCAGTCCCTCCGTGTTCATGTTAATCCTCCACAGCTGACTTCATTTCTGTTAACGATCCTCAGCAAATATAACTGTCTGGTTTTCGGGGGCCTGTTTCAGAAAGGAGGTTCGACCAACTCTGAGGTTGAACTTGAACTCTGAGTTGGTCAATCGGGAGATTAACAACTCTGAGTTTTCTGTTTCAGAGAAGCTGATCGGAGTTAGATCAATCAACTCTGAGTGGACTGATTCGGAGGTGAGCGTGCGCACCGCGACTATAAGAAGCCATTATCAATGGAGCACAGATATCACGAGTCACCATGGCAACCGTGAAAAAAAGAGGTCTGCGTATTTTTCGCCAGCTGAACTTGACGTGCTGCTGCAGAGTTACAGTGAATATGAGCACATATTCCGGAAGAAAAGCAACACCGCTGCATCTGCAAAACAGAGACAGTTAGCGTGGAAAACATAGCTGCTCAAGTTAATGCCTAAGTTTGCATTTAAATCATTGTTAGAAAATATTGGCTGTAATAACTTTTTAAATAGCGTACGGTGTGAAATAAAAAATGGCTATATTTAGGTGTACTTTTGAAGTGTCATTCCTGGTGTAAATGCATGAAATGCTGCATAGTGTACAGAACCAATCTGGGGGAAAAATGCATTTAACGTCGGTAATGTTTAGAGGACTTTCTTGTTAACCTTCCCCTCTAGCAAACGTTTGTCAGTTTAATATTAATACATGCAATTGTGTTTTTAAAAGTGAACTTTTGTCTACTGTTGAACCTTTCGCTGCGCGAAGACTTCTCCTTTCTTTTCTCTCTTCTTTCCGACCGTGGTCAGAAGCGCAGGGGAGATTTCCTTCAGGGCCGAAGGGAATTCTCCTTCGGGGTTCACTTCCCGTTGGAAACCCTCAACCTCCAGACCGGATTAAGAATGACTCCAAAACAGTTATTCTGAGAATGACACCTTCTCTTTATTTAACTAAGTGCTCCGTCCTCCGAACACACAATATATCCCACGCACACACCTCTGCTCCGTACTCACCCCCCCCCCCATCTGCACCTGCACTCGCCCCACCCCTTGTCTCTCGTGGATCGCACCCCGCTCAGCACACACACGCTGCAACACTACCCGTGTATTGATCAAGTGGTATAGGTTTATACTGGATTAAGAAAGTAAGCAGTGCTAGCAAATTGTGTTTCCAAAAAGTAATTGTTACATTAATCTAATTCAATGTCCCTGATTTCATTTTCACGTAGATGCAATCCTGCAGGAATTAAAAGAACATGGCAGCAGCTAAAAGTGAAAAAGAAATCGAGTCTTCTCAAAATCCTCGTACGAGGTAAATATAATTCTCTATGAATTAATGCAGCCTCCTCGTCTATTGGGTCCTCCAAAAAAGGACAAGCCATTCTTGTCACGTAGACCGTCTCTGTGTGACGGACATGTGGGCAATGAAGGTTAAAGCGAAAAATACGTCGTTCGTCTTTAAAAAGGGGAGGGGACCGGCAGAAACTTCGAGTTTGGAGAATAAAACCTGCTCCCAACCAGGTTAGGTTCACAGCATAAGTAACCATGGACACTGACTCCAAGTAGAAGTTACCTCTCTTTCAGAAACGGGTTTGACTTACTCTGCTTTCTCTGGTTTAACAAACCTCCCATTCTGAAACGGAAAACCCAGGGTTTCCCTGATTTCAGGGTTAATGCACTCAGAGTTTACACTTAACCTCCTTTCTGAAACAGGCCCTGGCTTTGTCACTCTGTTTTTGCTCCCTTGGTTGATTGGTTGGTTGGTTGGTTGGTTGGTTTATTGATTGATTTATTGATTGATTTAAATTTAATATAGAGACAGCGCATATTAATAAACATTTCTTTCAATATGCCAGAGTTAGCCAAAGGGCTATTTTTCATCTGCAGTCCCTGGGTGGATGGTAAAATCCCCCTAAAAGATCAAAATAAAATTACATATTTACATAACATTACAGATGTATATAAAACAATGCATTCAATAAAAGTAGCAGTTATGCTTAAATGTTGTAGTTTCTTCCACATGTTGACTCCTACACCTCCAGGTTGTACATCTCAACCTAAGAACAGCAATAGGCTCAGTTTTCATGAAATGCTTTTTTTTTTCTGTCTCCTGCAGGAGTTGAGGGTCGCTGTTTGCCGTCGTTTCTATTTATTATTTTCTTTACATTCACGGCAGAAAAAATCTGGACAAAGTGAGGAAGATGGAAACAGTTGTCGGGAAGTCACCGTAAAAGGAAAAGACTGAGTTCACACCTCGGGTTAAAGCATTCAAAACGTAAAAACATTTCAGATCATTTCTCAGATGGAGAACCGAAGCCTCAGAGTTTGTATGCAGAGTGACTTTCTCTAAAAAAAGAAGGTTCTTTGCAATTAAGCTGCCTGAAAACAGATTTTTGCAGATTACATACATGATAACATACATGATGCAGAATGATTGGAGTTAAAGTTTTAACCATCATTTAACTGCTTCATATTTGAAGTTCCTTCAACACCAGGTGATGTTCAGAGATCACAAATTTGAAATAAAATGATTCTTTTTCACAGCACTCTCACTGCAAAATCAATTAAAATGTAATTTTCCGTCACAGATCAGTACATTTTACTGAATTATACCTCTTTTTAAATACAAACAAGCTCAACTATATAAAAAAAAAAACCTTATCACAATTTACTGACATTTTTAAAAAGCAAACCAGAGCAATCAGACAGCAAAAACTCCAGCTTTTAGCCAAGAATCCGACTGTTTTCATTTATTTTTTTCCTGTTAGTTTTTTACGATGGGAGATGTTCTTGGGCAGAACCGAAATCCCTGCAGTCGTTCTGAACGAACAAATAAATCGTACGTCATTGAGAAACTGAGAAATGAATTTGGTTTTAGAACCCCGAATGGGATCCAACAGAAATACTCGTACAGATCAATGTTGACGGCGTGAAAAGTCGCTCCTCGTTCAGCGTGTCGATGTGTCACAAGAGGAGGGTGAGGTCATTAGTGGCCAAAGAAAGTCGCATCTCCACACTGCGTATAATATGTACATAAAAAAAGAAAAAAAACCTTTGTGTTTCTTCTTCTCTGACTTCGGTTTGGCCGGAAAAAAAAACTGGTGACTTCTTCAGCTTTTGACGAGATAAAATTCAAAACAAAAACAGAAACATTCCAAGTTATTTCTGAGTGTCTAGATTTTTACTTGGTAAAAAAAAAGACATCTGTGACCTCAAAGTGAAAGTTTTGTCAGAGAAGCGTCACTTTGTGGAGGTGCTGTATGCGGTTTTTTCATGCAGTAAATCCTGAGAAATGCTGTCATTTTTTAAAAACTGGTCATTTTTTCGTTTTGTTCCGTCTTTACTGTATAGTTTGGATGCTCTCATTACAGTCAGGATGTTGCTGTTTTATTCTCAAACTTTCAGACGTTTTGTTTTTTTTTCCTGTATTTTTTGTTTTTTTCTTTGGTATTTTCTGTTGAAACATGTTCTAAGTGCACATCTGCTTCCTGGTCCTCGTCGTCGTGTCACACAGCCACCACATATTTTCCACGCATCAAATTTCTGATACATGTGTGATATACGTTATTTCCACGATTTTCTTGCGTTCGTCATTCTTCCATGTGTGCAGATCTCCGAGATTCAGTTTTGAGCTGTTTAAAATTTTTGGTCGGTTGAGAATTGTGCAGTTCATGTGTATTTTACGTAGTTTATATGCAATTATTACGTAAATCTTTTTTGCGAGGTGTATATGCTGAGTAGTGGCTTTCCACGACCGTTCCACGTATGTCTAACGGACTTTTCACGCATGTACCAATTTTATATCACGTATACAACGCACACAAATCATGTTCAAATTCAATAATTGATGCACAAATCAGTAACTAAGTGCATGCAAACAGCGCACGGTTCTTGCCCGATTGGCATATTGTGTGACGGGAATGTAAAGTGTCCGATCTTTCACCCCCTCCAGCAGTCTATACCGAGTGGGGGTATTCTGCTTCCTCCGTCCAGCTCATCCAGGCGGGGGTTGGGTCTCTCACGGGGCGGCGTCCGGCGCCGTGCTCTGGCAGGGTGCCTGGTACGGCGGGCCCGTAGAACTGGGGCGGATCAGTGCCAATCAATCAAAACCGAGCATCGCGAGGGCCTGCGACGAGCGCTGACCATGGTGCTGACGCAATGTGATTTCTGCTCAGTGGTCTGAGTGTCAAAGTAAAGAAATTCAATAAAGCGCGGATTTACATGTTCTCTGTGTGGAATATTCATCTTCTGTGATTTTAACGTAGTTCATTCGAGATAAATCTGTGAAAAGTTCACATAAGCGGCCACCAGTGTGTAAATGTGTGAGTGAATGTGTGTGTGACTGGGTGAATGGGTCCGTGACTGTAAAGCGCTTTGTCCTTGTAGGAAGAAAGGCGCTATATAAGTATACGCCATTTACCATTTACATAAAGAACAACAACTTTTCTTACTTTTTCCACGTCTGACCAGTTTTCATCACACAAAATGTACGTAGCAGCTGTGTGACACGGCCTTTACTTTAGCTGATCTCCAGGATTTTCTGTCCTCTTTCTAGAATCTGGTTTTTGTCATCAGTGTCTTCTGTAAGGCAAGGCAAGGCAAGGCAAGTTTATTTGTATAGCACAATTCGTACACAAAGTAATTCAAGGTGCTTCACAAAACAGAAAAATGCATTAAAATCACAATACATCATAGAAATAATCAACATAAAATTTACTTTAAAAGAAAAGGAAGAAAAAAAAAAGATTTAAAAAGAAAGGAAGGAAAGAAAAGTGCAGATAGGACCTTTCAGTCATATACACGGCTAAACAGAAATGTTTTAAGTCTAGATTTGAACATGAACACAGAAGAGGCCTGTCTTACGCCTTCAGGGAGGCTGTTCCAGATTTTAGCTGCAGAATATTGAAATGCTGATTCCCCTTGTTTAGTTCTGACTCTGGGCATCAACAGGAGGCCGGCCCCTGAGGTCCTCAGAGTACGAGATGGTTCATATGGCACTAACATGTCAGAGATGTACTTTGGTGCTCGGCCATGGAGAGACTTGTACACAAGCAGAGCTGCTTTGAAGTCTATTCTTTGAGGTACAGGGAGCCAGTGCAGAGACCTGAGCACAGGACTAATGTGATCATACTTCCTGGTTCTGGTCAGGACTCGAGCAGCAGCATTCTGGATGTACTGAAGCTGTTTTACAGCTCGTTTGGAGAGGCCGGTGAGCAGGCCGTTACAGTAGTCTAACCTACTGGAGACAAATGCATGAATAAGTATCTCCAGGTCTGGCTTTGAGATTATGTTTTTGATTTTGGCAATGTTTTTCAGATGGTAAAATGCCGCTGATGTTACTGACTTGATATGGCTGTTAAAGTTCAGGTCAGAGTCCATGATTACCCCTAGATTTCTGACTAGTAAACAATTTTTTTTGTCTTTCATCTCTTATTTTTTTATGGTTCCTTCTACTGCATTCCAACACCTGTTACTCTCCCACATGTCAGATAGTTAGGTGCATCATTTCCCCAAAAAATACTTTTTTCATACCACCTCATGACTTTTTCTGCTTATCTCTATGAATTCTACCATTTTAAAAACATGTTAATCATGAAAAAAAAGTCTGCAAACAAGTCAAAAAGAACCAAATTTCAGGTGTAATCATGCTAAATCCCCGTGAGTAAAAGTAGATGGACCTCAGCCGGACTTTCATCCGTTTTTCGGAGCAGCGAAGCTCAGCTGCGTGAAGGAATGAGGCGTTCCAGACATCACACTTGTCAGCAGGCATATTCAATGTTGGTTTGGAAATTTGAGGCTTCAAATGGAGTTGAAATGAGTTAACACCCGGAGCAGAGGGACGGGGATGATTATTAACATGTCTTACACCACAAATTAAATTCTCAGAAATCCGTCGCCTGGCCCTTGACCTCCTCTGGATTCCTCGCCTCGTGCCGCAGAGCCGCCTGGGGATTTTTTTTCTACATTTTGGCTTCTCTGTCTCCCTCACCAAACATTTTTGGATCTCATTTAATATTCCTCTGTCTTCCTCTCTGTCACCTCTCTTTCCTGGCTTCCCGTCCAGCCGTTGCTGTCAGTCTGATGAATGCGGGCTCTGTGGATGTTTGTCTGGGAGACGTGTGAAGTTATTCATGCAGGTCTGTCGCTGCTGCGCTTTCTGAACATGATCTGCTCAGCAGATGTGTTGTTTCCTCCACCGAGCGCTTGTGTGGGAGCAGGTATGAGAGCTGGAGGGGAACTCTTCTTTCAATGATTCCCTTTGTTTTTTTCTCAGAGTTAAAAAAAAAACCTTCAGTTCTCCTCAGAGGGAAAATATGCGCAAAAATCTTTACAATTGTTCCTGAATTCTAAAAAATGTGTTTTAAAAAAAGGGACAACATCTCCACAATAATAATTTCCATACCAGATTTGTGAGTGAGAGATCACTGAAATGCTGAGTCACTTTAAGCAACTTTATCTTCTTTAAGATTTTGTGCTGCTGTTTGTGTTTTACACCATCATTTAATCTCAACAAAAGTCTCTCCTGCTCCATCTTCGTTAGCACTGGACCTGCTTGGTGTCCCTCAAGGCTCTGTTTTGGGTCTCACTAATTTTCTAATTGGGTTACACATATTTCTCTACTACGTGCTTTTTCGTTTTATTTCTTAAGGAAGTTTTATTTTGAAAAACTACTGGATTCTGGATCCCACACATCCTTGATGGATGTCAAGTCTGCGGGTCTCACAAAAATCCATCCATTACTTTCTTAAAGTGGCTTCACCAACTGCTAAATTGAAACCTCTGAGCTAGCACGAACATGTTTGGAAAGTTTATTTTTGGCTGAAAGATACAAAGAATAAAAAAACAGAAGAGCCGTCGACTTCAAAATAAAAGACAGCTGCATTGAAAAACAAAAACCAGCAACCTGCTGTCTAATGTTACGAGGATGCGGCTAATGAAGTTGTTCAAATGGTGGATTTACATTTATAATTATATTTATCGTAACCATTTTCTCTTTTGTACTTACATGGTGCTTTAAAACGGAAGGGGTTCTCCATTGAGAAAGTGGGCGTTAGCCTGGGGGCGGAGCTGGCAGCGCGGACTCTTCCTGGACGGGGCTGTTCCACGCTTTGTGATGTCATAATGTGACAAACTTTACTTATTTCTATGACACCTTTCATACCAGTTGACAACACAAAGCGGTTTACATAAAAGCAAATAAAATAGGACAATTAATGAAAACAGAAAACACAGGACAATCACACACAGTTGGCACCCCTCCCTCACCAGATTCCTCCCCCAATATTTTATGAATCCACAAATACTCGTTTTGGTGGATTGGTGCTCAGAGCACGGGGGTTTCAGAAAAATGCTCAGAAATGCGTGAATGGATTAAAAAAAATGCTTTGGGGTTGTTTTTAGCGAGGAATAAACATTATTATACACTTAAAAGCTCAAAAAGTATATTTTGCGTGATATTAGCACTTAAAAACCAGTTTGTGGTTTGGGATAACTGGTAGATAATAACCTTCTCTAATCCTCTGGTTCCTAAATTCTAATTCGTTTAATGTGATTAAGCAGGAAAAAGCAACAATTGTCCATTTTGTTAAATCTTTTAATTAGATTAATTGTTTGTTTTGCTTAAATTTGTGTTAATAACTATAGAAAATACTTTTTTAAAATAATAAATATTATTACATATTCCTCCTTCGTGTGGTCTAAAACTTCTCTATTTTTCTACAACCTTCATGGTAAAACATTTCCTTCATTTTAATCTTCAAGTTTCACTTTAAATTAAACATTTCATGCAGGTTTAAATGACCGTGTTTGCTTTTAAACTCATCAGACGTGTAACAAAAAGTGCAAAAACAAAGCTGATTGAACGTCAGCAATTATCAAGAAATGACTGAACAGGTTTCAAACAGACGTCAACATTGTTCGGGTGCAGAGGTCCTCGGTCGGGTCGGTTTTCTGATGCTCCACAGCTGCTGCAGAAGTTTAAATGTTTGTTGAAATTTAGAGAAGACAATGTTCTCCGTGATTGTAGGAAAAACGGTTCTGGGCCGGCGTCTCAGCAGGTATTTAACCCTGTAACCCGCTCAGTACCAGCGCCTCGCTTAGCCCGCTCGGCACCTGCAGAGGAAGTCTTAGCGCTGAGCTAAAAGCTTTAAAAGATTAGCGGCCCTCACATATAAACGCCTCTATCAAAGCGTGTAATCCCTCTCCACAGGCCTGCTGAAAGTCTGAAAGCCGCTGAGGAAGAGGGCATCTTTCAGCTGCAGTCCGCTCATCCTCCTCTTCAAAGAGCGGGGAGGATGCAGAGGTCACGACCTCCGACCTTCAGATTAGCCGCTGCCTCGCTTTTCTTTTGCTCTTTTTCAACAAAGCTCCTGTCCTTCCTCCCTTCCTCGCTGTCATCAGCGTTTGTTTCTTCTTCTTTCAGTCGTTTATTGACAGCCGTCGCTCGGAAAGACGAGACGTTATCGGCCTGGAAATTCCTGAATCCTCTCCTGATCGGATCGGATCAGTTATAAAAATATGTGTTAATCATGTGATACAAATACAGACATCCTTTATTAGCAAACATCCATACAAAGCTTGGAAGAAAAAAAACATTTCATTGTTAATATTTCAGATTTTGTTTGCATTTTTTCTGTTTTTTTTTTACATCTATCTGATATTTTTTTCCTTTAGTATTTTTGCTTTTTGTTTTGTCTTGTTTTATTATATTTTTGTGACATTTTTATTCACACTTTCTGCTTTATGTATCACATCCTTTCATTTTTTCCTCCAAAACATCCCAACTACATGTTTTTCACACCAACTTGTTTTCTCTGACATTGAGGGATTTTTTAAAGTAATTAAAGTGAATAAAAACAATTCATATTCAAATATTAAATAATTAGGACTGTCTACAAAATATAAAAACGGGTGAAATCAACGTCAGAAGGTCTTTATTACGGGAAATTTATAATATTTTAATAAATAAACATTTTATATGTATGTATATTTAAAACGCACTCTATAGACAGAATACATTTTTGACCATTTAATTTTGAATTCCACCACTGCATTGATTTAAAATTAGCCCAGTAGCTTTTTTTTTTAATTATCTACCTAAAAAACTAAAAACAACAATTAAAAAGATCCACAAAAGGATATACAATACAAGGCGATCAATTAAAATCCCTACTGATAAAAATGTATGCATTGTGAAACCTTCAAAGGAGTCTAAAGACAGACTGAGGTTAGCATGAGATGTGGGTGACGGCATCTTTGCTTTCCTTTCTCTGGCTTCCAAGCAGAAACTTCTCTGCTGTAATAATTTTACTACTGTTTTTGTTCCTGGTAAGTGGACTAAATATTTGGATGCTCAGAAGCAAAGCAGAATAATTGAATGTGTGATTTGTGGCAGCTGGTTCGGAGTCTCTGGGCTCGTCTCAGCATAATGAAAACAGCCAGCGAAGCGTTGTAAACAAAAGCAACTTGTTATGTTGCAAACCCCTCGCTGTGTGTGGGAAACAACTCATTTTCTTGATGGTGTACTGTAATCATGGCAAAGCTTTACCACGCGCTGTGCTGAGTACTGCTCTGCTTATTAATGCAGAGAGAAAGAGTCAGTCCACTTCTGGCTCAGTAAAGAGAGAAAACAACACACCAACCTGAATTATTATAATTATTAGTTGAGTCCAGAGGGGCAGACTGGGCTGGCTGTAGGACCCCAGCACATTCACTGCCGCCACTGGAGCTTTAAATTTGGAATCCAGCTCCAGTGATTTGAGAGTACTCAGAGTTCTTAAAAATCCTTCAATAATTATAATAATAAAAAATAATTACAGTCATTACAGTTTGTTGACTCACCAGGAAGCTCCAGGACTTCTGGATGTTTGAAGCAGAGCTCAGTTCCACAAGATCACGACTGAAAGTTTCAGCAAAATATAGAATGAAAAAAACATGTTTTCCACTTCTGCTCACAACAGTTTTATTGAGTGAGACACAGAAAAAGAAAAAGAAACCCCACAGAAAACAGATCTTTATTTAAAAAAAATCACATTTCCTTCAGTTTATTTTTACTGAAACACAAATTGTGCTGCAGCTCTGATTTATTGATTTATAAAAATAAAAAAGACACTATCTGCATCCGTAGATCTGAATTTAATAGAAACATCTTCAAAAGATAAAGATGACTTTTCCACGTCCTAAAAGCGACGTCTCTGTGATGACAAACTGACAGGTTCAGATCGTGTTTGAACTTCTCTGCCGGTGTGACACAACGAAGCAGAGAAATTACCAGAATTTGTTCTACATCAATGTCTGTGCGCACGAAAAATCAGCGAGCAGGATTGAGGCGTTCACAGCCTGTCAGAAACCTCGGTGCTCTGAGTCAGATGGCCGACAAAACCTCCACGGGGATGAAGATGACTTTTTAAACAGGAGCTCAGGTCAGCGACAAACTTATTTTAAAGTCTCTTAAGCATCAGAAACAACATTGCATTGAAATGTCACTAATTTACTGCTATTATATAGATATTATAAGTGATTTATTATAAGTGAGTCTACTATATTAGTAACACTGACGTTAAACAAATGTGCCCATTTATTATGTTTGCATGTAAAGGCAGCTCACAATAAGTAGCGGTAAAAGTGAGACATGTGAACTTAATATGATCAGAAATCAACAATAATTTAACAAAGGAAATATTTTGGATGTAAAAATGATAAGAACTCATCGTCTAGCATAAACTGCTGTGAGGATTTCTCTGCTGTACGAAGTGTGGACGGCCTAAAGAGGATCCTGTAGTGATTTTCAGAAGAACAGACGAACACATGCTTCATCTGTAATCGTGCACAACGAGAGTAAAAGTATTTTTTCTGTCACGTGTACAACGAAATAAAGACACTTAATTGTCAGTTGCTGCGTTTCCATCCCATAAAAAACTTTATCGAAATTCTAGAAATGTGGAAAAAAACTCAATTTGACAATAACACTGTTTCCATTAAATCCTAATTATGTGAATAAACACAAACCAACTCACACAATAAGCCGTTCAGAAACATGGCGACAGATGTGAACAATACTTTGATTGACAGCAGATACATTTACATTTCTGATGAGCCGTGTGACGCCGTGGATCTCTGATGGCGCCCGCCATGCAGCGACCACGGCCGCCAGTTCCTACCAACAAACGCATCGCCGTCCGGTTGTTGGTCATTTGCCTCATTTAATTAGAAAAAAGTGTTTCCATTGCAGTTTTGCAAAATGTAAATTTTGATAATCCTGAAAACCGCCTCCTCCAAACCACAAAACTATTTTTGTTTTTCAAACTGAACGTGTTTCCACTGGACGAATTTATTCTTGAAAAATCCAATTTGCGCAATTTCACAGTCATTGGAAACGCTGCTCCTGTCACAATTACGATACCTTAAAGATGTTGAAGTTATCCCTGTCACACTGACAATGAAACTAAAGACATTACATCTTCAAGGTCTCAAACGTAATAAAATGAAAGATAATTGATTTTTCGCTGTCACGTCTACCACATTGAAGATGTGCAACTGTTGCTGTCATGTGTTCAACAAAATAATATATACTTTATCATTTTCACGTGTATAACAACGTTAAAAAGTGCTCTTAGGTCAGTGCATTCAATAAAAAACAGTTTGCAACTAATAAATGAAAAGTTTATTATTTGGTCAATAAAGACAAGAAATTACAACATTTAAAAGTACTAAAAGGTGAATCGGTCATTAAAATCAAGACGTTAAAACAGTAGTGAAATGGTTAAAACAAACATAATTTGTTACAAATAATACTTCAAAAATCTCAAGACCAGAATGCAGCGAGATTTTAAAAACATCCAACATTACAACATTGCTGTTTTAATGGTTTCGAAGACTGCAGTTTAAGATGAAACTTTATTGTTCAGCTCTTTACAACAACCACTCCTAAACCAAAGTGCTTTGCATGCAATCAATGTTAAAACAACCCAATATGCAAAAGGTAAACGAATACGAAGACAAGTCTCCTTGTAGAATAATTACAGCAGATAAAATGCGCAGAAATGGGTTTTAACTGAGCTTACCAACTAAAAGTTGGTTCATGAGAACCTCCTGCACAGCTGATCTGAATCCAACGCTTTCCAAACCTTTCACGGAGGTCATCTTTTCTCAGAACAAAGTTCCTTCGATGAAGGTTCACTAAATTTTCATTTTAAGTGGACACTTTGGAAACTGCTCTGTGGGTTTCCCAAAGAAGTTCAAAAACATTTTTTTTATTTTTTTACTGAAATATTTGCATTGAAGCCCAAAGATTCCAGTGAAGGCTTTTTAAAAAGGAAGAGGTCAGGTGTAAAACTCCCTTCCTTCCTCTTCCTCTTCCTGTCTATCAGAATCATCCTCTCTTTTCTCCCTGAAGAATGCTCTCATCCCTTCTTGTCCGTCTCCTTCATCTCCCTTTGTCCTCCACAGATTTCTCCTCCAGAGGAACAAAAGCTGCTCTCCACATGATCCCGCCGTGACCTGCACCTGTGGAGGGCCGAGAGACACTCACACAGGCCTGCAGAGAGGGAAGGAGAGCGAGGGGCGACGGGAAAATTAGTGTGTGGGGGGGGGGGCTGCTTGTTCTCCCTCTGAGGGGAGTCAGGAGTCAGGGAGAGGTCAAAGGTCAAGAGGAAGTTCTTTTGGCTGACAAAAAAACACTTATCATTCTCATCTAATGGGGTAGCCATCTGTCAATCAGGAAGAAAAGAGGGGGCCAACAGGTATCAGTGGCCCCCGATGCTGCTGGCGCTGTCCCCCCAGGGCCCAAAGCTTGGAGAAATATGGCTAAAGGGTACAAATCAGGTCATGGGATTGTTTACGTGTCCCCCTGTCCCCTGACCCCAGCAGGTAGAGGGTGTTTCAGTGAACTCTCATCATTAAGGACACGTCTTTTTTGAGGAGGGGTGGGCTCCTCCTCCTCCTCCCTACATTGGCCGACCAGATAATCAGTGATCACTAGGTTCTCGAGGGGGCAAAACCGTTGAAGTCCCGGTTGAAGGAGTCATTGGATGCTTTCATGATCGAGTGATGGTGCAGCATCCAAACCAGCCCATCCAGTCGGACAGAACCGGTTTTACTGGTCCAGAATGTGAGCCCTGAGCAGCTAGAGAGTCAGAAGCAAAACCCAACATTTCTGCAGGATCCAGCCGGGTCAGCAGAAGATGACCAGGACTGAAATGGCATCTCCATGGGTGTCACTTTGTTAGACTTTTCTGCTTCAGGTGTCAGAGTCAGAGAAGCATCAAAAAAATATCTGCAAAACATCAGAGTGAAAGTCAGATGTGTTCCTTCACGGTTTGGTCCGCTGGGAGATGGTAATGCAGTGCCCTCCTCTCAGAATCACACCTCGTGGCCGTAGCCGTCAGAGAGCGGCTTGACCTCAGCGCGCCTTAACTGACCAGAGTTTCCTCATGTCGTCTGCGCCTCAGCAGGCTCCTCTGAACCTGCTGATGTTTCTTCATCCACGAGAACAGCAAAAACAAACCAGCATTTTCTCTGTCAGGGATTAAACTGTCTTTGTGTCTGAAAGCCAGCACAGATGATGTACGTCAGTTTGTACAACACAAATCTGAAATTAGCACGTTTTCTGACAACTGGTAGGTCGCGGATGGCAATCACCTGGAATCTGGGACTGAAAGATCAAACAGGAAACAGACGGCGGGACGGAGAAGGTGATTGACAAACAGCAAAGTTGAAAGTCAGACCGTCCTAGAGGAAGTGACATCATTATGTCTTGGATTAATCAAGATGCTCCGTGAGTTTTTGGCTTTGAAAGACAGTAAAAGGTTCTTTTTATTCTCAGTAGCAGTGGATGCAGTTGTTTTTTTCTTGGTGAACATTCTACTGTGGATGTTTTTGGGGGGTTTTTGTGGAAGACAGTGTCAGCAACAAAACTCACCAGGAAACCGGATTCCATGACAATCGACTAGAATCTTATGCGGAAGATTGTATCTTAACCGAATGGGGCAGCAGAATCACACACAATCTTTGATCCACTGGAACTCTTTACCCCTTTACACTATGAGAATGACAACAAATTCTGACAATGATAAGAGTGGCTTTGCATCTATGTGACATAAAATACGTCAGAAACAGCAAGTTTAGTGGTGTAAACACTGTAAAGTGTTGCGTAAAATGCAAAGTTGCTTCTCTCTGTGTCAAAATCAGCTGAATTAGTTTGATTTTCATTCCGTAAAAACACATTTTACGTACTTAGTGTTGATTTATATTGCATAAACACACAATTTACCAGCTTTACGTTGATTCAGATTGCATAAACATGAACTTTAGTAACTTTACGCTGACTAACGTTTGGTAAACACGCACTTTACTAACCTTCCTGTCATGGTGTCCTGACCCTCTTTTTTCCCTTTTCTTTCTCTTTTCTCCTCCTCATCCTGAGGTTCCTGTTTTTCTCCTTTCGGGTTATATTTATGTGACTGGCTTGGTGGGTGTGGCTCCTCCTGATCGGACTCATCCCATGAGCTCTACCTCTCTGGACCACTATTGCCTGCTCCAGCATTCGCCTCCAGTTCGTTTGCGTTCTCTGGTGCAGCACTTGGCCTCGTACCCTTGGTTAATCTTAAAGTTCAGGACGGTTTGCCTCACCGACGTGACGTTTTCTGTAGACTCACGACTACCTCCTAGTCCTCAGGATCTACTTTCATATAAGCTGACCTGCTCCCAACACATCATTGTCACGGTATGTTTCTACCTCCAGCGACGCCATTCTGCCATTTTTAGATGCAACCAACAGGACAAGCAGCTCCTGCTTACTCCATCCATAGGCTAAATACCTAAAGGAAAGAAAAAGAAACACTCTTCACCTCCTTGGTCTCATCACGCCAAGACGCATCCACAGGTTCCTCCTCCCAGTCTGCTACAATCCAACAGCCGCAGAACTGTTCCTGTTCACTAGTTACCCCTGGACAATAAAAAGAACTATCCTCCTTTCCGGGTTGCTAGCAACTGGGTCTGTTATGTTTTTTCCTGCTAACATGACATTTGGGTGGATTTATGTTGCGTAAACGCGCACTTTACCGACTTTACGTTGCTTTATGTTGTGTAAAGAGTCACTTAACTACGTTGATTAAGCGAACGATTGAACACTTTTGGCGTTTTGAATAACGTCAACACTGGGGCTAAAACTCTGGTGTTGAAGAGTTGCACTTGAACAACACTAACATCTGACAGTCACATAAAATCATCACAAATACTGTTCTAAGTTTTATCTACTTTAATTTTCTTCCATTAACTTTTCCTTTGCAGTGACATGTGTTACTGTAACTATTTTTATAAATTTATCATATTGTTTGTTGTACTTTATTTTATTTTATTTTATTTTTCCGTTTTTTTTCTAAACTTGTCCTGTCCAACAGCTGAGCAAACAGATAAGAGCTGAAGGCCTCTTGTGTTGGACAGATTTTACTGTTACCAAGAGGGGGTTATGAATCATTGGACACTCGAGGTATATATTTGAATAAATCCCTTTTGGAATTTAAACTTTATTTATATTAATTATATTAATTATAAGGGGGAAAGGAGGGTGATTATAGAAGGGGGATGGGATCATAAGGCAACAAGTTGCTGGATGTTTATAATCATTATTGTCAGGTGTAGATGTATTATAAATCTAAAAGGGGCGGGGCCTGTCCAAACACTATTTTGGCTTTAAGTGTCATCTAAAAATGAGCATTTTTTTCCTATAGGTTTTATACTAATATTTTTAGACAATGAAAAAAAAACGTTTTTTATTTATTTGTTTCTTTTTTTAGGGACATTGCACATAAAAAAAAAAAAACATCTCTACAAATGCACCAGAGTTAGCCAAAAGGCTATTTTTCATCTGTAGTCACTGGACAGGTGGTAAATGGGTCTCCCTGAAAACAAAGTGTAATTAACAACATAAATACAACTCCAAACTTAAACATGTATGCAAATCTAATTTCTCTGTTTTAATCAAAACTGCAAGGAAGCATTTTTTTTGTTTTTTTTTGTCAAGCAAAAAATCCTTCAGTCAAAAGTGAATTTCAGTTTTGGTTGTCCGTCCTGCAAGAGCTGCAAAGCCAAGAGTCAGAACTTTAATACAAAGACGCCTCTTGTGGAAGCGACAGTGGATAGTGACTGACGGCGCCACCGAGGGCCACCTCGGCCGCCGCTGCTGCTGTAAGAATGGAGTTAAGGAAAAACCACAATCACGCACACACCAAACTCCACGTTAGTCCCTTTAGCTGTTTGCTAAATCATCGATTTAATGACAGCCTGTTTTTGTGTGGGAGAAACCTCCTACTTGTTTTCTCAGAGCTCTGCGCTGGGATTACGACCGGCCGAAGCGGCTGTGGCGGGCTGGCAGAAACCACAGCTGGTCCCAGGTGAGATCAGTCACACAGACGCAAACACAGACGATCCGGCTGAGCGTGGGAAAATCCGGATGAGGAGGACGGTAAAAACGTCTGAAAGTCTGATGAGCAAAAACTGCTTGTTCTTCTGGCACAAGGTTTTTCTAACGAAAGGATTCCTTTGACACAATTATATAAAAATCTTACAAGCTTGATGTTTTATATCCTATGAAACCCTCCACACGATTCTTCATTAAAGTCTTCCTCGTGTGAACTCCCAGCTTCACCTGATCTACAGCTCTGAGACCTCACTCCCCCCTGAGTGAAGCTCTGGGGCTGACCAAGAGGAGATAATGTCTCCCAGGAAAACCCATGTGTCCCTGAGGAGGAAGTGGATTGGGATCAAGAGACCTGAATCCCAGCTCTGGATGAGAACTTCAGGATGGATGAGGGATTTTTTTTCCCTGCAAACTCTTAATTTGCTTTTAGACCATGTGGTCTGGATTCAATAAATGTGTTGATTCATTAATGTTAGGATTGTTTTTTGACGTGTGACAGCAAAGTTAGCTTAGTTGTCCATTTTTATTCCTGGTCTTAATCTGCTGTCAACTTGATGGAAACTGTCTCCGTTTTTGCAGAAAGGACTCTGGATTTTGTGGGTTTGACCTCAGAACAGATCTACTTTTGAGGATCCAGAAGCCTTCAAAAAAACAGCAAGCAAAACTTGTATTAATCTCTTTAGAGTTAAATGTTGCAGGTTAAAGGATTAATGACATTTTAATCCATACAACCTGATCTGAGCACTTTGACCTGGTAATAGCGTGAAAAAAGCTGGGATTGGATTGGATTCAAAATCAGAAATCTATTTTTGAGCTAAACTTCTCCTCAAACATTACAGCATGACACAAACCACATTGTTTATGGAAAAAAACAAGACAAAGAGAAACTATCAAGACTTTCATGGATCTTTTCATGGCAAAGCAGCAGAAAAATGCTTTAAAAAGTGAGTTTTTTTCAGAAGTTTATATTTTTTCTTGTAAAATTGTTTTGATTTGGTTTAAAGAACAACTGCAATCATCTTTTGATCTATTTTAAAAGCATTCCCAGTGGTCTTTAAATTAAGATTATGCCATTTTTTTAGCCAAAATCAAAGAACCTGTGTCGTTTTGTAAGACATAGTTCCTTCAGAGCGGCAGCAGTTCATTAGAAATAGTTGTGGGTGGGACCATTGGCGCAGCCCCTCACACCCCCAACCCAACATTACCAGAGCAACAAAAACAGTGAGCTATATCAGAGCTATCCAGACGTACAGTCTAGATCCAGATTCCAGCTCAGACGAGAAAAAACAAAGACGTTCATGGATCTGTTTGTCTGTAAGTGGATGATCAGACTGGAGTGGAGCAGGGAGCTGGTGGGCAGATTTTCTACATCACATATAATTTTTATCACCTCCTGATTCACAACTATTTGAATAAAGAAAAACTCATGAATGCAATTTATTGCTTATTTTTCCTAATATATATATATATATATATATATATATATGTCCTCCATCATCAGAAAAATTCCAGAAGGACGCGTTAAAAACACCAAAAGCACCATTAAAGAGTGGGTCTTTAATTGTCGACTCGGGCTAGAGTCTGTAAAAGTCTTGAGTATTGCCACCTGACCCTGGATTTCAGGCAATTGTGGTAAATAGTCACGTATTTAAACGCAGAGGTAGCTAAAACTCTGCAGCGACCATCCATCCATCCATCCACCCATCCATCCATCCATCCATCCAAATCAGTACTAATCAACCTAACTAGTTCAGTCCTCTTGGTATCAAATCGCATAAATGATTGCTGGCATTCAGGCAGCGAGGGGCAGCACAGTGCTGCAATCAACCCGCCGCTCGCTTCCTGGAGATCCCGCTGCAGAATCACTGTGTTCCCTTCTTAACTAATCTTTTAATAATACCACTGTGATTGACAGCTTTGCAGAGAAATCATGTGTTTGTGCAAGAATACCCAAATCTGAGAGCAAATCCTCACAAGCTCAATTTAAATCCTTTCATCAGTCAATCATTCCCCGTTTCAGCAGATATAATTTAATTTCTGCTGTGGTGAAACAGACCAGAGAAGAAAGATGATCCTGTCATAACCACCTTTTTAAAGTTTTTCTACTCTCTACTTATTTTATGGGGGTTGATATAGTAATCAGTTTTTGTTTGCTGCTAAAATATTCATGATAAAAGTACAGCAAAAAAAACACTTTTAGTGTCTGAGCTACTGAAAAACGCTGCTGCTCTGCTGTTTTTTCTTCTTCCAGACGCAGGAATCTCATTTTTAAAAGCTATGAAACCCTTCAATTTGTGACTTTTTTTTTTTAGACAGCTTTTATACTTCATTCAAAATAAGCTTCCACTGTATGTAGAATATTTGAAAAAAAAACACATGGACCACACACAGTTGTATCATGACTGCAGAGTTTCTGGTTCACTTTACCATGATTTGCATGACATCCCCATGGCAACGGACAAACCATCACATCAGTGCAGACACAAACAGGGGTGGCCAGATATAAAAAACTAAGAACCTTCCACCTGACACAATGGAAAAAGTATTCACGCCCCCCAGAGACCCCTCTGTATGCAGTTATGGAGTTATCTATAGAACAACGTTTTCATCCGGAGCGTATTTGGTTGAGCCGCTTTAAGTCTGCGAAGTATTTACAGCAGGTGTCCGGATCAAATACAAAGAAATGATTAGAAAAGAATGAATAAACTGAAGCCTTTTTTAAAAGACGATCGTCTGGAGGCACTTCTGTCCTTCCAAACAGTCTCTGATCCAGCTTCAACTCTGAAAGTTGAGACACTGAAGCTAAAGTCCAACTCCCATCGTCTTCTGATGTATTTTTAAGTGTTCACAGTGGTCTGTTTATTGGGATCAGGCTGTTGAGTTGTGGGTCTGACTGTTTGCTTAGAGCAGCCCCGCCCCCCTTCCTCTCCCCGTTGCTGAGAGCGTTGGAGCGGGGAGCTTGTGACCTACCCGGCGTATTTTCAACGTCACAAATACGATCTTTTTCAAACTGATTCACATCCATTTGTGTAAGGAAATACTCGGAAACACAATTTGAAACTGAATTTTCTTTATACATGTCCTCCATCATCAGAAAAATGCCACGAGAAAACATGTTAAAAACACCACCGTCATTGGCGTTGGCAGTAACTCCAACTCTGCCAGTGAACATTTTCCATTGGAGTCGGTCGTTCTTTAGGCGGCGGGTGCAGCGATGTGAGGAGGCCCGCCGGAGCCTCTGCAGGAGGACTGTTGTCACAACAGCGGCTTAGACTGTGGTGTCTGTGGGAAACGCTGAGACGGTTCCTCATCTGCTCTGACAGGAATCGCCGATGATGGAGCTGCAGACTGCGGAGGCGGCTAACCTGAACAAAGACGGACTAATCCAGGCGGAGACAAGCCGGACAGAGGACACGTTGGCGCCACAATGTCAAGCCTCCATCCTGACTTTGTCTTCTCAGTGTCCAGAACTTTGTGGAGCGTCGCTGATGGGAAACCTTTGCTTCAGTGATGGAGCTAGAACTTTTGATGTGGGTGGGAAGGGGGCAGAAGTCTTTGATAGAGTGGCAAACGGGAGCAGCAGAGTGGAGAGCCATTACAAAAGAAAACATTTGAAAAAAGTATTTCAAAAAGTATTGTTATTATTAATATGGAAACAGTTGTTCTTGTATGATTCAATAAAGTTCATTGTGTCTAAACGTACGTTTAACAAAAACAAACCAGTGTCTGATAGAAAAATAATTCAAGTACTCAGTTGTTCTTGTAGCTGAGGTGCTATTGCTTATACTTAGAAGAGCTTGTATTAATGATTTTTTATTTTGTCTATAATAATGCTAATATTCACAAAAAGATTGGGGAGGGTGGCAAAGTGTTTAGCCCCGCCCGCCGCTGCTTTGCTTCCTAATGACGATTTAAATATTCCATTTTACTGAATATAATTGTCTTTTATGTCACAACATTTCATGCTGCACTCATCAACAAAATCAGTTTGTAATCAATGTTCTATAAAGTGTTTGATAGTAGAAA
The DNA here is from genome assembly GCF_053564925.1 of Oryzias latipes. NCBI lineage: Eukaryota > Metazoa > Chordata > Actinopteri > Beloniformes > Adrianichthyidae > Oryzias > Oryzias latipes. The sequence goes on from NC_136258.1 coordinate 28,020,516, forward strand.
AACATTGGAAATGTTTAATTAAAAGATATAAATGGTTTGTTTTTATTATTTAAGCTTGAAATAAACGAAAAAGATAATGGTTTTATTACTTTCAGTGCAGTAGAGATCACATTTGAAAATAAATTAAGTGTAAAAATTTTACGCGAAAAATCTTTCAAATATAAATTGAGCAAATTTTGGGATTAAAAACTTTAAAAGTTATAGTATTTAAACTCCACATATTTTATATTTTCCATGAGGGTCTATATATTTTCATTTATTTTGTAACATTTTTTGAAATTAATAAATTATATTTTTCACTTTATTTAAAGGTAAAAATAAACTTTTTTTTTTATTTAAATTGTTTTAAAGGACAAAAAATGGCAGCATTTGTGCAGAAAAATGTTTGGGATGAAAAAAACAAGTAAAATGAAATCAAAATTGTCCGTTAGTGTTATTTGCTTTGGCCTCAGAGGTTTGGATACGCTCATTTTTTTTTCAGCATTTGGGCTGTTTTTCCATAAAAACAAACATTAAACCTGTTTGTTTCCATCTATCCGAAGCGAATCCCAATGTTCAGAGGGAAGCTGCGCATTCAGTGATGCAGCTAAAGTAAAGTCTGTGCAGCTGTTTGACACTTTGCAGGAGGAGGACGAGTAGGCTGCTCTCTGCACTAAATGGTGCCAAATAATCATCAATAATCATCCATGAGGCTTGAGGCTTTACGCGGTAACAAGGTTCATCTGGCGTCACGCCTGCGGCGGCGGCGGCAGGTGTGTGGTGGCATCGGTGCTGCTTTCACCTGCTCCAACTTCAGCTCGGCTTTAAAAAGGGGCAGGAGTCCCGAGATGAAGGGAAACCTTTCAGCACAGGTCACGAACGACCACTTTCTGCAGCCGCAAATTGAAAACAGTCCACAAAGACTGTTGAGCTAATGAACTCTTAAATGTGTACGAAAGTTGTTCTCGGGAGGAAAAAGGTCACTAATTCACGGAGCGGCATCTGTGATTGGTTTGGAGACTGAAGTCGGCCCGAGACGCAGGGAGACAAAGAGCGGTTTAATTCTCTGCTGAAGGCCGGAGCTGCGTGACGAGCATCCTCAGAGCTATTATCCTCCTTTCTCTCATCATAGTGGAAGCAGGTTTGATTTGGCCTTAATCGAGCTAATCTCCCCCACCTCACCCCCCCTCCATCCTCCACCAAACTGGCTGCAGCTCAAATCATTTCCCTCCTGACGAGGACGAGAGGTCATTTTCCAGCAGCACCGTGATTCTTATTAAGAGTCACGCCTAATTTTCTTACTGTCTCACTGAGGGGTTTGAGGGAAAAGCAGGGGGGGGCAGGGCCTCAGCATCAGCACCATGATTACGGTTACCTAGACGACTGTGCAGCGGGTGCTCCTTGGATCATGGCTGGGCGGAGGGAAGGAGAGCAAAGGGAGAGCTGAAATTGCATTCCATTAGGGCTAATACAGATACATTAAGAGTCTGTCTGCAGCGCGGTCACTAACGATTATGGTCACTAATTCATCCAATCAGCTCGCCGGCAGACATTTCACGAAGTCGGAGCGACCTCGTCGCCTCTGCTTGCAGGCCATTAGCATGTGATTGACAGCAGCCAACACTTTGTTTTAAACAGACGGAGTGAGTGACGGAGGAGAAAAACAGCCGCACTTTCCTTCTTTCGCCGCAACGTTAACATTTAAATTACATTCCTCACAGGTTTCCCGACATTTCACGAGATTTTCCGAGTTTGACGTGGAAAATCGCTTAAAATCCAAAGTAAATTGTAGTTCTGTTTGTTGAGAGGAACGATTAACCTTTACCGTAAATGTGCTGGATGTCAATCAGACTGAAAAAAGGACCTGGTCTGAGATGATTCCAAACACAAAACTTAGGTCTTTATCGTGGCTGCCCTCAGGGGGGGATTCGGGCTGTTTGTGGGCAAGAAATGGGCAAACCCGTGGAAATATTACGGTCGTAGACCGCTCTGAGAGGGAAAATGTTGATGTACATTATTTAAACGAGCAGGCTGAGGTCGACGGGTCGTAGTGAACACTTTTACAACACGTAAGGTGAGACGCAGCCATGTCCATGTTTTCAGCCCAAAAACCAGCAGAACCCGTCCGGCTGCATGTGACTTTAGGTTTTAGCTAGGTAAAAAAAAACACTGTTTCTCAATAAATTTCCAGAAATCACGCGTGACATCATGGACTTAACCAATGTGGAGCCAAAAGTTCAAGCAGGAGATTGAGGAGGGTCTCTGAATGCATCCGTGTTTCATTCTATTCCTCAGAAAATTTCTGAGCCCAAAAAATCTGCTGATTGTCGTGTCTGTTAGGAATTCAGATACGGAAGTTTCTGCTCAGTTCTGGTCAGAAAAGCAGAGATGTTCTGGATTTGGACTAAAGTCGCACCATCGTTGTGCACAAAGTGATAGAAGTCTCGACTCCGACTTAACCTCTGGTGAACAATAATGTCATAAACATTTGAAATAAATAAAAGTCTTTCATTTATTTTATCTTTCCTTTTTTTTGGAACTTTGTGCTTTCTTAGAGGCATGACCTCTGACCTTTGTGGATGGATTGTCGTAAATCAAACGGCCTCCGATGGTTGAAGATTTTACCCACAGATTTGTCTTTTTCGCAGCTGAACCAGCATCACTGAAACTTTGCTCTCTTATTTTATTTTTTATTTTTTTGGCCTCTTTTCTATAACTGAACATTTCCAACGTCTAATTTTCGACCCACAATAGTCCAACTGCATGGATTTGAGTGGTTTAGTGCGAGCCGGTGTCCGTTTGAAGCTGCGTGGAGTGAAAACAGGTGAACGCCATCAGAGGGGCTGGCGTGTCCGTCGATCAGGCTGGAGCATCAGCCACATCTGTGTCACTAACAAAGAAGCATAGAGGGATGAACACATTGTGCCTTTTCCTTTTTGCAAACTGCATTCACTGCACTACTGCTCTGGTTGCAGTTTTTGACCCAACGAGTGGCAGACAAACCTCTTGTGCAGAGGGAAGCAGGGACCGGGTGAGGATCTGCACGGTGCCAGAAGGCCGAAGAGCGTGCACGTCCAGGCATGGAGAGTTTCTTTGGACGGGCGCCTTCAGGGGTCTGGAGGAGGTTCTGCTAAAAAGGAAGCATTCTCCAAACAGAGCTGTTGAGAGCGGCTGTCGTGTTTTGATTGGTGGCTCCCACAGAGCCTTAATCACAATGCCAGGATCCGGGTAAGCTCCTGTCTCTGCTCGTCCCCGGTTTATTTTCTGTTCGCGCAGCAGGTCATTTACTTTGTCTCCCCGCAGCGATCAATAAGGCTTCATCTCATCCCCATGAAACAAACATCTGAGATGAAAAACGAGGCGGCGTCTGGGCTGTAATTGTGAGGCACAATTCATTTGTTTGTACTCATCTGTTGTCTTTGCTGCCACTTTGTGTAGTCAACATGTGAGTGAGCATGGCGGACAGACGGACGGCGGAGGAAGGATGGAGAGATGGAAGGAGGGAGGGGCGCTCGTGTTGTCTGGTCCCATTTATTTTCCAACAAACACAAGTAAATCACTTGGATGTGGGAAAATGGTTGTGTGCGTGTGTGTGTTTGTCGTCACCGGGTGATGCTTCTGGTTTCAACGGAGGGAGGCTGAATGGAGGAGCTGCTATGGCAACAAACCCATCTTCCCTCCGACTGTCTGCGGCGACGACGTGAGGCAGAGAGGAGACGGAGGGAAAGAGTGGAAGACAAGAAGAACAAAAAAATCTAAGCTATTGCATCAACATGAACATCTAGAGCTGCTGAGGAAAACAGAAAAAAACGAAAACGTGAATTTAACATTGAGAAACAAAAACAATAAAAACTTGAAAATTATTGCACAAAGACTTAAAAAAGTGCTGACATGTTGTCCTGATCTTCCAGCTCTGAGGATTGCTAGGATTTCCTGGGATTTGTGTTGTTCCTATCCGTCGTTGGAGTGTAGGAGAAGAGGCCAGAAGTTTGGAAAACGTTCAGTTTGACGCCGTTCTTTGGTGCAGCAGGTGCAGCATGAGAGGCACAAAGGCAGAGCAGCTCCAGTCTGATGGCGTCTTTTGTACAAAACGCAGCATAATGCCTCATTTCACCAATGTCCACCTCAGTCCAGTAAGGTCAGAAGATGTGCAAGGAGCTAATACGCTGCACTCCTTCCTTCCTATTTTGGATGGAAAAATGTATTTTTCTTAGATCAAAGCCAAACAAAAACGAGTATTTTGACAGAAACGAGGAAACGTTATTTGCTCTTTTTTTTAAAAAACTTTTGAAAAAAGACTAGATTTATTTGTTAACCAAGATGTAAAATAAAACTTTTTTTTTTTTGACAGAAAGATGAAATAGAAACAGGACAATGAAGGAGACGGAGACAGAAAGAGTGAGTAATGAAGCGAGAAAATGGCAGAGGGAGTGAGAGACATATGGCGGCTGGTGGTTTGCAGACTTTTCTGCCTGGTGGCCTCCGGCTGACAGCTCGCTTCATTCCTCTGAACAACAGGAACACGAGACACGGAGACAGAGAGACAATGGAGGCAAACCGGAGCAGCAGAAAGCAGAAGCCAGACATCAGAAAATTCATCCGGCACAAAACCAGCTCAGGCAGCAGAAAAGTCTCCTCTTCCTGCTCTGAGATTATCCACAAATAGTCAATGAAACAAATAAAATGTGTCCAAAAAAATCTAAAAGAAACAGTTTTTTTCACAAACAAATACATTAAAAAAATTAACTCTATATGGTTACACATAAAAAATATATTTATAATTCTTTGAAGTAAAAAATATTACATTGTGTAATAACTAATCATTCAAATATTTATTGGTTTATTTATTTAGTGTTTTTGTGAAATTAGATTAAGCTTCTCAATATTTTAACATTGTTTAGACCATTTTTGGCACAAATTGAAATCAAACAAAATTAGCTTTTCTTTTTGCATAAATATAAATATTATTTATGCATAGTTAAATGGTACAGCAGGCAAATTTTGTCTTTATGTGAAATTGATCTAACTGTTTCATTTTTCAGAAGGAAAATAAATGCGAAAAATCCCCTTAATAATTGAAAACACGCACACACAAAACAATACCAAATAAAAACATAAACACTTTCAATCAAGTGATTGAATTGGCCCTGGAGTTAGAACCTAGATGTTCTGCTTCAGGAGCTTCTCCTGGTCGTTTGCGTCTGAGCGCGTCGCGCGCGTCAACGGCACCGGAAACGGACCGAAGTTTCAAACAACGAGGGCGAGCGGCCTGCAACCCTAAAGCTCCGAGAGGAGGAGGCGAAAGCAAACGTTTCTGCTGAACGGATATCTTTAGGGATCGGTAAATGCCAGGAGGCAGATCGATAGGATTTCACCAAAAAAATTGCGCTTAAAATCATGAATCTGTGGTTTGTTTTTGTTTTTTCCTGTGATTTTTTTGAGAACATCTTTTGCAGCACTAAATGAAGAAGGCGCGAGCAGAAACATATGTTTTCCGTGTATGTTTATTTTTTAAAGTTTCTCTGTAAGCAGAGATGTTGGTTAAAACGCGCTCTGCGTGAATATTGGCATTTTGAGCGCAGCAGGTCAGAGCGCAGATTCCAGATCACGTCAGGGACGCGCGCGTGCACTAGCGTGCAGGGTTTCACGTGTGGGGCTCCTGCAGCTGTTTTAGACTTGACAACTTATTTACACACGTGACAGTTTTCTGTGATCGTGTGTCCGCGCGCGTTTGTGTGGAAACTCGTAAATCGGGCCAGGTTCCTCTGAGGAGGAAAATTGATCAATGTAAGAATCCGCGGGTTTTTCTCGGAGTTTCACGGCGACCGTGGAGGATTTGAGGCAGTGAGCTCGCGTGCAATCAGCCACGGACTCGGTGAAATAATTGTGTTTTGTCTCGGAGCCGCCTCCGTCTCTCCCAGCGCGTCTCCCTCCGTCTCGGTGTTTTTTAATTGGCATATAGGGAGGCTTGTTTGTTTTTGTTGTCTGCTGTTTCTTAAATGTGTTTGTTCGTGCTCATGTGGCCCCCGGTGTCCCAACAAGCACTGCGGTAGGTGTTGGGAGGCAACAAACACACAACAACAACACAACCCAGAGTATGTACACACGGAGACACACGTGATGGCGCGCATGACAAAGAAACGCGCAGCGCACAAGCTTTTTGGAAAGCACAAAAACAGCCAAAGAAAAGCTGCACATACTTGCAGAATAAAAAAATAAATAAAAGCGCGCGCGCTCATCAGCCGTCAGGGAAGCGTGCGCGCTCTCCGGTTGCCTCGCATGTGGCTCCATCTAGTGTTGTAAGGAGGAAATAAATCCATCTTTTTAACAACTCTGGGAAAGTATTACTGTTTTTTCACGTTCTTTGCATTGCATACATTAAAGAAAATGCATATTATTTTTGTTAAAATTATTTAATTGAGCTGATATTTGCATATTTTGATCTGATCTGCAGGGATGGGATTATAGCCTATAAATTTACTTTTTCCCGCTCCTTTTCAAGAAGTCCAACTCTACTTAACTCAAATTAATTATTATATTTAATGTAGATAATATGATCTAATTGTTGTATGCATAATCGCCAAAGTCTCTATTCATTACATCATTATTTTCTTCTTACATTTACGTCAATTTATATGTTTTGTTTTTTTATTTCTTTTAAATTAATGCATTTGACTATTTCTGGAATAATGTTTGATAAATCTGAGGGAATTTTTGTTGTAGATTCTACAATTAATAGTTGAAATAAACCAATCAAATGAATTATATATATATTACAACATCAACGGGACTGTTAGAGCCTTTATAGGAAACTCGATGAAGCAGTGGAAAACCACCCCTGAAGCAAATGGGAAGCCAGTCGCACAAGTGTCCATCAAATGTGGGATATACCAAGGTGATGCTCTGTCCCCACTGCTGTTCTGCATAGGTCTGAACCCCCTCAGCCAAATAATCAACAAGACTGGCTATGAATACCGACTCAGAAATGGGGCCAACATCAGTCACCTCCTCTACATGGATGACATCAAGCTGTATGCTAAGAGCGAGCGTGACATTGACTCCCTGATCCACACCACCAGGATCTACAGTACTGACATTGGGATGTCATTCGGGCTCGAGAAATGCAGCCGGATGGTGACAAAGAGAGGCAAGGTAGTCCACACAGGAGGGGTCTCACTCCTAGAAAGAACAATGGCAGACATTGAGGACAGCTACAAGTACCTTGGATTTCCACAGGCAAATGGCAACCTGGAGCAGGCAACAAGGAAAGCTGCAACAGCTAAATTCCTCCAACGAGTAAGGCAAGTCCTGAGAAGCCAGCTCAATGGCAGAAATAAGACCCGGGCAATAAACAGCTACGCACTGCCAGTTATCAGATACCCTGCAGGAATTATAAGGTGGCAAAAGGAAGAGATACAGACCACGGATGTTAAAACACGAAAGATCCTCACCATGCATGGAGGGTTCCATCCCAAATCCAGCACCCTGAGACTGTATACTAGCCGCAAGGAAGGAGGCCGAGGACTAGTGAGCGTAGAAGCCACAATCCAGGATGAAACATCCAAGATGCATGAGTACATCAAGCTCAAGGCCCCAACTGACAGTGTGCTCAGTGAATGTCTCAGGCAATGGAGGGCAGAGGATACAGTGCTGGAGGACAGATCCTCATGGGAGGACAAACCCCTGCATGGGATGTACCACCGGACCATAACTGAAGTGGCTGATATCAAGAAGTCCTACCAATGGCTAGAAAGGGCTGGCCTACAGGACAGCACTGAAGCGCTCATCCTGGCAGCTCAGGAACAAGCCCTGAGCACCAGAGCAATAGAGGCTCAGATCTACCACACCAGACAAGACCCAAGGTGTAGATCTACCACACCAGACAAGACCCAAGGTGTAGATCTAGCACACCAGACAAGACTCAAGGTGTAGGCTGTGCAAAGAGGCGCCTGAAACAATCCAGCACACAACTGCAGGGTGTAAGATGCTGGCAGGGAAAGCATACATGGAGCGCCACAATCAAGTGGCTGGAATAATATACAGGAACATGTGTGCAGAATATGAACTGGAAACCCCAAGGTCAAAATGGGAAACACCTCCGAAGGTGGTAGAGAATGAGAGGGCAAAGATCCTGTGGGACTTCCAGATCCAGACTGATAGGATGGTAATGGCGAACCAACCAGACATTGTAGTGGTGGATAAAGAACAGAGGAAAGCCGTTGTGGTGGATATGGCAGTGCCAAGCGATGGGAACATCAGGAAGAAGGAACATGAGACACTGGAGAAATACCAGGGACTCAGAGAAGAACTGGAGAAAGCCTGGAAAGTGAAGGTGACAGTGGTGACTGTGGTAATTGGAGCACTCGGGGCAGTAACCCCCAAGCTGGAGGAGTGGCTACAACAGATAACTGGAAAGACCTCAGACCTCTCAATCCAGAAAAGCGCCATGCTAGGAACAGCTAAGATACTGCAGGGCCCTCAAACTCCCAGGCCTCTGGTAGAGGACCCGAGCCAAATAATGCTGAGTTGAATTCCTCAGGTATAGGAACGATCATTTCAAATTTCCTATTTTCAAAATATTCAAAGTATTTAATACAATACTGTCCTTGTTCTAATCCTCACATTTGCAAAAAGATTCCCAAAAATCAACAAATAACGACTTCTTACCAAAAAAAACTGACTTTAATATTAAATCTTAATGAAGCTTTGTATTAAATAAATTTAAAATAGTTAAAAATATTTGAACAGATTTTCAGAGCTGGGTTATAAAGTGTCTCTTTGCTCCATAGTTTTAAAAATCAACAGTTAAATGTTTTTTCCTCAACTATATTTCTGTGGAAACCCTGACGAGCAGCGGCATTTCTTTCCCAGATTTGGTCTGTAAGTGACGTTTTTCCATTAATAATATCCTTTTAGTTTCAATCAACAGCTCAGGTGTGGCTCCATGTTTTGTGTCAAAGCAGTGCAGGTCATCCTCCTCTGTCAGGCTGATAAATGAGATGTTATTAATGTGTCAGAGGATATCATCGTGTGCGATGCTGTAAACAAGGAACAGGGAAAAACCGGACCTATCAGACAGAAAGTAAAACATGTTCATGTGGGAACACATATGACAAAAATAAACTTGCTGTTGTGTCAGAAAATCACAGCGTTTTTATGTAATGATTTTGCTCGATGCTGCTTTCAGAGGGACCTTTTCTTCTCAGAAACTGTTTTCTTTTTATCTGTTGTTAGAATTCATGGTCTGAAATCAGAAATGAGAAACACGAAACTAACATAAAAGCTTCTAAATGTTAATTTGCCTGCAGCTTGTTCGATTTAAACTCTTTCTGTTTTTTGTTTTTTTTATTTACCCATCATAACTATTTCCTCTCCTGTGCATAACTAGTTCCTGTCTTATTTTGAAAGGCTTGTCCTTGTTCCCTGGTTTCCTGTTCACACCGGTTTCAGCTCTGATCTCTGCAGGTGTTTTTCATTGATCATCATCCTCCACAGGATAAATGCCGCTGTGTTGGCTGGCCGCTCTGTGTTGTTTCATTGGTGTCTGGTCTGAGTGATGGATGTTTGAAATGTCAGTGTTTTATTTACTTATTGTTCCTTCAGAAAAAAAAACACAAAAGTTCTGAAGGCAACAAAATGCTTATGATAGTTTATCAGTGTAATCTCAGCAGCTTTGGGGAAGAAACTGTTTCTTTACTGTGACAAACTGAATTCTCTGTTTCCAACTAAAAAAAAACAATCAATTGACTATGAAACCAATTAACTATGAAAATGTGCAAAACCGATTTGTGATAATAATTTGGCCAAATGGAAACACGACAATCTTTGAAAAAAACTCTCAATTATAGAATAAAAGTTTTTGTGCTTGGAGGAGGTGCTTTTTGAGGTGTATTGAAATTAACATATTTAGCAAAACTGCTTTTTTATAATGACAGGAGTCACATGACCAACAACCGGATGGCAATGCGCTTCTTGGTAGGAACTGGTGGCCTTGGTCGCTGCACAGCGGGCGCCACCAGAGGTCCCACAGCGTCCCACAGCTCAGCAAACCTAAGCATATCATGTGGCATTGTTGGATCCACAGCTCCTCTGTAAAATCACCCACCACCATTTCCCTAAATGGACTTATCCGTAGCCACTGCCACATGTAAGGAGCTCGCCGCTCCATGGCCTGAAGAAGACGCCGGCGTCTCCTTTGATAGATGACGATGAGTGCTAATGCCGTGGCCAAAATGTGATTGTATCTGCTGTCAAAGTATTGTTCACATCCATCACCACGTTCTTGAATGACTTACCACACGAGTGGGTTTGGGTTTATTCACATAATTATGATTTAATGTAGACTGTGTAATTGTGAAATTGTTTTTTTGTACATTTCTGGAATTTTGATAAAGTTTTGTGCATATGTGTGATGGAAACATCCAAATCAGCACGTTCATCCTGTCTGCCTTGACCGTCACGCAGGATGTTCTCCGCCTTCGCCCAACACGGGCTAGGATAGGCTCCAGCATTCCTTTAACCTTAAAAAGGGGTTAAGAAGTTTTAGAATATCTGTAATTTTTCTAGTGAGAACAAAACTTAACCAGAAACTTCTGGGGGGAAAAATAGATACAATTCTGTGATCATTTCTGCTTAATCATTTTTATTCTTGCAGTCCCAGAATCTCTGTTTTCTGTGTTCTACAAAGTGAAGTTCTCAGTGCATCTCAGTCACATCGATAGCTGACACTTTTCTGCAGAATTCTGATAAATCAAATAATTTCAGCAGATTTGTAAATATTTTAGCATCTTTACTTCTTTTATTCAATTGACCAAATTTCTTTCTTCAAGATTCAGGATTTTAAAACATTTTATTTTAGCAGAGGCTGAAAGATGCAGCAGCTTAGCCCCACATTGGCTGTTTTATGACACTTGTGATGACATATAAACCTTCAATGTCTGCTCTTTAAAAGGCTGTCGGAAAAGTTTATTTAAGAGGAGCACCGTTAAGCCAAACTTTACCAACTTTTTTTTTTTTTTTACTTTTTTGGTGATTTTTTCTCCATTTTGAGGTTTTATAAGTTATTTAAATGTTGCAAAAGTTTTTCTGAGTCTCTGTGAAACTAAAAGTTTAAATATTTGTTTTTGGTCCCACAAATAGTTGAATAACTCGCATAGAAAATAAACACCAAAATATGAAAAACAAATTCCAGGATTTTACTGAAAATTATGCAGCTCAATGTTTCATTGTGATCTTAAATGAAAACAGAGAATAAACAAAAAACAAAACCTTTGGCAGATATAGCACAGCAGTATTATTCCTTCAATGTCATTCAGAAAGTTCTTCAGTTCTGTTCCCCAAAAATGAAGGAAACTTGAATTTCATCCTTTTCCAGTTTACATGGGTTTAAATCTAGAACAACTGTTCTTGACTCTTCGTGCATCTTCTTTTCTTATGTTTTTGAATGAAACTGACTGAAAGTTTAAAGAGGGGCAGAATGAGGAAAAATGAACCTGCATGTTTGATAGTATATGCATTGATCTCTATGGAGGCTTGTAATAAATGAAAAAGAAAACAGGTTATAGATGTAAAAAAACAAACTGAAAACAGTTTACACATTGCAAATTTAAAAGAAATACAAAGAAAAATACATTTAAGGAAACACTAAGAGTAAAAAAAAAGAGGTGACATCACATTTGACCCATAACAGCGTCTGTTGTTGGCGCCGCTGTCGTCCCTCCTCTGAAGTGGCGAACAGAAGTGATAAAGCTCTCCTAAAGTTTGGAACATCAGTTAAAATCATAAATCATGTGTTTTTGGTGGACTCTCTCTATTTTGCTATCAAACCAGTCATTATTGTATTGAGATCAGCTTTATTTTTTCGTGATAGTATAGCTGAGCCCTGGAGCCGACGGCACAGTGAGATGAGGTTTGTCACAGGAGAAAAGGCTGTTTCTGCTGGAATACCTTTACCTGCCTCCCACAGATCCAGTTTACCGCAGCTCATCAGAAAACCTGCGACCCGTCATCATTTTAACCAACAAGCCTTTTAGATCCACCAGCAAAGATCAAATCTGGACCCACCAGATCCGGCTAGGAAACTTGAAGGATCAGGATTGGGCAGCTCTATTTTGGAGTAAATTCAGTCTAATACATGAAGTGTATGTATTATCTTTTTATAAAATATCTTTATAAATATTGAAATTTCATTAATTTCAATCATTTTTACCATTTTTTATGATCATAAAGGGCGGAGTCAGAGCATACCCCATTAGATACATTCTTTCAAACTTCTTTAGGTCTCCTAAGAAAAGGGTAAGTCATGCAAAAGACAAAAACTCACCTCCTACGCGGGGGGGAAAAAGTCCCCTCGGAGGAGCAAAGACTCTGATCTCATCTGCATCTTGGATCAGCCTCTGTTCTACCACCAAGGCTTTTTTCAGATTGTATCAACTCTTCCATTTGAAGCAGAAACTTTCTTCCAAGCCGGATGTTTTTTGCTGCAGCTTCTCCAGACCGAGCAGGAAGTCTCTTTGATGAAGCTTTGTTTAAAAAGAACCGGTGGTGATGGGTGGCCCTGCAGAAGTCCAACAGGCTCAGAACCTTTCTGTCAAAAATCCCAACAGGATTCTTTCTTTCTGGCTTCACATTCATGTAGTTTTTTTAGACATTAAAATAAAAAAATCAGCTTTCGATCATATAAGTGAAAGTTTGGAATTGACATCTTCTGGTTTGTTAGCGTTGTGCTTTTTCTGTCTCAGATCTCCTGATTGAGCTCCATCCTCAGAGTTCACTGACCCTCTCACTGAGAGTCTCCAGCTCCTCCTTCTCCTGGTAATGCTCCACCCCCCGACAGTCGGTCCCGGGGTAGTCGAGGCCGCTGAGCTGGGCGTGGTGAAGCCAGCGGAGGTCGTCGCTCTCGTGCGTTATGTAGCGCTCATTCACCCGAGACTCCAGGTTCCTCAGGTCCAACCACATCTGATAGTCCTGCAAGAGAAAATAAACAGGATCCTGAAGAACTGAGGTCACGTGAGCCCAAATGCAGCAAGCAGGGAGCTAACAGACTGCAGTCAGTTTGGTTCCTGTTGTCTGATGTTTCATTTGCTCATCACCACCACAAACACACTCACTAACCACTTCTAATCAACCAATCACATAGCAGCAAGTGAATGCATTTAAGCATGTAGATATTGTCAAGATGATGTGCTGCATTTTAAATCGAGCATCAAAATGGGGTAGAAAGGTGATTGAAGTGACTTTGAACGTGGCATGGTTGTAGGTGCCAGACGGATTGGTCTGAGGATTCCAGATCTACTGATCTACTGGGATTTTCACCCACAACCATGTCTAGGGTTTACAGAAAATGGTCAGAAAAAGAGAAAATATCCAGTGAGAGGCTGTTCTGTGGGCAGAAATGCCTTAATGATGCCAGCGGTCAAAGGAGAATGGCCAGACTAGTTCCAGCTGATAGAAAGGCAACAGTAACTATAAGAACCACTGGTTCCATCCGAGGTCTGCAGAAGAGCATCTCTGAATGCACAACACATCCAATTTTGAGGGAAATGGAGTACAGCAGTAGAAGACCACACCGGGCACCACTCCTGTCAGCTAAGAACAGGAAACTGAGGCAACAATTCACACAGACTCACAAAAACTGGACCATAGAAGATTGGGAAAAACTTTTTCTCTGATGAGTCTCCATTTCTGCTGCCACATTCGAAAGGTAGGGTCAGAATTTGGCGTCAACAACATGAAAGCATGGATCCAGCCATGTATCAATGGTTCAGGCCGGTGGTGGTAGTGTTATGGTGTGGGGAATATTTTCTTGGCACACTTTGGTTCACGTAGTACCACTTGAGTATGATTCCAACGCCACAGCCTACTTGAGTATTGCTGCTGACCATCCCTTTCTGACCATAGTGTACCGTCTTCTGATAGCTACTTCCAGCATGATAATGTGCCATGTCATAAAGCTGGAATCATCTCAGACTGGTTTCTTAATCATGACAATGAGTTCTCTGGAGTCAAATGGCCTCCACAGTCACCAGATCTCCACCCAACAGATCACCTTTGGGATGTGGTGGAACGGGAGATAGGCATCATGGATGTGCAGCCAACAAATCTGCAACAACTGTGTGATGCTGTCATGTCAGTATGGACCAAATCTCTAGGGAATGTATCCAGTACCTTGTTGAATTGATGCCACCAATGATTAAGGCAGTTCTTAAAAAGAGGGTCCAACCTGATACTAGCAAGGTGGACCTACTAAAGAGGACGGGGCGTAAATACTTATAGGACAGTAGAGTTGAAGCCTTGTTGGAGATTTGCATGTCAACAAACTTAATAAAAACAATCAAAGCTCCAAGATGAAAGTCTGACCTGTAACCAGGGGTGACTGAGGGTCTTGTCGACGCTGTACCTCTTCCTCATCTTCACTTGCAGAAGGTTGTTGATCAGATCAATTGCTGCATGAAAAATAAAAAAAACAAACTATGAAAATTATATGAAACCTGTTAATTTCTTACAGCTATTGCCTTCATCTCATTTGCATTTGGGTGCTCCCTTGAAGGGGCGCCACAGCGAATCATTCGCCTCCATCACCTTGCTTCGTCGTCGTGTATGTAAACCCCTAGTCACAACTGTCCTTACCGATGGATACGGTGCTGGAGCAAACCTGTTCGGGTTACGCAGGTGTCCCTTATGAAATATCAAATTCTTAAACGGATCAGTGAGCCCATAGAGAGAAGGCGACAGGTCGTTGCAAACACTAACACAACATGTAAGGCTAAATAAGGGTGAAGTAGGTGACACGCCAGCGTTAGACATTAGACAATCAGATTGTAGTTTATGTGGACATCCTACAGGCATCCTACGATCACTTGCATATCATGTGCACACCCTATGTGTTACTGACAGCTAGAATGTAGCATAAGAACACGACAGCACCACCTGTACATCAATCCCCTATCCTAACAAATACTTGTCGATACATACACTTGACTGTGGTACGTTCCATTTTCATGACGTTCTTTGAGGTGGCCGTACGAGCCTCAAGGAAACTGAAGACACACCTGCGCTTCCTTCAAGACGCAGATGCTCCTCTCTACTAACGTCCATGGACCTAGACAACCCAAAAACCGGCACTGCCCATACAGCTTAAATAAAGTAGGTACCATAACTCATCTGGGCGCCAATTCCTCAAGGGTCCCTCTGAATGCAAACGATCTCTTCCAGATTGAGGAGTAAACTACTGACTGATGCTTCTCCATCCTTTGTTGTGTTCATTTGACTTCAAAAGTATTTGACCTGAATACAGGACAAATCTCTGTACCACCAGTCAGGTTCCTTGCTTTCCAGCCTTCTCTGATTTGACCCAATGGCAAAGTTGGAACATATCAGAGGATCAAACATCTGGCTATCCTCATGGTACTTTGATCCGAACCTGGAGCTTCTTCTTCTTGCAAAGAATGTTGTTCAACCTCTCAAAGCTAGCATGGACTGCCTTCAGCAGTGGATCACAAAGAGGTACAGATCTGCCAGTTTATGAGTGATGAAGATGTTTTTTCAGGTTTTTGTGACTGGTTGTGGTTTTTGTAAACGTTCTGTCCTAATTCTCACATTTATAATCTCTTTTTATGCAGAGTACACATAAATCCAACAAAGTTGAGCATATTTGCTCAGTTGAAATATATTTTCTTCAGATAAAAAAAAAAGTTCTTCAACATGACATTACATAAAAGTCCTTTTTTCAAAACTTCAAGCTCTGCTTTTTATCTCCACTGACAAATTGGAATCATGTTGGCTTGTGGGCAGAGGACGCTCCTTTAAAAGCCGGATATTTGCAAATGGAGATCTCTCCACACGCTGAGGGTTTATTCTCTGGCATTTAGCTTCCCCGTGGCAAAGCGAGTCCTCGCATTTATTTTTTAAACAGCAGCTCAACTCACTTCAAGCAAATGAGGAGGTGGATGGAAAAGCGCTTTGGGGACGAGGCTGAGGACTGACTGAGTGAGTCAGGCTTATTATTAGTCAACGGGATGATTTTAGTCAACACACCTTGCAGACACATTTAGAGACATCAACATGAGTCACTCTGCTGCAGAGAATTGCTCTAAAGAAGCAAGGAGGGAATTCAATGGCATTTCCGGGGAACAAAAACAACCTAAAAAATGCTTAAAAAGGAACAAAAATCACAGGATTTCTTGTAGAGAAGGACTTCTCAAACCCGATTTGACACATCATTACATACCGTCCTGTGAGACTTTCTTCCAGGGATGAGGAGGATACATAAAAGCAGCATTCTGGATCTGATCATTGATGTCTTCATCCTCGTTGAAGGGGAACGTCCCACTCAGACTAACAACCAGAAATACAAACCACTTTAAAACAACCCTTATGATCAGGAAACATATCATCATGAGTGAGTTACGGAGAAACTTTTGCTGGCCCAAAGTTGTGGAATCTCTAACCTCACGTAGATGATGACTCCAACCGACCACATGTCCAGAGAACGGTTATAACCTTTGTTCCTCAGGACCTCTGGAGCCAGATACGCCGGCGTTCCGACCACAGAGCGTCTGAACGACTTCTCACCGATGATTCGAGCAAACCCGAAATCACAAAGCTTCACCTGCAGCAGAACCACAGAGAGACCACACCTCAGATGCCTTCCATCTCCAACTCTCCTAGTTTTTGGGATGAATTAATAAGTGCACTACAACTGTAAAGCAGTTTTAGACTTTCTTGCCTTGTTGCTAATGTTTTTGTCCATTTCTTGTTACTCCATTTCTCTCCCTTTCTCTAAAAGTCTTGCATTTTGCTGGGCACAGTGAAAAAATAAGAATACTGTTCTTAATCTGTCTTCCCTGGATAAATAAAGGCTCAAAAATAAAATAAAATAAAATGTTTAAACTTGGAAAACCCCAAAGCAATTTTCTTATACATTTAGACTTTTTGTTTGTTCATTTTGGGCAACAGCAATTAACTATAGCCCAAAAAACTTTTTAAAATAGAAAAACAAAATAAAGAAAGAAATTGAATAAAAATTTGAAAAAATTATAACAGCAGCCAACGCATTTAAAATTTGAAATAATATATATAGAGCAATAAAGAAATAAAATAATTATTAACAAAAAAAAATCAGCAGCCAAAAAATAGAAAAAATTAATATTAAAAATAGAAATTAATAGTATTCACAAAAAATAGCCACACCCAAAATATTTAAAAAAATCATAAAATAAAAAAAGAATATTAATAGATAAGTAATAAATATTTACAAAAAAGCAAAGCATCCATAAAACTAGAATTAACAAGATAGAAATAAAAATTCATAAATGAAAAAATAAATAAATAGCTGAGATATCGGCTAAACATGACCCAATGGCTTGTCCAGAGTTGAAATGTGGGGTTTTACACTGAAATGCAGTTTTTTACCTCCTTTACCTATCATGATCTTCAGCTTGTTCCTTCACCTGGCACACAGGTATTTAACCGATTAATTTCTCACTGAAGAACCTGTTATTACGTACATGTTTTCTAATCTGTCATTTCCATCTTAAGCCAAACTTCTGCTTAAAATGTTGCCTTTTACTTTCAAGGCAATAGTATTGAGTTCTAGTTTTATTTAATTTGTTTTGGTATTTTTCAGTTGAGCAACTTCCGACACAAATGGTCTTAAATGACGATAAATGATCCCCACCCAACACAACATCACACTCAGTTTGGCATTGACAGAAACACACAAAGACTTCACACCTGTGGGAAAGAGTCAGCTGAAGCCAGGAGGACGTTTTCAGGTTTCAGGTCACAGTGAACGATGTTCTTGAAGTGGAGATGACGCAGAGCCACCAGAATCTGACAGTGAAACAGAAAAATACACAAGCTGTGTCGATGTGCAAAAACACAACATCTCAACAAGTGTTTTGGTCAGGTTTCTAGTTTAAAGATCACGTTGGTATTGAATTGAGACTAAACTTACTTATTAGTAACTTTTTAAAAAGATGTAACGACTTCTTTTAGGACAATAAATCTTCAATATTTTAAGTCATTCCATTTTTAAAAATACTTTATTTAAAACGACAAGTTTTACGTTATTTTTAAGCAGAAGTTTTATTTCTGATGGTGACTGTCAGTCTTGATTTATGGAAACTGGAAAAGTATTTTTGACCCATAATTTACCAATAATTTTTAAAACCAATTTATCTTCAAATGTATAACTTTAATTATGTTTTTATCTTAAAACAATTGTGGTTTAAAAATAAGGCTAGTTAAATTGTTATAGCACTTAAAACAGAATATATCTGCAATTTGGGGGGGGGGGGGGGATTGTAAAAATATTCATATTTTAAAAAGACTCAAGCATTTTAAGGAATCCTTATTTAAGTTATAATATTTTCAATTGACAGAGCAATACATCCAAATGTTCATCATTGATATCAAGGTTTAGTTTGGCCCTAAAAGGCCAGAACATCACAGCTTATCCAAAGAAATCTTGGAAATTTTACATGCTCTATTCGCAGTTTTGTTTCCCTTGTAACAAATTCATATTTTTTAACTTGTATTGAGAAGGACACTTTCTCCAGAGTGCTAAAGGTGACACAACCACACAGGTGTGACCCAATTTTACAGATGACTTGTTTTTACTTTCAGTCACAAATGAAGATTTAGCCAGTAAGAAGGAATAGTAGTGAATATTTGTCGTTAACAAGAGACAAAAAGCAACAATGCTGGATAGAAGCAGAGAAGCAAGCTAGAAAGCTGCTACTGCATTAAAGACAGGGTTGATTGATTGATTGATTGATTGATTGATTGATTGATTGATTGATTGATTGATTGATTGATGCCGGCAGTGGCTCAGGCGGTTGAGCAGTTTGACAATGATCAAAGCAATGAATGAATAATGAGCACACTGGAAGCTCTTTGAGCGTCTGGAAAAGCGCAGATAAATATAATCCATGATTGATTGATTGATTGATTGATTGATTGATTGATTGATTGATTGATTGATTGATTGATTGATTGATTGATTGATTGATTGATTGATTGATTGATTGATTGATTGATTGATTGATTGATTGATTGATTTACTTGTCCTTTTCAGCAGCTGAGCAAACAGAAGGCCTCTTGTGTTGGCTAAATTTTACTACAATAGGAGTTATTGAATCTTCTGACACACGAGATGTATATTTAAATAAACCCCTTTTGTATTTGAGGCCAAACTTTATTTATATTAATTATGTTTGCATACATTTCCAGCTTGCGCGGATAGAAAAAAGACGAGAAAAAGGGGAGAGAGTGGGGTGGTAGAGGTGTTAGAGGTCGGTTTTATTTAAATCAATGAAGCAGGAATCATAAATGTTCTATTTAAATATATAAAGGCTAATCGTCTGCTTGCCTTTCAATATTGTTCTGTAACTGTTTAAAATCCAATGTCATGAAAGATTCCAAATGTCTCTCAAATGAACTCAGATTTGAGGCGGAGCTTCACCTGTGTCACCAGGAACTTGGCGATCCTCTCAGGCAGCCGACCTTTCTCACTGGACAGGATCATCTCCAGCATGTCTCCATGCAGCTTCTCCATCACCACAAACACGCGCTCAGGCGTCTCAAACATGCAGTCCAGGTTTACGACACCAGGGTGGTGCAGGCTCTGTGAGATTTTTCAGACAAAGGACGCTTCTGAAATAAAGCCATAAATCTCTCAGAGCTACAGAAAACTCTATAATCACTTTATTGATTTTCTGAAGTTGAGGAACCAGAAGTTCCATGAATGTGTGTGTTTCTGCATTCCTGACACACTGAGGACAAGTTTCAAACTGTGAACCATTTCAGAAAACAAAGATCATTCGAGAGCCAACATAAATTTAAATTCATTTTTAGACTTTTACCATAAATTCAGTTTGTTTCAGTACTATCTGTTAGTATTTTTGCATATTTCTATTAAGAGAAAAGCTTCAAAAAGATTTTAAAAAATGAAAATAAACTAAATGGAAAGTTCTTCAGTTTACTATGAAGCTAAATAAACAAAACAATAAATGCCCCACATTTACATATAATTGAAATGTGAAAATGTTTCCATTTTTTGGAACCATTTTTACCATTAGTCTCAATCATTAACTGTATAAGAGAACTGGACTGAGTAACCGCTCCCCCCTGGTGTTCCAAACAGGAAGTACCTGCTTTTTCCAAAAAAAATCCTACAGATTTCTATGAGCGGTACATGCGTGAAAGTCCGTTAGACATACGTAGAACGGTTGTGGAAAGCCACAAATTTGTGTATGCATCACACAATAATCACGCAGAGATTTACGTAATTATTTCATCATAGTAGTAGGTTTAAAGGTTGTTATCTGGACTTGGTTTTTAAAGTTAAAGACGTTTCACCTCTTATCCAAAAGGCTTTTTGGTTTAAACCTACTACTATGATGGGAACTGGATGAATGAGAGTCTTCATAGACGTAATTAGTTCATATAAACTACGTCAAATACGCATGAACTACGTAATTCTCAACCCACCAAACCTTTCAACAGCTCAAACTAAATTCATGTAAAGATCCATCAGTCGAAACCATCAACGGACATCTGAGCACATCGACGAATGACAAACTTAGGAAACACTTACCAATTACGTATATCATGCATGTGTCACGACAGACTGAAATTTCATACGTGGAAAATGTGCAAAACGTTTGGACGTAGCACGGCCTTTAAAGCATAATATGTCTTTAGCAGGTTTTAACAACAATCACAACACTTGTGTCCAGTTACCTGCAGAATCGCAACCTCATTTCGCAGCTGACTCTCCTGTTTAGTTGGAAATCTCAGTTTATCGATTATCTTGATGGCCACGTCTCTCCCAGACTTTCTGTGTTTCCCTGCCAAAATAAAATACCGCAAAAAAACTTTTACACACTTGCCATAATGAATTTTCACGGCTTCAATGTAAATCCGACTGGGTTTTAACAGGTAATTGAAAGACAATTTGTGTTGTTACTCTTATTTTCACATCCTTTCTGTACCATGTGAAGAGCTGAAATTGCATATCTCTTTAGTGTCTCACCTCCATACACAATTCCAAACTGTCCTGATCCCAGAACCTCATCAGGGAAGATCTGGTACACAGAATTGATGTCCTGAAAGACAAAGTAGCCGTTCTGAGCTCAACAAGACGGAATTCTCAGCTTTGTCTAATAGAAATAAAAGGTTTCTGTTCAGAAAAGCTTTTGTTAATCTGAGATGAATAGTGATATTAACTTTTATCTTCACTTTAAGGCAAAGTCCTATCATGTTTGGGTTTCGACTTGATTTGGGATTTTATTCCAGAAAGTGATACATGGATAAAAATCTACTCATTTTTCTTATTTTTGTTTCCAAAGGTGAAGTAAAAAGGGAGGACAATCTTGAATCTGTGGAAACATCACAGCGTCCTGATCTTCAGATGAGCTGCTTTAGTGAGCGGCAGTGAAATTCAGTTTCTTCAAAGATCAAAACTTTGTTTTCTTTTTAAACGTTTGAAAATGAGGATGAGCCTCTTTGGATGCAACACCCCGATTTCAAGAGAGCCTTCTGCATCAGACAAAAGTAGATAAGAAAATATTTTAAAAATGGGGAGAAAAGCAAATAAACTATCTACAAAAACTCATTCAAGTGCACAAACACGCCAGCTCTCCATATTCACCACTACCTCAAATGACATTGCACAAAATAAATATGATTCCAAATTTCCATTGAAAAAATAATTAAGGCAGAGAATTAAATTAAAAGTCATTATTTGGGAAGAAAATAATAATAATTAAAGTTCTCATTCATTCAGGCGATGTTGTCACCGCTTATCAAAGTGGCTTCATCAGCCTGATGAGTGGATGATTGGTGAAGTGTTTCTATGAAAACAAGTGCCTTAAGACAACGTCACCAGGATCTATACGAACCTTCACCAACATTAATGCAGCCAGTTTTGAAGAGCAGCAAAGTTTCCTTTATCACTCTTGGGTCAAACTGACCCTCTGTTGCCTCTATAACAGGCTCAAATCGAGTCCTCAGGGACCCACACATCTGCTAGATGGCTTCTGGATAGCTGCTCATCAAAACAATTCCTCTTTCAAAATGTAGAATTTCCGTTGTTTAATTCCATCTAATACCTTGTTTTTCATTATTAAAGAACAAATATGCACACACGTAAACAGTCTTCATGATAGGAGTTTTATCATCTAATTATCTGTGCATCAACCTGAAATCCATTCACAGAGACTCATTGAAGTCCCATTTTGGAAGTTTGGAAAGCTCAGTCTGAGCATCCATCACTGCCATAAACCCAATTAAAGATTCTTTAACTGAGGACTAATTAACCTGAAGGTGAAACAGAAATTTCGGACACAAAGCAAAATAAATCCTGCATCGAAACATCAACCAGTTAGGAGAAATCCATTGTTATGGTCAGAAGGGACAAATAATGAACAGAAGTTCAGCTTCAGATCTTTGGGGTCAAATCAGCATCAGAGTAAATGAAAAACCAGAATGTAAAATTCAAAACAAAAATGAAAACAGTTTAAAACTGTAAAAGTACACATTCTGAAATTGAAGGACCTACGGAAATTTTTAAAAAGTAAAACTGTTTCGGTATTGATCTTTGGGGGTGGAGCTTTGGGTACCCGCACATGATTGACATCTGGTGACATCATTTCCACTTCAAAAGAGCATCCACCCTTCCCAGTTTGGTATGTTCCAATAACACCCCCCCCCCCCCCCCCCCCGAATTAGGCTCAGCAGCAAAAGCAAAATTTATGAATTGAAACTGTAATTTGAGGACTTAAGGGAGAGAAATAAAATAAAAATGTAAAAAAAAGGAAAACAGCTGCTGTTACTAATCATTACTTTTCATCTGGGAACAGTTTCAGGTTTATAGTATGTGATAAATCAAGTTTCAGAAACTTTATTTTTCAAAGTTTAAATACATCCTTTGAGCTGACAATATGTACTTTCGCTGTCCCTTTTTATAAATTTAAATTCTGGTTTTTCATCCACTTAAAGCTAAACCCGATTTGACCCCATATCGAACTCTCCCTCTTCTGATGGAGGAAGACGGTTGATCTGGAGAAGGAGGCAGTCAGCTTCTGAGACAGGATTACTGTTGACATACAAGCATGAATGTGGTGAAGCCGAGGGAGGGTGTTGATGCCTCAGTATCTGTGATCTGTGCACACATGAGCTGACAGAAGGCCGACCTGCTGCGTTTTACCGCTTTCTGCTCAAACCACAAACCCCCAGTGAATTCTGAGGGACATCATAGCCACACAAAAAAGCAGAAGCAGGACCTTCAACGGAACCACAAAGGAGACAGAGAGCTGGAAACGTCACCAATACATCATAAATGCAGTTTTTTTTTAAATAAAAAACAAAGCAAATTAGATCCAGTTTTAAAACAAATGAACGTTGAATGAGTAGAAAACTGTTCTGAAAGAATCGATTCATGCACTTTTGAGCTCCTACACAGCACCTTGGCTCAACAAAAACCTGCAGCACCACGGATCCGCCGCTGCTCTGTCAGAAAAACTGAGAAATATTTGTTACTTTGTGTGTAATCAGGTCTCAATTTTCCCCACTGCTCACAGACAACCTAATATCACACCTCCAGGGACAGAAACACAATAATAAAACCCTCCTCCCTCTCCTCTGAGCTCACCACCTAATAACCACCGTCTCTATGGAAACCGATTTGCTGAGTGAGTAATCACTGTAATCTCAATTTGAAGACCTTGACTACTGGCTCACCTTGGAGACAGGAAGATGGACGTCTGCTTAGAAACACCACTTCAGCTTCTTTGCAGACATTTTAATGCAAATAAGGTTAGAGCTGAAAGTCTGTAAGTGTTTAGTTTTATTTTTATTATTTAGCCCATTTAAACAGTTTCTTGGTTTGTTTCCATAAATCAATTTCATGATATTTTTTCTGAATTTATGATACAGAGACTATCTATAGTTCTTATCATTCGCTGTTAAAAGACCCACTCTAATGGAAAATGTTTTACTTTTTTTTTGGCATTTTTCTCACAATGGAAGACAAATATGAGGAAAATTTAGCCTTACATAAAATGGTGTTTCAAAAAAATAAGTTGTGACTGTACAGCTGGAATATCACTCACTGTTTTTGTCGCCTTGCAAATGTTAGGTTGTGCATGTGAGGGGCTGCAGACTAGCAGGGGGGGTTGGGGTGTAAACATGTGGATGATGTGAAAAGGGGCGGTTCTAGCCACAACTCAGAGGCAAATTCCTTATGAACTGCTGCCGCTGTGCAGAAACTGTGTCCTAGAGAACAACAGGATTGTTGGTTTCGCCTAAAAACGGCATCATCCTAATGAAAAGACCACTGGGAACACTTTGACAAAAGATCAAAGGATGATCGGAGTGGGGACTAACCAGTTTCCACTTCAAACGTGTTGCTCGGTCTCATGAATGAAGTGCAGAGTGACTTTGTTCTCAGAAATCAAATCAAATCAACCTTTATTTCCAAAATGCAATCACATTTAAAAACAAAATGACACGACAAACAATGCCGACAACCCCCCCCACACACACACACACACACTCACCCCCACACACCCACATACACACACCATGATAAAAAGAGTGATGAAGTGATGGAATGTAGAGACCTGGCTTTGTCCTGAAGTGGGGAAACAATATTTTGGGGACATGTCCACATCAGTGACCCCCCCACCCCCAAGTACACTACCACAGGACCCCCCAGATCCGATCAAAAGAGTTAGACCCGTGAGATCCCATTGCAGTGACCCCGTTCATTGAGAAGGGTCATCACTGATGTGGAGGATCCCTCTGAGGAAAACACTGGAGTCACGACTAAGTTACTGCTGAAATGTTTGTGTTTCGTTTGTTTTCTCACCACGTTCTCCTGGATCTGACAGTTGGAGACGGAAATACTGATTGAAACTTCCTCTGTTGGAGACAAACGGACACGGTCAGACTCAGGATGAAGCGCTGGAAACACTAAAGTACAGGGTTTCTAAACGGAACCCTGTCACTGACAAAAGCAAAGTTTTGATCAACTCTTCTAGCAAAACAGAATATTTAAAAAGCAAAGCTGCAAATTCATAAGCTAAATTCTAACCCCCAGAAGATTTTGTTAAAGGAAACTGTTATTATTTAGGACATTTAAGGCTCTTTGACACAAAAACTAATAAGAGCAAAAAACAAAAAAATGTCTCTTAGTGATGTTAAGAAATACAAACAAGAATGACTCTCTGTGTTTCCATAAAATATTTTGTACAAGGTTAATTGCTCTGTTAATGAAAAGAATTTATTTAAACCAAATATTAACACCTACTGTTAACTCTGCAGCATATTTCAAATCAAAACTTTCAATGAAATGTTCTAATTGGTAAACCTTTAAATGCATCATTTTTCGTTTTTTTTAAAGATACTTTACGTCAAGCAAGACAAAATATGTTCTATTATTTAGACAATGACAAAAACATGACAATAAAAAGAAACTTTTTAGATTATCAAATCCGAAAAAGACTGATTAATTCCAGCAGAATTTTGACTGAATCCTTATCAGAGCTTGACGTGATGCTCATTCTGTATCCGTGGCTCTTACTGTGTCCACTGCGGTGCGAACTGTTGCAAACTCCCATGGAGACCGCCGGCATCAGAGCGTGCTGGATGGCCATCTCCCACATGCGAGCCACGTCCTGGCCCACGCCGCTGACCTGAAACCAGTTTTCATGTCATCTCCTTTTATTTCCAAACACAAAATGAAATAGTTAAATAAACACGATAAACAGAAATCGATCAAGTGTTAAAATAAGGAGTGGGTCGAAGAAAAATCTTTATAATTACCGACCTCAACGTATGATATTTTGTACATACATTAGTATATGCTGAACAAATATTGTTCAAATAGATACAAAAGAATGAAAAAAAAACCATCGAGGTATTAAAACACTTTCAGTAAGTCACGACTGTCCGCATATTTGTAAATTACCTTTATAGGAATTTAACCTCATCTTCTCATCTTAACAGTGGGTCTTTGATCACAAACTTTCTTATTTAATTGATCTTTCAAGTACCAAAAACTATACACTTTGTTTTGTCTCAATTTACTGATAATCTTGTTTTTATCACACCATATTTTCAGTTTCGACAGTTCGGTTGTGACCACATCTAACAAGATCTTTATGTTCTTTCCTGTACAGAACACAAAATGAATACATTTAATGTGTCTGACACTTTGCAAATATCATTAATATATAAAATAAATTATTTTGGGTCCAATATTGATCCTTCCGGGATCCTTTATTTGGCAATTATTCTTACAATTTGAACAGGACGTCTTTAACAAGTTTAGCACTTGACCAGATGCTGGAGATGCTGAGTTTTTTTTTGTTTTTTGTTTTTTTGTAACACACAAAAGTAAACAAAGTACTCCTTGTCTGAGAAGTTCTGGAATACATTCTTGAACAAGAAAAATATACAACAGCAAAAGGGCTGAATTTCAAGTTTGTCTTTTTTTTTCAAAATCATTCAATTCAAACTGTTAAATGTTAAATACTGTTAAATACCAGGAACTGCCTTTCCTCTCCATACACAAACCACCACAAAAGACCCAACCTGCAGGTGAACAGGTGCACTAAATTAAAATTCCCCCCCTGATCATGTGACATAGTGACAACAATGGCGGCTACAATGTCCATGTAGAAAATCTCTGCTGGTTCCTTTTCTGTGAAGGGTTCCTCTCAGACCTGAGTATCTGAGATGTTGAGATGTCTCTTACCAGGAAGGAATTGTCGGACGCAGATGATTCAGATCTGTGCAGACTTTCTCCAACGTAGTAAACCAGCGAGGCCGTGGTTATTTCAAAGCAGTGAGGGTTGGCTCCATCCGGAAGCAGTGAGAAAGTCTCAGCCGGACCCAAGGATAAGATCTCCGACAATGGCATCTCCTGTACGCACCAGGAAAGGAACAGGAAATGGACATGTACCATGAGGGTAGACACAGAAAATCACCTTTTCCTCAGTGTTTTTTCCATAAATGTTGACTTTTGAAGTAACGTCTGAGATGCTGCTCTTAAGCAACACCCAATTTCACACTTACTGGGTCTAGTTTTCATATACATCCAATAGTATAGCTACACAAAGGTCAAACATCTTGAGAAATTGAGCGTTGGTCCTGATCTAAAACTAGTAAGAAGCTGATTCCTGGCTGGCTCAGTCATGTCAAAGTGTCCTTATAGATGAGACACTGAACCCTTACTCTCCTCAGGTGGGTTCAGAAAAATTGGCAGAGCTGCCCCCTCATTGAGATTGTACATTTTGCGCATATTGCACAGTTGAAAATTGGTCAGACGTAAAAATATGTGGAAAAGTTGAGAAACATCTTGGTCTTTATGTAAAATTTTCACAGATTTTTTACAAATGAACCACATTAAAACCACAGACAAAGTACGAAAAAACTACGCAAAGAACACGTTAAGTCAATGTAAAGGCCAAATCTGGCCCAAAATTTGTGCGTCCATTACGTAATTTGAACGTGATGTGTATGCAATTTAAAAGTTACACATCGGTGGTACATGAGTGAAAAGTCCGTTAGACATACAAAGAACAGTTGTGAAGAGACACAACTTTGGGTATGCATCTTGCAAAAATTGGTGGCGTTTAAACTACGTAAAATATGCGTAAAACTACATAATTCTCAATTGACCAAGGATTTTGAACAGCTCAGAATTCACGTAACCAAAACCCTCAATGGACATCTGCGCCCATCAACGAATGATGAATGCAAAAAACACTTAGGAATGACGTATATCATGCATGTATCATGAAAGACAGAAATTTCATAGATGTAACAATGCGTAAAATGTCCGTAGCAGCTGTGCTGCACGGCCTTTAGTTTTATTTAACATGAAGCTGGAATAGGTTGATCTTCTTACCCTGTAGTATTTGGATCCTGTCTCATTTTGGAACAATGTGATGCATTTGCTGTCCAACCGCCAATAATGTCGCTTCCTCTAAAACACAGAAACAAAGGAACATTAAAAACAGAACCACCGTCAGACGGAGAACCTGTCCAAAACAAACAAATGAGGTACCAGAGTGTCCTTGCTGGTGTAGTGGACCATCCAGCCCTCCTTCATGACGTTGCTGCTCTTCCTCTTTGTGTGTTTGACAGACTGCACCACCCGCATCAGTGGGATGTTGTTACTGGTGGAGGGACTGCAGGAACACAAGTTCAGCACAGAATTTGATCTTCCAGAGTTTCTGCATTCGAGTACCTGATGGACCGGTTGCAGTCGTCCATGTCGGGGTCGCGTAGATCTCCAAGGTCGCCGGCTCCTGTGTCGAGCAGCAGACTCCCCTCAGAAGTCAAAGCGTCGTCCATGTCCAGCAGGTCACCACTTCTGTCAACGTTATGGTCATCAAGGCAACCGTCCGCCATTAAAGCATCCGAGTCTGCACCAGGGCTCAGGAGCTCTTCAGCAATGAGGAGCACAGACCAGATGTTTGCACCACGAAAACCCTCCACATGTTGCAGCACATCTGTCTGCTGTTTGGAGGTTTTCTGTGTTAATAAGTTCTGGCTTCAGCTTCAGTTTTAGATTTTTCTTACCCCCATTTCTGGAAACTTCTCCCAGGCAGTTGTTAGGGACCTTCAGAGCACAGCGTTTGTGACAATTAAATTTGCAGTCTGAAAATACAAAAAAACTAAAGGTTACACAGATAATTTAACCCTGTTATTAGAAAAGTTGGTTTAGCCCATTGACTGTATACGAGAACTGGACTGAGTGACTCCTCCCCCCTGCCATTCCCAACAGGGAATACCAGCTGGTTCCAAGAAGCTAAAATCCCATAAACGTCTATAGAGAAATAAACGGCTGTTACTCAGTCTTTTTATTAGTCAGAATAACCATTCTTGCTCTAAAACCTTTTCTTTTAAATGTTCTGAATAATTTACATTTTTTTCGTTGAATTTTTTCTGTAGTTCGTCATTCAAGTTATAAACTGACCAATCAGATGCTACAATAAAAGTAGGTGGACCCCACTGGCCCCCACGTCCATCATTTAAAACGCTTCACAGATTTTGTGTAGTCAACCTTTAAGCGGTAGGGGCGTGGCCTTCCAACAAGCTCACTCCTGATTGGCCAGAGCAGTTGATCTAGAAACATTGACTTTCTTGGACCAATCACCGCTTACTGACGTTGTCTGGTTCCAACAAGGTGCCGTCTGTATCGTGAAAAAATGGCGAATAAATGGACTGAATTTGATTGGAACTTGAAGTGAACCATTTTTAATGTGTGACATCACCCTCGCTCGGTTCAGTTCTCTGATACAATTGATGGTTTAGCCGCACAAACGTTGGAGTGGCGAATAAAATATGTAGTAATATGAACAACTCTGACGTGTTAAAAAGTACATGTATCATGTTGTGAACATTTTCCATCGTGCCGTTTAATCCGATTGATTGGTTCAAATCCATCCGGATTCAGTGGACCTGGAGGTGCACTACAGGGTCTCCTTACCCACCTGAGGACGGTCTAGGGATGTCGTTCAGGTGGACATTAGCTTGTCAAACATTATTCTATGGAGTTCTGGCCCTCTTCGCCAGCCTATTCAGTCTTTCTATCTGTCTAGATCCAGTTGGAAATAAAGCTAAAATGTGGAAGGCCACATTCCAGCACTGCAGGTCTCTTCTTTGGAACAACCTGTCTGACGATGTGAGGAATTCATCCACCAACCAGATGGAAAACCTGAAAACACGTAGCTTTTATGAAGCTTTTGCATTTCCTCGTGTTTTAATTTGATTTTATTGACTGTTTTATTTTTATTTTTTTAAAGCACTTTGAGGTGCTTAATAGCAGGAAAACTGCTCTATAAATGATAAATGAATATTAATTAAATCAGAGGTTTTTTCCTCGTCCATCCATCCATCCATCTTCCTCCGCTTATCTGGGACCGGGTCGCGGTGGCAGCAGTCTAAGAAGAGATGCCCAGACTTCCCTCGCCCCAGTCACTTCTTCCAGCTCCTCTGGGGGGACACATGGCGTTCCCAGGCCAGCCGACAGGCATAGTCTCTCTAGCGTGTCCTGGATCTTTCCCGGGCCCTCCGCCCAGTGGGACATGCCCAGAACACCTCTCCAGGGAGGCGTCCAGGAGGCATCCGGACTAGATGCCCGAACCACCTCAACTGGCTCCTTTCGATGTGGAGGAGAAGCGGTTCTACTCCGAGCTCTCCACAGGTGACCGAGCTTCTCACCCTATCTCTAAGGGAGCGCCCAGCCACCCTACGGAGGAAGCTCATTTCAGCCGCTTGTATTCGGGACCTCGTTCTTTCGGTCATGACCCAGAGCTGAGTGTTGGAACGAAGATCGACCGGTAAATTGAGGGCTTTGCTTTTCGGCTCTCTCTTCACCACAACGGATTGATACAGCGGCCGCATAACTACGGATGCCGCTCCGATCTGCCTGTCAATCTCACGCTCCGGTCTTCCCTCACTCGTGAACAAGACCCCCAGATATTTAAACTCCTCCACCTGGGGCAGGGAGACTCCACCCACCGAGAGATGACAAACTACCTTTCTCCGGTCGAGAACCATGGCCTCAGATTCAGCGGACCCTCATCCAAGCCGCTTCACACTCGGCCGCAAACCGCCTCAATGCACGCTGTAAGTCCTGGCCTGGTGAAGCCAACAGGACAACATCATCTGCAAAGAGCAGAGAGGAAATCCTGTGGCCCCCAAGCCAGACCCCCTCCAGCCGCTGGCTGCGCCTAGAAATACTGTCTATAAAAACTATGAACAGAACTGGTGATAGAGGCCAGCCCTGCCGGAGTTGGGACTTGGTTCCTCGCGTCTTAAAAAATCTTTAGAGTAGCTTAAGACATTTTAGGTACAAGGAAGTTTTTTAATGTTTAATTTCTTTTATAAGCTCCTTCCTGGAAGGGTTTCCTTACAAAATGTTCATCAAGAGAAACTCATCATTTTTCTTATCAGACGCAACATGAGGTTGATCGCATGTCAGAAGACCCACCAAACATTTGCTCAAAGAAAGGACAGACTGATCTGTGAGTGTGCGCCTGCTCGTGCACACCTTTGCACTGTAGTCCCTGTCTGAAGAGGCCTTTCAGCAGCTTCTTGCACAGCTGGCAGATGGTCGGCCGGGTGTAGGAGTGGATCAGGAAGGTGTGGGGAACTTTGACCTTTGACAGTAAGATCTTGTCCAGCTCAATGGGACGGCCAATGTAGGACTGGGAGCTGGAGCGCCGCTCCCTGCCAGGGAAATAATCCAGCTGGCTCTTCTGCTGCAGGACAAAAGGCGCCCAACAATGAAGCTTCACGCACAACTTGTCTGACATTTAAGGTGTGCAGGGTCCATATGGTCAAACAAGTGAAGGGATGTGGACTTACATCCATGCTGGGACTCACTGGTGACTAAATAATGAAAAGAACAGAGTATTACCAAACGCAGGAAATCCTTTAATGTCTAAAAGGTGCATTTGATCTCCACAGGTGTACTGACCAGTAAAGCATCATCGGTGTAGTGAGGAGGCGAAGGCTCAGCTGAGAGGGGGCGACACATGTTGACCATTCCGCCTGTCAGGGAAACATTTGAGAGGCGCCGCCTCCTGACCCCGCTACAGTTGTTGGGAATCTTAAAGGCACAGCGTTTGTGGTAATTTAAACCACAACCTGGAGAGTAGAGAAGCAGTCCTTAAGCCTTCTAGGTCCTTTAACCTTTTTGTCAAAAAAAAAAACCCCTTACCTTCACACTTGAGCCCCTGCCTCACGAGCCCCCACAGCATTTCCCCACAGTGGTCACAGAAGGTCGGCGCTCGGTACGAGTGGACAAACAGGCTGTGTGGACGGATCTGGAAGTCCTCCACCGTCACAGAAGCTGTACGGGGTTAAAGCATGTCAAAGTGGTAGAAATGGCCCCAACAGAATGAAAAACCTCTCCTCAAAAGAATGAATTTATGTCAGACTTGAAAGATCATATTCAAACTCAACATGAACACAGTATTTCCTGGCTAACAGCATTAAATAAAGCTATTAATCAGTCAGAGATTAGACTGAAGCAACGCTCAATGAAATTGCAACGCCCTCTAGCCCCTCAACAGGCTGTTGGTAAAGTCCAGCAACATAGTAGACTCAACCACTATTGTTTGATTGGAACTGAAAGAAAAAGACTCCTCTGTCTGAGCCCAGGGGTGCCCACAGTTCTTCTGCACGCAAGCTGCAACATATTCACATTTATGCACCTGAATACACATTCTTCTTATGAAAAGCAGATTTTTAAATGAATCAGACAATTATTTTGAATGTAATTGATATCCATGGTCTAAAAAGAACATGGAGCCTCAACTGAGTCTCAAAAGACAAAAATGACCTTCAGACACTTGAGCTATAAGGGGAGCTGTTTGATCAGAGCTCAACCAACTGTGAAGCATGGTGGAGGTGGGCTGATGATGTGGACCTTACAGTACCTCTTCAGTGACGTGTTTGTTTGTTTTTTTAAAGTGAGTGACAGCTAAAGCGTGACTCAAACTGTCCATGAATGTAAATCTAAGATAGAATGCTGAAGAAAGGTCTGAATGATCCAGACAAAGTCCAGACTCTAATTTGACTGAGATATTGTTGTGGACCTTCAGAAAACGGTGCATGTCGCTCTTCAGGCAATCTTTAATAGAGTTCATGAAGAAGATCAAGGAGGTTTTGAAGTTTTTAGGAAGCTTGGGTCCTTTGCTCTTTGCAGCAGATGTTCTCGTCACACTGGAAGTGGATGCAGATTTACCGGAAGTCATCTAATGGCCCGCGTAAGTCACAGACAGAGGAGCATCCTCGAAGTTCTTCAAATCTGGAGCAACAATCCATCCTGAAGAGACTAAGTTCTCTGTTTGTCCACAATGGTATTTTTTCAAGTTTAACCTGAATTATTCGACCTATTATTAGACCTATTTCTAATCTTCCATTCATGTCCAAAATTGTTTAAAAAGTTGTTGCTAACCAACTTACAACTGCTCTCGATAGTCATGGCATTTTAGATCAGTTTCAGTCAGGTTTACGCAGAGCTCACTCCACTGAAACAGCACTTCTCAGAGTCTCTAATGACATCCTGATGCAGAGTGATGCAGGAAAATGCTCTGTGTTACTACTACTGGACTTGACCGCAGCCTTCGACTCCGTTGACCATTACGTTCTCTTGGACAGGCTAAAAAATTGGGTTGGGGTATCCGGTTCTGCTGTAAACTGGTTCTCCTCTTATCTGACTGGTAGATCTTTTTCTGTTGCATTTTCCAAGTTTAAGTCCTCAACTGCATACCTCACTTCTGGTGTCCCACAAGGCTCAGTTTTGGACCTTTATTGTTTATTGTATATCTGCTGCCTTAGGAGCATATGCTAAGTTATTTTAACGATATTTCTTATCATTTTGATGCTGATGATATTCAGCTCTATGTGTCTTTTAAACCCCAGGATGTTTTTAAAATACAGATTTTACGCGGGTGTCTGGATTCAGTCAAGAGTGGGATGAATGATAATTTTCTCTAACTAAATGAAGCCAAAACCGAGGTCCTAGTCTGCGCCCCTATATAGTCCAGTGGCTGTCGATTCCTTTATCAAGCCCTCTTTCTGGAACCTCGGGGTGACTCTAGACCCGGTTTTATGCCTTGATTCTCATGTCGGGTCACTTGTTCGTTCTTGTTTTTATAATCTTAAAAACATAGCAAAACTGAGTCCAATTGTGTCACGTTCTGAGTTGGAGATGCTAATCCCCGCTTTTATTTCATCTTTTCTTGATTATCGCAACTCCATCTTCACATGCTTGAGCAAAAATCTTTAGAACGGCTCCAGGTTGTCCAGAATGCTGCTGCAAGGCTTTTAACTAAATCATCCAAGTTTTCACACGTCACCCTGTCATTAATCCAGCTGCACGGGCTCCCCATCCGCTACAGAGTGCATTTTAAAATCCTAGTTTTAACATACAAAGCTCTTAATAGCCAAGCACCGGTCTACTTAAAAGACCTTTTGCAGCCGTACACTCCCAGCAGGTCCCTAAGATCATGTGACCAGGGTCTGCTGGTTGTAAAGAGAACCCAGTTAAAGACTAAAGGTGACAGAGCCTTTGCAGCAGTGGCTCCATCCCTCTGGAAATCCCTTCCTCTCAGCCTCAGATCTGCAGACTCAGTGTTTTCTTTGAAAAAGCAGCTAAAAAGCTATGTTTTTAAAATTGCTATTTCTTGATTCTTTTTATAATCTGTGTTTTACTGTGAAGCACTTTGTGATTTTTATCTTGAGAGGTGCCATACAAAAAAAGTTTATTATTCTTATTATTTCTTCAGATTAAGTCCTCTGTAGCTCAGCTGTCAGTGACCTTTGTGTTTGAAATGTTTCTTCTGTCCAGCTGAGACTTCAGAAAACACAGAAGCTCAGATGGGGGCAATGTGTCCTCAGCTGAAGTGGTGATTTCAGCATGTTGGTGTAAAAAGTCCATCTTGATCTAACTGAACCTTTTTGCAGGTCAGCTATTTGAAGGTAACACAACCCACACAGTTCAACATTGGCACTTTTTTTTTAAAGTGTGCTCCACTTTTCTCTTCTTCTGAAATCACTCTCCCCCAGAGAGTTTGGGTGACAGGTGCTGTTTTATTTTGTCCACTTCATTTCCTAAAGAAGGGTTTATGATGGAGGTTCTCAGTTCTGGAGGTCTTCCTGTTCCACTTTGACATCAAAGTAAAAAGGTAAAAGGACGCCGTTTATGAAGCACTCTTCAAATCTA
The DNA here is from genome assembly GCF_053564925.1 of Oryzias latipes. Lineage (NCBI taxonomy): Eukaryota > Metazoa > Chordata > Actinopteri > Beloniformes > Adrianichthyidae > Oryzias > Oryzias latipes. The sequence goes on from NC_136258.1 coordinate 28,055,251, forward strand.
TGTGATCACTTAAAGCACTTTTACTCAACAAGCTGCTTTCACAAAAACTTGACAGTTTATTAGGTTCAGTTTAGTCTGTTTAATTTAATTTAATTTTTATTTTTTTGGTCTGCTAAAGAACCTTTAACCTTCCGAGGAGCTGACCATCATATCAGTCACGTGGACAAACTTAACAAAATCCAGCTTCATGATGTCAACATTTCATTTGAGTTTTTCTGGAGAGTCCAGTCTCTGTTGCCAGACTTTTTTTGTTTTTTAAAAGTTTTTTTTTAGAGAAAATTGGTTCAGCATAAACAGTTAGATTATCCATCCATCCATCCATCTTCAGAACCTGCTGAAGCCCTTTTGGGGTCATGAGGCTGCTGGAATCCGGCTACACCTTTGGACATTTTAGACACACTAATTTACCTGTGACACATGTTGTTGGACTGTGGGAGGAAGCCAAAGTGCCCCGAGAATACCCACACATGTACGAGGAGAACATGCAAAGTCTGGATTATCTGTTCTCTTTGGTTCTTACGCACTTTTAAAATTGTGTTTTTGGTGTTTTTAGCATGTTCTTGTAGCTTTTTTTTTATGATGGAGGACAAGTATAAAGAAAATTAAGATTAAAACTGCATTTCTGAGTATTTCTTTATTCAAATTATTGTGAATCGGAAGCTGTTCAAAATTTGTTACTACAATCGGCAGCCACAAGCTGGTTTGTGCACTTGCAGACAAATTGATCCATGTCCGACTTTGTTTTCCTCATCTGAGCTGAAATCTTGTTTAAAACTGATCCAATATTGCTCACCATTTTTGTTGCACCAGTATTATTAGGCTGGGGGTGTGAGGGGCTATGAACTAGGGGGGTAACATGTAAACAGAGAGTTCTCAGCAACAACCTGAGGTCCTAGAAAACAACGTTTTTGGATTTTTAGCTAAAAACGGCATAATCAAAATTAAAAAACACTGGAAACGCTTTGAAAATGGCTCAGAAGATTATCGAGTGGGGCTTTAAAGATTTAAAAACTCTTTTTATTGTTTGAAGCAGTCGGTGGCGCAGCTGCATGGTTGAACTCAGGAGGTGCATCAGGAGCCCTGAAGCTCCTCATGAAGTTTTCCCAGTCCGGGTCCTGCAGGCGTCCTCTGTCTGCACACCTGCATCAGCTCCTCGTGCTCCTCTGACACACTTATGCTAATACTGACTCATTTCTCCAACTTACATGATAAAAAAAAGTAAAGGGAGGAAGATAAACACAACAACAGAGACAGAGAGTAATGAATGGGTTATTAGAGGGTCTTTGGTAAATTTTGTAGGACGAGAGGCCGTGAGCGGACACAGATGGTTTGAGTATGTTTTTATTGGACAGCAGGCTTGGCAGGAAATAATAGGTACTCTGGAACCCACTTTTTATTCCCTTTCCCACTCTATTCGGTCCTTTTTTTCCCCTTTGCTTGTATTTCTGCACATCTCCTGCCTGATTTATTTACACACAGACTCTTCAGCTCTCTCCAGCAGAATGCGGCTCTGATTAAACCTTCTGCAGCAATTACTCAGATTTATTGAAATTATTGTTTATGGCTTTTCTTTGTGGGTCAGTGAACGTTTGGAAGTCAGAACAAGCTTACAAACTGTTATTACATGCTTCAGAAAATGAGGTGTGTCACTGATTGTGTCTATTTTTTTATTTTTTTTTAGATATCAGTCACTGGATTGTTGGATCTTGTGACCAAAGCCTGGTTTGGTCACAAACTCTTGAGTCTTTTAATGCCCTAATTCAGATTGGAAGCCATTCTGTTGATATGGTGTCTCAGTAACACTTACAGGACCCTTTACTCATCTCAATTTTGTTTGTTTTTTCATAAATGTAGCTGCTCATCTACAATTTAATTAAGTCTTGTCCACCATTGTCATAGGGAATTGAAAGAAATATGCATATCACCAAAATTCATGTCCTTCAGTACGTTGCATCATTCGATTTACTCTCATGCTTTGTTTGGTGTAAGAGACAATGCCCTACGTGGTGTCCATTATCAGAAATTAATGGATTCATGGTCACTAAATCTAAAACCAAGTACTTTAATCTTGTGTGATGTGTTGTCATGGTAGCAACTACCGAACCTGCACCGACCTCGCTCTGCTGCACCTGTTGTAGGAGGACAAACCAGTGGTTGCTATGCTAAACGTCATTGCATCATTGACCCTTAACACGACACATCTTCCAGGAAGCATTTCCTTTAACCCTTGTGCTATCCTAGGCACTTTAACATTGGGAGTTGGGTCATCTAGACCCACTAGACAGTGCTCTGAACCTTTTTTCTTCAATGATTTGTGATCTTCACTGGTGTCCATGGATTACATGAAATCGTTCCACCTTTATCCACCTTTGTCATGGTAGGGAGAACACGTCAGTGTAAGGGTGGGGTCATAAGATAGCACAAGGCTTAAAGAAAAATCAGATGGAAAACTATAAAGCAGGATCAGTGGTAACTTCTTTTCAACATAAAACACAAATGAGGAATTCTAACAACAGGTTCAGTGTTTTAATGCAGCGAAACTGGAACTGGAAGTGGAACTTTCTGGTTTGTAAAAGGAGACTTTGGTAAACAGGTTACAAATCCAAATGCCCCTGTCTTCGTCCATCTACAACGTTCTGAAATATTATAAATATCACAAATAAAAGTGACAGTAAATGTGATTGAAAGGCCATAAATGAGGTCTAGAAATCCTTTTGTATGTTGGTACTCATGGTTGTTTGTTTTACGCTCTCTGGACCACTTTGGCCTTTCTGCGTCAGCTGCACTTTACCTGACAGCACAGCTTCCACCAGGTCTCCCTCCTGGATCTGAGAGGCGGAGCGCAGCAGCTGCAGCATGTTGTCCGCCGTCTGGTCATGACGGAACAGCAGGATCTTCTCATGCATCCCGTAAAAACCACACTCTGGTATCTGTGAGAAGAGAAGAGAAGGAGTCTCAGCAAACATGCCAAGCTTCTCAGAAATCTCCAACAAATTCGATGATTTGAAGTGACTTTGTTCTCAATTTCTCAAAGTTCTTCACGTTCCTTCGGTGCTACATTAGCATTTCTTCACATCCATTTCACTCTAAATGCTTCTACCTCTGACACAAGAGACACTGCATACCTTTGAGAATTCAAGCACATGTATAGAAATAGAATGAAATAGCTGCTTTTATCACGTCAGGCCGGTTGCCAGAGCAACGGGGGAGGACAATGGGAGAAGAAAATTAACACGAAAGGGAAAAAAACACACACATGGGTCAAAAGAAGCAGAAAATGAAGAGTTTAGAACACGAGGTTGAGGCCCTTCATTTGTTCAGACGCTCGCTGTCCTCTCAATTGAGCTCCTCAACAATACACTTCAGAGCAGCATCCTTATGAGTGCTGTCGCCATAGCAGTGCTGCTGCCTCTGTTGTCATGGAGACGGAAAACCAAGGCCAGTTCTTCTCCAGCTTCCTAGCGTCTGAAATGAAAATCAGCTCCCGGACTGTCTGAGGCGAGTTCTGACCATCCCGGCTGCCGCTCCACACCTTCATGTCTCTGTGAGCTTCGTCATTCGAACGCATCGTCCCCTGTGACAGATAACTCCGAGAGAGAAGGAGGAAGCTGGAGTCATGACTTCAGTGTGTCATGTCTGTCTCTTAGTGAATTCCTTTAGTGAAAAGAAAGAAACAAGAACAAGTAAAACTTTAAAGTGAGTGATTAAAATGGATTGGAACTTCTGGCTCACAAATATTTCTGTTTCTTTTATTTACTCTTGTGTTGAGGCAATAAAACAAACCTGATTTAAAGTAAGATTATACATTAGCCTGTGCAATACCCGTACATTGCAATGACTGGTTTCCCTTTAATGTTTATGCTAAAACAATCTCATGGCAACTTGAATTATTTGATCAATTAAATACAGCTCTCTAAACTTTTGACCAATCAGATTAAGCCCTTTTTTGTTACTATAGATGACATTAGCCATCTATAGATGAGCGTTAATGGAGGATAAATTAAGTTCTGCTGAGTTTATTTAAATAAAACTCTGGCAGTGAAATGAAAATGATGCATTAGGTGATTTTTGTTTTTATTTTTTTTTCTTGTTCATGTGATGCGAGTCATATCGTCATTACTCTATTGATCACTAATGTCGCACATCAGCGGTTTTCCTCATATCGCGGAGCCCTAATCTAAAGAGCTGCTGCCTCAGAGCTTCTAACAGGATTGCTGTCATGGGCGGCTCAGCATGCAAGCCCTCCACCTCCTCAGAGGAATTAAGAGGAAATCTTTATGTCTGGAATCTACCTAACGTTCATTCAGCTCCCCTTACTCCCCTCACCCCTACTGCTCCCCTTCCCTTATTTGTTAAAGGTTCCTCTGATAAAGCACTTTTATCCTCCGTTCAAGCAAGTCCACCTTTTCTTGAGGTTACTGAGGTGTATGACCTCGGAAAGTGAGATCCCAATAGCCAATAGCCTTCCAACATGAGGCCCCACCCCCTGAATCTCTGCTGGAGGAAGAAGCTGAAGATCAGACAGATGGGTTCTTCTGAAGAACCTCATCGCTCTAAGAGCTGAATAGCACAACAACTCTTCAGAGTCTTCTTTCCTTCACTGGATCCATCTTTTCTCTGGATTCATCTTTTCCCTGGATTCATTTTTCACTGGATCCTTCTTTTCACTGGATCCATCTTTTCTCCTGGATGGATTGTTTCACCCGATCCATTTTTCGCTGGATCCTTATTTTCACTGGATCCATCTGTTCACTGCAATCATCTTTTCACTGGATTCATCTTTTCACTGGATTCATCTTTTCACTGGAATCATCTTTTCACTGGATTCATCTTTTCACTGGATCCATCTTTTCACTGGATTCATCTTTCTCACTGGATCCTTCCTTTCACTGGATCCTTCTTTGGGTCCATCCTTTCACTGCACAACAGTTACCAGAACGTTTTCCTGAGACGGTTCTGCTTCAGTCGGTTAGTGGATTCTCCGCATCGCTCTCGTGCTTGATGATGCAGCAAACGCGTGGCGTGGCGTCCTGCAAGCATTCGCTGCCTCATTGTCCCACTGACATTCATTCTCCACCTGACGAGTGGAAACAAACCTCAGAGCCCCATTCAGCGCTGACGTTTCCTGTCAAACAAACATGGATTTCCTCTACTGTACGTGTCTTTACTGACTTCCATCACGTGTTACTGAGCAAACATGGTGGGATGTTGACATGGGAGCTCCTTAAACGAGCATGAAAGTTACTGCAAAAAATAGATCAAATGAACATGTTTCAGTTTCTGTAACTGAAATTTAAAGGAAAGAATTTAGTACTAAATGCTCTGATGCTCTGAAATCCGTCCAGCTGGAGCTGCCGGAAGCGTCACAAAGGATTTACACGCACACTATCTCCTCTCCGTTTCAGGTTCGCTCAGGAAATTTGCGAAGAAGAAGCTTCACGCATGAAATGGGTCCAAGCTGGAGCTTCAACATGTGACAACGGCCGTGATGCTCTGATTCTTCTTCAGACCACATAGTGAAGATGAGGGGGCCGTCGCCATGACGACAGTACATGCGGCATGATATAATTTATTAAGCTGTTAGCGTCTGTGTTTGCGTGTGTGTGTGTGTGTGCGTGTACAGCGGCTCCATAAAACCGTGGAAACTTTGAGAAGACCCAACATCAAAGTGTCCATTATGTAAATTATTAAAAGCTTGGCTTTCAGGCTGGGAAGGATTGGGACCATATCTGATGCAGAGAATATGAGCAGTGTTTCTGCAGAATTCAGTCACCTCAGAGTACAGCAGCACTGCCAGGAAATTGACAATAATTTCGATGAAGGTCATCTACAAAACTCGTACAAAGGAGAAGTATGTTTTTTCATAAAGTCAGGAAGGAAAAAAGACCCTCAAGGATGTCCATTTTATATAGTTTGGAAACAATCACTCAACGGCAGGAAATGTGGAAAAACACTCAATATTACTTCTAAAAGTCCTTATATTTTTCAAAAACTATGTTTTCCTTTATTCCATTTTTGCATGGAGCTAGAACACATTATATGGGACAGTGGGATGGGGCGCAGGAATGAAAGACTCTAAAATACGTTTTTCCCACAGTTTTATTATTATTATTGTTTTTATTTCATTAAAAAATTTGGCATTTGTTATTTTTGCAATGCTTAAAAAAGCATTTACTGAGGATCTTTGACAGTAATGAGATTAATATTGACTCAAAAATTGGGGGATCAAATGTGAGCAGACCTTTTTGGTGGGGGCCAGCTGCCCCCCTTCACCACCTGTAGCTCCGCCAATACGTTTTTGTGAACGTTGCGATTTAACTTGTGTGAAAAATAGAAATAACCAGACTGTGAAGACTGTAAACTTTAAACACAAAAATTAACCGTTTTTACTAATTTTTAAATGCGACATATGTTCTAAAAAACGTTCATCTTTATTAATCTCAAAAAAGAAACTGTTGCTCCACGTCCCTCTGAGAAGATCTGACATCATAGAATGGAGTGAATCGATCCAGTGAACGAAAAATATCTCACAGAAAAACAGATGCAGGATTTGTGTTAGTGATTCAGCAGTTAGAGTCCAGCGAGTTTAGCTCAAAGTCAGAGATGCTGCAACAGGAGCTGCATCTCAGACTCTACAAGCTCCAGTTAGCATGACTCAGCATGAAGGGAAACATCTGTGTCTGCAGCAAACTCCTTCTAACTGTTGATCTCATCAGTGGGACCTTTTTTTGAACAAACTATAGTCAACAATTGGAGCATTCAAGATGATGTTTGACCCAATTGATCCAAACACAAGGAGCCGCAATGATTTAGACATTTGGCTGGACTGAATCCCTATTTATTAAAAAAAGAAAAATAAGAAAAAGTAAAACAAAATCTTTTTTCAACCTTAAGTATGTTTAGAAACAATCCTTCCACCTTAAAACTGATGCTAAACAAACAGATGCTAAGAAAGCTAGAAGACGGACAGACTCTTCAAGAGATGAAAAGAAAGACAATTCAACAGGATGAATGGATTAAAAAAGTGAGAAGATGAAACAAGGAGAGAGAGAAAACCCAGAACAATGAGGCAGACAGGAAGCTCACATCTGTTCGTTTCATTCTAAAAGTGCATTGCATCTCATAATGGCCCTCAAAAGGACACTCCAGAGCCCCAATTATCATGGGTTGCCAGGCAACAAAGAGAAACCGCCACCGGACGATGCAGAGTACAAACAGTTCCATTCTGACTGTTCCAGAGCGCAAAGGTGTGCCTGCTCTGATTTATTCACCGACTGTTGGGACAGGACAAGCTGTGAGTCACAAAAATGTCAGGAATGACAAACTTTTAGCAGGAAAAAATATTTGGTATCAAAACCCGACAGTGAAATCCCCAAATATAAATGAGCTAAAAGTGAGAGGTTAGAAGAATCTAATAGAGGCCACAATGGAAGAAAATAAATAAAAATACAATAAATAAACAAATAAATGAGAATAAAGTCATTAAATTATATTATAAAAAGTCAAAATCTTGCAAAAATCGAAATGTGAAACTATTATTTCATTTATTCATTCATCTTCTAAACTTGTTTTTGTCCCTTTTGGGGTCACGGGGCTGCTGGAGTACAGGGGACACCCTGGACGGGTCACCAATCTATCGCAGGAAATTATTATATAAAAAGTCATAATTTTCAAAAATAAAGTTGTAATTTCATAGTAATATAGTTGTACGTTTACAAAAAAGGAAAGCGGGTTCAGCAAGCTTCTTATGCAGTGTGACGTCCCTTTGATTTGTCTGGAAAAATAATTAAACATGTAATGTTTGATAATCTTTGTTGAAGATTTTAAAAGCAAAATATAACATTTTATTTTTTTTAAACCAAGACTTTTTCCTCCTAAAATTAGGACTTTTCAACCCATAAGATCCCATGGTGACATCAATGTAGCAAAAAACTGTCAGAAATGGATTCTGTGGTCCACTTTATTTGTGGTAAATTATACACATTATTCTATTTTTAAGAACAAATGGGTCTGGGTTCTAATGGGTTCACAACTTTATTTTTGTAAATTGTGGAATTGTTTTACGATTTTCTGCTTAAATCTAATGAAATTTAGACGCTTTTCTCATATTTTACAAATTCATTCTCATAATATTTTTATGTTTTTCACAATTTTCTGATCTCATGAAAATTAGAATTTTTTTCTCATAATTTTATGACTTTATAGTCAATAACTTTGGATTTTTTTCTAAAAATGTTATACCTTTAATCTTGTAACATTTTGAAATTGTTCCACTTTATGGTGTTAATTGTGACTTTCTTTCTTATTCTTCATTTTTTTGTTCACTTAGTTTTTTTTTCTCTCATAATTTTATAACTTTTTCGTAGATTTGTAAAATCTTTCTGATAAAATTACGACTCTGTTCTCGTGAATTTTCCATAATTTTCTCCTAATTGTACGACTTCCTTTTTGTGAAGTTATTGACTTATTTCTCATAATTTAACTATTTGAATTTTGTAAAATTAAAAAATTGTCTTCATAAGTTAATGACTTTGGGGCAGTGGTTAGCGCTCTCCCCTCACAGTGAAAATCCGCTGGTTTGAATCCTGACTTTCAACGGACAGACGGATGGATATTCTAATATATATATTTTAGTTTTTCATCTTTAATGGTGGTCCTAACATTTTCTCGGAGGATATTGAAGCTTAAAATGGTCCTGAAAGCAAACCAATCTCAACGTCTGTGACAAAACTGGATTAAGGAGAAACCTTTTGAGGTTTTATTAATCAATTTATACTGTTTCCACACAAACTCAAGTGTATTTCTGATTAAATCTCTTTTAGATCTCAAAATGCAAAAAGAAAAAACTTTCAGCAGAAAAATTCTCATTCATCAGAGCCTGAAAACAATCCAAAGTTTTGCAAAGGTATGGAAAAAAGTCAGTTACTGCTCTGACCAACAGCTCTGTGAGTGCTGCAGCCAGAACCAAAGCCTTGGCCACAACAAAGAAAAACCTTCACAGGTTTTTGTAAACTCTAAATCTGTTTTTTTTTTTATGTTTGCCTGAAAGATGTTATCTTCAAACAAAAAACAAAAAAAAAACACTGTTTTCTTTTTTTCTAAAGCCAATTTTGACCATTTGTCTTTGGCCATAAGCTGTGGGATGTGAGTGGATAAGATCACAGACACATGCAGCTTCCTTCGCAGGGTGGCCGGGGTTTTTTCTAAGAGTTAGGGTGTGAAGCTCAACCATCTGGGAGGAGCTCACAATAAAGCCGCTATTCCTCTTCATTGAGAGAAGCCGATTGAGGTGGCTCGAGCATCTGGCAGGAATCACACCCAGATGCCTCCTGGTTGTGTGTCAGACCTGTCTAACAGGGAGGAGCCCCTACAGAATCCATCGCTTGGCCCCCTGGGGAATGCCTCCGTATTCGTTTGGAGAAAGTGAAGAAGGTTGCAGGAAGGAGAGGTAGGACATCCTTGCAGAGAAAAGTTCTCCCAGTATAAGAATCCCAGATGTTACATCCCATTCTGGGTATCAGGTTAAAATCCCGGATGAGCCCCCGAATTTGTTACACTACAGTTTAAGGTATTAAAAAAAGGCGTAACATAAAGGAAAGAAAAATAATTTTAAATGACTTAAGGACTCAAAACCTGTCACAAAGACACCAGAAATAAAAGTAATCTCAGAATTAGTTACAAAAAAAAGTTTTCACACAAAAAAGAAAGACGGAAAACCTCCCACTGTGACAAAAATATATATATTTAGAAAGGAAAACAGAAAAATGCATTCCAAAAATTTCAAAAACAGATTTACAGCTTCAGCCGTGAAAGCAAAAAGACTGAAAATGCTGAAAGGACGGTTGACAATCTTTGCAATTTATGAAGTTGCAAAATGGGGAATGGAACATTTTTACCAAACCTGCAAACTTTGCTCCAATTTCTCTAAATTTGGGAGACAGGGTTTTTTTTTTTTTTTTTGGGGGGGGGGGGGGGGGCAAAACATTTTTTTGAGAGTTTAAGGAACTCCAGGGAAACAGCAAATGGAGACATCAAATAAAAAAGGTTTTATTTCCTTTTCCAAAAGTTCAAACATGATTAATGAACTGAATTAGTAGTTAAATACATAACTTGACTGTTTCGTTTGTCACCTAGTAGTGTCTGGAGTGTCTGCCCTGAGACTAGAAGAGTGTGGGTTTGAGTCCATGGTTGGTTCAGCCCAAAAACTCTAAACCAACACAGTCTATTGAGGGGGTTGGTTGGATTAATGGGATTAAACCACCCAAAAAGGTTCTAAAGGAGGGACATGGGTTGAATGGAAAAATAGATTAAGCCACACTCTTTTCTATGGGGCTGTATTGAGTACTATTCTATATTCAGGACCTGTTCCAGGAAAAACAAGTACAAATGACTGTAATGTCAGAGATCGCTGAGTTGCTATCTAAAGATTATAGTAAACACAGATTTCAGTGAAAGCTGATCCGCTGAGGCGACCGCTGAAGGGATTCGCCCAAAGGCGGACAGCAACAAAACTCTGGTGATCGATTACATGGCGTCATGTGATTGTCTTCTAGCATGGCGGAGAAGCCGTACCGAAACCCGTCTGTTAAATGTTCTAACTAAAGTTTTGGGAGTTTTTGGTTTTTCCACTAAAGATGGAAAAAAGTCAGTTTTTAAAACATGTTTGATGGAAACATTGTCGTCGGTTAAGATAAAGGACTGGGAGTGTTTTCTAGTTGTTCCATTTTTATTGAGGTGTTTCTGTGTCTGCATTACTGTCTTCTTGCCATCGATCTTCAGGAACTGTAGTCAGCAGAACTTTGAGGATGGGAAAACGATGGAGAACATTTTCAAGATTTGTTGTCAAATGATCTAAGACAACAGTGATGTTTATGTTTTGTTTACTGCTGAAGTTAACCAGGAAGTTGATTTGAAGTGGTACATATGTTTTATGTTGAATACTAAGAAACGTGGATTGATCCGTGAATCTGTGATTCGTGAATCGAATCGCCACATTTTGACTTTAAGATCAGATTTTATTTTTTGTCTGTCTTGGTTTTTCTGGTTCCTTTGCTAAAATACCCCCCCCCCCCCCCCCTCACGCTTCCTCCAGCATAAATGTTTTTTCAGGTTTGTGCACAGACATGACAGCTCAGTTTAAGGTACTGAAGACATTTTGCACTCCTGGAAAGGGGTTACCATGGCAACCTTTTGAAAACAGAGTGTGTATTATTCAAAAGTATAATATATTAGAACACCGGCGCACCCACAAACACACACACATGCACGAGTCATTCAATCTACATAAAAGCACTCAAGGTTAGAGGCTGTTGCACCCTGAATGCATCTGTCTATTACCAACGTTGCCATGACAACAGTACAGGTGAGATAACTGTAAAAATGTAAAATTATGCTTTTTTTTTCTCCCTGCACTTATAATTTTTCATGGAGGCTGTGATTATAGAAAAAAATGTCACATGAAAGCAAAACAGTCTCTTTCTGCTCTGCAGCTTCAGCTGCAGGATCACAACAGATGTGTGCGAGCAGGAGCTGATGATGATGATGATGATGATGATGGTGGTGATGATGAGCAAGACAATCAGATCGAACACAACAAGCACCTCCACCCACGCCAGCAGACCTCCACGCATTATGAAAACAGCAGCCAGGGGAAAACAGACTATTTCTGAGCCTCTAATGCAGACACCTGCAGAACCCTCTGATGCATGGATGCACCGAAGAGGAACAAGGCTGGACTGAGTCAGCTCCATGTGAACGTCCACCTTCATCTCCAGCCAGCCTTCCCGGAAACAGCCTCTGGCAAACAAACCTCACAGCAGGTTTAACGCTTTGCAGCCAGCTCCAGTCACACACAGGTTGAAAATGAAGATGATAAAATGTTTTTATTATTATTATTATTGTGACCATGAAATGGGAGAAATTAAAATACTGGAACGTTTCAAGAAAGCATGTAAACAGGTGGTCCATCATTGGCATAGAGAAAAACTTAATCCAATCCTTCTGCTGAGTCAGATTCAAGATATCTTAAAATCCCTGTTTGTCTTATTCACTCTGGTGAATTTCAACTGCTTTTATTATTTTTCGCCATTTTTTGTTGCTTAACTCCTTCTCCAATTTTTCAGCTATTTTAACCATTCAACCATTCAAATGTTCAGCTCTTTCAGTTTTTTCCAGCTGTGACTTTTGCTCCTTCAAATCCTTGAACTTTTCAAGATATTCCAAATTTTCCAGGATTTTTGCCTCCATTGAACTACATGGGGAATCCTTGGTGCAGAAGCTCGCTGCTTCGATACCCGGCTCTGGCATTTTTCACAAAAATATATTTTTTGTTATTGTGTTTTTTTCACTTTATATACGATCACCTTTGATCATTTCTTTATTTAATTATTTTTTTGTGCCAATTATTACCCTTCAAGTTTCATTTTCATTCAGCGATATAGAATTTAACTCTGCATTTTCTTCTGGAAATGCAGTTCTAGTTTGCTTTGATGTAGTTCCTTTTCCAGGAACTACATCTGGAAATTAGATAAGCTGGCACAATTTTTTCACATTTCACATGATCACTGTTCTTTTGTACACTGTCCCTTGTTTTAAATAGATAAACTCAAAATTGGAAGAATATAATTTTAAGAAACGATTTTAGAATAATGTAGTTATTAGAATATTTTTTTCTTTGTGTTTTGGGCTTTAAATAAAAGTCCACATTAATTTTGCATCAATACACGACAAAAACTTAATCTAAATGAAGTAAAAATATCCATGTTTTAAGAAAAAAAGTCTTACCAAAAACATATCTTTTTATGAAAGATTTTAAACAACAAAACAATCTTAGTTTAAAAAACTTGACTTAAATAATTTTTTTTATAAAAATCTTGTTGAGATATATTTAAGTTAAATATTTCTTACCCATATTTCTTATCTAATTTTTTTACTGTTTTAAAGAAAATAGTTCAAACGTTTACAATGGTTTTTAACACTGGTTCAGCGTTAAAAACCAGAATTCGTATACTTTTAGTTCTTTGAGGAGCGACAGGCCGGAATCAGAAGTCCAGCAGAACTTCTGATCACAAATGCAGCATCATTTACTTTTTCAGTCAAATGTATGAAAATGATCTCATGATTTTCTTCATAATAGTAGGTGAAAGAAAACCTAAACAACCATGTACTTTATTGGAAACGTCCCACATTGATTCTGTTGTACTGAGGAGTTTAACTTGAACCAGTTGAGCCTGTAAAGTACCGCAGAAAAGGTACTTTATGAGTAAAGTTTAACTTGATTCAAGATTACAAGGCAGTTTGGATCAACGCTCGTTGTCCACAATAACTACAACGTTTTTCAAAGTTGGAACAATTTCCGTCCCCTGAAAAACGTTGAAATATTTCTGAAAGACATTTGGAAAAACTGCTCTGAAAATATTGGATAATTTGATACTTGAGATGAAATGTCAACTAGTTTCTCTATGAGTGGACGCTGCCATGTTGGAACCAGACGATCGTCAGTCTGAGTCATTGTTTCTATGGCAACTGCTCTCACCAATGAAGAGTGAGCTTGTTGGAAGGCCACACCCCTACCACTTGCAACCAGACATGAAATCTGTCAGACGTTTTGAATGTTGGATGTGGGGCCAACAGGCTCCACCTACTTTTATAGAGGCATCTGATTGGTTAGTGTGTAACTTTAAAAAATGTGAAACACTAAACATGAACGAAATGAGGATTATCAAGAAACGTAAGGAAAAAAATAACAGAGCAAGAATGTTTATTCCGACCGACAGAATGACTGAGTAATAGCTGTTTATTTCTCTATAGAAGTATGGTATTTTGGAGGGTACTTCCTGTTTGGAACTTCACTCAGTCCAGTTCTCTTATACCGTCGATGGTTCTAACTCACATCCACCATCCGACCTGATTTCTCAGTGAAATCTCCCTGACGTGTAGCTTATTGAAGCCTCTGTTGTGACGGGAATCCACCAAACACTTAAAACTTTTACAGGCAAACTGCTGCTGAACTCTGATTGGACAGTGGGACTCCTTCAGTGAGGAGATAGTCTTTCCTCATCATCAGTCTGGTCACAAGCAAACATAAGTGTCAGAACTGATCAGAGGTTTCAGGACCAGCAGACTGTTGGGTTCAGTTTGCTGGGATCTTCAGAAAATGCTGAAGTCTTCAGTCACTGAATGGTTGGAGGTAAAGTGAGGACTTCATTCCTCCAACCTTGAAGCTCAGCTGATGTCCTGAGAGGCGGTCTCCATGAAAGTGGTGACTGGATGATCTAGAATCTTCATGTTAGATTTATTTTTAGGAACTGTTTGTGCTAAACCAAGAAAACAAAAGATTTTTTTCTCTTTTTTTTCATGGAGTTGGAGTCAGAGTCTCTTCTGCCTCCATGACCTGTTGCCTCATCTGAGGCTGAACTCTGCTGCTCCATCAGGAAGAAGATTCAGAGGAAAACTTGTGTCTGGAGCCTCTCTGAGCACAAACATCAACCATTCCATCTCCATCTCTATCCATCTTCTGACCAGGTCAGATAAGCTGCCCCTACATCTGCCCCTCCACGTGCACGTGGACAGCACTGCTGAACCTCCTGGTTACCTTCTGGTCCACGATGGAGCACGCCACCTCCCGGACCTGACTCAGGCTCAGCTCCACGGCGTCCAGCAGCACCGGCTCCCGGCTCATGCCGATCTGGATGTGGAACGAGATCACACCTTCTCCACCTCCTCCTCCACCACCGCCACCTCCTCCTCCTGTCCCCCCCAAGAAGGGGAGCGGGCTGGGCGCGCGGATCAGCGGAGGAGCGCTCATGAGTGCGCCTTTTTCCCCGGAGGTTTCCAACTTTCCCGGAAACAACGAGGAGTCGCGGCGCGCGGGGGAAACCCACGAGAGGCGCGAGCGAGGGGGTTCAGAGCGCGAAGAGGTGCGGGGTGGGCTCCCGCACGGCACTCCGCGGCGCGTAAAGAGTTCCCCGGCGGAAAAAAAAACCTGGAGAAAGGCGCGCGGGAGAGGAGAGACGGAAAGGCAATTAACGGGAGAAATGACCGGACCGGGAGGAGAGAGCGCGGATGCGGGTGACAGAGTCAGAGACGTCAACGGGAGCTGCGGAGGAGGGGGGCTGGAGAGAAGGGAGGCAGACCTGCTGAAGTGATGATGATGATTATGATGATGATGATGCTGAAGGACAGAGAGAGACTTGCGCTTAAAATCCATCCACATGTTTATGCTTTCTTTACTTTTACATTAATATCTAAATCTTGAATGTTTTCCCTAGAAACCTGTTGTTGTCATAGAGACGGTGTTTATATCAAAAAGAACAATGATGGAAGAGAATGATCTGGCAGGTCAAAGGTTCTGGAGGAAAAAATCCTCAGACAGATTCTGATGAACCTGGACCTGCAGGTTCTGCTTTCATCGGTCCATTCTGAGCAGAGAGGAGGAATACTCTCTTTTTCTAGGTTTCTATCTGAGGACCTGCTAAAGTCAGATCTGTGGGAGTTTTAGCGGGAGACTGACGAAGACAATGACTCAGAAGCTGTGCTGATGAAGAGCCATAGTTCAGTTCCTGTGGATCCACCAGGTCACATTGAGCAGATCCTTGCTGCAGGGATCCGTGGAAAAACTCATCGCATGAGGAGTTTAGATCATTCTTTACAGAGAAATGACCTCACCTTTCCAGTCATGAAGGCTGATCTCTGCTAAAACCCAAAAAATAAGAGAAAAACAATCAAAAGGTTGTCCTTTTATTTTGAAAGGACAGAGATTATAGTGAAAGTGTCAGTGCACATGTGCACACTTGTGACATTGTGGTCAGAAAAATGATGAAAAACAACAATCCGAAAGAAAAGAAGAAGATTCTTAACTTTCCAGGATGTCTGAGAGGACCTGTTGCTTCTGCTGAACACTGATGTCTAAGTTCAGGGATGGAGGGAAGCCAGTTGCTAGGAGACGCAAAAACACACAAATCCACCTTTTCAGTCGGCTCTCCTTAGAACTGCAGCTCATGTCAGGAGCAAACAACTCCAGCTCCATCAATCTGAAGGTTATGCAGCATGATGTGAAGACAAAAAATGGTTTTAACTTCCTGAATGATCCTCAGCAGCAAGTTTCTGCTCCAAAAAAAAGTTTTTCCATGTTTTTTGAGAAAAAGGTATTTGAATGCCTCTCATTTTAATGTCTGGAAATTATCTAATAGTCTAGAGTGTAACAAGATCTTTATATATCTGACAGCATCCTAGTTGTGAAAAAATGGTTAAACATCTAACGAGAATATTTAAAAAGGTTTTTGAAAAAATATCACTAAAATTGCCTTGCAATTCACTACTTTTTTTTTAATTCAGGTACAAAAATATTTTAGGAAAACGTGGGTTTTATATCAGACATGATGTGCAACATTTGCGCATGAAGGTCTAGAAGTCGATGGCAAAAAGATGCCAAATAAGATTAGATTTTGCAAAAATACATCCTGTTGATGTACAAAGCAATCATAAGAGAACCTAAAGTGGATCCTAGTGGCACACCAGAAGATGAAAGGTTATTTGTCCCAACAAAGCAATAAAAGCTGACCTTAAGAGATGAGGCTCTGGAGTTCATCCATCACAGATGCAATAATAAAAACTACTAAAACTGCTTCAGCATCAGCGAGGCAAGTGCAGCCAAGCACCTAAGCGACAAGCACATCAGCTCCGCCTCTCCTCTCTGCTATCTCAGAGTGTGCACCTCTGCAGCAGCACTGGGGATTCAACCCAATCAAGTGGCCTCAAAAACTATCCAGTGCAACCTTTCTCTACATGGAAACAAAACAGATCCTGGTTTGAGCATCCAGGAAACGCTGGATCTCGTTTTCTGTGCAGGCAGTTCATCAGGATTTGATTTGACCTCAGTGACGATAAGTCCAGGATCACGTGACTTTTTACATCATACAGTAGAAAAGTCCCAAAGCTCCATAGGAGTTTTGGTCATGAAACAGGAAGCAGAAGTGTCACGATCCTGTCCTGCCGCTGTAAACCTCTTGGTTATCCTGGGTTCCCAAACGAGGCTCTCCTACAACCGAGCTCCTCAGGTGTTCTTCTTGTTCTCTGTTTCTCGGACAGATAAAAGTAGATTCTCTGCAGGGTCCAGCCTTCATATTTTCCTCCTACCTTGTTTCGTCGCGTCTCTGTTGCCGACCCTGTTTTGGCACTGGATTATGTTCAAGTCTGCTTCTGCTGGACTTTATTAGAACTGCCAGATCTGTTTGCACCCCAGAGTCAAAACGGAGCTGTTTTTTGAAAACCAAGTTTTGGGATTGAATATGCTTTCATGCCGTCTAAGAGCCTGCCAGCTATTTGTGGTTTGTCCATCCTTCACTCATTACAAAAAACTGAAAATGATTTCTTCAAACTTTCCACTGAGCAAACACCAACTGTAAAAACGGCCTGCACCACGGAAAGCCTTCAGCAGCCGTAGCAACAGCACATTTTCATCTCACAGAGCAGCAACTGATGAAAAAACGTCAAACGAGATTTTTTATTCTGCAGAAAAATTTCTGCTACTACAACTTTTTTCATATGACACTTTTCTTCCACACAACAATGGCTGAATAACTCTTAAGTTCCTCTTGACAACTCCTCAAAATGAAAACTTCTCTGGATGGCGTTCGTCCTCTCAGGTCCCTCAAGCTGACCATTTTGATTCCGTTTCAGATCTTCAAACTAGTGACAGATTGCTACCCCAGAATGCTGGAAAGCCGGCTAAACTAATAACAATTCAATTTTAAGATTCAGAATTTCTTTGTTTTTGATACCTGTCTTGGATATAAAGCTTCACAAACGCCTCCACATCTTTAATCTACGAGCACGGCTCCAACAACTTTGGTGTTTTTTCTTGTTAATTAATGACTTTTTTCTCGTAGATTTACATATTTTAAAGTTGTAAAACGTAATACATTTACAAATTTAAAACACAGAAATTTAGCAGAAAAAGTTGTAAATTTAGCTTATGACTTTTGAAGCCGTAAAAATGCGACTTTATTCTTATAATTTAACAGTTAGACTTTGTCTCGTACATTTACAACTTTAACGTTGTGATTAAAAAACATGTCCTCTTGTTGCAGACGATCCCAAAAAAACGGTGGAGTGCATGGAAAAAAAACAGAAAACGAATGTTCAAGGAACATTTAAGGGGCCTTCATACGTGGTCTGCAGCACCTAAAATATGAAAACAAAAATTCAAGAGCAAAAAATAGTCGTTTGGTCAGATTTTTAAGATCAAAAACAACAGTTACTCTTTTACAAGCACACACTTACAGTCCAGACAAGCGCGCTGACAGATCTGACACCCACCACCCGCCGCCACAGTTTTGCAGCCCCTCCTCCCCCCGCGGGTGTGATTCCCTTCGATGGGGGATGCGAGAAGTGACAAAGCGCTAAAAAGCCTCCGTCTCTTCGCAGTAAATTTGTTGTATGTTGTTGTGCAAATGTTTGAGGCGTGTGCGCGCCAAGGTGCAACAGTAGCCAGAGGGCAGCGGCGGCGGGAAACTCAGATGCGTCAATCGGGGGTCACAGGTCACCCCTCCTGCAGGTTTCCATTTGTTTCAATGGCTTTGTGTTTTAGAACTACAAAAACAGTCTGTCGCCCAAACAGACTGGAGCCCATCGCTCCATCGTGAGCAGAACTCTGAGGGGAAGTAGAGACATGAACATGAAACATGAAAAGACCCCATTTAAAGCCTTAAATTTCTATTTGACTTAAGCAAACTCAGGCATAGTAACTGAAAAAATATAAATACTAGACTCTTGTTTTTTCTTAAATAACTCTCCATCAGGGGAAAAAAGTAGTTATTTAGCAAACTTCTTGAAAAAAAATGTAAATAAACTGGTGAATGAAGTATTAAAGATACTTAATAATCAATCCATTTATTAATTAAACCTAATCCTTAAGATTTTCTTCATTCATTAAGTTTTAAATCAAAACTAAGCGGCAAAACATAATAGCAAAAATCAAATTAAAGAAAATAAAAGGTTAACATTTTTTGACTACGTTTAGTCCAGATCATAAAAATACACATTTAGTGTGTCAGAAGAAGCTCCTATCTTGGCGCGCACAGCTCCTATGAATAAAAAAAAAAAAAAAAGTAACTGCGAGTCAGTGGGACACTGAGAAGTCAGACAGACTGGAGTACAGTGAGATGCAGCACAATGAGAAGCTGAAAGGGTTGAAAGGTCAAAGAAATGAGGAAGAGGAACAGAGATGGAGACGTTTTCTCTGTGGCGACCCCTGATGTGACGTCATTTCCGGGTGAGCTATTCCCAGTGCTAGTTGTGTGACTGCTGTCCTCTTGTTTGGCATTAGCCTTACTACTATTGCTTACTCTAAGGGTTATCTGGGTTAATATTCACATCTAGTACCTTTTATTAGCTAATTCACCACTGTTAAACCGCTTTTTGTTCACTTTTCTCATTTTGCTAAATAAACCACTTCTCTTTACTTAAACACCGCTAGCCTTAGCTTAGAACCTAGTATGGCCACCACCACTCCTTCCGCCTCTCCTCCTCTCTCCTGCCCCATGTGCCATATGTTTAGTGATGATCCTGCCTCCTTTAGTGAAGATAGGGGTAGGTGTGTTAAGTGTAGTCTTGTGTTAGACTTGGAGGCCAGGCTGGAGCAGTTAGAAGCGCGGCTCCGCACAGTGGAAGCTAAGCCGGCTAGCCAGGTCGTTACTCGTAGCGCGGGCCGCGCTACCAGGGCTAACTTAGCTAGCACCCCAGCGCCCTCCCAACAGCCGGGAGACAGTCAGGGGTTTGTACCGGTTGGGAGGAAACATAGTGCTAAACGCAAAAACTTAGAGCACCCGAGACTCCACGTTAGTAATAGGTTCTCCCCCCTCAGCGACACACCCGCTGAACACTCAACTCTGGTTATAGGCTCTTCTGAAGTTAGAAACGTGGAGCTCCCAGCGGCTACAGTCAGGTGTTATCCGGGGGCCAGAGTTGGTGATATCGAGGGGAACCTTAGGATGTTAGCTCAGAGTAAGTCCAGGTTCCGTCGAGTCGTGATTCACGCAGGCGGTAATGATGCCCGACGGAGACAGTCAGAGGTGGTTAAGTTAAACGTAACTTCGGTGTGTAAACTGGCTAAGACGATGTCCGACACTGTAATTTTCTCTGGTCCCCTGCCGAACTTAGTCAGTGATGAAATGTACAGCCGCTTTTCATCATTTAACCGCTGGCTTTCTAGATTGTGCCCAGAAAACGGCGTTGGTTTTGTGGATAACTGGAGCGCGTTTTGGGGGAAGCCCGGTCTCATGCGGAGAGACGGCGTCCATCCCACTCGGGACGGTGCCGCTCTTCTTTCTAGAAACATTTCTGCTAGGCTTAGTCTGTTAACCTGACAATCCAGAGACGAGACCCGGGCGCAGAGCAGCAGTGTAAAACGCTCCTCTGAGCCTCCCTTAGGGTTAGTGCCGGTGCAAAACCCATGCAGGGAAAGTCAAGCAGGTCCGAGCTTTAGCTTATGTGCTGAAAGACAAATGAAAGGAGCGCGTCATAGAAACTTAAAAGTGACAGACAGCAGTTCTCACAAGCAGAATTATGTCATTAAATGCGGTTTATTAAACATTCGATCCATTTCCTCCAAGTCCCTCTTAGTCAACGAGTTAATTACTGATAACAATCTTAGTCTTTTAGCCTTAACAGAAACTTGGCTCCATCAGGATGACTATGTTAGATTGAATGAAGCAACCCCCCCCACTTATGCTAACTATCAGAAATCCAGGATTTCAGGGAAAGGAGGTGGTTTGGCAGTAATATCACAGTCTAGCTTACTTCTCAGCCCTAAAGTTAAAAATGCTTATAATTCATTTGAAAGCATCATATTGTCTTTAAGTCACCCAAACAGGAAAACTCGAAAACCTGTTTTACTCATAATTATTTATCGCCCCCCCGGCCCATATTCAGAATTTTTAACTGAGTTTTCCGACTTCCTATCGACTATTGTCCTAGATTCTGATCAAATTATAATATTAGGGGATTTTAATATTCATGTTGATGACCCCAGTGACTGCCTAGGAAAGGCTTTTGCAGCTTTATTAGATGATGTTGGTTTCACCCAAAGTGTGAATGAACCCACTCACTGTCATAAGCACACCCTGGACCTTGTTCTAACCCATGGTATAGAGATCAGCCAGCTGAGTGTCCTTCCTCTTAACCCCATCATTTCTGATCACTTTCTGATTACCTTCCAGTTTACACTGGAACATCCTTCTGCCCCAGTGAATAAGAAACAACTTAGAAGAACCTTAACTGACCGTTCTGTGTCTGAGTTTAAACACACAGTTCAGCCAGTACTTAGTGATATTCTGAGAAAATACTCTGAGACCAGCTCCCATAGTATCAGTCCTAGTATAAATGACCACTTTGTTAATGATGCCTTACAAGCCCTCAGGAGTACACTCGATGTTGTTGCCCCCTTGAAACCTAAGTTCGTCAGACAAAACCGAGTAGCACCGTGGTTTAACGCTGAAACTCGTTCTCTTAAACGAGAAACCCGTAAGTTGGAAAGGGAATGGCGCCGCTCCGGTTCAGAGCAGTCTCTGGATATCTGGAAACATAGCCTATTAAATTATAAAAAAGCTCTGCGTAGAGCTAGAAGCCAGTACTATTCAACCTTAATATCAGAGAATGGAAACAATCCAAGATTTCTTTTTAGCACTATAGCTAAATTAACTCGCAGTCAGAGCTCAGTAGAACCACATGTTCCTGTTTCTCTCAGCTCTGATGATTTTCTTACATTTTTCGATAGTAAAATCTCAAATATTAGACATAAGTTAAATCAAGTTATTCCTACTATCAGCCCAGAACAGGCTGAAGCGGTAGAAGTGGAGGCATCCATAGAAACCTCTGTAACATTAGACTGCTTCACTGCTGTGGATCAAGCGGAAATAACATCAATTATTACGTCCTCCAAATCCTCAACGTGTCTGTTAGACCCAATTCCCACTAGACTTTTTAAAGAAACTTTTCCCCTAATTAATGATCCCATATTAACAATGATAAATGCCTCTCTGGAAACGGGTTACGTGCCACAGTCTTTTAAATATGCAGTTGTTAAACCTCTTCTGAAAAAGCCCAGTTTGGATCCTAGCATCTTGGCCAACTATAGACCGATATCAAACCTGCCCTTTATTTCTAAAATCCTAGAAAGAGTTGTAGTTAAGCAGCTTTACTGCCACCTACAGGACAACAGCCACTTTGAAGACTTTCAGTCGGGGTTTAGACCTCACCACAGTACGGAAACTGCACTAGTTAGAGTCTCTAATGACTTGTTATTGGCCTCAGAAAAGGGACTACTTTCTATTCTGGTCCTGTTGGACCTCAGTGCTGCCTTTGACACTATCGACCACGGTATTTTACTCCATAGATTAGAGCAGGACATAGGGATCAGAGGATCTGCTCTCCAGTGGTTTAAATCCTATCTGTCTGATAGGTATCAGTTCGTTAATGTAAATGGCCATTCCTCTCAGTGCACTCGAGTCAACTATGGAGTCCCACAGGGCTCAGTCTTGGGACCGATCCTGTTTACGCTTTATATGTTACCCCTAGGAAACATAATCAGGAAACACAGCATTAATTTTCATTGTTATGCCGACGATACGCAGTTGTATTTATCCATGAAGCCTGACCAGAATGACCAGATAGAGAAACTGAACGCCTGCATCAGTGACATCAAGACCTGGATGACAATTAATTACCTCCTCTTGAACCCAGAAAAAACTGAGGTCATTATACTTGGTCCTAAAAACCTCAGAGATGCTCTGTCTGCTCAGATAGTCTCCCTGGATGGTATAAGTATAGCCCCCAATTCCACAGTTAGAAACCTTGGGGTTTTACTTGACCAGGATTTATCATTTAAGGCTCACATATCTCAGGCATGTAGAACTGCCTTTTTTCACCTGCGAAATATTGCTAAGATCAGAAATATACTTTCTAAGAGTGATGCTGAAAAACTCATCCATGCATTTGTTACGTCGAGGCTGGATTACTGTAACTCCTTGTTAGCAGCGTGTCCTAAGAGTTCCTTAAGAAGTCTCCAGCTTGTTCAGAACGCAGCTGCTAGATTGTTAGCTGGAACCAGCAGAAGAGATCACATCACTCCTGTGTTAGTTTCGCTCCATTGGCTCCCAGTTGATTCTAGAATTAAGTTCAAGATCCTCCTGTTAACCTATAAGGCCTTACATGGAATGGCCCCGTCCTATATTAAGGACCTCATAGTCCCTTACCAACCAATCAGAACACTTCGCTCGCAAAATGCAGGACTGCTTGTGGTTCCTAGAATTAGTAAAAGTACGGTTGGAGGTAGAGCGTTTAGCCACCAAGCCCCTGTCTTATGGAATAAACTCCCAGCTCATGTAAGAGAGGCCGACTCAGTTTCTACATTCAAAGCTAGACTGAAAACATTCCTCTTTGGACAGGCTTATTGTCAGACTGGCTAGTATTCAGAGATTATTTAACTTAATGTTAGTTTGTTTAAATTAAACTTAATAATAACTATTTCTTTTAAAAGGCTGCTAGAAGTTGAAGCTGGGGTAACTATGGTGCACTGGGGTTCTGTCCTCTTTCCTTTTTTACTTCTACCCTTCCTCTCCTCTATTCTTGATCATAATTTATCATTTAGTTCTCCATGCCTCTGTTTGGTGCAGTGCGATTCATGTATTGTCCCTCTTTTCCTCTCCCCTCCTGTGGAGTGGGAGTGCTTCCAGACTCCAGTTGGCTCATCCGTGCTCCAGTTCCTGACCGTTTACCTCGCCTTTGCTCCTGCTCCTACACCTGGCTGTGGATCCTGCCTCTGGCTCATCTCTGGCTCGTCTCTGCTCTGTACCTGACCGAGTACCTCGTCTCTGCTCCTGCTCCTACACCTGGCTGTGGATCCTGTCTCCGGCTCGACTCGCGCCTTTGACTGTCCCCACAACCACGGCTGGATGAAGCTCGTCTGCTGGACTTTTATATATGTAGTTGTAGATTTAGATAAGTTAATTCTTCTCTAAGATTTCTGGTAAATCGCCTGTCCGTCCTGGGGGAGGATCCCTCCTTCATGTGGGCACCCCTGAGGTTTCTTCGTTTTTTCCGGAATCCGGTTTTTTTGGGAGTTTTTCCTTACCGCGAAGGGGGGTCTAAGGGCAGGGATGCCAGTATAGCTTAGTCAGTTTGTTAGTTCATTTTAGTATTTTTCTATTGAACTCTTTGTATTCGTGATCCTTTTGATTTCATGTTTTACTTCGAAGCCCATCGAGACGACTGTTGTTGTGATATTGGGCTATACAAATAAAATTGAATTGAATTGAATTGAAAATTGAATGTACTGCAAATGTGTTATCAGGTTCTGTGAGTGTGATGGACGGATAGAAGGAGGACTTTGAAGATCTGATAAATGAGGACAAATTTAAAGAGAACAGAGGAGAAGAGGCGAGTGTTGTGGAGGAGAACATAGCAAAGATCAGTAAGGATGAAGTGAGGAAGAAGAAGAAGAAGATGAGGAGAGGAAAGCAGTTGGTCCTGACAACATACCTGTGGAAGTGTAGAGGAGTTTTAAGAGAGGTGGCAGTGGAGTTTAGGATTGTTTAGCAAGATCTTGGAGACTGAAGGGATGTCCGAAGAATGAAGGAGAAATACTCTGGCGTCCATTTTTAAGAAGAAGGGAGGTTTTTGGAGTTGTAGAGACTACAGAAGAACAAAGCTGGTGCATCAGAAGTGAACATTTAAGAACAACAGTTTGGTTTCGTGCAAAGACAAAGACCCACATAACTGCTGTAAAGAAGCTTCTGGAGGGGGACAGAGAAGGCCAGAAGGAGTGGCAGAGAACGTTGGAGTTGTGCAGGAAATGAACAAGACCTAGAAGATGGAGGTGGAAGTAAACCAAGGATCAGCTTTCAGCTCCTTCTTGTTTCTGTGATGATGGGCAGACTGACAGATGAGGGTAGACCAGAATCTCTGGGATGTTTGCACATGACATTGGGATCTGTAGAAAGAGCAGGGAGCAGGTGGAGGAACATCTACAGAGGTGGAGGTTTGGAAGGCCATCTGCAGCAATGCAGAGTATCTGTTATTGTGCTCAACCAAACAAGCATGTAAAATATAACATGAATGTTGTTTCTGTTGTTAATTGTTTTATTATTTTGTCCAATATAATATTGGGATTTGAAGGGGGTTGGTGGACGGGGGTCAGATCTGGGGTATAGGGAAGGGTTAGGGTCAAACTTAGAAATAAAAACGATTCCAAGGGCCCACCAAGTGCAGCGGCTGCCATGTTAATCTGAATCATTCTAGTCAAGAAGAGAGAACCGACTGTTGTGAAGGAAAAGGTTTGCTTTGCTGCAGGAAACTTAGATGCAATGTCTCTTTTGGCTGATCTTTGATTTGAACAAAAAAATAATTAAAATAAAAAACATTTTGGCTAAAAAGAAAATCCCATTGTGTATTCTTTAGGTTTGAGTTGTATCATCCTGTTCTGAAGATCTATCTACATCCATTTAAAGATCTCTAAAAGTAAACGGTTGAGCTTGTGAGCTGACAGAGTAGTGCAACACGTTCTCTTCCTGTTTCCTGAGTTGCCATGGTAACATCAACACTTTGAGCTGACAGTCACCATCTGACGCGAGCAGAAATGTAACGCCGGATCAAAGCGGCACAAAGGAAGCCGTCCGCTCACCATCAAACATGGTATACCCATCAGCTCCCTGTGACAGGACTGTCTGTGAGGAGGATTTCTGAGAGTCACATGACTTCTAAGCCAGTGTTAAGTCCCGCCCTCACCGAACCCTGCAGCGGGGAGAATGCAGTTTGAAGTTGGCTGAGCTTCATTTATGATAAAGGCTATGCAAAAGGCTCTAAACTCTTGTGAGCATGAAATCATTAATAGACCAGATATTAATTGGCCAAAGCAGCTTTATTTTATTTACTGTTTTTGAAATATATTGTAAAAACAACCTTAACGGGTAAGGGGAACACTGCTGTGCTAACACAACACTTTCCACTGAATTTAAATTTTCACACCATTCATTCCCATTTAGTTTGTCAAAGTTAGCATGTCTCGTCTTTGGACATGCCTGCCTGAACCTGTATCCTCCTTATCTTTCAAAAGAAGATATATGCAAGTGTTTTAGAAACAAGTTGTGTCTTACTTTATTCAGAAATTAAACCATCTTGAATGCTATAAAGTCAGATGATTTTTTACAAATTATCACTAGTAACCAGAATAATTGTGTCATCAGCAAACAGTATGAATTTTAATAATTAAGCTGTTTTAAATAAGTCATTGATATCCATGATAAACCTTCAAACATTGGTGGCTTGACCCTTTTCATTGTTCTGGAATGGCATAATAGTTGTGCGTTTTCTAAAAGGATAATTTTATCACAAAAACAACAATTTCCACCAAGTTTCATGTCATTTCGGTATTTTGTGTTTGTGTTTAAAACATAATTTTTTTGCAGAATGTAATTTTGTTTTCTTTTTTTATTAAATAAAAAAGTCTTACAATCTTAAAAACAACACACAACAACTACAAATCATAATAACAATATAATGAAATAGTGTCATGATTTGTAAGGCATGGCAGACCCAGATGCTTGAACCTGGAATAACTCTCATGCTAAGTAGTAGTCCAAACAGTTTTAATATTTTTTCAGAGGCGAAGTATAGTTCACGGGCAGGAACGTTGATGTCAGTATTCGTGCCGATATTGAATGGCGTTGGAGTGGGATCGGAAGCGGGGCGAGGGGTCTCTGATCCTGAAGAGGTTCTTGGCGGGAGTCTTGATGGACAGATTTGCGTGAGACAGGAGTGAGACAGGAGTGTGGCGTGGCGTGGCGTGGTACTCATGATGATGAAAACCTGAGAGCGAAGCGACAAGGCGAGGTAAGTACGAGGTAAGTACGAGCAACGAACTGGTGATGAATGCTGGGGCTGGATTTCCTTATGAAGGCTGGAGCATGATGAGGTGAGTATCCACAGCTGGCTCCAATCAGCAGAGCAGAGCAGGGAGGGGGAGAGTAGGCTGCCGGAGGCACCATGACAAATAGTAGGGTATAACAGCACAAAAATAGGAAACTGGTGTATACTTATAGTAGCGCCTTACTACCTTCTTAGAAGTCCCATTCACCCATGCACACACACTTTCACACAGAAATGGCAGCTCCACTGCTTTAAGCTACTGACATACAACGCATGTAACACATGCTATAGAACATGTGAAACTCAGGATATTTGGTTTTCACAATGGAAAAGTAGGGAGGGGCTTCTTTTTTCTTTTTCAATTTCCATTGTTTACTAGTGCATGTTTGAAGAGATCTGGTGTGAAACGTTGAAGCGGTGCTAATCTGGTGAATCTTTGCTCCAGGCTTTTTTCTTTCACAGCTCTATTCCGATGTGCAAAACACTTGGTGCCATAGAATTCTGGCCGGAATTATTAGCTTCTCTTCCATGATCAATTTTCAAACAAAAAAACCTTTGTTGTCAAGAAAATCCAAAAAACGTACTATTGCCAATTCTTCCAAATATTACCTAGATCTGTTCATCACCCCCAGACAACCGAAAAAGAAAAGGGTTGCTATGGAGATAAAACCAACAGAAAAGCTGCAATTTTGAATAAAATAAAAAAGCTGTGGGTTTTTTTCAGGAATTTCATGGGTGAAAGAGGAATATGTTGCATGTAGCAGCCAGTGAGGGCAGGTCAAGGGGGGCAGAGGGTAGTGTCTGCAGGCAATAGAATGCTGCTTGTTGCTTTAATCCAATTTTGTAACTGGAACTGAGATATATTTGGATAAATGGCATTGTAGATCATGCCAAAATATATTGTCATACATGCAAATGTAAAAAATCGGGGTCTGTTTTGTCAACAAATCAGTTGAAAATAAACAGTTTTTGTTTTTCTCTTACAGAGGAAGTCAGCTGATGGGCATGTACCATTAAGAACCTTAAAAGTCTATATGTTTGCTTTGGGTGCGATCGGACACAAATAATTTTGTTCGCAATGTTTCAGCTTCTACTTTGCAGCAGAAAAAAAGATTTCTGAGAAGATGCAAACAGATATTTTTCTTGATAAGCTTCAAAGAACTTTTTTTTTTTTATTAGATCCTAAAACAGCACAACCGTTTACCATAAGTACTGGAAAACATGGTTGTGGTTTAATTTTGTAGGATTTCTAGACTTCACGAGAATTTCAACGGGAATCTGGTTGTTTCTGGGGGAAAAAATCACATTTTTTACTCTGGATTCTAATGTGGTGTGTTTTTTTAATTTATTTATCTCTGTGACAATGAAAGCTGAAAAGGTTAACGCTCGATATGCAGGGCAAGTTGGAAAGGTCAAGTTCAAGAGGAGTCCTCCTCACCTGTCGTTCCAAACCCACCTGCACAGAGCATGCTCAGAAGCTCCTGGTAAACCCAAATAACGCTGGAAATGGGAGTCACTTTGTCGATCTGACTACACTAGAAAAGCATCCTCATGACGTCAGAAACGAGCAGAATCTGAGCATCGAAACAGAGATTTCCCTCATGGGTTTACATGCAGCCATTATTCCACTTTCGTTGAGGGGTTTTCATCTGTTGCATGCAGCTCAGACAGGCTGAGCACATCCTCCCGTTACAGCTGACTACACTAGTTGTGTGGTGTGATAGCACCCTCCACCGCTCTCCTTCATCACTGCCTCTTCAGACAGATGCATATTTCTCGTGTCTGTCTTCTGTGCTGCAGAAAACACAACCATTACTTTTTAACGCAATTCTGCAGAGAAAATCTTTTTTAAAGAAAACGTTTGTGAACGATGAAGATGATCACAGGAACCCCAGTGCCTCAGGGGGACAGTAAAAATGATGACAATTTAACAATTTTATTAAAAAAATCAGTTTGACTTATTCATGAAACCATTTTTACTAAACCTTTAGACAAAAAGAAAAGAACAAATGAGAGACATTTCTTCTGAACAACCAGAAAACCTTTGGGAAGACACCTCAAACAAAGATCTCTCAGGAAAAAAGGAACATTTGTGCAACAAATTTTTGTCTTTAGCTCAACAATTTAGAAGTGATTTAAGAAAACTATTTATGAATACATTTGGAAGAGTAAGTACAGTCTGAGAGGATGAAAAATGAAACCAGAACAAATCTCCAAAAGAGGAGTTCAGAAATGGAAAACCTGCTGGGAAGACAGTAAAAATTCTCAATCCTTAAATATTTAAAGCAATAAAGGTTGACCAAAATTAAAAGGGAGTCAAAACAGTGTTGTTTTCAGAGTTTTTTTGTTTTAATTGTGTAAAAAATAATCCTGTTTGTACAAATTTGAGTTTGGATTGAATTGAAAAAAGGGGCTCAGGCTTGATAAATCTTCACTTAAAGCCCAGACTTTGCTTATTTATCGTTGTACTTTTATTTGATGTTTAGTTTTTATAATCAGTTTTCAAAAGAAACACCCACTCCATGAATGACCCACTCCAATGAAAATGATGCTTTTGGTGTTTTTATCATCATGTGTCATGATAATGGAGGACACGTATGAAGAAAATTTAACTCAAAATTGCATTTCTGAGTATTTTCTTTACCAAATCGTTGTGAATAGTAAAAAAAATGCAGTTTTCTTCCATTTTTGGTAACACTTTATATTAAGATTCCTTAACAAGCTTTGTTAACACATTAACAAGCATTATAAATGAATTTATAGGGTGTTAGTAAGACATTTATTAGTACAATAAGTCTAATAAGGTTTATTAAATTACTTAGTTAACACATTTACAAGCATTATTATTAGGATGTTTTCAAGATGTTAATGATGCATTTACTGATATTATAGGTGCCTAACAAATTTGTCAGTGTTAATAAGCTTAATAAGATTTATTAACAACCTTTGTTAACAAATTAAGAAGTATTTTTATTGTTTGGGGTTCTAGTAAGATATTTATTAGCATTATAGACGCCTGACACAAGCCTAAGTGTTCATAAGCTTAATAAGTTTTATTAACTAACTTATCAAATTAATAGGCTTTATTAATGTGTCAGATGCTAGTAAGATATTTATTAGCATTATAGATGTCTTGCAAATACCTGAAAGTGTTAATAAGATTTATTAACATCTAAAGTCAGACCATTGTCTGACTTTAGTTTTCTTAAATCACTTCTAAATTGTTGAGCTAAAGACAAAAATTTGTTGCACAAATGTTCCTTTTTTCCTGAGAGATCTTTGTTTGAGGTGTCTTCCCAAAGGTTTTCTGGTTGTTCAGAAGAAATGTCTCTCATTTGTTCTTTTCTTTTTGTCTAAATAACAGTTTTGTTCAAAAATGATTAACTGAACTTTTTAAAGGATTTTTTTTTTCATTTCTAATTTTTCATTTCTTTACTTTCCAAATTAGACATAAATAACAAGATTTTTTGTAGCACTTTATTTGTCTAAAATGTTTTTTTATTAAAATTCCTTTTTTTTTTTCATTGGCATTACATCAAATGTTAATTTTCATGCTTAACAAAGTGTCTTACAGTAGAACTGCCAACCCCTGGATGGAGAGAACAGTATGGGTTGTGATCTGTAACAATGGTTCAGATTGTGTTATTATTGGTGTCTTAATCTTCTTCTCAGAGCTTCAGTTGTGTTTGCATGAATCTACCTTGATTTCTGTGCAAAAGCATGAGAAAAGGTTGCATTCATGCGTAACAATGTGGAGAAAATATTAGAGCTGCAGCTCAGGAATCTGCATCCTTCATTACAGGTAATTCAGGAACCCTCTCCATTGTCTGTACAGTTGTGTTCATTTATTTTTCTTGCGCACGTTGTGAAGTTTTAGCACAACACAATTTGCAGCTCCAACCCAGGGGCATGCAAATGCAGCCGCTCATTACTGCGAACATCAGGATGACAGCGACACCCGCTCCTCCGTGATAGCTGTTTCCCCCGCGAGCTTTATGTAAATATTGACGAGCGCCTATGGCTGCTGCCATGCGCGAGCTGTCAGCTTTCATGTTTCATTTCCTTAGACATATGTTGATGAGCCGCAGGATGGAAACTGTGCTGCAGGAGGTGACAGGACGTGAAAGTGATTTCATTTTCTGTTTGAGGACAGAACACGGCTCCTGCTCATCACTTCACTCTGAACGTGGAAGTTGAGTCTGATGTGAGACAAGTGGAGCCTCAGATGGAGAGATGGAAATGTTCAGTCTCACAAACATTAAAGAAGCTCACAGCTGAAAGAACTTCCTGAATGCTGGGATGACCAGATGAACCATCATAAAATCTGATGTTTTATAGGATTTAAAGTCCCACTCCCAGCATCTTTTAGTCTACTTTTGAAGCGTTCCCAGTGTTGTTGTTTTTAATTATGATAAAATCTCAAATCCGTGTCTTTTTCTAAGACATAGTGTCTCCAGAGCAGCAGGAGTTCATCAGAAATTCCCCTCTGAGTCCTGGGCGGGACCGTTGGCACAGAGCAGCCTCACTCTTCCTTTCTATTGCTGAGAGCTCTCTGTTTACACTCTCTCCTGCTAGCTTACACTCCCTCACACCGCTAACCTAATGCAACAAAAACAATATCAGAACTATCCAGCCGCAAAGTTTGGATCCAGATTCCAGCTGGAAAACAAAAAAGTTCGTGGATCATTTCAAAAGTTAATCAGTTTTCTTGTCATGATGCTGCAGATGGTTTCCAGTCTGCTTCAGACCAGGGATTCAGAGATTACCTAGACATGAGATAACCTAAAGGCCGTGTCACACAGCCACTACGTACATTTAGCGTGTGTTGTGCAGACAAAAACTGGTCATACGTGAATATATGTGGAGAAAGTGAGAAAAGATGTGGTCAAAACCATACGTTAAAACCACGTAAGGCATACGAATTAAAGAACGTGTAAATCAACGTAGAACATGCCTGATTATTGCGCTGTTTATATGCAATTCGTTAGTGATTCGTGCATCAAGTACTTAATTTGGACATGATAGGTGCGCCGTATACGCGACATAAAAGTTATTGATCAGAGGTTCATGCGGGAAAAGTCCGTTAGACACACATGGAAATCCGTGGAAAGCCACAAATTTGCGTATGCATCTCGCACGAATCACACAGTTTTGTAATATTTGTGTAAGAATTTCGTATAGACTACGTTAAAATTCGCATAAACTGCGTAATTCTCACCTGACCAAAAAATTTGAACATCTCAAAAATAAAATCACGTAAAGCCCCTTCGCCTCAAACCCTCAACAAATGATGAATGCAAGAAACACTTATGAATGACGTGTTTCACGTATGAATCACAAAAAAGACCCAATTTCATGAGTGGGAAATGCGCAAAATGTACGTAATGGCTGTGTCTCGCGGGCTTTAACCCTTGTGCTATCTTTGGCACTTTAACATTGGGAGTTGGGTCATCTAGACCCACTAGACAGTTCACTGAACCTTTTTTCTTCAATGATTTGTGATCTTCTCTGGTGTCCATGCATTACATGAAATCTTTCCACCTTTGTCCACCTTTGTCATGGTAGGGAGAACACCTCACTGTAAGGGTGGTCAGCTAAGATAGCACAAGGGTTAAGGCTGATATGCAGCATTTTCTCCCAGCGCACAGAGATTCCTTCAGAATGATGATATGAACATTGGATAAGGAAGAATTTAAAGTCCAGAGGATCTCTGTGCCTCTTTGGAATATCGGCGATGTCATGTTCCTGCAAGGTTTTCTGTTGTTGAACGTCTCAAGAACTTCTGTTGAAACAGTGGAAGCTTAGTGAAAGTCAATCAAAGCACCACCATCAAGTTCCCAGGACGAGCCTGCAGCATGTGACCTTCGATGGCTGGTTTTAACGTAAATCAACTGCAGGCTGTCAGCTTTTATAACAAAGGTTTGTGCGACCGGCACCGAGACAAGAGGAGGTGACAGTCTTACAGATGATTAAATAAAGGCTGTTTGGTAATTTATTCCAAAGTGTTGCAGTAGAACATATGCTGCGAGAAAAAAAAGAGCTATTTCTTCTTTTGTTTCAGACTCATTAATGTACGATAAAAATAACAAGTGAGGACTAATGTACACGACCAAAACACCTCCACCTCTCAGCCTCAAATTGCATTTGGTTACAAGTTGGATCAAAAAAGAAGAGGTGTGATGTGAAAGACAACTTTGTGTGACTTCTGTTTCTCCAAAAATGTTTTAAACATTTCAAGCTTCTTTCACTTCAGTTCATTCAATTTTATTTAAAAAAAATCTTTTTATGAAGAAGTGATTTGTACGGAGGCCATGTCCTGACATTAAAAATATAAAAAAAATAATTAAAATATATCTTGTTCCCACAGATTAATATCTGGTTCCCACAGATTAATATATTGTTCGCACGAAATAATATTCCGTTCCCACAAGATAATATCGTGTTCCCTTGAAATACTATTTTGTTCCCTCGAAATGATTAACTCGTGCGAACGAAATAATTAATTCGTTTGAACGCAATAATTATTCACGTCATAAGTCATTCATAAACACTGACATGCTCTCCGTCCGGCCACAAAAGCCGCTTTCAGCGGTAACTTCCGTGTCTCCGTGACCCACATTTGTTCAAGAAAGAAAAAAGAAAAACAAGAATGATCAATTTATTATTGTCTCAATGAATATAAGAAGAATATCATAAGATTTATGCTACCTAGGCTTACTGCTTTGCCATACGATTCACCGGACATAGCTACTACTAGCTCCACGTAGTAGCTTTGCGGCCAGACGGAGAGCATATCTGTGTTTATGAATGACTTATGAGGTGAATAATTATTGCGTTCGCACAAATTAATCATTTCAAGGGAACGAAATAGCATTTCAAGGGAACGGAATATTATCTTGTGGAAAGAGATTATTTCGTGCGAACAAGATATTAATTTGTTGTTACGAGATAATAATCTGTGGGAACGAGATATATTTTAATTTCCTAATGTCAGGACACGGGCTCCGTAGATTTGAAATATTACCAGTCTAAAACACTTACAAGAATCATTTATAATTTTAAAAATATCCAGTTTTCCTCAAGTTTCCTGCAGTCTGTTCTGTAATGAGAGTTCAGTCAGTCATTTGCAGTTATTGTTCATCTTTGCAGCCGTCTTCGATGACCAAGCTTTTCATTTTAGCAAAACATGTGAACAGATGGACCGAACGTTCTTGACCATTTTCTTACTAAGTTGTTTTAGTTAAAACAGCAAATGTTTTTTCAGAAACAGTCCACTTCTTGAATGAGTGGTTCCCCAAGGCTCAGTTTTTGGACTTCTCTTTTTTATATGGTTCCCCTGCGTTGACTTTTTTTAAATTAGGAATTTCTTCCTCTTTTTATGCTGATGATAATGTAATTCTTCTATCAGTAAATACAACAAACGTGATCCCCTAACTACTTTTAAATGTAAAAAGTATTAAAATCTAAAATGAATGGTTTTACTTGAGTAACTTGTGCTTTTATTTTTTCAGGTTGTGACTAATGCTGTCTGCTCTGGTGTTTGAGAGTCAGCGCTTCAAAAACATGCACACAAACCTTTCTAGCCCCTTCGCCCTGACGCCATGCCACTTTTAGAGCTGATTTGAACATTTCTGTGTTTGTCTGCTTTGAAAATGTTGAACGTTTTACCCTTTTACATTCAACCCCCTTCATACTTGGTCCACCAGCTGAAGACAAAAGACTGAAGATGCTAAAGATGGAGGTTTGTCTTCTCATTGTCTGATAGACATTGATAGACATTGTTTATCAGAATAAACCCCAAAGTCAAGTTTTAAATGTTGTTTCAAGACCTAATTTTATCTACTGCCCAGATTTTTCCGATTTCTTTAAGTTTGATAACTGTTCAAGTAATTTAAAATGAAAATTATATGGAAATTTGATCTATACTCAACTAACCATACTGTTACATACTATAACTGTTATGAACTATAACTTTACTTTTGGTGTCTGTTGTCTGTTTTATGTGAAAAAAACTTGGATTGGCTGTTAAAAAAAAAAAAGATTTATATTGCTTTTCTAATTCTCGTTAAAAAATCTTAATTAGTTTCAGGATTCCCACAAAATCTAGTGAAGAAAAATGCACTAAAAATAAACAATAGCATTAAAAATGAGCCAGATATTAGTATATATTGTAACCATTACCCGTAGTTCTGTAGCAGGTGACTTGAAATAGCACAAGAACAGCAGATGATTAGCTTTCCTGTAGCTCACTAATGCAAAAGATTAACTTTCCATTGTCCTATTTCGATTTTTTTTTCTATTTCTCTTGCCTTGCAGCAGAGCAAACAGGATGAAACCTCTTGCTTTGAGCAGATTTGAGGGTTTTGCTACGATTTCTTTGTGAAAACTAGGTGCATATTTATAAATTTAAACTAAACTTTGCAGATGTTTTTCTGCACGGTGGAGCTGCTGGTATATTATTTTTTCAGCTCACCCACTGAGCTAAAAGCAGGACAAGCAGTTCCTGGAACGATGGCGAGTCCATTTCGATTTCCACTGATAAACAAACTCACAGTCTGGTGTCTTTGGGCGAACTTTTACGAGCTGCAGAATGTTCTGTTATCATCAGAGAGTTTTAACCTCTTTTATAAAACCGTGAAACTTTATTCAAACTCACAAACTGTTATAGAACGAATGAGATAATGTTTACTTCCAAAGGCTTCTTTATTCTGCCTCAGGGAAAGTTGTTTTGTAGCCTCCCAGAGCTTATTTAGGTTGTTAGTTCAAGTCAATTTACAGGTAACTTTCTCTCGTTAAAGAGAGGAAGTTAATTCTGGGTGAAGTGTATTCCTGTCTGACCATGCCAGGAATTACACTGCTTTGTTTTGTTGATGGCAACAAGTGTTGGTAATCTCAGTCATTATTGTGGTGACATTACTGAGTGTGCGGCGTAATTAGAAAGAAGCTAAATGTTGCACGGAGAGCTTGTTTACATGTGACACATAAACATGGCCTCATCTGCAGAGCTTTAGATGAATCTTTCTTTTGTGCACAAACTTTCTGAGCCACACGAACCGAAGCGATCTCTCTCTCCGTGTTGGAGTCTGAGAATCACACAGTCGCCAAGTTTCTTCTTGTTTTTTCACTTTTTGACTGCAGCTTTTAAAGACAAACAACACAAACTGCAACCTGTATTCCTGTACTAAAAATGGAACTAAAAAAATAAGGATTTGTACTGATATTTACTTCTAAGATCCAGCCAAAAACTTCACATTTTTGTCCAAAAACAAATCCAAACATCACCTCTGTTGAGCATCTGCCGCTCCAGCATACTTCAGGGTGAAGGAAATGTGTGGTTTTAATGAGCCTATATCCTACAAATCACATTTTAAGCTTTTAAGTGTATTATGATGTTTATTCCTCCTCTACACAGGAGCTGTGGATCCAACAATTCCACATGACACGCTCGGCTTTTGATGAGATATGTGACGCTGCGGGACCTCGGATGGCGCCCGCTGTGCAGCGACCAAGACCGCCAATTCCTACCAAGAAGCCCATCGTCGTCCAGTTGTTGGTCACGTGACTCGTTTCATTAGAAAGAAGTGTTTCCATTGCAGTTTTGCTAACTATGTTCATTTCAATACGCCTCAAAAACCACCTCCTTCAAGTGCCAAAACTTCCATTCTATAAATGCGAGTTTTTTCAAGATGTGTGTTTCCATTAGGCCAATTTATTACCTCAATGGAAACGCAGCTACTGTTCCTTTTTTTCTCCTCTCCTCCTCGGGGAGCAGAGGTTTATTTGTCATCCCTAAACTCTGGAACTCCCTCCTCCAAACATCCGCAGTAAAGTTTCACTTCCTCTCTTCAAGTCCAAACACAGAACTCTATTTTTTCACCTTCTTTTACATATTTTATTCCATTTTAGTATTTAAAACCCCTGTGTCTTTATCTTGTGAAGTGACCTGAAAGGCACTTTTAATTCAAATGTTTTTAATGTTTCATTTTTAGTGCAGAATTGCAGACAAGTTTCTACCTCATAAATGGCCTCAACTGCCTCCTCATAACCACCGATGATAATTCACCGTTGCTTCTTGCTGAACTAAACTAAATGACAGTTTTTTAAAACCGGGAAACAAATCTCAACGTGATGAATCGCACGGAAGTTTGAGCTGCGACTCTGCATACACAACAGAAAACGCAAGAGGAGTTTTCAGATTGGCATCCCATGTGGACGCAGCCCGACTTACTGTAATTGTTTTGTCCTCAAGTGTGTTGTTTGTGTGTCTTCTGTGTGAGTCTGCAGCTGCCCTGTGAGGCAGCCTGTTCGCAGCAGCTCCCAGCGGGCGCCACACATACAGCAACTGAAGCCTTGTTAGAGCCTATAATGAGCCATAAAAGTGCTCAGCTGTATCCAGCATTCATGTGAATATCACCTGTGTGTGCACGCACCCACACACACACACACATGCGCACACACATGCACGCAGCGCTCTCCCGCAGGAACAAATAAAGCCATATTGTCCCTGGTCTGATTGCTGTGATAATTAATGTAGCATATGACCAGAAAAACACATTGAGACCAATTATACCAGAGAGAGTGAAGAAGAGAGGAGCAGACGGAAAGGAAGGAGTGGTGGAAAAGAGCAAAGAGAAACAGTGAACTGGAAGGGAAAAAAAATGCAAAACATGCAAGAAACTTCAGAGAAACGGCAATCTGCAAAAGTTTTACCTTGAAATGACTTCTAAACCAAATTATGTTTAGACATTTGCTCAGGAATGTGAACAATATTTATAGTTTAAGCACCTTTTCATTCACTTCTTTATCCATTAGAGGTGATGAATTTTAGGTTAGGAATAAAACCCCATATACCATTATAGGAGCTTTGCAAAGCAAGAAAAACAACACATCAACTTATGGGACAGTGGCAACAATGAAATGGTTTCTACAAAAATCTCCCAAAAAAATAGTTTCTGCTCCTAACTTTTGTTCAAACAACCAAGGAAAGGTTTGAAGAAGAAGTCAACCATCGCAGCTCCTGGAAAGGAACATTCTGTAGAAAAATAGACTTTTCTGCGAGCCTGATTAAGCATCCATGCAGTGAACACCATCCACCTGACTCCTCCCACTACCATGGTGCATCATGGGCCACACAATTACGTCGCTGCATCTCAAAATTGGAGCCCTGACTTCCTGATGTTCTGGTGTTTCCAGGAGAGAAATGAGGGTAAATTTAAACCACCTTCAAAACAAAAGTTTGCTCTTAGACTTGACAACAAATTGTCTTTTAATATTATCTGTTATTACAGTTGTGAAAGCTTATTGTATTCAATAAAAAAAAAAATGTTAACTGTGTTTTCGCTCTATTTTTGTGTGTGCAATTTTAAGGTTTAAGCCCAGCCTGTTGGCATTTTACAGTTTAAGGCATGTTGATTTTGCAGTGTCACTACCTCACCAGTCAGACAATAACTATGGTGAAAAACTGACAAATGTGAAGGACAATAATATACTATTAAACTGGCTTTCCATTCAACTCATGCTGGAAGTACACAATTTTTTCAAATCATTGAATTGGGACTGAATCAGGGATTTAACCAGCTTTCAGTGATGCCAATGTCTAATTGTTTCTATTTCTATACAACCAAACCATAGTATTATCTGCAAAGTATTATCCATGCAGTACCACAGTCTGGTGGGTGTCGCGGTAATTTGGTGGCTCTCGTGGTTTCTTTTTTTTGGGGGGTTGGAATTCTGGCTTAATTAAAAGCAGAGTTACTTTCACTTTGCCACCTGGAAACATGTGGCAACTTGTTATTTTACTTCCATCCTTCCTGGTTTGCCTCCACCACCACCCCCCCATCCTCCTTCGTCTCCCTGGAGAGAGGAGACAGATGGGCTGAGATCATCTGCATCCAAACGCCTATTAGGGCAAACTCTATTTTACTGTGGCTGAATAGTTAAGATATTTATTTATCGACTGACATAAAAGAAAATGCGTCAAAATCTTAACCAGAAGTCTATTAATATGATTAATGTTTTCCTCATCAACAGTTGATAAGTTTACCTCCATACCAGCAGAAGTAAACTGATAATCATTCAATAATTTTCTAAACTGTTGAGTTTATTTCACTTATTTACATCATTGTAAACAGGAGTGTCCAATGAAGGCCACTTCTGGCCTGCATCATGTGAACACTTATAATAACATTGAATGCAAACAAACTATATACTGAACATTTTTATGCAATCAGATACGTTTCATTTCTTTGCATAAAAAAGAAACATCTTCAAATACATTTTTACCCAAATTACTGTGGATTACATATTTGAAAACCAAAAATAACATAAATAAAAAAAAATCTTTGTCAACATTAAATCTGGGTTCATGTTGAATGTTGATTTCCATGTGAAAAGGAAAATAACCACAAAAGTTATCTTCTTCTGAAGCATAAACCACTGTGATTTTGATCACAAAAACAAAGAAATCTGCTCTTCTTACAGTTTTTGACCGGTTAATACTTTGCAACAATCAACCGTCGCATCAGTCTTATCCAGAATCGTCTGGTTCATGATAATGTCAGCTGGTTTTCCCTGCCGCTGCCATAAGTGCGATGAACTTCTGAGCGACGTTTATACTTTTCAAGCGACGCAGTCATCGCCAGTGTATCATTTTAACGTAAAGGACATCTAGATCGTACACTTGCTGTGTCTGTGAATGCGCAGGTAAACGATGAGGCAAGTGTTGCAAAATGACGACATTTTTCCAGTAACTTGTTCTATTTTTATCTATTTGTCCACAAGTTATCCTAAATAATTCAGCTTAAAAGATTCGAATTTGCACGCGATGCACTTAAAAGTTCCAGTCACTGATGATGTCATCAGCAGGTGCCACATTTTCAAGCAATTCGGCCCTGGTCGCATTGACCAGAGCGATTTCAAATCGCTTTAAAGTATAAACCACTTGAAGGTCAAGTGGCCACAGGTTTACTATCACTTGTAGCACAATTTATATCATTATCAACAAATCCAAAGTCCTGAGGGTCCCATGTTATGGATTCACGACAGGAACCTGCATTTGACCCATGGCCGGACTTTGGACATGCCTGTTGTAAACACTGTGCATCATACAGACAAATAGTCAAAGGTAACTGTGAGATTTCAGGTTTTAGTTTCTCTTTCTCAAATTTCTAAGTTCTGTTTCTGCCTCTCGTACTTTCTAAAAAAAAGGTTGATTGTCTAAAAGCGGATGAATCGCGGCCGCAGTAAGTCTTCCACGTGCTCGTTTCTGCATTTTTTGGCATAGATGGCAGCTGTTCATTTGAATGATTTCAGGTGTTTCATGTGTTGGCACATGAACTGGACTGGCATCAGGTCCAAGTGAACCGGATCTGCGTCTGTTCTACTAATCGTCTGAGCAGGAAGAGGCTGCTCTTGAAGATCGGTGTAAATGTCAACACAGTTTAAGTCTTCTTTCTTTTTGTAATTTTTAAAATACAATTTAAAAACTGAAACATATTATTAATCTGCAACACCTCTGTGTCTTCTCAAAGCAGAATGGTGGATCTGCAGACATACGACACTCAGTAAGAACAGATTTCTCTCTTTTATTGTGACAAAAAAGCTCACATCCACACAGCAATATTTAAAAAATTCCACTGAAAAAAAACACACCCCCCACAGTGACGGGTAACTATACATGCACGGAGAAGCAGCGCTGCTCACCTCATCATTTTCCAACCCATTTATCTTGTCATTCAGAAGTTATTTGCTGTCATGTGTGATCTCCGCTCGGCTGCTAAGTAGAGTGTGCACATGTGTTTTTTGACAGCACTGCAGGAGATCTCATTACATTTGTCTTCCCTCAGTGTGCAGGTGAAGCAGCTCAGTCAATCACATCAGCAATTTCTCCCCGTTTAGCATTAAGTCGGATTGTCTTGCGGAGAACCTCGCTGCACGCTCTGTTCCTCTGATCCCATTCAGGTTTGATGTATGAATTTTGAGCAGAAGGGTTAAAAAAAAGAGAGATCGATTGATCTCAAGCGAGCACGTTTAGAGCGACAGCAGGTGGAATAATGGATCTGCTGACTAGAATGATGTGATCCACTTGTAGAGTGAAGAATAAAGCAGCAGAGGGACCCGCCAAGGCTAAAAGTGACGCAGGTTTCCATCCTGTTCTGAGGTTGTTACTGACTGCAGTGCAAAAAAAAAAATTATAGAAATGATCATCCATTTGTTTAATTGATTAATGCAGGCATTTGGAGACCATAGGTCCATTCTGATCATCCTAAGAAGAGTTAGGGGTGTAACGATTAAATCCACTTGATCGAAGAATGGATTGATATTCCTACGATACAAACAGATCAATCTGTCTGAGGCAAGCTGTTCATGGAATCGACCTACACCATTATGAAATCCTTTCAAAATTAGATAAACCAATAATATCTCAGTTGGAAAAAAACAGTTGGATCCCGGCTCGCCTCTACCACTGTTCCTACACCTGGCTGTGGATCCTGCCTCCGGCTCGACTCACATCCCCGGCCATCCCCCCAACTCCATCTGGATGAAGCTCGTCTGCTGGACTTTATATACGTAGTTGTAGAGTTAGATGAGTTAATTCTTCTCCATGAGTTCTGGTAAATCGCCTGTCCATCCTGGGGGAGGATCCCTCCTTCATGTGGACATCTCTGAGGTTTCTTCATTTTTTTCTGGAATCCGTTTTTTTTATGGGTTTTTCCTTACCGCGAAGGGGGGTCTAAGTTTAGTTTAGTCAGTTTGTTAGTTCTATTTAGTATTTTCTTATTGAATTCTATGTATTTATGATCCTTTTGATTTTATGTTTTAATTTTTCAATTACCGATACGAAGCCCATCGAGACGACTGTTGTTGTGAATTTGGATCTATACAAATAAAATTGAATTGAATTGAATTGACGTCACGGTATTTTACTGTAACGTAAAAACATCAAAGAACAAAGAACAACTGTGAATCGTATCAACAACCACAAATTATGTTATGAATCAAATTGCTGTTAAAATGCATTGTCAAACCCGGAACAATAATAGTGTTTTTATTCCGTAAACTGAGCTAGCAGACGCATGTTAGCTTTGAAAGTGCAGGGGACCCAGAGTGGAGCATTGGGGAACACCACAATTAAACAAATGTGCTCTGATCTGTACCTACTCAAAGGCATTAAAAACAATTGAAACCTATTTAATTTATACCAGAAAGCACTTTTTGTAAGTATATTTATCATTATTACACTTGTTTTAATGATAACACTCTATATTAACTGTAAATTCTCTATTCTGATGACCAATGCAGTTTTGAACTATTTGTAATTCCTTGTTTTTGATGAGCAAATGAAGCCCTTTTTTCGATTAGTTGCAAATAATTTGATTTTTTTGCAGAAAACACACACAAATTCCCTGCTCCATTCTGATCATCCACTGTCAGATTGACAACTTGATCCATGAACGTCTTTTTTTTTCCTCATCTGAGCTAGAATCTGGATCCAAACTGTACGGCTGGATAGATCCAAAGTTGCTCGCCGCTTTTGCTGCACCGCTAAAGTTAGGTTGGGGCTGGAAGAGGCTGTAAGCTAGCGGGAGAGCACATAAACAGATGGATGATCAAAAGATCACTAGAAAGATCAGAAGAGGCAATTTTCTAATAAGCGACTGCTGATCTGCAGAAACTATGTCTTAGATAGATCACAACTGTTTTTTTTATTTTTGCTAAAAAAAGGCATCATCATAATTAAAGGATATCTGGAATGCCTTTAAAATAGATCAGAAGATCATCGGCCATCTCTGCTCTCACACCCTCCCATAATGGTTCCCAAAGAAGATTTGTGTTGTTGTCTTGCAATGCACACAACTTTTAGATGAATTTTGAAAGTCTGTGCATCTAATCTAATCTTAAATCTTGGAACAAGCCCTTCAAAAAAAACAACCCGCAGCTGTGGAACTGTAGACGTGATGTTTTTCCTGTTGTTGAATCTAAAACAGCAGATGTGCGCATTTCTTCAGACTCTGTCATTTTTGTAAGTGCGTTGACTTACTGCCACACCTGCTTAGCATGTTAATCACCTCCCCAGTGGATTCCTCCCTCCAGTCTTCTCATGTCCACTGCCTGGTCTTGAAAACCCCTCACCCACCTGCCAAACCACCTGTTTGCACCTTTCTGGCTTGCTGCTTTTTTTCTGATTTTTGTAGACGCACATCATCTCCAGTCTCACTTTTTTTTTTTTGCTTGTCTTCTTCTGGAGGTTTTCCGTTTGACTTTTGGAATCTCGGGACATCTCTCCTCAGTCCTCCAGTTAAAATCTAAGCTGTCTTTATTGTACATTTGTGCCAGAAGATTGAAAGCGTATTCCGAGTTCAGGAGAGTATTTGTTTTTAATGGTTTTGTTTTGCTCCTCGGTTTGATTTTCTTTGTTTTTACCGTGTTTGTGTCGGAGATGCTGAATGTGTCTCTCAGTGTTAGGAGTGATTATAAATACACTGACATATTGGCTGCTTAATTAAGGTGTATAATTCTTGTTGTTCGGCGCTGTCATATAAAGAGAGATGATAATAGACCTTGTGTGCGTGCTTGTGTGTGTGCGTGTGTGTGAGATGATAATTGGATGAAACTCGGTGCTGTGGAATAATTGAACGTCTGAACTCCAAACACAGTGACAGCAGTAGCGGCGGCGCCGCCGGCAGCAGCAGTGGTTGCAGGTTTCCTTCTTGTTTGTTGTAAATGTACGTCGAACAAACAGCTGCGATCTTTTGTCCGTCTGACTGGAAACACCCAAAATAAACAAGAGGGGAGGATGAGGAGGGAGGAGCCTCCTTCATCTCCTCTCTCTGCTGCT
Source organism: Oryzias latipes (assembly GCF_053564925.1). Classification (NCBI taxonomy): domain Eukaryota; kingdom Metazoa; phylum Chordata; class Actinopteri; order Beloniformes; family Adrianichthyidae; genus Oryzias; species Oryzias latipes. The sequence goes on from NC_136258.1 coordinate 28,099,010, forward strand.
GCTACACACACAAACAAACAAATCCTGCAGCTTTCCAACAACTTTAAAAATGACTGTTTGTTTAGCATTTATGAATCATAAAGCAGCGTGAAAAAACAGAGTATAGTGCCACCTAATGGAAAATAAGTATTTTATACTTGTTACATTATAAACCCACTCTGACCATCTTTTTCCAGTTTGAAAGCGTTCCCAGTGGTCTTTTATATATTCATTTATGCTGTTTTTAGCCGAAATAAAAAAAAAAATTGTAATGTTTTTTAGGACATATTTTCTGCAGAGCGGCAGGAGTTCTTTAAAAATGCACCTCTAGAGTTGTGGGCAGTAACCCTGCCTTCATTTCCCATCATCCCCTTGTTTACACTCTCTCCCGCTAGCTTACAGCCCCTCACAACCCCAATGGTGTAACAAAAATGGCGAGCAATATCGGAGCCATCCGGCCGTACAGTCTTGATCCAGATTCCAGCTCAGAAAAGGGAAACACAGACGTCGATGGTTTTGTTTTTCTGACAGTGGATGCATCAAAATGGAGCAGGGAGCTTCTGGCACGTACGGCGTATTTTCTACGTGATAAATATGATCTTTTACAAATTGCATTTTTTCATCTGCTCCTTATTCCCAACAATTTGAAGAAGGAAATCCTCAGAAATCCAATTTTAAGCTTAGCTTTCTTTATATAACTCTTCCATCATCAGAAAAATGCCACAAAATAGATGAAAAGCACCAAAAACACAATTTTCAGAAATATCTGTGAAACTTTACTTTCTTTGTATATTATTTCATACCTAATTACCAACATTCTGCAGAAAAACTGTTTTATTTTTTGTTTTTGTGCACAAGTTTTGTTCCAGCCATTCATATAATAAGATTTAAATTCCTGCTTCACGACTTGCAAAAAACATACTTTTATCATCTGTCCTGCTTGGCATTTCCAATCTCAGCCTCAGTCTGGTTTCATGGCGTGGTTTTTCCACGTCTCCGGTGGACGCCTGAGTTTACACATTTTTGAATTAATTATAAATCATTTTTAAGCAAACATTAAAAATGACAATAAAAACTGCAGCCAAATGAGTAACTATGCGACAACGGATCAATATGATTGTTTTTAACATTCAACAAGTGATGTCACCAAACATCACTTGTTGTAAATTATAAATGAAAGGAGCTGTATTTGAGTCCTTGAACATTGTTCTTGGACCTCACAGTTCAGCCTGTGTCATTCTGTGTTCTCTGCTGCCACCTACAGGCCGCCGCTGCTCCTGCAGGCTCTCACGCTGAACTGAGCATCAGGTGAGACTGCACACCTGAATTGTTGACGGCAAACACAGACTCGGAGGCTGCTCCCCCGCTCTTCTTCCAATCTAAACACAAACGAGTGCAAATTGAAACGTGTGATTTTGTGAGGATTTTCTGTTCGAGCTGCTTTGTTATCTTAACAGTTTTTTTTTTATTTATTTTTTTGTAAAACAGTTTTACGTGAAAAAAAAACTTATTATGGAGGTTTTCAACACAGACAGAGTTTTAACCATCCGTCAGTTGAAGAGGTTCCAGGTTCAGGAAGTATCTTCACAAATCCTCCTTTAGGAACAGAAGTCAGATCTGATGTTTTTGATCTTGGTTTTTTGCATCCTCCTGGAATTCATAATCTGCATGGAGTGTGAATTTTGGATTATGTTTGTCAGAAGTCAGGGACTTTAAAATCCTTTTAACCATGAAAGCTTTAAGAAAATCTGTTTTATTGTTTTTTTCTCTCATTTATGACCATCTTAATGCATTAAAACAGAAAAATTATTCAAATAGTTTGTGTTATTGAGCTCCAACATTCAAACAAAGGTTAGATAGAAAGTAAGTTATGAATTATGCTGGTTTGGGTTATTTTTAGGGATGTAACAATTCACTTTCCCCATGTAGGTCAAACCTCAATTTTTCTTTATTATCTTTTTTTTTCAGTCATGGTTCATTTTGTATAATATTTGTGTTTTTAAAAAACAACAACAAAAACCTATAAATAAGACAAATATTTTTTTATTTGCTGAGAAAAACCTTTCTTTTATATTATTTTAGAGTGAACCTAGTGTTAAATTTAAAAAAAAAAGCATTACATCACGCTTTTAAGGTAAACTCCTGATGTTTTTATTTAACCCATCCAGACATTATTATTATTATTATTATTGTTATTCTATTTTCTCTCCTTGGACTAATGCGGGACAGCAGGTCATGAAACTGGGTCACTGGGTCAAAAACTGCTAAATGCAGCGTCATTCAGATGCAGCTCCTGCAGCATAGAAGGTAATGTTTGCCGTAAGAAAAATAAAAAAGACTAAATGAACATGGAGACGTGATCATCAATGCTTTTGTAGAGAATAAAAAATAAATAAACAAAATCTCTCTACATGATCCGTGTCTTCCGTGCATTATAAAGGAGATATACAGTCAAAGCCTCCATGTAGTGATGAGGCCAAAAACTCCTCATTGCATTTCCTCCACACGCAGTGTGTCTAGTTTATGAACACTTTTTTGGACAAGTATTGATCATTAAGAGGCAGCAGATGCAAATTTGACACATCAATCGCATTTGGTGTGAACGCAGTATTACCCCGAGCTTTGAGCGACTTATACTCCAGAAAAACACGGTAATCATAAGGAAAAGACCACTGGGATCACTTTGAAAATAGATCAAGTGATGATGGAAGTGGCTAGAAAAAAGTTACAAATTCAAATGTGGACCTGCTGGATCTTTGCCTTGCAGGATGTTTTTAAAATTCGCTGTATTGTGGTCATGTGATGTTTTTTTTATTACAACCTTTTTCCTGGTTCAATCAATTTAACCTTCGTATTAATAGTATATTCTTGCTTTTAACGAATGATGCACTTTTTGTTCTTAATCCTGAATCTCATCATAGTAAATTATTGTCTAAATCAGGGGGCGGCAGCTCCAGGCCTCAAGGGTGTCTGCATGTTTTTCCGATACCTGTACCCTACTCATGGCTGGTTACCCTAACCAGGTGTGTCCAGCCAATTAGGTCATGGCAGGGCATGGTGACTAAATTAAGAGTACCTTTTTAAATTTCATTGTAGAGACAGATAACAGACTATCTATCCATCTATCAGCAAGGATGCAGCAGTTCACTTTCCCCACATTTCAACACTTTTTTTGTCGTACCAGGCCTCCTCCTTTCATCTTTGCTCTGCAGGAACAGAGGAACAGAATAAACAAACAAAAAAAGAGTCTAATGAAGGTGAATCCTGCTTTGCTGCAGACGTTTGGTTCCGGTTTTAGTTGCAGTGAGGCTGTTTGGCCCTGCAGCAGCATCTGCAGCTTGTGTCTCCCATTCATCATCACACTTGAAGCCCCGTCAGCCTCCGAAACACTTCTGACAGTTTTTCATCTCCTGTCAAATAAACACCTTTTATTCTTAACAAAAATTATCTCTCTTCATTTCAGAAGTCTGGATGTTCGTAAAATCACCATGAATACAAAGAGGAGCTGACATTTTCTTCTTTCTCCTGCTAAAAATACGCATTTTCCATTCCACCTGCCACCAGCTGTGTCATCCATACGGCGGCGTGCCGTATCCTTTATGGTCAGATGTGTCGTGTCAGGTGGGAATTGAATTGGCAGTTCTCCGAGGGAGTGGAGGGCAGCTTTTGCGCTATAATTCCCTTTAAAAAAGGACTTCTGTCTCCATTTCTTTTACAGCTCTGATTAAAGGCGTCGTCACCATGTCATACCTATGATTATATCTGAAGCCAACGGGGAGAGTGTGTGCGCGAGTGCACGTGTGTGTGCCAGACAGGTCAGTGAATACCGGAGGGAGCCTGTTCAGTAATATGACTTATATATTGTGCATCACAGAGCAGTGAAGCTTGACAACATGAATAATAGCCTCTTCAGTCAGGAGAGGAATGACCTGCCTGCGTGAAAGCGTCTGCTGTGGGCCTCGCCGACGTCCAGCTGACAGCACAGGGACGGGAAGAGGACCACAGACTCTGACGTTCACGGGGTCTGGAAAAGCTGTGAGGCTTCATCCATCAATGGTTCGGTCCCTCAGCTTCCTCTGTGGTTCCTTTACCTTCACCTAAAGTTTGGAACGCTGCCGGATTTAAAGAACTCTAGTTTGTTCGTGGGGTTTGGGCGTTATCCGTCAATCTTCGATCACTTAGAGAGCTCCCTCTTCACACACTCCAGTTCTGCCTGGGGAGGCCCAAGACGCTCCTAGGCTCACTCTCAGGCAAACATTTGTAGCCTCCAGACTCTGCGATTCCTGACTGTCCAGATTTTTCCAAAACTTCTCTGAAAATTCCCAGCTGGTCCGAAATCTTATTTTCATTAAACCCAAGACTTCTGATGAAAAGCCCGCCTTCCGTCCCTTCATTGCCTCCTCGTTAAAAGCAGAATTCGTTTTAACTTTATCCTTTCATGTGTGTGTGTGACGGCGTGAAAAAATAAAACACTCTAAAATAACATGACCAAGCCAGCAGACTTTTTTTTTTTTTAAACTTATTGTGTCCAACAGCTGAGCAAACAGATGAGAGCTGAAGGCCTCTTGTTTTGGACATATTTTACTTTAACAACAGGGGTTCTGAATCTTCTGACAAACCAGAGGTATGTCTGAATAAACCCCTTTTGGTATCAATGCCAATTTTTATTTATTTTAGTCGTATTTGAAAATCTTTTGTGTTGGACGGGACGGAAAGGAAAGGAGGAAAGAAGAGAGAGTGATGTTAAAGAGAGGGGGGGATAGAAGGGTGATTATAGAAGGGGGGGACCATGAAGCAGCATAAAGCAACAAGTTTCTGGATGTTTATACTCATTACAGTGAGGTTCAGATGTAAGGGAGGGCCCAACGCGGGGCCCCGCCCCAGGAGAGCGCCCACAGCCCCAGACGAGAACCTCATCACCACCCATGAGTTCTTGGCATCACCCCGCCACAAACCCAGGTTGGGGCAAGCCAGCAGACTTTAAAGATTAAAAAGTAGGATTTTATTGTTCCCAATAAAAAAGAAATCAAAGAGAGAACACAAGTTCACCTCTTATAAAGGCTTAGCCCCTCCCACAGGCCAATTAACCTGGAGGATATTTTTAAACATAACCCCAAAATTACAATATTGTCACAAATGAAAGAGAAAAATAAGTTTGAAATAAAATCAATTAGTCAAAAATGAAAAAAAATGAAACATTCTCATATATGAAGTCACTTCCTGTTTCCTGTGGATGTATGCTGATGTGTACAAAGCTCTGGTTTGGCTGTTTGTGGAGGGAAAACTGGGATGGTGAGTAAGATTCTGTTTAAAGCTAAGTGTGCACCCTTAGAATTAAACTATTGTGATTTGTTTACCTAGGTGTGTCCATGTGTCCTGCGCTGCCCTGTAACCTGTGACGCTACTTTATCACATAAGCTAAGGAGACTTTCTGGTTCCACAGATGATTCCTTGTAGCGCCTAAAATTTCCAAAGCTGAGCTTTGGCTAAATTGAACAATGCTGCTGGTCATGTCTTGGTCACATCTGGACACGGGCTGTCTGCGGGCAAAAAATGGGCAAACATTATGGGGCACAAACCACAATCATTAACTGATCAATTTTCAAATAGGTGGCACTTCCGTGAACTAAAGGGGACACCATCCATTTGTCACTACCAAATCCAAGTCCCGAATTGGTCAAAGTTCAACCTGGTTTAACTTTCAACGCACATTAAATGGACACACGTTTTGTATGTAGAGACGGTTGTAGAAAATTTGAACGTGGAAGCCGGAAACGCGCGTGTATGTGCGTTTACATAGACTTTTTGGTTAAAGCGGTCGCTTGAATGTACAGTGCCGAGGGCGGTGTGAGCGTAGCTTTACATGTAACCACACGTGTCACGATGGTACGTTCCATTTTCATGACCTCCCTTAAGGTTTCCGCAAAGGGGAACTGCAAAACACACCTGCTGCTCCTCTCCTCGACAATTCACGGACCCGGACAACCCAGAAACCCACAGCCCAAGTATGGGTCATGTGACGAAGGTTTTACCTTCCCAGACACCTGGGAACTGCTTTTGGAAGAAGTGTGCATTTTTCCTCACATTCCTTTCTGTAGACCCTTTATTGGGAAAAGTGTATGAGAGTCCATGGGACTCATAGTTGTCGGTTCAAATCCCCAGGTGGTCATCCAAAAGGCTTAAAACAGGAACCAGTTCCTCTTTCCTGACATTATCCTGACACAACCAGACACATTTATACTTTTTGTCATTTTTTCGTTTATTTATTTTTTTTACTTACAGCAGATGTTGGATGTTTTTAGATAAAGCCTACCATTATATTTCTCTCTGACCATCCAGAGGAGTTTGAAGACCAGTCCGACATCAGATCTGATATCCTGATGAAGTTAAAAGATCTTCTGAAGAAAACAGAAAGTATCCTAACAACAATCTTGTCGTGATGCTTTGGAGATAATTAACTGTAATTATTTTCCATGGGCCTACACATTTCCGAGATCATGCTAGCAGATGTCACCTTCTGCGATCATTAATGTGTTTCCTCGAAAATGGCTGTAACCGTTGGCACCTCCAGAACTAAAACAGAGGCAATTAAAATGTGCCGCGTTGAAGAAAACATTAACATTTCATTCAGTTGCAATTTTACCCCTCACCAGCTCTGCCTTCAACCTCTGCTAATGATCTAGTAAACAGTTTCCATTCCAAAGGGAAGGAAAGTATCAATGCTGAGGCCCTGATTAAGGTCAGCGTCATCTCTGTGGGAAGAACGGTCCTGAGAGGAAATCAGTGTGAGAAAACGAAAAATAAATAAAAAAAACAAAAGGAAGTGAGGAAGAATCATTCTGCAGTGGTCTTCATATAGGCTTCTTTTTTTTAAAAAGACAATTCATCTGAAATTTGGCGAACTGAGAGAGCCACATTGTGACGCTTTTCGTGTTATTTTGATTATGCAAAATTTTCTCAGACATCGCTGGCAAATCAGACCTAAAATCTGCTGCCTTAACGTTCCTCCTGCAAAGATTTTAGCAATGTTTTAACACTTTCCCAAGCAGTCATTAAAATATTTGGAAACCCTGCCGTGCTGTTAAAAATTCCTGCAAGCCTTCTGCTTACAGAGAATTTTTCCATAAAAGTCATTTTGTGGTCTTAAAATGAAATATGATTGAAAAGTTTGACACAAAATGTTTAAAAATTAAAAATGTTATGTGAATTGATTTTTTGTTTTGCCTACTGACAGGTTTCAGTGCAAAGACTCAATCATGTTGCTTCTAAAACAAAAAGGATTTTTTACAACAACAAAAAACACACAGAGAAACTGAAGTTTTTGAGTGTTTTAGACTCTGGTTTGCTAAACTTGCAATGTGTTTTACATCACATAAATCCTGTAAAACCCACTAAATCAAAGAATGAACAGAAAAAAATATGTTTTTGGAATCAAAATGCTTTTTTTTTATTCTGAAAAAATATCTGGATTATCAGTCCTTATGGATATATGAACAATGTTACTTTAACCCTTGTGCTATCCTAGGCACTTTAACGTTGGGAGTTGGGTCATCTAGACCCACTAGACAGTGCTCTGAACCTTTTTTCTTCAATGATTTGTGATCTTCACTGGTGTCCATGGATTACATGAAATCTTTCCACCTTTATCCACCTTTGTCATGGTAGGAAGAACACGTCAATGGAAGGGGGGGTCATCTAAGATAGCACAAGGGTTAAGATGCAAAACTATTACAATTATGGACCAAATTATTTACAATGGGTTGTTAAGGAAGCTTTAGATCATACTATTGAGATAAGGGTCTCAGAAATGTTTGTATCAAATATAACATGAATGTTGGGTTAAATTACAAAGAATTATGGGTACAGGGTTAGCGTTCCTGTAAGTTTTTGGGTTACTGTTTGTTACTGGTGCCTTTCCCTATCTGGTGTTTCTATCTGGTAAAATCTACTTTAATATATGCAATTTAAGCACAAACCAGGTGCCTTCAAGTTGAACACCATTTGTGGAAAGTTGTTCCTCAAGCACCAAAATATGTGCAGATAAAACACTTAAGAGATTTGTCTCCATCAGAGTGAAAACCTGAATCAGTGGGGGAATTGTATTGAGCATTATCCTGCCGGATCCTCAAAGCTCCGATTGAAGCTCAGAATTTGCTGAGTCGACCTTGGGATCTTGGAATCAACCGTGGGATTGGGCTCCTGAGGATTTTGCAGATTTGCCCTGATGAATTCAATGAGCGTTTTTTTTCTAGGATGTCAAATGGACTTCATCGAGTTCAGACCTTCACGTGTGAGATATTTGCTTTAACTGTACGGTACATGAGGGAAATTGAAGGTGGATTCGAGTTCACGTTCTCCCCATGCACATGGTTTCTTCCCAAAAAAACGAGCATAATAGGTCGATGGGTGTGTGTGGCCCTACAACCAGACTGGCAACCTGTCCAGGATGAAACCCACCTTCACCCAATAATAGCTGAGTTGGCTCCCAGCAGCCCCGTGACCCTGGAAGTGATGGAAGGGATGCTGGTCCCTCTTAGAAAGTCGAGTTGGACGGCTTTGGTCGACGTGAAGTCAGGTATCAAGTCTTGTAGTTAAGGGGAATCTTCTGATGCCACAAATTACCATCATGCAACAGAAAAACAAGCAGTAGATGAGCAAGGACAAGCAGTTTCATGTTTCTGCAGCACAAAAAAAAAATCAACAGCTGGAAAATGTAGTTTTCTGATAAATCACAAAGATTAAATCTCCGTCTCTGCTTTTCTTTGACATAATTAATAATCAACAAATACCGTTAACGTTAAAATATTTCTCTGGGTTACAGTAATGAGTGCTTTCTCTCAAGATTTTGATCCCCAGGTGAATCTGGTTTATTATCCCGGCCTCCTTACTCTAAAATTGCAGAGGCCGTCTGGGACAAAGAAGGCAGAACACAGGCTTAAGCTAACAATCATCCAGAGGGCACGTATTACCGCCAACGACTCCTGCAGACTGTTTGAAAGACATTTCACGACGCAGAAATAGCTGTGTTACAGTAAAAAGAGGCGGAAGAGAGGCTGAAGTGACATGCAAATAAAATCTCGGATGGTAGGATGGATGGAGAACGAAAAACAAGGCGATGAATGGATTGATGGATGCAGCTTGACTGCTGTGCCCCGCTCTGAACCCTCTTTTGTACCAAATTAGGGAGAGTATGAAAGGAGAGAAAAAGAGAAGGTGGCTGCTCTCCCCTTCTGCTTCTTGTTGTGTGCTTTAATTTCCCCCAGCGCCAGTGCTTCAGCTGAAATCTAATTTGAGTGAAAAATGGCAATCCAGCTGTTCCGTTGACAGAGCCCAACCAAAACATGGTTTTCTTTCAGCGCAAAAACATGAGGCGGCCATCTTCATCTGCACATCAATGACTGCTGAGCAGAGGCTGAGATCCATGCAGGGTAGTAATTATCATGTTCTTGCATACGTGCTTGTGTGTGTGTGTGTGTGTGTGTGTGTGTTTGCGTGCGTGTGTTGCACAGGGCTAATTTGCAGCCACGCTCCTCCTCCCTTCTCTCCGTGAAAAGTGAAGGAAAACGGAGGAAGAATGGAGGTATTGAAGCTGCAGTTATTGAGATGAGAAGGAATGGAAATTATTTGGATGCTGCTCTCCCCCTTTCTCCTTCCCTTTACCCCCCCCCCCCCCACATCACCCCCTGTTTGCTTTGTGTCATCAGGCAGGATGAGTTGAACCAAGAATTAAATGCTCCCCCTCTACCTCAGCCTCCTCACTCCACCTCCTTCCCAAATCTATTATGCAAACAGAAGTGGTTAATTGTCCATATATTTGCATGTGGCGGGTAAATGAATTATACAGGGCCTCTGTTGCTTAGCAACCGTTCTGGGTGAGAGAGGATGGAGCGGGAGGGGGGGAGGGGTTGTTGAGTGAAGATTTGGAAAAAGCGTCGAGGTGTCAGAGAGCGCGCTCAGACGTACAGAAGTTATGAGAACACGTCTGACAGAAGCAGAAATTCCATCTGAGCTGATGAGACCAGAAAAAAAAGGAGTTAAGATGAAGAGGAGGAGGAGAGGAAGACTGGTCACCTCCCTCCACCGCCACCACCCCCACCCCCAGCGATGCCAGGAAAACCGTGAGTCTGATCCGAGACTAAATAACGAGTAAAACGGACCTGATAGGAACAACGTTCAATCACAAACGACAGCAGAAATGAGAAACACTGACATGAGCGCGAGAAGCTGTGGGCGTGAAACCCACAACTCCCTGAACGCTTCCTTTGTAATTAGGAGGATGAGGAGCCGACTGATCAATGCATAATCAATGCCCTGCACAAACAGATCTCCGTCGCAGCTTTCTCGCCAAAAAAAAAAGTTTCAACATTTACAAAAATACTTTTATATAAAGAAAAAAAGAGGATTGAATTAGAGAAAATTTAAAGACGCTCTCCTACGAAAATTGTGTTTTTTGTGTTGTTAACGTGCTCTTGTGGCATTTTTCTCATATATAAAGAAAATTCAGATTAAAATTGCATTTCTGAGTATTTCTTTCTTCAAATCGCTGTGAATCAGGAGCAGACATCAAAAATGCTGCTTGAAAAAGAGCGTATTTAGAAAATACGCTGGGTGGGCCACAAGCTCCGCTCCATCCTGATGCACCGCTAATGTTAGTTAGCGGGTTTGAGTGGATGTGAGCTTAGCAGGAGAGAGGGTAAACAAAGGGATGATGGGACATGAAGGCGCCAATGGTCCCACCCACAGCTAGAGGTGAATTTCTAAAGAACCGCTGACGCTCTGCAGAAAATGTTGGCCAAAAACAGCATCGGCATAAGTAAAAGACCGCTGGAAATGATTGTGCAATACGTCAAAAGATGATCAGAGTGGGACTTTAAGGAAGTAAGAAGACTCTTGTTTCAAGAAAATTAGACTAGAGAGTTTTTAATTAGGAAAAAATTAATGAATTAGGAATGTTAGATTAAGAAATCTAAAATAAGAATTCTTGGTTAGAGCACTTCTCTTACCCCATTTATTTGCGTATTTAAAGAAAAAAGTTTCTTTTAATTAAAGGAATTCTTGCCTGATTTCAGAGTCAAATACTTCAATTACTTCCCTCCTGAGTCTCCTTTACTGTTTCTTAGAATACATTAAAATCATGTTCATGTTTTTCCTTTCTACCTAATAGACTTAATCAAAGTGATCTTTATTCTAATGATTGAAGGTTCAGTTCCGGCAGGCTCAAGGGCAGGAAACAGGGGCCTACAAACGCAGGAGAGAATGAAACTATAGGATTTGTTTATGTGCTCATTTCATATAAATAAGATTCATTAAATTTTGGAGTCAGACTGAATAAAGACAATAATCATCTCACCGCGTAAAGAGGTGATCCAAACCTTCATTTGACCTGCTGACTACTACGTACAACCTCTCAGAGTGCAGAGGACCAATCCTCCAAACATTAAGATTCAACAGAAGTTTACTACATCAATAAACATTTAATAATCTAAAAATGGTCTGGTTTTTCTTTGACCTAAATGCATTTAAAATAAATGAATAAACAAATAAATAAACATGCTAGAGCAGTTAGAGGGGATTCACGTGTTTCGTCCTGCAGCTATGGCTTCAACAGCTGTTCCTGACGCTGGATTTTCATTGGCCCGTCTGCAGTGCGTCTCCTTTGCGTGGCAGGTGGACGCCGCCAGTACATCGTCTCCGTTGCGTCTCTGGTCCGTCCCCCTGACCTCCGGAGGAGTGGTTTGTCCTGCCGCACTTTGACAATCAGGCGCCCATGGCGTCTCCTTTCTTGTAAAAGGCATGTTTTGCAGCGTTAAAGTGTGTTTTTACGTGGGCACTTCACCTCAAAACTAAAATGAAACTATACGATTTGTTTTATTTTGAAAGTGCAATGGAAGTTTTTAGTTTAAACTCCGGAGCAGTTTCCCGTTTCTCTGGCTTTTTGCCGCCAAATCAATGCGTCAGATTCTGATCGGTTAATTAATGTTCTTTTTGTGTGTGTGTGTGTATGTATCACCTCAGATGGACCAATGGGAATCTGCCTCAGTTTGCTTGTTTTAGATTGGGTGCACCTGTACCTCCTTCCCAATGGTACAAAGATCTTTTACTGTTCTTGAATCCATTTTCTGGATTCTGGCTGAATACAGTGAATCTCTGCTGCACAGATAAAAGCTTTTTGTAACAGTAGAATCATAAACACCAAGCATGGAGAAGGGTTTTCTCTCAGGATGTCACCCCTCCATGCTTCATCGCATGTTTGCAGTTGAACGGTTCAAACTGTGTCTCTGCAGGTCTGCCAGCTTTATGATCCCCATCAACGTTAATGCCATCAGTCGTCTCCTGCCTCTAATTGGCTCCGTGTTTCAATTAGCTCTGGCTGTTAGCACCTGCAACTTCCCGACGACGAACACCGCCGAGCCCGAGTCCTGACAATTAATAATTATTAGGGAGGGATGATGCTGCCTGCGCGGGACTCGAGTCTGATGTGTCAAATTTTTGTCACCGTCGGAAGCAGTTCAGGTGTCAAACAGTGTTGAAATGTGAGTCATTTAGCAGTGTGAAATATGAATTAAGAGAAGGGTTACAGTTCTCGCAGTGTAATCATTTCACTGCTGACAAAAAGCCACTCAGCGATAGATTTGTCATAAAATCACCAGCTGTGTGAGAAACACTGCAGGAGACGGAGTTGTGAAGAGTTGTGGGATGGCTCTTTAACACACCTTTGAGTGTTTTTTTTAGACACACGTACCCGTTTGAGGCCTTGCAGCTGCGCCGGCTTTGATTTCTCAAAACCTTTCAGGACAAAAGGGAAAACCCGGTTTTGCAGTGGAGTCAGCTAGACTTAGCCTGGTTTCATGTCAACTTTGAGATCTCCAAGAACTTTGCTCCGGTCTTTCACAGCTTCAGGACGTGTGCAGGAAGGAAGGTTTCATCCCAACAACCAACGCCACAATAAATCAAGGGGACGACCCGCCTGAAAATAAGACAGTTTGGGTGTAAAAACCAAACGCTTTCCCATTGGAGTCAAGGGGATATTGTCTTTGAAGAACTCAGTGGCCTAGTGGAAGAGTGTCCATCCTGATATTAATAGGTTTCGAGCTGAAATCCATGGTTGATCCACTGCCTCCCTGGTTGACACCATGGACTGTATCTGAGAACCTGACTGAGTGAGTGGGACGTCATCCATTGAAAATGGCCTACTGATGACTTCAGTAACTTTTTTTTTTTTTGATACAGACGCTGCTATGTTGGAACCAGACGTTTTCAGTGAGCAGTGATTGGTCCGAGTCGGTCTCAGTCAACGTTTCCATGGCAACCACTCTCACTAATCAGGACTGAGCTTGTTCGAAGGCCACATCCCTACACCTTAAAAGCGGGCTACATGAAATCTGTCCATCAAATATCTTGAATGTTGGACACTACACCCACTTTTCTTGAGGCATCTGATTGGTCAGTTTATACCTTAAAATTACTACAGAAAAAAATATTGTGGGAAAAAAGAAGGTTTAGCATGAAGATGTTAAAGAAAAGGTGGCAGATCGAGAACAGTTTTGGTGACAAATAGAGTGATTTTTTTCAATAGGATTTTGGCAGATACTTATACCTGTTTGGAACGGGAGGCGTCGCTCACTCCAATCAATGTTTAAACCGCTAAATGGCCTCCGAGCTCAGCTGAATCTGCAGCTCACTGCTCCCCTCGGGTCGAAACAAGAGAATACATTTCAACCCCCCAGGTGTGTGACAGCTAATGGGACTTAGCTTTTAAACCTGCCCCCGGTGGTCATTTGCGGAACTGCAACATTTAGTGCTTCAAGGTGTGCATTAAATTTTGTAACAGAATGAGTAAAAACACCAACCAGTCCTGCTTAACGCTTTAACGTTGGAGCTTTAGCTGATTGTTGTTTATTGTGCGTACGTATGTAGTTTTGCGGTGTAAAAGAGTGGGTGTTAAATAATTATTTATTTATTTTTACATTTCTGATAGTATTTTTTTATGTACTTTCATTTCCACAAATCAACAAAAACTAAAGATCTTGCACAAGTTGTAATTCAGGGGAATAAAAGAGGGAAGACAGATGGAAACTTGTTTATCTGCCCCTTTTTTTTTGGTGTTGCCGGGCTTTTGGTGTTGCCGGGGACAACTTATATCCTAACCAGTTAAATGTTTGCTTTTTTCAAATAATAAAAAATAAAAAAAGACATGAACTCACACAAACCATGAGCTGTGCTGCTTCTACAGAGCTTTGGATTTAAAGAGGGCAACAATGTTACTTTATTGTAATTTAACTCCACATTTTGATCATGAAAATCTCTGAAATCTGAGAAGCCTGAGAAAATTTGGTGTCCTTCAAGGTTTTAGATGATAAAATCTCAAAGGACAGAGATCTGCTGGCCTGTGGGACATCCTGGTTTTCATGAATGAACCACTTTCAATACCAACAAACATTTACGAGGTCAAATCTAGAGCTGACTGTCCACAAAAGTGCTGTAAACATGTCTGTGTGTGTGTGTGTGACTCAACAACAGTGTGAACAGGGAGCTGAAGCCGGAGGCGTCGCCCGGCGTTTGTTTGCGGACAGCTGCCCGCCTGCGTGGAAACGCGTGCACCTCTTCCGCCTCTTCCTTCCTCCACATTTCCCTCTTGTCTTGTACCTTGGTTCTTTCCTCGTGTTTCCTGCCCCCCCCCCCCCCCCCCCCCCCACCCGGTCCTGCAGCGTTGCGTGCTAGCAGCTCCCTTTCTCTGCAGCTCAGCTCTGTGATGTTAACATGCTGTGACATGTTACACTGAAACTACTTTATGAAATCAATATTACATTCACAGTCTGTGACACCCACGTCTAAACACACAGCCTCGCTGCATGTGTGTGTGTGTGCGTGTGTTTGCATGTGTTTTCCAAACTTATGAGCCTCAAAATCAAAGCAAACCACAAAGGTGGATTACATGACAGACTTTTGCTCTTCTTTCCCATCACTACTTTTGTTCCTGCTCTCACTACAACGTCAACCTTGATCAGTGTCAGTTCTCCTCTTGCAGGGCTTTTTCTGCAGAAATGCATGAGCAGTCCCTCGCCGTGACTCCCTGCAGACCACCATAACCCTCCTTCAGACTCCCTCTGGATGCGTGTTGATGCTAAAGCTCTTTTGATGTTTGTAACACGATACCGCTAAATGGAGTGAGATTATACAGGTGACAACAAATCAGTCATTTGACAGCAAAGGAGAATAAATTGGATTTTTTTTAAGCAAAACTTGCAGGATTTTCTGGTTATTTAGAGGAAAAAATATATTTCTGGATTCAATTCAATTCAATGTCTCAATGGGCTTTGTACAGGTAACTGTAAGATAAACATACAATCAAAAAGGATCATAAATGCATATAATTCAATAGGATAATACTAAACTTTAACTAAACAGACTTAACTAAACTGGCTTCCCTGCCCTTAGACCCTCCTTCGTGGTAATGTAGCTATGGATGTAGTTGTGTGTTTATGATTGAAGAAAGGATGTGTGTGGTCATTCCAGCCTAAAAGAGAGCAAAAAGTCCTGTTGTGCGTGTCTGTGTGTGTGCCTGTGTGCATGTGTGTGATGATATCCTGGGGAGGAATTAGAACAGAGGCAGTCATGTTTGATATCAAGGCTTGACATCAATAAAAACAGCCCAAAGCGGCACGCAAACCTTCAGGAAAAAAAGAGCGAGTCAAGAAGGGAAGGTGAACAAGCAAATGAAAATAAGGAGAAAAAATAAACAAAAGAAAAAAAGTACAAATATTAGGAAGGAATAGCATAACAATGAAAGGAAAAATTAAATTAAATGTTTAAAATCCTGTCATTTTCCTGTCATAACACCAGCAAACACTAGATGGCAGTGCTGGTTATTTGACTGTAGCTGTAGCTAGCATAGCCAGCATGATGGATGGATAGACGGACAGAGAGATAGATGCTTTTTAATGACCTATTTGTGTCTATCTTCTAGTTTAAATGTATTTTTGTACTTGATAAAGGACAAAACTACCTTACTAGTAAGGTGTGGGGACTGGTTTTAACACAATAAATCTTGAATATCTTGTTAATTCGTTTAATATCTTATTTTAAGTTGTGTCTTTTGATAAATTCATTCATTCATTCATTCATTTTCTTAACCGTTTTATCCCTTTCGGGGTCACGGGGTTGCCGGAGCCTATCCCGGTCACTTGTGGGCGAAGGCAGGGGGGACACCCTGAACAAGTCGCCAGTTTGTTGCAGGGTTGAATGTCCTCACTCACACACCCATTCACTCCCGCACTCACACCTATGGTCAATTTAGAGTTGCCAATTAACCTATGAAGCATGTTTTTGGATGGTGGGAGGAAGCTGGAGACCCCGGAGAGAACCCACGCATGCACGGGGAGAACATGCAAACTCCACACAGAAAGGTCCCCCACTGATGTTCTGTTTTTCACGTCCCCCAGCCGGGACTTGAACCGGGGGCAAGAGCGCTAACCACTGCGCCACCGTGCAGCCCACAGGTTTGATAAAACTATTGCAAAAATAATTATTATTTACCTATAATTTTGATAACTTATCGTAAAATATGTAAATATAGTTGTATTGTATTTGGTTTAGAAATAAAAATAGCTAGACCATTGTAATCCTTAAAATAGGATTCTTTTGAGGGGAAGTGGATGAGCATATACTTGTGAAAAAATAAATTACCTTCTTTAAAGATATATAATGTTTTTGAAACAATTATCAGAGTATTACACCTAGATATAAGTGTTTATGGATAATTTCAGATTACATTTTTTTTTTTTCATTTTTTTAAGAAACCTTTATAAGACAAATTCTACAAGTTCAATTGGAAGATTTTTTAGGTTTATAAAGAGAAAATCGTCTCGTATTTTATATTTTCAATTGTTTTGAGAAGGAGTTTTTTTATAGGTAATCCAAAGAAATATGAACTTATATGAGATATTTTAATTAAAAAACTGTTTATATCACTAATGTATTAAGGTATGCTTCAATTAAAAATATGAATGTTAACTTGATTATTACCATCCTTATCACATGTACACACCTTTCATCCGTCATCAGATGAGGAAAAGTTGTATAAAATCTTATCAATTAAACATTTGCGTGATCTATCTGTTATAAATGTAAATAGATGAGCTAAAGTTATGGGGGATAATATGAAAAATGATTAATGGTCTTTAAATGTGGACATTTATGTTTAATTGTTTGGTTTCTTCTGCAAATTTCATTCTACAGTTTGGAAAAACTTTCATGTGACTTTGTGTCCTTTTGATTCTTTGTTTCATTGTTTGATTCCATCAACATCTGTTTCGTTTCTTATTTCAAGTTTGGCTAAAAACATCTGTTTTTATGACCTTTAGAGTTCTGCCTTCAGGTGCTCCACACCTCCATCCTTCACACCTTCCTGTTTTAGTAACACAGATGTGTGTAAGAGTGAAAGTCTTGCTTGCCTAAATGAAGCTTCAGACTTGATTTTTTTCTCGCAACAGCTTCAAGTATTTGTCGTGTAAAGCGTGTTTATGCTGCTTCACATGTGATTATCTTGATGCAGATCTGTGGAAGCAGAGGATCCATCTTCAAAATCTTTGATGTTTGACCTCACGGAGATGTTTCCGTGTTTTTTCCAAATCCCACCTTCAAGGTTTGGATCTCAGAGATGGAGCGTTTGTTTGTTTCAGTCGCTGAAGCCTGCTCCGCTGTTTGCAGACAAACTGGCCTCGCCACTCGCTGGCGACGCGCAGCATCCTCAGTCACGCAGACGGAGGTGTGAGCGCAGCTGTGCGCGTTTGCTCTGCATGCGCAGCGCTAAACACACCAGGCATCGACTCACATTTCTTCTGTTTAATATCATTTGCAGCTTAAAAATAATTAGGTCAATTAATGCTTACAGGTTAAACCTCTGTGTATGTTAAGCTTCTGGTTTCCATGGCAACCCAACAGGTGCCTCACATGCATCATTGTAACGTTCTTTTTGTTTTATTTTTCAGGTCAATTTGATCCAAAACACACAACTTGAGTTTCTGCAGATTATGTTTAAACTATTACTTTTTTTGAGTAACCAATGTTGTTTAATTAAGTTAGTAAAACTGTAAATTAAGCTTAAATTAATTAAAGAATTATTACTAGAAGAAGGAAGTGGTGGTCATTTACTGCCCCCTACTGGATGCATTTGGACTGATCTGAAAGGGATATTTTTTGTATTTAGAAGAGTTGTAAAATAAGACAGGACAAGACGGCAGAGGATGAATGAATCTGATAACTCCTGTGACAGGAAGTTTCTGAGTTTTGATTATTGTTTTTTCATGTTGCATCAATGTGCTGTTCATTTATTTTTATGCAAATCACTTACTGTATCATCAGGCTGTGCTCCGTCTCTGCTGGACTCTCTTTGGACCTGGACGCCATGGCGCACAACTTCTATTAAATGTTTTGGTGATTAACGTCAAATGAATTATCCAAATTGTTTCTCAATTTCTTTGGGATCTTTTAACTGTGAACAATGTGTTGCAGCTCTGTTTAAAATATGAATATTCAGAGTGCACCCCACCTTTGCCCAACAGCAGCTGGGATAGGCTCCAGCAACCCAGAGATCCCCCCCCCCCCCCCAAAAAAAAAACGATAAAGATGGTTTGGAAAGGGGATAAATGGACATTCAGATATAAACACAGAGCTCTAAAGCCAAAAACAAACACAATACGGCTGGCAATTAAAATTAAAATAAAAGAAAGTTTGAAGGAACATTAATTACAAAGAACACAGCTGCCCATTTAATATTTCAAATTCATGCATTCTCATTTAACTTAAATTCAAAGGATTATTGCACTTACAATTGTTCGAGTCATCCTTTTTCCTGGTCATTTTTCTTGTCAGTTTGTTGGTAAAATCAATATCTGGTTTCTGGAACGGTCTTAATTCTGCAGGTTATCAGAGACTTAACCAGAAAACCTCTGCTCGTTTTTCTGTTGCTTTGACCTCCTTAAACCCCCAATTAAAAGTCTCTTATATCATTGTTTGAATGAGTTTGTATAATCAAAAGAAATTCTGAATGAAGGATTATTTTGTCATTTGTTGCTTCCTGTTTCTGCTCTTTTGTCTCGATGCTGCCACCTAGTGGCTGTGTGAGGCACGAGTTGGCCTCCTAAAGTGAAGATGAGCTGTGCTTGTTCTGCAGCAGAAACAGCAAAGTTGTCCAAACATGTGCTGGGGAGTAAAGAATCAGCTATTTTTACACAATCAGTCAAATTTTCTGCAATTTAATATTCATCTTCTTGAAAAAGAAAGTTATTGTGATCCAGAAAACCTTAAAACAAAAACAGCAAACATTCAGCAGTTGGGCAAACAAGCTTTTAACCTCTTCTGTGATCTTTGAATACGCACGGGGTATATTTGGATAAACCTCTGCTGTGATTAAGACTAAACTTTATTTTTATTTTAAGTTCTAGGACAGACAAATGAGAAAATCAACCATAGTCGCAAATATAAAAAACTATTTTAACTTTAGATCATGGAAAAACCCACAAACAGACATTCTGAACACACAGATACACACTCTGAGACACAAACACTCAGAACACAAACATACCATGTAAAGCACAAAACAAAAATCACTCTGAAGCACACAAATATACATTTCCAACTCAAAAACTCACTCTGAGGTACACAAATACATTTTGAACACAAAAACGCACCTTACAGCACACAAACGCCCCATAAAGCACACAATCTTAAACTCTGAAGCACATAATGACTGTAACACACAAGCATGATCTGAAGAACACGAACACTTACAGTGACTCCTGCTGTAACACACAGACACACTTTGAAGCCCAAAGCACACTTTATAACAAACAAACACATTCTGAAGCACACAAACACACTGCTAGAAGAGACAGCAGCCATTGAAACCTTGACATTGTGGCGCCAAAAGAGACTAAATGTTTTTTCTGTACCACTGAGGCATTATTTCATTATTACCAAAGACACACACCCAGGCGTACGCACACACATACACACACACACACAATGCACACACACACAGTCATTAATGACCCACGGGTCTGAACTGAAAGCTGAAGAGCGACAGACAGCTCGTTAAGATCGTCGTCACGCTGAGGCCTGAACCTTGTTAGAGTAATACACACGCGCGGACACACAACACGCACACACTTACACTCAAAGACAAAACACACTCGCACACTTTCCAAACACACTCAGAGTGTTTTTTCAGACATGCTGGGTTTGGCTTTGTTACTTCCAGTGAATGGAGACCCTGAGAGGCCTGAACGACAGCATGTGCACGTGTGTGTGTGTGTGTGTGTGTGTGTGTGTGTGTGTGTGTGTGTGTGTGTGTGTGTGTGTGTGTGTGTGTGTGTGTGTGTGTGTGGGTGGGTGGGTGTGTGTGTGTGTGTGTGTGTGTGTGTGTGTGTGTGTGTGTTAACTGTCAAAGTAAATACATTTTTTAGCTTCAGATTTGACTTAAAAAACATTCTATTAAACTTTTGTTTTTTGTAAAACTAGAAGTTTTATTTTAGGTTTTCCTTAAAATTATTAAAAATTTAAATAAATAATAAAACACAATAAAAAAATCCCAGAACAAATCTGAAAAAAAGTTCATAAATTCATAGAAATAAGGATTTAAAAAAACAAATTAAAATTAGGAACTATCTCTAGAGACTATTTTCTAAATTTTAATCATAAACATTTCTGCAGTGGAAAGCAATTGAACCATTTTTTTAAACATAATCTTTAGATTTTAGTTAGACTTTCTGGAGCACATTTGTAATTACATCCTGTGCACATTAATATTTATATTCATTATTTCCATGTTCTGATCACAAACATTTATAACGTGTTTATTTTTAGTTCATTTTAATGTCGTCAGGCATTCATTAAAATATTTATTTTTAGTGCTTTTATTTTGTAATTCTAATTCTAAGTGAAAAAAAATTCCATTCTTTAGTTTTTTGTAAAATGGTGCATTTTAAGAAACACGTTTAGCTGTTTTTTATAGGAAAGTAAATATGTGTAAAGGTAAATAAAAAAAATATTTTTTTTATTCTTTCCTTAAGTTTGTGTCAGATATGCTTTGACATTTGTCATAAATACGTTTTATTATTTTTACAAATATGTTATAAATTTAATTTAAAGAATTAAGACATTTTTATATGATCTTTTATTTTTGGCGGTAAAAGGCAGTAGAGATCATAAAAGGGTTTCTTTATGCAAACGCAGCTAAAGATTCTCCTTTTATTGCAGTTTAAGAACAATGACGTGAGAAAATAAAGACTAACCTCAGCCTGACTCTGACAAAGAAGTCAAACTTAAACAGCCGGGTGACTGCAGGGAAATTTTGCTGCAGTTTTTGTCCAATTTTTTACCTGTTAAATGACTGAAATTATTCGCTGATATCCAGAAGTAATGAATTCGTGCTCTTACAGTCCTGAATTCTTTTTCTCTCCGTCTGAGCCCACCACCACCACCTCCCTCCCTCCCACCCCGCCTCACTCTAATTGGATTGAGACATCAGGAGGTGTCACTCAAACGTCTTTATAAACGGACAATCTCCTCAAAAAGCCATTATGTACACCAATGGCCCCCGGGGGCCCGGGTAAACGCACACACATGCGCGCACAAACACACACATAAACACACTGGCGCGGTGAGAAAGGAAAGGAAGGTAATAATTAGCTGTTGGTGGTTTGATGGATCTCTTGACACCTTGAGGCCTCAAGAAAATATTCTCACAGCTCTTGGCCCTTTGTGTGTGCATGTGTGTGCATGTGCGTGCATGTGTGTGCATGTGCGTGCATATACATGTGTGTGAGCTGAGGGTAGAAAGTATAACGGCTGTTTCCTGATCTGCTGGGACGTTGAACTCATCCCCCTGACTGACAGCTGCTGGTCGGTGTCTCTGCTGCAGTCGTTCTTCTAAATCTGTTCGGTTTTTGGGCTCCCAGGCTGTCAGGACAATCCTGTCACTTTTCCATGTTTCAGGAAGGTCATTGCATTTGTGCAGAGCTGTGATCACATTCACAGTTTGATGCAGGTCTTTCTGAAAATGGAACGGAGAGACAATGATTTGTGAAGCTGTAAAATACATGTTTGAACTTTTTAGTCTGGATGTATTTTTCAGAATTTCCTCCTTTTCCATTTTAATTTTTTTTTAAATAGAAAATATTCTTTAAATTAAAAGAATGACAAATTGTCTTAATCTCTGGTCTATTTAAGCTTCCTGCATCGTCCACCTGTAGTGAAACTTCAAATTGACTTGTCTTACTTTTTTTCTATTTTGTAATACTATTATTCAAGTTTTTTTATGTGAATTTCACATCAAATATACATTTTTATGAAACTAAAGATAATCCATAAATAATTACTCCACTTTATTTTAAATTTGTGTGGGGAAAAAACTTTTAAAAAATAAAAGCTTAGTCATTTCTTAAGACATCAAACAAGCTCAGAGTGCAGCTTTGAGCCTTTATTATTCTGTCCCTCTGCATTTGCAGCTCTAACACTGCAGCTTTGACCCCTCTGTAGTTCTGACCCTCTGTAGCCCTGACCCTCTGTAGTTCTGACCCTCTGTAGTTCTGACCCTCTGTAGCCCTGACCCTCTGTAGTTCTGACCCTCTGTGGTTCTGACCCTCTGCATCTCTTACACTCTGGAGTTCTGAACCTCTGTGGTTCTGACCCTCTGTAGCCCTGACCCTCTGTAGTTCTGACCCTCTTTATCTCTGACCCTCTGTAGTTCCGACCCTCTGTGGTTCTGACCCTCTGTAGCCCTGACCCTCTGTAGTTCTGACCCTCTGGAGTTCTGTAGTTCTGACCCTCTGTAGTTCTGACCCTCTGTGGTTCTGACCCTCTTTATCTCTGACCCTCTGGAGTTCTGTCCCTCTGTAGTTCTGACCCTCTTTATCTCTGACCCTCTGTAGTCCTGAACCTCTGTAGTTCTCACCCTCTGCATCTCTGACCCTCTGGAGTTCTGACCCTCTGTAGTTCTGTCCCTCTGTAGTTCTGTCCCTCTAGTTCTGAGCCTCTGCAGCTAATTAATTCTGCAGTAGAGTAAAGACACAACAAGTAGAGTAATTTTCTGTCTCTGATGCTCTTTTACAAAAAAAAAAAACAACAATTTATACAGTAACCTCTCGGTGGGTGGAGTGTCCTTGCCCCAGGTGGAGGAGTTTAAATATCTTGGGGTCTTGTTCACGAGTGAGGGAAGACCGGAGCGTGAGATTGACAGGCAGATCGAAGCGGCGTCCGTAGTTATGCGGTCACTGTTTCTGTCCATTGTGGTGAATAGAGAGCTGAGCCAAATAGCAAAGCTCTCAATTTACCGGCCGATTTTCGTTCCAATACTCAGCTATGGTCATGAGCTATGGGTCATGACCAAAAGTACGAGGTCCTGAATACAAGCGGCTGAAATGAGCTTCCTCCGTATGGGTGGCTGGGCGCTCCCTTACAGGTGGGGTGAGAAGCTCGGTCACCCGTGGAGAGCTCGGAGTAGAACCGCTTCTCCACCACATCGACAGGTGGCTCGGGCATCTAGTCCGGATGCCGCCTGGATGCCTCCGTGGGGAGGTGTTCCAGGCATGTCCCACTGGGCGGAGGCCCCGGGGAAGATCCAGGACACGCTGGAGAGACTACGTCTGTCGGCTGACCTGGGAACGCCTCGGGGTCCCCCCAGAGGAGCTGGAGGAAGTGGCCGGGGCGAGGGAAGTCTGGACATCTCTGCTCAGTCTGCTGCCCCCGCATTCCGGTACTGGATAAGCGGAGGAAGATGGATGGATGGATTTATACAGTAAATGCAGACAATATATTCTGAGTTTCCACCATGGAATGAAGCAGTTAAACCAAAGCAGCTGCTAAAGCTGTAAAAAGAAAACACAAGATGTTGTTTTTTTCTTATCAAAGCCAAGAGACAAAAATGTCAAAAAAATTAATTTTTGACCTATCATCTGTCCTCAAGAACAGAATCATTTCTTTTATATTCAATTTATTTAAAGATTTTCGGAATGTTATTTTGTGTGTCAAAAAAGTTACCATAATTTAAATGCAAATTTATGTATTTGTCACAGATTTGACTCAAAACTTGATTAAAATAACAGTTAAATGTTGAATTGACTTGTGGAAAGCAATCGTACTTGAGGAAAAAATATACAGAATGTTTGCCGAACTATTCAGATAACTATTCGATATTTCTGTGTTTTGTGTGTTTGCATGGTCTTAATTTAACTGACACTTAATATTTGGTCAAATTAACCCATTGTTGAAGCCTGCTAAAAACTTACTAAACAACTGACAATATTTGCAAAAGATCTTCAAGCCTAAGTGATCATTTGAAGTTCCTGCTTCTAAAAATATATATCATATATCGGTTAACTAAGACTTCGGAATTAGATTTCTGATCATAATTTAAATTAAAAAAACAGAAGCAGAAGAAAATATTGCGCCCTATTTCTAAAAACTACTTCAGAGAACCATGATGTTCATGTTTGTGCAGAAGTTGAAGTTAAAAAAAACACACATTTTGCAGTTCTTAAAGGTTTAAAAGTTGAAGGAGGCTTTTTTTATTTGGTTTCCAGACCAGTTGATGCAGAACTCAGTTCCTTGTTTGAAATAAAAACTGACATATTTACTCAGATTTTGGAGAAACGCAGATGGAGGGCAACCTGCTTACACCTCTGGGATGTTAAAAAAAACAGCCAAGTTGTGAAGAAAAAATACGTTTTTATCTGTTATTGCCTATCTATTTGATTCCTTAACTGTTTTGATCAATCCACAATTATGTTTAATGGTAGTTAGTGGTGAATTCATGGCCTTAACACCCCACATTATAGTCAGATTCATCGCTGACATTTGGGTTTTTAGCCTGAAGCCAAATCACAGTCTGAGCGCCACAAACACTGTATATTTGCTTGGTTGTCTTGATATGACACCCGGCATAAATTCACTGACACGTTACTTTGTGTGTGTGCACGGGCGGAGGGGAAAGTGACGTGCATGTGTGTGTTTGGGCCACCTGCTGTGTGTATGCCTGTTCAGCTGCTCTCCCACTGCGTCTGCAGCCAAATAATACTTCATTAAAATACCAAGAAATGCATCCAGAATCACTCAAGCTCCCAACAAGAAGGAAACTTAATTAAAATACCAATAAGCAATTAATTTAATTTCATCAGCCAATGGATAACCATCAAAATACCAGGCAGGAGCCAACTTCAGTCAAAAACACCCAATCAAGCCCAGTCAAAGGAAATGAGCCATGATGCAGTTTGTGTTTGTGCAACATCCCACTGAATACACGTGTGTGTGTGATTTACATGCTAATAACCCCGCTGATCTGGAAGTTTTTCTGCAGAGAGGAGAGATCCGCTTCGCTCTTCCTGCGTTCAATCCGTTTTCTTCTCACAGCTGGACTTTTGTGTGGCTTCCTTCTCTGTCTGTCTCTTTTAATCTGCGCCTCTTGCGTGATAATCCGGAGCGAACAACTGGCTGCTGCGGAGGGAAGATGAAATAACTGAATGTGATTCTGCTGCCGCTCAATGGGAACATTAAAGGTGATCGTAAGCAAATGAGAGTCGAGGAAAGGGATGTAAACGGGTCTGTGTTCCAGTTTTTGGAGATGGTTTTGGCCCGAAGACGTGAGGATTCTGTGGTGGAGGTCAGCAGACTTTTGGATTCACCCACTTCTTTTTTTTAAACATGCAAAAAGTTCCAGTTCTGCGTTAAATTAATGTATTAATACATTTTATGATGATGAGCTGTTTAAAAAAAAATGTAACATGAAAAAAATGTATATTGTATAATGTTGTATTATGTTTTCATACTGTATTTTTTTGGATGTAGGCAGACACGGCAACATCTCTGACATTCAAAGGCAGATTTTCTAGTTTTAATGATCAGCAGAAGTTTGTTTTATTTTAAAAAAGTGTTATTTTTACCGTTTTACCTGCAGAATTTGTATCCCTTTCAATGTATTATATTTACTGTTTTATTATATTTATCATATATATAATATATATTATATTTTTTGGATACATTTGTGTGAAAATTTTGTGATTTCAATCAATCAAATCAATCAATCAATCAAACTTCCATAAAAAAATTAAAAGGGTTCTAAAAAGACCTTCTGTTTTGGTTTTAATATATGAACCAGGTACACACAAACTCTGCTTCTCCACATGTTGAACTTCGTTTAATAAATAAAAAAACGCATTCTTACAAAAGTTTTTCAATTAAATTGGTTCGTTCAAAAGGGGCCCAAGTCCACAATTTTTTGCAAAATAGAGATATTCTATGTTCTGTGGTCTTCATGGGTAAAGCTATCTGATTATGTGCAAAAAAGTCCCAATTCTGTTGTAATGTATTGAATATGCTTGACATTTAAAATGCATTAATGCAAATTCCTGGACTTGGGCCTCTCTTGCTTGGGTTTAGCTTTATCGCATAGATGGCAGCACTAGTTATGCAATATGCCAGCGCCCCTGTTTAATTCAAGAAGGGCCCAAGTCCAGAGACTTTAGTTTGCTAGTCCTCTGAAATTATAAAAGTGAGGTGCTTCATATTATAGCATTTGTAAGCTATGAACTGGTGCTAAATCTGGGTAAAGTATTAATCATTTGGTGTAGCCTCCCTTTAAGCTATGCAATTAAAATCATTTCCTGGAAAAGCAAACCTCTTGGACTTGGGCCCCTTTTGAACAAACCAATTCAATTGTATTTGCACAGTTGAAGGAGAAAATGGGAAGATCGTGTTTTTGGATTTGAAAATAGTATTTCCTCGGTTGTTGTAGTCTTCTGTTTTCTAGTTTATTCCTTGGGGTGGGTTTATTGCCCTCAGTGTATATCAGCTGCTTGTTTCAGTTCTTTCTTGTCTGTTTTGTCATTGTTCTGCGGTGCACTGGTTACTGGTGTGTTTACATTTATTTCCTTGAAACTTAAAATTGAGAAAATAAGTTCATAATTGCATATCTTAGAAAGAAAAAGGTAATTTAGTCATTTTATTTGACACCATTATAGATGTGACAACATTCAACAGGGACCTGGCTGCAGACAGGATGACATCTTTGGCCAGAAAAAGAAATTTGAACTTTCCCTACGTCCCTAACCCAAAAGTGTTGAATTGCAGAAGAAACTTTTATTCAAGCTTAAAACAGGAAAAACTGTAACTGTTTGGCGTTAACGCTTCAAATAAAGTTTTATGTGAGCGATATATGTAGGTGAACTTCTGCTCCTGGGCGTTTCTGTGTGCAGCCAGGTCCTTCAAACATCTTTATCGGTGCATGGCTAATTCTGATGCATATGTCCATTTCTTTAAGCATATCATTCGGTTTAACGGCGGTTCTTGTGCATGAATGCTGCAGGGTCAGGATGTGCTGGTGGATTTTGCTGTCATTATTCTGACTCAGACTGACAGTGGGATCATAATAAACTTCGCAATACGTCAAAAACAGACGTAAACAGAAGTAAAATGATGAGCTGGATGTTCCTGCGGGCATGAAAGACGTGGATTTTCTTTACGTGTTCTTGTGACATTTTTCTGACGATGGACGACAGAAAATTTAGCTTAAATTGCATTTCTGAGGATTCTTTGTTCTAATTGTTGTGAATCAGAAGCAGATGAAAAAAACGCAGTTGGAAAAAGATCGTACTTGTGACGTAGAAAATGCGCTGGGCGGGGCCACAAGCTCCCTGCTCTGCTCCATTCCGATGCATCCAAATCAATGAACGTCTTTCTTATTTCTCGTCTGAGCTGGAATCTGGATTTAAACTGTACGGCTGGATAGCTCTGATATTGCTTCCATTTTTTTGTTGCACTGGTAATGTTGCGTTGGGGGTGTGAGGGGCTGTAAGCTAGCAGGAGAGAGTGTAAACAAAGGGCTCCGCAGAAACTTTGTCCGTTTTTTTTTTAAATCTTTGGCTACAAATGACATAATCATAATTAAAAGACCGATGGGAAAGCTTGGAAAATAAATCAAAAGATGATCGGAGCTGGAATTTAAAGTTTAGAGACTGAATAGAGGCAGTTGCATTATGCAGACGGCCGCAGGAGCTTTATTTTAGGAGACAGAGGTTCAGAGGCTGATGGTATAACAGAGGGATGAGACAGGAGGAGGAAAAATGGAAATGACCCGAATGCAAACTGTGGGAAATATTCCCGCTCGGGCAAACACTCCCAGCTCTTCTGCTTTATTCCCTTTAGTCAGAAGAGCATTGAAAGTGTGAGAAAATAACAAGGGGCCGGACAGAGTAATTTGCCTTCACGGAGAACGTGTGTGTGAGCGAGGCAGAGCGGGAGAGCATGCAGGTGTGTTGAGCCTCATCAGGCGGCCGCAGACTGTTCCAGATCACCAACATGGACTGCTAATCAGGTCTCCACACTTATTAGATCTGGGGCGGAGAGGGACGGGTGGAGTGACGACATGGGGTGACGGGGAGCGCGCCTCATCTGAGGTGGCAGCGGATAATGAAGCTCGGCCCCCTCCGGTGTTTGTGGTGGAGGCCAACAGGTAGAGCCCACACTCACCTTCAGGATCCACAGGAGAACAAAAGCACAACTCCAGCAGCTGCACCAAAACCTGAACCCCCAGACTGTCAGGCTGGAACCGAGCAGAGGTTCACGCCGGGCACACAGATGGACCAGATGAGGGGGAACTGGTCCAGCACCTCCAAAAGGACGCCGTTTGAGTCATGTGACTCAATATATGGTTTGATCTTTCAGATTTAGGATTTTTGGAGGTTAAACTGGAGCTGAAACTTTAAAAACAAAAATACTCCTTGTGTGTGTTTTTTAACATGTTCTTGTGGCATTTTTTTGATGATGAGGACATGTATCAAGAAAACTGAGCTTAAAGCCCAAGGAGGAGAGCGTGTAAGCAGAAGGATGATGGTAAGTGAAGGCAGCGTTGCTCCACACCAACTGTTTAACCAAAACCCAGAGGCAAATTTCTGATGAACTCCTGCCGCTCTGCAGACGCTATGTCCTAGAAAACGACACAAGTTTTTACACTTTGGCTAAAAACGGCTTCATCATCATGAAAAGACCAATGGGAGCTGTTTGAAAATAGATCAGAAGATGATCACAGAGAAACTTTAAGGTTAGTGTCATAGTATTATTATGTTAAGAGTAAAAATGCAAGGAGACAACATAGATGTTGTTATTCAGAGCACTTTTGTTATATTCCACTAGATGGCAGTGTGAGAGACCAGATGCTTTATTTTACGCTCTGTATATTCTGTTCAGCACTCTCTTTGACTGTTCTGTATGCCAGTGTGCATCGATCGTTGGCTGAGGAAATTAAAATTACAAGTTGGCTGATATCAGGTATCCTCATTTCTTCCCACACCTCCGACATGGTGTCAGGAGTGGGATATTAATCTTCACAAGGACGTGCCTACTTAAACTGCCGCCTGAAACGTCTTTGAACCAGCGCAAGATACGACGCTAGCTAATTAGCATACCGGACAAGACTAATTCCTGGATGTATTACACCTTAACACAGTGAATGCATTTTTTCGGATTCTGAGATGGCTGAAAGATTCCAACCTCCATGTATGGACTGGACTAGTCCTGGTGACGTACACAAGAGATTCAAGCTCTTCAAACAAAAATGTGAACTCATTTTTGAGGGTCCACTTTCCGACACAGAAGAAGACAAGAAGGTGAGACTGCTTTTGTTATGGATTGGAGATAAAGGCTTGGAAATATACAACACAGCTATTTTTGCAAATGAGGATGACAAACTTAAACTGGACCCAGTGTTTGAGAAACTTGAAGGCTACAGCAGGCCACAGAGCAACTACATACTTGCTAGATTTCAACTGAGATGCTTGAAACAAGGAGAATTACCACTGGAAGAGTTTGTAACTAAAGCCAGACTATTGATTGATGAAGGAGGATACGCACAAGAAACAAAAGAGGAAACATTGAGAGACACACTCGTGTTTGGCCTCAAATCTGACCAAGTCAGAAGTGATGCAATCAAGCTTGGAAATGCTTTAACTTTTAAACAAGTGTATGACCTAGCCAAAGTGGAAGAGAGCACCAGAGCTCAGATGGACATCATAAGTAGAGGCAGCAGGCAACCAACAGATGTTCATGCAGTGAGAAGCAAGCAAAAGATGTTTGCAAGCCAACACAAGCAGCAGAAACCTCACATGAAGGAAAGTGACTTCAGAAAGGGTGAGAAACCTAACAGACAACTCAACACAAGAAAATTGCATTTTACACCAAATGGTTGCTACAGATGTGGAGGGAGTCATCAGAGGTCAGATCCATGCCCAGCAAAATCAGCACAATGCAGATACTGCGGAAAAACTGGACATTTTCTGAAAGTATGTATAAAAAGAAACAAACAGTTGCATGAAATAAACAGTCCAGATGATATACACCACTGTGACTATGACACAGACAACACACGATCTTCAGCTACAATCGGCTCTGTCACCTCAGTTTGTGCAGTTGACACTGCATGCAAGTTTCCAGATAAACTGTTCGTCAAAGTTAAGCTAAATGACAGCTACACCATGAACATGAAGATTGACACAGGAGCAGACACTTGTATTCTGACAACAGATGATCTGCAGACTCTACCATTTGAGCCACGCATTACATCAAGTGATACCATACTAAGTGGCTATGGTGGCAGCATAATCAAAAATGTTGGTGTTGCCGAGATCAAAGTGTCCTACAAGCAAAAGTCTATAGTGACAAAGTTCAACATTGTTAATGCCCCATCAGGGAGTCCATCAATGCTAGGATGCAGCCAAGCACAAGAACTTGGGCTGATAACAGTCAACATTGACCACTTGAAATCAATGTCAACTCTCACCAGAGAAAAAGTATTGCAAAAATATAAGGAATGTTTTGACAAGATAGGGAAGTTCCCAGGGGAAAAATACCACATTGAGCTTGTGGATGATCCTAAACCAGTCATTCACCCACCAAGAGCTGTGCCTGTACACATCATGCCATTGTACAAAGCTGAACTGGAGAAGATGAAGGCAGATGACATCATTACTGAAGTCACAGAACCTACGGAATGGGTCAACTCAATCACATGCAGAATTACCAAAGGGGAAAATGACCAGCAGAAAATCAGGCTGTGCCTCGATCCGAAGGACCTTAATAAAAACATTAAGAGAGCGCACTACCCTACACGGACAATCGATGAACTTCTACCACTCCAGCACGGGAAAAAATATTTCAGTGTCATAGACACCAAAAAAGGCTACTGGCATGAGGAGCTAGACTATGAGTCGAGCCTGTTGTGCACTTTCAACACGCCGTTTGGCAGATACAGATTCAAGCGCCTGCCCTTCGGATTGGTGGTTTCACAGGATATTTTTCAGAGGAAGCTTGACTCCATCTTCAACAACATTGCCAACGTATCAGGCATAGCAGATGACCTGATCATATCTGGAGCCACTGAAGAGGAGCACGACGAAGCTTTCATAAAAGTCATGGAGGCAGCAAAGAAGAACAATATTGGTTTTAACTCAGAGAAACTACAGTTTAAGCAGAACAAAGTCAGCTTCTATGGACATACACTCACTGAGGAAGGGCTGCTGCCCTCAGAAGACAAACTGCAGGCTATTAAGGACATTCAAGCTCCAACCAGCACTAAGGAACTCCAAACACTTCTGGGAATGGTGACGTACCTTAACAGATTCTCAACCAAACTGGCAGAGTTAGTTGCTCCACTAAGAGAACTCAATAAAAAAAATGTCCACTTCAGATGGGAACCCCATCATCAGCAAGCTCTGGACAACATAAAAAAAGAACTGTGCACAAAGCAACTGATCAGCTATTATGACTCTGACCCTAATACCGTAACCATCCTGCAGTGTGATGCCAGCACCCTGGGTCTCGGAGCCTGGATCAGACAAATTGATCAGCATGGGCAAGAAAAAATTGTTGGTATGGCTTCCAGATGTTTGAGCCCCACAGAATCCAGATACTCCAACATCGAGAGGGAGTGCCTCGCAGTTATGTTTGAATACTACCTGCTTGGAAGACAAGTAATGGTGGAAACTGACCACTCACCCCTGGAGCAGATTTTCAAGAAAAACCTTGCAGAAACTCCCACAAGACTCCAGAGATTTATTCTCAGATGCCTTAAATTTGACATTGAGGTTAAATACAAACCAGGGCGTTCAATCCCGTTAGCAGATGCTTTGTCACGAATCTGCCAAAAGACGACAAAAGAAATAACTACAAGCAACCAGTCTGATGTGCATTTCATATCTACTGCTACACGACTGGTGGATGATAAAGCTGTCAGAGAAGCAATGGCGGATGACCCAATAATGAACATGCTCAAAGACACCATCTACAAAGGCTGGCCTCAATACAGGAAGCAGTGTCCACCCGAACTGTGGGAATATTGGACATTCAGATGTGATCTTGTTTTGGAAGATGGCCTCATCCTGAAAGGTGAGAGAATTGTCATTCCAAAAGCACTGAGAAACGACATTCTGGACATTCTTCACACTGGTCACCAAGGCAAGACTAAATGCATACTGCTTGCCAGAGAATCTGTGTTTTGGCCAGGTATTAGCAGCACCATTAGAGAAATGGTGAAAGGATGTCATGTGTGCAGCATGTTTCAGCCAGCACAGCAGAAACTACCCATAATGCAACCTGACCTTCCAACACGACCATGGGAAATACTTGGTTCTGACATATTCGAGTTCGACAGCCATAAATACTTGATCATTGTAGACTACTATTCTCGTTTTCCAGTCGTGAGACTACTACCTGATATATCTGCTAGGACAGTGTGCACATATTTCAAGAGTGTTCTGGGTGAGCATGGACTACCTTCAACAATAATTGCAGACTGTGGCACACAGTATGTAAGTGAAGAGTTCAAAAAGAGGTGTGAAGATTCAAACATCACCTTAAAGTTCAGCTCTCCCTATCACCATCAAGCTAACAGTGTAGCTGAAAGAGCTGTAGGGACTGTGAAAGCACTGTGGAAAAAAGCAAAGGAGGACAACACCTGCCCTTACACAGCACTGTGGATGTACAGAATAACACCACTGGATGACAACATGCCATCACCATATGAGCTGCTATATGGCAGAAAACCAAAATCCTTACTGCCAATCAGCAAAGGAGCTCTTCTGTCACACCATCCACATGCTGACGACCACCTGGAGATGAACAGGGCAAAGCAAGTGAAGCAGCAGGAGTTTTATGACATGCGTGCTGGGAAAGAGAGAAGTGACCTTCAGGACGAGGAGCAAGTGTATGTGAGGAACACACTAAAAAAGATATGGGAGCCAGGCACTATCTTGAACAGGCCTAATCCCATAAGAGAGCCCAGGACATACCTTGTTGACATCGAAGGAAAAACCTACCAGAGGACAAGGGAACATCTCAAACCCAGACAAACAGAGACACCCAGTGGAAATCGACAGTTAAGATCACCTCCAACAGATGAATCAATACCAGTTTCTCCACCATATCACTCACCAGAAGATACCACATCTACCATATCTGGCTCACTGGAGAAGACCACTCTTGGTTCCCCACAGAAGTCAGGAGATGTGGAAATCTCCGGAGAGAAACCCCCAGTGATGTACAACAACAGGGGAGGATATCAGATGAGAAGCCAGAGTACTAGATCTGGGAGGATTACACGCATACCACTTAAATTTAATGAGTAGAAAAACTTATACTGTTTTATAAAGTTAAACGAGTATGTTATTAAAAGAGGGGGATGTCATAGTATTATTATGTTAAGAGTAAAAATGCAAGGAGACAACATAGATGTTGTTATTCAGAGCACTTTTGTTATATTCCACTAGATGGCAGTGTGAGAGACCAGATGCTTTATTTTACGCTCTGTATATTCTGTTCAGCACTCTCTTTGACTGTTCTGTATGCCAGTGTGCATCGATCGTTGGCTGAGGAAATTAAAATTACAAGTTGGCTGATATCAGGTATCCTCATTTCTTCCCACACCTCCGACAGTTAGGATTTCAGAAAATACAGCGTCTATTTCTGAACTCTCTTCTCTTCTTTTTTTTTCTCTTTTTCCTGGAACCACAAATTGATCCAACAAGAGAGATTGTAACTCTTCAAATGTGTGTTTTTGTTTTTTTCTTAATCATAGGAACTTCCAATACTTTTTCAAATTCTTCTTCTGACCTTCTGTGCTCTCAAAGGTTCAGCCCCATCGTATCTCAAAGAGCTGGCATCTCCCAGCAGAACATTTCTCTCCCACTCTGCAGAATTTCTGATCACATGCATTGGAATAGAGATTGACCCGTACCAGTGCTGAGGGTTTTTGGGTTGTCCGGCCCGTGGAGGGTCGTAGAGAGGTGTGGCCACGTCTTAAGGGGAGAACAGGTGTGTCTTGCAGTTCTCTTAAAGCTTGTGCGGCCACCTCAAATGAAGATGGAATGTGCCATTGTTGTGAGTGTTTCATGAAATATTCGTAAGGCTGATGAAAGTCACACGCACTTACATTCGGTGGGCACTGAGGGCCGCATGTTTTCAAACATACCCTGCTCTGCCATGTTCTGATTGGCTGGACACACCTGAACCAGGTAATCAGCCATGAGTAAGGCAAGAATATCTGGAAACCATGCAGAGACGTCGGCCCTCGAGGCCTGGAATTGCCCACCCCTGCAGTAAACGGACACTTTCCCTCCTCTGTTGTCTGCTTTACATTGGTTACCAGTCACATTTCTAATTGGTTTTAAAACCTTGCATGGTCAAACTCAGACGTACACATCTGACCTTTTAACCCTGTACTCTTCGGCCCGTTCCTTGAGGTCTTTCCGACCAAAATATTTTAAGCGTTCCAAAAACCCGCATTAAGATTAAGTTTTTGGAAATCCCTCCCACTGTCGTTGCGTCAGATCGACTCCGTTGAGTGTTTTAAATCTCCGTTCGAGACGTTTTTATTCAGGAGGGCTTTTAGTTGATTTTATTCCTTGCTTTACTACGTTTTACTGTGTTCTGTTTCATTATTGTGATTGTATTTTATTACTTCTTTGTGTTTTGATATGATTTTATGCTCCTTTTGTGAAGCACTTTGTGATTCATTCTGGGAAAAGTGCCATTTAAATAAAGATATTCTATTCTATTCTATTCTAATTGACTAAATTCCTCATTTGTAAGGAGTCCAGCTGCACATGAACAGCACTAACGGGCTACTCGCACAGTCTGCATGATTTAGAGGAGTTGAGAAAATAAAACATGACACCTCTACGTTTCACCTGCTTCACCCTTCCTTACCCTTACGTGTTGTTTAAGTGTTCACTACTAACTGTCACTCACTTTATGAAAGTGTGCATTTTGCACTGAGCGGTCTATGACCCTGATATTTCCTGCGGGCCCCGTTCAGGTCAGGACTAAGACTCAAGGAGGCAGACGAATCTGTCATTCAGATCGTGTGTTTTGTAAAGGTTTAGACTTTCCAGGTGTGAGCGCGCGTCCAGAAATCCCGAATCATTATTGTCCGTTTACATCCTTTCCTTTGCGTGTTTCATCTGGACGCAGAGCTTTTTTGTTTTGTTTCTCAGACCGTTTTTCAGAGGAGGGTCTCAGCGGGCCTCGGAGCAGATGATGGCCTCACCCGTCTGCCTGTGACGGTGTGGAATAATGCCGTCTGTGTGGAAGGAGTCCTCACACACTCTTCGGGCTATTCTGCGGCTGGAATTCAGATAAGGAGCTTATGTGTGAGGACCAATTTATTTTTCCCGGCAGGGTGAGAAAGCCTCTGAGACGTGTTTCCCATTTCACATTCGCATGACAGCTGAAGTCTCAATAATGAAATCCTCTCCAATTGTATTTACATCCGGACTCACCGGAGTGAGCCGAGGTGACACGCGAGGTGCTCTGACGGCTGCCTGGATAATGATCAGCCCCATCAGTCCCTCTGCATCTTCTCACCTTGTTTATTTTTTCTTGCTGCCTGTGTTGAAACAAGCCGTCAACAAAGGCGAGGCCTGATTCTCCACGTGCGCTGTGCACAGCGGGCTGCACAGAGGAAGTAGGTGTTGCTGCAGATCAACAGGCATGGAAGGTTTTTTTAAGGAGGCTTCGGGGAGACAAGGTCTGCAGTCGGTGTCAGGTCTGTCTCTTTCATGAATCCCTTTAACCCAGAATCTGTGCTGTTGAGAGGAAGCAGCTGATTCACGGTGGAGATGCAGACAGGAGCGCAAACTGCTGCTGACAGAGGCTCAAACCATTTATTTATCCTCTCAAGAGCTCCACAAAACCTGAGTCCTTCTATAAAAAAACTGCCGCCTTGTCTCCTAACGCGAATTTTGATCTCTGGCTGTTTGGGTTCTTTAGTTCTGATGTCAAGGGTATTAGGAGTCCAAAAAGTGGCTGAACGGCTGCTCAAAGCTGCATGTGGCAAATTTTGAATAAAAAAATTCAACTGGCGGCTCTCTGTAGGTTTTATCTCCATAGCAACCATTACATTTTGTGGTCACCTATGGTTGATGAACAGGTCTGTGTCATTTTTAGGAGAATCGGCAAAAGTAAAAAAATTTATTTCCTTGGCAACGGAGGTTTTTTGTTAGCCAAACCCACTTTTCCTCATTCAGGATAAAACTTGCCTCAAATTTAGCATGAACGCTGCAAACCCTAGATACCACATCTTCACTTTTCTGTGGAATTTAACTACAAATATTGCAAGAAAAACCAAGGACCTGGGAAGATGTTCATCTTCATCCCAAACAATAAAATGTTCTTTATCAATGTGTTTCTTCATCAGCATCACCAGAAAGGTCTGTTTGGTGGTTTGTTTGCATGTCTGTTGACCTCAATCGTTTGTTAGTTTCCATCCATGTTTCACGGTTTTCTGCTCTGTCTTTCGTTACCTCTTTATGTCCCACTAGAATGTAAGATAATAAAACAAAATAAAAACTGAAAACAGCTTTACATAATCATCCAGCTGCACTCAGGGTCTGTTCTCCTTTTCTTGCAGGAAATTGCGGCGTATAGCTGAAAATCTATTGAACGCTCCAAACAAAGAGGAGAAAAGTAACTGCGGCTGTCGCTCAAACTCCTGCCTAAACACACACACACATTGTCCATCGCTTCCTTGCAATATTAAAGCCAGCAGTTTGTGTGTTTTTTTTTCCTCTGCTGTGTGCGTTGTGGAGCCGGCACCCAGTGGGAGAGCCTGTCTGCCAGATGAGTGTAATTATGCTTTTTTTTTTACCTCCTCTAGTGGCTGACTGCCAGCTCTGGGAAATTAGCATCACACCTGTGTGTAATTGGCTGAGTGAGGTTGTCGAGCCACAAAGCGGAGGCAGAGGTTGGACGTGGAGGTGTGCGACAGTGAGAGGCAGGTAAAAATCAGGCTGTTTGCAGAAAGTCGTAGAAAAGGCTGTCAGGGGAGCGACGTGTCGCTTTTTCAATGGAAAAATGTCACCCGGCAGCTCCACACACAAAAACACTGTCACAGAGTCACACAACGCGCCAAACAAACAACTGTGTGAAGAAGAGAGACACAAAACAAACAACCAACAAAACCAGGAGAGGAGCTGGGTGACACAAGGTTGGTGTCTCCACACACACTTTTGCTCCACAACTCCTCCAGTTTGGGGAAATCCTGCTCACAAATGAAGGGAAGTGACTTCAACAACTTCAGAATTTATTTATTTTTAAATGACTAATTGCCGTAAAACTGATTTTTTTGCTTTCCGATGATGACACATGTTTAGGTAGAGGCACAGTTTGTTTTTATGAGTTCACACCAACACAACAAAGCTTTGTCCGCTGACCATCCAGACCACGACTGAGAGGTTTTTTCTACAATATTAGTGATAATGCCAAATTGGTGAATCCACAGACCAGGAGTTTGCAACTTTATCCAACTAAAGAGCCAATCGGGTCGATTTCTCACCGACTCAGAATAGGAGCCACAAAGTTTTATTTCACCCTTTAGAAAAACAAAACACTGATTCATATTTATGTCATTATTTATAATGATAAATACAAATTCAATGTTGTTTTTTCATAAACATAAAGACAAAATAGCCTTTTTTTTCAAAATATGAAAAACTATTGACAGAATGTTCAGTTCACATGACTTCCTTTCAAAATAAAAGTCACCCTGTGTCACATGAGGTCATTTCAATGGAGTAATTATAGTATAGTGTGATGACTGCAGTAAGTGTCTGTTTGCACGTAATTTTTAAATATGTGCAGCCTGTGCTGAACTTTTTTCTTGGCAGCACGGACCAAGAGGAAAGGTTAGAGTTAAGATTACGGATTGCGGTCAAGGTTCAACCACCAAATAGTTTCTAAACGCGGCTGTTCCGCAGGCGACCTGCAGAGAATGCAGAGAACACATTTCACACACCTGACAGATAATGGGATTTTAATTTTAAATACCTTGGGCGCCCTTAACATGCAGCAATGCATCTTGGCAGCACGTGTTAACAGGAATTTCCCATACTTTTTGTGCTGGTTGCACGTATTTACGTTCTTATAGCCTAAAAAATAAACAGTTTATTTTACCATGTGAGGTGCATCTCAGCCAGAAATGTTTTAATCTTACTAATCAAACTTAATTCAGAGCTAAAAAAAAATGACCTTTATTGTATTTTTCAACCACTTAAAATCCTTGAATTTGTTCAATAATAGAAAATCTATTTTATATTCTGGTGCACCTTAGTTCTGGTTGATTTTCTGTGTGCTCACATTCTGTCCTTTAACCGTTTGTGAACAAGCTGAACAAAGTTTGAGTTAGTTTACTCTACTTTTTTTTTTTAACTTTACAGTTACTTTTTAAGATTAGAAACTTCATTGTTCCATGACCAGTGAGCCACAATGGAGGGGTAAAAGAGCCACTTGCTGCCTTTTGAGCCTCTGTGTGGCGAATCTTCTGATTATTTTATTTGTTTTGAATTTCTATCAAATCTTACTCATTTTGCTCTACTTATTACTTATTATTGCATTTTACTTGAACATTTTAAAGCACTTGTGGGATTTTTATCTCTAAAAAGTGCTATATAAAAAAATTCTTTTTATTTGGTCAAAGTTTATCAACACCAACTTTTTTTCCAGATTAGTTAGTCATTTAAACAACCTTCACTCGTCTGAACACATAGAGTAACTGAATCTTTCTCTTCAAACAGACAAAAACAGCTAATTAAATGTCTAAAGAAAAATGTTAAGTCTTTGGGAAGTGTGGAGTTTCTTCCCTCGTGATGTGTGTTTTCCCCTTTTAACATCCCAATATCAACAACAAAATGATCCATTCGATAGTTAAGACACTTTGGGTGCTGGGATTCCTTTATGGAAAACATGTAGACCAAATAAAAACGGATGAAAAGCTGAGCAGAACTAACTCAGTTATGTTAATTGTCAAATATAAAAAAAACTTTTTTAAGTCTGTTTTTATTTAAAAGCTGATATGTATAAAATTCCTATAAGTTAGCGTTAAAAAATTGAGTCATGAGTAGAAAAGAACTTTTTTTATTTGTTTGGACTGTGAATGAACACGCTTTTATCCATTCATCGCCTCACGTGACGTTTCAAAAATTGAGTGTGTGATCTGTTGGCTCCACCTAGCGGTGATTGACAGAAGTTCAGTTCTCAGTTTATCATCAGAATTACGCACCTTTACTGCCTTTTATGTGATATAATTGTAGAAAAATATGACTTTATATAATATAGGCATACGTGTGCTTTTTTTAAACTTTGCATTAAAAAAACATATTGTATCTGTAAGTGGTTCCATAAAAATGCTGCGACGTGAGACGTATTTTTAACTGTGTCTTAAAGGCATAGCCATAAGACAGAAAATGTCAAGTTCCACTAAAATAAAAACTTTTAAATCATTATTTTACTGTCTGGAAGAACAGTAATGCTGTTACGCTTTAACATTTACTTTGATATGAGAAATATTTTGTTTTAGACTATATAAAATATAATTTTTACTTTCATCTGCTGCTTCTCATCTAGGGTTTTTGGGGAGAGAAAATTGTATTTTCCTTTGTTACAAACGTTTTATTTTACAAAAAACACCAATATTTATTTGTGTTTCTCTTTTGAGATCAATAAAGTTGTACTCTCTTCAAGACAAGTTTTGAATAATGTGATCTCTTTGAAACAGCTAAATCAAATCCAATTACAACTGTTGGTGAGAAATTACTGATCTGCCGCTTTGAGTGCAAGGCATTCTGGGAAAATGAAGGGTAAACCTTACACCAAAACCTAAAGCTGTATATATTTTTTTTTAAACTCATCTGTGAGAAGACGTTTGCAAATGTGAGGCTTATGGAAGGACCACAGATGGTTGGTGCTCCGAGTGATAAAATCCTCTTTCCGGTGTAACCAGAGGAACTTTAACTGTTTTATATTATCAAAGACTAAAATAATCCTAAATTTTATTTTAATTTCACGTCTTTCTCGTGAGGCATCGAAGGGAACCTGTAGAAATGACAGTTAAATGCCATTTCTGCACATAAACTACATTTCCCAAGCTTCATGGGGGCAGAGCTGGACTCTGCAATATGATGGTCTGTGGGGGTTCCCGGAATGTTCCATTTGGTCTGTTCTACAATGTGAAGCAGGTGAGAAAGCAAACATCAGTAAAGTTTTTATTCAGACAAACATTCAGAATAGAGAGGAAAAAAAAAACAGGTAAAAAGCAGTTTGTTTGGTTGACAAACTCAGTCCTTCATAGTAGTGGAAAAGCAGCGTTAGACGTTGACTGTGGTCCAACTGCTTCAGACTCAGTTCTGCAGTGGTTCCGACAGAGTTTAGTGGCTTCTTTTCACACAATCACTTCAAAATCTAGACGAAAGCAAACCCAGGATGTGGGGCGTGTTAGTAGCAGCAGGTGGACTCATCCAGCACCGTTTCAGATTTGACAGAAGTTCTGGTTCTGTGCAGTAAAACCCCGAACTTTCCAGCAGATCAGATGATGAAGCAGCTTCTTCTCCCACTCTGGTTTTTAGTCTGAAGCTGTTATGAGGGGAAGAGGTGATGGTTCTGGTGGATTCTGGACCACTGAGACCCTGTTCAGCTTTTCCAGAAGTTCGGGTTCTGTGCCATCCTCCTTTGGAAGTTCTCGTACCACCTGAGCATGCAGCTGGACGGGATGAAGGTCTCCGTGAGGTTCGGCGTCATCTGCGCCTGCGTGACGGCGAAGGACGCCGCGAAGTTGTAGAGATTCTCCATCATCTTCTGCGTGAACTGCATGAAGGAGTCCACGGTGGACACCGCGGCGCTGGACACCGGCGTCTGCTGGGCCAGCTGATCGAGAGTCTCCACCGACACGCCGAGCTGCGCCACCGACGACGGCGCCGCCGCCATCATGCCGAAGGGGTGCGCCCCGCCCTTCCCGGCCTTCAGCCCGGAGATCTTGAAGATCGCGCTGGGCTTGTCGTTGGTGATGAAACCGAGCAGCTGCCACACCGGGCCGCCGCTCAGCGGGTCCGGGAAGGAGAAGTACACGGCTCCGCCCA
Source organism: Oryzias latipes (assembly GCF_053564925.1). Taxonomy (NCBI): domain Eukaryota; kingdom Metazoa; phylum Chordata; class Actinopteri; order Beloniformes; family Adrianichthyidae; genus Oryzias; species Oryzias latipes. The sequence goes on from NC_136258.1 coordinate 28,140,436, forward strand.
TGCCGGCGGGGAACGGCACCGTACCGAGCATGAACACCACCACGTGGTTCACGTTCTCGTAGTCCGGCAGGTTGAACACAAACTTGTCCGCGGCGACCTGCAGTGCGTCCGTCTGCACGAGCCTGCCGGCGACCAAACACCCGAACATCCTTGACGAGCCACGGTCAGTCGCGGTTTGGACCCAAAATCCACGCAGGTCGGTTAGCCTGCTAATTAGCCGAAGCTAAATGTTGGAAAAAGTTGAACTAGCGTTCTTCTTCTTCTATGGTGGACCACGCGCGCTCAGAGGTGATGCTGCCCCCCGCTGTCCATATTAAAAACTACAAAATGCCTCATGTTATCAATATTTGTATTTTTAAAATTGAGGGTCTATTATCTCCAATGTTTGAATTCAATTTTTGCACTTTTGGTCCTAATTTTTCCCCTTTTCATCAGATTGGTTACTTAATTTTTATTTATTATATTTTACAGTTTTTAATTTTTGAACCTTGATTTTAGATTCATGTCCTTTTTTACAAGTACATCGTAGAACTTTTTGATTGACGTATTCTCTTTTATATTTGTTTATAATTATCCCAAAACAAATCAGATTTTCTGTTGATTCTGATCTTTCTCTACAAAGCGTTGTAGTTTTGGGAGCCTAAATGGGGTCCAACTTCATTTATTGGAAAATAAAATAACATCTAAATTCCACTTCATAAACAAACCTCCAAAACTGTTAGTGAATAAATACATTTTGACTTTTTTAAACTTATATGGGTCTTAATATTATCCTCTGATGTTTTTAGTTGGTAAGTATTTCAAAGTTTCCTCAGTAAACTTGACTTTGTGATTATTGTTTGCAAATGTCTTTATTATATATTCGAAAGATCCAGTTTGGACGCTGGGGCTCTGTACATGTAACTGAAACCAACAGTTGTCTGATTTTCCCCGATACAATATATATTCTATAACAATTTCAGTGCAAGCTTATATTGCTTTTTTTCATTTATTGATAAGGAAACTGTTTCATTTTGAATAAACATCAGGTTTTGAGTTTAGTTTAATGCAAATATGACCTAAGTTCTGACAGTTCAGGATCTTTTTTTATATTTTAAATAAAATCCAGAATGGTTGAAGAACACATTTAGCTGCATTTCATGCTTCAGTCTCACATCAAGCCTTCTCAACTTTAGTTGAATTTGACCTTTTTTAGATGCACAACTGGAATCACCTGGTCTGCAAAATCTGCAGACCTTCAACCTGGTTTCGAACTAATTTATCCAAAACTGAGGGACCAGCCAACAGTAGAATGTGAGGGGCTCTTTATTGCAGGGTCTACATGACGAGTAAAGTGTTGCTTACAGATTCCTCTAGTAAGGAGGTTCTTTCAATAACAATACATTCAGTTCAATTGAACAGAGTTCGTAGTCAATTACCACACAATTAATCTCAGGGAAATACATTTATTTTGAACTGATAAAATTAAAATAAACACAAACAGAAGTACAACAATGATTGGCAATAATAATAATAAAACTATCACATCAAGAAATTTCAGACTCTTTTAATTTTTTTTTAGTAATAATGATTGTCCAGTTCGTGCCAGTTTGGTTTAGTTTAACTGTAATGTTAATCAAACCAATTCTTAATTTAGTCGTTTCTTTTTTAGTTGCATTCAAGAGCTCATCCAAATCATCACCACAACAAAAAAGATTTGGATCATCTGCAAATAAAACACAAAAATTATTGATTTACAGAATAAATAAAGTCTTTTACTTTTTATGTTCCTTGTCTTCTTTTTTTTCTGATTGAAATAAACCTTTTCCAAAATTCCAAGTTTTAGGAAAGTCCACTTGGTAACATTATCGTTTAGTCTGTGTATGAAAGCCCAAACTCCCCGTGATCTTCAGAGGGCTCAGTCTGTTTCCAAAGGGTCCTGAGTTCCAAACCCTGAGAAGACAGACTGTCAGGATCAGCAGCACAGGAGGGTAAACTGAGGCGACGTCTGCGAGCTGCTGAGATGCGGCGGATTTATTTCCTGTTTCGTCATCGCGTTTGCTGATGACATTAGAGTGGAAGGCCTCATCAGCAATGAAGATGAATCAATAAGCAGCTGACAAGCCTGTGTCACAACCTGGGGAGACAAAGGAAGATGATTGGCTTCACAGAAACTAACGTATTGCCTCAGCAGGTTTGTTTTTGTGGGGGCAGATTAACCCTCCTAGTTTTGCTGGTTTGTTCTGACCAACCATCTCTTGGACATGGACTGAGCAGAACACAGGAAAAAGCTGCATGTTTGACCTCAGACACATCCATCTGAAAAATGTGCACGAGTTGTTCTCTTGCCAGGCTGTAAGTGCAAACTTTCTGGTGGAGCTGCTGGTTTTTCTTTTCGAGTAACTCAGAAAACTCCATTACACACATGTTTTCACACTTAATCTCTCATAACATTCACAGAGTGTCTTTTAAATGAGTACTAAAGCAATTAGTCGTCTCTTTTTACCAACAAACCTGTTGGTGGATTTAGTTTTCCACCACACCCCATGTCGGGTCACAAGGGTCGCTGAAGGCTTTCATTTTGGTTAAATAGTTCTGCAGCACACATAAAAACACTGCATAAATCAATCATTTCTGTTTAGAATTAGTGCCACGGAAAATATGGTAATGGTTTGTGTTTAAGCTTTAAATGGTGCAGGCAGTTGTAACATGTAGTGTTTACTTTTCCTTAATTGTTGTAAAGTTATTTTAATGTTGTAGTTAAAAATGTCAGTTTTCCTCCAGTCATTGTGTTCCCCTGAGGGCATTTGAGCGGTGGAATTTCCGAGCTCGACAGCAGCCCTGAACGCCGCAGACTTGGCTCAGTTCTCGCTCTCAGTCCGGTCGGCTGAGCTCTGCTTACCGGCCCGCTGAGCTGAACTGTGTCGCCGCCTGGGATCAGCTCAAAAGAAATGGGAGTGCCTTGATTTCAGCACCAACACCGGCAAAACGAACGACTGGGAACGTCTTCGTTTGGACGCGAAAAATAGCAGCTCGGCGTATCGGTTCTTTGACGGAGAAAAACTTCGTCCTTAAGGTAAGGGGGGGGGGGTCTGGGCCCGGTGTCGCTTGTGATGAGCCTCCGCAACTGCTGCGCGGCCTCGCGGCTCTCCTGGAACTCGAGGGCCGCGGATCGCTTACACCGTAGTAGGCCACAAGTACTTTTAACGTATAATTACGAAATTATCGGAATGACTCACGCTGTGATACTTTGCGTTTTGTAGTAAGAACGCGACAACTCGAAGTGCATTTGGCTAATTTTTTAAGTGAAAAGCTGAAATCGGCACACTCGGATTGAGATAAGCTACTCTGCCGTGCTAATGACCGTTAACCGGCTAACACGGGCTCACGTCTGCCATCATCATTCGAGGCTGTTGACACACATTTCAGGACAGTTTTAGGTTTCCAGTTTATACTCTGGTGTTACATAGTAGCTGAGCGACACGTTCGAAACTGTTTTAAAAATTGCTGTCAGGAATAATCGACATAAATATAATTCTTTTTGTTATCCAGCGTTGCGGCTAACTCCTAGCAGATCTCAGCTCAGTCTATCCTCTTATGTTTGATAAAATAATCAGGCAGCTGTTGCCCCGTTACTAGCTCCGTCAGACCTTGCTGGGCGACGCAGTTTCTGTTTTTTTTTTTTTTCCTTTTTCTTCTGTGGGGTCTCAACAAATTAAAACCCAATTTGTGTGTGTTGTTTGCTTGTTGACGTTGTGTTAACCGGGAGTCACAGTTGACCGAGCTGTAACCGTGCCAACAGCGCGTGCCGTCCTGGATCCGTGACGTCTCGGACCACAGCTGCTCACATCAGGCTGTGACACACACACATACACGCACACGCGCAGCCAAAGGGGACAAAACATCTGCCGGGAATTTGACTTTTCTCTGGGCAGTCACCAAACCTAAACTGTTCAACCTCCGTCCGGTTGGTACTTCTGTCATGTAAACACAAACACTGTAATTTTAGTTTTGTAGATTCACATCAGGGATATTTACATCTAAGAGCGGCTATAGTTCCCCAAACGCATCCGGTTTCTTCATATTCAGACTGGAGGCTTTGTTTTTCCTTTGAAACAGGTTTTCTTAGAAACCTCAAACGGGTCTGAGAAAAGCAGGCACACAAAAACTTGTTTTACTTTAAACCTTAAAATTGTCTGTAATAATTTAAACTTTTTTCAGAAATCAAACATTAACTTCAATTCCTAAATTTGCTGAATTTGTTTTATTGCTTTACTGATGTGCAGCGTTTGGATATTGTCAACCGACTACATTAAACCAAAACAAACTGAGCTCTAGAATATTGAAAGATAAAGGAAAAAAAGATGTAAAAAATCTGGGATTCATTCAGGAGCAGCTGACGAGGCCAAAACCTCTTTTAACTAATCGTGCAAATATCATATTTACAATGTTACAGTAATCCTAGCAGCTGAGTGTGTACACTGCCACAAACGGTAGCCTAAAACTAGGAAAAGAACACTAATCTAAGAAGAAAATCCCTAGAAAGTAGTAAAATTATCTGCCCACGCATCAAGTAATCTTTACTTGAAAAGAAATCTGATAAGATATCAAACTCTAGAAACAAGCATAAAACATGGAAAAATTAAGCTAAAAAAGCTAACTTTTTAATATAATTACTTAAAATTAAATGTTAGTTAGTTAATAGCCCAATAAGAAGTTTCTTTTTGTTGAGTCTAAGTAAGTAGTTTGTTTTGGAGTTTTCTTGTACCCAATTGTAGTTTTTATATTGACTACAGTGACTAATCTAGTGTAATAAGTGAAAATGACTGATTTTAGAACAAACTGAGTGAAATAAGAATATGAGCTTAGTTCAAATGGGCCCATCATACTAAATCCTTCTAAAAACTAAAACTAGCTCTTATTCATAGAACATAAATTAAAATATTTGTTTCCAAAATAGATACAACCAAAGCCTGTTTAATATTTAATGAGCTTTTAAATCCTTAAAATTGAACCAAATTTACAGTGCAATTTGATTATTTCTTTTCAAGTCTTTAATCAAGTTTATTCTATTGTCAAGAGTTTGGAGCAAAATGATTTTGACTCACCTTAATAATAATTTCCTTATTTTTTAATTCTAACAGACAAAAATTCTCCATTGTGCTGATTTTGAGAAAAGCTAGAAGTTAAAACAACTTTAAACCTGGTAAAATGCCTTGAATGTCTAAAAACAAGGTTTGAAATCTTCGCAAGGATCAAATAGCTTGTGCTGTGGTTATTGTGGTTTAATGCAGTGAAATATTGAAATATTATTAATAGGCTGCTTTCATAAGCAGATTGATCTTTGAATGCTGTTTTATTAATGACCAGATCAATGTGTTTCCTAGAGTCAAACTCTCCTTGAACTGCACAGTCCATGAGTTTTCTGCAGTTCAGAACCATTAGCTGTTTTCACTTTAATATAGATCATTCTTTTAATAAAAGATCTCTGGCACCAATTTGTTTTTGTTTTTTTTAATAGTTTTGACAACATAAAGCTTCAACATTAAGGAAGAATCAGTTATACTAATCAATTCCTAATACTATAGTAATATAGAAATTGATGGATCACTTATGTGAGCATTTAGTAGTTGTTTGTGACAAATTTTCCATAATTTTGCTGTAAATTTTGACTTGAATTTTGAATTGACTTGTCAGCTTTTGGGGAAGATGCTTATCTTTAGCGCCACATGAATGAACAAACAAAAGATGCTGAAAAGAGGAGCATCTTATTTATGTCTCACAAAAACGGACAACTGTGATATTGACAAGTTCCCCTAACCTTTTTGAAGTTTTAAGTACATTTGTTCATTCACATTAGGGCTGGACGATATGGCCTAAAAATAAAATCTCCGATTTTATTGTTTTTTTTAACCCCCCCACAGACACACACATTTAAGGAAAGCAACAAGTACAAATGGCAGACAACTTAAGTTAAAGCAAATTTTGCTTTTATTTAAGCAAACGCAATGGGATGAATACTAAATAAATGATCACACTCTTGGAATCAAAGTCCCAGCTGTGTTTTGAGTCCCACTTTGTAGTCTAGACTAAAAGGAGACAAACATTCACCTTGAGAGTAGCACCATTTTCTAAAACAATACAGTTCATATCTGGGGGCTAAGGTTTTAATTAAACTAATAAACCCCGTCTTCTCCATGGTATATATGGGTACCATGTCTTTGGCTATATGCAAAGCGACCGCTTCGATGATTGTTCTCCACCGTGCCCCTTTCCTATGGATTGGTACCGAGCCCCGGTATTGAACGAGCCCCGGGGCAACATTCTTCAAGCCCGCGGTCTCTGTAAGATCTGACCTCAACGGTTCTGCTATCGGTACCGGAGAAGTCGCCTTTTTTTTGGTGTCCCTCAAAATATAAACTAGAGCTGTGACGGTATGGGATTTTTGATCACCGCGGTGATGAAGCAGCAGGAGTCGCGGTCAACCGCACCCAAATGCGGTTGCAAACCAAATGCGCCATTGCACAAAAACTGGATTTAGTTATTTTTTAAATCGCCCGTAACAAAAAATTCGAATTAATTAATTCAATCGATTTTTCGCTCAGGCCTAATTCATATTAATCATTTGATTTTGTCGTCTTGCAGTAGTGAGTATTCTGCTTGTTTTAGAGGGAAGTTTGTCGCATGTATATCCTGTACCAAATAATGTTGAGCCATTTTCCACACAAGTTTGTAGTTTAGTGTTGAGTGTTCACTTATTATGCTGTCGTCACCTTTAGCGCTTCCAATATCTGATTTAAATGGTTCCGTCAGCATTCGGCACCGACTTACTTATTTGAAGTTGGCGTGGATGTTCCAGTTATTGTTCTGATCAGCTGATTTTACACACTACCTTAGACACCGACACCGTTTTCCTGAAAGTCATGTCAGGTTCAGGGAGGGAGGTCTACTGCTCCTGGACAAGTGGAGACAAGGAGCTCATTCACTGTGCTAAGGAATCAAGCAGCCTAACTGTCTGTGCCCTCAGATAAGGTACCAACGTCTCAAAATAAATCTAGAAGTTAGAAAGTAGCAGCCAGTTACTGTTGTACTTGTTTCTCCAGAGAAAAAGCTCCTTCAAACATGCATCTTGAGGAGTTTTGACCAAAATATTTCTCTAAAACATTTCAGGATGAAACTGAATGTCCACCATGGCATGTCAGTCGGGTCTGGACCTTCACTGCATCTTCGTTCTGTTTGTGACCCAGTTTGAGCTCAGCTTTAGCTGTTGTACTGATGGACCCACATGAATATACTCTGATTGTGAAGGACATCATGCTCCTCTCACAGCAGAGGCTCCAGGAAATGAATGATCTTCATGTTTGACCGTCACCACCTGGAGTGACTTTTTATCATGGAGGTGTTCGGACGCCGATGTTGACCAGAAGTACTTTGTCAAACATTACCTGAGCTTTCCAAACCCACTGTGTTACCATGTTCATTTCAGAACAAAAGTGTCCTAAAAAGGAGACTTTGTGTCTTTAGGATTTATTTTTAAAAAAACAGAGGAACAGTTTGAGGGGGGAAAAAATTTCTGCTAATCCTTTCAAACAAGCTACACATCTGACATGTTTATTCAAGCCTGTTCATGAAGCTTATTGTGTTTACATTTATAACTAATCTCATTTAGACTCACATGGTCATAAATCAATTCAAATTACAATCAAATCTCGTTCAATTCAACATGAATTTGTCAAATTTCTGCTAGATTTAAATAACTTTTCTAAAATCAAACAAAAAGGATTTAATAGAATCAAAGTAAATGGTAAATGGCGTATACTTATATAGTGGCTTTCTTCCTACAAGGACAAAGCGCTTTACAGTCAACGACACATTCACCCAGTGACACACACATTCACTCACACATTCACACACTGGTGGCGGCTCCGCTGCCAAACACAGGCGCTCGCCTACCACCAGAGGCAAGGTGGGGTTCAGTGTCTTGCCCAAGGACACTTCGACTCATGGGCGTGCATGAGTCGAATTGTAGATAAGATATGAATTGTACTAATAAAGCTTTTAAATTTCAATAAAAACAAGGGAAACAAGAGTTCACTGACAGGTTTGGACAGAACTTGGCTTGACCACATCTGGTTGGTTTTATGAACTGATCTGTTGATCAGTATCTTCAAATGGAGTTTTTACAGTTTTTGATGCGACTTTTGAATCCAGGCTTCACAGGTAAAATCCCATTTTGGTGCACCTCTCACTCTCTTCCTGTCACCACAGAAACCTGCCCCCTCCATCTCATTGGTTGGATGAACACCAAACAGCGTCTCAGCTGTGACCAGTGATTGGGCACTGAGCCAGACGGGGCAGCCAGAGGACAGCCAGGTGAGCCTTTTATCTTTAACTATTAAGATGGGAGAATGACAGACACTGGAGATGCATGAAGATCCACTTTGTCACTTAGTGCCCTCCCAGTGCCAAAGAGAGGTTCAGAGAAATGCAGCCGGTTCTAAGTGATGCTTTGGGGTTTGGAAAGCAAAGTCCTCAGGCTGCACACGCAATGCTTTAAAAACAACTACCAAATAGACAACTTTTCTGACAGAAACTTTAAATTTTGAGCTCAGGGTTTCATATAATATTGATAATTAAGGCAATTAGAAATGACCCAGATCCCTGACAAACAATCCAACTTCGTCAAAGATGAAGTCTGACGTGGGTTTGTTTATCTGCCAGGCTTGCCATCATGGCGGATGTGGACCCAGACACGTTGCTGGAGTGGCTGCAGATGGGACAGGGCGATGAGCGGGACATGCAGCTCATCGCCTTGGAGCAGCTCTGCATGCTGCTGCTCATGTCGGACAACGTGGACCGCTGCTTTGAGACGTGAGCTTTCCTGTTTTAAGAGCCGCAGACGCTCGTGTGCTCAGACCTTTGAACTCCATCTTCCTGTCTGTCAGATGTCCTCCTCGAACGTTCCTCCCAGCGCTTTGTAAGATCTTCTTGGACGAGAGCGCTCCTGATAACGTGCTGGAGGTCACGGCCAGAGCCATCACCTACTACCTGGACGTGTCGGCAGAATGCACGCGGAGGATCGTGGGTGTGGACGGGGCCATAAAGGCCCTGTGCAACCGGCTGGTGGTGGTGGAACTCAACAACAGGACCAGCAGGGATCTGGCTGAGCAGTGTGTTAAGGTAAGAGACTTGGCTGTTGCAGCAGAGAACCTGAGACCTTCAAAACCTCTAAAATCTGCATAACATGGAAATATTACCAAGTCTTTTAGGAAGGTAAATTGCTTGTTCAGTTTCAGTTCTGGCTGCTCCATGTTCCCTGTTCCTTCATGGATGATTGATGGAGGAATTGTTGCTGTGGACCATATCGTCCTAAAATGAACAGACGTGTTGTCGGTTCCTAAATCTCTTTAGCGCAGACGACCATAACTGTCCTGGAGTCGTTGCAGCTGTTTTAAAGTCAGGAAAAATGTAATAAAAAATGCCTCCATCATGGTCTGTGTACATTGAAATAGTTGTAGTAATTTCATGAAAAGAGTACTGCGCTTTATGTGAAGCATGAATCACTGGGAGATGGAGGGCAGAGCACAGGTTCTGAGGATTCTGTCATTGCCTTCTAAAAAGATGATTACCTCAAATCTAACAAGATCCATTAGTTTTCTGGTGTGACAGAGTTCTTCTTAACATTGGAAAATAGACATTTCAAAAAAACATAGCCCAGTCAGTAATGTCAAAATAAAATGAAACATGGGATTTTACTGGTCCTAAGCTAAAGAAAGAATACAGCCGTCACTTCTGCACGGGTTACTTGTTACCACCAGTGTAACCAACACTGGCCTCAATGGAACCAGAGCCTTATAAGCCCCTCCCACAGGCCAACTAAACAAATATTGCTTTTTCCAAAGGCATTTTTACCTTTGCCTTGCAAATATTCATTCATTCATCTTCTAAACCTGTTTTCTCCCTTTTCAGGGCCTTGCAAATGTAATTTAGAAAAAACTTAAAGACATAGCAAAATTTTGAAGCAATTTATTTTATTTTAACGTCTACAATTTGAAAATAAGCTTAATTTGAAAATAATCATTCGCACAATAACAATTTTGACATGTGTCATCCATTCCCGTTTTCTGGTGTGAACATATTTGTATGATGATGTTTAGGAGGATCCGGTTTGAGAGTTTATGATGGGAATAGCTTGACGGGGATTGCAATTCTATTTCAGACCAAAGAAAATGAACTATTGGGATGAAATACAAGTGATGTATTTGTGTGTGTGTGCGCATGTGAGAGGAGGAGGGAGGGAGTGTCCGCTGCGATCCAGAGACACTGCAGGGGGACTGAGGAAAAAAACAACTTATGCTGACAATTTTGGCACCGTCATGTAACCTGTGATGTTGTTTCATCACATAAAAATGATTCAATTGTTTGTATTCTTGTTTATCTTAATCTTTTAGTCTCTGTTGAAGGAGGATTTCGGTCAGCTTTATCCCTTAATGTAAACACATCTTCATCATCTGCATTGCAGCTAAATCAACTGGGTTTTAGCTTCAATGCAGCAGCTCAGGTGCAGCTCCTGAGCTGCGTCTCAAACGCAGCGGTTTCTGTCCACGCTCATTAGATAAACACTGGTGAATTTTGCCTGCAACACTTCAGATGAATGGAGATGCCTTTAAAGAGCTCTAGCGTGATGTTAAAAAGTCCAGAACGGTTGTTTGAGTTTCAAACCTGTGACTGCAGGTGCTGGAGCTGATCTGTACCAGGGAATCTGGCGCCGTGTTTGAAGCCAGCGGTCTGAACTGCGTTTTGAGCTTCATACGCGACAGTGGTCACCTGGTCCACAAAGACACTCTGCACTCTGCAATGGCAGTGGTGTCTCGCCTCTGTAGCAAGATGGAGCCGCAGGACTCTTCTCTAGAAACCTGCGTGGAGTCTCTGTCCAGCCTCCTGAAACATGAGGATCACCAGGTAACCGGGCGGCACCCCCACCGGACACCAGCTGGTTCAGAAATGCAGCCTTCTGACTCAAAGACGCTTTCTGTCCTCCAGGTGTCAGACGGTGCTCTGCGTTGCTTCGCCTCATTGGCTGATCGGTTTACTCGTCGAGGCGTAGACCCCGCCCCTCTGGCCAAACATGGACTGACGGAGGAGCTGCTTTCCCGCATGGCGGCTGCCGGAGGTTCCGTGTCGGGCTCTTCTTCTGCCTGTAAACCAGGTCGGCCCTCCACTGGTGCCACACCGTCTGCCTCCGACTCCAAACTGAGCAACCAGGTGTCCACCATCGTTAGCCTGCTGTCCACGCTCTGCCGGGGGTCGCCAGTGGTCACTCATGTAAGTCCAGTTTTTTTTGTTTTTTTAAACAAAGTTGCCGTGTACTAAAGCTGAACCTGGTTTTCAGGACTTGTTACGTTCGGCACTCCCTAACTCCATGGAGTCTGCGCTGGGAGGAGACGAGCGCTGTGTGCTGGACACCATGCGGCTGGTCGACCTGCTGCTGGTGCTTCTGTTCGAGGGGCGGAAAGCGCTGCCAAAGTCCACCGCCGGCTCAGCAGGTCGGATCCCGGGGCTTCGCCGGCTGGACAGCTCAGGGGAGCGGTCGCACCGACAGCTCATCGACTGCATCCGCAGCAAAGACACGGACGCCCTGATAGATGCCATCGACACTGGAGGTGAGAGCGGCCGACGCACTACAGTTCCCATGAGCCTCTGCCTTCATGTAGAAACTGGAACTGAGGATCAAACGCGTGTGTGTCTGCTGCCTAAGACTTTTGATGACAGAGTTTGTTCTCTTTCAGCTTTTGAAGTGAACTTCATGGACGACGTGGGACAGACGCTGCTGAACTGGGCCTCAGCTTTTGGAACACAGGAAATGGTAAAAAAAAAAACTTTAAATCCGACTGGAGTTGAAGTTTAGACGGGCAGAGGTCTGCATCTGTTTGTTGATTAATGGGTTTTATATTGTGAATGTTATTGGGAAGACTCCTAACAAACTATTTTTTCAGAAACCGTTTAAGTCCATCTGTAATCAGCTTTTCACCTTTTCTGCTTTGATGTCTGTTGGCTGTGAATTATTTAGGCAGCAAAAAATAAATCAAAGTTAAACCCATAAAAGCAAAAGTGCAATGTTGCTGCAATAAACCATTATGTTTCATATTAGATTTTACGCAGAAGGAAATTCGCTTTCTACACTTTTTCTCGCCTTATCTGTTCAGATGCCAATGGAAAAGAAGGAACTTCTAAGTCACAGTGACTTCCTAACAGTTTCCTGCTTTTCTGGTGTTTATTTTCCTGAAACTTTGAGGTGGGGGCACAGGCCAAAAAAAAAATGCAGAGGGACGATGTAGCGCTTTCAAAAACATGAAATTAAATGGATTTTCGGGAAAGAAAAACCTTAAGTGGCATCAGATTTTCTAAGTAACATAACATTCTTCTTCCTGTTCTCAAAGACAAAAGGTTTGTTCATTTATCTTTTACTAATATGATTTTGGAACATAATTCACTAAATATGTGCTTGTTGATGAAAACATCCAGAGCTTGGCACAACTGAGAACCACAACTGTTGGATGAAGAAAGCTTAACAAGGAAAAGGAAAAATGTTAATCCCAACTGAAATGCTGGAAAAAAGCTAAGCTGAAGAAGGAATCTGGGGGGTTTTAAGTTCTGTTTTCTGCAGCAGGACTTCAGAAGACTGAAAACTAAAGCAGCACGTATCAAAGGATTAAAAAAGATTATTTTAAAAGAAAGACAGAAAAAACATGCAAAAGTTTGAATTAGAATCCGAGAATTAGAATCAATTTTCTGTTGAAATCTTATCTTCTTTTGTTTTTTTGCATTGATGACATGAAAAATTTTGTTTGGCTTTTATTTTCTAAATGATCCTAACATAAATTTAGAATTTAAAAGCTGATCGGGACCATTGACTAAAGAACTTCATGTCAAACATTCACGTCATCAAATTTGTGGTGAGGTCTCTTCTCAGCTGATCCAGTCCTCAGATTCTCCTCTTTAGAACTTCCCTCCTGTTCTGGTTTCACTCTGATGAGGTTGTGGTTCTGGTCCAGGTGGAGTTTTTGTGCGAGAGGGGTGCAGATGTGAACCGAGGCCAGAGGTCATCCTCGCTGCACTACGCTGCCTGTTTCGGACGGCCACAAGTTGCCAAGGTAACACACGGATAAAAACGCCCGTGGAGACCCGCCGTATGGCTCGTGCTGGCGTGGACGAATGATGCTGGATTTGAGGATTTTCGTGTGGTTGTGGTCAGACGCTGCTGCGGCACGGAGCCAACCCGGACCTGAGGGATGAGGACGGGAAGACTCCTTTGGACAAAGCCAGGGAGAGGGGACACAGTGAGGTGGTGGCCATCCTTCAGTCTCCGGGTACGTTTAGATTCCTGTTCACTCACGGTGTTCCCTCCTGTGTGTTTGTAGGTCGCTGGGATTCAAAACATTTGGATGTTTTTTTCTAAGTTCTGAACAGAGAAGCTCAGCGTTTTCCTCCTCATTAATCTACTCCCCTGATGAACAGGACTGTTTATAAATCCCATCCTGGTTTATTTCTGCTTTTGATTGTACTGATCAAAAGCAGAAATAAATATTGCACTAAAACAGAGGAATCATTCAAAGTAAGCCTTATTGGTCTGAAGGGCATCGGATTCATTGGATCCGTCGGGGTTCTGCTCAGTTCTTTAAGTTTTCAAACACATCAAATCACAACATGGGAAGCTCCCTCTCAGAATTGACTCCCTCACCATAATCCAAAAAGTCCAGATCGGAAACACACTTTTTTGGACTCTCAAGAACAGACGTTTGTGTGTTTCAGGAGACTGGATGTGTCCAGTGAACAAAGGAGACGACAAGAGGAAGAAAGATGCGAGTAAGGAAGAAGAGGAGGGCAGTGAACCCAAAGGAGACCCAGAAATGGCTCCTTTCTACCTGAAAAGACTCCTCCCTGTTTTTGCACAAACCTTTCAGCAAACCATGCTGCCTTCCATCAGGTAAACCCACGGCTCACCAGCGACCTCTTTTCTTTTTTTCTTTTTTTTACATGGTACAATGGCTTACCTTGAGTTGTTCACATGAAACGGCAGAAATCTGTGAGAAGAGTATTATTGGAAATATTTCACAAGAAAGCAGCAGAAAAAAAGAGACTTTTGCTTTTTTCAGGAAAGCCAGTCTGGCCCTCATCAGGAAGATGGTTCACTACAGCAGCGAGGTTCTGCTGAGGGAGGTGTGCGACAGTGAGACGGGACACAACCTGCCCACAGTGCTGGTGGAGATCACCGCCACCGTCCTCGACCAGGAGGTGCACAGCTCGTTTCCACCACCCCCCTGCACAGGAACACGTCAGCGGACATGTTTTCACCTCTGCTCCTTTCCTCTCGCTAGGATGATGACGACGGTCACCTGCTGGCTCTGCAGATCATCAGGGATCTGGTGGACAAAGGTGGAGATGTTTTCCTTGACCAGCTGGCCCGACTCGGGGTCATCAACAAGGTGTCGACCTTGGCCGGACCGACGTCTGATGATGAGAACGAGGATGAAGTCAAACCTGAAAAGGTGAGAGGCCTCAAGTTAACATAGCTTTGATTCAAAGAGAGTTGTGTATCTGATAATGGGTCCCCTGGGAACTTCATGCTTGATTCTCTTTACAGTTTGATCTAGGAATGTCTCCATCCCATCTCATAGTTTCAGATGTTGCATCAGGGATCAGATCATATTATTCTTTTTTGTTATGATATATATGTATATGTCAAGATTCTTATTATTGATAAATACCCTACTAGAAGTTTGCGTATCATGAACACATCACAACATTTTATTGCTGTAAAATGCAGCAGAATTCAGTTTGGTAAGATATTTACAGATTTGGACTTCCGGGCTCAATAACTTTTAAGAAATGTTTTAAACTGACAGCCAGTGTCTCTATTGGTTTATCTTAGCACAAACCAAACCTACATAGGCTTTGGAGACCAAAAAAAAAGTTTTTTTTTTTTTTTAAGTTTCTTACAGGAGAATTAAATGGACAAACTTGTGCTCAAGGAAAAAGTGATTTAAAAAAAAAAATCAATATTGTCTCTAAAACAACCAAAGCAAATAAAAGCTTCCATTAAAATCAGCCAGTTTTGAAAACTCATGATATTTATGCTAAAACAATGATTTTTAAATGAAATCCCTTATTATAGTTTAAGAATTTTTAATGGAAATATACCTCACTTGATCAAAAGTTTTCAATAGCTCTGAAGATCCCAAAGCTATTTTCTCCAAACTTTCTTACAAGACTAACTATCATCTATTTTTTTTTCTACTTCATGGTCAAAAACATTTTCTAGTTCATATTTGAGGCTATTTTTACCGGATTGTTGAAGCTACTCCACAGAAGTGCTCTGTTTAAATGTTACATGATAAAACAAGGTTGATTGTTTAAAAAAATCAGGGAAAACCTGGATCTTTTTATTAAATTTGTTCTTTTTCAAAAGTATTGGATCAGGATTCGTGGAATCGGCAGATAATTGAAATCAAATGACTCTGAAAAGGATTGGGACCTAAAAACTGGTTGGGACAGCCCCCGTTTATCTTCATATCAGGCAAATAACGTCCAAAAAAACAGGCCTTTATTTGTTTTTTTTGCTTTTACTGATTTTAACAAAATGTGCAGCAAATGCAAAGTACACTTACTGCTGCTGCTGCTGCTGCTGAACATCAGATCCAGATCTGTAAAGAGGACAAATAAAAATAGTTTTAAGCCTTCTGAAGAGTTTGGGGCTACAAACACCTACTTGTTGTTTCCAGATTGGAAGTGTGATAAACTGAAGGGTTTCTTTACAGGAAAACAACAGAGGATTGAAGTATTTCAGCTCCATGCATCAATAATGACCTTTATTGGTAATTCTTTACTTTGGCGTGACAACACCTGAGTGGAGAACCCACAACACTAAATGCTCTTCCAAACGTGCAGAGGATCAGAGTGATTTGGTTCTCCTGCAGGAGGAGGAGGTGCAGGAAGATGCAAAGGAAATCCAGCAGGGGAAGCCGTACCACTGGAGGGACTGGTCCATCATCAGAGGCAGGGACTGCCTCTACATTTGGTCAGACGCCGCCGCCCTCGAGCTCTCCAACGGCTCCAATGGCTGGTTTCGCTTCATCTTGGATGGGAAGCTCGCCACCATGTACTCGAGTGGGAGCCCAGAGGGGGGGTCAGACAGCTCAGGTAAGGGAGGGCCAGGTTTGGAAAGAAAACCGTTCAACAGATCAGATGCTGACAGTTGTATCAGTGATGTAGAAGACGAAGCTTGAAGTTGAAAAAGGCTTTCAGATCTCTTCAGACAGGACTTTAGTTGAACGGGCCGCTATAAACAATAAAAGCCTCCAAAGCACCGAAGAGTCTCATCACTATTAAAGTAAATAAAGGCAGATCTGTCAGTCACACATCAGTTCAGATCACCATGAATGACCAGACCACGTCAGCAGAGGATCCAGATGGACTTACGGTCAGCGTTACTGATGTGGCTGTGTTAACAGACCTTCATCCAGAAAATGTCTGAAGAGTCTTCAGTGTCTGGAGGTCTTTTGTAAAACCCAACAGCATGAGAAAGTCTCACTTTGATCATCTTCTGATATATTTTCAGTCTTTTTAAGTTTGATGATGCTGTTTTTAGCCAAAATTTAAATTCGTTATCGCTATCTAGAACGTAGTTTTAGCAGCCAGCAATAGTTAGAAATTCAATCTTGACTGACTTCTTGGTTCTTTTATCAGAAACGAATTATGTTTAAACATAAATGTTAACTAGAAGGAGCTGCATTTCCAGAAGAAACTGCAGGGTTGAATGCTGTATTGCTGAATGAAAATGAAACTTGGATGGTAATAATTGGCAAAAATAAAAAAATGATCAAAGTTGACCATAAATAAAGTAAAAACACCACAATAACAAAAATATATTTTTGTGAATAATGCAAACGCCGGATATCGAACCAGCAAGTTTCTGCACCACAGAAAGAACCAAAGGTTTTCAAGGATTCCCCGTGTATTTCAATAGAGGCAAAAAATCCTGGAATATTAAAATAGCTGAAAAATTGTAGGAGTTAAGCGACAAGACATGGAAGAAGATACTAGAATAAAGAAAAACGGGAAAACAATGGTTTGAATGCGTTATAGCCTCCTGATTCAACAATTTGGATAAACAAAATATCAAGAAATGCTGCTTGAAGCTCAGTGTTCTTTGTACATGTCATCCATCATCAGAAAAAGGTCAAAACATGTTAAAATACCAAAAACGCTTTTTTTGCTTTTTTTTTTATCAGAGTGGGTCTTTAAAAACAATCCCTGTTGTTAAAAAAAAAGACATTACTTGACTCTAATCTCCTGTTGATCCAAAAAGCTGTATTAGATCCTCAAAAGAGCATGTTGTTGAAGTTTTACTGAAAGACTGAAAGAGTTTGACATCTGGTTGTTGTAGTGCAATTAACAGTTAACAATTTTTGCTTTCTTAAAATTTTCTGCACCTTTTATTTTTATGGGACCATGAGTTCTGGAGAAGGTGGGCTCACTGGGTTGTTCTGTCTGCAGAGTCTCGCAGTGAGTTTTTGGAGAAGCTGCAGCGTGCCAGAAGTCAGGTGAAACCAGCAACAGCCAGCCAGCCCATCCTCTCCATGGTCGGACCCACCAAGCTGACGGTGGGGAACTGGTCTCTGACCTGCCTGAAGGAAGGCGAGATTGCAATTCACAACTCAGACGGGCAGCAGGCCACGATCCTGAAGGAGGATCTGCCCGGCTTCGTGTTCGAGTCCAACAGAGGAACCAAACACTCGTTCACTGCTGAAACGTCGCTCGGTTAGTGGTTCTTCTTAGAGAGACGGGAAAAACAAGTACAGAAATCTTCAGATCCAAGTGGTTTGAAGCTCGGATTGTCTTAAACCTCTGCAGATACTTAAGTCATGAACAAATTGTTCATCCTGCTGTGTTCACAGGTTCTGAGTTTGTCACTGGCTGGACGGGGAAACGTGGCAGAAAGCTGAAGTCCAAGCTGGAGAAGACCAAGCAGAAGGTGAAGAGCATGGCCAGGGAGCTGTACGACGACCACTTCAAAGCTGTGGAGAGCATGCCCAGAGGAGTGGTGGTCACCCTGAGGAACATCGCCACGCAGCTGGAGTCCGCCTGGGAGCTGCACATAAACCGACAGGTACACACGGCTCACCGCCGTCACCAGAGCCACACGTGTATGTGTGTGTGTGTTTATGACCTAAAGTGTCTGCGTTGGCAGTGTCTGGAAGGAGAGAACACGTGGAGGGACCTGATGAAGACCGCTCTGGAGAACCTGATTGTGGTTTTGAAGGATGAAAACACGATTTCTCCGTATGAAATGTGCAGCAGCGGCCTGGTTCAGGCTCTGTTTACCGTCCTCAGCAACGTAAGTGTCTGATGCCCCCAGTGTTATCACCAAAGGTCTTCTTCTTCTTGTGGGATTTAAATGCTGTGTCAGTCAGAATACAATGATTTGTGTGAAGATCTTTCTAAATCTTTTTTGGCTTCATTGACTTCTTGCTGAACTCTTTCATGACTGACTGAGATGATCTGCTGTGACTGAAACGGTTCTTCTGTCCTGCAGAGTGTGGAGCTGGACCTGAAACATGACTGTAAGCCTCTAATGGAAAGGATCAACGTCTTTAAAGCTGCTTTCAGCGAGAATGAAGACAATGAAAGGTAAACAGGACATGGAAACATTCATTTGGAAGGATTTTCAGGAATTTACAGTAAAGCAAACCTACAGGATTTTTTTTAAACGTTTTGAGACAAAT
The DNA here is from genome assembly GCF_053564925.1 of Oryzias latipes. Lineage (NCBI taxonomy): Eukaryota > Metazoa > Chordata > Actinopteri > Beloniformes > Adrianichthyidae > Oryzias > Oryzias latipes. The sequence goes on from NC_136258.1 coordinate 28,159,200, forward strand.
GTGTTTAGTTTCATTCGCCTTTTTACATTATCTGTAAATTTGCTTCAGTCAGAAGCAGAAACGGAAATGAAAAGGAAAACCTGTCTTTGTGTCATCGCTTAGTTTTGTCGTCTCTTAATCGTCTCAAACAAAAAACAAGTTTCTAATGTCTTCAGTCTCTCAAAACTCAGTCTTAGTAATCTTTGATATTTCCACTGTTTTTTATTCAGTTTGATTTACTTTTTTATATTTTTTAATGTGTCTTTTGGGTATTTCTGAAGGAACACATTCCAGTTAAAATATATTCTTTTTGTGTGTTTGTATGCATGAATGCAGCCGACCAGCCGTTGCCTTAGTGCGGAAGCTGATAGCCGTCCTGGAATCGATCGAGCGTCTGCCCCTGCACCTGTATGACACGCCTGGATCCTCCTACAATCTGCAGGTTACTTTCCATCTTTCACTGGAACTCTGTAAACCAAGCCCCTCCCCACACGCACAGCGACCCATAACGCGCGTTTGTCTGCATCAGATTCTGACGAGGAGGCTGCGGTTCCGTCTGGAGCGAGCGCCTGGGGAGACCGCTCTCATTGACCGGACGGGACGCATGCTGAAGATGGAGCCGCTCGCCACCGTAGAGTCTCTGGAGCAGTACCTGCTGAAAATGGTGAGGTCACGCCTAAAACGCACGCCATAAACACTCGCCCCTTGTGCCGAGCTTCAGCATCTCCTCCTCCTCTGTCCGTCAGGTCGCTAAACAGTGGTACGACTTTGAACGCTCATCCTTCGTTTTTGTGAGAAAACTGAGAGAAGGACAGATCTTCACCTTCAGGCACCAGCACGACTTTGACGAGAACGGCATCATCTACTGGGTCGGAACCAACGCCAAGTAAGAGCTGAGAGACCAAAATCTGAAGGAAGATTCTCTTCCGTCTATTTTTACACTAAAGCTGCGCCCTCTTTGAGGGGTGTCAAAGGTTCATAAAGCTTTGCAAAAGTCCCGATCTGAAGTCAGTCTGACGAGGAACACCAGACTTGAGTGAGGTTTGATGGTTGAGTTCACACAGTCGATGAAGCTCTTCCTGATCAAACTGAGCCTTGAATCGGAATAAGAACTTTTGAATGGACCCTCAGGACCGTCATGGAGCAAAGCTGTTTGTCTTCTACCGTTCATGGCTGCGCTGACAGATCTTCAGTGAAAATGCGGTGGTGAATCAGCTAACATTTTCAGTTTTCTGATGCGTTTTTTTTGCTCAACAGGACGGCGTACGAGTGGGTGAACCCCGCAGCGTACGGCCTGGTGGTGGTGACCTCCTCCGAGGGGAGGAATCTGCCTTATGGGCGTTTGGAGGACATCCTGAGTCGGGATAGCTCCGCCCTCAACTGCCACACGAACGACGACAAGAACGCCTGGTTCGCAGTTGACCTCGGCCTCTGGGTGATTCCGTCAGCGTACACTCTGAGGCACGCCAGGTAAAAAGATCCTGCCGCTGAGCTGGGCTGCAGAGACCCACAGCTTGCCTGCTGCCTTACAGACTCTTCTCTCGTTGTTGATGGTTTGCGGCTCTTCCTGCAGGGGGTACGGACGCTCTGCGCTCAGGAACTGGGTTTTCCAAGTGTCCAAGGACGGACAGAACTGGTCCACACTCTACAACCACATCGACGATGGCAGTCTCAATGAACCGGGGTACAATTCTGACCAGAACTTGTTTTTTATTTTCCCTTTACACTTTAACAGTTGCTGAAAACAACAGGACAGACGAGCAGGCAACAGATAATTGAGTAGGGAAATGCTGTTTAACTGAAAACGAAACTGAAGCAAAACACAAGAATCTAAAATTTCAAAGTGTAGATTTGTTGCAAAAAAAACCTTTTTTTTTTAATAGTTTTTGAGCTGCACACTCATAAAGAGCTGCAAGTAATTCCACAGTGGCTGAACTTTGTGTTTTAATGCAAGAGCATCCATCTGTCTTTTTATTTGTGACTGACCCGGTTCTGTTCTGTCAGGTCTACGGCCACGTGGCCTCTGGACCCGTCCAAAGAGGAGAAGCAGGGCTGGAGACACATCCGCATCAAGCAGATGGGGAAGAACGCCAGCGGTCAGACACACTACCTGTCCTTATCTGGGCTGGAGCTGTACGGCACGGTCACCGCCGTATGCGAGGACCAGCTGGGTAAGTAACTACAGGCTCTTGTTTTGCTCTTCATCCCTGGTACTCAATCCTCCTCACCCACCGCCAGGTAAAGCTGTGAAAGAGGCGGAGGCCAACCTTCGTCGCCAGCGGCGCCTCTTCCGTTCTCAGGTCATGAAGTACATCGTCCCAGGTGCGCGGGTCATCCGTGGCATCGACTGGAAGTGGAGGGACCAGGATGGAAACCCGGCAGGGGAAGGCACTGTCACTGGGGAGGCGCACAACGGTAAGAGGATGAAGACGCATCGTGATGTGACCGTGCTGCTGCTTGAAAATCGGAGGTTCTCAAACTGGCCGTTTCTGTCTTTGATTTCCGTCAGCAGCAGTCTGTGTGTTTCTATCCAGTCCTGGTGTAGCACAGCCTTTTCAAAGCCTGGTCCTCAGCCCCCCCCCACACACACCACCCTGCCATTCATGTTTCCTCTATAATGAAATGATGGAAATGAGGCTTTGTGCTCCCAGAGGAGCAGAAATGGGCGTCAGGGAGGCCTGAGGACCACAGCCGGGGAAACGGTCTGTGCTGATTGGTTCCAAATCTTTCTCGTTTGACAGATGGGCGTAGAGACCAAGCTTGATTGTTTAGACAAACACATGGCCAAATTCCTGCCTTCGTCTCCTGCATACATGCAGTTAAAGAACAATGTCGTACAGCTCCTGTGATTGGCTGCTCCCATGAGCCTCAATAACTAGAAAGATCAGGGTTGGTTCAGACCTCCAGCACAACCTGCTGGAAAAAGAAGGGAAAAAAATTACATTTGTCCGGGACTGGAGTGTTTTTTAAACGTTGACAGCGGGGAAAAACAGCACACAGAACTTTCCCATTCGGTTTTTCATTATTTTTCTTCAGTTCTGCTGCATGAAGAAATGCTTTTACTGTTCAGCGTCCCTGAGTGTGTAAACCGTGCACGTGTGCCCCATGCTTTCCTGCTCCTGCCTCAGGTCCAAGTAATGCATGGCTGACTAATTACTGTGTAAATGAGTTCAGCAGAGACGTCAAAATGATGTGATCTAGAATTCACTTTGACTTAAGATTCAGTGAAGTGTTTTGTTCTTCTGCACTTTAACTGTGGTTATCACAGCAAAGTCCAGCTTTATCTGTTTCATAGTGAATAAAAAGGATGTTTGGTACCATGTGGAGCTGATGTGTGCTGTCTGCCTTCCTCTGCCACCTTCTCTCTCTGCCGGCGCTCTGACATCCATCCGTCCGTCTCCCTCCTATCTCTCTGTCCATCCAGGCTGGATTGATGTAACCTGGGATGCTGGCGGCTCTAACTCTTATCGTATGGGCGCCGAAGGGAAGTTTGACCTCAAGCTTGCTCCAGGGTACGACCCTGAGCTGGCTGCCACAGCGCCATCACCCAAACCTGTCTCATCCGCTGTTTCAGGTCCCGCCTCCTCCACGGTGGGACCCTCTGCGACGCCAGCAGCTGTTGGCGGAACCACCATCACCACCTCATCCTCCTCCACCACCTCATCGTCCTCGCAGCAGCCTTCCTGGAGCAGTTTGGTGAAAAATAACTGTCCCGACAAGGGAGGGGCCAGCTCCTCCAGCAGGAAGGGTAGCAGCAGCTCCGTCTGCAGCGTCGCTTCCTCCTCTGACATCAGTCTGAGCTCCTCCATTGGGCTGCCTGGCGCTGGGAGCCTGCAGCTGGACAGGAAGGCCGAGGGGCTGCTGCTAGATCAGGCCGCGGGGGTGGAAGGGGTGACGGGGGGAGGGACCGGTTCCGATGGACATCAGCAAGAGCCGATAGTCGTTCTGTCCTCCGTGACCGAATCCGGTTCGGCGTCCAGCTCCGGCACGCTCACCGCCGACGTGTCAACGGCGGGTGACGAGCATCACTCCCCCTCTGCAATGGCCACTGCTGTGGACCCGGCCACGGCCATCTCCATGGGCTTGGTGAGCGTCAGCTCCCCGGACGTCAGCTCCGTGTCGGAGCCCTCCAGCAAAGACACTCACTCCCAGAGGCCGCTGTGCTCGGCCGTGAACACCCGGCTGTCCGTCAGCTCCCTGCTGGCCGCCAGCGCTCCCATGAGCTCCAGCGCCAGCGTGCCCAATCTGTCCTCTCGGGAGGCCAGCCTCATGGAGTCCTTCGTCCGCCGCGCGCCCAACATGTCCCGCACCAACGCTACCAACAACATGAACCTGAGCCGCAGCAGCAGCGACAACAACACCAACACACTGGGCAGGAACGTGATGAGCACAGCCAGTGAGTACCAGCTTCATCACACATTCACATCTCTGGAGGGATCAGGGCAGCTTTCAGGCAGAAAGCAGGAGAGAAAAGTCTCAATACTTTTGAGGGTATAGTTCACCTTCACCTCTGTAAAACATCTGCAGATGCTGTAAACTTTATTTGTGGACTAGATTTCATGTAGGAGCCAATAAAATGTGATCTAGATTTCCCCGAAACCCCAAACTGTCAAAGTGGAAGCTAAAAATCAGACCTCACTTTACAACTGGTCTGACTATTGAGATGATTTTAAAAATGGTCATTAAAACCAGGTATTTTCTAAATATACAAATAAACTTGAACCCACCGTTTGGACAACTTTATTAGCAGCATTCTTATAACATTAGACAGTTACAGTTACTGAATATTATGCATAATATTATGGTCTGTGGGAACAACTGTTGCAATAAATCCATATTTAGAATAAAGACTCCAAGTTTTTGTCTGTTTAGTACAGATTTCTTTTAGTTTGAAGTGGAAGGTTATTCTTCTGTTTCCTCACTGGATCTTTTCTGCCAAAAGAAATTTTCCAGATGTTGGTTTTTCGTCAACGTTGCTAGCTAGGAGCTTCCGTTTAGGCGTCGGAGCAGCCGCTTTAAGAAAGAAGCGGATGGCGGACACGTGATCGAGCCACTTGACATGTCGGACATGGTCTAGAATCCAGTGGTTTTCCAGAATAAAACTTCAAGAATCAGATTATAAACAAAAAGGAAAGAATGTAGGTCATGTTTTTTCTTTACGCACCAGTCCGTGGCCTGGGTTTTGGGAACTACTGTCTTGAATAACCTATAATAGTTTTTAAACTAACATATTACTGATGAAGACTAATGAAGAGCAGTGTGATGAAGCCTCCTCACCCTAACAGGAGGGTTGTGGTCGAAGCTCCCAGATCCTCTATTCGGAACTTTATTTTTCCAATCCAGATCACATGACACAGGCGTCAGGAAGTCTTCCCCATAAAACAGCTGCTTTTCTTGTTGTGGTGGTTGAGAGATCCCTCAGCTGTTTCCTGTCAGCTGACCGGACTCTTCGGTTTCTGAACGACTAACTGCTGCTGTTGTTTGTTTTCAGCATCTCCTCTTATGGGCGCTCAGAGCTTTCCTAACCTCACCACCACTGGCACCACCTCCACCGTTACCATGTCAACCTCCATAGTAACCTGCGGTAATAATGTAGCCACAGCCACCACGGGGCTGTCTGTGGGACAGTTGCTAAGCAACACACTGACAACCAGCTTAACCTCCACATCCAGCGAGAGCGACACGGGACAGGAGGCCGAGTTCTCCCTCTATGGTTTGTTCACACACACCCACTAAAACACACAAACACATGAACACACACGGCCTGCTTCACTAACCTGCTCCCTAACAACAGTCTGAGCTAAAAAAAAAAGATTAAACGCATCCTTAGAGGCTGATAAACGATGCGTTTACTTTTTTGTTCTTGATAGTTTTATGTCTTAAATTGTTCTTTACATTTTCTCAAAGTGAGAATTGAAATCCGAGTCGTTGTCGTTGGAATATTAAACCCCACTTTGGATCCACTTCCAAAGCGTTCCCAGTGGTCTTTTCATCACGACGATGGCGTTTTTGGCCAAACTCTTAAAAAAAACTGTTGATTTCAAGGACATAGTTTCTGCAGAGCCACAGGAGTTCATTAGAAATTCACGTCTGTGTTGTGGGTTGTTGGTGCAGAGCATCCCCGCCCCCTTTCCCCTCTCCCTGTTGTTGAGAGCTAGAAGCAGGAAGCTTGCAGCCCTGCCCAGAGTGTTTTCAATGTCACAAATGCAACCTTTTTCAAACCGCTTTTTCCTGTCTGTTCCTGAATCACAGGATGCAGAAGAAAGAAATACCCAGAATTTAATTTTAAGCTTAGTTTTTTGCCTTCCATTATCAGAAAATTGCCACAAGAACAGGTTAAAACCCCCAAAAACTCTTATTTTCATTAGTGGTTGTGATCAGGACATAGAAGCGTCTCTTCTTCTAAATGTGGATGTTGGAGGTTCGCTGGATCTCCTCAGCGTTCTTCATCTCTCTTTGTGCTTCCTGGGATGTCCTGCAGACTTCCTGGACAGTTGCCGGGCCAACACGCTGCTAGCAGAGCTGGACGATGAGGAGGACCTCCCAGAGCCCGACGACGACGACGATGAGAATGAAGACGACAATCAGGAGGATCAGGAGTATGAGGAGGTCCTGGTGTGTTGTTTGCTCTCCTCGCTCCTCGTTTGTTCACACCGAAGCCAACAGTCTGTCAACTGCGCTTGTGGGCTGCGTTCCAGGAGGAGGAGGAGTATGAGACGAAGGGAGGACGGAGGAGGACATGGGACGATGACTTTGTCCTAAAAAGACAGTTTTCTGCTTTGGTCCCTGCCTTCGACCCCAGACCAGGAAGAACCAACGTCCAGCAGACCACCGACCTGGAGATCCCCCCACCAGGTAAAGCTCATGTGGTCATCGCTGTGGGGATGAGGCTTCGTATTCATCACCCATGGAAGAAAACGTAACGTCGCTCTGTTTCGGTTCAGGAACTCCGCGGTCGGAGGTTCGGGAGGAGGTGGAGTGTGCCCCATCCCCCCACCTCGCCCTCACACTGAAGGTGAGACACGGCAAAAGCCTGCATGAAGCTCTGCGTCTGTCTTCCTAGAATATCTCCACAGTTCTTTAAAAAGGTTTTTTTTATAAATATTTTGAATTTTCAAAAAGCAGATTTTGTTTTCTGAAATGTTGAGAGTTTTTAGAATGGTGTGATTTGACAAACCAAAGTTGATGTGAGGAGAAACATCAGCTTAGCAACAACAACAACTTTCCTGGAAATTTAAAATAGCTTCACGTACCTGAAAAGATACCGATGGCCGAAATATGTCAGTAGATCCGTTCGATCTCGTTCGCTGAAGGTCTGCATCTTTCCCAGGTGGCGGGTCTCGGCACGGCTCGGGAGGTGGAGATCCCGCTCTCCAACTACAAGTTGACCATCTTCTACTATGTGCAGCGGCTCCTGCAGCTCTCCTGCAACGGCGCCGTAAAGACGGACAAGCTGCGGCGCATCTGGGAGCCGACGTACACGTAAGTGTCTGAATGCCAACGGCTGGCAGAGGCAGAGCTTGACTGTGGGTGTGTTTTCCTGCAGGATCATGTACAGAGAGCTCAAAGACTCGGACAAAGAGAAGGAGAGCGGGAAGATGGTGAGTCTGTGTGGCGGGTGGGGGTGGAGCAGACATTTCAGGATGTTTAATGTCTGCTCTCCTTCTGCCTGCAGGACCTCTTTGAGCACGTTGTTGGAAGTCGTTCTGGAGGTCTGAGCCCCAGCTCGGGTTCAGCCAATCAGAGCAGCGAGATCCTGGGCTGGGCGAAGGAGGCGGTCCTGGCCAAGGCGGGCTGCAGCCAGAACGCCTGCGGGGTGGAAGACGTCCTGCAGCTGCTGCGCATTCTCTATGTGATTGGGAGAGACTCTACTGCAGGCGGACGCACGCTGCAAGAGGGTACGCATGCATGCACACACGCGTATGCCTGTGGACACACATACACATGCACACATAAATGCGCACACACACGTCGGTTCGAGGACCATGTTAGATCTGAGCACAGACGGAGAGGAGTCTCTGTCTTCATCGTGTGACTCTCTGATTTCTTCCCCCTGTGCTCAGATGTTGACGAGCTGCAGTTCAACTCGCCTCCTGAGGAGTTCAGCAGCAAGAAGATCACCACCAAGATCCTGCAGCAGATCGAGGTCCGTGTCTCCTGTTGGTTCTCCTCTTCACCTCCTTTTCACAGCTGTGCTGAGATCTAGACTCTTTCACTCGCCGTCAGTGCAGTGTTGGTACCTGTACGTGACGGACGCTCCCTTCTGGTCTTGATGAGATCTTTTGGTTTTAGATTTAATTGTCTGTTTATGCAGATTTCTTTCATAACAAAATTATGTCAGATTTATTCTGAAGAGATTCCTAGTTCAGACTTCGTCTGGACAGACTGATGAGGGTTAAAAGTCCAAAGAAGAAACTCTGCAGGAGGCCTTTAGTGAGCTTCTCCATCCTGGATTTGAAATGTTCTGGATGTGTTCTGATGTGTTCAGGAGCCCTTGGCTCTGGCTAGCGGAGCGCTGCCGGACTGGTGTGAGCAGCTCACCTCCAAGTGTCCTTTCCTGATCCCCTTTGAGACCAGACAGCTGTACTTCACCTGCACTGCCTTTGGGGCCTCCAGGTGAGTCTGACGGGACAAAAGAGGAAACTTTACATCAGAACCACCAAGCAGAATCTGGGAGATGGTTCTGCTAATGAAGAGTTACCTCCAGAAGAACCTTTGGAGATGGTTCTGTGTTTCTTCTCTGAGACACAACTTCAGGATCTTCTGGCGGTAAAGTTCTGGTTTTGTCCCTGTCCTAACTTCTGATCCGTGTCCACAGGGCGATCGTGTGGCTCCAGAACCGCCGCGAGGCGACCATGGAGCGCTCACGGCCATCCACCACCGTCCGGCGAGACGACCCCGGAGAGTTCAGAGTCGGTCGGCTTAAACACGAGCGCGTTAAAGTTCCTCGAGGGGAGTCCATGATGGAGTGGGCGGAGTCTGTGATGCAGATCCACGCAAACAGGAAGTCTGTTTTAGAGGTAAGAAGGAAACCCACAGCAGATTAAGAAAAACATGATATAAAAATGAGCACAAAAATTAAAATGGAGCCCCTCCCCCGACCTACACAACACCCCACCCCCTAAACTGTAGGGGATAGACAACAGGAAAACGGCTGTGATCATGTGTGCAGTTGTTTATGTTCAGGAGGTTCCGTGTGTGTTTTGCGTGCCTGTAGATGTTTGTGTTCTTCTCTGTGTGCGTCTTGTCTGCCCGTTTTTTGTGCATGTTCCATGTGTGCGTGTGTGTATCTGTTTACGTGCACATCTTGTGCGTGCGTGTTCCGTGTGTGTGTGTTCATGTTTTGGGTGGGTGTTCTGCATGCGTGATCCATGTATGTTCCGTGCAGGTGGAGTTTCTGGGTGAGGAGGGGACGGGTCTGGGTCCGACTCTGGAGTTCTACGCTCTGGTGGCGGCGGAGTTTCAGAGAACGTCTCTGGGGATCTGGCTCTGTGACGACGACTTCCCGGACGACGAGTCCCGACAGGTCGGCCTCTCCGGACACGCCGACGGCCTCCGTCCTGCAGATTCGGAGCAGACTTTGCTGAATCTTCTGCTCGCGTCCTTCAGGTGGATCTGGGTGGAGGTCTGAAGCCTCCTGGCTTCTACGTGCAGCGGTCCTGCGGGCTCTTCCCGGCGCCGTTCCCTCAGGACAGCGAGGAGCTGGAGCGGATTACGCGGCTCTTCCACTTCCTGGGGATCTTCCTGGCCAAGTGCATCCAGGACAACCGGCTGGTGGACCTGCCCGTGTCCCAGCCTTTCTTCAAGCTGCTCTGCATGGGGGACATCAAGTCCAACATGAGCAAGCTGCTGTACCAGTCCCGCGGCTCCCCCCAGGGCCACCTCTCCGAGAGGGCCCCCCTGCTGCTGCTGACGGAGGTGCAGTCGGAGGCGTCCACAGAGGAGAGCCAGGAGACCTACTCTGTGGGGAGCTTCGACGAGGACTCCAAGTCAGACTTCATCATGGACCCCCCCAAACCCAAGCCGCCCGCCTGGTTCCACGGCATCATGTCCTGGGACGACTTCCATCTGGTCAACCCGCACAGGTGAGACCGCTGTCGGGCTCCAGGTGGCGCTAAGACCACTCAGCTGTTCTCAGGTGTCCCAAAAGAAACGGGACCCTCAGACAACCGGGAGATCCGTTTGATCTGTGAAGTTTTGCTCCGAACCGAACCTTCTTCCTCCCGCAGAGCCAGTTTCCTGAAGGAGGTGAAGGAGCTGGCAGTGAGGAGGAGACAGATTCTGACCAGCAAGAGTTTGTCAGAGGATGAGAAGAACACCAGGCTGCAGGACCTGATGCTGAGGAACCCGCTGGGCTCTGGGCCCCCCTTAAGCGTCGAAGACCTCGGGTAAAAAAAGAAATGTTTGTGAAAAGTTAAAGACCCACGAAAAACGCATCATGTTTCTAATGATGGAGGATGAAGGTAGAGAAAAATGTAGCTTAAAATGTCTGTCTGAGTATTTCTTTATTTAGAACCAGGCAGATAAATATGCTGTTGGAAAAATATCCTATTTGTGACAGAAAATACTCTGGGGGGGTCACAAGCTCTGAACAACAGGGAGGGGATGGGTCCAAATGTGCCGCTCTGCAGAAACTGTGTTCCAGAAAAAGACATCATCATACTTAGAAGAGCACTGGGAACGCTGGAGGGTGATCAGAGTAAAACTCCACAGACGTGCAGCTTCATCGTTTCTGCCCCCCCCCCACACAGGTTGAACTTCCAGTTCTGTCCGTCCTCCAAGATTCACGGCTTCTTCGCGGTGGATCTGAAACCAAACGGGGATGACGAGGTAACGGACACATGAACGCTGCTCCCCCCAGTAACGTTTAGAATCCGTCGTTTCAGAATGTGCTCCTTTGAACTGTTTACGCCTGTCGATGCAAATATGCATCGAACCACTGAGAAAGCCAAAGCAGAAGTGATGATTTTTGTCCATAGCTGGATATAAATCAATTCCTGTACACTTGTTCCCTCATTTAGAGCAGGGGTTACGTTTTAAACCTGACCAGCAAGAAGGCAAATACACAAAGCAGAATTCTACGTTTCCAGGCTATCAAACTCCTCACTGCACACTTTTTCTCAGACACACGTGAACATTTTCACACTTTTGTCTCTTCTTTAAGTCCTTAAAGTTCAAACCTTCGTAGAAAACGACGACACTGGACGACATTTCACCAACATGCCGCAGCATAAAGCTGATCCCTGACACCAGGGGGCGCTCCTCTGTTTGGTAACCCTGTAACTGCTGCCATTCTGACGGCGCAAAGCCGCTTTTGTCCACGTCACCATCGGCTGATCCACGCTGGTCGCACCAACGGTCAGCGTGTTGTTGAGGCGTCGCCGCCAGCGTCTCCGGTGTTGAACTGAAACCCCCGTGGCGTTCGGTGGAACTCGACTCCTCGCTCTGATGTCTGCAGATGGTGAGTCTGGAGAACGCCGAGGAGTACGTGGAGCTGATGTTCGACTTCTGCATGCACGCCGGCATCCAGAAGCAGATGGAGGCGTTCAGAGGTGAGCGCACGCCGAGCCGTGACGGTAGGGGGTGGGGGTGCAGTGGTCAGCCGCTGACCGGCTGCGTCTCCCGCAGAGGGTTTCAACCGCGTCTTCCCCATGGAGAAGCTCAGCTCGTTCAGCCAGAAGGAGGTGCAGATGATCCTCTGCGGAAACCAATCCCCCTGCTGGACCGCCGATGACATCATCAGCTACACCGAGCCAAAGCTGGGATACACCAGAGACAGGTGGGATTATGCCCCTGAACCCCCCTACCCTCCCCCCTCTGCACAGGCGGGGTTAAACGCCGTTCTCCCCCCTCCTCCTCAGCCCTGGGTTCCTGCGCTTCATCCGAGTTTTATGCGGAATGTCGACGGACGAGAGGAAAGCTTTCCTGCAGTTCACCACCGGCTGCTCCACGCTGCCCCCCGGTGGCCTGGCTAACCTGCACCCGCGCCTCACCATCGTCAGAAAGGTAAGTGGGCTCTGATTGGCCGCTGAGGTCGACGGGCGACGGGACTCTGACTCCACGCTGCCCCCTTCAGGTGGACGCCACGGACTCCAGCTACCCATCGGTGAACACGTGCGTTCACTACCTGAAGCTGCCGGAGTACTCGTCAGAGGAGATCATGAGGGAGCGGCTGTTGGCGGCCACCATGGAGAAGGGCTTCCACCTCAACTGACCTCGCCGCCGTCGCACTGAGCATGCTCCCCAGATCCGTCCGTCCCTCCGGCCTCACGGACGGACGGACAGACTGCTGGAGGAGGACGTTTGTGTCGTAGAACCGAGAGAAGCCTCTGTCCCACCAGCTTCAACTCGCACCCCCCCTCGCCTTGCCGGCAGCCGCCAGCTCGCCGCCATGTCCAGCGTCCTCCTCCCGTCTTAGGAATTTCCTGTCTGGTTTGACACCCCCACCCCCCGGCTTGTTTTAGTTTTCCCTCGGTTCCTTTTCGCTTCGTGTGTGCCGCATTTTGGTTCGTTTCCGACCAGAAGAAGAGGTCAAAGGTCAGAGAGCCGTGAAGCTGCAGAGACAAACGGGACGGCGGCTCTGCTCTCCCTGTATTTTCTTTGTATATTATAAACCTTTATTTAACTCAAGTCGCAGTTTGAAGTAAACAGATATTTTCAAATGTGTATGCTCCAAAAACATCATTAAAATGTTTGCAAAGTATCTTCTGACTCCTGTCCTCTCAGGAACTGAACCCGCAACCTCTCAGCATTTAGGAACATTAACCAAAACCTTTATTGATCACAGCCAGAAGCAACAAATGAATCACTAATTTACCAAAACCAGGTTCTTCTAAGATTATTTCAGGTTGAATTTTCTTTACTTTTATTCATAATGTTAAAGAATTAAAAGGAAAATACAACAAATGACAGTACGACATGCTCAAGGTAATTACCAAGCTTCATATTATAATCTATCGGATATTCTGTTTACATTTTGTCTTTTTGTTTGTGGACGGCAAATGTTTGTGAGGCAAACGATTCAGTAACTGATCATATTTTACTCCCCTCTTAGAAAAGCGCTTTAGTCACCTTCTCATTTACACCGATGGCGGCGCCACTGCTGAACGCCGCCACACGCTCAGGACTAATGTGATACTCAAGGACCGTTTGACACACAAGGGTGTGATCTGATCAGAGGTCGACCACTCTACCTCAGCACCACGGTCAGCCATTCCTAAAGAATCCCAAATGTTCCGTAATATCTAGAAATAATTATTAAAATGTTTGAATTAATTTCTTTTTCTGGAGGTTTTTTTCTTTCACCCAAGAATTTTATTGTGAAAGGGACAGGAAATAGAAACCTATATACCTTGGCTTTTGGCACAGATATAAAAGCATGAATTCAGTTAAACTGAAGTGTTTTACAATCAATGTTCCGTTTTTAAAGTTTTTTATTTTGTAAAAACAGTTTTCCATGCAGACTTCCTGAGAAATTCTGGAACTTCAGCTGTGGTCTTCACCTGATTAGGCTTTATTCCTCTTCTGTTCTGGACCCACCAGAACCAGGTTCTGCAGGACCCACCAGAACCAGGTTCTGCAGGACCCACCAGAACCAGGTTCTGCAGGACCCACCAGAACCAGGTTCTGCAGGACCCATCACCCCTCAGCCATCTTGTTGATGGCGGTAAGCGGAGCCAGGATGCGGTTCTTGTTGGTTTCTACGATGTGTCCGTTCTGGATCATCTCGTCAAGGATGATGTGGATGCTGTCCAGGTTAAACATGATCTGAGGAGGTTTCAGGTGAAGGAACCGTTCTCTGCTGTGATGATGTCACTGAAAACTCCTCTTCATCCTCATGTTGACTTGATCTTAAAGGATACGTCCAGTTCACTCTGCAGAGAAACAAAAGGGGTCAAAACCAATTCCGATCTTTCTGCACATAATCATCTTAAGGCGGAACTCTTTGATCTTCTCAGGGCCTTTGGAAAAAACTGGTTTACCTCATTTAAGGTACTTGAAATAAATCATCTGCACAATAAAATCTTTTTTCATTTATTTGGGGGGTTTTGTTAAAAAAGAAATTACTTTTTTGGTTTATCAAAACTTTTATTTCCAGAGCTTTTTCTAAAAAAATATATATATTTCTTTACATTGTTTGTTTTTCAAGATATTTTTGTTGTATTTTTAGGTTTTCGATTTAAGATCATTTTGTTGGTAAAAACCCATAACTTCAAAAAAAAACCTGGAAAAAATTTAAAAAATAAATATATATTTTTAAAGAACATTTGAAAATCCTAAAAAAAAAAAAATTTAACTCGATGCTCCGTCTTGAATGAGTTTTGCTATGCTAGTGCTAACTGGAGCATCGTTCAAAGGCAACACTGCCCTCTAGTGGCTACTTTAGGGACAGCACCGTTTTTAGCTGCGAGATCAAAAATAAAAAACACCTCAAACTTGGAGGCTGTGAACTCACCACCCTGCTGAAGTGTTTGTCCAGAACCTCCACAAAGTTGTGGATCAGCTCATAGATGGACAGCTCATTCTGTGGGGGACACAAATGGTCTGGAGTACAGAAGGGAGGACAGGAAACGTGTCTGACATCCTGCAGCCTCACCTCGCCGTCTGAGACTCCCACCACGATGATGAGGGCGGCGTACTGCCGGTACACCAGCTTGAAGTCCTTGAACTCCACAAAAGAACACTGCAAACACAGCAGAGTCAGAGCAGCGTGGACTTCTCCCATTCCCACCGTGAACCACATGAACTCGAGCGGACCTGGTCCTTCTTGCGGCTCAGGCAGCAGCGGACGGCGTCGGCCTCCAGAGCCGCCCTCCTGCTCAGCTCCACGGACTCGTAGTACCTGGACAGCCGGGTCTGACCCTGCTGGTTCACCATCAGGACAAACTTGATCATCTTTGGGCCACAGAGGAGCTCGACCCTGAAAACCCAACAGGTGATGGTCAGCTGGGAGTCCACGTGGAGACAGATCAAATCATCAACCTTTAGACATGAAAAATATCAGTTTATCAGGTAGAGTTGTGGGTTTGATTCCTGCCAGGGGATCTTCTGTCACCTGAATGTTTGGAGTCCAGTCTTTTCAAACAAGCAGATTTCGGTCTAACAACTGTTGTTTACAAACTATACTTTATTTAAATGAAAAAAACAGAAACGACTCGTTTGGTGCTGAAACCTAGTTATTTTGACAGAATGCAAAGATGCGTTCACTGACTGTGATTGCGTCGTTAATAAGAGAACTCAAATGTTTTTATTTGGCCAACAGGAAAACAAAAACAACACAGCCATTAAACGTCTGATGGAACGTAAAAGTAAGAGCCCAAGAAGACATATTTGCAGTTTGATAAAAGGTTAGTTTGTGACCGATAAACTTGAGTTTTTAATGTAAAACACTTACCAAGCGCCGATGTCTGGTTATAGTAGCCCGAGAGCTCAGATAAACAATAAAAAACAAAACATGTGATTTTTCACCGCCTCATATTTAACGTATGGAGATGAGGCAGATAAAGACAGCTTTATGATTAAATCAACAACGAAACGAAGCCATTATTTCCCTATTTAGCGTCGGTGTTCTTCTATGGTTCACGATGTTCTGATGTGTGAATACTGCCCCCTCGTGGCAGCAGCTGCATCCTACAAGTCCTCCCAATTCTTCTTCTGTCAAGATTTTCAAGGGTTGACAATAATGCATTACCGCCACCTACAGCTTTTTTGTTGAATTGCACCTTGTATTATTCTTATCATTAATCATAATAATGATAATATAATATTAGCGATTGAAAATGACAGAACATGGCTTAACATTCAGTCAATTAAAAAAGGAAGAAATATGGAACAGATAACTGTGAAACAAAATAATAAAAAAAATGCAGTAATGCCAGGCTTATTTTTTTACACCTGGGAGAATTTTATCTCACATAACTTCTAAACCATTAAACAATTAAAATAAAAACAAAATTTCAAGAAAAGAAAAGAAATATCATTATAACATGCTTATGTGTCAACTAATTACAAGAGTTTTAATATACTCACTGACCACTTTCTTAGGTACATCTGTCAAATTGCTTGTCAACTCAAATTTCTAATCAGCCAATCACAAGGCAGCAACTCAATGCATTTAGGCATGTGGACGTGGTCAAGACGATCTGTTGCCGTTCAAATTGTGCATCAGAATGGAGAGGAAAACTGAAATGACTTTGAGCGTGTCATGGTTGATGTTGCCAGACAGGCAGGTCTGCAACATCGCTGTAAAAATAGAATAGAAATTTGAGAAATTTAATCTACTGAAATTTGACTCTGCAGGAGCAAATCTTTAACATTTTGGCAATCATACATTGAGCCAGAGGGTTCTCCTGAACGTCCTGACCTCAGGACCTCCCTCCAGCGTGAAAGCATCATCTGCACATTTCCATGAACACCAGCCTGTAGACCCAGCGTCTCTCTGGTTTCTTCAGGACAGATGCAGTGTGCAAAGAAACACTTTCAAAATTCCTAATTCTCTTCTTTTTATTGAACTATAGATATTTTTCCCTCATGTATTATAGTGTTTGCTTTCTTTTTAATCTGTTTAATTTACCTGAGTGGTTCAATTTAAGATTAGCCTCTTTTGCTCATATTGTGTCATTTCAATGGAATTTTTTTTTTATAAAATGCCAGAATAGGCCCGGATCTCATCACTAATTTAAAAAAAAAAATCAACAGATGGCTTCAAAGACGTTTAACTTTAAGAGGAATAACTTTATTGACTAAGACCAAACGGATTTACAGGTTTGTTTTGAAAAAAACTAATGAATCCTAAATAATCTCCACAGTTTCAGGAAGACTAATTTTTTAGACTTAATTATACTTTTAAAATCAGTTGGATTAAAACAAATTCTTTATGAACCCAGACTCACCATAAAACCTTATTACAGATTGTACATTTTCTAAACTTGGTGGCCTCTATTTTGTATTCTCCAATCTAACTATAAAATAATAATTTTAAAAAGAAAGTTTGGGGTTTTCTTGGTGTCATTATCAATATTTGTAAACGATTTTGTCAACAAAATTCAAATTCTGCCTACTATCAACAAACCTAAAGCTATCAATTACATTTTTTAAAAGTATTATATTTGCGGAATGTAACAGGTTACGTGAAGGTGATAGTAGGAAATTAAATCTTTTTGTATTTTTGTGTTATTTTATACGGAGCCCGTGTCCTGACATTAAGATATAAAAATATATCTTGTTCCCACAGATTAATATCTTGTTCCCACAGGTTATTATGTCGTTCGCACGAAATACTATTCCGTTCCCACAAGATACTATTCCGTTCCCACAAGATACTATTGCGTTCCCTCAAAATACTATTCCGTTCCCTCGAAATGATTAACTCGTGCGAACGCAATAATTATGTCGTTCGAACGCAATAATTAATCCGTTCGAACGCAATAATTATTCACGTCATAAGTCATTCACGCGGATATGCTCTCTGTACGCCGGCAAAAGCCGCTTTCAGCGGTAACTTCCGTGTCTCTGTGACCCATATTCGTTCAAAAAAGGAACATGAAAAACAAAAATGATCACTTTATTACCGTCTCAATGAATATAAGAAAAATATCAAAAGATTTATGATAACTAGGCTGCTTTGTCAAACGATAGCTCCTGCTAGGCTAGCTCCGCCGCAGAGCTCTCTGTCTGATCATGTATGCCGGCATTTGGGCAACTGGCTGGTCTGTTGTCAGACAGCTGATATTGTAGTTTAGGGTCGAATAGGAATAATAATATTCAGGACTTGTCTTTTATTAACTTTAGCAGTCAGTATTTTTACATTCGAAGGCTATTAGGCTACATGCTAACTGACTAGCCGATCATTTCCTGTTATTAATTTACGTCATAGATTTACAGCAGATACCTTCACATTTCTGTCTGTGTGTGTCTCATTACATTGCATTGAAGACACGGAGGATGTTTAGAGAACAGATTTATTTATTTTATTTATAAAAGCACAGAAGCATCCATCGTTTTCACGTTCACATCTGGTACGCCCTCAGTCATCTTGCTGCAAAAGCCGCTTCCTGCCGCTACTTCCGTGTCTCTGTGAGCATTCAATAGGGGTAAAAATAAAAGCAAGAATGGTCGATCTGTTATTTTCTCGATGAAAATCTGAAAAATATCATATTAAGCTGGATGCTTCGCCTAAAGCACTTACCTTTAGCTTGTAGCATAACAACAATAGCAGTACGTCCCGTTTCCCAGAGTGCTTTGCTGCCAATCACTAGCCAATCACCGTGTCCCTGTGACCAAGGTCTAACAACAAGACCAATGATTGGCCAGTGATTTGCAGCAAAGCACTCTGGGAAACGGGACGTACTGCTATTGTTGTTATGCTACAAGCTAAAGGTAAGTGCTTTAGGCGAAGCATCCAGCTTAATATGATATTTTTCCGATTTTCATCGAGAAAATAACAGATCGACCATTCTTGCTTTTATTTTTACCCCTATTGAATGCTCACAGAGACACGGAAGTAGCGGCAGGAAGCGGCTTTTGCAGCAAGATGACTGAGGGCGTACGAGATGTGAACGTGAAAACGATGGATGCTTCTGTGCTTTTTAAAATAAATAAATCTGTTCTCTAAACATCCTCCGTGTCTTCAATGCAATGTAATGAGACACACACAGACAGAAATGTGAAGGTATCTGCTGTAAATCTATGACGTAAATTAATAACAGGAAATGATCGGCTAGTCAGTTAGCATGTAGCCTAATAGCCTTCGAATGTAAAAATACTGACTGCTAAAGTTAATAAAAGACAAGTCCTGAATATTATTATTCCTATTCGACCCTAAACTACAATATCAGCTGTCTGACAACAGACCAGCCAGTTGCCCAAATGCCGGCATACATGATCAGACAGAGAGCTCTGCGGCGGAGCTAGCCTAGCAGGAGCTATCGTTTGACAAAGCAGCCTAGTTATCATAAATCTTTTGATATTTTTCTTATATTCATTGAGACGGTAATAAAGTGATCATTTTTGTTTTTCATGTTCCTTTTTTGAACGAATATGGGTCACAGAGACACGGAAGTTACCGCTGAAAGCGGCTTTTGCCGGCGTACAGAGAGCATATCCGCGTGAATGACTTATGACGTGAATAATTATTGCGTTCGAACGGATTAATTATTGCGTTCGAACGACATAATTATTGCGTTCGCACAAGTTAATCATTTCGAGGGAACGGAATAGTATTTTGAGGGAACGCAATAGTATCTTGTGGGAACGGAAAAGTATCTTGTGGGAACGGAATAGTATTTCGTGCGAACGACATAATAACCTGTGGGAACAAGATATTAATCTGTGGGAACAAGATATATTTTTATATCTTAATGTCAGGACACGGGCTCCGTAATTTTATTTTTAGGTTTGGGGTCTAAATGTGTGTCTGGATTTCCCGGCATGCAGCGCGGCAGGATTCCCCCTCGCAGCCGTCACATCCAGGCGGACAGCAGTGATGGCGGCCGGTGAGACTCACACGTAAACACCGCCTCCAAGTCGCCGCTCTCCGCTAAGCGCTCAGGGGCAGCCGGCCTCTTCCACGGCGGCGGTGCCAGCGCGACAAGTACCCCGGCGGAGACGCGCGAGGCCTTCGGCGCCTTTTTTTTTCCTTCTTTAATATTTAAAATCGGTTAGCTAATCATTAAGTACAAACGGCGCCGCACGTTCTAACAAAACCCGAAATATGGACGAACACCCAGGCGGGGGAGGAGCGGCCTCCCCGCGGCCGCCGCCGCTGCAGCAGCACGGGAGCAACTCCGGACCTCCCATCGGAACGGTCATGGTGCCCCAGCAGACGGACGAGTTAGCCCGGCCACAGCAGCAGTACACTATCCCGGGAATTCTACACTACATCCAGCACGAGTGGGCCCGGTTCGAAATGGAGAGGGCGCACTGGGAGGTGGAGCGGGCCGAACTCCAGGTTAGTCCGTCGCTATGGGTTAGCTGCTTAGCATTAGCATGGTTAGCTTCTTTTTTTCCACAGTCACCGGGGATCTCAAATAACCTTTTATCGGTATACGTATTAACGTGAATTTAAGGTAGCGACCGGAGCCCCACTGACATGTCAAGGGGGACGAGTAACCGGCGTGGAGGTCTGTTATCCAGCCGGGAGTCTGAGTGCGTTGGCCGTTAGCTTTGGAGCCCGTGGCTCAACTGAGATATCGGGAGCCTGCAGCCGCCGTGGATACGTTAATCGTGCTGTTTTGACATTTGGACCAGATGTTGGTCAGATGTTGTTCGTGACAGTCAGACGACCCTAAACGAATGACCTTACCGATTCAAATCCGTGATTCTGGAGGTTTTTTTTAATCAACCTATACATAGAAAAGTGGCTTTTTCTGGTTCTCTGGTTGGCTGCGAAGCATCTTTCAGGTCACACCTCCCTCTGGAAGATCTCCTGCATTCTAGGTCTTTATTTGCTGTCAGTTTTTTTATTTATTTACATGAATTCCTGTACATTTTCCATTTGAAGTCTGTGGATTTCTCCTTGGAAACAGCCTGTAAACAAACATGACTTCCCGATGAGAGAAGCGGGATCTGGAGCTGCTCCATGTTCTTCATGGAGCTCCAGGTGTGTGTTGGCTTTGCCGTGTCCAGCAGCAGATCTGCTGCTTCTACATCTCAGTTTGTGTGACAGAAGCAGACCCTTTTGGGTTTTTAGAAGGAATATCTGGCATCATCTCAGCTGTGGAGATGTTTCTGTCGGGGGGGGGGGGGGGGGGGACGCTTTAATAAAGGCTAAAAACAAAATGAGAGTGTTGGTAGTGATATCATTTCATCACCATTGAACAATAAGGTTACTCCTCAGAGCCATTGAACGTATTGTGAGTCTCCAGGATGAGGATGATGAAGAGGCCGGAGGATTCTGCTCTGATCCTGGTCTGTGATGTCACAACCCAAAGGATGGTCCAATCAGATATTTATAGAAGTAGGTGACCCTGAACCAACGTCAGGCTCTCACATCAAACTGCATGGATCTCCCTTTTGGAGATTTGATATTTAAATTCCCTTAAAATTTAACTCACGAAGCAGAAGGAGACACTGGTGGGTTTATAATAACGAGGAAAAAGGAGTTAGTTTTAACCAAAATATGCTTTTTTTTCCTGTTATGGCATTATGTCTGCGCTGTTATTGATGTACACAATATTTTACATAATAAATGTGTTTTTAAATCATTCTTTTTTTATTAGAAACTGTCGAATTCTTTCATTTTTTAGATTTTATTAAATTTTTCCTCCTCATGTTTTAAGTCTTTTTGTTCTTCTGCAATGTTGCCACTAGATGGCACTAGATGTTTACACAGC
Organism: Oryzias latipes; assembly: GCF_053564925.1. NCBI lineage: Eukaryota > Metazoa > Chordata > Actinopteri > Beloniformes > Adrianichthyidae > Oryzias > Oryzias latipes. The sequence goes on from NC_136258.1 coordinate 28,180,511, forward strand.
AACCTCAAAAAGCCAAAAATAAATGTAAAAAAAAAATCAATTGTATTGTATCTTCCAGCTTCCAGAGCCACGTTTTGCTCCTCTGGACATGAATTCAGAGCAAAACTCTGACAGTGTGACGTCGTCGGTCTTAAATAGCTGTACTGACACAACGACAGTGGCGTTTTAATGAGGTGACGTGGTTGAATAACTGCAGCCCACATGTGCTGTTTTGGTCAGGGGTGTTGAGAAGCTCCCGATGACTCACAGGAACTCTGTCTGGTTTGTCATCGCCATACATTTAGGCTGAGCTGCTCACCGAACCTCCTTTCCAGTGTCTGATTCATGTAGGTGTCACATGACCTCACTCAACTCAACAACCATGTAAACAATCTTTAAAGAGTGACTCCCATATCTTTCAGAAACCTATCATAAAGAGAAGATCCAGGAGGATTTGGTTTCTCTGGAAGTGACTCGGTTGTTTTCTTGACACAATATTTTTGTGTACATAAGAGTTTTGAAACATTTGTTTCTGTTCTGCGTCTTTCCAGGCCCGGATAGCGTTCCTGCAGGGGGAGAGGAAGGGCCAGGAGAACCTAAAGAACGATCTGGTTCGAAGAATCAAGATGTTAGAATATGCTTTAAAACAGGAAAGGTAGGAACCCCGACTCATCTCAATTTATTCATTTTATCATCTAAATGTTTGAGACCAAAGAAAAAAAAATCTCTGCCTTCAAACAGGAAAACGACTAAAATCCAGAGGGAATGCTTCACTTTACGAACAGAGAATTAGGTTCGTTTGGAAGTGATTTCATAGCAGAAAAACAAGTTTCAGGTCAGAATCAATGTGAAAAACCTTGACCCAAGCTTAAAGTTGATTCCCCTTGTGGTTAAAATCATTTTCATCTTTTAAAAACAAGAATTTTATATTAAAAGGATTAAGATTTTTCTCTTTGCTTTTGGTCTTTTGAACATCCAATTCAAAATATATCAAACATTTATTTCATAACATATCAGATATATTTTTTTGTTTAGACAATTAAACAGAAAATTGAGGGAAAGGCATCAGAAGAGGATCAGCAATAAGGACTGGACTGAAAAAGTCAGGAAAAGAAACGTTTTTAGGAAAGTTTGCAGAACTTTAAAACTGAATTCATAAGAAAAGTTTAAGGCAGAAATCAATTTAAAAAAACAATGTTTTCAAAGTCTGTTTACATGAAACGACTTTAGATTTTGAACTTGATCTTTGAGGTTGACATCTGTAAGAATAAATAATATTTTTTTCTCTTCCTCCTAGAGCGAAATATCACAAGTTAAAATATGGAACAGAGCTGAACCAAGGAGAGATGAAGATGCCAAGCTTTGAATCAGGTCTGAAAGTCTTCCTCAGTTTCATTTCTTGTTTCTTTCACTCTTTCCTAAACGTATTTGATGGATTAAATGCTAATTATCGGATGAGAAAACTGCTTTAATACATTAATTAGGGGGTGTTAGAAAAAATCGTTTCGGCGATATATCGCGATAGTTCATTTGGCGATACTCGTATCGATTCAAAATACTGTCAGGACGATATTTATTTAATTATTCTTCAGCGTCTTCAGCGTCTGACTCTTGCTGTCCACTTCAACCTCCGGCCACTAGTGGGCAGCAGAGAACATGGAACCTCTTTGAGGAGCTCTACACACAAGACAACAGGAAGACTGCAGCCAGAGTCAGCTTGTTTCGTTGTCATGCGACATGAACTACTTCATTTTTACTTGGGATGGGAACCGAACCATAACTCTGTTCCATGTTGCTGCAATTAACATATAAAAACGCGAATTGTGGTGCTTTTTAGCGGACTCGGACAAAAACGAGTGAAGCAGTGCAGCTGCACAGCGGCTAATCTAATGCACTTAGCATCGGCCAAAATGCTATCGGCAAAGTGGGCCAAAGTTCTGCAGAACCTCTCAGCAATAGATTCTAGTTCAGCGACCTGTTAGAGCAGAGTGACGTTTACAACGCTCTGAAAAACGGGCAACGTCGTGGCGATAACCGTTACTAGTTGACCTCCGTGTGTGAGAAGGAGCTGCAGTGCAGACTGCAAACAAAGCGTCTTAGCCACATTAAGACGCTCTCCTTCATCCTGTCATGCTGCCTCATCATCACACTTTATTGTTTCTGGAAAAATAATAGTGATTCTATAGTTTATGTTACCAAAATAAAAGCTCTATGAATTTGCTTTGGTAAAAGCAACTTATGTATGAGATACAGTTACAGTGCTTAACATTATGATCATTAAATAAACTGAATTTGACCATTACATTACAATGAAAAGACGCATTGAAATTCAGGTAGAGTTTTTCTAAGTCATATTTTTTATTTTTAAAAAGAAAGAAAATGTGTTCCCGTAAAATATCGGGATACGTATCGTATCGTATCGCCCGACTCTTGCAAATACACACCCCTACTTCCCTCAGGTTCCCCTGAGAAAAACGCAAACCTCTCGTGAGTGAACCAGCTCCCGTCCGTGGGAACATTTCAGGAAAACGTTCTGTAGTGTCCTTGCAGTGCAGCAGCTGAGTGAAGCTCAGCGTTTATCTGTGTTCGCCCCGCAGACGCCAAAGACTCAGAGGTGTCGGCGGTTCCTGCCAACAGTCAGCTGACGTGGAAACAAGGGCGGCAGCTTCTCAGACAGTAAGACCCGCTTCCTTCCGCCCCCTCTTTCATGTTTTTAAAATGCTGTTTCCCAGAGTCCAGGTCAGTCTGAGCTCCTCAGAGACACAATCTTTCACGAGCCACATCAGCGCGAGCAGAGGAGCAGAGACTTGACTCCGTGTTGTGTTCAGGTACCTTCAGGAAGTCGGGTACACGGACACCATCCTGGACGTGCGCACTCAGAGAGTCCGCTCCCTGCTCGGCCTGTCCGGGTCCGAGCAGAACGGCGCAGTGGAGAACAAGAACCTGCAGCACCTCATCAACGGGACGGAGCGCTGCAAAGACGGCAAGAGGTGAGCCGTCAGTCAAACGAAGGTCCCCAGCTTGAGGCTGTGGAGGGTCACCTGCATGGTGCTGTGAGCAGGATTCCCAGCGACGACCTGGAGACGTTCAACTTCCTGGAGAACGCGGAGGACAGCGACGAGGACGAGGAGGCGGACCTGATGGACGACCTCGGCACGGACAAACACCGCAGAGCCAAAAAACACAAAACCAAGGTCCGTTTCAAACCTGGACCGCTCCTTCTGCAGAACTCCAGGGCTCCTCTCACTCCTCTGCTTCTGGTCCCTCCAGGTGGGGAACGAGGGTTTGGCCACCGAGGACGAAGCCGTCACAGAGGAGGTCATGAAGGAGTTTGACTTCCTGGTGACGGCAGAGGATGGAGAGGGGGCGGGGGAGGCCCGGAGCTCCGGAGACGGGACGGAGTGGGGTGAGTCGGTGAACTGAACCAAAGCTTTGACATTTCTGAGACAAAACCTTCAATTTCAGTTCAAGTTTGAATTCAGAATGAAAGCTTATTTTATTATGTAAAGGTAGATTTTTAAACAAATCATTTAACTGAAGAAATAAACAGATTTTATTAGAAAAGATTATGCTAAAGACCCACTCCAATGAAAATTGAAATGTTATTTAAGCTTTTTCCCAGAAAGGAGGACTTATGACGGTTGAGCATTTTGGGGTATTTATTTTGAAGGGCTAGGTTAATAAAATCAATTAAACAATCTGAAACCAATTCAAGCTTAATAAACCAATGACCAAAGAACAAAAGATTAATATTTTATGTCTTTCTTTTCCGGTGACCTAACGCATAACAGCAGCAAAGCCAAATTCCACTAGCTCGATGCTAACATATAATGGAATTTCCCATAGGACAGATAATGCTAACACTCGGTCGACGTAAACACTGCTGACTAAATAAACAGCTTTATTTGCTCCCTTGCAGGAGTTTTACAATTTATTTTAAGGAAATATTAAAAAACAACAATTTCTTTTGCTCAAATCTTCTGGAATAAATTGTAACGCTATAGCGCCAGCTCCACCTAGTGGCCAAATATCTTCAAAACATAAATAGACTATTAATGTATTTCTATACAAAAATGTCTAAAGTGTAAAAAAAAATTGTGAATAAAGTCGATCCAGGCTCTGGTGAATCAAATCGATCGTGGGAAGTTGTAGTAACACCCAGTCCCATTTCATTGTTCAAATTGTTGTGAATCGGGAGCAGAAAGAAAACTGACTGGAAGCCCTGATAATGTTGGCCATTTTTGCTGCACCGCTAATGTGAGGGTGGGGTTGTGAAGGGCTGTAAGCTAGCTGGAGAGCGCGTCTTTAAAGGAAACAAAACTGGTTTCATTAGAACAGATGATGTTAATATGAGCTTTTTTAGTGTGTGCCAACGGAAGTTTGTCTTTGCAGCAGAGCCTCTGCCGTTTTCCAGCGGTGGGGGCAAATCCTTCTTGCTGGGGGGCTCAGACGATGCCCTGGAAAACATGCTGGGCTTGGGCGACCTCGCTGACATTTGCGTCACCAACGACGAGGTGGACTTTGGCTACGATGTGAGAGACCCACAAACACGAGTGTTGTGACATCCCCACCCCCCGTGAAGGTTCTCACATGTTCCTCCTTCCCCCCTCCCCCAGCTCTCTTCCAGTAAGGAGTCTTCCTTCAGGAAAACGTGGAATCCTAAGTACACGTTGCGGAGCCACTTTGACGGCGTCCGAGCCTTGGCGTTCCATCCCGTTGAACCTTGCCTGGTCAGCGTGTCGGAAGACCACACCCTAAAGCTGTGGAACCTCACCAAAACCGTCCCGGCCAAAAAGTACGCCAGCTCCTCCCTCCCACCCATCAGAGCGCGTCCTTAGGATCAGCTTGGCCTGAAAACCCGCTCGCCTCTTCAGCGGATCTGATCTGTTCTTCTCACTGTTTTCCAGAAGTGCCTCGTTTGATGTGGAGCCCATCTACACTTTCAGGGGACACGAGTACGTACTCCAAACATGAAGCAAACAGAAAGCTCTGAATGTGGAACCGTGTGGAAGACTCGAAGATTTATTAGTTCTCAGGGTCGATGAATTCAGGAGGGGAACCTTCCTTAGAAACCATCTTTAGAATAATTCCTTCTCCTCTTTCAGGGGCCCAGTGTTGTCGTTGGCGATGACCTCCACAGGTGAACAGTGTTTCAGCGGCGGCATCGACTCCACCATCCAGTGGTGGAACATCCCCGGCTCCAACGTCGACCCCTACGATACCTACGGTACGGACCGATTCGTCCTCACCTGAACGCGTCCCGCCGTCCACACCCCAACTCTTCTAAACCCCTCCCCCTGCTTTCACGAGCCTGAATGTGTCTGCCTTCCATGTGTCCTCAGACTCCAGTGTCCTGGCAGGTACATGGGCGGGGCATACCGATGCCGTGTGGGGATTGGCTTACAGTGGTATCAAGAACCGCCTCCTCTCCTGCTCAGCCGATGGGACGGTGAAGCTATGGAACCCGGCGGCCAAAGAGCCTTGCATCAGCACTTTCAACACAGACATGGGTGAGGAGCGCACCCCCCCCACACACACACACACACCCACCCACCCTGCAGCACACACCCCCCATCTGGGGGGGGGGTATTTTTTTGCTCAAAGGTTTAGTTAGAAAGAAGAATTGTTCCAACAACCAGGTCCCTGCAGTTCTGGCTAACAGAAAAACCGAGTGGTCCTAAAATTGATCCCTGAGGAACTCAAGTAGTTGAAAGTTAAAATGGCCTGAAATCTGAAGTGTTTTTTAACCTGTTGAGGTTTGTGTGCACAGAACACGGCATCCCCACGTCAGTGGACTTCAACGGCTGTGACCCCGCCCACATGGTGGCGTCTTTTAACGGAGGAGACGTGGCCATTTACGACTTGGAAACCTCACAGACCGCCGTGGTGCTGAAAGGACAAGGAGACGGCAGTAAGTTCCGTGCATTTGCCGATGCTTCCGGCGGCGTCTGTTTTCTCCCGATGTAACTTGGCGTTTGTCTGCAGCCGGCCCGTCTCTGAACCACATCAACAAAGTGGTGAGTCACCCCACGCTGCCCATCACCATCACGGCACACGAGGACCGCCACATCAAGTTCTTTGATAACAAAACGGGTAAGTCTGTCTTTTTTTTTTTGCCATCCTTTCTTTTTTATATCAAGAAAAGGGGGCGGGGCTCTATGTTTAGGATGTCACTAGATTTTGAATATAAACATGTTTACATTGTGTAATCCTTCAGTCTCACATCCATCCACCAAGGTCGCCATTTAATGAATCAACTCGTTACCATATTTCAGGCTAAACTATCTTCTGTTTTCCCTCTTCTTTAAAGCTCCATCGTTAAATCAGTGATGTCCCAGAATCTCTACCGTTTCTAGTTTCTTACTTGTTTCATTTTTTTAACATTTTATTTTTGATTCCTGGAAGAAACTTTTGTTTTTGGATTTAAAAAAAAAAAAAATTCTGCAGTTTTGTTGTTTGTCTCAAATGTCATGTTTTATTATTTGTGTTTTTTAAATTGTCTTTATCTTTAACATGTTTTTGCGTTCAGTGATTTGGACTTCAGGGCCACCGTACTCCTCTGTTTAAACTGGCCTTTAATCCACAAATGTCACAGTTTCGCATTTACCTTCTTTATTTTCTTTGCTCTTGTATGTTTTTTTGTTATTTGTTGTTTTTAAATCTTTGTCTTTGTCCTTCAAAAAAAATCTATCTTCTTATTTTCCTTTCAAATGCGGCTTCACACATCTGTAAACGGTTTTTATCATCTCTGACCTTCTCTTGTTTTTGACTTAGTCCGGTTTCATTTCAGTAAAAACAGTTTGAAGTTTCCAGGTTTATGGAGAACTTGGAGAACTTCGGACAGAGAATGTTCATAGAAACGGTTAAATCCGGCTTCCTGTGTGGTGACCTGCAGTCAGTTCTGACCTTGAACCCGTTTGACCTCCTTCCAGGTAAACTCATCCACGCCATGGTGGCTCACCTGGACGCCGTGACCTGCCTGGCTGTAGAGCCCAACGGCATCTATCTGATCTCAGGCAGTGAGTCTCCCAGCATGTCCATGAAGCGCACCCTTCTGTGATGTCATCAGAACGCGACCTTTCTTGTCTCCATCTCAGGTCACGACTGCTCGCTGCGTCTGTGGAACCTGGACACCAAAACCTGCGTTCAGGAGATCACCGCCCACCGGAAGAAATGCGAGGAGGCCATCTACGACGTCACCTTCCACCCCTCCAAGGCCTACATCGCCTCTGCTGGCGCCGACGCCCTCGCCAGAGTCTACGTGTAGAGGGGGAGGAGTCGGGGAAGACGCAGCCGCGGGAGGCGGAGAAAGAAACGGGCGAACTCCGCCCTGATTCAGGTTCCTGAACGCAGAAGAAACGGTAAAACTGCAGAACAGAAGGTGAAGAACATCCATCAGAAGGGGCGGGGCCACGAGTTCCGCCTGCATCTGACTGACAGCTGCTAAAATGACTGCAGGGGGCGCTGTTCCCACAGACCCCTCCCCTCCCAGTGCAGAGGCACGAGGCAGCTCGAAGGAAAAAATCCCTCCAGCTCCAGTTTAACCCGAGCCGTGGACTGTGCACGTGCTGTTGCACGGCGGAGGTCTTTTGTCTGCTCTTGTTTCAGCGCGGCTGTGCATCAGAGGCCCCTCAGGGCGCGAGCACAGGTTTGAATCCTGTGTGTTTGGCAGATTTTCAAAGAAGCTGAAATCCTTTTTCAATCTGAAAGTGAAATGAAGCTTTTCCAGGTGTTTGGTTGACCCGAATCGATCAAGTATTAACCCCTTACGCATCCTCCCGAGAAGCGGTGAGGTTCTGAGCAGCAGAGCGCCGGTTCTGAGGGGGATTTTTCCTTTCCAGCTGCTGAAGCGTGGTCCGGACCCGCTGGATCATCTCCTGTTCGAAGTGGCCACGGTTTCTATCGGTTTCAGGTTTTTCCTACATCAGTACGAAAGCTTTAGGAAACAAACACGACAAACTAATTTTTTAACGTTTGTACAGTTTTTAAGCCGTTTGAATGAAGAGACGACAAAAGGCACAGAAGCTGTGGAGGGGAGGAGGTGCGTTGCCCGGAATGGGCCAATCAGAGCCCTTCGTTTGACGCCTAGTGATATATAAAGAGCGAGAGAGTCACATGATCGACGTTACTGTAGTTACATAATTTTATTTGTGAGATAAATCTAGTTTTTATAGTCCTTTTATACAAACATAACCAGGAGCAAAGAGGATTTTCTTTTGGGGTTTTTTTCTCCAAACATCCTGGCGCTCACAAGCCCCGCCCTCCCGCCATTGCACAGCGACTCTGAATGCTCGCCACCATCCAGATTGGAGACGAGGGAACACAAACATGGCTTTTATTGAAGTGGATGAGGATGGGCAGCAGGTTCTGATGAGGTTCTGAAGGAGAACACGAGGCCCTCCAATGATGAGAACAGGGAAAAAGTCGCCATGAACTGGTAACAGTCTTTGAAATTCATTAACCCTCACCTGTGGGGGGGAGGAGCCTGAGAATTTTCATGCCTTCCTCATTTTCATGAAATCATGGAGGCTTTTATTCTCTCGCTCAGGAAGTGACATGTTCCAGCCGAAGCTGCCGCCTGATTGGCTGTGAGCCGCTCTCTGCAATGTTGTTTGTTCTGGTTCTGACCCAGTTTGATGTTTTGGTTTTGGTTTTGTTTGTTTTTTTAACGCGGGCGGATCAAACCCGTTTCAGCAACGCTAAGATCAACTCGGTACCTCCGTCCCGCTTGTGTTATGCATGAGTGATGCCAGACAGTTCTTTTCCTAGTCTTCCCAAAAAAAGTGAAACATTCAAGTTCTGCTCATTTGCAAGTTTGGATTTTTGTTTATAAAGTATGAACAACAAACTTTAAAGACTCACCATGCAGTTCAGCTGTTCAAATGTATATAAAATGTCTATGATAATTATTAAATGGTGTACATGTACACTTTACTGCTCTCCAACTCATTTATTTACAGTTTTGCATTCCAGCAGCTTTTTTTTCGTCTTTATTTTATCAAAATGTTTCCATTTAAAAGTGATTAAACAAAATCTGAACTCGCAAACCATTAAAATGATCTGAATAACGAAGATAATGTTGTACAATAACCTGTAAATACACTTAAAATCCATCAAGTTTATTCTGCAAAAAAAATCCACGATTAACAACAGAAAGTAGAGGGCAGCACGGGGGGGGGGGGGCTTCTTTTTTTGTTTTTACAGCTTCAGGATCTGTGCTAAACCAGGAAATTCTCTACATCCGAGCATTTGAATGCAAGTCCATCTGTGGGACTGTTAAAGACGGACTCAAACCAGACTAGAGGATCCGTAATCCACAATTTACAGCAGGAAAGTTAAAGAAAATTGAAGATTTGGAGGATTTTACAACCCAATCAAGAAAAAAATAAGTTTTTTTTAATGTGTTCAGGACCAGTAGGTGAGTTTCTTTGTGATTCTTACAGAGGAACTGATCCCAGGGACGTAAAAACTAAAGTGGAAATGAAGTAACATCAATGCATTTCTGCTCTAAACACTGAAAGAGAAGCTGAAGAAGAACAAAGATGTGGCCTTCAGGGTCCTGAGAGATCAATGCTTGTGTGAAAACTGAAAAAAGAAAAGCACATCTATCAAAGTTCACAGGTGGATTCAAGTCCTCAGTCTGTGGCGTCCTGGTGAGAAAAGCTCTGAGGACCGTCCCGTTTGACGTTCACGGCCGAATCTCGCTGATCTCCGTGAAGTCTTGGCAGATGGATCGGACCACGAGTGGGATGAAGTCCAAAAGGCCGGTGAACTCTCGGGTGAATAGGGTGTGGCGATCTTTTGGCTCTGATGACATCGCTCTGAGGTCATCCAAGGGTGCCCAGGCCACGCCCACTGAGAAAATGGTGATGCCTGAGGATTGACAGGCGGAAGGAATTATGTGAGCACAAAAGACCGTGATGGTGCTTCCACTCTGAGAGACTTTTCCAGAAACACATCAGAAGGAGGGCGTCCCACTAAACTCTTAAAGTCCCACTCTGATCATCTTCTGATCTGTTTTCTAAGCGTTCCCAGTGGTCTTTCAGTTACGATTATGCTGTTTCTAGCTAAAAAAAAAAAAACTTTTTTAGGGTACACAGTGGGGCAAAAAACTATTTAGTTAGCCACCACTTGTGCAAATGTTTAAATGAGTATTGTTGTAAATCCGGGCGGCAGCAGCTCAGGTGGTTGAGCAGATCGTCCAAAGATCGAAGGGTCAGCGGTTCGATCCCCGCTCCCCCCAGCCAACTGTCGTTGTGTCCTTGGGCAGACACGTCACCCTCTTTGCCTCCAGTGTGGCTCCACTGGTGTGTGGATGTGTAGGAATGTCCAGTGATGGTCAGAGGCGCCGTAGGCGTGAACTGTCAGTCTGCCCCAGGGCAGCTGTGGCTACAACAGTAGCTTACCGTCACCAAGTATGAATGAGCAGTGAATGAATAATGGACACAATGTAAGCGTCTGGAAAAACGCAGGTAAATCTAATCCATTATTATTATATCAATAAAATTGAATTGAATAGAGAGGCCTGTAATTTCCACTATAGGTTACCTCAACTATGAGAAAAAAATCCAGAATAATTTATTTGCAAATTATGGTGGAAAATAAGTATTTGGTCGTCTACAAACAAGCAAGATTTCTGTCTCTCACAGACCTGCAACTTCTTCTGTAAGAGGATCCTCTGTCCTCCACTGGTTACCTTTATTAATGGCTCCCACTTGAACTGGTTATCTATATAAAAGACACCTGTCCACAACCTCAAACAGTCACTCCAAACTCCAGCTTGGTGTGAAGAAATCAACTGTGGGAGCACATATTAGGAAATGGAAGACATACAAGACCACTGATAGTCTCCCTCCATCTGGGGCTCACCCTGATCTCACCCTGTGGGGTCAAAATGATCACAACAACACTGTGCAAAAATCCCAGAACCACACAGGGGGAGCTAGTGACCTGCAGAGAGTTGGGACCAAAGTAACAAAGAAAAGACACACGCCGCCGCCGCCGCCAGGGCCTCATACCCTGCAGTGCCAGACGTGTCCCCCTGTTAAAGCCAGTACATGTGCTGGCCCGTCTAAAGGTTACTAGAGAGTATTTCGATGATCCAGAAGAGGAATAGGAGAATAGCCTATGGTCAGTTAAAACCAAAAATGGAACTTTTTTTGGGGCTGTTTTTCAGCAAGGGGACCAGGACGACAGATCTGTGTAAATCAGTGTTTTTCAACCTTTTCTGAGCCACGGCACACTTTAACCTTAAAAAAAATGCCGCAGCACACCAGGATCCAAAAATTAAAAAAAGAGAAACTCATAGTCTGTATTGATCTACAGCCCCTCCACAATCTCACATGCATTTTTGAGATAATTGTTGCAGAAAAAGCTGGAAACTGCAGCTGTTTTTTTCTAAAAGATGCAATAAAAGATAAGTTAGAAGATTTAAAAACAGTTTGATGTGTGTTCGTTAGTTTCAAGACGTTTAACGACAGATCTCCTTGTGCGCTGTCACTCTCACAACCCAATGCATCATGGGAGATGTAGTGCATAAAACGGCTGGAGATCGTTTTTCGGAGCTTCATTGTTTTGTTCACTTGTTCCACGGTCTGATACCGGATTCTGTGGAAAGCTACACCGCTAAAGACGAGCTTTAGCTGGTATTTTTGTTAGAACTGAGCGACTTTACGAGCTAAATCGGGACAAGGAAGTGAAGACTTTAACCACTTCTGATCGGTCAGACTGATGACATGTGATTAAGCTCCCCAAGAATGATTGGTGGAGACAGTCAAAGAGACGGGACTTTTCCCAAATACAGCCGGAGCTGCAGCTGAATCGCGGTACCGTCATTCTTATCAAAATGTCTTTAATAAAATAAAATAAACGCAAAGAAAAAGTATTTTACGATCTTTTATATTCCTAACTCCTCAGTGTTTTATCAGGGCCTGTTTGGATGAACAGAGAGCTGAAATCCTGGAGATGGAAAATTTTTTTAGATCAGTTAATGAGGGCAATTTTCCACGGCACACTTGACCATCTCCCACGGCACACTAGTGTGCCGCGGCACACTGGTTGAAAAACACTGGTGTAAAGGAAAGAAAGAATGGGGCCATGTATCTTCAGATTTTGAGTTAAAAACTCCTTCCATCAGCAAGGACATTGAAGATGAAACGCGGCTGGGTCTTTCAGCATGAAAACAGTCCCAAACACACAATCTTTAGAGGGAGTTGAAAGTCCGTGTTTCCCAGCGTCAGCCCCAAAACGTGACTGCTCTAGAGGAGATCTGCATGGAGGAATGGGCCAAAACACAAGCAACAGTTTGTGAAAACCTTAAATAACATAGGATTGCGCTGAACTTTTGTTATTGACCAAATACCTATTTTTCTACAAATAAATTCTTTAAAAAATCAGATAATGTGATTTTCTGGATTGTTTTCTTCGCATTTTGTTTCTCGTAGTTGAGGTATAACTATGATGAAAATTACAGGCCTCTCTCATCTTTGTAACCCTTGTTCTATCCTAGGCACTTTAACGTTGGGAGTTGGGTCATCTAGACCCACTAGACAGTGCTCTGAACCTTTTTTCTTCAATGATTTGTGATCTTCACTGGTGTCCATGGATTACATGAAATCTTTCCACCTTTATCCACCTTTGTTATGGTAGGGAGAACACGTCAATGTAAAGGGGGGGTCATCTAAGATAGCACAAGGGTTAAGCGGGGGAAGTTGCGCAATTGGTGGCAGACTGAATACCTTTTCGCCCCACTGCGGTTTCTGCAGAGCGGCAGGAGTTCATCAGAAATTCACCTCTGAGTTGTGGGCGGGGCTGTTTAAGCAGAGACACCCCACTCCCACTTCCCCTGCTTGTTGCTCTGTTTACGTGCTCTCCCACTAGCTTACAGCCCCTCACATGCCCACGTAGCAACGTCAAGCCTTTTTCATCTGCTCCTCAGTTATAACAATTTGAATAAAGTGAAAATCAGAAACGCAGTTTTGAGCTTAATTTACTTTATACATGTCACCCAACATGACAGCAGATGGGGATTTTCTTCTGACTTGGTCTTTATCTAAAGACAGTCACAAAATTTGAGCAAGTCAAGTCTCCAGTCTTTAAACAATTCCAAATTAGCTTAATGTCAATAAAACACTTAGAAACAAGAATTCCCACAAACAAACTCCTTCATCAAATTCAATCAAATCAACATTTTTAACAAGTCCCCAAGTTCAAGCCTTAAAGTCTACAAAGGTCTTTGCCCTAAAGGCTTCTTCCACCATCGTTTTCTCACCTTGTCTCTGCGCCGCCATCGCAGGACCCCGGATGTCGTCGTACGATTGGCCGTCCGTCACCACAACAAGAAAATCATGACCCCGTCTGGGATGTCTGTGGAGGAAGAAAAATGCAAACGTCCTCCTGAGTCAGACCTGAACTTTGTCGTCGTTACATTTTTGTTAAATAACATTTGGATCATTTCAGTGATCAGAGAAGTTTTCCGATCAGGGAGCCAATAGGAGCTTTGAGAGTCCCTGTGCTCTCTGACTGATCCACTTCACCTGCGCTTGTTTGGAAACTCGTGTGAACCTGAAGTTTGGAATGTCGAGTTTCCAAAGCAACAAAAATGAATTTTCATGGAGGGGGGACCTTTAGCAAAAAGTAGTTATTTAAGTGTACCACAAGTACTGGATTATTCTATACTATACGGGGCGGCCGTGCTGGAGTGCTAGGGAAGTTGACCTCTGATCGCACTACTGCAGCCTCGATTCCTGCCTTGTGTCAAAGCGTCCTTGGGCAAGGCACAGAACCTCACCTTGCCTCCGGTGGAGCCACTATCAGCGTGTGAAAGTGACTGAGACTATGTCCGAATTCCCACCCTAACCCCTACATAGTGCATTATACAGTATAGAGCGTTCGCCATTTTCTAGTGCTGTCTGAATCTACAATTCCCAAATCTAGTGCCCTAGAAATTTCCCAAAAGTCTCTGCGAAAAACTAGTGTGCATCAATGCTCACTAGATTGGCAAACATAGACCACAATGCATTGTGTCTTAACAATTTTACCCAAAAAAATGTTTTTGTTATTTTAATCATCAAAGTTTTTATCTTCAGAAGACACAAGACTCATAAATAATGGTCGCAAACGCTCATATTTATTACATTTTAACCTTGTGAAACTCAGATGCCATTGAAGTGCAGACTGTCAGCTTTTATTCCATGGGTTGAACAAAAAGATTGCATAAAAATGTCAAAAACTAAAGCATTTTTTTAACACAATGACAGAAACTAAATTAGAAAGAATGTGTCTCTATCCAAATATTTATGGTCCTGACTGTACTTATCCTCAAGTTTACCTATTAAACTAAACTTCAATTGCAGCACTTTTTGCTTAGGGGAAGAAAAAGTGAACCTCAGCGAGAAGGTGAAGTTTTTTAGTCACTATGCACAGTTTGCGTATTTCTATGTATGAAGTTTTGGTCTTTAGTGGTGCATGCGTGATATTAATGATTCATTAGTTTTTCTTGATCATCATTCGTCGATGTGCACAGATGCCCGCTGAGAGTTTTGGCTGATGGGTCTTTACGTGATTTTTGTTTTGAGCTGCTCAAAATTTTTGGTTGGTTTAAAATTATGCGTTTTATGCGTATTTTATGTAGTTTACACACTATTATTACATGAATCTTACACAATTATGCGTGATTTTTGAGAGATCAGATGCATATAAAACTTTGTGACTATTATGTTTAACAGACTCTTCATGCATGTACCACTGATGTATAACTTTTATATCGCATATGCGGCGCACATATCACGTAAAATCACGTAATTGGCGCCACAAATCCCTACCGTGTGACCACATCCACGCAATGTGCGCAAAATGTATGTAGCAGCTGTGTGATGCGGCCTTTACTTTCTTGTAGGCCTCTCTGTCTCCGGTTCTTCTCAGGATACTTTATTTTTTTAAAGCAAAAAGACAAAAAAATCAGTTTTGATCAGTAAAGGATGCCATGTTTGCTGATGATGTGATTGTGATTAGCAATGACTAAAGCAAACCCTCAAAGCTTTTGTCTGGAATTCTAAAATAGATTTAGATCAGGTATGATGTCCTCCTGAAGTCCAAGTGACTGTAAACGAATTAAAAAAGGTTAGCTAGAGACTTTCTGCTCATTTCAGTCTCCACAGGCCCTTTAGATCTCTGGAAACAAACTAGTCGTCTATGTTTTGTGAAGACCTGCAAACGTCTTCAATGTCAAGTCTGTGTTCTCTGATGCTCAGCAGCTAGAGGTGGAGGTCATCTGAAAGGTTGAACTTATGTGCAGTTTGTCAAAATGAAAAGCTGTGGTGTTACCTGAACAAGTTCTGGGTGGCGTAGCTGATAGCAGACCCGGTGGACGTTCCTCCACTCATGTAAGAGATTCCTCTCAGGGCATTCATGGTGTCCTCCTTGGTGGAGTGGTCAAACAGACCAAACTCCATCCTCTGATCGTAGGTGAACTGGACTGCACCTGCAAGCAGCAACACAGTCGGTCAGGCCTCCATCAGCGCTTCACCAGGTTCTTGTCTGAGAGGGTTTTGAAGCTCACCAACACGAGATCCAATGTCAGAGATGTCAAAGCTCTGAGCGATTCCTGCCAGAAAGTCCAGAACCATCTTGAAGTTATCCATTCCGACGCTGGACGAGCCGTCAATGAGGAAGCCGATGTTCACAGAGTTATAGCAGGTTTTACCTGAACCCAGGTACAGTTAGGTTCAACCAAGAGCTCCAATCAAACACTTTTACATCTCCAGTTACAAAAGAACAACAACATTGCTCTTCGTTTGCTTAACGAAAGCTGCATAATTCCTCCTAACATGTCTGATCCCATACTAAGTAAACAAAAAGCAGCATAAGCAACCGTTTCCCACCATGCAGTAATGCGACTTTTGACTTCCAGAATGAAGCACGTGGAAAAACAAAATCAAAATGAAATATTTTAGTGTGGAAAAACCACAGTGGGCTGAACTTAATGAAACCAAAAATTTGAATATATTTGCCATTGATTCTTGTTTACTTGTTTGTTTGGACACATATTTAATTTACACTTGATTATTTTGAAGAAATCCAAGGAGTCTGTGAAACTTTACATAAAGTACCCAGGTCTCTGAGTCACACTGGTGGAAGTTTTAGGTCAATGAATCGGATCGTAAATTTCAAATCATGTAAATCGAATCGTTTACATGAATCATTACACCCCTGATGTAAGGTTAGAGGTCTCTAAAAAGTTTTGAAGGTTTTGCTGCGTTAGCTCCAGCTACAACAAATAAACCTGCCAAGGGAATGGCAGATGAAAAAAACGGGGTAACAAAAGACAGCAACACATGAGCATGAAGGTAGCAGGAGCTCAGATGGAAACCATGACAGGCAGGTGAAGGTCTCCCTTACTGCAGAGGAGACTATCCAGAGAACAGAGTCTCTGCGTGACAGATCTGGCGTGTTTGGTGGTGCTGAACCAGCTGGGGATGGAGTAACTGAAGAAACCGTTATCTTTGCACACCGCCTGCAAAAGAAAAAGAAATAGCTATGGCAACAAGCCTGGGGGACAAAAGAATCTGTCATTTTACAACAAACTGAAGCTTCATCTGTAGAAGATCTCTCAATCTTTGAGGAACTTTGAAGAACCTTTTTCATGAAGTCTCTGTCTGCCACCATGCTGAGCTCCTCTGCTGCTGGTTTAGCCACAGACACCAGAAACACGTTGATGCCGCTCTCTCTGGCCAATATGGCCGCCTGTTCCACATCATCGGACGGCCAGCCGTCGATCATCACGACCATCACCCGTGGGTGACCCCGCCTCATCCCGTTCTCCTGGGTAAAGAAAGTTTCTGCCGTGTGAAGGATGGCTTTGCCTGAGCAGATGAATGAACAAAAGAAAAACAAAATCACATTTAGGGAGTAAATGAAAGCCTGCAAGGCGATCACATGGAGGAACCAGAATCAGGTCATACTTTATGCAGATGACTCTTCTGTTTGTGTTCTGCACGTCACAAACGTCACTTTAAGATATGGTTTTTTGAACTCCAGGTAACCAAAAATGGATCAAATTACAATTTTGAATTAAGCTGTGGGCGGGCACAGAGCTGCTCCCCTTTGACCCACCCCCACTGGCTAAGCGGTTGCTACATGCCCTTCATTCTGCCCTGCTGCCTGTGCACGTAACAAATTCATAAAAAAAAAATAAGTTTTTCAAAGTAGGCGGTGGTTTTTTGTAGGTGTTATCTCTATAGTAACCATTTTCTTTTTGATGATCTAACAAATCTGAAAAATATGTCCATTTTGAGAATAATGGCCAAAAATACATTTTTGAATTTCCATGGCAACAGAGGTTATTGTTAACCACGCCCACTTTCCTGATATGCTTATATTGTATGTTGTTTTGTTTCGTTCAGCTTAAGACAAAGATTCATGCATTACAACTTTACAATATTCTGGTTTTAAAAAAAAGTGCGAGGAACAGGGTAACGCCACTTTTTAGAGCTCGCCACACAAAAGCCGTTAAAAATCTAACCTTTTTTCCTGAGTAGCTTCCAAATTATCCTTGATGAGTTAGGAGGCAATACATCGAAATTGTTAGGAGTTTAAATTTGTAGAACATACTTAAGGGGGAAAAAAAAAAGATGGTGGCGGTGATGATGATGGAGGTCAAAGGTTATAGGTCAACGAAACTTCACCTAGCGGTGCGTTTGTGAAATTTTGTGGTGATCGCTCAAACAAAAGTTTTCCCGTGTATTGCAAAAATGTGAAAATCGCCAAATTTCGCACACTGCCTCAAAATGGCCCTTAGACTGTCCTGTGACCAGGCCTTAATTTTTTAAAACTTCCTTTGGATTTTCATGACGCATGTGTCAAGAGATTTTGGCCCCAGTCACATTTTTGACAGTTTCTCCCGCTGTGATGTCCATTTTTGAGGGGGGGGGGCATTTACTTCGCCCAAGATTCATTTTGAATCTTATACATTAGTCATAGTACTATAAGTGCATGCAAGTGCATTTTTGACGTGGCAAAATTTTTCACTCAAAGGCAGAAAAGAAAGGAATTATGGGAACAATCTGGTCATTCAGTCCAGGGCGGCTGCCGGACACAATGACATGAACCCCAACCGAACGAGCTTCAGTTCTTCCAAATTCTCCTTTTTTCAACAGGTTTTTTGCTGTTTCAGTAAAAAGGACTCTTGGGACAGGTGTGGGACTCACCTGTGTTGCTGTCACCCCCCAGGAAGGTCAACTCCTTGATGGCAAACAGCAGGTCTTTGGGCTGAGTGTAGCTGCTCAACACAAACTCGGTCTTTGGCGAGTCACTGCCTCGATGCGGAGACGGACAGCGTTAAGAAGAAAGTAGCATCAAAAACGTGTGTGTGTGTGTGCGTGTGAGACTGACCTGGCCTGGATCAGACCAACACGTGGTCCCGAAGCTCCGACTCTCAACATGGCCGCCAGTTTGGCAACAAAGTTCTTCTGCAAGTTAAACCTCCGCTGCCCAATGTTTCTGCTGCTGTCCATCACCACGGCGACGTCCATCTGACAGTCTACCAACATCAGAGGAGCAGAGAAACCAGGAAACGGAACTTAGATCCTGAACTTGTGGGGTGAACCTGCAAAATCACTGGAGCAGATGAGGACAGACAAGCTCTCACCTTTGTTTCCGCCCGCCAGGACCTTCTTCACCAACGACGGCTTCTTCAGGGCTTTCTTTGCTGCAACACAAAGCACACATTTCTGGAAAACTCTGTGGTACTTTCTTTTTTTTTACTCCCATGTGCAAACAAACAAAAAAAAGTTGATCTGTAATAAATATTCAGGTGAATCCTGAGGTAGGGAGCCTCTGAACTCACCTGGCTGTGCACCTGCAGGCAGAGATGTGGTCCGGGTCTCAGCAATGAACTCCAGAGGAGGATGGATGCTCTCTGTTCACACAAAAACAAGACAAAAGGACCTAAAAACGTTGGTTTGATTCCAAACCCTCTAAAGAAACATCAGAGAATCTGTGCTCAAACGTGGGTCACTCTTCATCATCATCATCATCATCATCATCATCATAAAAGACCCGTTCCAGACACAAGTCCACCTACCAGACAGGCTGAAGGAGGAGGTCCAGCGGGACAGGCCCAGGGACTGGATCCCGTTGGCATAGGAGCTCACGTAGCTGTGCTGCCCTCGTTGTTTCAGAACTCTAACGGGCCCCCCAGAGGGACCCAGAGCCCCCCTTTAGGACAAAACAGGGATTCTACAGATCAAAGTTCAAATGAGGACAGACCCGATGATACGGTCAGATCATGCAAGGATGCTGTTCCAACCAAAGACTGAAGACCCCAGGAGACCTGGAGACTCTAGAGAGGAGCTGCAGTGGTGCTTGGAGGAAGTTCAGTCTGACCTGGATCCTCAGGTTTTTGAGGGAGGGGGTGGGGTTACCTGTGCAGAGCAGCTCCACAGACAGACGACACAGCAGCATACGGGCCCGTCCCAAACACCGACATCCTGGTCCGCCTGCAGCCCGGAGGACAAAGCACCACCACATCATCGAGCTCCAGGTCCGATCCTCGAGTCTCACACGACACCGGATCCACATCTGAAAGACAGAGTTCACCGTCGGCTGACCGTCTCAGGTTTCTCTCCTGCGAGGATCGAGTTCCAAAGACAGAACCTTTCTGCTCACCTGAAGATCCCGATTCCAGAGCAGAGAGGAAGATGAGGAACCCTGAAGAGGAGGAAAAAACAAAAACTTCAGGATTACTGCAGGAAACGTCAGAGTCTGCTCACCATTTACTTTGAAATTAATCCCCCCACCCAACGCAGAAAGCGTGACCCCCTCCCTCAGTGATACAGACATCCATGCACAAACTTCTGACAGAGGATCAGCAGGTTCTCCAAAAAACTCTGGACATGAAGAAAATAGAAAATAGATTTGTCATATGGTGGAAAAAATGACAAAAAATGACATTTAAAATTGAGATTAAGTGAAAAGTTGTCTTTTAAATAAATTAAAAAATTATGTTGGCTTAAATTCCTACGTAAAAGATTAAAAAAAAGATGTATGGAATGAAAATTTTCAAATAAAATCTGTTGAAATTAAATTCCTTTTTTTCTCTCAAATAAATAAACTAAAAATAAAAATTGGTTTACATGTCCGGAAAAAATTTATTTAAGAAAAAAAAACTTTATTGGATAAAAACAGTTTAGTAAAAATAAACACTTAAACAAAAAGGATCAAAACAATATAATTACAATGTATGAGTTTAAACAATGTAAAACAAATTAAAAGATCTATAGAATTAAAATACTCAAATTTAAACTTTAGTTGAAATATTTTTTATCAGTTACAAAATCCAATTCAAAAACATTCTTTACTGAAAAATATCATTAAAAATCAGTTTAATTAAAGTACGTAAATTAAAGAAAATCTAGATTTTAGGTTAAAATTCCTACTTCAAAATAAAAAAAGGAATTAAAGGATGTGATTAAAAAATTAAAATGTATTGCAATTAAATTAAAATGTGCTTTTATCAAATAAAAATAAAATAAGAGAAATAATTTTAATTGAAATAAACAAAATGGAAAATTAAACAAAATGTTAAAGTAATGAACAATATTATCAGTAAAAAAATAAAAAATTAAATAAGAAAAACTGATCAATATAATTTCATCATAAACTCCACATAAACGTACCTGTGAGCAGAACAGAAGAGAGACTCATTTCAGATCCTGAAGTTCAACAGCAGCTGATTAATTCTTCTCCTTTAAAGTCTGCAAACCAAAACAAGATCAGCTGACATCATCATGACCCCCCCACACCCAACACACACACACACACACCGCTTCATCAGATCTGTTTTCCTCAGTCCATTCAGTCAATAAATGAATCAGGCAGCAGATATTTTAGTTTATATATTATGGTCAGCAGGCAGCAAGTGACTGAATCAGTCGGTAAATCACTGGAAAGTCTAAATCAGTCTTTTAATAAAGTGTTGGCTACTGTGTAAACCTGTTAATCAGTTAGCTAGATACAACATAGGTTACTAAAACCATTAACTAACCTAAACCAGAAACCAGTCCTCAAACAAAATCAGTCTAACAAACTGAAAACAGGCAGTCAAGTATTGAATCAGCTAAGAACTTAGTCCTAACTAAAAGGAAAAAGTTAACTAACTAAAAGACTTACCAGATGAAGTTAATCTGGTTAATAAACTGGTTAGAGATCAGATCATTTAATCGATTCGCTCAGCCTTACTGACTGTTGCTTCACCTGCAGGTTTGAGGTGAAGCAGGCAGTCAGCTGGAGAGAAAGGGCTTAAATAACACACACAGGGGGCGGAGCCTCACCCCTCAGAAGATCTAGGTCTGTGAGAATCCTGCAACTCCTACGGGAAGCAACAGGAGACGGACAGAGAAACCCCAAATATCAAAAGAAAATAGCAGAAAATATTCACTGATCCACGCCCAATAAATCAATAATAAACAGGAAGGAGTCGGTTCTTCAGCTTGGGTGTCCGGCTCACCTCATGGGAACGATTCAGCCGCAGAACATCATCATCATCCAACAACCTGGAGGTGTCAGAAGCACCACAGATGCTAGAAGATCACCTCTTTCTCCTGAGTCTGCAGCATCCTGAACACTGACTTTAGTGTTGAACTTCTTTGGAACAAACCTGCACATTTTTCTGACCTCAAACCCTCTGATCCCCCCCCCCCCTCCCCAGCTTTTGGGACAACAGAAATTGTCAAAAACTTGACAGATTTACAAGACAAACTCCTAAATGTAACCTAAACGAATCAAATTAAACTAATTTTGGGAGATTTAAAAGCCTCGTGGAGATTAAATGTGCAAACATTTGAAATAAATCTTTTGTCAGCGAACAGGAAAGAGTCTGTCCTCTATAGCTGGTTGGAGGTGAGAATGAAAACATCTTTGTTTGACGGAAACACCTCCAGCGGCCGGAAGTCTGGAGCCGGAATGCGTGTGGAGCTGAAAGCGAGCTGGGAGCGCCGCAGGCGGCCCAGACGCCAGTCCATCTTCCAAAAAAATTCAGAGGCTTTTGTGCTGAGAAGGAGGGAAAGCTGGACGGCTGCCTTCCAGACGGCACGGCGTGTCCTGGCAGAGCGGAGCCGCTCGGGTTTCACCACACGGGGACAATGACTCCTCTCTGCTGCAGAAACCAGCAGCAGCATCCTCCCTCCACCAAAGCTGCTCCTCCTGAATGTTAACGGTCAACAAAGTCTCTGAAAAGAATCCGGTTTCAATGTTTGAACGCGAAAGAAAACCATGAAGAGAGCAGGACCAACAAAATATCTCTGAATAAACGCAGAAGGGATCATTTCTGACCAAAAAGGAGGTTTCTGGGTAAAGAAGACCACGTCTGCCAGAGCAGATGAAGAGGTGGTTAAACTTTATTAGTACAGAGGATGGAGACAATTTACAGAAGAAAGGTTGATCTGCAGAACACAGCCGATATAAAACAGAGGAATTAAGGAGCGGAGCGGAGGAGGTGCTGAAGGTCTCGTTACTTCTGTCCCAGCTGGGAGAGCTGTGGAGAGGAGGAGCAGGCGTGGCGTTACGTAACTGAGCTGCAGGAACAGACCGACACGGGACAGGTGTGCCTCCTCACCTGCTTCATGAACTGAGCGGCGTTGAAGAGTTCGCTGCAGCCGTAAACGACCTTCCTGCCCGGTTTGGACTGAAAGACAGAGACGCTGAGATGAGGTCGTCCTGCAAACATGACCTGCTCTCTTACCGGGCAGGAATCGGTCCGACAACCTACCAAACCTTAACGATTTAAACTTAAGCTAATGAGTGAGATTTTAATGAAAAGAGACGTTCCTTCATCAAATCAACAAAATCCAGAACATTTTAAGGAGTCTAGAGGAAAAACTGAAGTTTAATAGATCAGGAGACGGAGACGTTCTGCCACCAAACCCGGCTCCTCGTCGGCACTGAGGAGATCTCAGCTAGAACAATGCCAGACAGAACCTCAGAGGAGCAGTACCTTGGTGTAGTCCACAAGGTTCTGGTACTCTATGTAGTTTCCTCCTCCCACCACAAAGACGATGGCCTGGAAAAAAAAAAGCAGGAGCTGTGACCCAAGAAGACCTCCAGAGACAAGGATTCACAAAAATGACCATGAAATTGATCTGTGCTGTCAGAAGATCCACAGGAACCGAAACCCCATCCCGGGTTTTTAATCAAACCCAAAGTGTTATTTAAGGAGAAACTCTGCCATTAGACCAGTGGAGGTCCTTCCTCTTCTCCTAGAATGAAGTCGGCATTCTGTCTGCACATCATTCCTAAGTTAACGAGTTTCTGGAACGTTCCTCAGACTGAAGCGACTCAGGCAGGAGGAGGAGCCTCATCACCTCCGATCCCACGCGTTGTTGTTTTTTAACCCGGGAACCGTTCTGCAGGAACATAGACTCACCTCCTGGAAAGGGTTCTTGTTTCTGGGAACGGAGCTGAAAGAGAAAACAGACCAGATGAGCGAGCTCAGCGTGACCCGACGAGCTCCCATGTTCAGCGGATGGTCACCTCTCGCTGCCCCGCAGCATCTTCGGGTCGAAGTATCGATAGTCATCGGTTTCCTGGAGAGAAACAAAATGGAGCAGAAAACGAGGATCACAGGTGAGCGGTTTCCCCGGACACCAGCTCCTGAAACGACTGGACCCTTCACGCCCATGTGAGGCACCTGCTCGCCGTCCTCCTGAAGGATTCACGTCTGAATCCACGGACACCCGTGAGGATCATTGGAGTAAATCATGAAGCTACAGGCAGACCTGCTTCAGTTTTTATTCACAAATCCAAAATATTTCATCAAATAAAGTCCATTTTTTTCTTTAAGAAGCAATTGTACTTGAGTTCTTGAAAACGTTTTTCACACAAACACAGATTTAAATTCAACAAAAGCGGAACTTTTGTCAATAATATTTAATCAGAAATACCGTTTTACCTAGATTAGATTATCTAAATAATATTATTTTAATCAGTTAGAGCAGCAAGCGACCAGGTGCTACCCGCCCCCTATTTACCACACGCCCCTCACTCTCCGTTCTGCCCCTGCCATCCTGCTCAGAGCTGCATGTGAAAAAAACTCTTATTTTTTCAAAAAGGCACCTTTTCTGTTGGTTTCATCTCCATAGCAACTATTTTCTTTTTTGGTCACCTGGGGGTGACGAAGAGGTCCGTGTCATTTTTAGAAGAATCTGCAAAAGTAAACTTTTGGATTTCCTTGACAACGGAGGCTTTTTGTTAACCACGCCCACATTCCTGATTTGTTGGTATCACATGTCATAATGCTTCATTCAGCCAGAGCCAACGACTCATTGATTACATTTTCAAAACACATCGGTAAAAAAATGTGCAAACACAAGGGGAACGCCACTTTTGCGAGCTCGCCACGCTAACGCTAATCAAAATCCACAAAATTTAGAAACCAACATTTTTGCCCAAGAAATTTCCCAACGATGCAACTGGTACTAAAGGTCTTTTTTTTTAGAAAAATGTAAGATGGCAGCCTCTTCCGGAGGTCAAAAGTCTTGAAAACTTCAGTTGTGGTTGTCGAAATTTTGTGAAGATCACATGAACTGAAGTTTCATTTTCCCATGTTGTGGGAAAATGTGGCAAATTTCACACTTTGCCACAAAATGGCAAATGGTCTTGTGGCCATCCCATAATACTTTTTAAAAAATCCTTTGGATGTGTCCGACATGCGTGCTTGGGTTTCGTTAGTGGAAATACTTCTTTTGAACCCCATTACAGATTTTGACCCCATTCATTTTTGTAATGGTTTCTCCCACTGTGATGTCATCATTTTTCCCCCTCTTTTTTTTTCTTACTGCTTAAAGGCAGAGTAAGAAAACTTTGTGGGGAAAAAATCTGGTCCTCCTGTCTAAGAATACTGCCGAACATTAATATCATGATAAAGTTATAATAAAAAAATTTTTTTTTAAGATGTTAACAGTTAAACATCAAAGCGCCGCCTTTTTGATCGCATTCACACCCAATTTATAAAAGGCTGGATTTCCATTGGTCACAATATTTGCTGTTTCAATGAAGACATTTGTTCTGTGCTGCAGAACCAGACCTGTTGCCGTGTTTACACCTAACATTTTCCCGCCAAACTGGACTCTTCTCCAACCATGCGGGTGTGAGGCACATCAGAAACCAGGACTCCGGACTCCGGCGGAACCTCCTTTATGCTTTATGAGGAGGCAATCCGACCGGAGGAGAATTCCCCCCCCATCTCCACGACAACAGCCTCTCTGTTTGTGCCGTGTAACCTCAGATGCTGAGAAAGCGCATTCGTTTCCGCCTTCGGAGGTCTGGGCGTGAGGACCCAGCAGCTGGTTGGTTGGCAGGTCAACCCGCCTCTTTTTCTCTAACTAATCTGGTTTAGGTTCTGCCTGAGGGAGCATGTGACCTGCCTAAAGCTCAGAATCATCCTCCGTGGTCATTATTCCCAAAATCCAGCCGTTCTTAAGGAGAACTGGAAGCTTGTGGGAGCACAAATCTTGAAACATTTCCTGAACATTTATGCTGAAATCTCTTCTAAACCCTTCCATGGAGACATCATTTTGACAGGAAACAACAGGTTTGCATTTTCATGCTCAGCAGACAGACGGAGACTCACAGGATGAGACTTCATCTCCATCAGGTTGTCCAGGATCCGAGTGACCGGGAGGTTCTGGAACAGAAATCCACCGTGAGACACGCTTTTTGGATAAAAAAAACCTCCTTTAATGCCATTTGAATTTGCCAGTTTGACTAAACTCCATTGAAGAAATTCAGTTCAGAGCTTCTCTAAATGCTTAGGAAGTTCTGGATCTTCAATGCTCTGAGTTCAGCAGCTTTCGGTCAGTCCAGAATACTTTGACCTTTGACCTTCATGACCTTACACTGGGCCACCAAACTGAATCAAATCTATTCATTATCCTTAGAAATTCTCTATTTTCCCTGGAATTCTGGTGTTTTCGCATAGAAGTTGTTCAGCCTTCATGCAATTTCGGACGATTCCATGTTTTTCGACGCTCGTGTGTGTGTTTTTCCCAAGATGGACGGTCATTTTTCCCATCCTCTAAAATTCTCTAAACATCCAAACTGGTACTAAACTGGTACAAAAGCAACGATTTCGGAATTAAAAACTCCAAAATGTTCTGTTTTACAATCTGTCCATTATTTTTCAATGAAAACTAAAGCATGTCTTCATCCAGATCCCATCTGATTTCTTTCACATGTTCAAAACACTCCATGCATCTGCATTTCTGTCAAATCTAACCCCCCCTTTGTAGCCCAGGAGTCAAAAAGTTCGCCCACCTCGGGGCTAGCATATTTAACCTTTGTGTACATTTACTGCCGTTATGTAAAAATGTAAATTAAAAAACAATCAATAGGCTAGCATTAAAACATTTAGGTGAATTTACTGCTGTGGTTTGATTGGCTCTGCTCTCTTGCAGCCATCAATGAGGACGGACCCACCAATTTAAGTCTATGTGGTTGTTTTTAAATCACTTATAGCTTGTGTTTGCATGATCTGAGCTGACGTTTGGGGTCCAGTAGGTTCTACTGAGTTGGACTCACGTGCTGTTTGAGCACAAGGTTCTTCACGCCCTCCATGACAAACTGGGAGCCGGTGTTCATCACTCTGGAGAAGAGACTGAGGAGGAGAAGTGGAAAAACAGAGATGAGGAGGAGAACAGGGTTACGCTGGTAGTCCAGACCTTTGGGGAGGTTGCAGACTTATTTTTCTGGAGTGTGCGTTCTCCTGCTGTGCGGACAGATGTGCGCTTTCATGGATCGCGTTTCCAAATGCTGCTGAACTTCAGCGACGGCCCGCCCAAAGAAAACATTTCTGTGACAAAAAGCTCAAAGGGCTTCGGAGCTGGTGGACTCACCCCATGGGTTTCACCCCGCTGTTTCCGTAGTTGGCAGGGTTTGCCATTTTGGTGAATGCTCTGAAAAACAAAAAAGACCAGATTGACTCTTCTACAGATACGAGGGTTCGAACATACAGCTGTAAGAAAACACAGGAAGATAAGAAACGAGCACCATTGGTGGATATTTTTCAGTAAAGGCAAGAAAAAAAGGAAAATCCTGGGTCAGAAAACTTTCAAGCAAACCAAATCAAACATGGAGTCTTGACGAGTCTTTAAATGTCTGAGAATTGTTTAAAAATGTGTTTTTAATCACCATATTGAAATATTTGTGGAGACACAACATGGACCCCGATGAGGAACCAGCTTCTACTTAAGGGGGGAAATGCAGATGACATTCCACCTCAGAACATCAAGACGATCTAAGAACTGAGTCTTTGGACAAAAACCAGATGAACGGGGGATGAAATGCTGTCCAACCTGTAAAAATGTCTTCAACTAACCTGACGGGGGCGCCACTGGACTTTCAATGAAATGGAGTGGAACTAAAGCCTGAAGTTTGGTGTGGAAACTCTCAGATCCTTACAGAGGAGCACCACAAACCTCATCTGTGGTGGAAGTTACATTTAACTGCCCCTTCCCCCAAAAGGCCTAGCACCATCAGAACCCTGAACCATCAGAGTGATCAGAGCAGGAACTTACTTCCACTGTTTAATGTAGTTGAGAGGTGAGAGGTCACAGCCCGCATCCAACAAGGCCTTCCTGTACTGCTCCAAGTCCAACTGAACACAGGAATATAAGTGGGTGGAGTTAGATCGACAGTGGGTGGAGTCATATCGACAGTGGGTGGAGTTAGCTCGACAGTGGGTTAGATCATCAGAGGGGGGAGTTAGATTGACAGTAGGTGGAGTTAGATCAACAGTGGGTGGAGTTAGCTCGACAGCGGGTGGAGTTAGCTCAACAATGGGTTAGATCAGTGCTTCTCAAATAGTGGGGCGCGCCCCCGGGGGGGGGCACGAAGCGATGCCAGGGGGGGCGCGCGGTGGTGGCGGTTTTAGGCACAGGTTTGTCCGGTGCGCAAATTTAACGTGGGGGCAGCGGTGACAGCGGCTCAGTGCTTGGAAAATAATCTGGTCCACTATTCGGTTCCTATTGTCTGTTCTGTCTGTCCGCGGCTGCGCGAGTGAGAACGAAAGGGGAGGGGTGGTGTGGGCCCTGTCTGCCAGGGGAATCGGGGCACGCGGACCACTGCTACCGCTGCCTGTTGCCCAAGATCACCGCTGCCCTTAGATTCCTAAGCTCATGCTAACAATGTCATTCTTTATGAACTATTGTAGACATTTTGATGACGTGTCTTTATTTTCCATCCATGTTTTCTTTGTCTGCCTGTGGTTTAGTTGGTTTCAGACAGACAGAAAGACAGCAGGTAATGCAGGAAAACAGCTGCACTTTTATGAGATCAGAAATAAACAATCCGTCATTTAGAAAAAAAAAATCAGCACGTTTTTACCTATTTCTTCAGACTAAAAACGTTAAATATATTGGTGCTGCTGTGTTAATGTTTCAGATCAATTTAGATTTAATATTATTTATTGATTGAATTATTTTTTTCAGCATCAAATGGTTCAGTTGGTCAAAATGTTTCTAGTTTAAATAAGGAATGACAGATTTTTTTTATTTCAGGTACTTTCAGCTTCTTTTCTGTTTTAGACTAGAACAGGGTTTCTGTGGCTAAATAAAGTTAATATTTGTTGAAAGTGGATTTATTTTGCTTTTTTCTTTTGTTAGTGTTAAAAGATACAATTTTAGGTATACAAATTTTATAGATACTGACCTGATGTATTGTCACCGCGCGAGTGTGTCTGTGTGTGTGTGTGTGTGGGGGGGGGGGGGGGGTCAGGGGGGGCGCGAAACATTTTCTTTTCCTAGGGGGGGCCTGGCAAAAAATAATTGAGAAGCACTGGGTTAGATCATCAGCGGGTGGAGTTAGATTGACAGTGGGTGGAGTCAGATCGACAGCGGGTGGAATAAGATCGATAGCGGGTGGAGTCAGATCGACAGTGGGTAGAGTTAGCACGATAGTGGGTGGAGTTAGCTAAACGGTGGGTGGAGTACGTTAATGGTGGGTGGGGTTAGCTCAGCCGTGGGCGGAGTTAGCTCAGCGGTGGGTGGAGTTACATCATCAGTGGGTGGAAACAGATCAACAGTGGGTGGGGTTAAATCAAATGTGGGTGGGGTTCTGATTTACCTCAGAGGGAGCCTGCTGAGCTGTGATGTAGTAGATGAGGAAAAGTCGCATTTTGTCCTCCGGTGTCCCAGCTGACAAAAACATTCACACACATCACTGAGTTCTGTGTCCACTGAGCGCGTGCAGACAAACACAAATCTGTGTTTAAGAAAACACACCTTTCATGGAGAAACTCTGGGACAGAATGAAAACAAAAACCCTCGAGCGTAAAGCTTTGAACTTTTGTTTATGAAATTTGCTTGTGTGATTTAAAAGTCGTTTCATTTTCGGTCAATTCAAATTTAAAAATACCACTTGTGCATTTGTGTGGACATTGGTTTTTGTGTATGCATGTGTGTGTATGGGCATGCATGTGTGTGCATACAAAATGGGTGTCTGTTTGCACGTGTTTTTGAGTGTTTGTGCATGTGTAGTTACGCGTGTGTTTACACAAGTGTGTTCAAATCCTGTGTGTGCATGCCGTGTATGTGTGGGGGTGCAAGCCTGTGTGCACGTTTGTGTGAGTAAAGGCACACGCATGTGCGCTTGTTCACATGTGTGCGTGCGTGGAAGTATATGCATGTTTGTCCATGTGAATGTGCATGCCAGTGTGTTTGCATGCATGTAGGTGTGTGTGTGTGTGTGTGTGTGTGTGCACGTGTGTCTACCATCAGGGTCGGTGATGATGTCCAGCAGAGACTTGTCTAAGTTGGATTTGCTCAGCAGCTTCTCTTCATACTCAAAGTAAACGTCGAGTTTCCGGCTCTGCAGAAACAAACAGCTTTAGTGCTGCAGCTTCGGTTGACCTTCTGCAGACGGCAGACCTGCTCTGCACCTTGATGTGGTCCAGCACTGCCGTTGCAACGTTGGTGTGAAGGTCAATCAGCCTCTTCTTCTCCAACAGTTCAGGCAAAGAGCTGCAGGAAGGTCAAACAGTCGTTCATCGTTATTTTACAGGCATCAGGATGAGAAGTTTCTTCTTTACAGATGTGCCGGACACAGGTGTTAGTTTGTGGACTGTTACCTGACCGCTGAGGTGAGCTTGGCCGTGTTGTCGGACAGCATGCTGATGGCTCCTTCATCCTCGCCCTCCAAACCCTGCAGACATATCAGAGAACATGTAGGAGCCTCTGAGCAGCCTCTGTCCTGCACCAGCCATCATGTGCCGTGACCATCCCGGTGGTTTCTTCCATAAAAACGTGATGCCGGTCAGATCAGGAAACAGGATAGTGTAGGTTAAAGAAGTTCGGAGAGTCTCCTCACATACTTGACCGTACTTGGATCTTAAATAATGAAGCTCTAAAGGCTCAGCTTCTTCTTGTGCATTGTGTCTCACCATGATGCTCTTCAGGTGTTTGACCTCGTCCTCCTGGGCTCTGTAGGAGTCCAGCTCCTCCTGAACGGACTCGGCCACCTCTGGAAACGGACTGTAGAAAGGAGCAAGCATGCCGTCACTGATTTCCTGTTTGCTTCTTTTCTCCACCTCATCTCAAATCTCACACGAATAAAAGATTGCAGAATATACCCCTCCACCCGTGCTGCTGCACCTCCTCTAAAAGTTACTGTTTGCATCTTATAGGAGGAGGAGGAGGTCAGAAACAAAACTTTTTTTCAAGAAAATCATTAGAATTTCAGCAGAAAACTAACCCTCTCACACAGAGAGAAGCTGAAGGTCATCAAGTGTATGGAGCAGCTTCTTCAGCTCCAAAATCAAACCCCAGAAGCCTTGTTTCTAAACGGCATACGGCCAAATCCAAAAATGCATTTATCTCCTCTAATGTTCCAGAAGCTGCTCTGGAAGACCTTCTGGAGCCCTCTGGTGGAGAACCCTGATGGAGGCCTCTGATGGAGGCCCCTGGTGTAGCTCCCTGGTGGAGGCCCGTGGTGGAGAACCCTGATGGAGGCCCCTGATGGAGGCCCCTGATGGAGCTACTTGGTGGAGGCCCCTGGTGGAGTTCCCTGATGGAGACCCTTGATGGAGACTCCTGGTGTAGCCCCCTGATGGAGTTCCCTGATGGAGAACCCTGGTAGAGACTCCTGGTGGACCTCCTGGTGGAGACTCCTGGTGGAGCCCCATTATGGATACCCCTTGTTGGGGCCCCCTAATGAAGACCCATGATGGAGAGTCCTGGTGGAGACCCCTGGTCAGCAGAAGCTCACCTGCCCTTGTGTTTCTGCCAGAACTTGTCGGCTGCAGTGAGGTCGTAGCTCTTTTTGCTCTTCTTTTTTGGTCTGGCGCCGCCTGGTGACGGCTCCATGCTGCTGCCCTCCTCCATCACCACCCGGTTCAGGTGAAAGTCCTGATGGGAAGAGGTGAGAGCGCCACGGCTAAAGAACTCCCACCAGGAGAGGTTTAAAAAGATAAAAAAAAGCTTTCATAGCTCTCACCAGCACATCGTGGATCAGCGCCTGATAGGTCCAGGAGTGATGTAGGGGCGTGGCCATGTCCATGTTGCGATCAGCCAACACAAAGAGGGGCCTCTGGAAGCTGAAAGCAGAAGATTGAAAGACCTTCAGCTGCTCTGCCAACAGAATCTCTGTGATGTTTTTCCATTAAACATGATAATTTCAGAGTAATGGGCCAATTTGAAATATTCATATTATAGATACCAGTCCTTAAGATGCATAAAAAATGTATAATGAAAGAAAATATGCCGTTTTTATGAATTTATTACCATGAAAGTCTCAATAAAATGGCAGATTTTCTCTAATTGAGGCTGAAAATATAACAGCAGAACCCGAAAAACGGACCCATCACTGACCTGAACTGTCCCGCACTCATACTGTCTCCAGTAAAGAGGCTGTTCCTGGCGTCACGCAGGTTCTCCCGAAGCTTCTTATCCAGCTTCTACTCACAGGTTTAACACATGAGGGTTCAGAAACACACTAAAAACGCTCTAAAAAACGAAGCTCCAAGAGGAACTCACCACGGCAACCATCTCTGCGGCATTTCCTCGAGGGCAGCGGATGATGGGCACAGCACCTGATCCAAAACACCAATCATTCCGTTTGACTCTTTCAGACCAAATCGAAGCTTCATGCACCTCAGGCTGGAGACACCTGCTGCTTCAGAAGCTGCAGGAACTCTCCAAACGGGAGCCTCGCTCGCTCACCCAGAGTCACGAAGAAGCAAAAGAGGCTGTCCACGATGGAGTCCATGATGGCCTCCATGTCCGTGTCCTGGATGTCTGCTCTGTTGATGGCTGCAGGAGTGAAAGAGGGAGAAGGCCTTCAGGACCTCCATCGTGGATGACAACAAGAAGCGCCGGAAAGACGTCTCCACGCGTGACGGATGCTGTCGTTTGTGGCTTTTATGATGGTGGACTTCAGGGCGGAGCTTCTCAGAGGGACTCACCGTGATACGAGATGAGCTCTTTGTTCTGGTGGCAGAGGATGAACATCTCGTCTTCCAGGGTGATGAAGTTCAGGTACTGGTCAAACACCTGAGGAGAGTCAACAAGAGCGTCAGCTTCTCCTCAGCTTCAGAGCCGTCAGAAGGTGGAGCAGATCGACGGCAGACAGTGTCATGGGGAGGCGTGGCCAAATCCAGCCACAAACACACCGGCAGTTTGATTCTCATTCGTGCTTTCGCATCTACCGAGTGACGAAGAAGAGCTAGGATCGCGTGTGGATTCATTCCTAAGAGGAACTTGCAGTTTCTCGAGCTCTCCACACATCGTCCTGCTGGCAGAACAGGTGCTGACCTTGGTGACCTGACTGACGACGTTCGCGGCCAGAGCGGCGCTGGCGATGTCCTCCAGTTTACTCCTGCTGATGGCAGAGATGAAGTTCAGGTAGTAGGACTCATACAGCTGGTTCCTCAGGTCCTGCAGTGGAACACAGATCAGCGCTGATTATTCGTGATGACCACAGGCAGACCGAGGGGCGGGGCTTGACAGATCACCTGACAGATCCTGTCAATGTTCTCCTCCGTGGGCATGAGGAAGTAGATGGCAGGAACGTCTGGGATGGGATCTCTGTCCGAGTGAAGCAGCCTGAGCAGACACAAACGCAGAACCACACACTGAGACCCAGCAGAACCCACTGAAGGTGTCAGGAGAACCGCGCTTACAGATGCAGGGTGATGCCCATGTCCCGCAGCTCCTTGACGGACAGCAGGGGGGAGATGATGTCCTGACCGAACCGGTCGTAAATCAGAACCTGCGCGAGAACACGGACCGAGTTTCAGCACCACAAGAAGAACAAAACAGAGCCCGGGATCGAACCGGAGTCAACAGGCCTTCTGAAGATGTTCCTTTACCTTCCATACGGGCTCGGCCGCATTGTTCTTCAAAGGAGGGGTGTTGAAGTTCAGCATCCGCCTCAGAGCGACTGCAAACACACAAACACACAACTTCAACACAAACAACTATGCTCGACTTTTACCACCATGTGGATCTCTGGCTGAAGAAAAAGAAAATTATAGTTGTTGTTTTTTTACAGTAAGAGCTACTTAATTAGCATTGATCTCATTTAGATTAGTTTATAAATGTATGACTGAGTTGCACCTGGATGCAAGAAATACTAAAAGTTTTACATTACCAACTCATTACATCTAGTAAAAAGTCTGATCTTTTCTGATTTCTCAGTATTTTCTGAGTCTAAAGCATGTATGGTTAGCAGCTATCCACAGGGGAGTTGCTAATAGATATACATGTATTTGTATATTCTTTATAATTTTCCTACAAGATTATAAACCAGTGAATTTAAGTTTATGTTCAGGTTAACAGCAGTAGTAAGTAGGAAAAAGTAGACCTAAAGTATTACGAGAGAAATGTCATTTTAAAAGCTAGTACATTTACTGCACTGGGAATATCCTGTTGGGCACAGAGCATCTTTTATTTTATTTTGAAAGGAAGTCATGTGACCTACTGTCAAAAATAAAAAACAATTTCAGTTTTTGAAAAAAAATGCTACTTTCTCTTTATATTTCTGTTTTTATTTATACCATAAAAAGAAAGAAAGAAAAATTCACATTTAGTATAAAAGTTACAATGTAATAAATGCAAAGATGGAGAAAATAAGAATTTTTGGCTCCTACAAGGTTTAACAGAATCTTCTAATGTGAAAGTCTGCAAACCACTGACCTAAACCATGAAGAAGATTCAAGAAAACTGATTTATGTGACGCAATTGTGCTGATAGAATAAAGTTATTTAGAAAAATGAGGAAGAATTTCACAATAAAGCAAAGAGAACAATATGCCCCCCCCCCTAGAAAACCAATCATGAATGTTTTTTTTATTTTATTTGATTCAGATTTTCTGTTAAATAAATAAGTAAATATTTAAGTGCGATTTTTTTTGGACAATAATAAATTCTACATTTGTTGGGTAATAATACAATTTTTTTTTTGTATCTGTTTTCACAATAAGAAAATGTGTATTTATCTTAGGCTGAATTTTAAGCGGCGACTAAAGACAGATTATTATCTTAACTATTATTAATAATACTTTATATAATATTAATATTTTATTTAAAGTGTTTTGACTTTAAATAAAATGGTCCCTGCTGATTTTTTAAGCGGATAATGAAGTGTTTCCCCCCGTGAGCAGCCGCCAGCTCCACCGGCGCCTCCACTTCAGTCAACCTCCTCAAGAGTTCGGGGTTCAGCCCGTAAACTGGGTTAACAGCTGGGTTGTTTCGTTTGGGTGTGGACGGAGTAGGACCGTCCGAACCGGGCAAATGGATTGATCCAACCAGGAGCTAGGCGGCAGCGGCTCTCTGTGAAGCCCGTGAATGGTGTCCGCTCACGGGGAGCGGGGATGTCCCCACACCAGGGCTCAGAGAGGCCCTGTGTCGCTGCTGTCCGCCGGCGAACCCGCTGGAAGAAGAGGGCTTTCTCAATTACCTGTCTGCTTCTCCCGCACAGACGCCGCCATGTTTCCTGTTGTGGTGACGAATCCTGACGTGGCAACAGCGTGACGACGACGCTTCCAAAGATCGACAAACAAACAAGAGCAATCACTCCACTCCACTTACCGAGAGAAGCCGAAAAAGATCGTCTATCTGTAAAGTTTCCGGCCAGAAACACTACTGTTTCATTTTTTTGATTTTTTTTGCCATTAATGGTGAATCCGTCGAAGTCCACAATTTATCACATTAATACCTAACAAAAAAAATAATTTCCATCATAACTTACAGTATTCACTGTTCTCCTCAAAACTACATATTGATGCAAATACTTTCTTCACAAATTCAAATTAGCTGAAATTAATTTTTGTCAACATTCCGAAAATGTTTACTATTATATACAAATTTT
The DNA here is from genome assembly GCF_053564925.1 of Oryzias latipes. Taxonomy (NCBI): domain Eukaryota; kingdom Metazoa; phylum Chordata; class Actinopteri; order Beloniformes; family Adrianichthyidae; genus Oryzias; species Oryzias latipes. The sequence goes on from NC_136258.1 coordinate 28,215,841, forward strand.
CTTCATAATCCAGAATTAGAATTATGCAAATGTGTTCAGGCATCCTTGCTAAAATCCATAAATTTTTTAATAGTCTAAAAATGTAATTCAGGTTAGTTACCCTAAAAAATGTTTTTAAATCTGTCGTAACAATTAAATGGATTATGAAGCTTGTTTTATGTATTAAAATTTAAAAATTCTATTAAGAAAGTAATTCTTTCATGCTTTTGTGATTTTTTTCTCACCTGGAAATTTGATTTTTTTTCTGTTTTCGTTTCAGAAGGGTTAAATAAAAGTCAGACTTGTTTCTTTGTCTTTTTTTTTTTTTTAAATTCGACTGAGATCAGGTAATCCTGATGAAAGAAAAAACACCTTCTTTAAAAAGATTTTCTGGTAAAAGGACACACATCACACATCAGTTAAGAAAAAAAACTTTGTTTCTTAATGTTCTAAACTTGAAAATACACCAAAGAACAGTAAAATGTGACAAACAGAAGGATAAAACACGGAAACAGAAAAATCCGTACAAAAGTATAAAGCACCGTACTTCTGGCACCATCAGAACATTTTTTCAGAGCTGGACGGTTAAAATAAAAGTTTAAGAGCTCAGAAAAAAATACAAAACAGCTTCATTGAAGAAAAAAAACAGCTCAGAATTACAAGTTAAATGACAGAACAGTAAAATGCAAACATAATTAGAGATTTTTTTCCATGGTTGAACTGAAAGTTTAGTGCTTTAACGGTTGGAGGTCCAAAAAAGATGAACCCGCTCAACTGCATCTGGACTGAACATGTTTGATCCTTGAACAGGTGATCAGCAGAACATCTACAGGTGTTCCATCAGCCTGATAACGTACAAGAAACTTAAACCCACCCAAATAAATGTTTTTGAGTTCCTCCATTATCCTCTTAGTCTATGCTGGAAGCAGGTGAACGTGGTGGCTGATGGCCTGCTCCATGCAGCTCTTAAATGCTTTGTAGGTGGAGGTGATGGGCAGGTGGAGGCTTCTGGACTCGGGCCTGCTCTGGGGGAACAGGCCTTCATCGCTCCATTTCTCCTCCTCTTTGGGTCCTGGCGCAGAAGATTCTGGATGGTGAAGGAAGGAAACGGCAGGAGCGGGTAGGAGGCCGGCTGCCGGGAGCTCCTCCGCTCCGGTGGAGAAGCGAAGGACGTCCTGCAGCGAAACGGAGCACCTTCCAACTGCAAATGAACAGAGTTCATCCCAGTTTATAGTTTATTCATCAAGTTCCTCGTTCTAACGAAGTCATCCTACCTTCACACTCCAGCAGGAAGTGTCTCCAGAAGGTGACCACGACCATCTCTCGGTTCAGCTTGGCCTCCTGCTTGGAGAAGTGGACGCTGAAGAGCTGGCCGAGCGTCTGAGCCGTCAGGGGAACCGCAGCTTCACAGAATTTGTTGTAAAACACAGACGGGTGGAGCTGGACCTGAATCACAGCAAAGTTCTGTTCGTTTCAAGTTTCCTCTCAATCTAAACGTACCTTTAATTGACGTCCTGTCACCTGTTTAAAGACACCCAGAGTCTGCAGACCCTCCCGGAACCTGCAGCACAAAGATCCGTTTTTCCACACATCAGAACAACTTGAAAATCCAAGATTTGAGTTCTGCAGCTGCTGCTTTAGTGTTTCTGCAAAACATTCGTTTGTAATCACGATTTTTACCCTTCAAACGGCAGAATTTTAGAGCCCTGAGTGTTTTTAGTCTTAGTTTTTAACCACATGAGACTTTAGTTTGAAGCAGAGGAACTGAAGGTAAAGAGAAAAAAAAAACTGGCAGCTGTTTTTAAAACATCATTTAAATAAATTACAGTTAAATGACAAAATTTTGTATATTTGTTGATGAAATGTATATCTGTAACAAAAAACTCTTTAGGGAAAAAAACTTTCACAATTTCAAGATCAAATGTGGGATTCCTCAGGGCTCTGTTTTAGGTCCTTCCCATCATTAATAAAAAAAAACAGCTTTTTAAGATTAGTAAGATTTTGTCCCTTTTTACTTGTTTCCAAATGTTTTATTTCATGTGATGATTTAAAAAAATATATAAAAAAGAACAGTACAAAGTTTTAACAACCATTTTAAATTATTCTCAGACAAAAGTTTTATCTTCCAAAAATGTTTTTTAGTAAGGTTGCTAAACGTAAAGTCTGACAAATATTGATTTCAGACAAATATTGGCAATAACTGTTAAATAAAAAATGAAATAGGTCAGTAATCAGATTGTGAACTGTTGCCTTCACTTTCATATGAATATGTTAGCATATAATCTTTAGACAACATGATGTCTTTTCTTAAAAACACTTATTTTACAAAAAAAACAGAAATTTTCACAAGTTACAGACCTAAGAAATGTACAAAAAATTGCTGTTATGTTAAATTAAGCAAATAAATATTTTCAAATAAATTTACTTTAAAATGTAAGATTGTTTTCCCTTTAATTTTGTTTAATATCATCTCCAAAAACCACTTTAAAAAAGAGATAATTCAAAGCCACAAAATTAAACAATTCACTATTAAAAAAACAACCTAATTTTTAAATGAGAAAAATATTATTTTATTTTAGTTTTTGTTTGATTTGTTAGAATCAGCTGGATATTTGCTGGATATCTGTTGATGGAATCATAGCTCCAAGGCACAAATACTTATTTTATTTGTGGCAAAATTAATAAATGTTGACAAAATGTGACTGTGCTTTCACACATACTGACCCTTGACCTGCTGTGAGCCTCACCTCTGCAGCGGCAGCTGCATCCTGGTGATCATGGTGAAGCTGACCAGGTCCTCCACCAGATTCTGGTTGTCCTCCAGGCTGCTGACGGGTCGGCTGCAGCCGGCCAGCTGCAGAAACTCCCAGCTCTCCTCCAGTACGCCTCGCAGCTCCTCCAAAGACTTGGCCTCTGAGATCTGAAGCAGTGCCGGCAAAAGGTCAAAAGCCGTCTGCAGCTTTCACGAGTCTGTCGACCTGCGGCGCACTTACCCGATTGACCTGCTGGGTGAAGTGGCTCCCGGGGGTCATGTGGCCGACAGTGAGGGGGCAGTTTGGCGGGTAGTTGAACAGACACTGGTAAAGGCCGGGGGAAAAGAAACCAAGACGAGGACCGCCGTAAACCAAACACAGCGCCAGCAGACAGCCCACGTCGAAGTACAGATCGTCCCGGAGAGCTGAGGAGCACGGAAGAAAAACGTCTGCACGGCTGTACGCTGCAAAAACTGCACCCTAGAGGGGCCCCAAGCTCTCACCCTGAGCGTCCAGAGCCAGGTTCTTGGATCCACACGGACCCTCAAACACCACAGAGTCCTGGATCTGCTGGTGCAGCAGCTTCAGGAAGTACTGTCTGGCTGTGTTTGCGTCCTGCACGATGCTGGGGGGCCCAGTCTGCTGCACATTGTTGAACCTGGACCAAGACGGCGGACAGGTGATGAAGAATGTCAACGCATAAAGAAGAGCTAAGGAGCTTTAGTCTACTCACTTGACAGACAGTAAGTGTGTAGCGTCAAAGTCTGCTCTCCTGACCAGGTCCAGCCCAGCAGACAAAGCCTGGTCCCCATCCACCTCCACCTGGGCAACACCAGGGTGAAGCTGAGGGCCTAAACTCTGAAGAAGCTCCTCCGGCGATCCAGATTTGTCAGATAAGGTCGGTCTGAATAAAACAACACAGCAACCGTGCCTCACTTCCAGCACAGCCTGCAGTACGGAGTGCGTTTGATTTGCTCACCTTTTGCAGCTGATGGGGGAGTGGATGGGGGAGCGATGGCGTTTGGAAACCAGACTCCTCCTCTGAACAACCTGGGGTGAGGTCACCAAAGAGGCTGCGGCGCAACAAGCACACAAACTGTGACATCAGTGCGAAGAAAGGAGGTGGCGCTCTCACTTCGCAAACTGCCGCCGCACCTTTCCCGTCGGTGGCCTGGGTGCAGTCGCCACAGGCCCAGTCTGTGGTTTTCAGCGTCAGTCCAGAACACTTCCGGTGGGTCCCTCTGGATCCGCACAGGCAACAGCGGACAACCTCGAACCAGCTAAAAAAAACACATCGACTTTACCACGGATCACCGCAAAGTCTCAAAGCTGGCGGTCAACACGCTTCGCTTTGAATCCAATAATATTAAAAACCACATTCCCCTAAATTCTACACTGACCCTTGAGGGGCAGCAGGGCGATACAGCCATTAAAGACCCACTTTTAGTGGTGTTTTCTGTGTTTTTGACATGTTCTTGTGAGAATAAATCACATCAAAGCCGCGAGCAGCGTTGAGTGCCCCGCGCCCTCGCTGCCCGTCTGTACGCGACCTCACTTGCTACGGTGCCACTATACCCCTCACCCTGACTCCCCCTTTTCTCTTTCTGTGAGGCTGGTCTGGGCTATATGTCACAAAACCGCTTTTTAAAAAATGGCGGCTTTGTTATTAGCTTCATCTCCGTAGCAACCATGTTATGTTTTGTTCGCCTGCGGATCCCAAACTAGGAAAAATAGGCAAAAGTTTTTGGATTTTCGGTTATCTACTAACTCCCCCAACCCCCATTTTTCTAATATGGTCATATCCTATGTTTTAATATTTTCTTTAGGTCAAGTCTTTGATCGTTATATCCAATTTTTAAAACGTTTTGTTTAAAAATGTGCAAGCAACAGGAGAAAGCCACTTTAGCGAGCTTGCCACGGGAACGCCATCCAAAATCCACAACTTTTGCAACATTTGTTCCCACGATTGCTTCTCAATGACGCCCGAGAAGTTGGGAAACGATCAATAAAGATCCCTAAGACACATTTGTATTTGTAGCTGGTACTAAAGGAGTTTTTTTTTTAATTCAAGATGGCAGCCTCTTCCTAAAGTCAAAGGTCAATGAAAATCCAGGGGGGGTTGTAGACTCAGGCTAATATGTGAAATTGCGTAAAAATCGCTTGAACAACAGTTTCCTTTTCCCATATTTTGGAAAAACTTCATAAAGATTTGCTAAATCTAACATTTTGCCAAGCTGTAGGTTGTGTGGCCATCCCATAATAATTTCAAGACTTCCTTTGGCTATCCCGACACCTGTGGTTATGTTTGTTAGTGAATTCTGAATTTTCTATTAGGGATATTTGCTCCATTTCGTTTTTTTACGGTTTCGCTCGCTGTGATGTCATCATTTGGGGGAGGGGCTCTTCACTACATTGAAAATTCCAGTTCATTTGGCGGGCCATAAAGTTCATAATCAGAGTGGGTCTCTAATGTTGTGCAGAGTCCGGAATAAACGCACGTCTGCAGTCACACACTTCCAGGGTCACATGATCTCCAGCAGCAGCGGTGCTGCATTCAAGAACCAGTTCGAAACGGCATTTTTTTAACATTCTGCAGAGAACACAGGAGCACAAACCCGCGGATGGAAGAGTGCGAGCGTCCGTGTTCGCACAGGCAGGACGGAGAGTCGCAGTGCTTGTAAACTTCTAGAAGATCTGAATACGCATCGGACTCCAACTCCCATGAGGCATCCCTGCAGAGGAAATCAGATCCATCAGCATGTGCACACGTATCACACCACCAGGAGGCACCACCTTCATCCCCTTTGTGGAAATGAAGTGTAAAGCTATCGACACACCGGCTATGTGACATTCAACCCGCATTTACCCCATGGCGTTCACACTGGAGAAGCAGGAAGGGGCTTCTTCATTATCCTTTTTAACGGTTTACCAGTGCAGAAGCGTGTGTAACGACGCGTTTAAGTGCGTTTAGATGACTTTTCACTTATCACGCGCTTCCGAGGGCGGAGTGAACGTAGCTTAAGACGAGTGAAGGCTGTCGTCACCTCTCTGGGATGTAGATCCCCATCCGGAGCATCTCCTGCTGGAAGCGGTCCTTGTTGTTGCACAGAGTGCATTTGAAGAAGAAGAGGCCGGCGCTGAAGGCCTGACGCTGACAACACACACAGAGCACAAAGTCAGCCATAACGTTTGCTTCCACACATCCCAGCCGGGCTGGAGGTCAGGCTCGCACCTGCACGCAGTCTCTGTGGAACCAGCTGGCGTGGCAGGACGGACACTTGAGCACCGAGTAGGACAGAACCGGGTCTAAGGAGTCCAGACAGACGGAGCAGGACTGAGGCAGGCTGATGTTTGGATCCACACTGAGAGACTGGGAAGGAGCGTGGTTCTTGCAGTACGACCTGGACAAAAGCGGACAGGCTCATGGATGTTCTGCTCCCAATGGAGAGCAGGAGGAAGACTCAGACTTTCGGAGCATCACCGGGTCTCACAGCACTCATCGGATTTCTGCGTTTCACTTTGAGAGTTCAGACTCACGGGAAAGGCTCCGTAAACTGAGAGATGAAGCTGAGGTTCCTCCCACAGGGGAAGTGGACCATCTGTCTGCAGCTTCTGACATTGCAGCCGACACACGCCCCCTTCTTCTTACAGGAAACGCACGTCTGGATGGCAAAGGGAAAAACGACATTTTAGCTAAAAGACAAAGAAAAAGAAATCCCACCACATTAAAGATGAAGGAGAACATCAGAAGGAGCTTACCAGATGGGAAGACCTGCGCACCTCCTGTCTGATGTCGTCCACCAGGAAACCCAAGATCCCCTCGTTTTCTTTTCCTCTCTGGTAAACGCCACAGGACGTCAGCTGTTTGGACAAACAGAAATCGGTCTCCAGCTTCAACAGCTTCACGCAGAGTCACCATGACGGCCAACCCTGGGATTTAAACCTTTGACCAACCGGTTGGCCGACAATTGACTCCTCATTCAGACCCTACTAACCAAAGTTTACTTTCTAGTGAATGATCTAAAAAAACGGACAAAGCTGGAATTACACCCCCCTCCACCCATTAAAATGATGACATCAAAGCGGGACAAACCATCGCTAAAATTGGGGGATCCTCAGGGCTCTGCTTTAGGGCATTTTATTCATTAAAAGCTGTAAAATATTAAAGATATTGTTGTTTTGCACATTTGCAAATGTTTTTTTCAATGAAAAAATGATCTGTTTTGGATTCCAGCTATGAAAGATGGACTCTTCTGATGATGAGGAGGAGGAGGAGGAGGAGGGGTGAAGATCCTATCAGGTTAATTCACATGTAGAGATGCTCAGGGAGGCTTTCGTGGAACTGGATGCAACAGGTGACTCACCAGGCAGAGGTAGTGCACGGTTAGTTTCTGCTGTTCGAGCGTGACCTTTTCCCCGAACAAGGCTGGGTCGTCGTCGTTGATTCTGCACAGCACACAGCCTGCACACAACACAGCACATTCCTTCAGCTTTTTCCATCTTAAAAGTCTTCATCTTGCGCCTGAACAGCAGTGCTGCAGTTCCTCCTTTTCTGATATGAACCTCTGGAACTCTTCAGTTCCAGCTGATTGAGGCAGCGTGAGCATTCTGAACCTCTGAGGAAGATTCTGAGGCGCCAATAAAAGAAAAACAGAGTCAGTGTTTGGAAAGCCGTCGCGTATATCTTTTACTTGATAAATAAGAATTAAATAATTATTGAAACTAGATAATATAAAAAATAATCATTTAATTTGGGGGAATTTAGATTTCACTCATAATCATGTCTGCAGTATTCTTAAAAATGAGCTTTATTCATTATTCATCGGCTGAACCCAAACTAAAAACGTTGCAGTTGTTATGTCAATTTAAAGATTAAATCAATGCAAATCCTACAAACAAATCTGGCAGACATGAATTGTGTGGGCATGAACAGATTATCCTCAAAAAGAAGAATGCGGTCTTGATAGGCCTCGTCTGTATAAATAAAGTTTTTTTGTTAGTTTTTTTAAGTGTGTCACTCACAGTCCTGCAGGACAGTGGTCGCCTTCGGCCCCCTCGTCTTCTTCCTCATCCTCAAACCAACTCAGTCTGTTGGAGGAAAAGGACACGGATCACATGACTGAGCAGAAACAACAGCTGGAATCACCGACCAAATACTGAACGGATTCACATTTGACTCACAGTTTTAAAAGCATCATTTGTTTAAACTTAATGTTCTTTTTTTTTAATCCATCGTCAATTTTATCTGATTAAGAGAAACTTCTGGCAAAAGAAAAAGTTAGGAATTTAATGCAAAAACTGTGAATTTCAACAATCATATTGTAAATTCTTACCTAAAATTGTACAGTTTTTGTTTGAAAAAATACATAATAATAAATTATTTCTTACTGCTGCACATATGGTTTAGTTTTATTATACTTTACCAACAAAACTTTAAAAATAACCTTATCTTATGATATTATGCTTTTTATTTTTGAAATATTAACACATTTATTTGTTCATTTTATTACTTCTGTTCTGTTTTTTTTTTTTTTTTAGGATACACAATGACAGCTTTCTATTATGCTAATTTAAGTTTAACCTGATCGTCAAACCTGTTTAAATATTGTTTGTTTGTTTTTTCAGCCTTAGCCTCACAGTTTTTCTTTACTATGTGATATAAATGTGTTGTGTTGAATATGCTGACACAAATTTAAACTGTTAAAATCGTGTTTTTATATATAACTTTAACAGAGCACCACTCATGGCGTTCTTACTAAATTCCAAAAACATGCGAGTTTGAATGTCAAATATCGAAAAAGAACAAAAGAAAACCCGGAAAAAAGTTTGTTTCTCCAACCTACTTACATCTATTGTCGAAGAAATCACTCGCTGCTCATTTCAAGTAAAATAAAGGTAGTCCGTTCATTTTTGTGTTTACTTTAACGACGTCCGATTTTGAATTTTCCTCTTTCAAAACAAAAGAACCTCACTTCCGTTTCTCGTACCCCAAACGGAAGTGACGTTTCCCGGCTATTCAATGGCACCGACACATGAGGGCGGTCTAACCAAAGAGTGTACATAATCTCTTACTTATTTAGATTAATAAAGTAAAGTTATGGGAAAAAATGGGAAGATTAAAAAACGGAAATGAACCAAAACAAACAAAAAAACAACAACATTATTTTAAAAGGCATTTATTTGTCAACCAAAGCAGAATAGTTGAACTATCGATTAATACAAAAAGTACAAGAATAAAGCTTGAGACAATAGACAATTTTACAACAAGAGACAAACAAGAGACAATTTTACACATGCAGTATAAATAGACCTACGCTTTATTTCATGCAAAATATGTAAGAACTTTTTTACTTTTGCTCCACATAAAAACACATTAACCTCATTTAGTCACCTTGTCTCACAAGTTTAAAGCTTATTTAGGCTACATGTTTCCATTCCAATTTAAAGTTTAAACGTTTTTTAGAGTCTTGACTACAAATAGATGTAACACAGTTTTTTAAAGTAATAAACCGTTTAAAAAATTATTTAAAAAAATTTATGCTTTGTGTTTGATTGCATTTAATGGATTTCTTGGAAGAAGGTTATCTGTGGAAAAGCTTGTGAACAATTTGCACTGTTAAATCAAACTAAATAAAAATAGCTAGTTAAACATTAGATTGCACTTATAGGCCTATATAGAGTGTTGTTGTTTGTTTGTTTTTTACTCTTCAGGTTACAACACATGTATTGTTCTGTTAAAAGCGTGTTGACATAGAAACAAAGTGTAAATAGGCTCCTAAAATTCCAACAGACGCTTCTTAACTGTAGGTGGCGCCATCTGCCCACGACAAAGAGAAAAACGTCCTTGGGGTGTCAAGAAAATTCCAAAGCAACAGGTAGGTGTCAGATTGTGTTTAAAAACAACAACAAAAAACAAAGCAAATATGTGTTAATATATTTAGAAGCAATAGAAATTGTGTGTGATTTCTAAAAAAACGTGAACTTCCGTCACACTAATGAGAAACCATCAGAGAACATTTCAATGAAAGAACACAGTCCGTTTACAAAGACTTTATTCATATGGGTAAAATTCTGGGGAATTTGTGTATTTTTCTAAATAAATTGAGGGAAGTTTTCTCCTCTTGTTGTCAAATCTGTTGGATTTTCTGGTCTTTTCCTAAATTGAAATTATAAATCATCAGGAGAATAGTTAATCCGAACCAGGTGAGTTCTGTTCTGACTGAGGTGTTGCTCCTGCAGAGTTTAGTCAGCTCAAAGTCCAAAAGAAAGCTCTGAAAATCGGCTTAGACGCGCATTCACACCGGAATGTAATAGAATTCAATTCTGTTTGTTCTCGTGGTTTGGTTCTGCTTGAAGCGGGTGCTTTGGTCCAGTTTGGGTTTGTTTGTTCACTGCAAACATCCGCGTCGCAGCATCAGCTGACCGTCATGGATGACATCTGCTGCGCAGCTGCCGGGGATGCGCGCAGATGATCTCCGGTCAGAACGACGCGGTTCTGATCCAGGAGCGCCTTCGGCTCCCGCAGACCTGCAGCCCGGGGCCCTGGGCGCGGCAGTGGCCGTGGACTGCTCCCGCGGGGCGCGCCGGTGGTGACTGACTGCGGAGGAAGCGCAGCGTCACCGGGAAGGGCGGTGCCCGCAGGTACACCACCTCAGCGACGACGGCCAGACTCAGAGCGCGCGGAGTCAGCCATCCCACACGGGCGCACGCGTACACGCCGAGAAAAACGGGAAGTTGGGCTCGAGCTCTGGAGCGCGCGGCGTCACAATGTTCAGCTGGGTGAAGCAGGAGCACGGCAGCCACAACAAGGAGGGAGAGATGTACCAGACCGTGACGGAGGGGCTGCAGACGCTCTACAGCAAGAAGCTGCTGCCGCTGGAGGAGACATACCTCTTCCATGACTTCCACTCGCCGGCGTTGGAGCCCGCGGACTTCCAGAGCAAGCCCATGGTGCTGCTGGTGGGCCAGTACTCCACCGGGAAGACCACCTTCATCAGGTAGGACCTCTCCAACTAGGCCAAATCAACAAGTCCGAGTAGAGAGCCAGTGTTCTTGCAGAATCACTGACCTTTGGAGAGCCTGGTGACCTTTTAGAATTTTTAGTTGGGAGTAAAATTCTAGGTCAAGGCTAAACGCATTTATCAGCTGATTGAGATCAGGTTTGGGGTCAGAGACATGAAGGTCATGACTATGTCGTCACTGTAGCTGCATGAACATGTGTGTCCCTGCACCATAGGACTATTCCTGGCATGCTCTGTGCCAGAGTTCTGTGGTGTTGAAATAACATGACATCACCTTGTCTGCTTTCCTCATGTGGCCTGCAGTTCTCACAGGAACCACAGCATGACCTCATGGCTGCTCCATTTATCTACTTTCAATCACTTTTTTGGGTCAACAAACCCTCACACATCTTATCTCATCCGGTTTACACCACAGCTCTTTTGAAGTCCAATTTTACATCTAACAATATTACAAATATTTGTGATTCAACAAAAATACCATAACAATTATCTGCCGTATTTGTGCACATTATAGACCGATCACATTGAAAAAATTTTTTTTTAACGTGTTGGAGGACATATATCAAGAAAATTTGGACAAATGTTTCATTTTTGAGTATTTCTTATTTCAGATCATTGTGTGGAATATTTGTGACATAGAAAATACGCTGGGCGGGGCCTCAAGCTCCTTGCTCCGCCCCATCCTGATGCATCCACTTGCAGACAAATAGATCCACGAACGTCTCTGTTTTCCTCATCTGAGGTGGAATCTTAACTGTAGCTCCGGTATTGCTCAGTATTTTTGCAGTCCTAGTAACATTAGGTTGGAGTTGTGAGAGGGGCTGTAATCTAGCAGGAGAGTGCGTAAGCAAAGGGATGATGGGAAATGAAGGCATGCTTACTCCACAACACAGATTTTTTGATTTTGGCTAAAAACGGCAAAATCATAATTGAAAGACCTCTGGGGACGCTTTCAAAGTAGATCTAAACATGATCAGAGTGGGTCTCCAAGTATTATTGAGTATAAGTATAGCAAGTAATACTAGTGTAGTGTAGGAAGTGTAATAACTGAATCCTTCGTCCGACTAAATTTGATCTTTTTAGTCAAGTTTACGGGGACTATAGATAGTATAAAAAAGTAAACTTCAAGTATTCACTCTTAAGTATACTTGTAGTACACTTGGAGTACTTTTTGCTAACACAAACATGTCAAATCCAGCATCTCAACAAGTGCTATTGTTTGATAAATTAGTTGCTCCAACTTCTGAGTATTGAAAACTTTTTTTTTAATAAAATCATTGAAATGTTACTTTTTTAAAAACAAAAAGAGAAATAATGACGCTTTTTCCTTCCACTTTTAATGCTTTTTGCATCTCTTTTGGTTTCGACACTTTAGATTTGAACCTTAGCAACAGCTTTTCTCCATCGGCCATCAAATCAACCAACGGTGCAACCACTCCACCCCTGATCCACACAGTTATCTTTGAGCAACACCTTTTCTGAAAGAAACGTTGCAGTTTCAACGCTGACCTTGAGATTTAGACGGGCTGTCCTTTCGGAGAACTCGAGTCACAGCAAAATATTAAAATAAGAGTTTTACTGACAACAAAACGTTGAGAGAAAACAACAGAAAAACTTTATTTAAATGATTTAAGAGGCACATTTAAACCAGATTTGAGTGAAACTTTAAAGGATCCAAGAGAGAAAAATGTCAAACATTGAAGTATTTGAAGAGCAGAATCAACCAGATGTTAAAAAAAAATCAAGTATTTCCTGGCTGTGCGGTTCAAGGGGGAGTGGTCAGCACCAACAGAGGTCTAATACATGACTCCTTCAAAAGGATTTATACCCAAAACAATGTTTCTGCGCATGAAATTCATCATCTGAATTTGCTTTATTCAGTGAGTTTTATTCTGAAAAGCTGTGAAGTGTTGTGCCATCTGCAGACAAATTCTGCAGACAAATTCACCAATTCACCATTTAGTAGAAAATTATCATAAAAACAAATAATTTAAGAAACAAAAAAGAAGATGAAAATAAAGTTCAGAAATGATAAATGTCTGATATATGTTTTAGCAATGAAATAAGTTTGGATATAAAGGTTTAAAAAAAATATTTTGAGTTTGACAAAAAAATGTCCTTTGTGTTTGTTTTTTGTCTGTATTTTGTTTCCAAGAGGAAAACACGTCTGAAATGCGGCATAAATGATAAACTTATTGAAAAAATGAACACAACTTAATTTTTTTAACGAGGGGGCTTTATGGTAATTAGAGGTTTTTTAATTAAATATTTTGTAAAATAATAAAATAGAAAAAAATGCATACAATGTTTTATTTTTCAAAATAAAATCAATTTTCAGAACTTTGCCATTTTTTCTCATTCTAAATCCCTGGACTTGCTCATTGTAACATTGTAACTTTGACAACCCAAACAGTAACTTTAGTTTTATTTCCACTTTTATTTGGGTCTCTTTTGTTTTTTTACTTTATTGTTGATGCCTTGCATTATTTAAAAATGGTGGAGAACGTCTACAGAAGAAGTCAAACTTTAAGGTCTATGGAAACCAAAGCTCAGGCCCGGGTGGTTCTTCTGGAGGTGTGATGGCGTGGTCGTAGGTGTCGTGGTCGTCCTCACCACAGCCTGAACACCTGCTGGTCCTCCAGGCTCTTAAATGGAGTCTCCTCACAGGTCTGTCCGTGAGGGAAAGCTGCAGCTGACATGCAAACTCAGAACAAATGTAACCCTCAGACATGAAAGCAGCCTGGAGCTCCGCCTCCAGCCGCCTGCCAGGCTCGACTCCGACGTTTGGAAAGGAGGCAGACGGATCTGGCTGCTGGACTTGCAGCTCGCTGACCGTCTTTTTGCTCTGCACGTTTGCTGAAGAGATGATGAAACATGTGGAAATGTGTCCCTGAGGTGTCAAAGGTTCTCTGAGTTCCTTGGCTCCCCCCGGATCCGCCTGTTTTTCTCCCTGAGACGGCGTCAAACGGCTGGTGCTGTGTCTGCGCTGTGTCTGCGCAGAGCTGCGCATCAGCTACAGAGACGCAAAGAATGTGCTGATGACGGAAATGCGTTTGAGTCCCGAGTTCACTCCGGTCTTTTACGTACAGCTTTGATGTTTCCTGCCCAGATGTTCCCGCTGCCCATCCGGGCGCGGATGTGCCCCCCACACCCGCCCCAGTCCACCCCAAATGTGGTTTTATGAAGACGCCCAAAAATCCGATTTATGTATTTAGTATAAGCTTTTTTTGTTTTGTTTTTTACGTGTGAACCTTTTGGCGTCTGTTTGTGTGAGCGCGTAGTTTTCACTCTGTGACCTTCGTCCACTGTCGCCTCTCACCTGAGCTGAGGACAGGTGGATGGATGAATGAAGCAGCACTTTGTGAATCTGCTGATCGGTGGTGTTTAAACTGCAGAGGATGCTTTCCTGGCAGAAGGCGAGCAGCCTCAGTGAGTCAGTTTCCATGCAGAGTTGTGGGGCAGGTTTTCTCCCTCTGGCAGAGGAAGAGGAAGAGGCAGGCTGTGACCTGCACAGGCTCAGCTCAGCCTTCAGGAGGCCACACTGATCCTCCTCCTTTCAGCTTGTTTAATTAAGCTTCCTCTGTTGTTTTTCTGGATTTAAATGAACTTTAAAAATCCAGAAATCCATTAATGGTTCTGTGCTGCATCAGAGGTGTGAACCTGGGATATTCTAAGAGTCCAAACTTTGTGATGACATCACTAGAGGCTAGCTTGCAGAAACGGCGTCTCGGTATGCTTTGATCGTGTGGTTCAGAAGTTTCCATCTCCTCTGATGAGCTCCTCAGTTGCTTTGTGTGAGCTCCCCCTCCTCCTGAAACTCAATAAAGATCTAAAAACTCTGCACCACGAAGCTGACCTTCACGGTTTCTGTGGTCTGGGTTGATGTTGTGAATCTTCACAGCTTCTGCAGGAACATTAAAAAAGTTTAATTCCTCTCTGACGTTGGAGAAGGTTTCCTTCCAGAAATGTTCCCACAAAGTCCAAATCTCCTACATTTCCCAGAACGCACTTGTGAAGTCTTGTTGACAGCAAACATTGGTCTTGAGGGACTCGCCTCTCACCAGAGCTGCGTCATAAAAAGCGTCACGTCTGTGAAGATGAAGCAAAAAGAGAGGTGCAGTTCGTGGTCACATTTCCCATCTTCATCAAAGGCTTGTGCGTCTTCACTACAAACATCCACAGGTTTTGGCAACAAACACGGCGATTAGTCCTGACCTGAAAGCAGTTTGCATTAAACCCGCTGCAGAGGGACCGTACCTGCTAAAAACGTGCACATGTGCAGGATGTGCACATGTGCTTGTCCCCTTAGGACCATCTCAGTAACAGAGGTGGTTAGTAAGAACCTACATTTACTGTAGTTGCAAAAATTGTAATCCTAAAAGAAATATTTTTAACCTTTACTTGAATACTTTTATTTTGAAAAATCAATGCTTTTTTGTGCTTCCTTTAACATCGTTTTTTTATATAAACTTTATTAACAAATGATGCACATACAAAATACCAAACACAAAACTCCACACTGTGTGCAAAATACAATCTTAAACCACTGCTTATGTTCAGCGACTGTGGGCGGGATCTGTCAACTTATTCTGTTGTAACACATTCTTAATGATGTTTAACATCGGGAAAAGTTTGCATTATCTTGAATTAAAAAAAAAAAACTTTAACATTTTCTAAACGTTCAAACTCCTCCTGAGGATTCCGATTTATCGCCTCCTAACTCCTCGAGCGTCATTGGGAAGCTACTTGGGCGGGAAAAAATGTTGGAAATAAAGTTTGTCGATTTTCAACGGCGTAAGCCCGGCGAGCTCGCAAAAGTGGCGTTCTCCTGTTGCTCACATCTTTTTTCCCGGAATATTGTGAAAATGTTATACAGGAATCCCTAACTCAAGCTGAACAAAATAATATAACATACTATGTAAATATATCAGGAATGTGGGCGTGGTTAACAAAAAACCTCCGTTGCCAAGGAAATCCCAAACTTGACTTTTGACGTTTTTTCTAAAATTGACATACACCCCTTTGTCACCTCCAGTTGACTAAAAATGGAAATGGTTGCTATGGAGATGAAACCAACAGAACAGCTGCAGTTCAGAAAAAACAAAGAAATTGCAGTTCCGATCAAAGTGGCAGGGGCAGGAGGGGAGAGTGAGAGTAGCAGCCACTCAGACAGTGAGGGCGGGCCTAAAGGGGGCAGCGAGGGCGTGGCGGGTAGCCCCTGTGGGCCATAGCAACGCCGGTCGTTGCTTTATTAGTTTTGTGTTTGTAAGACTAACAAAACTAAATTAAATCTGTCAATCAAATGTCTTGAAAGTTGGATGTGGGGGCCAGCAGGCTCCTCCTACTTTTACTGAGTCATCTGATTGGTCAGTTTACAACTTGTACTACAGAAAAATATAAATAAAAGAAATCAGAGATGATCAAGAACACGTTTTAAAAAAAGGTAGCAGGTAAAGTGGTTATTCTGAGTAACAGCTGTTTATTTCTGTATAGACGTCTATGGGGATTTTGGCTTCTTGGAGCCAGCAGGTACTTCCTGTTTGGATTGCCAGGGGGAGGGGTCACTCAGTCCAGTTCTCTTGTACAGTCGAGGATTTTACCCATTCCAATAGTCACGGTTACCTGCGGTTCTTGTGTGGTCCTGGTGTGCAGAATGGTTTGTGGATATTTTCGGTGTCGTGGACCAAAAGCATCAAAGTCATGATTTGGTTTAAAATAACTTGTCCTCAGTGTTGGACAGATGTGCGGATCTGTGAGCCCCCACCGTCCCCATATCATGACACTACCTCCACAAGAGATTTCTCCTTGTTTGTTGATGAATTTGTCAATAAATTCAATAGTAAAAGACAAAAATAAAAGGTTGCTTCAGTCATAGCATGCTGATTTTTTTTCTTAAACTTGGAAAGGAATTTGAAGGAAGACGGAAGTGACGAAGTTCTGGGTGGGGTGACAGTAACTGAAATCTGCAGCTGCAGGCTGCCTCCGGCTAGTTTTGCATCCTCTTTGAAATCCGTCTGTCCTGGAAGGAACAGACAGCAGCGACCATCCTTCCTCTGTTTCCTTCTGGACTTTGAGTTGTTGACAAGGTCACCGATGAAGGTGAAGATGACCTTGATCCTCTGCAGTCAGCTGTTCTCTACAGTTTGTCAGCTGTGTTTGAAAAAACAAACAGAAACTTTCCACTTTATTATACGACAAAAACAATGACAGGTCTCTCTGCTAAGAGGAAGCTGGAACTCTAAACGCAGAACGTGACCGGCAAAGGCAAAAGAATATATGCAAAAAAAGTGAGTCAAATGTCTCCATCTTTGCCCTAGGTACCTGTTGGAACAGGATTTCCCCGGGATGCGGATTGGTCCGGAGCCAACCACCGATGGCTTCATCGCTGTGATGTATGGGGAAAACGAAGGCGTCGTCCCCGGCAACGCTCTTGTGGTGGACTCCAAGAAACCGTTTAGGAAGCTCAACGCCTTTGGGAACGCCTTCCTCAACAGGTAAACACCCTCATGCTGACTTAATTTAGGCGCCTGGTCAAAGCCTGGTGCTTAGAAAGAAAAGATTTAGAGAAAAACGCTGAGCCTGTAACTCTGGAGTTCAGTTGTTTCCATGGAGATAAAGATGTGTCACCTTCCTGCATCATTACATTCTAGAGCTACGCTCTTTTCTTTTTCGACTGTTTTCTAGCGCACGTCAGCCACCTACATTTGGAAGAGGCTTAGTGCGTAATTTGCTCCAGGCTATTTAAAAAAAAAACATTTTTTTATAAGTCATATAGTTCCACAAACCTCTGTTGTTGATTTCTCGTAAATTTTCAAAGAGTTGGCACTTCCCTGAATTAAAAGGGATGCCATCTGTGCATCACTACCAAATCCCAGCTGGTCAACGTTTGACCTGGGTTCATGTGTTACACAGAGAGCCCAAAAATGAAAAACATGTTTGAAGGCCGAAACACGCATTTTCGTGCGTTTGCTTTTCGTTGGAAGTGGCCACTTGAACGCACGTTGCAGTGGGCGGTGTGAACGTGAAAGAGCATTCAGTCCAGAAGAAAGTGATCAAACTGAGACGGCACAGGAGGTTCAAGAGGCTTTGAAAGACTTTGAGTTGCTTGACTGACTCTGAGCATGCTCAATGAGTCCAAACTGCAATAGATGATCAGGACCAGAAAGCAGAAGGTCTTCTGGTTTTGGACCTTGGCAGCACCTCCTGGAAACAGCAGGTTTGGGTCAGAGGTCAGCGTCACTCCTGCTGGTAAAAGTAAAGGTTTGTTTTGTCCCCAGATGAGCTGTTGTTGGTCGGAAAGGTGGCCTCATCACCTTTGTGTGTGTGCACCTCCCGCTCCTGTCACTGCATCCTCCAAACACTCAACCTGGGAAGTGACCCGTCGCCCCGAAATGACAGACAGACGCGCTCAGAGCGCCACACGCCGAGAGCTGCCGCCTCCAGAGCCTAAAATTAGCTCTGGACACGCTTCCTCTGTCCGGGGAGGAAACGAAAGCGGGAGACGCTCCATCTTGGAGCGAAGAACTCCTCCGTGTAGGAGCTCCATCTTCTCCTGAAGCAACAGCGAGCTCCACAATAAGTTATTATTTCCAGGAGGAAGTGCGCGTGCGTCAGCAGCTGTCAGCACGGCGGGTTTGTTATTTCCCGCCGCCAGAGTCGAGACTCCGACGCATGAGAGGATTTATTAAAGCGGCTATCTAACTTTATCTCCGCGGGAAGTCCAGAGATATTTTCAGCAGAACTCAGAAGATTTGCCCCCCCAAAGCGTAGATCACCCGAAGTGGAAGAGTTGTGTCTGTTTGTAATGCTGCTTGTTTGTTCTCTTTTATAATCACTGCAAAGATCTTTGGACAGAACTGGGGGGGAAAATAATCTAAAATAAAAGAAGAAAATTCATTAGTGCTTTAATATCACTATGGCAACCATCAGAAGATGAGCATTTCTTCTCTACGCCACAGCATAAAGCTGCAACATTTTGTCATGACCTTTGACCCACACAGAGGCAGACATCTTTCTTCAACTTTTGCGTAACTTTTGCCGACTTCTCCAGATTCATCTGTAGATGCGAAAGGTTTCTAAAAGTGTTTCCTCTTAAGAATTCCAATTTAAATCCTTGCTAATAATTCTAAAATACATCCTCCTGACTATACCAGAGAAAAAAATAACAATATTTTTTGTTTTAAATCCACCAATATCTATAGTTTAGAAGTATGCCGTGGGTGAGAGATATTCAGGTTTAGAAATGTCCTCTACAGAGAATACATTTGCATTGTTGGTACAAAAAGAGAAACATTTGCATTTTAAGAATTGTTTTGTGTGAAATAAATGTTCAAGACTTCGACATTTGTGTCACAACAAACGTGTCAGTTGAGCATGTCAGCTGCAGAGCTGTTCAACAGCTTTCTCTGTCTGCAGGTTCATCTGCTCTCAGATGCCCAATCAGGTCCTTCAGAGCATCAGCATCATCGACACACCTGGAATTTTGTCGGGAGAAAAGCAGCGAATCAGCAGAGGTACAGTGTCTATGTGTTTGTGTTTGTGTGTTTGTGTGTCAAGTTGTGGTTTCACAGTCTGAAATACTAAAACGGATCAACATTTTTCTTTCTAAATGGTTCCAGTATAGGCTCTTTCATGAATTAAAAATGATTCCAGTATTTCAGCACGGTTACACACATGCACACAGTTATATTATTCTAAGTAATCAGATTACAAGTTGCTATCT
Organism: Oryzias latipes; assembly: GCF_053564925.1. Taxonomy (NCBI): domain Eukaryota; kingdom Metazoa; phylum Chordata; class Actinopteri; order Beloniformes; family Adrianichthyidae; genus Oryzias; species Oryzias latipes. The sequence goes on from NC_136258.1 coordinate 28,235,316, forward strand.
TAAAGACCCACTCTGATAATCTATTGATCTATTTTCCAAACTTTCCTAGTCGTCTTTTTAATTCTAATAATAGGTTGTTGTTTTTTTTAGCCAAAACGTTTTTTTTTATTGTTTTCTAGGACATAGTTTCTGCAGAGGGTCAGGAGTTCATGTAAACATTGAGCTCTGCATTTTGAGAGGGACTGTTGGCTCCCTTCCCCTCCCTGTTGCTGATATTGTCAGGCAGGGAGCGTATTTTCTACTTCACAAATAGGATATTTTTTTAAACAACATTTTTTTAAAAACAGGAAGACTCAGAAATGCAACTTAATTCTTAATTTTCTTCATAAAAAGTCCTCCATCATCAGAAAAATGCAGCAAGACCATGTTAAAAACACCAGAAACACATTTTTTTATTGGAGGGGGGTCTTTCAATAACCAGTGAAGTAACACAGAAACTTCTGTGACAAGCTTTGGCCTTAACTCTGCACAGTGGCGTCCCTTCAAAGCCAGAAGGGTAGCGCTTCGAATCCTTGCTTCTCGTTGTGGACTTTACGTGATCTCGTTGTGCGTTTGCGGGTTCTCTTCCTGAACTCACAGTTTAAAAACACATTGAAGTTCCTTTCTGGTTTGTGGTTTTCCCTTTTGCAGAATGAGATGGATCAGTAGTTTAGGTAAAAATAGATCAGTGAAAGGCTCCGGCAACCTTCATGAATGAAACGTGTGAAGCTACTGATGTCTGAACATGAAAGATTTCTGTCAGAAAAAGCCTCATTTCGTCAGTTTGTTGACGGTCAGTCGGCAGGTAAAAAGTCCAGCCGATGTTCCGGATCAGCGCCGCCGTTATTGAGCCATAAACGGAATTCTCTGGTAACCAAGTTTCTCTCAGAAAGCAGAGTAAACACCCCCTGTCTGGTTTTAAGCATTGAGCAAGCTCCTAAAGGGGCATTGCCACATCTTTTTGTTGTAACATCAAACACAACATAAGCTTCCAGAGCTGAAGGCGCGGTGAGGCTGACTCCAGAACCTGCAATGGACCTTCAGCCTTAAACGCTGCAGGGTTGTTGTTTTTTTAGTTCCCAGCCTGAGAAAAAAAAACCTCCGAATGCAGACGTCTGTTCCAGTGACACAAACTTTTTCAGCACGTTGACTGCAGAGGGGTCCTCCTCCTCCAACCGGAAACTCCTGCTGTTTCCTGTCATGAATCAGTGGTGTGAGTCTCCAAACCGCAAATGCAGATCTGAAACCTCAAAGACAGGAACCAACTGTCAGAGAGGCTTCCTCGTTCTGTGACCCGGCTTCCAGCTATCCGCTCCGACTCTCCTTTCAGCAGATGCAGGAGCAGCAAACAGTGACAGCTTTGGCAGGAGCAGCAGAGGTTTCCTAACTTTTCTCTCTGAATTGGCTCCTGAAATATAGTAGGTAGTAGGTAAAAATGTGACCGAATGGACTCCTCATGACGAACTGTGGCTCCTGTCGGTTCCTGCATTCATTTCATTTTAGCGATATTAATATCCTTTTTCTAATTGACCAAATCTCTCAAATGAAAATAAAATTAAAAGCAGCCCTCCCACACCCTTGCTGGCCCTCCTTTGCCCCCCCCCTCACTGGCTAAGTGGCCCTGATGGTTGCTTTTCTGTTGGTTTTATCCCCATAGCAACCATTTACTGTTTTGGTCGCCTGGGGGTGACGAACACGTCTGTGTCATTTTTTGAACAATCGGCAAAAGTAAATTTTTAGATTTCCACGGCAACAGAGGTTGTTTTTTTTGACCCCACCCAGATTCCTAATATGTTCACATTGTATGTTATGTCACTTCATTCAGCTTGATCCAGAGATTCATGTATAATATTTTCACACTATTTGGGTGAAAAATGAGCAGGCGACAGGGAAACGCCACTTTGGCGGGCTCTCCACGGTAACGCCTTTCAAAATTTACAACTTCTACAAACCAACATATTGATGCTCAATGAGTTCAAATGTGATAAATCAAAAATCCCTAGGAAGAGTTTTAATATGTAGAAGGGACTACAGGGGAGTTTTTCTCTTTTATTTAAAGATAGCTGCCCCCACTCAGGGTCAAAGGTCAAAAAAGCTAGAGTTGTGGTTGCAGACCTTTTGGCATGTGTGTCAAATTTTGTGAAGATCACTCAAACAAATATTTTCTTGGCCATCCCATGACACGCGTGTTTTGGTTACGTTTGGAAATTTTAGGATCTGAAATTCAGCAACCCTAACTGAACCGGTTTTCCTCCCAACACGACGGCGATGCAGCAGCTTCTGCAGCTCCACCTCTTTTTTTTCCCCCTGCTGATCCCAGTGACTCATTCTGGAGCCATGACAGCATCAGCTGAGCGGGCGGAGGCTTAGGTGGATGGATGGAGTGACAGCAGGGGAAATGGCAGCTCTCCCTCCATCTGGAAACAGTTAAAGGCTGAGCTCAGGTTGCTGCAGAAGACGGGGTTGCAAAAGATGCCGCTGTGCTCGGGGTCCTCTGTGACCCGTTAGTCTAAAAGGCTGCAGTCATTTACTGTGCGCAAAGTTTTCTGGATCAAAATTGGGATTTTTCCCACGGTGTACTGTGTTGTTGGATGCTGGGTCATTGGCACATGCTCAAGCATCGTTCAGAGTCTGCAGGAGATCCGGATCTTGGGGAGATGGTTGCGCACTCTGTTGCACGGGTCATGGAAACCTTCCTGCTGCCTGTTTGACTTGCATGTGGAGTGTGGCTCGTCGGCTGGGTGGAGCTGCTGTTTGCCCTCCAGGCGCCGGTCCAAAATGTTCAGGCAGACCTGCTGTAGTCACAGGGTGGAGTCTCAGAGAGTGTGGAGCAAACATGAACGTCCTTCACTGCTTTCCTTTCAAAGTGACCTGCAGAGTCCTGGAATATTACCCGCTGTTGCAGCTGTTTTAGAGAATTATTCAACCAATAGAAGGAATGTAAGAAAACTTGGAACAATAAAGTTCCTTTAAAAAAACAACAACAGTGCAATACAGTGAATGAAATGTGTTTTTTCTTGACAGTAAACACCTGCAGCTCTGGGTTTTCTAGAAAAATCCTCCTCAACCTTCCAGCAGGAGAACCACGGTTCCTCGTTCTTTCTTTGTAATATGGTAAATGGCGTATACTTATATATCGCCTTCTTCAAGGCCCAAAGCGCTTTACAGTCACAGACCCATTCGCCCAGTCACACACACACCAGAGGCAAGGTGGGGTTCAGTGTCTTGCCCAAGGACACTTCGACTCATGGGGGTGCAGGGCGGGAATAGAACCTGCAATCTCACGATCATTGGTCGAGCGCCCTACCACTGCACCACCGCTCTCTAAACCTTGATCTAAGACGGTTTTGAGAGCACTCTGATTGGTTGAGGGCCTCGGTGACACACAAACTGCAGAAAATGAAGGCATCTCTCAGCTGTGGACTGTGGTCCTGGTTTCTCTGCAGCTGGCTCTCAGATCCTCCAATCCTTCTATGTGGATCTCTGGAACACCTGTGGTTCTGCGTTATTCTTCATCTCCTCAAACTTATCATCAGTTAAAGCTGAAGCCTGTGTGTAGATGATGAAGTAGCATCTCACCAAGCAGCTCCTGTTAACACAAACTCGCGTGAGAAACGTGGCAGGAACAAGATTAGAGAATCTACAGCCCTGGTGATGAATGCCTGAAGCTGACCAAAAAACCAGCAGGGCGGTGTGTTCAGTCTCCATACTGCTGGATGTGTTCTCCACCTCTGGATGTGTTCTCCACCTCTGGATGTGTTCTCCACCTTTGCCATAAGCAAGTTTAGATCTGCAGTTTGGGATTTAAAGTCCAACCCTTGATGCTTGATTTACCAGACAGGAACCCAACCAGGGAATTGAACCCTTGACCTGCTACTTCTTCTAATTTAAAAACTGCGATAAGACAGTGACTGTGATGTCAAACTTTTTTAATAGAAATAGAGATTACTTTTTTTTTCTTTTTTCCTCCTCAGTGGTCCGGTTAAAGTTAAAGATTAAAGGTTCTTTTTTTAGCCTTTCTGTTTGGGTTTTCAGGGAACTCGGTGTGTATTTCAGGTCGTGTCAAGGTTGAGGTGAAGACAGTGGACGCAGTGTTTTTGGACGCAGGCGTTTCCCTCACAGGAAGTGGAAACTCGGCGTGTTGGAGATCAGCTCACATCAGATGAATTTCCTTCACTCAACCTCACAGGAGTTTTACATGTGTTTACCTTCACCCCCCTCCTCCTCCTCCATGGCTGCTCGCCGTCACCACTGTAACCTGAAGCATGGCGGCGGGGGGGGGCGTGGCTGCTGAGTAGCCAGCCTCTTTTATTCATGAGGGCTCCTTTCTAGTGGACAGACGTTAAGCATCAAGCAGGGATCTGTTCAGTCTGCTGAGATCTGAGGTGGAAATGTTCATGATGTGCTAATTCTTTGACCTGGTTTTCCCCTTTTTTTTGAGGAGTAAAAATGAATGAAACGCCAAAAATGTACGTTTTTTAAAATGTTCTCACATTGAGGATCTGTGGTTTTGGGGGAGCAGTAGAAACCTCTGGAAATGTCCTTCACGTTTAAAGCCTTCCAGGTCTGAGATCATTGTGATCGACTTCAACCACACCCAGATCCCGTTACGCACGCCAGATACGCTCTGCTGCTCCGGCTGTATCCTGTGAGTCTTTCACAGAGACCAGCGACACATTCGTCAGTCTGAGGAACATCTGCTCACATCTGTCCAGCATCAGCCTGCGTGGCCCAGCACTGCTGAGATTCTGAAAATCCATTCAACACTAAAGTGATGCTTTTTATTTTCAAAGATCTATCCGATCTGTGTGATTCCAACTGAAAATAACCTTAAAAAGTTGGCAGCACACTCTACCCCTTGGTCACAGGGGAAGAGTGTGCTGCCTCAAATAGGAGAGTGTGGGTGTTTGACTGTTAAGATCAAGCTTTGGATTTGGGAGTCAAACCAATTGTTCGATGTTCACGTCAATTAAATTTGTTTGAATGCCCCTGCCTGTTTCTCTCTGGCGCCCTCACCTGTCCGCGTCTCGTCAGGTTACGACTTTGCGGAGGTTCTGCGCTGGTTCGGTGAGCGGGTGGACCGCATCATCCTGCTGTTCGACGCCCACAAACTGGACATCTCCGACGAGTTCTCGGAGGCCATCCGGGCCCTGAAGGGCCAAGACGACAAGATCCGGGTGGTCCTCAACAAGGCCGACCAGGTGAGAACGCTGGAAACCCTGAAGGCCACAGGAAGGATCACATCCTAACCTGTGTCTCACCTGCGCTCAGGTGGACACCCAGCAGCTGATGAGGGTGTATGGCGCCCTCATGTGGTCGCTGGGGAAGGTGATCAACACTCCTGAGGTGGTGAGAGTTTATCTGGGCTCCTTCTGGGCCAAACCTCTGCAGAACACGGAGAACAGGTACGTGCACACACACCTCAGAAGAAATGCGCACGCCAGTCCTTCATCCATTCATTCCTTCACCCCCTCCCCCCTGCAGGCGGCTGTTCGAGGCCGAGTCTCAGGACCTCTTTCGGGACATCCAGAGTCTCCCCAGGAACGCGGCTCTCCGTAAACTCAATGACCTCATTAAGAGAGCGCGGCTGGCGAAGGTGAGACGGGAAGTCACGTGTTTGTCCTTGGAGCCGACTCAGGAAAGCTGGGAATGATCCGGAATGTCAGGCTGATCATCTAGAAACAAAAGAACGTCCGTTCATGTCATGTTCATGCCACATCTCAAAGGCTTTCATTCCTTTTAAAAAGCTGTTTTAAAAAAAAATCCTACTTTTAGACCAAAATACCCAAATAAATGTATTAGATTTCCACTCCAATCCTCTTTAGATCTATTTTCAAAGTGTTCCTGGTGTTCTTTTAGTTATGGTTATGCTGTTTAAACCAAAAATAAAAATAAAACGTTGTTGTTTTCTAGTAGTTTCTGCAGACTAGTTCATTAGAAATTAGAAAACTGTTGGCGCAGAGTAAGCCTGCCCTCATTTCCCATCATCCCTTTCACTTTACCCTCTCTCCTGCTAGCAAAAATTATTTGTTTGGCCTGCGTGCACTACTTGCCCTCGCCACCCCCTTTTTGCCACGACTTACTGGCTGAGCGGCTGCTACACGACCTTCACTCCCCCCCTCTGGTCAGAGCTTCATGTGAAAAGTTAAAACTTAAAAAAGAGACTTTCTGTTGGTTTTATCTCCATAGAAACCATTTAACTTTTTGGTCGTCTGATGTTGACGAACAGGTTTATGTCATTTTTAGAAGAATCGGCATAAGTACGTTTTTGAATTTCCTTGACAACGGAGGTTTTTCTGTTGATTAGGCCCATATTTCTAAAATGTTCATATCGTGTGTTTTCAGGTTGAGCCAACTATTCATGTATTACATTTTCACAATATTCTGATAAAAATTTGCTAGCAAGGAAACGCCATTTTTTGGTAGCTCGCCAAGGTAACGCCATTTAAATCTACAAACTTTAAAACCAACAATTTTTTCCCATGATGCTCGAGAAATTACGAGGCAAAAATCCTAGGAGGACTTTAAATTTGTAGGATATACTAAAAGTGATTTTTTTTTTAAATGGTGGCCTCCTCTGAGGCTAAAGGTCAACAAAGCTTTAGGTGTGGTTGCAGACTTAGGCTATGCCAGAATTCCCACCCTAACCCCTAATGACTAAAAGTGTTGTAAGCCCGTCCTCTTTTCCCATCATCCCTTTCATTTACACACTCTTTCCTGCCTGCTTACAGCCCCTCACAACCTAACATTACTGCTTTTGAATCAGATTCCAATTTGTCTTCCAGATTGGAACGGGCCGGGCGTTCAGGGCCGACGGGTTGTAGACTTTACGTAACAAGCTTTTTTCTAACAGCATGTTTTCATCTGCTTCTGATTCACAAGAATTAGAATAAAGAAATCCATTAGAAAAACAGTTTTAATCTTAATTTTCTTTATGAATGTCCTCCATCAGAAAAATGCTACAAGAACATGTTAAAAACACTCAAAGCATTAAAAATGGATAAGTTTGTGTTCAAACGTCCATAGAAACAGAGACGTTTGTCGGAGAGATCGTAGAGAAGAGGCAGCTTCTGGTGGAATCGTCATAAAATAACAGGAGAGGCTGAAGCTTCGTGTGATGAACAAGCAGGGAGTTTGCTGCTCCACGGCGAGGGTGGAGTCACTCCACATTCTGTAGATCTCAAGAAGGAGATGCAGTTTGAATCCATCCACTGGTGAAGCGTTTCCCAGCTGCTCACAAACAATGACGTCGGGCCGGAGAAGGTCACCCGGGACGGTTTTCCTCATTTGACAAAAGAAACTTTGATGTTTCCACCACATTTTCAAGTGCTTTCCCTGCTTCTGCGATTGACGGGAGCCTGTGAACGCAGCTCTGCGGCCTTTCGGAAGGGATGAGCTGAAACAATCAGCTCGTTGCTCACTCAGCACTTTTTTTTGTTTGTTTGTTCCTGATTTCAGAATTGAGACACCAAATACAACGAGTTTCATTTCCTCTGCGGCGCCGTTGGGTCATAGTTTTGGATTCCGGCGAAATTGTCCAGATCTTCCATCAGTTTCATTCTTTTTTTGTCGTCTGTTTGTTCAGAAAAGAAACTTTCTAAGTGAGAGTTCTTGGTTTCTGTGGGTCCTGACCTCTCACTTCTGAGTTATTGTTTGGAGAAACCTTCAACCCTTTGGATTCATTCGTGAGAAGCTGCCCTGCTGCACTTTGGGTCGGTGACCTCACTGCTTTTGTTTGCAGCCCCTCCCTTCCTTCCATTTCCCATCATACCTTTCCCTGGTATGCAGGACTGGAGGGGGCTCTATTGCCCTCATTCTTCTCTGGCACCCCCCCCCCCCCCTCCCCCCAGTGTCCTGAGTCATGTCACACAGACCTCAGGTTGAGGTTCTGTTACTGCAGGAGGGAACCGGACCGTAGTTCTGCATGCAGAACCAGTTTGCTTTATTGCTCATTTCAATCATTTTTATGTTCTAAACAGATCAAGAAGTAACTAAGATGTTTCTGTGAAGAGAAACAAAGTGCTGCAACAAGCTGATTTACGTCGTTTGAATTGGAATCTTCCTCAGCACGCACTTTTATATGACCCACTCCGATGAAAATCAGCGTTTTTGGTGATTTTAACAGGTTCTGATGCTTATTTCTTTGCTCCAAGTGTTGTGAATGAGGAGCAGATGAAAATACTTGAATATGATCGTACTTGTGACATAGAAAGTACGCTGGCGGACCGCAAGCTTCCTGCTTCGAGCTCTCCGTTGGCCCCGCCCACAACTCAGAGGGGAATTTCTGCAGAAACTGTCCTAGAAAATGACAGATTTTTTTTATTTTTTGCGGAAAAACAGGATAATAATAACTAAAAGATGACTGGGAATGTTTTGAAAATGGATCAAAAGATGATCAGAGCGGGACTTTAATTCCTAGCTTCCTCTCTTGAAGATGTCTTCCTTGTTCAGCAGCTCCTCGGGGTCATGACCTTCACTCAGGCAGCTTCCTGTCAACAACTCTTCGGCTGAGAGGACTTTAGGGTCAACAGCTGAGAAACCAGCCTGATGCTTACTGTCATCCTCCAGGTGCACGCCTACATCATCAGCTACCTGAAGAAGGAGATGCCCACTCTCTTCGGACGGGAAAAGAAGAAGGAGGAGCTGATCATGAGACTGCCAGAGATCTACACCATCCTGCAAAGAGAGCATCACATCAGCGCCGGAGATTTCCCCAACGTCAACAAGATGCAGGTAAAGCAAACGGCATCCGGTCCGCCAGAATGAGTAAACGAGTTACCTGTCGAACTCAAAAGAGAAATGCCCTGCTTCAAATCCAGCAGCTTCCTGACCGTCAGACTCTGACCAAAGCTCCGATTCGCAGCTCAGCATCAAGTTACAACAACCAATCAAACACTGGTGGATTAAAAGCACTAGAACAAAAAGGAAAGCTTTCCTCCTTTCATGATTCAACACCAAACTCCAGAAAACCGGAAAGAATAAAGGCAGCACATGCATCCTGTTTTCAGGCTGCAGGGGCTCATCAATAATCCCCGTTCAGTCCAGATTCTTCCAAGGGAGATGATCCCTGAACTCAGATGCAAAGATGTTTGGACAGAGCAAACGGATCTGCAGCTGCTCTGCAGAGACTCGAGTGTGCGAGTTTGAGAGCTGCCAGGCCTCGCTCATATCTGAGAGATTATTGTTGAAGTGTTTGTTTCAGCTCTTTCCTCCCCTGGTGAGATGTGAGCTCAGCTGACGGAGACACGATGTCCTGACAAAGACCTCTGGAGGTCTGACATGTTCAGAAATTCATTTTCATACGTTTAAAAAAATGAGAAATAATCAAATTTTAAAAGAATTCCTGTGGCCCGCCAAATACAAGGGACTTTGTTTTATTTTTTACTGTTCTGGGTCTTCATATGGAAGCCCAGAAGGAACAAACCAAAACAGCTTATAGTCGGTTATGACTCTTCGTCTAAATCCAGGACTTTATAGCACGCAGGTCGAATGATTTGACAAAAAATACAAAAATGAATCAAAGCCGCGGGTGATATTGTTTTGCCTGCCCTCGCCACCCACTTTTGACACGCCCTTCTTGGCTGAGTGGCGGCTGCACCCCCGAACTCTCCCCCTCTCTGGTCAGAGCTTCATGTGGCAATTTCTAACTTAAAAAAAGACACTTTCTGGTGGCTTTATCTCCATAGCAACCATTCAATTTTTTGGCCGCCTGAGGCTGACGAACAGATTTATGTCATTTTTAGAAGAATCGGCATAACTACGTTTTTGAATTTCCTTGGCAACGGAGGTTTTTTGTTGACTACGCCCATATTCCTAAAATGTTCATATTGTGTGTTATATCGTTTTGTTCATCTGTACCAGCTTTTTTTTGGGGGGGGGGGGGGGGTTAAATGGCAGCCTCTTCTGAGGTTAGAGGTCGACAAAGCTTCAGTTGTGGTTATAGACATACACTTGCAGCGTTTGTGGGAAATTTTGTGCAGATCGCTTTTCCCATGTGAGAAAATATGAAAATTGCCAAATTTCACAACCGGAACACCATAGGTCCTGTGGCCATCCCATAATAATTTCAGAACTTCTGTTAAGTATCCCTGACGTGTGCGTTTTGGTTTCTTTAGTTGATTTGGAAATATTTTTGATCCCCATAAGGGATTATAGCCCAGTTCATTTTTTTTAATGGTTTCTCCCGCTGTGATGTCATCACATAACTAAATTTTTACTAGGTGTGTGCAAATTTTGTGTGTTAAAAGCAATCCTGATAAAAGGAGTCAGATCAGAGAAAAAACATTAAAAAAATTAAAATAAATGAATTTTATTCTCATTTTCAGACCAGAATATTTGTACCTGTGATGTTTTTATGATTCTGTTCAAAAATGAACCTCAGTAATTTCAAACAAGTAGACTCAAGTAGATGTCTCTAAACCATAAACACAATCAAGTCACAATTCTGTATGTGAGACATTAGAGATTAACTTGGATTATTGGAATTAACCACTTCACACCGCTAATTCACAACGTACCAGTAAATCCAGGACTTCATTTAGCTTCACTTGAACGGAAAAAGCACTCCGATATAATTTTAGTAAATATTTGGAAAATAATTCAAGCATTTTTCCTGCTTCTCTTAAGCTTTCATTGTGATTAGCGCCACCTTCAGCAAGCAGGAAGCAGGAAAATCGGTTTAATTTGAATCAGTTGTCCTTCACTTTTGCAAATGTTGCTTTGTTTCCTATTCAGTCAGAGCATGGAGAAGCATGTGCGCTCTCACGTGCACTTCTCGTGCAGCTGTAGGCAGCAGGAGGGGAGACCTCCCGCTCTGCTGCAGGTCGGAAAGAAACACATTCTGTTCATAAAAACATCTGCGACGCTCGCTTCCTGTGGTCTTTGGAAACCAGCGGCGACACGAGTCTCTGCTGAAAACGTTCAGCTGTTCGGACAAAACAGTCGTGACGTACACAGGATCACAGCTGGACTCCATCCGGGTCTTGGAAGTGAAGTTTTGGTTGGTTGATGGTCAGGTTGCGGTTGTTGGAGCAGATGACGTGTCTGGATAAACTGTGGCCGTGTCTTCCTGCAGGACATGCTGCAGCACTACGACTTCCACAAGTTCCCGTCTTTGAAGATGAAGCTGATCGAGTCCGTGGACAAGATGCTGGCCACCAAGATCGCCGTTCTGATGGCCATGATCCGGGAGGAGGAGTCTAAGCAGCCGGCACCCTTTGTGTCGGGCGGGGCTTTCGAGGGCTCCCAGGACGGGCCCTTCGGTCAGGGCTACGGCGAGGGCATCAGCGCCGGGGCGGACGCCGAGGATTGGATCGTGAGTCGAGACAAGCACCGCTACGACGAGATCTTCTACACGCTGATGCCCGTCAACGGCAAGATCACCGGCGTCAACGCCAAAAAGGAGATGATGAATTCCCGGCTGCCCAACACCGTGCTGGGAAAGATCTGGAAGCTGGCCGACTGCGACCAGGACGGCATGCTGGACGACGACGAGTTCGCCCTCGCCCAGCACCTCATCAAGATCAAACTGGAGGGCTACGAGCTGCCGAGCGAGCTGCCCGACCACCTGGTGCCTCCGTCCCACCGCAAGAACCCCGCCGCCAACACCCTCTACAACCACACCGAGGACTAACACGGCGCCCGCGGAGCCAGGAGGAGCGCCGCCACAGGTCAGGAGTTTTAGTCAGGCGTGTGATGAGGCAGCCCTGAACTCAGGGGGACGCTTAGAGAGAAACCACCTTCGTGTTCCGAGACGTTTCTGTGCTTCTGTCTGAAAATAAAACCCCACTCATCTACTCGCGCCTCTGAAGAGCGGCGGCGGTTTGATGCCACAGACACTCTCATTCTTCACTTTACTGTATCAGAAAACAACAAACCTCCAGATTCTTCTTAGAGAAGAAACTGGAAATGAATTTAAATCAAGGCAGAAAAAAAACCAAAAATCTAAATCGCCTGAAACCAAACCTCACTAGAAAGCTCCCGATGGTGTTTTGATGCAGGACGGCGTCCCTGAGGTCAAGCGTCTGCCTCCGCAGACCACATTGTGACAGCAGCAGATGGAGACTCCAGTGCAGAAATATTCTCATCTCTTTATGTGGAGCATTTTCTGAACTTTTGCAAGACTCACAACTGCAACTGTTTGATGTAAATCCCTGTTCTTTTGCCTTATGATTCTTTCACGCTGTCGATCGCCGCCAGCAGGTGGCGCCGCAGTGCCTCAGTCCGCCTCTGACTGTGACGTTTCTAACAACAGAGTTAGAGTTTCTATTGAATTGTCTGTATATTCAAATAATCTTAAGTTTTTTTTTTTGAGGAATCTTGATGTGAGGAATCATCTTGTCATGATTTCTTCATGATCAGGTCTGGATAGCAGATCCATCAACTTCCAGTTTGATTCCATGTCTAATTTGATTAATAAATACCTATGTTTGTTTCCAGAATTGACATTTTAAAACCAATTTTGTTTAGTTTAAAAAAAAACTTACTTTATAGCTAGTGATTTAAACTCCAGAAATCTGGAACTTTTATTAATAAAACAATCAATTCGAGTTTTACGGCCAGTTAACCAACACGTTTCTTTTTTTAATTTACGACATTTAAGTCGTAGATTTATGATGAAAAACACCAAAGCTGTCTGTTTATCAGAGCCTAAAGATGAAAGATATGGAGTATATTGTGAAGTTTTTTTCTTGTAAATTTACAACTTTAAATCACGGGATTTTACTTTTTTTTTGTGGACCTCTGTCTTAAAAAAAAAAACCCTGCAGTTTTTGGGCTTAAAAAATAAAAATAAAAAGCTTTAAAATATTTTTCTAAACCCAGCCCTGACTGTGACCTTGTAACGCTTCCACTGAGGCCTTCAGGAGTTCCCACCTCCATGTTGTTCTTCTCCAAAGAGGAGCAGCTTTTGACGTATGCTCTGATGTTAAATAAAAACAGCCGAAATGTGCCGTAATACTGCCGCGCCTCTTTGTTGACGGTGACTGAAGGAGCCTCCGTGGGACAAATTAAAACAAAAATGGATTGGAGGTGAAGGCATTTTAGGCTAAACGCTCGTGACACATGGGCCCGGTTCTTATTGGGTCTTCAGATTGATCAAAAATGCATATGAAATAAGGGGATTTCAGTTTAAACCAGGGATCTGCAACCTTTAACAAACTTTAACCTTTCTTAGTGGCCAAAATACAGCCTTCTTGCTCTTTTTTATAATTTCATTTATAAAATCTAGCTTTAAAATATTTACTTTGATTAGTGTTTTATTTGAAAATTACCTATTTATTATTATTTCTTTTTATATTAAAATCTTTAGTTTCCTTCATTTATGGCAGCACTACATGCAAGCTCCTTTCAAAATAAAACACATCCTGTGTCAAATAAGATCCTCCTGCTATAGCAAATTTATTTAAGTTTTAAATGCAAGAAAATCTAATCAAACGTGGTGTTTTCTATCATTATGATACATTTTCTCCCAATACTATTAAATATAACCATGACCATAGTAGTGAAGAACAATTCTATAGATGATACAATTATATATATATATGCTGCGTGCAGCAGGAGGTAAAGAGATGAGCTTATTTTGAAAATAAAACACCACAAAATTCAATGAACTAAAACTAATTAACCAAATTATTTGAATGTTTTCTTTAAAGCGATGAAAGGATTTGAGGCGCGCCCCCTTGTGGTCACCTTGTGCCTCCAGAGGCTCAGGTTGCAGACCCCTGATTTAAACCAATCATCAAGACATCAAAGTGTCTGCAGCTGCTTCCGTCCACAAACATGAAGGATCTCCATGAGGACGGTGAAGCCAAACTTCTTTTTAAAAAACAAGAAACAATTAAAATGAACAGCATCTCTGTGATTTCACAAAACTTTTTATTTATTTTAACGTTTTATATATAGTTTTAACAGCCCTCTCACCCTCTGTGGGTGGTTTCTCCTCCGAGATCGGGTCCTCTACCAGAGGCCTGGGAGCTTGAGGGTCCTGCAGTATCTTAGCTGTTCCTAGCACTGCGCTTTTCTGGACTGAGAGGTCTGAGGTCCTTCCAGGTATCTGTTGTAGCCACTCCTCCAGCTTGGGGGTTACTGCCCCGAGTGCTCCAATTACCACAGGCACCACTGTCACCTTCACTTTCCATGCTTTCTCCAGTTCTTCTCGGAGTCCCTGGTATTTCTCCAGTTTCTCATGTTCCTTCTTCCTGATGTTCCCATCTCTTGGCACTGCCACATCCACCACAATGGATTTCCTCTGTTCTTTATCCACCACTACAATGTCTGGTTGCTTCGCCATTACCATCCTGTCAGTCTGGATCTGGAAGTCCCACAGGATCTTTGCCCTCTCATTCTCTACCACCTTTGGAGGTGTTTCCCATTTTGACCTTGGGGTTTCCAGTCCATATTCTGCACACATGTTCCTGTATATTATTCCAGCCACTTGATTGTGGCGCTCCATGCATGCTTTCCCTGCCAGCATCTTACACCCTGCAGTTATGGATTGTTGCTGGATTGTTTCACACACCTCTTTGCACAGCCTACACACACACACACACACACACACACACACACACACACACACACACACACACACACACACACACACACACACACACACATATATATATATATATATATATATATATATATATATATATATATATAATGTATATATATATATAATGACTTTTTAAATTCCTTACTACAGAAAAACAAAAACATTTTTGTATCTAAAACCCAAAAAAAACAAGTGAAAACCATGAACAGAGTTGAGTCAGATTGGTTTTGGTGGCGCGCCCTCTTGTGGTCACTTTACGCCTCGTTTCTGAATTTCATTTTTTCTGAATCACGACTTTTTGGTGACCGGAGCGAGCTGGTTTCGTGCTGCCTTCACGTACACTCGGAAATGTTTGTTCAGTAATCTGATGCAAAAAATAAATAAATCAATATACCAAAAATTTGTAGCTGTCAATCACGTTAAATGTGCTCAGATATGTTTTTATGTTTTTTCCTGAAATTGTTATTTTTGGTCCTTTAATAACATTTAAAACATAATTATTGTATTTTTTCTGTTTTTGCGTATTATTAATTAAAAATGAGAAAAGAGATGGGGGGGGGGGAGTCAAACCTCAAATGTCCCACGGGTTTGAAAGCATCATTTTGCCGCAACATTAGCCAGTCATCTGTCGGAACCGGAACCACAGAGTTCGGGTGTGCACGCAGTTTCTGATCCTCATGGACGCGCAGCAGAGCCCCGTGGAGATGAAGGATGCTCCGCGGGATGCAGCGGATGCTGAGACCGATGTGAGCGAGGCGGAACGGGAGAGGGAGCCCATGACCGGGACCGGGGGGGCAGACGCCGATGAGGGGGCTGCGTCTGACGGGCTGATGGAGCCGCCGGCAGCGGAGGCGGAAAAGAACGGGACCGTGAAGCTGAAGGTCCTGGAGGAGGATGAGGAGCAGACGAAGTTCACGGGGCTGAACAAGGAGGAGCTGCTGAGGGTGGCTGGGAGCCCGGGGTGAGAGCTCTTTGGACCGGTTCTGCGCGTTGGTTCTGATGATGTGACGGGGTTCTGCAGCTGCAGGTTCCTAGTGTCTGAGCTGCTGTCGGTTGAGAACATCATGTTCCTGAAGGTCCAGCTCCGCTGATGTGTTTCCTGCACATCTTCTCCATTTCAAACGGTTTAATTTGTCATTAATCCCACCAGCTGATCAAAGCCAAAGTATGGGGGGTGGGGGTGGGGGGTGCTGAAATAAATGTGTGTCCTCCAGATCAAAGATCCTCTATTGACAGGACTCCCATCCCTCATGGATCATTGCTCCTCTTCTGTTGTGCTCTTTAGGAGAAAAACTGAACATCATTTTGGTTAACATCTTTAAAATGCTGAAAAAAGCTCAAATTTGCATTTTATTTGGTTTCACTCAGTTAAAAGTGGCAGAGACACTAAAATCAGTGCAACTTCCTCCATAAACCTCTTTTTGCTTTCCGCTTTACGGCTGTTACAGCATATTAAACCTTCATCGGCTCCTTGTTTAAAGACTCACTCTTGTTTTTAACATCCAGCTGATTCCAAAGTGGATCCTGTGTGCCGCTGAAATACATTTACAGTTTTATAGGATTTACTTTTGGCTCACAGGTGGACATTAGGAGAGTAAAGGATGGTGCACTTCTCGGTTCTGCTGAATCGGATCTTCACGCTCATTCGCCCTCACGTGTCACTGAACGCTCCAGAATCCGGAAGGAGGGTTTTCGGCCCGTCTGTCTGACCTAAATGGTGCTTTGTTGGTGGTTAATTATAAACACAGAGATGTTCATGAAGCTGAGGGATGTTTTTGCTTTTATTCCTTATTTGTCGTTTTGTGGAACAGAACATTCTCCCGCTTTATAAATATGAATGAAACCTTGTCATCACCAGCTTCTGTTACAGGGAGGGTTAGGATCTGGAGGACAGACTAAGGACTAGCCTCCTCCACGGTGGTTAAATGTACCCCCTAACAACAGGAAGAAGGTTCAAATCCCGGTCGGGTGGTCTCTCCGTGCATGGGTGGCGTCTTCCTCTGGTACTTTGGCTCCAGGCGTCCAGAAACCCGTTTCCTGGGTTGATCTGTGACTCTAAATTGTCCTCTAGAAGTTTGTGGTCCTGTGATGGTTACCTGTCCAAGGTGGGGATGGATAGACTAATAGAGGGGAAAAAACTACAGAAAATCTACCCGGTAACTGGGGATTTAAAATGAGTCTTTAAAACAGTTTCTTTCAATCGAACAACAGAAATGACCTGTTTTCCGCTCCTGCTGCCTCCAGGTGGGTGAGGACCCGCTGGGCCCTCCTGTTGGTGTTCTGGATCGGCTGGTTGGGGATGCTGGTGGGGGCCGTCCTCATCATCCTGCGGGCCCCGGTCTGCAGGGAGCTGCCCCCCACCGACTGGTGGAACGAGGGCCCGCTGCTCCAGATCAAGAACCTTCAAGCCTTCAGCGAAACCAGGGACCTGAAAGGTGGGTCCGCCCGCCCGTCCCCCTCGTGGTCCCCCTGGTGGTCCCCCTGGTGGTCCCCCTGGTGGTCTCCTGCATTCTCCTGCAGTTTGGTTTTCACTGAGCGGCCCAAAGTTCTGGTTCTGAAGAAGACGAATGTCAGAGTTCAGGATCAGCGGTTGAGCCAAAAGAATTCTGGCTTCTTTTTTCAGGTTTATCAGGATATCCACAGGAAGATTTGGAACTATTATGGGATGGCCACTAAACCTACGACTTGGCGGCCGTTTGGTGGCAAAGTGTGAAATTTGTCGACTTTTAACATTTTTTCCCACAATATGGATGAGGAAAACTTTTGTTAGAGCGATCTTCACAAAATTGAAGTCTACAACCACAACAACAGTTTTACTGACCTTTGACCTTTGATGCAGGCATCTTGTATTTTACAACAACAAATACTCTTTAGTAGCGACAAAAAAA
Organism: Oryzias latipes; assembly: GCF_053564925.1. Lineage (NCBI taxonomy): Eukaryota > Metazoa > Chordata > Actinopteri > Beloniformes > Adrianichthyidae > Oryzias > Oryzias latipes. The sequence goes on from NC_136258.1 coordinate 28,252,734, forward strand.
CCTTAACTCCCCCAAGGGATTTAGATTTATTGCCTCCCAACTGCTCGAGCATCAGTGGGAAGCTACTTGGGGGGGTGGGGGGGGGGGGGGGGGGGGGTATACAGACCTTTGAACAGCGTCACCGTGGCGATCCCACAAAACTGCTGTTTCCCTGTAGCTCACACAGTTTGTACAGGAATACTGTGAAAATGTAATACATGAATTGCTGGCTTAAGCTGAACAAAACGAGATGACACACGATATGAACATATTAGGAATGTGGGCGTGGCTAACGAAAAACCTCCGTTGCCAGGGTAATCCAAAATCTTTGCAGAGTCTTCTGAGAATGACATCGACTTGTTCGTCACTCCCAGGCGACCAAAACGTTAAATGGTTGCTACGGAGATAAAACCAACAGGATAGCCGCCATTTTGAAAAAAAGTGTCTTTTTTTAAATAATTTGTCACCAAAAGGGGGGCGATGGGGGGGCCGGGTGGTGCCTGCAGACGATACAACACCGCCCTTGGCTAAATTTTGTTTTGTTTGTCAATTGAGTGTTTGGCATTTTTACCATTTATTGAGCTTTTTTTCACTCAAATATAATTGTAATTTAACAGTGAAATCCTTTGTTAAACTGACAGGAAACAGAAAAACCTTCACAATAAAAGCAGAGGTTTTGCTCAAAAACTAATAAAATAAAAAAATTCAACCTTTACATTGATTTGGAAAGGGAGAAAGTGCTGTTGCTCTGGGGTTTTAATCATTTTATGAACAGAATTTTACATATTTAGTGGGAATGTGGCTAGAAACTTTTGTCACAGGGGAAGAGAATAAAAAGTTGACTTAAAAATAAACAAAAAAAACATTGAAATGATCCGAAGAGAATTTGGGGGAAATGCAGGATATTCGAAAAAATGATGACCAATACAGAAAGAGCTTTAAAATAATCGGGAAATTATGCCAAACCTGTTCAGAAATGGAAGATCAACAGACCCAAAGGACCTCCAGTTCTTCAAACAACAACATCTAGAACCTCAAAGGTACTTCAACAATAAAAGAGTGACGATGATGACACCTTCTCTGTCTTTGTCAGGTTTGGAGCAGAAAGTCAGCACCTTGTCGGGGCTGAAACTCAAAGGTCTGGTGATCGGTCCGATCCACGCCGCTCCGGCTGATGATCCAATGAACCTGGAGTTCGAGGAGATCTCTCCGGAGTTTGGGAACCTGGAGCAGTTCAACAGCCTCCTCCAGACGGCTCATAGGAAAGGTGAGACGTGTGCTGGAAATAATTCCAGAGACGGATAAAGAGATACTTTCTTAACGCAGAAGATCATGATTCTGATCTCCATCACTGATTTGGACCGATCGCGTCACACGTTAAACGGACTCCTTTTCCTTCTCCGTCCAGGTGTTTTTGTGGTTTTAGATTTGACTCCAAACTACCGGGGATCTTCTGGACCCTGGTTCTCCAGCGCCAGTGTGACTAATGTGGCAGAAAGACTGAAGGTGAGACAGGATGGCCGCCGAGCCTCATAAAAGAAGCAAACGCTGAAGCCGTGGCCCCTGGTGCTCCACAGAGTTACTGAATCGTTTCATTATGAAGTTATTGATGAGAAGAATCTCTGTCTTCAGTCTGCGCTCGTCTTCTGGCTCAGTGAAGGAGTGGACGGCATCCAGCTGCCGGGGGTCGAGGATTTGGCCCGCATGGTTCCTTCCCTCTGGACTGACATCCGGGCCATCGTCCAAAACGGGACTGACAAGTATCCCAACAAGAGGTCAGAGGCTGGATGGATGGATGGAGGGAGAGAGGGAGGGAGGGAGAGAGGATGTATGGATGGAGGGAGGGAGGGAGGGGGGGTGGATGGATGAGAGTACAATTAAAATCAAACTTTATTTATCAAGCACACAATGTAACACAAATATTTTATTTATTTAAAAAAATTACCGGTAACTTAAAAAAGTTATTACACTTACAGTGGTCGATATCACTGGACAGATAAAACGATTTTAATAGATAAAAGAAAATGAAACAAAATGAAATAAAGCAAAAAAAAAAAAAAATAATAAAACAAAGAATATGTTTAACCAAAAGCACACATAAAAAATGTAAATATCAAACAAGTATATTCCTAGAAATCAGGAACTCTGGGAGGCTGCTCCACAGGAAAAGTCCTTCATAACTGAATGAAGCCTCTGTGTGAGTTTAAGATCTAACTTTAGGAATGACTGAGAGTCCTGAACCAGAGAACTTCTGGGTCCACAAGAGCTCATACTGGAAAATCAGAGATATGATGGCCTAAGAACGCGAAACCATTTATCAACCAATAAAACTACTTTAAAATTAAACCTTAATTGCATAAATGAGAGATTATAAATCAGGTGTACTGTTTTCCCGCCCCCATCTCCCTTTTAGTAGTAGTTGATGGTTGAGGGTTTGATATCCTCCAGGGCAGGGCATTACAATAATCTAGAAATGGGCGGTCTCTGGCATTGCTTTGACATTACAAAGAAAGTCCTGTTTTTGATGTGTTTTCAATAATCAGAGTCCTGATCGGAGTGACGGAGGCATCCTCTGCTGAAACCGTGTCGGACCTTCTCTCCTCAACCGGAGTGGACCTGCTGCTCTCCGGCGTCCTCTCTGCCTCCGACCAGACTGAGCGTGCTCACAGCGTTCAGGTGCTGTATTCCAACCACAGTCAGACCAAGCTGGCCTGGAGCCTGGAGGCCCCGCGGGACCTGAGCCGCGATCTGGTCAAAGTGAACCAGCTGCTGCTGCTGACGCTCCCCGGGACGCCGGTGTTCATCGGCGGAGACGGGATTGGGCTGAAGGACGAGGTGAGGCAAACAAAGCTGCGACAAACATTATTAAAAGAGATGTTTATGCTGTCTTATTAACACTTCTGTGTTACAGGACATCAAGGTAGTCTGGGACTCTGAGACGGAGCTGAATTCCTCTCTGCAGGTAAACACGATAAGGAGCCCTTCTATTCAGAAAGGGTTCTCAGAAAGAGGTCCAAGTTTTGGTTTTTGCTCACGCTGTGTGTCCTCTCTGCCTGCAGGGCGAGCGAGGCGAGCGCAGTTTTTTCCAGTCCATCAGTGAACTGCGCGGAAAAGAGCGCTCCCTGCTCTTTGGGGACTTCTCCCTCCTCTTTAACTCTTCCTCCTCCCTGGCGTACCTGCGCTTCTGGGATCAGAGCACCCGCTTCTTGGCTGCTTTCAACTGGGCGGCGGAGGAGGTGGAGCTCCAGCTGAGCGGGGCGGGGCTTCCACACCACGTCACAGTCGTCCGGAGCACCAACACCAGCGCTCTACCCGAAGAGAGCAGCGTGGACCTGCGGAAGCTGCGTCTGGGGTCCGGACAGGCCGCCCTCGTCCGGTTCCCCCATGATGGATAAACGCCGACAGAGTCACGAGAAAGGTCACTGGAAAGGTTAAATGCATGAAGATGTAAGCTGTGTGACTTCAGGAGAACACTTCCTGCCACCATCAGCGTAACTTGAGTCAACCTTCAGTTGGGATTCTGCTGATTTGAACCATTTCTTTATTGATCTGTGGCTCCTCCTCCTTTAATGTTTTTTTTAAGTCAGTCAGAAAGCTGATTCAGTCCATGACATGATCCCACTGCCTCCAAAATAACATTCCCAACATTCCTGATCCATGCCCATCCAGGAATCTCAGATTTATTTGAAAGTTTCTCTGCATTGTTCCTCCTCTTCCTCCTCTTTTAAGATCTGCAATCTGAAAAACTGCCATTTCTACAGAGATGGAGCAGAAACTGGAAGTCTGACAGCAGCAGGAAACACTCAAACAACCCATTTGCAGTGTCACCTTCTTTGGCTTTCGGCTGCTCCCCTTAGGGGTCGCCTCAGCCAATCGTCTGCCTCCTTCTAACCGCACCCCCAGCATCCTCTTCGCTCACACCATCATTTGGGATTTGGCTTTGATTTCATGCATTTAACCGGGTTTTGGACCTTCTGGTTGCAGAATTTTCTGGTTCATAAAGATGAAATATTGTCAGTGGGTCAACTTCCATGTGACTGAGCGGAAGAGTATCTATATGTGATGTGCTCACTGTTTGTGTTGTACATTCAACAGAAAAAATAAAAACAAAAGATTTCAAGCATAACTAAAGAAAAATGTCTTCTTGTCTGTTTTTTGTGTGTTAAACTGTTGTTTAAAGACTAAAGTATATGTATAATACAGAATCTATTGTTTTTGTTTAGAGCCTATTACCGTATTTACTGTAAAATATCACATTTTACCCGCTTTCCTATCGGTGGCCGCAAAAATACATTTCGTTTGAATCACCACTAGGTGGCAGCATTGCGCCTCGGACTTCTTTGGAGCTCAAGAAGAAGAAGGAGAAGCGCGTCTTCTTCTCACAATTCTGAGGCACGTGAACATCAAATATATTCCTAATATTTGTGTCGACCCCCTACTGTATTCTGTTTTGGTTCCGGTTCTGGAGGCTTAAAAATGAACTTCGAGGCGGGCAGGTTGGAAGTCCTGCAGCTGCTGAGCAGATTGAGTCCCTCCGAGCTGCCGAAGCTACTGGACTGGATGAATAACTCAGGTGAACGCACGTGCACGTAGAGGATGTGACCACTTTGGGTGTGACGTCACCGGAAGTTAACCAGTTGTGTATTGGACGCATTGAAAGATGGACTTTTAAATGCAAAACATTCTTAAACGTCTCCTAACAACACTTATGTTTTATTTTCAACAGGGATATTACAAAGTATGTGGTCACGTGACCATACAGTTATTTTTTATAGCTCTTTTTTTATTGACAATTCGTTATTCAGCCTGAATTTGAATGCATGAGGTAAACATGCACAGGCACTGTATATTTTAAAATAAGAACTTGTACAGAAGTGTTCCTCAGACAAACCCATCAAAAACATGTTCAGGACTATATATAAAAAAAAGTATTATAAACCAATAAAGCAAAATTAAATAAAATAGGGTTCCGCTAGTTAGAAGTAATTGAAAAAGATATAAATAACGGAAAAAAATATATCAATTTTTCCTTAGAGGCCAAGTATGTTTTTAAATTTTAAGTATTTTAACATGTCTTTTCCAGATATGATGTCATTGGTTGTGTCCGAATTCCTTCATTTCTCACTACCTAGTCAGAATCTGCAATTCTAAAAACTAGTACCCCAAAAATATCCCAGGAGGCAACTACAGACCACAATGCATTGCGTTTTTCATGTGAAACCATTTGGTGGTTTAGCCCTGTCAATCCAACCCCCTAATTCAGAGTCAGTCAATGGCTCGGCCTTAGAATCAAACTCACAACCTTCCAGTCGGGGCAGACACTGTGAATAGACCTGTTTCCAGCTAATTTCTTTCTCGTTTTTTTAATGGGCTTAAAAGCTGGAAGTGAAAGGGCAGCTTCTTGATTTCAAGGACAAGAAAAGAGAAATGGTGTCTAAAACTTAAGTGAAAAAAGAAGTTTAATTTCATTTTCTTCAGACTAAAAAGCGAAAACAAAGGTGGAAACTCTGTCAAATCTGTTTCGATTTCATGGGTTCTCCTGAAGATCCAAACAAAGTTCTTCGTGGCGTGGGACACGTTTGAGGTTCCTGTGTTGTTGATCCTCATTAAAACATTGCTTCTGAGAACACTGAGGCAAGAAGATGTTCAGTGAGACTCAGGAGGGACCTCCTGCTGTGTCACGTTTGTCCTCAGACGACCTGGATCACCTGCTGGACGACAACAACAAGGTGATCCTGCAGAACATCGCAGACGACCTGAGGGCCCAGCTGCCTCTGGACGCTATGCTGCCCTCAGAGACCACAGCCCACCTCAAGGTATGGAGTAATCAGATTACCACGGTGTTAGAATTCAAAGATCTAGAGCTCAGTATTTCAGATGGTCAATGTTTAACGTCTCAGATGCAGCAGTGCGCACGCCCCACCGTGCACGTGGACAGCTTCCTGTACTCTGACGAGCAGGTGGACTCTCTGTGTGAGGAGGGGGCCATGAGCAGAACCTACTGCCTCAGATGTGGATCCACCCAGACCGCTCCTCTAGGTGGGACTCCAGCTGCAGAGATGGTCCAGGTCTCTGGTGTTTGGCTGTCAGAGGTGGTCACCGCCATCTTCTTCTCCCTGCAGACTTCATCTCTCACTCCTTCTCAGCGGCAGAACTTCAGTTCCTGTTCCAGAACGTCCTTCCGGACCTGAGTGGCCGGACGCTGGTGGACGTTGGCTCCAGATTGGGGGCGGTGTTGTACGGGGTTAGAGATCAACCCCCCCTCCTACACATTTAAACATTTGGTTCTGAGTTCTGTTGAGGTTCTGATGTCATGAGCGTTCAGTATGTGTGTGTGTGTGTGTGTGTGCGCACAGGGTTACGTCTACAGCTCAGCCTCTAAGCTGGTTGGTCTGGAGCTCAGTGGGGATTTTGTCCAAATGCAGAACGACATGCTGCAGAAGTACCAGATGACGGACAGAGTCCAGGTTGGTCTCAGAACCTCCACAAATAACCAGTCGGGATGCACAATATTGGATTTTACGATGGAATTCAATGTGCCGATCATTTTAAACACACTTCCAATGGAGTCCGAAAAACTCCACACTCAGTGTTTCTTTTCTTCACAAAAAAACACAAATACATCTAAATGCACTTTCTCTTAAATTATTGTGAATTTCTAAATTTTTTGTTCCGTTCAGTCCGACTTAGCTTGTCGTAATTTGCATATCGGGTCTGGTAGTGCCTGTATGAACTCCTTAAAAAATAGAGCTAGTTTCTTGGTATATTGTCTTGTATTTCACTGAAAAAAATAACCCAATTTCAGTTTGTTCTGGAAATTTTTTTTTACAACGTAAGTTAGCCAACAGCAATCAAGAAATCGTACACACAAGTGTGTGTTATTGACATATTATTGGTTTATAAGAGGAGCCGGTGAGAATGTAAACACGGGCTGCATTTGTCCGGACTTTGGACACGCCAGAGTTATGGTAATTCAGAGCATCAACCGCAGAGCTAAAGCGCTGTTGTTAAAGGGTTAAAAAAGAGACAGAGCTGTGATTTAGAGTGTTTCATGGTTTAAACTGCTGCCGTAGCCACATGCACCCGACCGGGGGTGGACCCGTACGGGTGCTGAGGGTTTGTGGGGTTGTCCAGGTTCGTGGAGGGTCATAGAGAGGAGCGGCTACATCTAAGGGGGCTCAGGTGTGTCTTGCAATTCCCTTGAGGCTCGTATGGCCACCTTAAGGGATATCATAAAAATGGAACGTACCATTAACATGTGTAGTAAGTGTGATGTGAAGTATTCCTAAGGATAATGGAAGTTGCAGACACTCGTGATGAACAGGTGATGCTGTTGTACGGTGCTCTGATGCAACACTCTAGTCCATAATACTCCTTACTGACCGCTCAAGTGCTGCATGCACAAAGTGTGCATGTGATACAAAAGTACCCTTAGGATGTCCACGCCAACTAATTCCTTCCCTACGCACTACATAGTGCACATTTTGTAGTGCTGTCTGAATCTACAATTTCAAAATCCAGTGCCCTAGAAATTTCTCAGAAGTCTCAGCGAAAACCAGTGTGCATCGACACTCACTAGATCAGCGAATATAGACCACAAATTTTGCCAACAAATGTATTTAAAAGTATTTTAACCGTCAACGTGTTTATCTTCAGAAGACAGTGGACTCATAAATAAGAGTCTCTAAACCTCATATCAATTAGATTTTAACTTCGTGAATTCAATTACGTCATATTCGCCATTTAAAAAAATGAAAGGAGCGAGCTTGGTGTCTGAATTGCTCTTGGTAAATGGCGTATACTTATATAGCGCTTTTCTACCTTCAAAGCCCGAAGCGCTTTACAGTCAGTCACTGACCCATTCACCCAGTCACACACACACATTCACACACACACATTCACACACTGGTGGCAGCACCGCTGCCAAACACCGGCGCCAACCTCCCACCAGAGGCAAGGTGGGTTTCAGTGTCTAGCCCAAGGAAACATTGACTCATGGGCGTGCAAGGCGGGAATCGAACCTGCAATATTACGATCATGGGTCAACCGCCCTACCGCTGCACCACGGCCACCCCTTTTGACATTCACGGCACTACATGGTCCTGCACTTTATAATTTTTTTTAAAGTTAGGGAGGGAATTCGGACAGAGATGATTGTCTAAGTTTCTCATTTCTAACAGTATTGCTGCATGCAAGGAGCGCACTTACCACGTCGATAACACGGGCTCTGTGTGCAGTCAGCAGGATTGGGGGGGTGGGGGTTGAAAAAGAAAAAAAAATACTGACTTACACACCTGCTTCCTTTACTTACAGTACAGACCAAAAGTTTGGACAGACCTTCTCATTAAAAGAGTTTTCTTTATTTTCATGTCTATGATAATTGTAGATTCACACCGAAGGCATCAAAACTATGAATTAACACGTGGAATTATATGCATAACAAAAAAGTGAGAAACAACTGAAAATATGTCATATTGTAGGTTCTTCATAGTAGCCACCTTTTGCTTTGATTACTGCTTTGCACACTCTTGGCATTCTCTTGATGAGCTTCCAGAGGTAGTCACCTGAAATGGTCTTCCAACAGTCTTGAAGGAGTTCCCAGAATGCTTAGCACTTGTTGGCCCTTTTGCCTTCACTCTGCGGTCCAGCTCACCCAAACCATCTCCATTGGGTTCAGGTACGGTGACTGAGAAGGCCAGGTCATCTGGTGCTGCCCCCCATCACTCTCCTTCTTGGTCAAATAGCCCTTACACAGACTGGAGGTGTGTTTGGGGTCATTGTCCTGTTGAAAAATAAATGATGGTCCAACTAAACGTAAACCGGATGGAATAGCATGCCACTGCAAGATGCTGTGGTAGCCATGCTGGTTCAGTATGCCTTCAGTTTGGAATAAATCCCCAACAGTGTCACCAGCAAAGCACCCCCACACCATCACACCTCCTCCTCCATGTTTCACGGTGGGAACCAGGCATGTAGCGTCCATCCGTTCACCTTTTCTGCGTCGCACAAAGACACAGTGATTGGAACCAAAAATCTCAAATGTGGACTCATCAGACCAAAGCACAGATGTCCACTGGTCTAATGTCCATTCCTTGTGTTCTTTAACCCAAACAAGTCTCTTCTGCTTGTTGCCTTTCTTTAGCAGTGGTTTCCTAGCAGATATTCTAGCATGAAGGCCTGATTCACACAGTCTCCTTTGAACAGTTGTTGTAGAGATGTGTCTGCTGCTAGAACTCTGTGTGCCATTGACCTGCTCTCTAGTCTGAGCTGCTGTTAACCTGCCATTTCTGAGGCTGCTGACTCAGATGAACTTATCCTCTGCAGCAGAGGTGTCTTCCTTTCCTGGGGCGGTCCGCATGTGAGCCAGTTCCTTTGTAGCGCTTGATGGTTTTTGTGACTGCACTTGGGGACACTTTCAAAGTTTTCTCAATTTTTGGGACTAACTGACCTACATTTCTTAAAGTAATGATGGACAGTCGTTTTTCTGTACTTAGCTGCTTTTTTCTTGCCATAATCCAAATTCTAACAGTCTATTCAGTAGGACTATCAGCTGTGGATCCACCTGACTTCTGCACAACACAACTGATGGTCCCAACCCCATTTATAAGGCAGGGCACACCTGTGAAGTGACAAACATTTCAGGTGACTACCTCTAGATGCTCATGAAGAGAATGCCAAGAGTGTGCAATGCAGTAATTAAAGCAAAAGGTGGCTACTATGAAGAACCTACAATATGACATATTTCAGTTGTTTCACACTTTTTCCTTATGTATATAATTCCACATGTGGTACTTTACAGTTTTGATGCCTCAGTGTGAATCTACAATTTTCATAGTCATGATAATAAAGAAAATGAGAAGGTGTGTCCAAACTTTTGGTCTGTCCTGTACATGTTAAGTGATTGCTACAACTCGTCTCTCCCAGCATGCCTGTAGAAAGAATGCATAAACATTTTCGCCCTTCATTGAGTGGTCTACGGGGGCCACTTGCATTTCCCAGACGACCATTTTTCGCCCACAGATGGCCCGTATCCACCCGTAAAGGCAGGTGGGACTAAGACTTCACCTGTCAACACTGATTTCATGCCCAAATTCCGGTTCATCCTTCTTCCAAACAAGTCCAGAGCTTCTCAAAAACAGTCGCCTCCTCTGCTGTGTCCAGGTTCTCCATGCTGATGTTTGCACCCAAGATGTTCTGCTGCAGAACGCAGATGTGCTGATCATGAACAATGTCTTTGAATTCTTCATGGAGCCCAGCGAGCAAGTCAGGTGGAAACACAGAGTGGCACGAAAAAGACAAAAACAAAAAAAAAAAAAGCTGCATGTCTTCTAAAAAGAGCGTTCTTTGGTTTCAGAGCATGGACTTTTATCATGCAGAACTTCAGGAGGGCAGGATGTCTGCTGGTTACTGTCCCCAGTCTGCAGGAGAGTCTGAACCATCTCCAGGTAAAACCAGCATCACCCACACCTGGTTGATGTCCTCATGACATCGTCCTCATCAAGATTTCTTTGCTCCTCTCCAGATTCAGTTGCAGCCGGGATGGCTGGAGGAGCTTCCTGTGGATCACAACGTCTATCTGGGAAAAGATGCAGACCCCGAAAGCCTCGCTCTGATCCACCTGTACAGGGTCATGTGATCGAGGAACGTCATACCTCAGACACACCTGTGCCAGGTCATGTGAACAAGGAGTATCCCACTTGTTGTTTATGTGACAAAGGACAGCCACACCTGTCTGGGGTCAAGTAATGACAGGCAATCACACCTGTTCAAGGTCATGTGACTGAAGACATTCACCCTTCTGGTTCTCCTGTGATATAGACAGAGGACAGTAACGTGTGCAGGAACAAGTGACAGAACCTGTGTAGTATCATGTATATAATTGGCTGATGTAGTCATTTGTGCAGATGTGGTTACCTGAAGACAGACACTCAACAGATCACATAAAGTGATTTATATATAATGCAAATTCAACTGATAAATAAAGCTGTTCTCTGTCTTCCATGCAAATTCTAGCTCATTATCTTCTTTGCAGTAAAAAAAAGACTAATTTTACCACACTTTTCTGGAACAATTCCTCCATTCTCCGTTTTTTATGTAAATAAAAGGAAAAAACTAAATGGGTCAGTGTTCTTGGATTCGAGAGAAGTGAAGAAGATCATGCAGGTCAATATTTTTTTTATCCAGTTCATTCATTCATTCATTCATTCATTCATACAGAGCTGGTGTTTTTCTGGAGACATCCTGTAGGGGGCGGTAAAGAACAGGCAGGTTTCATGCACTCTACCAAAGTAGTAGTAGAAGAAGAAGAATGAGTCTGAAGTGGGATAAAACTTCGTCAACAAGCCGCCAGTGAGTCGCCTCAGCCCGCGACTCTTTCTTTTATCTTCGCACCGGCGGGAGCCGTTCCATCGTAGCTCATTTTGGTAAAACATTTATATTTTTAAAAAAGTTCCAGAAAAGCTTCTTATCGCGGATTTGAGCCGCGTGCTGAGCGTTTGGCGTGGAATTGGGTCATAACCGAGCGCGTCGGCTCTCACGTTCAAGAGGAACACATCCATGCGGGCAGATTATCGGCGCGTCTAACAAAAGACTCGCTCCCCTCCTCTTCCTCACTCCGCCGCGCTCAGACTTCGGTTCCGTTCGGACGCTCCGCTTTCTTGTGTCGCCGCAGTTCGGATGTAATTGTTCGATTTTCCCTCCTTTTTTATTCCAGCGCAGAAGCGGAGCTCCCGAGATGCCGCTGCTCCACAGGAAAGCCTTCATCCGACAGAAGCCTCCGGCGGACCTGCGGCCGGATGAAGAAGTGTTTCTCTGTAAAATCACCCACGAAATCTTCCGGACCTACGAGTGAGTAGCCGCGAGGCCACCGATAACCGCGGCGGGGAGTTCGTGAAACTTTCTGTACTAACTAAGCTAACTTTTTTTTCCGGCTGGAGGAGGAGGCTGTTGCGGGTGGGGGGTGGGGGTTCCCTCCGCGGGTCAGGTGTCTGTCTGACCGGCCGGTGGGGCAGGTGGCCGGTTAGGGCAGCCCGGGTTTGTTGGCAGGAGGAGGAGCCGGGAGTTTTGACCGGGAGTGAGCAGCGACGCCGCCTGAGTGTCAGCCGCTCGTTAGCCGTTAGCAACCGATCCGGCTGTAGCCGCCGAACGCGCTCGCGCCACGGCGGTAAAAGTCGTTCCACCATTTAGAGATGCTAAGCAGGAAAATAAATTCCGAAAAAAATCTCCTTTCTGAGCCACATTTTCCCTTTTACACACTTATTTTTGAGTTGATGTACTTTCTCAGGAGTAAAGCTGAAGAAGATGGTGACACAAAAAACGACCTGCTGGGTTTTCGCTGCTTGTTTATCAGAACCAACCATAACGTTCACTAAGTGTTGTTTTCAGTGATAAAAAGCTTTAATCACGTGTCATTTCCGCTGTAATCACGCCGAAACGCGGTTATTACAGGATTTAGACCAAAGCTGCGTCTGTCTGGGCGGATTGTCTCTTTATTGGAGTCGAAAGGTTTAATCTGCCGATTAAATAATAAACCAAAAAATACAAAACAAGTTTTTCTTCCCCTGTTTTTTTGTCTTTGTTTTGCTTTGGCGTTTTTCTGTTTTGCTTTTGCGTTTTTTCATTTAGTTGAAACATGTTTTGTGTTGCCAATGTATGAAAGTGCTTTTTAAACAAAGTTTGATTTGAATCAAAAACCTTAAATTCTCATCTTGGGATTAAATGTCTCAGGACTGGAACTATTAAAAAACAAAGTAAAGTCAGTGTAAAAACATTTTTTAAAAAAAATTAAAGGTATGATTTTCTCTTAAAGCTGTTTTCTTAATAGCAAAAAAAATCATACTAATTGTTGATTGAATGAAATAAAAATGTTCATATTGTTATACGATATCTTTATTGTATGAATCTACTTGATTTTGCACTTAAATTCGTCTTTGTAAAATATACAATTACATTAAATTAATTTAATGCAAAGTTATTTATTGATCATTTGCTCCACTGGTGACATTTATTTCATAGTATCCAATACTTTCTTTATTGCACCAATGTGATCTCATTTACTTAATTCTTTTATTGTTAGAATTCTAAAATGTTATTTTGCTTCTAAAACCAATAATTTGCACTCTCGGTTGGATGTTGACTGTATTTCACACATGTTCAGTGACAAAGTAAAATACATTCTAATAATAATAATACCTCCTGAAAAATGGCACTTTAGATTAAATTTTGTCAAATCAGTCGTCAAAATAATCGTGTTAAAAGAGAAACTGTGAATTTCTGGACCAGAATTGCGTCGATTTAGTACTTGGCCCTCAAATCCTGAGAGTTGGTGCACATTTACTGAGTAGTGAACAAAATCCAGCTGACGTTTGTACTTGTTTCAGTTCCACTCCAGAGATCCAGACTTTTTATTTAACTTCGTAAGACCCGAACTTTAATTTGATGCCATTTTTATTTTATTTTTTAAACTTTCACTAGACCTGTGTATGCCAGGTCGATAGAGGTTAAAGTGGTTCTATTTAAGTTTCTACGATTTCTCAATATTAGCCCTTTTTCACGTATTTTACATCCTCACAGTGTTTCATTTTTGGATGATATCATTTTTTTTTCTTTAAGCTTTAGTTAAAGACAGTTCAGTGTGACAATCCATTTAGGAACTCTGAAAGGTTTAAGATGCTGACATAGAAGTCAAAGAATATGAGTGAAAGTGGAGAAATCGGCTTCAGTAAATAGTTTGAGCCGATTCTAATCTTCGGATCAACTTTTGTCATGTATGCGGATATCCACACGTGAACATGTACCTCCCTTCCACAGTGAGTTCTTCGAGAGGACCATCCTCTGCAACAGCCTAGTGTGGAGCTGCGCGCTCACGGGGCGAGCGGGCCTCACCTACTTGGAGGCGGTGGAGAGCGAGCAGCGCGCGCGGCAGAGCCTGCGCAGCTTTCCTCGGGCGCTGCTGGTGCCCCTCCTCCACCTGGCTGCGATGAGCCAACGCAGCCGACTGGTGGAGCTTTGCGAGGACGTCTACGGTTTCGTCAAGGACCGCTTTTTTCCCGGGGAGGTGGTGGAAGTCAGCCGGCGCAACGGGGCCAGGTACGCACTGGGGAAGTGCCGCATCGCTTTTCAGGCTGCACAGTTTTCATAGTAACAGATGCTGCTTTAGTTTCAGTTCACCGTATTTGTCGGTTTGTGACTGAAAATTATAAAGAAATTGGTGTTCTTGTTCTTTAATCTTTGTGTTTTTGGGAAAACTTTTTTTTTTTTTGTTTGTTCTTGTTGTGGTTGGTAGTTTGACCTCCGAAACCTCGGCACCGACACCGAACTGAATCTTGTGTTCCAGGCACATGTGTGAGATCCTGGAGGTGCACTCGCCTTACTCCAGCGCCAACGGAGTGGCGCCCACCAACGGAGCAACGGGCACCAACGGCCACACCGACCCATCTCAGGTGGACACCATCGTCATCAGTGACAGCGATGAGGAGGACGACGCCTTCCAGAGTCCCGTCGTACACGTCAAAGGGTCAGTCAGGCAGATTCTGTGCTGCTATAAAACTCTAAAACCAGCTTTGAAAAATAAATGTTCCTCCTTATTTGAGTTTCGGTTAATGAAATGAGAATCAGATGCTGGTTTGAGTTTGAACTCTGCGTTTGTTTTCCAGGAAAAAAAAGCCTTTGAGTCCTTCTGTGTTCAAATACACCGTGAGGATGATGAGTGACAAACACAGCGAGCCGTTCACCGTCAAAGCCAATCAGATCAGGTGAGGAGCTTCACCTGGAGTTTGTTCTGCCGGTTCAGAGAGGTTCTGTGACCACCGATCCAAATGCAAACTAGGGTTTGCAGTCTGAATGGTCTGGTTTTTGGTAGGCCTGGGCGAAAAATCGATTGGATGAATTAATTAGAATATTTTGTTACAGGCGATTTAAAAAAACAAAAAAAACAACGAAAAACTCAATCGACTCCTGCTGCTTCATCACCGCGATGATCAAAAATCCCACACCGTCACAGCTCAAGTTAAGATCTTGTGGGACACATTTGCAAATGGTACCCATATATACCGTGGAGAAGACGAGGGTTATTAGTTTAATTAAAACCTTAGCCCCCAGATATGAATTGTATTGTTTTAGAAAATGGTGCTACTCTCAAGGTGAATGTTTGTCTCCTTTTAGTCTAGACTACAAAGTGTGACTCAAAACACAGCTGGGACTTTGTTTCCTAGAGTGTGATCATTTTAGTATTCATCCCAGAAATGGGGGCTACATTTGTCTTGCGTTTGATTACATAAAAGCAAAATTTGCTTTAACTTAAGTTGTCTGTCGTTTGTACTTGTTGCTTTCCTTAAGTGGGAAGAATCGGAAATCGAATTTAAAAAAATAAAATCTGAGATCTTATGTTTAGGCCATATCGCCCAGCGCTAGTTTCCAGCTGGTTTAGCGTGTTTCACTGATAAACTGGAGCACTGATGCTTTGGTGTCGGGCTGCAGACGCTCCCTCTAAAATCCAGAGTTTGTTTAGTTTTTTCACGTTGGATAAAAATACGACAAACGTATTCTCCTGAAGAAAACGGAACAAAAGAAGCAAAACCTCAGTTTGTTGTGCAGCAACCGTTAAATGATGTTGCTGGAGTTTTTTTTTTCCTGCTTGTTTTTACTATGAACTGGAGTGAGTGACTCCTCCCCCCGTGGCGTTCCAAACAGGAAGTACGTGCTGAAACAGCTGTGGAGCAGAATAACAATTCTTGCTCTGATACCTTTCTATCAACACGTTCTTGATTATCCTCCTTTTTTCATGATATTTTATTCCGTAGTTTAAGTCATTCCAGTTATAAATTGACCAATCAGATAACTCAAAAGTCCAAAATCCAAAACTAAAAACGACGACAGAATTGACTTAATTTCTATGGATGACATCACACTCGCTCGCCCAAAGTCTCAGATGCAGTCGAGGGTTTTCGCCGGCCTTTTCTCTGAGTTCTTTTGTTAAAATTTAACGCCCCGGTCAAAGTTGCCTGCTGACCTTCATCCCCGTCTTTCAGTCGCAGGAAGTCCACTCTGTCCAGAGAGAAGCTGAAGCTGCTCTACAAGCAGCACTGCGAGCCTCAGAGGGGCTTCATCATCCTCAAGGTGAGGTCAGAGGTCAGGACGGTGACCCGTCGAACCGTCAGAACAGCGGTTCTGAGTGATGTGTCCTCCCGTCTCAGGCCTCCACCGTTAAGAAGTACCAGCTCTCCGAACAGACCTTCTCCCAGTTCTTCCCCGATGAGCCCCCCCAGGTCCCGTTCAGCTCTCCCTCCTCCAACGGTGGAGTGTGCGCCTCACCTGGACAGGTACGCGCACATCCAGATTTGTTCTTTCTATGTCTTGTTGAAGAAATGCAAATGTTTGGAATTTAAAAAATGGATTTAAAAAAAGCAACCTTGATTCATCAAACGAATGAGGTGATTCTTCTGAAAAATGTTATTTTTGACAAACAAAAAATGTTTTGCACATAGTTATTATATTCTTAAAGTCTTGATTGTTCAGTTAAATATGATATTTATGTAAAACCTTATTTTCATAAGCTAAACTTTATTTTGTAATTAAATGTGACAAAGTTTAATTGACTTCAGGATCATATCAAATTGTAAACTTGTGAATTTTGTTTTTTAGCAGCGATGAGTAATTGTTCATTATTAGTTAATGATCCGGTTTCAGCAGAATGGCTGAAACAGAAAGAGAAGCGAAGAAAAGTGATTTTTATCCGAGCTGCAAACTCTTCTTCCTCATTTCAGCTCGGGTGATTGTGGGGGATTGAACCTTTGTGTTTCTTCATCCACCGTCTGCTTCTTCTTCTTGTTGTTTTGCAGCAGAATTATCACGGTTCTGCTCAAACCTGCAGGTCGATGCTCCTCAAACGTTCCATGCAGCAGTAGTGGGGGGGGCTTTAAAGTTTGTTAGGTTCCACAAAATGCAACAAAATAAATATCCAAATGAAGATCAGTGTTTGATGGTCAAAGCGACTTCCTCACAGTTTTTGACGGAACTCTGCCGGCAGGTGGTTCCAAACCCAGATCTTCTGTGGATGTAGACGTTGACGGATCCTTCTGTGATGCCATTTCTGTGGGGAAATGGCATCACTTCCAGAACTTTAGTATGAAGATGGTCCTTAACGACTTCGGCTGGATGTTTGGAATACATTTAGGGCCAGTCTTTACCTCTGTGATGACGGTGCATGACGGGTAAACTGTGTTTTCTCAGCGTGGAGAACTCCTCTTCCATGTATGGAAACGCAAACCTCCAGCGTGCTTCAAGGTTTCCTTCAGAGACTCATTATGGTTCTTCTGTTGAAGAAAAAGCTTCCTTCCGTTTGCATCTCTTCCGTGTCCAGGCCTCTCTTAGCAGTAGATGGGTGAAATTTGGGTTTCACTGGTTTCTGCCAGTTCTGAGCTGATGAGCTTCATGTGTCTTTCATCTTCTGCACAAAGTCTCCTTGGCCAACCACAGCGTCTGCAATCCTCAATGTTTCTTTGTGCTTCTTCAGAAGACCGTGAACATCTGGAAACTCCAGTCTGCTTTGAGATCTTTGTCTGATAGAGACTTAGCTGATGCAGAAGAGCGACCTCCTGTGCTTCATCTCTGCTTTGTGACGTTAGTTTTTACAGAAAGTGTCGCCGTTCTTCATCCCAAAGCATGAGGACCTTAGTTCAGATTCTGATTTTTCAAGAGGTTCGGGTTTTAACTGTGATATCAGAGCAAATGTAAATGTTCTTTCTGGACTTATCTGTCAAATTTGTCTCTTTCTCTCCAAAACATCATCTTTAAATAGTTGAAACTTACTGATATCCCTTCAGTTTAAATGACCGTAAAGGAGGAGAACTTATGCTGATCTTTGTGTTTGCAGGCGAGTCTGTCGCCTCTTCAGGCTATGGAGGAGAAGCTGAAGCTGCTGCAGAAGAGGGAGGAGATGGCTGCTGCTCAGGACAGAGCTCGACTGAAGAAGGAGCGAGAGGGGGCACAGGAGGCCAAGAGGAGAGAACGGGAGGACAAGGACAGGCTTAAGGAGGAGCAGAGGAAAAGGTTTGAGGAGGAGAAGCAGAGGAAGAAAGAGGAGAAGGAGCGCAGGAAGCTGGAAAAGGAGAGGGTACGTCTGGCCACGTTAACGTTCGATTTGTGAAAGAGCAGAGAAGTGATGGAGGTGATGCACAGGAACGCGAGAAGCTGAAGGAGGAGAAGAAGAAGTATGCCCAGAGACTGAAGCTGCTGAGCAAACCCATAGAGGACATGGAGTGTGAAGGCCTGAAGGTCAGTGAACGCACCATCACTGCTAAGGATGGGGGTCATTTCTACAAACACGGAGGTTAAGCAGACATTCAGTTTTGTGTAGGGATAGAAAAACCTAACCCTGAAAGGGTTTGGCCACCAGGAGGCGCTGTCCAGACGTTCTGGAACCCGCTGTTGGTGATTGATCAAGGAATTCGTTTTAGATTTCTACGATCCTGATCTGTCTGCGGGAAGTTGGTAATCAAATCAACTTGTACCTTCATACAAATTTATTTCCTTATGAAATATTTGATACTGGAAAATAGCCTTTGGATTGAGACACACTAGGTTTATTTTGCTATAACATAAAAAAGACTAATGAACTCCTGCCGCTCAGAAGAAACTATGTCCACAGAAACGATTTTCCTTAAAAACAGCTTAATCCTAATTAAGAGACCACTGGGGTTTGTTGAAAATAGATGAAAAAAGGATCTTAGTGGGACTTTAATGGTCTGGTTGATCAGGTGTCTCCTCGGCTTCTTTGTGGTGAAGGTGGAGGAGGATGGCGTGTCCTCATGGATGAAGTCATCAAAGCCTTGGGGGTCTTCAGTTCACGAATGGACCTGTGTGTGTTCTTTCAGGAGCTCCCCAGTCCGGTTCCAGTGAGAACCCGTGTTCCATCCAACCTCTTTGGAGAAGCTCTGATGATTCTGGAGTTCTTGCGGGCTTTCGGCGAAGCTTTTGACCTGAAAGACGAGTTTCCGGACGGCGTCACTCTAGGTGAGAGCCTCGCGGCGTCCGTGTTGGCGGTCGTATTGAATCGGTCGGAATAAACATCGGGTCAGCTGCAAGTTCTGCAGCATCACAGCTGATCCGCCTCAGTTTTTGTCTGCAGCTTTGCATCAAGAGGAATTTCTGTTGTTAAAGCCTGAGGTGGTTCCAGAACCGCTGCTGATCCGGTTCTAGGGTTACTGGGTGAAGCGCCACATCCCGAGGCGCTTCCGATCTGCTGCTTGTCTCTCGGAGGACAAACTGGCTTGGTGTAATTCAGGAAGGAAAAAATCTTGCTGACAGATCTCTGCTTTTTCACAGAGGTTCTGGAGGAGGCTCTGGTTGGTTCTGATCCCGAAGGTCCTCTGTGTGAGCTGCTGTTCTTCTTCCTGACGGCCATCTTCCAGGCTCTGGATGAGGAGCAGGAGGAGCTGAAGGATCAGGCTGAAGGTGGGACAGAACGACCCCAGTGTGCGCTGCGTTGTTCCGCGTGGTGGATGGCTTCAGGTGTCTGTTCTCCTGCAGACCTGTGGGACGCCCTGGACGACGACTCTGACCCTACCCAGTTGGCGCTGAGCGCCGTGGCCTCGCTGGCCGCGGCCTGGCCTCAGCTGCATCAGGGCAGCTCCCTCAAGCAGCTGGACCTGGACAGCTGCACGCTCTCGGAGATCCTGCGCCTGCACATCCTCGCCTCTGGGGCCGACAGTAACCATGGCAACGCGAAGTTCCGCTACCAGAAGCAGGGCGGGTTTACGGTGATGGATGACCCGTGCGTAGAGCTCCGATTGGCTGAGCCAGCACTGCTGAAGAAGCTGTCGTCCACCCCGGTGTACGACCTGACAGCAGGTTAGTGTCTCGCCCCAGTCCTCCTGCAGGGGGCGCTGTGGTTTAGCTGCTGCTCTGAAGTGCAGAAGAAGCATTCCCCGAGGTCTTTCTCAGAATCTCTAAGGTGGTAACTGCTGCATTAGTTTTGAGAACATAAAGAAACATCTGTGTGACGTCCGGCACTGTAGATCTCTGAGTGAAGGAGCTGCTCTTGTTCTCACGCAGAGGAAAAGCTTAAGATCCTGAAGGCTCTGGTGGGGAAACTTCTGACGCTGGCGTCCAGCAGGGATCTGATCGAGGACTGCGTGGAGGAGCAGAAAGCCGCGAGGCAGGAGCTGAGGGAGATCCGGGCGGAGCAGCACCGCAGAGGGAGGGAGGAGGCCGCGCACAGGTGCTTAAACAATCGCGCATTCATAACAATGTCAATAAATAAAACCACCAGATTTGAGCTTAAAGATGGTACCTCAAAAGGATTTAAAGGAATGCGACCACGGAAATGCGGTAAACTCAGGTGTGTCCCTCATCAGCATCACAGGTGTTTCTGAACCTGTTATCAGTCTTTCTGCCTGTTCAAAGGTCTCATGTTTGTTTATTCTCATTTTATTATTCTCATGAGAAGAATTGATTGACTTGCCAAAGTAATTGAGAGGTACTCGGCATGCAGTAGTAGTGCCTTGCAAAAATACAGATGGAAAAGTACAAAAATAGTAAAACAATTCACTAAAGTCCAGGTATGTTGGAATGAAAAGGTGCCGTTAGGGTTAAAATGGGTCTTGTAGCCTGTAACTGCACGTGTAACAGTAGCATTGGTAAAGAAGTAGTTGTATACATGCATTCAGGTATGTAGTAGGTCTGCACAATAAATGGTAAATTTATTGTTATCGCAATATCAAGCTGTGCAAATCTTATGGCAGCTTGAAGAATTTAACGAATCAAATAAATCCCTTTATGCATTTGACCAAGGGGATGGTCAAATCCACGCTGAAGGTGGAGCACAGAAAGAGAAGGAAAGGAGCAGCACGTTAAAGGTGAAGGCCATAAAAAGCTCTCTGACGTTTGAGCGTTCAGAGGTTTAAGGTCCACTGAGATGAAGATAAACTTTCAAAGGTGAAAGTGTCCCATTACACCATCAAGAAAAGTCTGAACCAAAGTGAACCTCATTGGGGAATGATCATTGAGGACCCCACTGTTTGGGGGTAAACATTAACGAAATTTCCCAGAATGCATCTGGACAAGTCCCTCTCCGGTCGTCTTTGGATCTATTTTCAAAGCGTTCCCAGTGGTCTTTTAAGCACGATTATGCTGTTTTAAGCCTAAATTCAAAACCTGTGCCGATTTCTAGGACAAGGTTTCTGGGACCGTTGGTACTGAGCAACCCCGCCCACTCTTCCCGTCACCCTTAACTGAGAGCTCTCTGTTTTCATGCCCTCCCACTAGCCTATAGCCCCTATGCATCTTTCAAATGTTTTTTTTTTTTTTTTTCTTCCCATTTGCTCCTGAATTTGAATCAAAAAATCCTCAGAAATGCAAGTTTGAGCTTAATTTTCTTCATACAAGTCCTCCATCAGAAATTAGTCGTAGCGACTTCAAAACCAAACAGTCGCTGAGAGGCTGACGCTGGGTCCGGGTACTGAATGACGTGCTCAAAACAACCATAAAGCATAACGAAGTTTTAATAATGAAAAATGAAGGTAATTAACTCCACTTATTGTATTGTGATCAAAAAAGAGGAAAAACATGAGTCAAGAAAAAAGCGTATAAAGCGGTCAACAAAATATTTTGTTTGATCAGAGTCTGTTTAAATGATTCTCAAACATTTATTTACATGTCAATTACTACTAGTGTTGGTTTCAAGTTGCTTCGGTGAACATTGCAGATTTTTTTCTGTTGTCTTGTCAAATCTGAGTGATCTGGATCAGAACCTGACTTACCGATTCTGCACTTTAAAGAGTTCGTCTGCGAAAGGAGGAGAAGCTGAGGGAGCAGGAGCTGAGGATGAAGGAGAAGGAGGAGAAACTCAAGGAGCAGGAGGGTGTGGAGCGCCTTCCACTCAACGGGTAAGGATTTACCGCTCCGTGTAGAACAACCGGGTCAGGGTTTTAGCCGTTTCTGCTAAGATTTAAAGGGTAGAGAACCTCCTCTGGCTTTATTTCAGCAGCCTACAGTTCTGCTTTGGACCTGGTCAGGAAGCGTTTTGTAAACGTCGAAGTCTTAGCTTTTTTTCAGAACCTGCAGAGGTTCCACTGATGTTCTTCGGAGCTGTCTGAACATGTCAGATGTGTGGAAATCCACATTTTCTGAAATTGTTTTCCAGCGAAACGACTGCAGGACACCAGGCTGAGGATTACAACGGAGAGTTTCCTTCATCCTCCAAAAAGGAGATGAAAGGTAACGGCAGTCCAGGAGGTCCACCTCAGGATCTGCAGGAAACGAGAAGACTGTCTGAACATAATCAGTTCTTGTTTTTGCAGCTGAAGGAGAGCAGAAGGAGAACAAACCTCTTCCTCCTCCTACTCTGACTAAAGAGGAGCTGGAGAAGGAGCAGGAGAAGGTGGGAAGCGTGTGACGCAGCTGCTTCATTGGCCCCGTCAGGGTTTAGCTCAGACACAGGATGACCCCGCCTCCTTTGTGCCCGCAGGTCAGAGAGCTGCAGGAGCGGATTCAGAAAGCGGCGGCCTGCACCTGCTTGCTGCCGCTGGGCCGCGACCGCATGTACCGCAGGTACTGGATCCTCCCCTCGGCCTCCGCCCTGTTTGTGGAGGACGACTATTCTGGCCTGACCGAAGACATGCTGCAGCCGCGACCGAAGCCGAGCGAGGACGGCGGCACCAAGACGGAGGAGGGAGGGCGTGTCGGTGAAGAAGGGACCACAGAGAGGTTCGGTCCCGTCGTAAATGAGGACTTGGTGGTTTTTGTGAGAGCAGAAACCAGAGCTCTCTCTCTGTCACCCGACAGTGCCGCTTCAAGCCCCGCCCCCCCATCCGGGGATATGCTGCCGGTGAACCGGCCCAACGTCTGGTCCTTCTACAGCTCAATGGAGGCGGTGGATCAGCTGATTGAGGCTCTGAACCCCCGAGGTCACAGAGAGAGCAGCCTGAAGGAGGCGCTGCTGCAGGACAGGGAGCGCCTGCAGCAGCTGCTGAGCGCCTGCGACTGCAGCGAGTACACATGCACAGGTGACGCCTGCGCAAGCGGCAGCCGGCAGATGACCCGTTCTCTGGCGCAGCTGGTTAACATGTTCTGCTTGTCCAGGTGAGCCCGAAGGGTCCAAAGGAGGTCCAGGTGGTTCTGCAGCAGCGGAGTCCATGATGGAGGGCAGACTGAGAGACCTGCTGCTGGACCTGGAGGACCGCGTTCACCAGGGAACTCTGGGAAGCCTGAAGGTGACTAAAGCTGTCGCAGCTGCAGGTGAGATGAAGGTCAGAGCGCTGCTCACCTGTCTCGCTCCGTTCAGGTGCTGGACAGGCAGGTGTGGCGCGCGGCGCTGGAAGCGGGAAACTACGAGCTACTGGGCTCTGACGGCAGAGAGAGTGTGAGGGTGAACGGGCAGGCGGACGCCACGGAGGGGGACTCTGCACACCTGAGAGCCAGAGACAGGTGTGTGGCTGCGAGGCTCATTGAGTCTGAAACGCCGGCAGACGCGCTGAAGTGTGTCTGCTGCAGGCTGCAGGAGCTGAGGGCGGACGCATCAACTTCATGTGGGATCAGCGGCAGCGGCACCCCTCAGGTTGTCAGCCGTTCGGTTCGAATCCTGTCCCAGGCCCTCGCCAACATTGAGCAAGGCATTGAGCGGCGTTTCCTCAAACCTCCCCTGGGTGCGTCCTGGGACCATTTGTCAGCATGTGGAGGTTTGTGTTGCTTTGATGCCAACGGACCTTCTCCCTGCAGGAGAAGAAGACGTCAAGAAAGACCACAAGATGAAAAAGAGCAAGAAGAAGGAGGAGGACCAGGCCAGTGATGGTAGGACCTCTTGGACCTGCAGGTAAAGGCAGGAGATGTGGTTTTTTGTTGCCTAACTGTGTGTCTGTCAGATGGCGGCAGCGACAGCGGCCGGGCCGTGAAGACCGTGTTGGAGCGCTGGAGGGATTCTTTGCAGGCCTGCAGCAGCTTGTCCCAGGTCAGAACCTCACACCTCCACCTGCTTCTAACGTCTTTCCTGAAGGCTTTCAATAAAGTTTTGTCCACCCCCAGGTGTTTGTTCACCTGTCCAGTCTGGAGCGGAGCATCCTGTGGTCCCGCTCCATCCTCAACGCTCGCTGCCGCATCTGCAGACGCAAAGGAGACGCAGACAACATGCTGCTCTGCGACGGCTGCGACCGAGGACACCACACCCACTGTCTGAGGCCCCGCCTCAAGGTAAGCCCCGCCCCCGATGCCGTTTACAGCCACCGGTCCAGAGGAACCACGATGAGGAGCCGACACCGTCTTGTTTCAGTCTGTTCCAGAGGGGGACTGGTTCTGTCCCGACTGCCGACCCAAACAGCGTTCTAGCCGCATCCCGTCCAGACAAAGATCCTCTATTGATGAGGAGGAGGACGAAAGCCAGGAAGAGGTGGAGGAAGATGATTCTGAGGAGGACGAAGATTCTGACGATGAAGAAGACGATGAGGAAGAAGAGGAGGAAGTAGTTGAAAGGTGCGGATCAAATCCTGGCTCCACTCCATCTACACGCGTCATTACCTGGTATTGGGCCGTCCTGTCATGATGTTCAGAAGATGTATCTGAGACCCGGAGACGCTTTCTTTGTGTCCACATCAGAGCAACTAAACCCAACTATTTTAAAAATTTAGTAGTATTTAAACAGAGTCTTTTCCAGTGGGACTGTGAACTAATAGACCAAAGAAGATCCACAGTTTTCACCACAACTCGTGCTGCGAGAAAGCTTATAGTTTAAATCCCAACTTAACATTCTTTTAATCTTTGCAGTTCTCGAAAGAGCCAGGCCCCGCCCCCAAAAGGAAAGACCCAATCAGCACCTTCCAAAGCCCAGCAGACCACACCCAAAAGCAGCTCTGTCCCATCAGGAAAGACCTCCAAGTGAGTACGAGTTTCTGATGGCGCCCAGGTGATTCTGCCCAAACCTGAGCTGACGTGAACCTTCAAACAGGTCCTCGGGGAAGAAGACCACGCCCCCTAAGTCAAAGTCAAACACGTGCAAAGCTCCGCCCCGCTCGGGGAGAACCGGCGCACGTCTGAGCCACGAGAACTCGACCCCAACAAGCAAAGCCAAAACATCCCCCGACCAAAAGAAGTCGCCGACAGGTAGCAGTAGTGGGGGGGTCCAAGGTGAGGGGACGTTAAGGACGAACCACCCCCACATGTTCTGCATCTCCACAGACTCCACCCCACCCAAGCCCTCCAGAGCCATCCTCTCGCCAGCAGACGCGTCCTCGTCCAGCCGGCGTTCCTCCGGCAGGAACCACGGCGTCCACGAGCTGTCGGCCTGCGAGCAGCTGACCGTGGAGCTGGTCCGACACGAGGACAGCTGGCCCTTCATGAAGCTGGTGTCCAAAACCCAGGTACCGCGTCCGCCGCCGTGGTGCACGGTCAGCCGCTCCGCGTTCTCTCCAGCATGAAACCAGCTTTCAGAAAGCTGATCAGATGAACTGCAAATGACCGGATCTGCTTCTGTTTTAAGTCATTGAAATGAATGTAATATTTAGCCGCTTTTTAGGATTAAAATGTCAAACTTGGTTTTAAGAGGTTTTAGGTCCAAAAATGTTTTATTTTTTATGACCGTTTGCAAACTAACAATGACTTTCACCAAGAAAAAGTTATTGTATGAACGCAGGAAATCTTCCAGCTGAAGAGTCGCTCACTTCCAACGCGTTTCTCCGCAGGTTCCTGACTACTATGACATCATCAAGAAGCCCATCGCCCTGAGCACCATCAGAGAGAAGGTCAACAACTGCCAGTACCAGAGCACAGGTGAGCTCTGCTCTCAGCTCTGCGTCGGAGTTTCAGGCTGCATCCGCTGATGGGCTTCTATAGGAAGAAGGCCGGTGTTGAGTATCTGAATACTCAGATAAACACAGTCTGATCTCGAAAAATTAAATATCTGGGACACTGACGTGCAATCTTTTTAAATGTAGTGGGGTATAGTAAAAATATACTCCAGGGGATGCGGTTATGGCTCTATAATAGCGTCATAATGTTGGATTTTAAGTATAAAGGAAAAATTACAAAGTGCTGCAGTCCACAGGAAGTAAATGAATCTTTAAAGCTAGTGAAGGTTCGGATTTTCAAAGTAAAACTATAAAGTGTTTGTCATAGAGAAAAAAGATCAGACTGAAAATAATTTCACTGAAACGGGGTCTGAAAAGACAATTTTGTTTTAGATAGTCGACGATTTGAAAGAAATGCGTACTGAAAATGAAAGTAAAATATGAAAACCTTGTGGTCATCTATGTGACATCATGTGACTGTCTGCTAGCACGGCAGAGACGTTTTTCTTCCTCATTATAACCAGCAGATGAACGCCGGCGAGCGCAGATTTCTGGTTGTAACGATCAACGACTGTGTTCCAGATGTTTTAAACCCCGCCCTCCGTCCACAGGTGAATTCATCTGCGACGTGGAGCTCATGTTCTCCAACTGCCTCCAGTACAACCCCCGCCACACCAACGAAGCCAAGGCCGGCGTCCGCCTGCAGCAGTTCTTCCACTCGCAGCTCAGCGGGCTCGGCCTGTTGGAGCGCAGCGCAGCCCCGCCCAGCAAGCGTCCTCGCCACTGAACCACGGCCCTTCAATGTGGGGGGGCCACTTTTTGGACCCTGGGCAATCTGTGACTGGTGTTCTTAAGGTCACTTAGCTCCGCCCTTTTTCCCCCTGTTCTGAGGTCAGTCTTAAAGGAAGGAATCGTCGCTTCAGCAGCCCGCCACGTGGGCCGACGGTCCTGGACACGCCAGGGCCCGGCTCTGCTGCAGAACCTGTCGAACCCTGAGCGGGTTCAGCAGAAAAAGTAACCACTGAAGAACATTTGCACTGATGCAACCAGAAGCTGTGAGGTGGCAGGTGTTCACTCAGGGACAAATCTGTCGACCTGTGAGCTCAGGGCGTCCAGAAAACGGCAGTCCATGTGATGGAGGAAGTTTACACAAAATACCGCCAGAATAAGAGCTTCTGTTTAAAAAACAATGACCAACGCTGTCCCTGTACTGAGCCAGATGGTCAGATGACCAGAGCAACACAGCTGTGGTCATGTGACCAGCTCCAGCTGAGTGACGGAGTCTTCCTCAGAGCTGCTGCGTTCTGGTTCAGTCTCAGAAGGTCCGGTTCTGTTTCGTTATCTCAGGTTCTGTCTGGATCTTTTCGTTTTGTTTGCTCAGCAACTCCAATTTAAATTAATTATCATCCAACTTTTTAAAATGAGTATGTCTTGATGCTGTTAAAACACATAATTATAGAATTTATATATTTTTCAAGAAAATACTTTTGTTTTTTTTTGTACTCTGGTTCTACTTTGGTGCCGTGTGTGTTCAGCCGTTTCCGTTCCTAAACTGAAACATCTCGTTTCCTCGTCAGCCTCAGAGGTGTTAAACCATGCATTTGTGCATAAATAAATTCCAGTTTTCAGAACACTTTTGACAAACCAAACCATTTGTCACAAAAATTAAATTATTTCTGAAAGGCAAAGTTTTGAAAGAGGAACGTCTGAGGTGAAGCTACAGGTGACTCGGCAGCTTCAGTTTCCTCGCTGTACGATGCAGGCAGGTGAGGTTAAGCCCCTCCTCCCCGCAGTCGTGTCTCTGTTTTGTGGTTGGACGTCAACTGTCGACACTACACTGGAGCCCCTCCCCCTCTCTTATTTATTTAGCTGTAGCCCATCTTTGGGTTTATTTATGCCCTCAGCTTCCTCTCAGTTCCACCTGTTTTTGTTTTGATGTTAAAATAAAGAGTTTTTGTACTTGCCTCTCTCTCCTGTCGTCTATGAGGCTCGTCCCATCACAGCTTCAGTCTCTGAAGTGTTTCTGGAGCCACACGGGTTTATGAATCCGATCCCAAATGATCAGATTAAAGGGTCTATGACATCACAGCCCGATTTTAATGAAACGCACAAATAGGAATATTATTTACATGAATATTTTCCCTATTTTTTTGCTGCAGATGGTCCCTGACCTGCTCCACGAGGTTCAGGTCAGAGGTCATAGGTGGCCGTACCATATTAGGCACTCCTACGTTCCGAGGTCCAGCTGTGACAGTTGTGGTACCATGTGGTGGAGCGTCATCATCCATGAACAGGAAGTTGGAGGTTTTCTGATGGATGATGATACATGAACCTGCAGGGACTGGACCATCTACGATAATTCAAATCGTTTTGCTCAGACTGTTGTTCCTCCACCACCAAAGTGATCCCTGGGCACCATCGCTCACCTCAACGACCACCATTTCTGTGATCGATACTCAGTGCTGCATTGTCCAGGTCACATGGTCTTTATGTCTCTGTGTCAGTGGAGTCCCCTGCAGCGGTCGTCTCAAGTCAAAGCGGTGGAGTAAACCCTAGTATCACATCTTGTGAACCGGCCTGCAGCTGTGCGGCCTTTGGTAGTCCTCAGATGCTAGTCATGGTTGTGCGGCTCCACTCCTGGGTCTGTCACAAACTCTGACCGTAGCCCTGAGTCTAGGTTAAAGTCTGCTAATGACACTGTGAGACTACTGCAACACCTGGCCGACTACCATCAGCCTGAAGGCGCGGTATGGTCAGGTGTTCGTCCGTTAAGCGGCGCTCTGTGTTCATGATTTTCTGGCTAAATGGTCTTTTTACTGAACACTGAAAAGGTTTCTCCAATTGAGTTTTTTTCTTTTATTTTGGCCCCAATAAGCAAGACGTGCTGAACACAGTGAGACAGACCATCATGTGGGAAACACCAAACCAGGTGTGTCTGTTGCTCCAATGCAATTACAAACGCTGTGTTTACTGAGTTTTGCATTTGAAATGTGACTTTGTGTCATTTGTGCTGCGTGTGATCTTCTTTCATATATCTCAGTGGCTTTTCATTCAGATGTTTTGTTTCACTGCTGTACAGAGAGGAGCTGATAAAGTTAAGCATCTGCTCCAGATTCAAACGTTCTTCCTGCTTTGGTTTGGTGAAGATAAAAAGTTGCTTTTGTCTCATTTTGTGCTCCGTTGGTTTGAGTTGAGATCATGCAGGAGCGGCTGGAAAAAACAGATCTGAATGTAGACGAAGCAGTTTTTTTATTTTTATTTTTTAGGAGTTGAGCAACAACAGAAGACTGTTAAATGTTGACTCATAATGTAGATGTTTTTATTTAAAACCTTTTTAATGGTTTAACTGTTTTAGAATCTCTGATCAGGTGTGAATTTATAGATATTTCTGTTTTCTCACTTCAGTTTATCTCACAAATGCAAGCAGAACTTTCCCAATCGATCAACAGTCTGAAGCAGGAGGGTTGAGTCTGATCTGCAGGAAGCTTATCTGCATTATCACATATGTATTATTTGGCTTTGCATTTTAGAAAAATCATGTAAATCATTTTATTTTCTGCTTCAGACTTTCAGGTATTTCCTGTTTCCTCGTCACTTGAGAGTCTGACAGATTGCTACAGGAGCATTCTCAAACCGGACGAGCATGTTTGCTTTTGCAGGTAGGATCATCTCTGTGGGCTTTGTCCTCCCTGAGCTGGGAGGTGCCGCCGTGTCTGGAGCAGCTCCAACTTCAGCGTTGTTCGCTGGTTTATGAGCTGTGGACTTTGCACACACCTGGATCCACTCACACCTGCAGGAAAAACAGGTGTGAGTGGATCCAGGAGACTTTGTTTGAGTCACTGACATGGGTGGAGTCAGACCAAAGGAATGGAGTATTATCCGGATAAGAATATTTATTTATATTCTTACACAATACCATTTCTTCCTCGAATTCTAACCTTAAATCAGAAAAAAAGGATGATGAAAAGTAAAATAAAAGCAGGAAGTTGACTCCAGAAGAGGAGGAACTGTCTCTGATGGCATCTCCAGAAGTTGCTCAAAGATGGTGCAGAGAGCTCCTTTTCATGGAGGATGCTGGTCACAGCTCTGTTTGCAGGTCACCCTGGCCTGTTTAGATCCAGATGTGAGCTCCTGGATGGGGTTCTGTAGTGTAGATCTGCTGTGGTTGTTTTAGGAGGCTAAAAAAAGGCGCCTGTTTCTCCTTCACTGCTACAGAGAACCGCCATTCAATCACTATTTTTGAAATGACTTCAGTAAATATCCCTGATAAAGATCTCAAATCTCTACATCCAAAGGTTTGTTTTAATTGTGCAGCACTTCAGATCAACGTGACTGTCTGCGCGCGCTCCGTATTTAGCCTGCATTTACAAATAAAGTTGATTAAAAGAAAAAAGGGCTGCCTCGTGGCCCCGCCCACCGCCCCGCCTATCAGCCTCCGCGCCCCCCTCCTCCTCCTCCTCCGCTCGGCTACATTCCCAGTTAGCTTTGAATCCCGACAAACCTCGCTCTGAAACCGACGCAGCGCGCTCAAACCTCCGGACAAAATGGTAAGAACCGAGTCAGAACCTTCCTCCGGTCGATTCGTGGTTCCGAAAATCCGGTTCGGTGGAGTGACGGTGCCTCTTGAGTGTTTAGTGGGATATTATTAGGCGGGTCGGCTGGTAGCGTGTTGTTAGCTAGCATGGCTGCCGCTTCTCCCCGGCGGTTGATCGGTGTTTAGGAAATCTACATACAGCTGGAGAACCGGGATTTTATCCCGTCATTTGAACAAAGACACACAAGTTTTGCAAATTGTTTCGGCTCCGGTTTCGGTGCGCGCGGAGCCGAGTTGGGCCGCGTATGCCGCCCGTGCCGTGTGGCCCGGGGCGGCCATCTTAACAAAGCGCTCATCCTGTTCGGTCAGCCAACCTACACCCATCCAGGCCAACTCGAGCCGGGCCGGAGAGCGAGTGCGAGGCGGCGGTGTTGGATCTGGGAGGGCGGCTTCGTCCGGATGGTCGAGTCGGAGCGTGACTGTGCACCTGCGGAGGCCTCGGGGCTCGGCTGCAGCCAGCGCTTAATCAGCTAATTCGTTCCCGGGTTTCCGCACCAATCAGTGCGGCCCTTTCATTCATCCACAGACGCCGCTGCTCGGCGTTTTTCGTTTTGACGCGGTCACGTCGGTCGTTCAGAGTACAGGAACGCCATTTTTCTGTGATTACAAGGCGTTTATGGCGGACAGGAAAAGCCGAGGCCGATAAAGGAGCACCTTTTTGGACTAAGCTGCCGCATCGGTGCTCGTCGTTGACGCACCCGCGCATTCTAAGGGTTTCCTGACGGTTTTTCACCCGAGTTTCTAGTCGGGTTTTTCACGTGTCTCTTCAGGAAGGAACTCTCGATGACTTTTTCTTTATTTATTTTTCCTTCCACACTTTCAAATATCCAAACACGATGGTGACCCGCAGTAAGACACGTGCGGGGCTTCCTTCAGTGCGTTTCCTCCATTGACGCCGGGCCTTAATCTGACCAGCAGACCTGCCTTTTTTTTTTTTTTGCCCTGACACCATCACAGACGAGCTGGTTTCCCTTTTCCATTGAATCCTGTCATTTGCATGTAGCCTCCAACAGAGTGGAAATGTTTGTTTCTGTCTCTAGATATGTCCAAGTTGGTTTGCAGAGTTTACACCCTATAATATTAGCTAAATAAAAGGCTTAAAGAAGAAAAGCTGCAGAGAAAATCTAGAGATAGAAAACAATTAAATCAGTCATTTCTTTTTCTTTGTGCAGTTATCAGACCCAACATTAGCCTGCAGTCATGTGGTCTCATTTTCTCTTAAAACATACAGTGGGGGGGGGGGGGGGGGGGGGGAAATGTAAGCAGGAAGCTGTGTGTTGTTTTTTTTAAATCCGCTGGAACTTTTCTTTTCCTTGATGAGCCGGGCTGGAGGTTCTCGTGATGTCATTTCCTTGCTGTGACTCACAGCGAGAGGGCGAGGTTCACGACACTCCCTGCAGTCGCTTCGAGTGACACCGCAGAAGTCTGAGCTCCTGCAGGAGCGGCGCCGGCCGGGCCGTTTTTCAGGAAAGATGAACGTTACGCTTCTCCCGGATTCTCTCCTGACTCATCAGCCCTGCTAGTTGTTTTTTTTTCTCCCTGAAAGTCGATGCAAAAAGGATCCGGGCTGATGAGTCAGGACGTTTTTGTTGACAGTCATGAAGGAGCTCAACTTTTGTCCGTAGTTGGTAACGTTTAAACTATAAAGGCCGGCCATATCTAACCTAATGAATTAACCTTTCACTGTAACATTGAGCTTTTATTAGGAACCCGTTGGGTCTTTCTTGGAGGCTCAGCAGGATTTAATGTACTGGGGCTCCTGTGTAGAAACCTGCTCCTGCTTTTGGGAAATGTCAGTGAATGAACCGCCTTCCTGTATTCCTCCTCCTCCACCTCCTCTGCAGGCATCAGGTGTGACAGTTACCGATGAAGTCATCAGGGTTTTCAACGACATGAAGGTGAGGAAGTCTTCAACTCAGGATGAGGTGAAGAAGAGGAAGAAGGCCGTCATGTTCTGTATGAGCGAGGACAAGAAGAATATCATTGTAGAAGACGGAAAGCAGATCCTGGTGGGAGACATCGGGGAGACCGTGGACGACCCCTACCTCTGCTTTGTCAAGCTCCTCCCTCCCAATGACTGTAGATACGCCTTGTATGACGCCACCTATGAGACCAAGGAATCCAAGAAGGAGGACCTGGTCTTCATTTTCTGGTACCGTAGCATCATTTTTACTAAATTAAAATGAGCGAAAGGTTAAAACGATGCCTCTGCCGTTCTCACACTGAGTCTGAAATAACTCCTGAAGACGAAAGACTGGGTCTATTTCTGCAACCTGGAAGGCTTTTCAAGAATTGAGTGTTCTTTATTTAAAAAAGGTTCATTTATTTAAACAAAAATTCAAATATCTGACTATAAGACATCTGTTGTTTAAAAAAAAAACAGATAAAATAAAGTGTAACTGCTTCTGTGAATGTTGGAAGCTTTTGATGGGATGTTTCATGTTTTGCCTTCAGCTTATTGTGATGTAAACAAACCCAACTTTTCGTGGTCAGACGGGCTTCACGCTGCCCTCTTCCTCCTTTACCACCCAAACACACATGAATCTATTATTTCTATTAGTGTTCTTATTGCCCTTGTTAAGATAAAAAACGCTCTTCCTAACCAGAACCTATTCCAATTCTGTGTTTTTTGAACCAAATGTGAGCAGCAGTTGTCCTCTGTGTTTACCCGAAGCTGCAGCTGATGGGGGGGCTTTTATTTTGGTCCCACAGGGCTCCGGAGAGCGCTCCTCTGAAGAGCAAGATGATCTACGCCAGCTCCAAAGATGCCATCAAGAAGAAGTTTACAGGTGAGGCCGCCTCCCGCTCGCTCGGCTGATACTGGGAGAGCACCTGTGATCCCGCTTTGACCCCGAGCTCGTCTCCCCAGGTATCAAACACGAGTGGCAGGTGAACGGCCTGGATGACATTCAGGACCGCGCCACGTTGGCGGAGAAGCTGGGCGGGAACACGGTGGTGACTCTGGAAGGCAAGCCGCTGTGATGTCGCAGCAGAGCCGAGCCAACCGCTGTGCCATCAGGACCGAAGCAACCGACCCCCCACCCACCCACCCAAACACGCCACTTCACCCAGCAGCTCGCCATGTCTGTATCCATGTCCTGAAGGAGTTAGCATCTCTAGGCCTCTTTGTTCTTTTTGTTCTGGTTCTTTTGCTTGTTTTGTTTTTTTCTCAACCTAACAGGAGATCTCAAGTAACAAAATGGTATGCAAGCACCCCTCCACCCCCCAGCTCACAAACAGTACAACTCACCCCCACCCCACCCCCCTCACTGGTCGTCTTTCCCAGCCAGAGTTTTGCCAAAAAGTCGGGAATGAAGGAAGCAGCCACGTGTGGAAGAGGGCGCCGCCCAACACTGCCTCCTGCCGCACACGGGTCACACTTTGTCCATGTGACTCCCCCCTCCTCTCTGTAACCCCCCCGGTGTTGTGTTAGACTATGCATCCCGTTTTTCAGCACTTTTTGTTGAAACATTAAACGTTGAATTCTGTGTTTTCTTCTCGTTCCTGCCCCCCCTCCGCCTCCAAACACATCATCCTTCTAGCCGTTTGATCGTCGCCTTACTTTCAGTTTGAATGTAATCGTCGAGCAGAGTTAGAGTGCACTTTTATTTAGTCAAGAAGCACTACAGACGCAGAGTTCACCCCAGCAGTGAGAGATGACCCCCCCCCCCACCCCACCCCCCAAAAAAACACGCCACCTCCACCGCAACAAGATCCGGAGCCTTAAAGTGGAACGTTGTTTCTGAGATCACAGGAAGCCACTTTGCAATAAAAGCCTGTGGCAGATCTCGCGCTTCCCGCCGTGTCTCCTTCCACCAATCACAGCCACACCTGGGAACATACGACACGCATAACGGCGCCTCCTGTCTGTGGGAGGAGCATCCGCAGATTCTCATTCTGTCTAAAATGGTCTTATTGAATACAATAAAGCTGAAGGTCTCGAACTTGAACTGAAAGAGGGAATTTTTGGGTCTGAGATGTGTATTTTGTGATGTTTAACACGCTTTTGTTCTGCTGTGCTAAAAGGTGTGAAATCGACATTTTGGGGGAAGTAAAAATCCTAGAAGTTACTCAAATATTCAAACATCAAAAGGTGATGAATTCAGCTCCTAAACTATTCTAAAGCTGGTTTAGAATGTTCCAAATACATGAATTTAACATAAGTGAGCTAATTTACACCAATTCAGGAGTGAGGTTTTCTGGGTGCAATTTTATATGTTCCAAAAAACCTAATTTAAACAAAATTTACCTTATTTGCATCCTACTGTTTTTTGTTCTCTTGAATGGCTGCTTCTGTTTAGGTCATAACTAGGTGGAGGTGAAGTTAACACACTATGATGCCTTCAGGCTCTCAATGCCTAATAAAACTCCTATAAAGCTGACATTTTCTGTTGTTAGAAACACATGTTAAGATCGGGTCTCCTTTCAGAACAAAGTATATCCTTAGTAAGGAGGTTAAGTCATATTATATATATAATATATATATAAATTCCAAATTTAAAAATGCTTTGAGAAAACTAGTCCAGGATGCTGCAGCTCCGCGTCCATTCAGCTTACAGTTATAATGGAAACAAATTCACATAATGAATTATGACTAAGTTATTGGAGATTCTGAATAAAAAAATCTTGCCTTTTTTTTCTTTTGTCCTGAAATCAAACAGCATAGAAACAGTAAATTGATTTAATGTGAGCCTGAAATGTTCAAAGAACAAAAAAACTTAAAATTAAAACCTAATATAATTTTTCTAATGCTGTTTTTTGTTGGTTTGAGATGCAAGACGGTCAAATATAGAACCTTTTTTATTTATTCCAGTGACTCAACATGGCTACTTTGCTGAACGACAAAATGTTATTCTAACAAATTTTTGACAAAAGAATTTAGGGATAAGACCTTTGATCAATCTAACAAACATCCTGGAAGAAAAATTTAATACACTTACTGAGGTGTTATTTGCTTAAAAGAAAACATATTTAATTTTAAATATATATCATTATAAGCTTTCTAAATTAAAGTAAATGGCTTTGAATACAACTGTTTTGAAACCACATAAAATGTATTTAGTAACGTGAAATAATCGCAAATTTAAGAAAACATTTTTTAAAAGACGAAGTTTAGTGAAACTTCATTCCTGAAACAAATAATTGATAAATTAAACCTTTTTCTGGGTAGAACTGTCCTCTTTTTGTTGTTTACTTTGATTTGTTGTTATTTATTACGCCGCCCCTCCCCCTAGTTTCCAATGAGCTGCTTGATTCTCTCGCGAGATCTGGCAAACCACGGCCCACTTCCTGTCACCAGCCGCTCGCAGCCATGATGGTGGGTGTCCGCCGCCTCTCCTCGGGGTTCCTTCTGCTTTCCGTCCCGTTATTCGGGTTGAGCGCGGCTCTGCCGGGCGTGCGGGTTTTCCGGGGGGTGTTCCAGCCTGTCTGGAGCCGGGGTTGAACTTACAGGTCTGTTTGTGTCTCTGCAGCAGGAAGGGCTGGACGACGGACCTGATTTCCTCTCCGAGGAGGACCGCGGGGTGAGTGCTCTTCTCTCCAGGGGACTGTGTGTGTCTGTCCGCGAAGATGTCCACCTGTCTGTCACAGCACGTGCTGGTTCGGATGCTCGGTTCCGATATGCTCAGTCTCGGGGTTGGAATTGTTTTCTGCACGTTAGCAGTGCATGCTAACATTAGCTTGGATTGGAGCTAACGGAACTCGTCCCGGGATTCTGGCTTTATTATCCGGCCCGGAGCCACCTGACGGCCCGGGAGCGGCCGGGGGAGGGAGGGCAGCCGCAGGCCGCGAGCTCCGCCGGTGAGGTCAGCTGTGAGTCAGCTGACTGTCCGTCATGGTGAGCCCATCGGCGGGCAGCGAGGCCCTCCCTCCGTACTATCAGGAATAAAACCATTAAGTGGAAAAGACTGAAGGTTCTCCAAACACCAGAACCATCTTCAGTGGATCCTCCAGTGTGTCTGGTCTCTGGTTGTCCTACAGATGAATGAGTCTCCTCCTCCTCTTCGTCATGTGAGCGCAGCTGCTTCACTGATGCTGACTTCAGAGCAGACCTGCATCTGAGAGGGACCACACATTTATAAGTTGGTGACCACAAACCACAGCGCCTCAAAGTCTGAACACAGAAATAAACAAAATGGACCTCAATTCGAACAAATTATTAATATTTTACGTCTTTCTGATCGCCTTTGTTTTGCGGATAGAAAACTTACACACATCAAGGCTTTTTGGACTTATTCCATACCATATCTGTGCTCTAAACATCATCATTTTGTCACAGGACATTGAAAAAGTGATTCCCAAGTTTTTAATATTTTGTAGCAGATTGTTCGTTTAATTTTATTACATGCTTCACATGTAATTACATGCTGTGTTAAGGGCTTGAACCTGCTTTTTCCCAGGCTTCTTTACATTATTTGTCATGATGTGACGTGTGGGATTCAGGTCTGCAACGACGAAGGTCGTGCGTTTCCTCAGTGTCCTCAATGTTCAGGGGTTGGTTTTGGGGACCTTGGACGAAGCTGTGAAATCGATCCAAAGTCACGAGAAAGCTGCTGCTGGTTCACAAATGTCCGCTAAGTCCACTGGACCTTTTTCACAATCATAAATGAAAGTATAAGCGATCCCAGTGAGCAAGGCATATTTTAACACAGTAAATGTTCCAATGTGGAAACCAAGTTCCTTAACGGTAAAGTGGACATGTGCAAACAAACGGCGTGCGCACTGACACCCTTTAGCGGTGCCTACATCTGAGAATTTGTGGTGGTGGTAGGAACCAGCATCTTTGTGACCCGGATCAGCTGTGATTCGGAAACACAAACCTGTACTTTTGGTGCCGATAAAGAAGTTCTGGAATCTGTCGGTTATTTTAAGGAGGTTTGACTGCTCAAAGCAGTTCTCCTTCAGACTGCTAGTTTATGCCAAAAATTCTGACATCAGATTTAGAAAAGAGAATTTTGATGTGAGGTGCGCTGCCAGCAGAAGCTGCTCTCTGTGACTGTTGCATCATGGGATTTGTGGTCTGTATTTTGAAGCCACGGGCGGTCAACGTGGATCTGGAGATGGACGCGACGCTGCAGGTGGACATCTCAGACGCTCTAAGCGAGAGAGACAAGGTGAAGTTCACCGTCCACACCAAGGTGAGCCTCAGCCGACTCGAGCCGTGACGCTCCTCGCCGCTTTGTTGCTCGCCTGCCGACGCGCCTCGTGTTTTCCGCAGAGCACGCTCCCCAACTTCAAGCAGAACGAGTTCTCGGTGGTCCGTCAGCACGAGGAGTTCATCTGGCTGCACGACTCCTTTGTGGAAAATGAAGACTATGCAGGATACATCGTAAGAGCCTTTTTCATCTCCGCTTCTTTAGAAGTCGTTCTGCAGTCGGGTTCTGTGTGACAGAACCCACCTTTGTGGGTCTGTGTGGTCAGCAGCACGTATGTAACCGGATCCTGAGGCTCTCCTGTTCGAGATTTGAAACTGATGCCTTCCAACTGTGTTTTGGACACTAGATCCCCCCGGCGCCCCCCAGACCCGACTTTGATGCGTCCAGAGAGAAGCTGCAGAAACTCGGGGAGGGAGAAGGCTCCATGACCAAGGAGGAGTTCACCAAAATGAAGCAGGAGCTGGAGGCGTGAGTGGACTCGGTTGTTATGTATGCCCCGCCCCCCGCTGGTTATGTCTGACCTCCTGTTTCTCCTCAGGGAGTATCTGGCCATCTTTAAGAAGACGGTGGCCATGCATGAGGTCTTCCTGTGCCGCGTGGCCGCCCACCCCGTCCTCAGGAAAGACCTGAACTTCCACGTCTTCCTGGAGTATAACCAGGATGTGAGTGTTGGTCTTTGAGGAGCTCCTGCAGAGGTTCCTCCGTTCTTGCAGCTGTGACTTCTCCCTGTTTTTACAGCTGAGCGTTCGAGGGAAGAACAAGAAGGAGAAGCTGGAAGATTTCTTCAAGAACGTGGTAAAGTCTGCGGACGGCGTCCTGGTGGCTGGAGTCAAGGTGAGCGTGCGTCCAGGTGAGACCGCGCCCGCCTCCCCTCGTCTCTGAGCCCTCCGTTTCTGCGACCCTCAGGACGTGGACGATTTCTTCGAGCACGAGAAGACGTTCCTGTTGGAGTACCACAACCGGGTTAAGGACTCCTCGGCCAAATGCGACCGGATGATCCGCTCGCACAAAAGTAAGAACATCGCCCGCAGAACGTCAGCGCCGATGTTTGTGCGGCGGTGCCTGAAGGAACCGTCTCCTTTT
The DNA here is from genome assembly GCF_053564925.1 of Oryzias latipes. Classification (NCBI taxonomy): domain Eukaryota; kingdom Metazoa; phylum Chordata; class Actinopteri; order Beloniformes; family Adrianichthyidae; genus Oryzias; species Oryzias latipes. Next base: position 28,291,316 of record NC_136258.1, read on the forward strand.
CCCACTCAGACGCCGCCGATGACATGAACAGAATCGCCTCGTCTCTCTACACGCTGGGGACGCAGGACTCCACAGATCTTTGCAAGTATGCTGGCGTTCTTCCGGTCAGTCTGGTTCAAACCTCCTCCTCCTCCTCCTCACGTCGTTTCTTTTCCGGTAGATTCTTCCTGAAGGTGTCTGAGCTGTTTGAGAAGACCCGGGTGCGTCTCCAGATGTTGCAGCTGCTGTTTGTTTTTCTGCTGCTTGTTTTTGACTTTTTCGTGTTTCATTCTGAAGAAAATTGAGGCTCGGGTTGCAGCAGACGAAGACCTGAAGCTGGCCGACCTCCTCAAGTACTACCTGAGAGAGTCTCAGGCAGCAAAGGTCAGGCCGCTCCCAGATGGCTGAGGTGTGCGTTTGAAGGCCAGTTACCATGGAAATGCTCTTGTTTGTGTCCGCAGGATCTGCTGTACCGCAGGAGTCGCTCTCTGGTGGACTACGAGAACGCTAACAAGGCTCTGGATAAAGCACGAGCGAAAAACAGGGACGTTATGCAGGCGGAGAACAACCAGCAACTGTGCTGCCACAAGTTTGAAAAGATCTCAGAGTCTGCAAAGCAAGGTGATCCGTGCAGAACGCAAAGGTTCACGGCGGCGTCCTTCCTTCTAACACCAGTTCTCTTCTCAGAGCTCATCGACTTCAAAACGAGACGAGTGGCTGCCTTCAGGAAAAACCTGGTGGAGCTGGCGGAGCTGGAGCTCAAACACGCCAAGGTACTGAGGGCCTGACCACACCTGCTGGTCACACACGCCTGCAGGCCACGCACACCTGCAGGCCACGCAAGCGAGGTTCCTTATCAAACTTTTTCTGAATTACAGCACATCTGTTGCTGCAGTTTTGTCAATTCCATAAATGTTTCAGCTGCAGGGGGGTCACAGGGGGTCACAGCTCAGGTGCAGCAAAAAATAGGTTGAACTGATGCCGTTTTGTCATGCTCAGCCTCCAATCACAGCCTCTGGCTGTGGCCCCGCCCCCTCACCTGTCCAGTCTGACCCGTTTTTTTCCTGCAGGGGAACCTCCAGCTGCTGCAGAGCTGTCTGGGTGTCCTGAAAGGAAACACTTAACTGTCTGGACCCGCTGGACCCGCCACGAGGACTGAACCAGTGGAGACAGACGAGCGACACTAACATTTCTGAACCGGAGAGCGAGAACAGGAAGTCCGTTTCCGTCATCAGCTCCACTTGGTCCTCCTCTCCTTCTCTGGTTCCACATCAGAAAGTGGCACCTGTTCTGAACCCGGTCCAGCAGAACCACTTGTTACATTCATGGCCTTCCTCTTCTCGTTTTTGATTTGTCTTTACTCAGAAAAAAAAGTTTGGGGTCTTTCAGCTGCAGTGTGGATCCGTCCAGTAGACGTGTTCCAGCCTCTGCAGCTCAGAGGTTCTGGAGCTCGGCGTGTTCCCGACTGTGCAGACGAGGTTGTCCTTCCTACAGAGTCTGAGCACACCGAGGGGTTCCGTCTCGCTCCGAGTCCAGGTGGAAAGCATCAAACTGGAAGCTTCTGGGCGGGTTCTGAGGGTTCAACTGGACAGGAAGCTGTCCTGAGGAGAACGTCCGGACTCTGAGGAGGCCGAACATCTTGATGTGTTGGAAATGGCGGCTCGTTCTGTTTCTGCTGCTCCTCCTGGAGTCCGGCCCCCCTCCTCTACCCCCATTATCAAAGTGTAATAATAAAGTCCTTGTATATGTTTTTATGAACTAACAGACGCTCATCATCCGTGTGGCTCGGTTCTTCTGGTCTGACAAGCTTCTTCTTTATCTTCTCGGCGGTGGAGCTTCAGTCTTGTTGCCTTAACGTCAGTCACACTTTGATTTCCTGTAAGAACAGAAAAAAAAATGAATCACATGTTCAGTTCCTGTTTTTTAACAGCACTGTAAATGAATGTTCTTCACTCTGATGTGACCAAAGCTTTCGGATCCAGATGGAGATGTGAGGAATAAACTCACTGGTTGTTTGGTTGAACTTCAGCAGGTCTGTAATCCACACGGCTCTCTCTCTCACGCTCAATAAAGTCTTTATGGACACTTTTCTTACAAGTTCTGTGTGTGAACCTCTTACTGTCTTCTGCCTGATGGGGAGGGGGGTACAGGTACACCTGAAGGTCCTGCGAGGTCTCTGTAGCATAGAAAAATATTCACTGGTGCTTCAGTGTTCACAGGAGCATCTGGTCAAGTTTTATTTTGAAAGGGACCTGCAGAAAACCATGTTCTGTTCAGGGTTTTTTATAACAAAGAGCTGCATGACCTCCAACATACCTGTTGCAGTGACACCCGGACTCTCCTCAGAAGACTGGAATTAGGTTTTAGGTGAATACATTAATGCAGTGCAGTCAAAAATGGTTCAAGTATTGTTTCAGTAAAATATAAGTACATTAAAGGAGTTAAACTGAATAAAGTAAGTATTTTATTGTAAGTATTATAAACAAGTGCAGACGTTTATTTGCATATTTTTCAATCTGAATGTTTTTCAGGGATTTCACTGTCATTTTTAAGGTGTAATTTATTATGAGAAGAAAACAGAATAGAATTTTTAAAGTTAGTTCAAAAACTTGAAAGCTATAAAATGGAAACTACGACAAAAATAAAGTAAACATTATTATTTTAGTTATTTTCACATGTTCTATTTCAAGCAAATAAATAAAAAATATGATGAAGTCAAGAACCCAGAACTTGACAAAAATAACTGGGAGGTACAATACTTTTTACAGCTAAAAGATATTATTTTTCTAATCAGAATTTAATTGTGCTTATTAAAAAAATACAAGTAAAAAAAAAAACAAATTGGGGACTTTACTGTGTTTTTTAAAGGCAAGTTGTGATTAAAAAGCTCTTCGTGGGTAATGTGCTGAAGGAAAGCGTTTTATTGTGAAGGCGACCGGCGGAAGTGATCGAGCGTCACCGGAAACACGGGCTGAAGCTTCTTTAAGTTTGTGTGAAAATGAGTTCCATCGGAACCGGGGTGAGTCTTTTATTGCCTCTTTTAATCCAGTACGTTTGTGATAAAAGTGCTAAATGTTGTGAGTTTGAGTCCATATCGGTTTGAGGGGGGAATAGGCCGGTCACATTACCAGGAGCGTGGGAACACAGCAGCATGAAGCTAGCCTGTTAGCCTGCTGCTGAGTCACAGAGCGGCTGCTAACAGACGAAGTGAAAGTAAAACCTGTGTTTAAAAAAATTTATTGTTTGTTTTAGATACTTGAAATCAGTAAGATTTGAAGACTGTTCGAGAGAATTCTCCGGGATTGTTTGGCCTCTTTATCTTTGCTTGTTTGTTTTTTTCTTCTACGTGGAGTGATGCTAGCAGCTGAGCTAGCTAACAGAACTGGTGAAAATGTGGAAATCAAAATCGCGTTGTTTGGTAGATCTGTCAGTTTGAAGCGATTTGTTTCTGGTCTAATGTTAGGTCAAATTGACTTTTTTTTTTGCTTAGACGAGTCTCTATAATAAAACTACATTTTTTTTAAGCTCCTGTTAGTGTTAAAACATAAAAAAAATCTATCAATCAAGGTTGTCTAAAAGCGCTACACTGGAAGCCTAAAATCAATTATATTGAATTACTTTTGTTATATTTCCATTCTTTTCATATATTATCCTGACTTTTTTTTTAATGGTTCAGTTCAGTCCTGATCATTAAAACAATCCTAAATATATTATAAAATTGCATGTAAAGAGGAACGGATGAATTTTCTGTGTGATTTATGTTTTGAGCTCAAAACTGTGGAGAGGAAAACACCTGAAATAAAAACGATAAGCTGTGGATGTGATGGATGAGAATGGATCCAGTGACCTTGTTTGACCTGCTGAAACCAGGTTCAGTCGCTCGGTCCAACCCAGCACTGATCCCCTCCACCGTGAATGCAGAAAAACTGATGCGGAGTCACTTCTATCACCGGATGAGACCCTAAACTGAATCTAAAAAAGTTGTTGTGGTCAAGATTTTTTTTTTACTCTAGATGTGTAGAAACATGCAGCATATTTACAGAACTAAAAATGTTTTTTTATTTTTAAATTATATATTATATTATTTAAATTAATAATAAATTGATTACTGATGGTCTATAATTGTTTTTAATCGGTACGTCACAACACCTGGTTGGTCAATAATGAAGGCTTTACACTCATTTTTGTAGAATTTCTTTAAAATCAGACATAAAAAAAGTGAATATATATTTTTGTTCTGGTTATATTTGATTTATGGTTTGGTTGATTACAGCAAATCAAGGCTACACGTCCCCCCCTCGAGGTCTGGGTGTTGTCCTGGATTAGTGGACTTCTGTTTGTTCTCCTATTTTGCGTATAATGCTGATGTTGTGTGTTTGTGTGTCTTGCAGTATGACCTGTCTGCCTCCACTTTCTCCCCTGATGGTCGGGTCTTCCAGGTGGAGTACGCCATTAAGGCGGTGGAGAACAGCAGGTCAGTTCCGTCCTCCTTCTCCTTCCACGCCTCTCATCTCAGTTTGTGTGTCTGTGTGTAACCTGTGTGTGTGTTTGTGTAACTTCCAGCACAGCTATCGGGATCCGCTGCAAAGATGGAGTCGTGTTTGGGGTGGAGAAGCTCATTTTGTCCAAACTTTACGAGGAGGGGTCCAACAAACGCATCTTCAACATTGACAGACACGTTGGCATGGTAACAGCTGATTTTTTTTTTTTTTTGTCCCCGGTTTCTCTCAGCTGCGATGGTTTAAAGCGTCACGCCGAATCTGTGGTGTTTTTTTTTCTTCTGCTGCTCCTGTTTTCTCACAACCTCCTTGCAGGCAGAGACCGTTTATTAAACTGTTTTTAAAGTGATGCATTAAAAAATGAATGAAAGATCTTCTGTGAGTGACAGTTTCTGGTGTGCTTGATGGATGTCTGTCTCTCTCTCTCCAGGCGGTAGCAGGCCTGTTAGCTGATGCTCGCTCACTCGCTGAAGTAGCCAGAGAGGAAGCCTCCAACTTCAGGTCGAATTACGGACACGACATTCCTCTGAAGGTTGGTTTTCCTACCGTCAGGTTGTCACGCCTGTTTCCATGGTGATGCTAAGGGTGTGTATGTTTTGTTGCAGCACCTATCTGACAGAGTGGCCATGTATGTGCATGCGTACACGCTGTACAGCGCAGTGAGGCCGTTCGGCTGCAGGTGGGTGTTCTTCAGCACGTTTAAAAAGACCCGTGGTGCGTTCAGGGACAGTGCAGAAGTGTTTGTAGTCTATGATCTCTAACCCCCCCACGTGTTTGCTCCTCTCAGCTTCATCTTGGGTTCGTATGACAAAGACGACGGTCCTCAGCTCTACATGGTCGACCCGTCTGGTATCTCTTACGTGAGTCGGGTGTGTTCGTGTGCGTTCAGGTGACTCCAGGTGAGACCGACTAACCAGCCTCTGTGTCTTCAGGGTTACTGGGGGTGTGCGATCGGGAAAGCAAAGCAAGCTGCCAAGACGGAGATTGAAAAGCTGCAGGTGAGTCTGCAGGAACACCAGCGAGCGTTTTACTGTGAAAGGTTGGTAAAAGCGGGCGACTGCTGAGACCACCAGCAGCTCAGGCCTTCACGAAGGGTTTCTGCTGAGCTCAGACACGATTCATGAATCTGGTTTAGTTCTGACGTTCTGGAGCTGCTGTTTTGTGACTAATATTTCACACGTTGAACTCTGCGAGCAGAGACGTTCTCACATATCCGACCGTTTCCTCCGACAGATGAAGGACATGACGTGTCGAGAGCTGGTCAAAGAAGTCGCTAAAATGTGAGTTTCACTCTGTTCATGAAGAAGCTCTGAACCAAAGAAGGCTGAAAAACTAAAATTTCCCTTTTTTTTTTTTTATAAAGAATCTACATCGTTCACGACGAAGTGAAAGACAAGGCCTTTGAGTTGGAGCTCAGCTGGGTTGGAGAAGGTGAGAAAGAACCTGTGCCGTTTTAGCTGGCCTGACCCAGAGCATGATGGGAAGGGAGCTGTGGGACTAAGCCCGTGGTCGGCACGGCGACGGCTGATTCTCCGCTTCTTGTCCTCCGCAGTCACAAACGGACGACACGAGTTCGTTCCTAAAGACGTCAAGGAGGAAGCAGAGAAATACGCCAAGGTGAGTGTAGAACGCCGTAGCTCCTGTTGGCGCCTGCAGAGGGCGGTGTTGTCAGCTGACTATCTTTCTGCTGCAGGATTCGTTGGAAGAAGAGGACGACTCTGATGAAGACAACATGTGAGCCCAGAGCTGCTGCTGCTGCCTCCGGTCTCCTCTTCGTCTTTTATTGTTCGTCGCTTCCTTTGTTTTCACATTTGGAAATAAAATTCTGGAAATGTTCAGCGGCTGCTTTACTTCTTCTGCCTGGAAAAAAGTTTGAGGTTCTAGAATGAGGCTCCAACAGTCTGTGGTTACAAAGTTTATTAGAAACTGAGAGCTGCTCATTGTGCACACACACACTTCTGTGCGTTTCTCTATTTACAAGTTTTGCTCTCGAATCGCTTCCGGAAAAACACCACAAGGAAAAAAAAAACAACCGAGGAGTTTATAGGACTACAGTACAAACAGTCTTCTCTTAGAAAATATTAGAAATCATTCTGTGCCGGTGTGAAAAATGTAGACGTGTGGTCTCTTCTCAGAGCTTTATTTACAGAACAAACGGCTTGAGGAGCTGAACGTCTGGGAGGCAGAGCAGAAACCAGGGAGGAGGCGGCTTCAGAAGCGGCTGTGGGAGGAGCTTAAGTGCATGAAGATCCAGGTGGATCTTCTCAGACCACCGAGCTGCTGTTCAAATGAAAGGAAAACTGGAGCTGAAACGCCAATCTGACCAATTCAAAGATGGCGTCCTGGAGTTTGACAGTAAATCTGCTTCTCTTGATAAAAAGAACCAAATTTCTGTTTATAAATTGATAAATTCTCAAACTTAAATACATGAGAAATTCTACTTTTAACTTCCTTTGGGGAGTTTACCAAAATAAAAGCAGAAACCTTTTTGGAAAACATTTTTAAATAAAGATTGAAAGAAAAAAACAACTTTGGGATTCTTTTCTGTTCTGACCTCCAGCGTTCAACAGCTGCAACAAAATCATCTGTCAGATTATCCTGCAACCTGCAGGAAGTGGGCGGAGCTCTGCAGCGGCTCACACTGCACCTCCTAACTGGAATTGAGTCCACAGGTAAGACGGCAGCTCCTCCATGTGCGGCCACAGGTGTGGGCGTGGTCAGGATCCCATGTGCCTCTGTGTCAGTCCCAGGCATCGTGGGATGCTGGCAGCTGACTGTGGGCGGAGTCTGTGGCAGGAGGGGACTGGGCTGCTGGTGGGGTTCGTGTGGGCGTGTCATCACCTGCACTCTACAGCGACAGCGTTCTGAGCAGGTGAGGCAGAGGACGGACTCATGCCGGTGTCTGAGGAGCCAGACGAGGTCGACACTGTCGTGTTTGAAACTGCAGGGAGACGCCACAAGTTAGCGCGGTTCCAGGTCCCGCAAACCAGCTTTGACGGACGAATCCCAGCATGCAATGCTCACCTTCTCGCTCCTTCTTCTTCAGCCTCTTCCTGCGTCGGTCGATGGATGCCACCTCAGACTTGAGGCTCATGTAGTACTTCCTGATCTCCTGCAGCTTGTCCTGAAGGAAGGAGATCCTCTCGGCGCTCGTCATGCTGTCCAGGTCATCTGAGGCGAGAGGGGCGGGGTTAATTCTGACAGAGGTGAAGCCACGTTCGGCGTGTTCTTGAACGCACACCACACGCCCAGAGGGAGCGCAGCCGGAGAATAAAAGAAAAAAACTAATGAAGAAATTCAGCAACAATCTTATCAGATCAACGTATTCAATGTTTAAAGAAGAATTCCAGAGGAGGTTTTTAGACGAATAGAAAACGGTTTCCGTAACAACAAATGTCAAACTTTAAAGCCCACGACCTCCTAATCTGAAAGATCTTTTAGTACGGGACCAGCCGCCTGTATTTTAACACATGCATCCAGGCACGCTAGTTCTTCACAGAGACTTCTGGGTAATTTCCAGGGCACTGGATTGTAGGTTTGGACATCCCGACAAAATGGAAACTGCCCGTTGTAGAGGGCACTAAGTAGTGAGTGAATTCGCCGAGTGCACCAGCACCCTTGGCGTCGCCATGACAACAGCAGCAGCAGCGTTCTCACCGAGCTGGAGCGTCCACTTGTAGGAGCGCTGAGGCGACGGGAAGCCTTGCTTGTCTTTTCCGTGAGCGGTCGGCGACGACAGGGAGGGGCAGCGCGACTTGTGAGACTTGGAAAGAGACGAGACCCGAGTCTGATCCTCGCTGTCGCTGCTGTGACCTGAAGAACAAGCAGCAGGACGTTTGGACCCTTCAGACTGAAGCTCTTCCACTTTAGGACAAATAGAACGACTCATGTCGTCTTTTGAGGTCAAAATCACGTTTAAGACTTTAAACTACGTCAGATATGCTAATTAATCTGGATCTTTATGGCGTTGGCGGTCTTGCTCACCTGCTCCGTTCTTCTCGCTCTTGCCGGGGGTGTTGGGCCGTTTTTGGCTGCGTTTGTGTTTCTTGGCGCTCGGACTGGAGTTGCACTCGTTTCCTCTTTTCTGGCCTGAAAGGTCAAAGGTCAAAGGTTACTCACAGCTCAACGCCACGGGTCGGCCTGCGGCGTCCAGGCCTTCACCTCTGTCTTTGGTGTCCTGCAGGGAGACGAGCGACGTGGACGACGGCGAGGTGCTGCCGGTAAAGCCAGGACTGGAATCGTCCTCTTGCTCCGCCCTCGTTAATGCTGGCTCCGCCCCCGTGTTTGCCGGCTGCAGCTCTTCTGGGCAGGGGACGGTGGTGGGAGTTAGGATATACGATCGGACTTGAGTCTGAAGAGGGGGCGGGCTAATCTGGGCGGGGCTTGAAGAGTGAACAGACAGGCGAGGAGGAGGAGCTTGCTGATCTCTCATGAGGAGGAGGAGGTTTTCAGCGGAGGCGGGCTTTTCCCTCTCGTCTGGGTCGTCCAGATCTACCTCGTGGCAGACCAGCGCCTCGGGGCCAATCTGTGGTTCCTGCTCTTCGTGGGGGGCGGGGGCCACCATCCCTGAGACGGTGGGGGCTGTCCCAGTACAGCTCTCCGGCCTTTTCTCATCACCAGCTGACAGACGGTCCTCTGAGTTCTCCTGTGCTTCGTCTCCCTTGGCAACAGCCTCACTCCTCCTCTCTGGGCGCAGGGGTGAATTGAGGGTCTTGGGGGAGGAGCCTGGGGTGGTCTTGGGGGTCACTGGGGCGTCCTCTGACCTGCCGTCGCAGCACAGCTTCTTCTCTGCAGATCTTTGCTCTGCAGCTTTTCGTTTCAGCGCGCAGCTGCTCTGTTCCGGAGGTGCCTCCTCCTGTGGCTCCGCCTCCTCCTCAGAGGCAGAGTCAGTGTCTGAGTTGGGAACAGGTGACTTGACGGGGAGGTGCTGAGAGGGGAGGCAGTGGAGGACCACCATGGGCTCCTCCTGTCTCTTCAGGACGCTTCGAGGGGGAGACGGCAGCAGAGAGGTCTGAGGGGGGCTGCTGGGAAAGATGGGGGCAGGGCTTAGAGCGCAAAGCGGGATGGTGGGAGGAGTCTCAGAGGCTTGCTCCCTTTGGTTGGCCTTGCGACCTCTGACACGGGGGGAAGAAGTGAGGGCTGAGCGGCTGTCCTCATCGGTGGCAGGTATTGAGGACACAGGCGGCGGCGGCGTGTTTGGTGGCGGCAGCGCCGGCGCTTTGCTAGGAGATGTCGCATGGAGAGCTTCCTGTCCAGGCGACAGCTTGTTCTTGTTGGGGAGGGGCATCGTTTTCACAGCAGGTAATGTTCTGCTCTCCTTGTCTGATTGGCTGGACATCATGGAAGCTTCTCCTATAGGCTCCTCCCCTTGTTCCGCCTCCCCTCTCTCTGATTGGCCCAGGCTTTCCTCGGACCCCTCCTTAATTGGGGTTATGGCGGCTGCTGGCAGTGGAGTTGATGTTGCCGTAGCAACCTCGTTCTTAGCAGGTGTTTCGGTGTCAGGCACCTCCTCTTTCATCTCCTCCGCTTCAGGCTCCTCCTCCTCCGGTTGGTCACATTCGCTCTCGGCTCTTCCTCGCCACGGTGAAGACTTCGGAGGCTTTTCCTCTGATTCGCTGTCGTTTGAGGAGCTTCCAGAATCTTCTGTGGAGTAAAGAGAGGCGTGTCTGATCCACTGGAGGTCAGATATTGGAACAACAACCGGGGGAGCGGTTCTCACCGACGGAGGCTCTGTCGGAGTCGTACACGCCTGACGTCCTCCTGGTCCTCCTGTGGGGGGTGTCTGCATGGAGGGAGGGGGGGGAATACATTTTTGGCACTTTGATCATCACAGCAGTAGATTTCTGTTGGAGCGCGCTCAGTGTCCTACCGTCTCCGTTAGCGATGCCGGGCACGCCGTCGCCTGCGCTCCTGCCATTGGATTGGCCGTCGCCGCCGGACAGTCTGGCCAGGCCGCGTCCCGCAGAACCGGTGGGCGTGGTCCTACTCTGAGGCCGACCGCGCTTGGCGCCCGTTGGTTTTAGTGGCGCGGCGATCGGCACCTTCTCGTCGTCCCTCTCTGCCTCGTCCTTGTCTTTGTTCTGTCAGACCACATTTTGTTCAAAAAGAACTTCAGGAAAACATGGAGACAATAACCATCCGCTGGTTTTAGGGGCCGACCCATAAATCAGCCGTGGCGAACGGCAAAGCATTAAGAAGGCGTGGCCCATTTTCGTTTGCTCTTTTTTTTCTGAGCAAACAGATCGGAGCTGAAGGCCTTTTGTGTTGGACAGGTTTTATTATCACGAAAAGAGGTTATATAACATAAAAAAACCAGGGTGAAGATTTGTATAAACCGACCCAAGAAGCCCAGAGATCACCGCGCAACCACAGCTCCACCCCCCCCCCCCTTAACTCTTTACAACCCTCCTCACCCGCCATGTTCTCCGACCCCTCCTCCCGTACCCCCCCTAATGCCCTCCCCACTCTGCGATGGGAAGGGAGAGCCCCAGAGGATCCCGGCGAGCCAGCCCCCAGGTATGTCCCACCCACACACTCACAATCTTCTGGTTGCCCCCCACCCCCCCGACACCACGCAGTAGGCTCTTCTTCTAACACGAACCAGAGTTGTAAAGAATCTTTCATTAAATAAAGGTTTTTGGGGCGATTGTGACTCCAGTGGAGTTCAGGTCCAGATGGAGGTCTGATGATCACCTTATGTTCACATGTGAGGCTCCATGATTTAATCTCATCTGTGTCTCACCTTCACCTTCTTCCTTTGCCTCCTCTTCGTTCCTTTCTCGCTTGGCCAGATGATGCGGTCGGCCTTCACCCACTCGTCATACCTGAGGAGAACACACCTGTCGCTCACTCGTCTGGACTGCAGCTGCTGCCGATGGCTGCAGCGGGCCTGCAGGCTCACCTGACGTTCCAGCCGTAGTAGTGGACCAGGTAGAACTGTTCTCCGCTGTCCGAGTCCGTCTTCTTGATGTGAGCCTCGTAGATCTTCTGCGTCTTTCCTCTTCCGTACTTCACTCTGACTTTTGTTCCTGCCAGCGAGTCTCCATCCTCCTCGTCGCCGCTCCTGCTGAGCAAACGCATCATTTGTCATGACGTGGAGGAGCGGACTCGCACAGAGAACACCATTTCACTGAACATCTGACGGATACTAAAGCAGACGGTCTCACCTGTCCTCTCTCCTGACTTCTTCCTCAGCATCCTCCTCTTCATCCTCTTCATCCTCATCCTCGTCCTCGGAGCCCCTCTCTGAATCTTCCGCTCTCCTGTTGCTCCGCCTCCTGGCCTCCCTCTGCTGCTCCTCGCTGCTGTCGGCCGCTCTGGCTGCGAACTCCAGCCTGGAGGGCGGTTTGCCGCGGCTCCCGGCTCCCCTCCTCCTCCCCTGGGGTCAGAATTACCCGCTGCGAGTTAGCGTCACGCCGGTGCTGAAGCTTCTCCCCCACTGACCGTGAGCGCATACTTACCCTCAGCGACGGTCTCTCCCTGATCTCCCGCTCACTCTCGCTATCAGACTCCTCCCTCTTGTCGTCGACAGGCTCCTCCTCTGTCAGCGTTGGCACCGAGGGCTCCTTCAGCTCCGCCCGAGCTTTCTTGTGATTGGCTAGAGTTGGAGGAGGCGGGTCGTTGTGATGGATGGTCCTGAAGGCGATGGAGGCGGAGCGGCAGTACTCCTCGAAACCAAACAGATACCTGACAGCACAGAGGTCAAAGGTCAGAGCTATGCATCTTTGAGGTGACTGCAGCTCACGGTCATTTAGATCTTCATCTATCAGAAAGGCTTTTCATTGGTCAGATCGTTTTTGTACCTTACTGAACTTGGAGACATTTTTGACCTCTGTCACATCCTCAGTAACTAGCCAAAATACCCCCCCCCCCCACCCCTAACCCCCCTTCAAAGGATGACATCACAGCGAATGAGGGCAAATGTCGCAAAATCCACCAACAAAACCAACTAATTATTTGTAGAAATTATTATGGGATGGCCACAGGATCTACGGTTTGACACTCATATTGTGTGGAAATTGTGGATTTTCACATTTTGCCACAATGTGAGAAAAGAAAACTTTTTGCTCGATCGATCGTCACAAAACTTCACGCCACCAGCGTACATCTACAACCACAATGGAGGTTTTGCTGACCTTTGACCTCAGGAACATCCAACTTACAATTTTGGCCAAAAAAACAACAACAAACCTTCAGTTCCAGCTATAAATTTAAGCTCATTCTAGGTATTTTGTATTTTTTTTTAATCTATAGCCTCATAACTCCTCGAGTATCATTGGGAAGTTTTAAAGGTTCTAGTTTTTGAACGGTGTTAGGGTGGCGAGCTCTCAAAGTGCCGTTCCCCTATAGCTAGCATATTTCTTTCTATAATTTTGGGAATATTTAAATGAAACCATACGACATACAATGTGAACACATGAGGAATGTGGGCGTGGTTAACAAAATACTTCCGTTGCCAAGGTAATCCAAATGATTCTTCTAAAAACTACTTTGACCTGTCCGTCACCCCCAAGATGACCAAAAAACAAAACGGTTGCTATGGAGATCAAACCAACTGAAAGCCGCTTTTTTTATCCATAAATTTGTCACATGCAGCTGCAACCAGGGTGGGAGGGGCTAAAAAAGAGAGGGAGGGGCCTGAGGCAGCCGCTTAGCCAGCATGTTGGTGGCGAGGAGGGTAGCGCCTGTGGGCTAATTCATTTCTGCACCAACGCAAACATCAGAAGTGATGTTTAGGTTATAGATTTATGTGTGATTTTTAAAAAAGATTGAATGTACAACAGCTATTCAATGTACAAGTTCTTCAAAAGATCCTTTTCAGGTGTTTAAGGCCCAGTTAAAACATGAACATTGGAAACAAAAAAAATAATAACAACTTGAACTAGGATATATATATATATATATATATATATATATATATATATATATATATATATATATATATATATATATATATATATATATATATATATATATATATATATATATATATATATATATATATTTTTCTATATTATGTATTTGAACTAATATTTAACTTGAAGTTTGAGTAATATGTGGTTGATTACATTCAGACATCAAGTAGATAGAATAGATTGCATCTCAGCAGTTATCTTAGGTTGGTGGAACTGGGTTCTTCCACTTTCTTGTCATAGTTTGAAGAATCTGCAGCAGCTTTTAGTCTGTCTTTTGATCTAGAACTGTAATGTTGTTGAGGTAGAGGTTAATAAAGTCAAATCTGGGTCTTAAAGACAGATTTTAACAAGTTATGGACATCTTTCCGTTTATCTTAGGAAAAATAACATAATATAATATAATCTGAAAACATTTTTCAGGGCCAATGTACACGATTGGATTCTAATCCGACCATTGATCCCATCAAGATATTTTGCACATGTAACCGGGTCTTATGGTGTCGACTCGCAACGTGGCGGGGGCGTGTCATCACGATGGTGTCACTCCATCGTGATGCCACTCACCCATCACGATGGGCGATGGTATCATGGTGCACCATGAGTTGAGCTACACATCTTTAAACTTCTACAGTAACCAGCAGAGAAGTTTAATTCCACTGCAGTCTTTTTTTCTGCCTCACAGGATTCTGTTCGTCAGGAAAAACCGAACTGTCACTCAACTGCGGAGCATCCCAACGTCTTCAACGTCTAGCTGCCCTGAAGAACAGAGAATCGGCCTCATAATGCGACACACTGGAAATAGAACCGCGTTTCCAGATGTTTACTGCTGGCCATGAGGAATCTCTTAAGAAGAATCAAAGACTCTTACTTCTTGTAGGCCGTCTTGACATTGTAAGAGGCAGCAGAGTTCAGGACGGGGATCCCCAGATCCATGTAGATCTGCTTCCAGACGGTGCCGGACTCGATCTGGAAAAACAAAACAGGTCAGCTCCTTCACAGCTTTCATCTTCTGCCGTCAGACCTGGCAGGAGGATCTGCTCACCTTGTGGCAGCCGCCCTGCTGATAGACCAGCCGGAAGAGCTTGAACAGGTTCAGGTCTTTGTATCCCAACACAGGCGGCTTGTTGATGGGAGTTCCTGAGAGGCACAAACATCGGTCACAAGCGTTTCAGCTGATCTGGAGCGGCGGAATCATCGGAACCTTCGCGCTCTCACCTCGGTCCTCCATGAACTTGTAGAGCTGCTGCAGGAAGTTGTCCCTCTCCTCGGGGTCGGCCTCCTCCTCCGGCTGCGGAACAGAGACCATCACATCTTCACACAAGCCATCTAAGCAACAAGCTGCGCCGCTTTGAGAGCAGCAGACCCCGTCGCTTACCTCCTCCCTGATGCGTTTCTTCTTCTCTTCCTCCTCCTCATCGTCCTCCTCGCTCTGTTTTTCATCCTCCTCGCTGGAGGACGTGTCCAGGATCTGACTCATATCCATCTTCCACACGTCTGGAATCTCTCCGTTCTTCAAAAACATCTGGGCCTCTTTGAGACCTAAAAGGGGGAGGAGCAAGAGAAGGATGATGAAGAGGAGCAGAGAGGATACAGACTGAAGGCAGGAGAGGGAAAAAAAAAGAGGCTTCACCTCTCCGGTTTAGGAACTGAGCCTTGGAGATGCTGATGGCGGTCACCACGTGGACGTGTCTTCTCGCCACGATGCAGCTACAAGGTCGACAAAAGGCAGAGTCAGATCAGCGTTCAACGTGTGGTCATCCGTCTCCATGGAAACGACTTTTATAAAACCAAGAGGTGAAACTCACAACTTCCCATCGTCGAAAGACCTGACCAGACACTGATCCTTCTTCACCTGCAGCTCTTCGTTGCAGCTGGTAGACACCACCTGCAGGAGCATCAGCCCTTTACACACGTGCACATGCGCACGTGCACAGCAGCACCTCAGTCACTTATTTGAAGGTGGGGGGGTCTCACCAGAGCCAGGAACCAGCTGGCAGAGTCCTCCACATTCTCGATGCTGCAGATCTGACCGAGCAGCTCTTCGCTTGGCCTCTTCCTGTCCTCCTCTTCTTCCTCACTGGATGTGGTGTCGTTCTCCTCATCTAGACTGGAAAATAAAGAAAAAGAAAAATAACTCTTACAGCCGTGGATCGCCATCCCGATGTGCCAAAAAGAAAAATGTATGTCATTGTCGTGGCGAGAAGCAGAGGATTGGTCAGACAGCCAAGAGAAGATGTGACATCATGTGACATCATCAGCTCAAAGAGCGAAACCATTCTCAGCATCATCACTCCTCTTCCTCTGCCTGATCCAGATGGATCAACACAAGATGGCTTTTTTACCTTTACTCTTTGGTTACAAATATTGATTGACGTTATTGGTGACTTCAGAATTACTACATCTATAAACCAAAGTACTTCTCCAAAGATATACTTTAGCGACACGACAGGCGTTTCTAGTTCAGGTATTTTTAAATTCGTTTGAATATTTTTTTTATTCAAAACATGTAAATCTTTCCTCGCAGGCTTTAATTTTTCCTGATGAAACTCGGAGCCTCTTTGTTTTGTCGGGCAGATCAAATAAGGAGAACTGGGCGGAGCTTACAGGAAAGAGTTGTAAACAGAAATCTCTGAGGCTGAGCAGAACACGGCACTATGGATTCCTGTGTGAGCAGGACTTTATCACGTGGAGACGAACCGCTCTGCTCTGTCAAGTACAAGTTCATTTTGGACCAGAACTGAACCAGAACATGAAGATCTGATGGTGAACGTGGTTGAGGCTGAGAAAATCAGCATCAGCTGTGCCGTTGCCACAGAGCCACACTCGGCACCAGCTGCTTCGTTTCTCACTAACTTTCTGCAGCGTTTATCACGGAGGGGGTCCGGAAGCAGCTGGAGACTCAGGGACTTCACGGGAGCAACACTCACATGGCCTGGGAGGAGCGCCGTCCGCCTCGGTTTGACTTCTTCCCGATGACCGGCGTGCCGAAGTGCTCCGGGTTTGTGAGCGGCAGCTGGTCCAACGTCTGCGTGAGGCAGAGGATATCTCAGCATCCAGACCCCCAGCTCCAGGTGGTGTTAGCACTCAGCCACCCGTCAGGAGACTCACCTCACTCTCTGCAAAGTGTCTCTCCCCCTTCAGACACAGAGACGTCCGGCGAAGAGTCTTCTCGTCGCCGTCGTCAAAAACTGAAGCGGAGGACAGACGCAGTTAACCCCTCACTGCTGGAACCCCCACAGCGAATTCTTCATCTTCATTAACTTTCTGACTGAAACATTTCCGTCGGTCTGATCCACAGCAGTTAGAGGAGCAGATCAGAACCAGCATCTGATGCTCAGAAGAAGCTCTGAGGTCGTTCTCGAGAACAGAGGATTGGTCAGACAGCCAAGAGAAGATGTGACATCATGTGACATCATCAGCTCAAAGAGCGAAACCATTCTCTGCATCATCACTCCTCTTCCTCTGCAGACGTGGGTGAGGTTTTCAGATGAGAGTGACCCCACCACGAGGCAGGAGACTCACCCACGGTGTACAGGCTGGCATCTGTCAGCTTGCTGATGACGGCCTCGCCGCACAGACCCTCGTTAGTCTTCACCTCCACGGTGGAGCCCACCTGAAACGCAGAGAGGACATCCAGCAGTGAAGCAGGAGCCGAAGTCAGGAGTTCCTGACGGAGATCACGTTTCAGGGATTCAGAGCTCCAAACCTACCCTGAGAGGACCTTTGACCTGGTCGTCCTGCACCACCTGAGACGCGCTCTCACCTTTCAGAGTGACCTGTGGACAGGCAGGAGCATGGGGGCTGTTCAGACATCCACATTTTTAACCCAGCCCTTAGAAAACAGATTCAGATTTCCGTTTAGAGACGGCTGGACTCTCCCCAAACAGAGGAAGCGGCCCTGGAGTATTATTCTGGAGCTTCTGGTGTTAATCCGGCGCCTCATTGAGACAGAAAGCGTGAAAAACATCTGAAGACTTAATTCCTCCGAATTCAGTTCAGTCGATTATTTCTCATTGGCACCAACATGAGCGGTTGTGCCTGCTTTGGATCTACGCTGGCTGCAGACAGACCATCATTTCTTTCTGATGTGTAGAAAGTTAAACGATCCAAACGTATCCCATAGTCCTAACCTCATCGTGTAAACAAGCTAGCGCCCCGGCTTTGACTCTGGTGTCGCACGGTTATGATGTCACTCGCATCCAGAATGATGTTAAGGGCCCAGCTCTCTGTTCAGGTTGGAATGGACTCACACATTGGGCCTGCAGCGCTGATCCGGTGCACTTTACGTTTTCATTTATTTTTATTGAATTTGAAAGCAGGAACACGACGGTTTCTGATGCTTCCTGTTCCCACAGACGCCACATCAAATGTGTCAAATTCACAAACAGCTGTTTACCAAACAACAGCTGGGCGGGGGTGTCGGTGCACCTCCCGCTGTCTGTTAGGGTGCAGCTGGAGGTGGTATGGACCAGAAAATGGTTTCAAAGGTCAGAGGTCTTCATAGCTGACCAACTAAAGTTCTACAAGAACAAACGGAGCCAGACTACCACCGCCTTCATTCAAAGAGGATCATAAACTACATGAAATTGTTCAAGACTTCCTCCGAAAGCTTTGGAGAACTTTATCTGCACTGACAGCTTTCACTTCTAAACCATGATGTGATGAAAACCAGCAGGAAGATCTCTTTTAGCAGTGGGATGCCACAGGGATCTGTCCCAAGCCCCACCCTACACTCCCTCCTCCCCTTTAGAAGAAAACATCACGTCAGCTGACATGACACGACAGAAGACTTCTACTGCACATTTCGAACTGACGCTGTGGAACTCTTTTTGTTGTTTTTAACCTGTTGTTTCTGGTCAGATCGCACAACCATCGGCGGCAGAGGATTGGTCAGACAGCCAAGAGAAGATGTGACATCATGTGACATCATCAGCTCAATGAGCGAAACCATTCTCAGCATCATCACTCCTCTTCCTCTGTCGGCCTCAGAGCGTATACGAGCGGTGGAGGACAACCTCCACCGCACACGGCTTCCCTCAACAGCGACGGAGGAGACCGTGAGGATGACAACGTGACCCATCCGAGGACAGGGTTTGTTTTTTGGCTTCGCTACCGGGGATTCACATGAGAGATGATGTGAATTCCATCCATGGGTTAAATTTGGTTTTATGGTCTTGACTTGGACTGACGTCTTTTGTGGTTCTGATCCAGTGCTGTTCCTAAAATCTCATTCATCTGGAATTTGTCTTTTGTTATGAAAATCTCCATCAAACTGTCAACGTTTGTGCAAAAACAAACCTCACTTGAAGACTTTCAGTAGCAATAACCGTTTGTGTTAATGAGGTAAAATGTCACACTTTGTGTGTCCAAGTGGCTGTATGTACTTTACTGTGACTAATCGACAGGAAGTGATCAGCTGGTGTGATTGCATAAGCTGTGGTTTGATCCCGTTTCCTGGGCCGTCGTCATCCTGCGGATGCACAATCACACACACACATCCAGCTCACGCGCACACCTGCCCCCTCAGGTCTTACCTTGACCTTCACCATGCGCTTCACGGTCTTGATTTTGGCTTCACAGAACGCTCCTCTGTACTTGGCGCTGACATCTGTGCCGACTGTCAGGTAGGCAGGCTCGTCCGCTGCCTGAAACACAACACAGGCCTGCTCTCAAACAGAGTCCATAGCAAAAGATGGAACTTCATTTTAACAGGAGGAGAAAAAAAATCCAGCTTCGATGAATTTATATTTCATTTAAGTTCAGTAAACTGGCAGGCGAGGGTGGACTGCAGCCCGTTCAGCTCTGCATGTGCACGGCACCATCTGTGCCGTGATGGAGGACATCTTCAGACATCCGACTGCTGCTGCGGTCAGAAGGGAAGCAACCCGGAGCTCCTGAGACTCATTTTTACCATCAGGACTTTAGGACACCAACAGGAAACTCTCATTGCTGTTGAGACACAGCCGGTTAATAAGTATTGTGGTCTGTCTGAACTGCAGCGCTCCATTTCTCCGTTCTTACGCCACTTTGAGAGCGTCTGAATCCGACAACGTGTCCAAAGCATTTCTGCCGTCGGTTGGCCGATGTTTGGGTTCTCTCACTGACCCAAGGTCCAGATCGGCGGCCTCATGATCGAGCCGAAGAAGCAGTCGTCTCCCTGACTCAGAGAGCAAAGTGTAGCTGGAGAACTTCTACAGGGAGACCCACACTTCTGCAGTGACAACACTTCCAGACCCGAGTACCGTCCAAACATTTACGTTTGTGCCTAGAACTGATGCGATATACATCCGAGCATCGGGCCGACGAACACCAGATTCTACAGATAATCTGAATAAATCCATTTGACAGATTCGGTTTTCCTCCTTCAACGGATAAATACGTTTTTCTAGAATCCTGTCACAAATCCTCTTTGATCAACGGTGTTTGTAAAAGTGCCTTTTTCTTAAAGATAAAACAACTGATTTCTGTTTCTATTTTTGGACTTTAGGAGCAGATCCAAAATGACAGACGACTTTCTGACTGACTGACCTTTAAGCGTCTGGAGAAACTGCTTTACGGGCTAATTAACACACGGTTCCGTTTCAGATACCGAAAATAACGCCAAAGTTCTGAACCTGGACTGGGATCGGAGCAGAACCGATGTGAACGGCCCGGTGTGAACAGCCATAACAAGCCGGTTCCACCATGATGGACGGGCTCAAAGAAGAGTGGACGCGGGCGCCGTCTTCTTCAGGAAAACACTCACCTTCATCTCTCCGTCCGGGTTTTACTGGGAGTCCAGCTCGAAGGGCTTACGATCTCTGGAAGACAAAAAGCAAAGCGGGAGGTGAGGCGCTGGGGCTGCTGGGAGCCGAACGGCGGCGGGGGCTGGGTCGAACCGGAGCCGCGTAAAAGCTAACAACTAGCCACGCACTAGCTGAAGCGTTCTCCTGCCCCGCTGCTGCTCCTCCCCTCCCCTCCCTCCTGGATCTGGGCAAAATATGTGACACAAACTTAGCCAACAACAGCGTCCGCCAAATGTAAGCTCCGAATCCCCGCCGGTTCCAGACCGACGGTACTAGAGGATAGAAAAAAAAAGCCCCGCGGAGGGCAGTCCCTTCACTTCCCGCTCCGCTCCCACAGCCGCCGAGTCACGTCGCCATGATCACGGCTCGCCATGTCAGTCGAGTTAGCTCGGCTAACTTTACCACGTCCCATGCTAGGGGGAGAGAAAAAAAAGCCGCCTTTTGGACGACACGAGGGCGGACGGGCTTCTGCGACACGACAGAATCCCGACACGGAAACAGAAAAGTGCGAACCGCGCGCGAGCTTCGTCTCTCTCGACTCGTTCGCGGCGACATCGAGCTATTTTAGCTAACAAGCGTCTCAACTAGCTAGTTAGTGATCACACGGTGATTTAAACTGTCTGCCACTAGCAGACAAGCCTCCGCCAACTGCTACGCATCGCTTTTGTTCCGAATATGAGAGGCGGTTCGGTCCGAAAAGCCGCGATTCGGTGTCATCGGACGGAGCGGGAGCTGCGCGAACTTATTTATTTAATAAGCGGCTCTTCTGCCTTCCACAAAGGCGCAGAAGCTCCACATTTCTTCACTGCCATTCAGTTCCCAGGCAGCCTCCGTACAGCGGCCAGCCCCACTCTCAACTGACACCCGCGCGCCCCTCTTCTTCCCGCTCTCCGACACACTTTACGCAGTAAAAAAAACGGTGTTGATCGGTTAATAGGAATATTCGTTCTTACATTCACTGCCGCGAATTCTTCCCCTCTCGCTCGAGCTGCAAAACGATACACGAACAACAAGCTGTTGAGCCCCGAGCTGGCTTTCTGGACACGTGATTGGCTGCGCTGACAGCGGGAGTGACAACGGAGACATTTCATTGGTGGGTGCGTTCTCTCGTTTCCATTGGCTGTTTCCATGCTCTGCTGCTATTGGTCCATACGAACACGGCGCCACGAGAGAAAATACTGCAACGCTTTGCCGGCTGTCCAGTCACAGCAAAAGTGACACGTGAAGGGAGGGGGTGAGGAAGAAACGGGAGAGATTCCTATTGGCTGTCCGCTGTTTGTTCCCGCAGCGCTACGTTCCTATTGGCTGAAGCGGCTTCCTTCTTTGTACCGACAGGACAGGAAGCCCAGCCCCCCCCCCCCCCCCCCGCTACGTGCTAGAAACCTTCGAACCAAACACAAAACCTTCGACACGAACACGTTTTTTCCCCCCCGTGCTCGTGCTCTGAACTTGAAGGACAATCCCGTCGGTGTCGCAGACGCGCGTGCGCCTAGAAGCCAGGAGTCGATACCGTGTTTACCGTGATTCACACGCTGCAAAACATTCGCTTCACGCAAAGACTCGCTTTGCCGCCATCAACCACCTATTTTACCGAGTCACATGATCAACTCGATGATGGCTGGACGCGTTTTTATTAAAAGGTCGCCTGATATTTCAGTTTCGTTGTTTTTTCCCCTGTCGTGGTCCGTCAAAACATTTAACCGCGAGGACGTTGAAGAGTATGGCAAGCCAAAGAGACAAAAAGTCGTCAGGAATTCTTCCAGTATCGCTGTCTGTAAACTCCACAATTTTTGTCAATTAACTCTATTTTTTGTTTTAAACAATTGACACAGCAGACTATCTGACCTCTATAGAATATTCAGATGTTTCCTTGTATTGATTTTAGACCGTCATTTATACTTACCTTCCAGCAAAACAGGATAAAAACTTCAATCTACTGACAGACATTAAACAAAACAGCAAGTTGTATTCAAAGATGCTATGAGTCGTACCTAACATTTTTTAAGAAAACTACCATTGAGTGTAGCTGAGAACTGGACTGAGCAACGGCACCCATAAAAAAATAGTTTAGTACCAAATGAAGTCGATTCAGTCGCCATTTCTTTGCGGTATGGACGCCGTCATGTTGGAGCCAGGCATCAGTAGCCGCGGTTTTGTGTGCAAAATATCTTTGATTGGATCAAAGATGGGATTAGAATTGAACTGTGTACATAACAAACGTTTAAGGTTAGGGTTACGCCACCTTTTCGGTCAGAATAATTCATTTTTACACGCGCAGAACTCTCTAAAATACCGGAAACGTTTGAATGCCCCACGATCAGATCAACAATTGTCATTTTAAGTTTTACGGTTTTTTTGCTCTCCATTGCCCGATGTTACACACGTGACGGCGAGCGTCGCTGACAGACGTGACATTGTTTTGCTGTCAAATCAGTTTGGCGCTAGAAGCCACAGAACGTCACACGGCGTGGGCTGGCTCGCCGTCTCTGTGTGCGTAGGACTTATTCATGCATAGAGAAGCAACCTTTTCAGAAGAGGGCAGTGGAGAGGGTGGCAGATCCTCATGAGGGGGGTGCGGTTTGGCACTATGATTTTTATTTATTTGTTCTGGAGTTGTAAAACTTTAGCTCTTCTGTCCAAAGGTTCTACATCAGCTGGAAGAACCAGTCCAGCATGAAAATATAAAATCAAACAACAGAAACAGAATTTTTCTTTTTTTATTAGTTTTTAACATAAAGAATTTAAACAAAACTACTTGTTAAATTAAAAAAAAACACATTTTATTGTAAAACTCAAAATGATCCTTGCAGAGTTTTGGTTTTGAACATACAGTCTAACAGCTGTGTTTTCCATCTTTCTGTGACGGAGAAACAACTTATAGACGAGTAGGTGCAACTTCAGTCCATTTCCCGGTGACGGTGGATCTGCTGGACCAGGACCGGCGTGGTTCTGCTCACGCTCTCAGAGCCGCGGGGTCCACTTCAGCGAGGTTGACCCAGCAGACCCGCTTTGGCAGCCAGAGCCTCGTTCTGCTGAATGTGATATTCCTGGAAGCGCATGGAGATCCGCTGGGTCATCTTCAGGTACTTCTGCAGGCAGGACTCAGAGCAGCTGGACTGGAACCAGAGACAGTCCCGTTAGCAGCAAAGCCAGCGTTCATCTGTACAGGCCTGCTCTAGACTGGATCTGCGACGTGACGTGAAAGTTCTGATTATAAGAGATGGGGTGTGGAGGCTTTGGGCTGTTAACCCTTTCAGCTACGTCCACACCGCCCATGGCGACGTGCATTTAAGCGACTGCTTTTAATGAAAAGTCTATGTGAATTCGGCGTTTCGCGGTCTTCTGCATTCAAAAACCGCGTAGCTACGAACGTTTTACAACCAATCGCAAGTAAAAAACGCACGCCCACTGAAAGTAAAACTATGTCAAACGTTGACCAATTGGATTTGGTAGTGACTCTTAATTTGAATTCACGGAAGTTCCAACCATTTGAAAATTGATCATGATGGATAAATGAAAAATTCCCATAATTCTATGACACCAAGTCTTTGATATATCGGAACAGAGCTGTGAAAGAAAAAGCCTGAAGCAAGATTTCACACCAAGCCCCTTCCAACTGTGGGTGCTGGACGTGTGCTGGTCTTGGGTAGTGACAGTCTAGACTCTGCAGGGGTGGGCAAATTACGGCCCGGGGGCCACATGCGGCCCGTTAAATGATTTAATCTGGCCCGCCAAAGTGGCATAAATGACATTGATAATCCTTATAAAGGTCTTATTTTCCCTGTAATTCTGGAGTCTTCTCACAAATGGTGCTCTGCAAATAAAGTGACCTTTGCTTAGATGTAGAGAGTTAATCAGCATTCATGTGGTGTTGAAAGATTTGCTTTTCTGATGTTCCTGATCGTTCCAACGGCACATGAACGCAGCATTTCTCTAATTTGGTGTTTTCCCTCAGGGGCATCAATCCATCAGCGTCATTGGCTCTAAAATGAGAACAAAATCCAAAGTTTTCACTTTTAAAACATATGAATTTTTGATCAGTTCAAGCATGTTTTCATCCGGATTCCATGTTATTTCTTTCTCCGATGAGGTGGACGACCAAAACACCCCACACAGGAGCTCCTGGTCCGGCCCTTCTGTCAACTTTTAGAACCTTTTGTGGCCCACGAGTCAAAACGTTTGTCCACCCCTGGTCTAGAGTGAACAGCATACATGTTAAAAACCAGTCACTGTTGTGAACGTAGCACTAGAAGTCGAGGAATGGACCGAAGCGTTTCCAGGAATGACGCCCACCCACTGTTAAGTATAATTTTCCTTCAAAATGTAACCCAAAGGTTTCAAAAAGACTTAAAAATGTGGATTTAAAATGAACATAACGAGAGTTAAGACATGTTTCAAAGATGCTTCGGATTGAAATGTCAGAAAACGTGTGACCGTTCACTTCCCAAGACGCAAAAACAACAACCCTCGCTGCTCTTCTTTGTGGCGCTTTCAGCCAATGGGAACCGAGGCATTCAAATAAACAGGTGTTATTTCACAGCCAGCTTGTGAAATCGGTGAGCAAGAGCGACGACGTCTTGCCTGCGCGTTTCTGCGTGAGCCAGCAGAACGTGGAATCGCACATAAACAACAAATGTGACGCAGAAACGGAGGGATTTGGACGAATTAGATGATTTAGAAAAATAGTTTAATGTGGATCTTGAAATGGATGATCCCTCTAATCGGGTTGAAGAGGACACACCTGATGAGATGACAGAGGCGGAGCCTCCAGCCTCATTTAAGATCATTACAGGTAGTGTAGAAATATGACTCTACTAACTTTTATACAGTAAAAAAAATAAATTGTTTCAATTTGGTTTGTGGCTGTATTTACACCACAGTAACTTGGAGTTAATTATTTCAAAGTGGAGCAGGTGTGTCTGTGAGTTGAAAATCCTTATTTTCTACACGTATAGCATGAGTGTTGTTTTTACACTAAACCTCATGTAGACATTCAGTTGTTTCTGTAAAGGATAAAGTAGAGTTAAGAATAAATTATTACATTAAGATCTCCTGTAGTGAAGAGAGAACGGACAGCAAAGTGCAGCTTAAGAAACCCAAGACGGCCTTTTTGCCGTAAAAAATGACCACATTTACGGCTCTGAATTGTGTTTTTTTGGGGGTATATTTTCAGGTTCATTGTAAAAAATAATGAAAAAATATCTGTTAAAAAATGTATATATATATATATATATATATAAAATAAGAGTCTGGGGTTGTGCTAAAAAGGAATAACAAGCATTGCTGCAAAAAGCTGCCGTAAAGATCAATTATAAGAGCTTATTGTAAAAAAGTAAAAGATCCCCTGGACTACGGAGCCCCTAAAGGGACATTGAAGAAGAAGAAATTAACAGTTAGTTTATGTTTTTTAAATCAGTTGTTTTTTGTCCTTCAATGTCCCTTTAAGGCTCCGTACTGAACTACAAAGGGCAGTTAGTTTAATCCGTCAGTAAAGAGTTTCAGCTATATTGCCGATTCAAATGGACTCATTGTTGCCTTTCATGAGAGTATAAACTCACGTTTCTCTACAAACAAACGAAGCCCTGCATTTTTTTTCTCTGATATATCAAACGCGAGGCGATTCTGAAGTCGGGGCGGCTTGTATCAACGACAGGCGTGTGTGGTTTCATTAGGAAAAGGCAGACAGAAGCGGGGACTTCACCTCCTCTGGTTTGACGTCTCTGGTGGTGAAATCTTTGACGCAGTCCATGAAGCAGTTCTCCGTCACCTTGTTGTAGGTTCCCAGAAACTCCTTGAACTGAAAGACAAAACCAGACAAGTCAGAAACAACAAATGGGGAGACAAGAGACCCCCCGCTTCTCTTTGGCCACAGCTCCTCTGTGGAGGCTGCGTTTTTAGAAGAAG
Source organism: Oryzias latipes (assembly GCF_053564925.1). Lineage (NCBI taxonomy): Eukaryota > Metazoa > Chordata > Actinopteri > Beloniformes > Adrianichthyidae > Oryzias > Oryzias latipes. Next base: position 28,317,398 of record NC_136258.1, read on the forward strand.
TTATGGATCTAATGTATGGTTTTAGAAAATAAAAGCACCATAACAGCTGACTGAGATCTGGGAGAGGTATAAACAAGTATTCTAGACTTAAAGGCATCGTGGGCGACGTGGCTTTGTTGCAGGAAAAACGTCTGAGGCTCGACGCGCTCGGCAACCTGCGTACGTACTAAACGCGCGGCCCTAGAAGACACGTTGCCAGTTAAACCAGGTCCTACTTTGACCAATCAGGGATTTGGTATCGACGCTTGGATGGAGCCCTTTTTAGCTCATAGAAGTACAAACCGTTTGAACGTTGATCATGAGAGAGAAATGAATAATTGCGGTTTGATCCCAGCTGGAATTCTACAACGCCAAGTCTTTAAAATATCGGAATGTTGTGAAAGAAAAAAACGTGGAGCGAGATTCACGGGATTTACACCGCTTTGACATTTCACGCCATGCCGCTAGTAAACATGGGGGGTGGACAGTAAACTGTGGAAAAACAAGTAGCCCCTCCCTGCTTGTCCAGTGTGAACACCGTGGGCTAAATGCACAAAGGTTGACGCGTTCTTGAACGTGCGTCACATGACGCTCCAGCCTTCACCTTTAGCTGCAGTCCCACTTTCTCTATTATCTGCTTTATTTACACGTCCTTAACCTTCAGCGGAGAACAGGTCGTTACTCCTCTCCGCCTCAGTGACCACATCCTGGCGGAAATGAACGCTGAAGCGTGACCGACTTCGCTTTAAGCGGGATGCCGGGAAAGCTGCAGGAACTTTCTCATCTCTGCACTCTTGAGGTTTTGAAATAAAAGGCCCACCTGCTTGATCTGATCGGACTCAGACACCTGCATCGCCATGGTCGCCGCTCTGCAAAGGGAGACACACAAACAAACAGAATCAACAAACTCTCCAGATGCAGAGAGGCAGTGAAAAGGTGGGACACAGAGCAGAAATGGGGGTCAACAGGGAAAAAAATACCACCTTAAACGCTAAGAAGGCGTGGAAGAAGAAGAAAAACTGCTTCACAGTCCAGAGCTTTTCTGGAGAATCATCAGACGTTCACGAACCAAGTCATGAGAGACGTTTACATCACTGACGTGTAACCGAGTAACCGAGTCTGTAATCGAGCTTGAAGTGGAGGTTGTTGTTGGTTTTCTCTTCTTCTAAATGTGTGGAAACTTTCACCTTCGTCCAGCATTTTTATGATAATAGTAACTGTAGAAAACAAACAACTTTAAACATGTACAGTTGTTCTAAAGTCAGAAGATCTTCTTCTTTTCTGTCTGATTTTGTTGTAAAAGCCTGTTTATGTTATCGAAATCACACCACTTGTAAAGACCATCCATTTGTGAAATAAGTATGTTGGATGCAGCCATCAAAGTTCTCCAAGAAGTTCTGCTCAGCGCTTTAAAGTCCTCCTGTGGGGTTGTACCGATGGACGATGGCTGACTGACACCATCGTGATGCCACGCCCCCGCCACGCTGCGGGTCGACACCATTCAACCGTGTTCATGAGCCCAGAAAAACTTTATCCAATTATAACAAACGTTCACATGGGTCACACTTTCAGTCGGAATGAATCATTCGCACATGCGCAGTAGTGTTTGAAATACCGGAAGAGGAAATGAGTTCACCTGTAAACAAGCCGAGCTGCAACATACGTAGATACCTGGCAGCTTGGTAAAATACGAGATGATCTTCTAAAGGTAGTAGTCGGGACATGACCGGAAACAAAAATACGTATGATTGTTTGAAGGTTTCTAAGGACTGAGCGACATTTCTGCTTTGAAAAGCTCACACACCGCCCCAAAGCCACTGTGTGAGCTGATGGTCCGAACTCTGCCCGGACACACACTTTTACCGGGACACCCGGTTCTCATGAGTTCGGTAGCTCGTTCACGTAGAGCTGCTGGACGGATGGCAGTCCGAAGTCTCCCACACATAGCACACACGTAACAAAGCATCCTCCCTTCCCCTCAAACACAAAGCTATACGTCCGTCTGCGCTGCTCAGAGACACGGTCGCTCGGTCCACCGGTCCACTTGAATAATCAAGTGCAGGAGCGGGCTAATTCTTTTCTATTTCGTTTGTTTTTTTGTTAAAGTCACTTCGGTCAGTTTGTACTGGATCATCGCGGATGAGTCATTAGTTGGGAAATAAAATAAATAAAGTAATAAAGTAAAAGAACGGATAAGAATTTTATAATAACGACAAATTAATCCCCACCCAACCCAACGATATCATTGTCCATCACGATGTTTTACTGTGAACATCGTCAACCCTATCCTCCTGCCTGCTTTGAGCTTTAGTTATCTTCAAGTTCTGTTGATTCTCGGAAGAAAATAAAACGTTCCAACCAAAAGCCCAGACTGTGAGGAAAAGACTGCATCAGTGACAATCCCAAACCTCCACAGTGAGTCTGGGGCAAAACTCTATTGGTCCTGATGAAAAATAGACATATTTTCCCTTCAAACTTTATTAATCCTGATCAAAATAAGTTGTTTGAAGGTAGCAGAGATTTGGCTTTGTCCACCCACAGTGCACTTTGTGTTCCTTTTTTCTAGTTTCGGTACAGCTAAGATAATAAATAGACAAAGAGGCGCGTGCTCAGCTCAGAGGCTAACAGTTAGCTTCTTCCTCCTCCGATTATGTTTTCCTTTTTCTCGGAAAACCACTCATCATTTGTGTGTACCCGTGTGATCATGCAGGGCATTACCTGTGCCGGGACGCGTGCTACAAGGGCGCGTGCTACAAGATTTCGTGAAGGGCGCTCTATGGAGCGCGTGCTCAGTTGCTTCGAAAAGCCCGTCTGCGGTGAAACTCGTCCCGCACGACGATAACAGCCACGCAATTTTAGAAACTTGGCCTTCGGAGGGGAGAGAAACAACAGACTCGAAACCTTTGAGGAAGAGAAGTACAAGAAAATCTCAAAAGGAACCAAGGAGGACCACAGACATGCTGCGTTCATGGAACCTCGGAATCCCAATAGTTTACATTATAAAATAGTTTTAACATTAACGACAAAAAACAATAATACTTTTATTGATAATATTGGTTTTGGATACTGAAATTATATTTTACGTATCCACGTATTACACACATTATATTGTCAACACAACGAATTACTCACGCATCCAGGGACGTATTCAAATTTCCAATAAATAGCTCATAATTTTAATCTCTATATTGCCTAAAATATTCCAAACTTTTATAAAAGTTTAACTGAGTTATCTTAAAATTAACCAAACACAAATAATTATTTAATCTGCGATACTTTTAAATATGAAGTTGTAAAGTCCGATGCGTTAAAATATGAAGTGGTAAAGTCCGTGTTACAAGAGTGTCCCTGAAAGCAGTCTGACAGCTGATTGGTTAAATTTTACTTCTACGTCAAAGTTTCTCGTCGCAACATTTCACAATCGTGCACTTTGTCGCCATCAGGTGAAACATACCAGGTAATGGAACTTACGCAATCTGGTTTAAGGAAAAATAAGTAAATGAGATAAAACAACACTAATAATTTGTTTATACACATGCACAGAGGCAAAGTGGCCCGAAGTAAAGTATTGATATTGTTTTATCCACTTAGTCCGCCCCGCCGGCAGAGGGCAGCATCGGTCTTTGAGCGTAAAGTCTACAGGAAATTTTATAGAAAAGAAGTGTGTCTGTTTTTAGGAGTTAGTGGGAACGTATGGTTATTTTTCTTTTATCGCTTTATTGATCTTTGTTTTCTCCTTCTGTTGTTTTTTCTGTTTGGATTAATATAAGCCCCATCTCTTAAAACATCCACATTTTGCTCTAAAGTTAAACCAAACTGCGTTATTATTTCTTAATTCTTACAAGCGGGAGCGGGAAGTTTGAACGGAGTTAGCTTACTTTAGCCTGCTTGCTAACAGGTAAGGGCTCACCTGTCGACATGTTGTCCTCCTCCCCTCCCCTTCCCCAAGGCCATAGTTCGGTTCGGTCCTCGTGCGGTTCAGAGACCGCGGAGGTTTTGCTCCACTCCACTCGGGTCTTTCTGCCGGACCGGAGCCGTGCGTCAAAGTCAGACCATCGATCCGTCCACATCAGTGTTCAGAAGCTGGCGGACTCCACGGGGGTTAGACCGAATCGAGCCGAGTCGGAACCAAGTCGACAGAAACAAAGCCATCTTCGAGGAAGCCCGGAGGTGGAACCCAAGCCCGGTATGAATCCCGGGGGATGTTTTTAGCATTTTCTATGTAGTTGTGTGCCATCACCATGGCAACAGATGCCTCACATCCACGCTGAAGTCTGTTTCTCATTCAAGTAACTTAAAGAAACAATGTGTTTTATTTATGACAGTCTATTTATTCCGAAACTATGTTTACTAGGTTACATGTGATAACTTTGTAAGCCATTTTCCTCACAAGAATTGTGTTATTTTTAAGGTCAAACTAAACTTGGACTTGGTTTGTGATCTAGATCTGCAGTTCTGAGGCTCAGTTTCAGCTTCTGAGCAGCTTTTAGATTTTGTTAGAGGAACAAAACAGTGTTGCATTATCACACTTTGACAAAATTCAACCAGAAAACATAAAAAACACATATTTAATTTCTTTGGGTAACAGAAAACAAAGAAATCTAAAAATGCTTTTATTACGAAATGTGACATGGATCATTACTGATAAAAACTATTTCCCATCTGTTAGAAATAGTTCCCAGTGGTCCTTTAATTATGAATAATAAAAAAGATAATAATAATAATAACACACTATTTGAACATATTAGGAATATGAGTTGTGGTAGAAAAAAAAAAAAAAAACCTCAGTCAATCCAAAAGTTGACTGTTGCCAATTCTACTAAAATAACATGGAGCTGTTCTTCACGCCTAGACAACTAAATGGTTGTTGTGGAGATATAATTAAAAAAGCCAGTGAGGGTAGGGGAAAGTAGGGTAGGAAGGGCGGGGGTGGGTAGTGGTAGTGGGTGGGTACGCCGCCGCTCCAGGCTTTAATTTGGAAACGGCTTTTGTCTGCGACTCCTGCTGACTTGAAAGAACTTCCTCTGCTTTGGATTGTGCCATCTCACTACCGCGGTCTTCCTCGCCCTCAGATGAGGATCTGCTGACATCGCGCTTCACCGCTGGAGGTCGAGGAGTCGTCCTGGGGGCTCTGAGGAGGCGGTGAGGAGACGCTGATCCTAGATCTGCTCCACGGAGGAGTTATTACAGAGAAGCTTAATATCAGAGAAAACTGTGCATAGAAGATAAACAAAGACATGCAGGATGTTTCAGAAACTCACTGAAGCATGACATTTTAGTTGTTAGTTTTAGCGTTGTTGTTGTTGTTTTTCTGTGGTCATTGTTGGTTCTGTTTTTATTTTTATTCAGAACAAACAAAGCACATTAAACCGTACATCAATTGTTCAAAGTAAACGCCATGGGGGATACATACACAAATATAAACGTATAATACAAAATGACACGTTGGAGGGTAAGAAAATCTCGTTCAGGCCAATAAATCAAAAAAATTGGGAGCTCCAGTGCTCATTCATTCATTAGTAAAATCAGCAGGTAAATAAAATTTAGACAAAAGTTAATTAACATAATTAATGAAACCAAAAAATATGTTTTTTCAACAACCCCTCATGTCATCCTCTTATCACGTGACCCCCACGCCATGATGATAGATGTTTCTGTGCCGCTCAGCTCCCACAGCGCCCCCAGCAGGAAGGAGGTACGAGTGCAGCTACTCGACAGCCGGACACCCCAGACCTCAAAACCCCCCCAGAAAGTTTCTCAGAGCGATCATGGCGCTCCGGGCGAGGTGGGGGTCCAGACGGAGGCGTGGCCGCCTCCTGAACGCCGTGGCGATGTTGCAGCAGCTGCTCCTCCCGTTAAGGTAACCAGCAGACAAACATCCAGGTTTTCCTTTTCTTCTGTAAGGTTTTTTGTTTACTAATCATCTCTGACCTTCAGGGTCAGTCGGATTTGGAGGCCCGGGTGTCTCAGCTGCTTGAAGACATTCACAACCTGCTGGACTCTCACAGGTACAAACGCATCACTCACACCCTAAACAACAAGAACAGTTCTGTGTCCTGGAAGATCAAACCTGAGTTGAATGTGGATGTCGGGTGTGTTCGCACTGGACACGACATTTCGTCAATCCCCTCTCTGCATTTTTGCTTTAGTGATGTCACAGAATGAGCGGCGCTGAAGAAGAAAATGAAAAAGCATTTCTGTTCATCCATTTTAATTGTCAAATTACATATTTCTAACTGAATTTTGCTACACATTTACTATAGAAGGTTTTGAAATGAATTGTCAAATACTATTTACTTTATCATTTTAACTAAGTGACAGAATGAGCGGTGTTGAAAAGAAAAAGCGGTTTGGCGGATTGCTTTTTCTTTTTAATTTTGTTTCAACAAATGTGGCTTCATTTTGAAAATGAAAAAGCATTTACTTTAAAAAAGAGACATGGACATAAATAGACATAAATTCTACAGAGCGGCAGGGGTACATCCGAAATTTGTTTGAGTAGGGGGTGGGACTGTAGGTGAGTAGAACCCCCCCCCCCCCCCCCCCCCATCATTCATCTGTTTACACTCTCTCCCGCTAGCTTACAGCCCCTCACATTCCAAACCTAACATTACTGATGCAGTTAAGATGGCGAGCAATGTTGGAGCTGTCCAGCCGTACAGTTCTGATCCAGACTCCAGCTCAGTCGAGGATCTACAAGTGGATTCATTGTAATGGGGCGGAGCAGGAAGCTTGTGGCCCCGCCCTCTGTATTTTATACATCACAAAGACGATCTTTTTCAATTGTCTTTTTTGATTCACAAGGATTTGAAAGAAATACTCAAAAATAGAGTTTTAAGCTTAAGATTCTTAGCAACAGTCCTCAATCATCAGAAAAATGCCCTAAGAACACGTTAAAGACACACAAAAAACAATTTTCATCTGAGTGGCTCTTAACAAAAAGTTCTGTTTTCCTAAACAAGCTGACACTATTTTTTAGTTTTCTGTTTCTGGGTTTTGTGTCTGTCGTTTCTGTTTCTGCCCTAAGAAATTCTGCTGCGACCTCCCTGTTTTAAGGCAGGATGGTGGCATGGGGCGGAGCCTGAACCAGCAGACTCTGCAGCACCTGGACGCTCTGCAGCAGCAGCAGCTGCGGCTACAGGTAAACTCACCTGTCGGAGGTCTGAATCTCCGTCTCGCCGCCATCTCGCTGCCGCTCATCAGCTTTTCCCCGTTGTCCTCCAATCAGGGCCAACTGCTGGAGTCAGCACTCAAGATAGTGACAGGCCACGCCCCCGTGACCTCCGATGTCACACCTTCAGCCCGCCCACAGAGTCTCCAGGTTACAGAAGGTAAAACACACCTGACGTTTTGTCATGCGTGACAACTGAGAGGCTAAACTCAGCCAGCAGGGGGCGCTTCCTTATTGAGTAAAGAACAGATGTTTGTCTACATTTTCTTAGGTAAACACCTAAAATGCTTATGATAGAATAGAATAGATCTTTATTTGTTATTGTCTCAGGTACAGTGACATTAAAAGATGTGAAGGTAGGCCAGCGGTTATGAGCAGCCAGCAGGGGGCAGCATTGCCAAGCTGATCTCCTGTATGGGAAGTGTTAAGGTTTCCATGGGAACCACTATGTTTGCAGATCTGAGCTAAAAATAGCTTTTATGTTGAGTGCACGTGTGCATATCACAGAATAAAAGCCACAAATCTCTGACGTCCAGAAGACTTCTTCTCAAAGGGGAAACCTTCTGATGAAGATCTTCGGCGTATTCCTGATTGATATCGTCTTCTCATCTCCTCCTCCTCCTCAGTGGATGCCGTCTGCAGCCGGCAGCACGGACGTCTCCCTGTCATCACCGCAGCCGCTGGAACTGCCCCCGTTACTATGGAAACGCGCCACCGTGACTGCAGGCATCAGCTATCCAGGTGAAGGAAGACGGGTTTGGGGAGGTTCTGCCACACACACGGTTGTTGTTGTTGTAGGAGGCGAGGAGGACGGATTCACGCAGCTCTGCTGCTACAGTGCCGCCTCCATCCATGAAGGACCGTCGGCGGCCAATCAGCTGGTTAAACCTGCAGCAGATGCTGACCTTTGACTTAACCGTAGAATCCAACCACAACCCTCCCTAATGTCAGAGGATGATCCACTAAAGCTGCTGAGGTGGTTGTTTAGGAGGAAAAAAAATAGGATGTGATTTCAGCGGGAAACCTTCAGGGTTCTTTGTAGATCTGTTCTAAAAACGAAGACCCGTCAAGGTTTGTCTTGAGCTTCGCTGCCGGTCGGCGTGTGCACCAGCTGCAGCCGACCGACGTCTCTTCCTGTCGTGACATTGGCGGCTGCAGCTCAAACGTGCCTTGATGTCCTTCACCTGCGTTTCCATGACAACAGGGAGACATCACAGCATCCCTTCTGCTTGTTTTTTTTTTTTTTTTTTTTTTAAGCATTTGTTCACAAAAGGATGGAATAAATAAAGATGCAAATGTGGAAGCTTTTAGCTCTGAGACGATGCAAAGACCAGCATGCATCAGCTCCATGTTGTGGACGGTTCTCGCCTCTCAGAAATATCTGAGGACGATGATCCCCGGCGGGAGTTAAAGCATAAATCACCCCTGCCTGCAGCAATTTAAACCAACGTGCTTCTGCAAAGTTTCCGCCTTTTTGCCCCTAACAAAAATCCAGTTTGCACAAACGGAGCTCGATGTCTGACTCCAGAGGTTCTGCTCCGACGACGTTCCGACACGCCTGAGCTGCAGCTCAACCAGCCACTGTCTGACACGCCAGCATCCGTCCAGCTTTGTGTCGGCCGTGACCTTCACCAGCACTGCTCATCTGTTTCAGACGCTGCTCACTGATCTGTCAAAAACAGCAGGGTTTACCCCCCAACCCCACCCACACACCCACCCATTTGTTTCGTTCAGACATGCAACAATTCAGAGGATGAAGAGCTGATGAGGAGGAAGGCCAGCAAAGGGATCTTTGCCAGGTGCATCTGTGGGGGTGCTGCAACCAAATTCCTCATCTTGGCTGGTGGATGTGGGGGGGGGGGGGGGGGGGGACCCCCTCCCCCACCACCTCTGCAGCAGGAGGAGGAACAATAACCTGAGAGGAGCCGCGGCAGACCGCCAGTCCTCCTCTCTGCGCAGGAGCAGCTCAGCGGAGAGGCCGTGCGGGAGTATGTCCTCCCCACAGCTCTCCTCGTCCCGCAGGCAGTCATGCTACCTGTGCGACCTGCCCCGCATGCCCTGGGCCATGATCTGGGACTTCACCGAGCCCGTGTGTCGCGGATGCGTCAACTACGAGGGAGCGGACCGGATCGAGTTCGTCATCGAGACCACCCGCCACCTGAAGCGGGCGCAGGGCTTCCAGGACGGCCGTCCGTCCTCGGCGCTCCCCGGCGCGGCGAAGGCTCAGGCGGCTGTGCTGCCCGCCAAGGAGACGGACGGAGCGGGGAAGTCCCTGCAGCCGGGTCTGGACCGGTACTCGGGGGGAGCGGAGACCCGCTCTCGCTTTGACTACAGCTGCGGAACCAGGCAGGCCAACGGATATGTTGGACCGAACGGGTACAAAGCGGACGAGGGTCCTCCGGACCTAAACCGGCAGAGCCCGAACGCCCGCACGAGGAGCAGCGGGGGCCCGGTGTCAGCGGCGGCGCAGACCAACGTTCCCCCGAACCTGCTGCCGCAGACGCTGCTCGGTGGACCGCCAGTCCCGCACGGCCTGGTCGGAAGAGTGGCCCCGCAGAACTCCATGGTCGCCGCCTCCATGTCCGTGCAAACTGGGCTGCCAGAGCCGGGGGGGCGGCGGCCTGCCTCGGTCTCCAGCACGGACCAGGAGCGGGAGGCGAAGGAGAAGCAGCGGAGCGCCGAGGCCCTGGTGGAGCTGAGCGAGAGCCTCCGGAACCGGCAGGAGGAGTGGGCGAGCCGACCCAAGGCGGTGCGGGAGACGCTGCTGGCGCTGTCCGCCTCCACGCCGTTCGACGTCCGCTTCAAGAAGGACCACGGCCTGGTCGGGAGGGTCTTCGCCTTCGACGCCGCGTCCAAAACTGGCGCGGAGTTCGAGCTGAAGATCTTCATCGAGTACCCGAGCGGCTCCGGGGCCGTCTTCTCCAGCGCCTCCGGAGTGGCCAAGCAGATGTACCAGGACTGCATGAAGGACTTCGGTCGGGGCCTCTCCTCCGGGTTCAAGTACCTGGAGTACGAGAAGAAGCACGGATCCGGGGACTGGCGCCTGCTCGGGGACCTGTTACCGGAGTCCCTGCGGTTCTTTAAGGAGGCGGTTGGGGAGGACATGCTGCCGCAGGCGCACACCGACACCAGCTTCCCGCTGCTGCCCACCTCCCTGCTGCTCCCGGGCCGGGCGCTGGGCTCCGGCGGCGGCAGGCCGGGCGGCAGGAAGAGGAAGGCCTCCCCGGAGCCGGACTCGGCGGACGGCGGCGTGAAGCTCGCGGAGGAGCAGCAGAGGCAGCAGTGGGCTCCCGCGGGCTCCTTCGGCGGGACTCCCCCCGCGCTCGCCCCGGGGCTCTGCTCCGGCCGCAGCACGCCTCCAGAGGCGCCTCCGCGGAACGGGCCGTCCCCGATGGCGGCGGACGCGCTGGGGAACCCGTACTCTCCCAATAAGGACAGGGACTCCGTTCACTCCACCTCCTCCAGACAGAACAGCAGCCCGGTGTCCCCCGCCTCCCTGAGCGGCCAGCGGCGCCTCCCTTCACGAAACGGAGACCTGCAGTCCGCGGGGGGCTCGGACCAGGCGCACCCTCCCAACGTGCCGGACTCCCCGGTGGCCAACAGCGGGCCCCTGTGCTGCACCATCTGCCACGAACGCTTGGAGGACACGCACTTCGTCCAGTGTCCCTCGGTCCCCGTCCACAAGTTCTGCTTCCCCTGCTCCAGAGAGAGCATCAAGGCCCAGGGCGCCTCCGGTGAGGTGTACTGCCCCAGCGGGGAGAAGTGCCCCCTCCTGGGCTCCAACGTGCCCTGGGCCTTCATGCAGGGAGAGATAGCCACGATCCTGGCGGGAGACGTGAAGGTGAAGAAGGAGAGAGACCCCTGATGAAGAGGAGGACTCTTCCTCTTTGTGGAGATGCTCCAACTAAATCAAAGCTGGGAATCAAACCGACAGTCATAAATGAAGCAGAAACTGCTCCCCTCAACCCTTTTTTGTAAAGAAAGTCTTTTTTCTTTGAGAGAACTGTCAAACCTGTGAGTTCAAACTGTTGTTTGGTTGAAACCTGAGTCTCAGGTGGGACTTATTTATTTTTTAATCTACTTGTCAAAAGATTCTGCTGATCTCCTGGGTGGTAATGTGGTGGATTCTTGTGAGCTTCCTGACTTCTCATTGGTCCCCTCAGCTCAGAGGAAAGACTTCTGCCTCTGAAACTTTCCTTTATTCGTCTGAATTTGTTGCAGCTCAGCTCTGGCGTCTGAAAAAAACGACAAAAAGTTTGGTTTGTTGGTTTAATTTTACACACAAACGGTTCAAAAGTTTCGGAAAATTCAAGTTTTTTTTTCATTCAAAAGCCAGAAAGTAATCAAGAAAGTTGGAAAACAACAGTTTGCTGTCTCTCTTCAGTTGCTTGTCATTTTTGAAACGACACACAAATAGAAGCTGTCTAACAATATGAGGAGCCAGGGTTCCAGCTCTGCACTGTAAAAAGAATACGGTGAATTTTACAGTAAAAAGTGGGAGCCGGGCGAAAGTTTCACCGTAATAAGGTGTTGCTTTTAATGATATGATGATAAAAGCTTTTTTTTTTTTAAATTTTTCTCATTTTAACTGTAAATGGAAGTGTATTTACCCTTTAAAATTATATGTAACACTATAAAACTAGCAGGGGAATAAATTAATTTTTCCCACACAAAATAAACCCAAACTGGCTGCTGGAGTTACCAAAATTTTACTAGAAATAATGTGTATTCATGATATGACAATTTTTTTTTTTATTGGATCTTCTTGAGTTTTCATTTTTCAAACTTCCCTTTAAAATGACATGTATTCACCTCTAAAATTGTTATGTAACACCACAAAACTGGCAAAGACTTGTATTAATATTTATGGTAAAATTAAAACCTGCAGCTGCACTATAAAAAATAAGGTGTTACTTTTAAGGACATTGACGTAAAAAAATCTTCTTTTTTTAAAACTTTTTTTAAAACTTACAGTTCTTGTGTAATCTTTTTTTAAATTTTAGCCATAAAAGTAAATGTATTTACCCTTGAAAATACAATGTGGCACTGTAAAACCTGACAATGTACACAATTATTTTAGGGTCAGACAGTTGAGGTTGCTTGCTGCAAATTTTATTTGCAGTAACCCGATAAGCCAAAGCAAAGACGAAAATTACTACGGCAAAAAACTGGAAACAATATAAATCAATATGTTACGGTAAAAAATGTTTTTCTGTGGTTACAGAGTAATCTTTTACATTTTAATTGTAGAAGGAAAGTATTTACTCCCACCCTCCCAAAAAAAAGCATTCTTAGACGATAAAAGTAGCAAAAACATACATTCTTTTTTTTACAGTAAAAAGATGGCCAAAACTTCACTGTAAAAAATGTGGTGTTACTTTTAAGGACGTTGTTGTAAAAACATGTTTTTACAGTTCTTCCAGAGTAACCTTTCTAATTTTAACTGTAAATGTAATTACTCTAAATTCAATGCATCATCATAAAACTTCAGCAAATACCATAATTTATACACACTGTAAAATAAATACGGTGGTACTTTCTCTGACACGTTGTGTTTTGTCTACACCTGTAGGAGCGATTGGATCGACCTGCACAAAAACGGCTTTAAATTTAATCATATATCTAGTGTATATTTAGTGTTCCACTAAAGAGTCTTTCTGTTTCTGAAGTTTTTCCCACCCAGACAATTCACAAGCAAATTTTGTACAATTTTTAAGTCTTTTATTGGACTTTAACACCTTGGACTAAAAAAAAAACGGGGGATCCAATACAGAAATGCTGCTTTTTTAATGGACACATTTATTTCTGACTTTATTTAAGATAAATATTTTGTAAATGAGGAGTTTGGTTTAAATAAACAGTGTTTAATTATTCTCTTTTAATTTTCTCTCCTGAACTTACAAATGTGACATTTATGATCAAACACACAAAATATTGTTGTTGTCCTTTTATGTGTCTTGTCATTTAAAAAGACTTCTCGGTTTGAATCCCTCTATTCTACGTGGTCACGATGGTGTTGAAGCGCTGAAAGCTGCAGACGTGTTGCTGACAGAACTCCTCATAGGGTTATATTTAACACCATAGCATATCCTGTGACCTGTACTTCTCTATGGGGAGCGTCCTCCCCCCGTGCAGTACCGGCCTGGGGTGTGGGCGAGGCTCCAAGCGGCGCAGTTCCATGTTTAGGTGTCATAGATGTTTCCGAGGCAGCCTCCTCGGGGTGTCTTTGTGTAGAAACCTTGACGTGTTTTGTGGTTTGAATGTTGTTGGAACACCTGCTGCAGGTGATTCCAACACATCCTGGTCTTGTAACGTGCCTTGAGGCTGAGCCACTTCTAATAAACTCCCCCTGTATGAACGTTTCCGTCACGTCACGACTTTTGCTCTGGTTTTTTGTTTTTACTCCCCCAGCTTAAATGTGAGTCTGGAGCTGCTGGAAACAAACAGAGAATTTCTGCAGAAATGCAGCGTTCTGTTGAAGCTGTTGGTGCTCGCCAGCAGCGGCCTCGGTGGACTCTCCCAAACCCCAGTTACAGCCGACACGCAGCAGGTCAGGCGGATGCAACTTCTGCCGTGTAACCTAATGAGAACGTAACTTATGGGAGCCCATCTGCTGCATCAGCAGGTTCCTTCACGGGCGCCACGGAGGGTTCCAGTGCAGCAGATGTCTTATTTGTGAAGAGCTTCTGTCTTCTGCAGCTCCTCCGTGGAAGCAGTGGTTTGGATATAAAACCCTGACGACACAGGAAGCAGTGAGAACATCAGCACAGTTCTGGACCATAAAGATCCAGCTCCTGCTGAACGAAAAGTCAAATACTGTTCACAGCGCAGCAGGACCTGATCCTCAGATCTCAGCGTCTTTTCTTCATCGTCTTTCTGACCGGATTGGTCGTCCTCTTCCTCCACACCTGCAGCCCTCACCCTGAACGGGTTCATCTGATGATCAGGTTCTGTCAGGAGGACCCGGGTGCAGTGGATGCTTTAGAGAGGAGCGTGTGTGCTGAAAGCAGCCCTTCTTTATGGAGTCAGTTCATGTCTAAAATTGTTTGCACGTCAGAACAAAGGTCCAGGCAGGAGTCTGTCTTCTCCGCCGCCGCTGCTGCGGCGGTGGCGGCGGCGTGTCGGGACTCGGCTTTTCAGAATCTGGAGAGCAAATATTTCGGAGCTTCATGCTGAAAAGCTTCAGCCCCGCACATCTCTGTTTTTCTGTCTCCACATCACTGCAGTCGGTGCCCACCCTTCTCCGCTGTTGCCATGGAAGAGGATGTGGTTGCCATGGTTACAGCTACCCCGGCTGAGATGTTTTCAGGAATGCGATAAGAAAGGCGGTGACATTAAAATCTCATGCGGGCTTGTTGATGGTTGGAGCAAAAACTAACTGATGATCAGCGCCCCACACCCCAACCCCCCACCCACAAGATCATCATTTATACATAAGAACACCCCCCCCTCCACCACCACCACCACCACCAACCCTGCATCGGACTCCAGCATTATGTGTTTATCGGCAATCTGAGGCGTTCCAAGCATCATCACAACAACCCCCCCCCCCCCCCCCCCCCGGATCTTGTTTGCCTCCATCTGAGTCTTCTGTCGACCCCTCCCCCTTACTCCCACCGCCGCACCCCCCTCCCCGTGACGATGGCTGACAAACATGTTCTGATGCTGACCTTGCGTCCTTTAGCGGCGTCGCTCACGCAGAGCCTCGCTGTCATTTCAGATGGAAAGCCAACACAAAGACACCCCCCTCCCCCCCAACAATGCAAAAAAAAACACTAGGTTACACAAAATCTAAAATATAAGCCGACTGCTGCAGATGTTGTGGTACCATGAGAAATGTAAAAAAACAAATAAACATGTACACCTTTTTATATTTTATCATTTTATTTGCAGCAGAATAATAAAAAACATGTTGGATGTCAAAGGTCAGAGGTTGACCACTTCATTATAAATTCTGGATTTGACGACAGCAGCAAATGTGAGTAAGGACAAAGGGCCACCCACAGGTCAGACTTCATTCAAATGGTTTTTGTGACAGAGGCAGAAACATGATCAATCTACAGACTTAAATGATGAAAATAGGTTCCTCACTGGTGAACCTCAAGAAAATGTCACCGTCAACGGCATCAAAAATCCTCTGAGAAGAATCCAGGGGAATCTCTGTGTGCCAGGGTTAGCAAACTGCTGACCTCATTTGATTACAGCTTCAACACGATTCAAATAAATATCAAATTATTTGCCAAAATTTTGATTCTGTTTAATTTGAATTTTGAAAACCTACGTTAAACTGTAAATTTTGAAAAGGTAGCGGAAACACAAAACTTTATCCTTTTGTGAAAACGCAGGTCAGTCGTCCTTCAGTTCATTGTCACAGAAGGATTCCGCCATGATGCTGCTGTTTCCTAGCAACGGCACAGGCAGACTGTCTGCAGTAGCTGCACTATGGTCATCATTTTATCTCCGCCCACTAAAAAAAGCGTTGTGTGGATGTTTGCAGAGTTGGAGATGGTCGGCGTCTTCAGAGCGATCCGAGCGTTTCTGGTGAGGAAGCTCCCGATCTGCAGGCTTTGGCCGGTCAAAGCCTGGAGGCGGCCAGGAGAGCCCAGGACATGCTGAAGGAGATGCAGCAGCTGAAGACGGAGATGAAGATGCTGCTGGCAGTGAGTTACACTACAGCTGTCTCTGCAAGAACACAAACACACACACACACACACAGCAGATGAAAATGAACTCGGCATTTTTCCGGAAAAAGGTCAGACACTTAAGTCAAATTATATTTTCTATTTATTACTTGTAGCAGCCTCAAGAACCCTCCGAACTCACCAGGTCAGAACCAGAAAACCTCCTGGTTCAACACAACCAGCCTCAGTCCAAAGAAAAGACCCGTCAGAACCTGCCCCATCAGAACCAGCCCCATCAGAACCTGCCCCATCAGAACCTGCCCCATCCACCTCAGCAACAGTCTCAGCCGCCCCATTTCCAACCAGACCAGTCTCTCTCCAGCGGGCTCCAGCACCTGCAGTCCAACCACAACCACTCCAGACAACCTCAGCTCAACCAGGCAGCCCCCCAACAGAACCACCCCCCATACCACCAAAGCCTGTTCCACCATGCCCCGCCTCAGGAGGACCAGACCCATCAGACCCAGTCTGAACGGCCTCAGAAGAGGCCTGTGGTCCTGTCGAAGCTGGAGGAGGCTGGACGAGTCCTCCGTCAGACTCAGAGACAGAAGAGAGTTCTGGAGGAGAACCTGGAGGTTCTGCTGAAAGCTAGAACGGGAGAGATCCTTCACTGCCAGCTGCAGGCTCTGACTGCTAACAGGTAGTTGAAGCTAACAGCAGATCGGGAGGCTTTGAATCCTCCAGGAGCTTCAGGCTGCATTTGTGTCCTCTGCAGAGACTACACAGAGGAGGTCCGGATCAAGAAGGCCGTGGACGCTTGGATCAGCGTCTTAAACAGGGACATTCAGGTGAGCAGGCCCTGCAGCACCTGGACCTACTTAAGACAAATGAGCTTTTTTGTTTTCCTTCCAACCACGGCCGCTCTGCTTTCTCCTCCCTCAGACTCGTGGTTCTCCTCCTGCTCAGAGGTCCGCAGAGGACGCCGGCAGATCAGCTGCTTCTAAGGTGCCACACTCGAGGGCTGCCGGGAGACCGAAGCCAGTGAGCATGCTCAGAGGCGCTGAACGAAAACCAGGGATGACTTTTAGGACAACACAAGGGAATGCATTCAAGAATAAAGATGCTCCAGGAGAATCAGCCAACCGAGTGCCCAAAGGAGGCAGAAAGGTCCACCCAGCTCTCATAATAATGATCGATCATATTGATTTGTAACAAGCAGCTGTCACTGACCCTTCATGTGTGCAGCTTCAGGAGGCGGAGCCTATCAAAGTCACAAATAAAATGACGACTAAGCAGCAGCTGGAGTCAGATGCAGAGACATTTCTTGCTCGGTTGTACGGAAAAGTTCCTCACGAGGGTCTAAGAAGAACCCTGAAGAAAAGCCCGTACCCTCGCTTCAGCTCGCCTGCATCGCCACTCAGCAGGAGGCCCCGCCCCCGGCTGGTGGAGAGCGTCAGAGGTCAGGATGAAGGCATGTTTAGCTGTGAAGGCTGTCTCCTCAATCGTCTCTTGAGTTTCCTTTCTTTCCTCTGGACTCTCAGGTGTAAAGCTAAAGTCCTGTAAGACTCAGACCAGTTATGCTCCGCCCCAACTTCTGGCTCCTCCCATTGAAGTTCCGCCACTGCAACCACAGCCACGCTATCCTTTCAGCCCATCCCACTTCTCACCGCCAGACCTTGCCCACTCAGTGAGCCCTGCAGAGAGCGCTCCTGTCGCCATGGCCGTTCCTCTGGGTCAGTGAAAGTTCCCGCGTTTATCGCTGAAGTTAGGTTCTAAAATGAAATAAAAGGGAGAAATCCACAAAGTAGGCGAGAACTAAGGCGGTAAAACTCCTCACTACACACTTTCTACGCTTTTTTCCCAGACAGATTTGAACATTTTCTCACTTTCCTCTCTGGTTTAACCTCTCAAAATTCCAAACCTTCATAGAAAATAAGTCCAGTATTAAAGAATGAAAACTAAGACATGATCGCGATCAAAGATTTATACAGATTTAGCATAGTGATCGCCCTCTGTACAGGACACACGGCACGGAGGAGATTCAGTTACAGCCCATCAGGAGGAAGAACACAAGTAAAATAAAAAGATTTTCTTAAAGAAAATCTGCGAGAACCATGTTGTAGGGAGGGTCTACTGTATACCAGAGTCAAAGTCCAAAAAGAAAGGAAACAGTTCCAGACTCAAGTCCTCAGATGAAGTCCAGACTTGGAACGAACTGCAACTTTTTCAGAAGATTTGCCAAAAAAAAACAGATTATTTTCTTTTTAAAAGATTCGCTAAATGATCACTGTCATAAAATGTCTTAGGGTTTCATATGACAGCAGCTTATTTATTCATTTTATTTTCATTTTTGTGATGTTTTATACATTAAATGACGTTGGATTCAGAGTCCCTGGGTACCTGAGACGTCATCATCCGTAAACTAAAGTGCTGACCAATTCTCTTCGTGTAGATCGACCCAGGATAAACTCCAGGGCAGAGATTGCTCAGGAAATGACATCACTGCCTGCAGATCCCGCCTCCACTGGTGTGGTTACTGTGGGAACCAGAGCACCTGACCCACAGGTAAGCTGTGTCATCTTTGAGGGGAAATTTTGATTTTTTTTTCCGATCCTGAGGTCACAGAAAAGCGACTGATGTTAAAGTCCCATCAACTGTCACACACCTGGGCGTGTCACAGGTGTGCTCTGCTTTTGACCCAGCCGCGCTTGGGAACTCTTTGGCGGTTTAACCCCCTGATCCAACCCCTTAAATGCAGAGGGAGGCACCAAGTCCCATATCTTTTGTAAAACCTGATTGTGGTATTGAACTCACGACCTTTCTGTCTCAGGGCGGACACTCTACCACAACGCCACTGTTTGGTTTCATGAGTTGATGTGGAGAAAAACCCT
The DNA here is from genome assembly GCF_053564925.1 of Oryzias latipes. Classification (NCBI taxonomy): domain Eukaryota; kingdom Metazoa; phylum Chordata; class Actinopteri; order Beloniformes; family Adrianichthyidae; genus Oryzias; species Oryzias latipes. Next base: position 28,336,060 of record NC_136258.1, read on the forward strand.
GACGAGAGATGCCTGTGACTTTACTGGTTTTGTTTTTTCTTCTCTGGCAGAAGCAGCATACGGAAGCAGTCAAAGCCCCGCCCACTTCATCCGTGGACATCTTTGAGGTACAAAGCCTGAAAGAAGAAGAGGAGGAAGAGGAGGCTGTTCCCCCTGACAACCATCAGGTAAGCTCCACATCCTCCTCACCAGTGGGTCAGCAGCTCCTCCTGCTGGAGGCTGACAGAACAGCATGGGGGGGTTGAAAGGTGGGTGGGGCTGTCTGTGAAATACCCATCATCCTCTGTGATTGACTCCCCCAGGAGGAGGGTAGTGGGCTGACGGAGGAAGCGCTGGTTTTGGATGGGGGTCCGTCTCCAACTCCAGTCCTGTACCACGGACCGGCCTTCCCCCCGGCAGCCCCGTCCTCCCCCGCCGCCCAGGATCCAGCCGTCAGCCAGCAGCAGGTGTCTCTGGAGGCCCGGCTGATGGAGTGGTGAGGAACCAGTCAGAACCGGTCCCACCTGCTTTCACTCCTACAGGTTCTATGACTCGGGTTCTTCTTCATTAGGGTGGAGCAGCAGCTGATGTCCAGAATCATTTCAGAACTCTATCGCCCCCCTCCACCCGACCCGGTCCACAGTTACATCTCTGACCAATCGGAGCTGGAGGAGCGGAGCCTCGCCTCAGATATCGGTGAGGAATCCTCACCTGCTCGTCTTCCTCACCTGCTCGTCTGCGTCCGCCTCTGTCCTGGACTCACCTGTTGTGTTGTACCTGCTCAGTGGAAGCAGCTGGAGGTGAAGGTCTGCAGCTCTTCGTCGACACAAACACACCTGTGGACTCCGGCTTGATCAGACAGCTGGTCAGTGAGGTTTTGACCGAGACCATAGCTCAGATGTTCGGTCAGAGAGAAGCACCAGAACCAGAACCTCAACCAGAGGAGGAGCCTCTAAAAGCAGGAGGAGCGGCTGACTCTGAGGTTAGAGGATCATCCATCTTCTGCTTCCTTTCTGTCTGTGTCTAATGACTCCATATCTTCTAGGTGAAAGTGGTTCCTCTGGTTCCTACACCAGTTCTGACCCCAGAGCCCAGCATGAACCAGTCCAGCAAGGAGCCTTCGCCAGTAACCACCCCGCCTCCATCCCAACCACCCAGCCCTGTGAGCCAGGCCCCCCCCCAGCCAATCCCTGTGGCAGGTCTGACAAACAGAAAGCCCTTCAATCTGGTCGTTGCTTTGCCTTAATCTGAATAGACTTTTAATAAACGGATCACATCTGCACTGTAATCTTACTAAACCCTCAGTAATCTGATTACATCTGCACCATAATCTTACCGTAGAGGTTTCTCTTTGGTTCTTTTCATCAATCTTGGTTCTTCATCTTCCTTCTTGCTCTTCCGGGTTTTAACCTCTTCATAAAGTATGGACGACACGAATTTTGACGCGTATGGACAACCATTGACGTCAATGAAATAACTGTGTTGCTCCTACCTCCAACTTTATTGACAACAGTTCAAAAATTTATTGACAACAGTTCAAAAAGCAACAAAACATCTGTGAATGACATCAGCACGGAACAACGGCTTTGCGCCCTCTAGTGTTCAGACAATGTATTAGGTTTGATCTGAACAGCATCGGTTTGAACATTCAATGTTTTTCCACAACTATTTAAATCTGATCATTTAGATGAATAAAAAATAACAAAATAAAAAACAATTCCTATGAAATTGCATATTCATAAAATGTAGCTTACACTTACTATACTCTCAGTAATCTTATTACATCTGCACTGTAATCTGGCTACACGTCAAGTAATCTGATTAAATCTGTTCACAACCGTATTTTAATATGGACTGCACTCCTAGTAATCTGATTATATCTATACTATAATCAGACTACACTCTTGGTGATCTGATAACACCTGTACTGTACTTTGTTACACTCCCAGTAATGTGATTTTAATTGTACTGTAATCTGACTACACTCCCAGTAATCAGATTGTATCTACAGTGTTATTTTACAATACTCTCAGTAATCTGAGAACGTCTGAAATGTAATTTGAATTGGCTTTGTTATCTGATTATATACTCACTGTAATGTGATTACACACCTGCTGTAATCATGCTACATTCCCAGTAATCTGATTACATCTGCACTGGCTACACTTTAAGTAATCTGATTTAATCTGATCACACATGTATTTTAATCTGGATGGCACTCCTAGTAATCTGATTGTATCAATACTATAATCAGATACTATAATCAGACTACACTCTTGGTGATCTGATTGCACCCGTAATGTAATCTGACTACACTCCTAGTAATCAGATTACATCTGACTACACTCCTAGTAATCAGATTACATATGTACTGTAATGTGAAAATAGTCTTTATGTTCTTCCTGACAGTGGATTATTTTGATTACCTTTTAACTATAACCCTGTTCTGTAATCTGACTATAATCATATGCCATATGTTACAAACTAAGTGATTCAGTGATCTGGTTGAACAGGTGAAACCAGATTACTGAGTACAGCCTGACTAGTCGTGTTAATCTGATTACATAAATACTTTAATTCTATTCTGAATACACCTCTAGTGGGATTTGTGTAGTTTTCAATGTTTCAGGCTCTTCTCTTACTTCTTTTGTCTCTGTGACCATAGAGCCAGTGGCCACGCCTACCAACAGCCCAGAGCCCCGCCTCTCTGAACAAACCCCACCTGATGATAATCGGGCCCCACATCCATTGCCCTGGGGAGACCCCGAGCTGCCGCTGGATGAGGAGAAACCGGAGGAGGTCATGATGGAGAACAAACGGCAGCTGTGCGTGTACACACACACATACACACAGTTACTGTATGTGCACATCAGTAACCAGGTTTGTCTGAGTAACCAGGGAGAAAGTTAGATTTATTTTGACTAATTCTTTACAATTTATAAACACTAGTTAACATGCAGGAACCTGGCTCTTGAAGCTCCATGTCTGGATGGGGTAGATTAGTAATCTGATTACACCAGCAACACGTCATAAAGGATAGATTACAGACACAGCATTACAGATCAGACGTACGATTTGAAGGTAAAATATATATTCTCACAACATGAGGTTGGAAACGGCGTCCTCCACCATTTCTCCCCTCTAGCTGCTCCTCTGTCCTGCTGAGTTTACACTTTTTGTCCTGAACTTGTTCTCTGGTGAAGAAAAGACTATAGTTCTGTGTTTGCATGGAACATTAATTCAAAAAAATGTCCAAAAAATCTGTTTTGTTCTCATTTAAGAGTACAGAAGGCAGGTTTCTATAGTTACCTGGTCAAGTGCAGCTTGAAGTTTAGTCTGTTTAGAGATGGAGAGAGCAGAAGAGGCTTTACATCTGGTCGAATTCTCCGCTTCTGTTGCCTTCATAGATCCAGAACAAAAGCCCAATGCAGGTATCAGATCCCACCAGCAGGTGGTGCTGTAGTTACATCAGAACAGGTCTTGAACAAAGTCCTTTGAGAACCCAAACCCCATCAGCTGATCTCTGCAGCAACAAGCGGAGAACGAACGTTTTTAAAGTTCTGAAAGAATTCCAACGCTCTCTCCATGAAGACGGATGGGATGAAGAATTGTGAAACAACAATCAGTGGTTTAAAATACTCTCCGCCTTGAAGACCATCACGGGAAGCTTTAGGAGGTCCCATGCTGGTCTCCCGTGTCTAACTTCCCTCTGGCACCTGCTGGAGGAGGTAGGGGAACGTCCTGGAAGACCTGAGCCTGTAGATTTATGAGGGATTCCTCTCACCCGTCATCTGGCGTCTAAGAGGACACCACTGGAATCAAACTGCCGTCTTCTTGGCAGCCATTCATCCTGAAACGGGGTCTGAGGTGTGTTGGGTTCAGAAGGAGAAACGTCTCAGATATTTGTCTAACCTTCTGTCACAATGAAAAGTTCAGACGAGCGGGAACATTTTGAGGAATCACAGAAAAAGCAACGATTTGCAGAAGGATTTTCCAAAAGAAACGTTTAGCTTAGTGGTTTTTACGAAGTTCATGCAGTTTCTCTCCATGCAGGATCATGTCAGTGGCAGAGGAGGAACCTCCTCTCTGCTCCCCGTTTCCACCATCCGCACCTCCTCCTCCTCTGTCTCCTGCGCCGTCCCCGCCTGCCGGAACTCCCTCCGGCTCCTCGGAGGAGCCGACGGGAAGCTCCAGCAGCTCCAGCACGGTGACGGCTGAGACGGAAGCAGCTCTGAAGCACATCTCTGAGGGAGAGCTGCTCATCAGCATCAACCAGCAGCAGCAGCAGCAGCAGCTTCTGACGGGTACCACCGCCTCGTTTCCTTCATCTCCTGACGGGCTTCAAATTCTCATCCTAATGTGTTTTCTTCAGCAGACGACAGCGTTTGCAGTTTGTCCAGCTCTCTGCTAGAGCTGCAGGACATGGTAAGGAGTCAGGAGACCCGATGTTTCACCCATGATGCACTTTTTCAACCTTTCAGCTCAACATTTTATTTAATTTGGATGTAAAGATGTAAAGTCTTCTCAGAACCACAGAGAAAACACCTTCAGGAGAGATGAAGACTTCCGTCTGAGTTTAAACAAACTGTTTTTCTCACTTCTTATCTCCCCTGCCAGGAGTTTGATCCTCTGACCTTTGAGGAGGTCAGAGGAGGTGACCTTCTACCCCTGACGTGTCAGGCGGGCTCACACAGGGGACTCCAGCTGGAGGTCAGTCAGAGGGATTCTTCTTCCTGTGTGCACTTTCAAAATAAAGGCCTTTCGGTGTTTTCCTCTTTTTCCCTGGAGGAGCTCTGATGCAGACCTTTCTTCAGGATCTCCAGCAGCCATGCTCAGTGACCTCTGACCTGCTGTGTTTTCAGGAGGAGGAGATGAGCTTGGGGGAGGTGAGAGACTATGAGACCCCGGGACAGCCTGCAAACACGGCCCTGCAGGAGAACATCCATGAGCAGATCGATCGGGCTGCAGGTAGGAGTGTAATCACCAAGCGACCATGAGCATGATTCACCCTCATGAGGATCCCTGTCGGTGTCTTCTGAGTGATGTTGCCTCCGGGGGGGGGGGGTGAACTCACTGAGCTTCATCTCCAGCTTCGGCTGTTGTCATGGCAGCAGCCTGAGCTGTCTCCTCCGCGCGAAACACAAAAGCTGCCACGAGCTCTTTGTGAGCACCACAGCCTGCAGCTCCAACCCACACAGAAGCGGCTCAAAGCGCGTCGACGATCAGAGGAGGCTTCAAGGCTGAGTGTGAGGCTGTTTCCATGGAAACCAGAGCCCTCTGCAGGCTGAGGAGCAGCGTTGTTTCTGCTGCCTGAGGCGTCAGGATGCAACAGTTGCAGGAGGAACTTTACGGCACGTTTAGAAGAAGCAAAGCCTGAGCGGATTTCACTGTTTTAGCTGTAAAGTGAAGCTTACTGCAAACGCCGAAGCTTGACTCGGCTGCAGGCCGTGCTGCGTTCACTGACCCTCAGTTCTGTTCATTCAGTGAGTCTCCCTCTGTCCTCTTCGGCCTTCGAAAGCACCTTTCGTTATGTGAAGCTTTGAAGGAAGAGGGCAGAGCTTGTGTGATTAACATAACACAAACATGCTCTCATCTGTCTGTTTGGTGGTCTGCTCCTGAAACTGCAGACCAAGAGGAGCCAGGAGACACCGAGAGGGACGTTCATGAGTCCTCCATCAGACCTCAGCGCGAGCTGACAGCAGACTCAGACTCCTCAACCGGCGACATCTTCTGATCCGGTACCCGTTTGAGCAAGAACAGGGTGAGGTGATGCGTTTGCTGACCAATGGGAACTCAGACATGCTGGATCCAATAAACAAGCTCCCAACTGTCAGAGGTTCATCCCTTTCACTTCTGTCTTCACGTTGTTCTCAAATATTTGAGTTTGAGGGTTGTCGCTCATACAGAACCCAAACGTGGAACCTTCAGGAACGTTCTTCTGCCTCCACATCTCAAACGCCACAGTAAAAGCCCCCAGGGATTCTTGAGAAGTATTTTTATCCCTGTGATTTCACAGTATTGATCCCCGTTATTGACCTGCTCTGTGTGTCTGAGAGAAGGTCGATGTTCTCAGGCTCTGGATTAAATTGAGCAGCTTTTATGGAGTTGCAGGTGATCCTCTCCTGAGGTCTCCAGCTTTATGAAAGCAATATTTAAGGAAAACCTTTTCCCATGTTTCGTCATTCTTCTGCTGCATTCGTCTCTTCTTCACTTTTCTCTATAGACACAGAGAAACCGTTGGTTTTTTAGGGATTAATTTGTCCTCTTTTATTTTGTACGTGGAATACTGGGTCAGATTTTGGCTTCTGGTTTACCTGAAGCCTGATCCAGCTCACCTTTTTTTCCCCATCTGAGCTGTTGTTATCACCGCCTCATTAAATGCAGAAATGAATAAAATGTTTATTTTCTTGAAACTGCTTTAGTTGTTCTTGTAGCAAACATCTATCCGATTTTTAAAAATAATTCAAGGAGAACTCAGGTTTTACAGGTAAACAAAACGGAGTCTGGGATCAAACAGAACCTGGAGGGCTTTAGGACCCCAGAAAAGAGGTGTCATGCTAAAAAAGTAAAAACTACTCTTCCTTTCACAATAAAGGTTAGAATAAAGAATTTTAGATTTTCCAAGTTTGCAGATTATGTGACAGATGATTTTCTAAAAGTTATGTAAATTCTGATAAAACCAAAACAGAAACAGTTTTAGAAAAGTTGGAACTTCCCACAGAAATTCTGGACATTTTTGGCCCAGTTTTATAAAGAAATCTAGAACATAAATGTTTGGTCAAAATGTTTGCTTTTTCAGAACAAATCCTGCTGCTGCTGTGGTGCAGAGGTGTAGCGGTTGACCTCTATTGCATAATGGAGGCTTCTGTTCCTGATCTTTGTCACAGAGTTCCTAAGAACGACACTGAATCCCTCCTCGCTCTCAGCGGCCTGGCGAGTGGTTTGCCTTCCGCCATCATACAGCCATCAGTGAATAAATGTGTGGCTTTCGTAAACCGCTCTGTACCTGGAAGAAGGTGAAAAGTGCAGTGCAAGTACAAACCACTGAACCAAAAATGAAGAGGAAGTCTATAGAACAGCTTGGAACATTATAAAAACGTTGGCTTGAAATATAAACAGTTGATTTTACTACCACAAACAAGTGTAGTTGTGCTGAAAAATAAACACAATTTCTGTCACTTTGAAGGTCCAGATATGAAAAGTGAAAATATTATTTCACACAAATGATGAATACTACTAAATGTATCATCAAAATGTTTTGTATTTGTTGCTATTTGAATTTAATCTAATTACAATCAATATTTCTCAATATTTTACAACTGTTTTCATCAATATTTAACAAAAGTTTGGAAATCTGAGACTTGATCTGAAATATTGTGATGTGAAATTTAATCCTAAATTTTTTTCTATATTTTGAGATTACATATGTATTAAAATTAGAATCAAATTACTGTCACTAATAATACGTTAGGATTACCTTTATCTGTTATTTTAATGGAAATGAGAGGAAGTTCAATGAATGACCTTTAAATCTTACTTCTCATGCTCCTTTTCTTTGTTATGTCGTTGGAATTTTGTGTTTTTAGTGGATTTAGTTTAGGTTGTTTTATTTTGAAGGAGTCAATAGGAAGAATCTATTTCGAGCTGACGTCACTCATGGCGGTGTGCTTGGCTCGATGAAGGGGCGTGGTCTCGAGGGGCGGGGTTTTGTTGCGCTGCAGCGGCTCTGGCTCAGTGTTCTGGGAGCTCCAGAGGCAGCAGCGGGTTTTGGGGAGACTCTGCTGGATCTCCGAACCGCTGGCCCGAACAGGTCCGGATCCTCACATCCATGTGGACCCGAATCCCGCCGCTGGACCGCTGAACCACCCTTTTTCATTGCAACTCCGGGGTGTCTGGATCTCTGTGCCCGCCGCCCACGCTTCGTTCCCGCAGGTGCGGGTCAGCGGGTGCTTTTGCGTGATGCCTGCCGGGTCATTCGGAACCTGATGCCGCAGAGAGCCCCCGTCGCCGCAGAGGAGATGCCGCTCAGCAGCGCCTGCAGGCGGGACAGTCACAGGGCGGACGCGGCGGAGCGGCTGCGCTCCGTGCGGGAGCGGCTGGACGCGGTGGTGTTTGGGCTCAGCGAGCTGGAGAGCATGCGGCAGCGGCAGCAGGTGCTCATCCGAACCGCTCTGGAGAAGCCCGGGGATCGGGAGGCCCAGCTGAGTCCCGAGGAGAACATCCTGGTGCTCAGGAGGCAGCTGGTAGGTCCTGACCCCCCCCCCCCCCCCCCCCCCCCAACTATCCATGTCGAGGAATGCGTGAAACCAGAGCAAAGTCTGATGAAGTCTGATGATTTCCTCTTATCAGGTGTAGATTTCTGATTCTGGTTCTGCAGATTTAGCCTTTCAGTCTTTCCGTCGGCTGCAGATCTCTTCAGAAATGATTTTGGCCCACAAGGGCAAGACGTGATGGATGAGTTCAGGTTTCTACAGATCTTTATTCTGCTGTCATGAAGGTCCTACCAAGTGAAAATCAGATGTTGCATCATCTGATCTTCTGCTGTGGCTCCAGAGTTCCAAATCTTGTTCAGTTTATTTGGTTTTCTTCTTTTTTTAATCCCTGCTGAAGGACTTCTAGATGCTCGATGATCAGACCTAAAGATAATCGTGCAGTCTTGGATTCTTCTGTGTCTCAGAACATCAGGTGGCAACAGGAACGTTTCATGAGAAAAAGAGCTCCAGCTGGTGTGATGCTGAGCTCAGATTCCTGTCAGGATCCATCCCGGTGTTCCACCAGCAAAAACCTTAAACCGAAGTCCTGCAGCCTCAGATGGAAACTGCTAAACACAAACAAGAGTCACAAGCAGATTTAACTGAATCTGCATGACTGTGCGGTCTCAAGGGTCCAATGCTGCTCCTCTGCAGAACCCAACCAGAACCACTCTTGGAGAACCCAGCAGAAATTTCAGGATGGAGCTTAGAAAGTGACAGAAAAGGGGCTTTAGGCTCTTCATTCTGCTGCTTTCTGAAGATGAGGATGATGTCTCAGTAAGAGACCAGAAAACCACTTACGGTAAGTGGGCGGGGCCTGACAGAGTGTGGTCAGCTGACCTCCACAGAACAGATTTCAAAACTGATCAAAGATTATAGCTTCAGGTTGTTTACAGGAGCGGGACACACAAACAAACATAAACCTGTAGACAAACACATATACACAAACTAAAACACACAAACAAACACACATGTTCAAGCAAACATGAAAAGATGAACAAGTATAAACAGGTGAACACAACAGAAACAAACAAATAACAACCAAACAGATATAAACACAGAAGTAAACACAAACAGAAGTAAACATACAAAGAGACAGACGTATGTAAACACAGACAAAAATAAAAGTTGTAAACACCCAAACAGTCGTAACGCACACAAAAATATAACCACAAACAAACAGATGTTACCACAAATGCACATTAACACACAAACAGACGCAAACACACAGAATCAGACAGACATAAACCCAAACAAACAGTTATAACCACAAACAAAAAGATGTTAACACAAACAAACCCTTACACACAAACAGTCATAAATACACTCTGAAGTAAAAACACGCAAACAAACAGGCGTAAACACACACAAACAGATGTAAACAGACACAAACAGTTGTAAACAAACACAAACAAACAGATGTAACCACACAAAAACACACAGTCGTAAACAGATATAAACGCACATACAGACTACAGCTGAGCTCGGCTGTTCTGGTCACATGATCAGCATCAGTGGCCAGTTTCAGCTCTGGAATGTGGCGCCGCATAACCCACATGTTTTCCATCCTGCGAGAGCAACAGATTGTGTGTGTGTGTGTGGGTGTGTGTGTGTGTGTGTGTGTGCGTTTGTGTGTCCCTATGCTTGTTACCTTATAAGGACCTTCAGCTGCGGAGATGAATAAAGTTCATCCCATGTTGGAGTCATTTCTGTTCGTGGGTCTGCGTGAAAATGTGCTTTCAGTATAAACGCACTTTTGATGTTTTCACAACTGAAACAACAAACTGGAAAAACTCCCTCAAGAGAAGACGAGATAAGTTACAGAACAGTATTCTTCTGTTTCATGTCTAATCTTCGTCATTCAAAAGTTTGCCTCTTTGTTCTTGGAGTGAGGAACATGAGCAGATGGACTGCAGCTGGAAAGAGCGTCTAGTTCTCTTTGACGCTTAAAAACCACAATTGTGTTTAATTTTTTAAAATCAAAAACATCACAAAACTTTGTTGAAAATGTTGTAAAACATTTGCCATTTTTGTCCCTTAGAGCCTTTTGAGGAGGGGGGAAGCGGTCCTAATGGGTCCACTTCAGGAGCTGGACTTACACATCAACCAGCTGCGGCTGGATGGACAGACACCAAGTGACCAGGTGGACGTGGACAGCCGACCGAGCTCAGGTAAGACCCTACTGCTCACCTGAGGCTACGGGCTCGGAAACTGGCGTTCAAGGGCCCACTTTCAATCAAAAGTCTAGCTACGTGCACGTTTCAGGCTTCTGCGGTCAAATTCGTTTGTGAGCTCTGTGTACAAAATGCACGGCCGTTGTGGGCGTGTCAAAAGTTAAACGTGTCGATCTTTGGGCAATAAAGGACTCCGCTTTGGTTGTGTGGTAGTGACATATGGATGACGCCTTTTTAAACTCTCTTAAGTGCAAATCATTTATAAAATTGATCATGGAAGAGAAAGGAAAACTTCGATTTGTGTCCGACCGGAAGTCTTTCATTTATCGGAATAGAGCCATGAAAGAAAAAGTCGGTGGCAAGATTCTCGAGATTTTCCGCGCTACGACATTTCCCACCAAAACTTTTCCAACTGTGAGTCTATGTGCTAGTATCCAGTAGTGCCAGTCCAGTGTGAACACCATTTGCTAAAGGCTCGTTCCAAATTAGCCCCTTCTGGAAGGTGCATTGCATGCCCGGTGTGGACAAAGCATGAAACTCCAATGCCTGATTTTAGTAGGTTGGTCCGTCAAAACTTGTCTCTTCCTTTCTTCGCAGGGTTCTACGAGCTTAGTGACGGAACGTCTGGGTCGCTCTCCACATCTTCTCATTCTGTCTTTAGTGAATGTTTGTACTCAATGACTGACACTGACGGAGCCCCCACATCCACGGATGCATCCCGAGGTGAGTCCTGCTGTAAAACCCCAACCAGAGCTTTCTTCTGGTCCTCGGTCTGATTGCAGGTTCTGTTTGTCTCCAGAGGAGCTGGCTGACTGTGAGGAATTTGTCCAAGGACTTTCCGATGCCTCATCCTCTTCAGGTGTGGTTTGTCCCTCGATCTCATCTGCTCACCTGCCCCCACCTGAAGCTGCATCTTCAGAGGTTTCCACCAATTCCTGCTCTGACCCGCCGGCTCCAAATAGCAACCTCATTTTTCGCTATCCAAGTCCGCTGCGCACCAACGCCACTCAGAGCCCCGCCTTCTTGCAATGTGGAGGTCGAGGCAGGGATGAAAATGGTGCTGATGGTCTCAAAGCAGAAATGTACCCGGCTTTTAAGAGCTCCTCTTTGAAGCACCTGGATGGCTACATCTACAGTCTGCTGCAGCGAAGGACCCAGCCCATTAGGACCAGCAGACCCAGGACCAGTATCAGCACTGACCCTACAAAAAGTGTCCTTAGACAGTCTAGTTTTTGTGCCAAACAGGTTTCTGGTTTTGAAGTTCTGAAAGGTTCTGAGGAGAAACCTAGCAGATCAGCAGAGGGAATTTCCAGGTCATCTCCTCCAAAGAGCCAAAGTGAGGAGCAGGATGATGGGAACACAACAAACAAGAACAACTGCAGATCTTCTGCAAGCCCTCGAATCCATATCTTTAAAACGACTAATAGTCTTAAGACCAAGCGGTCTAAAGGATCCCTTTCTCACTCAGGTCTTCTCAATGGCTCTAAAGAACTAGGAGGTTCTCCACTAAACTCCTCCCTGGCAGGAGAAATTCAGCCATTTCGGTCCACCGACCAGGACCTGCTTCTACGATCTCCTCCAAGTGTAAAGACAAAGTCTGGTTCTATCAAGAACCTTTCCAAGTCTGTCAAAAAGAGCCGAAAAAAGGATGCTGAAGGGCCCGTGCCAGAACGATCTTTCATTATGGAGTCCACTCCAACCTCAAAACAAGGACCAAAGGAAGGAGGGAAGCGTCACAAGGTTTTTAGCATCTCGTCCCATCACCTTAGTGCCAAACTCTGCAAGGTTGGTAGTAAGAATGTTAAGTCTGCTAAAGTGAAGACTTCTCTGATGTCTGAGACCTCTGTGCTCCAGTCAGAGAGAAGACAAGAAAAGTCCCGGCACAGGTCCAGCTCCGGGAGGTTGCAGTGCCTGGGAGATGGAAGCACCGCCCACACCGAAGCGCAAAGCAAATCTGTTTTGGCGTCGTCGCTAGAGGACCAAGATAAACACACCCCATTGGCACCATTCAGAACACAAGAAGCCGTGTTGAGTCACCGTCACCGTGGGAACCGTCACCGCAGAAGCCGCCAGGTCCACGACCAGGTCAATGTCGTTGGAAAGCCAAAACACAATCGACCCAACTATCGGCGGCTGCATTCTGGCAGTGAGAACCATCACTGCACGGCCAAGAGGCATGGCGGGCAACTGCAGAGGGAGGAGGGGCAGAGCACCAGCAAGTGCCCCGCCCACCAAAGTGGCCCGTGCTCCCGCGCCGCAGAGAGCGACTCGGAGTACTCAGCTGAGTGTTTGTCGCTCTTTCATTCCACCATTGCGGACACCAGCGAGGACGAGAACTCTGACTACACCGCCAACCGTTTCGGAGACAGCGAGTGCAGCTGCGGCGAGGCGGAAGAGAGCACCACTGACACAGAGGAGGGGGCAGGGGCTTTGGGCGGGAGAAGCAGGAGGTTGGTGCATTTTGAGGCAGCTGGGGTGGGTGGGCAAGCACCGATGAAGACCCTCGTGAGGGTCAAGGCTTCCTATAAGCTGAAGAAGAAGATCCTCAGGTTCCGATCGGGTTCTCTCAAACTGATGACCACCATGTGACTGATGACCAGAACGTGTTGGATCTGGGACTTTGATCACATTACCCAGACCTTCTGATGGACCTCAGAACACGTCGGAATAAGGACTTAAATTTGACACAACTGTTTTTTTATTCCTCCACACCACACGGGGGCGCTGCAGCGACCGTCAGACAATAGTTTGTTCCTGCATTTTCCAGTTTTTAATCTGATCTCAGTGCCATCTTATCCCTCCTTCTTTGAGAAGTTCTTGATTGTCTTTTTACTCATAATCTTTGTTCAGCAGTCCAACCCCAAAGATCTCCATTTACTGGATGAATCACTGGCTATGTCCGAATTCCCACACTAACACCTAACTACTAAAAAACTATATAGTGCGGCACTATGTAGTGTGGATATGACGTCATCGATTTCACAAAGTTAAAATCGAATCAATATGAGCTTTTTCTGACAATTATTTATGAGTCCACTTTCTTCTGAAGATAAAAACGTTGATGGTTTATTTTAAAAAAATGCATTTAAATCCATTTTTGGGCAACAAATTGTTCTGACGCAATGCATTGTAGTCTATATTTGCTGATCCTAGTGAGCATCGATGGACACTGGTTTTTCGCAGAGACTTCTGGGAAATTTCTAGGGCACTGGATTTTGGAATTGTAGATTCGGACAGCACTAAAAAATGGCAAAAGCACTATATAGTGCATTATATAGTGAGTAGGGAAGAAATTCGGACACAACCACTGACTTTCCTGCTCAGTCTGAAGTAGGAACCATGAACGGTTCCCACAGCTGAATGGAATCTGTGTAAAAAAGAAAAGTTTAAAGAATGTTGAAGAGACGTGTTTGAACTCGTCGGCTTCTGTTTTTGAGCAGAAAGCTGCAGAAATCTGCTGAAGTTCTTCTGCCTCTTCTTTGAAGAATGTTACCCCGAATGTTCCCATCTGATTGGATTCACCTGAAGGGACACTTCTTGTATCCGTGGATCCATTGCATAAAGCCATAAGACCCTCACATGCTGCCTTCTCATTTAGCTCCTCTGGATCCGTCTGACCCTCCCGTAGACCTTCTCATATCTCTGCAGACTGTTACAGATGTGTGTGATATTCTCAAGTATGTGACTCTAATAATTCTTCATTTAATGTGGTATATGTGATCCACTTTACACCTTCAAGTTCAAATTTAAATTCTAATTTATTTGATTTCTATAGCACCTTTCATGAAAAAAGAACCGCACAAGGTACATAAAAACAAACACGAACGCAAAAACACCAATTTCCTCACATGCAATAAAATAATAGAATAAGCCCCTCATAATGACATACCCCCCCAAAAAACAATCAAACAAATAAAAGAGAAAAATTATTCTAAAAAGCTAAAGAAGTTCCGTCCGCCCTTTCCTCTGGTTGGCTGGGGTGTCAGCATCTAAGCTGCACAAGTACAACTCACCCCCCCAACCCCCGGGTCCAATGTGCCCAACGTGGGCACACAGTTCTGTGTTTAACCCATATGAGCAGCTCCAGACGTTCTGAGGCGGAAGATGTGGACCTGCAGCAGCTGTCAGGAAGGGGAGCGGGCATTGGTCACGTCCTTTTAGCGTGATGACTTGTGTCTGCAGCGGTGGCGGCGATTTTATGGGCTCTTAAGGCTGATTTACGACGTCAGCCTGGGATGAACACAAACACAAATCATCAGACGTTCATGGAGGTCAGAGCTCATCTGCTTTTACATCTTCACGAATAGCAAGCAAAAGGTCGTCTTTCTGCTGAAGGGATACACTTTCCAGATTTACCCCATTGTATTACTTCTACTTGAAAGAGGGGGCATTTTGTGAATTTTTCATGAAGTGATGAGAAACTTCTTTCACCAAAACTGCAGTTTCTTTCTTTCTGAGTCCACTGAGGATTGGAGGTGGAAAGAAAATGATCTATGAGCCCTGAGAGGAACTGCTGACTGCTGGTGTGGCTCTGCTGTGCTGGCATTCATCTCCATGCAGCTGCTCCTCAGAGGACACTTGTGTTTGCACAGAGAAGCTCTGTTCCTGCCTTCCCCTCAGCTCTGTAGAACCTCTCATCTGTGCTGCCGGGGCTTCTCTCCCAACATCCGTTCATGTTATAATCCTGGAAGGTCAGGCGAGCACGTTTACTGTGGAGCCCCCATAAATCTGTGCAGACGTGACCTTTAATGTTTACAACATGCGTGCATTTTTAAATACGGGCAGAAGATCTTAAAGTTCTGCAAACTTGTGCCTTACGGAGGGTTGGAGAAACCCCAGCAGCTTCTCGCCACGTACAGATGTGTCTGCAATGTTCTCCCAACACCAAAACGCAACTGTTCTCTGGACCTGTGGCACAACACCGTTATGGTTCATGTTTTCTGCAGCCGCTTCAATATCTCTGGGATGAGTTCAGCGGGTTAAAGCTAAAAGGTTGAGAAGTTCACACTCAAGATGATTCATGTACTTAACAAAAGAGATGCCTCACTTTCTACCGGGTGGCCTAGATTCCCGTGGAGCCCGAACGCAGCAGCTCTGCTCCAATTTTTCTTGTTTCTCTGGGAGTACAGCTGCAGGTTCAAGTGCGACTCACACACATACACACACATACACACAGAACTAGCTGTCAGCTCAGAGGAAATGGGAATAAATCACTGCCGTCTTACAGGAAACACTGAAAATCCTTGAGTGACCTTCAACACACACAGTAGCTCTTCACACTCTTATTATCGTGTTTGTGGCCTTGTGAGGACTTCCTGCAGGACCACCACCATTACTTTGGGGACCAAAGACTTGATTTTTTTTTTTACTTTTTTGTGTGTTCGATGCAGAGAAACACATTTTTTGATTCCCTTTGAGATTCTGAAACTTGTGTTTAAACACAGCTTTATTTTGGCAAACGTGCATGTGGCGATTAGAACCTGTATGTGTGGAGCAGCATTTGTTATGAAATAATATTTTATTGATATTCTTATTCTTTTTTACAGACAGGACATACATAGAACAAAAAACAGAAATTTTTTTGTTTTCTGTAAATCACTCTTTTTCCTAAACATTTTTTTTGTTTTTGTTTTTTACGTTTTGGTTTCTGAACTTTGGTTTTGTTTTCTAAAACATAATGCTCTTTTTAAAAATATTTATTTTGCTTTTTTTGTTGTTGCTGTGATCTTTATGAGGTTTTTGCGTCAAGTGACTTCATTCATTTTCACACCCTGCCTTTGCCCATAAGGTTGCCAGTCTGTCACACACCCATGCATACTCGCATTCACACCTATGGACAATTTTTAGAGTGACCAATTAACCTATGAAGCATGTTTTGGGAGGAAGCCGGAGTCCCCACGCACGAGGAGAACATGCAAACACAGAAAGGTCCCCCATTGATGTTCCGTTTCAGGAACCCCAGCCGGGACTTGAACCAGGGGCCTTCTTCCTGTGAGGCAAGAGCGCTAACCATTGTTGATGTGATTTGGACTTCAGGGCCACCATAAAACGGTGAGCGGCGTGGCGTATTCAAAAGGTGTGGCCTCATCTGTTGTCTATGTAAAATAGCATTTAACGATTGCTAAGAAAAAATGACACAGATGGTATAAAATCTTTTCAACCAGATTCAGGAGCAGGCCGTTTTTTATTGTGATGAGGTTCCACGTGGAACCGATGACTCCACTTCAGCAAATATGAAGTTAGTTTGACCAGACTGAATTTGAAAACTTCTGTTTTTGATTTTTTTTCTTAGAATATTGAGCTATTTCATCCTGATCGTACCTCCTTTTTAATGCAAATATAATGCCTAAAATGAGCTTCCCATCTGTACTATATTCAGGCATAGTGCCACCTAGAGGAAGAGCTATTCTAATGTAGAACACTACAACTCAGGCCTCATCTGACCTCTTTGCTGCCTATTTTCTGCCCATACCTAGGCGTTTATATCATAATACATTTAAAATGCTGTCTGCCACCATGCCATGTTTCCATTTGATCATGTGAGTTTATTCGATAGCTTTTCTCTCCACTGTCACCACAGGTCTGCTGTGATGCAGAGTCATTCTGCATCTGTTTTTGAAATACTAAATGACTCTGGATCAAATGCTTACACTTTTTTTGGCTTCGTTTTTATTGCTTTTGGTCTGGGATGCTTGATGGCGTAGAAACTGCTGAGCTGGTGGATATCTGCCTGGAGTGAACCAAATGTTTCCACCATCTTTGGATCTGTGCAGATCCACGTGTCCCGTCTAAGCGGCGCCTCTGAAACTTGCTCCATGCAGGGGGGGGGGGGGGGGGGGGGGCGGGGGGCGGTTTCCTACCCGACCTGATGCATGAGGTGCGGAGAAAATGGTCCAGCTTCAGTAATCCCGTCTGTCAGTATTGATGCTGTAACAACAAACTATGGGACAGAGATGATGAGGAAGCTGCAATCTGTAGCCTTTTCCTTCCAGATTATAAATGTTTTGGGATTTTTTGAGATGAGTAGTCGTGCTTCGTTTTGCGTCCTGTGATCCCATCACTTCTTCTGTGATTGATTAACCCATAGGTTTGAAATATGTTTAAAGTCCAACTCTGACCATCTTTTGGTCAATTTTGTAAGTGTTCCCAGTGGTCCTTTGATTATGATGATGCTGCTTTTTTTATGTCAAAATCAAAAAAAACGTTTCGTTTTCGGCAGGAGTTATTGCGGGACATTTAGCGCTGCTGAGCAACCCCCCCCCCCCCCCCCCCAATTATCTGTCTGTTTACATGCTCTCCTGCTAGCTTACAGCCCCTCACACCCCCGACTTAACATTAACGGAGCAGCAAAGATTGCAGCAATATCAGAGCTATCCAGACGTACAGTTTGGATCCAGATTCCAGCTCAGTTCCGGAAAACAAAGACGTTCATGGATCTGTTTGTCTGATAGTGGATTCATCAGAATGGAGCAGGGAACTTGAGACCCCACCCAGCATATTTTCTACATCACAAATATGATCTTTTTTAAACTGCATTTTTTTCGTCTGCCCCTGATTCACACCGATTTGTAAAAAGGAACACTCAGAAATTCAGTTTTAATGGTCATTTTCTTTATTTATGTCCTCCATCATCAGAAAAACACCAAAAACATATTTTTTTAAAAATCAGATTGGGTCTTTAAAAAAGCGACCGCAAATCAACTTTATGATTAAAAATTTAAAGTGAAGCTTCAGACACAAACGTAACAAAAACAACAGTGACTCATTCAAGCTGTTGGTTCGAAACTCTTTAACCCATAACAACCCAGTGACATCAGTGCAACAGAGAACACTGGTCCACTTGGTCAGTGGTTTAGATCACATAATTTCCCTTCTTAGGAAAAAATGGGTCTGAGTTCTGATTTGTTAAAATTATTATTTTGCTATTTTATAGTTAATTCAACAAACAGCATGTTCTTGATCTGTCTTTTATCATTTTCTGCTGCATACTAATTCAGCATTTGGTTGAAGCCTAGTTTACTTTAGGTTAGTTTAGTTAAGTTTAGTTTAGTTTAGTTTAGGGTTTTTGCACATTTAAAATAGAGCAAGAATATCCTTAAAGTAAAAATTAAATCGAGGACAGGGAGAGGCAAAAAACCCAAAAAACTTATTTAAGACCTCTACCTGTAACTCAAAAATATAGAATATACATAGGTGGAAAAATAAAAGCAGTGAAACGTCACATGTATTTAAATAGTTTGACTATAAAAACAGTAGCAATAAAATCCTATGTGAACAATAAAAGTGTGATAATGTGTGTATTAAGTATAAAAAGCATGAAAGTAAGAAGGTTAAAAATAATAAACATCCCAATGAGTCAGACAAATTTCATCGACACAAGACATTCTAACAGTTATTGCTTTTTAAAGCATCTTTTGCAACACTTTTAAAGAAATACAGGAATTTGTTTCTTGGAAAAAGTCATTCCACAGTTTCGCTACCCTGAATCTTTTTGAATATTGACCTCAACAAGTGAGAA
This sequence comes from Oryzias latipes, assembly GCF_053564925.1. NCBI lineage: Eukaryota > Metazoa > Chordata > Actinopteri > Beloniformes > Adrianichthyidae > Oryzias > Oryzias latipes. The sequence goes on from NC_136258.1 coordinate 28,354,983, forward strand.
ACTTATAAAGATGAAGAGGTACGAATTGAATGAGAATTAACCATAAAATACTCAGTGAAAGGAAAGTTCCTTCATTAAAAGGTATTTTACTGGTAGTTCTGATGAAAGTTCTGGTTCTGCTGGTTGTGTCCTTCCTGCACTCCAAAAGCTTCAACTTTATGAAAGAAGGAAAACATTTTCAATGTCTGCCTTTAACCTCTGGGCTGCTGAAGAGCACCTGACAGGTAGATGTTCTCCTGCAGCTCAATTCGCTGCAGGAACGCAGGAATACGAACTGAACGGCAGGTTATTTTCAGGAAATCAAACAGAGGAAGACTCCTGCAGGGTCTTCACATCCTGAGAAAACAAGCTGGGTTTTCTATATATCAGATTTTTTTTTTTGCCATGTCTGTGTGAGTTTTGGCTCCAGAGGAGAAAAAATCAATATGTTTTATTGATGGAACTCGGGGAGCTTTGATGGAGCCGTTAAAGTGTGACACACCAGGATCCTTCCTTAACAAACGTGTTTTTATTCTAAAAACCCTTCAGGAGGTAAAAACAGCAGAAGCTACAGTTTCTGAGCATGAATTTAGAGTCCAGGGTGAGAGCTCAGCTCTGCAAACGAGCCTTCCTCCACAAACCTGCTGTTCTTCATCTAAAAATCAGTCAGGTGTATTATTCTATGTCTCAGATGATCCGCCGCACCCCTGTGTCCGTTTGGAGCAAAACATTCCTAAAGAAAAAACAAGCTTTCATTGTTTTTTTTGTTTCAAATTGGGGGTTTGAATGACTGAAGGTACGCTGGCTCCCTCAAGAGGCGACTTGACAGAAGACAGTTCTGTCAGTATGTTGTGTCTTTACCTTCAGCGTTGCTTTGAGGACCACCTCTACTGGACTCTTCTGTCCGCTTTTCATGGAAGGAGCTTCTGTAACAATTAGAGTAGTGAAAAAGTCACAAAATAGTGGTGTTTCATGAGCTCCACCTGAAGGAACTGCGAGCTGAATGTGTGCAGAGAGATGGAGCTGAAACCATCTGCACAAATAGCAAATGAGAAATTCAGAAGGTTCTGTGATGCGACGACAAGAGGAAAGTGTTCTTTGGCCAAAGTTAAACTCCATTCTTTCCCATGTTCCTCTGAGCTGAACTTTCTCCCAGACAGAAGCGTTTTTTTGTTTTTGCAGCCTGACCCCACCCAGTCGGAGTTACATTGTTGTGATCCAGCAATATTCTGCAGAGCACTTCCACGAAGAGCGGCGTGACTCCACAGTAATGTGATGATGACACACCCTGAAGCAGAGCCAAAACACATTCCAGTTATTTATTTATTGCATTTATGTGAATAGTAAAAATCAAGCTGGAACCAGAAGTTTATAAAAGCACAAGTATTGTTCTGCAGGTAGGAGAATTTGAGGAAACGTCTGATGTGTCAAACTGGTTTGGATTCTACATTGTCCTGAGTAAAAACTGTGACATTTTTAAACATTTTTCTTATTTCTTGTCCAAATTTAAGTTTATTTCCGGGTCAAACTGGTGCAGAAGCTCTTCCTCTGATCCATTCACGCATAAGAAGTGCTTTAGTCAACAAATTTACCAAAAATCTTTCTGTGGTTTGTTCGGTGTGTCAAAGGCTGTAGTGTAGAGTGACCTCTCACCTCTGGAGCACAGATGTTACACTTGGCTAATTGGTTTAAAAAGTGGATACATCCGTTTACAGCTGTAAGCAAAAATCCTCAATTCTAAATTATTTCATAAAAATAACTGTGGAACAGATGTAAAAAAATTAAAGTGAATACAAACTGAGTCCATCTCTGCAGGCGGGGACAGGTTGGGCTTTCAGGGCGGGGTTCAGTGCTTAAAACCAGTTTCACTCAGCTACATCTGTTTTCAGCACTCCAAGAAACTCAGGTACGTGTTCCTCATCTTTCTTATCTGCAAAAATACAGCAGTTTCTCCTGCTGAGATTAAACCTCCACAGATCTGAAACATTCAACTGTGGAATGTGAACTTAACTTCACATCCCAGAAGTTTAAAGCAAAAAAAAAAAAAAAAATTCAAATAGTGATTTACATGCAGACATGCTGCTTCTGCAGGGTTGTGTTTACTTGTGTGCAGCGGCTGCTCATTAGAAAGCCAAATCCTCGCAGCAGCAAACTTTTTTTTTTTCATTTTTATAAAAATAAATAGCAAGATGTTTACAATGCTTGTTCATAGAGATATATGTCAGTGAGTTTCTATGTAGCTCCAGAAACTGGCTTTGCTTGTTAATGTGACGGCGCAGCTGAAACCAAGACGCTCTCATCATGAAGAACAGATTAGTCATGTCACTCAGATAACATGCTGCAGATAAACAAATCGGAGCTGCTGGATGGGTTCATGCCTTCTGACGCTCTGAACATCTTTACTTTTTCAGGTTGCAAAGGAGCAACATGGATGTAAGTTTCATCTTCATTTCTTTGATGGTATTTCTTTGTCATTTTGGCCCCAAATCTATATTTTTATTGTAATAGTTTTTGAAAATCTCAAAGACTGAATCCTAAAATAAAGCAAAAAACAAAAATGGCACACATTTCGGCCAGGTCACCCACTTATCGCCCTAAGCTTTACATCGACACGCCTAACAACAAGTCTCCATTGTAAATGTGCCATGTTTTGTTTTTTTAGTCTATGAATGACAAATATTACTTTGTCATTCATGCACAAGTCAACTGGATTTTGGTTTCGGTCAGGGGGAGTTGTTGTTAGGTGAAAGGTTTGGGCTCTGTAAATGGAAAATCTGTGTGAGTAAGTTACTGTTAACCAACACTAACTCAGGACATTCCTGAGGTACCAAAACACACCCTCAAAGTTCAAACATACACACCTAAATGCAAACACTGTAACACCTGCACTGAGGGACCCCGCCCTGAAGAAACCTACAAACTGATCTCTGGATTAAAATCCTGACTCATGCCCGCTCACACCACATTTAAAACGCTGCTCTGAAGGGCCAATGAGAGTCGTACAAATGGATGTTAGTATTTACCTTCTGAAGCAGGTTGTTACTGTGTTAGCATGTAGAGGTCTGAAGCCGGTGACCGTCTGTCATTAGTCGCATCTGTCCTTATGGGGGGGGATACGGGGTGTCTGCGGGTAAAACATGGGCAAGCCTGTACAAAATATCAAGAAGGGTTTGGTGAACTTATGTGTTAAACAACACATGGGAGTAAGCAGGACACTGTATGACAGCATCACCTGTATGTCATAAGTGCGTGTAACTTCCAGTATCCGTACAAATACTTCCCCATAGACTTACCACACACAGGGAAGACGATGGTACGCTCCATTTTTATGACATCCCTTAAGGTGGTCGTACGAGCCTCAAGATGCAGTCGCTCCTGCAAGACCCTTCACGGACCGAACAACCCAAAAACCTGCGGCACCCGTACGGAACAACCCACCATATGGTTGCATGGGACCTAAGGCTTAAGTTACCCTTTGTTGAAGAACAAAAATCTGCATAAATAAGTAGCTTTACAAAATTCTAATATTTTCTTTTCTTATTTGCTTTTATCATTGTGGACATTGATCTTAATGTTCTTTTTGGGATTTGAATAAAATTATGCAGAAATCAGCAGAAACAAGGTTCAATAAATAACTCTGGAATGGATTCTTAAAACGGGTCTGGATCAGAATAATAAGCATTCGGTTTTGGTTCAAAGACCCATTTTTAATTCAACTTCAGAATTGTAAAGTTCAGATTTCCAAAAACCTAAAATATTGCTCTTAGGTCTGGAAGCCAGTGTTGTTGTTAACTTTCTTCACTTGTCTTCATCTGTCCAGCTCTCTGATGCTCTAGATGGGCAAGCTAATAACCAAACCAACTCAGGAGCTCCTGGGTTCACCAATCCAGCATGGCCAGGTACAACATCAGACCACCCTATTCTGAACTTTATTTTCTTTAAGCTTTTTGGTGTTTTAAAGATTTTGGGGGCCTAAATTAGGGCTGCATGGTGGTACAGTGGTTAGCACTGTCACATCAAGTAGGCCTTGGATCCAATCACAACTGGGTCTCCTCTGTGTGGAGTTTGCATGTTCTCCTGTGCTTGTATGGGCTTCCTCCCACAAAAAACCCTTCATGGGTTGATTGGTCACACTAATTTGTTCTTTAGGTGTGAATGTGAGTGTGCGTGATTGTTTATCATTGTGTGTCTCTGTGGTGGACTTGTAAACTGGTGTACCCCTCCTTCACCTTTCAGCATCTAGGTCAGGCTCCAGCAACCCTGTGTTCCCCAAAGGGCACTCAGCAAATTCTGAAAATTGATAGATGCGAGTTCAATCAATTTATGCAAACCCCAAAAAACACAGAGAACACCAAAATCCACAAAGAAAAAGGCCTAGATGCTGCTAAGAAGTATTAATAAAAAATAATGTCAAGTTAACATCTACAAATTCCATCTGACTAGGAGGACAACAAGCTCCCACCTGGCCGGGACAACCAGGTCCTAACCCCACCTGGCCGGGACAACCAGGTCCTAATCCCACCTGGCCGGGACAACCAGGTCCTAACCCCACCTGGCCAGGAGGACAATCTGGCGGGGGTGGCATGTGGCCTGGTGGACCCGGAGGATGGCAAAATCCTTCTGTTGGGCCAGGACCTGGCCCTGGACCGACTGTCCCAACTTCTCCACAACAAAGTTTGGTGGGAATACCAGACTGAGAGAGAAACATAAAGAAATGGTGGACAAAGAGGGCGATGCTGTAAACAACCGTCTTGTTTTTCTTTCATCGACAGTCTGTTCCGTTTAATCAAAAACTACCAAATGGAGTTTACGACAAGATGCTGATCACCATCGTTGGAACCGTCAAACCCAACGCAGAACGGTCAGTGTAAAAACTTTGAGATCCTTCGAAATTAAAGTTTTGGTAACTAATATTTTGATAGTTTGCTGAGAATTTAGCAGGGAAATAGGGATTCATGTGGATCCTGAATTGTGTTGCCAATCAGGTTCACAGTGGAACTGGCTGCAAAGAGCGACTTGGCCTTCCATTTCAACGCTCGCTTTAATGAGCGTAGCAAGAAGGTGATTGTGAGGAACAGCCTCATAGCCAAGAAGTGGGGCAAAGAGGAGAGAGATCTGGAGCACTTCCCCTTCATCCAGGGTCAGCCGTTTGAGGTCAGACAAACACTCCTACCCTTTAGTCCAAAGGAGATTCCAGAAATGAGCTGATGATGGTATACCACCAGTGTTTGAGTATTGGACTGATTTCTGGTCTTGATCTTGCAGATGAAGATCCTGTGCACCAACAAAGAGTTTAAGGTGGCCGTTAACAAGTCTCACCTGCTTGAGTTCAAACACCGGATCACCAACCTGAGTTCCGTCGATACCCTCAGCATCTTTTTTGACCTCACTCTGTCCAGTGTCAACATGGAGAACATCCCCTGATCAATTACAGATTTTATGACCATGTGAAACTAGAAAGAGACGCCTTCTTGTAAGAAATCGACTTAGGAAAACGAAAGATCAACTAGAGACATACTCACTATTCAAAGATCCAAAAATTTAGAGATTCTCCTGAAACTGACATAATCCATTCCAGCTCTACCAAAGATCATGCTAAAACTGATCATCAGATGATCCACAGCAGATTCTTTTATTCTTGTTTGGGTTTTTTTTTACCAATCAACACAACTGTGCTCAAAGGAGTAATGAAGATGATCAATAAATTGATTAGATGATTGTGTTCCTCCTGTTTGTTTGTGTAGCTGCAGAGTTCCAAACACTGATCTGTGACCCCCAGTGCTGCTGACAGTGTCAGACCGTTTCGCCGTAAACAAAATCTCTCAACAGAAGATACACATGAACTGTTGCATCGCACTTTTAGTTTTGGACTATCTACATTTCCTGCATGTCAGGGAAAGCTGTTTTAGTGTGAAACTTTACGGTTAGCTTTAGCTTCTCACAGCTGGAGTTCCTCAGACTCTGTCACACCAGTATTGTAACTGTCTAAGCCAAACTTTTTACAGCTCAGGTTGTTCAAGTGTTAAAGTAAGAGGTCGTAGAGATAAGGTTTCACCATTTGCCGATCTGTCGCATACTGCATTGCAGAGAAGAGAAGAGCCCCCACAGGACGGAGGGGTCCTTTTTAGAAGATGGGAATGTTTTTATTGATCATCCCCAAACAATATCTTTCTCTGTAAATGTTAACAGCGATGCCTTTTGGGGTCGCCACAGTGATTCATCCAGGTCTCCTATTTTGATTTGGTTCCCACCACAATTCTCCACAAGTATTTGGGACTTGAACATGAAAGCACTGGGATTGTACCCCGTTGTGGTTGCATGTTTTCAGCAGTCTATATATAAGTGCTTAAGCATAATTTCTTCATTTTAGTATGCGAGTAAGCCACCCTTTCAAGTTTAAAGATCTATTCCAATCATCTTCTGATCTATTGTCAAAGCATTCCCATTGATCTTTTAAATTATGATTATGCTGGGGTTTTTTTTTTCTTCCAAAATCCCAAAAATAACCTGTGTTATTTTCTAGGACAGTTTCTGCAGAGCAGCAGGACTTTAGTAGCCCAATCCCCCTTCCCGTCACCCATAACTGAGAGTTCTCAGTTTACATGCAATGCCGCAAGCTTACAGCCCCTCATACCCCCAAACAAACATGAGTAGTGCAACAAAAATGGCGAGCAACATTGCAGCTGTTCAGTCGTTCAGTTTTGAGCCAGATTCCATCTTGGACTTTTCATCCGCTCCTGATTCACAACAATTTGAAGAGAGAAATACTCAAAATAGCAAATTGAGCTTAGTTTTCTTTCTATATGTTCTCTATCATCCGAAAATCCCACAAGATCATGTTATAAACGCCAAAAATACAATGTGAAATTATTACTTCATAAAATTGTTAATAAACTGCGTTTTTTTATCGGTTATTATATGACATTTTTTATGTAATGTTATTTGACCACCAACGTGTGATCTTAACTGAGGAACTCGTGTTTTGGTGTTTCACGCGGGTTTACCTCGCAAACGTCTCACCAGACTTTGGACTACGTCATGACGCATTCCCACTGCTGACGTATATTCTTGCGATGCTTTAAAACTCGGAATTTCCGCTATTCTGGTGAAACCCGCAGAAACAAAGTCGTAATTTTTCATTAAAACGCGGAAAAAACGTAATGACCTTGATTTTATATTCACTTTATTTTGTGTTTGACCGTTGTAAAACTGTGTTTCTATTAAAATGTTTTATGTACTACTTTACCAAGCCAAGAACACAACCAGCTTCTTTTGTAAAATAAGAGTACTTTCTGTACTCCTTACTAATTATGCTGCTTTCAATTAGTTTTATTCATCCGAACAAGGTTGAAATATTAATATTTAATTATAATATTGCGATCTAGCGAGGAAAAATGTTTGTGTTTAACGTTAAAGGCCAACTGAAGCAGGAAGTTCCGAGGCACCGCGAACGCAGCTTAGTGGCTGAAGTTCGGAGGAATTGTCCCAGAGACGGTACAGTTCCCAAACTACAGCTGAAGGACATTCAGGAAGGGCAGCTCAGCTCTCTGGTTCCGACTCCAGAATCGCGGAGGTCGGACCGTGAAGGCGGAGTTCGGTTGTGGGCAGCTGAGCTTCATGCTGGCGGCGGACTCCCTCGTTCAGGTCGGTCTCTTCGGCCTCTCTGCCTGGCTCTCGAACTGCGGCTGTGTGTCTGGGGACAGTTGGCTCGGTTCTGTTGCGTCCGAGGGGAAAGTTCTTCGATGTTCTGGGTCTGCGGAGCTTCAGTGTCTGGGTTGAGCCGCTCTGTCGGCACGAGGACAGCTCGTCGGATCTGTGGCTAACCGCCACCGTTTGTTTACCTGTTTTTTGGCCGCGCGCGCGGCGGGCTGAAGCTGTCTAGAGTGGTTCGTCCACTGGTTCGGATGGCCACAAACAGCTACTGAGTGTCGGGACTGGGTCGGTTGTGTGCCCACTGTGAATAGGGTGGAGTTGGTTCCGAGGCCCCGCAGGTCTCGGTTCTACTTCCGCCTCTGGGCGGCGCTCTGCTGCACCTGTAAAACTTCCTAGGTGTTCTGGTTTCGGTTGGGCTGCACAGGTGTTTTGGGCATGCGCAGTGTTCTGTGTGTGCACTCACTAAAGCTTCAGGTGTAAACGTGAGGTCTGTTGATGTCACGTGACCTGGCTGACACAGAACCGGTTCTGGTCCATTCCCGCAGACGGTGGCGGCGGCTGTAGGATGGGATGTAAAAGACACACCTGCAATGAGGTCACCTGTCGGCGCGTCACCTGGAAAAGGGATCCCATGACAGATCACGTGTTTGCTTCTGTGACCTGCGGCCAGCTGCTTTGCTTTTGTGTGGGTTCATCAGAATAAAAGACACCAACAGAAATGCCATAAACACATGCACGCGTTCTGGCCTTGAACGCACCACGGAGCTGTTAGTTTGGGCCCGGAATTTGTTGTGGCGGCTTCCTGCAGCTCTGACGGGATGGTTTTGACCCAAACTGAAACTGAGCTTCAGGCGGATCCTCTGGGATTTTCCAGATCCTGTTGGGTTTTTTTTGTTTGTTTGTTTGTTTGGGGTACTGTTTCCAGAACCTCCAGATCTGGACCCAGCTCATCCCTCGTGAATGTTTGTCTGCAGAGGGGTGTCACGTCTCTGCGCCTCAAGGACGTTCTGGCGTTTGTGACGAAGCCATCATGTGGGACAACTGAAGCTGGAGGATCAGAGGGGCCGTCACTCCTTTCAGGACAACTCCCTCAACCCGTGCGCCAGCCAATCAAAACGCACCGCGCAGGTACGTTTATTTGCTGCAACCGACTCTCAGAACCCTGTGGGGGCCTGCTCGGCCAGCCGAACAATGAAGTGGCGTCGGTTTGATCTAACATAGTCTTAAATAGAAAAGCAGCTCTAATCAGCCTAGATGTCGAGAAGGCTTTTGATTGGGTGAATTGGGATTTCTTTTACCAAACCTTGGAGAAATTTGGATTCACAGAGAATTTAATTAAATGTATAAAAGCCATCTATGACAAGCCTACAGCAAGAATAAATATAATTCGAGTTAAAAAAGAGGAACGAGGCAGGGTTGCAGCATCAGTCCGACTCTTTTTGCTCTCTACATTGAGCGACTGGCCCAGACCGTTTGGCAGAGCGAGGAACTAATAGGAATCCAAATTGACTGCAGGGAACAAAAAATGTGATTATTTGCAGACGACATGTTGCTGTTTTCAGAAGACCTAAACACTTCCATGCCTAAACTAATGACACTCCTGAAAGAATACAACTCCCTTGCTGGATACCAATTACATATATTCAATCACTCCCCATTAAAAGAAAATGCATCTAGCTACAATATTAAGTGGGTCAATAAAGAATTAAGTACCTTGGAGTCTTTTTACCTAAAAGTCTGTCACTCCTATACGAAGAAAACTATAATACAATTAACTTAAACATCAATCTGGATATTAAGAGGTGGTCAACGTACCCTTTTGATTTAACAAATGGGATAAATGTGGTGAGAATGAACATCTTACCAGAGCTACTCTTCCTATTCCAGTCACTTCCAATAGAAATGCCACCCAAGCAGTTCATAGAATGGGACCGGACGATATCCAGATTTATATGGGAAGGGAGAAAACCCAGGATTAGATATGCAACCTTACAATCACCTAAAGATGAAGGGGGAATGTCTCTCCCCAATTTGAAATGATATTTTTTGCAGCACAGATTGCGCCATGTTTGTTGTTGGTGTGTTTCTGAATACTACTCTAGGTGGAAAGAGATTGAGACGTGTGTGTCAGGATACCCGATTCCGACCCTTTTAGGAGAGGAGGACTTACCAAACAACATCACCACATTACTAAATCCATTAACAACATTTACAATGGAACCTTGGCAAAAGGTAGCACGGCAATTAAAGCTGAAAAGGGAAAAGAAAATAGTTCAATGGATTGATCTTGAAAAAGATTTCAAACCAGCAAAAGACGATTTCACATTTAAGCAGTGGAGCAACAAGAGTTTACAGCCTTTGCCACAATCACAAAAAAGAACAAGATGAGGGACTTAAAGGTGGAATATGGATTTACCAATCATGTTTTTTTTTTTCATGCCTCCAGATGAGGGAATATTTTAACAAAGCAATTAAACCAGAAGAGGAGAGCGAACAAAATCCAGTCTTAGAGGCAATAATTGGAGCGAACCAGCAAAATCATTTCTAAACTGTACAACAGCCTCATTTTATGTCAGAAAAACACAACTTTATATGTTAAAGAAAAGTGGAATGGAGGGAATTTAATTGGAAAATCTCATGCGCTTTTTTATTACACTTAAGCAAACAATCAGCAGATCCACAGACGTGTTGGAGACAGTTTGACACAGTAAATGCAAATCATTCTCATATCCTCTGGAGCATTTTGGCCTTTCATCCATCATGTTTTAACAAACGCTCTGCGCTACACAATCCCCTTCACTCAGGCAGTGATACATCTGGGTAACATTTCTGAAACGGTCACTCCTCAAGATCAGTATTTGGTGAAAATATTCCTAATTGCAGCAAGGAAAGCAATAACCAGAAGATGGCTTAAGCCAGAACCACCAACCCTCACAGACTGGACTGAAATAATGGAGGAGATCTGCATTATGGAAAAGAGGACTTTTGTTTTAAGATTAAGAGAAGGAAATTTTAAGGAAAAATGGGACAGACTGTATATAAAAACTCACTGGCCATTGTATGACCTGATTACATTTCTGGAATGGTGGCTGTCATGTCTGATTTTTCTCCTTGCCTTTTTTTTTTTTTTCTGCCTCACTTGTTTTTTTTAACTCTTCTTCTCTTTGTTTGTAAGACTTATTTTGTTTGAGGTATGTGTACATTTATGTACATTTGTGTTACATCTTGTTTAAAAAAAAGAATAAATAGAAACCACCGTGGTCAGTCGGCGCCACGATCTAAACGCAGATGGGAGCCATGTTTATTTCTGGAAAGCTGCAAACCGGCTCTGCCCTGGAATCTGAATATTTAAAGATGTAGATGGAATTATTATAATTTTGTCCTAAAATGGCGTTCATTTTAATTTTATGATGACCCATAAAATTTTTTAAAGATCTTTTTGATTAGAACACAAGAAAACAAAAAGTTAAAAATAAACATAACTTGCTTTTTCTTTGGCTTAATTTACATGTTAGGCAAGTTATGGAGCTGTCAAAAATCAAAAAGTAGGTCAACCTCCTTCCCCTTTGGGAGACTCTTTAAATGGAACCACGACACACTCAATGTGGGCCGGGTCAGTTAAGAACCTCTTTCTCTGATTGGCTACTTTTACAATTTAATAAATGTGTTGTTTTTTTCATTAGATTTTCTAAAAATAATCTTTTATAAATGTGCAGAAATATAAATTTCCTCTTCGGTTGATTATTCTTCTTGACACACAGGTTTACAGCAGAAAACGCACCATGAAATACAGTTATATTATGTGCTGCATTCAATGGCAGTAGGACAAAAGCTGCCTGACATCCTCAGATGCTCTGTTTCCCCAGCTGCAGTGAACATCTCACTGACTTCTCCGTCCTCTGTCTCAGGTTAGTCATGCATCTGAAGACTCAGCTGGTGCGTTCGGAGCTGCGCTGGGACGCCGCCGGCGCCGTGCAGACAACTCGCCACCGCAGTCTGCTTGTGAGCCAGCAGGGGGAGCTGCTGCAGACCTTTGGTAGGAGCCACGGCGGCGCCAAACACCTCCCTGTTGGCTTCATCTCTGCAAGGAGGTTCTGTTCCAATGGTGTGAAGTCGATGTCGAGCGCCCCCCTTTGGATCCTTTCATCGCCGCCGGGCGCCGACGAGGATCAAGGCGGGTTCCATCAGGGCCCGACGGACTCTGATGCTGCTCAGAACATGTGGACCGTCATCAGACCAGGGCACGTCCGTGAAAAGATTGCCATTTTTGCTGCAGAGGAGCGGCACTCAGACGTGGGGAGCAAGGAGCACGCCGCCGCAAGCAGCACAAACAGCGGCGCCGTCACAACGCTGTCACGAGGGATAAAGACAAAGGGCAGGTGGGAGGGGCACAGTTCTGCCAAACGGCGTCATCGTTCTGGAAAAGACCCGAGCGTCCAGCAGAACCGGGGGGTTGTTGACCTGGAAGTACAGCGGCAAAGCAGCACGGACGCCTTACAGCGGTCCAGCTGGACGCGGCAGTCAGGAGGCGTGCGGCGTGATGGGGAGCCGCTGACCTCTGAGGAGGACGAGGACCAGCAGAAGCTGTCGGTCGTGGAGATGGTGGCGTTCCTGGAGCGGCGGACGTGCGAGCAACAGCCAGACTGCAAGCCTCAGCTCGTTCTCCAGCGGAGCTCCACGACCATCACGTTGTCGAAGCTGACGCCTCCCGAGGTCAGGGAGGAGGAGCCAGAGAGCGTCAGGGTGTCGGAGTTGGTGGCCAAGCTGGAGTCAGAGTGTGTAAGGAAAGTGGGGGGCGGCGTGTTGAGGAGCAGCAGCCTGCGGAGAACTGTGGGGCGCGTCCTCCTCGCCGCTGCCGACCAGAGCGACGCCCCCCACCAGCCTCCATCACTGTCGGAAGGGTCCATACCACCCGCCTCTCCTTCAACGCTGCAGCTCCAGAAACCCAAATCTACCGCATGCCCCCCTCCAGCTGTAGCCACACCCCCATCCACTAATTTGACCACGCCCATCTCAGGTGAGGTAGATGGCAGTGTCACAAAGACTGTGACCCCACCCCCTCACGCTGACCAGTCAGAGCCTCTGCCTGGTTTGCTCTTCTTGTCTTTACCTTCTGACGAAAAAGCTCCACCCACATTGTCAGAGCCCCGCCCCTCCCTATACAAATCCAGCTTTTACCTACCTTGGGATCAGGGGCAGGTCACCAGCGCGACCCCCCGCCCCACTGCAGTGCCTCTCAGCCGCAGCGCGTCGGCGTCGCAGGACTTCCTGGAGGTGCGGCAGAGGCTGCAGCGGCTGCTGGCGCCGCAGCCGTACCTGCTGCTGCTGCCTCACCACCTGCTGGTCAAGATCTTCCTCCTGCTGCCGACGCACAGCTTGGCGGCGCTCAAATGCTCCTGCAGCTACTTCAAGTTCGCCATTGAGAACTACGGCATCCGCCCCGCCGACTCGCTGTGGGTGTCGGACCCCCGCTACCGGGACGACCCCTGCAAACAATGTAAGAGGCGGTACGACCCCGGCGATGTGTCGCTGTGCCGCTGGCACCACAAGCCCTTCTGCCAGGCGCTGCCGTACGGCCCCGGGTACTGGATGTGCTGCCACAGCGCCTGCAGAGACTCGCCCGGCTGCAACGTGGGTCTCCATGACAACCGCTGGGTGCCGGCGTTTCACAGCATCAACGTGCCGATTTACAGGAGAAGCTGTAACCATGACAACTGAGTGAGACTGAGCTCCTGTCCCTATAAGCTTTTTCCGGCTCGTTCGCCCTGTCGCTGGAACACGTCTGCTCCCATGATGCAACGGGAGATCAGCTGTTCCTCTGCTGGACACCACACTGAAACACCAGTTTGAGGTGATTTTTTTTTTTTTTTTTGCTGTGAAAATGTAGATTTTTCTTTTATGATTCACTGAGAATCTCCATGAATGTTCAGACGTGAAACCGGCGCGTGCGAACGTCTGAAGGTCACTTCCTCTTCACGAAGACGCCGGAGCGCTCCTCCAGCCGACGTTTACCGACCGCCGATCAGCTGACGCTCTTCCCTGTGGGGGTGGGACCCTGCCAGGTCTCTCCTCCGGGTGGGCCGCTGATCCTCAGCTGGTGGAGCTCGCGTCCTCTGAATCAGAAGTTCTGAGGTGAAGGTTCCTGACAGGAGAACGGGCCGAGGGCTCGCGCTTCTGAGCCGCTTGTTGCTCCATGGATTGTTGATCATTTTTTGTTTTTTTTTAAAGTCACGTGACCTTTTTTTTTTTTTTTCCCTTTACGTGTTGTGTGTAGCTTTGATCAGCTGACTGTTAATCACAGAAACGTGGCCTTGAGTTTTCGAGACGATGCAATAAAAGAAACTGTAAAGATTATTTAATGAGAACCTCAGATCATAAAGGATGAATGTGTGACGGAGTCCGGATGTTTCTCTGGAAATTATGATTTTGCTTTAATAAAGTGCTTCTCATCGGTTCTTGTCTCTTTCTTGAACTTTTGACAAAGCAGACATGATTATTTGTAGTCATGATGTACTAGTACTGTTTGTACAGCAGTTAGAGGGATGGATAAGAATACTTACAAACCAAATCAGCACTTCTGTATTAATTAGTTTGGTGCTTTATCTTTAGTCTTTAACAGTCAAAGCTCTGTCACAGTGTCACTGCTGGTTCTTGAGATTATTGATAAAACGCGTGTTTTTCATAGGCCACGCCCCTGCCTCACTGAAGGTAAACGTTGCCATGTTTGTCTGTTTTAAGCAAATCCTGGGTTTGCATGGGGAAGGCAGGAAACAGATTCTGCTTTGGGTTCTAATCCAACAAACCCTTAGTTAGCCTGTAATGTCGACAGTAAGAAGATTAGAAATGAGGTGTAATGAAAACTCATCGCTTTTCGGCTGAAAACCACATCAGAGGCAAAGCTTTTCTCTCAGGAGCAGGAAGCTCAGGCATCAGTTCAGCCTCTTTGCTGCCTTTTGTTTCTCTGCAGCCTGATTGTTCTGCACCACATTAAGGTGGAGGTCCGTGGAAGGGAAACGTCACATTCCTATCATAGCAGGATGTTCACACATCTATGCAAGTTTGAAAATTTAGAATTAAAAATTTGGATAAATTCAGAATATTGATGGGTATATGAAAAAAAAGACGCCCGCCCGCCCCCCGCGGCGGGCCCCTGCCTTGCTCCTCCCTGGACCAACCGTGGGCCGGGTGGGTGGCTGCCTGGAGTGCGGAGCGGGTCTCCCGTGGGGGGTCCTGGCTCGTACCTGGGGTCGGGGCGGGGGGATGCCTCGAACTCCTGGGTGGTGGTGGGGTGCTCGTCTGGGGCTGTGGCCGTCCCTCTCCGGTGGGGCCCTGCGTTGGGCTCTTCCGGCGCGGCGGGGGGCTGCTTTCCTGGCTGGGCTGGGGCGGCGCTCTCTTTCCCTCCGCGCCTCCCTGCTCTCTTGCTCTGGGGGCCTCGCGGCGGTCCTGCTGGCCCTGGCCTGGGTGGCGGTCTTGGTCGCCCGGGGGGCGGTTGTTCCCTGCCTGTTCCCGTATGGCGTTGGGGGAATTCCGGCTGCTGCTGCTGCTGCGGCGGGGGTCTGGGTGTGGGGGTGGCTGGGCGCTCCTCCTCCTTCTTTTCACATTCCACCATCCATTTTAGAAGAACATAAACACTCACCTGAGCACAGGTGTTAGCTCACCTTTGCACTAATAGTTTGCATGATTAAATGAATGAAAGATTTCACACTAGTTGGTTTAAAGGCATAGGTATGCGTTCGTGAACACTATCTGTTTTGTGTGCATGTTGACATGTGAACATTTTTTTGCAGCTAGCAGGTGTGTTGATAATATTTGAGTGTGTGTGGACAGGCCCCGCCCCTTTTGTAATACATTTGAACTGTACCGTAACGATAAACAACCCGTAAGCCTGTCTGCTCTATGCTGCTTCATGGTCTTACCCCCCTTCCCCTCCTATTATCACCCCCTACCCCCCCTCTCTCTAACGTCCTTCTCTCTTCTTCCCTTCTTTCCTTTTCCGTCCGGTCCAACACCAAAGATTTTCAAACATGATTGAAATGAATAAAGTTTGGCCTCAATTACAAAAGGGGTTTATTCAGACATACCTTTGGTTTGTCTGAAGATTAATAACCCCTCTTGTTAAAGTAAAATATGTCCAACACAAGAGGCCCTCAGCTCTCATCTGCCTGCCCAGCTGTTGGACAGGACAAGTTAAAAAAAAAAAAAAGAAGAAAAAAAAGACGTTAAAACATTTTCTTTCATGTTTTCACGTCTCTTTTTACTTATTCATTTGGTGGTGTACAGTTAATTGTTGGTTTTGTCTAATTCTACATTTTAATGTAAAAACAATCATTCAAATCCAGTTACAGAAATCAGTTGGGTTTTTCTGCCATAATAATAGTTTTTTTTCAACATAAGAACACACTGGTATTGCAAAAACAAATGTTTTCAAAGTCCAAAATATTTAGGTGTGAACATTATTTTACAAAATACACAAATATATATTCAAAATGTGTTTTTAAAAGTGGATTTTCATGTGATCATTCGTGAAATTAAAAACAAATTGTACTTAAATTTAAACATCTCAACATCTAGAACGACATTAATTATTTTAATAAAGAAACCTGAAGAGTTTAATTTTTATCTTTTTTTTATGTCATTTTGTTCTGAATGTTTGGTTAAAGTTTGTTTTTGGTTTTTGGTTGAGACGTTACCAACAGCTGACACTAGAGGGCGCCAGAGATTTGTCACAGGATGGTGTGTGACGTAAATATCCCCCCGGAAGTGGCACAGAAGCCCCCCTTCTACTGAGTGAGCCCCATGCTGCCCACCCGAACCGACCAGGACTCGACTCGGTTCTGATCGGTCTTCATCGATGGAAAAAGTTCGGGAGCGGCTAACGGAGTTCTCCTTGGAGGCTCACGGTGAGCACTTCCGGTTCCGACGCCAGAAGAGTTTCTTGTAGTTTAAGCTGCACCAGAGCTCCTAGTCCTGCAGGTCCGGTTCGATTAAGTTCTGCTGATGCCGGTGATGGGTTGTTCTGGGAGCACGTCACCAGCCAGCTGACTCTGACTCGACCCCGTTTCACAGATCTGTACCTGAACCAGTCCGTGCCGTACCTGGACGGACCGCCCGAACCGCTGCAGTTCTACCGGGACTGGATCGGGCAGAACAAGCCCTGCATCATCCGCGACGCCTTCCGCCACTGGGCGGCGCTGTCCAGGTGGACCCCGGAGTACCTCAGGTGGGAGAGAGTCACGTGATCTACAGCTCCTCCCCCTGAGTGGAGGGGAGTAGGGACCACAAGCTGGGGGTGACCCTTCTCTGTCTGCAGGCAGAAGATAGGGTCAAAGGTCATCAGCGTGGCCGTGACCCCGAATGGCTTCGCCGACGCCGTGGTGGGGGACCGATTTGTGATGCCAGAGGAGCGACAGATGAGCGTGGCGTCTGTGCTGGACATCATTGAAGGAAAGGTGAGAACCTGCAGGTGGGGGTGGCAGCATTGTGGGAGGAGCCACCCCTCACCTGTGAGCTCCCCTCCTCAGGTGCAGGAGCCCGGAGTCTTCTACGTCCAGAAGCAGTGCTCCAACCTGCTGCAGGAGCTGCCCGAGCTGCTGGGCGACGTGGAGCCCGACGTGTCCTGGATGAGCGCGGCGCTCGGTGAGATCAAAGGAATCTCATTCAAACCAATTCACAGATTACATCCAGCAAAGCATCACTGATCGAAATTTAAAGTGGACTTGAAATTCTGCCAGAAGCAACCAGAAACATGCTCTCCTTTATTCTGGTCACTGACAACTTATGGAAAAACATCCGCAAATTCATCACCGACTCCATTTTTTATCGGATTTTCAGCTCTAATATAAAAATATCCTATTTGGTTTTCATAGTTTAACAAAAAAAAAATCGTGATGCTTTCTTTTAAAAAAATGAATAAATATGTTGTTATTCAGGCGGTACGGTGGCGCAGTGGTTAGCGCTTTTTCCTCACAGAAAGAAGGTCGTGTGTGGAGTTTGCATGTTCTGCCCGTGCATGCGTCCAAAAACATGCTTCATAGGTCAATTGGTTGCTCTAAATTGTCCGTAGGTGTGAGTGTGAGTGTGAGTGTGACCGTGCGTGGGTGTGCGATTGTGGACACTCCACCCTGCGACAGAGTGGCGACCTGTCCAGGGTGCCCCCTGCCTTCGGCGCCCCCTGCCTTCGGCGCCCCCTGCCTTCGCCCACAAGTGGCCGGGATAAATGGAAGAAGATGATTGAATGAATGTTGTTATTCAAAGCTAAATTTCATTTTTGCAAAGTAGATTTGCTAATAAAAAACCTGAATTCTTGTGACTGAAAGTGGAACTGCTGCAATATTTAAAATTAATTTCTGCTTAAAAAAATACAAAAGCTCACATCTGTGAATCTTTTGGATTAGTGACATAAGTTAACTCTCGCGTTTCTATTTTTTTTTTCTTCTAATTCTTATTTTTAGTTACTTATTTTCTTCTGTGATTTGCTTTATTTGATTATTATTGAACAGCAGTTTGTTTAAATAATGTATATTAGTATAATTTTGTTCTAATAGTTAAGATTTTCAAAAGATCTAAACAATGTTTTGTTTTCAGAACTGTTGTGTTTTATTATATTGTATACTAATAAATGTTGTATTTGTGTATTGTTTTCTACAATTGTTCATTAAAATAGAAAAAAAGATCCTTCCTGTTCTCCCCAACAGGAAGGTCACCAGACGCCGTCAACTTTTGGCTCGGAGACGGAAACGCCGTCACGTCCAGTAAGACCTCAGCATCACATGTTCCCGTCGCGTTCCTCTGATGTGTTGGACGTGTCTGTTGTGTCCGCCTGGTTCCTTGAGCCTTCTCGGCCTCTCGCGGTTCTGCCGGATCAGAGCGTCTGGTGGTTCTGCCGGATCAGAGCTTCTCCGCCTCACGTCGCCGTCTCTTTCAGTGCACAAGGATCCGTACGAGAACCTGTACTGCGTCGTCTCTGGAGAGAAGCGCTTCGTCCTGCTGCCGCCCACCGACCGGCCCTTCATCCCCTACGGTAACCCCTGCGCACGCCCTCCAAGTCATCAACCTCCCCTTCTCCTGCAGTAACCATGGTAACCGTGTCCGTCAGACATGTACCAGCCGGCTATTTACCACCTGCGTGACGACGGCGAGTTTGAGATCGTGGACCAGGGCGACTCAAAGAAGGTGTGTTTTGATTTGATCCTGTTTGATTTTGTCAGCTGTATTGGAATCACTTAAGACCCTCCGGCCCCCTTTTAGGTCCCATGGATCCCTCTGGACCCGTTGGACCCGGATCTGGAGCGGTTCCCCCAGTACCGGTGGGCTCGGCCGGTCTGCTGCAGCGTGAAGGCCGGCGAGATGCTGTACCTGCCGTCGCTGTGGTTCCACCACGTTCGACAGTCACACGGCTGCATCGCAGGTAAGCGCCCCTGAACGCACCACGCCGCCCTCACGAGAGCGCTCGGAGGAACAGAGATGGTTCCGTTTGATGTGCAGCCTGACGGAGAACTACGGGGTCAGAATAAAACACATGCTCAAAGAAAAAAAAAAAAAATCACACACTCCCGTTAAATTACTGTCAAAAATGCATCTTGTGTCAACGATGTAGTAAACAAGAGACTAGTTTTATGAACAATAAGACAAAGCGTGCGTCCGAATTCCAGGGCTGCATCCTTCAAAGGCCGCGGCCTTCGTCCAGCGGGTAGGCCGGATGTTAACAGCTGGGAATTTGGACGAGTCTGGCCTTTAGATCATTTCTGCCGTCACATCGGCGAATGTCCTGTCGCCTAGCAACCGTGAGTCCCGAACAGAGAGGGGTAGTGAACCGGCCACCGAGCTCAAAATGTTCCTGGTTTATTTGATCCAACTTTAAATCTTGGAGCTGTAATCATAAAAAGGTGTAATCAATTCCAACTCCAGGTCCGGCTTCACAGTCCGCGCCATTGTTGTCAGAAAATCTCCGGGTTCGGCCGCAATGCATCTTGGGATACGCACAGCATAGAAGGAAACACCAGACCGATCTTTGGAATCGGGGGGGGTAAAGAAGGCCGTATTCGTTGGCCGCATTTGAAGGAGTCGTTGAATTTGGACGGCGCTTGTCTCGGCGCTGTGATGTCAGCAGGAAGAACGCCACCCTCCAATTAGGACATACCCAACGATATCATATTTACGGGTTTGTTACAGAAGCAACCACCCTACTCTTTAACTAAACAAAATTCATTTTCTTGTGATAAAGTCCCTTTATTTTGTGGTTACTGTCGGCTGTAACCGATACTGTCCAGCTTTCAACCGAAAAGTTTTTATTTTAGTTATTTTTATTTCTGAGCGGAACTACGCTCCTCTGACGCCTTAACGCTGTCTCATGCACCCACCCCTTTATTCCCTGAAAACCCCCAACAGCTTGATTGACAGAACCCAGGGCCGACAAACGTCTCTGCGTGGTGCGTTCACTGACCTCCCAGCTCAGTCCGCAACAGCACCTTGTTCATTTTTCTACAGTTAGTCAGAAGATGTGTCAGAAGATGTGGAACACCAGAAGAACTGATCGATTTGTAATCGATCAGTTGAATCGTTGCCGAACTCTGTCGTTCATAAGCAACGTTCAAATCAGTCGTCATGAGGAGAAGATTGGCCCGGCTGCAGCTGCGCAGGCGACTGCAGTTCAGTGATCCTGTGGTCGTCCGTTTTAACCAGTGAGCAGATGAGGGGTCAGGCCAAGTCGATGTTTTGTGACCACGTCTGTAAATCCGTGACGTATTTTTGTCGTATTCCCAGCAGAGATGTTAAACCTAAATCTTTTTTCGTTTTGTGCACAAACTTTGTCCACATGCAAGTTTCATTTTGGCAGTTATCTTACCCCATAGAGAACCGTTCGTTCTGCACAGAACTTGCAGAAGTTCTGGCCGCCGTAAGAATGTGGTTCTCATTTTTTTCCAGTGAACTTCTGGTACGACATGGACTATGACATCAAGTATAACTACTTCCAGCTGCTGGAGGCGCTGAGTGAAGCCTCCAGGTCAACGTGACACCAGGAGCTTTGACCTGCGGGTAGCAGCGCCCCCTGGAGGTGAACTGCTGAAAATGTGACATGTAAATGTTGAATTTTAATGCGAAATAAAAACTCTTGGTAAATGTGTGAAGAGGTCTCGTCTTTTTCTGACTTCTGATAAGCCCACATCCTCCATCTGGTTCGTGAAGAGGTCCATCCTGTGGGCTTGACGGGCGAAGCTTTGAAGATGAGAGCTGCAGCTGATCAGCGAAGAAGAGCAGACCTTCCAGGTCCGGGTCTGAAGTGAACTGCTCCATTCTAGACCTGAAAGAATGCTGGAGGATCCAGACTAGTGAAGCCAGACCCGGCCTTTCAGAGGGAGAAACAAAAGACTGAAGTTCCGTTACAACACATTTATTTTCTGTAAAGGTGGAAACGCGTTTGACATAAACTCTGAATTCTTTCGATTAGAGAGACTCTCACTGTTTCCTGAAGCCCTTCAAGATGGGATAGATGTTCTCGAAGGCCTCGTAGATTTCTGCTCGCTCTTTCGCTCCTGGAAAAAAACAAACAAAAAAAAAAACACACACAGGGATGGAAACAGAGCTGAATTTTACAGACTGTACCTGAACACAACCTGCTGCATGACAGACAGTTTTCACAGTCCTGGACAAAGACCTTCTAGAAGGTCAGCACAATCCATCTCTAGGTTCTCCTACCGGTCAGAACCACCTTCCCAGAGACGAAGATGAGCAGGACGATCCGAGGCTTCACCATCCGATAGATGAGGCCCGGAAACAGCTCGGGTTCGTAACTGTGGAGGAGAAGGGGATCTTCAGACAAAAAAAAAAAAAAGATAGTCGGCCCGCTCTGGTTCCCATCAGAAGATCCAAACTTAAACTTGTCTAATGTGAAGATTCACCCCTGATCTGTGAACAATGAGTTGAAACCAGCATCTAACTCCAGGAGAAAACAGTTCAAGTCCTCCCAGGATGGATGAAGATGTTCACAAAAGAAAAAGTTAAGAAGAAAGTCCAGATCCTCGAATCCGGATCAGAACATGAGTCGACGGGCCATAAGATCGAATGTTTCTTTCAGGAAGGAACAGAAATGTGGTCCAAAAAAAAGCAGAGGAGCATCTTAGGAAATCAGCAGGAGGTCCAGGAATTAGTGGGATGCTGGTGGGATTGGTACCTGCTGAACTGCTGGTGGGTCAGAACCAGCCCCTCCAGCCTGATGGGGAAGCAGACGTCACAGCTGGCCACCATGTTCTGGATCTTAAACTCCAGAAAGCGAGCCGAGAATCCCAGCTTTTGGACCACCCGTGCGTACTTCCGAGCCGCCAGTCGCGACTCCTCCTCACTGCGTGGAAATGCGCACACAAACTTCTTTGATGACATCATCACCAGTTTTGAGTTACACGTTCGATTCCCACCCACTGACCTCTTGGCCCCCGTGCAGACCATCTTCCCTGAGCTGAAGATGAGCGCCGTGGTCCTGGGCTCACGGATTCTCATGATGACCGCCGCGAAGCGCTGAAACACACAGAGTTGACGGAACGTGGAGTAAAAAAAGACTGAAGCGATGGAGCCAGGGCGAGAATCTGCACCTTCGGGTTGTACTCTGCGTTTCTGGCCTGGCGGGCGATAAACTTCAGATCCAGAGGACATCCCAGGGTCACCGTGGAAACGATGTTCCTTCGTGAAGACCAAAGATCACAACCTCAGCTAGAACGGATGCATAGCAGTGAGGGGCGCCGGCCGTCAGGCTCTGCTGGAGGCGGAGTCTGAAGCTGAGAACGTGTGGGAGGTGTGTTCAGACCCTGAAACTCACTGCAGCTGGGGGACAATTCCTGATCCCTCAGTGACCGGCGTCATGGGGGTCATAGGGGTCATGGGGGTCATCACGCAGAAGGGCGAGGCCGCCGTGCTGAGCTCTGCCGCAGGGGTGCGCTGCAACGGCCTGGCTGCGGCGGACGCCAGAGCGCTGCAGTCCAGAGAGACGCCACTGTCCTGAGAAAGCTCTGGAGCTTCAGGCCGCTCCTCCACAGGATCAGAGCCCCCACCTGCTGCTCCGTCGTTGGGGACCTTCGTCTCTGGAGGAACAGCCTGAGAGCAGGTGAGCACACCTGTGCTGCTAAACCCAGGCCCATTCTGACCGCCGAGCTCATCCGGCAGGAAGCTGAGGTCCAAGTCGTCGCCCGATCTTCCGGTTGCTCTGGACTTTGGCGCCAGCTGGGAGGGGCGCTGTGCAGAGGGGGTGGAGGAGAGGACCCGCCGGGGCCCTTGGAGCTCAAGCTCCTCCTCCAACACAAAGTTGGAGTCCTGCAGACACACCTGAACCGTGAGGTCACGTCCAGCCACCAGGCCCCAGCTGTAAACATAAATTCACCGACTCACATGTATGATGGACTCATCAAAGTACCTCTCTAGAGCCGACTCGTCCATGACGCTTCAACTTTTAAAGCCGATCTGGACCTTTCAGCTCCAGAGTTAAGACAAAGCAGCAGCAGCAGCTTCACAGCTGAGAGCACTCAGTCCTGACAGCTGAGGCCACCCGCCTGCACCTGAACGTCGTACGATGTGATGAAGCAGGAAAACAGCAGAACCAGGACTTGTGTCTGGTTTTGTGGAGGATTCTCGCTCAGATGTAAGGCCAAACTGTCGAATGGAAGAGCAGGGTTTTCTTTTTGGAACACTTCATTTGATCAGGAGACATCTCACGGTTTTTGTGTGATTGTGGGGATGCCATGGAAATAGTAGAAGTATTTCACTGTAGTACTAGTTAGTAGAACCTTACAGATAAGAGGCTGAAGGTTGTTGAGATCAAAGATCCACTCAGAGGAATTTGGAGTTTTTAACATGTTCTTGAAGCATTTTTCCAATGATGGATGACATTTATACATAAAAATTAGCATAAAATTACATTTCTGATTATTTCTTTATTGGTTGAACGCTATGAAGTTTTCAACCCATTGTTTTCCTGTTACTTTATTCTAGTATCTTCTGCCATGTTTTGTCACTTAACTCCTTCTCCAATTTTTTAGCTATTTCAACCATTCACCTTTTCAAATGTTCAGCTCCTTCAGCTCTTTAATTTTTTTCCAGCTGTGACTTTTGGTCCTTCATATCCTTGAACTTTTCAAAATATTCCAGGTTTTCCAGGATTTTTGCCTCCATTGAAATACATGGGGGAATCCTTGGTGCAGAAGCTCGCTGGTTTGATACCCGGCTCTGACATTTTTTAACAAATCTTTTTTTTTTATTATGCTTTTTTCAATTTATTTACGGTCAACTTTGATCATTTCTTTATTTAATTATTTTTATGCCAATTATTACCCTTCAAGTTTCATTTTCATTCAGCGATATGGCACCAACCCTGCAGTATCTCTGGAAATGCAGCTCCTTCTTGTTGAAATTGTTGTGAATACGGCGGTTTCTTGGCTCCTCTCTCCTTTTGTGGGGTGAGGGGTGTGGGGCCTGGAGGCTTGGCGCTTCAGGGGATGGGGCCCCTGGGCTGAGGAGACCTGGGGACAATGCTGGGGGCGGGGGCTGGGGGACGGTTGTCTCATCACCCGGGGACAGTCAACCAGCTGTCCCCCATTTACCCTTTTCCTTATATAATCACTTATAAGGGTGATGGGGGGGGTGGGGGGGGGGGTCAGCCTGCAATGCACCTTGGAGGAGTCACTTGGCGGTGTTCCCCCTCCCCTGGTTGTCGTATGGGATCGCCCCCCACCCTCTCGGTTTTAATTCCACCTTAGACATGTAGGACCCCAGGGGGGTATTCCAGAAAGCAGGTTATGCTAGCTCCCACGGTAAGTTTGAGGCTAAGGAAGTTGATAACCTCAGCTTTCTGTTCCAGAAATGGAGGTATGTTTCAGGGTATGTCAAGTTGCCATAGCAACACATGCTCTGAACATAACCTGGTCTGGAGCAGGTTTAGTTTGTTTTCAGAGAGGTGAAGCAGCATGGGGTGTCCATTTTAAGATGATTTAGTGGATGAAGAAGCTCAAATAATACTTTTTCCTGATAAGACCACATATGGATGTTGGAAAAATAAAGTTTTTAATTTGATCTCATTTAATTATTTGCTTCAGTTAAGATAAAAAATTTTTTTAGTTATGTGAGCTTAAAAGTTACATGTAGCTTTGAGGCAGTTATTTTACTTTCATTCAAATTATTTCAATTAGGTAGGTTTAACTTTGGTGCTGCTGTTAGATCGGCACCACAAGGGATTGTGGGATACCATTCCCTTTGCCTGTCTGGACGGATTTGGGTTTAAGTGTGGGTTTTTGACCAAATGTGTTTAGTTGTTTAGCTGTTTTACTGTGTTTTGTCTAGTTATTTGTCCTAAGCTTTATTCTCTGCACCATAAGTGAGAGGAAGGGGAGAGGATGATGAGTTTAAATAGCACCCCTACCATCAATCACTGTAATGACAATGATGGAAAATCCCTAGAATAATTTATGCTCTCTGTGCATTTTTTTCCGTTCTTTTTATTGTTATACAAATGAGCATATCTGCCGGCTCAAACTTAGACATATGAGATTTCAAGAATTATAATTAATCAAGATGGAAAAAAGATTAATTGAATTGGAGTAATATGACATGTAGTTAGATAAATATGTAAATTTGAGTTGTATAAACAATTATTGAGTTTTATAGACGTAAGAAATTAGGTTGAATAAATTTAACTCAATTACTTGTTACCAATAGAAGTAATTCATCTAAGTTGGTAAAATTGGATAAGATATGTGTATATATATATATATATATATATATATGCGTCAAATGAAAATGGAAATAAGATCAGAAACTTGTGGAATTACATTGTCTGTTCTTCTACTAGAAGCAGAAACTCTTTCTTCTGATGATGCAGCCGTGTTACTTTTTTGATGGTCTTATAATCTTCATATGCAGTCATTAAAATCTCCGACTCTGTCTCACTGAAGTGTAGCGCTTTCTTTTTTTTCACCACGCGTTTCCATGGTGACTCCGGAAATCGACGATCCATTGAGAATGTCTTTATGTACTTGACATGCACGTGCATTAACCCAGGGTTACCAAGTCGAGTGCAATTACGCCAACTCTTATCCGGTCTTTTGGACCCGACATACCCAGAGTAAGCAAGTTCAGGTGGATTTCAGCCAGAGTTCGGGATTAAAGTCAGGGTAGTTTAAACATGATTCCTGGAATACCCCCCCTGGTGGGAGGGGAGGGTGCTGGGAAATCACTGCAATCACCGGAAATCACTGCCCGCAATATGGTGGCCACCAATCTTAACTGCACCCCCTTAGTACACACACCCTTTTCCCCCCTTTAAAAATCTCCAACACACATACACTCATGCACACACACACAATTGCTTACAAGCACACACACATGCATTTCACAAGGAAGGTGGGACCTCGAACCATCTGTCCCCTACCCCATCCCTGGTAGGGGGTACCAAGACCTTGGCAACGGCGGCCGTGTCAGCACCCAGGGAGGGTGCTGAATTCCTGGGCCCAGCGGCCTTCTCTCTACGTGGGGAGAGGGATCCCTGTCCTCTATGGCAAACCGGGGGCCGGGGTTCACATCACACCTGAGCCTGGGGGTGTCCGTGTTCCTGTGGTGTGGGTTCTGATCCTTGCTCTCGAGCGCTGACCTTCTCCAAATTCCATCTGTGGGTGAGCCTGGTCGGCCGTGGTACAACACTTCTTGTGGACCCCTTCTGCTCTGAGGCATCTTTCTCCTGGGCAGGGGTGGCTGGCCCCTGGCCTGCTCTCACCTGGATCAACCGTGGACTGGGTGGGCGGTTGTCTGGAGCATAGGGCGGGTCTCTTGTCCTGGCCCATGGGAGGATGGGGTGAGGGGATGCCCAGAACTCCTGGGTGGTGGTGGGTTGCTTGTCTGGGGCTGGGGGTGCTCTCCTGGTATGGGGGCCCCGCGTTGGGCCCTACCGGCGCGGCGGACGTCTGCTCTTCTGGTTGGGCTGGGGCTTGCACTCTCTGTCTGGGTGTGTGGGGAGATTTATATCACTAATAAACCTGACTGTAAACATCCAGCAACTTGTTGCCTTATGCTGCTTCACGGTACACCCCCCCCCCTTAATCACCCTCCTATACCCCCCATCCCCCCCGGGATCCCTCTCTCCTCTTCTCTTCTTTTCTTTTCCATCTGGCCCAACAAAAGACTGTTACAGACATGAGTAAGATCAATGAAGTTTAGCCTAAATTACAAAAGGGGTTTATTTAAATATACACCTAGTGTATCAAATGTTTCATAACCTCTATTGTAACAGTAAAAAATGTCCAACACAAGAGGCTTTCAGCTCTCATCTGTCTGCTCAGCTGGTAAAAAACAAACAAAAAAAAAACAAACAAAAATAAATTGTAGTGAATATGGCGGGGAGATACTCCTAAAAATTTGATTATATTTATTTAAAAAAATATTTTAAAAAATGGAACATTTTAACGTCTATGATAAAAATATATGTTAATAAAATATCTGTATTTTACTTTTCAACTTTGATCGTTAGCTTGACGTCAAAGACCCCGCCCCCAAGAAACCGGAAACCGGAAGTTTGGATCCTCTTGACCAAAACAAAAACAATTCTCTCTGAGGTTCGTTTGTTCGTCCTGAGGGGGCTTCAATTATGTCCTCGGTGCCCAGCGGGTTCGGGAGTAAGAACTGCCTTCTTGTTCCGGACATAGAACCGAGCCTCGCGGCGTTTTGTGCTCCGTGTTTCACATTTTTCGTCTGTTAGCTTAGTCGCGCCATGGCGTCCTCCGCGGGACTGCCCCCGCGCGGGCCGGATCGAGCCCCGTCCTGTGCCGAAGCTAAGCCGCCTCTGCCGCGGCCGCACGCCTCGCCGGCGCCCTGCCCCCCGGGGGGAGTGATGGTGGAGTCCGTGGACGACGCGGAGGGTCTGTTCGTGGCCGTGGAGCGGTGTCCTCTGTGCGCCACGTCCCGCCGCAGGCTCACGTGCGCGCGCTGCGTGCAGGCCGGAGACTTTGTTTACTTCGACGGGAGAAACACTGAAAGGTAAACATGTTCTTGTGTGATACATTTTTTTAAATTTTTTATTTAAATGTACCTGTGGGCTAAAAGTCAGTTGTTTATCAGAGTCTCTGAGCCCTGTCATTGGTGGATGTGATGTCACGTGACTATAGTCACTGCAGCTGTTACCAGGCGCACGTGAAACACCAAAATACTCCCCCTCTGATTTATGGGCCAAGTTTGTTCATGGAGATGTTTGTCTCCACAGATACTCAGAGAAGCTGGAGCGCCTGACAGAGCTGAGGCAGGAGAAGGAGGAGCAGCAGCGGAGGTGAGGAGGAGAACGGTGTGAGACGTTCAGGTTAACTCCAGGAGCTTCTATGCAAAACTGTCCATGTGTGTCTTGGCAGTGTCCTCCGGGTGATGGACGGGAGGCTGCAGGCTGATGAGGTGGTGAGTTTGCTGCACGTCCTCCGTGGAGCTGACGAGCACCTCCTCCTCTTGGCTCCTCTGATGACGACCTTTTGCTTTTCCTCAGAAATGGAAGATCATGTTGTGCAAGATCAAGATTGAGCAGCTGAAGGAAGCGGTCGCCTGGGGCAACGAGGAGGTGAAGAACGGTGAGTGTCTCCCACCTCCTCGTCTGGGATTGGATTCAGTCGGGTTTACTCACGGTTGCTCTCCTCCTTCAACAGATAAGGAGCTCCTCCTGCGCTCCCAGGAGGAGGCCCAGCGGCTGCAGCGCCGGGCCGTACGCCACCAGGAGAAAAGGGATAAAATCGAGCGGCACAACCGGCGCCTTGGGGAACTGCTGGAGCGACGCGCCCGAGAGCTGCAGAACAAGCTGAGCCAGCTGGCCGCTCTCCGGCGCGAGCACACCCTGGAGCTCACGACCCGCATCTTCCCCATGCAGGAGGAGAAGCAGGGCAGCAGGTGAGCGAGGGGGGCGGAGTCAGAGGCACAGGCGTGGAAGGCGTCAGCCACCACGTTCCTGCTGGGCTCAGAGGTTCGGGGGAGGTTTTATGACCGACCTTCGCCCCTGTTGTCGTCCCTCAGAGACCCCGCAGACGTGACGGCCGACTCGGACCCGGCGCTCACCTCCAGCACCGTGACGGAGCTGGCCGAGGCCCGCAGGACCACCTACCTGTCCGGCCGCTGGATTTGGGACGACCAGAACGGAGAGACGAGCATCAGCATCACGGGCCCCCCCGTTACCTTACCTAGCAACGGAGACTGCTCCGCCTACTACAGCTGGGTGGAGGAGAAGAGCACCAACCAGGGGCCAGGTGAGGGGCTGCTGGGAAAAAATCCAGACGCATTCTTTAAAAATCAGAAATGACACATCTGCGTTTGTCTCCGCAGAGCTGGACCACATAAACCCCGCCCACACCATCAGCGCCGCTCTGTGCTACGCCACGCAGCTCGTCAGCATCCTCTCACACATCCTCGACGTCAACCTGCCCAAGAGGCTCTGCAACAGGTAAGCTCTCTCTGGTCTCGGGTGAGGGCGGAGCTCGCCGTCCACCTGACCCACCATGCTGTGTTCCTCAGCGAGTTCTGTGGGGAGAACCTCAGCCGGTACCGCTTCACCAGATCCCTGAACAAACTCAACACCAACATCCTTCACCTTTGCTTCTCTCAGGTCAGAACCCCCACTACACCCACTACACACACACACACACACACACACACACACACACACACACACACACACACACACATACACACAGCTGCTCCACTTTTACAAAACTGCAATGAAAACCTGACGTTTTGTGTTCAGCACGTGGACAGCGATAAGCTCCACCCACATCACACCCTTAGGAACATCATGTTTCTGGTGGACCCGGACAACGACAGCCTGGGCAGGTGAGACTGACCTTAGGTGTTTCTCTGGGTTTGGTGGATGAGGTTTGAAGGACCATCTGTTCTTCTGGTTCTGGATCGGTCAGCATTGGATTTTGGATCATTTTGAGATGATTTTTCAGTCGAGGGGCAGATCTGGAGGGCATCGTGGCTCGCTCCCGGCCGCTGTAGCTCCACCTGAAGCCGGTTCTGTCTTTTCTGCAGGACCGGCCCGTTTGAAGTGAGCGCAGACCTGGAGGAGTCGATGGAGTTTGTGGAGCCGGAGGCGGCTGGTTCGGCAGAGGAGAGCGGGGACGAGGCGGTGACCGACGAGGAGACGGACCTGGGTACCGACTGGGAGACCGTGCCCAGTCCGCGGTTCTGCGACATCCCATCCCAGGTGTGCGCTCTGCTTCTGGTTCCGATGAATGTGGTCCAGACCTTCTCTGCCGTGGTGATGTTTGAACCTTTGGTTCACGGCCCGGCCAGCCTGACCTCTACCAGAACCAGCAGCTCCTACTCAGATGTGTAGCATCAGGAAAGGCAGATGGAGGTTTTCTTCTCCTCTCCATCCTCCTTCAAACCCCTGAATGTTTCAAACTAAGCAACTAAGCAGAAGACACACAGCTTAGGCTCCTCTGTGAGGGTAGGAGCATCATTTAACCCTGAAAGTGGGAACTTTCTCATCAGGTCTACACCTAAACGGAGCAAAGTCTGCATCCGTGCAGATGCTTTAATCTTTCCCTCACCTGTGAACAAAACGCAGCAATACCTAAACTCCACCACCAGGGGGAAGCACAGATGCTTTCAGACATTTTTTGAACAAAGATGTTGAGTTTTTGGACTTTTGTCATCATAATTTCTCTTTTCTTCTTCCTTCAGTCGATGGATCTTTCCCAGAGTGCACTGCAGGTTTCTCAGCCCTCCGCTAACACCGGTGGGATGATCTCATCTGCTGCTGCCTCCGTCACCTCCTGGTTCAGGGCGTACACCGGCCAGCGCTGATCCGGCCGGAGGGCGGGCGGGGGGTCAGAGGTCACCGACTTGGATGGTCTTGTCTGCTGCTTGGATCTCTGGTTCTGCAGAGGCTCTGTTAAAAAAAAAAAACCTAAGCAGTGTGTAAAGCTGACAGCATCGCTGAGATGCTCTTTTTATTGTAAGACAGAAACAGGGAGGGTTGCCATGACGACGGCAGACCGCCCCCTCACAAACTGAATTCCAGCTGCTCTGGTCCAGATCCTGGTGTTTTGTCTCCTAACCACCAGAACTTTGAACCGCTCGCGTCAGAGCGGTCCGGGAGCTCAGCGGAAACTGTGCGCTGGTACCAGAACCAGTTTTGGGTTTGGAACAGATGCGAGAAAACGTGAGGCCCACTGCTCGGCGTTCTTCTCATCGTCCCGAAGACTTTTCCTGAGACTCGAAATGGTTGGACCAGTCCTGATCTGACCCCCCCTCAACGTTTTACACATTTTAAAATGTTCAAACTCGATGAGAAATTAAGGTTTAGCTTTTATAATAAACTGAGATTCTGTGAAGAATCTGTGAAAGGGAGACCTCGAACTCAGCAGGTTTCATTTTTCTGTGCTGCTCCAAGTTTCAGCTTCTCCCCCCAGTTGTTGTATAAATCTCTGTCAAGTGAGCTTAGTTGGTTTGATTTCTGCTTCATTTTTTCATTAAACTAAACTTTTGGGCTCCTGAACTGATGCGTCTTTGTCTACGAAGGAACCAAACGTGTCACAAACTGACCTCGAGGAAAAGTCTCCAATGGGAACGTCTGGAGCTATTGGAACCTTTTCTTTGGCATTTATTTACCAGTAGAGGGCGCTGTGGCGTTTTTTTTGGAGTGCGCTAGTCCCCCTGTCCATGTGCTTCACTCAGCACGTGACACTGGCTCACGCAGATCCTCTGAGCGGCTTTCCGCTACGGCCCGGATTAGCCCGTTAGTCATGATCGGCATGCAGAGGTGGAGCAAAGATCGGAGTACCGGGTTAAACCGGTGAACTCTGCTGGCCCCAAACACTGGCTTTTGGTTTGGGATTTACATTTTGTGTTGTACGAGAAACTACACAAACCGCTTCACATGTAAGATAAAAAATGAAAGGAAAAAACAACGGAACGACCTGTTCCAGGAACAAAATGTTCTTTTTTTTAAGGTGACATAACCATGGAGCAACAACAGGAGGCGCTGAAATGCCTCCATAGGGTGGGCCTATTGCAGCTCTGCTTAAATAGGAGGCGGGGCTTATCCATGGAGAAACGTTTTCAGCTCCTTTGAGTCGCGAGCTGAAAAACATCTGGAGCCGAATCAGTTCACTGAGTGACCACTAGGGCCCCTTTTTCTTTGTTTTATAAATAAATCTGTCTCGATTTATTACAGCAAATCAAAAACTATAGGAATAAATATACGATTTTGTGCTCTGTGGTCTAATTTATTATTCAGGATGCTTTTGGTAAGTTTATTTAACCCTTGTGCTATCCTAGGCACTTTAATATTGGGAGTTGGGTCATCTAGACCCACTAGACAGTGCTCTGAACCTTTTTTCTTCAATGATTTGTGATCTTCACTGGTGTCCATGGATTACATGAAATCTTTCCACCTTTATCCACCTTTGTCATGGTAGGGAGAACACGTCAATGGAAGGGGGGGGGGTCATCTAAGATAGCACAAGGGTTAAAGGAAGTTTAGTTTTATTTTCACATTTTAGATGGAAATTATGAATTCAAAGGTGAATCAAATCCTCAAATTAAGATCACATTTATTGGGTTTATTCCAACACCTGACAGAAGTGTTTGCTCCGCCCCTTTTCATAATTCTGGGAACTTTTCATTTGTTCTTTGATCAGATGACGACACAGGAGCTAATGAACTGGTTTCAGGTCATTCCAGCTTTAACCCGTGTGCTATCCTATGACCCCCCCCCTTCCATTGACGTGTTCTCCCTACCATGACAAAGGTGGATAAAGGTAGAAAGATTTCATGTAATCCATGGACACCAGTGAAGATCACAAATCATTGAAGAAAAAAGGTTCAGAGCATTGTCTAGTGGGTGTAGATGACCCAACTCCCAACGTTAAAGTGCCAAGAATAGCACAAGGGGTTACAGGACCATTTTTGCAAACAGGCTGTTTTTTTAGTTTTTCTTTTTTAATGAAACGTCGACTTTCTTTGAGCCACAGCTGGAGTTTCTTGTAACTCCTGAGGGATTGGACCTCAGGAGTTTTCCAGCTTATGGGTCACTTCTGAAGTTCTGCTTCACCCCCTCCCAGCTTCTCCTGCAGGATTAGTGCATTCATTTGGCTGCACCGGCTCAGCTGCAGAGTTCTCTCAGGATGACGTCTGCTGCTGAAGTTCTGCTCCTGCTCTTCTTCTTCTCTCTGGATCCGGCTCAGTCTCAGCCTCGGGCTACGGTTCCAGGCGGTGCCAGCTCGGTGCCGAGCGGCTCCCCGCAGGTGCCGGTCCTCTGGGACGAGCTGCAGGGCCTGAAGGAGCTGGTGCTGAGCCTGAAGATGGAGGAGGTGCGACGGCGGCAGTCGCTGCGAAGTGTGGAGAGCCAGCTGAGGGATGGAGAGGTGGAGGCCGAGCAGCAGAGGCGCAGCATGGAGGGGCTGCAGGCGGAGCTGGGCCAGCAGATGGTGGAGCTGAGGAGGAGGGTGGAGGAGCTGGAGGAGCAGAACAAAGGTCAGCTTCTTCTGACCTTCTTGTTTGAGGAGGAACGTCAGAGGATCTGTAGCAGAAACTTAAGACGCTGTTTGTATTTTGCTGCCGTTTCATGAAAACAATAAAAGGACGGCATGCTCTCATGAGCTTCCCGCTTCCCACTGAGTGTTGAGGAGAACATCTAAGAAAGACCAAAGTGTGGAAACATGCCTGAATGATCAGAACCAAAACCAAACATGGACGGAAAGCTGGACTTTCTCCTGTCCTCACTGAGCATCAGATTGTCCTCCTGGCCTTTTTCTTTACTCTAATAGAAAACCAAAAGTGTTTTATGTCACTTAGCTTGAAAGTAGACAAATGTTTGGAGTCTTTGAATGTAACACAGACACGTTTGTGTTTTATGTCTCAGTCCGAGAGCTCCTGATGTTGGAGCTTCAGTCCCGGATGAACGTCACTGAGAGCTCTGCTGAGGAGCTCCGGAGGAAGAACTCAGGTGAGCCCCGGAGCTCCGGCAGAGCAGTCCAATCTGCAGAGCTTCACTCTGAGGAGACGTCTCTGTGTCTGCAGCTCTGGCTTCTGAGCTGCCGTTCCTGAGGACCAGACTGAGGGCGAGTGAGAGCACAGTGGAGCAGCTGAAGAGGAAGAACACAGGTCATCCTCCCACTAAACTCTGAGGGGCTCAGGCTGACGTGAAGTTCTGCTATCGGAGCAGAAATTCTGGGTTTTTACCATTAACGCTGAAGGATTTGTCCATAATCTTTAACCGAACTGTCAGTCTTCCAAGCATCTCAGACTCTACAGGCCTCAGTCTGCATGTTCCCGTCAAACTCCATCAGTTTGAGGTTTAGGAGGAAGCACTTCTGTGTGTGGAGTTCCTCCA
The DNA here is from genome assembly GCF_053564925.1 of Oryzias latipes. Taxonomy (NCBI): domain Eukaryota; kingdom Metazoa; phylum Chordata; class Actinopteri; order Beloniformes; family Adrianichthyidae; genus Oryzias; species Oryzias latipes. Next base: position 28,388,953 of record NC_136258.1, read on the forward strand.
CGAGTGAAGGTCTCAGGTTTCAGAGGAACGGCAGACGGAGCTCATGGTCTCTTCCCAGCAGATGCGTGAGGTTCTCCGTTACTCAGACGACATTTTCTCTCTGCTGGTTTCAGTTCTGGCGTCCAGACTGTGCGGCACCGAGACGCTGTTGGAGGAGCTTCGAGGGCAGATGGCAGGTGAGAACCTGTCTGCTCCACTTCTGGTTCTTCAAACAACTAGCAGGAAGAAGCTTTGATAGACTCTGCAAGATGATCCTACCCTGAACTTTTTAGAGCCTGTGTTTGATGCTCCTCGTCTAGGATTTTGTGGGGGGACTTGACCTCCATTTTCCCCCCCAGAGCTCCTGACCTCCAACAGCTCGTCCATGGTGATGATCCCTGAGGCCGCAGCGCTGCAGAGCCTCCTGGACGGACGTCTGGAGAAGCTTCAGGCCCACAATGAAGGTGACCTCACCTTAGATTTCCACCGGGAGGGTATCTTGAGGAAAACATAGAAAAACATTCAATCAGTTTGGAAATTCGGATGGATTCCATCCACCCATGACACGTGAACGAACCAATGAATGATCATTTTTGTGTTTTATCAACCCTCCTGTCATTTGCTTTTTATGGTAAAGACAAAGAAGCGTTCAGAAATGCTATTAAGACCTCCAAAGGGTCTAAAGGCCATCTCCAAAGACCTGAGTATTTCTGTTTCAGTGGTTACTGAGACGTAGTCCAGGCATGAAAGTGTCAAGAACCTATCTGGATGTCTTCAAAAAAAGAAGTTGGTGCAAATGGTGAAAAAAAAAAACATGTCAAACATCGAAATACCTAAACATCAACCAGGAGCAGTCTGGCATAATCGTTTCAATAAGAACCCCACTCCGCACGCCGATCTCAGCCGGGAAAAAGATAAAGATAAAAAGGAACGATTGATCTTCCCAAAGAGAACCAGGACAAACTTCAAGTCTTCTGGGACAAAGTTTTGTGGAAAGATTAAACAAAGGTGGAGCTTTTTGGTATTGCACACAAACAGTATTTAGGGTAAAAGAACTCCATACCAACAGTAAAGCATGGTGGAGGGCCCATAATGGTATGGGGGCTGCATCTGGTACCTTCACCAAAGCCCAGCCATCATGACGTCAGAGGATCATCAAGCAATTAAAGAGAGAAATGTCATAATCAGAGGCAGGAAACTCGGTTTGAGGTGAAGATCATGGGTCCTCCAGCAAGATGAAAACCCAAAGAACAGCTCCAAAAGCATGAAAGGAAAAAAAATGGTCTGGGTCACCTGATCCCAGTTCAATTGAAAATCTTTGGGGAGAGTGGAGATCTGGAAAGGAAACGTGGAAATTGTCAGGAGTTTGAGGATATTGCAAAGGAAGTGTGGGATAAAATACCATCGGGAAGACCAAGAAGCAAATAGATGGGTATTAGAATTATTTGGAGGCCGTCCTGAGGGGGGGCAATAGTATTAGTCTTCTTTCCCCCTTTTAAATGACTGCATCTCTGTTGAAAAAACAACTATCTTTGTTAAATCACTTCGAAGCTCCCATTAAAACATCCTGCCGATGTAAATTTGGCACATTTCTATACATTTCTATAGACATTCACGCTATTACGCAAAACGTGAAGGGGTGTCAGTCACGGCGAGCAGGACCGCGTTCTTTCATTTCTGGTCAGCATGAAGGAGGAACTTTTTAAAAGATGAGCTCAGCGACACTCCAGAAGCTTCATTGGTGTTTGATGATTGTTGCAGACCAGTTCTCTGAGATGAGAATCGAGCTGAACTCCAGTCAGATCCTCCTGGGTCAGCTGACGAGGGGCGCGGCAGGTGAGTCACATGACCATCACATGCTCAGGTCACAAATCATGGAGAAACGTTTCAGTTTTAGCTCAAAATTGGAACAAATTAGAGACTAATCTATAGTGATCCTTTGAATTTTGTATTTTCTCAAGATCTGACTTTTTTTTCTGACAAAGAGCTTCAACATTCATAAACACGACTGCAGCTTGAAAGAATAAAACCATGTTGGTGCACAGAAACGGAGCTGGATGTGCAGATATGTTCCTGTCAGCTGCTAGTGATGTTTTCTGTGCCGTGTTTAGCGCAGGCTGCGTCCGTCACTCAGCTGCAGGTCAGGATGGACGCCGCAGAGAAGCAGCTGGAGGACGTTCACACTGAGACAGCAGGTAACAACAGGGCGAAGGATCCGTGAGTCCACAAAGAGGGATTCAATCCCGCTTTCCTTTATATATAAAAAACATGAAGCAGTTTTTCATATTAAGAGTAGATGTGCTTAACCCTTTGTTTCCTAAACTTATTCCTATGAAAAAGAAAATAAATCAATTATGTCAGAAGATGAAGTCAAACGTAAAGGAAATTTAAACTGAAACGATGCCTTGCAGACAAAGAACAGGGCTAAAACCCTAAATGACCAGCAATGAAGAACTGAATAAAACACAAAGTAAATATCAAATATAAAGTACTTTGAAAAATGTTTTGGCAGGTTGGAAAAATGCTGTAAACAAAGAAGGTTTTTCAGAAATACAAATGTCTGAATTATAAGCATTTCTGAATGAGTGAAGGAAAGAAAAATCAAAATCAAATCAATATTTGGAGTTTCTACCTTTTGCCTTCAAACCAGCATCAAGTCTTTCAGGTGTTTGATCGACTGATTTCACCAAACAGGGGCTGAAGACCGTTAATGACACACGGAGGTTCAAACCCAGACACGAGCCGAGACAAAAACAGCAGCTGGGCGTGGAAGATCTAAACTCTGCTGCCAAAGTGAGGCTGGAGACAGGAGGTCAGGAGGTCGCTCTTCTGCATCAGCAAAGTCTCTATCAGACAAAGATCTCAAAGCAGACTGGAGTTTCCAGATGTTCAAGGTCTTCTGAAGAAGCACAGAGAAACATTGAGGATTGCAGACGTTGTGGGCGAGCGAGGAAACGTCCTGCAGCAGATGAAAGACCCGTCAAGCTTCAACACAAGAGGTGCAGTAGTGCCTTCAGCGCAGAAACCGGTGGAGCTCAGCCTCAGCCGCGTTTTTATTTATTTATTTAACCTTCATTTAACCAGGAAAGTCCCGGTGAGATTAAAAACCTCTTTTTCAAGGGAGTCCTGGCCAAGCGGCAGCAGCGACTAAAACACAGTTACATAATTATTACACAGAGCAAAATGACAGGAAATAACAAACCGATTATGAAAAACAAGTGCATGTTAAGGAGTCAGCCTCGAGACCTCTCAGTTTAAATTTAAAAGCATTCAAGGAAATCAACTCTGTCAAGATCCAGTCCTTCTGCAACATGTTCCATGCATAAGGTGCAGAGTGGAAAAAAGCCTTTTTGCCCAGTTCGGTGCAAATGGAACAGAGAGCAACACATGACCATGTGAACGAAGAGAATAAGAATCAGCCCTTCTCTGTGACAGTAAGGAACAGATGTAGGTCGGCAGGAGTCCAAGCAGAGCCTCATAAATGAAAGTGTACCAGTGAATCCTCCTCCGTATGGCCAGGGCAGGCCATCCCACTCGAGAAGACAACTCACAGTGATGTGTCATTGTTTTACAGTTAGTAATGAACCTCAGAGAAGAATGATAAACCGTGTCAACCTGTTTCCTAATGTCCATCTCCATTAAGACCCTGGAATACAGCACTCTGTGTTATGAAAAGAGCTATAAAATAAGGTTTGGATCTGATCTGCAGAGCAGAACCATGTGGCGTTTCTGCAGACAACACTATGGAGGTTCCTCGAACGTTTGGAGGTTCGGTCAGACTTGATGGTCCTCTCATTCCCGAGAATACACGCAGACGTGTTCCCATCATGCCATACCATCAAGAGGGCGTGTGGTTGTATTCTGCAGTCGGACAAGGACCTCAAAACCATCCAGCCAACGTCTTCAGGAGCCGTCTGCAGACTGAAGAAAGTTCTGGAAGTTCTCTGACCTCCACAGAGCTTCGATCTCCACATCATGGAAGTCCGTCTGCGGATGACATGAAGACACAGAAGGATGTGAGAACGTCTGCATCCTCAGAAGATCTGCGTTTGGAACCACCTACCAGCAGAGTTCCCTCAAAAACTGCCAGGAAGTGTAGAAGAAGAACTGATGCTGCTTTGAAGACAAAAGGCTGAAACTTTGAAAACATCGGTTTCCGTTTCATCTGCTGCGTGACGGGTCGGCTGGTTGTGTTTCAGGTGGGCCGTCTCTGATGGAGCTCTGGAGGAAAGTGAACAGAAGTGAGAGTCTGCAGGAGAGGGTGAACACAGGTGTGCCGAACTATTCCAAGCAAAACTGAATCTGACTTTAGAAGACTTTATATACTTGATGATCACCAAACACAGGAAGTGGAAACAACAAGAACTGTGAACGTCTTTGACGCGTTTGATGAGACAGTTTAGGAAGTTTAAACACCAAGTTCTTGTTGACTTCTGAGGATTTTCTGCTCAAACTGATCTTCTCTGTTCAGAGATAGAGAGCAGACTGAGAGCAGGAGAGGATCAGCTGGATCACCTTCAGACGGACAGATCAGGTGAGGAAAAGATTCGGATTGATCTGAATCCTGAATCTGAACTGAGGAGCATCCATGATGTTCTCTGGTGAAGGAGTTCAGAAACACTTCAGCTGATGGTTTCCGTTGGATCCAGAAGAACATCACCATCATGTTGTGTTCCTGTTTTCAGGTCAGATCTCCTCCCTTGAATCCAGACTGACAGGTGGACTCAACAGAACTGCAGGTGAACCGAGTCTGATTATTGATTACTCATCAATATTTTCATCTGAACCTCCATTATCGCCTGATGCATACAGTAAACGTGTGAATTAGTGATTGACAGCAGGTTTGTTCAGCAGATGTGGAGCTCAGACTGAGATCCACTGAGACTCAGCTGGAACATCTGGAGGCTCACACTGCAGGTAAAAGCTTCAGCCTCTGTCTTTCATCCCCGGTGCCATCCTTCTGGTCCTTACGGACGCTCTCCTGTTCAGCTCTGGAGGTCGCACTGAGAGTCCGGGAGGAGCAGCTGGAACATCTGGACTCGCACACCTCAGGTGAAGGACCGCCTCACACACAAATGGTCTTAGGTCCAGTTAGAGATCCCCAGATTATTTGAAAACAGCTGAGGTACATCAATATTGTGATTATATTGTATTTTAATATTGCACAACAATAGCAACACAACATATCAGAAAATGACCCACAATCACTAATTTATACTGAAATGAGATTTCAGAAAAGTCTGCTTAGTGAAAATGGACCCAAGCGAAGGTTAGAGTCTCAGTTTTCAGAAACTATCAATAAAGTTTGACTCTGTTGCTTTCAGTTTGGGAGGAATATTTTCACTGAAAAGAACAGCTAAGAAAAGTTTTGTGTGTCGATGTGCGACATTAAACTCTGGAACAGGTTTAGTCCTGAACTCCAACAAAATTCAAATATCCAAAAATTCAACAAAATGTACAAAGAAACTTTTGTTTTAAAAATGTTTTCTGTTGATAATCAATAAGAAATTCAATTTTGGTTCCATAATGTAGGATTTGTAATAAGGTTTTCTAAATTAATGTAAGAATTTCAGAGAGAAAAAAGAGTCAAATGGATTTTTTCCACCAGAACTACAATAGCCCAGAGCCCCGCCCCTTTCTATTAGGTATTCTAGAAAAGCCCCAAATGTCCTCAGTAGAAACCAAAAGGAGTCAAGTCAGGGGAATTCAGTGGTTTAGAGAAAATCAGGTTTAGAGATGTCCTCAATAGAAAATGAATTTCATTGCATTTCTATTCTTTTGTAATCAATTTATGACTTAATGTCTATATTTGTGTTTCTTTATTCTCCTTTTTTTCTTTGTTTGTATTAACCAACAAGTCAATCAACATGTTCAGCAAACATATAAAGTATTCATTCTACTGAGCTTATGGAACATTTGTAACCTGAAGTTCTTCCACTCTTCAGTTTTATTCCTTAGATTCTCAGCGACGCGTCATTATTTCTAGGTTTAGAACCAGTTTGTTCCTGATTTCAGGTCAGATCTCATCCATTGAATCCAGACTGACAGGTGGACTCAACAGAACTGCAGGTGAACCAAGTCTCAATGTTCTGAAACTTCTATGTACTCCAGATCTGTGAAAGTTCTCTGTTCTCCAGATCTATGAAGGTTCTCTGTTCTGTAGATCTATGAATGTTCTGCGTTCTCTAGATCTATGAAGGGTCTGCGTTCTCTAGATCTATGAAGGTTCTGCGTTCCTTAGATCTATGAATGTTCCGCGTTCTTTAGATCTATGAAGGTTCTGTGTTCTCTAGATCTATGAAGGTTCTCCGTTCTATAGATCTATGAATGTTCTGTGTTCTCTAGATCTATGAATGTTCTGTGTTCTCTAGATCTATGAATGTTCTGTGTTCTCTAGATCTATGAATGTTCTGTGTTCTCCAGATCTATGAAGGTTCTCTGTTCTGTAGATCTATGAATGTTCTGCGTTCTCTAGATCTATGAAGGTTCTGCGTTCTCTAGATCTATGAATGTTCTGTGTTCTCCAGATCTATGAAGGTTCTCTGTTCTGTAGATCTATGAATGTTCTGCATTCTCTAGATCTATGAAGGTTCTGCGTTCTCTAGATGTATGAAGGTTCTGCGTTCTCTAGATCTATGAAGGTTCTGCGTTCTCTAGATCTATGAAGGTTCTGCGTTCTCTAGATGTATGAAGGTTCTGCGTTCTCTAGATCTATGAATGTTTTGCGTTTTCTAGATCTATGAAGGTTCTGCGTTGTCTTGATCTATGAAAGTTCTGCGTTTTCTAGATCTATGAATGTTCTATGTTCTCTAGATCTATGAAGGTTTTCTGTCCTCCAGGTTTTGTTTTTGAGTCATTTGGTGACTCTGAATTGTAAACGTTTTTCTAGAACGTTCTGCTCTGTGTTCCTGTTCAGTCTTTGTGGGTTTGGTTCCTGCTCTGTGCTGTAATGTTCTCATAACTCTTAGCTTATACTAACCCCCCCCCCCTCGACTCCCTCTCCCATAATCCACTGCCACATAAGCTCATGATAGAGCTGAGCTAAAGGCGCACAAGCAGAAATGGCGTCAGCCTAAGCTCCGCCCTCAGAGCCGTGAGGCTGAGGGGTTAGAAGGTCGTCCTCAGAGGCTCTGGGCCAAACTGCAGCATGTTGTTTTCCTGTTTTCAGGTCAGATCTCCTCCCTTGAATCCAGACTGACAGGTGGACTCAACAGAACTGCAGGTGAACCGAGTCTGATTATTGATTACTCATCAATATTTTCATCTGAACCTCCATTATCGCCTGATGCATACAGTAAACGTGTGAATTAGTGATTGACAGCAGGTTTGTTCAGCAGATGTGGAGCTCAGACTGAGATCCACTGAGACTCAGCTGGAACATCTGGAGGCTCACACTGCAGGTAAAAGCTTCAGCCTCTGTCCTTCATCCCCGGTGCCATCCTTCTGGTCCTTACGGACGCTCTCCTGTTCAGCTCTGGAGGTCGCACTGAGAGTCCGGGAGGAGCAGCTGGAACATCTGGACTCGCACACCTCAGGTGAAACAGGACGTTTCATACTAAAGGTCAAAGTTCACCGTTCAATAAAGTTTGTGGTTCTGGTGGAACCTTCTGATGTTCAGACATTCTGAAAAAGTCTGAGGTAAAAAGCGAACCTTGTCTCAGTCCTTACTTTCAGACTGAATGGGACCGAGCAGCGGCTGGATGAGCTGCAGACCGACTGCGCAGGTGACCCCGCCCCCCGTCCTGCATCACGTCGTCTGCTGCTGACGCCTGAATGATGTCATGTTCTGTTCAGTCAGGGCTGCAGATCTGCGTTCCGTCTCAGGCGGACTGACGGCCGCCCAGGAAGGTAACGGGAAACTTCTTTCTGTGCCCGCGGAGGTCTGTGGTCAACAGAACATCTGAGGCGTTTCTCGTCAGAGCTGCAGGTCCAGCGGGCCGCCATCAACGCCGCTGTTGAGGAGCTGAACACGAAGGGTGGAGGTAAGGCCGTGGTCACGGCACCGCCTCCTCTCCCTGCGGCGCCGCTGAGGTCCCTCGTTTCTTCCAGAAGAGTTGAAGGTTGGGTTTTCTGCTGGCCTGACGGATTCAGGAGTCGTTGGACCTTTCGATCAAGAAACGACTCTGATCTTCTCCAAAACCGTCGTCAACGTCGGCCTCGGCTACAACCAATCTGCAGGTATCAGCATTCCGCTCTCCAGGTAGATCTGGCTTCACGTTCCACAGCAACAATTCTGCAACAAACCAGCTGAGTGGCCTTGTCTGCAGCTCACTGCTCTCATGGAGAATCCATTTCACTTATCCAAGTGTCTGAAAGTTGACTTTAGGTTCAAACAAGTCCAAAACTCCGCTTCCCCTGGGATTTTAGGGATTGGGGGAGATCATTTATACAGAAAGTGTTTCTGAGTATTTCTTTGAAAAACTCTATTTTTGACGTAGAAAACCTGCTTTTTGTGCAACTGGTAATGTTAGGTTGGGGGAGGGTGTGTGAGGCGCTGTGAGCTAGTGGGAGGGCATGTAAACAAAGAGCTCTCACATGATAGGAATCATGGGGGTGGGGTCCATGTTTGGTTAGCAGGAGGTTCTGTGCTCCATCATCTGGTCTTGTCCGGTCCAGTATTTTTGGTTGAAGATCTGAATTTTAGTTTGCATGACTTCGTCGTACCAGATTTGATTAGATGACATTTAGCCGAAATGTTTTTTTTGTTTAAAGACACAACAAACATCGAGTCTGGGATTGGAACCAGTGACGAACCAGACCGGCTCTTTAGCCAAGAGCTACAAAATGCCATAATTGAACTTCTCGGGTTAAAGTAGGACGGAGAGATGCTAAAAGAAACAAACCATCAAAATCAGATCTCTGCATTCTGTGGTTCTGAAGATCCGTCCTGAGTTCTGGAGCGTAGATCTGTGAAAGTCCATCGGATCCCAGCAGCAGCAGCAGCGTAATCATGAACTTCATGAGCGGTTGAGGACTGAAGGTTGTGTCGGTCCCTCAGGTGTTTTCACGGCCCCCGTCAGAGGCTTCTACTTCTTCAGCTTCACGGCCGCGGACTACCTGAAGGGCTACACGGGTCTGCACCTGTACCGGAACGAGGAGCCCGTCTTCTTCAGCCTGGAGCTGAACGACCACGGCGGCTACGCCTCCACCTGCAGCTCCATGGCGCTGCAGCTGGAGGCGGGCGACCGAGTCCGCCTCAGCCTGCCGGCCAGCTACCGGCTCTACGACGACTCGCGGAACTTCAGCGTCTTCTCGGGCTTCCTGCTGTTCCCCCTGTGACGGGTCTGATGCAGAACCAAAAAAAAAAAAAAAAAAAAAGCCCTGAAGGAGGCGGGACTTATCATGACATCTACAGGTGATGCAGACGATGCTGTGAATAAAAAGCTGCAACAGAACTGCTGCACCGTCTCCTGTTCTTTGAGGCACACAGACGACGAGCCGATGGAAAAGTTTTTACTAAAAGTGACAGAAAAACAAACTAATCTTTGAGTTGCAGTGTGATCAAAGTTTCCTGACTCAACAACAGGCTCCAAAAGTGTCAAACCGAGGTTATCAAAATGTGCGTTCGGGTCCAAAAGAGCAGTTCCAGTAGCATCACAACTCATCCACACAATAAATACAAAGTGTTATTAAATCATGCCGAGCGTTTCAAGTGGAAGAAAAATCCTCATCGGATCAAGGAATGAAGGTCATTTGTTCACAAAGTATTGCTGTTTGCTCCGTAAAAAAAGTCTAACCTACGTCAACCAGGGTCAAGACCGGAACACTTAAGACTGAGGAGAAGAGGAGGACACCTTCATCGCAGGAAATGTCTCTAAGACTGACAGCAAAAGGCTGCAGACGTGAGGATGAGGAGGGTCAGGGAGACGACTCGCCTCCACCTGTCGGAGTCCTCTGTGTGAACGGGTGGATGGAGGAGCTGGTGAAGGAGGAACGAGGAGGAGATCTGCAGGATCAGGGTCAGCTTAAAGTGACTGAAAACACAGACTGTAAGTTTAACGAAATATTAAAATAACTATTTTAAACACTTTTTAAACTTTAAAAGAAATATCACAATTTGGGTTAAACAACAACAACAACCTTAAACTGTAACCAAAGGAAGTAAAAACAATTATGTGTAACAGCTGTTGTCGTGTGTTTCAGTTTGAATTACGACTTTTTGATCCAATGACAGTAAATGAGAAGTGGACTGAGTGACCCCGCCCCCCCTCGCATTCCAAACAGGAAGTGGCTCCAAGAACCCAAAATCCCCTAGACAAGCTATTCATTGCATTGGTCAGAATAAACATTCTTGATCTGATACCTTTTTTTTCATGATGATTTTTTCTGTAGTTGAAGTTACTCAAGTTATAAACTGACCAATCAGATGCCTCCATAAAAGTGGGTGGAGCCTACTGGCCCACGTCCAGCTTTAAAAGAATTTGACAGATTTTACTTGGCCCGTTTTTCAGTGGTAGGGGTGTGGCCCTTCCAACAAGGTCACTCCTGATTGGGGAGAGTGGTCGCCATAGAAACCCGGAACAAGTATAGCTCACTGACGACGTCTGGCTTCGACATGGTGGCGTCCGGAAGTGCGAAAAAATGGCGACTCAATTGACTATATTGTTGGAGAGACGTCGTCACTCAGTCCAGTGTTCCAATGCAGTCAATTATTTCATAGGGGGGCGGGGCTTTAAGTCCATTGGCTACCGAGACATGATTGACATCTGATGACAGAAGTCATGGTGACGTCCTTTCTGTGCCCGAATAGCGCCTGTGTCCTCCCCCCTCCTCCACAGTAGAGCTTGGTAGAGCCAATGGGCTCAAAGCCCCGCCCCCACATAAAATTAGGCTCAACTCAGTTGAAACTGTAAATCGAGAACTGAAAGCAATTAAAAAAACAAAAAAATGAATATAGACAGCAGCTGTTACTGATAAACTTTTCAAATCTGGTAACAGTTTTAGGTTTATAGCTTTTTTAATTTAAGTTTTTAGTATTTATTTAAATGTAAAATATATTTTATCCAAATCTTCAACATCTGTGGAAATTGTTTTCAAGATTTCAATTTTTCTTTTTCCTTTAAGCTGATCCCGATTTGATTTTCAGTCAGAGAGGAGCAGCAGGAGAAGAAGATCAGCTGCTGTTGATCCTCCTGTTGACGGCCTGCAGGAGCAGCAGAGAGTACTCCTCCAGCAGGGCGGCGGTCCTGACGTCCTCCGCGCCTCCCAGCATGCTCTGGGAGCCCAGCGGTAGAGAGTCCAGCTCCGCCCTCATGGCCCGGAAGGCCTCCGATAAGAGCAGGGACACCTGGCACTGGATGGAGGTGGACTCCTCCGGAGAGAAGCCGCTTACCTGGATGAGGAGGAGGAGGAGGGGGAGGGGGAGAACTGAGACTCATTCATCAAAGGAAAACCATTTAATATGACAAAAATATGTTTCTTAAGCATATTTCAATGAATACTGTATGTATGCGTGTTCTCACATCTGTTCAGGTGTGACACCTCCCACCGTTCGTTAACCCCTCCCCTTCCTGAGTTACTCACCTTCCTGTAAATATGTGTCGCTCTCTTGAAGCAGCTCTGCAGCTCATTGGCCAGAGCCCTGCAGGTCTCCACACTGATTGGTTGCTCTGCACAGACACAGACACAGAACCAGGTGAGTCACAGGTAACTCGGCCACCTTCCCTCCATTAAAGACAGACAGAAAGAGAACAATCGGAGCCAAACCTTTGTCACCTGCATCCTCTGAGTCTCCACCTGCATCGCTCACAGGCTCCTCCCCCAGCTTGGATGGCACGAGGAGAGAGGCGGAGCTTTGGAGCAGCGAGGGCGGTGACAAGGAGGCAGACGGCTTGGTGGGAGGAGAGAAGACGTCGAGGGAGGGTTTGTCGGGGAGTGGCTTGCTGCTGCCGGAGACTCGAGCCTGGAGGCTGCGAGGAGGAGGCCCTGCCCTGTTGCCGTGGTTACCAGCAGCTGAGGATGACGGCGAGACAACGACTGGGAGTACGGCTGCGTGCGGGGGCGTGGCTGGAAGCGCAGCAGAGTTTCCAACGGCCACATTAGTGGGCGGGGCTTCTTTTGCCTGTATGGGAGTGTTTGGCGCTAACTGCGGTGATGTCACGGCGTCAGAAGGTTCAAGGATGTTGAGGCTGTCTCCCATGGAGACGGAGCGTGATATCTTCGCCATGGAGCTCGCCGTGGGGCTCATGTAGGAGCGGGGAGCCGCAACCGCCGCAGAGGAAGAGGAGGACTTCCTCAACGTGACAGCAGCGCTCTCCTGCAGGGGGGATCGGGGAGAGGGGGCGGAGTTTGGCTTAAGGGTTGGGGGGGCTGTTGATGGAGGCCGTCGCAGGGAGGACGGGAGGGTGGTGGGGCGCTGGGGGGCGACCTCTCTGGACGAGCGACAGCTCAGCGGGTCAGAGAGCTCACCTGGTGAAGACAAACGGAATGAGGATGTTTCCCCTGAAGTCTCACGGGACGCGGTTGGGTCTGGGGTCTTACCGGCGTCCGCCAGCAGGCTGTTGACCGACTGAGCCTTGTGTAGTCCCGGGTTCTGGTGGGAGGGAGTTGGGAGAACCATGTTCCTCCTGGGTTCCACCTCAGTTTGGACCTTCTTCTTCGACGTAGCGCTCCTGAAGCACGGATGACCTGAGGAGGTCTCTTCTGGCGCCCCCTGCTGCTGTTGAGGCAGATCTGGTCCTTGCTGGTTTGGGTTCTGGACCTGGACCAGCGGTGGTTGGTCCTTCTGGGTCTGTGGTTGGTCCTGGTTCTGGTTGCCTAATGCCTTTCCATCATTCCTCCTGCTATAGTTCTCTTCCATGAGGGGTCGGACCTCAGAGACGAGGAGCTGGACCTTCACCTCCCCCCCTGCTCCTTCTGCGCTCCGTGTTGGTAGGAGAAGCCCGGCCCGGCTGTGGAGGGGAGGGAGGTGTTCAAAAGAGCGATGAAGACCAGTTAGAAGCTGGATCTTTAGTACAGCTTACCTGGCAGCTGAGCTCTGGTGAAGGAACCTGGAGGAGATGCTGAGACTCTCGCTGGAGCTGTTAGAGGTTCTGCTGGGACTTCCTGCAAACACGCGGGTCACATGATCTTCAACAAGGTCTTCCAGAAGCTTCTAACTGGAGCAAAACCAGCAGAATCTGGATGTTTCACAACATGGAATTAAGGTTCCGGTCCACGAGAGACTTTTTCAGGTTCCGGTTCTGTACCTGAGGCAGACGGGTCAGCCAAAGTGACAAAGTTCTCCTTCAAGAAAGCCTCCTGGTCTGGAGTCTGAGGAACATTTTGAGACCCTCCTGCTCCTTCTCGTCTTTGTCTTCCAACCACTTCCTCCTCCTCCATTTCCAGCTCGGAGGAGTTTCCGTCCTCGCTGAGCGGTTCTGTGGGTTCTGTGTCTGAGGAGAACACAGGCAGCAGATGAGGAAACGGCGTCCGTCTCGCTGGCGACTCAGCAGACGTCTCACCGTCTCCAGCGGGTCTCTCCGGGCTGGACAGAGCGGAGCTGAAGCCCAGAGAGCAGCCGCTGTCCGGACTGGGCTTTTCCTGCTGCCCGCCCTCTGTAGGACACGCCTCCTTCACCTGAAACTCACTGACAGGAGGCGGGGTTTCAAATTCAGTTAAAAAACTTCCATCAGAAGAAGTTTGATCTTGTCAATCTTTCTGTACCTGCTCATTAAGCTCACTCTGTCCTCCCATTGGTCAGGAAACAGAACAGGCTCCTCCCTGTTTAGGCTCTGATTGGACAGCAGGATGAAGTCTGGTCGTTGGCTGGTCTTTGACTCCTCCTCCACCTGTTGGACAGAAACCCTCCTGCTGAACTTGGACCATGAAGGTGAAGGCTGCTTTAAATCAGGATTTTATTCCTTTCTCTAAAATATCTCCCAGAATCCTTTGGGTTCTTCTCTTGAGTTCCCACTTCCTGTTGGCTGGAATCTTCTGACTCAGAGGCTTGAAGGTGTCTCACCCACGCGGAGGCCACCTGCAGGCTGGTGGTGCTCTGCAGATCCTCGCTGGCCCTGTGAAGCTTTGGCTCCACAGCAGGAGTCCTCCTCTTCAGGCCGAAGTCAGGGTGGGGGCGTGTCTTCCCCTAGACGAGCAGAATCAACCACTTCCTGTTTGAAAAAGACATTGCATAGCAGGAGTTTGTGTCTGCATCCTCACCTCCTCCTGATCCCCGTGGATGTCTGGACTTGCGGAGTCCAGCATTCTCAGATCAAACATGGACTTGACCATCAGGACGCTGTCGGCGCTCGACGTCCGTCTCGACCAGCGTCGCCGAGGGAGTTGTGCTGTCGAGTCCTCCTGAGGAGTCCGGTAGTAGAAATTAGGAAAAAGGAGCTGCGGCCTCGTTTTTTTCTTATGTGATTTTAATTTGAAAGGGCACAGGAAGTTTGAGGTGAACTCAAGTTCAGACGTGCGAGGGCGAACGGTTCCTCAGCGGCGTGGACGTTCGCTCACCTTCCTGTCGTCTCTGCCGAACATCTCTGAGGGAAGCAGACAAGAAGCCTCAGGTCGGTCACATGACCGAGCATCGCCAAAAAATCTCACATGTAATCAAACTAACTGGCGAGGAAACACAGACTTCAAGCTTCAGAAATTGCTATTTGATTTGAGGCGTAACCATGGTAACTAACCTGCCTCTTTCACACATCCCGCTGTTTCCATGTAAGGGCGGGGCTGCTCTTCTTCCTCTTCCTCCTCGCCGTTGCTGTCGGATGACATCATGTCGACACAGGGGGGCGGCGTCCTGCTGCTCAGAGACACGTCGAGAACATGAGACCTTCATCTCAGTGCTTTTTCTCTCCCGAAGACTGCCTCTGAACTGGTTTCCTCGAACGTCACAAAAAAATCTTCATCACCCAAAACGGATGGTTGATCCCAAACACGTCTTTGGTTTGATGAGTTCACACGTTCTGATCTTTGGGCTCATGAAGTTTTACTTCAGAACACAGAGAAACACTCCCACAGTGAAACACGGCGGTGGGAGATTCATGCTATGGGGCATTTCTGCTGCTTCAGCCGCATCTCCATCACAGGAACAGATAGAGATGGAAGGATTTAGAGGAACCTGCCTCGGGTTCAACTTCAGGTCACTATGTGCTCTTTCAATAAAACGGATCCAAAAGTCTGACTTCATGCTAAACATTTAAAAACATTTCCTTCAGATTTAGTCCTCAACCTTTTTTTTGCCTGGACGTTTATTGTCAGAAAATATTTTCACCAACTGATCTGTACGGGAGTAAAACTGGCATTCAAGTCTCACCGTAATGGATATTTACAGAAGAGTATCCGGCAAAGAAAATAAATACGATAAACAGAAAAATTATCAGGAAATCACAAAACTGTACAAAAATAAAATATGTCAAATTATAAGAATGAAGCTGTTGGATTATGAAAGAATTTGTAAGGAATTATGCGAAAAAATGTCTTATATTTACATTTTTTAATTATGAGAAAAATATCAAACAAATTATGAGAAAAAAGTCAAATTTGTGCAAGAAAATCCTCCTAGAATAAAGATGCAAAATACTGAAAAGAAATCAAAAGGTTATGAGAAAACATGATGAGGAAATAGTCCAATTGTACTAAATAAATTAGTAAAATTATAAGAATAAAAATGTAAAAAACTATGAAAACTGTTGGATTATGAAAAAATGTAAAATTGTGAGAAAAAAGTTGTGAAAATATATGAGGAACATGTCCAATTGTACAAAAATAAACGATTAAAATGATCATGTCAAAAGATTATTTGAAAAACATAATAAAATCGTGAAAAATAGTCAATCTTGTACAAAAATTAAATCATGAATATAAGAAACAGATGTGAAATTACAAAAAAAAAAATTCTGATAAAGTATTTAATCTATGAGAAGTAAATCTGTGATTAAAAAAGTCACAGTTTTGAAAGTCAAAACAATGTTCTCTTTCAAAAATAAAGTTGTCATTTAATTTTAAAAGGTTTCACAGTTAAGTTAATTTAATTGAAAGTCAATTGAAATTCAGGTCATGCTTTAAAAAAAAAAAGAAGCAAGAAATCATGTTCCAGTACAACATCGGGATTCGTTTGGTATCACCAGACTCTTTCCAATAGTTCTTTCCCTGCAATGATCTGTAATGTTCTCCACTGAGGTGAGATGTTAGAAGCTTCCATCAAAGCTTTGATGATGACTTCCTGTCTGAGAGAAACGTCCTCCTAACCTGTGAAAACCCTCTAAGCTGAACGTCTACCTGACTTTGACGGCTCTCTGCTGAGGTGCGTTCTGGCGGTGAGGAACGCTGCGGCGGGGTTTCAGGTCGGCGAGTCTCTGCCTCATCCTGATGGTCATCTCCGGACTCAAACGCCACACAAAGATGCAGCTGCGCACACACAAACGCGCAGACGGGTGAGGACGTCTGCTGCGGTCGGAGGAAGCAGAGCCGTTCACCTGCGTCCGTACCTGTCTCCTGAAACGGTGATCAAGTGTTTGCAGTCGCCGCTGAACTTCAGCCCGGTTATGATCTCTGAAACAGAATCCTACGTTAACACAAGCACGAGCGCAGGACACACAGACGCACAACAGCAACACACCCGAGTGTCCAAACATGGTGGCCACACACTCTCCTGAAAAGAAGTCGAAGATGCTGATGTTCTTGTCTGAGCAGGAGGTGGCGATGTAGAGTCCTGACGGGTCTATGTGCACCTGACAAGGTAAAGGGGAGGAGCCTGTGAGCAGATACTCCACTAAGATGTTACCACGGTAACCACAAATGACATACTTTAATGATGGTCCCGTCCTCCCCCTGCGAGCCTTTGTACGCCTTCTTCTGTTTAGCGTTGCTGACATTAAAGATCCTGCAGGACGGACGACGAGCAACCGGTTAGTTCACCATCATCATCATCACCATCACCATCACCATCACCATCATCACCATCTTCATCAGCAGTACAGAATCTTTTATTTAACTGACAGCAGGTATACAAAACCATCCCTGTCCTGTTTCCACTAAAACTCCTTTTCCTACCTGAAATAAAACAGGTCACTTTCACAAAGACAGAAGGACGTTTCAGACAATACACCATAAATAAACCATGTTTTTAAAAAAAAAGTTTTATACTTTTAAAAAGTTAATTTAAGTAGAAACTCATGAACTTTTCAAGATTTGCTGTGCAGTTCTGACCACACCCTGATAGATCAGAAGCAAAAAGGCTGTTTCCTGCTTGTACACTGGACACAGCACATTACCCATGATGCTTTGCTGCTGTGATGCAGTTAAAGACTATGTCCGAATTCCCACCCTAACCCCTCTATTGTGCACTATATAGCGCGTTTGCCAATTCTCAAATCCAGTGCCCCTAGAAATTTCTCTGCGAAAAACCAGTGTGCATCGACGCGAATATAGACCACAATGCATTGCGTTGGAACAATTATGGCCCAAAAAATGTATTTAAATAATAAATCATCAATGTTTTTATCTTCAGAAGACAGTGGACTCATAAATAATCATTGCAAAACGCTCATATTAATTAGATTTTAACTTTGTCAAATCGATGACATCATAAAAAAAAGGAGATGCGGGTACCGAATGTTGCGGTCCTGACAGCCCACAGCCGCGTACTTCCTGGTGGGCTCCACGTCCATGTCGTACAGAGTCGTCTTCCGGACGACGTGATGCGTCCGGATGAACTCTAGCCCCTCCTCCGTCTGAGGAAGGAGGAGGAGATGCAGCCTTTACCTCGCACACGGTTCTTCTCACACTCGCAGGTAAGTCTCACCTGCTGGGCTGAGCGAAAGTACACGCTCTTATCGGCGCCGCAGCTGATCATGCGCACCTTCCCCTCATTGGCTGAAGGACAAGAACAAGAGTGGTTACAGACGAACAGAGGCGGGAAGGGGCGGAGGTCAGAGCAACAGACCGGCAAATCTGACAGCGGTGATGGAGGACGAGTGTTCATCCAGAGTCTGGACCAGGCTGTAGTCTCGGCCCGCATCCAGGATGTGGATCAGCCGGTCCCGGCTTGCTGTGGCTAACAGCTGCAGACCTGAGCAGAGAACATGAAAACGGCTCCTGACCACCTCCAAAACATCCGGTTTTCTGGCATAAGGAGGCGAGGAGCTGATGGGGTTTCTCACCTGTGTCCGGTTTGGAGAACTCCAGGCAGAGGATCTCGGAGTCGTGAGCCTGAACGTTCAGGATCTCCTCCATGCTGTCCAGATCATGGATCCTGAAGGACACAAACGTCTGAACCAACGCGCGGACGCCGCATCAAAACCCTGTCACCCTCATTCCCTCACCTGAGAACTCCCATGCGGTCCCCGGAGGCCAGGTGCCGTCCGTCCGGACTGACTCTCAGAGCCCGGATGCCCGTCCGGATCTGGTCTGTCTGCTGCCCCTCCGGTGGCCCCGCCTTCTCTGCGTTGCCGCCGGCAACGGTGATGCTGTCGGCGTCAGGGAGGCTGCTGACATTGTCTTCCACGTAAATGACTTTCTTCAGGTCCTGGGGGGGTCAGAGGTCAGAGGTCAGACAGATACAGGTGTGTGCCTGGCATGTGCGGGCGAGCGCTGCCGTACGTGGCTCAGGATGTTCCTGTGGAGGGCGCTGTGTCCGTCCATGTTCCACAGCCGGATGGTGTTGTCTGAGGAGCACGACAGGAAGGATCCGGGGGGGAGGAGTCTCTCCCCCTCACCTGTTCCACCTGTGGAGACCTGCAGGAAAAACCTCACTTAAAAGCACCATCAGGAGGTGTTCAGTTCATCCACAAAACTGGTCTGAGACTCGGGACCAGAACCAAGTGGACCTAGTCAGGGCTGCAGACTCACCTCCAGGCTCCACACGCAGGACGAGTGGTAGAGAGCGGAGTACAGCTTCCCTGCTCTCCGGAGGTCCTGGAGGTCCCGAACGTCCCACACGTAGACGCTGTGGTCGTTGTAGACACAGGACAGCCAGTGATTGGTGGGGTCGTAGGTCACGGCCACGCTGTCTGGGTACCGAGCGTCTGCTCCGCAGGAGAACAGCTGGCTGAGGAGGAGGAGGAGGAGGAGAAGACGTACATCACAGATCCTGCTGTGACTGTGGTTTCCATGGTAACGGGTTCACTGTGGCAGGTGCGTTACCTGGCATCAACCATGCTGGCAATGTCAGCGCCCAGAGAGTGGGGGCGGGGCAGAGTGCAGAGGAAGTGCAGGTTGACGGGGCTGAAGGCTCGAACCGTCCCGTCGGAGCATCCACAGAAGATGAACTCCTCTGTGACGGACAGACAGGTGGCCTGGGACGTCTGACAGACAGGTGGACAGACAGGCAGGTTTTCAGGTTCTCCATGAAAAACGTAACTTGATGGCGCAGCAGGAGAGCGGTGCTGCCTTCAGGTACCACAAGGATAAAATACAACCTTAGGGAATGTTGTAAATGTTGAAGTGGAGATTGTCAAATGCTAAAAATGATTTTCTACAGAAGTTTATGCTGGGAGTCCAAAATGTCCCTGAAAGAATTCCACCTAAAGTCAGAGTCAAAGGTTCAGGTGAGAGAAAAATCCTTTTTAGCGCGTCAGTTCCTCAGAACGAACCTGAAGGCTTCTGAATAAACTACTGAGGTTTATTTGTGGGGTCACATCAGGTAAAGTCAATGAAGAAACCCACAGAAAATTAGGGGGAAAAAAGACTTTTTCTTATTTGAAGAGATTGAAGAAACTTAAATTAAAACCCAGAAACTGTTACCAAATAAAAAATAAAAGTTTGCTGCTGTTTTGTAGTTCTATTGTTGTTCTCTCACTCTTTGCTGTCATTTCTAAAATTACAGTATTATTTCAGACTTTTAGTTTTTGGAGTTAATTCTAATCATGTGACCAACAAATATAACTAACATATGTTTGGAATGTTGCATTTAAAGAATTAATTTGTTTATTTAGCATCTTTGATTTGTTGTTGGAGATCATTCTATAACCTGATAGTATGGTAAAGTATAGTATCCTCCTGAGAACCGAGGAAAAAAAGTGTCTCCCAATTTTTGTTTTTGTGTGATTTCCTATCTATTCGGGCCTAAAAAAACACCTTACAATTTTATTTTTTTTTTAAATATTTTTAATTTTAATTTCCCAACACGTCCACTGTAGAGGACAACAGGACGATATTTCTGTGAAAATAGAAGTCAATTAGGAAAATCAGAAAAAAGGAGCAGATTAAATCTTTAGAGTGATATTCACCCAAAAAACATTACATTTTTTTCTAAAACAATAAAACTCTTTATCACTCTATTGTCACTTGTTGGACCATCTGCTACAGACGACGATCGACAGGTAAATTGAGAGCTTTGCTTTTTGGCTCAGCTCTCTCTTCACCACAACGGACCGATACAGCGACCGCATAACTACGGACGCTGCCCCGATCCGCCTGTCAATCTCATGCTCCTGTCTTCCCATACTCATGGACAAGACTCCAAGATATTTAAACTTCTCCACCTGGGGCAGGGATGCTCTACCCACAGAGAGATGGCAAACTACCTTTCTTCGGTTAAGAACCATGGCCTCAGATTTAGCGGTGCTGACCCTCATCCCAGCCATTTCACACTCTACCACAAACCACTCCAATGCACGCTGGAGGTCCCGGCTTAATGAAGCCAACAGGACAACATCATCTGCAAAGAGCAGAGATGAAACCCTATGGTCCCCAAACCAGACCCCCTCCGGCCCCTGCCTGTACCCTAGAAATTCTGTCCATAAAAACTATGAACAGAACTATGATAAAGGGCATCCCTGCCAGAGTCCAACATGCACCGGGAACAGGTTTGACTTACTGCCGGCTATGCGAACCAAGCTCTTGCTCCGGTCATGCAGAGACCGGACAGCCCTCAGTAAGGCTCCCCGGACCCCATACTCCCATAGCACCCTCCACAGGATACGGGGGACGGACGTGGTCGAACGCCTTCTCCAAATCCACAAAACACATCTGGACTGAATGAGCGAACTCCCGCATTCCCTCCAGCACCCTAGAGAGTGTGTAGAGCTGGTCCACTGTTCTACAACCAGGACGGAAACCTAACTGTTGTTGCTGGATCTGAGGTTCGACTATCGGACGGACTCTCTTCTCCAGTACCCTGGCATAGACTTTCCCAGGGAGGCTGAGGAGTGTGATTCCACGGTGGTTGGAACAAAACTAGATCAAAAACAGGTCCTCGAAAATTTTATCAACGTACTGTGAAAAGTACAGGATTGGACACCAGTATTCACAAACTTTGGCATCATCTTGATAGGCAGGGCGCCCTGCTAGCACAGGTGTAAACCTCTAATGATGGACGTTTAAAAAACACAAAAAAATCAAGTTATTTAAAAAAATAACAGTTATTTCTTCCTGAATCTCATCCTCCTCATCCTTTTCATCCTCCGAAAGCTCCAAATCTGAATCTCTCTCAACTATCTGGTATAGAATCCACGCTGCTTCACTTTTTTCTCCATACATTATGTGCAGCCATTAAATACATTAAAATGGTCCCGGTGTCCTCTACAGTGGACATTCATTAAATGCCTGCTGTTTTAAAACAGAAACCATGAAACTGTTGTCAGATCTAAAAATATTGTTCCTAACATGTTTATGACCAAGAATATATGTAATTATCATGGTAAAAAATGGAATAGATACAGAATATTTGACTTGCCTTTCATCTTTCCATAAAAATAGGTAAATGTTATGGTAGCCATCTTGGTAGAGGTAAAACTTAAAGTTCCCAGCATGCAAACTCATCACATGACACATCACTGGAAAGCCCAGGATGTCCTCTACAGAGTAGAGTAGGATTGTGAAAGTTATCTCTTAATTCCTTAAAAATATACAGGTAAACAAAATGTCCATTATAGAGGACATAAATGACTGGGCCGGGTCTCAGGAGGGTATAGTATAGTACCGTGTATCATAGCATAGCAGTATAGTAGTATAGTATAGCATAAAATTGGACAGTAGAGTAGTGTAGTGAGGTAAAGTGTATTATAGTATAGTGTAGTATAGTAGTCTACAGTATAAAATAGTATAGTACAGTGTTGCATAGTTTGGTATAAGATAGTATAATGTAGTATAGACTAGTACAGTGTAGTGTAGTATAATTCAGTATAAAATGCTATATTGTAGGATAAAATACTAAGTGTTGTACAAAATAGTATAGTGTAGTACAGTGTTTTTCAACCAGTGTGCCGTAGGAAATTGCCCTCATTAACTGATCTAAAAACATTTTCCATCTCCAGGAAATCAGCTCTGTGTTCATCCAAACAGGTCCTGATAAAACACTGAGTAGTTAGGAATATGAAAGATTATAAAACACTTTTTTCTTTGTGTTTTTTGATTCTGTTAAAGACACTTTGATAAGAATGACGGTACTGTGATCTAGCCGCAGCTTCAGCTCTGTTTTCTGAAAAGTCCCGCCCCTTTAACTGTCTCCACCAATCATTCCTGGAGGCTTAATAATACGTCATCAGTCTGACCAATCAGAAGTGGTTAAAGTCTGCACTTCCTTGTTTCAATTCTGCTCATAAAGTTGCTCAGTTCTAATAAAAATACCAGCTAAAGCTCGTCTTTAGCGGTGTAGCTTTCCACAGAGTCTGTGTCAGACCGTGGAACAAGTGAACAAAACAATGATGCTCAGAGACGCGAGTCTGTTTGCCATCACTACATCTCCCATGATGCATTGGGTTACAGTGACAGCGTCTCAGCGCACAATGAGTCTTCCCTGTTAAACGTCTTGAAACCACAACGAACACACATCAGTTTTTCAATCTTCTTGATGAAATCAGAAAGCAGTTTAGTTCTCCTTCAAGGTTTGTGTTTATTAACATCCCAGAGTTTGGTCCAAGTCATCTTTACAACTGAAACACTTTTCTAATAACGTCTGGATTATTTTATGTGTTAAACTTAAATAGAAGTTATAACAACATTTAAGAAACAGGGTTAAGGTGAAGTGGCCAACAGACACAATTAAACTAAACTGAAACAATTTAATCATCTAAAAAGAAATAAAACATTTTTGTTAAAGTTTTCAAAGACTTCATTTTTGATTGAGACAAGAGAAAAACTAATAAAACTTCAACATGTTCCCTTTTAGTGGAGCTACAGAAAACATAAATATAATGTTAGTCTTTTTGTGTAAAATGTATCAAACATATTGTGATCATATGCATTATATAACAGTTGGTTTTCCTCCAACATTAAAGAAAATATTTTTGTCAATGATAAAGTTGGCTCAAAAAAGGTTGAAAAACACTGGTGTAGTATACTTTAGTATAAAATAGTATAGCTAGTACAGTATAGTGAAATATAGTGTACTGTAGTAGTATTATAAAGAGCATTTTTAGACTCCTGTGAATGTGGCGTCTTTGTAAATCCTTTGTAACTCTTAGACCCTCAAACTTGTGGAAAACGTTTGTCAACTTCTGAATTTGTGAATCTCCACATGAACATTTTGAAAACGCAATGAGCAGATTTGATGGCATCCATGTTTGCATGTCCGGTGCTGAGCTGATGAGTGGCGGCAGCATGCGGTGGGAGGTGAGCGAAGGCGGATGTGTGGAGATGTGCGGCATGAATGGAGAGGAGACGTATGCGGCGGGACACCATGTGACACGAGAAGCAGCCTCAGGTGGCCGAGTCCAGGTGAGACCGTGACTTACGGAGGCAGAGTCAACTCTCTGCTCGCGAAACAGGAGGAAGGAACAAGCAGAGGAAGAGGAAGAAGAGGCCTTAAGGAGGGCAGACTCGCAGCTGACGGGTCACAAACAAACCTCAGACCTGTCACTCACCCGCAGCTCCACCCACTTGTCCAGCAGCCGGCGCTCGTTGAACTCGCACAGCAGGCCGGACGAGGTGATGCAGAAGGTGGAGGAGGAGCGTCGGCCCCGCCCACACGCCACATCACTGAAGAAGTTGTTCCTGAGCTCACCGAGCAGCCCTGAACGCCCCAGCAGGGGGACAGTGGCGTTGACCTGCAGACACACACCGTCAGTACCAGCGCCGCGTCACCAACCGCCGCGTTCTCTGATCGTTGGACCTTGGAGGTCTTGTTGTGGTCCAGGTACCAGAACTTCACGTGACGGTTGCCGGCGGTGACAAAGTAGGAGCTGTCGTCGGAAAAGGAGACGGCCGTCACTTTGCTGGACACCTTGTTGGCCGCCACCACCACGTTTTTCTGCAGAGCACAGGCGAGCAGGTGGAGTCAGAGCGGCGCCGGTCCACAGGAGCGGAGCTCCGCCCACCGTTCGTACCTTCCAGTTCCACACGTTCACCATCATGTCGTGCTCGTAGCCCACGCTGATGATGTATTTGCCATTTGGGGAAAACGCCACGCAGGCGACTCCGTATTTGTGCTCCTGCAGCTCCGACACCTGAAGGCGCTCCGACACGTCCCAGACCCGAACCGCCGGCATGTGACCGCTCTGGGGGAGGGGGGAGTTTAACGACAGTGAAACACCTGATGATTTAACATAATCCCAGCAGAGCTGCATTAAAGTCAAAAAACATTTTTCTTTGTAGACAGAACAATGGATCGCAGAAAACTCCGCCCACTCTCACCGTCTTCAAGCCCTACGGCGCCGTACAGTCACAGTCCCCTTAACAAAGTCTTTGGCCCTCTGACTTAGGCGGGCGGAGGAACCGGCCACCTTCTGGTTACAGGTGGACCGCTGCACCTCTATACTTTCGATATGCTATAACTCTACTTCAACTCTACTATAACTGTACTTTAACTTTATGGTAGTTGTATTGTAGATGTGCTTCCTTTACTTTGACTTTACCGCCAATCTAAAATGACTGTGATCTAACTGTACATTAACTTGTTGTACATTAACCAGCTGTTCTTAAACCTACTATAATGGGACTATACATTTTCTATAATTGTTTTTTGAATAAACTATAACTGTACTTTAAATTTACTATAATTGCTTTTTGATCTGTGTGATGCGGGTCTGTGTGATTTGGGTCTGTGTGATGCGGGTCTGTGTGATGTAGATCTGTGTGATGCGGGTCTGTGTGATGCGGGTCTGTGTTAAGCGGGTCTGTGCGATGCGGGTCTGTGTGATGCTGATCTGTGTGATGCGGTTCTGTGTGATGCAGGTCTGTGTGATGTAGGTCTGTGTAATGCGAGTCTGTGTGATGTAGGTCTGTGTGATGCAGGTCTGTGTGATGCAGGTCTGTGTGATGCAGGTCTGTGTGATGTAAGTCTGTGTAATGCGGGTCTGTGTGATGTAGGTCTGTGTGATGCAGGTCTGTGTGATGCAGGTTTGTGTGATGCAGGTCTGTGTGATGCAGGTCTGTGTGATGTAGATCTGTGTGATGCAGGTCTGTGTGATGCGGGTCTGTGTGATGCGGGTCTGTGTGATGCGGGTCTGTGTGATGCGGGTCTGTGTGATATAGATCTGTGTGATGTAGATCTGTGTGATGTAAATCTGTGTGATGCAGGTCTGTGTGATGCGGGTCTGTGTGATGCGGGTCTGTGTGATATAGATCTGTGTGATGTAAATTTGTGTGATGCAGGTCTGTGTGATGCGGGTCTGTGTGATGCGGGTCTGTGTGATGCGAGTCTGTGTGATGTAGGTCTGTGTGATGCGGGTCTGTGTAATGCAGGTCTGTGTGATGCAGGTCTATATGATCCAGGTCTGTGTGATGAAGGTATGTGTGATGCGAGTCTGTGTGATGTAGGTATGTGTGATGTAGCTCTGTGTGATGTAGATCCGTGTGATGCCGGTCTGTGTGATGCAGGTCTGTGCGATGCAGGTCTATATGATGCAGGTCTGTGTGATGCGGGTCTGTGTGATGCGGGTCTGTGTGATGCAGGTCTATATGATGCAGGTCTGTGTGATGCAGGTCTGTGTGATGCAGGTCTGTGTGATGCGGGTCTGTGTGATGCAGGTCTGTGTAATGGAGGTCTGTGTGATGCGGGTCTGTGTGATGCGGGTCTGTGTGATGCGGGTCTGTGTAATGCAGGTCTGTGTGATGCGGGTCTGTGTGATGCGGGTCTGTGTGATGCAGGTCTGTGTGATGGAGGTCTGTGTGATGCGGGTCTGTGTGATGCAGGTCTGTGTGATGTAGCTCTGTGTGATGTATATCCGTGTGATGCCGGTCTGTGTAATGCAGGTTTGTTTGATGCAGGTCTATATGATGTAGGTCTGTGTGATGCGGGTCTGTGTGATGTAGGTCTGTGTGATGCGGGTCTGTGTAATGCAGGTCTGTGCGATGTAGGTCTGTGTGATCCAGGTCTGTGTGATGCAGGTCTGTGTGATGCGGGTCTGTGTGATGCAGGTCTGTGTGATGGAGGTCTGTGTGATGCGGGTCTGTGTGATGCAGGTCTGTGTGATGTAGGTCGGTGTGATGCAGGTCTGTGTGATGAAGGTTTGTGTGATGCGGTTCTGTGTGATGTAGCTCTGTGTGATGTAGATCCGTGTGATGCCGGTCTGTGTAATGCAGGTTTGTTTGATGCAGGTCTATATGATGCAGGTCTGTGTGATGTAGGTCTGTGTAATGCGAGTCTGTGTGATGTAGGTCTGTGTGATGCAGGTCTGTGTGATGCAGGTCTGTGTGATGCAGGTCTGTGTGATGCAGGTCTGTGTGATGTTAGTCTGTGTAATGCGGGTCTGTGTGATGTAGGTCTGTGTGATGCAGGTCTGTGTGATGCAGGTTTGTGTGATGCAGGTCTGTGTGATGCAGGTCTGTGTGATGTAGATCTGTGTGATGCAGGTCTGTGTGATGCGGGTCTGTGTGATGCGGGTCTGTGTGATGCGGGTCTGTGTGATGTAGATCTGTGTGATGTAGATCTGTGTGATGCGGGTCTGTGTGATGCCGGTCTGTGTGATGCGAGTCTGTGTGATGTAGGTCTGTGTGATGCGGGTCTGTGTAATGCAGGTCTGTGTGATGCAGGTCTATATGATCCAGGTCTGTGTGATGAAGGTATGTGTGATGCGAGTCTGTGTGATGTAGCTCTGTGTGATGTAGATCCGTGTGATGCCGGTCTGTGTAATGCAGGTTTGTTTGATGCAGGTCTATATGATGTAGGTCTGTGTGATGCGGGTCTGTGTGATGTAGGTCTGTGTGATGCGGGTCTGTGTAATGCAGGTCTGTGCGATGTAGGTCTGTGTGATCCAGGTCTGTGTGATGCAGGTCTGTGTGATGCGGGTCTGTGTGATGCAGGTCTGTGTGATGGAGGTCTGTGTGATGCGGGTCTGTGTGATGCAGGTCTGTGTGATGTAGCTCTGTGTGATGTATATCCGTGTGATGCCGGTCTGTGTAATGCAGGTTTGTTTGATGCAGGTCTATATGATGCAGGTCGGTGTGATGCAGGTCTGTGTGATGTATATCCGTGTGATGCCGGTCTGTGTAATGCAGGTTTGTTTGATGCAGGTCTATATGATGCAGGTCGGTGTGATGCAGGTCTGTGTGATGAAGGTTTGTGTGATGCGGTTCTGTGTGATGTAGATCTGTGTGATGTAGATCCGTGTGATGCCGGTCTGTGTAATGCAGGTTTGTTTGATGCAGGTCTATATGATGCAGGTCGGTGTGATGCAGGTCTGTGTGATGTATATCCGTGTGATGCCGGTCTGTGTAATGCAGGTTTGTTTGATGCAGGTCTATATGATGCAGGTCTGTGTGATGTAGGTCTGTGTAATGCGAGTCTGTGTGATGTAGGTCTGTGTGATGCAGGTCTGTGTGATGCAGGTCTGTGTGATGCAGGTCTGTGTGATGCTGATCTGTGTTATGCGGGTCTGTGTGATGCGGGTCTGTGTGATGCGGGTCTGTGTGATGCTGATCTGTGTTATGCGGGTCTGTGTGATGCAGGTCTGTGTGATGCGGGTCTGCGTGATGTGGGTCTGTGTGATGCGGGTCTGTGTGTTGCGGGTCTGTGTGATGCTGATCTGTGTTATGCGGGTCTGTGTGATGCGGGTCTGTGTGATGCTGATCTGTGTTATGTGGGTCTGTGTGATGCGGGTCTGTGTGATGCTGATCTGTGTGATGCGGGTCTGTGTGATGCGGGTCTGTGTGATGCGGGTCTGCGTGATGCGGGTCTGTGTGATGCGGGTCTGTGTGATGCAGGTCTGTGCAATGTAGGTCTGTGTGATGCTGATCTGTGTGATGCGGGTCTGTGTGATGCAGGTCTGTGCAATGTAGATCTGTGTGATGTAGGTCTGTGTGATGTGGGTCTGTGTGATGCTGATCTGTGTGATGCTGATCTGTGTGATGCTGATCTGTGTGATGCGGGTCTGTGTGATGCGGGTCTTTGTGATGCTGATCTGTGTTATGCGGGTCTGTGTGATGCGGGTCTGTGTGATGCTGATCTGTGTTATGCGGGTCTGTGTGATGCAGGTCTGTGTGATGCGGGTCTGCGTGATGTGGGTCTGTGTGATGCGGGTCTGTGTGATGCTGATCTGTGTTATGCGGGTCTGTGTGATGCGGGTCTGTGTGATGCTGATCTGTGTTATGCGGGTCTGTGTGATGCGGGTCTGTGTGATGCTGATCTGTGTGATGCGGGTCTGTGTGATGCGGGTCTGCGTGATGCGGGTCTGTGTGATGCGGGTCTGTGTGATGCAGGTCTGTGCAATGTAGGTCTGTGTGATGCTGATCTGTGTGATGCGGGTCTGTGTGATGCAGGTCTGTGCAATGTAGATCTGTGTGATGTAGGTCTGTGTGATGTGGGTCTGTGTGATGCTGATCTGTGTGATGCTGATCTGTGTGATGCGGGTCTGTGTGATGCGGGTCTGTGTGATGCTGATCTGTGTTATGCGGGTCTGTGTGATGCGGGTCTGTGTGATGCGGGTCTGTGTGATGCTGATCTGTGTTATGCGGGTCTGTGTGATGCAGGTCTGTGTGATGCGGGTCTGCGTGATGTGGGTCTGTGTGATGCGGGTCTGTGTGATGTAGATCTCACCTCGCCTGTAACCACATATTTCCCATCAGGAGAAAATGCCAGCGTGGTGATGGCCTTCCTGAAAACACAGAAACAGCCTCACTTTGTTCATCGGACTCAGAGAAGGTTCTACCTTTGAACCGGACCAGATTCCATCAACATTTTACTTTCAGGTGAAAAAGAAGGAGGGGGAACACGAGTGACCCGCCGGAGTCTCACCTGGAGCTGTTGAAGATGTGATGCTGTTTGTTCTTGCGAGGATTCAACAGAACCACGACACACCTGTGAACGATGAGACGGGGTCAGGAGGTCAACAGGAAAACACAGACTGAAGGTTTCTGAGCCAACAACAAACTTCAGAACCAAGAACTAAACACTTTGTCGAGAACTTTTCACACAACTCCATGTTGCTCTGGTGAAGAACAAAGGAGAATGTTTCCTGGTGTTTTCTTTAGCCTCACTTCAGGGTTAGGGCTTTTATTTTGATATGTACTTCCTGTTGTCAGCCTCACTTCAGGGTTAGGGCTTTTATTTTGATATGTACTTCCTGTTGTCAGCCTCACTTCAGGGTTAGGGCTTTTATTTTGACATGTACTTCCTGTTGTCAGCCTCACTTCAGGGTTGGGGCTTTTATTTTGACATGTACTTCCTGTTGTCAGCCATCGTTGCACTCAGTAGCTTCAAAGTCTTCTAGAGCCCTGGATTCTGCTTGGTTAAAGCTCCTGCTTTAGTCCGTTTGCTGCCTGTCCTGCATGCAGGTCTGCATGTCCACCCGCCAAACGATAACGGACAGAGACGTGATGTCTGGAAGCCTCAGGGTTGTTGGTCTGATTTCCGGCTCCTGCCGTCCTTTGTGCAGCTCTCTGTTTGGCACCCGGAGGCGGTGGCAACAGCATCTTTGTGGCTGCTGCTGACTCGGCACAAAAGAAACTGCAGGACTGCTCCTGTAATGAGCTGCAGCCACACACGTACGCGCACGGACACACACACACACACCTACACACGCTCACACAGCTGCTTTAATAAATCCAGCTCACTGACTAACACCATGAAACGGCTTTGGATAACAGCGCTGTTGTGTAAACACACTGTGTCCTTACAACATCAGAGACACAAACACTCAAAATCCCACTGACTCATCAGGGTGTGCGTGTGTGTGTGGGTGTGGGTGTGTGTGTGTGTGTGTGTGTGTGTGTGGGTGTGTGTGTGTGTGTGTGTGTGTGTGGGTGTGTGTGTGTGTGTGTGTGCAGAAAATAAGACCAACGCTGAATCAGTGCAACCCGAGGGACAGACAGACGGAAAATTAATGACACGGGACTGTGGAGTCCACGTCCCGAGGGGTTCGAACGCTGAGGCTCCCACTGTCCCCTAAAAAATACACTCTATCTGAAAGACTTTTACTGTACATGGCTGTACTTTGACAGTACTAGAACTGTACTATGAGTGTAGTATAGCTGCAAAACTCTAACAGAACTATAGCTATGACTGTACTACAAGTGTACTCTGATCTTACTGTAGTTGCACCGTTACTATATAAAGTAATAAATTACTATTAAAGCCACAAGCAGCCATTGTCCCCCTTTCCACCCCGCCCTCATTGGCTGCTTCAGGCCCCTCCCACCCTAATCACAGCTCCACGGGACAAATTTGTGAAAAAACATTTTTTTTCAAAATGGAGGCTTTCTGTTGGTTTAATCACCATAGCAACCATATTGTTTTTTTTTGGTCGTCTGGAGGTGGCGGACAGGTCTACGTCCGTTTTAGAAGGATCTGCAAAAGTAAACTTTTGGATTTCCTTGGTAACGGAGGAGTTTATTAACCACGCCCACAATCCTAATATGTTCATTTTGTATGTTATATCGTTTCATTCAGCTAGAGCCAACGATTCATGTGTTGAATTTCCACAATGTTCCGATAAAGAAATGTGCGAGTAACAGAGGAGAACGCCACTTTTCCAAGAATGGCATGTTAACGGCGTTCAAACCTTCTAATTCCCCGATTTTTTTCCAAGGTAGCTTCCCAATGATGCTCGACGACTTAGGAGGTGGAAATTCCTAGGAGGAGTTATAAAGTTGTTGATGGCAGTCTCTTCCTGGGGTTAAAGGTCAAAGGACATTCAGACTTAACCTGGTGGTGTGTGTGAAATTTTGTAAAGATCGCTCAAAGAAAAAGGCTTTTTTTCCCCGTTTGTGGGGAAATGCGGAAATCGCAAAAATGTCACACTTTGCAGCTTAACAGCCCCCAAGCTATAGGTCACGTGGCCATCCCATAATAATTTCAAAACTTCTTTTAGATATCCCCAAAATGTGTGGATGGTTTAATTAGTGGATTTTGAACTTTTTTGTTGCCCCATCAGGGATTTGGACCCCCATCCATTTGATGAGATGGTTTCTCCCGCTGTGATGACATCATTCTTTAGGAGCCTTTTCACCGGGAACTCTGTGACTTCTTGAGTTTGTGGTGGCGGTAACGTTTTTGCTTAAAGGAACAGTAAGAACGACGGCTGCTGCGTTCTCCATGACAACAAGTACAATTCGATCCATTTAAAGTACTATGGTAGTACTTGGAGTAGTATTTTGATGGTAGAGTGTTGTAGATGAGGACAGTAGTGCAGGTCTGTGAGGGGCTTCCCCCCTCCCTCACTGATGTGTCTGTCCTTCATGAATCTCTCTTTCTTCAAACTGACCTACATTAAACCCCCCCCACCCCCTCCCATCGCTCCAGTGACCCACTTCCCTCCTCCGTCCGTCGGACTCTCTGAAGCCCTTCCACCCTTTTGAGCCTGAAAACACGGAATTCACTTCCTCCCGGAGCCGAGAGAGCCGGCCAATCGGCTGAGAGCGTCTGCGGAGCGGGAGCCGCCGGTTGGTCGAAAGGAGAAACACGGAGGTTTCCGAGGCTGTCCCTCGCACATTCCCGTCATTCCAGCTCTGCCAGAGAACAGAGGACGGTGAGGATGAGGAGGTCAGGCTGGCCTTCGTCTGGAGGAGGACTTAGCGGCATCTCGGCTGCCCCGCCAGAAAGTATGTTCTGCTGCTGCAACAGCTCTCCTGGAAAAATTCCATAAACTGAGCGTCCAAAGCGATGAGTCAGGACCGGACAACAAAGCAGAACACGCGACTGACAGCAGGGCCTCTTTAGGGGGAGGTTCTGCCCCTACTTCTAACCTCACACTCATCTGATTGGACGTCAACGTCCTCCTTTAAAAGTGTGGAAAAGCATTTCATGTAATCTGGATGAATAAATCTGCAAATCCACGTTCGTGGAGAACTGGCTCTGAAATGTGTCGTCTGTCTGACGTTCCTCACAGATTCAGAGCAGAAATAAAAACCAGGTGAAACCACAACCCTGCCACGCCACAACGGTAGAAGGTTAAAGGCTGGGCTTATCTGCATGTTCTCACTCTGGAACTGGACTAACGTGCTGACTCAGCCTGCTCGCGTCCCCCCGCCCCCTCATAAACACGCACTCCCGCTGGCAACCCAGTCAAACTGGGTCCTTCCACCACAGAAACCAGAACTGACTTTGAACCGTAGAACAGTTCTAGTAGATCCTATGAGGAAAAACCTCTTCCAGGTTTTGTCAGAGTCTGATGAAAAACCTCAGCCGTCATCCTGTTTTTCACACCCCGGTCTGCATGCTCCTGCCATTATGATGGACAGCACGTTGGAAGAAGTAGAACTACACCCACAGACCTGCAGGACACAACACAGAACCTCCAGAAACTCAGATTTTCTTCACCACCCCCCTGTGGTGAGCAGAAGCAGCCTGGGTACGTGGAGTACATGATGTTCACACTGGACAAGCAGGGAGGGGCTTCCTCTTCTTCTTCTTTTTCTGTTGTTTACTAGCGCATGTCCGCCACCGACAGTTGGAAGAGGTTTGGTGTGAAACGTCAAAGCGGAGCAGATTGAGCGAATCTTGCTCCTAACTTTTTCTTTCACAGCTCTATTCCGATATATGAAAGACTTATTAATTCCTCCTCCATGATCAATTTTCAATCGATTGGCACTTCCGCAAATTAAAAGGGGCGCTACCCATACGTCAGTACCAAATCCGAGTCCCTGACTTGTTAAAATTCAACCTTGTTTAACTTGCAACTCGCGTTCAATGTTCACGCGTTTTTAGTACGTAGAGACTAGCGACACTATGGGCGAACGTGAATCCACCAATTCTATTTACATAGACTTTTCACTGCAACGGGGCGTTGCTCAGTGCAGTGTGAAGGTAGCTTCATACGAACTTCTTGTATCAGAACACAGCACTTGTCTCATTAACCACGCCCACATCAACTCTTTGACCAATCACAGAACAGTTCCCGCCCAGCAGAAGGAGCAAAGTTTGGCTCATTCAAGTATCGAAAACCAGCTGGAAGAACTCCACATTTGGGAATGTGTGCGAGAACAGACGTCTCACTTCTCGGAGTGCACTCACCCCGCCGGATAGGCGAGAAGTCCGGTTCGGGGTTCACAGGCCAGCGCTCGGTTCCCCTCTGCTGTGATTCCCAGAACCTTCTCCAATGTCACCTGCAGGGAGAAACAGCAGGAGTCAGGAAGGAGCAGGAGCCGCCAGGAACAGTTGGATTTATGTTCAGGGCCCAGATGAGAAGCTTTGACCCACAAAAACACCGTCAGGGAAGCCAGCTCCTCTGGTTAAACTCTTTAGAGTCCAAATAATCCTCTTAAGGCGGAAGACTTGACTTTAACTCTGAGCAGAGATTGAAAATCCTGCCCCAGACGCAAGCAAGAAAACACTTGTGTTCGGACATGCACTGATCCAAACATCTCTGACCTCTACAGTGTAGATCTTGAAACAGAACTCGTGTTTTTGAGGAGATTCAGAGAACATCAAACTACTCTGATTACAGTTATCCATGAAGTCTTCATAGCTTCATGCTACAGACTTGTGTCTTGTTCTCTC
Organism: Oryzias latipes; assembly: GCF_053564925.1. Taxonomy (NCBI): domain Eukaryota; kingdom Metazoa; phylum Chordata; class Actinopteri; order Beloniformes; family Adrianichthyidae; genus Oryzias; species Oryzias latipes. Next base: position 28,422,674 of record NC_136258.1, read on the forward strand.
ACACGTGGGTTAGTGTCCCATTGGGACCAAAAACTGACATTAGCTTCTTATCCGAGTCCATCAGCCCTCAATGACAGTTATGGTGTTCCACAGAGTTCTGTACTTGGCCCAACCCTGTTTATCCAACTCTGTGCTTCGTCATCAGATATAATCTATGTTAATCCTGGATTTAAAACTTTCCCATTTTTAAAATAAGTTTATAGTTAAAGTTCTTCTGGATGACACTTTAGTTATGCTACAATAGACTATAAAAGACTTCCCATAATGCACTAGGCTCTCCTCAAATCTTTGTTAGTTATTGCTTCACGCCATGGGCGATATTGTACGTCTTCTGTGAGCCATGTTTGTTCTGTCTGAACGTTGGATACGGAGCTGCAGATTCTGTGGTTTCTGTGGTACGGACCAGCTGGAATGTACTTCCTGTTTGAGGCTCTCTACTTCTGGGCCTTGCCCCTCCACTTCCAGCCATACGCTCAACTTCAAAGACCGTCCCTTCTGCCTTTTGGAACTATTTGAAGTTCCTCCTGTGAGGCTTTTGTGGTTGGAGGCAAAGGGACATCAATGAAAAAGGAACTCAAGCGCAACACAAAGAACAATTCCAGAGCTTTTTTAAAGAGAACTAGTCACGTGTTTGCTCTTCCCAATGTGGTCAGGTCTACGAGCCATTCCCGGGTCCGATCCACGCCGGCTAAGCCAGCTCCAAGCGCAGCTGATCTGAAGTCAGCTGCCACAGAGAAGGGAACCCAAATTATTTTACCCAATCGTCCATCCTGAGCTCTAGACCAGGTTGGAGGCAAAGGGTCCCCAAATCCAGGCCTCGAGGACTGGTGTCCTGCTGGTTTTCCAGAAACCCTGCCTGATTTGCTGCCGATTACCTGGATCAGGTGTGTTTAGCCAATGAGGAGCTTCAATGACCGGATGGTTGGAAAACATGTAGGACACCGGCCCTCAAGGCCTGGATTTGGGGTCCCCTGCTCTAGACCAAACTCAGAGGGTCCTCAACTTATCTTCAAATTAAATATATATCCTTGGGCAAAACACTGCACCCCAGATCACTCCTGGTAGTTACAGTTTGGTGTAAGCAGTGGAGCCACCATCAGTGTGTGAATGCGTGTGTGTGTGAATGGTAGAATGTAAATGTAAAGAGTTTTGATATATATGTATATGCCATTTATGTTATTATTGTTATCACCATGTTATTGCTGTGTTATTATTGTGACATAATTGTTATTACTTTAGTCAATACTGGATTATTACTGTGTTGTTACTGTAATACTAATGTGTCATTACTATGTTTTTACAGTGTTGATACATTGATCATTAGTTATTGTGTCAATACTACATTATTTCTTTGCTGTCATTGTGTAATTACACCGTTAACACGTCAGTATAACTTTATCACTGCATTATTAACTGGTTATTGTGTCATTACTGTATTGTAAGCCTACTGTGTTGGTATTGTGTCACGACTGCATTATTACTGTGTAATAACACATTCTTGGGTCAATATTAAGCGGAAACGCTTTCTTTTACTTACAGTACAGTACCTACGGCGTAGTTATGTGGTATTTACATAGTACTTATTTTAGAACTACTGGGAACTTACAGGGTGTTTACATGGTACTTTTTTTGTGTCTACTTGGTACTTACATGGTACTGGCTGTGTATTTATGAGGTATTACTTGGTTCATACCTATGTGGTACCTACTGGGTATTGGTATTTATAATATACGTACTGGGTATTTATGTCATTTACACTGGGTTTTCAAATAGTACCTACTGGGTATTTACATGTTGTGTAAAGGTGTCTTTTGTAGTACTTACACATATTAGAACAAGGTAAGTACAAATAAGGTACCTTGAATTTACATCTAACTCATTGTCTGTTTCATGGTATTTACAATGTGTAACAAGATGGTAGTAAACAGAAACTACAATGGAAGTACTGTGAAAAAAGGCCCAGAATTTACTTTCTACTTACTTAGCAAGTTTATGTGTATTTTTTGGTACTCACCATATATAAGAGGATACTTAGGTGGTACCTTATTGTAAGCACTGTACTGTAAAAGAAAGCCTTACCCATTAAGCTGCACTAACGTCATCGGTTCTGATTAGAAGGACTAATCGGTTCCTAAAAGGTTCTGATTCGAAGGAAAGTCTTCTGCAGGAGCCCAATTCTCTCTGAACGTGTTGAGCTCAGACTACTCACTGCCACTTACTTCTTGCATGGCGCTGCCACCAGAAAACATTGTGGCGGTTTTGAAGTCAGAACCAGATCGGTAAACCCGACGGATCTGGTAGATGAGCGGTTCCGTGCCGGTCTGAGAGCACAGACAGCAGCTCTGAGGGCGCATGTACCCACCCTCCTTCCCCTCACATGACTCTGCAGCAGCACCAAACTATTTCTGTTTTCGCCCACTTTCCTCCTCACATGTCCCGTCGGGCCAACCAGAGCCACGAGGATGACTCCCCAGCCTTCGTCACTCTGCGGAACCAAGTCCCATAGAGGTAGCGGTCCACCGAGCGCCTCTTAAAGGAAAAGTCACCTCAGAATCAGAAGCATATCTCAAGTGGGTTCAAACCCAGAACTGAACCCACAGACAAGATTTTCTGCAGACCGGGTCTCTGATGCTTGAAGGTATTCAGGAAGTTCAATTACTCAAAAAGTATCAGAACCAGTTCATCTCAGGGTCCAAAGAATATGTTTGTGAGGCAGGAGGTCCAAATCTGGTTCAGATCTGCTCCAAAGCGCCATTTGCAGTCTGTGCTGCTTCTTCATGTTGGAGCATCCCCCCCTGCTCCGGTCCAGAACCACCTCCAGGACCCGTCCCAAAACTTCCAGGGAAGTGGATGCTTCAACAGATAAAGACACGGTACCAAAGATCTTCAGCGGAGCAGAACTGTCTAAACAGATCATGACAGAGTATGGAACCAAAACACTCTGGGGGGAGGGGGGGGGGGGCATTGCTGTCAGGCCCAGAAGGTCCTGGACAACCTGCGCGCAGAACCCCAGGAGTCTGCTAGGAGAACCGAACCGAACCGAACCGAACTGCCATAAGGGTTTGGAGCAATGAAGGAGCACAAAACCCGAACCTAAGCCAGAACCCACCTCCGCGCATATGACCAGCAGTGTGTGAGTGAGTGAGTGAGTGAGTGAGTGTGCGCGCGCACGCGTGAACCTTGTTGCTGAGGTCGCGCTTGTGCCGCGCGCCGCTCCTGCGCAGCTTGATGGACGGGGAGCGCAGCAGGTTCTTGATGCGGCTGCGGATCGTGGCACCGTCCGCAGACATCGCGCACGTTCGCCCTGCGTCGCCGCTCCGTGACGCTCAGGCGTAAATCTGAACGGTCTTCCTCTCTGGTTCCGCCGCTGCCATCATTTCTTTAGCAAACCGGGCCGGACCGAGCCGCGGGACTCTCCTGGACCTGTTGGTTCCGGGCTAGGCCGGTTCTCCACATAGTCCTCCACTGCAGTCAACACGCGCAGGCGTCCTGACCGGACCGGGGAGGCGGAGCGAGTCTCCGCTGCGTCAGGACCGCATGCGACTACCGCAGTGGTACTTCCGCTCGTGCTTTTCAAAATAAAAGCTCCAATTTGGACAATAGAAATTCGACAGATTTTTGTTTGGAATCCCACTCTGATGAAAATTGTGTTTTTTGGGGTCGGATAGCTCTAATATCACCATTTTTGTTGCTCTTTTTGTTGCTCAACTTTTGTTGCTTGATAAGGTTAGGTTGGGGGTGTGAGGGGCTGTAAGCTAGCGGGAGGGCGTGTAAACAGATGACGGGAAAGGGAGCTGGACCAACGGTCTCGCCCGCAACTCTGCTGCCCTGCAGAAACTATGAATAAACAAAACGACAAGTTTTTTTAATAATATTTTTCCTCAAAACTGCATCATCCTAAATCTGAAAGAGCACGGGGAACACTTTGAAAATAGATCAGAAGATGATCAGATCTGAACTTTTCCTATTAAAGCTGAAATCTGTTTAATTACAATGAGACACATTTTTTTAACTTGGAAATAAATCCAACACAAAGAAAGAAGAGTTTGTTCAATTCATTTAAACAATCTCTTGTCGTAACATTAGAACTTTACATTTTCTGAAAGAGAAAAACTGGAAAATAAACGGAACTACATGGAGCTGCATTTCCAGAAGAAAATGCAGGGTTGAATGCTGCACTGCTGAATGAAAGCTGAATTTGCCAAAGAAATGGCTGAACTGTCCTGGAAAATCCTGGAATATCTTGAAAACTTAAAGGACCAAAAGTCATAGCAGGAATAAGCTGAAAAATTTGAACATTGTAATAGAATAATGGCCAAAATAGGACAAAATTTGTAGAAGGAGTTAATCATGAAAGCTGAAATTATTGAAAAAAATCACTGAACTGTTGAAAATTGGAAGATGTTGCTGAAATGGCTAAAAGTGCTAGCATTGGAATCAGCATCATCAACTGACTCAAAAAAACACATTGTTTGAGAGTATCATATTGATAAAAGCTACATGTTCTAAGTTGATAGAAAATCCACTTTTTTTTCAAAATGGCGGCTTTCCTATTGATTTTATCTCCATAGCAACCATTTTATGTTTGGGTCGCCTGGGGATGAAGAACAAATCAACGTCAGTTTCAGACAAATCGGAAAAAGTAAACCTTTGGATGTCCTTAGCAACGAAGTTTGTTTGCTAACCACGCCCACATTCCTGATAATAATAATAATGGATTGGATTTATCTGCGCTTTTCCTGACGCTCAAAGCACTTACATTGTGTCCATTATTCCCTCACTCTTCATTCATACTTGGTGATGGTAACTACGGTTGTAGCCACAGCTGCTCTGGGGCAGACTGACAGAGACGTGGCTGCCAGTTTTTGCCTATGGTCCCTCTGACCATCACTGGACATTCCTACACATTTACACTCCAGTGGAGCCACACTGGAGGCAAGGAGGGTGAAGCGTCTTGCCCAAGGACATAATGACAGTTGACTGGGGGGAGTGGGGATTGAACTGCTGACCCTTTGATCATTGGACAACCTGTTCAACCGCCTGAGCCACTGCCGCCCTAATATATCCAGATCCAGTGAATTTCAATATGTTTAGTTCCAGCGATGGATGAAGTTTGCTTCAGATTTTGACATAAAATGGCCACCAAACAGTAGGTTGTTTCGACATCCCATAATGATTTCTGAGCGTATTTTATAGTCCAAAGCCTTGTGATCATTTTAATGTTTGAACGGTGTCTCTAGCTACAAGTATGTTGAAGTTACAATGGTTGAAAGAAACAAAGGTTTGCAAGGATTTTTAATGTATTTCAATGGAGCAAAAATCTTGGAAAATCCTGGAATATCTTGAAAGGTTGAAGGATTTGAAGGACCAAAAGTCATAGCTGAAAGGATTAAGATGAAAGATCTGAACATTGTAATAGTAAAATGGTTAAAATAGGTAAAAAATTAAAGTTTACATTTGCCTCACATTAAGGCACAAAATGGCCACCAAACTGTAGGTTGTGTTGCCATCCCATAATAATTTTTTAACTTATATTGAAGTCCAAAGCCTTGTGATCCTTTTAATATTTGAACGAGGATTCTCCATGTATTTTAATACAGCAAACATTTGGAAAAGTCACAGCTGGAATAATCTGAACATAGTAAGAGTTGAATGGCTAAAATAGGTTGTTAAGTTGCTTTACAGCCTTCAACCAATTAGAACTACATGTAAAAAATAATGTGGCATGTTTTTTACACTAACAGTAAAGTGCATAAACATATTTTTTGTGGAGAAAATGAGTGAGTTGCTAGAGGACAGAAGGTTTGTTTGGGGGTGCTGGTTATTTTTGACATGTTTGTTTGAGGCACTGGATGGTTTAGATCCATGTAACATTGATGAGAAAAGAGAGTTTCAAGGTTCTACTGAGATTTGAACTCAGACTACTGGATTCAGAGTCCAGTGTGCTGCACACTGTGCAGATCAGCGGAGGGATTAGATTACGTTTTTCCATCTGTTTCGGCAGAAAAACGCCAGACAAAACATGCAATGTTGTAAAGTGCAGACATTTATTGTTTTGTTCCACCAGTGGCTGCAAAGGTGCAGGACCTTTCTCTGTGATGAGGAAGAAACAGCCAGAATACGAAGAACCGATTCAACCGCAAGAATAAAAAGAAGCCAGAACCAACCAGAACACTGACGGCCAGGAACCAGGAACCGAACCCAGGCAGGCATAGAAAATACTATCAGAAAGATTAACTAGTGGCAAAAGGCTTCAAAATAAAACAGGAAGTTGTTCAATATCAGCAAAACACGTGTGATTCCATCATACCAATACACAAAATACAATCTAATAAAAAACGTTAAATCTGTTATGAAAATTAAAAAGTCAAAGTTTAAAATGAGATTTTTCTTAGCTAAAAAATACTTTGCTAGTAAACTGGTCACAGTTGGTGCAGAAGAATGACTGTCTGAACAGGGAAACGTGCATCTTCTTCTGATTTATGGCTCTTCTATTCAACAGGAACAGGCGGTAAAACATGTCAGACTCCAGATCCACTCCCCCATAAATGCTGGCAGCAGACAGATGGCTCTCAGCTGCTGAAAACGCACATGTAGGCCCCCTCCTTTAGGGCGAGGCGAGGCTGTCCCTCTCTGCCAAGCATCTTCACCAGGCCTTCAGGCAGCTTCAGGATCCTGCTGAGAGCTCTGGTTTGGGTCCACAAACCTGCTGTCCGAGTGCCGAATGCTCCAACAACGCCATCTCAGGCTTCTTCTGTCTTCAGGTCTCGGTTAAAACCTGCAAACCTGAGATCTGACCACAGAGGAACCAGCAGCTGAAAGTCAGAGCTCAGATTTCGCTAGAAACGAGACGTCAGGCTCATGAGTGAACCTGCTCAACCAGTGGAAGACGGGAAGATGAAAGGGGGGAGAAAGAGCAGCTTGCTTTTGTTCAGTCTGTGACCACAGACTGACCCTGCAGCTCACCTGGAGCTCAGGTGTGCTCAAAGGCACCACGGTGCATCTCCCTTTAAGGTCAGATCCTGCTGACCCAGGGAGGATATCTGAGACTTAAAAGAGGAAGTCCTGCTCCACTGTCATAGTCTGAAGGGCCTCTGATAAGAGTCCAGAGATCTGACAGCGGTCAGGGACGAGATCGTCCATGGAGCCGCTCACCTGGAAGAAGAAAAAAAACACATTTTATGCAACATCTATAACTACAGAGTAGACTTGACTCTGCAGGGTTCCTCCTAAATGTTTTTGTTTCTAAAAAATCCTATAGAACAAGCGGAGTTCATGATTATGAACCAGAAAACAAACTTTTTTTTGAAAAGGAAAAAAAACCCAGCGAAAATATAAACAGAAACAGCGCCCTCTGCCGACGGATGTTTTTAATGCAACACCTCCCTTCACTAAAAAAAATGGTTCATTCTGTTATTTTACCAAATTCTGTGTATCTCAAATGAACGCCAATATTTCTCCAGCATGCAACAGACTCCCCCAATGTCCAGTAACGCCCCCCCCCCCGCTGGGTTATTGGACTGTGTTTTCTTTCAGTGAGATCACGACTTATTGGCAGGAATGTGAGCCCAAACCCTCTCAGTGCCCTCTTTGGAATTTTGACGGGACCACCTTCCCTATCAAAATCTCACCTTTGCTTACTTTTATTTACTCTTCTGATAAATCTCGACATGTGTTATATTACAATTGTTGAAATTCATTACATTTTCTAAAGCTTTAATGGAGAGGGTTGGTGCGGTTTTGTGTGTTTTTTTTTTGTTCGTCCAATTTTTTCTTTTTTTTCTTCTCTTTTATTTATTTATTTTTTAAAGAAGATTGTGCAAAAGTACCTTTACTTTAACTGATATCTGTAATTTGATGGAGATTCTAAAGATTTTCGACATAAAACAAAAATTGGAAAAAAGAAAAAGAAGGCTGCATTAAACATCCAACACCGTCAATTAAAAGATGCTTCTCTAGTTTTTCTGCAGGATGGTACAGAATGTTTCAACAAAATCTAAATCGTCTCCTACCTGCGCTCCAGGTTCACTCTGTCCTCCCATTGGTCAGGAAAGAGCACTGGCTCCTCCCCTTCCAGGCTCGGACTGGACATGGAGGGACTGAATGACTGAATGGACGGAAACATGAAGGACAATAAGGTTTCATTTTTCACATCCTGTTTTATTTGAAATATTTTGACCATAAAACGAAGGAAGTGTAAAACAGCGAAACTTCAAAATAAAAGTCCAAGGATTTATTAATACAAAACACTTTATCTCCATCTCGCCCCACTTGGAGGCTCTAAGTAAAAACTCCAGATCTCAACAGGTCTAGTGGAGTAACCTCTTTTCCTTAATATAAAACACGAAGACTTGACAGGTAACATTTCAGACAGACTAGAATAAAAAATAAAAAAACTTTGCCACCCATTTTCATTCCTTCAGACCTCAGTGACACCTTTTCTTTGTGGTTTAAGACCATTTTCTCCTGAAATGAGGACTGAAGGGTTGAGTGTGGAGTACTCGAGTACTCCACACTCAACCCTGCTTAGCTGCAGAGTACTCGAGTACTCCTTTGACTTGACATGCAGCCATGGAGAGTTTAAGAAATGCTCCTCCAGTTACTCTGAAACCACAATAATGGGTATTTTGAATGGCAGCATTAGAGCGACATTGTTTTAGTTTTATTTAGCTATTAGTTTCTGTTGATGAAATAATTTCTGGTCTGTGTTTAGATTTAATGTCCAAGTCAACTGTGCTGGAGTGAAATTTGATTAACCTCATTATTTTTGAGGTTAATTACACACAAAATCCCATTTGTGTGTGTATGTGTGTAGGGGGGGTGTGGTCTTTTGATTGACACGTGAAGGTCAAATCCTTCACAATATAAGGCTGTTACTGGGCCGCTCTTACCCCTGCAGAGGTGTCATCCGTGTTTCCTGACTTTGGCCACTGCGAGAGTCCATGTCCCTTAGAAAGACCTGTTTCTAAGGGAATCAGGCAGAAACCGGGATCAGCTCTGCAGGTCAAGGGTCACATGACTGATCACATCCTAAAGATCTTTCACACAGGTTGAATGTAAGTCTAACTTGTGAGAAAAAAGCCCCCCGAACAGCCGAAACCTGTCCTCCCCAATCAGTCTATTCTAAGAGATGATTGGTAACCATGGAAACTAACCTGTCTCCTTTGCACATCCTGCTGTTTCCATATAGGGGCAGGCCTGCCCCGCCTCTCCATTCTCCTCCTCGTTGGCGTAGCTGTCAGAGAACGCATTGTTTCCGTTTGAGTGGTAGACGCCATTTTGTTTTTTTATTTTTACTTTTTTTTGTTGAAAAATCCAACCTTTAGTTTCCAAACAGAAACTTTGCAGCTGAAATTGGAGTCAAGAATCACGTAAAAACTGCTAAATCTATTTGATACAGAGCAACAAATTTAAAATCGGATTCCACTTTTGACTCCTTGTTTATATGAAAACATATTCTAATAATAAAAAAATGTAGATTTAAAGGTGAAACATTTTTCAGTCCCGTCCCGGACTGAAAGACCAGATCGTTTGCTACAATTCTTCGTTCTTTCTCCGCCTTTGAGAGAAAATTTGAGCACAAACTCAAAAACTCCCCAACATTTGCATGCACCTAGTACCCGCTGAAAATGAGACCCCTCCCCACCTAAAAAAGATGACATCACAGCTGGAGAATCCAAAAAAAGATGAAAGGGGCCAAAATCTCTTATGAGAATTTAAGAAATTAGTTTTAAATGAGGTTTCGTTGACCTTTGATCTCCAGAGAAGGCCACCATCTTGGATTTTCGAATTAAAAGAAAAAAAAAAATCAGCTAAAAATTTAAACTCCTTTTAGGGATTTCAATCTATCATCTCCTAACTCCTCAAGCATCATCGGAAAAGCTACTTGGGAAAAAAAATGTGGACTTAGAAGTTGTAGATTTTGAACGCCGTTACCATGGCGAGTTCACAAAAGTGGCGTTTCCCCGTGGCTGGAACATTTTTTTCAACGTAATATTGTGAAAATGTAATTCATGAATCATTGGCTCAAGCTGATTTCACATACAATATGAATATATTGGGAATGTGGGCGTGGGTAAAAAGAAACCCTCCGTTGCCAAGGAAATCCAAAAGTTTACTTTTGACGATTCCTCTAAAAATTACGTCGACCTGTTCATCACCCCCAGACGACCAAAGACTGAATGGTTGCTATGGAGATAGAACCAACAGCAAAGCAACCATTTTGAAAAATGCTACTCTATGCTGCCATGGTCCGGGATGACCTGACGTGAACTTCTGCTGCTTCCACTTCCTGTTTACCTGACTTTGACGGCTCTCTGCTGACGTGAGTTCTGGCGGTGAGGAATGCTGCGGCGGGGTTTCAGGTCGGCGAGTCTCTGCCTCATCCTGATGGTCATCTCCGGACTCAAACGCCACACAAAGATGCAGCTGCGCACACACAAACGCGCAGACGGGTGAGGACGTCTGCTGCGGTCGGAGGAAGCAGAGCCGTTCACCTGCGTCCGTACCTGTCTCCTGAAACGGTGATCAGGTGCTTGCAGTCGCCGCTGAACTTCAGCCCAGTTATGATCTCTGAAACAGAATCCTACGTTAACACAAGCACGAGCGCAGGACACACAGACGCACAACAGCAACACACCCGAGTGTCCAAACATGGTGGCCACACACTCTCCTGAGAAGAAGTCAAAGATGCTGATGTTCTTGTCTGAACAGGAGGTGGCGATGTAGAGTCCTGACGGGTCTATGTGCACCTGACAAGGTAAAGGGGAGGAGCCTGTGAGCTGATATGTCACAGAAGGATTGCCGTAACAGACCATTTCAAACTTTATTTAAAAAGTACTTTTCATACAGAAACAGCAAAGAGTGCATTACAGGATAACAGTAACAAAAGACACAAGATGGATCCACACTTCATTCCCATAAACATAAACATAAACATTGTTCATCAGACAAAAAAATAATCAAGAATAACAATAAACTGAATATAAAACTTAAAATGTACCTTAATGATGCTGCCATTACGTCCTTGAGAGCCTTTGTAAAACGTCTTTTCTTTCCCAGTGCTGATGTCAAAGACCCTGCAGGACGGATGACAAACAGTTCATCATCATCACCACCTCTGTCATCCTTATCTTCATCAGCAGCAACAGTTTAAATCAGCTCCTGGTGGTGATCCAGCATCTTCTCACTGTTCCGCCTTTATTTAAATTTCTAGAAGATCTGGTACCTGAGCCAAATTGGACCGAACCCACTCTGACCCGGCATCAAAGCAAACACCGGCCTCCAACTGTCCCGTCAGAAACCCGTCGTCGCCATGGAAGCCGAACAGTAGTAAACGCTCAAAAAAGCAAGCATCAAAAACGTGGAGGAACCTTTCTGTACTGAACTGCGACAGACTGCAGACGCTTTCAAGAAGAATACACTTTCTGCACCCTCCAATCATACCATGTCATTCATCTACGGTTGCCATAGTTACATGAAATAACTGAGCTAGTGTTAAAAGCCATCTAGACTGTGGAAACAGGCTCCTTAGAAATAAGTCAAAATTTTAACCTCATTGGCAGATTTCCTTTAAATAAACAAAAAATACATCAATAGGGTTAGAAAAATGAATTTTTGTTTTCTCAAACTAAGATTATTTTGCCTTTGAATAACTTTCTTGACCGGATTGTTTTTGGTACAAGACAGATTTAAAGAGAATTTTTAGGTATTTTTACTTTCTTACAGTTATTGCAGTGTCTGCAGTGTGGGTTTATGAACTAATTAAAGTTAGTTTTGTTTTTAACCCTGGTGTCTGCTGTTTTTTCCCTTAAAATTTTTCTCTTATCTATTCTATCTAATCTATCTTATCCGTCCGTCCGTATTGGGCGATGATTTGCTTCTACCCAAATCAAACCCCAAAAATGTCTAATTACCTTTAAAACCCCAGAAGCTTCAGGCTCTACTTGACGTTTCCACAGTTACCTTCATACATTTTAGAAAGATCCGTCAGCAGGAATAATCATGAGGGGTAAGTTAGTTTGTGCTCTATGTAGTCACAGTTTACACCCTGCAGAGTGTCTTGACCATGATCCTCTGCTGCTCTGTTACCATGGTGAGCCTCAGAGCATGTGTGACGTCATCCTTAGAAAACGGTTTACATTCCTCTCCAATCAAGTGAGTTCTATTCAATCGCCATTTTTTTGCGATACAGATACCGCCATGTAGGAACCAGATGTCATCAGTTTGATTGGTCTGAGTCAACGTTTCTATGCCAACCACTCTCACCAATCAGGAGTGAGCTTGTGGGAAGTCCACACCCCTACAACCCGAAAGTGGGCTACACAAAATCTGTCAAATATTTGCCTCAGTCCTGGTCTCGTATACAGTCAGTGGGTGTGTCTACATACCGGATGCTGCGGTCCTTACAACCCACAGCTGCGCACTTCCTGTTTGGCTCAACTTCCATGTCGTTTAAGGTCGTTTTACTGACAACGCAGTGTTTCCGTGTGAACTCCAGACCCTCGCGTGCCTGAGGACGACAACAAAACAGGATTGATGCTTGACGATGACTGATGTGAAGTCATCAATTCTACCCAACGTAATGACTCCATGATAAACTCTTGTGTTTTTGGTTTATTATATTGACTTCTTGGTACATATTCATATGTTAGATTGAGTGCACACATCAATATCATGAAGTTCTATTCTGCAGACATTTTCTGTCGTTCTTCAGAAAGTAAAACGTACTGTATAGTTAAAATACTGAAGCTCGTTAGACCGTACCATCTGGCTGTATGCTGGAGGGGGATTCTTTATTGTTGTGTTGCCATTTGGTTGTCTTTATTCAGCTCTATGTGTTTCAAATGGATCCATCAACCCATGTATAAACCCTTTAATGTCTCTGTTTGTTAGATCAGTTGATGATAGATCAGTAACATTCTGATTTGTTCCAATTTTTAGAGCACTGGTGTTCTGTTGAGTGCTTTTATGGGCGGAGGGTTTCAGTTCAGCCGAGCTTTTATTTGTGCTTTTGGGGGTTAAAATAAAACTCTTTTCTATTAAACATCTTTGTGTCCTCCTTCCTTTCTGCTTGGTCCCTGATATGCTCCTCAAAGTTCCTCAGGAGCTCCTCTTACCTGCTGCGCCATGTAGAAGCAAATGTTCTTATCAGCGCCACAGCTGATCATCCACACCTTCCCCTCATTGGCTGCAGAACCAAAAGAGGGGGAGGAGTTACAGAAGAAACAGGCAAACAGCATAGAAGCCAAAAGCCAGAGCAACAAACCGGCAAATCTGACGGCGTTGATGGAGGACGAGTGGTCCTGCAGAGTCTGGACCAGACTGTAGTCTCGGCCCGCATCCAGGATGTGGATCAGGCGGTCCCGACTGGCTGTGGCTAACAGCTGCAATCCTGAGGAGAAAACATGAAAACCGAACCGTTCCCTGAGTAGAGGCTTCATCAAAGTAAAAAGATCTCCTAAAAACGGTAACATGAAAGATGTTCCTGTATTGACCTGTAAAAGACTGCAGTAGGCTTAGTCCTCTATATCATTTCTATAGCTACCATGGTTACAGTTAGAGATATTGTACTGGTACCGACGCATACAGGACTAACCGAGACTCTATAAAACGTGCTTTGTGCCAATGACTTTCCTTCTTTTCAATTTTGATGTACAAATCCAGCCAATCATTTGACCTGTCCAGCCATTGTGGGCGGGCGCATTTAAGAATACGTGAGATCCTGAGGGTGGGAGGAGCCTCAGTCAAAATGCCAAAGTGAAACCAAGAGATTCTCATTCATCCACTTGATGGATCAGAGTGACGTGTGCAAAGCTCTGAAAAAAGGCTGCCGTCGTGGTGACATGGACAAGAACAAGAACAAGAAGACGGCTGGATCCAAATGCAGCAGGTTCATTAGCTCAGCTAAAAGTCCACAAAGTCAAATCAGGCAGGAGTCAATACCAGGCAGGAGATCATCAGAGGAGAGTGGGGGTAGTCAGGATCCAGGCACGAGTTGGGGCAGTCGGCAGGCAAACTGAGACAGATACAGGGTCGGGAAACAGAAGATCAGGTCCAAATATAATGCTCGGTAATGAAGACAGAGTGGCACAAACAATACTTTGCACTGAGCTTGAGAAGTATGCTGTGGTTGTTGAATGAATGAGAATCAGGTGTGTGGCATCCAGGTAGTGTGCACTGGGGTTTGCTGAGAGCTGTAGTGTGGTTAGAACTCTGGAAACAGTTTCAGCCGGTGACCAGAGGGGGAGACAGAGCTCTTACTTCTGACAGCGGCGAGCGGGGACGCATGTGTTTACATGTGCGATTTTGACCTACAATGCAGACTGGCAGAAAAATGGAAAGAAAACACGGTAACACATGCAGGCGGCCTCCTTTACCTTGTCACGCGGTTTCATCACACTTGAACATTTATGAAGCACTGGCTCGAGGACCGTTTAGGCACCAGAACCGTTTTATAAGTATTGGTTTGGCACAGGTACTGTATAAAATCCAAACACTTCCCTTCCTTGGTTACAGCTAACTTACAGGGACTAAACCGGCTTGTGTGAAAGGTGCTGTAGTGGTGCCCTGATGATCCAACCATGGGTTAAAGCTAGTTTTGTTTTTAGTAGAACTGTTCCTTATGGTAAATGGTGTATACTTATATAGCGCTTTCTACCTTCTTTCGAAGGCCCAAAGCTCTTTACAGACACAGTCCCATTCACCCATGGACACATACAGTCATACACTGATGGCGGCTCCGCTGCCGAACACTGGCGCCAACCTCCCCCTCCCACCAGAGGCAAGTTGGGGTTCAGTGTCTTAACCAAGGACACTTCAACACATCGGCGTGCAAGCTGGGAATCGAACCTGAAATGTTACGACCATGAGTCGACCGCCCCACTGCTACACTACGGCATCTGGAAAAGATCTTTCACAAGTGCGAGTGAGTCCTCGTTCCTCACCTGTATCAGGTGTAGAGAACTCCAGGCAGAGGATCTCAGACTCGTGAGCTTTAATGTTAAATATCTCCTCCGTTGTTCTCAGATCGTGGATTCTGAAGAACATTGGAACAAATATCAGAACAATCTCACAAATGCAGATTTAAAATGATAGCATGGCGACTCCCCCCCACCTGAGAATTCCTTTAAAGTCCCCGGAGGCCAGGTGCCGTCCGTCCGGACTGACTCTCAGAGCCCGGATGCCCATCCGGATCTGGTCCGTCTGCTGCCCCTCCGGTGGCCCCGCCTTCTCTGCGTTGCCGCCGGCAGCGGTGATGCTGTCGGCTTCCAGGAGGCTGCTGTCATTGTCGTCCACATAAATGACTTTCTTCAGGTCCTGGGGGGGGGGGGGGGGGGGGGGGGGGGTGTCAGAGGTCAGGGCTCAGACAGGTACAGGTGTGTGCCTGGCATGTGCGGGCGAGCGCTGCCGTACGTGGCTCAGGATGTTCCTGAGGAGGGCGCTGTGTACGTCCGTGTTCCACAGCCGGATGGTGTTGTCCGAGGAGCAGGACAGGAAGGATCCGGGGGGGAGGAGTCTCTCCCCCTCACCTGTTCCACCTGTGGAGACCTGCAGGAAAACATAGCAAAGACTTCCAGAGGTTTGTAGATTTGGAAGAACTTTAGGCTCTTCAGTAAAGCTTTGAGGCCGTCAGATAAAAAACAGGAGAATTTTGCTCACCTCCAGGTTCCACACACTGGAAGAGTGATAGAGGGCCGAGTAGAGCTTCCCCGGCCTGTGAAGCTCCTTGATGTCCCAAACATAAACACTGTGGTCGTTGTAGACACATGACAGCCAGTGATTTGTAGGGTCACAGGTCATAGCTACTGTGTCCGGGCACCGAGACTCTGCTGTGCGGGAAAACAGCTGGCTGAAGAGGAGGAGACGAGAGACTGAGCAAATCACCTTCAGATTGAAGAGCACATGTGGAGGAGGAGTGACTGCTACCACACAGGTGAGTGTTACCTGGGATCAGTCATCTGGGCAATGTCCGTTCTCAGAGAGTGAGGGTGGGGAAAAGGGTAGAGGAAGTTCAGGTTGACGGGGTTGAAGACTTGAACCGTTCCATCGGAGCATCCACAGAAGATGAAATCCTCTGTGACGGACAGACAGGTGGCCTGGGAGGTCTGCAGGTAGATGGACAGAAGCACAGACTGTTGTTAAGGTTGAAAGTCGTTTCATGTGGAAACTGGGCCATCACATGTTCTTACAGGAGAACCTGTACCATCAGAGACGACTTCACAACATTGAGGTTGTCAATATCTGATCCTTCATAACATGAACGATGGAAGAAGAATGTAATTTGTTAAGAAAAGCAAGGTCGCATTTTGACCATGAGGATCCTGTTTTCCAACGGTGTGGAAAATGTTGAAGGTTTAGTCAAGGCGAGCAGGAATAGTGAAAGAGGTTCACTTTGCTGGATCACACATCAGAGACTGACCATCACTTTGCTGAAGAAGAATCCAGCAGATTTCACCATGGAGACGGTCTACATGCATCGCCTCACTGTGGACGGGGTGGAAGTTTCCAGGTGGGCATTTACAGCGAAGACATCATTTCTTTCTAGTTTCTTCAACACGCCAGCAGAGTCCGAGGAAACTACCACTTGTATGTCATAAGTGCACAAAGCATCCAATAGCCTTACGAAGACTTCACGATACACTTGCTACTTGCATGACAATGGTACTACCGTTTTCATGACTTCCTTTGAGGTGGCCATTCAAAGGAGGGCCATACAAGTTCAAAGGAACTGGAACTGGGGGTGAGCTTCTCTCTACGACCTAAACCACACCTGTACAGGTGATGCTTTCGTTCGGTGTTCTTACGTCACGCTCTAGTCATCAGTAAGGTGCGAGTACTGCCTCCTTATTTCGGAGGGTTGCAATAATTAAAAAAATCTGTTCTACACGCCGGCGTCTCACCTCCTTCCCCCTTACTTACCCTCACATGTTGTGTCGTAGAAGTTTTTACTACGACCTGTCGTACGACAGTCCCTACCCACCCATAAAGGCAGCATCACCCAGGGACAAGGAACTGGAAGGAAGAAGTTTGACGGCCATATTGGCGGAAGTTATCTTCAATCAGCAGCAATGTTCCTAATTTGAAGTAAGTAAAGACGTTCTGGAGCAGAAAGTTTGGGTTTGGCGTTAACTACATGAAGATTAGATGCATTTTTTGAATTGGACTGGATTGAAGACAGGCTTGTTCACGGTACCTAGAGTAAGTTTCAAGCTCCGCCTTCATCGTGTATCTGCTGACTTCACGTTTCTCCCAGAAAAACTGAGAGGATGAGACGGGTCTGCAGCAGATCTGTCACTCACCTGCAGCTTCACCCACTTGTCCAGCAGCCGGTCCTTGCTGAACTTACACAGCCGGGCGGACGAGGTGATGCAGAAGGTGGAGGAGGAGTGTTGGTCCCGCCCACACGCTACATCACTGAAGAAGTTGTTCATAAGGTTCTTGAGGCGAGCCGGACGTCCCTCCAGGGGGGCGGTAGACTGATCCTGCAGACACACACTGTCAGTAACACTGTTGCCTCACCAACCGCCGCGTTCTCTGATCGTTGGACCTTGGAGGTCTTGTTGTGGTCCAGGTACCAGAACTTCACGTGACGGTTGCCGGCGGTGACAAAGTAGGAGCTGTCGTCGGAAAAGGAGACGGCCGTCACTTTGCTGGACACCTTGTTGGCTGCCACCAACTGCTTTTTCTGCAAAGCAAAGACGAACAGATGGAGTCAGACCGGCGCCGGTCTGCAGGGCAGAGCTCCGCCCTCCGTTCGTACCTTCCAGTTCCACACGTTCACCATCATGTCCTGCTCGTAGCCCACGCTGACGATGTATTTGCCGTTTGGGGAAAACGCCACGCAGGCGACTCCGAATTTGTGCTCCTGCAGCTCCGACACCTGAAGACGCTCCGACACGTTCCAGACCCGAACCGCCGGCTTGTGACCGCACTGGAGGAGGGGGTGGGGGGAGGGGACCACAATGTAAGACCTCTCCCTTTGATAGAAACCTCATGTGACAAATTACAAACTTTACAGACGTAAACATGAACAGATATTTTAAGTGCATGTTGTGAGTTCTCGGTTGTCATCATAAAAAACAATACTGATAACCCAAGAAATAAAATCTTACTTAAAAAAGTGAGATTTTTTTTTAGTTCTATATTTCCATACATATCAGGCAAACGCTCCAGGTCAAGCAGAGTAAGGACACAAAAATTTCAGAACAGTTTTTATCCATCTGCCATAAACATGTTAAACCTGAATCTCTTCTTATAAATTATACTAGTTTTGGGAGCTTTATTTTTACTATTGTTTCCCGGTTTTTAGCTATTTTGATAAATATTGAAGAACTTTTTATGTAGTTTTATGTATTATTTTAGTATGAAGTTGTTTATGTACGAATTCTGCACTTTTAATGTCATTGTACGTTTGACAATGACAATAAAGATCTATGATGTTCTTACACATAACCACACAGTACAGGTAAAGGTTAGGGGTTCGGTAAAGCTTCCCCCTCCCTCCAGGTTTGCTTTGAAAATTAAATCTGAACAGCTGCTGGGGTTTTTTTTTTTAGATTAAGAATTAAAAACCAACCAGCAAATGTTGATGTTCTATTTTTAGAGAAAAATACGTCATTTTATAGAAAAAAATAAAAATCTGATTAGAATTCAATTCTAACAACTTTATTTGTCTCCATGGGGCAAATCCTTTCAAGGTGCAAACAGTGGCTTATGATGTATTCTCTATAGAATTGTTTAATTTGCATAAAGTGGCTGAGAACGTGAGCTGAACATGACAACTTTAATATTATTGGTGTAAATAAGTCTTTGTGTTTTAGGCAGCAAACGTCTTCAGCCTCGGGAAACCTTTGCACAGAGAATCTCCACATCTCCTGGACGTCACCAGCGGCTCAAACACTCACCTCGCCTGTAGCCACATATTTCCCATCAGGAGAAAACGCCAGCGTGGTGACGGCCTTCCTGAAAACACAGAAACCTGGGTTCTGCACCGTGTTCCTCGTCTCACGCAGAAATGGTTGAACCGTAGCCGGGATTTACCGCCAGAGTCTCACCTGGAGCTGTTAAAGATGTAACCCTGTTCGTTTTTGTGAAGATTCAACAAAACCACGACACACCTGTGAACGCACAAGACGATGGGCGAGGGTCAGAAGGTCAACGCCACAAACTGAGAAGGAAATCCTTACAACCTAACAATCGCACACAGACTAACAAGTGCAGACATAAGTGAGCTGTCACATATGGAGCCCCTAAAGGGACATTTGAGGGAAAAATGTGTTACAGTTAGTGACAGCTGTGTGCACCTGTTAGTAATGGGTTCACATCATCATTTTTTTCTTTCTTCAATTGTTTTTTTTGTCTTCAATGTCACACATCTAGGTGTATGAATTTAGTTCTCCTCATTTGACCAAAGTGTGTCGGAGAACCCAACGTCCTCCGTTAGCACATCTCACCCCGCAGGATAGGCCAACAGTCCAGTTCGAGGGTTGCAGGTGAGCGCACTGTTCCCCACGGCTGTGATGCCCAGAACCTTTTCCAGAACCACCTGCCACAACAAAAAGGTTTTTAGAAAAATTCTTCAGCGCGCACGTTCAACCAATCAGTGGGAGTCTGCGGAGCAGCAGAGCTGATTCTGGTGGAAGAAGGAGGTTCAGGAGGACAACAGCAACCACTCTGTCATTTCCTGCTCTTTGAGCAAGAGAAGCCCTGAAACGCAGCACAAGCGGACGTTCTCGTGCACAAACTCACGGGAGCAGGTATGAAGGAAGGTCCACCTGAAAGCTGCTTTAGTCTTTTTTTTTCTTTCATTTCTTGTCAGTTGCAGCACGTTTCCTCCTTATCTGTGTTTGCATTGTTGGCATCACTGCCATCTTTTTGTGCCGCGGCGTGTCAGCAGCGTCTGTCACTCTTTGACCTCGTAACATTTCATTCCTGTATTTGTTTCCTGCTTCATAGACTTTCCTAAGAAACGTGAAGCCTGCATGTTCTTCGTTAAAACGCCATGTGATCCTTTGTGGTGTTTATTGACTAAAACTGAAACTACCGTAAGTTCTGCATTTTTGTACCCATCTTCAAATCTGTCTGTGTTCATTTGTGTCAAATGTTGGAGCTTTTTCAGTCTGAATGGTTTCAGGTTGTTCCCAGAATTCCCTGAACTGGACTGAAGGTTGAACTTCAGCTATGATGCTGTTTTTTGGCGGGACCAGCCCTCTGCTTCAGGTCATGAAGACGCCATCGTTGTCTTTAAGACTTCAACCTCGTACCGCATTTTCCGCACTTAAAGCCTTCCATTTTTTCCAAACACTTCAGTGCATCTTCAAATCTGAAGCACCTTATAAATGGATTGGTTCTGTGATTTTGAGAGGCACATGGCACTCACACTAACCCAGCTAACGGAAGTTAGCATCATCACAATGACGCTTGTTTTAGTGATTTCTGTTTTTCTCCGTGTTGCAAACAGGGTTGGGAGTCACGCCACTTTCACAGCGAGCTGGGAAAGATGCGTTCGAGCGACCGCTTCGGATGAAAACGCGACGTAAACGCCCGTTTCAGGCTTCCGCGTTCACACCTCGCTTTGTCTGTCGAACTTTGACCAATCAGGGAGTCGATTTGGTTGTGACGTTTGAATAGCGTCCTTTCAGTACACAGAAATTGCAACTACTTGAAAATGGACCATGAAGGAGATGATGATATTGATAATATCAATATATTGTGTAGATTGTTGTTTTGATGTCATAATTAGGGGTTAGGCTTGTACGAGCTTCCGTTTCCGCCTGTCTCCATTTCAAACATGTTCATCTTTTTGTTAAATAGAGACGCTTTTGAATTCTGACTAGTTATGGACGAGTGTATGAATTTATCTATTGATGTAATATTATTGAAATGAATAAACCAAAATTAACTAACAATTGTGATTTGTCTACGACACTAAGTCTTTCATGGGAATAGAGCTGTGAAAGAAAAAGTCCGGAGCGAGATTTGCACCAAATCTCTTCCGACTGTAGGTACATGCGCTGGTATCATAGTGACAGTCCGGTGTGAACACGACATGCAAAAAAAACATGCTGAGCGACCCACATTCGGCGGCGCACACGGCCAGTGTGAACGTACAGTTATCATGAATCCTCGATCGTGTGGCGTGTCACAAAAACCACCTACCTCTGACTCTTTGTCTGGACGCGCCTGATAGTTTGGTGTGCCTGAAATATGATGCAAGTCTGAGAATAAACTGTTAATTTATTAACCCTTTTGTGCGGACAATCCAACAATTGAAGAATGTTGGTATTTCAATATTTAAAAAATGAGTTGGGATACTATCAGTAGCTAAAAAGACCCAAATGAAGGGCTCATCAGTGCTGGACTGAACCAAACTACACTGAAAAAACAACTGAGCTCCACCGAACCCGACTAAACCAGAACAGACTGAAATGGACTTAAGCCTCTCCTGTGATTGACTCGTAAATAATCCAAGATCTCTGTCCATAACGAAAGAGGAGCACGCTTCAGTAAACATGCAGAGAGCGTGCACATTTCTGTGGAAGTGGTGCGGATTACATTTGTGCTCGTTAAAGATGAGAACATTCCCCTCTGGGTCTTTCTTTCCGTCAAGGTTTAACCTCGTGTTTGTAGATCAGAGCTGCTGGACGACTCCACGAACTGAAGCCGCGAACACGGATGCATCCACATCTGCTGCCTGGTTTCCTGGTGCTTCCATGGCGTGACGTTCATTTATCAGCTCGTGTCAGATTTGAATCACCTCCCACCCACCCCACTGACTGCTCTGAGATCTTTTTCTCTGATAGACAGACTCATGAGTCAGATTTTAAAAGGCTGCACCCCCCTACCCTTCATGAGAACCGATCCAACCTGTAGAACCTGTTGATGCTCCTCCTGATCCAAACTCCGCTGCAGCTCCCTCCTGGCATCCGTCACACTTCCTGGATTTATTTCCTCAGAGCTCGCAGCAGCAGAAGCTCCTGGCTGTCAAAGCTGCACCCGGTTTAGCAAAGATCCACAACTACAGGAACCCGAGGTTCTCGCCTCCCGCCGGACTCTTCAGCCGGTTCTGACAAGATTCCAGCACAGCAGAAGGTCATCCCTTCATCCCAGAACCCCGAGAGAATGTGGACATGTTTGCTCATGAATCATGTTGATGTGTGAAAAGAATCACGGCTTTACAACATCTCCAAATCATGACCCAGCTGGACAAATGTCTCTGATTGGTCCAAGTGGGTCAAGGAGGACCTGAGATGCTGCAGTCCCATGTTCACACTCCAAACCCAACCCCAACCAGAACAGTTCTGTCTGCCCAGGCTCAGCCTCAGCAGCGTTTCTTTTTGGTGGATCCACAAATAAAAAACAACCAGAACCAGAAAGACCAGCAGGTTTCTCCAGAACTCTCAGGTTCTGGACAGTTTTGAACGTTTCGGGATGTTTTTAGACCCAGAAAACACCTAAACTGGAGGGATTTCTAGCAGCTGTTTGACCCCGATCCCAGGAGCAGAGGAGCGCACGCGGCGGTGCGTCCTTGCGCGCTCACCTCGCTGCCTCGCGCGGCCGCACCGACGCCAGTGACGGGGGGCGCAGCCATCGCCGTCTTGGGCTTCGGGGGGGTGGAGCGCAGCAGGTTTATGAAGCGGGTTCCGGTTTTCGCGGGACCCTTCTCCGTCATGACGGCCGCGCGCGCGTCCACAGGTGAGTGGCGCACTGCCTGCTGTCTGATTCAAACGCGGGGTAGGCACGCGAACGTGGGCGGAGACGGTTATGACGTCAGAAGAAGTCCCTCTGTACACGAACGGAGCGAATAACTTTTTGACGTTCGCACGCAAATCCGTGCGCGCGCGCACAAAGAGTTTGTGTAAAAATGCAGACAGATTAGATTTGCCTTTAGAGAAAACAAGAATGAAACTAAGCAGGAAAACCAACAAAAGGAAAACGATTTAAAGAGAAAAACAATCAAATGTGAAAGAAAAACAAACGAAGAAGCTGCTGAACAAACTGCTGAAATACTTTATAAGTAATTTAAGATCCTCTTGGACCAAAATGATGTTTGTTTTTAAACTTGTCCAACATCTGAGCAAACAGACCAGAGCACAAGATTGACACATTTTACAGTTACAGTAGGAGTTTATGAATTTTTCCTACACAAGAGTTGTATATTTGTATAAACCCCTTTTGTATTCCAGGCTAAACTTTATTTATATAAAACATGTTTGTTTACATTTTTTTGTTGGAAAACAAGAAACCAGAAGGAGAGAGAGGGATGTTAGAGATGGGGGAGAGAAAATTGATTAAGGAAGTGTGTGTGTGTGTGTGTGTGTGTGTGTGTGGAGGGGGGGGGGGGTTAAAAAGCAACAAGTTGCTGGAGGTTTATCATTACAGCTGTCAGGTGAAGATATTAGTCAAAAGGGGTGGGGCCTGTCCACACACACTCAAATGTTACAAACATACCTGTTGGTCATACAAGTCAACACGTACACAACACATGTACAGCTCACACGCACATACTTATGCACACAAACAAACACAGATCAGGGGGAATCCACCCGCCGGGCAACCCAACGTCAGCCACCCAGACCAGAGCCGCCACAAGGGGCCCCAATGTCAGAGAGCAGGGGGGGCACAGGAGCGTGGAGAATACAAGCTCCAGCCCACCCAGGGGCCCCACCCCAGGGCCTATCCACATGGGAGGCCCCCAGTCGCCACCAGTCAGGCAGCGACCCACTACCACCTGGAAGCTCTGAGCATCCCCCCACCCCAATCCCAGGCACAAACCAGGGCCCCCCAAGGGAGACATCCATTGCACCAATTTGTTCCAGCGCCACAAATTCAACACCTTGGAACTAAAACTCTTTGAAATCACGTCCAGACTCCAAAGTTCTTATAAAACCTTTATTATCCAAACAGGATTTGCAATGGATGTTTATGAAACAGGGAGTGCTCTTACTTTGAAGCAGGAAGCAGCAAAGGATTTGTTCCTGTGATTATTGTTATAATATTTTTTTCAAAATAAAAGAGTAGCTTATAATAGAACTGAAAACTCACCAGAAAACAGTTCTGCCTTTTCCTTTTTGGGTTGCTTTGACTCATTTTTCAGTTTCGGTATAAAAACATCTGAACTCCGCTAAACAGGATGTTTCTTCAGGAACCAGAGATCTCTCAGCCGAACACAAACATGAACCCCTGAAGTAAATAAGCAACAAACAGAGAAACAGCAGAAGTTCTCCGCGTCCAGGAGGATGTTTGTAACAGTCCACGTTATGCCGGAACCAAACAGGCTGTTTGGACACAAATAATCCATCCAGAACCAAGAGTTGGGGCCCGGCCGGGTCACGTGGGGGAGACCCCTCTGCGTCCCAGAGGAACCAGCCTCGGCATCGGTCTGGGCCTCCATGACGTACCCAGAGACGATGCACCCCCCTGCCCTCCCCCATCTACTGGACCTGCCGCCGCTGTCGTGGCACTGTTGGCATGGGCCGTCACTGCAGCCCCGCCTACTTTCATGTGTAGTAAAGGGGGTGGGGCTAGGACACACCCTTTCCCGTTCCCAGTGGTCTGACCCTGCTGCACAACACCCCCTTTAGAGGCCGGTTGCCCGTTAGGCTTGGGAACGTGGTCACCCCCAGAAGCTCCGCCCACCACAGAGGAGTCCTCAGAAAGAGTTTTTTCAGTTGTTGCCATGGAAATGGGTTGCTGGTTCAAAAAAACGATTTCATTCAGGAGGGAGGACAGGCCGTCATTGTCCGGTCCTGGAGGCCCCTGCTGCTGAACTCCAACGTGAAGGTTCTGGCGTCGGTTCAGGTTGGATTCCTCTGACAGGCTCAGGTGAGAAAGACCTGCCAGGTCTGGAGGTGGTCTGGTTGGATCAGGAGCTCCCTGCTGGGGTTGCGTGTGAAGTTGTGTGTCTTCCTGTGCGGCAGGTTGTGTTGTTGTAACCCAACGGCTGACGTCTGTGAAAAAAAGAAAAACGGTTGTGATCGGCTCTTCCTCTGAACTCAGGGACAGTTCCTGGCAATGCCGCGTCTTACCTGTAAAGGGGTGGGGCCCTGAGCACAGCGTGGCCTCCTGATTGGTCAGGATGGGGATTCTCAGAGTGGTTGAGCTCACAGCTGAAACATCCACATAGGAAGATGTCAGGACCTTTCAAAGTAAGAGCGCTGTAACGTGGAGCTGTGGGAGCCATCAGTACCTGTTGCAGGTGCCGGCGTCAGAACCACTGGAGTCACCGTCACAGGGCTCGGGGTCAGCGCTGGAGCGCCAGGTAATGCCTTTCCTAAAGGGGGCGGGATCTTAGCTGGAGGCGGGGAGATGTGAGAAGAAGGGGGGCCTGCAGGAGAGGTGGTCATGGTTAGCGTGGAGACAGACACACACACAGCAGTTAAAGAACTAGTTAGTGTCTACAGCAGGTAGGTTAGTCTCACCTTGGAGAGCTGCTGGATTCTTATTGGCTGACGGAGCGGGAACTTTACTGTGAGACAAAATGATGGGAATCGTTTTTTGTCGCGGCTTGGGGGGAGGAGCCAGGACAGCTGCCTGGAATGTCTCAGCACAGTCGGGCGTCAACACATTATTTATGTTGTCACTGTTTGCGTGTCCTGCTGGTGCTGAGGCCCCGCCCCCCGCTGTCACCCAGTCCTGGTTGGACAAAAGGAATCCAAGGACATTTTCTGCAACAAAGAAACACAGTGCAGAGTCAGAGCGCCCCCCAATGGGAGGTGGGAGCATTTTCCATGTTTGATAATGCTACAGGTGAACAGGTGAGTCAGTGTGGAGGAGAAACAGGAACACAGAAAACTTAAAGGTCATCTGGAAGTTGGCCTTTAGGTTTGACATAGCGTAAAGTGATTTTGGGGTTTATTCACCAATAATGTATGTTTTTACTCTTCTCTACCCCCTTAATATTTCCTGTGGGTCACCTGCAGCTCCCGTACAGGTTTGACCGTTTTTCGCCCCTCAGACCACCCGTATCCACCCGTGAGGGCAGCTGTAACTACGGCTTGAGACCCATGTTCCACTGGTGTCGGTTGTGAAGCTTTGGATACGACAACCCCCCCCCCCCCCCCAAAAGAATCAGCGAAGCAAGTCAAACCCACGTTGTCCGATGAAATGTTGAGGTTTGCTCTGACTCTCTGCTTCCTTCATCTCACCATGACTGTCCTAAAAGACAAAAACAGACACACCAGTTAGACAGACACACACACACACAAGTGAATAGGAGGAGTCAGAGTTCGTACCCCGCCGAAGGTCGCCCTGTTGGATTCTGGGCTTTCCTTGCCATCAGGTGACAGATGAATGGACTTGTTTGGCAGATGCTCCTTCAGGCTGAGATCAGAATGATCTTCTGTCAGAGGAAACAGCGCGTCAGCCTTTAGGCACATTCAAACAAACCCCGCCCCCGCCAAACTGCCAAACCCGCCAGGGCGCAGGAAGGACATTTTTATCACCAAAGCTGGTTTTCAGTTTACCAACAACTTGGCATGGAAAACATTTTAAAGCTGTAAGAAGCGCTCTGCTGTGTTCCAGGGTGTGTTCACACCGGCAAGTTTAATGCGGATCAAACAAGAGAATCCCGGTCCGGTTAGGAATTTAAGGTCAGTTTTGGTTCAGGTGGTTGTTTGGAGGCTGGCCATCACCAGGTTTGATCTGGTGCGGGGCTCAGGGGGGGGGGTTCTGTTCAGACCTGCTGATGGAACCAGGATGGACAGGAACTGGTCCCTCCTCCTCTTTAGTCTGGTCTTCTTCCTCCTCAGGATGGTCTCAGCGTTCCTCAACTCCTGGATCTCCTCCCGCGCCTGAAAGAAGAGTTTTTGATTTGATTTGAAATGATTTATTTCAAGCAATTAAAGCAAGAATAGTGCACAAAACAACACAATCAGCAGTTTTACATTCATACAAAGACGCATCAAACTTTGGATATGGATGAAAGGAAGTGGAAGGAAGTGAACGTATAGAATCCCAACCTGTTCTACCGTAACCATTCATTACAGTATTTATGATTATCCGGTTCATAACTTTTACCAGACAGAATTAAGAAAATCACATGACAAAGATGAATTACTTAATTATTATGTAAAAATACACATATTTAGAAATCAACATAACACTTGCAGATCAGTTTTCTAAAATATGTGCAGATTATTTTCATTAGAAAAATCATGACTATGATAAAAAATAAAACTATGTCAGGAAATATGGATATTATAAAGTTTCAAAAGCCTCCATAGCAAATGCAGATCAAGTATCAAAAGTTAAAAATATGTGCAGCTCATCATGAATCGACCCCCCCCCACACTCTTTAGAGCTTCATCTGATGATGCGACCAATGAGCAGACGGACAGAGGGGTGTGTGTGTGTGTGTGCGTGGGGGGGGGGGTCTCTAACCCGCTTCAGCGTGCCGATTCTGGAGAGCTTGTCCTGGGTCGTTCCAACCTCCGTCCTCAGGGCACAAAACATCTGCCGCATCTGAACTCGGCGCTCCCTCTCCTGCTGGTTGTGACGCTGGTGAGGCACGAAAACAGAGGCGTCAGCGGCGCCCGCCACCGGGAGGCTTTAGAGTGCACGTGACGTGCACCCAAATCCGAAAGTGAGCAGACTCAAAGAAAAGTTCAGGTTTAAAAAAAAAAAAAAAAAAAGCTTGTGTCGCAATACACCAGCTTGCAGTCTGCTGTGGAAAATCACATGTGTGTGTATGCAAACAATCAAAACAGCTTTGGGCGGCCAATCAGGAAACGGATCGTCAGCAATGTTAGGTGAGGGAAGCTTTGTGGAGGAAGCTAAAATATTTAAAAACTTTGCGTGCATGAGCGTGAACATTTGATATTATTCTCCACCTTTTTGGATCATAATTCTCTGATAAAAAGACAAAAGATTCTTTATTTAAACCTCGTCCCAAATGCGCTGACGTATGCAAAAAAGGCTGAAAAGGGATCGAACCCGTGCGGGACACAAGGTGGCTGACCGCTCTCTGTAGAGAGAGTAGTGCGGTAGTGCTGTTCACGGGATACGTGCAGCCTGACTGTTAGATCAGGGTGCGTGTGACTGACTTTAGCCTCCTGTGGAGGTCCAGCTCCTCAGCTTTAAAATCTCCCAGGATGCTCTGCTCCAGTGGCAGCTGAACTACTGAATGCATGTAAATGCCCCTGCTGTCTGCCCGGCCTCAGCCTGAGAAAGCCTCCGGTTTCCCTCTTAGTTTATTCTGGTTTTGTCCTTTTGTTCAATTTAATCTTGTGGTCTTTGTTTGCATTTTTGAGTAGTTTTGTGTTTTGCATTTCTGTAATAGTTTTCTTGCTTAGAATTTAAGTTATTTTATCAGCTGTTTGGCCTTTTGTGTTTTTTTTTCTTCGTTTCCTTGGTTTTTTTATGTTGCGTCACCCGCGTAAACGGCTGTGTGGCCAACTTCAACCCCGCCCGGTAATTAACTCTTTCTTTATGAAACCCATTCTCTCCCTCCTCCCTGAAGAAGGACGTAACTGCACCCTATTTTCACCAAAAGGGGGCGGAGCATCCATGCCTTTTCAGTCACAGGAACTGCAGAAATGTGATATTAACACTTTTGCACTTTTATCATTTTGGTTGTTGTTGCCATCGTGGTCATTATTACTCTCCACTTTATGTGCCCAATTGAATGCACTTTATTATTAACATGTTTGAAACATATTTCTAAGAAATAAAAACCATAATTTCTGTAGTTTTTAGCTGTGTGAAATGTTAAAGCAGTAAAGTAAAACGAGGTTTCATCCATTCCCAGCTGTGTGGCTCCTTCAGAGCAGTTCTGAGCCTCTCACCTCACTAACTGTAAAAGAAGATTTTGGGTTATGACTTGTTTATGATATATTTTTGGTGACTCCCTTTACACAAAAAATGCACACAAATGTGTCGTTCTATCGGTTTGTCTGATTTCAACATAACGGGAGACATTTCTTTTTACACCCACATTTCAGATTAAATCTGGAACATCGGGGGTCTTACGTGTCTCTGTAAAGCCCCCGGTCTGTCGTCCTCGCTGTCCGACTCCTCCAGGTCTGACGAGTCGTCTGTGTCGCTGCTGGACACCAAGTCCACAAACTCCACCTGCGGCCTCTTCCGGGAGTAAACCCCCGTGTCGGCGTCCACGCAGACGATGTCCAGGTCAGACGGGTGACGAGCCAACTCCTGCTGAGGACTCACCCTTTCAGCGGGGGGGGCAGAAGGGCCACAGGTCCCAACAGCAGCCTGGTGCTGGACCCCGTCAGGAACTAAAGCTACTGGCGTTGTCGGGACACCCCGCTGGAGCTCCTGACCCGGAGAGGGTTTGAAGGAGTTCGGGTTCGTAGGAGCTGGGGGGGCCGGGGGCGGCGCCTTCATGGTCACCACGACCGAGTCTTTGGTGAAGCTGCTCACTGGAATTTTAATCACCCGCTGACTACTGAGGAAGTTGGGCTTTTGATTGAGGGGGGCCGCAAAAGGAGAGGAGGAAGAGGAGGATTCAGATGACGAAGACCCCGGGGTCTTTGGATCAGAGATGAAGGCTGAAGTGATGAGGGGGGCAACTGGGAGAAGAAGGTTCAGATGTCAGAACCAAAGATTTCAAATTCATGTTCATTTGATGTCTAAAGCGTCTTTCATAAAAAGAGAAAAGCTAAAGATGCCATAAAAAAAAAAACAAGAACGCAAAAACACACACATGCAACAAAACAACACAATAATAAAATACACAAAAACAAACACAATTTAAAGAGAAATGATTCTAAAAAGCTATAGACAGCTCAGAAGGCGCCGTCTGCCTGGGGTGTCAGCCTCTAAGCAGCACACCGTACCCCCAAAACCCCTCCCGCCCCACAGACCCCCCAACCCCTGGGTCCAGTACGCCCGACAGGGGCCCACAAGGGGCCCCCAGGGGGCCCACCTGGCCGGGCAGCTCAGAGGACCCGGAACAAGAGGTCAGAGGTCGAACAGGGCCAAAACTCTGGGAGGCCGAACAATAACACCCCAGACCTAATAAAAAGCTGAATTGGAGGTTCATTCGCTAAATGGACCAAAACCAGTGCAGAGGTTCTAAGACGGTCCGGTCCCTCTGGCTGGTTCTGGTTAAAAGGCGTGCAGCCGAGTTCTGGACCAGCTGCGCAATCGTACAGCATTAAGAACGAGGCTGATAGACGATGAAAACGGACCAAACATCTGCTCAAGGTGACCTTCAACATGGTTTCATAACACACAAACTGAACCCCCCCTCCCCCGTCTGGACACCCACCTCCCTGAGCCGGGGGCTTGGGGCTGATGGCTTTCAGGTGACACACAGGAACCAGCTGGACCAACTTTCCATCCGGCTTGCGAAAATACTTTATGCCCGGCAGAGACGGAACCGGCTGCAGGATCATCCTCTGCTGGTTCGGCGAGGATCCGGGCGCCTGGGGGGCCTTGACTGATAGAGCAACAGCTTTACGTGGGCCGGGGACTTGAAGGAGCAACACCTGGGGGGCTTTGGGAGAGGTGGGGGTCACCTTCACGTCCTTTTTGAGCTGTGGATCTGAAAACAGACGGTAAAAGTCCAGGTCAAAGGGTAAGTTCAACCAAGAGGAGAGGCAATACTTACTGGTGGGGGGGTCCGCTGGAGCTGGTGGCTGCGAGGTGGATGGGGGTGGCGCCACAGCGGCGGCGGCGGCGACGAGCAGAGACGAGGCTGAGCGGACTGAGTCCTGCGGACGTCGGCAGCGTAGTAAAAAGGCCTTACGCTGCTGGGTGGAGGCTGTGCGGCCCGTCAGGTAGGCTGCCAAGCGGTTCGCCGGGTGGAGCGCCCCCATCCTCCCCAACTCAATCTTTGCCAAATTGAAGTCCTTCCCGTTAACCTGCAGAACCACAGAGACGGGCTCAGAGAGGAAGGGAGTAAAGCTTTAGTCCAGACTTTGGTCCCGACTGTCCTGACGGGTGGAAACGGGCAAACGGGTGTGCGGGGAACCCAGGTGACCCGTACAAAATATCACAGTCGTAGACGACTCGTGTACATTTCTGTCTACAGGGATGCTGCGGGTGAAAGGTCATATCAATTGGTCTGGCTGCAGGCATCAACGGCCGGAACCAGAAAGTCCCCCCTATATCGCTCGGGGAAAAAAACAGCAGTTTTTCCTTTTAAGCTCTAATTACGTTTTTTTATTACAATTCTTCTGGGTGGGGCCTAGTTGTTTAATTTCTGCTTCTGGCCGATGATGTCAGGCGCCATCTTGTCTGCAGCAAACACTTCAACAACTCCACAAGTGAACGGAGGCGTCAGACTTACATCAGACTAACCGTCCAAAATGAAGAACCAAGAGGGAAATTAGCCAGCTCTGCTTTCATAAACCCCCTTATCTATGACGCATGAAACTTCTGCATAGGACTGCAGCTCACTGAAGAGCGGAACGCCGACAGCTGCACTATAGAAATCTTCTCACAAAAGGGTTAGCAGAGGTTAAATGGGACAGGCTTTACCTGCACCAGCTGATCCTTTCCTCCTGGCTGTCTGAGCGAGGCGGAGAGGAAACCAGCGGTCGACCGTTCCGCCGGGAAAGGAAAAGGTATGAAGCCCGCTCTCTGTCCTTCGCTATTCTCCTCACCGCTGTCAAGGAAACCTGGGAAATCATCCTCCTCTTCTTCTGTGTCCTCGTCCTCCTCTTCCTCCCAGTCCTTCTCATGCCCCACCCCCTCCTTTGGGCAGTTTTTAAGAGGCTCCTCCTCCTTCGTCCCCGGCGCCTCTTCCTTCAGGTCTTCCATATGCCCCGCCCCTTCCTTGTGCCAATCTTCAGGAGGCTCCGTTTGTTTCTGCGAGTCCCCCACGGGTCTAGCTTCTTCCCTGTAGAAGTCTTCAGGAGTCTCCGCCTCCATCTCCGCCCGCAGGCCCTGAAGATGCCCCGCCCCCATCGTCTGCCAGTCGTCTGGCAGTTCTTGCCTGTGCTTCTCAGGCCTCCCTTTCATCTTCCTGTGTCGGTCCTCAGGATGCTCTGCCCCCTTTGCTTTCTCCTGGTCCTCCACAGGCTCCGCCTTTACCTCTGTTTGGTAGATCTTTGCAGGCTCCTCCTGGGTCACTTCTCTCTGAAGGAAGCAAAGAACATCTCCATGAGTTTCAACAGCTTGTTGAAGACATCTAAGCAGTTAACCAAAGTTCTGTACGCCAATGTGAACCAGAACCAGCTCCATTTTGTTCTTCCTCACCTTTTTCTGACTCGGATTTTTTCTCGGCTTGGCTGGTTCTGCTCGTTTCTTCCTCTCCCGTTTGGGTGTGGTGATGCGGACCCTGTAGTGGATGCACTGGTCGGCGCCGCTGCCCTGCACAGTCCGGTCCATAGGACTGATGAAGTACTTTCTGACCCAGAAGGGCTGGTTCAGTTCATCCTGAGCCACAGCTTTACTCAGCTTCTTCAGCACAAAGTTCTGGTCCGCCTCGCTGCTCCAATGGCAAGCGGTGTGAAGGAACAGGCGCTTTGACGGCTTCGGTGCCGGTTCTGCTTCTGAACTCTCAGAGGGTTGGGTGGGACTGGACCCATCTGTGTCAGAAACCGTAACCGCCGTTACAAACAGTCATGAAGGGCAGCCATGAAAGAGGCTGTGAACTCACCACGACGACGTTGTGCTGCGCTCTTCATCCTAACCGTCTGACTCCCCTTCATGAAGAACTTCAACTGAGCAGAGTTATTTCTGGAAACATTCTCATCGGCCGCAGTTTTCTGCTGGAGAAGAACAGGATTGAACAACCGGTTGAGCAGTCCAGCAGGTTTAGGTTGGTCTGCGAGACACATCTGATAAAACTCGGAAACATCTGGGAATTGAAAAAGCGGTTTTTGGTCCAAATGTGGCAACCCTAATGTGGATTCCTTCTCAATCGAGTCAGAGTGCATCAGAACAAAACACAACCTTCTTAACTGTTTTCAATGAATGGATCCGGTTTCTCCGTCTGAGGAACATGTAAGTCCTCTCACTGGTTTTTGTGTCAGAACGTGACCCAGTGAGGTCAGAGAACTTTTAACAGAGGTTCCAACTTGTATAAAAAAGCTGGTCCAACATCGGTTGGACTCGGTTCTGGTGTAACGGCCCTCACCTTCCTGTTGTAGACTCGGATTCTGGCGCAGCTGCTCCGATACCGTCTTCTCACCTGGGAACATTTGAAAGAGAAGGTCTTAAATGTGGGTCGGCTGGCCCGGTTCTTCCGACATGTCTGGGAGGAAGAATCCTTACGGGACGAGAATCCTTGCAGAGCGACGTCGACATGCTGGGGGCGTAGACGGGCTCTGAATCCACGTCTCCCTCGCCTTTCTTCCACAGATTCTGGACTCGTTCTGCAGGCTGGAAGACGCTCTCCGAATCCTTCAGGACTAAACATCCAGCAGAAAGAAGAGAAAACTTTAAAACCTTTCTGACAATCAGGTGGGAAAGAAAAGACGTTTTTGAGGTAGAAAAACCGACCGTAAGCCATCTTCATCCTCCTCTTCCTTTTCCTCTTCTTCTTCTTGATGCCGCCATGGAGGGTGGACGGGCTGGAGTCCGAGTTCTCCAGATTCTTGAGGAGGACCATCTTCTGCTTGAGGCAGCTGCAGCCGAACATGCAGGCGAAGCGGCCGCAGTGGCTCACGCGGGCCGTTCTCGTCAAGCTGGCACAGATGCAACCGAGTCTGCAGAACTCGTTCAGACAGGAAGGCTTCGGCCTCTGCGGGAGCTGGATCGGCGCCGTTGGGTTCTCCCTCACAAAGCCCTGAGGAGGAGAAAATATGAAGGACAGGAAGGAGAGGCTTTTAGAGCCAGAAAGCACTTCAGCTAGAAGTTGTTGTTTAGTGATAAACCACCACAATCCAGCGAGGAACCAGAACCTAGAGGAGGTCTCACTGCAGTGAGAACCCGCTAAGCCTTAACCAACAAACTGAACAGGTTCTGGTTCTGTGATGTGAGACACGTTTGGGTCATTGGGGAGGAGCTAAAACAGACTCACGGTCAGCGTGAAGAGCGAGGACAGAGCGATGGCTGCTCTCTCCTCGGTGATGCTGGTCCGGTACCGGCCCTCCTGGACCACGATGTCCTCCAGGTCCCTCTGCCTCAGCAGGGCTCGAGTCGTGACGGCCCGGCTTGGCTTCCTGACGACATCCTTGCTTGGACTGCTGGTCGGGCCCAGCTCAGAGTCGGACTCCAGCGGAGCCAGGTCCTTGGATATGGGGGAAAGCGGCGCCACGGGCTCAGCTGGACTCAGGGTCTGAGATGAGGCTCTGGGTTTGAGCTTCCGCTTCTTTTTTAAAGGAGGAGGGTCTGAAGGCTGGGTACTCTGAGGGGGGGGTTCCCAAGTCTGTAAAATGGGCTGCGTTGGTGCAGCTGAATTCAACTCAGACCTCACAGCAGCACCAAGTGGTGGTCTGGGTTTGTTCTGTTTGGGGCCGATGCGTTTCCTATTCACCATTTTTGGGTTTTTTGTCTCTTTGAGTCGTGGTCTCTTGGAGGGAGGGATGAATCCAGACACCAGGTCTGAGGCGGGTGATCCAGCCGTCTGCACTTTCAGGATGTGGTCCAGCGTCCGGACGTAGCTCGGGCTCCTCGCTGGGAGCTCAAACACCGGCGGCTCCTGTGGCGGCTGGGTGAAACTGGCGGCCCGCTCATCGATCAGCTTCCCCTCGATTTCCAGGTACTCGTCCAACATGTCACTGCAGAACGCCGACAGGTTCTTCTTCTGCAGGTCTGGACTGGGACCAGCTGCAGAGCACAACACAGTGAAGAAACGGGTTTGTTGGAATCCTCTCAGAACGAACCCTATTCCCATTCCACACTTTAACTGACAGTTACATTAAAGTAGCTCCTCATTCTTGCAGCTCCTCACTGACAAAATGAAGCTGATCCAGCTCATCCGAGATGTTTGGCGATGGGATTGGCATTGAATATGATCAACTGATCACTCAGAATAACCATTCTGGATCTGAGACCTTTCATAACACGCTCTTGATAATCCTCCTTTTTTTTAAATAAAATTTATTACAAATTATTCAGGTTATAAACTGACCAACCATATGCCTCCAATAAAAGTAGGTGGAGCCTGCTGACAGACTTCGTGTAATCCGCTTGGTGGTAGGGGCGTGGCTTAATTTAGACCAAAAATCAAATTAAGTACAACCTAGTGCCAAAAGTCTTGATTTTATCTTCTTATTAAATTCAGTTTTTTTTTTTTAGAGCTTGTAATCGTGTGAGACTATGATAGCTCCAGTCGGAGGCAGCTTCCATGCCAAGACACAGAAAGAATTCAGAAAATAATGATCAACTTGTTGGAGGTTCATTTTTTTGGACATGTTTGATGGAAATTTAAATTTCAGCCTCTCTGAAAATATCACGCATGTTCCAAATTAGACCATTACTCACTGGGATGCACGGTGGCGCAGTGGTTAGCGCTCTTGCCTCACAGCAAGAAGGCCCCCGGTTGGGGGACCTGGAGCAGAATCACCAATGTGTGGAGTTAGCATGTTCTCCCCGTGCATACGTGGGTTTTCTCAGGGGGATTCAGCTTCCTCCCACCGTCCAAAAACATGTTCCATAGGTAAGTTTGTTACTGTAACTTGTCCCTAGGTGTGAATGTGAGAGTGCATGGGTGTGTGATTGTGGCCCTGCGACAGACTGGCGACCTGTCCTGCCCTCATCAGTAGCCGGGATTGGCTCCGGGAGCCCCGCGACCCCGAAATGGACAACGGGTTTAGAAGATGAATGAATGAACGAATAAACATTACTCGGGTGATGTACAGAATGGACCAATGGGGAAATGTGAAGTACCTTCAGGTTTGCAGGATGCAGGGGAGGGTGCAACCTCTGCTGTACTAAACTTCTCTCTCCAGCCTTTGATCTGTGTCATATCTGTAGTTTTTCCCGTTCTGGACATAAATCCTGCAGGGACATCTAAAAGAAAATAAATGAAAATCCCATGTGCATCAGTTCTCCCTCTGGGTCAGTAAAGCTGGACCTGTAACTTAGTCATACACATAAAACACGAAGAGGGCCTTTTGTTTGATATCAAAAAGGTCTTTAATGAGCTAGAAACAACGAGCTTACCCCTGGACGATGGCAGGTTCTGGGTCACAGACTCTAAACTAACTCCAGGAGGGGGGATGGGAAGGCGCACTCCCAGGTACTGAAGGTCGATGGACAGAGCTGGATCCAGCAGGCTCATCTTCAGACCCACTGAACACAGAGATTTGAAAAACAAAGAGTTGACGTTGAGTTCAGTGATGGATTTGAAGTACTGAAGAGGACGGGTGGTAAGTACCTTCCTGCAGCACCGGATGGATGACCTGCCTGTGCTTCATCAGTTTCAAGTCTCTCAGCAGCGTCTGCTGGTATGCAGCGATCTTCTCCTGCAGAGCCTCCACCGGAGCTTCACATGGATTCTCCTTCAAGTGGCATTGGTTGTCATGGCAGACGACTGAAGCGGAAGCACAAAACAAAACCTGTCCTCCTCGAACGCGACATGCCCCCCACCCCTCCCCTTAAACATTTATCGCTTTGAGTCTAAATTCAGATAGAGAGGAACGCCTGCTCCTCATTTTTTACCTTCGGAGCGCTCCTCTCGCTCCTCAGCAGCGTCGTGACTCTCAGGTGTCGTCTCAGAGTGATGGGGGGGCATATCGGGGACGTCTGGAATATGAAGCTTCAGGGCCTCCTGTAAAATGTTCACATGTTTAGGAAATATCAGAGAATAAATCCTTCAAAGACAGATCAGACAACAACGTTCAGGGTCTCAAAAAGTCTGACTAACTCCTTAAATTCCATTGAATAGCATTTCTTGTGTAATATGTGTGTGTGTGTGGGTGGGGGGGGTCTTACGAAGTTTTGTTATGGGGGACATACACTATTCACACCATGGACTGTATCTGAGAACTGGACTGAATGAGTGTAATGTTACCCATTGAAATGGTTTACTTCCGGCTTAAATCGAATAAAAGTCAACACAGTCGCCATTTTTTTGCGATACAGACGCTGTTGGAGTCAGACGTCATAAGTAAGCAGTGATTGGTCCGAAACGGTCTGAATCATCGTTTCTATGGAAACCATTCTCGCCCATCAGGAGGGAGCTTGTTGGAAGGCCACACCCTCCCACAGACAGCGGGCTCGGAAGACTATGGTTGTGTCCGAATTTCTTTCCCTACTCAATACATAGTGCACTACATTTTCTAGTGCTGTCTGAATCTACAATTTCAAAATCCAGTGCCCTAGAAATTTCCCAGAAGTCTCTGCAAAAAAATAGTGTGCATCGACGCTCACTACATCAGCGAATATAGACCACAATGCATTGCGTCTGAACAATTTTTGCCAAAAAAAATTATTTACATGTATTTTTCTAATAAACCATCAACGTTTTTATCTTCAGAAGACAGTGGACTCATAAATGATCGTCGCAAAACGCTCATATCAATTAGATTTTCACTTTGTAAAATCGATGACGTCATATTTGCCGTTATAAAAAAAAAGTAGTGAGCATGGTGTCCGAATTGCTTTTCAAAATCCAATTAAAATCCGCCTACTTTTATTGAGGCGTCTGATTGGTCAGTTTCTAACATGCATGAAACCAGAGGGTACTTCCTGTTTGGAACGCCAGGAGGGAGGGGTCACTCAGTCCAGTTATCATATACAGTCAATGGGTCACACAAACTCAAACTGAATATAATCTTTATGAAAAAGTAAATTCTAATAAACTGCAAAAAACTGATATAACTAATGATTTTGTCTTCAAAGTGCTGTTTTATTTCAGATGTAAACCAGCCTTTAGAGGTCGTTCTTGTTTTCTTGTACTCTTGTTTTAAGGTCTTTCTTGGCCTTTCTTACAATGTTCCTGTCATCAACTGCTGTTATTTTCTTTATTGTGTCTGTGGTTCAGCACACCAATGTCTTCGTTCATCTGCAGAACCATCCAATGATTAAACTGGTTTTGGACCAGAACTGATTTTGCTTCTTCACTCAGCATTACAGTTGCTTGTTGGTTGCAGCTCTTAACGGTACATGCAGTTGTAAAAGCGTAAACATTCAGTCTATCTTTAAACCTGTGCACCTGTCAAGTCACATGCTCCAGTACCTTTGGTCACAAAAATGAATAGATTTTAAGCAAATAATGATATCGTTTAAGTCATTGGTAAGATATAACTGGAAATAAAAGCTGAAAAAAATCATTTGGGCGCATTAATCAAATACATTCAAGCAGAAACAAAGACAAGAATTTGATTGGAGGTATCGCCTTTCAGAGGTTATGTATACATTTCCACCTCTTTACCTTAGACGTGAAGGAAATGAACAACTGCTCCTCAACTTCCTCCAAGTTAGGCTGCAAACGACTGTAGTCTTCTATCTTTTGGTCCTCGTTCATCTCGTCCAGCTTCCCCTTCCTCTTTTTCTTGCGTCTGCCTTTTTGGACCGAGTCGGGAGGTGAAGGCAGTAAAGGTTCAGGGGGCTCTGCTGTCAGCGGAAGGGACATGGGGACAGCAGGTTCTGAGTTTGGAAAGGTTGTCCCGATCCCAGCGTCCTCATCAACTGAGAAGAAGTGCACCAGGTCGGTGAGGGAAGGTGTGGGTGACAGTCTGTCTCCATCCAGTGAGAAGGTAGGAGACAATGGCAGCTGAAGTGCGAGAGGCGAAAGCTCTGCGGGGAAAGGCAAAAGCTGTTCACAGTCTTGAAATGATGGAGGGGGCCCGCTGGAAGGCGTAGATGGTGACGAGTTCAGACCCTGTGGTTCAGCCTGGCAAGGCAGCAAAGCTGAGCCAGATCCTACAGCAGGCTGAAATGTTGCAAAGGGAGTCTCTACATACGGCTCTGATGAAGGTAACACTGTGTGCCATTTGAACACAGAGCTTCTGTTTGGCAGCAGGTCATCAGAAGCTCCAGGTGGAAAAGGTGCTTCAGAAGATGCAGAGTCCAGCTCCAGAGCCAACGAAGCTGGCAGAGAAGGTAAGGGTTCTGGGGAGCTTGCCGGTGACAGAGGCTCAAAGTCAAAAGACGAACACTCTGGGTCGGGAAGAGAGGACTCTGTCTTCGGGGGGTGGGAGTCTGGAGGTAGTGTTGAAGATTCTGCAGACGTTGTGGGTGAGTTTTGGGAGGGTAACACTGTGTTTGGGATTAATGATGAGGTAGCACACGTAGAAGGGGTGGATGTAGGTGTCCTAAAGGGAGATGTGGTTAACACTGATGAGACATCAGGTATAAGCAGCTCTGAGGATGAGTTTTCATAAGCCAAGTCTGAAGAGCAGTTGGGTTTTGGTTGTTCTGGGTCTGCTCCAGAAAAAGAAGAGTCACTTGAAGGAAAAGAAGGCTTTTGATAGGTTTCACCTGCTCTTTCAGGGCTACGCATTCGTTCCAGTTGAACGTCAGCTCCAGCAGGTCTGCAGCTCTCAGTGATGAGTTCAGGCACAGTCAGTTCAGAAACTCCGGCAGAACCTCTGGATCCAGACACAAGTTCTGCCGGAGAAGAATCCTGTTTACTTGTGGTCTTTTTTAATTTAGTTGAATGCTGTTTCAAAAACAGAGCAAGTGCTGGTAGTGGAAGGCGGGCAGGACGTTTGGGATGCCTCGTAGTTTCTGGTGTGTCTGAACTGCACTGCAGGTCCACACTTTCACAAGAGTTCTGGGACCCAATTGGAGAAGTACAATTAGAAGCCTTGGTTCTGGCATTGTCCTTGTGGCTAGATGAATTTAAAAAATGCTTTTCATCTCTGGTTTTTCTTCTTTTCTCAAAAGCTTCAGTTTTTCTCTGTAGTGCTTTGACAGATAACCTGTCCCTCTGACGAACAGCCTGACCTCCAACGCCCCTCCTGATCGTAGTGTGAGTTCTTGTTTGTGCTGCTCCAGAGGAGGTGCTTTGACCCGTGACAAGATTGTCCATATTACATCTCTGAAGTGAGACATGAGCTTCGCGAATCAGCTCAGAAAACAGCTTCTGAGCGGGACGTGAGCTGGGAAAACCAAACACAAGCAAAACATTAGTGACATTTATGTCTGTTTAGTTATCCTGAAGGAAAGGAAATTATTCTGCGACATGAAAGTCCACAATCCAAGTTGACTTTCTCAGCAATTCTAATTATCCTAAGTTTGATACGTCTTTGAATGAATGTATGAATGCTTATTGTATTGTTTTGTCCATTATTCTTTGATCGTTTGAAATAAACAATTTCAAATCAAATCAAATTTCATTTCATTTAGGTTCATAAACCCAGAATTTTGTATCTCATTGGTCTAAAAAGCCTACATCAGCTAAAAAAAGACGTCACTCTGGAAGGGCAGCAACTTCAGAGCAATTCAAAATACTGGATCTGTTGGTGGCGACAGCAAGAAAAAAAGCAGCTCTTTGAACTATCGTAAGTCTTCGACCATATACACAATTACCATCATTCCAACTGATTCTGACGTGGAGAAAAGCTTTAAAGAATCCGTTGGAATTGGGTTAGTTGTATAAACATAGAAGAGTTATGGTAATATTATTTAAGAGTTAAAAGACAGATTTGAGCAAAAAGTCATTCAACCATAAAAAGAATGGAAATAAAGAACTGAAGTACAAGGTGGAGGATTGTCTGAAGAAGTGCTCTGAGTGAAATAAGATGGATTTCAGAAAAAATCTACAGGTTAACTTACTTTATCAGCATGTTCAGATTATTAATCATCTTAGGGTTTATATTAATCTTATTGTTTTTTCTATTAGAAAAAGAGGTTTGCTGACCACCAGAAAGCTTTCGATATCATTCAACCCAACATGGCGTAGAGAGTAAAATCCAGTTCAGTTCAGCTTATTTATGAGTCGCAGTCTCACAACTGAGGTTTTTTTAAAGTGCTACAAGAAAAAAAGGGGCCTTTTGTACCATAAATTATTTTGAACTCAATCTAAATAAATGACAAATGTTATAAAGTATTCTAACTATTCCAGATCATTGTAATAGAACATAGTTCAGATCATTTTAATTCGGCCAAAATGGACTTGAAATTTTGTGCTTGATCATCCAACATTTACAGCACTTTGAAAAGTCTCTCTTCTGTCCAGCGTCCTGATTCAGCACAACCTAAATCACAGCAGCAAGCAAGATTAAACTTTGATAATAGCTGAGAGAATGTCACAGTATTTGGTACTTGATTGCACAAAGCGTAAACGTGATGACACTAACACACTCTCTAAAAATCCCTTTATTTAAAGTATTTAGTTTCAAAGACTACCTGGACAAAGAAGGGATGTAAAAGATAAATATGTATTGAAAGATCGATCACCCCTGCTGGGTTGAAAACTAAAGATATAAGCAAGATTCTGTCAGTATAAAATCTACTGAAAAGTAACAAAAATCTGTTTCTGGCTAACTTTGACAGTTCCTCTTCCTGTTGTGCTCCCCCAGCACTGAAAACAATACATAACTATATGAAAATGACACACTAGTTTTAACCACAAACAACAAAACAGTCTACAAAACTCAAACTGCCAGCTTTTTAAGTTTGAAACTGTTATGTCAAAAGACATTTTGTTTTTGTTGCTTAAAATAAAAAGTAGTAGCAAGTAAAAGAAAAGAGGGTTTCTCTGTTAAAAGGCATGGATTCTCATTTATAGTTTTAATTGCCTAAATCTAGATTGTTTTCATTAAGATACAAAAATTGGTTAGTTGAATTTGATGTTTTTTTGATTTGTGGACCATGTATTGAAACGCGTATCAAACTGTGTGAGAGGGAAAGATACACAACCTGAGGACCAAGGCATCAACAATCTGGTTGTAATCTTGGAAAGAGACACCTTCTGGGTGAGTGTTACAGATATCAATATTTATCGCAGTACTTTTTTCATAATGTATTCTACCGTTCACAGTGATGTGTTTACATGACATAATGTCCATTAAATGTTGTTGTGACAAGTTGCTTTAGTGGGCAGTAACTGTACAATTATTAAAAATATCTTAGCAGTATTATTTTACACTGTTCATCACTAAGGAATATTACTGTAAAATTCTGCTAGTATCACTCTCACCTTAAACTTTGTTATTGTGGCAATGTGCTACTATCCTTTGTACCTGTTTCAGGTTTGTGTAAGAAATATTCAAAGCAACATTTGCAGGTTTTTAGGTTGATGTGGAAACTAACAAACTGTAAAGACCTTTCATATCCTGGCAGACTTTACTCAATAAAGCTAGATGCAGATGAACTACCCTCTAAATCTGACATTGAGTAAAAGGAAACAAAGCTGTTCCCTGTTACAGTACAGGTCTTACCGTGGACTTTCTCCTGTGACCTTGGCACCTGACTGATCCCTGTGTGTAGTAGCGTTTCTCTGGATGGCTGGTGGGTCTATGGGCTTTGGGTTAACAGTCTTTGGGCATCTGGGCTTGTGGTTTGCTAGCAGTGACTTCAAGCTTTTCTTCATAGGATGCTGCTCAGTTATTGCATTCCCCCTTTCTGTGTTCAAGACTTTGCTAGAGTTACTTTTTACTTTCAGGCTCCACGAAACAGACCCTTCTTCTTTCAGGCCTTTAGCAAATGGGTTGTAGTTGACTTTCAACTGAGCAAGCTGTGGGTTTTGGTAAGCAGTAACAGCCATGAACTCAGTCTGGGGGAAAGTGAAGGTGAGAACATTGGGACCATTTAAACGAATGTCTTCAGGAGCCTTGTCAGTCTGGACCACATGAAGGCGTGGTAAGTAACGGTGCATTGGATGCAGGATGATGTTCTCCTCCTGGTCTGAAATGCTGTTAGTGAGCTTTAGTCTGTAAAAGGACACTGGACTCCGCATCCAGTGCTCGCCTGTAGCAAGAGACTCAGGATGAACAAATGGTTTACTTTTAATATGACGCTCTGCTTTTCTACAGACTTGCCAGCTGTTGCCGTTCCACTTGTGCTGACTGCCATCTAAAGGATAAATGTCCATTAAAAGACAGTAGTTCTTCAATGGCTGCAATCCAGTGATGCGGAACCGGCAGTACGGAAACATCCTGTTGCCTTGTTTGGTGAGAATCATCTCTGTACCACAGCTGAAAAAGTCTTTCCACATGCTGTTGTTGTCCAGTGTCACCCTAACCCTTTTGCAGGTGCTGTCAGCTGACAGGTGTCCTGCGTGAGTGTTCAAACTTGAGGGGTGCTTTTGTCCGTCCATCTCTACAATGGACTCCTTGGACACATTCCTGTAATGTGCATCCCAAAGCTCTGGTTCCTCACTGGATGCAAAAGTGCTTTGATCTGTCCATTGTTTGGTTCTCTTCACTGGTCTGAGAGGTGCAGCAGGATGATCAGCTGCAGGTTCTGCAGCCAGGGCAGTTGCGTCTCCTTTCAGAAACACCATCCCTTTCTGAATCTTAGAAGAGGCCATGAAAAGATCTCTGAAGAATTCCACTTGTCATACATCTGCACAGGAGTCAAGACCGCATCCTGAAAAAGAAGAAAGGTCAAGTTAATTTCCTCCTCGTTTGATCATTTAGCTGCATTTAGTTCATG
Source organism: Oryzias latipes (assembly GCF_053564925.1). Taxonomy (NCBI): domain Eukaryota; kingdom Metazoa; phylum Chordata; class Actinopteri; order Beloniformes; family Adrianichthyidae; genus Oryzias; species Oryzias latipes. The sequence continues at coordinate 28,466,075 of NC_136258.1, forward strand.
TAATTCCAAGGAGGCAAAGTCTGTGATAACTGGCACAAAAATCTGGTGGGTGAGGGGAACAAACTAAATCCTTTCAAACCCAAAATGAATCAAACACACTTCCTTTTGGCTGAGATTGGATTCAGGTAGGTTGTTGGAACTGGTACTGACCCATCTTCAAACCCATGTTACTCTGAATGACAGTTTTTCTCCATTGTTTTGGCTCATTTCTTGAAACAGAAATTACATTCTCGAAACAACATGGACAAACCTCCAAACCACTAGGCAATTGTTCACAACACAATGGAATTTCTCATTAATTTTATCAAATTGCAAATGTCTTAGTACATGTCTCAATGTCTCAGTACATCTTTGCAAATGATTAAGTACAGGTAGGCTACATTTAGCACAATTTCCAAGTGAATAGATCTTGTTGATCTAAACTGATTTTTGATTCTCTGTCTAATGGTTGTTCGCTCCAAAATGAGTCAGCATCATTTCATTGTGTAAGTCATCACATGCACAATAGTCTGTTCAATCCTCAAAATTAGTCAAGAACATAATACCATGAATACGATATATGAATCCCTTGGAACATTTAATACATTTATTATTATTTTGATTTGATCCCTGAAAATGAGTGAGGTCTCATAGGGCATCACCTACCACTATATGTTATTGTATGGAAAGGTGGAAAGGTGGACATAAGGGATATTTCAATGGTCCTCTGCTATAGTGACAAAGTGACAAAACATCTACCGTAATCATTTTGACTTGCAGTGCCTACACAATACCAAAGGGAGGAAGTATTTCGGGGCCACTGACTGTTTAAATGAGAAGGAAATTTAGTTTTGACACATGAGTGAATTGTTTTGGGAGAGATATGAGCTTTTGCAGGTGAACCATGGCGTTGTGCCGAACCATCCACATTATTTTGGCAAAAGCAACAAGAGTGTTGAGAACGTCCGATCTGCTTCAAAAAATGAGCCAAAGCAATAGAGAAGGATCTTTGCCATTTTCGAGGCACTGACTTTTTACATGGAAAAGGAATTTAGTTTTGAAGCATGAGTGAACAGTTATGGGAGATATATTTGATTTTGCACGTGAGCTATAGTGTTGTGCTGAACAGTAAGACTGTTTTGCCAAATGATCTTAGAATTTTTAGAATGTAATTTCTGTTTCAAGAAATGACCCAAACCAACGGAGAAAAACTGTAATAAAGGGTGGGAAACTGGGAATAGTGTCTGAAGATGACAAGAAGTTGGACCACTATCAAAAAGGCAACAGTGAGAAATGCCACAGTAAACCAAAACCACTAAAGTGAAGGAGAGGCTGATCAAGATGTATTAAGTTCAACATGTGCAACTCTCCATCTGTCAATGTTCTAAAACCGCTCAATCTCTTTCAGGGTCACAGGTTGGCTGGAGCCTATCCCAGCTATTGTCACGCAAAGGCGGAGACAGTTAGCCAATCCATTGCAGGGCCAAAAAACAGACAACACTCACATTCTCACCTTCTCCTCACACCCATACATCCTAGAACCACAATTTAACCTTTGAAGCATGTTTTTAAATGCATATTTTTTCAGCCCCCTCAGGATTTTGCACCAATTCCTGTACATTTTTCACGAAACACCAACTTCTTCCATTCACCACAATGTTGCCAATCATTCTCATTTTATTTCAGTCTAACCAATCGTGCCCCCACTTCTTGTGATGGTGTTGCCGATACGGGTGATAAAGTCTTTTCATATCAACAAAAATAACAGGTAAAGAAGTTGTTTTTCTTTTTGCTGACCATATGGCCGCACATTGAAAAGCAGCTCAGCTAAAGCCAAAACGTGGTGCAATGAAAGCACTGGTTCTATAAAGCTCATAGTACAGTTGCTACATTTCATCACCATAATCACTGTTGTCTAAAACATTTTTACAACAAAAATATTATCAATATGTTTTATTTCTTAAGCAGGGTTTGTGTTACCACTGATTTTTCAATTCGATTTTAATCTATCTTTTTTGCCAAAGCAAATAATTTAAATGTTTGAAGGTTCTCATCCATGAGGGTTAGCATATCAAAAAAAGATTGAAATGGATTGAAGAGGATTGAAAAAGTCTCTTGGATATAAGAAAAAACGTCTTCAATGGTCCAGATGATCTTGATTTACATTTTTTTGTTGAGAAGGTACTCAAATGTCAAGAAGACATTTGCAGTGTTTCATTAAATATAGGCCTGGTTTTAAAAAAAATGAATAATTGGCATCCAGTTGGTAGATATTTAAAAATGCAATCCATATTCATCCATTCAATGACCAATATATTTCTAAGTAATTTCTTGCAGGGGGTTAATTTGTACGTCTAAATCAAATCGATTTACTAGTTTGGCAATGATACTCAGCCCAAAAGAAATGAAACTCATGATTAGACACATCATCAATTCCAAACTGTTCCATCCAGTTCATAATCCATAACACAAATCCAGAGTATTCATAATTATTGTTTATATTAGGATCTAAAATCTAAGGCTGGCTTTTCATCAGATCTTGAAGTGTACCGAGCCTCAGATGAATACTAAAACAAAGTAAATCTAAACAAGAACAGTAAACATCTATCTTAATAAGGAGGTTCCTTATTACAGCATAATAGTCGCTACTTGGGAAAAAGCACTGCTGGTTGTTGCTCTGCCTGTTGTACACATAATGTAGGGCTCTAGGCTAAATTCTTGCATTCGTTGCACCGGTGCCCCTGACTTTTTTTCTTACCTTCTCGATCACATTGCATTTTAACTCAGAAGTTTTACACTGTTAGACTTGAAAATTATCAACTACTAACTGGTAAACAAAGTCCTTTATTTAAAACACAATTCTCCAATAATGACAACATACATAATAAAATTGGTGTTTAAAGACCCACTACAATGACATTCGTGCTTTTGATGTCTTTAATATGTTCTTGGGGCATTTTTCTCATGACAGAGGATGTACAGTGGGGCAAAAAGTATTTAGTCAGTCACCAACTGTGCAAGTTCTCCTACAAAAAAATGAGAGGTCTGTAATTTTCATCATAGGTGTACCTCAACTATGAGACAAAATGGGAACAAAATTTTAGAAAATCACATTGTCTGATTTTTAAAGATTTTATTTGTAAATTTTGGTGGAAAATAAGTATTTGGTCAATAGCAAAAGTTCCACTCAATACTTTATTTAACCTATGTTTGAAATAACAGCAGTCAAACATTTTCTGTAAGTCTTCAAAAGGTTTTCACAAACTGTTGCTGGTTTTGGCCCATTACTCCATGCAGATCTCCTCTAAAGCAGTGATGGGGCTGATACTGAGCAACATGGACTTTAAACTCCCTTTAAAGTGAACATGCACAAACGAGATGCGCAGTGAGACCCTCTGCGGTACCTAGCTTTTCTACCTTAACTAAGACCCAAAGGACTTTACAGTCAGTCCCATTAGTGAATGGGACTGACTGTAAAGTGATTCACTAATGGGACTGACACACACAATCACACACCAACATATGCACATAATGGAGAAGGGTTTTGACAAATCTTGAGGTCATAAGATGTTTGAGCCACTTTGACAAAGATTGGATCCACTACAGCTCTTGTCCCAATAATTTGTATTGTTTTCTTAAGATGAAAGTATTGTAACATAAGTGTATTTTCTATCAATCAATATAGATTGCACTATATCAAGAGATCATGTGTGCTTTCCTTTCACCAAAAGATTGTGAATCAATTATGCCCTAAGCACACAAAGATGGAAAACAGCATTAGCAAACCTTGCTATGAACAGTATATTTGCTTTTGATTGACAATTCTTCCATGCTAACAAGTACAATATCTACCCTAATTGATGCTCATACATATGTTCCATTCAATAAACATTGTTGCCAATATAAACACGAGTCGCTAATTAAACAAGTCACCAACCAAAGACGGTTCTAAGAATACAGGGTTAGGGTTGAAAAACATTACGATATCACCTAGCCTTGTGTAGAAAGAAATGCAGTTACTTATTCGGCTGTCTTTTCATCAGTTTTGTCGGATCTCAGGTTATATCAAGTAATACCCTTTGAAAACGTGTAACAAACGAAGAGCTACCCCACTCACGTATGTTATCATCTAAGAAACCATTTATACCTACTAGCTCAACTAGAAGTCTTGGTGTAAATGTCAGATAACCATAGCACTGCCACCATTCACATCCTACACTGTGGTGTTTGATGTCAATGATATTTAAACTGTTGTCTTCTTGATGTGTGTGTGACCACTAACCAACAACCAACCTTCACCGGTTAGACACTGTGGTTAGTTAAAGCTGGTCAGGGTTTTGAAACCACTAGAATCCCATCTTAAAGTTGACCTACCAATGACAAAGTTGACTATGCTCTTTGATGTTTAACTAGCATTTAGCTAGCAGCAGGCCTGGCTGCAATCCATGGCATGGCTGCCCACCAACTAGCAATAATCTCATCATATCCTTCCGCCCCCGAACCTAAACACCGTTACCTTAAGCCTACTGGAGTCTGACACCGGTGATACTAAAATCCGTCCCAATTGTCGGGTTTTCCGTCGTGTAGCCGTCCTCAAATTGGTCTTTTTTTTTTAACCCAACAGCGAACACGCGCAGCTTATTCGTCACGTCCCCGCCCGCCGCGTCCTCTTCCTTCGGCACTGCGCAGACTCGGACGCCATCTTAACCACCTGGTCCGAGTGTGTTGCGTACGCCTCGGTCCAGGCGCTTGGGGGGGATCCACTTGGAGCAGGAGACAAGAATGCTACTCGGACCTTCGGACTGTCTCCTGAGTCGGATTCGTTTGAACGGGGACGGATAGACCCACTTCGTAGAGCCCCCACCCCGAACTGGGGGCACGAGAACGACCCATTGTTACACGGGAAGGGTTCGTGACCGGGGTTCGGTCGGCCTTAATCACGGTATCGTCGCGGGCCCAGTAACGTCCGCGTCGAAGCTCCGCCATGTTTCGGGCGCCGGACTGAGACGTGCCGAGCTCCGCCGCAATCATGGCGGCTCCTGACCACTGACATAACGAACCGAATCCGTTACACGGAGCGAACCTTTTTTTAACCAGGTCAGATAAGAGAGATGGTGGGAATTCTAGGCGACACAGAGAAATCAAGTCAGAACCGAACCGCTTTTGTCTCGGTGCTTGCATGCGGCAGGGACGAGAGACGGCAACAAAGTTCGGTAAGAACCGATAAGGCCGTTATCAAATCACGTACGGTTGGAGCGCGCATGCTCAGACTGTACAATAAGTTAAATGGGTTTGAATCCTAACGGTTACGCCTGCTCGTCTGTAGAGACTCTGTTCTTGAGATCTAAGCTACTATTCAATTCAATTCAATTCAATTTTATTTGTATAGCCCAAAATCACAACAACAGTCGTCTCGATGGGCTTCGAAGTAAAACATGAAATCAAAAGGATCACGAATACAAAGAGTTCAATAGAAAAATACTAAAATGAACTAACAAACTGACTAAGCTATACTGGCATCCCTGCCCTTAGACCCCCCTTCGCGGTAAGGAAAAACTCCCAAAAAAACCGGATTCCGGAAAAAACGAAGAAACCTCAGGGGTGCCCACATGAAGGAGGGATCCTCCCCCAGGACGGACAGGCGATTTACCAGAAATCATACTACAATACTACTACAATACTACTACAATACTAGCTGAGAAAGAAACAAAGCGGACTTGCCTGTTGATTGACAGGTACTTATTCCTTTTTCTCAGGAATTTAAAGGTTTACCTGAGATGGAAACACAATGTTTACAGCTGGTTTAATTTGCTTAAAAGTTGCAGGAAGAGGTCGTTTAGGGCTTTATGTTCTTTTGGAGTCCAGAACCGGTTAAATGGAAATCGTGTTTTTTTTTAAAGCATGTTCTTGTAGCATTTTTTTCCTCATAATAGAAGACATGTAAAATAATTGAAGATTAAAACTGCATTTCTGGATATTACTTTCAGTTGCACTGGACTCGGAGCAGATGAAAACAGATGTTTGAAAAAGCTCGGACTTGTGACCCAGCAACTGGCACAGGCGGGTCGAAGTCTGACTTTCTTTGCTCCAATTCTAAATCCTCCACTTACAGACAAATAGGTCCATATAAGTTTTCATTTCCTCCTCCGAGCTGCCATCTGTACGGCTGGATATTTCCAATATTTCTTGCCCCCCCCTTTTTCCTTTTTTTGCTACGCTAATGTTAGCTTGGGGTTGAGTGGCGCTTGTTGCTAGCAGGAGAGAGTGCAAACAAAGGCATGCTGGGAAATTAGCTCAGCTAACTTTTGCCGCAACGGTCACGACCACAACCCAAAAACGAATTTCTGAGCTACTGCGGATGTACAGAAAATGTGTCTTAAATTTTCGATTTTAGCAAAAAACTGCAAAATCATAGTTAAAAGACCGCTGGGAACAATTTTTTACAATAGAAAAAATATAGTTGGACTGGGAATTTAAAGGTTTTTCTTCAGTCTTGACCTGTGGTCTTAGGAATTGTGGTTCTGATTAGATAGCTGTATAAAAAAGAAAAAAAATAATCAATTTTCATTGGACCTAATAAGAATTAGGTGTTTCAGAAAAAAATACAATTCTGTTAAAGGATGTTAAACATGGCTTTTTTTCCCAGAGCTTATACATTTGATTTAAAATTCAGACATAGCTGTCAATTTTGGCTGCTGTTGGCAATTTTTACCAATCTGGATCTTTGAACTCATGGTCTTTTTTGTTGGTTTGGTCAAATCAAAAGAACACCAAGGGGGGAGGAAACGGTACAAAATTCAAGCTTTTTATAATTGTGCATTTCTTTCTACTTATCATGTTAAATGTTCATTATAATTGTTCATTATTTCATTAGATGTAACTTAATTATTGGAATACATGCATACAGTCCCATTTCTTGTATTTTACTGTGAACAAACAGAAAAAAGTTTCAAGAAAATTAGGAAGGAAAACTTCAGAGGAGTTTCTCTAGCCCTAGTGGGTGACAAGACGATCAAATAATCTGATTTCTTAGATAAGAAACCCAGGAAAAGAGCAAAAGGTCCAGAACCTGGTGTTTCGGGTTTCATCCATGCTCAGAACAATGAGAGGAAAAGAAGCTAAAATGAGCGTCTGTCAACTTCCACGTTGAATCTTACCCAATTGTTCATATCTAAATCAGAATAGTGAGTGAATGGAACAAAGAAAAAGCTTTCTACTGCTTTTGTGGAGGATGAAGATGTGTAGTTGTGTTCGGCTTTCATTTGGTCTGCAGAGTTTCATTAAATGATGAAGAATTAGCTTCTAGAAGGAAATGAATTTTTGTCCACCTCATAAATGGATCATTGGAATCGTTTTCGGCCAGCGATCAGAAGAAAACAACCTGTAGGGACTCAGTTTTAGTACAGCCCACCTACTTCCAACAGATGTTCTAAGCAAGCAACACCAAACTGTATGTTTCTCACATGATGGAACTCCTGATTGCAACACTTTGCGTTACCCTTTAAGTTCTGTTTGAAATAAGGCACACCAAATTATTTTATTTTTTAAGAGGATAATTTTGTTCAAGAAAGTCTGTAAATCTTCGACAGGCCATTTCAAATTAGAGTTCAAAAAAACACAGACGCAACTATTGGATTTGTGTAATCATGAATAAAAACAGTGTTGTTGCTCATTGATGGAGACGTTTGAATCTTGGCGTTCTTTAGGGCTGGACGATATGAGGAAAATATAACGATATAACTTGCGATTCAGTAACAAATAGCACAACAACCAAAAATATAATTTATAGTTGTATGTTTGTTACGACCCATTGTTTGTAGTCTGAGCCTTAAGGCCCGTACACACCGGGACGAATATTCGCTAAGCGTTATTCGCCTTCGTTTTTCGCCACGTCTTTTGTGTTCACACCCAGGCGATTTTCGCTGACGATGAGCCGAGCGAACATGCAATTTTATTCCCTGACATTAGATGGCGCTTAATGTAAAACAGAAATACTCCTGTACACAAGGTGGCGCTGCGCAACTTTACGCTTCTTAAAGTCGCTTTTCCCTCAGAAGAAGAGAGCAGGTATTTACGCGCTTGTCAGAATCATACAAAGAAAACATGAATATTTCAAGAACCAGTAGCTCCAACTGGTGCTTGGTTCGGGGATATTTTAGAATATCCGTCATTATTTCTTCGCAGCAGTGCAGACGCTACTTGGCGTCTATCTTCTTCGCTGGTATGTGTGCTCAGAAAGGCAGTTTTGTGTTTGAGCGCCCCCAAGTTGTGTTTTTCTGTAACCTCAGAAGCTCCAGACACGTGTGCAAAAGCGCCATTCTCATTGGTCGTATAGTTTTCGACGCGGCACGTCAAACCAAAAAAACAAACCCGAGGCGTTTTTTTAAAAAAGGTGACGCTTTGACGCGTGGCGTTTTTCCGCGTCGGTGTGCACACTCAAGTTGGTGCCCTTTGTTTAGTCACGAGGCGTTAAACGTTGGCGAATATCGCCGGCGAAATTCGTCCCGGTGTGTACGGACCTTAACGCAGACTCTGCAACAACCCAATTTTCCAAGCTGGGATCAATGAAGTATCTTTATCTTATCTTATATCAAGATAGTTGTATCATAGGTTATTTGTTTTCTCACAGACATGTTTACACTAGATTGATGATCTCAGATGTCACTAATTAGATTCTGGACAACATAAATTGAGACAGAGGTGGAATAAATGTGCTTATCAGTTCTTTTTCTCAGTTGGCTTTAGAAAAATAAAGTTTGAAGCTCTGTTGGGTCAGCCCTCCTGCAAATCTAGGAAATATACCCCTGAATATCCACAAACTTGGCCCTAAATTTTTTTTTTTAAAACAGCTGTTATCTAAAAAAGGCAGAATAAATGATTATTTTGAGACTATTTTCAGTCTTTTTATCATGACAGTAGAGAAATCGCCCCCTCGTGCAACCTGCCCCTAATGGCCATTTGAGGAACTGCAACATTTACCTATTTTGTTGTTGTTTGGATCAAACTGTAAATGGAAGGCGAGGCCTTTTCTGCTGATGCTTCTACAAATGTGACTAATGATAGATCTTAAAAACTGGTGATTTTTCAAGGAACATTTATATAGAAATATGAGCAGAACTTTGATTGGGACAATTCCAAATATGGACTTCCGAGCACCCCATAGAGAGTCTGTAACCCTTGTGCTATCTTAGATGACCCCCCCCCCCCCCCCCCCCCTTACATTGACGTGTTCTTTCTACCATGACAAAGGTGGATAAAGGTGGAAAGATTTCATGGACACCAGTGAAGATCACAAATCATTGAAGAAAAAAGGTTCAGAGCACTGTCTAGTGGGTCCAGATGACCCAACTCCCAATGTTAAAGTTCCTAGGATAGCACAAGGGTTACATGTGAGTTTCTGAAGAAACTGCACTCGTTCATGAGAGGAAGGTACGTCCGGATAAACAGCTGAAAGAAAAGGGGCTTCCTGACCAGAAAAAGAAAAGATCAGTCAAATTTGAACTTGTCTGAAAAAAGTGGGACTTTTACAGCTTCATCACGTCTGCTTTTGCCAACTGATGTGAGAAACTCCAAAGTGGGCGGAGCTCTGTGCAAGAGGCGGGGCCTCCGAGATCTGACAGCAGCTAGTTTTTGCCCAAATCTGTTTTCTTTCCATTTAACTGTTTTAGCAGATTGAGACGAGAAGAAAACCCAAGGTATGCTGGACGTGGAATGGCACAGCCATGTCCATGTGTGCCGACATGGAGAAAGGCGGAGCCTTTGAGTCATGACGTGCACAGGTGGGTTTTAAGTCCCACCTCCAACTGATGCTGCATTTTCGTCTGAAGATCAGAGCCTCTTCAGGTTGGATTTCATCTTTTTTAACCTGAACCTGATCTAGTTTAATCCTGTTTCTCATGTTTTTATGTCATTGGTTTTAAGATACAGGACCTTTATTTAACAGTTCTTTAAATGAGATAATAAAAAAGAGAAATGAAAAAGAATAAAAACTTGGATGTTTTGAATAATTTGAAATTTTAATTGATTTTCCTCTGCTGATATTTTTTTTAAAACGAGGATTCTCTCTTATTTTTCTCTTCCTTACCACATCAATAAAGCCCTGAGTTTACAGTCCAGTCTTTAGTCTTTTAAGAGTCTGATCATTAATTAATCATCTCATCGTTGGTCTGAACGGATCTACTGAGGCCTCATCTGCTCAGTCTTCGTCCCACCACTGACAACCCATCACGTCTAAAATGTGGAAAGTGCTTTTGGTCCCACGGGAGCCGCCACCCATTGCATGATGGGTAAAAACACGATGTCTGACGTGGTCCGTGCCTGCCTGTAAGGCCACTTGTCTCAGCAGGTAAAGCACAGGCAGCAGCAGAGCCCTCCCCGAGTGCATAACGCAGACTCCCGTCCCTCCTAGTCGCACCCTAGTCCAACGTGGACCACACGTCACCGTTCCTCGGACTTTCAAAATAAAACCACGAGAAGAAATGAGCAGCTGAGACATTCCTGTCATGTGGCGGAAACGGACCACAGGAAAGAAAGGACATACCAGCTCTAGCAGTCAGAGTTAGTCAATCAGGTGTTCGATTATCCAGATCCAGTTGGTATGAGCCGGCTGAGAGGAAGCTGCTGATACGTCTGGTTATTTAGTTTATTAGAAAAAAGGTTACAACAGTTTGTAGTCCGGTCTCATCGACCCGTCAAAGTAGGCCAGATGGGGCTCTGCAGCTGATCAGAACCAGTCCAGTTTGATTCCGCCTGTCAGAAGGTTGACCCATGTGTCATCATCCGCCTGCGCCACAAAGTTAGCGTCCAAACGGGGGGGAGAGCAGGAGAAGGAGGTGTGACTTGTTAGTCTGTGTCACAGGTTAATAACCGTGTCTTCCTCATCCTGGACCTCCCCCGCTGTCTCCTCTTCCTCTGGGATGCCTTGTGGTCCAAAGATGTACCTATAGTCTCCAAGTGCGGCCCTTGATACGGGCATCAGCCAGTCCGTCTCCTCCACCTGCTGCTGCCACGGGACGCGCCAGCTGCAGGAGTCTGCTGCCCCCTCAGCGTCCGGGGTCCAAGCTCCTCCCCCGGCATCCGCTCCGCTCTCCTCCCCCTCCAGGTTCACATAGAGTAAAGGCTCCTTTGGAGGTTGGCGGGGGGAAAGATTGAGGTGCAGCGCCTCCAGCTGGCTGACCAACTGTTGGAAACTGGGGCGGCACTTGGGGACGGGACTCCAGCAGCTGTGCATGATCTCATATCTGCAATAGAAGAAGATCCACAGTCACGGAGAGCCCCGCCTCCCGACCACACTTGAGATGAGGTCGACCCACGTGAAGACCAGGAGCTGGCTCAACCTGAAGATCAGAATCTGGGACAAACAAAAGTCCTGGTTCTGCCTGGATTGACTTGTGGTTCCAGGGTTGTTCAAACACGTCTGCTTCAATCTAATTTCTTCAAACAAGCTCCGCCTCTTCTCCACGGGGTATTCAGGAGGAGAAACGGATCGTGTAGAAAACTAACCTTTAGCATCAGGCCAGTCCTGTGGTTCTGGTTCGGCCCGTGTGTTCTGAATGAGCTACCTTTCTGTGCTGTTTCTGACTCTCTAAGATCTCATACTTGTCATGTCCAGTGTTGTCAGGGTAGAACTCACATTCAGTGTGGGTGTTGCCACGGTGACACAAGAGCCACGAACCTGCAGTGTGTAGTTGTTGTGTTACAGACTCACATGTCATCTCTGCAGTCTGAAGGTCTCTTCAGTCGCTCCCCTTTGATCAGGAACTCGTAGATCTCAGAGTTTTCTACTCCAGGATATGGAGTTTGACCGCGAGTCATGATCTCCCAAATGGTCACACCGAACGCCCACTGACACAAACACACAGGTGGAAGTCAGGTTTGAGCCTCCTCCTCTCTGAAACACTGGGTGAGTCTGCTCTCATGATCGGTGTCACTTAGGTTAGTAAGGATCAAGCACAAAGGAGTTGGCGTGTGTGTTTGTGTACCACGTCACTCTGTGTTGTGTAGACGTTGTCAGCCAGACTCTCCAGAGCGATCCACTTGACAGGCAGCTTGGACACGGAGCCCTGTCTGTAGTAATCGCCACTGTAGATCTTCTTGGAGAGTCCAAAGTCTGCGACGCACACCACCATGTTCTCATGCAACCTGAAACGCACAAACACACACCTTTACGAGTTTGTGCTTCCTGAGGTTGTGACCTCAACCCAGACCTCCACCTCTACCTGAGTAACAGACCAGAAACAATGTTCCACTACGACTGAACCTGATTTGAACTTGACGAGAAACACTAAAGAACGTGTTATCGTTTCCTTTGTGTCCTCCACGTTATTTTCTTAGAGGTATCTGTGCTCATTCTAATCGACACAATCAGGCTTTAGTTGACCCAGACACAAGGTTCTGCTCAGAAAAGGCTCTGGTTGGAGGAGGTTCTGCTGACGGTGCTCTGACACTTACATGCAGTTGCGGGCAGCAAGGTCTCTATGGATGATGTTCTTGCTGCTGAGGTACTCCATCCCTTTGGCGATGTCCAGCATGAACTGGACTAAAGTCTGCTGGGGAAGGTCCTGAAGAACACCAGAGAGTTCTGTTAGTCCTTCAGGTACCTGGTCCTCTAGGAGTTCTGATCGGGTTCTGGCTCTCTCCCTACAAAGGGCTGGTCTCCCAGACGAGACAGCAGCAGGAAAGTGTGCAGATCTCCGTGCTTCATGAACGGAAGAACCACCATGGGTATGGGCAGCCGCTGGCCGGTGCGCCGGTGCAGACTCACTCCTGACGGACAGCAAAGCCTGTCAATCACACTCTGAGCCCAGGCCAGTGTGCACGTGTGTGTGCATGTGTGTGTTGTTCTTACCAATGAGCTGGATGACGTTGGGATGGTGGAAGTCCTTCATGTGGGCCGCCTCCTTCAGACACTGCTCAATGTCACTTGATGAGGTGATGTCAGCTGGACCACGTGCACACATGCGCACACACACACGCACACACACAAAAACAAGCAAGCAGATTCATAGTTTGTGTGAGAAACCATCGGCGGAGCGGGAGAGGGGCGTTTTTTTGTTTATATATGTATATATATATATATAAATTATCTATATTAGGGCTGCACGATATGAGGAAAACTCATGATTTGCGATACATAAACAAATAGCAAAACAACCAAACATTTTCATCTCACTTTAACAGTTTGTTTTAAAGGAGAGTCAACATATATTATTCTCTAAATGACCTTCGTCTACACGGGAGGCTAGCCTCTGACATAAAAAGGCTCCATCTGATTGGTCAAATGCATAAATGGATTTATTTGATTCGTTAAATACCTCAAGATGCCATAAGATTGTTTTAGCACATTCAAGACAACCATTTATCGCAATGTTCACAGTCCTTTGCGATATGCCTACGGCATGGCTTGATATCATGATAACGATAAATTTGCACTTATACATTTCCTAAGTATGAGGTTTGTGAATCAAAAACACGAGCTAGCTTTGATCAACCAATAGAAAAAGCTGAAAGGTTCTGCTGTTTATCTGATAGACCGTCAGACCAGAAGGAATGCTGAAATCACCAAACACGCCAGGCTTCTCAGGAAGCCTAAGCAGATTGAGAACACTTGGGTTAAAAGCTGCAGGATCTTTGTTAAACCACTCGGTCCACCGGACCGGTCCAAGGTTCTGGTTGTTAACACCATGAAGGACTTGGAGAAGTGTTTGATAACGGATGTCTGAACTAACAAATGCAGTAAAAAATCAAAGAGCCAAATATCAAGAAATATGGCGCCTGGGATCAGCACTTTCTCTAAAAGTCTGAAGTGACCCTGATTTTTAGCAGAGTTCTGACCTGCAGACAACTTGACCTCAACTGTCAGCGCCGCTGATACCAGCTGCAGAAGGAAAAGGACCTTAATCTGAGGCTGCAGTCAGTGCAGCAAAAAGAGCTTCTAAACTCTGTTAAACCAGAAGGACGGCTGTTAATCAGAAGAAGATGGAACACCAACCTTGGACAATCGACAGGATATGGACCCTTTTTTATTTCACAGCATTACCTTATAATAATAATGATAAAATTGCTTACCGGTAATCAATTATTGAAGATGGTTAGAGTGACTGATCTATAATTAAATTACTTCACTTGCCTCAAAAAGTCATGATTTGTTATGTCTATTTTCTGATAGTGTTATTTTTAATCATGATTTCTCTAATGTAAATAATCTTAATGTATTTTAGATAAGTAGCTGCGTTTACATGGACAATAGTAATGGGAATAAACACCTGATCGGAAGAAAAACGTGTCATGTAAACATGGCGTTCAGAAAACTCTGCCCCATCAGAATCAATCTGATCAAAATTTCTTTGCGATCGAGATCGGTGGGTCATGCCAGTTGTTGATCCGACAGTTTATTCCCATCGTGTGTCACTACGGCTCTGGATTTACGTCACGCATAGACGGTGCGGCGCTTCGGAGAAAGCTTTGGACCGAAACAAGACCGACCGGCTGCTCCGCGCGAGTAAACTGTGTCTGTGAGCACATAATAGCCACAACATTAATAAAAGCATGTTTAGAAGATCATCTCAGCTCGGCTTGTTTACAGTGGAACTCATTTCCTCTTCCGGTATCTTAGAGAGTTCTGCGCATGTCCAAATGATTTATTCCGACCAAAAGTGTGAACATGTAAATGTTTGTTCTAATCGGAAAAAAGGTTTTCTGGGCCCATGTTCACGGTTGAATTCTAATCCGATTTGATCGCATACCTAACGGCGGCTAGTGATCTATATGTGGTATATCAACATACAAAATAGAGTTATGTCTATTTTACATAATTAAGTCATTCATCTTTGTCATGGGATTTATGGATACTTAAGCATTCTTAATGACCTGAAACTGTGTTGGTAAGGCATGGATATCTGATAAGAAGTTATAAACCTGATAATGATAAACCATGTAATAAAATGGTTACGGCAGACCAGAGGTGGGATGATATGAGTTCGCTTCCTTCCACTCCCTTTCAAGCAACCTTTCATTTATTGTCTAATTATCATAAGTTTGATACGTCTCTGTACGAATGTAAAACTGCTGACTGATTGTTTTGTGCATAATTCTTGCTTTGATTGCTTAAAATAAACCATTTCAAATCAAAACAAAAATCAAATTCCAGATTGTTCCAGATGAAGAAAAACCTTCCTTCGTGTTTTCTTACTCACTTTTTAGTACTTTAACCGCCACCTTCTGGACAGTGGAGTCTTGGTTTTTCAGGACGGCTTCACGCACAGAGCCGAACTCACCTGTACAGGTGAAATCCCAGACATGAAATCAGATTCTGTTCAGATCTGTTCAGTGTTTGAGTGAATCTGGATTAGATGGAGTGTGTTTTCTCCATCAGATTTTATCGGCTCTGATGATGAAGGTGATGAAGAAGAGTCCCGATTCTGTGTTACCTTTGCCCAGCATGTGGCCCAGAGTCAGCAGGTTCTCTGGAATCAAAACATCCTGAAGTTTGTTCTTCAGCTCGCTGTTGATGCACAGACTGTCCACTAGAGGGAGACACAGAGTTAGAACCACTAAAAACCCCAGAAATATGTTTTCATACTTTGTGACAGCCTAATTTTGAGCTTAGGTTTGAACTAGCTGCTCATCAAAACAAGTCATTGGACTGGAGGAGCTTTCCTGTTCATGCAGCGTCATCAGTAACTCAAAGGTCAGGTAGAAAGCACAGAGAGGGCCTCCTGAGGAGGTGACAGAAACTCCGACACACTCACGGGTGGACTCCTGCGAATCGGCGACGTTCCTGTTGAACGATCGGGCCGCCGTGAAGCAGACCGAACTCTCAGGACCCGGATCTTTGAAGGCCGACCTGAACACAGAGACTCCGTACATCAGATTACACGTGTTCGCGTGTGCGGATGAGACTCAGAGATGCACAGGCTTGGGTTACGTCTGACTTTCTCCAACTAAGTTCTGATCAGATGATGGTTCTTAGGCCGGACCTCTCAAGAGTTCTCTGTTAGACTTTTCCTAGCGTTTCCTGACAAACTGTGAGTTATTTGAAGATGAAGTGACGTTTAGCCACTAAAACATCTTCAGCTCTCCGGGTTTCGTACCCAAACTGCGTCTCTTTTCCTCGGCGCCGAGCAACAGTAGTTAGTAGCAGGCCGGCCACGACGGCCACCAGCAGGCCGAGCAGAAGGCCGACCCAAATGTGGCTGCGCTGCGCCTGGACTTGCACTGCGGGATCAGAACACCAGGAGTCAGTGAACGCATCACACTCTGCTTCCATGGTAACAGGAAGGCTGAGAGGATCACAATCCCATCTGGGAGCTACCTGAGGCGGGCAGAACCAGCACCGGGGTGCTCCAAGGTCCACAGCCCGCCGAGGTGCACGCCGACACCTGGAAGGAGGCGTTAAAAAAGCGCCCCGCCCCAGAGAGTTCAGCATAGTTCTGCTTGAACAGCAGCGGCTCCTAAATACAGGACATTCTGGGTCAGAACAATTGATTCGGTGTCACTGTATCAGAACCTGCAGACTGATCACCTGAAGCTCTCCTCCCAGAATCCACTGCAGCTTGTAGGCCTGCAACTTGCCCTGAAGCTCCTCTTCATGTAGCTCCGCCCACCGCAGACTCAGGTGACGCTCCAACAGATCAAAGGTCAGGTTCCGGGGCGGCGCCGACGGCACTGCGGACCACACATACAAGCCTGAGCCATGCATTTGAATGAGGGTCAGCGCCGGGTCGGTGGACCCCGCTGTCCTGCAGGGGGCGCTGCGGCCGCAGCTGGCAGCCGTTCACATGAATCCAGGCCACAGACAAAAGGCGATTGTACAGAGAGGTCCGGAATCTGCTGGAGCGGGTCCAGCTGGACCAGCAGAGCCGAGAGCACGGCGGCTCTGTTTACTGATCAACACGGCTTCTGTTTGTGGCTGAAACACGCCATTTCCCACAGCGTTTCACCCAAAACAAACGTTCCGTTCTAAAAACAGGCAGAACCACGAGAACCACGGAGTTCGGACTCCCTGATCCAACTGGTTTCCTTCAGCTCAGCCGTTTCAACAGAGCCTCAGTCCAGACGCCTGCTCTCACCTGACTCAGGTGTGCTGAAGTGCAGCCACGGGGAGAACGGCGACGCCCCCACCTCGTTCACACAGGACACGCGGGCGCTGTAGTTGGAGTGGCTCCGCAGAGCGGGGAGCCTGTGAAGGTGAGGAGGAACCTGCACCTCCTCCTGCTGGGGGAGGTCCCCCCTGCGGCCCGTGCTCCTCTGCACCTGGGCGAGAGGAGGAGTTTCAGAGCACCTCCTGCAGAGTCACGGCACACCTGCTGAGGGGGCCTTACCTGGACGACGCAGGTGGACAACTCGGAGTGACCCGAGAATCCTGGTGTCCATGACAACCTCACGTTGCTGTCCGTCATCCAGATGACCTGCAGGTCAACCGGCGCTGCTGGCAACACTGCAGACCGGTCGACGTCAAGCTCCGCCCCCTCAAATGTCTACTCCAATCAGGGTTTAGCGCAGAAGGTGGGCTCACCTTTGATGTAGGCCGTTCCGGTTCTGGAGACAGAAATCCCTCGAGCGTTTTTTGCTTCGCAGTAGAACTTCATGCTGGTGTTCACACCTGCATGCACACACACACACACACAGGAGCTCCAGGTGCATTGTGGGTTTTGAAGTCTCAATAAAAATTGTTTCGCTTGAGAGAACAATACTTTCTGATTGGAGACTTTGTGTGTGAGTGCAGATGTGTGTGTGTTTGTGTGAATGTGTGTATGTCAAACTGACTCGGGTCAACAAAAAGATGATTTCATGAATGGATCGGTCCTATAACGACGAATGTTGCACCAAAGACCTCCTTTTTTTGTCAGATGAGCTCCCTGAAGCTCCTCCACATTTTTAGACCCGTTTTATAGTCCTGGACCGGTGACCCGGATCCAGCGTTCAGTCCGGTCTGAACACAGAACCCACGTGTTCTGAGTGGATAAACGATCCTGACTGTGTTTAGGCCTCAAAAACAGAGATCTTTGGACAGGTCCACATTAGAACTCCAGAGTCCTGGTGGGGGAACGTTCGCTTCGGTTCTTTAGACGTAACGTCACCTGGAAAGGGCGGGGCTTTGAAAAGTCTAGAAGTCTCATTGGTTGGATTCAATAAATAGGGTTCTATCAAATTTAAGGTGGAAAATCTGTTTTACTGTAGATGAATCTGCAGCAAAGATGCAGCCAAAGCAGCAGGTTCAGAAAATCCCCACCAGAACCACTTTGCTTTTGGTGTCCCTCAGGTTTTTAATGGAAGCTCGTCTGAACAGGACAGGTTCTGAGCTGGTTCTGATCCAGTAATTTACTGTAGACGCGTCCAGCCATATTTAAAGTGAGCACTGTGCAAATATTTGAGAAGATCAAACAGCTTGAGAGTTTTTTTCTGCTGTGAAACGACCGACCTTCATCCATGACTCAGTTTCTATCAAAGTGGATCCAACAGAAATTCATATTGAATTGAATATGAATTCAGTTCTAAATGTTGTAAATAAAATGGTTCAAACTTTCAATACAATATTAGAAATTCCTTCATTCACAACAAACAAAAGCGGTTTTTCCTCAGAAACTTCAGGAATTGGCTTAAAAAGGAAATTATAAATGTATCAAATGAATATTAATAAGATGATCAGTTTATTGATTTTTTTAAACCCCCCCTCTCATCCCTCTGAGGGAATTTCCAGCACTAATTAGCAGTAGAACTATGAGGTTCTGGACCAGCCCGTCACCAGAACCAGCAGTTCAGATGTCATCCAGACCAGAACCCAGAACCAGTCCACCGCCCTGGTGTCATTATGACCCCTCCCTACTGGCTTTCATCAGAAACCTCCTACAACTCCCATGATCCTAGTGGGCCACAGCTTCTCACCAGGAACGTGGAGGACAGCCGGGGACCGTCTGGATTCCTCCTCACGGACTCCTCCCAGCGACCACTGCACCTCCACGGGCTCGGGGGGGCCAACGGCGGCACAGGACAGGTTGAAGGGGGTGTTGGGGAACGTGGCCACATCCTGAGGCTCCTGGATGAAGTGAGGGACTCCTGCAGAGACGACAGAGGGAGGAGCACGAGGACAGGAAGAGGGGGAGGTCCCAGCAGAGGCGTTCAGGATCCTCACCTTCCACTGTGATCCAGGCCGCTTTGGAGGAGAAGGTCAGACCGTGGAACTCCACCTCACACCAGTACTGACCCGCGTCCTGCTGCTGGACCGACTTCACGCTGGAACCACAGAGCAGAGAGTCAGAAGCTGGACTCAACCCGGAACCTTTGAGCGGTTCTGCAGCTCCAGTGAACCCAGAGCTGAGGCGGGTCCAGGTGCTGAAGGTGGAGAAACTCCTGGATCTTCAGCGGGACCGCAGTCTGTTCCGAGATGGAACCACGGAGGTTCCTTACAGAGAAGAACCTGCAGACTGACTGTTGAACTCGGATCTTTAACTGTCAGCGGGTGGTTTTTTTTTTTGAGTGGGCAGCAGGTCCAACAGTCTTTTGGTTCTGAAGATCGTCTGTTTCCTTCTTCTGTGACTTTCTGCAAACTTCAGGTCAGTTTTTCAGGATTTGCCGAGTCCAGAAGTCTGAGGATTCTGGACTGCAGGTTGGATCATCATCTTCCTTCACACTGGACCAGAACTGCAGCTGGATCAAAACTGTATCTGGACCAGAACTGCAGCTGGATCAGAACTGCAGCTGGACCAGAACTGTATCTGGACCAGAACTGCAGCTGGATCAGAACTGCAGCTGGACCAGAACTGCAGCTGGATCAGAACTGCAGCTGGACCAGAACTGTATCTGGACCAGAACTGCAGCTGGATCAGAACTGCAGCTGGACCAGAACTGCAGCTGGATCAGAACTGCAGCTGGACCAGAACTGCAGCTGGATCAGAACTGCAGCTGGACCAGAACTGTATCTGGACCAGAACTGCAGCTGGATCAGAACTGCAGCTGGACCAGAACTGCAGCTGGATCAGAACTCCAGCTGGACCAGAACTGCAGCTGGACCAGAACTCCTTTTTGCTCGACTTCAGGAGGAGTGACGAAGACGAAGCCGGTGAAGAAGAGGAGAAGTATACGTTCTCAGTAAATAATTTCCCGCCGATCAGCAGTTTGACCATCAGCTAACAGACCAACACCTCCAACCGGACCGGACCGGACCGAAGCGCCTCTGTCAGACACAGGAGGAAGATGCTTCTGTACCTGTGGGACGTCTCCCAGTGCTGCTCCCCCAGGGTGAGGAAGACCTGGTCGGTGCTGTACAGCTTCTCTCCGTCCTTCATCCAGGTGATGTCCGGCTCGCTCACACCCTTCACGGCGCATCCCAGCCGCACCTCCTTCCCCTGAGACACCGTCTGATTGGTCGGGTGCTTGGTGAAGACCACGCCTACAGGAGAAGGAGGAAGAGTTAGAGTCCAAACCACAGAGAAGGTGACATGACCTGAGGAAGAGGAGAAGAGGTGATGAAGTCATGACTGTGTGCAGATGACCTCATGAACCCTGCTGCCCAGAACCAAGACGAAGGTCCGTCAGTGTGTCTGCAGGAGCCACAGCTCCTCCTCCTCCTCCTCCTCCTCATCATCATCATCAGCCCTGGTTCCTATGCTCAACCCAACCCTGTTTTGGCTCTGGGTTTTAACACGCATGGGTCAGAACATTCAGAACCACATGTCTGTGAGCTGTCGGGAGCTGCAAAGAACAAGAAAAATGGTTCTGGCAGAACCGGGTCAGAGCAGAATTTAACCGGCTGCAGGTCTGTGAGATCGGGTCTTCCTCACCGTCTCAGGAGCAGCACTGGGGACTTTCTATGAAAGTCTCTAAACAATCCGGACTGGATCCAGTTCTGGTCAGCACAACTCTGTCTGTGTTTTCCCTCTTTTCCTGTCAGGTTTGTTTTGTGGATAAAGAACTGTCGGCCCGTTTGGTTTTTTTAATGTGGGGTTCATTTTTATTACCCCCCCCCCCCCCCCCCCCCCTCATTAACAGTCTGTTGGGGTCTCCAGTTGCTCAGCAGCAACTAACAAGCAGCCAACATCACTTCAGTGACAGCAGAACAACACCCCCATTGCTAAAGAGCAACACCAGTCTCTGAACTCCCTTCCAGCTCAGAACCAAACTGGGTCTCGGACCATTTGTTCAGTTACTGGTTCTTTAAGGTTCTGTGCCGTCAAAGATCCACCGAACCTCCCACGAGGGGAAATGAATCTGGAAAACTGTTGACCAATCCCATGCACCCTACCAAACAGAGAAGGAGGGACTTAGTGTTTGACTCCGCCCCCCCAAATCCAACCATTGACACCATATTTATAAAGCATGTTTGGACAAAGAGAACAGTGGAGAAACTGTGTCAATTACTCTTTAGGAAATCAGCTGAACTGAGATCAATGTGTGTCGGTTCTGGTCGGTTCTTAGCTTAGTTATTGAGCTCTGCGAGTCCACATGCAAAATTTATGGTTCTGGACGGGTCATTCTTCCCCACCTTGGATTCAAAACCACATTAGAGGTTTTTGGGACGTTTTAGGAAGAAAAGTCTGTTTGGGTGAAACAGAACCGAGGTCCGGTTGGCGGAGATCCTGATACTGAACAAAATTACGGTCTGTAATTATATGAAAAGTTCTCCGGTCCTTCTTAGTTCTCCGTTTTCAGTCAAACCGGTGTCGAGAGCAGCACAGACTGACCTCTGAACTCGCCAAACAATGGCGATAAATGATCCTTCAAAAAGGTTCTGGAAACTTGCAGCAGTTATTTTTTTTCTTTGATTCTGCAGCGCCCTCTAGAGACGGCTGGTGTCACAGATAAGCCGTCTAAATGGGTTTTTTGAGAAGCAGCTTAAAAGCACAACAGCTTCTGGGGCTTTAGGGCTTCAGAGGCTTCATGGACTTCATGGCTTTAGGGCTTCAGAGGCTTCATGGACTTCATGGCTTTAAAGGATTCAGGGCTTCAGAGGCTTCATGGGCTTCGTGGCATTAGAGGCTTCAGAGCTTCAGAGGCTTCAGAGTCATGAGCTTAATGGCTTTAGGGCTTCAGAGGCTTCATGGACCTCATGGCTTTAGGGCTTCAGAGGCTTCATGGACTTCATGGGTTTAAAGGATTCAGGGCTTCAGGGGCTTCATGGGCTTCGTGGCGTTAGAGGCTTCAGAGCTTCAGAGGCTTCAGAGTCATGAGCTTAATGGCTTTAGGGCTTCAGAGGCTTCATGGACCTCATGGCTTTAGGGCTTCAGAGGCTTCATGGACTTCATGGGTTTAAAGGATTCAGGGCTTCAGGGGCTTCATGGGCTTCGTGGCGTTAGAGGCTTCAGAGCTTCAGAGGCTTCAGAGTCATGAGCTTAATGGCTTTAGGGCTTCAGAGGCTTCGTGGACTTCATGGCTTTAAAGGATTCAGGGCTTCAGAGGCTTCATGGGCTTCATGGCTTTAGAGGCTTCAGAGACTTCGGAAGCTACATGCTTTAAAGGATTCAGGGCTTCAGAGGCTTCAGAAGCTAGTCTTTGACTTTGTAATAGGTTTAGGGGTTGTCATCTGGACTTGTTGGACAAGTCTTTGACTTGTGACAAACGTCTTAGTCCACGCATTTATTTACAGTTAAAATCGCTAAAATATTTCCTTATTTCCATTTGATGATTTTCACAATAAAGGGAGCGTTAAAGATTCAAAGAACATGATGTCACCACAAACCACGGCACCTGCAGGTTCCACACATCAGAGTTCTTGTTAGCTTTATCAGTATCATGCAGATCCTTCCTCAAAAAGACAGAACCTGCACCTGAGAAGCCCAGGTGTTCCCGCCTCCTGCCCATGAAACTCACCATCACCATCAGATGATTCCTGACACACCGACCCAAACAGAGCCTCATGCAAACCAAGTGGACAGTGATAATAAAGGCATATCTATCTATCTATCTATCTATCTATCTATCTATCTATCTATCTATCTATCTATCTACTTGAATTTATGACTTTAAAAAGTTCCAGAATAGGTTCAAAGCTGACATGTCACATGTCAATCAAAACAGGTAAAGGACTCTTCATCTGTTTGCGGATATATTCTCTGGAAGCAGGTGAGCACAGGTGGATTTTATTTTGAAAATCACCCATCAAGTCTTCAAACAGATTTTTATTTTAAATAGTTCGTTCAGTTTAAACCTCTAAATTTTCTTTACCAAATTATTTGGGATGAATAGAAACTGATTGGCGATTCAAACATTTGGGTCAGAACCGGTGCATTACGGTACCAGCTCCACTTATCTCAGCAGAACTGGTCCCTACAGGTGTTTTATTGTGAAAATAATTCATTTAAAATAAAACTGTGGAGTTGCTCAATGGTATTTGACGAGCCCTGATCAAAGGTTTGGCCTGGAAGCCTCACGCCAGCAGGTTTGTTCCGGCGGTGGACGATGGCCGCTCCCACCTGTCTGTCACCTGTTCACACCTGGTGCCTCTGGTCTACACGTCAGAGTCTCTGAGCTGCAGCTCCTTCCAAATACCTGCTAGACCCGTTAGAGCACAGATGGAACACAGCTGACTCAGAACTTCAGGATCCAAACCTGACCGTACCTGTTTGAGGTGAACAGGTGGGTCTGGTGTTCAGGTTCTGCTCAGAGCTGTGGGACCATCAGACCTGAGGTTCTAGAAGGAGATCTCCAAGATCCTGGTGGAGGAATCTCTTCTAGATCAACAAAAGTTGTTTTCTTTTTATTTACTCCTGTTTATCAAAGTTTACGGGTTTCTGTACCAAAAACCAGAACCGCCTCTGACCCAGAAGGAATTCCTGCTTGATTGTGGTGTGAGCAGGTACCCCCCCCCTCCCCCCAGCGGGGTAATCCCTTTGCTGGTGGGGGTTGTTTGTGTCCTGTAGCGCCCCACCTCCCTCGACCCGCACTTTGCCCCCTCTTTAGAAAGTTCTCACGCCCTTGTTTTCATGTTCGGGCTCGCTTCAGACCGGTTCTTTGACCTGGTTCTGCTCCACCTGTTACCCTAAAGTTCGGACTTTAAAAAAACAAAGTTCTCTTGGGTCAGAACCTCCTCCTCCTCCTCCCCCCTCCCTCTGGGACTCACGCACTCACCGCCGCCGCCGCAGATCCCCGCCGGAGCCCGCAACCACACGACCAGGCTCCAGAGCAGCAGCTTCATGTTCACGCCGCTGAGCCGCGCTCACGTGACCACGCGCGGTTCGCTCTGCCGATACCGAAGCGTCATAGTCCCACACGAACAGAACCGCCAGAGCAGAACCGGTACCATCCACGTCGAAAGATGAGGGGGGCTTCGCTCACGTCACACACCCGAGAGCAGCGGGGCGGAGTGACTCCTGAGCGGTGGGAGGAGTTATGTGTCTCGTCATAGCGGGTGGGCGGGGCGGGCCGTCCTGTTTAGAAAGTGCTGATCTGAATCAAAAACACAAAAGTGTCACAAAACACAAACAACGTTCACGAGTGTTCAGTTCGTAAATAGGGATATATTAAAGTATGAACACTCACTTTTGTTCTTTTGCTTTGCCTTATTTTAAAATTTATTTGTACATTTTCTTATTCAGTATTTATGCATTAGATATTCTGCTCTTGGATTCTTTTTCAAATTTACATTTCTTTCTGCACTTTTGAGCAAACATTCCACCACAAACTCAAAAACTCACTATAATTTGCGCTCAACTCGTATTCGGACACACACACACACACTCACAAAATGACGTCACAGCAGGAAAAACGTCTGAAAATGATTGAGGCCAATATCTCTCATGGGGCGCAAAAAAAGAAAAATGATTTTTATGGGATGGTCACAATAATACGGCTTGGTGGCCATTTTGCAGCAAAGTGGGAAATTTCCACCTCTTCTTGAGATACGGGGAAAAAACCTTTGTTTGGGCGACACCACCAGGTTAGATCAACAACAACCTAAGTTTCATTGACCTTTGACCTTGGGAAGAGGTCAGCATGTTAAATTTTCAGAAAAAAACAAAAACATTTAACTCCTAGGGAGTTAGATCTATTGCCTCATTTTTCCTCAAGTATCTATAGGAAGCTACTTGGGTAAAGTTTGTAGATTTGAATAGCGCTAGCATGGCAAGCTAGCAAGGGTGACATTACCGCGTTGCTCACATATTTTTGACTAGAATAATTTGACATTTTTATATCTATATGACAAACGATATGAACTTAGCAAGAATGTGGGTGTGATTAACCAAAACCCTTGGTTGCTAAGGTAATCCTAAAGTTTACTTTTGTCCATTCTTCTAAAAATTACATCAACCTGTTCATCACCCCAAGTCGACCAAAAAATGTAATGGTTGCTATGGAGATTGAATCAGTAAATTGGCCACCATTTTGAAAAAAGCGTTTGTTTTAAATTCCTTTTAACGTGCAGATGTGGCTAGTCAGAAGAGGAGAGAGAGAGAGAGAGAGAGAGGTATAAAAAGGCCGTTCAGTCAGCGAGGGGGGGGGTCAAAGGGCAGCAGCAGGGGCAGGTGGGTAGCGCTTGCAGCCCATGTAATGCCATGTGTGGCTTTAATATTTATTGTATTTGAAGTGTTTACCTTCACATTTCTATATTTATAAAAAAAGGAATGTAGAAAACAAATACTTTTATGTTTCGGTGCACAAATATGTAAATATTATACATTTTGAGAACATTTCTTTGCTCTTGAGAGGTCACAGCTCACGCTGCTGACTCTGTCTGACTTCTTTGGTTTGTGTAGAAAACAATGACAAAGCTTCAGCCTCCTCTGATGACCGGTGTTTCCAGATGTCTTACAGCGGAACCGTACGTGGAGAACCCGGGTCTTTTTCTCAGCACTTGTGTGAAAACAATCAGCGTGCAGCAGCCAGGCTCTTCATGCACTCATCTTTAATTCAGCTCTAAAACCAGCAGCGCTTTTTTTCCCCATCAGACCAACAGTTCCTTCATTTACTTGGCTAAAAGGTTCAAGCAGGAAATGACAGAGAGGTGGAGTTCAGAAGCGACAACACATAAACCGTCAGATCTGGACCTTTGGACCAACAGCCAAAGACGGCGGACCCTCAGAAGGAAGAGCGGCTCCTCTGAGCTGAAGACATTTGGGATCCTGATGCACGATGATGAGTCTGGGCAGAAAAAACTCTGGTTGGTTCTGAGAAATATGTAGTGAGTGTTCTGCTCTGGCACAAACCAGAACCTTCAGAAGACCAGCACAAACTGCGGGCTTACTTTACCGGGACCCACAGGAAGCGGACGGCCTGTACTGTCTCTGCAAAACTTCAGAACTTCCAGACTGTTACAGAACCTGAAGCCGCTTCTTTAGTTTTCCCTGAAACCCTCTTGGGTTCTGTCTTTGAGGTTCTGCTGGGTTCTAAAGCATTCCTGCCTACGGTGTGATCTGCTGCTGGGACCAATAAAGGTGAGAAGCTGCTAAACTGGAGCCGGTTCTGCCTGCAGGTGGAGATCCGGCCTCATGGGCGGAGCTTCAGGCAAACTTCTTCTTGGTGGCTGTGAATCGTTCCATGTACTGAGGAGAAGCAGAGGAGAAACGGTTAGGAACCGGCAGACAGGGAGTGGGACGCACCGACGGGGACGCACCTTCTCGTATCCCTCGATTTCTCTGAGATTCTTCACTTCGAACAGGTTTCCCTCCAGAGACAGCAGCGACACCTGAGAGTCGCTCAGGATCGCCTGAGGGATGGAGGACAGCTCCAGACAGTTCTCCTCCAGACGGAGAACCTTCAGACGGGGACACAGCGATATCTCAGGGGACACAACCGAGATCTAGAAAACAGTGAGAAAGCAGTGTCACCCCGCCGACAGCCTGGTTCCGGTTCCACAGAATCCACCTCGCCGTCAGAGGCTAGGATTAACCAGGAGAAAGACCTGGTTCTGGTTCAGGTTGATCTCGATGGCCTGCAGATCCGACACTTCCGGCGGGACGATGTGAATATGGTTCCGGGACAGGTCCAGCATGTCCAGCTGCCGCAGGGTTCCCAGTCCCAAGGGGAACTCTGAGATCTGGTTCCCGGCCAGGTTGAGGGTCCGCAGAGCTCTGAGCTGACCCAGAGTCGGAGGGAGCCGCTCGATCCGGTTTCCGTTCAGACAGAGGGTCTCCAGCTTCTTCAGCTTCCCCATCTCGCTGGGCAGAGCAGCTGGGGGCAAAGACAAGGCGGACGTTAGAGACGGATCAACGATGGAAGGGGACAGACGGAGAGTCCAGAACTCACTCAGCCGGTTGGAGTTCAGGGTCAGACTCCTGAGCTGCAGGAAGTTCCCAATGGAAGCAGGAAGAACCTCGATCTTGTTTCCCGACAGATCCACGGTCCTCAGGTTGGCCGTGAGTCTCTGCAGTTCCTCTGGAAACTGAATATGGTCAGAGAGAAGAACACGTCACGGACCTCCACCACCTTCTGGACCTTCAACATCATCAGACTGAGGCTTAGACTGATCAGGTTCTGGATTCCTGAGACCTCCTGAGGCTTTTCTGGAGCTTTACGGTTAACTAGCCCACCCGGTCTCGGGTCAGAGGAACCAGCAAACCCTCAGCGAGTCTAGTTCCCCTGATCCCAGTTAGATCCACAGCAGCTGGTCTTCGTGCAGAAGTCGAGGTGTTTCTGCAGACCGTCTGCTCTGATGATCACAGATCTGCATCCGCCTCACCTCCTGCAGCCCCTTGGCCGTCAGCTGGAACACCCCCGTCTTCTGGGAGGTCTCCAGGTGAGACCTGAGCGCGCTGTTCCCCATCAGCAGACAGATGGTCCTTCACCGGTCTACAGCGGCAGGGCGGCGCTCATGTCCAGAAAGTCCTCAGACCTTTAAAGAGAAAAAGACGACCTTCATGCACGAGCGTGTTCCGGTTCTGTTCCCGTAGCAGTTTCAGAACTTTAGGTTCCTCCACAAAAACCGATTCACCCTAAAGCTCCTCCTGAGGATCTCTGATCTTCTTCATCAGAGGCCGACGATCCATGAAGAGCCTCTTCATCATCATTTTCAGTCCTAGAAGCAGCTGCTTAGTTAAAGCGCGTGCTATTCTGACACGAGCTCCCGAACAGTCATTCAGGAAGGAGCCGCTCGCGCGAAGTTCTGCTGGAGCAGGGCGGGTTTCCATAATGACCCCACCGTCACGTGACAACAGACAGCAATGCGGTTCGGCCCAAAAGGACCCGAATCTGAGTCGAGCCAAGGCGAGTAGTTACCCGGCTGACGGCCACGCCCCACCAACAGCTTTCCGCGCGCTTACTTACGTCACAAACGTCAAAAACTTCGTTCCGGTTCGCGGTTCAGAGGAGGCAGGTTGGTTTCACCGACGAAATGAAGATGAACTCCCCCCAGGCCTGTGCCGACCCCGAGGATTGTAAACAGGCGTTGATCCTCTCAGGGAATGACGTCACAGGAACGTGGACGCAGAAACTCTCACGAGAACGACAGACTGCAGTTCGGCGGTCGGACGACAGGGGGAGACAAAGCTAACCTATATTACAATATTATAAAGTTTAATTTGATTAACATTTACTGTAGTTTAAGCTGTATTTTATTCTAATTTGATCAGTATATTTTCCCTTGTTTTGAAAAAACACAGAAAAAACTCCTATGACGAAATTTCACAAGGCATTTTTTATACTTTGATAAATATTAAACATAGTTAAAATCTACGGTTGATCTAATGTTTTTGCCAATTTTTTTAAACATAAACATTTCAGGTAATTTATTTTGAAAGTTTTTGTACTAAATTCCACAGATTTGAAGACATCTTTACATCCTTCACTTTAATATTGTACATGAAGATTGTAGGTTAAATTTGACATTTAAGTATCTTCATTTCAGAAAATTACAGCTAGAAAAAAAATCAATATTTTTAAATATTCAATCAAATTGTCTGATTATTCCACAAAGTGACTCAAAAGAGTGTAAAGTTTTTGTTTTTTTACCCCTCAGTTAAGCATATCCTGATTCACTTTCCATTTCCGTTTTTTTCCATTTATATATTTATAAAGGTTGATTTGATAAGGTTTTGTGTAAGCAAAGCTTTGTTTTTTTGTTTTTAAAGTAGACTGATATTGGCTAAGAACTTTGTGGCAGGAATCCACACTTAATTGTAAGGTTATTTTCAAATAACAGAAAAACGAATACCTTTCAAAGAGATATAATGTTTGTTTATTAACCACAGAAGGGAAATATTGGAAACATCTTCTCATTATTTTTGTGTGGTTTGTCTTTTTGTGCACTTTTAATGTTAGACAAAAACAATTACATTCTATTGTTACATTAAGTGAATAATCACATCAACATTATAATTAATTTTATTGACTACTTTAGTAAAACAAAAAAATATCAGTAACAAACCCTAGCCTCAAATTAAACACAATCAGCGACAATGTTGATTTTAGAATGGAATTTAGGTTTCTCTTTAATTTTTTAGAGTTTAATTTTAAATCCATTAATTTTATTTTTAAATTAATTAATTTAAAAATAAAATTAAAAAAATAATAATTTTAAATTTAATTTTTATATTATATTTTTATATTGTTTTTATTTTGTGTCATTATTTTTTTTTTATTACTGACTTAAAGCAAACTTTGAGATATTTTTTTCATGTTTTAGGAGTTCGAGTTTTTGTGATTTATTTTATTTTGACATCTAAGCGGATGTAAAGACCCAACCGGAAGTGACATTTTGGGCGGGAATATGAATTGGGATTTGTAGTTGCGTTCGGTTGTTGACGTCTCTGTCAGTTTGTTGTTTAGGTTTCTCTTGCGTCTTTTCATTGACAAAACGTCAAATAAACGGAACCAGCGCAAAGTTTGAAACCGGAACCGTTTGGACTTTTGTGAATTGGCTCCGTCAGGGTTCCGACACTGAAGCAAACAGCAGTTCGATTCGAAAGATTCAGTTAGCATAAATATTACGGACGTGGCTTCCGCTTTGTTTCCGGAGGGCCAGTTTTTGCGGTTTAATGTTAAAGTTCTGAGTCTAAGTCAACAAAGATCGCCGATCTAGTGATGCTTCACTCCCTGTGATTTTTCCCGATCGCTTTGTTTGGACACTTGTGTGCAGACTAAACACTCTTCGCCTGAAAAGTGCAAAAAGTGAGTGATCTTCTCCTCAGCGGGGACAGAACCACCTACGAACCAGAACCGGTGTCAGATGAATCACTGGGATTGTTCTCCGTTCACCGTGACTCCAGCTGCCAGCCTGCTGTCCAGATGTGTGGCGTCTGGAGCGGTTTCTCAGGTCAGAACCAGAGTTCGGACTGTGACCCAGCTCAGATCCGCGTGCATGGAGAAATTAAATATATTCATTTATAGAATAAATACAAACAAAGCAAATCTAAAGTTCAAACCAATTAATAACGACAGGAAAAAGAGGGACATGAAAAATGAATAATTATAAAAACGCTAATGTGTTTTCACCTTTCAAGAGGTTTTTTCTTTATTTCATGGATCTAGGAGGAAATAGACTCCGCCTTCTCAGAGCCAGGCTCCGCCTTCTCCCCTCACCTGCATGAGGCTAAAGAGCGAATCAGAATGCATAAACAGCTGGACGAGGTAAACTGACACTGAAGCTCTTCAGTGTGAAAACATGGCTGCTGCACCTGATGAAGCCGAAGCTCCTAAACGTCTGCTCTCAACGTCTAAACCAGATCCATGAAGCTCAGTCTGCTGTTCTGTCCATCTGAGCGTGAACCTCGTAGAACATCCCGGTTCTTGTGTAGACGGTTCTGATCGTGCCCCCCCCCTTTTGTTTCCAGCTTCAGCTGCAGTTGGATCTTCTGAAGGTCGACATGCACAGCTCTGACGTCGCTCACGCCTTCCATCTGAGTGAGTTTCTCCTTCTTCTTTCTTCTAACTCGACGCCATCGCCTCACCTGTTCCTGGCGGTCCTGCAGTGCGGAGGAGCGAGGGGCTTCAGCGGCTGGGGGCTCACCTGCTGGCCGTCCTGAAGGAGCAGAAGAGTCTGACTCAGAGACTGATGGCGCCGCTGGCCCGCACCGACCTGCCCGTCCCGGCTCACCTGCACAGGTGAGCAGCCGCCTCAGCGACGGTCTTGTATCTCAGGGGGGCGGGAGCTGATGAAAGCGCGTGTTTCAGGTCCGTGGTGGAGTCGTTCCGAATGATGATGGACTTCATGGAGCGTCTGGAGGAAAAGCTGAGATCGGTCCGGAACCAGGAGGACTGCAGCAACAACCTGGCTCTGCTGGTCAGTCACATGACCTCATCCTGTTTCTGATCCATGTTCAGGCAGGAAACGGGCCCAGCTGGGAGGGTGCAGAACTGAGATCACAGTTCTGCACCAAGACGACATCTTTTGATCCATTTCAAATCATTCCCAGTGGTCTTTTAATGATGCAGGTTTCAGCCTGTCAGTTTTCTTGCACATAGTTTCTGCAGGGCGGCATCAGAAATTCTGTCTCTTTCAGGACGCGTCCACCGCTCAGCTGCTGGCTCTGGCTGCAGAGACCGACGTTCTGTCCAACAGGATGCTTCAGTGGAGAACGGCGGGCAGCTGTGAGGAACCCCCCTCCCCTCAGTCGGCTGACTGACCCTCTATGGACCTTTTTCAAGATATGGGATCATTTGCATCGTTTATTAAAAGATTTTCAATACCAGAACCAGAACTCATCTCCACATTTGACTGATGTTCTGCTGCTCCTCTGAGGCGTCGTCGACCATGAACTGCTGACTCGTTGATCTTCACACGGACAATCAGACCAGTGATGTGGGTTTGGTCTGCCCTGAGGGGGGGGGGGGGGGGTTGTTTTCCTGCAGATGTTTTTTTTTTAATTTTTTTCGGCTTCTGTTCTTGTTTTCTGTGAAATAAAGGTTTTTAATAACATCTGTTGAACTGTTCTTGAAGCGCAGAGAATTAATCAGGTCGATGTTCTGCGTCCTCCCGCGCAGCAGGGGGCGCTGTGAGGACTGACGGCCATTTAAACTAAAGCCGCTGAGGGGGGTCAGATGACGTGGTGTTCCGGCCCAGATTATTTGACGTTTACCTCAGAGTTTGGTTCTGTTGTTAGTGGTTCGAACTCATCACCGCGCGGTAAGATTTCTCCTAATAAGCCCGTGTGTCGGTTCGGCCTCTGGCCGGTCATAGTCTCCGAACTCGGGGTTGACCCGGTTTCGTGCACCGAACAGCAGCTGCTAATTACTAACGGCTAGTAGCTACGACGCTCTTGTTGATGTAGTTGGGGGTCCGGACTCGATTTCGGTTCTGGTTACAACTTCCGGCAGAATATGGGTTTGGGCAATGCTCGATCATAGTGCACTGAAGGTTCGGACGTGCACAACGGAACCGGGACATGCGCTGGGTGACGCCACGCAGTTAGTTTAGCGGCAACAGCTGGAACAGATCCTGGTCCAGAACCGAACCGCCGGGTAATGAAGTCCGAACAAAACCTCGCCATGGTAGAAACAGTACATGAAAGCTTCTTTGACCCAAACGGAACACGGGACGGGTTGATCAATTTCTTGGTTAGAACAAGTTTACCAAAACCTGAGTGACGTCATCCCCACGACTTCCTGTTTGAAGCTCATTTATTTTATAAACAAAGAAATTGGTGTTTTTATGTGAATCCGCTGAACTTTACAGCAGAAATCCAAGCTTACGGTTTGGTTCTAGAAATATTTCCCTTTTTGCCGATTGAAATATTAAATGTAACGTTTTATTCTGTGGAGAAAACTTCAATACTTAAAATGAATAAATAAAATTGTGCTCAGGTGGGGGCGTGGCCTTCAGATTGTTGAAATGAGTCTTAGTGGGCGTGTGTCAACAACATCGTTGCGTCATGTCCTATTAGAGCGTCAGCTGTGTGGAAAACGTGGTCACATGACCTCGTGCACTGAGCTGCAGGTGTTCACGTTGCAGTGGAGCATCTTTAATCACAGAGGATCTTCGGTCCATTTCTTTTGGTTCTGACTCGGCTTGACTTGTGTTTTGTTCTTGTGCAGAGAAAGTGGTGCCGCCTACAGGAGTCAGCGGATAACTGAGCGTGCTCAGTGGGGGTGATCCTGCCTTTTCTCACACAGTAAGTGGGTCTCATTTGTGCCCACTCGGGTTGCTGAACTGCACCCTAGGCTCCACCGGTACCAGGTCCGGTCCAGTCAGGTGCTGCTGCTGCATGTTTTCTATAGTGTCAGTGGTGGTTCTGGTCAGCTGCAAAAACCCAGGTGGTTCTGGAGCTCATAGTCATGCTTGAGTTTGGTTTCAGGACCCCATCAGACCGCCACCATGGTTCTGGCCGACCTGGGCAGGAAGATCACCTCGGCGCTGAGGTCACTCAGCAACGCCACCATCATCAATGAGGAGGTAAAGCGGGTCGTGTGACCGCACGTTCTGTCTATCGCCAGCTGGCCTGGTGTGACCCGCTAAACGACCCGTTTGCTTCTCAGGTGTTAAACGCCATGTTGAAGGAGGTGTGCGCCGCCCTGCTGGAGGCAGACGTCAACATCAAGCTGGTCAAACAGTTGAGGGAGAACGTAAAGTGAGTTAGTGCCTTTCTACCTGATGCAGCCGTACTGGTTCCGGTTCTGAACCCGTCCAGTCCAGTAGACCTGTGTGCCCTCCGTCTCTGCAGAGCTGCTATAGACCTGGAGGAGATGGCTTCAGGTCTGAACAAGAGGAGGATGATCCAGCACGCCGTCTTCAAGGAGCTGGTCAAGGTGAGGCAAGCAGCCCGCCCTCAAGTCATGTGACCGGGCCATGTGACCGGGAGGGGCTCATGTGTGTGACCTGTGTTCCAGCTGGTGGACCCGGGAGTGAAGGCCTGGACGCCAACCAAAGGAAAGAACAACGTCATCATGTTCGTCGGTCTGCAGGGCAGCGGCAAAACCACCACCTGCTCCAAGGTGATCAAAGTCCAGAACCAGGCTCTGCTTTGATAGAACTTCTCATTGCTGCTCTGTACTAAAAGGATTTGATGAAACACGTGGCGTGAACGTGGGATACCTGTGATGAAACTGTTGTTTCGTCCTGCAGCTGGCCTACTATTACCAGAGGAAAGGCTGGAAGACCTGCCTGATCTGTGCGGACACCTTCAGAGCCGGTGCGCCTCACACACCGTACCACACACTAACAACACACACACCGCTCAAACTGCTGGTCTGTCCTCGTTGTCCACTCCTTTACCTGTCCTCTGCGTTCACGCAGGAGCCTTCGATCAGCTGAAACAGAACGCCACCAAAGCCAGAATCCCCTTCTATGGCAGGTGAGTTTTGGCACAGATTCCATCCCGGTTTTCCTTCCATCTGCTACTCCGTTCTTCTGGATGTGTTCGGGTTCTCGTCTGCTTTTGTTCCACTGGGCTCCTCGTCCCACTTGGTTCTTGTCAGTGTTCTGTTCAGGCCCCCCTCATCAGTTTGTTCTTCTCTGCGTTGCGTTCAGTTACACGGAGATGGATCCGGTGGTGATTGCCTCCGAGGGCGTGGAGAAGTTCAAAGCGGAGAACTTTGAGATCATCATCGTGGACACGAGCGGCCGACACAAACAGGAGGACTCTCTGTTCGAGGAGATGCTGCAGGTTTCCAACGCTGTGGTGAGTTCCCTGAAGGCACCTGCCTGGTGCGGGGGCTGATCCTGATCTGCATCCAGGTGTCTGTTCCTGGTGTGTTTGAGCCCCTCCTGTTTTTGTCTCCATAGCAACCAGACAACATAGTTTACGTGATGGATGCTTCCATCGGTCAGGCCTGCGAGTCTCAGGCTAAAGCCTTCAAAGACAAGGTGGACGTGGCCTCGGTGATCGTCACCAAACTGGACGGACATGCCAAGGGGGGAGGAGCCCTGAGCGCGTAAGAGCCTGTCCTCCACTGATGACGTCACAGGGCCGACATGCGTTGACTCACGTTTCGCCTGTTTCCCGTCAGCGTGGCGGCCACCCGGAGTCCCATCATCTTCATCGGGACGGGAGAGCACATCGACGACTTCGAGCCCTTCAAGACGCAGCCGTTCATCAGCAAACTCCTCGGTGAGCCTCCTCTGAACCCACTTTGATTGTGGAAACGTGGGTCTAGCTCTGAAAGTGTTTCCATGGAAACCGTGACTCCTTATCTTGTCAGGGATGGGCGACATCGAGGGTTTGATCGACAGAGTGAACGAACTGAAGCTGGACGACAACGAAGAGCTGATCGACAAGCTGAAGCACGGTGAGGAACTGCATGCTGTGACCCCCCACCCCCACCAGAAGTCGTGGTTCTGATCTGTGACCTCTGACCCACAGGGCAGTTCACGCTCAGAGACATGTATGAACAGTTCCAGAACATCATGAAAATGGGCCCCTTTGGACAGATCATGGTACCTTCACACACACAGGTGGACACAGAGGAGGGGGGCAGGTGCTGACTAACCTGTGTGTGTTTGTGTTTGTGTGTGTGTTTGTGTGTTCAGGGTATGATTCCAGGTTTCGGCACAGACTTCATGAGTAAAGGAAACGAGCAGGAATCTATGGCCAGATTGAAGAAACTGATGACCATCATGGACAGCATGAATGACCAGGGTAACACTGCAACGCACACACTGCAACACACACACTGCAAAACACACACACTGCAACACACACCCACGCACACTGCAGCACACACACGCTGAAACACACACACACACACAGATATGAATGACCAGGGACAGACTGCAACACACACTCATATAAACACATAAATGACCAGATGACTGTAACACATTCTCACAAACACACACACACACACACTGCAACATGCACACTGTAACACACTCTCACACTTACTGTAACACACTCTCACACTTACTGTAACACACTGTCACACTTACTGTTAACACACTGTAACACAATCTCACACTTACTGTAACACACTGTAACACACTCTCACACTTATTGTAACACACTAACACACTCTCACACTTACTGTAACACACTGTAACACACTCTCACACTTACTGTAACACACTCTCACACTTACTGTAACACACTCTCACACTTACTGTAACACACTCTCACACTTACTGTAACACACTGTAACACACTCTCACACTTACTGTAACACACTCTCACACTTACTGTAACACACTGTAACACACTCTCACACTTACTGTAACACACTCTCACACTTACTGTAACACTCTTTAACACACTCTCACACTTACTGTAACACACTGTAGCACACTCTCACACTTACTGTAACACACTCTCACACTTACTGTAACACACTGTAACACACTCTCTCACTTACTGTAACACACTCTCACACTTACTGTAACACTCTTTAACACACTCTCACACTTACTGTAACACACTGTAGCACACTCTCACACTTACTGTAACACACTGTAACACACTCTCTCACTTACTGTAACACACTCTCACACTTACTGTAACACACTCTCACACTTACTGTAACACTCTTTAACACACTCTCACACTTACTGTAACACACTGTAACACACTCTCTCACTTACTGTAACACACTCTCACACTTACTGTAACACACTGTAACACACTCTCTCACTTACTGTAACACACTCTCACACTTACTGTAACACTCTTTAACACACTCTCACACTTACTGTAACACACTGTAGCACACTCTCACACTTACTGTAACAATCTTTAACACACTCTCACACTTACTGTAACACACTGCAGCACACTCTCACACTTACTGTAACACACTCACACTTACTGTAACACACTTTTACACTTACTGTTAACACACTGTCACACTTACTGTTAACACACTGTAACACACTCTCACACTTACTGTTAACACACTGTAACACACTCTCACACTTACTGCATCACTATCACACTTACTGCAACACACTGTAACACACTCTCACACTTACTTTAACACACTGTAACACACTCTCACACTTACTGTAACACACTCTCACACTTACTGTAACACACTCTCTCACTTACTGCAACAAACTAACACACTCTCTCACTTACTGTAACACACTCTCACACTTACTGTAACACACTCTCACACTTACTGTAACACACTCTCACACTTACTGTAACACACTCTCTCACTTACTGCAACACACTAACACACTCTCTCACTTACTGCAACAAACTAACACACTCTCTCACTTACTGTAACACACTCTCACACTTACTGTAACACACTCTCTCACTTACTGCAACACACTAACACACTCTCTCACTTACTGTAACACACTCTCTCACTTACTGTAACACACTCTCACACTTACTGTAACACGCTTTAACACACTCTCACACTTACTGTAACACACTGTAACACACTCTCTCACTTACTGTAACACACTCCCACACTTACTGTAACACTCTTTAACACACTCTCACACTTACTGTAACACACTGTAGCACACTCTCACACTTACTGTAACACACTGTCACACTTACTGTTAACACACTGTAACAAACTGTCACACTTACTGTTAACACACTGTAACACACTCTCACACTTACTGCAACACTATCACACTTACTGCAACACACTGTAACACACTCTCACACTTACTTTAAAACACTGTAACACACTCTCACACTTACTGTAACACACTCTCACACTTACTGTAACACACTCTCACACTTACTGTAACACACTCTCACACTTACTGTAACACACTGTAACACACTCTCACACTTACTGTAACACACTGTAACACACTCTCACACACACATAGAACCTGAGAAGCTTCCAGCTGTTGTTTCTGTGTTCCTGACGGTTCCTCTCGTGGACCTGACATCGTCTGCGTTCTCTTCTGGCTCCGCCTCCTCCTCCACAGAGCTGGACAGCAAAGACGGAGCCAAGCTGTTCAGTAAGCAGCCCAACCGGATCCAGAGGGTGGCCCGCGGGTCCGGAGTCGCCACCAGAGACGTCCAGGAGCTGCTCACCCAGTACACCAAGTTCGCTCAGATGGTCAAGAAGATGGGCGGCATCAAGGGGCTGTTCAAAGGTAGGCCGCGGTGGGGGCGACTCGGATGTCTCGGCGGGTTTGAGTCCTGATCCTGATGTGCTCGTTTTCAGGAGGAGACATGTCCAAGAACGTGAACCCGTCCCAGATGGCCAAACTGAACCAGCAGATGGCCAAGATGATGGACCCCCGAGTCCTGCACCACATGGGTGAGACCTTCACTGCAGCACACCTCCTAACCAAACATCAGAACCAGGTTCTGCAACTGTTTGGACCACATGACTGTGAATGTTTTTCGGAACCTTGAGGAACATTCGTCCTCTTTGGACTGGAGGTCATGTGATCTTTTGATGGATGGATGTCTACACCTGGAAGGAGAACCACCTGTAGATCCCTGTAGACCCGGTGCTGTTAAGGCGGTTTTGCTGTGAGGAGCGTCAGCCGTGGGTCTCCCCGGAGCTCCGGCTCCTCCTTCACAGCAGGATCTGCAGGAACCTTTCTCCTCTGACGGAGGTTTGTTTGTGTCTCCAGGAGGAATGGCTGGTCTTCAGTCCATGATGCGCCAGTTTCAGCAGGGAGCGGCCGGAAACATGAAAGGCATGATGGGATTCAACAACATGTGAGGCATCCCTGCCTTCTCGCAGAAGATGATGGGGGCCGCCTGCTGCTGGTCTGCACCAGCAGACGACATTTTTATCAAAACTGCAGAGTAAAAGGAGGACTTGAAGAAGCAGGACAAGCTTTGTTTACTGCCATGTTCCTTTGAGGGGAGGAGGAGGAGGGTGGATGAAGACGAGTGGAAATGATGAATCTGTGTGAAATGTATACGTAGCAGAACCGGTCCTGATTTGCTGAGATGATCCGTGGAGACGTCGGGTCAGAATAAATGTTTGTGTCGCTCCTTTTAAAGCTGCTCTGGTCGTTCGGTGGAGAAACCGGCGTTTTCTCCCTTAGAGGAAAGTTCTGAAGAACAACCAAGACTTCATAGTTTGTTTGAGCTCATGTTCTATTAAAATTCTCAATAAAACGACTTTTTGGATGGAAAGAAGTTCTTCTGCAGTTGGCTAAAGGCTGAAATGTCTGAGCGTTTACCGGCACCCCGTCAGCTCACTGACATGTTTATAGGTCGAGGTTTAGAAAAGGTCGATTTCACCATCGATTTTAGACTTTTACCAAATAAAACCGAAACTTTGATCTTCTTTATTCTCTGTGAGAAAAGCCACACGCAGAGCTTGTTCCTACGTCAGCTGGTTTTCATCTCAGCTTCACTTTAGGCGATTAAAAACCACAGAGTAACTCGGGAAGCCTTTTCCGCAGTAGTCTGATTACTCCATTTCCCATGGATTTGCACAAGCGGGATCATGTGCTTGAGAACAGAGCTGCTCCAGACATGTTGATCTGTAAAGTACAACCAGGGTCTAAACTAAAGTAACTATCATGATGCCACCACCACCAGCAGACATGCACCAAGACTTGCAATTCAAAGGTTTCACGAATTTTAATCCGAGTGAGACCTCTGTGTTTTGTTGATGCTTCACGTGCTGATTTGGAAAACTATTAGAATAGGATCTCTTAAGAGATGAACGTTCTCATTGGTCCACATGACTTGACCAGGTTCTTGTGTTCTATTTGGTTCTACTTGCAAATAAATCTGAGCATCATCAAAGGACTAAATGATTTAAATTTAAAAAAAAAAATCTTTTGAATCCTTCCACAGACCGTTATATAGTTCGGAGCCAAGCATAACGTCACATTGATCCATTTACTCATTGGTGGTTCGTGTTCGCCGTGTCTGGCTCGTCGGTTCGGTGGATGTCGGAGGAGTTCGGATTTTTCGCTCAGAGTGACTCCTCTCTCATTTCGGGCCCTCTTCGTCTTGACGTGGCGACTGCCGCCATATTGAACCGCTGCGTCGTCACTGGTGAGGAGAAACGGTCCCGAGAGGAGGTAAGTTCCAGCTCTGCCGAACTTCACCGGTTCTGACGAATCCTCCGGGTTGACCTGCGTGACGTCACTGCAGGAAGAAACGGCACCGGAGTCCCGCTGAGAAAAGGTTCGGGTGGGTTCTAATAATAGAACCAACCCAAACATAATAGTGTTCAGGCTAGCTTTCTGCTGGACCGGACCTACCGAACCGAACCTGACGGAGCAGCAAAGCTTGTAGCGGGTCGGCCTCACTGATTCGGAGTTTCCGGTTTCTAAAAAACAAAAACATAGAATGTTTGTAAACTCTTCTTCGTAAACACGCTGATGACGTCAGCAGCTCCGGTGAAGTTCTCCAGAACCGTCTATGGGCTCCTGGCTCTGCAGGGGGGTTCTGAATTCACTTACCTAAAGATGTGTGGAGTTGGTCCTGATTCTTCTTGTTGTGCTGTTTTTTTTTTTTACAGCCTTTACCTGTCAGTGCCACACCTGTTCCCCCCCCGCCCCCCGCGTTGCCATGGCGACCTTCGCGGAGTACATCGCTCAGAACGAGGAGCGCGACGGCATCCGCTTCAGCTGGAACGTGTGGCCGTCCAGCCGCCTGGAGGCGACCCGGATGGTGGTGCCGGTGGCGGCCCTGTTCACCCCCCTGAAGGAGAGGATGGACCTGCCCCCCATCCAGTACGAGCCCGTCCTGTGCAGCCGGGCCACCTGCCGGGCGGTCCTCAACCCCCTCTGGTAAGAACGGCGGCACAAGCCGGCGAGTCCGTGAGCCCCGCCCATCTGAGCGCCTGCACGTGTGTGTTTCAGCCAGGTGGACTACAGGGCCAAGCTGTGGGCGTGCAACTTCTGCTACCAGAGGAACCAGGTGGGTGGAGTTAGCTCCAGGTGTGCCCCAGGTGGGGGGGGCGCCGCTGACCTGTCGTCCTTTTTTCTCAGTTCCCTCCATCGTACGCCGGGATCTCCGAGGTGAACCAACCCGCGGAGCTGCTGCCGCACTTCTCCACCATCGAGTATGTGGTCCAGGTGAGTCCAGCAGCCGTCAGACAGGTGGGACCCGCCTCCTTTCAGGTGTGTCACCCGCTGTGGTCTCTGCCGGCAGCGCGGGCCTCAGATGCCATTGGTCTTCCTGTATGTGGTGGACACCTGCATGGACGATGAGGACCTGCAGGCTCTGAAGGACTCCCTGCAGATGTCCCTGTCTCTGCTGCCCCCCACCAACCTGGTGGGGCTCATCACCTTCGGACGCATGGTTCAGGTTCATGAGCTGGGCTGCCAGGGGATCTCCAAAAGCTACGTCTTTAGGGGGACCAAGGACCTGAGCGCCAAACAGCTGCAGGTACATCCACGTTCTGGTCCTGTGCTGCCTGGGTGCAGATGTAATGGGGGGGGGGGGGGGGTGTTGGAGCCTGGAGGCAGCCATCATTATTACCTGTTTTGCAGGAGATGCTGGGTCTCGCAAAACCCTCGGCAGCTCAGAGTCGGGGTCCTCAAACGGCGGCGCAGCCTCCTCTGACCAACAGGTGAGTTCTCAGATCGGCGTCCGTCCGTCCTGCTGCGTTCCTCTCGAATACATCTGAGCTCGCCCTCCTCCAGGTTCCTGCAGCCGGTCCAGAAGATTGACATGAGCATGATGGATCTCCTGAGCGGCCTTCAGCGGGACCCCTGGCCCGTCACACAGGGCAAGAGGCCACTGCGCTCGCTGGGCGTCGCCTTGTCCATCGCTGTGGGACTCCTGGAGGTGAGGGGTGGGGTCAGGCGGGATGACAGTCTGACATGGACGTCATTCAGAACTTGACGGACATCTTTGCCGACAGTGCACCTTCCCCAATGCTGGGGCTCGGATCATGACGTTCATTGGGGGCCCGGCGACGCAGGGGCCCGGCATGGTGGTAGGGGATGAGCTGAAGACCCCCATCAGGTCCTGGCATGACATCGAGAAGGACAATGCCAAGTTCATGAAAAAAGCCACCAAGGTGAGGAAGAGCGGCTCCAAGTTCAGAACCCGTTTTCCGGATCAGGACGGGTTCCTCTGCTGGTCCGATAGGTTTTGGTTCTGAACCAGTCTGCCTCTGTGTGTCTGTATGCTGCAGCACTTTGAGTCTCTGGCCAACAGAGCGGCGGCCAGCGGACACATCATCGACATCTACGCCTGTTCGCTGGACCAGACGGGGCTGCTGGAGATGAAGTGTTGCCCCAATTACACGGGGTACGCACGTGCACACGCTCACATGCACACACACTTGCTGACCCAACCTGGTTCTGACGTTCAGGCGGATGGTTCCTGTACAGATCAGGAGCAGGTCTAGCCGAGTTGATTTCAACCTCAAATGGTGTTTTGTTTGTGACCACTGAAGTTTGATACCCAGCTGGAGAAGCAGACGTGCTCCTCCTTGGCCAGGGGTGCTGGAAGGTCACATGACCGTGTCTTTTTCTCGCAGAGGCTACATGGTGATGGCCGACTCCTTCAGCACGGCTCTGTTCAACCAGACGTTCCAAAAGGTCTTTGGCAAGGATGTTCAGGGCAGCTTCCGGATGGCTTTTAGCGGCACACTGGAGGTCAAGGTAAAAATGCTCAACCCAGGCTCCGCCCCCAGCCCTAGCTGTGCCCCATGTGAGGTTGGCTGGGTTTTGTTTTAAAGACGTCCAGAGAGATCAAAGTGTCCGGAGCCATCGGCCCCTGTGTGTCCTTGAATGCCAAAGGACCCTGCGTCTCTGAGAACGTGAGCGACCCAAACACAAGTCAAGTCCTCGTCTGATCCGAGGACAGGAACTCACCGAGCTGTTTGGGTTCCAGGAGATCGGGACTGGAGGAACCTCGCAGTGGAAGATCTGCGGTCTGGATCCCAGCACTACCCTGGCTCTCTACTTTGAGGTCGTCAACCAGGTAAGAACACAGACTCGAGTCAACGTTAGCGGCGTGGACTTGATATCTAAAGGTTTCAGCTTCACAGGCGGGAACTTTACATAAGCCTTGAAACTTCCGACTTGACTTGAACTCAGGACTTGGAACTCAGCTTTAACTTGTGACTAAAGCCTTCAAACCTGTGACCATACTCTACTCGTGACCAAAGACTCAGAACTTGGCATTGAGTTTTAACCAAAACATTAGGACTTGACTTGGACTTGTGACGAAAGGCCGTGTCAAACAGAAACTACGTACATTTTGCGCAAATTGGTCATACATGAAAGGTTCTGGTGAACTTATCACAAATGAACCACGCTAAGACCACGGAGGAAGTACGACTAAACCACGCAATGAGCACTTAAGCCAACGTGGAACATGAACCAATCGCGATTATTGTGCAGTTTATGTGCAATCCATTAGTGATTCGTGCGTCGATTACTTAATTTGAACGTGACACGTGGGCCCTATACGCGATATAAGTTATACATCTGAGGTTCATGCGTGAAAAGTCTGTTAGACAAACGTGGAACGTCGTGGAAAGACACACATTTGCATCTCACAAAAATCACACACAACTGCTTAAGATTTAGGTAATAACTTTGTATAGACTACGTACAATACGCGTAAACTGCGTCATTTTCAACCGACCAAACACTTTTGAACAGCTCCAAAACTAAAATCATGTCAAGACCCATCGGCTGAAACCCTCGACACATTGAGGAACGACGAATACAAGAAACACGTGTGACTGACGTAGATCACGCATTTATCACCAAAGACGGAATTTCAATACGTGCAAAACTCAGAAACTGAGTGACACGGCCTTGAGACTCGATTTGTCAACTTATGATGACGGACTCGAGAATGAAGCAGAACTTACAACCACAGACTTGGAACTTGACTTTTATGGTTCAATAAATACTCAAGACTTTTCTTATAGTTGTAACCAACAACTTAAGGCTTTATTTGGAGTTACAACCTACAGCGTGAGAGCCGACTGGAACGTGTGACCAAATACTAGGACCGGAATACCTATGACCATAAACTTGAGACTGGACTTGGACTAAAAACCTACAACTCGATCTGAACTCACAAGAGGAAACTTCCAGCTGGGCTTTAGGATCCTTCAGGTCCAGATCTTCTGCTAGACGGTCCTTCCTGACTGTTGTTCAACATTGACTCGGACCGTCTGGTGATGTTTGGAGGTCATCAACCACAAACTTCAGCAGAGGAAGACATCCCTTTCTTCTGCAGACAGATTGTTCTTGGAGAACTAGCATGCTGTCTGGACCTGCTGAGGTCCAACGGGTTCCTGGGCTCAGCTTTGAACAAACATGTAGAAATACTTCTTCAGCATGTTAGGTTGGAGAAACCACAGATGTTCTCCCAAACCTCTGGAGGTCACCGTTAGCCTGCAGAAGTTCAAATAACAGGGATTTGGATCTTTGAACCACTTTAATGTCACATCTGACCAAACCTGGTTTAAGGTCGTTGCTGACAAACGGTCCAGAACATGAAGGTCGTCATGACCACCAAAAGGAGGAAAACGGGCTACCAATTGGGGCGGGGCGGTTGCGTTCGGTATCATATAGTTCTGGATGAGCGGTCCGACCCGGTCCATCCAGCAGCACACATACAAGGCTGCATTTCCGTTAAGTCCTGTAAAGTTCTGCCAGTTTCTGTCAGGTTCTGGTGTGCTGAAGGCAGACCAGTCGCTGGAATGGACTGCATTTCCCAGAGTTCTCTTTGAGAGCATTGCAACGGCAGCAGCTTTGGCTTCTGGACTGAAGACGAAGCGGCGTCCGTGTGGTCACGGGGGTCCAAGATTAGAGTTTTCGTGGAACTGTTAGTTGTTCTGATCCGATTGTTCGGGTGGATGTCGGAGGTCTCCAAGGACGTCCTGCAGCACTTCTGAAGCAGGCGGGGGACAACTCGCCATGCGGCGACCCGGTACCTGCTGCAGAGAGCCTGGCGTTAGTCCCAAACCTCATAACTGAACCGTTGGCGTGGACCCAG
This sequence comes from Oryzias latipes, assembly GCF_053564925.1. Lineage (NCBI taxonomy): Eukaryota > Metazoa > Chordata > Actinopteri > Beloniformes > Adrianichthyidae > Oryzias > Oryzias latipes. The sequence goes on from NC_136258.1 coordinate 28,510,720, forward strand.
TTGAATGCTGGATCTGCTTCGCTGTACTCACGCCTGGGTCAAGCAGGTGATCCAGGGGTTCAGAGCGGCGCCGGTCAGAACCAGCCAGGTGGAAAAGGTGGAAGTCGCAGACGGACTCTGCTGACCGCTGAAGGTCTCGTAGAGAGCAGATGAGATGTACGGCAGCCAGCAGAGCAGCAGGCAGCCTGTGGAGACCAGCAAAGAACTTTGTTTTCCACCGACCCGGACACTGGAGACACCTGGTGTTCAGACGGAACTCACCTGAGGTGGTTACCATGACGACGGAGCTCCTCAGGTAGTTTTTTGCAGGAACGTAGAAGCAGTGCAGCTCGTTGCACATGAAGGTTCCTCTCTTGGCTTGTTTCAGGGCCACATAGACGATGTAGCCGTACAGGCAGCACACGGCCAGGATCGGCGCCACGGCGCCGGTCACTGTCCACAGCAACACAAAGCTGCTGCTGCTGCGCATAAACCTTGGACAGCAAAGGAACCGCGACTCGCTGTAGGAGTAGCTGCCGAACTCCAGTAGCGGCAGGGAGGCGCTGGCGAGGCAGAATAGCCAGACCAGGACCAGAACAGCCAGACTTCTGCGGCCCGTCCAGATCCTGCTGTAGCTGAGAGCGAAGCAGATCTCGGTGAACTTGTCAACGGTGGCCCAAGCCAGAGAGTGGACTGAAGACGTCTGCAGGAGGAGGAACAGGAAGCCGCTGCCCTGGCAAAGGACGCCTTCACTGGGAGGTCCGGCGGGCCGGAACAGGGCGTTGTGGGCTGCAAAGGGCATGGTGGAGAGTCCGAGGGCCAGGTCGCTGAGGCTGTGGCTCAGGGTGAAGCCCACCGTGTCCGACCACAGCTCTTTGTTGAGGATCAGAACCAGCAGAAGCAGGAGGTTCCCACAGATGCAAGCAGCACTCGACAGAACCATGAGCCCCGCGTACAGAACCCTCAGAACAGGCGTCATCGTGTTTGGGGGTGAGCAGCATTCCACAAAGTACTCCAGGGCTCAGACGGGACCCATTTGGACCCGACAGCTCCCCAGATCTGCATAGAAAGAAATGTGACCTGGTTGTTTTGCTGAGACCTAATTGGGTCGGTCTCTATAATAACCGGTGTGTCTGTGGTTACGTTTGGACCCGGTTTCATCTGAACTGTCTTCTTCAGTTTAGCTCGCTCCACCAGAAGTATTGACTCACCGTCAGCAGGCGTCACACTCTGTTGGTTCTGAGGTCCAAGGAGTCTTACCCCTGTAGGTACGTAGCTCAGCAACAGGCCAGAACTCTTCCCATCAGAGCATACCTGCTGGTTTTCCGGTTTTGGTTCCGTTCTCCCGTGAGTCATCCAGCCGTCCTCGGCGTCGGTTTGTTGGCAGTCAGAACCGTCTCTTTAGCTCTGGTTCTGTTTGGTCTGGATCCATCAGGAGAGCATTCCCGTCTGATCTGATCTGATCTTTGGGAGTGAGCAGGTGAGCTGGCGCTGCAGGGGGCGTGTCCTGCTCAGAAGGCTGCCTCCACTGGGGCGTTGCCATGGCGCTCCTGTCCGTCACCTGCTGAGACGGTGATGATGAGGATGATGGCAGCAATCGAGGAACAGCAAAGTCAACATCTAATATCCGCAGCGTGTTTGCGGGCCGCGGCCTTTGAACCGTAAACTCTGCTCGCCGCGGCAACCATAACAACCCCACCCCCAAGCTCCCGAGCCTCCAGAACCACGGCTTGGTGTCACGAACCGGACTTGGACACGATCCATGAACGCATCACCAAAACAAGAGCGGTTTGTCACCCGGGCTGACTCAGATAATAGCAGGTGTTCAGGTGTGTAATCATCACGGTGGTGCTGAACCTCAGACCAGAGGTTCTGCTACGGTTCTGACTGTTTCTCCGTCATCATCATGACTCGGAGTCTTCCCCTGAGATCTTCTGCTACCAGAACAAAGGACCTGCAGCCAGAACCAGATCCACAGACCATGTAGGGCCAGGAACAACCAATGTGAGACTCTCAATCGGATCACAGAAACCTCCTGCAGAACTTCTCTGATCCCGTCAGAACTTTAGAGTAAACCAGATACACTCATCTTAGATTATATCACTGTCCACTTTTCTTGGTTCTGTTTGGGTCAGAATCGGCAGAAGGACATCATCCCCCCACCCTGACGCAGACGTGTTCTGACCCGTTTCACAATAACCCGTTCTCTGTTCCTCACTGCAGCACAACGCCCCCATTCCTCAGGGCGGCCGGGGGGCCATCCAGTTCGTCACCCAGTACCAGCACTCCTCTGGACAGAGACGCATCCGGGTCAGCACCACAGCCAGGAAGTACGGCCCGGTTCTACACACCTCACTTCAGTCTAGAAACATGGTTCTGTTCTGAGCTTGATCTTTTCTAATGACTTAAGTCTGGATGTTTGTGTAGCTGCGTGTGTTCTCTCTCTGGTTGTGCGGTTCTACCTCACCTGTGTTTCTGTGACTGGTTCTGATTCTGACTGATGATGGTTCTGATCCCCTCAGCTGGGCGGACGCTCAGACTCAGATCCAGAGCATCGCAGCGTCCTTCGACCAGGAGGCGGCTGCCGTTCTGATGGCGAGGTTGGCGGTGTATCGGGCTGAAACGGAGGAGGGGCCGGACGTGCTCAGGTGGCTGGACCGACAGCTGATCCGACTGGTATGAAGACCAGAACCACCAGAATCTTTCAGCTTTCCCAAACTATTTAGAACCCATTAAAACCCAAATAACGTTACCAGCTTTTTTCTCAATAGAACACACGTGCACAGTCTTGTGCGCACACTGGAGCCTTTTAGATACCCAGACCCTTATGTCAGTCTGGGGGGGTGGGGGGTGAGCTGTGACGGATGGTTCTGATCCGTCTGTCTTCTCCTGCAGTGTCAGAAGTTTGGAGATTACCACAAAGACGACCCAACCTCCTTCCGGTTCTCCGAGACCTTCTCTCTGTACCCCCAGGTGAGACTCCTCCCCCCACCACCGCACACACGCTGCTCGGTCACCCGGCCCGTCTAACGGTGGTTCCGGTCCACAGTTCATGTTCCACCTGCGGCGCTCTCCGTTCCTGCAAGTGTTCAACAACAGTCCGGACGAGAGCACCTACTACCGACACCACTTCAACCGGCAGGACCTGACCCAGGCGCTCATCATGATCCAGCCCGTGCTCTACGCCTACTCCTTCAACGGACCCCCCGAGGTCGGCCCGCCTCCTCGCACCTAAGGGACGGGGGGGAGGGGCATGGTCGCTGTCGTCTAAGATCTGATCACAGATAAGGGAACCCTTGTCTGAGATCAGGAACACGACTTCCTGCAGATCTTCTGGGGCTTGGAATTGAAGAGACCCAGAAAAAAATGGGTCCAAATGATGGAATCCGGTCTCTGTACCCGTCCAGAACACGCAGACAGAGTCCGATGGTGGCTGATCTGATGAGTGATGGATATGCCTTTGTGTTTCAGCCGGTTCTGTTGGACAGCAGCAGCATCCTGCCGGACCGGATCCTGCTCATGGACACCTTCTTCCAGATCCTCATCTATCACGGAGAGGTGCGTCTCCGCCTCAGCGGTCCGGTCCGGTCCAGACGGGCTCCTCCTCCTCCTCTGTTTACGGATCAAAGCGGGCAGTGAAGCAGATCTCAGAAAGGGTCGTTGGTTGAGGATGAGAGTCGCAGACCAAACGCTGCTTTGGTGCAGTGCATTATGGGTGCAGGGTATAATGTCTGGACTTCCTCCTCAGTTGGTTTAATGTCAGAAGGAAAAACATCAAAAGGTCTCGAAACGTCTGCAGAACAAAGATTTCTGGGATTTAGTGTTGCGTGTACGGCGTTCCCTCACCGGATGGCGGACCACCTTTTGTGGTCTCGCTGTTTTTTACATGTCTTATTTTATAACAGCTCACTGTTCTCTGTCCTGATTGGCTGCAGGGCTTGTCAATCAATTTTCTTTGTCTTGTCATTTTTAGAACGTAACCTCCGCATGCATGATCTAACTGACACAATATAATCTCTATAAGTTGTATTGTAAATGTTACGGTGTTTTAACCGAACTATTTCCCAGCATTCCCAGCGCTTCAGTCTGTGCGTCTGTGTTTGCCAGACGGTGGCTCAGTGGAGGAAAGCCGGTTACCAGAACATGCCCGAGTACGCCAACTTCCAGAAGCTGCTGGACGCCCCCCAGGACGACGCGCGGGAGCTGCTGCACACTCGCTTCCCCATGCCGAGATACATCGACACGGAGCAAGGCGGCAGCCAGGTGAGGGCGGTCCACGCCAACGTGACTCCTCCCCCTCGCCGTTCCAAACCTGCTGGCTGTTACTCAGTAGATAATCCTCAAGTTATAAACCGACCAATCAGATGCCTCAATTAAAAGTAGGCGGACCCTGCCCACTTTAACGTAGGCTACAGGGCGTGTAGCGGGGCCCTCCTGATTGGTGGGAGTGGTTGCCATAGAAACTCAGACCTACTCGAACCGGTCATTGCTCACTGACGGCGTCCGGCGCCAACGTGGCGACGACCGTATGGCGAAAATGAATTGAATTGAGTCTGAGGTGAACTGTTTTCTATGGATGATGTCACTCAGATACAGTCTGTGGGGGAACCGATCAGAACCTGGATCTCACTGATGAAACTGGAGGTCAGAACCGAGTTCCTCCACCGAAATGAGAAGAGCTCCGCCTACAGGCCGTGTTAGAAAAGAACCAGTGCTGTAAAGTCTGTTCCAGACGGCCTTTCTGTCACAGGGAATCTGACCTCTGACCTTTAGATGATTCAAGGTGCAGAAGGATCAAAGATAAAAATTTTTAGATAGAGATTTGTTCAGGAAGGCCGAACAGAAATGAGTTTTGGTTCTCTAAAGATGATCAGCTACGAAAAATGGACTGAAGATTTGAACACATAAAAAGACAGAAAAGGTTGAAAGTTTAGGAAATGATCAGAACATTTGGATCCAGAAGCTCTGAGGCTCGGATCAGCTGACAGCAGAACCCGTCAGCATCAGAACAGGCTGTTGTCATGTGAAACTGCTGCCCGGTTCTGACCTGCAACTCTTCACAGGCCCGCTTCCTGCTGTCCAAAGTCAACCCGTCACAGACCCACAACAACATGTACACCTGGGGACAGGTAAGGGCCTCACCTTTTGACCTCTGGGCTCGTAGCTGCTGCATCAGCCGCCGTTGACCCGTCCCTCCTCCTTCCTCCAGGAGTCTGGCGCTCCCATCCTGACCGACGACGTCAGCCTGCAGGTGTTCATGGACCACCTGAAGAAGCTGGCGGTGTCCAGCGCCGCCTGAACCTGGTGCAGCCCACCTGTCAGCGCCCCCTCCCCCGAATTCAGTGTCATAGCTGCATTTGCTGCCTGGGCTTTAAAGAACAACCATCGTACACTCCGACTGACCTTCACCTGACAGTGACCCGAGGCCCCGAGCTCTGCTGTTGATTGCCTAATTCTTTGCTTTTCATTTTTAACCTTTACCACCTGAAGTAGGCGGAGCTTCTGGCAGCTCACTGAGCTTTTCAGCCTGTCAGATCTTTGGCTTCTCCCAGAATGCTCTCTGCCTGAGGAGCTCCCCGCAGACGGGAACCTGTCATGGTCGACTGATGCAAACCTCTGAACATTTGACTGAGAGTCCACTTGAAAACATTTCCACACCAGCCTGATTTGTTGTTCTCCAGCGTTCGTGGACTCCCGCCTGCTGCCTGGCTCCACGGCGCCGCGTTCACCTCAGACGTCAAGTGCAGGCCGGGGAGCAAACCCGCCGGTTTCTCTGTTTGTGTTTGTAATAAAAGTTTTCTGAGAAAAACGAAGCGTCTCTGTCTTCTTCTACAGCTCAAAGTACAGATGAGCAGACGAAACGCTGCACCGCCCCCTACAGGAGAGGAGAGTTCTGTCGCCGTGACAACAGCCTCCAGGCTTTTTGGAGATGGGCACAAGCCGTTTTTCTCTTCAGTCATCACCTCAGCTTTGTGAGAGAGTAGTCTGGTGGGAGGCACTGCTGAACGAGCCAATCAGAAGATGGGAGGGGGGGTTTGACTCCTGAAGCGTCTCATTGGTCAATCTCTGCGAGTCAGGAAACGCCGCCTCATTACTGTAATGAAAACTTAAACATGAATCAGCTACAGCGTTCTGATGGCTTTAAAAAAAACACACAAAAAAATGCACGCTTGTTTCCATGACAACAGCCACCCTGCCTCAGCACTTCCTGTTATTCTTACACACTTCCTGCAGGAAATATCTGAGTGAGCTGCAGGGATTCCTCTGCTCCTTCAGAAATGTCCACACCGAGGTCCGGTTCTCCCGGACCGGAGTGAAGTTAGAGCAGATTGAGTCATCCAATCCACCGCAGAGCGGCTGGCCGGGACTCGTGGGGTCGCCGGCTCGAACCCTGACCTTTAGGAGTGAATCTCAGCAAAAAACTGAGGCTATTTGTGCTGAATGTTTCCCCCCTCAGATAACCTCCGTCCTGCAGTCAGCACGGACCTCCACCTCCCGGTGATGGATCAAGAAAGCTCTGACTGTCTTCTAAACGTCGCTGAGCTGCAGCTATGAGTTAGAGAGCAGCATGAAGGAAGGACGCTGTAGGGTAAAAACCCAGAACATCACTGACATCATCTCCAGGTTTTCCTTAAGGTCAACATCAGTGCTAAAGGGAAACAATCTGTCAGAGAACATTTCAGCTGTGATTTCTGCTGAAAACGACACTTTCTTATACTTTATGTTTAAAAAAATAAAGAGAGAGCAGCAAGAACTGCTGAGGCTTTCTCCACAATGAGCGGAAGCCACGCGTCTCCTGGCTCTGGGATCGAACTCTCGGGGTTTGAGTCTGGTCACTTGAAAACGTTTCTCTGCAGGAAACCAGTTTGCCCTATCAAGACAAAGCACGCTTCCTGTAGAGGAGGAGGAGGAGGAGCGGGAGGACGAAGGGTGAGGCCAGCATCTGAGAGCAGAGCTGCTATCGCGGAGTATCTGCGAGGTGACGAGAGCCGAAGAACCGAACACCAGAAAGAGACTTCAAAAAACCGGAGAACAAAGGAGGAGGCAGGAGCCGCGGGGGCCGGTAAGAAGAACGGATTCCTGACGGCTCGATGGGATTTCACGGCAGAAAGACATGTGGGTGGAGGTGGAGGGCGGACGGGTGGAGGGGGTGGTGGGTGGCTTCTGAAATCTAAAATCTGCAGCAGATTTCATTCAGTTTCTGACTCTGGAATTTTACTGCTGAATCGGGCTGATGGGGTTATGCTGGAGAGCCCGGTTAACCAATGTGGCTCATTTTAACAGAAGCGGATAGTGAGGTCCAATCAGAACCAACAACTTACCACCTGTTCTGACCTGATGTTTTGGAGACAACAAATCAGAGGCTCAATTTTCAGTCCAGGACCAAAAGGTGAAGGGGCCCCGAAAGCCTGGGATCCAACATTTAGAAACCGAAAGAGGACGTTCAGGAGTCGGGAAATCAGGATATTAAGGAATCTTGAACAAAAGAGTTAAAGGTCCCAAGACCACGGGGCCTAACATTTAGTGACCAAAAGAGTCAGGGCCCTTAACATTTAAGGCCCCAACAAGTTCAAACCCAAATGTTCAGCGGCCGAAAAATGAAGAGCTCAAATATTCTGGGGCCAATTGTCAAGGGCCCCCAGAGCTTTGGGACCCAACAATTAAAAACCAAAAGAATCATGGGGCCCAACAAGTAACGGGCGGCCAAAGGCTCAGAAGCCCAACATTTAGGGGCTGAAAATTCAGGATCTTAGATATTCTGGAACTCAAGCATCAAGGGCCCCAAGAAATTTGGGACTCAACATTTAAAAACCAAAAGAGTCAGGACCCCCAATAGTCAAGGGCCCGAAGGTTCATGGATCCAATACTAGAAGCCAAGGGATCCACTGACCAAACAGTCACGAGAATACGGACCTCGGTCCTGGGGCCCCTTGAGTACATTTTTGACGACTGTTTATTTGTATTTTGACAGAGCTACCTTAGAGGGGGCGGGGCTTGGAGAGATGCCAGGTGTGCTTTTCTTCTGCTGGACGTCCGTGTGGACGTTGGTCTTCCTGCTTCCAGAAGCCCCGGCAGAACGGTTTACCCTCAGCGATTTCCCAGCTTCCTTTGCTCAGGCCATGCAGGCGTGCTCCCCTGGCGTCCTGGCCAGCCTCGCCAACGAGGAGGACGTCCGGCGAATCGCAGAGCTCCTCAAAGGTTCAGCACCAGCAGAGAAGACGTTCTGGATCGGGCTGAGGAAGAATAAAAACGAATGTGTTTCTCGGATTCACCCCCTGCGAGGATTCCGGTGGGTGGAGGACAATGGTCAGGTCACGCAGGTGAGGAGGTGGGTGAAGGAGCCGAAGCTCACCTGCATTGAGGCCAGGTGCGGCGCCGTCACCCATGAGTTTGTGGGGTCTGAAGTGCAGCTGGGTCTTCTTCCCGACTCCTGCAAAAACACGCACCGCTTCATCTGTAAGCAGAAAGACGGACCGACAGACGGCAGACCCACCAGCACACCTGCACCAACAGAACCAGAACCGACGACACCTGGAATCAGACCTGCAACCATAAAACCCACTCCAGCGGCACCGCGGCCGGGCACAGGTGCCAAGTCCGCCTCAGGCCCTTGTCACCTTCCTCAAATCCCCTACCGTGCGGTCGTCATGGACTCGCCAAACAGCACCAAGATACAGCTGGAGTGCTGGTCTGACATCACCGTGGACCTGGTGTGTCACGGCCGGCCCCTGACATGGCGAGTCCTCGACGGTTCCCCGGCCAACTTCAGCACCCTCTGCCAGCCGTGTGACCTCGGTTTCCAGAAGGACGCCTCAGCACGCTGCGTGGACGTGGACGAGTGCAACATCAGCACGCCGTGCCAACACGCCTGCATCAACACGCCGGGCTCGTACAGGTGCATCTGCGCCAACGACACAGAGGCGGACGGCGCCACGTGCGGAAACGCCAGCGAGGACGCCGGCGAGGACGACAACAAGGCGTTCGGGTTGCTGGTACCAGTGCTGGTCGGGACAGCGGCACTGATCCTGTTGGTGGCGGCGGTGGTGACGGTGAAGTGCTGCATGATGAGGAGGTCCAAGAAACGGGCCAAGTCTGAAACTGAGAAGATGAGGATGAGGAGCGAGACAGCCAATGAGAAAGAGGCAAGATGAAGGGGCGGGGCCTGTCCAGTTACTTCAGCAGGAAAGACTGAAAAAGAGGAGCACACCGCTGGGGTGGGGTGGGGGGGGTCCGGTTGGTGTGTCACCTCCCCACCAAGGTAACTGTTTAATTGGGACTTTTTGCCCTGCGCACCGTCTGACAGGCGGTCATAACAGGTTTCTCCTCAGAAGCAGAAACTAACTGATGTTCTGTCAGCGGGGGGTGGGTGGGGGGTGGGGGGTAATAAATTACCTTTGCTTAAGTAACTTTTTTGAAACAAAATTATTCCTTAAAACTGTTTTACTGAACCACAGATAAAAGCCAGGAATCAGCTACAGATCCAAAAGAAAAAAGGATCAAATCCAAGAACTTAATAATAGGAAAGTGAAAGTTGAAATATTGGATATCGTCTTCAGCAAACGCGTTCAAAACCTGTTGGATTAAAATACTCCAGATCTCAAGATTTATTCTTTTGTTAGTTAAATATTTTTTTAACTTCGTTACCAAACAGACGTGAGAAAGGACGTTTCTCTGAAAATACCAGAATTCACACAATGATTCAAATGTAATTTTTTTAAATAAAGTATTACTAAGTACTTTAGTAGTATTTCAACCAATTATTTTTCTATTACTTTTACTGTAGTAATGATTCAGATTACTACAGCCATCCATCTTCTGAATGTCTTTTGGGATCGTGGGTTGCTGGAGCCTATCCCAACTACTGTTGGGTGAAGGCAGGACACATCCAGAAAAGGCTGCCAGTCTGTTGTAGTTTTACTTTGACTTGAGTATTATTACTTCAAATCAAAGGTACTCTTACTGGAGTATAAGTCTCCTTCAGGCTGAAGCTGTTTGTCAAGGCCAAATCTTCCTCTGATGAGCTTTTTCTGACTTTTGATTCCATTCATTACTTAAAGATAGAAGGATGCAGGCGGCACTGTGGTCCAGCGGTCAGCACTCTTGTTTGACAGCAGAAATACTCTGATTTGAATCCTGGGTGGGTTCTTTCTGTGTGGAGTTTGTAGGTTCTCCTTGTGCATGCAAGGATTTGGTTTAAGGAAGCACATCTTTATTGATTATTATTATCTATTATTGAAAATTATTATCTATTATTGTGTGGCTCCTCATGTGTGGTTGTGTGGCCCTCATGTGTTGTTGTGTGGCCCTCATGTGTTGTTGTGTGGCCCTCATGTGTGGTTGTGTGGCTCATGTGTGAGTGTGTGGTTGTGTGAACCTCATGTGTTGTTGTGTGGCTCCTCATGTTTGGTTGTGTGGCTCATGTGTGAGTGTGTGGTTGTGTGGCCCTCATGTGTTGTTGTGTGGCCCTCATGTGTTGTTGTGTGGCTCCTCATGTGTTGTTGTGTGGCTCCTCATGTGTCGTTGTGTGGCCCTCATGTGTGGTTGTGTAGCTCATGTGTGAGTGTGTGGTTGTGTGAACCTCATGTGTTGTTGTGTGGCTCATGTGTGGTTGTGTGGCTCTTGTGTGGTTGTGTGGCTCTTGTGTGGTTGTGTGGCTCTTGTGTGGTTGTGTGGCTCTTGTGTGGTTGTGTGGCTCCTGTGTGGTTGTGTGGCCCTCATGTGTGGTTGTGTGGCTCATGTGTGGTTGTGTGGCCCTCATGTGTGGTTGTGTGGCCTCTCATGTGTGGTTGTGTGGCTCTTGTGTGGTTGTGTGGCTCATGTGTGGTTGTGTGGCTCTTGTGTGGTTGTGTGGCTCTTGTGTGGTTGTGTGGCTCTTGTGTGGTTGTGTGGCTCATGTGTGGTTGTGTGGCTCTTGTGTGGTTGTGTGGCTCTTGTGTGGTTGTGTGGCTCATGTGTGGTTGTGTGGCTCTTGTGTGGTTGTGTGGCTCTTGTGTGGTTGTGTGGCTCTTGTGTGGTTGTGTGGCTCTTGTGTGGTTGTGTGGCTCATGTGTGGTTGTGTGGCTCTTGTGTGGTTGTGTGGCTCTTGTGTGGTTGTGTGGCCCTCATGTGTGGTTGTGTGGCTCATGTGTGGTTGTGTGGCTCTTGTGTGGTTGTGTGGCTCTTGTGTGGTTGTGTGGCTCATGTGTGGTTGTGTGGCTCTTGTGTGGTTGTGTGGCTCATGTGTGGTTGTGTGGCTCTTGTGTGGTTGTGTGGCTCTTGTGTGGTTGTGTGGCTCTTGTGTGGTTGTGTGGCTCTTGTGTGGTTGTGTGGCTCATGTGTGGTTGTGTGGCTCTTGTGTGGTTGTGTGGCCCTCATGTGTGGTTGTGTGGCTTATGTGTGGTTGTGTGGCCCTCATGTGTGGTTGTGTGGCTTATGTGTGGTTGTGTGGCTCATGTGTGGTTGTGTGGCCCTCATGTGTGGTTGTGTGGCTTATGTGTGGTTGTGTGGCTCATGTGTGGTTGTGTGGCTCTTGTGTGGTTGTGTGGCTCATGTGTGGTTGTGTGGCTCTTGTGTGGTTGTGTGGCTCATGTGTGGTTGTGTGGCTCTTGTGTGGTTGTGTGGCTCTTGTGTGGTTGTGTGGCTCTTGTGTGGTTGTGTGGCTCATGTGTGGTTGTGTGGCTCTTGTGTGGTTGTGTGGCCCTCATGTGTGGTTGTGTGGCTTATGTGTGGTTGTGTGGCTCTTGTGTGGTTGTGTGGCTCATGTGTGGTTGTGTGGCTCTCGTGTGGTTGTGTGGCTCATGTGTGGTTGTGTGGCCCGGTGACAGACTGCTGGGTGAACCCCGCCTTCACTGGGATAGGCTCCAGCATCCTCGTGACTCTGAAAGCAGCTTTGGAAGATGAACGGATGGAGAGAACGGAGCAGAACCAGCAGACAATTCTAGATCTTTTACATTTAAACTTTTTTTAGAATAAACATTCCATAATCACTGCTTCAGATTTTTTTAATTAGATCCATTTAACAGTTAAAGGAATAAAATTTTCAAGATTAATTTATTTCACTAAGTTTTTCTTGTTTTTAAAAATGTCTTCCATGCAGATTTTTTACTTTTCTGATAATCTTTCTCACAAATTTCCACAAACCTATTTTCGCTCAAATCCTGTTTATTTATAGAGAAAAACTAAAAATAAAAAAATAATAAAACGAAATCATTTTGAGTTAAATTGCGGCTTTTGGACGGGACGTTCACTTATAGACTCATTCAAACACTCACCTGTGTTACCTTGGCGTGGCTCCACCCCTCCACAGATGTTTAACCTCCTCTGGTACAGAAACAGGAAGTGATGCGAGCGCACAGGCCGCCCTTCCTGTTTGGTGAAGGACAGCAGACCCAACAGCTGCAGTTATTCACAGAACAAGGAAACTGCAACAAAAAAACATTTAAAAAAAGAACCGGTTTGAAGGCTGGGAGCAGAACTCTGCATCACTTCTCACCGTGAGGCTCAGTCAGAACCAACAGAACCGGGTCATGTTCCAGAACAACAGCTGACGGTTTCCAGAACCGTCCTGACAGACGAGCTTCTGTCCGCCTCCCTAAAACCTTCTTACTATTATTATTCTTACTGTTTACTTACGTTTTAAATACTTGATTAAAGCATTTATTTACTCGTTTGAACTTTTTTTAATCATCTGTGGATCACAGTACTTTATGCTTTGATGTCACTTTTATTATATTTTACTTTCATTTAGCAGCAGATTCTGTTTTAGTGTCAAAGATTCCTGCAGATGAGTAACAGCCAGTTCTTGTTTTGTGTGTTGTTCTTTTGTGTGTGTGTGTGTGTGTGTTTGTTAATGGTTTCTGTTTTACTCATCTTTTCGTACTTTTTGTACATTTCTTTGCTGTAAAATGTATTCGTCTGAAATAAATATTCATCTTGCTTCAATTTTTTTAAGCTGCCTTTTCCTAATCTTCAGTGTTTGGACCTCCTGTTTGACAGTTTTTCCACTTTCTCTAGAATGTTGTTCTTTGTCTGCGTGGTTCCATCTGGACCTCCTCCTCTCCTGTGGTCCGAGTCCATCTGTTCTTCAGGTGCATTTCACAGGATGACCAGCAGAGGGAGCCAGAGGAGCTGTCATGAAGCAGGCAGCCTTTGAGCAAGGCTTCCTGGGATCAGACCTGGAGGAGGAGATGTGCTGCACCCACCAACAGTGATGATGAGGAACCGGGTCAGAACCAATGGAAAAGCAAGGGTTTTGCTGAACGGCGAAGGAATTGGCTCCTCCAGCAGAACCATGTGGTTCTGGTCTCTCTGGGGTTCTGTGTGGGTCCTGAATTTTGGCTGTGTGCAGTTCTTTCAGGCGAGACCCGGTGTCAGAGGTCACAAGATGAGCTTGTCAGCCGCTCGCCGGGCTTTTGACGCGTAAGTGAACCGGTTCTGCGGGAAGCTGAGGAACTGCAATTAAAGCTCTGACTCACGATCAGAACACACGCCGTCTTTCAGCCTGAGCCCAAACACACCTTACCCTCCCTGTGACCCTCTCGCTGTCCCCGGGGGGGGGGGGGGGGGGGGGGGGGGGGGGCATCACATCCAGGTTCAGGTCCAGGTCTGGTCCCGAAGTCCTCCAGTCTCTGCAGTGACATCATAATTACCGTGGAGCGCCGTCCTGACTGACAGCTACAGGATTTATGGTACTGAGTCACACCGAAACCGGAACCAGCTCCATCACCCGGGTCTGACGCAGTCCAGGAGGCGAGGAGAAGAATGGGCCTGAACAAGTTCTGGACCCTAACCACTGAAACCAGAACCGCTCCTGTCCAGTTTTCACCTGGTGCCGAACATCCACACACTGTCAGTGGAAATGAGACCCGTTCTTCCCGTCAGAACTCTTGGACCGGGTCTCAGAACCACACAGAACTTTTAACAAAAGCATTTTTACAAAAAACAGGTTAAAAGACAACAACAAAGTTCTCATGAGAACAGAGATAGTGAAAAGTAAAGAGGAACACTTCGACTGATTTTCTAAAATCCTAAAAATCTAAAACTATTTAAAATCCTTCAAACGTTTTTCTGAACATTTGTTGAGATCAGAACCACAGAGATCCAACCAAAGCAGACAGTTTAATCATAATTAATATTTTTAACGTGCCTTTAACACAAACTAAACGTAAGCACTTTTACATTAAAGCTTATATCACAGAAACTGTAAAAAAATATTGAATAAATAAGTGAAAAAAAACTAGTAAAACACTTCGAGGCAATTTCTTACAAAGTTAAATATTGAAATGAATATTTTACTTTGTAAGAACATTTTTTCAATAAAGTCAACAAATTTCTGACATAAGTGGCGTTTTTCAAGAAAATGTTCATTCAATTAAATAAAAGTTTTAATGGTAAAAAAAAAGAATATTTAACACAAAAGAATTAGAAAAATGATTAATTACTTTCATTTGAAATCATTCCGTCCTTTTTTATTTTTAATATTTCATGACATTTTCTCTTTTTTTGTAGTTAGCTTCTTCTGGGCCTCAAAGAGCGAAAAAGGAATCGAACCCATCCACCGCTGCGCATGCGTAGAGCGACAGGAACAGCTATTAAAACTGTAACAGATAAATGTTCCTGTGACCTGTGCTCCATCTTTCTGTTGCCTTGACAACAAATTCACTCATTTATCGCGTATTTCTGAGGCAGATCAATGAACAGAACCGGTTCCTGTTTTCATGATTGTCTCTTCTTCTGAACATTTTAGGCCCCGCCTCTTTCCGGTCAGAGGCCACGCCCACCATGGTCACTTCACAGATGATGATAAAAAACTCTTTCAGGAGGAATCTGCAGACTTTCTCCTGACCTGAGTTCCGTCCGGACACCAGAACCTTCCGCCTGGTTCTAGAGACTTTGAGTTTGCATTGGACCTTCGGTTCCGTCACAGTTCCAGCCCCTACAGAAGGCATCTCCACTTTGACAGGACCGCCCACCGTCACTTCGTGAGACTAACCGGATGTGAGCTCGAGCAAACAACTATACACCTGTCCGCGTGACCCGCAGGTGAGTTTCCGGCTCGACTCCCCCACCACGTGACAGCCCCCCCCCCCCCAACCCATCCAGTTGGTCCGACGCTGATCATAGAGGAGGGGGGAAGCAGGAGGCGGGGGGGGCGCGGGGGCTGGACCTGCGCGAGGAGGAGCGTCACATCAGCCCGCAGGTCACCTTCGTCACCTCCTCCTCTTCCTCACTCTGCCTCTGTGCGCGCGGCTCGCTGGGCTCGGCGCGGCGCGGACGCACGACAACGGACCGAACCGGGACAGGGGGCCATTGACCCGGAGCGGACCCCGTCATGCTGGGTGCGGTGAAGATGGAAGGGCACGAGGCTCCGGACTGGACCGGCTACTACAGCGAGGAGGTCGGTACCGCGCGCGCCGAACTACCGGTAAAGAACTTTGAGGACGGGTCGCGAGGCGAAAGAAAAAAGAAAAGTAACAAGATGCTTATTAGAAAAAGTAAAATTTAAAGAAAAAAAATAAACTAAAAATTCAAAATTCGGATCCAAATTTTTTGCAGGTGTTTAAAATTAAAAAATAACAATAATCCGCTCTAAAAAATATTTTAAAGGTTTTATCTGTTTATAAAATAAAATTAAAAAATGACTAATTTTGAAAATGTTATTGTTGGTTCCAAAGCGCGCGTGCCCGATCTTTACAAAAAAAAAAATCATTTGATTAAAGGTTTTAAAACGCAATTATCCTTCCAACACGGAGTTCGGATTAATTTCTCTTTTTACTCGTAACATTTTGTTTTATGTTATTTTACTGCCGTTTGCTTGAATTAAATTAAATGATTTTAAGTTTAAACCTAAACAATTTTGATCTAAATGTTAGGGAAAACGGGTTAATATTTGTTTATTTATTACATTACAATATATATATATATATATATATATATATATATATATATATATAGATATAGATAGATAGATAGATAGATAGATAGATAGATAGATAGATAGATAGATAGATAGATAGATATAGATATAGATATAGATATATAGATATAGATAGATATAGATATAGATATAGATATAGATAGATATAGATATAGATATAGATATAGATAGATATAGATATAGATATAGATATAGATAGATATATATAGATATATATGTATGAATAAAAACATTCATTTTTTTATTTAAAAAGGAATAAAATAATATCCCCCGAAATTAAATGGATCTGAGCAGCATTAATAAATGTTTTTGTGAATTTACTCAATGATGAATTAATTATTAATAACAATTATTAACGGTAATAAATAAATAATATTCTCTCAGTCTGAACCACTCTTAATTTTTTTTTTCTTTTTACAAATCACAACATTTCATCCAAAGTTCGTTTCTTCCGTCCTTTGCTTCCGTGAAGACCGAAGGCGGGAAGGCCCGCAGCGGCGGCAAACGGACCGAACCTCATCCACATGTCCGAACACGCAGACGAACCTCGACTCCGTCTTTCTAATAAATCTATTTCTGGGGAAAATATTCACCATCATTTTTTTTAATAAACACAAGGAGCTTTTTATTTTTGTTTTAGATTTAAATTAATGTTTATCAAAATATTCAATAATTTCTATATTTTTGGTACATTTAGTAAATGTTAGTAAACTGTTAAAATAAAATTGTAATATAATATAATAATAATAATATATTATAATGAGTAATAATAACATAACAATAACGTGACCTTGGGGTTCTGATGGGCCATAAAAGACACGTGGGAACAGAACCTGTTCTCCTCCAGCTGCAGCTGAATCGGACTTTATCATGAAACTCATTAGATGTGTTGGACCCACGAACCTCACGTAGTCCCTTCACACTAGAACCGGATCAGAACAAAGAGGTTCTCGTCATTGGAATGGGTTTAGAGCTTTCATCCTCTTCAAAATTTCACGTCTCGGGTTCAGTCTGTGGTTCTGGAAGGTGCGTACCACTATGATGGTTCCTTTGAAAAAAATCTGGTCCAGAACCGGATAAAGCCTGCTGATCCAGAACATTCTGAGCTGCTCAGAAAGCGCCGTTTCATCTCAAACTTGTGTAAAAATGATGATAATCATGAATGGAATCTCTTTTGGGTTTTTATTAACCGGGTCAGGCTGGTATCAAACCCCACTGATGAAACTTCCTGTGTTCTGCTCAGTATCTTATCTGGGCCTTGCAGCTCTTGGTTCTGCACATGTGAGGTGGGCCTGCGGGGGATAACTGGTTCTGGTTCTGTTTGCAGGTATACTCTCCGATGGGCGGCGCTGGGATGGGTTCTGGGCTCGGGATGGGCTCCATGTCCGGCTACATGTCCAGCAGTGGAACCACCCCCGGCTCCTTCAACATGTCCTACAGTGGTTCTGGACTGACCCATTCGCCCGTGGGGGCGATGGCGGGCTCGGCTCCGGTGGCCATGTCTGGTCTGGGAGGGGGCGTGGCTTCCATGGGCGGGGCGCTGAGCCCGTCCAGCATGAGCTCGGTGTCGGGCCAGCAGGCCTCCATGGGCCTGAACCCGTATGGCAGCATGAGCCCCGCCATGAGCCCCAGCATGGCGTACAGCGGCGCCGGACTGAACCGAGCCCGAGACAACAAAACCTTCAGACGGAGCTACCCCCACGCCAAGCCGCCCTACTCCTACATCTCGCTCATCACCATGGCGATTCAGCAGGCCCCCAGTAAGATGCTGACCCTTAGCGAGATCTACCAGTGGATCATGGACCTGTTCCCGTACTACCGGCAGAACCAGCAGCGCTGGCAGAACTCCATCCGTCACTCGCTGTCCTTCAACGACTGTTTTGTGAAGGTGTCGCGGTCCCCGGACAAGCCAGGGAAGGGCTCCTACTGGACCCTGCACCCGGACTCGGGGAACATGTTTGAGAACGGCTGCTACCTCCGGCGCCAAAAGAGGTTCAAGTGCGAGAAGAAGATATCGGGAAAGGCGGACGGCAGGAAGGAGCAGGGGACGGCGCTGCAGGGGGCCCCGCCCGCCGAGGACTCTATCAAAGCCGCCAGACTCATGGACGCTTCCGGGGCCTCCTCCAGCCACGCGGCCTCCCCCCCGGGTCTGGATCTGAGGGGAGGGGCGGGGGCGGAGCTGAAAGTGACTGGTTCCCAGCTCCTGTCCTCACTGTCGCTACCCCCACACTCCATGGCCCACGAGCCCCCCCTGCACCTGAAAGGAGACCCCCACTACTCGTTCAACCACCCCTTCTCCATAAACAACCTGATGTCGTCGTCGGAGCAGCAGCACAAGCTGGACCTGAAGGCCTATGAGGCCCTGCAGTACTCCCCCTACAGCACCGGGGGCGCCCCCAGTCTGGGGGGGAGGACCATGGAGCCGCTGGAGGCCTCCTACTACCAGGGGATGTACCCCCGCCCCCTCCTCAACAGCTCCTCATAGCTGCCCCGACTTGGACCCTCTGCATGCTGCTGTAATGGACTTATGGTACTGATCCGGACGGGTTCTTCCAGAGCAGAACCCAACTGTTACACTCACTGAGACCGAACTGAGACGCGTGGGGTTTGGGCCAGTAGAACCTGAGGCCGTGTGTGGTCTCAGTTTGACCCATGAACAGTATCAGAACTGGGTCGGACTGGACTCTGCTGGTGCCGCTCAGCCTACAGTTGAACCCCTGGACTGGTCTTTCAGAACCTGCTTAGCTGCCGGGTTTTGGGTTGAATGACTAGCTGCTGTCCGGTTCTGAAACGTTTGGTTCTGTGCTTGGTACTGCGCATGGTGTCGGTTCTGTCCTGCATGCCGTCGGGTTCAAAGCCCAAACAAGATAACATCTGAGCCGAACCAGTCCTTCACGGTTCCGCCAGAGTCCAGATCAGCTCAGAGTCCGGCTGCTTTAATAAAATTCTGTGAATCTTTGCGTCAAACTTCCTCAGAACCAGGTCTGGGTTTTTTTTCAAGATGAGTAGTTTTTTGTTTGAAACCCAGAAGTTCTGGAGATCCTCCAGTGGACCTGGGCCCGTGAAGAGGTTTGCTAAATCCGTGTCTCCTTTGATGCTCTCACGCGGACCCGAGCTGCGAGATGCCGGCGCTGTGGTCGTCCGCCACAGACCGACGATGAGGATCTGCTCTCCTGATCCAACCCGACTTCTTTCTCCCACGACCTCGTCTGCCGCCCCGCCAACCCCCCCGGGGTCACGACCCCCAGCATGAAACCCGCTCAGATTCAAAGACTTTTTGTCTGAAGGGTCACTTCAGCCAAATCAGAGCAGCTATGCTCCCAGCCGCCGGAGGTTTGCCCCCCCCCCCCCAGTTTCATCTGTGTGTTACACTCTGAGCCAGAACAAGTAACCGGGCCACAAACCAGTAGAACCTTTCAGAACCTGAGGGATAACGGCTATTCTCACTGGTTCGATCCCCCAACTTTTACACTTAAAAGTGTCCTTAAACCGTTACTACACTGTCCTCCTCTCCCAGAACCTCCACCAGAACCTCAGCGAGGCCTTCGGGGGTTTTTTGTATTTAAATAAATCATCAAAGAAAAAAAGGGAAATAAAGCAGAAATCTGTAAAACCAGCAGCTGAGAGCATTCCTCCAAACATTTTCTTCATTTATTGATTTGGACTTTTTAGATCCTTTTTAAATAATGATTTGATTTTTAATATTTCATTTGTGTTTTTTTTTCTTTGTCTTCGTTAGTTGTTTGTCTTTTAGTTTATTTTAAGCCGCATTAAGCTGATTTTACTGTTAGAAAAAATAATCAAGAAAATGTTATGAATAAATGGACCAAAATGTTGGAAATGCTTCTCACTCGTCCAGTGAGTTTGACATCTCTTCTGACGTGGTTTGTTTTTGTGGTTCCGATCTCAGTTCGGGCTCAGCCCACAGAACCAGCAGCTGTGCGGCTGAGCGCATGCGTCAGGTCGGGTCCAGTCTGCGGACGAGCTTAACCAGTTTTCTTTTATTTATTTTTTCCCCCGCGGCCTCCCGGCCACTGATTTTTGCCACGTGCATGGATGGAGTGTGTGTCTGTTCTCTGTGTTTTTTTTTGCATGTCATTAACTTATTCTGTGGTTTGGAAATAAAACTGGAAAAAAGCTGCCGGCTCTTTGATGTTCTTCGGGATGTCATAACGCGCGCGCGCAAAAAAAAAAAAAAAAAATCAGGTATAAAAAGTCAGATCAAATCTGTTCTTCATCTGAGAAAATATTCAAAAACCCCGGACAGGTTTGTGCACGCGCCCATCTTTGCGTTCTTCCGTATTTTCGTGCGTGTTTGCGCGGGCCGGACCCGCCGGCTCTCCGCGGCCTCCCTCCGCTGCGGTTCCTCATCCCCGCAGATTCCTCTCTGAAGTGAAGCTCTTTCACGCATGTTCGCTCTCAGAGGCGTGAAATGCCGGGCTGATCCAGTAATTTACCGCCAATTACCCGCGTCCGCGATCCTCAGCGCGCACAGGTGCCGAGCGAGACGCTGCGGCGTGCGCGCGCAAACAAACAAACAAAGAGGCTCCCGCTGTAAACACGTATAATGCGGGAACAAACAGCTGACGCGCACGATCATCCAGAATAAAACAGAACCCCTGACCCGGCCCAGGAATAAGCGGCCCAAAGTGCTGTAGCGGGACCCCAAGCGACGCTCCAACCGGAACCTGGAACACAGAACCGCACCAGAGACCCAGTTCGGACCCGCTCCGCAGACCTATAGAAGGTGGCTCTGAAGAGTTCTGTCATTGAAATTACATTTCGACATCGGCCCGCCCGTTTCACGGGTTTGGATCTTCGGACCGCCTGACCCAGATCCTCGTCACGGTTGCTCCGTGGTTCCGAGTCTCGGTGATCGTAGCGCAGTTGGGTCTTCGGTTCTGGACCAGTTGAGTCTTTGGGGCCATATGTTCCCGGCGGGGTAAGGCGGACCCCCCCTCCCTCCCAGCCAACCCCCCCCTCCCCGCCTTATGGAGGAGCATGTCGGCCTTCGGCCCCTTTCTTCCCCCCCGCCTTTCATTGCCGCACTAGAAAGGCGCGCGCGGGGGCCCGGGGGCCACTCAGGCCTTTTGATGGGGATTGGAATTAATTATCTCCAATAACAGCATTGAGCTGAGCCGCCAAAAAGAGCAAAGAACCCCCCCCCCCCCCCGCACTCACACAAAGATCCACAGAAGAGAGAGCCGCAACTTTTCCATTAAAATGATGCGGACGGAGTTTATTAGGGCTTTGAGAGGCCTGATGTGGATCAGCCGGAAGGTTGGTGGTCCGGGGAGGGGGTCGGGGTGTAATTGGCAGAGTTTTCACGGTCATTGTGGCCCCCACTGCCGAGCATGTGTGGCCCCGGATCACACACAGACTGACTCACCTGTTTTCAGCACGGCTTGGTTCCGACCACGAGGTGGGATCCGACCTTTGATCCAGATGTGAACACAGCAGGGTGAGCATCACACCCACCCAGAAGTTCTGTTTGGTTCGCTGGTCCGGTTCAGTCCGATCAATGGTCTCAGTGGAGCAGCGTCTTCATCCACATCCAGGAAAACTGTTCACGGATAGACGTGACGTCAGCAATCGCTGTGCTAACGGGCTGAAGCCAAATGATTCCAAAACAGTTAAATCATCTGTCAATCCAGAGGCCACGCCCCCTTTGTGTTCATTTTTGGTTAAATGAAGTTTACAAAAATTCACTCCACTGAAGAAAAGAAAAAGAACACAATTAAATAAAGTTTTACGTTCGAGTGAATTAGCGATAGTGGGTAAAAAGCCTCCTAGCGGTTTCTCTGTGAACTGACCCGGTTCCACTTGGTTCCGTTTTCAAACTTATCAAAGTTACTTCCGGACTCAAGAAGGTTTTCTCCACATTTAAGCTTTCAACACCACCCAATCAGCTGCTTCACCTCCATACTATCACTGTTGATGAATAGTCTAATATCATCTGCAAACATGTGAATGCAGCTGTACCTAGAGGTGCAGTGTGAACAACTGGGTGGTGTGTGTGTGTGGGGGGGGGGGCCTGGCTGAGAACGTTCTACTAAACTCTGGCACCGAGCGGATCGGTTGTGGCAAATGGACCTTTTCTCCAAAACTACAATGGTTTAAATCCAGCTCAACCGAAAACCACAACCTAAACCGGACAGCAAAGCTCTCTGCAAGACGAAGCCCGGCAGAACATTTAAAACCCGACTTTCGCTCCACCACTTCTTTAGCCATTCAACGGTCGACCCATGAACGGGTTCTGGAGGTGAAACTGCACCTGGACATGGAGAACACAGTTCTAAACAATAACTTATGACATAAACTGTATGTGGGCCAGCACAGTGTCCCAGAGGAGGAGCGTGAAGCCTGAAACTAGGAGGTTGTGGGTTAGATTCCTCCCAAAAACGAGGCCTTTTTTTTCCCAACAAAGATCGGGTTGGAGGATTAAATTGCCAGATGGTTCTGGGTTCCCCTGTTCAGAGGAAGGGTCAATGCGGTGCTCACACATGAGGTTTGTGTGTGTGTTAAACCGGTTTGTGTTTGTTTGCAGTGTCATGGACCCGGTGTGTGTGTTACTGCTGCTACACACAGGAAGTGAGGACAAAAAAAGGGCCAATCAAAGGACAGGATTCTCTGTGAAGACGGGCTGCAGCTCTGCCAGGGAAGTGCGTGAAGCAACAACATACAAACACTCAGACTAGAAATACACTTCCACACTAACACACACACAGACACAAACACACACAGACACACTCTCACAGACTCACAGGTGGCGTCAGAAGTTGGAGCTCCAACAAACTGAGTCTTTCTTGAGAACAAGCAGATTAACGGCAGCCGGATTAAGACTGGGACACCCAAGTCGACCACAAGTGATCTGCTGTCTCCACGGTAACCAGCAGAGGTGGGTGGGAACGCCCCTTTAGATAACAGAGGGAAACCCTGTGCATGTCTTCATTAAAGCCCTGGTTTGCTGGGATTGGCTGTTTTTCCCCCTGCCCTTTGTAAGAAGTTCTGGTTTGTTTCTAAACCTGAAAAACTATGACCACGACGATCACATGACTTCCTCTCCCAGCAGACAAAACATCCGTCAGCATCTGCCAACCGTTTGAGCCCCCGCAGGACCAACGGTCATTCTTTACAGTTCATACCTGGTTACAGGCGGGGGTTCCTGTAAGTCAGGAGTCTTCTCACCTGGCTGGGCCGTCGACGCCCCCCGCTGTCGGCATCCAGCTGGTCCGCAGGTGGACCTGAGGAGAGCGGCTGAAGGTCACCTGACAGCCGAGCTGCGAGACTTCAAAGTCAAACTTTAATTGGAAGTTTTTAGGGAACACGGAGTCTCATTTGTCACAGCGATCCTCCGAAATTAAAGTGAGCAGCGCTTCTGTTTCAGGCAGGAGACATGAACCTTAAATCAACAGAGGAGCTGTAGAGCTTCAGGCCGACGAGGAGGAGGAGGGTTCTTCCTCAGAACAGACGATGAAGGTGCAGAAGAGTTCCGACGCCGCAGAGCGAGCAGAAGCAGCACCACGCCTGCTCATGTTTGACCCGTCTGACCCCGCCCGTCCTCCCACCTCCACAGGTGAAGCTGCGCTCGGACTACAGACACCGACAGCTGGATCTGATCCATTTATTCCACATTTATGAAGAAACACAGAACAGGCGGAGCAACACAAAAAAAGTCTGCTTCACCTCAGTCAGCACTTCAGGTGGAGCGAGGTGAGGTCAGAGAAGGGCAGGTACAACACAGGTGAAGATGGTGTGAACATTTCAGGTTAGCACAGGTGAGTGGCCCTCTCACTGTGACGGCAGAACTGGCAGATGTTTGCCACGATTCCAGCTAAGATGAAAACGCAGGTGCAGGTGAAGGTCAGGTGAGGTCAGGTGAAGGTCAGGTGACGGCCCGCAGACTTCCCGTTCCCACCTTTCTTCTCAACACCTCCACCAGTCGCTCCAACCTTGGAAGGAAATAGTTGTTTAGAGTCCCTGTCCTTCAGGTTCTAAAGCAACAACCAACCAACCCTACAGAGTGCTTAAGTACTGCCCCCCTGTGGCCAAAGTGGGATATTACAATCTCACATTTTCTCCAATCAGGGGTTCAGAATTCACTTCAAATTTCAATGACGTTATGCATGAAAATAGAAAGGGAGGAGCTGGATTTTTGAAAAATTAAAGTTATTTTTGACCCAAAATCTAACCCTGGAGAACCCACAGGCTCAAAATTGGCAGTTTTTTTTTTATTTCTTGGAATTATTGTATTAATTTTGGATGCTGTTAATTGCTGCTACCCAAAATAAACACACAAACAAATGTCCAATTGACTGTAAAACCCTGTAAAAAGTTCGGATCTGTAGGGTTAAAACAAAACAAGAGAACCTGAAGACAATTCAACATTTCTGTCTCCATGACTACATGTGAAGTTTGCATTTTTAGAGTTGAACAAAATTTTAGGAGTTTGTCCTCATTTCACGTTTGTGTTTCTGCTGAAACGCCTCTGGAGATCTTTGCTGACGTGGAGCCGGTTCAGATGTTCTCAGAGGTCCGAGAGTGGAGCAGCGGCGTCTTTGAGTGGATGACCTTCCCGCACTGTGCTCCTCTTCCTCTCACACGGACCCCGTCTCGGTAATGAGCAGCTCCCCTTCATCACAGAGCAAACACGGCCTCCTCAGCTCGAGGCTCTTCTCAGCCGCCCGCTGGCAGCGTGATGAGAGCGCCGAGCGGCAGGTTTGTGCCTGGAGGACGAGGACGCTCGCCTTAAGCCGTTATCATCACGAATTTCATCCCCTCGTCTTCAGGCTGATGAGGAGAGGAGCAGCAGAAGAAGTCACGCCGTGGTTCTGCACCAGTCCAAATCTGATGGATTAATTCTTTCTGATCAGCTCGGCGGCTCGCTCTGCTGTCTGCTGAATATGAATCATCACGGCAAAGCTCCTAAGTCCCACATGCTTAAGCGGTCTTTGAACGCCTCGGCCATGGCTGCTGCAGACGAGGGCGGTGGTTCTGAGAGGATCAAAGGCGCTTGGACCACGCAGGCTTTCCTCCTGGAGTCTGCAGCTGAAGCTCCTCACATTCCAGGACATCCTTCACTCTTCCTAAGCACCTCACTAAATCCAGAGCTGCTGCTCTTTCTAAGCAGCACAGCAGACACATTTACTGATTTCACCAGGTCGTCAGCCAGTTGTTCACACTCTGGGCCTTAGAAGACATAGAGTTGAACTGCTAGAGTGGACCTGCTGTGACCCAAAAGGAGGTCAGCGGTCACATCACGACAAAGGGTCAGGGGTTTAATACCCAGCGCTGACACGGGCCATGAGCAACACAACCCTGCAGGCCATGGAAGCGAGGCCAAATGAAGAAAGTCAAAGGTGGGGGAAGACATATTCAGAAGTTAGAGAAGGAGATCCATCTCACACCAGAATCCGTCCTTCTGGGTAATTCTCCAGCAGAAACATTCAGGATCAGAGACGCTGCACACACAACCTGGAACTCAGACTGAGAATCAAGAGAAGACAGAAGACTTTCAGATGTCGGGTCTGGGGGCTCTTAGCCGTTTAGCTTCACATTGACTCATAAAAATGACAGAGATTCACTTTGGTCCATCTAAGCAAACATCTAGACTTCTTCCTTTAAAAGAGAAGACGATCCATCAGAACAACCAACTACATGAAGACTGAAGGTCTGTCTGAATTCCTGGACGGAAATTTGTTTTGATACAGATCCTCAGAGGATATGAGCTCACAGGAAGTTATGACCATTGTTGATGTGCTTTTATTTATTATTGTCGTCTACTCATGTGTTGGATTGTTGTCTTTTTTTGGTATTGCACAGAAAAGTTCTCTTTGTAAAAAAAAGTCTCAGTTAGAAACCCACCTTCGGACCCTCTCGCAGGCTTCTAACTCCGCCTTTTGGCAACGTTGTAGCTCCGCCTCCACATTCTGCTTCTCTTTGGAAAGCTGCTGCAGCTGGAGCAGGAGGGGTGGAGCTTCAGTAGGCGAAGAGGGGCAGCCGGGATCCTGAAGCCTAAGAAAGGAAGAGAAAGCTTCACTGAAACGTCAACCAGCGGTGTCTGATCCGCCAGGAGAGCGCAGAACAGTGTTTTAATGTAGTTACTGCTGCCAAGGTTCTCTAGAAGAACCATTTAAAAAGCCACTGAGCTCAATGATCCAGAACAGCCTCATTCACAGAGTGGCAGCTCCGATTGCTAGAACTAAATCTGCTTGTGCAGCTCTATTCTGCTGAACTTAAATCTCTGTCAGGTTTTACACCAAATTTAAAAAGATAAACGATTCTAGATACGGTTTTGGAAACATTTTCTGATTCTAGATACGTTTTGGAACCATTTCCTGATTTTAGATAAAGTTTTGGAACCATTTTCTGATTCTAGATTAGGGTTTAGAACCATTTTCTGATTCTAAATAAGGTTTTAGAACCATTTTCTGATTCTAAATAAGGTTTTAGAACCATTTTCTGATTCTAAATAAGGTTTTAGAACCATTTTCTGATTCTAGATTAGGTTTTGGAACCATTTACAGAGCGATAATCCGTCAGGGGCTGATGATGTCTTGATGTGGCGATATGATTTTATCAAAAACTTTCATCCTGTCCAGGAAAAGGATCACTGCTGTAGCTTTTCACATACTTGGTTTAGTTCAAGTCCTTCCTCAAGATGACTTAATAAAGCTCAGCCTC
Source organism: Oryzias latipes (assembly GCF_053564925.1). NCBI lineage: Eukaryota > Metazoa > Chordata > Actinopteri > Beloniformes > Adrianichthyidae > Oryzias > Oryzias latipes. Next base: position 28,537,298 of record NC_136258.1, read on the forward strand.
AAATACACTTCTTTCTCTGAAGATCCATAAACATTAATTACAACAGTAAATCTGTCCAACACAAGAGGCCTTCAGCTCTGATCTGCTCAGCTGTTGGACAGGACAAGGAAAAAAAAGAAAAGAGGAATCAGGAAGCCTGACATTTTTGTATTTACATCCAGTCTGGATTAAAGTTCAAGAGGTTCAAAAACAAAGACAGGAGAAGAGATTTCCCTGATAAACTCTGAGCTGACAAAGATGAGCCGAGTTCGCCTGATTTTTTCTGTTGCTGGTTTCTCCTGAGAATAAATGGGGGGAAAAGTTTGCCTCCTTTGTGACACGATGAAAGGAGACCTGAACTCCAGATAAGATGATCTAACAAGCGCGTTAACATGTCTGTGTCTTATCAGAGACGGGATCTTATTTTGGGGGAGGGAGTCCATGTTCCTCACTGACGTTTTCTTCTTTTTTCCCCTGAATTTTAACACTCAAATCTGTCTAGATTTGGAGTCTTACTGGGCATTAAACGGCTTCAGAAAGCTCATTAGCAGCTTCCCTCAGAAAACAGACTCTTCCTGTTGGCAGAGTTTTCCATCGGAGCAGATGGGAAAAAGATTTAGCAGCAGAAACAATTTCGGGAGGGAAGAAAAGAAACTGTATGCATGTTCTGCTAAGAATATGAAAACAGGCATGTTCTGCTAATCGGGCGCTGATGCAGATGAAGCTCCTCCCACCCACGTGCCTCATGTCCACCTTGGCTGCTTTTGCGTCGGCGATGAACTGAAACTGAGTTCTTAAAAAGCGAGACGTGGACCCAAAGAAACCTGTCTTACAGATTAGAATCTGCCGGATGAGAATAGAGTTTGAAGCCTGAAGCGGGGGGGGGGGGGGGGGGGGGGGGGGGGGGCTCTGCAGCCGGGCACCTGTGCCTGCAGGCGTTCAGCATCAATCCCCACCTTTCATGGAAGCTCACAGTTCGGCGCTCGCTCACATCTCGCTCATCTTTATTCTGCCTCGTTCCTCTGGAAGCTGAACTGGACTCGGGCCTCTTCGGGAGGTCCGAACTGTGCTGAGCGACGGTTCTGCCACGCGAGTCGGGAAAAGTCGCAGTGCCAGAACCGGTAACTAAGAACTGGTGTTTCCATGACGACTCGGTCAGACGGAGGGAGGGAACGCCGAGGCAGCGCTGACCTGTGGTTGGCTCGCAGCTCCCGGATCTCCGCCTCCAGCCGATGTTTCTCCTCCACGGCGGCGTCTCTTTCCAGCTGCAGCCGCAGAAGCTCCTCCTGCAGACGCAAACACGGGTCAGACACCTCCTCGTGGTCGACGTCCTGAAGCATTTGGTCATCTTGGCGTCAGGAATCTCAAACGTGTCATCACAAATGACCAGGAATCAGAAAACTTTACGACTTAACAGACACTGACTTTCAAATATTATAAACGTTTTGCATTACTGTATTTGCATTTTATGTTCTTGTTGTCTATCTCTTAAAATATGTTTCATTTCTGAAACATCGACCTGCCAGGCGACTGCAGATGGAAGTTGGGTTAAAATCTGACATAGTTACATCTGGTTTCTATGGTCTTTCCTATCCAATGCCCCTTTCTCTATAAATAAATGACCAGGGGGTGTTTGAATGTCAGGAGGAACCAGAAGACGGTAAACAACAAGACAGACCTGATGCTGCAGGAGATGGGTTCCACCTGAGCATGTCGTCTGTAAACCCAGCTCCATGTTTCTGCTGTCAAGCTTTCAGAAAACGCTGACAGATCACCTGTCCAGATCAACGCTCCGGATTTTTAGCGAACAGTAACAGCGGCTGATTGGTTCTGTGGGTTCTACACGGGCGCTGCCTGGTTCTTCTGCCACTAGGCTTTCATCTCAAATACAATAAAAGCTAGACGTTCTTTTTAGGAACCAGAACCGGTGATGGTTCTTGGATCATGTCTTAAACATCCTATTACAGCATTTAATGCTCAGTTTAATAAAAGTTCTGGGAAACGTCCGTTTTCCGTCTGCAGTGACCCAGCTCGCTCAGTCGCTGACCCGTGACGGATGCGGCCCGTGTGAAGTCCTGACGGTCATCGAGTGCGATTATGACGAGTCTGCTAACATATGCAGCCCCTCCTTTCACACACACGGCGCCCTCATTCTGATGCAGGAGCTGACAGCGTGCTCTGCGTCTCCCCGTGAGTTTGGGTGAACTGTGAGGAGGCCGACTCCAGCGGGGATTACAGGCCGGATCCTGACCTCCTCCTCCTCTTTTCTAATTAAAGCTCTCAAGGTCCTAGAGTTTAAAGTGAGACATCAAAAGAGAAAGCAAACCCAGAGAGTCAATATGTGTCTTCTCCAGCCGGGCCGGAGGAGACGCTTCAAAAGAGCTGCCCGGCTTATTAATCAGTCATTTCCAAATGAGGTGACGAGCAGGCGGGGGCGCCACCGAGCTGACCTTTAGCATGAGGAGTTAAGGTCAATCGTAGTAGGAAGGACAAGGGGAGGAGGGAAGAAAACTACAACGCCTGGACTTTTAATATGAAGAGGGGGTGAATGAGAGGAGTCTTAATAAGGAGAGGAGGACCGGGGAGTCGGTGGGAGAAAACTGCCCTGACCTTTCACATGAGGACCTGAGGTGGGCAGAGGAGGAAAACAGGAGAGGGGAGGACACTCCATCGTCTTCTGCTGTTTTTAAAATGTAAGCAGAAGTCAGAACTTGATCAGTTCACGGTTCTCACCTGAGAAGTACACCTGTGCCTGATAATTGCACTGTTAACGTGAGGAACTACACGTGCATTACCATCTATGATAACAGTCACTGCAGGATCTATAATTACCCCTATAAAAGCAGCTGTCATTATACTCAATTACATAATACCTGTAGTTACAGCTGTATTATGTCTAGATTATATTCGAAAAATAATCTAATTACTTACATGCCCTAACACCAACACCAACATTAACAACAGTACCCTCTATTATATTTGTATTTAGCCCGGCATTAATACTTTCAGTTACACATGTAATATCTTCTGATATTACACTTGTATTGACACCTGTTACCAGTGTTAACTTGTTATGGCGCTTTAATACAACACCTGTTTTTACACCTGTATTAACACCTGGTGTTACACCTGTTTTAACACCTGGTGTTACACCTGTATTAACACCTGGTGTTACACCTGTTTTAACACCTGGTGTTACCACCTGTATAAACACCTGGTGTTACCACCTGTATAAACACCTGGTGTTACACCTGTTTTAACACCTGGTGTTACATCTGTAATAACACCTGGTGTTACACCTGTATTAACACCTGGTGTTACACCTGTTTTAACACCTGGTGTTACACCTGTATTAAAACATGCTACTGAAACTGCATTAACATCTTTTGTTACAACTGTATTAACACCTGGTGTTACACCTGTTTTAACACCTGGTGTTACACCTGTTTTAACACCTGGTGTTACACCTGTTTTAACACCTGGTGTTACACCTGTTTTAACACATGGTGTTACACCTGTTTTAACACCTGGTGTTACACCTGTTTTAACACCAGGTGTTACACCTGTATTAACACCTGGTGTTACACCTGTATTAACACCTGGTGTTACACCTGTTTTAACACATGGTGTTACACCTGTTTTAACACCTGGTGTTACACCTGTTTTAACACCTGGTGTTACACCTGTATTAACACATGCTACTGAAACTGCATTAACATCTTTTGTTACAACTGTATTAACACCTGGTTTTTCACCTTTTATTACACCTGTATTACCTCTGGTGTTACCACCTGTATAAACACCTGGTGTTACACCTGTATTAACACATGCTACTCAAACTGCATTTATACCTTTGGTTACACCAGTATTGACACCCGGTGTTACACCTGTATTAACACCTGGTGTTACACCAGCATTAATACCTGGTATTACACCAGCATTAACACCTGGTGTTACACCTGTATTAACACCTGGTGTTACACCAGCATTAATACCTGGTATTACACCTGTATTAACACATGCTCCTCAAACTGTATTAACACCTGGTTTACACCTGCTTTACTCACCTCTTTTGTACTTCCATTAGCATAAATAACATCAATCTAGCAATAACGTGTTTTAAACTGTAAAACCACCTTTTGTCAATACATTAAAAATAACTAGTGAAATCTAAAACACCTGTAATAACTGCCTTTACACCCAACACCTAAAATACTTTGATGACCAACTCCGATGAAAATGGTGTTTTTAATATGTTCTTGTGAAAATATGCTGGGCGAGGCACAAGCTCCCTGCCCTGAACTCTCAGCAACAAGGAGAGGAACCTTTGTTTTTTAATTTTTATTTATTATTTTTTCTTCTCTTAATTTTAAGTGTGTTAACTTTATATTCTTCATTTTGTCAATATCCAAGGAGAGGCACTCTTGTTCTTGGGGTGGGGAGGCGGGGGGGGGGGGGGGTGTTATAATAAGACTGTGAATAAGAGAAAGCATTACCTAAAAACTGTTGATAAAGTTGCAATTTTTGTAATGGCTGACTCGAGTGAAATTTATAATTGTAAATTGTGTTTCTGTATTTATTTATGACTTTGAAAATTCAATAAAAAGAATGTGGCAAAAAAAACAAGGAGAGGAAGAGGGGGCGGGGTTGCTCCAACAGTCCCGCCCACATCTTGGAGGCGAATTTCTACTTGATTGATTTAGGCTAAAAATGGCATATTATAATCAAAAGAACACCGGAAACGCTTTTAAAACAGTTAAAAAGATGACTGAAGTGGGTCTTTAGTAACACTGTCTGTAAAATAAATGTGGAAAATGTGTTTGTATGTGTTGGTGGATCAGTGATAACATGACATATTATCCAACTATTCCAATGAGAATTTACAGTTTAGAAAATGATCAGAACATAAAAGGCTTCTGCTGCACGGATTGTGAGGTGACATGTCTCAAATCTGAAGTACTAAACGTCGTAGTGAGATTTCTCTGCAGTTTACCTACAAGGATTCCCAGACGTCCCTTCAGGAGCTCAAAAGAAGGACCAAAGGGAGGCCGCTTCAGTTTAGGTCGTCCTTACCTCCTTACACCAGCATGTGCAGGGCCCTCCTGTGGTCCGTGAGCCTGTGGGGCCCAGCGGTCGAGTTGTGTTGTCCTACTGCGTTGTGTTGTTTTCTCAGCAGGGTTTCATGCAGAGTTTTTGCGACTTTAGAGGATTGACGTATTAAATGTAATTATTTGTTGATTTTCAGATATTGAGGTTTTAACAGAAACCAGGCACCAATGTTTCCTCTCGGCTACAGAATCCGGCTGCTCGGGTTCTGGACCGCTTAGCCGGTCTGGTCTGCCGGCGTGGCTCAGCGAGCGCCTGGCGTTAATTTGACGGCAGCTGCCGCTGTTTCTGTGTAAAATTAAAAGGCTCTCCTGGTGGTAATCCCCCCCAGAGCCCCGTGGCCTAATTAACAGGCTTCAGGAGGATACACAGAGGAGAGCTACATTAATAACGAAATCTAATTTATTTCTGCAGAAAAACAGCCGCAGCTGCAGATTCTACTGAGATACCGTGGATTCTACTGAAATCATGACGCCAGATGGAATCCATCCCATAAATTAAAGCATTAAAACACTTGATTTGTGAAGTGGAAGACAAAAAAAACAAAAACCCTGCCGTTGCCTCATGCAGAGAAAATATGTAAAAAAATAATTTTCTCTCAAATGAGCTTTAGTGGCAAATTTCTTTAATAAACAAAGGAGAAAAAGCAAAACTGGATCAGACGGAAAAGTGAAAGATTAAAGCTGAAACCTGCCGACTAGTGTTTGGTAAGTGGTGCAGCGGGAACAGCGCCCCCACCAGGCTGTTTTCACTACATCCCATCTTGAAAGAGGGAGAGCTTACCTGACTGGCCAGCTGCTCTCTTTGCTGCAGCAGCTCCTCCTCCAGACGTTTCCACTGCCGACACAGAACCAGAACCAGGTCAGAGGGAACAAAATCAACTTACAACCAGGTAACCAGTTTTGTTGAGTTCAAATCTTTCCAAAGAATCTAATGCAAGGGTGTCCAAATCCAGGCCTCAAGGGCCGGCAACCTGCTGGTTTTCCAGAAAACCCTGCCTCATCTGCTGCTGATTACCTGGATCAGGTGTGTTTAGCCAATAAGGAGCTTCAACGGCCGGTTGATTGGAAAACATATAGGACACCGGCCCTTGAGGCCTGGAATTGGACACCCCTGATCTAATGGCATCCTCCTGTGAAGCTCCCACACAAGCTCCTCCCCTCGGCAGGTAATTAATTACCTTCATAGAGTTTTTCCACCCTTTAACTTGTGTATAAAAACACTCGAGTCCTCTTCAGTCTAATCCGACAGGTGATCTCGAGTGAGGAGCTCAAATGTGTGGCAGTAATTGAAGGGGCTGTGAGATTGTGGGAATCAAACCGTCGACCTGGTGTGAGATGAGGCAGGTGAGCTTCGATAAGCTCTAATAACCTGTAATTACTCGATATCAGCTCAATAAGACGCAGAAAGCTAGAGCTGCACCCCCTTTTCTAATATTTCCCAGAAACCCCGGCTGCTGAGGGAGCTAATCCCTCAGAGATGAGGAGAGGGAGCGAGGGATCTGGAGCGGCGGGGGGAGGAGAGCGCTCCTCCAGCGTGGAGTGCTCTTCCTCCTCTTGTGCTGCTGCTCCAAGGATTACGGCAGCATTTGAAACATATTTCCGTGCGGCATAGAGGCGGGATTAAGGAGTTACCGTGGAGGGGAGGTGTTAACGCAGAGGGGAGGGGTGTTAAAAGATGGCGCGCGTGCAGGTAAGCGAGGGGGTTAACGTGGGTGGGGGCGGCTCAGGTACGAGGTGAAGGCCTGCCTTTTTTGGGGTTGTTCAGACATGAGAGTGACGTCGTGTCCAGAAGCGGAACCTCAACCTGCAGCGGCCTGCAGAACCTTCTGGTCCAAACCACCAAAAGCCAATCACCAATAAGCAGAAGGCTCCTCAAGCATTTATGTCCTCGGTGAAACTCAAGATGGACATTTTGAAGATGCTCTGGTGTTAACGTCCCAGGATCTTGAGGATGGTGGTACCAACAAGTGTAGAACCACCAGAGTGGTGCAATATCGGTGAAGCTGACCCAGTCCGACACCAGACAAAATGTAGTCGCTTGGATCATCTGTGCAATACTCCAAGACTCCAGTTTCCGAACTTTATTTTATGTTCCATGTTTTCGTTCTAATGTTCTGCTGAGAACGGGCCCTTAGGTAAAATGCTAAATCAGGCAGCGAAGCCGTGGCAGCTGCACATCGACGTAGGGAACGGGCGTTGCCGTGGTAACCGGCTGTGAATTTTGTGATTTGAGTTTTACCGCGGTGACCGGGTGTTGATACATAGAGACTGGGCGTTCATTTAAGGACTTTGGCTTTGTTGCGTTGACTGAGTGTTAATGCAGGAACTGTGCGTTGCCGTGGCAACCGGGCATCGATTTAAGTTACCGATTTGTTTGGGGATGTGGCCGAGCGCGTTGGAGACAATCAAACTGATCCATTTCTTATAGGCCTGCCCAGTTTTGCTGCCTGCTTTTACATTCAGTGGTTGCCATGGTTTCCAGAGTTTGCATTTCCTCAGCAAGTTGGTTGCCATGGTAACTGTCATCCGTCAGTCACAGCGAGGAAGAAGATGAAAGTTTTATAATCTGCTTCTTTTTCTTCATCTGAGACACATCGGGAGGAGGCGGGGCTTCTGAGCCCACCACCTGCAGCAGTGCATGCTGGGAACACAGCCACCTTAACATTGGACTTACGCCCCCCCAGCCCCCCCACCCGCACTGTACTTCCAAAACTCCATCTTTTTTTTTTTTTTTTTCCTTTTTTCATTTCCACTGATTTCTACCTACCCCACCCCCACAGAGAGCATATATGAATTGTGGGTAATAAATCCAGCCTCTGCAGGTTTTGGTAATAAACTCTGTGAAGCGAACTTTGATAATAATCGACTTGGCAGGAGAGCTGGGGAAGGCAGCTCTAGATTTTCTGATTTAAACTAGAGAAAGCTCAAAGTGGAGAAAAGCGCTGAAATGAACCCGACTGACAGAAAAAAAGTGTGAAACCGAAGACGTGTGACGCCTCCCCGTCATATATATGCACGGAGCGTTCAATTAAGGAGATCATTCCTGTCTGCAGCACGAGGTCCTTGCAGTGACTGATTCCATACTGCTATCGACATGTTCGGATCTGACCTGAACAGACCTGCATCACCGGATTCTGACTGACAAACACACCCGCTGCTCTTTGGCTGTTTTTTGTCGTTCTCCATCACAAAGAACCTGACAGACTTCTGGATGATCTCAGATAAAAAGAAAGAGTTAAAAAATGCGGTCCACATTTCCAAAGTTCTTGAATCCACTGACTTAAGTGAATTCATCCATTACCCTTTAATTTGAACGGTTTGCGGTTAAAAAATGATCAAATCTGTAAGAAATATCGAAATCACAGACCAACGGCTAACCCGTAGAGAGAAAGTGTGTGCGCACATCTGTTTCTATGGGTATGCTGCGGGTACACAGGTTTGCTGAACCCTTATGCATCATCTAAAGGTGAAGTATTTTTCACCTAACGAAGGAGTCCGTTAGTGTTGTTGACGTGATTATTGCTCCTCGCTGCAGCCTGACTGTTACAAATGAGGAAAGGAGTGTAATTTGTGTGTAGTTTGTCCTACAGGTGGTTGTTTCCCCGCCTTGGCCGGGCGGCTGGGGCCAAATATTGCAGCCTCACGGCTGTGGAGTGGAGCCTCCTGGCATCACAGACTCCTGATTTATTCTTTCCTCACAGCAGAGCCAAGCCACACGTGTCTTTTAGTCATTTATTCGTGTCTGTATGCATTGTGTGGGTCATGGATAGTATCTATGACAATAAAGTATAAATAAAGCTTGATTGAATGATTGAATAACTAGCCTGCAGCACCTGTACGCGTGCATGTGACTAAGGCCTAACCATGAGTCTTCTCTGAGATGGTAGCAGGTCTGGTTGGGGGTGTTCACGCGAAACCAGAGCCAATAAGCTCACATGGTTCCATCCGGTCAGTTCCTGTCAATCGTTGCTTCATTGGGAAGACCCTTTTTCATGAGCGCTACATAGAACACGAGCTAACATGTATTGTTCTTCGTCAGAAAGATCCACTGTCCGGGTCTCCAGCAGAAGCTGAAGATCGACTGTGTGGACCCGGTTCATGCTTGTGATGCAGAACTGCAACGGTCCATCAGCCGAATGGACTCACCTTCACCACAGATTTGTCTCTTTCCTCCATCACGGCCTTCATCTCCTGAGCGGTGATGTCGCTTCGCCGTTGCCGGGCCGACAGGAGCTGCTGGACGAGAACAGAACCAAACTGCCGGACCTCCTGAACGGAGTCGGCTTGGCAGACGGACCGGAGGAGCTCGTCCAAGTCCTGCGGTTCAACACGGGAGGTCACAAATTTAGGGTCATGTCAGAACCGCACCGGGACTTTTCAGAAGGGGAGGATCGGTACCGTGTTGGTGTCCTGCAGGGCGACGTTCTCTGACCTGGAACAGAAGAGAACAGCATCAAACGCGCCGAAAGGAGGAGCACGCCATTCACACACAGCGCCCCCCGTTGGCAAGGAGACCCTTTCTATCATGCAACTCTGATAGAACAGCACATTCCGTAATAAGTGTGGGGGTCCCCGAGCTCCCCCTCTTAGTCCATCGCCTCCTTTGGTGCAGGAAGAGATGATGAGGCGGACAGGCCTCCTCCTTCACCTCCTCCTCCGGCCGTGGAGCGGTGGACAGCAGCTGCGGCGAGCTGACGCTGCGCCTCTTCTCCTGGGAAGCTCTTTTCATTTCGCCTGCTGCGCTCCTGCTCTAATAAAGTGTAATAAGGCGGCCAAGGCCGCCAGCTCTGCAGGGAGCGGCAGTAATGAAAGACCGGCCGCCTCCAATAAAGCTCCTCTAAAACCCTGCTCACAGCCCATCCAGCCCGGCTCGGCCCGGCCCGGCCCGGCTCGCTCTGCCTCCGTCATTAACACGCCCACGCTCCTCCACCGCTGCCAGAAGCCATTATTGCTATCGGATGATCCGAGCGAGCCGAGAACCAATCTTTGCTCGTCCTTCTGAGGAGCTCCTCTTCATCACGATGAGGAGCACGTTCCTCTGAGGCAGGACCTGCGGTCCAGCTCGTCTCCTTCTCAGCAGGAACCCCCCCCCTCCGAGGATTAAGAGGAACTCTGCTGCAATGCTTGTTGGTTTTCTTCAGTTCAAAGCTCCTTTCAAAGGTGGATGGCCAACATTTTATTAACCTTTGACCTCTCAGAAATCCCAATGAGCCAAAGGATTCATTATGAAACTGGAGGGAAGCAGTGGATGCATCTGCAGCTTGGGTCCGCACTCCTCAGAACTCTCATTGATCATCTCAGTGATCCGATTGACAAAGTTTAAGAACAGAACAGGAACTAAACCAGCTGGAGAAACAGAACCTCAAAACCTCACAGAGGCTCGGCCAACCTGAAGAATCAGATCAAAGGTCCACAGCTCACCGGGAAGATGCCTGATGAGTTCTGTTGGGAATCAAAGACAGAAACCAGACCAGTGTGTCCAAAGAATCAACAGAATCAGGTTCTGCTCCTATTCTCTGAGGAACCAATGATGCTATTAAGCTACCTTTCCACCACCATGGGTAACACCCGTTCAAGAGACCACTTCTATTACAAGTCTATGTAAATGCGTGTAAAAGCACAATAAGTGTTTCTCACAAATGTGCACACAAAAACACAATACATTTTTTTTAGAAATTCACAATAATTTTTCAGAAATGCACAATAAATGCTTCAGAAACATCATTTTAGGTACACTTGTAATATGAACTCACAGATCGTTCAGATTTTAGAAGATCTAAGATTTAAGATGGGTGGGGCTTTTTGTCACCTGTGTGGAAGCTGGAGAAAGTCTAAAAGGCCATTCGATTGGCTGAAAGCCAGCACGCCTGCTTTGCTGATGAGTTTGATTGGCAGATTCATTAGCCAATGGTGACAGTTGACCTGCAGCGTGAAGGGAGTCTCAATATTCACCGCAGAAAAATCTCTCACAAATGTGGGGAGATTCACAATTGAGAGCGGGTTTTTGAATGCTCATTCTAACATTTGCACGATCAGTGAGTTCATATTACAAGTGTACCTAAAAATGATGTTTGTGAAGCATCTATTGTGCATTTCTGAAAAAATTAGTTAATTTCTGAAAACAATTTTTTTAGTTTTTTTTAACACAGCGTGCACTTTTGTGAGAAACACTTATTGTGCATGTGTGAAACACCACGAGTGTTTGTGGAACACAATGTGTGCATTTCCAAATTAATATTGCACGCTTGTGTAATATTACATTTGTGAATCAGAGCGTGTGTATTTGTGAAACAGGTTGTGTGCATTTCTGATTATTGAGACTGAATTAACTCCATAGTCTTCAGGCTCTACGTACGAAACGCGTGTTGAAAGTTAAACCAGGTCAAACTCGGACCAATCAGGGAGTCGGGTTTGGTAGTGACGTATGGATGGCATCCTTTTTAATTCACGGCGGAGAAATAAATAATTGGGATTTGTGCCCGGCTGGTAGGGCTGCACTGTATGAGGAAAACTCGCGATTTGCGATATTAGTGGTCAATGTACATGAACAAATAGCAATACAACTAAAAACATTGTTTCCATTTCACTGCAACAGTTTAGTTTAAATAAAAGTCAACATAACTTAAATTATACTCCAAATGACCCTAGTCTACAAAGGAGGCCAACCATCTGATTGGTCAAATGCATAAATGGATTTATTTGATTCGTTAAATACTTCAAGCTGCCATAAGATTGTTTCTGCACATTTAAGGCAACCCATTCATTGCAATTTTTGTCGTCTTTTGGGATATGCATATTGCACAGCCTGATATTTCGCCATAACCATAAATTTGCGATTTATTGTGCAGAACTACCGGCTGGAATTTACGACACCAAGCCTTTCAAACATCAGAATACAGCTATGAAAGAGCGAGATTCATGAGATTTGCACCACTACGAAATTTCCCGCCAACTGTAGGTGGCGAACGTGGGCTAGCAAACAGCAGAAAGAGAAGAAGCCCCTCCCTCCCCATCCAGTGTGAAATCAGGAGTGTGACAAAGGCGTCACATACCCGGTGTGAACGTAGCATTACACGCTGAACTGAGCTGCTGAACTTAAAACACACACATGCCAACCAAAAACACACACACACAGAGGGCATGGCCTCCATCAGCAAAACACACTCACACACGCGCACACACACACGCAGTCCTGACAGACAGAGCGTGCTCATCCATTTCCTGAGCTCATCACGAGGACCAAGCTCCATGTCAATTATCTTTTCATCCAGGGGGGCGAGAATGATGAAGAGGAGCACAGAGGAGGGAGGCTCTCCTCTTCATCACCTGTTTTTACACAGAAACAGCAAATCCTCCTCAGACAGAACAAGAACGTTGTGGAGCGGAGGGCCCGGTTCTGCAAAAAAACAACAAACAAAACAAAGTCGTACTCAGCTGCCTGCTGGAGGCGCCGCACACGCAGCAAGGCCTCGTCCCTCTCCTCATTGGCCAGCAGGAGTCGTGACATCAGAGCCTGATCCCGGTCCTTCTGAGCCTCCAGCACCTCCTCCAACCGAGCTGAGGGGACAAAAACATGTGATGTGGAGAAAAACAGAGGTGTGTCGAGAGGAGAATGAGGCAAATGAGGAGAAAAGGAGATGAGGGGATCCATTAGATGGAGATGTGTGTGTTGTTTGTGTTTCTTGTGGAGCTGTCGGTCCAACAAAAAGACCAGAACTGAAGTGGACTTCATCTTAAACGCACAACAGACTCAAGGTCACATAAACAAAAAGTCAATAGTTTTGTCTGACTCTGCTGCCGTGACCAGAACCAGCTGACGGGTCCAGATGGGAACCTCAGAAGATAAGATGTTCTTGTCGGACAGGCTGTCACCGATAAAGAAACGTTTTTACCAGAAGAGAACCAGTGAGCCACCTGACAGTTCTTTTCCTTTTTCTACTGCAGAGTCTCAGCAAACGTGCAAACCGGAAAGGCAAAAATGAACTAAAACGGCAACGCCGTTGAATGGCCTGCCCCTAACCCTCACCGCACCCCATTACTTCTTTTTAACCCGCCCTCACTGGCTGAGCGGCGGTTTCAGACTCCTCCCTCTCCCCTTCTGCCAGCCTGGTCAGAGCTACACATGACCACTATATTAGAAAAAACACAAAAAAAAAGGTTTTAAAATGGCAGCTTTTATGTTGGTTATATTTCCATAGTAACTGTTTTATATTTTGGTCTCCTGGGGGTGACAAACAGGTCAACGAAATTTTTAAAAGAATCTACAACAGTAAACCTTGGATTACTTTGGCAGCGTTAGTTTTCTGTTAACCACGCCCACATTCCTAATATGTTAATATTTCACTCAGCTTGAGCCAACAATTCATGCGTTACATTTTCAAAATATTAAAAAATATGTGAGCAACAGGCTAAAACCACTTTTGAAAGCTTACCATACTAACGGCAGTTTTGTGGGCTCACCACCCTAACACCACTTTTGCAAGCTCACCACGCAAACACCACTTTTACGAGCTCAACACGCTAACAACTTTTGCAAGCTCAACATGCTAACACAACTTTTGCAAGCTCACCACGCTAACACCACTTTCGCAAGCTCAACACGCTAACACCACTTTTGCAAGCTCAACACGCTAACACCACTTTTGCAAGCTCAACACGCTAACACCACTTTCGCAAGCTCAACACGCTAACACCACTTTTGCAAGCTTAACACGCTAACACCACTTTCGCAAGCTCAACACGCTAACACCACTTTTGCGAGCTCAACACACTAACACCACTTTTGCAAGCTCAACACGCTAACACAACTTTCGCAAGCTCAACACGCTAACACCACTTTCGCAAGCTCAACACGCTAACACCACTTTCGCAAGCTCAACACGCTAACACCAATTTTGCAAGCTCAACACGCTAACAAAACTTTTGCTAGGTCACCACACTAACACCACTTTTGCAAGCTCAACACGCTAAGAACACTTTTGCAAGCTTACCATGCTAATGCCAGTTTCGCAAGCTTACCATGGTAACAGCACTTTTGCGAGCTTACCACGCTAACAGCACTTTTGTGGGCTCACCACCCTAACACCACTTTTGCAAGCTCACCACGCAAACACCACTTTTATGAGCTCAACACGCTAACACAACTTTTGCAAGCTCAACATGCTAACACAACTTTTGCAAGCTCACCACGCTAACACCACTTTTGCAAGCTCAACACGCTAACACAACTTTTGTGGGCTCACCACCCTAACACCACTTTTGCAAGCTCACCACGCAAACACCACTTTTACGAGCTCAACACGCTAACACAACTTTTGCAAGCTCAACATGCTAACATGGTGCACTGGGGTTCTGTCCTCTTTCCTTTTTTACTTCTACCCTTCCTCTCCTCTATTCTTGATCATAATTTATCATTTAGTTCTCCATGCCTCTGTTTGGTGCAGTGCGATTCATGTATTGTCCCTCTTTTCCTCTCCCCTCCTGGGGAGTGGGAGTGCTTCCAGACCCCAGTTGGCTCATCCGTGCTCCAGTTCCTGACCGTTTACCTTGCCTTTGCTCCCGCTCCTACACCTGGCTGTGGATCCTGCCTCTGGCTCATCTCTGGTTCGTCTCTGCTCTGTACCTGACCGAGTACCTCGTCTCTGCTCCTGCTCCTACACCTGGCTGTGGTTCCTGTCTCCGGCTCGACTCGCGCCTTTGACTGTCCCCACAACCACGGCTGGATGAAGCTCGTCTGCTGGACTTTTATATTTGTAGTTGTAGATTTAGATAAGTTAATTCTTCTCTAAGATTTCTGGTAAATCGCCTGTCCGTCCTGGGGGAGGATCCCTCCTTCATGTGGGCACCCCTGAGGTTTCTTCGTTTTTTCCGGAATCCGTTTTTTTTGGGAGTTTTTCCTTACCGCGAAGGGGGGTCTAAGGGCAGGGATGCCAGTATAGCTTAGTCAGTTTGTTAGTTCATTTTAGTATTTTTCTATTGAACTCTTTGTATTCGTGATCCTTTTGATTTCATGTTTTACTTCGAAGCCCATCGAGACAACTGTTGTTGTGATTTTGGGCTATACAAATAAAATTGAATTGAATTGAATTGAATTAACACAACTTTTGCAAGCTCACCACGCTAACACCACTTTTGCAAGCTCAACACGCTAACACCACTTTCGCAAGCTCAACACGCTAACACCACTTTTGCAAGCTCAACACGCTAACACCACTTTCGCAAGCTCAACATGCTAACACAACTTTTGCAAGCTCACCACGCTAACACCACTTTTGCAAGCTCAACACGCTAACAGCACTTTTGTGGGCTCAACTCCCTAACACCACTTTTGCAAGCTCACCACGCAAACACCACTTTTGCAAGCTCACCACGCAAACACCACTTTTACGAGCTCAACACGCTAACACAACTTTTGCAAGCTCAACATGCTAACAGCACTTTTGTGGGCTCACCACCCTAACACCACTTTTGCAAGCTCAACACGCTAACACCACTTTTGCAAGCTCAACACGCTAACACCACTTTCGCAAGCTCAACACGCTAACACCACTTTTGCGAGCTCAACACACTAACACCACTTTTGCAAGCTCAACACGCTAACACAACTTTCGCAAGCTCAACACGCTAACACCACTTTCGCAAGCTCAACACGCTAACACCACTTTCGCAAGCTCAACACGCTAACACCACTTTCGCAAGCTCAACACGCTAACACCACTTTCGCAAGCTCAACACACTAACACCACTTTTGCAAGCTCAACACGCTAAGAACACTTTTGCAAGCTTACCATGCTAATGCCAGTTTCGCAAGCTTACCATGGTAACAGCACTTTTGCGAGCTTACCACGCTAACAGCACTTTTGTGGGCTCACCACCCTAACACCACTTTTGCAAGCTCACCACGCAAACACCACTTTTACGAGCTCAACACGCTAACACAACTTTTGCAAGCTCACCACGCAAACACCACTTTTACGAGCTCAACACGCTAACACAACTTTTGCAAGCTCACCACGCAAACACCACTTTTACGAGCTCAACACGCTCACACCACTTTTGCGAGCTCAACACGCTAAGACCACTTTTGCGAGCTCAACACGCTAAGACCACTTTTGCGAGCTCACCACGCTAACGCCATTTTTGCCAGCTCCCTACACGAACTTCACAAAACGAGCTTCCCAAAAATGCTCAAGGAGTTGAGAGGCGATTGATCAAAATCCTTACGAGTCAAAATTTATAGGCGGGCCTAAAAATGATTTTTTTTTGGGGGGGGGGGGGGGATTTCAAGATGACAGCCTCTTCCTAAGATTAAAGGTCAACAAAACTTAGGTTGTGGTAGACCTAACCTGGTGGTGTGTGAAGTTTTGTGAAGATTGCTCAAACAAAAGTTTTCTTTCCCATATTGTGCAAAATTTAAAAATCACCAACAATGACACTTTGAGACAAAATGGCCACCAATCTGTAGGTCCTGTGGCCAGCCTGTAACAATTGAAAAACTTCCTTTGGATATCCCCGACACCTGTGTTTTGGTTTCACTATTGGATGTTGAAAAACGTTTTTTGAGCCCCATAAGGTACTTTGGGCCCCATCCATTCTTCTGACGGTGTCTCCCGCTGTGATGTCATCGTTTGGTGAGTTTTTTAGTACGTCAGGGGGTGGGGGTTGGGGGGTGTTACTCAGTAAAACAGTAAAACAATCTGATCTTTGTGATCCTGGACGGCAGCGGGACATAAAAACAATAAACAGGTGTGGTGACAGAGGACTCTCAGGCCGGTTCGGTCTATTGCTGCTAAGGTGTTTTACGTTTGGAACCAGCGTCAGTAAGACTTCTACCTGCAGCCGTCAGAAGCACGTCTGCACGCGCTCTTTCATCTGCAGCTTTTCCTCTCTGAATTCCGTTCTCTCATTACATGAAGTCACTGCAGGTCTCAGGTCTTCATTAGACCATGAGCAGGAGACAGAGGTGAACGCCACCTGAGCCCCGCTCTGACACGCCCCCTGCCTGTTTTTAATAAGAGGCGAAGATTAAACCAAGTTTCATGGGGAAGATAAATTAGTTTCCAGCGCGTGTGCGCTGATGAGGAGGTGCAGGAACACGGAAACGCTGCAGCGGTGGAGACTGGAAATAAAATGAGAGCAGCCAGCCTGTCAGTGGTGGAGTGACGTGACGGGCTGCGGGTGCGAGCGAAGGCCGGTAGCTCTTTTTTTTTTTATCGATAGGTGCCAGTGTGATACCAAAAGGCAGTGTGAACCGGCCATCTGGTCCAGTTCTGAAAAACTATCACACAAAACTGAAAGCAGGGACACTGACTGGAGTTGGCTCCGTCCACCTTTAGTCTAAAAACACAGATTGGGCGCGATGAAGTTAAGTTTGAAACTACTGGCTCCGCCCACCCACCAGTCAAAAAAACAAAACAAAAAACAAAAACTCTGAAATGTGAGCTGTAAAAAATTAAAATTATTTTTTTTTAAAGTTTACCTGAATGACATGAATAGGAAAGAAATATACATTGAAAACAGCCATGAAACCAGGCCGCACGTATGTTTGGTTTAGGTGTAAAATAAGACCTTTCACGCTCCCGTCTGACGGCAGCCTCTAGGGGTTATTTGAGGAACTGCAATGTTTGGCACTTTGTAATTGTTTTGGAACGAATAATGAGTGCTTGGTTCTGACCATTGATTGTGTATGAAAACTGGAATGAGTGACCCCTCTGCCCTGGCATTCCAAACAGGGAGTACCGGTGCTCGCTGGTCCCATAATGCATTAAGAAAAGTAGGCGGAGCCTGCTGCCCCCAAGTCCAACATTGCAAAACCTTTAACTGACAGATTTCCTGCTTTCAAGTGGTATAGGCGTGGCCTTCCAACAAGCTGACTCTTGAATGGCCAGCGTGGTTGCCATAGTAACGTTGACTCAGACTAACTCGGACCAATCGTTGCTTACTGACAACATCTGGCTCCGACATGGAGGCGTCTGTGTTGTGGGAAAAAAAAGCCGATTGAATTGGCTTTGTGTTGTTGGAGCCACAAGTAAACCATGTCACATCACGTCACAGTTGCTCGGTCCAGTGCCCCTTTACAGTCAAGGGCTCTGACTCCATCCCCTAGTGGTTCTTTGATGGACTGCAGGCTTTGGTACTTTCTTATTTGCCTCACGATCGAGAACAAAAGCTGAGGGTTTGGTTCTGACCACCCCGTCTCCTGCTTCCTAGTCATTGGTTCTTAGAAGTGCTTCAATTTAGCATGATCAGGTCTAGAAAAACCAGAGACCACGCCCCTTTCCATAATAGTTTTTATCGTTGGATTTAAGACGACTTTGAAATCAGATCCATCTTTAAAAAAACATCTAAACAGCTCAAACCGGAACCGATACTTCGCTATGGATTCAAGCAACACCCAGCAGGTTTACACTGATCCACAGCAGCCTGCAGTAAATAAAGCAGCAGAAGAAGAAGAAGCGGACTCAGCTCCACACAGAACTCCATGACGCTGCTCAGGAAGACCCGACAAAACTGGCAGCCAGGACCAGGGAGGGGAAGGAGACGCAAAAAGGTGAAGCCCGGAATCACAGATTCATTCTGAAACGGTTCCAGAATTTTTCCAAAATATTAATTTTAAGTATAATCAAATTTTCCTCATAATTAATGGTTTCTACTTAAGAAAAATGTTCTCATTAAAGTAAGAATTCGTACTAAAAAGAAAACAATCCTTGGTTTTTATTATTCCATGTTGGATTTTTTTTTAACTCCAGCTGATCTAAACCAGGCCGGCTGGATGAAGCCTAACCAGGTTCCAGAAAGGTTCTCCTCTAGAAGGAGGACTGGACCAGAGTATATGCATGAAAAAAAACAACCAAACCCGTCCTGAGGACAGACAGATCTGTGTTCTAAAGAGAGATCTGAACTGTCTCCAAGCGAAGATCTCTTCAAGAAGAGTAGAGAAACTCCTCGTCTTCCTCACATGTTGCTCGGTCCCAGCCCTGGGCCTCCCTCTGCTCCTCTTTCAGCTCCTCGTCCAGCTCCTTCACGTGCAGCTCCTTCTCCTTCTGGGCCAGCTGCTCCTGAAGCTGAGAGACCGTAAACAGCGAGTCACATGACTTCTCCATTATCAGCCAAACTCAGGATAGACGCAGGCGAATGGACTCCATCAGCGGATGGAGTTAATGAACATTTGCTCTGAAGTCTCTGCAGGAACATCTGGGTCTCAAACTCAAGAAAGATTCCTGCTTTTCTTCAAACATCATCATGCATCATGCCGATGTCTACCGGTCCGGTCCGGTCCGGTCTAATCAAGTCAGGTGAGCGTTTCCACTCACAGTTTTATAATGAAAACACTCAAAAATACTGGATTGGACCAGACCGGACCGCTCAGTGGAGACAAGGTCATTAAAGACCCACTCCAGTGAAAATTATCATGTTCTTGCATCTAAAAAGAAAATTACGTTTAAAATGTCATTTCTGAGTAGTTCTTTATTCAAATTGTTGTGAATCAGGGGCAGAAAAAAAACTTATTTTAGACAGAGATCGTATTTGTGGCGTAGAAAATATGCTGGGCGGGGCCACAACCTTCCTGCTCTGAGCTCTCAGCAACGGGGAGGGGAATGGGGGGCGGGGTTTAGCTCTAAGTCAACTGTCCCGCCCACAACGCAGAGTTTCTGATGAACTCCAGCTGCTCTGCAGAATCTATGAATTAATAAAATGATACAGGTTTTTTTGATTGGGTGACTAACAGACGAATCAATCCAGACGATCGGAGCTTTTTTAAACACGTCCACCTGGGCGGACGCTCACCTTGTTGTTGACCTCTCTGAGGGCGTCCAGCTCCTTCAGAAGGAGCGAGACGTTTTTGTCTCCATCGAAGCCGTGAGGACGAGCTGCAGCACAGATCTGAGCAGGGCTGCAGACACAAAGGGGAATGGAGGTGATGACACGACCGCTGTGAAGCCCTCACGATGACCGTCCGTGTGCTTCCTGGGCTGTGAGCAGCTTTGTCCTCCACGCCGAACGTGCTGGGGCCTCCAGCCAGCCAGCCGGCCGTGGCGTGGTGGGGTCAGGTGCCTCAAAGTGAGGTTGCGGCCTCGTATTATCCGCTGCGAGGCAGCGAGCCGCGGGCGGCGGCTTTAATAAGCGCTCGCTGATGTTCGCCTGTAATTCTCTCATATTACCTTAAAGGTCAGGCTCTTCTTGGCATAATAAAGCAGGTAAATAAGAGCGTGAACATGGCTGACACTGTCTGCTGTAATTGACTGTTTCTGACTTTATTACATCAGCTGCTTCTAATCAGCCTCCTCGTCTTCCTGCTGCAGGTTCTGCTCCACCCTCAACGCCTCGGCTAATCAAATCAAATCTAAATTTATCAGACGGAGCGTCAAAGCGTGCCGCGGCTCAACTTCACCTGAAAACTTTCCAAATGAAGTCGCATTACAGCGAGAAGACACTGAGCTTTGATGAAAAGCAATAAACTTTTTAATAAGCGTGTCTAAACATATCACATTAATCCTTCTCACCAAACGCAGGAAGGTCACAGCCTCCGCTGCAGTTCCACCTGTCACCTGCGGGGGCAGTGACGCTCTGAGGGTCAGAGCTGCGGCTCACCTGGCTCCTGCTGTCTTCATGCCAGAACTCACCTGTCCAGCTGAGCTCCCAGAGCAGGGCTGACACGTCCTGCAGGTGTAACAGAGTCATGGGCGGGGTCCCTGCTGCTCTTTTGTCCAGGAGAGGTGCCCCTGCTGGGGGATGAGTCCACCTCCATCTGTCCTGCAAGCCTGGAGGACAGAGGAGGCCCAGGAGAGGAGGAGGAGGAGGAGGAGGAGCAGGAGGGCACAGGGAGCTCCTGGAGGACTAAGACGAGTGCAGAAGGAGAGAATGATGACGAGAGGCGAGTCAGAGGACAGATGATCGTACGGACAGATGGCGGTTACCCTCAGGCCAGCCTTGAAGTTCTGGGGTCAGGAAGTTCTCGGATCTGTGGGGGACAAAAGAAAGAACCACAGTTCTGCTTTAGGGTGGGTCAGTGCAGTGACCGGATCGAACCCCTTCAGCGCACTGACCCACAAGCCCTTCAGGACCTTCAGGTCTCTTCTACAGGTTCTGGCCCAGCCTGCCGGTGTGGCTCTCACCTGTCGGCGCTGATGGGGTTCTGCCTGGAAGGTGAGGGCAGACGCCTCCTCAGCTCCTCGTTCACTCCGGGATTACCTGAAAGAACAAAAAAAAAACCATATCACATCTGGAACCCGACTCACACCTGTCCGTGGACCTGAGGCCTCAGTGGCACCATCTTCTGTTTGTCCAGACACTCTCATGACCCGGTCCAGCTGCCAGCTTACCTGCGAGCCCCGCCCTTCAATGGTGTCAAAGTCCAGGTGTCTGAGGAGAGACATGACAACAAAGAACTGCTGGAGTCAGAGGAACATCTCCTCCTCCTCCTCCTCCTCACTTTGAAACTTCTTCCTCCCCCTCCTGCCCCCCGGCTCTGATCTCCTTGTGGACTCAGAGCTAATTGCGGTGGCGGCTCTCCTTATTATTCATGTACAATTGCAGATGTGATAACGGTTTAAATCCTCCTAAATGACCGTTCATGCCTCACATTCCCTTTGAAGTCTCGTCAAAGATGGAAAAATCTGCAGAAAAAAGGGAAAACGCAGAGGCCAATCATGGGACCAATCTTCAGCGACCAATCAGGAGAGGAGGGGGGAGCATGAGCTCCCCACCCCCCCACCCCTGGCTGGTGGAGTATAAACTAAAGTCCATTAATTTCTTAAGCTGTGTTTAATGCGTTTGGTGCAGAAAGTTTGGAGCGCTGAGAGCGGCTCCTCCAGCTGACTGCATGAATATTAATGACGGCGTCACCGTGATTAAAGAGGCTTCCAGTCAAATCCAGAACAATCCGCCCGTGATCCGCCCCGCCGTCAGCACGCCGCCGCCGGGCCGCACATGAATTTAGATACGGACATTAAAGGAAGGAGACACGCCACATACCGAGGACTCCACACACACACACAACATGCAGTAAACAGGATGCAGTTACGGCGGGCCGGGCCGCTCCACCTCAGAACCACGCCAAGTTTCACTTGAGAGGAGTAGGAACGTGCTTTGGGTCAACACGCCGCTAGCTAGTGCGTGAACTGTTGAGCCAACGCCATGTGGAGGAAGTTCTGCTGGCGGTCAGGTGGGACTATGATCGATGACTCCACACCTGCCCGTGGAACCGACCCTCACTGGGGTCACGGGTCTTAGAACCTGAGAGTTCTGGGCAAGCCCGCCTGTAAACGGGTCAGAACCAACCAGCTCGGTGAAGTTCTGCTTAAGATCAACTGCTTGAGACCTGGTTCAAACTAAACTTTATTTGCACAAACATTCCTGCACAGAGAACAGCAGCTGTCTGTTCGACCCCCCCCCCCCCCCCCTCATTTAAATGGAGCGGGAGAAGACCACCCACCCTGCAGATTAAGGACCACTCTTCCCGTTCTTGGCTCTGCCTTTGTCTGCTCCAGCTAAATTAAAACTTCTCTTTTTATATATGTGTGTGTGTGTGTGTGTGTGTGTGTGTGTGCACGTTTGTCCACCTCTTCCCCCCGCCCCCCCCAACAGAATTATGACAGTTCAGTTTGAATATTCATTCCGTCAAAAATATTTGTGGAAGTTTTTCTGAGTTTTCCATAAACAAAGATCTTAAATTGTGAAGATGCTCCACTCTGCTCAGAGTCTGAAAGAAACACTTTTTGCATCACATCAGCTTCTGGACAAAGAAGCCTGAAGCTCGCCAAACGTCCGTTTCTGAGCGGATCAGCGTTTCTGAGGAGCAACCGAGCGGTCTGAAGGAGCACAGCCCCCCTTACTGGACAAGATGACTCATTACACAGGTCATGTTCTGTAAATGTGAATATATGTTCTGTATTCCCATTTTCAGATTTTATTTTATGGCCTTTTTGGATCTACGGTGGCCCAGAAGTGCGAATCACATCAACAAATCAGTCAACGCAAAAGCTACATTAAAGATCACAACAATAATTAAAGAAGCAAAACAAATAATATGAAAAAACAAATTAGATTTAAAAAAAATCAAAAGACAATTCCAAGAACAGGGAACAAAATAACAAAGAAACATTTTAGAAAACAAAAGTAATTTCCAGAAATTAAAATGAAATGTTAAAAAAAAGACTTTTTTTGGGAATTTAGTTTTGATTTCTAAACTAAACGTGTTTTGCTCTTTAAATTGTTTTTGTGATCTTTAATGTATTTTTGCGTCGAGTGATTTGACCTTCAGGGCCACCGTACAAAGCTGTGCAGTGTTCCAAAGAAAGACGCTCACTTCTGTACATGTCCACCAGGGAGTCCCTGAGCTCCTTGCTGGGGGTCCATGAACACTCGCTGGCCTCTTCAGAGAAGTTCAAACTGGTTTGTCTGAAAAGAGAAAACAAAGACATCAGGACTGAAGTCACCTGTCGGACCAGGTGTGAGCGTCCAACCCGCACTTCACCCAAACACTGGAAGAACCAGAACCGCCTCGCGGAGCTTTGTGTCCTCAATAGTGGATCTGTATCTGGTTCACATCCCAGACCCACATCAAGGTGGACCCACGAGTCCAGTGAAGCAGAACCATTCTTGCTCATAAATGTGACAGCAGCAGAACACAAACCTGATCCACCATGGACCAACCAGAACCAAAACCCACTCTGTAGTTGTTTAGTTGGACTGGTCAGAACCTTGTGAGAACCTGTGTGGAGACCAAAGGCACCAATTTGTTCTCATGTAGCCCCTCCCTGATGAACAGTGAGCAGCTGCTGATGGAAGGAATCAAACCCCGGTTGAAGCCCTGAGCGTGGGTTTAGTCTTAAGGGACACTGGGTGGACGCTCTACCACAGCCACCGAGATGGTTTTATGGAGTCTTCTTAGGTATCTGCTGCTGCTCACTGTAAGAACGTTCTGGTTCCGGTGGAGGTTCTGCAAACCTTCATAGAACCACAGACTACGGTTGTTCATGAGGCTGCAAACCACTGAACGCCGGAAGCGTTTCAATTTCTAAGTTCAAGAATCTTTTTTTGTTTTGTGTTCATCCCAAAACTAAGTTTATTTAGTTCTAAAAAAAAACAAAACGATTTTATATGAATAATTTTTTTAAATTGTGACTGCGACAGACTGGCGACCTGTCCAGGGTGTCCCCTCCCTTCGCCCGTAAGTCGCCGGGATAGGCTCCAGCAGCCCCGTGACCCCGAAAGGAACAAAAACGGAAAAAGATGAATGAAATTATGAATTCTCAAAGAGAAACATGAAAAATTAAATTACTTTAAGAAAAAAATCTCATCACAGATTCATGGATCAACATGTCATATCGTAAAGGCTAAGCTGAATCACAGACACGCACTCGCCCCGCCTCTTTTACCGTCACCAAACTCATCATCAGAACCTGGTTCTGTTCTTACTGGACTTGCAGCTGCAGCTCACAGAACCTCCTCTTGGCTCTTTGCAGAGCTTCATGGACATCTACAGATCTGCTCCTGTGGCTCAAACCGCTGGACGACATCACCCCACCTGCGGCTTCGCCATGCACCCACGTCACCGTGGCAACCAGCACACCGCTCCACCTGACGGGGCAGCCGAGCCCTGATTGGCTGCGGGTCGCAGACTCGAGTGTCAGCGGCGTAAATATTGATGAGTTCAAGGGATCAGGTGATGCAACAAGAGTCATGTGACTCAGGTGATGCCTCATCTTTGCTTTACTGCATCAACCTTGATCCTAAACAAAGACGCAGCAAAGGCAGTCTGATTGATCGGTGACATTTATTGATTAGCGAGGCGTCAGCCCTTAAAATTGTTGCAACTCAATGTCCTGCAGCAGTTTGTCCAGCAGGGCGACGTCCACGCGATGTTTCATCACAAACTGGCCATTCAGGTGGAACACAGGTATGTCCCAGCGGTACCTGTCCCACCACAACCGGTTCTCTGGAAGAGTGATGTCCACCTGCTGCAGAACAAACTGGGGAGAGAGGAGTAGGAGGAGGAGTTATGGAGCACAAACTACCACCTGAGCAACCCCCTCCTCCTCCACACCAACAGGGGAAAACATGCAAAAACGTATTTGAGGGAGAAGGGTGACTGTTTAGAGTCTGCTGTAAAACTGGAACATGCTTTGCCACTAACACACCTGGGGACAGGTGAGACTTGATGGACCTGTTTACGGAAAAGAATCTCCTGTTCTGGTCCAAATCTGTCACTAAACAGTGACAGATTTGGACCAAAGCCTGGTTTGGTGAAGTCAGAATACCTTCAGATGGAGGTCAGGGACTAGTAAAGAACTGGAAAAGCTGCCAGAGTCCAGGGGGAGGGGACACAGGTGGACATGGAGGCACAGGTGCGCATAGAGGCACAGGCGTGCATAGAGGCACAGGTGCACAAAGAGGCACAGGTGCGGATGGAGGCACAGGTGCACATAGAGGCACAGGTACGGATAGAAGCACAGGTGTGCATGGAGGCACCTGTTTAAACTTTACTTAGGATTGAAAACTTAAAGATGAAGGGCATGTGACCTCAGATCTGACAGGACACAGGCTGATTAAACTGGTTACAGCAGTATTTAGAATTTCCCGGTCCTTCGGCACTGAACCTTTTTGGGTCTTTATTGACAGAACTTGCTGTTCCGGTAGCATAAGGCCAGCCCGATCAAGAGTGTTGGGCTCACCCTGTGATTGAACTGCTCCAGCACTTCTTTAGCTTCATCACACAGAGAGCAAGGGTCCTACAGAGACAGCACAACAACACCTTTATCCACCAGAACCAGAACCATCACTGCCACATAAATCACAGCATGCCCATAACAACCGAGCAGAAGACAGATGTGGAACAGGCAAGCAAGCAGGTGAGCAGATGGGAGAACGGGAAAGCAGACAGAAGAACGGGAAAGCAGACGGAAGAACGGGAAAGCAGACGGAAGAACGGGAAAGCAGGCGGAAGAACGGGAAAGCAGACGGAAGAACAGGACAGCAGAAGGGAGAACGGGAAAGCAGACGGAAGAACGGGAAAGCAGACGGAAGAACGGGAAAGCAGACGGAAGAACGGGAAAGCAGACGGAAGAACGGGAAAGCAGACGGAAGAACGGGAAAGCAGACGGAAGAATGGGAAAGCAGACGGAAGAACGGGAAAGCAGACGGAAGAACGGGAAAGCAGACGGAAGAACGGGAAAGCAGGCGGAAGAACGGGAAAGCAGACGGAAGAACAGGACAGCAGAAGGGAGAACGGGAAAGCAGACGGAAGAACGGGAAAGCAGACGGAAGAACGGGAAAGCAGACGGAAGAACGGGAAAGCAGACGGAAGAACGGGAAAGCAGACGGAAGAACGGGAAAGCAAGCGGGAGAACGGGAAAGCAGGCGGAAGAACGGGAAAGCAGACGGAAGAACGGGAAAGCAGACGGAAGAACGGGAAAGCAGGCGGAAGAAAGGGAAAGCAGGCGGGAGAACGGGAAAGCAAGCGGGAGAACGGGAAAGCAGGCGGAAGAACGGGAAAGCAGACGGAAGAACGGGAAAGCAGGCGGAAGAACGGGAAAGCAGACGGAAGAACGGGAAAGCAGGCGGGAGAACGGGAAAGCAGGCGGGAGAACGGGAAAGTAAACGGGAAAAAGCGAGAGCCGACGGGAGAACATGGAGCAGACAGAATGTAGGAGCAGCTGCAGATGGGAGAGCAGACAGAAGGTAAGCAGGAGGAACCAGAAGAAGTAGTTGGTTACCTTGGTGAAGAGAGTCAGAGTAGGTAAAGTTTTGGTGGAAAACACTCTGAAGAGCTGCAGAGCAGAAGACCGACAGAGCGTCCCGCAGACAAACATTTGATCTGAGAAAACAAACAAAGAGGAAGTTGATCAGCAGCTGCTAATCACACTAAAGAGGCGGAGCTTCTGAGTTGAACATGAACTGTGCTGAATCAATTTCCAGAGACACGAGCAGAAATGAAGAAGATGACACAACCAGAACCGAGCCAAACACAGAACCTGACACAGCAAGCAGAGCTAAACAGAGCCAGTTTAATCCATGTGCAGGTGACCAAAAATGCACCTGGACGTCCACATGGTCTAACATAAGATGGGCCTCAATGGAACAAAAAAGCTCAGGATAATTTTCCAGTTTAGGCATAGAAACCATAGAACCATCTGCAGAACCCCTAAGGTTCTGGACCATGAGCTGCACACGAAACTTAACAGACGGAGATTGTACGAGGTCCATTTACTGCAGAGACATCATTTTAACTGAACATGAAGTCCAACATCCAAGTCTCCTTAGTAAGAAAGAAGAAAAAAAAATAAGGATTTCAACCTTTGTTGTATATTTAAAGTTATAGCTTAAGGTTTTAGCTTTAAGGGTTATTTATATATTATTGTTATTTCAAGTCGTAAAAATTATAAGGAAAAAAACACATAATTGTATTTTATTTGACCAGGATTTATCATCCACCAGCGTGTCCTAAAAGTTGCTTTAAGTCTCCAGCTTGTTCAGAATGCTAACCAACAAAATTTAAGAAGCTAGCCAACACTGTGGCTCCACTTCCGGTTTGAAAAGCATTCTCATGAAAAACACGAAGGTTTCCCGAGAAAAACTGGATTAAAAAAATGTTACTGGAAAAATATGGATGTCCTTATTATGACTGCGCCCCTGTCGGTGACAACTAACAATCACAGCCCCGAACGAACCGAATCACCGTTTAAACCATCCGAACGAACCGCCGGTCCGTGACTGCGTTTAACCCGTCTCACTCCAAACTGTACCTTCTACTGTGGCACTTCAGAACAGTTATCGGTTCGGCTGTGAACTTACAGAGTCCCGGTTCACCTCTTGGTTCTGACTTCTTTTTCAAGGTTTGTTTTAGAAGTTTGGCTTTTCTTCTTCTTTGTTTTTTTCTTCTTTGTGGCTTTGGCGCCCCCTACTGACGCGGAGTGTGACGTCAAGAGGTCATTATGTTTTTTGCTTCTGTTCTAATCATAAATCCCACAATAAGCGTCATCATCCGAGAAAAAAGAAAGAATTTAAGATTTATAGCGGTTAAAGGAAAACATGTTAACTAAAGCATAAAACAATAGTAGACCAAATTTAAACTAAAATACTGGTATATAGATAATTAGCCTAAAAACATGTGAATAATTGCATTAGATATGTCAAAGCTTAATTTCAAAATTTTAATTTGATAAAAGAGAGTACCTGAAAAACCAATGACTTATCTGATCAATTTGTAGGAATTTTACTTTAACAGTTTGTTCATAACTGGGATGAATCACGATACAGTATTTTTTTGTTGATCCTGTGAAGTGTTTTGTCATTATTGTTAGAGTTAAACCCTTCCATTTTACCTGGCATAGTTAAAACTCTTAAAATCAAAAAGGTAACTAATATTCCACTAGAGAGAAGTAGTTCAATTTTCTTATTTATCTATTTCAGATCAATCAGATGTGGCGGATTAATTAATCGTCCTCAAATTATAAATATTTTCAAATATTTCAAATATAAATAAGTAAACATAAACCAGACAAATCCTACTAAAAGTTGTGAAGTTTTTGTTTTCTGGGTCTGTCTGATGAAGGTCCTAATGCTTCATCATTTCCTCCTTTGTGATGGTTTTCCTGAGAGTCTTCTCCGGGAAGTTGGGGATTAAATGAGGACATTTAAACTTTTATGCCTAGACTAGACTTCTTTTTTTTTTTTTTTTTTTTAGAAATGTTTAAATGCACCACAGATTACTGGCATCGTCATCCTTTTCCGCCACATCAATCCGTCTATTTCCTGTTCCTGGTTAGGTTAGCAGGTTGTTCTTAGAGAAGTCCTTCAAGACAGTTTTAAACCAACACTTCGCAATTTTTCATGTGATGAAAGTAAAACTTCTCAGTTGCAGCTCCTATTGAACAGTTACTGTGACTTTTATCTAAAATTAGCAGAAAATTGTTAATTTTTTATCCTGTTCTAATCTCCCAGGCAGGATTATAGCTCACATTTATGCCAAGAATCCAACAAAAAAAGGAGTTTTAGTGATACATCTTCAAAAAAATGAAAATAAGAGTTTGAAAACCTTCTGTTTTGTTTCCACTGCAGACTCAGACATCAGAAACTGTGGATCATCGGTGAGGAGACCGGACAGTGGTTTTTCATTTCTTCTTTATTAATGTTGGAGTAAATTACTGTTGGGTTTGTTAAAAACAGTTTGAAATGTCATGAATTAAATAAGTGGTACATTATGGCATCATAACCAGCTGTGTTTTGACCTCACACCCGATCGGCAGTGAGACACATCAGACACCAGCGCTTAAACCTTCCTCAGATCTGCTCCGGTCTTCAGCCGGACCTCCGGAAGCTGACCTGCAGACGCGGCTTTGCTGGTTTACAAACGCAGACGACATTTCTGCGGCTGAGCGTGAAGCAAAGAAAAAAACAAAAAAAGACGTTTGATCGGAACTTCAGAGGAAGATCAGCGTCTGCTTCCTGTCTTCATGTTTTCCTAGTCAGTGAACGTTCAAATTGTGCAAACCGACACCGAAATTTTTTTGACAAAGATGGGGGGGCGGGCTCCTTCAGGTTCTGGTACCTGTGGATCAAGTCTCCTTTCATTCTTTGGATTAGGCGGGGTTCTTTGAAGAGGTCCATTAATGCTGCCCCGCGCAGCGATTCAGAGCCACTGTAGCCCATCAGACACATTCCTGTAGCACCACCTGCTGGTTCTGAGCCTCTACTGCAACCAAACAGAACTAACCAGCACCACCAACACGTCCTGCACCTCAGCACTTTCTCTACAGAACCCAGTAGGACCGCTCTGACCCGGTCTCTTCTGCACTCCCAGGCTGTGACAGCCGTGTGTTTCCCAGCATGCCTCAGGAAGGTAATGATCAGAAAGTAGAAGTTGATGCACAGCATCAGTACAGACCGTCCTCACTGAGGCGGCCATGTTTGCTCGGAGCAGCGTCGCCATAGCAACGCTCACACAGTCTCTTGTGCACACAAACACGCGGCTCTTCAGTCCACCAAAGGCTCAAAGGTGGGCGTGTCCCGCTCTGATAGGGCACATCAGTCACGGTTCCCATCATCCTCGGCTCTGCGGACGACCGCTGCCGAACTGATCTCAGACCAGCCAAACGTGGCGTTCACGGCTCGGGCAGGTCAGACGTGTCCACGGTCACCTGCCAATTAGAGAAGGCGTTTTGTTAAGTATTCACAGAATCATGGGGGCACCTTAAGCAGCGCGGCGGCGTACCTTTATGAATATGGTGTCGTCTTTGATGTAGGTGCCAGACTCCAGGACACTTTGGGATACGAAGAGCGGGCAGCCGGAGGCGATGTTCATCTCCGCCACGGGCCGCCTGAAGCTGCTGCTGCTGGGGTCTGGCTTAAAGGCGTCACCAAGGTGTTTCCTGGAGGGACCCTGGTCCATCAGCATCAGCGTCACCTGACAGACACACAGGCCACACCCATCAAGCACAGCCTAACCACGGTGCACAGACGCACGTCATCGTGAGGCAGGCATGCGGCCAAACCTTCTGCTTGAAGGGCCAGGGCAGCAGGGCATCATACTCTCCCCTCATCACTACGAAGAACAGCGACAGGTGAGTCCCCTTGCCCATCCCGTCCCCGTTCAGGTAAACCCTGGCGCACATTTTGTAGCCAAAGTAGCCGGTGTAGAAGGGCTGCGAGTACAGCGACAGCGTCTTCCCCGCCACCGCGTCCTGTTTCCGCCTCTTGTAGTCGCGGATCTTCCAGATCAGAGTCCCGTTGTAGCTCGCCGTCTCCAGCACCTGGAACCGCAGGTCCATATCCGCCAACCGGATCTCATGGACGCTCAGCATGTCGTCGTGGCGATTTAGCTGCGTCTCCAGGGAGGCTGCGGAGAGAACAGCATGAATCCACCATCTGCCCGGCTTCTACTCCCGCTGCAGAGGACCGCAGAACTCCCGATCCGGTACTGACCCAGAGTGTGAGCAGACCCGCTGCCGCCGCGTCCTCCCTGCTCCAGAGCGCTGAGCCGGGTTCGAACGGTGTCCAGCGTTCCTCGCAGGCTCTCCATCTCATCTCGGAGCTGGCGCAGAGATCGCAGCTCCAACTCCAGCTCCAGCAGCTTCTCCGTATGAGAACTCATCAGTTTCTATGGAAACGTGGTACACGAAAAACGGGACTCGTGAGGAGAACCGTCTGAGCTCCACCTTCAATCATCGAATCATTGAAACAGACTCTTCTCCAGAATAAGTGTGTTTATCCTGAGGATTCAAACGTTCCTGCTGCAGATGGCCGCTCCGCCATCTTCAGATTTGTGGCACAAGCTGTTCTTCTCTTCTCTCTCTTCTCTTCATGAAGGTTTCTCTTCTGATCCGTCTTAATGCTGCTTCTTTCACTGACAACGCCCATGATCTCCTTAAAACCAGCGTTTTCCCTCTCAGGTATTACTACATATGCCTTGTGGGAGGGGCTTCCTGATGACTAACCTGCATGGCAGCCAGCTTCTGCTCCATTTGCCGGTTTTTCTCTCGGAGGTCATCCGTCTGGCTCTCCAGGTCCGACAGGCGGGTGCTGAGAGCCGGGAGAACCTTGTACCTCTCCATTAGCTCGCCTTTAACCTCCTCCACCTTCAAACACAGACGGTGCTCAGACGAAAGCATCTGCAGCTCCTAAAGCAGCCAAGGATGTGTCACCATGGTTACCTTGGTCTCTAGAAGCCCCGTTCTGGTGGCCATCATTTTCAGGTGCTCGGCCGCAAAGCTCGACTCGTGCTGTCTCATGTCCAGGTTCAGACCCTAATGATCAGAACACTCCCCACCATCAGAACCACCAGAACATGACAAAAAAAATCCAGCTGGATGGAGGAAGAGGAGGAGTCACCTTGAAGGAGCAGCCGTATCGGTGAAATTGGCAGCTGACCTGGGCTTTGGGGCAGTCGTGCTGGTGGCTGGAGAGCTGCAACAGAGAAGGAGTCATCAGTCGTGTCTGACATGCACGTGTGGGAGGAGAGCGGACCGGTACCGGTACCTCACTCCGGGGCAACGAGGAGGAGGTGCAGTGGTTCGGACAGGACACCGGAAATGCTGGACACACCGTCTCTTTATGTTTCTGAAAGTTACAAAAACAGGTTATCCAGCAGTCCCACCCATGTCACCATGGAGATCTGATAGGGGCGGGGCTCTAACTGTCAAGAAACACACAGGTTCAAGCACCAACATATGTTTTGGAAATAGGCAAAAAAAACACAGAGGTTCTGCCAACAGTCGGAAAACATCAAAGACTGCTCCGGAAACAGTCAGAACAAATGGAGAGGTTCTAAGCAACAGTCGGAAAACATCAAAGCGTGTTCCGGAAACAGTCAGAACAAAGGGAGAGGTTCTACCAACCATCGGAAAACATCAAAGAGAGTTCTGGAAACAGTCAAAACAAAGGGAGAGGTTCTACCAACAGTCGGAAAAGATCAAAGAGTGTACTGGAAACAGTCAGAACAAATGGATAGGTTCAACCAACAGTCAGACGAGAACAAAGAGTGTTATGGAAACAGTCAGAACAAATGGAGAGGTTCTATTAAGAGACGGAAAACCTCAAACAGTGCTCTGGAAACAGTCAGAACAAACACAGAGGTTCTAACCAACAGTCGGAAAACATCAAAGAGTGTCCTGGAAACGGGAAGAACAATCAGAGGTTCTAACCAACCGCCGGAAAACATTAAAAATTGTTCTGGAAACAGTCCGAACAAACACAGAAGTTCTAACCAACAGTTGGAAAAGATCAAAGAGGGTCCTGGAAACAGGAAGAACAATCAGAGGTTTTAAACAACAGTCGGAAAACATCAAAGAGTGTTCTGGAAACAGTCAGAACAAATGGAGAGGTTCTAACCAACAGTCGGAAAACATCAAAGAGTGTTCTGGAAACAGTTAGAACAAATGGAGATGTTCTAACCAACAGTTGGAAAACATCAAAGAGTGTTCTGGAAACAGTCACAACAAACCCATAGGTTCTACCAACAGTCGGAAAACATCAAAGAGTGCTCAGGAAGAACAAACACAGCAGTTCCAACAACAGTCCGAATAGATCTACAAGTGTTCTGGTAAAGGTCTGAGTAGATTTGTTCAGGTCAGACGAGGGTCTTACCTGCAGCTCAGTCAGAGGCATCTTGTTCTTGCAAAATTCGCAGGTGCTCTCTCTGTATTTGCACTTCCAGGCCAAGTGCTCTGGGATCTCCTTCCTCATCATTCTCTCCTTACATTTACCCAGCGGACAGGGAACCTCAAAGAACGGACACACGTTCACGTGGTCCTGCGGACACAGGTGACACAGGTGAGTCGGGGACCCACAGGTGGGAGGGGTCGCTGATGGATGGAGGTGCATGAGCTCACTGGGATCTGCTGCAGACTCATCTGCTCCTGGCAGCCGTTGGCCTCGCTGCGGCAGTAGACCTTCAGAGCCATGATCTCCCGATGGCAGCAAACGTCTCGAAAGATCTGAAACGGAAGCCTCACAGACGTCAGTGAGTGGGCGGAGTTTACAGACCACACACCTGCTGGCTTCCTGCCCACCTTGTCTTTAAACAGAGGCTCCATGTCTGCCGGACACACCGGGTTCGGACAGCTGCACGAGGAGAGACAAGAGGAGGTCAGGGGGTGTGTTCATGCAGGACCGACAGCTCACCTGCGACAAAAGGGGGAGGGTCTCACCTGAGAATGTCATTAATGCAGCTGTAACAGAAGCGGTGTCCACATTCAGTCTGCCGGGGCTGACACAGGACCAGCCTGCAGGCCTCGCAGCAGTATTTGGCTTCCGGAGCTTCTACGAAGTGATCCCTGAACCCTCCACGCACCGGCAGGAAGCCCGCAGGAGCGCCTGAGCGGACAGAGCAGACCCACACTTCAGGGGGGCGGGGACAAATGGCAGGAACGTCCTGAGCTGTGTTTCTGAAGGTGACCACAAAATCCTCGTGTTTTGTTTTTTTATTTCAAAAGGTTGAAATCCTGTTTTCCGTCTGGTTCTCCGACTAAAAACGTTCAGGTTCTGAGATCAAACCCAGAAAGACGGAGAACCAGATGGTCCAGGGCAACCAGCCGATTTGGGAAGACGTCCCTGCTTTGTGTTTAGAGTGGCTTTGGTTCCTTTGATAGAACATGGACCAGTTCTACCCAGAACTTCCTGGAACCTGTTGCTGTAAACAGGGGGGGTGGGGTTGGAATAAGGGGGGGGGGAGTCGCGTAACGAGTCGTCTGACGGAGGGGATCAAACTCACGCTTTACCTTGCTGAGTGGGCGGCTCGCACGGCGGCCGTGGATTGGAGGAGCGGTGAGGGGGGGCGGGGACGGCAGCAGAGAGGGGCAGGGCGAGAGACGGCGCCGCCTGCTGGAGGGGAATCTGCACCTCCCTCCCATCAGCACTCCTCCCCGCTGACATGACCTGAGGAGGCAGAACGAGTGGACCCGTCACAGGTCATGTGACAGGAAGAAGACAAGCGGCCGGACTGTGTCCACCCAGAGACGCACAACCACTCACAACCCGCAGAATCACATTAACCTGTAGACACACAACCCACAGACACACATTAACCTATAGACACAACCGCCAACGCACAACATTCTTTAGACACACAACAACTACAAAAAAACTGCCAGATGACACACATTTACCCACACACACCAACACCAGTAAACACACATCAAACCAACAGACACACAATAATCTACAAACCCACAACCCATTGCAGAGACCCATTAATCTACAAAAGACAACCAGCAGACACACAACCATCTCTAGACGCACAACCGCCAGCAGACGCACAATAATCTTAGATCACACAATGATCTACAGACACAAAACCAACAGGAGACACACTTTTACCCAAACACCACCAGTAAACACACAGCAACCAGCAAAGAGACAATCTACAAACGACATCCAGCAGACACACAATAACCTAAGATCGGACAACTGCCAGCAGACACGCAATGATCTATAGATGCACAACTATACGTAGACACACTAATCTAGGGTTGCATGACTGTCAGCAGAAACACAATAATCTACAAAAGTACAACCATTAGCAGCCGCAAAATATTCTACAGTTGCACAATCATCCACAAACACACATCCGTCAGCTGACAAACAATAATCTACAGACACACAACTGCCCACAAACACACAACCGCTAGCAGGACAACCAACCAGCTAACACACAATAATGTACAGTCGCACAACCGCCAGCAGACACAAACCACCAGCTGATGCAAACCTACTTGCTATCGCACAAACACCTGCAAATGCACAAGCAGCCGTGATGTCAAACCACACACAGCTGCACACCTCACAGCTTCCAGTCAGAACCAGAACTTCCTCACAGGAAGGAAGCAGAACTTCTCTCTGAGCTCAAACCTGGACTCAGTGTTGAAGCATCAGAACCGGGCCGCTGGGCTCCAAAGGAAAAGCTGGAACCAGAACCTTCTCCTGATGGACTGAGGATCCCGCTAGAATCCATGAGAGGACAGAGCAGGACACACAGACGCACACTGACACACACAGACGCACACAAGGCAGCATGACTTCCTACAAAAGTGTAGCTGTGGGGATGTTCGGGGCTTTTCCACTCACTGGATTACCCAGACACACACACCAAAACACACAAACACACACAGACCCACACTCCTTATCGTGTGACAGCCTTCAAAATAAAAGCATCCTGGTTCTTCAGGGGATTCCAGCAGCTTCCACTTTCTCTTTCACATCCAGCCATCATCAAAACAGAACCTCAGAACCGGCAGAACCGGTTTGTGGGAAGCAGAGAACCCACCAGCAGTCTGTGGGACGGAGGGGCGAGCGAGCAGAACCTTTGGGCCGGGGCAGAGAGCGGGTGTTGACTCAGCTCCACCTCACACACTGAAAGAGTCTGAGGGGGTTTCCTGAATCGGGTCAGCTGATCGTCTGACAGACTCACAGTTCTGAGGGGTACCTGAACGCACCACTCCCACTGACGCCAATCTGGGAACAGAACCACCTGACCATCAGCCATGATGTCATCCTGTCAGCTGATGACCCAACACAGGTGGGATTCACCTGCAGGTCCAAACCAGCAGCAGGTCCACAAACCCACAAGGAGAATGAAGGCCCACACCTCACCAACCATCAGAACCTCTGAGGTGGGTCACGACCCTGAACACAAGCTGAGTCCTCCCTCCGTCGGTCCGATTCTGGTTCTGCCAGCTCGGCTGGGAGCTCAGCTTCCTTTCGTCCTCACAGGAGGTTCCGGTCTGAGTACCAGGAGACTGGTACCATCCTCCCCACAGTCCTCAGTTCTTGTTGATGCAGGTATCTTCGGAACCAAGGCTCCCTCTGAGGATTCTGGGTAACCGAGTTTAGACCACCTCCTCCAAACCAAGACATGCAGAGTCCAGATGCTCTGCCAGCGGAACCAACAGAACCCAGGAGAACCAGGAGGGATGATGACAGCACGTGCCTGGCTTCCAGTCCTGATGCCTTCACGTCCCGCCAGCTCCTCCGGAGATCCCATCATCTCTACTACATTGATCTATTGATCCGATTGATCGGACGGCGGGTGCTTGCTAGCCGGTTGTTAGCTTGTATCCTCACAAATACACACACACATTCACACACACAACTGAAGCAGCGGGTTGTGTTGTCGGGCCCGAACCCCCGATGATGTTGTGTGTCCGAGCGTGTGCGCGTCAGCAGGGCACTCACATGAATCTCGTCCGCAAGGCCGCGGCTCTAGGGCTCGCCGGACTCCGAGCGGATTCAAACCGTCGCCGCGCGCCTGACGCCACCGTGGAGACTCCGAGCCTCGGCAGGGCACCTCATGGTCCGGGTCCGGTTCAGGATTGTGCGGGCTGAGCTTGCCGAGCCGCTGTGTGAGGCAGATGTCAGCGGGAGCGCGAGCGGAGGTCCAGCGGCGGAGTGGACGGATCGCGCTGGAAACCCCCTCCACTGCTTCCGCTCAGGAAATCCCCCAGCCGCGGGCCGCGCGGCCGCCAGGGGGCGCCGCTGAGCCCCACAGCCAAACGCATGCAACAGGGCTGTTCTGATTTGAATCCACTCATTTGAACTTTATTTTTTTTTGATTAAAAAAAAATATATCAGACACATTTTGTCTCAATATTTATTTTTGAAGAAAAAAAGGAGAACATTTGATCTAGAAAAAGAAAGACTTTAAAAACACAAAAACATTTTCAAACCTTAAATTCTGCTCAAACCTTACAGTTTCTGCTTTTGATGCTCCATAAACTAAAATAACTTAAAAATGTTTAAATAATGAAGGCTTTTTATTGGTTTGCATAGTATGCTCATTATATTTGGCTGCTTTTAAATCAGTTCAATTTCAGTTTTTTTCCATTAAATTGGTGAAAAATCATGAAAAAAAATAGATTTAAGCACATTTATTTAATTTGAAATGATAAAAACATAAACAGAAGAATAATGATGATTTACAAAATTCAAAGTTGGAAAAGGGATTTGGGCAAATAACTTCTGGAGTTGGAGGAGCCTATTTTTTCATTTTACCCACACATATGTATACAAACAGTAAAAAAGTATGTGTAATAGATATGTATATAGCAGATTTACAAAAAATAAACACAGAAAACAATCATGTTCAAAAGATTTTAGAAAAAAGTGCAAATGAGTAAATCTTGTTGGTGCATTTATATCTATGTTATCCTTAATAATTAAAATTTGTAATGTATTGCCAGTTTTTAATGTCTTCCTAGCAGTTTTCCCATTTCTTAACTCCTCTTGTGGAGACACTGGTTCTCATATTTGATCCTCTGTATCTCTTAAATCTTTAAACACAATTTGATTTTAATTTGAATTATTCTGAAAGTAACCGGGTCTCCAAATGTAATTAATTTTATTTCATCAAATGGTGAGTTGGTCAGTAGAAGATGATCTGCTGATCAGTATGATGGCTTTTTAAAAGAAGTAGTTTACTTTTGAACACAACAGATGATGAATGGAAGGACGATTAAATCGATCATCCTTCTGTCACGTTTTTTCACTTGAGCCGAGTTTGAGGCCGTTTTTCAAAATAAAAGGATGCGATTCCAGTCAATTCTGTTCCGTTCGTAGATTCAACACAAACTGTGATTAAGTCAATGAAGTTAAGAGATATTTTAGGTTCAGTCCTCCTCAATTCTATAAAATGACGTCTATCAAGTTGATTTAAAGACGACACACATGACCTTTGAACTTTGGTTTTATTGTATTTCTGCTAAAAAGACTAAAATCCTTAAAAACAGGATGACATCATCAGACATGCCCTCACCTGAGTGACATTATCCATTATGGCTGCTTCATTTCTACAGATCAAAGCGCAAAGAAATGCAAACAGGAAGTTAAAGGTTTAAACGCAGACAGACTTCAGAATAAAGGTAGGAAAAGAAGAAAAAAAAAGGTTCTCTCTCATTGATCGACAGGCAAGTTCTGATTGGTCCAGAAAAGGTGACACAGTTCATGACACAAACCTTAAACCTGAGCAACAGAAGAACTAAGAAACTCAGGGAAAAAAATAATACAAACACAATAAAATAGCAATAAAACAGAGACCCCCCCGGGGGCGGAGTCAGGCATTAGGGGCAGGTTTTAGGAGGTGTGGCTTCAGGAAGCTAATGGCTTCTCAGGGTCTGCTGGAGATGATAAATCCTGCAGGACGACAAATGATAAGAGGTGTCAGCCGATCAGAATGAGACCGTCACACTGAGAACTCTGGGATTTGTAGTTGAACTTCTCACCTCTTTCTTCTGCTTGCAGGCTGGTTCCTCTTCCTCCTCCACAGCACATGCTTCTATCTTGTCCTCGTCTCCTCCCCCGCCTCCCGCCTCCATGCCATGTTCTGCCTCCCACTCCTGCAGGACCTCATCCAGGTTGAACCTGCGTCTGTAGTTCACCAGGAAGTTCTTTACTTGGACCACCGACTTGTTGCCGATCACATCTGAGATGGCCTGGAAGTCCCGCCCGTACTTCCTGATCGCTGTACAGGATTGAAGGAGGAGGAAGAGTCACGGACCAATTACAGACCAGAAAGCGTTCTAGGTCACCTGCTCAACAGTATCTCAAGTGTTACCTTGTACAGCGAGAAGCTGCTCCTCTGTGGTCCAGCGGTTGTTGAACTTCTGAGTGTTCTAAAACATCAGCAGGAAGACAGAAGCTCTTAGATGTTTGAGAAGAGCTGAATCTTGAATTCTTGTATCAGTGGTGACCCAGCTACCAGGCTGTGGACCGGTACCGGTCGGTGGGACAGTTGCAAAAAAAGCCCCACCTGCATTCTTTCTGTTTTATTTCTAATCTGATTCTGAGAGAAGTTTTATTTTGAAAAACTTCTGGATTCTCTCCACTACATCCGACGCTTTCTTGACGCATGTCGTAAATCCATCCGCCGCTCCCCCCAAAGTTAACAAAAAAAAAACATTTCGATCGTTCCTTTTGGTAGAAAAGATCCAGAGAGGAAACAGGAGAGCCTTCAACTTCAAAATAAAAGCTGCATTTACAGACAAAAACCAGGAGCCTTTAATGATGACGTCACACTATCTGATTGGCTGTACGTTGGTCCGATGACATGTGAGATAGTGATAGAATTACGGAGCCCGAGCAGATCTCGACACTACGTAGTTTGTCCAAGTGGGGCTACCGTAGTGTGACATCATCATTAGTGTCAGGCCCCAGAACACTCATCGCAGGCCGAACAGTTCTGGTTCCTACACCGGTCCGTGGGCGGCAAAAGGTCAGGGATCACCGACTTAGAACATAAAATGGCATGAATTTTGTTTTCAACATGAAACTTGTCACGTGTTTCAATATTTCTTGCTAGTATGTTAGCACGATGTTAGCAGCATTTATCTGTCTGACGGGATCTAAACGCACCAAACGTCAGCAGAATTAGCCAAGACGACGTCGTCTTTGTAACAAAGATTTTTTACTGATGTCAACGTTTTTCTGGATTTAACCTGCTTCTACCTGATTGGTTGAGCCTTCAACCCATTGTTATTCTAGTATCTCCCTCCATTTTTTGCCGCTTAACTCCTTCTACAATTTTTCATCTATTTCAACCATTCAACTATTCAAATGTTCAGCTCTTTCGGCTTTTTCCAGCTGTGACTTTTGCTCCTTCAAATCCCTAAACTTTTCAAGATATTCCAGGATTTCTGCCTCCATTGAAACAAATGGGGAATCCTTGGTGCAGAAGCTCGCTGGTTCGATCCCCGGCTCTGGCTTTTTCCACAAACATATCTTTATCGTTATTGTGCTGTGTTAACTTTATTTATGGTCAACTTTGATCATTTCTTTATTTCCTTTATTTTTCGAGCCTTTTCATTTTCATTCAGCAATATAGCATCAATCCTGCATTTTCTTCTGTTAAAGCCGCTCCTTCTTGTTAGTATAAATTTAATACAACCTTAGAATCTCTAAAAACCTTTCAAAAAATCGACATAAAAATAAAAAATAAACTATTTTCTTTGGAATCTGAAGAGGTTATCCTCATAAACGTCATTATTTTATTGCACAACTTCAACCGCCGTCGTTCTGTGACATCATCAGAAACAGATTCTTTGAAAAACTCATTCTAATGTTGAATGATGGAGTGGACCGTCACTGCAGCTCTAGACTCTGGGGAAACTCCAGATTTTACCTGGAACTTCTAGAAACTGACGAACAATTTCCGCTTCAAAAAAGGAGGAAACATTTGACGCTGTTGGAAACCGCAGCAGAACCTGAAAAGTCCAGAAGCGTGATTGACAACCTGCAAAGCAGGAACAGCGGCATGGAAGGAAGGGGGAGAGGGGGGGGGACTTCCTGTTTTGAATCTAAACAGAGTTTCAACATTCGTGCGACCTATCTGGATCTGTTAGGATACAGTTACTCCAAAAGAACGATGGAACCGAAGCCGACCCGGTCGTTCTGAGCGTTCGCCACTGAGCTGTGACCCAGAACAGACCAGGACGCGTGCAGACGTGTTGGTGCACGTCTGCCCGCGTGCAAAAGCTGCACATGCACGTCTGCAGACGTGCATGTGCAGCTTTTGCACGCGGGCAGACGTGGAGCCGGAGCCCCACTAGAGCGGTGGGAAAGCGTGTTGCCATGGTTACCTCGGGCTGCTTGAACTCGTCGACCCCCGAGCCCAGGTTCTCCTTCAGAGAGCTGTTGGTCTGCTTGATGCTCTGGATCTGAAAGTGACGGACAGGTGAGCGAGCGCTCTGCGGGGGGGTTGGGGGTGACAGGAGGACCGGGACGGACCTGTCTTTTGATGGAGACCACCTGAGAGTCCAGCTGCCTGATGAGGCCCTGAGGGGTTGAAGATGACAGAGAGAGGACGTCCTGGTGGCTCAGGAACATCCCTCTGGGGGGGCGTTTCTTCATCCTCTGGGCCGCCCTCCCACCAATCTGCGGAGGGGGGGTCCGGAGGAACAACAACAACAACAGGAAGAGTCTGAGCATCTCCCCAAAACCAGAACCGAATCTGTGCTACAGAACCGTTCTGCTCCTCGACCCGCGTCGCAGTCTGATGATGTCATAGCTGCGCCTGTCCTGACCTGAACGTCTCGATGGAAATCTCCCCTCAGGATTAGTTTAGCTGATGACCTCTCACCTTAAACATCAAGAAGCTTCTAAAATCCTTAATGATCAATGGCTGGCGTTACAGCTACAGGAGAAATCTATCTGAACCATCTTTTATATGATGGTTCCTGATACATTTGGTATAAATAACGAAATTACAGAAATACATTAAAAAATTCTACATAACATTTACCCCACAAATATGTCTCTATCAAAACTGACATACTTTCAGTTGTTTCACACTTTTTTGTTATGTATATAATTCCACATGTGTTAATTCATATTTTTGATGTCTTTAGTGTGAATCTACAATTTTATGAAAATAAAGAAAACTCTTAAGGCCCGTACACACCGGGACGTATTTCGCCGGCGATTTTCGCCGACGTTTAACGCCTCGTGACTAAACAAAGGGCACCAATGAGAGTGTGCACACAGACGCGAAAAAACGCCACGCGTCAAAGCGTCAAAAAAAAAAAAAAACGCCTCGGGTTCGGGTTTTTTTTTTCGACGCGTCGCGTCGAAATCTATTCGACCAATGAGAATGGCGCTTTTGCACACGTGTCTGGAGCCTCTGAAGTTACAGTAAAACACAACTTGGGGGCGCTCAAACACAAAACTGCCTTGCTGAGCACACATACCAGCGAAGAAAATAGACGCCAAGTAGCGTCTACACTGCCGCGAAGAAATATTGACGGACATTCTAAAATATCCCCGAACCAAGCACCAGTTGGAGCTACTGGTGCTTGAAATATTCATGTTTTCTTTGTATTATTCTGACAAGCGCGTAAATACTTGCTCTATTCTTCTGAGTGAAAAGCGACTTTAAGAAGCGTAAAGTTGCGAAGCGCCACCTTGTGTACAGGAGTATTTTTGTTTACATTAAGCGCCATCT
Organism: Oryzias latipes; assembly: GCF_053564925.1. NCBI lineage: Eukaryota > Metazoa > Chordata > Actinopteri > Beloniformes > Adrianichthyidae > Oryzias > Oryzias latipes. The sequence continues at coordinate 28,579,808 of NC_136258.1, forward strand.
AATGTCAGGGAATGAAATTGCATGTTCGCTCGGCCCATCGTCAGCGAAAATCGCCTGGGTGTGAACACAAAAAACGTGGCGAAAAACACTGGCGAATAACGCCTGGCGAATATTCGTCCCGGTGTGTACGGGCCTTTAGAATGAGAGGTATGTCCAAACCTTTGGTCTTTACTGTGTGTATTTGACATAACCAATTGTGTTCTTATTGCAGACCCGAATATGAATTCCAAAGTTTTTATTTTTGCTCTCAAAAAATATTTTTGCGTTCGCAAAACAAATGTTTGTCACCCTAAACTGAAACTCGTGTGAGCAAAACCAAAGATATGAAAAAAGTGAGATGAGACGCAACACATGCGAAAACATTTGTGTTGCAAACGCAAAAATATTTTTTTAAAGCAAAAAAAAAAGAAAGAAATTAAAAGAAAAAAAATATATTTTTAATATTTTCATTTGTGACTTAGAAAGTTTTGTGTGCAACGTGGCGGCATCACTATTACTCCACTGTTCCTGTGCTCCATCAACCCCCAGCATGAAGTTTCTCTGAGGCCTGCAGCACTGCTGTCCCCTAGTGGCCGCTGTGCGTTTTGATCGTTTTCATCTATGAAAACCATAGAAAAAAAAAACAGCCAGGAGGCTGATCTATGAGGTGGGTCTGTCCCAGAGACCAGCCTCAGGTGTTCTTACCTTGAGTCCAGAAGCTGGTTTGACCTCTGACCCCTCCGCTGAGGAACCGACCTGAAAGTGGGCGGGCAGAAACTCTGTCAGCAGCCGCTCAAACAGCAGTCGGCACACGGGAAAGGAGCAGCTCACCTCTTTCTTTTCATCCTTGTTCGCGTCAAACTCCAAGTCGCTGGTGGGATTTGCCTTTCCGTCCTCACCTTCCTCGTCACTGTCAAAACAGAAAACGGCCACTGAATCCACCTCGCCAGAGCTCGCCGCCTCCGCCTCCGGCGAGGTTCTGACGTCAGCTTAGAGTTGAGCCCCGCAGACCCTCCTCTTCATCGAAGCTTTTGTGTTCCGATCGTTGACGGAACCGGAGAACTGGGCTTTGTGAGCAGCCATTTTTTCACGATACTGATGGCGCCATGTTGGAGCCAGACAGCAGTGATGGGTCGGAGTTGGTCAATGTTTCTATAGCAACCGCACTCAATCAGAAGTGAGCTTGTTGGAAAAGCCACGCCCCCACCACTTAAGGACTCCGTCCCGACCGTCCTTTTTTATTGCACTGTCCATGGAGCGGACCTGGGTTACATTTCACTACTGGTTGTATTTGCCAAATATAACTTTGCATGTGACAAATAAAAGAATCTTGAATCTTGATGAATCTTATAGGTGGATACGAGCGTCTGCGGGTAAAAACCTGTGCGGAGCAGCAGGTAAGTGTTCAAACGGGACCGTGGCGCTCAGTTCACATCAGCTGACAGGCGCCAACGCAGCAACGACGGCCTGGTGAAGTCGGCTGTCATTGGCTACACAAAATCTGTCAATCAAACGATTTGAATGCTGCAGCCTCCGCCGACTTTTGCCGAGGCCTCTGATTGGTCCGTTTAAACTACAAAAAAAATCATGAAAATGATGTGAAACAAAAAGGGATCAGATCAAGAAGGGTTCTTCTGACCAATAGTCTGAGTAGCAGCTGTTGATTTTTCTACTTCCTGTTTGGAACGCCAGGGGGGGGTGGGGTCCCCAAGTCCAGGGGTTGACTCACCTGTCACCTCTCTCTCTCTTCTGCTTGCGGTTCTGTCGGTCCATCAGGCTGGTTTTACTGCGACTCTTCTTCCAGGAGTAGTAGAACCGAACCAGGCTGGCCATGGACTTGTCAGGAAGCTACACACACACACACACAGACCGCCGTCAGGCCCCGCCCACCCTCCCGGGAACACGACGGCGTTTTCATACCATCTGCTGGATCCGGTGGAAGCTCTTCCCGTGGAAGCTGAAGGCTTGTTCGAACAAGACCCGGTCCTCCACGGTCCACTCGTCTGGAAACGGCGTGAAGTTGGGAAGGTCGGCCAACGACTTCTCGATGTTGTGTTTGTGCCAGAAGAGCATCCCCAGGGCCTGGGACAGAGCAGAGAGGACAGCTGGAGCGGTTCTGACCGGTTCCGATGGGCTGCAATCCTGATGGGAGTGCAGCAACTGAGGAGGCGTGGCCTAATGCCGCAACACCGTCTTTCTGACCATTACAAACGTCACCGGTCCAGAACTTCTGACCCGCTTCCCTTCAGCGGCATTAAGTCAAATTTTGACTCATTTGTTTAAGTCGCCGGCCCCGCCCACAACTTCTAATGAACTCCTGCCGCTCTGCAGAAACTATGTCCTAGAAAACGACACCCATTCTTTGCTTTTGTTGAAAAAAAAAGCATCAGCATAATTAAGAACACTTTTAAAATAGATGAATAGATGATCGGGGTGGGGACTTGAACGGAGTAGCAATAAAAGCTGAGTCATGAAAACTTTACCTGTAATCAGCGGCTGGCTAAGCTAAACGTTAGCCTCTACAGCTGACAGATCTACTTTGAAAATGTCCCCAAAAAGTGCTGATTCACTTCAAAACTTTATTGTTGTTCCCCAAAATTACAAAGCACTTTAAATAAAGTTTGTTTAGCTGATTGTTTCAGATACAAACCCTAATAGGTTCGATTTCTGAATCATTTTAACGTCTTTGCAAACATTTAATTTGATACATCATGAATGAAAACCAACAAAAAGTTCAACTAAACCCAAGCGGACCAATCAGGGCGGGGCTTAAACGCCCTTAAATAAGTCGCCAATCTTTCAGAACTTCACCTGCTCCATGTTGTATCCGTGCTTCTCCTTGGCGATGGCGATGTACTCGTCCACTACAAGAAAAGAAGAAAAAAAAACGGCGTGAGCCCGTGAAGCGCTGGAGCACCATCACGCCGTGCCGCTTCTTACACTGAGTCTGGTTCAGGACGCTGCTCGGGATCCAAACCAGCATCCCCAGGTTTTCTCGGACCTGAGCCGCCTTCGCCACCTCTGGACAGAAAGCCAAAGCATCATCAAACCACCTGCATCATCACGTCAATAAAAGCAGATTCTGGCCCGATTGGTCCCGCTACACCAGAACCCGGCCCTTTGAACATTAAAAAGTTCTGGTAAGCGTAAAGAAAATGATGTATCCAAACGTCCACCTCTGACGGCAGAGCTCCAACCTCCTTTTTGCATATTGTCATGACCTTATTTGGATAAATGAGGGCGGGGTTACAGCACAGGTGACCACAGGTTGGTGTTGAATAAAGCAGACGGTCTGGTAAGCGTAAAGAAAATGATGTATCCAAACATCCACCTCTGACGGCAGAGCTCCAACCTCCTTTTTGCATATTGTCATGACCTTATTTGGATAAATGAGGGCGGGGTTACAGCACAGGTGACCACAGGTTGGTGTTGAATAAAGCAGACGGTTACATGTTTGTCTCCTGGGCCAAAACTCTGAAGTGATGCTGCTGGCCTCACAGACCACAAAAGGTTTGCATTTAGAGACATGGGTCGGAACCAATTGGGTCAAAACCAGCCAAGCCGATGGACCCAACTAAAGACAAAACTATTTACAACCAGCAGCTCCAGAGAGCCACAGGACCAGAGTTCTGATCCAGGCTCCGGGATGTTGCGGTTCTTTGAGGTTTTACCTCACGGTTCCCGTTAGAAGTCTTACCCGGGTCAAAGTCCGGAACCACCGCCTGGTACTGCGGTCCGACCCGCATCCCTCCTCCACCTGCACGCGCACACACAGCAGAGTGAGAACAGAGGTCGCGCGTGGACGCAGGAGCTCGCTGTTCGCGGTTTACCCACCATGCTCCTCGTCGCTGCTGGAGCCCGAACTTCCTTCTTCCCAGCAGCTGTTAGTGCTGGTTCCATTACCGGACAGGCTCTTTCCGCCTGCGCTCGCGGCTGGTCCGTGACCGCCTCCGCCGCTGCTGGCCGCCGGGGTTCGGCCCCTCCTCTTCCCCGGATTCTCCAAGTTTCTTTCCAGCATTACCGGAACCAGCAGGACCGGGAGAGTTCGAGTGGACCGCCGACTCCTCCCGCTGGTAGCCTACTACTAGCTAAGCTGCTTCCCGCTGCCAAAACTCAACCGGCGAACCGGACCGGACCTGCGAAACGGGTCTGAAACGGAAAGAACCGATTCACCTGGATGTGACCCCGCAGTGAAGCTCCGGGTCAAAGGTTCCGACTCAGGAGGATCATCAATGCCCCCGCAAGTCGAGGATGCTAACGACGGCTAACTTCAAACCCACCCAGGTGAGCCCGAAAGTTCTGGAACAAACATCCGAACCAAGAACGATCAGACATAAAGAACCGACCACGATACCGGGTCGATATACAAGCACAGGACCCCGAACCCGGCCAATACCAGCGATCAGACAGCCAAGCGCGTGAGGCTCATTGATCCGCGAGGAGGGTAACTGGTTCGCCTCTGCCGCCCCCACAGGTCGCTGACGGTACTGCATGCAGACAGAACCAGACCAGTCAGAACCACCAATGATCCAATTGGAAGGTTTTCTGAACAGTTAATAATAATAATATACATTTTACTTAAGTAAAACAGGCACAAAATCAACAGTTAACTAATAGATAAGGAGACTAGGTAAATATTCAATACCAATAGGAAATAAAAAGTGATTAAAGCAAACAAACACATTTGGTTTACGTTTTTTTCATGGAGGATGTTATAAATCTTCTAAAAGATGCTTTTCAAATTCTCAAATAAAAGATGTAAGAAATATTACATTAAAATAACATTTATGAAAGGAGATTACAAAATTACAAAAAAGAGAGAGATTTCAAAAAGAGGCTGTTTGAAAAAAGTCATATTTGTGGGTGGTCCTGCTCTGCTCCATCCTGATCATCCACCTGCAGACGAATAGATCTTCGTCCTTGTTTTCCTGCTCTGAGCTGGAATCTGGATCTAAACTGGAATGCTGGACTGCTCTGATATTGTTTGGCATTTTAGTTGCACTGGAATGTTCGGTTGGGGTTGTGAAGGGGGCTGTAAGCCAGCTGGAGAGCATGCTAACCAACAGCTCTGAGTTATGGGTGACAGGAAGGGGGAGCGGGGTTGCTCCGCGCCATCGGTCCCGCCTGTAACTCACAGGAAACGACCATTGTCTTGATTTTTGGCTAAAAACCTCATAATCATAATTAAAAGTCCCCTGCTTTGAAAATAGACCAATAGAGGATAAGAGGGGGGCATTTACTGAAATAATAGTGAGAAGTAAAAGTTGCAAAGGGAATAGTTAAGATTGAATAAAACCAACAGATGTTGAAGCAGATGATGCTGATGTGTCCAAGAGGTTTGAAATTACCACTTATAGCCTGTAGGGGGCAGCAGAACAGCAAAGAAAGTTTTTTTTTTAAAGGCGAGGGCACTGAAGGAACATTTCACTGCATATTTCACCCTAAAACCTGGTCCTGTTCAAAAACCACAGGACCTGGACTGTTCAGACCTGGATTAAATCAGGATTTATATAGTAAAGAACACATTACACATTACATGCCTTTGATTAGCGAAAACCTTAGATTATGATTTAGATGGTAAAGAATAGGATCATTGTATGTAATTGATGCATTTAAAATGATATTTATTGTGCATCAGTCCACCCGTTGTTGTGGGGTGAGCTGTGTTGCAGGCAGACGACACAAATTCACAAGACGGGAGGCAACAGAAGTTCCAAACAACAAATATTTATTTTTAAACACAAAGTGCTGCGAGCAGGAAAGGCACAAAAACTTCTAAAAAAATTAAACCCAAAGGAAAGGAAGTCCATCTAATCTGGTTTAAAAAACTCTGTCCACCTTTCTCTTTTTGGACCCTGACATTTTAATGTTCATCTCTTCCTTTTTCAGTTTCACCCATCTCTTTCCCTGTCGTCCGTATCTCTCCCTTCCTCATGTTCAGAAATCAGAAACTGTGTTTCATGTACTCTTTACTGTCTAAATCATTATTTAATCCAGGTTTAAGCAGTCCAGGTCCAGTGGTTTTTCAATAGGACCTGGTCTTAGGTGGACTCATTGCATAAAATGCAATAAAATTATCCTATTTCACATTTTCACAAATCAGAAAGTGTGTTTAATGTGTTCTTTATTATCTACATTATTATTTAATCCAGGTTTGAACAGTCCAGGTCCTGTGGTTTTTGAACAGGACCCGGTCTTAGTGTGAAAAATGCAGTGGAACGTTCCTTTAGTGGCCTCTCCAAACAGAGCCAACTTCAGCGTCTAAAAGGTTTGTTACTTACATGCATATTACGACATGCAGTAGAACGGGACCGTCCAACATGTCAACGTTACACAGAGGAATTTTTAAAGATAGATTTGAAAGAAGAGATAAAAGGAAAATAAATATATTTAATTAAAAATGATGATTAAATGACCAACAAAACACAAAGCAAATAAAATGGAATCTAAAAATAAGCTGTAATACAGTACAAATGGAATATAAAAAGATCAAAGATCAGAGGTGTAAACTGGAAGTAAATACCTTTCTGTAGACATAAACACAATAGACACGTGCTGAGCTCATGGGTTAGGGTTTAACCTGCAGAAATGAACAAAAACAAATGAAATCATGTTTAAGTAGATGATCAAAATGGTCCATATTCTGTGGTGGTTTGCACAGTAGAGGGGCTTGCGCTGGTAAATGTCTAGATCCAGTATCCGTTCCGGGTTCTGTGAGTCCCGGTTGCTCCTGGATTGTCCATCAGGGTCATATGTGTGATGTTCAGCTGGACACCCGTTCCTGAAGGCCTGGCCTTCATGAATCAGGGCTTTCTTCACCTGGAACCAAGTGAAGTCATGCGTGAAGTGGGCCCCTAGAGCTGTCCATGGTGCTGGGTTTGTGTGACGGGTCCTGCTGAGCGCCAAACCCCCCCAAACAACTCGGTGGTTTTGCTGACGTTCAGGTTTAGGTTCACCTGTATAAATACTACAAATACATTTTTTTATTGTGTTCTATGCAGCGTCAGCCCTAATTAAACTACGAACATTTGATATTTTTCATGATGCTTTCATTGTCTGAGTTTTACTATGACACAATGTCTGTATCGTTTGCATTCGTTTAACTGTTTAACATCGGGTGTTGCCGGTGAAACCTATTAACTCACGATCTCTGATAAACCTTCCACCGCAATCGGCGTGACTCGGCTGATTCTGAACTGCCGTCACGCCAGCCGCCATTCAGATCTGCGGTGTCAAATGAGCCACTCCTGAATTTTTACTGCTCTCGCATTCGCAGCTTTACGGGAACTGGGCGAACACGGCTGAAATCCCTTTCCAGTTTTCAAAATAGGTTAAAAACACTGAAAAGTCAAATGAATGACTGAAGGACAAAATAAACATTATTCTTATATTAATCAAATGAAAAATTATTATGAAAAAGGTTGAGATAAGATTGGGTGTGTATAAAGATACTCCCAACCGTATAGCCCATTCATGTATGTTAATTGTAAATGTAATTTAATTATTCTCATGTGGACATGTTATGATGTAGGATTTTTGAAAATCAAACACTTCATTATGAAATATAGACGTGGAGACTTCTGACAGAGATGCTATGTTTGAGACATTGTAGTTTAAGTTTTTGCAATAATCCATGATGGCAACTGCTTTCATTCTCTTCAGGACTATTTTGGCTACAGAGACTGACATTTCCAGACACTTTTACTGTCGAAAATCTGAGTTATTCGTGTTTGAAATCCCAAATATTTTACGTTTTCACAAAGTCCAAACCTTCTTTTTCTGACAGAGATGCAGCTGTTTTTTCATTCTCATTTCCCTGGATTTTTCAGATGCTACTTTCCTTCAGAATCTTGGGGTAAACCTTGACAGGCAGGTCAGGTCAGGTCAGGTCAGTGCAGTAGTCCAGTCTAATTTTTATCACTTGAGGTTCATCAGCAAAGTTAAGCCACATCTTCCTCCTCATGCTGTGGAACAAGTGATCCATGCTTTGATCTTCTCCAGACTGGACTACTGTAACTCTCTCTACAGTGGCATTGACCGTCTCTGCTCCGCCGTCTCCAGCTGGTTCAGAATTCAGCGGCTGCCTGTTAACAGGGACCAGACCGTGTGAGCATATTACTCCACTTTTACACCCTCCTCACTGGCTGCCTGTGTCTTTTAGAATCATTTTTAAGATTTTACTTCTGATTTTTAAGTGTTTGAACGGTCTGGCACCTCCGTATCTCTCTGAGCTGTTCCATGTGTGCCGTCCACGTCGAGTCCTAAGATCTGATGATCCAATGCTGTTATTGGTTCCCAGGACTCTGCTTGTGACTCGGGGAGACAGAACCTTTTCAGTTGCAGCTCCTTAACTCTGGAATGCTCTCCCCTTTTTTGTGAGGTCAGCCAGAACTCCATCCATCCATCCATCCATCTTCCTCCGCTTATCCGGGACCGGGTCGCGGGGGCAGCAGACTGAGCAGAGATGCCCAGACTTCCCTCACCCCAGCCACTTCCTCCAGCTCTTCTGGGGGGACCCCGAGGCGTTCCCAGGCCAGCCGAGAGACGTAGTTTCACCAGCGTGTCCTGGGTCTTCCCCGGGGCCTCCGCCCAGTGGGACATGCCCGGAACACCTCTCCAGGGAGGCGTCCAGGGGGCATCCGGACTAGATGCCCGAGCCACCTCAGCTGGCTCCTTTCGATGTGGAGGAGAAGCGGTTCTACTCCGAGCTCCCCGCGGGTGACCGAGCTTCTCACCCTATCTCTAAGGGATAGGGTGAGAGTTCAGCCAGAACTGTTAGTAATTTTAAAACACTTTTAAAAACTCATCTTTTTATTCAGGCTCTTAACTCCAGTGAGCAGGTTTAGTGGGTCAGCTTGTTAATGTTAATTTTATTATTTGATTGTTTTTTATAGTTTCTTTATTGTATCATAAAAAAAACCTCAAAAATTAATTATTTTATGTGCCTGTATAAAAATTGATTCCTCTGGATTTTTCAAAACAGGAAGGGGAAAAAGCATGGACTAATTTGGAGAATGGTCAGGATGGCTTTTTTGACTTCTGAAGGGCACAGACAGGCCACAGGTAGAGGCCTAAGAAGACCGGCTGGTAGACGACGAGGATCCTTCATTCTGGCACATGCTGGACACGAAGAAACAAAGATCTTTGTAGGGCAAAATCCTAAACTACAGTGTGTCAAACATTGTTTGTGTCAGAAAAAGACGATTGGACTTTGTGAAAATGTAAAATATTTAGGATTTTTAACATGAATAACTCAGATTTTTTACAGTAAAAGTGCCTGGAAATGATTGTAGAAGTAGCCAACATAGTCCTGAAGAGAATGAAAGCAGCTGATGGCCTGGATTATGGCAAACTCCTAAACTACAGTGTTTTAAACATTGCATCTTTGTCATAAGATGCAATGTTGAGACAAATACCTAACAGTATTGGTCATTTACAATTAACATACATGAATAGATAATATGGTTGGGAGTTTTGTTATACACACCCAATCTTATCTCTACCTTTTTCATAATAAATGTTTATTTTATTAATATAAGAATAATGTTTATTTTGTCCTTCAGTCATTCATTTGACTTTTCAGTTTTTTTCAACCTATTTTGAAAACTGGAAAGGGATTTCAGCCGTGTTCGCCCAGTTCCCGTAAAGCTGCGAATGCGAGAGCAGTAAAAATCCAGGAGTGGCTCATTTGACACCGCAGATCTGAATGGCGGCTGGCGTGACGGCAGTGATTCTGACGCAGAAGAAAAGTGGTTTTTCATATCGGCTTTGCACACATTAGTAACCTACAGTGTTTCGTGGCGCCCAAAGCCGCTGTTCTCCATTTCACAATCACGCAAACGGTTGAAGAGTGACGGGAGCCAAAGGAATGTCAACACTGAAGGGTTACATAAATAATAAAAATATTTATTGGGCGCCTTTCTAGGAACCAAAGGTCGCCACACATAATAGTGAAAGCAATAAAGTGTTCAGTAAAATATGCCCTTTAAAAACAGGGAGGAATGTTGTTATGGGGGGAAATACGGTATGCATGCTGGAAAAGGTGGGGTTCTAGTTAGTGAATTGTGAGAGAGAGCCAATGTTTGGCAGGTCAGGGGGTAGTGAATTCCAGAGCCGGGGGGCAAAGTAGCTGAATGCTCCCCATAGTGACGAGGCGAGCAGTGGGGGACCACCAGATGAAGGGTGGAGGAGGATCTGAGGGTACGGGTGGCAGTGGCGACACATGGCCACCCCACTAGCCACTATAAACTGTGGTAGCATCAGGTGTGCAGTTCATCCCAAATGTACAGCCTGCAGGCGGCGAGTCGCTCTGATCACCTTAACTGGCCCACACCCCCTCCCCTCCCTGCTGCCTTTGCGTGTGCAGACATCAAAAGCTACAGATGTCTGCACAGCTGGATGCAGAACATGAATAAGACGGTGAGGCGGATCTTCCTTCGGGGTTCACTTCCGCGTTTGAACCCTCGGAGCCTCCAGAGCGGGTCAAACCAAAGAACCGGTCTCAGTTCTTCAAGAGGAACTTTCTTTATTATTTTTACCTTAACTCCAAAACGGCAACTGACCGCGCATGGATGCGCTTCACACCCTCACACGCGCCCCCCCCCTTCCGCGAGTACCGGTTTCAGCACACACACACACACGGACACACACACACACGCATCCCAAAACACTACATTTCTTTTCACACCTGTTAGATATTTTCTGTGGTGTCTTAATCAGTTTACTGTAATTTACTTGACCTGATCTGTTTTGTGCGCAAATACAATTTCAAAGACACCACAGCATCAGCGGTGGTGGAAGTGCAAAGACATTATTTTTATGTATGGAAATTAGGTTGTCCCCCGTCACATGTGTCTGACATTTCTGGTGTGTTGTGTTAACAGCAGCATGTAGATGTGTTTTTGTCCTGTTTCCACAGTTACCTAAAGTCATTAGTTGATGCTTGTGTATGTCAATTTTCAGAGAATGAAGAAAAGTCTACAAATATTCTTATTTTAAGAAGAAAAGTACAGCAGAAGGAGCGAAAGAGATGGTAGGGGAGCAACAGAGGAGTAGTGAGGAGGAGGAAGATGAGACAGAGCAGCATGAATGACAGAAGATAATGAGGAAGAAAAACATGAGATGGCATCAGACGAGGGACAGTCAGCATCATTGGTCAGAGACGCAAGCGGCTCCACCTGTTCCTGGACCAACAGGTGAAGTTAGAATTATGTTGCCCTAATAATGAAACTGTTTCATGTTTATTAGCCTGAATAGAAATGTCTATAGAATTAATCATTATTACAATGGAAGGGTATAATTATTGCTATTATTATTTCAGAACAACTGATTTGACTTTATTATAGATATCTGCCAGTCAAAAGCCGAACACTCCAAGCAGACAATAGCATTAAATAGAAACACAATAAATCAAAATATGTCAGTAGGCATTTAGCTTTCTGTTACAGCTGTTTTACTAAATTTAGCTGAATGAATTTTAAAAATATAGCTCATGGTTTTTGTGTGCCACCCCAAGATTTAAAGTGGCCCCCTACCGGCCACAGCCATGAAAAATTTCTGGAGGCACCACTGACGACAAACAGGATCCGGATGGTATGACGGGGCAAAGGTTGTGGAGGCCGTGTGAACGGTAACCGATGGAGAGGCAGCAGAACAGGTGTGATGTGCTGGATGGATGTGTGTTTGAGAGATCATTCTGGCAGCTGACTTTTGAACATTTTGTAGTTTTCGTATAGTTTTTTGTGGTAAACCAAAAAGAAGGGAGTTGCAGTAATCCAGGCGGGAAGTGACGAGGCTGTGCACCAGGACGGCAGTGGAACGAGGACCGAGTGAAGGGCAAAGACGACGAAGGTGGGTGCTGGGAAGGTGGGAACAGGCAGTCTGTTCTCCGCATTTGACCCATTGGTGAGCTGCAGACACAGCCGCGCTCGGGGATCATTTGGTGGTTTAATGCTGAGTGTCAAGAGAGTCTTCGGTATGACTCGGGCCGGAATTGAACTGGCGACCTTCCAGTCACAGGGTGGTGGACACTCTACCACAAGGCCACTAAGCTGGAAGTGAAGGAGAGGGTGCTGTTGAAGATGACACCCAGACTCTTAACCAGGAGAGGGGAAATGGAGGAGTTTCCAAAGGGAATGGAGAAATTCTGGATGCTTTTTATAACAGATTTAGTGCCAATCAGGAGAAGTTCGGTTTTGTCATTATTTAATTTTAAGAAATTTGCGGTAAACCAGGATTTAATTGCAAGAAGGCAGTCAGTGAGGGAAGTGGGAGGAAGAGAGGACATTGGCTTGGTGGAGATGTAGAGCTTGGTGTCGTCCGCATAACAAAGGAAGTGTATCGTGTATTTACGGACGATTTGACCAAGAGGTAGAAGGTAAATGATAAATAACAGGGGTCCCGGGACAGAACCCTGGGGCACACCTGTATTGACAGGAACCGCGTGGGAAGTGAATGTTTTTAATTGAAAAAATTGGGTGCGGCCTGAGAAGTAACCTACGTTTTTACAGGGATTTTGTAGCAAAACTGATCTGTAAATCACTGTTAACCCTTAAAAGAAGGGAAAGGATTCCCGCGCGCTGTCTAAACTCGCAAAAGACGAAAATTAGTTGCAACGTTTTAGCTCTAAGGTTTTCCAGCGACGATGACGTTGATTCAGTGGGTGAAGATCATCTCTCATTTTTCCTCTGTGGCCAAGCAAACATCCTTTCTGCAGAGAATGCTGGGTATTCTATCCCCCCCCCGCCATCCAAACAGGAAGTGGCTCCAAGAAGCCAAAAATAGACTTTGGAAAGAAATAAACAGTAAGTATTCCGATACTTTTTTTAAACATCTTCTTAATAATTCCCATTTTTTCCATGATATTCTTTTAGTAGTTAAAGTTATAAACTGACCAATCAGAAGCCTCGATGAAAGTAGGTGGAGCCTGCTGGCTCCCACGTCCAAACTTCAAAGCTTTTGATGCATTAGTGATGTAAACATGTTTCACTAATGCAGGCACATATTTGTTGCCTCATCTGCTTTTAAGATGCTCAAAGGCGTTTGATGCCCGGTCAGTTTAGATCAGTTTGGATTTTTGGTGCCTAACTGAAAACCTTTATTTAATGTCCGCTACAGCTAACCAGGGGCCCAGAGGCGTCATTTAGCGTCGCAAGAACCTTAAACATCCCTGCAGAGCCGCCTGTCCCCAATATGATCTGTGATTACATAAGCAGTGGTCCTACCTACCAAGTACACAAATACCAGTACACATGTACACAAACACACAGACACACACACACTGCACAGAAACACCTCAGATCATCTGTCCTCCACTCAGCTGCTCTCCCGTCAGCTGATCGTTTGCTGTCGTCATGGCGACCTGCAGGAAGAGCACTATGTTCACTATTTGGGACACCCGAGCCTGTCCAGCCAGTAAAATAAACACGCTCACATGGAGCGGGGAGGGCGGGGGGCAATCCTATAAGAGCGTGGGGCAGCTGGGGGTATAGCTTTGACCGCTGGAGAGGACCAGCTTCTCAGCTGCAGACGTCTCTGAAACGCAGCCCGCAGGGGTTTATCCTCATCCGGAGGTGGTGCAGCGATGCCGTGGCGTCTGCCCTCTCAGCTGGACGTCCTGTCCCCGTCTTCCTGTCAGCGCCATTGCGAGCGCACGGCGTTTGCGTTCTATTGTGCTGTGCGAGAGCGGCTGCCAGCTTGGCTGCTGGAGGACATGCGCACCATGGAGGTCTTCTGCTGGGACGACGGACAGCCACGGGCCTTCCTGCCATCTGAGGCTCTGCTCTACACACTCGTGCATGACCACCAGGACTATGCACGCCACTTACTCAGCAGGTACTCGGTGAGCGCGCTCAGAGCGCCGCGATGCAGCTTCTGCTGCCGTGTGGGCAGCGGGGCCCAGCACCTGAACGTGGCGGTGCGCTACAACCGTCTGGTGATCCTGGACATGATCCTGGAGACCCTGAAGGACTGCTCGCAGGACGAGCGGCAGCAGTACTTGGACAGCTGCGGCGGCTGCACTCATGTGGCAGACGCAGGAAAGACTGCGGTGCAGCTGGCGGTGGAGCTGTCGCAGGACAACTGCCTGCTGCTGCTTCTGGCCCAAGGGGCTCGGCCTGCCGGGCTGGACGCCGCCCTGCAGCGGCTCGTCTCCAGTGACGCGTCGGAGCGACAGCAGGCGCAACGCTGCCTGGACCTGCTGCTTCTCTTCCTGTCGAATCCCTCGCCACCGCGCTGCCTGCAGGATGAGCCGCAGCGGTGGCAAAGCCTGCTGGGAAATGAGGTGTTCACCTGGCTGTGTGGGCTGGCCCCGCCTCCCCTCCTGTTTCAGGCGCTGCGCTGTTTGGTACAGTCTGGCTTGGACCCCATCAGCTCACTGCCGAACTTTTTGCAGCTCCACAGCTGGCAATGAGAGCATCAGTCGTCATGGAAACAACTTTAACAATTTGTAAATAGGATGTAAATAGACTAAACTGCATAGCAGCAGGACTCTGAGGAGCAGCTGGACCTGCAGGACAAACATGGAGGCCGCTCAGACATGTGAGGCGTCCTGAGCGGCCGTCTGCTGTGATGAGATCGATGTGTCAAAATAAACCAGTGCTCTGGTCTGTTTGTCTTTAATTTCATGCACACACACCTCCGGCTCCGACAGCGGGGGTCCAAAGTCAGAGGAGGTGAGCAGAGATCAGAAGCTTTGGGGCAGCGTCCCTCAGGTAAAGGTAGGTTCTGGGCGGAGTAACCTGACAGAAGAAGAAACTCCTGACTCGGGTGCCGAATTGGCCAACGCTCCAGCCGTGCAGTTAATCTGCTCCTTGTCTTTAGAACCATTTCAGCCCAAAATTCAGTTTCCATCCAGCGCCATCTGCTGGTCATCAGACCACACTGCAGTCGGCTACTGGGATGGCTTCTCAGCCGGGTCGGGGTCACATCACAACCCTCATAATGTCACAAACGCAGAAGCTCAGATGTTCTGACAGAATCTGAACTGATGTTCTGATAAAGAAAACAAAGCGATCAGAGCCGTGATCTGAACTACCCTCCCACATCTGACCGTTTCATTCGAGTAGAAGAAACGTGACTTAAGACAACAGGCACTCCTGGGGGAGAGGACCGAGCTGCAGCTCGTCAGCATCACTGTTCTTTACAGTTCAGAACCTACAAGAGTTCAAGCATTTTGTTTCCAGAGAGTTTACACTTGATCCACATAATAAAATAAAAACGAAGCAAAGACCGACCTCAGCAGCAGATCCTCAGTGCACCTTCTTAGGTACACCCTGCTAGTACCGGGTTGGACCCCCTTTTGCCCTCAGAACCGCCTTAATCCTAGGTGGCATCGATTCAACGAGGTACTGCAAACACTCGAGCAGTTGGACGGGTGGGTGCCTATAAGGTGGTCGCTGAGTGTAGATCCTTTAGTAAATGTGGGTTCTTTGACTCTGACAACATTAAATAATGTTCAGCCTGCAAGAAAAGGTCCTCCCACCCATCCAGAACCTCACAAAGACGCACAGAGTTCACCCTTTAACCGCTCGTTTAATATCATTTAGGACAAATCTGCATCATCACACATTAAAAAGGTCTGTATGACAAAGAAGGATGAACTCCCCCCTCCAAACTAAGACAATGGACTAGTCCACGAGTAAGTCAGAGATACAGTGAAGCCGGGCCTGAACAGAATCAGGGAGATGCAAAAGCGTCGGAGCGGTTGTGGGGAGAAGAACCGAGGAAAAAGTGCAGCACATGGAGGAACCAACATTTTCACAGCGGGTCCAACCACAGAGGAGGGGGGCGTGAGTGAGTTCATGCCGGAGATGGAGGTCTAAGAAAAAACATGATCAATGATTATTGATAAAGGTTTGGTGACTTGGATCAACCGGGCCTCTTTAACGGGTCGAGGTCCAAAAGAAAAATGACAAAAAATGAGGATTTTGTTCCTTTCAGCTGAAAACTTGGTGGTCCCGTCACCATTAGAGAGCAAGATGAAAGACACATTAGATTGTGTGTGGGGTGTAGTCGGTGTCGTACCCCCGCCCCCCCCCCCCCCATTTCTCAGTGAACATCCGCCCCTCCTGTACCACCCTGTATGTAAAGTGCTTCCTTTTTGTACAAAAATAAAACAAGGTTGACTTAATTTCCCAGCAGCCACCAGGGCTTCCCCACAGACCGTTGGCTCAGGAAGTTCAGTGTCTCTGACATCACATCCCCTCTCCAGGTAGGTGAGAGAGTGACGTCATAGTCAGATGAGCTCCCATTCGTCTTCCACATCCTCCCCTCCAAGGGCGGGGCCACAGGAGGCCGGTCTGCTGGGTGCCTGTGGGAGGAGCTTTGTCAGCCTGCGGGACAGTCCACCAATGGGAGTGACCGCCCACAGCTCGTCCTCCGGAGTGACTGTACGAGAAAGAAAAAGGCCATGATTGGACTTCTCCCTGACGCTCCACCCACTTGAAGAAAGAGAAAGAGCCACTTCCTGTTCTGACAAAAAAAAAATTAATGATGTTCACTAAGATCGTGGTCATCGACTGTATATGAGAACTGGACTGAGTGAGTGAGAAGTTAAGTCATTCTATTGGTCAGAAGAACGACTCTTCATCTTATACCTTTATTTAACATTCTTGGTATTCCTCATTCTTTTATATGATATTTTTTACTGTAGTTCAAGTTACAAACTGACCAATCAGATGCCTCAGTAAAAGTAGGCGGAGCCCTGGCCCCCTCGTCCAACGTTCAAAGCGCTTGACATATTTTGTGTGGACTTCCAACAAGCTCACTCCTGATTGGCAAGAGTGGTTGCCAAAGAAACAACGATTCAGACCAAATCTGACCAATCACGGCTCACAACGTCTGGCTCCAACATGGGGGCGTCAGTATTTTGAAAGAAATGGAATTGACTTCATTTGGTTTTGAGACGGAAGTAAAACATTTCCTGTGGATGACGTGACGCTCGCTCACTCCAGTTCTCTTATACAGTCAATGGTTGCAGTTAACGTCCCTTTGTGAATATGTCATCGCATCTGATTGATAAAATCCAAACGTCTGGGCTTTGGTTAATCTGATCTGACAACCCGCGCCGGGTCTCACCTGTAAACCAGTTGGCACTGCCCGGGACCTTCTTCCAGTAGTCTCCGGCGGGGTTTCTGTCTGATATTCCGTAACGGCGAGCCAGATCCCCGTTCACGCACCGAACCCAGGCAGTCCGACAGCTGAGCTCCAACTGCCTGACAGCCAGCCCTACGCACACGGGTTAAAGTCCCATCAGCCCGTTGGCGTGGGAAACCTGCCCTCCGCGTTTGACCCCTCCCCTGGGGGAGTGGTGAGCTGCAGTTGGCAAGCATTGGGTGATTCAACCCCCAATGCTGGTGTGAAACAGGGAGGCATATTTAGAGTCTTTGGTATGACCCAACTATGGATTTGAACCCATGACCTACCAGCCTCAGACTCACTGAGGTGCAAACAAAGAAGACTAGGAACAAATGGACTTAAGAATGTGAGAGAACTCAGGACGGGTCAGTACCTGGTACCAGTTCCCAGTCTGTCCCAACAGGCATCTCGTCGCTGAGCCCCGTTCGCACAAAGACTCCCCCCCTGTTGTCGACGGCCCAGAGCAGACGGTCGTTTGGACTCGTCTGAATGTTGACCAGCTGCACTCCGATTGGCTGCAGGGAGATGACATCAGTTACCTTGACCGTGGCCGGCTGCAGAGGTCTCGTGGTGGTTCCACGGAGGTCTCACCTGCTCAGGAGGCTCTATGTGGATCCAGGCCGGAAGCATCATGCTGGGATTCAGCGGCTGGGTTCCGACCCGGAAATAAACTAGCCCCCGGCTGTCCACGGCCCAGACGTTCTGACTGCCGCAGCTCACGCTGACCAGGCGGACGTCTCCTGCAATGCAGAAAAACAACGCACCTGAGCACGGAGACAGGTCACATGACCATCTGGGCCGCCCCAGTTTCTGGTTGGGAAGGCCTCCCAAACACCTCCAAGTTCTCCTGCTTTCATTTGGGAGAGATTTTAGCAATGTTTGGAAAATTCGGCCTTAATAAAAGCTTTTCCGATGCAGAACGTTGACCCTAAATGAAAAATATCAAATGATTGAGGATGAAGAAGGGGCGGGGCCCAACGTGAAGCCGTGACGGCAGCACAGTGAGGATCTCCTGAGGTTCCGTCATCCTGTTTGGAGCTTTGATCCAGAAAATATCCTCTGGCTTTTGTTTTTGTTTCTGACTGAGGCATCAGGATGAGCAGTGAGTCGGGTTCTGCTGAGTCCAGACTGTGTTCCAGTCAGTCATGTGGCTCTGACAGCGAGAAGGCCGCGGAGCTAAAAACAGAACCACTCCACGAGCCAGGAAACGGTCACGCACAAGCACGCTCATAGACACACACTGACACGCCGAGCACTTGAAACCTGGCGGGACAGCCGCTGCAGCCAGTCTTTGTGTTTACATGAAAACTGTCCTTTCTGGTTCTGTTGGACCTGACCACTGCCGCTTACAGGATCAGAATCGAACCTTTTTCACTTTCAGACCCCCTCAGTTTGATCTGTGACACTGACCTGCAGAACCGGCGGTACAAACAATTTAGAGTTTTTTTAAAAGCTCAAAGGAAGAAGAAGCATGAAAGACCAAAGACAGAACATGACGGAACCCAAAGGAATATCTAGGAACCCACCGAGCTGGCTAAGGTCCAGACGGGTCCAGTGCAGGCCAGTGGGACAGGACGGAGACAGGGTTCGGATGCTGACCCGGCCGTGGCTGTCCAGACCCCACAGGGCATCGCGACAGGCCGACAGGTGAGCCAGCTCCACCTGCGCATGGATAAGAACGGGCTGGTGAGGTTGGACCAACAGGTGGAGACAGGTGAACTTACCTCAGGTGGCAGAGAGACCGAGGAAGGGCGGAGCTCCCCGTCCTGATCCCAAACACAGAACAGATCCTTCCTGCTCTGAGCCAACCAGAGAAATGTACCTGGAACAGATGACGGACAGCTGAGTTCCTGCTGGCTTTCAGGCTCAGCCGGGGGCGGAGTTACCTTCTTTATGAGGCACCGATGAGGATGTGATGAAGGTCCACCGGGTTGCTGACACTGTCCCTCTAGGAACCACGTTCTGCCAGAAGGTTCCTGAGGGAACAGAGCAACCGAGCAGCTGAGCAGAGGACGCCAAGAGAAGAGAGGTTCTGTCGGGCCTCACTGACCCACGAGGCTGCCGCGGGCCACGTGCAGCTGGTTCCGTCCGGAGGCCACCCATACGCCGCTGGCGTTGGCGCTCACCAGGCTGGGCTGGCACTGCGAGTACTGCGACAGGAAGGCCACCACCCTCTCCACCGGAGCCCTGGTCACCGTGGCAACGCTTTGAGTGGCCTGCAGCAGCGTCTGGAAGATGCTGCCCTGATCGAAGACCACGTAGTCGGAGATGCTGATCTGAAGGACACAGGTCCAGAGCGAATACTTGTTAGAACCAAAACCAACCCCGAGAATAGAACACGCCGCCGCGTCCCTGACGCAGAGAGGTACCTCTCCGTCACGCTGCGTACCTGCCACCAGTGGTCATCTGAGCCTTGTGGTCTCGACAAACAGATGCCGGTTCGAAACCAAAGGCTGCCGCTGGCGTCCAGCGCCCAGGCCGTCCCTCCGTCCCCCAGAGCGACACACATCAGGTCCAGACCCTGAGCCTCGCTGCAGCAGAAGCAGGGTTCCCATCAGGTGAGAGGCGGTCCCGCTCAGACTCACCTGTGTGGGACAGTCCCTCCCACCTGACGGTGTCGCACTTCCAGCCCTCCCCCTCGCTGCAGAAGCTGCTCAGCCCCTCTCTGTAGAACAGGGCCTTGTGTTCGGTCAGGGCCCAGACCACACCTGCCCTCACACACACCTGGCTGAACACGCACGGGGTTTCCACCTTCACAGAGCGAGCGCAGGGGCGCTCCATGCTCAGGCCTGGAACACACAAAGATGGCTGTTTGTGTGTTTCCCATCCTCCTGTGCCGCACACCTCCCACGCTGAGGGCCGACGGAGGACAGACACAGATCACGCTGGGACAGGTGGGTCCTTACCTGTCTGCAGGTACAGATCCCCGTTGGTCTGGATGATCCAGGCGGAGTCGTCGCTCAGAGCGACGAAGGCCGTCTGCTCCGCAGCTTTATACCAGTGGCGTTTCCCTTTGCCAGAAACCTTGGCACAAGCAAACGAGGTCAAGGTCTTCTGCTCCACCTTCCACAGCAGGTTACCTGAAGATGCAACATCCACATGAAGCTGCACACCTGTACGCCACGAACACACCTATACGCACTTACATTTAGACAGAGATCATCTTATTCAATTTCTGGTAAGTTGGGTTTAATCTAAAAAAAAAAAAAATCACGCAGCACCAAAACCCAGACAGTAAGCAAGTACAAATCCCACCTGAAGGTGAGAGCGCCACCTGGTGGACATTGTCTTCAAAGCGCTGCCAGCTGAGTCCAGTTTCAGGCAGAGGACTACAAAACAGTCCTCCTTTAAAATCCAGACACCAAACATACCTGAAACATACAAGTCAAAGGGCATACATCAGGAAGTCACCTGTCAGGTGCCTCAAGGTCACCAGGTAACCCACCTGTCTGTCACCTGCAGGCTAAGTATTCCACATCCTGGTCCTGAGTATCCCATCCAGCTCTCTGCCAGCTACACAACAGACCAGGTTCAGTCACACAGTAAAAGGTTCAGACCGAAGCATTAGGGAGGGGAAGTGATAAAACGGCTCACCTGTTCATGCTAGTCTCACCTGGTCTTTCCTGTGTCGGTCTCTGTCCAGCGCGTCCCGCTCCGACTGTCCGTCCGTCACTTCACCCGCTCTGCTGGGGGAACAGGTGTGGCCGTCTCTGCTGGCTGCAGGCGGGAGGCTGTAGATGTCGTCGTCGCTCGACCCGCTGGACCTTCTGTCCAGGGTCGACACGGTCGAGTAGAACATCTGCTCTGCCGGAGCCGTGGACGCGGGCGGGCTGTCCTCCTGTTCACACATCAGAGAGACAAGTTTGTCAGATTCATTTTCAGCGCACGTTTGCGCTGAACTCTGCCTGCAGATGTTTGGAAACACCAGCAACGAACATCTGAGGCATAGATCCATAGAGCAGCCGTGCAGACGTCTCACTGAGAAGAAACTGCTAACAGTTTGGATTCAAGCAAGAAAATCTGAATTGGATCGGCACATCCCTAGAGGAGAAGCGACCCCAGCCTGACCTGCTTCGTTTCAGTCAAAGGGCTCTGAAACTCTTCATCCTTGTCCTCCACAGGCTGCTCGAGCGCCTCCTCCTCTTCGGAGCGCTGCATGTAGGAAAAGGTGCAATCCAGCAGCAGGTCTACATCTGGAGTGGGCAGGCCATCTGCATACGGACCGGAGGTCTTTCCGGGGTCCGGCTCCAAACCGGGGAGGAGCATGGAACTGAAAAAGGAGGCGATGGTCAGAACAACGGCAGAAAAGAGGACTCCAAGATGAGCTGCAGGGCAACCGTCTTTGAACCTGGAAGAGCACAAGGACTGCTCCATTTCCTGCAGGTTCTGTCCGTCATCTTTTTCTGGGGCGTCCTGGTTCTGAAGCTCGGTACCAGCGAGGGAGGCCCGGTCGCTCAGGGGAGTTTCCGTGCCGCCGTCGCTGCAGCTGCCGTTGTGGCCGAACATGGAGTCGGAACAGCTGCTCTCGGAGAGGCGGTTCCCGCTGCTGCTGTCTGAGGAACCGTGGATGAGCGTAGAGTCGCGCTCACGGACGCACAGATGCATCTGTCTTCCCTACCTCCACGTCTCCTCCTCTTCTTCACTCTGATGGCCTTCACCACCAGCTCCTGCTGCATCTCCTCCTGACCCAGGGGGGCGCTGTACCGCCTGGAGCCCCCCTCACAGGAGGTCCCAGTTTGAGAGTCGCCATGGAGACTGTCCCAGGAAGTGACTGAACTGCTGCGACAGCGGGAACTGGGACGGGTAGACACCTGGGTAGAGGTGGACCACACCTGTCATGCTGAGGTAGGCCCCACCTCACCTGTGAACATCTCAGTTTACCTTTTTAACCCTGTGGAAGGGGTCTGAGATCAAAACTACGTCTAAAATAAACTTTTATTAAATAGGAGAGAAAATAAGACAAATGTTTGCCGTTTTTGGGTAAAACCGAGCTTTTATCAAAAGAAAGGTGGAAGATGAACATCGATCAGAGCGGAGGACCCGCTGTAGAGGCGGGGAAGCCACGGGGTTTTTCATCAACGAGCACCGGCGTGGTCCAACTCTACAGGCCACTGAAACTCTGCGGTTCACCGCCAAAGTCCCGCCCACCGCCGTTTCAGGAGGCGAGCGGTTCTGTGAGCTGACTGCAGCTGAGCAGAACAACTGAGATCCAGCTGGATCAAACTGTACTCCAAAAGACCTTTTTTCTTTTTGACACTGATACAAAAAGGAAAATGTGAGAAAAAAAAAGTCAAATGGACAGGAGAGGCCTGTGATGAGCCTGTATGTGCTCAGCTGAAGGGTTTTCTTGTATTTTCATTCAAAAACACGTCAATCAGTTTGTTGAAAATATTTGTTCTTGTTGTTTCTATGAAATCACGCTTTAAACTTTCATTCTATTTGTAAAAACGGTTCATTGAACATATTTGGGGTTCCCACAGCCAAATTGAACACTTTTTTCCGACGTAATTTTCTGTTTTTTGGAAGATTTTATGCTTAGTGTGCGAATACAACATAAAAATATCTAAATAAATTGGTGAGGCTGCGTTGATTACACCAGCTGACACCGGCTGCACGAGCAAGTCCTCTATCAAGTTAAACACACAGAGGTCAATTCAAAAGTAGACAAAAACTGAGTTTTAGGCCGGCGGTTTCAAAGGGTTAAACAAAAACTCCTCCGGCGTGTCGATGCTTCGTCATGGATCAATCCAAGCTTCAAGCAAACATTGAAAGTGGAGTTTCACAGCAGCTGGGAGTGGGCGGTCCTTGTGCACCTGTGCAGCTCTCTGATTGGCCAGGACAGCTGAAGAGCAGAGCTCTCAGTACAGCTCCCTTATATGCAGGCTAACAAATCTAAAACCTAGATTGTTGTTTGTAAGCCTGGCTGCCCTGTTGTGAATCACAACAAGTGGATGGAAGGGGGTTCAGAACCTACCAGCTCCTCCTGCTCCTCTGCCTCCTCACAAGGCGGCCCCCCGCCTCCTGGCTCTTCTGCGGGACCTCCTTCAACAATGATGGCCATGGTTCTGATTGGCTGAGCCGTCTCCACTGATCCTGTGGGCTGGAGGATGGTGGGTGTGGTCAAAGGTGAGAACAGGCGGACTGACAGGTCAGACACTGGAAAAGAGGGTGAAGGTGATGTCACGCCATGGTGTCAGCGGCGGCGATGGTCACAGACGTGACTGACGCTCACCGCTGGAGGTCATCCCTTCAGGGCAGGTGGAGAGGCGGAGGACGTCTCGGTCTCCCTTCAGGACAAAGATTTCGTTGTCGCAGGACGACACAGAAACAATATCCCCGCTGCTCTCCAGGGCTCCAACAATCACCTTCAACATACAAACAGGTGACCATTTGTGATTGACAGCAGGGGCGTGGCCAGCAAAGCAGTGTGGTCAGAGAATGAACGAGCTACCGGGAAAAACGCGTTCTCACAGGAAACATCAGTCATGTCTACAAACAACCCGTCACCAAATGACTCAGCCAAAGTGGTTTAGCCCTTCGCATTAAATAGGCTCCGCCCCTCAGTGATACAAACTCTGCACTTCCTCTAATGACAAAAATATCAGCCTGAAAAACGGGCTCACATTTGGCTAACACCTGATTAGCTTTGATAAAAATGACCATGTGACTGACACAGTTGTCCACAGAAAATCAGCCTCCAAAACAACCCGTAGCTAACACCTGAGTAGTACCTGATTAGCACTTTCAACTAGCTAGCCCAAACATCAGGGCTAACACCGGGCTCACACTAGACTAGACCAACAACACCAGAATAACACACGTGCAAATATTACATCACTTCCACTAAAGCATTTCAGGGTCAGAGTATGTCTTTGGGTGCTAACCTCGTCAAATGTTTAAAATATTGAAAACGTTTATTGTATGTTAATATTTAACGGCCAAACGGTAAACCAGGATAAACCTGGACTAACACCAGGATAAACCCAGATTAGCACCAGGATAAACCCAGATTAGCACCAGGATAAACCCAGACTAGCACCAGGATAAACCCAGACTAACACCAGGATAAACCCAGATTAGCACCAGGATAAACACAAACTAACACCAGGATAAACCCAGACTAACACCAGGATAAACCCAGACTAGCACCAGGATAAACCCAGACTAGCACCAGGATAAACCCCGATTAGCACCAGGATAAACCCAGACTAGCACCAGGATAAACCCAGACTAACACCATGATAAACCCAGACTAGCACCAGGATAAACCCAGATTAGCACCAGGATAAAGCCAGACTAGCACCAGGACAAACCCAGACTAGCACCAGGATAAACCCAGACTAACACCAGGATAAACCCAGACTAACACCAGGATAAACCCAGATTAGCACCAAGATAAACACAAAATAACACCAGGATAAACCCAGACTAACACCAGGATAAACCCAGACTAGCACCAGGATAAACACAGACTAGCACCAGGATAAACCCGGACTAACACCAGGATAAACCTGGACTAACACCAGGATAAACCCAGACTAGCACCAGGATAAACCCAGACAAACACCAGGATAAACCCAGACTAGCACCAGGATAAACCTGGACTAACACCAGGATAAACCCAGACTAGCACCAGGATAAACACAGACTAGCACCAGGATAAACCCAGACTAGCACCAGGATAAACCCAGACAAACACCAGGATAAACCCAGACTAGCACCAGGATAAACCTGGACTAACACCAGGATAAACCCAGACTAGCACCAGGATAAATCCAGACTAGCACCAGGATAGACCCAGACTAGCACCAGGATAAACCCAGACAAACACCAGGATAAACCCAGACAAACACCAGGATAAACCCAGACTAGCACCAGGATAAACCCAGACTAGCATCAGGATAAACCCAGACTAGCACCAGGATAAACACAGACTAGCACCAGGATAAACACAGACTAACACCAGGACAAACCCAGACTAACACCAGGACAAACCCAGACTAGCACCAGAATAAACACAGACTAGCACCAGGATAAACACAGACTAGCACCAGGATAAACACAGACTAGCACCAGGATAAACACAGATTAACACCAGGACAAACCCAGACTAGCACCAGGATAAACACAGACTAGCACCAGGATAAACACAGACTAACACCAGGATAAACACAAAATAACACCAGGCCAACACCAAACTAACCCAGACTAATACAAGGCTAACACCATTCTAAAGCTAAGCTAAACCACATGAATGCTTAGCTCGCGGGTGGCTAACCTTAAGGTAAGACCTGAGGAACAGACTTGTCTACCTGAAGCGTACCTGTGACAGGCTGCTGTACCTCATTGATGCAATCAAAGACGTAGATGCTGTACTCGTTCCAGCTGAGGATCCATCCCTCCCTGAGGAAGCAGCTGAGGAGGCCAAGCTGCCGGTCGGCTGGACGGTACGCCCCCACGGGATCGGGACGAGGAAAGAGCTCAAACTGAGGTACCTGGTCAGACAGGTGGAGGCCGAGATGATACGATGTAAGTTTGTTGATCAGCTCAGTGGACGTGTGGCGGTACAGTGTCCGCTGAGAGAAGTCTAATTGTTTGGATTAGGCATCAAAGGTGTACCTAGAGTAAGTGTGACTCCTCCCTCCAGGGGCAGGTGAATGACAACCAAGGGGCTTTTACTGGAACCTGACCCCATCATCAAGTAGAGGTGACGGTGCAGGATGCTCTGCAGAGCTGCATACCTGTGTGTTGAAGAGCGGTTTGAGCAGCCGGGTGTCTTCCACCTTTCCTCTGACGTCAGAGCGCCACAATCGGAGTCCGGGCCGGGCGGCGTACACTTGAAGGTCGCTCTGTTTGCACAGAGCCGGCAGGAAGCAGGCGCCAAACCTGCCGCTGCTGCAGCAGGACAGACGGGTGGTCAGACAGGACCTTTCAGGGAGACACGCGTTCGGCCGTGTGCGGCGTACCTCTTGCGGGGCTTGGTGCCCAGCTGCAGGACTTCCTGTGTCTGCGGGCAGTAAAGCAGAGACCTGTGCTGGGTGGAGACCAGCAGCATCTGGTGCCTGTACTCCATCTGAACCACACCCGAGGACTCCTCCAGCAGCAGCTCAGGTTTGCACACCCCCTGCACAAAGCCACCGTGAGGCGCCAGGTCTTCTCCAGCCCTGAACAGCTCCGGATCACCAGGACTCACCTGATCCAGGTCCAGAGCAGAGAACACCACTCGTCCCTTATCGTCTCCAGAGAAGAGCTTCATCCCGTTGGTGCTCCACGTCAAACATGTGACGCTGCCTTTGTGCAGGCCGACCACGTCGAAGCGCCTGAGCTGCACGACACGCGAGGTCATGCTGAAGCCCAGAGCCTTTCTGCACGCTTGAAGGTCAACTTACCTGTTTGTTGCGACCAGGTAGAGGAGATACCAGCTGGAAGACGGCAACCCGACCTGAGGCTGTTCCCACGGCGACCAGGTCATCAAAGCAGCTGAGCAGTTTTACGGCGGTGATGGCGTCACACTTTCCCTGAAACACAGATCCTGTCAGGGGACTGTGACGACAGTGCCACCTAGCTGTCAATCTGACAGCCGGCTCACTGCTAACCCGCAAAAGGATCACGCCATCTGCCAGTTTGTTTTTTAAACCGGTGTTGTGGGTGGGACCGTTGGCGCACTACAACCCCGGTCCCCTTGAGAGCTCTCCGTTTACCCTCACCCACTAGCTTACAGCCCCTCACACCCAACATTACCACAAAAATGGCGGCCAACATCGTACCAATCCAGCCGTACAGTTTAGATCCAGATTCCAGCTCAGACGAGGAAAACTAAGACGTTCATGGACCTGTTTGTCTGCCAGCGGATGAATCAGAAAGGGGCGGGGCAGGGAGTCTGTGGCCCCGCCCAGTGGATTTTCTTCATCACAAATATGATCTTTTTTAAACGGCGTTTTCTTGTCTGCTCCTGATTCCAAAAACTACTCACAAATGCTTAATTTTCCTCAGATATATCCTCCATCATGAGGAAAATACTACAAGAATATGTCAATAAACCAGACACACCATTTTCATTAGAGTGGGGCTTTAATTTCTTAGAGTTGTGTTAGCAGGAAAAATGGCTAAAGCTCCGTTGTTAAAGCATGTAGACAAGACGTAGAAAATAAAAAAATGGTTAAAAAATATTTGCAACGTTTGACAAAATAACAAATAAAAATCGAACACTATTGTCCGTGCTTTTTGCGAGATGCGTACGTAAATACGTTCAACGTATGTCTAACAGACTTTTCACGCACATTTTACGTAGTTTGTACAAAACTATTACGTAAATCTTACGCAATTGTGCAAGATTTTTTTGCGAGATGCACACTTGTGTCTTTCCACGTACGTCTAACGGACTTTTCACGCATGAACCACCGATGTATAACTTTTATGTACGGCGCACATATCACGCTAAAATGACCTAATTGATGCACGAATCACTAATGATTCTATGCATATAAACAGCATGATGATCAAATGTTCTACGTATGTTTACGTGTTCCCTGCAGGGTTCATTCCTACTTCTTCTGTCGTTTTAACGTGATTCATTTCTGATACATCTGTGAAAATTTCACGTAAAAGACCACAACGTTACTTACTTTTTCCACGTGTGACCAATTTTCGTCCGCAAAATGAAGGTAGTGGCTGGTCGACACGCACGGCCTTTAGGTTAGGCTGAAAATGTCACGAATGTTTTCTAGAGACGGCGTTCACGTCTTTAAAGTTATGTGGTTTAACTTCAAAATAAAAGCATATTAATGAAGTCCACTTTTTGGCCACCTGAGCACAAAAAAGTGGGCGTGGCTTCCTGTAGAGAACTTTTCTCACTGAAAGTCACGTATTTACCACAATAGTTTTCAATGTAAAGTTTTTTTTTTTACATTTTTTTATTTATGTTGTCGTTTAAGGAACACGTGTGCATGATGCTGCAGCACAGATGACGCCAGAGCTTCCTCACGGTCCATCCCTCCTCATCCTCAGGCTACCTTCACTTCTCTGAATCGCAGACGGACCTGAAGTTCTGACCCGGACCCTTCAGCAGAGCAGCTCACCTCCAGGTTGTACTTGTTCATGTGCTCCTGGCGCCGGCAGTACAGGTACAGCATCCCGATGCTGCTGCCCACCGCCAGGAAGTCGCCGCTGCAGTCCAGCGCCGTCAGGTACACCAGGACCGACCTGAAGCCGCGCTGCACCTGACAGACACAGACATCTCTGAGAAAGAGCCTCGCAGGCTTCCTGAAACCTCCACGCCGCCGGCTCCCGCTGCCTGGCTTCGGGTCGGTACCTTTGGCGGGATGGCGTTCAGCAGGTAGTACAGCGGACAGAACTCCCTCAGGACGGACGGCGGGATCGCCTCTGCCGCCATGATGCTCCGGGGGGCTGACCAGACCGGCCCGAAATCCGGCGCAGACCTGCAGTTCACAAAAACAAAGATGAGGAGTAACAACTTACATTTACTCAGTTACTCTTCAGTATCCTGAAGAAACAGCTGGAATCGTTGCGGATATTTCTTTTGTTTGTTTACTTTAAGACTTTTTTATTTAAAAATAAACTAAAAGCATTCATAATCTAAAATATCCTAAACGATTTATCAGTTATTTTAGTAGTATTTGGTACTCGAGTACTCTTTTGATGGCCATTTTACTTTCTATATTTCAAAGTAATGTGCTACTTAACATAAAATGCAATGATCTTAGTTCGAACCGGTCAGAACCGTTGGGGCAGCGTCTGAAAAGACCAGAAGGTCCAAAGTTCTGTGGACCTCCAGAGCCAGAGGGCGGGGCCACCGGTGACAGCTAAGTTCCCCCATGATGCAACACTTCCGACTGGACCGGACCGGACCCAGACCGGGGTGTTGGGGTCTTACCGGACCCGGACACTAAAGCGCCGGAACAGAACCCAGACCCGCGTCTGAACGGCGCGATCGCTCGCCTGCAGTCGGTCTGGAAAAACAACAACAACCCAGGGGGCGCTGCGGAGCGGTCCGAAACAATGAAAACACCAACAGTTCTGACCCAGTGTCCGCACACACCCGAATCTGATCGTCCCACTCCCAGCGAGTCTCGTTCAGCCCAACTCGTTCTGGCACGCGGAAACTCGCGCAAGCGCCAGGGTTTGGATAAAGCAGGTTCACGCGCGCAAAGGCCGCACCCCCCCCAGCCGGCACAGTCCAGAACCACGGACCACCATCTAGTAGTTCGGAGGAGAAGAAACTATGGCGGAGCAGCTGGCGGAGCAGCTGGTACCGGCTCGCCCGAACCAGCGGGCCGGAAGGCGCAAACGGACGGAAACGGGACGACAAAACCCCCGCGGGACTCACCGAGACGGACCCAATGACGCCTCAGGTTCGGGTCCGGGTGATTCTGCGGCAGCTGGATGCTGAAACACGGACAGGTGACATCGGCCCTGCGCATGCCCGGCTGTGTCACCGGACCGCCTTTGATCTGCGCCCTCTGCAGGCGGCACGCGGCAGTGACGTCACAGCCCTCTTGAAGGTTCTACCAGAACCGAATCCGCTGCAGGCACCGCCGTCACCTGTCCTGGACAGAACCGGAACTCCGAGAAGAGCCTAAACTTATATGTGTTTAGAATCAAGAGAAACAGCATTTAAAGTATTAATGTACATATTGTTCTTTTTCATGACGTTTGTATCCAAAGGTTAATTTGTTTTAAACTTATTTAGCATTTTAACTAAATTTATAAACACCAACTGTGTCAAAATCAAGAACTTTTTCTAAAAAAATAAATAAAGGAATCTTCATGTAAAAAGTGATCGTCAGCAGGTTTGGAAGTACCACACCTCAGGCATTCTTGTTTCTTCACTGTATTGTTTTAAAAGTATTAGTACGAAAGTTAAATATTTACACAGAATAAAATGAACGTTCATTTGAATTATTAGAAGTAAACAGAAGATTTCAAAATAAATTTAGAGGAAAAAGTCAAATAAATACTTTTTAAGCAAAAACGTCAGTTTTTCCAAAATAAAAGTTTGCTAAATTTGAATCTGAGAGCAGAAAGAATAAAAATTGTTTTCATTTGGTCATCTTAGAAGAGTTGTCATTTCATAAACTTTTTAATCTCATTCAACTTTCACTTTTTGTCCTTAATGTCAAGATTTTGTATAAATTTATTTGAGCACCTGAACTTTTCTACAAAAACTCAGAAAATAGTCATAGAAATCCTGCATACGTTTCTGTCCAAATAAAGCAAAATAAATACTAATTTAATACTGGGAGTTTACAAAAACTTTGAGTGGATTTAATGCATTTTTATGAACAAATGCAAGTAGAAACTGTTGGTGGTAAAAATGCTGTTTTCACCTCATTTTGGCTATGGGAAAACAAAAACTAACTTCACTGTCCAACATTGTACTTCAGTCCCAACAGCTATCCCATACCATCATACTTCCACCACCAACAGAGGAACCTTTGGTCCTCAGGTAGAAAGGTTTTCCACAATGTTTCCAATAAGTATTTGCTGCAAAAGCTAAACTTTTTTTTTAAATTATTCCCTGTTCTGAATGAACAAAAAACAAAAACAAAACCTTAAAGAACAAAGTCATTTTTTTACATTCTGGTATTTTACAGAAAAGGTTTTTTAGTTTCAAAGCTTCCAAAAAAACAGAGACAAAAACCATTTCACACTTTTTATTTCTTACAAAATCACAGTTTAATAAATAGTCTGTAAAAATGAGTACAAAAGTGGTTTTTCTTAACATTTCATATATGAATCACTCGTGACTCGTTTCAGGTCAGAGGAGACTTTTTTTTCTTCTGTCAGGAACTTTTACAATCTAGTTTTGCTGAATTAAGGCCTCTTGATTTTGGCATCAGAACAATCCGTCAGTCAAATGTTTTAGTTTTTTTTTGTCTGAATTGGTGGAAAGTTAAAAGCTCCCCTGGTTCCACAAGTTCAGCAAAAGATCCGTTAAATAAAGGACATCTAACAAATAAATAAATAAATAGAAATGGCTCAACGTGCAGGATCCCTTTAGTCCTAGAAATGCTGACGAAATGAAACAACACTGCAACGGCGGAGGATTCCATCAAGGTTGACGTTCTCATGGAGGTTTACAACGACAGTCTGTCTGGAATCCCCCTCTAAGAAGTTCAGCGACGACGAAGAGTGCAATCCCACCTCGTGAAAGACATCTTTACTGCATTTGGTCGACCCCCTCTGCTGCCGGACCTGCAGGACCTGCAGGTCCGGCAACATCAGTAAGCAACTATAAATTACTGCATATCAAAGCTAACTTTGTTCAACACTTAAGGACAAAGCAGTTTAAGAAATTGATCGATTCAGGTCCAAATCTGTTCTGTTTGTTCCTTCAAAGTCGGATTTTTTCATCAAATAAATGTAATTTTATTGAATTTTAAAAATAACAACGAAATTAATTGCGTTTACACCTGCAACTTGGAGTCAGTTTTGTCTCTTTATGTCTCATTTAACATCTAAAAGTCACAAAAAGATCCTTAAAACAAAATCAAATTCCAGGACAAACTGGTTGTAGAAAGGTTGATATTTCATGTTTGACTAACGTTTGACAGTTTTGTCTAATTGACACAAATCCATTAAATGCAAAACAGAAAATCACATAAAATTCATGTTTTTATCAATAGGAGACCAAACTTTATCTTTTGTAGACTTTCCTTCGACTCTTTAGTCTCTTTGTTCACGTTTTGCATATTTTCAGTAGGAAAAAAATGTTTAGTGTCAACTTGGCTATAACTTCCAAACACGCACAGCAAAAACCTAAAATTAAGTCTAAAATGAGCAGATTTTCTTTTAAATAAGGAAAATGGGGGTAAGAATTAGTATTTTAGGATTTCTTTATCTCAAACTAAGAATATTTTGCTTTTGAAAAACTTATTTAAGAATTTTTTTCTTGCAAAACAGAAAATAAAAATGAGGATCAGTTTTTGCTGTTTAGCTGTCAAATCACAGATTATAAGAATTTAAAAACTTAACTAAAGAAGCAATAGTTTTTTGTTTTTTTTAATTACCTGAAGGTTTTTTTAGGCAACTAAGAATCTAATTTAATGTTTAAATGGCGCTTAAGGATGGGGACCCTTACTTGTCTGCCTTAATAAAGATTCATTCAGTCATTCGGGTCTTTAATTTCACTTTGTTTTAACGACTTTGTCCTTTTATTTGTGTGGACCAAGAACAAATTATATCAGCTTTTTGGAAAAGCAAAACACAGAAAGGTGACGATGAAGTGAAGGTCACTGAACTAAACGTGTTAGCTACAGGCTGTCACAGCCAACACGTACATATTGCATGGAGGAAAACAGGTCATACGTGAATATACGTGGAAAAGGTGAGAAAAGTTGTGGTCTTTACCTGAAATTTTCACAGGAATGAACCACGTTAAAACCACGGAAGAAGTACGAATAAACCAAGCAAAGAACACGTAAATCAACGCACAACATGAACCGTGCGGGATTATTGCGCAATTTATATGAAATTAGTGTTTCGTGTGTCAATTTCATAATTTTACCGTGATATGTGCGCCGTATGCGTGATATAAAAGTTATCCATGCGTGGAAAGTCCGTTAGACAAACGTGGAACGGTCGTGGAAAGATACTCAGTTGCATCTCGCAAAAATCGCGCAAAATTGAGATTTAAACAATTATTGTGCATAAGTTACGTAAAATATGCGTAAACTGCGTAAATCTTAAATGTAAAACCGAATTCACGTGCAGACACATCGGCTGAAACCCTCGGCAGACATCTGCGTACATCAACGAACGAAAGAAACACTTATGAATGACGTAGATCACGCACGAATCACCAGAGACCGAAGTTTCGTATGTTGAAAATGTGCAAAATGTACGTAGAGGCTGTGTGGCCGCTTTGCCCGCACTAACGAGACATTTTTGAAGAAAACGTTTTTAAAACCAGTTTAGAGCTGGAATTCCAGCTTTTCTCCTTTATGTAGACTTCCGGTTTGAACTAATTACAGGACATAAAGCTCTACACGTTTTTGTTTTTTACATTTTCCCCCTTTTTTTTAAAAGCCGATTTTCTTGTTTTTGACCATTTTGATCAGGTTGTTGTTTGGGAATCAGAATTCTGTTTTTTGCCGTCAGATCCAACGGGTTTCTCCTCATTCGTGTCAGGAATTCCTCAAGACTTTCTGAGATGATGCTTCGTCGTGTATTTTTAGAACAAACCAATAAAAAGCATAAACGTCTTTAAGCCACGCCCATCTTTTTTCCTCCACTAATCACAAGTCTTTCCAATCATTTTGTGATAAAACAAAAGTGACTCCATGCAGGTTTTTGCTCCAAAAGTTTCGGTCCGACTTTTTCAACGGCAAACACTGAACGTATGTCGACTCCTGGGCCTCACGCTAACATTCATCTCCACGCAGACGTTCACATTTTTCTACTGACTGGTTGGATTGTCACATTAACACGGGATGCTGAGCATAATCATGTATTGCTTTGTTGTGGTGAAACGACGTGACCTAAGCTTCAATGGATGAAGATCTGCTTTTGAGTTTTTTGGTCATAGGCTGAGAAATGACTCAGAGAGGCTGGAGCTCCAGGTTCTGTTGGGGTTTTTGGACAAAAAGTCCCTCTGAAGCCCTTGAAACGGGTTTGAAATGTTATCGTTTAAACTATGAAGGGTTTGACGACAAGTCCTCCAAGAACCCATGGCATTATTGCTTGCATGTTAACACACGACGTTTGAGAGACGCCTCTACGCTCACAAGAAAACAAGATCATGTATCCGTCCGAAAACAGGAAAACAAACACGGAAACACGAGTTTCTCCGGACAGTTTATGCTAAAAAATGTTTGCTGGTGTATTCAGGATGCACAAGTCTCAGATTCTTTGGAGTTTCGTTCACGAAGCCGAGATGACGGAGGGACTTTCTGGTTTCCACGCTCTCCACATCCACGCACGCACACGTGTCGCAGGCATTCGCCAGCGGTCTTGAGCCACGATTGGCATGGATTATCAAAATAAATACCCTGGAAGCTTGGCACTATGCAAAGAAATCCAAAACTTATAAAAAAAATCTTTTAGAAACTATTGAATAATCTCTAGCTGTCACGTTTCTCACTATTAGTGATATAGTGTTTGCTGATGACGGTCACAGCCGCGTCTTAAACCTCCGAAACGGCGAAGCTCCGCCTCCCTTCTTCTCTACATTTGACAGTAAAGCGTCAAATCGTGCCACACCCCCTGATAGCGCCTCTTCATTTGCCCTCAGTCCGCCAAGACCCCGCCTCCCTCGGCTCACAGGCGCCCCCCCAGGATGCTGGGGACAGCCTGGTCCAGCGAGGGACCCGCCGCGGCCCTGGGGGCAGGCGGGCCCTGCAGGCGCTGCAGCTCCAGGATGCTGTCGATGGCACTCTGTAAATGCTCGTTCAACATGCTGTCCTCTTGGAGAGGTGGGGGCAGGGGGCTGAAGCGCCGCTCCGGCCGAGGGGGTGTTTCTGACCGCAAGCATTTCAGTTTGGGGGCGCCGGCATCTCTGGGATCAAGGATGTCCTCTGGTTCTGACACGGATCGGGGACTTGGGGCTTTTGATTTGCAGGCGGGGGCCCTCTGTGAGACAGAAGCCCCGCTCAGAGCTCCGTTGGGCTGCTGAAGAGCGCCGTTGGGGGCTGGACAATTGCGTTCACTCACAGCTCCGCCCCCATTGGTCAGCTGCCCCGCATGGTCCCTCTTGAAGCAGGGGTCACAGGCCGAGTTGTGGACCACCTTACGAGATCCGGACTCCTGCTTGATGGTCAGCCTGAGGGCCCCGCGAGAGCTGGAGCGGTACGTCTTCAGTCCTGGGGGCCGCTCGGAAAGTCGCGTCCAGGATGGTGGCGATAAGGAGCTACCAGAGGATTGTGGGTGGGAGGGGCCAGCACAGCCATGCGGGGACGACACCGCCAAAGCCGCCATGAAGGTTTCTGGAGAGAGAGTTTAGAAAGACACAAGACCACATGTAGGCGGTTTCTCTGATCCGCTGGTTTTGTGAGTTCAGACAAACTAAACGGCTGAAAGCAAAAAAAATCTCCCAGCAGAAATACTTTCTTCATGTCCAGACCATCCACATCTTTGGCTGTGGAACTGCGCCGCGCGAGCGTGACGGCACCCACAGAAAAGGCTATTTCCAACCAAACGAAGTCAATTCAGTCGCCATTTCTTTTAACAATACGGACGCCGCCACGTTGGAGCCAGACGTTGTCAGGAAGCAGTGATTGGCCCGAGTCGGTCTGAGTCAACGTTTCCATGGCAACCACTACAATCAGGGGTTAGGTTGTTGGAAGGGAAGGGAATTTTTTTTTTGAACTAGTCAAAAAATTATCCAAATTCGACACATGCTCCCATCAGACGCACTGCTTACATTGTATGGATCCCTGTTTGAGCTTCACCTGAACTATTGTACTATCATATGGAATAACACATATTCTATATATGCAAGGGAAAGGTACTTCTCTGAAATCATTGGAAGTTGCAGCAGCAACTCTCGTGTCCTCTTCACAACAGTAAACAGTTTAACTAACCCTCCAACCCAGCTACCAATAGAACTGGTTTGCACACCTAAATGTAATGAGTTTGCTGTATTTTTTAATGACAAGGTTCAGGGCATTAAAAAAGCCATCAACTCCACAACACATATAACTATCGAACGGCCACCTACTCACTCTAAGCTGACTCACTTTGTACCTGTAACTGACCAAACTGTCCAAGAGACCATCACCCGTCTGAGCTCGTCTACATGCTGCCTTGATGTGTTACCCACTAGATTTCTAAAGTCTGTCCTGAACAGTGTGTTGCCATCAATTACTCAAATAGTTAACATGTCTCTTCAATCTGGAATATTTCCCGAGGCCTTAAAAACTGCAGTCATTAAACCCCTCCTGAAGAAGAGCGGTCTTGATCCCACTGTACTGAATAATTACAGACCTATCTCTAATCTGCCATTTTTAGGAAAAGTCCTTGAAAAAGTTGTCTACCAACAGCTCACTGATTTTCTCTTATTAAACAATTCATTTGATGTTTTCCAGTCAGGTTTTAGACCCCATCATAGCACAGAAACTGCTCTTATCAAGGTAACCAATGACATCCGCCTGAACACTGATGATGGCAAAGTCTCTGTCTTAATCCTGCTAGACCTGAGTGCTGCCTTTGATACTGTTGATCATGGGATCCTTTTGCACAGACTCCAAGACTGGGTTGGCATCTATGGATCTGCCCTAAGTTGGCTCAAGTCTTATCTGGAAGACAGGAAATATTTTGTTGAAATTGGGAGTTGTGTCTCAGACTACATGGCCTTGACTTGTGGTGTGCCCCAGGGATCGATCCTGGGACCCCTTCTGTTCAACCTCTACATGCTGCCACTAGGGCAGTTAATACGCAGTAATAACATATCTTATCACAACTATGCAGATGATACTCAGATCTATGTGTCACTGACAACAGGTGAATATGGGCCGGTGGATTCACTCAGCCACTGCCTCCAACAGATCAGTGCGTGGATGCAGAACAACTTTCTCCAGCTAAACTCAGACAAGACCGAAGTTATTGTTTTTGGCCCACAGAAACAAAGAGAAAGTGTCAGCAGCTACCTTCATTCTCTGTCTCTAAAACCCTCAAATCAAGTCAGAAATCTAGGGGTAATCATGGACTCTGACCTGAACTTTAACAGCCATATCAAGTCAGTAACATCAGCGGCATTTTACCATCTGAAAAACATTGCCAAAATCAAAAACATAGTGTCAAAGCCAGACCTGGAGATACTTATCCATGCATTTGTCTCCAGTAGGTTAGACTACTGTAACGGCCTGCTCACCGGCCTCTCCAAACGAGCTGTAAAACAGCTTCAGTACATCCAGAATGCTGCTGCTCGAGTCCTGACCAGAACCAGGAAGTATGATCACATTAGTCCTGTGCTCAGGTCTCTGCACTGGCTCCCTGTACCTCAAAGAATAGACTTCAAAGCAGCTCTGCTTGTGTACAAGTCTCTCCATGGCCGAGCACCAAAGTACATCTCTGACATGTTAGTGCCATATGAACCATCTCGTACTCTGAGGACCTCAGGCGCCGGCCTCCTGTTGATACCCAGAGTCAGAACTAAACAAGGGGAATCAGCGTTTCAATATACACTGCAAAACTTCAGACTACACAAAAGAAAGCCAATGGAGCAACAAGCTGGTCCACGCCAAATTCTCCAACAGATCTTCTCTTCCACAGATACAGCCTCCTTAAGATACCAGAACTCAATACATATCATAACGTATGCGCAATCCACAGTGTTGTGGATTTAAACAGTCGTCTGTCTGACCTCATGCCACTTTTTTCACCCTCTCATCACCATGGGAACCAGGGGAAAGCATATGCTGAAAGGGAAAAATGTCTTTTCTGTCTGCACAAGAGGTGCACAAATTTGGAATATTTTGGACAATGATGTCAAACAGTCTGCTAATATATATATATATATATATATATATATATATATATATATATATATATATATATATATATATATATATATATATATATATATATATATATATATATATATCTTCTTTCTCTTTCGGCTTTTCCCGTCAGGGGTCGCCACAGCGAATCATCCTTTTCCACCTCACTCTATCATGAACATCTTCTACCCTAACATTAGCCAACTTCATGTCCTCTGTTAAGACATCCATGTATCTCCTCTTTGGCCGTCCTCTTGCCCTCGGGCCAGGCAGTTCCATCTCCAACATCCTTCTACCAATATATCCACTATCCCTCCTCTGAACATGTCCAAACCATCTCAGTCTGGCTTTTCTGACTTTGTCGCTAACACAGGCAACATGAGCCGTCCCTCTGATGTACTCGTTCCTTATCCTGTCTAACCTGGTCACTCCTAAGGAGAACCTCCACATCTTCATCTCCGCTACCTCCATCTCAGCCTCTTGTCTCTGTCTCACTGCTACCGTCTCTAACCCATAGAGCAGAGCTGGTCTCACCACTGTCTTGTACACCTTTACTTTGAGTCTTGCTGGCACTCTTCTGTCACACAACACTCCTGACACTTTCCTCCACCCGCTCCAACCTGCCTGCACTCGCCTCTTCACCTCTTTTCCACACTCCCCATCACACTGAACTGTTGACCCCAAGTACTTAAACTCCTGACCCTTCTCCACCTCAGCCCCCTGTAACCTAACGCTTCTACCTTGATCCCTCTCGTTCAGACACATGTATTCTGTCTTACTACGACTGACCTTCATGCCTCTTCTTTCCAGAGCAAACCTCCACCTCTCTAGCTGTTCCTCCACCTGCTCTCTACTCTCACTGCAGATTACAATGTCATCCGCAAACATCATTGTCCAGGGAGAGTCCTGTCTTACCTCGTCTGTCAGCCTGTCCATCAGTATAGCAAACAAAAAAGGACTCAAAGCTGATCCTTGGTGTAGTCCCACCTCCACCTTGAACTCCTCTGTCTGACCTACAGCACATCTTACCACCGTCATACTTCTCTCATACATGTCCTGAACTACTCTGACATACTTCTCTGCCACTCCAGACGACCTCATACAGTACCACAGCTCCTCCCTCGGCACCCTGTCATACGCCTTCTCTAAATCTACGAACACACAATGCAGCTCCTTCTGACCTTCTCTGTACTTTTCCATCAACATTCTCAAAGCAAAAATGGCATCAGTGGTGCTCTTACGGGGCATGAAACCATAATGCTGCTCACAGATCTCCACCTTCTTCCTAAGCCTGGCTTCCACTACTCTTTCCCACAGCTTCATTGTGTGGCTCATCAACTTTATTCCTCTATAGTTGCTGCAGTTCTGCGTGTCACCCTTGTTCTTAAAGATCGGAACCAGAACGCTTCTCCTCCATTCCTCAGGCATCTTCTCACTCTCTAAAATCCTATTGAACAACCTTGTTAGAAATTCCACTGCTGTCTCTCCTAAGCACTTCCATACCTCCACAGGTAGGTCATCAGGACCAACGGCCTTTCCGCTCTTCATCCTTTTCAGAGCCTTCCTAACCTCATCCTTTCCAATCTCTGCTACTTCCTGCTCCACAACAACCACATCTTCCTCCCTTCTTTCCCTGTCATTTTCCACGTTCATCAGCTCCTCAAAATACTCCTTCCATCTTTTCTGTACACTCTCCTGGGTTGTTAGCACCTTTCCATCTCTGTCCTTAATCACCCTTATCTGTTGCACGTCCTTCCCATCTCTGTCTCTCTGTCTGGCTAGCCTGTACAAGTCCTTTTCTCCTTCCTTTGTGTCTAACCTGTCATATAGCTCATCGTAAGCTTTCTGTTTGGCCTTTGCCACCTCTCTCTTCACTCTACGCTGCGCTTCCTTGTACTCCTGTCTACCTTCCTCAGTCCTTTCTACATCCCACTTCTTTTTAGCCAACCTCTTCCTCTGGACGCATTCCTGTACTTCCTCATTCCACCACCAAGTCTCTTTACCGTCTTTCCTCTTTCCAGATGACACACCTAGCACCTTCCTACCTGTTTCCCTGATAATCTCTGCTGTAGTTTCCCAGTCATCTGGAAGCTCATCCTGACCACCCAGGACCTGTCTCAACTTCTGCCTAAATTCCTCACAAGTTTCTTCATTCTGTAGCTTCCACCACTTGGTCTTCTTTTCTGTTTTCCCTCTCTTCTTCTTCCTGACCTCCAGAGTCATCTTACACACATCCATGCGGTGCTGTCTGGCTACACTCTCTCCTACCACCACTTTGCAGTCATTAAACTCTCTCAAATGACCTCGTCTACATAGGATGTAGTCCACCTGAGTACTCCCACCTCCACTTCTGTATGTCACTCTATGTTCCTCTCTCTTCTTGAAGTAAGTGTTGACTACAGCCATTTCCATCCTCTTTGCAAAGTCCACCACCATCTGTCCCTCCAGATTCCTTTCCTTCACACCAAACCTGCCCATCACCTCCTCATCACCTCTGTTGCCCTCACCAACATGCCCATTAAAGTCTGCTCCAATAACAACTCTCTCTCCTCTGGGAAAACTCTCTATGACCTCATCCAACTCACTCCAGAATCTCTCCTTCACTTCTAACTCACAGCCAACCTGTGGCGCATACCCACTGACTACATTCACCATCACCCCTTCAATTTCTAACTTTAGGCTCATCATCCTGTCTGAGACTCTTTTCACCTCTAGAACACTGTTTACAAACTCCCCCTTCAGAATCACACCTACCCCGTTTCTCTTCCTATCAACACCATGATAGAACAGTTTGTATCCTCCTCCAATACTACGTGCCTTGCTGCCCTTCCACCTTGTCTCCTGCACACACAGTCCATCTACCTTCCTTCTCTCCATCATGTCTGCCAGCTCTCTGCCTTTCCCTGTCATTGTGCCAACGTTAAGAGTCCCTATTCTCAAACCTATATTCCTGCCTTTTCCCTTCTCTCTCTGGCCACGGACCCTTCTGCCTCCCCTCTTTCTTCGACCAACAGTAGTCAAATTTCCACCGACACCCTGTAGGTTAACAGCATCGGTGGCGGTCGTTGTTAACCCGGGCCTCGACCGATCCGGTATGTCTAAAGTGTTGTGGATGATTCGCATGGTTATTTTGGCAATTTTTACGCCGGATGCCCTTCCTGCCGCAACCCTCTCTATTTATCCGGGCTTGGGACTAGCACAGAGGCAACTGGCTTGCAACCCCTGTGGCTAGATTATATATATATATATATATATATACTAAAGGGAAACTGAAATTGCAATTATTGTCAACTTATTGTACATAATGTTGCTGCGGCCGAAACCACTTATTGCCGTGTCTGTTGTTTCTCCGTTTGTGCGTTGTTTACGTTTATTGACTTATTCACTAACCCTTTACGCTAATATTATCATCAAATTCTTATATTATCATTTTATTTATTTATTTATTTATTATCATATTTTTCATTCTTTTATGCTTGGCTAAAATGTTGGACCCCTGATAAGAGGCGCCTGCTTCGGGGGTGGGGGGGTGGGGGTGGGGGGGTCATTTCTTCCAGGTTTGTATTGGGAGGGGATTTTGTTGTTTGTGGAAAAATAAAACTAAAACTAAAGGCCACACCCCCTACCACTTGAAAGTGGGCTACAAAACAATGACTGACAATTGGCACAGCAGACTCCACCTACTTTTATTGAGGCATCTTGATTGGTCAATTTATAACTTGAATAACTTGAACAACAGAAAAAATTAAGTATCTTAAATAAAGTTATCAGAGCAAAAATGGTTCTTCTAACCAATAGAATAACTGAGGAACAGCTGTTTATTCCTTTGTAGAAATCGATGGGATTTTGATTTCTTGGAGCCAGCTGCTACTTCCTGTCTGGAACGCCGGGAGGGCGGAGTCCCTCAGACGGGATCGCGACTGAATTGACTTAATTTGGTTGGAGCCAGAAGGAAACCCTTTTCTCTGGATGAAGTCACACTCCGTCCAGTTCTCTTTTACAGTCCATGATTTAAACACATGATCACTACTTTTTTTTTTGTGGCAAATATGACGTCTCCCATTTGCCGAAGTAAAAAACTCATTTTACTTCGGCAAATTTTACTATTTTATGAATCCACTGTGTTCTGATGAAGAAAATTTACACTGTTTCTTTTCAAATGACGAGTCGTTTATTATTAATGCATTGTGGTCTATTTTCGCCAATCTAGTGAGCATTGATGCACACTCGTTTTTCGCAGTGACTTCTGGGAAAATTCTAGGGAACTAGACTTTCAAATTGAAGATTTGGACACCCTGAAGAATGGCAAACAGCCCGTATAGTGCACTACCTGGGGAGTGTTGAGAAAATTCAGACACAACGTTACTCTGAACTTCCTCGCCCCCCTTTTTATCATTACCTTTGTGCCATTTGCTA
This sequence comes from Oryzias latipes, assembly GCF_053564925.1. Classification (NCBI taxonomy): domain Eukaryota; kingdom Metazoa; phylum Chordata; class Actinopteri; order Beloniformes; family Adrianichthyidae; genus Oryzias; species Oryzias latipes. Next base: position 28,621,795 of record NC_136258.1, read on the forward strand.
ATATGAAGGAGCTCTATTTGGTTGCTGACCTGGATCTCGGCGAGCTCGCCGTCTGTCTTCGGCCAAAGAGAACCGCTCGGCCTGCAGGAAGAGACGCTCGAGCATCACCATCTCCGCTGATGGACTCTCCTGCTGTGGAAACAACACGACATCCCTTCAGACCAGGCCAGAGGAGATGAAGGTGACAAACATCTGGATCCGTAAGCTGCGTTCTACCTGGGTCTCCTTCACCAACAGCTGCCTGTATTTGTTGACCATGTCTTTGGTGCGCTTCAGCAGGAAATAGGACATGGAGTCAAACTCTTGGTCCACTGTTGGAGGAAAAAAATATCAGACTTATGTGGACATCACTGATTTCAGTTTTACTGATGGTTTTCAGGTCCAGCTGTTCTCCTACCAAATCAGTTTCTATAAAAATATGCACCAATTATTAGGAATAGGAGAGAAATGGGGGACAACCTTTTGAAGGTTGACTGTGTGAATCCCATCCATAACTTAGCCAAAGTTTAACCTGGAGTTTGTACAAAAATGCCAATTCGAAGCAGTTCCAATCCCTGTTTTTAGCTTCTATGTGCATTTCTTTTCAACTTAGTCGGAAATGCTTCCAAATAAACGCATTTGTTCATTTGGTACATGAGGCTTCTAGAATCTGAGAAGCAGTTCCAAAGCTTTGAAGACCTAAAATGAAGTCTTCTTGAGTGGGCAGGTGACCGGCACTCGTGTGATACGGCAGCAGATGTCGAACTGCGTCCTTCAGGGAGGCGAAGGCTGGACGAGTGGGGGGGTTCTGCACAGCTCGGTGGTCCGAGATCAGCTGCTGCTGGAACCTGAAGAACACAATACAGACAAACTCTTATTTAAAACCAATACACGGCACTTTCAAAGACAGAAAAAGAAGTCGTCAGACATTAGAACTGAGACTTCTGACATTAAGTTCATATATTTTTGCTATAAAAGATTGAGATTTATGGAAGCTCACTATTTCAGTTGAAAAAGCAAAATGAAACTTTTAAGCAACAGAAGAGTTCTAAAAAAAATGTAGAAAGAAAGAGAAAAGCAGCGGCTTTTGGGGGTGGAGTCAGAAGCAAAGCTCCACCCCCTAAGAACTAGCTTCCATAAAGAAAGTTGTTCACACGTGGCTAAAAGTGAGCAGTTCTCTGGTTCTGTGGGCAAGTTTTGATAAAACCACATCAGAGACCAATCAATTAAAAACCACAACGTTTTTCTCAAGGTGGGATGAAAAATATCTGAATTTGTTTTAATCTTTTTTTTTCTGTCCATAACATTATCCTACCAGGAAAGAATTCTTCCCAATGATAACCATCTGATTTTGATGTTTTAATTGTTGACTTCAGGGTTTTAGATTTCCGTCTGTCAAAGTTTCAATTTTAACTTCAACGTTTTGCTTAGTTGTTTTGGCGTGTGACCATCTACGTAAACCCTATTTTCTGAGTTTTGTTTACTTGTTGAATGTGTTTTTTGTGTGTAAAAATAATAATTTAATTAAATTAAATCATGAAATGGAGTAAATGGCGGTGTTCTCCAGGGCCCTGTTCTTGGTACAAATCGTGTTTTTTATTAAGTAACATGATCAACTGTTGTTTTGCTGATAATGATGAAGGTTTTGATCCACTCCAGAGGTTCATGCTCAGAATGTTGGACATTCATTTATTTCTGCCACGTCTAATAGAAAATGAACTTTCTCTTTGCTCGTTTTGATGTTTTCCTTTTGTGCAGGCCTTTTGCTTAATGAATGAGCAGATGGTTCACGGTGGTTTCAGCGGGGTGGCGGTCTTACCGGTGCCGGCGCATTGCTGGTGTGAGCTTCTCCTCCTTTTGTGGCTCCATTTGATCCCCCAGCTGATCACAGACAAGGACTGTTTAGTTTTTAGTTTATAATATTTAACAAATAATCAGTTCCAAGAACATGAAAAATGTTCTTGCAGGCGGCTGGTGGTTCACCTTGGTGATGGTCTGAACGGGGGCGGCGTCCACAGGAGCCCCCTGAGCGGGGACCTCCTGGGCTGAAGGAGAAGGTGGATCAACAGTGAAGGGTTCACTCTCCACGACCAAGGCAGCTGTGGGCTCTGATGAAGACAGGGTAAAAATGAGGAGGAAGGCACGATGACGGAGCTTTGGTTGAGAGGAGCTGAACTCACTGTTGTGCTGCGGGACAGCAGACTCGTCTCCACCTTTGAAGAGGACAGCAGGTGCGGGCGCCGGCTGCTGCTGAGGCACCGAGACGCTGGGGGCGGAACTATGGCTCGAGGACATAGGTTGAGACGGAGACGGCTGGGCTTGGGGCGGAGGCTGGGAAACAGCCGGCCCACTTTGCTGCTGGTTCTGAGGAATTAGGGATTGGGATGCTGGATGTCGGTGAGAAACCAGGAACTGGTCCTGTGGTTCAGCGCCAGATTGAGGAGCTGAACTTTCTGGTCCAAGCTGGGCGATCGGAGGCTGGGCGGCTGGAGAGAAGACTTCTGCAGCTGGTTTCCCAGAGTCCTGGTCCTGCGTGGGGGAGCAGTTGAGCGGCAGGTCCTCTGGCTCTGACGGAAGGGGGGAAACGTCACTGTGGTCCTGAGCGGACGCTGGGCGGCTCAGAGGCGTGGCCTTTTTGCTGCTGATGATGGCGGAGGCCAGCGGCTCCATCGGCACCACTGGCAACGCCCCGACCAGTGAGTCCGGCTGGATGGGAGAACCGAAGACAACAGAAGAGTTCAACCTCTCAAGTTAGGAAGATGTTCAGAAGATTCCAGAAGCTTTTACCTCTTGCAGATGCTGCACAAAGGCCTGGTTCTGGTTCAAGGCTGATTCTTCTGCTGGAGGCATCAAGAGTTTGGGCACATCTAGAGGAGGCTCAGGAGGGGGCTGTAGGACCGTCACTACCGGAGAGGGTGAGGACTGCAGTCCCGCAGAGGGGTTCTGCACGGACACGTGCTGGGCCACGGGTCCAAAGGGCTGCAAAGGAGAGGGAAAGAGCAACAGAAGAAAAATGAGGGCTCACGACTGTGAGAGCAGCATGCCGCCTTCCCCTCAGCCAGAGAAGAAATGAAGCCTGGAGGTGACAGATTTGTTGCATTGCTGCTGAGGAAAACACTCATTATCACTTGTCGTGCTCAGTTGTGCTTGGAAAAGTTCCAACCCACTGAGCGGTGGTGGATTCATATCAAACAAAATCAACACAACCAAATGAGAACTTTTTAATGGATTTTTCAATTGAGTGGATGAAAAGAAAATGATGGAATCACGAAGCTCTGCTTTTGCTGACAGCTTGAGATCTTTGAGGTGTCGACTTCACTAATGGAAAACAATTTTCTTCATCAATCAGGCCGCACTCTTCCTGGATAGCAGCTGACAGGTCAGGACAGTCTTGTAATGGGACCATTGTTCCCCATTTCCACCATAAATGTTTAATGAGGTTGACGTCAGACTTTGATTTTAAATCTTTTCTTTTTTTTTTCTGAACGCTTTTTGTCCTGAGGACAGATGCGCCTCTGTCCAGACAACTGTTGACATCGGCAAACCCGTTTTCCTTGAATTGTTTTGAAAGAAAAGTCCAAAGATTCTGCTGCTTTTACAGTAAATATGAATTACTTTTAATTTCCCTTTTTTTCTTTGCCAGAAATTGAACCCCTCTTCATCTTTTTCTTTGCTAATCAGAAAATGGTATAGTCCTGATTGGCTTGTATGGATCTAAATTTGGAACCCCAACATCCCAGGTTGGGTTTCCGCTCCCCGCCCTCATGGGTGCTGAAGTGTCTTTGGCCAAAACCCCGAACCCCTCTGCCACCATTATGTATTAATGTGCAGAAATGGCACTTTGTGTCTTAAATAAGGTAGAAAAGCACGATATTATTCTATGCAACTTATCAAAAAAAACTAAATTCTTGTTTTTTGGTTCAATCTTTCGTGGTCAGAACCAACTTAGTTTTTTCTGATGTTAAATTTTCCAACTTTACCAACAATTTTCCAACCTGGTTCAAACATTGTTTGCCATCGGTGGGTAGTGATTGGTCCCAGTCGGTCTGAGTCAACGTTTCTATGGCAACCACTCTCACCAATCAGGAGGGAGAATGTTGGAAGACCACACCCCTGCCCATTGAAATTGGGCTACGCAAAAAGATCTGTCAATCAAAGGTTTTGAATGTTGGAAGAGAGGGCTCAGCAGGCTCCACCTACTTTTTATTGAGGCATCTGATTGGCCAGTTTGTAAGTTGTACTACTTGAACTGCAGAAAAAATATCATCAATAAAACGAAGAATTATTAGGAACATGTTAGAAAAAAGGTATCAGATCCAGAATGGTTCTTCTGACCAATAGAATGACTGAGTAACAGCTTTTTATTTTTCTATAGACATCTATGGGATTTTGGCTACATGGAGCCAGCAAGTATTTCCTGTTTGGAACACCAGGGGGGAGAAGTCACACGGTCCAGTTCTCACATACAGAGCTCTGATTGACAGATTTTTCAGCTCAGACTTTTTTCTTCAGAAGGGAAGCGGCGGCGTGGACGTGTTTCCCCGCCTCCTGGTTTCTACCTGTAGCACCAACCGCTGGCGTACCCAGAGGTGCTCACCTGTCGCAGCGGCTGGAAGGCCTCGTCTGCACCGCTCCGCTCTTCTGGACCGGCCCGTTCAGGCAGCAGAACCACAGACCCCTGCTGCAGACGTAACTGTCCGTCTGCCCCTCCAGGCTGAGGAGCGGGGGCCTGCGCTGCAAAAGGTAACCCTTGATAAAGGGAGGGGCCATTGAGGATGGAGATGGAGGTGAGATCGGAGGGAAGCACCCCCGAACTGTTGATCAGGGTAATGTGGTTTCCCAGAGCAGGACTGTGGAGCAGGGTGGCTCGCTGCCCCACCCCTCCTGGGGTGTACGTTCCAGTCAGCTGCGCCGGCATCTGGAAGACGGCGGCGGGGGCCGACTGCAGCTGCAGGGCCCCTGACAGCACGGTGGCCTGGCGGAGCGCCAGCTGCCCGGTGGGGGTGGTGAAGACCGGACCAAAGTTCAGCTGTCTCTGGGGGACGGCCAGGATCTGAGAGCCGTCTACTAGCTGGCCAGCAGAGGGCGCCACGCTGTGAAAGGACGGGCCCTGCTGACTTGGGGTCAGAAGGGGTTGGGCTGCCCCGGCCGGCTGGGAGATCGTCACGGGGGACTGACCCGGAAGAAGGAACTGGTTTTGGCCTTGGAAGAGTCCTTGAGGCTGAAGCACAAAGGAGCCGCCCTGGTTGACCAGCTGCAGGCTGACGGGTTTGGGGAGGTGCTGGGCCGTCTGTGGCGCCGCCGCCACTGCTGCCTTTTGGCCCGGGGCCTGGGACAGTAAAATATTTGGTGAGGCAGTTCCAGGGACAAAATTTAAAGCAGGAATGGCTTTCTGGCCTGAAGGCTTGGGGCTGATCTGAACCAGCCTGGGCTGGATGCTGATGGGCAGCTTGGGTTGGATGGGGAGAGGGGCCCGCTGCAGGACGATGCCTGGCGCTGTGGGGGCTGTCGCCCTCACTGCCGGGGTGATGAGGGGGCGGCCGGTGACACTGGGCACGGGCTTGTGGATGATCATGCTGGACCCCTGAGCCGGACTCAAGGAGAAGGAAGCCTCCGGGGCTCCGGTGGGGAAGACATTTCCCGGCAGCAGGCCCATCAGCTGGGGAGGGGCGGCAGGTTTTAGCGAGGGACAGCCGGGCCCGACGGCCAGCAGGGAGGGCTGGGGGGGCTCCACGGCTGTTTGGGTGTCTCTGGGCAGCGCCGAGGTGACAGGCAGGGTCAGGGGTTTGGGTACGAAGGGGACAGCGGGGGGAGAGAGGAGAGGCGTGGGGGAGTACAGCGACAGACCGTCCCCTGGGGGTGCCAGACCGGCCTCCAGAGCCATGGTCTGCTCCGTGATCTCAGCCTCCTGCAGACTCTGCTGGAGGATATCACAGGCCTCCTGCGCCTCCTCCACCTCCCCGTCCTTCCCCTCGACAGGCGGCCCGACCTGCGCTCCATGCGGCTCCTCTTCAGCCTCCGGAGAGGACAGGAGGGCCTCCTCCAGGAAGGACAGATCCACACAGCCGGCGGGAGGTGTGCCGGGGGAATCCCCGCCATCTCCCAGGAGAGATACGGGGCTCTGCGGGGGGAGCACAGAGGGAGAGACGACAGAGGGAGGAGGCCGTGGGAGAAGAGTTTGATTAGTGAGCTAACAGGAAGTTGTTTGAGGCACAGCAGGAGAGAAAAACATCCTCGTCCCGGGGGTTATTGTGACGCTGCTGGCTGTGGATCCAGACACTCACCGGGGCATCTGTGAAGATGGAGGGCTCCCCAGAGGCGGAGTTAATGAGCAGGTCCTCTGCCTGCAGCTGGTGGGAGGAAATCAGTGGGTTTTAGGCTCATGAAATGCAGAGTCACACAGCATCAGCCCTCCGTCGTGTCTCTAAGAGCGCGAGCCCAGACTTGTTTCTTTTAACAAGCGACCCTTTTTCATGTTCTTGCGCAGTGAAAGACTTGTGTTACCTCATTGGTCCCATGAAGGAAGTCATTTAGAGCCTGGGGGTCACTAAAGAACACACAAAACAAAATGAATTACATCTCTGAAAGTGGCATGCAGCATCAGGACCTGCAGCCTGCAGGGTTTCACAGCAGGATGTCCTGAAACTCCTGGACCAAGGTGGGGATTTCTGCAAAAGTCTGCGATTTTCCATCAGTTGGACCAAACTGGGCCGCCAAACATCTATTTCAGTTTTGGTAAAAGTTAAAGAACAAAATCAGAGAACATTCAAGCCAGAAAGTCTCCAACACAAACTTTAATGGATGAATTCATCCAATCAGGTAAATCTAGGGGACATCGGCGTAACTGATTTACCCATAATTCCCAACAACACTGTCACAAGGCATAACTATTTGACATAGTTATGTAGATAAGTTAATAAAAATCAATTTTGCACAAAAAAATTATAAAAAAGTGATAATTTAATAAGCAATCCAAAACTGAAAAAGTCCATGCAAATAAAGCCAAGATGTTTCACAGTCAAATGAAGATTATCGTTGCCAGAATAACACTCATGTTCATAATTTCAAAATAAATGGACCCAACTGGCACACAGTTAGAAGGAAGTTGTTTCAAAATAAAAGCACTTCACACTTGATACTGGTCAGATCTTCTGAGTGCACCCAGCAACACCACAATGAATTGTTTTTTTATTTAAATAAAATAAAGGATGATAGTTTTAGGTTAACAAATATTACAAAAAATAATAAAATGAGTTTACTTTTTCAAATAAATGACATAAGATAATAAACCCACGTGGTTTATTAATCATCTTCTTGTGTTTTTTAAAATGAAATATAGTTTAAAGTACTAATAAATAGGACTTTTGTTGCATTTTTATTCCGATAAAAGTGAAACTCACCACAAAACATCAAGTAGACAAGTCCCATCTTCATCCTCCATGTCAGCTGAGAGGAAGAGCAGGAAACTGTTTAGACTCTTTCACATCCAAATGATTTGCTTACATATGAACAAAAGTGTTTACATCAGCTGATGGGGGCTTAGTGTTTGTTTAGCAGTGAATGAGTTTTCAGCTGATTCAGAACATTTCTGAGGGGAAAAACCAAGAAAATCTTACACCATCGTGTGCTGAAAGATGACTTTTTCCCTCCTTTTTCAAAAGTGACAGTTTGGGAAAAGGTTCAAATCTCTCAGAGAAAATCTAGAGTCCATATTGATCTCAGAATGAAATCAGTCGGGTCAGTTACCGTGACGACAGGCGTCCCTCATCCAACGGTTAAAGGCTGCACGATGGAGAAATGATGCTCACAAATCATTTAGCGTACGTCCAACTCGAGTCACGAGGAGAGAAGTCGAGTCCGATTACAGATTTAAGATGTTGCTGAAACATAAGCTTGTAAAAGGAACGCAACCTGACTTTTGTTTAGCTGAACAGAGATGAAATTTCTTTATGATGAACAATTATTTTGCATTCAAACAGGCTGGATTAATTCCTGAATGAGACATTTTTGCAGGTGATTTAAAAAAAATAATTATATTTTACCAAAACATGTAAAAGTTCACGGTTCAGACGTCGTCATTCACCACTAAGTGGAACAAAATTAGTTTCTCTGGTCCGGGGGGCCAAATAAAGAACATGAAGTGTAAAAACACAATGAACAATTAAACCAAAATACAAATTAAAAATGGAACATGAAAAAAAAATGTAAATACTGTTTATTTAGTGTTTAATATTAGAGAATGTTTAATAATTGACAGGGATATTGTGAAAAGCATTGCTGCCGATGCACCAGAATCAGCTGTTTCGGCAGTTGGTGACGTGGATCAAGTGTTTTTGATTCTGCAGAATCTCAAATCAGCTGATCCGTGTCATCAGGTGAGGTATGGAGGTGTGTGTGTGGGGGGGGGGATCAAGGGGGGAGACACCAGGTTTCCCTAAAACCATCTATTGAACCCAGGATTGCCAAACCTTTGTCCTCTGTCTCCACCATCCTTCCCAGCTCTTCTTCCTGCTGATCACCTGGATCAGGTGCGTTCAGGTGCTCAGCAGAACTCGGAAGCAGACCTGTTGGTGTCTCCAAGCTCAGACTTCAAACCTCGGGTCCACCTGAAAACCTTCATGAGTCTGAGCGCGCGTGAGACCCGAAGGTCCAGGTGTGTGTTTGTGTCATGGCTTACATCATGAGAGGTGGGCCCCATACAGAGAGGTCGAGCTGGGTGCTGCTGGGGGCCTCATGGGAAGCTGCGGCCGGGCCTCGGCGCGTGAAGGCGGCTGGGTTCCGGACCACGCTGGCGGGACGGGGACGGGGACTCTGGGCGCTGCCGGGGCATCGCTGCGCAGATGGGGAGGCTGGTTGGGAGAGGGGACACAAGCACGCGCCGTGGGGTCAGTCCGGGTGAGCGGCGCGTCCCGCCGGGCGGCGGATCGATGAGCGTCAGTTTGTGCGGGCAGACACCTGCGCCGAGCGCGGCGGCATCGATCCCGCGGAGCGCCGGCAGCTATTGTTGTCAGCTGTAAACACACGGCTCCCGCCGCGCCTCGTGGCAAAGAAAATAAAATAAATAAACAACAACACACCCACGAGCTCCGTGTCAAAGTCAAACGGCGCAGAAACACGCACCCGCGCCTTCCGGGCTCCGCTCGCGTATTTTGTTTACAAGGGCGCCGCGTGAGCAGCCTCCAGCACATCTATATCCCCGCGGTAACCGGGAGGACCGGGACCCTGGCATGCGGTCGCGGGTTACGTAAGGTGGATGCGTGTTCATGTAAAATGTATGTCCCGCAGGAGCCGGCGGCTGCTCCTGCAGGGTTTATGTGATCCCGCAGATCTGCGTGTTTTTTTTTCTCTCTCTCCTGAGTGGGACCGCGGCAGCTGCTGGAATCAGAACGAACGAGCTAACAAAAGATGCTTGACGGTAAATATTTCCACGCAACTCGCCACGCGTGACTCCGCTGTCGCCGTGCCATCACGCCAACGCCGCGATTTCACAAAGGAAGGCAGAGGCGCGCGCGGGGAGGAAAGAACTCACCCCTTCTTTGTGGTTTATTGTCCTGTCAAGCGGGCCTCTGCGCCATCGATTCTCACTCAGTGGTCTTTTCAGATGCTAAAAGGAGGAGAGGGGGAGGCGAGGGTGGAGGTGGGAGGGGGAGGAGGGGGGTACCAGAGAATGGGTGTGAGAAACCGACACACAAAGGTGGAGGGGGGAAAAAACACGCACACGGGAGGAGAGGAGGCTCTGGCTGCAGCGGAGAGCCTCCAGAGGAGTCCAGCCGCCTCCAGAGGAGTCCAGCCGCCTCCTGGAGGAGTCCAGCCGCCTCCTGGAGGAGTCCAGCCGCCTCCAGAGGAGTCCAGCCGCCTCCAGAGGAGTCCAGCCGCCTCCTGGAGGAGTCCAGCCGCCTCCTGGAGGAGTCCAGCCGCCTCCAGAGGAGTCCAGCCGCCTCCAGAGGAGTCCAGCCGCCTCCTAGAGGAGTCCAGCCGCCTCCTGGAGGAGTCCAGCCGCCTCCTGGAGGAGTCCAGCCGCCTCCAGAGGAGTCCAGCCGCCTCCAGAGGAGTCCAGCCGCCTCCAGAGGAGTCCAGCCGCCTCCAGAGGAGTCCAGCCGCCCCCTGCGCACCTCCACGCGGCCCCAGCCGGAGCATCTCTGTCCTCCGATTGATTTTCCATTTTCATGCATTTCATGTGATGGAAAACAGCTGCACACGACTGCGAAAATGAACAAATATTGAAACAAACATAAGAAAAAAGGTTTATATTTTACATGGACGCGAAAACCTTGAGAGCCTCAAACTTTTCTGTTAATGAGGAAAGAACTTTTTGAAGTTCATGAACTCTGAATGGTTTCTTTACAGGAAATCACAGAAAACAAACGAGAAAAAAAGATGTGTTTTTTTAAGAATTAGAAAATGATTCGGGGGCAAAATTGCATTTGTGAGCTTCCCTGCTGTCGTCCTGTCCAAACTTTAATCAAGTTTTCCTTTTTGCTCATTTTAATAACAGAACTCTTCAGACTCTCTTGAGCTATGGGAACAAATCAAAGTTTTTATCTTCTTCTTTATTAACCCTGGAGCACCATCACCCCAGCAAACTATTTGCATGAATGTCGAAGAGTCTGATCCTTCACCGGGAAAGTCTCACGTGTCCCAGGAATGGGTGGACCAAAGACCAAGTTTCTAGTATCATTTTATCATCTTTTAGGAATTTTTTGTTCTCAAATTCCTAATATTTGAGCATGTTTTTAGGAACTCTGTGTCTTCCTTTTTCTTTAACTTGAAAAAAAAAGAAAACCACTCCAATTTATCCTGTTGTCAGTATATTATATTGGGTAAAAACTACCTGGCAACAGTGGTGGTGCAACTTTTTATGGGGAAAGTGTTCGAGGGTTAAATGTAGAAAAAAGCAAAAGTTAATTTGTTTTACACTCTTAAAACACTTGGTTTATTTCTTCAACCTATTGGGTTAACCACATTGGCCTACATAATTGGGTTACTTTCTGGATCAGGACAACGTTTTTGGGTTATAGTGGATTTATTTTAACCCAATTTATATATTTTTTTCAGAGGTAAAACAATCCAGAAAAACCTTTTGAACCTCGGAGTTAAAAACACTTTAGTTATTTTGAACAATGGAGTTTTTAGAGTGTAGAGATCCAGTGGGCTGATGTGGGATCAAAGGACAAAAACATGCAGACAGGAAAAAAATACTTTTCTTAGAAAAAGTGAAAGCCATACTAAAAATGCAAATATTCAAAAGACATTTTTTAGTTTATTTATCTGCATATTAATCAATGTTTCAGCTGCTGCTTCAACATAAATATGCTAAAGTTATTATTAGCACAGGAACGATATTTCATCCGTTGTCTTAGTCGGGTTGAAAGATAACAAAAAAAAATCTAATTATTAAGTCTGATAAAAATTAAATACAAAGCAATGGCTTAAAATGTATTTACATTTAAACTACAACATTAATAAGATAATAAAATACAATCTTTTGAGAAAGACTGTTTTAAACAAGATCCAGACTTTATTTTAACCATAAACTACAATTTCTTTTGCTGGTAACATTTGCTTCAGTCCTAAAATAATTTCTCTTTTTGAGGTATTTGAGAAACAAGCTGCAATTATTACTGTAAAAGTTTATTACTGTAAAACTTTAAGAAGTCCATTCTGTTCAGCAAACACTTTTTTGCCAAGTGATCAAAAAATATAAATTTTCCTCTTTTTTTCGTGGTCTTCAGCAGACAAAAATACATTAAAATATGTACCTATAAAAAAGAAGAAGAGATAAATAACTTAAATCACAGAAGACTTTTCAAACATCTTTAGGTATTTTAGTGAACTTTATTAGTCAAATAATAAAATACAATTCCACTGCATACAAAGAACAAAAGATAAAGAAGCTGCGTGGCCCCTCGCCGCGGCCCCTCCCGCTCGTAGCAGCTTCATTTGGCCGCCTGCTGGGCCTGACGCCGGAGCAGAACGTAGATCTTCTCCTTGATCCAGTCCTTGTTGTACGGCTGGTACGTCTGCGTGTCGGCCCGATACCTGAGGCAGCGGCACACGAAGCGTTTGCGTTTCACAGATCACAAGAAACCGAAGCGAACCAAGTTTCACAGGTGAAAGAGGAAGTTAGAGACTTTTAGAAATAAATAAATATCTCGACATCACAACAAAATAAAGATTATTGGCCACTTCCTGCAGCTCGAGCGCATCAAGATGTTGAAGTTTCTGCCTCTAACTTACACCAAACAGCTGAGGTCGGCCAGGTCGTCGATGAAGTCAAACAGCTGGCTGATGTCGTACGTTATGGACGGACTGTTGGGGTTCATCCTCTTCAGATGCTCCTCGTACATCTTACACACTCCTGAGCGCAGCAGAGGAAAAGAGTCAACCGCAAATATGGTTCCGTTTTCAGAGGTTTGAGCGGAGAACCTGGTTCAAACGCCGTGACGTGACATCATTAGTCATATTCTTTCTTTTACTTGATCATTTCTACACACAGATTAGCTCACTGGTTCCATTTTTTCACAAAAACATCTCTTTTGTTATTGTGCTGTTTTCACTTTACGTATGGTCAACTTTGATCATTGCTTTGTTTGATTTTATTGCCAATTATTACCCTTTAAGTTTCATTTTCATTCAGCAATGCAGCATTCAACCCTGCATTTTCTTCTGGAAATGCAGCTCCTAGTATTAATTCATAACTTTTGTATTTATTTAGGTATGAAAACAAATCACTTTTCCCTTTGAGGGATCAGGTAAAGTTTTTTTTACTTTTACTTTTTAAATGTAGAAAGCTAGACTTACTTTGTCTTACACTCTTTATATACTTGGGTTAAAGATTGGGTTAAAGAAAACTGTTTTTACCAACATATTCTTAGTAATCATGTTTTAGAAAAGTAAAAAAAAAAACCTGATGAATACTGGACAATAAACACATTTAAGACATTATTTTACAAAAAAGTAAAACTTCAAACAGAAATAATTTGTAGTTTGCATTCGGGAAAACGTCGCTGAGATCCTTGTCTTAAAGAAACCCGGATAAAAGCCGACCTGCTTCAGACAGAAGAGCGGACTTTGAAGTCACAGCTCTGTTTGTGTTTAAGTCTCTCCATGGCTAAGAACCGAAGCACGTCTCTGACCCGTTGGTCCCAGGTGGACCAGGAGGGACACTCGGGGACAAACCGTCTGTTGGAGTCAGGACTAAACATGAGGAAGCTTTTCTGTTCCGTGCAGCCAAAGTCTGAGGCCGTCACCCCTGATGATGCTAGACAAATGCCTCCTCTGACGAAGTCCACGATAAAAGCAATTCCCTATAGATCACTAAACGCCAGTAAAAGTATTTTATCTGCACTCCTTTTATTTTGTCTTAAAGTGATCAATGTATTTTCTATATATCCAGTCTGTCGGGGTGAAGCTGGACGGTACACCGGTCCATCACCAGGTAAAAAAACAAACAATTTAAAGTCACCAATGAAGTGGTTGTTGGAGGATCCAGCTGGGATTTCTCACTGTGATTCATTACATCACTTTGCAGCCCGTCGTTTTAAAGTGATTTTAAATCAAATGTTTGATTTGAACCATACATAGTCTTTGGGGTTTTTTGCTTTAAAGAATGTAAGAATACAACAACCTGAAAGTCATCCAAATATTAAAATCTATCCAGACGGCCTGCGATGCTTGACATGATGCGTGTATTCATGCAATTTGACGTAATATTCCAGGAGTTTGAACCCTCAGCTCACCTTCCATGCACTCATTGACCGACTCAAAGTCAGCGTACGTTCGCCCCTCCGGCCTCTTTGTGGGCTGAACCAGCAGGATGGTGTGAGACTGAAAGAAACAGACAACTATGTTGAGTTATCAATTATTCAAACTAAAGTTAGACATGCTGGAACTGAGCCTTCCTACAAACACTCGCAGGAAAAAACAGTTCTCAAGTATTTTAATAGACTTATCATATAGGAATGTGTTTTGGCAGAAATAATTAGCAAAGATTTATCAATTTCAATTGAAGAAAGGGGTTTAAAAGTAAATAATTTACTGGGATATTAGCCTGTTGTGCAAATTTTGTTTGTGTTTCGTGGTTTTTGTTCTTTTAATTAGTACTTAACAGAAAAACACGCTCAGGAAAACCCAAAACACATTTTCGTTTAATTAACAAAACATTTAGTCCCTTTTCAGTACGATCGTTGATTATCTGTTTTGTTTTTATGACAGAAACAAAAGGTATAATGTGAAAAAACCCAAGTGATGTTAGCTGAAAAACAACACCTGACTCAGTGACTGTCTCCGCTTTCGTGCTAACTTATAACGTGGAAGAAAATTTGCATTTTTAGCAAACCAGAAGAAAAAAACAACATACAAGCACTAAAACAAATTGGTTTATATGGTTGAGAAAAGACAGGCTGCATATTTAAAGCGTTTAGGAAAGCGAACAAACCATTTTCCCAGCGTTTACACTGCTGTTTCCAGTGAGATCTGGAAACCTAGCTTAAGCAAGACGGTGCTAACTCTCACACCGGAAATGAAGACGCTGGCAACATCCGGAGAAGCTGACTACGTCACTGCGCATTGCATGCTGGGACAATTAATCGATATTTAGACAACATTAATGAATGAAAAAAAGAAAGGAAACAATGACGACCTTTTTAACTGAAATCACAATATGTTTGTTAAGTTCACACTAGCCTTTTTGTTAGGCTAGTGTTGTGCTATATTCTGATCACCTTAAAATATGCAAACCACTTTTAAAGTTTAACATCAGAAGATGCTTAGCAAAAACTGCCACACTTTGTGTTTTTGATTAAGAATACATGAGTTTAGGTATAGAACGTCTGCCATAGATTAGTCTAGGTAGTAACTGAAAACCTCCTCTAACTAATAAACGGGAACACTTTATAATATTTGGACATCTTGAAAAGTTACTTCAATACCACTGGCTTTTTGAGTAATGCTTCTAGTACACTTAATTAAACTACTTTTTACAACATCTAAGAAAAAAAAAGCAACACATTTTGGACTCCTGGAAATCCATTTAATTTTCTGATTTACACGCAGTTGCAGACTTTAAGAATAAACAAACACTTGCAGTCATGTCCTTAACTCTGAACTCCTCCCAAAGACTCATGTTCTTTAATTTTAACTTAAAGAAAGTCAACATCACTTTTCATCCGTTAGTCAAAAATTTAAGAATTAATTCAAACAATAACATATGAATTACAGCCCATAAAGTCAAGCCGCAGAAATACTGAGCTTCACATGGATGTTCTGATTCAGTATGTAGGGCGACACAGTCAAGGGAAGGAGCAGACAAAAAAATCAAATGAAGGATTTTAGTGGTGGGAAAATAACTTTTTTTTGTGACTGTCTAATAATAGACAGAGTCAATATGATTATTATTATTTTTTAATGTTTTTGTATGCGTTGCTTAAATTGGTTTTGGTTCCCCCATCTCACAAAAAAAGAATAAGACAGCATTAATTATGGCGTAAGATAGCTTTTTTTCTTTTTATTGAACAACATGGTACAAAATTGAAAATTACAAGACATGGCTTGACATGATAACATCATACATCAGAAAAAATCTGAGTGATTACAAACATTGGGAATAAACTCAGAGTGAAAAAACAAAAACAAAACTAAAAAAATAAAGATAAAACTGAGCAAAGAGATGCAAAAAAAATGTTATTTTTCCCCTATCACACATCTATAGAAGAAAAGGGACGTTTTCTATATGATAAGTAATAATTTTATTTTCTCTAATATGTGTCAGTGATTCCAGTTTAAATTCATTTATGAAGGTTTCATTTATTTGTTTACGTTAAATTGATCAAGGCCTAAATAATTTTTTATTTTTTTCCAATAAACTTTATTGTACATTTTTCAATTTAGAGAAATTCACATTCACGTGCACAACAAAGAAACAATTGTTAATATCAAACACACATAAAAAAACAAACAACAACAACAACAAAAAAACAAAAACAGTAATATTTTTAATAATGTGTGTGTTTTTTTCCCCCTTATAAATGCTAATATACAAACCAAGTTAGGGTGAACAAACGTTATAAATGCGCATATAGAAAAAAACAAAACAACATTTTAAAAAATAGGCAAAGGCAAGGCAAAAAACAATTAAAAATAACAATACTTTAGATATATTTTAAATAAATTACTGTCGTTTTCTTGTTTTTGTTTGGAATGCATTTATGACACTTATAATAATCAGAAAAATAATTCAAAAAAATACTAAACAAAGGCATGCATTTTTCCATTTACATAAATGAATGAAATGTTTGCATAAAATAATGACAACATTAATGACATCAGAAATTCCCGGGTCCAGATTTTCCATATAGAAAAGGCCTGAATCATGTTTGTACTGTCTTCTTCTAATTGATTTTCTATTGTGTTGCCGGCCGGTAGGTGGCGGTAATGCGTTTTCGTGCGGGTCTTCCCACCGCCATCAAAGGCTAGAGGAAGAACAAAGAGGTGTATCGCTGTGGCCGGATGTTCGGGCAGCAGGGAGGAACAACAAAGAGGAGGAGGACGGAGTTCCCAGGCTTCAAAACTATCCACTAGATGTCAACAATAACGTTACCGTTCATTTGTTAAAGTAAGCGCTCTTTCGACTAGTTGTTCTTTTGAAGAACCCGAGAGGTCTGAACTGCGCATGTTCGCGGGCGCTAGCCGCCCAGCGTTAGCCGTTACTGGCTAGCCCGTCGTTCGTTGTTTATACTTTCTAAAAGCTAAACCACCACGTGAGTCCTAATAAAAAGGCGTTAATTACTTTTGTTGTTATTAAATACATTTGTAATTATCTCGTGACTTTGTATTTTTTGTCATGACATGATCATGTAGCTTCTTCATATAAGCAGTCAACGTGAATGAAACTAGACGCATCCTTGGCTAAAAATGACATGTATTTAAAGTTTATTAATATTAACTAAACCTGCAGTGTTATCATCTCCTCTAAAAATGAAACTAACCTTAAATAGGCTTTTTTTAGACTATTTAGACGCGGTCGTAATGCTATGCTGTCATTTTTACAACCTAAACTTTGTCGTATAACCGCAACCTTTATCACTTTGTCTGTTTACATCAAGCTTCATTGCAAAACTGCACATTTCATCAGTCATACAATTAAACATAAAGACTTAATATAAATTTAGAATTCCTTCAGTAAAAATAAACGTTTATATTTATCACTTTAAATTCCTAAAACTAGTTCCCATTGGTTTTGTTGGTATGTCTTTTCTTTTGAATCCAAATGATGTCGTTTCTCTGTTTGAATCAGCCCTTTTCTCATTCTTTGGCGCCTCTCTAGAACCAGTGTTCTTTTTAAAGTTTCATTCTGCTTCCCAGTGAAACTATAAGAATGTAGCAGGGACCTTCTGTTTCAGCATTTGGAGAACCTGTATTTGAGTCCAGAATGGACGGAGATGGGCCGTTCTGATGCTTTCTCGTCTTTTCCAGGTTCCCAGAGTTCGATTTGCATGAAGACAAGCGCCAGCCGAGCCGGCCATGGCGAACAACGCAGAGGATGTTGAAAACAACTTTATGGTCGGTTTAAAGGCATCTAGCTTATTTCACTTATTTCACAACTTGAGGGGGATTGGAGAACTTTTAAGTTTAGTTTGTTGTTTCTGGTCTTTTAAATCTAATTTTTGTTTTACTGTAAGTGAAATTACACAAATGCATCACTCAACACAAAAACATATTAAAGATCACAACAACAAAAAGCAAAACAGATGATAAAGCAAACATTACATTCAAGAAATCAAAACAAGATTCCAGGAAACCAAAATATAATTCCAAGAAAAATGGAAACAAAATCAAAAGTAATTTCCAGATAAAATAAAATAATTCAAATAAAAAAAGAACCTAAAGTTTCAGCAGGAAGATATGTAGTTTGGCGAAATCTTCAGATGGAAGAGATTTCCTGAAGCTTCTAGCCGCGCCCATTGCAAAAGTTGGGTGTTTGATCAATTAACTCCTTTAGCACAGTTCAGGCTAAACATCCTCCTCTTCAAAATTCAAACGTTGTCATATTGTTTTGATTTCTTAAATGTAATAGTGTTTTTTTATGAATTGTGTTGCTTTTTAAATTGTGATCTTTAATGTTTTTGGGTTGTGTGATTTGCACTTCAGTGCCTAACAAATACTGCGTTTTTACTGAATAAATCAGAAACTAGGAGGAGTTCTGTGTTTATTATTTTGATGATGGTCGAGTTCTTCCTTCATAACCCTAGGAAGTCAAAGTCCTTTTTTATTGCAGGCCGCCTCCTAGCAACCTAGAAGCCAAAGTTGTGTGTTAATTGTGGAAAATGATTCATGAATCCACAAAGTACTTCTGCTTGGATGGAGTCTTGGTGAAGAACTCCCCTTTAATGGAGACGGTGGTCCTGAACTGCTGCAGAATGTCTTTTATTCTGAAAAGCAGCACTTATCTTTCATACTAGCGTCGTCTGGACTGAATAGCAGTCAATGTTTCAGACCTTTGCTCGGATCGGCCTCTGGAAACGTCTATACGACTCTTCTGCTCAGATTGCTTCATGGGTTCTTTGGGGGGGGGTGGAGGGTTACCGCTCCATGTCTGAACTTGCTTTTTAGTTCAGGAACGTTTTTGTGTTGTTTTTTTTTTTGTTTCTGATGGGACTTGTCCTCAGGCACAGCCAGCATTTCTAGTCTGTAATGGTTTCTGTGGGATGAAGTTTGTTTGGATGTTTGGTAAATCGGTGAGGTTCTTGTGGGTCACGAGGGTTTTGGACAATCCAGATGAGTGAGAATTGCTAAAAAAATGGTCTTAGGTGTCGATGGTGTTTATAATAGTAATGTTACCCGCTTCATATAAAAAGTTAGCAGACATAAACACTTTACTGTGTCTGCAGAATGATCAGTCCTCCAGGATTGCAAAACCTCAAAAGTTGATATTCCAGTTTGGGCTCAGAGCGTTTCTGCACAGAAGCTGCTGGTCAGCAGAAATGGACAAACCGGTTCAGCTGCAGCGTTTAGTTTTTGAGGCGGGTGTTGGAACTGTTGACCTCCCAGCTGGAAGCATGTTGTATGGAAAGAAAAAAGAGGGGTGGGGCCGCAGAAACACGTCTTCTTTCTTGACCCGCAGCAGATCTTTGCTTTTCTTTAAATGGACCCTTTTTACAAAATTTACATGCAGAACTCTGCTTGGAGTAACATGTTTGCATGAGTCACAGCGACATTCCGGTCGGCATTGATGACGTCTTGATGTGGCGTTGGTTTTCTACTCTCATCCAGAACCAGAAAAGTTTCCCTGGTGGGTCTTATGTTGTTAAAGACTCTGATCATCTATTTTCAAAGTGTTCCCGCTGATATTTTTATTGTGATTACGTCGTTTTTGTAGGACATAGAACATGAATAAATCAAAAACGCTGGTGCTGCTGTACAGGTATCGCAAGAGTTCATTGGAAATTCACCTCGGATTTTATGGCGCAGAACAACCCCGCTTCCTGTCAGCCGTTTCTTTACACGCCCTCCCACTAGCTTACAGCCCCTCACACCCCTTTAACTAAACCAATGAGTTATATCGCTAGAGGATATAACTTACGGTGGTGGAGTGCGACGCCATCTTCGTGAGGTCGTCGGCGCCCACATGGCAACACTTTCTATAGCCTTTGGTGGCATCTAAGTAGCTTTTATAATATATATATATATATATATATATATATATATATATATATATATATAAATGCATAGTTGCAGAACTTATTACAAAAAAAAATTAATACAAAGAATTTTTAAAAATAAATTTTAAACATGTAGAAGTTTGGACCTCTTTGACATGTAATTTAAATTATTTAGAAAAGCCCGAAAAATAATTCTACAGTAAGTCAATTATAACAATAAATAATAGCAATATATAAATAATAAGTCAATAATAATGAATCGATAATAATAACAATAAGTTAACTGTTAACAACAGATTTACAAAGAAAATCAATAGATTTACTGATTCGTGTGAGTGATCAATTTGTGTAACACAGATGTTGTGGTGTATCAAAATGTGTTTCCACAAAATGTTTTGAACATAGTCAGACTGTATTACTAGTTGGTACCACAGTGATCCATCTGGGTTTGCTCTTTTTATTGCTAAGATCCACTTTTTCCTGAAGTCTGAATCCATTGGAAACCTGCAAGAAAAGTTCAGTCACTGAGTCAGAAATGTATAAATCTATTTTACTATAATAGAATAGTCCTAGGATACTGTATATAGGTTTAACACAATAAAGTTTACATTTATGTCGACAGCAAATTATACGTACATAATGCAGCATGTTGATAACAGCCCTGCAGCATCATGCATGTCAACATGTTTTCTAGTAAAGAAGCCCCTGCAGCTTTAAAGAAATCTGAGAAATGTTCTGCCTTTCTCCTTCATGGACTAATTTCTCCGATTTTTGACAGTTGAAACCCGCATAATGAACCGTTATTATGCAAAAACTGTGTTCACATGCATGCACTGCAGCAGTGACTTGACCTCATCAAGATGGCGGCGCTCTCCTCCCATGTGGAACCACCTGATGTCTCCTCTAGCGATAGAACTCATTGAACTAAATTAACATTAGCTATCCAGCTGTACAGTTCTGACCCAGATTCCAGCTCAGACCAGGAAAACAAAGACGTCCATGGATCTATTTGTCTGCAGATGGATGATCAGAATGGAGCAGAGCAGGAAGTTTGTGGCTTCCGTCACCGATACGATCTTTTACAGACGGCATCCATTTTTCTGCTCCTGATTCACAAGGATTTGAACAAAGAAATACTCAAAAATGACTGATTTTAATCCGGATTTTTATGAAGTATAGGTCCTCCGTCATCAGAAAAATGCCTCAAGAAAATGTTAAAAACACAATTTACATTGAAGTGGATCTTTACCGTTGTAAAAGCCAAGACTTTCAGAAGATTTGGGATTAAAATGAACTCTGGGGAGTCAAAAAGGAACAGAAAACTGTTGATATTCATTGTTTTTGTGAATCAATGAGTATGAAAATGTTAAATTTTATATATTTTTTATTCTGACTGTTGATCATTTGGCAAAAGGTCACTGTCCAGATGGGATGGATGTTTCTGTAGGCTACGAGCTTCTGTGGGATGTGTTTTTACATCCGTGACTCAGCTGTCTCCTGGAGACGGTTCACGTAAAACGCTCTTTCCTCTCACAGCAGGGCCAGCCCGAGTCCGCTGCGGGTCCTGAGCCCCGCCAGCAGCAGCAGCAGCAGCAGGAGGGGGGGACGAGGTTGCGGACCAGGGGAGGTTCGGGCGTAGGGCGAGGCGAGGGCGGAGGCCCCGAGCAGAACGGGCACCCGCCCGCCGCCCGTCCGGCAGTGCAAGAGGCGGAGGAAGACGAGGACGAGGAGATGACCTTGAAATACGGGGCCAAGCACGTCATCATGCTCTTCGTTCCCGTGACGCTCTGCATGGCCGTTGTCGTGGCAACCATAAAGTCCGTCGGCTTCTACACCCGAAAGGATGGACAGAGGCTGTGAGTGTTTTTGTCGGAGCGCTCGCATCCACCCGCAGACTGGGTGCAATGCAGCTTCTTAGCCACCAGGTGGAGCTAAAGCGGCGAGAACAGGCGTTTACTGAAGCCGAGTGAACTCAGGGCTGTTTACTGAAATGAAACCTTGGAATTAGACCTGTGCTTTTCTCCACCTCTGCAGGATTTACACGCCATTCCCCGAGGACACGGACACGGTGGGCCAGAGAGCCGTGAACTCCATCCTGAACGCCACCATCATGATCACGGTCATCATCGTCATGACGCTGGTGCTGGTGCTGCTGTACAAGTATCGCTGCTACAAGGTACAAGAAAGCTCGGCCCGCAGTCTTCCGGGACGTGAGCTTCATGGTCCCGTTTTACCGAGCAGATCAGACAGCGGAGGAAACATCAGACCCGACTGCTATTGCGTCAGCTCTGCTCAGGATTTAAAAAGTTCACTTCAAAGGTTCTTTTAGAAAAAGAGGAACTTATTCTGCAATGGTTACTGTCAGATGTGTTGGTTTAGTAATCCATTTAAGCATAGTGTTTCTAAATTCCAAGGTTCAGTAAACACATCATGCTTGAGGTTTGACACTGTCTCTTCATAAAGTTGGCGTTCTGTAGAGACGCTTACCTCAAACAAAATGATCGGCTGTTTTCATGTGAATATTTTTCAACCTCAGACACTTGAACTCATTTAAACTTTACGTTTACGGAGAATTCAAACCTTTTTATTCAAAGCATAATGTGAATATGTTCGAAGTTCTGCGTCTCGTCAATAGACTGTAAATGAGAACTGGACTGAGGGAGTGACGTCATCCATTGAAGATCATTTACGTCCGGCTCCAACTAAATGAAGTCAATTCGGTCGCCATGTTAGAACAAGATGTTGTCAGTCAGCAGGGAGTGGTCAGAGTCGACGTTTCTATGGCAACCACTCTCACCTATCGGGAGTGAGCTTGTTGGAAGGCCACATCCCTTGTGATTGGTGAGAGTGGTTGCCATAGAAACGATGACTCAGACCGACTCTGACCAATTACTGCTTACCTTTGACGTCTGGCTCCAACATGGCGGCGTCCGTATTGTGGAAAAATGGCGACTGGATTGACTTCATTTGGTTGGAGCTGGAAGTAAGACACTTTCTATGGATGGCGTCACACTTGGATACATGGAATGACTTGGACACATCTTGAGGTCTTTAAAGAGACGGCTGTTTTCAAAACCATCAGGCGATGGAACTTTTTTTTTTCCCATAGTTGCCCCGCCCCTTAAAACCTTTATCGCTTTCTCACAGCTGTTAGGAAAGAAGCTTGACTCGGAGCCAGAATCAGACAAAAATATGACGTCTTTTTGTGAAAAAAGTCCCGTTTCTCACCATCGCTTGCATGTTTGAAGATTTGCATGTTCTGTCTCTTGTGGGTAAATCAAAGCAAACTGTCTTTTTTTTTGTTGAAGCTAACCCGCCTCCTCTTCGTCCTTTCAGGTCATCCATGGCTGGCTCTTCCTCTCCTCCCTCTTCCTCCTCTTCTTCTTCTCCTACATCTACCTCCAGTAAGAGGCAGCTTTTTGTAGCTCCTTCCTGATGCCGGTGGCTAGTTTTCCCATCATGCCTCTGTTGCTTCTGACAGAGAAGTTTTCAAGACCTACAATGTGGCCATGGACTACTTCACCGTGGTGATCGTCATCTGGAACTTCGGCGTGGTGGGCATGATGTGCATCCACTGGAAGGGACCTCTGCGTCTGCAGCAGGCCTACCTCATCATGATCAGCGCCCTCATGGCTCTGGTCTTCATCAAGTACCTGCCGGAGTGGACCGCCTGGCTCATCCTGGCCGTCATCTCCGTCTACGGTAACCCCCCCCTTCCATCTGCCGTCTGACCTGTAGGTGCAGGAGTCTGCCCCCCACCCTTTGAAGATGGCCCTCATCTGGTTCGTTTTAGGCCGCGGTCTCAGAGAATTTATGAGCAGAATCGGGATAAAATCTGAATTGATGGATGCGTAACATCCATCGTCTTTGATGAGGGACAGGAAATGAAGGTCAGACAAGAAAAATACATTCATGCTCTGAAGAAAATCTAACATAATTAAACCTAAAAATAATTCAGATTTATAGCTGTAGCTAGTGAAGATGTTGGCGCTTCTGCCTTTAAATTACTTTCACATAAATCAGAAACGACAGAGACGAGCGTCCTTTCTGAAACTGCAGCGTCTCAGCCACAGAGTTTTCAAATGATCTTTTCACTTTAAGTGCTACTTTGCTTCTATATATCAACCATAACACAGATTTACACTCAACGGGTTTAACGCAGGAGTGGAAGGAGCCTCACCTCTCTTGTTTCTCCTCCCGCCCCACAGATCTACTGGCGGTTCTTTGCCCTAAAGGACCTCTGAGGATCCTGGTCGAGACGGCCCAGGAAAGAAACGAGCCCATCTTTCCTGCTCTCATCTACTCCTGTGAGGTCACACTTAAAACATCCCATAACAGTTTAGAATCCCTGATATGAACTGTGTGCTTTTACTTTGAAAGTTCATCTGCTGTTTTTGGACTGAACACCTGTTTGCTCCAAAAAATGAAAAATTACTTGTTTTGAGAGACTGAATTCCCCCCCCCCCCCCCCCCCCCCCCCCCCCAGCTACAATGGTATGGCTCGTCAACATGGCCGACACGGGCGGGCCGAGAAGGGAATCCGCAGAGGAGACGCAGGAAGGTGAGCTGTGCGGTTTAAGGCGCTTTTCTTCCTTTTTCCTGTTCCCTAACGCGACCCGCATCTCCGATCAGCAGCGGCGCCGGAGCCGGCGGAGTCTCCGCCCCCCTTGAGCTCGCCGCAGGACGACGGAGGCTTCACCCCCTCCTGGGTCAGCCAACAGGAGCACCAGCTGGGGCAGCTGCAGTCCACGGAGGAGACCCGGCGGCAGATCCAGCAGATGCCTTCGGCTCGCCCGCCGGCGGAGGAGGATGAGGAGGAGCGTAAGTCCTGGGGGTCTGAGGAAGAAAATGGGATTGAAAACATTCAAGTGTTGAATGTGGCGTCCTGCCGTCCTCACAGGGGGCGTCAAACTGGGGCTGGGAGACTTCATCTTCTACAGCATGCTGGTGGGGAAGGCGGCGGCCAGCGGCGACTGGAACACCACGCTGGCCTGCTTCGTGGCCATCCTGATCGTGAGTGTGGGCCCGACAGTTTCAGCGTGCGTCGGTCTGCAGTCGCTCTGAATGTTTTGTCTGGTGTGTCCCCCCCCTCCCCTCCTGCAGGGCCTCTGTCTGACCCTGCTGCTCCTCGCCATCTTCAAGAAGGCGCTGCCCGCTCTGCCCATCTCCATCTTTTTCGGCCTGGTCTTCTACTTCGCCACCGACAACTTGGTGAGGCCCTTCATGGACAAGCTGGCGCTGCACCAGTTCTATATTTAGCGGGACGCCGTGAGCCCCCGCCCCCCCCACGTGCCCTCACAACAACACGAGAGGGCCCCCCCCCCCCCCCCCCCCCCAGCTGCTGGAACAAAAGACGGCAACGCAGCCCCCCCCCTGTTTCTGCTCTGCCTTCATTTCCTGAAGCTTTTAACGTCTCTGAGGCTTCGTCTCCGGTCCAACCAGCCGCCTCAGGTCCTTCAGGAGGTCGTCCCGCCCCTCGCGGCGGTCCGCAGGGGGCGGGTCTAAACTCTCCAATAAAGACATCCCGTCACATTTCTGAAACCCAACGGAAGCCAAGATCTTCAAAGCCTTCACCGAATGAGCGGACCTTCAGTGCCGGTTCTGCTCTGATTCTGCGCCGTCTGATTGTAAAAGAAAGCGACGTCGGGCCGGTTTGGGAGGGGGGGTCAAATCTGTCCGACGCCAAAGTGAAGCAATGTTGCAAAAAAAAAAAAAAAAGTGGAAGCAACTTACAAGTTTTATTGTAAAATTTCTGCGGAGGACTCGGAGCCTGAGGTGGACAGGACCGCTGGAGCAGTAGAAGGTTCAGTGCCTTGCTCAAGGGCATTTCAGTCTTTACCTGTAGTAAATGTTGCCGTGTGACTCCATCACGTGGTACCTGCTTCATCCTGGGGGGGTGAAGTCTTTTTGTTTTCTTGTTGTGTCCAAGGATTGTAACCTGTGACCGTTGGGTCACAAACTCTGAACCTTGAGCTGCAGCTAACCTGGATGCTCACCTGGTGCTGTCCGGTCCTATGCCCCGCCCCCATCGCTCACCTCCTGCAGCTGCGTTCACGCGCTCTTTGTCTTTTCTTTAGGAATTTAGGAGGAACCGACACTTCAAGGTTCTCCGGGTTGACCTGGAAAAATGCATTTCCTGCAGGAATGATGTTTAAAAGATCGAAACTTTCGTTCGATCAAACTGGGAACAGATTCTCTTCTGATCCTGAATTAAGGATTTCAAGTTTTACTGCAAAAAAAATAAAAAGACACCAAGAT
Organism: Oryzias latipes; assembly: GCF_053564925.1. Classification (NCBI taxonomy): domain Eukaryota; kingdom Metazoa; phylum Chordata; class Actinopteri; order Beloniformes; family Adrianichthyidae; genus Oryzias; species Oryzias latipes. Next base: position 28,647,690 of record NC_136258.1, read on the forward strand.
TCTGGAAAGATATCCAAAAACGTTGAAGAGGACCGATGGACCGTTTGTTGTTGCACTCAAGTTTGATTCTCACTGATGAAACACAAACTAAATAATTTCTCTGAGCCTGCTTGTCCCCCAATGTTTTTTTTTTTTTTTAATTCAAGAAGTTTGGTGATTTGCTTTTTTTCCTGTCTCTCACATGCATATATGTTATGCAAAGTTGAACAGAGTTTGTTCTTTTGTAATAAAATGTGAAAACAGATTTTTGTCTTTTGTTTTGGAACCCAAAAAAAAAAGACAACTTCCTGTTTGAATAAGAGAGACGTGAAGATGCTGGTCTTACGAGATGAAGGGATGAACTCTACTGTCCATGGCTTCTAAAAAAAACAACAATTTCTTCAACAGTCACCTGCAACCAAACGACTTTCAGAGATCTGAACGGTGTGCAAACCATTAAAGTATTCAGTGATAATGACAACCTTCAAGACATCGACCCTGATCAATTCTATGCAAATGTTACAGCATAGTTTACTATAAAAACTCTGTTGACCCAGAAGGAAGACTGTCAATCATTCACTTTAACAGCAGAAGCATGTAGACCAACTTTGGAGACATCAAAGACTATTTACAGAATATGGAACATTCCTTTGATATCATAACCATATCTGAAACTTGGTTCAGCCGCGACAAGGACGCTGACTTTGAATTGGAAAACCCTCAAACTTAACTCTATGAAGAGAGTAAATAAAAAAGGTGGAGGAGTCGCAGTATATGAAAAAAAATACGTTTACGGTAATTGTCAGTTGCAGTGGATGGAATACTGGAATGTCCTACAATTGAAATATGTAACGATTCAGGGAAGAAGGTCACTATAAGCTGTTTATTGGTCGCCAGGGTCAAGCTTGGGGGGGGGGCATAGGGGGACAGAGTGCAAGCTCCAGGCTAACCAGGTGAGCAGCCCCCCCAACGCGCCAGGAGGGCCCAACGCGGGACCCCGCCCCAGAGGAGTGTCCACAGCCCCAGACGAACACCTCATCACCACCTGGGAGTTCTGGACATCCCCCCACCCCAGCCCCAGGTATGAGCCAGGACCTCCCAAGGGAGACCCGCCCCGTGCTCCAGGCAGCCACCCACCCGGCCCACGGTCAGTCCAGGAGAGAGTAAAACAGGGGCCAGCCGCCCCCGCCCAGGAGGGGTACACCTGGGGGAAGAGGGGATCCACAAGAAGTGTTGTAAACATGGTCCGACCTGGCTGAGCTACAGTTGGAAATTTGGCGAGGCCCAGCAATCAGGGGAAGGGACCAGAACCCACACCACAGGGACTCGGACACCCCCAGGCTCAGGTGTGATGGGATCCCTGGCTCTTGGACTTGCCAGAGAACTCAGGGATCCCTCTCCCTGCGTGGAAAGAGGGCCGCCAAGCCCAGGAAGCCAGCACCCATGGAACACGGCCGCCGTGCCAGGGGCCCAGTACCCCCTACCAGGGATGGGGTAGGGTAGGGGATTCCAGTTGGCTTATCCGTGCTCCTGTTCCTGACCATGTAACTCGCCTCTACTACTGCTTCTACACCTGGCTGTGGATCCTGCCTCTTGGTCATCTCTGCTCTGTACCTGGTCGTGTACCTCGTCTCTGCTCCTGCTCCTACACCTGGCTGTGGATCCTGTCTGCGGCTCGACTCGCGCCCCTGACTGTCCCCCCAACTCTGGCTGGATGAAGCTCGTCTGCTGGACTTTAAATATGTAGTTGTAGGGTTAGATAAGTTAAGTCTTCTCTAAGAGTTCTGGTAAATCGCCTGTCCGTCCTGGGGGAGGATCCCTCCTTCAAGTGGGCACCCCTGAGGTTTCTTCATTTTTTTCGGAATCCGTTTTTTTTTTGTTTTTCCTTACCGCGAAGGGGGGGTCTAAGGGCAGGGATGGCAGTTTAGTTTAGTCAGTTAGTTTGTTCAATTTAGTATTTTCCTGTTGAACTCTTTGTATTCATGATCCTTTGGAGTTCATGTTTCACTTCGAAGCCCATCGAGACGACTGTTGTTGTGAATTTGGGCTATAGAAATAAAATTGAATTGAATTGAATTGAATAGGGGACAGATGGTCCGAGGTCCCACCTTCCTTGTGAAATGCATGTGTGTGTGTTTGTGAGGGTGTGTGTGTGCATGTAAGTGTTTGTGTTGGAGTGTATATTTTGAGGGGTAAAGGGTGTGTGTACTAAGGGGGTGCAGTTAAAATTGGTGGGTAGGGCAATCCTTAACGTTAAAACTTGTTTTAATGAGCCTGCAGGTTTCTGGGTCTCATTCTTGCTCCATTACTCTGTTTCCATCCCATCATGCCCGGCGACGGTGGCCGTTTTTGTCCAGTTGTTCCGCTCCGAGGACGGACTGCATTCAGACTTAGGAAACTCGGAGCGAACCGGAGCTCAGTCTGATTGGAATCGAACAGAGACCACCTCCAAAGATGGGTTCCTGGTGCCGGACCAGGCTTCCCGGATTATCGCGGGAAACAAACTCTGGTTCACTTTAAGCAAATCAAATGTGTCCAGTCTGAATACAGTCTAATTTATTTGTAAACATTGAATATGTTCCAGTAGGCATGTCCTAAACAGTTTCTGGCTTCTTTGTCCCTCCTCTTGACCCATTTTAGGAACGTCGACCCCCCAAAAACATGGCCGAAACGATGTTCCAAAAAATTAGGCAATTAGGCGGGACAAAGGAAAGTTTAGCTTGGTCTGCCCACCCATAAATCAAAACCAGAATATCAGAGTTTTTCTTTAGCTGTGAAGTGATTTGATGTGATTTTGGTGGTCGGAGGGGAATCTTTTGACACCAAGAGCTTTAACATTTTGTTGTTGAGGATTTGGCTTCAAACTGCAGCTGGAGGTTTGGTTGGAAGACATAAAAGCTTCAAAACTGGATTACACAAAAATCTGAGCTTCATTGTGGCAGGATGGCGCCCCCTGGTGTCCCTTTGGGGAAATGTAAAGCATTCCTGTGAGCACACAGGCTCAGGTCACACTGTGACAGGGACCCACATGCCACTTGGGCGGGGCTTCAACCATGTTTAAACGCTGTTGTTTTCCTCGCCCCCCCCTCTGAGCACAAAGCCAGCTCTTCCAGGAAAAGGCAGATGATGGGAATGCGCCAGGAATTCCTCAGTCTGCGGGTCAGGAGGCTGCCAGTGTCCCGCTGTCCCTCTGTCCCCATGATGCCAGTGGTGGCTGGTAGGCTCCACTGGCTCCGGGCGCTGGTCACCATGGGGACCGTTTGCTGTTTGGCCCCCGGCCCGGCTCCGGCATTCAGCCCAGTCGTCCAACAGCGCGCCTGATCCCCGGATTCCTGCAGAGATTCCAGCACGCCCCCCCAAACCTTCTCGGTTTGAGATTAACCCTCGCTTTGCTAAGAGCATCCTACAGCCACGCCCAAAACATGGAAGCTGTCCAATCCCATTTGGAAAAGGAAATCTGTTCACGCTTCATGTCAGCCTCTGCGCTGCAGCATCAGCTCTTTTTCAGACTCCAGCGTGCGTGATGATGAAGTCAGAGAAACACGGAGTCCGTTTGGCAAAACATCGGACTGGACTCAGTCCCGTCACCTGGCTGTAGTCCCAACACGGTGTCGGGGGCCTGACACTAATGAAGACGTCACACTATTTGATTGGCTGTATGTTGGTCCAATGATGTGTCAGATGGTGATTGGTCTGGACAAATTACAGTACGACCGTAGAAGAAGAAATGATGAGTTCTGTTGTAAACAAACAAAGCTCCGACATGGAGTGAGATGATCTTCTAAACGTGCCTTTAATGTTGTTATGATTATTGTTAAAATCTATGCGGCCGGTGCTTTATTATTTGCAGAACGGACCCAGAAGGGTTAGCATTAGGTTCATACGTGCTGACAACATTTAGCCGTGGATGAACGTAAACTGGAATAACGTCAGCCGGTATTTTGTCTGGAGCCGACTGGAAACACAAATTCACATGATTGTTTGCACGGTTTCTCAGGACTGTTCATTCAAAAGCCGCTCCTCTGCTGGGAGATGCAGTTCTACCAGAAGACCCGGTTCTCCTGATTTCTGCAGCTCGCAGCCGGAGGGACTGCGGTCCGAAGCCTCCTCCGGCCGTGACAAAGCACCCTCCCCTGCCTGCAAACAGGAAGCTACGAGTCCGGCTCTGCTCAGAGACACGGTTCTCTCTGTGGAGCAGCAGGTTCTTTCTAACAGCCACAGATCTTTTTACAAAGTGGGTTGTGGCAAAATCTCTCTAGAAACATAAAAAAGAAGAACGTCAGACACAACTTATGAGGGAAAAGAGGTTTATGTTACAAAAGAAAATGTGAAAGGAAAATATGTAGAGCCCGTCAGATCTCCACGCTACATAGTTTGTCCAAGTGGGGCTACCGTAGTGTGACGTCATCATTAACGTCAGACACCCGAACAGTTTTGGTTCCTACACCGGCACCAGTAACGGTAATCTACATCAATTATCAAGCAAGGTAAACACTAACATGCCATCCGCAGCAGCGGCGCTCGTCTTCATCCTGAAAGCTGAGGATCAGAAAGGAGGAACCCTCTGTGTCCAAACCAGCATTAAAAAACCAGCAGAAATATTATTAGTTTACCTCAAATCTTTTTGGTTTTGGCCCGAATCATCCAGCTGGCTTACATTTTTGTGAGTCTAAAATTTGGTGATTTTCACATCTTACAAGGATGCAAGAAAAGAAAACTTTTGTTTCCGAAATCTTCACTAAATCTCTCAAACACGCCGCCAGCTTGAGTCTACAACTGAAGCTTCATTGACATGTGACCTCGGGAGGAGGCCACCATCTTGAATTATTTTTAAAACATGACCTTTAGTGCCGGCTAAAGACTTAAACTCCTCGTAGGGATTTGGATGTCACCTCCGAACTCTTCGAGCATCGTTGAGAAGCTACTTAAGAGTAAAAATTTAGGATTTAAGGTTTGTAGATTTTGAACGGCAAACTCACAAGAGAGGTGTTTCCTTGTTGCCCACACTTTTTTTTAACCAGATAATGTATGACACAAATCATTGGCTCAAGATGAACAAATTGATATGGCATAAAATATGAATATATCAGGAATGTGGAAAATCCAAAAATGTACTTAAGCTGATTCTTCCAAAAATTACATCGATCTGTTTGTCACCCCCAGGTGACCAAAATTTAAATTGGTTGCTATGGAGATACATCAACAGAAAAACAGCTATTTTGAAAAAGGGATTTTTTAAACTGAATTTGTCTTGTACGGAGCCCCTAAAGGGCCATTGATGAAGAAAAAAAAACTGGAGGAAAAAAAAATTTTTTTGAAGTAAAAAAATAATTTTTGGGAGTAAAACATTTTTTTTTGAAGTAAAAAGGAAAAAATAAATTAATGGTGCGCACCAGTTAGTTTCAGGTGCGCACCAGTTAGTTTCAGGTGACATTATGACATTGTCAGTAATATTTCGTGTTTTCAGAAAGTTTACAAAGTCCATATCCTCAACTTTAGCCATTCTCAAGACAACTGTAGCTACTTGGTGCACAATGAGCAAGCAGGTCAACTATCTGATATCTTCTGATACTAACTGGTGCGCACCAGTTAGTTTTTTTTTTTCCTCCATTTTTTTTCCTATCAATGGCCCTTTAGGGGCTCCGTAGTCTTGTGAGGGTGGCAGCAGCACTAACTGCTTTAATTCTTTATTTAGTTACTTTTTTTAGCATCTTGTTTATTCTTTTTTTTAAATAATTTTTTCAAACTTTTGTCTTCTTTAAAGCTACATTTGCTTTAAAAGCACACATGAGATTTGATGTTGTTAGCATGTTATTCTGCAGAGATGTTGACTCTAAAAGTGCAGCTTTTGTTAACATATTTTCTGTTCCCTGCTTGTTTTTGAAGAGGAATCTAAAAAATCTAAAAAATGAGGCCTTGATAGGAGTTGAAGGCCTAAAGCCGGTTTGCTGATCTGAGGTCATCTGTCAATCTCTGTGGTTGTCGCGGAAACGCTGCAGCTCTGCAGAACACCTGCGTGGACGAGAGCTTTCCAGGTAAATCCACTAAGGGGATTAGCTGACAGGGAGGGACGCTGCTCCATGTGAGGCGAGCAAAGGAGCTGAGGATTAGACTCTGCTGATTATCCAAGACCAGGACCAGCTCAGGGACGGAGCGGCGTTGGAAGACACATTTTTATAAAAAAAATCCTCAAAGAAAAATGTCGAAGGATAAGCTGGAGAGCCTGGTGAAGCACATGGAGGAGACGCTCTCGGAGATGGAGCAGCTGAAGCAGCACTGCGGGAAGCAGAGCGAGGAGCTGAGCCAGCTGGTGGTGGAGCTCCGCAGGGAAAACCAGGAGCTGGTGGAGAAGTACAACCAGCTCGCCGCCGAGATGAAGGAGGCCAAGGAGGTCATAGAACAGCTTCAAGATACAAAGTACGCCTTCAACGCCAAGGAGCGGCAGGCGCAGAAGCTGAGCCGCCAGCTCTGAGGCAAGACTGTTGGGGGGGCAGCAGAAGATGACGAGCCTGGATGAGATGGACGGAAAAAAACACCCGGACTTTAGGAATTCCTAAGGATGGGTGGGCATGCGGACTAAAGTGGGAACAGCTGTTAACGTATAGATTTTGCCTGAACGACAGGAAGGATGGATGCAAATGGAGTCGTTTCAACTTGAATCCTGCGGCTTGGAGCTCCTTTTTTACACCCGACTTAATGAGCAGACGTCGGACCTGAAGGCCTCCACGAAAAGTGGATTTAAAAACTCGTTAAATGATTATGAATAAGACATTTGTGCTCATTAGACGCCTGTAATTAAAGCGCCGGCCCTGAAAGCTCAGAAGCTCAACCCTGTAAAGCTTTTATTGAATAAGAAGCCTGCAGTTTATTTAAAGTGGGTGGCCGTCTATTTTTGGTCTTTGCAAAGTTGAGCCCTAAAAATACCTGATTATCCCTTCCTGCCCTTGCAGGACTTTAGAGCCCCCCCACATGAAGAGAAATTAGAGGGATGGGTTGTTCTTTAGCAAAAGTCACGTATTGATGGTCTGTTAGGAACTTATTTCTGCTGAAAGTTGATTTGTATCCTGTTAAAAGCCCATAAAAAAGGTTTGAGTGGCAAAACATGCATGTCAGAATCTCATTAGATAATCATAGATAAAAATGTAGACTGCATGAAGACAACAATCCTCCTGAACTTCCAGAAAAGTCTTTTTTTGGGTGACGTTTACACAAATTTTGGGCACAGTTTGGACACTTTAAGGCTTTTTATTTCACATCCACGCATGTTCATGTGCTTGGTGTGGAAATGCCCTTTATTCAGGTTAAATTGGAAACTCAAATATGCAGAATTCAATCCACAAAATCATTTTCACGCAAAAAATAAAATCATTAATTTGGAGAAATAAACAGAATCCACTGAAAACAGTTAAACAGACCATTATGATGAGTAAGTTCAACAGATTCCGGCATAGTTCCTTAGAAATTAGTCTGTTTAAACTTTTGTTTTCATTTTTTTGGAGGGAAAATGGGAGAGGATAAAACAGTTTGTTGGTGTTACTGTCCAAATGAACATCGTTTGGTATCCTGTTAAAAACTCATTAAAAAAGGACTTAATGGGCTAAACCTCTTAATACCTTTTCAAAAACCGACAGAATTCAATCCACAAAAGTCATTATTCCCGCAAAAATAAAATAACTAGTTTGAAGAAATGATCAGAATTGAAACAGACAATTATGATTAAAAATATAAGTTTTCTAGCTGATACATTTCCACAAATTTCCTTAGAAATGAGACAGAGATGTTAAAACTCAGTGCAAATGAAAGCAGTTTAAAAATGTTTTTTTTATTTTAAAGTTCCATTATGGGATGAACTACACTGTAGCGTCTAGCTGTTAATCCTGTTTAACCCTTGTGCTATCCTATGACCCCCCCCTTCCATTGACGTGTTCTCCCTACCATGACAAAGGTGGATAAAGGGGGAAAGATTTCATGTAATCCATGGACACCAGTGAAGATCACAAATCATTGAAGAAAAAAGGCTCAGAGCACTGTCTAGTGGGTCTAGATGACCCAACTCCCAATGTTAACGTGCCTAGGATAGCACAAGGGTTAAACGGAGCTGCAGCAGGAGTTTGGAAGCCGCTAACATCAGCTGGCCTCCTGTGTTCAAATGCATTTCCTGCCAAATCACCACAAGGTGGCGCAACACCGTGTTTCTCAGCCACGTCACCTTCATGTTCTGTTGCATTACCCGAGTCATCCTCAGGTCTCTGAGCCGGTGTGTCAGACCAGTGACAGCGGCGGGATTAGGGAACACTCAGCCGATGGATGACGTCACTGCTAAAGCTGGACTCCAAAAGCTCTGAGGTCCAAACGAGCTTCTAAACGAAGTAAACAGTTTAGGAAAAAGTCCCCAACGGACAACAAAAGGATTGTTTTCCAGCCGTGATTGTGGTTCCATTCTGGGTTTCTGTGGTGCAGAACCATCCCATTCAGGACTTCTCCAAAAGTGAAGGCCTCAGTGTGAGAAACCCCCCCGACAGTAAACCATGTTGGGCTGCCAAAAGAGCCCGTGTGCAGAAATGTTAGAAGATAAATGTCTGAAATCATCCGAAACACTGCAATCATTTCAGAGAAGCCGCGTCTCCCTCTGTCCTTATGTTGATTTGGTGCCGGGAGGACGTCCAGCTGGAACGGCGTCCACAAATTTGTACAAACTTGATCACCCGTGGCGTCCCGGTGGCAGAGTTTGGCCTAATTTCCCCTCCTGAGTGGAGCTCCATTCTGCTCTTTCACTGAGAACGGTGCTCTGCAGAGGTCGTCTGACAGGATCCAACAAAAAGAGTCAAACTTTGTTCTGCTGGACTCAAAGAACTGGATCCAAAGCAACTGAAGGATTGTTAAAAACCTTCAAACAAAACACAAGTTTCAGTTCTTATTCAGTGTCATGATTATTTCTTTCATTTAAGGTTAATGGGAAATTAAAAAAAAAAAGACTTTTTAATGGTTTTACACTTCTTAACATTTTCTTAATTAAAAAAAATTATTTAACCTTTATTTACCAAGTAAATGTCCCATTGGGATTAAAAATCTCTTTTTCAAGGGAGTCCTGCCTAACGGGAGCCAATTAATTACATTTACAACAAAAATATGTGACAAAGAAAAAAACTTTTCAATTTTAAAAGCAGCAAGATTTCAACAATTAAGGGAGTGTAAAACTTTCTACCTAAACACATAAACAAACAAAGATTTGATACATGTTAGGAAGGGGTGAAAAAAAATCCCATTATAGCCTTGTTGTTGTGACCTTACAACATTTTAAATCCCCCCCCCCCCCCCCCAAATAAATCAATAATTTTCCATTTTTTTCCCCTCAGGCTATGCAGTAAATGTTGGTGTGCTTGTATTTTAACATCAACTTTGGAAAAAATCTGCAAAAATCCAACATTGTGCATCTAATTAACAGTGGGCCAAGAGCTGAGCCTTGAGGTACACCTTGGAATATTTCTGCTGTGTCGTTCGAGGCATTGCATTGTTTTCCAGAAACACACCGTCATACACACAATAGTGAATCTTACCAATCTTTCACTGTTTACATTTTCATGCTAGTTTCATAAGTCAACAGTAGCTGGGATAGGCTCCAGCAGCCACCGAAGTGGATGAACGGATGGATAAAAGCAACAAATCCAAACACGGTCAAGGTCAGTCTACTGATCTTCTTCACCATAAAAGTCATGCAGATGCTTTGTTTTTTAACAAAAAAACGAAAACAGGACGGAACAAGCAGCACGACACAAACACACATCGCACCCAGCATGCATTTTTCCATGAAGCCATAACAGCATAAATTTAGATGATGGAGGTGTCTGCCTTCTGCGGTGCGATGGCTCCAAAAAACTTCACCCACCAGGGAGGAGAAGTGGCAGATGTTTAAACACAGCTTTCTGGTGTGGTTTCCTCCTTCAAGCCCATAATATTCACTTCTCTTTATTGCTTACATGTAGTTTTAACGGGTTTGGGTTGAAATGCTTCTCCAATGCCGCAGTTCGCTATTTCAGGAATTTTGGTCCTGTGGTTCCATTTTAGGTTCTTTTAAAAACTTAGGACATGAAATTAAAGATAACACAAGATAAACCAAAGGGACTATTTTAGGTCGGTTATTTTAATATGTGTTCTTATGTAAGCAGTGAATAATAGGGCTTTTCCTTTAAATATATAAATCAACAGTATGGTTTTTTGGACGATGGAGGATCAAGTTGACAATTAAGATCATGTAAGGATCAACAAAGTCAAAGTCAAATATTATGAAGGAAATGAAGATCTATGTGGGTCACTATTAATCGTTAACCATGACATTAACAGGAAAAGGTCATTTGGATGTGTGGAGCGCATGAAACCTGAGTTGTTCTGAACAATTGGTGTGACAAACGACGAGATTTAAAATGTTTTTTAGTTTCAAGCAGTCACAAGAACAGAAGCTTCTCGACGTGTGCGCTAAAGGAAAGAGTTCAAAGCAGAAGCAGTTTAAAAAACAACCAAAACATTGGTGATTCCTGGTATTTTGTGCCATTTCAGTTTTATAATTACAGAACAATTACCATTTCTACATTTTCATCTTTTCGTCTGAGGGAGGGCATTTTGAACTGTGAATATTTTTGTGTGGATATTATGGTTTAAGGAATCTGACCAAATTCTTGGCACAAGATGTAGCCAAATGTCCACCTGTTACTTCTTATTGTATTCATAACCAAAATATCTGAATATCTCCTATTTAATTGAATTCATACAGCCCTATATTTACAACAACAGTTGTCTCAATGGGCTTCATACTGATAGTTGTATACAGTATATAGTTTATTATACAATTTATTATACAATAACAAACATTTCCTGATTATGCTTGCTAAGGGTAGCATGTAAATCATAAACAGGATGGGTCCTAGAACTGAGCCCTGTGGGACTCCGTAGCTAACTCGAATGCAATGAGAGGACTGTCCATTTACATTAACAAACTGGTACCTATCGGAGAAATAGAATTCAAGGCATTTATCCTAACCACTGCAGACTACTGAATGAACAGTGACGTGTGGGGCTTCTCGGTGTAAAGGGGCGGTGCTCTGGGGATTGTAGTTTTAGTGAATTTAAAGCAATTTTGACTGGACAAAATGTTTTCCACTGGTAGTCAGGGGAATCATGCAGGGAATGCTTAGTTATTCTGATTTTAGAATAGCTGGATGTCCCTTACTTCATTGTTTTTAGGAAATGATTTATAGAAAAATATTTTATCGAAAGAAGTTATGTGCCATTTAAAGGCAAAATGCTATTTCCGCTCATTACTTTTTGAAATTTGGACCAAATTTAATGTGATATCAATAAGTGAACTCGCTCCCCTTCAGGCCGTGTCCCACAGCCACCACATACATTTTCTCATAAAGCACGGATGAAAATTGGTCGTACGTAAATATACCTGGAATAAGTGAAAGAAAGTTGTGGTCTTTACAGGAAATTTCACAGATGCATCAGGAATGAACCACGTTAAAACCACAAAAATATGACTAAAGTACGACCAAATCACGCAAAGAACACGTAAATTAACGTAGAAGGTGCACAGTGTGTGGTTATTATGCTGTTTATATGCAGTTCATTAGTGATTCCTACATCAATTACGTAATTTCAGTGTGCTATCTGCGTTGTATGCATGATATAAAAGTTACACATGGGTGGTTCATGCAGGAAAAGTCCTTTAGACATACGTGGAACCAGTGACGTGCGGTGAGGTTAATGGCTGGTGAGGCACTGACGTCATCAGTCAGATTTACAAACATATGAACCATACTGAGTAACTTATTCACCATTTGATTGACAACAGTTAACGTGTTTTGTTTAAAATATCATTTCAACATGTTTTTTTTTCATATACAAACTGCAGCATAGAAAAAAGCACAAACGTTATTATCGTCTTACCTTTACTTGCAAATAAAGTCCATACGCAGCTCCTTATGAAGAAAATGACTTGCCGCTTGCTATCACTTATTCTATTATTTTTTAGCGTCATAATCTCAGGGCTCACCGGCGCCCCCTAACATGAGGCACGAGAACTGCTGGCCTCACCCAGCGGCTTTTTTGCCGGCGTTTAGCGCTCAGCACAAGAAACACGTCCCTCACATACAGTTATTTATAAAAACAAACACTGTACATCATATACATCTGCTAAATTATGCAAACACAGAGAAACAGCAGTACCGTCTGACTGCATAGGTATTGCGCAATCCAAGGTGAGGCTCAGCGGGCTGGTGCCCAAAAATGGTACATTTAAATGGAAAATGACTGCAAAGCACAAATTACTGATTAAATATAATAATTGAACTTATTTTTTCTCTTTTCTTCCCATAATGACAGGTGAGGCACAGCCTTACCTGCCTCTCCTGACTGCACGTCATTGCGTGGAACTTATAAAATTACTTAGGTATAGCTGGATCGTCCCACTTAAATTCCTGGGAAATCTCCCTTACATGGGTCAAACATTTGGGGCCACTGTGGAACCTTTGAACAAACCCATTTGGGACCCATCAGAAGCTGCATGAGGCCCATATTGAACTGTTTGCATAGACAGTCAAACGTGTAGTTTATTTATTCGTCCATCTTTTCCTTATAGAATGAATCTGATCCACATTTATTCAGTGAAAAAGGGATTTTTTTGTGTGTTTACTTTCATTTTCCTGTCATTTCTTTCCATGATTCTCTGGTGTGAACGCGCGCGGATGAGGGAAACCGGAGCTTCAAAGTGAAACATCTGGGTTTAATTTTGCAGCTGGAAATGAAAGCCAGGCCCGAACCAGCGCAGAAGTTCTGTTTCTGTGTTTACACGAGGAAAACCCTCCTCCACGCGCGGGTCGACTGTTTTTTACAGTCTAAAATTACACAATGGGCGTCGAGCATGTGTGCGTTTGGGGGGCGGGGGGCGGCTGTTTAAATGCCGCCCGCTGGAGGCTGAACCAACAGGAGTTCCTCTCAGAGAGGGGGGGTTCAGACACAGCCAGATCCCAAACCGGCGCTCAGACGCGCCTTTGCGCTGCGCCCTGCTTGACGCGCCGGATCAGGACCTCAGGAAACCGAGTCGAAGCTGCAGAACCAGGTGAGGAACTCTGCATGGCACAAGGAGAAGATCCACATGTGATTGATGAATGTTTCCACGAGGAGCTTCAGCCAACAGGCGCCGCGTGCTCAGCTGACAGACAAGCAAGATGATTTGGTTTGATAAGCCTGAAACGCCTGAAGCTGGAGGAGCTGCCTCAGCTCCACATTACTCAGGGTTCATGATCTCAGATGTTCTGTGAGGGATTTACTAAAAACAGAGAAGAAAAGCTGAGAGCTGCAGCTGCTGCTGAAGTTTGTTCTTTCGCATTCAGGTGCTGCTGATCAAAACTCTTTGTCATCACGGAGGAGAAAACAGAAGTTTAGAGTCAACCTGTGGGGAAACATCAGCGATCTTAGTCTGTTTGTCCTCCTCTGTTGTTGTTTTGCTCCAATAACTTAGATTCAGCTCCTGATCAGAGGCCTGAAGGTGACGTTACAGACTTTGAATGTGGAGTGAATTTTGTCATTTAATCTGCTTTCACACAGCACTCTTGGGTTTGAACCAAACTGTTAAAAAAATGCCCACAATGTAAAGAATCTCCAGGTTCTGCTAGTCCCCAGACTCAAATGTTGATGGAAAACATTTTCCAACCTTTTCGTGTCATTTTTGTATCAGAAATGCATGAACTAACTTCTTGTTTGGCTCTGTGGATATCAGCCCTGCCTTCCCACTGTCATCAATCACACTAGAGTTCACTTACAGTCCTGGTGATCATGTGAATCAGAAATCTCTTGTTTGGTCCACATCAGAGTTCAGGGGAGCTGAACTGTGATCCAATCAGCTCAGAGTGAAAGTGCTCCATCAGGAGTTGCTGCGACCCTCCAGCAGGCTTTGATACCCGCAGGGGGGATTTCAAACCTTTGTTTCTTTAATCTGCAGTAAAAAATGTTCGACCCCCAGTCAAACATGTTAACTGTAACAAAAATCCCACTTGGAGAAAACTGTGGCAGGCAGCCGCTGTTGGTTGGATTTGTGCACCAAACATGAGTCCATCCTGAAGTCACGCGTGAGGCTGTGGACCTGACAGCTAAAGGTTTGACTGGTCATCCCTTTGCCCCGTCCAGCAGCTCACACCGGGGCAACTTCTCTCTCAGGTGGGGTGTTGGGAGGTCAGAGGTGGAAGACCGAAGGAAAAAAAAAAAAGAGCATCTGTTGTTGGTGGAGCTTCAGTTGGAGATGTGCAAATGCTGAACATTCATTTGCTTTATTTCCAAAAGGAAACAGAAATATAATGTGGATTTCTTAAAGAAAACTCTCCTGTTTGGTTCTGAATGATTAACAAATGAATGGAGCCAAAAAGATCAAACAAACAGGAAGACTGTTAAACAGTGATGTAGACCAAAGAAGATGCTGAGTGGAGATTAGTAATGGAGGATCACGAGGGAACATGTGTGTTTTTTCAATGAAATGATAAGATTTGTTTATTGAAGAGAGGAATTCATCGACTGGAGGTGAATGGCTGAAATATTTCAGGTTAATCTGCCTAAAAACATGAAGATTTCTATTAGTGGAGGTTGAAATGATGGAGATTTTTCTCCATACATCACCGGAAATCCTGTTTGCCGATGATAAACTTGTATTTCAGGAAGAGGCTTTTAAACTTTTATGATGAAACTAAATGACCAACGGCTGATTCTGACGCTTCAGTTTGACCTTTTGTGAGGATGTCACCCTCAAGCTGTTCAACTTTGTTTTATTCTTAGGTTTTCAGAAACTGTTGAAGATGTTCCTGCTTTTGATGATTCTCCAGCTGCTGCTGCCTGCAGCGTTCACGGTAAATTCTTCATTTTCATTCATTCATTCATGTTCTGCCGTTTTATCCCTTTCGGGGTCACGGGGCTGCTGGAGCCTATCCCGGCCACTTGTGGGCGAAGGCAGGGGTCTGTCACAGGAATTCTTCACTTTTCAACCTAAAAACAGAGAAAACTACATTTTAACTATTAAATAGAAACTATGTGAAGTTTAAGGACCAACTTTTGGATTTCTTACAAGACATGTAAAGACTTTTTTTTTAAGTGCTAAAAAACGTTTTTGGTCTTAATAGTTTATTTTTGAAGTCTTTGCAAAAGATATCCTTTAATAAAATCAATAATATCATCCTGCAAAAAAAACCTTTAAATTATGTGGAAGTAGTATTACAATCTGCACCGTTTAGAGGCAAAATAAAGAAAAACATTTCTGTTAAAATCTTAATCTGGTTTTAAATCATACCGGCAGCAAAATTATGAAAAATGTGTTTTTATTTTGGTTTCTGTAAACATTTTATGACCATCGAAAATTTTTATGTCAGCTTTGGTTTGCAGAAATGTTGTCGAGAACGTCCAAATATGATTGTTGTTCTGCCTCCAGGTTCCCAGCATGGATGTCTGGGACTCGTGGGGTCCTTTTGGCGAATGCAGCCGCAGCTGTGGTGGAGGCGTGACCACGAGAACCAGACGCTGCGTCACTCACAGGTTTGGCCTTATGTGATTCCAGGCGCAGAAGGTAGCAGCTGATCACTGAAATGATCCTTCATGACGATCTTCAGTCCTCAGACTGACAGTCCTGCGCTTCAGTTATGAATATTATGGCATGCAGACAACCGTAGTAAGACAAGACCACATCATCAACCCTCCACCACCATGTTTGCCGTCTGGAGTCAGGCGTTTGTGCTGAAAGGCCGTGCCGTTTCACCTCAAACGGTCCAAAAATTGGTTTCATCTTTCCGTTGGACACAGTTTCACTTGTTTGTTTGAAAACAACACAAAATGCTTGACAAGTGTGCGAAACATGAACACCCCACTCAAGCTCTACAATCCCATACCATAACACTTCCACCAACGTGCTCAATAGTTTGAGATGTTTTGGACATGTTTGGGTTTTCTATGGATGAAAAGGTTTCTGTCTTCTGATTGGACGGTTTTGCTCCTGAAGTGGTGTGATGACAGGCGCTGTGACTGTCCTGTGTGAGACGCTTCAACCCAGAGACGCCTTGGCCTCCGTAAGCCACTGTTTGATTTTCTACAGAACCAAATTATCCTTGGGAGCTTGACCTTAAAGCCCGGAGAACCTGTGGGGTCAAATTTTGTCACTCATTTGAATCCAATTTTCCATCTTTTAAAAAATGTTTAATTGCTGTTAACCCCCCCCCCCCCCCCCCCAAAAAAAAAAAAAAACCCAAAACAATAGTGGAATTAACTTTACAAATGTTACTCGAGACTCCAGAAGGAATTTGATGCACATCTGCAATTTCAGATCCTCAGTTTAATCTCAGATTACCTTGTAGCTTTTACGAAAGACATGTTTTTTATTCTTTTACCGCTCCTAACTCAAAAAACAACATTGAGAGCAGCGATTAATTTGAGAGCAGCGTCAGAGGTTGGAACAGCTGGGATTTCTCCTCGCCCTCTGATCGCTCGGCATGCCGTGGAGTTCTCCCCGCGCTCCAGGCCTGAGCCGTGCCTGTGGGCGAAGGCGGCAGAAACAACAGGAGCGGGTTTCCAACATGTCCATGCAGCCGTTGAGAGTCAGACAGTCTGTCCGCTGAAGCTCGGTGGAGATGACTCGCAGGAAGACGCCCTGACGAACTCGCCGGATCTTGTCTGCCACAGAAGATTGGGATTTCAGGCTCTGAGTCACTGTTTGCTTTGCTAAAAACAAATCAGCTTCTCAAGAAATCGACCCCCCGGCTCAGAGATGAAACTTTCCTCAGTCTCCAAACTTTTGGAGGATCCGTCTTTTTGCTAGAGAACAGAGTCTTTGGCTTTGCATTTTTCAGTGAAAGGTGAACGGTTGTGTCTCTCATGCCTTGCTTTGGGGCCTCAGGGCGGTCGGGTACTTTTTGGGATGAATTCATCTTTTATCTACTGTTTTGGATCACAGACAAAAAAATAGGCTGCTGTCTTTTAGAGCAGCAATTGGGAGATTTTGATGTAGGGTTGGTTAGGAGGTTGGAGACTAGGGCAGATTTACTTATACAGGTATCAATTGAAGAACCACAATGGAGGACATAGATAAAGAAAATGAAGCTTAAAACTGCATTTCTGAATATTTCTTTCTTCTAATCGTTGTGAATCAGGAGCAGATGAAAAAATGACGTTCTAAAAAGATTGTCGCAGTGACGTAGGTGCTACAAGCTCCCTGCTCCGCTCTGTTGTGATGCGTCCATGAACGTCTTTGGTTTTCTCATTTGAGCTGGAATCTGGCTCAAAGCTGTGCAGCTGCATAGCTGCAACATCTGCACATTTTCATTGCAGCGATAATAGCTGCGTTTCTATTACCTAGGAAATATTCCAAATTGGATTTGCAATAATAAATTCACTTAATGAAAATGTGACAAGTTTGAAAAAACTCGCATTTATCGGAAAAGAGTTTTGGTGCTCGGAGGAGGTGGTTTTGGAGGCATATTGAGAATGACGTATTTGGCAACACTGCAATGGAAACCCTCCTTTTCTAAGTCACACGACCAACAACCGGATGGCAACACCGCACTTCCTGGTAGGAACTGGCGCCCATTGTCGCCACCAGAGGTCCCACAGGGTCACTCTCCTCTGTAAACACGGCCTGAAGAAGACGCCAACATCTCCTTTGATAGGTGATGATGAGCGCTTGTGCTGTGGCAGAAGTGTGAATGCATCTGCTGTCAATCAAAGTATTGTTTACACATCCGTCGGCATGTTGGTTTGTGTTTATTCGCATAATTATCATTTAATGGAAACAGTGTCATTGTGAAATTGTGGTTTTTGGACATTTGTAGAATTTCGATGATGTTTTTCGCAAGTGTGTGATGGAAACGCGGCTAAAGTTAAGTTGGGGCTGTGAGAATCTTGACGCTAGCAGGAGAGATTGCAAACAGATGAATGATGGGAAATGAGGGAATGATTATTCTGTGTTTCTGCCGCTCTGCAGAAACTATGTCCTAGAAAATGACACAGGTCATTGATTTGGGCTAAAAATGACATAATCTTAATTAAAAGATCCACAGACGATCATAGGGGCCTTTACAGAGTTACTCTTCATCGTCTCTTTAACCCTAAGTAACCGTATGTATAATATTGGATAGACACTTTTCTGAGACTCTTATCTCATTAGCATGATCCAACATTTCTCTAGAATCTCTTTGTTTATAACTTGGTCCATGTTTTCTGTCCTGTAGTTCGTCATCATTCCACTAGGGGCAGTAGTTGCTCATTTCAAAATGGCTACTTTGAAATCTCAAGAACCCCTTTAGCGGGAAACGTTTTCCTAATTATCAAACCTTCATGGTGATGGTAACTCATCTATTGTTTTTGCTTTGTTTAATGATTACTTTCTAAATTGAAAGTATGTAAAATGAGTTCATAAGTAATTCTTTATAATAGGATAAAGTTACACCAGGTTAAAAATTTGTGGATCAAATGAGAGACTGGCTAACTAAGTTTTTTTTTTTTCTGAACATCTCAATGTTTTTGGATTTTAAACCCAATTGTGAGCAAAAACAGCCCAAAATATCATAACTGATACCATCTAGATCTCATTAAAACTGACATTTCAACATTTGTTTTGTGGATTTAATCAAACGGTTTAAAAGACTCAAGAATTTCCCAATAATTTGAATTTGCTGTCTATTCTTTGATGTCGTGGGCTTTACATGGTCAAACAAGAAGTAACAGCAGGTGTCATTTGACACTTGGAGAAAGATTTTTCTACTGAAAATCTAACTCTGAGCTAAAGATTTCAAAGTAAAGTCACTATCTTATTTTAAAAAATACAGCCAATACATTTCTTTTTATCTGTGGTTCTTTCGCAAACCAAAGCCAATGAGCTTCTTTAAGTGAATCAACCATTTTTACACATTGAGTTTTCAGCTTTCATATGTCAGGATATAACAGAGACGCCTGTCCTCTGCCGAGTCCCCCAACGAGCTAAAGAAGACCTCCCATGATCCACATCTGCAGTCCGACACGAATGATTCACTGATCAGAAACTGCAAAGCTGTTTCTTTAGCAGAAAACCTCAACGTCCGAGTTTAATCCAGTCTTTTCCACATCCAGGACAGACGGAGGACACAACTGTGTTGGACCGGACAAATCCTACCGCTCCTGCAACATCCAGGTGAGCCATGAAGGCTGGAGACGTCTCAGTGTTTCTGTCAGCTCTATAAACATGGAAGGGAAACTCTGGAAACAGGGTTCTGTAGAGGAACCATCTCTGCTAACCTCCTTCTTGCCGATGCTCCTCTCAGGACTGTCCAGAAGGTTCCAGGGACTTCCGGGAAGAACAGTGTTCCCAGTTTGACGGCACTAACTTCCAGGGGAAGCGTTACAAGTGGCTCCCATATTACGGAGGTCAGTGACTGACCCCAAACCTCATGTAGCCGCAGAAGTCCGGCTGGAGTCTGGGTGGAGCTCCGCCTGGGTGTAGCTCTGCTGACTGTCTTTCTCGGTGTTCGGATGAATTCATGAAGCAGAGTTAATCTCACCGACAGCTGAAAATCCGTGCGAGCTGAACTGCATGCCGAGGGGGGAAAACTTTTACTATCGCCACCGCAGCGCCGTGGTCGACGGAACGCCCTGCCATCCTGGACGCAGGGACATTTGTGTGGGAGGAGTCTGCAAGGTAACCCCACAAACACCTACATGTGGTAGAAGCATCACACAGAACTGACATTCACCGCACATTTCAGACCCCCACAGTAACAGACACTGATGTGTTCGGAAGATACATGGATGTACACACGAGTGATCACATGACAAAAAACACAGCAACACAAAAACAATGGGATTAGAAACAACCGACCTTAAGGGAGGTCATGAACATGGAACGTACCATTGTCGTGCGTGTGGGTAAGTGTCTGGTGAAGTATTCATAAGGAAACACTCACGACCTACGGGTGACGCTGTCCTTACGCCAGCACACTGAATGCTGCGCGCATGGGGTGCGTGCACGTGACATGTAAGCGCCCGTAGGACGTCCTCACAAACTGCAGTCTGGTTGTCTCATTTCTAACAGTCAGGCTGCACTATGGAGCGTGCACGGATCACACGAACAGCACTAACAGGATCCTTGTACAGTCTGCAGGAGTTTGGGGAGTTCTAAAATAAAAAAATCTGTACAACACGACTGCGTCTCACCTACGTCCCCCTTACCTGTTGAATGAAGTGTTCGCTACGACCTGAGTGTAGAAAAAAACATCGGCAACGTGAACATTTTCTCTGTGATGGTTCACTGAGCGGTGTACCATCTTGATATTTCCTACAGGTGACCATTCTTCACCTGCAAGGACAAGTGGGACTAAGACTTTAGGTTTATGTCGGCCTGAAGCTTTTAGATGTGAGTCACAGCAAGACTCAACAACAAAAGCTGATGTCCGTCCAACAAGGAGGTGAAGAGAACTGATCTGTAAAATGAAGCTTTCAACAGTTAGTCTGAAGCATTTCCTGCACTGACGTGCTGATAGGCGGAACCACCTCCTCGTTCAGAGGAGCTTATAGCAGCTGTGGAAACACCTCCATGTTCTGGTTCCGTTCTCATGGAGTTCCAGCCCGTCGGGCCTTTGCTAGTCGCCTTCACCTTTCACCTCACGCCTGACGTCTTTGATCGTCACGTCTGATCCTGCAGTTTTCAACATCTGCTGACTCTCTGTTTTTTAGCGCCTGGGCTGCGACAACATGCTGGAGTCTCCTCTGCAGGAGGACCCCTGCCTGCAGTGTGGGGGGAACGGCCAGTCCTGCCACCTCGTCAAGCACCGCTTCACTGTTCG
Source organism: Oryzias latipes (assembly GCF_053564925.1). Classification (NCBI taxonomy): domain Eukaryota; kingdom Metazoa; phylum Chordata; class Actinopteri; order Beloniformes; family Adrianichthyidae; genus Oryzias; species Oryzias latipes. Next base: position 28,668,506 of record NC_136258.1, read on the forward strand.
AGACCTGCCGACAGGTACGCTGGTCAGAGCGGCTCACACGTACGAATGCACTGCTTCCTGTCCCAGAAGGATGAAGGTGGAACCACAGCTGAGCTGGGGGCCGAGTGGACGCCCCACAGCTGATTGTTGGACCAACATCTGTGGTTTCTGAACGTGTCCGCTCCACCTCTGTCCCCTCAGGCTACAACCAGGTGTTCGTCCTCCCGGTTGGAGCCACGAGCATCAGCGTCAGGGAGATGACGGCCACCCGGAACTACCTGGGTACGTTCTACTTCCGTCAGACGCGTCTGCGTACATTCCTTCGTCTAACAAAAGTGCCGCCGCTCTGTGTGACCAGCGGTCAAAAACCTGCGGGGGGAGTACTACCTCAACGGTCACTGGGTGATCGAGTTCTCCAGAGCCACGCCCATCGGAGGCACCGTGCTTTACTACCAACGGGGCGCCGAGGGCGACAACGTTCCTGAAAGTATCATTGGGCGCGGCCCCACCACCGAGCCTCTGGTTGTGGAGGTAAAGAGCTCAACGTCTGACCTCACCTCACCCCACCTCACCTCACCTCACCTCGCCACGACCCTCAGAGGAGGAAACGGTTCAGACTCTGAGCCTAAACTCTCCTGTTTTCTGCTGTCCATTGACTTTGGCTCGCCTGCTTCCATTTCTCTTTATTATGTTTATTTATAAATAACAGAAAATGCCTTTTCTTACCGCTTCTCCTCTCCTTTTTATGACTGGACACCTTCTGTAGCAGCAGAGTTTCCAAACTTTTCAGTGGAAGTTTTCATTCATGGCTTTTGTTTGCTAAAAACCAATCATCTTGTCTTTGAATTTGAGGCTCAAACGTTTGCTCATTTCTGTTTTTGGTTTTGCTCGCAGCTCATCAGTCAGGAGCCGAACCAGGGGGTGGAGTATGAGTATTACCTCCCGAACGGACGCTCGCGGGAAGGCTACTACTGGAGCTTCGGATCCTGGTCTGCTTGCAGCAAGGAATGCGGATCAGGTCAGACTGAGGACCCGAGTCCTCGATGAAAGTCAAAGCAGAATGGAGGAGAAAAGGACCGTCTGCCTCTGGGTTCCTTTCTTCAGGTTACCAGTCTCGACTGGTCTTCTGCACCATCGACAACGAGGCTTACCCGGACTATCTGTGCGCGTCTCTGCCCAGACCTCAGTCCAACAGAACCTGCAACCCCCAGCCCTGCCCACAAACCCGCAGGTAATCGCCGAACCTTCCCAGGGTGCAGTTCTGCCTCTCCTCTGCTTATTGACCGTGTGTGATGACTGTCTGAAAGGATGGCGTTCCTCTACGCACCACAGTTGTGGAAATCCTCAGAGCGTCCTAGAGCCGCTGTGTTCAGGTAACACAGGGTCTGTAGTTAGAGGTTTGGCTGAAGTAGTTTGTTTGTAGTCAAAGATCTTCCTCCATCTTTTTATTAATCCAGGATTTTCAACGTCTTTAACTTTACGGCTCCTGTTTTCTGAGCGCCGGCGCCTCCTGGTCACCTCAGAAAACGTTACTATTACTACTTCCTGCTTTTGTCACTGCATGCTATAGAACAGGGATGGGCAGACCAGGGCCTGGGGGCCATATGCATAAACTATTTAATCTGAAATTAATTTGATAATCCTTACTGTTTTATTTTTTTTTCTGTAATTCTGGTGTCTCCATAGATCTGCATTTGGGTGCAGAAAGTAGTTCTACATCCATGTGATGTTGGCGGATTTTTTATGGTCTTTTTTCCGGTCGTTCCAACAGCACATGAACGCAGCATTTCACTACAAGTTTGCAGTTTCTCTGAAGGACGTCAACCTGTTGGAGCAATTGTATGAAGTAATATTTATGCCACCCCGTTGCACACAAAACGTTCTAAGTTACAAATAAAAACAGTAAATATTTGCTTTCACTTTTTTTGTTTTGTTTTCCAAAACATTTTTTCCTTCAAATTTTTGTTTTTTGTTTTATAAAGCTGGACAACAGGAACATCAGCTGGTTAATGGCAGCCCTGTCACACTAAACTGAAACTAATGTGGGCAAAATCAAAGATAGGAAAAAAGTGAGATGAGACACAACGCATGAGAAAACATTGTTTTGCAAACGCAAAAATACTATTTTATAAAGCAAAAAAAAGCAAATATTTGATATTTTCATTTACAACTTAGACAGCTTTGTGTGCAAGGTTGTGGTATCAATATTACTCCATACAATTGGCACAAAAATGGGAACAAAAGACAAATGTTTTCATCCACATTCCATGTTATTTCTTTCTCTTTCTCATCAGTCGTTTAAGAACCCTTTGTGACCCACAAGTCAAAGGTTTGCCCACCCCTTCTAAAGAAAACACCCTCACTGTTAGATTAAGCTAATTTTAGTTAGATACTACAGTTTCAACGATTGTTAGTAGATTCTCTTATTTATGCTGTAACCCTAAACCTGCTTTGAATTGTGTTTGTTTAAGGGAACAGGAATGATGTTTGAATGGGCTGAAGGCCAGGAACATCACTCTAAAGAACATTCTCCATGTATTGACCTGCCGGAAAAGTGAACGTTATCCTGCTTTACATACAACTAATCATGTTTTACAAACAGAAACGACTTAGCTGCAGTTTAAAGCTGCAGACAGAAAACAGCAGAGTCCCTCCTGAACCAAAGAAACCTGGAGAACATCCACCGGAAAGTGAAGACTCCAACAGCTTTTACTGGAAAACTATGAAGCAAAACCAGTGACTGTATAAGAGAACTGGACTGAGTGACTCCTCCCCCTGGCATTATAAACAGGAAGTGGCTCCAAGCAGCCAAAATCCTACAGACGTCTGTAGAGAAATAAACAGCAATTACTCTGTTGGTCAGAAGAACTATATTTGATCTGATACCTTTTTCTAACACTTCACTATTTTCTTTCTGTAGTTCAAGTTATTTAAGTTATAAACTGGCCAACCAAATGCTTCACGACCAACATTCAAAACCTGTGACTGATTTTATATATGGCCTGCTTTAAAAGCTTTAGGGACGTCCAATAGGCTGACGGGTTTCCATAGAAACTATTTGTCCAAATAGTTGTCCGGCTCCAACGTGGCGGTGTCCGCATCCAGGTCTCAGATACAGTCAATGAGCAAAATCCACACTTTCAAAATAAAACTGCAAAACAGGAACAGGAAGTTGAAGAAAAGAAAATTTTAGGTAACATCTTTGACGGGATTGAAATATTAAAAAAAAAAAGAAAATTTTAACCTTCTCCCCTTTTTTTGCCTCATTTTTCATTTGAAATGGGAGTGAATCTTTTTAAAGAGAAAATAAATTTAGTTTTCTGTTGTACCAAAAATACAAGTTAGAGATAAATCTCATGAACTGCTTTTGATCTGTTCCTGTTCTCTAGCTTTTTTAAATGAAACAATACTGTTTTTAATGACTGCTGACATTAGGAAACACTCTTGGATTTCCTATTTATGGTCCAATTCCAAACACAGCATAAATGTATGGATATTTTCACAGTAAGTCTCCATGGTTACGTGTCCCCGCCCACATAACCAGACGTCTTTGTTCCGACTCGTCTTTATTTCTCGGTGGTTCTGTCAGCTGGACGGTCGGGGACTGGAACGCCTGCTCCGTCACCTGCGGCGGCGGCTCCCAGACACGCAGTGTGCAGTGCGTCTCCCATGATGCTTCAGGCCCCCGGGTGGTGGAGGACGCGCTCTGCGCCGCCTACGCCGAGGCTCCGCCCTCTCTGCAGACCTGCAACATGCAGACATGCGCAGAGTACCATGTGACCGGCTGGAGCGCGGTGAGTACACGCATTAAAATGATTCTATTGAGGAAAAAATCAAAATGTGTAGATGAATATTTTATTTTTATCACAAGGAAAGTTTAATCTCAAGAGAAAGTCAATCAGGCAGGAGATTGTTCTAACTCAGGGGTGGGCAAACTATGGTCCGCGGGCCGGATGGCACGGATTCAGCCCGCGGGCTGTAGTTTGCCGATTTGGTCTAACCGGACACGTTTGTGTGTCTCTGCAGTGCTCGGTGAGCTGTGGCTCAGGTGAACAGACCAGGAGTGTCACCTGTGTCGGATCAGATGGTTTGGTCCTCCAGGATTCGTCCTGCGGCACTTTGCTGCGCCCCCCCGCGGTGCAGCCGTGCGTGATGCCCGCCTGCCCCAGGCACATCCGCTGGCACGTGGGTCCGTGGGGATTGGTGAGCACCCGACGGGACGTCTTTCTCCGGCGCCGTTTCTGCTGCTGGCTGAAGACCCGTCTTTGCTTCTCCGCAGTGCTCCAGGAGCTGCGGCTCCGGCTCACGGGAGCGGCAGGCGGTCTGCTCGGACCAGGACAGGAACCTCTACCCGGTGGACCGATGCGGCGCGCAGCCCCGCCCCGCCACGGTGGAGCGCTGCAACAGCCAGCCGTGCCGCAGCCCTCAGGGTGAGGTCACACGTCTTCCTGTTCTGTTGGGTTCTGCTGGTCGCGCCAGAACTTCCCTCCTCTGTGACGACAGATGTGCTGCTTTTAAGAAACAAATGCCTCCTCTCTGATCGTATTTATGCCTTTTTCAAACAAATCCACACAAACTATTATGCAAACTGTATTGAATTAAACTAAACTACTACTAAAAAAACATATTTTTAAGCAAAAAGGGAAAGAAAAAGGATCTCTGCTGCTGAAAAGAGTTAAAAAGCTCAATGCCTTCCGTGAGGTATGAAACCTTGGATATTTCAGGAAAACCTAGGCGTGATCATCATCATACTGTTAGGAGATTTGTGGCTGATTAGAGCACACACATGTTGGTGGGGATAAAGGCAGAATGGCAACAGTTTCTGCCAAGTTCCAACAAGGCAGCCACGTCAGCAAGGAGGTGGTAGAGTCATGGTTTGGTTGGTCTCTTTAGGTTCCCAGAAGGTGTGAAAATTGACTTTCTTCTGTGGAAAAAAACAGTTTTTTTTTTGGTAACCACCTCTACATGATTAAAGGAGATAAACTGAAGGTGTGGCCCCCGCCCTCCCCTGGCCTGGCATCCTACTGCAAAATATCTCTGAGGGTGGGAGGCCAGTTCACATCCAAGCAGCAGCTCTGGGAGGCTATTCTGACATCCTGCAAGAAAATTCAAGCAGAAACTCATAGTTCAATGGATGCGAGTTGACTTGAGTGAATATGACCTCTGAGTGCTGGAACTTGAAGAAATGACCTTTTTCTCCAGTGGAACCTTTCAGAACTCTGCGGTGCGCAACACTGTGGACGTGGATTTTAATGTTTGAAATAAATACTGTTATCACTGGGAAGTTCATTGATAACAGTTCATTAAGGATTTCACTTAAATTGACTGCAGTCTCTATTTTACAGCTCAATTCTTAAAGGACTGGAGGTCCTGACAGTAAAAACTGCCTCACAGTTTTTTTTTCTGTCTGCAGTTGTCCCCAGCGTTCAGGACCCACAAGGTCACGACCCCCTCGCCGGCCTCCTGCCGTACCTGCCAGACGATGCAGGTCAGAGGATTTTACAGACTATACAAGGTCTGATTTCCCTGAAATGTCTGGACTTGGCTCTCACAGCCTCTGGGTCGCCTCTTCTCCGCGCGTGTCACTCCTGTACAGCCCCCCCCCCCCCCGCCCTGCACTAATTATCCTGGCCTGATTGACATGTTTTCGTCATTGTTGGCCTCGTTAAAATATTTCTGAAGCAGTGAACTGTGCCGAGGCTGTTCCGTGCGCCGTTCACGGATCGCCGTCCGTAGGACACGCCCTCTCTGCTCCTCGCCCAATCGGAGCGGTCTGGGTTGCAGCTGGAGGCTGACGTCTGCGTCCTCTCTCTCTCTCTCTCTCTCACTCAGCCCGCAGAGGAGACCAGACGAACACCATCCACGACCCCCACAGCTCCGCCCCCGCCCTCCACTGCAGCCAGTCCTCCTATGGCTGTTGCCCCGACAGACGCTCCGCAGCTTTGGGCCCCCGGGGTCACGGCTGCCCCCGGGCTCCAACGCCTGGCCCTGGGCAGCCCCCCTGCATTCAGACCAGGTTCTCTCTGTTGTTCTGGAGGATTTTCCTCCTTTTGCGGCTGTGCGGCCACAGATTGTTTTGGAAAATGTTTGTGAGTTTTTTTCCTTTTGTGCCGTTTTACAGATATGGTTGCTGCCAAGACGGCCTGACAGCGGCTCAGGGTCCGAGCAGGCAGGGCTGCATGGAGACGGCGGCCCCTGCTCCCACAGTAAGAACTTTGAGATTATTTTGGACCTGTTTTAATAATCCCACAAACAACAATGCAGCCTGCATTTCATGAGATTTAACGATTATTTAATGCATAGAAATTTACAGTTGAAATAAATATTATAAAAAACTGCAAACCTCATCCTGACTGAACCCCTCTGTTTGGGGGTTTGGACTTGTCCTTGACTCCGCCCCCTAGACACACCCTCTGGTCAAAGCAACTGAGGTGTGAATTACCTTCAGTTCAGCAGCGAATGCAAAAAAAAAACCTCAAAATTTTGACAACACAATAAATCCTAAAATAATTTCATCAAAAGCGAAAATCATGCAGCAACACTTTCTGGCTCAGGTTGCTTCTCTTCCGACCCAAAACGCTGCTGGGTGTCGAACCACCACCTATGGATGCTGCTATGACAGGACGTCACCTGCAGGGGGGCCCAATGGAGAGGGCTGCCCAGACCCTCCCAATAACAGTAAGTGACAGAGAACATGAATATCGGGTCAAAAACATCTTTCCGTGTCATTTCTGAGTGTTCAGCAGAACTTTAGGAATCTTTTCTTAGAAATAAACACATCTTTTATTTTTTGTTTTAAATGAAAATCAGCAATTTCTCCTCAGTTTTATGCTTTAAACTGAATGGAAAGGAGTTTTTAATGTGTGAGACAAAGCACAAATCCAGCAAAAACCATGTAGAAACATGGAGCTGGATGCTAAATCCGGCGTTTCTGATGAAATGAAACGACTTCCTGTGCTGCAGTTGAGCGATCCGTCTGCTCCCTGCCCCGCGCCGCCGGCTCCTGCAGCAGCTGGGTGTCCCGCTACCACTTCGACATCCTCACGTCCAAGTGCACCCACTTCTGGTTCGGGGGTTGCCACGGCAACGGCAACAACTTCCTGACCCGAGCGGAGTGCCAGAGGATGTGCCCGGGGACGGCCCCCGCCCAGCGTCGGCCCGACTCTCCGCCCGCGAGAGATCCCGCTCCTGCAAGGACCACTTCGGCGGCAGAGGTCGCGGGGTCCTCCGCCGGGGGGTCGCGCAGCACGGGGAGGGTCCCCGCGGCGCAGGGCGCTTCGCCCGTCCGACAGGCCACGAGCGCCGCCGCGCACGCCCACAGGGGCAGGGCTGTCCTGCGACCCCGCCAACCGCCGGCTGCCAGGTAAGACCCCCCGAAGACGCAGGCTGCCTCTGCTCCGCCCCCCACCCCCACCTTCAGAGGATCCAGCTCTGAAGAGTCAAAGACAGAGCCACTCTGAGGATGAAATCCTGGGATTCAGCTGGACGACTCGCTCAGTCCTAAAATGTTTCACAGAAACGATGCAGAAACTGTGCGAAGCAAACGCAGCATCCTGAAGTCTGCAGCATATCAAGCAGTCACGGACATTTCATGAAGCTCCTAATATCTGTTTAGTTTTGTTGACTTCATCTTCAGCTTTGTAGCTCCTCCTAGCTCCACAAACCCCGCCTGCTTTCACAGCCACGCCCCCTTTCTTCCCCGTCTGGAAAACCTCACGCCGTCAGGCGACAGACAAACGCTTTCCCAAAGGCTTCTGGGACTCTTTGGCTAGAATAAATGTTGGAGCTCCGTGGGTCTCTCTTGTCGTGTGTCGCTCTCCTCTGTTGTCATTGAATCAAACTAATAAAGCTGCTGTGATCCCGTCATTCTAACGCCCGTGTCGTGTCAGGTCTGCTGTCTGAAAGCGGTGAAGTTGTTGTTTTGTGTTGTTCGTCCCGGCTCACCTCCTCCTCCATCATGCATGTGGACCTCCTCTTCCGCCGGGTTTTGGGCGCTCTTTATGCTTGCTTTGGTGACCAACAGTACAGCATAAAGTGACTTCTTTTTTGTTCTTCTTCCAAATCTTTCCTTTCGTCCCTTCCTCCTTTCGCTCGTTGGACCTCGTCTCCTTTTGCTCAGCTTGACCCTGGGAGGTGTCACCATCGACAAGGGCGACCCCGACAGGGTGGAGGCTTTGGTTGGCCAGACGGTGGTGCTGCCCTGCAGCGTCAGCCCCCCACCTTCAGCCTCTGTGGTCGTGGAGTGGAGAAGAGACGGCCTCCCTCTGTCCTCTCACAGGTCAGCAGAAGCCCAATCGGGCGGCGTGAATGACTTCAGTCAAGTCGGGGTGTGGATGTGACGTTTTAAGAAGCAGTTTGTGTGTCTGAAATGGTTTCTAGTGTTGCGTGACGAAAGTTTGACTGATTTCATGATGACTTTTTTTTTTTTTTACAGAAGTTCAGTCTTTTCACAGACAAATTCTCTTTCAGCAACACAAATAACGTCCCAAAGGATAAAATGAGAGATAGAAAAGCTGAAGAAGGCTTAGAAAAACGGATGCACATCAACAGGAAAGTTGTGCCGTTTGTGCCACAAAAGCTCAGATTTGATCCGAACCGGAGTCTTTTCCGAAACATTTTTGATTTGATTTGAAATGGTTTATTTCAAGCAATCAAAGCAAGAATAGTGCATAAAACAAAACAATCAGCAGTTAAACATTCACACAAAGACGAATCAAACTTAAGATAATTAGATATAAAAATTAAATATTACTTGAAAGAGAGTGGAAAGAAGAATCCCACCCTGTTCTACCGTAACCATTCTATTACATGATTTATCCGGTTCCTAACTTTTACAGACCTGTGTGCGTGACGGGAAACGGGACTTGAACTTCAACTATAAACACAGAGAACAACGTTCAGCCCTGGAAATATGTGCAGCTTGGTGGGCATGAATTTCAATAATAGAATAGAATAAACACATGGGAATAACATCAGCCAGTAAATAAACTCCAACATTGCAAAAATAATAAAAAACAGGAACTGAGGGAGCAACAAAACTGTGACAAAACAGATGATCCGTGTCGCTGAGCACATGTAAATGCTGAGGACAGTTACCACACAGGAAAACAGCTGTGAAATACAGCTGTTTGTCGTCAGCTTGAACCTTGAGTGACAGGGGGACCACCAAGAAACATACCTGAAAAACAAACCAAAGTGTAAAACCCTCACAGTTGTGATTTGTTCTACCTTTAATCAAGTTGAAACAGTGAAAATGTGGTTTTAGTTTGACCTAAAAACTCTAACTGAAAAGGCCAGAGTGTCTGTTCTTACCTGGATCAGGTCTCACACATCCAGAAAACAGCTCAGTGGATCTTGTAGACTCCTTTGTTCGCTGTAACTAAACTATCAGGTGTAATAAAGTTTTTTTGTTGGTGCAGAAAATGTCCTCTACTGTGTTTAAAGGACAGCTAGGAAGAATGAAAAAACTCAAAAGACTTTTTGCAAAACTGAATAAGGAGCTTCTGTTTCAACCAAAAGTTTTAGTTCCTTAAAGGTGAAGATGCTTAAGACGTTCAGGTCCCGCATGGAGGGAGGTCCTCTCTGAACCGGCATCCTCCAGGAGAGTCAGTCTGGACCTCTGATGCTCGAGCGTTGCTCAGACGTTTGCATTTGATGAGCCAGATGGCTGGGCCGTCTGTATTTGTGCAGGAAACGGCCATTTCATTGTCATCCTGGACCACGCCAGGCGCTTTGCCACAACCCCACCCATGTGTTTGCTCCTCCTCCTCAGGCATCACCAGCAGCCCAGTGGGTCCCTGCTGCTCGGCCCGCTCGCTGAGTCCGATTCGGGCTGGTTCCTGTGCGTGGCCACCCGAGAGCGGGAAAGAGATCACCGCTACGTTTACCTGTCTGTCACAGGTGCTGCCTCACCTGTCTGTCCCAGTTACCCATCAGGCCTTTCAGATAGATCATGATGGGATGCCGGAAAGATGAAAAAACTAATTTGATTAATAAAAGAAACCCACTGTACCTAATGATATGAAGTGAGAAATGCAGACTATCATAATTGTACTTTTGAAAAAACTAAAATGCACTTTTACTTTATTTTATTTTGATCATATCTAAAAATTTTAACATTTTCATGTTTAAAGACAGACCGCCTCAGCTCGCCCCCACATCTCTGCCCAAAGATGCTTCGTTTCCACGGTAACAGCATCCTAAGAGACAGAAGCCTGAGCTCTCCATGGTCCTGAGGAGCATTCAGACGTTGTGACGTCTCCTGCAGGTTCAGCATCGAGCGCTCCGGCTCGTCTGCGGTAGAAATGAGGAAAGGCCAAACGGCCCGACTGCCCTGCACGATCGTCCCGCCTTCGGCCCGGCAGTCTGTCCACATCCAGTGGACCAAAGACGGACGGACCCTCAGCGATTCCAGGTCACTTTTTCCCGTTTCTGTTCGGATGTGACAAAAAGCAGATTTAATTTTTAAGCTTATTTGGTGGGAGAAGTCTTAGCTTTAAGGATTTTCCCCATCATCAATGGGATAGTTCTTAGAAAGCAGGCCTCTCAGTTCTCATGAAGACAACGTTTCAGGGTGATGATAAAGGCGATTTTTCTCATCTATGCTTTGAGCTTTTGACCCATTGTTGGTGGCATCAGAACCGCGTTAGCTCAGAGAAACATCTTTTGGGACGTACCTGAAACATTGTTTGTTAAAAACGGAATAATCATAAGAAAAAAAAAACACTTAGGACTCTTTGAAACTAGATCAAAATATGATCAGAGTGAGACTTTAATGAGTTGAGACAATCAGAAAAGATACCAGAAGATAAAGATCTTTGCTCAAATGCTGCAGGGTGACCCAGCGTTCAGACGGCACCCTCATCATCAGCCCTTTGAGGTCTGAAGACTCGGGGATCTACACGTGCACCGCGGCCAGCCTGCAACAGCTGGAGCAGAGGCAGCTGCAGCTCAGAGTCCAAGGTGATTCAAACCTGCTGCTTCCACGGCTGCAGACAGAACCTCTGATGCAGGAGCATCTTTACGGCGTCATCCGAGTCAATCTTTCATCCTTTATCACTTAGCAGACCTGAAGATCACCAGGGCTCCTGATAACATCCAGGTTTCCGAGGGCGACCGAGCTCTGCTGCCCTGCGTGGTGTCAGGAGACGACATCAACATCGGCTGGTCCAGGTGAGGCATCTGAGGAACGAGCAGAGCTTTACATTCCTAAATCATTCCTGAGGAACATGGAGAAACATGTATATTCAGGTTTTAGGAACATTTAGGGCTCATTAAGGAACAGGATTCATTCTGAGAGCTCATCGGAATTTTAGCTCCAGTGTTTGCTGTCCATTTAATTTATTTTCTACATTTAAATCCAGAAAAAAGGCTACTTTGAACTGATTAAAAAACTATTTTTGACTTGGACATTTTTAAAGTAAATAAACAGAATTGCAGATAACAATTTCAGGTTGTGAACATAATTTAGAGTAAAAAACATCTGTTTTACAGATGATAGTTTTTATTTAAAGAAAAAGAAAAATGCATCTGATTTTGATCAGAAGAACATTTAAAGGAAAACAGTAATGGAGAAGGTTTAATCCCTAATCCAGGATCAATGATAAGAGTCTATGTTTCTTTAAACAAAGAGTCTGAATGAAAAGGAAACAAACATCAACGTAATCATACGTACAGAAGAACAGCTTTAGTGGCTCCTGTTGGAAACATCTCAGCCTCTAATTTGCTGCTTTACCTTCTAGATATTAAACGAATAAATGTGAAATAGTTGATAGTTGTTTTATTGGCTGTTTTGTTTTGCACGATTTTCTCTTAATGAGCTAAAAAGAAATGATGTCAAATATCTGAATGAGCGTCTTTAGAGTCAAATATTCAGTTTTGTTTGAATGTCTGTTTGAATCTAAAAGATTGATTTAAGTTTTTGTTACAAACTTCAGGACAGAAGTTTTCCTTTGTTTCTGAATTATTCTCCTAAAGCCTAAAGGTTCCTGAAGTTCTTTCCCGTTCTGTCCTTCTGGAAGGAACGGCATTCCGGTGCGTCCGGACGGGCAGAGGGTCCTGGTGTCGTCTGACGGCAGCCTGATCCTGAACGACGTGAAGCTTTCTGACGGGGGCACGTACACCTGCAACGCCTACACCGGCATCTATTCTGTGAGCGCCACGGCGGACGTGAGAGTCACCAAAAACACGCCAACGGGTAATTCTCTGTCAGTTCTGAGTCATTTAATCTATTCAGGAAAACCTTTGGGCGAAAACATCTGGTACTTTTTGGAACACGCCTGCCGGAGCTTTTTAGGATTGGTTGTCCGGTGTCTGCATGACCGGAGCAGGAGCTTGGTTCACATGGCCGGAAGTTAGCCTGACCTGTTCCCGGTGCATGTTGGACTCCGGCAGGGCTGCCCTTTATCACCGGTTCTGTTCGTAGTCTTTATGGACAGCATTTCTAGGTACAGCCAGGGGCCGGAGGGGTCTGGTTTGGGGACCACAGGATTTCCTCTTTGCAGATGATGTTGTCCTGTTGGCTTCATTGAGGCAGGACCTCCAGCTTACTTTGGGGCGGTTTGCGGCCGACTGTGGAGGGGCTGGGATGAGGGTCAAGTTTAGAAAGATCGGAGCGTTAGATTGAGAGGCGGAATGAAGCAGCGTTTGTAGTTATGCGGTTGTGGTGAAGAGAGAGCTGAGCCAAAAAACAAAGGAAGCAATTTTCCGGTTGATCTTCGTTCCAATACTCACCTATGGTCATGAGCTCTGGGTCATGACCCAAAGAACCAGGTCCCGGATACAAGCGGATGAAATGAGGTTCCTCTGTAGGGGGGCTGGGCGCTCCCTTAGAGAAAGGGGGAGGAGCTCGGAACCGCTGCTCCTCCACATCCAGATGAGCCGGTTGAGGTGGAATCTGGTCCGAACGCCTCCCTGGGGAGGTGTTCCAGGCATGTCCCACTGGGCGCAGGCCCCGGGGAAGACCCAGGACACGCTGGAGAGACAACATCTCTTGTCTGGTCTGGGAACGTCTCAGGGTCCTCAGAGAGGAGCTGGAGGAAGTGGCGGGGGCGAGGGAAGTCTGGGCATCTTTACTTAGACTGCTGCCCCCGCGACCTGGGTCTGGATGAGCAGAAGACGATGGGTGGATTGTGATTTCATGTCAATCACACGTCCACTTTCTAATCTAAGAGCGTTGTGATCTTTCACATAAACTGATGAAGTACAAATATTGTTACGTGACGTTAAAACACAAAATCATAAAAAGGTTGGATTCAAATTGTGCGGATGTTTGTTTCCACGTCCTAAAGACACGGGGGCTCGCTCCATTACTGCACAGTCAGGAGGTCCTCTTTGCATTAAATACTAAGTTCTGTTTAACTTGAACCTCTTCTGATGGTCTTGAAGGCCTCAAGGCCTGAAATACACAAACGGTCATGAACTGAAAACCCAAAACCTGAAATAGTCTTTATCTGTTTGGACGTTTTGTAAAAATTGTCGGTTACTTTGACAAAAATTTTAATTCTTTGGGGGCAGATGAAAGATTTGCCCTGTACTTTACCCCCCCCCTCCCTTTAAGAGAGCTTGGTGTCATTTTCCCGTCTTCTTCAGTTTCCATTTCCTCTTCTTCCTCTGCAGATGAGGACCTGCTGCCCGACTGCGTGGACCAGCCCGAACTCGCCAACTGCCGCCTCATCGTTTACGCCCGGCTGTGCTCCAACCAGTACTACTCCAGCTTCTGCTGCGCCAGCTGCGCCTCTCAACGCCCGGTTCGGGCGGTCCGCCGGAAGCCGCAGAAGACGGCTCCAAACTGAGGTCCTGAACGTTTGGCCCGAAATCTAACAGGACGAACGTCTACGGATGAACTCGAGCGATCAGACTTTAAACTTCTCTGTTTTTTAGAGAATCGTTTCCATGATTACCTGGCAGGTGATTCATTTAAATATTGTGACTAAAACCCACGTGTTGGTCATGTATTGTTGTCTGCACCATGCCTTTGTATTGTTTTTATGTGAGTCTTTGATAATAAAGGTCATATTTTGCTAATAGCTGGTTGATGTTCCAGTTTGTTCCAGCAGGAGGCGCTCCGCCTACAGGTCAGGAAGTGCACCAACAGTCTTCAGGACTGTGAAGAACCTTCATCTATAGGAGACGACAGGACAGCCTCAGAACGTTTGTTTGGTTTTTCTCCATCTCTAAACTTTATTCCTCTATTTTAGTTTTTCATGTTCTGTTTGTTTCCGCGTATGGAATTTGGAAGAAAATTGGCCGAAGAACATTAGTTTCAGCGTTTAGGATGACGTCTGGATTCTGACGGAGATCTTTCTTCAGCTGAGGGCTGCTGGATCTGCGTTTTCTGTCAGCAGATCCTCTGATCAGTTAGAACAGAAATGTAAAGATCTGCTAAAGGTCAAACAGCAGCCGACTGTCAACAAATGTCCATCTAAATGTTTAACATTTATTTATATTTGCAACAGCTCCACCTTTTAGTCTTTTTTATAGTTTCCTGGAAGAGTTGCAGAATGTATTTGATTGTATTATATTTTTTATTTTTGTTGCACATTTTAATTTTCCTTTCTTTGCCCCTTGATCCTTGACCTCTCGTGTTGACTTTCCCCATAATAGTATCAATAAAGTTTATCTTATCTTTTGTGTTTGTTTCAGATGTGAGAGCAGAGAGATCCTTTAAAAACGAAACTGAGGAAAAAACATGATCTGTCACTTTGCAGACGACGACCTGCTGTTCCAGAACAATCGAGCGCCGTTTCTACAGAACTAAGAGACAAAGAAGCTCCTCTTTACAAACTCAGAGACAGAAAACAGTCAAATGTATATATTCTGTTTTCTTTTTTCATTCTGGCCTTTATTCAATTTTATTAGAATTTCAAAATAAAAATTGTTTTATCCAAAACATCTATTTGCGAAATAAGTTTTTATGTTTATTTGTGTCATTTATGTACATATATTTGTTACTTATATTAATATGTTTTTGTAAGTTAATATTCTACCTTTATTCAGCATATCTTTATTACTATTAAAAATTGTTTTTTGGCCTTCATGAGGTTCATCATCGCCAGTTCTTTCCTTTCAGACGTTAGTTTGCTTTAGTTTTTATCTGTGAATCAAGTCTGTTGTCTTTTGGTCCCATTTAAAAATGTTTCATGAGGCAAAAAAAATCGTTTTTTTGATTCTTTTTTTCCCCTTTTGCTTCAATATTTTGATTTAATTATCTGGAGTCAGCTCCTCATTTCCTGCATTTTTGGGAACTTGGACATAAAATGATCCGATTAGTTTGCTCCGTTTATTTTGTTTTTTTTTAACCTTCTGATTTACTTCCATTTCTTCATGTGTGGTTTCTCATCAAGATGTTTTTGGCCATTTAGGTTTCTGTACTTCAATTATTAAATTAAAATGGCAAATAAAAAAACTTAACAACAGCTTTGAACTTTTGTTCACAAATAGTTGTTTAAATCCTCCCTATTAGTGTTCAATACCCAAACTTTTAATTCAGTTTTTTTTTAAATAAGATGTTAGAAGCTTTTCAAAATAAGAACAAAATGATATATTTTTGTGTTAAAATATGCATTGATTTTATGATACATTTTGGATCATAAAAAGAAAAAGGCTGAGAAATGTGAGATTCTGCTTAGTTTAAATAAAAATAACAAAACAGTTTAAATTGTTTTTCCAGGTGAAAATTTCCAAAAGAGTAAAAGTTTAAAATAAAAAAGTTCAGATAAAAAAGATTTTAAATATATTTATCTAGGTGTTTTAAAAAGGTTTAAATAAAAGTATTTTTTAACTTCAACAGCTGGGATGACATGAATTCCGAAACTTAAACATGCGGTTGTCACGGCGACCCTCAGGTGACAGATGTGACACGTCTCTCTGCTTCCTGTTTACCTGAATTCAGAGCAAAGCAAACATGTTTTTCTGCCAAACAACAGGATCAAAACACAGAGGCTTTCATGACAAACAGGAGTCTAATTTCTAATTTCTCTCTATTCCTCAGTGTTTTTTCTGTTCAAAGTGATGCTAAATTAAGAGGAAATCTGGATTTAATGGTACGTTGAGAATTAGAGACATTTAGGGGTTAAGCAATAAATAAATAAATAAATAAAACAACCTTCCCCTAAACTGAAAGTATTTATTTTTGCTTAAAAAGCATAGAACTCTGCACTCAGATTAATTAAAATAATTAAAATTAGGCTTTTCTGCTGCTTATTGAACTCGTTCCATTAGCCTTAAGCCTCATTTTTAATAAAATAAAGGATTGCGTTCAACAAAAGCCGCTCCAGAACCATTTTGTGAATGTTTTATTTATCAGATAAGATAAAGTTTAGCTGTTGTCTTCCTAAAGCTGCAGATTTTGTCAACATTTGAACAAAATCTCTGATAACAAAAGGTGCAAGACTCGTTATTTTAATTATAACAACAAGATTTAGGAATCATGATTCTCCAGCTACCGTGTCTCACTACGGGAGGGGTCTGAATCTCAGCCTCAAGTGACTCTTTTAACCCTCCACTGAACAAAAATAAAATAATATTAGCACTAATACTTAGCATTCATTTAATTTAGATTAGGTTTTTACATTTGTGGCTCAGCACTCACAGAAAAGTAAAATAAACGGTAAAGTTTGCTGCAGACATAAACCACGAGGCTTTATCTGATCTATCATTCCTCCAGAATCAAAACTTTATTCTTCTCTGATCGCTCTTTTTATTTCAGGATTTTAAAGCCCATGTTCTTTTATGCTGCACACTAATGTTTATTTATTAAAATTTATTTACAGAAGGCTGTTTCTAAGAAGATTCATTTTAAATTTATCGTAAACTATTTCTGTTAAATCATAAACTAATAAATTCATTTTTAATATGTAGGGAAAAAGGATGACGGCCCACCAAAGGAGAGAAAATGTCCTTTCAAACCTTTAATGGGAGTTTGTTTGCTTCAGTGGGATGATCCCGATCAATGCATGGCTTTTATTTTGAAAGGAAGTCACACAAGCTTCTGTCAAAAATCATTTCTGTTTTTATTCTTGTCAATAAAGGAAGACATATCATTGTCTTCACTGCAAAGCAGCTCCTAGCAGGTTTTAAGAGCGAGAAAGAGGCCCAGAATTATCTTTTAGTATTAAAGGGTGACGAGCCGTGCATTATGGGAGTTTTCTCATTTTGTAGAAAGGAAAATTGAAGATGTTTTATCTTTTCTTCAAACTGATTCTTTGAACGATCAAATTTAAGTTAAAAGACTTTTTTTGTGCAAACATCCACGGTAAACAGCTGCCATGCGTTGTTGTCTCCTCGACGCCGGTTGATTTTTCCGCTTCGGTTGACACAGAAGTGAAACAGCTGTTTGCTCAGAGGTGTGTGCACGAGCGAGTGCACGGATGCAGCTGAGGCGGCGGTTCAATGGAAGCTTCCGGTGCAGGGGGGGGGAGCTGCAGGCTGCTCCGGACCACATCCTGCGCTCCGAACGCCTCTGCAGGTTTCATGTGCCGCCTCGACCTTTTCCTGTGCACAGAGCGCGGTGCACGCTTCCTGTTGCACCGCGCTCTGCATTGACAGCTTTTGAAGCAAAGGGAGGATCTTTCTGGTGCAGAAAGGCAACATGTTGATGCATGAAATCAGAGAAAAGTCTGACGTTAGAGTGGAAAAAGAAGCTGACGTTTTCCTCGCTGAGCTGTGATGATGGAAAATGTGTTTAATGGTGGAAGCTTTGGAAAGAGAAGATAAACAACTGTGACTCATGAAATCTGGTTAAATCGTTTTATTAAAAAGGAAAAAACAAGCCTTCAGTAAAATACCTTCTAACAAAATGTAACCGGAAGACAACATGAAATGGAGAAAGATGAAGCTATAGCTGTTCTGTGCACAGAAGAGGATGAAGGTCAGACTTCATTTTCTTCGTTTTTCACGTGAACTCTGCAAAACACAAAAGCCCAGAGTCACAAAAACACGGTTATTCTTTCCAAACATCACAGAATCGTTTTTTTTCTGTGACAGACCTGAAGCTTCCAGGCCACAAACCAGATGAAGGCTCCATAGATGCAGCTCTTCACGATGAAGATGATGTAGGAGAGCTTGGCGCTCTGAGTGACCCTCAGGTATTTGTCTGCAGACAGAAAGCATCAGATGAAACGGCAGCAGAAAGCAGGTCTGAAGAGTCCAAAGGGATGAAGATCCTGTACCTCTGCTCAGCTCCGTTCCTGATGGGCTTTCTGTCAGGAGGAAACAAAAACGCTGTCAGATGTTTTCTGTCCCCCAGAAGATCAGTTTAGACGTTTGTGCTGCAGAGAAACTCACTCTTAGCTTCACCGGTGATGCTGTCATTATGATATGTGGTTGTTGTTCCATTGAAGAAGCTGACACTGCAGACGAACTTGTTGTCTGAGGTCCACTCCTCAGAGGAAACGGTCAGCCGGCTGGTGATTCTGTAGGATGTGCCGTACCTCGTGGCGGCGCTGTCCGTCGCCACACCTTTGCTGACAGTTTTCTCATTAATCATCCAGGAGACGCTGACATGGTCCGGATAGAAACCAGACGCCACACAGACCAGGGTCTTTTTGCCGCTACTGCACTCCTTCTCAGAAGGTGAAAGAACCTTGACTCTAGTTGGAGCTGTGACGTTTATACCTGCTTCTGAAAGACGAGAGGAGAGAACAGACAGAGTCAAAGCAGGAACAGTTGAAGCTCCAGTTTGGCTTTGAAAACCCGCCGTCACTCTTCATGTTTCACCGGATCTCACCAAGAACCGTCAGCCTGGTTCCTTCTCCAAAATAGGCCTGATAGCTGCCTGAGCACACCGCCAAGTCACGCTTACAAAAACCCACCAAGCTGTTCCTGTTTGTGCCTCAGAAACGACACAAACGGGACAAAGTCCTTCTTCACTGCTCTCTCCTCACACCAATGTCCAGCCTTTTCAGGACAAGTCTCATTTTTAACATCCAAATCACACTTTCAGACAAAAGATTCAAGAAAACCTGCCTTTTTAGGGACAGCTTAACATGTATTTAGGCAATAGATACTAAAACACAACAAATAATTTGCATAATTTGCTTTTTAACTTCAGTTTTGACTGAAGATTTTTGCATTTTGACAATCAAATTCCAAATGGAACAAAAAACGTTTTGAAACTTTAAACTGAGAGGCGAGACTGTTGTCCTTTTCAATTTAACAACCGTTTTGTCATTTTCTTACCTAAAACCGTCAGTTTGGTTCCTCTGCCAAAGTAAGCGGGTTCATAGTTGGTCACGCTGAAAAACGGCTGCAGGAAAAGCTGCAGCTCAAAACTCCTGCAGCTTTTTCTGCAGCTCGCTTTGCTTCTCTTTTTTTTGGTCTAAACTTGACAGTTTGAGACACAAACTTTCACCAAACGTGAAATTTCAGAGCTTTTTAGAAGGATTTGATTAAAAATTCCTTTCGACCATCAAAGATAGGAGAGTTTTTCAGTGTTTTTTCTGTTTGTTCTGAAAGCTCTCACCTAAAACCGTCAGTTTGGTTCCAGCTCCGAAGTGAGCTTCACTCTGGTAATTCACAGTGTTTAACAGTGATGAGAAGAACTGATGAGATCAACCGTCTGGGCACAGAGCCAAATGTTTTCTATCTGCGGCTCCTTCACGACACAACACGTAAAACAGAACTTCTTTTGGGCCTTTTTAGCACCAAATGATGCTTTTTACCTTCTTCCACCAACTCAGAACTTCAGTTTCTTCCCTGATCTTTGAAAAACATTTGGTTTTTATCTATTGAGAGTCACAGAAAGAGCTGAGGAGCAGAGCTGCTGCAGGGTTTCTTACCTAAAACGGTGAGTTTAGTTCCAGCACCAAAGTAAGCCTCGTTGTAGGAGCACAGAGAGTCTGAACGCTGACAAAAACCCTTCCTGCTTCTTCCCTCTGACTCCTTACAGCTTCAAAAAGCAATGTGACCCGAACAGAAGCTGCACACAAACCCCCAGATCTGAGTCTTTGTCTGACACCGCTAACTTTTCTTCAGCCCAGTTCCTGAATTCTGTAGAAATGTCAACATTTTCTGCTTGTTAACTATTTATTTTCTCACTTTTATGAGATGTCTGAAGCAGAAACAGATGAGATTCTGGCTGGACACAAAATAAACAGTTTTTCCTTCTTTCCCCTTCATTTTTGATTTAAATCATAAGTATTTGAAGATGCAGATAGTCTTTTTTTTCCCAAAGAAAGGAAATAAACTCACTTTTTTTCTAAATCTTAATGTTTCTTCCCTTTACTTTACTTGAAAATGGTTCACAAACTATTTTTTTTCCCTTCCAGAAACAACAATAAAGCCGTCGTAGCTTCATTGTTTGGTTTTAAAGGTTTCATGAACAGAACTCACCCAGAACCGTCAGTTTAGTTCCCGGGCCGAAATAAGCTTCAGCATTGGCACAGCGCTTCAGCCCCAGGGTCAAAAGTACAGATCTCAGACAGTCAAGCGCCTGAGGGCCCCCACTCCATCAGAGCGACCCCACACCTCAGTAAAAAGCCCCAATGCTGATGTTTCTTACCTAAAACTGTTAACTTTGTTCCTGCACCGAAGAAAGCTTCATAACCAGAGTCACGGTGCAGGAGGTCAGTGCTTAAAGCCGCCTGACATGCTGCAGCGTTTTAGTCTACGTTTGGTCTGGACGAGTTCTTCTTCAGGAGAAAACCTTCACTTTTCTAGACCTGAGTTTTTGTCTGGAAAAAGGTTTACTCACCTAAAACCGTCAGTTTCG
Source organism: Oryzias latipes (assembly GCF_053564925.1). Lineage (NCBI taxonomy): Eukaryota > Metazoa > Chordata > Actinopteri > Beloniformes > Adrianichthyidae > Oryzias > Oryzias latipes. The sequence goes on from NC_136258.1 coordinate 28,689,195, forward strand.
TTCCGGGGCCGAAATAAGCTTCATAATTGACACAGCGCTGCAGCTCGGTGTCAAAAAGTCTTCATCAGACTTCAACTGTAAACGCTGATGAATTCTGCAGCTCTCGATGCGCGGCTCATGCTAACTTTTCTAGAGTTTCCAGGACCCTTGACTCACCCAAAACGGTCAGTTTGGTTCCTTTTCCAAAGTAGGCTTCGTTAGCATTGTCACAGTGCAACATCTCTGAGCAGCAAACAGGTTTTCTACCAAACCGACTTTTCTGTCCAAACTGAGGCTCAAAGCAAAAGTTCTTCCATCAAATCTCAACTTCTAGAGAAATATTTACCCAGAACTGTCAACTTGGTCCCTGGGCCAAAGTGAGCGGGTTGAGTGTTGGTCACAGTGCTCCGAGTTCAGGTCAAAAACACAGATTGAACTATTTCTCCTCCTTTGAGCTCCAGCAGGTCCTCAGTTTGAGAGGGAAGCTGCAGGAACTGGGAGCAGAGAGCTCCGACTTACCCAGAACGCTGAGTTTGGTTCCTTTTCCAAAGAAAGCTTCACTTCCAGTGTCACACTGGATGTGTCCTGCAGCAAAAAGTCCCCAAACTGTCCCCAATCCTGCTGCTCAGACTCCCTCTGGAGCTCCAGAGGATGAGGAGGGTTTGGATGTGGAGGAAGATCTTCATCATTTCCACCTTTCTTTGCTTTCTCTGGAGGTTTTAGAGCAAACATCGGAGTGATCTTCATGTCCCCCAAAAGTCTTTTTTTGTCAAAGCTTCTGCATATAAAGTCACTTTTTGGTGGGCAGGTGTCCCAGCATCCTGCTGCCCCCCCAGGATCCAGATTTCTGCCCCCTCCCAGAGTCCCAGGCTGCAGGGAAGCGTCTGGAAGGCGTGAGGAGGTTTTTGTACGGCGCCTCTATGGGGTTGTATCACCGTGGCCCCCTGTCCCCACGGTGAAAATGCATCATACAAAAACTTCACGTCTCTCTGGGGCCCCCCCTCCGTGCTTCCCCCACCCTGCACCTCCATATCTCAGCCGCCATCAGCGCGAGTCTGTGGGAGCAGCTGCGCAGTCGGAGGGGGCTGCTGCTATTTCTGTGACAGAGGAGAGGAGAAGGTGATGTTTGACATCTCTGCTGCTCTCAGATCAGCAGCCAATCAGCTGTCAGACGGTCACATGACCCCAGAGGTCAACATCTGCATCAAGGTGCTTCAAAGTAAAAGCGTCTCCATGTGGAAACATGAAATGATCATGGAGTTTGATGAAATGATTCATTTTTTAGTCGGATGCAATCCCAGCAGGTCTGGGTGCTTGAACCACACAGAGATGATCTGGATGGTTTTTTTTGGGATGGATGCAGAATCCTAACGATGAAGCTCAGAAGAAGCTGTTCCGCTTTGGAGCTTCACTCCGCTGACAGCTGCTGTTTTATCAGAGAGGATCAGCTTCAAACAGAAACTCAGAGTCACTTCCTTCACATTTATGAACAGAAGGTTAGAGTTTTCAGTTTCAGCAGCGTTTTTATCTCGTCACAGAGGATCTTCAGATTTCAGAGGATCTCTCTTGTCGCTCCTCTTGCTTCTCCGCTGAGGTTGTTGTTCAGGTGCAGAGACTTTCTGACACACTGTGCTCTACTGGAAGCACAGAAGTACACGGCTGCGTCTGCGGCCTCCACGGCCTGCACCTGCAGGGAGGACGCCAGCACCGTGGGCCGGGACGCGCTGTACTTGGATCCGTTGAAAGGAGCTTCGACGTTCGCACTTAATGCTCCAGGAGAATACACCAGCAGCTCCATCCTGCCGCCGCCCTGCTGTCGGTACCAGAACATGTAGAAGAACTGGCTGTCGTCCTGTTTGCAGGTCAGAGTCACAGACGGATCTCCGTCCCGCCCAAAAACAGAAGAAGGCTGCTGGATTTCAACACCATGACAGAAATCTGGAAAACAAAAAAACAACTCCATAAAAAAACAAAAAACATTTACATTTAAAGTGGAAGGTTAAATGTTTTTACCAGAGAAGATGAACGCTGCGATCAGGAGCAGCTCCATTTCTACCCATGAAGCACCAGTTCTGATGAGCTGATGGCTTCTTCTGCTGGAGGTCATCTGAGGTTTCTCTGAAGAAGCCCCCTACAGGCCGTCGAGCTTCACTGCAGCTTCTGGAAACTTGTTTTTTGTGGCTTTTGTTGTTTGTGATTGTGTTCATGTTGTGTTTGGATTGTGTTTTCATTCACACGTTCACATCAAGCAGACACAAGAGATTCTGTTTAGGTCTTTATTCTTGGTCTATTTAAATCACAGCTTTTTCAAAACTTTTGGTGTCTTCTCTGTGTTTATTGATACTTTATAGTTTGGTAAGTTTTGTGTTTTGATGCCTGGAAGCTGTTCCCTGCTGAATTTAGTCCCTCCACAGCCACCGTACCTTAAAGGAGAAACTGAAACTGAAAGTGATGCACTGCAAAAACTGAATCTTAAGAAAGTAAAAAGACCCGAATTTCAAGAAAAAAATGATTTATTTTCTGTCTTGCAAGAAAAAAAATCTTAGCAAGAAAGTTTTTCAATTGCAAAATAATCTTAGTTTAAGAAAAGCTTTCTAATTTGTAGAATTTATTTTTCAAAATAAGAATTCTTGGGAAGACCTTTTTTCTTATCCCATTGTAGGATTTTTTGCTTATTCAAAGTAAATGGTAAATGGCGTAGACTTATATAGCGCCTTTCTTCCTACAAGGACAAAGTGCTTTACAGTCACACACACATTCACTCACTGGTGGTCACTCCGCTGCCAAACACAGACACCTGCCTACCACCAGAGGCAAGGTGGGGTTCAGTGTCTTGCCCAAGGACACTTTGACTCATGGGCGTGCAAGGCAGGAATTGAACCTGCAACCTTACGATCATGGGGTGACCGCCCTACCGCTGCACCACGGCCGCCCAACTGGGTAAACATTTCTGACTTATTTCTGAGAGTCAAGTTTTCACCGAGTGTTCAATGAAACATATGAAGAATAAATAAATACTATTCATGAAGAAAAGATCATCAGAACCAGAATCACTCCGTCCGTCTGCTGGACCAGTCAGAGACAGAGATTCTGGGTCTGGGATCATCTGTAAAAAACTAAAAAAAGATTCCTCTCCACAGTGAAGCATCCACCCTAAACAGTCCCCCCCCCCAGCCAGTTTAATCTTCTCAAATATACAAAAAATCCAGAAAGACTTCAATGAAAATGGTGTTTTTAACAAGTTCTTTGTTCTGACGGTGGAGGGCATGCATACGTAACACGAAGTGCTTTACATGATAACAATATTCGCCAAAAGAAACAAAACAATCAATCAGACCACAGCCCCCACAGCTGCCTGGGGGGCTGTGGTGTTATTTGTGTGACTGTAAGCTGTGACTGCATCACTGTGACGAGCAGCGCAGAAGTAGATGCTGCTGTCGTCCTCAGACAGGTCATGGATTTGAAGGGTGAAGTTGTTCTTAGGTCCATCGATGGACGCCCTAAAGTGGTCCTTTGTTTGTTCATATTCGGTCAGCAGCAGCTGGATTGGAGCTCCGGGTCGGTTCTGTCGGTACCACAGTATGGTGAAGCTGCTCATGCTGAGGCCCGGACCCATTTGACACTCCAAGGCCACGGAGGCTCCAGGCGGTGAAAGCAGATCCACAGACTGAAGGATCGAAACTGAGAGAGCTGCAGAACAGGAAGAACACAACGTTAGAACGTCCGACGAACAAATGTTTGTGGCGCCACAGAACCCACCTGAGTGTGTCAGAACCGAGAGATAAACCACGGCGGCAAACATGCTGCTGCTGAGCTGCATCCACACGACAATGATGCAAACGTCTCTGACGGAGGAGAAAAACAACACCAGGTCACATGACGCAGGCCAACTTTACCGCCATTTTCCCCAGGCATCAATTGATGCTGCAGACCCACTCATGATTCATTCCTCATGTCTGGAACATCACCCATGGATTAATGATTACTCTGAAGGTGGAAAGAAAGGCATGAGATGGCAGCAGCAGTATCCTCCTGGTTTGTTGCTGTAGAAAGACAGCTCAGTTTTACGTAGAAATAGATTCTAACAGTTCTAAAGTCTTTTTTTGGGGGGTTAAACATCTGAGGTCTGACCCACCAACACGCCTGCCTGACAGGACGGGTTTGACTTTGCACTACAGGAACGCTGCTTCTCTAAATGGAGACGCGAGGAAGCTGCAGCTCTGAGACTGGATGAAGATGTTGGTTTGATCCAAAACCACATCCTCGTGATAAAGCGGCGTTCAGAGCGCTCTGCCTCCACCTGTCGGCTGAATCCAACCAGCGTCATTTCACTCTCATTCTGCTGGATGAACATCTGATAGTCTGACAAAGAATCTACAGACGTCTTCCAACGGTATTCAAGCCTCTAAACTCAATAAACTTAGACGTTTTCCCAGAGGAATCCATCGAACATCAGCTGTTTCTTGGTCTGTTCCAATGATTCCTCACCTTTGAGCTCGTTTAGTGGATACATCTGTAAAAGTTCACACACTGTCTGTCTACAACCATAACCATAACATGATGTTTAGACACAACGTGTCTGTTGAGTCTAAAACGTTGGATCATTTTGAACGTTTTGTTGAATTGAAATAAATGTCTAAACTTGTCCAGAATTCAGGATGGATTCTTCTGCAGTGGTTCTCCTTTTTCAAAAAGACAGTTTTTGTCGGCCTAACTGAAGAAATCCTGTTTCTCACATCTTTGCTCGGCTATCATTAACATAGGGAAACAGTGAGAGAAGCTGCAGAGTTCAGTTAGAATCTCCAGAAGGTCCTTCTCCTTTTTCATTCCGTCAGCAGGTCCACATGTTCTCTCAGTTCCTGATGGTTTCTGGTAGCTTCTGGTTGGATTGAACACATCCTGTTTGTCCTTCTGATCTGCTGAACTCTGCTTTTAGCTTGTGCTGGAATGGATGAGCCTGAAGGTCAGGATGGGAGTCGTCATGCTCCAAGCAGGACCCTGGAAGTCTTTGTGGAATTTGGCTTGGACCGCTGAACTCTGTGCCAGAATAAAGGTCAGGACAAACCAAACCCTGATGTTTATGATCTTTTGCAGGTTTGATCTTTGGGTTTTTTGTATCTTAGGCACTTGGGGTCATCTAGACCCACTAGACAGTGCTCTGAACCTTTTTTCTTCAATGATTTGTGATCTTCACTGGTGTCCATGGATTACATGAAATCTTTCCACCTTTATCCACCTTTGTCATGGTGGGGAGAACACGTCAGTGGTCATCTTGACCCTATAGGATAGCACCAGGTTTAAACCTGCAGCTCTGCAAAACACCTTCCATTGTCATGGTGGCGTCTGAGTTTCAGGAGCTGAAGGTGTTCTGTCCATCTCCAACGACCTGCCTTCAAAGCCTTTTTCTCCATTTCTTTTGGTGATTGTCTTTGAAATCCAACCAAAATCTTTCCAATCTTCCAAAAACCCACTAAAGGAAAAGAGGAGATCTGGTTGTTTAAATTTTTGGAATTCTTTTCCTTTATCTATCCATACAGATAGCTAGCTAGCCAGCCGGGGCTGGCTAGCTAGCTATCTGTATGGATAGATAAATCTAGAGAAAATCTATCTATCTTCTATCTTAAAGCTATTTATTTTTGTGGCTCTGGTCTGTGTTGGTTGTGAAGCTTTGCTGACACGTCTGTCCATTCTGCCCGGGTTTGATTCCTTTCTACCCCATTCTCTGTCGTCGGTTCCATGACGACCATCAGGCTCTGAAGGTTCTTCACCTCCTGGTTCTGATCCTGATCTCCAGACGATCAGACCGATGTTCTGGAGTCCAACCGTAAACTGTGGGGGTTCATGGATCTGTCATTACAAGGGAACACGACTCTCAGTCAGGACAGGTAAAGCCTGGGGGGGTTTGATGAGAGGTGTGGACTCCTGACCCCCCCACAACCCAAACCACAGACAAGCCTCAGAGATCACATGACAGAGACGCTGCATGTTTTCAGATGGGATAAGTGGATGCTGTTAAAAATTGAGCGCATGAGATCACCTCTTGAGAGCAGAGGTGGAGCGGTCGACCTCTAAAGGTCATGGGTTTGGTTCCCATCTGGCCTAATGAAGTGTCTTTGGGCCATGTTGCTCCTGATGGTCTTGTCATGGCCGCTCTTCCACCACAGACATGACTTTTAACTTTTCAATGAAGAAAAAGTTGAGATTTTTCTGTTTTTTTCAGCAAATCTTTTTTGTTGTTGAACACTGGAATCCAAAATTCAATCCACCAGGCATCCTCTCCTCCTCTCTGCACTAAACTCTGGAAACTCCTCACAGAGGAGGCGACAGCCTCTTGTCAGATGATCAGCTGTGATAAGAGGAGCTGCTCACCGTGGAGGCGGGACCTCTCTTTACCCGCAGGAGCAACAGGAAGAGGCCATTGCAGGAGGTTTTTGTTCAAGGCTGTGGGTCTTTCAGGTAGTGTGCCTCCCTGACTGCACAGATATACTCCGCCGTGTGTTCGAGCGCCTTCAGGCCGCGGATGGAAAGGTAGCCTTTTTTCTCCTTTTCATTCAAGTCTCCCCCCAGTAAGAAATTCTTCTTGAACGGCTCCTCTACGCTGTCGTTGAGGAACTGTCCATAGCCGTATCCGATGAGTTTGAGGGCGTCGTCTCCGGGCGAACGCTGGTACCACAGCATCACTCGGAATTCTGCCTGTGCATGTGAGCAGAAGAAGCGGGCCTCTTCCCCCTCCCTGTGAAGAGCATCAGCTGGAGTCTGGTTGATGTGAAAGCTCAGGCAGAAACAGAAACCTACGGGGATCACAAAAACTCAGCTTTCTTTGGTTTAACAGAAGGGCTGCAGGTGAGAGACAGAGTCCACATTACCCGTCAGGTGACCGAGAAGCAGAAACACAATCATTCTGGCTCTTCGTCTGTGGTGATGATGATGGTGGTGACTTGTCTGCTCACGAAAAACAACAGCAGAGGCAAGGCAGGAGGAAATGATGTCAGAGTCACATGACGAACTCAGATGGAGGACGGGGTGGCTGAAGAAGTCGTCAGTGGTAAAATAAACTGCTTCAGTCTGATGGGAGGAGCTTAAGTCACTGAAACGTCAAACTGCATTCTTATTTCCGCCCGTCCTGTAATGAAGGACAATTCACCGTGAAACCCCCCCTCCCCCGCATGAGCTGATGACATCACAGCCAGAATAACAAACGAAATGATGACATCACGACAAGAAAAACTCTAGAACTGGTGACATCACAGCAAGAGACACTGTCAAAAAAATGAATGATGCCACAAAAACAACCTCCAAATCCACCAGCAAAACCAAAACACACAACAGGGACATCCGACCGACGTTTAGAAATTATTATGGGATGGCCACAGGACCTACAGCTTGGTGGCCATTTAGTGTCAAAGTGTTGAATCTGGTGATTTTCACATTTTCTCACAATATGGCGAGGGGGGGGCGTTTGTTCGAGTGATCTTCCACAAAATGTCACACAGACGTCCTCCTTTTTCAGGAATGCTGGAAACCTGCAGATAAGCCGGTGGGTTTGATTGTTTCCTTTCCTAAAGGATCAGTTGAATTTAGTTTTTTTTATTTTATTTTACATGTAATTTAGGAATCCTAATGTTTCTCTGAAGGAATCCTGGTAACTTGAAGAACAAGGTCAGTGATCGACAAACATTTTACAAAATAAAAGCTGCTTTTCTCCTAAAAACTTTCTGTTTTTTCCTGGCTTGGTGTCTGCAGGTGAGAAGACTTCCTGCAGTTATTTGTGATGAGAATGAGCCCCCTGCTGGTGAAACCGAGGGGAAAAAAAGCAAACTTTTTATTTTAAAGAGTACTTTTGCATGACCTTTTTCAAATTATTTCTATGTTTTAGGAATTTTGTTTTCCACCATTAAAAGGAAAAAGAAAAGTGAGGCTGAGAGAAGGAGCACGAGTTGATTCTGATGCACATCGATTAAATCTGAGGTCAACCACAGAAGCAGCTGCTTGAAGACCAAAGTCCCTGAGATGTTAAACAGTTTTTGTCACCAGCAGAGGTTCTTTTCATCGCCGTGCTCTGCTCGCTGCGCAGAAGTAAACGGCAGAGTTTCCCGTTTCTGCAGCCGTGATGCTCAGAGATCCGGTTTTGAGCGTGTTCACACTCAGATCTCCAGCGATGGTGAAAGTCTTCTCATACTTTTCTTCCATTTTCTGTTCCTTGTAGTTCAAATACCCGATGAGGTCCATGTCTGTGCGTCCGGGCGTCTGCCGGTACCAGAGCATCACCCTGAAGTCACTCTTGTCGTAGCTGCAGAAAATCTGCACTTTTTTCTTTGCGTCTGTGATTTCAGATGAACTTTGATGAACCTCAACGTTCAGGCAAAAACCTGGAGGCAGAAAAGCAGGATTCATCAGGAGAACACCCTTTCAAAGTAAAAGAGAAAAACAATGTTGGTAGAAAATTACCCAGCAGGCTAAAGAAAATGAGCCGGCAGATCATTTCAGAAAAGACACGTTTGAATCTGACTCTAAAAGGATGAGTGACAAACAATCAGCTGTTTGCTGAACGAGACCAGAGCTGGAAATGATGGAGACAGACTCACAGGGAGGGAGGAGTCTATTCACTGATGAATAAAATCTACATCTGTTCAAAAAAACAGACCAAGAGTTTGATTTAAATAAAAATATCCAGGATGTTTGCAGGATATTTCTGTAACAAACAATGTAAAGAATGACAGAATGTGCAGAACTCTGGAGAGTCAACCTGCAGGGTCAAATTTAGCCGCTGCTGTTTTCCTGTTTTGATTAAAGAACAAAACAAAATAACTTTATTTGTTTATTTTATGATTAGTATATTTGTATTTTTTGGCTGCTGTGAAATGCTGCTACCCCAAAATAAATATAAATCAAAACAAAAATCATCAAATTAACTTTAAAGCCCAAAAGTAAATATTTCTTGGGTTCTCCACGGTTAAAAGAAAAAAACAAAAAGATAAATTGCTCGTTTCTACTTTCATTCACAATTCTATTGTTAACTTGTTGTAGTTATAATGTAAACCTATTAGATTAATTAATATAGAAGTAATATAAAATATCAATACAGTAGAAAATATGATCTAAACACAAAAAAAACCAAAAGGTAAATAAATAAACATTTATTTACTAAACTCCAACCTAGAAGGTAAAACCATAATTGTTGGTGTTCCTCAGGGTTCTTTACTCGGACCAGTTCTTTATAGTAATACAATTAGATACAAGCTAAATAGAAGCTAAACATTTAATCAAGTTAGAAATAAAAAAGGGAATCACAAAGGGATCACATGAAATAAAAACACAAAACAATTTAGCAAATATTTTAAGAAGAATTAAGGAAAAACACGTGCTTGTTAATGAGGAAGTAGATTATTTAAAAAGGAGCAAAGACAAATTTTAAAATGGAAACACTGGCAGAGGTAGAATAACTTTATGGAATAATTCAAATACAAGATGTTTGGATTATAGAAGCTGTCTGGAGCCTAAAAACCACAGATGATTGAATTGTTATCACGTTTTTGGAGGGTTTCTTCATCACTGTGGTACCATGAGCTGCATAAGGAGTGAGAAGCAGCTGAAGCTTTAAGGTGGACAGGAAGTGATGGAGAACCTGCAGCAGCTTGGTGGGAGGAGCTTACTCCAAAAGAAAACAAGAACTTCTTCTGTCAGTTTTTCTCTTCAGTGACAGGAAATCCTTTTAGAGGCATGAAGAGCAGAAATGGTTTGAGGACCTCTTGCTGTCTTCATGCGTGAACATTACATTTGGGGTTCCATTACCACGCTGGGACCCTGTGATTATGTGTGTGGAGGGTTTGGGGTCTGAAGAGGTGACAGGACTGACGATGATGAAGATGGACCTCCTGGTGGCAGCAGAGAGAAACCTTCTGAAGGTCTGATGTCTATTTTTCATCGTTTTGTGTGAAATTACACCTGAGTGTATTTCTATTGTGGGGTTTTAGGGCCACTATGATAGAAGAAAAATAAACATGAAAGAAAAGCTGTAAAATTATGACAAAAAAGTAGAAATATTTTACATGAACGAATTTGTAACGTTTTGAGAAAAAAAGTCAATTTTTTGAAAACAAAGTGTTAAAATCATATGAAAAAGGGATTACATTTCAGGAGAGTAAAGTCTCAGAAAATTGAATGTAAAAAGTTAAACATTTTCAAGAATAAAGTCATAAGTTTGGGTTTCAAAAAATTCATAATTTTCCAGGGAAAGGTTGTGTTTTTTTGAAGAAAATGTTCAACAAAGACAATCAAACTGTTGAATTTACAATTCAAAGGAATGGAAATCACACCGCTCAACAATCTCATTAATCTGCTTTGAATAACAATGTTTCCTGGAATTACAACTTAAAAAAACACAACTTTTTTCTTTTAAAATTATTGCTTTTAAATCACAAGTATAGAATTTTAATTTGCATATTGATTTGACTTTTTGCTGACAATTTTACTACTTTCTTCCTTATAATTTTATGACTTTGTTAACATAAATTTATTTTAAAAAATGTATGGTAGCCCTTTTATTTCAAGTTTTCCTTGTGATAGTATGACCTTTTAAATCAGAAATTAAAAATATTCTTTTCATAAAAATTGATTTTACAACTTTTTTCTCGTAGATTTTGACCTCGTGATTTTATGACTTTTTATTCATAATTTTACATCCTTATTCTCATGAATTTCTTTATTTTCTCTCATTTTGGACCTATAGGCATACACTTCTTTGTATTTTTTTCAAAGAAACATGACTTTTTTCTTGTAAAATATGTATTTTTTATTTTTGTAAAATTTTTAAACTTTCTTTTTGTAAAATTGTGACTTATTTTATAATTTGACTCTCAAGCATTTATTTATTTCCTTGGTGGTTCTAATTCTCCGGCAGTAATGCTTATTCATTCATTCTAACAGCATCAAACCATGGAGGCAGCTGCTTCAGGCTGAAAGTTTCTGTGGTTTTATAAAAGCTTTTAGCAGTTTTTGTCACGTTCACAGATGATCTTCATCACTGTGCTTCTCGAGCTGCACAGAAATAAACTGCAGAGCTATTCTGTTCTGCTTTCTTGATCATTAGAGATCCGTTCTTTGCCGTGTTCCCACTCAGATCTCCAGAAATCTTGTAATCTTCTTTATATTCTTCTTCCATTGTTGCATCCTTGAAATACAAATATCCGATGATCTTCATGTCTGTGTGTCCAGGCGTCTGCTGGTACCAGAGCATCACTCTGAAGTCTGTTTTGTCATGGCTGCAGAAAATCTGAACCGGGCTGGTTTCTTCTATGATGATGTCTGATGGATCCTGACGAACCTCAAGACCAAAAGTAAAACCTAAACCGAGGAAGAGAAGTAATTTAAAAAACATGTCAGAAACATAGAAATCCAAATTTTCAGATCATTACCCAGAAGGCAACAGAAGGCGAGCAGACGGACGGGTTTTTCTTTTTCTAGCATTGCACCTTTGAGGCTAAATGTCTGAAGTTTTGTCTGAGTTGTTGGTGAACTTTAGAGATTCTCTGTTGATGACAAGAATCTGTGATTCAAAAATGAAAGTGAGGAAGAGTCTGAGTCCATGCTTAAATAAACACAGCCTGGTGGGCGGGGCTTGATCAGTCTTTGTGTTTGTCTCATACGCTCTGCTATCTCATCAGTGATGATGACTCCTGATGAAGAAAAATAAGTTTTCAATAATTTTTTAAATCCTCTGGATGAAAAATCAGCATCACTTTTTACCTGTTTATAGATTTCAATTACACGTAAATATTCAGAGGCTTTAGAAGATTAGTTTTGCCTTTTCTACGACAATTCTGGTGCCCCAAAGAGGAGTAACAATGACAGAAATATTCTTCAAATAATTTTTTCTGATTTTAAAAAGTTTATTTTTAAGGAATCTGCAGAATTTGATCATTTATTTATATTCTCATTTAGATTGTCATCATTACTGCCATCTGCAGGTGAACACAAGATTTTCATCCACAAGGGGGGTATTCCAGAAAGCAGGTTATGCTAGCTCCCACAGTAAGTTTGAGGCTAAAGAAGTTGATAACCTCAGCTTTCGGTTCCAGAATGGAGGTATGTTTCAGGATATGTCAAGTTGCCATAGCAACTCATGCTCTGAACATAACCTGGGGCCTCATTTATAAACATTGCGTACGCACAAAAGAAGGCGTACGCCACTCTCTACGCAATAGTTGAGATTTATAAAAAGCAAACTTGACTTCACAAAACAGGTCTTAAAAATAACAGCCGACACGAACACCCCTTTGATCGATCAGCAGTGAAACAAAAAAAAAAATCAAACGAAAATTTCAACAGAAATTCAAATGAACACTTATTTGCAAAAAGAAAAGTGAAATATGTTCTGCAATATTGGCATGTTGTGCAATTCATCCTCATAAATAATATAGTTAACAGAACGAAATAATGTACAAAACTGATATTCTCGTCAATGTGTCCATCTGGCGGAGCAGAGATAGGTGCAATCAGACAGAGAGATGGATAGATAGAGGGAGATGCATTAATTGTCCACTAGGGAAAGTTGTTTTCATGGTAAAACATTTCTTCATAAGCCACAGAATTATGGTATTCATGCATATGCCTTTAGTTTGTTTTATTTTTGATAAAACAATGTATGGCGTATGTCTCAACCATTCAGAAAGCAACAAGAAATTACATTTGCGCTGAACAATTTCCCATTTCCACGTCGATTATTACCGACATCTGTAGCTTGTCAGATGTAATTAAATGGATAGAAATAAAATGCCCCATCACAATGCGTAATGACACACAATGGCTGATCTTGCGCTCTTAGAAGATGTGGCAAATGGAAGAATTCGGAGTGAACGCATCTTTAGACAGCAAGAAAACTTGCTGGCAAACGAGGACGAGTGGCTTATGAGCCGGTTCTGACTTCCTCGAGCCGTCCTGTTGGACCTCTGCGGGCTTTTGGGGGTGTGTCACCCGGTGCATCTGGCGCGTCGGCGTTCCCCCTGCGCCTCAGTCACCACTCCACTTAAGGGATTCCCCAATTATTGCCGCCAGTCTGTCATCAAGAGGGGTCAGCTGCGATGTCCCCCCCCCCGTGGCAGACACACTCTGGCGATGCAGCGCTAGACGTTTTTTCGCCTCGACTTTGACGTCCGACCATTTCTGTTTTATTTCGGCCACGGTCCGAGGTTGTGAGGCTACAGCATTTACGGCGTCTGCCACCGTTTGCCGCTCACGTGCCTTTTTGCCATTAGTAATGCCCACACTGTGCCCTCCAAACAACACTTTTCTCCTGTTTTCCACCTCGCCAATGATAACTTCTACTTCACATCGAGTGAAGTTCCGTTTTTTTGATTTCCTCTCTGTGTTTGCCATGGTTTCGCAATCAATGAATATTCATTTGTGGGCGTTTCACGGACTATTTATGGGCAACTATGGGCGTGTCATGAAGCCGCAAAAGCTGCACTGCATTTAGAATTGGTTGTGATTTATTAAGGGAAAGATGCGTAGGATGTGCGTGCGCATGGTTTTATAAATCCGAATATTTCTGTGCGTACGCACGTCCTATGTTTCATCCGTACGCCACTTCTGACGCAAATCCTACGCAAAGTTTTATAAATGAGGCCCCTGGTGTGTAGCAGGTTTAGTTGAAGGTTAGTTTGTTTTCAGAGAGGTGAAGCAGCATGGCGTGTCCATTTGAAGATGATTTAGTGGATGAAGATAATACTTTTCCACCATGAGAGGCTGATAAGACCACATATGGATGTTGGAAAGATAAACTTTTTTACTTTGATCTAACTTAATTATTTGCTTCAGTTAAGATAAATCATTTTTTTAGGTAAGTCAGATTAAAAATAACACGTAGTTATCAGACAGTTATTTTACTTTCATTCAAATTAATTCAAATAAGTGGCTGTAACTTTGGTGCTGCCGTTAAATCACACCGCAAGGGATTGTGGGATACCATTCCCTTTGCCTGTCTGGACGGATTTGGGTTTAAGTGTGGGTTTTTGACCAATTGTGTTTAGTTGTTTGGCTGTTTTACTGGGTTTTGTCTAGTTGTTTTGTCCTGTTATGTTTAATTCTTTCTGCACCATGAGTGAGAGGGAGGGAGAGGATGATGAGATTATTTAACACCCCTAGTGCAAATCACAGCATTGTCAAAGTTGGAGAAATGATAAAGGATTTGGCGGTTCATTTTGTAAATCTATATTATTTCATTCATTTTATAGTAATAAAAAATAGTATATCTGCAGGCTCAAACTTAGACATATGAGAGTTCAAAAGGAACAATAAATTAATGGAAAAACAGTTAATTGAATTGGAGTTAATTAGATAAATATTTAAGTTTCAGTTGTAAAAACAAATTGAGTTGGATAGACAAAAGAAATTAGGTTGAATAAATTTAACTCAATTATTTGTTACCAATTGAATTAATTCATTTAAGTTGGATTATATGTATATATATATATATATATATATATATATATATATATATATATATATATATATATATATATATATATATATATATATATATATATATGCGTCACAATGAAAATAGAAATGAGATAGAAACTCGTGCTTTTACTTTGTTTTTTTTTCTCCACGCAGAAACTCTTTCTTTTGCTGATGATGCAGCCGTGTTACTTTTTTTGATGGGCGTATAATCTTCATACGCTGTTGTGGGTACCGGATCGACTTGGGCTGCCGGATGTTCTCGACTGTAACACCAGTTGGACAAACTACTAAGCGAGCGATTTTACGTTTAGCGATTTTACTACTTAGCGACGTTGTACCCATCTAAGGAATTTTTGAGGATTCGTTTTGGGTTTGAAGAGAATGACTGCAGTTTTTGTTTGAATGACATTGAGACGGTGGATCATTTATTCTTTAACTGTGGAATCGCTCGCTAAGTAGTTTGTCCAACTGGTGTTACCGTCGAGAAATTCCGGCAGCCCGAGTCGATCCGATACCCACACCGTCATTAAAATCTCAGACTCCGTCTCACTGAAGTATAGAGATCTCTTTTTTTATCGCCACGTATTTCCATGGTGACTCCGAAAATCGGCGATGCATTGAGAATGTCTTTACTTGCTGTGGACGTGCATTTACCCAGGGTTACCAAGTGGAGCGTAATTACGCTAACTCATCTCCCGTCTTTTGGAACCGACATACCCAGAGTAAGCAAGTTCAGGCAGATTTCAGCCAGAGTTCAACCTTAAAGTCAGGCTAGTTTAAACGTGCTTCATGGAATGCCCCCCTGGTGGATAAAATTCACGGATAATAAAAACTTTCTCTGAGCTTTTGAGGCTGAGAAAATGATCATGCAGTGATTCTGAATGAAAATAATTGAACTGAAATCAAACCACACAAGCAGCTGTGTGGAGCCAGAAAACCACAGACGATGAAGCATCGCCAACAGTTTTTGTCACGTTCACAGATGATCTTCATCACTGTGCTTCTCGAGCTGCACAGAAATAAACAGCAGAGCTCTTCTGTTCTGGTTTCTTGATCATTAGAGATCCGTTCTTTGCCGTGTTCCCACCCAGATCTCCAGAAATCTTGTAATCTTCTTTATATTCTTCTTCCATTGTTGTTGCGCTGTAATGCAAATATCCGATGATCTTCATGTCTGTGTGTCCAGGCGTCTGCTGGTACCAGAGCATCACTCTGAAGTCTGTTTTGTCATGGCTGCAGAAAATCTGAACCGGGCTGGTTTCTTCTATGATGATGTCTGATGGATCCTGACGAACCTCAAGACCAAGAGTAAAACCTAAACCGAGGAAGAGAAGTAATTTAAAAAACATGTTAGAAAATTACAAATCCAAATTTTCAGATGATTACCCAGAAGGCAACAGAAGGCGAGCAGACGGACGGGTTTTTCTTTTTCTAGCATTGCACCTTTGAGTCTAAATGTCTGAAGTTTTGTCTGAGTTGTTGGTGAACTTTAGAGATTCTCTGTTGATGACAAGAATCTGTGATTCAAAAATGAAAGTGAGGAAGAGTCTGAGTCCATGCTTAAATAAACACAGCCTGGTGGGCGGGGCTTGATCAGTCTTTGTGTTTGTCTCATACGCTCTTCTATCTCTTCAGTGATGATGACTGCTGCTTTATTCATATTCTGATTGAGATAATCATCATTACTGCCATCTGCAGGTGGACACGAGCTTTTCATCACAGTCTTCTTTACTCATTTGGTGCTAAATGATAAAAGTCACAGATAATATAAACTTTCTCTGAGCTTTTGAGGCTGAGAAAATGATCATGCAGTGATTCTGAATAAAAATATATTCAACTGAAATCAAACCACACAAGCAGCTGTGTGGAGCCAGAAAACCACAGACGATGAAGCATCGCCAACAGTTTTTGTCACGTTCACAGATGATCTTCATCACTGTGCTTTGCTTGCTGCACAGAAATAAACTGCAGAGCTATTCTGTTCTGCTTTCTTGATCATTAGAGATCCGTTCTTTGACGTGCTCCCACCCAGATCTCCAGAAATTGTGAAATCATCTTTATACTCTTCTTCCATCGTTGTTGCGCTGTAATGCAAATATCCGATGAGCTTCATGTCTGTGCGTCCAGGCGTCTGCTGGTACCAGAGCATCTGAAAGTAATCTGTTTTTTCATGGGTACAGACAATCTGCACTGTGCTGCTTGGTTCTTTGACAATGTCTGATGGATCCTGATGGACATCAAGAGTCTGGCAGAAATCTAAAAAACACAAGAAAAAGAGGAGCATCAAGTAACACATCATACCCAAATATAGTCTTTGTTTTTCAGAAAATCACCTGAGAGGAAATATAATATAAACACGCAGATAATTTTTTGTTTTACCAACGCAAAGAAAATGCAGAATGTAACGACAGAGACACAGCTTTAAATAGCAGGAGAGTAATGAAGAGGAGGAGTTTGCCACCACAGTCAAGAACAAAACAGGTCCATGAAGAGTAGGCGTTAAATTTTTAAATATACCTCACACACGCACAAAAAAAACCCACTATTCATCTTATACAGGGGATCATTGTGTATTTATTATTTTAATATTCCATTGAATTTTTCACACAGAATTGTTTTTTCCAATCAAAAACACATTCGCTTCTTTGCAGATGACACGCTTTTATTTATTCAAACCATAGAGATGTCTTTCCAACCACCTATTGTTCTGCATATAGACTAACTGTGAGGAATCCGGGATTCCCATTTGTCTAACTATTCTTTTATTAGAACACATGCGTAAAGCACCATCAATAACCATAACTATAATCGAGGAACATTTACTCTACAGTGATGCTGAATTATTACTTCTTATAGGTGTTCCACCTGGACGAGACAAAAGCTGCAAAAATTAATACAAACTAAACAGACTTGTTGTTTTTCAGCGTCTGAGTTTGTAACTAAAGCATAATTCTAGATTTTCTAGAAATTGAAAATATTTCTGCCTTTAAAGTCTAAACCTGCTATTGAAGCTCTTTATTGGCTAAACGCACCTGATCCAGGTAATCAGCAGCAGATAACCAGCAGGAAGCCGGTCCTCAACGCCTTGAGTTTGACAACCCTGAATTAGAGCCATCGTTTACTAAAAAAAAAATTCCACAAGGCTCCTGGTTTACACCATTTTTGGTATTTTAATTTTTTTTTACAATGAGAAAACACTCATTCACCTTTATGCAGATGACACTCTGTTTTATTTATTCAAACCTCAGAGATTTTCTTTCCGACCATCCTTTTTTTCCTCTGAGAAATAGTATAATTTTACCAAAATGAACTCACTTGTTGTTTTTAGTGTTCTGAGTTATGAACTGGAACATAAATCTAGATTTTTCTGTGAAAAGCCTGAAAGGTCTGAACTTAAATAAAGTTCTTCATAGAAAAACTGTTTTAAAAATGTCATATGAACCAGATTTATTAATGAAAGGATGTCTATCACACTGCTTTATGAATGTGTGTTATTTAAAAATTATAAATTTTCTGGAAACATCTTGAACATTTTCTGTGTTTTGGAGGAAAAAAACAGCAAAGACATAGCGCCTCCTGGTGGCAGCAAAGAAAGATGAAAATCTATTAAAACCCTACTTTTTGATTCTTTTTACATCTCTTCTTAGATAAGTGAAACTTTGATGAGTTTCTTGTTTGAAAGTCGTGGACCACAGAAGCAGCTGTGTGGAGCCAGAAAACCACCAACGATGAAGCAATGCCAACAGTTTTTGTCACGTTCACAGATGATCTTCATCACTGTGCTTTGCTTGCTGCACAGAAATAAACTGCAGAGCTATTCTGTTCTGCTTTCTTGATCATCAGAGATCCATTCTTTGCTGTGCTCCCACTCAGAGCTCCAGAAATGTCAAAATCATCTTTATGTTCTTTTTCCATCGTCGGTTCGTTGTGATGCAAATATCCGATGAGCTTCATGTCTGTGCGTCCAGGCGTCTGCTGGTACCAGAGCATCAAGTAGAAGTCGGTCTTGTCATGGTTGCAGAAAAGCTGCACCAAGCTGTTTCTAGGATGGGTGAACACTTCAGCAGGAGTCTGACGGACATCCACGGCCAGACCAACTGGTGACCACACAGAGAGGAAGAAATGTTATACAAAACATAAAGACGGAATTTGTTCTGAAACGTTCTCGTACCTGTCAGCCAGCAGCAGAAGAGGAGGCAGATCATAGTGTCAGTTGTTCAATAAACCCACAGAGTCTTTGCCTTCTTCATGCGAGGAAGGGTGATGAAGAAACTCCATCAGTCAGCAGCAGGCGGAGTCAAAGGAACAGACGTTTCAGCAGGAGAGGCGGAGTCAAACCATGACCTGTTTACACCTTCAATATTCATAGAAGCGATCATGATCTTTGTTTGGTTCAGTTACTTCTGCAGAATTCAGCTGGGCTTCAATAACTTGAAGACATTAAGCTCCTTAGTGCTCCCTGCTGGTGGGAAGCAGTGCTGGTTCACCTGGAAGGAATTAACCCTTGTGCTGTTCTAGGCACTTTAACATTGGGAATGGGGTCATCTAGACCCCACAAGACAGTGTGCTGAACTTTTTTCTTCAATGATTTGTGATCTTCATTGGTGTCAATGGATTATATTGAATCCTCTCCACCTTTATCCACCTTTGTCATGGTAGGGAGAACACGTCAAAGCAAGGGTGGGGTCATCTGGACCCCATAGGATAGCACAAGGGCTAAAGAAACAGATGAACTGAGTAATAGTCAGGAAAATATCAGATTTATTCTCCGGAACTTAAATAATTAAGCAGAAAAAAAGTTGTGAATATTCTTTTCTTTCAAAGTTTTTTCTTTTTAAAACAGTTCAATTTTTGATTGTTTACAGATTTTATTTGTAATTTTGTGATGAAAATCTGACTCATGATTGTTTTCAGGAAAAGTTTTAAGTAATGCTTAAAATGCACAAAAAAAGTATTTAAAAAAAGTTTTTAAAAAAAAGAAGTTTTTATTACAAAAATGAACGACACCTTAAACCACAAAGTCAAACTGAGAAGTGCTGCAAACAGCATCGTTATCTGATCTATGAGGACAAAGGTGGTGCAGCAGCAGCAGCAGCAGCAGCAGCAGCAGCAGCAGCAGGACTCAGATGGATGAAGAAGCAGAGACAAAAGGAGACAAAGATAAAGACTTTTTCACCGGTTAATCTGCAGGTTTGTCCTTGTTTGCTCCTCCATCTCTCTTCAGTCCAGACTTCAGAAAACACCCGGGGTGTCGATCTTTCCAGGACCACACAGGATGGTTTTTGCACGTCTGCACATCGTCTCACCTCCACGTTTGCATATCCAGTCAGTTTATGTGAACCAAAACGCAGTAAAACTGTAAAAGAAAAAGCATGAAACATTTAAAAAAAGAAAATATCCCCGAATGAAATCATGTAAGACAACGAACCTTTCAAAGACTTTTTATTCATAAGGTTTTATGTTTGCAGTTTGGTTTTTTCTGCTTGCGTCAAACCTGGTGAACCCCACGCTCACCTGTCGTGCACACCTAGGAACTCTCACATTCTGGCAAGACTGATCATATTAGTCTGACATATTTTTAAAACTAACATTCACTTTAAGAAACAAAAGTAAAATTTAATACGTTTGACTAATTTAACAACTTATAAACAGTAAAAGATCTAATTTAAGCAACACTTTGTTAAGGAGCTGCACCACGTCTGTACTTGAGGATTTGCTGAATTTTGTCCTTTCAGTGGATTTTAGCTTCTTTATGTTTGCAGAACGTCTCAGCTGGAAGCTGTTTGACTTTTTCACTGAGACTGAGAGGAGCAAGGATTTTGGAAAGAACCACCTCCCAGCATCCTATTGGACCAGCAGAACGGCTTGGCAGAAGAAAATCATCCAGAATGACTGGAACTGCCATGATCCTGACAGGTAATCAGCATCATGACTTTCACCTGAGTGACTGCCTTTTTAAACAGGAGGACCTTCGCCAGGGCAACATTACACCCACCAGTGTACGGTGTGCCGAAAACCATGAGAAGGGCTGCTGCCAGAAAGTCCTCTGCAGCCAGAGACCGTCCAGCCTCCTGGTTGAAGCTTCTGGTCCTCGTCTGCTTTGGATTTCCTCGCTTCTGTGCCTCCGACAAACTTCTAAGTGAGACTGTTGTCTAGTTTTCTCCCCTCACATATCAGACTCTGAATATCAAAGATGTGTCATTTAAACAGAAAGAAAAGGTTTAATTTCAGATAAACAGGTGAGGATTTTAAGGGGATTTGTGTCATATAAGATCTAAGGTTCAGCGTAACTCTTTTCCTTGTGTTGATGAAACAGTTCAGCAAATATCTGCAGGTTTTTAACATTCAAACTGTTTTTTCTCTTGCATTGCTGTAAAATGAACGGCAGTGAACTGAAAACCCTGGAGGGGTGACTGAGGGGTGAAGGGGTGGAGGTTTGGTTTTTGTGCGGAGAATCAACCACAGGCGTCACTGTGGGACCTGGCAGCACAGAAGTAAACTGCACTGCTGCTGCTGTTGACGTCTTCTACTGTTAACGTGCAGTTTTGGTCTTTGGATGCTCCTCCGCCCAACTTCACTCCCAGTCCCGCCTCTGGATAAGTGTCCCTGAAGTACACATATCCCAGGAGGAGCATCTGCCCCTCTGACTGCTTGTACCAGAGGATTTGGTCATAGTTGGATTCCCTGTGTGAGCAGTAGATCTTGGCCTCTTGTCCTGGTTTGCTGTAAATTTGACTCGGAGTTTGATAAACTTGTGTTTTTCCAGAGGAACCTGTTGTTGTACAAGAAAAAAATAGGAAGAGGTGATAATTTACAGCTATCAAACTGATAAACTGAATCCAGATGCAGCTCAGAAAGCAGTACACGGACTAAAAACAGGAAATCTAAAGGCTTCTGTGGCGTTACCTGACAGCAGAAGGAAACAAACGCTCAGGACTGAAGCGATCATTCTGCCTCTGCTGACTGCATCTGAAGTTCTGCCCCTTTGAACCCTGGTGTTCATCATTTTGTGGGTGGAGTCACTCAGCAGAGGTTTTTGCACAGACGCTTAGTTGGATGTGGCACTGTGGTAACTAGCTGCACAGAAATAAACGGCACTGCTGCTCAGACTGAGATCCTGGATGGTTAGGGTGCAGGTTTGGCCTTGTCGAGCGCTCCCGGTGATGTTCACGTTCACTCCGGGCTCCGGATATCCATGCATCATGTTCATGTATCCCAGCAGCTGCATGCCGTCGCCCTGTTGCCTGTACCAGAGGATTTTGTCATAGTTCTGGATGCTGTGAGAACAGCTGAGGTTAGCGGAGCTGCTGGGAAGGCGGTGCATCTCAGCTGGAGTCTGCTGGACTCTGAGAGAAGAGCTGGCTGAAGGGCAGAAGAACCATGATCACACCAGGAAAAGGGAAACGACATTTTCAAATCGTACAAACAGAATTCTATATTTCCACTAAAATATCTGCAAAAAGGAGAACACACTTTTACCGAAAAGAAGCATGGCGTTAAAGGTTAACCAGAAGAAGACGTTCATGATTCTCAGTTTCAGAGCTGAAGTTGGTTTCTGGAGATGGATCTACTGCTCTGTTTCTCCTTTTAGTCACCTTCTGGAGATCTTCTTCCTCCTCCTCCTCCTCCTCCATTAAACACTTGTGGGAAGACTGCCACCTGCTGGTGGTCAGATAAAAATAAAAACTAAGTTCTTCTTCCACTTTCGGCTTCTCCCATCAGGGGTCGCCACAGCGAACAAGTCGCATGGTAAATTTGGCAATGTTTTACGCCGGATGCCCTTCCTGACATAACCTTCTCAAACCGGGCTTGGAACCGGCACAGAGGTAGAGAAGGGAACAGGGAGCAGCCCGGAGTCGAACCCTGGTTTCACGGACGGAAGGCGCCGCAAACCAGCACGAGCTAAACTGGCTCCCCAAAAATAAAAACTAAGTTAAACAGTCACTAACTCATTGCTAATGCAATAAGCAACCCTTTTTTAATGTTAGTTAATGCCTGTTAAGCATTAAATAACTATTAGTCAAAGTATTGATCTGAATTTGCATTAATTTGCTTTGAATGTATTATAGGATACATTAGTCAGTGATCAGGTAAAGTTTATTTCCAAATAGATAATTGTTCAAACTTTGCAATAAGGTTCTAAAAATACATTTATTTACTAAAGTTAATTAAGGCTTAAGTAATGCTTATGAAGCTTTCATTTTATTAGGAATTAAGTCAGGCTAAAGTGAAACTAACTGAACAATCAATCACAGTAAATAATTACTTAAAGTATTTACATATGTATGAACTGGCATGTACTTCATCCATTTCTAATGCTAAACAATTGCAACGTTTATTATTGTTTCATAATGCTTTAAAGACCCACTGCAACGAAAATGAGATTTTTGGTGATTTTACCGTGTTCTCATTTGCATTTTTCTGATGATGGAGGACATAAATAAAATTAATTCTGCGTTTCTGTGTATCTATTTATTTAATTGCGGTGAATCAGCAGACGGAAAAATGCTCGCCTGCGCACCAAGGAGAGCAACTGCCTTATTGCAAATCGTCACAGGGTGGTGGGACGTACCAGCCTGGTCAAAGGGTATGGCTCTCGTCACGGAACATCCCCATCCAGGCCACCTCTTGGAAGCTGGCACCCTGCTACATTGGACCCAACGTCATTGACAAAATCATTAACCCATCCTGTGTCCGTCTCCGCTTGCCCGCTGCCCTTGGAGTGCATCAGTCATTTCACGTCTCCCAGATTAAGCCGGTCCGTGAGAACCCTCTGTGCCCGCCGTCCGCTTCCCCTCCGCCCGCCCGTGTCATCGACGGCGCCCCAGCCTTCACCGTCGACGAGCCAGGTGTTGGATGTCCGGCGCCGTATTCGTGGCCTACAGTTCCTGGTGGACTGGGAGGGTTACGGTCCGGAGAAACGGTCCTGGACCTCCCGTTCCCTCATCCTGGTCCCATCCCTCATTGAGGACTTCTGCCGGGCATCCTAGCCTGCCCGGCGGTGGTCGTTGAGGGGGGGGGGTACTGTCATGGTGCCTCTGGCAGTCCGGGTTCCGGCACCTGGGTCTGTCCAGTTTCGAGATCATGACAGAATGTTGTGCTTTCAGTGGATTTTAGCTCCCTCATCTTTGCAGACGCCTCAGCTGGAAGCTGTTAAATATTTTTCACAGAGTCATAAACAGAAAGAAAACGTTTAACATAAGATAAACAGGTGAGGATTTTAAGGGGATTTGTGTCATATAAGATCTAAGGTTCAGCGTAACTCTTTTCCTTGTGTTGATGAAACAGTTCAGCAAATATCTGCAGGTTTTTAACATTCAAACTGTTTTTTCTCTTGCATTGCTGTAAAATGAACGGCAGTGAACTGAAAACCCTGGAGGGGTGACTGAGGGGTGAAGGGGTGGAGGTTTGGTTTTTGTGCGGAGAATCAACCACAGGCGTCACTGTGGGACCTGGCAGCACAGAAGTAAACTGCACTGCTGCTGCTGTTGACGTCTTCTACTGTTAACGTGCAGTTTTGGTCTTTGGATGCTC
Source organism: Oryzias latipes (assembly GCF_053564925.1). Taxonomy (NCBI): domain Eukaryota; kingdom Metazoa; phylum Chordata; class Actinopteri; order Beloniformes; family Adrianichthyidae; genus Oryzias; species Oryzias latipes. Next base: position 28,713,168 of record NC_136258.1, read on the forward strand.
CTCCGCCCAACTTCACTCCCAGTCCCGCCTCTGGATAAGTGTCCCTGAAGTACACATATCCCAGGAGGAGCATCTGCCCCTCTGACTGCTTGTACCAGAGGATTTGGTCATAGTTGGATTCCCTGTGTGAGCAGTAGATCTTGGCCTCTTGTCCTGGTTTGCTGTAAATTTGACTCGGAGTTTGATAAACTTGTGTTTTTCCAGAGGAACCTGTTGTTGTACAAGAAAAAAATAGGAAGAGGTGATAATTTACAGCTATCAAACTGATAAACTGAATCCAGATGCAGCTCAGAAAGCAGTACACGGACTAAAAACAGGAAATCTAAAGGCTTCTGTGGTGTTACCTGACAGCAGAAGGAAACAAACGCTCAGGACTGAAGCGATCATTCTGCCTCTGCTGACTGCATCTGAAGTTCTGCCCCTTTGAACCCTGGTGTTCATCATTTTGTGGGTGGAGTCACTCAGCAGAGGTTTTTGCACAGACGCTTAGTTGGATGTGGCACTGTGGTAACTAGCTGCACAGAAATAAACGGCACTGCTGCTCAGACTGAGATCCTGGATGGTTAGGGTGCAGGTTTGGCCTTGTCGAGCGCTCCCGGTGATGTTCACGTTCACTCCGGGCTCCGGATATCCAAACATCACGTTCATGTATCCCAGCAGCTGCATGCCGTCGCCCTGCTGCCTGTACCAGAGGATTCTGTCATAGTTCTGGATGCTGTGAGAACAGCTGAGGTTGGTGGAGCTGCCGGGAAGGCGGTGCATCTCAGCTGGAGTCTGCTGGACTCTGAGAGAAGAGCTGGCTGAAAAAAGCAGCATGCCGTTAAAGGTTAACCAGAAGAAGACGTTCATGATTCTCAGTTTCAGAGCTGAAGTTGGTTTCTGGAGATGGATCTGCTGCTCTGTTTCTCCTTTTAGTCACCTTCTGGAGATCTTCTTCCTCCTCCTCCTCCTCCTCTTCCTCCTCCTCCTCCTCCTCCTCCATTAAACACTTGTAGGAAGACTGCCACCTGCTGGTCAGATAAAAATAAAAACGTTAAACAGTTACTAGCTTATTGCTAACACAACAAGGGACCCTTTGTTAATGTTATTTAATGCCTATTAAGCATTAAATAACTATTAATCAAAAGTATTAACCAAAATATGCATTAATTTGCTTTAAATGTATTATAGGATGCATTAGTCAGTGATCAGGTAAAGTTTATTTCCAAATAGATAATTGTTCAAACTTTGCAATAAGGTTCTAATAATACATTTATTTACTAAAGTTAATTAAGGCTCAAGTAATGCTTATGAAGCTTTTTTGTGTTTTATGAAGAGTTAAGTCAGGCTTAAGAAAAACTAACTCAACAATGATGATAGTAAATAATTACTTAAAGTACTTACATATGTATGAACTGGCATGTACTTTATCCTTTTCTAATGCTAAACAATTGCAACTTTTATCATTTTTTTTCATAGTGAATTAAAGACAGACTTCAAATAAAAATGAGGTTTTTGGTTATTTTACCGTGTTCTTGTTGCATTTTTCTGATGGAGGACATAAATAAAGTTAATTCTGAGTTTCTGTGTATCTATTAATTTAATTGCGGTGAATCAGCAGACAGAAAATCACTAGTAAGTGTTTGAAGACCGATGGATTCATAATTTTTCTTTTTTTATTTAGCCATAAAACAGCAGAAACATAATTAAAGTCCCACTCAGATGATCAGAGTGAGACTTTAGGTTGACTATTAAACTTGAGTAAACTGCTAACTGATGCATTAATAAATTTAGTATTAAATGTGGATTAAACCATTGATTAATGCTTGAATATAACTCAAATACATATTAACTAGAATTAATAGAGGGACTCTTATTGTAAACTGTTGTTGTCATCTGCCCTCCATGGTCACTTTTGTATGCAGACCCGCATTTATATATTTTTTTTTTTTATTGGATGTGATAATACTGTTCTGGACTAATATGAATTGAAATATTGTCTGACTTCGTTAAGGAAGAATCCACACCAAACATGAAAGGCAAAAAAACATTTATCCAGTAGCAGATGATCAACACCTCATCACTCAGTGTTTCCTCTGAGATTCTGTTGAAACAAGAAGACGTTTCTGTGCTGATATGTTCCTGCAGGTGTTCCAGATTCAGTTTGTGTTGATATGAATCAGAGGGTTTTTGTGCAGAAAAGCAGCTCATTGAGTCACTGTGTCTACTAGCTGCACAGTAATAAACCCCACTGTCTGCAGGGTTCAGCTTCTCCAGGAGGAGATCCGACTTCTTTGATCTGTCTCCACTTATTGTGACATTTTTCTTGAATTTCTCCTCATAGTTGAGACTGTCATAATAAACATCCCATGAGATCCAGAGCAGAGTCATCCTGTAGCTTCTGGTACCACAAAATGACGTTGTATGAAGAGACTGAGTGACTGCAGCTGATGGTTGCAGAACCCTGAGATCTTTCTAATATTGTTGCTGGATCCTGATGGACTTTGCTGCTCAGTGAGACGTCTGTGTTGAAAGAAGAAAACACATGAAGAAGAGACAAAAGGGTCAATGTGATGAAGCAGATGAAGGTCAGACCTACAGGAGAAGCAGCAGAGAGATCCTGCAGACGTTTCTCATCATCATGTCTGGATCTTCCTCTGTGTCTCAGTGTGGACTGACGGCATGAACATGACAGGAGATCAGCTCAGAGGGGAGGAGACACCAGCTGGAAATACTTATGCATCACCTACTGATCTTACTCTGTAGCGCCCTCTAGAGGACAGCATTGATGGGATCAGCTGAGAGGTTTTTGTTCAGCTCTCTCATGGGTTTGTATCACTGTGTTGACTCACAGCACAGAAATACAAGCCTTTATCTTCAGGCTGCACCTTCTTCACTGTGAACGTTCCTCTCTCAGCTTCTGTCTTGGTGGCTGAGAACTTCTCTTTGCTGAAAGCTCCAAAGTCGTGCTCTCCTCCTCTTTGAGCTGTAGACGTGAAGACGACCAGCTCCATGGTTTCTCCAGGCAGCTGTCTGTACCAGTACATCTGATAAAATGTAGCATCCTTTGTGTGGCTGCAGTTCATGGTTGCATCTTGACCCTTCTTGGTCCACAGCATGGAGGTCTGGCTGACATCACTACCATCAGTTCCACCTGAGTGGAGAACAATGACAGTTCCATAGATGAACATCTGATCTGTGAATCAATCTGAGGAGGTTCCAGAGTTTTACCTTTGATCCAGAGAACAAACAGCAACAAGCTGAGGAGACCACGTCTGCTAGAAGACATGTTGGAAACTGAACGTGTCCATTATGTCTGGATGCAGTTAGAGATGAAGACATGCAGGGAGGAGTGTCTCTACAGGCTGTGGTCCACTGATCTGAGGAAACATGAGGAGGTGTAGTGGGCAGACACTGCCCCCTACTGGTTGTAATTACCATCTATCCATCCATCATCTTCTTCTGCTCATTCGGGCCAGGTCCCAGGCGCAGCAGTCTAAGCAAAGATGCTCAGATTGTCTTCTTCCAGGCCACTCACCTCAGCTCCCCTGGGGGGATCTAGGGCAATCGCAGATGAGCCGAAAGATGTAGTCCCTCCAGCATGTCCTGGGTCTTCCCCAAAGTCTCTACCCAGTGGGACTTGCTTGGAAGACCTCCCCAGGGAGGTGTCCAGGAGGCACCTGGGCCACATACTTGAGCCATCTCTACCAGTCCCCTTCGAAGACCAATTCACTACATTTCTTAAGTTTGATGCCCAGTAATAGAAGTGAAAATTCCGCAGGGCGAGGCCCCCTTCTATTTTAGTTTTTTGGAGGTACATTATATTTAGATGAGGTGCTTACCCTGCCATATAGAGGAGGACATGAGACAGTCTAGTTGCTGAAAAAGCGAGCCAGTAAAGCATATTGGTAGAGTTTGAAAAAGATACAGAAGTTTAGGCAGTATAATCATTTCAACAGAGTTCCCTCGTCCAACTAAAGACATTGCTGGGGAAGACCACTGCCAGACTATCAGTCTGGTGATGTAGTTTGAAAAAAACTATAAAATTTCCTTTGAAGAAATCTTTATACATTTTTGGTAACTGTTACTTTGAAGTAAATAAACCTACTGCGCTCGACTATCAGAGTGAAACCATTGAAGTCTAGGCTTCGTGCTGCTTCATTAACTAGGACGAGCTCACTCTTACTAATGTTCACCGTACAACCTGAAAAACTGCCAAAATAACTGAGTAGTGCCAAGGCAGAGGGAAGAGACTGAGCTGCATTGGAGACATAAAGCAAGATGTCATCTGCATATCGGGAGAGCCTGTGCTCCACACCTCCTCTCCTAACACCAGATGGGTCTTTACAGCTACAAAGTGCAATAGCAAGAGGTTGTATCGCTAAATGAGAGAGAATAGGGCTCAAAGGGCAGCCCTGTTGGGTGCCACGGTACAGGTTAGAGCAGTGTTTTTCAACCTTTTTTGAGCCACGGCACACTTTAACCTTGACAAAAATCCCGCGGCACACCAGCATCCCAAAAAAAAACAAAAAAACAGAAACTCATAGTCTGTTTTGATCTACAGCCCCCTCCCCCCCCCCCCCCCCGGCAATCTGACGTGCATTTTTGTGATAATTGTGGCAGAAAAAGCAGGAAGTTGCAGATAATTTTCTAAAAGATGTAATAAAAGTTAAGTTACATACAAACTGTATATTCGTTGTGTTTTCAAGACGCTGTCCCTTTAAGCCAATGCATCATGGGAGATGTAGTGTGAAAACTGCGAGAAAAAGGCAGAAAGACTCGCGTCTCTGAGCTTCATGGTTTTGTTCACTTGTTCCACGGTCTGATACCGGATTCTGTGGAAAGCTACACCGCTAAAGACGAGCTTTAGCTGGTGTTTTTGTCGGAACTGACTGAGTTATGAGCTAAATTGGAACAAGGAAGTGGAGACTTTAACCACTTCTGATTGGTCAGACTGATGACATGTGATTAAGCCTTCAAGAATGATTGGTGGAGTCGTGGAGACAGTAAAAGCTGCGGGACTTTTCCTTACACAGTTATAGCTGCAGCTATTTCGCGTTACCGTCATTCTTATCAAAATGTCTTTAATAGAATCAAATAAACACAAAGAAAAAAGTATTTTATGATCGTTTATAGTCCTAACTACTCAGTGTTTTATCAGGACCTGTTTGGATGAACAAAGAGCTGATTTCCTGGAGATGGTAATTGCTTTTAGATCAGTTAATGAGGGCAATTTTCCACGGCACACTTGACCATCTCCCACGGCACACTAGTGTGCCGCGGCACACTGGTTGAAAAACACTGGGTTAGAGGGACTTGATATTTTGTAGTGCAAATCTTTTCAGTGGGCTTAGAATACAGTAAGTTGATCCATAAGTTAAAGGCAGAAGAATCCAAATCCACATTTATGAACAAAAAACACACAAAAAAACATTTATCCAGAAGCAGATGATCAACACCTCATCACTCAGTGTTTCCTCTGAGATTCTGTAGAAAGAGGAAGACGTTTCTGTGCTGATATGTTCCTGCAGGTGTTCCTGATTCAGTTTGTGTTGATATGAATCAGAGGGTTTTTGTGCAGAAAAGCAGCTCATTGAGTCACTGTGTCTACTAGCTGCACAGTAATAAACCCCACTGTCTGCAGGGTTCAGCTTCTCCAGGAGGAGATCTGACTTCTTTGATCCGTCTCCACTTATTTTGACATTTTTCATGACTTTCTCCTCATAGGTGGCACTTTCATAAACGGTATATCCAATGAGATCCAGAGCAGAGTCATTCTGTAGCTTCTGGTACCACAAAATGACGTTGTATGAAGAGACAGAGTGATTGCAGCTGATGGTTGCAGAACCCTGAGATCTTTCTAATATTGTTGCTGGATCCTGATGGACTTTGCTGCTCAGTGAGACGTCTGTGTTGGAAGAAGAAAACACATGAAGAAGAGACAAAAGGGTCAATGTGATGAAGCAGATGAAGGTCAGACCTACAGGAGAAGCAGCAGAGAGATCCTGCAGACGTTTCTCATCATCATGTCTGGATCTTCCTCTGTGTCTCAGTGTGGACTGACGGCATGAACGTGACAGGAGATCAACTCAGAGGGGAGGAGACACCAGCTGGAAACGCTTCTGCATCACCTGCTGATCTTACTCTGTAGCGCCCTCTAGAGGACAGCATTGATGGGATCAGCTGAGAGGTTTTTGTTCAGCTCTCTCATGGGTTTGTATCGCTGTGTTGACTCACAGCACAGAAATACAAGCCTTTATCTTCAGGCTGCACCTTCTTCACTGTGAACGTTCCTCTCTCAGCTTCTGTCTTGGTGGCTGAGAACTTCTCTTTGCTGAAAGCTCCAAAGTCGTGCTCTCCTCCTCTTTGAGCTGTAGACGTGAAGACGACCAGCTCCATGGTTTCTCCAGGCAGCTGTCTGTACCAGTACATCTGATAATATGTAGCACCCTTTGTGTGGCTGCAGTTCATGGTTGCATTTTGACCCTTCTTGGTCCACAGCATGGAGGTCTGGCTGACATCACTACCATCAGTTCCACCTGAGTGGAGAACAAAGACAGTTCCATAGATGAACATCTGATCTGTGAATCAATCTGAGGAGGTTCCAGAGTTTTACCTTTGATCCAGAGAACAAACAGCAACAAGCTGAGGAGACCACGTCTGCTAGAAGACATGTTGGAAACTGAACGTGTCCGTTATGTCTGGAAGCAGTTAGAGATGAAGACATGCAGGGAGGAGTGTCTCTGCAGGCTGTGGTCTTCTTTCTTAAGAGGAGCAAAAGTTTCCAAATGATCCGTGTCGTGAACTGAACTCGGTTCAGTCACATCTGAAAGCTTTCAAACTGTTGCTGGTCCTAAAAACTCCAGGGTGGGAGGATCCTCAGGTGATGCGTCTGTTAGTCGCTGTCTTTGAAAGCGTGAAAGAGACTGATGGTGGTTTAGAGATAAATTATGAAGAATCAGGCAGATAAAGTTTAGTTTATATTGAACATGCAATGTTTTTTTTAATGACCTTTATTTAAATTTAGTATTTAACACAACAGGAAACTGCTTGAAAATGCCATATGAATAAAAAACAATAATTTTGAGATTGTTTTTTATGGCTACCACTTCTAACCCCCCATTTATCCCGTCTTAGTTGCCCTCGCTGGCTGAGGCTGCGTCAGCACCCCCCCCCCCCCGCCCGCCACCCTGGTCAGAGCAGCACATGAAAAATTCTCGATGAACCACTTTCTTTCTAAATGGCAGCTATTCATCTCTTAAATATTTAAAATCCCGGTCTGAAATGCTGGAGCAAGAGGGTAACTCTACTTTTGGAAGATTGCCACACTAACGCTGTTAAAGGTTTTGAAAAGTAAAAACAAACAATTTATCTCAAGTGGCTTCCTTCTGATGCTCAGGTAAGGAGGAGGCCGATTGAAATCCGTGGAAGTTTAAATTTGTAGAAGTTACTAAAGTTTTTTTATTTTTTGAAATTCTAGATGGCGGCCTCTTTAGGTCGCAGGTCAACAAAACTTGTTTGTGGTCGAGACGTAACCTGGTGGCGTGTTTGTGAAATGTCATGAAATTTGCTCAAACGTGGAAAAATCAGCAAATTTCATAGTTTGCCCCAAAATGGCGACCAAGCCATGGGTGCTGTGGCCATCCCATAATAACTTTGAAACTTCCTTTAGGTATTCCCAACATGTGTGTTTGGGTTTCATTAGAGGATTTTAAATACCCGGTACTTTTTCAACCCCGAAACATTTCCTTTTTTTTCGATGGTTTCTCCCGCTGTGATGTCATCGCTTATCTTCACTCTTCAGAAAGAAGAATTATTAAAACAATCCGGTCCTTCAGTCTAGGACTGCTGCAGCAAGACAGAATAAAACTGTAAAAAAAGATCAAACTCGTGAGCAAACACGCCTCCTAGTGGATAAAGGTTTCTCCTTTTTTCTGTTTGCTTCTCACTGAGGAGGAGCTTTCTGTGCTGATATCTCTGCTGGCATTGCCACAGCTGTGGTCTCCTTTAGTTTGTGTGATGTGGAGCCTCAGCAGCAGGAGGTTTTTGTACAGCAGAGCAGTGATGTGAAGCACTGTGGAGACGAGCTGCACAGAAGTAAACGGCTCTGCTGCCCTCGCTGATTCCTGCTATGGTTAAGGTGAACGTCTGGTCTTTGTCTGCACTGCCGCCCATCGTCACTCCCAGTCCGCTCTCTGGAAACGCGCTTCCTGACATCATGTATCCAAGAAGCTGCATCTGACCGTCCTCTGACTGTTTGCACCACAGACCGGTATCATAGCTCTGAATGCTGTGGGAACATTTGATTTCAGCTTCTTCTCCAGCATGTTTGAAGACATGTGCAGGCGTCTGGGTGATCTGGTCCATCAGAGATGAAGCTGAAGAACAGAAACAGAACACGTTCCATGAACTGGGTCATGTGTGCTTGGAGACGTGTGAGGAAAGTTTCTCTGACTTTACCTGAAAGCAGGAGGAAATTCAAACTGAAGCAGCACACAGACAGGATCTTCATTTTGGCTTTGAGGACGTTTGCTGTTTGCCCGCTCTGTTGGTGCAAAAAACCAAGAAGGGAGGGGTCACTGTGACTCCTCCCCCTTTCCAGTCATCTCTAAGCTTCACTGTTTGTTGTATTTCTGCAGCCCTGCGGTCTCTCTAACAGTTAAAAATTTAGCACTGACTACCTCAAAAATAATATATTTTGTTTTATTCAATTATCAGTTTTGTTTTGTTTTTAGTGACAATGGTGCAAAGCCTGCTGGGTATCCAGAGTAGAGCACCTGATGCTACAGGGGGTGCTAAAATGACTGTGAACATTTTTTTCCCCTGCTTACTATGAGAGAAGTTTGTTACTTTCAAACGACTGACACTCAAGTGGAAAACCTTTGACTTCCTGATTGAAGCTCATTAAAAAACAAAGACCTGCTGCAGTTCTCCAAGTGACCACCTGGGGATTATCTCACAATCTAGCAAGCTGAATCAAATTCCCTCCAATGGAAAATTATACAACACAAACTAATGAAACTATCAGAAGTTCTAAAAACGGGAACTGGAGGCGTAAGAGCCAAAATGCTGGAAACTGGGATTTGTGGCAAAAAACGTAAACATTTAATAAATAAACTTAAACAGGACAAAATCTGTGGAGAAACAAAAAAATCAGATGACCTGACAATGGAGAGCTGAAAACCCCCAATTGTACTGACTAAAGACAATGAACAGAAATGAAGACAGCTTTTTGATGATTGACATGAACCTGGAGTGACTGACAGGACAGAATATGACCAAAAACTCCACTAAAGAACTGAACTAAACTGCAGAATCCTCACAGCCACATTATGATAACATTAAATATCAATAATTCCAGTATTCTGGGGCTGCAAGTTGCAGGATGTCTGTGTTTAAAATATTATCCTCTGGATTAAACTTGATTCATGTGGATTATGTCTGCAGCTCATTGTGCCAAAATAAAAAGAGCCTCCAGTGTTTTATTGCTTTAACGTCTTCCAAGTCTACGATAAAGTGAAGAAACTCACGTTGGCTCTAATTTGTTTACATAAAAAAAATGTTTTTTATTACTTTCACCAACAGTAGCTAAGTATTTATCTGTTAGTGTCAGCAGGTAGTTTGTGACTGCTTGCACAGATTGCTGATGGTGGATGAAGGACACCTGTGTGGGAGGGCGTGGTCACATACAGAGCAGGGAGGCTGTCATTCTCTTATAGAGCACCAGTGCGCGGCCGGCGGAAGAAGAGGAGGACTGTTGGAGCCGGTGCGTGGGGTTCCTGACACTTGGGCACAGCCTGCAGCAGGAGGACTGTTGGAGCCTGTATCGTTTGAGTTTGGCCTGCTGCTGGAGCCAGAGACGCGAGGTCCGTGACATTTGGGTGCAACCTGCAAGGTGCAGGCAGGAGGAAGGCTTGGAGCCGGAGGTGCGCAATTCAGGACGCGGAGGCGGCAGAACATTGGCCACAGGTCTTCATCGGGGCGCGGACCAGTAAATCGCTCGCGTGGAGGAGAAGGGAGGCAGCACACCCTCAGGAAGATCTCCCACTGCCATTTGGAGACACAGAGGGGTGAACGGGCTTCACCCCTCCTAAAGTTAAGTGTGCCAGCTACACACTGAGCTTCTAGGAGCAGCCTGTAGCTCAGTCACCAGTGGATTTTAATTGGGTTTTATATGGATTGACTTTTAACTCCTTTGCATGACTGTTTTTGTGTTTTTAAAACTATTTGTGGATTTGCCTTGTTTTTATTGCATGTGAACTGGTGGCTTGGAGTGCAGGCCTGCTCGGGTGAAGGACTTGGGTGTGGGACGAACATCAAGGCGGACACTTGGACAATGGCGTGATATGGACAATTACTACCGCTGTTCTCCTGATGTGTTGGCTTTACATGTGTTTTATGTCATTTTGTTTTTAGTTTTTTTTTTACCATTTCTGGTTTTAGACTGTTTTTATTAAAACATTTTAACTATCAGGGCTTTGGCTATCTCTGGAGCAACTAGCAAACTCCCCAGCAGATCCCTAAAATTTTTGATTGCTTTGGGGCCTCACCCCCACCCCTCTGACATTAGTAGTTTATTTTCCCATTTATGGTGTTTTTGCAGTTCTTTTCCGACTCTGAGCCTCTGCTCTTCCTTGAGCACGTCCCTGCTAAAAACCATTATTATTGGAGGATGTGTTCACAACGAGTTTACGAGGGGAATTTGTACTTTCTCTGTATTTGATCTTAGAAAGGGGGTGCGGACTTTTCACAAATGGGTTTTGGTAAAACTTTAGTTAATAGAGTACGGAGCCCGGGATCTGACATGGGTAAAATAATAAATATTCCGTTCCCATAAAATAATTAATCACGTGTTTAGTCATTCATGAACACCGATGTTAGCGATACTTGGATTCACAGCAGATACCTTCACATTTCTGTCTGTGTGTCTCATTACATTACATGGAAGACAAGGAGGATGTTTAGAGATCAGATTTATTTATTTTAAAAAGCTCTACAAAAGCATTGGTAATCACGTCTCCATGTCTGCGTTCACTTAAATTCTGGTACAGTCTCTGTCCTTCCGCAATCAAACGCTTTCCGCCGCTATTTCCATGTCTCTGTGACCCACATTTGTTCAAGAGGGGAAAAATAAAAACAAGAATCATCTATTTATTATTGTCTTGATGAAAATAATAAAAAAATAAGATGTGGGATGCTCAAACGTGCTGCTTCCCCATACCGCAGTGATTCTCCGGACATAGTTTGTTTGAGCTTTCACTGCGTGAAAAGAGCCAGAATCCATGAATATCTGTTGGGGATACACTCTTAAATATCTGAAGAATCTGGACCATGTCTGGTGCATATTCAGACAGGCAGCATATCTAATGATGTCCGGGCAGAAGATACTGGTTGTGTCTTATTTTAGTCATATACAAGTTCCGAATATGACCTGAAGTCATATCAGGAAACATCTGGAGTAAAGATACTGAAGAAGGTAAAAATCCTGTAGTATCTGTAGTGTATACTTAGATAAGTGTTGAAGCATTTCTCATGCATGTCCTCCTTAGTTACCATTTGCCGTATTTTGTGATATGTGCAAAGCCGATACTGCATTAGGACATGTATTGTCTATGGATATTAAATGTATCACTTGTTTGATGTGTGCCTTGCCTTGGCCGACCACTACGAGCTCCGGGCCGCCGCGGAGCTGTTTTGCTTGTCATGCCTGCGGTATGGGATATTGTAGTTTAGGGTCGAACAGAAATAATAATATTCAGGACTTTCTTTTATTAACATACTCGTTAGCAGTCACTTAACATCTGAAGGCTACATGTTACGTTTCCCATCATGCATCACACATATCCCATAATGCATCTCGACCAATCAACGTGTCCCTGTAACTGTGGTGCATTCAAAGACAACAGGGTAAATGTATATCAGACTATCATTTCGTTCCCACGGAATCATAAATGCGTGGGAACGAAATATTATTTTGTGGGAACACTTTATTTTTTTTATTTTACCCATGTCAGATCCCGGGCTCCGTACTAGAGCAGCAGGATTCTGACACAAAAACAGGATTCTGATTGGATTTCTGTACTTTTAGGAGTTTCATTCACCTTTTTTTAGTGTTTCAGTATTTGTAATGTAACCTTCACTTAATTTCCATTGAGGAGTAAAAACACAGAGACCTTTTAAAAGTCCTGTGAAACAGTGGATTCTTCATTACACTGAAACTATTTCTTAAAGGGATCTCAGAGTAAAACAAAGTCTCCACAAACCAATGGGACACGATGCAGTACTTTAAAACCCTGAAGCCACAAACTAGACTCATTGAAGAAGAGAAGAAGCACAGATGGTATCAGCTGAGAGGTTTTTGTTCAGCTCTCTCATGGGTTTGTATCGCTGTGTTCAGCCACAGAACAGAAATACAAGCCTTTATCTCCAGGTTCCACCTTCATCACTGTGAACGTTCCTCTCTCAGGTTCTGTCTTGGTGGCTGAGAACTTCTCTTTGCTGAAAGCTCCAAAGTCGTAGTCATTTTTTTTATTGCTAGGAGTTGTGCACACAATCTGCTCCATGGTTCTTCCAGGCAGCTGTCTGTACCAGTACATCTGGAAATACTGAGCCCCCTTTGTGTGGCTGCAGTTCATGGTTGCATCTTGACCCTTCTTGGTCCACAGCATGGAGGTCTGGCTGACATCACTACCATCAGTTCCACCTGAGTGGAGAACAATGACAGTTCCATAGATGAACATCTGATCTGTGAATCAATCTGAGGAGGTTCCAGAGTTTTACCTTTGATCCAGAGAACAAACAGCAACAAGCTGAGGAGACCACGTCTGCTAGAAGACATGTTGGAAACTGAACGTGTCCGTTATGTCTGGATGCAGTTAGAGATGAAGACATGCAGGGAGGAGTGTCTCTGCAGGCTGTGGTCCACTGATCTGAGGAAACGTGAGGAGGTGAAGTGGGCAGACACTGCCCCCTACTGGTTGAAACAACAACAGCACTCTATGGCTTTATAGCTCATAATCATCTTAAATTGTGACCTTACAACATTACATTAAAATATAAATTCTTCCAAAGGCTGCAAACAGAAAAAAATGAACCTTTATCAAAAAGAACCAGCACTCTGAATGATCATGAAAACCTGGTTTCAGTTCTGTTTGCTGCTTTGCTGCAGGTGTTCCTGATTCAGTTTGTGTTGATATGAATCAGAGGGTTTTTGTGCAGAAAAGCAGCTCATTCAGTCACTGTGTCTACTAGCTGCACAGTAATAAACCCCACTGTCTGCAGGGTTCAGCTTCTCCAGGAGGAGATCCGACTTCTTTGATCCGTCTCCACTTATTTTGACATTTTTCATGACTTTCTCCTCATAGGTGACACTTTCATAAACGGTATATCCAATGAGATCCAGAGCAGAGTCATTCTGTAGCTTCTGGTACCACAATATTGTATCGTATGAAGAGATGGAGTGATTGCAGCTGATGGTTGCAGAACCCTGAGATCTTCCTAATATTGTTGCTGGATCCTGATGGACTTTGCTGCTCAGTGAAACGTCTGTGTTGGAAGAAGAAAACACATGAAGAAGAGACAAAAGGGTCAATGTGATGAAGCAGATGAAGGTCAGACCTACAGGAGAAGCAGCAGAGAGATCCTGCAGACGTTTCTCATCATCATGTCTGGATCTTCCTCTGTGTCTCAGTGTGGACTGACGGCATGAACGTGACAGGAGATCAACTCAGAGGGGAGGAGACACCAGCTGGAAACACTTCTGCATCATTCCTTCTACTTCTTGCAGGATAAATATGTGTCAAAACAAACAAGTAACCAAGAAGAATGTCAAATCCATTCACATGTTAGTTTCCTAAAGTTCAGCCCACTGTTGTTTTTCCACATCCAAAGAATCCAAAGGGAACACTCTTAGAACATTCTAGACTCTGGATGGTCACATGTCTTTGAACATGGATTAATACGTTTCTGCTGACATCGGGTCTGTGTTTCCACTGTGATGCACTCGGTCAGTTTCATGTTATAGTGAAATAAACCTACTGTACCTCTATCCAAATGGTGTTTTCCAAGATTGAGTGTTGGTTTATTTTAATTTGAAATGTTTTAATTGATTTAGTTTGATTCGATTACCTCAGACAGATTGATCTGGTTGGAAACTTAGGAAGAGAAATCAATTCATCAAATAATTGTTATGAAGCCCAAACCGTAGCCTGTTTGCCTGGATGTTTCATAATGGCAGCCCCAGGCTCTCTGCTGCCCCCTTTTGGTTTATCTTTGTTACCGTCATGATGCTGTTCTCCTTTCTCTTCCCTACAGGTGCACTTTGTTATAGGCGGGGACTCATGGTGCACCTGAACCCATCTTCCCTGATCCATGCAGTATTCAGATCACTGTTAGATCCATTTTTTTCTAATGCAACAAAATCCAGTGGATCTTCTGAGCTGTAGTTGTTTTTTTTTCAGACCAACTTTTCTTAAAGTGTTTCCTCTTTGGTTAGCATGCTGCTCTTTTTAAAAACAGAACCCTGCAGTGTTAAAGTGATTCCTTCCTCATCTTCAGTCATATTTACGCCTTTACAGGTTGAATTGTCTGAGTTTGACACCAAACTTTGCTTTAATCTGCCACTTCTAACCATCAGAGGCAGCAGTCCAGGTGCAACCGGCTCTCTTCTCTGAGGAGCAGCAGGAGGTTTTTGTACAGCAGAGCAGTGATGTGAAGCACTGTGGAGACGAGCTGCACAGAAGTAAACGGCTCTGCTGCCCTCGCTGATTCCTGCTATGGTTAAGGTGAACGTCTGGTCTTTGTCTGCACTGCCGCCCATCGTCACTCCCAGTCCGCTCTCTGGAAACGCGCTTCCTGACATCATGTATCCAAGAAGCTGCATCTGACCGTCCTCTGACTATTTGTACCACAGACCGTTATCATAGCTCTGAATGCTGTGGAAACATTTGATTTCAGCTTCTTCTCCAGCATGTTTGAAGACATGTGCAGGCGTCTGGGTGATCTGGTCCATCAGAGATGAAGCTGAAGAACAGAAACAGAACACGTTCCATGAACTGGGTCATGTGTGCTTGGAGACGTGTGAGGAAAGTTTCTCTGACTTTACCTGAAAGCAGGAGGAAATGCAAACTGATGCAGCACACAGACAGGATCTTCATTTTGGGTTTGAGGACGTTTTGTGCTGTTTGCCCGCTCTGTTGGTGCAGACAACCAAGGAGGGAGGTGTCACTGTGACTCCTCCTCTTTTTCCATCAACTGGAGTATTTGGAATATTTCTGTCAAATAACAGACGTCGGTCCTTTTGAGATCATGGATTTGATTTTTCTTTTAGATAGAGAGAGATTCCCATTGGCCTTCTTTTATTAATAACTAAAAAAAAAAGGTGTAATAAAATTGACATTTTTTGTGTATTTAAATTCTTTCCTCAGTGAACTTTTGCATTTTTAAATGTTGGTCTGTTTGTTTTTTCTGTTATTTCCAAAATGATGTTGGATTATGAGACGTTTTCAAATATTTTTCCTTTTTTTAGCTGACAATAAATGGGAATTATTATGTGCAATAGCTCATTTTGTCTTTGGCAGAAGAGAGTGTACTGCCACCTAGTGGTTTAATATTTAGTTTTCATATTTTCAGGTTTTATTCTACGTAAGGATGCTGTTCCATCCTCCTCCTCTTCCTCCCAGCTGCTCATCTTGGTCAAAGTGAGTTTGCAGGACGGAGAGTTCAGAGCACAGACATGAAACAATCAAAGGATGGACAAAGCGCGTCCATGCAGCCGCTGCTACACAAAACAGCTGCTTTGGTTTGATGTTCCACAGGAAGACGTCCATATGACAGAAGAAGGTTGGGCTGCATCGTGAGGAGGTGGGCCCATTCCATCTCTGCTCAAACCGCAAGTGCAGGAACATGGAGATTCCCGCATCTCCAGGCCGTTTCCATGACGACAGCAGACCGGAAATGTCGTTTTTATGCAAACAGTACTTCACTTTCCAGAGTATGTTCATTCAACTCAAACGGACAGAATCATAAATGAATGGGAAAAAATGTGCATCCTCAAGAAATAAATAGATGTATCATAAATATAAATATTTTTAAGTCTTCCAGACAAAACTGGAATTTTTAACAAAAAAAGTAACAAATGGTACAAAAGCGGAAATAGTTACTTCATCTGAACTTTCAGTTGTCTTTACCTGATCAACTTTTTAATTTTTTTTTTTTCCAAATAATCCTTTTTTTTAACCATCAGAGTGAATAAATACTTTGAATTTGTTTGCATGTTTCTTATTATAGAAACAATGACAAATGAAGAAGAAAATCTCGTAAACTTTTTCATTATTTCTTTCTACATTTTCTAAACATGTTTCTTACTATTCTAACCAAATAATCATTTACAATAATAATTTTGATCACATTCTGATTTTTAATGCACTTTTAAAATAAATTTTTGCTTTTAAATTGTAATTTAATAATTCGTATATTTATATATTGAACACGAGCTAAACACTGTCACCGTCTGGTGAGAAGAGGTCATTACAACCGTGGAAACTACAGAAAATGCTGTGGCTGATTTGTTTTATTTTATCTGTCACAGATTTATTATTTATGAATGATATAAATGTACTCAGGTTTTTAGAGACTTTTGTCACGTTCAGATTAAAAGCCTTGAAGCCGATCAGATCTCCATCAGGAAAATGTGAAACAAACCCTCAAAAAGCAGAAAATCTCCAACAAACTCCGCCAGGCTGCTTTTCATTCAGTAGGCGGAGCTTCAGTCCCGGAAGTGGAGTTCGTGACGACCCCATTGATAAAATGCCAGAGTCCATAACGTTCCTGTTTTTATAGGAAGTTTTTTTTTTCAGTTTTCCATTTTTGCGTGAAAAATGAATGGGGGGTGGGGGTCATAAGTAAAATGAGTGCATTTTCTGAGGAACCCCTTCACTTCATTCTGTCCTTGTTTTCCCAGCATCTTTCACTGTGGAGCTTTACATTTCTACATATCAATGTCATGAAAACTTTCAGGCAAATATATTTTCTTTAGAAATGAATTATTAAAATAAAAACTAAAATCGAACAGCGGACAGGGGGGTTTAAATGTGCAGGGGAGTTTCTTTCGGCACAACAGGACCGACATGATGACGTCACTACGAGAGGTTCAAAGCGATTGGTTGTCACCCCGGCTGAGCGGCTGGTCACGTGCTCACTCCACCTGCGGCAGAGTTCATTAAGAGTATTAGGGCCAGGTGTGATAGAGCGGTTCATTGCAGTTCAGTTCAGTTCAGTTCGGCGGGAAGCGTCTTTGGTGGGGCTCCAGGTTCGTGGTTCTTCATTCTGTCCGGTTTGTTTGTTTTAGATTCTGCTTTTCAACTTGAAATGTGATGCTTTTTATTTAAGTCATTCATTGGGGATGGATTTTAGACACAACCTGTGAGTTTTCCAGCTGAGGAAGAGCGTGACCATGGCTGTGTTCTGATCACTTTCCCAGAATTCTCTGCTGGAATCTGCTCAGGACAATGAAAAGTGGACCTCAATCAAACAAAGAGGTAACTACTTAAGTAAACGCCTTTAGCCTCAACATAAAGACAGACCTGTTTGTGTTTATAATTCCCTAAAAGACTCAACTTCTAAAGTATTTTTTCTCTTTCTTTTAGGAAAATCTTCAGCCTGTAAGTCCCTCATTTGTTGTTTTGGCCGCCGTGCCTCTCTCTTCCTCTTTCTCTAAGCTTGCATTGAAGGTGACTTTAGTCCACTTTGGTTCGGTGCAGCAGTGATGCTCTGCTGAGACTATTTGGCCACGATGAGGATGGAGCTTATTGTCTAAGGAACTTTCAGCTGAAATGTATAATTTATCCTCCTGCTGGTTTTCCAAATGTGCTTGAACATTTTTTTTTACTCTGATCTCCTTTCATGGAGTTCCTAACAAAACCTGCTGTTCGTGGCCGTAAAACAAAATAGACTTAAGAGAATTTATAGTTCATTTGCGTCCTCGCCTCCGTCATTTTACATTTTCTGCCATTTTGGAGATTTCATCAATCATCTTCATGAAGGTATGTAACAGTTTTTAAAGCACACACCCACATTTCATTTGCGTGGAGCATTTCATCATCATGGAGATCCTCAAAAGGTACGTCCCCTATACCTGCTTCTTTCCTTCCAGGCCACCGTGCCGCCCCCTGTACGACCTTCTGGCGCCGTGCCGCCCCCTGTATGACCTTCTGGCTGCCGTGCCTCTTTGTTTCTTGCTTTTACTCTTCTTTTTGTCAATTTTTGACTTGTGTACATCAAAGTGTGATTATTTATTTAAAACTAAGTATTTAATTGTTTTACTTGTATATTTTTCCTGTTCCAGTAAGTTTCTCCTCTGTGGTAAAGTCACCTTCAATGCCGTTTCCTTTCTGGCCGTCAGGCTCAGCGTCAGGTTTTAGTGTTTGCTCTGAGTTCTTGGAGCTTTGAGGTTTGGAAGAGTCCAGTCTGGTCAGGGTGAGATCTTCAGGAAACTGTTGGAAGGACTCTGTAGGTCTGGAGCAGAGGTTGTGGTTGTTGGGCTGGAGCTGAATCGGTGAGGGACTTGTTGGTTTGGCGGACCATCAGAGATTCTGTCCTTTTTCTGTTTCTTCCACGTTTTGGATCAGTTTGTGCAGACTTTGTTTTTCAGGTGGTGCGACGAAAGGTAAGACCCATTTTTATATTTTATTGCTGGGCCTTCCCGCCGTGGTTGAGCCCTATTTACCATCGGGTTGGGTAAAATGGATTTGGTTGATCAGTGGTTGTGATTTCTTTGGTTTGCTGGTTCAAGTCTTTGAACACGGATCTGTTCCAAACGTTGGTCTGAAGGTTCGGTTCTTGTTCTGAAAGCCCAGCCCACAACCAGGGAGCTGTAGATCAGGGAGGACTGCATGCCCCACCTGCCACATCCACCTGCATTGGTGATGCATGAATGCATGTCTGGGTGGTTCTTTCATTGCACAATGGTTTATTTGGGAGTTTTTCCTTCTCTGGTTCGTCTTTCTGTATCGACTTGATCTCCTCTTTTGTCTCAAATGTCTCCTTTAGACCCTCGGATCTCTCATTGGCCTTTGGTGCTTCAGTTCTTTTGCGTTGGACCGGTCTGGATGCTGGTCCATCTGTTCCTCATGGGTCTGGGGTTGGGTCTCGTCCGTCTACACCGGTCTTTGCTCTTTGAGCCGTCTTAGTTCTGCCTGTTCCTCTTTCTTGATCCTTTTTCTCAGAAGTTTCTCTTAATTCTTGAACCTTGTGTCCCTTATTCCACCTTATCTCATATTTTCATTTTCTAGAATTTTCCCTCTTTATCCTTCTTCTTTGTCTCAAACTTTAACATACTTTAAATCTTTTAAAATTATTTAAATAATAAAAAAATAAAATTAAGCTAATATATAATTTCTGCAGTAATTTAAAAAAAGTGGCAGCAAAATATGAAATGAAAAGCAAAGGATGTAAGATGAAAATAAAATATAAAAATTAATTATAAATGTTTAAGTTTAGTAATAACTAAAATTAAAATACCCAGACTTGTACAAGTATGCACTTATAGTTGCAGCAAAATATTTAATCTAAAGAAAAGGAGGTAGAATATTTGTCTTGGTCATTCTTCAGCAAATTTCCTTTAAATTCTGTATTTTAGTTCATGTTTAAATTTTGTTTTTAAGCGATTGTAAAGGGAGGCTTCCCTGCAGACGATCTAACATTACCTCTGATTTTAACTTTTTATTTTTTTTGATGGTTTAAAGAGCTCTTTTGGACATTTGTATGTACACTAACCAGTTTCTGTCATGCAGCAGCTTCAAGAGAACTGAAACCAGGATGTCAGAATTCAATGATCCAGGACCGGGAAGTGGGATTCACAAACACACCACTGGCAGCAGCTCTCAATGTGGAACTGGACCTCTGGGACGGTACCATTAGAGTCAATGGAACTGAAATGTAACTGAAACCCAACCAGTGAACAAACTGAACATCGGCGCATGAAAGATCAACCACATGCGGCAAACCGCATGGAAAACCTGCACTAAAGTGCCCGGACAAAGGAATAGTTCACAACCCTGGAGTTTCTGTTCCGAGAGACGTGATTGACAGGACGCCCGACAAAGAGTCAATAGAATCTATCATCTGAGTTTGTGTTGCATTCAAAGCCCGGCTCCTCACCGCAAAACTGGACTGTGGCGGCTTTTTAAACTGCTGCAAAACCTCGTAGAATTTTTAGCAAATTGGCTGCTTGAAAAATGGAACCAAAGCGGAACTTGTAACACTATTTATTGATGGGACACTCCATGCAGAGAACGGCCTTTAAATTTTTTTTGTTTCAAGAAACAATGGAACTGGGAGTCCTGCAGACTTTAGATCATCAAAATATGCATTCTCTGACCTTTTTATTTTGATCCTGTGTGGAACTAAGCATGGAAGTGAAAGCAGATCTTGACAAAGATTATGGAGTTCAGGGACCGCCATGTGATTTAAACGTTCTGGTTACATTTACAACCATCCTGTCCTTGATCTACACACCTGAGATGGTTGTGTAATGCTGTTGACTTTAAGGTAACCGGTCCAGAAAAATGAAGTTTTATTTTAAAGTATGTGATTGTTTAGGTCTACATGGGGCGGTAGCGACTTATTATAGGATGACTTAGACGGTCCATGAAAATCAGTTAAAATACTTTTTTCTTTTCAGGTTGAATATGGTAATTATCAAAACAAGAGCTCTGGAGAAACCATGTTGTATGTTTTGTTCTGGCAAATGGGTGGAATATAAATTCTGAAAGTTGAAACTGAACCAACTTTTCTTGATGAGTTGGGTATTTCTCTCCTTGGTGGTTTTTGTGGGTTTTACTTATTTTTTTAAACGTTTTACTTAACCAGGGATTTTTGTGATAACCATTCTCTTTTCAGGGGAGTCCTGGTCCAGACGGCAGGAACGATCAATACAATCCTTAACTGCAATTCAAAACATTTACAGGTTTCATTTCCAAACCTTTGAGCAAACGTTTAAATTGTTCTTTCTTCCAGGTTTTTCTAAATTTTGTCCTTTTTGTGAATTATTTCTTGTATTCCAATAATTTTTTTGGAACTTCTGTGTGAACTCTTGGTATGGTCAATAACGGTGATTCTTGAACATAGAGAATTGGTTTAATGTTTTTATATTTGCAGATGTAAAATACTGTAAACACATCAATAACACGTGTTCTGTGCTGATTGTACATGAGGGGTCTCTATGGTCTTTGCATTGTCATGCTGAATATTTAAATCTTTATTTTTTTTTTTCTGGTGGCAGAACAAAACCACCTTTTCGCAATTACAGCCTCCAGGTTTCTGCAGAACTTTTTGCTTAAAGGAACTTTTCGGTAAACACCGGCTGACTTATGTGACACGTCTGACATTTCATCCTTGTCATTTAAACAAAATCTGATTGGCCACAAACTGCTTTTTAGGTTCATATGTCAATGTTCTTTAAAAGGTTTGGTTCCAGGGAGAACTTTCCTTTGAATCAGGTTCCATTTTACTTCTTTCAGGGATAAGTGGTTTTTAATGGTGAACTATTTCACAGGAGCCAATTTAAACCAAGACCTTGATGATGAGGGTGGGGGGAGGGGTCTTAATGTGTTTTAACCAAATGTTTAATCAAATATTTGACGTGCACATTTCAGAGGTGAATGTCTTACCTGCTTGCTGATGTAACAACTTGAATTTACATCAATGTCTTCAGTCTGTCTGACATGACCGTATAGACGTATAGATTGTTGTTCAGGAGGGACTGCTTTTCTTTACTAATCTCTATGTAGTTTCTGGTATGTTGATGAAAACCAAATTCTTTCTTTCAGGTTAAAATTATTTTTTTGAACTCCAGTGTGGATCAGAAAGTCTTGACAGATTTGTCAGCCATATGGATGGTTGGTCAATGCTCTTTATCCACAGTGACTGCATTTTATTCAGCTTGAGTGGATGGTGATTCATGAGAATCATTAATCTGCTTAAACCTGAAGTTTTATTGTGATTCTGCACTAAAAAGCACCATGGGTGTTATTTTATTTATTTTAAAGCTGTTCTACTGATCTGCCATGTCTAAACGGCCGTCTAACCCACTAATGTAGAAACTGGTCCCAGCATTTGCCTTCTCTTCATGGAACATTTCTTTCTCTGGCAGGATTTGGTTGGCTTTTTCAGTCACAGCCTCCAGGTATTTGCATTTCCTTCATCGCCTAAAGGAACTTTGTGGGTTCCTGTACAAAAACAAACTTCTGACTTTTTCGTTTGACTCAATGAAATGACCCTGTCCTCATCATGAAGTTAAACTGGTCTTAAAAAGGTAACTGTGTTTCACGTGATTCAGTGTTAAACTTTTCAGATCGGTTTCAAAGACCCGTCTAAACTTCAGAAGTCTAACGTTGGGTTGAACAGGAGGTTCTGTTTGTGTGGTAGAACGTCCTGGAAAACCAACTGTTCTCTGATCAACAGTGACGTTGCTGTTGGCAAACCAGATCTGTATTTTTTGGTGGAGCTGCAGGAATTTTATTAAATTCTTTGTGTTTTACTAGCAAAGCAAAAGGGCAAAGCTCCAGTACAAAAGTAAATGTCTGGTCACACAGATGGTTCCTATAAAAGGCCTGAATGTCACCAGCTTACCGGCATGTTCTTCAATCTGTGGGTCAAACTGTTGCATTTATGGCAGAACATCAATGTCTTTGCATTAAAAAGACTTTTAGATTTCTCAAACATGGCTTTTTTCAAACTGACCTTTTGAATGGGATCTGTAAAAGAGATGACTTTATCCTATTTTCTGGAAATGGATCTGCCAAAAGAACTTTTTATCTTGGACCAAAGGTTTTGAGTCTTGAAGTTTTGATTTCTTCAACCTGTGGCCTGGATATTTGAACTGTTGAGGAAAATGTCGTAATTTAAAATGGAAGAAATGTATTTGTCCCTCAGTGGTGAAACTTTTTACAAAATCTAATTGACATGAACGGAGGAACTCGACTGTTCCAACAGAGAAATAGGGAAAACAAACTGTGGGAAGCTGGAGAACAAAGTACTGATGGACGGGATGGGAATCGTTCATGGAGACAAATGGATGATCATAAATGGAGTTTTGTCGTTTGGATTGAAGCTTCTGGCTGGGAAAGTGGATTGAAAAAGGTGAAAATGCAACGTGCACACTACTGAAAAAGTGAAGGATGATGTGATTTGGGTTCTCTTTAGACTCTGAAGATCTAAGGGATGTTTGAAGGAGTTTCATCTGGAGCCGTGCATCCAAACTAAAGGCTTCTCTCTCCATCTGGTGAAACTAAAGCTTTATTTTTTAATTCTTGAAGAATTGCTTCCACAATCTGAACAGACTTGGACAAACTGGTATTTCTTGGACCTGCTGGAACTGCCACAAACGATGGATCCCACCTGTGGCATTGAGGAGATTCAAACCACTGCTGAACAATGTGATTTGTCATTTTACTGCAGATATCTGATGTCAAACTGTTTTCATGTGAAAAGGAAATTTCCTGAAGTATCAGCAAAACGGTTGCTGTTAAAAACTCAATCCTCAATGTGACACTAGTGGTGAGAAGTACTAAATGGTAAAATTACTAATGCAAAATAGCCAAAGATGTCAAATAACCTTTAAAGGTTTTAAAAACGCTCGGCTAATACATTTGGATTACTAAGCCAAACTTAAAAAAAAAATTGTAAAATTTCAGACAAGTTAATCAAACTCTATATTAAAATAACTAAACTTCTCGTGTTTTAAAAATTAGTTTATTAAAAATACTCAATCTTTGGAAATAAATCTTTAAAAAATAATCTAAGAAAAGGTGAAGTGTTATATAGTCCTAGAATAGAATATAAATTTCAAATTGGCTACAGATTAAAAAATGTAGGTTTGGTTAGGTAATGCAACCACAAGGAGCACCGTCCAGTGCTGCCATGTGCCGGTCCCAAGTCCGGACAAATGCAGAGGGTTGTCGGGTGAGTATCCGACGTAAAACCAACCAAATCAATGCAAGCGGAACCAAAAAAAAAATATCTGTGTGAAATTGAAGACAATCTACACTTTAGAAAATGTTTATTCGTTCTATGCATGTTTGAGTTCCTCCTGACGTGACAGAAGCACAGATGGGATCAGCTGAGAGGTTTTTGTTCAGCTCTCTCATGGGTTTGTATCGCTGTGTTCAGCCACAGAACAGAAATACAAGCCTTTATCTTCAGGTTCCACCTTCTTCACTGTGAACGTTCCTCTCTCAGCTTCTGTCTTGGTGGCTGAGAACTTCTCTTTGCTGAAAGCTCCAAAGTCGTGCTCTCCTCCTCTTTGAGCTGTAGACGTGAAGACGACCAGCTCCATGGTTTCTCCAGGCAGCTGTCTGTACCAGTACATCTGGAAATACTGAGCCCCCTTTGTGTGGCTGCAGTTCATGGTTGCATCTTGACCCTTCTTGGTCCACAGCATGGAGGTCTGGCTGACATCACTACCATCAGTTCCACCTGAGTGGAGAACAATGACAGTTCCATAGATGAACATCTGATCTGTGAATCAATCTGAGGAGGTTCCAGAGTTTTACCTTTGATCCAGAGAACAAACAGCAACAAGCTGAGGAGACCACGTCTGCTAGAAGACATGTTGGAAACTGAACGTGTCCGTTATGTGTGGATGCAGTTAGAGATGAAGACATGCAGGGAGGAGTGTCTCTGCAGGCTGTGGTCTACTGATCTGAGGAAACGTGAGGAGGTGTAGTGGGCAGACACTGCCCCCTACTGGTTGAAACAACTTAACCACTCGTTTGCTTTTAATCATATTAATCTCAAAAACTATTAAGTTACATTACAGTTAAATGCAAACTGGTCCAAAACCCTCAAATAGCAAAAATGAACATTTATCAGAGAACCAGCACTCTGAAGGATCCTGAAAACCAGGATTCAGTTCTGTTTGCTGCTTTGCTGCAGGTGTTCCTGATTCAGTTTGTGTTGATATGAATCAGAGGGTTTTTGTGCAGAAAAGCAGCTCATTGAGTCACTGTGTCTACTAGCTGCACAGTAATAAACCCCACTGTCTGCAGGGTTCAGCTTCTCCAGGAGGAGATCCGACTTCTTTGATCCGTCTCCACTTATTTTGACATTTTTCTTAAATTTCTCCTCATAGTTTGGAGTGGTGAGAAATGCATGTCCAATGAGATCCAGAGCAGAGTCATCCTGTAGCTTCTGGTACCACAAAATGACGTTGTATGAAGAGACGGAGTGATTGCAGCTGATGGTTGCAGAACCCTGAGATCTTTCTAATATTGTTGCTGGATCCTGATGGACTTTGCTGCTCAGTGAGATGTCTGTGTTGGAAGAAGAAAACACATGAGGAAGAGACAAAAGGGTCAATGTGATGAAGCAGATGAAGGTCAGACCTACAGGAGAAGCAGAGAAGCAGCAGAGAGATCCTGCAGACGTTTCTCATCATCATGTCTGGATCTTCCTCTGTGTCTCAGTGTGGACTGACGGCATGAACATGACAGGAGATCAGCTCAGAGGGGAGGAGACACCAGCTGGAAACGCTTCTGCATCACCTGCTGATCTTACTCTTTAGCGCCCTCTAGAGGACAGCATTGATGGGATCAGCTGAGAGGTTTTAGTTCAGCTCTCTCATGGGTTTGTATCACTGTGTTGACTCACAGCACAGAAATACAAGCCTTTATCTTCAGGCTGCACCTGTGAACGTTCCTCTCTCAGCTTCTGTCTTGGTGGCTGAGAACCTTTCTTTGCTGAAAGCTCCAAAGTCGTGCTCTCCTCCTCTTTGAGCTGTAGACGTGAAGACGACCAGCTCCATGGTTCTTCCAGGCAGCTGTCTGTACCAGTAGATCTGGAAGTGTCCGTGATCTTTGGTGTGGCTGCACTCCATGGTGGCGCTGCCGCCTTCCTCCGTCCACAGCAGGGGGGTTTGGGTCACGTCATTACCTGCAGATGAATCTGAGAAGAGAAAGTTTGTTACTCTTTGTCTTGTTTCTCAATCCAAACAAACATTTTTTAGCTCACCTGACGTTTGCAGAAGCAGCAGCAAAAAAGCAGGAAGACAGTTTCTGAACACGAACATGTTCACTGGATCAGTCAGAGCAGCTCAGGTGTCATGTACTGCAGGTCATGTGACCTTCAAAACGTCACTGAGATCATGTTGGGATTATGGAGCGCCCCCTGCAGGCAATCCTACCTTTGTTCACTCATCTTTCTCACTTTCCCCACCATTTAGTCTTGCATGCTAAGTATTTTTGGTCCATGAGGATTTTTTTTGATACACTCATGCAAAATAGTTTGTATCTTCGTCTTACTCGACTTATGTAAAAGTTTGCAGCGTACTCGTTTTATAGTTTGTAAAATATTAACTTGTTTTGATATTACGTATGAGTTTTTTTTCTTTAAGTCATTTCGTGGCTATAGTAATGAATGGGCCGATTGGGGGGGGGGGTTGAAACTAAAAACTAATAGTCATATTAAATAGAAGCTAAATCAATAGTTTGTTTTAAATGCTGTACTGTGCAGCCGGTGTTTAAAGTTTTAACTTTTTTTTTTTTTTTTTTTTTTTCCCCAGATCTTGGACCAGTTCGGCTGTACTTAAGCTTTTTTATTTATTGTTTTAATTATTAAAATGATTTGAAAAAGTCTGGTTTAGCATGTCTAAATGGATGTAGAGAAGTCACATCTGGTTTACTAGATCTGACGTGACTTGACCAATAGATGGCGCTCTGAGTTAAGGCTTCTGCTGCTGCGTCCTCTAGACATTGTTCTGTTTTGTAAAATAAACATATTCTAAGCTTTTAACTGAAATAAATTCCATGTTTGTTTAGTTGAGTGGTTATGAGAAAAAAATAATCCAAAAGATTTCTACATCCAAGGAAAAATGGATTAAAGACTCAATTTTATGCTGAAAGTCAAAAGGTAAACATTAGTTGGAAAGTTTTGCCTCTAGAGGTTCTTTAAAACCTTAAAGTTCAGTTTTACTGATTACAACAAAGGCAACACTTGAGTAATTCTTTGCAAACAGGATTGTTTTTACTATTTAGTTTTTTTTTAATGTATTTTCAGTTCATGTTTATCTATAATCCTTTCACATTGCTGCTTTTGATGTCATCAACGATAAGCTTCCAGACGATGATATCCACAGACGACGGTGTATGTTGTATGCTCAGGCAAACACGCTTGCATGCAGGGTTTATTCACACTCGGAGAATCTTATTATTCTTTTATTTAAAACTTACTGCCCACCTGTGGACAAACTCTAGGGCCTCCAGCATGAGGAAGCTACAGGTAGCCCATAATGATGCCCTAAGGATTTTATTAAAACAGCCTCGGTGGTGCAGCGGTTTGTTGGATCTGGAGTTAATACTCTAAGCTTTATTAAGACAGTTTATCTATTGTTTTATTATTTCAAATGATGAAATCATTTTAACTCCCACCAATGTAAAGGACAGCACTTTTCCATACCAACCCCCCTATTTGGAGGTTTTGGTACTGTCGCCTTTTTTAAAGTTTTAAGTTTTTTTAAGTCAGCAGTTTTAGTCTTTTTATTAAGTTCATGATACCTCATTATTTTACTGTTTTTATACTTTTATGACAGTTTTTTTTATACTTTGTCATCGTTCTAATACTTGTTTGAGTGTTTTATTCTTTTCCTTAAGTCTTTTATGTTTTGTGTATTTTGTGGCAAATGGACCTTGAGTCTGTACTAAAGCTTATGATTTAAACACGCATGTTCATGTTTACGTGTTCTGGCTGGGGCCGGGACGCTCTCAGCTGCTCCTCCTCTCTGGGGGTGGGGGGGTCCACTGGCCTGGTTTCAGGTTGTCCTGACTACCACGGCTGCTGGGATGTCTGCTCTGCTGGGGGCTCTGTGTTGGATGTGGGGGTCCGGGTTCCAGATGCTGCGACATCGTAGAGGACAGACTCTCCTCAGGACATAAAATGTCTTTCAAATATCTATTTGCTCACTAATCTAAACAAAATAAAAAAACAGTTCAAAAGTGAACAAACAAATAAGAGCAATAAAAATACTCTCATATGTAAATTAATGTGAAAATGGTTCAGCAAAATGAAATGTTTTTGTTTTTTTTAATCCTGGAGAAAGCGCTTGTTTAAACTTGGCTGCTTTATTACATTTTTTTTTATTTTTTATTATTTTAACAAAAGTATATCTCTATCTCTATCTCTCTATATATATATATATATCTTTTGGTTTTGAATGTCAATTGATGTTACCAACAGAACTCAAATAGAAACAGGACAGATCTCTTTTATATGAAGGTTATTGATCATTTTTCTTATTCTTTTAGTCTACATAGAAACGTTTTTTTTCTTTCACCCTAAACCTCTTTGCACCTGGATGCTGCATATAATTGGAATTCATCCAATGGCATTAATTGAATTGGATTTTTTTTACATTTTAATTTGGGAAATTTGTCTTTAAACTGAAATTTTGTTTGAAAAAATCCTTTTACGCCTTAAAAATACATGAGGAGTTTAGATTTTTATTTCAGAAATTCAGTATAAAACCTTAAATTGTGAATTTATTGAATTTATTTCAGTGTTTTTGCTCTTTTCTATGAAAAGAATAGTTTTAATAGCCTAAAGATCAAACACAGCATTTTTTTTTGTAGAATATAATTATTTTTTTTACAAACTTACGAAATATTTGAAGCGATTAATTTGAGTATATTTCTCCCAGATTGGACATTTTTGCCTCATTTAAAGAGACGAATCCTTCTTTTTCAGGATAGTCTTGTTTCACGCAGTGAAATGGTCTGAATACGTTTTTGCACAGCTTTGCAGGAGCGGCTGAGACGAACCGTCAGCCGTGGTTTTTATTGGTTTCATCACCACAGATGTTTCCTGCTTCTGTCAAAAACAACAAACAGGTTTGCCAAAAGAATAGGAAACTTTCTATCAGCTGAGGCTCCATATAAGATTTAAGAAAAAATACAGCGTTCTCTATTTATTCATGTGAGATATAATCTAAAAATAAAACCTACAATAGACAAAATTCATGAATTGGTCAATATCTTTACTTTTTACAATAATTACAGATGTTTAAGGCTGTAAAACTCCTCACTTTAAACACGTTTCTCTCTCTTTTTTTTTTTTAAACTCTCATTTAAAGAAAATCCAGGATTATAGAAGAAAACAACGATGTGATCAAAGATCGATGTCCAAACAAAAATTTGGTGAGGAGAAAGTGAGGATCCAACCAACCAATCAGCATTCTTAAAAATATAACCATGAATGCAAATGAACTTATTTTATAACTATTCAATTTCTTTTGGATACTTGATATATTTTCCCCAAAATTACTGTGGATTTTGTATCTGAAGACCAGAAATCAAATAAAAAAAAAGTCTGTTTACTTTAATCAACATTAAATCTGGGGGGTTTAAATCAAATGGTTCATATTTAATATTAAATTCTCACTGTAAACTTATATAATTCAAATATGTGAACAAAAAATAAATGGTTCTCATTTAAAAGTACAAACTAGGGATTGGCCGATTAAATTTTGTTGTCCGATACTTAAGTGTCTACAATAACACAAAGTTTAGATTTCCTTTTTGTTTCTTTATGAAAAACTTTTCTTTCACTGGACAATTACATTGAACTTCACCTTTTTACCTTACAGCAAAGGATCTCATAGGAACAAGCATCACTTCAAACCTTCATATAAATATATCTGTAAGCCTTCAGAGCATTTATTAAATATTGGACAGAACTGTAAACCATAAACTCCCCATTTCCAATAATCTATGAGGAACAACATGAATCATTATCAAAAAAACATTTAGATAAAAACAGTCTATTACTATGACTGTAAACATAAGCTTCCCAATCTATTAGGAACAAGTTTACCTTTTTTAAAAATAAAGTGTTTCTGAAAACAGTCTGTAGATTTTTAAATATCGGACCGATAAACTGAAATGATGCAAATATCGGCTGATTCTGGCGCCGATATGTTGCCGACATAACTTTGTATTTTACTAGAAATGACTCTAATTTCCATTTGTCCTCACTGTCAACTTTGGTTTTTTCTTATTTTTTCCAGTTGGAATTTTAGAAATGAGCTATAAAGAAGGTTCCAGCCGTGGATAATCATGGAACGTAGCCGATCACAATCAGAAAAACCCAGCTCATCCTTCCTGACTTCACATATTTAACGATTTCAGCCAGCAGAAACATATTTGGAGCCTCAGATCGGGGTAAACAGCTGTTGTTGCTAAGACACATGTTCTGGTTTTTTAGCCTCGTTTTGCACTAAGGTGCTCGCCGTCCAGCTGTTTGCTCGGGGATGTGCACGGAAGCAGCTGCACTCAGGTTGTGGTGACGTTTCCGGCACAGGAAGGAGCTGCGGGCGGCTCGGCGCCACATCCTGCACGCTGCTGCAGCTCTGCACGCCTCTGCACTTTCCACAGCTTCATCTTCCTCTGACCTTCGTCTGTCAGACGACAGTTTGGTTTTTGCTTTCATGTTTTGTCAAGTTTAAAGATGCAGCAAAAACCTTAGTGGAAGTATTAGTTTAAAGTTTTCTCTGCAGAATTTAAAGGATCACCTATGGAATATATGAATCGTATCAAATGCATGAGGATTACTTGAAAATGTAAAAACTAAGTACAGATAAAAAGTTTCTGTTGCAAATATTTGGTGTTCTCTGAAGACTCGTGAACATTTTCCTTTCACTGTAATTCTGAGCAGCAAAAACGACTTCTCTGAACGGATGCAGCTAAAAATATCTGAGGTTATTTCTGGAAAAAGTGACGAAGAGGAGGAGATGAAAGTTGGAAACTGACAAACGTTCTTTTTATCATTTTTATTGAAAATGTATTATCAGAAACATGAAAAACTCTGATCTTCAGACTTGATTTACAGCAGAATGCCGCTCCTCTTCGGCCCGTCCCTCACCTTTTCCTCTTCTTTTCTGCCAAACTCTGGAAAAGTCACAGAATAAGACAATTTTACAAACTCGTCAAGAGTTTTTGTTTGTTCCATCTGGTTCAACAGACCTGAAGCTTCCAGGCCACAAACCAGATGAAGGCTCCATAGATGCAGCTCTTCACGATGAAGATGATGTAGGAGAGCTTGGCGCTCTGAGTGATCCTCAGGTATTTGTCTGCAGACAGAAAGCATCAGATGAAACGGCAGCAGAAAGCAGGTCTGAAGAGTCCAAATGAAGATCCTGTACCTCTGCTCAGCTCCGTTCCTGATGGGCTTTCTGTCAGGAGGAAACAAAAACGCTGTCAGATGTTTTCTGTCCCCCAGAAGATCAGTTTAGACGTTTGTGCTGCAGAGAAACTCACTCTTAGCTTCACCAGTGATGCTGTCATTATGATATGTGGTTGTTGTTCCATTGAAGAAGCTGACACTGCAGACGAACTTGATGTCTGAGGTCCACTCCTCAGAGGAAACGGTCAGCCGGCTGGTGATTCTGTAGGATGTGCCGTACCTCGTGGCGGCGCTGTCCGTCGCCACACCTTTGCTGACAGTTTCCTCATTAATCATCCAGGAGACGCTGACATGGTCCGGATAGAAACCAGACGCCACACAGACCAGGGTCTTTTTGCCGCTACTGCACTCCTTCTCAGAAGGTGAAAGAACCTTGACTCTAGTTGGAGCTGTGACGTTTATACCTGATTCTGAAAGACGAGAGGAGAGAACAGAGAGTCAAAGCAGGAACAGTTGAAGCTCCAGTTTGGCTTTGAAAACCCGCCGTCACTCTTCATGTTTCACCGGATCTCACCAAGAACCGTCAGCCTGGTTCCTTCTCCAAAATAGGCCTGATAGCTGCCTGAGCACACCGCCAAGTCACGCTTACAAAAACCCACCGGCTTTGAGGCGACCGTCAGCTGTTTGCCGCCTGACTTCTGACTCCGGATGAGACCAACCTGGTTCTCCTGAGGTTTTAACTGAATATACGCCCAGGACTTTGGTTCTCTGAGACTTAAAGGCAGCATAACAGCAACAAAGTTTTTTTTTTTTTTTTTTTTTTTTTTTTATTCATGTGCGATCAACTCTTTTCACTGTTAGACGTTTTTTCACTTTCATTAATTGTTCTGTAGGTCAGGCCCACAAACAACAGCAAACTATCTGCAAAATCCTGACACATAAACATCTGGAGCGTCTGCTTTCCTTTACATTTCTGTAAACTTTACAAAAAAATTAGACTCTAGAAAGCTTTCCTGATGTAATGAAATGAAGATATGTTCTGGCAAATGTCTCTATTTTTTTTTTCTTACCTAAAACCGTCAGTTTGGTTCCTCTGCCAAAGTAAGCGGGATCGTAGTTGTTCACGCTGAAAAACGG
The DNA here is from genome assembly GCF_053564925.1 of Oryzias latipes. Classification (NCBI taxonomy): domain Eukaryota; kingdom Metazoa; phylum Chordata; class Actinopteri; order Beloniformes; family Adrianichthyidae; genus Oryzias; species Oryzias latipes. The sequence continues at coordinate 28,745,451 of NC_136258.1, forward strand.
CTGCAGGAAAAGCTGCAGATTTTCTCACCAGATCAACTACCTTTTCCCTTTCTGAAGACGGTTTTTTCTCATCTGTCAGTTTTCCAGCCCAAAGTCTTACCTAAAACTGTCAGTTTGGTTCCAGAGCCGAAGAAAGCTTCTGACTGGAAGCTCACAGTGAAACCTTCACGGCAACAGCTGAACGGAACTATAGAACTCTGAAACTGAGTCAAGTTTACATCTTTCTGTCTTCCTGCTGCTTCTCCATCTCTGAAACGCAAACATTTTCCTCCTAAAGATGTGGAAGCATCCCATCCTTCCAGCCCAGAAGAGGGTTTCTTACCTAAAACCGTCAGTTTGGTTCCTCTACCAAAGACGGCCTCGGCTGCACCAGAGGCACAGCGCACCGGAGCCCTGCTCAAACCAGCTTTCCTTCTGTTTGTGGCTTTTCTTGAAGACATTTGATCTAAAACGGCTGGTTTCAGTTTCCTAACAGGATCCCTGACAAACGGCTTTAGCCGGCGACTCACCGAGAACTGTCAGCTTAGTTCCTCCACCGAAGTAAGCCTCTGCTGTACTGAGGCACAGTGGAGGTGAGCGGTGCTCAAACCGCTCTTTAGCTTTTGAGGGTTTCACCGACATAAACAGGATTTTCTTAGAATTTAAAGGGAAAGCTGCCGATCCAAAGCCAGTTTTAGAACCTGGAGCTTAAGTAAAGCATCAGGCTTTCTGTTATGGAATCCCATTTAGACCTAATATGTTTGACATAAAAACGTATTTTTAGCACAAATGGAACCTCATGTTCTGCAAGAAGATCCATCTGATGGAACTTGGAGGATTTTACTCACCGAGGACCGTCAGTTTGGTCCCCTGACCGAAGTAAGCTTCGTTCTGACACGGTGACTGAGCTTCAGGACAAAAAGTTGGGAGCTGAACTCCAGAACCAAACATTTGCTGTACTGAACGACAAACGGGATTCTCACCCAAAACTGTCAACTTTGTTCCACCGCCGAAGAAAGCTTCAACCCCAGAGTCACAGCGGTTCTGATCGGTCCTGAAATCTCATCTCACTTCATCTCAGGCTACTTTCTAATGACTTATCTTTCTTTACCGTCAAGCCTTTTTTAAGGGTCCTGCAGCAGATTGAGGCCTGGGCACGAGAAACTCTAAATCATCACTAGGATGACCTCGGAGAAACCTATGTTGAACTTTGAACTCTTTATTGGAGTGGCATGATCATCTTTGTAAAGTTAGTCTTCAGTTTTAAATTCTTCTTTCATGTATTTTTCTTTAAAGAATCTCTCCTGTACCACGTTTGTTATCAGTATGGAGTCATTTTAACCGTTACTCACCCAGAACCGTCAGTTTGGTTCCCGGGCCGAAGTGAGCTTCAGCATTGGCACAGCGCTTCAGCCCCAGAGACTTAAATCAGCCTGACATGCTGCAGCGTTTCTCGAGGTTTTTTTTGGACGGGTTCTTTTTCAGGATAAAACCTTCACTTTTCTAGACCTGAGTTTTTGTCTGGAAAAAGGTTTACTCACCTAAAACCGTCAGTTTCGTTCCGGGGCCGAAATAAGCTTCATAATTGACACAGCGCTGCAGCTCGGTGTCAAAAAGTCTTCATCAGACTTCAACTGTAAACGCTGATGAATTCTGCAGCTCTCAATGCGCGGCTCATGCTAACTTTTCTACTTTTCTAGAGTTTCCAGGACCCTTGACTCACCCAAAACGGTCAGTTTGGTTCCTTTTCCAAAGTAGGCTTCGTTAGCATTGTCACAGTGCAACATCTCTGAGCAGCTAACAGGTTTTCTACCAAACCGACTTTTCTGTCCAAACTGAGGCTCAAAGCAAAAGTTCTTCCATCAAATCTCAACTTCTAGAGAAATATTTACCCAGAACTGTCAACTTGGTCCCTGGGCCAAAGTGAGCGGGTTGAGTGTTGGTCACAGTGCTCCGAGTTCAGGTCAAAAACACAGATTGAACTATTTCTCCTCCTTTGAGCTCCAGCAGGTCCTCAGTTTGAGAGGGAAGCTGCAGGAACTGGGAGCAGAGAGCTCCGACTTACCCAGAACGGTGAGTTTGGTTCCTTTTCCAAAGAAAGCTTCACTTCCAGTGTCACACTGGATGTGTCCTGCAGCAAAAAGTCCCCAATCTGTCCCCAATCCTGCTGCTCAGACTCCCTCTGGAGCTCCAGAGGATGAGGAGGGTTTGGATGTGGAGGAAGATCTTCATCATTTCCACCTTTCTTTGCTTTCTCTGGAGGTTTTAGAGCAAACATCGGAGTGATCTTCATGTCCCCCAAAAGTCTTTTTTTGTCAAAGCTTCTGCATATAAAGTCACTTTATGGTGGGCAGGTGTCCCAGCATGCTGCTGCCCCCCCAGGATCCAGAATTCTGCCCCCTCCCAGAGTCCCAGGCTGCAGGGAAGCGTCTGGAAGGCGTGAGGAGGTTTTTGTACGGCGCCTCTATGGGGTTGTTTCACCGTGGCCCCCTGTCCCCACGGTGAAAATGCATCATACAAAAACTTCACGTCTCTCTGGGGCCCCCCCTCCGTGCTTCCCCCACCCTGCACCTCCATATCTTAGCCGCCATCAGCGCGAGTCTGCGGGAGCAGCTGCGCAGTCGGAGGGGGCTGCTGCTATTTCTGTGACAGAGGAGAGGAGAAGGTGATGTTTGACATCTCTGCTGCTCTCAGATCAGCAGCCAATCAGCTGTCAGACGGTCACATGACCCACAAAGAATTAAATGTCTGTATTCACAGAAAGATGCTGGAGCTCTCTGTTAACGGTGTTTTAGTTTTTCTTTGGAGCTTAGTGTCCTCATGTTTAACTAAAACCAGAGTGATCGTGCTTTTAGTTCAAATCTGTATTAGTTGAAGTTGAACAAATCAGGTTGAAATGACATAAAAATATTGAAGAACATCTGGATTTAAAGGACTTTCTCTGAGGACCCCAAGCTCTTTCAGGCTTTCAGTTTGTCCCATCATCCCCTCATCATGTTCACCGAACCGGGAAAGACGTTTTGGATTTTGACCTGACTTTCTTCCAGCATCTTTTCCTGGAGATTATCCAATTTCTTTCATTTAAGTCCAGATTCTTTATTTTCCCTTCAGTGAATCCTGAAAGATACCAGGATGATGAACTTCTGACCACAGTCCAGTCTTTTCTCTTTCCTTCTGTCTACTCTAATCTAACGTAAACTAAAACCAACTTTAATTAGAAGTTAAGAACTGGATTAAGACAACTATGTAAAAAAAAAAAGGTAATTTAAACAATAGTGGGGGTTTAGGCAAGGCAAGGCAAGGCAAGGCAAGGCAAGTTTATTTGTATAGCACAATTCGTACACAAAGTAATTCAAGGTGCTTCACAAAACAGAAAAATGCATTAAAATCACAATACATCATTGAAATAATCAACGTAAAATTTACTTTAAAAGAAAAGAAAAAATTTGAAAAATGATTTAAAAATAAAGGAAGGAAAGGAAAGAAAGGTGCAGATAGGACCTTTCAGTCATATACACGGCTAAACAGAAATGTTTTAAGTCTAGATTTGAACATGAACACAGAAGAGGCGTGTCTTACGACTTCAGGGAGGCTGTTCCAGATTTTAGCTGCAGAATATTGAAACGCTGATTCCCCTTGTTTAGTTCTGACTCTGGGAATCAACAGGAGGCCGGTCCCTGAGGTCCTCAGAGTACGAGATGGTTCATATGGCACTAACATGTCAGAGATGTACTTTGGTGCTCGGCCATGGAGAGACTTGTACACAAGCAGAGCTGCTTTGAAGTCTATTCTTTGAGGTACAGGGAGCCAGTGCAGAGACCTGAGCACAGGACTAATGTGATCATACTTCCTGGTTTTGGTCAGGACTCGAGCAGCAGCATTCTGGATGTACTGAAGCTGTTTTACAGCTGGTTTGGAGAGGCCGGTGAGCAGGCCGTGACAGTAGTCTAACCTGCTGGAGACAAATGCATGGATAAGTATCTCCAGGTCTCGCTTTGACACTATGTTTTTGATTTTGGCAATGTTTTTCAGGTGGTAAAATGCCGCTGATGTTACTGACTTGATATGGCTGTTAAAGTTCAGGTCAGAGTCCATGATTACCCCTAGATTTCTGACTTGATTTGAGGGTTTAAGAGACAGAGAATGAAGGTAGCTGCTGACAATTTCTCTTTGTTTCTGTGGGCCAAAAATAATAACTTCGGTCTTGTTTGAGTTTAGCTGGAGAAAGTTGTTCTGCATCCACGCACTGATCTGTTGGAGGCAGTGGCTGAGTGAATCCACCGGCCCATATTCACCTGTTGTCAGTGACACATAGATCTGAGTATCATCTGCATAGTTGTGATAAGATATGTTATTACTGCGTATTAACTGCCCTAGTGGCAGCATGTAGAGGTTGAACAGAAGGGGTCCCAGGATCGATCCCTGGGGCACACCACAAGTCAAGGCCATGTAGTCTGAGACACAACTCCCAATTTCAACAAAATATTTCCTGTCTTCCAGATAAGACTTGAGCCAACTTAGGGCAGATCCAGAGATGCCAACCCAGTCTTGGAGTCTGTGCAAAAGGATCCCATGATCAACAGTATCAAAGGCAGCGCTCAGGTCTAGCAGGATTAAGACAGAGACTTTTCCATCATCAGTGTTCAGGCGGATGTCATTGGTTACCTTGATAAGAGCAGTTTCTGTGCTATGATGGGGTCTAAAACCTGACTGGAAAACATCAAATGAATTGTTTAATAAGAGAAAATCAGTGAGCTGTTGGTAGACAACTTTTTCAAGGACTTTTCCTAAAAATGGCAGATTAGAGATAGGTCTGTAATTATTCAGTACAGTGGGATCAAGACCGCTCTTCTTCAAGAGAGGTTTAATGACTGCAGTTTTTAAGGCCTCTGGAAATATTCCAGATTGAAGAGACATGTTAACTATTTGAGTAATTGATGGCAACACACTGTTCAGGACAGACTTTAGAAATCTAGTGGGTAACACATCAAGGCAGCATGTAGACGAGCTCAGACGGGTGATGGTCTCTTGGACAGTTTACATAAGCTCCTCCCACTCAATTGATTAAAGTTGTATTTCTATACTTTTATGTAATCATCCAAGTTGTTTAAACAAACTTAATGTAAATGTTTTTGATTTAAATGTACCAAATGTTCAATTCACTATCGTTTTAAACTTTTAAATGAAATGAGCTTTAAGAGAGAACAGCTGTATTCCCGCACATGTCCAGTAGAGGTCAGTGTGCATCAACTCCTCAAAGCTGACGAGTGTCCACCTCTTCAGGTTAGAAAGGTCAGCCCAGTCCCAACCTGCAGGTCTGAGCTCAGAGACGTTTGGTTTCTGCGGGGCAGCGATGAAACATGAAGCTCAGAGAAGAAGCTCGTTAGCAGCTGCAGGTTAATCTGAGCAGATCAGCTTTGTGGGCTTTCAAACACCAACTGTGGCTAACAGCTCCGGCTTTCCCACCACTCTTTATATCAAAATAGACTTGATGTGTTAGTATTTTTGACGACTGAAATACTTCCTTCTGGAAATCACTCACATATAAAGTAATTTAAAAGGTATATTTTTGATTAAATACTAAAAAAGCAGAAAAGGAGCATTTGTTTCTACCAAAAAAAAAGAAAAGCGCTTTAAGGGTTCAATTTAATTTAATAAATTAGGGTTTAATTTTGATTTTCAAACGCGTTTTGAAAAGGACGTCATCCGTTTGTCATTACAAAATCCGAGTCCCTGATTGGTGAAAGTTCAGCCGGTTTAACTTTTGACGTGTGTTCAATAGCTGCTTGTTTTGTTCATAGAGCCTAAAGGCGAGCTTGAAAACCTGCTTAGCGACACGTGAACATGAGAGTTTTGAACGCAGAAGCCCAAAATGCACATTTACGTGCGGTCAGATTTTTTTAAATAAAAGTGGTTGTTCAAACTGGCGTTTCTGAGCCTTGTGTGAAAGTAGCAAAACCCTAAAAAATGTTGCTTTGCTAATATCACAGATTTTTACATTTTTTCTTTTATGTCCCATGGCAGGAATCAGATTCTAGAAAAGCTGAAACGATGAATCACAAATTAGAATTTTTGTCTTCTAGACATCAAAAGCTGAAAACATTAATGACACAACAAAAAAGTACACTTTTGTTTATATCTTGAATTGAAACAATAATGGTAAACAATGAAGCATGAAGTTAATGCAGGCTAGAAATAAAGTTATTCTGTCACATCCCAAAATACAGCAGATTTAAAGCTAATGATCAATAACCTGCAACGAAACATATAGATGTTGTTTTCTGAAATGGTTCTGGTCAGAAAAAAACTTAATATTTGATGTGAAAGGTATTTCTGGAGTAATTCCCTCAGTTTTGAACTGAATGGTCCAACTACCCTGAAGGTCGGGATCCTGTGATCACATGACCTGGATGACTAAGAATCTTATTGACTTTGTATGAGAACTGGACTCTGTGACTCCTCCCCCCTGGTGTTCCAAACAGGAAGTGGCTCCAAGAAGCCAAAATCCCACAGACTTCTATGGAGAAATAACCAGCTGTTACTCAGTCTTTCTATTGGTCAGAAGAAACATTTGCCAAAAAAACGTTGACGCAGACCGACTCGGACCAATCTCTGCTTACTTACGCCGTCTGGCTCCAACATGGTGGCGTCTGTATTCTGCCACAAAAGCGACTGAATTGACTTGATTTGGTTGGAGCTGGAAGGAAACCATTTTCAATGGATGACTTCACGCTCAGTCCAGGTCTCGGATACAGTCAGCGGTCTTCTCCCATGTCCGCTCTGACAGCATACAGGTGTTAAGTGACTGAAACAAAACCTAAACCGAATTTGAATTCTGAGCTTCACTTTAGGATGTTTGATAAGAACCATCTCGTCCTTCAGACTTTAGAATAAACTGCAGCTGCTTCCTGCATGCGCTGCACGTATTTGTAAGGCTGCACGGTCCGGGTGCAGCACTGTGACTGGCGGCGCAGAAGTAGGTGCTGCTGTCGTTCACCAACAGTCCGCTGAGGTGAAGGGTGAAGTTGTTCTGGTTGGTATCGATGGAGGAGTGGAAGCGCCCCGCTGTGTCCTGGTACTCCTTGATGAGGAACTCCAGCTGAGCTCCGTGGCGGTTCTGTCGGTACCAAAGCATGGTGTGGCTGCCCATGCTGAGCCCGCCTCCCATGCTGCACTGCAGAGTCAGCGGGGCTCCTGCCTGGGACAGCAGGTCTTCAGACTGCAGCACTTTGACGGCGGCACCTGCAGGACGTGAAGGACCGTGGTTAAAGATCAGCATCCCTACGAAAATAAATAAATAAAAATATAAATGAAGAGGAAGAATCCACCTGAGAGGAAGAGCAGGAACAGACAGAGACCTGTGAGGAGCATGTTAGCTGATGAACTGACGGAAGACGAGTGACTCCGTTCAACAAGGCGATGAAGGTCACATGACAGCATGACAGCCGGCCTCAGCTGCCTTTAAAGACCTCAAGATTTTCACTAATATTCACATGGCTCCATTTGATCGGTCCCAAATCTTGAATTCAAAAAGGATAAATAAACTTTACTTGATTCCAAGAATTATCTTTTTTGTTTTTGTTTTCAAAATAACATTTCCAAGGAAATGGACAGGAAAGGAAATGCTGAAAGGTGAAAAACAGAGTTAAAATGCATATAAATATTCATTTACTGTTTCCCCTGTTGTTTTGTCAGTTTGCCTTATCTTTGTCTTATATTGAGATGGTTTTGAATGGTTTTGAAAGTAATAGATCAATAAAATGGAAACAAACAGAAAAAAGGATAGTAATAATACTAATGTGACACCTTGGAAGGCTGGTCATGTGATGTAATCAATGGTATAAATGACTCCATACATGGCCTGTTTTAACCTGGACATTATTTATTATAGCAAATGAAGCAGTCTCTGTCGTGAGTTTGATCCAGTCCTTGTGTTCAGCTTCTGGAGACTTACAAGCCACCACAAAGCCTTTGTGCATGTCCTGGGTCTTCCCCGGGGCCTCCGCCCAGTGGGACATGCCCGGAACACCTCTCCAGGGAGGTGTCAAGGAGGCATACGGAACAGATTCCCGATGGTAGTCCGATCACGTTTTCCATGTTAGAAATCACTTCAAAGCAAAAAAGAACCCATAAGGGACATTCCCAGAACGCATGAAGATATGTACCAATGTCGTTTCCACATTTCCAACAGCAATTCCCTGCAAACTGGCCCATATTTGAAAGTAATACAGATGCACAATTTTGCATTGGATAAGCTTACTATTGGTATCTCTAAAGAAATATTGGCACCATTTCTTCAGAGATGACTGTTTTCAGATCTCTTCTCATGTACTTCTCAAGTACTCATTCCCAGATACTACACCAAGCCATTGGTTCAGATATGTGGACGAGTTAAGATCAAAATCCAGGAAGTGGAGGCCTTCACAGATTATATCAATGCTGTCGACAAGAACAGGAAGTTCACCCAAGAAGTCGCAAAGGAGAACATCCTAGCCTTCCTAGACTGTGCAGTAATCATTGGAGATGACTGACAGCTCCTGGTGGAAGTGTAAAGGAAGCCTGCTCACACGGATCAGTACCTGTTATTTGATATAAACCACCCATTACAGCACAAACTAGGTGTTATCAGGGCTTTACAGCATAGAGCCTAAGAGCTCTGATGTAACGCTTTATATTAGGATGCTTCAATAATTTATAAGACATTAATTAGCATTTGTAGATGTCTTACAAATGCCTTATACATGTTAATAAGTTGCTTCTAATTGATGAGTTTAGTGATAGCCGTTTCTTTCCTAATTGTTGATCGCTTTGCCCCCTATGTCTAAAGTGAGACCAGTGTGTTCATCTTCACACGGCTTATAATAAATCCCTTGCAACCAATTGATGAACTGATCATTTTTTTGCAAATGAATGTTTGAAACGTTTGGCAAATTTGGTGCAGCCTGCTTTATAAGTGGTAGGGGTGTGGCCTTCCAACAAGCTCAATCGTGATTGGTGAGAGTAGTTGCCAATAGAAACGTTGACTCAGAACGATTGAACCAATCACTGGTTACTGACGACGTCTGGCTCCAACATGGCGCCGTCCGTACCATGAAAAAAGGGTGACCGATAGATTTCATTTGGTTGGGGTAAACCATTTTCAACGGGTGACGTCACTCGGAACAGTTTGTCACTTGTTCACAACAAGCGCATTTCGTGTGAAAATTTAAAAATCTTTAAACGATTATTATAATATTTTTTTAAAATCTGGATATTTTCTGAAATATGGCTTCCTTCTCCCAGAACATAACTTCCTCCACAGAAAAACGCCAATATTTCTTAAAGACTAAAACGTCAGTCAGTGATGTTCGTTTCCTCCGTCTGCCAGCCCCCCGTGTCACAGATGGGACCCCGAAGGAGGAGTTTTAGTCATGAGCTCTCATCAAACCACATCAGCGTGTGCTGGCGGCGCAGAAATACACAGCCGAGTCTGACTCTTTGGCGCTCCGGAGGATCAGACTTCCTCTCCGGACCTCTTCTCTGGTCATCTCAAACTGGGACTTAAACTCGTTCTCCAGAATAGGTTCTGAGCCCGTGTACCCGTATCCCATCAGGTTCATCCCACCGCTCTGGGTTTGCTGGTACCACAGCATCACATTGAGATTACTGTCGTCGTGGCGACATTTCATCTCCACTCTCTCCTTGCTCTGCGCTATTACTGGAAGAGTTGGGTCAAATGTGACGGCGTCTGCTTCATCTGTGAGGAAAAAAGGAAAATATGGATTAATCATTGTTTAGGGAACACATGGACTCCTGGAAAAAGCATCATCTGGATATTTCTGAACATACATAGAAGCAAGAGAAAAAATGTGATGATGGCCGAGAACATCCTGCAGGTTAGTTCTGCTGCTGAGCTGCACAAACTCTGACTTGGAGGAGGAGGTTTTAGTGAGGGAGTGGCATCAAACCACATCGGCGTGTGCTGGCGGCGCAGAAATACACAGCCGAGTGTTTTTGACTCGCCTCCCGCACAGTCAGGACTCCCTCCACTGTGCCTTTCCTGGTCAGCGTGAACTCCTGCTCCAGCTGCCCCTCGTAGTTCTGAATCGTTTCGTATCCGTACCCAATGAGGGTCATGGCGGCGTCCTCTGAGCGCTGGTACCACAGCATGACGACGAGGGAGCTGTCATCGTGCCTGCAGTTGATGTGGACCTCGCTCTTCTCCTTCACGATCAGAGGAGAGGACTGGTGGAAGGTGACGGCCCCAGCCTGGCCTGTGCAGAGAAGAACCAGTAGATTATGAGGCACTGGTGCATTTTCATGGATTATTATTGATTTCAATGCAGAATGAGTTCTGAGATCTCACAGCAAAACCAGGCGCAGAGAAACCCAAATGTTTGCACGGGTGAAGACATGATCCAGCTCTGATGTGAGGACAGGAGCTCTCAGGCTGAAAAAGGGGCTGTTTCAAAGATCAGGAGGTGTGCTTTGTCTCCACCTGCTGGAGAAATGTGGTCACAGCAGGTTGTGTTCGGGATGGTAAACTCGATTCCTTTCACTGACTCGAGTTGAAATGAATCGCTTACTGAAGCATATTGTAATGATGGGCGGAAATCAACAGTGAGTTTCTATTGAGTTTTTTTCCTTTTATCCTTTTATTAGCAAGTTGGACACTAATGTATATTAAAAAAGCAGTGATAGAACAGAGTAAATATATTTTCTTTCGTTTGATTGTTAACTTTGCCAGACATTACGTAAAGAGTGAATTTAGAGAAGGAGCAGCTACTCCATGTGAACTGCTGGACTACTGAGTCAGGAGGGAGGCGGAGCTACAAACTACTGATTCATTTAATGCTACATTTCTGCTCGGAGGGAGGTAGAGCTATGAGATACTGAGTCATCAGTTCATGCTATTATTCTGCTCAGAGGGAGGCGGAGCTACGAGCTACAGAGTGATTTTTTTTTTTTTTACGTCGATGATTTGGATATTTTTCTACAAGTGCAGTTACTTTGCTAACCGTAACAGGAAGGAGCCGGTTATCGCAGTGTTTCCCCAACCCCGGTCCTCAGGGAAAACTGTCCTGCATGTTTTCCACGTTGTCCTGCTTCTGCACACCTGATTTAGCTCATCGTCAGGCTCTGCAGGAACGCAGGACACTGTGTGCTCAGGACCAGGGTTGGGAAACACTGGGTTAATGAGTCAGTGGGGACGATGATTCGGGATTCACGATACCGTAAAGTGACTCTCGAGTAATAAATTATTCGATTTGGTATTGTGCATCACTAGCTTGGGCAGCAGTTTTTTTTTCTTCTTCTGCCTTTGGAAACATCGTCGTTAAAGTTCTGCTGTTTCATTGCTGCTTCAAAACAAAAAAAACACTCGTAGCTTCACGTTTGGACGTACAATTATGCCCAAGAAATGATCTGCTACAAAATGTAGTTTTTATTATTAAAATGGAAAAGTGTCGTTGCTTCAACAACGTGAAGAACGTGTGAATGAAAGAACCGTCTTTCAGGAACTTATTCCATCTCTTTATTCCATTTTTCTGTCTTTGCAGACACGGTTGGGTGGAAAAACAGACATTTTATCGTCGTTGGTGCAGCTGCATCTTTGATGTTTCAGCACACCAGCTTTTTGTAAAGCTGTCAGGGAGAATGGAACCACCGTGTCTACGAGCCGCACAGAAGTACTCCGCCGTGTCAGACGCGTTCACGTTGGAGATTCTCAGCTGGGCTTTGCTCCTTGCATCGCCTGTGAACTTGAAACGTCCCCTGAAGCCCCTCTCCACGTTTGGGTTCTCATAAGACAGCAGTCCGATCAGCTCCATGGCCGGCTGGTCTCCTGCAGCTGCTTTGAACTGGTACCAGAGCATGTGGGGATAGTCGTCGTCTCCATGGTAACAGCGCAGAATCACCTCCTGTCCAGCGAGCGTGAAAAAGATCTCAGGTGTTTGCTGGATCACGAGTGCCGGCACTTCAAAAGGGCAGAAAACACCTGAAGGTTAAAAAGCGTCGGACAAACGAGGAGGAACAAAGACCTGACGCCTCTTACCTGCAACAGCACACAGAAAAATACACAACACGGACACAATCGTCATGTCTGACTGATGACAAGTGAGGCTGCTCACTGAGTCCTCTTGGAAACACGAACCAATGTAGGCGGAGCTTATCACTATTTGAACGGATGTGTTTTTTTACATCCTGAATCTGAGCACAAATCCACCAAACATCAGGAAGAGGAACATGAACATGTCTGAATAAACAGACATGTTGGCATCACCAACGCTCTGCCCTCCTTCTAAAGAGTGCAGCCTTCCAGAAACTTCCAGACGTTTGCAGGAATTTGAACACATCACAGTGAAATCTTCCACGAGGATCTAGCATGCACTCATACCTCTGGTGTGAGGAAGACCACCCTGAGCTAAAGCTTCACCAAAAAAAACATCTGAAGTTTTCAAGCTGTGGTGAGGTGGGGGACTCTTTGTCTTGGACCTGAAACCAGCTGAACAGTTTTTTTGTCTTCTACCTCTGTGGAATTCTTCTATCAAGAAAGCTTTAACTTTCTTTGGGACAAACGCCTCTTAATTGTTTTCATCATGTTTTAGTCGGAGCCACACCAAACCTGTTGATCTTTTGTCTTTGGTCCAATTCTCAAGTGTGATTGCTTAGCGATCCACCTGGTGGATGAGGGGTGAACCACCAGGTGGACCACCATTTCCACGGCGTCCCGTGAGCTCACACCAGCGCTCCCCTTCCCCACCTGTGCAACCCAAAAACCCTCAGAACCAATACTGGTCATGTGACTCAGGCTTTTGACAGTACAGGGAACCCAGAAACCCGTCATGTAATCCGTCAGCATACAGGTGTGGTGGTCTGCACTGGAATAATCTAGATTGAATGGGATTGTTTGAATAAAACTCTTTTTGTTTTTTTGTTGTAGTGCTCTTTGGTCTGTGCAACATTCATAACAATATTTTGCCATTGAAAAACTTATGGCTAAATAAGAAATAATACATAATAAAAGTGCAACTAAAGAAAAGAAATTATAAATAAAATTGTCTTCAGATAAAAAAAAGTCTATTTAAACCAGGATTCACAAAAAGGGTTAAAATTGGAAAAGTATTAAACATGTTTAACCATTTTTATGAATTTACTGTCATAAATTAAATGTATTTAATCTGTGAGTTTGTCCGAAGACCTGCAGATATTCACTATTCTACATGGGGGGGGGTTAAAGTTCTGCACGTTGTCATTGGTTTCCTGTTGGGTTCTTATCACCTCTGAGGGTTTTTGTACGAGACCGTCTCCCGTCTTTGGTACTGTGCATACTTGCTGCTCCGAAGTATTCGCCAGTGCACTCGCGGTGAGTGGCGTTCCCAATCTCCAGGTGAACAGTGTTTTCTCCATTTCCCTTTACAGTCACGCGATTTTCAAATTGAGGCTCGTATTTGGGATTATTGTAATACATGTATGCCATCAGCGTCAGGGCGGAGTCTCCCGGTGAGCGCCGGTACCACAGGATGGTGTCGTAGTTGGGGATCTTGTGAGACAGAGTCAGCGTGACTTCACTGTTGGCTTTGACCAGGACATCGGTTGGAGTCTGGGACACTTTGTCTGGAGATGGTCGACCTCCTGTGAAGAGATGGACAATTTTTTTAGACTATCTGCAATAAAAACAAAACTGGGGTTGAGGTGTTACCTTTGATCCAGCACACAGTGAGGAAGAGGATGGGAAGACGAGACGGCTGCATGCTGAAGGTCAGAAACCAACTGGAGCCTCTGCTTAGGAGGAGAGACAGGAAGTGAACTTTTTTTTATCTCAAAAGTAGGCGGAGTCACACTTTTGGTTTGGTCTAATGAATTCAAGGTGAGAAATGTGGTTTATTTCGGAATGTACATCCAAATTGAGGCGTTTTGATGTCGAATCTTTGTCACTAAAGTGGGTTTTCGTTTGTCGCATCTCCTGCTTCTCGGCTGAGCAGAGACGGTTGGAGGTTTTTGTGAGGAGCAGCTGGATGTTTGATGAACTGTGGTTTACTAGCTGCACAGAAATATGTGGCCGTGTGTTCAGGCGCCCTGAGGTTCTTGATGAAGAGCGAAGCATTTTTGTCTTTGTCTCCGCCGAGTTCTCCTGCTAAGCTGAAGTCTCCTCTGAAAGCCTCTTCCACGGCGTCGGCGCCAAACTGCACGTATCCGTAGCCGACCAGCTTCATGGCGGCGCCTCCGGGCGCCTGCTGGTACCACAGCATCACTCTGAAGTCAGACTGCTGGTGGCTGCAGACCAGCTGGACAGCTTCACCCTCCTCTTTCAGGAAAGCAGGAGGAGACTGATGGATCTGAATCGCCATGGCAACTCCTGATGGGAGCAGAAGGACAAAATGACCTGAGTGTGGAGCCTGAAGTAACAAATTTGTATCTGAAGCCTTTGGTACCTGTGAGGAAGAGAGAAAAATGACCTACAGTCATCATCATCGTCATGACGATCTGACAGGATGAGGAGGAAGCTGCAGGTTGGTTTTCTGACTGTAGAGGGATTTCAGGAGGAAACTGACTCTGACAGGAAGAAGGAGGAGCTGCTCATTTATTCAGAATGGTTGATTTTTGTAATTTGATAAAACTTTTGTTTTTCAGGACCTCGGGGTTTCTGGACATAAAAACATGTAAAAAACAAACAAACAAATATTTTGTGGTATAATTTGAAGCCTTATTGTTCCAAAATTGAAAATCTTTTGCATTATCTGGATTCTAAAACGTGTCAATAATTTATTTTTAATGATTTGACGTTTTTTTTTTTAAGTTTCTATGAAGCAGCCTGAGATCAACTGGGTTATAGATGGATGTCTTAAAGACCCACTCTGATGAAAATGGTGTATTTGGCATTTTTCTGATGATGCACATTCATAAAGAAAATGAAGCCTGAATATTTCTTACAAACAAACATACATACAAATTGTTGTGAGTTGGGACCAGACAAAAAAATCCTGTTTGAATAAGGTTGTAGTTGACATAGAAAGACGCTGCTCCTCTTGATTGTGATGCGTCCACCTGCAGACAAATCCAAATCCAAATCGTCTGAGCTGGAATCTGGATCAGAACTGTTCAGCTGGAAAGCTCACTTTTGTCGCACCGCTAGTGTGAGGTTGGCGGTGTGAGTCAGGGGGGGGGGGGGGGTGGTGGTGGAGGGGGGCTCTTTTGGGACTTTCAGGCGTCCATTAATGATGAGGTCATCAGTTTTCCTCACGGGACTGAAGCACTCACTCAGGTTTCTGATGCCATACCTCCTTTGATTTTTTTTGGGTGATTGTGGCACTCGGGTTGTGCAGCTCCTGTTTTATGTTTGTGTTGAGACCGTAGCGTCCAGCCGGGCTTCAAACGGTCGGTGGTCATTAGTAAGAAAGCGCTGAACACTGTTGGAGCCCCAGAATCCGCTGCTGTCTCGACTTTTTCTTCTGCACAACATGTAAACGTTACGACCAACTTTTGAGCAGCAAGTGGAGAGATGCATGCTGGGAAATCTGTGGCCGCTTCAGTGCAGCGCCATTCATCACGGCCAAGTACAGATTTGACCACGACCCCCAAACCAACTGGACTTTAAATAGTACAGAGTTCTCCTATTTACATGTTACACCTAACATTCTTCCTCATCCTTTAAGTTTTTCCTCATCGCCTCTTTGATGCGAGTTCATCCACCTCCTGATGGCGTCTGTGCTTTTCCACCCGCCTCATTGTCCTTCATTTTGAAGGAATCAAAACTGCATCTCTCCACTTCTGCACGTCTCTCACAATATTCAGAAGAAAAGCAGAAGTTTGGCTCCTGCTGGATCACCGACGGGTTCCTCCGGGACAGAAGTAAGTCTGACTTTGTGGCAAATCAGATTTCCTACCAGCTGTTTTTTAGTTCCTCAAAAGCCCAAAAGTGGATCAGGAGAACCAACATGTTTACCAACGGAAGCTCATGAAGCAACGCCCACTTAAATCCCATTTCTAAGTATTTGCTTCATAGATATTTCTGTTTTGTGAATAAAACCACAGAAGCAGGTGTCTGACAGCATCTGCTGTTCAAAGGGGTTCGATCAACGTTTTTGTAGCGATCAGAGAGGATTTCCGCTGCCGTGCTTCTCGAGCTGCACAGTAATAAACCGCGTTCAGGTTCTGCTCTGCGTTCCGGATCACCAAAGAACTGTTCTTTTGGGTGTTCCCGCTCAGATCTCCAGAGAGGCTGAAGTGTTTCTGAAACGGCCTCTCCACCGTTGGGTCCTTCATGTACAAATACCGGATGAGCTTCATGGCCGTGTCTCCGGGCGGACGCTGGTACCACAGCATCTGCCAGTAGTCGGTTTTGCTGTGACTGCAGGAAATCTGCACACTTTGTTCAGGACGTGTGAGGATTTCAGATGGAGACTGATGCACCTCAAGACCCAGACTAATTCCTCAACAAATAAATACATCATGTTAAATTACATTTGAGGGATAATTTCGTCTCTTCAGAAGCTTTTTGATCAAATATTTACCCAACATGCAACAGAAAAGAATGAAATGAATCATGGTCCCTCAAATGAAGGTAGATCCTTCACTGTCGGATCAGACTGAGGAATCCTCGCTCCGCTGACCTGCATGAAGGTTAGAGGAAGTGAGGTCATGAAAGGGGGCGTGTCTAACCAGAAACTTCCCACCTGAGGTTCAGATTGAAGGCTCAGGTTTTTGTGGCTTATGTTCAACCCTCGCTGCAGCGGGTTCCCTTCTTTCTGGACTCGGACCTCCGTCTGGGTTCTCCATCGTCCAAACCCCTGAGAGGCTGCAAGTGTCTGCAGGAGGCCGCTGGTACCACAGGGTCACTCAGGGGTCCGTTTTGTCTTGGCTGCAGGATTTTTGATGACTTCAGTGGGAGCAGACTAATTCCTGGATCAAAAAGACTCAATGAGAAGCCTCATTGTAATCCTTGCATAAACAAAAAGCAGAAATAAAGACGTTCTTGGTCTGAGCTTCACTCTGCAGACCAGACTAAAGTCTGCAAAGGAAGTGAGGATAACAGGAAAAGCTGCTGGCACCAAATGTGGGAGGGGCTTGAGTTTTTGTATGAAGGCGTGTGGGTTTGCCGCTGGCGTGTATAGCTGGCTGCACAGTAGAACACGCCAGAGTCCTCCACCAGCAGCTTCTGGGCGAACAGAGAGGCGTTCTTGGCCTTCTCGCCACTCAAATCCCCGGCGATTCTGAAGCGGTTTCCGAAGGAAGTCTCTGTTTCCGCGTCGCCGTAATTCAGGTGTCCGATCCGCTTCAGAGCTGGATCTCCTGCGGGTTTCTGGTACCATTGCATGTAGGTGTAGTCGGTTTTCCCGTGGCTGCAGACCAGCTGGACTTCGTCTCCTGGGTTTTTTAAAGTCTCTGAAGGTGTTTGTTTGATTTCAACACCCAGACAAACACCTACGAAGAGAAGAACTGTTAACGTGGGTAAAAAATGCGCTACAATTTGGTTTTCTGATGGTTACCTATGAGCACAAATGAAAGGAAGAGTGGCGGCATGATCTCCTGTCTCGAGTGGCTCCAACCTACTGACACGCTCATCCTTTTAACCTGCTCAGTTCACCTTTCATAGACCGTCAGCGCCACCTACTGGGGAGAGGTGTGCCCATGAGTTTTTGTTCAGCCTTCCTGGCTCTTTGCATCACCGTGTTTGCTGACGGCGCAGAAATACAGGCCGGCGTCGTCGGGCTGCAGGTCCTTCACAGTCAGAGCCCCCTCCTCAATGGTCTCTTTGACGGATGAATATTTGGTTTGAGGGCCGCCGCCGTAGTCCGGTGTCCCGCCAAACACGGTGTACGCCACGAGGGTCATGGCCTCGCCGGGGCGCTGCCTGAACCAGTACATCTGGTTGTGACCTTTGTCTCTGGTGTGTCGGCAGGTCATCTCTGCAGACCGGGAAGCAAAACTCCAGCTGATCTCTGGATGCTGGATCACATCCTGACAAAAACCTGACAGAAACACACAGGCGCTGAAAGAATACTATAAAATCCCTTTAATTTGGGTCATAGATGCACGCTTTTACCTTGAAGCCACAGGTTCAGGACCGAAAACAGGAAGAGAAAGCGAGCCATCACGGATGTCTCTGATGCAGAACTTTTGTCCCGTTTTGATCTAAAGTTTGGAGGTTGGTGGTGAAAGCTGCTGTCGGTGAGACCCTCCCCATTAACCTCTGATTACAATCTGACCAGAGCTGGTTTGAATGCAGCTGCGAAGGGGCGGAGTCAGGAATGAAGTGGCAGCATGAAGGTTGGCGTTTGGGAGGTTTTTGTATGGTGGGGCGCGGACCTGCTGCACTGTGGAAACTAGCGGCACAGAAGTAAACCGCACTCCCCGGGGAGTGGAGGGTTTCTGTCGTCAGGGTGCAGTTCTCGCCTTTCGAAGACCCCCCCGCGATGGTCACCGCGCCTTCTGAGTTCGGGGAGCCCGCGTACATGTAACCCAGGAGCTGCAGGGCGCCGCTCTCCTGCCGGTACCACAGGATTCGGTTGTAGGAGTCGATGCTGTGAGAACATCCGATGTCAGCCTGATTTCCAGACCTGATGTACATTTCAGCTGGATACTGCTGGATTTGACCGCTGAGCGAGACGCCTGTTGGATGGCAGAAGGAGAGAAATGGTCAAAAAACGTTTTTGAAGCTCAGGTCAGAAATGTTTGGACTTTACCTGAAACCAACATGGCTTTAAAGGCAACACCGACCAAAAAGATGATCATTTTTGTCTTGGTGTGGTTGAACTGATCATTTCCGTGCTTCTCTCTGAGTCGAACCTCTTGATCTTATGGTGAAAAAATGGGCGGAGCCACAGCTGATGCTCCTCATAAAATTTGTTTCAGACCACCCAACCAGGAAAATGGTTGTTGTGCATGAATGACTTCATTCTTTTGCCTATGAAATTAGATTTCAATGGTAAAACGTTAATCAAGGTAAAGATGTGTTGTGGTCAGATGATCCATGTGGATCAGAATTAACCCCCAAATTCCTCTGGGTTCATTTTCTTTGGTAAAAACAAAAATGTATATGGCGTTTCTTCTGTTCTGCAAAAAGAAATGAAAAGTATGTAATTTTAATACAATTTCTAGTAAATAGTTGAAGGTTGGTCCTCACAAATATTCACCCCCCAAATCTCTCCCTCTTTGCAAAAAGTTTGGCCCCCCTGCTTTGGCTCTTCCAGAGAAGTCATGGAGCAGCCTGATTTTGGGGGAATCCATCTAAAGCGCCGGTTTCCGTTGAGAATTGATCATTTCTGATTGAAACCAGGAAGTGGCGTGTGAACCTTCACCACTGTTTTTCTGATGTGTTTTTGCGATGACGGCTGCGCAGATGTTTCGCTCCGTCTGCTGGGTTTTTGCATTGCCTGCGCGAGGCTCCGCTGCACTGTGCCCTCCTAGCAGCACAGAAATACACAGCGGAGTCGTCTTCAGACAGCCTGGAAAAGCTGAGGTTGGAGTGCGAACGGCCGTCCCCGCTGAAGCTGAGGGTCTCCTTCACGTCGTTCTCTGGATAGGGGAACTGCAGGTTCAGATATCCCAGGTACTTCAGAGCCCCCCCGCTGTCTTGTTTGTACCAGAGGATGTTATCAAAGCTTGTGATGCTGTGTGAACAGTAGATCTGGCTGGGAACCGGTTGACCGGGACTCCTGATGAGGGAAGGGGGCGTTTGCTGGACGGCGTTACTGGAGGGAGCTGTCAGGAAAAACAGACGTGTTTTTAAAAGCTTCAAATGAATCGGATCCACATTCTTCTTCTGGGAAAACTCACCTGAAGTCACTGATGGAAACAACAGGAACAAGAAGACAATCATGTTTAATGTGTTCAGCTGTCGGTCTCTCCTGTCTGCTCACAGGATGGACGCAGATGTCCCACCTTGAGGGTTTGAGGGCGGGGCTAATATGGACGGATTGTCTCCACCTACTGGTGGGAAAGCAGACAGAGTCAAAAGTCTGCACTGCAAGAGTTGAACCGTGTACAGTGAGTGAACACTGTATTACAAAAATCATGTGACCTTTTCATGGCGGTGAAGTGTTTGTGTAAAGGTTTGGGAGTTTTTTTCCATCAATTAATAAATAATGTCAGTTTGTTAATAGTGTCTGTAAACTTTGATGGTAAACAAACTGTGGAGAACCTTTTTAGTATTTTTGTTAAACAGTGACATTTCTGCTTTGTTTATTGCTAAAGTTATGGAAGCCAAAAACAGCCTATACCTTCTATATCACGATTAGCATGTAGAAATAAATAAACCTGAAACCCTCAACATTCTCCTAGTCTAACACCCTCCAACCTGGCAACACTGTTGGTGTTGAGGCAACACTACGTTGCTGAAGCAACTTCAGTGGATGTAGTTAGGCTGCTGCTGCTTATGTCTGAGTAAAGGAGTAGCCAATCACAAAAGTGTCTCCGCCTTGTCTTGTTTAATTGACAGACGGACTCATTCTGCTGAAAAAGCTCATCGGGAAATAAATAAGTCATTCTGAAAAACAGCAATGTGAAAGATGTGAGATAAAATATTAATTTAGAAGTCCGAGGTTCTGAAAAAATCAGAGAATTGTAATAATGTTCAACATGAACAGGTTTTTATAGTAAACTGGCTAATTTAAAATCTGTGTGGAGGTTTTTCACAATTTTATGTTTTTTTAATATACAGCGGGGAAAATAAGTATTGAACACGTCAACATTTCTCTCAAAAAACACATTTCTAATCGAGCTATTGACATGAAATTTTCACCAGATGTCGGCATCAACCCAAGTAATGCACACATAGAAAGAAATCCAAACATTTATGTCCATAAATGAAGTTATGTGTAATAAAGTGAAATGGCACAGGGAATAAGTATTGAACACATGAAGAAAAGGAGGGGTAAAAAGGTCTGGCAAGCCAAGAAAGCAGCTGGAGTTTGTCAGTATTCAGAAGGTTAACCTGCCCCCTATTAGTGCAAAGTAATATCAGCTGGTATAGTCCTGATTGATGCCTTTTAAAAAGGTTTCTCACCAGCAAGGTGTTAGACGAGAAGCATTGCATGATGGGTAAAAGCAAAGAGCTGTCCAAAGACCTACGCAACCTTATTGTTGCAAAACACACTGAAGGCATTGGTTACAGCGCATTTCTAAACTTCTGAAAGTTCCAGTGAGTACCATTGGGGCCATCATCCGGAAGTGGAAAGAACACGGCATTACCATAAAGCTGCCACGGCCAGGTGCTCCTCGCAAGATTTCAGACAGAGGAGTCAGAACAATCATCAGGAGGGTTCTCCAACAGCCCAGGACCACTCGTGGAGAGCTTCAGAAAGACCTGGAATCAGCAGGTACCGTTGTTTCAAAGAAAACAACAAGTAATGCACTCAACCGCCATGGCCTCCATGCACACATCCATTTTTGAAGAAGAAGCATGTTGAAGCTCGTTTGGAGTTTGCGACACAACATTTGGATAAACCCATGACGTTCTGGGAGAAGATACTCTGGTCAGATGAGACCAAAATTGAACTCTTCGGATGTCATAAGACACAACATGTTTGGAGGAAAAATGGCACCGCACATCACCCCCAAAACACCATACCAACAGTCAAGTTTGGAGGTGGGAGCATCATGGCGTGGGGCTGTTTTTCAGCATGTGGTACTGGTAGACTTCATGTCATTGAAGGAATAATGACTGGAGAAAAGTATGGAGACATTCTTGATCAGAATCTGCTGTCATCTGCCAGGCTGCTGAAGATGAAAAGAGGGTGGATCTTTCAGCAAGACAACCATCCCAAGCACACAGCCAAGGTGACACTCAACTGGTTGAAGAAAAAGAAAATAAAGCTGCTACAATGGCCAATCAATCACCAGACTTGAATCCAATTGAAAATCTTTGGAAAGAACTGAATATCCGGGATCACAGAAGAGACCCCTGGAACCTTGAAGATTTGAAGGCAGTTTGTGTGGATGAATGGGCCAAAATCACACCTGAGCAATGTATTCCACTGGTTTCTCCATACAGGAGGCGTCTTGAGGCTGGAATCACCAACAAAGGTTTTTGCACAAGGAATTAAATAAATTTCAGTAAGCGTGTTCAATACTTATTCCCTGTGCCTTTTCGCTTTATTACACATAACTTCATTTATGGACATAAATGTTTGGATTTCTTTCTATGTGTGCATTACTTGGGTTGATGCCGACATCTGGTGAAAATTTCATGTCAATAGCTCGATTAGAAATGTGTTTTTTGAGAGAAATGTTGACGTGTTCAATACTTATTTTCCCCGCTGTATATATTTATGAGATATTTATTGGTTGCTTGTGTGATTGCACAAGGTTATATATATATATATATATATATATATATATATATATATATATATATATATATTTAATTCTGAACAATTTGGGGCTCCATAGAAGGAAGCCAGAGTCCCTGGAGAAACCCCCCCCGGATGCAAACTCCACACAGAAAGCTGTTCTGTTTCAGGACCCCAGCTGGGACTTGAACAGGGGGCCTTCTTGCTGTGAGGCAAACCACTGCACCACCGTGCAAAACCACTCAGAGATAATAATAAATAGATAATCGTTGATGTTATTTTCATCAACTGAATCTGATCTCCATCTAACCAACGAGCCCTAAATATCCATAACATCTTAGCTTTTAGTGCTTGCAGTGTCCGTTTGATGTTTCTGCTCCTGCTTGAGGTTTTTGTTCAGCTTCCGTGCTTCTCTGCGTCACTGTGACGGCTCACGGCGCAGAAATACACGCCGCTGTCTTCTGGCTGCACGTTCTTCACCGTCAGGGTTCCTCTGGAGACCCCCGCCTTTGTGGCTGAGAATTTCTCCTGGCTGAAAGCTCCAAATTCGTGCTCGCTTTGGCCCGCCGTCGTGGAGACGATCAGCTCCATCGTTCCCCCCGACAGCTGCCTGAACCACAGCATGTAAAAATAAAAGCCCCCCTTGTCGTGGCTGCACTCCGTCGTTGCATTGCCCCCCAGTTCTGTCAGCACTGCGGGGGTCTGGGTCACATCGTTTGCAGCAAAACCTGTGGATCAAGGATGATGTACGGAAAAGTGAGCAACCCTGGACGAATACTTCAGCAGATTTTGAGGATCTAAAGTTACCTGCAATCCACAGACAGGTGAGCGTCAGTGGCAGCAGACCGGTTCTCCGGCTCACATCCATGATGTGCAGAAAAAAGTGCAGCAGATGGATGTGAAGAGCCGAGGTGGAGTCTGGGCGCAGAAGGTGGGGCGGTGGTTCCAGAGCTGGTCCTGATGAGCATCACTTCCTGTTTCTGCAGCAGAACTGAAGATCTATTAGCAGGGATGAACAGATCCAGTGTTTTTGGCCCTGACCCGGTTCTGAGTGGTCCGATTTTGAGAATCTGCTGATACTTAGTCCCAACGCATTCAAAATGAAACAAATTTAAAATTAATTAACCTTATTTTATTATTTAACTCTTAAACAGGGCACTTCTACAAAGTCCAACTATTAACCAGTGATAATTAGTAACGTGAAGAATGTTTGCAACCTCAGGATCTTCAGAAAATTTTGGTCATGTGATTCATATCCCTTATAAAAATTCTAGCAATTTAAAGATGTTCTTGTAGTATAAATATGAGGTTTAGTATTGATGACTAGCACACATCAATGTAAACATTCATTCCTTTTGGTTGGTTTTTAGCCAGCATTGATTTTTTTTATCACTCCTTTCTAGAGCTTGCACTTTGTAGACGGTCCCTTGGCAGCTGCCTCTCTGTTTAAATCCCATTCTAAAGATTTTTGGATGCCTTTTGTAGGTCGTTATTTGCGTTAAGAGGAGCTAATAGAGACACTTGCTGTCAATTTAAATCCGGAAGTTTAAAAGTCTAAACTGGTGAATATTTTGTGAGCATCCTGCTCAAACTAGCGCAGTATTCTAAACATTGTGATCCATTCATTCTGCTTCTAGTAAAGTATTTATCTGTAATAAACTTGAATTTAAGCCAGGAGCTGCGTTGGCACTACCCACCCCTGCCTTTGCCGCCCACCTTTGACCCGCCCCTGCTGTCCGAGTGGCTGCTACATGCATCTCACTCATCTCTCCCTCTACATCATGGTGGCTTTTGTTGGTTTTATCTCCATAGCAACCATTTCATTATTTTTGGTCGTCTGCGGGTGGCGAAGTGGTCTGTCATTTGTAGAAGAATCAACAAAAGTAAACTTTTGGATCTCCTTGGCAACGGAGAACTTTGTTAGCCACGCCCACTTTCCCCATATCGTATGTTGTTCATATCGTATGTCATGTGTCATGTTGTTTTCATGTATTACATTTGAACAATATTCCAATAAAAAATGTAAAAGGTAAATGGGGTATACAAATGTAGCGCTTTTCTGCCTTCCGTTAAGGCACAAAACGCTTTACAGTCACAGTCCCATTCACACACACACACACACAAACACAGACACATTCAAACACTCACACACCAGAGCCAATGTGAGGTTTAGTGTCTGAAACAGGGGTGGACAAGACGGGAATTAAACCTGCAATCTTATGATCAGAGGTCGACCGCTCTACCTGTGCACTACGGCCCCATCAGCAACAGGGGAAACACCATTTTTGCCAGCTCACCACGCTAATGTTGTTAAAAATCTACAACTTCTTATTCCAACATTTTCCCCAATGATGTTCCAGGAGATGGATCGGAATCCCTACGGAGTGGAAAGGTGATTTATTTTGGGGGGGGAGGGGAGAGTGTCAAGATGGCAGCCTCATCCTGAGGTCAAAGGTCAGCGAGACTTTGGTTGTAGATTTAGCCTGGTAGTTTGCGTGTTAAATTAAGTGAAGGTTGCGCGAACAAAATGATGTTTTTTTTACCACGTTGTGAAAGTTGTCAAATGGCCACCAAGCCGTAGGTCCTGTGGCCATCCCATAATAATTTAAAAACTTCCTTTGGTTTCTTAGTGGATTTTGAACTGTTCTTGAGTCCCATACCAGATTTTGGCCCCGTTAATGTTTCTGATTGTTTCTCCCACTGTGATGTTTGTGTGTTTTTGTTTTGTGTTATGTCCAAGATTCTTTTTCACCAGGCGCTAGGTGCCTGCAGATTTTGGTGACGTTTAAAGTTTGTCGTAAGGGTTAAATTTTTGCTCAAAGGCACAAATAGAAAGAAGAATTGTTGAAACAATCTGGTCCTTCAGTCTAGGACGGTTCCGGGACGAATTGTTTACTTCCTGTTATGTTTATGTTGAAGAAAAATGTAGAAATCTTTGCGTCATCTTTATTAGATTCTACCTCAGAAATGTAAATGTGTTTCAAATTTTTCTCATAATTGGTTAAATGCTGTAAATCCTTCAATCATTGTTTTCCTGTTTCTCTTTCTTTATTCTAGTATCTTCCTCCATTCTCTGCCGCTTAACTCCTCCTACAATTGTTCAGCTATTTTAACCGTTCAACTACTCAAATGTTCAGCTCTTTTAGCTTTTTCCAGCTACGACTTTTGGTCCTTCAAATCCTTGAACTTTCCAGTTATTTTAGGATTTCCAGGATTTTTGTCTCCATTGTAATCCTTGGAATCCTTAGAGCAGAAGCTCGCTGGTTCGATACCCGGCTCTGGCACTTTTCACAAACATGTCTTTCTTATTATTGTACTGTTTTCACTTTATTTATGGTTAGCATTGATCATTTCTTTAAGGGTCATTTTCATTCAGCAATACATTATTCAACCCTGCATTTTCTCCTGGAAATGCAGCTCCTTCTAGTTAAACATGGATTTGTTGTTCTCTGAGAGTCTTCTGCGTCTTTGTTTCGTGTCTGCACGGTGGCGCCGCTGAGGCGCTGCTGCTACCTTCCAGAGCGTTTCTGACGGGTGATCTTCAGTTTGCATGTCAGAGTCAGAGGAGATCCAAACGGCTGATAAAAGCACTCGGGTCTTCAGGCAGACGGGGGCGTCTGCAGCTGTGGATCAGTGAAGATAAAGGAAGGTTTTTGCATTGACTGCATGGGATCTGCAGCACTGTGTCGCCTCGCAGCGCAGTAGTAGACGGCTGAATCGCTGACCTGAAGATCAGAGACGCTGAGTTTAGATTTCTGACTGCCGTCTCCCTCAAAGCTGATCTTTGCTTTCAAATCCTCTTCTGGATACGGGAACCCCAGATTCAGAAATCCCAGGAATCTCAGAGTTTCATTCCAGCTTGTTTTGTACCACATAATGACTTCATAATTCTCTATGCTGTGTGAACATTCAATCTCATTGTTCAAGGATTCTCCGGTTCTCTTGATGATGAAAGCTGGAGTCTGGAGGACCGTCTTTGTGTCTGATGTTCCTGTGGACAAGAAGAACATCATGAATGCAGGAAAATGTCCGTCCGTCGTCTTCTTGTACGTCGTGTCTCCTCACCATAACCGCTGCGCAAATGAAGCAAACAGAAGGAGCAGAAGAAGAACCTCATGTTGGATAAGTTCAGGTCTGAGGTTCCACAGCTTCATCTGCTTTGAGGTCCACAGGTGATGCAAATGCATCCCGTTGATTAGTGCCATGGGCGGAGTCACTGGAAGCTGCATTCTCAGTCAGGAAGTGAAATTCTATTTTTCAATTGTTGACATCTGTCTCCCCCTGCTGGACACAAAAAGTATATTATAACTAAGCGTATGGCATTCAATTAAAAACTATTTTAATAAATAAAAGTTATCTTCCTTCATTTTTTTTCTGTGAAAAGTGTCCGTGTCACATGATCCGTACTGTTCTTCCTACTTTATCCACAAACATCACAGAGCAAAACATTGGATGTAGTTCTATTGACCAGGATGAACTGGAGAGACCGTCAATAAAGTACACAAAAACAGAAAAACAGTTTCTTAGTAACTCACCATAAACCATCTAAAAAACATAACTTTTGTTAAAAACAACTCCACAGAAATCCTTCATACTGTTACTCTTTCTCTTATTAGAGTGAACCAGTGTGTCCGAGTAATGCAAGTACTAGACTTTGGGTTGACGTCGTGAAGTGGGCGGCAACCACAAGGAGGGAAAGGCGGGGCTTCAGAGGCCTTATCTCCTCGCTACACCTGTTGTAGTCATAAAGAATTTAGAGCGAATTCTGAAAATATTATAGCAAAGTTGACCACACCCACAACGTGAGCGTCCAGCAGGTCACCCACGGAGAACTGCTTTGCAACTGACAGACAAAAATAAACAACAGTTCATGCTGGTCAATATTAACACTTCCCCGAGTTGGAGGCGGAGTCTGCCCAGATGTGAAGCTGCGTGTGAGGCTTTGCGTATGAGCATGTTTTCCTTTGACAGGTATCTAACCCTAAATAGGTGGCTGTAGGTTAAGCTTGGCTCAGACCAGCTTAAAACTTTAAGATGTGTGGCTGCAGACCAGTCGGAGTCCATCTCCGCCTCTCATCTGTCTGTGCTGAAATGTTTGTTTACATTTAAATCCATCCAAACATCTCTTTTTTGTGTTCAGTTCTGTCGCCCTTGTAACTGAAGTCTGTAGAATCCCAGATGACAGGTGTTATGTAAGGGTTAATGGCCGACAAAGTGTCCATTATCAGAAATTAACGCAGAAGCCCGAACCGTCCAACGTGTTAATTTCTGATAATGCACAGGGTGTTATCCCGTTTAAACGATGGTCACTGGCCAAAGAAATAAATACTCAATCAATTTTTAGTTCTTTATTCTTGTTTTTTTGTTTTGGTTGAATGGTTTTTTACAAAAAGGGTTCTCCATGGCGGTACGACCTCGACTGCAGCAGCAATAGAAAGCCATAAATGTGGGTTAAATAAAGCTTGTTTTTGTCCAGCAGTGATACAGAACATTTAAGCTTTTTTTAGGCAGACATCATCACTTTTAATAGTTTTCTTTATTTATTGCACTTATTTTTGTTGGTATTTATGAGTATTTTATGTTTTTATTATTGACTTAAACTCTTAAGAGCTCAGAAAACATAATCTCATTTTCTTTGTATGCAGCTGTTTGGAGGGCAGAGTGACAATAAAAGTCTTTGATTTGACGCTCAGGAGCTCGTTTTGTCTTACACATTTCTTATTTGTACAATTTCTAAGAATTCTTTTTCAAATTTTTATCTCTTAAATAAAGTTTTTGTTCTCAACCACTTCATTGAGATGTTTCTGGATGTTTTTTTCTGTCCCGTAGTTTGTATTTTGTAAAGTTTGTCAAACAAAAATATTTCTTCAAAATGTTCCATAAAAGATCATTTCATGTTTTCTGTGGTCACAGCTGCACGACAGCAGCTTTATAGATATGCCATCGTTGGGGTTTCACTGTTTGCTCAGGTTTTTGTTCAGGCGGCGAGCTCCTCTGCAGCACTGTGCGCCGACGGCGCAGAAATACACTCCTTCATCCGCCGGCTCCACCTTCAGCACCGAGAAGCTTCCGCTGTGAGCGTCGGGCTTCCAGGCTGAGAACTTCTCGGTGCTGAAATCTCCAAAGTCGTGTTTGTCCGTCCCGGCTGTCGTGAGCACGACGAGCCTCATGCTCTCTCCGGGCAGCTGCCTGAACCAGTACATCTGGTAGTAGCCAGCACCCTTGGTGTGGCTGCAGTCCATTTTTGCGTCTTCGCCTCGGCGTGTCCACAGCTCGGGGGGCTGCTCGACCTCTCTGCCATCAGTGGGACCTGGGGTTTTAAGGTCACGACCTTTAGCACCATTTTATTTCAAAATAAAACCAAAAGACTTCCTAGAATAAGTCAAATAAAAGCAGATGTTTGTTTACCTAAAGTCCAGAGTAAAATCAGAGCTGACGCAAAGACGTTCATGATGTTCTTTCAGTAGGAAACGCCGTCCCTCATCTATAAGGCGCTGCATGTGGGCGTGTCCCTTTTCGAATGGAATTAAACATGGCCTGTGAGCGCCTCCTGCTGGCAGCTCTCATGGTCTACACTTAAATCTTCCTGTTTTGTCAGGTTTTTACTGCAGCTTAATGTCTGTAATGTCAAATAAAGAAGGATAAAGTGAAAAGGATGTTGTGAGTTTGAAAGATTTGTAACACCAACAGCCGAAAAAAATTATTATGAAACGTTTCCTTGCAGGTCAAAATCCATTTTGATGCAACCTTGCCTCCATTTTGATGCAACCTCCGCCGTGTTGCAGGTAAAAAGTGATCTTTTACCATGTTTAGTCTAGAAAAAACACCTTAACCTATCCTTTTTTACGCACAATTTCATAATTAAAGGGACTCCATCATTAGAAAAAGTAAGGCTTTGTTTTTGATTAAGTTTACAAACCACAACAATCCAGTAAAAGTCTTGACCTGTGAAATGCATTAGTCTTTCCGAAGTAATGTAATACCTTTAACTGGAAGCTACGAACTGGAATATGATACATATTTAAAAATAAATAAATAAATACAATAGCTGACCCGATAACCTAAAGCGGCTGCATGCATGTGAAGTAGGGGAGGAGCCTTGACTGTTTATAGAACTGGATGGAGCCACCCTTTCCACTGAAAGCAACTCGATAAAATCTGTCAATTAAACGCTTGACGTGGCTATTCGGACCAATAGAATGACTGTTTATTTCTCTATAGTAGTCTATGGGATTTGACATTAATTATAATCATCCACAAATTGTGATATGAATTGAGTCGTTGAATCCAGCAGGAGGCGACGTTTCCTCACTTTTGAGCATTGATAGTTTCTCCTTGGTATTATTTCAGTGAGTTTGAGCTCAGAGGGAGCAGATAAGCTTGTTGTCGAGGCCAATTTAAACACAATCTGCTGTCAAGTGAGGTTACCGTGGTGTGAGTGTGTGTTGGTGCAACCAGCAAACGTTTAGCATGGTGAAATCTGCTATAGCTGTTGATGGGGCTCCAGCTGTCATCGAACAGCAAAATCAGCGCCAAGCTGCAGGAGACTATCTTCTAAATGTGCTTCATTAAAGTTATGATTATTATTAAGGGCCTGCTCGCTCATATTTTTTTTTTTAAATCCGTGAGGTCAGTGCTTTTTTCTTTGCTGCAAGGAGGACCCGAAAGACTGGTTGGCATTATGCTAATATGTGCTACAAACATTAGCCGTGGACTAACTCTGAACCGGCAATGAGCATCTTGGATGTAAACATGTGGGAATTACATCATCCTTTATGTTGTTCTGAACTGGAAACACAAATTCATATGATGGTTTCTCAGATCGTAGCATTTCCGCCTTCGGCAATCGGGAGCTTTGCGCTCCGCTATACGAAGACAGCTGGCGGTCCGAAGAAAACAAGCTTGTCGTGTGCATCCGAAGGAGGACCGCAGAAGGCGTAAATGCTACTATGTGGTCCTGAGAAGCTGTGTACAGTCATCAGAAGTTCACAACCATCACAAAGCCGTCTTCTCTGCCGCTAACACTAAGCTACACTGCTCCTAGCATGTGTCTGTTAGCAGCCGGACACACAGAGATAGCACTGACGTCACCCCCTCGCCTCCCCTCTGGAAATACTTATTCGAATTGAATAATGCGACAATGTTTGCAGGGTGGATGTTAAAATGAAAATGCAATCCCCTCTTTGCATTTTCATTTCAATTATGACACAGAATAATCGGTTTTTAAGTAGAAAATGAAAAAGCATTTTGAAGTATTGATTTTTCATTTTAATTTTGAGTCATTTGATGCATTTACATTTTGAAAATGAAAAAGCATTTCTGTTAATCCATTTTAATTGTCAAATTAGAAATTTTTTAAATGAATTATGCTACACATTTACCAGAGAACATTTTGAAAATGAAATGCCAAATACTATTTTCATTATCATTGTAATTATTTAAGTGACAGAATAAGCAGTGTTGAAGGATTGCTTTTTCATTTTCATTTTGAGTCAAAAAAGGCAGCTTCATTTTGAAAATGAAAAAGCATTCCTGGGTTTGACTTTTATTTTTAATTATGCTACAGAATCACTTCCATAGATATCAAATAAAGCAGAGGATTTAATTCTCTATTATTCTCTTTTTGTTGCTGTTTTTCCCGCCAGAACGATTGACTTCATGCATTAGGGTTTAGATGAGGTTCATCCACTTTATATTCAACAGGACTTTGTCACAGTTTTAGATTTTAGACCCACAGAAGCATATTTCTGACATTTGCTGTGATGCTTCAACTTCCTGTTTCCTTCTGCTTTTATATCAGTGTCAGAAAATGTGACTTCATATCTGAAAAAAGATTTAGGTTAAACACAGAAGGAAAAAAGAGGAAAATGTTCAGAAAAGATTCAACATTTTAGTTTGGGGGTTTTACACTTTGGTCATTTTAAACAAATTTTAGTTTCTTTGCTGCCAACTAGAAAATAGAAACTAGAAACTAGAAATAGTGACATTTTATTTACATAATGTATTGTTTTGTGGAATTAGCGCTGCTCTGTGACGTCCCTGCAGAGGTTGGAAAAAGTGTTGTTTTAAACCGACTCATTAAAGACCCACTCCACTACAGAAAAATGTCTTCTGGGTGTTTTTGATATGTTCATGTGGCATTTTTCTCAATAACATATATAAAATAATTAAGCTCATAATGGCATTTCTGAGTATTTCTTTATTCAAATTGTGAATCAGGAGCAGACAAAAGAATGTCGTTTGAAAAAGATGGAATTTGTGGCATGGGGCGGGGCCGTAAACTTCTGCTCTGCTCCATTCTGATACATCCACAAACGTCTTTGTTTTCCTTGTCTGAGCTGGAATCTGGATCTAAACTGGAATGATCTGATATTGCTCGCCCGATGACGTAAAGGCCGGGTCACACAGCCTGAATGCACTTTTTGAGCTTTTATCTGCGTCTGAAATGTCGCTCTTTGGCGATTCATTCGTGATCTACGTCACTCCTAAGTGTTACTTGCGTTCCTCATTCATCGATGTGCGCAGACGTCCGTTGAGGGTTTTGCCGGGTTTTTACATGAATTCGGTTTTAAGTCGTTCAAAATTTTTGGTCGCTTGAGAATTAAGAAATTTACATGTATTTAATGTGGTTTATACGCAAGTATTATGTTAAGTAACCCTTGTGCTATCCTAGGCACTTTAACATTGGGAGTTGGGTCATCTAGACCCACTAGACAGTGCTCTGAACCTTTTTTCTTCAATGATTTGTGATCTTCACTGGTGTCCATGGATTACATGAAATCTTTCCATCTTTATCCACCTTTGTCATGGTAGGGAGAACACGTCAATGCAAGGGTGGGGTCATCTAAGATAGCACAAGGGTTATACACACATTTTTGCGAGAAGTATACACATATTTGTGTCTTTCCAGTCTAACAGCATTTTCATGCATGAACAACAGATGTATGACTTTTATATCATGTATACGGCGCACATATCACGTTCAAATGATGTAACTGATGCACAAATCCCTAATGAATTGCGTATAAACGGCACAATATTCACACGCGGTTCATGTTCTACGTTGATTCACGTGTTCTTTGTGGTTTATTCGTACTTCTTCCGTGGTTTTAACGAGGTTCATCTGTAAAAATTCTCACTTTTTCCATGTATGTTCACGTGTGACCAATTTTCACACGTGCAAAATGTACGTAGCGGCTGTTTGACACCATCTTAGGTTGGGGATGCGAGGGGCTGTAAGCTAGCGGGAGAGTGTGTAAACAGAGAGCTCTCAGTTATGGGGAGTGAAAGGGGGCGGAGTTGCTGTCAGTCTCAGAGACAAATTATTTTATTTTGGCCAAAGACGACCAAAGTCCACCGGGAACGCTTTGAAAGTGGATCAGAAGGTGGTGGGAGTGGGTCTTATGTTCTGATCTGTGATTGGTCAACAGTTACAGGTGCTGCTCAGGTAAAAGTGTTGAATCCTGTGCTGTTCAGCAGAGAGAGACTCTCCGCTCCTCTGAACTCCTCTGCGATATCGTCAAACGTGCGACCCTTGGTTTCAGGAAGACGAATCCAGGTGAAGGCGAAGGCGAGCAGAGCCACCGCGCTGAAGAGCAGGAACACGTAGGCGCCGCAGATTTTCTGTAAACCAGACGGAGACACGGCGATTATTAGGAAACAGTTCGGATCGTCAGACTGGAGCCAAACTGCACGGTAGGAAGAAGACGCCCTGAAAGTCAAATTTCTGATCTTTTTCCTCTCTCCTGGACTCTGCTGGTTCCCTGATAAAAATATCTGACTGATGTAACCTTTGTTCTATCTTAAGCACTTTAACATTGGGAGGTGGGTCATCTAGACCCACTAGACAGTGCTCTGAACCTTTTTTCTTCAATGATTTGTGATTTTCACTGGTGTCCATGGATTACATGAAATCTTTCCACCTTTGTCATGGTAGGGAGAACGCGTCAATGTAAGGGTGGGGTCATTTTGACCCTATAGGATAGCACAAGGGTTAAAGAAGGTGCAGAAACAGATTTATATGAACTGAACACAAACTGGACAGGATTTCTATCTATTTTACCGTCTGACTGACGGTAGATTTACGACCTGACGTCTCCTCGGTGAGGATTGAGAAAGGAATGCGTCTCCACAGAAGTTTGAAAGTGTAAACGCACCAGCAGCGGAGGAAAGAGCAGCGCCAGGACGAACTTCCCGCCCCAGTTCAGCAGGCTGGTGAAGGCCATGGCGACGGGTCTGCCGGGCTGGTCGAAGAGCTCGGCGGCGATGAACCAGGAGATGGGGCCGGGGCCCAGCTCGTACGCAGACACCATGCAGAAGACCAGCAGCACCTGCAGGCTGCGCAGCTGCGGGAGCACGTGCTGCAAGCAGACGCAGACGCAGACGCAGGCTCAGACGTTTGTCAGGAACGCAGCAATGGAGAACGCGAAGAGGGAGGGGCTACCAGGAGGGAATCGACGCCGGTCAGGAGAAGGTTACAGGCTGAGATGAAGAGGAAGCCGGTCAGCAGCAGCTTCCTCCGTCCAGCTTTCTCCATCAAGAAGAACTGGAGAGAAAGACCGACTTTAGTGACCTGAATAAAAACCCGAATACTGAAAGAGGTGAAACTTACTGCCACCAAGGTGAAGGTCAGATTGACCACTCCCACACCAAGAGTCAGATATTTGGCGTCTTCAAACGACGCCTGGAACATCCTGGTGGAATAATTGATGATCTACAAGAGAAGTTTTTAGTTTGCATTGAATTTTTTTGAAAATGTTCTTTTGATTGTTGTTATTAATTGACTAATTAATTATTTGAGATTGTTGGTGTTTTTTTCTCAGGATTTATTCGAACTTTTCTGCTTTAATCTGCATTTAATCTGAGCCGTTCTCTTGAGGTGCTTCCTCGCATAATTGTATGGAATTGCGTTCAACAGAAAAAAATCCGGTGTTTTTACAGATCCTTTTAGGCGTTTCCTGTGTAACTAACAACACTTTGTCCTAAACACCGCAGGTCATGGCTTTTGCTCAGTTTCTGTCAGTTTGTAGTTGTCTTCATTTTTTTTTTTTAACTTGTCCTGTCCAACAGCTGAGCAAACAGATGAGAGCTGAGGGCCTCTTGTGTTGGACATATTTTACTTTAACAACAGGAGTTATTAATCTTCAGACAAACCAGAGGTATGTCTGAATAAACCCCTTTTGGAATCGAGGCCAAACTTTATTCATTTCAACCATGTTTGAAAATCTTTGGTGTTGGACGGAAAAGGAAAAGAGGGAAGAAGAGAGGGGGGGGGGGATGGGGGGGGGATAAAACCATGAAGCAGCATAAAGCAACAAGCTACTGGATCTTTATCATTACGGTAAGGTTCAGATTAGAGGGCTGCATTGGGATCGGGTCCCGCCGGGTCCCGCGGGACCCAACCCAAATCTCGCGGGATTGGGCGGTTTGGATTGTGCTGCGGGCGGGAGCAGGCGGCAAAAAATAAACCTCGCGGGATCAGTGCTGGCATGAATATCTCATGAATATATATAAGCGGACTTCGTTAGGCTGTGCAGCTGTTGGTTTCTTATGTACTGAAGCTCCTTGAAGGCACCAGGTAGAGACGCCCAACGGCCTCTGTCATGTAACCTGATGTTGGGGGTGCGCCCCGCCCCTTCTCTTACTAAGAGCGCGCTTCAGGCCGTCTGTCTGCGCGCGCACACACGGACACTTTTAACCGAACAGGATTTGTGAAAATATATTTAATGATTATGTTGCACATTACACAAGAGGAATGCATCAAAAGATGAGGCTGGAGGAGGGACATGAATCTCTTTAATAATATCAATAAAAATACATGTTTTTTTCCTGCGGGACGGGGGACGATACAAAATCAATTCATCTCTATTACTGTGCGGGACTAAATTCTCTGAGTTTTGCGGGTGCGGGCGGGAGTGGACATAGATATTGCGGGAGCGGGCGGGAGTGTAACGCATACGTTGCGGGAGCGGGCGGGATTGGTCAAAAATTCAGCGGGCGCGGGCGGGAGCGGGATGAAGAAAATAGTCCCGCGCAGGGCTCTAGTTCAGATGTAATACAAATCTCAAAGGGGCGGGGCCTGTCCACACACACACACACCTGTTAACTGCAGTTGTCTTCATTTTGTGCTTAAGAAAAATTAACTTGTAAATTATAAACACACAAAAAATGTATTTAAAAAGTGGAATTTTTTTTTTAAATACATAACTAAAAAAACGTAAATCATTGTGACTTACATAAATATTTAGAAAAACACAGAATATTTATTGAAATACATAAAAATGTATGAAAAGCACAAAAAATATCTTTAAAAAATGAATATATAATAAAAAAAATTCTAAATATATATATATATATATAAGTAAATAACAAAAATTTTGAAAACACAAATAAGTGAATTTAAAAAATATACCTACTTTACAATTGGAAAACAAAAAAAAAATATGTTTTTTTAAAAACAAAAAGTAATTTAGAAAAATACATAATTTATTGTAAAACACCCATAATATGAAAAGCAGTTTTTTTTAAAAACACTTGAAAAATGTTTCTAAAAAACCTGCAGACTTTTTTTGTTTTTGTTTTATTTAACGGCCTGCAGCACATGTGGGTTAGACTGTGTTGATCTCCATTGGTTAACAAATCTACTGTAACCTTGGAGGTTCGTGTGTTTCTGTGCACAGACAGATGGCAGCAACAACCACCAAGTCGCTGTTACTCCAGAACAGTCAGAAGGATGACTCATTTTAGTTTTAGCTGTAGGCGTGGACCTCCTTCAAAGCTACAAAGAAAAACCTCCAGCCAATACTGACCGCGTTGAATCCAGACAGCTGGCTGCCCAGGTTGACGGTCAGAACGATCAGGATGGGCTGTCTGTAGCTGCGTTTTGCGATGAACTGGCGGATGGTGATGCTGCTGGTTGTGCGCGCAGCTTCCTCCTTCATCTCCTGCAGCTCGGCCAACACCTCGTCTTCTCTGTCCCTCAACCTCAGCAGGGCTGTGGGGT
This sequence comes from Oryzias latipes, assembly GCF_053564925.1. NCBI lineage: Eukaryota > Metazoa > Chordata > Actinopteri > Beloniformes > Adrianichthyidae > Oryzias > Oryzias latipes. The sequence goes on from NC_136258.1 coordinate 28,781,700, forward strand.
AAAGAAAGACGTGCAGCAAAAACTGAAACAGACTATTTACAGTTTGTCTTCAGAACAGAGAGCAGAGAAAGCAGGTAAAGCCTCACCGCTCCCATGGGTGGATGATGTGACGGCGTTCTTCTTAGCAGTGAAGAAATAAATCACTGGAAAATAGGATGCCTAAGCCAGCAGACTCCAAATACCAAACAATGGGATTTTTATTGTTCCCCAAAAAAGTCATCAAAGAAAGAATTCAAGTGATTCTGGGAGAGCCTGCTGCCACCACGTCAGATGATAATGAGCACTACTACAACACGTTAGGGGAAGAAAATGCAGGCGCATCGTACGCACTTTTCATTTTTTTATGCTGCAATATGGAGCCTGTTAGTGCTGTTCACAAGATACGTGTGCTCCTTTCAGCAGCTTGACTGTTAGAAATGAGACAATCAGGGTGGAGTTTGTGTGGACGTCCTACAAGCCCTAATGTTTCACCTGCACACCCTGTGTATGGAGGATTATTTATGCCAACACGCTGCACACAACCCTTTTTAATATTAAATATTTGCTTTCAATTTTATGTTTTTGTTTTCAATTTCCTTTTCCTTTCACATTTTTTTGTTGCTTTCAAAATTTTTATTTTTGCTTTCAAAAAACCTTTTTGCGTTTGCAAAACAAAAATTTTCGCATGCGTTGTGACTCATCTCGCTTTTCTTCTAGCTTTGATTTTGCCCACACCTACAGCAGCTTTGTCACGCTAAACTGAAACTTGTGTGAGCAAAATCAAAGACAGGAAAAAAGCGAGATGAGACACAACGCATGAGAAAACCTTTGTGTTGCAAATGTATGGAGCCCGTGTCCTGACATGGATAAAATAAAATATATCTCGTTCCCACAAAATTATTAAGTTGTGTGAACGAAATGATTATTTACGTCATAAGTCATTCATAAACACGGAGGATGTTTAGAGATCAGATTTATTTGTTTTAAAAAGCATCATCCTTGTTAGCAGTCACTTTACATCCGAAGGCTAGTAGGCTACATGCTACGTATCCCATCATGCATCACACAAACTTCATAATGCATCTCGACCAATCACCGTGTCCCTCTAACTGTAGTGCAACAACAGGGCAAACGATTGGCTTCGTAGCATGTAGCCTGCTAACCTTCGGATGTTAATAAAAGACAATTCCTGAATGTTATTATTCCTATTGGACCCTAAACTACAATATCTATACCGCAGGTGGCTGGCAGCTGCCCGAATGCCGGCATGACGAGCAAAAGAGCTCTGCGGCGGAGCCAGGAGCTATGTCCAGAGAATCGCTGCGGTATGGCGGAGCACAAAGATTGGGCATCCTAAATCTAATGATGTTTTTCTTATATTCATTGAGACAATAATAATTTGATTATTCTTGTTTTGCCTTTCTTGAAAGAATGTGGGTCGCAGAGACACGGTAGTTACCGCTGAAAGCGGCTTTTGCGGCCGGACGGAGAGCATATCCGTGTTTATGAATGACTTATGACGGGAATAATCATTTCGTTCACACGAAATATTAATTTGTGGGAACAAAATATTTTATGTTATCCATGTCAGGACACGGGCTCCGTACAAACGTATGTGTTGGGGGGAAAAAATGTGAAAGCAAAAAAGTTATTGAAAGCAAAAATAAAAAAAACTTAGTCTCCTCACAGACTAGTAGATTTCTTCCCATTGGAAATGTTTAGGTTGACTTCACGCTGCACTTTTGAGAGCAGACCAAGCTATCTATACAGGAGTAGCGCTAGCATGTTCCAGGTGTGAAAGGTGTTGAACTGACCGGCTTTGGCTCTCTGTTCCTCTCCTCGGTTGATCAGCAGGTATCGAGGGCTTTCGGGGCAGAAGGGAAGCAGCAGGTACTGGGTCAGAGCTGGGATCAGAGACAGGGACAGCATCATGGCCCAGCGGTCCTCGGTGCCCAGAACGGCCTCAAGGCCGACCACCTGCAGAAGACGATGCAGGGGGACGATGACTGGCACCAGCAGATGTGAGTCTCTCACAAATCTAATTGGTTGCGCGGTCCTCACCATCCCCACCAGGGTGCCAGAGGCCAGGGAGACCTGGTTGAGTGTGGCGAAGGCTCCTCTCAGCTTGGTGGGAGACACTTCTTGGATGTAGAGAGGGTTCAGGCTCATGACCAGACCACAGAACAGGCCGAACACCAGCCGTCCCAGGATCAGAACCTCAAAGGACTCGCAGGCTTTGGAAACAAACATAAAACAAGCCGCTGCCACAGAAAGGCAGTTCACTATTAGGATGGAGTTGCGCCTGCAGGGAGAATCAAATTTAGACACAAGGAGTCAAAGTCACCAGATCTGAGAGGTTCCTTTCTTACCTGCCGTAAGAATCTGCCAGATATTTGACTCCCAGCGAGCCCAGCAAGGCCCCGAAGTCTTTGATGCTGACCGAGAGCGACCACAGCAGCGTCAGGCCGTGATCTGTCATCGTCTGGTTGTGTCTGGATCTCCACGTGTGGTTGAAGAACTCCTCAATGATCTGCTCATCAAACAATAGACACGGCGTCTGACTTTAGGGAGCAGGACCCTAGAAACCAGGAGCCAGACCTGGGGGAGACATTTTTCAGTGGCTCCCCAAGGCGGTGTTATATTTGTCTGCCGTTCAGCTTCTCCAAGCACGACTGCTGGATCAGGCTGCAGCCGCTCTCTGACCTAAAATGCAGCTTTGACGGCAAACAGGTAAGAAAGCCGGCGGTTGGGGTACCTTGGCTGGAGCGTTGACGTTACCGGTGTGGTAGCCAATCTGCAGAGAGCTGAGAACCACAGCCAGGATGGAGGTCAGCAGGGTGGCGGTCGGTCTCTGCGATCACACGGTGCATGTTTGTGAAGGTCATAGTTTGAGTTCTCCTAGAGCAGTGGTCTCAGACCGACATGGGCTGTCCGACATCTGTTCAGCCTCCAGTGTGCCGTCACTTTTGAGGGGGAAGTTTATCTGCAGCTGCTTTAAACTCTCTTTGTTCTCCTGATCTCCAATAGCAACCGTTAAAATGGGATCTAGATTTATTCCTCAACCCATTCCTGTCAAAGTAGAAGCAAAAAAACTGGAACTTTTAAGGTGCCACGAATTAATAAGAATATAAATAAAAGGTTAATTAAAACTGGTATTTTCTAAATATAATAATTGAATTCACTGTTGGAACAACTTTATTAGCAGCATCCTTGTGTTGATGGGAGTTTAAACCAGAGAGAACCAACTGATTGGATCCAAATCCATAAATCTCTATGAAGGTCAGCCATCGTGTTTCCACAAAATAGCTTCCAATTCTTTATCATAGCTTGATTTATCCATATGTCTTATTCTAAAGTAGTATACTTTTAATAACAAATGTTTGTTTTTGCTTTAAGATCAGAGCGGCTCCCTTCACCTGACCCATCATATCCAAACTTCAAACTCTCACTATTTATCATATTAATATGGATCTAATATGTGTTTTTACTTATAATTACTTAAAAATATGTATCCTCTGCTTTGTGAAGTCACATATATTTTTTCTATGTACTGCGATGAGCTTTGGATTTACTATCATCGCATTGGTTTCTGTATTTTTACACAATTCTGAGTTTTTTGTAATAATCCTTGTTATTTGGCTTAAATAAGTCGTCGCCTCCCTGCAGGAACATAAAACGCAAAACTTCCTTCAGAATCAGAAAAGTGACCCACGGACCGGTACCGGTTGCTTTTTCCCCTCTTCAGATCCCCTGGATTTACCTTAATTGTGTAGAGAGAGACGGAAATTCAAAGAACGCCAACTCTGGTACCGGGGAGGGGGGGTCTCTGGTCCACGCAATAACATTTTATTCTACAAGAGTTTCTCTTTAGTTATTTCTAAAACTGATACCTGAGCTCATTTCACACTCGTCAGGACAATCGGGCAACTCTGTGACGCTGGCTTTCCATCTTCTGCATTAAAAATGAACTCTGGAAACTCGCCATCTTAGCTCCCCGAGCCACAAACGCCTTCGTCACATGCACCTTTACGAGGGGGGGGGGTTGACCCACACAGCCGATGAACCCTCTTGTCTGTGATTGGCTGGACAGGTGGCACGTTTGTTACGCTGAGCTCAGCAGAAAGGGGAGCTACAGTTGTCTGAAGTCACGCGTGTTATAAAAAAAACGCAAACATCTGTTTTGAAATCAGAGATTTTAAAAACTGGGACCATTTTTTTCATTTGGAGTTTAGAAAGTTCTAAAACTAAACATTTGAATTGCAGCGTTGGGAAATGTTGTTCCTGTTTTGTGGCAGGAATATTACTTCGTAGAGTCTGAGCCTCTAAAACGTCTTGAAGGATGTGACCTATGACCTTTGGGGCGTACGTCAATGTGATCCTGGAGAGGCTCCTTTGGAGGAGCAGTAGAATCCGGTGTTGTTCCGGATGAAGGTGGAACTTTCGGCACGTCTTATAAACGGGAGGAAGAGTTCGGACTTTTGGAATAAATCTCAGCGAAACAGGAAGTGATTTTTGACGAGAGGAAGATCAGAGCATCTCTGCTGCTTTAGATATCCATCCGTTCTCTTTCAGGGTCACGGGGGCCGGCGTGGCCTAACCTGGCTGCTGTTGGGCGAGGGTGGGGGGCACCCTGGACACGCCCTGCCGCAGGGCCACACAATCACACAAAACCAATCACCCTGTGAAGATTGTTTTTGGAGTGGGGGAGGACGCCGGGGCGCCCGGGGAAAGCCCACACTTGGACGAGGAGAACAGGCAAACTCTTTCAAAATAAAAGCTGATTTGTGTGGTTCTGAGAGGGGGGGTCGATTACTACAATCTCACTCCCAAACATGTTTCTTTGCATAGAAACAGAAGGCGGTAAACCTGTTGAGATGCCATCTGTGGGAGCGTCAGTCCCTCCAAACGTTCACACATTTATCCTCGTCTGCAGTTTCCTGGAAAACAGTTCAAACAGAATCAGTTGCACCTCAAAGTTCCGTCATAAGTGAATAAAAACTCATCAAACACGGACATTTAATGTGCACTAACGGCAGTCTAGTGACTGTAAGGCATTTAGAATAACATGTGAGCTGTCGCATGTTTGAAAGAACCAAAATAAAACCTTCAAAAGTGTAATAAACATGTAGATTTCTGATACATTTATTCTGAAAGTCAGGATCATCTAATGAGGCAGATTTGAAGCACCTTACCTGAACTTGTTGTTTGATCCAGAACCACAAAAGTCCAATTATTCCCTTCAGATCTGGAGCAGAATTCCAGTTCAAACGTCCTTTTCCCAGCATTCATGCAGCTCTGATGCAGTCTCAGAGGCGTCTGTGTGCGTCTCTTAAAGGGGGGACGCCCTCACCGTCCGGACCCAGGGTCCCGGGACAAAGTCACACCTTGCTGCAGAATTTGGGGCAGACCTGACAGAACAGCGGCGGTCGAGCCTCTGCTGGTTCCTGTGCGCCTGACGATCCAAAAACATGTTTGCTCAGAGTCTGGAGCCGAGGCAGCGTCGTCCCGCCGAGGCGGAGCCCAAACACGGCCGTGACCTCCGGGACGCGGAGGGTCAGGAACCGAACTCTTCAGGTTACTCATGAGAAACCCAGAAGAGCAGCTGTCAGAACATTGTTCAATAACTAAACACTGTTTTCCAGAAATAACCTAAAGGAACCGCCTCCCACTGTTAGAACCTCTTTAGCATAAAGTGGAAAAAATTAAAAACATAATGAGATCAAACGAGAAAAGGAGAAGGTCCCCCGAGAAACTTTTAAGATTATTTAAAAAACAAGAAGTAAATCTGTCTTGTAAGAAATATAATAATGATAACATATTTTCATTATTATAATAAATAATAGATAAATGATTGAAAATAAGTCATGATCAGTTTTTTCAGCATCTTTCATTCTTCTGTCTTTTTTTATTACTGCAAAAGTTATTTAAGGAAAAACGCAACAACAAACTTTTCAGGCTAAATCAACATTTGCAAAGTGTTTCAGCAGAACAGAAGCTGAAATGCTGTGTTTTGTTTTTGCTCCTGATTCACATTAATTTGAATAACGAAATACTCGGAAATGAACATTTCAATTTTCTTTAAATATGTCCTCCATTTAACAAACAAATACTTCCATCAATAAAAATGTTAATGCAATTATTGTCCTGTACTGGAAGAAATTCATTGTAGAAAACATAAAAAATAATAATAATAAAGAAACTAGGAACTATTCATTTTTTGACTTTTAAAAATTAAACTTAGAAACACTTTTATTTGTTAATTCTTTTTTAGTATAAACTTTGTGGGATAAAATTAAAAAAAAAGGTAAAAATATTCTCAATGCAACCCTGTGGCTTCTCCGTGGTTAAAAAAATAGTGTTTATTTTAGATGGGGAATGTTTTTTAGTGAAAAATAACTTTCATTAAAAAGAGAAACCAGAAAATTCGTGTTTTTTTTTATTTGACAAAAATTAACTTTTTCCATTAGCTACTAGTACAGAAAGCTGCTCATTTCTTATTTTTCTGACTATAAACATGTGAACTGATCAAACCGTTGATGGTGCAGATTTTTGATGGTCAAAATCGGAACCACGTCCCTGAAGTCCATAATGTTCTCCAGCAGCTCAGATCTTTAGCACCTCCCAGTAAAATGCGTCGCCCTCCTGCCAGCTCTGCTGCTGCAGCCCACTGCCCCGTCAGGGTGTGCATGGAGCTGTCAGGAACGCGACCTTTGACCCCAGGCCTCCCGAGCAGGTGCCGCCGCCACAGCAGATGGTGTCACCCCCCCCCCCCCCCCCCCCCCAATTATTGGTAATGAGGCTCAACCCAAAAATGTTTACTTTTAGTTCTCGGAGATGTTCCAGACAGAACCAGAGATCTGTTGGAACTTTCCAGTTTGTCCCACTTTGGCTAAGTCAGAGGCTCCGCCCCCTCTGCTGCATCAGAGCGCTGCACCTGCGAGCGTCTCGGATTCCGGCCTTCGCCCATGAATCCTCACAGACATGCACCTCTCCTCCACCCACACACGTGCATGCACGCACACACGTGCCAAAGCAGCCGCGTATGAAGCTCTTTTGAACTTCACGCTGGAAGTCAAACGCCACATGTCTGCAGCAGACAGATGTGGCGCAGCTGCCGCTTCGGTCCCGTTTGCCCCCCACCCCGCCTCAGCCTAAGCCCCAGCCACCCCCACCTCCAAGCGCCTCTGGGGGTGGGGGTGGCTACGTGTTTGCGTGCTTGCCGTCAGATCAAAATTAAGTGCAGCGTTTTTGGGCTGGCATCATCCACATCTCAATGTTGCAGGAAGCCCGGGTTGCCGCTAGGGGGCAGTGTAGAGCTCTGTCTGTCCAGCTTTCTCAAACTGGTTTTCAAGGTTCCTCCAAGATTCATTTTGTATCATCGCAGGGACTTAAGGCCCTGAGGTTTGAGAAAAAGCAAAACTCTGAACATCAGTGTGACACGAGTCCTTTTGTTTAACCCTTGTGCTATCTTAGATGCCCCCCCCCCCCCCCCTCACATTGACGTGTTCACCCTACCATGACAAAGGTGGATAAAGGTGGAAAGATTTCATGTAATCCATGGACACCAGTGAAGATCACAAATCATTGAAGAAAAACGGTTCAGAGCACTGTCTAGTGGGTCTAGATGACCCAACTCCCAACGTTAAAGTGCCTAGGATAGAACAAGGGTTAAACAGAAGACATTCAGCATCTCGGAGGGTCTGCAGAAGGTCGATGCTGCAGGCTGGTGGTCCAACGAGACGAGTTGAGGACCGTGTGGCTGTGAAAAGAAAAGCCTGATCTCTGGTCCTGCAAAAAGTAAAACTGCAGGTTGAAATGGGTTTAATCTCCTCTGACTGACTTCAGACGCTGCATAAAAAATCTGAATATGATCGATATCATTGCGTGGAGATTTTGCACAATGCTTTTCTTCAAACGACGAGTTTTTCTCTGGACAGAGAAGGAAAAAGTGTTTTTTGCAGAAGGAACGTTTTCAAACCGGGACGTTTCCATTTTCACAGCAAGACTTTCCTCTGAAATGAGACGATGCCGTACCTTCTATCAGTTTCAGTGAGTTTTGCCACATCAGGACTTTCTGTTGTCCTGTGAAACGTCAGTCATGTGAGGGTGAACTCACTAATTATGTGTTGTATTCCATTTATGAGAAGTAAAGCTGGAAGTATGAAGTTATGGTTTGGAGACTCGAAGATCTGAACATATTTATGGTGTCAGTAACATTGTAGTTTTCTTTCTCACTTAACATTAAATCATTACGTCTGTCTTCTGTTTTCTATTTGCTGCTGATTCTTAGCTCCAGGATTTTGAATTTTTTTTTATTTTTTAGGCTTTGTAATCTAAAAAAAGCCTTCTGAAAGACAAAAAGATAAATTTCACGTTCAGAAATGAATAAAAGGTCAATCAATGTTTGCAGCAAAAATGAACTCCAGGCAGGGAGGAATCCAGTGAGCCCACATCACCAACCCTCCTCTGCCGTGCCTGAATGTTAGTCACAGAACAAAAGGAGGATCTTTGAGAATAAAGTTTCATTTCAGTTTGTTTTCCCAGAAACGGCCTTAAAACCTTTTCAGATTTAGATTCATGTACAGCAGAAAAGATCTCACCGATGTTCTCCGTTTCTTAAAGATGAACACAAAAAAGAATTTAGGACTTAAACCCGCGATTTGAGTAGTGTGACCCGCCGGCGCCACCCTCTTCACCCTCATTGGCTAAGGAGCCACTACCCCCCCGCTGACACGGTGGTCCAAAACGATTTCTGTTGGTTTGATCTCCATAGCAACCATTCTATGTTTTGGCCGTCTGGGGGTGACGAACCGGTCGACGAGATTTTTAGAAGAATCAACAAAAGTCAATTTTTGGATTTCCTTGGCAACTGAGGCTGTTTGTTAACCACGCCCACATTCCTAATATGTTCATAACGTACGCTACATTTTCTATTTTCTCTCAGCCTAACACGGTTTTTGCAATATTGGGGTCAAAAATGTGCCAGCAAAAGGGGAACAAGTTTTGTCCAGAGTTCATTTTCACTCGGTAGTTGATGAGTGTAAATTATGGCCACTTTTTGGTGGTGGGGGGGGGTCCTCTCAAATTGGAGGAAGACTTGTGAAAAACAGTCTGAGTCTTCAGTCCAAAACTCAGCAGCTATTTGCTCATCAAACCAGGTAAAAAAGACAGAAACCCGGTTCTTTTACATCAACTCGTTTATTTTGTTTTCTTTACCGTCGAATAAACTTTAAAAAACAGGATTTGTTGAAGTGCAGGAGGGATCTGTAGCCCCTCCTTCATGGTGTCCAGCCCCCCCTTCTGCTGGTTTGTTCTGACGGCAAACTTCAGCAGACGATCCGGAGCCGCCCCGGATCCAGATCCAGATCCAGAGCCGCCCCCGGATCCGGATCCAGATCCAGAGCCGCCCCCGGATCCGGATCCAGATCCAGAGCCCCACCAAAGCCGGACTGAAGCAGGAGACTCCACAGAAATGCTGGACTGGCTGGAGGGTGGACCCCCATGAAGACAGAGAAGGTGGAACAGTCCGATCTGGATCTACAGTGACGTATGTTTTTACAGGATGGAAGTTCTCCCACCACAACATTCAGTCCAACAGAGACGCTACACCACAGCCAATTCCACAGATTTACATCAGAAGCCTTTTTTTGTCTCATGTTTCAAAATGGAAAACATTCAAACATCAACAGCATGTTTTTAAAATCCTCGGTGAAGCATTTGAAGCCTCAGACATTTCCTTTGTGCAGGGATTAACCAGATTACATGTAGATTATAACATTTCAGGCTTTTCATTATCACCTGCTGCAGCCAAAGTCCTGACAAACGTGACGAACTTTCATTTTGTTGCTTAGCAACAGAAACTCAAATCTAGCTCCGCCTCTTCTCGTATAGGTGCCGCGGTTCAGGTTTACGGTCAGAAAACGTCCGTCTGCGTGTCGGATGGAGACAGAGTGGATCCTCCGACGGCTCAAGTTTGGAACACTGAGGAAGCACCAACACGGTTACTGCGTCCATGGGGGATTGACTCTCTAAATGTTAGTTTTTACAGGCTTCTCGGTCGGTTTTGGGTCTCTACATAAATCCTGGTAAAACCAGAATGTGAGTTCCACCAGCGGCGGAGACGAGATCTGGTTCCAGACGGTGAAGCTCCAACCACCTCAGCCACCTGGAAAAATACTCCTTAAATCTGGATTATGTGCCTTCATCCTGGTCAGCCATGACCACCAAACATGAGCAGTGATGCAGAAAACTGCCCCTGAGGGTCGTTAGAAAAGCCCCAGAGGAAGGGAAAAGGCCACCAACACATCCTTGGAAAACCTTTTGAAAGCAGACATTTAAAACATGTTTTTGTGTGAAAAGCCCCCTAGTGGTTATTGGATGAACAACCACCCTGCTGCAGGAAATCGGTGCAGTTTTCATAAAAACATTACATTTGTCACTTAACTTTCTGGAGATGGTTTATTTAAGCAAACATACCGATTTGGATGGAACTTTATCCGATTGGTTTTTGAAGAATACTTTTGTCTTTTAATGGCTGCAGCTGCTTTTCCTGCTGCTTTTGCAAAAGGAAAACCCTCACAGCAGACCGACTGGACATGCAGGTTCAATTCTTTCAAATGCTCCAGCGGGGATTATTTTCTCTTTCTTTTTTTTACAGAAAACACACAAAAACAAGTCAAATGTCAAACACAGGGAGGAAAAAGTGCAAATGTTTTGGTGCCGCTTCTCGTTTTTTCCGCGTCCCCCTTGACCTCCGGGTTCCTCTGTCCGTCTTCGCCCAGCAGGCGTCGGTCGGCGTCCCGCTCTGGTCTTTCCCGTCCTTCACACCAGGCGACCTACTGAGAGGGGAAAGGTGGGGTCAGCGTCTGCGCCAGCTCAAAGAGAGGATGCGTTCAGGAACGGCCCTCAAAGTTTCTGTCAGGTCCTTCATCTCCTCAGAGGAAGGACGGAAGGTTTGAATCCAAACCTCAACTTTACAAATTCAGCTCTTTAGTTGTAAAACAGATTTTATTTGTTGTATTTTATCAACTCAGTTATCACCTCTGCTAAGTTAAGAGTCCGATTAATAACTACCTACGCAGATTTTACTGAAAATTTGACTTTGGAGGATAAAAACGAAACATTTAATGATTTATGAGACAGAGTGAGACATCCGTATTATTCGCTCAAACCTTTCCAGGAGTTAGTCTAATGCAACATTATAGTCAGCAGACTGAAGTTTTCTCTCTTAAAACGTTTTTTTTTTGCCTCTAAAAGCATAAAATCCCTTTAAACTATGGAGGAAATTTATTTTTTTTAAATCCCCTCAAAAAACAAAAGCAAAGCACTGGCAGGGGCGGAGCTACAGGGGAGGGCAAGGGGGCTGCCCCCCCATAGCTCCGCCCCTGCTCACTGGCATTTTTCAAAGGGGTTTGAGAAATATTGTCACTCTTCTCTTTTAATAACAATATCTTTTTTTTCTTTTTTTGCAAAAAATGTTTCATTTTTCTCAAAAATTAAAAATAGCCGAAGCTCAGAAACGGCTCATTCTTATGAGGTTAATGGGTTTGTTTTTTCAAGATGAGGATCATTCTACTTCCTGATCTTGGGGGGGGGGTTAGGGGTGATGGCGCCCACAGACGGCGTGCTGACAGAAGACCCAAACCAGACTTAAACAGGAAATAAAAGCGTGAACTCGTGGAGGGACTTCTGCTTAAAATCGAGGCATGAAGAGGACGTTGGCTCTCCTGCTCAGATAAAAGACGCCTTGTTGGGCGACTGAGCGGCGGCGGCCCCCCAACAACACAAAGCTCGACCCTCTCAGTGGACGCCAAAGAGCTGAAAGCAGATCCTGCTTATCGGCGAGTCGCATCGCCGGCCCACAAAGCCAGCCGGGAGCTCGGGTTCTGGATCCGTGGGGCTGAGCTGCACACCAACGTCGTTAAGGAGACCTTCAGTCCATTTTAGGCGCAAACGCTTAAAGGTTCTCCGGGCGCCGCCGCCATGCTGCGGGGCTCGATGCCAGGCTGCTAAATAATGCTCCCCCCTGTTGGCGCCTAAAGGTAACTAGAGCCAGAACATACAGGGAAGGAGGAGAACAGAAAGATGGGATGAGCTGATATTAAGACTCAGATTTTCGTAAGAGGCTGTTGCCATGGATACGTCAACAAACCAATCAAAATGCCCGCAGAGGATGGAACAGGGAGGTCCTTCAGTGACGGGGCTGCATGTCTGTCTGGATGATTTGCAGGTTTTTTTAAAACTTTTTTCTTTTCTGCCCAAAGTTTTAAACATGACGGAGCAGAAACGGCATCAGAGAAAGAAGCCGTTTCCTGAATACAGACGTCCCGAAAATCTACTTTGCTTCAGTGACTCAGTGGGTATTTACCAAACCCCCCCCCATCATGTCTCTGAAGCGACATAACGTCACGGCTGTCGGACCAGGCCAGCATAAACAGCTGGAGGCGAAGGGCCTGACAGCTTTGACACGACCCCTTATGGGGCCACTCAGACCCGCCGGGTCCCCCAGGTTGTGGGGAGAATGAGGTATGAGAGGAGAAGACAGGCTCCTGTGTGCGAGGAACATGTGGCTTCGCTCTGTCCCGACTCCAGACGGCCACGGCGTGCAGGTAGAGGCGGGTATTAAATCTTAGCGCGGCGCCGTCGCTCCTGATCGCAGCCGCCGGCTTGTCAGACATATTTACAGTTCGCGGTGCGAGTTCTTAGCTGCCGGAGTCTGTGCGCCAGACGTGAACAACTCCACGCAAACTGAACATCTGAACGCCGGCTGTGTGCGCCGTGCTCTGGAAAAACGCCGGCACGTCCCCTGAACGATCGCACATCCTGCTAACGTTCCTGTTTAAAAGTCGGACAAACACGAAACTTGACGATAAACTTCTAAATCTGTGTCTGCCAGGACCGATTCTGTGCGAGGAAACACAGAAAAAAAAACACGCCCAAACAGTTCCTGACACTGACGTTTTTATTTTCTCAGAGGAGAAACTCCATAAATTCATTTATTTGACCCAGGAAGCTTCCTTTCCTCTGCTGTTGTGTTCTTGAAATGAGCCGTCGAGTTAGCAAAGATGCATTTTCAGTGACTGTATCTGAGCGCTGGAGTGAGTCAGTGCGACGTCACCCAGAGAAAATGGTTTATTCCAGCTCCGATCAAATGAAATCAATTCAGTCGCCTTTTTTGTTTTTGTGAGTCAGTCATTATTTTTATGGCAACCATTCTCACCAATCAGGAGTGAGCTTGTTAGAAGGCCACACCCCTCCCACTTAAAAGTGGTCAACATGAAATCTGTCAAAGGTTTTAAAATGTTGGATGTGGGGGCCAGCAGGCTCCGCCCACTTTTACTAAGGCATCTGATTGGTCAGTTTATAACTTGAACTACAGAAAAAATATTTAAATAAAAAAAAGAGGATTATCACTTCCAGTTTGGAATGCCAGGAGGGCGGGGTCACTCAGTCCAGTCCTCAAATACAGTCAATGCCCAGAACAGACAGACAGTAGGACTCAACTAGGAATCCCCAAATACTAAAAAACACTTCACTGCCCTGGATTTTAAAAGCTTTTCAGAAACCAGTCGCTCCTTTCTTCTTTCTCTTTAAACGGTAAATATGACGCCACCGATTTAACAAAGTGAAAATCTTCTCAATACAAGCATTTTACGATGACTATGTATGAATCCACTGTGTTCCAAGTATGAAAACACGGTTTCTTAAAAAAAAAAAAAAAAAATTTCAAACTTTTTTTTTGTTTTCGCAAAAATTCTTTTTTTTTTTTTTTTTATAACTTGTCCTGTCCAACAGCTGGGCAGACAGATGAGAGCTGAGGGCCTCTTGTGTTGGACATATTTTACTTTAACAAGAGGTTTTATGAATCTTCTGACAAACCAGAGGTATGTCTGAATAAACCCCTTTTGGAATCCAGGCCAAACTTTATTCATTTTTATCATACTTGAAAATCTTTTGTGTTGGACGGAAAAGGAGAGGAGGGAAGAAGAGAGAGGGACGTTAGGGGGGGGGTAGGAGGGTGATTATAGAAGGAGGGGGGTAAAACCATGAAGCAGCATAAAGCAACAAGTTGCCTGCACAGCAGCAGATAGACAACAACCGCCCCCCCGGGCCAGGAGGACCGCTACGGGGGGCCCCAAAGCCAGAGAGCAGGGGGGCATAGGGGGCAATTAGGAGGACAGCCCCCCGCCGCCCCGGGAGGGCCCATTGGGGGGGGGGGGGGGGGGGGGGGGTGCAGAAGAGCACCCCTTCACCACCCAGGAGTTCTGGTTGTTGTTTTCAAAAGTTGTTTAAACGCAATGCATTGTGGTCTACATCTGTCAGTCCAGGAAGCATCAATGAACACTTGTTTTCGCAGAAACTTCTGGTCAAGTTGAATGGAATTTGGAATTGTAGATTCGGACAGCTCTACAAGATGGTGAATGCACAAATATTATAAACGAGTATGATGATATACTTCACATGGGGTCAGGGTCTGTCTGACACTCGGCATCATGGGAAACTTTGAGACTTTTTTTTTTTTTAAACCACAAATCCACCAATAAAACATTTTTTCTGGTGTTTCAATGTGAAACGATTCCAAGAGGACTGTAAATCACTAAAAGGTATAAATATAACCAGAGAACTACGACAGAATATAGTGGATCTTCGCTGTTTTGCAGATTTTCTAAGTGCATTTTTGCAGACTTGAATTAAATGTTCTGCATCCTGACTGCCTGTAGACTTTTGTCATTCAATATCATATCTCTCGTGCAGAACGCGTCTAATTTATGAAATCTATCGCGCTCAGATTTCCTATGAAGGTTTGAACTTTTAAGAGTTTAAACTAGAGAAAAGTGTGAAAATGTTCGTGTCTTTGTGAGAAGTCTTTGAGAAGTGTAGCGAAGAGCTTTAAAACCTCTAGAATTACTGTAAAAGTAAAGATGAATACTTAGCGGACTGTGACAGGTTATTTCTGGAACATAACTCCAGATAAGTGAGTAACCACCATAACCAAAGCATTTCTATACTTCAAAGTGATGTTCAACAGCTGAGCGTTAACGGAAATGTGGGACTCTGAAGTCCTAAATGGAGAAACCTTCAAGAATGTTACTTACAGAAGACGTTTGTCCCCTGCCTGGTCCCTTTGTTCCCGACTGTGGTTGAGCTTCCTGCACAGAGAAAAAGACCAGGGTCAGCTTCATGATCCATACAGTCTTTCTCACACATCAGAACGTGGGCCGTGGCGCCGGTCAAACGCCGGCCCGTCCTCTCACCCTCCTTGCCGACGCCCAGGCAGCCCTTCAGCTCCTGCAGCGAGATGGCCCGGTCCTTGTTCCGGTCACAGTAGTCGGTGAACTTGCGGGCGCACCTCTTCGGCTTGGCCTTCTTCTTCAGGTACCTCTTGAACGGTTTGAGTTCCTTCTTGTTGACGTCTTGACTGCCGTTGTTGTCCAGCTGGTCAAAGTACCACTGCACCACCCGCTCCTCCAGGGTGTGGCTGGGGTCGGGCTCAACGAACCTGGACAAGGTCAGGAGAGGAAGTAAGAACCCCCGGCAGGGACCCAGATGTACACAAACATCCTGATTTAGTCAAGTTTACAGCAAAATTAATGCACTTAAAGAGCTGTGGAGATTTTTTTTTACAAAGTTTAATTTCTTTTCTTTGGATTTACTGTGTTTTTAAGCATCATTAGTAATGCAGAATTAATTTAAGAAAAGTCTTAAAAGTATCTTTGATTAATAAAGTTGAAATACCAATAAAAAGACTTGGTGTAAAAAAAAAAAATCTTTCATTAGCAGGTGCATAGCTGTCTTACCTCCCACCACCAGAGGGGGCTGGTGAGTTCATGGCCTGCACCATGTCTGTGGTGAGGGCATCTAACAAGCTGGTAATGAATTCCGCTTTCTTCCCCTCTGGGCAGCCTGGTTCCAATCAAAGACACACAGAGAAAAAACACAAAAATTACCTTCCACCACTAATTTGGTCATTACGGCGTGGAGAAGCTGAAGGGCCTCTGAAGCCTCACACCGGGGCATCGGCCTGACTGAACGGACACCTGAGGCTGCGAGCTCCACGTCCGCTTTAAAGGGCGTCTCAGAACCGGCAGAGGGTCCGTTTGGGGGGGAGGCGTCCGATTGGCCGCCGTGCCGGGGCAGAAGTGTGCTGCGATGGGAGAGCTTTGTTCAGCTCTGCAGATCTGTTAACTTTTACGACACAATTCCGAACACCTTGGGTAGCGCTTTTTTATTGCCCAGATGTGTGGCTCTAATGGCCCACTGAAGCCCGGGAAACGGTCCCCCTCTAATCGACTCTCTTCAAGTGAAACTTCAAACGCTGTTGCGTAAACTAATCTTCTCCTCCTTTTTCTGGACCCCCTCCTCTTCCACCTCTTTGTTCCACGGCCATCCGTGGAAGGTGGTCCAGCACCCCCCACCAGGTGAGTCCAATTAGCATTCACTGGGTTAGGACGACCTTGGCGGGGCACAAACCAAGTGTTAAATTAGTGTATGGTGGCCCTGAAGGGAAAACAACATCAACAAGTCAGTATTTATTGTTTCTTTCAAAATGGCGGCTTTTCTGTTGGTTTCATCTCCATAGCAACCATTTTAGTTTTGGGTCGCCTGGGGGTGGCGAACAGGTCTGTGAAATTTTAAAAAAGAATCGTCAAAAGTAAATTTTCCGATTTTTTTTTTTTTTTATTATTGTTAACTATGCCAACGATCGTAATATGTTCATATTGTGTGTTATTCAGTTTGAGCCAATGATTCACCTATTACATTTTCTCAATATTGTGGTTAAAAAATGTGTGAGAAACAGGGAAACGGCGGTTTTGCGAGCTCGCCACGCTAATGCCGTTCAAAACCTACGTCTAAATCCAACATTTTTATCCAAGTAGCTTCCTAATGATTAGAAGGTGATATATCAAAATCCATAGGTTTTGGGGATATTAAACTTGTAGCTGGTACTGAAGGGAATTTCTGTTTTGTTTTTTGAAATTTCGGCTTCTTCCAGGGGTCAAAGGTCAAAGAAACGTTGGTTGTCATCCTAGAATTAACCCGATTGCATTTGTGTGGAATTTCGTGAAGATCGCTTCAACAATTTTTTTTTTCATCTAGTCCTCAAACAAAAACTGTAGCGCCTGAGGCCATCCCATAATAATTTTAAAGCAATTAAAAACAATCTGATCCAACAGTTCAGGACGGCTGGGAACAGAATAAAAAAAAAAAAAAAAACACAACCTTACATTTTAGAAATCCAAACAAAAGTCCAGAAACAAAAACGTTGAGAAAAAAAAACATTTTGGAAAACTAAAGTGAAAATGTAATTTTAAAAGAAGAAACTAGCAAAGTATTATGGGATGTCACGGATTGGATGCTGATGTTGGGGTTTTGAAGGGTAGAGAAAGCGGAAAGAGGTTAAACTGCAGTAAAGAGATGGTCGACCAATCACTGAACAGTGGGCGTGGCCAGAAGTCTAAAAAAAATGTCTTCACTCAGAAGATATCGTCATGTCAAATAGCCTCCTGCTGCTGAAAAGGTGGACAAACGTCACCATCCAATTGGTGACAGCCCATAATACCCACCTTTTCTAGTTCCTCATTTTAATTTCTGGAAGTGACTCGGATCCAGCTGGATGTTCTCAAAGCCCTAAACCTGCTTCCAGCATCTGACGGCCGTGACGTATCCAGCTTTGTTGTTGTGGTTCAGAACATCCTTCTACAGTACATAAAAATATCTTCGACACCCCCAGAGGGCCCCCCCACAGCTTCACCACAGCAAAAACACTCACACCTTCCATAAAGATGCCCCACATCTGCTGCACAGTCCACAGCCGCTGAGCTCTGAGGGACCAGATGGGAACGGAAAGGAGTTTACGGGATTTCATTTATATATCTGTACAAAGTTCAATGATTGCTGTAGGAATTTAAAAATAAAAATAAATCACAATTACCAAGTATCCACATTTCCTTATGTTATCTTAAGGGAAAAGTTTGTTTACTGTTATGCAGCAAAGTTCTACTTTATTCATCCTCAGCGATCTACAACCAGAAAATACAGACAAAATCAAACTAACAACACTTTTTTATTTTAGCATCAAAGCTATTATTTACATGTAATGTATTTCTCTAGATCAGTGAAAATCTCAGACTTTTTTTTTAAGAGTCTTAGACTCTGAAGATTATGGTTCAGAAAACTTAAACATTAAAGTCTGACTATGTTGAAACACAAAATTATTTTATGAAGGAGCATCTTTGTTTCTCTGGAAGGTTTTTAAAAGATTAAAGAGTTCTTAAATATCATCAATCCCAAACTGGCTCTGAACGTTGACAATAAAAAGCAAATTTCCGTTCTGTTAACCACACAGAAGGAAGCATCTCCGCCCAAAAACACAGATCCTACTGTGAAGCACGGAGGTGGAAGCATTATAGTAAGGGGCCGCTTAAAGGCACATAATCATGGTTCACGTGATCCTTAGAAGGAAGATTAAAAGAATGATTTTGTTTCAGCCGCAAAGGTTTTAAAAACACAAATAATGGTTTTGAAAATAAAGTTCTTTGCAGACGACCTGCTGCTGTTCAGCCCTTAAAAAGACAGGAGAAGGTTCAAACCGGACAGAAGAAAACTTTTTTCTGATCCAATCCAAACTTTTGAATTCATGTGGAAACAAAAGGTGTGCATTTAATCCAAATGGATAAAAGAAAAAAACATGTTTATATGATATTTGACCAATATAAAGAATTTAACTTCCATTTAAAAGCCAGTAAAACCCTAAAACTAAAGAACAAAAATTACAAATGTAAAACATTGGACAAAAAAAGAAAAAACAGTGTTTATTATGGATACTGGAAAAACAAAAATGTCATTTTTTGCCGGATTTTCAAGTGCAAAAAAGAAAAAGAAAAATCTGTGTTTTTAAATAAATCTTTGTCGGTTGTTTAAAATGTGTTTTTATCTTCATTATTTTATCTTACGGCTTCATTCTGTGTTCATTTGAAAAATAATGTGAATTATGGGTGAAAATCTTCAGCTCGAGTATTCCATCAACGTTAATGGTGCCTCTGACATGAAGAAACCTTTAATGTGCCAAATGAGGACGCTTGTAACCGAAGTAATGTGAAGCCAACCTGGCAGGTCTGTCGCAGCGAAGGGGTCCTCGGTGACCCGCGCTCCGTCACAGTCGGGCATCCTGTACCTGTAAGACAGAGGAGGACACGACTGCATTCAGGAACCTGAAGGAGGCGCCGCAGAGATCAAAACATCGGAATTCAAAAGAGCTTTTTAATGATCAGACGTTTATTTAGGCGTCTTTGCTGGAAGAACCGCCGACCTTAAAGCAGCTTTATACTTTCACATCTCCAGACTTTTGTCTGAGTCTGTTTATGCTGCGGTTTTGTATTCAAAGCAACGTCAGTGAAATGGTCATTTTTTAAAAGCCTGAAAAATTAGTGTTCCTTCTTTCTTTTTTTTTAACCATCACAAGAACATATTTCATTGTGTCTTAAAAAAACAAAACATGATTGTTAGGAATATTTTTGCGGTTTTGAACGGCAGTCCACTGATGTCTTTGTTTCAACTCCGGCTCTCATGTTCTCAAAAGCTTCATCATATTTTGGTTTCCAATCAAGTCATAGACGTCTGTTTGCATAAACAGCAGCCACTGATCCGGAACCAAAAGTCATTTCAGGAACGCTGTTTACAGATCGTTAGAGCAGTTTTCCCATCTGCCAAATCTGACCTCCAAGAGCAGGTTTGGATCTTTTTCTGTGTGTTCCCTGAAAACACACCGACTCCAAAGGTTATGGTGATTTATCTGTTCAAGAGGACGAACAAAGGGAACTCTTGAACCACTTTTAAGGCCCGTACACAGTGGGACGAATATTCGCCAGGCGTTTTTCGCCACGTCTTTTGTGTTCACACCCAGGCGATTTTCGCTGACGATGAGCCGAGCGAACGTGCAATTTCATTCCCTGACATTAGATGGCGCTTAATGTAAACAGAAATACTCCTGTACACAAGGTGGCGCTGCGCAACTTTACGATTCTTAAAGTCGCTTTTCACTCAGAAGAAGAGAGCAAGTATTTACGCGCTTGTCAGAATCATACAAAGAAAACATGAATATTTCAAGCACCAGTAGCTCCAACTGGTGCTTGGTTCGGGGATATTTTAGAATGTCCGTCATTATTTCTTCGCGGCAGTGTAGACGCTACTTGGCATCTATCTTCTTCGCTGGTATGTGTGCTCAGCAGGGCAGTTTTGTGTTTGAGCGCCCCCAAGTTGTGTTTTACTGTAACTTCAGAAGCTCCAGACACGTGTGCAAAAGCGCAATTCTCATTGGTCGAATAGATTTCGACGCGATGCGTCGAAAAAAAAAAACGAACCCGAGGCGTTTTTTTTTTTTTTGACGCTTTGGCGCGTGGCGTTTTTTCGCGTCGGTGTGCACACTCACATTGGTGCCCTTTGTTTAGTCACGAGGCGTTAAACGTCGGCGAAA
Source organism: Oryzias latipes (assembly GCF_053564925.1). Classification (NCBI taxonomy): domain Eukaryota; kingdom Metazoa; phylum Chordata; class Actinopteri; order Beloniformes; family Adrianichthyidae; genus Oryzias; species Oryzias latipes. Next base: position 28,802,152 of record NC_136258.1, read on the forward strand.
ATCGCCGGCGAAATTCGTCCCGGTGTGAACAGGCCTTTATGCTGATGACATGCAACTATTAAATGACAAAAATTTCAAGCAGCAAAAGTTTGGAACTTCTTTTTCTGGTTGTCTAAATTAATGATTCCTCTTCATGTTTTCACGATAACTTCAGCTCAGGTTAAAAAAAACTACGAGAGCACTCAGAGAAAAAAGTCTAGGAGGAACAGGAAAATCTAAATCGCAAATGGTACGGACCAACCGTAGGGGTGTGCGTGTGTGGAGCACACATTAGTTTTGAACAAAATCGATGTAAACATTTTCTAAAGTTTAAAAATAGCTACAAGCATATGGGCATAATGTAAGTATATATGATAAATACTAGCATGTACAAAGATATTTATGTAGAAAACATGGGTAGTCATCATATATATAAATGTTATTAGTCTCACTATTATTACTAGAGATACTGATGAAGATAAACAAGACTGTTGTTAATTAAAACTATAATTATTACATTGTCTTAAGAGTAAAGCTTTAGCTTTAATAAGCTACGTTTCTGTCTGCTCCTGAGGAGCAACTATTGTTTCCACACATTGTGGACTGATCAGTTTTTGCTGCTCCACATGCTTGTTGTCTGCTGTGATGCATTTCTATGTCATAGTAAAAAACTAGAATAAAAACTATTGTGTGTCAATCCAAATGGTATCTGAATGGTGTTTATCATAATCACTTTATTACATTTTGAAAGTATTTCCTTTTAAATGGTATTGGTCAATTAGCAACTTGCCTCAGACTGATCGATCTGGTGGGAAAAATAATTATTCGATTAGTTTTATACTCCTTAAATGTAACTAAAGAGAAGCAGAACGACTGAAACTGGAAGGGCTCTGGAGCTGCAAAGCCAGCCCCTATCATCATCCTCCACCACCATGCTTGAGTTTAGTTACTTTAAGATTTTTCTACATTTTCAAATTGTATCATTTATAACATGAAACTTAATTTAGGCTCAATTTGGGGCATTTATTTCTTTGCATCACTATTGGTATGAGCAAAATTCAAGTTAGGAAGGCTGTTACCAACACTGTACAAGGTGTTTCTTTCTGGGGGGGGGCAGGTTATATTACCTTGTGGCGGATCCAGCTATGGGCCGTCCTGTCTCCTCCAGAACACACCAGCAGTAGCCGGTGGACTGGTGGCACTGCACGGGCCGGTAGAGGCCTCCGGAACCGCAGTCCGGGATGAAGGCGTCCTGCTCGGAGATGTGCCGAGCGTCGCTCAGAGCGCTCTGCCTCTCCTGGTCACAGGAGGGAACCTTATCTGGAACCAGAAGGGACGGACTCGAGGCTCAGACGGTTGGAAACAGAACAGAGACATGAAGAAGAACAGAGAGGCCGTTCAAAAATGAAAACCAAAAGTGTGTTTACGGCTTTGTTCCAAGTGAAGATCACTGTTTACCAGACGGTTACTTATCCTCACACAGTCTTCCTTCGGCATAACCCCATCCTTGAAACACCCCCCGTATTTACATCCACATCCATTTAGACCATATTTCTGTCTTCAGACCAATCCAAAAGAGCTGCAAGTTCAGCTCGTTACCATGGCGATTAAGAGTGTTTTTACTCTTCGACGACGACCATCCTTCACTTTACACGGAAAAGTGCCGCGAGTCTGAGCGACTGTTGAGCAAACGTCCTCATAAGATGAAAGAATAGGATGAAGATGTGAACAAAACTGGATTTACAACATTTGAGATGAGGATCCAGAAGAAAAACAAGCGCAGACCCGACGGGTCGTAGTCCGCTAAAACCAGGTGGGTGGTTTTCATGAGAAACGAGTCCAACACGACCGTCACCGAGTGTCCAAACAGAGCTGGACTGTTGGAAAGTTACATTTTTGTCTACTTTTAATTTCTCACAACTAAAACAAAATTGGTTTGGGAGGAAAAATGTGAAAAAGAATCAATATTAAGTCGTCCAAAATGAATTATTTATCCATTTATTTACTTATTTGTTTGTTTGGTTGAATATTTGTGGTTTGCATCGTTATTTTTTTGCCTAGATGGATGAATTTCTCTTCTGAGAAATCAATAAAGTTCAATTCAAACCCTGTTGGATCATAAATCTAATTATTTTGTGGATCTGAGTCACCAACAAATAAATGACAAGAGATTAAAAAAAATATAACAAAAAGAAGACGGAACATAATAGTTTTATGTCAAATCTGCTACAGATGGACTCTTTTCTTTGATGTCACAAAAACGGGAAAAAGGATGACATTATAGGCAGATAAACACTCAAAGGAGGAAAAACTGGAGAAAATAAATCCTGAACTAAATCATCTCCAGAAAAGTGTTGTGTTTTATAATCCACAAGAATCAAATCTGTTTAAACTGTCGCACCTAAAACCTTTTTCATACTTTATTAATGATAAAAAGCAAAAGGGGGGAAAAACGGGAGGTTTATACTTTTCAAACATGTGTTTCTGTCTCCCCCTGAAAAAATATGGAGTTTGATTTTTACAAATCAAAAAAAAACTTTTTCCATTTTGCTCTTTTTCTGGAGTCCGTTTTCATTTTTCCTCCACAGACTGAAGGCTTGGCTGTCTAAATAGCAGAACAAACGAGCTCCTGTTTTACAACAAAACCCTTCAGGAGGCGTTAAGGAAGACGAGGACGGCGGCGGCTCCAGCAGTGGGAGGCAGACTTTCTGCCGACCGAGCAAAACCTGCAGAGAAAACCTTCGTCTGCTGTGAAGCCCAGAGTCTTCTTAGTGCTGCCTTCGCCAAACTCCCTTCACAACCAAATTATTTAGCACTGTTTATTATACAGAGTGTTTGCTGGCGCCAGGCACCAATATTCCCAAAAGCACGTCAGGCTTTTTTGTGCATTTCCTTGGAGAAAAAAAAAGGACTTCTGATCTTTTCAAGCTTTGGGATGAAATGTAACCGGGGTCCTCCCGGCCGCCTCGCAGATCTGCATCCCTGCCCCATTTGTTTTTTGTTTCATTTTTCTTCCTTCGGCAGGAACTGAAACAGCAGAAAACAAACTTTGTGAGGGGAAGAAAGAAAAACCCACACAAGTGGATTTCTCTCTGTTTTTTGAGAAGTTTATCTCAGAGGGAGCAGATAAAAGTCGGAGGAAGACATCTGTAGCTAGAAGGAGTTTTTGTTTTTTTTACTTTTACCAAACTGCCCCCCCCCCCCCGTCATATTCTCCAATGGTTTTCAGCTGTCCCATAATCGCTGCAAACCTTCGGTTCTGTGCAGTTAAAGTAGATGTTTGAAGCGGGGGAACTCCCTGAGGAACAGCCGTTTGTTTTCAAGATTCCAGCAGCAAAACCAGATAGATGATGGAGGAGCTTCATCACAGGAAACACTCCTCAACGCCGCCGCAACCTTTCAACACGCCATTCAGTTGCAGTGCACGCCTATTGTGCCGGGGGGAAAACACAAAAAAAAACAACACAAAACCCGGCTTTAAAGGGGATGTTTATGCGGGAGATGACAGCTTGCAGCATCTCCTCCAATCCGCTTAACCCTTGTGTTATCCAAGGCACTTTAACGTTGGGAGTGGGTCATCTAGACCCACTACACAGTGCTCTGAACCTTTTTTCTTTAATGATTTGTGATCTTCACTGGTGTCCATGGATTACATTAAATCTTTCCACCTTTGTCATGGTAGGGAGAACACACCAATGTAAGGGTGGGGTCATCTGGACCCCATAAGATAGCATAAGGGCTAAGACCTTTCTGCTTCTTCACACACGACGGAGCTTCAACCTTGACGGCATGGCAACCTTCAGGTCGTCTCCTTTGAAAAACATGGAGAGTTTTCCACGTGACCGCTAATCGCGGTGCCAAGCAAGGAAGTGGGGATGTCCGAGCATAGAGGGACTAAGAAACGCCACGTTGGGTCAAACCAAACCATCTGTGGGCAGAATGAGGAAAAATGTTCTAACAGATGGAGGTTCCAGGTGTTTCTTTCATCATCCTGAGAAAGTGTGACTTTTGAACAAGTTCTACTTGGAAGTACAGTAACTGATTTTAGGACCAATGAATCACTGAGTCATGTCAAGAATAAAGAGAACTATCTTAACACGTAGTCACAAGCACACATCCTGGGGTCGACATCTGCAGAGGAGCGCAGGTGAGGCTCGTACGGCCACCTCAAGGGACGTCATGGAAACGGAACGTACCACTGGACGTACAGGTGACGCTGTCGTAGGATGTCCGTAGCCACACTGTAGATGTCAGTGAGGTGGGAGTACCGTCTCCTCACTGACTGTGCACAAAGATCCTCAAGCGTCAAACCACACTCCGATTGTCTAATTTCCTCATTTCTAACAGTCAGGCTGGAGCAAGGAGTGCGCACGTTTCACGTCAACAGCACTAACGGGCTCTTTGCACAGTCCGCAGGATTTGGGTGGGCCCATACGTGTTGGTTTAAGGTTAGGGTTTTATGACAAGTGTACTCCACAGAGCTGATGTACTTTAAAAGTACAGCAGTATTTGTGTTGGGGACGACACCGGCGAGGGTTACCTTGCTTTCTGGAGGTGGAGTTGTTCGGCCTGAAATACTTTTCATTAAAATGCTTCTCCCACAGCGTTGACGGTGTAATCTCTGCAGCAGAGAAGGAGAAGGAGGTCAGTCACGCTGGTCTCCAAGAACATGTTGGAACCTTACACGGCTGCCAATCAGCAGAACACATTAGGAGTACAAAACTATTCAACCGTATCTGTTGGACTGTTGGACATGGACTCCCAATAAATTTGATGAGAAGGAAAGTTTTTAGACCTCTGATCAAAGTTTGCTCCCAAAAGAATCTCTGAGAGGAACCGAGTGTGGAGCTGAAAAAAGGTTTTATCACGAGAGGAACCTGTTCTGTCTGGTTTACTGAGGTGATGTGGAAACACCCCTCCCTGAACCCCCGCCTTACGATGGACGGAGGTGATTCCAGGGGCTAGGTTGACAGGGACCCCGATCAGGGCTCCTAAAACGGGCATACAGTGTTCACCCTTGACTAGCGCTAAATGTACGCAGTGGTTGTGTGACCCGGCCTTCACCCCTTTGTGTAGTGTAAGTGTTCACCAGGAAACAAAGTCTCTATGGGTTCATTGAGCGGTCTACAACGTTGATATTTCGGCCCACATCCACCTGTCAGGATGGTTAATTCTAAGGTTTTAAGTCATCATCACCATCATGCAACAATGTTTTTATTAGAAACAGAAGTGTCTGTTTCTACTCGTATTTTACTGTAGTTTTGATGCGTCTCTCCTCACCTGCTTGTTTATTGCTTCTTGCATGTCCAGTTATGACCGTTGCTAATTTGTCTCTTTGTACTGTAATAGATGTTCCCGTCTTCTGTTCTCCCTGCTCCAAACAGGTTAAATTACCTTTCTAGGTTTGGTTCTTGGTTCCCTTAAGCGGGAAGCTAAAGTCATCCATGCTCCCTGTAGTGGAGGTTCTCCTAACCTTTTCCTTGAACGTGCTCCTCGTGGGTTCCGGATAGTGGCAGCCCTTAGGCAGGTGTGCTTAAGCAGAGAAACATAAAAAGCATCGGTGGGCCCTGAGGACTGGAGCTCATGTAGGACATCGTGCCAAAAACCGTTTCATGCAATCAGTTGGCCTCGTAGGCTTATTATTTCTACCATCTGACGGTAATAGATTGCTCTGAATTCAAGTGAACTGAACTCCGTCCTGACCTCAGGTGTTTAGTCAGCTCTTTCTCGAAGCGTCTTAACACAGCAGGAGAATGAGACGTGCAGCTTTCCCCTTCAAACTAAAACAGCTTCTGTGAATTGAGTCCTAATGAAATATCAAATTGTGTTTTGGGACATTTTCTGTTCACGTTGTGTTCTTTGGAGACCTGCAATCGTGCAGACAAGAGCAGAACGCTCAGACATGGTTTGTCCATTACAGATCTAAGTTACAAACTCAACAAGGTGTTGGCTGAGACGGCGTCATTAGCGGAGGCTTACCGTCGCCCTCCGGGGGGGTGTGGGTCTCCATGGTGGGTGTGGGCTTGGAGCCATCGTCTGGGTTCAGAGTGAGAAAGAAACGGAAGGAGACTACCATTATTGAGGTTAATACGATCTACTCTCCAGAACTGTTGAATGGTTGGGATTTGCACATGGCCCGGCCAAGAAAGACAGAGACGCAGACGGAACAACGCAGGAAGGACGCCCACGGGCGACCGTGCACACACGGCAAAGAACGCACACTCATGCACCACAGACCTCAACTGTCACTCAAGAAGGCCCTCTGTGCTCCATCTCTTAGCTCCTCTCTATCAGAAGTTTTGTTTTTCTGTTTTGGGGTTGTTTTTTGTCGCCTGCAGACGTCGACATCTAAACGTTTTGGTTCTTGGCAATTCAGGAAACAAACAGATGGAGATAAAACCCTGAAGAACTCGAGCTGTTAAACCACAGAAAGCTGCACTCAAAGTTTCCCTGAAACTTTCGGAGTTCGTTGTCACTTTTAACAAAGTACAAATGAAAAACAAATGAACCCCGTCCCTTCCGAAGCAAATATTTAGGTAAACTTACGGAGCGAGAGTCCGAGCTGCGATGACGAGTTACTCACCCGTGTCGGCTTTAGCATCTTCTGGAACTTCCCTTTGGAAATAATTAGATTAAAAGCAAAGAAAAGGAGAACTTTGGGGGCGAAACTACAGCCGAGTGTTCCAAACAGAGAAACCCACGGGTCAGAGTGACCCGATCGGCTGTAAATAAAACAGCAAAAAGGCTCCACCTCAGAGACGAACGGATGAATAAAACCAAGAAACAAATAAAACTTGTTTTTCTGACATTTACAACTGAATCAAACCAGCCAACTTTTGTCACATTATTTTTGTTAGAATCTGAGAAGAAGGATGGAAAAAAACAACTGAAAACTGAGAAAAATCGAACATTTTTTCAGAAACAGAGCAGCTGAAAGGCATAAGATTAATTACACAGCTTTGTTTGGCGGCTAGGCTGATCTTATTTAGTTAAGTCCCATTAAAAAGTCAAGCTTAAAAAAGATTCGGCAATGGAGAGAATTTGACTAGAAATGTAAAAAGGAGATACTTCTATAGACCTATAGCCATTTCTAAGTTCAATAACACAATTACCATGGAGACCAAACACAGACTTTGGGAGCGTCCAAATATTAAACATCTTTTGATTAAAGTTAAAGAAAGAAAAAACTGTTGTTGTTTTTTTTTTAAAGTAGGCCTTTCAATATAGGTTTATACCTGCTGGGTGAGAAACATACAGATATTTTCAAGAGGGAACAAAGAAATGTACTGTAAATACTATTAGTAAGCATAAAAAATTATCAAAACACCAACAAATAATTAAAAAATGGATAAATGAGGATAAATAAAATCCCAACAAACATGTCCACATTGAATTATATTAATGCCTTCCCCATCTTCTCATAACTATGCAACTTTTGTGACTTTTATATTATTTTATGTGTCTCTCTATGTGTGCATCTTATATTAGTTATATGCATTTTAACGGTCAAAAATGTATTTTAGTTGTATACTTTCTTTATTTATTGAAGTATTTAATCGATGTTTTGGGGTCGACAATTTTTAACGCCTGAACTACAGATGAAAAATGGCATTTGGGTTAATTCTGGAACATTCCAGCAAAACTTTTGATATAAGTTTGGTTTTTGTGGCTCATTTTGCTCTAATTTTTAACATCTTTATTTCTAAATTTCCTTCCATCTGCCATAAACACATTTACATGCACGACTTTAGTCCAATTTTCTGCCAAATAAGCTAATTACTTCTATCAAACGCTGCCATGTTTGATCTTCCTCGCCAGAGTTTGAACTTTCTTTCAGACTTTAAGGTTAACAGTACTGCTGTACTTTTAGAGTTAAGGTTGAGTTTGCTGATTCTATGAAATTTTTTTCCAACCATTTAAACGCTGTTTTAACAAGAACAAGTATCAAAAGCTATCGCCGAAATCTGGTTTGGATTTATGACTCTTGTCCTCGGAATGTAAATTCATAACCTGGAGTATAAATGTCAAAAGCTTGAAAAAAATATCTTTTGGATTAGAAAGATTCACAGCTCGAATTATCCACCAATTCAGAGCAGATTTGCATCTTTTCCATTTAAAATGTCTCACAAAAACACTGACGGGTCATTTCCCTGAGTGGTTTCTGGGCTCGATCCTAAGGTGAAGGTAATACTTCCATGTTGAAACGGACATAAAAACACGCACTGGTGCAACAGAATCTATTTAATTAAAAAAGGAAAAATCCTTTAATGACAGACGGCGAGGCGTGAACCTCGACGCCACGTCCTGACAAACTCCCTACGAGTCTGAAGGACAACAAAAATATCTAATTATTTTGTTACAGATTTTTTTTTTTAAAAAGCCTCAATCCTGCAGATCAGAGTTTTAAAACAAATTTAGTGTGAAAAAAACGCCACAACTGGTGGTTTTATCTAGTGACCTGTTTTCCCTCCTGAGCTGCACAGACGCGGACTTTGCCTGTTGGATTGAAAACATGTCGCTCTTTCACGCCAACAGACGCACACAAACAGCAGAGCTCAGCTCACCTTTTCGACCGGAGTTTGCCGGCCCCGGTGGTTTGTCGGTTACTGACCCTGCAAGAGAAAAACACACACGGCATTGGCGACAATCGGCAGCAGACATCCTGCTCCTTTTGTCAGACGTTTGAGGATGTTTATATCCTTTGATCAGTCCGTTAACCGCCATGTCAAACCTTAAAACATCTCGACTTTGGTGCATGCAAGTACCATCCATCATGCATGTGGTTGTTGCAACCAATCCACAACAAGAGAGTTGAAAACTTTTGAAGGAAATGTACTACCTGACAATCCACTCGTCCCCGCATGAGTTCCCATATTTTCACCGGTGTTTCCTGCAAACGTGTGCAAAATGATTTATCGGGGTCAACAGGAGCGTCAGCGACCATTTCTCGTGAGGTAAGGGGGGGCTTTGGAGGGCAGCAGCTGTACCACCAGGGTCCGGCTGCTGCATCCACAGTCAGACATACCTTTGCAAGAAACGATGAAGATATCGGATCTTATGCAGGATTAAAAGAAATCGGATGGAAAATAGAAAGATCTTTCTCTTCTATTTATGTCCCACACCAGTTCTGGACTGAAGGACCAGATTGTTTTCATGATTCTGCCTTTTCACTGCGCCTTTAAGCAAGAATTTCATCCCCGCCACATACTCACTGGTGGGAGAAACCAATAAAAAAATACATGTATTTTAAATCCACTAAAGAAAGTCTCCCTTGAAAAATTGTATGTAAGAAAGATAAAGATACTTTATTGATCCCAATTTGAGAAATTAGGTTGTTGCAGCGTCCGTGTTAGGCTCAAAGATACAAACGATGAAAAACAGAACAATCAATCAGAAAAAAGAAACAGAGAAAAGCTATTGGTGTGCAAAAAGGAAAGTACAAGTACTTTTTAAAACAGGTAATGAGTAAATTCAATTACAATTTCATCTACTAACTATTGTAAAGTAATCAACTACTCTTTAAAAAGTAATGTACCCAACACTGACTCTGGATAAAACTACTATAGTAGTTATTTTCTGAAATAAAGGCACTGATAAAAATCTAATTTAAGTGTATTATAAAGTTCATTCCTACCAAAAATCAGTCTCATAGCGGAATTTTGATCCGTTGACTCATTTCTCAGTATTCCTCTTAAAACCTACTCTCTGTGCACCAGCCCCTCCCAGCCCACAAAAATGTGCGGGTTCTCCCATTGTGACATCACAAAGTGAGGAAAAGCCCCTTCCAGGAAGAGTCTGTGCTTCCAGCCCCGCCCCCAGGCTAAAACACACGCCCACTTTCTCTGTGGAGCTGATCGGCTAAACGCTTTCCTTTTAGATGAACAATATGCTCATCCATCCTTGTTAAAAGTTTGTATGTCGTTAGTTTTCATAGGCGAAAGCCCGACACGCTGCTGAGGCCGGCTAAAGTTGGCGTCATGAAATGGGCGACACCCACAAGATGAGAAAAGGCGGAGCCTTAGAGATCGAGTCATTTTACTTCTGGGTTGAAAAAAAGGTGATATATTCTCATATATAAGGATCTAGTTTACTCTTTAGGGCCCAAGAAAACCAGGATATAGTGAGAAAACCAGGATATAGTGAGAAAACCAGGATATAGTGAGAAAACCAGGATATAGTGAGAAAACCAGGATATAGGTCCTTTAAGGTCTACAAAGCAAATAGGATGAGATTTGAAGATCCAGCATGAGGCCAGATGCGTTCTTCCTTCAGTATAAAAGCATCTCGACTTAAAAAGAGAAGCGGAGGATCGGAGGGAGGGGGCTGGACTGTCTGAAGAGCAGCTTTGGAGGGGGCATGCCCCCACTTTCATCACACGCTCCACACAAAATGTGCACCACATGTTGTAGTGGCTGTTCAGGCCAATCCTGGCAAAGGCCGCTGTATTATCTTCTGAAGGAAAATGATGGTGATTATCATAAAGTGTTTCCATCCAGGATGAGAGCGCACGGCTCCCGCTCAGAACATTTAAAGTGGGGGGGTGGAGGCCGGCGAGGCCCCTGCATGTAAGGCCATTAGCCTTCTTGTTGACCTTGCACCTGCCATGGGCGTCATTGTTGGAAGACAAACTGTCCTTTCGACGTCTGGACTCCGTCTTTCATCAGTCCAACTGTTCTCCCTGCAGATCGGCTGTAATTCTCCCAAATGGAGTCCAGAGATGTTCCAAAGCCGTGTCCACACCAGCAGACGCACTTCAGTTTTTTTTCCTAAACTCGTTTCGTGCACATGGGAGCAGCATTACAGCATAGACTTTACCCGCACAGCCACTGAGAATGCTGGGTAACTGACGTAGCACAGGCAGAGGGCTGCACGAGTTCTCCTCACAGCTTAATGGAGAACGTTACTCGTTCCAAATTATAGGCAGTAATTTTAATATTAAATCTGTTGAACGGGGAACAAAACCAGCTGCAAGAACAACTGCAGTCTCTGTACCGAACACTCGTACAACATACAGCCACTCCGTACACGTTACGCATATTCGGGGCGGCCGTGGTGCAGCGGAAGGGCGGTCGACCCCTGATCGGAAGATTGGAGGTTCGATTCCCGCCTTGCCCCCCCCCGTGTCGAAGTGTCCTTGGGCACGATGCTGAACCCCCCCTTGCCTCTGGTGGAAGATAGAAAGCTCTATACAAGTACGCACCGTTTTACCGTATCGCATGGATGGATGTCCTACGTGGATTTACGTAGAAAAAGTGAGAAAAGTTCCACGATGCATCACGAACTACGTTAAAACCACGGAAGAAGTACGAATGCACCACACAAAGAACACGTAAACCAACGTAGAACAAGAACCGTCTATATGCAACTCAGTGATTCGTGATTCAATTACGTAATTTTAACGTGATATGCGCGCCGTTCACGCAATTTACAAGTTATAAATCGTGGTTGAAAGTCCGTTAGACATACGTGGAATGGTCGTGGAAAGACACAAAAATGATAGTTGCATAAGATTTCCGTAATAATTGCGTATAAATTACGTAAAATCAGCGTAGATTCTGTACTTCTCAACCAACCAAAATTTTTACAACCGTAAAAAACAAAATTCACATAAAGACCCGTCGGGCGCAACACCCTCTGCGGACATCTGCGCACATCGATGAACCAAACACACGAATAACGTATATCACGCATGGATCACGATAGACCAACATTTTATACGTGGAAAACGCACAAAATGCACGTAGTGGCTGTGTGACACGGCCTTAAGTAAGGGTGAAGTAGGCGAGACGCACACGTGTCAAGCCTTATGAACACTTCGCGATACACTTACCACACACATGACAATAGTATGTTCTATTTTCCGGACGTCCCTTAAGGTGACGTCACTCTAAAAAAATGCAAATAACAGAAACCCAAAAACCAGAGACACCTGTTTGGGTCACCACCCCCTTACGGGGGACCAAGGCTTTAGCGGTTTAAATTGTTGACAAGCCGTGACTCAACGACGTCTGGCTCCTACATGACGGCGTCCGCATCGTGAAAAAATGGCGAAGGCGTGAATTAATTAATTGGTTGGAGCTAGCAGTAAAACATTTTCTACCGATGATGTCACCCAGTCAATGACAGCAACAAAGGAAATGGGTTCAATCAAAATGACATTGATCACGTTTCGGATCATTTTGTCTGGTAATGTGAAAATCCACTCAAAACTGTCAAATAACTGTTTAAACCAACAACAACAACCTTATTTTAGACTATATAAACATTTTAAAAAGGAGCATGATAGTATATTTATATTCCTCCTTCACTATACATTTATATACACTATACATATACTATACATACTGTATGCGTAGCTGCATCTTGCATCCCATTTTAACCAGTTTGTCCCATACATCTCTAATAGCTGGTAGTTTGCCGCCTTGCCTCCTCCTCACATCGACTAGCTCTGGTTTCATGAATTACATTGTCTTTAGACTCTGAAAGATCCTCTGACTTTTCTTCCTCTGCGTCAGTATCCAAGTTCTAAATCTGTGATAAAGTTTCTTGAGCTGTAAACCTTCTGGTGGAAACAAACAGAAGCTCCCTCCTCCTTCACACCTGGAGCTCTGGCAGTCAAAACGTAACTGACTGAACATCAAGGTGTAGAACTCTTTGATGTTGATTGAAGGGACATCAAAGAAGCAGATTTATTTTGGATTAGTAGTGTCCGGGTCGATTATACCCATGACATCATCTCTGTATGCAAACTCTCCACTAAACGTGTCCAGATTTGACACGATTACCCAAATGAGGAAAGTTTAACCAGTACAAAAACCAACATGGGTCAAACTGACCCTTAAGATAAGGGTTAAACTCATCCGGTCAGCTACCTGAACAGACAGGTGTCCTGTTCCGCACAGTGGAGCCGCCCACAGGCTTCCCTTCACTGGTGGCACACCAGCAGTATCCGGTCAGGGTGTGACACTGGACCTGCAGCGGCGGAAAGCGAGTTCTTCGTTAAACGAGCTCAGATCAGGAGCCGACGGCGAGGACCGCAGCAGAAACGTCTCCACACCTGAGCGAAGGATCCGTCCTCGTTGCACTCCGGGATGAAGTCCTGAGGCTTCCTGGTCTGCTCCAGAGCCTGCCTCCTGTCGGCGCGGCACTTCGACAGGCCTACATCTGAAACACGCCCACATGAGGTCTCACACTCAACCCGTCTGCCCGACACTTGCAAAGCTGCAGCGGGAAGCCACAAAGAAAATGTTTCATCTGGTTTTGTTCTGCAGCTCATCCAAAGTGAAGATTCCTCACTTTTCCTGCATGAAACCAGATTTTTCACGTAGTTTTTTTTGTATTATTTTATCGTTTTATTAAATGTCTCCACCTGATGAACATCATGCACCTAAAGACGGTCTCCTAACGCGAGAGCATCTTCAACCAGTTGGAGGCGTCCTCGTGGCGTCGGCAGCAGTTACGAGCTGCTTTCTCGCCATTCTCCACGCCGACTTTGAGCCGTGCCGCTTTAAACAGGAGCTGCAGAAAGCTGGTCATCCACGGACCTTCATTAATAATAATAGGCTTTGTTCTCCTCATCTGAGGAGCTAAACTGCTCCTCCTATTTTAGGAAAATTGCAAAAACTATTTTATTTCTACTGTTTTACCAAACCAAGCTTTTGTCCTGTTCTGCTGCGTTATGAGCCTGATGACGGCTTCGGGTGGAGAACACAAAGACGGATCGGAGCGATGGAAACGTGACGTTAAACCTTTTCATCTCAGCTGTCGTGGCGGCGTTGGCATCCAGACGGCAGAAGATGTGTGATCCCGTCTGCTAAAGCTTACACGCCTTCAGAGAGGTGGAAAATGAAAGACATCTTTTCATTCTGCTCCGCTGCTGCTGCACTTTGTTGTTGTGGCTCCGAGCTGCAGCATCTCAAACAAACTCTTTGATCCTCAAATAAAATGTCTTTAAAGCGTTTCCCCATGCGGCTCTGTCAGGAGGAAGCGTAGGACATGAGCAGTTTGGGTCGTGCAGGAACGTTTTCCGGGCGTACCTTTGAGCTCCTGGCCCGCGGCTTCAGGCGTGGACGTGGCCGCCGGAGGCGCCGGCAGCAGCTCCGCCTTCGGCTTGTTTCTGCCTACAAGACCAAGAATGCAAGTTCATCCAGGTTGTTTGTTACACTGAGTTCAACATAAAAGAAAGAACTTCTGAAGTGTCACATGGGGGAAAATAAAAAGTCCTTTCTCTGGGAAACCAGTAGAACCTTCTTCTTCTTCTTCTTCTTCTTCTTCTCTGCTGTTGGAGAATCTACACAGACCAGTGATGGCATGTTCTCATTTAAAGGGACGCCTTGCTTCCAGATGACTTCAGAAAGTGTCTCCTGACTTTTAAGTATCTTCCTGTTTTTAGATTCAGCACAGAATTTAGGGAGACAACATTCTAAAAGTCCTTTCTGTCATTTCATGACTGAATTCCAGCAGGTTTCCCTCTTCCTGCATGAACTTCCTGCTGCTTCTGTCCACTACTTCAACAGAGAACTGGATGCATTTCTGCTGCGTTGCTGATGATTCTTAGCTAAAGTCACACAACATAAGTCCTCAAAAACTCTTCATTTGCTTGCCATCATTTAGATGGAAGTCTTTGGTTTAGGGCGGACAACAATTGGCTTAGGGTTCAGGTTTGTGTGTCTAATTTTCCTCTTTAAAAGTCTCCAGTTGATCCAAAAAGAGGCAAAGTTCTGGTCACACTTATCAAAAACAGACACCAGACTCGGTTTGAGTTTTTCTTCATCGGCTGCTTGAATTAAAATCATTTTTTAATTTCCACACAAACTGAATTTTTCCAAAGTACAAAGACACTGGAACGTTCCATTGCCGTGCGCGTGGTACGTCTCTGTGTTCATAAGGCTGGTGGACGTTCCACGGTGACGCTGTCGTACGGCGCCCTAACTCCACACTAGTCGTCGGTAGGTCAGGAGTACCGACGTCTTACTGACCGCGCACAAATGCTGCACGCACGGGGTGTGCACGTGGTACGCGAGCGCCTGTAGGACGTCCACACAAACTACACTCGAATTTCCTCATTTCTAACGGTCCGGCTGCAGCGAGGAGCGTGCACGTGTCACGTGAACAGCAAAAACGGCCTTCTTAGTGCGGTAAGCAGGATTTGTGGACGTTTAAAAAAATGAAAAATCTGTACGACACACCTGCGTCTCACCTATGTCCCCCCCCTCCTTTACGTGTCGTTCACGACAACCTATCGCCAGCGTCACGATTGTAGAAAAAAATCCCTTCCCTCCTCACTTTAAAGTGCGTTTGCCATTTTCTAGTGCTGTTGGAATCTACAATTCCAAAATCCCAGAAGTCTTTGGGAAAAACCAGTGTGCATCGATGCTCACTAGATCGGCGAATATGGACCACAAAAGCCGGGGAACCGGAAACAGGGTCCAGGTTTCAAAATACAACATTATCGTTTCACATTTACAAAGACGTTCCTTAAGCGATGCCGCACATAAACACCGCGGATGACAAAAGTTTCATTGTAGAGGTTCAAAAACATAATAATGTACACAAAAGAGGTATGTTACAAGGACTCAGTGAGGGAGGGGGCAAGGGCTTTGAGCATTTACGTGTTGGATGGGCAAAGACACAAGGTGACGGAGCAAACCACTCCTCCGGGATCCAGGAGGGAGGGGGGACGGACTCCTCATGCAACTAAACGGAGATGCACCGCAGACAGATGAGTGTAAATTCGGGGTAACTCCGACTTCTCTCTTCATGTTTCTGGTCATGTGATCCGGTGTTTCTGCGTTTCTCCTCCCCCCTGAGAATTCAGGGTTCTGCTCTTTTCTGGTTCTGCTGGGAGGAAACGAGTCGTTCCTCCCCTCTGTTGCCTTGTGCATGTTTAGGATGGAGAGCCGTAAGGGACATAAAGGTATAACTGCATTTTGAGGAAGCTTGTTTTTGTGATCCTTGATGCTTTTTTTTCTTTGAAACAAAAACTTTTTTTTTCTTATTTGTTCTAAACTACAAGCTTTTCTGTGAGTTTATCGTTTTTCTTTGTTTTTAGATAAATTGATAGTTAATTGGTGTTGCATAAAGAAATGAATCAATTTGAAAAACAAGGCCATAAAAGGCAGAATGTCCGATGCAGAGATGTTCCACGCTAAAACATGTGACGCTTCAACAGGTGCAGAAACCGTTTTCAGAAAACCTGGTTCAGTCTGAATGTAAACAGCAGCTTCCAAACCAGTTTTGGATCCAGAAGGACCTACAGTTGGCGTCTCACCTCGACAGCGGCCTCGATGAGCCAGAGTGAGGGTCTTGTCCTTGCAGCGCGCCCTCTGCAGCTCGCAGCCCGTCTCGTAGCTCCGCCCATCAGACCCGCAGACGGGCTTCCCCTGCGTCCGCGAGCAGACGACCCCACAGTGACCGTCTCTGTCCCCAATGAGCCACTGCAGGAACAGGAAGCAGGTCAGACAGTGAGGACTTTCAAAGTAAAGTCACCTCAGGTAATGTGGAAAAAATGACAAACCCGAACAGAGAGCGCCTTCAGCTCGGCCTCAGACGTCGCCAAACAGTTTATTCATAACCAGTCATCGCACTCCTGTCAGCTGCTGCCATACACTCTTTTAGCTAATTGATCTCTGGCAGAGGACCGGTTTGAACCCTGATTAGGTGTGAAATGAGCCAAACCATGCGGAGCCATGCCAGCCTTTTTCCTCCCGTGAGCGTGAAGCGGCGCTCTCTCTGCTCTAACGGCTCTTGGCTCGCCAGCCGCAACAAATCCATCTAAGCTCTGAAGGATTTGAGGGCAGTTTAATCTCTGCCAGATGACTAACGTTGTGGTTTAGTGAGCAGAGGTGCGGCGAGCCAGGCCTGCAGCACCTCTGAGCCAAACTGGCTGCACAAACACCTGATGGGTGTCATCCCGCTGGAAGAGGTCCGACTTTTTTTTTTCCAATTAGGCCAGCAGCAGAGATGCTGATTGGTCGGATCCAGCAGAGATCTTCTAAAGCTCCCGTCGTACGATCCGAGGCCGATTTCTGAACGACCTACAGCAGACGAGCGCCAACTCACACGTCCGACCTGCACGACATTCACGACTATGGAGTAATATTCATGCCACCACGTTGCAAAACTGTTTAAGTTGCAAACAAAAATATTCAATATTTGCTGTGGATTTTTTATTTTTTTGGTTTTGCATTTGCAAAACAAATGTTTTTCGCATGCGTTGTGTCTCATCTCGCTTTTTTCCCAGCCAGAGACACCTGATTGGTTAGAATCTGGACCAGTCAGACGGCTGTTTGATGAATAAACTGAAACCCATGAGAGCAAAATCAAAGAAAGCAAAAAAGCGAGATGAGACTTAACGCGTGCAAAAACGTGTTTTGCAAAGGCAAAAAAAAAAAAAGATTTGAAAGCAAAAATTTTATATTTTTATTTGCGTTTTCGTTTGTTTTTTGTGTGCAACATAGTGGCACAAATATTACTCCATACACACGACCGAAACAGGAGAAAGGCTTCATCTGAAGGCATCAGGACAAATCAAACAAATCTTTTTTTAACTGCCGTCACATCAAACCGTTTCTCTTCTAGAAAATGAAGATCTACAAAGACACTTTTGCAAATCCAAATTTCTAAAGTTTCAGAATTAGAAAAAACCTCCTGCTATAGAAATACTTCAGAAACATTTCCATGTTTATAACATGATTATCATCTCCAAATACCATGATTTGATTAGTATTACTACGTTCCAACCAGAGCGATCTGTCTGAGACAATCTGTCAATCGAATCGATCAATATAAAGTTATTTTAAAATGAAATAAATCGATTCTGATCGATATTGGAAGAAAAGTAGCTTAGACGCTCAGAATAAGACACTAAAAATCAGAATCCCTGTAGATCCACAGCATTATATCCAATGTCCCCTGCTGACCAAGATGCTTGGAGTGATTTGGTGATCCGCCTCATAAGAGAAAGAAAAACCAAAAACGTGCTTTAATTTTGATTGAACATAAATGTATACATTTTAAAACAGAAGATTTTTGAGTGTTTTTTTTCAAAACTGTGACTTTTGATCTCATTTTAGTGCCAAATGCACCAATGGGATGATGTCCCTGAAATGTTGTGTTCATGTAGTGTTGGAACAATCGGAAAAATGCCTCATAAACATTTAAAAAAAGAAAAAAGCACCGCATGAATGCAGAATAACTTTCTGTGCCTAAACAAAGATCAATATATTTAAATGAAAAAAGGATCATTGATACCATCTTTCCATTTTTATATATACATATGTGTGAGCGTGTGAGCGTGTGTGTGTGTAAAAATATTTTTTCCACTCTAAAATTTGTCTTTTCCAAAATAGAAATGGGACAGTAAAACAAGTTTTTTTTCCCAATTTGTTTGTTTTGAAAAAATTGAAATTGGATTCTGCATGCAGAGAGGTGGTAGTTCCTGAGAAAAGCCCTGTGAAACATTAACCTTTGAGTCGTCCACTGCAGCAAACTGAACTTTAGTCTTGTTATCATTTTTTGGCAACAATTTCTGATGTCAAAATGTGCTGCCAGTATCAAATGGAAGTGTTTGCATTTCTTTCAAAACATGAAAGTAGAACAGGTCACGTCTTACCCCGTCAGTGAAACTCAAATTTCTGTTTATTTCATGTAAAAATGATTGAAATCCATGCAGCGGCTTCATCTGAACATTAAATCTCCTCATTAAACCCTCTTTTTTGTTTTGTTTTAACTCGTGAGACGTCGTCAGGGAGTTTCCATCTGTTAAATGTTTAGAATTCCTCCTGAAAGTGAAGGAAATTCAGCGAGAAGAGAAGAGGAGCGCGTGGATTCCAGCTCGTCCGGCCTTCACGTCCAGAACAAGCCAGACGTCTTCAGCGGCTCCAGGCCTGGCACTCGCGCGTGGAAGAAAACCTTTCGACACGCGCCTCCAGGGGAAACTAAATCATGCCGTTCTTCTTCCTGAGTGTGTGCGGACAGCGAGGAAAACAAAGATTTCCTTCTTAACGTCGACTCTTTTCTGCTTTACTGATGCAGACAGAAATCTGCAGGTACTTTGGGGGAAACCATCTGCAGTTAGACCGACTTCTCCTCGATGAGGACGTTTTTGTTTTACATCCACTTCATTCAGCATAAAAGTGGAGAGAGCCAATCAAAGAATTGAAGGAAAGACCAGAGTGGCGTCTTCCTCACATCCCTGACTCACATGTGACGAAAGCCACTCTTCTCCTCGCCATCTGCTCTGATGATGTAAACCCTTTCAACAACGCCCCCCCACGTCCGAGTCACGCCGTCCCACGCACACACTCATCTCCACTTCTGACTCATGATGAAGTCACCTTTAAAGATAAAAACCTTGCGACTTGGTTTGCTCCTGACTAGTTGGAGGAAACCATCTGAGGAGACGAGTTTCTTACCATCACCCCTCTGGATTTCAAGATGAACAGCTGTTAAACAAAGGGGGGTCTAAGGGCAGGGATGCCAGTATAGCTTAGTCAGTTTGTTAGTTCATTTTAGTATTTTTCTATTGAACTCTTTGTATTCGTGATCCTTTTGATTTCATGTTTTACTTCGAAGCCCATCGAGACGACTGTTGTTGTGATTTTGGGCTATACAAATAAAATTGAATTGAAACAGTGAAAACCAATCCCCGCTACCCTCTGTTCCCCAAATTCAAATCCGACCTGGGAGCACCAAACCTCGCAGTTCTCCAAAGAACCACTAGGGGCTGGTTTCCAAAGAAACACTGGAAGCTTGCAGCTAAAAACTGAGGCTATATCTACATCCCAACTCACTGAAACTGGCCAGGAAGTCTGAAGACGTTTGGTGTTTTTGTCTTCACCATTAGTTGTTCTTGTCGGAAGTTGGATTTAGCAAGAAAGGATGGTTTCGTTGAATAACGTCCATACCGTCTGGATTGTTAACTGGATTCTTAGGTTCTTTGGTTATCAGACACGGTTGTGTTCTTTTTCACGTACCTGTCATGTTTCGACGGACGTCGAAACATGACAGGTACGTGAAAAAGAACACAACCATGTCTGATAACAGAAAGACCTAAGAAGTCAAGGATGGAGTCATCTAGCCTTATAGCAACAGCTTCATCTATGGTGCAGTGATGAAAGTCAGGCAAGGAAAAAATCCCTGAATTTTTCTTTGAGCGATATGGCGGGCACAGAGCGAAATTTTGGAAAAATACGTGGTCTTAGATGCATTCTGGTGCATTCTGGCAGCTAGTTATTCACTTCTTTATCAAGAAACTAAGACTAATTGGAGCATCATGATTTGTCATTCAAACCCCTAGTTTGACTCTCCATTAAGGACTTGCTGGTCCTAAAAAAGAATTTGGAAAATTGCTCAAAGTAACACAATCCTACAATCTACGCTTTTCCTAAAAGCTGCAAAACATACAATTGCTAAAATATAGTAACATCAAAGCCCCAAATGGCAACAAGAACACCAGTAACTATGATATTCTATGAAAATACCTCAGTTATTTATACATTATTTCTGCTTTAGAAATGACTGATGTACAACATCCACTTGCACTGTTTTCTCAAACTATAATTACATCAAAATATGGGATCTGCTTTAAACTATAATTCTATAACATAATACATCAATTCTTTAACACCAATACTAAGTAATCTGGGAAATATCAAAACAAACATACAAACTAAACTAAACATTGTAAACATTATTTTTTAAGGGAGTGCGGGTCCAAACCATCAAATACTTATAATTAATGTTAACTATACTGAACTAAATCATGGTAATTAGGAAATACAAATAAATTAGATAGAGAAATGTATTCAAAATAAAAACTGAAACTCAAAACTAAAATTGAAATTATTTCAAAATGTGGTTTTGAGATTATTTTACACAAAAAAGTATTTGACCTACACTACCTTAAAAATCTTTTTTTTTTTTTCCAGCCAAGACCACTTCAATTTGTTTTTTATCGTCTTCTCACAACTGAGGTCGTGACCACGCTCAATAATGACGATGCCTGCCATTATTTTAACACAAATTTGATCGCAAACTCTTCAGATGTGTTTGTGAAAGTTTAGCGTGGGTCCGCCAGTTTTGGTCTCTAGGGAAGCAAGTCACGCTGACCACGTGGTGCAGACAGAGCCAATCAGACCCGTCGACGCATCCGAAAGCAACTAAAACGTCCCGTCATTGGTCAATTAGGCCGGGAAGACGAGAGATGGCCACGACCATAGAGGAAGCGATCTGCGGAGAAATATAGAAAATAAAGCTAAAATTAGCTGATTTCAGACCATTTTCTAATCCGGAAAGCGATTTGTCCGTAGAGATCAGGTCTTTATTTCCCGGAAAGTACGTTCGGTTTGCTCAAAAACCCGGATTTCCGGGAATTCCCGGAAGACTTTCATCACTGATGGTGGTGAAATGGACCACCACAACTGTCAGCGATGAATAGATGGATTCATTAAGATTGATCAGTATCTTCCAGAAATCCTGATGACCTGGATCGGGTGTGTTTAAGGAGCTTTAATGTCAGGTTGGTTGGAAAACATGTGGAACACCCTTAGAAGATAGTTTACTTCCAGCTCCAACCAAATCAAGTCAATTCAGTCGACCGTTTTTCACGACACACAAGCTGCCGTGTTGGAGCCTACAACTTGAAAGCAGGCTACACAAAATCTGAGTAGGCGTTTTGAATGTTGGACAAGCTCCACCTACTCTTATTGAGACATCTGATTGGTCTACAGAAAGAAAATCATGAAAAAATGAGGATGATCAAGAAGATGTTAAAAAAGGTCTCAGATCAAGAATAGTTCTTGTTTCTGACCAATAGAATGACTAAGCTGTTAATTTCTCTATAGAAGTCTGTGGGATTTTTGGCTTCTTGGAGCCACTTCCTGTTTGGAACGTCAGTGGGGAGGAGTCACTCAGTCCAGTTCACATTTACAGTCAATGAAGAGGACGATGGCTGACAACAAGGCATTTATGACTGCTTGCATATCTAGCGTCAAATGTATGTACAAGACGCAATAAACAAACTGCCCCAAGCAGAAAACAGACAAAAGAGCAAAAAGCGACATAAACCTGCAGCTTCAGCAACACTCAAGCCCAATTTATCTGCGTTTCATTGATGCTTCAAAAGGCATTTGACAGAGTTAATCAAACCAAACCTTTTTCAAAGATGATCAAACAGGGTGTACCGTTGCTAATTGTAAGAATATTATCATACTGGTACACTGGTTCTTCATTGGTGTGAGCAATGGGGTGAGGCGGCGGGGGGGTACTGTCCCGAGCCCTTCTCTATCTCTCTGTCGATGACTTGTCAAACGAAATGAATGCATGCAATACAGGATGCAAGATTGGTAGTTTTAAAGTAAATCCTTTGATTTATGCAGATGACTTGGTGGTTTTTAGTCCCAGCAGCTCCGGTTCACAACAGCTTTTTAATGTCTGTTCCAGTTATGGTCCTAAAAAAGGCTGTTTTATATCATGCTAATAACTTACTGAGGTTGATCTGACATTGAATTTTCTTGCTTTTAAATTGTGCCATCCTGAGCTTTTCGTCTGTCGTAAAGTTAAATATTTTTGGTGATGTTTCCATCGACTACGATTGATGATGGCAGCTTTCTTAAATATCAGTTTCCAGTCTGGAAAGGACTGGTATGGAAGTAGTTTTTAAGCCTGTGTTTCTATGCCTATTGCTTTCAGCGACTTTATAGGTTTTATATTTATTGTACCCTTTTATGATTGAATTTCTGTTTGTTTTTATAGTCTTGCTATGTGGACCTTGAATCTGTCATTCAAAAGAACTTCTCAAAGGAAACGTACGGAAAATCTTTCAACCTAACGCAGTCAGACTCTACAACCTGTTGGACAGCTTTATTCACCTCAGGGTGGAGATGGAGGTATGATCATGGCTCCGTCCGTCCAAAGTTTCAGCACAAAATGATCCGAATGAATGTTAACTACAGCCTTTAACCAGCAGAATTTTCTAAATAAAGGAGTGCTCAGGTCCAAGGTGGGACACATCCCAACTTTGACATACTCTTTCCTGTGGTCTCCAGTTTCCCAAAGCTGCCCCAGTGGGTCTTATGTGGTAGACCCCACCCTCATGGAAACATAAAGAAGGTCAAAACAAGCACGGTTATTTTTAACTGCTGTCCAAACCAGCTTAATCTGACAACAATGTGCTGCAGGATGAGGAACCCAAACAAACCCACCAAGGATCCTGCACAGGAACAGACCCCGGGGGTCCCTGCTGGGTCTGCAGAGGAACACGCTGAACATCGAAGCCGAACGCAGCAGACTAAAGTTTGACATTCAGGAGAGATGACGGAGTAGAAAACGCAGAAAGAGACAGCGCAAACGTGTAAACTTTGAGTTGAACATCTTTTCCATTGGGGGGGGGGGGGGGGGGGGGGTTGAGGAGCAGATTATCCTGACCGAGAAACATCCACATTCTCCCATTTTACGAGCCAAATTCCCCCCAAAACATCAGTCAGATCTGAGCCAGGGCAGCAGAGATTCTGGAGCTTTCCACGCTCCTCTCGTAAAACGAGTCAAGCGCAGCCCGATTGTGCAACAGCAACAAAAAACTGGCTTTTACCGTCGCTGGCAGTAAATTGGTTCCAGTCCGACACGCAGCCGTGGAGCAAGAATATGATGAGAAATAATGATTATTCTATTTGCGAGCGTTAAAAGCGGCTTGCGGGGAACGCAGATCATAAACAAAGCGGACGTTTAGTGCAGTTGAAGACTTTCCAACCACCTTCACCTCTTTAGACGCCGGAACAACATCATCATTCTATATCACCATTTTATTATTAAGATTTCTCTTTACTGTGAACGTTTTTGACAGAAAGTTTGTTAATTCTGGTCTTTGATTAAAAGCTGGAACATCAAAAATAAACGCTGGGTGTTTAAGGCAACACTTTATTTTACCGTACAGTACTTACAGCGTAGTTAAGTGGTATTTCCATGGTACTTTTTTATGACTACTGGGTACTTGCGGGGTATTTCATTGTTAGCAAGTTCCATGAAAAACACAATAAGGTACCACATAAGTACTATGCAATTACCCATCCTCTTACATATGGTGAGTACCATGAAACACACAAACTTGCTAAGTAAGTAGAAAGTACATTTTTTCCACAGTACTTCCAATGTAGTTTCTGTTGACCTACCATCTTGTTACACATGGTAACAATACCCAGTAGGTACCACATAAGTATGAACCAGATAGTACCACATAAATCCACAGCAAGTACCGAGTAGACAGAAACAGTACCATGTAAGTACCAAGTAAGTCCCATTAAAAAGTACCTTGTAAATACCTTGTATTAGTATTTACCCACAATGCAACCTACTAGCCAGAAGAAAATAATAAATAATAAAAGCAAAAATGGGAATGCAATTTCAGACGTTAAACATTTAGCAAATTTATGTTGTACATGAAATGATTTCCCAAAGATCAATAAAGATAATAGATTTTTTTATTTTATTTAGAAGTAAGAGAACAATTTTTAGTAAAACGATTCCCTAAAACCAACAAGTTTAAATTTTCTTCAATGACTTTCATAGGAAATATTTGTGGAAAAACTACAGAAAGTCCTGGTTATGTAGATTAAACATTAAAATAAAATAAAGTATTTTTACTATTAGTTTGCAATTATTGGAAAATGGCAATCTTCCAGGAAATGTTGAAATTTCAAAATAAGAGTCTCTTGAAGAACCAAATGGCCACAAAAACCTGGCCCCTCCGAAGGCCGACGCCCATTTCTTTCACCAGCTCCGTGCAACAGCACCCTCTAGCTGTAGCTCTCTGCATGGCTTCAAATAAAGTGATCATCTGTCCCACACCATCACACTCCCTCCACCAAAAGCAGTCACTTCATTGGTAAAGCAGTTGGCGGTGCATTTCTGCAGCATTTCCACACTTTGCAGCGAGAAATGAAAAAACCGAAAGCTTTGACACGAGTAACAGCAGTAAAATTTATCAGCAGAAGGGTAGAGTCATTATACTGAGCTCTGATGATCACTGACAAACGCATGTTTCCTATCAATAAAACACCGTTTGAAAACATTTAGTAATGCTGAAAAAAGGTACAGATTTTTTTAAAGGCCTTTGGAACTAAGATAACACAAAAATAGTCTCAGTCTAGAAATGTATGGCTCAAACCTTTTAATGACAAACTAAAAATCCATAAAATTAGAGCAAATTGAGAGTTCACATCAGTAAAAATAATATAAGATCTAAAAGGAGAAAACACAACTTTGGAAAAATCCTGCAGGTATGTTAATGTCTCCAGAAAAAAAAAACAGTTTTAGGGGAAAAAAAGGTGAATAGAATAAAATAACTTTGTTTCTAAAGCACTTTTCACAGAAAGAAAACACAAAGTGCTTCAAAAAGGGACAGCATAAAATCAATCCAAGACAGTAAAATCCAATAAAAGTGAAAACATAATAAAACAAGGACTAAAATGCATAAAAACGTCTTGACCTGGGATTGGAAACACTAAACGAAGCGCCAATGGGAGGGATCTCCCACGGCGAGGAGCAACGGCGTGAAAGGAGAGATCTCCTCTAGTCTGTAGGCGGGTTTTTGGAAAACTTCAACGACGGTGCTTGGAAGACCTCAAGGATCAGCCGGAGGAGTAGAAGGGTTAAAAGGTCAGAGATGTACGTCTGGGTTTGACCATGGAAGGCTCCAAAACCGTAAAGTTAAATTTTAGTCGGCAACGAACGTAAAGCAGACAACAGAGGAGCGATGTGTGTCCGTTTACCGGTTCCGATAAAAGCCTTGCTGCATTCTATTAGATAAAAGACGGCTGCGTTTGTGACGATTACAACAATGTTGGTATAACCCAGTATTATGCTTCTGATGATGTCATTATTGTGTCATTACGGTTTTATTTCAATAGTTTCTATGCATCTCCTGCTATTCCTTTTATTTCTCTTGCTCAAAAGGTTTTGCCTTTTGTTGAAAATAAGATTCTTTTTTTCCCTTTAAATCTGTCTTGCCTGGATTAATAAAGGTCGAGATAAAAAATTAAGATACCTGGAACCCGGTCGGGATTCAATTCTGTCCCGGTGACGACCCAACAGTGCCGTTCTTTCCTAATCAAAGTGACTTTTGAGTTAATTTCGTCAAATAAAAAGCCGATGGGGTGACGGTGGATTCCATCAGGAGGATCTATGGTTTGAGATCTCCGTCACGATTTAAGCAAAGCGGATCCGTTCGTCACCAACAGGAACACCAGGATGTGAAGGGTTTGCTGTTACGCAATAACGTCCACATCTCTGCTACTGCTGCACACATCACGCCACCTAATTCTAGTTTGCAAGATGGTGCTTGGAAGTGGAAAATAAAACCTTTAGAAAACAGTGGTATGATTTAAGGGCAAAAGCAGAGGACAGCCTCGCTGTTTGGAATAAACCGCTGCAACAAAGATGGATGTTTGTCTGTGAAGTTCCCGTCTGCCCGCTGGAGGCCCGTGTGAAGTCCATCCTTCTCTCAGCTGCCAAAACAGATAATGTTTCAGGCCGCTGCCAAACTCTTCCAGTAAACTAAATGTTTTGCTTGAGGTCGATGCAGTTTGAAAGCGGTTGGCTGCATTTTAATCAACACGAAACAATGAAGTCCCGCCAGCCGGTACGCACGGAGGTCCGTGCTGCCCCGCTGTTTGGGTTCAAATACCTGAATCAAAACGACCAGCATCTGTCAAATTACCTCCAGTTATTTGACAGCCAATCACAGCCCTGGATTCAGGCCTGAAGTTTAGCAGTCGGCTGGAGTTCAGAGGGCAGCAGGGAAGGAAAGAGGAAAGGGTTTCTGACACAAAGACTCATCCGAGCAGCACGTCAGCTCAGATCCCATCAGAATAAAGTCTCAAAACGACAATCCTAGACAATCCGTCTGAAGGTCCACTCACAAAAAAATGGTGTTTGTGGCGTTTCAACGTCTTCTTGTGGAATTTTTCTCATGCTGGAGGACATTTATGCAGAAAATGAAGCGTTTCTTTATTCAAATCTATTATGAATGGTTTAAAAAAAAGATCCTATTTGTCACGTGATGATGAGAAATGAGGGCGGGCTCACTCTGTGCCAACAGTCCCACCCCTCCTCAGAGGGTTTTTTCATTTGGGCTAGGCCTGCACAATATACCGCAAATTTATCGTTATCGCAACATCAAGCTGTGCAATATGCATACCGCAAAAGATGTCAAAAATCGCAATAAATGGTTACCTTTAAATGTGCTAAAACAATCTCATGGCAGCTTGAAATATTGAACAAATGAAATAAATCCCTTTATGCATTTAACCAATAGGAAGGACCCGTTTACGTTGTTGATCAATCAGATGAGCACTTTTATGTTTGATGTTTGCCTCCTACGTCGACGAGGGTCATTTGGAGTATAATTTTTAAACTGTTGCAGTGAAATGGAAATTATGTTTTGGTTGTTTTGCTATTTGTTTATTTACCGCAAATTATATCGTTATCGCAATATTAATCACCAATATCGCGAGTTTTCCTCATATCGTGCAGCCCTAATTTGGGCTTTAAAAAATGTTATAAAAAAACCAGCATTGTTATGGTCGGTGTCACTGAGCAGCAGAAATTTTTAATAGGAAAACAAAAGACTGGATCCATTTATTGATCCCCAAAAAGAAACCACATATTTTTTCCTGCTTTAACACGCAATCATCTGTACACAAATGAAAGTGTTTGGACTCAAAATGGACGACAAAACCGTTTGGCCAGAGGAAAGGTGCAGCTTTTCCACATTTACAGCCGGCAGCAGCGGTCAGCGACTCCCTCGTCAGTCATGAAGTCCATGTCTGACGTTCGGATGGTTCAGGTACTTTCGTTGGCTCATTGTTCTCTTGGCGCAGCAACAACAGTCCCACGCCGTCGAGACGACGCGGCATCGTGATCCGCCAGCTGTCCGTGGCGTCCACCAACCCGCCGACGAGCGGATCAGGAGGAGGGACGAGCGCCGGCGTTGGAGGGAAACCATGAAACGATTGTTCTGAATAGCGGCTTTGCGCCGGTATGAAACACTTTGCAGTGTCGTCTCTCCGGCGTTAAAGGCTTAACGTCATCTGCACTGCAGATTCTTTCCATCCACAGAATAAATGAAGGATTTTACAGAACCAGGAGAGCAGAACCCCATGGATGTTAGCTGGTTGTTTCGGGGATGACGGATCATCTGGAACCTTCTTAAATGTTCCGTCTAGATTTCACTAAATCGTGTGAACTTCATGTGTTCACTAGCTAAAACGTTCGGCCTTCAGAGAGACAGGATCGCCTTTTATTTTGAAAATTTCCAATTTAAAGAGAAGTTTTTCAAACTATAGGGGAACTTTAGAGCCTTTAAAGTTTGGTTTCTGAGTAAAAACTGTCATACATTGAAGATGTCGTTGACATTTAGTGCTGACTAAATTGTAATTCAGATGAAAGATGACGGCGTGAAACAAAACAGAAAATTATAAAAGCACTGAAAGCGGGTGAACTCCTGGGAGGGCCGGGTCCAAATGCTGATGCCCCCGCGTGAACCTAAAGGGGATCTTTTCCTTTCATCGTCACATGAACAGCAGGATTAAGGAGGATATAACTTCTGATTTCTGTCTTTCATCGAGTGGATCTGAAACATGAGAACTAGCGTCTCTAAATCTGATTAACAGCTTTCCCCGTTTGTCCCCGGCGCTCTGCACTGCCGAGGCCGCGGCGTCCATCGCACGTTCACATCCATCTCCTCAGGACCACACGCAGCCCAACGCCAAGCGAGGAGTTAAGCGGGCAGAGGATAGTCTGCCGAAGCGTTTTGATCACCTGAAGGATTAGGAGAAGCGCCTGTCGACTTTCTGTGGCCGACGTTCGTCAGATGAATCAGAAGAAAGAATCGGAGAGCTTCTGAGGAGGAGGAGGAGCAGATCTGGAGCGGCTGAAGAAAGGCCTGAACAACGCCGCCGCTGATCCTTCAGGCATCCGAGGAAACCGGCCCACGGACAGCTGGGCTGGACACTGGTGGGGGGCCGGTGAAGCTGCCAGGAGGGGCCCCTGAAACGCTGTTGCCTTTTTCTTCTGACCCTTTTCAGTTTCTATCCGTCCAATCATCTGAGAAAATTCACTACAGTCCAAAAATTCACAAGATTTATTTTTAATTCTTTCTCATTCATTTAATGGTTAATAATGAATGAATGAATAATGAATCGAAAACAGATTTATCCTTGAAACCGGCAAAGATCCAAATTGGAGATCCATAGTCCAGATGTTTTAATATCTTCCAACGTTTTCCGTGCACGTGATGCTGCCCTCATGGATGAACCCGCGTTCATCGTTAAGCCCCTCCCACAGCATTGTTCTCCCGCCGTCTCATTTGCATTCGGCTTCTTTTGAACACTGACACCTTCCTGCTCCTGGCCCCGCCCTCCTCACGTCTGATTGGACGGCAGTTCTCCAATCCTCGCTGATGCCTTCGTCCAAATATGCAGCCAGCTGCACCCCCCCCCCCCCCCCGAAACCAACATTTAAATGCAAAGGATTAAAGCGTCACAACTGACTTCTCCTTCCTGAGCCCCCCTCCACTCCCCCCCCCCCACCCCATGGGAAACTGATCTCTCAGTCATAAATGTCCGAATAAATGCGGCCTGTGCACCAGATGCCTCGTTAGTTTGATCATTCGTTCACCTCAGGCTGAGAAAGCTGCTTAATATCTTTTTTTTTGTTCCGTTAATCCTCTTAGGCGGTAAAGAATGCATCGTCCTGCAGGAGAACTTCAGCCTTCTTCCTCCTGGACCTCCATCCTCAACCATCAGAGGAGGAGGATCCCGGAGACATCAAAGAAGAACTTTTCCAGAACTGATCTGCAGCCAGCAACAATCAGACAGCCCCCACCCCCCCGCCGCCGCCCTCCCTGAAGCACCGGGTCGGAACCGATTGCATCACGGTGGGCTGCCGGGTAAAGAAGGAAACCCATCCTCTGCGGTCGGTTGGCGTTGACGGCGGCCTGTGCTACAGCGGTTTTGGGGAGGCCAACAGGACATGGGTGACCCCAAACAACCCCCCAGGAAAGTCAACTCAGTACCAAGGTTGGTTCTTTTATTTCACCAAACAAGCCACACTATGAAAAAAATCTGCAGATTCTGCACACTTGTGGCCCTAAAGGGGCCCCAACGGGGCCACAAGGCCCTCATGCTATAAGCAGAAAGTAGTATTTCAGTTTACTAAGGCTCTACTAACAGCGAGGCAGTATATTTGAATTCTATATATACCATCTATACATTGAAATGGTCCTTTAGTCTGAAGAAGTATTCAGTTAGCACAGTTCCTACACTATACGGTCTAAAGCAGGCATGTCCAAAGTCCGGCCAATAGGCTTTTTTTCATAAATGTAATCAAATGCGGCCCCCCCATGGAAGATCGCCATCTACGACAAGCTAACTGGACACCAACGGTGTGCAAAATTGACTAACTGACAGTAACTTCAGTATTTAGATGCACAAGTAAGAAATGACAAATATGGCATTGCAATAAAATGTTCATTCAAGTCCCGTTCTTCAAGTGTACTGCTTATTATTATTTTACCCATAATTCAAAGCAATATGCAATTCCTCACTGAGCAACTGTGCAAATTACAACTTAGATTTCCGTATGAAAAACTGTCATTTAATCTGACAAATTTAAAAATGCAATTTTGAATAGAAGATAAATCTATTGCCTTTTGAACTGTCGTGGTTTTTGGTAACATAATTCCAATGATTTTTTTTTTTTTAGATCATAACTCAATGTTAAACTTGGTCGTGCATTTTGGAAATGCAGCATAAAATTTAAAATTCAAGGCCAAAAAAAGAAGAAAAAAATACATTTTCATACATAGTTTATTTAAATTCATTTTAAAGCCACTTTAAAGACTGTAATTTTAAATTTCTGTGATTTTGTTTTTGGTTTTTTAGAGACAATTTTGAAAATTAAATTGCAAATATCATTTCAGAATAGCATTTTACTTTGAATTTTGGGAGAAAATCTCCTCAAAGCCTCTGGAGATGCTGGTTCCAATCCAGACTTTTCTGGACAGTTGGTTGGTTTTCTGAGTTAGAAGTTTTTCAAAAGTCCTGAGGAGCTTTTGAGCTCTGAGGTTCTGGGGCCTCAGAGATCCAGAAGCTCTCTGGATCTCTGGATCTCCATGTCCAGCTCTGAACATCTGCTGCTTGGATTTGGGAACATTTGTTGTGACTGAGCCGGAAGAAGAAGGTCCTTGGGTTTGTTTCTCTGTCTGCCTCCACAGACTCAGTGGAGAAATGAAAAAATAAAAAAACAACGCAAACGTTTCCAGAGAAGGAAGGTGAACTCACCCGCGAGCTGCCGGGCTTCTGCGCGCACACCTGAGGCAGGTAACAGAAGAAGTGAGGCGCCAACCAGCAGGAGAAGGTGAGGAGCGCCGCGCGTGCCAAGAACATCACTGAGGAAGGAAGGGCGGATGTGCGCAGGTCAGGCGGGAGCAGCAGGTGCGAAGACGAGCCTTCAACACGGTCCGAGGCGTCGAGTCGGGACGAAAGCAGCTCCCAGAATGAGGCAGAAACTCCCGTTTCCGGTTCACATGGCGGGACCGAGCGCCGGTAACCGTCCTGGAGGGCGGGGGGGGGTATCCGCGGCGGGGCCGGTATGCTGCTCACCGGAGCTCCTACGGGCTGAATCCCCTCCGAGTCCATTGCGGCTCATTTTTAAGGCGGAGGCGGGAAAAGCGTCACGAGCGACGCAGCGATCAGCCAATAGGAGCGAGGGAATCTGTGCAGAGTGGGCGTGGCTCCCTCGCCCACTCTGCAGAGATTTTCGCAGCTGCAGGACAGAAAATGTTGTGGGGTCAAACTTTAGCCCCCACAAAGACACCCCCCCTCTCCCTCCGCTGACATTTACCCAACTGTGGAGGGCAGTTAATACAAGCCAGGGGGGAGGAGGGGGCATGTTTAGGGCATTAAAAATGTCCTAAAACAGAACATAGGATAACAAAATAATACGTTTAATAATAATAATAAACTTTATTTGCATGTCACTTATCGTGATAAAAATCACAAAGTGCTTCACAGTAAAACACAGAATATAAAAATAATTGTAAATAAGCTATTTTAAAAAGATTTGTTTTTAGCTGCTTTTTAAAAGAAAACACTGAAAATAAATTTGTAAAATTTTATGAAAATTATTCTACTGTAAAGAAAAATCTGTGCGTTTCTACAACTATAGCTGGTGGTGTGGCCTATAGGCCTCCAACCGCATTACATGCTGACAAAATCCGTCAGTTTTTAAACATGCCGTAAAACATTTGGACCTCCAGAAATTCCCTTTAAGATTTTTTTCCAGTTTTCTGGGAATTATTTTCAATGTCCTTGACTTTATAATGAAACACTGTTCACTGCTTATTAGTCACTGGCCTTTTATTTTCTTTTATTCATTTTATTACACTACTAATTATCTTTTCTGTCTTTTATTGTTTATTGCTTTTGTAATTGTATGCTGTATTTTATTTTGCTCTTAATATGTTAAGCTTTCTTCTGTCTTTCCTTCATTGTGAAGCATTTGGTGCCCTGAAGCTGTTTTACATTTCTTTATAAATAAAGATTCGGTCCTTCACCTGCATGTACAGAGGTCTCCTGCACATCTACTTCTAGCTGTCTGGATATTTGTAGATTAGAGAACTTTTAATTTAAAAAAACATTAACCATTTAAAAAAATAAATACTGCAATTTTACATCCATCCATTTATCTGCAGAACTCGAACATGACGTTGTTTTTAATATTGTTTATATTTTCTTAGTAAACAACTTCATAAATGTAAAACTTTAAACTTTACATTCTCAGCCTGTAACTTGTGAAATTATAACTTTATTATCATAAGTAACTGACTTTTACACTCATAATTCTGCGACTTTATTCTCATAAATATATATTTTTTCTGCTGGAACAATCTCCCAAAATAAAAAAACAAAGTCAATAAATTTTTAAAAAACTTCTGTCACATACAGTCAGGACCATAAATATTTGGACAGAGACACATTTTTTCTAATTTAGTTTCTGTACATTACCACAGTAAATTTTAAATAAAACTACTCAGATTCCATTGAAGTGCAGACTTTCAGCTTTTATTCCATGGGTTGAACAAAAAGATTATGTAAAAATGTGAAAAACTAAAGCATTTTTGTAACACAATCCCTTCATTAAATGGACTTATAAATAATTGGACAATTGACTTCCATGCTATTTCTACCTTTATTATTTTAAAATATAAATACTTTTTCTTACATAGGAAAGTTAAAAGTCCTAATAGGTTTCCTATATATACTTTTTGGTTTAAAAATAAAATCAAAACTTTGATTTTAATTTCAGTAAATTCAAGTTTATCCAAAAAAAAATAAGTTTAATGAAAGATCAGCATATAAATGTGTATTACCATCCACAAAAGGGCTTTGCATCCAGTTCAAACCTCCAACAATAAACCTTCCTACAACAAATAATTGTCTTTTTATGTTTAACATCTTTTTGTCTTGTTCTAAACCAAGAAAGCCCTAATTATCTGGAATCAACAGACTTTTGGTACTAAGAAAACTGCTGGTTTTACAGAGTTTGGGGTAAAAATGATTGAATGGGCGAGAGGGAATGTGACTGTAAAGCGCTATATAAGTATACGGCATTTAGATAAAAATATCATAAAAAATACATATCGAATCAGTTTGGAGTATTTATTAATGAATTGATTTTACTAAATGAATA
Source organism: Oryzias latipes (assembly GCF_053564925.1). Classification (NCBI taxonomy): domain Eukaryota; kingdom Metazoa; phylum Chordata; class Actinopteri; order Beloniformes; family Adrianichthyidae; genus Oryzias; species Oryzias latipes. The sequence goes on from NC_136258.1 coordinate 28,835,878, forward strand.
AAATAAAATAATGTTATCATCTTGACATTATTATTGATATAGACATATTTCCACAAAGGCACAATGACATGTAATTAATGCCAAACAGAAATGAAGGGGAGAAACAAAAACAAAGATCCTTTCAGTGGTTGAAAGTGTTTGTGAAGTCGGAGACATTCAGGTTGGGACTCCAGGCAGAAACGTTTTGGCCCGGAGGATCAGGAACCTCATTCATTCTGCAGCTGTTGCTGGAGTTCTGACTGCTTTGGACTCTTTTTGGTGATGCTCTGCCAAAATGTTGGACTACTGTTATCGTCCGGCCTGTCAGGTGAGATCACAGCGGACTCATAAAAGTGGTCTCACTCCACAGTCGTTCTGCAATCTGACAACGCTTGGCTTCTAGATGGTCCTCCTCCGTCTTTTCCCTTCCAGAGAATCTGGACAGCGCTGTCAGAGAGCTGGAGTTCACTGCAAATGTCCAATAAACTCTCATTCCACACAAACGAAGCCTCTCTTAGATGGAACTGAACGTCTCGTAAAGCTCACTTTCCCCAGTTTCTGCTCACATAGATGCTTTTAACAAGCTGGTCGTGGGGGTTCATGGACTTTTAAGCTCCTGGATTTGGCTTATTTAGGATCTGATGTAGCGGTTCCTGCAAGTCCTCGCCGTTCTGCATCCAGAGGGATTGTTTTCAGGTGGGAAAGGTTGGAGAGCAGCACGGAAAATGATCAACACTAACCGTGATGATCTTTGAGCTTATTGTTGGGACCTCAAAGAGGCAGCTGAGAGTCTCATGTCCGAATTCCCCCCCTAACTAATAAAAACTATATAGTGCAGGACTATGTAGAGCGCTGAATATTAAGAGCAATTCAGACAGAATGCTCAACACGTTTTTGTTTTTTTCTTAAACGGCAGCTATCATGTCATTGATTTCATGAAGTTAAAATCTAATTGATTCGAGCGTTTTGCGACAATTATTTAGTCGACTGTCTTCTGAAGATAAAAACGTTGATGATTTATTTAAAAAAAATAGATTTAAATACATTTTTTGGCAAAAATTGTTCCGATGCAATGCATTGTGGTCTATGTTTGCATATCTAGTGAGCATCGATGCATTTTGGAATTGTAGGTTGTGTCTGAATTCCTTCCCTACTGACTTTAAAGTGCATTCACCATTTTCTAGTTTGTCCAAATCTACAATTCCAAAATCCAGTGCCCTGGAAATTTCCCAGAAGTCTCTGCGAAAAACCAGTGTGCATCGATGCTCACTAGATCTTCGAATATAGACCACAATGCATTGCGTCTGAACAATATTTGCCAAAAAAAATGTATTTTTTAAATAGACCATCAACATTTTTATCTTCAGAAGACAGTGGACTCATAAATAATCGTCGTAAAACGCTGATATTCATTAGATTGTGTCCGAATTCCCACCCTAACCACTGAAAAACTGTATGGTGCAGGACCATGTAGTGCAGTGAATTCTAAAAGCACTTCAGACACCATGATCACTACTTTATTTTCCTTCTATGGTGGATAGGACATCATCGATTTCACGAAGTTAAAATCGAATTGAAGTAGTTCGTTGTTAGGGTGGGAATTCGCACAAACTACAAAATGGTGAACACACTATATAGTGAGTAGGGAAGGAATTCGGACACAACCTCAGTAGCCTGAATGTGAGGCCCCAGCATCTTAGTTCCAGCTGCGCAGACAAACAGTGCAGGTGCAGAAGAACAGGTGTGTCTCCTGGAATGTTAACGAGGACAGGTCAGACTCGCTCCTCTCCTCTCGCTTTACAAAAACACCAAATCTGTTGTAGGAAAAGCACAAGTCGACACTTTAATTCTGTTGTCGTTTGGCTGCAGATGAAAGAAAAACCCCCGACAACAAAGGCAGAGAGAAGGACCGGAGCGGGACTCTGAAAAGAAATGTGCTCCCCAATTACTGCGCCCGGCCGCTGCCCCCCACCGCCGCCGGCTCACACCGAACACACAGACAGCCCCCAAAATTAGCAGGTGTCTGTAGACAGAAACAGACGGAGCAGAGGCCACCCAGACATCTGACGGCGGGGCAGAGGGGCAGATCCAGCACAGATGTTCTGCCCTGACACATGACCCACTCGCTTCAGATGGAGCATCCTGAGAGGAGGAGGAAGAAGAGGAGGAGGAGGAGGAGGAGGAGGAGGAGGAGGAGGAGGAGGAGGAGGAGGAGGAGGAGGAGGAGGAATGCAACTGCTTGCTTGCAACGTATCCCAACGCTGGAAAAAGTTTGGTCCAAACCAACGGTGCAAATCCTCTCCGGATGACTTTTTGACTTTTTTTTGTTTTTTTCCAAAACTCATTTTTTGAGTTGTGCTTTTTTGACTTAAAGGCTTTTGAGAATAAAATGAAGATCTCACCAGCCAGACACACGCTTGACTGCTTCACCAATCCTCCAAATGTTTCTGCGTCTCCCTTCAGCAGCAGCTGTTTGATGGAGAAACAAATTATGAGAAAATACATCAATTATTTTACAGGTTTTCAGGCATTTGGGATCATTCTCGTAGCACAGAGGAAGAGAAAAAAACTTCTCTGTGAGTAGAAAAGTACCCTTTGTTGAGGGATCACGACCTGACAAATTGAACTGTGACTCACTGGAGTATCCAATAAAAATATGAGATTCAGGGTGACATGCAGGAGTCCAGCAAACTGTACCAAACCACGCTAGAAAGAAACGTTCGTCATCCTGATCCGGACCTGAGCAAGGATGCTGAAATTTGACCTCCCACTCAGTAGGGGGCAGTATGTAGTCTTCCATGATTTACCTATGCTAGCCTGTTACCATTGTTCCATGTACAGAAAGAGTGATGCCATATTGGACATGCCAGTAAACAATGAGACAACCCTTAGCAGATGCAGTAAAATGACCATAAAATGCTTAATTTTGGTCAGACTTTATAAAGGAAAAACTCTGATCATCACAAAAATAAGAACCAGGATGTGTGTATATTTGACTACACATATACCTACGTAGGGTGTAATCATACTGGAACATCCTGCGTTCCGGACTGAGTCTGTCACTAGAATAGGCAGACTGTTCCCGCCGGTGACCAGAGGGGGAGACAGAGTTCTGACTTCTGACAACCGGTCAGACAGATGGTCCGGATCGAGTCCTGAACCTTTAGTCTGGTCTGTGTTCAGACTGGCATCAAGCAGACCATTCTGTTACGAACCAAAGCTTTTAAATAAAACCATGTGACTAAAGATCTCGTCAGTCATTGGCCAGGAACCATGGGGGCGGGACTAAAGGACAAGACAAAGGCAGACGTGCTGCATTACAATGCTTGTAGGGACAGTTAACTTTATATTTAGATTACCAGATTTGAACGTCAGACACAAAACTTTTCACCCATGCAGATTTATATTTAGAAAAATGATCTGAGGATTCACATATTAATAAACGGTGAAAAGGTGACATACTCTGTTTGCGTTGGCTACGGTGGCCGCTTTGGTCCAGTTGTTCCGCTCCGGGAACGGATTGTATTCAGGCCGAGGAATCCCAGTGGGAACCGAAGCTCAGTCCGGTTGGAAAGAACACCTCCAAAGGCGGGTCCGAGAGCGGTTCCTGGTCCCGGACAAGGGTCCGCTTGGGTGTATTCAGACTGAACATTGTTCCAGATTATCAGAGAAAGCGAACTGTGGTTCACTTTAACCGAACCAAATGTGTCCAGTCTGAATACAGCCTTAACCTCAAAGTGAATGATGGTGATGAATCAGTAGAATGGTATTTCTACTGTGTGGTGATACTTTTTTTTAGATAATTTCATCCTTTTCACAATGAAACCCCTTTTTAACTTTGTTGCTTCATTCTTTTGACATGTTTTGTTGGATTTTTTTTATTTCAGGATCTGAAAAGTTCAGCTGCTCAAAGACGGCCCTGAATCAAAGCCAGACGGAGGAAAACCGGCGCTCAGACTCCCGCTCTGTCATAAATTCCACATTATTTTCATGTACTTGCCCGTAAACATGCACACTCTGATGGAGGAGTCAAAGTCTTAACTCACTAGAACACCCCCCCCTCCTCTAAAATGTTGAGTTATTTGTGATTTTTTTCTGTAAGGTTTTCTTTTTCGTGCATAAATAAAAAATACACGGGTGTGAAAAGAGTTACTGAGTCTGGACCGGGGTGTCCCGCACCTGGGCTGTCTATTCAAACCACTGTTTACACACTGTCATCCACAATTAATTCCTCCTGGGGAGGGGGCGGCCTGCCCTCCACGGGGCCCCTGGACCCGTCCAGGGCCCTTAGGGCTGCCTAATTGAGCATGCCGCTCTCCAGATTGAATTAACAGGTCCGGCTCCGGGACCTTTTCCCCTCTTCCACACTCAAGGGAGGGGGTAAGGGGGACAAACTGTCCAGAGAGGGTGGGCTTTTCTGTTGGCACACCAAGGTTGGAAATGGGAACTGGGGGGGGGCAACAAAAGGTCCCGCGCTTCACAGGAGCAGCAAGGTCCTGCAGGACCGTGAAGGGAGGGACTGTGGAGGACACGACCACATTCTCCTGTTAATTCACAGTACAGGTGCTCTGGGGACCGCCAACCACTGGGGTGGGGGGGGGGGAACAGTTTTCAGTAGGTTATCCGCTTATCCGCGAAGTTTTGGCTCCGATGTTTACATTCTTTCTACAACCATTGCTCTTCAACCGTTGATGCAATCACTCCATAATTCCACGCGCTAAAATGCAAAGTTTTACACCAGTGAAGTATTCACGTCATCAATGTCATCAGCTAGTTCTGTCGCGGACAAAAGCAGCTTTGCGCCGTTAGGCAACACTTCACGTTAAAAAAGCTAGTCAGGTGTTGCTAAACGATGCAAAGCCGATATATGAAGACGCTTTTCTCAGCATCTGAATCAGCTGATGAGTGTTGATCGCTCAGGTGAGTTGGATCAAAAATCATGTTATTTAGGCATGTCTCCTGTGTTAACCCTTGTGCTTTCCTAGGCACTTTACCATTGGGAGTGGGGTCATCTAGACCCACTAGACAGTGCGCTGAACCTTTTTTCCTCAATGATTTGTGATCTTCACTGGTGTCCATGAAATCTTTCCACCTTTATCCACCTTTGTCATGGTAGGGAGAACACGTCAATGGAAGGGGGGGGGGGTCATCTAAGATACACAAGGGTTAAAGGGTTAAGTGAACCCTATCGAGGTTGGCTTGAAGGTGTGGTCTGGATGAGAGATTGGAAAAGGAAAAGAATCAAATGAACACAAAATTAAAATAAATAATAAATATGTAGGAATTTAAATAATTAAAAAATATATGTATGGTTACTCTGCGACAGACTGGCGACCTGACCAGGGTATCCCCTGCCTTCACCCACAAGTGGGAAATATAAGAAACAGAGAAGTTTCCAGCTCACATTGATGGTTTGCCGTCAAATGTTCTCATTTCTCTTGTTTTTCTTTGTCCTGACAGCAGATATAAATTGATATGGAAGACGGGCCGAGCCTGACATCATGGAAGTCCTAAATAAAAGGTTCGCTGGCAGAACGTCTTTGTTTTTCTCTGATGTGCACAGAGAGTCCAGGATCGCAGTAAAACATCCTCATGTGGAAAACCAGGAGCTCTCAGGAGAGAGACAGAAACATTTTCATCTGCGGCTCAGAAGTCCCACTAAAAGCTGCGCAGATTTGCAACCTGAGAGGAAACAGCTGAGTTCAGGTCAGCCGAGCTGCAGAGGGTCGTAGATGTGCAGCGAGGGTGATTTAAAGCATGATGCAGGGAACCAAATCATTCTGTGTTGAAGAGAGATGTGAAAGATCTCCCTGAGAATTTCTTCTGTCAGGCTGGAATTAAAGAAGCAGCTTGAAGACCACAATCCTATATCATCCAGGATGGACCCATCTACACCTAACTACACCCATCTACACCAAACTGTACCCATCTACACCAAACTACACCCATCTATCCCAAACTGTACCCATCTACACCAAACTACACCCATCTACACCAAACTGTACCCATCTACACCAAACTGCACCCATCTACACCAAATTACACCCGTCTATCCCAAACTGTACTCATCTACACCAAACTGCACCCATCTACACCAATCTACACCAAACTGTACCCATCTACACCAAACTGCACCCATCTACACCAAATTACACCCATCTATCCCAAACTGTACCCATCTACACCAAACTGCACCCATCTACACCATACTGCACCCATCTACACCAAACTACACCCATCTACACCAAATTACACCCATCTACACCAAACTACACCCATCTACACCAAACAGCACCCATCTACACCAGACTACACCCATCTACACACAATTACACCCATCTACACCAAACTACACCCATCTACACCAAACTACACCCATCTACACCCATCTACACCAAATTACACCCATCTACACCAAACTACACCCATCTACACCAAACTGCACCCATCTACACCAAATTACACCCATCTACACCAATCTATACCAAACTGTACCCATCTACACCAAACTGTACCCATCTACACCAAACTACATCAATCTGTACCCATCTACACCAAACTACACCAATCTACACCAAAATGTACCCATCTACAACAAAATACACCAATCTACACCAAACTGTACCCATCTACACCAAACTGTGCCCATCTACAACAAACTACACCCATCTACACCAAACTACACCCATCTACACCAAACTGCACCCATCTACACCAATCTACACCAAACTGTACCCATCTACACCATACTGCACCCATCTACACCAAACTACACCCATCTACACCAAACTACACCCATCTACACATAATTGTACCCATATACACCAAACTGTGCCCATCTACACCAAACTACACCAAAATGTACCCATCTACAACAAACTACACCAATCTACAACTAACTGTACCCATCTACACCAAACTGTGCCCATCTACACCAATCTACACCAAACTGTACCCATCTACACCATACTGCACCCATCTACACCAAACTACACCCATCTACACCAAACTACACCCATCTACACAAAATTGTACCCATATACACCAAACTGCACCCATCTACACCAGACTACACCCATCTACACACAATTACACCCATCTACACCAAACTACACCCATCTACACCAAACTACACCCATCTACACCCATCTACACCAAATTACACCCATCTACACCAAACTACACCCATCTACACCAAACTGCACCCATCTACACCAAATTACACCCATCTACACCAATCTATACCAAACTGTACCCATCTACACCAAACTGTACCCATCTACACCAAACTACACCAATCTGTACCCATCTACACCAAACTACACCAATCTACACCAAAATGTACCCATCTACAACAAAATACACCAATCTACACCAAACTGTACCCATCTACACCAAACTGTGCCCATCTACAACAAACTACACCCATCTACACCAAACTACACCCATCTACACCAAACTGCACCCATCTACACCAATCTACACCAAACTGTACCCATCTACACCATACTGCACCCATCTACACCAAACTACACCCATCTACACATAATTGTACCCATATACACCAAACTGTGCCCATCTACACCAATATACACAAAACTGCACTCATCTACACCAAACTACACCAATCTGTACCTATCTACACCAAACTGCACCCATCTACACCAAACTACACCCATCTACACCAAACTGCACCCATCTACACCAATCTACACCAAACTGTACCCATCTACACGGAACTACACCAATCTACACCAAACTACACCCATCTACACCAATCTACACCAAACTGTACCCATCTACACCAATCTACACCAAACTGTACCCATCTACACCAAACTACACCAATCTACACCAAACTATACCCATCTACACCAAACTACACCGGTCTACACCAATCTGTACCCATCTACACCAAACTACACCAATCTACACCAAACTGTATCCACCTACAACAAACTGTACCCAGCTACACCAAACTACACCCATCTATACAGAATTGTACCCATCTACACCAAACTGCACCCATCTACACCAGATTACACCCATCTACACCAAACTACACCAAACTGTACCCATCTACACCAAACTACACCAATCTACACCAATCTGTACCCATCTACACCAAACTACACCAATCTACACCAAACTCTACCCATCTACAACAAACTGTGCCCATCTACACCAAACTACACCCATCTACACCAAACTACACCCATCTACACAAAATTACACCCATCTATACCAAACTGTACCCATCTACAACAAACTACACCAATCTACACCAAACTGCACCCATCTACACCAAACTACACCAATCTGTACCCATCTACACCAAACTACACCAATCTACACCAAACTGTATCCACCTACAACAAACTGTACCCAGCTACACCAAACTACACCCATCTATACAAAATTGTACCCATCTACACCAAACTGCACCCATCTACACCAGATTACACCCATCTACACCAAACTACACCAAACTGTACCCATCTACACCAAACTACACCAATCTACACCAATCTGTACCCATCTACACCAAACTACACCAATCTACACCAAACTCTACCCATCTACAACAAACTGTGCCCATCTACACCAAACTACACCCATCTACACCAAACTACACCCATCTACACAAAATTACACCCATCTATACCAAACTGTACCCATCTACAACAAACTACACCAATCTACACCAAACTGCACCCATCTACACCAAACTACACCAATCTGTACCCATCTACACCAAACTGCACCCATCTACACCAAATTACACCCATCTATCCCAAACTGTACTCATCTACACCAAACTGCACCCATATACACCAATTTACACCAAACTGTACCCATCTACAACATACTGCACCCATCTACACCAATTTACACCCATCTACACCAAACTACACCCATCTACACCAAACTGCACCCATCTACACCAAACTACACCCATCTACACCAAACTGCACCCATCTACACCAAATTACACCCATCTACACCAAACTACACCAATCTACACCAAACTGTACCCATCTATACAAAACTACACCAATCTACACCAATCTGTACCCATCTACACCAAACTACACCAATCTACACCAAACTGTACCCATCTACAACAAACTGTACCCAGCTACACCAAACTACACCCATCTACACAAAATTGTACCCATCTACACCAAACTGTGCCCATCTACACCAAACTACACCCATCTACACCAAACTGTACCCATCTACACCAAATTACACCCATCTATACCAAACTGTACCCATCTACAACAAACTACACCAATCTACACCAAACTGCACCCATCTACTCCAAACTACACTAATTTGTAACCCATCTACACCAAACTGCACCCATCTACACCAAACTACACCAATCTGTACCCAGCTACACCAAACTACACCCATCTATACAAAATTGTACCCATCTACACCAAACTGCACCCATCTACACCAGATTACACCCATCTACACCAAACTACACCAAACTGTACCCATCTACACCAAACTACACCAATCTACACCAATCTGTACCCATCTACACCAAACTACACCAATCTACACCAAACTATACCCATCTACAACAAACTGTGCCCATCTACACCAAACTACACCCATCTACACCAAACTACACCCATCTACACAAAATTACACCCATCTATACCAAACTGTACCCATCTACAACAAACTACACCAATCTACACCAAACTGCACCCATCTACACCAAACTACACCAATCTGTACCCATCTACACCAAACTGCACCCATCTACACCAAATTACACCCATCTATCCCAAACTGTACTCATCTACACCAAACTGCACCCATATACACCAATTTACACCAAACTGTACCCATCTACAACATACTGCACCCATCTACACCAATTTACACCCATCTACACCAAACTACACCCATCTACACCAAACTGCACCCATCTACACCAAACTACACCCATCTACACCAAACTGCACCCATCTACACCAAATTACACCCATCTACACCAAACTACACCAATCTACACCAAACTGCACCCATCTATACAAAACTACACCAATCTACACCAATCTGTACCCATCTACACCAAACTACACCAATCTACACCAAACTGTACCCATCTACAACAAACTGTACCCAGCTACACCAAACTACACCCATCTACACAAAATTGTACCCATCTACACCAAACTGTGCCCATCTACACCAAACTACACCCATCTACACCAAACTGTACCCATCTACACCAAATTACACCCATCTATACCAAACTGTACCCATCTACAACAAACTACACCAATCTACACCAAACTGCACCCATCTACTCCAAACTACACTAATTTGTAACCCATCTACACCAAACTGCACCCATCTACACCAAACTACACCAATCTGTACCCATCTACACCAAACTGCACCCATCTACACCAAACTACACCCATCTACACCAAATTGCACCCATTTACACCAAACTACACCAATCTACACCAAACTGTACCCATCTACACCAAACTACACCATTCTACACCAAACTACACCCATCTACACCAATCTACACCAAACTGTACCCATCTACACCAATCTACACCAAACCGTACCCATTTACACCAAACTACACCAATCTACACCAAACTGTACCCATCTACACCAAACTACACCAATTTACACCAAACTGTACCCATCTACACCAAACTACACCAATCTACACCAAACTGTACCCATCTACTCCAAACTACACCAATCTACACCAAACTACACCCATCTATCCCAAACTGTACCCATCTACACCAAATTGCACCCATCTACACCAAATTACACCAAACTGTACCCATCTACACCCATCTACACCAAATTACACCCATCTACACCAAACTACACCAATCTACACCAAACTGTACCCATCTACACCAAACTACACCAAACTGTGCCCATCGACACCAAACTACACCAAACTACACCAATCTGTACCCATCTACACCAAACTACACCCATCTACACCAAACTGCACCCATCTACACCAAACTGTACCCATCTACACCAAACTTCACCCATCTACACCAAACTGCACCCATCTACATCAAACTGCACCCATCTACACCAAACTACACCCATCTACACCAATCTTCACAAAACTGTACCCGCCTACGCCAAACTGTACCCATCTACACCAAACTACACCAATCTACACCAAACTACACCCATCTACACCAAACTACACCAATCTACACCAAACTGTACCCATCTACACCAAACTGCACCAATCATTCTGGGCGGCTGTGGTATTGTATTGTGACCGTAAAGCTCCTTGGGCCTTTTGAGGAAGGTAGGCAACCGCTTTACGCCATTTACCATGTCTCAACCTGTAGATCTGCCCCCAGGCGCATTCATGCGGGGCAACCTTCACCGGGCTGGGATTACCACGCTCTGCTCATCCAAACAGGGGAAAGCGCCGTCTGCACGTGTTGTGAAAGCGTCCAGGTCCTGAAGGGCCCGTCGGCAGGACAGCCGTGAAAAACGCTCCCCACATGCAACACAAATCACACTGGAAGAAGAGTCTGGGAGCAGCTGAAGTCTTTTCCACCCCAGCAGAGTCTTCTGTCGGATCTGCTCCTCTCACCTTCTCCTCTTTCAGGCCACGATTCCCGGGTTTTACGGGAACTGCCTTCACTGCGTCTCCGTGGAGCTTGGCTGTCATTCCTCCTTTGTCTTCTTTGACCTCAGCAGGACTAGAAGACGTGAAACCGCTCACTCTGCAGGGCCTGAAATTAATATTCATCTCAAAACGGGGACAAAAAAACCAAGAAGTTTGGAGCAGACGAGTCATCACACAGGAGGACCGAATTCTAAAAGAATTTTAGAAAGTCCTGCTGAGAGGAGAAGGTCTGGAAGAAAATCCAGATCCTGGAGGAAAGCGGTGGGCCCGTAGCGCTCACCTCTGGATGAACCCCCGGTCCGGTGCCGGCGGTGGGGAGTGTCCCCCACTGAAAAGCTTTTTTAAAAAAAGCCCCACCAGTGAACTGTGTAGCTGCCATAGCGAGGCTCGCCTCTGGACCCCCTCCAGGACCCCGTGCCCCCAGTTAACAAGCCAGCCAACATGTTCCCTGTTGTCACTTCTTACCGCCTGATACGGCGTGCGGGAGGGGCCAATTAAACTCGCACTGCTCCCACAGCGGGTTAGGAGTTTAGTGGGACACAGCGACGGCCAGAGTTTCTCTAATCCAGACTGGAAGGTTCTGCTGCGGCCCGAGGGGGAGGGGGTCTCTGGAACGTCGCTGGGACCTTCAGAGACGGCTTGAGCTGAGAAGAGGAGCACGTGGCAGCAAAGGGAACAACCAGAGCATCGATGTTGTTGTTTAACAGACATCTTACTCAGAAATCTCCATGAAAATGAAAGAAAAATGCCTCAAATCTTTCAAAAACTGAACGCTCTCTGAGATCTTAGACCTTCAGAAAACTTTAGCTGAAAACATTTTTGAACAATTTAAAAGTGACTTTGATCTTTTTGAGTTAAAGACTCCCATGAGTGGGCGTGGGTCTGTTTTTGGTGGGTTTTTTTGGTGTTTTTAACCTGGTAGCCGTTTTCTGACACTAGACGATACGAATAAAAGGAAAATTAAGATTAAAAAGGCATTTCTGAGTATTTCTTTATTCAAATTGTTGTAAATAAGGAGCAGATGAAAAGAAATGCAATTTTAAAAAGATTTTATTTGTGATATACGCTGGGGCGGGGCCACAAACTCCAGTCCCATTCTGATCGTCCACCTGCAGACAAATGGATCCATAAACGTCTTTGTTTTCCTCGTCTGAGCTGGAATCTGGATCCTGTTTGACATTTTTTTTGTACCGCTAATGTTAGCTTGGGCGGGGGGCTGTAAGCTAGTCGCAGAGATATCAAGATATATGAAAACATGTTTCTTTTGGCGCACAAAATAACAATTTTTTTTATGAGTTATTTATGTGGCATATGTTCCAACCAGGAAGTAAAACGACTCGATCTCCGAGGCTCCGCCTTGTGCTCCGTGTGGGTGTCACCCATCATCCTAGAGCCGGCCTCAGCAGTCTGCGTTTCTCCCACGGAAACAAATGACATCTGAACTTTAGCAAAGATGGACGTGCGTTTAAATGAAAAAGTTTAGCTGATCACCGCTAGCCCACATGGAGAAAGTGGGTGTAAAAAAACCTGGATTTCCTCTCTAAAACATTCAGTTTGTGAGAGGTGAAGCATCCACCTGTATCCATGAACTCACTTCCTGTTTAGCCTCATGCAAACAGCTGAGATGTTTTAGATTATTGAGCTCTGACGTCTGGAAAAAAACAGACGGATTTTTGCATGACCGTGCTGCATCCACATGCCGCTAAAACTGTTCCAGCTACAAGAGAAGAACAAATGCCTCCAAACTAGAAACATCTGCAGACGTTCGGCCCAAGCTTCAGGCAGACTATGAGGTGTTTGACCAGAAAAAACTGCAAAGAGGGATTTTGATCCAACCATGACAGACAGGTTAGATGTTTTAGGAAACTGAAGGAACTGCATCTCCGTTTTCTGACGTACTTTTAAATGTTTGCCTGATTAAAAACCTGCAGAGCTAAAATCATAAACTTGTTTAGAGGAAATTTGTTTTCTTTGTTCCACCTCCTTCCACGTTTTCATGACGGGCTGTCCGGAAGGAGTGATTTTTTTTGTACACACGTTTACAAGAACAAGAAAAAACTTTTTTTTCCTGACATTTCCAATTTTTTTTAATTTCGACCTTAAAACAACATTTAATTATTAAATTTTATTTAGTGGAAATTGTAGGTTTTTTGTGTGTATTTTTAGGAATGGTAATTTAAAACACACAATTTACTCCATGAAGCAAATTTACTTTAACGGTGAGAATTATGGAAGCATGTTCCTTTCTCAAAAACCTATGATCGTTACTATGCTGACCCCTAGTGTTCGTTTGAGGCATTGCAGATCATCTGTCCTGACTTCACCTTTGATTTGGTTTTCTATTAGTTTAAATTTTCTTATTTTGCTTTGTTTGCTCTACATTTAAACCCACGTGGAACAGGATCCTAATCAGATTCTAGAAGTTCTTGGATAAGGGGTCTTAAATTGACATAAAGCTGGTTCAGGTCAGGTGGTTTGCGATGCAGTGACCTGTTTCCTGGTCTTTTCTCCAACACCACATCTGTATGAGGAAGTCTGCTGAACCTTCAACAGAGACAAGGAAGGAAGAGGAGATGATTCCTGCAGAGAAAATAAAAGCATGAAAAGTGTGGTTCCTCTTTTCCGACGGGGTTTACTTCAAAAACTGGATTAGGTGCATGTAAATGGTGCCTTTGGGTGGCATTCAAGGGTATTCAAGTCACTCTGGACAGCAGAACCCTGTTCTCCAGAACATTCTGTCCTCAGTCATGTGTGGGAGCTCGGAGCAGATCCTCTGGAAAAATGAGCTAACTGTAAAGTTAAAAGGCAGTAATTAGAAAGTAAACTAACTTAAACTTGATTCCACTAATTCACAAACAGGTAGCCTATTTTAAAACAAATTCATTTTTTAACTGAGGTTTATGCTTTAAATAAAAAAAGGTCAGGATCGTTTCTTTCGCTCTGACTTCACTTTTTTTGGTTAGATTCTGTCTGTAATGCATCACAAATGGTCAAAGAAACAGCTTTTTAACTCCTCACTTTCTGCATTGAGATGATCCTATGGGACACAAAGGGGTCTTTTATTTTGAAAGGCCTCTGTCAGAAGTTATATAAATGTTTCTTTTTTAGAACCTATTTTTTTTTTCTTTATGTGTATGTTTTATTTAAGCCAAGACAACAACATTTTGTTTATATTTGTCATTAAAAATCTGGAGGGAAATAGCAGGGGGGTGGGTGGGGGGTGAGAGCATCTCTGCGCGCGCGCGCGTGCGGGCTGGCCCGTGCTTTCTGACAGGCTGTCTTTCTTTCTCGCGTGTTTTCCTCGCGCGGGTGGAGCGGTGATGCAGCCGAGCGCAGGTGGAGACCGCGGCCGGTGAGCGAGGCGCCTTCGGGGGGGAACCGAACGTCGAGGATCCGGGATCATCTGTGGGAGGAAACCGTGCGCCCTGCGGCGGAGGAACCGGGCTCGTGGGGCGGAGACGCCGACGTGACGTGACGGAGGCTGAAGCGCTCCGTCTGCGCGCGCCGGAGGCTGATGTGAGGCTCCGTGATCGGACCGACGGCCGGAGCCCCCCCCCCCGACCCCTACCCGCCTGAAAGCCCGGTGATATGCGGGGATCGGGGCGCGCGCTGGGCGGATCAAAGGGGAACAAAACAGCGGACCGAAGGACGAAGTGCGAACCGGGAGGTGAGAAGATTCCGCATGATCAAAGCGACCCGCCGCCGCTTCACCGTGAACGTAAACAACCCCCCCCCCCCTTCTATAGAGGGGGGGCCTCTATAGAACTAGATCATCATCCACCCGCATCGCTGAGTCCGGTGATGCGGCAGACAGGCCTGCACCGTCTGTCACGAATCAGGGGCGGATTCTACTGATGTGGGGCCCAAATTCATGAGGGGGGGCCACCTCATCCCCCTCCATTCAATGCATTTTGTGCAGATCATTTGCCACATACGTCACCCGTTATGGAATAATAATAGGAGTAAATGTAAATTCTGCTGAATATTCTACCAATGAAATGACGACAGAAAAACTGTGGGAGATACCAACATTTGAGTGGGGGGGGGGGTCCTTAAGAAAGTCATTTTGAAAAGTTGGAGATTGATTTTAAATGCAGCGACCATTTTTTATATTTAAGAGAGCGTGCTTTGATTTATTGGCTGATCTTTTTTTTAATAAAATGATCGTGAACATTATTTTCATTTGGCGAGGTATAAAAACAGTAAAATATTCATTTTGGCGTTAATTCAAGGAACCGTTTCAGTTTTTGTTTTTAACTCAGAACTAGTGATCAAACACATGAATCTGAATAAATGGTGCGGTGATACAGTACATTTGATATGTTCAGCCCAGATTTGCCAGAACTTGTGACTTTTTAGGATTTATAAAATTAGGTTGAAGGTGTTCATTTGTTTGGAGTTGGAATGAACCATTTTCTACGGACCGACGTCTCTCTCACTAAGTCCAGTTCTCTGAGACAATGGTACAGACCAAAGTGTAAATCTGTATCCTAAACACCAAATTCAACGTTTTCTGAAAATCTCTCCAATGTCGATTGAGTTTTGGAAATTCTAAAAACACTTGATAAAAGTTTAGCGACCATCGGACCATTTTGTACCTTTTAAAGCTGTTTTTGAATGAAAAACTGACTTTATGGAAGAGTCCAATGAAGAGGAATAGGGGAGCAGTTTATCAGGCATTTAGATCAGTTATCAGCTAAATATGCATTTAATCTTTTTCCTATTTGAATTAAAAATTAAAACAATAAAAAAGTCAGATTCTATTTTCCCCAGTTTGCTCTTTGTTTGAATGGGGTCTGCAGAGGGAACTTTGGTCCTTCAGAACCGGAGGACGGTTCAGTACTGTGACTCCAGACGTTTGCCACACGGTTCCTGGTTGACTGATGGCATCCATCTCTGTGGGGGGGCTGGTGGGGGTTGCAGGCTGACTGTGATGTAGACTGAAAAATATTGTAGATTCTCTCAGCCCAGTAACTCTGCCAAAAATAGCTCCTCTCTGAAAGGACGGCGGTGTTTTTCTGGGGCTTATGTCACCTCCCTGAGGGCAAAAACCTCATCTGGTGTAAAAATCACAGACGCCGTGAACATGTGCTCATGCATGAGCATCTCTGACCCACCCCCCCCTTGACTGCGTGCTGTAATTTTTGCCCTTTCTGTTTCCTCTCATGCTCCGCCTCCCTCCCTCCCCCCCTCCCCCACCTGCAGAGTTTTCCGACGATGGTCGACCCTTCGGATGTTGAGGAGCAGAGTAAGTGTAAGGGCCCGCAGCTGGAGGCCCCGGCTGTGGTTCACAACGACCCCCGCCTGCCGGAGCCGACTGACGGCACCACCACAGAGGACGAGGGGGACGCGGGGTTTGAGACGCCGCCCACTGGCAGCTCTGAGTCGAGCCCCCACCATGCCGCGTCGGCAGCGGAGCCGGAGGTCGCCTGTGAGGAGGCGGCGCTTCTGCAGCCGCCGACTCACGAGGATCTGCCTCCCAAAATGCACCTGGACCTGTACAACTTTGACTCCCCGGCTGCAGAGGGCAGCCGCTATGTGCTGACCAGCCCTCGCTCCCTGGAGGCGTGCGCCCGATGCGGGGTCAAACCCGTGGAGCTGCTGCCCCGCCCCCTCACAGACTTCATCCGGGAGTCTCCCGGTCACTCCATGCGGGTCGCCACGGGCCTCTTTGAGGTCTACGAGAAAGACCGGCACGCCAAGCTGAGGCAGTGCCGGGAGGAGAGGGAGAGGATCGTCCGGGAGGAGAAGAGGAGGATCCTGCAGGCGGCGGTCAACAGCGGCGGCTCTCACGGAAGCAAAGCCTCATCCGGACCCAGCCTGGCCCCGAAATCTGGGCCGGCGACCGAAGCGGGAGCATCCCCCAGATCCACAGCTACAGCCTCCAGAGAAGGCCCCGCAAAGACCCCCACCTCCACTCTCAATACCTCGCCCAAGTCCGCCCCCTCGCGGTCAACGCCGTCCTCAAAGACCGCCTCGGTGACATCGTCCCAGTCCTCCAAGAGTGGATTCCAGGGTTCCATCAAACATCCAACAGAGCGGCCGCTCTCCTCCGGTCCTCCCCCAGCGGGGAAGAAGGCCCTCGCTGGTAAATCCTCAAACACCTTCCCGAGATCTTCACCCAGACCTCCATCCTTCCCCCGAGCCAACTCCACCCTGACCTCATCGGGACCCGCCGGGCCTCTCAACGGTGCCCCCAGAGGGCCGTTCTCTCAGCACAACGGACACCTTCACTCCAAAGTGAGAGGAAAGAGCCACTCCCTGGAGTCCCTGCAGAGGAGGAAGGACCCCTTCTGCTCCTCCACCTCCACCACCACCTGCACCTCATCCGAGTCCGGAGCCTCCTCCTCCTACAGCTGGGACGGAGCGCGGGACCACTGGGCCAAGGTCTCCAGCCCTCGCGCTCGCACTCTGGCCACCTTCAACTCTCTGATGGGCCGCAGCCTGAGCCTGGGCGACCTGAGCCACTCCCCCCAGACCACGCAGAAGGTGGAGCGCATCGTGAAGGAGGTGAAGCGCAGAGGCCTGAAGGCCGTGTCCGAGCGCGACCGCAAGATCGCAGCTCTGATGCTCGCCAGATACCAAGAGGAAGACATCATGAGTCAGACGCGCTACGTGGCCCATCTGCAGTGGGACAGCGAGCGCCGCATGGAGGAGCTGCGGCGGGAGCAGGAGGAGCGGGAGAAGCAGCGGGCGGTGCAGCAGTGCCAGCGCGTGTGGCACACCCAGGTGTCCATACGCCAGCGCAGGATCAGCATGCAGGAGCGCGAGTCCGCCGCCGCCAAAATGCGGCAGGTGGAGGAAAGCGAGGAGCGCTGGAAGGAGCTGGCGGAGCAGCAGGAGCGCAGCCGTCTGCTGAAGCTCCAGCAGGCGGCCCGGGAGGAGAAGCACAAAAAGGCTCTTCAGGAACAGAACCTGAAGGCCCTGGAGGAGGAGCGGGCCGCCATGCTGGAGCAGGAGAGGCTCCTGCTGGAGGAAAAGCTCACCATGGCTGAGCTGAAGAGGCAGGAGAAGGAGCACCAGGCCCAGCAGGAGCGACAGGGTCTGAACAAGGCGGAGAAGAGGCGCCACGCAGCCCTGATCCAGGAGATCGCTCGCAGGGAGCAGGAGGAGAGGGAGGAGGCCAAGAGGGCCGCAGAGGAGAAGCTGAAGCGATCTTTCGAGAACTACGGGCAGATTGTGGAGAAGCGGGGACAGGAGCTGAAGGAGAAGGCCAAGCGCGAGGAGAAGCAGATCCAGAAGGCCCGGAAAGCGGCGGAGAAGCGCGAGAGGGAGCAGAAGCAGCTGGTGGAGGCGCGCGCCAAGGAGGCGGAGAAAAGAGCTCAGCAGGCGGCGCTGGTGGCCGAGGAGCGGGCCAGGGAGAAAGCTCAGAGGGCCGTCCAGAGCCGGCAGGAGAAGGAGCGCCTGCAGAGGCTGAACCGGCAGCGCGTGGAGGAGGAGGAGCGGCAGCGGCGCCTGGAGCTGCTGCAGTCCATCGAGAGGAAGCTGGAGAAGAGCGAGCAGATCTTCAGGGAGAAGAAGGCGGTGCTGGAGAGCGCTCGCTCCGTGGCGCGCGCCTCCTTTCACGTGCGGGACAAAGTGCGGGAGGAGACCAACATGCGCACGTTTGATAAGATGGTGCTGGAGGCGCAGCTCAAAGCCAGCCTGGATGAGAAGAAGCAGCTGTAGCTCCTGCCAGCCCTCCACCTCCTCCCGGTTCCCTTCAGCCTCCTCCTCCGCTCCCGCCCACCCAACCCGTTATGTCATATCATGGATGCGTTAAGACGTCACCTGAAGCAGCTGTGATGGGCAGCAGAGCAGGACCCCCGGCCCCCCGCCCCGTCTGCTTTAGCCGCCGGACTGAAAAGGCGCCATTGTTCATCGGGAACCACAAGTCCTGAGGCTTTCCAGGGAGTCGGTCTGTGAGGGAGGAGGGAGACCTGGAGGAAACAACACGGGGGTTTGTTTGGGCTGAGACGCCCCCTCTGCAGGACCGCCCCCTCTGCAGGTATGCCCCCCCTCAGCTGAGGTTTCTGATCTGATCCCACTTTGAAGTTGTGAAAATAAACTGTTAGAAACCCTCCACCAGGACAGGAACACACATCATCGTCACGGCGACGGAAACCTGGATGGAGCTGCAGGTCTGCAGCTCGTGTCACGTCATCTCATTCCTGTGGGGAGTTGGAATAATCCGGGTCAGGGACTCGACTCTGGGCCGTTTTCTGCCCCCCCCCCCGCGCATCTGCTGCGTTAAGCAGAGCCGGCTGAGCGGGTCGCAGCATCACGTGGCGGCAGCTGCTGATGCTGATGCTGAGGGATCCTGAAACGCAGCGTCAGGCCAGATCCCTCTAGCTTAAGGCTGACCCAGCTCTGATAATCAGGGTGGATGACGCGTTAGATGAAAAAAAAAACACAAAGAGGCAGTTTAAGCTGCAGCGAATTAAAAAATATGAACCAGAAATCATCAGAGCACATTATGATTAAAACAAAGAAATAATGAAGTGAAATATTAAAATATCTGATTAATTTCATTGCAGCAGAGAAAAGCTTAACCCACTGCTTTTACACTGGAGGCTAAACTTACATTTTTATTGAAGTTATTTCAATATCTCGGTCTGGTATCTTTATTTTATGGCAATTTTAGTTGTTTTACTTTAAGGTGACACTTTAATGTTTAGTCTTGCACATTTTAATTTGAGATTTCTTCTACGACTGAACAATATTTTGTTTTTCAGAAACATTTTGGAGCCAAACTGAACCTTTAACTCTCAAAACTTCTTTTTTTATGGCCCTCAGCAGCTTCACTGACTGCAAGGACCATTTTGTTTTCGCAGTTTAAACGACTTCGCCGCCTTTCAGCGAAAATGTGACCCCCGCCGCATGCTCGAAAAGTCACCAAAATGTGCACACACCTCAGATAAATTGAAAATGAATTTTTCCACAAAGTCAATGTCACCCCCCCGAAGACGATGACATCACGGCGAACAAACCCGTAAAAGAAATAAATGGGCCGAAAATCGCTTATGGGGCCGAAATAAATTTACAACACACGTGTTGGGGATAAGCCAAAGAGGTTTTGAAATCATTATGGGATGGCCACACGACCTACGGCTTGGCGGCCATTTTGTGGCGAACTTTGTGAATTGGCAATTTTTGTGTTTTCCGACGATAAATGAAAACAACACTTTTGTTTGAGCGATTTTCACGCAATTGCACACACTCCAGTCTACAAACACCACAGAAGTGTCGTTGACCTTTGACCTTAGGAAAAGGCCGCCGTCTTGCATTTTTTAAAAAGCCCCTTTAGCGCCAGATACAAACGAAAAGTCGTCCTCCTAACTTCTCAGGCATCTATAGACAAATACAATACAACATTTTTGAATTAGAAGTTGTAGATTTTGAATGGCGTTCGCGTTTCAAGCTAGCAAAAGTGGCGCACTGTTATAACTCTTATGTTTTTCAATGGAATACTGTAAAATGTGAATGCATGCATCCAAGGCTGCAACTGAACATAATGAAAAACACTGGATATACACATATAAGGAATGTGGGCGTGGTCAGCAAAAACCCACTGTTGCTAAGGAAAACAAAAAGTTGACTTTTCCTCTTTCGTCTGAACCTGACGTCGATCTGTTCGTCATTACTGAGGTGACCAAATCGCTAAGCTAGCACATTTAGCTATATCAGCAAAACTAGCATAGTTAGCATAATAAGTATCTTAATGTGTTTTTCTGAGTCAGTTGATGATGCTGATCGCTATTCTAGCACTTTTAGCCAAAATAGCATAACCTGCATTGTTAGCATAATTACCAGATGCAGCTTTGACAAGCCTTGATAAAAGGTGGGTGGTTGGGCGGCGGTGCTGCTTAGATGTGGGCAGGGATGGCGCGGCTGTGGTGCGTGGAGGTGGGCAGCGAGGGAAGGGGCGGGTAGCGCCTGCGGGCCATACAACGCCGGTTGCGGCTTGAATTTTTATTTGAAATCTAGTCAGAAACCAAAAATAAGTTTGCAGAAAATCAATGAAGCAAAAAAAAAAAAAAATCAGAACAAGAAAAAATAAACAATTTCAAGGAATCAAGATAAGAAAATATATAATTATAACAAAATCACCAAGAAATGACTAAATTTATCAAATAATATGGTGAGAATTTAAAAATATATATATTAACCCTTGTGCTATCTTAGGTGACCCCCCCTTCCATTGACGTGTTCTCCCTACCATGACAAAGGTGGATAAAGGTGGAAAGATTTCATGTAATCCATGGACACCAGTGAAGATCACAAATCATTGAAGAAAAAAGGTCCAGAGCACTGTCTAGTGGGTCTAGATGACCCCACTCCCAATGTTAACGTGCCTAGGATAGCACAAGGGTTAACACCCTCATCATAATAGCTGTTTTCTTTGATTTCTGAACATTTTTAAAAAAGTTTTTTTTAAACTAAGACATTTGTTACAGTTTACGGTTCTGCAAGTTTGCTGTACATTAAACTGAAAGTGCATTAAAATTCTTAAAATTTAAGTCATTTGTTGTCTTTGAGCTGTTTTTAAGAGATAAAAACTTAAAAGAAAAGTTCCTACAAACAATTAAATGTTTTTAGTCCATAAATAGACTCTAATCTCTGCTGTAAATTCTATAGATTGAAGAAAGAACAAAAGTTATTTACTCACAAACCAAGCAAATAATTGTTAACAAATGCAGTTTCATTTATTTGAAAAAGATACATATTTCTGTGATTTTGTGTAAAGTTTAAAGGTTTTGAATATTTAGTTTGCATTTGTGAACAAATGCATTTTTCTTCATGTCTCTAGGAAAGGCATTTCTGCAGAAAATGAACACATTCATTATTTCAAATACAAATTTTTTTTTCTTGAATATTTCGCAGATCCTGGAGGTGGTGAAGAACAACCCGTCCTTTAGCTCCTCTAAAGATTCCTCCCCTGGAAATGTCCGCAAATCAAGGCTTTAATCAGCAGAGAAGAAATCCCAAAGCTTCTGACAGCAGCTGCAGCAGCAAACCAACCTGACGTTCAGCATCTTCATCATCCAGACTTTCCTTCCTTCCTTTCAGGCTGATCCTCACGCGTGGGCTCCGCTTCCATCTCACGTTGGATTTTATGAAACATTTCGTCATCCTCATTCAGTCTTTTTCTACTGTGAATTAGTTTTCAGGTTTATCGCTATTATAAAGTTAGTACCATCGCTGTTCCTATGAACTTTTGTAGTGAACAACACAATCAGTGCAAACAATCAAAATGGAGAAAATAAACGTTTTCTGATGTGGACTCGGCACAACGTTGGTGTTTGTTTTTATTTTATCTGAACCGTGACCATAAGAAATAAAAAATAAATCCAAAGCAGCAGAAAAGTGAAAACAAATCAGAACTACAATTCCCATAATGCACTCTGATTCAATCAGATTCTCCACTTTTGTCAGATATTGGGTCCAACCCATCGGGGAATTGTCTTAAAGTTTTGACAGAGTGTGACCCGCATCCCTAGCTCAAGATGAACGATATGAACATAATCCTATTAGGAATGTGGGCGTGGTTAGCAAAAAAATAATAATTCTTTGTTGTTAAGGAAATCCAAAAAATTACTTTTCCCGATTATTCTAAAAATGACATTTATCCGTTTGTCATGTCCAGGCGTCCAAAAAATAAAATGGTTGCTATGGAGATAAAACCATGAATTCATGAATTTGTCACATGCAGCTCTGATCGGGATGGTAAGGGGGGAGTGGGAGGGGCGTGCAGCCGCTGCTTTGGGGGCGGGGACGGTGGGTAGCACCTGCGAGCCATACAACGCCACTTGTGGCTTTAAGTAATATTTACACTGGAGTGAATTAACTTGAAGCTACTTGTGGTTGTTTGGTGAATTTACCCGACAAGTTTTGATTTTGTTTTCTAACACCTTCTATTCCCAAGCATTTTCAAATAAAACTCAAGGAGGCTGAATCCCCTTTTTATTAAACAAAATTGGAAAGACCTTTGACTTTAAATGTAAAAAGCTGAATTTTCTGAGGCCTAAAACCGGAAAATCTTATCTTTATTTTGTTTTTTGCCCCGACTCTATAACACTATTTAAAAAACCTACTAAGTTCTGTGGTAAAACAGAATTTGAATAAAGTTTTCTCCTTATTTTATAAGAATTATTCTTGAACTTTTAAATCCATGTGACTGGAGAAGGAATATTAAACTTTTTTTTACTCTTCATCTGAGAAGAGACTTATTTCCTCTTAATGTCACTGCTTGCTGCTAATCTGGTAACAAACAGATCAAACTCCTTCCCTGAGGCTTCTGGGCTGAAAAGAAGCAGAAATGATTAAAGGTCTCCTGGATTTACGTTTTCACAGAGTTTATTGTCACATTTTTTACATTTTCCGGAAGACTTGTTTCCCTAAACTGAGAGTCAAACAAAAATTCTTTAGTGCTCAGAAAGCTTCAGCTTCGTGTGCTGATGGGTTTGGGAGGAAGACCTCTCAGGTAGAAGAAGAATGGACTTCTCCTCTTTACCTGCTGCTCCTCCCCTCACTCCTGGCTCTTGCTGGCGGCGGCGTCCTTGCGGGTGATGATCTTGTACACGCTCTCTCTAAAGCTGCTGTCGGAGGTCAGGCGGCGCGCCGTGGCCCGCAGCTCCTCCATGCTGCCGTCATCAGAGCCGGGGACGGCGAAGGACTTCGACTGTTTCACTTGAAAGATCAAAGAAGAACACAAATGATGAAGATGGTTCAACTTGAAGTGATGAAGAGCAAAAAATGAGAAGAGAGACCGAGTATGATACAACAGAAAAAAAAGAATCAAAGATCCCTAAAGATATTACAGGTTGAGGCTGTGGTGCAGAGGGTAGAGTGGTCAACGTCTGACCAGAAGGCTGCAGGTTCCATTCCCACTTTACCCAACTACTTTTTGAAAGTCTTCGTGAGCAAAACACTGAACCCCAGATTACTCCAGATTACAGATTAACATGCTGTCTGCAGGTGAGCCTGTGCGTCTGCAGGTGAGCCTGTGCGTCTGCAGGTGAGCCTGTGCGTCTGCAGGTGAGCCTGTGCGTCTGCAGGTGAGCCTGTGCGTCTGCGGGTGAGCCTGTGCGTCTGCAGGTGAGCGTGTTCATTGAGACATACACCAGTGCCGTCTGGAGGCTCTCCTCTGGATCCTGCAGCTCTTGATCCGGCGTGCTGCCGCTTTATGCAGGTACACGGCGTTCTTCATGATGGCGGGCAGCTTGGCCTCAATTTCTGCTGCGCAGATGCATTCCTCGAAGAACTCTGGAGAAACGGGCGGCTCAGTGAATGCTGTCCAGCCGAGGGTCAGCTGACACTAAGGTGGGGTGAACTCACTCCTCAGCTGCGTCACGTCGCCCTTCATCTTCTCGTCTCGCTCTTTGCTTCTTTCCAGACAGTCCAGACCTTTCTCCAGGTCCTGCAGAGCCTCCTCCGCCTGCTTCAGCCGCCGCTCCAGCTCCACACGAGACTCAATCTCCGCCTAAATTAAGATCCAGATGTTAAAGTATATATTTCAAGAAATATCTCATAGAATTTCATGTATATGTGAAATTTATTTTTTCTTCTTTTGCCAGAACCTTACATACTTTTTTATTCAGTTTAGTCTTTTTTTAAAATATATTTTATGGTACTTTTACTGTCAAAAGAAGACAAAAGGCCCACCAAAGGGGTGAAATTGAAATCTGCTCCTAAAGGTGCAGCAACTCTGAGTTTGTTTGTTTTTAGCTGAGTCAGTGCAGGCGGAAGCCGCCGAGTCATCCTACCTGCAGCTCGGCTTCAGTCTGCAGTTTGTCCACAGAGAGCTGGGAGAGCGACTGCTGCAGAACCCGGGCCTGGCTGGAGTAGAACTCCCTCTCCTGCTGCAGAACCTCGGCGCGCTGCTCGTTGTCCAGGAGCCTGAAGGAGAACCAGGTGGTTGAAGAACACATCCTCACATCTACACTGACAGGAGGCCGGAGAAAAGCCTGTCAGATCAAAGCAAACGCCGAAGAAATGTATTTCTGTTTGTTCTGATTTATTTTTGTCTGTCAGGTTCCCAGAAAAAATAAAAGGTCGTGTTCTTAAAAAAAAAAATGTGTTTTTACATTTAAGACTCAATATTTGAGTTTATGGATCTCCAACTTTTTTTATAATTGATTACAGAAGTAAATATTGAAGCTCAGTCATTCATGCTAAATGTGGTTGATATTTTGAATAATAATAAATAATCTCATTTTATAACAGAAGGTTTTAAACATATAAGAAATATATGTTGATTTTTGTTTGTTTTTTAAAGTTAGTTAAAGTTTTGGATAATTATCCTTTTGCAGACGAACGCGTCTGATTATGTTTTTGTTTGTTTTTCTCGTCTAAATCTGGACTTTTCAGGTTTAGATTTAAATACAAAGATTTAACATCTATATTTACGCATTTTTACTTTTACTTTTTTTTACTTGTACTTTAACTTTAAATAATTAGTATTTTGTAATTCTGGAATTATTATTCAAAGCAAAGTGAAATATTTCTAAACAACAAGGATTAAGTGTACCGACTTCATAGTTGACATTACAGCAGGTATAATATAATCCAACTGAAAGGTTTTTCTTCATCATTACATACAGAAGGGGGGTCTAAGGGCAGGGATGCCAGTATAGCTTAGTCAGTTTGTTAGTTCATTTTAGTATTTTCCTATTGAACTCTTTGTATTCGTGATCCTTTTGATTTCATGTTTTACTTCGAAGCCCATCGAGACGACTGTTGTTGTGATTTTGGGCTATACAAATAAAATTGAATTGAATTGAATTACTTATTAACACATAATAGAATGTTCTGAATTTTAAGTTTTATGTTGTTTCATAAAACATAAACATATTAAACCAAATCGTGGGAAAAGCGAATTGTTGTATCGTTAATAAACACTTAAGATAGGAAGTGAAAACAATCTGCATGCTGGATTAAAGAGTAAACTATTATGAAAAGAAAGATTCATAAATGCTAGGAGCTCCAGGAAAAGCTCTAATCCGAAGAAGATGACAAACCTCAGGCCTTCATCTCAGCCTCTGCAGGCCTCAGACTGCAGAGGCTGATGAAGGGACAGTTTGTCCCGGGTTAAATTCGTGTTTTGTCCCTAATTCTGGACCGACACGACAAAAGACAGAAACAACTGAAGATCCTTCCTTCAGCAGAAAACAGAAACCTGTTGACGTTTGATCACAACCTCAATCGGAGCACAAACTATCAAGCACGGCAGAGGAGGAATGAGGGTTTGGGCTGTGGAACTTTAAAGACCCACTCCAATGAAAATGGGGTTCTTGTGACATTTTTCTGATGACGGAAGACATTTCTAGATAAAATGATTTAGTACAAAAAATGCCGTTTGAAAAAGATTGTATTTGTGACGTAGTAACCACGCTGGGCGGGGCTACAGGCTCCCAGCTCCGCCCCTTTCTGCTGCAGATAAACAGATCAATGAACGTCTTTGTTTTCCTCATCTGAGCTGGAATCTGGATCAGAACTGGACGGCTGGATAGCTCCGAGATTGCTCGCCATCTTGGTTAAGTTAGTTTGGGGTGGGAGGGGCTGTAAGCTAGAGGGAGAGAGTAAACAGATGGATGATGGGAAACTGGGCGATGAAACAGAACGAGGATCCGCAGAAGATAAAAGAACAAGGGTTTTTTTAGAGTGGAAGCTTCCAAAAATGCATCACAGGTGTTTGACAGATGGTTCCTCTCACTTCCTTTGAACTTTTCCACATTATTGTTCATCAGAAAAATAAAAGTTAATTGGTTGTTTAGCCTCAAACCTTTGATCTTTGACATTGTAACACTGTAAAACATAAAAAATGCAAAGCACTGAACAGACATGTGATGGTGTGCGAGGAAGAGGAGGCTCCTCTCGTGCATTAAGTCTGTTTCTAGTGACCAAGCTTTAGTGCTTCAACAGTCAATACCAACAGCCTATAACACACTGCCATCCCATAATGAGCTGGTTGTTCCCTGATCAATACACATTTCCAGAGCCGTTCTCTGCACCATTAGAGGAAGGTGCAGCTAATGTCCTCGTGACTGTAGCAGTGAAACTCACTTCTCGTCGGCCTGCTCCTTCTCCTTCAGCAGGATCCTCATCTGCTCCTCGATGTGACGCAGATCCTGCAGCAGGTCCAGCTGCTCTCCACCTCCACGCTCCTCCTGCTTCTCCTCCCGAGCAGCCGGGGCCGCCTCCTCCTTCTCCTCCTCCTCTTCTTCCTCCTTCTCCTTCTCTGCCAGAAGCTCCAGCCGGCGCCGCTTCTCCTGGGACAGATCCTTAGTGCACCAAAGCAGGAGAGATCCCGGTGCTGCTTCAACGTTATTGATCACAAAGGTTTTAGTCTGCATGGAGGCTGTTCAAGATTTTAAAGAGGATGTGTAAAGGTTTACCAGCAAAACTCATGCAGGACTTTGACCACATTTTCTTTAGGTTCACTTCTGTTTTTTGCAAATCTTTTAAAAAGATGTTCAGGTTTTAAAAAAATTCCCTCAGGTCTGAAGCACGGCAGAGGGAGCATCATGGCTGTAGGTTTTGGTTGGTACTCAGACCCCACTTAAGCGCGGCCTTCGAGTCCAGAAGTTAATAAAGCCGAAGTTGTTTTTGTCACATCAGCTGTTCTGTGGACAGACCCCAAAATCATTCTCAGAACCGTTCTCGATACGCCAAAGGACGCGTTTGCACACCTACAGGTCAGAAATGACGTAACAAACATCCAGAGAGGGGTTTGATCAGGAGGAAACCAACCAACATTCAGTCTTATTTTGTAAATCTGTCTGGAAATCCAGTTCCAGCAAAGACATGAATATCTGTGGTGCCCAAGAGACAGAGAAACCCCTGACTAGCAGAAATAAAGCTTTGTAGAGAACATTTCTGAACATCTCCAACCACTGCATACTCCTGAATAAACTCCTTTTGGGATCTACGGAGGACATGTGAGGCTTTTTTAACGGCTTTAAACGTGCAGGGGCGGGGCTCTGGGAATTGTAGTTTTGTGGTAGTCAGGAGGATCATGCAGATCACACCCTACATGTCAGATAATCACAGAAGCCTTTTTATAGATGAGAAACTCTGGAAAATGTCTGGAGACACTGGGACATGGTTGGTGACCACATGCGTGTTTTCTGGGTGTCCAAAAATGAGACAATTCTGGGAGAAGACAGAAGATGCCTTAAGCTTTCGTCACGTGGACTCGTATGGAGGTTGACCTGCGTGGACGCTGTAGTTTTTTGGGCTTGGGTTTGGTTTCAGTTCGGCCACCATGAAAAATGGAACATGCCATCTTCATGTACATGTGGATCCAGGCTAAAGCTGTCTGCCGGTGTAAAATGGTCAAACCTGTACGGGGCACACAGGTGACCCCCATGAAAGGTTGTCGAGCGCTCAGTAAACAGAGAAAATGTTCGTGCACGTTTCTTTTCCATGCAGGCGTGTCGTACAGATTTTTCCGTTTTTAACCCCCGAAATCCTGCGGACTGTGCAAGGAGCCCGTTAGCGCAGTTCATGTGATCCGTGCGCGCTCCTGGCTGCAGCCTGACTGTTAGAAATGAGAACAATTACACAATCAGGGCATAGTGTGGACATCCTACAGGCGTTTACGCATCACGTGCACACCGTGGCGTAAGGACGCCGTACGGCAGCGCCACCTGTACGTCAAAAGTGCGTGTAACTTCTATTACCCTTGCTATTACCCTGCCACACGCACAACAATGGTACGTTCCATTTCCATGAGGTGGCCGTACGAGCCTCAAGGGAAGTGCGAGCCTAAAATGTTCCCGTTTTGGAGCGTGGCGTGTTTTCCTGCTGCAGTACCTGGATGGATCTCTGCAGTGACACCGTTAAGCTGCTCAGCTCCTCCTTTTCCCGCTCCACCACCGTCAGGGACTGGGCCGTGCCGTCCAGGTCCCTGCAGGCGGACACGGCACATGTTGAGACCCGGCGTTGGCACCCGTCTACCTGAGAGCACCTGAGGCCCGTACAGTTTAATCTGCTCCTGCTCTGCCTTCAGCTCCAGCACCACCTCCTCAAACTTCATCTTCTCCTCCTCGAGCACCTGGTTGAGACGCTCCAGCTCCTGCAGACACAAACTCCCACTTAGATGACCTTTCTTCCCTCCCCTGAATCAGCTGAACAAACTCTCACCTCTCTTTGGGCTCTCTGGTGGCTGAGCTCCTCCGTCTCCTCCATCAGTTTATCTAAAGAAAACCACCAGCGCTGATTCCTCCACCTCTTTCCATTCACAGGACTTTTTCTCATGCTTACCCAGGTACTCCTGCTTCTCCTTGGCCAGCTGGAGGCCCTGCGCCTCCAGACTCTCGATCATGGCCTCCCCAAGTTGGGCGTTCTTCCAGGTTCTGTCAGGATGCAGAACATCGGCGGGGTCATTTGTGCCCTACCGGCAGGAACCACATTCTGAACCCCGGTTCCTTACACTTTCCCCGACTCCTGCAGCATCTCCATCCACTGGAGCTGCTCCGCCTCAGATTCAGCGGCCAGGACGACGGCTCCCTGCAGAGGCACAGATGTTCGCTGTGGTCTCCGTGTAGCAAAGAAAAGCATTTCCAATGGAGAAACGTGACGTTTATGCAATATTTACAGATTGGAACTTTTACTAGAGTGACAGGAGCAGATAACAAAACAGAACAGAAGCTCCACCTTTTTATGGAAGCGTTTCTGCAGCATGATGAAAAATAAAATTCAATACCAGAAATGATTTTTCCTTTTTAAAATGAAGCTGCGTTCGTTGACTCAAAATTAAAAAGAAAAATCAATCAGCCAAACCGTTTTTTCTTTTCCTTTTTCAACACTGCTCATTCTGTCACTTCATTCAAATGATAAAGAAAATAGTATTTGACATTTCATGTTCAAAAAGTTCCTGAGTAAATGTGTAGCAAACTTCAATTTGTAATTTGACAATTAAAATGGATGAACAGAAATGCTTTTTTTCAATTGACTTAAAAAGAAAAAGAAAAAAAACAATCCTGCAAAGTGCTTTTTCATTTTCTTCTTAAAAAATGCTTATTCTGCGACAGCAAGAATGCTAAGAAGGGATTGAATTTTCGTGTTTTACATTCCACGGTGCGAAAAGTGTCACATTACTCAATTCCAGTTAGCATTTCCAGGCCGTCTGCTAAGAGACAACGACATGTCTAGTAGCAGTGCAGATAGCCTCGTAGCATCGTGTTAGCGGGCGGGGGAGGGTGCCTTGTTACGCTGTGTGCTCCGGACCGCAGAAGGCGGAAATGCTGCTACGCAGACCCGAGAAACCGTGTAAACAATCATGTGAATTTGTGTTTCCAGTTATTCCCACATATTTACATTCAAGATGCACATTGCGTCATTGCCTGCGCTGAGTTTAAGTTCATCCACGGCTAAATGTTGTTAGCACGTATTAGCCTAATGCTAACCCTTCTTCCGGGTCCTTGCAGCCAAGATAAAAGCACTGACCTCACGGAAATAAAAGATTATGGGCGAACAGGCCCTTAATAATGCAGCTTCATTTAAAAAAAATTTAAACGCATTTCTGGTAATGACTATTTTTTGTAATCATGCTACAGACCTGCTTCCATACCTTTATGCCGTTTGGACACCAACTGATGCTGCAGCTCTCAGACTTTCCTCACTGCTACCAATAAACATCCGCCTGGAGCTCCAGCCCTAAAATGACGCCGTCTCACCGTGAAATCCTCCAGGTTGACGACGATGGCGAAGGGCATGCCCATGTCCTCGTTTGCAGTCACCACGCATCCTCCCAGAGGAATGACGCCCTGAGACGCACAGACAGACAGCTCTTCTTCACCTGAACCTTCACTCCTTCTCAGAACATGTAAATGCTGCTCCTCACCTTTGGGTGGATGTTGAAGAACCTGTTGCTTTCAAAGCTTTTCTTCTCATTCTCTCCATAATAGAGCAAGAAGCTGTCTTTGATGATGAAGAATCTTTGTACCGAGGAAGACAACAGGAGCTGCAGTGAGCTGAGAGGAACCCGCCGCAGAAAAGGAGCTTTCCTGCCTGATAGATCCTAGTTTTTCCATTTAGTCACCATGAAAAAATGTCGTACAGACACAAATCTTGAATATCCACAATGTTCCTGCACTAAAACACTTCAACAAACGAAGAGCAGAGCTGCAGAACTTCCTATTTGATTTTCAGAAATATTTTAACAAGATTTTACAGTTTGTTTTTTTTTTTTTTAACTTGTCCTGTCCAACAGCTGGGCAGACAGATGAGAGCTGAGGGCCTCTTGTGTTGGACATATTTTACTTTAACAAGAGGGGTTATTAATCTTCAGACAAACCAAAGGTATGTCTGAATAAACCCCTTTTGTAATTGAGGCCAAACTTTATTAATTTCAATCATGTCTGAAAATCTTTGGTGTTGGACCGGACGGAAAAGGAAAGAGGGGAAGAAGAGAGAGGGACGATAGAGAGAGGGGGGGTAGGGGATGATAATAGGAGGGGAAGGGGGATAAGACCATGAAGCAGCATAAAGCAACAGGTTTACTGGTTGTTAATCATTATGGTAAGGTTCAAATGTAGTACAATAAGGGCGGAGCCTGTCCACACACACACTCAAATGTTATAAACACACCTGCTAGCTGCAAAAAATGTCCACCTGTCGATATGTATACAAAACAGATAGTGTTCACACGCATACTTATGCCTTAAAACCAACTAGTGTGAAATATTTCAGTCATTCAGTCATGCAAACTGTTAGTGCAAAGGTGAGCTAACACCTGTGCTCAGGTGAGTGTTTATGTTCTTCTAAAATGGATGGTGGAACGTGGAAAGAAGGAGGGAGAGTGCCCAGCCATCCCCACCCCAAGACCCCCACCGCAGCAGCAGCGGCAGCCGGAATCCCCCCAACGCCACACGGGAACCGGCAGGGAACAACCGCCGCCCGGGCGACCAAGCCCGCCACCCAGGCCAGGGCCAGCAGGACCGCCGCAAGGCCCCCAGAGCCAGAGAGCAGGGAGGCACGGAGGGAGAGAGAGCGCCGCCCCAGCCCAACCAGGAGAGCAGCCCCCCCGCCGCGCCGGGAGAACCCAACGCAGGGCCCCACCGGAGAAGGACGCCCACAGCCCCAGACGAGCACCCCACCACCACCCAGGACTTCCGGGCATCCCCCCGCCCCAACCCCAGGTACGAGCCAGGACCCCCCAAGGGAGACCCGCTCCGCACTCCAGGCAGCCATCCGCCCGGCCCACTGTTGGTCCAGGGAGGAGCGAGGCAGGGGCCCGCCGCCCCCGCCCAAGAGGGGGGAACCCCGGGGAAAAAAAGAGGGCCCACATGGGGTGTTGTAAATATGGCCCGACCAGGCTCGGCCACAGTTGGAAATTTGGCGGGGCCCAGCGCTCAGGAGCAAGGACCAGAACCCACCCCCCAGGGACACGAACACTCCCGGCTCAGATGTAATGTGAACCCCCCCGCCGCGCGGAGAGAGCACCGCCGGGCCCAGGAAGCCGGCACCCCGGGGACACGGCCGCCGTCGCAAAGGGGCCCGTACCCCCCACCAGGGAAGAGGCAGGGGACAGATGGTCCTAGGTCCCACCTTCCTTGCAAAATGTGTGTGCGTGTATGTGTGTTTGAGAGGGTGTGTGTGTGCATGTGTGTGTGTTTATGTTGGAATGTATATATTGAGGGGGGAGGGGTGTGTGTGCTAAGGGGGGTGCAGTTAAAATTGGCGGGTAGGGCACTGAGGGGACATCTCCTGATTACTCACAGTGACGTCCCCTCACCCTCCCCACCAAGGGACCCTAAATGTCTAAGGTGTGGTTAAAATTGGCGGGTAGGGTGCTAGGAGGACATCCGCTGCTTGCTGGCAGTGATGTCCAAGCACCCCCCCTACCAAGGGCCCTACATGTCTAAGGTGCAAATAAAACCGAAAGAGGGGGGGCCCACTCCATACGGCAACCATAGGAGGGGGGCCACTGCCTAGTAAACCCCCCCCCCCAAGGCTCATCGCAGGCTAAGCCCACCACCCCCTCACCCTATTATGAGGTTATATGAGGAAGGGGGTAAGTTGGGGACAGCTGGTAGACTGTCCCCCGGTGGTCAAACAGCTGTCCCCCCCCCCCCCCCCCCCCAGCAAGGGGGCCAGGCCCACCCAGCCCAGGGGGCCCACCCCCGGAGGCGCCGACACCCCAGGCCCAGCACCACCCCCCCCACACAGAGAGAGAGGAGCCAGAAAGCGTTGCCCCCCCCCCGGAGCAAGCCCAGGCCCCCACCCCCAAACGCCGGCCCTAGAAGAGCTCTGGTCAGGCCTCGACGGGACCGAGGCAGCCGACCGGCCGGGGAAACCGCCGATGGCCTCAGCGGAGACCCCGACCCGTCAACCCCCCCTGCCCCGTACCAATAGTGCCCCCCCCCCCCCAGAATGCCCCCCCACAAGGCAGGGCCGACAAGACCCCCCCCCAGACCCCGCAGCCAAAGCGGATGACACCCAGAGCGACCGGGGGCCCCAAGAGGGTTGTCCCGTCCCGCCCCAGAGCCAGGGAAGGGCCGATCCCAGCCCCAGGTGTAGGTGGGAAGCCCATCCAGCGCCGCTGGCCCCCCCCCCCCCCCCCGAGCAGCGCCCCCCGCCAACCCCCCCCAGCACAGGCAAAGGGACCATCCCCCCAAGCCAAGCCAGACCACCACCCCACCCCCCCACCACGCACCCCCAGTTTTAA
Source organism: Oryzias latipes (assembly GCF_053564925.1). NCBI lineage: Eukaryota > Metazoa > Chordata > Actinopteri > Beloniformes > Adrianichthyidae > Oryzias > Oryzias latipes. The sequence goes on from NC_136258.1 coordinate 28,870,173, forward strand.
CAGTTTGAATTTGACACAAAACCTTTTTTTTCGTTCTGCATGAACTTCACGTCTGAAAACTTCAGGAAATCTCAACAAAACGCTCAGATGGGAGCAGTTGGAGAAACTCCATCAGGTTGAGATTGACTGAACACACCTGTTCCAGGTAAAGCAGGGAGATGGAGTAGCTCCGCCTCTTTTTGTGGAGAGAAAAAAAAATCTTCCTGCAGGTCGGTAAAATCTAAATTTTCCTGATTCAAAAGAGGAATTCTAGAAATAACCAATTTATTTAAGCTGCTACAAATTTACTCCAAGAAAAGAAAAAAGAAAAAGATGTTAAATAAAAATTGGAATTAAACAGTTTTAGCATAATTTCAGTCACTTTCTGAAAATAAAACCTTTTAGTTTGGGACTGAGACTAAACATATGTTTATAGAAATACAAACGTTCCCTTTAAAAACAACATAGAAAGACTGAGGTTTGATTTTTCTTTTTTCAGAAAACATTTGAAAAAAATATTTCCAAACATCTTCACTGCTGCTTTGCATCTCAGAGCAAATTCATTTAATTCATATCTACATTTATTGGGATCATTTGTGAAACATAAGAAAATTGTTTTATTTTTTGCACAACTTCTGCAACAACAAATGATCCACGTTTAGATTTTTGAAAATGCTACAGGAGTAAAGAAGTAAATGTGTACTTTTCTTGTCCTGAAGAACTTAAACTCTGATTTTGTAGAGCAGAAGTGAAAAGACATTTCTGAATTTTCTAAAGTATTTCTTCCAACTTGAGCTGCTTTTTTAAAATTTAGAACAACACAAACAGGAGCAGAAGGGTCAGAGGTGACCCTTCGTCCTCCTCCTCCTCACCTGCGGGACCACTTGGCTGAGGGTCGTCCGAAGGGCCTCTTCCACAGCACGCCGTGCAGCTGCACCTTGGTGCTGATGTCCAGAACCTCAGAGTCCGTCTGCTCCATGGACGACCAGGGCGACAGCAGGGAGTTTCTGGATGAAGATGAGAACATCCTGCTGGATTCCCCCCAGTCGGTCAATAAAAAATGTTTTAAAAAGTCCAGCAACGCCTCACAACGCACCCCGAGGGGCAGCAGGCAGCAGAAAAAACAAATCCCAATAAGTCAGCAGGGTGGAATGATGCAGCTGCCAATGCGCTCATCAGCTGGAGGCAGACCGCAGGGCAACAGGATGACGGAGGGAGGGGGGAATGAGCGGCTAAATCTGAGGCCGGTCAATAAAGAGTCCAGCCAGTAAAAGCCGCCGTTCAGATTATTGCACTCATCCGCAGGCAACCGGCTGCTGGCAGGTAGGAGGGCCCCGGAGCCCCCAGCATCAGGACATGCGCGCAGATGCACGGCTGCATGATGGACGGAGGGCTGACGCGCAGCTTTACTGTCACGGGTATCTGATTAATTTACAGCAGACAGGCTGCAGATTATGAAGATACTGACGGCTCAGCTGCAGTGCAGGGGGGGGGGGGGGGTGTTCAAGCTTTTACACGTTTTCTGATCCACACAATGTTCAAACATCCAGCGGCGATTTTTTTTCTATGGGCGATGTGGGCGGTCGCCCAGGGCGCAATCTTTTAGGGGGCACCCAAAAGCCCGCAGTTAGAACCGCCCACTTCCTTGTAAAGCAGGGGTGGGCAATTATTTTAACCCGTGGGCCACATTGGGTTCTACAATTATATAGAAGGGTCGGACCAGGAGCAAATGCGTGGAGTGAGATTGATAGAACATGGATCGTAGATGAAAACATTTGGATTGAATATTATATTCTAAAATAAAATATTCTAGAATTTTTAGTTTAAAACCTTTGTTCCTATTTTAGATCTCTTCTTTATTGTGAAGGTCTTTGGTACCTTCATGGAGTTGTAAAGTGCTATATGAATATCATTCATTCTTGATCCTTTTAATAAAATAAACAACATTATGAAATAAAACAATGACCAAATAACACCCTATGATTTTCAAAGACAAAAATTCAGAAAAAATATACTGATCCATAAAAAATAAATAAATAATGTATCCTCACCCGTCAAGATCCTAATAGATACTTTGAGGGCTGCAGCACATCACTCGTTTAATAGTTTGCACAGCTGTACGTCTGTTTCTCATCCAATAATAATGAAAAAACATTTCTATGTCTTCTGCTGCAGCTACACATATATCTGTGTTACCTTTTCACCAGGACAGAGTTCCCTCATTTATACAAATAACAGTGATCTGTGAAATCCACGGAGTGTGATTACAGAAGTTTATGGCAGGAAAACTCCTCACTGCATAAATACTCTTTCCTCAGACAGACATGAACATTTTCTCCCTTTTCTCTCTTGTTTAAATTCTCAAACCTTCATAGAAATTAGGTCCAGGATCTTAGAATAAAAACAAAGATCTGATCGCTCAAAGATTTCTGGTCTGAAAAGCTCAGCGTTCAGAGACACAGAGGAGATTGATTGACAGGGTCTCCAGCCAATCAGGACACAGAACAGGGTGCTCTGTTTAAGAAAAAAGCAGCATAATCGCTCTAAAAGAACGAGCTAAACCGGGAAAGATGAACTGTGACGTAGAAAGGAAAGACTGTCTTCTGTTCTGTTTGACAGAGACTTTAGAGGGTTTCAGGTTGGAGCTCAGACTGCAGGGGGGGGAAGAAAATGTCACGTCTTGATCGTGTGGCCAGATAAAAAAAAATAAAAAACATGGGTCTCTGATATTGTTCAGTGGGCCGGATCAAACATGGAGCTGCAGTTTACCCACCCCTGCCGTAAAGTGAATGAAATTTGCACTACGGCGCCCCGCTATTGTGTAAACTTGCTGCCAGTGACAGCTAGTTGTCATGACAGTATTTTACGCTAAAGGTGAGTGCAGGGGGGGGGGGGGGGGGGGGGTCAACTTGCAGCTGCAGAGGAGGAGGACCTTAGACAGGAAAAGTCTATTCAAGGTTGTGGATTTATTCATTCATAATTGATGTCAGGGTTGTTTTCAGCTCAAGAGAAAAAAAAACAAACAGAAAAATGTGGAAATTTTTACCTTCAAAAAGAAAACCCAAACAGATGCGTGTGAACTACCTTACATACTGGATCTTAATTGTGAATTCAACTACACAAGTATATGTGACTTATATGATTAATAAAGTAAGATAAATGTAAATATTTAGTTTTGGTGTTTGTATGCAGGCTTTGAGTTGGAAAGGGGGGTGAGGGGGCCGTCCAGTGTTTCGCCCAGGGCATCAAACTAACCAGGACCGCCTCTGCAAACATCAAACGTTACGGTGCCGTTTGCTAGATCCTAAAAAAACTCCTGAAAAATCCAGCTTTTCCCACATATCAGAAGTATTTGCCTTAAAGAATGATTCAGTTTCTCCAGAAAAAGACGACATTTTCCTGAGAAACTTCATGGAGATTGTCAGCAACTTTTTTGCAGATGCAAGATTTTGCCGCCAGTTTGAATCTTCACTTACAAAAGTCACAAAAACTCCTGATTTACGGACCACACTGAGCAAAGATCCTGTTGGTCATCGGTCACCATCTCACCATCAGATGAAGAAAACCTGCAGGAGAATCCATAAATCCATCATTTTTTCCTGAAATGCTGCTGGTTTTTCGTGCACTCTACGAACCTTCTGATCTATTTTTAAAGGGAAATTAGTTTTTAGAATCAATCTACAGTGAGTGCAGCTTAAAAAAACTACAAACTTCTCCTAAATTTTCACAAAGATATTTTTTTTTACACTCACTAAACTTAAATCTCCAAACAATGAAGCAGTGTCGCTATGGAAACGGTAAACACTTTAGAGACAAAACAGTATTGAACAACAATGAGGGCAGCCTTATGAATCCAACAGATGGATTTATTTATTTTTACTAAGCGGGTGTAGATCCAAAGTCTGCAGGGGGGCGTGGCCAAAAGCATCACTCATTGAGCATCACTTTAGTCACCCGAAATCTGATTCCTAAAGTGAGGAAGATGCTGTGATGATGAAGATCTTCGGCTGAAGTGTAAATTTAAACCCACAGAGACACACTTCAACATTTTTAATTTAGTCAGGAAACAATTCTGTACATCTTACTCTTAAAATAGTCTAAATAAGGCAAAGTGAGGAAAATAAAAAACACCAACCATAAAACAACTGGCCTTCGCTCCTGATTTTCACATGTAGAATCACAAACAGGAAGATTTTAAATGCTCAAGGAAAGTGAAGTGAAACTGGGTGATGAGGGATTTTTATGAATGAATCCACGAAAAGAGGCTGAAAAACGGCTTTAAATCTGAACAAGGTTTTGGTCAAAGTCAGGTTCACATCCAATGATCACGACAAAGCACAGCTGTGATTTAGATTTGATTTGAAATCACTTTAATTAATGTAAAAGACAGAAGGACTAAAGTGAGAAACAGCTTCTGTATGTTGGAGCTCAAACTGAAGAGGATTTCATGTTTTCTGGAAACCGGATCGCACAGACCGACTGAACCTTAACCGCATTACAAACCGGCTCCGTTCCAGTTTGAGGCTCCGCGGCGTTCAGACTAGAGGAAACGGGGATTTTCGGGTAAAAAGCAGATAGCTGTGGATTCCACTGAGCTGGAGAAATGCTGAAGGATTACAGAAGGTTTCCAGTGGGGGAAAAAACAGACATTTCTCCTCCTCCTTCAGGTGGAGTGAATGGGCAGAGTGGAGGCGCCTCGTCAAAGTGCAAACGTTGATGAAAATCACATTCTGTTTGTTATTGAAACCGTTAGAATCTGAGCAGAAGGCTTTGTGAAGCCAGGATGAGACAGAATAAGCACTTTTTGTAGCACTTGTTGTTCTTAAATCTTCAACAGAAGTCCAAATAAAATCCAGAGATGTTCCCGTTCTTCCCCCTCTGAGGCTCACAGTAAAAACAGCGGCGCTGCTGCTGCTGCTGGAGGTGAAACCCTACCAGTGAACCTCGGTTTGCTGCACATGGGAGTCAAACACAGCCGAGGGAGGAGCGTCCCGCCACCAGGAGATGGACGTTTGAGCCCCAGCGGGTTCTGGAGAGACACTTCTTGCTTCTCTGTTATTGCTCGTTCTGACCGACTGCGGGTCAGAACCCAAATGAGAATGAAGTAAGCTCCTGAGCTGATGGTCCCTTCACCCCCCCCCCCCCACACACACACACACACACACGGCCCCGCCCCTTAAGACCTGCAAGTACAATCACTTAGAAAAACTATGTACACATTTGAACAGCTCATAAAAGACGGATCTGTGGGACAGCGAGGGTGTTTGAACCGGGGCGGGGCGGGGCAGGGACTCCCCCCCCCCCCCCCCCACCCCTTACCGTAGGATGGGAGTGTCCGCTACATTCTGAACAGTCTCCTCTTTTAGCTCGTATGGCACTTAAACAGGTTTATTCTGTACAGGACTTAAAAATCACTGATCTAATGTCACTGCACCCCCCCCTCCCCCCTCAGTAAAATACAACAGAGCTGATGCTGAGTCAGCAGCTCTGACCCCCTCCCCACCTCACAGGATCTGCAGCTGCCTCCTTCAAAGTCCTGAAGGGGCTCCGCCTGCTCCTCCACCTCCAGGAGGTCAAAGGTCGGTCTAGTGGTGGTGGCCGACGGACAAAACCAGGGGGATCAGGCAGCCCAGCACCAGAGCCCCCACCTCCACTTTGCTGAGTCCCTTCCCGCCGTTCCCTCCGGCGGGGGCATGGCTGTGGCCGAGGCCCCCCACCTCCGGCAGGACGTGGACCGTGGCCACGTAGAGGAAGGTTCCAGCGGAGAAAAGCATTGCGACGCCGGTGGCGTTGATGTTGGACAGAGCCTCTTTGCTGCTCTGAAGTGAAGAAAACAAGACGGGGGGGGGGGGGGGGGGGTGTTGTTTACCAGCTAGACCAAGAATAAACAAAGTCGGAAGCTTTCAGCAGAAGCTGAAGGCCTGAGGCGATGTAGAAAGCAGGATGGAGGTTTCTGGAAAGCTGCTGAAGCTAAACGGTGAGGAAAAAAGCTGCACTGGAGGCCCAGAAGAAGCTGAACAAACTAGAAGATGCAGAGACGAAAGCACTAAATCAATAAACCTGGTGCCAACAGCAAGGGCTGCTGGGAAAATTAGCTAGGGGCGTCCAAAACTGTTGGAAAATAACTGAATATTGGGTTAGAAAGAGCCTTTAAAACTCAAATAGTGGCAAAAACCACCTGGATGTATGCAGAAGTAGCTAAATAAAGTTAAATACTACGTATAGAAATCATATCAATGATCAAATAATGTACACTTTAAATACATTTTTAGATTATAAGATAAAAACATTAACATATTTTTAAATTTGCATTAAGAGTCTAGTTCGGTTGTTTTTTTTAAATTTCCTAATTTTCTTTGTCTTTCCTTTATTTCAACACAAACACTACTTTAGTTTTACAAACAGACCCTGAGAAGCTAGAAGAGGATTGTTTAGGAGCGTTTTAATACTTCAAGGATTTTTCTAAGATTGGAGGATTCTGAAGAAAACATCTTTAAAAGGAGATTAAATCGTAGAAATGAAGGAAAAACATCCAAATGGATGCAGCTGCATTCAAGAAATGCACTTCAACTGTTTGAAAATATATTTTCCTCCATGATAAGATCATAAAATATATATTTTAAAAAATGACCTTGTTTAGCTCAATGTTTCAACCGTACAAAATAAAAGCCTCCTGTTTCCTTTTATATAACCTAAAGTCGCGTTTCTGTCGGCGGTAACCCGTCAGGCGAGGACGCTCGATACCCGCCTTCATCTGCTTTTTGCAGAGCCAATATTTCCTGTCAATATTTCATCCAGCGCGTCCCTTTGAACGGCCTGAACTGGATCATAATCCTAACTTCCGACTCACGGCTGCTTCCTGCCCATCAGTACCTGGCTGAGGCCCAAAAACGTCAGCATGGCGAGGACGGGGGCGGCCAGCGCGAAAACCAGCAGGTGTTTGCGGATTCGGTTCCTCTCCAGGCCGGCGTGCATCAGGAAGGAAACCAGGCCGAAGGCGGCGGGAGCCTGCAGAGGTCACAGGTTCAAACCCTCTCAAAAATAAAACCGTTTGCAGTGCGACGAGCGTCTTGCGGTCCGCTCTTACCTTGTGCAGCATGATGGCCACAAAGACGATGAGCTGAACGCTGGTCTGGGAGGTGGAGGCGGCGGCCCCCAGCGCCACGCCGTCAGCTGGAAGCGGAGAAGGAAACAGATTCACGCCTTTGTGTGTTTCAGAGAACATGGAGGAGGAGCGGAGGCATCTTCAGTTCCTCCTCATGAGGGAGGTGCAGTTCTCCTCTACTGAGGAGCAGAGCTGCAAGCAAAGCTGCTCGTTTGAGTAAAAACAGTCAGAGTTTCCTCTGGAGCACAGCTGGATGGCGTGGTGACTTTAGCTCCGGTTCAGGAGCAACAGAAGATCTGAAGCAGAGTTTCTCCAGGATGGACCACCTTGGACCTTTGGGTATTTTATTATGAAAAACAGAAATGTTTCCTACTTTAATTTGAAAGGCTGCCTCAAGCTTTCCGTGTTTAGAGGACAGAAAAATCTTTATTTCTTTGAATGATTCAACAACAACAACACATTTCCAGGTGAATCATTGTGCGACACCAACCTGCAGCGTGGACCACCAGACCCAGAGTGGTGGTGATTTTGGAGCTGGCCGCCCTCGCCGACTCCGGATCTACATCAACGAAATCACAACACGGTCAGAAACAAACGCAGCCGATTCGACAGAATCACAGACAGAGTCGTGATGTCAGACAGAATAGCAGCAGCAGCAGCTAATAGGGGATTAAATCAGCTTTACCGTCTAGAAATAAACATTTTTTCTTCACTTTGTCTGGTGTCTAAACCGGCAGACCTGCTGCGATGGAGCAGCCGGACGCTCACCTTCCGTGTTGTGAACGTGGGAGGAGCCTATCTGGTCCACCAGCAGCATGAAGACGAAGCCGAGGACCAGGGAGACGCCGATGCAGGCGTGCAGCTGCTCGTGGCCGTGCTCATGCTTCCCGCTGATGCTCAGAGCTGCCTCCGCCTCCACCTTCGCCTCGGACGCGTCCACCACCCCGGCCTGCCCGTGGCTGTGGTGAGCGCCTGCAAAAATGAAATAAAAAAATCTGGGTTTTCAATGCAGCTTTGCCTGAATAAACACTCGTTTGTCCGCAGCAGAAGATGTAAACATGGACTTCACTCAATTTGTTGGGAAATCTACATAAATGATGAACTTTTTGGAAAAATTCAGAGATGAGAAAGTGGAGGCGATCCCCGAGAGCAAGCAAGGAGATAAAAAGTGTATTGCTGGAGGAGAAGCAGAGGCTGCGGCACAAGCAGAAATAAAGAACCATCAGGTTCGTTGTGTCAATCAGGTTGGAGCAGCACATTTCTACAGGTTCTGTTCCAGCTTGTTGGCTTGATTGAACCAATCAAACAGGTCTGGTTCTGGTCTGCAGTCAGAACAGAACTGTGAAGAAGCGGCTCTTTCCTCACCGAGACCAAAAACGGACCTTCCAGACTCCAACCCGAGTCTGTGTTCCCCTCATTCAGCCTATGAACTCGTCCCGTTTGGTTTGGGCTCGTTCTGGCAGCAGCTTGTGGAGATTTTCCCCAAACATTCTCCTACACGCTTAGAACATGACGGTGGCGGGAGACAGAAACGGTCTTCCTGTGGTTTTCCACATAAAACACCTTCAGCTTGTCGCTTTGGCTCGGCCGTCTTTGCTGCGATCGTTTCTGGAGAACGAAGCAGAAATGTCCTCCAACGTGAAGCGGACAAGCCGGTTTGGTTTGTCTGCTTGGAGTTCACAGCAGCAGCTCGGTCGTCTGCTGTCAAACCACAGATGCTGCAGAGTAGGCCTGCACGATTTTAGAAAAATCTGCGATATGCGATATCAGTGTTTGAAACTGCGATGACGGCATGACTTGCGATAAATGGAAAAATACAAAAGCAAAAATACCAATACATTTTGGTTTCAGTGTGAGTTTTATTCAAATAATTCAACACAACTTAAATTAACGTGCAAGTTTTATTCAAAAAGAAGAAAATATATTTACCATAGAACTTGCCAAAACTATGATGAATGATTACAAAAAATTTATATAGATGCCCAGGAATAAAATAGGTTGGTGTCTCCTACATTTCCATTTTACTGCAAGTGTTATTAAATAAGTCAACATAACTTAAAATCCAAGTCTTTTTCAAAAAGGAGAAAAAGTTAAGACCTATAGCTGTGGCCAAAACATAAATGAACAATGAAGAAAAAAGATAGAGGCCCACAACTTAAACGTGACCTAGTATGAACTAGGGCTGCACAATATGAGGAAAACTTGCGATATTAGTGATCAATATTGCGATAACGATATAATTTGCAGTAAATAAACAAATAGAAAAATAAACAAAAACATCATTCCCATTTCACACAGGGGACAAACATCTAACATAATAGGCCTCCATCTGATTGGTCAACAACGGGAAGGCGTCCATCTGATTGGTCAAAGCATAAAGGGATTTATTTGATTCGTTAAATGCTTCAAGCTGCTAGAAGATTGTTTTAACACATTTTGGGTTTGCGATTTATTGCGATATTCGCCATCTTTTGCGATATGCCTATTGCAGAGCTGGATATTGCGATAACGATAAATTTGCGGTATATTGTGCAGGCCTACTGCAGAGTTTTTCACCGTTTAATGCAGAGTCACGAGTTCACAGGAAATCAGCTTGAGGAACGCGATAGTCTTTAACCCCAAAATATTCTGAATTTAAAACTTCCATCGTTTCTGCAAACCTGACGGAAGGACAAAAAGGATTTATTCCCCCAATAAAGAATGGAGCGTTCAAGGACAGGTGAAAAAAGACTAAAGTACAGCATCTACTAAATAAGTTTCAATGCCCGTAAGCCATTAAAACGGTTTTAAACCTGCAACCAGACCTGAGCAGCTGAATGGGATGTTTACCTTCAAGGATTTCTTCATAAAGCGCGTGGACTCCTTCAGGAATGATGACAGCGAGCGCCGTCCCACAGAGAAGCCCCGCCCCCAGCACCGTGATCAGCTTCAGCTTCTCCTGCACAAACCAGCGAGCACAGAGGAAGACGTTGGAGCTGAAACTCGTCTCCGTTCCAGATTTCCCACGGCGAGAAAAGATGGATGAAACAAAAAATGAAACAAAAAAAAACAAACGTCTGTCGTTTCCACGATATATGAGGGATTATTTACCAACATAAAGCCACTTTTCAACGGCAAGTCATGAATGGTGGTGATGTACTTACACTGTAATAGACTTTCTACAGGGATCCAAACAAAACATGCAGAAAAGTCTGACTCTTCTACAGCACATGTCAAACTCTGCATACAAACCTCAGCCTAAAGGATTCTTCTGGCTGCAGAAATCTTCCTTATCAAACATTGAAGTTATCTAAACTCCTCACAATCAGGAAGAGGCAAAGCAGATCCACAAACCCAGACAGTTTGTTCTTCTAAGATAAAACTTCATGTTAAGATAAAAGCCCAGTTCCCCTCCAGGTTCTTCACATCTTAGCTCTCATCTTTGGGCTAACGGGAAGAACTAATAAATGCAGGAACTGAGTCAAATATGACTTCAATGTCTCCTAGTCTTATACGTAAAATCCCAGAGAGATCCCTTCAACTTGAATCTGCTCAGATGTGCGATCATGTCTGTGTAAGATCTGGAAAAATGCAGTTATAAGGATGTCAGCGACCTCCGCCTATAAATGGGTTTTCTAGAGTAAATAAACAAACATTGATGCAAGAGAAAGAGGCTCACACACATGCAGCCATTTCTGTCACCCTCTTGTTTATTTACTAAACATTTGGACAATTTCTCTGAAAAAGGATTCTGTAAAATAGCACAAATAAATGCTTTAATCAATATTCAAGTAACATTTCAAGTGCTAGATTGGATTATCTGAACTACAAAATGTTGGTTAATTTGGGAACGTATTCATTCATTTACTGTTTTCTTTCTGCTGCAATCATCCAGCACGCGGCGGTCTGACGACGTCCATGAGAATCAACTCAGACTGCCGCGTGCAGTGAGCGCGAGCTCCGAGGGGGCGTCTCTTGCATTCCAACGCGACTAAATGCCTCGAAAAATGCAGCTTTTTTCACAAAAACGCACTTACCTCTGAGAAGTTGACGGCTAACGGTATCGTCCCGGCCACATAACATCCCACCAACATGGCAAGAGACAGCAGACTGATGGAGGTGAAATCGTCCATGACTGTTCGGCTAATCTACTGCTAGCTAACCATCCAACTCAACCTCCGTCTTTGAGTCTGAATTTTAAGACGTCAACTTTACCCACATGCCCCGAACTGGAGCACGCTAATTTTCAAACTAACGCGGCGTGTTACCAATATGAAGCGGTACCGTTCCCTGGTACCGACTCGGCTCTAAACATTCACGACTACGCTTCAGCCTCTGCGAAGGCTAAGCTAACTAGCTTGAGCAGTACTCAGTCGTCATAAATATCGAAGTTTCGCTGCTTATCTTCTCAGAGAGAAGCACTGCTACCCCAACATGGTTTCGAACAAGTTCACCTTTTCATAATATAAGCCTAAATATCTGGAGGTGGTCAGCTGATAACAACCACCAACGACCCGGCTAATTAAACATCGCTTGTTTTGTGCCGATCGAACACTTCCGGGTCACAGTTCGACTTGTTGGTCTGCCACGTAGTCCCTTTTCTTACAGGCGTCTAACAGGGCACCTATGGAAGAACAGAGATGACCTGTCAAACAGAATACTACCAAAACGCAGATACAAATATTTTTTAAAAAGAAAGGATTCATAAAAGAATATCAGAAAATACATTTAAGACAGTATTGACCAGTAAAAACAAATCTATACATGAGATCTTATTTATCTGTAATGACTCAACTTTATAATAAATCTAATGCTAATTTTGGCCAAAAACTATATATAGACAAGAGAAAATAGTCTGGAAAAAACTTATCACTAAATGGTTTTAAAGAAACTATTAATCCCTATTAATTAGAACACAGACGCAAGAATACAAAAATATTTAAAAATGTAAAAGAAAAATTGATGAAATTTTATTTTGTACATTTCATTTAAAGTATTTTAATAAAATAAAATATCTAAAGTTGGATTTGTTTTGCTGAACTAACTGCAAAGATAATTTCAAGAAATTATCTTAGAAAAAAGATCATAAAATGTTTTAATGTCTCAGTTACAGAAGATGCAAGAATTGCAGTTAATATAAACAAAAATTCACATTTATATTTATAAAAAGAAAAGTATTTTTGGAATAGACTCCTTGAAGTTCTAATTCAAACCAAACGAATTCAAACCTAAATACAATTAAATAATAATAAAAAAAACATTAATAAACACTATCAATTTATTAATAAAAATGTCTTATGGGTTTAAAGAGAATTTTTAATTCACTTTAAAATACTGGGTTTAAATTTCTTTCTGAATTAGATCTGCTGAACTGGGTCAACCAAAACCTGGATTAAGTCTCCTTTATTTTATTCATATCACCGTAATATAGTTAGTAAAATATATATATAAATATATATATATTTTATAAAATCTAACATTAAACCAGTATTAACAAAAGGAATTAGCTTTCTAATAAATTTTACATCTAAACATCTTTAAATAAAATAAGAGTTCAACCTGATGAATTGCCTATTCCTTCATCCTATTTTATCATTATTTTATTGAAAAGCACCTTTTTCAATAGTCTAAAAAAAAGAAAGAAAGTGAGACACTTCAAAATTTATTCGTTTAAATCTCAAAACAAAAAATGTTCCAGTTCATCTTCTGACCGAAGCAAAAGCATTGCCTCTTCAGGATTTTCAGCTGATAAAAATAAACCTAACAGATAAAGTTTTTTGTTTTTCATGGAAGCTTAAATGGACACTTTTGTTAATTTTCTATTAAATGTTAGCATGAGCAGAAAAACAAAACTGATATTTAAACGGTTCTTCTGATGATTTGAAGGTACTAACATTCATCTTAAATATGTTTAAAGGCTCCAGACAGAGTCAAAAAAACATTTCTGCAAAAGCAACAAAAGCATAAACAAGACAAACACCACAAAGTGTGTCATCTTTTTTTTAGAAAAAGGCCTTTTTATTGGTTCAGACATCAGAGCAGTGCCTCCACATAACACCATTAACTCAAAGCAGAATGCTTCCAATGATTCAGAGAAGAGACGTGTGAAAAATGAACAGAGAAGGAAGAAATACAACCCAACGTTGACCATGCAGCGCGTGTGTGCTGCGGTTTCCCACACAAACACACATTCAGAGACGCACACACGGCAGCAGCTCCTTGCTGATGGAATGGAGGCGTGTTTAAGCGCATGTTTACAGTCTGTTGGACCAGAAATCTGCTAAACGGAGCTCAGAAGAGGCGGCCATCACTTCACCAGTCCGATCTTCTTTGCTTCCGTTTCATAAATCAGCAGCCTCCACATTTTTACTATGAAGACTTCTGCTTCTTCGTCGAGGACCTGAAACACAGAACAGAAGCCTGAAGCAAGCGGAGGAGGAGCACAGCGGCGCCAAAGAGCGCCGTCTGCTGCGAGGAGACGGACGGACGTGACTAACCGCTCCAGCCGGAGAGGAAAACTCACCATGGCAACGTCATCAAGGATGCCCTGAGGAGTGCTGTGTGCCATTACCTGAGAGAGAGAAAAAAACGTTATACTAACAAGAAAAAAGGTAAATAAAAACAAATGTACTTCGATGCGCTCCCATTTCTTTAGATCGCTCCAGCTTTAAAGCTTTAATTCAACATCATCATCTGTACGCAACATTTTTATGCTACTTAGAATCGTTAGTCATAGGGAGAAATTAGATTTATTTAATGTTGGGATATTTTGTCACTGACCCCTTTGGAGATTGGTAATAGTAATAAATTGCAGTTTATGTTCTTTTGAAACTATAATTTATAACATAAATGCAGTTTGAATGACTGCTACAGTAATGGAGATATGCTCCATGTTCTCTGCACCACTATTTAAAAAAAATGTTAAAAGTGGGCGGGGCTTTGACCTCTGACCTTAGAACAGACAAAATCAACTAGCGTCGGCTCCTCCTCCCCGATGTACTCGATGATCTTCTTGTTGATCCACGGCCTTATGCGGCGGTCCATCAGAATCTGCAGAAGAACACGCGTGTCATTTTTCATCAGAAATCATCTCGGAGAAACGACCTCCGGCGTTTTTTTTACCGAGTCCACCATGGCCCAGTCCAGCGGGTAGGAGAAGAGCTCGGGCCGTGCCGTGGGGATCTTCTCGATCAGGCTCTTTATGTGTTTGCGTTTCTCCTCGGTGTTGACGCTGCCTTTGGGCGCGGACATCTCGGCGCCGTCCAGGCCCAGGCTCTTGTCGTCGTCGCCGTAGTCCAGAGGGACCAGCTTCCGCTTGCGCGGCTGCTCGTCGGCTTCGTCGTCGTCAAACTTGTTGAAAACGCTGTCGACGGGCGCCAGCTTCTTCCGCTTAACGGCGTTGAGCTGAGCCGGGCTGTTTGTGGCTCCTGGAGAGGGAAACAGGGAGACGCAATGACGGCGAGCACCAGCGGAACCACCGCCATCTGTGAATCGGGTTCTGGACTCACCCAGCTTGAGACTGAGGCCGATCTTGGGCCGGTGCTCGTCCAAAGGTTGGAGGTCGGGGGTGTTCTCCCCCGGAATGATGATGCCGCACGGAGACTCGTTGCTGGGGGAGTTTGGAGTTGCGTTCCCGCTGGCAGAGGACACGGAGGGGGCGGTGGTGATGGGCCGCATGGCGGGTTTTGGTTGTGGCTTGGCCTCTTGTGAGGCCTCGTCGTCACGGAAGATGTCCTCCTCCCCGTTCTCCCCGTCGTTATCCGAATGCGGAGGGGGCACTGGGGGGGCCGGCTCTATGGGTCTCTGAGTCGCTCTCTTCTCCCGTTCTCGTTCTCGTTCTCGTTCTCGTTCCCGTTCCCGTTCCCTCTCCTTTTCCCGAACCCGGTCCCGGTCTCGGTCCCGATCTCGGTCCCGATCCCGGCGACACTTCTCCTGGGTCACGTGCTCCTCTGGTTCGAGTTTGAGGGGAGGGGGCTGTCGTCTGCGCTCAGCCTCCTCCTCCATCTGACAGAGAAACACCTCCTGCTACAACCGCTCCACAAACAGAACCGAGGAAGAACCGGGAGGGAAACTCACCCGCTGCAGCTCAGCATCCGGGTCCGGGTGACCCTCGGCCAGGAGCCTCTGTCGGATCTCCTCCAGCTCCTCCTTTTCTCTCTTCCGGTCCCGCTCGTCCATCTCGATCTCCTTCTCTCGATCCCGGAGTCGCTTCTGGAAAGCGCTGCCCCTGCGGAGGGAGGGAGGGAGGGAGGGAGCGTCAGGAAAGGGCCGCAGCTCGCCGTGACAAAGCTGCGTCCAGACGAGCACCTGTAGTATTTCAGGTCGTCCCTTTCGTCGTCGTAGTCCTCCAGGAACTCCTTCAACCTTTTGGCTTCTTTCATCTGAAGTGGAGCCAAAACCGTAAATCTCAGTTCAGGAAATGTTCAAAGGCGTTTGGACGCCGTCGTCACGCTTACAGTCTCCCGCCGCCGCTCCTCCTCCCGCTCTGCGTCTTTGTTGTAGTCCCGAGCCTTCTTCCTCTCGCGGATCTCCCAGTTTTTTAAACGCTGAAGAAAAAAGAAAACACTTGTTTCAGTTTAAAGCCAGACGTCATCATTAAGCAGTGATTGGTCCGAGTCGGTTTCTATGGTAACCTCTCAAAAGCGGCCTACACCGAATCTGTTAAACGTTGTGAACGTTGGACGGGGTCACCACCTACTTTTCCACCTACGTGTGCATCGATGCTCACTAGATGGGCGAATATAGACCACAATGCATTGCGCTTGAAAAATCTTTGAGCACAAAAAAAGTGTGTTTAAATGTTTGTTTTTTAAATCATGATTATTTCATCATCAGTACACAGTGGATCATAAATAACCGTCGTAAACGACTCCTAATGAGTAGTGACGTCATATTTGCCGTTTCAATAAAAAAAAACAAAAAAACAGTAGTGAGCCCGGTGTCCGAATTGCTTTTTAAATCCAGGGCGCTGCATAACTCCGCAGTTTATATACTTTTTTAGTAGTTAGGGAGGGAATTCGGACACAGCCTGAGAGATTTTGGCTTCTTGGAGCCAGCAGGTACTTCCTGTTCTCCAACGCCGGGGGGAGGAGTCAGTGCTCGTAGATCAGTGGTCCTCGACCCTCTTTTAGGCCAGAGACCGGCCCGTACAAGACTGAAGTCACTAAAACTGTTCTTTTCTAAAAACATGAATCTGTTGTTTGAACAACTTTATTAGCAGCATCCTGGTAGCATCAGACAACCGGCTGCTGAATATTCTGCATTACTATTATGGTCTGTGGGAACAACTGTCACCATAAATCCACATTTGGAGTAAAGACTCCTGGTTTCTGTCTGTTAAATGCAGCTTTTATTTTGAAGTTGAAGGCTCTTCTTCCGTTTCCTCTCTGGATATTTTCTGCCAAAAAGGACGATCTAAATGTTTTCTGCTGGCTTGGGGGCTCTAATTTAGCGATCGGTGCAGTGGATGGATTTACAACACGCGACCGAGAGACTTGACAAGCGTCAAGGAAGAGTCGGATGTGGTGGAGAAGCCAGAGGTTTTTCAAAATAAACTTCCTTCAGAAACAGATTAAAAAGAAAACGTAGAAAATGAATGTTTTTTTTTTTTTTCATTCTCTGTCCCACAGGTCGGTACCGCTCCACCACCTGGGGGTTGAGGACCGCTGTCATAAAGGGTCAATGGATAAAACATACTTCTTGGTAAGCAGCTTCTTTGTCTCTGAGCCTCCTCTCCAGCCTCCGCCTTTCGTACACATCTTCCTCGTCTTCATCACGCTCACGTTTCCTTTCTTCTCTTGTCCTCTCCCTGAAAAATGACAGTTTGACACAAGAGTCAAGTGATACAATTGACGATTTTATTTAGTGGGGCGAGCAGGAAGCCTCAGAAAGACGGAGTGGCAGACAGAAGCTGTTGAGGCTTCAGAGGTTCATGAAGCACTGAAACCCACTGGACAGACTACCTGGAGCGGCTGCGAGCCTCGCTGACGTCCCGGCTCCTGTCCCGCTCCCGCTCCCGCTCCTTCGTCCTCTCACGCTCCCGGTCGCGCTCCCGCTCCCTCTCGCGCTCCTTGTCCCGCTCCCTCTCGCGCTCCTTCTCCTTCTCGCGGTCGCGGCGTTCCCTCTCGCGCTCCCTTTCTTTGTCCCTCTCCCTCCTCTCCTTCTCCAGCTCCTGACGCTCCTTTTCCTTCTTTCCTTTTTCTTCTTCCAGTTTCTGCAGAAACAAAAAAGGTTATTTTTCCCCTGGTTTTCATAGAACTGCCGCTCTATCTTCAGACTGTGGGGGTCATGTAGGTGGGGGGGTAGAGGGACACATTCTTCCTGAAACACTCGATAGGAAGGATTTTCTGTTTTGGAACCGAGCCGTTTGACCTCTGCAGGAGTATTGTGACGTAACGGGAGCTGGGAATAACCTTCAGCCACAGCGCGTCTGCATATTTTCCACATTAGCGTTCAGTCATGCAAACAGTCGGGAGATGGATTCGATCTGAAGCTGCGGCCCGGAAGCAGGACGTTGGCATCGAGCCGATGACTCACAGCAGGAAGAACAAAGAATATGAAAATACGACAGAGATTCGAGTCACAAAAAAATTCACTTCCCTCATAAAAAGTCAGAATATTAAGGAGCTACATAACTAATAACATATTTTGTTTTCTATGGTTTTATTCATATGATTTATTTTTTCTGATTAAAAAAAAACCACAATTTTTTTTCAGTTCAGTTGTCTCAATAGATGATTGAATTAATGAATATTGGAGAATTAAAAGCTCTAGATATGACTTTATAAAACGTTTAAAGGCGTAGAATCCCTGAAAGGATTGATTTTACAAACGAATGGAGAGAAGCCGCCACAGTGGGCGGGGCATCGCAGCGTTGACAGAAACCAGCAAACCGCTGGATGTCGGGAAACAGATTCCCCGCTGTCCCGGCAGACTGCGGTGAATCTGTGAATTGATGATGAACACGAGGCTCTGCAGCTTCATCAGCTGTAAGTGGGTCACGTGATCAGCTGATTGTGTTGATGTTTACTCCACGTTCCGACATCATTGACCCGTTTTCATGAGTTAACACTTGAGAGGCGGTCAGTCTGCTCACACGCAGCTTTCCCTCCAACGTTAGATCACGTTTACAGGAGCTAGAAATGCTCCAGACAAGAACGTTTGGTGGAGAACGGAGCGTCTGGGACAGAAAAATCAGAGCAGCTTTGTCTGGAAACGATGACGACGGCGGCTGCAAACCGCTGGGAAGTCATGAGGAGCCAGGATCCAGATTTTATGCCTGTTGTTCTCACTTCAAGAATCCATCAACGTGGAGCCAAACAGGAGGAACACAAACAGCAGAAAGAAGCTGTAAAAACAGGAGAACATGCTCCCCTACCAAAGCCTTCATCACACGTCTGCACGGACGATGCAGCACAGCGGCGAGGCAGCAGCTGGAAGCGTCAAAACGCCGTTAAACTGGCAACACGTTGACGGGATCTGTGGTTGCCAGAGCAACGAGGTTTGCAGCAGATAAATGTAAACAGAGAACGAGCTGCGATGCAAAAAAAAAAAATCAGCGTGGAAACGTTTTTTGTTGGGAAGAAAAACGACCAGAAGGCGATTCCAAACCTCCGTCACGTGCGATGAGGAGATCTCTTTATCGTATCTGAGCACCTTACCACTTCAAATAAAACACTAACTTCCTATCCTCAACCCAAAAATACCAGCAAAACCTTCTAATTTTTGTTTCTACGGTTCAGAAGGAAATCAAACTTCTTCCCTTCAGGGAGAACTGTGACTCTGCTTTGTGAAAGGTTGTGGGTTCGACGCCTCACCTTGTGCGTGTCGCGGAATTTGCTGATCTCTCTGGAGATCAGGTCTCGTTTGTCGTCCTCCATCTCCATGGCGTTGATGTCCTCCTTACCCGAAGGACAGACAGAAGAGAAACGGAAACACTAAGCCTCTAAAGACCAACGCAGAGCGGCGGACGCCTGCGCTGGCGTCTTCATCGTGCAGAGTACCTCCTCTTTCTTCTCCTTGCGTTTCTTGTTGCGCGGCTGACTGTCGGCGTCCTGGGAAGGGGCGTTCAGCTCGCTCGAGTACTCTTTGAGGAGGACTTCGATGGCGCCGTTCGCCACCTGGTCCCGCCGCAGAGTTTCTTCGTCGAGGACCTCCTCCTCATCTTCATCTGGCTTTTTCAACCCATCGCCGGTCTCCTTTACATCCAGTGGTCAGAAATATTAGAGGGATCTTCAGAATCAGAGGCGATTTAGTTTGAGCTCTAGCTGCGTACCCCGTTGGCGCTCCTCCTCTTGGCCTTCCACTCCTCCAGCTGAGCCTTGGTCTTGGCGTCCACCTTCACCAGCAGCTTCTTGTCCCCTAAGAGGAGCTCGTGCAGAAGCCGGAGCGCTCGGAGTGTCGATTCCGGCTCCTTGTACTCGCAGAAACCGAAGGCTGAAGAAATCAAGAAGATGAAGAAAGTTCTGTTTCTGTTTAAGTAAAAAAACTTACTGAAAAAAAGCAAGAAGTTTGTGAAAAAAATAGATTTTTTTTCTATTTTGGTTTTTCTCTAAGACAGCATTTACATCACAAGCAGCTGAAGATGCTGGGCTTTTATTCTGAAACAACAGGAAGGACTATTCAGCATCTTCCATTTCTCTAAACTAACACGAGTCTGTCAGCTATCTCAGCCAGCTTTCAAAACTCAACTAAAGCAGAAAAAAAGGGGAAAATAAAGGGGGAAAAAAATCTCTGCTCGTCTGCTTCAACTCTGACATTTACTTCACCACAACTCAGAAAAGCAGCGTTTTCTAAGTGTGTTTGAAAACAGAACAGGAGCTGCATGTAATTTAACGCCATGATTGTGAAGTTTCCAACAAACTGAACGCAGCTCAAAACCCCTTTTTAGACGCATCTTTAATTAAACCCAATAATCTGTAGGTTGTGCTTCCATTTCAAAGTGAATATAAACAAAACAGTTTTTGTTGTTATTTTTAAAAAAAATAATAAAAATATTATTATTTGTTATCTTGTTATCTGCTGGTAGAAAGTTTTATTCTGAAAGCCAATAACCAGGAAGGAAAATCCTTTCAGAAGAAAAGCCCCAAAGAGTTTTCGTTTACCTTGAAGTTTCCCAGAAGCACCTTGGACTCGCTTCCAGCTGAGAACAATCCCACATTTCTGCATCAGACAAACACAAAGCTGTTGACAGTCTAATCAAAGATGGCTGAACGTTTACATCAGAGCAGCTGGAGGTCCGGAGACGTTTGAAACGTTTTAAACTCAAAACCAAAACGGCTTTGAAATCTTTAAAAATATCTATTTTGGTATCGGGCGTTTTGAAATCCCTCTCCCTCCATTTGAATCCTGTCCTTTCAGGAAAGTGTCGTTCATTTCAAAGCTTCCAAACTTTTAGTTTCACTGATCAGTTTTTATCTTCAAACATTTCTGTAGCTTTATCCTAATCCTATCAAAATAAGAGCTTTAAAGCTGTCATTTGTAGGCACAGCGGGCGCTCAGCTTCCCTTCAGTTTTTGATCTTATCCTAAATTCCTTTGTTTCATGAAAACGGAGGTGAGCTGGTTCACTCATTTGACAAGAAAAACACGAGACACACTAAAAGTATTCAGACACCAACATCACTGAGATTTTTGTGACTTAAGGTTTACAGAGGAACTACAAACTTTAAACATTTACTCTGAGAACGATGCCACAGAATGTGGTGAGACTTCAGCAGTTCACAGCCTCCACAAACAGGTTTTTCAAAGTAAAAGCATCTGAATGGGTGCAAACTCACAGCCAGCAGCTGCCTGACCAACATGTCGGAGGCCTTTTCTGAGATGTTCCCCACAAACACGGTGGTGGTGGGGCCCGCGCCGTCGTCCGCATCCCTGGCCCGCCCCATGCCGTGCTCCTTCTTTGCAGCTATGGGCTTCTGGGTAATGGTGACCGCAGTTGGAACCAGAACCTGCGACAGCAATGCAAGGTTTAGAGACGAACGCATCAACTGTGGATGCCATAAAGACGGCGGTGACGGCGGGTCACACGGAGGAGCTGCGGGTTAATGTGGTAAAAACTCTGGTTTCAGACTCACTGTGGGCGCGGGGGCCACTACGCCCATGTGAACTGGGATCATGGGAGTACCTGGAAACAGCAGAGGGAAAAGGTTGGTGTAGATTTTGCTTTCATCCACACTGAATCCTAACTTCTAGGACTGTTTCACCCAGAAAGTTCCCTCAGTTCCAAGCTGTGAGTGTAAAGCCAACAGGGTGGAGCGGACGCTCACACATCTAAGACAAAGAGGCCCTTCAGAGGAGACAGAGGCAGACAGAAACCTGTTTCCCCTCAAACTATGGGAATCCAGTCCTCATGAAGACAGTGATCCACGGTGAGCCTCAAACACAACTGGACTTTAACGATGAATCCGTGAATTGATTTATGATTCCAACCAGACAGAGTTAATGGAATTGGCCCACACTGTTATAAAATGGTTTCAAAATGAGATCAAATACTATTTGGATTGAGGTACAGCCGGTTTATTTTACTAGAAGGTTTAATCGACCAATCACAGCGGACAACACATTTGTGATGTCATTAACACGGAATGTTAATGACATGTTGTCATTAACAACATGTCTAATGTGCTAGAATGTTCTAAGAATGTTCCCTTTGGATTCTTTGGATGTGGAAAAACAACAGTGGTGAAATTTAGGAAACTAACATGTGAATGGATTTGACATTCATTCTAGTTTACTTGTTTGTTTGGACACAGATTTCATTTCCACTTGATGATCTGGAAGAAATCCAAGAATCTGGAAAACTGTTCAGTAGCAGGAATTTCTGTCTGGAAGTTTGGATGAAGAGGATCTGGATCTACTTTAGCTCAGTGAACCGGAGCGTTCAGAATGAACAAATATTGAATATAAACATATCGTCAGCCACAAATTGTGATATGAAATGCAGCATTAAAATGAATGATTACACTTCTACTGGTTCAGAAAATACAAATAAAAATGGAAAGAATTTAAAAAACCCAGCAGCTTCTAAACCTGTGGGTCACTTGGTACGGGACAACAGACACAGAAAACAAAACCAAAAAACTTACAGAAAGTTATTACAGTTATTACTATTAATTTATTTCTGTTTGGAGGATTTATTCATTCTGAAGGAAGTTTTATTTTGGAAAACTATAGGATTCTGTGCACCACATCCCTTTATGCTTTACTGCATATCAAGACGTTCTCCTCGGTCACGTGTCAAATACATTTGGTACTTTCTTAAAGCCTCCAATCCTAAATTTAATGCCCGAAGACAGCAAAGTTAATAAAAAACAAACGGAGGAAAAGATCCAGAGAGGAAACCGAAGAAGAGTCTTCAACTTCAAAATAAAAGAAATCTTTTAGTTGTGTCATTGCTAGGACATAGTTTCTGCAGAGCGACAGGAGTTCAATAGAAATTCACCCCCCACACACTTCCCGCCACCCATCTGTTTACAAGCTCTCCTGCTAGCTTACAGCGCCTCACAACCCCATGCTAACACGGGCGGTGCAACAAAAATGGCGAGCAATATCAACCTACACCTGTAAATATGGAGCTTGTGGCTCCGCCCAGCGTATTTTCTACATCACCTTTGCAAAGAGCATTTTTTAATCTGTTCCTAATTCACAATAATTTGAATAGAGAAATACTCAGAAATGCAATCATGAGTTTAAGTTTCTTTAAATATGTCAGAAAAATGCTACAACATGTTAAAAACACCAGTTTGATGGGAGGGGGTCTCTAAAGGTTAACGGTGAGCTTCTACTTCAATGTTTAGTAGTTTAGCCTCCCGTGAGGAATTTCAACATCAATGGATTTGAATGGATTTCCTTTTTCCCAAATTAGCCTCCATTCTTACCTGATTTTTTCACCTGGAATCAGGTGAACAACATTGCTTATAATATGGATGCCTACAGGCAGGGGGGCAAATGCGCATGTCTACAGATCTGAGGCTCCTGTCAAAACTGAAATCCCAGCATGAATAAAGCATTTATGACGGCTACCACCACAAAAAACGGTGTGGATTTTTATTCAAGTTCATCTAAATCTACCAATTATCGAATTTCATTCATCTCCCCGTCAAATCACGTGGTGAACTGCAGTGCTTCCCAACGCGATGCTTGACTCCAGATCCAACACAAGCTGGGGGGGGGGGGGGGGGTCACAGGTGTGCGGCGGTTCTCGGTACCTGGTGGAACTGGAGGGGCGAAGCCTCCGTACTGCGGCGGGGGGATCCCTGGGGGAAGCTGGGGGAGGCCGACCTGCGGCCGGTTCATCGGAGGCGGGTAAGACATTCCTGGAGGAGACCGCCTGCAAGACCGAGACAAGAGGAGGTTAGCGGGAAGGAGTGGAGCTTCTTCCACTGGTCACCGTCACAGCGACCAGCTCAAACTGACAGAATAAACTGACAAATCGATGAGATTAAAAGACTAGCTAGCTTGTAAACTGCTAGCCTCAGACGGCTAAGTCCGGCCTTGCTGCTAGACGTTAGCATCGGCGGTCATGAAGAACGCGCTCACCCACCTTCAGTCAAGTATTCCGTTAAAAAGAGGACACGGCTAACACGGCTGATTATCCTCGTAAAAAACCCATTAAATGCAGCAAAAGGACCGATTCCGGGAGAATTAGCAGGCTAAATTAGACACCGGTTCACTGCGGGAGCTCCCGTGGTTCGAGGCTAACGGAGCTATTCTTTCCGAAAAGGATTATGGGACATCTGGGTTCAGCTCGGGTTGTTTTTTTCTTAATACCCTGAGTGAGGTCTTACAGGCAGCAGCTCCTGCATCAAACACTTTAAAATCGTCAAATTTGCCTTAATTCTGTTGGATTTGTTTTATTTAATTTTTCATTTAACAAAAAATACAAACATAGTTATGTCAATGTCCTTTAATAGAGACTTCATTCTAATTCAAACTGAGAGTATGTGAAATAAAAGGATAATTCATGTAGAAATAAAAGATTTTCCAAAATTATAACTGAAAAAGCAATTTAGGATCTTTAAATACTAGAAATACTAGAAAAAAGCTCCGTAATTAAATTAGCCATTTTTTTTAAATAAATGTCTGGATAGAATGATAACTCAAGCTGGCTCACTGGGGGAGCATACAGGAGAAATTGAAAAAAAAATGGCTTAGTTTGGAGTTCCACAAGGTAGCTACTCTGGTCCGCCTTTATTGTCATTGACAAATTTGTCGGTCAGATGGATAACAAAAAGCTGGACCTTGGCAAATGCTGCAGTACTAAACCAACAACAACAAAAACTCTGACCATGTTTTTTGGACTAAAAAGGTCGGAAAAAACCCTCAAGTACAGGAAACTACACAGAAAAAAAATCCAGCTGGGATTTGAACCTTTCATTGTAGTGATTGTGCTGCCCACTACACACCACCAAGACGTTAGAAATGAGAGCGAACTCTGGTTTGCCTTACAGAAGAGATCCAGGGAAAAATACGATGGTGCAGATAAGAAAAAAAATCTCAGCAGTTCATATTTTCCGCCGCTCGGTGGCGCCAAAATCCACACTTTGGCCTTTGGAAATTGATTTCGAACCTGTGTCCTGGAGCAAGATGTGAACGTCCATCGCCGTTACTGTTTGCAGCTGCGTCAGTCTAACATGAGCTCAGCAGCGAAACAGTTGTTGCTCAAATCCACTTTCTTCTGTATTCTAGAAATGTCATTTTATTGACATTCTACGGTTTTCAGCAGCTAGAATTATGAGGAATAATTCAACACAAACACTAAAACCTATTTTTAAAGTAATTTATTTTGTATTTTTGTCTTTGATGAGTGTTACACAATCAGTGCTTTAATATGTTTTCAGACTCTGTTCTGCCAGCAGCTACAGGAATGACACAAATACAGTAAACTAAGTTTGTGATTCAACCCCATGTGTGTGTTTGTGTCTTTGTGTGTGAGTGTAGTGTGTGAGTATTTGAGCGCATGCGTTTGTTTTTTTGTGCGAGGTTATGCAAGTTTGTTGATAGGTTTGACTGTATCCCTGAGTGTGCGTGAGTTTGTGTGTTTCTGTGCGTGAACTTGAGTGTGTATTTGCTTCTGTGTGTGTGTTTGAGGTTTCGTGAGTGTGTTCAAGTGTGTGTCTGTTTTTAAGTGGGTGTGAGGTGGTGTGTGTGTAAGTGTTTGTGTGTATGTTGGTGTCGGTGGTTGTCTATTTTGGTGTGCGTTCAGGTGTTAGTGTGTGTTTGGGTATATTAGGGTGTGTAGGTGTGTTAATGTGTGTGTGTGTGTGTGTGTGTGTGTTGGTGTGTGTGTCTGTTCTGCTTTGGTCGGGATTGACACCTGCTGAACACCTTATGTGGAATTTTCCACTTGTGTAGCTTCACGCGCGCCGGTACCGCTTTCTTTCCTTCGGGGCCATTGGGCCCCGAACGGTTGACAGGCCACGCCCACAACGCGAACCCACCTCTTCGGCCGCTCCCATTGGCCCGCTCGAAGGTGTGTCACGGGTTTCCGGGCTCCCGGAAGCGCGCGCCGCGTCGCTCATGAATATTCAGCGGAGACGCGCCGGATAAGAGCCCCCCCCTGCGCCTGCGCCGACCCAGACCGGCGGCGCAACTCCCGTCTGGGCTTTCATCAGAATCCTCCCGCGGGTGAAGATGGCTCTGAGAGGACCGTTCTCCCGAATCCTCAGGTCCAAACTGGGGAAGTGCTCCCAGCAGACCAGAGCGGAGTCTGTGGCGGTTCTGGGAGCCCCGTTCTGCAGGGGACAGGTAGGACTTTATCCGCTCCGCACCAGAACTGAACTAGATTCGGAACCAGTTCTAAAAGTGTCTTTTTGATGGCAGAAAAGAGGAGGAGTGGAGCACGGACCCAAAGTCATCCGGGATGCGGGGCTCGTCGAGAGGCTGTCCAGTTTGGGTGAGTGCCGGGCGGGCGCGCGTGAGGCTGCGGGAACAGCCGGTGCCGCGTTGTTGCGTAACGCGGAGTGGGTGGAGGTGGCACCCTGGCACCACCTTAAAGCCTTCCGCCGGTTACATCACGGAAAACGGCACAAATAGATCCGTCTTCCGGGATCTTCTTCCAGGTTTGATCGGATTAAAACCAAAACCGGCGTCTCGTGCGGCACCGTCGGTGACGCGGCGGCCGGCAGGCGGGTTCGGAGCCACATGTCGGTTTTTTCCCGCTGCATGTGAGCTGTCATTCCCCCCTCCTGTCTGCGGTAAAAGCCCCCCCAGACAGATGATATTTTCAGCCTATAGAGTTGGATTAGAAAAATTATGAAATCCTTTTTTGGTAACAGACTAAATCCATTTTTGTAACATTTTGTCTTTGATGTGGCTTGAAAAAAAAAAGACAAAGACTAAACAGAAGATGCGTTACTCTCTGTCGATTTGAAATACTTTGATCTGGTTTGGTAACGACCCGCGTGCGTCTGGATGAAGCTTTACGCGCAGTCTGTCAGTGACACAGAAAACTCTCGGCTCTGATTCCATCCTGCGGTCGCGGCGGGCCTGAGCCGCAGAGACGCGGCCTCGAGCCTGAAAGAGGACACCTCAGTCGGAAAGTTCCTCCTCCGTCACGGAGCAGTACAGTAACAGGTACAGGCAGATGAGGGAGGAAGCGGGTCTGACAGAGGTCCCATCACAGGGATGCCTTCCTGAAGGTCACGTGGAGGTCACGGATGAACGCGGGACTTTCTTAGAAGACTGATGAAAAGAACATTTAAGCGGCTTTTCCTGTAAATGACACATCAGGACGTCCGTGACGTCACAAGCAGGTAATCCTGCGGTTTGTCATCAGCTGTAAACATCCACTGTTACACAACAGAGCCCTCCCTCCACACACCCCTTTACTTTAAGAGACATCCAGCCTTCCTGTTGTTACCCCTCCAGAGGCATCAGAACAGGCTTCTGCCCCCAAACACTTTACCAAGTTTATATTTAAAAAACGAAACTTTCCTGCATCAAAACAATAATGAAAGAGTTTAGGCTGAGTTTTAAATTATTTATTATGTTTTCTAGGTAATAAAACTATTTTTTACATGAGTTGTGAGTCTAACCAAACAAATATGAAACTTTTATCAATACAGTTATGATTTTTTTTACATTAAAATTGACGATTTTGCTTTAAAAAATTAAGAAATTTGTGGATTTAATGAATGAATTTTTAAAACAACTTTTCATCACACTTGATTTTTATTAATTAGAAAAAAAAGAAGAAATAACGTCTATGATACTGTTTTGGACCTGTCAAATCTATTTTAAATATGTTTGAAAATATATATATTATATATCTGAAAAGCACCTGGGTGTTTAATCCAATTTATTTCCTTTGACAACATAACTTTATTTATGTTTGTTCTTTGCATTCTTAGAAATTAAAAGTTAGTTGTTGTGTTGGAGTCGAAATAAAGGGTAATAATATGTTTGGCCGTCTTTATTGGCTAAAACTATGTCTGTTTGTTGTTTTTTCTTCTACTTAACTCATGGAAAATCCAACAACCATTTTCTTCAGTTCTTTAAAGTTGATTAAAAAATTTGGTTTTTGTTTGTTCTTTTTTTAAAACGGCAATTAACAGGAGCAGAAAATAAAAATAAGAACCAAAAAAGGAAAAAAAAATGACATTAAACAAAAAAAGGCCAAATTTGACCTCATGGGTTATCCAGGGTAAAAAGCTAATCTGTTAAAATTATAATAAACTACAGTTTCATGAAATCCCAGAATTTTCACAGATTCTTAAAACAAAAATCTCTCAGATTACCCAACAGATTAACACACAGTTTCCTGATCATGGGCTATCGTGAGGACAACACTCAGAGTCTCCTGCTATCGTTGCAAGAGATGCTTCATGTTGCATCAACACGCTATTCCTGTCCTAAACCCCCACCCCCACCCCCCATCTGCCCCGAGGCACATAACCTGGTAAATTTTCGGTTGAATTTGTAGATTAACAGCCTTGCCTCCCTCCCCGCCGGCCCGCCTGCTCTGGCTGGAACCTGAGCTGCTGCAGGAGTGGAGTGGAAAGTGCTTGGTCTTCAAAGCCGCTCTGGCATCCAGTGACTCATCAGTCGGGCCAGACGAATCCCGGCTGAGTCATGCTGCAGGAACTTTAGGGGCTGCAGAAAGTGCAGAGGCTGCAGGAGCTTCAAACCTCGGTGGATTGTGGTTGTTCATGGCGGTGTCCGTCTTTGTCCTCAGATTACTCCGTGCACGACTTTGGCGACCTCAACTTCCCCCCCGTGGAGAAGGACGAGCCCTACATGGGTGTGAAGTTCCCCCGAACCGTCGGCGCAGCAAACAAGATGCTGTCGGGGGCGGTGAGCAGAGCCGTGGGCGCCGGACACAGGCTGGTCTTGCTGGGGGGCGATCACAGGTGACTGCGAGCATCCCGGTCCTGCAGCCTGACGGGGTTCCGGCTGATGGTTCCACCATGCGTGCCGAGTTTGGCCCGCTCAGCGTCTGCACTGATGGGAAGACGGAGGGTATTTATAAGACGGCTCCTCTCCTTTCACAGCCTCGCCATCGGCTCAGTGAGCGGCCACGCTCGCCAGTGTCCCGACCTGTGTCTCATCTGGGTCGACGCCCACGCAGACATCAACACGCCGATGTGCTCGCCATCGGGAAACCTCCACGGACAGCCTGTGGCGTTCATGCTCAAAGAGCTGCAAGACAAGGCGAGTGTCGGGCGTGGACGTGGCGGCAGACGTGCAGCTGAGGGCCACCCTTTTCTGTAGGATGACCTTCTCTCGCCTGTCCTTCCAGATGCCCAGTATTCCCGGGTTCTCGTGGATGAAGCCCTTCCTCTCCTCGAGGGACCTGGTGTACGTGGGACTGCGGGACGTCGACCGCGGAGAGCAGTAGGTTCACGCATCTCCTGATCCACCTCTGCCAGTTTTCTGTCACCCTTCTAGAACAAACGTCTGTTCTCTGCTGCAGCCTCATTTTGAAGAATCTTGGCATCCAGTACTTCACCATGAGGGACATCGACAGACTGGGCATCCAGAGGGTCATGGAGGTCGCTCTGGACCATCTTCTGGGAAGGTATCCCAGTTTGTCAGAATAACCCGTCTTGCTCCCGTACTTTCTTTCTAAAACCGCGTTCTCAATCCTCATTTTATTTCTTTAGTCAAAGTCATTCAATCAGATGCCTCAATAAGAGTAGGGGGGGGGCCTGCTGGCCCCCACGTCCAACCTTCAACATGTTTGTCAGATTTAGTGTTGTGGCCTCTTAACAAGCTCACTCCTGATTGGCTATAGTGGTTGTCATAGAAACAACGGTTGTGTCCGAATTCCCACCCTAACCCCTAAAAAACTATTAAGTAGCGCCCTGAACTTTAAAAGCAATTCAGACGCCACGCCCACTACTTGTTTTTAAATTAATTTTATTAACGGCGGATATGACGTCATCGATTTCACAAAGTTAAAATCTAATTGATGTGAGCGACTATTTATGAGTCCACTGTCTTCAGAAGATGAAAACGTTGATGGTTTTTTTAAAAAAATACATTTAAATACATTTTTTGGGCAAAAACTGTTCCGACGCAATGCATTGTGGTCTATATTCGCCGATTTAGTGAGCTTACTTTTTTTTTTTAAACAAATATTGCACACAAGAAATACAAGACTCCACAATGTGTGCAAAAGACAATTTTCACGTTCGCCAGGAAAACAAACAAAAATAAAAAAAACATAATAATAATGTTAAACAGGTTAAGCAAAAAATAAATAATAATAAAGGCAAAGGAATCTGTTATAGTTTCAACAGAGACCATGTTTGAACTCTTCTAACAGCTTTTTTGTTAGTGGAGGATTTTATCCTGTTTATATACAGAACCTTTTCTTTCTGGAAAACGTAAAATACTGTTTTTTTGTTAGCATATTTACACTTGTGTATAAAGTATTTAGCCATAATAATATGTAAATTAACTACATATTTTCTCTGCATTAAGTCTCCCTTGTGTAAAATATCAATAAAATAATATGTTCATAGAATAATCTAGATGAGTTCTTAAAAAATGTATCAGATCTTTCCAGGATCCAGTGAGCATCCATTCACACTGGTTTTTTGCAGAGGCTTCTGGGAAATTTCTAGGGCACTGGATTTTGGAATTGTAGATTGGGACAGCACTAGAACATGCAGAACGTGCTATATAGTGCACTATGTAGGGGTTAGGGTGGGAATTCGGACACAAGCAGCGACGACGTCCGGCTCCAACATGGCGGCGTCCGTATTTTGAAAAAAATGGCGCCTGATTTGACCTCATGTGATTGGTAAACCATTTCCTATGGATGACGTCACACTCTCTCACCCCAGTTCTCTTATAGCCAATGGCTGTTAGTCTGTGATGTCATAGACTTCTACAAATCTGATTGGCTGGGAGGAGAAAAAGGTTCTTAGATGGCGACAGCAGGGATGAAGACGCTGTTCTCACCTTCCTCTGCAGGAAACAGCGACCCATCCACCTGAGCTTTGACATCGACGCCTTTGACCCGTCTCTGGCCCCCGCCACGGGAACGCCGGTGAACGGAGGCCTCACTTACAGAGAAGGAATCTACATCACAGAGGAGATCCACAACACAGGTACGGATCCTGGAGCTCCGCCCATCAGTGCCTCTGTTTTCTGTCCGGCGCCTCACCTTTCATCTCATGGACGCGCAGGTCTGCTGTCGGCCATCGACATGGTGGAGGTGAACCCCACCCTGGGCGCCAGCAGCGAGGCAGTGGAAGCCACCGCCTCTTTAGCCGTGGACGTCATCGCGTCGTCGCTGGGACAGACGAGGGAGGGCGCTCACGCCTCCATCAGCGTGATCCCCGCCGTGAAAAGCGACACGGAGCAGCTCTGCCTATGAAGCAAACCCAGAACCTTGGATCGAATCCTGACCATTCCACGCTTCTCCTGTCTACACTGTTGTTCTGGAGGTCCAGTGAATCCATGAATCCACGAGATGTTTGTGCTGCAAAGAGAGACTGAATAATTTAAAAAACCACTGCACCTTTTGAGGCCGCTGCTGCTCTAAAAGAGGCCATTCTTATTTATTTGTTAGCGTGTTACGAAGCGTGTGTCACGTGTGGGACTGATCTGCAGGGCATCAAAAAGATTCATATGATGAAAAGTGGACTTTAATAGCAGCGCCGTTTCTCAGAACACTCTTCTGGACCATGTGTGGTTACGGTTTTCGTTACGTTTTATTTACTAAAAAAGGCGCTTTAGAAATCATCTGGTCACGAATAGTGCTGCTTTAACGCTCGTTTGTCTGTTTTATGGCGACTGATAATCGTGTTACAAAGAGCCTCTACTTTGGTCTTCCATAAATGTGATTTCATTTTTGTTTGTTTGCACTCGTCTCTCTTTTTCCCTTTCAGTTTGCTGCTAGAATGAGACTCAGAGGATCGTCACTGATGGGAATGGTCCACATACTTCCTTAAAATCCAGCTAAGGATCAGTTTAGAAGCACTTTAGCATCATTTACTATGAGAAAATAAGTTAATATCTATGATAAGCAAACATTTTGAGCATCAATAAATTCAGAAGATTACGCAGCAAACAAAAAAATGTTGCTTCAACTGAATCTGTTCCAGCTAAAGCGGCCTAGAGAAAAGATTAAGGAGGAAATGATCCTTTTAAAAAACCAAACTTCCAGCTGAAAATGCAGAAGGCGACAGCGGGAAGGAATGACCAGCGTCAGTCAGGAGGACAAGGGCCTGCTGGAAAAAGAACACATAAAAAACGGAGAGAAGAGATGGAATCTGCTCATTCAGGGCTTTGACAGCAAGATGTTGGTTTTTCAATGAGATGCTCCAAGAGGCCAAAAGTGACGAGAAATAACGTGTTCTACATTCATTTCCTAACTCCTGCAGTGCATCTTAATGATAAAAGGCAGAAATAATGGTTGTAAAGTTAGTCTTTTTAAAGGGCCTTTATCCTGTAAAATCCACTTTTAAGTGTTTTACGATGTTTTTCCTCACAGAAAACCCCAAAGCGGTTATTTTGATCCTTTCACGCATTTCTGAGTATTCTTCTAAAAACCTGAGCGCCACCCACACGGAGCGAAAGGCGGAGCCTCCAAGATCGAGTCTTATTTCCAGGTAGAATGAATATTTCATTAAAATACGTGTTCTTTAGTGTGCCAAAGGTCATTTATTGTCACATGGATGTAGTTTACACAGAAAAGCTTCAGAAAAGCAGGATATAGGCCATCTAAATTGGAAATATCTTCCTTTGGGGAACAGCCTCTAGTGGTCAATTGAGGAACTGCAACAGTTGATTTTTCCACATCTTTTGAGGAGGAATATTCTGGTTTTTCCACAGCAACGTTCTTTAGATATAACACCAAACAGATGAGTAGCAGGTTAGCTTTAATGGAGCCAACTAAGCACTGAACAGGAAGTGGTGTTATTTATGTGTAGGTAAAGGAAATGGCATACCGTATAGATTAGGTCCTCGTTTTACATTTAGAGCAAAAGAAAATTTGGCCACATGTGTAAGAGGTCAGAAATACTTCTCAGGGTTATTTCTACTACTGTGAGCGTTCTGGCTTCATCTCAGGCCTTCAAAGCCAAACAGAGAAATTTCTTGACCTCGAAACCTTTGACCCCGTGACCTTCAGAAAACCCCTGGCAAGAGCAAACGTCCCTCTGAGGAGCTTCTGTGAGGTCAAAGGAGGTGCTTCTCTAGTCAGACGTCTTCAGGAAGGGCCTGGTCTCAGAGCGGACTCGCTCACACCAACAGGATTATTGCTACAGGGCAGAAGCTCCTCCTCTCCAGACGCTCCCTCACTTCCGGAAGAACTTCAGGTAGATCACGGCGCCCAGGATGGCGAGCTCCATTAGAATGATGACAGCCAGGAGCAGCTTGTTTGTCATGAGCCTGCAGGACAGAGAGGAAGACCCTCCTCATCATCGGTGGATTTAAGCGTTTATTTGATTATTGTATATGCGAACTGGTCTAAGTGACTCCTCCTCCCTGGCGTTCCAAACAGGAAGTGCCCGCGGCCTCTAAGACGCCAAAATCCCATAAACTTCTACAGCTGTTGACATTCCCGGGGCGGACACTCTACCACGCGTGACCTTCTTGTGTTATGAGCAGTTCTTGCTTTACCCATAATACTCTGCTTCAATAAAACGATTGTCCTCGCTCCGCTGAGAGTGAACACGCCCTCGTTCTCAGACGTTCAGGTGTGCTTCCACACCTGAGGGCTGTCTGAGGGAGACTTTTTATAGTCTGGATCCAAAGCCTGTTCTTCTTCCTGTTCTCCAACTCTTGACTGTGTTCATGTTTATGTGCTTTTATGTTTTTTTAAAGTACTGTACATAAATGCTGGGCACAAAGGGGGCGTGGCCCTTTTGACTGACACGTGACCCTTTGAATCAACCCGAGTGGTGGGTGAGCTTACCGCCGAGACATGGCCCGCAGAACTTTCCTACTTCGACTCAGGTTCTCTCCCGTGTTCACCAACTGAACAGAGGAAGAAACGAAACGAGTGACGCGGGAGAAGGAAAGGAGGAGGAGGAGGAGGAGGAGGAGGAGGAGGAAGAGGAAGAGGAAGAGGAAGAGGAGGAGGAAGAGAAGGAGAAGGAGGAAAGGAGGAGGAGGAGGAAAGGAGGAGGAGGAACACGAGGAGGAGGAAGAAGAGAAGGAGGAGGAGAAGGAGGAAAGGAGGAGGAGGAGGAAAGGAGGAGGAGGAGGAAAGGAGGAGGAGGAACACGAGGAGGAGGAGGACAAAGAGGAGGAGGAGAAGGAAAGGAGGAGAAGGAAAGGAGGAGGAGGAAAGGAGGAGGAGGAGGAGGAGGAGGAGGAGGAAGAGGAAGAGGAGGAGGAAGAGGAAGAGAAGGAGAAGGAGGAAAGGAGGAGGAGGAGGAAAGGAGGAGGAGGAACACGAGGAGGAGGAAGAAGAGGAGGACAAAGAGGAGGAGGAGAAGGAAAGGAGGAGGAGGAAAGGAGCAGGAGGACAAAGAGGAGGAGGAGAAGGAAAGGAGGAGAAGGAAAGGAGGAGGAGGAAAGGAGGAGGAGGAAAGGAGGAGGAGGCGGCGGCCTCACTCTGTCTCTGGTTCGGTCCAGCTGCTCCCTCTGCCCCCCCAGCTCTTCGATGATGTCTGTACCGATCTGCTCCGTCTCCACGGCGATGCGCTGGCTGCGCTCGATGCTCTGCGTGGCGTTGTTCAGGTAGTCCGTCCCCTGAAGCAGCAGCGACCTCTGCGACTGCAGGTGTGTCTGCACCCCCCAGGGACAAACAGGAAGTCAGGAGGTTTCCAGAACACCTGTGAGGCGTGAAGGTCCACACTCACACTCTGCTGGTTCTCGGGTGAATAGAGGCCCTGGCGGTCGCCGTGAGACGTCAGGGGGGCGGGGCCGAAGCCGGGAGCAAAGGTTTTCATGTCCCTCTGCAGTTTGCCGATGTCTCTGCGGTACAGACGCAGCTTGGTGCTCATGGCGTTTCTGTAGGACGCCGGCGCCGCACGGAGCTCGTCCTCCATGCCCTGCAACTGTGAGAGAAAATCCAAGTCCATTTGATCAAAAAGATGGATTTTAGCGTCTGAAACGACTATAGAAACGCCGACAAGGTTCAAGAAAAATGGAATTATTAACTCTTCAGTTAAAAAAGAAATTACACCTGAGACATGGCAACCATTAATGGATTATTTCTATAGACAAGTCAACCTCTACTTGAACATTTAATTGTAAAATCTGCAGGGTATTTGTTTGTTTTGTTGTTCTTTGCTTTTCTTTTTTTTGGTATTGTTTGCTGTAAAAAATAAAAATAAAAAAGAGGGGAAAAAACAATAAAACATTTTTTTCTTTTATTTCAAATGAATGAAAAGAACAAAAAGAAATTTAAAATAGAAAACTAAACTTAAAGCTGCATGCAAACCATGTAACCATAATCACACTGTTCATTTCAAATAAATGTAAAAACAGTATGAAAAAAAGAAATTAAAGGTTAATCAGCTGATAAACGCACAATGACTTCATGTGAAACTAGAAGCTCGTTTTCCCTCCAACAGGAAGAGATGAACAAAATTTGATCAAATATTCTTATTTTTGTGTGTGAAACGCAACCAAATATTTGAACTTTGACTTCAAGTCTTCGCTGGTTCTTGACTGTAGCACCAAAAACCCCAGTTTGATTTTTTCAAAGCCTTTTTTAAAAATTAATATTTAATAATGAATGTGCCATCTGTTGTGTTTAACCGCAAAATGACTCCATGAATGTGAGCCGTCAGGAAGGAGGACATCTGCTTACCACCTCCTCAGCCTCTCCCTGCCGCTCATCGAAGCTCCTCACCAGCCTCTTCCTCTCCTCTGCAGACCAGAGCACACAGGTTACAGAGGCTCCTTCCATCCATCCATCCTTTCAAACACCCACTGCCATGAAAACGATGGGGGACATGTATAACATGTAGCTTATAACTGCCTTTCTGAGTAATTCTTTATTCAAATCGTTGTGAATCGGGAGCGGACGGAAAAAAAAGCAGTTTGAAAAACGTATATTTGCGATGTGTTGCACCTGTAACGTCAGGTTGAGGGTGTGAGAGGCTGTAAGCAGGAGAGCGTGTAAACAGACGGGTGACGGGAAGTGGGGGTGGGCTTACTCCTGCCGACAGTCCCGCCCACAACTCTGACGCAAATTTCTAACAAACTGCTGTCCTAGAAAACGACACAGCTTCTTGGCTAAATAAAAAAAAACATGATCATAATTTAAGACGACTTTGGAAATAGATCAAAAGATGATCAGAGTGAGATTTTGTTAGTTTTATTCATTCATAACCCAGGAGACGTACAGTAAATAATAAAGACCATTACCTTGTACATCAATTATAAACACCAGAGGGATAAATATACAAAAATAAAGTTATATGAAATGACAAACCTGAGCAAAATGACAAGTATGAATTGCTTCTTTGTTTGTATTGGGGGAAATGGATTGTTAGTAAAATCTAATTTAAGTCGATCAATCAAAACAATTGGGAGCTTTATTGCTAAATTTAGTTTTGTGAATAAAATACTTAGTAAAATCAGGAGATTCGTTAAATCAAATTAAGACGAATGTTTATTATCATAATTAATGAAACCAAATAAGATGTTTTTTCCATGCAAGTCCCAAAAAATATGCATCAACAACGTTTCCTCAAATGAAAACAGAAAGAACAGTTTTTCTGTTTTTAGCCTTTGCATAAACTGATTTGTTGGATGAAACCTATGAATGATCTTGAATGAAACCTCTTTCACTTTGTTTTTTAGTGAGATTTTAAGAACACAATGAGCAACAAAGAACATGATCCTCGTTTACCTCCGTGACATTTCGCGGCTCTGTCAGGAATTAACTTCAGCTCCTCGTACAAAGATCTGTAGATTTCCTGCAACTTCTCGAATTCCTCCGACGACATTTCTCAGGGATCAACCCGGATAGTTCCTCCTGAATACAGTTATTATTGCTCCTCCTGAATATAGATATATTCAAGAGTCTTAAAAGGTTTTTTTGTAGGTGGAAAGGTTAAGATAATCTGTTTGTTTTGCTTCCTTCATCATCAGAACCCGGGATTCTTCCGCATGATGGTCCTCGTGACCAAAAGGACTAAAATTCCGTAAAAGAATGAAATAATCGGTTGTGTTTTACACATTTAAAAATTAAAATAGTGTTAAAGATACCATTTTAAATTTATTTTTTATGAACTGTATCACACAATATTGCTTATCGGAATTTTAAAAGGGAAAAGAGTAAAGATTTCTAGTCAGGCAGTTAAATAGACACCTAACATTGGCTCCAGGGGAAATTGGGAAGTGTAGTTTATTGATTTCGTTAAACAGAAGAGTTCTAAATTGAATCTTTAGTTACAAGAAAGAAAATGTTTTGATTTAAATTTATGTGTACAATTAAAATTAAATTAGATGCGATTTCTATAATTCAATTTTTGCAACTGATTCAAATAGGCCTACTGGTATATGTGTTACTCAACTTACTATTATTTTAATAAATAAAAGGATATTTGTAAAAATAAAATAAAACCTTCACTACAAATTGAGTTTTTGTGCTGAAAATGCATTTTTAGTTTTTAAAAAGTTAATATTATTTGAATGTTTTATCTTATTTTGTTCGAGGACAACGTATAATAATGCAATAGATATTCTAAATAAATGTTATACAGAAATAACCAGAGGCAGCTTTCAGTTTTATGAAGTGATAACGGCAACTTAAATGGTAATTGATTCTAGTGATAATAATAATAATTGTTCAAATGATAATAAATCATATAAATGTATATACATTTATTTAAATTTTTTTTGCAAAATATAAGGCTGTGGGAGGATTTAGATTTAGCTGTTGTGTTTATATGTTTTTGTCTTTTTTTCCAATTTCTTTTACAAAATTCAATCTACAATAATTGACATTTTTCCATGTTTTACTTCGAATTCTGGCATTACATTTCTTAAATTAAACTATAGTTTTGTATTCCTTTATAATGAACCGTTTCTCACTCATCCTTTACGATTTTTCTTACTGTTTTTTAAACACATTTAGTTTGTATATATATCTTTTGGCATTCATTCTAATCTTTCCTGCTGCTACGTGAAATTAAAAAACAACATTTTTTTTGTATTTGACCTCCAATGTAAAGGACTACAAAACACAACAATGACTACAATCCCACAATCCTTTGCACGTGCGCTCTCGGTGCCGCTGCGCCCCTCCAGCCCTGACATCAGCTGCTCAGCCCCGCTCTGCCCACACATCCCTGACGTCCGGCCGGAGGCAGAGGCCCGTGGAAGCGCTCAGATGTGGGTCTTGGTGATCATCGCGGGGATCGGGGTGGTGACGCTGCTGCTGCTGCTGTTCGCTCCGCACATACGGTGAGCTGCAGCGGGGACCCGCTGTCCCCCCATCGCGGTACCTGCACTGCTGTGACGTCATCAGCACGGAGGCTGGCTTTGCTTTTTAACCCCAGAGGTGTTTATTTGAGTCAGCCGCTTTGATTTCGGTGTGAGTTTTGTCTCAAATCCGCTAAACGGTGACGGAATTTTGAGTGAATCAGAAAAACGTTTGAGCACCGGGATGAGGCGGCCGCCTTCCGTCTGAGCTGCTCGGGCCTATCAGGTGCCCGCACGTGGGAGGAGTCCAATTAATATGCGTAAGCGGAGCGGGGCCATTGGGTGCGGGGCGGGCCCGTTCGGTGGCGTGGGTCGCTCGACCCGACGATCCGCGCCGTTCCGCCAAGTTTGTCCATGAATAATTAACCCGTGTGGCTCAGAGAAATCACTCGTTCAGACGGAAACCGTGCCGTGCCGCTCCGGGTTGGGTTAAAACAGCTGTCTCTGTTGAACAGAAGATATGCAGCTGGAGCCGCGTGCAGGACCGCGAGCCGCCTGGACGGGAAGACGGTACTCATCACCGGAGCCAACACCGGCATCGGGAAGGAGACCGCGCTGGACCTGGCCCTGAGAGGTGAGTAGGGTCCGAGGAGACCCGGGTGCTGTCCAAGTCCTATTAGTGGTCTCACTGCATCAACATGTCACCCCTCACAATCCAAAGAAAGTGTCTATGACCAGACCGTGGATTCAGACCCACAACCTCCCAGTCTCAGGGCAGACACTACACTGGTGGTACATTTAATTTAACCAGATTACCTCATTTCAGACAAAACTCTTGATTTTACATCATTTTATGGGAGGGGGGGACAAACATCTCAGCCAGTTCACCTCAAGACCAGACCAAAGGAATATCAGCCTCTACAGGCCTCGGGTAGCTACCGTTGACTCATGGGCCTCTGTCATGGGTGGAAGGGTGATGATTTCACAAATTGCAAATCCATTTTCAATTTGACAAGAATCTGGTTTATTTCCTGAGTTCGTCATCGGGTCTTATGTTCTCCAACGGATCCTCAAGTCAAAGCTTGGGTTTTTCCCAATTCATCGAGTCAAAGCTCAGGGCTTCTTCCCAACTTCTTCAGTTAAAACTCGGGTTTTCTCTAAGACTCCCCAAGTCAAAGCTCAGATCGTCTCTTCGACCACACGAGTCAAAGCTCAGATCGTCTCTTCGACCACACGAGTCAAAGCTCAGATCTTCTCTTCGACCACACGAGTCAAAGCTCAGGTCTTCTCTGACTCTTCGAGTTAAAGCTTGGGTCTTCTCCCCAATTCCTCAAATCAAAGCTCATGTCCTTTCAGCAACTCTTTGAGTCAAAGCTCTGGTCTTTCCTCCAATAAATTGACTCAAAGCTAAGGTATTTCTGCCCAAGTCATCGAGTCCAAGCTCATGTCTTCTGTCCGACTCCTGGAGTCTAGACTTAGGTCTTCTCTCTGACTCCTCATATTAAAGCTCAGGTTTTTTCCCCAAGTCCTCAAGTCAAAGCTTGAGCAAAGACCCAAAGCACAGCAGAGTGTTCAAACTCTCTGGTGGGACTTGAAAGAAACAGGTCATGAACAAAATCTTCAATAAAGAATCAATTTGTAACAGCAGCTACTTTAGATTCTAGCAAAGAGGTTTTAGAAGCTCGTGGTTCATTTAGATTCTCACATACGGATTCCTGAGTCCACATCGCAGTCAAATCAGTTCATCTAAAGCTGGAACTCTACACAGAATGGGTTTTTGTCTCCTTACCGTGTCGGTTTTGCTGGTCTCTCAGGAGCTCGGGTCATCATGGCGTGCCGAGACACAGAAAAGGGCGAAGAGGCGGCAGCCAGTATACGAGCCGAGTGCCCCAAGGCTCAGGTGGAGGTTCGAGAGCTGGACTTGGCGGACACCTGCTCCATCCGAGCATTCGCTCAGAAATTCCTCAGAGGTGACTCAGGGGGAACTGTTCTCCATCCAAACAGCAGAACCTGAAGGTCTGGAGCTTCTTCTGTCCTCCGTTCCTTTGCAGAAGTCCACCAGCTCCACATCCTCATCAACAACGCCGGCGTGATGATGTGCCCCTACACGAAAACGGTCGACGGCTTTGAGATGCACATCGGAGTCAATCATCTGGGTATGGCGCCACAGACATACTTTAAAAAAGTGATCATCATCTCCTGTAGCGGTTTGGCACCGAAGGAGAAGATTGTTTTCACTCCTTTCTTGCTGAGCCTTTGAGCAAAAAGGTAATTGTCAAAAAAATAATTTCAACAGACTGTACCTGGTACTTGGTGAACACCGTGAACAGTACTACTATGTCAGGAATGTAGGTGTAGTCACAACAAACCCGTTGCCAAGGAAATCCAAAAGTTGACTTTTGCAGACTCTTCTAAAACTTACAGACGTGTTCGTCGCCTCCTATGGAGCTAAAACCAACAGAGAAGCTGCCATTGTGAAAACTGTCTGCTGTCAGAGTCCTGTCCAAATTCAACGACTCCTTCAAATGCGGCCAACAAAGACGGCCTTCTTTTTTCCAGATTTCAAGGGGCGTGAACAAATTCGAGGGCCGCGGCCTTCCCGGTTGACGTTGGCCGGGTCTTTCGTCCAGCAGGTAGGCTGGATATTAACGGCTGTAAAATTTGGACGAGTCTAGACCAATCGTTGACCAATCCAGGGATTTTCTGACAACAATGGCGGAATGGGAGGCGGGACCCCGGAGTTGGAGATAATTACACCTTTTTATAATTACACCTCCAAGATTAAAAGTTGGATCAAATAAACCAGGAACATTTTGAGCTCCATGCCTGGTTCACGGTTGCTAGGCGACAGGACATTCGCCGATGGAACGCCTGGCATTATCTAAAGGCTACACTCGTCCAAATTCACAGCCGTCAACAACCGGCCGCTGAAGGGTGCAGCCCTCGAATTTGGAAACAGCCTTAGTGCTTTTGAATCTTTACTGTGACGATAAATCCCATAAAGTAGGCGTGCCTCAACGCCTTTAACTCCGCCCACATGGATGCGCACACTGCAGCCAGGGGCTTCTCGACCACGGTGGCAAATGCAGAAGGGGGAGAGTAAGGGGGGGCGTGTAGCAGCCGCTCAGCTAGAGAGGGCAGGTCAAAGGGTGGTGGGGAGGGCGGGGGCAGGTAGCGCCTACGGGCCACACAACACTGCTAGCTGCTGTAATTTTTACCATAAAATTTTATTTTAGTGCTTTGAACCTATACGTTTAAATGTAAAAAAAATTGTGTTTTAGGCTTAAATATTTGAGGACATTTTTACGTGTCAGTCAAAAAAAAAAAAAAAGTCAACATATTTTATACCAAACATGCAAATTCTGTCCCGTAGATTTTCTCATTGTACAAACCTTCTAAATTGTTACCATGGAAACAGTCAGGTTTACCAATAATTTATCAGAGAGCAAAACTGATTAAATTGACTTAATTATAACTAAATGTGTTATGTTGATCCTCCATAATTTTCTTTTGCATCAGATTTTTCGCAGCTGTGGACAAAAGCTAGCATTCTTGCAGTTTCAAAGTTGCCATGGCAACTTTCCAATAGAGACATTGTTGTGAGAATGATGGTAAAGCTTTGGTTTGATCTAATTTCTTGAGTTTTTAAGCAACAAGGGAAAAAGCAGTGTTATAAAAATCAAACATGAGAAAACTCAGACGCCCCCTTGTGGTGAGGTTTGGTATGACGCCACATGCTTCTGATCCAAAAGAGTAACAGAACAGCCTGCTGAATCACCTGCAGGCCACTTCCTGCTGACGTACCTGTTGGTCGGGTTGCTGAAGCGCAGCGCACCGGCCCGCATTGTGGTCGTCTCCTCTCTGGCGCACAACTTCGGCTGGATCCGATTCCACGACCTCCACAGCCAGGGCAGCTACAACAGCGGGCTGGCTTACTGCCAAAGCAAACTGGCCAACGTGCTGTTTGCCAGAGAGTTGGCT
Source organism: Oryzias latipes (assembly GCF_053564925.1). Taxonomy (NCBI): domain Eukaryota; kingdom Metazoa; phylum Chordata; class Actinopteri; order Beloniformes; family Adrianichthyidae; genus Oryzias; species Oryzias latipes. The sequence goes on from NC_136258.1 coordinate 28,911,999, forward strand.
CGCAGACTCAACGGTACGGACGGCGGCACCAGCACAATGCCACACCAACAAGCAGAGATGTGGGGATGAAACCCTTCTGCTCCCTCAGGCACAGACGTGACCGTGAACTCAGTCCACCCGGGGACGGTGAACTCCGACCTGACCAGGCACTCGACCATCATGACCATCCTGTTCTCCGTCTTCTCCGTGTTCCTGAAGACTCCGCGGGAAGGAGCCCAGACCAGCATTTACTGCGCCACGGCAGAGGAGCTGCACTCCATCTCTGGGAAGCATTTCAGGTAACGAAAGCCATCGGGGGGTCCAACGAGTCCACAGCAGAGCGGTTCTGGGAGACATAAAACTGGTCCCAGTGCAGCTGCTGTGAGTCAGTATAGACACATAAAAGCCATTAGATAATCTGTGCTCCTTTATTATTTAAAACATCACTTCAGCCCCTGTGTTTCTGGGAAAACCTGCAAAAAGATCCGACACTTCAAACCGAAACCACAAAAGGTGTGAGGCAGTTTCGGGCGGTGGGGGGTGGGGGTGGGGGGTGGGGTGTCAGTTCCTTGGTTGGGGGTCTTCTCCACCTTCCCAAGTTCTTCTGGGACCCAAAAACTGTAGAAAACAACCTTCTCAGACTGATGGATCTCTGTTTTTGAAGGGGTTGGATCCCACTTTCTCCACATTGTCAGGGACGTCCCGACCTCCGGCTCCAACCAGATGAGGTCAAATGAGCTGCCATCTTTGGCGATTATGGACGCGGCCATGTTGGAGCCAGACGTCCTCAGTGAGCAGTGATTGGTCCGAGTCAGTCTGAGTCTAAGTTGCTATGACAACCAATCAGGTATAAGCTTGTTGGAAGGCCGACCCCTATAACTTGACGGCGTGCTACTCAACGTTGGGGGCAGCAGGCTCCACCTACTTTTATTGAGGCTTTCGATTGATCAGTTTATAATTTGGACTTCAGAAAAATGACCATGAAAAAGGGAGGACTGTTAAGAACATGTTTAAAGAAAAAAGGTATCAGGTCCAGAATGGTTCTTCTGACCAATAGAATGACAGTAAGAGCTTTTTATTTCTCTGTAGACGTCTATGGGATTTTAAGGGTACTTCCTGTTTGGAACGCCAGGGTGGAGGGGCCTCAGTCCAGTTTGATGTACAGTCAACCGTTTCTCTCCAAATCTGAATTTTCTAGTCTCTTTACCCACTTGGTTCAGTAATTGCTGCACTTTTGAAAATTGACTTTAAATAGAGTTATTCCGTTTTCAAATGTTTTAAATATGCTTTAAGTGCCCACATACAAACAAAAGAGTGTTGATGAAGAACAGCAGGAACCCTCATCCTCTTCCTCTCGTGCAGTGACTGCTCCCCGGCCTTCGTGGCCCCTCAGGGACGGAGCTCGGAGACGGCGAGGAAGCTGTGGGATGTCAGCTGTGAGCAACTCGGCATCGAGTGGGACTGACTGGACGCCGAGCCGCCGGCCCCCTCCCTCCAATTCCCCTCCTATCTATAATTTATCGATTTGCTTTGGCTGATTTTGAGCGTTAAGACGTCGTCAGGTTTAGTGTTAAGAGCTACGGTCATGTGAAGTCTCGTGAAAAACTGGATTAACCCGAGTGCGTCGGTGCTCAGCGACTGGTCCTCCAACCAAAACCACTCACCCTTACGATCACATGAACTCAGATACTTTCTAGACTCTATTTTTGTGAGAAAACAGGCAAAAAAGCAGCTTTCTGCACTGGAACGCTGAAGCAGACGGACAGGTCAATGCAGGGTAAAAGACCAGCATTTATTTCCAGTATTAGTTCTACGTTTTTTTGTATTATTTCCTGTAAAAAGTCTTGATGTTGGAGCCAGCGTTAAAAAAAAAAAAAGGGATCTTAGTGATTCTAAACATCATCAGCGTCGGTTTGAGCTGCTGACCGAGAAGTTTTATATTCGTAGCCGTTTAGGTCAGAACCGCGTCCCGCGTGTCTCCATTTCAGTCGGCGCAGCGCCCCCCGCTGGTTCCAGGAGGAACTTTTCTGGATTGACGTAGGAAAAATCGCCAAGAGTTTTTTTACAAACATGCCTTTTACAACACGAGCATTCATGATAAGAGTTGAATGTTTACATTGTATGTAAATAAAAAGCAAATCTTACTATTGAGGTGCTGGTTTGTGTTTGGTGTATGTTGAAGCAGTGCAACATGAGAGTAAAGATGGGTTTCTTCACATATGTGTGATCTAAAGCAGCTGAACAACCCCTCATTACCACACTCCCATCTACGTGCCTTACCATGGGACCAGTTTTTCAGCAAACCTTCCCTCTGTTTTTAAATAGCTTTTTTGGGCTTTAAGTACAAAGTTTACAAATCTAAACATTTTGATTTAACAATTGGGGGGGGGGCTAAAGACATTTTGTTGATATTCCAAAGATTTCTCCCCAAATTTTGTTGCATTTTTTGGTCATTTTTAGAACCTGTATTGTTCACTAAAAATAAAAATGTCGCTAAACTTAACTTTGTTCAAACTAAGTTCAGAAAAGAAGATTTATCATTTCATTTTTCAGATTTAAACACAAATTAACAAAATACGTTAAAACATTTCACACGAGTAAAATAAAAAAAAGAGAATTTAGGATGAAAGATGTAAAATTAAGATTTCCAGTGTTTAAGCAGTGCAACATTAAATACTTTCTTTTTAATACTTTTGTTGATACCAAACAGCCCCACACCATCACACTGCCACCTAGATGAGCAACACTCAACACATTTTAATTAAATTGTTTAAAAAAAATAAAGAAAAAGCGAAAATTAAATGGACGTCTTTGCAGACATTTTGTTAATATTTCATAAATTGGTTGCTTACTTTTCTCTGCAACAAAACAGCAGCACTTCTTGTGCAGCGTGTTGAAGCTGCAATCATGCATCAGCAGATAAAAGTTGCATAGATTTATCATTTTATCCGTAAGATTTAAAAATAAATCTGCAAAGTACATAAAAGCTGAAAAATGTTACAGAAGTAAAACAGAAAAAATGGGAATTTGGGATAAAAGATGTAAACCTGACATTGTTGTGTTGCAGCAGTTGATGTGTTTTTGTTGTCTCAACTCAAAGCAGCTAAACAACCCCACATCATGACACTCTCACCTATGTGCTCTACCATGGAAGGCTTCCTTCTTTGTGTTGAAATAGCTTTGTTTGGGCATAAATTACAAATTTAATCACCTAAATTGATAAACTGTGTAAAAGAAAGACGACCACAAAACTGTCAGTATGGCAAAGGTTTTATTTTATCGTTATGTCACAGGCGATTAAGGAAACGTGGTTGAAATCTGGCCGTCTTTGCGTCGTTTTCCCACAGCTTTCTCTTTTAGTATAAAGTGCGGCAGTGATGAGAGTTCGGGAGCGTCGTCTCCCGTTTGCACCGAATCCTACAGGAAAACGTGTCCCAGAAAAAAACGAGTGCAGCAGAGGGACGCGTCAGCACAGACACGGGGGTTCAGACCGGCGGAGGCAGCAGCGATTGTCAGCTTCCCTTTATTAAACCCGGCGGGATTGACGGCGGTTCTTCTGGGGTGGATGGAGCAGAAGAAGCTCCCACAGAGGAGTTCACTGTATTCAAATCCTTCACAAGTATTCAGTTTTTAAAAGTGGATTTGTGCAGGAAACCAGATGAGCGTTCGGGTTTGTAACAACAAAGACATGACAGCTTCAGACATCCGGTTTGTCAGGAACTTTGCAGATTAAGATCTCCTCCTTCAGGCTGAGGTAGGAGACCCATCTGACCAAAGGATGTCTCAAATATGGCAGGTCAGAGTTCAAAATAAAGCACTGCGGTGATTCTCAGCTTCACAGAAGCTTTGAGTTCTGCACTCAGGACAATTCATACATTTCCAGGTTTTCCAAAACGCCGCAGGCGACGTTACTTTTCCTTCATGGACTCCTAACTCACTAGCATGCACCTTTTGTGGAGGTAAACAGTTTTTCAGGAATAAAAGGATTTCCCGCAGCAGAAACAAACGACAGACGGCTGCATGGTTTCCCATGAAGCAGAATCTTGGCCATGACTTTTCCTTTTCGCTCGTTAGTTGTGTTACTCTCCATAAGGAGGTGAAAGCGTGTTTAGGCAGTGGAGGGCGTCTTCACATTGAAACAGAACCCTCACCTCGCCCTTTACCTGCCGTTGGGTCGGCCCTGGCGAGACGACTTGCTGTGCTCGGAGAGCCACTGCCTGCAGATGTTCTGCATCACCGAGTCCTGCGCCTCCTCTGCTGCCTGGAGGACCTCCTGGACCAGAGGCCCGGCCTGGCCCGGCTCCAGTTTCACCGCCAGCAGGTACGCCGGCCTCAGCTTACTGCACAGCAGGTAGGCTTTGATCTGTGGGCGGAGCAACAACACGCGTGAGAACCGTGACTTCACGAAGGCGGGGAGGTCTGCAGAGAAGGTTCAGTCTCACATCACCTTGTTTTCCGAGCTCTTTATCTCCAGAACAAGACTCTCCAGCTCTTTAGCCTGAACCAAAACGAAATGCAACGACAGCTTTTAGGCCGGCATTAAAACCACGAAGCAGGAGGCCGAGCGTCCCGGCTAAATGTCTGCCCCTTACGTCTGCCGGCGCCTTGTCTGCGGCAGCGACGCAGCTGAGGAGCAGCGCGTCGCAGTCGCTCTTGGTGGCAGAGCCGGACTCTCCCACGCATTTCAGCAGCTGCCGCACGGAGGCAAACTGCCGCTGCCGGATGAGCCTCTGCCCCGCCCGGACATACACCGCCGGGGCGTCCAGCTGGAAGTCCTGGAAGGATAGGAGACGGGAAACGGATGGTTCAAAAACAGTCTATTCATGAAACTATGTTTTGGAAAAACAAACCTGGATGACTCTGTAGGCGATGCCGAAGCCTTCTTCTATGTTTTTCCCTCCAAGCATCACCTGCAGCACCAGAGGTGAGGGTTCAATTACCAATGGGATTCCTCAAACTTCACTGCTTTCTTTTCCCCCCAAATATTTTTCTTAAAGCAAAACATTTGAACCTAAAAACCACAAATAATTCCATTTTTTTATGTTAGGAAACGTTTGAAGGTGTGAGTTCATAATCTGCTCTGGAAATGAATTAGTTTCTGGAAAAAAAGCATAAAAACGGATAAAGCCAGGACGGCTATGGCTAAACCTGCACCTTGCAAGCCACCTCCACCTTCATGGGGGTTCCTCCAAACAGAGTGGGCAGTGAAGCGGAGGGCTTGGTGGAAGGTGGGCTGGTGGGCGCAGACTTGGACGCCGCGGCGGTCTCACAGCGGTGAAGAAAGCGGGTGACTTCCAGCTGCAGCTCGATGGTGTTCATGTGTCTGAGGAGAGACGACGTTTGTGCTGTGAAGCCGGAAAAAAGGAGACTAAAAAAACTAAAACAACTGTAGAGGACCTGGACACATCGCTGGAGGACATCGTCTTCCTGAAGGAGTTGACGGACGACCTTTTCCTCCCGGCACCACGACCCTGCTGCTCCTGCAGGTACGTCTTTAGGTGCTCTTTGGCTTTCACCAACCACCGCTGCGCCAAAGTTTGTGGTCAAAAAAATGAAGACGAACCTCTCAGACCTGAAGAACAGAAACTGCCAGATACCTGCTGCTGCGCCCCGAGCTGGACGTAGGAAGCGGCTCCGTGAGTGAAGAACCGGATGCAGGTCATGGCGGCTCGCACGTGATCCTGCGGAGGGGGGAACAAAATCAAGTCAGAGCTCTGGAGAGCGTGTGGCGTCGTGGTTTTCAGGGACGGACCATCATGAACTGCTGCAGCTGGTACAGACAGTGGTAGAAGCTGCGGCGTTGCAGGAACTGACACGAGGCGATGAGGTAGCGGACGCAGGAATCCAGGCCGGGGTCCAGCTTCTCCATGATTCCCTGCAGCACGCCGAGCCGCCCCCGCTCCAGACTGGGCTGCAGCACCCCCTCCACAAACACCTCCTCCGGACAGTCCTGAGCGGCAGAATCAGACGGGAAGTAAACGCTGCCTTTTTCACACACTTCACTCGGAAATCTTTCTTTTCAGGAACTCCACAAAAGCTCCGCCTTTCTTTCCTCGGCGCTCCTGACCTTATTGATGAGGTACGTTAAGGCCTCCGTCACGCAGTTGTGCCGCATGTAGAAGCTGACGAGAGCCAGGTGAGTGCCGTATGCGCTCAGGTAGTAGAGGCACTCCGGGTTGAGGCCGCCGCTCGCCGCCGCGTGGTCGTGCCGCTCGACAGGCGCAGACTCCTTCAGAGCCCCCTCCAGCTCTCGAAGGGACGCCAGAATGTCTTCTCCACAAGACTGCTTCAGAGGAGGGGTCAGTGAATGACAGACGGTGGGTTTCATGGTCCTGTACGACGACAGATCAGGAAAAACGGCGTTCCGTCAGGAGTCGTCCTACCGTCGCCTGAGAAGGCTGCAGGTTGCTCTCCAGATGCTGGACGACCTCCTGCAGCAGAGGAGGACCCAGGCTCAGCTGGTTTCGGTCCACCGGAGCCTTCAAGCAGCGAGCGAACTTCTCCCTCGCCGCTGTAAGGTTCCCGGCCTTCAGAGACGCCGTGGCCCACGCCTGCCACACGCCGGCGGGGTCCAGGCCGCTCTTGGTGGACACCTGGAGGAGCAGCGAAGACGTTTCAGAACCAAAACGCTCAGACGTGTCCGTCCACACTAAAGCAGTCGAGGATTCACCTCCACTGCCAGCTGGTAATGTTCGGCCTCCAGCAGCTGGTTACGGAGACGCGCGACTGCCGCCGTCTCCAGGATGTCGTCCAGAGAAGGAATATATTTGTAACTAGCCGTCACCAGAATCTTCAGCACGTCCACTTTACTGATGTAACTGTGGAGAGGAGTAGTTATGAGGAACGGAGGAGCAGAAGTGGAGAAAGGAGCAGTGGAGCACGGACCCGAGTTTGTTTAACGATGTTCAAAAGAGGAGTTTTTAAGAAGGAATGGTTTCAAATCCCTTTTTTACGGCTCTGATCACAGCGACCCCTTTCTTCATGTCTCACCAGTCATCAGGACTGGACCGTTTCACTTTGCATCACTTTGCATCAGCAGCAGACTGGCTGACCATCCATTCTGAGATCTTCTCCTGATCTTCTGTCTTCATTTTTTGAAGTTTTACAAATCCCTGAAAGCGAGCGTCACACCTGTCGCACAGAGCCAGGTCCTGACTGCGGCTGACTTTGACGAACATCAGCTTGGCGCTGAACAGCAGCCGCCGCATCACGTCGGTGAGGAGCCCGGCGTCTACCTCCGGGTTGGTCAGCTTACGGGACAGAGAGCGGCAGTGGCCGATGAGCTGGTGCCCACAGGCGGTCTGGTCGCTGTGCAGGGACAGGATGGCCACGCAGAGGTGCGCACTGGGAGCCTGCAGGAGATGCAGAAACAATCAACGACGTGACGTGAAGCCAAACCAAACCGGCACAGGCGGGTCCAGACCTGCTCGTAGTAGAACCCGCTGCGCAGCAGCTGGTTCTCGGCGGGGTTGGTGCTGAGCTGGAAGCGTCGATGGACCACCTCGGGGAGGTGGAGCATCCCATCCAGGTCCTGCGGCGTTTCTGCAGAGCCTCCAACCCCTGCAGGGGCAGAGCGGGAGACCAAAGCTCAGCTGGTCACAGAGCAGCGGCAGCATCCCGGCTCTGAAACTTCCCTGAAACACCGATGGAACTTCAGCAGGAAACTGAAGAACTGACTTACCTTCAGGGGAGTCCAGCTCATCTTCAGACCTGCAAACAAAACAAAAGCAGGATCACTCCCTGTTCCATCATCCAATCAGAGCCCAGAGTCCCACCCCAGAGAGCCCTTACTCTGGGTGAAAGAAGGAGTGACACTGATCGCAGACTCGGACCTCCTCCCCTGGAAACCCGTCAACAAACATCCGGCGCTCGGAGCACGCCTGACAAACCAGACGGCCGCATCTCCGGCAGTGATGGCGCCTGTTGAACTGAGAGCACGGACGGTGCAGTCAAGCCTCCGTATGACTTCAGAAACCGCCTGATGACCCCCTAGGGGGCCGCCTCACCATCGTAAACCTCTCCCGCCGGCACACCATGCACAAGTCCCGCTGAGAGTCGGGGACCCAGTCTTTCTGGGCCGGCGGCCGATCCGGCGGCTGGAACTTGGCCACGGAGAGCCGCTTCCGGCCAACAGAGCCGCGGTCCGAGCTGTTGGTGGAGGCGGAGTGGGTGGGGGTGCTGTCTGCAATGAACAACAACGAAGGTTGAACATCCGTACTGAACGGAAAAAGTCCGAATCACCTGAGCAAACCCCACGTGAAGACGACGCCGGAGACTCCATCTGCCCCGATGAGTGGGAGCTGGTGTCGTGAGCCGGGCACGGCAGCAGGGAATCCTGCAGGCTGACGACGGAGTCTGCGGAGGAAGACCTGAGCGTTCACACGCAGAACGCAGAGGGAACCCGACGGGTCGGAGCGCCGCAGACTCACCGGAGCGCGACCTCTCTCTGGGAGCGCAGGAGAAGTCCAGGGCCTTGCCGGCATAGTCCGCCAGCAGCTTATCTATGTCGTCCGCTCCGAAACCCGCCTCCTGACCAACCAGCAGGCCGCGCAGGGTCCGCACCGCCACCTCGGCCCAGTCCACCTTCAGGTTGATCAGGAGCTGCTCCAGAATCAGCAGGGGCTCCGACAGCAGGGGGAAGTAGTCCTGCCTGGCAGCGGGGGGCAGAGTCAGCAGCACCTGGGGGAGCAGACGTGTTTAAAGAATCCCCGTCATCATTCATGGTTCAGGACGTCCCGTTTCAGGGCTCTGGATTCCATGCAGGAACAGCACCTCCTGAACAAAAGTAACATTTCAGGAATAAAAAAAAAGTTGCAACATGTGAAGCACAGAGGGTGTGTACGCCGAAGTCGTAAAAGAAGAACAACAACGACGCCCTCCACCTTCGTTGGAGGTTTCAGTCATCTTTCTGGCTCCTCGCTGTTTAAAAACACAACAGAAGACTTTTTCCCACATTCAATTTCCTGATTTAGAGTCATTCTTTGTTGCTTCAACTCGGGCTTTGTTGGTATAAACTGGGTTTTGTTGAATTTCTATTGATGTCAGACACATTCCTTCAATGCATGATGGGGCGTGACGGTGTCAGAGCTTCACCGTCACCTAGAGGAGCGTTACACAACATCCGGAGGCAAAACAAACCCTCTGCAGGGCCGATGTGTTCCTTCAACCTCCAAAAAGAAGTCATGTGACCGAACGCCGCCTTTTTCCCACCTTTGATCCCAGGTGGAGAGCTTCGATGTGCCGTCGGCGTGCCGGAGACACCTGTCTCTGAAAGTGGACGGTCAGGTAGTCAGACAGGAAGTGGCACGCCGCCAACCCGGGGCGGCGATCCAGAGCGCGCTCACAAACATCCAGACCCGCTGAGTCGGTGATGCCTTCAAGGAGCTAAAATGAGGATCAAACATAAGAAAAGAAAAAAGAGAAACGATAATGAAGTCAGTGGGTGCAGAGAACCGGTTCTGTCAGCCATAACAGCAATAACCAGCAGAGGACATCCTTCATGGGTGAAGAGTTTTCCACTCAGCTGTTCATGTACAGTAAATACAGAACAATTGCTCTCCCAGTTTCCTTCAACATGTCTGATGTTCAGAACATCCAGGACATTGGAGTTTTGCAGCTTCAATTCATCCATAAAAGTTAAATGAACCCAAAGAATTGGAACCATTTTAGAAAACCACTTCAGTTTTTTTGATCCAGTTTAGCTTTTTTCAAAAAAAAACATTCTCTTTTCAGCTTTAATCTCCTTCAAAGTTCAGCTTTTCTTTCCATCAGACTTGAGTTTAATGACGTTTTCCTCTTTTTTTTTTTATGCCCAGACTTCCCCCGTCCCGGCCACCCGGCCAGCTGGGCCAGTTTGGCTAATAATTTCGTCCCAGCAAATTTACTGAAGCAGATGAAGCTTTTCATGGTCTCTTTACAGCATTTTCAGCGCTGCTGTCAGGATTACGTTGAACTGAGAAGAGAGAGCTGGGAGGTCTGAACCTGAAAAGCCTCGTTCGTCTCTCCTTTCTCCAGCAGATGGAGGAGATGCTCCGTCTGCAGCTGCAGCCTCAGCTGCTCTGACACCGGATGAAGCTCCGCCCACTGCTCACACAGGGCAAACTCCTGCAAGAAAGAAACTCCTCAGACTTTTCTTTCACGCAAAGCTGAACTGAGGAAGCGTGGGTCTGCAAAACTCACTTTGGTCTCCAGGAGGATGGATAGTACGGCCTCTGGGTTTGCTTTGGACTCCGCCCTCAGCTCCTGCCACGTTGACCCGGGTGGGGGCGGCTGTAAACTCATCATCTGGGATGAGAAAACAGACCGGACTCAAAGCAAAAAGCAGGAGGTTTCTGGTTCCCTCACAGCAAATAAACATTTCTAACATGGAGGTTTCAGCCGCTGAGCTGAAGGTTACCTGGTGGTAAACGCTCAGCTCCTTCTGCCGGAGCTCCAGCTCCGTTCTCAGCTCGCTTTCTGTGTCCTGATCGTTCAGGCAGAACTCCATCAGCTCCAGGCAGGCGGACAGGGGCCACTGCTCCAGGGCCCGGAGCGTGACCCGGGCTCGCAGGTTGGGGTCCCTCACTCTGAACAGCTGAGCTGGACCTTCATCTCCATCTGCACGTGCAGCACACCGCTCAGCGCCGTTTCCAAAATGACCAGATTCACCACACCACCGTTTCTCACCTTCTAAGGCCGAGCACGCCAGCAGGCGGTCTCGGAGCGCCCCCTCCTGGCTGGAGTCATGTCCGTACAGCTCCATCAGACGCAGAGCTCGACTCAGGTCTCTGGAGATGAGGGATTTCTCAAAGGCCTCCGCCGCCAGAGCCTGTGTCACCTCCTCTTGAGGCCCAGACAGGAGGAGGCTGACGATTGGTTTCCCACAGATCAAGGCTCCGAGTCCAGCAGAAGCTTCTCCTTCACAGGTGGAGTCCAGGAGCGGCTCAACCATGGTTTGGAGGTAAGCCTGCAGGACAGGGAACTCTTTCAGGAGACCGTCAGCTTCTCGGAAAAGCTGCTCGCCGTCGAGGGCCACATCTTTCCGGACGCTGCGGAAGTATCCGGACCATCCCGACGACTGGGCTTTGGCGGTTTCTCCTCTGCAGGCGCTCAAGCACGACAGCGCAGCCAGTAGAGGGGAGCAGGACTTCAGGAAGGACAGAGCCGAAGCCGTGAGGACAAAGGAACTTGAGGAGGAGGAGGAGGAGGAGGAAGACGTTGACTGAGAGGGCGGGGATGTGGAGAGGCTGCTGGGCGTGGTGGAGCATTCGTCCGCGGAGAGCTCGGACTCTGAGCTCACATCGGAGCGAGGATCTGAGATTCCCAGAGCGGACATGAGATGCCGGGCGTGCTGATGGAGCAGGAGGGACAACGCCGCGACGCTGAACGCTCCCTGGTCCTTCAGGGAGTCTCTGACCTCGCCTGAACAGGAAGTCCAAACGGGCAGAGCCTCGCAGCACCTCTGCACGATCACCTGCTGGACGCTCAGGCACAGCCCCTCCTGCTTCAGCAAGGACTGGACTCTGGAGATTCACCAGGACACAAAGACAGAGTTTTTCTCCCATCCCTGAGTCAGACAGACCTGAACAAAGTCACAAACTCCAGGTGGAGAACCGTCTACCTGCCAGGAGACACCTGTCTCTCAAACAGAAGGTGGGCGACCAGCTGGAATGGCGCTTGAAGCAACACCAGCATCGGATTTCCAAGCTTTACCTTGTTGGTTTCATCTAAAGTAAAAAAAAAAGCAGGATGAAATCACAGCACAGAACCGTTTGAGCTCTTTCAGAACCGGAAGGGTTCTACCTTCAGGGCCGAGGCTGCGCACCAACACCGAGGCCAGCGTGTTGACGTAGTCCACAAAGCTGCGCACGTAATCCGGCCGGCCGAGCTCTGGTTCGAAGGGACAGAGCTGATCCAGCGTGCGGAGCAGCTGCTTCATGTTGGAGCGCACGGGATGGGCGTCCAGCTCCGCCTGCCTCAGGCCGGCCTGCTCCACCAGCAGCGCCAGGAGGGCGCCGCCCACATTTCCCTCTGCAAGACCAGGAGGAACGTCAGCAAGAAATCTGACCAGCAGCCTTTAAAGACCCACTCCGATCGTTTAACCCTAACCCCAACCCATCCTTGTTGCTGGGAGCTTGTGGCCTGCGTTTTCTCTGCATCAAAGATACGATCTTTTTCCAGAGGAAGACTTTCGTCTGGAACTGATTCACAACGATTTGGATAAAGAAATACTCAGAAATGCAGTTTTAATCTTAATTTTCTTTGTAAATGTCCTCCATCATCAAAAAATTGTCAAAAGCACATATTCAAAACACCAAAAACATCATTTTCATCTGAATGGGTCTTTAAATAAGACGGCAGTCTTTTTGTCTTGGACACAAACTGTTTTTTTTCTCAATTAGGACAAAAATTCTGACTCCATAGACGTAAATATTGTAAAGAAAAGTCCAGATCCTTCAAACAGCCTTTAGATCTGTGGACACACGCTGACCTGCAGCATCAGTGGCGGCGCTCAGGACCTGAACGATGCTTTCCAGACGCTGAGTCAGACTGAGGCGGGCCGAGATGCTCTCCTCGCTGAGCGTGGGGTGGCAGCACTGCAGCACTTCCTGGACGCAGCAGCCGAACGGGCTGGAAAACGCCGCGTCCTCGCCAGCGGCTTCTACGAATGCCAAAACATCAACAAAGCAGCAGTCAGAGGGGTTTACGATGCCCATCTTTTATATCAAAAATGAACCTTGAAATCGTCATCCGTGCCTTTGTGTTGTCCAGACTAAATGATTGCAGTTCTTTATATGCTGGCTTATTAAGACGTCCATAGCCAGACTGCAGCTGCTCCAAAACGCAGCAGCCAGATTGATTTGTGGGGCAAACACAAATAAATCAACCATCTTGGCCTCTTCAAACTGGCTGCCCGTGCAATATTTAGTTTATATTCAGATTCTGGTCCGTCCTTTTAAGTCTCTGGCAGGTACGGCACCTTCTTACCTCTCCAGTCTGCTGTTAAGATATTCCCCCCTAAAGTCCTTACGTTCCACCGACCAGCTTGTGTTAACGGTTCTGGGAACTATTGAAGTCTTGGAAAAAGAAACTTGAAATAAAATAAAAAACTATTAATCTGTTAAAAAATAATGTTTCTTAGCAACAGCTGCCGTTTCATATTTTCAGCTCCTGTTTTCTTGTTTCTCTCCGTCTTCACTTCTCAATTTACAGTTTCAGTTCAGAATTTTCGTGTTTGAAGTGGATCCTAATTTTAGGTGGGGGCGGGGATTTTAGGCTGCCGGCCATGATTGACTGTAGATGACAGAGGACGCGGTGACGTCATTTCCGCTCCAAAGTGGCGTCTGTTGTTGGCGCCGCCCGCATCATCCCTCCTCTGATGCTGTTGTGGAGCAGTAATGACATCACCATAACCCCTATCACCTGTCAATCATGTCCCAATAGCCAATGGCCTAAAAGCCCCGCCCCTGTAAAAAATTGGATAAACGGCCAACACAGAAAAAACAAAAGTTCAAAATACAAAACAGCATCTGCTGCCATTTTTTTAAGATTTAGATTCAGAATTTTTTTAAATTCAAGTTTCAAACAGAAAAAGAAATTCGATCAATAAATGAGAGTAAATTTGTCAAGTTATAAAAGACTTATTTATAAAATAAATTTTATGAATTTATCATTTAAAAATTTAAAGTTAAATTTCCAAGGAAAAGGTTTTTCAAAAATAATGTAACTTTATAAAAAATAAAATTGTTCATTTACCAAGAAAATATAGGAAATGAATTGTCTGAATTATCTGCAGCATGAATTAAATGTTAGATCATCATCACTGAAACCTTTTAAAAGCTAATTGTGACATTTTATCCACAAAAAAGCTGGACTTTTTCCTTTTAACCGTCCATTTTGAAAGAAAAATTGAAGATTTTATTCTCGTTTTCTTCTAATTTGACAACTTTATTTTTGCAAAAAATGTGACTTTTCTCAAAACTGTATTTTTATTCTGCAACAATTTTATGACTGTATTGTTTATTTTTCTTCTTTCATGGTGGCCCTAATACTCTGCTGTAACAAAACGTACTTTTGCGCTTAAAACTACTTGCAGATTTTTCTTTTTTTTCCTTTTTCTAACAAACAACCTGGTCTCCACTGACTTGACCCCACGCACACGCAGGACCTTAAACCCTGCAGGCATGACTGGGAGGTGGGTTTCTCGTCACGTTCCACTGGTTTCACTGACCTGCTTTAGCAGAACCCTTGTGAGTTGCAGAATGATTCAGGATCTTGCTGATGTTCTGCAAAACCACGGGGAACCCGCTGACTCCTTCAGGACGCGCCGCCTTCGGGTCCACTCTAATCCCTGAGCGAGAAACGTTTTGAGTCAACACGTCGAGCGTCTTAACGAAGAGACTGACGCTCAGAGTTTCTCGCCTCGGGCCTCCAGGCTGGCGTTGAGCCGGCGCTCCGCCGTGTCCAGCAGCTGCCGCGACGTCTTCCACAGCTGACAGTGGCAACAGGCCAGGTCAAAGGCCGCCATGGCCGCGGGGCTGAGCTCCTCCAGCAGCGCGTACACCGGTCCGGGCGGGTCCGGAGAGCAGCCGCTCAGCCAGTAGCCCTCCTCCAGGGAGGGCAGGGGGTGAGCGGGGGTGCTGAGGAGGCGCTCTGCGATGTCTGAGATGGAGTAGAAAGCCACTCCTGCAGGAAAAAAACAGAAGAATCCGGGATTTTCCTTTAGGTCTGGACAGAAACGGCCTTACATATCTAAATGAGAACATGCAAGAGGAAACAAACACCACGAATTCAGCTCAAAATATTTATATTAAGAAGAACAAAAATGGGGAAAGTTTGAAACCAGATTGTAAAAGTGAAGCCGGTTTATTGAATGGGTTTAGATCTGGACTTGAGCTCCTCTAAATTTTCTACAAGATGTTTTCAAAAAGTCTCAGATCTTCACAGACAACAGCAGCCTTTTAACGGATTGTGGGTTAAATCGAGGATAAGGTGACGCCGAGCCGTCGTACCTGCAGCGGCGGCGCTCCCGATGGCCTGCAGCGTGGACCGGCCGCTGCTCCCCAGCCGGCTCCGCCCACCGCCGCTCCCAGCCGCCGAGCCCAAACCCTCCGACGAAGACGACGAGGACGACATGGACTGGCTCTCCATCTTCTGCTCCACCCGTCCCAACTCCACCAGCACTTCTTTGTAGCGCTCCATGAAGGCCAGCTCGCCGCTGCAGGCCGTCGCGCCGAGACCCAGAACCGCCGACACCTGCGGAGCGACAGAAACGCCGGTTCAGCAGCAGGAACCGGAACGCGACGGTTCTCAGTTTGACCACAGACCTGATGTGCTTCCATGAAGTTCTCTCGGCGGATGCAGGAAATCAGCAGCGACTCCGGGGGGGCCAGCATGGCGGGGACCAGCCAGTTGTGAGAACCCCCGCAGGGGCAAGGCTCCGCCCCCCCAGCACCATCTGGCAACCCGCAAACACACAGAACGGAATCGGTTAACCAGCATTGGAGACTTTGGCGAACCGCCATGAAACGAGATTTATTGATCAGGTTTGGAAAGTTTGAACGGTTGACATGTTTTACTTAAACTGTTCTTAAATGATGCTGTACCAGTGACAGGGGCAAATAAAGTAGAAAAATGCATTATTTTAATAAAGTGGGGAATAAAAAATATTCTTTTTTGTCAGATGTTTGGATCATTTTTATTTTTCTATCAGCTGCTGTTTTGTTTCACATGAAGATGCGATCCCTTCAGACTCTGACGTCACTCACATAAACTCAGGAGTGAAAAGGATATGAATGGATTTATTCTGGAAATTAAATATAGGAAAAATGGTTTTCAGTTTAAAAAACTGAAGGGAAAATGAATGAATGAAACATTCAAAGCTTTCATTGTGAATTGGTTTCTTCTCATTGGTTGTTCCTTCCTGCAGAACCTTTGAACCTCTAAAAACTTTCCTTCCTGGGTTATTAAAGCATTGAAGTCGCACAGGTTTGCATTTGCAGGTGAGACGGAAGGTGTTGTGGAGGGGGAGTCTGCTCACCTGAGGCGTCCAGGTCCCCGGCGGGCTGCTCTGTGGACGTCTGCCGCTCAGCGGCGAGCCGCGAAACTTTCCTCCTCCTCCTCTGACTGGAGCTCCTGCTGCGTCCCAGAGGGGGAGGAGCAGAATCCAGTCCCGACACGGGCGTGGCGTTTTCTGAACCTGCAAAAGTGAGGAAGGTCAGACATGACCTGAAGCAGAAGGGCTGTATTTTTCCGGAGCTCACCGTCGGCCACGCCCTGGTTGCTGGTGACGATCTGCAGCCTCCACTGAGCCTCAGCGATGCGTTTGGACAGTCCCTGGCGGCGGGACTCGAACGTCTCAGGAGTCACAGAGCAGCCCAGACTAGCCGCCTCGGCTTCCTGAGGCCCCGCCCCGCCGCCATCGTGACCCTCTCGCTCTCCCGCTGCACTCATGTCCTCCAAGGCTTTCTTCAACAGCTTCAGGAAGCCCTCCATGGCCGTCACATCCACCAAGAACCCCCTGCAGCCCCGGATGAAGTGTTCCAGCTCAAGGTGACCCCAGTGGGTCGCCACAAGGGGAGGCTTCTGCTTCTCCCAGCATCCGAGTTCAGTCTGACCGACTTCCGCTCCTGCATCTGCCGTGCTTGATGAGCTTTCAGAGACAGACTGGAAGTCCCAGGAGGAGAGGAAGAGTAGGGAGAAGATGTTCTCCAGGAGCTCCAGGCGAAATATGGCAGGAGTCGCCTCCAGGTAGAGCTGGCACTCCGACAGGTAGTGCTGAAACAGTAAATGGAGACCTGGAAAAACAGAAAAACGTAAACAAACAGCTGGGCTTTCCTAACCAACGAGGGAGGGAGGACTTCACACCTTCTGAGGACGTCCTGTCGCGGTCCATTCCTGCGTCTGGAAGCAGCTGATGCAGCACAGACGCACACTCACTGCAGCTGGAGTGTCGGTGTGCGTTCACACACACGGCGTAGACGGCATACTTCATGGCACAGAAGCCCTGGAACAGGAGGACGTTCCTGTGCGCGGCCAGGCTCAGATGTGGGGCGGCACCGGGGTGTCCTGCTGGAAATCCGAACAAAAAAAATAATGGAAAAAGCCCAGACTCTTTCAGCAGACAGGAGGTGCAGACGCTGAACCTGTTTTGGGCGCGGTTGGCGGCTGCTGCAGCAGCTCTAATATCCGCCGTTCCTCAAAGTGGGTCAGAGGAGTCAGGGAGTGGAGGATGTAGAGAGCAGAGTGGTTGTCCAGAGTGTGAAGCTGCAACAGCAAAGCCTCCATGGAAACGCCCCTGCGCAGAAACCAACGCTGTCACGCTGGCATTACGTGGTTAAAAGCCGGTCTCGGTTTGGCGCTTACGGGTTGCTGTTTTTACACCATTCAAGGATCTCGAGCTGAGAGGACAGAAGATCGGCAAACTCCTGCAGCACGGAGTCATCGGCTGCAGCCTGAAAGGTCAGAAGAGAAGACGACATGAGGATCTGGATGCAGGGACGCCTGCGTCTGCACAGCACCGCGACCCAGACCTGCTCCTGGTGGAGGATCCTGAGGAGAGTCCGAGCCGAGTCCAGGCTGCGGCTCTGAGTCCACCCCAGCAGCAGCAGGAGGCGCGACAGCGGCTGGAACTCCAGCCGCAGCAGAGCCTGCAGCTCAGCAAACTCCTGGTGTTTGATCAGGTCCAGCGCAGTCACCTTCAGAACCACAGCCGGTTATTGGACTGCGTTAGTCCGCTAGCATGCTTTTGTTCTTTTAAGGTGACTCACCAAGACCTGCTCCAGGAAGTGCTTTCCGCTGCTGAGGCACTCGAAGAAGATGGTCTTCCAGGCAGTAGGGCGATCGTGGTGACAGCACAGACTGAGAGCCAGTTTCTCTGCTTCTGGAAGGTCAGCTGGAAGCAAAACGCACCGCCACAGGTTAGAAACGGACACCGCGGAAACGCAGAGCAGGTTTAGGGGCCGCTGTGAGGAGAGCCTCCACCCCATTAAGTCTGAGAGATAAAGAACTTCTACAGGAGCCAAGTCTGGTACTTCGAGACACCGAGAACGCCACAGTGACCTGGCTGACGCGCTGAGCAGACTAAACTGTCATCTCCCTTTACGACAAGCAACGATGAAAGCCTTTGCTCTCCCATCCAAGGTGTCAAGAATCCTTTCTTTTATTGACATTATTGATACCCAATCCACTTTCATCAATTTCTAACTGCAACAGCAGTCATAAGCCTCGAATGCACCCGTCTGGCTCAGTGCATCAACCTGGATTTAGAATTATGACCAGCAGCCGTCGTGGACTGTGAGGACAATCTTACTTCCTCTTACGGCACATTTCAGCAAAAAGAGTCAAAGTAAATTAACGTTGTATGGTCAGCATGCGCCAACTGCCCCCGCCCTTGCAGCAACCCCCCCAGACCCGCCCCCACTGGCTGAGCGGCTGCTACACACCCCTCCCCCTCTGCCAGCCTGGTCAGAGCGGCACGTGGCAAATTCATAAAAAACAAAACACCTTTTTCAAAATGGCGGATTTTATGTTGGTTTGTCTCCATAGCAACCAT
Source organism: Oryzias latipes (assembly GCF_053564925.1). Taxonomy (NCBI): domain Eukaryota; kingdom Metazoa; phylum Chordata; class Actinopteri; order Beloniformes; family Adrianichthyidae; genus Oryzias; species Oryzias latipes. Next base: position 28,930,510 of record NC_136258.1, read on the forward strand.
TTTATTTTTTGGTCGCCCGGTGGTGACGAACAGGTCTATATGAGTTTTAGAAGAATCAGCCAAAGTAAACTTTTGGATTTCCTTGGCAACCGAGGTTTTTTGTTAACCACGCCCACATTGCTAATATGTTCATATGGTATGCTATATTGTTTTGTTCAGCTCAAGCCAACGATTCCTGTATTACATTTTCAAAACATTCCAGTTTAAAATGTGTGCGCAACGTGGAAATGACACGTTTGAGACCTCGCTACGCCAAATCTTTTGAAAATTCAAGATTGCTGCTTCTTCCCGAGGTCAACCGTCGACCAAAATTCATTTGTGGTTGTAGACTTTAGCTGGTGGAGTTTTTGAGTTTGTGGCGGAGGTGAAATTTCCCTGAAAGGTTCAGAAGAAAAGAAGAATCTTAGAAACAATCTGGTCCTTCAGTCCAGGACGGCTGCGGGACAGAAATCAAATCTTGATCCGGTTTAGCATGAAACGGTCTAAAACAAAACAAAACGGTGATGGTAAACTGCTTATGTACCAACGGATTGTTCTTTTAGGAGATAAAGGATGAAAAGAATGTTCTTTTAGATGGGGAATCTGTGTTTAGGATGAAACCACTTTGTTTATCAGCAGGTTCTGAGTGACTGAACACCTGATCCAGGTCATCGACAGCGACCAGAGCGGGAATATTTTACAGAGATCCAGAGCTTCCTGTGAAGCTGGGATTCGGCGGCGCGCTGGCGGACTCGCCCTGACATGAGACGGGCACAAGCAGAAGTGCGACTGAGGGGAGGAAACGGCCGTGCCAACGTTTCTCCTCCTCCAGCAGAAGTCGTTCCCCAGAGCGTGCAGGTTGAAGTCTGAATTCAGCTTTTTTCTTTACCAATAAGAGAAAAAAAGGGAACCGATTTAGAGGAACCTGCAGTCAAAGCTTTAGAACATGAAGAGTTGGATCCTCGAACACTGAAACTTCTTCCACATTCAAAGCAGCAAAGTGAGGACGATTGTCCGCTTCACAGAGAGAAAGGCAGGACTTTGGTTCTGAAGCCCCTCCCACAGATCAATGTGACGATCAGCATCAGGTTTCTCCTTCTTGGGAGTTTCCAGCGTTAAAAGCGTTTAGTGGAGAGTCTGCAGATTCTCCTTCATCCCGGTCCATTCCAAGTTTTAAAAAACAGGTCGGGGGGGGGGGGGGGGGGGATCACCATGACGACGGTAAACAAACTTACTTGTTCTATTGGAATAAGGTTTGGTGTCAAACTGGGTCTCTGATTGTTCTTCAGACCCTGCAGGAGGTTGGACCCTCCTTCTTATTCCTCCTGGACCTCCTCTAGTTTCTGGACTCATTTTGGTCACTTTCTCCTGTGAATGTTCCCCTCTGGTCTCACGTTTGGCTCCAGCTGTGGGTCTGAGGAGCCGTGAAGCGTCAGAAACGTCTCGGAGGATCAGGTCCATAAATTTGGGAATTTTATGGGTTGGCAACAAAAAGGTTTTACTTTTAGAAAGCTCCTACTGGGGAGACGTCAACTCCGTTTTACAGAAAATATCAATAAAGTTTACTCAGGATTTGGCGAGGTGGGAGGAGCCTCTGTGTTTTCAAAAGGCCGGTTTGACAACAAGATTTGTGACGCATATTTGACAAGATCCTTCAAACATAAATGTCTGAAAATATTCTACGTCTTACTTTTCAAGACCTCGCTGTTCTTGTTTGTGGTGCTGAAAGTTGGTAATCAGCCAATAGGAGCAAAGGAATTCCACTAAACCAACTTTTATTTCACTTCTGTCGTGTAAAATCGGCGACAGAGTTTTTTCTGTTATTCTGTGCATTTCTGTGAATGTTTTCCACATGTGGGCCAGTAGAAGGTGGAGTCACAAAACAAACAACGGATATGATTGACGCATCGAGGCATTTAGAAAATAGAGATTCTAGTTCTGATCTTGAAAGGAATGACGATGTAGACGATCCTTCTTAAAGGAGGAGAAGATGGCAGAGGCGGAGCTTCCGACGTCATTGCAAAAACGTATTGAGAAGCACCGCCTTAAGCTCCCAGCTGATGAAGGCTATGAAGATGATCGACCTCAGCCAGGTGAGCTCAGCACTGAACCCTTTCCCGTTCACCCTGTTGGCGTCAGACTTTAAATACTGCTCCCACCACCGTCACCTGCAGAAGTTCTCAGACGCCATTGTGGGCTGTGTACCGGGGGGGGGGGGTCATCTGTGCAGCCCAGGACACCTTCTTAATTGAGGAGGACAGGAGGCTGCTGGCTAAGCTAACAACCATCATGGATAACCCTCTGCACCAAACCGTAGAGGCATATAGAGTCACATTCATGCCAACACGGTGCAAACAAAACATTCTAAGTTGCAAATGAAAATCTTACATTTTTGCTTCCAACATTTTTTTTTTTTTGCTTTCAAAAACTTTTTTTTATATATTTTTTTAAAGCAAAAAAAAAAATTGAAAGTAAAAATAAAATGTTGAGAAAAAAAAGGTTCTGAAAGAAAAAAAAAAAGAAAAAAAATTGAAAAGAAAATTTTTAATAAAAGAAAGTTTTGAGTGCAATGTGGAGGCATAAATATTACTCCACAGAGGCGCTGACCAGCTCCTTCTGTTACTCCCACAGTGCAAGACGGAGCGCCACCGCCAGTCATTCGTCCCCACAGCCATCAGACTGTGCAACACTGTATAGTGACACACCATACAGTGTGTGTTTCATTTATTGTTTCAGTCGTTTTTGGCTGTTATGATGGGTATCCTTGTTTTAGTGTGGCTTTCTTATTTTCCTTTTGATTTAACGTAATTGTCGTGTGACAAGATGTTCTTCTGTTCTTTTATATTGTTGCACTGTGTTTGAATGTCCTTTTCCTGCTGCAGACGAAAGAATTTCCCCATCGCTGGATACAGAAAGTCTTATCTAATCTAAAGGATAAAAGGATATCGAGTGTTGCCAAAAAAAAGCTTTACAGGTAAATTATTACAATTGTAAAAAAACAGCACAAAAAGGCCCCAAACTTCAAAGGGTTAAGAAGTTTTTAACTGATTTTAATTTGACTCCAAATCCTTCGAGAAATGGTTTTAAAAAGTGGCAACGAGGTAAATATTGTCAGCAGCTTTCTTCCCACATGAAGGTTAGTGTCAGTCTGAGCCGCGCCTCCCTTTCCCGGCCTCCTACCTTGCGTTGGAGGCGAGCTCCTCAGCAGGAGGTCCCTCTGCAGCCCCACCGCCGCGCTGCAGTACATCGAGACCAGACTGCGACACCGCGGCCGAATCAAGCAGCCGAGGATCCTCTCCTCTTTCAGGGGGCCGGCCCTGGCGGCCCACAGGGCTTCGAACAGCGCCTCCAGCTGGCCGCCGCCGCAGGACCTCCACGGCATCAGAGCCAGCACGGCGTAGATGTCCTCCGCCCACTCCTCCTCCTCCCCCTCTGGTATCTTTTCAGGCCTTTGCAGCTTCCTCATCAGGTGTTGGATGAATATGTGCTGCAGAGTGATGCCTTCAGGGCCCGACTGATCCTGCAGGAAACATGACGTATCCACTGAAATCCACTAAAAATAATGAACTTTTCAGTAAAAAACCCTTTTTCACTTTATCGCAGAGGTAATTGTGATCTGTTGGGCGTCTGCAGAAATAAAACCTTCCAAACTTAATAAATAACGGCAGAAAAAACTGAATCCAAACAAAACGCCACGAGTGTTTGTTGTTTTACTCGACCTGCAGAAACTCTGCTAACGTCTGAGCAAGTCTGGGCTTCTTCTTCTGCAACAGAGTCTGCAGACACGACTCCGCAGCAGCAACCGCACCGCCGCTGCATGACGGCAAGGCAGAGAAAGCCTGATGTAGATCCTGCAGAGACACCAGAAACTGATCTTTAGAATCAGAATCAGCTTAAGCGACCTAGTGTGAATGCGCATACATGGAATTAGACTATAATGATTTATGTACAAGGAAAAACCATAAATATATGCAAAAAACAAACAGTAAACATTGGAAAAAATAAAGATATGCACAACATTTAAGCTGTTTTGAAAATGCTGTTTCACAACCTCTGACTGGTAAAGAGTTCAGAGCGACAGTTCAACGGCAAGAGGCCAACTTTTCTAAAGAAAAAGAATTCAAACGACTGTGTAAAAGAGACCTGGAGGAGGGTCTCTGGTATCCCCTCTGAGCTCAGTTTCTCCAGGAGCAGCAGAAACTCCAACTCTCGTCTGGTCTGGGGAGGAATCTGGAAAAAAAAACAAACACACCACTTTCTTGTCATTATTTTTTCTCAGAGGTTTTTCCAACTTTTTATTTTTCATCTTTTGGACAATGATTTCTCAAAATAACCTTCTCTTCTGTCCATTTTTCCAAGACCTGGAGCCAAAACCACGCCAGCCTGTGCGGACTGCCAACGGACTCCCATCTGAGAAACGGGTCAGAACACATGAATGCCTGCTGGCGTATCCGGTAGAGATCATTCGTCATGGAGGAGACCCACCTTAAACTGTGAGGATGGCAGATGACAGCTTTGATTATGTCCTTCAGTTTCTCAGAAAGGCCTCCTGAGGAGCTGATCAGCTGTGGGACACAGGCGCTCGCCAGCTCCCACTCGCCGAGCTGCAGGGCCCTCTGGAAGTACTTGAACAGGTCTTGAAGGGACGTCTCCGCCTCGCGGCCGAAGGGATGCATGATCGCCCCGGCTGAGACTCTCCACCGCTCTACAGTCTCTGATGAGGAGGTCCTTCCGTCGGCGTGGAGCCGGGGAGCGCCAAGGCTTCACCTGAGATGAAGGGTTTTTATGAAAAACCTAAGATGACCTTTATTGACCCCAGCAGAGGGAAACTCCGGGTTATGCTTCAAAGTTTGTGTTTTTTTTAGGTAAAAACATTTTATTGTGTTTGTTTTTAACGTAACAATTCCAAATTTTCTAACTAATAATCTATGTTTTTTTATAACTACTTTTCAAAACTTGATGGAAAATCAAATACCATTTTATCTAAGTATAAATCAAATTAAGTTGTGAAGTTTTAGATTGTATCTTGGCAGATATTCAGGCTGGTTTAAAGCATTTTTTCCATCATCACTTTACTGTAATCTACTGTGTCCAATCTTCAAAATCATTAAACCTGCTGTCACTGACATTAAAGCAAAGACCATTTTGGCTGCCGAAAATCGATGTAAACTGTCGAAAACACAGTTCTTGCTGTTACATTTGAATACACCGACTTAAACTAATCAATTGTCTTTTCTTGATACTTTTTTCCTTTTGTTTATATTTGGAGGGAAGCGGGAAAGACTCTTCAAGTAAACAAAATCGAATAGTTTAGAAAAATTAGCTTTTCTGTAACGTGTCTTTAACATTCACAGGAGTTTATTTCTGTGACTGTGGACATCAAATCTCATTAGCGCCTTGTTACTCAAACGTTTTGTGTGTAAACTATCGCGATAACTTCCCTGAAAACTCAGTTCAGTATCAAGTCTTTAGAATTAAACCTGTAGCAAACAGATAGTTAACTTACTCATCTTTTACGATGTTTTCCTGTAAATCGGAGAACATTTTCGCTGAGAGACGACTCGCTCCAAAGCGGTTAAGCTAGCTCCGGAACTCAGATCACGTGACAAAGTCAGCTGATTGACCGCCTCTGGTTGGTCAAAGGTTGACATGAGGTGGGCGGTACCCCTATTTTGCATTTTTTATGGTATGTTCAAGTGCAGTTGGAAATATAGCAACTACACGATTAAAAACTCTTAATAATGATTTTAAGCGGCTAAAAATCCCTTTTATTTCAGTTTTGAATAGTTCCAGAGTGTTCTTTACATGTAGAGCGGTGTGTTATGGTAGCTCCCATGAAGTTTTCTCTGCTAATCCCAAACTGTTTCGACACTTGACTGGATTTATGTCAAATCTCTGTTTGCTCATTTAAAGACCCACTGTAAACATAGTTTAATTTAGATTTAAATTAAATACTTGCATCTCTAATTTACTCATTCAATTAAAATAAGAGATCAGAAAATAAGCTTGTCCCTCTGGAGCTTTAAAGTCCCATTCCAATCATCTGTTGATCAATTTTCAAAGTATTCCCAGTGGTCTTTTAATTATGATGGTGGAGCATTAAGCAAAACAAAACAAAAACAATAAAAACAGCAAAGCAAAAAACAAAAACGGTGTAGTTTTCTAGAACATAATTTCTGCAGTGCGGCAGGAGTTCAGGAATTCACCTCTGAGTTGTGGGCGGGACTGGTGGCAGGAGTTAGCCTGCACTCATTTCCCATCATCCATTTGTTTAGGGGAATCCCAACATGTAAACTGATTGATATTATTTAATTTCGGACACAAACTTTAAGAGGAAACTTGGGACAAAAAAAAAACAGGAGGAACAAGGAACACAAGGAAACATCCGACATATGTTATATGCATAAACACTTATCAGGCTGAATTTAAATCTTAAATCCAAACACATTCAAAATGCATCCCTACACAAATTAATATTCAAAAATGTTATCAGATTTATCACGGTTAATTTATAGTTTGTATATGAACATATCTATGAATAATCATATTTTTTCCTATTTATTCTTAACTCTTTTCTGTTTGGACATTGCTTTAAGTGTAAAATGGTTCTGTTCCACAGTGGGGATAAAAAATATATATATATTTTATTAGTCTATGCCTTTTCATAACTTCAATTTTTCCCTTGAAATAACATTTTTCTTCTCTTTCAATGAATAATCTTTGTATTTTTTTTGGGAATGAACATCATAAAAAGCCTCACACAGTTGTGGATTCGAACCTTCATCCAGAGTCTGTGGCAGGTCAGCCATCATGGCTGTTCTGGTCCCTGTGGTGTGAACAGGTGGGGTTTCTGTTTGGCCCAGACCTTCCAAAACATCTCATACATGAAAATCCAAACCTTGAGACATGTTTTACCCAGCAAAGAGGAGCAAATTCAAACAGGATCTGCAAAGAAACAACATTTCAGTGTCAGGTTGGAGGCAGTGAACGCATCTGCTGCATTTGGTGCTTTCGGTGAAAAACGCTGACACTGCAACAAAGACGTCCTTCTAGAAGGGCACACAGAGAGCATTTGAGGTGAGAGTGACGGATGGAGCCAACCCCTTTCTTCAAACATCTCTGTACCACCCAGAGAGACTGAAACAACCCCCCCCCTTCCTTCCTCTGTTTCCCTCCATCCCCAAGCCGGGAGCCAGTCTCCATGGCAACCTGGTACAGGAGGGGTTTGCCGGTTGGAGCCAGAGACAATCAGTCTTCAGTCAGCACCACGGCTCTGAAACATCCACACCGCGTCGCGCCCTGAGTGGAATGGAAGACCAGGATAAGAAAGAGAATGTACGTCTCCTCTGGTTTGTTTGCTTTCCCTGAAACTGTGGTTTGGTTCTGCGAAGGCAGATCAGTCCGGCTTTTTTGTTCCCAGCCGCTGCAGCTCCGCTCCGACATGGTCTGTGGGCACGACGCTCACCTGCTGTGTCTATTGTTACACAGGAGGAGTACACGGGAGAGATAAAGGGAGGCATGAGGCCTTCAATGAAACTGGTCATCATGGGAATCGTGAACAAGAAGCCGAAGAGGTGAGAGCCTTTTTTTCTGTTGACCCCCCCTCCCCTGTCGTTGAGGAGACACCCTGCCTGTTGCGGCTTTCCCGTTTCACAGGGCATGAGAGTTTCAGAGCAGATGTTCTCCGCTGTGGCAGCTGTGGAATCGCCCGCCTGAGCGCTTTTTCTTCATTAGGATCAGTTTGTAAATTGAGTGTGGAGGAACTGCAAATCCCATGAAATCCCAACAGCCACAGTGGAAAATGATTCACTGGATAACATCAGCTTTCGAGATGGCAATCGCTGCAAAGTTCCCAGACAGTTGGAAGGTTTCCCAGGCCTCTTATTTTACACCTCATTCTCTTCTGTTGCCCTTCCTCACAATGAAAACGGCTCGGTTCTCATAAAATGCCTCATTATTTATCTCTATTGTACTTGATTCTGCATGAAAACTAAAGCTAAACCCCAAAACTGTTTTCTATTGAGAGTTTTACAGACTGACAGCTGTGAAAAACGGTTTTGGTTTTGGTTTCCAGGTCGTCATCACAGCATCTGTACACAGACATTGTTTCCATCACTCACACACACAATTTAGGAGATATTTTAAATCACTTTAATCTGGACAAAAACACAAAAAAATGTAGAAAGTCATGAAGGAAAGTTACTATTTACGGATAGGGATAAGGTAAAAATAAAAGAAACAATCTTTTTCTGAAGTCTGAATAACAAGGCTTCTTATTGAAAGAAATCATTTTTTAAATAAATAAACTTTCATAAATAAAATAACTTAGACTTTTTTATTAGGAAAAGTTACAGCACACCAATTAAGTCACCATAAAAACTAGTTATGATGTTTAATTTTTTTTTTTAATAGTCTGTCTCTCAAACATCTTTGGTTTGACTGAAATTAAAATTGAACAAGTAACTGAGTATTCAGCAAAGATGTTAATCGACACTCTTCAAAACATCTCATTTGTACTCATATATTTACACTCTGGCAGAATTTGTCATTTTTTTTACATAATATGAATAATAACTCAAAAACTTTTGTTTTCATTAGGAGTTTGGTAAAGTCATAAACAACTGTCTTTACTCTTTTTTTTAATCAGAATTTCCCAAATGACCCAGATCAAAAGTTTCCATGCTCAGGTGACATTGACCTGATAAAACAAACACAGGATGGCGCTAAAGGGCCTGAATTCCCGCTAAAGGTGACCCTCCACACCTGTGACCTGTCTCCGTTTCTGCCTTTAACCTTTGCGTTTGTGTGAAGTCCTGTGATGTCCTGGGTTCTGCGTGTCTTTTATTTTGAAAGAAGCCGACAGGATGTGTTCCTTTGGTGACCGTTACTGCATCCTGGTGTTTGTGGTGCAGCATTGAGGTGACTCTGTCCAGCAAACCCGAGCAGGAGGATGCGGAGGCCGACGTGGGCCTGCAGCTGAAGGTCAACTTCTCGGAAAAGGCCGTCCAACGCAACGCCTGCATGGGGGGGAAGTGGGGTCCATCCGAGAACACGCTCTCCTTCTTCCCTTTTGCGCCGGGAGAGGCGTTTAAGGTACATGTGAAGTTCATGATTTACATGTGGCACAGATGAAACTACTGTCCTCAGAGACTTGGATTATCCAGATTTGCCAAACACTGAAAAATGAAATTAGCTCCATATAAAATACACAAGTTTACCAGGGAGGGGTTTCCATGGTGACCATGGATGAGGAGAAAACTTCAGTAGTATAGCGGCTGCTGAAAGCATTTCTTAATCTCACTCACACACCTCCAGACACAGATGTTTTGTCTGAACAGATCAACCAATCAGCACCTTCCTCATGTCAGCAACCAATCAGAAAACAGAATGCTACACCAACGTTTCTTAGTTTAGCTGCCTAACGTTTGGTCAATCAAACCCAGAATCTCTGTCCACTCTCAGTTCTCCATATAATCATCCAAACATGCGACGACAAACTGAGGCTAAAGAAC